>NC_143053.1:152295000-158162500 GCF_052426305.1 Pelodiscus sinensis
AGTGTTCTAATGCACTGTATTCAACGATAGACTTGGCAGTAAATTAAATAAGACTTTTTATAAATAAATTTTTTCCTGCTTTAAAAAAAATCCCACATGGTAGCTTTTTGCATACAACTTTTGTGGTGCTCTAAACTTGTCCTTTGGTAACCAGGTTGGCAATTTGTCTCGTTTAGAAATGGTTTTTAAAAAGTCATCTCATAGATAAATGGCTTATTTTCATTAAGAACTGAAGGGGGGTTATTATCATCTCATACAAGGCCCAGAGCTTGGTTGGTAGCAGCATAACAAGCTGTGGTTTCAGCAATATCAGTCAGGCTACTAGACAAGCCTGGTAGTTGATTTTTTAAAAGCATTTACAAACATGCTTACATGAGCCCAATTCTGTCACAGAGGATATTGTATTTCACACACTGCAAATAATCCCCTGTAGAGTTAGTAGGCCTGTGTGTGGAGTAAGTTACTGCTCAAAAGAAATGCAGGAGGCAGCATTTGACCCATAATAATGAAATTTAAAAAAAAAAAACCTCCCTTCCCCTTCCCTATTTCTTATTTAAGTCCAGGATTAATTTTTAAACTGCTGGGGAAAGGGGGGGAGACACACACACACAGCCAGGTACTGATGGTGGTATTAATGGATTTGTTGGTTTCATGCCTCTGTAACTCTGAACACTGCTTTGAGGGCAGAGATGCCCAAACTTCATCCATTCAAGGGTTGTGTGGGAAATATGCTAGCAATCCAGAAGCTAGAGTCCAGAAATATGTAGTGAACCTCATCTTTCATATGGAGGCTTGGCCCATAGAAACTACTGATTGCACCATGCAATAATGAAAATGAAAATGTATTTTTAAAAAATCCATTGAAAGAGGCTTGAGTTAGATATTACAGGCAGTCCCCGGGTTACGTACAAGATAGGGACTGTAGGTTTGTTCTTAAGTTGAATTTGTATGTAAGTCGGAACTGGTACATATTGGAGGGGAAACTCTAGCCAAACATTTTCTCCAGAGCTCAGTTTTATTCTCCCACACCTCACTTCCCTCAGTCCTTTATTCTCAAGCTGAGGTGTCTGCTGAGAAAAGCCGCTCCGCGTCTCCCTGGTCTGCTGGGGGGGGGGGGCGCTAGCTTTGTATCTCCCTGGTCTGCTGGGGGGAAGCAGCTAGTGCGGGGTTGCCTCACCCCGTTTGTAAGTAGGGATCCGATGTAAGTCAGATCCATGTAACCCGGGGACTGCCTGTATTTATATCAGTTATACAAATTAGATAAACTTTGCCTTTTAAGTCTGAACTAACTAGAGCCACAAAAAAGATTGTTTCTTAATTTTCTTCAGGTATGGTGCTAGTAACTATTCTCCAATCTGCTGAGTTTCAGGTAGGTTTGTTGATAACTTTGGGATATCTCCTCACGTCAATGTACAAGCTACAAGTAAGACCTGCATACATAAGTGACAATTTATAGACTGAGGCTACATTAGAACTCTTTGTGCCTTGTTTGCCCGTCACTTACAGATTTTTTTTTTCCAATAAATGGCTCTGTGGTATTGTCAGTTCATTGCTAATTTCATCCTCTGAAACCCACATTTCGTTCCCATGCCAATATGTGAGGTCAGTTTTCATGAAAATGAAAAGCTTTGATTAAATGCATGCAGATGCTAGGAAAGTTTATTACTCAGGATAAGATTGACATGCATTGGTAGACCTGTGTGAAGAATCTTATTACTTGCTAGTGTACTCCATTTGCACCAACATGCACATTGAGGTTAAGATTTGTTTTCTTAAGTGCAAAGTTTCTGAACCAGAGCTGTTAATTTTAGCCATGTTTGATTTCATATATAATGTCCTATGCATTTTACAACAGGCCAAAACAATGTGGTAAAAGTGTCATGTTACTTAATAGCAGAGAGGAAATTTTTTCAGGCTAACAGTTTTGGTCAACCCAAAATTGTATTTTTCAGTACCTATTTGCTAATTCAACTAGTTTCAGCCAAAAAGAAAACGGGAGGAAAAAAAACAAGAGAGTCACTTCAGTTTATACTCATTTTGAAATTTAGTTAGATAAGTCACCTGTATATGTTTTAAATGGTATTTCCAACTGAAATCTCTATTATCAAAGGACTGGCATCAACTGGGGAGAAAATATTTGCAGGATTGGGAAAAAATTTTAGTAGTAAACTAACTGGTTCACATTAAAGCTGCTATTTTAACTCAACCAGCAGTGTTCCTGAGAAGATGAAAATGCAAGCAAACTACACTGGCATGTGACAAGGCAGTGTATGGCTCAGCCTGAACCGATTCAGTTTTCTTATTTTGTCCATATCCAAAAAAGCTGGACCTTATTTTATCTTTCCCACTTCCCCCTAGTTACATATGACTGAAAATGACATGTATTACTCTAGTAAATAAGCCTTTGTTAGTGCAATATATTGTAGCTTTTGGAGTAGGGACTTTATGTATATTCATGCATGCACACAAAGAGTGCCAAGAACAATGGGCCCCAAATCCTTTACTGAACCTGGAGGCATTACCATAATATAAATACTAATGCAAACATCTGGGCTATGTCTACACTACAGGCATCTTGCGCAAGAACTTTTTGTGCAAGAGTTTTTGCGTAAAAGGTCTTGTGCAAAAGCACGTCCACACTGCCATGTGCTTTTGCACAAGAGCGTCCATGGCAGTGTGGATGCTCTCTTGTGCAAGAAAGCTCTGATGGCCAGTTTAGCCATAGAGGTTTCTTGCGGAAGAAACGCCTGTTCCCATCCACGCTAGCCTTTTTTGTGCAAGAGCTCTTGTACAAAAAGGCTTAATCCTTGTGGGGAAAGGAATAACTCTTGTGCAAAAAGCCCTCTCTTCTGACGATCTACTGTAAACTTTCATGCGCAGGAACGGGTTTGTAGTGTGGACGCTCCACAAGTTTTCGCGCAAGAAGCCTGCAGTGTAGACATAGCTCAGCTATAGTTTTGGGTAGACAGGGTTAGGCTCTAGAGCTCCGTCTCAAGTTCTAAATAAGCTGAGTTTTCAAAAACCAGAAGTTGTGTTTGGTAAGCAACAGGCTCAAACCCCCTACACCTCTTTCCTTTCAATAATCATGACCTGGAAACATACTTCTTACAGTGCAGCAGCAAACAGGCTAATCATAAAATTGTGCCTCACTACAACTGCTGGCAAAGCAAACTCGCAAATGGTGCCTGTTATCTTCCCTGATACATTAGGTCACTTCATTACTGCACCAGCTCTATAGCATGGGTAGTTGAGAGAGTTAGCTTCTCTTAACAGCCCTCAAGGCCACTTCTGATACTAGGATCTGCTAAAAAAGTAGGTTTGATTCCTGCCTTGCTGGCACACTGGCTGTATTTACACTGCAATGTTTTTGCGCAAAACCAGCTGTTTTTGCACAAAAAACTCATGGAGCATGCACACCTCAAATGCGCTTTTGCGCAAGGCAATCACGAGTAAAACGGCAGAACAGAAGGCTTTTTCCGCCATAGGTAAACCACCTTTTACGAGGCATAACTCCCTTTTGCACAAGAGTTCTTGTGCAAAAAGGCAAGTGGACACTCCAGAGGGGGTTCTTGCGCAAGAAACCCCTATGGGGAAAAAGCACAGGTGCTCTGATGGCCATTATGTGAATGGCCATCAGCGTGTCCTTGTGCAAGAGCATCCATGCAGTGTGGACACTTGTACAAAAGCACATCGCTTTTGCAATGTGCTTTGAGGTGTGGATGTGCTCTTCTGCAAGAAATTTTTGCAGAAAAACTCTTGCGCAAAAGGCTTCTGTAGTCTACATGTAGTGTAGACGTAGCCTAACAGATAAAGTCAGTTATACAGGACAGAGCCAGTCATGTCACTGTTTACATCACCACTGCAGACCTCTCTTCTAGAAGCTTGGTAAGCTCTTGAGTCCTCTACAACTTACTTTTTGCTTGAGAATATTGTCTTATAATACAATTGTTTCTATGACTAATGGATCTCCTAACTGACTGTCTTTTCAAGAAAAAGGTACTGGCCAATTTTCATTCCAGAATGGATAAACATCAGTAAGAATCAATTATGTCAAATACAACAGTAACTTCAGTGTCAACAACATGCATGCCATTGATTAGTTCATTATGTATTATTTAAGGAAGATGGAATTTAAACAACATTAAGAAACAAAAAGGAATTACTTAGAACATTCCTTTGATTCATTGGAGTCTGCTAAGCAGTCATACCTAAAAGATGACAATTTGTTTAGTTATATCTTTGATCTGGGTGCACACGCCTGTTATAGTTCTGACCGCAAACTAGGATGGGAAAGTAGATCTACTCTAAAAGAAAAATTGAAAAGATTACATTAAGATGTAGTAGTATTCTAAAGACAAATACTGATTCATAAATAATGAAGATGAAAGTCTTTGCCAGTGGTATTGTTTTTAATGTTCATTCCACTTCCTATTTCTCATATGTAAAATAAAAAGATATTCTTTGCAAGCATGTGCTCAAAATGACAATAATGGAAGCCCTTAAAATTACATGCCAAATAACTTCAGTTATAAAAGTGAAGTGTACATCCACATTGGCCTGTGTAATCTGTCTTTAGAATCAGCCATGTCTCTTCCCCTCTCTCGGATCAAAACATTAAAGGTCAGTCTTTTCATTCATCTTAATCAAATCCCAGATCAGTTCCTGGAAACATACTAGGTACCATGGATGGAACTAAAGGACATACAAAAGTTTCTGTTTGTCTAAATCTAAGACAACCAGGAACTAGTGTGCTGGCTTCCACCTTCTTCTGCTAAGTACTACTAAAATATGCAATGTTGTTGGAGCCATGTTGGTCACAGGATATGAGAGATGAGGTTGTATCTTTTATTGGACCAATTTGTGTTAGTGGAAAAGTCAGGCAAGTCTACACTGAGAAATTAAGTCATCCTAAGTTACATCAACATACAGCCACCACAGAAATTAAATTGCTTTTGCATGCCCACAATACGCTTCTTGTGTTGGAAATGTGTGCACTCAGTAGAAGCCCTTGCATCAATTTAACTGTCAGTATGGGGGACACTGGCACAGTTTCTCAAAGGCAACAGTCAATGCAAACAATACAATGTCAACACTGATGTTGCATCAATCTAACGACATCAACCTAAGTTCTGTGCCACTCACAGAGGTGAAATTAAGTTGGTGATATGGGCAGGTTACATCAGTGGGAGCTATGTTTTAGCATAGTAAATGCTTAGAGTTAGGTTGACATAAGCTACCTTATATTGCCCTAAATCTGTTGTGTAGATGATGCCTTAGCATGTTAACATACATTTTAAAAGATTATTGAAAGGTTAATAGTTTACTTAAGATAAGCAATTTGTTCCACCTTGAATGCAGCAGTAACATGCTAATTTACTTTCTCAGACCTGAAAAAGAGCTCAATAGCTTGTCTCTTACTGAACAGAAGTTAGTTCAATAAAATAAATAAATAAATATATATATATACACACACACACACACACACACTCTAATATCAGAATTAAAAGCTCGGTAAGACTCATTGGTGGACTAGTGGGGTGGCTGGGAGAAAAGGGTAAGAAACTACATTTGACATTTTGCTCAAATTTATGGAAAATGAAGTAACCTGAATTTTATAGAAAACATCAAGACCAATTGTCAGTAAACAAGTATTCCCACACCATCTTTTTTTGAACAAGAACTTTCTTTCCTAAACATGAGGGGAGCTTCTTTCACTATTTCACTCATTGAACAGATTGGCAAGTTTTTATTTAATTGAGCAAAGACTAAACATGGATGTGTATCAGTGTGCCATATTTGTTCTGATAAATCAGAAACTTTCAAAAAGTAAGTCAGTGATGCTAGGAAACTGCTTTTGCCAAATTTCTGAAGGTTACCAACGTTAGTATATATGACAGAGATCATTAGTTGCACAGTTATACATGAAATTTTTAAACATATTGGTTGTGTTTGTTTTTTGTACATATTAGAAAACTGAAGTAGTGGGTTGCGCCCACAAAAGCTCTTGATAAAACCTACATGTTTTGTTAGTCTTTAAAGTGCTAGTAGACTATTTGTTGTTTTTTAAGTTTTTTCCTGTTACAGACTAACTTGGCTACCCCTCTGAAGTTTTCAAAAATATCCAGAATGCAGACCAGTGTATGTGGTCAGAATACACTGTTAAGCACTGTATTAATTTTACTTTTCACATCTTTATTATCACAACATAAGCTAGAATATTGGGAACATGTAAAGTAGGAGAAGCAAAGGAGGGCAGAGAGCATCTGGGAACTGTTCAAACATACAGGTGGTTCATAATAAAAGTTATACATGATACCGGCTTATAGTGAGCAATAGCATTTTTCCCCTTAACACTATAGGGATTAGTGGATATAAGCAGTGTCCAGACTAGTCTGAATTAAATGTGTGGCAACATTGTTCCCACCATACCCTTTTTTCATCCCCTCCAAACCAATCCCAAACACTAACTTTTTACAAAACCCAAGGTAAAAAAAATAAGCTGTTTTTCCACTAGGGATGTCAACATGTAGTCGACTACATGATTAACCGATAAGCCTGGACTTACTGGTTACTCTTGTCGACTACACACATTCTGCGCCCCCCCCCCCCCCCCCATTGCTGTCTCTATCAGCAAGGTGTGGGGAGTGGCAAGCAGGAGCCAGTGCCCATGAGAAGCTGGCTTTAAGCAAACTCTCCATAAGCACCAGGTTATCTACCTACTCCTCCCCATGCTGCTACCTCTGATTGGGGGCAGGCTGGAGCCAATACATGTGGGGAGCCATCTTTCAAGACAGCTCCCCCCCAGCACCAGCTCAGCAGTGCCACCTGCCCCCCCTCACACTGCTGCCTGTCTGCGGCGGCTCAGGTTCGCTAAGGTTTCATGTGGTTACATGACTATTCAATTACTTGATATCCATACTTACCCACAATTCTACTTTTTGGGATTAAACTGAAAAATCCATTCAGATTTTACTGAGTTAGCAGGAGCTTCTGAAATTTGAGGGCTTTAAGGGTTTGTAAAGCTCAATTTTATCCTGTTCACTGGTTCTTAAGTTTTAAAATATTATTTACCATTTGCAAATGTAAGAAAGTAAATAGTATTCCTAGGCTCCTTTGAAAGCGTCCAATATTTACAACTAAAATAAATTAGTGTTGGAAGAACAACTTTAAAATAAACCTAACAGGGCTTCCAATGCAGTGCCTAAAGTTTCATACCCATTTCACTATAAAAAAAATATAAAGTTACTATTCTTATATCACTCTGCTCAAGAATTTTCAGGCAGCTTCCAGTTTGTGACTATATTAATCAAAACAGACTGAGTCCAGCATAATCTTCTGCAACATGCATATCCACTGTAGCATGGCAGGAGATCAGAGTATTACAACTTTCCCACAGTCTGTTGCTCCATATTTCTGGTGTGTTAGGTCATTTACATACAAAAGAGTGCAACTAACAGGTCCTGCATTGGACAACTGACATATTGTATTTACGTCTAACTTCTAAAACATCCTGGAGAAAACAGAGTTTCCTACTGGAAAGGACACAATAGACACCGTCATGTTGGCTGGTACTAACTAGAACACAAGACAGCCCAAAGCACTGACTTGGTTGGTATGTGTTACACTCCTGGCAGTCAATCAACTATAAAATTACTTGCTCATTAAAACAATTTTAGTAGGAAATTATAATAAGAATTTTAATACAAAAGTTATATGAAAGCTTGTAAAACATTTACAATGTACAACCTTTACACAAAATACTCCATTTTAGACCTACAGAGATACACTTTTTACAGTTAACCTTGTTACTATCTGCAAGATCCTTCTTATAAATAAATATTTTAACAAAAATGTCTTATTTCTGATGTAGTAATACCACAGATCAATAGAAGATTGAGCATGCCACTGAAATGCTATAACAAAGCCCCTTTCACTCTCCAATCTTGAGAGAGCAAATCCTGCAATTCTCCTTCATCTTCACTACCAATATCCTCATCCTTTTTTTCCTGGGTTGCTCTTAATCTCATAGCTTCCTTAAATTTATCTTTCATTACATCCTGGCGGTTACGCAGCAGCTCAACACGGCGGTAACATGCACTGTAGAAAGATAAAAAACATTTAGTTAACATTTATGGCCTTGAAAAATTCAAAAACTGATTTTCACACAATACAGGGAGTGCTTCTCCTTTTGTCTATAAAACCTTAAAAATGCAGAAACATTACAATTCAAATAAGCCTTTCACAACAGATGTTAAATACTATTTAATGTTTTGCTATTGCCCCGTGGAAGCAAAATGAAGGGGGGAGGAAGGGGAAGAGTCTCGGTCATTGCTTCTCTTACAAAGATGTCAGAAACAGATCAAATCACAATCCTGTGACAATTTGATTAAAAAATATCAAAGATATGAAGCCATTTTTAAAGTACTATAGAAAAGGAAAAAGCTCAAATCCGTTTTGTTTTTTTTCACATTTTTGTCTAAGAAGTTATTTCATCAAAGGTGGAAGGGGGAGCACAGGGATATTTATTATCAGCTGAGACACACAGAAATAGTACATTTAAATGGAAGCCTGACAAGACATTGTAGCCCTCATACTTGAATCCACCATCTTAAAGAATGCATGCTACAATTAACCTCTGAACTTGTATTTGGCTGCCAAGGTTCTGCATTTGTAACAGTATTTCTACTCTGAAAAATAACTATGTAAAAATGATAACTCTTACTAGTGGATAGATCTATTCCTTGCAAGTACCAAATTATATCTCTTTACTTGCTTTAAATTCTTTTTTACTTCTTGTCACTCCTATCAGCCTACAGATTCAATACAGAGGAAAGAGCTTAAGCTGGATCATAATCACAGAGTCAACCATGGAATACCATCATGGCATGGCATGTTTGGAGAGTTTCTGTCAGAGCGTACCTGCACTTATAACACTTGATATGGTCTAAAATACAATCAGTTTTAAAGAGCAGTTGATCTTATATTCCACAGGTTTACCAGGCCATTTTGACTTGATATGGAGGAGAGAAACACAATGGCCATTTCTAACACACAGTTATATTACCAATTTTGAAAGCCCACTGGAACACACACTCAAAGACAGGTTTTTGGAATTGAACATAAATCATTTAAGGTGCTGCAGAAGAGGCACTCCCACCCAACATTGAGGATCTACTACATTTGAAGCATTTCTGTAGAAAATATAATACCTTCCAAAACACTTCAGTGGCTATTAAAACATTTCCTACATTCAAATACACTGTTCTTAATATAGCATGAAACTAAAAGTATGGCTACATTAACTTCTACTGCAGACAAAATAAATCATCAGTTACAACCTTTGCAACAACTTAAAAATACCTGAATTTGATTCCAAATAACCATGAGATTTTAAACAGTAATAATAAAAGGGACTGTGTAATAGGGATGTTAAATTTAGATTAACTAACTAATCAAATAGCCGATGGAAATAGTTGATGAAAAAGCAGAATCACAGCAGAAGTGGCACGAGCGGAGACTGTTTCAGTCCTCAGGCTGTTTCCCACTGCACTTCTTCTTCTCCTGCCCCCCTCAGAGACGGTGCTGGGGAAACTGGCTTTTAAGCTGGCTCCCCACAGCACTGGCTCCTGCTCCCCCCCTTGCTACAGGGAAGCGACTAATCGCATCACTAGTTGACTACCTGATAAGCATAAGCTTATCGGATAGTCAACTAATCAACTAGTCGCTTACATCCCTACTGTGTAAACACCTTCAGGCTCTTAGTCAATGCTCTTCAGAATCACATGATCACTGTTAAACACACACATCTTTACTCCTAAAAGCAATGTGACTGAGATTATCATTATTATTATTGAAATAGCTGGTAAATCTCTGAGACAACTTCAGTATGGAAATCTCCTTTTCACTTAAAACATGGCTATCTGTCAGTCTTCCACATTAAAAAAATGAACTAGATTTTCCCTTTGCTTTCAATCAGTAGCTTTGCCATGAATAATGTGTCTTTTATGGTACATGTTACACAAAGGGACTGGTTTACAGCACCGTAACATGCCAAACTCAGTTGTATTAATTGAGCTTGCTGAAGCTTAGACTAATGTATGTCCAACTGTTTTAATGTAACATTGGCAGCTAGTAAAGGTCCACACAATGAGGTATATTATTCCACAAATATTTTCAAATAATTGTCATGAGAAGCAAGGGGCCAGTTAGTCACAGAGTAGTATACATTCAGCACAGCAAGTGAAAAATTAAAGGCATGACTCTCCATATGAAAATAAATTTAGTTCAGTCTACAAAAAGTTGTTTAAGAGCTTAGTTATAAAATATAATCACAGGACTTCTACATGATACACAATCCACAGATTGAGTGTAGAAAAAAAATTAACCTTGTTCATAAGATTTTATGAAATTTAATCTCTTCCTCTAGTTTACTGGCCTTCTGTGCCCATACATACCATTTTCAAACTCCCACTGTAATCTGTTTTAATAAACACCTATACAATGCTGCTATCCAAATTAATCTTTATTAAAAGGTATAACTGTCAGGAAACAAACTGATTTTTGAAGCCAAACACATTGATAAGTGAATATTTAAAAGCACTGACATGTCAGGTTACAAATTAAACTTAATTCATAGTCTATTCAACAATATACCCGCCCTCGGGGGAACAGAAAAGTTTGAGAAAAGACAGCTCTACTCACATCTGCTCATCAATTTCTCCAATCTGACGATCTAATCTTCCCTCCTCATCCTCTTCTGCAACTATCGCTTCTGAAATCTAAAACGAGAATAAGTTTAGTCCCATTAATTTTTTTTCAAGAAAAAGAGCAGTATTGGAAACTAAAAGCAAGAGATTAAAAACAAAAGTCACAATCTTACACAGACATTCCTATCTACAATGTGTTAATAGCACATATAGGAAGTCTTTGCGACTTGGATTGAAGTTCAATGGAAAGGGCAGAACAAAATGCTAAACTAAATACATAAATAGTCTAGAACCTTTCTCCTTCTTAATTTTTTATTTCAATTATTGTTTTGAAATAGAATATAAAACCAAATACATCCATCAAAAAACGTAATATACCACAGAACAGAAGACTCCAAAATTTTATGTTTACCAATTAGGTACAGTAAAAGCTTGTTTCTAGAAGTATTAACTATACCCACTTGATTCCAATGCATTTCTAACCTGTTGTTTTTTTCAGCATATACTTTCTCAAATCTGAATGTCTGGGAGAGGCTATGCAACCAATGGTCCACGCATAACTGAGAAGATTCCTTACTATGCTGAAGAATTGTTTGAATGGTTAATGTTGTTAAAATGTATCCACTATCGGCTTTTGTATAAAAGGTCACTTTATCTATAGTTCTGCTTTACTGAGTAGTGATAAATTGTTCTGCACCAGTTTTCTTAGCAGTTATATATGATCAATTATTTTCAATTCAAGAGTTTAAAATCCTTAAAAGGCAGCAAGTGAGAATACCAGGTATCAATCACAATGTCCCATAAACTGTATATCAGGGAGGTATAAACCTAATTCTGATACAATGTTGCATGGAACCTTAAGTACAAAAAATGAGAATCCTGATGGGCCACAGTTTTTCGGTATGTGTTCTGTGTAAATTCCTATATAATATTTCAAATCTTTAAGGATATTTTTGTCAAGTTTAAATTCACCACAAAATGTACCACCCTGCAAAAGCTTCCAAGAGTGTAAAATACTTAGAGAGGTAAATTTCATAGTTTAAGATTAAATTTTCTAAAGGCGATTTTTTTCAAGCAGAAGATAGGAACATGGTCAATTGCCTGCATAGGAGTAACTGAGAAGATGTGCCTGCTCTCTCACTTAAATCCAACCTAAGGAATTTAATTAGCTATATTTGTTATCAAAATCTCTTTTCACTTAACTTTTCCTTGAGTGCAAAATGCAGGGATCTTTTACTCAGCTGCAAGTATATTTAACTGCACACTGAATTGTGAAAAGCAGTCAACAAAAATAGTATGTCACTCACTTTGCCAAGCTGCATGAAATGGTTGTTTTTCCAATTATGTATTGT
The DNA here is from genome assembly GCF_052426305.1 of Pelodiscus sinensis. NCBI lineage: Eukaryota > Metazoa > Chordata > Testudines > Trionychidae > Pelodiscus > Pelodiscus sinensis. Next base: position 152,307,059 of record NC_143053.1, read on the forward strand.
ATCTAGAAGCAATAAAGATAGATTCTATCATTTACCGTGTTGACTTGTCGCATTGCCTTCTGAAATTCATCCCACTCTTTGTCCATCTGATCCTTGGGAGCATCAACCTTTCGTACCTAATGAGTGAGGAAAAAACGGGCTTCTTAAGCAATTGCCTAATGATTCCTGTTGGTTTTCTAAAACCAATAGGAGAAACAAAACACATATTCTGCTATTTACTTAGAAAGTTTTGGCAGCAAGTAAATTTTTTGGTTCAAATAATGCATATAAACAGTCATATTTCATGACTTTGGAAAGAAAATCAGATTCTATACCTTGCTGTCAAACAAGTGTCTATACAAAATACATGATTACAATATTGAGGGACAGCAGCTGACCCTGAATGGATGGCAGAGGATGTTCGGGATGCTGAAAGCAATCTGGCTTGTCTCCAAAATACAATACCTGTATTTTTGTCTATTTTCAGCATCCAGCTATCATTGCATGGTATATTTTGTGAAACATCTGATAGTATACAGCAGTTTAACCCAGCCCTAGTGATTTTTTTGAGATATCTGCTTGTAAAAATCACAATTGATTATCCTCTTGATCGTTTTCCCTATATTTATATTTAGTGGCTAGCAAAAGAACTGTTAGAGCTGTCTACCACTTTAATATCTGTAAACTTATCTTTCCAATGATGCTGAATATTAATTACTAACTCTAGAAATGATGGGAATATTTTCTGCAAAATAATACTGGAACTGAAGCCGAATGAAGAAAGAGGATCTGCCTGCATTCAGGAGAAAAGGTGTGTGGGTGCCAGTCTGGAGATTGGCCTGGAGTTCAAATCTTCCTACACAAGACTTGGGATCTGCACTGTGGGCAAGAGGAATGTAAGTGATCACAGTCATAGCTTTCGCTTGTAACACATCATCCTGGCAAATGAACATCAAAAACTAACAAAATACCAAGATTCACAAATAGTTCTCTCACCAGAGGCTGTGACATGAATTATGTACGCATGATGACTAACAACATCTGTGTCACCAGCCTTTATGCTACTTTTGAATGAGTAATGGAGTTAGAGGAACTAAACAGTTTGAATAAAATAATTGGTGGAGTCACCTTTCTACTTTAGCAGTATTTTCCTTTTTATCTGTTCTTGATTTTGGCAGTATGGCAATCCTTGGAATGTAAAATGGTCAGTCATTTACATGCTTTATTCTTGATTGATTATACAATTTGCAACAGTATAAAATAAGTCATATTATAAAATTTCAAAACCAAACAAGATGCTTCCATCATTCCATATTTCTGTTTTTGTGATTATTCGTATCATGGTTACATGTATTATGTTGTTAAGTATTGTGGTTTTGCCTTTTGTAATTCTTGACTATTTGTATTTCTTATAATAAACTTAAACACTAACAAAACAATTATTTTGCCTTGAAGTATATATCTGACCAGATTAAATGCTTCAGTAACCCCAGATATAAATACTAGATTTCAAAGAACAGCATTTTTTTAAACATACAAATCCACAGAAAAATTGCAAAAACCAGCCGCATCTCTGAACAGTTTGTATACGATTCCCCTCTAGAATCACTGTACCTGTGTCTGAGATTACAGCATCTCCATGTGCTGGTGTTACACCTCTCAACAGGAGTTAATCTGGAAGGAGTTGACTAGCTAGAGGTTTGTGCCACTGACAGCAGACAAGTAAAGCAACTGTTCCTTGCAATGCATAAATCCTTGTGAATTTTGTTTATAAACTGGGTTAAAAACCAGAGACCACTAATTAGTATTACCTGTGCTCTGATGGACCTACCTGTCTGAAGCCTATCCCTGGTTTGCCACACCTCCCCCCATTCCACCTTGCGCATCACTCCGATCACAGCACTAGACACCACTGTCACAGGCTGGTTCAGAGATCGACTTGAGACTGTCACCTGATGTGCTGATCATACCACTGAGCCTGCTGCCTACCCTCTGGGTGCTCCGTCACCCTGTTTTGCTGGGCCATAGTAAAAGCCCTCCAGCAGAACAATGCATTCTAGCCTCATTAAAACTTTCTTTAAACCAACCAGGAAGCACCCCAGCTGCTCTGCTCTACAGCTTCCCCAAGTCTGCCGCTCGTCAGTTTCAGCAGTGGTGGACTTGGGGAAGCGGAGCAGAGCAGAGCAGCTGGGGTGCTGCCGGGTTGGTCCCGCAGCATCGCCCCTCACCCCCCCCGCTCGGCGATAACTACTGCAATCTGGTGGTTGGGAAGCCCGTTCCCCTCCTGGAAACTCTCAGCCGTGGCATGGGGCTTCCCCCACCTTCCTGCAAAACGGCAGAGGGTTCGCCCTGTTCGCACCGCTCCCCGCCCACTCCCTTCCCCCTAGCTGGTTGCAGTGCGGGTCCTGGCAGACCCATCACAGGGGTATAATCCCCTTCCCTTCTTCTCCCCTTCCCAGCTCCAGCGCCCCTGGGGCTCTCAGCAGCTCCAATTGTCCGGCTGGCCAGAGCACTTCCGGGTTCCAGTTGGTGCCAGTTGGGAGCGCTGGACCACTGGATGCCGGACAATTGGAGTTTTACTGTATTACTAAATCTGAAGAAAAAGCAAACAAACAAAAAGAACACTTACCCTTGCATCCACTTCGGGATCATCAAAGAATCCCTCTGGTAAAGCTTCTGCAGTGTTTTCTTTTCTGAAATGAGTTCTCGATCTAGTACTTATTGTTTGAATTTTAATTGCAGAAATAAAATGTCAAGAGCAGAAACCAATATATTTTAGAAATATAAAAATAATGTATTTCTTCTCCACATCTAGCACTAGCTGGATATTAAGCTCAACAAAAACTGTTTTTACAGTTATATCTTATCAAACACACAAGCAGCTGTATAGATAATAGGCCTAGGCTAATACTCTGGAACCCAGAGCTGAGAGTAAGGCTCCTCAATGTTTTGAAAAGTGGTGAGCATTCTATTGCATTCCCATCATTTTAGGTTCTTATTTTTTTTAATCATGAAATTTTGAAAATCCTTAAAAGACGACAGCCTGATGTAAGTAAAATGAATCTTCATATAGATGAACCACTTTAGTCCGACACTGTTGAGACGTGACTATTGCCAAACCAGAAAATTTGCCAAATCACATGAGGTGAATATTGTCTAGCAGCATTACCGACACTTCCATTGTTTACTGGGCTCTTAGAAGACATTTGGGGGTAAATTAGAGCTAAACAACAGCACAGAACACTGAGAGCCAGGACTGGTGGCTGTAAACAAACTTTATGGCCGCAGGAAACTTGGCCACACCCACAGTAAGTGGACATCTGGCTAACTAAAATCATACTGGATCATGGATGTTGCCAGACCAAAGAGCACCAGGTTAGAGAAGTTTAACCTGTATAACCAATAAATGTGTTTTCCTGTTAATTATTCAAGGTGACAGATCTAGCTATGATCAAACTATGTATATTAACTAGAAGACTGAAACATGTTTTGCATTTCCTTTTAACATATGTTCTGACCAATTTACCTTTCCACTACCTTTTCTTGAACTTCTGCTTTCTGAATGGATCCTGAATGGGAGACTATGGGAGCAGCTGTTGTTTTGTTGTCAAAGAAATCTACAAAAAAGAAAGATACTCGGTCATATGCACAAAGACTACTATTGCTCAAAATTCTACACAAAGTTTTGACTAAAAAGGAATTTAAATTAGTACCATTTCTGTTAATCAGGAAACAAAGCTAGCTGGTCAATACTTCTCTGGATGCCTCAAATAATTAACAATGGTATATACATTATTACATATTTTACATATTCTACAAATCTGGGATGCTAGGATACTATTGTATAATGACAAATTGGAAAGAAACATTTTCACAACTTTAGCAGTCACCTGACCAAAAAAATCACACATGCATAAATAAAGTGCATATGAAAATTAAGAAAATCCCAAACAGAACAAACCCATCACTACTATTTCATATTTCTAATAATTATAAGACACCTACCAGCATAATTTACAATAGCCAACAATTTCTTCTCACAGAATTTTATAATTTGCAATCTAAAGTTACCTGCTGGTAAAGCATTAGCGACTGTTTCTTGAGCTGGGTGTGGAATTTCAGTTTTTTGTACACCAGACAGTTTGCTAGTACTGTCTTTTTCTTCCTCGTCATCCACATCATCATCATCATCACCACCACCTTCTGACAGTAAACTGGGACCTGGACCCTTTGACTCTGCTGTGTCAAAAAAACCTGTGGGTAGCCTAGGAAAGGATGCAAGATATAAATATTGGTACATTAACAAAACCATTTGCAGCAGTGTTTGAAATACAATTATTTTGTGAACCCTAACCATCTCCTACAGATAATGGAATTAAATAATGAATGGTGTTGCTCGCTGGTGTAATATAAAATAATCCCCATCTAAAATCCCCAATGTAATTGTGGTTTTCTTTTTAATTCATCAGGTCAGTGCTACCTACATTTATGGTACTAATTCTGTATCAGAATATGCAGAACAAAAGGGGCTTTAAAAAAAAAGATGTCCCACACCAAAGTAATTCCTGTATGCCACAATAGGAGCAGGGAACAACGCAGGCAGCTTTCAAGTACAAATTGGACCTCCCTGGTCTGGCACTGGGGACCTGCCCCATTCCAAATGAGGGAATTTGCCAGATCAGAGAAGGTCCCCTGACACCGGCCTCCCAGGATACTGCCCTTCTCTCTGGATGGCTCCACTCCAGCCCCACTGCCACTGGACTCCAGCCTTGCTGCTATTGGGGTTGCGCTCCGCGCATTGCTGGACAGAGCTCCCCAGTCGCCATGACCCTACTTTTACTCTGCCCAGCCGAAGCTTCTCGGGGACAGGGCTCCACAGCTGCCCTGCTTCTGTCCCACCTGCAGCTTCCCAGGGAATAGGCTCCGCGGCTGCCCCTATGCTGCTGCACTCGCCAGCATTTCTGGGGGACAAGGTTCACCAGCTGCTGGCAGCCCCGCTACCGCACAAGGGCTCTGTGGCTGCCCCACTGCTGCTGCACCAGAACGGGGCTCTGCAGGGACAGGGGTCGCTTGTCCTGCTGCTGAACTGCCTGGCCAGGTCTATCCAGGGACAGGGCTCACTGGTCTGATGGTGGGGATCCCTTCTGCTGGACTCCCTGACTGGCTTACATTCCCAATTGATGGGGCTCTCTGCTCCAGCAACATCTGTGATCCTGCCAGACCAGACAGTCCCAGATTTAAGAGGTTCAACCTGTACATTTTCAGTAGGGAGGTCATCTGGTGTCACATAGATTTCCACAGCCTCAAATATTTCTCTCCACACCCTCCACAGCCATGTTAGAAAACAACATAATTACAAATGATCTCTATGAAATAAATCAGAGCAATTAAGCGTGTACAAAAACAAAGATAAAGATTTGTACTTTGAACTCTAGGAAAATACTGTACATCACTAAGTATACCCGTATAATGAAAGCAAGGTAAAATTCATTTTTCTAACTGGTTCTGACTCATTCCTATGATTTTTATCTTGCTCACACAGCTGAATAAGTTGCTGATAAACTATGGGTCTGTGTCTATGTCAAATAGCACATGAGGAAGGAGCTCATGATGTCTACATCATTACTCACAGCAGGTGCAGAGATCAAGTGAAGTGAATGACAAAAAAAAGGATTGTAGCTGGCAAAGAGCTGCACAAATAAGTAAATGAAAGTATCTACTTACCCTGATGCAGAAGCCTGTGGCTGGTCATTTGAACCTGAAAAATAATCAAGAATCATTTATGACTGCTTTGCTACTGAACAAAAAAATGAAAAAAAAAGTATAATCATGATGAGCTTACACTGCTGGTCGTTGGTGTCCTGAATTCTAAACTGTTGCAATGTAGCTAGTTCATCCAGTCACCACACTGTTTCAAACAACTATGCTGCTGAAATGAAATACTGCTGAATCTGTACTTTTTTTTTTTTTGAGGGGGAAGGGACAGGCACTAAAGAGTGATCTGTAATCTTAGTTTTTGTTAAAGGTTTTGTCACTCTCAATTGAAGGTTCATAGGCAAATTTCATGGTTAACCTGTTAGCAAGACTTTAAAGGTGCTCTATTGTAGAACCCATTAGAAGTTTATAAAATAATCACTTTATCACAAACTTCATTTTTATAAGCTGTATACTCCAACAATAGGATGGTAGCCATCATGTCCCAATAAATTTAAATATCCCGTGCTTCATTAGCATGACTGAACTAGTGCGCTGGCAAGATCATGCTAATGAAGCACGGGATATTTAAATCCCCTCTTCATTAGCAATTTCGAATGCCTGCATTTGCACAAGTGTAGGCATACCCGGAGAGATCAGGCCCACCTCCAGAAACTCACCTGGCTGCAAGAAGCACCATGGTTGCTGTCTTCAGAGCTAGGCTAGATTCTGAAGGCAGCAGGCATCAAGTTTCCTGCTGTGAGGGAGGTTTCCAGAGATAGGTCTGATCTTCCCTGTGCTCCTAGGGACTCCAGACTTATTGTCTCAGCTGGGTTGGAGAGGAGTGGGACTTCCTCATCCCTTGCACTCTTGCTGTCAGGCACCTTCCCTGGCTGCAGATAGTCCTGCCTCCTTTCCCCCCGCTCATTTCTTGCCCTCATCACTCTGCAGCTGTTGGGAACAAGAGGCCATTTTGCAGGGAGCTGCCTCTCTTTCCAGTTGGAATTATTAGTGGTATTAAACATATAACAATATTTAGTTATTGTTTCAATTAAAAAAGGCTGATATACAGTTGGAAAACTATCACCCAAGCTGCGTGAATTCATTCAAGGAACCTGCAAAACTCCGGTTGCTTACTAAATGCAGATAATCCACGATAAGACTGCCTTCCAAATGTTTTTGCTTTATTAATTTGCGTAATTTGTGAGCTTTTGCAATTATTTATCACGAGTCCACTGATGTGCAGTACATAGTTCTTTTCCTCATTGTTTGATTTTTATATCTGACGTCGCCAAAGATGTACAGACAGGAAAGCTAACTAGAGTGCAAGTGTAGACATACCCTCCCAGAGCGCGTTCATGCAAGGGACGAGGAAGTCCCATTCCTCTCCAGCCCTGCTGGGACTGGCACTAGCCTGGTGCACAGTAGAAGCCCATAGCTGACATATTCCCAGTCCTGCCCCACCCCATAATAGCCAGGGGAAGATCTCATAGGGTAAAGCTGATCTCACAGTCTGTGATGCATTTTTCATGGTCATGAACCTGGTAGGGCTCTAACCATGATATCATATTGACAACCTAGGTCAATATGATATTACAAGTGCACAGAAATGAGTAGGTGCATAGACAACTCCTACACTCACGCAAACCCATTTGCAGAATCTAGCCTTTATTCATCCCTCAGGCAGTGACGCCATTAGCTAGTTATAACAAAGTGAAAGTTAAGATTGCTTCTGTCAGAACAGTGGACAATGTGTTACAAGTAGTATTTTTGGAAGTGTGGAAGTATGGCTTCGTTGATATCAAGTTTCAAATCACATTTGTTGCCATAAAAACAAACCATTTACACTTTCATGTCATATATCTATAAATAAAAAAAAATCAACATCAAGAGAAAAGTCAGAGTACATGCCTTCTCCCTCTTTCATAAAGGAGAAAGTGTTGCAGTAGCTGTGTCAGTCCGAGGATATGAGACACACAAGGAACATGATATATTATCTTTTATTCCCTGTAGCTTTGAATGCTTGTAGCTTCCGCCAACAGATGATGGTCCACCAAGAGATATTATCTCACTCATCCTGTGTGTCTCATAATGAAGAAAAGCATTGAAAATCATATTATTCAGAATTTGCAGTAACGCTGAACTGTAAACTTATTGTTTTACCTTTTGCTCTCTTTATTTCTTCATTTTCTGTGTCAGAAACTTTTCTTTTGGCAGGATAAGATGATGCACTAATTGCAGGCCCAGGGACTGTCTGTTTAGCACCTTTTAACTCTGCAAATTTCTGTTAAATAAAAATTTGAATCAGAAAATAAAATTCAAGAGTCTCTCCTTTCAAGATCTTAAAAATTACTGACTTAACACTTGTCCACACTTAAAGCTCTGCAGTAGCACAACTAAAGCTGTAGGTAATCCACCTTCCCAAGTTGGTAGCTAGGTTGAGGTCAAACTACCGCTGTATACAACAGGAATCAGGTCAATTTAATTACATAGTTCAGCAGCAGCATTTTTTCAAACCCTTGAGCAAAGCAGTCAAACTGATGTAATTTCATATTTTTTACTTCGTTATACTTGTAGATCAGGCTTCAGAATTTAAAGTTTGGAACATTTAGAAACGTTTAATTTAGTAAGTTAGAAAACAAATATTCATAACATGCACACCTCTGAATCACTGAAATTGATTAATCAAGTTTACAACAACAGAGGTTTTGCAATTATTAAGTGAATCAACGTGTTCAATAGAATCGCTATGGATAGTAATTCCATGCTCCAATAATAAGAAATTAGCAGTAGGGATATATTACCGACCACCTGACCAGGATAGCGATACTGACATTGAAATGCTGAGGGAGATTAGAGAGGCTACCAAAATAAAGAACTCTGTAATAATGGGGGATTTTAATTACCCTCATATTGACTTGATACATGGCACCTCAGGAAGAGAAGCGGAGATAAAATTGCTCAATGGCTTAAATGACTGCTTCTTGGAGCAGCTGGTGCAGGAACCCACAAGGGGAGAGGCAATTCTTGATTTAGTCCTGAGTGGAGTGCAGGATCAGGTCCAGGAAATAACCGTTACAGGACCGCTTGGGAATATTGACCATAATATAATAACATTCAACATTTCTGTGGTGGGAAGAACACCTCAGCAGTCCAGCACCTTGGCATTTAAATTCAAAAAGGGGAATTACACAAAAATGAGGAGGTTAAAAGGCACAGTGACTGTAGCCAAATCCCTGCAAGCTGTATGGAAACATTTTAAAGACACCATAATAAAAGCCCAACTTAAATGTATACCCCAAATTAAAAAACATAGCAAGAGACCTAAAAAAGAGTCACCGTGGCTTAATCACCATGTAAAAGAAGCAGTGAGGGACAAAAAGGTATCTTTTAAGAAGTGGAAGTCCAATCCTAGTGAGATAAATAGAAAGGAACATAAACACTGTCAAAAAAGTGTAAAAATGTAATAAGAAAAGCAAAAAAAGATTTTGAGGAAAAGCTAGCCAAAAACTCAAAAAGAAACAACAAAATGTTTTTTAAGTACATTAGAAGCAGGAAGCCTGCTAAAAAACCTGTGGGTCCCCTAGATGATCGAACTATAAAAGGAGCGATCAAGGACGATAAAGCCATTGCAGAGAAACTAAATGATTTCTTTGCTTCAGTCTTCACGGCTGAGGACGTTGGGGGAGATTCCCAAATCTGCACCGTCCTTTGTGAGTGATGAATCTGAGGAACTGTCCTGGATTGAAGTGTCATTAGAGGAGGTTTTGGAACAAATAGAAAAACTTAATGTTAACAAATCTCCGGGACCGGATGGCATTCATCCAAGGGTTCTAAAAGAACTCAAATGGGAAATTTCTGAACTTTTATCTAATCTATAAGTTGTACAACTTACTCAAACAGAAGGATTATGAATTAACTCATAAATGTTGCTGTATCTTCAAAGTCTTACCTCTTTGTGTTGTTTCCCAAGTATGTGAGTTTGCCACAAAAGTTCATTCTTAATCTGAGTGTTGCACAATGTACAACTTAAGTGTCCTAAACGGTTATATGTACATTTCAAAGTTGAGGAAATATTTCAAGATCACACAGTCTTCAAAATTGTAATTCTGAATTTCCAATTTGTAGATAATTTAAAAACACTATTTTCAAAGGGGGAAGTGAAGCCCACGATGTAGGTATTTTTTTTAAATGTCATTACTATTACATGCCAGAATTTTATAATTTTTTGTATACCAATAAAAAGCTATTTCTGTTTAAAGACTCCCGTGTCGTGTAAACAAAACATTATGCTGTCATATGCAGGAGTACCCAAATTGTTACCTCTGACAAAAAAAATTGTAAGATGGTACATGAACCAATAAAATTTAGGAGCCACTTTAGGATTGAAGCCATGTCTAAAAACATGTGAAATTGACAGATAGCATCACTGTCCACGCTGGCTAAGAGCAAAGCAAAACATCACTGTAACAATCTCTTCAAAGCTGCAACACACTGCTAAGGAAAGCAGGGAAACCAGCCCCTAACCAACCAACGTTCTCTGTAAGTGGAGCACCAAATGCCGCTCGGCAACGCCCATAGCCAGCAGCTTGTGTTTCTATTGGTGGTGGCATCCTTACATACCTCAGCGCACCTAACAAAAGTTATTCCGCACATGGCTGGGGGGGGGCATTGCCCCTGCGCCCGGGCCTGTCACTGTTCGGGGGGAGGGGGCTGTACAAGCCCATGCACCTCTGCAAAAGTTTTACAGTTTGGGGGTGGCGGGAGCGTCGCAAACTCGACACTTGCCGGGAGCCCAGAGCAGCCCGGCCGGCCCTGCAGCCGCCAGGAAGAGGAGGGGGCTGGCGCAGGGGCAGGTGGGACCCTGCGTCCGGGGCGGGGCGGGGCGTTGGAGGAGAACACCGCGGACCAGCCCGGCACGAGGCTGCCGAGCGCGAGACCCAGGCCAGCAGGGAACCGCGCGGCGGCGCGAGACGGGCTCCCGGCGAGCACTAAACAACGACTCCCCCTCCCACAATGGGGGTGTGTGGCCCCTCATACGTGCACGGGTCGGGGGGGGGGGAAGCGGAAGGATATTTAGCGAACGGCGCCTCGATTCGCTTCTTTCCGGCGCCCTGTCGCTGCTTCTCCCGCATGAGACGCCGCAGCTCGTCCTGCTGTACCAGCTTCCGCCCCGAGCCCGACGCCATCTTGGCCCGGAACTGCCTCCGGCGACGCAGCCACTTCCGGCGGAAGGGGGAGACACACCAAGTCCCGCCTCTTCCCCCGGTCTTGCGTGCTAGGGGAAGGGCGAAGCTAGACGCGGAGTTGCTATGGCACGTGCCTCTTCCTTCCTGTCCTAGTGGGGCGCGAGCTCTGGCCGCGGGAGCCTGCGTCCGTTGCCCAAGACGCGCTGCACGTGGCGGGGCTACTGTCCTGAGAGCGCCCCGCCCCCAACGCTAAACGCAGCCGCTGTGGGAAAGCAGAAGGGAGGCAGCGGGGGCGTCTCTCCCCCCCCTTGAGCCACTCGTCTTGCCCCGCCCTGAGCCCTTGTCCAGGGCAGAGCATTAGCTGGTGTCTCCGTGGTGCAAACACTGGAGCTGGTTCCGTGTGTCACTGGCTTTGTTGTCGCAGCTTCACGCAAGTCAGGGTGGTCACGTCAGAGACAGGCTTCCTGCCCGGCCGCTCAGAGCAGCACACGTGGTTCTGTTAGAAAGCTGCAGATGAAGATTCTGGGAAGCCCAAAGGACGGCTTTCCTTAGCAGTTCACTATGCAAACCCATCGTCACCCCCCCCCCCCACCCACACTTTTTTAAAATTGAGCACTTTGCCTGAATTCAAAGCATCGTTTTGTTTAGAGGAGTTAGGTTACAACACTGATTGAGCCCACTGGCCAGGCTTTAACAGCCTGAAATTGTTTTGAATGCTCTGTGAGAAGCCTAAACTATAAGTACAGCCGGTCCCCAAGTTGCAAACGGTCAAGTTACGACTGTTCACGTTTACGACTGCTCCATGGAAGTTTTGGTCGTAAAGGCGGTCCCTGAGTCAGAACACAACCTGGGCTTGCAAACAGCGTGGTCACTATGTAACTCAATGGGGTCTGAGTTACGAACAGATCACGTTACGGCCTTGGGGAGAGGCTGTACACATTTTTATAGATATCACTAACTTTCCTATACATCTGACCATCCCCTCCCCAGTAGCTAATCAAGAGGATACTGGGCCTTAAATCTATCACTGCTTTCTCCTTTTATTATTGTTTGGTTTTGTGCGAAAATAGAGTTTGGCAAGCACTTGTCTATATCTTCCATTGTTCATGCCAGCCTCAGTAAGTGAAACATTCTTAATTACTTACATCATTATAGGAAGAGATGTGCCAAGGTATCCTATTCATAAGAAGTAGAACAACTCCGTTACAAGTAGATTCTCTAAAATGGTGTTTCTCAACTAGTGGTATAAGAGAAGTCTTGGGGGTACATCAACACAACTGAAAATTGGAGAAAACTGAATTTTTGTTTTGTAAAGTTTTACAGCACTTTATTACTTTTGTACTTTTTACACCCAAAAATTTCATCACCTGCCAGGCTATGATTAAGTTGTTTAAACAATGGTAGAAAAAAAGTGTGTCTGAAAACTATAGGTACTGGGGGTCCCTATAAATTTTTTAAAGGGGGGTACTTATAATTTTTTAAAGTGGTACTTTATAAAAAAGGTTGAGAAACACTGCTCTAAAACTTACATAGAATGAAGTTGCTATACATTTAAGTACAGAATCAACAGTCAATAGATTAATCAGCATGAGTTCTGTACTATATCACAATAATCACAAAAACAAACATTTATTGTATTTTCCATATTTAATTTTATTTCCCTCCTTCATTTACTGTAGCTCAATAACTGAAATAAAAATATCCAGCCAAATTCTGTACTGTCCCATGGGCCAATGCAAATTGAGAATAACTCCAATGAAGTCAAAAGAATTATTACAGATTAACACCACTATACTAGCAGCAGAAGTTGGGTCATAAAGAACACCACTAAAAGTTTGATATTTTAAGTTACTCAGACGTTTAGGAGCAAGAGATTCTATAATTCTGAGGTTCTGTAGCTCAAAGAATGTTGTTAGTTTTGGCATGCACCTCCTGGGGCTCTTGTACATTTCAAAAGCAGGGAGAACAGGCCAGCAGGGGACTGAGAGTCCCCAGCTTGCCCCAGGCTCCCCACAGTGCTTCTGATCTTGCTATGTTTCAAATGCAGAAGTGCTGCTAGTTCCCCATTGCATCCCCTCCCCTTTTCCTCACAGAGACAGTGTTGGGGGGAAATGGCTTTTAAGCCGGCTCCGCACAGCACCAGATTCTGCTTCCCTCTCTCCCTCCTTGCTGCCTGTCTCTAATGGGGGGGAGTGACTAGTTGAGTCAACTATCGGATAAGCATTTGCTTATCAGTCAACTAGTCACTTACATCCCAAGGATGAAGAACTACTAAGGAACAGCATTTATATCTAACCCTGCCCAGCCCAGTTCTGCTCAAAGAGGGAAATCGGTCTCTATTACATGAAACCCTAAAAGTTTACTAAATTAAAATCATGATTATGTTTAGAGCAGGTGAGGACTAATTCCTCACTTGATAAAGAGTTTGATCGTGCACCCACTGAATTCATTGGTAGTTTTGCCATTGATTTCAATGGTAGCAGGATCTGTCCCAGAAGCAACACTGGCTATACTGAATCGGAGCATCACTGAAATGAATACAGGTCTGCTCCTCTCCATAGCATTGCAGTCCCAAGCAAATATGGCAGCATGACCATACTGCTAGCCCTGAATGCTATCACAGTAACCAGAAAATATAATTACTTCCTATCTTAAAAACAGCTTTCTAAAGATTAGTAATGAAAAACAAAATACATTCATTTCAAATCAAGAGCTTATCCGTCAAGTTTCAGTCTACTGCAGATTTTACAGACTATCATAAGTGAGTGTACTATGGTAAACTGATAAAACCTTAAAGGAATACTGCAATTTAACAGAAAAATGCAATGTAACTGAAAAATATGTTCACTTCATCTAATTATATTTGGTATAATATAACATTTTAAAAAACTTTATAACAAACTACTAACTGTTAAAAAGATACAGAAGTGCCATATTGCCCATCTGCTAACAGATTGTGACACTAACAATTTTCCTCTGATTATGACTGTAGGAGAAATATTGGAGGACTATCACTATTTTGAGATCTTATTTTATTAGGAATTATTTAACATAACTGAAATATGTTCAATGCTTATATTTTAATTTTTTTTTCTGGTAAAGAGAACTTACCTTAAAACAGTCGTAAAACTCAGAGATTCTCATGCTCTCATCTGGCAAGCAATGCAGAACACTCTTAACTTTCACAGAATCCAGTGAGAGTTAAGGGAGCTTGTTTGCCACCAGATCAAGTGCTTGTTGATAAATGCTTTCTTGGTCACAAACTGCCACATGTCACACAGGACTTCCAAGTAGAAATAGCAGTGAAATGGCAACTCTTGTTAAAGAGATGCTATCAGTGGCAGAATATTTTTAAAAAATTGTTATACAATTTTACTTTATAATAGACATTAGATTAATAAATATTCATCCACTAACTCCAAAGGGAACAGAGATAATTACTTGCAATTTTCTCTAAAATACAGCAAATCAGTGAAACAGTCAAAAATACTCTGATAAAATAGCACCATTTTCAGAGCTTGATTGGACTGCCCACTTCTTATATAAGCAACATGAATTATCCAGTTGCATTTCACACCATTACTCAAAGGAAAAGTATACTACAGAAAACAAATACACGCTGTGTACACAGTATAACAAAATACGTATCAAGAAAAAAGTGCCAATGCATTCACTGAAAATTAAACAGTTAAATTAAGTACCATACATGTTACAGTACATTCCATTTATTTTGATAGTTTAAGGCTAAAATAGTTACAACCTCCACTGTAGTCAAGTTTTCCTATGCTTATGAACACATACAAGTATTAAACTGGTACAGATGCAGGATACTATTTATTGCTCTAAATGTTCTATTCGAATGCTAGATGTCCCAACTATTGTATAAACCTGCTTTTTCAGTCAAGTTAAAGTCCTACAACTGCAACATATGCTCTTGTACGGTTTTCAAACTTCTTGAGCTGCAAATAATTGTGAAGACATAATGGAAAAGATAAGAATTGAGAAAAACTTAATTTAAAAAAATGTCTTTGTAAAAAGAATATAATGATCCAAACTTGCCCACCTCTTGGAACTGTATAATGTGCTACAGTATTTAGTTAACTAAAACATGCATCACCACCCATCACAAAGACTTTTTTTCTTCAGGAAGGATTGTTTTCTTTTGAAAAGAATAGCTTTGAATGAGTGGTAAATGTGACAACCAGCAAGTAATGAGTGACTAGTACCAGTCTAAACAGACTGGGCTTAAAAAAAAAACCACCAAATAGCTGAATATGTGCTCCAAAACAAAGAGCAAACTCCTCTTCTTGCTCACAGAGCAATTATTTCTCCTATTTATCAAGAGTGATGCCTCATTCTGCCAGAGCCAAGTTCTTTGATTGTAGCTTATCCATTTCTTGACCAATACTTCCTTCAACAGTATCACACTGGGCAAGAAAAGCCTGAGAATAAAATTAACACACACAAAAAGTTAAGAGTGCAAATTACTCTAGAATGACAAACTGCTTCCCAATAATTTTTTTAATTGGAATGTTCCTATTATGAAGTTGGAAGTAAAGTCAACTCCAGTTTCTTCTGGCTTCTGCAATGGTCACAACTTTTGCTAGAACTTAAGTGAACAGAAAATTTCCTTCATTCATTCATTCCCCAGTAGAAATCTAATTTATCAGCTCAATGAAAACAGCAGTGCCAACAGATCAACAGTATTTAGCATCACCAATCAGCAATTGGGGGGAGAGGGGAAGAGAACACGCTCGGACAAGTGGTGACCTGCTTTTTGTTGTTAACTATAATCCCCTTTCCTATTTTCTCATGTATATAACATGTCTAACACCAATACTGCAAAGTCCACTTAAAGCTGTACCAAACCAAACTAAGCAATCTTCACTAAACCTATAAATCAGAGGTGGAGAACTTTTTGGGTTGGGGGCCACTGACCCACAGGAAAATCAGTTGGGGGCTGCACACAAATGAGAAACAAAAAAACCAACAAAAAACTACCCTGTCTGATGTGGTCCCTGACTGAGAAGGAGAATGACACTTCCCATATTCCCCTGGTACACCAGAGCCTTGGAGGGCTCAGGCTAGTAGATTTTGTATGCTCCAGCCCTGCAGGAGGATGGCAGGGGAGTTGGAGCACCATGCGGGCTCCCTAATGCTGTGGGAGGTAGCTTCGAGCCTTTGGGGCCAGATCCAGCCTCCGGGCCTTAGATCCCCCACTCCTGCTATAAATCTTACATCTCCCAGTGCAAGGGCAGTACTGTTAAGACACTCCTCCCCCAGCCTGAACCCAGACCCATCCTGGATATGCTGTGGCTGGGAGAAAAGAACCCTTCTCCTGGAACAAATTCAGCCTGTGAGAAACCTGGACTTGCCTTGTTCAAAGCCACACCCTTGCCCTGAACCCAGCCCCGGCCCAGGCCCAGAGCTGCCTTGGCAGGAGATATGCCTCTTCCCCCAGCCCAGGTGCTGCTGCAAGCAGAGAGCTGAGGGCAGTTCCTCTCTCCTCACTGTAGCCCCAGAGTAACCTGCACCCAAACCTCTAATCCTTGGTCCCACCACACAGCCTGCACCCCCAGCTGAAGCGTTCAATCTCTTGTACCCCAACTCTCTGTCCTTAGCCCGAGCTCTCATATCTCTGCACCTCAACCCTTCATCCCAGCCTAGAGCTCTTCATCCCTGGCTCCACTCCACAGCCTGCACCCCCAGCTGGAGCCTTATTATGGAGCTATCACACATCACCTCCATATTGGTGCACATAACAAAATTCATTCCACATGCATGGGAAAAATTAGAGGGAACATTGCTCCCTGTTAATGACTCCCAATCACAATTGTCATACATACAACCAATACCTACTTCAAATAAGCTCTTGTAATCAAATAGCAAACCGTGTTACAGAAGCAAAACATGTAATAGTCACGATTTGCATTAGGGATGTCATTGTGTAGACAACTACACAATTAACTGGTAAGCCTGGGGTTATTGGTAAATCTTGTCGACTACACATATTTCCACACAGCCCCTTGCTGCCTCTGTATCAGAGGCGGGGGGTGGGGTGGGGGAAGAAGTGTGTAGGGGCCGGTGCCTTCTCGCCCACCCACACACTTCTGCCTCTGATAGAGGCAGCAGCACGGAGCGTGACGGGGGTAGGTTGGAGCCAATAAGCGTGAGGAGCCAACTTTCAAGCCAGCTCCCTGTGCGTATTTGGCTCACACTGACTCACCTGCTCTTACCCCCCATCCCCACCTCTGTAGGAGCCTGTGACAGGGCGATGTGGAAAAATTTGTCTGCCTTGTAGTACTTAACTTAATTTCACTCTATTTGTATCAGATTTAAATGACTAATTTTAGCAATTAAAGTGGATACTTTTCAATGTTGTATTATTAATATTACAGTAGCAATCAGATGTCAATCAAATTGAGAACCAACTGTGATAGGCCTATATGGATAATCCTGATCTCTACTCCAGAGAGTTTACAGTCTGATCCTGCAACTCCAAGCACATGCAATATCCCTGTGCCTGTACAAAGCCCCATTCACTTGAGCAATGGGGTATGGTTGTATGGAACAGCTTCCAGAATTGAGGCCTTAGAGTTTCTTCTATAAGGAATAAAACTCTTCATAAAATGTGTATACATTAAGAAAAGAGTGACCTGCCAGAAGTTTTTAAAGCCATATTCATAATTATCACTGATTGATTAGTAAAAGCTTTTAGTTTTCTTACTTGCTGCATTGTAGCTGCTCTAATTTTGCAGTATTACCAGAGATGACAGGCTGCTTACTCAGACTTGTCCCACAGCAGACACAGTCGACTGGCCTTGCAGGTGGAGAACCTGTATTAGCACTGGTTGGACTACAGAATATTTCTTTATTTGGACAGAATTAAGTTTCCCTATCTGTTTTTTTTATCCACCTGTTTACTAAGTTTTAAGTTCTTTAGGGCCAGGTTTGGGTTTCTTTAAGTCATGTCTGGAGTCCCATTCTGGTAGGTATTGTACAGTCTGTGATTGATGCTCTTGTAGTACAATTAAAAACAGAAGCAGTATCACTATTTACATATGCAATTTTTTTCTGGAGGAGTTAAGATTCTATCATCAAATAAGAGAACTCCATTATGCTTGAACATTGAAAGAAGTGTTATCTGGGAATAAATGTGTTAAGCAACACACAATATGAACAAAAAAGTATTGTACCTAGAATATTTCTTCTCTAACACAGCTTTCATTCTTGAGGTAAAGGTGCTCACTTTATAGCCAAGTAAATATTATATGAAAGAAAAAACATGAATATCCTAAATTTTGTCTTATACAAACTGATAGCTTTTTTTACTAGTCTACCACAGTGCTATTTTTATGACATACACAGATTCCAGTTGTGCACTTTCATTTCTCTATCCCATACAGATGCAAGACAGCTAAAGTGAAAACTGTTTTTTCTAGCTGGTAGTCAGAGATTCCACATCATTATACAGCCATACACACCAATCACTATCACAATTTGACAGCAACATAAACTACGTAACCCCATTCCTTTTTGTATCAGTTTATAAAATGTTGGTTGTATTACTGCTCTTAGAGAGGCTTGATTAATCCATTCCTATCAGATCAGCCAAAAGCCTAGAAATCTAAAGGATCTCCTGGGATCTAACCCCAAGCATTTCATTTTAGAAGATCACAAAACTGCTGCTATGCAAGTACCCAACAATTACTTAATGAAAGACTCACCTGAACCTTTTTCACCAATCCTTTTTTTTTCAGTTTGCAGTCACTGAAATTCTCTGGAAGATTCTGCAGTAAACAAATGAACAATTTGATGTTGGCTCATCTTGAAATCAATATACAAAACATAAGGAAAAAGCTGTAGATAACATTCAGCTACATAGTGGAATCCTTTTAAGAGGCACCCTGATAACTGCATGTCCATTTAAAGCTACAGGCAGTCCCCGGGTTACATGGATCCGACTTACATCGGATCCCTACTTACAAACGTGGTGAGGCAACCCCGCACTAGCTGCTTCCCCCCAGCAGACCAGGGAGACGCAGAACGGCTTCTCTCAGCAGACACCTCAGCTTGAGAATAAAGGAATGAGGGAAGTGAGGTGTGGGAGAATAAAACTGAGCTCTGGAGAAATGTTTGGCTAGAGTTTCCCCTACAATATGTACCAGTTCCGACTTACATACAAATTCAACTTAAGAACAAACCTACAGTCCCTATCTTGTACGTAACCCGGGGACTGCCTGTACTTGTCTGGTCTTCTCTAAAGCTTATTTACAGGAATTAACAAATGTAAATGGATGTTTTCTGGCATAAGTTTCCTGTTGGACATCCCTTTTTTCATTTACAGTGCTTCTGCTTCCCTGCTCATGAAATCCGATACACTAGCTGAGTTTGTTTTAACCATTTTTAAATGCTTTGTAACTTTTGAGGGAGCAGACAAACAGAACTTTTATTGAAAAAAACAACAAATGGTCTGGTAGCACTTTATAGACTAACAAAACATATAGATGGTATCATGTGCTTTTGTGGGCACAGCCCACTTCTTCAGCTAGCCAGTCAAGCTCATGATACCATCCACGTTTTGTTAGTCTATAAAGTGCTACCAGACCATTTGCTGTTTTTTTCTGTGACAGACTAACTCGGCTACCACCTGAAGCTTCAGAACTTTTATTGATATTTAAGTGGTAATAACAATCACATATTACATCATAAGAAAACAGGACTTGAATCTGAAATGTGCTGAAACCAGACCTCCCCTTCGGACTTTCAAGTGGTTAGCCTTTCATGGTAGTAGGCCACATGAAGAGGGGAGGAATAATTCTTTTTAGCCCTAGCCTAATGAGCTCTCTCAAACTGCATTTTCATTTACTATAGGAGTTGAAAAGTAAGCCAGAGACCATTATAAAAAAGTAGGGTTCGGGGCACCAATCAAGTCTAGAGTTAACTTTTGAGTCAGGAACTGTGCCTTGTTTTGTCTTAGTGCAATGCTTAGCACACTATGGGTACATCTAAACTACACCCCTCTTTCGAAAGAAGGATGTAAATTAGACATATCGAAATTGAAATTTGAATTTCCCATGCTTCATTTGCATAATTGCATCCTCTGCAGAATCCCAGGTTTGCCACAGGCAGAGGCTGGTCCATGGCAGCAGCCTCTGTCTGTGGTGGTTCTGAGCTCCCCATGGACAAGGGCTGCTGCTGCAGACCAGCCTCTGTCTACAGGGAGCTCGAACCCCTGTGGACAGGGGCTGCTGCCACCCTATACTGCTGCCTCTGTATCAGGCAGCCGGTCTGCATAAGGAGCTGTTTTTTAAACTGGCTCCCCTCACACACCAACTCCCACCTGTCACTCCATGCTGCTGATACAGAGGCAGCAGCATGGGGTGGCAGGGAGCTCCCTGGAAGCTAGAGCACACTGGCTGCCGCCCCTAGCGACTATTCAATTACAAGATATCTAACATCCCTAGTTGAAATAGATGGGGTTCTGTGTGAGTGTAACAGCCCGCCTTGTGAAATTCATCTACTGGATTGGGGCCTAAGTTATTACTATTGCAAAAAAAAAAAAAAACACTAAATGAAAACAGGTATGGTATGCAATACAGTTATATGAGGGAAAGGAATTCTTCCACATAGCATGATCTTGTGGATAAAGGATTGGACTGGGACTGAAGAGACCTGTGTCCAATTCCCAGCTCAGCGATAGTGTAACCCTGGGCTAGTCACTTTCTATACCCTCCATTTCCGTTCCCCATCTGTACATTAGAAAGTTTACTACTTCCTACCTTACAGGGATGCTGAGAGGATAAAAATCCATAAATGGCTGTGTGATACACAGATAATGCAGCTATGAGGGCTGTACATATGCCTTGATACCTTCCAAAAAAAAATCAATCCAGTTCTCAGTTTGCAAATGTCTTAAATAAAAAATTATATATCTATGTTTGACTAACCAGAAGACTTGCCCTTGTCTGTGCTTTCCCTGTCCCCAAAACAAGCATTAAAAGGACGATGTCTTCCTGGTTTTTATGAGATCTTTAATGTTACTGTAACATATTTCCATGTAATATATAGAGATATACCTATCTCATAGAACTAGAAGGGACCTTGAGAGGTCATTGAAACTAGTCCCCTGCCCTCATGGCAGGACCAAGTACCATCTCTGACAGATTTGCCCCAGATCCCTAAATAGCCCACTTACACAACTCACTTACACAACTCACAACCCTAGATTTAGTAGGCCAATGCTCAAACCACTCAGCTATCCCTCCCTGCCACTGAGCTCTTTGTGCTTTACCAGAACAAATGAAAAAGGGTGGAACTTAAGTAAACGATAATCATCTCATGTGGACATAGGAGGCCACAGCCCGATATGGTGTGTTTCTGCATTATGAGGATGCATACCTAGACATTAGTGTCACCATTTAGAAACTGGAGCTGCCATGGACATCACAATGAAGACGTCATTGAAGACATACAAGGAAAAGAACTGAGTATTGAAGATATAGTGAACAAACAAATTAACTTGTTTTTCAAACTAACCAAAATTAATTTGCTGTTAGTTTTTTAAAATATCATATGGCGAACAAACTGTCCTTTAAAAAAGGCAAGAACCAAAAACTTGTGAAAGGAATATACAACCCCTTTGTATGACTCTACTCACAATGGAATCTATCTGTTCCAGGATCTTCATAAACTGCTCAACAGTTCCTTTTACCCTCTTGTCCAGGTGGTTAAGAGCTTCAGCTTGAAGATCTTTTGCCAGAAAGCCCTGTATGGGAAGGAAAACAATTACTCCATTTTCCAAAGAATGTACATACTGCCATTTAAATATGAATTAAAGAAATTCTGGTGCAAACATTTTCATTTAGATGCTTGAATTATTTTAGCATTAGAAGAAAAAAACTTGGAATTTAAGAAGAGTAATCCTTTTTAAAATAAAAGGAAAACCAGAGGGCCCCAAATGCAGTCTACCTTTCATTCTCCCTTATCAAATATTATTGTAGTTCTCTATGGGTACATCTACACTGCAGCACTATTTTGGGATACTTCTGGTATCTCAAAATAGCTATTCTGACATCCCTGTAAACCTCATCCCACAAGGATTAAGGATCATTTCGGAATAGTGATTTATTTCAAAGTTATTACAAAATAAGCTATTTTGAAATATACTCAAAATAAGTTATACAATTTGTGTAGCTCAAATTGTGTAGCTTTTTTCGAGCTAAAGTGCAGTGCAGACGCATCCTATGTGTCCTACCAAATAAACATCCCACATCAAAACAAGCAAATCAATGACCCTAAACGTTAACAATAGCACAGCTACCACAGCTTTTATGAAGCAGCAAGCTGACCAAATATTAGTTGGATTATTATTTTTTTCCCATGCAGTTCAAGAAGTCACAGGATTCTCCAAATTGTTTACAGAAATCTTGCAACTAAATCCACACACCATTTTGAGAATTAACTCATTCATGTTCTTATTTTGCCAACTTTTGCCCAAAGTACAGGAAACATAAGTTTAAAGGTATTTTAGGAAATCCTCAAAACTTTGTGAGATTCCTATCTCTCTCTGTGTTGCAAGGACTGTATAATATACAAATATATGAAATGTAAGGACAAGAAAAAATATTACCTTTTGTATGCCTGTGAACTCTTTATTAACTTCCTCTAATTTGTTAGCAATTTGCTCCACTGACTTCTCCAAATCTTTTAATTTCTTTAATTCCACCTCTTCCTCTGGACTATTCTGGGTAGTTTTTAAAAAATGACAAAATAAACCATTTACCTTAAAATCAGTCATGTCATAAACCTATCTGAATTAAATGATAATGGGATAACATATAATGTAAAAACTAATGCTTTCAACTTTTATTATCAGATTCAGCATCAACAACTTGCCAACTTTCAGTATTCAATCAAATAAGCTCTCTCAGGGTATGTCTACACTACCCTCCTATTTCGAAATAGGAGGGTAATGTAGGCATACCGCAATTGCAAATGAAGCCCGGGATTTGAATTTCCCGGGCTTCATTTGCATAAGCCGGGCGCCGCCATTTTTAAATCCCGGCTGGTTCGAACCCCGTGCCGTGCGGCTACATGCGGCACGAACTACGTAGTTCGAACTAGGCTTCCTAGTTCGAACTACCGTTACTCCTCGTGGAATAGGGTTCGAACCAGCCGGGATTTAAAAATGGCGGCGCCCGGCTTATGCAAATGAAGCCCGGGAAATTCAAATCCCGGGCTTCATTTGCAATTGCGGTATGCCTACATCACCCCGCTAGTTCGAAATAGCGGGGTAGTGTAGACATACCCTCAGTTTATAATGGTTACTTATGAATATCCTCACTTTTTTAATGGATACATTGCATATAAATACAGCATGAGATTAATATGAAGGGAAAGACCAAAGATCAAAGAATGTTGTTTTTATTAATATTAACACCTCATGATAAAACTTAGCTTCTTTACTGTCAACAGTTTTCCTGACCACTCACTGCTGGTGACATCAGCAAAGCAAGCTGCCGTTTCATTCTTAGGGAAACAATTTTGTTATGGCAAAATTCCGTATCATTCACAGCACAGATACAGTAAAAAAAATAAGACAATTCATGCTGTGGTCTCGGCAACATTGCAAACCTGCTGCCATGCATTACCAGTTCATTACAGGCAGTCCCCGGGTTACGCAGATCCGACTTATGTCGGATCCGTACTTACGAACAGGGCTTTTCTCACCCCGGAGGACACGGGCGGTGGGACCACCCAGACGCGCCGCGGTCCCACCGCCCGTGTCCTCCAGGGCGAGAAAAGCTGCTCCGCGTCTCCCTGGTCTGCTGGGGGGGGGGGGGGGGGGGAGACACACAGCTAGTGTGCCCCCCGCCCCCTCCAGCAGACCAGGCTTTTCTCGCGGACGCCTGTGGTAGAGCAGCTGGGGCGCTGCCAGTTGGTCCTGCAGCGCCGCTCCTCGGCGCTACTGGTCCAACCCGGCAGCACCCCAGCTGCTCTGCCCCTGGCATCCTGATTCAGCCGCTGCTGGTCAGTTTCAGCAGCGGCTGAATCTCAGGACGCCTGTGGAAGAGCATCTGGGGCGCTGCCGGTTGGTCCCGCAGCACCACTCCTCAGCGCTACTGGTCCAACCCAGCAGCACCCCAGCTGCTCTGCCCCAGGCGTCCCCAAGTCAGCCACTACTGAAACTGATCAGCGGCTGACTACAGGAAGCCAGAGGCAGAGTTGCTATGCCCCGGGCTTCCTAGAATCAGCCGCTGATCAGTTTCAGCAGCAGCTGACTTGGGGACACCTGGGTAGAGCAGCTGGGGTGCTGCCGGGTTGGTCCCCGCAGCGCCGAGGTGCGGCGCTGCGGGGATCTACCCGGCAGCGCCCCAGCTGCTCTGTCCCAGGCGTCCAGATTCAGCTGCTGTTGAAACTGATCAGTGGCGGATTCCAGGAAGCCTGGGGCAGAGAAACTCTGCCTCGGGCTTCCTGTAGTCAGCCGCTGGTCAGTTTCAGCAGCGGCTGAATCTGGATGCCAGTTCCAACTTGTGTACAAATTCAACTTAAGAACAAACCTATGGTCCCTATCTTGTACGTAACCCGGGGACTACCTGTAGTTCGTTTTCCTCTAGTTGTCTTTGAAACATGTCTAGATTAAAGCAAATTAACAAACAGTTAATGAGTAGCTACTAATCAAAACAACCGAACAAACTGTACAAGTGGAATAGCAGGTATTTTATAACTGGTAAATTCATGGGTTCTATGACATAATCGTAAATGGCTTACAGCAGCAGAATCAATACTGACACCTAGCTTTCTGCAATATGTTCATGGACAATAAGGCAGAACAGAGCAAAAATTAAGAACAGCTTCAGGAACATTGGCAGGATGACAAATTAGGCCGGGATTCACCATATGATGCACTTTCAAAAAAAATGCACATGATGCACAGAGTTATTAGTTGTAGGTCAAGAGAATGAAGAGCTGTGCATACAGCCAGATGCATACATACAGTGCACACTTATATAGGTAAGTAACTGGAACACTTGTTTCTTTATCATTGTGCTGACACTCATTTTGAGCAGATTCACCATGAGCAGCAATTAAGCTCCTGTACGGGAATATCAACAGAGATAAGAACAACAGCGGAAGAGACTTCATGACGTGACACATACTCTTTTCCCAATCAGCATGACTTTACAACCATTTTTAACTCCAAGAGCTGATAATGGCTGTTCCATTTCCTTCAGGGATTTTCCTAGGGGAAAAGGAAACAATTATTCTTTTATAACTACTTATCAACTTACAAACTAATAGTAATACTTTAACTTGGCTTTAGGGTTTACGTTGTGCAGAATGCTTTGTTGTTTCACATATTAATATTTAATACTATCCAGTAATTATTTTTAAAATAAACCATTCATTTTGAAAAAAAAATCCAACATTTTAAAATGCTTTTTAGAGGTGTCACATTGTGTACGCTTTAAGCTGAATTAGATGAAAAGTACCACCTCCAATAAAGTAAAGAGAAAAACATTTGTTTTGTTGTCTAGAGATTTCCATTTACACTATTAGAATTGCAAAATAGATGTTCACTTAGTCTTTCATTTTTGGCAGTGGTTATTTTTCAATATTTTGGATGATCAAAGTAACTCTTCCCATGAGCCATTCTGCTTTCTATACGTGAAACTGATTTTGTTTGGTTCACAGCGGATGGCTATGGTAACAAGACTGAAAGCAACAGGAACAATTTTCTGCTTTAATTTTTAGTAAGTATGAAACTGACTTTAAGTCTGATTTCCCGCTAAAAGCCTTCTCAAATAAAATCCAGGTCTTACCGTCCCATCTCATCCATATATCTACTATGTCAAAATATTAAATTATTCCGTCATTTCTAAAACTGACAAGAGAATTAAGTTATGTGATTAATGTTGATCAGATAGGTAAATTAATCCCCATTAAATTGGTATGTAATGTTGAATCTAGAATACCTGTGAGAAACATTTTTAAATATTAGCTACCTTTACATATCAGTTTCTGAAAAGGAACTGGAACTCCAGTGACTTGTTCAATAAGCAGAGCCATGTCTTGTAGTGTTGGTTCACTATCTTCCTCGTGAGATGAAATCTGAATAGTGTGTTTTTCATTACCTGAAAGAAAAGGCAACCCACAGTTAAATTAAATCTTACTTAATTTTAATAATCTTAAAAGGCAACATTCGCAGATATCAGTCTACAGTTTTAACTTTGTGAAGTCTTGTACAGGAATTTTCTCCATTTTTTGTGCAAGAAGCCTTGTTCCTGCTAAAAGGAGGGAAGTCTACAGGAGGGGAACAAAGAGAGGCAAGGAATGTTCCTTTATTCTACAGGCCAGAAGCCTCAGGCTAAATATTGTATCCAGATAGTTCAGACTTAACGTCTGCAGAAAGGGAGTCCTACCCTTCAGGAGTCCTTAGGATCATGACCACAGTTCTTCAGAGGTTATGAGCAGTATAAGACTATAACTCCTTTTTTAGTAGGCTTTGTAATGTCCAGAAGGTTCTAAGGTCCACCAAAAAGGGGAGGAAATGCTGATGTCAGGCAGCGTGGGGACTCAGTAAAACAAATAATAACCTAATTGCTCCTACTGCTTACTAGCCACCATGTATGAGAAGTGATCACCTCCTTCCCCAGGCTGATCCGCCTACAAGAGGGAATGAAGACTCCCTTCTTTACTCTCTCAGAAACACTCTTTTCCCTTGAACCTGAGCAGCATATTCAGTGCCTATCAAAAACTCCAATCCTGTCTGCATAAGGTCCATTAATGCTTACCCCAGTACCATCCCTGCAATGCTGGGGACACATAATAAGCCCCACCCAGAATCTTAGAAGGCTCTGATGATTTTGCATAAGCTCCATAGCCTGTCCCAAAATAGGATCTAAAAATCAGCTCAAAAAGTTTTAAAATTTCTCAGATGCCCTAGAACAGTGGTCACCAACCACTAGATTAGGATCTACTGGTAGATCTTGGAATCTCTGACAGGTGATCCTGAGAGGTTTGGCCAGGAGACTATCAAGTGCCAGCACTTCATCTGCCCCTCACAGCACAGTTGTGCTGCTCCTGCCCTCTGCCTTGGAGGTGTCCCTGACCCAGAGAGCCTTCTGTTTGCTGGGCAGGGCACAGGAAGAAGAAAGAGGGGGTGCTGATGTGAGAGTGCCCCTCCCTTGACCCTGTACCCCATCGCTACAGAGCAGAGGGGGGCAGGGATGGAGAGAGTTTGCTGGATGCTTTGGGAGTGGTGCAGGGCCAGGGTAGGGGTGAGCCTGCCTTAGCCCCCTGCACCACCGCCCAGAAGCCATCTGTGGTAAGCAGTGCCCAACTGGAGCTCGCATTCTGAACCCAGGCTCCAGTCCTGAACCCTTCCTGCACCCCAAGCACCTGCCCCCAGCCTGATAAAAGCAAATGAAATGAAGGAGGGAGGATGGAGTGAACAGGAGTGGGACCTTAGAGAAGCGATGGGAAGGAGGCAAGGCAAGCATGTTTGGGTTTGAGGTAGATCCTAGATTAGCCTTAAATTCAAAAAGGGATCTTGTGCTTAAAAAGGTTGGAGACCCCTGCCCTAGAAGGTCTCATCTCCTGCAACAGTAAACCCTCAGGAAGAAGATACATGGCCCCTACTCTTCCATACTTGCTGCTTTCTCCAATGTTCCACCTTCATGGATCTAAGACAGGCAGAACAGAACTATGCCCATTGACTTCAGGATGTTCACAGGGAATGGAAATTGGCTAAGACGGGCCTGGAAGAAAATCAGGAGGAGCATTTCCTGTTTTCCTCTGGACTTCTCGAGATCTACAGAAGGAGAAGAACCCTTCTCCCAATTAACTTCACAAGAAAATCCTTTGTTTAGCTCTCTCTCTGAAAGGAAAAGTGCTAAAGATTTACTTTTTTTATTTTAAAAGAACATGTATGTCTTCATCAGTAATTTACTTGCAAACTCCCAACCACATTCTCAAAACAAAAAGATAGTAATAGGGCCCGGTCTGCATCCATAGCCAATTCCATGCTTTCCACCTCTAAGCCAGAGATTCCTTTAGCATCCCTTCCTCCAAGGACTCTAAAGTAACCAGCAGCTCTTTTATCTCCACCCAAAAGGTTGTTTGTAAGACCTCTCTGAGCTGCCAATATTTTACCAGAACTCCACAGGACCTGGAAGCTAGATTCTGACCAGGTCCATAGCAGCTGCCGATAGAGAGGACTTCTTACTGCACAACCCTTATCTATGTGTGCAAGTGCTGAAGGCACTGGAGATTGGTCCTGTCTGGTACCAGAGGAGACCTCCTGGACAACAATCAGAGTGACCAGGTGGCAGTCAGCGCATGGGGCTGCCTTGCCTCATGTGTCTCATGATGTGCTCTAGGTGGTGCATCCTGCTTCTTTTGCTTTTCTTGAACAGTCCTGCAGGAGGGTGTACCTCTCACCCCAGGCCTTCTGAAACTTGTCATTGGACTCCTGCCCCATGAGCTTCGTTGACCACCCTAGACACAACCAAAGTTCGCTGAACACCAGTTACTCCACCTCTGAACTACCCCCAGGAAACATCTGCACATGCTTGTGCTTCTTCAGACTGATCACTTCCAAGCTGTCATTTCCCACCCCAATACTAAATGGCAGGACCTGATGCCACCTAAGGAGGGCAAGGAACCCTTATGGGCCAGTCTTTACTCCCCTTTGATCCCATGGCCCATGCGGGATATCAGCTGGAGCCTCCTGCATGAAGCCATAAGCACAGGCTTGTACTAGGGATGTAATAGTATAGTTGATTAACCGATAAGCAAACGCCTATAGGTTAATGCTATAGACTACACGCATTCCCCACCCCTTACCTGTAAATTTTTTAGCAGGCTGGCCAGCAGCACACCTCAGTCATGGCTTGCACTGGATCCTGGACCTACCCCCATTGCGGCTCTGCATTTAAAGTGTATTAGGAGCCAGGCAGGCAGGCAGTCCAGCTCAGTTCCAGCTCACGCCGGTTCTGGGAGCTCAAATACTCCCCACCCCGGACAGGGGCTACTGCCACCCTGCACTGCTGCCTCTGATAGAGATACAGCAGCATGTGGTGACAAGGAGTTCCTCGGGAGTGGGGCCAGAGAGCACTGGCTACCAGCCCCACCCCCGGGAACTATAGAATATTTGACTAGCCGCTAAGAATTCATGAGGTTAACTGACTATTCAATTAACCAATATTTAACATCCCTAGCTTGTACCTGGCACAGTTCACAAACTCCCCTGACACTTGCCCTTTCTGCAGCAAGACAGAGACCCAGACACGCATCCATGTGGAGTTTGTCAGGTTGCAGCGATTCTTCCAGCTCCTTCAGAGCCTCTTAATGTGGTTCTAGCTGCATTTTTCCCTTTATCTTCCTGCAACTTGGCCCCACAAACTTCCCTTATCAGCCTCCTTGTGGCTCTAGCCGTGATAGCCTGCCATCATGCCAAGTGGAATATTCTGGATAAGGGTTTGCTTTGCAACTCTGGGACCTATTTCCATTTACTTTGTACAGTTCTGCCTCCAAGCAGAACTCCTCTGGGTGGTATCCACTGACTCTCTCTAGATGCCTTTGAAGAGCAGTGAGCACTGTCGGGAGACTGTCCCCTTCTGGTTTCCTGATTTTTTCCTCTATGACTTTCACTCCCATCCAGTGTTCCGTAAGCTCTGCTCTTGTGTGACCGCTCAGGAGAAATTCAAACACCACCTAGCTGATAAGCAAAGTGCACACAACTAGTTTTTTTGTTTTTGCTACTGGTGCACATTTGCACATGCCTCAGTTCACATAAAAAATATTTCACATATGGATGGAAAAGATTAAAGGAAACATAAGAAAGGGGCATCTGACCACCCAGGAAAAAAGGAAAAAGAAAAAACAACACCCCCCCCCAGTTAGTTTCTATGTACAATTTGAAATATGACTTTTTCTATGCTTTATGCATGTAGGCTAGAATGTGTTCCTTCTAGCCTGGGAGTAGGGATGTTAAAATTAATAAACTAATCAAATAGTCGATGGAATTTCCATTGACTATTTGATTAGTTGATAAGAGAGCTTCTGCTTTGAAATGTAGCAAGACCCCTTCTGGCTGTTGCTACGTTTCAAAGGCGGACGTGCCAAGCAGCGCTCTGCCTTTTAAATGTACAAGAGCCCCAGCGGGGACTCTCGTACATTTCAAAGGTGGAATGCTGCCTCTGCGATGCTGGCCCCTCTCATGGAGCTTGAGCTGGGGGGAACCAGTTTTTAAGCCAGGTCCCCCCAGTATCCCATCCTCAGCTGCCCCTTTCTGATAGAGGCGGCAGGGGAAGCAACTACTCGATTAGTCGTTTACATCCCTACCTGGGAGTGCTCTCCCCTTGCATCAAGTGTTTTATAATGACCACTTTTAGTCATTAAGGGTCTGTTTACATCTTGTGGGCTAGTTTCAGGTTTTTGAAGTTGCTCCCACCTTTTATTCTGCTATTTGATTAATTCAGAGTGCTTTATTATCTGGATAGCTGGAGCTAGGGTTACATGAATTCTATCTTTCGTTTTAGCTGTTGTAAAAGATTTTTTTTACCTATTAGCCCAATAACTACACTATCTGACATTTTCACATTTTTCAGTTTTTGAAATCACTGGTGAAATCATGCTTTTTCATAAACAACATTTCTCTGATGGTACAAAGTGCACATTAGACATAGTCAGAACCCTTTCGTGGTCATCTTTAATTTTTAAGACAGTCACAAAGGATTTCAAGATATGCTCTGCCTGCTTCTCCATTACATAGATTAAAAAAGCTATCTGGATAGCTCCAGTTTCTTGACAGAGATTTCAAGCAATTTGAAATTTTGCAAAATACTGTTTCCAGACTGTCCATAGTGAAGGCTTCTCAAAAAACAAGTTCTGTTACACGGATGCTAAGGACTAGTCAGTCCACTAGTTGATTCCTCCCCCCTTCTGCTGCCTCTATCAGAAAGAGGCAGCAAAGGGGGGGGGGGGAGAAAAGGGGATTCTTCAAAGCAGCAGCAGCACACATCTGAGTCTGGGATCAGCTGTGCAGCACTGCCACGCGTGGAGCACGGAGTCTGCTAGGGACTCCCCAGCTGATCCCAAGCTCTAGCACGGCATTTCCACGGAACCCGGATCAGCTGGGGAGTCCCCAGCTGACCCCAGCTCCGTGTGGCATTTCAAATGGGCTGGGGACTCTTGTACACTTCAAAGCTGGCACACCACGTGCAGCCCAGACTCAGCAGGACTTCCGCATTCCTCCTCTGAAATGTAGAAGAGCCCTGGCGAGGAGGAATGGGGAAGTGCCTATCAACTAGTCAAGTAGTCAATGGAAACTCTATCAACTACGCAACTAGTCAGTTAACCATTACTTAACATCCTTACTCTGTGTGGCATTGAAGAGTGTCTTAGACATGAGATACTGCAACCTTTGTTGTTTCGTTCCTTATATTTGTAATCCTCTGACACTAGTTTACTTCTCAAACCTGCAATTTGCTTCTCATACATGGTAGGCTGCAAAGCTGCTACAAGCAGGTCAGGCTTCTCTACCTGAAACAGAATGACTACCAGATATGAGATTATTTCAAGCTCCTAGTGGCTAGATAGTATAACATATCTTAGCATTCCATCATAGTGCTAAAGACTCCAGTCAGAACTGGTGCCCCATTGCTCTGGACACAAAACAGTCTATACTACCCTAAACAAATTATAATCCAGGATAATTAAAAACAAACTAAAGGCAAGGAAGAAACAGCACTGCTATTGTCAAACACTTACACACACACCTACAACTTACAGGATTGGGGTCCTCCTTTGTAAACATATGAGGTAAAAACCAACAAGAATTAAACTGCAGCAAAAAGCTTCTATCAAAAGATTAACTGTCTAGATGATTCACAATTCTACTACAACAATGAACCTAAAAAACCCAGATGTTTATATTCTTTGTAACAGGAAGAACTTCAGTCTTTTTTAAATTTATAGAGAGTATTCTCCTCCAATTCCTTGTTCTACTATAAATCAAGTGCTGTTTGTCTGCATGGGTATTTCACACTGCAGGTAATAGTAATATAGCACTTTTCATCAGTCTGTCTCAAAAAAGCTTTACAAAGGATGGTCAGTATCTTTTTCCCCACTTTACAGACAGTAAAATTAAGGCAGATAGGTGAAGTGATTTGCCCAAATTCATACAGGTAACTTGTTCTGTCCACAAGGCCATACAGTAGACTCTTGCAATTCCATGTTTGTAAGTCTCTCCCATCCTGGCCTGGGGGCGGGGTGAGATAGGGGAGGAGGGGAAGGCTGAGAACTGTAGTGATTTCAGGAGTCATGGGAAGACTCATCGCAGCTCCCAAGGTGAGTTCACTGCAGCAGCTGGGAACCATGGGCCCCAGTATTCACAAATATCACCATTCATGGTGGTGCCAGAAATGCATCTACTGTGAATGGTGAGGGCATCCTGTACCACTTTCCTGTATTTAGCAAATAAATCAAAACTATCGACAAGTTTTCAAAAAAATACCTTGATTTTGTGTCAGTTTGGGCATATACGCAGGAAAAAAAGAGAGCACTGACTCCCATATTACCTATGTTGAGTTTAGTTTGGTTCCTCATGAGCAGAGGAGTGTACGGCAGGGACCCAACTGCAGGACCGATTACTATGTTGAGTAATTAGTAGTTTCAGATCGTTATTATAGGGATTCTCTCTTCCTCCTCGATTATAAAGCCCCAGCCCAAGGAGACCACGATCCCGTATTTGGGATAAAAAAGCAAATTGAAAGAGCCAGACGAATACCTAGAAACCATCTACTTCAAGACAGACCCAAGAAAACCAACAATAGAACACCACTTGTCATCACCTACAACCCCCAACTTAAACCTGTCCAACACATTATCAATAAACTACAGCCTATACTGGAACAGGATACCATACTCCAAGAGGCTCTGGGAGACAGACCCATAGTCTCCTATAGACAACCACCTAACCTCAAGATGATTCTTACCAACAACCACAGGACATACCACTCTAATACCAACCCTGGTACCTTCCCTTGCAACAAACCCCGTTGCCAGCTTTGTCCACATATTCATTCTGCTGATACTATTATTGGACCTAACCAAGAGAGTTATAAGATCAAGAACACATATTCCTGCGCATCCAGAAATATAATCTATGCTATCATGTGCCGAAAGTGTCCGTCTGCTATGTACATTGGACAAACATCTCAGACACTTCGCCAAAGGATTAATGCCCACAAAACAGATATCAGACAAGATCACAAAGAGAAAACAGTTTCTTGCCATTTTAACCAGAAAGGACACTCTCTCAATGACTTAACCACCTGCATTCTGCTACAAAGACCTTTTACATCTGCACTTGAAAGGGAATCCTCTGAACTGTCATTCATGTTAAAATTTGACACTCTCCAGGAAGGAATGAACAAACACTCAAACTATCTTACCCATTACCAAGATAGCTTCCCCAATTATCACCTCTAATACCATTAGCTCACAGACATCCCACTCTCCCCACCTCTAATATCATCAATTCACAGACACTTACCTTCCTTCCTTTCCCCCCCGCCCTCCGCATCCTCCTCCTGTTCTGAAATGTGATTTGTGCTTTTCATATGTGTTCGGTTTTTTTTTTAATTGTATCCTTTGGTATATATGGTTGTGACTATTTTCTTCCACTACTTGATCTGAGGAAGTGGGTCTGGCCCACGAAAGCTCATCATCTAATAAACCATCTTGTTAGTCTTTAAAGCGCTACATTGTCCTGCATTTTGCTTCATATTTGGGCTTCTGTGACTACACTCATGCTATCAAGGCAGGGCAAAGCGAGATTTTTGTGGCTGGCTCGGAGCCTTTCTGGGATCGAGGAGCTGGTTGTTTGCTAAGCACAGAGCGGTAGGCGCAGCGCTACCAGCGGCACCGCACGGGCACGGCGCACGCGGAGTCGGGCGGGCGCAGGGGGTACTTTGAGCCAGAGGCGGGCGCTGCACCTTAGCTTGGGGGCGCGGAGCTCCTGGCTCCAAATCCCGGGGAAAGGGCAACGCCGGGCCCCACCTGCCGGGGAGGCCGCCGGGGCCGCGCTCCCCCTCCCGGCCACGAAGGCGGACCCCGCCTTTCCCCATGGAGCCGGGCGGGACAGTGGCCGCGCCGGGGGATCCCCAGTGACACAGGCCGGGCGCCTCTTACTGTAACTGACGGTCACGGTGACCGGTACCGCGGGCGCCGCCATCTCCGCCCCGCCAAGCGCTTCCCTTCCGGGCCTGCCGGAAACAGCCCGGGCACCCCACGGGGGAACACCGGAAGCAGCTGCTGGAAACACCGGAAGGGAGTAACCCGGCCAGCCTCCCTCGGGCCCCGCCCTGGTGCCCTGGGAAGGGAGGCGCCGGGATTCTAGGGGACCCCCGGCGCAGAGGCCTTTCGGGGGCTGCCTGATGCACCCCGGGAATGCTCGGGCTTTGCTTCCTGAGCTCCCGCTCAAATGTTCTCTTTTAGAAGTGGCCTCCTACAGTCATTGCAGTCTGCGAACGCGGTAGAGATGGGACTAATCCACCATGTGATAAGCAAAAGCTTATCAGACAGGAGCCACACTGGTCAACTTAAAGTAATCGCTCCTCTGCTCCCCCCCCCCCCCTTTGCTACCTCTATCTCAAAGAGGTAACGAGGGAAAAGAAGAGGAGGAGGGGCGTTGGGGGAATTGGCTTAAAAGCCAGTTCACTCCAGCACCATGGGAACAAGTGTTCCACCTTTGAAATGTACAAGAGTTCTACTGGGGCTCTTATACATTTCAAAGCGGAAGCACCACATGGAGCCTGGGGCCAGCAGGAGCTTTTGCTACATTTCAAAAGGGAAGCGTCTTTATCCACTAATGGAATAGTCGAAGAAAGTCCATTGACTATTCAACCAGTTGATTAATTTTAACATCCCTGAACACAAAGCTGTTGGGAACATGCTCTAGTAGGTGTGTGTGGGGGGGGTGGTGTTTTTTTTTTTTTTTTTTTGCATTTCAGGCACAGAAGACATTTAATTCATGTAAGTTGTAACCACAGAATTTGTCTAAGCCTTATATGCAGAGTTTACTATAATAATAAAAATGGAAAAATGCTCAGAAATAGAAACCAACTATTTTCTAAAAATGTTCTAGAGAGTCACCGTCTTAGGGAGGCAGAGATATACCTGCCTAGGAGAGGGAAAAGGTACTAAATTATACATTAGTAAGTTTGAAAATTGAGAGCCTCTATAAAAATTGGCAGGAATATGTAATTGTACACTTATTTATTGCTGCCAAGAAGAAACAGGCACTTTCATTATTTTGAACAGCTCCAAAATAAACAGACAAGAAAAATACTTTGTAGTAACAACAGTAATTCAAATCTGATTACACCACTAGGTGTAGTTTTCATAGCAACAGGGGGGAAAATTATGTTGCCATTAGTATTTCACAACTAAAACTACAACAAATGGATACTTGCTGAAAAACACCAAGCAGTCTGATCCTGCAGCATTTATAGGAAATACACTAGATACAACCAGCAAAAACCGCATTTTTTCAGGAAGAATGGCTCTTGCGCACGAGTGGGTTTTTGTCCAAAAAGGAGCCACGTAGACAGCTCCTTTCTGCACAAAAGCCTCTTGCGCAAAAATGGAGCATCATTAATTATGCAAATGAGGCACAGTGATATTCCACACTTTGCCTCATTTACAATTTTTTTGCACAAGAGGGCAGTGTAGATGTAGCCAAAAAATTAGAACCACCAAATTTGGTATGCAGCTTCCTCTCATCATAATTTAAAGCAAGGTAAAAGTTTGGTTGATCCTTCCCACCAGCCCCCTCCCTTTTTTTTATTAGGAGGGAGAGTTATACCTTGGAACGGAGGGGGTGGGGGGACAATTTTTGCAGGAGGCTGGGGGGGCATTTAATGAATTTTGGTATGTGATCAGTGGCCAGATCCACCAGTGGAATGGGTAGGGCTAGGAACTAGCATCCCCCTAGAGTTGTCTGAGGCTTTGAATTAAAAACACAGCAAAGGGCACACAGCTCCTAGTCCTGCTGCTACCCCATTGCCTGACAGCCACCTGGGGTTGCTGTGGCTATTTAAAGGACTCATGGCTCGAGTCCCTGCGGGTGTAGTGCCACGACAGTGAGCCATTTAAGTAGGATCCTGCTGCCTCTGCCACCGCCTGGAAATTCAGTGGCATGAGCAGCAGGATATTAAAAGAAAGTGGCCAGATGCAGCCCGTGGGCCAGATTTCAGTGTTAGGCTGGCCAGATTCGGCCTGCGGTCTGCATCTTGCCTTGCCTTGCCCTGCCCTGCCTTAGAATGACTACAGAGAGGCAGGAAGGGGCCAGAGAGGGGCCAGCAATAACTATATAGGGCCAGCAAGGGGCAAAGGTGGAGAAAGGAATACTATTATATATTTCAGAGAGTTTGCTTGTGTGTCTGTGTCTCTGCTGGGGAACATACACCCCTCCCTCAGCTGTGGCTGCTCAACAACCATGGACAGGTAGTTCCCACCTGGCACCAGGCTCCTGTGGTTAAAGGACTAGAGCTGTCCTCTCTCCCTGCATACTGAGCCCCTCATTCCCAGCCCCACCGCAGAACAAGAATTTAAATTAAAAAAAAAAAAACTTTGAGTTGAAGACCCAAGCAACACCTGGTAAATCTTCTAGTAATAAATATGGTAATGAATAGAGCTGGTCAAAAATTAAACATTCTGTTGGAATTGTTTTTCCATCAAAATATTCATTGTTTTTATATTGTTAGAGCAACTCTAGTTTATTAACTTCAAAACTAGTAAGTTCTCAATTCTGCAGAGTCCCATGCTTTCTAAAATGCCTCTTAAATAGAAGTCTGCCATCTGCTGGCTGTAAAAAATTATTATTGGATATTTAGCTAATCATATATACAGGCAGTCCCCGGGTTACGTACAAGATAGGGACTGTAGGTTTGTTTTTATGTTGAATCTGTATGTAAGTCGGAACTGGCGTCCAGATTCAGCTGCTGCTGAAACTGACCAGCGGCTGACTACAGGAAGCCCGAGGCAGAGTTGCTCTGCCCCGGGCTTCCTGGAATCAGCCTCTGATCAGTTTCAACAGGCTGAATCTGGACGCCAGTTCCGACTTACATACAGATTCAATTTAAGAACCCCAGGCGTCCCCAAGTCAGCTGCTGCTGAAACTGATCAGCGGCTGATTCCAGGAAGCGCGGGGCAGAGCAACTCTGCCTTGGGCTTCCTGTAGTCAGCGCTGGTCAGTTTCAGCAGCGGCTGACTTGGGGACGCCTGGGGCAGAGCAGCTGGGGTGCTGCCGGGTTGGTCCAGTAGTGCCCAGAGCAGCGCTGCAGGACCAACTGGCAGCACCTCAGCTGCTCTACCACAGGCGTCCGGAGAAAAGCCTGGACTTCTGGGGGGGGGGGGGGTACTAGCTGCCCCCCCCCCCCAGCAGATCAGGGAGACGCGGGCAGGGGATTGAGACGCACCGCGGTCCCACCGCCCGGGTCCTCTGCGGCTTTGCTCCACGTCTCCCTGGTCTGCTGGTCTCCAGACAAGGGAGATGGGGAGCAAAGCCGCGGAACACGCCGGCAGCGGGACAGCCGCGGCGCATCTGGGCTGTCCGCTGCCCACGTGTTCCCCGGCTTTGCTCCCCGTCTCCCTGGTCTCCAGCAGACCAGGGAGACGGGGAGCAAAGCCGCGGAACACAGCGCGTCTGGGCTGTCAGCTGCCTGCGTGCTCCGCGGCTTTGCTCCCTCTCTCCCTGGTCTGCTGGTCTGGGGAGACGGGAAGCAAAGCCTCTGAGCACGCCGGCAGCGGGACAGCCGCAGCACGTCTGGGCTGTCCGCTACCCGCGTGCTCCGTGGCTTTGCTCCACGTCTCCCTGGTCTGCTGGTCTCCAGCAGACCAGGGAGATGGGCAGCAAACCCCGTTCGTAACTGCGGATCCGACATAAGTCGGATCCGCGTAACTCGGGGACTGCCTGTAATTTCAATTTATTGTCCCATGAGTCCTCTATTGGGGGAAGATGGGTTCTATGGCCTAATAGCTCTTTCCTTTCTCTAATTTATGATTTAAGTCTCAAGGACTTAGAAAATCTCCAAACACATCCAAAGGGCATTATTCTATGAAACTATTTGCTTTCCCCTCCCCACATAGTTCTTACGCACAATAAACTAGGGTTATCCAACAACTAATGTGACAAGAGTACAGATTTACACTGATTTGGAAATATCTAATTTTTGTCATCACCTCACAATCTGTGTAAAATATTTGATTTCACACTGGGTAGTTTAAAAATATCAATCCTGTAATACAATGTTTTATTTAAATTCCTGTAAATTAAATTAATAAAAGATGATTTACATAAAATGCTGTATACATGTCCAAAACAATTTCATCTAAAAGCCAGTTTCCATCATTATTATCTTGGAAATTTTACATTTTACAGTTTTAAGTTATGCTTTATACTGGGTACTTAGCTATGTTCATCACCACTTAGATTTAGGAACGGTATGTGTACTGCAACTAGTTCTTTTCTTTGCCGTCAGTTTCTTTTATGGGAAGAAAGCACCACATGTGTAAACTATTTTCCAGGCAACATTTCTCCAATGAACAAGTCTACTAATTGAGGCCTCTCTGTTTGCAACCAGCTAACAGTTCTAGGACTTTTTATTAACAACATCTAGCTTCTTAAGCTGAAGAAAAACGTACTAGCAAGAACTAAAATTACAAGTAAATTATTTTGTATTTTTGACTACATATGAATATGCTTTCTTCTTCTAACCATACTGCTGATTACAATTAAGGAGGGATGTATTCTAAAAATGTATTGGAAAAATATCTTTATTAATCATAAATAACTTTCAGTTTCTGTACAACATTTGTACACTTCATTCCTGATAAAAATGGAAAACGATTTGGGCCACAGACAGTTCTGAAAGTCTGCTACAAGATCTGGCAATACAATCTTCAGTAGAAGAGACCCGAGTTTGGGAGCATTCTCACTCTTCTGGCCAATGGGTCCAAAAGAAGGGAGATGGTGATCTTGTCCAGCAAAAAAACGGTCATAGAAAATCTACAGAGCAATGGTGGTCAGAGAGAAAGCAGTAATGCCCTGACTAGTGACAAGAAGAAAAGCACAGCACTAGCAATGGTCTTACAGAAATGTTATTTTGTAAATCTAAGAGGGAAATACATGAAAGGCTAGAGAAGATGATCATGACCAATTTCAAGTTTTAGACCAAGCATGTTAAGGGAGGGCCCATGCTCAAATGTTGAATGGCACTAATGGAGACAAGGGACAGGTTAAAACTACCACTAAAAACACCACACGAAAGGATAAAAGTGTATACCATAGCATAGCTTATGTCAAAATTGAATACATAAGGTTAAAGATAACCTTTATATGTGTTTATTTATTACAGCTGTAATTAAGAGTTACAAATACATTATCAAGAAAGTTTCTGAACTGAAATGTTTTTAAAAAAGCATCCATTTGTTATCAAATCAGTACAGTAAGAAGGAAGCTATCTTACAGAAGGTAAGCAGTCACATAGCCTTAGTTTTTTTTCAGAAAACAAATATTACAAATCAAAAGAAAGCTCAACTATTAACAGCCACCACTACTGTTCATGTATTACTTCTTCCATAAGAGATAAGGGAATCAAAACCTAGCAAACTGAATCCATCTGCTGAAGTAATTGTGCCAAATGTTCTCCTTTAATATACAAGTCAGTAGTATATCAACTTTCTTCGAGGAAGAGAAACACCATGAGCCATTCGTACTGCATTTTAAGATGTAGTGATATTAATATTATACTGAAAAGGCAAGTTTTCCAGGATTTAAAAAAGTGTTTTGCTAATCTGATTTATAAGTAGTAACCTGCCATTTCCAATGTGCTCTAGAAATGCATGTTTATGTAGCAGGGATCTGTGGCAGTCCAAATTCATCCACCAATATACCATCCTATGGGGGGAAAAAGAATAAATTATGTATCAATCTAAGATTGCTTTAAAGCTGGGAGTTACAAAACCAAATAGGAGCATCAGTATTTTCTGCCGCCAATATCACTTACCAATTTTGTTATAGCCCAAAAAAGTGAAAATTTAACAGTCAGCTGACATGACACATACTTACATACAAAAGCCATGTACAAAAGTTAGAAAAGCATGAGAAATGCTTGAAATGCAAATACTCAGATTTACTTGCAAAAAACATATAAAATGATACGATAGCCCTTTCAGCTAACCACAGTTGCTATCTTATGGGGAAAAATAGATTTACCACCACAGAAAGGCAATATTAGTTTGTAAAGTAGGCCTCCTGAAGCATACTAAGCTCAATTTTGCTCCACCTTTAAGGCTTCCATGAAGCAACAGCTTTATCAGTTTTGTGGTGACTGAACAAATTTTACTGTACAATTACTAAATGAGAGGAAAAAAGGACCACCTTGTTTTTTGCGTCTGTAGGAGTGCCTTCTGGAATTGCTGGAGCAGATGCAGCCTCATCTAAATAGGAGCTGTCTTCATCAACTAAAAGTTCATCACCTAAGGCATCCAGTTCTGAAATTGAATTACATTATTGATATTAAATTAAGCAAGGGATTTCTTTGGCAAGGAAAAAAGAAGTGTAAAAAAAGTTACTGGGAAATGAGGTATGAAAAAAACCCCAAGCATCTGCACTAGCAGATATGCCATAGGGCAGCTAGAGGAACATGCAAAAGGGGTTGACAAAATCCCTTCATCAAATAGTATTCTGAAAAGGAAAACTTTATGGGGCTTCACAGTACAGAGGGCATGCAAAAAGCAGCCCAGGATAGACAGGGATGATGAAATACTGTTTCTGCACTAAGAAAAGTCTGACAGCACAGGAAGGATTCATCTTCAGAAAGCTGAGGGAGTAGGAAGTTGCCCCAATACAGAAGCAACAACGATTTACATATTGGCACAGAGAATACTCTTATTAAGTTTGCAGAGGGTACACAAAGCTGAGAGGGGTTGCAACTGCTTTGGAGAATAGGGTCATAATTCAAAATGATCTGGATAAACTGGAGAAATGGTCTGAGGTAAATAGGATAAAGTTTAATAAGGACAAATGCAAAGTACTCTACATAGGAAGGAAAATCTGATTCACACGTACAGAATGGGACGCAACTGTCTAGGGGATCTAGGGATCATAGTGGACTACAAGCTAAATTTGAGTCAACAGTGTGACACTGTTGCAAAAAAAGCAAACATGAGTCTGGGCTGCATTAACAGGAGTGTTGAGAGCAAGACATGAGAAGTCATTCTTCTGCTCTACTCTGAGCTGATTGGGCCTCAATTGGAGTATTGTGTCTACTACTCAGCACCACATTTCAAGAAAGATGTTGAGAAATTGGAGAAGGTCCAAAGAAGAGCAACAAGAATGATTAAAGATCTAGAGACCATGGCCTATAAAGGAAGACTGAAAGAACTGGGCTTGTTTAGCTTGGAAAGGAGAAGACTGAGTGGAGACAGGATAGCAGTTTTCAGGTATCTAAAGGGTGTCACAGGGAGGAGGAGAGAAAGTTGTTCTCCTTGGCCTCTGAGGATAGGACAAGAAGCAATGGGCTTAAACTGCAACAAGGGAGGTTTAGGCTGGACATTAGGAAAACTGTCAGCATGGTTAAACCCTGCAATAAGTTGCCTAGAGAAGTTGTAGAATCTCCATCTCTGGAGATATTTAAGAGCAGGTTAGAGAGACATCTATCAGGAATGGTCTAGATCTGTGGTCACCGACTAGTCGATCACAAGGTGTTCGGGCCCCCCTGCATTTTCCTCCGACCCCCGAGAAGCCCCACTACCTACCTCCAGCAACAATGGAGGTAGTGCCGGCTTCCCACGGGGTGGAAGGAAGTCCTGCAGCTTCACGCCACTTCCGGGGGTTCCAGAAGTCTGCTCGCTGCTCCACTCCCACAGGTCTGTGGAGTGCTGGGCACACTGCAGGAGGGGGTGTCGGCCCTGGAGGAGGGGTGAGTCGGCCCCAGCGCAGGTGCGTGCGGGGATTTCCCCATGCTGCGGGGGGGGGGGGCGAGTTGTCGGCCCTGGGGCAGGCGCATGCCTGTTTCCCTCTGGGGGGGCCGAGGGGAATCCTTAGAGGAGTCAGGTACAGGAGACTCTCTGCCACCACTGGCACCCCACCCCCCTGCCCTCCCTGTGCCCCGTTCCCTCTTCCCTCCCCATTCCCTCTTCCCTGCCATCTCTGCACCCCCTCTTCCCTGCCCCCTGTTCTCACTCCCCAGCCACAGAACTCTGTCCCCACTGTCCCCTGCCAAAGCACCCACTAGCACCCTCCCCCAGTACTATGTCCCCTGCTCCCACCAACACAGTTGGGGCCACATTAGTGAAGCTTGGGGAGGAGG
Source organism: Pelodiscus sinensis (assembly GCF_052426305.1). NCBI lineage: Eukaryota > Metazoa > Chordata > Testudines > Trionychidae > Pelodiscus > Pelodiscus sinensis. The sequence continues at coordinate 152,349,309 of NC_143053.1, forward strand.
GAGAGTTGGAGGAGGGTTTTTTTGCATCTCACTTGTGTGGCCCCAAATGACTTTTCTGTGGGTCAGTGACCCCTGACTCAAAACAGGTTCCCTGCTCTTCTCAGAAATAAAGACAATGGAGAAACTTTGTGCGTTTGACATAGTATTTAAAAATGAAGCCTGGCCAACAAACCCCCAATTGGGGCCAAACCCCCATCTGGCCACAACATCGTAACACTCCTGCACTCCCCTTTTCCCCAGACCCTACATCTGAGCCTATCATACGCTGGAACCCCCTGCCCTGAGCCTCTCACATATCCCAACCTAAATTCCTGAACCCTCACATCCAGAAGTCTGTGGCTTGCTTAGTAGCCCAAAACCCTACATCTGATTCCAACACTGCCGGCCTGGAGCCCCCTCTGAGCCAGCGTCCCCTTATCCACCTCCTCCTGCATCCAGATTTCCTCCCAGGCCTTGCACCTCTCACCCCTTCTCACACCCAAATCCCTCATTACCACCCCAGAGCCTACACATCCTGTCTCAACCCAGCGAGGGTACAGCTAGACTGCAGGAGTTTTTCAGGATTCCGGAGATATCCCAGAAAAACTATTCTGCATCCAGGGATGCGTTTGTTCTTCCACTTCTTTTAGTGGAAGAGCAAACATGATCTTTTGGTCACCTCTATATTCCTCTTTCCATGAAAAATAAGGGGGGGCTTCCAAAACAAGGGTTTTTTCTGACATTTGGTCCAGTCTAGACAGGCCAAATGTTGGAAAATCTCTTCCTACAGAAGAATTGGGGGGGGGGGGAAGCAGAAGTATAAGGGTTGGGGATAGCAAGTGATGGAGAGGAGGAGAATAGCGAGGGTGGGGCTTCAAGGAAGGGGCGGGGTGGTAGATCTTGGCTTGTTCTATCATTTAAAAAGTGATCTTGGGTGTAAAAAGGTTGGAGTGATCTAGATGGTACTGGGTCCTGCTGTGAGGGCAGAGGACTGGACTCGATGACCTCTAGAGGTCCCTTCCAGTTCTAGTTTTCTATTATTCTAACGATCTATATCTGAGTCAAACAAATTGATGTTACTTCATGAGACAATTAGTGATACATAAAAGCACTAGAAAGAAGCTAAAATTAACCTAATGGAAAAAGATTCTTTTCTTCAGTGATCACAGAATTCTATAAATGTCAGTTATTTAATATACCAATTTGTGCTTTTGCCCTTGCAAATTCAGATAATAATCAGCTGTTAATTTCTTGGAAAAAAATGTTCAGTTTCTGCAGGAGCACAACTAAAATACCACTGAATCCATCTGTACTCACTAACCTGCCTCCAAATCATCTTCATCAATCTCTGGTGTTCCATAACTACGACTCAGAGCTTCCTGGATTTCACCGGCTTCTTCCATCATGTCCTCCAATTGGTCTTGTATGTCCTGCAGTTGTCACAAAAAAGTTAAACTTGTCCCAGATGCACAAGTTACAAGCTGATTCAACTAGAACTATACACTGAAATTTAGAAATGACTCAGCAGCTAATACTGCAGAACAAGCTACTTTGCTGCATCATTTTAATTTATAAATCCCATTTGAAATTCTTCTAAGAATAGAATATTGTGTTAATTATATATTTAATGCAACACTGGGCTCTCAGCTGTTAAATAAAATATAAATGATGGACTAGAATAGACAAAGGGAAATTGGCACCAAAATCTCTGAACGTATCAGGCTGTTTTATATTTTGCCAGAGAGAATTTAAAGATTTTTTTTAAAACTTAGAATCTAATGTTAGCTTGCAGTAGAGGGTTATGAGACATTAAAAAGCAAAATTAAAATAGAAAAAATTTCATTTCATACACTAAACTGTAGTGTGTAAATACAGGAACCGTTCTTTTTTCCTCACTTATATTCATATCAAATGTGGAAAGTCTCCTGGAATGCTTCATAGATTCTTTGCATTGTAAAAAAGACATTGAACCTCCAAGAGTGCAAATGATGCCAATCAAAACCAATGGCAAAGTTATATTAAATGGTTGGATGTTCTAATTGGTCAGAAGCATCTAGAATGGGCTAGAAGGACATTTAAAACACAAGAGCTCACAGCGGCAATGTTAAGCACTGGAATAAACTGCCTTAGGAGGTTATGGAATCACCATTATTGCAGATTTTTAAGAGCAGGTTAGACAAACACCTGTCAGGGATAGTCTAGATGGTGCTTAGTCCTGACAAAAGTTCAGGGAACTGGACTTGATGATTTCTCAAGGTTCCTTCAAGTTCTATGATCTCTATGAATGTTTAATTCCAAATAAACTTTGTGCACACAATAAGAGTCACTATTTAGCATTTCAACAGCATATCATTGGATTGTTTAGTAGCAAGTAGTACAAACACTCACCTCAATTTGGTCAATTTTGACTTGCTTGTAAGCCTTTTTCATTTCTTTCACTCCAAGTTTCATAGCATCAACCTAGAATAGAGTAAAAAACCATGCTTGTATCTACCACTACAGCATTTACAAATAAAGCAAATCTGAAATGAATGTATTGATACCGTTGTCTTTGTGTCCTTCAGTGACTGTATGGTGTAATTGGCTTGTTCCATATTAAAAGACTGCTGTGACAGATTATCCCGCTGTTGTTCATACCTGTTAAAGTATTGCAAATGCGGTATTTAAAACATTACTGTATATTATACAATTTGTAAAGAACGCTAATGAAATTCAGAAGGCATGCAACAAACAGTACTTTTCAAACTTGGAAAGAAAAAAGGAAATCTTTACTTATTTATAGAATCATAGAATACTAGAACTGGAAAGGACCTCAAGAGATCACTAAGTCCAGTCCCCCGCCCTCATGGCAAGACCAATCACAATATTCTAGATCATCCCTGACAGATGTCAACCTGTTCCTAAATATCCCCGGTGATGGAGATAACTCAACCTCCCTAGACAATTTATTGTAGTACTTAACCACACTGACAGTTAGGAAGTTTTCCCTAATGTCCAACCTAAGCCTCCCTTGCTGCAGTTTAAGCCCATTGCTTCTTGTCCTATCATCAGAGGCCAAGGAGAACAATTTTTATCCCTCCTCCTTGTAACTCTTTTAGAAACCTGAAAACTGCTATCATGTCCCCTCTCAGTCTTCTCCTTTCTAAACTAAACAAGCCTGATTCTTTCAGTCTTCCTCCACAGGTCATGTTCTCTAGATCTTTATTCATTCTTGTTGCTCTTCTCTGGACCTTCTCCAATTTCTCCACATTCTTCCTGAGATGCAGTGCCCAGAACTAGACAAAATACTCCAATTGAGGCCTAATCAATGCAAAGTAGAGCGGAAGAATGATTTCTCGCTTACAACACTCCTGTTGTGTCTTGCTCACAACACTCCTGTTAATGCAGCCCAGACTCATGTTTGCTTTTTTTGCAACAGCGTCACACTGTTGACTCATATTTAGCTTGTGGTCCACTATGATCCCAACATCCCTTTCTTCAGTACTCCTTCCTAGACAGTCGCTTCCCATTCTGTATGTGTGGAACGGATTGTTCCTTCCTAAGTAGAGTAGTTTGCATTGGTCCTTATTAAACTTCATCCTATTTATCTCAGACCATCTCTCCAGTTTTTCCAGATCATTTTGAATTATGACCCTATTCTCCAAAGCAGTTGCAACCCCGCCCAGCTTCATATCTTCTGCAAACTTAATAAGCATCCTCTCTATGCTATCATCTAAATCACTGAAGATATTGAACAGAACGATCCTGCAAGATCGTATCAAACACCTTACTAAAGTCTAGGTATACCACATCCACCACTTCTCCCTTATCCACAAGACTTGTTATCCTATCAAAGAAAGCTATCAGATTGGTTTGACATGATTAATTCTTTACAAATCCATGTTGGCTGTTACCTATCACTTTATTATCTTCCAGGTGTTTACATATTAATTCCTTAATTACTTATTCCATTATCTTTCCTAGCACAGAAGTTAAACTGACTGGACTGCAGTTTCCCGGGTTGTTCTTATTTCCCTTCTTATGGATAGGAATGCTGTTTTTTCTTTTTTCTGATATCACAAAACAGATATCAGACAAGATCACAAAGAAAAAACAGTTTCTTGCCATTTTAACCAGAAAGGACACACTCTCAATGACTTAACCACCTGCATTCTGCTACAAAGACCTTTTACATCTGTACTTGAAAGGGAATCCTCTGAACTGTCATTCATGTTAAAATTCGACACTCTCCGGGAAGGAATGAACAAATACTCAAACTATCTTACCCATTACCAAGATAGCTTCCCCAATTATCACCTCTAATACCATTAGCTCACAGACATCCCACTCTCCCCACCTCTAATATCATCAATTCACAGACACTTACCTTCCTTCCTTCCTCCCCCCCTGCATTCCTCTCCTGTTCTGAAATGTGATTTGTCCTTTTCATATGTGTTCATTTTTTTTAATTGTATCCTTTGGTATATATGGTTGTGACTATTTTCTTCCACTATTTGATCTGAGGAAGTGGGTCTGGCCCACGAAAGCTCATCACCTAATAAACCATCTTGTTAGTCTTTAAAGTGCTACATTGTCCTGCATTTTGCTTTATTTACTAATGGCACAGCAATATGGGAGAAACGTATGTTATCCCATATAGTGTTCTGATTGGGTCCAACTGGAATGTTAAGAACACCAGTGAGACCCATGGGGCCATATAAAGAATTTACAGTGATACTGATTAATGCATATAAAGTAGCTATTTATATAACATGTAGTAGTTTAGGTCTATAGATCTAAAAGTAAGACCAACTCAAGTATAACTACCAGTCATTTGGTTTTAATTCAAGGTGTATCAATACCACAAGTTATGTAATATTATGTCAAATATCAAACCTATTCATATACTTATATATAAATAATACACAGACATGCTAAAACCAAAATAATTTTAGCTTTGATACTTTAAAAAACTGGATGTTTATAACAGCTGACTGCCATTTCATAATTTGTTTACATGAATACTCACAAGAAATGGCACAGAAATGGAAGAGGAAGTGAAAAGTATGCCAATCCTTCCTCACAAAAAATTCACTAAATAAGAATTAAGCGAGTTTGAAACTTACATTCGCTTCTGCTTTAACACTCTCAAAGCCTTCTGTTTAACCATATTCTGAAAGAGACGTTACAGCCAGATGTTAGTAAAAACCAAGTTAATTTAGTTGCTCTGCATTTTACTATTACAATACTTAATGCATAAATGCATAAAGTTTAGTCCTTTTCTAAACTTTAAGAGGTGTTAAACAGTTAATGGGCACAACAAATACTCAAAGTATTCAAACAAGCATATCTATATATCGGTAATAATGAAAACCCATAGAACTACTGTTTAAATAAAAGGGAAAAAAAGACACCCAAAAAGCAGAACATGCTCACAAAAAATGGCAAATTTCTCTGGACATGACCTTCCAAAAACATTTCAAAGATCAGTATCAACCAAACAATGCTTTGTGTGGTGCTATCAGTATTTCACTAAAGCATGAAGAATTTTCATCCACTTCAAAACGAACTAAACTTTATTAACAGCTGTTTCCTTTAGCTGTTTGCCCCATTTCTCAAGTTCATGGGGTTTCCTCTTCTGTTTCTGAAAGATTTTGAACCTCCTCTACAAGGAACTGAACCAACGAGTCTGCCTTACAGATTTGACCTCATAGAGCTGCAGGGAAAGGAAGGAGAGAAAGGAAGAAAAGGGACTCAGACTCCCTTCTCTCCAAAAGCCTTCTGGTTTAAGAGACTTCATTTCTAAGATCTTGCATTTACTCTCTGCTTTCTCCCTCCCCACATCACTATTCTCCACATGCTGGTATGCAAACTGAAAGAAACTTAAAGTAAGCCAACTGGTCCCATTTTCATTCTTACCCCTAAATCACAGAAACTTATTTGCATCTCAGTTAAAAAAAAAGCTGAGAAAGTTTATATTTAGCATTTTACTGACATTTTAATGTTTCCCATAGTAGATGTTCAAATTAGTGAAATCTGTGACAACTATAAAAAAGAGACAGCAATTGGTGCAGAGGAAGATCCAATCTAACTTGGTGTGATTGAATGTCTAGAGAGTGCTGGATCAATCCTACCATAATAGCCTGATGTACATATAAAAAGGAGGCAATAAGAGTATTTGACTTCGTAGCCACGTTTATTAGTTTTATACAGAGTAATATAATGAAAATGCCTCTTTATTTCAAGACTAGAAGCCAATATGGCACAGATTTGGGAAATAAATGAGAATAAAAACAAGCTTATAGTAGCCACCCTCTCCCAAGGTAGCAAGAAGCACTTTTAATGATGCTTCTCAGAACCTGGAGAACTGGTTATGACATCACTCCATTACATGACAGACTGAAAATGCGAGTCACTTCACTTTCTCATATTACACCAAATAGGATTCTTACCTTTGCGGGGCCCTCCCGCATTTTCTTCATTTGATCTTTATATTTCACCAGCTCTGCATCAAGTCTGCTAATTTTCTTGTCAATTGACTCAGCTCTGCTATCCACCTTTGGTATAAGGAAGACAGACAAAAAAAAAACGCATTGCTTACACAAGGTTTTTCCCAGGGACTTGTAGTCCTGGAAGCAAAATGTGCTCACAAAGAGTTGCTGTTATACATCCAAATGTCAAAATGATTTTGGAAGAGGACAATTAGATGACCAAAGGTGGCTCAGATTCCTGCTACTAAAATTCATTTTAAAAAATAGACTCTCTTAGCAAACCCTTATGATGTTATACGTTCAGAGAAGTCTCTCAAAGAAAGCTTACATTTTTTCATTCTGTGAATCTTTCCTAGAAAGGGGCACACAAACATACTCAATTTTCACTCATTGGTAGGACATTAAATTTGCAGATTGAATTTGTAATATGTAAATATAGTTCATATGTCAACATTTTAATTCTGATGCATTTATCCTTCTGTTAGAAGCCATTTTCTCTAAACAAAGAGGCAGTACATGCCAGCATGGAGGAAGACATTGATAATATACTGTTGCCAGGGTATTTTCTATGCAGAGCAGTTAATCTCAGCTCTATCCATATTAAACACAAAATGCCTGGTTATACAGCTGGCACATAGATTTATTTTAAGCTTTCCATTATGCTAGCTGTTTTATTAATAAAAAGGAAATAAATTGTACACTATTTGTATAAAATATTGTATATTGATGGAGTCTTGCAATGACTCAAAGGGTCCTAAAGCTCTTAAACATCCATCCACTGCACATCATTCTGGATAACAGAAGGACTAAAAAGACGCTGAGGCTTTGTCTACATTTAAAAGTAGAAAGCGTGGCTGCGCTTACAAAAATTGGTTTAATTATTAAATCATTTACTTTATTGTACAAGTGAACGATACAATCAGAGGCACTGCACTTATCTACAGAGGAAAGACCCATGGTGAGAGCTTACAAGTTTATTCCAGCACAATATATTAAACTTGTTTCTCATGGCACATCTAAGATTCTAGTTATGCCTTCTTGCACCCCAAACTAAGCACTATGACTACCTGTCTGAAGTAAACTACTACTTACTGTTGTTTCACCTAAAATTAATGATAAAATAGGAGATAATATTAACATACAATGATGGAGCATCCAAAATAAATTAAATACTGTACCAGGAAAAGGAGAAAATACCCTTACATTTTCAGTAACTGTTTTGGGGTGAACCCTGATCTAACTTAACACTGAATTTCCTCCCTCAATAATTTACATTCTTTTTATAAGTAATAGCATAATTGAATTTGGTAAGTATTGTTATGTAATGCATTACTTGTAGCTTGTGCTACAGTAAGAATTTTTTTATATTGAAAAAGGATAGACTTAATTAGCATATATCAACTATTAACAAATCTTAGCAATGGCCACTAATTGTAGCCTCACAGTCTATCCCCCTATTTCTGACCCCTGTTCAGTTGTTATACATTACTAAGCAAGTAGAAAAGAAACAAAACACAAGTACATATAAACAAACATATAAAAAGGATTGAAGCAGCAGTTAAAACTATCCAAATGATAAAAAGAATGCTCAAAGTTGGTAGGATAAAATTTAAATATTTATATGCATTGAATTAGATAATTTTAAGAACCTCCCATGTGTACATTATCTTCATTGCTGTGGATTGCTCTGAACAGTGACTCTTAGAGGCCAATTAAAAAGGTACTACATTGTGTCCATCCTTATTTTGGCATCTCTTGTTATGAAAATTAATGTTTACAAAACTGGAGAAGATTTGCCACTTAAAGAATAATTCTACAGAAAATCCAGACTACCACTGAAAAATCAGGCCAAGGACTTTTAGTTAGTAATTGTATGAAGCATCACTCAGTAGGAAGAGTTATGCCAAGAACTGACCACAATGATCACTTTCTTTTGTTTATTTGTCCATGTAACTATTATTGATTTTCACACACAGTTGATGTGATTGCATGTTAGGCACAGTTGAGTTTTTAATAGGATCATAATTGAGAACATAAAAATGGCCATACTGGGTCAAACCAAAGGTCCATCTAGCCCAGTATCCTGTCCTCTGACACTGACCAATGCCAGGTGCCCCACTCTCCCTCTCCTCTATTCCCAGCTTCTGACATATTCCTACCCATCCTGGCTAATAACTGTTGATGGACCTATCCTCCATGAATTTATCTAGCTCTTTCTTGAACCCAGTTGAAGTCCTGGTCTTCACAACATCCTCTGACAAGGAGTTCCATTGTTGTGTGAAGAAATACTTTCTTTTGTTTGTTTTAAACCCGCTATCTATTAATTTCATTTGGTGACCCCTAGTTCTTGTGTTACGGGAACAAATAAATAACTTTTCCTTATTCACTTTCTTGACACCAGTCATGATTTTATAGAACTCTATCATATCCCTCTCTCTTTAGTCTCCTCTTTTTCAAACTGAAAACTCCCAGTTTTATTAATCTTTCCTCATATGGCAGGGATTTATATAGAGGCAATAAAATATTCTGTCTTATTCTCTGTCCCCCTTTTAAATCACTCCTAACATTGTTTGCTTTTTAGAATGCTGCTGCTCACTCATTGAATTAATGTTTTCAGAGAACTATCTAAAAGGACTCCATGATATCTCTCTCTCCCGAGGAGTGATAGCTAATTTAGTCCCCATCATTTTGTACTGATAGTCAGGATTATGATTTCCAATATGTATTACTTTGCATTTATCAACAATAAAATTCACCTTCCATTTTGTTGCCCAGTCACCTAGTAATCCTTTTGAAGCTCTTCACAGTTTGCTTGAGCAGTTTTGTATGATATGTAGATTTTTCTACCTCACTGTTTACCCCATTCTTCAGACCATTTATGACTATGTTGAATAGGACTGGTCCCAGTACGGACCCTTGAGGGATACCACTAGTTATCACTCTCTAGTCTGAAACCTACCCTTTGTTACCTATCTTTTAATAAGTTGTCAATCCATTAGAAGACTCTCCCTCTTATTCCATGACATCTTACTTTGCTTAAGAGCCGTTGATAAGGTCCCTAACCAAAGGCTTTCTGGAAATCTAGGTACACTACATCCACTGGATCCCTCTTGTCCACATGCTTATTGACTCCCACAAACAATTCTAGTATGTTAGCGAGGCATGATTTTCCTTTACAGAAACCATGTTCACTTTTCCCCAATGAATTATGTTCATCTAAAAATGTAAATCTATTGAGATGAATGGAGCGGTTTACAAGAGTTGTTTCAGACTGTCTGCAGACTCCAGAAAACAGTTAACTAGTTTTGTAATACAGCCTCTCTGAGTTGGCCGTAACTCGAACATTTGGCCGTAACTCGATTTGTTCGTAACTCAGACCCCACTAAGTTACATAGTTACCGCGCTGTTCGTAAGCGCGAGTCACGTTCATAACTCGGGGACTGCCTTTATGACCACTCCATGGGAGCGTTGGTCGTAAATGTGAACGGTCGTAACTCGATCATTCACAACTCGGGGATCGACTGTAGTTTCAGTTCATATTTAGATTTCACTGTCAACTTAAAACGTAAACGCTGCACAATTTGAATCTGGATACAAGTCAGCCATACACCTCAAAGTACCATATTTTGTTCTTTACCTTTTAACTATTTAACACATCATGAAAAGGGATGCTCCTCAAATCACAAGTCTTCAGAAAGTTTTCCTTTCATAGATTTTAAAGGCCAAAAGAACCATCTCATGTAACCTGATCTAAAAGTCTTCCCAAAAAACAAACTAGTCAGACACTCAACTGCATATTTGACTGTTCTATTAATATTTCTCAACTTGTGCATATTTAAAGGACAATTAAACAAGCCTCTCTCATCTGCATATGCTTCTACTCTGCTTTGCAGTAAGCTCATTTGTGGCAGATTTTTGCTAAGAACAAGGTAATTCTTTACCAGCCTGAGGATGGATTCATATGACTTGCCTATCATTTGAATTGCATGGTATGTGCTTCCCATTGGTCCTAGTCCTGCTTTTCCACAATGTGCTGTTTGAGATTGGCAAGGGTTATGAGAGAAAAAATAAAGAAAGGGGGGAGTGACATTCTTTGGGAGGATGAATAGAGTCACTAACAAGAAAGAGAGGAAACACATATGTAGTAAGGCTCTAAGGGCATTTTCCATATGTACGTAAGTATAGCTAGGAGTGTTTATACCTTTCTCTGGGTGTCACTGCACATCTCCCGGGTGTCTCCACCTCTATAGGTGTAGTTGTGTGCAAGGGAGCGGACAGCCTCCACAACCCCCTGGACAAGGTGCAAAGAGGTCTGGGCTCCATGCTCCCTGAAGGGGCAGAGCCTTGGACAGAAAGAATGGAGCAGCTAATTATGCCCCTCCCCAGACCTCAGAACAATATGGGGCAAAGGGGAGAGTGGAGGGGGGGGAAGTGGATGGTGATTCAAGAGCCCAGGGCTTTGGCCACTGCAGTAGCAATGGCAGCAACTGGGAGCACTGGGCCTCTTTCAATTAGCAAAATCCAGGGCAACTACGCCCTTTGCTCCTCTCCCCCATCCTCAGGCCTGCTTGTGTGCCTCGGAACGGGGGGGGGGGGCTGGTTGCCCTCAGCCGCTCTCTCCACAGCTCCCAGGTCTCGGTCTCCTCACAGCCCTGGTGCCCCCTCTCCGTGGCTCTCGGGCTCCCTCTGCGGGGGGAGGGGCGCTGGGCCTCTCTCTCGGGGCGACTCCCTAGGCGTGGCGGCTGGCCGGGATTCCGGGGCGGGGCGGGTCTCTCGCTAGGCGGGGCTGTCGCGGGAGCGGGTGTTGCCGCTCTACGGGGGTCGCTGCGCGCGGCTAGCGAGTGACACGCAAAGGGCCGGACGGCAACAGCGGGCGGGGCGGGGGCGCCCTAGTGACGCGAACACGGGTGGGGTGACCCGGCCCCCCCCCACTCACCGTCCCGATACAATCCGTCAGGTTCGGCGGCGGCACTTTCGGCTTCGATTTCCCGAAGAATCGATTCATCGCGGCGGCCTCACAACGGGACAGACACAAGCGGCGGCTCCTCCAACCCGGAAACGCTCCGCTCCGCCGCCAACCCCGGTTCGCTCTGCGCCGGCGCGAGTGACGCCTGAGCCGTCAGCCAATCCGAGCGCGCAAGGGCGGGACACGCCCGCGTGAGGGCAGAAGTAATGAAAGAAAGACCCGCCGCCGCTCTTCCGCCCGGCCGAGGAAGCCGCGAGGGAGCGGCGATTGGCCCTGGCTGTGGGGGTGAAGCTTAAAGGTGCAGTCGCCCTTCGCCCGCTGAACAGTTCTCCAAGCGCAGCGCCCCGGCGCCCTTCGGCCGGGTAGCCCAGGAGCCGCGGGGGCTGGGCGCCAGTATTGGGGAGGGCGGAGCCTTCGCCCGTAGCGCATTCACCCGGCGTCCCGGTCGCAGCGCCCAGGGAGCGACCTGAAGCCGCCAATAATGAAACATCCGTCTCCATGTAAAACAGCCGTCGTTCAGTGACGTCATGCATCCCTCTGCCGCCTCCCTCCCCCCCCCCCCAGTCACAGGCATGTGACCTCTCCCGCGTGCCGGAGAACGGGGTGTGGAGCCGCGAGTCACGTGGCTCCGAGGGCAGGCAGGTACCCCTGGGTACTCCAGACCTACGGCCTCCCGCCTCTCGGGGGGTCGGACCAAGCCACGCGGCCGCCAGCCGGATCTGCCACAATGCAGCTTCAGCCCAGTCCAACACCCCCTTCTTCCCCCAGGGGACGGGCGGGCCTGGGCCTCCCCTCCCCACAGGGCCGGCCCACAACATTTTGGCACCTGAGGCAGGGAGCTAGAATGACGCCCCCCCCTTGGCCAGGCCATACCTTTGAAAGGTCTCAATTCTGCCTTCCTGTTCTACTGCCATGGTACTGTGCATACAGAGCAGAGAGAATACATAGGCACCAGCACTAGACACAATTTTCTACACTCTAGGTCCTAGTGGCGCTCCTCCCACCCCACGTCTGGCACCTGAGCCTGTCACCTCAGTTCACTTCATGATCAGGCCAAGCCTGGCTCCCCATCCTCTATGGCAAAGGGGGAGGGGAAAGCAAGAAGAGAAATAGGGCTGCCAGGGGAGAATGGGGTAGAGATGGAGGGGGGAGGAGTAGAGACAGGACTCCTGCCTCCCAGCAGCCAAGGGGAGTGCCAGGACTGGAGGGGCACAGGGGCAAGGCGGCAGGGGAGGGGCCAGGCCTGGCTTTAGGAAGTGCGGGGCCTGATTGAAACAATTTCTATGAGGGCCTGCAGCAATTTTAATTGAGAAAAAAAAATCACAAGTTTCAACAGGGGGCCCAGCAATTTTTTTGTTGGGGGGGGGGGGGGGATAAAACAAAAACACGCACACAATAAACCCCAGCTAACTCCTCCGCCAAGCCCCGCAGATAGCTAACACACACACCACCACGCCCAGGGCGCCTTGCACAAGAGCTACGCTCTTCTCTAAAAGGTGTAAGCGCTCTTGCACAAGAGGGCAGTGTGGATGCTCAGCAGGGATTTTTTAAGCAAGAAACCCCTATGGCTAAAAGGGCCATTGGAGCTTTCTTGAGCAAGAGAGCGTCCACACTGCCATGGATGCTCTTGCACAAAAGCAGATCGCATATTGCAGTGTGGATGTCTTGCACAAAAACCCTTGCGCAAGAAGCCGCCAGTGTAGACATAGCCTAAAAGTTTCCTCCCATGAGCAGAATGAATTGTGTTGTGCATCAGTACTGAGTTCATGTAGCTTATTTGGATGTGCCACTCTGGCACCCAAGTTATTTATAAATATTTTATAAACCTTTACCTTTTCTCTCTGCTGCCAGGTCTCTCCTTGCTCCATCAGCTCCCCTGGTGCCTGCTGCCCGCCAACTCCTCACCCTCCTCTGCTGTCCTGACTCCTGCCCTTCTCCCTGCCCTCAGCCCTCCTGCAACCTGCCCCCCTCCACCAGCCCTTCTCTGTCCCGTGCCCACTCCTACAGTAGCCCCACTCTGATCATAGGAGCTACCCCTCCTCATCCGCTCTTCTAACACCTCCCTCTACACACCCATTCTGCCTCTCTCCTCTGGTGCTGGTCCCTCCCTGCAGGTGTCTGCCCTTCTGCTTCACCCCCAGAATCCCCTGGCACCTGCACCTTCCCTTAGCCCTGCACCCTCCTGGTGCCTCCCCCTTCCCTCACTGTCCTGCCCCTTTGCCCTCTTTTTCCCTGATGCTCACTCCCTCACCACTCTCTGCCCCCATTTCCTCATTCCCCTCTGTGCTCTCACACATGATTTGCTCCATCTCCACCTTTCTCATGCCCACCCTTCTTTCAAGCCTTTTCCCAGCACCTCCCTTCCTCCCTCTAGACCCCAATGCCCTTACCCTCTCCTCTCCCAGCATCACCCTGTCCCCCCACCCACTGACACCTCCCCTCCTGCCCTTTTCCTTATTGTCTGCACTTGGCCCCCCGGCATTTGTCTCTCTTCCACCCTGTCTCTTGGTGCCTTCCCCTTTCTTCCCCCTCCCCCTCCGCACAAGCCCCTTCCTCCCCCTCTCCCTCCTCACCTTACCTTCTGCCTTCCACTTTGCGGGGCTGGGGTCGGAGTCTGCCCTCAGGCCCCGTACTCCAAACTCAGAGCTAGGCTGAGTGGCACAACATGGTGCCAAGCAGTTTTAAAGTCCCGGGTCGTGACATCACGTCACACCCAGGTGTCCTCCCCACTCACCTGCAAACGCCGCACATGGCAGCAGCAGTCAGCAAGGGGGAACCGGACTTAAAGCTGTGCACGGCACGGACGGGCTAGGGTCAGGGGGGGGACGCGCTGGGGTGGGAGGACGTGCGGGGGAGGGAGGCCGCTCCAGGCAGGGCTGGGGGAGACCCAGCTCCACATATTGGTGGAGCAGGGCCCCTGGCTCTGAATATTGGACCACGAGCCCATGTAACTCGCCGCCCATGTTTCTGGGTTCAGGGCGCAGGGGTCCAATTCAGGGGAATCGGCCTAAGGCCAGCCCTGGGAGGGGCAATAGCCAGGACAGCTTTGGGGCCAGGCCCTCCCCAGCCACTGTCAGTGGGGGGGAGGCGGAGGAGAGCCAGGGCAGCCTCAGACCCTCCCCAGCAGCTGAGGGGGGGGGGGGGGTTTGAAGGGGTAGGGAAAGAGCGCATTCTGCATAGATTTTTCCGAAAAAAAGCAGCAGTATAGACCTAGCCATTGAGAGTGGATATCTGAATATGGTATTGATAGCTGGTAAGTAACAACACCTTTAAAGCGTGGGGAAGTCAGGCATGACCCAGAATAGTCTCTCAGTTGTATGGAGAAAGATATGGTTATAGAGCTGCCCCAGTCAATAGAGTAAATGAAACAATACTTTCATACACTGGCAAGTTACTATGCTGATAATTTTTCAAGACAATATTGTTGCGCTAAAGCTTTAAAGTGCTATAAGGATTTTTTTTGGGTGGAGGAGACAGGGAAAGAAAAAAAAGATGTGGAATTTCAATGAAAACTAACAGGTAAATAAGGGAAGAAAAATGAGAATCGTAATAGCTGCATCTCACTGCTGAATGCTCTAACTTGAGCCAATGGCAGTAAAGAAGGAAGAGGGAATGGGGGGAGGGGGATTGGGATCATTTACATGCCTCGGGCAGTGCAAAATGGGGTTTGTCCATGTGCAGCCCAGCTGGGCACAACTACATTAAATTTCTGGCTACAAGCATATGGGCACACCAAAATGTTAAGTGGAATACCCACAGGGACAGCACTTGAAGAACTTCATGGTTCTAATAGTTCTAATTCAGAGATCATAGGGGACCCAGATACAGGTTGGACCTCCCTCTGGCATCCTCAGGATCTGACTGGTACAGTACCAGAGAGTTTGCTGGACCAGGGGAGCTCTGGGAGGGGGAAGGGGCATCAGCTTCCCCACTGAGCTCCTCTCCTCAAGTGGCAGCACTACTGTAAGTCTCCACCGTACAACTGCAAAAGCCCTGGTGGAGCACCTCTGGCGTGTCTAGTGGCGTCACATAGTATCCTGGCTTCTTGGTTTTCAACACAAATGTTTTACAACATTAACAAATCCCTTTAAAAAAGATTAACATATAGCAGATATCAGTAATTTAGAGTAAAAGAAATTTAGAATAAAAGAACATTTGTAATTGCCCAAAAAAAAAAAAACCAACAACCCCGCAAAAAAAAAACCCACGGCCATCATTGATGATGCTTGGCTGCGTGAAGGAAGGCAAACTGCTTAGTGGAGAACATGTATGGACATTGTTTAAAAATAAAAAAAGCACTAACGTTTTCAGCAAGTCAGCTGTGAGCATGTAGTAGTTTGAAATCTCCTGGAACTTCATCAGTCTGAATAAAACAGAAGTACAGAGCTACTAACACTCCATGAATGGAGGTTGTTGGTAACTGTGAAATGCTTGTAACTCTGACCAAAATGTTATAGTTGTTCTATCAAAATTTTACGACTGAACATTGACTCAATACTAGGGATGTTAAAGTGTAACTGAATAGTCATATAACCACATCAAATTTTAGCAGTTACGTGACTATTCAGTAGTCCCTGCCGGCAAGCAGGCAGCCAGTGTGCTCCTGGCCCAACTCCTGGGGAGACCCCTGCCACCCAGCAATGAGATGCAAGTGGATGAATCAGTCTTTTTGGAAAAGGTTGACTGCTGTATATTTATTATAGTACAACAATTTCCTAATATAACCCCATGCTCCATATGGAAAAGCACTTCAAATCCTGATACACATGGCCATGAAAAACAAAGTAAGCTGCAAAAAATTGTTTTATGCAATTTAATTATTTTCTGTTAAAGTACACTTGTTAAAATTACTGAGGACCTAACATATCTTTAGGTTTCACCCACTGATCAAATTGTTCTGCTGTAAGAAATCCAAGCTTAATAGCTGCTTCTTTTAGTGTTGTCCCTTCTTTGTGTGCTGTTTTGGCAATCTTGGCTGCCTTGTCATATCCTGCAATTGGAAACAAAAGACACATCAGGTTAATCATGATTTTGGCCACTATGTGTTCAGAAGACCTATTTAAAAAAGTCTACTTGGTCTACTACAAACAACTGCTCCTATATTTTACTTAATTTGAAGTCACAAGGGTACATGAAAAGATACTGTGGATGAATTTCTCCTCTAATGTTGGCTTAAACAGTATAAAATAAACCCACAAAATTAAAAGATATTCTGTTCATAAAACATTTAGGTAAATTTAAAGTGACATGAAATTAAGATAGGTTTGTTGCCACTCAGTGACTTTCCTTCACATTTCGTATTCACCTGTTGCTGATTTTTTGGGGGCCAGGAAATTATAACCACTAAAAACCAATATGTTTAAAAATATATAAGTATGGTAATTGTAAACAGGGCATTTTGCTACTCATTTGGGAGGATATATAAAGTAAATTCATTTTCACATACAGTGAAATAACTAGTTAATTAACTATATTATTGTGTGTTGCAATGATTGGGTTTTCTGCATTTTTTTTTATAAAAGCTTCCACGAACATTTAAAAACATAAAACGTAAATATAGCTGAATAGTCATGCAAGAGAAGCACTGCTCTTAGTAATCTAATTCCTAACAGAAATAGGTGTTGCCACCTAGTAACATGACTCAAAATTAACACCTCTGTAGTTGATCTATATTAAAAAAAAAAATCAACAAGTACAACTCTTGGGTAGGAAGACTTAAAATTTCACTAGTGAAGCCATTTAATGTTGCATAACAAATATCTTGAATTGAATAAAATTAATGCACTGCCCTCAAAATAATTATAGGAAACAAAAGAAACAATAATAGGCTACTAATGTCAGGAATATAGTTTTTCAAGTTTTACTGAAAAAAGTCAGTTATCTATTCTATAAATGCTTGTTCTTAGAGCAGAATGTGCATCTGCACATGTCTCAGGTTTGCCTGTGCTGAGCACACCAAAGTTAGAGAACTTTACCTAGCAGCACCCTTAGGGCTGGCACTTGTGTTCCCCATGCTTGAGCCTCTCCCCATGCTATTTAAGGTTAGCAATGCCCTGACATGCCTTAGATCCACTGTACAGAATGACAACAATTGAGACTCCAATCCAGAAAGGCCCAACATGGGTCATGGGAGACACATCTCTCCCCATATCTAGAACAACAGTTACAACCAGTAAGTCTTTGCTTCTTTCAATGGTTGCAGATGTGTAGCCCATTCAGGTGGCTCACAATCAGTTATCAGAAAGAGGTCGGGCTTGGAGTAACTCTACTTAAAGAGTGACTGGAAAATTGCCTTCCCAGAATTTTTATCTGATCAGATATGGCGGCATAAAACTTGGTAAAAGTATGTACATAAGACTAAATAGTAGCCTGGCAAATGTCCAAGATCAAAATATAATTGTGAAAAGTGATCAAAGGAGTTTGGGACTTTGAGGTGGAGTCCAAGTTATCTGAAACCATTATAAATCAAACGAACTGTCCATGCTGAGATTGTGGATTGAAAGAGATCAAACTAAGGAAACAAAAAGACAAGGTGTTGATCAAAATGGCTTAGTTTTTTCTATATGAAATTGCCAAGCATCATCTCACATCCACAGAGTAAAGATGCTGGTCATCAACATTCAAATGAGGTTTGAGGGGAAAAAAGAAATAGCCAAGTAAACTGTCTAGTTGAGATGAAATTGTAACACCACCTTAAAGAGAAATTTATGATGAGGCCTCAAGGCAACCTTGTGCTTGAAAAACTAGGTATACTGAACACCTAGCATTAGGGCCTGAAGCTAACTCTTATTACAGAAGTTATACAGCCATAAGAAATTCTGTCTCTTGGCATAAAAGAGTCAGAACAAGTTGAACCATTCCAAAGGGGGCCACTGGGAATAGGCATAAAGCATTGTTGGCCACTAAGGGTGTGTCTAGACTACATGGCTCCGTCGACGGAGCCATGTAGGTGAGTTTACTAGACATAGCAAAATGAAGCGGTGATTTAAATAATCACCGCTTCATTTACATCAAAATAGCCACCACGCTATGCTGATCAGCTGATTGTCGGCACAGGTAGTCTAGACGGGGATCAGCCCACTCCAGAATCCTTTATCGTCAGATCCTTTATGCCTCATGAAACGAAGCTTACAGGATCTGACAACAAAGGGTTCTGGGGTGGACTGATCCCTGTCTAGACTACCGTGCTGTGCCGAAAATCAGTTGATCGGCACAGCGCGGCGGCCATTTTAATGTAAATGAAGCAGCAATTATTTAAATCGCCACTTCATTTTGCTTCGTCTAGTAAACTCATCTACATGGCTCCGTCGATGGAGCCATGTAGTCTAGACACACTAAGTAGTAGGCCAGGAAGCCCTATCCCTACTGTGGTAATGGCACCAATCTTGATACTAATGGTGATTTGAAATACAGAATTTTTTTGGAAAGCAAAAAAGATGATGTCATCCCTGATCTCGACAAGCCTCCAGAAGTTATCCAGTTGTAATGGAGGAGCCACCCCCATACGGCAAGCAAGCAACTAGCCTCATCTAAAAAATAAGATTGTGTCAGTATCAAGACTGAAGGAGAAGTTGCTGCTTTTAGTACTGAAATAGACATCACAGTTCCACTCGGTCCCAAAGCAAACATCAGTCCTTATAGCTGAAGTCAATACAGACTCCAAAGATCAAGCCTGCAGCAAAGATACAGTCAGTGCTGAAGACAGAGTCCACACCAATGCTCTTGAATTATTAGGGTATAGGGAATGGAGAGGCAGAGCAGGTGTGATGCTGCCTGGTAGACCAATGGTATAGAAACAGGTGGCGTTGACGCAGGATGTTGTTGGTACTGAACTCCCTATGGCCAGTACGGTAATTCCTCATTTAACACGGTAGATACCTTTCAGAAAATGATCGTACTAAGTGAAAACGTGTTATGCGAGGTCAATTTTCCCATTGAAAATAATGGAAAAGGTGGGGGTTGCGTTTCAAGCGCACATGCGCTTGCAGCTCCAGCCTGCATTTGTTAGCAGCTGGGACTGAGACATAAGGTTGGGGGAGAAAGGGGACTGGATTATAATGGAAGCAGGGAAGATAATGGAGCAGGTAATTAAGGATATCATATGCAAACACTTGGAAGGTAATAAAGTGATAGGGAATAGCCAGCATGGGTTTGTGAAGAACAAGTCATGCCAAACTAATCTGATAGCTTTCTTTGATAGGATAACGAGCCTTGTGGATAAGGGAGAAGCGGTGGATGTCATATACCTAGACTTTAGTAAGGCATTTGATACGGTCTCGCATGATATTCTTATTGATAAACTAGGCAAATATAACTTAGATAGGGCCACGATAAGGTGGGTGCATAATTGGCTGGATAACCGTAGTCAGAGAGTTGTTGTTAACAGTGCTAAATCCTGCTGGAAAGAGATAACAAGTGGAGTTCCTCAAGGGTCTGTTTTGGGACCCGTACTGTTCAATATCTTCATCAATGATGTAGATATTGGGATAGAGAGTACGCTTATTAAGTTTGCAGATGATACCAAACTGGGTGGGGTTGCAAATTCTTTGGAGGATAGGGACATAATTCAAAATGACCTTAGCAAGTTAGAGAAATGGTCAGAGGTAAACAGGGTGAGGTTTAATAAAGAGAAATGCAAAGTGCTCCACTTAGGAAGGAACAATCAGTTCCATACATACAAGATGGGAAGCGACTGTCTAGGAAGGAGCATGGCGGAAAGGGATCTAGGGGTCATAGTGGACCACAAGTTGAATATGAGTCAACAGTGTGATGCTGTTGCAAAAAAAGCAAATATGATTCTAGATTGCATCAACAGGTGTGTTGTAAGCAAAACTCGTGAAGTCATTCTGCCGCTCTACTCTGCACTAGTTAGGCCTCAGCTGGAGTACTGTGTCCAGTTCTGGGCACCACATTTCAAGAAAGATGTGGAGAAATTGGAAAGGGTACAGAGAAGAGCGACAAGAATGATTAAAGGTTTAGAGAACATGACCTATGAAGCCAGGCTTCACGAACTGGGCTTGTTTAGTTTGGAAAAAAGAAGATTAAGGGGGGACATGATAGCGGTTTTCAAATATCTAAAAGGGTGTCACAAGGAGGAAGGAGAAAATTTGTTCCTCTTGGTTTCTGAGGACAGGACAAGGAGTAATGGGCTTAAAGTGCAGCAGGGGAGGTTTAGATTGGACATTAGGAAAAAATTCCTAACTGTCAGGGTGGTCAAAAATTGGAATAAATTGCCAAGGGAGGTGGTGGAATCTCCCTCTCTGGAGATATTTAAGAACAGGTTAGACAGACATCTGTCAGGGATGGTGTAGACGGAGCTTGGTCCTGCCTTGAGGGCGGGGGGCTGGACTCGATGACCTCTCGAGGTCCCTTCCAGTCCTATGATTCTATGATTATAACAGGGAGGGAAGGTGTTTGGCTCTGGGGAAAGGAAGGACAGGAGAGGGGAGGGGGCTTGCAGCTGGGTTTCCCCAGCTGCCTGGTCACCAGCAGCTGCGCGGGTCTTCGTCTGCCTCCTTACAAATCGGCAGAGGTTTGCCGCTCGCTGCACAGTTCCCCAGTGACCCCCTCTGGCCGGACACAAGGCATCCGGCCAGAGGGGGTCACCGGGGAACTGTGTGGTGAGCAGAGAACCTCCGACGCTTTGTAAGGAGGCAGACGAAGCCCTGCACAGCTGCTGGTGACCGGCAAGCGGAGGAATCCCAGCCGCCCACTGCAAGCGGGGGGCAGAGGAGAAGGAGCGAGGCATCCAGCCAGAGGGGGTTGCCGGGGAATGGCAAAGCAAGTGGAGAACCTCTGAAGGCAGGGTAAGCCCCGCACAGCTGCCGGTGACTGGCCAGCTGAGGAAACCCAGCCGCCAGCAGGAGGCAAAGGAGAGGGAGCAAAGCATCCAGCCAGAGGGGATCACTTTGCAGGGAAAGCCTCGCGCAACTGCCGGCCGGCCCTAGGGGAAATCGTGTTATTGCGGGGACTGGTCGTATAGTTCGAAAAATGTTCTCCCCAAAAAATCATGCTATCGCAAAAACGTGTTAAGCAGGCACGTGTTAAGTGAGGAATTACTGTACCTAGGAGCAGTTACATGGCCCAGATTCATCCTGTATACCAGAAAACTCACAAAGTCCCTCTTAAAAAGTGAAGCAAAATACAGGACTATGTAGCACTTTAAAGACTAACAAGATGGTTTATTAGATGATGAGCTTTCGTGGGCCAGACCCACTTCCTCAGATCAAGTAGTGGAAGAAAATAGTCACAACCATATATACCAAAGGATACAATTAAATAAAATGAACACATATGAAAAGGACAAATCACATTTCAGAACAGGAGGGGGATGCGGGGGGGGGGGAGGAGAGGAAGGAAGGTAAGTGTCTGTGAATTAATTATATTAGAGGTGGGGAGAGTTAGATGTCTGTGAGCTAATGGTATTAGAGGTGATAATTGGGGAAGCTATCTTGGTAATGGGTAAGATAGTTAGAGTCTCTGTTCATTCCTTCTCGGAGAATGTCAAATTTTAACATGAATGACAGTTCAGAGGATTCCCTTTCAAGTGCAGATGTAAAAGGTCTTTGTAGCAGAATGCAGGTGGTTAAGTCATTGAGAGAGTGTCCTTTCTGGTTGAAATGGCAAGAAACTGTTTTTTCTTTGTGATCTTGTCTGATATCTGTTTTGTGGGCATTAATCCTTTGGCGAAGTGTCTGAGATGTTTGTCCAATGTACATAGCAGACGGACACTTTCGGCACATGATAGCATAAATTATATTTCTGGATGCGCAGGAATATGTGTTCTTGATCTTATAACTCACTTGGTTAGGTCCAATAATGGTATCAGCAGAATGAATATGTGGACAAAGCTGGCAACGGGGTTTGTTGCAAGGGAAGGTACCACACTAATACCAACCCTGGTACCTTCCCTTGCAACAAACAACAAAAACAAAAACAGTTACCTGGCAATAATTCAGTTGTTAATTATTATTATTAATTCAGGTTGTTTTTCAATAAAAAGCCTAATATTTGATCATTCACTTGAATGTTTTCTTGAACCAAAAAACAAAATAAAATAAAAAGTCAAATGCTGTACTTTGTGAAGCAGAATAATCTACGGGTTGGTTATTGACAGTAACTTTCACATACACATATTTTTGAAAAGTTTATATTCTAATGAATAGATATCCTCAGACTTTTACCTATGTGGGGATTAAGGGCTGTCACCAGCATCAGAGATTCATTCATTAGTTTGTTGATCCTCTCTGTGTTGGCTTGGATTCCAACCACACAGTTGTCAGTGAAAGAAACTGAGACATCTCCAAGGAGTCTTGCAGAGTTTAATACATTTTTAATCTAGAGAATTGAAAAAGCTATTAGATCTAGCTATTAATATTTTCATGATCGGATACATAATTTCTTAAACTCATAATAGCCACCCAATTAACAATTCATCTTTAGAAAGGATTGTGCGCTGTACTGCAATACAAGTTGAGTTAGTGGTATGTAAGGAGCACTTTATGTGAAGCATGTAATATCCTGAAGAACACTTAGAGGTAGTAGACATTATCCATATCACTGAATACATAAGCAAAGCATATTTGTAAACTACTTAGAAACCATTAAATTACCTTGTTTCTTCATCTGCTTGTTTTGATGTTTTAGTCTTCCTTCTCAACAACTCCCTGTTTTTATGCTTTTATCTCTGTTCTTTCCCTTAATTTCTCCTCTGTTCATTCCTCCTCTCCTCTTCCTAACTTTCCCTTCACAGAGAAAAATAACCCCCTCAGTTCTTTTTTTTCCTTTCTCCACCTACACTGAACAGATTTCCTTCTATTGTTCCATGCCCTGCATAATCCATTCTAGAGGAAAGAATAAGAATCTAGACAAAATAGGTGTGCAAATTAACTGCTTGCTTTGACACCTTCTAGGCTATGTCTACACTACAGAGTTTTTTCAGAAAAACGTTCATTTATCTGAAAAAAATTCACTTATGTCCACACTACTATTGCGTTCTTTCAAAAAAAAAAAATCGAAAGAACAAAGGGGTTTTTCCAACATTGGTAAACCTCTTTCTACAAGGAAGAACTCTTTCAGAAAAAGGAGTGTGTGGACGGAGAAGAGGGAGTTCTTTTAAAAGAAGAGGAAAGGGGAAAAAGCACAGGTGCCCTGGTGGCCACTCCATCCATAGTAATCACAGCTTAAATGTGAGAGAGCGTCCATTCAGTGTGGATGCTATCTTTCAAAAAAGCAGATCACTTTTTCGATGCACTTTGGCAGCATGGATGCTCTCTTTCGGAAGAAGTTTTTTCAGAAGAACTCTTCTGGAAAAGCTTCTTCTGAAGGGGTATGTCTACATAGCAAAGTTATTTCAAAATAACAGCCGTTATTTCGAAATAACTTTCCTAGCATCTACACAAGCCAACTGCTATTTCAAAATTAATTCAAAATTAATTAATTAATTCAAAATTAATTTTGAAATTGGTGCTATTCCTTGTGGAATGAGGAACAAGGAATTCCACAAGGAATAGCGCCAATTTCAAAATTGCTGTTTCGAAATAAGTGCTGTGTAGTCGCTTATTTCGAAACAGGGGGCCTCCAGCCCTTCCCAAGGTGCCCTGCTGGCCACAAGGTAACTTCTGACCTGATTCCCTGATGGAACCAGTTCTGGCTGGCCTTAAATGCGATTCAGCGTCCAATCAGTGTAGACGCGCTATTTCGAAATAGCAAAAAGCTATTTCGAAATGCATTTTGTGTGTAGATGCGTTATTATTTCAAAATAACTATTTCAAAATTAGATATTTTGAAATAATGTTGTAGTGTAGACATACCCAAAGAAGCCTGCAGTGGCAAAATGAATCCTACACCACATGAATTCAACTTGCAAACATTTTTATTGGATGTAATATACATATGAGTTAGCCAGAAATTTCATGTGTCAAAGTGATTGTGTATGCTCTGCTCATCTGTGTATCTGCCATTAAACACAGTATGGTAATGATCACATAGATTCTGATATGTCCTCCTAGGAAATGCATAAAATAAATATTTTAGAGGCCCCAAGCCCATAACTGATATTCTAAAGTTACATTTGTAATGTGAATATGAACAGTTAAATTTAATGGTACAATGGTGAGTGGCTTTCCGGTCAATTGGGGTGGGTTCTGGAAAGGCCAAAGGGACTGCACAACAAAACAATTTTCTGGGCACTGAAATGGAAAACAGGAATTCCTCAGTTCACTACCTCAGCTGTGACACAGATCCTTTTTGGTTTTAAACAAGTTACTTATTCTTGCTGCCCTTTTCTCCCAGGAGCATTATGATAATTAATATTTATAATACATTTCTATGATAAAGGGCTAAAAAACCCTCAACTCTTACATAATGGACAGTAAGTTCTCTCTCAAAATGATGATCTATTTGATTTATTATCATCAAGTACCATTCAAGATTTTTCTGTTATTCTTTTCCTCTCTGCTTCTGCTACCCAAGCAATAAACTGAAATCCTATCCAAACAAACAAATAAAAAAACAACTTTAAAATCTTTTGAACTTACAATCATGGGCTTGAAAACATTCAATTCAAAATGTCCATTGCTTCCTCCTACTGTAACAGCAACATGATTTCCCATCACTTGAGCTGCCACCATGGTTACAGCCTCACACTGGGTAGGGTTTACTTTTCCTGTGGGAGAGGGAAGGCGAAAGTTACAAAAAAAAGATTCTCCAGTTTTTGTTATGTGACTTTAAATTCTTATAATGCAATTTCAAGCAATATGTAAAATGAGGTAGCAGTCAAGCTTTGAACAGCATACAGGCACATATTTACTAAACCCACTGCACTGGCAGAGACCGACCGCGTGAGCACAGAAAAGAGTGCAAACGCTGCGAGATGCTGCTGTGCATGTGCAGTCCGGCCGAACACTGCTACTGAAGAGCCCAGCACCTATGGTGGAGCACCCACGGGGACACCACGCGAAGAAGAATGCCTTGCTACTCAAGAAAAAGGTTTTCATTCTCATTTAATTTCTTATTCAGAAACTTACTTCCCATCCTAGCCCCCACAAAACAAATCAAAACTATTTAAAAACTGCATTTCTTCTCTTTTTTATGAGAAAAGGAAAAGCTGGAAGATTATACTTTAAAGCAAGGGTGCCCAAACTTTGTTAAGATAAGGGCTACATTGGCAACCTTCCAGGAGCATATGAACTGTGTAGTTGACTGCCACCTTTGTTCTCAACATGAAGAAGTAACCTCCAAAGACTATTTATTTCAGTAGAAAATTAGAAACAAAGGTAATTTGGCTCAGAAAATTATTGTGCATGTTTCACTCCTAAGGACCACTCCCTTTAAAAAATATTATGCAGGGGAAAAACATCACAAGCTGCCACATTAGTTTGTGTTTCTATGTGGTACTAAAAAGACAATTATACATGCACACAAATCACCCAATCCATCTACACATAATCAGTTCCACACACGACAGGCCTGCTTGGAGTATTTGTTTAGAAAGGCAAGGGGAGAAGAGTTTGAAAAATCCTTATTCCCCTCCCTTGCTCTTCCTATCTTCACCTGTTGGGAGTAAAGAATGAAATTAAGTTCAGAGTCCCCTGATTTTCTTAAAAACTGAGTAAGAGATGTTATTTGTATTTAGAGGCTAGATCTAATAAATAAATAAAAACCACAATAAAAACCTTTGTATAAAAGTGTGTTGACTTTACCATTCCTAGGAAATGCATTCTTCCCAGACTCATGCCAATTAAAACTTTATACCACATCTCTCCCACACACAAATGTTATAAAGGAAATAATTTTACTTCCACACATTTTTGTGGACTAAAAATGGAGGAAGAGTGGCTGCCCAAAACTGCATAATTTCATTGCTGCATACCATTTTACTATTAATTTTACCATTAAATTCTGTGATATAGATGTGAACATAACTGTTAATTACTACTCTTATTTTTTCCACACAAATGTAATAGACATTTGTTTTTTGATACACTACCTGGCATGATGCTGCTTCCAGGTTCATTTTCAGGCAGGATGAGTTCCCCTAGACCAGAGCGTGGTCCAGAACCCAAAAAACGAATATCATTAGCTATCTTCATCAGACTGCAAGCCACAGTGTTCATGGCCCCACTGAGTTCAACTAGAGCATCGTGAGCAGCAAGAGCTTCAAATTTATTTGGAGCAGTGATGAATGGCAGGCCTAAAGATAAATGAGTATTAAAGTTTTTTGAGGCATAATCATTAGTAAAGCAGTATTCCCTTAGTGAAAGCTCCTGAAATGCCATATAGTAATACAAAAATAATAAAACAGATCATATAAAAAAATATTAAGCAGTCAATACTAAGCAGAACATTTTCTTCTCCTGACTTCTGACAACCAAGAGTTTCCTAAAGAAAAGATCTTGTCATGGTGATATTTGAGAAAAAATTGTTACCTATCTTCCTGTATCTTTCGGGATGTGATGTAGACATTCATTCCACTGTAGGTGTGTTACTGTATGCCTCATGCACATCTGTCAGAGAACTTTTACCCTCAGCAATACCCAGCCCTAGGACCCTGTGTCACCACTATGTACTAGAACAAGAGTGTGGAACCACCCATTCGTCAAAGTCTGTCAAGTACAAAAGAACTAGAGCAGGAAAGGAGGGCATGAATGGACATCTCAAAGAACAAACATTATAGAAAGATAGATTACTTATTTTTGTTCAAGTGCTTCACATATCCATTCCACTGTAGGGGACGCACAGGCAGATAAAAATAGAGATAGGCTTGGAATCTACCTGCCCAGCAACTGTAGGACAACTTCTCCAAAACTGGCAACAGGACATGGCATAATGGGAAGCAGAAGTGTGGACTGATGATCAAGTTGCTGCCTTACAAATTCCTATAATCAGCACTTCTGCAAAGAAAGCCAAAGTTACTTGTCTTCAGCAGAATATACTAGTATTTTTGTTGGCAAGTCTATAATAGCCCACTGATAAATAAATGCACAAAGAGATCCAAGATGAGATTATCTGAGTGGAAGCTAGTCAGTCCATACCTCTGTCTGCAACTACAATGAATAACTGTGAAGGAGCTAAAGGACTTAATACACTCCATGTAGAAAAGAGGTTACTCACCTTGCTGTAACTGACATTCTTCAAGATCAGTGTCCCTGGGGGAATTCCACAGTAGGTGTAGGTGCATCCCACCACCTCAGAGCAGATTTTTGATAGCAGTGCATCGGAAGCCACGCATGCGCAGTACATGGGCCCCCCAGTACCATCATGCATGCGCGGCCACACTCCCTTCAGTTCCTTCTCTCTCCAGAATCCAGTGTAGGAGAAAGGCTCCCTCCCCACCAAAGTAGAGGGGAGTGGAGCATCCCCAAAGATGCTCATCTTGAAGAACATCAGTTACAGCAAGGCGAGTAACCTCCTCTTCTTCTTCAAGAGATGCCCACAGTAGGTGACTACAAAGCAATTTGTGTTAAGGAGGTAAGGACTTCAGATCAGGTAGGTAAGCTGTTTGCAGTATGGCTTTTGCTACTCTTGTGTAGTGAAGAGACCCGGAGGAAAGTACATAGTGCTTTGCGAAGGTGTGTTCTGATGCCAGTATATCAGCAGCCCATATATTGTAGGCAGGAACCTTCCTCAGATATGCAACCCAGGTGATAACCGCTCTAGTGTTCCCGGATTGAGGCAGGTGGTGGTAAATGGTTCAGCAAGTAGCATAGGGCAATGCAGTCGAAAATCCAATGAGAAAATCTTTGGGATGATATGTGACTTTCCTTACTGCGGTCAGCAATGGAAACGAAGAGTCGTGGAGATGATCTAAACGGGTTTGTTCTGTGGATATAGAAGAAGAGTGCCCTTCGGACGACAAGGGTATGCATTTGTGCCTCAAAGGCATTGGCGTGAAGCTTTGGGAAGAATACAGGTAAGTGTATAGTTTGGTTTAGGTGAAAAAGGGAGTGCACCTTTGGTAAAAATTTGGGGTGTGGTTTCAGCAAGACTTTATCCTTAAAAAAAGATGGTAAACGGTGGGTCCGCCGTTAGGACAGTCATCTCATCCACTCTACATGCCGACGTTACTGCAACTAAGAATGCTATCTTCAGGGTTAAGTAGAGTAGAGCATATGCGGCCATGGGTTCGAATTGAGGTTTTGTAAGCATCGTCAGTACCAGGTGCAGATCCCATGGTTCCCAAGGAGAGTTAATATCAGGTTATAGGGCCTGTAGGCCTTTTAGGAAGCGCAAACACTGTGGGGTTGTCAACTGGCATGTGAAAGGTTGTTACTGTTGCCAGATGGACTCTGACTGAGCTCAGGGAAAGTTACGATTGCTTGAGATGCAGTAGGTAATCGAGGATTGTAGGGAATGGGGCATCCTGTGGTGATATATGGCAGGCCGCCGCCCAATGTGTAAAACAAGCCCACTTGTTAATATATGTCTTTCTTGTTGTAGGAGCCCTGCTGTGTAAGAGGATGTTTTGCACTGGTCGTGAACATTGGAGTTCTATGCCTGTGAACCATCAAGGTACCATGCTTTGAGATGAAGAGTAGGAAATTGAGGGGGAGGAGAATTGGTCCCTGGCTAGGATAGTATGGTCGAGCAGTGCGGAAGGGTGATTGGGCTGTGTCAGGCCATTCTGTTTAGGAGGGGAAACCATGGTTGTTGAGGCCAACAAGATGCTATTAGGATCACTCTCACTTTGTCCTTCTGTATTTTTATGAGTACTCTGTTGAGGAGGGGAAAAGAGGAGAAATGCATAGAGCAAGGGTGTGTCCCATTTAAGGATGAGAGCATTTCCCCATGCTCACTCTGGAGCAGTACATTGGGCATTTCTTGTTCACTTTAGTGGTGATTAAGTCTATGTGGGGTTGTCCCCATCACATGAATATATGCTTCAGGACTGAGCTGTTGATTTCCCGCTCATAGTCTTGGGGTAGGGCTCTGCTGAGGGCATCCACTGTTGTGTTTAGGACACCAGCGAGGTGGCACACGCTTATGGAGATATCACAGGCGAGGCACCAGTTCCAGAGTGCTATGGCTTCCTTGCAAAGAGCCTGTGATCGTGCCCCTCCCTGCCTGTTTATATAAAACATACAGGTCATATATATTCTGACATGGGTTCGAGCAATGTGGGGAAGGAAGTGCTGGCATGCCAGCCGTACAGCCCTAAGTTCAAGGACATTGATGTGTAATGTCCTCTCTGCTTTAGTCCATAGGCCTTGGGTTGTGAGTCCTTTCATGTGCACTCCCCACCCGGTGAGAGAAGCGTCTGTGGAGATACCCACTGTGGGTTCTGGGTTTTGAAAAGGTATGCCCCTGCAAACATTGTACGGTTTTGTTCACCATTGTAGTGATCTCTTTACTACATTTGGGAGTGACAGTGTTTTGGTAATCAGGTAGATGTTGGGTTTGTTGGTGAGTCTGAGCCATCCCTGAATACATCTCATAAACAGGCATGTTAGGGACCACAGAGTTGCAGGATGCCATATGACCCAGGGGTTGTAGACAGTTGTGGGCTGTGACAAGTGGCATTATGCGGAGCGAATGAGCTAGTTAGCTGATCCTGGGGAACCTGTCGGTAGGTGAGGAGGCCACGGCGGAGTCAAGTGGGCCCTGATGAATTATATAGACTGAGTGGGTGTGAGCACTTATTTGCTCTCATTTATCAAAAGTCCTAGTGATTGGAAACACAGTTGGACCAGATGGGTACAGTGGAAAGAGTTGTGTCTGGTTCTTGCCTTGATGAGGCAATTGTCGAGGTATGGATAAATATTGACGCCACACTTCCTGAGATGGGCCATGACCACTGCTAACATCTTGGGAAAAAAACCTTGGTGCTATGGAGGTCCGAAGGGTAGGACTTTATATTGATATCGTGTTGCGAACCTAGGGTAAAACGAAGAAAACTTCTATGAGCAGGTCATATAGACACATGAAAATATGCATCTTGTAGGTCGAGAGACGAAAACCAGTCGCCGAGCTCCAGAGCGGGGATAATGGTGGCTAAAGTAACCATTTTGAATTTTTGTCTTGACAAATTTGTTTAGTGTCCTCAAGTCAAGAATTGGGCACCAGTCGCCAGTTTTTTTCTGAGTAAGGAAGTAATGAGAGTAGAAGCCAGTCCTCAAACTCTGGCGGAACTGGTTCTATGGCTCTTAATTGTAGCAGGTGATCCACCTCTTGTTGTAGTAAGATCTTGAGAGAGGGGTCACTGAAGAGGGGTGGGTGAAGAGAGAGAAAAGGGATGGCGTATCCAAAGGAGATTGTCTGTATCGCCCACTTGTCAGATGTGAGGGTGTGCCATTTGTCAAGAAATGGCAACAGGTGAAGAGTTTGGTAGTATTTGATAGCTCTGGAGGAGGTAGTATGGTTTTTGGTCTTGACAAATGGCTCAAAATTGCTTATCTGGTTGGGGTGGGCCGTTGGAGGTATTATTTTGGGGCCCTTGATGCTGCTGTCTACTACGGCCACGTTGCTGATATGGCGGGTGATTTGTCTTTGATAATAGTGTGTAGGTTGCGGGTACCTTGGCCTCTATCATGGTTGATATCTATACTGTATTCTTGTTACAGATGTCTGGATCCCCAGAGAGTGTAATGTTGCCATGGAGTCTTTCACTGAGTGGGGGACCTCGTTGTTTTTGATGAGAAGAGCTACTCTCCCTCAAATGGCAAGTCTTCCACTGACGGTTGGATTTCTCGAGGGAAGGCAGACAAATTGAACCATTAGGCTTGTTGCATGACAATCACCATGGCTGTTGTTCTCGTACCCGTATCAGCTGCGTCCAAGGCAGCTTTAGAAGGGCTGTGCATGATATTACCTGGCCCTCTGAGACAATTGCTCTGAATTGCACCTTCTTATTTTCTGGTATATCAATACAAGCGTTGAACTTTGCATAATTATTGAAATCGTATTTCTGAGAAGTGCGGCGTAGTTGGCTACCCTCATCTGTAGCATAGCTGATGCGTACACTTTCTTCCCAAGTGAATCAAGACTCTTATTGTCCTTGTTGGACGGTATGGAACGATTTTGTTGCTTATTCCTCTGCTGAGCTGCATCCACTACCAATGAGTTTGGTGGTGGGTGGGTGAACAGAAATACTGAGCCCTTAGGTGGGACATTGTACTTGCAGTCTGCCTTTTTATAGGTAAGTGGAATTGAGGCAGGTGTTTGGCACAGAAATATTTGCATATTCATTATGGTAATTTATTTGCATATTCAGTATGGTAATTTTAAGAGGCCACATGTTATTTTACATCGCGTCTGTACGCACACAATACATGAAGAATAGTTCTGGTTTTCACTAATTTTTGGAGAAGCCTTATTTTTTATTAGACTAGAAAGCCAAACATTTCTGCTAGAATAGAAATATTCCTCCAGCTAGAATAGGAATCAATTCACAACTTAGTGAAGATTCTTTGCGCTTCTAAGAGCTGCATGTAAAGATAATGCATGATAACAGTGCTTTCTGTGGTTAATCTTGGCTTCTCTTTGGGTGGTTAAGAGTTAATGATTTCTAAGTAATCCAGTATGGATAAAAGTTGTTCATAGTGATTCATATTAAGAAGTTTATACCAACACATTTGCTTCAATTTAACTTATTCATACATGGACGTAAGTTTCTGCATATTTCAGTATTTTTAAAGTGGGAAGGGAGAAGAACGGGATTTCAGGGGCAGCCGCTCTCTTCCCGCGGCGCTCAGCCCTGCCGGCCAGGGAAGCCAATCTCCCCGCAGCCCCGCCAGCCGGGCCACATAGCAACAGCTGGAACTGGGGCCACAGTGAGGCTGCCCAGTAGGGACAACCTCACCATGGTCCCGGCTCCAGCTGCAGCAACCCACCACGCCACTCACCCTGCTGCTGAGTGGGGAAGTGGGCAGGAAGGGAATTCCTTGAGAACCCCAAGAGGCGTGGCCTGGCAATGTGCCACAGCCTGGCAGACAGGGTTCACGGCCCACTCCCAGACCTGTGGTTGGGAACTGCTGACATAATGCCTTCAATGATTAGCAGTCACATTGGCCAATACCATAACATCATTCAATTCATGAAAACTTTCATACTCCTCTTATGCCTGAATGTCAAGAACAGTGGCAACCCTTTTCAATAGAGCTTGATGAGCCCAGTAATCCTCTGGAGGTTAATAGCCTCCTCCAGAGCCTTGTCTGGCCATGAGGAAGGGGATGCCATAGGATTCTGAGGCCATAGCTGCTCAATGACTTGTGGTGAGGAGTAACTTCTGGCTGATGATGAAGGCTGTTCTCCATTGCAATAACCCAGAAGGGTCTCAAAGACAAAAATATAAGAGGGATGCCCTACGGTATCCAGAATGGCCACTGGTATGGGGCTAGTACCCAGCCTCGAATGCACCATTGCCCCTTAGGAGAAGGTGGCCAGTACTGTGACTCGCATGACCCACAGTCCCCAACTCTGTGATGGAGTATCCCCTCTGTCTTTAATGGGATACAGATGAATGAACCTCTGAATCTTAAGAGGAAGAATCTGAAATGTCCAATGTCAATAAGGCACAATTAGTTGGGATATCAAAGGAGCCTTGCCCTTTGATTGCACCAGCCTTTGCAGAAATTAGGGAAGAAACACTACACTGAGTTCCTAATATTAAGAGGCAGGTACCACAGGCATGGGGATTGACTGTAAACTCTGCACCACCAGGGATACCAGTATTGAGAGACTAAGGAATTCTCTTGTAGTTGCGTTTAGAAGTGGCATGGCTGAAAAGTCTGTCACAGAAACCTTTCAGGTCCAACACACCTGATGGACCTGGCATAGGTTCCAGAGGCAGCAGCTTCTCATTTTAGGTGAAGAATATTCTCAAAGTGGGCCACGGCAAACCTGATGCCAATGGGAGCTATGAGGCTCTGCAGCTATGGACACCTTAGATAAACAAAGCAGTGAGAGCCCACCGGCAGCATACCCATGCGGGCCCATGGCCCACTTTGAGCAACACTGAGCTAGAATTCCTTGTAAATGTGACATTGGCCTTTAATGTATGCTTCACCTAAGCACTTAAGGCAGGTGTTGTGAGTGTCACTCACTGTCATAAGCCTCAAGAAGCACATGGCAGCTTGAATCCTTGTGATCTAGGGACCATATGCAGAAAAAATCCTCAAATGGATATCAACCTATCTGATTTTTTAAACCACTAAAATTTACTAACTATATACATGCATTACTAAAAAGCTGAAAGAGAACTCTTCTGGTACTGAAGGACTGTTTTGGACAGTGAAAAGGAAATGAAGGGGGCTGGAGTGGCTCTGCCCTCTACCATCTGCATGCAGTGGCATGTGGCAGTAGCTTGAGCCACACAACAGGAAAAAGTTTCTAACAGACAAGCACTGGGCTTATAGACTCCAAGAGTGGAATGCACATATGCAATCACTCGAAGAAGAGTCTCTCCTTTTGGGTTATCCTTACCTGTCAGTGAAGCTACTTTAGCCGCAACCTTCTCTGCAAAACCAATTCTGGTATTTAATCCTGTACCAACTGCAGTGCCACCAGCTGCCAGCTCATACACTCTTGGCATGGCTGATTTAATCCTAGCCACACCATATTTAATTTGTTGCACGTAAGCACTGAATTCCTTTGAAAGAGGGGGAAAAAAAAGAAAGAAAACCAAGAATTATGTAAGAATTGGTAATTTGTAGTTTAATGTCATGTATCCCTTCTATTTAAAAATGACTTCTAAGCAATAGTGTATAATTTGACTATGAAACAGTTTTCATAGATTAACAGGCTGCTCATGTACTGAACAGTTCGGTCCCTAAATGTGGAGGGCCAACCAGC
The DNA here is from genome assembly GCF_052426305.1 of Pelodiscus sinensis. Classification (NCBI taxonomy): domain Eukaryota; kingdom Metazoa; phylum Chordata; order Testudines; family Trionychidae; genus Pelodiscus; species Pelodiscus sinensis. Next base: position 152,383,512 of record NC_143053.1, read on the forward strand.
ATATCTTTGTATATAATTGTCTCTTTCCCTCTCCTTTACCTTTCAGAGGTTGCTCATCTTGGGCCCTGTTCTGCAATAAATTCTGAGAGGCTGCATGAGTCAGCATATTCCACTCAGGTATGGACTGCAAGATCAAGGAGACTTAGGACGTGTTGTCACTCAAAGTTGAATCAGTTTAACTGGAACTGGTTTAAAAAATATTTCAGACAGGGCAAAACCTGTGTGGGCACTCAATTTTTAAAAAGTGAAATCTTTACCAAATTAATCTAAATCAATTTTAGCCGTGTTTGGATCAAAAGAGCATCCACACAGGAACCAAACTGATTTCAAAACACATTTAAATTAGCAACCTCTATGAGTAGACAAAATCTCAGATTTTGAAAGTATAAATGGTTGGAACAGTCTTTTTATGAATGTATAGAATAAGGCCTAAATCTGACTGGATCTTTTGGATGCTACTGCAATAGAGATAACTGCTGATACAAGTTTTAGCTTGACATGGTATTCCTTTCTGGGAACTATCAATTGAAAACACAAACAAAACAAACAAACACACACACACACACACACCTGTCCAAAAATATTATTACTACCATAAACATTAGAGTTCTGTATTTTTTTCCAGCTTGAACATTTGCAGATATTAATAACTTAATGCAAATTTAATAGTAAGAGTTATTAGAGTAATCCACCAAATTCCTTCAATAATATTGGTCATCTGGCATAAAAGAGAGAGAAGCATATGTAATACTCAAACAACAGTCTACTTTTACTTACAATTTTAAATATATTTCACATTTATTTCTGCAGTCTTGATATAATCTACTCAAAGTGATTTTTTTTCCTTGAAATTCATTGGTTAAAAGAAAGATTCCACACACATACATGTAGGAATAGGTGAAAAATTTGTGCATTAATTTTCAGTGAACATGAACCTAGGATGATTTGTGCATTTGTGCATTAATTTTCAGTGAACATGAACCTAGGATAATTTTTCTGGATCAAGATTTTATTGCTCTTCAATATTTGTCTTCAATTGCTATGCAAATTCTTCACTTATATGTACCTTGAGGAAAATTATCCATTACCTCCATTAGTTTACAATAATGCTCCAAACAAGCGGGTAACATTGTACAAGGTTCTATTGCTTAGTGTTTTATACCTGACCAAGAGAAAGTGGAACAGCATCCTGTGTATGAGTGCGTCCTATTTTTATTATTTGGGAAAATTCTTTGGATTTTTCTTCAAGTGCATCTTGTAGCTTTTGTAGTCCAGGTAACAACACTTCATTAACTTCCTGTGCAGCAGCAATATGCATTGCTGTTGGGAATGTATCATTTGAGCTCTGTGAAGGAAGTTCAAGTCTCATTATTTACAGGCTTCTATCTAATGTTCATTATAGTACCTGAGTGCTTCACATAACATTTACACTTTAGTGGATTTACCTTCAAAACCTCTATAAGGTAAGAAATTAGTATCCTAGTTTACATAAGGAACTGGGATACAGAGACATTAAGTGATGTGTCTAAGGTCAAAGAAGTCAGGGCAAGACCCCTTCTCCCCCCCCCCCCCAACTCTCCTAAACCCAGCCATGGAACCAGATACCCACCCCCACCCACCCACACCCCTCCAAAACCTAGATGCAGGCTCTACTCTATGCAGCTTTGTTATTATCCTGCTGGGTAGAGATACTTTATACCTGCAGATAGCAGGAGTGCATAATATAAAGGTTCAATCACCCCTGGAACAACTTGAGTCATGCCCTTTCCACAGCAGGCCTCCCCTTTACCCTTGTTTTCCCTGTCAGGAAACAGTAACCCTTCCCTGCAACTCCCAGCAGTTATTCCTGACTTTCTTTCAGGTTTTGGCAGCTGCCTCAGTAGGAGGAAGCATGGTTGCACCATGTGATTGAGCAGGGCCTGCAAGCCTGGGAACCACAGCCCACCCATGCAGGAATTCTGTTTTTATAAGTGCAAGAAAGCAGTAATTTAATATCCATCTAATTCACATCACTTAATTCAAAAAAAGCTTTAAAGAAGGGTTTTAAAATTTCAGACCTGAAAAATCCATTTGTGTATCAAATGCACAAAAATTAAAATAGTAAACTCAGAAGAACTTTGGGATTTTTCTAGTCAAAACTACTATTTGAAAGCTTTATTGTTGGCAAAACAACCAGAAAAATATTTGAAAATGTGAATAATGACCTGGCTTTTATTAACATGATCATTAGGATGCACTGGATCTTTGCTTCCTAGTTTACCTCCCATTATTTCAATGGCTCTATTGCTTATGACTTCATTTACATTCATATTGGTCTGTGTTCCAGATCCAGTTTGCCACACCACCAAAGGAAAGTGATCATTTAATTTACCTTCAGACACCTATAGAAAAATAAATACACATTAATTACTGTAACAATATAACCACTAGATATTTTGTAACTATACACCAAATACTGCTCTGTTAAGATTTATTTACAAATGTAACTACTGAAGTCAATGAAGTTTATATATACAGGCAGTCCCCGGGTTACGTACAAGATAAGAACAAACCTACTAGTCCCTAAGTTGAATCTGTATGTAAGTCGGAACTGGCATCCAGATTCAGCCGCTGCTGAAACTGATCAGTTTCAGCAGCAGCTGAATCTGGATGCCAGTTCCGACTTACATACAGATTCAACTTAAGAACCCCAGGCATCCCCAAGTCAGCTGCTGCTGAAACTGATCAGCGGCTGATTCCAGGAAGCCCAGAGCAGGGGCTTCCTGTAGTCAGCCGCTGGTCAGTTTCAGCAGCTGCTGACTCGGGGATGCCTGGGACAGAGCAGCTGGGGTGCTGCTGGGTTGGTCCAGTAGTGCCGCCACTCCTCGGCGCTACTGGACCAACCCGGCAGCACCCCAGCTGCTCTGCCCCAGGTGTCCTGATTCAGCCGCTGCTGAAACTGATCATCAGCGGCTGAATCAGGACTCCTGGGGCAGAGCAGCTGGGGTGCTGCCGGGTTGGTCCAGTAGCGCCAAGGAACGGTGCTGCGGGACCAACCGGCAGCGCCCCACCTGCTCTACCACAGGCCCGGGGCTTTGCTCCACATCTCCCTGGTCTGCTGGGGGGGAGGGGGGGGGGGGGCGGCGCACTAGCTGCGTCCCCCCCCCCAGCAGACCAGGGAGACGCTGAGCAAAGCGGAGGAGGACCTGGGCGGGACCGCAGCGCTGATCTGGAAGCGCCGCGATCCCGCCCGGGTCCTCCACCGCTTTGCTCAGCGTCTCCCTCGTCTGCTGGCTCCTCTCCCCTGCCCCCCCCCCAGCAGACCAGGGAGACGCAAAGCAGCTTTTCTCGCCCCGCCGCTCCCGTCGTCCAGGGCAAGAAAATCCCCGTTCGTAACTGCGGATCCGACATAAGTCGGATCCACGTAACTCGGGGACTGCCTGTAATTAAAAATAGGGAACAGTGTTCATAATTAGGATGATGAAGGCTGTCATTTTCCCACTATGTTTTAAGAGACATCATCTTCAAATGCAGCAAGACATTCACTTAAATGTTAAATTTCCTAGTCTACAGTGTTAGAAATAGTTGAAATGGAAAAGGCCTATCAAGTTATCTTCTCTCTCTGTAGGATTATCCCTTACCAGTTTTTCTAGACTTTTCTTCACAGCATTCAAAGTGACTCAGATTCCTCTCCTCTTGGATGAGGCTAGAGCAACAGTGTTGAGACCTTCCTTCCCAAGGTGCTTGTTAAGATTAGAAGTAAAAGGGTGTCCCCACTAAAGGAAAAATCTGATCAGCTACTACCAAATTCAGAAATTAGTGGGAAGATTTATCACAGGATTCTCTTTTGAAGGTATGACTGCCCATTTGAACTCAACACACCCTTGGGCACACAGGTCACATTAGTGCTTAGCACGTTTAGGACAACCATAATCTCCAAAATAGTGATAAGTAGTTGTTTCTAGAGAGATCTAATTCCATGGGTGTGCAATCCATTCAAATGGGCTTCCCCATTCCCGGCTGGGCATAGAATTTGGATACAAGGCATTTGGAAATCAGTTTCCAGTTGGGAATGATTTCTAGACTGGTGTCAGGCCAGAAAAGCAGTTATCCAGCTCCCATACGAGTAATCCTGTGCTTCCTGCTTCTCCTGAAACCTCAAGGCCTACTGGCATAGCTCCCATAGTAAAAGAACCAGGCACTATGAACATTAGACTCAACATCAGTAGGGACTGATTTGCTGACACCCTCTAGAGTGTTATTATCGATCAGTCAATCATCCAAGAAGGGAAATATGTAAATTCCTAATCTCTGCAGGTAGGCAGTGCAGAACAGTTCCTCATTTATGTACAACTCTGGACCTTACTGAGGCTTGTATTTTAATAGGGATTCTTCCCAAGCACGGATGCACTGAGACAATTCTGTGTGCAGATATCACCCCTATGTGAATACAGGCCCCAACAAAGTTCAGAGTACAAAGCCAGCCACCTTTCTCTTGATCATACTTTGACTCAGGTTTTCAAGATCCAAAACTGATTAGAATCCTCCTTTCCTCTTGATTTTCAGAAAAAAGTTTTATTCCAAATATCCTCTGTGCAATAGCACGTGAGCCATTTGACAGGTGAAACTTGATTCCCTGCAATAAAAGATAGTGCCTGAGAACAATCTTGGTGGAGAGAATAGGAAGGAGTACCTCTATACTAGCGGTCTTTTTAAAACCTGATCACGTAGCCCCCACCATACAATGTTCAGAATTTGGACATCTAAGGTGGCTAGGAGACTTGCATCCTAAAATACAGTAATTACTCACTTAACATGTGCCCGCTTAACATATTTTCGTGATAGCACGATTTTGGGGGGGGGGGGGATTTTTTGAACAACACGACTGTCCCCAAAATAACACGGTTTCCCCAGCTGGCCAGTCGCCGGCGGCTGCGCAGGGCTTCCCCCACCTCCCTTCAAAGTGGCGGAGGGTTCGCTGCTCGCCGCGCCATTCCCCAGAAACACCCTCTCGACAGACGCCTTGCTTCCTCTCCTCCGACACAGCTTGCAGGCCAGCGGCTGGGTTTCCTCATTCCCCACCACTTGAAACGCAACTCCCACCTTTCCCATTATTTTCAATGGGAAAATTGACCCCAAATAACATGTTTTCACTTAACAAGATCACTTTTTGAAACGTATCTACTGTGTTAAATAAGGAATTACTGTACAGCTAATCAGTCTCCAAATAAGATATCCTGGAAAATTACAAAAAGAAGCTGGCTGGCAATATAATCTATAACTCACAAACACAAAAAAAGTGGTGATGTTAACTATAGGAGGCTTGGGACAGTTCATCGTCCACTGTTGCTATCAAGTGGTCTTTGGAGGAGGATTCTGACTTTTTTGAAGTTAGCATCAATGAGAAAGACTAGCAGAACAAAGCCTGCAGTCCCCGCAAAAAAAAAAAAAAATCATCTATGGGTGTCCATGAAGCAGCTTCTTGTTACCATAACTCCTGTCTCAAAGGTAAAAGCACAGCTAATGGTGGGCCCAGTGCACAACTTCATTAATTAGCTCTGATTTCCTCAGATTTGCCCTGAATAAAGGGACTCAAACACATGATTCTTTCTGGAGTTTGCCTTCACGGCCAAAGGGAAGTCAGCACTGAAAATTGCAGGTGTGGACTGGTAAAACCTTTCTTGATATTTGAATAAGAAGTTCTTTTGCTCTTTGGAATAAATAGAGTCTATAATGAGAGACTGCTCTGGTTCCAGGTGGCAAATCTTAGACCATGAAGACGTAGTTGTGAGGATATTCTTCTAGAGGAGCTCCAAAAAATAAACAAAACAACAAAAAACAAAGAAAAATGTAGGAATGACCAAAAATTGTGCCAAACTTCATCCCAATACCCTGATTTTAGCCCGATTCTCTCTCTCATTCTTAGCCCATATAGTTGGTGAACTCTTTAGAGAAAGGATCTTGTATAGCTCAAGAAGCATTTTAGAGGGCTTCATAGGAAAGTCAAGTAAAGAGAAGAGAAAAATAACCTATATTATCTTTTTTAAAAGATCAAAATTTGTTACGTTTAAGTATCTAGTCAATTCTATAAAACTTAGAAAACATATGTGGTTAAGCAGATTTCTCAAGTAGGAAAACAGCTTGCTACTACTGATGCATTACTGTATCAATTTGGGAAGCAGAAGATGTTGATAAACTGGAGAGAATTTACAGTAGAGCCACAAGAATAAGTCAAGGATTAGAAAACATGCTTTTAAGGAGCTCAGTCAATTTCATTTAAGAGAAGGTTAAGGGTGATAAAACACACAAGTATTTGATAATGGGCACATGAGACTACAAAAGTATAACATTATCCACTAGAATTTGAAGCTAGACAAATTCAGACTGGAAATAAGGTGTAAATTTTTAACATTGAAGATAATTTACCAAGGATCATAGTGAATTTTCTGTCAATGGCAATTTAAAAAAACAACAATCAATAGTTTTCTAAAAGATACAATCTTGGAATTGTTTTGGGGAATGTTTGAGGTCTGTGTTCTACAAAGATCAAAGCTAGAGGGTTTCAGTGGTCCCTTCTGGCTTTGGAATGGACACATTTTTTCAGAATCATTGCTGTACGAAAAACTATTGTGCACTAAAATAATTTGAGGTTTAGTTCTGATGTTTTCAACACTTTTCTCCTACCTCATCTGCTGCCTTTATAATGGCATTAGCAATCTTCGGCTCAAGACCATAATCCTGATTTACTTCCGCAGCTGCTCGTTTCAAGATCCCAAACGCTCTTATAACTTGAACCTGAAATTTCAGAAATATGTTAATGATATCAACATATATTAGTACAGAAGGTACATGAAGACACGAGGTTTGTCTAACTCCTAAATGTAATTTTAGCAAGTGGACAATCAGATGGTCCACAGGATGACATATGCTGTATGATCCATTCCTCCACTGAAATGATGCAGTACAGAAAAAAAAAATTAAGTACTTTGCAATTCCTTTTCCTTTGTACTTAATGCCTGTTTTGGTGTGTAATGTGGAAAAGGAATCCAAATCCAAAATCTGGACAGATATTGAAAACAATTAAGGCCAGGTCTTTGATATCTAGTGCAGTTCTGGCTCTTCAGAGTACTTCAGTCACTGAAGTAACAAGTACTAGGTTTAGTGTTATGCTTTGTAGGATGAAGACCTTATTTGCAAGCTCTTTGAGACCTGGATGTAAACTCCAAAGGCATGTGTTAAGGTGCTCCATATCCGTAAGGGTGTATAATGAGCCTCCTTTGATTTTAAATTGGTGAAAGTGTGAAACCAAGAAAACTTTGTCTTTTTCTACAGGGCTCTGTTGCATTTGCTTAGCTTGCGGGTCCCTAAACACTGTGGCTACATCTATACTGCCGTCTCTTGTGCAAAAAAGTATAAAAATGAGGTGAAGCATGGAACATCGGCATGCCTCATTTTCATAATTAATGAGGCTCCTTTTTTGCGCAAAAGGCTTTTGTGCAAAAAGGAGCTGTCTCCACAGCTTATTTTTCCGCAAAACCCCCCTCTTGCACAAGAGCCGTTCTTCCTGAAAAAAAGCGGAAGAACAGCTCTTGTGCGAGAGGGGGGTTTTGTGGAAAAATAAGCTGTGGAGACAGCTCCTTTTTGCACAAAAGCTTCTTGCGCAAAAAAGGAGCCTCATTAATTATGAAAATGAGGCAGCGCAATTTTCCACACTTCACCTCATTTGCATTTTTTTTGCACAAGAGAGGGCAGTGTAGACATAGCTTCATTTAAAAAACACATAACCAACCACTTGTTTGACTTCTCCTTGTATTTTCAGAGTTGTTGTTCATTTGTTCTCTGTGTTGCTTTATCATTTATTTTTACTGTTTTCTGTGTGAAGTATTAAATTGATATCCTGTCGTTCTGTCAGGAGGCTCAGCTACACACAGTGAAGCCACATCGGGTGCATAAATATAAGAAGTTGTATTCCAAAGCATATTACATCTCATGGCCTTTACGCATTACTAAATATGGGCCTCTCAATCATAGAATCATAGAATAATAGGACTGGAAGGAACCTCGAGAGGTCATCGAGTCCAGCCCCCCGCCCTCAAGGCAGGACCAAGATCCGTCTACACCATCCCTGACAGATGTCTATCTAACCTGTTCTTAAATATCTCCAGAGAGGGAGATTCCACCACCTCCCTGGGCAATTTATTCCAATATTTGACCACCCTGACAGTTAGGAATTTTATCCTAATGTCCAATCTAAACCTCCCCTGCTGCACTTTAAGCCCATTACTCCTTGTTCTGTCCTCAGAAACCAAGAGGAACAAATTTTCTCCTTCCTCCTTGTGACACCCTTTTAGATATTTGAAGACCGCTATCATGTCCCCCCTTAATCTTCTTTTTTCCAAACTAAACAAGCCCAGTTCGTGAAGCCTGGCTTCATAGGTCATGTTCTCTAGACCTTTAATCATTCTTGTCGCTCTTCTCTGTACCCTTTCCAATTTCTCCACATCTTTCTTGAAATGTGGCGCCCAGAACTGAACACAGTACTCCAGCTGAGGCCTAACTAGTGCAGAGTAGAGCGGCAGAATGACTTCACGAGTTTTGCTTACAACACACCTGTTGATACAACCTAGAATCATATTTGCTTTTTTTGCAACAGCATCACACTGTTGACTCATATTCAACTTGTGGTCCACTATGACCCCTAGATCCCTTTCCGCCATGCTCCTTCCTAGACAGTCGCTTCCCATCTTGTATGTATGGAACTGATTGTTCCTTCCTAAGTGGAGCACTTCGCATTTCTCTTTATTAAACCTCACCCTGTTTACCTCTGACCATTTCTCTAACTTGCTAAGGTCATTTTGAATTATGCCCCTATCCTCCAAAGAAGTTGCAACCCCACCCAGTTTGGTATCATCTGCAAACTTAATAAGCGTACTCTCTATCCCAATATCTACATCATTGATGAAGATATTGAACAGTACGGGTCCCAAAACAGACCCTTGCGGAACTCCACTTGTTATCCCTTTCCAGCAGGATTTAGCACCGTTAACAACAACTCTCTGACTATGGTTATCCAGCCAATTATGCGCCCACCTTATCGTGGCCCTGTCTAAGTTATATTTGCCTAGTTTATCAATAAGAATATCATGCGAGACCGTATCAAATGCCTTACTAAAGTCTAGGTATATGACATCCACCGCTTCTCCCTTATCCACAAGGCTCATTATCCTATCAAAGAAAGCTATCAGATTAGTTTGGCATGACTTGTTCTTCACAAACCCATGCTGGCTATTCCCTATCACTTTATTACCTTCCAAATGTTTGCATATGATTTCCTTAATTACCTGCTCCATTATCTTCCCTGGGACAGACGTTAAACTGACCGGTCTGTAGTTTCCTGGGTTGTTCTTATTTCCCTTTTTATAGATGGGCACAATATTTGCCCTTTTCCAGTCTTCTGGAATCTCCCCTGTCTGCCATGATTTTTCAAAGATCATAGCTAAAGGCTCAGATACCTCCTCTATCAATGCGGAGAAGCAGGCAATTAAGCAGGCAAGCAAGAATCCAACACTTATGCCTCTTCTGCTACCAACAGTCCCGGGCCCTCTGTCCGTGCTCTAGAGGGCTGGTAGCGGGCACTGCTCCAGCGTGGGGAATTCCTGGGCATCCATATGGCCTAGATCCACAGGTGGGACTGTCAGTTCAAGCAGTGCCTTTCGGCTGTTTTATAACTATTCCTTTTTTAGGGGCAAAAACATCCACTAGCAGATTCTAGCAAGAAACAACTGCTATCCAATTCCTACACATCATGTCCTTGAGCCTAATTATCTCACAACTTGTTTATGCAGCTAAGGAGGCTTTGAGCCAGCTCATCACCGGTTAGAAGCGGCCCAGCACTGGCTTCAGCCGAGCCACTTGCAAGAAACAGCAGGGGTAATTGACGGTCAACCCCAACATATTCTTTGGAAACTGTATAAGCCTGAGTGAATACTTTTTACACTCCTTCCAGTATCAGAAAATATTGTATTAATATGTGCAATTAGAACATGACTATTTCTAGTTGACTCAGATTTGTTTAGCATCTTAATAAAGCTGCACTTTGTGGAGATGATATGCTTTCAATAGGGATGATTTTGTGAACTGCAGAAGTCCATAGCATAATATGTTTTAGCAGATGCTTCATTTTTTGATGTAAGCTTTCCCTGAAAATTTAGTGGTCTAGTATGGTAGGAGGAACAGGTTATTAAATTGGGCCCCTGAAGCATATTTTGATGCTTTCAGTTAATGGCCATGCCTTTCTTTATATAGCTATTTTGAGTATACCATGTTTTGGTGCGTTTACTAGCTTGAGTTGTTAGAAAGGATGATAAAGTACATGTATTTCAAGGGCAGTGATATTTTATTTGATTTCATATTGCATATCTTAAGCAGTGACCAGTTAATTATGCCTTTTTTAATATTCTTCTTCCATATCTATGAACTGTTAAAAAAAACAGGGTTTTTGTACTGGTAGAATGTATCTGTACATTATCTCAATACTGGTGCACATACCAAAAGGCAATCTGTCCATGGATGGAAAAAATGAGAGGGAACACTGGTAGGAGGGTAGGCATTCAGAATATACCGGAATGGTAATTGTAAAATACCTGTCTAAAACTGGCATATTCTCTGGCAAGTAATGGTGTAACAAGAAGGGAAGGTGTGAATTGAAAACCAACTTGCTCCTTTACAAATGTCAACAATAGGTACTTGAGCCACGAAAGCTGCAGTAGAAGAGTGCTCTAGAAGAGTGTATAAATACCCTAGATGGTAGGGTCATGTTAGTCAGACAGTAGCATAAATGGGTCCTGGAAGAGATCTAGGAGGAGATCCTCTGGAAGAAAAGTGGATCACCCTTAATTCTGATAGCAATTGAGACAAAAAAAGGGTAGAAGTTCAGAATGATTTAGCATTCTCTATGTAAAAAAAAAAACTAGTTCTCTTCTCACCTCCAATTATGAAGCCTTTTTCATGTTTAAGGTGACAGCATTTTAGAAATAAAATGTGGGAAAATAGGTAGCGTGGTTAATATGCCTTGTCCCTCTGGGTTTGCCTATCACGTATGATCGGCAGGAGGCATTTAAAAGGGAAAAAACTGCAGTCGTCTGATGGGGAAGGAGCAGGATCACCAAAGCAGAAGACTGCCAGCAGGACTCCTCAAACAATAGGTGGAACTCCCACCCAGGAGATCTTCACCCCGACTCTACAAGGAGTACGATTAACTCCCAGGGAGAGACTCAAGAAGGCCTGCAAGAGATAAGGGCTCCTTGTAAGAAGAAACCAGGGCCTATGTTGGAGCCACCAACTGCAAGTAATTGAGTGTAGTCCAGTTCTTCCATTGTTTCAAAACAAATCTTAGGGATCACCTTTACAGTTTACTTGGGGAGTCCCCAGAACTGGAAGATGTGTCTGACTACATGTGGGCATAATGACCTCTCCTGTTCATTAGCGAAGTATCTGCTCAGCTGATGTACCACTGTGTTTTGTTTCCCCAGAAGGTAAGCAACTTTGTGGTGACTTGAGTGGAATCACATGCACACCCAGTTTTCAAAGGTGAGCTGTTACCACTACCATGCATTTTGCACAGGGAACATCTTCCAGGTCAAATGGTAGTACAGCAAACAGAGTGACAACTGTTTGACAGGAACCTGGGAAACTTTCAATGGTCAAGACATATTGTGATTTGGAAATAAGCATCCCAAATCAAAGACAGCATGCCAGTTTCCTTGTTCTCGGGAATAACTGATGCTAGGGTAATCATAAGGAATTTTATTTTCTTCAGGAATTTGTTCATAGATTTAATAGACCATCTTTTGACTCAGGGATCTGGAATTTATGGGTATAGCAGCCTCCTCCCTTGAAAGCCAATTATATTATTGTATGGCCCCTTTCTGAGGAAGAGATAGGACTTCCCATTGAGTGTAATCTTGTGAGAATGGTCCCTCAAGAGGGATGAGAAGGTTTGGGGAAAAGGAGCTCAAGTAAATGGATGGCATACTCCTGTTCCACTGTGGACGGTGGGGGGGGGGGGTTAATATGCAGACCAACTGGATTGATGTTATGTAAGTCTAGGCATGTAGGAAGTGTAACAATTGGTAAATAAAAAGGCAAAACAGATGGAAGCTATATTCCCTGGAAGCTATATTCCCTGGAAGCTGTACAGCTACATGGCAGCACAACAGGCTATCAAAGGCCATGCATGTGGGGAGAGGTGCCCCTCCTGCATCCTAGCCCCACCAGAGCTACTGCAACTGGGGAGAGGCACCCCTCACCTGGCCCTGAGCTGCAGCAGTGAGAAGGATGGGGGGAGGGTCTCTCTCCTTGGCACAGCCCTGAGGCAGCCTGCACTACAATTTCCTCAACTCGAGCCCCACCCCCAACAATATCCTCACCTCCTCATACCTCAAGCCTCTCCCCCAGCCCTGAGACCACACACTGAACCTCTCAGCCCCACCCCTGCTGTACACCATGTCACACCTCACCTCCCTAGTGATGCACACTACAAAATCCATTCATATATGGATGTGAAAAACTAGAGGGAACTAGGGCTGGCCTTACCATGAGGAGAACTGAGGCGGCTGCCTCAGACGCCAGACTTGGGGGGGAAGGGAGGCGGCGGCACCACTAGGACACAAGAGTGTAGAAAATTGTGTCTGCTGCTGGTGCATATGTATTCTCTCTGTTCTAGATGCACAGAGATGGTGGAGTGCTGTGCTGGAGGAAAGAGGGCACAAAGAACAGGAAGAGGACAGAATTGAGACCTTTCAAAGTTTTGGCCCAAGCGAGGAGGCATGGGGGCGTCATTTGAGCTCCCCGCCTCGGGTGCCAAAATGTTGTGGGCCAGCCCTGGAGGGAACACTGGATGGAAGAGAAAAGACTGTTATGCAATCCCATAAAAATTCCTGTTTAGAAGAAACAGCTACATGGGATGAGCTCATTGATGCTGAACTGGAGGACAGTGGAGTGTGCCTTCTATAACACCTTTTTTTCCTAGATGAATCTTGGGAATGGAAAGCAAAGTTGTGGGGTCAAAAGGTTGTTGATGACAAAATACTGTCATTTTGTTGCTGGAGTGTTGATTCTAAGGAATTGGAGCATAGCCTTACAATTGTGAAGATTGTCATAATTTTTCTCAGAGAACAGAGTCGGACCTTCCTTTTCCTATATTGTCTGTTGAACTTCGGAAAATAGTCAGAAAGACCATAATGATGAATACCTTATCATAGCAATGATGCCATAATTCAAGCTGGATACAGAGGACCACATTTCATGGTCAGTGTGGTGGTGATGAAGTGACTGCCCTCGTATACCAGAACATAATGGCGGGCAGCAATGGGGACTCTAGAGCCATCCTGACAGTTACTGTTGAGGAGAAAAGAAATCTCCAACATCTGTGTATGAGGTTCTGTCAAGGCTGTTCCACACTCTGGCACTTCAAGTGCAAGGCCCACAAGAGTCCTTAAAAATACTCTGCCCCTAAAGTCTTTTGCTTAAAAAACAAAACAAACCACTCGCCAGGGTCACGGACTCCAAGACTCCCCAACCTTCGATGATACGTTTCCACCACCCAAATGCAGAAACTCCCTTTTTTAAACCCAGGAAGACACACTTGGGAATTTCTTCCTATGGGGTTACCCCAAGCTCTTTAACCCTTGCTCAAGAAAGAACTCAAAAACTGTAATTTCTTAACAGCAGATTTTCAGTCTCAAGCACATAGAACCTCTTGCTTTTTAGGACACAGGAATCAAATCATAGTCTTAAAAATGGTGATTTTATTAATAAAACAAAGATAACATACTTGGTAAAGCATACTTGGTTGCTAGGTGTTACAGAGCAACTAAAAAAAGATTTTAAGCACTGAGAATTGCTTCCCTGGGATTCAGTTTCAGTTACAATGTTCGAGGAGAGAATTAAGTCAGCAGAGAGAAGTCCCACAAACCAAGAAACCTGATTGCCTCAAACTACACATTCCCTGTCTACTCACATCTATTGTTACATGGATCGGTCCTTTTAGATATGAATATAGCTGAAAACCCCATGTCTGGCTACCAAGACTTCATCGCTCCCTCTCAGCTCCTGCTCAGAGCTCACACACAAAGCAGACTGAAAACAGGCAAAACCTATTTAATTTCAAATTTGTCATGATCTTCACACTGGCTGTCTGGGCTCCCTGCCAACATTTCTTGGATACAAAGTGTTCTGGGTTTAATCCTGTACAGGCAATTTTGTTACTGAATGCTGGGATGTCTAGAAAAGGGTAGTACTGCTCCCATCCATCACTGGTGCGCATATACATACAGTGGAATAGATATGTACAGTCACTCTAAGAATACTAAGACCTTGATGTGAGGACTGAACCTTCCAAGCATAACTGAAAGCTGCTATTAATCTTGTGTTCCTAACTAGTTTCTAGCAAAACTATAAGGAAAAGTGACTTATGTTTTTGAGAGCTTATACTGTAAAAAAAAAAAAAAAAAAAAAAAATCAGGAAGAAATGTAGATTCAAGTTACTTACTGGCATTCTCTCAGTAACTCCACCTATCTTGAAGTTCATTGTAGATCTCACAGTCTGAGCACCATAATACTTGTCATTTGGGACCTTTAGTTCACCAAAGGTGTCATATTCTATTCTAAACGAGTCTTGGGTGGCCTGAAGGGGAAAAAAACAAAAACATTTCTTTAGAAATAATATAAAGGTCTCGCATATAGTAAATGAAACAAGATAACCCCGCAAGAGAGTGGGGAGGTGGGGAATGCTACAGATGGCCATGAAATAAATTTTTAACATTGCAACCCCTCTCCCTCCATTTTTAACTTTTTTATTTTGAAGCACTCATTTCTACACTATAGAACAATCAAAAGTGTTATTATGTTTAATACATAATTCAGTACTGGATCATAGTCAGCCAGTAATAAGTTGTTTGAGAGAAACAAGGCTTCTTCTGCCTGGTGTATGAAGTAATTCATACTTATGAAGCATTCAGTTTCTTTCAACCAACTATCAATTCACCCCACAAAGTATAGTCACCTATTCTGCAGCTTCAATTGCAAAAGCTGAAAGTACACACAGATCTGGACTTCGTATGACATGTATTTAGAGAAAACTCAGTCTAAACGTTAATATTGTTTTGAGACAAAAGAATACATTTTATCTAAGCCATAGGATACCAGAACGGTTTTTACTGTTAATAACAGAACAGGTTGAAACTCTCTTAACCAGGATTCTCTAGTCTGGCAACATCCAGACCATGCATGTTCCAGGACCAGAGCGTCTCAGTGGAGGGCTAGCACCTGGGAGCCCTGCAGGGCAGCAGAGGCTGACAAAGCAGTGTGGGCCAGCAACAGGGGGGAGCTGGCTGGGAGGCTGGCGGTAGGCCCAGGGCTGGAGCAGGTGGTGGCAGGAGGGCCAGAAATAACTTCCTCTGGTCCAACAAAATCCCTCATTTGGGAACTGTCAGGTCCTGAGGGTGCTGGCCCAGGAAGTTCCAGCTTGTAGTTCCACAATAAGAGGAAAATGCCCATAACTAAATATTCCACATATCTAATATGGTTCTGTTATAATATTTTATATAGCCAGGAGCAAACATTTAGTTGACTTAAGTGTATATTTTAGAGTTTAAGTATTTTTTGTTGTTGTTTTTTAACATTTGTCATGGTGAGATAAAACCACATGAGATTCCTCCACGTAAATCATGACACAATTTGTCCTCCTTTGGCTCAGCTAGAACCAGCAGTATTTATTGAGGAAAATGTAAAAAAGGACCCATGCTTCTTACTTTAAGTATCACCTTGTTCAGTGGTTCTCAACCTCTGTCCCATGGGCTGTTTGTGGTCCAATCAGTACACAGCTGCAGCCTATATGACATCTTTAGGACCATACAGGTAGTATATACAACATGTGGCTGCACACAGAGAGCTGCATTTGTGGCCAGCAATGGTAAACAGGTTGAGAACCACCGATCTAGCTCCTCTTAGTTTTCTTTATCCTACTCAATTTGCATAGATCATTCACATATGCTCTTGATCTAGCATCTACTGAACATTTTCTATATTTACTTTTACAACTGTCAATGCTTCACGAGGTCAGCGACTAAATTTACCCTTTGAATTCATAAACATGCCAGGCACTGATATCCAAATTAGCCCTGTAGTATCTGTAACTGGTATTAGGTTTCATAAATGCCCAAAAGCATTATCTGGGCACTTAAATGAAGCAGCCAAATTTGAAGCCATGTCCAAGAGACAACTGATGGAATAGAATATAGCTTTAATACTGAAATCATTATACCAACGGCTAGTCCTCAGAACCAGATATACTCAAAGATATAAATTCATTTTGACTATCTGTGATCTATTATAAATTAGCTCCAAGTTACCCTGGCACAGAACCAGTTGTTCAAAACTTGCAAAGTTCCAGTGTCAACAATGGGAGAAATTAAAATAAGTTAATGGTTAAGACTGATGACAGCTAACAGTCCACTGATCTATGAACTATGGAGTTACCGAGTATTAATTCAATTACTGTCATCAGAATGCACGTTTCACAAATAAAAATTATGAAGTCTTTACTGTAGGAGCAATTCCCTTGATTTAAGCATCATCCAGTGTTTAACAATCACTTTTGACAAACAGCCTTCAACAATTCAAAGAATATTTTTTTTCCTGTATTCCAAAATATAGGAATCACAACCAATCAGATCATTGGTCCGTAAAGTCAGCATCCTGTATCTAGCTATAGTCAACCCCATATACTTTTGACAGGCAAAAAGGCCAATAATGCACACTTAATTATGCAAGTCTGTAGAAGCAGGGTACAGAATTTCTTCCTGATTTAATCTGGATTAACCTAATGTCTGTGTATCTACAAACAGTTTCACCTAAAGAAATACAAATATTTTTTTTAAAATATATTACGTAACTGTGTCCTGTAGCAGTACATTCCGCAAGCTATGGACACTGCATATAAAACACATGTACTGTTTTTGGTATTTAGTTTGTCTGCATGCCACTATTTAAAACTAAATATCCTGATCCTACGCCCTACTATAGGTCTTACACAGTTCTCCAGTGGCATAAGGGAGCCAAACAGCCTTCTGTGCGAGACTGTAACAGAATCATGGCTAGGGTGATTATGAGGATGGATCAAAATTAATTATGTTTTTTAAAAGCAGAAATGCTATTTTTAAAATCAATTAAATATATCATTAAAAACAAACCTATTTGAAACTGCATATGAAACTAGAAGATTTACCTGGTGCTACTCAGGTCCTTAATTTCTGTTTTTTGGAAAATAAAATGAAAATGTACATGCTTCATTTAAATCATTGCTCAGGGATGGGGATGGGGATAAGTGATTCAGTATGTAGGTTGCCCAAGGAAGACAAGACTACCCCAGCTCTCTCACTGCTACAGCTTTGGGACAGGTGAGAAATGCCTCTTGATGGCCACTACAGCTCCACTGGGCACAGGCAGGGCAGGGGTGCATATCCCGCTACTCGGGCAGGTCCAGATTTGTCCACCCCCCCCCCATGGTTCACAACCAGAGTGAGGAATGCAGCCAACTGTGCACTTTCCCCATTCCCCTGATGAAGGGGAACAGCCAGCTATGTTGCTGTATAAACTGGGGAGGGAGTTTCAGCCCTCTCCTCCCTCTGCCCTCCCCAAGGGGTACCTGGGGGGTAGGAGGCTTGAAGCTGTGGCAGTCCCAGATGGAGGGGGGGGGTCATGCCTCCCCCAGCCCGCCAGTCCCTTTCACCTGTCTGGTGATGCACTTTTCTGTATGGTTTTATGAGACGCAATCCTATTCCTATTTTCCTGGCACAACCTTATCTTGCTTTAAGTTATGGTAAAAAGAAGCTGTATACTGAATTTGGTGGTCCTAGCTCTTACTGTTTAGGAGGAGTTCTTGAACAGACAGACACACAAACAGATAGACACACAGAAAAAATTTCTCAAACACATAGTAGATTATGACAACAAATTAAAGTTTAAACTTGTAATATTAGAATCATTTAAATTAAATAAAAATATTCAAGCAGTATATTTGCTGTGAAGTTTTAAAGAAAACCAAACTAAAAAAATTGGTGGAAGTCACTGGATAAGCATATCAAACTACTGTTTGCTGAAGTACTAAACCAGCTTTTGACAACCAACAGACTCTTCTAGGGATGTAAAATCCATTTTAAAAAGTTAACTGGTTAAATGTTATGTTACATTTAACCAGTGAACTGAGATCCCATGGGCCAGGGGCCATTCGAGTCCAGCTGGGCCCACTGTGCCACAGCCCGGCTGCTGGTTAACTGCTTACCCGAGAAGAATCACCAAATAAGGTGATATCAGTTAACCCTTTACATCCCTACTCTCTTCTGCAGGTAAGGCAAGAATACATTCTTCATTTCAGTTTATTCACCTAGTTTACCTCAATTACTAGTTAATTCAAAACTGAGACGCTGAGAGTTGAAAAAGCAGTCAAGTGTCCTTCCTCTTCCAATCTATGAATAAAAATGAAGTCTGAAAGGATGTGTGCTACTTCTAAAATACTGAAGGACATGACTAGAAAAAAAATCAACTTACTATAGTTTATATGTCCTCTGCTTAATAAACCAGTGAGTTTTAAATGTAATACATGTTTTGATAAGAAAAAGTGTTTCCATAACCAACACTGTGTGTCGGTCCCCTCCCCAACCAGAAGACTCCCTGGCTGGTCTCAGCCTAATCCCGCACCTGCCTGGAGGAATCCTGGACTGACCACAACCCCATCCCCAACCTGCTCAGAGGAACCCTGGACCAGCTGTAACCTTGCCTCCCCTCACTTCCACAGACTCAACCCAACAGTATTTGCTACTCAGCCACCCTGAAACCTTTGATCAGATATATCAAAAGCATCTTGAAGAAACACTTTTCCCTAGAGCATGTTGGGTCTGGGGAAGGAAAGGGAGGTACGGATGCAGCCAGCCCATAGCTCCTCTGGCAGAGAGAGGGTCATTCTCAGGACTCTGGCTGAGGGAAGGAGATAGGGAGGTTTGCAGCTCTGGCCACAGGGGGGGCACGACTGAAAGGAGCAGAGCCCAGAGCTAGCCTTCCCCAAGGGGAGTGCCATACACCCATACCTGCAGCCCACCCAAGCAATTTAAAAGAGCTGCCAATACTGCAGCTCTTTTAAATTGCCTGGTCTCTAGGTAGTTGCCTCTCCCCCATCACCCTCAGTCAGTGGGATCTAAGTCCTACATCTCTCAAGTTATTAGTAGAGACGTGGAAGTGTAAATGTGTACATGGTTAACCAATGAGACTGAGCTCATTGATTAACCTTCATGATTACACATAGGACTCCCCTCCACACTGCTGCCTCTGGATCAGAGGCAGCAGAGCAGGGAGAAGGGGGAGAGGTGGCTCCACAGAAGCCAGTGTGTGTGGGGAGCCAGATTAAAAGCCAGCTGCCTGTGTGCACTAGCTCCTGGGAAGCCGCCTCCCTTCCGTTTATAAACAAAAATTTCAGTGGTTACACATTTCCCTAAAAAAATGTATTTTAACATCCCTAGTTAGTAGGCCACTGTAGGGGACAACTTCCACTGATGGGAGCAACTTTTTAGTGTAAATACACAAAGTTAAGTCAAGGTAAGCTGCTTGTATGTAATGCGGTAGTGTAGACCAAGTCTAGATCATGATCAAAATCTGTCCTACTTCAGCTTTTCTATGTCAAAGCGGCTATACAAATCTGCTAGTTTCTGATAGCTTGCTGGCTTATGCTTCCTGCAAGGCCCAACTCAAAATTAACATCATCTTCTACCCTATAAAATAAAGCCCAGCTTCTCAAAAGTCCTACTCACATGTCCTCTGACCAAAAACACAGTTCAAAGTTTAAGTAATCTAAACAAATATAACTGTATAGGTTGAACCTCCCAAATCCTTTACTCTCTGGTCTGGCAACATCTGTGGTCTGGAAGGAAAGACAACAGATGTTGCTGTACAAGAGAGCCAGCTGGGAGTCCTCTGGGTGCTGGGGAGCCCCAGCTGGGCTGGCAGGGGCTGGTGCTGAAGTGGGTGGGGAGTCCAGCCCTGTGGAGCCCAAGGCCAGGGAACCCCTGCAGCAGCTATGGGGAACCCAGATAGCAGGCGGCCAATGTGGAGTGGGGAGATGCCCAGCAGAAGTGGGGCTTGCAGCAGCTGAGGGGGATCCCCAGCCCAGAACACTAGTGGCAGTGGGAAGCCCCAGCCAGGTCAGGAACCCCAGCGGAGAGGGGCCAGCAGCTGCTGAGGAGAATCCCAGCCCGAGGAGGCTGACTCTCCCTATGGTCCGGGGACATCCACTGCCCAGAGAGGAGTCTTGACCTCCTCTGGTCCTGGATCACTCAGGTCCAGGCTGGCAGGAAATCCAACCTGAACTTTTATCATAACGCAATGGAAAACTCAACTCTATCATAAATTGAGTAGAAGCTCACATTACAGTGCAAGTTTCTCAGCAAAGCTCAATATGTTACTTATTAGATCTCTACAGAAAAAATGTGATAGGAAAACATGGGGGGCAGGATACACAAATAAAATTATCAGTGATAACAGGCCAGTGATTTGTAAGTTACATGTCTGTTTGTTTTAAGTTAAATATTGAATTCCAATTCCCCCAGGTTATTGTCATTTGGTTTATTCGTTAATTTGGACTGTGCTCCTTTGAGACTAAAAAATACAGAAGCAACACTTTACAAAGCCTGTTGTAGGAAAGAAATGTCAGGTCACTTTTTGCTGGAAGCTTTTGACATTTTCTGAGGGCCTGGAAAGTGATATTGCAAGAGGCTGAAACCCGAGGTGCAGTTTCCTCTCTCTGCATATCTGAAAAGGAGGGACTGTTAAATCACATTTGCAACCCCATATTTCCATAGCATGTGTGTTTAGACTGCAGCATGGCCTCCACTTACTGCAATGGACTGTGCACAGAGGGTAAACGTGTGGGGGGGGGGGGGGAGGGGGACATGCATCACACTGCTGTGCAATTCAAAGGGTTTCCCGTGGCCCAGTCCCAGGAAGAGCGATGCCACGCGTTAGAGCATTTTCCAACCGAACCTGTCTCCACAGCTGCGGGCCCCTAGTGATTGATGTCCCGGGGCCGTCGATGGCCCCAGCGTCACGAGAGTTGGGCGCGCAAGAGGGTACTTGGGCCCCGCATCCTGCTCGGCTGCTTCTATGAGCAAGACCGATGCGCTGCCCCTTCTTGGCGCTGGCGTGAGGCGGGCGAGGCGCGGGGTCGCCAGTCACCGCGGGGTCCAGGCGACGCTCCACTAACGCAGCTGCGCAGGACCCGGCGAGACTCGGGGACTCAAGGTCCCAATCGGCTCCCACAGGCCGGCCTGGCGCGGAGTCCGCTGCTGAGTGGGAAGAGACCGCGGCCTCGCTGCCCCGGGGTCGGCCCGGATGAGCCCCCTCATCTCCTCCCCGGCCTACCGCCCTTGGGGGAGAGGCGGTTGGGGGTGTCAGTTAGAGGTCACCGCCGCCGCGTGACCCCGGGCGCGTCCTCACCATGCTGGCGCGCGGCGGGCTTCGAGGCTGAGGCTGGCACAGGAGAGCGGCGCGCGACTGAGGCACGAGGCAGCCCCGCGCGCTGCCCAGGCGCTGAAGAGGCCGGAGTGAGCGGTACATGGTGAGGGTGGGAGAACGGAAACCGCGGCGGGTCGGAGCAGGGGGCGGGGCAAGCTACTTTCTGACAGCAACTGCCGTGGGTAGGGGAGGCCCGCCTCCACTCAAGCCAATCAAGAGCCGGGAGCCGACACCAGGAGGCGGGCTCGCCCAGGTGAAAGCCAATGGGCAAGTTGAAAGAAGCGCGACAAGGGGAGAGGCTGCGTCCTATCCCCGCCCTTTGTTCAGCGGCCGCGCTTGGGCGTATTACGCGTGCCTGAGGGGAACCGAGCATGCGCGTGAGCGACTCGGAAGCCGCTGCCTTTCTCTGGCCTGGAGCGAGCGATGCTCCTCGCTGCTAAAGCCCAAGGGAGCGGGGTGGTCTGTAGCAAGCTGCTCCCTTATGGGAATGTGCTGCCGGTCGCGCTTCTGGTTAGCACGCTGGCAAGGAACTGCGCCTGTAAGATGGGGCCACCAGCCGCAGTTCCATGCAGTGCTCCGCCCAGACCTGCTCCGTGTAGCAATGTGCTCCTGGCGGCAGTTACTAGCAGCTTGGATTGTAAGAAACGGCTGTCACAAGACCTTGTAACTGAGAGTAGCGCAACTCTACGAGGAGCACTCGCGTACTAACGAAGTGTAAGAAACTTTTATTGTAAAACACTAATACAATACAAGTAAATAGTAATACAAGTAAAACACCTAGCCAATTCCTATAGACCCAGTGATTGTTATCATGGTTCAGGCTTCTCTCCCAGTGCATAAGAATTACTTCTTGTGTCTTGCTTACAACACTAGTGTTTGCTTTTTTTTTTTTTTTTTTTTTTTTGCAGGAATTTTACACTGTTGACTTGTATTTAGTTTATTGTCCAAAACACTTGCAAACCCCTCTCAATATGTTATCATTCTCTAAGCAGAGGTGACTGGTGAGAGGGGACTGGAGAGCTGGGCAAGGGCTAGGACAACACCTGTTCCTCCCCTCTTTTCCTCTGCCCTTGCCCGGCTCTATGGGCACTACTTTCCAACCTGCTTGGCACTCACCAAATTATAGCTCCAGCTAGGTTACATTAATATAAAAAAAATTTAGTAAAGTCAAGATATACCATGTCAACCTCTCTGCTCCTCCCCCTGCATCCATAAGGTTTATTACCTTGTCCAAACTGTCAGTTGTCTCCAGTTGTTATTCCCCTTGAACTTGCTTCCTATGGCACCTTACCTACCACCTCCATGAGTTGGGTAAAGTCTGTCCCCTTTAAATCCACTGTCTTTATTTTGCTGTTCTCCCTCCTCCCATTACATAGTATCATGAACTCTGTAATTTCATGATCACTTTCACTCAAAGCGCCTTCCCCTTTCAGATTCTCAAACAGTTTATCGTAACCAAATCTATAGCAGCTTCTCTCTTAGGTGATTTCTGCACTTTCTGAAATAAAATATTGTCTACAATACATTCCCAGAACTTGTTGGGTAATCTATGTCCCGCTGTTCTATTTTCCCACCAGATGTCTGAATAGGTGAACTTCCCCCTTTACCATGAGAACATAAGGTTGTTATGTGCTGACTTGTCCTGATTAGGTACACACTTGTACCTGATGTACCCAGCATATTTTTTTTGAGATGAGACCATATCTGCATGTAGTACTCCAGATGCAGGTATATACCATGAAGTTATATAGCAGTAATAAGATATTATCTGTCTTTATTGTCTAGCCCTTTTTTTAATGATATCCAACAGTCTGTTTGCTTTTTAGACTGCTGCTACACATTGGCTATGTCTACACTCGCGGCTTCTTGTGCAAGAACTCTTGTGCAAGAAAATGTCCATACTGCCATGTGCGAGCTGTGCTTTTGCGCAAGAGCGCCCATGGCAGTGTGGACGCTTTCTTGCGCAAGAAATCCCTGCTGAACATCCACACTACCCTCTTGCGCAAGAGGGCTTACACCTGTCAAAAAAGAACGTAGCTCTTGCGCAAGGAGCCCTCTCTTACTACGCCGTACTGTAAATTTACTTGCGCAAGAGCGGGCGGGCAGTGTGGACGCTCTGCAGATTCTTGAGCAAGAACGGCTGTACTTGCGCAAGAAGCCGCAAGTTGAGTGGATGTTTTCAGAGAACTATCCTTGAAGAGCTCTTTCTTGAGTGTTAACATTTCTCCATTCCTGAGACTTTCACTCTCCTCAAAAGCGCAAAGGCTATGTGACCAGCGATGGGACTGGTCTACTATGTCCTGGAAAGTCTCATCTATGTACCTCTCTGCCTTCCTTAGCTTCTCCAATTCACCCACCATAGTCTCCAAAGCCCATACAAGGTCCCTGAGGGCCAGGTGCTCCTTGTACCTGCATATAGGGCTGGTAATCATACATGCTACATTGGATGCAATGAATAGGATAGTCTCCGCTCTTGGTGAAGGGCTTCATCCTGCACTCTCTTCTTATTCCTACAGCTTGTCCTTTTCAACGTTTTATTTTTTTAAAATCAGTTTGTTTTGTTTTTATTTTAAAGAACTTTAAAGACTGTTAAGTATTCAGTGTATCTAGCCCCTTTAAGGGCATATCTACATTACATGGAAGAACTCAGGAGACTACTGCAGTTATAAATGGGTTTGTCTGTGTGATGTAAAATGTGCTGCTGCTGCATCTGCAGCTTGACATAGACAATGAGTATTATGTAATATTTCCAAACCCAATGAAGTCAAGATATCTAAAAAAAAAAAATCACACAGTACAGCTTAAATCTCTGCTCCAGGACACTCAGATGTTGCTCGACTAGAGAGCCCAAGCACTGAGGTTGCTGGCAGTTGGGAGCAGAACCGGTAAAGCAGGAGTCTTAAACTCAATTTACTTAGGGTCACTACTCAGCCCAAATCCCTGAACCCAAATGTAGCAAATTATTTGAGCTAAAGAAATTAAATCAGGAGTAATGTAAAGTACTTCACTTAGGAACGAACAATCAGTTTCATACATGGACACAATGATAGAGGTGTATTTTTAAAATGTAAAACTGTTACTATTATATATAAGACATATACAGGAAGGCTACGTCTACACTGGAGCATTCTCACGGAAAAACTCTTTTGCGGAAGAGTTCTTCTGAAAAAACTCTTCCAGAATAGAGCATCTACAGTGGCATGTGCTTTTGCACAAGAGCATCCATGCCAGTATAAACGCTCTCTTGCGCAAGAAAGCTCTGGTGGCCATTTTAACCATACAGCTTTCTTATGCAAGAAATTCATGTTGCCTGTCTACACTGGCCTCTTGCGCAATAATAGTTGTGCAAAAGGGCTAATTCCTGTGCGGGAACGTCAGAGTTCTGGCGCAAGAAGTCCTGATTTCATACATTAGAACATCAGTTTACTTGCACAAAAACACGCGGCCAGTGTAGACAGGCAGCAAGTTTTTGCGCAAGAGCGGCCACTTTTGCGTGAGATCACGCCAGTGTAGACACAGCTGTTATGTCGTGGGGAGTTTCACAGCATAGGAAGAAATCAGTGGAAAGGCAGAGAGCTGGAGTAGGTGCAAGTGTCCATTTTATTGCATAGCACAGAACTCACTAGAACAAGCCCAGACTAGCTGGGCTGACCCCAGTGACCTACTCAGTTACCATAACAACAAGATCTATATCTACAACCCAATATACAACAACAGCCAAACATTATATTTTTAATTTCAACAGTTTTAGAACAGTACACATTTGCACATACTTATAGATAGTTAAAACGTCTCTAGTAGCCGTGTTAGTCTGTACCTTGTACATTGTTATTAATACTTTTTACTGTATTGAAGTATAGAGTAACATTGCACTTCTCTAGTTCTCATTTATATGATCAGAAGTCTTATTTGCAGAAAACTTTTCACAAAATCACTGTAAAAATGTATATTTTAGTTACATAACAGGACTAAGCACACTTGTTGAATCTGTACTGTTTATTCTCACCACTCACGTTCTTTTCAGTAATTTCCTCAGGAATGCAAGACACGTGTGCTCACCTCTCACAAGAATCACACTGCACCTTTAATAGTACATGAGAAAACTAAATTAAAAAGTCACAATTATACAGATAATTTTGATAAAATGGTACAATTTACAAAATAATATTCCTTCAGAATATAATCCCCGCTGAAGATGACTATGAGCATTAGTGGAAATACTCGCTAATGTAAACTTTCTAACCGTCAGAGTGGTTAAGCACTGGAATAAATCGCTTAGGGAGATTGGGGAATCTCCATCACTGGAGATATTTAAGAACAGGTTAGATATACCTCTGTAAGGGATGAGCTAGATGGTGCTTGGTCCTGCCGTGAATGCAGGGGCCTGGACTTGACAGCCTCGTGAGGTCCCTTCCAATTTTAGTATTTTATGAGTCTATGAAATTTATTACAAAAAACATGATCCTTAAACAATTATTAAATTGGCACAATATGCAACTGGTTACATTTTTGGCCACCAACTTTGTGCTTGCACTGCTTGTGTTTTTCTCATTAGACTCCAGCCCGAATACAAAATTGGTATCCACATCTAAATCTGCAAAAATGAACTGCATATATCCGCATCCGTGGATGTGGATACCCACAGATACAAATCAGATATCTGTGGATTTGTAGGGCTCAATTTCTCGTAGCTTTTTCTTTCTTACCATCCTTCCAGCTGTACTTTTTTTTACTGCAAGTCACAGAATTGCAATATAAACAATAGTCCTTTACTCTCTGGAAAAAACAATGAAAGATGGACAAAGCATGGTTACATTGTAAATTGTAAATAGAATTCTTGACTTATTCAGTAGCATTAATTCCATTAAAAATTAACTGTTTTGCAAACTTTTCCTTTGAGTGTGTGTGTGGGGGGAGGGGAGTGCTCATGGGTCAAAGTATATTTGGAGCCCCAGCCTATATTTCTATCCATTTTGGTTTATGGATGGTGGATATAATGGTATCCAAAGAGATTTCCCTGCTGAATCTATAGCACCCATTCACTCCCACCACATTTTTAACAGTACTTCCAGATATTATTCATGCAGAATCACCACTATAGAACTAAATCTGTTATAATATGTTAGAGTCCCACTAAGAATGTGGCACAGTTACTGTAACCTGATTCTTTTATTTAAAAAAATTGTATTTTTCTTCTGACTGCATTTAGCGTCTTTTGTGTAGTCTGCACTCTGCTGATGTCTTTAAACTATAAATATGTTTCTGCAAACTAATTACACTTCCACTTAGAAAAAAATTAACTCATGTATCACTATTAACAATGATGAACATTATAAAAATAGTTGACTTCTGGCACTAAATACCTTGAGGATTAGTGGTCCACAGTTGAACCCATCCGTTTATCTGTTGTGTTCTACCATTTTTGTTTTCCAATTCCCTGTTGGTGTTTCGCTTCTTTGAAAGAGGAAAGACCTGAAATTTGAAGGATGTACAGTAGCCAACTGTATAACAGTGCTTTCTTTTTTGTTGCAGTTTCTCAACATGTTTTGTAACCCTTTCTTTTTCTACCTTGAAACAATCAAATTAACACATCTATTCACTTGGTTTCATATAATCGTATCAGTGCTGCTACTAACTTCCTATGACTCATACTATGTGCTAGTGTTTTCTGCCCACTTTCAATGAAGAAGTTGGCCATGATCAGATTTCACAAGTTGACTCAATGTCCATTATGAAGCACAGTCTTCCTCAGTGTCACTAGTTTTTAAAACAGCTTGCACAATAACTATACATGTGAACAGGACCGGCTTTCGGAAGTGCGGGGCCTGATGCACGGGGGCGGCACCACACGTGCACCGTGCGGCCGGGGCGGGAGCCACACATGCGCCGCATGCCTGGGAGTGGGGCCCTCTTAGGCGTGGGGCCCCACACATAGGCACGGGGCCCGATTCCGGGGAATCGGCCTGAAGCCGGCCCTGCATGTGAACTATGAAACTAAGTGTCTAGAAAGATCCCTTCCAATTCCTCAGGAATTGTCTTTCATGCTTTATTTCATTGCCCAGGGGATCAATTATTACCAGCTCTATAAGTGACCATTTATCCACATGGTATTTGGAATATGATGATTTAACAGCTTTCTAATTATTTTTGTAAACATCAAACACATCTTATCAATTGTAAAAATACAGCAATGCAGACTATATTTACATTGCTGATAAAATTATAGCAAGGGTGAGCAATAATTTTTGGTGGGGGGCCATTCCAAGATTTTGGAAAGTGGTGTGGAAGAAAACATTGTCCTCACTCTGAGTTTGTAGCAACAAGTAGCCAGAGGCAGTTTTATTACGAGCTGCAGCAAGGGAAAAACTGGTTCGGACAGGGGAGAAGCCCCCCCCCCCCAAGGCAGATCTTCGAATACAAGCAATTATGAAGCAGTTTATATACTGTCTATTAGATATAATACCAATAACAATTAGTCTCCTTCCCATTACAAACACCAATGGCTAACAGTTATTTAGTTCCACCCAGATGCTCCTTATCTCAAGGTCCCTGCCAGAGTCAGCATTCGTCCTTATCTCCGTATGGAGGCGAGAGGCAAAGGCAGCGTCTAATTACAGATCTCGCGTTGTCAGGCCACAGACTTAGCCTGACTCTTGCTCTCTTGTTAACAAGACCAAGATGGCTGCACACAAATTCCCTTATTCCCTTTTCCTGCCTCCACAGTGGTCAAGGGCCACACTTTTCTGTGGAGGGGGTGCCAGGACTAGGATGGAGGTTGGATGCAGAAGAGTGCATGGACTATGGGACTCGGGCGCAGGAGACAGTGTGAGGTCTGGAGTTTGGGTGAAGAAGGGGGTTGTGATCTGGGTCATGAGATTGGGGTGTAGGATCTGGGAGGGTATTTGGGTGTACTTGAATTGATTTTATTCGCTTTTAGTCTGTGAAACCCTGTTTCTTCAAGTCATTAAGTAAAGGTGAGTTAATTCTAATTTAATCAATTAGATTGTTATTTATAATTGTTGTTTTGGAGTTAGGTCCAGATTATTACCGGAATAATTTTATTCCTGGAGACTCCTACGGCATACCATTAAGTGTCTAGAGGGCCAGCCAGGTGGAGGCACCGCCATTGTATGTTCCTTTAGGAGCAAGGGACTGCAGCAAGGGGGTAGATAGGGAATCCCAAACTAAACAACATTGCCACTGGGGTACTCAGGATATCTTTTTATGTTAAAACTATCAGGCACCTAGGCACACAGGTGAGCGTGGCATGCTGCCGCATAACCCAGGGAGGAAAAAGCAGGTTACACAGGGGTCAGGAAGGAGTCCAGAGAATCCCAGCCTGCCAACTATAGATTCCCCATTCCTGCTTTAGCGGGACCTCCTCATACAATTAGGCAGATTCAGTATATTGGATATTGGGGAGGGGCAAGTGGGGAGGTTTTTCATTACTTTTGCATGGCTGGATTTTATACCCTCAAGAATGCAGCACTATAAAGGACAATCCAGGAAACTACAGACCTGTCAGCCTTACCTCAGTCCCTGGATAAATCATGGAGGGGATCCTCAAGGAATCCATTTTGAAGCACTTGGAAGAGGAGAAAATGATCAGGAATAGTCATTAAGGGCAAGTCATGCCTGACCAATCTGATTAGATTCTATGATGAGGTAACTGGCTCTGTTGACATTGGGAAGTCACTTTAGCAAAGCTTTTGATATGGTCTCCCACAGTATTCTTGCCAGCAAATTAAGGAAGTATGGATTGGATAAATGGACTATAAGGTGGATAGAAAGCTGGCTAGACTGTCGGGCTCAACTGGTAGTGATCAATGGCGCAATGTCTGGCTGGTGTTCGGTTTCAAGCGGAGTGCCTCAAGGATCGGTTCTAGGGCCGGTTTTGTTCAACATCTTTATTAATGACCTGGATGAGGGGATGGATTGCACCATCAGCAAGTTTGCAGATAACATTCAGCTAGATACTTTAGAGGATAGGGATAGGGTCCAGAGTGACCTAGAGAAATTGGAGGACTAGGCCAAAAGAAATCTGATGAGGTTCAACAAGGACAAGTGCAGAATCCTGCACATGGGACGGAAGAATCTCAAGCATTGTTACAGGCTAAGTAGCAGTAGCAGTTCAGCAGAAAAGGATCTGGGGATTACAGTGGGTGAGAAGCTGCATATGAGTCAACAGTGTGCCCTTGTAGCCAAGAGGGCTAATTACATATTAGGTTGCATTCAGAGGAGCTTTTCCAGTTGATCTAGAGAAGTTATTATTCCCCTTTGTTTAGCACTGGTGAGGCCACATCTGTGTCCAGTTCTGGGCTCCCCACTATAGAAAGGATGTGGACACATTGGAGAGGGTCCAGCGGAGAGCAACCAAAATTATTAGGGGGCTGGAGCACATAACTTATGAGGAGAAGCTGAGGGATTTGGGCTTATTTAGTCTGCAGAAGAGAAGATATGATAGCAGTCTCAACTTTCTGAAGGGAGGTTCCAAAGAGGATGGAGAGAGGCTGTTCTCGGTGACCGATGGCAGAACAAGGAGCAATGGTCTCAAGTTACAGTGGGAGAGGTTTAGGTTGGATATTAAGAAAAACGATGTCACTAGGAGGGCAGTGAAGCACTGGAATGGGTTACCTAAGGAGATGCCAGAATCTCATCCCTAGAGGTTTTTAAGTCCCAGCTTCACAATGGGTGGGATGATTTAGTTAGGGTTGGTCCTGCCTTGGGTAGGGTATAGGATTCGATGACCTCCTGAGGTCTCCTCCAGCCCTAGGATTCTATAATTCTATAATAACAATAACAATAGAAGGTAGCAAGTGCTATAAGAGAAACACAGAGGCTACGTCTACACCGTAGCCTTCTTGTGGAAAAGCTTATGCAAATGAAACACGGAGTGGAATATCGCTCCCCTAAGAGATGTCTCTGTCTGATCCATGTGCTCCTCTGAACCCATCAGCTTTCCCCTAGCCCTTAGTTTAAAAATTGGTCCACGACCTTTTTTATGTTACGTGCCAGCAGTCGGGTTCCATGTTGATTTAGATAGAGCACATCATTCCAGTATAGGATCCCCCTTTCTCCAAAGTTCCCGCCATTCCTGATAGAGCTAAATCCTTCCTATCTACACCATGGTCTCATCATGCATAGAGACTCTGCAGTGCAGCCTTCATACTTGGCCCTGTGAGTGGAACTGGAAGCATTTCAGAGATAGCCTGGGAAACATCCGATAGGAGCTCTCAGGTAAGTGTGGCTTTTTTGGCGTGACGGGGTGGCATGGAAGGTGTGTTGGAGACAAGGAGCTGTGCTGTGGGCTGGTGGGATGAGTATCCTAGTGTCTGTCTCAGTGGTGCTAGTTGCAGGGAGTGTGTGACCACGTGTTTGGCAGTTGAGAGTGCTTTGTTGCAGATGGGGGGGCCTAGAGAGGCTGATTGGGTTGGAGGCCAGGCTTGGAGACAGCAACCTTCTACCAGAGGCAGCCAGAGCAAACTAAATGAGCAGCCAACACACAAGTTTGCTTAGAGGCAGCCCCACAGAGGTTGTACTTTTTCTTGGTTTTTGTTTTTTCTTTCTTCTCTTCAGGCTTCAGGGGGCAATAAAAACATAGGAGCCTCTCAGAAGGAAGGTAGAATAAATAAAGATAAGCTGTTGGGAGTTGAACAGCATGTGCTATGTTTGTCTTCCTCCCGGAAGATTGAAGAAATTTCATCTGGATAGATGACAGCATTTAATACTGCATACACTACATGCTGAAAAACCATTGAGGGGAGCCCAGAACAGAGAAGAAAATTGGCAGCATATGACTTCCAGGAGACGACAACTCCAGAATCCTGATAGAAGCAAGTAACCGCTCTTAGGGTCTCTTCACACTTATTACTGTGGGAAATGCTTTGGCAGAGACCTCCAAAGGAAGGCATCAGGAGGAGACCCCATTGACCAGAAGGCATGGATTGCCTAAGCTCAAGGGTTCCACCACCACCAGTCCCAAGAGGAGGAGAGGGGTGGTGATGGTTGTCAGGGTCTCCCTCTTAAGAGGGATGGAGTCATCCCTCTGCTGTCCAGATCATAAATCTCAAAGTGTGCTGCTTACCTGGAGAATTCAGGATGTGACGGAGTCTTCCGAGACTGATCAAACTTTTGGATCACTACCCCTTCCTACTTCTCTATGGGGGAATCTAACGATACTGCCAAGAATGACCTTGAGTGGGTCACTGCAGATTATGCAGTGGTGGGAAGAAGGATCAAGGAGTTTGAGGTGCAGGTGGTGGTCTTGTCCATCCTCTCTATTGAAGGAAATGGTCCAGGCAGGCATCTTTGAATTTTGGAAGTAAATGCTTGCTTGTGGAGGTGGTCTTCAGAGAGGGCTTTTGTTTTTCGACCATAGGATGCTGTTCTGGGCTCATTGATTGCTAGGAAAAGATGAGATTCATCTAATGAAGAGAGGGAAGAGAATCTTTGCAGGCAGATTACTTGCCCGTTGCGTCTTTAGGTTAAGCTTAGAGGCAAGAACAACAGAAGTGATGTTGTACTTGTTGTCTGCTATAGACCACCAGATCAGGTCAATGAGGTGACGAGGCTTTCTTCAGACAACTAAGAACCTTCCAGATCACAGGCTCTGGTTCTCACGGGGGACATCTGCTGGGAGACCAATACAGCAATATACAGACGATCCAGGAAGTGTTTGGAGAATGTTGGGGTACTTCCTGGTACAAGTGCTGAAGGATCCAACAAGGGACTATATACAGCTTCAGCTGCTGCTCACAAACAGAGGAATTAGTAGGGGAAGTAGACATGGATGTCAGCCTAGGAAGCAGTGATCATGAGATGATCGACTTCAGGATTCTGACAAAAGGAAGAAAGAAGGGCAGCAAAATACACACCTTGGACTTCAGAAAAGCAGACTGATTCCATCAGAAATGATGGCCAAGATCCCCTGGGATGCTAATATGAAGGGGGAAAGAGTCCAGGAGAGCTGGCAGTATTTTAAAGAAGCCTTATTGAAGGCCCAGGAACAAACCATCCCGATGTGCAGTAAGAAAAGCAACTCTGGTTGGCCATCAGCTTGGCTTAGCAGTGAAATCCTTGGTGAGCTCAAACATAAAAAGGAAACTTACAAGAAGTGGCAACTTGAACAGATGTCTAGGAAGGAGTATAAATATATTGCTGGAGTATTGTTTGGAGAGGGAGTTCTCCAGGTAAAAGAGGAGTAAAAACGGGACCCTTGTGGTAAGTGGCTGTCTGGAGTGTGTGTTTGTGTGTGAGGGAGTTATTTACTGTGTGCTGAGCTTGTGTTTGTCTGGTTGGTTGGTTTGTTTGAAGGAGATTCTAAAAGGTTTGAAATCTAGAAGCCTCTGTTAATTAGCTGAGCCTCAGTCAGGGGGAGGGACTACCAGAGCTATATAAGCCTGTGACTCAGCGACCAAGGAGCTTGCGAACAGGAACAGCTAACAGGGAGTTTGGAGAGGGAGGTTAGAGGGCACTAGTGACTTATGACCTTCTTTAAAACATAACTCGTATAATAATCTATATTCCAGAGGTTTAAAAAGAATCCCAATTTATACTTAAACTTATTCATTAGAAAAATGGAGACAGAAGCCCAGCAGCAGAGTGGGGGCTATCCTGTTTATTGCATCAAGTGTAACATGTATGATTACCTGCCCTGTGGGTGGGTGGCATATGTGTGCACCCGTTGCAAGGAGCTCCTGACCCTCAGAGACCGAGTTTGGGTTTTGGAGGCCAGCGTGGCTGAACTGGAGGAGCTAAGGGAGGCAGAGAGCTATGTTGATGGGACTTTCCGGGACACTGTAGTACTGTCCCACCTCCAGTCTGAGAGCCCCACTGCTCTTAAGGAGGATGAAAGTCTCAAGGGAACAGAGCATTCAATGGGAGCAGAGGGAAACCATCCCGTAGTTGGGACCCTCCTCCCAGAGGATGTTGCAGTATCCTCTCGCACTGAGGATACCTCTAAGGGGGAGGGAATGCCAGTTATGAAGAGGCAGGTGTTAGTAGTGGGTGATTCGATCGTTAGAAACATAGATAGTTGGGTTTGTGATGACCAGGAGAACCATGTGGTCACTTGCCTGCCTGGTGCGAAGGTTGCGGATCTCTCGAGGCATCTAGATAGACTTATGTGTAGTACTGGGGAGGAGCCAGTGGTCGTGGTACATGTAGGTACCAATGACGTAGGGAAGGGTAGGAGAGATGTCCTGGAGGCCAAATTTAGGCTGCTAGGAAAGAGACTGAAATCCAGGACCTCTATGGTGGCATTCTCGGAAATGCTTCCAGTTCCACGCGCAGGGCCAGGTAGGCAGACAGAGCTTCAGAGTCTCAATGCGTGGATGAGATGATGGTGTAGGGAAGAGGGGTTTAGATTTATTAGGAACTGGGGACACTTTTGGGAGAGGGGGAGCCTAAACAGGAAGGATGGGCTCCACCTAAACCAGGGTGGAACCAGACTGCTGGCACTAAACATTAAAAAGGCTGTAGAGCAGTTTTTAAACTAAGAGATGGGGGAAAGCCGATTGGTGCAGAGATGCACGTAAATCGGAGGGAGACTTCTCTTAGAGGAGAATCCATTGATAGAGATTCTCTAAGCTGTAGTCAGAAAGAGAGGAGGGGAGAGGGCAAATCATGGGCCAGAGCAGACAAACAACTGCATACAAAGGAATCCAATGCATCAGGGAAGGGCAGACAAATAAGCAGTGGCAAATTTTTAAAGTGCTTCTACACAAATGCTAGGAGTCTGACTAATAAGATGGGTGAACTAGAGTACCTCGTATTAAATGAGGAGCTTGACATAAGAGGCATCACTGAAACCTAGTGGAATGAGGAAAATCTGTGGGACACAATCATACCAGGATATAAAATATATCGAAAGGACAGAGTAGGCTGGGTGGGTGGCGGAGTGGCACTGTATGTGAAAGATAATGTAGAATCAAATGAAATAAAAATATTAAGTGAATCAACATGTTCAATACAATCGCTATGGATAGTAATTCCATGCTCCAATAATAAGAAATTAGCAGTAGGGATATATTACCGACCACCTGACCAGGACAGCGATACTGACATTGAAATGCTGAGGGAGATTAGAGAGGCTACCAAAATAAAGAACTCTATAATAATGGGGGATTTTAATTACCCCCCATATTGACTGGATACATGTCAACTCAGGAAGAGAAGTGGAGATAAAATTTCTCAATGGCTTAAATGACTGCTTCTTAGAGCAGTTGGTGCAGGAACCCACAAGGGGAGAGGCAATTCTCGATTTAGTCCTGAGTGGAGCGCAGGATCAGGTCCAGGAAATAACCATTACAGGACCGCTTGGGAATAGTGACCATAATATAACAACATTCAACATTCCTGTGGTGGGAAGAACACCTCAGCAGTCCAGCACCCTGGCATTTAATTTCAAAAAGGGGAATTACACAAAAATGAGGAGGTTAGTTAAACAGAAATTAAAAGGTACAGTGGCTGGAGCCAAATCCCTGAAAGCTGCATGGAAACTTTTTAAAGACACCATAATAGAGGCCCAACTTAAATGTATACCCCAAATTAAAAAACATAGCAAGAGACCTAAAAAAGAGTCACCGTAGCTTAACCACCATTTAAAAGAAGCAGCGAGGGACAAAAAGGTATCTTTTAAGAAGTGGAAGTCCAATCCTAGTGAGATAAATAGAAAGGAACGTAAACACTGTCAAATCAAGTGTAAAGATCTAATAAGATCTAATAATACATGTCTGGTATTTTCTCTTTAGGTAAGTTGTATTACTACTAGATGTATCAGTTTGTAGTTTCAAACTGCCTGGCTGGTAAATGTGCTCAGGCTCCATAAGTGTGTCTACCAGCCAGACAGTTTGCAACTACTCAAGGGAGGTTGTGTGTGTGGGGGGACAATAGAAACCCCGGGCCGGACTAACTTATGTTTTGCGAGGGGGAAGGAGGGAACAGGGACAGCGTCCCAAGATCTACATATGGCCGGGTCAGTCCCACTCCCCTCAGGCCAATTCATTCCTCCCTCCTGCTCCCCCCGCTGTGCCTCTGGCCAGCCCCACTCCCCCAACCCACTCCCGGGCAGCCAGGTACCCCCCCTTCTCCTCCCAATCTCACTTGGCCAGCCCTGCTGTCTGCATCCAGCCCTCTATCCAGCAGCTGCTTCTTCTCTTCCCCCCTCCCCACATCTTCCCTGGCCAGCTCCCTGCCCCCAACCTTGCACCCCCTGGCAGCCCTGCTTCCACCAGCCCCCCAATCTCCCCAGCCTGCCCCGATTCCCCCGTCCAGTGCTGCTTCTAGTGGCCAGCTCTCCCCTCCTCACCCCAGAATCCCCTTAGCCCTGCACCCTCCTGGTGCCTCCCCCTTTGCCCTCTCTTTCCCGGATACCCATCCCCTCAGCACTCTCTGCCACATCCCCTCCTGCCCCTCTGTGCCCTCACACCTGACTTGCTCCATCCCCACCTCTCACATGCCCACCCCTTCTTTCAAGCCTTCTCCCACCACCTCCTCCTCCAGCCCCCAATGCCCTTCTCCTCTCCTCTCCTCTCGAATCCCAACATCACCCTGTCCCCCCGCCCACTAACACCTCCCCTCCTGCCCTTTCCCTCGTTGTCTGCACTTGGCCCCCTGGCATTTGTCTCTCTTTCCTGCACCCTGTTCCTTGGTGCCTTCCCCTCCCCCTGCCCAAGCCCCTTCTCCTTCCACTCCTCCCCCTCCACGCAAGCCCGCCTCCACTGCCGCTGTTGCCTCCACCCAAGCCTGTTCCCTACCTTCTGCCTCCCACATTGTGGGGCCGGAGGCTGCCGGAGTCAGCGTGGCCCCGCCACATGCCTCCGAAGACTTTTAAAATCCCAGGCCGTGACTTCGCATCACGCCCGGGTGTCCTCCCCACCCACGTGCAACGCCGCACATGGGCAGCAGCAGGCGGTGAGGAGCCACGCATGGCGGGGACACTCTGGGGGTGGGCTGGGAGGATGAGCGGGGGGACCCGCGCCAGGCAGAGCCGGGGGAGAGACCTAGCTCCTCATATCGGTGGAACAGGACCCCCAGCTCTGTAACTCGCCAGCACTTCCGGGTTCAGGAGCGTGGGGCTCGAATAGCCCTAAGGCCGGCCCTTCCGGCAACCACGAGCCATGCTGAGGCCCATTGTTTGGGAAACTCTGCTGTAAAGGGAAATCCTGTCTTACTAATCTATTAGGGTATGTCTAGACTACATGCCTCTGGCGACAGAGGCATGTAGATTAGGGTACCGGACATAGTAAAATGAAGCGGCGATTTAAATAATCGCCGCTTCATTTAAATTTACATGGCTGCAGCGCTGAGCCGACAAACAGCTGATCAGCTGTTTGTCGGCTCAGCGTGATAGTCTGGACGCTCCCCTGCCGACATCAAAGGTATTTGTCGACCACCCAGGTATGCCTCATCCCAGGCTGTTCAGCTGTTTGTCGGCTCAGCGCGGCAGCCATGTAAATTTAAATGAAGCGGCGATTATTTAAATCGCCGCTTCATTTTACTATGTCCGGTACCCTAATCTACATGCCTCTTTCGCCAGAGGCATGTAGTCTAGACGTACCCTTACAGTTCTTTGAAGGGGTTAATTAACATGCGGACAAGGGGGATCCAGTAGATATAGTATACTTAGATTTTCAGAAAGCCTTTGACAAGGTCTCTCACCAAAGACTCTTGTGTAAATTACATAGCCATGGGATAAGAAGGAAGGTCTTTTCTTGGATTGAGAACTGGTTAAAAGACAGGAAACAAAGGGTAGGAATAAATGGTAAATTTTCAGAACGGAGAGGGGTAACTAGTGGTGTCCCCCAAGGGTCAGTTCTGGGACCAATCCTTTTCAACTTATTCATAAGTGATCTGGAGAAAGGGGTAAGCAGTGAGGTGGTAAAGTTTGCAGATGATACCAAACTGTTTAGGATAGTCAAGACAGAAGCAGACTGTGCGGGACTCCAAGAAGATCTCACCAAACTGAGTGATTGGGCAACAAAATGGCAAATGAAATTTAATGTGGATAAGTGTAAAGTAATGCACATCAGGAAAAATAACCCCAACTATACGTACAGTATCATGGGGGCTAATTTGGCTACGACAAATCAGGAAAGAGATCTTGGAGTTATCGTGGACAATTCTCTGAAAACTTCCACACAGTGTGCAGCAGTGGTCAAAAAGGCAAACAGGATACAAGGAATTATTAAGAAAGGGATAGAAAATAAGACCCAGAATATCTTACTGCCCCTGTATAAAACTATTGTACGCCCACATCTGTGTACAGATGTGGTCTCCTCACCACAAAAAAGATGTTTTGGCCTTGGAAAGGGTTCAGAAAAGGGCAATTAAAATGATTAGGGGTTTGGAACGGAGAGGTTCAAGAGATTGAGGCTTTTCAGTTTAGAAAAGAGGAGACTGAGGGGGAATATGATAGAGGTATATAAAATCATGAGTGGTGTGGAGAGGGCCGATAAAGAAAAGTTATTTATTAGTTCCCAAAATAGAAAAACTAGAGGACACCAAATGAAATTAATGAGTAGCAGGTTTAAAACTAATAAAAGAAAGTTCTTCTCCACACAGCGTGTAGTCAACTTGTGGAACTCCTTGCCAGAGGAGACTGTGAAGGCTAGGACTATAATAGAGTTTAAAGAGAAGCTAGATAATTTCAGGGACGTTAGCTCCATAAAAGGCTATTAGCCAGGGGATAAAATGGTGTCCTTGGCCTCTGTCTGTCAGAGGCTGGAGAGGGATGGCAGGAGACAAATCGCTTGATCATTGTCTTCGGTCCACCCTCTCTGGGGCACCTGGTGTTGGCCACTGTCAGCAGACAGGATACTGGGCTAGATGGACCTTTGGTCTGACCCAGTACGGCCATTCTTATACAGGGGGTGTAATTAGGACAGACAAAGCTCAATTGGAATTGCAGCTAGCTAGGGATGTGAAGGGTAATGAGAGGGGGAAGAACAATCCAGGGAATTACAGACCAGTCAGCCTCACCTCAGTCCCGGGAAAAATAATGGAGAGGGTCCTGAAGAATCCATTTTGAAGCACTTGGAAGAAAAAGAACCAATCAGGACTAGTTGACATGGATACACCAAGGAGGGCAAGTCATGCCTAACCAAAATGATTAGCTTCTATGATGAGGTAACTTGCTGTCTGGACACGGGGAGGTCGGTGGCTGAGAGACTTTGCTTTTAGCAAAACTTTTGATACGGTCTCGCACAGGATCCGCGGCAGCCAGTTAAGGAAGTATGGATTGGATAAATGGACTACAAGGTGGCTGGAAAGCTGCCTAGATTGTCAGGCCCAACAGCTAGCGATCAACAGCTTGACGTCTGGTTCGCCGTCAGTTTCAAGTGGCGTGCCTCAGGGATCAGTGCTAAGGTCATTTTTTCCCCATCACCTTTATTAATGACGTGGATGAGGGGATGGGTTGCACCCTCAGCAAGTTTGCAGATGACACTAAGCCAAGGGGAGAGGTAGATATGCTGGAGGGCAGGGATAGGGTCCAGATTGACCTAGGCAAATTAGAGGTTTGGGTCATGAGAAATCTGAGGTTCAACAAGAATAAGTGCAGAGTCCTCCATGTGGGATGGAAGAATCCTAAGCACTGTTCCAGGCTGGAGACCGACTGTCTAAGCAGTAGTTGCCCAGAAAAGGACCGGGGGATTACAGTGGAAGAGAAGGGAGATGAGAGTCAACAGCATGCCCTTGTAGCTGAGAAGGCTAATGGCATATTAGGCTGCATTAGGAGGAGCATTTCCAGCAGCTCTACAGAAGTTGTTGTTCTCCTTTGTTCGGTACTGGTGAGGCCACATATGGAGTATTGCATCCAGTTCGGGGGCCCTCCCTACTACAGAAAGGATGTGGATGCATTGGAAAGTGTCTAGCGGAGGGCAACAAAAATGATTAGGGGGTTAATATGTAACTGCTGAATTTTTCAGCGGTTGCACATTTATATGTCGGGGGGAAGGAGGAGGCTCTACAGGAGCAGGTTTGTGCAGGGAACCACCCCACCCTTCTGCTGCCTCTGATACAGAGGCTGGGGGGCGGGGTGGCTTGCATAAAACTGTGAAGGTTAACTGTACACTATCAGAGCCCTAGTTTACGATGCACATTTTAAAATGTCCTCCCAGAATATCCCCCTGGTCAAACGAGATGACAGTTGAGAGTAACTGCTGCAACCACTTGCCAATATTTAGTACTAAAACACCTGACGCATTTAATCAGGTTACAAGGACCACTTTGCCTGCATTGTTTTTCCAAAACACTTTCCTAATCAATATTACATGAAGAATAAAAAAGTTATCAAAGCGATGTAATGATGGAAAATATTAGGCTTCTTATTCATCAGTAGGCATCCGAGTTCTTCTGCATATAGAAATGATTAGGCAAAATTTTAAAACCTAGCATGAAAACCAGTTGCAGAACTTCTCTCTACAGTTAAAGCCAAACTGTGTGTTCTGGTTGATATTTTCTACGTTCTGCTTATAAACGCCATCTATCTGTTTGCATAGTCTATATGCAACAATTAGAGAGAAGTACATTTTTTCCTTCCCCAAGAAATGGAAACAACAGTGTTCACTTTTTGTTTGTTACCAGGGTCTATTCTGTTAATTGTAAGGCTTTGAAGTTATTTACGCAAACCTAATTCATAAATACCACAGTAACTTCTTATTCCTGCAAAGAAGCAGCAACCTAATTTACCTCTTCATTGGAATAGTCGTAAATAGTAAGTGGCTTAATGCAATCATGCACAAACCTGCCACAATACATGTTTAGAGAAGACATTAAAAGTAGTAAAGGAATGCAATGCTTGGTGTGATGACATTCACTAAGTCTTTTAAGGATTGATACCCAATCCCACAAAATGTGTTGGCTAAATGGAAACACGATTAGCTAGGTTTTTTGCCTCCGTCCCCCAAAAAGCACTGCAGCCCTCTCTGAGAAGATGTTTGTGTAATGTGTTTTGTAAACACTACCGTAGACCACAGCTACCTTCTCCATCTTATTTTTCCCATAAAATAATTAAGATGTAGAACTGGATAGCAGAGAATTGGTCCTGTAAGGATAATTTTTAATATGGAGATATGCCATCATCTCGTAGAACTGGAAGGGACTTTGAGAGGTCATCGAGTCCAGTCCCCTGCCCTCACAGCAGGGCCAAGTACCACCCCTGACAGATTTGCCCCAGATCCCAAAATGGCCCTCTCCAGGATTGAGCTCACAATCCTGTGGTTTAGCAGGCCAAGGCTCAGTCAGCTGAGCTATCCCTCCCCCCCAATCACTAGATAAATATAACTTGTTTCCTTTCTGTGCTTCTAATGTTAACATTTCCAAATTGAAGAGGTACTATTTCTTTCAAACTTCTTTGGTGTTTAAGAAAAAATAATACTTTCAAAATAATCACCTGCACTATACAGAAATGGCTTATTTTGTTTAACGTGTGAATCTGTCTCCGGTTAAATTGGGCAACCAATACTAATGGTACAGTGTCATAGGCGGTTCTGTTATGCTGAAAAAAT
The DNA here is from genome assembly GCF_052426305.1 of Pelodiscus sinensis. Taxonomy (NCBI): domain Eukaryota; kingdom Metazoa; phylum Chordata; order Testudines; family Trionychidae; genus Pelodiscus; species Pelodiscus sinensis. The sequence goes on from NC_143053.1 coordinate 152,424,560, forward strand.
AGCAGTGTCATGAATGCAGGAGAAAAGGAAGCAATAGAAAAATTCTTGATCACAGCTTGTATTGTAGAACGAGAGTGAGAAGGAAATCAGCTTAATTTTCAGTCTCTGCCCACAATTTTTGCCACTAATCCGGTACCTCAAATTAATGCAGCACAAGGTGAATCACATGGATTTAAAAATTAAGTATTTTAGGGTGGGTCTAGACTACGGGATTTTTTTTTTTAAAGTGGCCTTTCTTCCCCTCCATCTAGACAGCTGCCGTGATCTTTCGAAAGTAAATCAAAAGACTGTGGCAGGTTTTTTGACCGCGGAAGACCTCGTTTTATGAGGAATAACACCTTTCGAAAAAAGGCGCTATGTAATGTAAACTGTGCTTTTTCAAAAGACAGCATCCAGACTGCCTGAGTGCTCTCTTTTGAAAAAGCGGTTTGCTTTTTTGAAAGTACTGGTTATAGTCTAGATACTTTAGAAAAAGAGCATCTTTCGAAAAAGGCTTGCAGTCTAGACGTAATGTGAAAGCTAAAAGATGCCTTTAAGGCACTAGAGAACCAGTACTTAATTCTTGGTCACTGCAACAGATCAGTCAGGATGATCAGTGCCACAAAGCAGGCTTTAAAGCCAGAAAGGATGGCCATGATTTTTTAGTCTACTCTGACATGCACACTTCAGAATCTTGCTCTCCCATTCCGCAACAGACCCATATCTCAGAAGGAATAGATCCCCTCAATTCTTTGGTGGCAATTCTTTCATTACCACGTATGTACGGATCGATCTCTCATTGAACACGATTGCTTTCATAAAAACAAATTTACAAAATGCTTGCAAAGTAACCTTATTTTAAATTATGTAATTGCGGTAATATTAATGTGTTAAAGATGCAGTAAGATGAAGGCTACTTACGATGTTATGCTAACGTAGGCAGATGGTATTGCAAACACACAATTTGGTGCAATAACGACAGAGGTATCATGTGTCAGAACTCACAGTCCAAGCAGAGACTTCCCTGAGTTTGCCCCACCAGCTCCCCAAATACAATCTGCAAGAGAAATCAACTGTCTTGTTTTCTGCAATCCTTCACTGTTGGTTCCTCATAATAAAGCTATATACGTTAAGTCAGATCTGTGACCGTTGGAGTGCTTTTATTTATAGAAGTCTTGCTTTTAATGCATTGAATATTTAATTGACAATCTCATGCACTAAGTTTACTTTTACAGGATCGTTTTAAAATAGAAGGTTTAAAGTTAGTTTAGCTTAGTTAATAATTTCTTACGTGTTTAGTCAATTGAGTAAAGAGCAAAGCAAAAGGAACCAGTCCTGGACAACAATTGGTTCAAATGCTTAAAAAAATAAATAAAAAATGCAACATTGAACAAGCCAAGCTTTGCGAGGAAACTATGCTTGAAATATGATAAAGAGAACTCTCCTAACAGCTTGGTTCTAACAGACAGGGGAGGGTTGTTGTCAGGGGGTACGCCCCTGACGGGGGCTGCTGTACCCCTTATACTGACCCGCGTCTCATTCCGGGCCCATACCGCACCCCAAAGTCTCCAAAAGTTCAGGCCCCTCTATCAGGGGATATACAGTATCAATGTCCCAACACAAAGTCCCGGCCCCTCTATCAGGGGATATACGGTATCAATGTCCCAACACAAAGTCCCGGCCCCTCTATCAGGGGATATACGGTATCAAGGCCTAGTCCCTCTGAGGAGCCTCTCCCGGCCTCAGGCCTGGTTATCCGGGGGGGGGGGGGCCTGCGTGGTAGGGGGACCCGGGCCCTCCCTCTCCACCGGGCCCCAGCCCAGGGCCCTTTTAGGCAGGGTCTGTGGCTCCTGCCGGCTCGGCGGGGAATCCGGACGATACAGGCCGAGCCAAATTTTGTATCCCCTGCCCTGGGCTGCTTCCTACCGCGCCCTGGTTCCCCGGGGGCCCCTTGTCCTCCGAGGCAGGACCTGCTGGGGTTGTGGGCAGGTTCCGGTCTCCTGGAGTCGGGGTCTGCTTCTTCGGTGTCTGGGTCCAGCACTGGCAGCAGCTCTAGTCCCAGCGGCTGCACAAACACTGGCCTGGCTTGGTCTCCTCCTTCCCCCAGCTGTCTTCCTGCCTGCTGGGCTCCCTCTGCCTTTATACCTGGCCTCTGCTGGGAGCATGCCCAGCAGGGCCGGAAGGGCGGGGCCCTCTCAGCCAGCTGGGCCTGGGCTACTCCCAGCCCTGCAGTGCGGGGCCTGTTCGCCCCGTCACAGTTGTGTTATGGTGCATTTATAGTAATCTCCAAAATGCTAAAATTTTAAAATATGAGCCTGTGGAAAGAGAGAAGACCCATTGCAGCTAGATTTGACATCCATAAAATCAAAGGAAAAGGCCCCCTTTGGTCTTAGCCCCAAGGATGAGGGAAGACCAAGAAAAGCACAACCCCAGCTTGCCCAAATTTAGATCGTAGCAGAAGAAAGCAATTGGCAATGCAATCACTTGTTATACTGTGTAAATAACCCATGTTTGCCAAAGATAGTTGTCATTCCCATCTGATTACATTGATGCCCCTCAGGATGAGAGGTATTTGCAGGATGGGCTTTTTGAGAGTGTGCCGAACACTTACGTTTGCTACCGTGTCCGTGTAGCAACCATAACACGGTTTCCAAATATTTCTGAAAGTTTTGGAACAACATTTGACCTATAACCCCTGACTGAGTTACTGAAGTCTTCAAATCCTGTTTTAAAGTTACAGGCCATTCACCATTTACTCATATAACCGTGCAAGTGACCCATGCCCAATGCTGCAGAAGAAGGTGAACCCCCCGAGACACTGCTAATTTGGCCCAAGGGAAAATTCCTTCCCAGTCCTAAATATGGTGGTCAGCTGGACCCCGAACGTGCCAGCAAGATCCAAACATCCAGACAATGTCTACACTACATTGATGTATTGGAAAAAGGTATGCCGCGTAGCGTAGATGTAGCTTCAGACTCGTAGGTAAAAAGACATTGTAGTAACTCCGAGAGCTCCACGACTAGAGTCTCATCACTGGCCACGGTGGGTATTTGCTGTTAACGGTTGCAGCGTGACTACGTGCCACTGTAAACAGTCCCCTCATACCACCCTCTCCGTACAATTATTAAGCACAGTCTTAAAGCCGGTAAGGTTTTAGGTCCTCCGTGCTTTTCGCTGAGGACTTAATCCAGAAATTCTCGCCTCTGATTGTTAGAAACCTTTGTCTAATTTCAAGCCTAAATGTATCGATGGCCAGTTTGTCTGCATTTTTTCTTGTGTCCACACTGGTGCTTAACTTATAATGCCTCTCCCTCCCTGGTATTTATCCCTCTGCTGTATTTAAGGAGTGCGAGCGCATCTCCCCTCAGCTGTTGTTTGATTAGGCTCAACAAGCCAAGCTCATTTAGCCTCTCTTGCCTAAGGAAGGTTTTCCATTCCTCTGATCATCCTAGCGGCTCTTCACTGCACCTGTCCCTGTTTGCACTAATCTCTCTTTAATCCGGGAAACCGGAATTGCACACGCTAATCCAGTTGAGAGCTCCCCAATGTCGTGTATAATGACATTAATGCTTCACTAGGGCTATTGGAAATACCTTGCCTGATGCATCCTAGCATTCCATTGGCCTTTTTCACAGCTGCCTCATGCTGGCAGCTTGTGGTCATCTCGTAACAAACCAGTTTCCTTCTCTGTTGCTTCCAACTGACAAGTCCCCAACTTAGAGCCAAAAAAATCTTTGTTACCAACTGCACTGCTAAATTTTATTCCATTCCAGTTTTGGAGATCATCCAGATTTTATTGCATGATATTGCCAATATGGCGGAGGACCAGACTACCTCTCTGCAAATTTTATGAGGCTATTTCCACTTGTTGTGCCAGGAGCATGAATACAAATCTTAAAGAAGATTGGTTCCAATACCCAGTCTTAAGGAATTTCACTAATAACTTCACTCCAGCCTGACAGTTCACCATTCATTATAACCCAGCAGTTCTTTATCCAGCTTTCAAGTCTCATTAATTCCCGTCTATCAAATGCCTTACTGAAATCCAGGTAGATCAGATGTACTGGATTGCTTGCATGTAAAAAAGTCAATTTCCTCAGACCGATCAGGTTGGTCTGGCGTAATCCACCTTTTGTGAAACCATGGTGTATTTTCTCTGTTAGCTTTTAACCTCTGTGTTCTTAACGACTCTTTCAAAATTTGTTCCAAGAGCCTGCATACAATGGAGGTTAAATTAGACATGCTATAGTTTCTTAGATCATAATTTTTTGTTTTAGAAAGAATAAACAGGCACAGGTTGACTCGCTCATATCTGGGACACGCTAGCCTGGCACGACTATGGCTATTGCTAGATCAGAGAGCCCCGGGTTCAGAAAGTCAGGTCCCCGGGGCCGGTCGAGACTTAGCATCCCTGGCAACCCCAGAGTAGCAGCTCTTTTATTACTGGTTTTAAGTTCCTTTGCAAGCTCCAGCTCTGCCTGGCTTTTGGCAGTCCATTCTTCCGCTACACTTTCTAACCAAGAGGTTGGTTTTCGTGCTGGTACGTCTCTCTTCCACTGCTCTCAGGCTTTCTGCTTTCTCTTAATAACATGCTTGATTGACACCTCGCTCATTCAACTTGGTCTGCAACTTTGATTTAAATGCCAAACCTCTTCCACATTCGGATCCTCAAGTTCTTCACTCCAGTCCACATCTACTACTAATTCCTCATATGTTTTCAAGTTTGTCTTTTTGAAATCAAGAACCTTAGTTGCACACTTACTTTTATGTATCCATCCATTTAATTTAAAATAAATTAGCTCACGATCACTTGAACCAAGGTTTTCCCCTACAACCAACCTTTCTGTGAGGTCTCGCTAAACCCTCGATATCAAATTTAAAATTGCATCACCTCTTGTTGGAACGGTGAGTTTATGGTGAAGAACTGTCAGCTATCACACATCCAGGAAAACTTGAGTCCTGCCATTATTAGGAGCACTTACCCTCCAATTTTTATCTTGGAAATTACAGTCTCCTATCATTACTTGAGTGCCAGCAGTATCTAGTTCAATAAAAACATTAGAGATCTTTATCCATATCCAAATCTGATCCCGGTGGCAATCAGCTGCAGCAGACTCTCTATACCCACTTGCAGGATCTGGTGCTTCGATGTTGAGCTTAGGCACTGTCTTGAAAAGCCACACCATCCTCTGAGGGGTGCAACGTCCGTGCAATTCAGATAGTTACTTTAGAGTACACAGGCTGCCCTTGTCCTGGGGAACAACTGACTCTCCACTAGGACCAAATTGGGCCCCAAGCTCTTCAAGGTGTATTACCTCCTGACTCACCTTACACATCCAGGACTTTCTATCTACTGGATTTTGCATAGCTCGTGGCGTGCCACACCTTCACTCCCTCCTGTCCCCACTAGAAGGGAGAGACGCTTGGTAGTTCAAGGCTCATCTGGTTTCTGATTGCATACAGTGTGAAGTTAAGATGCGGCCACTAAAGGAATCGGGACTGGTCTCTGTGCCAAAATCTGTTTACACAGAAGCCAAGCCAAATATTGCCATTTTGGCAATAACGTTACTCTCTCACTAGTCCAAAACCAGGAGAAAATTCCTTATCCGGCAGGGATGTAAGATCCCATTACCAACCGGTAAGGTTAGGGATGTTCAGGTGTACTTCTGTACACAGTTAACTAATAAGTAGGGAGGGAACAGAGGAGGGAGGAGCTGGTGCACATGGAGAGGCAGCAGCACGGAGAGTGGGGTGGGGGAAGGCAAGAGCCAATGTACGTGGGAAGCCAGAGCCGCCCGCCGCTCCTATCGCCTGCGCTGCTGTCAGGAGCCAGTACGTGCGGGGAGCTGGCTTTTAAGGTGGCTCCTGCGTGTGCCGTTTTCTGCAGAGCCACCTGCCCCCTATGCTGCTGCCTCTTTCCATGCTCACGCCTGCCCCCTGCGTGTAAATATATTTTAACATCTCTAGTTACGGGTGATTGTTTCCTGGGTAACCGCTTACCATTTAACATCCCTATGTCCAGCATTGCTATCAGCAGTTAAATCAGAAGCGGCGTGGAAGACCAAATTGTCACTGTCTACTCAGGCTCTAAAAGTCTTGGAGACTGTAGGAAAAACCCATCGTAGCACCAACTCCTTAGCTGGCATCAGGTTTGTGTCTATTTTCCATTGCCAGTACCTTTGTAATGTTACTGCAAGTCCATGCAGATGCCCGCCAGGTTAAAATAAAGCAGACCTTTCCACAGGTGGGACACAGTCAACCCTTTTCTCCTTAAACAACGAGAAGTTGTGTGGCACCTTATAGACTGACATGGCTACCCCTCTCATACCTTTTCTCCTTCGTAATATGAACCAGGACTTGGGGATCTTGATAGATGATCAGCTAAATACGAGGTCCACGTGAAATGCTGTGACCCAAAGGGTCGATGCAATCCTTGAAAGTATACACAAAGGAATATCTAGAAGGATGGGGAAGACTGCATTATCTTTATTTGGTACTGGTGTGACACCCACCGGAATAGTATTTTCAGTTCTGATATCCCACCCTTCAGGAAGGATTTTGATAAATTGGAGAGGATTCAGAAAAGAGCAGGAGAATGACTGCAACATGTGTTGGAGTGAAAGGCTCAAGGAGCTCAGTCCTTCGGCTTAACCAAAAGAAGGCTCAGGGGTCACTTGATCAGTTCATAAGTATCCCCATGAGACACAAAGAGAGGGCTCTTCAATCTAGCAAATGTATGACAAGATCAGAAAGCTGGAAGCTGATGCTAGACAATTGAAGCTAGAAAGCACAGGGTATTCGTTTTTAGAACGGTACGGTAATAACCATTGGAACAACTTACTACTGGCCCCAGTGAATTCTTTTCCATTACTGACAGCTAAGCTTTCTCTCCTTCCTCCCCCCCCCCCCTCCCTCCGCACTTCCAAATTTTTCTAATTCTAACAGGAATTAATTCAGGGGGTCATACTAGACGATCCCTGTGGTCTCTCCCGACTTTATAATCTATGAATGTTCTCATTCAATAGGTTCTCAAGTAGCATTTAAAATTACATTTTATGCAAGGAGTAACGGAACCAGAGAAGGTTGACGTGCTCCACATCCGACACATCTTACCGCCTTCCCATACTAGAGAATTGCGAACAGGTGTTTTAAGTAAATGTTACTTAGCCTTTTTCTGTAAAATAAAAATTCCACACCAAATACCACTGAATTTGGATAAAACAAATGATGGAGGAAAATAGTCAACTATTTCAGTTTTCAAAGTGTGAGTATTTTTAAAAACCCTCATACTGTCTTTTCAAACTACAAGCTAATGTAAAATGTTTCCTTGCCTATTTATATTCAAATTTCCTTGTGTGTTTCTCCTTCGTACGAAACCTTGCTGCTCCAAAATTCACTATGTATAAACTACTCTTTTCAATCAGAAGAGTTAAAAGCTTCATATATAACAACACCTTAAATGGTTTAATTTACTTTATCCTACTGAGACGCATAATACTAAAGCCACAAAAAGCAGAAGTGAAGCAGTCCGGACCAGCAGAAGTCAGGACTGCTTAGTCCCGGCTCACACTGGGTCTGGGATCTATCCCCGGTGTGGCGCTGCCTTTTAAATGTAATTTAAAATGCAGAGCCACAGCGTTCGTGGACCGGGCGCAAAGCGGAACTGAGCTGGGCTTGTTCAGCGCCGGCGTAGCATCACAAACAGCTGCCTTTCAGAATGTCATACCTAGGCTGTAGTGTACATGCTCCGTAAGCGCTTCTGTTCTTTGCTGCTGTCCTCACTCTGTCCGTACGTGGCTTCAGAGGCTGCTCCCGACTCTTTCCCATCGTTGAAAAGAGACTCGGGGGTGCATCGCAGCAGGGGGAGGGGGCAGGGTGTAAGCAGGGGGCAGAAATGTACCAGCCTAGGGGCTTCAATTAACTTTCTGGTGGGGCAGAAAGGGGGCTGGAAAGAAAAATTGGGCAGGGAGGGGAGTGTGATTGGAGCTGGGGTGAGCCCTTCTACCGGAGTTTTGCTCCCACACAAGGAAGGACAACGGGGGTAACTGTTACCCAGAGAGTGAGCCCCCTGCCAAGGGTGCAGATCTAGGAGAGGGGCAGAGAGGGGTTTTTATTTCCCTTTTCAGAGAGACACGTGCCTGAGCGCAGGGCAGCTTCCCGTCTGCTCTTAAAGGTACAGCTGCCCTAATATCTTGTCTTTCCCTGCCAGCCCCTGCAGTCCCTCCCTCTCTGCACTGACTGCTACAGTCCATGGGGCAAAATGCTGCAAGCATCCCATCCCACATGCAGCTGTGAGGGAGCATGTAACACATTCTGAGGATTTAAAAGTCTCTCATCAGTTAATACGTGAAGTCTCATAACTGTTCAAATATTTGTCTTATCTCTTGCTGTGACTCCCTGAATTGCATTCCTGTCCTTCTACCCCACTTTAACGGTAGCTTTGCTCCTTTACAAATGTTATTTCTCTTACTCTTATTACGGGGCTGCGTCCGCTGCGTGCTACGCTTACCAACCAAATCCCCTGTAGTCTGGAGGGGTGAATGAGCGGGCTGGGAGTGTGGGGTCTCGGCTTGGGAAGTTGGGGCCACTTACTTGCTTTCACTTGGCTCCCAGCACCATAGCTCAGTCCCCGTCTACCACTGCTTTTAAAATCCATCTCATTTATTTTGCATTAATCGCTTCAACAAATTGAGCCCCTTAATTTTCATGCCACTCTATAAGTTGAGAGTTTGCCCTCACCTGCATTGCTGGCTGCGTTCCTTTCTGGTCACCCTACTCCAAAAAGATGTAGCGGACATGAAGAAATTTCCAATCAAAACAGTGGCAATGATTAGAAACCCTGCAAGGTTCTGTGTGAAGAGAGACATTACACATAGCAATGAATAAGCGGTTACGCACTGGGGTCTCGGACAGTGTAGGGGACCCAGCCCCAGCAGCTCTTCCCTGGTGATGCAGCCCCCGCCTGCTCCTGGGCTGTGAAGTGGGAGCCAGGGCTGGAGCAGCCCATGCCCGGAGGGCTCGGCGCCAAGGCTGCCTGCAATGGCAGCGGCATGTGGACGCTGATGAGATGATGATGTCATTCTGTAGTCCAGCATGAGAATTCTTTTATATATATAGTGAGAGATTACTCTGAACACGTCATTATATATCTCTACTAGCATTACCCGTCCAGGGCTTACCTCGAAATAAGCTACGCAAATTGAGCTACTTCAATTGTGTAGCTTATTTTGAAATTGGGAGTGTCTACCCAGCACTTATTCTGAAACAGAGCATTCTTCCTCTGACTGCTCTTACTCCTCGTACAATGAGGGTTATAAGAGTCAGAGTAAGAAGTTCTCCGGCTTGGCAATATTTTGACGCTCTTTTGAAATAACTGCTTACTGTGTAGATGCGGACTAAATTCTTTTGAAATAATGTGGCTGTGTCAACGTACTCTCCCTGAATAGCCGGCTGGTTATGGAGCGGTGGGACGCCCAGCAGTGACACCAAAACTTCCGAATGCAGAAGGCCACCTTTATGGAGCTGTGTGCCTGGCTCACCCCTGCCTTCTGAGAACAGGACCCCCATATGTGACCTGCCATCCCCCTGGAGAAGCAGGTTGCCATCACTGTCTGGAAGCTTGCCACCCCAGATAGTTACCGGTCCATGGGCATCCAGTTTGGCGTGCGAAAGTCCACCGTCAGGGCCCTCCTCATGGAGGTAAGGCACTCTTGAGCTGCTGTCTCTGCAGGGTGGGGGAGTTCTGGAAAGGGGGACCCTAAGGAAAGCGGGATGGAGGGGCGGGGGTGGGCTGAGGGTTGGGAGAAGCCCTGTTCCTGGGAGGTTGTGCCGTCCTGCTTTCACTCAGCCCTCCTGGGATGGCGGCCTCATGGGGGGTGACTCCTGGGGTGTTTGGGGGGGAGAGCGAAGGGGAGTAGGCACCTCCCAAGAGCTCAGGCACTCCCTTTCATTCTCTGTTTTGTATATTTCTTTGTCTCCTTATGCACGTGGTGAGGGCCATCAACTCTGTCCTGCTGCACAGGGTCATCCGCCTGGGAGACCTGGACCCTATTGTCACCGGATTTGCTACCCTGGGCTTTCCAATTGCGTGGGAGCCATTGATGTAATGTAACCCATATTCCAATCCACGCACCTCATCATCGAACCACCCAGTACATCAACCAAAAGGACAAGTTCTGGATGGTGCTGCAGGCCCTGGTCGACCGCTGTGAACAGTTCACGGACATTTTCGTCGAGTGGTTGGGCAGGGTGCACGAAGCCTGCATTTTCCGAAACTCCAGCCTCTACTACAAACTGGAGGCTGGCACTTTTTTCCCTCGGCGTGGCCTTCGCATCGGAGACGTGCAGATGCTACTGTGCATCGTGGGGGACAAGGCCTACCCCCTCAAGCCGTGGTTCATGAAGCCCTGCACCAGCCACCTGAACCCCAGCAGGACCAATTAAATGCCCTCCTCAGCCAAGCCCGCATGGAGGTGGAATGCGCCTTCGGGCGCCTAAAGGTGTAGCTCCGGTGCCTCCTGACCCGCCTCGATGTGGGGGAGCACAATATCTCTGAGGTGGTCTCGGCCTGCTGTGGCCTCCACAACATCAAGGAGAGAAAGGGGGAGGCCTTCCTACTGGGGTAGAGGGCAGAAGCTGGCCGGGAAGGAAGGGCCTTCGAGTAGCCACACACAGCTGCAATCCGCCAGGCCCATCAGGTGGGGGTGCGCATCCGGGATGTCCTGAGGGAGAGTTTTTCTCAAGGACCCCAGTAACTCTCCCCAGGGCCTCCCCACTAGGGGCCTGTGCCTTGCCCCCCTCTGCCTTTCTCACCACAATCCCTCCCTTTCCCATTCCCTATACTGTCAATAAAGACACCGATTTTGAGTTGAAAAACAAAACCTTTGTATTTTTTCATAATAAAAGTAATTGGGAAGTGTAGAGGAGGGGGGCAGGCTGAGAACCTGGAGAGGGAGGGTGGAGGGGGACTGAAAACCTGGATGGGCAAGAGGGACTGAGAACCTGGATGGGGGAGAATGGAGGGGAACTGAGAACCTGGCTGTTCCCCACTCTGGCATGATGATTGCAGAAGTGGGGCCCTGCAAAAGCACCCCAAAACCTTGTCTTTACAGGCTTTGGTACAAAAGACTTCCCCCCAGACTCCTGATACCCGGACTTTGGGGAATATCCGCTGCCACCACTCAAGTATTCCAAGGAACCAGGGAAAAGATCACTTGGGAAACCTCCTCCCTAAAACCTCAGGGGTTCCTGAAGCTCTTTCCCCCAAAGAGCTTGAAAAAAGAAAAAAGAAACTAGCTACAGTCTGTGGTAGCTGACTCCTAGTCAAACAGACAGAGTGACCTCTCAGGACACAAAAATGAACCAATACTGATTAATAAGAAAAAGAAAACAAACTTTTATTATCAAAACAAAACTACCATTGCAAGCATAGTTGAGATGGCTAGATGGTAAGGGCCACTAATTGATATACTCAGAGAAAATTCCGTGAGTTAGAACGCTTGATTGCGAAAGAGAGAAAAAACAGTTAACAGCTCAGACATCAATTCCAAATTCCCAAACCATAAAACCTGATGGGCTAACTAAACTTTGCCCTACTTACATATGGTGAGACTCAGACAAAGGAGGGAAAAGATAAAAGTTCCTTTGTCTCAGTTTGAAATCCCTACCTGCATTACTATTGGCTGATACCTGGCTAGGGACAGGAGACATAGTTAACCCCTTAGCCACCAGGCTGTTGGTCAGCTCTCCTGGTTATGACAGGGAGGGGGGCTCAGGCCTGGGAGCGGCGCATGGTGCAGCTAGAAGTGCAGCCTCAGGTCCAGGGACCTCGGCGGTGGGTGGGGTCTGGGACAACAAAGGTAGACAGGAGGGGGGCATAGAGAGGGGTCAGGTATGGTGCAGGGGGGGCGCGAGCAGAGACAGGATTTCATGGATGGTGGCATCATTTCATGGATGGTGGAACACATGTTTTTGCCCTACCGCACAATCTGATCCCACATGCAGGTCTGCCACTGGGCGTCATCCCGGACCCTCTGTGCCAGGGTTTGCTGCATGTCACAGAGGATGGCCACGTGCTGTCTCGTGAGGTCCTCGTGGACCCTCCTGCACTTGCGGCTGCCCTGGTGTCGGGCGGCTGCCTCGAATGGCATTGCTCGTCCCTCAGAGACACTTGGTCTGGCTGTGGAGAATAAAGAGGGAGAGGTGGTAATTAATCTAAGCAGACACTGTCCCTGAGGCCCTGCCCTCCTCTGTGATCAGCAATCAACAGTCTTTGGGCCGGAGGATGGGGATGTCCTGGGAGCAAGGCCATGTGTGGCCTGCACAGCAGGCCCTGCCTCACAGGGGCCTCGAGGTGTATGGGGACCATGCTTCCACCCTCCACCCCATCCAACAAACAAGCAGACAAGGGAAGTGTCTGGCCACACTGGGATCCCATGGGTGGGAGAGGGCCCTGGAGCAGCCTGCCCCTCCATGGGGCTCACACGCACACCTGCGCCTGGCTGCGCTGCCTCACGCATGCAGGCAGGCATACCCGTGTGCGGCACTCCTTGGACTGTGTGGGGTCTTGCGTGCGCCCTTGTGCCCAGCCTCCTTCCAGCGGTGGCTGGTGGTGGGAGGGCGTGGGTCAGACATGTGAGTGGCCTCCCCAGAGCCCATGAGCAGGAGTCCAGGGGTGCTCTGGGGCTGCCTCACGAGACCACGTTGTGCAGACCGGCACAGCACGTGCTTTCACGTGCATGGACTGCAGCACAATGTCCAGGTCGAGCAGGCCGAGCGACAATCACAGCTCAACCCTGTGGGGTCCTGCCCTGGAGCGAGAGCTTTGCTCACGGGCTCTGGCGTAGCCCTGGCAGAGCTCTTTTACTTTGCTCCGTACCTGTTCCAAAGTTTGGGGGAAGGGGTGGCCCCATGCAGCCAGATCCTCAGCCATCCGGCCGTACATGTCTGCATTGCGCACCCGGGAGCGGAGGTTTTTAGGGTAGTTTTGCAGGCCCCCACTTCTGCATGCCAGAGTGGGGAGTTAGCCTTGACAGTGTATAACCGGTGCTCACAACGACTAGGAGGGAGAGGGAAAGAGCAGTTACCCCAGGGCCCAGTGATTTAAAAGAGCCCAAACCCTGTAAATCACTGCTAGAACACTGGGTGGCATGGGAAGGGCAGTGCTGAAGAGAAGAGGATGTGAGAGGCCTCTCTAGACCAGTGGCAGGCCACAGGCAGCCAAATAGGACACAGTGAACCCCCCATCTATCAGCATTAGCGCCCCTGGACCAGGGGATGTGAAAGGCCCCTCTGAACCAGTGGCAGGCACACAGGCAGCGAAGTCTAACGCAGTGAAGCCCCATCTATCACCTTTAGCTCCCTCTGGACCCGGGATGTGAAAGGCCCCTGTGGACCACTGGCAGGTGCAAAGGCAGCAAAGTGTAACATAGTGCACCCCCATCTATCAGGATTAGCTCCCTCTGTAGCCATAAAAGGATGGGTAGCGAAAACTGAGCAAAGTCAAAACTGACATACTAGTATGTCAGTAACCACTACTGGGAGCTGATCTGGAGAGCAGCTGCTTGTGACGTTACAAGGGCCTCTTGCTCCAGCCTCTTTCTCCAGACCAGCTATGGCCACTGTACCACACAGCACCAGCTGCGCTGGGCAACACCGCCACTTGTACACTTTGCCTTCCAAAAACCCTTGGCTGCACACACCAGTAGCCCCCTCCTTCTTCTCGACCACTTGCTCTGTGGGGAAGGCCTTTGAGGGGCTGCTCAGCTCCTCCCACGCTCCCTCTTCCCAGCCTTTCCCTCGCCCACAGCCTCATCAACACCTTCATCCTCTTCTCACAACCCTTGCTTTCTGCCCTTCTCCTTCCTCACATCCCACGCTCCTCAAACTCACGCCGTCACAAACTCAGGCACGGGAGCCCACGGTGTTCCAAGCGCTTCCTTAGGGTCGCATCTTCTCAGGCCCGCACATCCTTCCTTTCCATGCCCGCAGGACACACGTTCCAAACACAGAGCTTTCCAGGAGCCAAAGAGCTGCTCATGGACTTTGGCACCCAGGAAGAAGTCTTCTTGCTCTCCTTCCCATGGAGCTACTCCAGGGTATGTCTACACTACAAAGTTAATTCGAACTAACGGACATTAGTTCGAATTAACTTTGATAGGCGCTACACACGCTCGGAGCGCTTAGTTCAAACTAGGTAAACCTCATTCTACGAGGACTAAGCCTAGTTCAAACTTACTAGTTCGAATTAAGGGGTGTGTAGCCCCTTAATTTGAACTAGTGGGAGGCTAGCCCTCCCCAGCTTTCCCTGGTGGCCACTCTGGCCAACACCAAGGAAACTCTACTGCCCCCCTCCCGGCCCCGGACCCCTTAAAGGGGCACGGGCTGGCTACGATGCCCGTGCCAGGTGCAAGCCTGCCAGCACCCAGCCAGCAGACCCTGCACCTGGCACGGCTCGAGCCAGCCACCCGATGCCCCCCAGCCCTCCCCCTCTTCCCGGGATAGGGCTGGCGGCTCCCGGGAGCTTGCCCGGGACCGCAAGAGGCGGGCACCCTCCTGGTCTAGTGCGGACATCGTGGACCTCGTCCACGACCTCGGCACTAGGCACAGGAAAGTGGCCGTCTAGGGCAGAAGAGCTGCCAGCCTGGCCACCCAGGAGCTGGTGTGCATGAAAATCAAGATGGTCCACTGAGACCCCCCGACCCTGAGCCCTGAGCTTACAATGGCCGTACTGGGTCAGACCAAAGGTCCATCTAGCCCGGTAGCCTGTCTGCCGACAGTGGCCAACCCTAGGGATCCTGGAGGGGATGGACCGAAGACAGGGACCAAGCCATTTGTCTCGTGCCATCCCTCTCCAGCCTTCCACAAACTTTGGACAGGGACACCACTCCTACCCCCTGGCTAATACCACTCCATAGACCCAACCTCCATGACTTGATCTCACTTCTCTTTAAACTCTGTTCTAGTTCTAGCCTTCACAGCCTCCTGCAGCAAGGAGTTCTACAAGTTGACTCTTTGCTTTGTGAAGAACAACTTTCTGTTACTAGTTTGAAGCCTGCTACCCATTCCTTTCCTTTGGTGTCCTCTAGTCCTTCTATTATGGGAACTAATGAACAACTTTTCTTGATGCAGCCTCTCCACCCCACTCATGCTTTTATAGACCTCTATCATATCTCCCCTCCATCTCCTCTTTTCTAAGCTGAAAAGTCCCAGTCTGTTTAGCCTCTCTTCATATGGGACCTGTTCCAAACCCCTCATCATTGTAGTTGCCCTCCCCTCTCCCAGCCTCTCTCTTCCCCTCTCCCACCTCCTTTTCCCAGTCTCCCCCAGTTTTGTTCAATAAAGAGAGATTCTATTTTGGAACACAATTGTCCTTTATTTTGTACATCAGGAAGGGGGGCTAGGGAAGGGTAAGTGGAAGGAGGTGAGGGAGGAATGGGGTACGAGCCCCCAACGGGGAGGACTGGGCTGGCTCTGCGGGCTTCTGGGGGTGGAAGCTCTCCTGCAGCCCCCCAATTGCCCCCTCTCCCCAGATGGCAGCCTGCGGCAAGTGCAGCCGGTCTGATGGCCGAGCGCTGTGATGTGCCCAGTGTGGGTACTCCGGGCAATCCAAGCCAGGACTGCTTTGCAAGCGGGGCACCCCTGAGAATTGTCTGTCCGGGGTGGGGGGTCGGGTCCCTTTAAGCACAGCCCTCGGCTAGCCTGAGACAGCAGCTCCACGCTCTAAGTCCTCATCTGATGCCCTGCTGGCACTGCTTCTGGCCATCCTTAACCCTGGTTCAGGGTCCACTCTGCGTGGACATGCTAGTTCGAATTAGCAAAACGCTAATTCAAACTAGTTTTTTAGTCTGGATGAGTTAGTTCGAATTAGCTTAGTTCAAATTAAGTAATTTGAACTAAGTTAGTTCGAATTAGCGCTGTAGTGTAGACATACCCCCCACTCGCTGTCCCTTCCCAAGCCAAAGTCAGGGCCACCTGCCGGCTCTCTGTGCACATGGGTGCAATTAGGCTGAGCCAGGGCCTGCTGCTCTGAAGATCCCTCGCTAAAAAGCCATGCCGTGACTCCGACTCGAGCCGAGGTTGCTGCGGCGGCAGCACAGAGTACTAACCGCTATACAATCACGGCCGAGCCATGGGCCCCCGCGGCAGCTGAACGGGAAAGGCTCAGCTCTGCGCTCGCACAAAGGCCGCTTTCCTCACCTAGGGCTGCAGCTTCTCATGCACCCCTCCTCTCCGCACCCACTGGAGTAACTGAATTTTAGCCCAGGGGGTTTCCCTGAGTATCCTTATCAATTGATTGCTCTTTCCATCTAGACACTTTCCTATGCTTGCAACTGTAGTTTTGCTTTGATAATAAAAGCTTGTGTCTTTTTTTCTAAATAACCGGGATTGGTGGATGGCTGTGTCCTTAGGACTCAGCGCCCAGTTATAAGGGCAGAGTCCATTGTTGTCTGTGTTGTCCTTCCGTGTTTCCCAACTCCAAGCAAAAGGGAGGTTGGGGCAGGGAGAGAGTTTTACCTTTGGGAGGAGATTTCCCAAGTGATCTCTTCCCTGGTGTTCTTGGAATTACTTGGGTGGGGGCAGCGGATTCCCCAAAATCTGGGTATTAGGATTTTGGGGTGAAGTTTTTGTACCAGAGCCTGTAGAAGCCAGGTTGTCGGAGTGCTCTTGCAGGCCCCCACTTCTGCATTCGTCGTGCCAGAGCGGGGAACAGCCTGACACATCCCAAGCCCCAGCCAGGGCCAGCTGCTGGCTCTCTGTGCACATGGGCGCAATCCGGCTGAGCCAGGTACTGCCACTCCGAAGATCCCTCACTAAAACCCTCCCGTTGTGACTGGCAGTCAAAGCGACGTTGCTGCAGCCACACACAGCACAGAGTACTATCCGCTGTACGATCACCGACGTGCCTTTACCATGGGCAAGCCAGAGCCACTGGCTTTGCAGGGTCATTATCTCTCTGCAGGTAAAAATCACCTTGTGGGGGCAGGAGTGCTGGTTCCTGTATGGGAATAGAGGGGCCAGGCACCCTGCTGGCCAGGCAGGTGGCATTTCTTTCTCTCCATGCAAAAAGCTGGCGGTAACAGCACTTTCCCATCAGGGAGTTGCAGCCCAGTCTCCGGCGCCAGGGATACTCAGCACGATATGAACAGAGAAGGCAGGCATTATAGCACTGAGGTGACCGGAGACTTTATGGAGGGTGCTTTTGGTCCCATGCGCTTTGCGCTTGTCCCCTCCCCAGAGGGGAAGGAAAAGAGAAATCCCTCCTCCCCTCGTGGGGTTAGCGCCAGCGAGCAAAGGGAGCCGCGTCCTCGGCGCGATTAGCACCTTAACCGACCGATCTAACCGAGCAGCCGGCGCACGCTGGTTTCAGAGCTTTGAAGTCAGGCGAGCAAGCGCTTTCCCTGCTTCCCTGCCGCGGGACACGGCGCGAGCGGCTCTGCTACTTGCGGGGCATTTCCGGCGGCATTTTCAAACCCCGGCAGAGCACGTGCGCGCAGACAGCCCCTCCCGCACTCGGGCCGACGGGAGCC
This sequence comes from Pelodiscus sinensis, assembly GCF_052426305.1. Taxonomy (NCBI): domain Eukaryota; kingdom Metazoa; phylum Chordata; order Testudines; family Trionychidae; genus Pelodiscus; species Pelodiscus sinensis. The sequence goes on from NC_143053.1 coordinate 152,442,068, forward strand.
CGCGGCGACAGGCAGGGAGCGCGCCCGGCGCGCGGCTCCAGCACGGGACATGCAGCGCAGGCGATGGAAAGGGGCCAGCTGGGGACCCCGCCTGGGGGGCGGAGCGGGCGGGGGCGGGGCTACTATTTGAAGGCACGAGGGGGGCGGGCGCAGCCTGGGGGAGGGGCGCCTGCCGGCGGGGAGCAGGGGGCGGGGCGGGGCGGGGCGGGGCAGCAGCCAGGGGCGCTGAGCGGGGCGGGGCTGCCGCAGGGGACAGTAGCGCGGGGAGCTACTGGCCGCAGCACGAGCCCCACAGATATTGGTGCGCGTGCCGCCTCCTCGCCGCCTTAACCCCGGGGGCCCCGCGCCATGGCCCCGCCCACACTCCTCCCAAGGCCTTCGGAAGCGCAGCGGCGTCCCCTTACTGCGCAGGCGCCAACTTTCCCGCCAAAAAGGGCGAAACCAAAAAACCTAATAGGGCGGAGCCTGCCCCCCCCACCACGTGGTCAGGAGATGGTATCGCCCAGGGCTGAGCATATAAAAAGGCGACTACTGGCCACGCCCCTTTCACTCCTGGACGCACACGCCGCCTTGCTGCCCGTTTCGCCGGTAGGGGAAAGGTTTGTCTCCGCGGACGCGCCTTGGCTGCTCCGAGCCGGGTAACCGCTGCGCTCGGCTCCCCCCCGCCCGGAAAGAGCAGCGCGGAGCGGGGAGACGCCCGGGGCCGCCTCCTGGGGCCGCTTTGCTCCAGCCCGGCGTGTTCCCCGGCGCGCGTCGAAAGCGTTTCTCTGTTTCCCGGCCAGGCTGCAGCGCCGCCCCCTGCTCCTTGGAAAGGCTCGCCTGAGAGCGCTTCGACGGGAGCTCCGGTGAGAGAGTGTGTAGGGGGTGGGGCGCGTGGGCGGTGTCCCCAATAGGCTGGGCAAGGTATCTGCTAGTCTCAGTGTCTGGGTATCTTCCTTCACTGGTGCCGGTTGCACAGACTGTCTGGCCAGGCTTTGAGCAGTTTGAACTGTGTGTAACGGGAGTGCTTTGTTACAGCTGAATGTACGAGGGGCCATAGATTGGGAGGCAAGGCTTTGAGCTGGGCCTGCTTCTTGCACCACCACCCTTACAGGAAAGGCAGAGGAAAAACTGAGGGAGCAGCCAATGGGGTTGCTTTTGAGAGCTCTGATGGAAGTTTGGGTAATTGAGGCAGTGCTGGGAAAGGGTTGGACGGTGGCTTGTGTCATGAACTGGCTGATGAATTCTCCAAAAGTCTGTATGTCTGGTGATGTTCCCTCACTGGGGATGGCTTCACACAGGCTTGAGCTGTGTGTTGAGCAGTTGGAATTGTCTCTAATGGGAGTGCTTTGTTACATGTGGATGGACAGGGGCAATAGATATGGAGGCAAGGCTGTGAGCTGGGCCTCCTTTTTAGAGCCACCATCCTTGTAGGAAAGGCAGACAGAGAGCAAATGCAAGGAGCAGCCAATTGAGGAGCTTGCCAAAGATCTGGTGGGAGTTTCGGTAAGTGTGGTCATTTTGGGGGCAAGGCGGTCTGTGTGTTTAGTTGGCTGCACTCAGTATCCACTAGTCTCTGTGTATGGTGATTTTATATCACTGGTGCCGGTTGCACAGACTGTCTAGACATGGTTTGAACAGTTGAATTGTGCCTAATGGGACTGCTTTGTTTCAGGTGGATGGACAAGGGGCAATAGAATTGGAGGCAAGGCTGTGAGCTGGGCCTCCTTTTTAGGGCCACCATCTTGGCAGAGAGAAAAGTGAAGGAGCATCCAACTGAGGAGTTTCCCAAAGATTTGATGGGAGCTTGGGTGAGTGTGGTCATTTGGGGGGCAAGACGGTCTGAGTCTTTAGTTGGCTGCACTCAGGATCCACTAGTCTCAGTGTCTGGTGATTTTATATCAGTGGTACCGGTTGCACAGACTGTCTAGACATGGTTTGAACAGTTGAATTGTGCCTAATGGGACTGCTTTGTTTCAGGTGGATGGACAAGGGGCAATAGAATTGGAGGCAAGGCTGTGAGCTGGGCCTCCTTTTTAGAACCACCATCTTTGCAGACAGAAAAGTGAAGGAGCAGCCAAGTGAGGAATTTCCCAAATATCTCATGGGAGCTTGGGTGAGTGTTGTCATTTTGAGGGCAAGGCGGTCTGTGTTTTTAGTTGGCTGCACTCAGGATCCCCTAGTCTCAGTATCTGGTGATTTTATGTCACTGGAGCCGGTTGCACAGACTGTGTGGACATGGTTTGAACAGTTGAATTTTGCTTAATGGGAGTGCTTTGTTACAGGTGTATCGACAAGTGGCAATAGATTTGGAGGCAAGGCTGTGAGCTGGGCCTCCTTTTTAGAGCCACCATCTTTGCAGAGAGAAAAGTGAAGGAGCAGCCAACTGAGTAGTTTCCCAAAGATCTGATGGGAGTTTGGGTGAGTGTGGCCTTTTAGGGGCCAAGGCGGTCTGTGTTTTTAGTTGGCTGCACTCAGTATCCACTAGTCTCAGTGTCTGGTGATTTTATGTCATGGGTGCCGGTTGCACAGACTGTCGGGACATGGTTTGAACAGTTGAATTGTGCCTAATGGGAGTGCTTTGTTTCAGGTGGATCGACAAGGGGCAATAGAATTGGAGGCAAGGCTGTGAGCTGGGCCTCCTTTTTAGAGCCGACAACTTTGCAGACAGAAAAGTGAAGGAGCAGCCAATTGAGGAGCTTGCCAAAGATCTGGTGGGAGTTTTGGTAAGTGTGGTCATTTCGGGGGCAAGGCGGTCTGTGTTTTTAGTTAGCTGCACTAAGTATCCACTAGTCACAGTGTTTGGTGATTTTATGTCACTGTTGCCGGTTGCACAGACTGTCGGGACATGGTTTGAACAGTTGAATTGTGCCTAATGGGACTGCTTTGTTACAGGTGTATCAACAATTGGCAATAGATTTGGAGGCAAGGCTGTGAGCTGGGCCTCCTTTTTAGAGCCACCATCCTTGTAGGAAAGACAGGCAGAGAGCAAACGGAAGGAGCAGCCAGCTGAGGAGCTTGCCTAAGAGCTGATGGGAGCTTGGGTGAGTGTGGTCATTTTGGGAGCAAGGCGGTCTGTGTTGTTAGTTGGCTGGACTAAGTATCCACTAGTCTCTGTGTCTGGTGATTTTTATGTCACTGGTGCCGGTTGCACAGCCTGTCTGGACATGCTTTGAGCAGTTGGAATTGAATGAACTGGGAGTGCTTTGTTACAGGTGGATCGACAAGTGGCAATAGATATGGAGGCAAGGCTGTGAGCTGGGCCTCCTTTTTAGAGCCAACATCTTTGCAGACAGAAAAGTGAAGGAGCAGCCGACTGAAGAATTTCCCAAAGATCTGATCGGAGCTTGGGTGAGTGTGGTCATTTTGGGGGCAAGACGGTCTGTCGTTAGTTGGCTGCACTTAGTATCCACTAGTCACAGTGTCTGGTGATTTTATGTCACTGGTGCCGGTTGCACAGACTGTCTGGACATGGTTTGAACAGTTGAATTGTGCCTAATGGGACTGCTTTGTTTCAGGTGGATGGACAAGGGGCAATAGAATTGGAGGCAAGGCTGTGAGCTGGGCCTCCTTTTTAGAGCCACCATCCTTGTAGGAAAGGCAGGCAGAGAGCAAACGCAAGGAGCAGCCAATTGAGGAGCTTGCCAAAGATCTGGTGGGAGTTTCGGTAAGTGTGGTCATTTCGGGGGCAAGGCGGTCTGTGTCGTTAGTTGGTTGCACTCAGTATCCACTAGTCTCAGTGTCTGGTGATTTTATGTCAGTGGTGCCGGTTGCACAGACTGTCGAGACGCGGTTTGAACAGTTGAATTGTGCCTAATGGGACTGCTTTGTTTCAGGTGGATGGACAAGGGGCAATAGAATTGGAGGCAAGGCTGTGAGCTGGGCCTCCTTTTTAGAACCACCATCCTTGTAGGAAAGGCAGGCAGAGAGCAAACGCAAGGAGCAGCCAATTGAGGAGCTTGCCAAAGATCTGGTGGGAGTTTCGGTAAGTGTGGTCATTTCGGGGGCAAGGTGGTCTGTGTCGTTAGTTGGCTGCACTCAGTATCCACTAGTCTCAGTGTCTGGTGATTTTATGTCACTGGTGCCGGTTGCACAGACTGTCGAGACGTGGTTTGAACAGTTGAATTGTGCCTAATGGGACTGCTTTGTTTCAGGTGGATGGACAAGGGGCAATAGAATTGGAGGCAAAGCTGTGAGCTGGGCCTCCTTTTTAGGGCCACCATCTTTGCAGAGAGAAAAGTGAAGGAGCAGCCAACTGAGTAGTTGCCCAAAGGTCTGATGGGAGCTTGGGTGAGTGTGGCCATTTGGGGGGCAAGGCGGTCTGTGTTTTTAGTTGGCTGCACTCAGTATCCACTAGTCTCAGTGTCTGGTGATTTTATGTCACTGGTGCCGGTTGCACAGACTGTGTGGACATGGTTTGAACAGTTGAATTTTGCCTAATGGGAGTGCTTTGTTACAGGTGTATCGACAAGTGGCAATAGATTTGGAGGCAAGGCTGTGAGCTGGGCCTCCTTTTTAGGGCCACCATCTTTGCAGAGAGAAAAGTGAAGGAGCATCCAACTGAGGAGTTTGCCAAAGATCTGATGGGAGCTTGGGTGAGTGTGGTCTTTTTGGGGGCAAGGCGGTCTGTGTCGTTAGTTAGCTGCACTAAGTATCCACTAGTCACAGTGTTTGGTGATTTTATGTCACTGGTGCCGGTTGCACAGACTGTCGAGACATGGTTTGAACAGTTGAATTGTGCCTAATGGGACTGCTTTGTTTCAGGTGGATGGACAAAGGGCAATAGAATTGGGGGCAAGGCTGTGAGCTGGGCCTCCTTTTTAGAACCACCATCCTTGTAGGAAAGGCAGGCAGAGAGCAAACGCAAGGAGCAGCCAATTGAGGAGCTTGCCAAAGATCTGGTGGGAGTTTCGGTAAGTGTGGTCATTTCGGGGGCAAGGTGGTCTGTGTCGTTAGTTGGCTGCACTCAGTATCCACTAGTCTCAGTGTCTGGTGATTTTATGTCACTGGTGCCGGTTGCACAGACTGTCGAGACGTGGTTTGAACAGTTGAATTGTGCCTAATGGGACTGCTTTGTTTCAGGTGGATGGACAAGGGGCAATAGAATTGGAGGCAAAGCTGTGAGCTGGGCCTCCTTTTTAGAGCCACCATCCTTGCCTGAGAGAAAGCTATAGGAGCAGTCAAGAGGGGTGCTTACCAAAGACCTGACTGGAGCTCAGGTACGTGTGGTGTTTGGGCGGGAGGGTTTGGGCTGTGGGTTGTCGTGAACTGTGTGGGTTAACTGGTCAGTAGTCTGTCTGGTCATTTTCTTTTACTGGTTCCCATTCCTGGACTATTTTCTCATATGTTGAGCCATTTGAATTGTGCCTAATGGGACTTCTTTGTTTCAGGTGGATGGACAAGGGGCAATAGATTTGGAGGCAAGGCTGTGAGCTGGGCCTCCTTTTTAGAGCCACCATCCTTGTAGGAAAGGCAGACAGAGAGCAAACACAAGGAGCAGCCAATTGAGGAGTTTGCCAAAGATCTGATGGGAGCTTGGGTGAGTGTGGCCATTTTGGGGGCAAGGCGGTCTGTGTCGTTAGTTGGCTGCACTCAGTATCCACTAGTCGCAGTGTCTGGTGATTTTATGTCACTGGTGCCGGTTGCACAGACTGTCGAGACGTGGTTTGAACAGTTGAATTGTGCCTAATGGGACTGCTTTGTTTCAGGTGGATGGACAAGGGGCAATAGAATTGGAGGCAAGGCTGTGAGCTGGGCCTCCTTTTTAGAGCCACCATCCTTGTAGGAAAGGCAGGCAGAGAGCAAATGCAAGGAGCAGCCAATTAAGGAGCTTGCCAAAGATCTGGTGGGAGTTTTGGTAAGTGTGGTCATTTCGGGGGCAAGGCGGTCTGTGTCGTTAGTTGGCTGCACTCAGTATCCACTAGTCGCAGTGTCTGGTGATTTTATGTCACTGGTGCCGGTTGCACAGACTGTCGAGACATGGTTTGAACAGTTGAATTGTGCCTAATGGGACTGCTTTGTTTCAGGTGGATGGACAAGGGCAATAGAATTGGAGGCAAGGCTGTGAGCTGGGCCTCCTTTTTAGAGCCACCATCTTTGCAGAGAGAAAAGTGAAGGAGCAGCCAACTGAATAGTTTCCCAAAGATCTGATGGGAGTTTGGGTGAGTGTGGCCTTTTAGGGGCCAAGGCTGTCTGTGTTTTTAGTTGGCTGCACTCAGTATCCACTAGTCTCAGTGTCTGGTGATTTTATGTCACGGGTGCCAGTTGCACAGACTGTCTGGACATGGTTTGAACAGTTGAATTGTGCCTAATGGGAGTGCTTTGTTTCAGGTGGATCGACAAGGGGCAATAGAATTGGAGGCAAGGCTGTGAGCTGGGCCTCCTTTTTAGAGCCACCATCCTTGTAGGAAAGGCAGGCAGAGAGCAAATGCAAGGAGCAGCCAATTAAGGAGCTTGCCAAAGATCTGGTGGGAGTTTTGGTAAGTGTGGTCATTTCGGGGGCAAGGCGGTCTGTGTCGTTAGTTAGCTGCACTCAGTATCCACTAGTCGCAGTGTCTGGTGATTTTATGTCACTGGTGCCGGTTGCACAGACTGTCGAGACATGGTTTGAACAGTTGAATTGTGCCTAATGGGACTGCTTTGTTTCAGGTGGATGGACAAGGGGCAATAGAATTGGAGGCAAGGCTGTGAGCTGGGCCTCCTTTTTAGGGCCACCATCTTTGCAGAGAGAAAAGTGAAGGAGCATCCAACTGAGGAGTTTGCCAAAGATCTGATGGGAGCTTGGGTGAGTGTGGTCATTTTGGGGACAAGGCGGTCTGTGTCGTTAGTTAGCTGCACTAAGTATCCACTAGTCACAGTGTTTGGTGATTTTATGTCACTGGTGCCGGTTGCACAGACTGTCGAGACATGGTTTGAACAGTTGAATTGTGCCTAATGGGACTGCTTTGTTTCAGGTGGATCGACAAGGGCAATAGAATTGGAGGCAAGGCTGTGAGCTGGGCCTCCTTTTTAGAGCCACCATCCTTGTAGGAGAGGCAGACAGAGAGCAAACACAAGGAGCAGCCAATTGAGGAGCTTGCCAAAGATCTGGTGGGAGTTTCGGTAAGTGTGGTCATTTTGGGGGCAAGGCGGTCTGTGTGTTTAGTTGGCTGCACTCAGTATCCACTAGTCTCTGTGTATGGTGATTTTATATCACTGGTGCCGGTTGCACAGACTGTCGAGACATGGTTTGAACAGTTGAATTGTGCCTAATGAGAGTGCTTTGTTTCAGGTGGATGGACAAGGGGCAATAGAATTGGAGGCAAGGCTGTGAGCTGGGCCTCCTTTTTAGAGCCACCATCCTTGCCTGAGAGAAAGCTATAGGAGCAGTCAAGAGGGGTGCTTACCAAAGACCTGACTGGAGCTCAGGTAAGTGTGGTGTTTGGGCGGGAGGGTTTGGGCTGTGGGTTGTTGTGAACTGTGTGGGTTAACTGGTCAGTAGTCTGTCTGGTCATTTTCTTTTACTGGTGCCCATTCCTGGACTATTTTCTCATATGTTGAGCCATTTGAATTGTGTATAATGGGAGTGCTTTGTTACAGTTGGGTGTACAAGGGATAGATTTTTGAGGCAAGGCTTTGAGCTGGGCCTCCTTCTTAGAGCCACCAGCCTTATGCCAACGGCAGAGCAAAAGCGGAGGGAACAGCCAACAGGGTTGTTTTCGAAAGATCTGATGGGAGCTTGAAGTAAGTATGGTGTTCGTGGGGCCTTTGTCGTTTGGTGGCTGGGCTAGGTATCCAAGAGTCTTAGTGTTTGGTGGTGATCCTTCACTGGTGCTGGTTGCACAGACTGTTTGGTGGTATGTTGAGTAGTATGAATTGTTTCTATTGGGAGTGGTTTGTTACAGGTGAGTCTGCAAGGGGCGATATAATTGGAGGAAAGGCTTTGAGATGGGCCTCCTTCTTAGATCCTCCATCCTTGCACCAAAGGCCAGCAGAGAGAAAACTGAATGAGCAGCCAAGTGAGGCACTTGCAAAATATCTGATGGGAGTTTGGGTAAGTGTGGCAATTTTGGGGGTGAGGGTGCTGTGTCGTAGTTGGTGGGCTAAGTATCCACGAATCTTCGTGTCAAGTGATTTTTCTTCGTTGGTGCTGGTTGCGCAGTCTGGCCATGCTTTGAGCAGTTTTATTGTGCCTAATGAGAGTGCTCTGTTACAGGTGGGTCTACAAGGGGTGAGATTTTTTTCAGGCAAGTCTTTGGGCTGGGCCTCCTTTTTAGAGCCACCAGTCTTACACCAAGAGCAGAGGAAAAACGGAGGAAGCAGCCAACAGGGTCACTTTGGAGAGATCTGCTGGGAGCTTGGGTAAGTGTGGTCTTTGTGGGGGCTTTGTCGCTTGGCTGGGCTAGGAATCCAAGACGCTTAGTGTCTGCTTATGTTCCTTCACTGGTGCTGGTTGCACAGACTGTTGGGCTGAGTTTTGAGCCGTTTGAATTGTGTGTAAAGGGCGATAAGATAGGACAAAGGGCCTTTAGCTGGGCTTCCTTCTGAAAGGGACCAGCCAAAGTATGGTCTCTAGAGCCCTTTTAAAAATATGGGCATTTCTGAGTGGTTACAGCTAAATTAATCCCCATGGTTTTGTATTTCTAGTCGGGAATTTTTTTCCTCCCGTCTGCAAACTTACATTCAATGACATGTTATCAATCCATTTGAGGGTTCTCCCTCTTATACCATGACAACCTACTTGACGGGAGAGCTTTTGATGAGGGATCTTGCCAAAGTCTTCCTGGAAATTGTTGTAGTCCAATAAAGAGGCTGGCTTCCCCCTTCTCCACAGGTCTGTTAACCCTTTCCCACTCAAAGAACTCTCCAGGAGGGCATGACTTGGCTTTACAGAAACTGTTCTCCTCTACCCCAACAAATTACATCTCGCACAATTTTGTGCTTGACCATGGTTCCAAGTAAATTACCCAGTAAATTACAATTGCTTCTTTTGCTTGGGGGTTCTCCTAGTATGGTTTTTACTATGGAGGACACATATAAGTTCGGCCTCTTTCAGTGCCTTTGAAAATCATCCGGGGTTATACTTCTCTCACTGTACCTTTTTGATTTCTGTTTAAGCAACTTACTCATTTCTGTGTAGTTCCCCTTTCCGAAATTAAGTGCTACAGAGAGGTTAGCGGGGTACCGTATTAGTTTAGATGGAGCCCATCCTTCCTGTATAGGCTCCCCCTTTCCCCAAAGCTCCCCCCTGCCTGATAAAGCTAAATCCCTCCTGTCAACACCACCGTCTCCTCCACGCATGGAGACTGAAGTGCTGCCTGCCTACCTGGTCCTGCGTGTGGAAGCGGAAGCCTGGGAAAGGTCCGAGAGGAGCGCTCGGGTAAGTGTGGCTCTTTTTGGGGAGGTGGTCGGGGCGGAGGGTTTGTTGAGGGGAGGTGGGATGAGTATCGAGTGTCTGTGTAGCCAGACAGGAAACCCCCTTGTAACATCCATCTTTGCTTGCCTGGAAGCATGCAGGCAACACAGAGCAGTAAAACAGCATAGTCTTTGAAAGCCTGGACAGGAGGCCCAGATATGCCAGCTCATAAGTGACCCTGGATGGCTGTAGACAGAGATAGGCCAATTGTTGACCTTGAGGCTGCGAAAACTGCCTTGGCTGGCACCTATATTGATATGAACACACAGCTGTCCGTGGGGGGAGGAATCTCTCGCCCAGTAAAGAATGTCCAGTACTCACAATTTAGTTCTCTCTCTTACAAGTGTAAATTAAGTTGAAACTCCTTTGTAAGAACTGGCGTCACAGACAGACCAGCACAATTTGGAATCTTAGATAAGAAAGAGGATACGGGCCCCTATGGGTATAAAGATGGGTCCAGCACCACATTTACTCTGAGTGTCAATCTACCATCTATCTGCAGGTCGGGTTAGGTGTTTGACCTCCCGAGGTTCCACGGAGATGCCCACCTCGTATTCGTCTTTCCTAGGAATTGAGGGACTGGCTCTGGCCTGATACGCTGGAGTAGAGAGGCACAGAAGGGGGTAAAAATTGTACCTGGATGTGGTCCTTTGTCTGTCTTAAGTGTACACGTAGACTTACAGCTCTCTAAAGATTAAGCTGTTACTTGGTACCATTATTTCTATTTTCTATCTTAATTTTCTTTGTAACCATTTTTAAGATCTATATTTGCTAGCAGTTAAGAAATAGAGCAATAGCCATTATAACCATATGATTTATAAGCTTCTTTAATAAACCTGTAACTGTTTAAGCATAAACCTGACTCCTTCAGTTGCTGTAACAGAACCAAGCACAATTTAAAAGAACTCCAGCCGGTCATAAGGGACAGGTATAGGGAGAGCTTGGGCATTTGGATCGTGTCGCTTCCAGAGGACAGATCCGTAGGGGCATCTCTCAGTCTTCCCTAGGCTGCCCGCTGCGAAGGGATCCTGTATCCTAGCAGTCAAAGTCTGAGATGTAATAAGCTCTCCCTGTAAACTCTGGGGCGTCTGTCGGCCTCTTGGCTGCCCTCCGCGAAGGGATCCCGATCCTAGCGGACAAAGACACGGACGTTAAACTCCTTGGGGCGCCCTTCAGCCTCCCAGGCTGCCCACTGTGATGGGACCTTGCGTCTCAGCAGTTAAAGACTTGGGTGTAACACACAAACACACACTGCCCTGACCATCGGCTGAGAGCATTGGCGTAGTCGGCAGGATTGTGTTATTGGTTCAAATACAGCAACGTGAAGCCAGTCACGATTGATGTGGATTTTAGCTATATAGAGAAAATGTTTGCCCTAACTGGTGCTAGTTGCAGGGAGTGAGACGTCATGTGTTTGGCAGTTGAGAGTGCTCTGTTGCAGGTGGGGACCTTGAGGGGAAATTGGGCTTGGAGGGAAGGCTTGAAGCCAGCAGCCGGAGGGAACTGAGTGAGCAGCCAAGAGGGGAGTTTCCCGTAGGAAGGTCCAAGTGGAGCTCAGGTAAGCGTGGCTTTTGGGGGCTTGCGTTAAGAACGGCCATAGTGGGTCAGACCAGATACCCATGTAGCCCAGTATCCTGTCTTCCAACAGTGGAGGATAATAGTTCCCTAGGGCTATCCTCTTCTTCTTCTTGGAGCAGGAGATGGCTACCCACAAATATTGCGTGGCATATTTAGGTTCATTTAAGGTGTTTACTTGACTCGATTCTGCATTTTCTTTCACGGATAGTGCTGCTCCCCCACCAGCACGACCTGTTGTGTCCTTCGCATCCCTGCCCGGGGTATGGCTGTGTCCCATTGATCGTCCTCATTCCACCAAGTTTCCGTGGTGCCTATTGTATCGCTATCCTTCTTTGATACAAGGCATCTGGTTCACCCGCTGAATATTTAGACGTCTAGCGTTTGTGTAGAAGCACTTGAAAAGTGTCCCTCCTGATCTGTCTGCCACTTGCAGAGGTGTTAGCCTCTGTTTTGTTTCTCATCTGCTCTTACCCATACCCTCTCATCTTCCATCCTGTCTTTCTTACTAGACCGTAGAGACTCTGCATGAATAGAGCCTCCCCTAAGAGATGTCTGTGTAGGATCCAAGTGCTCCTCCGCACCCGTGGGCTTTCCCTTAGCCCTTAGTTTCAAACCTGCTCTACGACCTTTTTAATGTGAAGTGCCGGCAGCGGGGTACCATTTTGGTTTAGGTGGAACCCATCCTTCCTGTATAGGCTCTCCCTTTCCCCAAGGCTCCTCTTCTCCCCCCCCCCCCCCCACTGTTCCTGATAAAGCTTAAATCCCTCCAGTCTACACCATGGTCTCGTCCACGCTTGGAGACTGAAGTGCTGCCTGCCTACCTGGTCCTGCGTGTGGAAGCGGAAGCCTGGGAAAGGTCCGAGAGGAGCGCTCGGGTAAGTGTGGCTCTTTTTGGGGAGGTGGTCGGGGCGGAGGGTTTGTTGAGGGGAGGTGGGATGAGTATCGAGTGTCTGTGTAGCCAGACAGGAAACCCCCTTGTAACATCCATCTTTGCTTGCCTGGAAGCATGCAGGCAACACAGAGCAGTAAAACAGCATAGTCTTTGAAAGCCTGGACAGGAGGCCCAGATATGCCAGCTCATAAGTGACCCTGGATGGCTGTAGACAGAGATAGGCCAATTGTTGACCTTGAGGCTGCGAAAACTGCCTTGGCTGGCACCTATATTGATATGAACACACAGCTGTCCGTGGGGGGAGGAATCTCTCGCCCAGTAAAGAATGTCCAGTACTCACAATTTAGTTCTCTCTCTTACAAGTGTAAATTAAGTTGAAACTCCTTTGTAAGAACTGGCGTCACAAAGACAGACCAGCACAATTTGGAATCTTAGATAAGAAAGAGGATACGGGCCCCTATGGGTATAAAGATGGGTCCAGCACCACATTTACTCTGAGTGTCAATCTACCATCTATCTGCAGGTCGGGTTAGGTGTTTGACCTCCCGAGGTTCCACGGAGATGCCCACCTCGTATTCGTCTTTCCTAGGAATTGAGGGACTGGCTCTGGCCTGATACGCTGGAGTAGAGAGGCACAGAAGGGGGTAAAAATTGTACCTGGATGTGGTCCTTTGTCTGTCTTAAGTGTACACGTAGACTTACAGCTCTCTAAAGATTAAGCTGTTACTTGGTACCATTATTTCTATTTTCTATCTTAATTTTCTTTGTAACCATTTTTAAGATCTATATTTGCTAGCAGTTAAGAAATAGAGCAATAGCCATTATAACCATATGATTTATAAGCTTCTTTAATAAACCTGTAACTGTTTAAGCTTAAACCTGACTCCTTCAGTTGCTGTAACAGAACCAAGCACAATTTAAAAGAACTCCAGCCGGTCATAAGGGACAGGTATAGGGAGAGCTTGGGCATTTGGATCGTGTCGCTTCCAGAGGACAGATCCGTAGGGGCATCTCTCAGTCTTCCCTAGGCTGCCCGCTGCGAAGGGATCCTGTATCCTAGCAGTCAAAGTCTGAGATGTAATAAGCTCTCCCTGTAAACTCTGGGGCGTCTGTCGGCCTCTTGGCTGCCCTCCGCGAAGGGATCCCGATCCTAGCGGACAAAGACACGGACGTTAAACTCCTTGGGGCGCCCTTCAGCCTCCCAGGCTGCCCACTGTGATGGGACCTTGTGTCTCAGCAGTTAAAGACTTGGGTGTAACACACAAACACACACTGCCCTGACCATCGGCTGAGAGCATTGGCGTAGTCGGCAGGATTGTGTTATTGGTTCAAATACAGCAACGTGAAGCCAGTCACGATTGATGTGGATTTTAGCTATATAGAGAAAATGTTTGCCCTAACTGGTGCTAGTTGCAGGGAGTGAGACGTCATGTGTTTGGCAGTTGAGAGTGCTCTGTTGCAGGTGGGGACCTTGAGGGGAGATAGGGCTTGGAGGGAAGGCTTGAAGCCAGCAGCCGGAGGGAACTGAGTGAGCAGCCAAGAGGGGAGTTTCCCGTAGGAAGGTCCAAGTGGAGCTCAGGTAAGCGTGGCTTTTGGGGGCTTGCGTTAAGAACGGCCATAGTGGGTCAGACCAGATACCCATGTAGCCCAGTATCCTGTCTTCCAACAGTGGAGGATAATAGTTCCCTAGGGCTATCCTCTTCTTCTTCTTGGAGCAGGAGATGGCTACCCACAAATATTGCGTGGCATATTTAGGTTCATTTAAGGTGTTTACTTGACTCGATTCTGCATTTTCTTTCACGGATAGTGCTTCTCCCCCACCAGCACGACCTGTTGTGTCCTTCGCATCCCTGCCCGGGGTATGGCTGTGTCCCATTGATCGTCCTCATTCCACCAAGTTTCCGTGGTGCCTATTGTATCGCTATCCTTCTTTGATACAAGGCATCTGGTTCACCCGCTGAATATTTAGACGTCTAGCGTTTGTGTAGAAGCACTTGAAAAGTGTCCCTCCTGATCTGTCTGCCACTTGCAGAGGTGTTAGCCTCTGTTTTGTTTCTCATCTGCTCTTACCCATACCCTCTCATCTTCCATCCTGTCTTTCTTACTAGACCGTAGAGACTCTGCATGAATAGAGCCTCCCCTAAGAGATGTCTGTGTAGGATCCAAGTGCTCCTCCGCACCCGTGGGCTTTCCCTTAGCCCTTAGTTTCAAACCTGCTCTACGACCTTTTTAATGTGAAGTGCCGGCAGCGGGGTACCATTTTGGTTTAGGTGGAACCCATCCTTCCTGTATAGGCTCTCCCTTTCCCCAAGGCTCCTCTTCTCCCCCCCCCCCCCCCCCCCCACTGTTCCTGATAAAGCTTAAATCCCTCCAGTCTACACCATGGTCTCGTCCACGCTTGGAGACTGAAGTGCTGCCTGCCTACCTGGTCCTGCGTGTGGAAGCGGAAGCCTGGGAAAGGTCCGAGAGGAGCGCTCGGGTAAGTGTGGCTCTTTTTGGGGAGGTGGTCGGGGCGGAGGGTTTGTTGAGGGGAGGTGGGATGAGTATCGAGTGTCTGTGTAGCCAGACAGGAAACCCCCTTGTAACATCCATCTTTGCTTGCCTGGAAGCATGCAGGCAACACAGAGCAGTAAAACAGCATAGTCTTTGAAAGCCTGGACAGGAGGCCCAGATATGCCAGCTCATAAGTGACCCTGGATGGCTGTAGACAGAGATAGGCCAATTGTTGACCTTGAGGCTGCGAAAACTGCCTTGGCTGGCACCTATATTGATATGAACACACAGCTGTCCGTGGGGGGAGGAATCTCTCGCCCAGTAAAGAATGTCCAGTACTCACAATTTAGTTCTCTCTCTTACAAGTGTAAATTAAGTTGAAACTCCTTTGTAAGAACTGGCGTCACAAAGACAGACCAGCACAATTTGGAATCTTAGATAAGAAAGAGGATACGGGCCCCTATGGGTATAAAGATGGGTCCAGCACCACATTTACTCTGAGTGTCAATCTACCATCTATCTGCAGGTCGGGTTAGGTGTTTGACCTCCCGAGGTTCCACGGAGATGCCCACCTCGTATTCGTCTTTCCTAGGAATTGAGGGACTGGCTCTGGCCTGATACGCTGGAGTAGAGAGGCACAGAAGGGGGTAAAAATTGTACCTGGATGTGGTCCTTTGTCTGTCTTAAGTGTACACGTAGACTTACAGCTCTCTAAAGATTAAGCTGTTACTTGGTACCATTATTTCTATTTTCTATCTTAATTTTCTTTGTAACCATTTTTAAGATCTATATTTGCTAGCAGTTAAGAAATAGAGCAATAGCCATTATAACCATATGATTTATAAGCTTCTTTAATAAACCTGTAACTGTTTAAGCTTAAACCTGACTCCTTCAGTTGCTGTAACAGAACCAAGCACAATTTAAAAGAACTCCAGCCGGTCATAAGGGACAGGTATAGGGAGAGCTTGGGCATTTGGATCGTGTCGCTTCCAGAGGACAGATCCGTAGGGGCATCTCTCAGTCTTCCCTAGGCTGCCCGCTGCGAAGGGATCCTGTATCCTAGCAGTCAAAGTCTGAGATGTAATAAGCTCTCCCTGTAAACTCTGGGGCGTCTGTCGGCCTCTTGGCTGCCCTCCGCGAAGGGATCCCGATCCTAGCGGACAAAGACACGGACGTTAAACTCCTTGGGGCGCCCTTCAGCCTCCCAGGCTGCCCACTGTGATGGGACCTTGTGTCTCAGCAGTTAAAGACTTGGGTGTAACACACAAACACACACTGCCCTGACCATCGGCTGAGAGCATTGGCGTAGTCGGCAGGATTGTGTTATTGGTTCAAATACAGCAACGTGAAGCCAGTCACGATTGATGTGGATTTTAGCTATATAGAGAAAATGTTTGCCCTAACTGGTGCTAGTTGCAGGGAGTGAGACGTCATGTGTTTGGCAGTTGAGAGTGCTCTGTTGCAGGTGGGGACCTTGAGGGGAGATAGGGCTTGGAGGGAAGGCTTGAAGCCAGCAGCCGGAGGGAACTGAGTGAGCAGCCAAGAGGGGAGTTTCCCGTAGGAAGGTCCAAGTGGAGCTCAGGTAAGCGTGGCTTTTGGGGGCTTGCGTTAAGAACGGCCATAGTGGGTCAGACCAGATACCCATGTAGCCCAGTATCCTGTCTTCCAACAGTGGAGGATAATAGTTCCCTAGGGCTATCCTCTTCTTCTTCTTGGAGCAGGAGATGGCTACCCACAAATATTGCGTGGCATATTTAGGTTCATTTAAGGTGTTTACTTGACTCGATTCTGCATTTTCTTTCACGGATAGTGCTTCTCCCCCACCAGCACGACCTGTTGTGTCCTTCGCATCCCTGCCCGGGGTATGGCTGTGTCCCATTGATCGTCCTCATTCCACCAAGTTTCCGTGGTGCCTATTGTATCGCTATCCTTCTTTGATACAAGGCATCTGGTTCACCCGCTGAATATTTAGACGTCTAGCGTTTGTGTAGAAGCACTTGAAAAGTGTCCCTCCTGATCTGTCTGCCACTTGCAGAGGTGTTAGCCTCTGTTTTGTTTCTCATCTGCTCTTACCCATACCCTCTCATCTTCCATCCTGTCTTTCTTACTAGACCGTAGAGACTCTGCATGAATAGAGCCTCCCCTAAGAGATGTCTGTGTAGGATCCAAGTGCTCCTCCGCACCCGTGGGCTTTCCCTTAGCCCTTAGTTTCAAACCTGCTCTACGACCTTTTTAATGTGAAGTGCCGGCAGCGGGGTACCATTTTGGTTTAGGTGGAACCCAGCCTTCCTGTATAGGCTCTCCCTTTCCCCAAGGCTCCTCTTCTCCCCCCCCCCCACTGTTCCTGATAAAGCTTAAATCCCTCCAGTCTACACCATGGTCTCGTCCACGCTTGGAGACTGAAGTGCTGCCTGCCTACCTGGTCCTGCGTGTGGAAGCGGAAGCGTTTCAGAGTTAGCCTGGGAAAGGTCCGAGAGGAGCTCTCGGGTAAGTGTGGCTCTTTTTGGGGAGGTGGTCGGGGCGGAGGGTTTGTTGAGGGGAGGTGGGATGAGTATCGAGTGTCTGTCTGATTTCTCTAACTGGTGCCTGTTGCAGGGAGTGAGACACCATGTGTTTAGCAGTTGAGAGTGCTTGGTTGCAGGTGGGGACCTTGAGGGGGGGATTGGGCTCGGAGGGAAGGCTTGAAGCCGGCAGCCGGAGCGAACGGAGTGAGCAGCCAAGAGGGGAGTTTCCCTTGGGAAGGTCCAAGTGGAGCTCGGGTAAGCGTGGCTTTTGGGGGGTTGCGTTAAGAACGGCCATAGTGGGTCAGACCAGATGCCCGTGTAGCCCAGTATCCTGTCTTCCAACAGTGGCCGGTGCCAGCTGCCCCAGAGGGAGTGACCAGACGGGAACGAAGCGATCCCTCTCCTGTCGTCGGTTTCCAGAGGCTAGGGACGCCATAGATGGACCTGACCTTCATGAATGGATCTAGTTCCTTTTTTGGAGCCCTATTCAAGTCCTGGTCTTCTCAAGCTCCTGTGGCAAGGAGTTCCGCGGGTTGACTGCGCGCTGCGTGAAGGAACAACTTCCTTTTTTGTGTTCAACCTGCTACCTATTAATTTTATTTGGCGACCCCTCGTTCTTATGGGAAGAAGTAAATCACTTGTCCTTATTCACCTTTTCCGCCCCAGTCACGATTGTATAGACCTCTGTCGTCTCCCCCTCTTTTTCTAAGCTGTGAAAAGTCCCAGTCTTTTTAATCTCTCTTCACACGGGACCCGTTGCGAAGCCCTCGTCGTTTTGGTGGCCCTTCTCTGAACCTTTTTTCAATACCTGGTGTATCTGTTTGGAGATGAGGCACCGACGTCTGTACGCCGGATGCAAGGTGTGGGCGTACCGTGTCTTCAGAGAGGGGCGATAAGAGATTCTCGGTTGTCTTCTCTCTCTCTCTCCTTTTGAAAGGATTCCTCAGGTTGTGTGTGCTTTTTGACTGCTGCTTCGCATTGAGTGGATGAATGTTTTCAGAGAACTCCCCCAATGACTCCAAGAGCGAGTGCTCTGTCTCTCTCCTGAGTGGTTAGAGCTAAATTAGTCCCCATGGTTGTGTACTTGTACTCGGGGATTCTCTTTTCCTCATGTCCGTTCCTTTCCATTCAACGATGTGAACTTTCCTTTGCCACTTTGCTGCTCACTGACTTAGTTGTGTGTGATCTTTTTCAAGCTCTTTGCAGTCTGCTTGGTTCTTAGCTATCTTGAGCAGTTGAGCATCACCTGCAAATTTTGCCAGCTCACTGTTGACCCCTTTTCTCCAGACCTTTTATAAATAGGTTGAATTGGATCGGTCCCGGTGCGGACCCTTGGGGGGTGGGGAGGAAACGGGACACCTCTCTCCATTCTGAAAACTGACCATGGATTCCTTCCCTTTGTTTCCTGTCTGTTTTTAACCATGATCTTTGTGGGCACAGCCCACGAAAGCTCACGAGACCATCTACGTATTTGAGTAGTCTTTCAAGTGCTTCCGGACTATTGGTTGTTTTTAAGGTTTTCCTGGTACAGACTAACTCGGCTACCCCTCTGAATTTTTTTTTTCCCCCCCAGTTATCAATCCACGAGAGGATCTTCCCTCTTATCCTATGATAACATACTTGACGGGAGAGCCTTTGGCGAGGGACCTTGTCAAAGGCTTTCTGGAAATCCTTCTAGTACACTAAAGCGGCTGGCTTCCCCCTCTTGTCCGCATGTCTGTTGACCCCTCCCCCTGAAAGAACTCTCCAGCAAGGCATGACTTCCCTTTCCAGAAACCATGTTGATTTCCACTCGGCCCTCCCCCCAGAACAAATTCTGTTCATCTGACAATTTTATGCTTGAGCATGGGTCCAAGTAATTTGCCCGGTACCGACGTTAGACTTACCGTGTGTCATTGCCAGAATGCCCTCTAGAGCCCTTTTAAAACTAGGGGTGGGTCCCGTTGGCTGTCTTCCCAGTCATTAGGTACAGAAGCTTGATTTAAAGGCTAGGTTACCAACCCCAGTGAAGACTTGCGCAGTTTCACATTAGACTTCTTCTTCTTTGGGAACTCTTGGGTGAATGGCGTCTGGTCCCGCTGACTTGTTACCGTGAAGTTTGATCAGCTTGAGGTGTCACTAGAGGAGGTTTCGGAACAGTCAGGGACAATGGCTCAGATTTGTCAGCTCGAAAGATTTGCTCGGCTTTGGGAATCTCCCTCACTCTATCCTCAGCTGTGAAGACGAAAGCGAAGAATTCCTTTAGTTTCTCTGAGCACCTCATGGTCTCGGAGTGCTCCTTCAGCATTTGGATGGTCAAATGGCCCCGCTGGCTGGCTGGCTGTTTAGCAGGCTTCCTGCTTCTGATGTACTTAGCCAAATGTGTGAGTTGGTGTTTTTTTTTTTTTCCCAATTTCTTTCTTTGGCTGCTTGGCTAGCTGTTGTTCAAACTCCTTTTGGCTTTTCGTCTTCTATTTTTACACGTAATTGGACCATTTATGCTCCTTTCTGCTTTGCTCAGTAGGATTGAACTTGCACTTCTTTTTGGAACGATGCCTCTTTCTCTCGCTGCTGCTTTTTCTTGGTGGTTCTGCTAGAGTGGTTTTTAATGTGGCGGACGCATTTAAGTTGTTGGGCCCCTCTTCCAGCGTCTTTGAAAAGTGTCCGGGCAGCTTGCAGGGATTTTACTTTTGTCACCGTACCGGTTTGATTTCTGCTTAAGCAACTTCCTCATTTCTGTGTAGTTCCCCTTTCCGAAATTCAGTGCCACTGGGATGTCAAACTGGATGACATTATGGTCACCACTTGCAAGCAGTCGGTTTCTATTGAGCTCTCGGATCAGATCCTGTGCTCCACTTGGGACCAAGTCAAGAATTGCCTCTCCCCTTGTGGATTCCGGAACCAGGTAGCCCAAGGATCAATCTTTTTAAGGTATGAAGAAATGTTCTCTGTGCATCCCGTCCTGAGGTGAGGTGTAGCCAGTCAATATGGGGATAGCGGGGCATTTCAACTATTATTACTGAGGTTTTTATGGTGATAGCCTCGCTAATCTCCCTTAGCGTTTCGTAGTCACTGTCGCTGTCCTTATCAGGTGGAGGATAATAGTTCCCTAGGGCTATCCTCTTCTTCTTCTTGGAGCAGGAGATGGCTACCCACAAATATTGCGTGGCATATTTAGGTTCATTTAAGGTGTTTACTTGACTCGATTCTGCATTTTCTTTCACGGATAGTGCCGCTCCCCCACCAGCACGACCTGTTGTGTCCTTCGCATCCCTGCCCGGGGTATGGCTGTGTCCCATTGATCGTCCTCATTCCACCAAGTTTCCGTGGTGCCTATTGTATCGCTATCCTTCTTTGATACAAGGCATCTGGTTCACCCGCTGAATATTTAGACGTCTAGCGTTTGTGTAGAAGCACTTGAAAAGTGTCCCTCCTGATCTGTCTGCCACTTGCAGAGGTGTTAGCCTCTGTTTTGTTTCTCATCTGCTCTTACCCATACCCTCTCATCTTCCATCCTGTCTTTCTTACTAGACCGTAGAGACTCTGCATGAATAGAGCCTCCCCTAAGAGATGTCTGTGTAGGATCCAAGTGCTCCTCCGCACCCGTGGGCTTTCCCTTAGCCCTTAGTTTCAAACCTGCTCTACGACCTTTTTAATGTGAAGTGCCGGCAGCGGGGTACCATTTTGGTTTAGGTGGAACCCATCCTTCCTGTATAGGCTCTCCCTTTCCCCAAGGCTCCTCTTCTCCCCTCCCCCCCCCCCCCCACTGTTCCTGATAAAGCTTAAATCCCTCCAGTCTACACCATGGTCTCGTCCACGCTTGGAGACTGAAGTGCTGCCTGCCTACCTGGTCCTGCGTGTGGAAGCGGAAGCCTGGGAAAGGTCCGAGAGGAGCGCTCGGGTAAGTGTGGCTCTTTTTGGGGAGGTGGTCGGGGCGGAGGGTTTGTTGAGGGGAGGTGGGATGAGTATCGAGTGTCTGTGTAGCCAGACAGGAAACCCCCTTGTAACATCCATCTTTGCTTGCCTGGAAGCATGCAGGCAACACAGAGCAGTAAAACAGCATAGTCTTTGAAAGCCTGGACAGGAGGCCCAGATATGCCAGCTCATAAGTGACCCTGGATGGCTGTAGACAGAGATAGGCCAATTGTTGACCTTGAGGCTGCGAAAACTGCCTTGGCTGGCACCTATATTGATATGAACACACAGCTGTCCGTGGGGGGAGGAATCTCTCGCCCAGTAAAGAATGTCCAGTACTCACAATTTAGTTCTCTCTCTTACAAGTGTAAATTAAGTTGAAACTCCTTTGTAAGAACTGGCGTCACAAAGACAGACCAGCACAATTTGGAATCTTAGATAAGAAAGAGGATACGGGCCCCTATGGGTATAAAGATGGGTCCAGCACCACATTTACTCTGAGTGTCAATCTACCATCTATCTGCAGGTCGGGTTAGGTGTTTGACCTCCCGAGGTTCCACGGAGATGCCCACCTCGTATTCGTCTTTCCTAGGAATTGAGGGACTGGCTCTGGCCTGATACGCTGGAGTAGAGAGGCACAGAAGGGGGTAAAAATTGTACCTGGATGTGGTCCTTTGTCTGTCTTAAGTGTACACGTAGACTTACAGCTCTCTAAAGATTAAGCTGTTACTTGGTACCATTATTTCTATTTTCTATCTTAATTTTCTTTGTAACCATTTTTAAGATCTATATTTGCTAGCAGTTAAGAAATAGAGCAATAGCCATTATAACCATATGATTTATAAGCTTCTTTAATAAACCTGTAACTGTTTAAGCTTAAACCTGACTCCTTCAGTTGCTGTAACAGAACCAAGCACAATTTAAAAGAACTCCAGCCGGTCATAAGGGACAGGTATAGGGAGAGCTTGGGCATTTGGATCGTGTCGCTTCCAGAGGACAGATCCGTAGGGGCATCTCTCAGTCTTCCCTAGGCTGCCCGCTGCGAAGGGATCCTGTATCCTAGCAGTCAAAGTCTGAGATGTAATAAGCTCTCCCTGTAAACTCTGGGGCGTCTGTCGGCCTCTTGGCTGCCCTCCGCGAAGGGATCCCGATCCTAGCGGACAAAGACACGGACGTTAAACTCCTTGGGGCGCCCTTCAGCCTCCCAGGCTGCCCACTGTGATGGGACCTTGTGTCTCAGCAGTTAAAGACTTGGGTGTAACACACAAACACACACTGCCCTGACCATCGGCTGAGAGCATTGGCGTAGTCGGCAGGATTGTGTTATTGGTTCAAATACAGCAACGTGAAGCCAGTCACGATTGATGTGGATTTTAGCTATATAGAGAAAATGTTTGCCCTAACTGGTGCTAGTTGCAGGGAGTGAGACGTCATGTGTTTGGCAGTTGAGAGTGCTCTGTTGCAGGTGGGGACCTTGAGGGGAGATAGGGCTTGGAGGGAAGGCTTGAAGCCAGCAGCCGGAGGGAACTGAGTGAGCAGCCAAGAGGGGAGTTTCCCGTAGGAAGGTCCAAGTGGAGCTCAGGTAAGCGTGGCTTTTGGGGGCTTGCGTTAAGAACGGCCATAGTGGGTCAGACCAGATACCCATGTAGCCCAGTATCCTGTCTTCCAACAGTGGAGGATAATAGTTCCCTAGGGCTATCCTCTTCTTCTTCTTGGAGCAGGAGATGGCTACCCACAAATATTGCGTGGCATATTTAGGTTCATTTAAGGTGTTTACTTGACTCGATTCTGCATTTTCTTTCACGGATAGTGCCGCTCCCCCACCAGCACGACCTGTTGTGTCCTTCGCATCCCTGCCCGGGGTATGGCTGTGTCCCATTGATCGTCCTCATTCCACCAAGTTTCCGTGGTGCCTATTGTATCGCTATCCTTCTTTGATACAAGGCATCTGGTTCACCCGCTGAATATTTAGACGTCTAGCGTTTGTGTAGAAGCACTTGAAAAGTGTCCCTCCTGATCTGTCTGCCACTTGCAGAGGTGTTAGCCTCTGTTTTGTTTCTCATCTGCTCTTACCCATACCCTCTCATCTTCCATCCTGTCTTTCTTACTAGACCGTAGAGACTCTGCATGAATAGAGCCTCCCCTAAGAGATGTCTGTGTAGGATCCAAGTGCTCCTCCGCACCCGTGGGCTTTCCCTTAGCCCTTAGTTTCAAACCTGCTCTACGACCTTTTTAATGTGAAGTGCCGGCAGCGGGGTACCATTTTGGTTTAGGTGGAACCCAGCCTTCCTGTATAGGCTCTCCCTTTCCCCAAGGCTCCTCTTCTCCCCCCCCCCCACTGTTCCTGATAAAGCTTAAATCCCTCCAGTCTACACCATGGTCTCGTCCACGCTTGGAGACTGAAGTGCTGCCTGCCTACCTGGTCCTGCGTGTGGAAGCGGAAGCGTTTCAGAGTTAGCCTGGGAAAGGTCCGAGAGGAGCTCTCGGGTAAGTGTGGCTCTTTTTGGGGAGGTGGTCGGGGCGGAGGGTTTGTTGAGGGGAGGTGGGATGAGTATCGAGTGTCTGTCTGATTTCTCTAACTGGTGCCTGTTGCAGGGAGTGAGACACCATGTGTTTGGCAGTTGAGAGTGCTTGGTTGCAGGTGGGGACCTTGAGGGGGGGATTGGGCTCGGAGGGAAGGCTTGAAGCCGGCAGCCGGAGCGAACGGAGTGAGCAGCCAAGAGGGGAGTTTCCCTTGGGAAGGTCCAAGTGGAGCTCGGGTAAGCGTGGCTTTTGGGGGGTTGCGTTAAGAACGGCCATAGTGGGTCAGACCAGATGCCCGTGTAGCCCAGTATCCTGTCTTCCAACAGTGGCCGGTGCCAGCTGCCCCAGAGGGAGTGACCAGACGGGAACGAAGCGATCCCTCTCCTGTCGTCGGTTTCCATAGATGGACCTGACCTTCATGAATGGATCTAGTTCCTTTTTTGGAGCCCTATTCAAGTCCTGGTCTTCTCAAGCTCCTGTGGCAAGGAGTTCCGCGGGTTGACTGCGCGCTGCGTGAAGGAACAACTTCCTTTTTTGTGTTCAACCTGCTACCTATTAATTTTATTTGGCGACCCCTCGTTCTTATGGGAAGAAGTAAATCACTTGTCCTTATTCACCTTTTCCGCCCCAGTCACGATTGTATAGACCTCTGTCGTCTCCCCCTCTTTTTCTAAGCTGTGAAAAGTCCCAGTCTTTTTAATCTCTCTTCACACGGGACCCGTTGCGAAGCCCTCGTCGTTTTGGTGGCCCTTCTCTGAACCTTTTTCAATACCTGGTGTATCTGTTTGGAGATGAGGCACCGACGTCTGTACGCCGGATGCAAGGTGTGGGCGTACCGTGTCTTCAGAGAGGGGCGATAAGAGATTCTCGGTTGTCTTCTCTCTCTCTCTCTCTCCTTTTGAAAGGATTCCTCAGGTTGTGTGTGCTTTTTGACTGCTGCTTCGCATTGAGTGGATGAATGTTTTCAGAGAACTCCCCCAATGACTCCAAGAGCGAGTGCTCTGTCTCTCTCCTGAGTGGTTAGAGCTAAATTAGTCCCCATGGTTGTGTACTTGTACTCGGGGATTCTCTTTTCCTCATGTCCGTTCCTTTCCATTCAACGATGTGAACTTTCCTTTGCCACTTTGCTGCTCACTGACTTAGTTGTGTGTGATCTTTTTCAAGCTCTTTGCAGTCTGCTTGGTTCTTAGCTATCTTGAGCAGTTGAGCATCACCTGCAAATTTTGCCAGCTCACTGTTGACCCCTTTTCTCCAGACCTTTTATAAATAGGTTGAATTGGATCGGTCCCGGTGCGGACCCTTGGGGGGTGGGGAGGAAACGGGACACCTCTCTCCATTCTGAAAACTGACCATGGATTCCTTCCCTTTGTTTCCTGTCTGATTTTAACCATGATCTTTGTGGGCACAGCCCACGAAAGCTCACGAGACCATCTACGTATTTGAGTAGTCTTTCAAGTGCTTCCGGACTATTGGTTGTTTTTAAGGTTTTCCTGGTACAGACTAACTCGGCTACCCCTCTGAATTTTTTTTTCCCCCCAGTTATCAATCCACGAGAGGATCTTCCCTCTTATCCTATGATAACATACTTGATGGGAGAGCCTTTGGCGAGGGACCTTGTCAAAGGCTTTCTGGAAATCCTTCTAGTACACTAAAGCGGCTGGCTTCCCCCTCTTGTCCGCATGTCTGTTGACCCCTCCCCCTGAAAGAACTCTCCAGCAAGGCATGACTTCCCTTTCCAGAAACCATGTTGATTTCCACTCGGCCCTCCCCCCAGAACAAATTCTGTTCATCTGACAATTTTATGCTTGAGCATGGGTCCAAGTAATTTGCCCGGTACCGACGTTAGACTTACCGTGTGTAATTGCCAGAATGCCCTCTAGAGCCCTTTTAAAACTAGGGGTGGGTCCCGTTGGCTGTCTTCCCAGTCATTAGGTACAGAAGCTTGATTTAAAGGCTAGGTTACCAACCCCAGTGAAGACTTGCGCAGTTTCACATTAGACTTCTTCTTCTTTGGGAACTCTTGGGTGAATGGCGTCTGGTCCCGCTGACTTGTTACCGTGAAGTTTGATCAGCTTGAGGTGTCACTAGAGGAGGTTTCGGAACAGTCAGGGACAATGGCTCAGATTTGTCAGCTCGAAAGACTTGCTCGGCTTTGGGAATCTCCCTCACTCTATCCTCAGCTGTGAAGACGAAAGCGAAGAATTCCTTTAGTTTCTCTGAGCACCTCATGGTCTCGGAGTGCTCCTTCAGCATTTGGATGGTCAAATGGCCCCGCTGGCTGGCTGGCTGTTTAGCAGGCTTCCTGCTTCTGATGTACTTAGCCAAATGTGTGAGTTGGTTTTTTTTTTTTTTTTTTTTTTCCCAATTTCTTTCTTTGGCTGCTTGGCTAGCTGTTGTTCAAACTCCTTTTGGCTTTTCGTCTTCTATTTTTACACGTAATTGGACCATTTATGCTCCTTTCTGCTTTGCTCAGTAGCATTGAACTTGCACTTCTTTTTGGAACGATGCCTCTTTCTCTCGCTGCTGCTTTTTCTTGGTGGTTCTGCTAGAGTGGTTTTTAATGTGGCGGACGCATTTAAGTTGTTGGGCCTCTCTTCCAGCGTCTTTGAAAAGTGTCCGGGCAGCTTGCAGGGATTTTACTTTTGTCACCGTACCGGTTTGATTTCTGCTTAAGCAACTTCCTCATTTCTGTGTAGTTCCCCTTTCCGAAATTCAGTGCCACTGGGATGTCAAACTGGATGACATTATGGTCACCACTTCCAAGCAGTCGGTTTCTATTGAGCTCTCGGATCAGATCCTGTGCTCCACTTGGGACCAAGTCAAGAATTGCCTCTCCCCTTGTGGATTCCGGAACCAGGTAGCCCAAGGATCAATCTTTTTAAGGTATGAAGAAATGTTCTCTGTGCATCCCGTCCTGAGGTGAGGTGTAGCCAGTCAATATGGGGATAGCGGGGCATTTCAACTATTATTACTGAGGTTTTTATGGTGATAGCCTCGCTAATCTCCCTTAGCGTTTCGTAGTCACTGTCGCTGTCCTTGTCAGGTGGAGGATAATAGTTCCCTAGGGCTATCCTCTTCTTCTTCTTGGAGCAGGAGATGGCTACCCACAAATATTGCGTGGCATATTTAGGTTCATTTAAGGTGTTTACTTGACTCGGTTCTGCATTTTCTTTCACGGATAGTGCCGCTCCCCCACCAGCACGACCTGTTGTGTCCTTCGCGTCCCTGCCCGGGGTATGGCTGTGTCCCATTGATCGTCCTCATTCCACTAAGTTTCCGTGGTGCCTATTGTATCGTTATCCTTCTTTGATACGAGGCAGTCTGGTTCACCCGCTGAATATTTAGACGTCTAGCGTTTGTGTAGAAGCACTTGAAAAGTGTCCCTCCTGATCTGTCTGCCACTTGCAGAGGTGTTAGCCTCTGTTTTGTTTCTCATCTGCTCTTACCCATACCCTCTCATCTTCCATCCTGTCTTTCTTACTAGACCGTAGAGACTCTGCATGAATAGAGCCTCCCCTAAGAGATGTCTGTGTAGGATCCAAGTGCTCCTCCGCACCCGTGGGCTTTCCCTTAGCCCTTAGTTTCAAACCTGCTCTACGACCTTTTTAATGTGAAGTGCCGGCAGCGGGGTACCATTTTGGTTTAGGTGGAACCCATCCTTCCTGTATAGGCTCTCCCTTTCCCCAAGGCTCCTCTTCTCCCCTCCCCCCCCCCCCCCCCACTGTTCCTGATAAAGCTTAAATCCCTCCAGTCTACACCATGGTCTCGTCCACGCTTGGAGACTGAAGTGCTGCCTGCCTACCTGGTCCTGCGTGTGGAAGCGGAAGCGTTTCAGAGTTAGCCTGGGAAAGGTCCGAGAGGAGCTCTCGGGTAAGTGTGGCTCTTTTTGGGGAGGTGGTCGGGGCGGAGGGTTTGTTGAGGGGAGGTGGGATGAGTATCGAGTGTCTGTCTGATTTCTCTAACTGGTGCCTGTTGCAGGGAGTGAGACACCATGTGTTTGGCAGTTGAGAGTGCTTGGTTGCAGGTGGGGACCTTGAGGGGGGGATTGGGCTCGGAGGGAAGGCTTGAAGCCGGCAGCCGGAGCGAACGGAGTGAGCAGCCAAGAGGGGAGTTTCCCTTGGGAAGGTCCAAGTGGAGCTCGGGTAAGCGTGGCTTTTGGGGGGTTGCGTTAAGAACGGCCATAGTGGGTCAGACCAGATGCCCGTGTAGCCCAGTATCCTGTCTTCCAACAGTGGCCGGTGCCAGCTGCCCCAGAGGGAGTGACCAGACGGGAACGAAGCGATCCCTCTCCTGTCGTCGGTTTCCAGAGGCTAGGGACGCCATAGATGGACCTGACCTTCATGAATGGATCTAGTTCCTTTTTTGGAGCCCTATTCAAGTCCTGGTCTTCTCAAGCTCCTGTGGCAAGGAGTTCCGCGGGTTGACTGCGCGCTGCGTGAAGGAACAACTTCCTTTTTTGTGTTCAACCTGCTACCTATTAATTTTATTTGGCGACCCCTCGTTCTTATGGGAAGAAGTAAATCACTTGTCCTTATTCACCTTTTCCGCCCCAGTCACGATTGTATAGACCTCTGTCGTCTCCCCCTCTTTTTCTAAGCTGTGAAAAGTCCCAGTCTTTTTAATCTCTCTTCACACGGGACCCGTTGCGAAGCCCTCGTCGTTTTGGTGGCCCTTCTCTGAACCTTTTTTCAATACCTGGTGTATCTGTTTGGAGATGAGGCACCGACGTCTGTACGCCGGATGCAAGGTGTGGGCGTACCGTGTCTTCAGAGAGGGGCGATAAGAGATTCTCGGTTGTCTTCTCTCTCTCTCTCCTTTTGAAAGGATTCCTCAGGTTGTGTGTGCTTTTTGACTGCTGCTTCGCATTGAGTGGATGAATGTTTTCAGAGAACTCCCCCAATGACTCCAAGAGCGAGTGCTCTGTCTCTCTCCTGAGTGGTTAGAGCTAAATTAGTCCCCATGGTTGTGTACTTGTACTCGGGGATTCTCTTTTCCTCATGTCCGTTCCTTTCCATTCAACGATGTGAACTTTCCTTTGCCACTTTGCTGCTCACTGACTTAGTTGTGTGTGATCTTTTTCAAGCTCTTTGCAGTCTGCTTGGTTCTTAGCTATCTTGAGCAGTTGAGCATCACCTGCAAATTTTGCCAGCTCACTGTTGACCCCTTTTCTCCAGACCTTTTATAAATAGGTTGAATTGGATCGGTCCCGGTGCGGACCCTTGGGGGGTGGGGAGGAAACGGGACACCTCTCTCCATTCTGAAAACTGACCATGGATTCCTTCCCTTTGTTTCCTGTCTGTTTTTAACCATGATCTTTGTGGGCACAGCCCACGAAAGCTCACGAGACCATCTACGTATTTGAGTAGTCTTTCAAGTGCTTCCGGACTATTGGTTGTTTTTAAGGTTTTCCTGGTACAGACTAACTCGGCTACCCCTCTGAATTTTTTTTTCCCCCCAGTTATCAATCCACGAGAGGATCTTCCCTCTTATCCTATGATAACATACTTGATGGGAGAGCCTTTGGCGAGGGACCTTGTCAAAGGCTTTCTGGAAATCCTTCTAGTACACTAAAGCGGCTGGCTTCCCCCTCTTGTCCGCATGTCTGTTGACCCCTCCCCCTGAAAGAACTCTCCAGCAAGGCATGACTTCCCTTTCCAGAAAACATGTTGATTTCCACTCGGCCCTCCCCCCAGAATAAATTCTGTTCATCTGACAATTTTATGCTTGAGCATGGGTCCAAGTAATTTGCCCGGTACCGACGTTAGACTTACCGTGTGTAATTGCCAGAATGCCCTCTAGAGCCCTTTTAAAACTAGGGGTGGGTCCCGTTGGCTGTCTTCCCAGTCATTAGGTACAGAAGCTTGATTTAAAGGCTAGGTTACCAACCCCAGTGAAGACTTGCGCAGTTTCACATTAGACTTCTTCTTCTTTGGGAACTCTTGGGTGAATGGCGTCTGGTCCCGCTGACTTGTTACCGTGAAGTTTGATCAGCTTGAGGTGTCACTAGAGGAGGTTTCGGAACAGTCAGGGACAATGGCTCAGATTTGTCAGCTCAAAAGATTTGCTCGGCTTTGGGAATCTCCCTCACTCTATCCTCAGCTGTGAAGACGAAAGCGAAGAATTACTTTAGTTTCTCTGAGCACCTCATAGTCTCGGAGTGCTCCTTCAGCATTTGGATGGTCAAATGGCCCCGCTGGCTGGCTGGCTGGCTGTTTAGCAGGCTTCCTGCTTCTGATGTACTTAGCCAAATGTGTGAGTTGGTTTTTTTTTTTTTTTTTTTTTCCCAATTTCTTTCTTTGGCTGCTTGGCTAGCTGTTGTTCAAACTCCTTTTGGCTTTTCGTCTTCTATTTTTACACGTAATTGGACCATTTATGCTCCTTTCTGCTTTGCTCAGTAGGATTGAACTTGCACTTCTTTTTGGAACGATGCCTCTTTCTCTCGCTGCTGCTTTTTCTTGGTGGTTCTGCTAGAGTGGTTTTTAATGTGGCGGACGCATTTAAGTTGTTGGGCCCCTCTTCCAGCGTCTTTGAAAAGTGTCCGGGCAGCTTGCAGGGATTTTACTTTTGTCACCGTACCGGTTTGATTTCTGCTTAAGCAACTTCCTCATTTCTGTGTAGTTCCCCTTTCCGAAATTCAGTGCCACTGGGATGTTAAACTGGATGACATTATGGTCACCACTTCCAAGCAGTCGGTTTCTATTGAGCTCTCGGATCAGATCCTGTGCTCCACTTGGGACCAAGTCAAGAATTGCCTCTCCCCTTGTGGATTCCGGAACCAGGTAGCCCAAGGATCAATCTTTTTAAGGTATGAAGAAATGTTCTCTGTGCATCCCGTCCTGAGGTGAGGTGTAGCCAGTCAATATGGGGATAGCGGGGCATTTCAACTATTATTACTGAGGTTTTTATGGTGATAGCCTCGCTAATCTCCCTTAGCGTTTCGTAGTCACTGTCGCTGTCCTTGTCAGGTGGAGGATAATAGTTCCCTAGGGCTATCCTCTTCTTCTTCTTGGAGCAGGAGATGGCTACCCACAAATATTGCGTGGCATATTTAGGTTCATTTAAGGTGTTTACTTGACTCGATTCTGCATTTTCTTTCACGGATAGTGCCGCTCCCCCACCAGCACGACCTGTTGTGTCCTTCGCCTCCCTGCCCGGGGTATGGCTGTGTCCCATTGATCGTCCTCATTCCACCAAGTTTCCGTGGTGCCTATTGTATCGCTATCCTTCTTTGATACGAGGCAGTCTGGTTCACCCGCTGAATATTTAGACGTCTAGCGTTTGTGTAGAAGCACTTGAAAAGTGTCCCTCCTGATCTGTCTGCCACTTGCAGAGGTGTTAGCCTCTGTTTTGTTTCTCATCTGCTCTTACCCATACCCTCTCATCTTCCATCCTGTCTTTCTTACTAGACCGTAGAGACTCTGCATGAATAGAGCCTCCCCTAAGAGATGTCTGTGTAGGATCCAAGTGCTCCTCCGCACCCGTGGGCTTTCCCTTAGCCCTTAGTTTCAAACCTGCTCTACGACCTTTTTAATGTGAAGTGCCGGCAGCGGGGTACCATTTTGGTTTAGGTGGAACCCATCCTTCCTGTATAGGCTCTCCCTTTCCCCAAGGCTCCTCTTCTCTCCGCCCCCCCCCCCCACTGTTCCTGATAAAGCTTAAATCCCTCCAGTCTACACCATGGTCTCGTCCACGCTTGGAGACTGAAGTGCTGCCTGCCTACCTGGTCCTGCGTGTGGAAGCGGAAGCGTTTCAGAGTTAGCCTGGGAAAGGTCCGAGAGGAGCTCTCGGGTAAGTGTGGCTCTTTTTGGGGAGGTGGTCGGGGCGGAGGGTTTGTTGAGGGGAGGTGGGATGAGTATCGAGTGTCTGTCTGATTTCTCTAACTGGTGCCTGTTGCAGGGAGTGAGACACCATGTGTTTGGCAGTTGAGAGTGCTTGGTTGCAGGTGGGGACCTTGAGGGGGGGATTGGGCTCGGAGGGAAGGCTTGAAGCCGGCAGCCGGAGCGAACGGAGTGAGCAGCCAAGAGGGGAGTTTCCCTTGGGAAGGTCCAAGTGGAGCTCGGGTAAGCGTGGCTTTTGGGGGGTTGCGTTATGAACGGCCATAGTGGGTCAGACCAGATGCCCGTGTAGCCCAGTATCCTGTCTTCCAACAGTGGCCGGTGCCAGCTGCCCCAGAGGGAGTGACCAGACGGGAACGAAGCGATCCCTCTCCTGTCGTCGGTTTCCAGAGGCTAGGGACGCCATAGATGGACCTGACCTTCATGAATGGATCTAGTTCCTTTTTTGGAGCCCTATTCAAGTCCTGGTCTTCTCAAGCTCCTGTGGCAAGGGGTTCCGCGGGTTGACTGCGCGCTGCGTGAAGGAACAACTTCCTTTTTTGTGTTCAACCTGCTACCTATTAATTTTATTTGGCGACCCCTCGTTCTTATGGGAAGAAGTAAATCACTTGTCCTTATTCACCTTTTCCGCCCCAGTCACGATTGTATAGACCTCTGTCGTCTCCCCCTCTTTTTCTAAGCTGTGAAAAGTCCCAGTCTTTTTAATCTCTCTTCACACGGGACCCGTTGCGAAGCCCTCGTCGTTTTGGTGGCCCTTCTCTGAACCTTTTTCAATACCTGGTGTATCTGTTTGGAGATGAGGCACCGACGTCTGTACGCCGGATGCAAGGTGTGGGCGTACCGTGTCTTCAGAGAGGGGCGATAAGAGATTCTCGGTTGTCTTTTCTCCCTCTCCCTCTCTCTCTTTTTGAAAGGATTCCTCAGGTTGTGTGTGCTTTTTGACTGCTGCTTCGCATTGAGTGGATGAATGTTTTCAGAGAACTCCCCCAATGACTCCAAGAGCGAGTGCTCTGTCTCTCTCCTGAGTGGTTAGAGCTAAATTAGTCCCCATGGTTGTGTACTTGTACTCGGGGATTCTCTTTTCCTCATGTCCGTTCCTTTCCATTCAACGATGTGAACTTTCCTTTGCCACTTTGCTGCTCACTGACTTAGTTGTGTGTGATCTTTTTCAAGCTCTTTGCAGTCTGCTTGGTTCTTAGCTATCTTGAGCAGTTGAGCATCACCTGCAAATTTTGCCAGCTCACTGTTGACCCCTTTTCTCCAGACCTTTTATAAATAGGTTGAATTGGATCGGTCCCGGTGCGGAACCTTGGGGGGTGGGGAGGAAACGGGACACCTCTCTCCATTCTGAAAACTGACCATGGATTCCTTCCCTTTGTTTCCTGTCTGATTTTAACCATGATCTTTGTGGGCACAGCCCACGAAAGCTCACAAGACCATCTACGTATTTGAGTAGTCTTTCAAGTGCTTCCGGACTATTGGTTGTTTTTAAGGTTTTCCTGGTACAGACTAACTCGGCTACCCCTCTGAATTTTTTTTTCCCCCCAGTTATCAATCCACGAGAGGATCTTCCCTCTTATCCTATGATAACATACTTGATGGGAGAGCCTTTGGCGAGGGACCTTGTCAAAGGCTTTCTGGAAATCCTTCTAGTACACTAAAGCGGCTGGCTTCCCCCTCTTGTCCGCATGTCTGTTGACCCCTCCCCCTGAAAGAACTCTCCAGCAAGGCATGACTTCCCTTTCCAGAAACCATGTTGATTTCCACTCGGCCCTCCCCCCAGAACAAATTCTGTTCATCTGACAATTTTATGCTTGAGCATGGGTCCAAGTAATTTGCCCGGTACCGACGTTAGACTTACCGTGTGTAATTGCCAGAATGCCCTCTAGAGCCCTTTTAAAACTAGGGGTGGGTCCCGTTGGCTGTCTTCCCAGTCATTAGGTACAGAAGCTTGATTTAAAGGCTAGGTTACCAACCCCAGTGAAGACTTGCGCAGTTTCACATTAGACTTCTTCTTCTTTGGGAACTCTTGGGTGAATGGCGTCTGGTCCCGCTGACTTGTTACCGTGAAGTTTGATCAGCTTGAGGTGTCACTAGAGGAGGTTTCGGAACAGTCAGGGACAATGGCTCAGATTTGTCAGCTCAAAAGATTTGCTCGGCTTTGGGAATCTCCCTCACTCTATCCTCAGCTGTGAAGACGAAAGCGAAGAATTCCTTTAGTTTCTCTGAGCACCTCATGGTCTCGGAGTGCTCCTTCAGCATTTGGATGGTCAAATGGCCCCGCTGGCTGGCTGTTTAGCAGGCTTCCTGCTTCTGATGTACTTAGCCAAATGTGTGAGTTGGTTTTTTTTTTTTTTTTTTTTTTTTTTTTTCCCAATTTCTTTCTTTGGCTGCTTGGCTAGCTGTTGTTCAAACTCCTTTTGGCTTTTCGTCTTCTATTTTTACACGTAATTGGACCATTTATGCTCCTTTCTGCTTTGCTCAGTAGGATTGAACTTGCACTTCTTTTTGGAACGATGCCTCTTTCTCTCGCTGCTGCTTTTTCTTGGTGGTTCTGCTAGAGTGGTTTTTAATGTGGCGGACGCATTTAAGTTGTTGGGCCCCTCTTCCAGCGTCTTTGAAAAGTGTCCGGGCAGCTTGCAGGGATTTTACTTTTGTCACCGTACCGGTTTGATTTCTGCTTAAGCAACTTCCTCATTTCTGTGTAGTTCCCCTTTCCGAAATTCAGTGCCACTGGGATGTTAAACTGGATGACATTATGGTCACCACTTCCAAGCAGTCGGTTTCTATTGAGCTCTCGGATCAGATCCTGTGCTCCACTTGGGACCAAGTCAAGAATTGCCTCTCCCCTTGTGGATTCCGGAACCAGGTAGCCCAAGGATCAATCTTTTTAAGGTATGAAGAAATGTTCTCTGTGCATCCCGTCCTGAGGTGAGGTGTAGCCAGTCAATATGGGGATAGCGGGGCATTTCAACTATTATTACTGAGGTTTTTATGGTGATAGCCTCGCTAATCTCCCTTAGCGTTTCGTAGTCACTGTCGCTGTCCTTGTCAGGTGGAGGATAATAGTTCCCTAGGGCTATCCTCTTCTTCTTCTTGGAGCAGGAGATGGCTACCCACAAATATTGCGTGGCATATTTAGGTTCATTTAAGGTGTTTACTTGACTCGATTCTGCATTTTCTTTCACGGATAGTGCCGCTCCCCCACCAGCACGGCCTGTTGTGTCCTTCGCATCCCTGCCCGGGGTATGGCTGTGTCCCATTGATCGTCCTCATTCCACCAAGTTTCCGTGGTGCCTATTGTATCGCTATCCTTCTTTGATACGAGGCAGTCTGGTTCACCCGCTGAATATTTAGACGTCTAGCGTTTGTGTAGAAGCACTTGAAAAGTGTCCCTCCTGATCTGTCTGCCACTTGCAGAGGTGTTAGCCTCTGTTTTGTTTCTCATCTGCTCTTACCCATACCCTCTCATCTTCCATCCTGTCTTTCTTACTAGACCGTAGAGACTCTGCATGAATAGAGCCTCCCCTAAGAGATGTCTGTGTAGGATCCAAGTGCTCCTCCGCACCCGTGGGCTTTCCCTTAGCCCTTAGTTTCAAACCTGCTCTACGACCTTTTTAATGTGAAGTGCCGGCAGCGGGGTACCATTTTGGTTTAGGTGGAACCCATCCTTCCTGTATAGGCTCTCCCTTTCCCCAAGGCTCCTCTTCTCCTCCCCCCCCCCCAACTGTTCCTGATAAAGCTTAAATCCCTCCAGTCTACACCATGGTCTCGTCCACGCTTGGAGACTGAAGTGCTGCCTGCCTACCTGGTCCTGCGTGTGGAAGCGGAAGCGTTTCAGAGTTAGCCTGGGAAAGGTCCGAGAGGAGCTCTCGGGTAAGTGTGGCTCTTTTTGGGGAGGTGGTCGGGGCGGAGGGTTTGTTGAGGGGAGGTGGGATGAGTATCGAGTGTCTGTCTGATTTCTCTAACTGGTGCCTGTTGCAGGGAGTGAGACACCATGTGTTTGGCAGTTGAGAGTGCTTGGTTGCAGGTGGGGACCTTGAGGGGGGGATTGGGCTCGGAGGGAAGGCTTGAAGCCGGCAGCCGGAGCGAACGGAGTGAGCAGCCAAGAGGGGAGTTTCCCTTGGGAAGGTCCAAGTGGAGCTCGGGTAAGCGTGGCTTTTGGGGGGTTGCGTTAAGAACGGCCATAGTGGGTCAGACCAGATGCCCGTGTAGCCCAGTATCCTGTCTTCCAACAGTGGCCGGTGCCAGCTGCCCCAGAGGGAGTGACCAGACGGGAACGAAGCGATCCCTCTCCTGTCGTCGGTTTCCAGAGGCTAGGGACGCCATAGATGGACCTGACCTTCATGAATGGATCTAGTTCCTTTTTTGGAGCCCTATTCAAGTCCTGGTCTTCTCAAGCTCCTGTGGCAAGGGGTTCCGCGGGTTGACTGCGCGCTGCGTGAAGGAACAACTTCCTTTTTTGTGTTCAACCTGCTACCTATTAATTTTATTTGGCGACCCCTCGTTCTTATGGGAAGAAGTAAATCACTTGTCCTTATTCACCTTTTCCGCCCCAGTCACGATTGTATAGACCTCTGTCGTCTCCCCCTCTTTTTCTAAGCTGTGAAAAGTCCCAGTCTTTTTAATCTCTCTTCACACGGGACCCGTTGCGAAGCCCTCGTCGTTTTGGTGGCCCTTCTCTGAACCTTTTTCAATACCTGGTGTATCTGTTTGGAGATGAGGCACCGACGTCTGTACGCCGGATGCAAGGTGTGGGCGTACCGTGTCTTCAGAGAGGGGCGATAAGAGATTCTCGGTTGTCTTCTCTCTCTCTCTCCTTTTGAAAGGATTCCTCAGGTTGTGTGTGCTTTTTGACTGCTGCTTCGCATTGAGTGGATGAATGTTTTCAGAGAACTCCCCCAATGACTCCAAGAGCGAGTGCTCTGTCTCTCTCCTGAGTGGTTAGAGCTAAATTAGTCCCCATGGTTGTGTACTTGTACTCGGGGATTCTCTTTTCCTCATGTCCGTTCCTTTCCATTCAACGATGTGAACTTTCCTTTGCCACTTTGCTGCTCACTGACTTAGTTGTGTGTGATCTTTTTCAAGCTCTTTGCAGTCTGCTTGGTTCTTAGCTATCTTGAGCAGTTGAGCATCACCTGCAAATTTTGTCAGCTCACTGTTGACCCCTTTTCTCCAGACCTTTTATAAATAGGTTGAATTGGATCGGTCCCGGTGCGGAACCTTGGGGGGTGGGGAGGAAACGGGACACCTCTCTCCATTCTGAAAACTTACCATGGATTCCTTCCCTTTGTTTCCTGTCTGATTTTAACCGTGATCTTTGTGGGCACAGCCCACGAAAGCTCACGAGACCATCTACGTATTTGAGTAGTCTTTCAAGTGCTTCCGGACTATTGGTTGTTTTTAAGGTTTTCCTGGTACAGACTAACTCGGCTACCCCTCTGAATTTTTTTTCCCCCCCAGTTATCAATCCACGAGAGGATCTTCCCTCTTATCCTATGATAACATACTTGATGGGAGAGCCTTTGGCGAGGGACCTTGTCAAAGGCTTTCTGGAAATCCTTCTAGTACACTAAAGCGGCTGGCTTCCCCCTCTTGTCCGCATGTCTGTTGACCCCTCCCCCTGAAAGAACTCTCCAGCAAGGCATGACTTCCCTTTCCAGAAACCATGTTGATTTCCACTTGGCGCTCCCCCCAGAACAAATTCTGTTCATCTGACAATTTTATGCTTGAGCATGGGTCCAAGTAATTTGCCCGGTACCGACGTTAGACTTACCGTGTGTAATTGCCAGAATGCCCTCTAGAGCCCTTTTAAAACTAGGGGTGGGTCCCGTTGGCTGTCTTCCCAGTCATTAGGTACAGAAGCTTGATTTAAAGGCTAGGTTACCAACCCCAGTGAAGACTTGCGCAGTTTCACATTAGACTTCTTCTTCTTTGGGAACTCTTGGGTGAATGGCGTCTGGTCCCGCTGACTTGTTACCGTGAAGTTTGATCAGCTTGAGGTGTCACTAGAGGAGGTTTCGGAACAGTCAGGGACAATGGCTCAGATTTGTCAGCTCAAAAGATTTGCTCGGCTTTGGGAATCTCCCTCACTCTATCCTCAGCTGTGAAGACGAAAGCGAAGAATTCCTTTAGTTTCTCTGAGCACCTCATGGTCTCGGAGTGCTCCTTCAGCATTTGGATGGTCAAATGGCCCCGCTGGCTGGCTGGCTGTTTAGCAGGCTTCCTGCTTCTGATGTACTTAGCCAAATGTGTGAGTTGGTTTTTTTTTTTTTTTTCCCAATTTCTTTCTTTGGCTGCTTGGCTAGCTGTTGTTCAAACTCCTTTTGGCTTTTCGTCTTCTATTTTTACACGTAATTGGACCATTTATGCTCCTTTCTGCTTTGCTCAGTAGGATTGAACTTGCACTTCTTTTTGGAACGATGCCTCTTTCTCTCGCTGCTGCTTTTTCTTGGTGGTTCTGCTAGAGTGGTTTTTAATGTGGCGGACGCATTTAAGTTGTTGGGCCCCTCTTCCAGCGTCTTTGAAAAGTGTCCGGGCAGCTTGCAGGGATTTTACTTTTGTCACCGTACCGGTTTGATTTCTGCTTAAGCAACTTCCTCATTTCTGTGTAGTTCCCCTTTCCGAAATTCAGTGCCACTGGGATGTTAAACTGGATGACATTATGGTCACCACTTCCAAGCAGTCGGTTTCTATTGAGCTCTCGGATCAGATCCTGTGCTCCACTTGGGACCAAGTCAAGAATTGCCTCTCCCCTTGTGGATTCCGGAACCAGGTAGCCCAAGGATCAATCTTTTTAAGGTATGAAGAAATGTTCTCTGTGCATCCCGTCCTGAGGTGAGGTGTAGCCAGTCAATATGGGGATAGCGGGGCATTTCAACTATTATTACTGAGGTTTTTATGGTGATAGCCTCGCTAATCTCCCTTAGCGTTTCGTAGTCACTGTCGCTGTCCTTGTCAGGTGGAGGATAATAGTTCCCTAGGGCTATCCTCTTCTTCTTCTTGGAGCAGGAGATGGCTACCCACAAATATTGCGTGGCATATTTAGGTTCATTTAAGGTGTTTACTTGACTCGATTCTGCATTTTCTTTCACGGATAGTGCCGCTCCCCCACCAGCACGACCTGTTGTGTCCTTCGCATCCCTGCCCGGGGTATGGCTGTGTCCCATTGATCGTCCTCATTCCACCAAGTTTCCGTGGTGCCTATTGTATCGTTATCCTTCTTTGATACGAGGCAGTCTGGTTCACCCGCTGAATATTTAGACGTCTAGCGTTTGTGTAGAAGCACTTGAAAAGTGTCCCTCCTGATCTGTCTGCCACTTGCAGAGGTGTTAGCCTCTGTTTTGTTTCTCATCTGCTCTTACCCATACCCTCTCATCTTCCATCCTGTCTTTCTTACTAGACCGTAGAGACTCTGCATGAATAGAGCCTCCCCTAAGAGATGTCTGTGTAGGATCCAAGTGCTCCTCCGCACCCGTGGGCTTTCCCTTAGCCCTTAGTTTCAAACCTGCTCTACGACCTTTTTAATGTGAAGTGCCGGCAGCGGGGTACCATTTTGGTTTAGGTGGAACCCATCCTTCCTGTATAGGCTCTCCCTTTCCCCAAGGCTCCTCTTCTCCCCCCCCCCCCCCCAACTGTTCCTGATAAAGCTTAAATCCCTCCAGTCTACACCATGGTCTCGTCCACGCTTGGAGACTGAAGTGCTGCCTGCCTACCTGGTCCTGCGTGTGGAAGCGGAAGCGTTTCAGAGTTAGCCTGGGAAAGGTCCGAGAGGAGCTCTCGGGTAAGTGTGGCTCTTTTTGGGGAGGTGGTCGGGGCGGAGGGTTTGTTGAGGGGAGGTGGGATGAGTATCGAGTGTCTGTCTGATTTCTCTAACTGGTGCCTGTTGCAGGGAGTGAGACACCATGTGTTTGGCAGTTGAGAGTGCTTGGTTGCAGGTGGGGACCTTGAGGGGGGGATTGGGCTCGGAGGGAAGGCTTGAAGCCGGCAGCCGGAGCGAACGGAGTGAGCAGCCAAGAGGGGAGTTTCCCTTGGGAAGGTCCAAGTGGAGCTCGGGTAAGCGTGGCTTTTGGGGGGTTGCGTTAAGAACGGCCATAGTGGGTCAGACCAGATGCCCGTGTAGCCCAGTATCCTGTCTTCCAACAGTGGCCGGTGCCAGCTGCCCCAGAGGGAGTGACCAGACGGGAACGAAGCGATCCCTCTCCTGTCGTCGGTTTCCAGAGGCTAGGGATTCCATAGATGGACCTGACCTTCATGAATGGATCTAGTTCCTTTTTTGGAGCCCTATTCAAGTCCTGGTCTTCTCAAGCTCCTGTGGCAAGGAGTTCCGCGGGTTGACTGCGCGCTGCGTGAAGGAACAACTTCCTTTTTTGTGTTCAACCTGCTACCTATTAATTTTATTTGGCGACCCCTCGTTCTTATGGGAAGAAGTAAATCACTTGTCCTTATTCACCTTTTCCGCCCCAGTCACGATTGTATAGACCTCTGTCGTCTCCCCCTCTTTTTCTAAGCTGTGAAAAGTCCCAGTCTTTTTAATCTCTCTTCACACGGGACCCGTTGCGAAGCCCTCGTCGTTTTGGTGGCCCTTCTCTGAACCTTTTTCAATACCTGGTGTATCTGTTTGGAGATGAGGCACCGACGTCTGTACGCCGGATGCAAGGTGTGGGCGTACCGTGTCTTCAGAGAGGGGCGATAAGAGATTCTCGGTTGTCTTCTCTCTCTCTCTCTCCTTTTGAAAGGATTCCTCAGGTTGTGTGTGCTTTTTGACTGCTGCTTCGCATTGAGTGGATGAATGTTTTCAGAGAACTCCCCCAATGACTCCAAGAGCGAGTGCTCTGTCTCTCTCCTGAGTGGTTAGAGCTAAATTAGTCCCCATGGTTGTGTACTTGTACTCGGGGATTCTCTTTTCCTCATGTCCGTTCCTTTCCATTCAACGATGTGAACTTTCCTTTGCCACTTTGCTGCTCACTGACTTAGTTGTGTGTGATCTTTTTCAAGCTCTTTGCAGTCTGCTTGGTTCTTAGCTATCTTGAGCAGTTGAGCATCACCTGCAAATTTTGTCAGCTCACTGTTGACCCCTTTTCTCCAGACCTTTTATAAATAGGTTGAATTGGATCGGTCCCGGTGCGGAACCTTGGGGGGTGGGGAGGAAACGGGACACCTCTCTCCATTCTGAAAACTGACCATGGATTCCTTCCCTTTGTTTCCTGTCTGATTTTAACCGTGATCTTTGTGGGCACAGCCCACGAAAGCTCACGAGACCATCTACGTATTTGAGTAGTCTTTCAAGTGCTTCCGGACTATTGGTTGTTTTTAAGGTTTTCCTGGTACAGACTAACTCGGCTACCCCTCTGAATTTTTTTTCCCCCCCAGTTATCAATCCACGAGAGGATCTTCCCTCTTATCCTATGATAACATACTTGATGGGAGAGCCTTTGGCGAGGGACCTTGTCAAAGGCTTTCTGGAAATCCTTCTAGTACACTAAAGCGGCTGGCTTCCCCCTCTTGTCCGCATGTCTGTTGACCCCTCCCCCTGAAAGAACTCTCCAGCAAGGCATGACTTCCCTTTCCAGAAACCATGTTGATTTCCACTTGGCGCTCCCCCCAGAACAAATTCTGTTCATCTGACAATTTTATGCTTGAGCATGGGTCCAAGTAATTTGCCCGGTACCGACGTTAGACTTACCGTGTGTAATTGCCAGAATGCCCTCTAGAGCCCTTTTAAAACTAGGGGTGGGTCCCGTTGGCTGTCTTCCCAGTCATTAGGTACAGAAGCTTGATTTAAAGGCTAGGTTACCAACCCCAGTGAAGACTTGCGCAGTTTCACATTAGACTTCTTCTTCTTTGGGAACTCTTGGGTGAATGGCGTCTGGTCCCGCTGACTTGTTACCGTGAAGTTTGATCAGCTTGAGGTGTCACTAGAGGAGGTTTCGGAACAGTCAGGGACAATGGCTCAGATTTGTCAGCTCAAAAGATTTGCTCAGCTTTGGGAATCTCCCTCACTCTATCCTCAGCTGTGAAGACGAAAGCGAAGAATTCCTTTAGTTTCTCTGAGCACCTCATGGTCTCGGAGTGCTCCTTCAGCATTTGGATGGTCAAATGGCCCCGCTGGCTGGCTGGCTGTTTAGCAGGCTTCCTGCTTCTGATGTACTTAGCCAAATGTGTGAGTTGGTTTTTTTTTTTTTTTTTTTTTTTTTTCCCAATTTCTTTCTTTGGCTGCTTGGCTAGCTGTTGTTCAAACTCCTTTTGGCTTTTCGTCTTCTATTTTTACACGTAATTGGACCATTTATGCTCCTTTCTGCTTTGCTCAGTAGGATTGAACTTGCACTTCTTTTTGGAACGATGCCTCTTTCTCTCGCTGCTGCTTTTTCTTGGTGGTTCTGCTAGAGTGGTTTTTAATGTGGCGGACGCATTTAAGTTGTTGGGCCCCTCTTCCAGCGTCTTTGAAAAGTGTCCGGGCAGCTTGCAGGGATTTTACTTTTGTCACCGTACCGGTTTGATTTCTGCTTAAGCAACTTCCTCATTTCTGTGTAGTTCCCCTTTCCGAAATTCAGTGCCACTGGGATGTCAAACTGGATGACATTATGGTCACCACTTCCAAGCAGTCGGTTTCTATTGAGCTCTCGGATCAGATCCTGTGCTCCACTTGGGACCAAGTCAAGAATTGCCTCTCCCCTTGTGGATTCCGGAACCAGGTAGCCCAAGGATCAATCTTTTTAAGGTATGAAGAAATGTTCTCTGTGCATCCCGTCCTGAGGTGAGGTGTAGCCAGTCAATATGGGGATAGCGGGGCATTTCAACTATTATTACTGAGGTTTTTATGGTGATAGCCTCGCTAATCTCCCTTAGCGTTTCGTAGTCACTGTCGCTGTCCTTGTCAGGTGGAGGATAATAGTTCCCTAGGGCTATCCTCTTCTTCTTCTTGGAGCAGGAGATGGCTACCCACAAATATTGCGTGGCATATTTAGGTTCATTTAAGGTGTTTACTTGACTCGATTCTGCATTTTCTTTCACGGATAGTGCCGCTCCCCCACCAGCACGACCTGTTGTGTCCTTCGCATCCCTGCCCGGGGTATGGCTGTGTCCCATTGATCGTCCTCATTCCACCAAGTTTCCGTGGTGCCTATTGTATCCTTATCCTTCTTTGATACGAGGCAGTCTGGTTCACCCGCTGAATATTTAGACGTCTAGCGTTTGTGTAGAAGCACTTGAAAAGTGTCCCTCCTGATCTGTCTGCCACTTGCAGAGGTGTTAGCCTCTGTTTTGTTTCTCATCTGCTCTTACCCATACCCTCTCATCTTCCATCCTGTCTTTCTTACTAGACCGTAGAGACTCTGCATGAATAGAGCCTCCCCTAAGAGATGTCTGTGTAGGATCCAAGTGCTCCTCCGCACCCGTGGGCTTTCCCTTAGCCCTTAGTTTCAAACCTGCTCTACGACCTTTTTAATGTGAAGTGCCGGCAGCGGGGTACCATTTTGGTTTAGGTGGAACCCATCCTTCCTGTATAGGCTCTCCCTTTCCCCAAGGCTCCTCTTCTCTCCCCCCCCCCCCCCCCCACTGTTCCTGATAAAGCTTAAATCCCTCCAGTCTACACCATGGTCTCGTCCACGCTTGGAGACTGAAGTGCTGCCTGCCTACCTGGTCCTGCGTGTGGAAGCGGAAGCGTTTCAGAGTTAGCCTGGGAAAGGTCCGAGAGGAGCTCTCGGGTAAGTGTGGCTCTTTTTGGGGAGGTGGTCGGGGCGGAGGGTTTGTTGAGGGGAGGTGGGATGAGTATCGAGTGTCTGTCTGATTTCTCTAACTGGTGCCTGTTGCAGGGAGTGAGACACCATGTGTTTGGCAGTTGAGAGTGCTTGGTTGCAGGTGGGGACCTTGAGGGGGGGATTGGGCTCGGAGGGAAGGCTTGAAGCCGGCAGCCGGAGCGAACGGAGTGAGCAGCCAAGAGGGGAGTTTCCCTTGGGAAGGTTCAAGTGGAGCTCGGGTAAGCGTGGCTTTTGGGGGGTTGCGTTAAGAACGGCCATAGTGGGTCAGACCAGATGCCCGTGTAGCCCAGTAT
Source organism: Pelodiscus sinensis (assembly GCF_052426305.1). Classification (NCBI taxonomy): domain Eukaryota; kingdom Metazoa; phylum Chordata; order Testudines; family Trionychidae; genus Pelodiscus; species Pelodiscus sinensis. The sequence goes on from NC_143053.1 coordinate 152,485,212, forward strand.
CCTGTCTTCCAACAGTGGCCGGTGCCAGCTGCCCCAGAGGGAGTGACCAGACGGGAACGAAGCGATCCCTCTCCTGTCGTCGGTTTCCAGAGGCTAGGGACGCCATAGATGGACCTGACCTTCATGAATGGATCTAGTTCCTTTTTTGGAGCCCTATTCAAGTCCTGGTCTTCTCAAGCTCCTGTGGCAAGGGGTTCCGCGGGTTGACTGCGCGCTGCGTGAAGGAACAACTTCCTTTTTTGTGTTCAACCTGCTACCTATTAATTTTATTTGGCGACCCCTCGTTCTTATGGGAAGAAGTAAATCACTTGTCCTTATTCACCTTTTCCGCCCCAGTCACGATTGTATAGACCTCTGTCGTCTCCCCCTCTTTTTCTAAGCTGTGAAAAGTCCCAGTCTTTTTAATCTCTCTTCACACGGGACCCGTTGCGAAGCCCTCGTCGTTTTGGTGGCCCTTCTCTGAACCTTTTTCAATACCTGGTGTATCTGTTTGGAGATGAGGCACCGACGTCTGTACGCCGGATGCAAGGTGTGGGCGTACCGTGTCTTCAGAGAGGGGCGATAAGAGATTCTCGGTTGTCTTCTCTCTCTCTCTCTCTCTCTCTCCTTTTGAAAGGATTCCTCAGGTTGTGTGTGCTTTTTGACTGCTGCTTCGCATTGAGTGGATGAATGTTTTCAGAGAACTCCCCCAATGACTCCAAGAGCGAGTGCTCTGTCTCTCTCCTGAGTGGTTAGAGCTAAATTAGTCCCCATGGTTGTGTACTTGTACTCGGGGATTCTCTTTTCCTCATGTCCGTTCCTTTCCATTCAACGATGTGAACTTTCCTTTGCCACTTTGCTGCTCACTGACTTAGTTGTGTGTGATCTTTTTCAAGCTCTTTGCAGTCTGCTTGGTTCTTAGCTATCTTGAGCAGTTGAGCATCACCTGCAAATTTTGTCAGCTCACTGTTGACCCCTTTTCTCCAGACCTTTTATAAATAGGTTGAATTGGATCGGTCCCGGTGCGGAACCTTGGGGGGTGGGGAGGAAACGGGACACCTCTCTCCATTCTGAAAACTGACCATGGATTCCTTCCCTTTGTTTCCTGTCTGATTTTAACCGTGATCTTTGTGGGCACAGCCCACGAAAGCTCACGAGACCATCTACGTATTTGAGTAGTCTTTCAAGTGCTTCCGGACTATTGGTTGTTTTTAAGGTTTTCCTGGTACAGACTAACTCGGCTACCCCTCTGAATTTTTTTTCCCCCCCAGTTATCAATCCACGAGAGGATCTTCCCTCTTATCCTATGATAACATACTTGATGGGAGAGCCTTTGGCGAGGGACCTTGTCAAAGGCTTTCTGGAAATCCTTCTAGTACACTAAAGCGGCTGGCTTCCCCCTCTTGTCCGCATGTCTGTTGACCCCTCCCCCTGAAAGAACTCTCCAGCAAGGCATGACTTCCCTTTCCAGAAACCATGTTGATTTCCACTCGGCGCTCCCCCCAGAACAAATTCTGTTCATCTGACAATTTTATGCTTGAGCATGGGTCCAAGTAATTTGCCCGGTACCGACGTTAGACTTACCGTGTGTAATTGCCAGAATGCCCTCTAGAGCCCTTTTAAAACTAGGGGTGGGTCCCGTTGGCTGTCTTCCCAGTCATTAGGTACAGAAGCTTGATTTAAAGGCTAGGTTACCAACCCCAGTGAAGACTTGCGCAGTTTCACATTAGACTTCTTCTTCTTTGGGAACTCTTGGGTGAATGGCGTCTGGTCCCGCTGACTTGTTACCGTGAAGTTTGATCAGCTTGAGGTGTCACTAGAGGAGGTTTCGGAACAGTCAGGGACAATGGCTCAGATTTGTCAGCTCAAAAGATTTGCTCTGCTTTGGGAATCTCCCTCACTCTATCCTCAGCTGTGAAGACGAAAGCGAAGAATTCCTTTAGTTTCTCTGAGCACCTCATGGTCTCGGAGTGCTCCTTCAGCATTTGGATGGTCAAATGGCCCCGCTGGCTGGCTGGCTGTTTAGCAGGCTTCCTGCTTCTGATGTACTTAGCCAAATGTGTGAGTTGGTTTTTTTTTTTTTTTTTTTTTTTTTTTCCCAATTTCTTTCTTTGGCTGCTTGGCTAGCTGTTGTTCAAACTCCTTTTGGCTTTTCGTCTTCTATTTTTACACGTAATTGGACCATTTATGCTCCTTTCTGCTTTGCTCAGTAGGATTGAACTTGCACTTCTTTTTGGAACGATGCCTCTTTCTCTCGCTGCTGCTTTTTCTTGGTGGTTCTGCTAGAGTGGTTTTTAATGTGGCGGACGCATTTAAGTTGTTGGGCCCCTCTTCCAGCGTCTTTGAAAAGTGTCCGGGCAGCTTGCAGGGATTTTACTTTTGTCACGGTACCGGTTTGATTTCTGCTTAAGCAACTTCCTCATTTCTGTGTAGTTCCCCTTTCCGAAATTCAGTGCCACTGGGATGTCAAACTGGATGACATTATGGTCACCACTTCCAAGCAGTCGGTTTCTATTGAGCTCTCGGATCAGATCCTGTGCTCCACTTGGGACCAAGTCAAGAATTGCCTCTCCCCTTGTGGATTCCGGAACCAGGTAGCCCAAGGATCAATCTTTTTAAGGTATGAAGAAATGTTCTCTGTGCATCCCGTCCTGAGGTGAGGTGTAGCCAGTCAATATGGGGATAGCGGGGCATTTCAACTATTATTACTGAGGTTTTTATGGTGATAGCCTCGCTAATCTCCCTTAGCGTTTCGTAGTCACTGTCGCTGTCCTTGTCAGGTGGAGGATAATAGTTCCCTAGGGCTATCCTCTTCTTCTTCTTGGAGCAGGAGATGGCTACCCACAAATATTGCGTGGCATATTTAGGTTCATTTAAGGTGTTTACTTGACTCGATTCTGCATTTTCTTTCACGGATAGTGCCGCTCCCCCACCAGCACGACCTGTTGTGTCCTTCGCATCCCTGCCCGGGGTATGGCTGTGTCCCATTGATCGTCCTCATTCCACCAAGTTTCCGTGGTGCCTATTGTATCGTTATCCTTCTTTGCTACGAGGCAGTCTGGTTCACCCGCTGAATATTTAGACGTCTAGCGTTTGTGTAGAAGCACTTGAAAAGTGTCCCTCCTGATCTGTCTGCCACTTGCAGAGGTGTTAGCCTCTGTTTTGTTTCTCATCTGCTCTTACCCATACCCTCTCATCTTCCATCCTGTCTTTCTTACTAGACCGTAGAGACTCTGCATGAATAGAGCCTCCCCTAAGAGATGTCTGTGTAGGATCCAAGTGCTCCTCCGCACCCGTGGGCTTTCCCTTAGCCCTTAGGATGTACGGTTGGTGTATTGTGGGAGAAGAGGAAGAAAAGCATCCATTACAGCATGTCCCTGGAGAGGGATTGTTCATTGGGGAAGGAGAGGATTTGAGCCCAGGATTTGGAGTTTTAGTCCTTTAGCCCTGCCTGCCATTGAGCATGGCCCTTCTGCTTGATCAGTGATTTTCAGATAGTTATGTATAAGATGTGTGCTGGGTATCAAAAGTAAAGGAGCATTTCATAACTTTAGTAGATTTTTCATGCAAATATATGTAACTCAACAATATTAAATTAAATATTCATTTGATATCTCTCCTCCCTTAGCATGCAAGAAGTATTGTGCACAAATGAAATTACGTAATGTGTGCTATTCATTTTACACTGCTTTGTCAGCAGTGTATGTCCTGTAACAATGTTAAGCTTGGATGAATCCTGTTTTATAAATCTGATTTATTTCTTGGAAGGAAAAGGAAGAAAACATCCTTTTTTGTGAACTCTCTAATTTATCCATTCTCATCAGGAACATGGTAGACTACAGGAGTAATCTGTAAGCCTTTAAATATTTCTAACAGTTTTGAGTTGAGTAAGAAAATGTTGAGTTTCTTTAATCTTTGATTTTTACTACAAGGCATACTTGCTCTTTGGGTAAAGATCCTCCACCTAGTGTTCAAGTAAATAAAAGCCTATTGTACACTAATGAAACATCGTAATTGATGCTTTAAGTCTTAGATCTAGAAACTCAAAGCTACACTTCCCACAGTAACTATAATACAATATAAGTAAGTAATGATTAATAGGGCACAGTTCCTGTTCTGGAAGCTTAACTTTAAATCTCATAACTTTAAATCTCATCCCCCAATCACAAAATACATGTCTCAAACAGCACATTACAGATGACCATTTCTGTTTCATTTTAAGAAAAACAGATTACACATTCAAAATAAGTGCATTGAGTTTATTTCCATGAGAGAGGCTCCACAACGAAGAAAAACAAGAGATCACAAAAGCTAAATACTGTAACAAATAGGGCTGGTTTAGATTTTATTTTGGCATTAGTTTTGTATCGTCGCTTCAAATGTTTTGAGAGGCACGGAAGAGAACCAGTGTGCACTTTGCTCAATGGCCAGCATATCCCTATTATATCAGTGACAAATGCCATCATTAATATGACAGTAGCTTTCTCAATGAGAATACTTATGTTTACATATATCATTAAGATCTGGCAGACATACATTATTACATGATTTACATAGCTAACCATTATTAGTAGGAACGAATAGCAGGTGGAACTGTTGCGCAGTCTTCTTCATTTAAAGTTTTGTCAATTACAGGTCTGTATTTTAAAGTAACCTAAAGATACAAAAGACAGTATTAACTAAAGCAAACAAGAGCAAGAAATCACAAATTATGTCATAGAAAATACTGGCAACTACTGCTCCATCACAATATTCAGAACTAGAAAATTGACAAAAAAAAACTTGCAAAAAGCAACATTAAGTCAAAAGCATCTCAAATGGGAAAAAAAACCCACCTCTTTCCAGATCTAAGTAAGATTTATTTCTAAGTTCCTTCTTGCTTCCCTACCAGTAACATCTTGGAGCATTTGAAGGCACAGTCTGTATTCAAGGGAATAAAATGCCTCATGTCACTCAACAAATCACCCTTCTGGCACTTAAGGAGGTTAATCACCTGGAAGGGGAGGTGATCCTGAGTACTTCGTATTAGAGCTGTACTGTAGATCACCTTGCAGGGGGAGTGTGCATATAGGGAGGGGGTTGTAAGAGCAGAGATTTTTAAAGCTGTAAATTATTTATACTAAGCATCACCACACACATCTGTGTAATAAGAATTATGAACTAGCCTGTTGTAAGATGAAAAACTATTCCAGTTCCCAGCCAAGTACAAAATCAATTTTCTACAAAGCAATTCAGGAATGGCTCTCATCTTGCACATTTAGTTCTTATACTCCTAAATTATACTACTGTACAGTAGACTTCCACTAATCTGGCACCTTTGGGACCCAGGTGGTGCTGTATTACCAGATATGTCCGAGTACCTGGAGGTACTATAAAGGAGCATACTCCCAACCCAATCCCCCTTCTCTCACCTCCCCTCCCCTCCCCTCTACCAGAGCCAAACTCCTCCCCTCCCTGCTGTAACCCAGTCTCTCTTCTGCCCCAACCTTATGTCTGGGTTCCAAGGCAGCTCCCTATGCTCAGCAGCCAACTGCTAGCAAATGCAGGCTGGACGCTATGTGCACTGGGGACTGTGAGCGGAATGGCGCATGATGGGAGTGTGCATGCGGTTTATAGTGGCCCGGCCGTGAGAGCGGCTGACTGAAGCACTTCCGCGTTCCAGTTACTGCCTGACTATTGGGAGTACCAGACAACTGGACACCAGACTATTGGAGTTTTACTGTATTTAACTAAATGAGGTACTTCATAAAGAAATTTCAACTAACTTCCATTACATTAATGCAATTTCCACTTGAAAAACAGGATGGGACAAAAGCCCCCCCCCCCCCAACCCCAGAATCAACATACCGTCCCAGTCTTGGCATCCATAAAAGAAAGGGTGTGTTTTCTCCAATGCTCTTCAAAGGGTCTTTTCTGTTGCCCTTGTATTGGCTTGGAAAAGTCATATTCATCTACCCTTACCTAAGCAGTAAAAAGAAAGTATTATGCAGTAGATCACAAACTGCATTTTCCAAATGAATTTAACTACCAACAAGATTAGGTCACTTCTAATTATACTGCTGTAATACCAAATTAATGCTGTAATACCAGATTAAGTTTTGTTCTACATTTTATGTTAATTCCTGTTTTTATTTCAAAATTAGTGCAGAATTTCAGCAAGTTAAGTAGGATTGTAACTGTGTGGAAATTCTAGAGTGCATTATCTTCATATAATGCGTACACTGTTTTCAATCTTTTTATTGCTAGCCAGTGACCATATCATAGCTATTCTTTTTATCAATATTTTAAAAGTAAGATTCAGTGGGACTGATTAGAAGCTGTGTTTATTGCATCAATACCCAGCTGATTCTGGTTACTGAGATACTGATCAATGGGTGTGAAAGGGTCATTTAGATTTACTTAAACCATTGAGGCCACAAATCAGTTTACAAGCTTGAAGTCAATATCAGGAACACTTTTTCAAGCATCTTAAATCAATTTTAGAGTTTTAGGAATAAGCAATGCAAACTGAAACCTCAAGTATATGTGATTTAAAACCAAGATATGTTTGCCAAGAAAAGTTGTCCCATATGTATGAAAACCCTATTTATGAAACATGTTTAAAGTACACAAGCACCTTGTAGTCCTCTCTGGCATGAGCACCACGAGATTCTTTGCGAGCCTCAGCACCATAAATAGTTTGCATAGCACAAATCATCAAATTTTGCAGTTCCAAGGTCTCCACTAAGTCAGTATTCCACACCATACCTAGCAAGACATTACACTACATTGAAGTATGTTTAGCAACAAGTGTAAGTACTTCTCATCAATCTCTTTTGTTTGCTGGTACTGTACTTAGAAGACAGTACTGTAGTCACAACACATGTTTTCCTACGCAAAAAGTGCATCTCCATCATAGCATGCAGACATCTCTCGCCAGTCTTGCATCTTTCATAAGCTGACAATCAATTTTCCCTCTTTTCCATCCATGTGCAGAATAAACTGTGTGCGCACTGAGGCATGTGCAAGTGTGCGCCCCTAGCAGAAAGAGAAAACCAAGCTTTCTGCTGATCACTGGCTGTTGCTGGAATCTCTCCTAAGCAGCCACACAAGTGCACGGTTTACAGGCAACATGTCTGATAATACTGATTAACTGTGCAAAAGTAGCATATTTTGGTTTTGAGGCATGTGCCTGCCACTACTAGAGACAATTGTGAAATCAAACTTAATTATCTGAGTCAAAAATAATTATTAAAGACTAAATGTGCCCAAAATGAGATTGAATCTTGCATGTAATGCATCAAAACACAATTTTGTCCTCATACTCAAGCAGCGTTTGTTTCAGCTTACAAAACTTGGCTCCAAATTTAAATGAGGTCACTTAAAAAAAAATCTTTGGAGCTAGCTGGGCAAAAAAGTTTTTCCAGCAGAATTTTACTGGTATCCAGTGGATACAGGCTACGTTTTTAAGAAACTGTATAATCCAATTGCAGGGATCACCAATACGCTGATATCATGTCATTCATCCATAAGATCTTAAATTGTATGACAGGCTTTTCCTCAACTTGGTGTCTAACAATCACTACAGCCTGTAACACAGCCTCTTTTAGAATGTTCAGTTCAAAGCCCATCTCTACAAGTAGCTACAAAAAGAAAAGTTGCGGAAAGGAAAAAAATAATTTACCGATTATTTAAGAAACTCTTGAGTTGTATCCTATTTTTAAAGGAAAAGGTGTACACCCTCCTTAGAGAGCTTAGTAAAGCTGGATTTGTGTATCTTTTTTCCCCAAATAAACATATACCAGAACATTGTTAAGAATAGATTAACCTTTACACATTATACTATTTTCAGGATTTGTTTATAATAAATTAAGACTAATATCCTTCTGCATATTTGAGGTGAACACACACAAGTTTTCTGGGAAGGAATAATATTTTCCTTATATTGAAAAGTGTTAGGTTTTTTTCTAGTTTGTGTAAGTTAACTAACATTTACACGTCTGATTTTTTCTAATCTACATTTGCATTCTATAAAACATTCAAACAGAACCTCTTTAAAATGTTTCCATGCAAATTCACAAATGTCAAGACAACTGCAACAATAGTTTTGAAACTGCAGCTCAAGTCAGTTGATTTTTATATTAACTCTTCATTGTAACTGAAAATACCTTTGAAATGTAGAGATTTACACACAGTGCGCCCCCACACTGAGTAAACACACGTACACCCACAGGTAACAAAATGAACACACAAGCTACTGTAGAATTGTACCTCTGTCAAATGTCTTCAGGTCATCCAAATCACGATAAATGTGGCCAAGTTTCTCACAGCCTTCCTGTAGTACAGAACCTGTTCGGAACACTGCAGCATGGCTTTGCATTGTCTACAAGACACCAAAATGTTTTAAAAAATAGTATACTTCCAAAACCTGTAAGAAGTTTCAAGGAAGGCATTAGAATGTCTTTTGTAATCTCAGTTTCTACAGAATTAAGCTTTCTTTTATAATTTCCCGTCATTGTGGTTGCAAACCCATTCTGTATGTGAAATAATGCAACGATTCCATTCTGAATAGGAAATCTGAAAAAGTTCTAAGGGCCAAACAATCCCCCACATATTTATGCAGGGATCGTCGAATTGAGGACATAAATGCGTGGTTGCGCAGGTGGTGTCGCAGAGAGGGATTTGGTTTCTTCGATCATGGGACTCTGTTCCGGGCACAAGGATTGCTAGGAAGAGATGGGATCCATCTAACCAAGAGAGGAAGGAGCATCTTCACGGGCAGGCTTACAATCCTAGTGACGAAGGCTTTAAACTAGGTTCGGCGGGGGACGGTGACCAAAACCCTGAGGGGAATGGGAAAGTCGGATACGGGGAAGAAATGCAGAGAGGAACTAGCAAGAAAGGAGGACCCCTGTTTCAAATGGAGAAGATAGGGTGATCAACTGGTTACCTGAGGTTTTTGTACACTAATGTGAGAAGTCTGGGCAACAAACAGGAGGAACTGGCCCAATCCAAGAAATATGATTTAATTGGGATAACAGAGACTTGGTGGAATGACTCGCATGACTGGAGCACTGTCATGGAAGGGTATAGACTGTTCAGGAAGAACAGGCAGGGGAGAAAAGGAGGGAGGAGTTGCACTATATGTAAGAGAGCACTACGATTGCTCTGAACTCCAGTATAAAGAGGGAAAAAAACCTGTTGAGAGTCTATGGGTTAAGTTTAAAGGCACAAACAACAGCAGTGATGTTGTGGTTGGTGTCTGCTACAGGCCACAGAATCAGGTAGATGAAGCTTTCTTTGGACAACCGAGAGAAGCTTCCAGATCGCAGGCCCTGGTTCTCGTGGGGGACTTTAATCACCCTGACATCTGTTGGGAAACCAATATGGCAGTACACAGGCAATCCAGGAAGTTTTTGGACAATGTTGGGGATAACTTCTTGACAAGTGCTGAAGGATACAACAGGGGCCGTGCGCAGCTTGATCTTCTGCTCACAAACAGGGAGGAACTAATAGGGGAAGTGTGGAGGTGGGTGACAACCTGGGAAGCAGTGATCATGAGATGGTAGATTTCAGGATCCTGACCAAAGGAAGAAAAGAGTAGTAAAATATACACCTTGGACTTCAAAAAAGCAGACTTTGACTCTCTCAGAGATCTGATGGGCAGAATCCCCTGGAATGCTAACATGAAGGGGAAAGGAGTCCAGGACAGCTGGCAGTATTTTAAAGAAGCCTTATTGAAGGCACTGAAAGAAACCATCCTGACGCGTAGCAAGAGAGGCAAACATGGTAGGAGACCGGATTGGCTTACGGGGGAAATCCTTGGTGAACTTAAGCACAAAAAGGAAGCTTACAAAAAGTGGAAACTTGGACAAATGACCAGAGAGGGGTTTAAATGTATAGCTCGAGGATGCCGGGGGTTATCAGGAAGGCGACAATGGAATTACGACTGGCTAAGGATGTGAAGGATAACAAGAAAGGTTTCTACAGGCATGTTAACAAGAAGGTGGTGATCAGAGAGGGTGTGCAGCCCCTACTAGATGAAGGAGGTAACCTAGTGAAAGATGACGTGGGGAAAGCTGAAGTACTCAATGCTTTCTTTGCTTCCGTATTCACGGACAAGGTGGGCTCCCAGACTACTACGCTAAGTGACGCAAGATAGGATGAAGATGGACAGCCCTTGGTAGGTAAAGAACAGGTTAGGAACTATTTAAAAAAGCTAAACGTACACAAATCCATGGGTCTGGACTTAATGCATCCGAGAGTACTGAGGGAGTTGGCAAATGTCATTGAGGAGCCTTTGGCCATTATCTTTGAAAATTCGTGGAGATCAGGAGAAATCCCGTATGATTGGAAAAGGGCAAATGTAGTGCCCATCTTCAGAAAGGGGAAGAAGGACGATCCAGGAAACTATAGCCCGGTCAGTCTTACCTCGGTTTCTGGAAAAATCATGGAAGGGATCCTTAAGGAATCCATTTTGAGGCACTTAAAAGAGAGGAAAGTGAATAGGAATAGTCAGCATGGATTCACAAAGGGCAAGTCGTGCCTGACTCATCTGATTAGGTTCTATGATGAGGTAACTGGCTCTGTGGGCCTGGGAAAGTCAGTGGATGTGATATACCTTGATTTTAGCAAGGCTTTTGATATGGTCTCCCACAATATTCTTGCCAGCAAGTTAAGGGAATGTGGTTTGGATAAATAGACGGTAAGATGGATAGAAAGATGGCTAGAAGGCCAGGCCCAGCGGGTAGTGATCAAGGGTTCGATGTCAGGATGGCGGTCGGTTTCTAGCGGAGTGCCCCAAGGTTCGGTTCTAGGACCGGTTTTGTTCAATATCTTTATTAATGACCTGGATGAGGGGATGGATTGCACCCTCAGCAAGTTTGCGGATGACACTAAGCTAGGGGGAGAGGTAGATATGCTTGAGGGCAGAGATAGGGTCCAGAGTGACTTAGACAAATTGGAGGATTGGGCCACAAGAAATTTCATGAGGTTCAACAAGGACAAGGGCAGAGTCCTGCACTTGGGACGGAAGAATCCCAAGCATAGTTACAAGCTGGGGCCCAACCAGTTAAGTAGTAGTTCTGCAGAAAAGGACCCGGGGGTTACAGTGGATGAGAAGCTGGATATGAGTCAACAGTGTGCCCTTGTAGCCAAGAAGGCTAATGGCATATTAGGTTGCATTAAGAGGAGCATTGCCAGCAGATCCAGAGATGTCATTATTCCCCTTTATTCGGCTCTGGTGAGGCCACATCTGGAGTAGTGTGTCCAGTTCTGGGCCCCCCACTACAAAAAGGATGTGGACACACTGGAGAGGGTCCAGCGGAGGGCAACCAAAATGATTAGGGGGCTGGAGCATATGACTTATGAGGAGAGGCTGAGGGAGTTGGGTCTGTTTAGTCTGCAGAAGCGAAGAGTGAGGGGGGATTTGATAGCCTTCAACTTCCTGAAGGGAGGTTCCAAAGAGGATGGAGAGAGGCTGTTCTCAGTAGTGACAGATGGCAGAACAAGGAGCAATGGTTTCAAGTCGAGGTGGAAGAGGTCCAGGTTGGATATTAGGAAAAACTATTTCATTAGGAGGGTAGTGAAGCACTGGAATGGGTTACCTAGGGAAGTAGTGGAGTCTCCATCCCTAGAGGTGTTTAAGTCTCGGCTTGACAAAGCCCTGGCTGGGTTGATTTAGTTGGGATTGGTCCTGCCTAGAGCAGGGGGCTGGACTTGATGACCTTCTGAGGTCTCTTCCAGCTCTATGATTCTATGAGTAGGGCCTGGACCAGTAGGAAAGTAGAACCACACAGCACCACTCTACTCCCAGCTCTGCTCCAAACCTTTCCGAAGCCTCTGCCCCCAACTGAAGTCTGGCTCCAGACCTGGCCCTCAGCCCCCTTATCCATGTCTGCATTTTCCCCTGGTCTCATGTCTCTATTCTCAGTTCTGGGAAGAAAAGGGAGGGGGGCACAAGCCCGAAAAGCTTGGGGGACTACTGTCCTAAAATGTAAAAGCTACCAGGATTCCACAATGTAATAGGGAAGACTATAAAGGAGTTTAACTAGGAAGAGCAGAACTGAATGACAGAAAGCTCCAATTATTCTAAGATTGTGGGTAGGGTTTGGGTAAAATACCAAGACTTTATACACAAAACTGGATCCCTGAACAGCATATACTGATTCTAGGTGCAAAAGTCACCTGTTTTGCTATAACCCCTGACTGGAATCAAATAAAGCTTGATGCATTTGCAATCTCCAATTATTAATTTGTGATGTTCAGAATTTTCAAGAGGTCCTGACTAAATCAATGAAAGTTTCTGAATCACAGTGAACTCAACTTACAAAAAGAACTGTTGTATTTCGAGTATAAGTCAATTCTGTGCTGAGTGAGGTTCAGAAGCACTTTAAAATGACTCATTAAAGTTATGACTATAGCCTAAATTATTTCTAAAAGGGCTTAAACTCACTTGGCCCACATTTTTGTTTGTAACTGGATACCCTCTCTACAAGTTCAACATGGAATGATCTCTAGGCTGTTAGTTAAGGTGGATTAAAGTTCTTGGAAGTTTAGCTTCATGTTGTGTTCAGCATCAATTCTCTAGATTTTGCTATAATTAATAAGAAAATTAAATGAAGGCATTGCATGAAATTAAAAAAGGGGGTATTCAACACAGGTAAGAAGGATTTTTTTTTTAATACAACATATAATTATATTGTGGAACTCACTATTACAGCACATTGTAATAGTGAGCAAAATTCCGAAAGGGAAAGGACATATGTATGGATAACAAGAATATCCACTTATAAAAACATTTGGAAGAGATTAAATCTTACGCTTCAGGTTTTAATCCAATCTTTAGTAGAGATCATGGCAAGGCCTAATGTAGGTAGAAATTACATCACATGTTTACTGCAAGGTTCTTGTATCTTCCTCTAAATGATAAAATATGGTTGGAAGTGAATACAGGACTAACTGGACCACAAGTCACATCTAGTATTAGCTCCCGTGTTCCTAAAACTGTTGAAGTGGCTGTCTTACTACATTTCACTTCATGCATGAAGTGTAGTTATAGCCATGTTAGCCTCAGGATACTAGAGAGATGAGGTTGGCAATGCAATATTTTTCTTGGTCTAATCAAAGATATTACCTCATTCACCTTGTTTATATTTCACTTTTACAGCTAGGTGTTTCCTTCAGGAAGTAATCTTGGCTACCAATCAGATCCATATATAATGATTTGCAAACTAATCACTTAAGTCTTGTCTAAACACTTATAAAAACATAGTTATAGATTTGGCTTCTGGAAAACAGATTAAAGGCCACATTTTCACTTGCCGTGCTAGAGACCGATAATCTGGCATATGGTTTAGCAAGCCTAGTTAAAACCCATAAATCAAATGCTGAGGGCAGCTCCAGTCAGCAATGCCCTCAGTCCCAGTCATGAGAAGGGAAGCTGATGGGAACATTTACTCCTGTCGTCTTCCTTCTGTGAAGATGGCACCAAGCACATCTTAAGGTAAGCCAACTCCAGCTATGTATTTTACATAGCTGGAATTGTGTACCTTAACCCAACCCTCCTCTCTAGTCCTTATATATGCACAACATCTCAGAATTTGTGCGCGCTATGATTTATCAGATGCTGAGCTTAAAGCATAGACCAAAGAGCAAGAACAGAGCATTTTCATTGGTGAGTATGAAAATATTTCATTGGGAAAGGTGCATCTGATCAGATCAGACAAAAAGTAGATCAAAAGAGGATGACTGTTTCAAATAGACAGGAATAGAATTCCCTATAATCTGAGCCCTTGGACAGCTGCCCAAGTCAGATTAAAATGCCGCTCAGTTCATTAGTAGAGCGCCCACAGCTCTGATTCTATTGAAGGTGCACATCTGCTCATGCCTCAATGCACATTTTTTTCCCATCTAGGTATAGAGTAAATTGAGGGAACATTGGAGATTTCAAGCGGCATTTCTTTTTCCTAATTTAAAGGACAAGGGTGATCTTTTGGGCAGGTGATTCAAGCAGAAAGATCTTTGTGTAGAAAAAAGGCTGATATTGATAAACTTCAGTTTTCCAAAGCCTGAGCTTCATTTTACTAAATATCAACTTAGCTTTCATAAATATCCACAGTATATCTTAAATATCAACCTCAACTCAAGATATTATGCTCCAGTCACTGGTACTGAGGTCCTTACCTTCTGCATATTAAGTCTCAATTCTGATGTTCTTATGTTTCCATTGGCAAATCGTAGTTTGTCAAGATTTGCAACAGATTCTTCTCCAGCATTTGGTTTAATTGAGGGAACTGATTCTCCTATGAAGGGTAAATATCTTCATTTTTCTTATTCAATTATTTCAATAAGATCAAGATTTAACGATCCTCAGGCTTTCACAATCTTACAAAGCAATAATTATTTTAAGTGTTTTTTCTTCATTTTAATACATCAAAGTAAAAGTCTATGAATAAACAATAGAACCTGGAAAGTGATAAAATACACTTTTATGAAGCAAGACACATGTACTTTTTCTTGTATTATGTGGGATGCTTATATGAAAACATGAGTTCAGGATTCATCAATTCTCTGTGTTTATTCTCCACCGGAACTTGTTAGAAGCATGTTTAGTGGCTAGAGAGAGTATAAAATGAGATCACCCATGTTCCATTCCTGTCTGCCACTAACTTCATGTGACTTCAGTCAAGTTCCAGCCTAACAGTACTATGCTTGAGTTTCCTCACCCGGAAAGTGCAGCTACTACTTACCTGCTTCATGGGGATGGGTATATTCAGTTCATTTATGTTTACAGAGAACTCTGGGATTAAAGGAACCAGAGTGCAATATATTAACTATGCTGTCGAACATACATTTTTGTATGTTTTGCATCACAGGCGGTAAGTCAGGATGCATAATTGAACCAAAACATTTCAGAACAGACTTTCCACACTACCATTAAGTATACAATGTTTTACAGCTTGAAAATGGTTTAAATGTTAGTGTTAATTCTACTGTAATTCTGAAAATATATTTAACTTAAATAAAAGTGTAAATAGAATGTTAAGATAGTTAAGCTCAGAAGTAAGACAACAGTAAAAATTCCAGCCTTTACTCACACTATCCTTGATAACACTTCACACTGTGTCAAAGAAGACCTCATCAATACAGCCGCTCCCCGAGTTACGAACAAGTTATGGACCAACACTTGGTCCGTAACTCGAAGTGTTCGTAACTCGGATCCCATAGAGTTACATAGAGACCGCGCAGTTCGTAAGTGCGGATTGCTGTTCATAACTCGGATCCGCATTTACGACTACTTTGGTCATAAGTGGAGGTGGTCGTAACTCAGGAAGTGGCTGTAACCAAAGAGGAAACCAAGTTTTATCAATACTATGGAAGTATGCTATCCTATGCCAAATATCTATCCATTTACATTCTGTATTAGGTCCCAAGGGGGATCTACAGTTGATAATCCCAGGGTGTAGAACAGGCCTGGGCAAAGTACGGCCCGCGGGCCGCATCCGGCCCACCAAGCTACTGGATCCGGCCCACAGAGACAGGACCTCCTGCTTGCCCCGCGTGCCATGCAGAAAAGTAGTTGCAGGGCTCTGTTTCTGTTTTGAAACTGGAGAGCAGCGGAGCAGTTTTAGGATCTGCCCCGCCCCCAGCACATTCCCATTGGCCGGTTTCTAGCAGAAATCAGCCAATGCAACTTGCATGTTAGAATAACAGGCAGCTAAGAAGAACCATGCCCCCTCTCCTGGGCTCAGACAGTCATGAAGCACATGGCCAGTCAAGCAGGCTGGGAAACATTTTAAGCTCTGTAGGCAGGCAGGCAGGCAGGCTAGTTTGGCAGCTAACAAGTAAGTCTCTTGGCCACAGCCTGCTTCTGGCACCCCAGCCCTTTCCTGCCCCAACTCTCTGCCCCCCCCAACATACCCAAACCCTCTGTCCCCCTCTCACACCCATACCCCCTCCCAGACCTGGCACCCCAATCTCCTACCACCCTAGGTCACATCCCAAACCCCTGCATTCCAGTCTCCTGCCCTAGGTCACAACTGCCTGCTTCATCCCAATTCCCTCCCAGACTCCAGTCTCCCTCCTGCACCCCAGTCCCTTACCCAAAGCTCCCTTTTGCACCCAACCTCCATTCCAAAACCCATGTCTCCATGAATATCATGGAAGAGTGCAATCCTTGACCACTTTTCAAAATCTTGGAGTGGCCCCCTGTGACGGCACGTTGGGGGTTCCCCGTCTCCTGCACCCCGAAATGGCACAAACAGACAGTACCAGCCAGTGGAATTGAGGGTGGTTTATTGCTCCTCCAGCACAGCGCAGCACAGATGTAATCTGGTTACAGGAACTGGGCTAGGAGGCCTCAGGCCCCCTTGAGATGGGGGAGACTGGGCCCCTAAACTCCAGCTCCTCTCCCTAGGCTGTCTCATCCATCCTCCCAGACAGCCACCAGCCAACTAACCCACTTCCAGCCCTGCCCCCCAGCCAGGGCCGCATTCACCTTCCTTTGTTCCTCTCCATGGGGGGTGTCTGGCCACTGGTTCAACCAGTTTGTCCTTACCTCTGCCTAGTGAGGTTTTCCCTGCTGGGTCTTGCTCCAGACAACAGAGGTCACCACAGCCCAGCAAGTACCCCCACTACGTCACACCCCCCATCAAAAGTTATTGGCCACCGCTGCTGTAGAAGTTAATGTAGGCTACAGGACACACACAAGCATATTTGGGCACAAACTGATCTGTAGCACTTAAATGATGTGTGTAGACTCAAACTCATACTGAGGGAACAAGAGTGGTACAGCCCAACTGAAGTGGTAAATAAGGATGGAGTGTCACATCTACTCCATATACAGAGAAAATGCAGTGATTATCGTTGTTGACAAGAAAGATGTGGGGAAAAGATCTCAAGCCTATACCTAGTAGACAGACTCACAGTTCTCAGAGAAATATGTATATTTGTACTGAAGAATTATCAATGGGGAGGATGAGTGGCAAAAGTTAAGGTCAGCGCTGGTCATGGGAACAGGAATCTCTGATTTAATTTAGATATAAGAGATCTGTTTTTTGGTTGAAAATGTAAAGTGTTCTATTATGATTTAAGTTATCTCAACCTTAATGCTTAGAGTTTCATGACTATATATTGTTCCCAATTTCAGAAAGGCATAGGAAGTGAGCCTATCATACAATATTTAAATCCCGTTTCTTCTCCCTGGCTAATATTAATAAAGCCTCTCTAATAAAAGAGTTAATCCAACTAAGATTCCTAGTTTGAGAGTACATTCCTTCTATATCTTGGCCCACATACCTAGTGGGACAGGGCTGAAGAGAGGTAAGTGGATGTTGTTTTAGATACAGATTTTATTTATACATGTAAACTAACCAGAAATGAGGGGCATTATGCTAACCTTTTTAAATAAACTAAAATAAAGTGTTCTTCTGATCCATAAAAATCAGAAGTTATTAAAATCAAAACCCACGGTAACCGTTTTAGAATGAGCTCATGTTTTTATATAAAAGTAGAACAACAGAAGTTACAGTGGAAAGATCTAAGTATTAAGTCATTCTGTAAACTGCTTTCTAAAGTATCAGATATGTTGCCATCTGACATGCACCTAAAGGAATTAATTTTATGTTAAAATTTTAAAATGTAACATGTTATACGTGCAAGGCTGCAGCAAATGTCATCATCTCAGACTTGTTTCAAGTAAGAACAAATAGTATAAGGTGAGTTTGCACTGTATCTTCCATCTTAAAATGTAGTACACTCCAAGACCTTGTTTCTTAAAACTCATGATAGCATCAGTAGTATTAAATTGTTCTGGTATGGAAGAAAATCCTCTCAATCACATCGTCCAATTGCTTTGTCAGAATTATATTGCCCTACAATTAGATACAATATAGGGACGTATGAGACTAGCCGACTATCCGATAAGCAGAAGTTTGTGTGACGAGTCACTTCCCACCCCCCCACTTTGCTGCCTCTATCAGAGAGAGACAGCAATGGGGGGGAAGAGGGGGAGGGAGGAGAGAAGCCGGAGCTGGTGTGGGGGAGATCCGGCTTAAAAGCCAGTTCCCCCCAGCACCATCTCTGCGGAGGGCAGGGTAGGTAGAGTCACAGCAGGGAATGGCATGAGTGGGGACTGAAGCAGCCTCTGCTCACGCTGCTTCTGCTGCAATTCTGCTATTGAAATGTACAAGAGCCCCATTTCTAAAGGAAGCCCTGAATTCCCTGCACGGCTTCCACTTTTGAACTGTAGCAAGAGTTCAGAAGGACTCTTGCTACAGTTCAAAGGCGGAGGCGCTCTTGTAGAGTAATTGAATAGTTGATGGAAATCCCATCAACAATTTGATTAGTTTATTAATCTAAATTTAACATCCCTAATGCAGTATGGTGAATTCTTGACGTTAGTAACACTGCACATTATGTACAGCAACAATAGAAAATTGCAATAGCTTTATATTTTCAATAGTCTAGCTATTAACCCTATAATTACTTGCTAAGATGTAAAGATATAAAGTAATAGAATGCCTTTTAGAGGATGGGAATTGATAACAATTTGTTCTGACAATATTTAAGGAGTTAAACTTGAACAGTCTTACCAGGCTTGCATAATTCTGCAATAGTAAGGGCACAAGCACGACCGAAGACCACCAAGTCCAAGAGAGAGTTTGCTCCAAGTCGATTAGCACCATGAACAGATGCAGAAGCTGCTTCACCACAAGCATACAAGCCTGGAACAACTTGATCTTTGCCATTCACATGTGTAATTACCTGTAATTTCAAAAGAAATTCACTCAACAGGTTTGCAAAACCATCTGTAAAATAAGGATCACTAGCAGATGAGGCCCGTTTTTGTCTGGGCAAAATCTTATTGCCTAAATTAACATAGGAAAGTTCAAGAAATTAAATATACGTAATAGAAAATTTTATTCATGTACTTGCAAGAGGTAAAAGAGTTTTGAAATCCTGCAAAATTCAACTTCAAAGATTCATTTTATTGATTTACCATATATAGTAAATTTGAAATCAGAAACCTGTAAAGCTTTCATTACTCTTTCTGTAATTAATTTGAATTATTTTGTGATTTGCAACAGTAAAACTTTTCTTTGCACTAAAATTACAGTAGAATAGGTGACTCAATGTTAATTTTGTTAGCAAATATTTTGATGAACTCTACTCATAATAGCCAGGACTTTTTTCTGATGGAAAACAAAATAATTATTTAAATCTTTCACTCAGCATATTCTGGTGTAAAAAGTAGTGCATTCAGCAAATTTAAGTGGCAGGATTTTATGAAAAATTTGGTATCTGTAGGAAAGCATGAAGTATGACTATTTGGCACTAATAAATCCAGAAACTCACTCTTCAAAATATGTAACAGATTTGTAGTACAGCATCAAAGTTTCATTGTATTTGAATATCAGTTATTTATCTTGAAAGCACAAAGTCAGTTCAAATAGTAAGCAACCAATTTAAAGGTGGGAAAGGGAACACCATGAAAATAATTTATTAACTGAAAATATCACATTCTTTTATGCAATTTAATTATCAGGGCTTGACAAACGGGGCGAAATCTACTAGCCAGCTCCGTGCTGCGGATGCGCAAGACCCGCATTGTGCATGCGCACGCCGCTGGTGAACGGGGTGACCGGATGAAATCTACTCACCATGGGCGAGTAGAAACAGTGATTTGTCGAGCCTTGTTAATTATGATGTTTTACCGGCATCAATGTGAGACAAAGCAGCATGGCTCACCAAAATATTTTTGTAGTAAAATTCAGAGCAGAGTGGGAAGAAAATTGGACTCTATAATGCCAGACCATGTTGACAAGGCAGAATTTTATATTTATTTTAAAAACTGATCTAAATAAACTAATCCAAGAAATCAGACTGGTAAATTCTCAGATTCGCTCAGCCTGACACAGGGACTGGTTGCCATTAAAATTGGTATTTACACAGCAGTGAACTTAAGTTACCAATTTTAGTGCAGAGAATGCAGTAATGGAGCTAATAATCCATATCACCTAAACCTTTAATGATTTATAGTTCAAGCCCATCTATACAGCCATTTTTAACTATACAGTATTACCCTCGTCTGAATAAACTTTCACATGGACAGTTTAAAGAACGCCTGTATACTTAATGCATATTGAAAAGACTACATTTCATATTTTGCATATTGTCTCTGGAGTTCCATCCCTATGCAAACATCCCAAGAATGCTGTGACAACTTGTTTACAAGACAAAGTTATAACTTTTTCAAGTTATCTTAATATTATATCATTTAACATACTTGTACATATAAATTTAGTAGCAAGCTCACTTCAGACTAATTTTATAAGGAACCCAATATTTCATTTCTACTAGAGAAAACAAGATTTCACGATACTGATCTATGATAGTTACCTGCCCTTTGTAGTTAGTAGGAATACCTCCCATATTGTAATGCACAGTAGGAAGAACAGGAATAGGTTCTTTTGTGACATCCACACCAGCAAATATCATAGCTGTTTCTGAAATTCCAGGGAGGCGCATTGCTAGCTGTTGTGGTGGTAAATGGTGCAACTGCAAATATACATGATCTTTCTCAGGGCCACAACCCCTAATGTGAAAGGAAATAGGAGTGAAAGGTTGGAATACTGCTCTCCACAGAATTTCCCCTATATAAAAGCACTCATTTCTAAAGTATCTTGACCATATTATCTAGACACTATATATAAAGACTTCAATTTTATCCAGTCATCTGCATGGTAACATGAACCACAAAAAACACCAGAAAAACAGAATTTAAGTCATTTTATTTCTGCTTTGAATAATCATTTGGGAGTTCAAAACAGATATTCACAACCAAATGTGTGTGTGTGTGTGTGTGCGCGCGCACGCGCTTACAGATGCATCCTATTTAGAAAACTGATGCATCTGGAAGCAGAGAAGAGCATCAATAACTGACCTCCTTCCCCAACCTTAGTACACGTAAAATGTTCCCCATTCTACTGTCTTTCCTACCATAATTATGAAATTCCTGTATTTTAAATGAATTTCTAAAACAACTTTAATATGAAGTCTCCTAGTGTCCTGCAAAGATGTTGATGTTACAGCAATTTACAATTTGTAGATTACAGTTATCAGACCATTTAGAAATTATCTAGTGAATCATCAGGTGAATGTTAAGAACATCTGTGGTATCTTTTGACTTCAGAAAAATATCAAACAGGTATGGGCCAGATTTTCAAGAGCACAGCAGCTCTTGCTGTCTCCAATGAGAGCTGATGCGTTCTGAGTGTTTTTGAAAATCTGGCTTAAAGCTTTAATTTTACTAAAACAAAAAAGACTAGAGAACTTTTCTGATTACCCTTTTAAAAGGGATCAAGATTTTTGCCTAAAATATATGTAAAATCTTCAGCCTTCTACCAGTTTAACATGGCTGCTCGAGATGATCAAAAATCTTCCATGAACTATTGCAACTCCCTATCTGCTTTTACCAAATACAAAAACTTATGTCACTGAAAAATTAAACAAACCTTCCTTCGCGGATTTCAATCGTCATAGAACGAGACACAACATCTCTGGAAGCAAGGTCCTTTGCAACAGGCGCATATCTCTCCATAAATCTTTCACCTTCACTGTTAATAAGAATACCTCCTTCACCACGACAACCTTCTGTAATAAGACAGCCAGCACCATAGATGCCTGCAAAGCAAGAAGCAGCAATGTTATGAAATACTTACAAGATAATTTTGTAATCAAGTTATTGTAAAAACAAAAGTATTTAATTTAAAAGATACGGAGGATTCCATAAGACAAAAGTGACACAGATCTCTGGCAAAAGGTCCCCTGTTCTTTGCAAACTGCTCTCACTTCAGACCGACAAAAATATCTTATAGGATGTTTATCTATAAAACAGTAAAATGTAAGGGTACGTCTAGACTACATGGCTCCGTCGACAAAACCATGTAAACTAGTTTACCCGGCATAGTCAATGAAGCAGGGATTTAAGTAATCCTCGCTTCATTAAAATAAAAATGGCCACTGCGCTGTGCCAACGATCAGGTGATCTGGCACAGCGCAGCAGCGTTTCACGAGGCATACTAGAGCAGTCAACAATGGCTTCCCTTGTCGACCATGCCGCATCTAGACTACCGCGCTGTGCCGGATGAGCTGATCGTCAGCACAGCATGGTGGCCATTTTTATTTTAATGAAGCTGGGATTATTTCAATCCCCACTTCATTGACTATGCTGGGTAAACTAGTTTACATGGCTCCGTCCACAGAGGCATGTAGTCTAGATGTACCCTAAGGTATCTACAGAAATGTTTGACTTGTTAAGACTCAATACTTGTGAGATGTATACAAAAGTAATATTTACTGAAAATGTATTTATTCTGAAAGTATGCTTTATGGACTTGGAGTAAAAATTAGTCATGGGGTATTGTGTCTTAGTGATGACCTGTTCAAGCAAGGTAAATACAGGGCTGACATAGCCTAGAGAAGAATGCTTATGTGTTTGAAAGGCTGAAGGTGTCAGAAACCTGACACCCAGCACAATAAAAGACAGTCCCTTTTCCCAGAAGCGGGGAATAATAAAGTCACTCACAGTACTGGCTACCACGAGAACTGTTACACCTCTGAATATTAGAAAGTTAATATTTTAAATTGCTTTCTATTATATTCCACCCTTGGACTGATTTTATGACAGTCTGCAATTCCACATAATTGCTGCTCTACTCCTTACAGCTAAAAGGAAGGAGGAGGAGTGCAACAGATATGCTTCTGTGGCTCCCTGGATCACCCAGGGAGTAAAGACTTAGCTCAGTATTATCTTCTCTTCCCTCAAATTTAGCAAGACCCTCTTCATTCCTCTGGGTGATCCTGGGAAGTGACAGTGTTGACTGATTTACAAAATTTAAAGGAATACTGGTTTTGGTAATTCAAAAGCTTAATTAACATTCTTTGACCAAAAAAAATATTAATGTTATACATGTGTATATATATTATATGTACCACCACACAATGAAATAGTCAGAAAATTGTAGTTATAACACCTTTGACAGTTAAGAAATTCAAAGATCAAGTAACCATATCTCATTCACTTTTCAATGTGGACCATTAGCCTTCATTACCCCTACGTTAAATACAGGTTCTTTACTACAAATAACAAGGATAATCCGAAAGACACACTGTACTTCACTTTAACACCAACACCTAGTTTCTTAGCTTCCATAAACATTTTTATAATTACAATATAAGAAGCAGTCCAACAGATTTCCACCTACCCTAAAAATGAACAATTGCTGGAAGACGTCATGATATTTCAATACATCTTCCCCTTCCCACTCTCACTACAATTCAGATATCTAGCCAATTTACTTGGTAATTATGTCCCCACACCTTCTGAAATCACACAAACTGCACAACAATAAACTTATGACAGGCCTGGCAGGATGCAATTTAAATTGATAGTTGTCCATAAAGGTGGGCTTCTCCTAATAGAAATTAATGGAAAATAAATAGATGACAGTCTCAAACACATCCTCCCTCTCACATAGCACCCACAGGAATTCATGTTGTAGGCCCTGCAATCATATAGGCAATTTTTACAGTCCTGATGTTATGATTCCACTTGCTAACTGCTAGGAGCACAGAGGCTGCTTTCAGACAGAATCCACTAAGCAGCTGGGTTGGACTTCCCTATGGCTGTGGGTTAGTCATCATGGCCCTCACCAACTGCTTCTGCTCTCTCTGCCATCACCAGAGTTTTCTCCATACCTTGCACCTGCAAGGATCCAGTCAGTGTTTTCTCTAAGCTGCCTGGCAGCAGAGCTTCACAGGTGATTAATTAGTCAGTCAGCTCCATGCAAGGAGCCCTGGGAAGCTGTGCCACCACACAGCTTAGAGCAGCAGTTTCCAACCTTTTTAAGCCCAAGATCACTTTTTGAATGTAAATGCAACCCAGGATATAGCTCAAACCCAAATACCCTTGCTCTTCCTCCTTCATGCCTCTCCTCTCCGAGGTCCTGCCCCTGCTCACTCCATCCTCCCTCCCTTTCACCAGGTAGGGGCAGATGGGTTTGGGCACAGGCTCTGGTCTTGGACTAAGGGATTTGGAGCGTCAGGGGCTTTGAGCGGAGCCTTGACCACAGAGTTGGGGGTGCAGGAAAGGGTTCAGGTTACAGAATGTGTAAGAGTTTGAGTCCAGGGGGCTCAGGACTAGGACAGGAGTTTAGGGTGCAGAAGGGGGTTCATACCTCTTGTGGCTCCTGGGTGGTGGTGCAGTGGGGCTAAGGTAGGCTCACCCCTGCCCTGCCCCACTCTCAAAAGCAGCTAGCAAACTCCCTACAGCCCAAGCCCTATTGTGCCCCCCATCCGTTCTGTGGGGATAGAATACATGGTGGGAAGGGGCACCCTGACATCAGTGCCCCTCCTCTGCACTACAAGCAGGAGGCTCTGGGTGGGAGGGCGGAGGGGAGAGCTCCAAGGGCAGAGGGCAGGAGCAGCATGGCAGTGGGGGGAGTGCAGCTCAAGTGCTGTGCTTGATAGCCTCTTAGCCAGCCAGTCACGATCACCTGTCAGAGGCTCTAAGATCTATCAGTAGAGCTCAATCTACTGGTTGGTGACCATGGGCTTAGAGGGAACACTGGTCAAAGCCTGCTCACTCACTGGAGGGCACTGGGACTGTCAAAGGAAGAACCTTTCAGCAGCTGTGTGGCCTTCTCTACAACTGGGGGTTCATCACTCTCCTTAACATCCCTGGCCAAGGATCTCTCTTCCCCAGACCAGGACCAGAGTCTCCTACAACTTCTGTCTGGGTGCGTCTAACCCCTTGGCCATGGAGAGAGCCCCCTGCAGCCCTGCTCTAATCCCAAAATTCCCTTTAATTTCCCACAACTGTGAAAATAATGTATATTAATACTTAAAACTTCCTCCAGAATACTTGATGAATGAAATGGACGTAACATGGAAAATACAAAGGCAAACGTGCAGGGGCCTGAACTATGAAAACCCTGACTTCAGTTATTAGGATGTCTTTAAAGTTCAAAAATACAGTATTGATTAATTTGTTTCTTAATTCTGGGAAGCATTAGTGTCAAGAAATCAGTTGATAATTCCTAAAGAAATAAGATGAAAGTGTACAATCTAAAATTTAAAACATGAAAGGAAGAATTCATTTGTTATTTTAAAGAAAGACTCAAATGGAGGCAATAAATTACAATTCTGAAAGGTGAATATAAATTGATGTATAAAATTATTACTATGGGGCTGCGCCCCATGCTCACCAATCCCCCTTCTTGTGGGGGTTAGGCAAACCCAACTCTCCCCACAGCCACCGGGGAGGTTGGGCTGTGGCTCCGCCAACCCAGGCCCCTTCTCTTCTCCCTTCCCTCTGATGGTGCAGGCCCCTGCCCCCCGCGAGCCTGGACCCCTTTTCCATCCCTCTCCCCTCCCCCCCCCCGCCAAGCTAGCCTGGGCCCTTTCTCCCTCCCCCCACTCCCCAGCCAGCCCAGGCCCCTTCTCTCCCCCATGCCTCCCCCCCACCTCGCCTCTCCCAGCTGCGGTGTGTGCCAGGCTCAGGTCTAACCCTGGTGGCCAGGGAGGCACAGGTAGTGCTGTGCACACACAGTGCTTTGGGGCACTGCAGCCAGCTGAAGTGGGAAAAGCAGCAGCGTGAGGGCCACTGTCCCGACCTCTTCCCCATGAAGTCCTGCCTGTGCTGCTCACTGCCCTATCCCTACCCACAGAGCCCAGGGTTGCCATCCACCCACCGAGAGCAGAAGGGAAAGAGCCTACAGGCCAGTGTGATGGCTCCCCGGATGGCTCGGGTGCTTTGTCAGCTGCGGCAAGTGCAGCTGCTGGAGAGGGGGTCAGTCTCCATGGGGGTAGATGGATTCCAGGAAGTCGGGCACCACGCTCCAGCTCCCCAAGAGCCTGGTGGCAGAGGAGCCTTACTCTTAGTACTTGTCACCAGGCTGCTGTCCCAAGCACTGCACAAACACTCCCACCCCCGTCTATCACAGCTGCAATGTGGGGTCTGCCAGCCACTGTGCCATGTTTCTTGACACTGAAAAACCTATGGGGTGGGATAGAGGAAGGTGAGTAGGTGCTTGGTTTAAAGAAACAATTGCAAGTGGTGAGAGGAAGCAGCGAGGTCAAGCTTCAGCTGGGGGGGAAGGAGGAGGCAGGATGCAGAGTGACGTGATAACATCACCCTGTTGTCCCGCAGGAAAAAACTTTACTATATAGAGAGAGATTTGTTACAGTATTTGAAGCCCAAAATTAACGGAATGCAAGTACCAAAAGTACGTAAGTACATTTCTATGCAATTGTAAAAGTTTCTCCCACTTTACTTCATAAGACTCCTGAATTGAGGGATCTATATTTCTCCTACCACAATTGCAGATATCAAAAACATCTAAACAATTTCAATGAATGGAAATTCTTTGCTCCATTTAGTTGCTTACAATGTTAACTTTTGCATGAGAATCTGTAGCCTGAAAAGAGGTGGTAAGGGTAAGTGGTAAAGCTTTTAAGCTGTTTAATACACCACAGATCTTAATAATGTAAAACTGTGAGGCTTAATATTTCAGAGATGTTCTTTCTGAATATTTTAAGTTCCTGGAAAACAAAGGTTGCCTTCCTAGACTTGTAATCAAGTGGTTCTCAACCAGGGACAAACATACCCTAGGGGAGAACATAGGGACCTTCCTGGGTACTGTACATCAACTCATCTAAATTTTTCTCTAGATTTAACAATCATCTACACAAAAAGCACTATCAAAGATAGAACTAACTAAAATTTCATACAATTATCTATTCATACTTCTCTATATACTGAAAAGTACAATATTTATATTCCAATAGCTTTATATGGTAAAAGTCAGAAAGTATACAATTTGAGTAATAGTGTGCAGTGACACTTATATTTTTACATCTGATTTTGTAAACTAATTGTTTTCAAGTGAAATGTAACGTGGGTGTATGCACACCAAATCAGACTCCTGAAAGGGATACAGTAGTCTGGAAAGGTTGAGAGCCAATGTTATATTGTACCTGTAGGATGGAACTGTACAAATTCTAGGTCCTGGCAAGGAAGGCCAGCTCGTGTGACCAGAGCTGTGCCATCACCTGTGCTGGTATGAGCAGATGTGCAACTGAAGAAGGTGCGGCCATATCCACTAGAGAAAACATTTCAAAAATTAAAATTTGTCTGCAATAGTTTCCTTAAGAAATCAGTAGAGAAGCAGTCAGATATCATTAGGATATTCAGCTTATTCACTGCACTTTGTGCAATGCAGATTTATAATTCAACTAAAGCAGAGGATAATTTCAACACAGCATTCAGTCAGCCACTGTAATCATTTATCACACAATTAAGATATTCACACATTTAAATTGAATCAACGGTGAACAAAACTGATAGATTATCTGCTATGTAACTTGACCACAGAGAGCATCATCTAGCGCAGGGTTTCCCAAACTATGGGTCGCCTTTACATTTCAAAAGGGTCCCCAGGTGGCTCTTAAGGAACCATTCACACATTTTTTGAATTGCCCTGTGCCACCAAATCTTCCTGAATTGTCAAAATGGGTGCCCATCTGGAAAAGGTTGGGAACTGCTGATCTAGCTCAATTAGTATCTGAGAAATAACTTGAGACCAGCAGGTGGCAGAGCAATAGCACTACCCTTTCTTCACAATTTCTAACCAGAGTTCTTTTCATAAACTGTCAATAGAATCCACTGGACACGGGTGGAGGGAATCGGGGTACAGGAAAGGATGCAGAAATTTGAGTTGTGAGCTAGGGCAGGAGGGGACTGATCTGGGGCAGGGGACTGGGGCGCCAGATCTGGGAGGTAATATGGATATAGGAGGGGGGCAGAGGGTTGGGGAAGGGAGGGATTGGGGTGCCAGAGGTAGGCTCTGTCAGGAGACTTACCAGCCAGCAGCAGTTCCCGAATCATCCTCCCTGCCTGCTCCGCCCCTGCACAGGCCGCAGCCATGTGCTCTGGAGCACCTTGTGCTTCATGGCTGCCTACTATTTAAATGGGCAGCTCCCATTGGCCAGTTTCTGGCTAGAAACCAGTCAATGGCATTGTGCTGGGGGTAGAAGCAACTCCTGAAGCTTCTCCCCTCCCCTCCGGACTCACAGTTTTTAAAGAAAAACTGCCCCACAGCTGCATTTCTGAGCGGTTTGTGTGGGTGAGGCGAGGCAAGCAGGAAGCCTGCCTGGCACTCCTCGCAGCGTTCATGGGCCGGAGCCAGTGGCTTGGCGAAACGGATCCAGCCCATGGGCCATATTCTGCCCAGGCCTGCAGTAGGCCCTACATATATGTTTTCCTGCCATAGCCAGTTTACATCTAGCATTTTAAGTAAAAGAAGAAAGTACAATGTAACTAAAATATTTAAAGATTATCCTTCACTTCACAGACTACATTAACTGCCTCCACAGACTCTAGCTTCATAACTTAAAGCCTTTTAAATTACTCAACCTTAAAATTCAAACTTCAATCAATGCAGTATATTAAAGCATGGAACTAAAACTAATTAGAGTAATTAAATTGCATGTATTCTGTTTTTTTACCCAAAAGATAAAAAGTGATTTAACTAGAGCAGGGTTTCCCAACCTATGGGTCGGGACCCAAATATGGGTCGCCATTACATTTCAAAAGGATCGCCAAGTGTCTCCCCCAGGTAGTTCTGCCCTCCCTACTCACCCCGTTTTTGAATTGCCTTGGGTCACCAAGTCTTCCTGAATTGTCAAAATGGGTCCCCATCTAGAAAAGGTTGGGAACCACTGAACTACAGGCAGTATTATTCTCATTTAACAGATAGGGAAATGAAGAAATATGAAGTAATACGTATTGTGCTAGGTCACAGTGTTCCAATAGCATAATTTGAACTCGAACCCTTGCCTACAACCGTATTTTTCTCCTCTAGCTTCTAGATTATGCTACCTCACATTATAAAACATTTTTCCATTACATTACCCAGTGGCAATAACAGTGTTCTTTGCTCTTAAACGATGTATCGATCCATCTTCTATGCAAAGTGCAATGACCCCACAACATTCACCATTTTCCATCAGGAGATCCAAGGCAAAATACTCAACAAAGTAGCTGGTATCATATCGTAGAGACTAGAAAAGAAAACATTTGTAACAGTTAAGGAATGTGCAAAAGTTAAAGCCACCCCACTTTTTCAATGTCTCATTAAAGGGCTTAGTTAACATAAGAATAAAATCAGACACTGTTTTCATGGAAACTATTTTCCAGATAAGCCTGTATGCAGAAAGTCTGCGGCTCTTTTAGGATGATTGTATTCTAGAATATAAAAAACTTTTAGATTGAAGAGGTCACATTTAATTACCAAACCATTTAAAGGAATACAGTCTCACATCAAACTTGTCTGAAAATGTTTAACCTATCAACATGAAGTTAGGTGAGAAAAAAAAATACATTTTTCATTCTACTTTGTGTGTTTGACAATACCTAGTATATGGTGAATCTCTCTTTTTAGGTGATCTGTTTCTATCCCATACACTACTAGCATGTTATCCCTCAATTTACCAAGGGGAAACTTCACTTTACACTTCAAGCACTATAAGGGGGTGTTAATGGTGTGTGTTTTAATGGGACTGAGGAATGGACTGGCTTTTGAGATTTTGCATTTCAAATGCCACTTTGAGGATACAGAGTGCCAGCAATAAGTGGATCCCTGGCGCTCCCTTCATTTCTGAAAGAACCAGATAGCAAATTGAAGCAGGTTTCTGATCTCTCTTCACCTTCCCTCACCCACCCCCATACTATTTCTCTGTATTATGGTTCCACATACAGACTTCATTCAAGATTGAGAGGAACAATTAGCTAAGGCTCAGTAAACAATGCATGAAGTACATGGGCTGTTAAATTAGGTCTAGAAGCCATTTACTAGTTCTTAATGGTATGCTGGGTATTTGTTCTTTTTTATGGCCTTGCACAGCAGCGTGGTGGTAGCATTTTTTCATTGTCAGAATCACGCTTACTGTAACTGCCCATTTTTCTTGCTGTGATCGTGGAGGCTAGTTTTACTTGATACTTCCTTGTTGGGGTGTCCTGCCACTCTACTTGACCCATGAAAAGATCAAGATGAACTCTGATTTAAAAAAAAACAAAAAACCCCACCAACCAACAAATGGTCTGGCAGCAGTTTATAGACTAACAAAACATGTAAATGGTATCATGAGCTTTCGTGGGCAAAGCCCACTTCTTCGGATGACCGGAGTTATGAGTTTGGGATGTGAACACTCGAAATAAATAGGAGCAGGGAAGGGGGGAGGAGGAATAAGGGAGGGGCTGGGAGACAGATCAGTAAGTATCTGGAGAATGGATACTTAAACATAAGCAGATAAAAATCAAAGTCAGTCCTTCCTGACATAGGAATCGATCTATCAACCGTGATTTTTATCTGCTTAGGTTTAAGTACCCATTCTCCAGATACTTACTGAAACACACACACACACACACACACACACACACACACACACACACACACACACACACACACACACACACACACACACACACACACACACACACACACACACTCTCTCTCTCCCTCTCCTCCTCCCTCCGAGTGTTCACATCCCAAACACATAACTCCAGTCATCTGAAGAAGTGGGCTGTGCCCACGAAAGCTCATGATACCATCTACATGTTTTGTTAGTGTATCAAGTGTTACCAGACCATTATTTGTTTTTTTTTCTGTAACAGACTAACTCTGCTACCCTCTGAAGCTCTCCTTCTGAGTTGCCAGGGTAGGAGAGAGTGAGTGCGTGAGTGTGTGAGAGAGCAGCAGTAGGCGAGTGTATCATGACAGCAGCAAAAGGAAGAAACAGTAGCTTTCTCTGGACACAACACCGGTATACAATTTTTTAGACGCCATCTGCTTCAGAGATAAAATGTGCTATTTATTATGTTTTTTGATGTGCTGAATTCAAATATGACAATTAAAACAACTGATTGGCTAGTGTTTCAAAGATATTTAAGTTTTTACATTTTACGTCTATGTATATTGTGTAGATAGAGTTTTAATCATAAATTGTAAACCTAGGTCTTTTCATGTGTTTATGGTTGCTTTACATGATAATATTTCACCTGTCCGGTTTATGTAACACTTTAAAAATCAGCAAAAGGGTTATATAAATAAAAATTATGAAACAAAAGGCAAAAAACTACTATGTACATAGTTTAAGCCTATTCAGTGTCTACTCGGAACTTCTTGGATTGTCTCGTATTATTAAATGGAGCATCTCAACAGTTTTGGAACAGTACACATTTGCACATACTTATAGATAGTTAAAACGTCTCTAGTAGCCGTGTCAGTCTGTACCTTGTACATTGTTATTAATACTTTTTACTGTGTTGAAGTATAGAGTAACATTGCACTTCTCTAGTTCTCATTTATATAATCAGAAGTCTTATTTGCAGAAAACTTTTCACAAAATCACTGTAAAAATGTACATTTTAGTTACATAACAGGACTAAGCACACTTGTTGAATCTGTACTGTTTATTCTCACCACTCACGTTCTTTTCAGTAATTTTCTCAGGAATGCAAGACACGTGTGCTCACCTCTCACAAGAATCACACTGCACCTTTAATAGTACATGAGAAAACTAAATTAAAAAGTCACAATTATACAGATAATTTTGATAAAATGGTACAATTTACAAAATAATATTCCTTCAGAATATAATCCCCGCTGAAGATGACTATGAGCATTAGTGGAAATACTTGCTAATGTAAACTTTCTAACCGTCAGAGTGGTTAAGCACTGGAATAAATCGCTTAGGGAAACTGGGGAATCTCCATCACTGGAGATATTTAAGAACAGGTTAGATATACCTCTGTAAGGGATGAGCTAGATGGTGCTTGGTCCTGCCGTGAATGCAGGGGCCTGGACTTGACAGCCTCTTGAGGTCCCTTCCAATTTTAGTATTTTATGAGTCTATGAAATTTATTACAAAAAACATGATCCTTAAACAATTATTAAATTGGCACAATATGCAACTGGTTACATTTTTGGCCACCAACTTTGTGCTTGCACTGCTTGTGTTTTTCTCATTAGACTCCAGCCCGAATACAAAATTGGTATCCACATCTAAATCTGCAAAAATGAACTGCATATATCCGCATCCGTGGATGTGGATACCCACAGATACAAATCAGATATCTGTGGATTTGTAGGGCTCAATTTCTCGTAGCTTTTTCTTTCTTACCATCCTTCCAGCTGTACTTTTTTTACTGCAAGTCACAGAATTGCAATATAAACAATAGTCCTTTACTCTCTGGAAAAAACAATGAAAGATGGACAAAGCATGGTTACATTGTAAATTGTAAATAGAATTCTTGACTTATTCAGTAGCATTAATTCCATTAAAAATTAACTGTTTTGCAAACTTTTCCTTTGAGTGTGTGTGTGGGGGGAGGGGAGTGCTCATGGGTCAAAGTATATTTGGAGCCCCAGCCTATATTTCTATCCATTTTGGTTTATGGATGGTGGATATAATGGTATCCAAAGAGATTTCCCTGCTGAATCTATAGCACCCATTCACTCCCACCACATTTTTAACAGTACTTCCAGATATTATTCATGCAGAATCACCACTATAGAACTAAATCTGTTATAATATGTTAGAGTCCCACTAAGAATGTGGCACAGTTACTGTAACCTGATTCTTTTATTTAAAAAAATTGTATTTTTCTTCTGACTGCATTTAGCGTCTTTTGTGTAGTCTGCACTCTGCTGATGTCTTTAAACTATAAATATGTTTCTGCAAACTAATTACACTTCCACTTAGAAAAAAATTAACTCATGTATCACTATTAACAATGATGAACATTATAAAAATAGTTGACTTCTGGCACTGAATACCTTGAGGATTAGTGGTCCACAGTTGAACCCATCCGTTTATCTGTTGTGTTCTACCATTTTTGTTTTCCAATTCCCTGTTGGTGTTTCGCTTCTTTGAAAGAGGAAAGACCTGAAATTTGAAGGATGTACAGTAGCCAACTGTATAACAGTGCTTTCTTTTTTGTTGCAGTTTCTCAACATGTTTTGTAACTCTTTCTTTTTCTACCTTGAAACAATCAAATTAACACATCTATTCACTTGGTTTCATATAATCGTATCAGTGCTGCTACTAACTTCCTATGACTCATACTATGTGCTAGTGTTTTCTGCCCACTTTCAATGAAGAAGTTGGCCATGATCAGATTTCACAAGTTGACTCAATGTCCATTATGAAGCACAGTCTTCCTCAGTGTCACTAGTTTTTAAAACAGCTTGCACAATAACTATACATGTGAACAGGACCGGCTTTCGGAAGTGCGGGGCCTGATGCACGGGGGCGGCACCGCACATGCACCGTGCGGCCGGGGCGGGAGCCACACATGCGCCGCATGCCTGGGAGTGGGGCCCTCTTAGGCGTGGGGCCCCACACATAGGCACGGGGCCCGATTCCGGGGAATCGGCCTGAAGCCGGCCCTGCATGTGAACTATGAAACTAAGTGTCTAGAAAGATCCCTTCCAATTCCTCAGGAATTGTCTTTCATGCTTTATTTCATTGCCCAGGGGATCAATTATTACCAGCTCTATAAGTGACCATTTATCCACATGGTATTTGGAATATGATGATTTAACAGCTTTCTAATTATTTTTGTAAACATCAAACACATCTTATCAATTGTAAAAATACAGCAATGCAGACTATATTTACATTGCTGATAAAATTATAGCAAGGGTGAGCAATAATTTTTGGTGGGGGGCCATTCCAAGATTTTGGAAAGTGGTGTGGAAGAAAACATTGTCCTCACTCTGAGTTTGTAGCAACAAGTAGCCAGAGGCAGTTTTATTACGAGCTGCAGCAAGGGAAAAACTGGTTCGGACAGGGGAGAAGCCCCCCCCCTCCGAGGCAGATCTTCGAATACAAGCAATTATGAAGCAGTTTATATACTGTCTATTAGATATAATACCAATAACAATTAGTCTCCTTCCCATTACAAACACCAATGGCTAACAGTTATTTAGTTCCACCCAGATGCTCCTTATCTCAAGGTCCCTGCCAGAGTCAGCATTCGTCCTTATCTCCGTATGGAGGCGAGAGGCAAAGGCAGCGTCTAATTACAGATCTCGCGTTGTCAGGCCACAGACTTAGCCTGACTCTTGCTCTCTTGTTAACAAGACCAAGATGGCTGCACACAAATTCCCTTATTCCCTTTTCCTGCCTCCACAGTGGTCAAGGGCCACACTTTTCTGTGGAGGGGGTGCCAGGACTAGGATGGAGGTTGGATGCAGAAGAGTGCATGGACTATGGGACTCGGGCGCAGGAGACAGTGTGAGGTCTGGAGTTTGGGTGAAGAAGGGGGTTGTGATCTGGGTCATGAGATTGGGGTGTAGGATCTGGGAGGGTATTTGGGTGTACTTGAATTGATTTTATTCGCTTTTAGTCTGTGAAACCCTGTTTCTTTAAGTCATTAAGTAAAGGTGAGTTAATTCTAATTTAATCAATTAGATTGTTATTTATAATTGTTGTTTTGGAGTTAGGTCCAGATTATTACTGGAATAATTTTATTCCTGGAGACTCCTACGGCATACCATTAAGTGTCTAGAGGGCCAGCCAGGTGGAGGCACCGCCATTGTATGTTCCTTTAGGAGCAAGGGACTGCAGCAAGGGGGTAGATAGGGAATCCCAAACTAAACAACATTGCCACTGGGGTACTCAGGATATCTTTTTATGTTAAAACTATCAGGCACCTAGGCACACAGGTGAGCGTGGCATGCTGCCGCATAACCCAGGGAGGAAAAAGCAGGTTACACAGGGGTCAGGAAGGAGTCCAGAGAATCCCAGCCTGCCAACTATAGATTCCCCATTCCTGCTTTAGCGGGACCTCCTCATACAATTAGGCAGATTCAGTATATTGGATATTGGGGAGGGGCTAGTGGGGAGGTTTTTCATTACTTTTGCATGGCTGGATATTATACCCTCAAGAATGCAGCACTATAAAGGACAATCCAGGAAACTACAGACCTGTCAGCCTTACCTCAGTCCCTGGATAAATCATGGAGGGGATCCTCAAGGAATCCATTTTGAAGCACTTGGAAGAGGAGAAAATGATCAGGAATAGTCATTAAGGGCAAGTCATGCCTGACCAATCTGATTAGATTCTATGATGAGGTAACTGGCTCTGTTGACATTGGGAAGTCACTTTAGCAAAGCTTTTGATATGGTCTCCCACAGTATTCTTGCCAGCAAGTTAAGGAAGTATGGATTGGATAAATGGACTATAAGGTGGATAGAAAGCTGGCTAGACTGTCGGGCTCAACTGGTAGTGATCAATGGCGCAATGTCTGGCTGGTGTTCGGTTTCAAGCGGAGTGCCTCAAGGATCGGTTCTAGGGCCGGTTTTGTTCAACATCTTTATTAATGACCTGGATGAGGGGATGGATTGCACCATCAGCAAGTTTGCAGATAACATTCAGCTAGATACTTTAGAGGATAGGGATAGGGTCCAGAGTGACCTAGAGAAATTGGAGGACTAGGCCAAAAGAAATCTGATGAGGTTCAACAAGGACAAGTGCAGAATCCTGCACATGGGACGGAAGAATCTCAAGCATTGTTACAGGCTAAGTAGCAGTAGCAGTTCAGCAGAAAAGGATCTGGGGATTACAGTGGGTGAGAAGCTGCATATGAGTCAACAGTGTGCCCTTGTAGCCAAGAGGGCTAATTACATATTAGGTTGCATTCAGAGGAGCTTTTCCAGTTGATCTAGAGAAGTTAT
Organism: Pelodiscus sinensis; assembly: GCF_052426305.1. Classification (NCBI taxonomy): domain Eukaryota; kingdom Metazoa; phylum Chordata; order Testudines; family Trionychidae; genus Pelodiscus; species Pelodiscus sinensis. Next base: position 152,520,975 of record NC_143053.1, read on the forward strand.
TATTCCCCTTTGTTTAGCACTGGTGAGGCCACATCTGTGTCCAGTTCTGGGCTCCCCACTATAGAAAGGATGTGGACACATTGGAGAGGGTCCAGCGGAGAGCAACCAAAATTATTAGGGGGCTGGAGCACATAACTTATGAGGAGAAGCTGAGGGATTTGGGCTTATTTAGTCTGCAGAAGAGAAGATATGATAGCAGTCTCAACTTTCTGAAGGGAGGTTCCAAAGAGGATGGAGAGAGGCTGTTCTCGGTGACCGATGGCAGAACAAGGAGCAATGGTCTCAAGTTACAGTGGGAGAGGTTTAGGTTGGATATTAAGAAAAACGATGTCACTAGGAGGGCAGTGAAGCACTGGAATGGGTTACCTAAGGAGGTGCCAGAATCTCATCCCTAGAGGTTTTTAAGTCCCAGCTTCACAATGGGTGGGATGATTTAGTTAGGGTTGGTCCTGCTTTGGGTAGGGTGTAGGATTCGATGACCTCCTGAGGTCTCCTCCAGCCCTAGGATTCTATAATTCTATGATAACAATAACAATAAAAGGTAGCAAGTGCTATAAGAGAAACACAGAGGCTACGTCTACACCGTAGCCTTCTTGTGGAAAAGCTTATGCAAATGAAACACGGAGTGGAATATCGCTCCCCTAAGAGATGTCTCTGTCTGATCCATGTGCTCCTCTGAACCCATCAGCTTTCCCCTAGCCCTTAGTTTAAAAATTGGTCCACGACCTTTTTTATGTTATGTGCCAGCAGTCGGGTTCCATGTTGATTTAGATAGAGCACATCATTCCAGTATAGGATCCCCCTTTCTCCAAAGTTCCCGCCATTCCTGATAGAGCTAAATCCTTCCTTTCTACACCATGGTCTCATCATGCATAGAGACTCTGCAGTGCAGCCTTCATACTTGGCCCTGTGAGTGGAACTGGAAGCATTTCAGAGATAGCCTGGGAAACATCCGATAGGAGCTCTCAGGTAAGTGTGGCTTTTTTGGCGTGACGGGGTGGCATGGAAGGTGTGTTGGAGACAAGGAGCTGTGCTGTGGGCTGGTGGGATGAGTATCCTAGTGTCTGTCTCAGTGGTGCTAGTTGCAGGGAGTGTGTGACCATGTGTTTGGCAGTTGAAAGTGCTTTGTTGCAGATGGGGGGGCCTAGAGAGGCTGATTGGGTTGGAGGCCAGGCTTGGAGACAGCAACCTTCTACCAGAGGCAGCCAGAGCAAACTAAATGAGCAGCCAACACACAAGTTTGCTTAGAGGCAGCCCCACAGAGGTTGTACTTTTTCTTGGTTTTTGTTTTTTCTTTCTTCTCTTCAGGCTTCAGGGGGCAATAAAAACATAGGAGCCTCTCAGAAGGAAGGTAGAATAAATAAAGATAAGCTGTTGGGAGTTGCACAGCATGTGCTATGTTTGTCTTCCTCCCGGAAGATTGAAGAAATTTCATCTGGATAGAAGACAGCATTTAATACTGCATACACTACATGCTGAAAAACCATTGAGGGGAGCCCAGAACAGAGAAGAAAATTGGCAGCATATGACTTCCAGGAGACGACAACTCCAGAATCCTGATAGAAGCAAGTAACCGCTCTTAGGGTCTCTTCACACGTATTACTGTGGGAAATGCTTTGGCAGAGACCTCCAAAGGAAGGCATCAGGAGGAGACCCCATTGACCAGAAGGCATGGATTGCCTAGGCTCGAGGGTTCCACCACCACCAGTCCCAAGAGGAGGAGAGGGGTGGTGGTGGTTGTCGTGGTCTCCCTCTTAAGAGGGATGGAGTCATCCCTCTGCTGTCCAGATCATAAATCTCAAAGTGTGCTGCTTACCTGGAGAATTCAGGATGTGACGGAGTCTTCCGAGACTGATCAAACTTTTGGATCACTACCCCTTCCTACTTCTCTATGGGGGAATCTAACGATACTGCCAAGAATGACCTTGAGTGGGTCACTGCAGATTATGCAGTGATGGGAAGAAGGATCAAGGAGTTTGAGGTGCAGGTGGTGGTCTTGTCAATCCTCTCTATTGAAGGAAATGGTCCAGGCAGGCATCTTTGAATTTTGGAAGTAAATGCTTGCTTGTGGAGGTGGTCTTCAGAGAGGGCTTTTGTTTTTCGACCATGGGATGCTGTTCTGGGCTCATTGATTGCTAGGAAAAGATGAGATTCATCTAATGAAGAGAGGGAAGAGAATCTTTGCAGGCAGATTACTTGCCCGTTGAGTCTTTAGGTTAAGCTTAGAGGCAAGAACAACAGAAGTGATGTTGTACTTGTTGTCTGCTATAGATCACCAGATCAGGTCGATGAGGTGACGAGGCTTTCTTCAGACAACTAAGAACCTTCCAGATCACAGGCTCTGGTTCTCACGGGGGACATCTGCTGGGAGACCAATACAGCAATATACAGACGATCCAGGAAGTGTTTGGAGAATGTTGGGGTACTTCCTGGTACAAGTGCTGAAGGATCCAACAAGGGGCTATATACAGCTTCAGCTGCTGCTCACAAACAGAGGAATTAGTAGGGGAAGTAGACATGGATGTCAGCCTAGGAAGCAGTGATCATGAGATGATCGACTTCAGGATTCTGACAAAAGGAAGAAAGAAGGGCAGCAAAATACACACCTTGGACTTCAGAAAAGCAGACTGATTCCATCAGAAATTATGGCCAAGATCCCCTGGGATGCTAATATGAAGGGGAAAAGAGTCCAGGAGTGCTGGCAGTATTTTAAAGAAGCCTTATTGAAGGCCCAGGAACAAACCATCCCGATGTGCAGTAAGAAAAGCAACTCTGGTTGGCCATCAGCTTGGCTTAGCAGTGAAATCCTTGGTGAGCTCAAACATAAAAAGGAAACTTACAAGAAGTGGCAACTTGAACAGATGTCTAGGAAGGAGTATAAATATATTGCTGGAGTATTGTTTGGAGAGGGAGTTCTCCAGGTAAAAGAGGAGTAAAAACGGGACCCTTGTGGTAAGTGGCTGTCTGGAGTGTGTGTTTGTGTGTGAGGGAGTTATTTACTGTGTGCTGAGCTTGTGTTTGTCTGTTTGGTTGGTTTGTTTGAAGGAGATTCTAAAAGGTTTGAAATCTAGAAGCCTCTGTTAATTGGCTGAGCCTCAGTCAGGGGGAGGGACTACCAGAGCTATATAAGCCTGTGACTCAGCGACCAAGGAGCTTGCGAACAGGAACAGCTAACAGGGAGTTTGGAGAGGGAGGTTAGAGGGCACTAGTGACTTATGACCTTCTTTAAAACATAACTCGTATAATAATCTATATTCCAGAGGTTTAAAAAGAATCCCAGTTTATACTTAAACTTATTCATTAGAAAAATGGAGACAGAAGCCCAGCAGCAGAGTGGGGGCTATCCTGTTTATTGCATCAAGTATAACATGTATGATTACCTGCCCTGTGGGTGGGTGGCATATGTGTGCACCCGTTGCAAGGAGCTCCTGACCCTCAGAGACCGAGTTTGGGTTTTGGAGGCCAGCGTGGCTGAACTGGAGGAGCTAAGGGAGGTAGAGAGCTATGTTGATGGGACTTTCCGGGACACTGTAGTACTGTCCCACCTCCAGTCTGAGAGCCCCAGTGCTCTTAAGGAGGATGAAAGTCTCAAGGGAACAGAGCATTCAATGGGAGCAGAGGGAAACCATCCCGTAGTTGGGACCTTCCTCCCAGAGGATGTTGCAGTATCCTCTCGCACTGAGGATACCTCTAAGGGGGAGGGAATGCCAGTTATGAAGAGGCAGGTGTTAGTAGTGGGCGAGTCGATCATTAGAAACATAGATAGTTGGGTTTGTGATGACCAGGAGAACCATGTGGTCACTTGCCTGCCTGGTGCGAAGGTTGCGGATCTCTCGAGGCATCTAGATAGACTTATGTGTAGTACTGGGGAGGAGCCAGTAGTCGTGGTACATGTAGGTACCAATGACGTAGGGAAGGGTAGGAGAGATGTCCTGGAGGCCAAATTTAGGCTGCTAGGAAAGAGACTGAAATTCAGGGCCTCTATGGTGGCATTCTCGGAAATGCTTCCAGTTCCACGCGCAGGGCCAGGTAGGCAGACAGAGCTTCAGAGTCTCAATGCGTGGATGAGATGATGGTGTAGGGAAGAGGGGTTTGGATTTATTAGGAACTGGGGACACTTTTGGGAGAGGGGGAGCCTATACAGGAAGGATGGGCTCCACCTAAACCAGGGTGGAACCAGACTGCTGGCACTAAACATTAAAAAGGCTGTAGAGCAGTTTTTAAACTAAGAGATGGGGGAAAGCCGATTGGTGCAGAGATGCACGTAAATCGGAGGGAGACTTCTCTTAGAGGAGAATCCATTGATAGAGATTCTCTAAACTGTAGTCAGAAAGAGAGGAGGGGAGAGGGCAAATCATGGGCCAGAGCAGACAAACAACTGCATACAAAGGAATCCAATGCATCAGGGAAGGGCAGACAAATAAGCAGTGGCAAATTTTTAAAGTGCTTCTACACAAATGCTAGGAGTCTGACTAATAAGATGGGTGAACTAGAGTACCTCGTATTAAATGAGGAGCTTGACATAAGAGGCATCACTGAAACCTAGTGGAATGAGGAAAATCTGTGGGACACAATCATACCAGGATATAAAATATATCGAAAGGACAGAGTAGGCTGGGTGGGTGGCGGAGTGGCACTGTATGTGAAAGAATGTAGAATCAAATGAAATAAAAATATTAAGTGAATCAACATGTTCAATAGAATCGCTATGGATAGTAATTCCATGCTCCAATAATAAGAAATTAGCAGTAGGGATATGTTACCGACCACCTGACCAGGACAGCGATACTGACATTGAAATGCTGAGGGAGATTAGAGAGGCTACCAAAATAAAGAACTCTATAATAATGGGGGATTTTAATTACCCCCCATATTGACTGGATACATGTCAACTCAGGAAGAGAAGTGGAGATAAAATTTCTCAATGGCTTAAATGACTGCTTCTTAGAGCAGTTGGTGCAGGAACCCACAAGGGGAGAGGCAATTCTCGATTTAGTCCTGAGTGGAGCGCAGGATCAGGTCCAGGAAATAACCATTACAGGACCGCTTGGGAATAGTGACCATAATATAACAACATTCAACATTCCTGTGGTGGGAAGAACACCTCAGCAGTCCAGCACCCTGGCATTTAATTTCAAAAAGGGGAATTACACAAAAATGAGGAGGTTAGTTAAACAGAAATTAAAAGGTACAGTGGCTGGAGCCAAATCCCTGAAAGCTGCATGGAAACTTTTTAAAGTCACCATAATAGAGGCCCAACTTAAATGTATACCCCAAATTAAAAAACATAGCAAGAGACCTAAAAAAGAGTCACCGTAGCTTAACCACCATTTAAAAGAAGCAGCGAGGGACAAAAAGGTATCTTTTAAGAAGTGGAAGTCCAATCCTAGTGAGATAAATAGAAAGGAACATAAACACTGTCAAATCAAGTGTAAAGATCTAATAAGAAAAGCAAAAAAAGATTGAGGAATAGCTAGCCAAAAACTTAAAAAGAAATAACAAAATGTTTTTAAGTACATTAGAAGCAGGAAGCCTGCTAAAAAAAACTCTGTGGGTCCCCTAGATAATCGAGCTATAAAAGGAGCGATCAAGGACGATAAAGCCATTGCAGAGAAACTAAATTATCTCTTTGCTTCAGTCTTCACGGCTGAGGACGTTGGAGAGATTCCCAAATCTGCACCGTCCTTTGTGGGTAATGAATCTGCGGAACTGTCCCGGATTGAAGTGTCATTAGAGGAGGTTTTGGAACAAATAGAAAAACTTAATGTTAACAAATCTCCAGGACCAGATGGCATTCATCTAAGGGTTCTAAAAGAACTCAAATGGGAAATTGCTGAACTATTATCTGTGGTTTGTAACCTATCCCTTAAATCGGCTTCCGTACCTAATGACTGGAAGGTAGCCAACATGACACCAATATTTAAAAAGGGCTCCAGAGACGATCCTGGCAATTACAGACCGGTAAGTCTAACTTCAGTACCGGGCAAATTAGTTGAAACAATAGTAAAGAATAAAATTGTGAAGCATGTAGAAGAACATAATTTGTTGGACAAAAGTCAACATGGTTTTTGTAAAGCAGGGGTTCCCAAACTTTTTGATGCGGGGACCAGTAAATCCATTCACGAACTTTTGGAGGCCCGGTAACATTCATTTGCATATTTGCATATTCATTAATCAAATGATGAATATTCAAATAAATTGTTTCTGGTCCTCCCAAAACCCCCAGTGCCAGCTTTAGCAAAGCTTTTGATATGGTCACCCACAATATTCTTGCCAGAGAGTTAAGGAATATGGATTGGATAAATGGACAGTAAGACAGACAGAAAGCTGGTTAGACCAGGGTTTCCCAAACTTTTTACTTTAGTTGGAACCCTTTTTTTTTAAATACTGCTTTTTGCAGCCCAAAAATATAAACACATAAAAAACAAACTGAGAAAATACCAGACATAATACATGTCTGGTATTTTCTCTTTAGGTAAGTTGTATTACTACTAGATGTATCAGTTTGTAGTTTCAAACTGCCTGGCTGGTAAATGTGCTCAGGCTCCATAAGTGTGTCTACCAGCCAGACAATTCGCAACTACTCAAGGGAGGTTGTGTGTGTGTGGGGGGGGGGGGGGGGGGACAATAGAAACCCCGGGCCGGACTAAGTCATGTTTTGCGAGGGGGAAGGAGGGAACAGGGACAGCGTCCCAAGATCTACATATGGCCGGGTCAGTCCCACTCCCCTCAGGCCGATTCATTCCTCCCTCCTGCTCCCCCCGCTGTGCCTCTGGCCAGCCCCACTCCCCCAACCCATTCCCGGGCAGCCAGGTACCCCCCTTCTCCTCCCAATCTCCCTTGGCCAGCCCCGCTGTCTGCATCCAGCCCTCTATCCAGCAGCTGCTTCTTCTCTTCCCCCCTCCCCACATCTTCCCTGGCCAGCTCCCTGCCCCCAACCTTGCACCCCCTGGCAGCCCTGCTTCCACCAGCCCCCCAATCTCCCCAGCCTGCCCCGATTCCCCCGTCCAGTGCTGCTTCTAGTGGCCAGCTCTCCCCTCCTCCTCACCCCAGAATCCCCTTAGCCCTGCACCCTCCTGGTGCCTCCCCCTTTGCCCTCTCTTTCCCTGATACCCATCCCCTCAGCACTCTCTGCCACATCCCCTCCTGCCCCTCTGTGCCCTCACACCTGACTTGCTCCATCCCCACCTCTCACATGCCCACCCCTTCTTTCAAGCCTTCTCCCACCACCTCCTCCTCCAGCCCCCAATGCCCTTCTCCTCTCCTCTCCTCTCCCAACATCACCCTGTCCCCCCGCCCACTAACACCTCCCCTCCTGCCCTTTCCCTCGTTGTCTGCACTTGGCCCCCTGGCATTTGTCTCTCTTTCCTGCACCCTGTTCCTTGGTGCCTTCCCCTCCCCCTGCCCAAGCCCCTTCTCCTTCCACTCCTCCCCCTCCACGCAAGCCCGCCTCCACTGCCGCTGCTGCCTCCACCCAAGCCTGTTCCCTACCTTCTGCCTCCCACATTGTGGGGCCGGAGGCTGCCGGAGTCAGCGTGGCCCCGCCACATGCCTCCGAAGACTTTTAAAATCCCAGGCCGTGACTTCGCGTCACGCCCGGGCGTCCTCCCCACCCACGTGCAACGCCGCACATGGGCAGCAGCAGGCGGTGAGGAGGAGCCACGCATGGCAGGGATACTCTGGGGGTGGGGTGGGAGGACGAGCGGGGGAACCCGCGCCAGGCAGAGCCGGGGGAGAGACCTAGCTCCTCATATCGGTGGAACAGGACCCCCAGCTCTGTAACTCGCCGGCACTTCCGGGTTCAGGAGCGTGGGGCTCGAATAGCCCTAAGGCCGGCCCTTCCGGCAACCACGAGCCATGCTGAGGCCCATTGTTTGGGAAACTCTGTTGTAAAGGGAAATCCTGTCTTACTAATCTATTAGGGTACGTCTAGACTACATGCCTCTGGCGACAGACGCATGTAGATTAGGGTACCGGACATAGTAAAATGAAGCGGCAATTTAAATAATCGCCGCTTCATTTAAATTTACATGGCTGCCGCGCTGAGCCGACAAACAGCTGATCAGCTGTTTGTCGGCTCAGCACCATAGTCTGGATGCTCCCCTGCCGACATCAAAGGTATTTGTCGACCACCCAGGTATGCCTCATCCCAGGAGGCATACCTGGGTGGTCGACAAATACCTTTGATGTCGGCAGGGGAGCGTCCAGACTGTCACGCTGAGCCGACAAACAGCTGATCAGCTGTTTGTCAGCTCAGCGCGGCAGCCATGTAAATTTAAATGAAGCGGCGATTATTTAAATCGCCGCTTCATTTTACTATGTCCGGTACCCTAATCTACATGCGTCTGTCGCCAGAGGCATGTAGTCTAGACGTACCCTTAGAGTTCTTTGAAGGGGTTAACAAACATGCGGACAAGGGGGATCCAGTAGATATAGTATACTTAGATTTTCAGAAAGCCTTTGACAAGGTCCCTCACCAAAGACTCTTGTGTAAATTACATGGCCATGGGATAAGAAGGAAGGTCTTTTCTTGGATTGAGAACTGGTTAAAAGACAAGAAACAAAGGGTAGGAATAAATGGTGAATTTTCAGAACGGAGAGGGGTAACTAGTGGTGTCCCCCAAAGGTCAGTTCTGGGACCAATCCTTTTCAACTTATTCATAAGTGATCTGGAGAAAGGGGTAAGCAGTGAAGTGGTAAAGTTTGCAGATGATACCAAACCGTTTAGGATAGTCAAGACAGAAGCAGACTGTGCGGGACTCCAAGAAGATCTCACCAAACTGAGTGATTGGGCAACAAAATGGCAAATGAAATTTAATGTGGATAAGTGTAAAGTAATGCACATCAGGAAAAATAACCCCAACTATACGTACAGTATGATGGGGGCTAATTTGGCTACGACAAATCAGGAAAGAGATCTTGGAGTTATCGTGGACAGTTCTCTGAAAACTTCCACACAGTGTGCAGCAGCGGTCAAAAAGGCAAACAGGATACAAGGAATTATTAAGAAAGGGATAGAAAATAAGACCCATAATATCTTACTGCCCCTGTATAAAACTATGGTACGCCCACATCTGTGTACAGATGTGGTCTCCTCACCACAAAAAAGATATTTTGGCCTTGGAAAGGGTTCAGAAAAGGGCAATTAAAATGATTAGGGGTTTGGAACAGAGAGGTTCAAGAGATTGAGGCTTTTCAGTTTAGAAAAGAGGAGACTGAGGGGGAATATGATAGAGGTATATAAAATCATGAGTGGTGTGGAGAGGGCCGATAAAGAAAAGTTATTTATTAGTTCCCAAAATAGAAAAACTAGAGGACACCAAATGAAATTAATGAGTAACAGGTTTAAAACTAATAAAAGAAAGTTCTTCTCCACACAGCGTGTAGTCAACTTGTGGAACTCCTTGCAAGAGGAGGCTGTGAAGGCTAGGACTATAATAGAGTTTAAAGAGAAGCTAGATAATTTCATGGACATTAGCTCCATAAAAGGCTATTAGCCAGGGGATAAAATGGTGTCCTTGGCCTCTGTCTGTCAGAGGCTGGAGAGGGATGGCAGGAGACAAATCGCTTGATCATTGTCTTCGGTCCACCCTCTCTGGGGCACCTGGTGTTGGCCACTGTCAGCAGACAGGATACTGGGCTAGATGGACCTTTGGTCTGACCCAGTACGGCCATTCTTATACAGGGGGTGTAATTAGGACAGCCAAAGCTCAATTGGAATTGCAGCTGGCTAGGGATGTGAAGGGTAATGAGAGGGGGGAGGACAATCCAGGGAATTACAGACCAGTCAGCCTCACCTCAGTCCCGGGAAAAATAATGGAGAGGGTCCTGAAGAATCCATTTTGAAGCACTTGGAAGAGAAAGAACCAATCAGGACTAGTTGACATGGATACACCAAGGAGGGCAAGTCATGCCTAACCAAAATGATTAGCTTCTATGATGAGGTAACTTGCTGTCTGGACACGGGGAGGTCGGTGGCTGAGAGACTTTGCTTTTAGCAAAACTTTTGATACAGTCTAGCACAGGATCCGCGGCAGCCAGTTAAGGAAGTATGGATTGGATAAATGGACTACAAGGTGGCTGGAAAGCTGCCTAGATTGTCAGGCCCAACAGCTAGCGATCAACAGCTTGATGTCTGGTTCGCCGTCAGTTTCAAGTGGCGTGCCTCAGGGATCAGTGCTAAGGTCATTTTTTCCCCATCACCTTTATTAATGATGTGGATGAGGGGATGGGTTGCACCCTCAGCAAGTTTGCAGATGACACTAAGCCAAGGGGAGAGGTAGATATGCTGGAGGGCAGGGATAGGGTCCAGATTGACCTAGGCAAATTAGAGGTTTGGGTCATGAGAAATCTGAGGTTCAACAAGAATAAGTGCAGAGTCCTCCATGTGGGATGGAAGAATCCTAAGCACTGTTCCAGGCTGGAGACCGACTGTCTAAGCAGTAGTTGCCCAGAAAAGGACCGGGGGATTACAGTGGAAGAGAAGGGAGATGAGAGTCAACAGCATGCCCTTGTAGCTGAGAAGGCTAATGGCATATTAGGCTGCATTAGGAGGAGCATTTCCAGCAGCTCTACAGAAGTTGTTGTTCTCCTTTGTTCGGTACTGGTGAGGCCACATATGGAGTATTGCATCCAGTTCGGGGGCCCTCCCTACTACAGAAAGGATGTGGATGCATTGGAAAGTGTCTAGCGGAGGGCAACAAAAATGATTAGGGGGTTAATATGTAACTGCTGAATTTTTCAGCGGTTGCACATTTATATGTCAGGGGGAAGGAGGAGGCTCTACAGGAGCAGGTTTGTGCAGGGAACCACCCCACCGTTCTGCTGCCTCTGATACAGAGGCTGGGGGGCGGGGTGGCTTGCATAAAACTGTGAAGGTTAACTGTACACTATCAGAGCCCTAGTTTACGATGCACATTTTAAAATGTCCTCCCAGAATATCCCCCTGGTCAAACGAGATGACAGTTGAGAGTAACTGCTGCAACCACTTGCCAATATTTAGTACTAAAACACCTGACGCATTTAATCAGGTTACAAGGACCATTTTGCCTGCATTGTTTTTCCAAAACACTTTCCTAATCAATATTACATGAAGAATAAAAAAGTTATCAAAGCGATGTAATGATGGAAAATATTAGGCTTCTTATTCATCAGTAGGCATCCGAGTTCTTCTGCATATAGAAATGATTAGGCAAAATTTTAAAACCTAGCATGAAAACCAGTTGCAGAACTTCTCTCTACAGTTAAAGCCAAACTGTGTGTTCTGGTTGATATTTTCTACGTTCTGCTTATAAACGCCATCTATCTGTTTGCATAGTCTATATGCAACAATTAGAGAGAAGTACATTTTTTCCTTCCCCAAGAAATGGAAGCAACAGTGTTCACTTTTTGTTTGTTACCAGGGTCTATTCTGTTAATTGTAAGGCTTTGAAGTTATTTACGCAAACCTAATTCATAAATACCACAGTAACTTCTTATTCCTGCAAAGAAGCAGCAACCTAATTTACCTCTTCATTGGAATAGTCGTAAATAGTAAGTGGCTTAATGCAATCATGCACAAACCTGCCACAATACATGTTTAGAGAAGACATTAAAAGTAGTAAAGGAATGCAATGCTTGGTGTGATGACATTCACTAAGTCTTTTAAGGATTGATACCCAATCCCACAAAATGTGTTGGCTAAATGGAAACACGATTAGCTAGGTTTTTTGCCTCCGTCCCCCAAAAAGCACTGCAGCCCTCTCTGAGAAGATGTTTGTGTAATGTGTTTTGTAAACACTACCGTAGACCACAGCTACCTTCTCCATCTTATTTTTCCCATAAAATAATTAAGATGTAGAACTGGATAGCAGAGAATTGGTCCTGTAAGGATAATTTTTAATATGGAGATATGCCATCATCTCGTAGAACTGGAAGGGACTTTGAGAGGTCATCGAGTCCAGTCCCCTGCCCTCACAGCAGGGCCAAGTACCACCCCTGACAGATTTGCCCCAGATCCCAAAATGGCCCTCTCCAGGATTGAGCTCACAATCCTGTGGTTTAGCAGGCCAAGGCTCAGGCAGCTGAGCTATCCCTCCCCCCCAATCACTAGATAAATATAACTTATTTCCTTTCTGTGCTTCTAATGTTAACATTTCCAAATTGAAGAGGTACTATTTCTTTCAAACTTCTTTGGTGTTTAAGAAAAAATAATACTTTCAAAATAATCACCTGCACTATACAGAAATGGCTTATTTTGTTTAACGTGTGAATCTGTCTCCGGTTAAATTGGGCAACCAATACTAATGGTACAGTGTCATAGGCGGTTCTGTTATGCTGAAAAAATAGCAGTGTCATGAATGCAGGAGAAAAGGAAGCAATAGAAAAATTCTTGATCACAGCTTGTATTGTAGAACGAGAGTGAGAAGGAAATCAGCTTAATTTTCAGTCTCTGCCCACAATTTTTGCCACTAATCCGGTACCTCAAATTAATGCAGCACAAGGTGAATCACATGGATTTAAAAATTAAGTATTTTAGGGTGGGTCTAGACTACGGGATTTTTTTTTTTTAAAGTGGCCTTTCTTCCCCTCCATCTAGACAGCTGCCGTGTTCTTTCGAAAGTAAATCAAAAGACTGTGGCAGGTTTTTTGACCGCGGAAGACCTCGTTTTATGAGGAATAACACCTTTCGAAAAAAGGCGCTATGTAATGTAAACTGTGCTTTTTCAAAAGACAGCATCCAGACTGCCTGAGTGCTCTCTTTTGAAAAAGCGGTTTGCTTTTTTGAAAGTACTGGTTATAGTCTAGATACTTTAGAAAAAGAGCATCTTTCGAAAAAGGCTTGCAGTCTAGACGTAATGTGAAAGCTAAAAGATGCCTTTAAGGCACTAGAGAACCAGTACTTAATTCTTGGTCACTGCAACAGATCAGTCAGGATGATCAGTGCCACAAAGCAGGCTTTAAAGCCAGAAAGGATGGCCATGATCTTTTAGTCTACTCTGACATGCACACTTCAGAATCTTGCTCTCCCATTCCGCAACAGACCCATATCTCAGAAGGAATAGATCCCCTCAATTCTTTGGTGGCAATTCTTTCATTACCACATATGTACTGATCGATCTCTCATTGAACACGATTGCTTTCATAAAAACAAATTTACAAAATGCTTGCAAAGTAACCTTATTTTAAATTATGTAATTGCGGTAATATTAATGTGTTAAAGATGCAGTAAGATGAAGGCTACTTACGATGTTATGCTAACGTAGGCAGATGGTATTGCAAACACACAATTTGGTGCAATAACGACAGAGGTATCATGTGTCAGAACTCACAGTCCAAGCAGAGACTTCCCTGAGTTTGCCCCACCAGCTCCCCAAATACAATCTGCAAGAGAAATCAACTGTCTTGTTTTCTGCAATCCTTCACTGTTGGTTCCTCATAATAAAGCTATATACGTTAAGTCAGATCTGTGACCGTTGGAGTGCTTTTATTTATAGAAGTCTTGCTTTTAATGCATTGAATATTTAATTGACAATCTCATGCACTAAGTTTACTTTTACATGATCGTTTTAAAATAGAAGGTTTAAAGTTAGTTTAGCTTAGTTAATAATTTCTTACGTGTTTAGTCAATTGAGTAAAGAGCAAAGCAAAAGGAACCAGTCCTGGACAACAATTGGTTCAAATGCTTAAAAAAATAAATAAAAAATGCAACATTGAACAAGCCAAGCTTTGCGAGGAAACTATGCTTGAAATATGATAAAGAGAACTCTCCTAACAGCTTGGTTCTAACAGACAGGGGAGGGTTGTTGTCAGGGGGTACGCCCCTGACGGGGGCTGCTGAACCCCTTATACTGACCCGCGTCTCATTCCGGGCCCATACCGCACCCCAAAGTCTCCAAAAGTTCAGGCCCCTCTATCAGGGGATATACAGTATCAATGTCCCAACACAAAGTCCCGGCCCCTCTATCAGGGGATATACGGTATCAATGTCCCAACACAAAGTCCCGGCCCCTCTATCAGGGGATGTACGGTATCAAGGCCTAGTCCCTCTGAGGAGCCTCTCCCGGCCTCAGGTCTGGTTATCCGGGGGGGGGGGCTGCGTGGTAGGGGGACCCGGGCCCTCCCTCTCCACCGGGCCCCAGCCCAGGGCCCTTTAGGCAGGGTCTGTGGCTCCTGCCGGCTCGGCGGGGAATCCGGCCGATACAGGCCGAGCCAAATTTTGTATCCCCTGCCCTGGGCTGCTTCCTACCGCGCCCTGGTTCCCCCGGGGCCCCTTGTCCTCCGAGGCAGGACCTGCTGGGGTTGTGGGCAGGTTCCGGTCTCCTGGAGTCGGGGTCTGCTTCTTCGGTGTCTGGGTCCAGCACTGGCAGCAGCTCTAGTCCCAGCGGCTGCACAAACACTGGCCTGGCTTGGTCTCCTCCTTCCCCCCGCTGTCTTCCTGCTTGCTGGGCTCCCTCTGCCTTTATACCTGGCCTCTGCTGGGAGCATGCCCAGCAGGGCCGGAAGGGCGGGGCCCTCTCAGCCAGCTGGGCCTGGGCTACTCCCAGCCCTGCAGTGCGGGGCCTGTTCGCCCCGTCACAGTTGTGTTATGGTGCATTTATAGTAATCTCCAAAATGCTAAAATTTTAAAATATGAGCCTGTGGAAAGAGAGAAGACCCATTGCAGCTAGATTTGACATCCATAAAATCAAAGGAAAAGGCCCCCTTTGGTCTTAGCCCCAAGGATGAGGGAAGACCAAGAAAAGCACAACCCCAGCTTGCCCAAATTTAGATCGTAGCAGAAGAAAGCAATTGGCAATGCAATCACTTGTTATACTGTGTAAATAACCCATGTTTGCCAAAGATAGTTGTCATTCCCATCTGATTACATTGATGCCCCTCAGGATGAGAGGTATTTGCAGGATGGGCTTTTTGAGAGTGTGCCGAACACTTACGTTTGCTACCGTGTCCGTGTAGCAACCATAACACGGTTTCCAAATATTTCTGAAAGTTTTGGAACAACATTTGACCTATAACCCCTGACTGAGTTACTGAAGTCTTCAAATCCTGTTTTAAAGTTACAGGCCATTCACCATTTACTCATATAACCGTGCAAGTGACCCATGCCCAATGCTGCAGAAGAAGGTGAACCCCCCGAGACACTGCTAATTTGGCCCAAGGGAAAATTCCTTCCCAGTCCTAAATATGGTGGTCAGCTGGACCCCGAACGTGCCAGCAAGATCCAAACATCCAGACAATGTCTACACTACATTGATGTATTGGAAAAAGGTATGCCGCGTAGCGTAGATGTAGCTTCAGACTCCTAGGTAAAAAGACATTGTAGTAACTCCGAGAGCTCCACGACTAGAGTCTCATCACTGGCCACGGTGGGTATTTGCTGTTAACGGTTGCAGCGTGACTACGTGCCACTGTAAACAGTCCCCTCATACCACCCTCTCCGTACAATTATTAAGCACAGTCTTAAAGCCGGTAAGGTTTTAGGTCCTCCGTGCTTTTCGCTGAGGAGTTAATCCAGAAATTCTCGCCTCTGATTGTTAGAAACCTTTGTCTAATTTCAAGCCTAAATGTATCGATGGCCAGTTTGTCTGCATTTTTTCTTGTGTCCACACTGGTGCTTAACTTATAATGCCTCTCCCTCCCTGGTATTTATCCCTCTGCTGTATTTAAGGAGTGCGAGCGCATCTCCCCTCAGCTGTTGTTTGATTAGGCTCAACGAGCCAAGCTCATTTAGCCTCTCTTGCCTAAGGAAGGTTTTCCATTCCTCTGATCATCCTAGCGGCTCTTCACTGCACCTGTCCCTGTTTGCACTAATCTCTCTTTAATCCGGGAAACCGGAATTGCACACGCTAATCCAGTTGAGAGCTCCCCAATGTCGTGTATAATGACATTAATGCTTCACTAGGGCTATTGGAAATACCTTGCCTGATGCATCCTAGCATTCCATTGGCCTTTTTCACAGCTGCCTCATGCTGGCAGCTTGTGGTCATCTCGTAACAAACCAGTTTCCTTCTCTGTTGCTTCCAACTGACAAGTCCCCAACTTAGAGCCAAAAAAATCTTTGTTACCAACTGCACTGCTAAATTTTATTCCATTCCAGTTTTGGAGATCATCCAGATTTTATTGCATGATATTGCCAATATGGCGGAGGACCAGACTACCTCTCTGCAAATTTTATGAGGCTATTTCCACTTGTTGTGCCAGGAGCATGAATACAAATCTTAAAGAAGATTGGTTCCAATACCCATCCTTAAGGAATTTCACTAATAACTTCACTCCAGCCTGACAGTTCACCATTCATTATAACCCAGCAGTTCTTTATCCAGCTTTCAAGTCTCATTAATTCCCGTCTATCAAATGCCTTACTGAAATCCAGGTAGATCAGATGTACTGGATTGCTTGCATGTAAAAAAGTCAATTTCCTCAGACCGATCAGGTTGGTCTGGCGTAATCCACCTTTTGTGAAACCATGGTGTATTTTCTCTGTTAGCTTTTAACCTCTGTGTTCTTAACGACTCTTTCAAAATTTGTTCCAAGAGCCTGCATACAATGGAGGTTAAATTAGACATGCTATAGTTTCTTAGATCATAATTTTTTGTTTTAGAAAGAATAAACAGGCACAGGTTGACTCGCTCATATCTGGGACACGCTAGTCTGGCACGACTATGGCTATTGCTAGATCAGAGAGCCCCGGGTTCAGAAAGTCAGGTCCCCGGGGCCGGTCGAGACTTAGCATCCCTGGCAACCCAAGAGTAGCAGCTCTTTTATTACTGGTTTTAAGTTCCTTTGCAAGCTCCAGCTCTGCCTGGCTTTTGGCAGTCCATTCTTCCGCTACACTTTCTAACCAAGAGGTTGGTTTTCGTGCTGGTACGTCTCTCTTCCACTGCTCTCAGGCGTTCTGCTTTCTCTTAATAACATGCTTGATTGACACCTCGCTCATTCAACTTGGTCTGCAACTTTGATTTAAATGCCAAACCTCTTCCACATTCGGATCCTCAAGTTCTTCACTCCAGTCCACATCTACTACTAATTCCTCATATGTTTTCAAGTTTGTCTTTTTGAAATCAAGAACCTTAGTTGCACACTTACTTTTATGTATCCATCCATTTAATTTAAAATAAATTAGCTCACGATCACTTGAACCAAGGTTTTCCCCTACAACCAACCTTTCTGTGAGGTCTCGCTAAACCCTCGATATCAAATTTAAAATTGCATCACCTCTTGTTGGAACGGTGAGTTTATGGTGAAGAACTGTCAGCTATCACACATCCAGGAAAACTTGAGTCCTGCCATTATTAGGAGCACTTACCCTCCAATTTTTATCTTGGAAATTACAGTCTCCTATCATTACTTGAGTGCCAGCAGTATCTAGTTCAATAAAAACATTAGAGATCTTTATCCATATCCAAATCTGATCCCGGTGGCAATCAGCTGCAGCAGACTCTCTATACCCACTTGCAGGATCTGGTGCTTCGATGTTGAGCTTAGGCACTGTCTTGAAAAGCCACACCATCCTCTGAGGGGTGCAACGTCCGTGCAATTCAGATAGTTACTTTAGAGTACACAGGCTGCCCTTGTCCTGGGGAACAACTGACTCTCCACTAGGACCAAATTGGGCCCCAAGCTCTTCAAGGTGTATTACCTCCTGACTCACCTTACACATCCAGGACTTTCTATCTACTGGATTTTGCATAGCTCGTGGCGTGCCACACCTTCACTCCCTCCTGTCCCCACTAGAAGGGAGAGACGCTTGGTAGTTCAAGGCTCATCTGGTTTCTGATTGCATACAGTGTGAAGTTAAGATGCGGCCACTAAAGGAATCGGGACTGGTCTCTGTGCCAAAATCTGTTTACACAGAAGCCAAGCCAAATATTGCCATTTTGGCAATAACGTTACTCTCTCACTAGTCCAAAACCAGGAGAAAATTCCTTATCCGGCAGGGATGTAAGATCCCATTACCAACCGGTAAGGTTAGGGATGTTCAGGTGTACTTCTGTACACAGTTAACTAATAAGTAGGGAGGGAACAGAGGAGGGAGGAGCTGGTGCACATGGAGAGGCAGCAGCACGGAGAGTGGGGTGGGGGAAGGCAAGAGCCAATGTACGTGGGAAGCCAGAGCCGCCCGCCGCTCCTATCGCCTGCGCTGCTGTCAGGAGCCAGTACGTGCGGGGAGCTGGCTTTTAAGGTGGCTCCTGCGTGTGCCGTTTTCTGCAGAGCCACCTGCCCCCTATGCTGCTGCCTCTTTCCATGCTCACGCCTGCCCCCTGCGTGTAAATATATTTTAACATCTCTAGTTACGGGTGATTGTTTCCTGGGTAACCGCTTACCATTTAACATCCCTATGTCCAGCATTGCTATCAGCAGTTAAATCAGAAGCGGCGTGGAAGACCAAACTGTCACTGTCTACTCAGGCTCTAAAAGTCTTGGAGACTGTAGGAAAAACCCATCGTAGCACCAACTCCTTAGCTGGCATCAGGTTTGTGTCTATTTTCCATTGCCAGTACCTTTGTAATGTTACTGCAAGTCCATGCAGATGCCCGCCAGGTTAAAATAAAGCAGACCTTTCCACAGGTGGGACACAGTCAACCCTTTTCTCCTTAAACAACGAGAAGTTGTGTGGCACCTTATAGACTGACATGGCTACCCCTCTCATACCTTTTCTCCTTCGTAATATGAACCAGGACTTGGGGATCTTGATAGATGATCAGCTAAATACGAGGTCCACGTGAAATGCTGTGACCCAAAGGGTCGATGCAATCCTTGAAAGTATACACAAAGGAATATCTAGAAGGATGGGGAAGACTGCATTATCTTTATTTGGTACTGGTGTGACACCCACCGGAATAGTATTTTCAGTTCTGATATCCCACCCTTCAGGAAGGATTTTGATAAATTGGAGAGGATTCAGAAAAGAGCAGGAGAATGACTGCAACATGTGTTGGAGTGAAAGGCTCAAGGAGCTCAGTCCTTCGGCTTAACCAAAAGAAGGCTCAGGGGTCACTTGATCAGTTCATAAGTATCCCCATGAGACACAAAGAGAGGGCTCTTCAATCTAGCAAATGTATGACAAGATCAGAAAGCTGGAAGCTGATGCTAGACAATTGAAGCTAGAAAGCACAGGGTATTCGTTTTTAGAACGGTACGGTAATAACCATTGGAACAACTTACTACTGGCCCCAGTGAATTCTTTTGCATTACTGACAGCTAAGCTTTCTCTCCTTCCTCCCCCCCCCCCCCCCACCTCCCTCCGCACTTCCAAATTTTTCTAATTCTAACAGGAATTAATTCAGGGGGTCATACTAGACGATCCCTGTGGTCTCTCCCGACTTTATAATCTATGAATGTTCTCATTCAATAGGTTCTCAAGTAGCATTTAAAATTACATTTTATGCAAGGAGTAACGGAACCAGAGAAGGTTGACGTGCTCCACATCCGACACATCTTACCGCCTTCCCATACTAGAGAATTGCGAACAGGTGTTTTAAGTAAATGTTACTTAGCCTTTTTCTGTAAAATAAAAATTCCACACCAAATACCACTGAATTTGGATAAAACAAATGATGGAGGAAAATAGTCAACTATTTCAGTTTTCAAAGTGTGAGTATTTTTAAAAACCCTCATACTGTCTTTTCAAACTACAAGCTAATGTAAAATGTTTCCTTGCCTATTTATATTCAAATTTCCTTGTGTGTTTCTCCTTCGTGCAAACCTTGCTGCTCCAAAATTCACTATGTATAAACTACTCTTTTCAATCAGAAGAGTTAAAAGCTTCATATATAACAACACCTTAAATGGTTTAATTTACTTTATCCTACTGAGACGCATAATAGTAAAGACCACAAAAAGCAGAAGTGAAGCAGTCCGGACCAGCAGAAGTCAGGACTGCTTAGTCCCGGCTCGCACTGGGTCTGGGATCTATCCCCGGTGTGGCGCTGCCTTTTAAATGTAATTTAAAATGCAGAGCCACAGCGTTCGTGGACCGGGCGCAAAGCGGAACTGAGCTGGGCTTGTTCAGCGCCGGCGTAGCATCACAAACAGCTGCCTTTCAGAATGTCATACCTAGGCTGTAGTGTACATGCTCCGTAAGAGCTTCTGTTCTTTGCTGCTGTCCTCACTCTGTCCGTACGTGGCTTCAGAGGCTGCTCCCGACTCTTTCCCATCATTGAAAAGAGACTCGGGGGTGCATCGCAGCAGGGGGAGGGGGCAGGGTGTAAGCAGGGGGCAGAAATGTACCAGCCTAGGGGCTTCAATTAACTTTCTGGTGGGGCAGAAAGGGGGCTGGAAAGAAAAATTGGGCAGGGAGGGGAGTGTGATTGGAGCTGGGGCGAGCCCTTCTACCGGAGTTTTGTTCCCACACAAGGAAGGACAACGGGGGTAACTGTTACCCAGAGAGTGAGCCCCCTGCCAAGGGTGCAGATCTAGGAGAGGGGCAGAGAGGGGTTTTTATTTCCCTTTTCAGAGAGACACGTGCCTGAGCGCAGGGCAGCTTCCCGTCTGCTCTTAAAAGTACAGCTGCCCTAATATCTTGTCTTTCCCTGCCAGCCCCTGCAGTCCCTCCCTCTCTGCACTGACTGCTACAGTCCATGGGGCAAAATGCTGCAAGCATCCCATCCCACATGCAGCTGTGAGGGAGCATGTAACACATTCTGAGGATTTAAAAGTCTCTCATCAGTTAATACGTGAAGTCTCATAACTGTTCAAATATTTGTCTTATCTCTTGCTGTGATTCCCTGAATTGCATTCCTGTCCTTCTACCCCACTTTAACGGTAGCTTTGCTCCTTTACAAATGTTATTTCTTTTACTCTTATTACAGGGCTGCGTCCTCTGCGTGCTACGCTTACCAACCAAATCCCCTGTGGTCTGGAGGGGTGAATGAGCGGGCTGGGATTGTGGGGTCTCGGCTTGGGAAGTTGGGGCCACTTACTTGCTTTCACTTGGCTCCCAGCACCGTAGCTCAGTCCCCGTCTACCACTGCTTTTAAAATCCATCTAATTTATTTTGCATTAATCGCTTCAACAAATTGAGCCCCTTAATTTTCATGCCACTCTATAAGTTGAGAGTTTGCCCTCACCTGCACTGCTGGCTGCGTTCCTTTCTGGTCACCCTACTCCAAAAAGATGTAGCGGACATGAAGAAATTTCCAATCAAAACAGTGGCAATGATTAGAGACCCTGCAAGGTTCTGTGTGAAGAGAGATATTACACATAGCAATGAATAAGTGGTTACGCACTGGGGTCTCGGACAGTGTAGGGGACCCAGCCCCAGCAGCTCTTCCCTGGTGATGCAGCCCCCGCCTGCTCCCGGGCTGTGAAGTGGGAGCCAGGGCTGGAGCAGCCCATGCCCGGAGGGCTCGGCGCCAAGGCTGCCTGCAATGGCAGCGGCATGTGGACGCTGATGAGATGATGATGTCATTCTGTAGTCCAGCATGAGAATTCTTTTATATATATAGTGAGAGATTACTCTGAACACGTCATTATATATCTCTACTAGCATTACCCGTCCAGGGCTTACCTCGAAATAAGCTACGCAAATTGAGCTACTTCAATTGTGTAGCTTATTTCGAAATTGGGAGTGTCTACCCAGCACTTATTCTGAAACAGAGCATTCTTCCTCTGACTGCTCTTACTCCTCGTACAATGAGGGTTATAAGAGTCAGAGTAAGAAGTTCTCCAGCTTGGCAATATTTTGACGCTCTTTTGAAATAACTGCTTACTGTGTAGATGCGGACTAAATTCTTTTGAAATAATGTGGCTGTGTCAACGTACTCTCCCTGAATAGCCGGCTGGTTATGGAGCGGTGGGACGCCCAGCAGTGACACCAAAACTTCCGAATGCAGAAGGCCACCTTTATGGAGCTGTGTGCCTGGCTCACCCCTGCCTTCTGAGAACAGGACCCCCAGATGTGACCTGCCATCCCCCTGGAGAAGCAGGTTGCCATCACTGTCTGGAAGCTTGCCACCCCAGATAGTTACCGGTCCATGGGCATCCAGTTTGGCGTGGGAAAGTCCACCGTCAGGGCCCTCCTCATGGAGGTAAGGCACTCTTGAGCTGCTGTTTCTGCAGGGTGGGGGAGTTCTGGAAAGGGGGACCCTAAGGAAAGCGGGATGGAGGGGCGGGGGTGGGCTGAGGGTTGGGAGAAGCCCTGTTCCTGGGAGGTTGTGCCGTCCTGCTTTCACTCAGCCCTCCTGGGATGGCGGCCTCATGGGGGGTGACTCCTGGGGTGTTTGGGGGGGAGAGCGAAGGGGAGTAGGCACCTCCCAAGAGCTCAGGCACTCCCTTTCATTCTCTGTTTTGTATATTTCTTTGTCTCCTTATGCACGTGGTGAGGGCCATCAACTCTGTCCTGCTGCACAGGGTCATCCGCCTGGGAGACCTGGACCCTATTGTCACCGGATTTGCTACCCTGGGCTTTCCAATTGCGTGGGAGCCATTGATGTAATGTAACCCATATTCCAATCCACGCACCTCATCATCGAACCACCCAGTACATCAACCAAAAGGACAAGTTCTGGATGGTGCTGCAGGCCCTGGTCGACCGCTGTGAACAGTTCACGGACATTTTCGTCGAGTGGTTGGGCAGGGTGCACGAAGCCCGCATTTTCCGAAACTCCAGCCTCTACTACAAACTGGAGGCTGGCACTTTTTTCCCTCGGCGTGACCTTCGCATCGGAGACGTGCAGATGCTACTGTGCATCGTGGGGGACAAGGCCTACCCCCTCAAGCCGTGGTTCATGAAGCCCTGCACCAGCCACCTGAACCCCAGCAGGACCAATTAAATGCCCTCCTCAGCCAAGCCCGCATGGAGGTGGTATGCGCCTTCGGGCGCCTAAAGGTGTAGCTCCGGTGCCTCCTGACCCGCCTCGATGTGGGGGAGCACAATATCTCTGAGGTGGTCTCGGCCTGCTGTGGCCTCCACAACATCAAGGAGAGAAAGGGGGAGGCCTTCCTAGTGGGGTAGAGGGCAGAAGCTGGCCGGGAAGGAAGGGCCTTCGAGTAGCCACACACAGCTGCAATCCGCCAGGCCCATCAGGTGGGGGTGCGCATCCGGGATGTCCTGAGGGAGAGTTTTTCTCAAGGACCCCAGTAACTCTCCCCAGGGCCTCCCCACTAGGGGCCTGTGCCTTGCCCCCCTCTGCCTTTCTCACCACAATCCCTCCCTTTCCCATTCCCTATACTGTCAATAAAGACACCGATTTTGAGTTGAAAAACAAAACCTTTGTATTTTTTCATAATAAAAGTAATTGGGAAGTGTAGAGGAGGGGGGCAGGCTGAGAACCTGGAGAGGGAGGGTGGAGGGGGACTGAAAACCTGGATGGGCAAGAGGGACTGAGAACCTGGATGGGGGAGAATGGAGGGGAACTGAGAACCTGGCTGTTCCCCACTCTGGCATGATGATTGCAGAAGTGGGGCCCTGCAAAAGCACCCCAAAACCTTGTCTTTACAGGCTTTGGTACAAAAGACTTCCCCCCAGACTCCTGATACCCGGACTTTGGGGAATATCCGCTGCCACCACTCAAGTATTCCAAGGAACCAGGGAAAAGATCACTTGGGAAACCTCCTCCCTAAAACCTCAGGGGTTCCTGAAGCTCTTTCCCCCAAAGAGCTTGAAAAAAGAAAAAAGAAACTAGCTACAGTCTGTGGTAGCTGACTCCTAGTCAAACAGACAGAGTGACCTCTCAGGACACAAAAATGAACCAATACTGATTAATAAGAAAAAGAAAACAAACTTTTATTATCAAAACAAAACTACCATTGCAAGCATAGTTGAGATGGCTAGATGGTAAGGGCCACTAATTGATATACTCAGAGAAAATTCCGTGAGTTAGAACGCTTGATTGCGAAAGAGAGAAAAAACACTGTTAACAGCTCAGACATCAATTCCAAATTCCCAAACCATAAAACCTGATGGGCTAATTAAACTTTGCCCTACTTACATATGGTGAGACTCAGACAAAGGAGGGAAAAGATAAAAGTTCCTTTGTTTCAGTTTGAAATCCCTACCTGCATTACTATTGGCTGATACCTGGCTAGGGACAGGAGACATAGTTAACCCCTTAGCCACCAGGCTGCTGGTCAGCCCTCCTGGTTATGACAGGGAGGGGGGCTCAGGCCTGGGAGCGGCGCATGGTGCAGCTAGAAGTGCAGCCTCAGGTCCAGGGACCTCGGCGGTGGGTGGGGTCTGGGACAACAAAGGTAGACAGGAGGGGGGCATAGAGAGGGGTCAGGTATGGTACGGGGGGGGGCGCGAGCAGAGACAGGATTTCATGGATGGTGGCATCATTTCATGGATGGTGGAACACATGTTTTTGCCCTACCGCACAATCTGATCCCACATGCAGGTCTGCCACTGGGCGTCATCCCGGACCCTCTGTGCCAGGGTTTGCTGCATGTCACAGAGGATGGCCACGTGCTGTCTCGTGAGGTCCTCGTGGACCCTCCTGCACTTGCGGCTGCCCTGGTGTCGGGCGGCTGCCTCGAATGGCATTGCTCGTCCCTCAGAGACACTTGGTCTGGCTGTGGAGAATAAAGAGGGAGAGGTGGTAATTAATCTAAGCAGACACTGTCCCTGAGGCCCTGCCCTCCTCTGTGATCAGCAATCAACAGTCTTTGGGCCGGAGGATGGGGATGTCCTGGGAGCAAGGCCATGTGTGGCCTGCACAGCAGGCCCTGCCTCACAGGGGCCTCGAGGTGTATGGGGACCATGCTTCCACCCTCCACCCCATCCAACAAACAAGCAGACAAGGGAAGTGTCTGGCCACACTGGGATCCCATGGGTGGGAGAGGGCCCTGGAGCAGCCTGCCCCTCCATGGGGCTCACACGCACACCTGCGCCTGGCTGCGCTGCCTCACACATGCAGGCAGGCATACCCGTGTACGGCACTCCTTGGACTGTGTGGGGTCTTGCGTGCGCCCTTGTGCCCAGCCTCCTTCCAGCGGTGGCTGGTGGTGGGAGGGCGTGGGTCAGACATGTGAGTGGCCTCCCCAGAGCCCATGAGCAGGAGTCCAGGGGTGCTCTGGGGCTGCCTCACGAGACCACGTTGTGCAGACCGGCACAGCACGTGCTTTCACGTGCATGGACTGCAGCACAATGTCCAGGTCGAGCAGGCCGAGCGACAATCACAGCTCAACCCTGTGGGGTCCTGCCCTGGAGCGAGAGCTTTGCTCACGGGCTCTGGCGTAGCCCTGGCAGAGCTCTTTTACTTTGCTCCGTACCTGTTCCAAAGTTTGGGGGAAGGGGTGGCCCCATGCAGCCAGATCCTCAGCCATCCGGCCGTACATGTCTGCATTGCGCACCCGGGAGCGGAGGTTTTTAGGGTAGTTTTGCAGGCCCCCACTTCTGCATGCCAGAGTGGGGAGTTAGCCTTGACAGTGTATAACCGGTGCTCACAACGACTAGGAGGGAGAGGGAAAGAGCAGTTACCCCAGGGCCCAGTGATTTAAAAGAGCCCAAACCCTGTAAATCACTGCTAGAACACTGGGTGGCATGGGAAGGGCAGTGCTGAAGAGAAGAGGATGTGAGAGGCCTCTCTAGACCAGTGGCAGGCCACAGGCAGCCAAATAGGACACAGTGAACCCCCCATCTATCAGCATTAGCGCCCCTGGACCAGGGGATGTGAAAGGCCCCTCTGAACCAGTGGCAGGCACACAGGCAGCGAAGTCTAACGCAGTGAAGCCCCATCTATCACCTTTAGCTCCCTCTGGACCCGGGATGTGAAAGGCCCCTGTGGACCACTGGCAGGTGCAAAGGCAGCAAAGTGTAACATAGTGCACCCCCATCTATCAGGATTAGCTCCCTCTGTAGCCATAAAAGGATGGGTAGCGAAAACTGAGCAAAGTCAAAACTGACATACTAGTATGTCAGTAACCGCTACTGGGAGCTGATCTGGAGAGCAGCTGCTTGTGACGTTACAAGGGCCTCTTGCTCCAGCCTCTTTCTCCAGACCAGCTATGGCCACTGTACCACACAGCACCAGCTGCGCTGGGCAACACCGCCACTTGTACACTTTGCCTTCCAAAAACCCTTGGCTGCACACACCAGTAGCCCCCTCCTTCTTCTCGACCACTTGCTCTGTGGGGAAGGCCTTTGAGGGGCTGCTCAGCTCCTCCCACGCTCCCTCTTCCCAGCCTTTCCCTCGCCCACAGCCTCATCAACACCTTCATCCTCTTCTCACAACCCTTGCTTTCTGCCCTTCTCCTTCCTCACATCCCACGCTCCTCAAACTCACGCCGTCACAAACTCAGGCACGGGAGCCCACGGTGTTCCAAGCGCTTCCTTAGGGTCGCATCTTCTCAGGCCCGCACATCCTTCCTTTCCATGCCCGCAGGACACACGTTCCAAACACAGAGCTTTCCAGGAGCCAAAGAGCTGCTCATGGACTTTGGCACCCAGGAAGAAGTCTTCTTGCTCTCCTTCCCATGGAGCTACTCCAGGGTATGTCTACACTACAAAGTTAATTCGAACTAACGGACATTAGTTCGAATTAACTTTGATAGGCGCTACACACGCTCGGAGCGCTTAGTTCGAACTAGGTAAACCTCATTCTACGAGGACTAAGCCTAGTTCAAACTTACTAGTTCGAATTAAGGGGTGTGTAGCCCCTTAATTTGAACTAGTGGGAGGCTAGCCCTCCCCAGCTTTCCCTGGTGGCCACTCTGGCCAACACCAAGGAAACTCTACTGCCCCCCTCCCGGCCCCGGACCCCTTAAAGGGGCACGGGCTGGCTACGATGCCCGTGCCAGGTGCAAGCCTGCCAGCACCCAGCCAGCAGACCCTGCACCTGGCACGGCTCGAGCCAGCCACCCGATGCCCCCCAGCCCTCCCCCTCTTCCCGGGACCAGGCTGGCGGCTCCCGGGAGCTTGCCCGGGACCGCAAGAGGCGGGCACCCTCCTGGTCTAGTGCGGACATCGTGGACCTCGTCCACGACCTCGGCACTAGGCACAGGAAAGTGGCCGTCTAGGGCAGAAGAGCTGCCAGCCTGGCCACCCAGGAGCTGGTGTGCATGAAAATCAAGGTGGTCCACTGAGACCCCCCGACCCTGAGCCCTGAGCTTACAATGGCCGTACTGGGTCAGACCAAAGGTCCATCTAGCCCGGTGGCCTGTCTGCCGACAGTGGCCAACCCTAGGGATCCTGGAGGGGATGGACCGAAGACAGTGACCAAGCCATTTGTCTCGTGCCATCCCTCTCCAGCCTTCCACAAACTTTGGACAGGGACACCACTCCTACCCCCTGGCTAATACCACTCCATAGACCCAACCTCCATGACTTGATCTCACTTCTCTTTAAACTCTGTTCTAGTTCTAGCCTTCACAGCCTCCTGCAGCAAGGAGTTCCACAGGTTGACTCTTTGCTTTGTGAAGAACAACTTTCTCTTACTAGTTTGAAGCCTGCTACCCATTCCTTTCATTTGGTGTCCTCTAGTCCTTCTATTATGGGAACTAATGAACAACTTTTCTTGATGCACCCTCTCCACCCCACTCATGCTTTTATAGACCTCTATCATATCTCCCCTCCATCTCCTCTTTTCTAAGCTGAAAAGTCCCAGTCTGTTTAGCCTCTCTTCATATGGGACCTGTTCCAAACCCCTCATCATTGTAGTTGCCCTCCCCTCTCCCACCCTCTCTCTTCCCCTCTCCCACCTCCTTTTCCCAGTCTCCCCCAGTTTTGTTCAATAAAGAGAGATTCTATTTTTGAACACAATTGTCCTTTATTTTGTACATCAGGAAGGGGGGCTAGGGAGGGGTAAGTGGAAGGAGGTGAGGGAGGAATGGGGTACGAGCCCCCAACGGGGAGGACTGGGCTGGCTCTGCGGGCTTCTGGGGGTGGAAGCTCTCCTGCAGCCCCCCAATTGCCCCCTCTCTCCAGATGGCAGCCTGTGGCAAGTGCAGCCGGGCTGATAGCCGAGTGCTGTGATGTGCCCAGTGTGGGTACTCCGGGCAATCCAAGCCAGGACTGCTTTGCAAGCGGGGCACCCCTGAGAATTGTCTGTCCGGGGTGGGGGGTCGGGTCCCTTTAAGCACAGCCCTCGGCTAGCCTGAGACAGCAGCTCCACGCTCTAAGTCCTCATCTGATGCCCTGCTGGCACTGCTTCTGGCCATCCTTAGCCCTGGTTCAGGGTCCACTCTGTGTGGACATGCTAGTTCGAATTAGCAAAACGCTAATTCAAACTAGTTTTTTAGTCTGGATGAGTTAGTTCGAATTAGCTTAGTTCAAATTAAGTAATTCGAACTAAGTTAGTTCGAATTAGCGCTGTAGTGTAGACATACCCCCCACTCGCTGTCCCTTCCCAAGCCAAAGTCAGGGCCACCTGCCGGCTCTCTGTGCACATGGGTGCAATTAGGCTGAGCCAGGGCCTGCTGCTCTGAAGATCCCTCGCTAAAAAGCCATGCCGTGACTCCGACTCGAGCCGAGGTTGCTGCGGCGGCAGCACAGAGTACTAACCGCTATACAATCACGGCCGAGCCATGGGCCCCCGCGGCAGCTGAACGGGAAAGGCTCAGCTCTGCGCTCGCACAAAGGCCGCTTTCCTCACCTAGGGCTGCAGCTTCTCACGCACCCCTCCTCTCCGCACCCACTGGAGTAACTGAATTTTAGCCCAGGGGGTTTCCCTGAGTATCCTTATCAATTGATTGCTCTTTCCATCTAGACACTTTCCTATGCTTGCAACTGTAGTTTTGCTTTGATAATAAAAGCTTGTGTCTTTTTTTCTAAATAACCGGGATTGGTGGATGGCTGTGTCCTTAGGACTCAGCGCCCAGTTATAAGGGCAGAGTCCATTGTTGTCTGTGTTGTCCTTCCGTGTTTCCCAACTCCAAGCAAAAGGGAGGTTGGGGCAGGGAGAGAGTTTTACCTTTGGGAGGAGATTTCCCAAGTGATCTCTTCCCTGGTGTTCTTGGAATTACTTGGGTGGGGGCAGCGGATTCCCCAAAATCTGGGTATTAGGATTTTGGGGTGAAGTTTTTGTACCAGAGCCTGTAGAAGCCAGGTTGTCGGAGTGCTCTTGCGGGCCCCCACTTCTGCATTCGTCGTGCCAGAGCGGGGAACAGCCTGACACGTCCCAAGCCCCAGCCAGGGCCAGCTGCTGGCTCTCTGTGCACATGGGCGCAATCCGGCTGAGCCAGGTACTGCCACTCCGAAGATCCCTCACTAAAACCCTCCCGTTGTGACTGGCAGTCAAAGCGACGTTGCTGCAGCCACACACAGCACAGAGTACTATCCGCTGTACGATCACCGACGTGCCTTTACCATGGGCAAGCCAGAGCCACTGGCTTTGCAGGGTCATTATCTCTCTGCAGGTAAAAATCACCTTGTGGGGGCAGGAGTGCTGGTTCCTGTATGGGAATAGAGGGGCCAGGCACCCTGCTGGCCAGGCAGGTGGCATTTCTTTCTCTCCATGCAAAAAGCTGGCGGTAACAGCCCTTTCCCATCAGGGAGTTGCAGCCCAGTCTCCGGCGCCAGGGATACTCAGCACGATATGAACAGAGAAGGCAGGCATTATAGCACTGAGGTGACCGGAGACTTTATGGAGGGTGCTTTTGGTCCCATGCGCTTTGCGCTTGTCCCCTCCCCAGAGGGGAAGGAAAAGAGAAATCCCTCCTCCCCTCGTGGGGTTAGCGCCAGCGAGCAAAGGGAGCCGCGTCCTCGGCGCGATTAGCACCTTAACCGAGCAGCCGGCGCACGCTGGTTTCAGAGCTTTGAAGTCAGGCGAGCAAGCGCTTTCCCTGCTTCCCTGCCGCGGGACACGGCGCGAGCGGCTCTGCTACTTGCGGGGCATTTCCGGCGGCATTTTCAAACCCCGGCAGAGCACGTGCGCGCAGACAGCCCCTCCCGCACTCGGGCCGACGGGAGCCCGCGGCGACAGGCAGGGAGCGCGCCCGGCGCGCGGCTCCAGCACGGGACATGCAGCGCAGGCGATGGAAAGGGGCCAGCTGGGGACCCCGCCTGGGGGGCGGAGCGGGCGGGGGCGGGGCTACTATTTGAAGGCACGAGGGGGGCGGGCGCAGCCTGGGGGAGGGGCGCCTGCCGGCGGGGAGCAGTGGGCGGGGCGGGGCGGGGCAGCAGCCAGGGGCGCTGAGCGGGGCGGGGCTGCCGCAGGGGACAGTAGCGCGGGGAGCTACCGGCCGCAGCACGAGTCCCACAGATATTGGTGCGCGTGCCGCCTCCTCGCCGCCTTAACCCCGGGGGCCCCGCGCCATGGCCCCGCCCACACTCCTCCCAAGGCCTTCGGAAGCGCAGCGGCGTCCCCTTACTGCGCAGGCGCCAACTTTCCCGCCAAAAAAGGGCGAAACCAAAAACGTAATAGGGCGGAGCCTGCCCCCCCCCCCACCACGTGGTCAGGAGATGGTATCGCCCAGGGCTGAGCATATAAAAAGGCGAGTACTGGCCACGCCCCTTTCACTCCTGGACGCACACGCCGCCTTGCTGCCCGTCTCGCCGGTAGGGGAAAGGTTTGTCTCCGCGGACGCGCCTTGGCTGCTCCGAGCCGGGTAACCGCTGCGCTCGGCTCCCCCCCGCCCGGAAAGAGCAGCGCGGAGCGGGGAGACGCCCGGGGCCGCCTCCTGGGGCCGCTTTGCTCCAGCCCGGCGTGTTCCCCGGCGCGCGTCGAAAGCGTTTCTCTGTTTCCCGGCCAGGCTGCAGCGCCGCCGCCCCCTGCTCCTGGGAAAGGCTCGCCTGAGAGCGCTTCGACGGGAGCTCCGGTGAGAGAGTGTAGGGGGTGGGGCGCGTGGGCGGTGTCCCCAATAGGCTGGGCAGTGTATCTGCTAGTCTCAGTGTCTGGGTATCTTCCTTCACTGGTGCCGGTTGCACAGACTGTCTGGCCAGGCTTTGAGCAGTTTGAACTGTGTGTAACGGGAGTGCTTTGTTACAGCTGAATGTACGAGGGGCCATAGATTGGGAGGCAAGGCTTTGAGCTGGGCCTGCTTCTTGCACCACCACCCTTACAGGAAAGGCAGAGGAAAAACTGAGGGAGCAGCCAATGGGGTTGCTTTTGAGAGCTCTGATGGAAGTTTGGGTAATTGAGGCAGTGCTGGGAAAGGGTTGGACGGTGGCTTGTGTCATGAACTGGCTGATGAATTCTCCAAAAGTCTGTGTGTCAGGTGATGTTCCCTCACTGGGGATGGCTTCACACAGGCTTGAGCTGTGTGTTGAGCAGTTGGAATTGTCTCTAATGGGAGTGCTTTGTTACATGTGGATGGACAGGGGCAATAGATTTGGAGGCAAAGCTGTGAGCTGGGCCTCCTTTTTAGAGCCACCATCTTTGCAGACAGAAAAGTGAAGGAGCAGCCAAGAGAGGAATTTCCCAAATATCTCATGGGAGCTTGGGTGAGTGTGGTCATTTTGAGGGCAAGGCGGTCTGTGTTTTTAGTTGGCTGCACTCAGGATCCACTAGTCTCAGTGTCTGGTGATTTTATATCAGTGGTACCGGTTGCACAGACTGTCTAGACATGGTTTGAACAGTTGAATTGTGCCTAATGGGAGTGCTTTGTTACAGGTGTATCAACAAGTGGCAATAGAATTGGAGGCAAGGCTGTGAGCTGGGCCTCCTTTTTAGAGCCACCATCCTTGTAGGAAAGGCAGGCAGAGAGCAAACGCAAGGAGCAGCCAATTAAGGAGCTTGCCAAAGATCTGGTGGGAGTTTTGGTAAGTGTGGTCATTTCGGGGGCAAGGCGGTCTGTGTTTTTAGTTAGCCGCACTAAGTATCCACTAGTCACAGTGTTTGGTGATTTTATGTCACTGGTGCCGGTTGCACAGACTGTCGGGACATGGTTTGAACAGTTGAATTGTGCCTAATGGGACTGCTTTGTTACAGGTGTATCAACAAGTGGCAATAGATTTGGAGGCAAGGCTGTGAGCTGGGCCTCCTTTTTAGAGCCACCATCCTTGTAGGAAAGGCAGGCAGAGAGCAAACGCAAGGAGCAGCCAATTAAGGAGCTTGCCAAAGATCTGGTGGGAGTTTTGGTAAGTGTGGTCATTTCGGGGGCAAGGCGGTCTGTGTTTTTAGTTAGCTGCACTAAGTATCCACTAGTCACAGTGTTTGGTGATTTTATGTCACTGGTGCCGGTTGCACAGACTGTCGAGACATGGTTTGAACAGTTGAATTGTGCCTAATGGGACTGCTTTGTTACAGGTGTATCAACAAGTGGCAATAGATTTGGAGGCAAGGCTGTGAGCTGGGCCTCCTTTTTAGAGCCACCATCCTTGTAGGAAAGACAGGCAGAGAGCAAACGGAAGGAGCAGCCAGCTGAGGAGCTTGCCAAAGATCTGATGGGAGCTTGGGTGAGTGTGGTCATTTCGGGGGCAAGGCGGTCTGTGTTGTTAGTTGGCTGCACTCAGTATCCACTAGTCTCAGTGTCTGGTGATTTTATGTCACTGGTGCCGGTTGCACAGACTGTCTGGACATGGTTTGAACAGTTGAATTGTGCCTAATGGGAGTGCTTTGTTACAGGTGTATCAACAAGTGGCAATAGATTTGGAGGCAAGGCTGTGAGCTGGGCCTCCTTTTTAGAGCCACCATCTTTGCAGAGAGAAAAGTGAAGGAGCAGCCAACTGAGTAGTTTCCCAAAGATCTGATGGGAGTTTGGGTGAGTGTGGCCTTTTAGGGGCCAAGGCTGTCTGTGTTTTTAGTTGGCTGCACTCAGTATCCACTAGTCTCAGTGTCTGGTGATTTTATGTCACGGGTGCCAGTTGCACAGACTGTCGGGACATGGTTTGAACAGTTGAATTGTGCCTAATGGGAGTGCTTTGTTTCAGGTGGATCGACAAGGGGCAATAGAATTGGAGGCAAGGCTGTGAGCTGGGCCTCCTTTTTAGAGCCGACATCTTTGCAGACAGAAAAGTGAAGGAGCAGCCAATTGAGGAGTTTGCCAAAGATCTGGTGGGAGTTTTGGTAAGTGTGGTCATTTCGGGGGCAAGGCGGTCTGTGTCGTTAGTTGGCTGGACTAAGTATCCACTAGTCTCTGTGTCTGGTGATTTTATGTCACTGGTGCCGGTTGCACAGACTGTCTGGACATGGTTTGAACAGTTGAATTGTGCCTAATGGGACTGCTTTGTTTCAGGTGGATGGACAAGGGGCAATAGAATTGGAGGCAAGGCTGTGAGCTGGGCCTCCTTTTTAGAGCCACCATCCTTGTAGGAAAGGCAGGCAGAGAGCAAACGCAAGGAGCAGCCAATTAAGGAGTTTGCCAAAGATCTTGTGGGAGTTTTGGTAAGTGTGGTCATTTTGGGGGCAAGGCGGTCTGTGTGTTTAGTTGGCTGCACTCAGTATCCACCAGCCTCAGTGTCTGGTGATTTTATGTCACTGGTGCCGGTTGCACAGACTGTCTGGACATGGTTTGAACAGTTGAATTGTGCCTAATGGGACTGCATTGTTTCAGGTGGATGGACAAGGGGCAATAGAACTAGAGGCAAAGCTGTGAGCTGGGCCTCCTTTTTAGAACCACCATCTTTGCAGACAGAAAAGTGAAGGAGCAGCCAAGTGAGGAATTTCCCAAATATCTCATGGGAGCTTGGGTGAGTGTGGTCATTTTGAGGGCAAGGCGGTCTGTGTTTTTAGTTGGCTGCACTCAGGATCCCCTAGTCTCAGTATCTGGTGATTTTATGTCACTGGAGCCGGTTGCACAGACTGTGGACATGGTTTGAACAGTTGAATTTTGTCTAATGGGAGTGCTTTGTTTCAGGTGGATCGACAAGGGGCAATAGAATTGGAGGCAAGGCTGTGAGCTGGGCCTCCTTTTTAGAGCCGACATCTTTGCAGACAGAAAAGTGAAGGAGCAGCCAATTGAGGAGCTTGCCAAAGATCTGGTGGGAGTTTTGGTAAGTGTGGTCATTTCGGGGGCAAGGCGGTCTGTGTTTTTAGTTAGCTGCACTAAGTATCCACTAGTCACAGTGTTTGGTGATTTTATGTCACTGTTGCCGGTTGCACAGACTGTCGGGACATGGTTTGAACAGTTGGAATTGAATGAACTGGGACTGCTTTGTTACAGGTGTATCAACAAGTGGCAATAGATTTGGAGGCAAGGCTGTGAGCTGGGCTTCCTTTTTAGAGCCACCATCCTTGTAGGAAAGACAGGCAGAGAGCAAACGGAAGGAGCAGCCAGCTGAGGAGCTTGCCAAAGAGCTGATGGGAGCTTGGGTGAGTGTGGTCATTTTGGGAGCAAGGCGGTCTGTGTTGTTAGTTGGCTGGACTAAGTATCCACTAGTCTCTGTGTCTGGTGATTTTTATGTCACTGGTGCCGGTTGCACAGCCTGTCTGGACATGCTTTGAGCAGTTGGAATTGAATGAACTGGGAGTGCTTTGTTACAGGTGGATCGACAAGTGGCAATAGATATGGAGGCAAGGCTGTGAGCTGGGCCTCCTTTTTAGAGCCAACATCTTTGCAGACAGAAAAGTGAAGGAGCAGCCGACTGAAGAATTTCCCAAAGATCTGATCGGAGCTTGGGTGAGTGTGGTCATTTTGGGGGCAAGGCGGTCTGTCGTTAGTTGGCTGCACTCAGTATCCACTAGTCACAGTGTCTGGTGATTTTATGTCACTGGTGCCGGTTGCACAGACTGTCTGGACATGGTTTGAACAGTTGAATTGTGCCTAATGGGACTGCTTTGTTTCAGGTGGATGGACAAGGGGCAATAGAATTGGAGGCAAGGCTGTGAGCTGGGCCTCCTTTTTAGAGCCACCATCCTTGTAGGAAAGGCAGGCAGAGAGCAAACGCAAGGAGCAGCCAATTGAGGAGCTTGCCAAAGATCTGGTGGGAGTTTCGGTAAGTGTGGTCATTTCGGGGGCAAGGTGGTCTGTGTCGTTAGTTGGCTGCACTCAGTATCCACTAGTCTCAGTGTCTGGTGATTTTATGTCACTGGTGCCGGTTGCACAGACTGTCGAGACGTGGTTTGAACAGTTGAATTGTGCCTAATGGGACTGCTTTGTTTCAGGTGGATGGACAAGGGGCAATAGAATTGGAGGCAAGGCTGTGAGCTGGGCCTCCTTTTTAGGGCCACCATCTTTGCAGAGAGAAAAGTGAAGGAGCAGCCAACTGAGTAGTTTCCCAAAGGTCTGATGGGAGCTTGGGTGAGTGTGGCCATTTGGGGGGCAAGGCGGTCTGTGTTTTTAGTTGGCTGCACTCAGTATCCACTAGTCTCAGTGTCTGGTGATTTTATGTCACTGGTGCCGGTTGCACAGACTGTGTGGACATGGTTTGAACAGTTGAATTTTGCCTAATGGGAGTGCTTTGTTACAGGTGTATCAACAAGTGGCAATAGATTTGGAGGCAAGGCTGTGAGCTGGGCCTCCTTTTTAGGGCCACCATCTTTGCAGAGAGAAAAGTGAAGGAGCATCCAACTGAGGAGTTTGCCAAAGATCTGATGGGAGCTTGGGTGAGTGTGGTCTTTTTGGGGGCAAGGCGGTCTGTGTCGTTAGTTAGCTGCACTAAGTATCCACTAGTCAGTGTTTGGTGATTTTATGTCACTGGTGCCGGTTGCACAGACTGTCGAGATATGGTTTGAACAGTTGAATTGTGCCTAATGGGACTGCTTTGTTTCAGGTGGATGGACAAAGGGCAATAGAATTGGGG
Source organism: Pelodiscus sinensis (assembly GCF_052426305.1). Classification (NCBI taxonomy): domain Eukaryota; kingdom Metazoa; phylum Chordata; order Testudines; family Trionychidae; genus Pelodiscus; species Pelodiscus sinensis. The sequence goes on from NC_143053.1 coordinate 152,556,511, forward strand.
GCAAGGCTGTGAGCTGGGCCTCCTTTTTAGAGCCACCATCCTTGTAGGAAAGGCAGACAGAGAGCAAACACAAGGAGCAGCCAATTGAGGAGCTTGCCAAAGATCTGGTGGGAGTTTCGGTAAGTGTGGTCATTTTGGGGGCAAGGCGGTCTGTGTGTTTAGTTGGCTGCACTCAGTATCCACTAGTCTCTGTGTATGGTGATTTTATGTCACTGGTGCCGGTTGCACAGACTGTCGAGACATGGTTTGAACAGTTGAATTGTGCCTAATGGGACTGCTTTGTTACAGGTGTATCGACAAGTGGCAATAGAATTGGAGGCAAGGCTGTGAGCTGGGCCTCCTTTTTAGGGCCACCATCTTTGCAGAGAGAAAAGTGAAGGAGCATCCAACTGAGGAGTTTGCCAAAGATCTGATGGGAGCTTGGGTGAGTGTGGTCATTTTGGGGGCAAGGCGGTCTGTGTCGTTAGTTAGCTGCACTAAGTATCCACTAGTCACAGTGTTTGGTGATTTTATGTCACTGGTGCCGGTTGCACAGACTGTCGAGACATGGTTTGAACAGTTGAATTGTGCCTAATGGGACTGTTTTGTTTCAGGTGGATGGACAAGGGGCAATAGAATTGGAGGCAAGGCTGTGAGCTGGGCCTCCTTTTTAGAGCCACCATCCTTGTAGGAAAGGCAGACAGAGAGCAAACACAAGGAGCAGCCAATTGAGGAGCTTGCCAAAGATCTGGTGGGAGTTTCGGTAAGTGTGGTCATTTTGGGGGCAAGGCGGTCTGTGTTTAGTTGGCTGCACTCAGTATCCACTAGTCTCTGTGTATGGTGATTTTATGTCACTGGTGCCGGTTGCACAGACTGTCGAGACATGGTTTGAACAGTTGAATTGTGCCTAATGAGAGTGCTTTGTTTCAGGTGGATGGACAAGGGGCAATAGAATTGGAGGCAAGGCTGTGAGCTGGGCCTCCTTTTTAGAGCCACCATCCTTGCCTGAGAGAAAGCTATAGGAGCAGTCAAGAGGGGTGCTTACCAAAGACCTGACTGGAGCTCAGGTAAGTGTGGTGTTTGGGCGGGAGGGTTTGGGCTGTGGGTTGTCGTGAACTGTGTGGGTTAACTGGTCAGTAGTCTGTCTGGTCATTTTCTTTTACTGGTTCCCATTCCTGGACTATTTTCTCATATGTTGAGCCATTTGAATTGTGTATAATGGGAGTGCTTTGTTACAGTTGGGTGTACAAGGGATAGATTTTTGAGGCAAGGCTTTGAGCTGGGCCTCCTTTTTAGAGCCACCAGTCTTATGCCAACGGCAGAGCAAAATCGGAGGGAACAGCCAACAGGGTTGTTTTCGAAAGATCTGATGGGAGCTTGAAGTAAGTATGGTGTTCGTGGGGCCTTTGTCGTTTGGTGGCTGGGCTAGGTATCCAAGTGTCTTAGTGTTTGGTGGTGATCCTTCACTGGTGCTGGTTGCACAGACTGTTTGGTGGTATGTTGAGTAGTATGAATTGTTTCTATTGGGAGTGGTTTGTTACAGGTGAGTCTGCAAGGGGCGATATAATTGGAGGAAAGGCTTTGAGATGGGCCTCCTTCTTAGATCCTCCATCCTTGCACCAAAGGCCAGCAGAGAGAAAACTGAATGAGCAGCCAAGTGAGGCACTTGCAAAATATCTGATGGGAGTTTGGGTAAGTGTGGCAATTTTGGGGGTGAGGGTGCTGTGTCGTAGTTGGTGGGCTAAGTATCCACGAATCTTCGTGTCAAGTGATTTTTTCTTCGTTGGTGCTGGTTGTGCAGTCTGGCCATGCTTTGAGCAGTTTTATTGTGCCTAATGAGAGTGCTCTGTTACAGGTGGGTCTACAAGGGGTGAGATTTTTTTCAGGCAAGTCTTTGGGCTGGGCCTCCTTTTTAGAGCCACCAGTCTTACACCAAGAGCAGAGGAAAAACGGAGGAAGCAGCCAACAGGGTCACTTTGGAGAGATCTGCTGGGAGCTTGGGTAAGTGTGGTCTTTGTGGGGGCTTTGTCGCTTGGCTGGGCTAGGAATCCAAGACGCTTAGTGTCTGCTTATGTTCCTTCACTGGTGCTGGTTGCACAGACTGTTGGGCTGAGTTTTGAGCCGTTTGAATTGTGTGTAAAGGGCGATAAGATAGGACAAAGGGCCTTTAGCTGGGCTTCCTTCTGAAAGGGACCAGCCAAAGTATGGTCTCTAGAGCCCTTTTAAAAATATGGGCATTTCTGAGTGGTTACAGCTAAATTAATCCCCATGGTTTTGTATTTCTAGTCGGGAATTTTTTTCCTCCCGTCTGCAAACTTACATTCAATGACATGTTATCAATCCATTTGAGGGTCCTCCCTCTTATACCATGACAACCTACTTGACGGGAGAGCTTTTGATGAGGGATCTTGCCAAAGTCTTCCTGGAAATTGTTGTAGTCCAATAAAGAGGCTGGCTTCCCCCTTCTCCACAGGTCTGTTAACCCTTTCCCACTCGAACTCTCCAGGAGGGCATGACTTGGCTTTACAGAAACTGTTCTCCCCTGCCCCCAACAAATTACATCTCGCACAATTTTGTGCTTGACCATGGTTCCAAGTAAATTGCCCAGTAAATTACAATTGCTTCTTTTGCTTGGGGGTTCTCCTAGTATGGTTTTTACTATGGAGGACACATACAAGTTCGGCCTCTCTTTCAGTGCCTTTGAAAATCATCCGGGGTTATACTTCTCTCACTGTACCTTTTTGATTTCTGTTTAAGCAACTTACTCATTTCTGTGTAGTTCCCCTTTCCGAAATTAAGTGCTACAGAGAGGTTAGCGGGGTACCGTTTTAGTTTAGATGGAGCCCATCCTTCCTGTATAGGCTCCCCCTTTCCCCAAAGCTCCCCCCTGCCTGATAAAGCTAAATCCCTCCTGTCAACACCACCGTCTCCTCCACTCATGGAGACTGAAGTGCTGCCTGCCTACCTGGTCCTGCGTGTGGAAGCGGAAGCCTGGGAAAGGTCCGAGAGGAGCGCTCGGGTAAGTGTGGCTCTTTTTGGGGAGGTGGTCGGGGCGGAGGGTTTGTTGAGGGGAGGTGGGATGAGTATCGAGTGTCTGTGTAGCCAGACAGGAAACCCCCTTGTAACATCCATCTTTGCTTGCCTGGAAGCATGCAGGCAACACAGAGCAGTAAAACAGCATAGTCTTTGAAAGCCTGGACAGGAGGCCCAGATATGCCAGCTCATAAGTGACCCTGGATGGCTGTAGACAGAGATAGGCCAATTGTTGACCTTGAGGCTGCGAAAACTGCCTTGGCTGGCACCTATATTGATATGAACACACAGCTGTCCGTGGGGGGAGGAATCTCTCGCCCAGTAAAGAATGTCCAGTACTCACAATTTAGTTCTCTCTCTGACAAGTGTAAATTAAGTTGAAACTCCTTTGTAAGAACTGGCATCACAAAGACAGACCAGCACAATTTGGAATCTTAGATAAGAAAGAGGATACGGGCCCCTATGGGTATAAAGATGGGTCCAGCACCACATTTACTCTGAGTGTCAATCTACCATCTATCTGCAGGTCGGGTTAGGTGTTTGACCTCCCGAGGTTCCACGGAGATGCCCACCTCGTATTCGTCTTTCCTAGGAATTGAGGGACTGGCTCTGGCCTGATACGCTGGAGTAGAGAGGCACAGAAGGGGGTAAAAATTGTACCTGGATGTGGTCCTTTGTCTGTCTTAAGTGTACACGTAGACTTACAGCTCTCTAAAGATTAAGCTGTTACTTGGTACCATTATTTCTATTTTCTATCTTAATTTTCTTTGTAACCATTTTTAAGATCTATATTTGCTAGCAGTTAAGAAATAGAGCAATAGCCATTATAACCATATGATTTATAAGCTTCTTTAATAAACCTGTAACTGTTTAAGCTTAAACCTGACTCCTTCAGTTGCTGTAACAGAACCAAGCACAATTTAAAAGAACTCCAGCCGGTCATAAGGGACAGGTATAGGGAGAGCTTGGGCATTTGGATCGTGTCGCTTCCAGAGGACAGATCCGTAGGGGCATCTCTCAGTCTTCCCTAGGCTGCCCGCTGCGAAGGGATCCTGTATCCTAGCAGTCAAAGTCTGAGATGTAATAAGCTCTCCCTGTAAACTCTGGGGCGTCTGTCGGCCTCTTGGCTGCCCTCCGCGAAGGGATCCCGATCCTAGCGGACAAAGACACGGACGTTAAACTCCTTGGGGCGCCCTTCAGCCTCCCAGGCTGCCCACTGTGATGGGACCTTGTGTCTCAGCAGTTAAAGACTTGGGTGTAACACACAAACACACACTGCCCTGACCATCGGCTGAGAGCATTGGCGTAGTCGGCAGGATTGTGTTATTGGTTCAAATACAGCAACGTGAAGCCAGTCACGATTGATGTGGATTTTAGCTATATAGAGAAAATGTTTGCCCTAACTGGTGCTAGTTGCAGGGAGTGAGACGTCATGTGTTTGGCAGTTGAGAGTGCTCTGTTGCAGGTGGGGACCTTGAGGGGAGATTGGGCTTGGAGGGAAGGCTTGAAGCCAGCAGCCGGAGGGAACTGAGTGAGCAGCCAAGAGGGGAGTTTCCCGTAGGAAGGTCCAAGTGGAGCTCAGGTAAGCGTGGCTTTTGGGGGGTTGCGTTAAGAACGGCCATAGTGGGTCAGACCAGATGCCCGTGTAGCCCAGTATCCTGTCTTCCAACAGTGGCCGGTGCCAGCTGCCCCAGAGGGAGTGACCAGACGGGAACGAAGCGATCCCTCTCCTGTCGTCGGTTTCCAGAGGCTAGGGACGCCATAGATGGACCTGACCTTCATGAATGGATCTAGTTCCTTTTTTGGAGCCCTATTCAAGTCCTGGTCTTCTCAAGCTCCTGTGGCAAGGAGTTCCGCGGGTTGACTGCGCACTGCGTGAAGGAACAACTTCCTTTTTTGTGTTCAACCTGCTACCTATTAATTTTATTTGGCGACCCCTCGTTCTTATGGGAAGAAGTAAATCACTTGTCCTTATTCACCTTTTCCGCCCCAGTCACGATTGTATAGACCTCTGTCGTCTCCCCCTCTTTTTCTAAGCTGTGAAAAGTCCCAGTCTTTTTAATCTCTCTTCACACGGGACCCGTTGCGAAGCCCTCGTCGTTTTGGTGGCCCTTCTCTGAACCTTTTTCAATACCTGGTGTATCTGTTTGGAGATGAGGCACCGACGTCTGTACGCCGGATGCAAGGTGTGGGCGTACCGTGTCTTCAGAGAGGGGCGATAAGAGATTCTCGGTTGTCTTCTCTCTCTCTCTCTCTCTCTCTCTCTCTCTCTCTCCTTTTGAAAGGATTCCTCAGGTTGTGTGTGCTTTTTGACTGCTGCTTCGCATTGAGTGGATGAATGTTTTCAGAGAACTCCCCCAATGACTCCAAGAGCGAGTGCTCTGTCTCTCTCCTGAGTGGTTAGAGCTAAATTAGTCCCCATGGTTGTGTACTTGTACTCGGGGATTCTCTTTTCCTCATGTCCGTTCCTTTCCATTCAACGATGTGAACTTTCCTTTGCCACTTTGCTGCTCACTGACTTAGTTGTGTGTGATCTTTTTCAAGCTCTTTGCAGTCTGCTTGGTTCTTAGCTATCTTGAGCAGTTGAGCATCACCTGCAAATTTTGCCAGCTCACTGTTGACCCCTTTTCTCCAGACCTTTTATAAATAGGTTGAATTGGATCGGTCCCGGTGCGGACCCTTGGGGGGTGGGGAGGAAACGGGACACCTCTCTTCATTCTGAAAACTGACCATGGATTCCTTCCCTTTGTTTCCTGTCTGTTTTTAACCATGATCTTTGTGGGCACAGCCCACGAAAGCTCACGAGACCATCTACGTATTTGAGTAGTCTTTCAAGTGCTTCCGGACTATTGGTTGTTTTTAAGGTTTTCCTGGTACAGACTAATTCGGCTACCCCTCTGAATTTTTTTTTTCCCCCCCAGTTATCAATCCACGAGAGGATCTTCCCTCTTATCCTATGATAACATACTTGACGGGAGAGCCTTTGGCGAGGGACCTTGTCAAAGGCTTTCTGGAAATCCTTCTAGTACACTAAAGCGGCTGGCTTCCCCCTCTTGTCCGCATGTCTGTTGACCCCTCCCCCTGAAAGAACTCTCCAGCAAGGCATGACTTCCCTTTCCAGAAACCATGTTGATTTCCACTCGGCCCTCCCCCCAGAACAAATTCTGTTCATCTGACAATTTTATGCTTGAGCATGGGTCCAAGTAATTTGCCCGGTACCGACGTTAGACTTACCGTGTGTAATTGCCAGAATGCCCTCTAGAGCCCTTTTAAAACTAGGGGTGGGTCCCGTTGGCTGTCTTCCCAGTCATTAGGTACAGAAGCTTGATTTAAAGGCTAGGTTACCAACCCCAGTGAAGACTTGCGCAGTTTCACATTAGACTTCTTCTTCTTTGGGAACTCTTGGGTGAATGGCGTCTGGTCCCGCTGACTTGTTACCGTGAAGTTTGATCAGCTTGAGGTGTCACTAGAGGAGGTTTCGGAACAGTCAGGGACAATGGCTCAGATTTGTCAGCTCAAAAGATTTGCTCGGCTTTGGGAATCTCCCTCACTCTATCCTCAGCTGTGAAGACGAAAGCGAAGAATTCCTTTAGTTTCTCTGAGCACCTCATGGTCTCGGAGTGCTCCTTCAGCATTTGGATGGTCAAATGGCCCCGCTGGCTGGCTGGCTGTTTAGCAGGCTTCCTGCTTCTGATGTACTTAGCCAAATGTGTGAGTTGGTGTTTTTTTTTTTTTTTTTTTCCAATTTCTTTCTTTGGCTGCTTGGCTAGCTGTTGTTCAAACTCCTTTTGGCTTTTCGTCTTCTATTTTTACACGTAATTGGACCATTTATGCTCCTTTCTGCTTTGCTCAGTAGGATTGAACTTGCACTTCTTTTTGGAACGATGCCTCTTTCTCTCGCTGCTGCTTTTTCTTGGTGGTTCTGCTAGAGTGGTTTTTAATGTGGCGGACGCATTTAAGTTGTTGGGCCCCTCTTCCAGCGTCTTTGAAAAGTGTCCGGGCAGCTTGCAGGGATTTGACTTTTGTCACCGTACCGGTTTGATTTCTGCTTAAGCAACTTCCTCATTTCTGTGTAGTTCCCCTTTCCGAAATTCAGTGCCACTGGGATGTTAAACTGGATGACATTATGGTCACCACTTCCAAGGAGTCGGTTTCTATTGAGCTCTCGGATCAGATCCTGTGCTCCACTTAGGACCAAGTCAAGAATTGCCTCTCCCCTTGTGGATTCCGGAACCTGGTAGCCCAAGGATCAATCTTTTTAAGGTATGAAGAAATGTTCTCTGTGCATCCCGTCCTGAGGTGAGGTGTAGCCAGTCAATATGGGGATAGCGGGGCATTTCAACTATTATTACTGAGGTTTTTATGGTGCTAGCCTCGCTAATCTCCCTTAGCGTTTCGTAGTCACTGTCGCTGTCCTTGTCAGGTGGAGGATAATAGTTCCCTAGGGCTATCCTCTTCTTCTTCTTGGAGCAGGAGATGGCTACCCACAAATATTGCGTGGCATATTTAGGTTCATTTAAGGTGTTTACTTGACTCGATTCTGCATTTTCTTTCACGGATAGTGCCGCTCCCCCACCAGCACGACCTGTTGTGTCCTTCGCATCCCTGCCCGGGGTATGGCTGTGTCCCATTGATCGTCCTCATTCCACCAAGTTTCCGTGGTGCCTATTGTATCGCTATCCTTCTTTGATACGAGGCAGTCTGGTTCACCCGCTGAATATTTAGACGTCTAGCGTTTGTGTAGAAGCACTTGAAAAGTGTCCCTCCTGATCTGTCTGCCACTTGCAGAGGTGTTAGCCTCTGTTTTGTTTCTCATCTGCTCTTACCCATACCCTCTCATCTTCCATCCTGTCTTTCTTACTAGACCGTAGAGACTCTGCATGAATAGAGCCTCCCCTAAGAGATGTCTGTGTAGGATCCAAGTGCTCCTCCGCACCCGTGGGCTTTCCCTTAGCCCTTAGTTTCAAACCTGCTCTACGACCTTTTTAATGTGAAGTGCCGGCAGCGGGGTACCATTTTGGTTTAGGTGGAACCCATCCTTCCTGTATAGGCTCTCCCTTTCCCCAAGGCTCCTCTTCTCCCCCCCCTCCCCCAATGTTCCTGATAAAGCTTAAATCCCTCCAGTCTACACCATGGTCTCGTCCACGCTTGGAGACTGAAGTGCTGCCTGCCTACCTGGTCCTGCGTGTGGAAGCGGAAGCGTTTCAGAGTTAGCCTGGGAAAGGTCCGAGAGGAGCTCTCGGGTAAGTGTGGCTCTTTTTGGGGAGGTGGTCGGGGCGGAGGGTTTGTTGAGGGGAGGTGGGATGAGTATCGAGTGTCTGTCTGATTTCTCTAACTGGTGCCTGTTGCAGGGAGTGAGACACCATGTGTTTGGCAGTTGAGGGTGCTTGGTTGCAGGTGGGGACCTTGAGGGGGGGATTGGGCTCGGAGGGAAGGCTTGAAGCCGGCAGCCGGAGCGAACGGAGTGAGCAGCCAAGAGGGGAGTTTCCCTTGGGAAGGTCCAAGTGGAGCTCGGGTAAGCGTGGCTTTTGGGGGGTTGCGTTAAGAACGGCCATAGTGGGTCAGACCAGATGCCCGTGTAGCCCAGTATCCTGTCTTCCAACAGTGGCCGGTGCCAGCTGCCCCAGAGGGAGTGACCAGACGGGAACGAAGCGATCCCTCTCCTGTCGTCGGTTTCCAGAGGCTAGGGACGCCATAGATGGACCTGACCTTCATGAATGGATCTAGTTCCTTTTTTGGAGCCCTATTCAAGTCCTGGTCTTCTCAAGCTCCTGTGGCAAGGGGTTCCGCGGGTTGACTGCGCGCTGCGTGAAGGAACAACTTCCTTTTTTGTGTTCAACCTGCTACCTATTAATTTTATTTGGCGACCCCTCGTTCTTATGGGAAGAAGTAAATCACTTGTCCTTATTCACCTTTTCCGCCCCAGTCACGATTGTATAGACCTCTGTCGTCTCCCCCTCTTTTTCTAAGCTGTGAAAAGTCCCAGTCTTTTTAATCTCTCTTCACACGGGACCCGTTGCGAAGCCCTCGTCGTTTTGGTGGCCCTTCTCTGAACCTTTTTTCAATACCTGGTGTATCTGTTTGGAGATGAGGCACCGACGTCTGTACGCCGGATGCAAGGTGTGGGCGTACCGTGTCTTCAGAGAGGGGCGATAAGAGATTCTCGGTTGTCTTTTCTCCCTCTCCTTCTCCCTCTCTCTCCTTTTGAAAGGATTCCTCAGGTTGTGTGTGCTTTTTGACTGCTGTTTCGCATTGAGTGGATGAATGTTTTCAGAGAACTCCCCCAATGACTCCAAGAGCGAGTGCTCTGTCTCTCTCCTGAGTGGTTAGAGCTAAATTAGTCCCCATGGTTGTGTACTTGTACTCGGGGATTCTCTTTTCCTCATGTCCGTTCCTTTCCATTCAACGATGTGAACTTTCCTTTGCCACTTTGCTGCTCACTGACTTAGTTGTGTGTGATCTTTTTCAAGCTCTTTGCAGTCTGCTTGGTTCTTAGCTATCTTGAGCAGTTGAGCATCACCTGCAAATTTTGCCAGCTCACTGTTGACCCCTTTTCTCCAGACCTTTTATAAATAGGTTGAATTGGATCGGTCCCGGTGCGGACCCTTGGGGGGTGGGGAGGAAACGGGACACCTCTCTCCATTCTGAAAACTGACCATGGATTCCTTCCCTTTGTTTCCTGTCTGTTTTTAACCATGATCTTTGTGGGCACAGCCCACGAAAGCTCACGAGACCATCTACGTATTTGAGTAGTCTTTCAAGTGCTTCCGGACTATTGGTTGTTTTTAAGGTTTTCCTGGTACAGACTAACTCGGCTACCCCTCTGAATTTTTTTTTTCCCCCCCAGTTATCAATCCACGAGAGGATCTTCCCTCTTATCCTATGATAACATACTTGACGGGAGAGCCTTTGGCGAGGGACCTTGTCAAAGGCTTTCTGGAAATCCTTCTAGTACACTAAAGCGGCTGGCTTCCCCCTCTTGTCCGCATGTCTGTTGACCCCTCCCCCTGAAAGAACTCTCCAGCAAGGCATGACTTCCCTTTCCAGAAACCATGTTGATTTCCACTCGGCCCTCCCCCCAGAACAAATTCTGTTCATCTGACAATTTTATGCTTGAGCATGGGTCCAAGTAATTTGCCCGGTACCGACGTTAGACTTACCGTGTGTAATTGCCAGAATGCCCTCTAGAGCCCTTTTAAAACTAGGGGTGGTCCCGTTGGCTGTCTTCCCAGTCATTAGGTACAGAAGCTTGATTTAAAGGCTAGGTTACCAACCCCAGTGAAGACTTGCGCAGTTTCACATTAGACTTCTTCTTCTTTGGGAACTCTTGGGTGAATGGCGTCTGGTCCCGCTGACTTGTTACCGTGAAGTTTGATCAGCTTGAGGTGTCACTAGAGGAGGTTTCGGAACAGTCAGGGACAATGGCTCAGATTTGTCAGCTCGAAAGATTTGCTCGGCTTTGGGAATCTCCCTCACTCTATCCTCAGCTGTGAAGACGAAAGCGAAGAATTCCTTTAGTTTCTCTGAGCACCTCATGGTCTCGGAGTGCTCCTTCAGCATTTGGATGGTCAAATGGCCCCGCTGGCTGGCTGGCTGTTTAGCAGGCTTCCTGCTTCTGATGTACTTAGCCAAATGTGTGAGTTGGTTTTTTTTTTTTTTTTTTTCCAATTTCTTTCTTTGGCTGCTTGGCTAGCTGTTGTTCAAACTCCTTTTGGCTTTTCGTCTTCTATTTTTACACGTAATTGGACCATTTATGCTCCTTTCTGCTTTGCTCAGTAGGATTGAACTTGCACTTCTTTTTGGAACGATGCCTCTTTCTCTCGCTGCTGCTTTTTCTTGGTGGTTCTGCTAGAGTGGTTTTTAATGTGGCGGACGCATTTAAGTTGTTGGGCCCCTCTTCCAGCGTCTTTGAAAAGTGTCCGGGCAGCTTGCAGGGATTTGACTTTTGTCACCGTACCGGTTTGATTTCTGCTTAAGCAACTTCCTCATTTCTGTGTAGTTCCCCTTTCCGAAATTCAGTGCCACTGGGATGTCAAACTGGATGACATTATGGTCACCACTTCCAAGCAGTCGGTTTCTATTGAGCTCTCGGATCAGATCCTGTGCTCCACTTGGGACCAAGTCAAGAATTGCCTCTCCCCTTGTGGATTCCGGAACCAGGTAGCCCAAGGATCAATCTTTTTAAGGTATGAAGAAATGTTCTCTGTGCATCCCGTCCTGAGGTGAGGTGTAGCCAGTCAATATGGGGATAGCGGGGCATTTCAACTATTATTACTGAGGTTTTTATGGTGATAGCCTCGCTAATCTCCCTTAGCGTTTCGTAGTCACTGTCGCTGTCCTTGTCAGGTGGAGGATAATAGTTCCCTAGGGCTATCCTCTTCTTCTTCTTGGAGCAGGAGATGGCTACCCACAAATATTGCGTGGCATATTTAGGTTCATTTAAGGTGTTTACTTGACTCGATTCTGCATTTTCTTTCACGGATAGTGCCGCTCCCCCACCAGCACGACCTGTTGTGTCCTTCGCATCCCTGCCCGGGGTATGGCTGTGTCCCATTGATCGTCCTCATTCCACCAAGTTTCCGTGGTGCCTATTGTATCGCTATCCTTCTTTGATACGAGGCAGTCTGGTTCACCCGCTGAATATTTAGACGTCTAGCGTTTGTGTAGAAGCACTTGAAAAGTGTCCCTCCTGATCTGTCTGCCACTTGCAGAGGTGTTAGCCTCTGTTTTGTTTCTCATCTGCTCTTACCCATACCCTCTCATCTTCCATCCTGTCTTTCTTACTAGACCGTAGAGACTCTGCATGAATAGAGCCTCCCCTAAGAGATGTCTGTGTAGGATCCAAGTGCTCCTCCGCACCCGTGGGCTTTCCCTTAGCCCTTAGTTTCAAACCTGCTCTACGACCTTTTTAATGTGAAGTGCCGGCAGCGGGGTACCATTTTGGTTTAGGTGGAACCCATCCTTCCTGTATAGGCTCTCCCTTTCCCCAAGGCTCCTCTTCTCCCCCCCCTCCCCCACTGTTCCTGATAAAGCTTAAATCCCTCCAGTCTACACCATGGTCTCGTCCACGCTTGGAGACTGAAGTGCTGCCTGCCTACCTGGTCCTGCGTGTGGAAGCGGAAGCGTTTCAGAGTTAGCCTGGGAAAGGTCCGAGAGGAGCTCTCGGGTAAGTGTGGCTCTTTTTGGGGAGGTGGTCGGGGCGGAGGGTTTGTTGAGGGGAGGTGGGATGAGTATCGAGTGTCTGTCTGATTTCTCTAACTGGTGCCTGTTGCAGGGAGTGAGACACCATGTGTTTGGCAGTTGAGGGTGCTTGGTTGCAGGTGGGGACCTTGAGGGGGGGATTGGGCTCGGAGGGAAGGCTTGAAGCCGGCAGCCGGAGCGAACGGAGTGAGCAGCCAAGAGGGGAGTTTCCCTTGGGAAGGTCCAAGTGGAGCTCGGGTAAGCGTGGCTTTTGGGGGGTTGCGTTAAGAACGGCCATAGTGGGTCAGACCAGATGCCCGTGTAGCCCAGTATCCTGTCTTCCAACAGTGGCCGGTGCCAGCTGCCCCAGAGGGAGTGACCAGACGGGAACGAAGCGATCCCTCTCCTGTCGTCGGTTTCCAGAGGCTAGGGACGCCATAGATGGACCTGACCTTCATGAATGGATCTAGTTCCTTTTTTGGAGCCCTATTCAAGTCCTGGTCTTCTCAAGCTCCTGTGGCAAGGAGTTCCGCGGGTTGACTGCGCGCTGCGTGAAGGAACAACTTCCTTTTTTGTGTTCAACCTGCTACCTATTAATTTTATTTGGCGACCCCTCGTTCTTATGGGAAGAAGTAAATCACTTGTCCTTATTCACCTTTTCCGCCCCAGTCACGATTGTATAGACCTCTGTCGTCTCCCCCTCTTTTTCTAAGCTGTGAAAAGTCCCAGTCTTTTTAATCTCTCTTCACACGGGACCCGTTGCGAAGCCCTCGTCGTTTTGGTGGCCCTTCTCTGAACCTTTTTTCAATACCTGGTGTATCTGTTTGGAGATGAGGCACCGACGTCTGTACGCCGGATGCAAGGTGTGGGCGTACCGTGTCTTCAGAGAGGGGCGATAAGAGATTCTCGGTTGTCTTTTCTCCCTCTCCCTCTCCTTCTCCCTCTCTCTCCTTTTGAAAGGATTCCTCAGGTTGTGTGTGCTTTTTGACTGCTGTTTCGCATTGAGTGGATGAATGTTTTCAGAGAACTCCCCCAATGACTCCAAGAGCGAGTGCTCTGTCTCTCTCCTGAGTGGTTAGAGCTAAATTAGTCCCCATGGTTGTGTACTTGTACTCGGGGATTCTCTTTTCCTCATGTCCGTTCCTTTCCATTCAACGATGTGAACTTTCCTTTGCCACTTTGCTGCTCACTGACTTAGTTGTGTGTGATCTTTTTCAAGCTCTTTGCAGTCTGCTTGGTTCTTAGCTATCTTGAGCAGTTGAGCATCACCTGCAAATTTTGCCAGCTCACTGTTGACCCCTTTTCTCCAGACCTTTTATAAATAGGTTGAATTGGATCGGTCCCGGTGCGGACCCTTGGGGGGTGGGGAGGAAACGGGACACCTCTCTCCATTCTGAAAACTGACCATGGATTCCTTCCCTTTGTTTCCTGTCTGTTTTTAACCATGATCTTTGTGGGCACAGCCCACGAAAGCTCACGAGACCATCTACGTATTTGAGTAGTCTTTCAAGTGCTTCCGGACTATTGGTTGTTTTTAAGGTTTTCCTGGTACAGACTAACTCGGCTACCCCTCTGAATTTTTTTTTTCCCCCCCAGTTATCAATCCACGAGAGGATCTTCCCTCTTATCCTATGATAACATACTTGACGGGAGAGCCTTTGGCGAGGGACCTTGTCAAAGGCTTTCTGGAAATCCTTCTAGTACACTAAAGCGGCTGGCTTCCCCCTCTTGTCCGCATGTCTGTTGACCCCTCCCCCTGAAAGAACTCTCCAGCAAGGCATGACTTCCCTTTCCAGAAACCATGTTGATTTCCACTCGGCCCTCCCCCCAGAACAAATTCTGTTCATCTGACAATTTTATGCTTGAGCATGGGTCCAAGTAATTTGCCCGGTACCGACGTTAGACTTACCGTGTGTAATTGCCAGAATGCCCTCTAGAGCCCTTTTAAAACTAGGGGTGGTCCCGTTGGCTGTCTTCCCAGTCATTAGGTACAGAAGCTTGATTTAAAGGCTAGGTTACCAACCCCAGTGAAGACTTGCGCAGTTTCACATTAGACTTCTTCTTCTTTGGGAACTCTTGGGTGAATGGCGTCTGGTCCCGCTGACTTGTTACCGTGAAGTTTGATCAGCTTGAGGTGTCACTAGAGGAGGTTTCGGAACAGTCAGGGACAATGGCTCAGATTTGTCAGCTCGAAAGATTTGCTCGGCTTTGGGAATCTCCCTCACTCTATCCTCAGCTGTGAAGACGAAAGCGAAGAATTCCTTTAGTTTCTCTGAGCACCTCATGGTCTCGGAGTGCTCCTTCAGCATTTGGATGGTCAAATGGCCCCGCTGGCTGGCTGGCTGTTTAGCAGGCTTCCTGCTTCTGATGTACTTAGCCAAATGTGTGAGTTGGTGTTTTTTTTTTTTTTTTTTCCCCAATTTCTTTCTTTGGCTGCTTGGCTAGCTGTTGTTCAAACTCCTTTTGGCTTTTCGTCTTCTATTTTTACACGTAATTGGACCATTTATGCTCCTTTCTGCTTTGCTCAGTAGGATTGAACTTGCACTTCTTTTTGGAACGATGCCTCTTTCTCTCGCTGCTGCTTTTTCTTGGTGGTTCTGCTAGAGTGGTTTTTAATGTGGCGGACGCATTTAAGTTGTTGGGCCCCTCTTCCAGCGTCTTTGAAAAGTGTCCGGGCAGCTTGCAGGGATTTTACTTTTGTCACCGTACCGGTTTGATTTCTGCTTAAGCAACTTCCTCATTTCTGTGTAGTTCCCCTTTCCGAAATTCAGTGCCACTGGGATGTCAAACTGGATGACATTATGGTCACCACTTCCAAGCAGTCGGTTTCTATTGAGCTCTCGGATCAGATCCTGTGCTCCACTTGGGACCAAGTCAAGAATTGCCTCTCCCCTTGTGGATTCCGGAACCAGGTAGCCCAAGGATCAATCTTTTTAAGGTATGAAGAAATGTTCTCTGTGCATCCCGTCCTGAGGTGAGGTGTAGCCAGTCAATATGGGGATAGCGGGGCATTTCAACTATTATTACTGAGGTTTTTATGGTGATAGCCTCGCTAATCTCCCTTAGCGTTTCGTAGTCACTGTCGCTGTCCTTGTCAGGTGGAGGATAATAGTTCCCTAGGGCTATCCTCTTCTTCTTCTTGGAGCAGGAGATGGCTACCCACAAATATTGCGTGGCATATTTAGGTTCATTTAAGGTGTTTACTTGACTCGATTCTGCATTTTCTTTCACGGATAGTGCCGCTCCCCCACCAGCACGACCTGTTGTGTCCTTCGCATCCCTGCCCGGGGTATGGCTGTGTCCCATTGATCGTCCTCATTCCACCAAGTTTCCGTGGTGCCTATTGTATCGCTATCCTTCTTTGATACGAGGCAGTCTGGTTCACCCGCTGAATATTTAGACGTCTAGCGTTTGTGTAGAAGCACTTGAAAAGTGTCCCTCCTGATCTGTCTGCCACTTGCAGAGGTGTTAGCCTCTGTTTTGTTTCTCATCTGCTCTTACCCATACCCTCTCATCTTCCATCCTGTCTTTCTTACTAGACCGTAGAGACTCTGCATGAATAGAGCCTCCCCTAAGAGATGTCTGTGTAGGATCCAAGTGCTCCTCCGCACCCGTGGGCTTTCCCTTAGCCCTTAGTTTCAAACCTGCTCTACGACCTTTTTAATGTGAAGTGCCGGCAGCGGGGTACCATTTTGGTTTAGGTGGAACCCATCCTTCCTGTATAGGCTCTCCCTTTCCCCAAGGCTCCTCTTCTCCCCCCCCCCCTCCACTGTTCCTGATAAAGCTTAAATCCCTCCAGTCTACACCATGGTCTCGTCCACGCTTGGAGACTGAAGTGCTGCCTGCCTACCTGGTCCTGCGTGTGGAAGCGGAAGCGTTTCAGAGTTAGCCTGGGAAAGGTCCGAGAGGAGCTCTCGGGTAAGTGTGGCTCTTTTTGGGGAGGTGGTCGGGGCGGAGGGTTTGTTGAGGGGAGGTGGGATGAGTATCGAGTGTCTGTCTGATTTCTCTAACTGGTGCCTGTTGCAGGGAGTGAGACACCATGTGTTTGGCAGTTGAGGGTGCTTGGTTGCAGGTGGGGACCTTGAGGGGGGGATTGGGCTCGGAGGGAAGGCTTGAAGCCGGCAGCCGGAGCGAACGGAGTGAGCAGCCAAGAGGGGAGTTTCCCTTGGGAAGGTCCAAGTGGAGCTCGGGTAAGCGTGGCTTTTGGGGGGTTGCGTTAAGAACGGCCATAGTGGGTCAGACCAGATGCCCGTGTAGCCCAGTATCCTGTCTTCCAACAGTGGCCGGTGCCAGCTGCCCCAGAGGGAGTGACCAGACGGGAACGAAGCGATCCCTCTCCTGTCGTCGGTTTCCAGAGGCTAGGGACGCCATAGATGGACCTGACCTTCATGAATGGATCTAGTTCCTTTTTTGGAGCCCTATTCAAGTCCTGGTCTTCTCAAGCTCCTGTGGCAAGGAGTTCCGCGGGTTGACTGCGCGCTGCGTGAAGGAACAACTTCCTTTTTTGTGTTCAACCTGCTACCTATTAATTTTATTTGGCGACCCCTCGTTCTTATGGGAAGAAGTAAATCACTTGTCCTTATTCACCTTTTCCGCCCCAGTCACGATTGTATAGACCTCTGTCGTCTCCCCCTCTTTTTCTAAGCTGTGAAAAGTCCCAGTCTTTTTAATCTCTCTTCACACGGGACCCGTTGCGAAGCCCTCGTCGTTTTGGTGGCCCTTCTCTGAACCTTTTTTCAATACCTGGTGTATCTGTTTGGAGATGAGGCACCGACGTCTGTACGCCGGATGCAAGGTGTGGGCGTACCGTGTCTTCAGAGAGGGGCGATAAGAGATTCTCGGTTGTCTTCTCTCTCTCTCTCTCTCTCTCTCCTTTTGAAAGGATTCCTCAGGTTGTGTGTGCTTTTTGACTGCTGCTTCGCATTGAGTGGATGAATGTTTTCAGAGAACTCCCCCAATGACTCCAAGAGCGAGTGCTCTGTCTCTCTCCTGAGTGGTTAGAGCTAAATTAGTCCCCATGGTTGTGTACTTGTACTCGGGGATTCTCTTTTCCTCATGTCCGTTCCTTTCCATTCAACGATGTGAACTTTCCTTTGCCACTTTGCTGCTCACTGACTTAGTTGTGTGTGATCTTTTTCAAGCTCTTTGCAGTCTGCTTGGTTCTTAGCTATCTTGAGCAGTTGAGCATCACCTGCAAATTTTGCCAGCTCACTGTTGACCCCTTTTCTCCAGACCTTTTATAAATAGGTTGAATTGGATCGGTCCCGGTGCGGACCCTTGGGGGGTGGGGAGGAAACGGGACACCTCTCTCCATTCTGAAAACTGACCATGGATTCCTTCCCTTTGTTTCCTGTCTGTTTTTAACCATGATCTTTGTGGGCACAGCCCACGAAAGCTCACGAGACCATCTACGTATTTGAGTAGTCTTTCAAGTGCTTCCGGACTATTGGTTGTTTTTAAGGTTTTCCTGGTACAGACTAACTCGGCTACCCCTCTGAATTTTTTTTTCCCCCCCAGTTATCAATCCACGAGAGGATCTTCCCTCTTATCCTATGATAACATACTTGACGGGAGAGCCTTTGGCGAGGGACCTTGTCAAAGGCTTTCTGGAAATCCTTCTAGTACACTAAAGCGGCTGGCTTCCCCCTCTTGTCCGCATGTCTGTTGACCCCTCCCCCTGAAAGAACTCTCCAGCAAGGCATGACTTCCCTTTCCAGAAACCATGTTGATTTCCACTCGGCCCTCCCCCCAGAACAAATTCTGTTCATCTGACAATTTTATGCTTGAGCATGGGTCCAAGTAATTTGCCCGGTACCGACGTTAGACTTACCGTGTGTAATTGCCAGAATGCCCTCTAGAGCCCTTTTAAAACTAGGGGTGGTCCCGTTGGCTGTCTTCCCAGTCATTAGGTACAGAAGCTTGATTTAAAGGCTAGGTTACCAACCCCAGTGAAGACTTGCGCAGTTTCACATTAGACTTCTTCTTCTTTGGGAACTCTTGGGTGAATGGCGTCTGGTCCCGCTGACTTGTTACCGTGAAGTTTGATCAGCTTGAGGTGTCACTAGAGGAGGTTTCGGAACAGTCAGGGACAATGGCTCAGATTTGTCAGCTCGAAAGATTTGCTCGGCTTTGGGAATCTCCCTCACTCTATCCTCAGCTGTGAAGACGAAAGCGAAGAATTCCTTTAGTTTCTCTGAGCACCTCATGGTCTCGGAGTGCTCCTTCAGCATTTGGATGGTCAAATGGCCCCGCTGGCTGGCTGGCTGTTTAGCAGGCTTCCTGCTTCTGATGTACTTAGCCAAATGTGTGAGTTATTTTTTTTTTTTTTTTTTTTCCCCAATTTCTTTCTTTGGCTGCTTGGCTAGCTGTTGTTCAAACTCCTTTTGGCTTTTCGTCTTCTATTTTTACACGTAATTGGACCATTTATGCTCCTTTCTGCTTTGCTCAGTAGGATTGAACTTGCACTTCTTTTTGGAACGATGCCTCTTTCTCTCGCTGCTGCTTTTTCTTGGTGGTTCTGCTAGAGTGGTTTTTAATGTGGCGGACGCATTTAAGTTGTTGGGCCCCTCTTCCAGCGTCTTTGAAAAGTGTCCGGGCAGCTTGCAGGGATTTTACTTTTGTCACCGTACCGGTTTGATTTCTGCTTAAGCAACTTCCTCATTTCTGTGTAGTTCCCCTTTCCGAAATTCAGTGCCACTGGGATGTCAAACTGGATGACATTATGGTCACCACTTCCAAGCAGTCGGTTTCTATTGAGCTCTCGGATCAGATCCTGTGCTCCACTTGGGACCAAGTCAAGAATTGCCTCTCCCCTTGTGGATTCCGGAACCAGGTAGCCCAAGGATCAATCTTTTTAAGGTATGAAGAAATGTTCTCTGTGCATCCCGTCCTGAGGTGAGGTGTAGCCAGTCAATATGGGGATAGCGGGGCATTTCAACTATTATTACTGAGGTTTTTATGGTGATAGCCTCGCTAATCTCCCTTAGCGTTTCGTAGTCACTGTCGCTGTCCTTGTCAGGTGGAGGATAATAGTTCCCTAGGGCTATCCTCTTCTTCTTCTTGGAGCAGGAGATGGCTACCCACAAATATTGCGTGGCATATTTAGGTTCATTTAAGGTGTTTACTTGACTCGATTCTGCATTTTCTTTCACGGATAGTGCCGCTCCCCCACCAGCACGACCTGTTGTGTCCTTCGCATCCCTGCCCGGGGTATGGCTGTGTCCCATTGATCGTCCTCATTCCACCAAGTTTCCGTGGTGCCTATTGTATCGCTATCCTTCTTTGATACGAGGCAGTCTGGTTCACCCGCTGAATATTTAGACGTCTAGCGTTTGTGTAGAAGCACTTGAAAAGTGTCCCTCCTGATCTGTCTGCCACTTGCAGAGGTGTTAGCCTCTGTTTTGTTTCTCATCTGCTCTTACCCATACCCTCTCATCTTCCATCCTGTCTTTCTTACTAGACCGTAGAGACTCTGCATGAATAGAGCCTCCCCTAAGAGATGTCTGTGTAGGATCCAAGTGCTCCTCCGCACCCGTGGGCTTTCCCTTAGCCCTTAGTTTCAAACCTGCTCTACGACCTTTTTAATGTGAAGTGCCGGCAGCGGGGTACCATTTTGGTTTAGGTGGAACCCATCCTTCCTGTATAGGCTCTCCCTTTCCCCAAGGCTCCTCTTCCCCCCCCCCTCCCCCAATGTTCCTGATAAAGCTTAAATCCCTCCAGTCTACACCATGGTCTCGTCCACGCTTGGAGACTGAAGTGCTGCCTGCCTACCTGGTCCTGCGTGTGGAAGCGGAAGCGTTTCAGAGTTAGCCTGGGAAAGGTCCGAGAGGAGCTCTCGGGTAAGTGTGGCTCTTTTTGGGGAGGCGGTCGGGGCGGAGGGTTTGTTGAGGGGAGGTGGGATGAGTATCGAGTGTCTGTCTGATTTCTCTAACTGGTGCCTGTTGCAGGGAGTGAGACACCATGTGTTTGGCAGTTGAGGGTGCTTGGTTGCAGGTGGGGACCTTGAGGGGGGGATTGGGCTCGGAGGGAAGGCTTGAAGCCGGCAGCCGGAGCGAACGGAGTGAGCAGCCAAGAGGGGAGTTTCCCTTGGGAAGGTCCAAGTGGAGCTCGGGTAAGCGTGGCTTTTGGGGGGTTGCGTTAAGAACGGCCATAGTGGGTCAGACCAGATGCCCGTGTAGCCCAGTATCCTGTCTTCCAACAGTGGCCGGTGCCAGCTGCCCCAGAGGGAGTGACCAGACGGGAACGAAGCGATCCCTCTCCTGTCGTCGGTTTCCAGAGGCTAGGGACGCCATAGATGGACCTGACCTTCATGAATGGATCTAGTTCCTTTTTTGGAGCCCTATTCAAGTCCTGGTCTTCTCAAGCTCCTGTGGCAAGGAGTTCCGCGGGTTGACTGCGCGCTGCGTGAAGGAACAACTTCCTTTTTTGTGTTCAACCTGCTACCTATTAATTTTATTTGGCGACCCCTCGTTCTTATGGGAAGAAGTAAATCACTTGTCCTTATTCACCTTTTCCGCCCCAGTCACGATTGTATAGACCTCTGTCGTCTCCCCCTCTTTTTCTAAGCTGTGAAAAGTCCCAGTCTTTTTAATCTCTCTTCACACGGGACCCGTTGCGAAGCCCTCGTCGTTTTGGTGGCCCTTCTCTGAACCTTTTTTCAATACCTGGTGTATCTGTTTGGAGATGAGGCACCGACGTCTGTACGCCGGATGCAAGGTGTGGGCGTACCGTGTCTTCAGAGAGGGGCGATAAGAGATTCTCGGTTGTCTTTTCTCCCTCTCCCTCTCCTTCTCCCTCTCTCTCCTTTTGAAAGGATTCCTCAGGTTGTGTGTGCTTTTTGACTGCTGTTTCGCATTGAGTGGATGAATGTTTTCAGAGAACTCCCCCAATGACTCCAAGAGCGAGTGCTCTGTCTCTCTCCTGAGTGGTTAGAGCTAAATTAGTCCCCATGGTTGTGTACTTGTACTCGGGGATTCTCTTTTCCTCATGTCCGTTCCTTTCCATTCAACGATGTGAACTTTCCTTTGCCACTTTGCTGCTCACTGACTTAGTTGTGTGTGATCTTTTTCAAGCTCTTTGCAGTCTGCTTGGTTCTTAGCTATCTTGAGCAGTTGAGCATCACCTGCA
Organism: Pelodiscus sinensis; assembly: GCF_052426305.1. Taxonomy (NCBI): domain Eukaryota; kingdom Metazoa; phylum Chordata; order Testudines; family Trionychidae; genus Pelodiscus; species Pelodiscus sinensis. The sequence goes on from NC_143053.1 coordinate 152,577,829, forward strand.
AATTTTGCCAGCTCACTGTTGACCCCTTTTCTCCAGACCTTTTATAAATAGGTTGAATTGGATCGGTCCCGGTGCGGACCCTTGGGGGGTGGGGAGGAAACGGGACACCTCTCTCCATTCTGAAAACTGACCATGGATTCCTTCCCTTTGTTTCCTGTCTGTTTTTAACCATGATCTTTGTGGGCACAGCCCACGAAAGCTCACGAGACCATCTACGTATTTGAGTAGTCTTTCAAGTGCTTCCGGACTATTGGTTGTTTTTAAGGTTTTCCTGGTACAGACTAACTCGGCTACCCCTCTGAATTTTTTTTTTCCCCCCCAGTTATCAATCCACGAGAGGATCTTCCCTCTTATCCTATGATAACATACTTGACGGGAGAGCCTTTGGCGAGGGACCTTGTCAAAGGCTTTCTGGAAATCCTTCTAGTACACTAAAGCGGCTGGCTTCCCCCTCTTGTCCGCATGTCTGTTGACCCCTCCCCCTGAAAGAACTCTCCAGCAAGGCATGACTTCCCTTTCCAGAAACCATGTTGATTTCCACTCGGCCCTCCCCCCAGAACAAATTCTGTTCATCTGACAATTTTATGCTTGAGCATGGGTCCAAGTAATTTGCCCGGTACCGACGTTAGACTTACCGTGTGTAATTGCCAGAATGCCCTCTAGAGCCCTTTTAAAACTAGGGGTGGTCCCGTTGGCTGTCTTCCCAGTCATTAGGTACAGAAGCTTGATTTAAAGGCTAGGTTACCAACCCCAGTGAAGACTTGCGCAGTTTCACATTAGACTTCTTCTTCTTTGGGAACTCTTGGGTGAATGGCGTCTGGTCCCGCTGACTTGTTACCGTGAAGTTTGATCAGCTTGAGGTGTCACTAGAGGAGGTTTCGGAACAGTCAGGGACAATGGCTCAGATTTGTCAGCTCGAAAGATTTGCTCGGCTTTGGGAATCTCCCTCACTCTATCCTCAGCTGTGAAGACGAAAGCGAAGAATTCCTTTAGTTTCTCTGAGCACCTCATGGTCTCGGAGTGCTCCTTCAGCATTTGGATGGTCAAATGGCCCCGCTGGCTGGCTGGCTGTTTAGCAGGCTTCCTGCTTCTGATGTACTTAGCCAAATGTGTGAGTTGGTGTTTTTTTTTTTTTTTTTTCCCCAATTTCTTTCTTTGGCTGCTTGGCTAGCTGTTGTTCAAACTCCTTTTGGCTTTTCGTCTTCTATTTTTACACGTAATTGGACCATTTATGCTCCTTTCTGCTTTGCTCAGTAGGATTGAACTTGCACTTCTTTTTGGAACGATGCCTCTTTCTCTCGCTGCTGCTTTTTCTTGGTGGTTCTGCTAGAGTGGTTTTTAATGTGGCGGACGCATTTAAGTTGTTGGGCCCCTCTTCCAGCGTCTTTGAAAAGTGTCCGGGCAGCTTGCAGGGATTTGACTTTTGTCACCGTACCGGTTTGATTTCTGCTTAAGCAACTTCCTCATTTCTGTGTAGTTCCCCTTTCCGAAATTCAGTGCCACTGGGATGTCAAACTGGATGACATTATGGTCACCACTTCCAAGCAGTCGGTTTCTATTGAGCTCTCGGATCAGATCCTGTGCTCCACTTGGGACCAAGTCAAGAATTGCCTCTCCCCTTGTGGATTCCGGAACCAGGTAGCCCAAGGATCAATCTTTTTAAGGTATGAAGAAATGTTCTCTGTGCATCCCGTCCTGAGGTGAGGTGTAGCCAGTCAATATGGGGATAGCGGGGCATTTCAACTATTATTACTGAGGTTTTTATGGTGATAGCCTCGCTAATCTCCCTTAGCGTTTCGTAGTCACTGTCGCTGTCCTTGTCAGGTGGAGGATAATAGTTCCCTAGGGCTATCCTCTTCTTCTTCTTGGAGCAGGAGATGGCTACCCACAAATATTGCGTGGCATATTTAGGTTCATTTAAGGTGTTTACTTGACTCGATTCTGCATTTTCTTTCACGGATAGTGCCGCTCCCCCACCAGCACGACCTGTTGTGTCCTTCGCATCCCTGCCCGGGGTATGGCTGTGTCCCATTGATCGTCCTCATTCCACCAAGTTTCCGTGGTGCCTATTGTATCGCTATCCTTCTTTGATACGAGGCAGTCTGGTTCACCCGCTGAATATTTAGACGTCTAGCGTTTGTGTAGAAGCACTTGAAAAGTGTCCCTCCTGATCTGTCTGCCACTTGCAGAGGTGTTAGCCTCTGTTTTGTTTCTCATCTGCTCTTACCCATACCCTCTCATCTTCCATCCTGTCTTTCTTACTAGACCGTAGAGACTCTGCATGAATAGAGCCTCCCCTAAGAGATGTCTGTGTAGGATCCAAGTGCTCCTCCGCACCCGTGGGCTTTCCCTTAGCCCTTAGTTTCAAACCTGCTCTACGACCTTTTTAATGTGAAGTGCCGGCAGCGGGGTACCATTTTGGTTTAGGTGGAACCCATCCTTCCTGTATAGGCTCTCCCTTTCCCCAAGGCTCCTCTTCTCGCGCCCCCCCCCCCCCCCCCCACTGTTCCTGATAAAGCTTAAATCCCTCCAGTCTACACCATGGTCTCGTCCACGCTTGGAGACTGAAGTGCTGCCTGCCTACCTGGTCCTGCGTGTGGAAGCGGAAGCGTTTCAGAGTTAGCCTGGGAAAGGTCCGAGAGGAGCTCTCGGGTAAGTGTGGCTCTTTTTGGGGAGGTGGTCGGGGCGGAGGGTTTGTTGAGGGGAGGTGGGATGAGTATCGAGTGTCTGTCTGATTTCTCTAACTGGTGCCTGTTGCAGGGAGTGAGACACCATGTGTTTGGCAGTTGAGGGTGCTTGGTTGCAGGTGGGGACCTTGAGGGGGGGATTGGGCTCGGAGGGAAGGCTTGAAGCCGGCAGCCGGAGCGAACGGAGTGAGCAGCCAAGAGGGGAGTTTCCCTTGGGAAGGTCCAAGTGGAGCTCGGGTAAGCGTGGCTTTTGGGGGGTTGCGTTAAGAACGGCCATAGTGGGTCAGACCAGATGCCCGTGTAGCCCAGTATCCTGTCTTCCAACAGTGGCCGGTGCCAGCTGCCCCAGAGGGAGTGACCAGACGGGAACGAAGCGATCCCTCTCCTGTCGTCGGTTTCCAGAGGCTAGGGACGCCATAGATGGACCTGACCTTCATGAATGGATCTAGTTCCTTTTTTGGAGCCCTATTCAAGTCCTGGTCTTCTCAAGCTCCTGTGGCAAGGAGTTCCGCGGGTTGACTGCGCGCTGCGTGAAGGAACAACTTCCTTTTTTGTGTTCAACCTGCTACCTATTAATTTTATTTGGCGACCCCTCGTTCTTATGGGAAGAAGTAAATCACTTGTCCTTATTCACCTTTTCCGCCCCAGTCACGATTGTATAGACCTCTGTCGTCTCCCCCTCTTTTTCTAAGCTGTGAAAAGTCCCAGTCTTTTTAATCTCTCTTCACACGGGACCCGTTGCGAAGCCCTCGTCGTTTTGGTGGCCCTTCTCTGAACCTTTTTTCAATACCTGGTGTATCTGTTTGGAGATGAGGCACCGACGTCTGTACGCCGGATGCAAGGTGTGGGCGTACCGTGTCTTCAGAGAGGGGCGATAAGAGATTCTCGGTTGTCTTCTCTCTCTCTCTCTCTCTCTCTCCTTTTGAAAGGATTCCTCAGGTTGTGTGTGCTTTTTGACTGCTGCTTCGCATTGAGTGGATGAATGTTTTCAGAGAACTCCCCCAATGACTCCAAGAGCGAGTGCTCTGTCTCTCTCCTGAGTGGTTAGAGCTAAATTAGTCCCCATGGTTGTGTACTTGTACTCGGGGATTCTCTTTTCCTCATGTCCGTTCCTTTCCATTCAACGATGTGAACTTTCCTTTGCCACTTTGCTGCTCACTGACTTAGTTGTGTGTGATCTTTTTCAAGCTCTTTGCAGTCTGCTTGGTTCTTAGCTATCTTGAGCAGTTGAGCATCACCTGCAAATTTTGCCAGCTCACTGTTGACCCCTTTTCTCCAGACCTTTTATAAATAGGTTGAATTGGATCGGTCCCGGTGCGGACCCTTGGGGGGTGGGGAGGAAACGGGACACCTCTCTCCATTCTGAAAACTGACCATGGATTCCTTCCCTTTGTTTCCTGTCTGTTTTTAACCATGATCTTTGTGGGCACAGCCCACGAAAGCTCACGAGACCATCTACGTATTTGAGTAGTCTTTCAAGTGCTTCCGGACTATTGGTTGTTTTTAAGGTTTTCCTGGTACAGACTAACTCGGCTACCCCTCTGAATTTTTTTTTTCCCCCCCAGTTATCAATCCACGAGAGGATCTTCCCTCTTATCCTATGATAACATACTTGACGGGAGAGCCTTTGGCGAGGGACCTTGTCAAAGGCTTTCTGGAAATCCTTCTAGTACACTAAAGCGGCTGGCTTCCCCCTCTTGTCCGCATGTCTGTTGACCCCTCCCCCTGAAAGAACTCTCCAGCAAGGCATGACTTCCCTTTCCAGAAACCATGTTGATTTCCACTCGGCCCTCCCCCCAGAACAAATTCTGTTCATCTGACAATTTTATGCTTGAGCATGGGTCCAAGTAATTTGCCCGGTACCGACGTTAGACTTACCGTGTGTAATTGCCAGAATGCCCTCTAGAGCCCTTTTAAAACTAGGGGTGGTCCCGTTGGCTGTCTTCCCAGTCATTAGGTACAGAAGCTTGATTTAAAGGCTAGGTTACCAACCCCAGTGAAGACTTGCGCAGTTTCACATTAGACTTCTTCTTCTTTGGGAACTCTTGGGTGAATGGCGTCTGGTCCCGCTGACTTGTTACCGTGAAGTTTGATCAGCTTGAGGTGTCACTAGAGGAGGTTTCGGAACAGTCAGGGACAATGGCTCAGATTTGTCAGCTCGAAAGATTTGCTCGGCTTTGGGAATCTCCCTCACTCTATCCTCAGCTGTGAAGACGAAAGCGAAGAATTCCTTTAGTTTCTCTGAGCACCTCATGGTCTCGGAGTGCTCCTTCAGCATTTGGATGGTCAAATGGCCCCGCTGGCTGTTTAGCAGGCTTCCTGCTTCTGATGTACTTAGCCAAATGTGTGAGTTGGTTTTTTTTTTTTTTTTTTTTTTTTTCCCCAATTTCTTTCTTTGGCTGCTTGGCTAGCTGTTGTTCAAACTCCTTTTGGCTTTTCGTCTTCTATTTTTACACGTAATTGGACCATTTATGCTCCTTTCTGCTTTGCTCAGTAGGATTGAACTTGCACTTCTTTTTGGAACGATGCCTCTTTCTCTCGCTGCTGCTTTTTCTTGGTGGTTCTGCTAGAGTGGTTTTTAATGTGGCGGACGCATTTAAGTTGTTGGGCCCCTCTTCCAGCGTCTTTGAAAAGTGTCCGGGCAGCTTGCAGGGATTTGACTTTTGTCACCGTACCGGTTTGATTTCTGCTTAAGCAACTTCCTCATTTCTGTGTAGTTCCCCTTTCCGAAATTCAGTGCCACTGGGATGTCAAACTGGATGACATTATGGTCACCACTTCCAAGCAGTCGGTTTCTATTGAGCTCTCGGATCAGATCCTGTGCTCCACTTGGGACCAAGTCAAGAATTGCCTCTCCCCTTGTGGATTCCGGAACCAGGTAGCCCAAGGATCAATCTTTTTAAGGTATGAAGAAATGTTCTCTGTGCATCCCGTCCTGAGGTGAGGTGTAGCCAGTCAATATGGGGATAGCGGGGCATTTCAACTATTATTACTGAGGTTTTTATGGTGATAGCCTCGCTAATCTCCCTTAGCGTTTCGTAGTCACTGTCGCTGTCCTTGTCAGGTGGAGGATAATAGTTCCCTAGGGCTATCCTCTTCTTCTTCTTGGAGCAGGAGATGGCTACCCACAAATATTGCGTGGCATATTTAGGTTCATTTAAGGTGTTTACTTGACTCGATTCTGCATTTTCTTTCACGGATAGTGCCGCTCCCCCACCAGCACGACCTGTTGTGTCCTTCGCATCCCTGCCCGGGGTATGGCTGTGTCCCATTGATCGTCCTCATTCCACCAAGTTTCCGTGGTGCCTATTGTATCGCTATCCTTCTTTGATACGAGGCAGTCTGGTTCACCCGCTGAATATTTAGACGTCTAGCGTTTGTGTAGAAGCACTTGAAAAGTGTCCCTCCTGATCTGTCTGCCACTTGCAGAGGTGTTAGCCTCTGTTTTGTTTCTCATCTGCTCTTACCCATACCCTCTCATCTTCCATCCTGTCTTTCTTACTAGACCGTAGAGACTCTGCATGAATAGAGCCTCCCCTAAGAGATGTCTGTGTAGGATCCAAGTGCTCCTCCGCACCCGTGGGCTTTCCCTTAGCCCTTAGTTTCAAACCTGCTCTACGACCTTTTTAATGTGAAGTGCCGGCAGCGGGGTACCATTTTGGTTTAGGTGGAACCCATCCTTCCTGTATAGGCTCTCCCTTTCCCCAAGGCTCCTCTTCTCCCCCCCCCCCCCCCCCCCCCCACTGTTCCTGATAAAGCTTAAATCCCTCCAGTCTACACCATGGTCTCGTCCACGCTTGGAGACTGAAGTGCTGCCTGCCTACCTGGTCCTGAGTGTGGAAGCGGAAGCGTTTCAGAGTTAGCCTGGGAAAGGTCCGAGAGGAGCTCTCGGGTAAGTGTGGCTCTTTTTGGGGAGGCGGTCGGGGCGGAGGGTTTGTTGAGGGGAGGTGGGATGAGTATCGAGTGTCTGTCTGATTTCTCTAACTGGTGCCTGTTGCAGGGAGTGAGACACCATGTGTTTGGCAGTTGAGGGTGCTTGGTTGCAGGTGGGGACCTTGAGGGGGGGATTGGGCTCGGAGGGAAGGCTTGAAGCCGGCAGCCGGAGCGAACGGAGTGAGCAGCCAAGAGGGGAGTTTCCCTTGGGAAGGTCCAAGTGGAGCTCGGGTAAGCGTGGCTTTTGGGGGGTTGCGTTAAGAACGGCCATAGTGGGTCAGACCAGATGCCCGTGTAGCCCAGTATCCTGTCTTCCAACAGTGGCCGGTGCCAGCTGCCCCAGAGGGAGTGACCAGACGGGAACGAAGCGATCCCTCTCCTGTCGTCGGTTTCCAGAGGCTAGGGACGCCATAGATGGACCTGACCTTCATGAATGGATCTAGTTCCTTTTTTGGAGCCCTATTCAAGTCCTGGTCTTCTCAAGCTCCTGTGGCAAGGAGTTCCGCGGGTTGACTGCGCGCTGCGTGAAGGAACAACTTCCTTTTTTGTGTTCAACCTGCTACCTATTAATTTTATTTGGCGACCCCTCGTTCTTATGGGAAGAAGTAAATCACTTGTCCTTATTCACCTTTTCCGCCCCAGTCACGATTGTATAGACCTCTGTCGTCTCCCCCTCTTTTTCTAAGCTGTGAAAAGTCCCAGTCTTTTTAATCTCTCTTCACACGGGACCCGTTGCGAAGCCCTCGTCGTTTTGGTGGCCCTTCTCTGAACCTTTTTTCAATACCTGGTGTATCTGTTTGGAGATGAGGCACCGACGTCTGTACGCCGGATGCAAGGTGTGGGCGTACCGTGTCTTCAGAGAGGGGCGATAAGAGATTCTCGGTTGTCTTCTCTCTCTCTCTCTCTCTCTCTCTCCTTTTGAAAGGATTCCTCAGGTTGTGTGTGCTTTTTGACTGCTGCTTCGCATTGAGTGGATGAATGTTTTCAGAGAACTCCCCCAATGACTCCAAGAGCGAGTGCTCTGTCTCTCTCCTGAGTGGTTAGAGCTAAATTAGTCCCCATGGTTGTGTACTTGTACTCGGGGATTCTCTTTTCCTCATGTCCGTTCCTTTCCATTCAACGATGTGAACTTTCCTTTGCCACTTTGCTGCTCACTGACTTAGTTGTGTGTGATCTTTTTCAAGCTCTTTGCAGTCTGCTTGGTTCTTAGCTATCTTGAGCAGTTGAGCATCACCTGCAAATTTTGCCAGCTCACTGTTGACCCCTTTTCTCCAGACCTTTTATAAATAGGTTGAATTGGATCGGTCCCGGTGCGGACCCTTGGGGGGTGGGGAGGAAACGGGACACCTCTCTCCATTCTGAAAACTGACCATGGATTCCTTCCCTTTGTTTCCTGTCTGTTTTTAACCATGATCTTTGTGGGCACAGCCCACGAAAGCTCACGAGACCATCTACGTATTTGAGTAGTCTTTCAAGTGCTTCCGGACTATTGGTTGTTTTTAAGGTTTTCCTGGTACAGACTAACTCGGCTACCCCTCTGAATTTTTTTTTCCCCCCAGTTATCAATCCACGAGAGGATCTTCCCTCTTATCCTATGATAACATACTTGACGGGAGAGCCTTTGGCGAGGGACCTTGTCAAAGGCTTTCTGGAAATCCTTCTAGTACACTAAAGCGGCTGGCTTCCCCCTCTTGTCCGCATGTCTGTTGACCCCTCCCCCTGAAAGAACTCTCCAGCAAGGCATGACTTCCCTTTCCAGAAACCATGTTGATTTCCACTCGGCCCTCCCCCCAGAACAAATTCTGTTCATCTGACAATTTTATGCTTGAGCATGGGTCCAAGTAATTTGCCCGGTACCGACGTTAGACTTACCGTGTGTAATTGCCAGAATGCCCTCTAGAGCCCTTTTAAAACTAGGGGTGGTCCCGTTGGCTGTCTTCCCAGTCATTAGGTACAGAAGCTTGATTTAAAGGCTAGGTTACCAACCCCAGTGAAGACTTGCGCAGTTTCACATTAGACGACTTCTTCTTTGGGAACTCTTGGGTGAATGGCGTCTGGTCCCGCTGACTTGTTACCGTGAAGTTTGATCAGCTTGAGGTGTCACTAGAGGAGGTTTCGGAACAGTCAGGGACAATGGCTCAGATTTGTCAGCTCGAAAGATTTGCTCGGCTTTGGGAATCTCCCTCACTCTATCCTCAGCTGTGAAGACGAAAGCGAAGAATTCCTTTAGTTTCTCTGAGCACCTCATGGTCTCGGAGTGCTCCTTCAGCATTTGGATGGTCAAATGGCCCCGCTGGCTGGCTGGCTGTTTAGCAGGCTTCCTGCTTCTGATGTACTTAGCCAAATGTGTGAGTTGGTTTTTTTTTTTTTTTTTTTTTTTTTTTCCCCAATTTCTTTCTTTGGCTGCTTGGCTAGCTGTTGTTCAAACTCCTTTTGGCTTTTCGTCTTCTATTTTTACACGTAATTGGACCATTTATGCTCCTTTCTGCTTTGCTCAGTAGGATTGAACTTGCACTTCTTTTTGGAACGATGCCTCTTTCTCTCGCTGCTGCTTTTTTCTTGGTGGTTCTGCTAGAGTGGTTTTTAATGTGGCGGACGCATTTAAGTTGTTGGGCCCCTCTTCCAGCGTCTTTGAAAAGTGTCCGGGCAGCTTGCAGGGATTTTACTTTTGTCACCGTACCGGTTTGATTTCTGCTTAAGCAACTTCCTCATTTCTGTGTAGTTCCCCTTTCCGAAATTCAGTGCCACTGGGATGTCAAACTGGATGACATTATGGTCACCACTTCCAAGCAGTCGGTTTCTATTGAGCTCTCGGATCAGATCCTGTGCTCCACTTAGGACCAAGTCAAGAATTGCCTCTCCCCTTGTGGATTCCGGAACCAGGTAGCCCAAGGATCAATCTTTTTAAGGTATGAAGAAATGTTCTCTGTGCATCCCGTCCTGAGGTGAGGTGTAGCCAGTCAATATGGGGATAGCGGGGCATTTCAACTATTATTACTGAGGTTTTTATGGTGATAGCCTCGCTAATCTCCCTTAGCGTTTCGTAGTCACTGTCGCTGTCCTTGTCAGGTGGAGGATAATAGTTCCCTAGGGCTATCCTCTTCTTCTTCTTGGAGCAGGAGATGGCTACCCACAAATATTGCGTGGCATATTTAGGTTCATTTAAGGTGTTTACTTGACTCGATTCTGCATTTTCTTTCACGGATAGTGCCGCTCCCCCACCAGCACGACCTGTTGTGTCCTTCGCATCCCTGCCCGGGGTATGGCTGTGTCCCATTGATCGTCCTCATTCCACCAAGTTTCCGTGGTGCCTATTGTATCGCTATCCTTCTTTGATACGAGGCAGTCTGGTTCACCCGCTGAATATTTAGACGTCTAGCGTTTGTGTAGAAGCACTTGAAAAGTGTCCCTCCTGATCTGTCTGCCACTTGCAGAGGTGTTAGCCTCTGTTTTGTTTCTCATCTGCTCTTACCCATACCCTCTCATCTTCCATCCTGTCTTTCTTACTAGACCGTAGAGACTCTGCATGAATAGAGCCTCCCCTAAGAGATGTCTGTGTAGGATCCAAGTGCTCCTCCGCACCCGTGGGCTTTCCCTTAGCCCTTAGTTTCAAACCTGCTCTACGACCTTTTTAATGTGAAGTGCCGGCAGCGGGGTACCATTTTGGTTTAGGTGGAACCCATCCTTCCTGTATAGGCTCTCCCTTTCCCCAAGGCTCCTCTTCCCCCCCCCCCCCCCCCCCCCCCCACTCTTCCTGATAAAGCTTAAATCCCTCCAGTCTACACCATGGTCTCGTCCACGCTTGGAGACTGAAGTGCTGCCTGCCTACCTGGTCCTGCGTGTGGAAGCGGAAGCGTTTCAGAGTTAGCCTGGGAAAGGTCCGAGAGGAGCTCTCGGGTAAGTGTGGCTCTTTTTGGGGAGGTGGTCGGGGCGGAGGGTTTGTTGAGGGGAGGTGGGATGAGTATCGAGTGTCTGTCTGATTTCTCTAACTGGTGCCTGTTGCAGGGAGTGAGACACCATGTGTTTGGCAGTTGAGAATGCTTGGTTGCAGGTGGGGACCTTGAGGGGGGGATTGGGCTCGGAGGGAAGGCTTGAAGCCGGCAGCCGGAGCGAACGGCGTGAGCAGCCAAGAGGGGAGTTTCCCTTGGGAAGGTCCAAGTGGAGCTCGGGTAAGCGTGGCTTTTGGGGGGTTGCGTTAAGAACGGCCATAGTGGGTCAGACCAGATGCCCGTGTAGCCCAGTATCCTGTCTTCCAACAGTGGCCGGTGCCAGCTGCCCCAGAGGGAGTGACCAGACGGGAACGAAGCGATCCCTCTCCTGTCGTCGGTTTCCAGAGGCTAGGGACGCCATAGATGGACCTGACCTTCATGAATGGATCTAGTTCCTTTTTTGGAGCCCTATTCAAGTCCTGGTCTTCTCAAGCTCCTGTGGCAAGGAGTTCCGCGGGTTGACTGCGCGCTGCGTGAAGGAACAACTTCCTTTTTTGTGTTCAACCTGCTACCTATTAATTTTATTTGGCGACCCCTCGTTCCTATGGGAAGAAGTAAATCACTTGTCCTTATTCACCTTTTCCGCCCCAGTCACGATTGTATAGACCTCTGTCGTCTCCCCCTCTTTTTCTAAGCTGTGAAAAGTCCCAGTCTTTTTAATCTCTCTTCACACGGGACCCGTTGCGAAGCCCTCGTCGTTTTGGTGGCCCTTCTCTGAACCTTTTTCAATACCTGGTGTATCTGTTTGGAGATGAGGCACCGACGTCTGTACGCCGGATGCAAGGTGTGGGCGTACCGTGTCTTCAGAGAGGGGCGATAAGAGATTCTCGGTTGTCTTTTCTCCCTCTCCCTCTCCCTCTCTCTCTCTCTCCTTTTGAAAGGATTCCTCAGGTTGTGTGTGCTTTTTGACTGCTGCTTCGCATTGAGTGGATGAATGTTTTCAGAGAACTCCCCCAATGACTCCAAGAGCGAGTGCTCTGTCTCTCTCCTGAGTGGTTAGAGCTAAATTAGTCCCCATGGTTGTGTACTTGTACTCGGGGATTCTCTTTTCCTCATGTCCGTTCCTTTCCATTCAACGATGTGAACTTTCCTTTGCTGCTCACTGACTTAGTTGTGTGTGATCTTTTTCAAGCTCTTTGCAGTCTGCTTGGTTCTTAGCTATCTTGAGCAGTTGAGCATCACCTGCAAATTTTGCCAGCTCACTGTTGACCCCTTTTCTCCAGACCTTTTTATAAATAGGTTGAATTGGATCGGTCCCGGTGCGGACCCTTGGGGGGTGGGGAGGAAACGGGACACCTCTCTCCATTCTGAAAACTGACCATGGATTCCTTCCCTTTGTTTCCTGTCTGTTTTTAACCATGATCTTTGTGGGCACAGCCCACGAAAGCTCACGAGACCATCTACGTATTTGAGTAGTCTTTCAAGTGCTTCCGGACTATTGGTTGTTTTTAAGGTTTTCCTGGTACAGACTAACTCGGCTACCCCTCTGAATTTTTTTTTCCCCCCAGTTATCAATCCACGAGAGGATCTTCCCTCTTATCCTATGATAACATACTTGACGGGAGAGCCTTTGGCGAGGGACCTTGTCAAAGGCTTTCTGGAAATCCTTCTAGTACACTAAAGCGGCTGGCTTCCCCCTCTTGTCCGCATGTCTGTTGACCCCTCCCCCTGAAAGAACTCTCCAGCAAGGCATGACTTCCCTTTCCAGAAACCATGTTGATTTCCACTCGGCCCTCCCCCCAGAACAAATTCTGTTCATCTGACAATTTTATGCTTGAGCATGGGTCCAAGTAATTTGCCCGGTACCGACGTTAGACTTACCGTGTGTAATTGCCAGAATGCCCTCTAGAGCCCTTTTAAAACTAGGGGTGGTCCCGTTGGCTGTCTTCCCAGTCATTAGGTACAGAAGCTTGATTTAAAGGCTAGGTTACCAACCCCAGTGAAGACTTGCGCAGTTTCACATTAGACTTCTTCTTCTTTGGGAACTCTTGGGTGAATGGCGTCTGGTCCCGCTGACTTGTTACCGTGAAGTTTGATCAGCTTGAGGTGTCACTAGAGGAGGTTTCGGAACAGTCAGGGACAATGGCTCAGATTTGTCAGCTCGAAAGATTTGCTCGGCTTTGGGAATCTCCCTCACTCTATCCTCAGCTGTGAAGACGAAAGCGAAGAATTCCTTTAGTTTCTCTGAGCACCTCATGGTCTTGGAGTGCTCCTTCAGCATTTGGATGGTCAAATGGCCCCGCTGGCTGGCTGGCTGTTTAGCAGGCTTCCTGCTTCTGATGTACTTAGCCAAATGTGTGAGTTGGTTTTTTTTTTTTTCCAATTTCTTTCTTTGGCTGCTTGGCTAGCTGTTGTTCAAACTCCTTTTGGCTTTTCGTCTTCTATTTTTACACGTAATTGGACCATTTATGCTCCTTTCTGCTTTGCTCAGTAGGATTGAACTTGCACTTCTTTTTGGAACGATGCCTCTTTCTCTCGCTGCTGCTTTTTCTTGGTGGTTCTGCTAGAGTGGTTTTTAATGTGGCGGACGCATTTAAGTTGTTGGGCCTCTCTTCCAGCGTCTTTGAAAAGTGTCCGGGCAGCTTGCAGGGATTTTACTTTTGTCACCATACCGGTTTGATTTCTGCTTAAGCAACTTCCTCATTTCTGTGTAGTTCCCCTTTCCGAAATTCAGTGCCACTGGGATGTCAAACTGGATGACATTATGGTCACCACTTCCAAGCAGTCGGTTTCTATTGAGCTCTCGGATCAGATCCTGTGCTCCACTTGGGACCAAGTCAAGAATTGCCTCTCCCCTTGTGGATTCCGGAACCAGGTAGCCCAAGGATCAATCTTTTTAAGGTATGAAGAAATGTTCTCTGTGCATCCCGTCCTGAGGTGAGGTGTAGCCAGTCAATATGGGGATAGCGGGGCATTTCAACTATTATTACTGAGGTTTTTATGGTGATAGCCTCGCTAATCTCCCTTAGCGTTTCGTAGTCACTGTCGCTGTCCTTGTCAGGTGGAGGATAATAGTTCCCTAGGGCTATCCTCTTCTTCTTCTTGGAGCAGGAGATGGCTACCCACAAATATTGCGTGGCATATTTAGGTTCATTTAAGGTGCTTACTTGACTCGATTCTGCATTTTCTTTCACGGATAGTGCCGCTCCCCCACCAGCACGACTTGTTGTGTCCTTCGCATCCCTGCCCGGGGTATGGCTGTGTCCCGTTGATCGTCCTCATTCCACCAAGTTTCCGTGGTGCCTATTGTATCGCTATCCTTCTTTGATACGAGGCAGTCTGGTTCACCCGCTGAATATTTAGACGTCTAGCGTTTGTGTAGAAGCACTTGAAAAGTGTCCCTCCTGATCTGTCTGCCACTTGCAGAGGTGTTAGCCTCTGTTTTGTTTCTCATGTGCTCTTACCCATACCCTCTCATCTTCCATCCTGTCTTTCTTACTAGACCGTAGAGACTCTGCATAAATAGAGCCTCCCCTAAGAGATGTCTGTGTAGGATCCAAGTGCTCCTCCGCACCCGTGGGCTTTCCCTTAGCCCTTAGGATGTACGGTTGGTGTATTGTGGGAGAAGAGGAAGAAAAGCATCCATTACAGCATGTCCCTGGAGAGGGATTGTTCATTGGGGAAGGAGAGGATTTGAGCCCAGGATTTGGAGTTTTAGTCCTTTAGCCCTGCCTACCATTGAGCATGGCCCTTCTGCTTGATCAGTGATTTTCAGATAGTTATGTATAAGATGTGTGCTGGGTATCAAAAGTAAAGGAGCATTTCATAACTTTAGTAGATTTTTCATGCAAATATATGTAACTCAACAATATTAAATTAAATATTCATTTGATATCTCTCCTCCCTTAGCATGCAAGAAGTATTGTGCACAAATGAAATTACATAATGTGTGCTATTCATTTTACACTGCTTTGTCAGCAGTGTATGTCCTGTAACAATGTTAAGCTTGGATGAATCCTGTTTTATAAATCTGATTTATTTCTTGGAAGGAAAAGGAAGAAAACATCCTTTTTTGTGAACTCTCTAATTTATCCATCCTCATCAGGAACATGGTAGACTACAGGAGTAATCTGTCAGCCTTTAAATATTTCTAACAGTTTTGAGTTGACTAAGAAAATGTTGAGTTTCTTTAATCTTTGATTTTTACTACAAGGCATACTTGCTCTTTGGGTAAAGATCCTCCACCTAGTGTTCAAGTAAATAAAAGCCTATTGTACACTAATGAAACATCGTAATTGATGCTTTAAGTCTTAGATCTAGAAACTCAAAGCTACACTTCCCACAGTAACTATAATACAATATAAGTAAGTAATGATTAATAGGGCACAGTTACTGTTCTGGAAGCTTAACTTTAAATCTCATCCCCCAATCACACAATACATGTCTCAAACAGCACATTACAGATGACCATTTCTGTTTCATTTTAAGAAAAACAGATTACACATTCAAAATAAGTGCATTGAGTTTATTTCCATGAGAGAGGCTCCACAACGAAGAAAAACAAGAGATCACAAAAGCTAAATACTGTAACAAATAGGGCTGGTTTAGATTTTATTTTGGCATTAGTTTTGTATCGTCGCTTCAAATGTTTTGAGAGGCACGGAAGAGAACCAGTGTGCACTTTGCTCAATGGCCAGCATATCCCTATTATATCAGTGACAAATGCCATCATTAATATGACAGTAGCTTTCTCAATGAGAATACTTATGTTTACATATATCATTAAGATCTGGCAGACATACATTATTACATGATTTACATAGCTAACCATTATTAGTAGGAACGAATAGCAGGTGGAACTGTTGCGCAGTCTTCTTCATTTAAAGTTTTGTCAATTACAGGTCTGTATTTTAAAGTAACCTAAAGATACAAAAGACAGTATTAACTAAAGCAAACAAGAGCAAGAAATCACAAATTATGTCATAGAAAATACTGGCAACTACTGCTCCATCACAATATTCAGAATTAGAAAATTGACAAAAAAAAACTTGCAAAAAGCAACATTAAGTCAAAAGCATCTCAAATGGGAAAAAAAAAACCACCAGATCTAAGTAAGATTTATTTCTAAGTTCCTTCTTGCTTCCCTACCAGTAACATCTTGAAGCATTTGAAGGCACAGTCTGTATTCAAGGGAATAAAATGCCTCATGTCACTCAACAAATAACCCTTCTGGCACTTAAGGAGGTTAATCACCTGGAAGGGGAGGTGATCCTGAGTACTTCGTATTAGAGCTGTACTGTAGATCACCTTGCAGGGGGAGTGTGCATATAGGGAGGGGGTTGTAAGAGCAGAGATTTTTAAAGCTGTAAATTATTTATACTAAGCATCACCACACACATCTGTGTAATAAGAATTATGAACTAGCCTGTTGTAAGATGAAAAACTATTCCTGTTCCCAGCCAAGTACAAAATCAATTTTCTACAAAGCAATTCAGGAATGGCTCTCATCTTGCACATTTAGTTCTTATACTCCTAAATTATACTACTGTACAGTAGACTTCCGCTAATCTGGCACCTTTGGGACCCAGGTGGTGCTGTATTACCGGATATGTCCGAGTGCCTGGAGGTACTATAAAGGAGCATACTCCCAACCCAATCCCCCTTCTCTCACCTCCCCTCCCCTCTACCAGAGCCAAACTCCTCCCCTCCCTGCTGTAACCCAGTCTCTCTTCTGCCCCAACCTTATGTCTGGGTTCCAAGGCAGCTCCCTATGCTCAGCAGCCAACTGCTAACAAGTGCAGGCTGGACGCTGTGTGCACTGGGGACTGTGAGCGGAATGGCGCATGATGGGAGTGTGCATGCGGTTTATAGTGGCCCGGCCATGAGAGCGGCTGACTGAAGCACTTCCGCGTTCCAGTTACTGCCCGACTATTGGGAGTACCAGACAACTGGACACCAGACTATTGGAGTTTTACTGTATTTAACTAAATGAGGTACTTCATAAAGAAATTTCAACTAACTTCCATTACATTAATGCAATTTCCACTTGAAAAACAGGATGGGACAAAAGCCCCCCCAACCCCAGAATCAACATACCTTCCCAGTCTTGGCATCCATAAAAGAAAGGGTGTGTTTTCTCCAATGCTCTTCAAAGGGTCTTTTCTGTTGCCCTTGTATTGGCTTGGAAAAGTCATATTCATCTACCCTTACCTAAGCAGTAAAAAGAAAGTATTATGCAGTAGATCACAAACTGCATTTTCCAAATGAATTTAACTACCAACAAGATTAGGTCACTTCTAATTATACTGCTGTAATACCAGCTTAAGTTTTGTTCTACATTTTATGTTAATTCCTGTTTTTATTTCAAAATTAGTGCAGAATTTCAGCAAGTTAAGTAGGATTGTAACTGTGTGGAAATTCTAGAGTGCATTATCTTCATATAATGCGTACACTGTTTTCAATCTTTTTATTGCTATCCAGTGACCATATCATAGCTATTCTTTTTATCAATATTTTAAAAGTAAGATTCAATGGGACTGATTAGAAGCTGTGTTTATTGCATCAATACCCAGCTGATTCTGGTTACTGAGATACTGATCAATGGGTGTGAAAGGGTCATTTAGATTTACTTAAACCATTGAGGCCACAAATCAGTTTACAAGCTTGAAGTCAATATCAGGAACACTTTTTCAAGCATCTTAAATCAATTTTAGAGTTTTAGGAATAAGCAATGCAAACTGAAACCTCACCCTTCTCCCACCCTCAAGTATATGTGATTTAAAACCAAGATATGTTTGCCAAGAAAAGTTGTCCCATATGTATGAAAACCCTATTTATGAAACATGTTTAAAGTACACAAGCACCTTGTAGTCCTCTCTGGCATGAGCACCACGAGATTCTTTGCGAGCCTCAGCACCATAAATAGTTTGCATAGCACAAATCATCAAATTTTGCAGTTCCAAGGTCTCCACTAAGTCAGTATTCCACACCATACCTAGCAAGACATTACACTACATTGAAGTATGTTTAGCAACAAGTGTAAGTACTTCTCATCAATCTCTTTTGTTTGCTGGTACTGTACTTAGAAGACAGTACTGTAGTCACAACACATGTTTTCCTACGCAAAAAGTGCATCTCCATCATAGCATGCAGACATCTCTCGCCAGTCTTGCATCTTTCATAAGCTGACAATCAATTTTCCCTCTTTTCCATCCATGTGCAGAATAAACTGTGTGCGCACTGAGGCATGTGCAAGTGTGCGCCCCTAGCAGAAAGAGAAAACCAAGCTTTCTGCTGATCACTGGCTGTTGCTGGAATCTCTCCTAAGCAGCCACACAAGTGCACGGTTTACAGGCAACATGTCTGATAATACTGATTAACTGTGCAAAAGTAGCATATTTTGGTTTTGAGGCATGTGCCTGCCACTACTAGAGACAATTGTGAAATCAAACTTAATTATCTGAGTCAAAAATAATTATTAAAGACTAAATGTGCCCAAAATGAGATTGAATCTTGCATGTAATGCATCAAAACACAATTTTGTCCTCATACTCAAGCAGCGTTTGTTTCAGCTTACAAAACTTGGCTCCAAATTTAAATGAGGTCACTTAAAAAAAAATCTTTGGAGCTAGCTGGGCAAAAAAGTTTTTCCAGCAGAATTTTACTGGTATCCAGTGGATACAGGCTACGTTTTTAAGAAACTGTATAATCCAATTGCAGGGATCACCAATACGCTGATATCATGTCATTCATCCATAAGATCTTAAATTGTATGACAGGCTTTTCCTCAACTTGGTGTCTAACAATCACTACAGCCTGTAACACAGCCTCTTTTAGAATGTTCAGTTCAAAGCCCATCTCTACAAGTAGCTACAAAAAGAAAAGTTGCGGAAAGGAAAAAAATAATTTACCGATTATTTAAGAAACTCTTGAGTTGTATCCTATTTTTAAAGGAAAAGGTGTACACCCTCCTTAGAGAGCTTAGTAAAGCTGGATTTGTGTATCTTTTTTCCCCAAATAAACATATACCAGAACATTGTTAAGAATAGATTAACCTTTACACATTATACTATTTTCAGGATTTGTTTATAATAAATTAAGACTAATATCCTTCTGCATATTTGAGGTGAACACACACAAGTTTTCTGGGAAGGAATAATATTTTCCTTATATTGAAAAGTGTTAGGTTTTTTTCTAGTTTGTGTAAGTTAACTAACATTTACACGTCTGATTTTTTCTAATCTACATTTGCATTCTATAAAACATTCAAACAGAACCTCTTTAAAATGTTTCCATGCAAATTCACAAATGTCAAGACAACTGCAACAATAGTTTTGAAACTGCAGCTCAAGTCAGTTGATTTTTATATTAACTCTTCATTGTAACTGAAAATACCTTTGAAATGTAGAGATTTACACACAGTGCGCCCCCACACTGAGTAAACACACGTACACCCACAGGTAACAAAATGAACACACAAGCTACTGTAGAATTGTACCTCTGTCAAATGTCTTCAGGTCATCCAAATCACGATAAATGTGGCCAAGTTTCTCACAGCCTTCCTGTAGTACAGAACCTGTTCGGAACACTGCAGCATGGCTTTGCATTGTCTACAAGACACCAAAATGTTTTAAAAAATAGTATACTTCCAAAACCTGTAAGAAGTTTCAAGGAAGGCATTAGAATGTCTTTTGTAATCTCAGTTTCTACAGAATTAAGCTTTCTTTTATAATTTCCCGTCATTGTGGTTGCAAACCCATTCTGTATGTGAAATAATGCAACGATTCCATTCTGAATAGGAAATCTGAAAAAGTTCTAAGGGCCAAACAATCCCCCACATATTTATGCAGGGATCATCGAATTGAGGACATAAATGCGTGGTTGCGCAGGTGGTGTCGCAGAGAGGGATTTGGTTTCTTCGATCATGGGACTCTGTTCCGGGCACAAGGATTGCTAGGAAGAGATGGGATCCATCTAACCAAGAGAGGAAGGAGCATCTTCACGGGCAGGCTTACAATCCTAGTGACGAAGGCTTTAAACTAGGTTCGTCGGGGGACGGTGACCAAAACCCTGAGGGGAGTGGGAAAGTCGGATACCGGGAAGAAATGCAGAGAGGAACTAGCAAGAAAGGAGGACCCCTGTTGCAAATGGAGAAGATAGGGTGATCAACTGGTTACCTGAGGTTTTTGTACACTAATGTGAGAAGTCTGGGCAACAAACAGGAGGAACTGGCCCAGTCCAAGAAATATGATTTAATTGGGATAACAGAGACTTGGTGGAATGACTCGCATGACTGGAGCACTGTCATGGAAGGGTATAGACTGTTCAGGAAGAACAGGCAGGGAAGAAAAGGAGGGAGGAGTTGCACTATATGTAAGAGAGCACTACGATTGCTCTGAACTCCAGTATAAAGAGGGAAAAAAAACCTGTTGAGAGTCGATGGGTTAAGTTTAAAGGCACAAACAACAGCAGTGATGTTGTGGTTGGTGTCTGCTACAGGCCACAGAATCAGGTAGATGAAGCTTTCTTTGGACAGCCAAGAGAAGCTTCTAGATCGCAGGCCCTGGTTCTCGTGGGGGACTTTAATCACCCTGACATCTGTTGGGAAACCAATATGGCAGTACACAGGCAATCCAGGAAGTTTTTGGACAATGTTGGGGATAACTTCTTGACAAGTGCTGAAGGATACAACAGGGGCCGTGCGCAGCTTGACCTTCTGCTCACAAACAGGGAGGAACTAATAGGGGAAGTGTGGAGGTGGGTGACAACCTGGGAAGCAGTGATCATGAGATGGTAGATTTCAGGATCCTGACCAAAGGAAGAAAAGAGTAGTAAAATATACACCTTGGACTTCAAAAAAGCAGACTGACTCCCTCAGAGATCTGATGGGCAGAATCCCCTGGAATGCTAACATGAAGGGGAAAGGAGTCCAGGACAGCTGGCAGTATTTTAAAGAAGCCTTATTGAAGGCACAGAAAGAAACCATCCTGACGCATAGCAAGAGAGGCAAACATGGTAGGAGACCGGATTGGCTTACGGGGGAAATCCTTGGTGAACTTAAGCACAAAAAGGAAGCTTACAAAAAATGGAAACTTGGACAAATGACCAGAGAGGGGTTTAAATGTATAGCTCGAGGATGCCGGGGGTTATCAGGAAGGCGACAATGGAATTACGACTGGCTAAGGATGTGAAGGATAACAAGAAAGGTTTCTACAGGCATGTTAACAAGAAGGTGGTGATCAGAGAGGGTGTGCAGCCCCTACTAGATGAAAGAGGTAACCTAGTGAAAGATGACGTGGGGAAAGCTGAAGTACTCAATGCTTTCTTTGCTTCCGTATTCACGGACAAGGTGGGCTCCCAGACTACTACGCTAAGTGACGCAAGATAGGATGAAGATGGACAGCCCTTGGTAGGTAAAGAACAGGTTAGGAACTATTTAAAAAAGCTAAACGTACACAAATCCATGGGTCTGGACTTAATGCATCCGAGAGTACTGAGGGAGTTGGCAAATGTCATTGAGGAGCCTTTGGCCATTATCTTTGAAAAGTCGTGGAGATCAGGAGAAATCCCGTATGATTGGAAAAGGGCAAATGTAGTGCCCATCTTCAGAAAGGGGAAGAAGGACGATCCAGGAAACTATAGCCCGGTCAGTCTTACCTCGGTTCCTGGAAAAATCATGGAAGGGATCCTTAAGGAATCCATTTTGAGGCACTTAAAAGAGAGGAAAGTGAATAGGAATAGTCAGCATGGATTCACAAAGGGCAAGTCGTGCCTGACTCATCTGATTAGGTTCTATGATGAGGTAACTGGCTCTGTGGGCCTGGGAAAGTCAGTGGATGTGATATACCTTGATTTTAGCAAGGCTTTTGATATGGTCTCCCACAATATTCTTGCCAGCAAGTTAAGGGAATGTGGTTTGGATAAATAGACGGTAAGATGGATAGAAAGATGGCTAGAAGGCCAGGCCCAGCGGGTAGTGATCAAGGGCTCGATGTCAGGATGGCGGTCGGTTTCTAGCGGAGTGCCCCAAGGTTCGGTTCTAGGACCGGTTTTGTTCAATATCTTTATTAATGACCTGGATGAGGGGATAGATTGCACCCTCAGCAAGTTTGCGGATGACACTAAGCTAGGGGGAGAGGTAGATATGCTTGAGGGCAGAGATAGGGTCCAGAGTGACTTAGACAAATTGGAGGATTGGGCCACAAGAAATCTCATGAGGTTCAACAAGGACAAGGGCAGAGTCCTGCACTTGGGACGGAAGAATCCCAAGCATAGTTACAAGCTGGGGACCAACCAGTTAAGTAGTAGTTCTACAGAAAAGGACCCGGGGGTTACAGTGGATGAGAAGCTGGATATGAGGCAACAGTGTGCCCTTGTAGCCAAGAAGGCTAATGGCATATTAGGTTGCATTAAGAGGAGCATTGCCAGCAGATCCAGAGATGTCATTATTCCCCTTTATTCGGCTCTGGTGAGGCCACATCTGGAGTAGTGTGTCCAGTTCTGGGCCCCCCACTACAAAAAGGATGTGGACACACTGGAGAGGGTCCAGCGGAGGGCAACCAAAATGATTAGGGGGCTGGAGCATATGACTTATGAGGAGAGGCTGAGGGAGTTGGGTCTGTTTAGTCTGCAGAAGCGAAGAGTGAGGGGGGATTTGATAGCCTTCAACTTCCTGAAGGGAGGTTCCAAAGAGGATGGAGAGAGGCTGTTCTCAGTAGTGACAGATGGCAGAACAAGGAGCAATGGTTTCAAGTCGAGGTGGAAGAGGTCCAGGTTGGATATTAGGAAAAACTATTTCATTAGGAGGGTAGTGAAGCACTGGAATTGGTTACCTAGGGAAGTAGTGGAGTCTCCCTCCCTAGAGGTGTTTAAGTCTCAGCTTGACAAAGCCCTGGCTGGGTTGATTTAGTTGGGATTGGTCCTGCCTAGAGCAGGGGGCTGGACTTGATGACCTTCTGAGGTCTCTTCCAGCTCTATGATTCTATGAGTAGGGCCTGGACCAGTAGGAAAGTAGAGCCACGCAGCACCACTCTACTCCCAGCTCTGCTCCAAACCTTTCCGAAGCCTCTGCCCCCAACTGAAGTCTGGCTCCAGACCTGGCCCTCAGCCCCCTTATCCATGTCTGCATTTTCCCCTGGTCTCATGTCTCTATTCTCAGTTCTGGGAAGAAAAGGGAGGGGGGCACAAGCCCGAAAAGCTTGGGGGACTACTGTCCTAAAATGTAAAAGCTACCAGGATTCCACAATGTAATAGGGAAGACTATAAAGGAGTTTAACTAGGAAGAGCAGAACTGAATGACAGAAAACTCCCAATTATTCTAAGATTGTGGGTAGGGTTTGGGTAAAGTACCAACACTTTATACACAAAACTGGATCCCTGAACAGCATATACTGATTCTAGGTGCAAAAGTCACCTGTTTTGCTATAACCCCTGACTGGAATCAAATAAAGCTTGATGCATTTGCAATCTCCAATTATTAATTTGTGATGTTCAGAATTTTCAAGAGGTCCTGACTAAATCAATGAAAGTTTCTGAATCACAGTGAACTCAACTTACAAAAAGAACTGTTGTATTTCGAGTATAAGTCAATTCTGTGCTGAGTGAGGTTCAGAAGCACTTTAAAATGACTCATTGAAGTTATGATTGTAGCCTAAATTATTTCTAAAAGGGCTTAAACTCACTTGGCCCACATTTTTGCTTGTAACTGGATACCCTCTCTCTACAAGTTCAACATGGAATGATCTCTAGGCTGTTAGTTAAGGTGGATTAAAGTTCTTGGAAGTTTAGCTTCATGTTGTGTTCAGCATCAATTCTCTAGATCTTGCTATAATTAATAAGAAAATTAAATGAAGGCATTGCATGAAATTAAAGGGGGTATTCAACACAGGTAAGAAGGATTTTTTTTTTTTAATACAACATATAATTATATTGTGGAACTCACTATTAGAGCACATTGTAATAGTGAGCAAAATTCCGAAAGGGAAAGGACATATGTATGGATAACAAGAATATCCACTTATAAAAACATTTGGAAGAGATTAAATCTTACGCTTCAGGTTTTAATCCAATCTTTAGTAGAGATCATGGCAAGGCCTAATGTAGGTAGAAATTACATCACATGTTTACTGCAAGGTTCTTGTATCTTCCTCTAAATGATAAAATATGGTTGGAAGTGAATACAGGACTAAATGGACCACAAGTCACATCTAGTATCAGCTCCCGTGTTCCTAAAACTGTTGAAGTGGCTGTCTTACTACATTTCACTTCATGCATGAAGTGTAGTTATAGCCATGTTAGCCTCAGGATACTTGAGAGATGAGGTTGGCAATGCAATATTTTTCTTGGTCTAATCAAAGATATTACCTCATTCACCTTGTTTATATTTCACTTTTACAGCTAGGTGTTTCCTTCAGGAAGTAATCTTGGCTACCAATCAGATCCATATATAATGATTTGCAAACTAATCACTTAAGTCTTGTCTAAACACTTATAAAAACATAGTTATAGATTTGGCTTCTGGAAAACAGATTAAAGGCCACATTTTCACTTGCCGTGCTAGAGACCGATAATCTGGCATATGGTTTAGCAAGCCTAGTTAAAACCCATAAATCAAATGCTGAGGGCAGCTCCAGTCAGCAATGCCCTCAGTCCCAGTCATGAGAAGGGAAGCTGATGGGAACATTTACTCCTGTCGTCTTCCTTCTGTGAAGATGGCACCAAGCACATCTTAAGGTAAGCCAACTCCAGCTATGTATTTTACATAGCTGGAATTGTGTACCTTAACCCAACCCTCCTCTCTAGTCCTTATATATGCACAACATCTCAGAATTTGTGCGCGCTATGATTTATCCGATGCTGAGCTTAAAGCATAGACCAAAGAGCAAGAACAGAGCATTTTCATTGGTGAGTATGAAAATATTTCATTGGGAAAGGTGCATCTGATCAGATCAGACAAAAAGTAGATCAAAAGAGGATGACTGTTTCAAATAGACAGGAATAGAATTCCCTATAATCTGAGCCCTTGGACAGCTGCCCAAGTCAGATTAAAATGCCGCTCAGTTCATTAGTAGAGCGCCCACAGCTCTGATTCTATTGAAGGTGCACATCTGCTCATGCCTCAATGCACATTTTTTTCCCATCTAGGTATAGAGTAAATTGAGGGAACATTGGAGATTTCAAGTGGCATTTCTTTTTCCTAATTTAAAGGACAAGGGTGATCTTTTGGGCAGGTGATTCAAGCAGAAAGATCTTTGTGTAGAAAAAAGGCTGATATTGATAAACTTCAGTTTTCCAAAGCCTGAGCTTCATTTTACTAAATATCAACTTAGCTTTCATAAATATCCACAGTATATCTTAAATATCAACCTCAACTCAAGATATTATGCTCCAGTCACTGGTACTGAGGTCCTTACCTTCTGCATATTAAGTCTCAATTCTGATGTTCTTATGTTTCCATTGGCAAATCGTAGTTTGTCAAGATTTGCAACAGATTCTTCTCCAGCATTTGGTTTAATTGAGGGAACTGATTCTCCTATGAAGGGTAAATATCTTCATTTTTCTTATTCAATTATTTCAATAAGATCAAGATTTAACGATCCTCAGGCTTTCACAATCTTACAAAGCAATAATTATTTTAAGTGTTTTTTCTTCATTTTAATACATCAAAGTAAAAGTCTATCAATAAACAATAGAACCTGGAAAGTGATAAAATACACTTTTATGAAGCAAGACACATGTACTTTTTCTTGTATTATGTGGGATGCTTATATGAAAACATGAGTTCAGGATTCATCAATTCTCTGTGTTTATTCTCCACCGGAACTTGTTAGAAGCATGTTTAGTGGCTAGAGAGAGTATAAAATGAGATCACCCATGTTCCATTCCTGTCTGCCACTAACTTCATGTGACTTCAGTCAAGTTCCAGCCTAACAGTACTATGCTTCAGTTTCCTCACCCGGAAAGTGCAGCTACTACTTACCTGCTTCATGGGGATGGGTATATTCAGTTCATTTATGTTTACAGAGAACTCTGGGATTAAAGGAACCAGAGTGCAATATATTAACTATGCTGTCGAACATACATTTTTGTATGTTTTGCATCACAGGCGGTAAGTCAGGATGCATAATTGAACCAAAACATTTCAGAACAGACTTTCCACACTACCATTAAGTATACAATGTTTTACAGCTTGAAAATGGTTTAAATGTTAGTGTTAATTCTACTGTAATTCTGAAAATATATTTAACTTAAATAAAAGTGTAAATAGAATGTTAAGATAGTTAAGCTCAGAAGTAAGACAACAGTAAAAATTCCAGCCTTTACTCACACTATCCTTGATAACACTTCACACTGTGTCAAAGAAGACCTCATCAATACAGCCGCTCCCCGAGTTACGAACAAGTTATGGACCAACACTTGGTCCGTAACTCGAAGTGTTCGTAACTCGGATCCCATAGAGTTACATAGAGACCGCGCAGTTCGTAAGTGCGGATTGCTGTTCATAACTCGGATCCGCATTTACGACTACTTTGGTCATAAGTGGAGGTGGTCGTAACTCAGGAAGTGGCTGTAACCAAAGAGGAAACCAAGTTTTATCAATACTATGGAAGTATGCTATCCTATGCCAAATATCTATCCATTTACATTCTGTATTAGGTCCCAAGGGGGATCTACAGTTGATAATCCCAGGGTGTAGAACAGGCCTGGGCAAAGTACGGCCCGCGGGCCGCATCCGGCCCACCAAGCTACTGGATCCGGCCCACAGAGACAGGACCTCCTGCTTGCCCCGCGTGCCATGCAGAAAAGTAGTTGCAGGGCTCTGTTTCTGTTTTGAAACTGGAGAGCAGCGGAGCAGTTTTAGGATCTGCCCCGCCCCCAGCACATTCCCATTGGCCGGTTTCTAGCAGAAATCAGCCAATGCAACTTGCATGTTAGAATAACAGGCAGCTAAGAAGAACCATGCCCCCTCTCCTAGGCTCAGACAGTCATGAAGCACATGGCCAGTCAAGCAGGCTGGGAAACATTTTAAGCTCTGTAGGCAGGCAGGCAGGCAGGCTAGTTTGGCAGCTAACAAGTAAGTCTCTTGGCCACAGCCTGCTTCTGGCACCCCAGCCCTTTCCTGCCCCAACTCTCTGCCCCCCCCAACATACCCAAACCCTCTGTCCCCCTCTCACACCCATACCCCCTCCCAGACCTGGCACCCCAATCTCCTACCACCCTAGGTCACATCCCAAACCCCTGCATTCCAGTCTCCTGCCCTAGGTCACAACTGCCTGCTTCATCCCAATTCCCTCCCAGACTCCAGTCTCCCTCCTGCACCCCAGTCCCTTACCCAAAGCTCCCTTTTGCACCCAACCTCCATTCCAAAACCCATGTCTCCATGAATATCATGGAAGAGTGCAATCCTTGACCACTTTTCAAAATCTTGGAGTGGCCCCCTGTGACGGCACGTTGGGGGTTCCCCGTCTCCTGCACCCCGAAATGGCACAAACAGACAGTACCAGCCAGTGGAATTGAGGGTGGTTTATTGCTCCTCCAGCACAGCGCAGCACAGATGTAATCTGGTTACAGGAACTGGGCTAGGAGGCCTCAGGCCCCCTTAAGATGGGGGAGACTGGGCCCCTAAACTCCAGCTCCTCTCCCTAGGCTGTCTCATCCATCCTCCCAGACAGCCAACTAACCCACTTCCAGCCCTGCCCCCCAGCCAGGGCCGCATTCACCTTCCTTTGTTCCTCTCCATGGGGGGTGTCTGGCCACTGGTTCAACCAGTTTGTCCTTACCTCTGCCTAGTGAGGTTTTCCCTGCTGGGTCTTGCTCCAGACAACAGAGGTCACCACAGCCCAGCAAGTACCCCCACTACGTCACACCCCCCATCAAAAGTTATTGGCCACCGCTGCTGTAGAAGTTAATGTAGGCTACAGGACACACACAAGCATATTTGGGCACAAACTGATCTGTAGCACTTAAATGATGTGTGTAGACTCAAACTCATACTGAGGGAACAAGAGTGGTACAGCCCAACTGAAGTGGTAAATAAGGATGGAGTGTCACATCTACTCCATATACAGAGAAAATGCAGTGATTATCGTTGTTGACAAGAAAGATGTGGGGAAAAGATCTCAAGCCTATACCTAGTAGACAGACTCACAGTTCTCAGAGAAATATGTATATTTGTACTGAAGAATTATCAATGGGGAGGATGAGTGGCAAGAGTTAAGGTCAGCGCTGGTCATGGGAACAGGAATCTCTGATTTAATTTAGATATAAGAGATCTGTTTTTTGGTTGAAAATGTAAAGTGTTCTATTATGATTTAAGTTATCTCAACCTTAATGCTTAGAGTTTCATGACTATATATTGTTCCCAATTTCAGAAAGGCATAGGAAGTGAGCCTATCATACAATATTTAAATCCCGTTTCTTCTCCCTGGCTAATATTAATAAAGCCTCTCTAATAAAAGAGTTAATCCAACTAAGATTCCTAGTTTGAGAGTACATTCCTTCTATATCTTGGCCCACATACCTAGTGGGACAGGGCTGAAGAGAGGTAAGTGGATGTTGTTTTAGATACAGATTTTATTTATACATGTAAACTAACCAGAAATGAGGGGCATTATGCTAACCTTTTTAAATAAACTAAAATAAAGTGTTCTTCTGATCCATAAAAATCAGAAGTTATTAAAATCAAAACCCACGGTAACCGTTTTAGAATGAGCTCATGTTTTTATATAAAAGTAGAACAACAGAAGTTACAGTGGAAAGATCTAAGTATTAAGTCATTCTGTAAACTGCTTTCTAAAGTATCAGATATGTTGCCATCTGACATGCACCTAAAGGAATTAATTTTATGTTAAAATTTTAAAATGTAACATGTTATACGTGCAAGGCTGCAGCAAATGTCATCATCTCAGACTTGTTTCAAGTAAGAACAAATAGTATAAGGTGAGTTTGCACTGTATCTTCCATCTTAAAATGTAGTACACTCCAAGACCTTGTTTCTTAAAACTCATGATAGCATCAGTAGTATTAAATTGTTCTGGTATGGAAGAAAATCCTCTCAATCACATCGTCCAATTGCTTTGTCAGAATTATATTGCCCTACAATTAGATACAATATAGGGACGTATGAGACTAGCCGACTATCCGATAAGCAGAAGTTTGTGTGACGAGTCACTTCCCACCCCCCCCACTTTGCTGCCTCTATCAGAGAGAGACAGCAATGGGGGGGAAGAGGGGGAGGGAGGAGAGAAGCCGGAGCTGGTGTGGGGGAGATCCGGCTTAAAAGCCAGTTCCCCCCAGCACCATCTCTGCGGAGGGCAGGGTAGGTAGAGTCACAGCAGGGAATGGCATGAGTGGGGACTGAAGCAGTCTCTGCTCACGCTGCTTCTGCTGCAATTCTGCTATTGAAATGTACAAGAGCCCCATTTCTAAAGGAAGCCCTGAATTCCCTGCACGGCTTCCACTTTTGAACTGTAGCAAGAGTTCAGAAGGACTCTTGCTACAGTTCAAAGGCGGAGGCGCTCTTGTAGAGCAATTGAATAGTTGATGGAAATCCCATCAACAATTTGATTAGTTTATTCATCTAAATTTAACATCCCTAATGCAGTATGGTGAATTCTTGACGTTAGTAACACTGCACATTATGTACAGCAACAATAGAAAATTGCAATAGCTTTATATTTTCAATAGTCTAGCTATTAACCCTATAATTACTTGCTAAGATGTAAAGATATAAAGTAATAGAATGCCTTTTAGAGGATGGGAATTGATAACAATTTGTTCTGACAATATTTAAGGAGTTAAGCTTGAACAGTCTTACCAGGCTTGCATAATTCTGCAATAGTAAGGGCACAAGCACGACCAAAGACCACCAAGTCCAAGAGAGAGTTTGCTCCAAGTCGATTAGCACCATGAACAGATGCAGAAGCTGCTTCACCACAAGCATACAAGCCTGGAACAACTTGATCTTTGCCATTCACATGTGTAATTACCTGTAATTTCAAAAGAAATTCACTCAACATGTTTGCAAAACCATCTGTAAAATAAGGATCACTAGCAGATGAGGCCCGTTTTTGTCTGGGCAAAATCTTATTGCCTAAATTAACATAGGAAAGTTCAAGAAATTAAATATACGTAATAGAAAATTTTATTCATGTACTTGCAAGAGGTAAAAGAGTTTTGAAATCCTGCAAAATTCAACTTCAAAGATTCATTTTATTGATTTACCATATATAGTAAATTTGAAATCAGAAACCTGTAAAGCTTTCATTACTCTTTCTGTAATTAATTTGAATTATTTTGTCATTTGCAACAGTAAAACTTTTCTTTGCACTAAAATTACAGTAGAATAGGTGACTCAATGTTAATTTTGTTAGCAAATATTTTGATGAACTCCACTCATAATAGCCAGGACTTTTTTCTGATGGAAAACAAAATAATTATTTAAATCTTTCACTCAGCATATTCTGGTGTAAAAAGTAGTGCATTCAGCAAATTTAAGTGGCAGGATTTTATGAAAAATTTGGTATCTGTAGGAAAGCATGAAGTATGACTATTTGGCACTAATAAATCCAGAAACTCACTCTTCAAAATATGTAACAGATTTGTAGTACAGCATCAAAGTTTCATTGTATTTGAATATCAGTTATTTATCTTGAAAGCACAAAGTCAGTTCAAATAGTAAGCAACCAATTTAAAGGTGGGAAAGGGAACACCATGAAAATAATTTATTAACTGAAAAATTGCATAAAAGAATGTGATATTAATTATCAGGGCTTGACAAACGGGGCGAAATCTACTAGCCAGCTCCGTGCTGCGGATGCGCAAGACACGCATTGTGCATGCGCACGCCGCTGGTGAACGGGGTGACCGGATGAAATCTACTCACCATGGGCGAGTAGAAACAGTGATTTGTCGAGCCTTGTTAATTATGATGTTTTACCGGCATCAATGTGAGACAAAGCAGCATGGCTCACCAAAATATTTTTGTAGTAAAATTCAGAGCAGAGTGGGAAGAAAATTGGACTCTATAATGCCAGACCATGTTGACAAGGCAGAATTTTATATTTATTTTAAAAACTGATCTAAATAAACTAATCCAAGAAATCAGACTGGTAAATTCTCAGATTCGCTCAGCCTGACACAGGGACTGGTTGCCATTAAAATTGGTATTTACACAGCAGTGAACTTAAGTTACCAATTTTAGTGCAGAGAATGCAGTAATGGAGCTAATAATCCATATCACCTAAACCTTTAATGATTTATAGTTCAAGCCCATCTATACAGCCATTTTTAACTATACAGTATTACCCTCGTCTGAATGAACTTTCACATGGACAGTTTAAAGAACGCCTGTATACTTAATGCATATTGAAAAGACTACATTTCATATTTTGCATATTGTCTCTGGAGTTCCATCCCTATGCAAACATCCCAAGAATGCTGTGACAACTTGTTTACAAGACAAACAAAGTTATAACTTTTTCAAGTTATCTTAATATTATATCATTTAACATACTTGTACATATAAATTTAGTAGCAAGCTCACTTCAGACTAATTTTATAAGGAACCCAATATTTCATTTCTACTAGAGAAAACAAGATTTCACGATACTGATCTATGATAGTTACCTGCCCTTTGTAGTTAGTAGGAATACCTCCCATATTGTAATGCACAGTAGGAAGAACAGGAATAGGTTCTTTTGTGACATCCACACCAGCAAATATCATAGCTGTTTCTGAAATTCCAGGGAGGCACATTGCTAGCTGTTGTGGTGGTAAATGGTGCAACTGCAAATATACATGATCTTTCTCAGGGCCACAACCCCTAATGTGAAAGGAAATAGGAGTGAAAGGTTGGAATACTGCTCTCCACAGAATTTCCCCTATATAAAAGCACTCATTTCTAAAGTATCTTGACCATATTATCTAGACACTATATATAAAGACTTCAATTTTATCCAGTCATCTGCATGGTAACATGAACCACAAAAAACACCAGAAAAACAGAATTTAAGTCATTTTATTTCTGCTTTGAATAATCATTTGGGAGTTCAAAACAGATATTCACAACCAAATGTGTGTGTGTGTGTGTGCGCGCGCACGCGCTTACAGA
This sequence comes from Pelodiscus sinensis, assembly GCF_052426305.1. NCBI lineage: Eukaryota > Metazoa > Chordata > Testudines > Trionychidae > Pelodiscus > Pelodiscus sinensis. The sequence goes on from NC_143053.1 coordinate 152,609,487, forward strand.
TGCATCCTATTTAGAAAACTGATGCATCTGGAAGCACAGAAGAGCATCAATAACTGACCTCCTTCCCCAACCTTAGTACACGTAAAATGTTCCCCATTCTACTGTCTTTCCTACCATAATTATGAAATTCCTGTATTTTAAATGAATTTCTAAAACAACTTTAATATGAAGTCTCCTAGTGTCCTGCAAAGATGTTGATGTTACAGCAATTTACAATTTGTAGATTACAGTTATCAGACCATTTAGAAATTATCTAGTGAATCATCAGGTGAATGTTAAGAACATCTGTGGTATCTTTTGACTTCAGAAAAATATCAAACAGGTATGGGCCAGATTTTCAAGAGCACAGCAGCTCTTGCTGTCTCCAATGAGAGCTGATGCGTTCTGAGTGTTTTTGAAAATCTGGCTTAAAGCTTTAATTTTACTAAAACAAAAAAGACTAGAGAACTTTTCTGATTACCCTTTTAAAAGGGATCAAGATTTTTGCCTAAAATATATGTAAAATCTTCAGCCTTCTACCAGTTTAACATGGCTGCTCGAGATGATCAAAAATCTTCCATGAACTATTGCAACTCCCTATCTGCTTTTACCAAATACAAAAACTTATGTCACTGAAAAATTAAACAAACCTTCCTTCGCGGATTTCAATCGTCATAGAACGAGACACAACATCTCTGGAAGCAAGGTCCTTTGCAACAGGCGCATATCTCTCCATAAATCTTTCACCTTCACTGTTAATAAGAATACCTCCTTCACCACGACAACCTTCTGTAATAAGACAGCCAGCACCATAGATGCCTGCAAAGCAAGAAGCAGCAATGTTATGAAATACTTACAAGATAATTTTGTAATCAAGTTATTGTAAAAACAAAAGTATTTAATTTAAAAGATACGGAGGATTCCATAAGACAAAAGTGACACAGATCTCTTGGCAAAAGGTCCCCTGTTCTTTGCAAACTGCTCTCACTTCAGACCGACAAAAATATCTTATAGGATGTTTATCTATAAAACAGTAAAATGTAAGGGTACGTCTAGACTACATGGCTCCGTCGACAAAACCATGTAAACTAGTTTACCCGGCATAGTCAATGAAGCAGGGATTTAAGTAATCCTCCCTTCATTAAAATAAAAATGGCCACTGCGCTGTGCCAACGATCAGGTGATCTGGCACAGCGCAGCAGCGTTTCACGAGGCATACTAGAGCAGTCAACAAAGGCTTCCCTTGTCGACCATGCCGCATCTAGACTACCGCGCTGTGCCGGATGAGCTGATCGTCAGCACAGCATGGTGGCCATTTTTATTTTAATGAAGCTGGGATTATTTCAATCCCCACTTCATTGACTATGCTGGGTAAACTAGTTTACATGGCTCCGTCCACAGAGGCATGTAGTCTAGATGTACCCTAAGGTATCTACAGAAATGTTTGACTTGTTAAGACTCAATACTTGTGAGATGTATACAAAAGTAATATTTACTGAAAATGTATTTATTCTGAAAGTATGCTTTATGGACTTGGAGTAAAAATTAGTCATGGGGTATTGTGTCTTAGTGATGACCTGTTCAAGCAAGGTAAATACAGGGCTGACATAGCCCAGAGAAGAATGCTTATGTGTTTGAAAGGCTGAAGGTGTCAGAAACCTGACACCCAGCACAATAAAAGACAGTCCCTTTTCCCAGAAGCGGGGAATAATAAAGTCACTCACAGTACTGGCTACCACGAGAACTGTTACACCTCTGAATATTATAAAGTTAATATTTTAAATTGCTTTCTATTATATTCCACCCTTGGACTGATTTTATGACAGTCTGCAATTCCACATCATTGCTGCTCTACTCCTTACAGCTAAAAGGAAGGAGGAGGAGTGCAACAGATATGCTTCTGTGGCTCCCTGGATCACCCAGGGAGTAAAGACTTAGCTCAGTATTATCTTCTCTTCCCTCAAATTTAGCAAGACCCTCTTCATTCCTCTGGGTGATCCTGGGAAGTGACAGTGTTGACTGATTTACAAAATTTAAAGGAATACTGGTTTTGGTAATTCAAAAGCTTAATTAACATTCTTTGACCAAAAAAAATCTTAATGTTATACATGTGTATATATATTATATGTACCACCACACAATGAAATAGTCAGAAAATTGTAGTTATAACACCTTTGACAGTTAAGAAATTCAAAGTTCAAGTAACCATATCTCATTCACTTTTCAATGTGGACCATTAGCCTTCATTACCCCTACGTTAAATACAGGTTCTTTACTACAAATAACAAGGATAATCCGAAAGACACACTGTACTTCACTTTAACACCAACACCTAGTTTCTTAGCTTCCATAAACATTTTTATAATTACAATATAAGAAGCAGTCCAACAGATTTCCACCTACCCTAAAAATGAACAATTGCTGGAAGACGTCATGATATTTCAATACATCTTCCCCTTCCCACTCTCACTACAATTCAGATATCTAGCCAATTTACTTGGTAATTATGTCCCCACACCTTCTGAAATCACACAAACTGCACAACAATAAACTTATGACAGGCCTGGCAGGATGCAATTTAAACTGATAGTTGTCCATAAAGGTGGGCTTCTCCTAATAGAAATTAATGGAAAATAAATAGATGACAGTCTCAAACACATCCTCCCTCTCACATAGCACCCACAGGAATTCATGTTGTAGGCCCTGCAATCATATAGGCAATTTTTACAGTCCTGATGTTATGATTCCACTTGCTAACTGCTAGGAGCACAGAGGCTGCTTTCAGACAGAATCCACTAAGCAGCTGGGTTGGACTTCCCTATGGCTGTGGGTTAGTCATCATGGCCCTCACCAACTGCTTCTGCTCTCTCTGCCATCACCAGAGTTTTCTCCATACCTTGCACCTGCAAGGATCCAGTCAGTGTTTTCTCTAAGCTGCCTGGCAGCAGAGCTTCACAGGTGATTAATTAGTCAGTCAGCTCCATGCAAGGAGCCCTGGGAAGCTGTGCCACCACACAGCTTAGAGCAGCAGTTTCCAACCTTTTTAAGCCCAAGATCACTTTTTGAATGTAAATGCAACCCAGGATATAGCTCAAACCCAAATACCCTTGCTCTTCCTCCTTCATGCCTCTCCTCTCCGAGGTCCTGCCCCTGCTCACTCCATCCTCCCTCCCTTTCACCAGGTAGGGGCAGATGGGTTTGGGCACAGGCTCTGGTCTTGGACTAAGGGATTTGGAGCGTCAGGGGCTTTGAGCGGAGCCTTGACCACAGAGTTGGGGGTGCAGGAAAGGGTTCAGGTTACAGAATGTGTAAGAGTTTGAGTCCAGGGGGCTCAGGACTAGGACAGGAGTTTAGGGTGCAGAAGGGGGTTCATACCTCTTGTGGCTCCTGGGTGGTGGTGCAGTGGGGCTAAGGTAGGCTCACCCCTGCCCTGCCCCACTCTCAAAAGCAGCTAGCAAACTCCCTACAGTCCAAGCCCTATTGTGCCCCCCATCCGTTCTGTGGGGATAGAATACATGGTGGGAAGGGGCACCCTGACATCAGTGCCCCTCCTCTGCACTACAAGCAGGAGGCTCTGGGTGGGAGGGCGGAGGGGAGAGCTCCAAGGGCAGAGGGCAGGAGCAGCATGGCAGTGGGGGGAGTGCAGCTCAAGTGCTGTGCTTGATAGCCTCTTAGCCAGCCAGTCACGATCACCTGTCAGAGGCTCTAAGATCTATCAGTAGAGCTCAATCTACTGGTTGGTGACCATGGGCTTAGAGGGAACACTGGTCAAAGCCTGCTCACTCACTGGAGGGCACTGGGACTGTCAAAGGAAGAACCTTTCAGCAGCTGTGTGGCCTTCTCTACAACTGGGGGTTCATCACTCTCCTTAACATCCCTGGCCAAGGATCTCTCTTCCCCAGACCAGGACCAGAGTCTCCTACAACTTCTGTCTGGGTGCGTCTAACCCCTTGGCCATGGAGAGAGCCCCCTGCAGCCCTGCTCTAATCCCAAAATTCCCTTTAATTTCCCACAACTGTGAAAATAATGTATATTAATACTTAAAACTTCCTCCAGAATACTTGATGAATGAAATGGATGTAACATGGAAAATACAAAGGCAAACGTGCAGGGGCCTGAACTATGAAAACCCTGACTTCAGTTATTAGGATGTCTTTAAAGTTCAAAAATACAGTATTGATTAATTTGTTTCTTAATTCTGGGAAGCATTAGTGTCAAGAAATCAGTTGATAATTCCTAAAGAAATAAGATTAAAGTGTACAATCTAAAATTTAAAACATGAAAGGAAGAATTCATTTGTTATTTTAAAGAAAGACTCAAATGGAGGCAATAAATTACAATTCTGAAAGGTGAATATAAATTGATGTATAAAATTATTACTAGGGGGCTGCGCCCCATGCTCACCAATCCCCCTTCTTGTGGGGGTTAGGCAAACCCAACTCTCCCCACAGCCACCGGGGAGGTTGGGCTGTGGCTCCGCCAACCCAGGCCCCTTCTCCCTTCCCTCTGATGGTCCAGGCCCCTGCCCCCCGCGAGCCTGGACCCCTTTTCCATCCCTCTCCCCTCCCCCCCCCCCCCGCCAAGCTAGCCTGGGCCCTTTCTCCCTCCCCCCACTCCCCAGCCAGCCCAGGCCCCTTCTCTCCCCCATGCCTCCCCCCCACCTCGCCTCTCCCAGCTGCGGTGTGTGCCAGGCTCAGGTCTAACCCTGGTGGCCAGGGAGGCACAGGTAGTGCTGTGCACACACAGTGCTTTGGGGCACTGCAGCCAGCTGAAGTGGGAAAAGCAGCAGCGTGAGGGCCACTGTCCCGACCTCTTCCCCATGAAGTCCTGCCTGTGCTGCTCACTGCCCTATCCCTACCCACAGAGCCCAGGGTTGCCATCCACCCACCGAGAGCAGAAGGGAAAGAGCCTACAGGCCAGTGTGATGGCTCCCCGGATGGCTCGGGTGCTTTGTCAGCTGCGGCAAGTGCAGCTGCTGGAGAGGGGGTCAGTCTCCATGGGGGTAGATGGATTCCAGGAAGTCGGGCACCACGCTCCAGCTCCCCAAGAGCCTGGTGGCAGAGGAGCCTTACTCTTAGTACTTGTCACCAGGCTGCTGTCCCAAGCACTGCACAAACACTCCCACCCCGGTCTATCACAGCTGCAATGTGGGGTCTGCCAGCCACTGTGCCATGTTTCTTGACACTGAAAAACCTATGGGGTGGGATAGAGGAAGGTGAGTAGGTGCTTGGTTTAAAGAAACAATTGCAAGTGGTGAGAGGAAGCAGCGAGGTCAAGCTTCAGCTGGGGGGAAGGAGGAGGCAGGATGCAGAGTGACGTGATAACATCACCCTGTTGTCCCGCAGGAAAAAACTTTACTATATAGAGAGAGATTTGTTACAGTATTTGAAGCCCAAAATTAACGGAATGCAAGTACCAAAAGTACGTAAGTACATTTCTATGCAATTGTAAAAGTTTCTCCCACTTTACTTCATAAGACTCCTGAATTGAGGGATCTATATTTCTCCTACCACAATTGCAGATATCAAAAACATCTAAACAATTTCAATGAATGGAAATTCTTTGCTCCATTTAGTTGCTTACAATGTTAACTTTTGCATGAGAATCTGTAGCCTGAAAAGAGGTGGTAAGGGTAAGTGGTAAAGCTTTTAAGCTGTTTAACACACCACAGATCTTAATAATGTAAAACTGTGAGGCTTAATATTTCAGAGATGTTCTTTCTGAATATTTTAAGTTCCTGGAAAACAAAGGTTGCCTTCCTAGACTTGTAATCAAGTGGTTCTCAACCAGGGACAAACATACCCTAGGGGAGAACATAGGGACCTTCCTGGGTACTGTACATCAACTCATCTAAATTTTTCTCTAGATTTAACAATCATCTACACAAAAAGCACTATCAAAGATAGAACTAACTAAAATTTCATACAATTATCTATTCATACTTCTCTATATACTGAAAAGTACAATATTTATATTCCAATAGCTTTATATGGTAAAAGTCAGAAAGTATACAATTTGAGTAATAGTGTGCAGTGACACTTATATTTTTACATCTGATTTTGTAAACTAATTGTTTTCAAGTGAAATGTAACGTGGGTGTATGCACACCAAATCAGACTCCTGAAAGGGATACAGTAGTCTGGAAAGGTTGAGAGCCAATGCTATATTGTACCTGTAGGATGGAACTGTACAAATTCTAGGTCCTGGCAAGGAAGGCCAGCTCGTGTGACCAGAGCTGTGCCATCACCTGTGCTGGTATGAGCAGATGTGCAACTGAAGAAGGTGCGGCCATATCCACTAGAGAAAACATTTCAAAAATTAAAATTTGTCTGCAATAGTTTCCTTAAGAAATCAGTAGAGAAGCAGTCAGATATCATTAGGATATTCAGCTTATTCACTGCACTTTGTGCAATGCAGATTTATAATTCAACTAAAGCAGAGGATAATTTCAACACAGCATTCAGTCAGCCACTGTAATCATGTATCACACAATTAAGATATTCACACATTTAAATTGAATCAACGGTGAACAAAACTGATAGATTATCTGCTATGTAACTTGACCACAGAGAGCATCATCTAGCGCAGGGTTTCCCAAACTATGGGTCGCCTTTACATTTCAAAAGGGTCCCCAGGTGGCTCTTAAGGAACCATTCACACATTTTTTGAATTGCCCTGTGCCACCAAATCTTCCTGAATTGTCAAAATGGGTGCCCATCTGGAAAAGGTTGGGAACTGCTGATCTAGCTCAATTAGTATCTGAGAAATAACTTGAGACCAGCAGGTGGCAGAGCAATAGCACTACCCTTTCTTCACAATTTCTAACCAGAGTTCTTTTCATAAACTGTCAATAGAATCCACTGGACACGGGTGGAGGGAATCGGGGTACAGGAAAGGATGCAGAAATTTGAGTTGTGAGCTAGGGCAGGAGGGGACTGATCTGGGGCAGGGGACTGGGGCGCCAGATCTGGGAGGTAATATGGATATAGGAGGGGGGCAGAGGGTTGGGGAAGGGAGGGATTGGGGTGCCAGAGGTAGGCTCTGTCAGGAGACTTACCAGCCAGCAGCAGTTCCCGAATCATCCTCCCTGCCTGCTCCGCCCCTGCACAGGCCGCAGCCATGTGCTCTGGAGCACCTTGTGCTTCATGGCTGCCCACTATTTAAATGGGCAGCTCCCATTGGCCAGTTTCTGGCTAGAAACCAGTCAATGGCATTGTGCTGGGGGTAGAAGCAACTCCTGAAGCTTCTCCCCTCCCCTCCGGACTCACAGTTTTTAAAGAAAAACTGCCCCACAGCTGCATTTCTGAGCGGTTTGTGTGGGTGAGGCGAGGCAAGCAGGAAGCCTGCCTGGCACTCCTCGCAGCGTTCATGGGCCGGAGCCAGTGGCTTGGCGAAACGGATCCAGCCCATGGGCCATATTCTGCCCAGGCCTGCAGTAGGCCCTACATATATGTTTTCCTGCCATAGCCAGTTTACATCTAGCATTTTAAGTAAAAGAAGAAAGTACAATGTAACTAAAATATTTAAAGATTATCCTTCACTTCACAGACTACATTAACTGCCTCCACAGACTCTAGCTTCATAACTTAAAGCCTTTTAAATTACTCAACCTTAAAATTCAAACTTCAATCAATGCAGTATATTAAAGCATGGAACTAAAACTAATTAGAGTAATTAAATTGCATGTATTCTGTTTTTTTACCCAAAAGATAAAAAGTGATTTAACTAGAGCAGGGTTTCCCAACCTATGGGTCGGGACCCAAATATGGGTCGCCATTACATTTCAAAAGGATCGCCAAGTGTCTCCCCCAGGTAGTTCTGCCCTCCCTACTCACCCCGTTTTTGAATTGCCTTGGGTCACCAAGTCTTCCTGAATTGTCAAAATGGGTCCCCATCTAGAAAAGGTTGGGAACCACTGAACTACAGGCAGTATTATTCTCATTTAACAGATAGGGAAATGAAGAAATATGAAGTAATACGTATTGTGCTAGGTCACAGTGTTCCAATAGCATAATTTGAACTCGAACCCTTGCCTACAACCGTATTTTTCTCCTCTAGCTTCTAGATTATGCTACCTCACATTATAAAACATTTTTCCATTACATTACCCAGTGGCAATAACAGTGTTCTTTGCTCTTAAACGATGTATCGATCCATCTTCTATGCAAAGTGCAATGACCCCACAACATTCACCATTTTCCATCAGGAGATCCAAGGCAAAATACTCAACAAAGTAGCTGGTATCATATCGTAGAGACTAGAAAAGAAAACATTTGTAACAGTTAAGGAATGTGCAAAAGTTAAAGCCACCCCACTTTTTCAATGTCTCATTAAAGGGCTTAGTTAACATAAGAATAAAATCAGACTCCGTTTTCATGGAAACTATTTTCCAGATAAGCCTGTATGCAGAAAGTCTGCGGCTCTTTTAGGATGATTGTATTCTAGAATATAAAAAACTTTTAGATTGAAGAGGTCACATTTAATTACCAAACCATTTAAAGGAATACAGTCTCACATCAAACTTGTCTGAAAATGTTTAACCTATCAACATGAAGTTAGGTGAGAAAAAAAAATACATTTTTCATTCTACTTTGTGTGTTTGACAATACCTAGTATATGGTGAATCTCTCTTTTTAGGTGATCTGTTTCTATCCCATACACTACTAGCATGTTATCCCTCAATTTACCAAGGGGAAACTTCACTTTACACTTCAAGCACTATAAGGGGGTGTTAATGGTGTGTGTTTTAATGGGACTGAGGAATGGACTGGCTTTTGAGATTTTGCATTTCAAATGCCACTTTGAGGATACAGAGTGCCAGCAATAAGTGGATCCCTGGCGCTCCCTTCATTTCTGAAAGAACCAGATAGCAAATTGAAGCAGGTTTCTGATCTCTCTTCACCTTCCCTCACCCACCCCCATACTATTTCTCTGTATTATGGTTCCACATACAGACTTCATTCAAGATTGAGAGGAACAATTAGCTAAGGCTCAGTAAACAATGCATGAAGTACATGGGCTGTTAAATTAGGTCTAGAAGCCATTTACTAGTTCTTAATGGTATGCTGGGTATTTGTTCTTTTTTATGGCCTTGCACAGCAGCGTGGTGGTAGCATTTTTTCATTGTCAGAATCACGCTTACTGTAACTGCCCATTTTTCTTGCTGTGATCGTGGAGGCTAGTTTTACTTGATACTTCCTTGTTGGGGTGTCCTGCCACTCTACTTGACCCATGAAAAGATCAAGATGAACTCTGATTTAAAAAAAAACAAAAAACCCCACCAACCAACAAATGGTCTGGCAGCAGTTTATAGACTAACAAAACATGTAAATGGTATCATGAGCTTTCGTGGGCAAAGCCCACTTCTTCGGATGACCGGAGTTATGAGTTTGGGATGTGAACACTCGAAATAAATAGGAGCAGGGAAGGGGGGAGGAGGAATAAGGGAGGGGCTGGGAGACAGATCAGTAAGTATCTGGAGAATGGATACTTAAACATAAGCAGATAAAAATCAAAGTCAGTCCTTCCTGACATAGGAATCGATCTATCAACCGTGATTTTTATCTGCTTAGGTTTAAGTACCCATTCTCCAGATACTTACTGAAACACACACACACACACACACACACTCTCTCCCTCTCCTCCTCCCTCCGAGTGTTCACATCCCAAACACATAACTCCAGTCATCTGAAGAAGTGGGCTGTGCCCACGAAAGCTCATGATACCATCTACATGTTTTGTTAGTGTATCAAGTGTTACCAGACCATTATTTGTTTTTTTTTCTGTAACAGACTAACTCTGCTACCCTCTGAAGCTCTCCTTCTGAGTTGCCAGGGTAGGAGAGAGTGAGTGCGTGAGTGTGTGAGAGAGCAGCAGTAGGCGAGTGTATCATGACAGCAGCAAAAGGAAGAAACAGTAGCTTTCTCTGGACACAACACCGGTATACAATTTTTTAGACGCCATCTGCTTCAGAGATAAAATGTGCTATTTATTATGTTTTTTGATGTGCTGAATTCAAATATGACAATTAAAACAACTGATTGGCTAGTGTTTCAAAGATATTTAAGTTTTTACATTTTACGTCTATGTATATTGTGTAGATAGAGTTTTAATCATAAATTGTAAACCTAGGTCTTTTCATGTGTTTATGGTTGCTTTACATGATAATATTTCACCTGTCCGGTTTATGTAACACTTTAAAAATCAGCAAAAGGGTTATATAAATAAAAATTATGAAACAAAAGGCAAAAAACTACTATGTACATAGTTTAAGCCTATTCAGTGTCTACTCGGAACTTCTTGGATTGTCTCGTATTATTAAATGGAGCATCTCAACAGTTTTGGAACAGTACACATTTGCACATACTTATAGATAGTTAAAACGTCTCTAGTAGCCGTGTCAGTCTGTACCTTGTACATTGTTATTAATACTTTTTACTGTATTGAAGTATAGAGTAACATTGCACTTCTCTAGTTCTCATTTATATAATCAGAAGTCTTATTTGCAGAAAACTTTTCACAAAATCACTGTAAAAATGTACATTTTAGTTACATAACAGGACTAAGCACACTTGTTGAATCTGTACTGTTTATTCTCACCACTCACGTTCTTTTCAGTAATTTTCTCAGGAATGCAAGACACGTGTGCTCACCTCTCACAAGAATCACACTGCACCTTTAATAGTACATGAGAAAACTAAATTAAAAAGTCACAATTATACAGATAATTTTGATAAAATGGTACAATTTACAAAATAATATTCCTTCAGAATATAATCCCCGCTGAAGATGACTATGAGCATTAGTGGAAATACTTGCTAATGTAAACTTTCTAACCGTCAGAGTGGTTAAGCACTGGAATAAATCGCTTAGGGAGACTGGGGAATCTCCATCACTGGAGATATTTAAGAACAGGTTAGATATACCTCTGTAAGGGATGAGCTAGATGGTGCTTGGTCCTGCCGTGAATGCAGGGGCCTGGACTTGACAGCCTCTTGAGGTCCCTTCCAATTTTAGTATTTTATGAGTCTATGAAATTTATTACAAAAAACATGATCCTTAAACAATTATTAAATTGGCACAATATGCAACTGGTTACATTTTTGGCCACCAACTTTGTGCTTGCACTGCTTGTGTTTTTCTCATTAGACTCCAGCCCGAATACAAAATTGGTATCCACATCTAAATCTGCAAAAATGAACTGCATATATCCGCATCCGTGGATGTGGATACCCACAGATACAAATCAGATATCTGTGGATTTGTAGGGCTCAATTTCTCGTAGCTTTTTCTTTCTTACCATCCTTCCAGCTGTACTTTTTTTACTGCAAGTCACAGAATTGCAATATAAACAATAGTCCTTTACTCTCTGGAAAAAACAATGAAAGATGGACAAAGCATGGTTACATTGTAAATTGTAAATAGAATTCTTGACTTATTCAGTAGCATTAATTCCATTAAAAATTAACTGTTTTGCAAACTTTTCCTTTGAGTGTGTGTGTGGGGGGAGGGGAGTGCTCATGGGTCAAAGTATATTTGGAGCCCCAGCCTATATTTCTATCCATTTTGGTTTATGGATGGTGGATATAATGGTATCCAAAGAGATTTCCCTGCTGAATCTATAGCACCCATTCACTCCCACCACATTTTTAACAGTACTTCCAGATATTATTCATGCAGAATCACCACTATAGAACTAAATCTGTTATAATATATTAGAGTCCCACTAAGAATGTGGCACAGTTACTGTAACCTGATTCTTTTATTTAAAAAAATTGTATTTTTCTTCTGACTGCATTTAGCGTCTTTTGTGTAGTCTGCACTCTGCTGATGTCTTTAAACTATAAATATGTTTCTGCAAACTAATTACACTTCCACTTAGAAAAAAATTAACTCATGTATCACTATTAACAATGATGAACATTATAAAAATAGTTGACTTCTGGCACTGAATACCTTGAGGATTAGTGGTCCACAGTTGAACCCATCCGTTTATCTGTTGTGTTCTACCATTTTTGTTTTCCAATTCCCTGTTGGTGTTTCGCTTCTTTGAAAGAGGAAAGACCTGAAATTTGAAGGATGTACAGTAGCCAACTGTATAACAGTGCTTTCTTTTTTGTTGCAGTTTCTCAACATGTTTTGTAACCCTTTCTTTTTCTACCTTGAAACAATCAAATTAACACATCTATTCACTTGGTTTCATATAATCGTATCAGTGCTGCTACTAACTTCCTATGACTCATACTATGTGCTAGTGTTTTCTGCCCACTTTCAATGAAGAAGTTGGCCATGATCAGATTTCACAAGTTGACTCAATGTCCATTATGAAGCACAGTCTTCCTCAGTGTCACTAGTTTTTAAAACAGCTTGCACAATAACTATACATGTGAACAGGACCGGCTTTCGGAAGTGCGGGGCCTGATGCACGGGGGCGGCACCGCACATGCACCGTGCGGCCGGGGCGGGAGCCACACATGCGCCGCATGCCTGGGAGTGGGGCCCTCTTAGGCGTGGGGCCCCACACATAGGCACGGGGCCCGATTCCGGGGAATCGGCCTGAAGCCGGCCCTGCATGTGAACTATGAAACTAAGTGTCTAGAAAGATCCCTTCCAATTCCTCAGGAATTGTCTTTCATGCTTTATTTCATTGCCCAGGGGATCAATTATTACCAGCTCTATAAGTGACCATTTATCCACATGGTATTTGGAATATGATGATTTAACAGCTTTCTAATTATTTTTGTAAACATCAAACACATCTTATCAATTGTAAAAATACAGCAATGCAGACTATATTTACATTGCTGATAAAATTATAGCAAGGGTGAGCAATAATTTTTGGTGGGGGGCCATTCCAAGATTTTGGAAAGTGGTGTGGAAGAAAACATTGTCCTCACTCTGAGTTTGTAGCAACAAGTAGCCAGAGGCAGTTTTATTACGAGCTGCAGCAAGGGAAAAACTGGTTCGGACAGGGGAGAAGCCCCCCCCCCTCCGAGGCAGATCTTCGAATACAAGCAATTATGAAGCAGTTTATATACTGTCTATTAGATATAATACCAATAACAATTAGTCTCCTTCCCATTACAAACACCAATGGCTAACAGTTATTTAGTTCCACCCAGATGCTCCTTATCTCAAGGTCCCTGCCAGAGTCAGCATTCGTCCTTATCTCCGTATGGAGGCGAGAGGCAAAGGCAGCGTCTAATTACAGATCTCGCGTTGTCAGGCCACAGACTTAGCCTGACTCTTGCTCTCTTGTTAACAAGACCAAGATGGCTGCACACAAATTCCCTTATTCCCTTTTCCTGCCTCCACAGTGGTCAAGGGCCACACTTTTCTGTGGAGGGGGTGCCAGGACTAGGATGGAGGTTGGATGCAGAAGAGTGCATGGACTATGGGACTCGGGCGCAGGAGACAGTGTGAGGTCTGGAGTTTGGGTGAAGAAGGGGGTTGTGATCTGGGTCATGAGATTGGGGTGTAGGATCTGGGAGGGTATTTGGGTGTACTTGAATTGATTTTATTCGCTTTTAGTCTGTGAAACCCTGTTTCTTTAAGTCATTAAGTAAAGGTGAGTTAATTCTAATTTAATCAATTAGATTGTTATTTATAATTGTTGTTTTGGAGTTAGGTCCAGATTATTACTGGAATAATTTTATTCCTGGAGACTCCTACGGCATACCATTAAGTGCCTAGAGGGCCAGCCAGGTGGAGGCACCGCCATTGTATGTTCCTTTAGGAGCAAGGGACTGCAGCAAGGGGGTAGATAGGGAATCCCAAACTAAACAACATTGCCACTGGGGTACTCAGGATATCTTTTTATGTTAAAACTATCAGGCACCTAGGCACACAGGTGAGCGTGGCATGCTGCCGCATAACCCAGGGAGGAAAAAGCAGGTTACACAGGGGTCAGGAAGGAGTCCAGAGAATCCCAGCCTGCCAACTATAGATTCCCCATTCCTGCTTTAGCGGGACCTCCTCATACAAACCAGACTGCTGGCACTAAACATTAAAAAGGCTGTAGAGCAGTTTTTAAACTAAGAGATGGGGGAAAGCCGATTGGTGCAGAGATGCACGTAAATCGGAGGGAGACTTCTCTTAGAGGAGAATCCATTGATAGAGATTCTCTAAACTGTAGTCAGAAAGAGAGGAGGGGAGAGGGCAAATCATGGGCCAGAGCAGACAAACAACTGCATACAAAGGAATCCAATGCATCAGGGAAGGGCAGACAAATAAGCAGTGGCAAATTTTTAAAGTGCTTCTACACAAATGCTAGGAGTCTGACTAATAAGATGGGTGAACTAGAGTACCTCGTATTAAATGAGGAGCTTGACATAAGAGGCATCACTGAAACCTAGTGGAATGAGGAAAATCTGTGGGACACAATCATACCAGGATATAAAATATATCGAAAGGACAGAGTAGGCTGGGTGGGTGGCGGAGTGGCACTGTATGTGAAAGATAATGTAGAATCAAATGAAATAAAAATATTAAGTGAATCAACATGTTCAATAGAATCGCTATGGATAGTAATTCCATGCTCCAATAATAAGAAATTAGCAGTAGGGATATGTTACCGACCACCTGACCAGGACAGCGATACTGACATTGAAATGCTGAGGGAGATTAGAGAGGCTACCAAAATAAAGAACTCTATAATAATGGGGAATTTTAATTACCCCCCATATTGACTGGATACATGTCAACTCAGGAAGAGAAGTGGAGATAAAATTTCTCAATGGCTTAAATGACTGCTTCTTAGAGCAGTTGGTGCAGGAACCCACAAGGGGAGAGGCAATTCTCGATTTAGTCCTGAGTGGAGCGCAGGATCAGGTCCAGGAAATAACCATTACAGGACCGCTTGGGAATAGTGACCATAATATAACAACATTCAACATTCCTGTGGTGGGAAGAACACCTCAGCAGTCCAGCACCCTGGCATTTAATTTCAAAAAGGGGAATTACACAAAAATGAGGAGGTTAGTTAAACAGAAATTAAAAGGTACAGTGGCTGGAGCCAAATCCCTGAAAGCTGCATGGAAACTTTTTAAAGTCACCATAATAGAGGCCCAACTTAAATGTATACCCCAAATTAAAAAACATAGCAAGAGACCTAAAAAAGAGTCACCGTAGCTTAACCACCATTTAAAAGAAGCAGCGAGGGACAAAAAGGTATCTTTTAAGAAGTGGAAGTCCAATCCTAGTGAGATAAATAGAAAGGAACATAAACACTGTCAAATCAAGTGTAAAGATCTAATAAGAAAAGCAAAAAAAGATTGAGGAATAGCTAGCCAAAAACTTAAAAAGAAATAACAAAATGTTTTTAAGTACATTAGAAGCAGGAAGCCTGCTAAAAAAAACTCTGTGGGTCCCCTAGATAATCGAGCTATAAAAGGAGCGATCAAGGACGATAAAGCCATTGCAGAGAAACTAAATTATCTCTTTGCTTCAGTCTTCACGGCTGAGGACGTTGGAGAGATTCCCAAATCTGCACCGTCCTTTGTGGGTAATGAATCTGCGGAACTGTCCCGGATTGAAGTGTCATTAGAGGAGGTTTTGGAACAAATAGAAAAACTTAATGTTAACAAATCTCCGGGACCAGATGGCATTCATCTAAGGGTTCTAAAAGAACTCAAATGGGAAATTGCTGAACTATTATCTGTGGTTTGTAACCTATCCCTTAAATCGGCTTCCGTACCTAATGACTGGAAGGTAGCCAACATGACACCAATATTTAAAAAGGGCTCCAGAGGCGATCCTGGCAATTACAGACCGGTAAGTCTAACTTCAGTACCGGGCAAATTAGTTGAAACAATAGCAAAGAATAAAATTGTGAAGCATGTAGAAGAACATAATTTGTTGGACAAAAGTCAACATGGTTTTTGTAAAGCAGGGGTTCCCAAACTTTTTGATGCGGGGACCAGTAAATCCATTCACGAACTTTTGGAGGCCCGGTAACATTCATTTGCATATTTGCATATTCATTAATCAAATGATGAATATTCAAATAAATTGTTTCTGGTCCTCCCAAAACCCCCAGTGCCAGCTTTAGCAAAGCTTTTGATATGGTCACCCACAATATTCTTGCCAGAGAGTTAAGGAATATGGATTGGATAAATGGACAGTAAGACAGACAGAAAGCTGGTTAGACCAGGGTTTCCCAAACTTTTTACTTTAGTTGGAACCCTTTTTTTTTTAAATACTGCTTTTTGCAGCCCAAAAATATAAACACATAAAAAACAAACTGAGAAAATACCAGACATAATACATGTCTGGTATTTTCTCTTTAGGTAAGTTGTATTACTACTAGATGTATCAGTTTGTAGTTTCAAACTGCCTGGCTGGTAAATGTGCTCAGGCTCCATAAGTGTGTCTACCAGCCAGACAGTTCGCAACTACTCAAGGGAGGTTGTGTGTGTGTGTGTGGGGGGGGGGGGGACAATAGAAACCCCGGGCCGGACTAAGTCATGTTTTGCGAGGGGGAAGGAGGGAACAGGGACAGCGTCCCAAGATCTACATATGGCCGGGTCAGTCCCACTCCCCTCAGGCCGATTCATTCCTCCCTCCTGCTCCCCCCGGCGTGCCTCTGGCCAGCCCCACTCCCCCAACCCACTCCCGGGCAGCCAGGTACCCCCCTTCTCCTCCCAATCTCCCTTGGCCAGCCCCGCTGTCTGCATCCAGCCCTCTATCCAGCAGCTGCTTCTTCTCTTCCCCCCTCCCCACATCTTCCCTGGCCAGCTCCCTGCCCCCAACCTTGCACCCCCTGGCAGCCCTGCTTCCACCAGCCCCCCAATCTCCCCAGCCTGCCCCGATTCCCCCGTCCAGTGCTGCTTCTAGTGGCCAGCTCTCCCCTCCTCCTCACCCCAGAATCCCCTTAGCCCTGCACCCTCCTGGTGCCTCCCCCTTTGCCCTCTCTTTCCCTGATACCCATCCCCTCAGCACTCTCTGCCACATCCCCTCCTGCCCCTCTGTGCCCTCACACCTGACTTGCTCCATCCCCACCTCTCACATGCCCACCCCTTCTTTCAAGCCTTCTCCCACCACCTCCTCCTCCAGCCCCCAATGCCCTTCTCCTCTCCTCTCCTCTCCCAACATCACCCTGTCCCCCCGCCCACTAACACCTCCCCTCCTGCCCTTTCCCTCGTTGTCTGCACTTGGCCCCCTGGCATTTGTCTCTCTTTCCTGCACCCTGTTCCTTGGTGCCTTCCCCTCCCCCTGCCCAAGCCCCTTCTCCTTCCACTCCTCCCCCTCCACGCAAGCCCGCCTCCACTGCCGCTGCTGCCTCCACCCAAGCCTGTTCCCTACCTTCTGCCTCCCACATTGTGGGGCCGGAGGCTGCCGGAGTCAGCGTGGCCCCGCCACATGCCTCCGAAGACTTTTAAAATCCCAGGCCGTGACTTCGCGTCACGCCCGGGCGTCCTCCCCACCCACGTGCAACGCCGCACATGGGCAGCAGCAGGCGGTGAGGAGGAGCCACGCATGGCGGGGATACTCTGGGGGTGGGGTGGGAGGACGAGCGGGGGGACCCGCGCCAGGCAGAGCCGGGGGAGAGACCTAGCTCCTCATATCGGTGGAACAGGACCCCCAGCTCTGTAACTCGCCGGCACTTCCGGGTTCAGGAGCGTGGGGCTCGAATAGCCCTAAGGCCGGCCCTTCCGGCAACCACGAGCCATGCTGAGGCCCATTGTTTGGGAAACTCTGTTGTAAAGGGAAATCCTGTCTTACTAATCTATTAGGGTACGTCTAGACTACATGCCTCTGGCGACAGAGGCATGTAGATTAGGGTACCGGACATAGTAAAATGAAGCGGCAATTTAAATAATCGCCGCTTCATTTAAATTTACATGGCTGCCGCGCTGAGCCGACAAACAGCTGATCAGCTGTTTGTCGGCTCAGCACCATAGTCTGGATGCTCCCCTGCCGACATCAAAGGTATTTGTCGACCACCCAGGTATGCCTCATCCCAGGAGGCATACCTGGGTGGTCGACAAATACCTTTGATGTCGGCAGGGGAGCGTCCAGACTGTCACGCTGAGCCGACAAACAGCTGATCAGCTGTTTGTCGGCTCAGCGCGGCAGCCATGTAAATTTAAATGAAGCGGCGATTATTTAAATCGCCGCTTCATTTTACTATGTCCGGTACCCTAATCTACATGCGTCTGTCGCCAGAGGCATGTAGTCTAGACGTACCCTTAGAGTTCTTTGAAGGGGTTAACAAACATGCGGACAAGGGGGATCCAGTAGATATAGTATACTTAGATTTTCAGAAAGCCTTTGACAAGGTCCCTCACCAAAGACTCTTGTGTAAATTACATGGCCATGGGATAAGAAGGAAGGTCTTTTCTTGGATTGAGAACTGGTTAAAAGACAAGAAACAAAGGGTAGGAATAAATGGTGAATTTTTAGAACGGAGAGGGGTAACTAGTGGTGTCCCCCAAGGGTCAGTTCTGGGACCAATCCTTTTCAACTTATTCATAAGTGATCTGGAGAAAGGGGTAAGCAGTGAAGTGGTAAAGTTTGCAGATGATACCAAACCGTTTAGGATAGTCAAGACAGAAGCAGACTGTGCGGGACTCCAAGAAGATCTCACCAAACTGAGTGATTGGGCAACAAAATGGCAAATGAAATTTAATGTGGATAAGTGTAAAGTAATGCACATCAGGAAAAATAACCCCAACTATACGTACAGTATGATGGGGGCTAATTTGGCTACGACAAATCAGGAAAGAGATCTTGGAGTTATCGTGGACAGTTCTCTGAAAACTTCCACACAGTGTGCAGCAGCGGTCAAAAAGGCAAACAGGATACAAGGAATTATTAAGAAAGGGATAGAAAATAAGACCCATAATATCTTACTGCCCCTGTATAAAACTATGGTACGCCCACATCTGTGTACAGATGTGGTCTCCTCACCACAAAAAAGATATTTTGGCCTTGGAAAGGGTTCAGAAAAGGGCAATTAAAATGATTAGGGGTTTGGAACAGAGAGGTTCAAGAGATTGAGGCTTTTCAGTTTAGAAAAGAGGAGACTGAGGGGGAATATGATAGAGGTATATAAAATCATGAGTGGTGTGGAGAGGGCCGATAAAGAAAAGTTATTTATTAGTTCCCAAAATAGAAAAACTAGAGGACACCAAATGAAATTAATGAGTAACAGGTTTAAAACTAATAAAAGAAAGTTCTTCTCCACACAGCGTGTAGTCAACTTGTGGAACTCCTTGCCAGAGGAGGCTGTGAAGGCTAGGACTATAATAGAGTTTAAAGAGAAGCTAGATAATTTCATGGACATTAGCTCCATAAAAGGCTATTAGCCAGGGGATAAAATGGTGTCCTTGGCCTCTGTCTGTCAGACGCTGGAGAGGGATGGCAGGAGACAAATCGCTTGATCATTGTCTTCGATCCACCCTCTCTGGGGCACCTGGTGTTGGCCACTGTCAGCAGACAGGATACTGGGCTAGATGGACCTTTGGTCTGACCCAGTACGGCCATTCTTATACAGGGGGTGTAATTAGGACAGCCAAAGCTCAATTGGAATTGCAGCTGGCTAGGGATGTGAAGGGTAATGAGAGGGGGGAGGACAATCCAGGGAATTACAGACCAGTCAGCCTCACCTCAGTCCCGGGAAAAATAATGGAGAGGGTCCTGAAGAATCCATTTTGAAGCACTTGGAAGAGAAAGAACCAATCAGGACTAGTTGACATGGATACACCAAGGAGGGCAAGTCATGCCTAACCAAAATGATTAGCTTCTATGATGAGGTAACTTGCTGTCTGGACACGGGGAGGTTGGTGGCTGAGAGACTTTGCTTTTAGCAAAACCTTTGATACGGTCTCGCACAGGATCCGCGGCAGCCAGTTAAGGAAGTATGGATTGGATAAATGGACTACAAGGTGGCTGGAAAGCTGCCTAGATTGTCAGGCCCAACAGCTAGCGATCAACAGCTTGATGTCTGGTTTGCCGTCAGTTTCAAGTGGCGTGCCTCAGGGATCAGTGCTAAGGTCATTTTTTCCCCATCACCTTTATTAATGACGTGGATGAGGGGATGGGTTGCACCCTCAGCAAGTTTGCAGATGACACTAAGCCAAGGGGAGAGGTAGATATGCTGGAGGGCAGGGATAGGGTCCAGATTGACCTAGGCAAATTAGAGGTTTGGGTCATGAGAAATCTGAGGTTCAACAAGAATAAGTGCAGAGTCCTCCATGTGGGATGGAAGAATCCTAAGCACTGTTCCAGGCTGGAGACCGACTGTCTAAGCAGTAGTTGCCCAGAAAAGGACCGGGGGATTACAGTGGAAGAGAAGGGAGATGAGAGTCAACAGCATGCCCTTGTAGCTGAGAAGGCTAATGGCATATTAGGCTGCATTAGGAGGAGCATTTCCAGCAGCTCTACAGAAGTTGTTGTTCTCCTTTGTTCGGTACTGGTGAGGCCACATATGGAGTATTGCATCCAGTTCGGGGGCCCTCCCTACTACAGAAAGGATGTGGATGCATTGGAAAGTGTCTAGAGGAGGGCAACAAAAATGATTAGGGGGTTAATATGTAACTGCTGAATTTTTCAGCGGTTGCACATTTATATGTCAGGGGGAAGGAGGAGGCTCTACAGGAGCAGGTTTGTGCAGGGAACCACCCCACCCTTCTGCTGCCTCTGATACAGAGGCTGGGGGGCGGGGTGGCTTGCATAAAACTGTGAAGGTTAACTGTACACTATCAGAGCCCTAGTTTACGATGCACATTTTAAAATGTCCTCCCAGAATATCCCCCTGGTCAAACGAGATGACAGTTGAGAGTAACTGCTGCAACCACTTGCCAATATTTAGTACTAAAACACCTGACGCATTTAATCAGGTTACAAGGACCACTTTGCCTGCATTGTTTTTCCAAAACACTTTCCTAATCAATATTACATGAAGAATAAAAAAGTTATCAAAGCGATGTAATGATGGAAAATATTAGGCTTCTTATTCATCAGTAAGCATCCGAGTTCTTCTGCATATAGAAATGATTAGGCAAAATTTTAAAACCTAGCATGAAAACCAGTTGCAGAACTTCTCTCTACAGTTAAAGCCAAACTGTGTGTTCTGGTTGATATTTTCTACGTTCTGCTTATAAACGCCATCTATCTGTTTGCATAGTCTATATGCAACAATTAGAGAGAAGTACATTTTTTCCTTCCCCAAGAAATGGAAGCAACAGTGTTCACTTTTTGTTTGTTACCAGGGTCTATTCTGTTAATTGTAAGGCTTTGAAGTTATTTACGCAAACCTAATTCATAAATACCACAGTAACTTCTTATTCCTGCAAAGAAGCAGCAACCTAATTTACCTCTTCATTGGAATAGTCGTAAATAGTAAGTGGCTTAATGCAATCATGCACAAACCTGCCACAATACATGTTTAGAGAAGACATTAAAAGTAGTAAAGGAATGCAATGCTTGGTGTGATGACATTCACTAAGTCTTTTAAGGATTGATACCCAATCCCACAAAATGTGTTGGCTAAATGGAAACACGATTAGCTAGGTTTTTTGCCTCCGTCCCCCAAAAAGCACTGCAGCCCTCTCTGAGAAGATGTTTGTGTAATGTGTTTTGTAAACACTACCGTAGACCACAGCTACCTTCTCCATCTTATTTTTCCCATAAAATAATTAAGATGTAGAACTGGATAGCAGAGAATTGGTCCTGTAAGGATAATTTTTAATATGGAGATATGCCATCATCTCATAGAACTGGAAGGGACTTTGAGAGGTCATCGAGTCCAGTCCCCTGCCCTCACAGCAGGGCCAAGTACCACCCCTGACAGATTTGTCCCAGATCCCAAAATGTCCCTCTCCAGGATTGAGCTCACAATCCTGTGGTTTAGCAGGCCAAGGCTCAGTCAGCTGAGCTATCCCTCTCCCCCAATCACTAGATAAATATAACTTGTTTCCTTTCTGTGCTTCTAATGTTAACATTTCCAAATTGAAGAGGTACTATTTCTTTCAAACTTCTTTGGTGTTTAAGAAAAAATAATACTTTCAAAATAATCACCTGCACTATACAGAAATGGCTTATTTTGTTTAACGTGTGAATCTGTCTCCGGTTAAATTGGGCAACCAATACTAATGGTACAGTGTCATAGGCGGTTCTGTTATGCTGAAAAAATAGCAGTGTCATGAATGCAGGAGAAAAGGAAGCAATAGAAAAATTCTTGATCACAGCTTGTATTGTAGAACGAGAGTGAGAAGGAAATCAGCTTAATTTTCAGTCTCTGCCCACAATTTTTGCCACTAATCCGGTACCTCAAATTAATGCAGCACAAGGTGAATCACATGGATTTAAAAATTAAGTATTTTAGGGTGGGTCTAGACTACGGGATTTTTTTTTTTAAAGTGGCCTTTCTTCCCCTCCATCTAGACAGCTGCCGTGATCTTTCGAAAGTAAATCAAAAGACTGTGGCAGGTTTTTTGACCGCGGAAGACCTCGTTTTATGAGGAATAACACCTTTCGAAAAAAGGCGCTATGTAATGTAAACTGTGCTTTTTCAAAAGACAGCATCCAGACTGCCTGAGTGCTCTCTTTTGAAAAAGCGGTTTGCTTTTTTGAAAGTACTGGTTATAGTCTAGATACTTTAGAAAAAGAGCATCTTTCGAAAAAGGCTTGCAGTCTAGACGTAATGTGAAAGCTAAAAGATGCCTTTAAGGCACTAGAGAACCAGTACTTAATTCTTGGTCACTGCAACAGATCAGTCAGGATGATCAGTGCCACAAAGCAGGCTTTAAAGCCAGAAAGGATGGCCATGATCTTTTAGTCTACTCTGACATGCACACTTCAGAATCTTGCTCTCCCATTCCGCAACAGACCCATATCTCAGAAGGAATAGATCCCCTCAATTCTTTGGTGGCAATTCTTTCATTACCACGTATGTACTGATCGATCTCTCATTGAACACGATTGCTTTCATAAAAACAAATTTACAAAATGCTTGCAAAGTAACCTTATTTTAAATTATGTAATTGCGGTAATATTAATGTGTTAAAGATGCAGTAAGATGAAGGCTACTTACGATGTTATGCTAACGTAGGCAGATGGTATTGCAAACACACAATTTGGTGCAATAACGACAGAGGTATCATGTGTCAGAACTCACAGTCCAAGCAGAGACTTCCCTGAGTTTGCCCCACCAGCTCCCCAAATACAATCTGCAAGAGAAATCAACTGTCTTGTTTTCTGCAATCCTTCACTGTTGGTTCCTCATAATAAAGCTATATACGTTAAGTCAGATCTGTGACCGTTGGAGTTCTTTTATTTATAGAAGTCTTGCTTTTAATGCATTGAATATTTAATTGACAATCTCATGCACTAAGTTTACTTTTACAGGATCGTTTTAAAATAGAAGGTTTAAAGTTAGTTTAGCTTAGTTAATAATTTCTTACGTGTTTAGTCAATTGAGTAAAGAGCAAAGCAAAAGGAACCAGTCCTGGACAACAATTGGTTCAAATGCTTAAAAAAATAAATAAAAAATGCAACATTGAACAAGCCAAGCTTTGCGAGGAAACTATGCTTGAAATATGATAAAGAGAACTCTCCTAACAGCTTGGTTCTAACAGACAGGGGAGGGTTGTTGTCAGGGGGTACGCCCCTGACGGGGGCTGCTGAGACCCACGTCTCATTACGGGCCCATACCGCACCCCAAAGTCTCCAAAAGTTCAGGCCCCTCTATCAGGGGATATACAGTATCAATGTCCCAACACAAAGTCCCGGCCCCTCTATCAGGGGATATACGGTATCAATGTCCCAACACAAAGTCCCGGCCCCTCTATCAGGGGATATACGGTATCAAGGCCTAGTCCCTCTGAGGAGCCTCTCCCGGCCTCAGGCCTGGTTATCCGGGGGGGGGGGCCTGCGTGGTAGGGGGACCCGGGCCCTCCCTCTCCACCGGGCCCCAGCCCAGGGCCCTTTTAGGCAGGGTCTGTGGCTCCTGCCGGCTCGGCGGGGAATCCGGACGATACAGGCCGAGCCAAATTTTGTATCCCCTGCCCTGGGCTGCTTCCTACCGCGCCCTGGTTCCCCGGGGCCCCTTGTCCTCCGAGGCAGGACCTGCTGGGGTTGTGGGCAGGTTCCGGTCTCCTGGAGTCGGGGTCTGCTTCTTCGGTGTCTGGGTCCAGCACTGGCAGCAGCTCTAGTCCCAGCGGCTGCACAAACACTGGCCTGGCTTGGTCTCCTCCTTCCCCCAGCTGTCTTCCTGCCTGCTGGGCTCCCTCTGCCTTTATACCTGGCCTCTGCTGGGAGCATGCCCAGCAGGGCCGGAAGGGCGGGGCCCTCTCAGCCAGCTGGGCCTGGGCTACTCCCAGCCCTGCAGTGCGGGGCCTGTTCGCCCCGTCACAGTTGTGTTATGGTGCATTTATAGTAATCTCCAAAATGCTAAAATTTTAAAATATGAGCCTGTGGAAAGAGAGAAGACCCATTGCAGCTAGATTTGACATCCATAAAATCAAAGGAAAAGGCCCCCTTTGGTCTTAGCCCCAAGGATGAGGGAAGACCAAGAAAAGCACAACCCCAGCTTGCCCAAATTTAGATCGTAGCAGAAGAAAGCAATTGGCAATGCAATCACTTGTTATACTGTGTAAATAACCCATGTTTGCCAAAGATAGTTGTCATTCCCATCTGATTACATTGATGCCCCTCAGGATGAGAGGTATTTGCAGGATGGGCTTTTTGAGAGTGTGCCGAACACTTACGTTTGCTACCGTGTCCGTGTAGCAACCATAACACGGTTTCCAAATATTTCTGAAAGTTTTGGAACAACATTTGACCTATAACCCCTGACTGAGTTACTGAAGTCTTCAAATCCTGTTTTAAAGTTACAGGCCATTCACCATTTACTCATATAACCGTGCAAGTGACCCATGCCCAATGCTGCAGAAGAAGGTGAACCCCCCGAGACACTGCTAATTTGGCCCAAGGGAAAATTCCTTCCCAGTCCTAAATATGGTGGTCAGCTGGACCCCGAACGTGCCAGCAAGATCCAAACATCCAGACAATGTCTACACTACATTGATGTATTGGAAAAAGGTATGCCGCGTAGCGTAGATGTAGCTTCAGACTCCTAGGTAAAAAGACATTGTAGTAACTCCGAGAGCTCCACGACTAGAGTCTCATCACTGGCCACGGTGGGTATTTGCTGTTAACGGTTGCAGCGTGACTACGTGCCACTGTAAACAGTCCCCTCATACCACCCTCTCCGTACAATTATTAAGCACAGTCTTAAAGCCGGTAAGGTTTTAGGTCCTCCGTGCTTTTCGCTGAGGAGTTAATCCAGAAATTCTCGCCTCTGATTGTTAGAAACCTTTGTCTAATTTCAAGCCTAAATGTATCGATGGCCAGTTTGTCTGCATTTTTTCTTGTGTCCACACTGGTGCTTAACTTATAATGCCTCTCCCTCCCTGGTATTTATCCCTCTGCTGTATTTAAGGAGTGCGAGCGCATCTCCCCTCAGCTGTTGTTTGATTAGGCTCAACGAGCCAAGCTCATTTAGCCTCTCTTGCCTAAGGAAGGTTTTCCATTCCTCTGATCATCCTAGCGGCTCTTCACTGCACCTGTCCCTGTTTGCACTAATCTCTCTTTAATCCGGGAAACCGGAATTGCACACGCTAATCCAGTTGAGAGCTCCCCAATGTCGTGTATAATGACATTAATGCTTCACTAGGGCTATTGGAAATACCTTGCCTGATGCATCCTAGCATTCCATTGGCCTTTTTCACAGCTGCCTCATGCTGGCAGCTTGTGGTCATCTCGTAACAAACCAGTTTCCTTCTCTGTTGCTTCCAACTGACAAGTCCCCAACTTAGAGCCAAAAAAATCTTTGTTACCAACTGCACTGCTAAATTTTATTCCATTCCAGTTTTGGAGATCATCCAGATTTTATTGCATGATATTGCCAATATGGCGGAGGACCAGACTACCTCTCTGCAAATTTTATGAGGCTATTTCCACTTGTTGTGCCAGGAGCATGAATACAAATCTTAAAGAAGATTGGTTCCAATACCCATCCTTAAGGAATTTCACTAATAACTTCACTCCAGCCTGACAGTTCACCATTCATTATAACCCAGCAGTTCTTTATCCAGCTTTCAAGTCTCATTAATTCCCGTCTATCAAATGCCTTACTGAAATCCAGGTAGATCAGATGTACTGGATTGCTTGCATGTAAAAAAGTCAATTTCCTCAGACCGATCAGGTTGGTCTGGCGTAATCCACCTTTTGTGAAACCATGGTGTATTTTCTCTGTTAGCTTTTAACCTCTGTGTTCTTAACGACTCTTTCAAAATTTGTTCCAAGAGCCTGCATACAATGGAGGTTAAATTAGACATGCTATAGTTTCTTAGATCATAATTTTTTGTTTTAGAAAGAATAAACAGGCACAGGTTGACTCGCTCATATCTGGGACACGCTAGCCTGGCACGACTATGGCTATTGCTAGATCAGAGAGCCCCGGGTTCAGAAAGTCAGGTCCCCGGGGCCGGTCGAGACTTAGCATCCCTGGCAACCCAAGAGTAGCAGCTCTTTTATTACTGGTTTTAAGTTCCTTTGCAAGCTCCAGCTCTGCCTGGCTTTTGGCAGTCCATTCTTCCGCTACACTTTCTAACCAAGAGGTTGGTTTTCGTGCTGGTACGTCTCTCTTCCACTGCTCTCAGGCTTTCTGCTTTCTCTTAATAACATGCTTGATTGACACCGCGCTCATTCAACTTGGTCTGCAACTTTGATTTAAATGCCAAACCTCTTCCACATTCGGATCCTCAAGTTCTTCACTCCAGTCCACATCTACTACTAATTCCTCATATGTTTTCAAGTTTGTCTTTTTGAAATCAAGAACCTTAGTTGCACACTTACTTTTATGTATCCATCCATTTAATTTAAAATAAATTAGCTCACGATCACTTGAACCAAGGTTTTCCCCTACAACCAACCTTTCTGTGAGGTCTCGCTAAACCCTCGATATCAAATTTAAAATTGCATCACCTCTTGTTGGAACGGTGAGTTTATGGTGAAGAACTGTCAGCTATCACACATCCAGGAAAACTTGAGTCCTGCCATTATTAGGAGCACTTACCCTCCAATTTTTATCTTGGAAATTACAGTCTCCTATCATTACTTGAGTGCCAGCAGTATCTAGTTCAATAAAAACATTAGAGATCTTTATCCATATCCAAATCTGATCCCGGTGGCAATCAGCTGCAGCAGACTCTCTATACCCACTTGCAGGATCTGGTGCTTCGATGTTGAGCTTAGGCACTGTCTTGAAAAGCCACACCATCCTCTGAGGGGTGCAACGTCCGTGCAATTCAGATAGTTACTTTAGAGTACACAGGCTGCCCTTGTCCTGGGGAACAACTGACTCTCCACTAGGACCAAATTGGGCCCCAAGCTCTTCAAGGTGTATTACCTCCTGACTCACCTTACACATCCAGGACTTTCTATCTACTGGATTTTGCATAGCTCGTGGCGTGCCACACCTTCACTCCCTCCCGTCCCCACTAGAAGGGAGAGACGCTTGGTAGTTCAAGGCTCATCTGGTTTCTGATTGCATACAGTGTGAAGTTAAGATGCGGCCACTAAAGGAATCGGGACTGGTCTCTGTGCCAAAATCTGTTTACACAGAAGCCAAGCCAAATATTGCCATTTTGGCAATAACGTTACTCTCTCACTAGTCCAAAACCAGGAGAAAATTCCTTATCCGGCAGGGATGTAAGATCCCATTACCAACCGGTAAGGTTAGGGATGTTCAGGTGTACTTCTGTACACAGTTAACTAATAAGTAGGGAGGGAACAGAGGAGGGAGGAGCTGGTGCACATGGAGAGGCAGCAGCACGGAGAGTGGGGTGGGGGAAGGCAAGAGCCAATGTACGTGGGAAGCCAGAGCCGCCCGCCGCTCCTATCGCCTGCGCTGCTGTCAGGAGCCAGTACGTGCGGGGAGCTGGCTTTTAAGGTGGCTCCTGCGTGTGCCGTTTTCTGCAGAGCCACCTGCCCCCTATGCTGCTGCCTCTTTCCATGCTCACGCCTGCCCCCTGCGTGTAAATATATTTTAACATCTCTAGTTACGGGTGATTGTTTCCTGGGTAACCGCTTACCATTTAACATCCCTATGTCCAGCATTGCTATCAGCAGTTAAATCAGAAGCGGCGTGGAAGACCAAACTGTCACTGTCTACTCAGGCTCTAAAAGTCTTGGAGACTGTAGGAAAAACCCATCGTAGCACCAACTCCTTAGCTGGCATCAGGTTTGTGTCTATTTTCCATTGCCAGTACCTTTGTAATGTTACTGCAAGTCCATGCAGATGCCCGCCAGGTTAAAATAAAGCAGACCTTTCCACAGGTGGGACACAGTCAACCCTTTTCTCCTTAAACAACGAGAAGTTGTGTGGCACCTTATAGACTGACATGGCTACCCCTCTCATACCTTTTCTCCTTCGTAATATGAACCAGGACTTGGGGATCTTGATAGATGATCAGCTAAATACGAGGTCCACGTGAAATGCTGTGACCCAAAGGGTCGATGCAATCCTTGAAAGTATACACAAAGGAATATCTAGAAGGATGGGGAAGACTGCATTATCTTTATTTGGTACTGGTGTGACACCCACCGGAATAGTATTTTCAGTTCTGATATCCCACCCTTCAGGAAGGATTTTGATAAATTGGAGAGGATTCAGAAAAGAGCAGGAGAATGACTGCAACATGTGTTGGAGTGAAAGGCTCAAGGAGCTCAGTCCTTCGGCTTAACCAAAAGAAGGCTCAGGGGTCACTTGATCAGTTCATAAGTATCCCCATGAGACACAAAGAGAGGGCTCTTCAATCTAGCAAATGTATGACAAGATCAGAAAGCTGGAAGCTGATGCTAGACAATTGAAGCTAGAAAGCACAGGGTATTCGTTTTTAGAACGGTACGGTAATAACCATTGGAACAACTTACTACTGGCCCCAGTGAATTCTTTTCCATTACTGACAGCTAAGCTTTCTCTCCTTCCTTCCCCCCCCCCCCCTCCACCTCCCTCCGCACTTCCAAATTTTTCTAATTCTAACAGGAATTAATTCAGGGGGTCATACTAGACGATCCCTGTGGTCTCTCCCGACTTTATAATCTATGAATGTTCTCATTCAATAGGTTCTCAAGTAGCATTTAAAATTACATTTTATGCAAGGAGTAACGGAACCAGAGAAGGTTGACGTGCTCCACATCCGACACATCTTACCGCCTTCCCATACTAGAGAATTGCGAACAGGTGTTTTAAGTAAATGTTACTTAGCCTTTTTCTGTAAAATAAAAATTCCACACCAAATACCACTGAATTTGGATAAAACAAATGATGGAGGAAAATAGTCAACTATTTCAGTTTTCAAAGTGTGAGTATTTTTAAAAACCCTCATACTGTCTTTTCAAACTACAAGCTAATGTAAAATGTTTCCTTGCCTATTTATATTCAAATTTCCTTGTGTGTTTCTCCTTCGTGCAAACCTTGCTGCTCCAAAATTCACTATGTATAAACTACTCTTTTCAATCAGAAGAGTTAAAAGCTTCATATATAACAACACCTTAAATGGTTTAATTGACTTTATCCTACTGAGACGCATAATAGTAAAGACCACAAAAAGCAGAAGTGAAGCAGTCCGGACCAGCAGAAGTCAGGACTGCTTAGTCCCGGCTCGCACTGGGTCTGGGATCTATCCCCGGTGTGGCGCTGCCTTTTAAATGTAATTTAAAATGCAGAGCCACAGCGTTCGTGGACCGGGCGCAAAGCGGAACTGAGCTGGGCTTGTTCAGCGCCGGCGTAGCATCACAAACAGCTGCCTTTCAGAATGTCATACCTAGGCTGTAGTGTACATGCTCCGTAAGAGCTTCTGTTCTTTGCTGCTGTCCTCACTCTGTCCGTACGTGGCTTCAGAGGCTGCTCCCGACTCTTTCCCATCATTGAAAAGAGACTCGGGGGTGCATCGCAGCAGGGGGAGGGGGCAGGGTGTAAGCAGGGGGCAGAAATGTACCAGCCTAGGGGCTTCAATTAACTTTCTGGTGGGGCAGAAAGGGGGCTGGAAAGAAAAATTGGGCAGGGAGGGGAGTGTGATTGGAGCTGGGGCGAGCCCTTCTACCGGAGTTTTGTTCCCACACAAGGAAGGACAACGGGGGTAACTGTTACCCAGAGAGTGAGCCCCCTGCCAAGGGTGCAGATCTAGGAGAGGGGCAGAGAGGGGTTTTTAGTTCCCTTTTCAGAGAGACACGTGCCTGAGCGCAGGGCAGCTTCCCGTCTGCTCTTAAAGGTATAGCTGCCCTAATGTCTTGTCTTTCTCTGCCAGCCCCTGCAGTCCCTCCCTCTCTGCACTGACTGCTACAGTCCATGGGGCAAAATGCTGCAAGCATCCCATCCCACATGCAGCTGTGAGGGAGCATGTAACACATTCTGAGGATTTAAAAGTCTCTCATCAGTTAATACGTGAAGTCTCATAACTGTTCAAATATTTGTCTTATCTCTTGCTGTAACTCCCTGAATTGCATTCCTGTCCTTCTACCCCACTTTAACGGTAGCTTTGCTCCTTTACAAATGTTATTTCTTTTACTCTTATTACAGGGCTGCGTCCTCTGCGTGCTACGCTTACCAACCAAATCCCCTGTAGTCTGGAGGGGTGAATGAGCGGGCTGGGAGTGTGGGGTCTCGGCTTGGGAAGTTGGGGCCACTTACTTGCTTTCACTTGGCTCCCAGCACCATAGCTCAGTCCCCGTCTACCACTGCTTTTAAAATCCATCTCATTTATTTTGCATTAATCGCTTCAACAAATTGAGCCCCTTAATTTTCATGCTACTCTATAAGTTGAGAGTTTGCCCTCACCTGCACTGCTGGCTGCGTTCCTTTCTGGTCACCCTACTCCAAAAAGATGTAGCGGACATGAAGAAATTTCCAATCAAAACACTGGCAATGATTAGAGACCCTGCAAGGTTCTGTGTGAAGAGAGACATTACACATAGCAATGAACAAGCGGTTACGCACTGGGGTCTCGGACAGTGTAGGGGACCCAGCCCCAGCAGTTCTTCCCTGGTGATGCAGCCCCCGCCTGCTCCCAGGCTGTGAAGTGGGAGCCAGGGCTGGAGCAGCCCATGCCCGGAGGGCTCGGCGCCAAGGCTGCCTGCAATGGCAGCGGCATGTGGACGCTGATGAGATGATGATGTCATTCTGTAGTCCAGCATGAGAATTCTTTTATATATATAGTGAGAGATTACTCTGAACACGTCATTATATATCTCTACTAGCATTACCCGTCCAGGGCTTACCTCAAAATAAGCTACGCAAATTGAGCTACTTCAATTGTGTAGCTTATTTTGAAATTGGGAGTGTCTACCCAGCACTTATTCTGAAACAGAGCATTCTTCCTCTGACTGCTCTTACTCCTCATACAATGAGGGTTATAAGAGTCAGAGTAAGAAGTTCTCCGGCTTGGCAATATTTTGACGCTCTTTTGAAATAACTGCTTACTGTGTAGATGCGGACTAAATTCTTTTGAAATAATGTGGCTGTGTCAACGTACTCTCCCTGAATAGCCGGCTGGTTATGGAGCGGTGGGACGCCCAGCAGTGACACCAAAACTTCCGAATGCAAAAGGCCACCTTTATGGAGCTGTGTGCCTGGCTCACCCCTGCCTTCTGAGAACAGGACCCCCATATGTGACCTGCCATCCCCCTGGAGAAGCAGGTTGCCATCACTGTCTGGAAGCTCGCCACCCCAGATAGTTACCGGTCCATGGGCATCCAGTTTGGCGTGGGAAAGTCCACCGTCAGGGCCCTCCTCATGGAGGTAAGGCACTCTTGAGCTGCTGTCTCTGCAGGGCGGGGGAGTTCTGGAAAGGGGGACCCTAAGGAAAGCGGGATGGAGGGGCGGGGGTGGGCTGAGGGTTGGGAGAAGCCCTGTTCCCGGGAGGTTGTGCCGTCCTGCTTTCACACAGCCCTCCTGGGATGGCGGCCTCATGGGGGGTGACTCCTGGGGTGTTTGGGGGGAAGAGCGAAGGGGAGTAGGCACCTCCCAAGAGCTCAGGCACTCCCTCTCATTCTCTGTTTTGTATATTTCTTTGTCTCCTTATGCACGTGGTGAGGGCCATCAACTCTGTCCTGCTGCACAGGGTCATCCGCCTGGGAGACCTGGACCCTATTGTCACCGGATTTGCTACCCTGGGCTTTCCAATTGCGTGGGAGCCATTGATGTAATGTAACCCATATTCCAATCCACGCACCTCATCATCGAACCACCCAGTACATCAACCAAAAGGACAAGTTCTGGATGGTGCTGCAGGCCCTGGTCGACCGCTGTGAACAGTTCACGGACATTTTCGTCGAGTGGTTGGGCAGGGTGCACGAAGCCCGCATTTTCCGAAACTCCAGCCTCTACTACAAACTGGAGGCTGGCACTTTTTTCCCTCGGCGTGACCTTCGCATCGGAGACGTGCAGATGCTACTGTGCATCGTGGGGGACAAGGCCTACCCCCTCAAGCCGTGGTTCATGAAGCCCTGCACCAGCCACCTGAACCCCAGCAGGACCAATTAAATGCCCTCCTCAGCCAAGCCCGCATGGAGGTGGAATGCGCCTTCGGGCGCCTAAAGGTGTAGCTCCGGTGCCTCCTGACCCGCCTCGATGTGGGGGAGCACAATATCTCTGAGGTGGTCTCGGCCTGCTGTGGCCTCCACAACATCAAGGAGAGAAAGGGGGAGGCCTTCCTACTGGGGTAGAGGGCAGAAGCTGGCCGGGAAGGAAGGGCCTTCGAGTAGCCACACACAGCTGCAATCCGCCAGGCCCATCAGGTGGGGGTGCGCATCCGGGATGTCCTGAGGGAGAGTTTTTCTCAAGGACCCCAGTAACTCTCCCCAGGGCCTCCCCACTAGGGGCCTGTGCCTTGCCCCCCTCTGCCTTTCTCACCACAATCCCTCCCTTTCCCATTCCCTATACTGTCAATAAAGACACCGATTTTGAGTTGAAAAACAAAACCTTTGTATTTTTTCATAATAAAAGTAATTGGGAAGTGTAGAGGAGGGGGGCAGGCTGAGAACCTGGAGAGGGAGGGTGGAGGGGGACTGAAAACCTGGATGGGCAAGAGGGACTGAGAACCTGGATGGGGGAGAATGGAGGGGAACTGAGAACCTGGCTGTTCCCCACTCTGGCATGATGATTGTAGAAGTGGGGCCCTGCAAAAGCACCCCAAAACCTTGTCTTTACAGGCTTTGGTACAAAAGACTTCCCCCCAGACTCCTGATACCCGGACTTTGGGGAATATCCGCTGCCACCACTCAAGTATTCCAAGGAACCAGGGAAAAGATCACTTGGGAAACCTCCTCCCTAAAACCTCAGGGGTTCCTGAAGCTCTTTCCCCCAAAGAGCTTGAAAAAAGAAAAAAGAAACTAGCTACAGTCTGTGGTAGCTGACTCCTAGTCAAACAGACAGAGTGACCTCTCAGGACACAAAAATGAACCAATACTGATTAATAAGAAAAAGAAAACAAACTTTTATTATCAAAACAAAACTACCATTGCAAGCATAGTTGAGATGGCTAGATGGTAAGGGCCACTAATTGATATACTCAGAGAAAATTCCGTGAGTTAGAACGCTTGATTGCGAAAGAGAGAAAAAACACTGTTAACAGCTCAGACATCAATTCCAAATTCCCAAACCATAAAACCTGATGGGCTAACTAAACTTTGCCCTACTTACATATGGTGAGACTCAGACAAAGGAGGGAAAAGATAAAAGTTCCTTTGTTTCAGTTTGAAATCCCTACCTGCATTACTATTGGCTGATACCTGGCTAGGGACAGGAGACATAGTTAACCCCTTAGCCACCAGGCTGTTGGTCAGCCCTCCTGATTATGACAGGGAGGGGGGCTCAGGCCTGGGAGCGGCGCATGGTGCAGCTAGAAGTGCAGCCTCAGGTCCAGGGACCTCGGCGGTGGGTGGGGTCTGGGACAACAAAGGTAGACAGGAGGGGGGCATAGAGAGGGGTCAGGTATGGTGCAGGGGGGGGGCGCGAGCAGAGACAGGATTTCATGGATGGTGGCATCATTTCATGGATGGTGGAACACATGTTTTTGCCCTACCGCACAATCTGATCCCACATGCAGGTCTGCCACTGGGCGTCATCCCGGACCCTCTGTGCCAGGGTTTGCTGCATGTCACAGAGGATGGCCACGTGCTGTCTCGTGAGGTCCTCGTGGACCCTCCTGCACTTGCGGCTGCCCTGGTGTCGGGCGGCTGCCTCGAATGGCATTGCTCGTCCCTCAGAGACGCTTGGTCTGGCTGTGGAGAATAAAGAGGGAGAGGTGGTAATTAATCTAAGCAGACACTGTCCCTGAGGCCCTGCCCTCCTCTGTGATCAGCAATCAACAGTCTTTGGGCCGGAGGATGGGGATGTCCTGGGAGCAAGGCCATGTGTGGCCTGCACAGCAGGCCCTGCCTCACAGGGGCCTCGAGGTGTATGGGGACCATGCTTCCACCCTCCACCCCATCCAACAAACAAGCAGACAAGGGAAGTGTCTGGCCACACTGGGATCCCATGGGTGGGAGAGGGCCCTGGAGCAGCCTGCCCCTCCATGGGGCTCACACGCACACCTGCGCCTGGCTGCGCTGCCTCACGCATGCAGGCAGGCATACCCGTGTGCGGCACTCCTTGGACTGTGTGGGGTCTTGCGTGCGCCCTTGTGCCCAGCCTCCTTCCAGCGGTGGCTGGTGGTGGGAGGGCGTGGGTCAGACATGTGAGTGGCCTCCCCAGAGCCCATGAGCAGGAGTCCAGGGGTGCTCTGGGGCTGCCTCACGAGACCACGTTGTGCAGACCGGCACAGCACGTGCTTTCACGTGCATGGACTGCAGCACAATGTCCAGGTCGAGCAGGCCGAGCGACAATCACAGCTCAACCCTGTGGGGTCCTGCCCTGGAGCGAGAGCTTTGCTCACGGGCTCTGGCGTAGCCCTGGCAGAGCTCTTTTACTTTGCTCCGTACCTGTTCCAAAGTTTGGGGGAAGGGGTGGCCCCATGCAGCCAGATCCTCAGCCATCCGGCCGTACATGTCTGCATTGCGCACCCGGGAGCGGAGGTTTTTAGGGTAGTTTTGCAGGCCCCCACTTCTGCATGCCAGAGTGGGGAGTTAGCCTTGAAAGTGTATAACCGGTGCTCACAACGACTAGGAGGGAGAGGGAAAGAGCAGTTACCCCAGGGCCCTGTGATTTAAAAGAGCCCAAACCCTGTAAATCACTGCTAGAACACTGGGTGGCATGGGAAGGGCAGTGCTGAAGAGAAGAGGATGTGAGAGGCCTCTCTAGACCAGTGGCAGGCCACAGGCAGCCAAATAGGACACAGTGAACCCCCCATCTATCAGCATTAGCGCCCCTGGACCAGGGGATGTGAAAGGCCCCTCTGAACCAGTGGCAGGCACACAGGCAGTGAAGTCTAACGCAGTGAAGCCCCATCTATCACCTTTAGCTCCCTCTGGACCCGGGATGTGAAAGGCCCCTGTGGACCACTGGCAGGTGCAAAGGCAGCAAAGTGTAACATAGTGCACCCCCATCTATCAGGATTAGCTCCCTCTGTAGCCATAAAAGGATGGGTAGCGAAAACTGAGCAAAATCAAAACTGACATACTAGTATGTCAGTAACCGCTACTGGGAGCTGATCTGGAGAGCAGCTGCTTGTGACGTTACAAGGGCCTCTTGCTCCAGCCTCTTTCTCCAGACCAGCTATGGCCACTGTACCACACAGCACCAGCTGCGCTGGGCAACACCGCCACTTGTACACTTTGCCTTCCAAAAACCCTTGGCTGCACACACCAGTAGCCCCCTCCTTCTTCTCGACCACTTGCTCTGTGGGGAAGGCCTTTGAGGGGCTGCTCAGCTCCTCCCACGCTCCCTCTTCCCAGCCTTTCCCTCGCCCACAGCCTCATCAACACCTTCATCCTCTTCTCACAACCCTTGCTTTCTGCCCTTCTCCTTCCTCACATCCCACGCTCCTCAAACTCACGCCGTCACAAACTCAGGCACGGGAGCCCACGGTGTTCCAAGCGCTTCCTTAGGGTCGCATCTTCTCAGGCCCGCACATCCTTCCTTTCCATGCCCGCAGGACACACGTTCCAAACACAGAGCTTTCCAGGAGCCAAAGAGCTGCTCATGGACTTTGGCACCCAGGAAGAAGTCTTCTTGCTCTCCTTCCCATGGAGCTACTCCAGGGTATGTCTACACTACAAAGTTAATTCGAACTAACGGACATTAGTTCGAATTAACTTTGATAGGCGCTACACACGCTCGGAGCGCTTAGTTCAAACTAGGTAAACCTCATTCTACGAGGACTAAGCCTAGTTCAAACTTACTAGTTCGAATTAAGGGGTGTGTAGCCCCTTAATTTGAACTAGTGGGAGGCTAGCCCTCCCCAGCTTTCCCTGGTGGCCACTCTGGCCAACACCAAGGAAACTCTACTGCCCCCCTCCCGGCCCCGGACCCCTTAAAGGGGCACAGGCTGGCTACGATGCCCGTGCCATGTGCAAGCCTGCCAGCACCCAGCCAGCAGACCCTGCACCTGGCACGGCTCGAGCCAGCCACCCGATGCCCCCCAGCCCTCCCCCTCTTCCCGGGACCAGGCTGGCGGCTCCCGGGAGCTTGCCCGGGACCGCAAGAGGCGGGCACCCTCCTGGTCTAGTGCGGACATCGTGGACCTCGTCCACGACCTCGGCACTAGGCACAGGAAAGTGGCCGTCTAGGGCAGAAGAGCTGCCAGCCTGGCCACCCAGGAGCTGGTGTGCATGAAAATCAAGGTGGTCCACTGAGACCCCCCGACCCTGAGCCCTGAGCTTACAATGGCCGTACTGGGTCAGACCAAAGGTCCATCTAGCCCGGTAGCCTGTCTGCCGACAGTGGCCAACCCTAGGGATCCTGGAGGGGATGGACCGAAGACAGGGACCAAGCCATTTGTCTCGTGCCATCCCTCTCCAGCCTTCCACAAACTTTGGACAGGGACACCACTCCTACCCCCTGGCTAATACCACTCCATAGACCCAACCTCCATGACTTGATCTCACTTCTCTTTAAACTCTGTTCTAGTTCTAGCCTTCACAGCCTCCTGCAGCAAGGAGTTCTACAAGTTGACTCTTTGCTTTGTGAAGAACAACTTTCTGTTACTAGTTTGAAGCCTGCTACCCATTCCTTTCCTTTGGTGTCCTCTAGTCCTTCTATTATGGGAACTAATGAACAACTTTTCTTGATGCAGCCTCTCCACCCCACTCATGCTTTTATAGACCTCTATCATATCTCCCCTCCATCTCCTCTTTTCTAAGCTGAAAAGTCCCAGTCTGTTTAGCCTCTCTTCATATGGGACCTGTTCCAAACCCCTCATCATTGTAGTTGCCCTCCCCTCTCCCACCCTCTCTCTTCCCCTCTCCCACCTCCTTTTCCCAGTCTCCCCCAGTTTTGTTCAATAAAGAGAGATTCTATTTTGGAACACAATTGTCCTTTATTTTGTACATCAGGAAGGGGGGCTAGGGAAGGGTAAGTGGAAGGAGGTGAGGGAGGAATGGGGTACGAGCCCCCAACGGGGAGGACTGGGCTGGCTCTGCGGGCTTCTGGGGTGGAAGCTCTCCTGCAGCCCCCCAATTGCCCCCTCTCCCCAGATGGCAGCCTGCGGCAAGTGCAGCCGGTCTGATGGCCGAGCGCTGTGATGTGCCCAGTGTGGGTACTCCGGGCAATCCAAGCCAGGACTGCTTTGCAAGCGGGGCACCCCTGAGAATTGTCTGTCCGGGGTGGGGGGTCGGGTCCCTTTAAGCACAGCCCTCGGCTAGCCTGAGACAGCAGCTCCACGCTCTAAGTCCTCATCTGATGCCCTGCTGGCACTGCTTCTGGCCATCCTTAACCCTGGTTCAGGGTCCACTCTGCGTGGACATGCTAGTTCGAATTAGCAAAACGCTAATTCAAACTAGTTTTTTAGTCTGGATGAGTTAGTTCGAATTAGCTTAGTTCAAATTAAGTAATTCGAACTAAGTTAGTTCGAATTAGCGCTGTAGTGTAGACATACCCCCCACTCGCTGTCCCTTCCCAAGCCAAAGTCAGGGCCACCTGCCGGCTCTCTGTGCACATGGGTGCAATTAGGCTGAGCCAGGGCCTGCTGCTCTGAAGATCCCTCGCTAAAAAGCCATGCCGTGACTCCGACTCGAGCCGAGGTTGCTGCGGCGGCAGCACAGAGTACTAACCGCTATACAATCACGGCCGAGCCATGGGCCCCCGCGGCAGCTGAACAGGAAAGGCTCAGCTCTGCGCTCGCACAAAGGCCGCTTTCCTCACCTAGGGCTGCAGCTTCTCACGCACCCCTCCTCTCCGCACCCACTGGAGTAACTGAATTTTAGCCCAGGGGGTTTCCCTGAGTATCCTTATCAATTGATTGCTCTTTCCATCTAGACACTTTCCTATGCTTGCAACTGTAGTTTTGCTTTGATAATAAAAGCTTGTGTCTTTTTTTCTAAATAACCGGGATTGGTGGATGGCTGTGTCCTTAGGACTCAGCGCCCAGTTATAAGGGCAGAGTCCATTGTTGTCTGTGTTGTCCTTCCGTGTTTCCCAACTCCAAGCAAAAGGGAGGTTGGGGCAGGGAGAGAGTTTTACCTTTGGGAGGAGATTTCCCAAGTGATCTCTTCCCTGGTGTTCTTGGAATTACTTGGGTGGGGGCAGCGGATTCCCCAAAATCTGGGTATTAGGATTTTGGGGTGAAGTTTTTGTACCAGAGCCTGTAGAAGCCAGGTTGTCGGAGTGCTCTTGCAGGCCCCCACTTCTGCATTCG
The DNA here is from genome assembly GCF_052426305.1 of Pelodiscus sinensis. Classification (NCBI taxonomy): domain Eukaryota; kingdom Metazoa; phylum Chordata; order Testudines; family Trionychidae; genus Pelodiscus; species Pelodiscus sinensis. Next base: position 152,648,267 of record NC_143053.1, read on the forward strand.
TCGTGCCAGAGCAGGGAACAGCCTGACACGTCCCAAGCCCCAGCCAGGGCCAGCTGCTGGCTCTCTGTGCACATGGGCGCAATCCGGCTGAGCCAGGTACTGCCACTCCGAAGATCCCTCACTAAAACCCTCCCGTTGTGACTGGCAGTCAAAGCGACGTTGCTGCAGCCACACACAGCACAGAGTACTATCCGCTGTACGATCACCGACGTGCCTTTACCATGGGCAAGCCAGAGCCACTGGCTTTGCAGGGTCATTATCTCTCTGCAGGTAAAAATCACCTTGTGGGGGCAGGAGTGCTGGTTCCTGTATGGGAATAGAGGGGCCAGGCACCCTGCTGGCCAGGCAGGTGGCATTTCTTTCTCTCCATGCAAAAAGCTGGCGGTAACAGCACTTTCCCATCAGGGAGTTGCAGCCCAGTCTCCGGCGCCAGGGATACTCAGCACGATATGAACAGAGAAGGCAGGCATTATAGCACTGAGGTGACCGGAGACTTTATGGAGGGTGCTTTTGGTCCCATGCGCTTTGCGCTTGTCCCCTCCCCAGAGGGGAAGGAAAAGAGAAATCCCTCCTCCCCTCGTGGGGTTAGCGCCAGCGAGCAAAGGGAGCCGCGTCCTCGGCGCGATTAGCACCTTAACCGACCGATCTAACCGAGCAGCCGGCGCACGCTGGTTTCAGAGCTTTGAAGTCAGGCGAGCAAGCGCTTTCCCTGCTTCCCTGCCGCGGGACACGGCGCGAGCGGCTCTGCTACTTGCGGGGCATTTCCGGCGGCATTTTCAAACCCCGGCAGAGCACGTGCGCGCAGACAGCCCCTCCCGCACTCGGGCCGACGGGAGCCCGCGGCGACAGGCAGGGAGCGCGCCCGGCGCGCGGCTCCAGCACGGGACATGCAGCGCAGGCGATGGAAAGGGGCCAGCTGGGGACCCCGCCTGGGGGGCGGAGCGGGCGGGGGCGGGGCTACTATTTGAAGGCACGAGAGGGGGGCGGGCGCAGCCTGGGGGAGGGGCTCCTGCCGGCGGGGAGCAGAGAGCGGGGCGGGGCCTGGCTGCCGCAGGGGACAGTAGCGCGGGGAGCTACTGGCCGCAGCACGAGTCCCACAGATATTGGTGCGCGTGCCGCCTCCTCGCCGCCTTAACCCCGGGGCCCCCGCGCCATGGCCCCGCCCACACTCCTCCCAAGGCCTTCGGAAGCGCAGCGGCGTCCCCTTACTGCGCAGGCGCCAACTTTCCCGCCAAAAAAGGGCGAAACCAAAAAACGTAATAGGACGGAGCCTTCCCCCCCCACCACGTGGTCAGGAGATGGTATCGCCCAGGGCTGAGCATATAAAAAGGCGACTACTGGCCACGCCCCTTTCACTCCTGGACGCACAGGCCGCCTTGCTGCCCGTCTCGCCGGTAGGGGAAAGGTTTGTCTCCGCGGACGCGCCTTGGCTGCTCCGAGCCGGGTAACCGCTGCGCTCGGCTCCCCCCCGCCCGGAAAGAGCAGCGCGGAGCGGGGAGACGCCCGGGGCCGCCTCCTGGGGCCGCTTTGCTCCAGCCCGGCGTGTTCCCCGGCGCGCGTCGAAAGCGTTTCTCTGTTTCCCGGCCAGGCTGCAGCGCCGCCCCCTGCTCCTGGGAAAGGCTCGCCTGAGAGCGCTTCGACGGGAGCTCCGGTGAGAGAGTGTAGGGGGTGGGGCGCGTGGGCGGTGTCCCCAATAGGCTGGGCAAGGTATCTGCTAGTCTCAGTGTCTGGGTATCTTCCTTCACTGGTGCCGGTTGCACAGACTGTCTGGCCAGGCTTTGAGCAGTTTGAACTGTGTGCAATGGGAGTGCTTTGTTACAGCTGAATGTACGAGGGGCCATAGATTGGGAGGCAAGGCTTTGAGCTGGGCCTGCTTCTTGCACCACCACCCTTACAGGAAAGGCAGAGGAAAAACTGAGGGAGCAGCCAATGGGGTTGCTTTTGAGAGCTCTGATGGAAGTTTGGGTAATTGAGGCAGTGCTGGGAAAGGGTTGGACGGTGGCTTGTGTCATGAACTGGCTGATGAATTCTCCAAAAGTCTGTATGTCTGGTGATGTTCCCTCACTGGGGATGGCTTCACACAGGCTTGAGCTGTGTGTTGAGCAGTTGGAATTGTCTCTAATGGGAGTGCTTTGTTACATGTGGATGGACAGGGGCAATAGATTTGGAGGCAAGGCTGTGAGCTAGGCTCCTTTATAGAGCCACCATCTTTGCAGAGAGAAAAGTGAAGGAGCAGCCAACTGAGTAGTTTCCCAAAGATCTGATGGGAGCTTGGGTGAGTGTGGCCATTTTGGGGGCAAGGCTGTCTGTGTTTTTAGTTGGCTGCACTCAGTATCCACTAGTCTCAGTGTCTGGTGATTTTATGTCAGTGGTGCCGGTTGCACAGACTGTCTGGACATGGTTTGAACAGTTGAATTGTGCCTAATGGGAGTGCTTTGTTTCAGGTGGATGGACAAGGGGCAATAGAACTGGAGGCAAAGCTGTGAGCTGGGCCTCCTTTTTAGAGCCACCATCTTTGCCGACAGAAAAGTGAAGGAGCAGCCAAGTGAGGAATTTCCCAAATATCTCATGGGAGCTTGGGTGAGTGTGGCCATTTTGAGGGCAAGGCGGTCTGTGTTTTTAGTTGGCTGCACTCAGGATCCACTAGTCTCAGTGTCTGGTGATTTTATATCAGTGGTACCGGTTGCACAGACTGTCTAGACATGGTTTGAACAGTTGAATTGTGCCTAATGGGAGTGCTTTGTTTCAGGTGGATGGACAAGGGGCAATAGAACTGGAGGCAAAGCTGTGAGCTGGGCCTCCTTTTTAGAGCCACCATCTTTGCCGACAGAAAAGTGAAGGAGCAGCCAAGTGAGGAATTTCCCAAATATCTCATGGGAGCTTGGGTGAGTGTGGCCATTTTGAGGGCAAGGCGGTCTGTGTTTTTAGTTGGCTGCACTCAGGATCCACTAGTCTCAGTGTCTGGTGATTTTATATCAGTGGTACCGGTTGCACAGACTGTCTAGACATGGTTTGAACAGTTGAATTGTGCCTAATGGGAGTGCTTTGTTACAGGTGTATCAACAAGTGGCAATAGAATTGGAGGCAAGGCTGTGAGCTGGGCCTCCTTTTTAGAGCCACCATCCTTGTAGGAAAGGCAGGCAGAGAGCAAACGCAAGGAGCAGCCAATTAAGGAGCTTGCCAAAGATCTGGTGGGAGTTTTGGTAAGTGTGGTCATTTCGGGGGCAAGGCGGTCTGTGTTTTTAGTTAGCTGCACTAAGTATCCACTAGTCACAGTGTTTGGTGATTTTATGTCATGGGTGCCGGTTGCACAGACTGTCGGGACATGGTTTGAACAGTTGAATTGTGCCTAATGGGAGTGCTTTGTTTCAGGTGGATCGACAAGGGGCAATAGAATTGGAGGCAAGGCTGTGAGCTGGGCCTCCTTTTTAGAGCTGACAACTTTGCAGACAGAAAAGTGAAGGAGCAGCCAATTGAGGAGCTTGCCAAAGATCTGGTGGGAGTTTTGGTAAGTGTGGTCATTTCGGGGGCAAGGCGGTCTGTGTTGTTAGTTGGCTGGACTAAGTATCCACTAGTCTCTGTGTCTGGTGATTTTTATGTCACTGGTGCCGGTTGCACAGCCTGTCTGGACATGCTTTGAGCAGTTGGAATTGAATGAACTGGGAGTGCTTTGTTACAGGTGGATCGACAAGTGGCAATAGATATGGAGGCAAGGCTGTGAGCTGGGCCTCCTTTTTAGAGCCAACATCTTTGCAGACAGAAAAGTGAAGGAGCAGCCGACTGAAGAATTTCCCAAAGATCTGATCGGAGCTTGGGTGAGTGTGGTCATTTTGGGGGCAAGGCGGTCTGTCGTTAGTTGGCTGCACTCAGTATCCACTAGTCACAGTGTCTGGTGATTTTATGTCACTGGTGCCGGTTGCACAGACTGTCTGGACATGGTTTGAACAGTTGAATTGTGCCTAATGGGACTGCTTTGTTTCAGGTGGATGGACAAGGGGCAATAGAATTGGAGGCAAGGCTGTGAGCTGGGCCTCCTTTTTAGAGCCACCATCCTTGTAGGAAAGGCAGGCAGAGAGCAAACGCAAGGAGCAGCCAATTGAGGAGCTTGCCAAAGATCTGGTGGGAGTTTCGGTAAGTGTGGTCATTTCGGGGGCAAGGCGGTCTGTGTCGTTAGTTGGTTGCACTCAGTATCCACTAGTCTCAGTGTCTGGTGATTTTATGTCAGTGGTGCCGGTTGCACAGACTGTCGAGACGTGGTTTGAACAGTTGAATTGTGCCTAATGGGACTGCTTTGTTTCAGGTGGATGGACAAGGGGCAATAGAATTGGAGGCAAGGCTGTGAGCTGGGCCTCCTTTTTAGAACCACCATCCTTGTAGGAAAGGCAGGCAGAGAGCAAACGCAAGGAGCAGCCAATTGAGGAGCTTGCCAAAGATCTGGTGGGAGTTTCGGTAAGTGTGGTCATTTCGGGGGCAAGGTGGTCTGTGTCGTTAGTTGGCTGCACTCAGTATCCACTAGTCTCAGTGTCTGGTGATTTTATGTCACTGGTGCCGGTTGCACAGACTGTCGAGACGTGGTTTGAACAGTTGAATTGTGCCTAATGGGACTGCTTTGTTTCAGGTGGATGGACAAGGGGCAATAGAATTGGAGGCAAAGCTGTGAGCTGGGCCTCCTTTTTAGGGCCACCATCTTTGCAGAGAGAAAAGTGAAGGAGCAGCCAACTGAGTAGTTTCCCAAAGGTCTGATGGGAGCTTGGGTGAGTGTGGCCATTTGGGGGGCAAGGCGGTCTGTGTTTTTAGTTGGCTGCACTCAGTATCCACTAGTCTCAGTGTCTGGTGATTTTATGTCACTGGTGCCGGTTGCACAGACTGTGTGGACATGGTTTGAACAGTTGAATTTTGCCTAATGGGAGTGCTTTGTTACAGGTGTATCGACAAGTGGCAATAGATTTGGAGGCAAGGCTGTGAGCTGGGCCTCCTTTTTAGGGCCACCATCTTTGCAGAGAGAAAAGTGAAGGAGCATCCAACTGAGGAGTTTGCCAAAGATCTGATGGGAGCTTGGGTGAGTGTGGTCTTTTTGGGGGCAAGGCGGTCTGTGTCGTTAGTTAGCTGCACTAAGTATCCACTAGTCACAGTGTTTGGTGATTTTATGTCAGTGGTGCCGGTTGCACAGACTGTCGAGACATGGTTTGAACAGTTGAATTGTGCCTAATGGGACTGCTTTGTTTCAGGTGGATGGACAAAGGGCAATAGAATTGGGGGCAAGGCTGTGAGCTGGGCCTCCTTTTTAGAGCCACCATCCTTGTAGGAAAGGCAGACAGAGAGCAAACACAAGGAGCAGCCAATTGAGGAGCTTGCCAAAGATCTGGTGGGAGTTTCGGTAAGTGTGGTCATTTTGGGGGCAAGGCGGTCTGTGTGTTTAGTTGGCTGCACTCAGTATCCACTAGTCTCTGTGTATGGTGATTTTATGTCACTGGTGCCGGTTGCACAGACTGTCGAGACATGGTTTGAACAGTTGAATTGTGCCTAATGGGACTGCTTTGTTACAGGTGTATCGACAAGTGGCAATAGATTTGGAGGCAAGGCTGTGAGCTGGGCCTCCTTTTTAGGGCCACCATCTTTGCAGAGAGAAAAGTGAAGGAGCATCCAACTGAGGAGTTTGCCAAAGATCTGATGGGAGCTTGGGTGAGTGTGGTCATTTTGGGGGCAAGGCGGTCTGTGTCGTTAGTTAGCTGCACTAAGTATCCACTAGTCACAGTGTTTGGTGATTTTATGTCACTGGTGCCGGTTGCACAGACTGTCGAGACATGGTTTGAACAGTTGAATTGTGCCTAATGGGACTGTTTTGTTTCAGGTGGATGGACAAGGGGCAATAGAATTGGAGGCAAGGCTGTGAGCTGGGCCTCCTTTTTAGAGCCACCATCCTTGCCTGAGAGAAAGCTATAGGAGCAGTCAAGAGGGGTGCTTACCAAAGACCTGACTGGAGCTCAGGTAAGTGTGGTGTTTGGGCGGGAGGGTTTGGGCTGTGGGTTGTCGTGAACTGTGTGGGTTAACTGGTCAGTAGTCTGTCTGGTCATTTTCTTTTACTGGTTCCCATTCCTGGACTATTTTCTCATATGTTGAGCCATTTGAATTGTGTATAATGGGAGTGCTTTGTTACAGTTGGGTGTACAAGGGATAGATTTTTGAGGCAAGGCTTTGAGCTGGGCCTCCTTTTTAGAGCCACCAGCCTTATGCCAACGGCAGAGCAAAATCGGAGGGAACAGCCAACAGGGTTGTTTTCGAAAGATCTGATGGGAGCTTGAAGTAAGTATGGTGTTCGTGGGGCCTTTGTCGTTTGGTGGCTGGGCTAGGTATCCAAGAGTCTTAGTGTTTGGTGGTGATCCTTCACTGGTGCTGGTTGCACAGACTGTTTGGTGGTATGTTGAGTAGTATGAATTGTTTCTATTGGGAGTGGTTTGTTACAGGTGAGTCTGCAAGGGGCGATATAATTGGAGGAAAGGCTTTGAGATGGGCCTCCTTCTTAGATCCTCCATCCTTGCACCAAAGGCCAGCAGAGAGAAAACTGAATGAGCAGCCAAGTGAGGCACTTGCAAAATATCTGATGGGAGTTTGGGTAAGTGTGGCAATTTTGGGGGTGAGGGTGCTGTGTCGTAGTTGGTGGGCTAAGTATCCACGAATCTTCGTGTCAAGTGATTTTTCTTCGTTGGTGCTGGTTGCGCAGTCTGGCCATGCTTTGAGCAGTTTTATTGTGCCTAATGAGAGTGCTCTGTTACAGGTGGGTCTACAAGGGGTGAGATTTTTTTCAGGCAAGTCTTTGGGCTGGGCCTCCTTTTTAGAGCCACCAGTCTTACACCAAGAGCAGAGGAAAAACGGAGGAAGCAGCCAACAGGGTCACTTTGGAGAGATCTGCTGGGAGCTTGGGTAAGTGTGGTCTTTGTGGGGGCTTTGTCGCTTGGCTGGGCTAGGAATCCAAGACGCTTAGTGTCTGCTTATGTTCCTTCACTGGTGCTGGTTGCACAGACTGTTGGGCTGAGTTTTGAGCCGTTTGAATTGTGTGTAAAGGGCGATAAGATAGGACAAAGGGCCTTTAGCTGGGCTTCCTTCTGAAAGGGACCAGCCAAAGTATGGTCTCTAGAGCCCTTTTAAAAATATGGGCATTTCTGAGTGGTTACAGCTAAATTAATCCCCATGGTTTTGTATTTCTAGTCGGGAATTTTTTTCCTCCCGTCTGCAAACTTACATTCAATGACATGTTATCAATCCATTTGAGGGTCCTCCCTCTTATACCATGACAACCTACTTGACGGGAGAGCTTTTGATGAGGGATCTTGCCAAAGTCTTCCTGGAAATTGTTGTAGTCCAATAAAGAGGCTGGCTTCCCCCTTCTCCACAGGTCTGTTAACCCTTTCCCACTCGAACTCTCCAGGAGGGCATGACTTGGCTTTACAGAAACTGTTCTCCCCTACCCCAACAAATTACATCTCGCACAATTTTGTGCTTGACCATGGTTCCAAGTAAATTGCCCAGTAAATTACAATTGCTTCTTTTGCTTGGGGGTTCTCCTAGTATGGTTTTTACTATGGAGGACACATATAAGTTCGGCCTCTCTTTCAGTGCCTTTGAAAATCATCCGGGGTTATACTTCTCTCACTGTACCTTTTTGACTTCTGTTTAAGCAACTTACTCATTTCTGTGTAGTTCCCCTTTCCGAAATTCAGTGCTACAGAGAGGTTAGCGGGGTACCGTTTTAGTTTAGATGGAGCCCATCCTTCCTGTATAGGCTCCCCCTTTCCCCAAAGCTCCCCCCTGCCTGATAAAGCTAAATCCCTCCTGTCAACACCACCGTCTCCTCCACACATGGAGACTGAAGTGCTGCCTGCCTACCTGGTCCTGCGTGTGGAAGCGGAAGCCTGGGAAAGGTCCGAGAGGAGCGCTCAGGTAAGTGTGGCTCTTTTTGGGGAGGTGGTCGGGGCGGAGGGTTTGTTGAGGGGAGGTGGGATGAGTATCGAGTGTCTGTGTAGCCAGACAGGAAACCCCCTTGTAACATCCATCTTTGCTTGCCTGGAAGCATGCAGGCAACACAGAGCAGTAAAACAGCATAGTCTTTGAAAGCCTGGACAGGAGGCCCAGATATGCCAGCTCATAAGTGACCCTGGATGGCTGTAGACAGAGATAGGCCAATTGTTGACCTTGAGGCTGCGAAAACTGCCTTGGCTGGCACCTATATTGATATGAACACACAGCTGTCCGTGGGGGGAGGAATCTCTCGCCCAGTAAAGAATGTCCAGTACTCACAATTTAGTTCTCTCTCTTACAAGTGTAAATTAAGTTGAAACTCCTTTGTAAGAACTGGCGTCACAAAGACAGACCAGCACAATTTGGAATCTTAGATAAGAAAGAGGATACGGGCCCCTATGGGTATAAAGATGGGTCCAGCACCACATTTACTCTGAGTGTCAATCTACCATCTTATCTGCAGGTCGGGTTAGGTGTTTGACCTCCCGAGGTTCCACGGAGATGCCCACCTCGTATTCGTCTTTCCTAGGAATTGAGGGACTGGCTCTGGCCTGATACGCTGGAGTAGAGAGGCACAGAAGGGGGTAAAAATTGTACCTGGATGTGGTCCTTTGTCTGTCTTAAGTGTACACGTAGACTTACAGCTCTCTAAAGATTAAGCTGTTACTTGGTACCATTATTTCTATTTTCTATCTTAATTTTCTTTGTAACCATTTTTAAGATCTATATTTGCTAGCAGTTAAGAAATAGAGCAATAGCCATTATAACCATATGATTTATAAGCTTCTTTAATAAACCTGTAACTGTTTAAGCTTAAACCTGACTCCTTCAGTTGCTGTAACAGAACCAAGCACAATTTAAAAGAACTCCAGCCGGTCATAAGGGACAGGTATAGGGAGAGCTTGGGCATTTGGATCGTGTCGCTTCCAGAGGACAGATCCGTAGGGGCATCTCTCAGTCTTCCCTAGGCTGCCCGCTGCGAAGGGATCCTGTATCCTAGCAGTCAAAGTCTGAGATGTAATAAGCTCTCCCTGTAAACTCTGGGGCGTCTGTCGGCCTCTTGGCTGCCCTCCGCGAAGGGATCCCGATCCTAGCGGACAAAGACACGGACGTTAAACTCCTTGGGGCGCCCTTCAGCCTCCCAGGCTGCCCACTGTGATGGGACCTTGCGTCTCAGCAGTTAAAGACTTGGGTGTAACACACAAACACACACTGCCCTGACCATCGGCTGAGAGCATTGGCGTAGTCGGCAGGATTGTGTTATTGGTTCAAATACAGCAACGTGAAGCCAGTCACGATTGATGTGGATTTTAGCTATATAGAGAAAATGTTTGCCCTAACTGGTGCTAGTTGCAGGGAGTGAGACGTCATGTGTTTGGCAGTTGAGAGTGCTCTGTTGCAGGTGGGGACCTTGAGGGGAGATAGGGCTTGGAGGGAAGGCTTGAAGCCAGCAGCCGGAGGGAACTGAGTGAGCAGCCAAGAGGGGAGTTTCCCGTAGGAAGGTCCAAGTGGAGCTCAGGTAAGCGTGGCTTTTGGGGGCTTGCGTTAAGAACGGCCATAGTGGGTCAGACCAGATACCCATGTAGCCCAGTATCCTGTCTTCCAACAGTGGAGGATAATAGTTCCCTAGGGCTATCCTCTTCTTCTTCTTGGAGCAGGAGATGGCTACCCACAAATATTGCGTGGCATATTTAGGTTCATTTAAGGTGTTTACTTGACTCGATTCTGCATTTTCTTTCACGGATAGTGCCGCTCCCCCACCAGCACGACCTGTTGTGTCCTTCGCATCCCTGCCCGGGGTATGGCTGTGTCCCATTGATCGTCCTCATTCCACCAAGTTTCCGTGGTGCCTATTGTATCGCTATCCTTCTTTGATACGAGGCAGTCTGGTTCACCCGCTGAATATTTAGACGTCTAGCGTTTGTGTAGAAGCACTTGAAAAGTGTCCCTCCTGATCTGTCTGCCACTTGCAGAGGTGTTAGCCTCTGTTTTGTTTCTCATCTGCTCTTACCCATACCCTCTCATCTTCCATCCTGTCTTTCTTACTAGACCGTAGAGACTCTGCATGAATAGAGCCTCCCCTAAGAGATGTCTGTGTAGGATCCAAGTGCTCCTCCGCACCCGTGGGCTTTCCCTTAGCCCTTAGTTTCAAACCTGCTCTACGACCTTTTTAATGTGAAGTGCCGGCAGCGGGGTACCATTTTGGTTTAGGTGGAACCCAGCCTTCCTGTATAGGCTCTCCCTTTCCCCAAGGCTCCTCTTCTCCCCCCCCCCCCACTGTTCCTGATAAAGCTTAAATCCCTCCAGTCTACACCATGGTCTCGTCCACGCTTGGAGACTGAAGTGCTGCCTGCCTACCTGGTCCTGCGTGTGGAAGTGGAAGCGTTTCAGAGTTAGCCTGGGAAAGGTCCGAGAGGAGCTCTCGGGTAAGTGTGGCTCTTTTTGGGGAGGTGGTCGGGGCGGAGGGTTTGTTGAGGGGAGGTGGGATGAGGATCGAGTGTCTGTCTGATTTCTCTAACTGGTGCCTGTTGCAGGGAGTGAGACACCATGTGTTTGGCAGTTGAGAGTGCTTGGTTGCAGGTGGGGACCTTGAGGGGGGGATTGGGCTCGGAGGGAAGGCTTGAAGCCGGCAGCCGGAGCGAACGGAGTGAGCAGCCAAGAGGGGAGTTTCCCTTGGGAAGGTCCAAGTGGAGCTCGGGTAAGCGTGGCTTTTGGGGGGTTGCGTTAAGAACGGCCATAGTGGGTCAGACCAGATGCCCGTGTAGCCCAGTATCCTGTCTTCCAACAGTGGCCGGTGCCAGCTGCCCCAGAGGGAGTGACCAGACGGGAACGAAGCGATCCCTCTCCTGTCGTCGGTTTCCAGAGGCTAGGGACGCCATAGATGGACCTGACCTTCATGAATGGATCTAGTTCCTTTTTTGGAGCCCTATTCAAGTCCTGGTCTTCTCAAGCTCCTGTGGCAAGGAGTTCCGCGGGTTGACTGCGCGCTGCGTGAAGGAACAACTTCCTTTTTTGTGTTCAACCTGCTACCTATTAATTTTATTTGGCGACCCCTCGTTCTTATGGGAAGTAAATCACTTGTCCTTATTCACCTTTTCCGCCCCAGTCACGATTGTATAGACCTCTGTCGTCTCCCCCTCTTTTTCTAAGCTGTGAAAAGTCCCAGTCTTTTTAATCTCTCTTCACACGGGACCCGTTGCGAAGCCCTCGTCGTTTTGGTGGCCCTTCTCTGAACCTTTTTTCAATACCTGGTGTATCTGTTTGGAGATGAGGCACCGACATCTGTACACCGGATGCAAGGTGTGGGCGTACCGTGTCTTCAGAGAGGGGCGATAAGAGATTCTCGGTTGTCTTCTCTCTCTCTCTCCTTTTGAAAGGATTCCTCAGGTTGTGTGTGCTTTTTGACTGCTGCTTCGCATTGAGTGGATGAATGTTTTCAGAGAACTCCCCCAATGACTCCAAGAGCGAGTGCTCTGTCTCTCTCCTGAGTGGTTAGAGCTAAATTAGTCCCCATGGTTGTGTACTTGTACTCGGGGATTCTCTTTTCCTCATGTCCGTTCCTTTCCATTCAACGATGTGAACTTTCCTTTGCCACTTTGCTGCTCACTGACTTAGTTGTGTGTGATCTTTTTCAAGCTCTTTGCAGTCTGCTTGGTTCTTAGCTATCTTGAGCAGTTGAGCATCACCTGCAAATTTTGCCAGCTCACTGTTGACCCCTTTTCTCCAGACCTTTTATAAATAGGTTGAATTGGATCGGTCCCGGTGCGGACCCTTGGGGGGTGGGGAGGAAACGGGACACCTCTCTCCATTCTGAAAACTGACCATGGATTCCTTCCCTTTGTTTCCTGTCTGTTTTTAACCATGATCTTTGTGGGCACAGCCCACGAAAGCTCACGAGACCATCTACGTATTTGAGTAGTCTTTCAAGTGCTTCCGGACTATTGGTTGTTTTTAAGGTTTTCCTGGTACAGACTAACTCGGCTACCCCTCTGAATTTTTTTTTTTCCCCCCCAGTTATCAATCCACGAGGGGATCTTCCCTCTTATCCTATGATAACATACTTGACGGGAGAGCCTTTGGCGAGGGACCTTGTCAAAGGCTTTCTGGAAATCCTTCTAGTACACTAAAGCGGCTGGCTTCCCCCTCTTGTCCGCATGTCTGTTGACCCCTCCCCCTGAAAGAACTCTCCAGCAAGGCATGACTTCCCTTTCCAGAAACCATGTTGATTTCCACTCGGCCCTCCCCCCAGAACAAATTCTGTTCATCTGATAATTTTATGCTTGAGCATGGGTCCAAGTAATTTGCCCGGTACCGACGTTAGACTTACCGTGTGTCATTGCCAGAATGCCCTCTAGAGCCCTTTTAAAACTAGGGGTGGTCCCGTTGGCTGTCTTCCCAGTCATTAGGTACAGAAGCTTGATTTAAAGGCTAGGTTACCAACCCCAGTGAAGACTTGCGCAGTTTCACATTAGACTTCTTCTTCTTTGGGAACTCTTGGGTGAATGGCGTCTGGTCCCGCTGACTTGTTACCGTGAAGTTTGATCAGCTTGAGGTGTCACTAGAGGAGGTTTCGGAACAGTCAGGGACAATGGCTCAGATTTGTCAGCTCGAAAGATTTGCTCGGCTTTGGGAATCTCCCTCACTCTATCCTCAGCTGTGAAGACGAAAGCGAAGAATTCCTTTAGTTTCTCTGAGCACCTCATGGTCTCGGAGTGCTCCTTCAGCATTTGGATGGTCAAATGGCCCCGCTGGCTGGCTGGCTGTTTAGCAGGCTTCCTGCTTCTGATGTACTTAGCCAAATGTGTGAGTTGGTGTTTTTTTTTTTTTTCCCAATTTCTTTCTTTGGCTGCTTGGCTAGCTGTTCAAACTCCTTTTGGCTTTTCGTCTTCTATTTTTACACGTAATTGGACCATTTATGCTCCTTTCTGCTTTGCTCAGTAGGATTGAACTTGCACTTCTTTTTGGAACGATGCCTCTTTCTCTCGCTGCTGCTTTTTCTTGGTGGTTCTGCTAGAGTGGTTTTTAATGTGGCGGACGCATTTAAGTTGTTGGGCCCCTCTTCCAGCGTCTTTGAAAAGTGTCCGGGCAGCTTGCAGGGATTTTACTTTTGTCACCGTACCGGTTTGATTTCTGCTTAAGCAACTTCCTCATTTCTGTGTAGTTCCCCTTTCCGAAATTCAGTGCCACTGGGATGTCAAACTGGATGACATTATGGTCACCACTTGCAAGCAGTCGGTTTCTATTGAGCTCTCGGATCAGATCCTGTGCTCCACTTGGGACCAAGTCAAGAATTGCCTCTCCCCTTGTGGATTCCGGAACCAGGTAGCCCAAGGATCAATCTTTTTAAGGTATGAAGAAATGTTCTCTGTGCATCCCGTCCTGAGGTGAGGTGTAGCCAGTCAATATGGGGATAGCGGGGCATTTCAACTATTATTACTGAGGTTTTTATGGTGATAGCCTCGCTAATCTCCCTTAGCGTTTCGTAGTCACTGTCGCTGTCCTTGTCAGGTGGAGGATAATAGTTCCCTAGGGCTATCCTCTTCTTCTTCTTGGAGCAGGAGATGGCTACCCACAAATATTGCGTGGCATATTTAGGTTCATTTAAGGTGTTTACTTGACTCGATTCTGCATTTTCTTTCACGGATAGTGCCGCTCCCCCACCAGCACGACCTGTTGTGTCCTTCGCATCCCTGCCCGGGGTATGGCTGTGTCCCATTGATCGTCCTCATTCCACCAAGTTTCCGTGGTGCCTATTGTATCGCTATCCTTCTTTGCTACGAGGCAGTCTGGTTCACCCGCTGAATATTTAGACGTCTAGCGTTTGTGTAGAAGCACTTGAAAAGTGTCCCTCCTGATCTGTCTGCCACTTGCAGAGGTGTTAGCCTCTGTTTTGTTTCTCATCTGCTCTTACCCATACCCTCTCATCTTCCATCCTGTCTTTCTTACTAGACCGTAGAGACTCTGCATGAATAGAGCCTCCCCTAAGAGATGTCTGTGTAGGATCCAAGTGCTCCTCCGCACCCGTGGGCTTTCCCTTAGCCCTTAGTTTCAAACCTGCTCTACGACCTTTTTAATGTGAAGTGCCGGCAGCGGGGTACCATTTTGGTTTAGGTGGAACCCATCCTTCCTGTATAGGCTCTCCCTTTCCCCAAGGCTCCTCTTCTCCCCCCCTCCCCCCCCCCCCCACTGTTCCTGATAAAGCTTAAATCCCTCCAGTCTACACCATGGTCTCGTCCACGCTTGGAGACTGAAGTGCTGCCTGCCTACCTGGTCCTGCGTGTGGAAGTGGAAGCGTTTCAGAGTTAGCCTGGGAAAGGTCCGAGAGGAGCTCTCGGGTAAGTGTGGCTCTTTTTGGGGAGGTGGTCGGGGCGGAGGGTTTGTTGAGGGGAGGTGGGATGAGTATCGAGTGTCTGTCTGATTTCTCTAACTGGTGCCTGTTGCAGGGAGTGAGACACCATGTGTTTGGCAGTTGAGAGTGCTTGGTTGCAGGTGGGGACCTTGAGGGGGGGATTGGGCTCGGAGGGAAGGCTTGAAGCCGGCAGCCGGAGCGAACGGAGTGAGCAGCCAAGAGGGGAGTTTCCCTTGGGAAGGTCCAAGTGGAGCTCGGGTAAGCGTGGCTTTTGGGGGGTTGCGTTAAGAACGGCCATAGTGGGTCAGACCAGATGCCCGTGTAGCCCAGTATCCTGTCTTCCAACAGTGGCCGGTGCCAGCTGCCCCAGAGGGAGTGACCAGACGGGAACGAAGCGATCCCTCTCCTGTCGTCGGTTTCCAGAGGCTAGGGACGCCATAGATGGACCTGACCTTCATGAATGGATCTAGTTCCTTTTTTGGAGCCCTATTCAAGTCCTGGTCTTCTCAAGCTCCTGTGGCAAGGAGTTCCGCGGGTTGACTGCGCGCTGCGTGAAGGAACAACTTCCTTTTTTGTGTTCAACCTGCTACCTATTAATTTTATTTGGCGACCCCTCGTTCTTATGGGAAGTAAATCACTTGTCCTTATTCACCTTTTCCGCCCCAGTCACGATTGTATAGACCTCTGTCGTCTCCCCCTCTTTTTCTAAGCTGTGAAAAGTCCCAGTCTTTTTAATCTCTCTTCACACGGGACCCGTTGCGAAGCCCTCGTCGTTTTGGTGGCCCTTCTCTGAACCTTTTTTCAATACCTGGTGTATCTGTTTGGAGATGAGGCACCGACATCTGTACACCGGATGCAAGGTGTGGGCGTACCGTGTCTTCAGAGAGGGGCGATAAGAGATTCTCGGTTGTCTTCTCTCTCTCTCTCCTTTTGAAAGGATTCCTCAGGTTGTGTGTGCTTTTTGACTGCTGCTTCGCATTGAGTGGATGAATGTTTTCAGAGAACTCCCCCAATGACTCCAAGAGCGAGTGCTCTGTCTCTCTCCTGAGTGGTTAGAGCTAAATTAGTCCCCATGGTTGTGTACTTGTACTCGGGGATTCTCTTTTCCTCATGTCCGTTCCTTTCCATTCAACGATGTGAACTTTCCTTTGCCACTTTGCTGCTCACTGACTTAGTTGTGTGTGATCTTTTTCAAGCTCTTTGCAGTCTGCTTGGTTCTTAGCTATCTTGAGCAGTTGAGCATCACCTGCAAATTTTGCCAGCTCACTGTTGACCCCTTTTCTCCAGACCTTTTATAAATAGGTTGAATTGGATCGGTCCCGGTGCGGACCCTTGGGGGGTGGGGAGGAAACGGGACACCTCTCTCCATTCTGAAAACTGACCATGGATTCCTTCCCTTTGTTTCCTGTCTGTTTTTAACCATGATCTTTGTGGGCACAGCCCACGAAAGCTCACGAGACCATCTACGTATTTGAGTAGTCTTTCAAGTGCTTCCGGACTATTGGTTGTTTTTAAGGTTTTCCTGGTACAGACTAACTCGGCTACCCCTCTGAATTTTTTTTTTCCCCCCCAGTTATCAATCCACGAGGGGATCTTCCCTCTTATCCTATGATAACATACTTGACGGGAGAGCCTTTGGCGAGGGACCTTGTCAAAGGCTTTCTGGAAATCCTTCTAGTACACTAAAGCGGCTGGCTTCCCCCTCTTGTCCGCATGTCTGTTGACCCCTCCCCCTGAAAGAACTCTCCAGCAAGGCATGACTTCCCTTTCCAGAAACCATGTTGATTTCCACTCGGCCCTCCCCCCAGAACAAATTCTGTTCATCTGATAATTTTATGCTTGAGCATGGGTCCAAGTAATTTGCCCGGTACCGACGTTAGACTTACCGTGTGTCATTGCCAGAATGCCCTCTAGAGCCCTTTTAAAACTAGGGGTGGTCCCGTTGGCTGTCTTCCCAGTCATTAGGTACAGAAGCTTGATTTAAAGGCTAGGTTACCAACCCCAGTGAAGACTTGCGCAGTTTCACATTAGACTTCTTCTTCTTTGGGAACTCTTGGGTGAATGGCGTCTGGTCCCGCTGACTTGTTACCGTGAAGTTTGATCAGCTTGAGGTGTCACTAGAGGAGGTTTCGGAACAGTCAGGGACAATGGCTCAGATTTGTCAGCTCGAAAGATTTGCTCGGCTTTGGGAATCTCCCTCACTCTATCCTCAGCTGTGAAGACGAAAGCGAAGAATTCCTTTAGTTTCTCTGAGCACCTCATGGTCTCGGAGTGCTCCTTCAGCATTTGGATGGTCAAATGGCCCCGCTGGCTGGCTGGCTGTTTAGCAGGCTTCCTGCTTCTGATGTACTTAGCCAAATGTGTGAGTTGGTGTTTTTTTTTTTTTCCCAATTTCTTTCTTTGGCTGCTTGGCTAGCTGTTCAAACTCCTTTTGGCTTTTCGTCTTCTATTTTTACACGTAATTGGACCATTTATGCTCCTTTCTGCTTTGCTCAGTAGGATTGAACTTGCACTTCTTTTTGGAACGATGCCTCTTTCTCTCGCTGCTGCTTTTTCTTGGTGGTTCTGCTAGAGTGGTTTTTAATGTGGCGGACGCATTTAAGTTGTTGGGCCCCTCTTCCAGCGTCTTTGAAAAGTGTCCGGGCAGCTTGCAGGGATTTTACTTTTGTCACCGTACCGGTTTGATTTCTGCTTAAGCAACTTCCTCATTTCTGTGTAGTTCCCCTTTCCGAAATTCAGTGCCACTGGGATGTCAAACTGGATGACATTATGGTCACCACTTGCAAGCAGTCGGTTTCTATTGAGCTCTCGGATCAGATCCTGTGCTCCACTTGGGACCAAGTCAAGAATTGCCTCTCCCCTTGTGGATTCCGGAACCAGGTAGCCCAAGGATCAATCTTTTTAAGGTATGAAGAAATGTTCTCTGTGCATCCCGTCCTGAGGTGAGGTGTAGCCAGTCAATATGGGGATAGCGGGGCATTTCAACTATTATTACTGAGGTTTTTATGGTGATAGCCTCGCTAATCTCCCTTAGCGTTTCGTAGTCACTGTCGCTGTCCTTGTCAGGTGGAGGATAATAGTTCCCTAGGGCTATCCTCTTCTTCTTCTTGGAGCAGGAGATGGCTACCCACAAATATTGCGTGGCATATTTAGGTTCATTTAAGGTGTTTACTTGACTCGATTCTGCATTTTCTTTCACGGATAGTGCCGCTCCCCCACCAGCACGACCTGTTGTGTCCTTCGCATCCCTGCCCGGGGTATGGCTGTGTCCCATTGATCGTCCTCATTCCACCAAGTTTCCGTGGTGCCTATTGTATCGCTATCCTTCTTTGCTACGAGGCAGTCTGGTTCACCCGCTGAATATTTAGACGTCTAGCGTTTGTGTAGAAGCACTTGAAAAGTGTCCCTCCTGATCTGTCTGCCACTTGCAGAGGTGTTAGCCTCTGTTTTGTTTCTCATCTGCTCTTACCCATACCCTCTCATCTTCCATCCTGTCTTTCTTACTAGACCGTAGAGACTCTGCATGAATAGAGCCTCCCCTAAGAGATGTCTGTGTAGGATCCAAGTGCTCCTCCGCACCCGTGGGCTTTCCCTTAGCCCTTAGTTTCAAACCTGCTCTACGACCTTTTTAATGTGAAGTGCCGGCAGCGGGGTACCATTTTGGTTTAGGTGGAACCCATCCTTCCTGTATAGGCTCTCCCTTTCCCCAAGGCTCCTCTTCTCCCCCCCTCCCCCCCCCCCCCCCACTGTTCCTGATAAAGCTTAAATCCCTCCAGTCTACACCATGGTCTCGTCCACGCTTGGAGACTGAAGTGCTGCCTGCCTACCTGGTCCTGCGTGTGGAAGCGGAAGCCTGGGAAAGGTCCGAGAGGAGCGCTCGGGTAAGTGTGGCTCTTTTTGGGGAGGTGGTCGGGGCGGAGGGTTTGTTGAGGGGAGGTGGGATGAGTATCGAGTGTCTGTGTAGCCAGACAGGAAACCCCCTTGTAACATCCATCTTTGCTTGCCTGGAAGCATGCAGGCAACACAGAGCAGTAAAACAGCATAGTCTTTGAAAGCCTGGACAGGAGGCCCAGATATGCCAGCTCATAAGTGACCCTGGATGGCTGTAGACAGAGATAGGCCAATTGTTGACCTTGAGGCTGCGAAAACTGCCTTGGCTGGCACCTATATTGATATGAACACACAGCTGTCCGTGGGGGGAGGAATCTCTCGCCCAGTAAAGAATGTCCAGTACTCACAATTTAGTTCTCTCTCTTACAAGTGTAAATTAAGTTGAAACTCCTTTGTAAGAACTGGCGTCACAAAGACAGACCAGCACAATTTGGAATCTTAGATAAGAAAGAGGATACGGGCCCCTATGGGTATAAAGATGGGTCCAGCACCACATTTACTCTGAGTGTCAATCTACCATCTATCTGCAGGTCGGGTTAGGTGTTTGACCTCCCGAGGTTCCACGGAGATGCCCACCTCGTATTCGTCTTTCCTAGGAATTGAGGGACTGGCTCTGGCCTGATACGCTGGAGTAGAGAGGCACAGAAGGGGGTAAAAATTGTACCTGGATGTGGTCCTTTGTCTGTCTTAAGTGTACACGTAGACTTACAGCTCTCTAAAGATTAAGCTGTTACTTGGTACCATTATTTCTATTTTCTATCTTAATTTTCTTTGTAACCATTTTTAAGATCTATATTTGCTAGCAGTTAAGAAATAGAGCAATAGCCATTATAACCATATGATTTATAAGCTTCTTTAATAAACCTGTAACTGTTTAAGCTTAAACCTGACTCCTTCAGTTGCTGTAACAGAACCAAGCACAATTTAAAAGAACTCCAGCCGGTCATAAGGGACAGGTATAGGGAGAGCTTGGGCATTTGGATCGTGTCGCTTCCAGAGGACAGATCCGTAGGGGCATCTCTCAGTCTTCCCTAGGCTGCCCGCTGCGAAGGGATCCTGTATCCTAGCAGTCAAAGTCTGAGATGTAATAAGCTCTCCCTGTAAACTCTGGGGCGTCTGTCGGCCTCTTGGCTGCCCTCCGCGAAGGGATCCCGATCCTAGCGGACAAAGACACGGACGTTAAACTCCTTGGGGCGCCCTTCAGCCTCCCAGGCTGCCCACTGTGATGGGACCTTGCGTCTCAGCAGTTAAAGACTTGGGTGTAACACACAAACACACACTGCCCTGACCATCGGCTGAGAGCATTGGCGTAGTCGGCAGGATTGTGTTATTGGTTCAAATACAGCAACGTGAAGCCAGTCACGATTGATGTGGATTTTAGCTATATAGAGAAAATGTTTGCCCTAACTGGTGCTAGTTGCAGGGAGTGAGACGTCATGTGTTTGGCAGTTGAGAGTGCTCTGTTGCAGGTGGGGACCTTGAGGGGAGATGGGGCTTGGAGGGAAGGCTTGAAGCCAGCAGCCGGAGGGAACTGAGTGAGCAGCCAAGAGGGGAGTTTCCCGTAGGAAGGTCCAAGTGGAGCTCAGGTAAGCGTGGCTTTTGGGGGCTTGCGTTAAGAACGGCCATAGTGGGTCAGACCAGATACCCATGTAGCCCAGTATCCTGTCTTCCAACAGTGGAGGATAATAGTTCCCTAGGGCTATCCTCTTCTTCTTCTTGGAGCAGGAGATGGCTACCCACAAATATTGCGTGGCATATTTAGGTTCATTTAAGGTGTTTACTTGACTCGATTCTGCATTTTCTTTCACGGATAGTGCCGCTCCCCCACCAGCACGACCTGTTGTGTCCTTCGCATCCCTGCCCGGGGTATGGCTGTGTCCCATTGATCGTCCTCATTCCACCAAGTTTCCGTGGTGCCTATTGTATCGCTATCCTTCTTTGATACAAGGCATCTGGTTCACCCGCTGAATATTTAGACGTCTAGCGTTTGTGTAGAAGCACTTGAAAAGTGTCCCTCCTGATCTGTCTGCCACTTGCAGAGGTGTTAGCCTCTGTTTTGTTTCTCATCTGCTCTTACCCATACCCTCTCATCTTCCATCCTGTCTTTCTTACTAGACCGTAGAGACTCTGCATGAATAGAGCCTCCCCTAAGAGATGTCTGTGTAGGATCCAAGTGCTCCTCCGCACCCGTGGGCTTTCCCTTAGCCCTTAGTTTCAAACCTGCTCTACGACCTTTTTAATGTGAAGTGCCGGCAGCGGGGTACCATTTTGGTTTAGGTGGAACCCATCCTTCCTGTATAGGCTCTCCCTTTCCCCAAGGCTCCTCTTCTCCCCCCCTCCCCCCCCCCCCCCCACTGTTCCTGATAAAGCTTAAATCCCTCCAGTCTACACCATGGTCTCGTCCACGCTTGGAGACTGAAGTGCTGCCTGCCTACCTGGTCCTGCGTGTGGAAGTGGAAGCGTTTCAGAGTTAGCCTGGGAAAGGTCCGAGAGGAGCTCTCGGGTAAGTGTGGCTCTTTTTGGGGAGGTGGTCGGGGCGGAGGGTTTGTTGAGGGGAGGTGGGATGAGTATCGAGTGTCTGTCTGATTTCTCTAACTGGTGCCTGTTGCAGGGAGTGAGACACCATGTGTTTGGCAGTTGAGAGTGCTTGGTTGCAGGTGGGGACCTTGAGGGGGGGATTGGGCTCGGAGGGAAGGCTTGAAGCCGGCAGCCGGAGCGAACGGAGTGAGCAGCCAAGAGGGGAGTTTCCCTTGGGAAGGTCCAAGTGGAGCTCGGGTAAGCGTGGCTTTTGGGGGGTTGCGTTAAGAACGGCCATAGTGGGTCAGACCAGATGCCCGTGTAGCCCAGTATCCTGTCTTCCAACAGTGGCCGGTGCCAGCTGCCCCAGAGGGAGTGACCAGACGGGAACGAAGCGATCCCTCTCCTGTCGTCGGTTTCCAGAGGCTAGGGACGCCATAGATGGACCTGACCTTCATGAATGGATCTAGTTCCTTTTTTGGAGCCCTATTCAAGTCCTGGTCTTCTCAAGCTCCTGTGGCAAGGAGTTCCGCGGGTTGACTGCGCGCTGCGTGAAGGAACAACTTCCTTTTTTGTGTTCAACCTGCTACCTATTAATTTTATTTGGCGACCCCTCGTTCTTATGGGAAGAAGTAAATCACTTGTCCTTATTCACCTTTTCCGCCCCAGTCACGATTGTATAGACCTCTGTCGTCTCCCCCTCTTTTTCTAAGCTGTGAAAAGTCCCAGTCTTTTTAATCTCTCTTCACACGGGACCCGTTGCGAAGCCCTCGTCGTTTTGGTGGCCCTTCTCTGAACCTTTTTTCAATACCTGGTGTATCTGTTTGGAGATGAGGCACCGACGTCTGTACGCCGGATGCAAGGTGTGGGCGTACCGTGTCTTCAGAGAGGGGCGATAAGAGATTCTCGGTTGTCTTCTCTCTCTCTCTCCTTTTGAAAGGATTCCTCAGGTTGTGTGTGCTTTTTGACTGCTGCTTCGCATTGAGTGGATGAATGTTTTCAGAGAACTCCCCCAATGACTCCAAGAGCGAGTGCTCTGTCTCTCTCCTGAGTGGTTAGAGCTAAATTAGTCCCCATGGTTGTGTACTTGTACTCGGGGATTCTCTTTTCCTCATGTCCGTTCCTTTCCATTCAACGATGTGAACTTTCCTTTGCCACTTTGCTGCTCACTGACTTAGTTGTGTGTGATCTTTTTCAAGCTCTTTGCAGTCTGCTTGGTTCTTAGCTATCTTGAGCAGTTGAGCATCACCTGCAAATTTTGCCAGCTCACTGTTGACCCCTTTTCTCCAGACCTTTTATAAATAGGTTGAATTGGATCGGTCCCGGTGCGGACCCTTGGGGGGTGGGGAGGAAACGGGACACCTCTCTCCATTCTGAAAACTGACCATGGATTCCTTCCCTTTGTTTCCTGTCTGATTTTAACCATGATCTTTGTGGGCACAGCCCACGAAAGCTCACGAGACCATCTACGTATTTGAGTAGTCTTTCAAGTGCTTCCGGACTATTGGTTGTTTTTAAGGTTTTCCTGGTACAGACTAACTCGGCTACCCCTCTGAATTTTTTTTTTCCCCCCCAGTTATCAATCCACGAGGGGATCTTCCCTCTTATCCTATGATAACATACTTGACGGGAGAGCCTTTGGCGAGGGACCTTGTCAAAGGCTTTCTGGAAATCCTTCTAGTACACTAAAGCGGCTGGCTTCCCCCTCTTGTCCGCATGTCTGTTGACCCCTCCCCCTGAAAGAACTCTCCAGCAAGGCATGACTTCCCTTTCCAGAAACCATGTTGATTTCCACTCGGCCCTCCCCCCAGAACAAATTCTGTTCATCTGATAATTTTATGCTTGAGCATGGGTCCAAGTAATTTGCCCGGTACCGACGTTAGACTTACCGTGTGTCATTGCCAGAATGCCCTCTAGAGCCCTTTTAAAACTAGGGGTGGTCCCGTTGGCTGTCTTCCCAGTCATTAGGTACAGAAGCTTGATTTACAGGCTAGGTTACCAACCCCAGTGAAGACTTGCGCAGTTTCACATTAGACTTCTTCTTCTTTGGGAACTCTTGGGTGAATGGCGTCTGGTCCCGCTGACTTGTTACCGTGAAGTTTGATCAGCTTGAGGTGTCACTAGAGGAGGTTTCGGAACAGTCAGGGACAATGGCTCAGATTTGTCAGCTCGAAAGATTTGCTCGGCTTTGGGAATCTCCCTCACTCTATCCTCAGCTGTGAAGACGAAAGCGAAGAATTCCTTTAGTTTCTCTGAGCACCTCATGGTCTCGGAGTGCTCCTTCAGCATTTGGATGGTCAAATGGCCCCGCTGGCTGGCTGGCTGTTTAGCAGGCTTCCTGCTTCTGATGTACTTAGCCAAATGTGTGAGTTGGTGTTTTTTTTTTTTTTTTTTTTTTTTCCCAATTTCTTTCTTTGGCTGCTTGGCTAGCTGTTGTTCAAACTCCTTTTGGCTTTTCGTCTTCTATTTTTACACGTAATTGGACCATTTATGCTCCTTTCTGCTTTGCTCAGTAGGATTGAACTTGCACTTCTTTTTGGAACGATGCCTCTTTCTCTCGCTGCTGCTTTTTCTTGGTGGTTCTGCTAGAGTGGTTTTTAATGTGGCGGACGCATTTAAGTTGTTGGGCCTCTCTTCCAGCGTCTTTGAAAAGTGTCCGGGCAGCTTGCAGGGATTTTACTTTTGTCACCGTACCGGTTTGATTTCTGCTTAAGCAACTTCCTCATTTCTGTGTAGTTCCCCTTTCCGAAATTCAGTGCCACTGGGATGTCAAACTGGATGACATTATGGTCACCACTTGCAAGCAGTCGGTTTCTATTGAGCTCTCGGATCAGATCCTGTGCTCCACTTGGGACCAAGTCAAGAATTGCCTCTCCCCTTGTGGATTCCGGAACCAGGTAGCCCAAGGATCAATCTTTTTAAGGTATGAAGAAATGTTCTCTGTGCATCCCGTCCTGAGGTGAGGTGTAGCCAGTCAATATGGGGATAGCGGGGCATTTCAACTATTATTACTGAGGTTTTTATGGTGATAGCCTCGCTAATCTCCCTTAGCGTTTCGTAGTCACTGTCGCTGTCCTTGTCAGGTGGAGGATAATAGTTCCCTAGGGCTATCCTCTTCTTCTTCTTGGAGCAGGAGATGGCTACCCACAAATATTGCGTGGCATATTTAGGTTCATTTAAGGTGTTTACTTGACTCGATTCTGCATTTTCTTTCACGGATAGTGCCGCTCCCCCACCAGCACGACCTGTTGTGTCCTTCGCATCCCTGCCCGGGGTATGGCTGTGTCCCATTGATCGTCCTCATTCCACCAAGTTTCCGTGGTGCCTATTGTATCGCTATCCTTCTTTGATACGAGGCAGTCTGGTTCACCCGCTGAATATTTAGACGTCTAGCGTTTGTGTAGAAGCACTTGAAAAGTGTCCCTCCTGATCTGTCTGCCACTTGCAGAGGTGTTAGCCTCTGTTTTGTTTCTCATCTGCTCTTACCCATACCCTCTCATCTTCCATCCTGTCTTTCTTACTAGACCGTAGAGACTCTGCATGAATAGAGCCTCCCCTAAGAGATGTCTGTGTAGGATCCAAGTGCTCCTCCGCACCCGTGGGCTTTCCCTTAGCCCTTAGTTTCAAACCTGCTCTACGACCTTTTTAATGTGAAGTGCCGGCAGCGGGGTACCATTTTGGTTTAGGTGGAACCCATCCTTCCTGTATAGGCTCTCCCTTTCCCCAAGGCTCCTCTTCTCCCCCCCCCCCCACTGTTCCTGATAAAGCTTAAATCCCTCCAGTCTACACCATGGTCTCGTCCACGCTTGGAGACTGAAGTGCTGCCTGCCTACCTGGTCCTGCGTGTGGAAGCGGAAGCCTGGGAAAGGTCCGAGAGGAGCGCTCGGGTAAGTGTGGCTCTTTTTGGGGAGGTGGTCGGGGCGGAGGGTTTGTTGAGGGGAGGTGGGATGAGTATCGAGTGTCTGTGTAGCCAGACAGGAAACCCCCTTGTAACATCCATCTTTGCTTGCCTGGAAGCATGCAGGCAACACAGAGCAGTAAAACAGCATAGTCTTTGAAAGCCTGGACAGGAGGCCCAGATATGCCAGCTCATAAGTGACCCTGGATGGCTGTAGACAGAGATAGGCCAATTGTTGACCTTGAGGCTGCGAAAACTGCCTTGGCTGGCACCTATATTGATATGAACACACAGCTGTCCGTGGGGGGAGGAATCTCTCGCCCAGTAAAGAATGTCCAGTACTCACAATTTAGTTCTCTCTCTTACAAGTGTAAATTAAGTTGAAACTCCTTTGTAAGAACTGGCGTCACAAAGACAGACCAGCACAATTTGGAATCTTAGATAAGAAAGAGGATACGGGCCCCTATGGGTATAAAGATGGGTCCAGCACCACATTTACTCTGAGTGTCAATCTACCATCTATCTGCAGGTCGGGTTAGGTGTTTGACCTCCCGAGGTTCCACGGAGATGCCCACCTCGTATTCGTCTTTCCTAGGAATTGAGGGACTGGCTCTGGCCTGATACGCTGGAGTAGAGAGGCACAGAAGGGGGTAAAAATTGTACCTGGATGTGGTCCTTTGTCTGTCTTAAGTGTACACGTAGACTTACAGCTCTCTAAAGATTAAGCTGTTACTTGGTACCATTATTTCTATTTTCTATCTTAATTTTCTTTGTAACCATTTTTAAGATCTATATTTGCTAGCAGTTAAGAAATAGAGCAATAGCCATTATAACCATATGATTTATAAGCTTCTTTAATAAACCTGTAACTGTTTAAGCTTAAACCTGACTCCTTCAGTTGCTGTAACAGAACCAAGCACAATTTAAAAGAACTCCAGCCGGTCATAAGGGACAGGTATAGGGAGAGCTTGGGCATTTGGATCGTGTCGCTTCCAGAGGACAGATCCGTAGGGGCATCTCTCAGTCTTCCCTAGGCTGCCCGCTGCGAAGGGATCCTGTATCCTAGCAGTCAAAGTCTGAGATGTAATAAGCTCTCCCTGTAAACTCTGGGGCGTCTGTCGGCCTCTTGGCTGCCCTCCGCGAAGGGATCCCGATCCTAGCGGACAAAGACACGGACGTTAAACTCCTTGGGGCGCCCTTCAGCCTCCCAGGCTGCCCACTGTGATGGGACCTTGCGTCTCAGCAGTTAAAGACTTGGGTGTAACACACAAACACACACTGCCCTGACCATCGGCTGAGAGCATTGGCGTAGTCGGCAGGATTGTGTTATTGGTTCAAATACAGCAACGTGAAGCCAGTCACGATTGATGTGGATTTTAGCTATATAGAGAAAATGTTTGCCCTAACTGGTGCTAGTTGCAGGGAGTGAGACGTCATGTGTTTGGCAGTTGAGAGTGCTCTGTTGCAGGTGGGGACCTTGAGGGGAGATAGGGCTTGGAGGGAAGGCTTGAAGCCAGCAGCCGGAGGGAACTGAGTGAGCAGCCAAGAGGGGAGTTTCCCGTAGGAAGGTCCAAGTGGAGCTCAGGTAAGCGTGGCTTTTGGGGGCTTGCGTTAAGAACGGCCATAGTGGGTCAGACCAGATACCCATGTAGCCCAGTATCCTGTCTTCCAACAGTGGAGGATAATAGTTCCCTAGGGCTATCCTCTTCTTCTTCTTGGAGCAGGAGATGGCTACCCACAAATATTGCGTGGCATATTTAGGTTCATTTAAGGTGTTTACTTGACTCGATTCTGCATTTTCTTTCACGGATAGTGCCGCTCCCCCACCAGCACGACCTGTTGTGTCCTTCGCATCCCTGCCCGGGGTATGGCTGTGTCCCATTGATCGTCCTCATTCCACCAAGTTTCCGTGGTGCCTATTGTATCGCTATCCTTCTTTGATACAAGGCATCTGGTTCACCCGCTGAATATTTAGACGTCTAGCGTTTGTGTAGAAGCACTTGAAAAGTGTCCCTCCTGATCTGTCTGCCACTTGCAGAGGTGTTAGCCTCTGTTTTGTTTCTCATCTGCTCTTACCCATACCCTCTCATCTTCCATCCTGTCTTTCTTACTAGACCGTAGAGACTCTGCATGAATAGAGCCTCCCCTAAGAGATGTCTGTGTAGGATCCAAGTGCTCCTCCGCACCCGTGGGCTTTCCCTTAGCCCTTAGTTTCAAACCTGCTCTACGACCTTTTTAATGTGAAGTGCCGGCAGCGGGGTACCATTTTGGTTTAGGTGGAACCCATCCTTCCTGTATAGGCTCTCCCTTTCCCCAAGGCTCCTCTTCTCCCCCCCTCCCCCCCCCCCCCCCCACTGTTCCTGATAAAGCTTAAATCCCTCCAGTCTACACCATGGTCTCGTCCACGCTTGGAGACTGAAGTGCTGCCTGCCTACCTGGTCCTGCGTGTGGAAGTGGAAGCGTTTCAGAGTTAGCCTGGGAAAGGTCCGAGAGGAGCTCTCGGGTAAGTGTGGCTCTTTTTGGGGAGGTGGTCGGGGCGGAGGGTTTGTTGAGGGGAGGTGGGATGAGTATCGAGTGTCTGTCTGATTTCTCTAACTGGTGCCTGTTGCAGGGAGTGAGACACCATGTGTTTGGCAGTTGAGAGTGCTTGGTTGCAGGTGGGGACCTTGAGGGGGGGATTGGGCTCGGAGGGAAGGCTTGAAGCCGGCAGCCGGAGCGAACGGAGTGAGCAGCCAAGAGGGGAGTTTCCCTTGGGAAGGTCCAAGTGGAGCTCGGGTAAGCGTGGCTTTTGGGGGGTTGCGTTAAGAACGGCCATAGTGGGTCAGACCAGATGCCCGTGTAGCCCAGTATCCTGTCTTCCAACAGTGGCCGGTGCCAGCTGCCCCAGAGGGAGTGACCAGACGGGAACGAAGCGATCCCTCTCCTGTCGTCGGTTTCCAGAGGCTAGGGACGCCATAGATGGACCTGACCTTCATGAATGGATCTAGTTCCTTTTTTGGAGCCCTATTCAAGTCCTGGTCTTCTCAAGCTCCTGTGGCAAGGAGTTCCGCGGGTTGACTGCGCGCTGCGTGAAGGAACAACTTCCTTTTTTGTGTTCAACCTGCTACCTATTAATTTTATTTGGCGACCCCTCGTTCTTATGGGAAGAAGTAAATCACTTGTCCTTATTCACCTTTTCCGCCCCAGTCACGATTGTATAGACCTCTGTCGTCTCCCCCTCTTTTTCTAAGCTGTGAAAAGTCCCAGTCTTTTTAATCTCTCTTCACACGGGACCCGTTGCGAAGCCCTCGTCGGTTTGGTGGCCCTTCTCTGAACCTTTTTTCAATACCTGGTGTATCTGTTTGGAGATGAGGCACCGACGTCTGTACGCCGGATGCAAGGTGTGGGCGTACCGTGTCTTCAGAGAGGGGCGATAAGAGATTCTCGGTTGTCTTCTCTCTCTCTCTCTCCTTTTGAAAGGATTCCTCAGGTTGTGTGCGCTTTTTGACTGCTGCTTCGCATTGAGTGGATGAATGTTTTCAGAGAACTCCCCCAATGACTCCAAGAGCGAGTGCTCTGTCTCTCTCCTGAGTGGTTAGAGCTAAATTAGTCCCCATGGTTGTGTACTTGTACTCGGGGATTCTCTTTTCCTCATGTCCGTTCCTTTCCATTCAACGATGTGAACTTTCCTTTGCCACTTTGCTGCTCACTGACTTAGTTGTGTGTGATCTTTTTCAAGCTCTTTGCAGTCTGCTTGGTTCTTAGCTATCTTGAGCAGTTGAGCATCACCTGCAAATTTTGCCAGCTCACTGTTGACCCCTTTTCTCCAGACCTTTTATAAATAGGTTGAATTGGATCGGTCCCGGTGCGGACCCTTGGGGGGTGGGGAGGAAACGGGACACCTCTCTCCATTCTGAAAACTGACCAGGGATTCCTTCCCTTTGTTTCCTGTCTGTTTTTAACCATGATCTTTGTGGGCACAGCCCACGAAAGCTCACGAGACCATCTACGTATTTGAGTAGTCTTTCAAGTGCTTCCGGACTATTGGTTGTTTTTAAGGTTTTCCTGGTACAGACTAACTCGGCTACCCCTCTGAATTTTTTTTTTCCCCCCCAGTTATCAATCCACGAGGGGATCTTCCCTCTTATCCTATGATAACATACTTGACGGGAGAGCCTTTGGCGAGGGACCTTGTCAAAGGCTTTCTGGAAATCCTTCTAGTACACTAAAGCGGCTGGCTTCCCCCTCTTGTCCGCATGTCTGTTGACCCCTCCCCCTGAAAGAACTCTCCAGCAAGGCATGACTTCCCTTTCCAGAAACCATGTTGATTTCCACTCGGCCCTCCCCCCAGAACAAATTCTGTTCATCTGATAATTTTATGCTTGAGCATGGGTCCAAGTAATTTGCCCGGTACCGAGGTTAGACTTACCGTGTGTCATTGCCAGAATGCCCTCTAGAGCCCTTTTAAAACTAGGGGTGGTCCCGTTGGCTGTCTTCCCAGTCATTAGGTACAGAAGCTTGATTTAAAGGCTAGGTTACCAACCCCAGTGAAGACTTGCGCAGTTTCACATTAGACTTCTTCTTCTTTGGGAACTCTTGGGTGAATGGCGTCTGGTCCCGCTGACTTGTTACCGTGAAGTTTGATCAGCTTGAGGTGTCACTAGAGGAGGTTTCGGAACAGTCAGGGACAATGGCTCAGATTTGTCAGCTCAAAAGATTTGCTCGGCTTTGGGAATCTCCCTCACTCTATCCTCAGCTGTGAAGACGAAAGCGAAGAATTCCTTTAGTTTCTCTGAGCACCTCATGGTCTCGGAGTGCTCCTTCAGCATTTGGATGGTCAAATGGCCCCGCTGGCTGGCTGGCTGTTTAGCAGGCTTCCTGCTTCTGATGTACTTAGCCAAATGTGTGAGTTGGTGTTTTTTTTTTTTTTTTTTTTTCCCAATTTCTTTCTTTGGCTGCTTGGCTAGCTGTTCAAACTCCTTTTGGCTTTTCGTCTTCTATTTTTACACGTAATTGGACCATTTATGCTCCTTTCTGCTTTGCTCAGTAGGATTGAACTTGCACTTCTTTTTGGAACGATGCCTCTTTCTCTCGCTGCTGCTTTTTCTTGGTGGTTCTGCTAGAGTGGTTTTTAATGTGGCGGACGCATTTAAGTTGTTGGGCCCCTCTTCCAGCGTCTTTGAAAAGTGTCCGGGCAGCTTGCAGGGATTTTACTTTTGTCACCGTACCGGTTTGATTTCTGCTTAAGCAACTTCCTCATTTCTGTGTAGTTCCCCTTTCCGAAATTCAGTGCCACTGGGATGTCAAACTGGATGACATTATGGTCACCACTTGCAAGCAGTCGGTTTCTATTGAGCTCTCGGATCAGATCCTGTGCTCCACTTGGGACCAAGTCAAGAATTGCCTCTCCCCTTGTGGATTCCGGAACCAGGTAGCCCAAGGATCAATCTTTTTAAGGTATGAAGAAATGTTCTCTGTGCATCCCGTCCTGAGGTGAGGTGTAGCCAGTCAATATGGGGATAGCGGGGCATTTCAACTATTATTACTGAGGTTTTTATGGTGATAGCCTCGCTAATCTCCCTTAGCGTTTCGTAGTCACTGTCGCTGTCCTTGTCAGGTGGAGGATAATAGTTCCCTAGGGCTATCCTCTTCTTCTTCTTGGAGCAGGAGATGGCTACCCACAAATATTGCGTGGCATATTTAGGTTCATTTAAGGTGTTTACTTGACTCGATTCTGCATTTTCTTTCACGGATAGTGCCGCTCCCCCACCAGCACGACCTGTTGTGTCCTTCGCATCCCTGCCCGGGGTATGGCTGTGTCCCATTGATCGTCCTCATTCCACCAAGTTTCCGTGGTGCCTATTGTATCGCTATCCTTCTTTGATACGAGGCAGTCTGGTTCACCCGCTGAATATTTAGACGTCTAGCGTTTGTGTAGAAGCACTTGAAAAGTGTCCCTCCTGATCTGTCTGCCACTTGCAGAGGTGTTAGCCTCTGTTTTGTTTCTCATCTGCTCTTACCCATACCCTCTCATCTTCCATCCTGTCTTTCTTACTAGACCGTAGAGACTCTGCATGAATAGAGCCTCCCCTAAGAGATGTCTGTGTAGGATCCAAGTGCTCCTCCGCACCCGTGGGCTTTCCCTTAGCCCTTAGTTTCAAACCTGCTCTACGACCTTTTTAATGTGAAGTGCCGGCAGCGGGGTACCATTTTGGTTTAGGTGGAACCCATCCTTCCTGTATAGGCTCTCCCTTTCCCCAAGGCTCCTCTTCTCTCTCCCCCCCCCCCCCCCCACTGTTCCTGATAAAGCTTAAATCCCTCCAGTCTACACCATGGTCTCGTCCACGCTTGGAGACTGAAGTGCTGCCTGCCTACCTGGTCCTGCGTGTGGAAGCGGAAGCCTGGGAAAGGTCCGAGAGGAGCTCTCGGGTAAGTGTGGCTCTTTTTGGGGAGGTGGTCGGGGCGGAGGGTTTGTTGAGGGGAGGTGGGATGAGTATCGAGTGTCTGTGTAGCCAGACAGGAAACCCCCTTGTAACATCCATCTTTGCTTGCCTGGAAGCATGCAGGCAACACAGAGCAGTAAAACAGCATAGTCTTTGAAAGCCTGGACAGGAGGCCCAGATATGCCAGCTCATAAGTGACCCTGGATGGCTGTAGACAGAGATAGGCCAATTGTTGACCTTGAGGCTGCGAAAACTGCCTTGGCTGGCACCTATATTGATATGAACACACAGCTGTCCGTGGGGGGAGGAATCTCTCGCCCAGTAAAGAATGTCCAGTACTCACAATTTAGTTCTCTCTCTTACAAGTGTAAATTAAGTTGAAACTCCTTTGTAAGAACTGGCGTCACAAAGACAGACCAGCACAATTTGGAATCTTAGATAAGAAAGAGGATACGGGCCCCTATGGGTATAAAGATGGGTCCAGCACCACATTTACTCTGAGTGTCAATCTACCATCTATCTGCAGGTCGGGTTAGGTGTTTGACCTCCCGAGGTTCCACGGAGATGCCCACCTCGTATTCGTCTTTCCTAGGAATTGAGGGACTGGCTCTGGCCTGATACGCTGGAGTAGAGAGGCACAGAAGGGGGTAAAAATTGTACCTGGATGTGGTCCTTTGTCTGTCTTAAGTGTACACGTAGACTTACAGCTCTCTAAAGATTAAGCTGTTACTTGGTACCATTATTTCTATTTTCTATCTTAATTTTCTTTGTAACCATTTTTAAGATCTATATTTGCTAGCAGTTAAGAAATAGAGCAATAGCCATTATAACCATATGATTTATAAGCTTCTTTAATAAACCTGTAACTGTTTAAGCTTAAACCTGACTCCTTCAGTTGCTGTAACAGAACCAAGCACAATTTAAAAGAACTCCAGCCGGTCATAAGGGACAGGTATAGGGAGAGCTTGGGCATTTGGATCGTGTCGCTTCCAGAGGACAGATCCGTAGGGGCATCTCTCAGTCTTCCCTAGGCTGCCCGCTGCGAAGGGATCCTGTATCCTAGCAGTCAAAGTCTGAGATGTAATAAGCTCTCCCTGTAAACTCTGGGGCGTCTGTCGGCCTCTTGGCTGCCCTCCGCGAAGGGATCCCGATCCTAGCGGACAAAGACACGGACGTTAAACTCCTTGGGGCGCCCTTCAGCCTCCCAGGCTGCCCACTGTGATGGGACCTTGCGTCTCAGCAGTTAAAGACTTGGGTGTAACACACAAACACACACTGCCCTGACCATCGGCTGAGAGCATTGGCGTAGTCGGCAGGATTGTGTTATTGGTTCAAATACAGCAACGTGAAGCCAGTCACGATTGATGTGGATTTTAGCTATATAGAGAAAATGTTTGCCCTAACTGGTGCTAGTTGCAGGGAGTGAGACGTCATGTGTTTGGCAGTTGAGAGTGCTCTGTTGCAGGTGGGGACCTTGAGGGGAGATAGGGCTTGGAGGGAAGGCTTGAAGCCAGCAGCCGGAGGGAACTGAGTGAGCAGCCAAGAGGGGAGTTTCCCGTAGGAAGGTCCAAGTGGAGCTCAGGTAAGCGTGGCTTTTGGGGGCTTGCGTTAAGAACGGCCATAGTGGGTCAGACCAGATACCCATGTAGCCCAGTATCCTGTCTTCCAACAGTGGAGGATAATAGTTCCCTAGGGCTATCCTCTTCTTCTTCTTGGAGCAGGAGATGGCTACCCACAAATATTGCGTGGCATATTTAGGTTCATTTAAGGTGTTTACTTGACTCGATTCTGCATTTTCTTTCACGGATAGTGCCGCTCCCCCACCAGCACGACCTGTTGTGTCCTTCGCATCCCTGCCCGGGGTATGGCTGTGTCCCATTGATCGTCCTCATTCCACCAAGTTTCCGTGGTGCCTATTGTATCGCTATCCTTCTTTGATACAAGGCATCTGGTTCACCCGCTGAATATTTAGACGTCTAGCGTTTGTGTAGAAGCACTTGAAAAGTGTCCCTCCTGATCTGTCTGCCACTTGCAGAGGTGTTAGCCTCTGTTTTGTTTCTCATCTGCTCTTACCCATACCCTCTCATCTTCCATCCTGTCTTTCTTACTAGACCGTAGAGACTCTGCATGAATAGAGCCTCCCCTAAGAGATGTCTGTGTAGGATCCAAGTGCTCCTCCGCACCCGTGGGCTTTCCCTTAGCCCTTAGTTTCAAACCTGCTCTACGACCTTTTTAATGTGAAGTGCCGGCAGCGGGGTACCATTTTGGTTTAGGTGGAACCCATCCTTCCTGTATAGGCTCTCCCTTTCCCCAAGGCTCCTCTTCTCCCCCCCCCCCCCCCCCCCCCACTGTTCCTGATAAAGCTTAAATCCCTCCAGTCTACACCATGGTCTCCTCCACGCATGGAGACTGAAGTGCTGCCTGCCTACCTGGTCCTGCGTGTGGAAGCGGAAGCATGGGAAAGGTCCGAGAGGAGCGCTCGGGTAAGTGTGGCTCTTTTTGGGGAGGTGGTCGGGGCGGAGGGTTTGTTGAGGGGAGGTGGGATGAGTATCGAGTGTCTGTGTAGCCAGACAGGAAACCCCCTTGTAACATCCATCTTTGCTTGCCTGGAAGCATGCAGGCAACACAGAGCAGTAAAACAGCATAGTCTTTGAAAGCCTGGACAGGAGGCCCAGATATGCCAGCTCATAAGTGACCCTGGATGGCTGTAGACAGAGATAGGCCAATTGTTGACCTTGAGGCTGCGAAAACTGCCTTGGCTGGCACCTATATTGATATGAACACACAGCTGTCCGTGGGGGGAGGAATCTCTCGCCCAGTAAAGAATGTCCAGTACTCACAATTTAGTTCTCTCTCTTACAAGTGTAAATTAAGTTGAAACTCCTTTGTAAGAACTGGCGTCACAAAGACAGACCAGCACAATTTGGAATCTTAGATAAGAAAGAGGATACGGGCCCCTATGGGTATAAAGATGGGTCCAGCACCACATTTACTCTGAGTGTCAATCTACCATCTATCTGCAGGTCGGGTTAGGTGTTTGACCTCCCGAGGTTCCACGGAGATGCCCACCTCGTATTCGTCTTTCCTAGGAATTGAGGGACTGGCTCTGGCCTGATACGCTGGAGTAGAGAGGCACAGAAGGGGGTAAAAATTGTACCTGGATGTGGTCCTTTGTCTGTCTTAAGTGTACACGTAGACTTACAGCTCTCTAAAGATTAAGCTGTTACTTGGTACCATTATTTCTATTTTCTATCTTAATTTTCTTTGTAACCATTTTTAAGATCTATATTTGCTAGCAGTTAAGAAATAGAGCAATAGCCATTATAACCATATGATTTATAAGCTTCTTTAATAAACCTGTAACTGTTTAAGCTTAAACCTGACTCCTTCAGTTGCTGTAACAGAACCAAGCACAATTTAAAAGAACTCCAGCCGGTCATAAGGGACAGGTATAGGGAGAGCTTGGGCATTTGGATCGTGTCGCTTCCAGAGGACAGATCCGTAGGGGCATCTCTCAGTCTTCCCTAGGCTGCCCGCTGCGAAGGGATCCTGTATCCTAGCAGTCAAAGTCTGAGATGTAATAAGCTCTCCCTGTAAACTCTGGGGCGTCTGTCGGCCTCTTGGCTGCCCTCCGCGAAGGGATCCCGATCCTAGCGGACAAAGACACGGACGTTAAACTCCTTGGGGCGCCCTTCAGCCTCCCAGGCTGCCCACTGTGATGGGACCTTGCGTCTCAGCAGTTAAAGACTTGGGTGTAACACACAAACACACACTGCCCTGACCATCGGCTGAGAGCATTGGCGTAGTCGGCAGGATTGTGTTATTGGTTCAAATACAGCAACGTGAAGCCAGTCACGATTGATGTGGATTTTAGCTATATAGAGAAAATGTTTGCCCTAACTGGTGCTAGTTGCAGGGAGTGAGACGTCATGTGTTTGGCAGTTGAGAGTGCTCTGTTGCAGGTGGGGACCTTGAGGGGAGATAGGGCTTGGAGGGAAGGCTTGAAGCCAGCAGCCGGAGGGAACTGAGTGAGCAGCCAAGAGGGGAGTTTCCCGTAGGAAGGTCCAAGTGGAGCTCAGGTAAGCGTGGCTTTTGGGGGCTTGCGTTAAGAACGGCCATAGTGGGTCAGACCAGATACCCATGTAGCCCAGTATCCTGTCTTCCAACAGTGGAGGATAATAGTTCCCTAGGGCTATCCTCTTCTTCTTCTTGGAGCAGGAGATGGCTACCCACAAATATTGCGTGGCATATTTAGGTTCATTTAAGGTGTTTACTTGACTCGATTCTGCATTTTCTTTCACGGATAGTGCCGCTCCCCCACCAGCACGACCTGTTGTGTCCTTCGCATCCCTGCCCGGGGTATGGCTGTGTCCCATTGATCGTCCTCATTCCACCAAGTTTCCGTGGTGCCTATTGTATCGTTATCCTTCTTTGATACGAGGCAGTCTGGTTCACCCGCTGAATATTTAGACGTCTAGCGTTTGTGTAGAAGCACTTGAAAAGTGTCCCTCCTGATCTGTCTGCCACTTGCAGAGGTGTTAGCCTCTGTTTTGTTTCTCATCTGCTCTTACCCATACCCTCTCATCTTCCATCCTGTCTTTCTTACTAGACCGTAGAGACTCTGCATGAATAGAGCCTCCCCTAAGAGATGTCTGTGTAGGATCCAAGTGCTCCTCCGCACCCGTGGGCTTTCCCTTAGCCCTTAGTTTCAAACCTGCTCTACGACCTTTTTAATGTGAAGTGCCGGCAGCGGGGTACCATTTTGGTTTAGGTGGAACCCAGCCTTCCTGTATAGGCTCTCCCTTTCCCCAAGGCTCCTCTTCTCCCCCCCCCCCCCCCACTGTTCCTGATAAAGCTTAAATCCCTCCAGTCTACACCATGGTCTCGTCCACGCTTGGAGACTGAAGTGCTGCCTGCCTACCTGGTCCTGCGTGTGGAAGCGGAAGCGTTTCAGAGTTAGCCTGGGAAAGGTCCGAGAGGAGCTCTCGGGTAAGTGTGGCTCTTTTTGGGGAGGTGGTCGGGGCGGAGGGTTTGTTGAGGGGAGGTGGGATGAGTATCGAGTGTCTGTCTGATTTCTCTAACTGGTGCCTGTTGCAGGGAGTGAGACACCATGTGTTTGGCAGTTGAGAGTGCTTGGTTGCAGGTGGGGACCTTGAGGGGGGGATTGGGCTCGGAGGGAAGGCTTGAAGCCGGCAGCCGGAGCGAACGGAGTGAGCAGCCAAGAGGGGAGTTTCCCTTGGGAAGGTCCAAGTGGAGCTCGGGTAAGCGTGGCTTTTGGGGGGTTGCGTTAAGAACGGCCATAGTGGGTCAGACCAGATGCCCGTGTAGCCCAGTATCCTGTCTTCCAACAGTGGCCGGTGCCAGCTGCCCCAGAGGGAGTGACCAGACGGGAACGAAGCGATCCCTCTCCTGTCGTCGGTTTCCAGAGGCTAGGGACACCATAGATGGACCTGACCTTCATGAATGGATCTAGTTCCTTTTTTGGAGCCCTATTCAAGTCCTGGTCTTCTCAAGCTCCTGTGGCAAGGGGTTCCGCGGGTTGACTGCGCGCTGCGTGAAGGAACAACTTCCTTTTTTGTGTTCAACCTGCTACCTATTAATTTTATTTGGCGACCCCTCGTTCTTATGGGAAGAAGTAAATCACTTGTCCTTATTCACCTTTTCCGCCCCAGTCACGATTGTATAGACCTCTGTCGTCTCCCCCTCTTTTTCTAAGCTGTGAAAAGTCCCAGTCTTTTTAATCTCTCTTCACACGGGACCCGTTGCGAAGCCCTCGTCGTTTTGGTGGCCCTTCTCTGAACCTTTTTCAATACCTGGTGTATCTGTTTGGAGATGAGGCACCGACGTCTGTACGCCGGATGCAAGGTGTGGGCGTACCGTGTCTTCAGAGAGGGGCGATAAGAGATTCTCGGTTGTCTTTTCTCCCTCTCCCTCTCCCTCTCTCTCCTTTTGAAAGGATTCCTCAGGTTGTGTGTGCTTTTTGACTGCTGTTTCGCATTGAGTGGATGAATGTTTTCAGAGAACTCCCCCAATGACTCCAAGAGCGAGTGCTCTGTCTCTCTCCTGAGTGGTTAGAGCTAAATTAGTCCCCATGGTTGTGTACTTGTACTCGGGGATTCTCTTTTCCTCATGTCCGTTCCTTTCCATTCAACGATGTGAACTTTCCTTTGCCACTTTGCTGCTCACTGACTTAGTTGTGTGTGATCTTTTTCAAGCTCTTTGCAGTCTGCTTGGTTCTTAGCTATCTTGAGCAGTTGAGCATCACCTGCAAATTTTGCCAGCTCACTGTTGACCCCTTTTCTCCAGACCTTTTATAAATAGGTTGAATTGGATCGGTCCCGGTGCGGACCCTTGGGGGGTGGGGAGGAAACGGGACACCTCTCTCCATTCTGAAAACTGACCATGGATTCCTTCCCTTTGTTTCCTGTCTGATTTTAACCATGATCTTTGTGGGCACAGCCCACGAAAGCTCACGAGACCATCTACGTATTTGAGTAGTCTTTCAAGTGCTTCCGGACTATTGGTTGTTTTTAAGGTTTTCCTGGTACAGACTAACTCGGCTACCCCTCTGAATTTTTTTTTCCCCCCAGTTATCAATCCACGAGAGGATCTTCCCTCTTATCCTATGATAACATACTTGACGGGAGAGCCTTTGGCGAGGGACCTTGTCAAAGGCTTTCTGGAAATCCTTCTAGTACACTAAAGCGGCTGGCTTCCCCCTCTTGTCCGCATGTCTGTTGACCCCTCCCCCTGAAAGAACTCTCCAGCAAGGCATGACTTCCCTTTCCAGAAACCATGTTGATTTCCACTCGGCCCTCCCCCCAGAACAAATTCTGTTCATCTGACAATTTTATGCTTGAGCATGGGTCCAAGTAATTTGCCCGGTACCGACGTTAGACTTACCGTGTGTAATTGCCAGAATGCCCTCTAGAGCCCTTTTAAAACTAGGGGTGGGTCCCGTTGGCTGTCTTCCCAGTCATTAGGTACAGAAGCTTGATTTAAAGGCTAGGTTACCAACCCCAGTGAAGACTTGCGCAGTTTCACATTAGACTTCTTCTTCTTTGGGAACTCTTGGGTGAATGGCGTCTGGTCCCGCTGACTTGTTACCGTGAAGTTTGATCAGCTTGAGGTGTCACTAGAGGAGGTTTCGGAACAGTCAGGGACAATGGCTCAGATTTGTCAGCTCAAAAGATTTGCTCGGCTTTGGGAATCTCCCTCACTCTATCCTCAGCTGTGAAGACGAAAGCGAAGAATTCCTTTAGATTCTCTGAGCACCTCATGGTCTCGGAGTGCTCCTTCAGCATTTGGATGGTCAAATGGCCCCGCTGGCTGGCTGGCTGTTTAGCAGGCTTCCTGCTTCTGATGTACTTAGCCAAATGTGTGAGTTGGTTTTTTTTTTTTTTTTTTTTTTTTCCCAATTTCTTTCTTTGGCTGCTTGGCTAGCTGTTGTTCAAACTCCTTTTGGCTTTTCGTCTTCTATTTTTACACGTAATTGGACCATTTATGCTCCTTTCTGCTTTGCTCAGTAGGATTGAACTTGCACTTCTTTTTGGAACGATGCCTCTTTCTCTCGCTGCTGCTTTTTCTTGGTGGTTCTGCTAGAGTGGTTTTTAATGTGGCGGACGCATTTAAGTTGTTGGGCCCCTCTTCCAGCGTCTTTGAAAAGTGTCCGGGCAGCTTGCAGGGATTTTACTTTTGTCACCGTACCGGTTTGATTTCTGCTTAAGCAACTTCCTCATTTCTGTGTAGTTCCCCTTTCCGAAATTCAGTGCCACTGGGATGTCAAACTGGATGACATTATGGTCACCACTTGCAAGCAGTCGGTTTCTATTGAGCTCTCGGATCAGATCCTGTGCTCCACTTGGGACCAAGTCAAGAATTGCCTCTCCCCTTGTGGATTCCGGAACCAGGTAGCCCAAGGATCAATCTTTTTAAGGTATGAAGAAATGTTCTCTGTGCATCCCGTCCTGAGGTGAGGTGTAGCCAGTCAATATGGGGATAGCGGGGCATTTCAACTATTATTACTGAGGTTTTTATGGTGATAGCCTCGCTAATCTCCCTTAGCGTTTCGTAGTCACTGTCGCTGTCCTTGTCAGGTGGAGGATAATAGTTCCCTAGGGCTATCCTCTTCTTCTTCTTGGAGCAGGAGATGGCTACCCACAAATATTGCGTGGCATATTTAGGTTCATTTAAGGTGTTTACTTGACTCGATTCTGCATTTTCTTTCACGGATAGTGCCGCTCCCCCACCAGCACGACCTGTTGTGTCCTTCGCATCCCTGCCCGGGGTATGGCTGTGTCCCATTGATCGTCCTCATTCCACCAAGTTTCCGTGGTGCCTATTGTATCGCTATCCTTCTTTGCTACGAGGCAGTCTGGTTCACCCGCTGAATATTTAGACGTCTAGCGTTTGTGTAGAAGCACTTGAAAAGTGTCCCTCCTGATCTGTCTGCCACTTGCAGAGGTGTTAGCCTCTGTTTTGTTTCTCATCTGCTCTTACCCATACCCTCTCATCTTCCATCCTGTCTTTCTTACTAGACCGTAGAGACTCTGCATGAATAGAGCCTCCCCTAAGAGATGTCTGTGTAGGATCCAAGTGCTCCTCCGCACCCGTGGGCTTTCCCTTAGTTTCAAACCTGCTCTACGACCTTTTTAATGTGAAGTGCCGGCAGCGGGGTACCATTTTGGTTTAGGTGGAACCCATCCTTCCTGTATAGGCTCTCCCTTTCCCCAAGGCTCCTCTTCTCCCCCCCCCCTCCCCCCCCACTGTTCCTGATAAAGCTTAAATCCCTCCAGTCTACACCATGGTCTCCTCCACGCATGGAGACTGAAGTGCTGCCTGCCTACCTGGTCCTGCGTGTGGAAGCGGAAGCCTGGGAAAGGTCCGAGAGGAGCGCTCGGGTAAGTGTGGCTCTTTTTGGGGAGGTGGTCGGGGCGGAGGGTTTGTTGAGGGGAGGTGGGATGAGTATCGAGTGTCTGTGTAGCCAGACAGGAAACCCCCTTGTAACATCCATCTTTGCTTGCCTGGAAGCATGCAGGCAACACAGAGCAGTAAAACAGCATAGTCTTTGAAAGCCTGGACAGGAGGCCCAGATATGCCAGCTCATAAGTGACCCTGGATGGCTGTAGACAGAGATAGGCCAATTGTTGACCTTGAGGCTGCGAAAACTGCCTTGGCTGGCACCTATATTGATATGAACACACAGCTGTCCGTGGGGGGAGGAATCTCTCGCCCAGTAAAGAATGTCCAGTACTCACAATTTAGTTCTCTCTCTTACAAGTGTAAATTAAGTTGAAACTCCTTTGTAAGAACTGGCGTCACAAAGACAGACCAGCACAATTTGGAATCTTAGATAAGAAAGAGGATACGGGCCCCTATGGGTATAAAGATGGGTCCAGCACCACATTTACTCTGAGTGTCAATCTACCATCTATCTGCAGGTCGGGTTAGGTGTTTGACCTCCCGAGGTTCCACGGAGATGCCCACCTCGTATTCGTCTTTCCTAGGAATTGAGGGACTGGCTCTGGCCTGATACGCTGGAGTAGAGAGGCACAGAAGGGGGTAAAAATTGTACCTGGATGTGGTCCTTTGTCTGTCTTAAGTGTACACGTAGACTTACAGCTCTCTAAAGATTAAGCTGTTACTTGGTACCATTATTTCTATTTTCTATCTTAATTTTCTTTGTAACCATTTTTAAGATCTATATTTGCTAGCAGTTAAGAAATAGAGCAATAGCCATTATAACCATATGATTTATAAGCTTCTTTAATAAACCTGTAACTGTTTAAGCTTAAACCTGACTCCTTCAGTTGCTGTAACAGAACCAAGCACAATTTAAAAGAACTCCAGCCGGTCATAAGGGACAGGTATAGGGAGAGCTTGGGCATTTGGATCGTGTCGCTTCCAGAGGACAGATCCGTAGGGGCATCTCTCAGTCTTCCCTAGGCTGCCCGCTGCGAAGGGATCCTGTATCCTAGCAGTCAAAGTCTGAGATGTAATAAGCTCTCCCTGTAAACTCTGGGGCGTCTGTCGGCCTCTTGGCTGCCCTCCGCGAAGGGATCCCGATCCTAGCGGACAAAGACACGGACGTTAAACTCCTTGGGGCGCCCTTCAGCCTCCCAGGCTGCCCACTGTGATGGGACCTTGCGTCTCAGCAGTTAAAGACTTGGGTGTAACACACAAACACACACTGCCCTGACCATCGGCTGAGAGCATTGGCGTAGTCGGCAGGATTGTGTTATTGGTTCAAATACAGCAACGTGAAGCCAGTCACGATTGATGTGGATTTTAGCTATATAGAGAAAATGTTTGCCCTAACTGGTGCTAGTTGCAGGGAGTGAGACGTCATGTGTTTGGCAGTTGAGAGTGCTCTGTTGCAGGTGGGGACCTTGAGGGGAGATAGGGCTTGGAGGGAAGGCTTGAAGCCAGCAGCCGGAGGGAACTGAGTGAGCAGCCAAGAGGGGAGTTTCCCGTAGGAAGGTCCAAGTGGAGCTCAGGTAAGCGTGGCTTTTGGGGGCTTGCGTTAAGAACGGCCATAGTGGGTCAGACCAGATACCCATGTAGCCCAGTATCCTGTCTTCCAACAGTGGAGGATAATAGTTCCCTAGGGCTATCCTCTTCTTCTTGGAGCAGGAGATGGCTACCCACAAATATTGCGTGGCATATTTAGGTTCATTTAAGGTGTTTACTTGACTCGATTCTGCATTTTCTTTCACGGATAGTGCCGCTCCCCCACCAGCACGACCTGTTGTGTCCTTCGCATCCCTGCCCGGGGTATGGCTGTGTCCCATTGATCGTCCTCATTCCACCAAGTTTCCGTGGTGCCTATTGTATCGCTATCCTTCTTTGATACGAGGCAGTCTGGTTCACCCGCTGAATATTTAGACGTCTAGCGTTTGTGTAGAAGCACTTGAAAAGTGTCCCTCCTGATCTGTCTGCCACTTGCAGAGGTGTTAGCCTCTGTTTTGTTTCTCATCTGCTCTTACCCATACCCTCTCATCTTCCATCCTGTCTTTCTTACTAGACCGTAGAGACTCTGCATGAATAGAGCCTCCCCTAAGAGATGTCTGTGTAGGATCCAAGTGCTCCTCCGCACCCGTGGGCTTTCCCTTAGCCCTTAGTTTCAAACCTGCTCTACGACCTTTTTAATGTGAAGTGCCGGCAGCGGGGTACCATTTTGGTTTAGGTGGAACCCATCCTTCCTGTATAGGCTCTCCCTTTCCCCAAGGCTCCTCTTCTCCCCCCCTCCCCCCCCCCCCACTGTTCCTGATAAAGCTTAAATCCCTCCAGTCTACACCATGGTCTCGTCCACGCTTGGAGACTGAAGTGCTGCCTGCCTACCTGGTCCTGCGTGTGGAAGCGGAAGCGTTTCAGAGTTAGCCTGGGAAAGGTCCGAGAGGAGCTCTCGGGTAAGTGTGGCTCTTTTTGGGGAGGTGGTCGGGGCGGAGGGTTTGTTGAGGGGAGGTGGGATGAGTATCGAGTGTCTGTCTGATTTCTCTAACTGGTGCCTGTTGCAGGGAGTGAGACACCATGTGTTTGGCAGTTGAGAGTGCTTGGTTGCAGGTGGGGACCTTGAGGGGGGGATTGGGCTCGGAGGGAAGGCTTGAAGCCGGCAGCCGGAGCGAACGGAGTGAGCAGCCAAGAGGGGAGTTTCCCTTGGGAAGGTCCAAGTGGAGCTCGGGTAAGCGTGGCTTTTGGGGGGTTGCGTTAAGAACGGCCATAGTGGGTCAGACCAGATGCCCGTGTAGCCCAGTATCCTGTCTTCCAACAGTGGCCGGTGCCAGCTGCCCCAGAGGGAGTGACCAGACGGGAACGAAGCGATCCCTCTCCTGTCGTCGGTTTCCAGAGGCTAGGGACGCCATAGATGGACCTGACCTTCATGAATGGATCTAGTTCCTTTTTTGGAGCCCTATTCAAGTCCTGGTCTTCTCAAGCTCCTGTGGCAAGGAGTTCCGCGGGTTGACTGCGCGGTGCGTGAAGGAACAACTTCCTTTTTTGTGTTCAACCTGCTACCTATTAATTTTATTTGGCGACCCCTCGTTCTTATGGGAAGAAGTAAATCACTTGTCCTTATTCACCTTTTCCGCCCCAGTCACGATTGTATAGACCTCTGTCGTCTCCCCCTCTTTTTCTAAGCTGTGAAAAGTCCCAGTCTTTTTAATCTCTCTTCACACGGGACCCGTTGCGAAGCCCTCGTCGTTTTGGTGGCCCTTCTCTGAACCTTTTTTCAATACCTGGTGTATCTGTTTGGAGATGAGGCACCGACGTCTGTACGCCGGATGCAAGGTGTGGGCGTACCGTGTCTTCAGAGAGGGGCGATAAGAGATTCTCGGTTGTCTTCTCTCTCTCTCTCCTTTTGAAAGGATTCCTCAGGTTGTGTGTGCTTTTTGACTGCTGCTTCGCATTGAGTGGATGAATGTTTTCAGAGAACTCCCCCAATGACTCCAAGAGCGAGTGCTCTGTCTCTCTCCTGAGTGGTTAGAGCTAAATTAGTCCCCATGGTTGTGTACTTGTACTCGGGGATTCTCTTTTCCTCATGTCCGTTCCTTTCCATTCAACGATGTGAACTTTCCTTTGCCACTTTGCTGCTCACTGACTTAGTTGTGTGTGATCTTTTTCAAGCTCTTTGCAGTCTGCTTGGTTCTTAGCTATCTTGAGCAGTTGAGCATCACCTGCAAATTTTGCCAGCTCACTGTTGACCCCTTTTCTCCAGACCTTTTATAAATAGGTTGAATTGGATCGGTCCCGGTGCGGACCCTTGGGGGGTGGGGAGGAAACGGGACACCTCTCTCCATTCTGAAAACTGACCATGGATTCCTTCCCTTTGTTTCCTGTCTGATTTTAACCATGATCTTTGTGGGCACAGCCCACGAAAGCTCACGAGACCATCTACGTATTTGAGTAGTCTTTCAAGTGCTTCCGGACTATTGGTTGTTTTTAAGGTTTTCCTGGTACAGACTAACTCGGCTACCCCTCTGAATTTTTTTTCCCCCCCAGTTATCAATCCACGAGAGGATCTTCCCTCTTATCCTATGATAACATACTTGATGG
Organism: Pelodiscus sinensis; assembly: GCF_052426305.1. Classification (NCBI taxonomy): domain Eukaryota; kingdom Metazoa; phylum Chordata; order Testudines; family Trionychidae; genus Pelodiscus; species Pelodiscus sinensis. Next base: position 152,692,410 of record NC_143053.1, read on the forward strand.
GAGAGCCTTTGGCGAGGGACCTTGTCAAAGGCTTTCTGGAAATCCTTCTAGTACACTAAAGCGGCTGGCTTCCCCCTCTTGTCCGCATGTCTGTTGACCCCTCCCCCTGAAAGAACTCTCCAGCAAGGCATGACTTCCCTTTCCAGAAACCATGTTGATTTCCACTCGGCCCTCCCCCCAGAACAAATTCTGTTCATCTGACAATTTTATGCTTGAGCATGGGTCCAAGTAATTTGCCCGGTACCGACGTTAGACTTACCGTGTGTAATTGCCAGAATGCCCTCTAGAGCCCTTTTAAAACTAGGGGTGGGTCCCGTTGGCTGTCTTCCCAGTCATTAGGTACAGAAGCTTGATTTAAAGGCTAGGTTACCAACCCCAGTGAAGACTTGCGCAGTTTCACATTAGACTTCTTCTTCTTTGGGAACTCTTGGGTGAATGGCGTCTGGTCCCGCTGACTTGTTACCGTGAAGTTTGATCAGCTTGAGGTGTCACTAGAGGAGGTTTCGGAACAGTCAGGGACAATGGCTCAGATTTGTCAGCTCAAAAGATTTGCTCGGCTTTGGGAATCTCCCTCACTCTATCCTCAGCTGTGAAGACGAAAGCGAAGAATTCCTTTAGTTTCTCTGAGCACCTCATGGTCTCGGAGTGCTCCTTCAGCATTTGGATGGTCAAATGGCCCCGCTGGCTGGCTGGCTGGCTGTTTAGCAGGCTTCCTGCTTCTGATGTACTTAGCCAAATGTGTGAGTTGGTTTTTTTTTTTTTTTTTTTTTTCCCCAATTTCTTTCTTTGGCTGCTTGGCTAGCTGTTGTTCAAACTCCTTTTGGCTTTTCGTCTTCTATTTTTACACGTAATTGGACCATTTATGCTCCTTTCTGCTTTGCTCAGTAGGATTGAACTTGCACTTCTTTTTGGAACGATGCCTCTTTCTCTCGCTGCTGCTTTTTCTTGGTGGTTCTGCTAGAGTGGTTTTTAATGTGGCGGACGCATTTAAGTTGTTGGGCCCCTCTTCCAGCGTCTTTGAAAAGTGTCCGGGCAGCTTGCAGGGATTTTACTTTTGTCACCGTACCGGTTTGATTTCTGCTTAAGCAACTTCCTCATTTCTGTGTAGTTCCCCTTTCCGAAATTCAGTGCCACTGGGATGTTAAACTGGATGACATTATGGTCACCACTTCCAAGCAGTCGGTTTCTATTGAGCTCTCGGATCAGATCCTGTGCTCCACTTGGGACCAAGTCAAGAATTGCCTCTCCCCTTGTGGATTCCGGAACCAGGTAGCCCAAGGATCAATCTTTTTAAGGTATGAAGAAATGTTCTCTGTGCATCCCGTCCTGAGGTGAGGTGTAGCCAGTCAATATGGGGATAGCGGGGCATTTCAACTATTATTACTGAGGTTTTTATGGTGATAGCCTCGCTAATCTCCCTTAGCGTTTCGTAGTCACTGTCGCTGTCCTTGTCAGGTGGAGGATAATAGTTCCCTAGGGCTATCCTCTTCTTCTTCTTGGAGCAGGAGATGGCTACCCACAAATATTGCGTGGCATATTTAGGTTCATTTAAGGTGTTTACTTGACTCGATTCTGCATTTTCTTTCACGGATAGTGCCGCTCCCCCACCAGCACGGCCTGTTGTGTCCTTCGCATCCCTGCCCGGGGTATGGCTGTGTCCCATTGATCGTCCTCATTCCACCAAGTTTCCGTGGTGCCTATTGTATCGCTATCCTTCTTTGATACGAGGCAGTCTGGTTCACCCGCTGAATATTTAGACGTCTAGCGTTTGTGTAGAAGCACTTGAAAAGTGTCCCTCCTGATCTGTCTGCCACTTGCAGAGGTGTTAGCCTCTGTTTTGTTTCTCATCTGCTCTTACCCATACCCTCTCATCTTCCATCCTGTCTTTCTTACTAGACCGTAGAGACTCTGCATGAATAGAGCCTCCCCTAAGAGATGTCTGTGTAGGATCCAAGTGCTCCTCCGCACCCGTGGGCTTTCCCTTAGCCCTTAGTTTCAAACCTGCTCTACGACCTTTTTAATGTGAAGTGCCGGCAGCGGGGTACCATTTTGGTTTAGGTGGAACCCATCCTTCCTGTATAGGCTCTCCCTTTCCCCAAGGCTCCTCTTCTCTCCGCCCCCCCCCCCCCCACTGTTCCTGATAAAGCTTAAATCCCTCCAGTCTACACCATGGTCTCGTCCACGCTTGGAGACTGAAGTGCTGCCTGCCTACCTGGTCCTGCGTGTGGAAGCGGAAGCGTTTCAGAGTTAGCCTGGGAAAGGTCCGAGAGGAGCTCTCGGGTAAGTGTGGCTCTTTTTGGGGAGGTGGTCGGGGCGGAGGGTTTGTTGAGGGGAGGTGGGATGAGTATCGAGTGTCTGTCTGATTTCTCTAACTGGTGCCTGTTGCAGGGAGTGAGACACCATGTGTTTGGCAGTTGAGAGTGCTTGGTTGCAGGTGGGGACCTTGAGGGGGGGATTGGGCTCGGAGGGAAGGCTTGAAGCCGGCAGCCGGAGCGAACGGAGGGAGCAGCCAAGAGGGGAGTTTCCCTTGGGAAGGTCCAAGTGGAGCTCGGGTAAGCGTGGCTTTTGGGGGGTTGCGTTAAGAACGGCCATAGTGGGTCAGACCAGATGCCCGTGTAGCCCAGTATCCTGTCTTCCAACAGTGGCCGGTGCCAGCTGCCCCAGAGGGAGTGACCAGACGGGAACGAAGCGATCCCTCTCCTGTCGTCGGTTTCCAGAGGCTAGGGACGCCATAGATGGACCTGACCTTCATGAATGGATCTAGTTCCTTTTTTGGAGCCCTATTCAAGTCCTGGTCTTCTCAAGCTCCTGTGGCAAGGAGTTCCGCGGGTTGACTGCGCGCTGCGTGAAGGAACAACTTCCTTTTTTGTGTTCAACCTGCTACCTATTAATTTTATTTGGCGACCCCTCGTTCTTATGGGAAGAAGTAAATCACTTGTCCTTATTCACCTTTTCCGCCCCAGTCACGATTGTATAGACCTCTGTCGTCTCCCCCTCTTTTTCTAAGCTGTGAAAAGTCCCAGTCTTTTTAATCTCTCTTCACACGGGACCCGTTGCGAAGCCCTCGTCGTTTTGGTGGCCCTTCTCTGAACCTTTTTCAATACCTGGTGTATCTGTTTGGAGATGAGGCACCGACGTCTGTACGCCGGATGCAAGGTGTGGGCGTACCGTGTCTTCAGAGAGGGGCGATAAGAGATTCTCGGTTGTCTTCTCTCTCTCTCTCTCTCTCCTTTTGAAAGGATTCCTCAGGTTGTGTGTGCTTTTTGACTGCTGCTTCGCATTGAGTGGATGAATGTTTTCAGAGAACTCCCCCAATGACTCCAAGAGCGAGTGCTCTGTCTCTCTCCTGAGTGGTTAGAGCTAAATTAGTCCCCATGGTTGTGTACTTGTACTCGGGGATTCTCTTTTCCTCATGTCCGTTCCTTTCCATTCAACGATGTGAACTTTCCTTTGCCACTTTGCTGCTCACTGACTTAGTTGTGTGTGATCTTTTTCAAGCTCTTTGCAGTCTGCTTGGTTCTTAGCTATCTTGAGCAGTTGAGCATCACCTGCAAATTTTGCCAGCTCACTGTTGACCCCTTTTCTCCAGACCTTTTATAAATAGGTTGAATTGGATCGGTCCCGGTGCGGACCCTTGGGGGGTGGGGAGGAAACGGGACACCTCTCTCCATTCTGAAAACTGACCATGGATTCCTTCCCTTTGTTTCCTGTCTGATTTTAACCGTGATCTTTGTGGGCACAGCCCACGAAAGCTCACGAGACCATCTACGTATTTGAGTAGTCTTTCAAGTGCTTCCGGACTATTGGTTGTTTTTAAGGTTTTCCTGGTACAGACTAACTCGGCTACCCCTCTGAATTTTTTTTTTCCCCCCCAGTTATCAATCCACGAGAGGATCTTCCCTCTTATCCTATGATAACATACTTGATGGGAGAGCCTTTGGCGAGGGACCTTGTCAAAGGCTTTCTGGAAATCCTTCTAGTACACTAAAGCGGCTGGCTTCCCCCTCTTGTCCGCATGTCTGTTGACCCCTCCCCCTGAAAGAACTCTCCAGCAAGGCATGACTTCCCTTTCCAGAAACCATGTTGATTTCCACTCGGCCCTCCCCCCAGAACAAATTCTGTTCATCTGACAATTTTATGCTTGAGCATGGGTCCAAGTAATTTGCCCGGTACCGACGTTAGACTTACCGTGTGTAATTGCCAGAATGCCCTCTAGAGCCCTTTTAAAACTAGGGGTGGGTCCCGTTGGCTGTCTTCCCAGTCATTAGGTACAGAAGCTTGATTTAAAGGCTAGGTTACCAACCCCAGTGAAGACTTGCGCAGTTTCACATTAGACTTCTTCTTCTTTGGGAACTCTTGGGTGAATGGCGTCTGGTCCCGCTGACTTGTTACCGTGAAGTTTGATCAGCTTGAGGTGTCACTAGAGGAGGTTTCGGAACAGTCAGGGACAATGGCTCAGATTTGTCAGCTCGAAAGATTTGCTCGGCTTTGGGAATCTCCCTCACTCTATCCTCAGCTGTGAAGACGAAAGCGAAGAATTCCTTTAGTTTCTCTGAGCACCTCATGGTCTCGGAGTGCTCCTTCAGCATTTGGATGGTCAAATGGCCCCGCTGGCTGGCTGGCTGTTTAGCAGGCTTCCTGCTTCTGATGTACTTAGCCAAATGTGTGAGTTGGTTTTTTTTTTTTTTTTTTTTTTTTTCCCAATTTCTTTCTTTGGCTGCTTGGCTAGCTGTTGTTCAAACTCCTTTTGGCTTTTCGTCTTCTATTTTTACACGTAATTGGACCATTTATGCTCCTTTCTGCTTTGCTCAGTAGGATTGAACTTGCACTTCTTTTTGGAACGATGCCTCTTTCTCTCGCTGCTGCTTTTTCTTGGTGGTTCTGCTAGAGTGGTTTTTAATGTGGCGGACGCATTTAAGTTGTTGGGCCCCTCTTCCAGCGTCTTTGAAAAGTGTCCGGGCAGCTTGCAGGGATTTTACTTTTGTCACCGTACCGGTTTGATTTCTGCTTAAGCAACTTCCTCATTTCTGTGTAGTTCCCCTTTCCGAAATTCAGTGCCACTGGGATGTCAAACTGGATGACATTATGGTCACCACTTCCAAGCAGTCGGTTTCTATTGAGCTCTCGGATCAGATCCTGTGCTCCACTTGGGACCAAGTCAAGAATTGCCTCTCCCCTTGTGGATTCCGGAACCAGGTAGCCCAAGGATCAATCTTTTTAAGGTATGAAGAAATGTTCTCTGTGCATCCCGTCCTGAGGTGAGGTGTAGCCAGTCAATATGGGGATAGCGGGGCATTTCAACTATTATTACTGAGGTTTTTATGGTGATAGCCTCGCTAATCTCCCTTAGCGTTTCGTAGTCACTGTCGCTGTCCTTGTCAGGTGGAGGATAATAGTTCCCTAGGGCTATCCTCTTCTTCTTCTTGGAGCAGGAGATGGCTACCCACAAATATTGCGTGGCATATTTAGGTTCATTTAAGGTGTTTACTTGACTCGATTCTGCATTTTCTTTCACGGATAGTGCCGCTCCCCCACCAGCACGACCTGTTGTGTCCTTCGCATCCCTGCCCGGGGTATGGCTGTGTCCCATTGATCGTCCTCATTCCACCAAGTTTCCGTGGTGCCTATTGTATCGCTATCCTTCTTTGATACGAGGCAGTCTGGTTCACCCGCTGAATATTTAGACGTCTAGCGTTTGTGTAGAAGCACTTGAAAAGTGTCCCTCCTGATCTGTCTGCCACTTGCAGAGGTGTTAGCCTCTGTTTTGTTTCTCATCTGCTCTTACCCATACCCTCTCATCTTCCATCCTGTCTTTCTTACTAGACCGTAGAGACTCTGCATGAATAGAGCCTCCCCTAAGAGATGTCTGTGTAGGATCCAAGTGCTCCTCCGCACCCGTGGGCTTTCCCTTAGCCCTTAGTTTCAAACCTGCTCTACGACCTTTTTAATGTGAAGTGCCGGCAGCGGGGTACCATTTTGGTTTAGGTGGAACCCATCCTTCCTGTATAGGCTCTCCCTTTCCCCAAGGCTCCTCTTCTCTCCGCCCCCCCCCCCCCCCCACTGTTCCTGATAAAGCTTAAATCCCTCCAGTCTACACCATGGTCTCGTCCACGCTTGGAGACTGAAGTGCTGCCTGCCTACCTGGTCCTGCGTGTGGAAGCGGAAGCGTTTCAGAGTTAGCCTGGGAAAGGTCCGAGAGGAGCTCTCGGGTAAGTGTGGCTCTTTTTGGGGAGGTGGTCGGGGCGGAGGGTTTGTTGAGGGGAGGTGGGATGAGTATCGAGTGTCTGTCTGATTTCTCTAACTGGTGCCTGTTGCAGGGAGTGAGACACCATGTGTTTGGCAGTTGAGGGTGCTTGGTTGCAGGTGGGGACCTTGAGGGGGGGATTGGGCTCGGAGGGAAGGCTTGAAGCCGGCAGCCGGAGCGAACGGAGTGAGCAGCCAAGAGGGGAGTTTCCCTTGGGAAGGTCCAAGTGGAGCTCGGGTAAGCGTGGCTTTTGGGGGGTTGCGTTAAGAACGGCCATAGTGGGTCAGACCAGATGCCCGTGTAGCCCAGTATCCTGTCTTCCAACAGTGGCCGGTGCCAGCTGCCCCAGAGGGAGTGACCAGACGGGAACGAAGCGATCCCTCTCCTGTCGTCGGTTTCCAGAGGCTAGGGACGCCATAGATGGACCTGACCTTCATGAATGGATCTAGTTCCTTTTTTGGAGCCCTATTCAAGTCCTGGTCTTCTCAAGCTCCTGTGGCAAGGAGTTCCGCGGGTTGACTGCGCGCTGCGTGAAGGAACAACTTCCTTTTTTGTGTTCAACCTGCTACCTATTAATTTTATTTGGCGACCCCTCGTTCTTATGGGAAGAAGTAAATCACTTGTCCTTATTCACCTTTTCCGCCCCAGTCACGATTGTATAGACCTCTGTCGTCTCCCCCTCTTTTTCTAAGCTGTGAAAAGTCCCAGTCTTTTTAATCTCTCTTCACACGGGACCCGTTGCGAAGCCCTCGTCGTTTTGGTGGCCCTTCTCTGAACCTTTTTCAATACCTGGTGTATCTGTTTGGAGATGAGGCACCGACGTCTGTACGCCGGATGCAAGGTGTGGGCGTACCGTGTCTTCAGAGAGGGGCGATAAGAGATTCTCGGTTGTCTTTTCTCCCTCTCCCTCTCCCTCTCTCTCCTTTTGAAAGGATTCCTCAGGTTGTGTGTGCTTTTTGACTGCTGTTTCGCATTGAGTGGATGAATGTTTTCAGAGAACTCCCCCAATGACTCCAAGAGCGAGTGCTCTGTCTCTCTCCTGAGTGGTTAGAGCTAAATTAGTCCCCATGGTTGTGTACTTGTACTCGGGGATTCTCTTTTCCTCATGTCCGTTCCTTTCCATTCAACGATGTGAACTTTCCTTTGCCACTTTGCTGCTCACTGACTTAGTTGTGTGTGATCTTTTTCAAGCTCTTTGCAGTCTGCTTGGTTCTTAGCTATCTTGAGCAGTTGAGCATCACCTGCAAATTTTGCCAGCTCACTGTTGACCCCTTTTCTCCAGACCTTTTATAAATAGGTTGAATTGGATCGGTCCCGGTGCGGACCCTTGGGGGGTGGGGAGGAAACGGGACACCTCTCTCCATTCTGAAAACTGACCATGGATTCCTTCCCTTTGTTTCCTGTCTGTTTTTAACCATGATCTTTGTGGGCACAGCCCACGAAAGCTCACGAGACCATCTACGTATTTGAGTAGTCTTTCAAGTGCTTCCGGACTATTGGTTGTTTTTAAGGTTTTCCTGGTACAGACTAACTCGGCTACCCCTCTGAATTTTTTTTTTCCCCCCCAGTTATCAATCCACGAGAGGATCTTCCCTCTTATCCTATGATAACATACTTGACGGGAGAGCCTTTGGCGAGGGACCTTGTCAAAGGCTTTCTGGAAATCCTTCTAGTACACTAAAGCGGCTGGCTTCCCCCTCTTGTCCGCATGTCTGTTGACCCCTCCCCCTGAAAGAACTCTCCAGCAAGGCATGACTTCCCTTTCCAGAAACCATGTTGATTTCCACTCGGCCCTCCCCCCAGAACAAATTCTGTTCATCTGACAATTTTATGCTTGAGCATGGGTCCAAGTAATTTGCCCGGTACCGACGTTAGACTTACCGTGTGTAATTGCCAGAATGCCCTCTAGAGCCCTTTTAAAACTAGGGGTGGTCCCGTTGGCTGTCTTCCCAGTCATTAGGTACAGAAGCTTGATTTAAAGGCTAGGTTACCAACCCCAGTGAAGACTTGCGCAGTTTCACATTAGACTTCTTCTTCTTTGGGAACTCTTGGGTGAATGGCGTCTGGTCCCGCTGACTTGTTACCGTGAAGTTTGATCAGCTTGAGGTGTCACTAGAGGAGGTTTCGGAACAGTCAGGGACAATGGCTCAGATTTGTCAGCTCGAAAGATTTGCTCGGCTTTGGGAATCTCCCTCACTCTATCCTCAGCTGTGAAGACGAAAGCGAAGAATTCCTTTAGTTTCTCTGAGCACCTCATGGTCTCGGAGTGCTCCTTCAGCATTTGGATGGTCAAATGGCCCCGCTGGCTGGCTGGCTGGCTGTTTAGCAGGCTTCCTGCTTCTGATGTACTTAGCCAAATGTGTGAGTTGGTTTTTTTTTTTTTTTTTTTTTTCCCCAATTTCTTTCTTTGGCTGCTTGGCTAGCTGTTGTTCAAACTCCTTTTGGCTTTTCGTCTTCTATTTTTACACGTAATTGGACCATTTATGCTCCTTTCTGCTTTGCTCAGTAGGATTGAACTTGCACTTCTTTTTGGAACGATGCCTCTTTCTCTCGCTGCTGCTTTTTCTTGGTGGTTCTGCTAGAGTGGTTTTTAATGTGGCGGACGCATTTAAGTTGTTGGGCCCCTCTTCCAGCGTCTTTGAAAAGTGTCCGGGCAGCTTGCAGGGATTTGACTTTTGTCACCGTACCGGTTTGATTTCTGCTTAAGCAACTTCCTCATTTCTGTGTAGTTCCCCTTTCCGAAATTCAGTGCCACTGGGATGTCAAACTGGATGACATTATGGTCACCACTTCCAAGCAGTCGGTTTCTATTGAGCTCTCGGATCAGATCCTGTGCTCCACTTGGGACCAAGTCAAGAATTGCCTCTCCCCTTGTGGATTCCGGAACCAGGTAGCCCAAGGATCAATCTTTTTAAGGTATGAAGAAATGTTCTCTGTGCATCCCGTCCTGAGGTGAGGTGTAGCCAGTCAATATGGGGATAGCGGGGCATTTCAACTATTATTACTGAGGTTTTTATGGTGATAGCCTCGCTAATCTCCCTTAGCGTTTCGTAGTCACTGTCGCTGTCCTTGTCAGGTGGAGGATAATAGTTCCCTAGGGCTATCCTCTTCTTCTTCTTGGAGCAGGAGATGGCTACCCACAAATATTGCGTGGCATATTTAGGTTCATTTAAGGTGTTTACTTGACTCGATTCTGCATTTTCTTTCACGGATAGTGCCGCTCCCCCACCAGCACGACCTGTTGTGTCCTTCGCATCCCTGCCCGGGGTATGGCTGTGTCCCATTGATCGTCCTCATTCCACCAAGTTTCCGTGGTGCCTATTGTATCGCTATCCTTCTTTGATACGAGGCAGTCTGGTTCACCCGCTGAATATTTAGACGTCTAGCGTTTGTGTAGAAGCACTTGAAAAGTGTCCCTCCTGATCTGTCTGCCACTTGCAGAGGTGTTAGCCTCTGTTTTGTTTCTCATCTGCTCTTACCCATACCCTCTCATCTTCCATCCTGTCTTTCTTACTAGACCGTAGAGACTCTGCATGAATAGAGCCTCCCCTAAGAGATGTCTGTGTAGGATCCAAGTGCTCCTCCGCACCCGTGGGCTTTCCCTTAGCCCTTAGTTTCAAACCTGCTCTACGACCTTTTTAATGTGAAGTGCCGGCAGCGGGGTACCATTTTGGTTTAGGTGGAACCCATCCTTCCTGTATAGGCTCTCCCTTTCCCCAAGGCTCCTCTTCTCCCCCCCCCCCCCCCCCCCCACTGTTCCTGATAAAGCTTAAATCCCTCCAGTCTACACCATGGTCTCGTCCACGCTTGGAGACTGAAGTGCTGCCTGCCTACCTGGTCCTGCGTGTGGAAGCGGAAGCGTTTCAGAGTTAGCCTGGGAAAGGTCCGAGAGGAGCTCTCGGGTAAGTGTGGCTCTTTTTGGGGAGGTGGTCGGGGCGGAGGGTTTGTTGAGGGGAGGTGGGATGAGTATCGAGTGTCTGTCTGATTTCTCTAACTGGTGCCTGTTGCAGGGAGTGAGACACCATGTGTTTGGCAGTTGAGGGTGCTTGGTTGCAGGTGGGGACCTTGAGGGGGGGATTGGGCTCGGAGGGAAGGCTTGAAGCCGGCAGCCGGAGCGAACGGAGTGAGCAGCCAAGAGGGGAGTTTCCCTTGGGAAGGTCCAAGTGGAGCTCGGGTAAGCGTGGCTTTTGGGGGGTTGCGTTAAGAACGGCCATAGTGGGTCAGACCAGATGCCCGTGTAGCCCAGTATCCTGTCTTCCAACAGTGGCCGGTGCCAGCTGCCCCAGAGGGAGTGACCAGACGGGAACGAAGCGATCCCTCTCCTGTCGTCGGTTTCCAGAGGCTAGGGACGCCATAGATGGACCTGACCTTCATGAATGGATCTAGTTCCTTTTTTGGAGCCCTATTCAAGTCCTGGTCTTCTCAAGCTCCTGTGGCAAGGAGTTCCGCGGGTTGACTGCGCGCTGCGTGAAGGAACAACTTCCTTTTTTGTGTTCAACCTGCTACCTATTAATTTTATTTGGCGACCCCTCGTTCTTATGGGAAGAAGTAAATCACTTGTCCTTATTCACCTTTTCCGCCCCAGTCACGATTGTATAGACCTCTGTCGTCTCCCCCTCTTTTTCTAAGCTGTGAAAAGTCCCAGTCTTTTTAATCTCTCTTCACACGGGACCCGTTGCGAAGCCCTCGTCGTTTTGGTGGCCCTTCTCTGAACCTTTTTCAATACCTGGTGTATCTGTTTGGAGATGAGGCACCGACGTCTGTACGCCGGATGCAAGGTGTGGGCGTACCGTGTCTTCAGAGAGGGGCGATAAGAGATTCTCGGTTGTCTTTTCTCCCTCTCCCTCTCCCTCTCTCTCCTTTTGAAAGGATTCCTCAGGTTGTGTGTGCTTTTTGACTGCTGTTTCGCATTGAGTGGATGAATGTTTTCAGAGAACTCCCCCAATGACTCCAAGAGCGAGTGCTCTGTCTCTCTCCTGAGTGGTTAGAGCTAAATTAGTCCCCATGGTTGTGTACTTGTACTCGGGGATTCTCTTTTCCTCATGTCCGTTCCTTTCCATTCAACGATGTGAACTTTCCTTTGCCACTTTGCTGCTCACTGACTTAGTTGTGTGTGATCTTTTTCAAGCTCTTTGCAGTCTGCTTGGTTCTTAGCTATCTTGAGCAGTTGAGCATCACCTGCAAATTTTGCCAGCTCACTGTTGACCCCTTTTCTCCAGACCTTTTATAAATAGGTTGAATTGGATCGGTCCCGGTGCGGACCCTTGGGGGGTGGGGAGGAAACGGGACACCTCTCTCCATTCTGAAAACTGACCATGGATTCCTTCCCTTTGTTTCCTGTCTGTTTTTAACCATGATCTTTGTGGGCACAGCCCACGAAAGCTCACGAGACCATCTACGTATTTGAGTAGTCTTTCAAGTGCTTCCGGACTATTGGTTGTTTTTAAGGTTTTCCTGGTACAGACTAACTCGGCTACCCCTCTGAATTTTTTTTTCCCCCCCAGTTATCAATCCACGAGAGGATCTTCCCTCTTATCCTATGATAACATACTTGACGGGAGAGCCTTTGGCGAGGGACCTTGTCAAAGGCTTTCTGGAAATCCTTCTAGTACACTAAAGCGGCTGGCTTCCCCCTCTTGTCCGCATGTCTGTTGACCCCTCCCCCTGAAAGAACTCTCCAGCAAGGCATGACTTCCCTTTCCAGAAACCATGTTGATTTCCACTCGGCCCTCCCCCCAGAACAAATTCTGTTCATCTGACAATTTTATGCTTGAGCATGGGTCCAAGTAATTTGCCCGGTACCGACGTTAGACTTACCGTGTGTAATTGCCAGAATGCCCTCTAGAGCCCTTTTAAAACTAGGGGTGGGTCCCGTTGGCTGTCTTCCCAGTCATTAGGTACAGAAGCTTGATTTAAAGGCTAGGTTACCAACCCCAGTGAAGACTTGCGCAGTTTCACATTAGACTTCTTCTTCTTTGGGAACTCTTGGGTGAATGGCGTCTGGTCCCGCTGACTTGTTACCGTGAAGTTTGATCAGCTTGAGGTGTCACTAGAGGAGGTTTCGGAACAGTCAGGGACAATGGCTCAGATTTGTCAGCTCGAAAGATTTGCTCGGCTTTGGGAATCTCCCTCACTCTATCCTCAGCTGTGAAGACGAAAGCGAAGAATTCCTTTAGTTTCTCTGAGCACCTCATGGTCTCGGAGTGCTCCTTCAGCATTTGGATGGTCAAATGGCCCCGCTGGCTGGCTGGCTGGCTGTTTAGCAGGCTTCCTGCTTCTGATGTACTTAGCCAAATGTGTGAGTTGGTTTTTTTTTTTTTTTTTTTTTTCCCAATTTCTTTCTTTGGCTGCTTGGCTAGCTGTTGTTCAAACTCCTTTTGGCTTTTCGTCTTCTATTTTTACACGTAATTGGACCATTTATGCTCCTTTCTGCTTTGCTCAGTAGGATTGAACTTGCACTTCTTTTTGGAACGATGCCTCTTTCTCTCGCTGCTGCTTTTTCTTGGTGGTTCTGCTAGAGTGGTTTTTAATGTGGCGGACGCATTTAAGTTGTTGGGCCCCTCTTCCAGCGTCTTTGAAAAGTGTCCGGGCAGCTTGCAGGGATTTTACTTTTGTCACCGTACCGGTTTGATTTCTGCTTAAGCAACTTCCTCATTTCTGTGTAGTTCCCCTTTCCGAAATTCAGTGCCACTGGGATGTCAAACTGGATGACATTATGGTCACCACTTCCAAGCAGTCGGTTTCTATTGAGCTCTCGGATCAGATCCTGTGCTCCACTTGGGACCAAGTCAAGAATTGCCTCTCCCCTTGTGGATTCCGGAACCAGGTAGCCCAAGGATCAATCTTTTTAAGGTATGAAGAAATGTTCTCTGTGCATCCCGTCCTGAGGTGAGGTGTAGCCAGTCAATATGGGGATAGCGGGGCATTTCAACTATTATTACTGAGGTTTTTATGGTGATAGCCTCGCTAATCTCCCTTAGCGTTTCGTAGTCACTGTCGCTGTCCTTGTCAGGTGGAGGATAATAGTTCCCTAGGGCTATCCTCTTCTTCTTCTTGGAGCAGGAGATGGCTACCCACAAATATTGCGTGGCATATTTAGGTTCATTTAAGGTGTTTACTTGACTCGATTCTGCATTTTCTTTCACGGATAGTGCCGCTCCCCCACCAGCACGACCTGTTGTGTCCTTCGCATCCCTGCCCGGGGTATGGCTGTGTCCCATTGATCGTCCTCATTCCACCAAGTTTCCGTGGTGCCTATTGTATCGCTATCCTTCTTTGATACGAGGCAGTCTGGTTCACCCGCTGAATATTTAGACGTCTAGCGTTTGTGTAGAAGCACTTGAAAAGTGTCCCTCCTGATCTGTCTGCCACTTGCAGAGGTGTTAGCCTCTGTTTTGTTTCTCATCTGCTCTTACCCATACCCTCTCATCTTCCATCCTGTCTTTCTTACTAGACCGTAGAGACTCTGCATGAATAGAGCCTCCCCTAAGAGATGTCTGTGTAGGATCCAAGTGCTCCTCCGCACCCGTGGGCTTTCCCTTAGCCCTTAGTTTCAAACCTGCTCTACGACCTTTTTAATGTGAAGTGCCGGCAGCGGGGTACCATTTTGGTTTAGGTGGAACCCATCCTTCCTGTATAGGCTCTCCCTTTCCCCAAGGCTCCTCTTCTCTCCGCCCCCCTCCCCCCCCACTGTTCCTGATAAAGCTTAAATCCCTCCAGTCTACACCATGGTCTCGTCCACGCTTGGAGACTGAAGTGCTGCCTGCCTACCTGGTCCTGCGTGTGGAAGCGGAAGCGTTTCAGAGTTAGCCTGGGAAAGGTCCGAGAGGAGCTCTCGGGTAAGTGTGGCTCTTTTTGGGGAGGTGGTCGGGGCGGAGGGTTTGTTGAGGGGAGGTGGGATGAGTATCGAGTGTCTGTCTGATTTCTCTAACTGGTGCCTGTTGCAGGGAGTGAGACACCATGTGTTTGGCAGTTGAGGGTGCTTGGTTGCAGGTGGGGACCTTGAGGGGGGGATTGGGCTCGGAGGGAAGGCTTGAAGCCGGCAGCCGGAGCGAACGGAGTGAGCAGCCAAGAGGGGAGTTTCCCTTGGGAAGGTCCAAGTGGAGCTCGGGTAAGCGTGGCTTTTGGGGGGTTGCGTTAAGAACGGCCATAGTGGGTCAGACCAGATGCCCGTGTAGCCCAGTATCCTGTCTTCCAACAGTGGCCGGTGCCAGCTGCCCCAGAGGGAGTGACCAGACGGGAACGAAGCGATCCCTCTCCTGTCGTCGGTTTCCAGAGGCTAGGGACGCCATAGATGGACCTGACCTTCATGAATGGATCTAGTTCCTTTTTTGGAGCCCTATTCAAGTCCTGGTCTTCTCAAGCTCCTGTGGCAAGGAGTTCCGCGGGTTGACTGCGCGCTGCGTGAAGGAACAACTTCCTTTTTTGTGTTCAACCTGCTACCTATTAATTTTATTTGGCGACCCCTCGTTCTTATGGGAAGAAGTAAATCACTTGTCCTTATTCACCTTTTCCGCCCCAGTCACGATTGTATAGACCTCTGTCGTCTCCCCCTCTTTTTCTAAGCTGTGAAAAGTCCCAGTCTTTTTAATCTCTCTTCACACGGGACCCGTTGCGAAGCCCTCGTCGTTTTGGTGGCCCTTCTCTGAACCTTTTCAATACCTGGTGTATCTGTTTGGAGATGAGGCACCGACGTCTGTACGCCGGATGCAAGGTGTGGGCGTACCGTGTCTTCAGAGAGGGGCGATAAGAGATTCTCGGTTGTCTTTTCTCCCTCTCCCTCTCCCTCTCTCTCCTTTTGAAAGGATTCCTCAGGTTGTGTGTGCTTTTTGACTGCTGTTTCGCATTGAGTGGATGAATGTTTTCAGAGAACTCCCCCAATGACTCCAAGAGCGAGTGCTCTGTCTCTCTCCTGAGTGGTTAGAGCTAAATTAGTCCCCATGGTTGTGTACTTGTACTCGGGGATTCTCTTTTCCTCATGTCCGTTCCTTTCCATTCAACGATGTGAACTTTCCTTTGCCACTTTGCTGCTCACTGACTTAGTTGTGTGTGATCTTTTTCAAGCTCTTTGCAGTCTGCTTGGTTCTTAGCTATCTTGAGCAGTTGAGCATCACCTGCAAATTTTGCCAGCTCACTGTTGACCCCTTTTCTCCAGACCTTTTATAAATAGGTTGAATTGGATCGGTCCCGGTGCGGACCCTTGGGGGGTGGGGAGGAAACGGGACACCTCTCTCCATTCTGAAAACTGACCATGGATTCCTTCCCTTTGTTTCCTGTCTGTTTTTAACCATGATCTTTGTGGGCACAGCCCACGAAAGCTCACGAGACCATCTACGTATTTGAGTAGTCTTTCAAGTGCTTCCGGACTATTGGTTGTTTTTAAGGTTTTCCTGGTACAGACTAACTCGGCTACCCCTCTGAATTTTTTTTTTCCCCCCCAGTTATCAATCCACGAGAGGATCTTCCCTCTTATCCTATGATAACATACTTGACGGGAGAGCCTTTGGCGAGGGACCTTGTCAAAGGCTTTCTGGAAATCCTTCTAGTACACTAAAGCGGCTGGCTTCCCCCTCTTGTCCGCATGTCTGTTGACCCCTCCCCCTGAAAGAACTCTCCAGCAAGGCATGACTTCCCTTTCCAGAAACCATGTTGATTTCCACTCGGCCCTCCCCCCAGAACAAATTCTGTTCATCTGACAATTTTATGCTTGAGCATGGGTCCAAGTAATTTGCCCGGTACCGACGTTAGACTTACCGTGTGTAATTGCCAGAATGCCCTCTAGAGCCCTTTTAAAACTAGGGGTGGGTCCCGTTGGCTGTCTTCCCAGTCATTAGGTACAGAAGCTTGATTTAAAGGCTAGGTTACCAACCCCAGTGAAGACTTGCGCAGTTTCACATTAGACTTCTTCTTCTTTGGGAACTCTTGGGTGAATGGCGTCTGGTCCCGCTGACTTGTTACCGTGAAGTTTGATCAGCTTGAGGTGTCACTAGAGGAGGTTTCGGAACAGTCAGGGACAATGGCTCAGATTTGTCAGCTCGAAAGATTTGCTCGGCTTTGGGAATCTCCCTCACTCTATCCTCAGCTGTGAAGACGAAAGCGAAGAATTCCTTTAGTTTCTCTGAGCACCTCATGGTCTCGGAGTGCTCCTTCAGCATTTGGATGGTCAAATGGCCCCGCTGGCTGGCTGGCTGGCTGGCTGTTTAGCAGGCTTCCTGCTTCTGATGTACTTAGCCAAATGTGTGAGTTGGTTTTTTTTTTTTTTTTTTTTTCCCAATTTCTTTCTTTGGCTGCTTGGCTAGCTGTTGTTCAAACTCCTTTTGGCTTTTCGTCTTCTATTTTTACACGTAATTGGACCATTTATGCTCCTTTCTGCTTTGCTCAGTAGGATTGAACTTGCACTTCTTTTTGGAACGATGCCTCTTTCTCTCGCTGCTGCTTTTTCTTGGTGGTTCTGCTAGAGTGGTTTTTAATGTGGCGGACGCATTTAAGTTGTTGGGCCCCTCTTCCAGCGTCTTTGAAAAGTGTCCGGGCAGCTTGCAGGGATTTTACTTTTGTCACCGTACCGGTTTGATTTCTGCTTAAGCAACTTCCTCATTTCTGTGTAGTTCCCCTTTCCGAAATTCAGTGCCACTGGGATGTCAAACTGGATGACATTATGGTCACCACTTCCAAGCAGTCGGTTTCTATTGAGCTCTCGGATCAGATCCTGTGCTCCACTTGGGACCAAGTCAAGAATTGCCTCTCCCCTTGTGGATTCCGGAACCAGGTAGCCCAAGGATCAATCTTTTTAAGGTATGAAGAAATGTTCTCTGTGCATCCCGTCCTGAGGTGAGGTGTAGCCAGTCAATATGGGGATAGCGGGGCATTTCAACTATTATTACTGAGGTTTTTATGGTGATAGCCTCGCTAATCTCCCTTAGCGTTTCGTAGTCACTGTCGCTGTCCTTGTCAGGTGGAGGATAATAGTTCCCTAGGGCTATCCTCTTCTTCTTCTTGGAGCAGGAGATGGCTACCCACAAATATTGCGTGGCATATTTAGGTTCATTTAAGGTGTTTACTTGACTCGATTCTGCATTTTCTTTCACGGATAGTGCCGCTCCCCCACCAGCACGACCTGTTGTGTCCTTCGCATCCCTGCCCGGGGTATGGCTGTGTCCCATTGATCGTCCTCATTCCACCAAGTTTCCGTGGTGCCTATTGTATCGCTATCCTTCTTTGATACGAGGCAGTCTGGTTCACCCGCTGAATATTTAGACGTCTAGCGTTTGTGTAGAAGCACTTGAAAAGTGTCCCTCCTGATCTGTCTGCCACTTGCAGAGGTGTTAGCCTCTGTTTTGTTTCTCATCTGCTCTTACCCATACCCTCTCATCTTCCATCCTGTCTTTCTTACTAGACCGTAGAGACTCTGCATGAATAGAGCCTCCCCTAAGAGATGTCTGTGTAGGATCCAAGTGCTCCTCCGCACCCGTGGGCTTTCCCTTAGCCCTTAGTTTCAAACCTGCTCTACGACCTTTTTAATGTGAAGTGCCGGCAGCGGGGTACCATTTTGGTTTAGGTGGAACCCATCCTTCCTGTATAGGCTCTCCCTTTCCCCAAGGCTCCTCTTCTCCCCCCCCCCCCCCCCCCCCACTGTTCCTGATAAAGCTTAAATCCCTCCAGTCTACACCATGGTCTCGTCCACGCTTGGAGACTGAAGTGCTGCCTGCCTACCTGGTCCTGCGTGTGGAAGCGGAAGCGTTTCAGAGTTAGCCTGGGAAAGGTCCGAGAGGAGCTCTCGGGTAAGTGTGGCTCTTTTTGGGGAGGTGGTCGGGGCGGAGGGTTTGTTGAGGGGAGGTGGGATGAGTATCGAGTGTCTGTCTGATTTCTCTAACTGGTGCCTGTTGCAGGGAGTGAGACACCATGTGTTTGGCAGTTGAGGGTGCTTGGTTGCAGGTGGGGACCTTGAGGGGGGGATTGGGCTCGGAGGGAAGGCTTGAAGCCGGCAGCCGGAGCGAACGGAGTGAGCAGCCAAGAGGGGAGTTTCCCTTGGGAAGGTCCAAGTGGAGCTCGGGTAAGCGTGGCTTTTGGGGGGTTGCGTTAAGAACGGCCATAGTGGGTCAGACCAGATGCCCGTGTAGCCCAGTATCCTGTCTTCCAACAGTGGCCGGTGCCAGCTGCCCCAGAGGGAGTGACCAGACGGGAACGAAGCGATCCCTCTCCTGTCGTCGGTTTCCAGAGGCTAGGGACGCCATAGATGGACCTGACCTTCATGAATGGATCTAGTTCCTTTTTTGGAGCCCTATTCAAGTCCTGGTCTTCTCAAGCTCCTGTGGCAAGGAGTTCCGCGGGTTGACTGCGCGCTGCGTGAAGGAACAACTTCCTTTTTTGTGTTCAACCTGCTACCTATTAATTTTATTTGGCGACCCCTCGTTCTTATGGGAAGAAGTAAATCACTTGTCCTTATTCACCTTTTCCGCCCCAGTCACGATTGTATAGACCTCTGTCGTCTCCCCCTCTTTTTCTAAGCTGTGAAAAGTCCCAGTCTTTTTAATCTCTCTTCACACGGGACCCGTTGCGAAGCCCTCGTCGTTTTGGTGGCCCTTCTCTGAACCTTTTTCAATACCTGGTGTATCTGTTTGGAGATGAGGCACCGACGTCTGTACGCCGGATGCAAGGTGTGGGCGTACCGTGTCTTCAGAGAGGGGCGATAAGAGATTCTCGGTTGTCTTCTCTCTCTCTCTCCTTTTGAAAGGATTCCTCAGGTTGTGTGTGCTTTTTGACTGCTGCTTCGCATTGAGTGGATGAATGTTTTCAGAGAACTCCCCCAATGACTCCAAGAGCGAGTGCTCTGTCTCTCTCCTGAGTGGTTAGAGCTAAATTAGTCCCCATGGTTGTGTACTTGTACTCGGGGATTCTCTTTTCCTCATGTCCGTTCCTTTCCATTCAACGATGTGAACTTTCCTTTGCCACTTTGCTGCTCACTGACTTAGTTGTGTGTGATCTTTTTCAAGCTCTTTGCAGTCTGCTTGGTTCTTAGCTATCTTGAGCAGTTGAGCATCACCTGCAAATTTTGTCAGCTCATTGTTGACCCCTTTTCTCCAGACCTTTTATAAATAGGTTGAATTGGATCGGTCCCGGTGCGGACCCTTGGGGGGTGGGGAGGAAACGGGACACCTCTCTCCATTCTGAAAACTGACCATGGATTCCTTCCCGTTGTTTCCTGTCTGTTTTTAACCGTGATCTTTGTGGGCACAGCCCACGAAAGCTCACGAGACCATCTACGTATTTGAGTAGTCTTTCAAGTGCTTCCGGACTATTGGTTGTTTTTAAGGTTTTCCTGGTACAGACTAACTCGGCTACCCCTCTGAATTTTTTTTTCCCCCCCAGTTATCAATCCACGAGAGGATCTTCCCTCTTATCCTATGATAACATACTTGACGGGAGAGCCTTTGGCGAGGGACCTTGTCAAAGGCTTTCTGGAAATCCTTCTAGTACACTAAAGCGGCTGGCTTCCCCCTCTTGTCCGCATGTCTGTTGACCCCTCCCCCTGAAAGAACTCTCCAGCAAGGCATGACTTCCCTTTCCAGAAACCATGTTGATTTCCACTTGGCGCTCCCCCCAGAACAAATTCTGTTCATCTGACAATTTTATGCTTGAGCATGGGTCCAAGTAATTTGCCCGGTACCGACGTTAGACTTACCGTGTGTAATTGCCAGAATGCCCTCTAGAGCCCTTTTAAAACTAGGGGTGGGTCCCGTTGGCTGTCTTCCCAGTCATTAGGTACAGAAGCTTGATTTAAAGGCTAGGTTACCAACCCCAGTGAAGACTTGCGCAGTTTCACATTAGACTTCTTCTTCTTTGGGAACTCTTGGGTGAATGGCGTCTGGTCCCGCTGACTTGTTACCGTGAAGTTTGATCAGCTTGAGGTGTCACTAGAGGAGGTTTCGGAACAGTCAGGGACAATGGCTCAGATTTGTCAGCTCAAAAGATTTGCTCGGCTTTGGGAATCTCCCTCACTCTATCCTCAGCTGTGAAGACGAAAGCGAAGAATTCCTTTAGTTTCTCTGAGCACCTCATGGTCTCGGAGTGCTCCTTCAGCATTTGGATGGTCAAATGGCCCCGCTGGCTGGCTGGCTGGCTGGCTGTTTAGCAGGCTTCCTGCTTCTGATGTACTTAGCCAAATGTGTGAGTTGTTTTTTTTTTTTTTTTTTTTTCCCAATTTCTTTCTTTGGCTGCTTGGCTAGCTGTTGTTCAAACTCCTTTTGGCTTTTCGTCTTCTATTTTTACACGTAATTGGACCATTTATGCTCCTTTCTGCTTTGCTCAGTAGGATTGAACTTGCACTTCTTTTTGGAACGATGCCTCTTTCTCTCGCTGCTGCTTTTTCTTGGTGGTTCTGCTAGAGTGGTTTTTAATGTGGCGGACGCATTTAAGTTGTTGGGCCTCTCTTCCAGCGTCTTTGAAAAGTGTCCGGGCAGCTTGCAGGGATTTTACTTTTGTCACCGTACTGGTTTGATTTCTGCTTAAGCAACTTCCTCATTTCTGTGTAGTTCCCCTTTCCGAAATTCAGTGCCACTGGGATGTCAAACTGGATGACATTATGGTCACCACTTCCAAGCAGTCGGTTTCTATTGAGCTCTCGGATCAGATCCTGTGCTCCACTTGGGACCAAGTCAAGAATTGCCTCTCCCCTTGTGGATTCCGGAACCAGGTAGCCCAAGGATCAATCTTTTTAAGGTATGAAGAAATGTTCTCTGTGCATCCCGTCCTGAGGTGAGGTGTAGCCAGTCAATATGGGGATAGCGGGGCATTTCAACTATTATTACTGAGGTTTTTATGGTGATAGCCTCGCTAATCTCCCTTAGCGTTTCGTAGTCACTGTCGCTGTCCTTGTCAGGTGGAGGATAATAGTTCCCTAGGGCTATCCTCTTCTTCTTCTTGGAGCAGGAGATGGCTACCCACAAATATTGCGTGGCATATTTAGGTTCATTTAAGGTGTTTACTTGACTCGATTCTGCATTTTCTTTCACGGATAGTGCCGCTCCCCCACCAGCACGACCTGTTGTGTCCTTCACATCCCTGCCCGGGGTATGGCTGTGTCCCATTGATCGTCCTCATTCCACCAAGTTTCCGTGGTGCCTATTGTATCGCTATCCTTCTTTGCTACGAGGCAGTCTGGTTCACCCGCTGAATATTTAGACGTCTAGCGTTTGTGTAGAAGCACTTGAAAAGTGTCCCTCCTGATCTGTCTGCCACTTGCAGAGGTGTTAGCCTCTGTTTTGTTTCTCATCTGCTCTTACCCATACCCTCTCATCTTCCATCCTGTCTTTCTTACTAGACCGTAGAGACTCTGCATGAATAGAGCCTCCCCTAAGAGATGTCTGTGTAGGATCCAAGTGCTCCTCCGCACCCGTGGGCTTTCCCTTAGCCCTTAGGATGTACGGTTGGTGTATTGTGGGAGAAGAGGAAGAAAAGCATCCATTACAGCATGTCCCTGGAGAGGGATTGTTCATTGGGGAAGGAGAGGATTTGAGCCCAGGATTTGGAGTTTTAGTCCTTTAGCCCTGCCTGCCATTGAGCATGGCCCTTCTGCTTGATCAGTGATTTTCAGATAGTTATGTATAAGATGTGTGCTGGGTATCAAAAGTAAAGGAGCATTTCATAACTTTAGTAGATTTTTCATGCAAATATATGTAACTCAACAATATTAAATTAAATATTCATTTGATATCTCTCCTCCCTTAGCATGCAAGAAGTATTGTGCACAAATGAAATTACGTAATGTGTGCTATTCATTTTACACTGCTTTGTCAGCAGTGTATGTCCTGTAACAATGTTAAGCTTGGATGAATCCTGTTTTATAAATCTGATTTATTTCTTGGAAGGAAAAGGAAGAAAACATCCTTTTTTGTGAACTCTCTAATTTATCCATTCTCATCAGGAACATGGTAGACTACAGGAGTAATCTGTAAGCCTTTAAATATTTCTAACAGTTTTGAGTTGAGTAAGAAAATGTTGAGTTTCTTTAATCTTTGATTTTTACTCCAAGGCATACTTGCTCTTTGGGTAAAGATCCTCCACCTAGTGTTCAAGTAAATAAAAGCCTATTGTACACTAATGAAACATCGTAATTGATGCTTTAAGTCTTAGATCTAGAAACTCAAAGCTACACTTCCCACAGTAACTATAATACAATATAAGTAAGTAATGATTAATAGGGCACAGTTCCTGTTCTGGAAGCTTAACTTTAAATCTCATAACTTTAAATCTCATCCCCCAATCACAAAATACATGTCTCAAACAGCACATTACAGATGACCATTTCTGTTTCATTTTAAGAAAAACAGATTACACATTCAAAATAAGTGCATTGAGTTTATTTCCATGAGAGAGGCTCCACAACGAAGAAAAACAAGAGATCACAAAAGCTAAATACTGTAACAAATAGGGCTGGTTTAGATTTTATTTTGGCATTAGTTTTGTATCGTCGCTTCAAATGTTTTGAGAGGCACGGAAGAGAACCAGTGTGCACTTTGCTCAATGGCCAGCATATCCCTATTATATCAGTGACAAATGCCATCATTAATATGACAGTAGCTTTCTCAATGAGAATACTTATGTTTACATATATCATTAAGATCTGGCAGACATACATTATTACATGATTTACATAGCTAACCATTATTAGTAGGAACGAATAGCAGGTGGAACTGTTGCGCAGTCTTCTTCATTTAAAGTTTTGTCAATTACAGGTCTGTATTTTAAAGTAACCTAAAGATACAAAAGACAGTATTAACTAAAGCAAACAAGAGCAAGAAATCACAAATTATGTCATAGAAAATACTGGCAACTACTGCTCCATCACAATATTCAGAACTAGAAAATTGACAAAAAAAAACTTGCAAAAAGCAACATTAAGTCAAAAGCATCTCAAATGGGAAAAAAAAACCACCTCTTTCCAGATCTAAGTAAGATTTATTTCTAAGTTCCTTCTTGCTTCCCTACCAGTAACATCTTGGAGCATTTGAAGGCACAGTCTGTATTCAAGGGAATAAAATGCCTCATGTCACTCAACAAATCACCCTTCTGGCACTTAAGGAGGTTAATCACCTGGAAGGGGAGGTGATCCTGAGTACTTCGTATTAGAGCTGTACTGTAGATCACCTTGCAGGGGGAGTGTGCATATAGGGAGGGGGTTGTAAGAGCAGAGATTTTTAAAGCTGTAAATTATTTATACTAAGCATCACCACACACATCTGTGTAATAAGAATTATGAACTAGCCTGTTGTAAGATGAAAAACTATTCCAGTTCCCAGCCAAGTACAAAATCAATTTTCTACAAAGCAATTCAGGAATGGCTCTCATCTTGCACATTTAGTTCTTATACTCCTAAATTATACTACTGTACAGTAGACTTCCACTAATCTGGCACCTTTGGGACCCAGGTGGTGCTGTATTACCAGATATGTCCGAGTACCTGGAGGTACTATAAAGGAGCATACTCCCAACCCAATCCCCCTTCTCTCACCTCCCCTCCCCTCCCCTCTACCAGAGCCAAACTCCTCCCCTCCCTGCTGTAACCCAGTCTCTCTTCTGCCCCAACCTTATGTCTGGGTTCCAAGGCAGCTCCCTATGCTCAGCAGCCAACTGCTAGCAAATGCAGGCTGGACGCTATGTGCACTGGGGACTGTGAGCGGAATGGCGCATGATGGGAGTGTGCATGCGGTTTATAGTGGCCCGGCCGTGAGAGCGGCTGACTGAAGCACTTCCGCGTTCCAGTTACTGCCTGACTATTGGGAGTACCAGACAACTGGACACCAGACTATTGGAGTTTTACTGTATTTAACTAAATGAGGTACTTCATAAAGAAATTTCAACTAACTTCCATTACATTAATGCAATTTCCACTTGAAAAACAGGATGGGACAAAAGCCCCCCCCCCCCCCCAAACCCCAGAATCAACATACCGTCCCAGTCTTGGCATCCATAAAAGAAAGGGTGTGTTTTCTCCAATGCTCTTCAAAGGGTCTTTTCTGTTGCCCTTGTATTGGCTTGGAAAAGTCATATTCATCTACCCTTACCTAAGCAGTAAAAAGAAAGTATTATGCAGTAGATCACAAACTGCATTTTCCAAATGAATTTAACTACCAACAAGATTAGGTCACTTCTAATTATACTGCTGTAATACCAAATTAATGCTGTAATACCAGATTAAGTTTTGTTCTACATTTTATGTTAATTCCTGTTTTTATTTCAAAATTAGTGCAGAATTTCAGCAAGTTAAGTAGGATTGTAACTGTGTGGAAATTCTAGAGTGCATTATCTTCATATAATGCGTACACTGTTTTCAATCTTTTTATTGCTAGCCAGTGACCATATCATAGCTATTCTTTTTATCAATATTTTAAAAGTAAGATTCAGTGGGACTGATTAGAAGCTGTGTTTATTGCATCAATACCCAGCTGATTCTGGTTACTGAGATACTGATCAATGGGTGTGAAAGGGTCATTTAGATTTACTTAAACCATTGAGGCCACAAATCAGTTTACAAGCTTGAAGTCAATATCAGGAACACTTTTTCAAGCATCTTAAATCAATTTTAGAGTTTTAGGAATAAGCAATGCAAACTGAAACCTCAAGTATATGTGATTTAAAACCAAGATATGTTTGCCAAGAAAAGTTGTCCCATATGTATGAAAACCCTATTTATGAAACATGTTTAAAGTACACAAGCACCTTGTAGTCCTCTCTGGCATGAGCACCACGAGATTCTTTGCGAGCCTCAGCACCATAAATAGTTTGCATAGCACAAATCATCAAATTTTGCAGTTCCAAGGTCTCCACTAAGTCAGTATTCCACACCATACCTAGCAAGACATTACACTACATTGAAGTATGTTTAGCAACAAGTGTAAGTACTTCTCATCAATCTCTTTTGTTTGCTGGTACTGTACTTAGAAGACAGTACTGTAGTCACAACACATGTTTTCCTACGCAAAAAGTGCATCTCCATCATAGCATGCAGACATCTCTCGCCAGTCTTGCATCTTTCATAAGCTGACAATCAATTTTCCCTCTTTTCCATCCATGTGCAGAATAAACTGTGTGCGCACTGAGGCATGTGCAAGTGTGCGCCCCTAGCAGAAAGAGAAAACCAAGCTTTCTGCTGATCACTGGCTGTTGCTGGAATCTCTCCTAAGCAGCCACACAAGTGCACGGTTTACAGGCAACATGTCTGATAATACTGATTAACTGTGCAAAAGTAGCATATTTTGGTTTTGAGGCATGTGCCTGCCACTACTAGAGACAATTGTGAAATCAAACTTAATTATCTGAGTCAAAAATAATTATTAAAGACTAAATGTGCCCAAAATGAGATTGAATCTTGCATGTAATGCATCAAAACACAATTTTGTCCTCATACTCAAGCAGCGTTTGTTTCAGCTTACAAAACTTGGCTCCAAATTTAAATGAGGTCACTTAAAAAAAATCTTTGGAGCTAGCTGGGCAAAAAAGTTTTTCCAGCAGAATTTTACTGGTATCCAGTGGATACAGGCTACGTTTTTAAGAAACTGTATAATCCAATTGCAGGGATCACCAATACGCTGATATCATGTCATTCATCCATAAGATCTTAAATTGTATGACAGGCTTTTCCTCAACTTGGTGTCTAACAATCACTACAGCCTGTAACACAGCCTCTTTTAGAATGTTCAGTTCAAAGCCCATCTCTACAAGTAGCTACAAAAAGAAAAGTTGCGGAAAGGAAAAAAATAATTTACCGATTATTTAAGAAACTCTTGAGTTGTATCCTATTTTTAAAGGAAAAGGTGTACACCCTCCTTAGAGAGCTTAGTAAAGCTGGATTTGTGTATCTTTTTTTCCCTAAATAAACATATACCAGAACATTGTTAAGAATAGATTAACCTTTACACATTATACTATTTTCAGGATTTGTTTATAATAAATTAAGACTAATATCCTTCTGCATATTTGAGGTGAACACACACAAGTTTTCTGGGAAGGAATAATATTTTCCTTATATTGAAAAGTGTTAGGTTTTTTTCTAGTTTGTGTAAGTTAACTAACATTTACACGTCTGATTTTTTCTAATCTACATTTGCATTCTATAAAACATTCAAACAGAACCTCTTTAAAATGTTTCCATGCAAATTCACAAATGTCAAGACAACTGCAACAATAGTTTTGAAACTGCAGCTCAAGTCAGTTGATTTTTATATTAACTCTTCATTGTAACTGAAAATACCTTTGAAATGTAGAGATTTACACACAGTGCGCCCCCACACTGAGTAAACACACGTACACCCACAGGTAACAAAATGAACACACAAGCTACTGTAGAATTGTACCTCTGTCAAATGTCTTCAGGTCATCCAAATCACGATAAATGTGGCCAAGTTTCTCACAGCCTTCCTGTAGTACAGAACCTGTTCGGAACACTGCAGCATGGCTTTGCATTGTCTACAAGACACCAAAATGTTTTAAAAAATAGTATACTTCCAAAACCTGTAAGAAGTTTCAAGGAAGGCATTAGAATGTCTTTTGTAATCTCAGTTTCTACAGAATTAAGCTTTCTTTTATAATTTCCCGTCATTGTGGTTGCAAACCCATTCTGTATGTGAAATAATGCAACGATTCCATCCTGAATAGGAAATCTGAAAAAGTTCTAAGGGCCAAACAATCCCCCACATATTTATGCAGGGATCGTCGAATTGAGGACATAAATGCGTGGTTGCGCAGGTGGTGTCGCAGAGAGGGATTTGGTTTCTTCGATCATGGGACTCTGTTCCGGGCACAAGGATTGCTAGGAAGAGATGGGATCCATCTAACCAAGAGAGGAAGGAGCATCTTCACGGGCAGGCTTACAATCCTAGTGACGAAGGCTTTAAACTAGGTTCGTCGGGGGACGGTGACCAAAACCCTGAGGGGAATGGGAAAGTCGGATACCGGGAAGAAATGCAGAGAGGAACTAGCAAGAAAGGAGGACCCCTGTTTCAAATGGAGAAGATAGGGTGATCAACTGGTTACCTGAGGTTTTTGTACACTAATGTGAGAAGTCTGGGCAACAAACAGGAGGAACTGGCCCAGTCCAAGAAATATGATTTAATTGGGATAACAGAGACTTGGTGGAATGACTCGCATGACTGGAGCACTGTCATGGAAGGGTATAGACTGTTCAGGAAGAACAGGCAGGGGAGAAAAGGAGGGAGGAGTTGCACTATATGTAAGAGAGCACTACGATTGCTCTGAACTCCAGTATAAAGAGGGAAAAAAACCTGTTGAGAGTCTATGGGTTAAGTTTAAAGGCACAAACAACAGCAGTGATGTTGTGGTTGGTGTCTGCTACAGGCCACTGAATCAGGTAGATGAAGCTTTCTTTGGACAACCAAGAGAAGCTTCCAGATCGCAGGCCCTGGTTCTCGTGGGGGACTTTAATCACCCTGACATCTGTTGGGAAACCAATATGGCAGTACACAGGCAATCCAGGAAGTTTTTGGACAATGTTGGGGATAACTTCTTGACAAGTGCTGAAGGATACAACAGGGGCCGTGCGCAGCTTGACCTTCTGCTCACACACAGGGAGGAACTAATAGGGGAAGTGTGGAGGTGGGTGACAACCTGGGAAGCAGTGATCATGAGATGGTAGATTTCAGGATCCTGACCAAAGGAAGAAAAAAGTAGTAAAATATACACCTTGGACTTCAAAAAAGCAGACTTTGACTCCCTCAGAGATCTGATGGGCAGAATCCCCTGGAATGCTAACATGAAGGGGAAAGGAGTCCAGGACAGCTGGCAGTATTTTAAAGAAGCCTTATTGAAGGCACAGAAAGAAACCATCCTGACGCGTAGCAAGAGAGGCAAACATGGTAGGAGACCGGATTGGCTTACGGGGGAAATCCTTGGTGAACTTAAGCACAAAAAGGAAGCTTACAAAAAGTGGAAACTTGGACAAATGACCAGAGAGGGGTTTAAATGTATAGCTCGAGGATGCCGGGGGTTATCAGGAAGGCGACAATGGAATTACGACTGGCTAAGGATGTGAAGGATAACAAGAAAGGTTTCTACAGGCATGTTAACAAGAAGGTGGTGATCAGAGAGGGTGTGCAGCCCCTACTAGATGAAAGAGGTAACCTAGTGGAAGATGACGTGGGGAAAGCTGAAGTACTCAATGCTTTTTTTGCTTCCGTATTCACGGACAAGGTGGGCTCCCAGACTACTACGCTAAGTGACGCAAGATAGGATGAAGATGGACAGCCCTTGGTAGATAAAGAACAGGTTAGGAACTATTTAAAAAAGCTAAACGTACACAAATCCATGGGTCTGGACTTAATGCATCCGAGAGTACTGAGGGAGTTGGCAAATGTCATTGAGGAGCCTTTGGCCATTATCTTTGAAAAGTTGTGGAGATCAGGAGAAATCCCGTATGATTGGAAAAGGGCAAATGTAGTGCCCATCTTCAGAAAGGGGAAGAAGGACGATCCAGGAAACTATAGCCCGGTCAGTCTTACCTCGGTTCCTGGAAAAATCATGGAAGGGATCCTTAAGGAATCCATTTTGAGGCTCTTAAAAGAGAGGAAAGTGAATAGGAATAGTCAGCATGGATTCACAAAGGGCAAGTCGTGCCTGACTCATCTGATTAGGTTCTATGATGAGGTAACTGGCTCTGTGGGCCTGGGAAAGTCAGTGGATGTGATATACCTTGATTTTAGCAAGGCTTTTGATATGGTCTCCCACAATATTCTTGCCAGCAAGTTAAGGGAATGTGGTTTGGATAAATAGACGGTAAGATGGATAGAAAGATGGCTAGAAGGCCAGGCCCAGCGGGTAGTGATCAAGGGCTCGATGTCAGGATGGCGGTCGGTTTCTAGCAGAGTGCCCCAAGGTTCGGTTCTAGGACCGGTTTTGTTCAATATCTTTATTAATGACCTGGATGAGGGGATGGATTGCACCCTCAGCAAGTTTGCGGATGACACTAAGCTAGGGGGAGAGGTAGATATGCTTGAGGGCAGAGATAGGGTCCAGAGTGACTTAGACAAATTGGAGGATTGGGCCACAAGAAATCTCATGAGGTTCAACAAGGACAAGGGCAGAGTCCTGCACTTGGGACGGAAGAATCCCAAGCATAGTTACAAGCTGGGGACCAACCAGTTAAGTAGTAGTTCTGCAGACAAGGACCCGGGGGTTACAGTGGATGAGAAGCTGGATATGAGTCAACCGTGTGCCCTTGTAGCCAAGAAGGCTAATGGCATATTAGGTTGCATTAAGAGGAGCATTGCCAGCAGATCCAGAGATGTCATTATTCCCCTTTATTCGGCTCTGGTGAGGCCACATCTGGAGTAGTGTGTCCAGTTCTGGGCCTCCCACTACAAAAAGGATGTGGACACACTGGAGAGGGTCCAGCGGAGGGCAACCAAAATGATTAGGGGGCTGGAGCATATGACTTATGAGGAGAGGCTGAGGGAGTTGGGTCTGTTTAGTCTGCAGAAGCGAAGAGTGAGGGGGGATTTGATAGCCTTCAACTTCCTGAAGGGAGGTTCCAAAGAGGATGGAGAGAGGCTGTTCTCAGTAGTGACAGATGGCAGAACAAGGAGCAATGGTTTCAAGTCGAGGTGGAAGAGGTCCAGGTTGGATATTAGGAAAAACTATTTCATTAGGAGGGTAGTGAAGCACTGGAATGGGTTACCTAGGGAAGTAGTGGAGTCTCCATCCCTAGAGGTGTTTAAGTCTCGGCTTGACAAAGCCCTGGCTGGGTTGATTTAGTTGGGATTGGTCCTGCCTAGAGCAGGGGGCTGGACTTGATGACCTTCTGAGGTCTCTTCCAGCTCTATGATTCTATGAGTAGGGCCTGGACCAGTAGGAAAGTAGAACCACACAGCACCACTCTACTCCCAGCTCTGCTCCAAACCTTTCCGAAGCCTCTGCCCCCAACTGAAGTCTGGCTCCAGACCTGGCCCTCAGCCCCCTTATCCATGTCTGCATTTTCCCCTGGTCTCATGTCTCTATTCTCAGTTCTGGGAAGAAAAGGGAGGGGGGCACAAGCCCGAAAAGCTTGGGGGACTACTGTCCTAAAATGTAAAAGCTACCAGGATTCCACAATGTAATAGGGAAGACTATAAAGGAGTTTAACTAGGAAGAGCAGAACTGAATGACAGAAAACTCCAATTATTCTAAGATTGTGGGTAGGGTTTGGGTAAAGTACCAACACTTTATACACAAAACTGGATCCCTGAACAGCATATACTGATTCTAGGTGCAAAAGTCACCTGTTTTGCTATAACCCCTGACTGGAATCAAATAAAGCTTGATGCATTTGCAATCTCCAATTATTAATTTGTGATGTTCAGAATTTTCAAGAGGTCCTGACTAAATCAATGAAAGTTTCTGAATCACAGTGAACTCAACTTACAAAAAGAACTGTTGTATTTCGAGTATTACTGTTGTAATTCTGTGCTGAGTGAGGTTCAGAAGCACTTTAAAATGACTCATTAAAGTTATGACTATAGCCTAAATTATTTCTAAAAGGGCTTAAACTCACTTGGCCCACATTTTTGCTTGTAACTGGATACCCTCTCTCTACAAGTTCAACATGGAATGATCTCTAGGCTGTTAGTTAAGGTGGATTAAAGTTCTTGGAAGTTTAGCTTCATGTTGTGTTCAGCATCAATTCTCTAGATTTTGCTATAATTAATAAGAAAATTAAATGAAGGCATTGCATGAAATTAAAAAAGGGGGTATTCAACACAGGTAAGAAGGATTTTTTTTTTAATACAACATATAATTATATTGTGGAACTCACTATTACAGCACATTGTAATAGTGAGCAAAATTCCGAAAGGGAAAGGACATATGTATGGATAACAAGAATATCCACTTATAAAAACATTTGGAAGAGATTAAATCTTACGCTTCAGATTTTAATCCAATCTTTAGTAGAGATCATGGCAAGGCCTAATGTAGGTAGAAATTACATCACATGTTTACTGCAAGGTTCTTGTATCTTCCTCTAAATGATAAAATATGGTTGGAAGTGAATACAGGACTAAATGGACCACAAGTCACATCTAGTATCAGCTCCCGTGTTCCTAAAACTGTTGAAGTGGCTGTCTTACTACATTTCACTTCATGCATGAAGTGTAGTTATAGCCATGTTAGCCTCAGGATACTAGAGAGATGAGGTTGGCAATGCAATATTTTTCTTGGTCTAATCAAAGATATTACCTCATTCACCTTGTTTATATTTCACTTTTACAGCTAGGTGTTTCCTTCAGGAAGTAATCTTGGCTACCAATCAGATCCATATATAATGATTTGCAAACTAATCACTTAGGTCTTGTCTAAACACTTATAAAAACATAGTTATAGATTTGGCTTCTGGAAAACAGATTAAAGGCCACATTTTCACTTGCCGTGCTAGAGACCGATAATCTGGCATATGGTTTAGCAAGCCTAGTTAAAACCCATAAATCAAATGCTGAGGGCAGCTCCAGTCAGCAATGCCCTCAGTCCCAGTCATGAGAAGGGAAGCTGATGGGAACATTTACTCCTGTCGTCTTCCTTCTGTGAAGATGGCACCAAGCACATCTTAAGGTAAGCCAACTCCAGCTATGTATTTTACATAGCTGGAATTGTGTACCTTAACCCAACCCTCCTCTCTAGTCCTTATATATGCACAACATCTCAGAATTTGTGCGCGCTATGATTTATCAGATGCTGAGCTTAAAGCATAGACCAAAGAGCAAGAACAGAGCATTTTCATTGGTGAGTATGAAAATATTTCATTGGGAAAGGTGCATCTGATCAGATCAGACAAAAAGTAGATCAAAAGAGGATGACTGTTTCAAATAGACAGGAATAGAATTCCCTATAATCTGAGCCCTTGGACAGCTGCCCAAGTCAGATTAAAATGCCGCTCAGTTCATTAGTAGAGCGCCCACAGCTCTGATTCTATTGAAGGTGCACATCTGCTCATGCCTCAATGCACATTTTTTTTCCATCTAGGTATAGAGTAAATTGAGGGAACATTGGAGATTTCAAGTGGCATTTCTTTTTCCTAATTTAAAGGACAAGGGTGATCTTTTGGGCAGGTGATTCAAGCAGAAAGATCTTTGTGTAGAAAAAAGGCTGATATTGATAAACTTCAGTTTTCCAAAGCCTGAGCTTCATTTTACTAAATATCAACTTAGCTTTCATAAATATCCACAGTATATCTTAAATATCAACCTCAACTCAAGATATTATGCTCCAGTCACTGGTACTGAGGTCCTTACCTTCTGCATATTAAGTCTCAATTCTGATGTTCTTATGTTTCCATTGGCAAATCGTAGTTTGTCAAGATTTGCAACAGATTCTTCTCCAGCATTTGGTTTAATTGAGGGAACTGATTCTCCTATGAAGGGTAAATATCTTCATTTTTCTTATTCAATTATTTCAATAAGATCAAGATTTAACGATCCTCAGGCTTTCACAATCTTACAAAGCAATAATTATTTTAAGTGTTTTTTCTTCATTTTAATACATCAAAGTAAAAGTCTATCAATAAACAATAGAACCTGGAAAGTGATAAAATACACTTTTATGAAGCAAGACACATGTACTTTTTCTTGTATTATGTGGGATGCTTATATGAAAACATGAGTTCAGGATTCATCAATTCTCTGTGTTTATTCTCCACCGGAACTTGTTAGAAGCATGTTTAGTGGCTAGAGAGAGTATAAAATGAGATCACCCATGTTCCATTCCTGTCTGCCACTAACTTCATGTGACTTCAGTCAAGTTCCAGCCTAACAGTACTATGCTTCAGTTTCCTCACCCGGAAAGTGCAGCTACTACTTACCTGCTTCATGGGGATGGGTATATTCAGTTCATTTATGTTTACAGAGAACTCTGGGATTAAAGGAACCAGAGTGCAATATATTAACTATGCTGTCGAACATACATTTTTGTATGTTTTGCATCACAGGCGGTAAGTCAGGATGCATAATTGAACCAAAACATTTCAGAACAGACTTTCCACACTACCATTAAGTATACAATGTTTTACAGCTTGAAAATGGTTTAAATGTTAGTGTTAATTCTACTGTAATTCTGAAAATATATTTAACTTAAATAAAAGTGTAAATAGAATGTTAAGATAGTTAAGCTCAGAAGTAAGACAACAGTAAAAATTCCAGCCTTTACTCACACTATCCTTGATAACACTTCACACTGTGTCAAAGAAGACCTCATCAATACAGCCGCTCCCCGAGTTACGAACAAGTTATGGACCAACACTTGGTCCGTAACTCGAAGTGTTCGTAACTCGGATCCCATAGAGTTACATAGAGACCGCGCAGTTCGTAAGTGCGGATTGCTGTTCATAACTCGGATCCGCATTTACGACTACTTTGGTCATAAGTGGAGGTGGTCGTAACTCAGGAAGTGGCTGTAACCAAAGAGGAAACCAAGTTTTATCAATACTATGGAAGTATGCTATCCTATGCCAAATATCTATCCATTTACATTCTGTATTAGGTCCCAAGGGGGATCTACAGTTGATAATCCCAGGGTGTAGAACAGGCCTGGGCAAAGTACGGCCCGCGGGCCGCATCCGGCCCACCAAGCTACTGGATCCGGCCCACAGAGACAGGACCTCCTGCTTGCCCCGCGTGCCATGCAGAAAAGTAGTTGCAGGGCTCTGTTTCTGTTTTGAAACTGGAGAGCAGCGGAGCAGTTTTAGGATCTGCCCCGCCCCCAGCACATTCCCATTGGCCGGTTTCTAGCAGAAATCAGCCAATGCAACTTGCATGTTAGAATAACAGGCAGCTAAGAAGAACCATGCCCCCTCTCCTGGGCTCAGACAGTCATGAAGCACATGGCCAGTCAAGCAGGCTGGGAAACATTTTAAGCTCTGTAGGCAGGCAGGCAGGCAGGCTAGTTTGGCAGCTAACAAGTAAGTCTCTTGGCCACAGCCTGCTTCTGGCACCCCAGCCCTTTCCTGCCCCAACTCTCTGCCCCCCCCAACATACCCAAACCCTCTGTCCCCCTCTCACACCCATACCCCCTCCCAGACCTGGCACCCCAATCTCCTACCACCCTAGGTCACATCCCAAACCCCTGCATTCCAGTCTCCTGCCCTAGGTCACAACTGCCTGCTTCATCCCAATTCCCTCCCAGACTCCAGTCTCCCTCCTGCACCCCAGTCCCTTACCCAAAGCTCCCTTTTGCACCCAACCTCCATTCCAAAACCCATGTCTCCATGAATATCATGGAAGAGTGCAATCCTTGACCACTTTTCAAAATCTTGGAGTGGCCCCCTGTGACGGCACGTTGGGGGTTCCCCGTCTCCTGCACCCCGAAATGGCACAAACAGACAGTACCAGCCAGTGGAATTGAGGGTGGTTTATTGCTCCTCCAGCACAGCGCAGCACAGATGTAATCTGGTTACAGGAACTGGGCTAGGAGGCCTCAGGCCCCCTTGAGATGGGGGAGACTGGGCCCCTAAACTCCAGCTCCTCTCCCTAGGCTGTCTCATCCATCCTCCCAGACAGCCACCAGCCAACTAACCCACTTCCAGCCCTGCCCCCCAGCCAGGGCCGCATTCACCTTCCTTTGTTCCTCTCCATGGGGGGTGTCTGGCCACTGGTTCAACCAGTTTGTCCTTACCTCTGCCTAGTGAGGTTTTCCCTGCTGGGTCTTGCTCCAGACAACAGAGGTCACCACAGCCCAGCAAGTACCCCCACTACGTCACACCCCCCATCAAAAGTTATTGGCCACCGCTGCTGTAGAAGTTAATGTAGGCTACAGGACACACACAAGCATATTTGGGCACAAACTGATCTGTAGCACTTAAATGATGTGTGTAGACTCAAACTCATACTGAGGGAACAAGAGTGGTACAGCCCAACTGAAGTGGTAAATAAGGATGGAGTGTCACATCTACTCCATATACAGAGAAAATGCAGTGATTATCGTTGTTGACAAGAAAGATGTGGGGAAAAGATCTCAAGCCTATACCTAGTAGACAGACTCACAGTTCTCAGAGAAATATGTATATTTGTACTGAAGAATTATCAATGGGGAGGATGAGTGGCAAGAGTTAAGGTCAGCGCTGGTCATGGGAACAGGAATCTCTGATTTAATTTAGATATAAGAGATCTGTTTTTTGGTTGAAAATGTAAAGTGTTCTATTATGATTTAAGTTATCTCAACCTTAATGCTTAGAGTTTCATGACTATATATTGTTCCCAATTTCAGAAAGGCATAGGAAGTGAGCCTATCATACAATATTTAAATCCCGTTTCTTCTCCCTGGCTAATATTAATAAAGCCTCTCTAATAAAAGAGTTAATCCAACTAAGATTCCTAGTTTGAGAGTACATTCCTTCTATATCTTGGCCCACATACCTAGTGGGACAGGGCTGAAGAGAGGTAAGTGGATGTTGTTTTCGATACAGATTTTATTTATACATGTAAACTAACCAGAAATGAGGGGCATTATGCTAACCTTTTTAAATAAACTAAAATAAAGTGTTCTTCTGATCCATAAAAATCAGAAGTTATTAAAATCAAAACCCACGGTAACCGTTTTAGAATGAGCTCATGTTTTTATATAAAAGTAGAACAACAGAAGTTACAGTGGAAAGATCTAAGTATTAAGTCATTCTGTAAACTGCTTTCTAAAGTATCAGATATGTTGCCATCTGACATGCACCTAAAGGAATTAATTTTATGTTAAAATTTTAAAATGTAACATGTTATACGTGCAAGGCTGCAGCAAATGTCATCATCTCAGACTTGTTTCAAGTAAGAACAAATAGTATAAGGTGAGTTTGCACTGTATCTTCCATCTTAAAATGTAGTACACTCCAAGACCTTGTTTCTTAAAACTCATGATAGCATCAGTAGTATTAAATTGTTCTGGTATGGAAGAAAATCCTCTCAATCACATCGTCCAATTGCTTTGTCAGAATTATATTGCCCTACAATTAGATACAATATAGGGACGTATGAGACTAGCCGACTATCCGATAAGCAGAAGTTTGTGTGACGAGTCACTTCCCACCCCCCCACTTTGCTGCCTCTATCAGAGAGAGACAGCAATGGGGGGAAGAGGGGGAGGGAGGAGAGAAGCCGGAGCTGGTGTGGGGGAGATCCGGCTTAAAAGCCAGTTCCCCCCAGCACCATCTCTGCGGAGGGCAGGGTAGGTAGAGTCACAGCAGGGAATGGCATGAGTGGGGACTGAAGCAGCCTCTGCTCACGCTGCTTCTGCTGCAATTCTGCTATTGAAATGTACAAGAGCCCCATTTCTAAAGGAAGCCCTGAATTCCCTGCACGGCTTCCACTTTTGAACTGTAGCAAGAGTTCAGAAGGACTCTTGCTACAGTTCAAAGGCGGAGGCGCTCTTGTAGAGTAATTGAATAGTTGATGGAAATCCCATCAACAATTTGATTAGTTTATTAATCTAAATTTAACATCCCTAATGCAGTATGGTGAATTCTTGACGTTAGTAACACTGCACATTATGTACAGCAACAATAGAAAATTGCAATAGCTTTATATTTTCAATAGTCTAGCTATTAACCCTATAATTACTTGCTAAGATGTAAAGATATAAAGTAATAGAATGCCTTTTAGAGGATGGGAATTGATAACAATTTGTTCTGACAATATTTAAGGAGTTAAACTTGAACAGTCTTACCAGGCTTGCATAATTCTGCAATAGTAAGGGCACAAGCACGACCAAAGACCACCAAGTCCAAGAGAGAGTTTGCTCCAAGTCGATTAGCACCATGAACAGATGCAGAAGCTGCTTCACCACAAGCATACAAGCCTGGAACAACTTGATCTTTGCCATTCACATGTGTAATTACCTGTAATTTCAAAAGAAATTCACTCAACATGTTTGCAAAACCATCTGTAAAATAAGGATCACTAGCAGATGAGGCCCGTTTTTGTCTGGGCAAAATCTTATTGCCTAAATTAACATAGGAAAGTTCAAGAAATTAAATATACGTAATAGAAAATTTTATTCATGTACTTGCAAGAGGTAAAAGAGTTTTGAAATCCTGCAAAATTCAACTTCAAAGATTCATTTTATTGATTTACCATATATAGTAAATTTGAAATCAGAAACCTGTAAAGCTTTCATTACTCTTTCTGTAATTAATTTGAATTATTTTGTGATTTGCAACAGTAAAACTTTTCTTTGCACTAAAATTACAGTAGAATAGGTGACTCAATGTTAATTTTGTTAGCAAATATTTTGATGAACTCTACTCATAATAGCCAGGACTTTTTTCTGATGGAAAACAAAATAATTATTTAAATCTTTCACTCAGCATATTCTGGTGTAAAAAGTAGTGCATTCAGCAAATTTAAGTGGCAGGATTTTATGAAAAATTTGGTATCTGTAGGAAAGCATGAAGTATGACTATTTGGCACTAATAAATCCAGAAACTCACTCTTCAAAATATGTAACAGATTTGTAGTACAGCATCAAAGTTTCATTGTATTTGAATATCAGTTATTTATCTTGAAAGCACAAAGTCAGTTCAAATAGTAAGCAACCAATTTAAAGGTGGGAAAGGGAACACCATGAAAATAATTTATTAACTGAAAATATCACATTCTTTTATGCAATTTAATTATCAGGGCTTGACAAACGGGGCGAAATCTACTAGCCAGCTCCGTGCTGCGGATGCGCAAGACCCGCATTGTGCATGCGCACGCCGCTGGTGAACGGGGTGACCGGATGAAATCTACTCACCATGGGCGAGTAGAAACAGTGATTTGTCGAGCCTTGTTAATTATGATGTTTTACCGGCATCAATGTGAGACAAAGCAGCATGGCTCACCAAAATATTTTTGTAGTAAAATTCAGAGCAGAGTGGGAAGAAAATTGGACTCTATAATGCCAGACCATGTTGACAAGGCAGAATTTTATATTTATTTTAAAAACTGATCTAAATAAACTAATCCAAGAAATCAGACTGGTAAATTCTCAGATTCGCTCAGCCTGACACAGGGACTGGTTGCCATTAAAATTGGTATTTACACAGCAGTGAACTTAAGTTACCAATTTTAGTGCAGAGAATGCAGTAATGGAGCTAATAATCCATATCACCTAAACCTTTAATGATTTATAGTTCAAGCCCATCTATACAGCCATTTTTAACTATACAGTATTACCCTCGTCTGAATAAACTTTCACATGGACAGTTTAAAGAACGCCTGTATACTTAATGCATATTGAAAAGACTACATTTCATATTTTGCATATTGTCTCTGGAGTTCCATCCCTATGCAAACATCCCAAGAATGCTGTGACAACTTGTTTACAAGACAAAGTTATAACTTTTTCAAGTTATCTTAATATTATATCATTTAACATACTTGTACATATAAATTTAGTAGCAAGCTCACTTCAGACTAATTTTATAAGGAACCCAATATTTCATTTCTACTAGAGAAAACAAGATTTCACGATACTGATCTATGATAGTTACCTGCCCTTTGTAGTTAGTAGGAATACCTCCCATATTGTAATGCACAGTAGGAAGAACAGGAATAGGTTCTTTTGTGACATCCACACCAGCAAATATCAT
Source organism: Pelodiscus sinensis (assembly GCF_052426305.1). Lineage (NCBI taxonomy): Eukaryota > Metazoa > Chordata > Testudines > Trionychidae > Pelodiscus > Pelodiscus sinensis. The sequence goes on from NC_143053.1 coordinate 152,731,235, forward strand.
AGCTGTTTCTGAAATTCCAGGGAGGCGCATTGCTAGCTGTTGTGGTGGTAAATGGTGCAACTGCAAATATACATGATCTTTCTCAGGGCCACAACCCCTAATGTGAAAGGAAATAGGAGTGAAAGGTTGGAATACTGCTCTCCACAGAATTTCCCCTATATAAAAGCACTCATTTCTAAAGTATCTTGACCATATTATCTAGACACTATATATAAAGACTTCAATTTTATCCAGTCATCTGCATGGTAACATGAACCACAAAAAACACCAGAAAAACAGAATTTAAGTCATTTTATTTCTGCTTTGAATAATCATTTGGGAGTTCAAAACAGATATTCACAACCAAATGTGTGTGTGTGTGTGTGCGCGCGCACGCGCTTACAGATGCATCCTATTTAGAAAACTGATGCATCTGGAAGCACAGAAGAGCATCAATAACTGACCTCCTTCCCCAACCTTAGTACACGTAAAATGTTCCCCATTCTACTGTCTTTCCTACCATAATTATGAAATTCCTGTATTTTAAATGAATTTCTAAAACAACTTTAATATGAAGTCTCCTAGTGTCCTGCAAAGATGTTGATGTTACAGCAATTTACAATTTGTAGATTACAGTTATCAGACCATTTAGAAATTATCTAGTGAATCATCAGGTGAATGTTAAGAACATCTGTGGTATCTTTTGACTTCAGAAAAATATCAAACAGGTATGGGCCAGATTTTCAAGAGCACAGCAGCTCTTGCTGTCTCCAATGAGAGCTGATGCGTTCTGAGTGTTTTTGAAAATCTGGCTTAAAGCTTTAATTTTACTAAAACAAAAAAGACTAGAGAACTTTTCTGATTACCCTTTTAAAAGGGATCAAGATTTTTGCCTAAAATATATGTAAAATCTTCAGCCTTCTACCAGTTTAACATGGCTGCTCGAGATGATCAAAAATCTTCCATGAACTATTGCAACTCCCTATCTGCTTTTACCAAATACAAAAACTTATGTCACTGAAAAATTAAACAAACCTTCCTTCGCGGATTTCAATCGTCATAGAACGAGACACAACATCTCTGGAAGCAAGGTCCTTTGCAACAGGCGCATATCTCTCCATAAATCTTTCACCTTCACTGTTAATAAGAATACCTCCTTCACCACGACAACCTTCTGTAATAAGACAGCCAGCACCATAGATGCCTGCAAAGCAAGAAGCAGCAATGTTATGAAATACTTACAAGATAATTTTGTAATCAAGTTATTGTAAAAACAAAAGTATTTAATTTAAAAGATACGGAGGATTCCATAAGACAAAAGTGACACAGATCTCTGGCAAAAGGTCCCCTGTTCTTTGCAAACTGCTCTCACTTCAGACCGACAAAAATATCTTATAGGATGTTTATCTATAAAACAGTAAAATGTAAGGGTACGTCTAGACTACATGGCTCCGTCGACAAAACCATGTAAACTAGTTTACCCGGCATAGTCAATGAAGCAGGGATTTAAGTAATCCTCGCTTCATTAAAATAAAAATGGCCACTGCGCTGTGCCAACGATCAGGTGATCTGGCACAGCGCAGCAGCGTTTCACGAGGCATACTAGAGCAGTCAACAAAGGCTTCCCTTGTCGACCATGCCGCATCTAGACTACCGCGCTGTGCCGGATGAGCTGATCGTCAGCACAGCATGGTGGCCATTTTTATTTTAATGAAGCTGGGATTATTTCAATCCCCACTTCATTGACTATGCTGGGTAAACTAGTTTACATGGCTCCGTCCACAGAGGCATGTAGTCTAGATGTACCCTAAGGTATCTACAGAAATGTTTGACTTGTTAAGACTCAATACTTGTGAGATGTATACAAAAGTAATATTTACTGAAAATGTATTTATTCTGAAAGTATGCTTTATGGACTTGGAGTAAAAATTAGTCATGGGGTATTGTGTCTTAGTGATGACCTGTTCAAGCAAGGTAAATACAGGGCTGACATAGCCCAGAGAAGAATGCTTATGTGTTTGAAAGGCTGAAGGTGTCAGAAACCTGACACCCAGCACAATAAAAGACAGTCCCTTTTCCCAGAAGCGGGGAATAATAAAGTCACTCACAGTACTGGCTACCACGAGAACTGTTACACCTCTGAATATTATAAAGTTAATATTTTAAATTGCTTTCTATTATATTCCACCCTTGGACTGATTTTATGACAGTCTGCAATTCCACATCATTGCTGCTCTACTCCTTACAGCTAAAAGGAAGGAGGAGGAGTGCAACAGATATGCTTCTGTGGCTCCCTGGATCACCCAGGGAGTAAAGACTTAGCTCAGTATTATCTTCTCTTCCCTCAAATTTAGCAAGACCCTCTTCATTCCTCTGGGTGATCCTGGGAAGTGACAGTGTTGACTGATTTACAAAATTTAAAGGAATACTGGTTTTGGTAATTCAAAAGCTTAATTAACATTCTTTGACCAAAAAAAATATTAATGTTATACATGTGTATATATATTATATGTACCACCACACAATGAAATAGTCAGAAAATTGTAGTTATAACACCTTTGACAGTTAAGAAATTCAAAGATCAAGTAACCATATCTCATTCACTTTTCAATGTGGACCATTAGCCTTCATTACCCCTACGTTAAATACAGGTTCTTTACTACAAATAACAAGGATAATCCAAAAGACACACTGTACAACACCTAGTTTCTTAGCTTCCATAAACATTTTTATAATTACAATATAAGAAGCAGTCCAACAGATTTCCACCTACCCTAAAAATGAACAATTGCTGGAAGACGTCATGATATTTCAATACATCTTCCCCTTCCCACTCTCACTACAATTCAGATATCTAGCCAATTTACTTGGTAATTATGTCCCCACACCTTCTGAAATCACACAAACTGCACAACAATAAACTTATGACAGGCCTGGCAGGATGCAATTTAAATTGATAGTTGTCCATAAAGGTGGGCTTCTCCTAATAGAAATTAATGGAAAATAAATAGATGACAGTCTCAAACACATCCTCCCTCTCACATAGCACCCACAGGAATTCATGTTGTAGGCCCTGCAATCATATAGGCAATTTTTACAGTCCTGATGTTATGATTCCACTTGCTAACTGCTAGGAGCACAGAGGCTGCTTTCAGACAGAATCCACTAAGCAGCTGGGTTGGACTTCCCTATGGCTGTGGGTTAGTCATCATGGCCCTCACCAACTGCTTCTGCTCTCTCTGCCATCACCAGAGTTTTCTCCATACCTTGCACCTGCAAGGATCCAGTCAGTGTTTTCTCTAAGCTGCCTGGCAGCAGAGCTTCACAGGTGATTAATTAGTCAGTCAGCTCCATGCAAGGAGCCCTGGGAAGCTGTGCCACCACACAGCTTAGAGCAGCAGTTTCCAACCTTTTTAAGCCCAAGATCACTTTTTGAATGTAAATGCAACCCAGGATATAGCTCAAACCCAAATACCCTTGCTCTTCCTCCTTCATGCCTCTCCTCTCCGAGGTCCTGCCCCTGCTCACTCCATCCTCCCTCCCTTTCACCAGGTAGGGGCAGATGGGTTTGGGCACAGGCTCTGGTCTTGGACTAAGGGATTTGGAGCGTCAGGGGCTTTGAGCGGAGCCTTGACCACAGAGTTGGGGGTGCAGGAAAGGGTTCAGGTTACAGAATGTGTAAGAGTTTGAGTCCAGGGGGCTCAGGACTAGGACAGGAGTTTAGGGTGCAGAAGGGGGTTCATACCTCTTGTGGCTCCTGGGTGGTGGTGCAGTGGGGCTAAGGTAGGCTCACCCCTGCCCTGCCCCACTCTCAAAAGCAGCTAGCAAACTCCCTACAGCCCAAGCCCTATTGTGCCCCCCATCCGTTCTGTGGGGATAGAATACATGGTGGGAAGGGGCACCCTGACATCAGTGCCCCTCCTCTGCACTACAAGCAGGAGGCTCTGGGTGGGAGGGCGGAGGGGAGAGCTCCAAGGGCAGAGGGCAGGAGCAGCATGGCAGTGGGGGGAGTGCAGCTCAAGTGCTGTGCTTGATAGCCTCTTAGCCAGCCAGTCACGATCACCTGTCAGAGGCTCTAAGATCTATCAGTAGAGCTCAATCTACTGGTTGGTGACCATGGGCTTAGAGGGAACACTGGTCAAAGCCTGCTCACTCACTGGAGGGCACTGGGACTGTCAAAGGAAGAACCTTTCAGCAGCTGTGTGGCCTTCTCTACAACTGGGGGTTCATCACTCTCCTTAACATCCCTGGCCAAGGATCTCTCTTCCCCAGACCAGGACCAGAGTCTCCTACAACTTCTGTCTGGGTGCGTCTAACCCCTTGGCCATGGAGAGAGCCCCCTGCAGCCCTGCTCTAATCCCAAAATTCCCTTTAATTTCCCACAACTGTGAAAATAATGTATATTAATACTTAAAACTTCCTCCAGAATACTTGATGAATGAAATGGACGTAACATGGAAAATACAAAGGCAAACGTGCAGGGGCCTGAACTATGAAAACCCTGACTTCAGTTATTAGGATGTCTTTAAAGTTCAAAAATACAGTATTGATTAATTTGTTTCTTAATTCTGGGAAGCATTAGTGTCAAGAAATCAGTTGATAATTCCTAAAGAAATAAGATGAAAGTGTACAATCTAAAATTTAAAACATGAAAGGAAGAATTCATTTGTTATTTTAAAGAAAGACTCAAATGGAGGCAATAAATTACAATTCTGAAAGGTGAATATAAATTGATGTATAAAATTATTACTAGGGGGCTGCGCCCCATGCTCACCAATCCCCCTTCTTGTGGGGGTTAGGCAAACCCAACTCTCCCCACAGCCACCGGGGAGGTTGGGCTGTGGCTCCGCCAACCCAGGCCCCTTCTCTTCTCCCTTCCCTCTGATGGTCCAGGCCCCTGCCCCCCGCGAGCCTGGACCCCTTTTCCATCCCTCTCCCCTCCCCCCCCCCGCCAAGCTAGCCTGGGCCCTTTCTCCCTCCCCCCACTCCCCAGCCAGCCCAGGCCCCTTCTCTCCCCCATGCCTCCCCCCCACCTCGCCTCTCCCAGCTGCGGTGTGTGCCAGGCTCAGGTCTAACCCTGGTGGCCAGGGAGGCACAGGTAGTGCTGTGCACACACAGTGCTTTGGGGCACTGCAGCCAGCTGAAGTGGGAAAAGCAGCAGCGTGAGGGCCACTGTCCCGACCTCTTCCCCATGAAGTCCTGCCTGTGCTGCTCACTGCCCTATCCCTACCCACAGAGCCCAGGGTTGCCATCCACCCACCGAGAGCAGAAGGGAAAGAGCCTACAGGCCAGTGTGATGGCTCCCCGGATGGCTCGGGTGCTTTGTCAGCTGCGGCAAGTGCAGCTGCTGGAGAGGGGGTCAGTCTCCATGGGGGTAGATGGATTCCAGGAAGTCGGGCACCACGCTCCAGCTCCCCAAGAGCCTGGTGGCAGAGGAGCCTTACTCTTAGTACTTGTCACCAGGCTGCTGTCCCAAGCACTGCACAAACACTCCCACCCCGGTCTATCACAGCTGCAATGTGGGGTCTGCCAGCCACTGTGCCATGTTTCTTGACACTGAAAAACCTATGGGGTGGGATAGAGGAAGGTGAGTAGGTGCTTGGTTTAAAGAAACAATTGCAAGTGGTGAGAGGAAGCAGCGAGGTCAAGCTTCAGCTGGGGGGAAGGAGGAGGCAGGATGCAGAGTGACGTGATAACATCACCCTGTTGTCCCGCAGGAAAAAACTTTACTATATAGAGAGAGATTTGTTACAGTATTTGAAGCCCAAAATTAACGGAATGCAAGTACCAAAAGTACGTAAGTACATTTCTATGCAATTGTAAAAGTTTCTCCCACTTTACTTCATAAGACTCCTGAATTGAGGGATCTATATTTCTCCTACCACAATTGCAGATATCAAAAACATCTAAACAATTTCAATGAATGGAAATTCTTTGCTCCATTTAGTTGCTTACAATGTTAACTTTTGCATGAGAATCTGTAGCCTGAAAAGAGGTGGTAAGGGTAAGTGGTAAAGCTTTTAAGCTGTTTAACACACCACAGATCTTAATAATGTAAAACTGTGAGGCTTAATATTTCAGAGATGTTCTTTCTGAATATTTTAAGTTCCTGGAAAACAAAGGTTGCCTTCCTAGACTTGTAATCAAGTGGTTCTCAACCAGGGACAAACATACCCTAGGGGAGAACATAGGGACCTTCCTGGGTACTGTACATCAACTCATCTAAATTTTTCTCTAGATTTAACAATCATCTACACAAAAAGCACTATCAAAGATAGAACTAACTAAAATTTCATACAATTATCTATTCATACTTCTCTATATACTGAAAAGTACAATATTTATATTCCAATAGCTTTATATGGTAAAAGTCAGAAAGTATACAATTTGAGTAATAGTGTGCAGTGACACTTATATTTTTACATCTGATTTTGTAAACTAATTGTTTTCAAGTGAAATGTAACGTGGGTGTATGCACACCAAATCAGACTCCTGAAAGGGATACAGTAGTCTGGAAAGGTTGAGAGCCAATGTTATATTGTACCTGTAGGATGGAACTGTACAAATTCTAGGTCCTGGCAAGGAAGGCCAGCTCGTGTGACCAGAGCTGTGCCATCACCTGTGCTGGTATGAGCAGATGTGCAACTGAAGAAGGTGCGGCCATATCCACTAGAGAAAACATTTCAAAAATTAAAATTTGTCTGCAATAGTTTCCTTAAGAAATCAGTAGAGAAGCAGTCAGATATCATTAGGATATTCAGCTTATTCACTGCACTTTGTGCAATGCAGATTTATAATTCAACTAAAGCAGAGGATAATTTCAACACAGCATTCAGTCAGCCACTGTAATCATTTATCACACAATTAAGATATTCACACATTTAAATTGAATCAACGGTGAACAAAACTGATAGATTATCTGCTATGTAACTTGACCACAGAGAGCATCATCTAGCGCAGGGTTTCCCAAACTATGGGTCGCCTTTACATTTCAAAAGGGTCCCCAGGTGGCTCTTAAGGAACCATTCACACATTTTTTGAATTGCCCTGTGCCACCAAATCTTCCTGAATTGTCAAAATGGGTGCCCATCTGGAAAAGGTTGGGAACTGCTGATCTAGCTCAATTAGTATCTGAGAAATAACTTGAGACCAGCAGGTGGCAGAGCAATAGCACTACCCTTTCTTCACAATTTCTAACCAGAGTTCTTTTCATAAACTGTCAATAGAATCCACTGGACACGGGTGGAGGGAATCGGGGTACAGGAAAGGATGCAGAAATTTGAGTTGTGAGCTAGGGCAGGAGGGGACTGATCTGGGGCAGGGGACTGGGGCGCCAGATCTGGGAGGTAATATGGATATAGGAGGGGGGCAGAGGGTTGGGGAAGGGAGGGATTGGGGTGCCAGAGGTAGGCTCTGTCAGGAGACTTACCAGCCAGCAGCAGTTCCCGAATCATCCTCCCTGCCTGCTCCGCCCCTGCACAGGCCGCAGCCATGTGCTCTGGAGCACCTTGTGCTTCATGGCTGCCTACTATTTAAATGGGCAGCTCCCATTGGCCAGTTTCTGGCTAGAAACCAGTCAATGGCATTGTGCTGGGGGTAGAAGCAACTCCTGAAGCTTCTCCCCTCCCCTCCGGACTCACAGTTTTTAAAGAAAAACTGCCCCACAGCTGCATTTCTGAGCGGTTTGTGTGGGTGAGGCGAGGCAAGCAGGAAGCCTGCCTGGCACTCCTCGCAGCGTTCATGGGTCGGAGCCAGTGGCTTGGCGAAACGGATCCAGCCCATGGGCCATATTCTGCCCAGGCCTGCAGTAGGCCCTACATATATGTTTTCCTGCCATAGCCAGTTTACATCTAGCATTTTAAGTAAAAGAAGAAAGTACAATGTAACTAAAATATTTAAAGATTATCCTTCACTTCACAGACTACATTAACTGCCTCCACAGACTCTAGCTTCATAACTTAAAGCCTTTTAAATTACTCAACCTTAAAATTCAAACTTCAATCAATGCAGTATATTAAAGCATGGAACTAAAACTAATTAGAGTAATTAAATTGCATGTATTCTGTTTTTTTACCCAAAAGATAAAAAGTGATTTAACTAGAGCAGGGTTTCCCAACCTATGGGTCGGGACCCAAATATGGGTCGCCATTACATTTCAAAAGGATCGCCAAGTGTCTCCCCCAGGTAGTTCTGCCCTCCCTACTCACCCCGTTTTTGAATTGCCTTGGGTCACCAAGTCTTCCTGAATTGTCAAAATGGGTCCCCATCTAGAAAAGGTTGGGAACCACTGAACTACAGGCAGTATTATTCTCATTTAACAGATAGGGAAATGAAGAAATATGAAGTAATACGTATTGTGCTAGGTCACAGTGTTCCAATAGCATAATTTGAACTCGAACCCTTGCCTACAACCGTATTTTTCTCCTCTAGCTTCTAGATTATGCTACCTCACATTATAAAACATTTTTCCATTACATTACCCAGTGGCAATAACAGTGTTCTTTGCTCTTAAACGATGTATCGATCCATCTTCTATGCAAAGTGCAATGACCCCACAACATTCACCATTTTCCATCAGGCGATCCAAGGCAAAATACTCAACAAAGTAGCTGGTATCATATCGTAGAGACTAGAAAAGAAAACATTTGTAACAGTTAAGGAATGTGCAAAAGTTAAAGCCACCCCACTTTTTCAATGTCTCATTAAAGGGCTTAGTTAACATAAGAATAAAATCAGACTCCGTTTTCATGGAAACTATTTTCCAGATAAGCCTGTATGCAGAAAGTCTGCGGCTCTTTTAGGATGATTGTATTCTAGAATATAAAAAACTTTTAGATTGAAGAGGTCACATTTAATTACCAAACCATTTAAAGGAATACAGTCTCACATCAAACTTGTCTGAAAATGTTTAACCTATCAACATGAAGTTAGGTGAGAAAAAAAAATACATTTTTCATTCTACTTTGTGTGTTTGACAATACCTAGTATATGGTGAATCTCTCTTTTTAGGTGATCTGTTTCTATCCCATACACTACTAGCATGTTATCCCTCAATTTACCAAGGGGAAACTTCACTTTACACTTCAAGCACTATAAGGGGGTGTTAATGGTGTGTGTTTTAATGGGACTGAGGAATGGACTGGCTTTTGAGATTTTGCATTTCAAATGCCACTTTGAGGATACAGAGTGCCAGCAATAAGTGGATCCCTGGCGCTCCCTTCATTTCTGAAAGAACCAGATAGCAAATTGAAGCAGGTTTCTGATCTCTCTTCACCTTCCCTCACCCACCCCCATACTATTTCTCTGTATTATGGTTCCACATACAGACTTCATTCAAGATTGAGAGGAACAATTAGCTAAGGCTCAGTAAACAATGCATGAAGTACATGGGCTGTTAAATTAGGTCTAGAAGCCATTTACTAGTTCTTAATGGTATGCTGGGTATTTGTTCTTTTTTATGGCCTTGCACAGCAGCGTGGTGGTAGCATTTTTTCATTGTCAGAATCACGCTTACTGTAACTGCCCATTTTTCTTGCTGTGATCGTGGAGGCTAGTTTTACTTGATACTTCCTTGTTGGGGTGTCCTGCCACTCTACTTGACCCATGAAAAGATCAAGATGAACTCTGATTTAAAAAAAAACAAAAAACCCCACCAACCAACAAATGGTCTGGCAGCAGTTTATAGACTAACAAAACATGTAAATGGTATCATGAGCTTTCGTGGGCAAAGCCCACTTCTTCGGATGACCGGAGTTATGAGTTTGGGATGTGAACACTCGAAATAAATAGGAGCAGGGAAGGGGGGAGGAGGAATAAGGGAGGGGCTGGGAGACAGATCAGTAAGTATCTGGAGAATGGATACTTAAACATAAGCAGATAAAAATCAAAGTCAGTCCTTCCTGACATAGGAATCGATCTATCAACCGTGATTTTTATCTGCTTAGGTTTAAGTACCCATTCTCCAGATACTTACTGAAACACACACACACACACACACACACACACACACACACACACACACACTCTCTCTCTCCCTCTCCTCCTCCCTCCGAGTGTTCACATCCCAAACACATAACTCCAGTCATCTGAAGAAGTGGGCTGTGCCCACGAAAGCTCATGATACCATCTACATGTTTTGTTAGTGTATCAAGTGTTACCAGACCATTATTTGTTTTTTTTTCTGTAACAGACTAACTCTGCTACCCTCTGAAGCTCTCCTTCTGAGTTGCCAGGGTAGGAGAGAGTGAGTGCGTGAGTGTGTGAGAGAGCAGCAGTAGGCGAGTGTATCATGACAGCAGCAAAAGGAAGAAACAGTAGCTTTCTCTGGACACAACACCGGTATACAATTTTTTAGACGCCATCTGCTTCAGAGATAAAATGTGCTATTTATTATGTTTTTTGATGTGCTGAATTCAAATATGACAATTAAAACAACTGATTGGCTAGTGTTTCAAAGATATTTAAGTTTTTACATTTTACGTCTATGTATATTGTGTAGATAGAGTTTTAATCATAAATTGTAAACCTAGGTCTTTTCATGTGTTTATGGTTGCTTTACATGATAATATTTCACCTGTCCGGTTTATGTAACACTTTAAAAATCAGCAAAAGGGTTATATAAATAAAAATTATGAAACAAAAGGCAAAAAACTACTATGTACATAGTTTAAGCCTATTCAGTGTCTACTCGGAACTTCTTGGATTGTCTCTTGTATTATTAAATGGAGCATCTCAACAGTTTTGGAACAGTACACATTTGCACATACTTATAGATAGTTAAAACGTCTCTAGTAGCCGTGTCAGTCTGTACCTTGTACATTGTTATTAATACTTTTTACTGTATTGAAGTATAGAGTAACATTGCACTTCTCTAGTTCTCATTTATATAATCAGAAGTCTTATTTGCAGAAAACTTTTCACAAAATCACTGTAAAAATGTACATTTTAGTTACATAACAGGACTAAGCACACTTGTTGAATCTGTACTGTTTATTCTCACCACTCACGTTCTTTTCAGTAATTTTCTCAGGAATGCAAGACACGTGTGCTCACCTCTCACAAGAATCACACTGCACCTTTAATAGTACATGAGAAAACTAAATTAAAAAGTCACAATTATACAGATAATTTTGATAAAATGGTACAATTTACAAAATAATATTCCTTCAGAATATAATCCCCGCTGAAGATGACTATGAGCATTAGTGGAAATACTTGCTAATGTAAACTTTCTAACCGTCAGAGTGGTTAAGCACTGGAATAAATCGCTTAGGGAGACTGGGGAATCTCCATCACTGGAGATATTTAAGAACAGGTTAGATATACCTCTGTAAGGGATGAGCTAGATGGTGCTTGGTCCTGCCGTGAATGCAGGGGCCTGGACTTGACAGCCTCTTGAGGTCCCTTCCAATTTTAGTATTTTATGAGTCTATGAAATTTATTACAAAAAACATGATCCTTAAACAATTATTAAATTGGCACAATATGCAACTGGTTACATTTTTGGCCACCAACTTTGTGCTTGCACTGCTTGTGTTTTTCTCATTAGACTCCAGCCCGAATACAAAATTGGTATCCACATCTAAATCTGCAAAAATGAACTGCATATATCCGCATCCGTGAATGTGGATACCCACAGATACAAATCAGATATCTGTGGATTTGTAGGGCTCAATTTCTCGTAGCTTTTTCTTTCTTACCATCCTTCCAGCTGTACTTTTTTTACTGCAAGTCACAGAATTGCAATATAAACAATAGTCCTTTACTCTCTGGAAAAAACAATGAAAGATGGACAAAGCATGGTTACATTGTAAATTGTAAATAGAATTCTTGACTTATTCAGTAGCATTAATTCCATTAAAAATTAACTGTTTTGCAAACTTTTCCTTTGAGTGTGTGTGTGGGGGGAGGGGAGTGCTCATGGGTCAAAGTATATTTGGAGCCCCAGCCTATATTTCTATCCATTTTGGTTTATGGATGGTGGATATAATGGTATCCAAAGAGATTTCCCTGCTGAATCTATAGCACCCATTCACTCCCACCACATTTTTAACAGTACTTCCAGATATTATTCATGCAGAATCACCACTATAGAACTAAATCTGTTATAATATGTTAGAGTCCCACTAAGAATGTGGCACAGTTACTGTAACCTCATTCTTTTATTTAAAAAAATTGTATTTTTCTTCTGACTGCATTTAGCGTCTTTTGTGTAGTCTGCACTCTGCTGATGTCTTTAAACTATAAATATGTTTCTGCAAACTAATTACACTTCCACTTAGAAAAAAATTAACTCATGTATCACTATTAACAATGATGAACATTATAAAAATAGTTGACTTCTGGCACTGAATACCTTGAGGATTAGTGGTCCACAGTTGAACCCATCCGTTTATCTGTTGTGTTCTACCATTTTTGTTTTCCAATTCCCTGTTGGTGTTTCGCTTCTTTGAAAGAGGAAAGACCTGAAATTTGAAGGATGTACAGTAGCCAACTGTATAACAGTGCTTTCTTTTTTGTTGCAGTTTCTCAACATGTTTTGTAACCCTTTCTTTTTCTACCTTGAAACAATCAAATTAACACATCTATTCACTTGGTTTCATATAATCGTATCAGTGCTGCTACTAACTTCCTATGACTCATACTATGTGCTAGTGTTTTCTGCCCACTTTCAATGAAGAAGTTGGCCATGATCAGATTTCACAAGTTGACTCAATGTCCATTATGAAGCACAGTCTTCCTCAGTGTCACTAGTTTTTAAAACAGCTTGCACAATAACTATACATGTGAACAGGACCGGCTTTCGGAAGTGCGGGGCCTGATGCACGGGGGCGGCACCGCACATGCACCGTGCGGCCGGGGCGGGAGCCACACATGCGCCGCATGCCTGGGAGTGGGGCCCTCTTAGGCGTGGGGCCCCACACATAGGCACGGGGCCCGATTCCGGGGAATCGGCCTGAAGCCGGCCCTGCATGTGAACTATGAAACTAAGTGTCTAGAAAGATCCCTTCCAATTCCTCAGGAATTGTCTTTCATGCTTTATTTCATTGCCCAGGGGATCAATTATTACCAGCTCTATAAGTGACCATTTATCCACATGGTATTTGGAATATGATGATTTAACAGCTTTCTAATTATTTTTGTAAACATCAAACACATCTTATCAATTGTAAAAATACAGCAATGCAGACTATATTTACATTGCTGATAAAATTATAGCAAGGGTGAGCAATATTTTTTGGTGGGGGGCCATTCCAAGATTTTGGAAAGTGGTGTGGAAGAAAACATTGTCCTCACTCTGAGTTTGTAGCAACAAGTAGCCAGAGGCAGTTTTATTACGAGCTGCAGCAAGGGAAAAACTGGTTCGGACAGGGGAGAAGCCCCCCCCCCTCCGAGGCAGATCTTCGAATACAAGCAATTATGAAGCAGTTTATATACTGTCTATTAGATATAATACCAATAACAATTAGTCTCCTTCCCATTACAAACACCAATGGCTAACAGTTATTTAGTTCCACCCAGATGCTCCTTATCTCAAGGTCCCTGCCAGAATCAGCATTCGTCCTTATCTCCGTATGGAGGCGAGAGGCAAAGGCAGCGTCTAATTACAGATCTCGCGTTGTCAGGCCACAGACTTAGCCTGACTCTTGCTCTCTTGTTAACAAGACCAAGATGGCTGCACACAAATTCCCTTATTCCCTTTTCCTGCCTCCACAGTGGTCAAGGGCCACACTTTTCTGTGGAGGGGGTGCCAGGACTAGGATGGAGGTTGGATGCAGAAGAGTGCATGGACTATGGGACTCGGGCGCAGGAGACAGTGTGAGGTCTGGAGTTTGGGTGAAGAAGGGGGTTGTGATCTGGGTCATGAGATTGGGGTGTAGGATCTGGGAGGGTATTTGGGTGTACTTGAATTGATTTTATTCGCTTTTAGTCTGTGAAACCCTGTTTCTTTAAGTCATTAAGTAAAGGTGAGTTAATTCTAATTTAATCAATTAGATTGTTATTTATAATTGTTGTTTTGGAGTTAGGTCCAGATTATTACTGGAATAATTTTATTCCTGGAGACTCCTACGGCATACCATTAAGTGTCTAGAGGGCCAGCCAGGTGGAGGCACCGCCATTGTATGTTCCTTTAGGAGCAAGGGACTGCAGCAAGGGGGTAGATAGGGAATCCCAAACTAAACAACATTGCCACTGGGGTACTCAGGATATCTTTTTATGTTAAAACTATCAGGCACCTAGGCACACAGGTGAGCGTGGCATGCTGCCGCATAACCCAGGGAGGAAAAAGCAGGTTACACAGGGGTCAGGAAGGAGTCCAGAGAATCCCAGCCTGCCAACTATAGATTCCCCATTCCTGCTTTAGCGGGACCTCCTCATACAATTAGGCAGATTCAGTATATTGGATATTGGGGAGGGGCTAGTGGGGAGGTTTTTCATTACTTTTGCATGGCTGGATATTATACCCTCAAGAATGCAGCACTATAAAGGACAATCCAGGAAACTACAGACCTGTCAGCCTTACCTCAGTCCCTGGATAAATCATGGAGGGGATCCTCAAGGAATCCATTTTGAAGCACTTGGAAGAGGAGAAAATGATCAGGAATAGTCATTAAGGGCAAGTCATGCCTGACCAATCTGATTAGATTCTATGATGAGGTAACTGGCTCTGTTGACATTGGGAAGTCACTTTAGCAAAGCTTTTGATATGGTCTCCCACAGTATTCTTGCCAGCAAATTAAGGAAGTATGGATTGGATAAATGGACTATAAGGTGGATAGAAAGCTGGCTAGACTGTCGGGCTCAACTGGCAGTGATCAATGGCGCAATGTCTGGCTGGTGTTCGGTTTCAAGCGGAGTGCCTCAAGGATCGGTTCTAGGGCCGGTTTTGTTCAACATCTTTATTAATGACCTGGATGAGGGGATGGATTGCACCATCAGCAAGTTTGCAGATAACATTCAGCTAGATACTTTAGAGGATAGGGATAGGGTCCAGAGTGACCTAGAGAAATTGGAGGACTAGGCCAAAAGAAATCTGATGAGGTTCAACAAGGACAAGTGCAGAATCCTGCACATGGGACGGAAGAATCTCAAGCATTGTTACAGGCTAAGTAGCAGTAGCAGTTCAGCAGAAAAGGATCTGGGGATTACAGTGGGTGAGAAGCTGCATATGAGTCAACAGTGTGCCCTTGTAGCCAAGAGGGCTAATTACATATTAGGTTGCATTCAGAGGAGCTTTTCCAGTTGATCTAGAGAAGTTATTATTCCCCTTTGTTTAGCACTGGTGAGGCCACATCTGTGTCCAGTTCTGGGCTCCCCACTATAGAAAGGATGTGGACACATTGGAGAGGGTCCAGCGGAGAGCAACCAAAATTATTAGGGGGCCGGAGCACATAACTTATGAGGAGAAGCTGAGGGATTTGGGCTTATTTAGTCTGCAGAAGAGAAGATATGATAGCAGTCTCAACTTTCTGAAGGGAGGTTCCAAAGAGGATGGAGAGAGGCTGTTCTCGGTGACCGATGGCAGAACAAGGAGCAATGGTCTCAAGTTACAGTGGGAGAGGTTTAGGTTGGATATTAAGAAAAACGATTTCACTAGGAGGGCAGTGAAGCACTGGAATGGGTTACCTAAGGAGGTGCCAGAATCTCATCCCTAGAGGTTTTTAAGTCCCAGCTTCACAATGGGTGGGATGATTTAGTTAGGGTTGGTCCTGCCTTGGGTAGGGTATAGGATTCGATGACCTCCTGAGGTCTCCTCCAGCCCTAGGATTCTATAATTCTATGATAACAACAACAATAAAAGGTAGCAAGTGCTATAAGAGAAACACAGAGGCTACGTCTACACCGTAGCCTTCTTGTGGAAAAGCTTATGCAAATGAAACACGGAGTGGAATATCGCTCCCCTAAGAGATGTCTCTGTCTGATCCATGTGCTCCTCTGAACCCATCAGCTTTCCCCTAGCCCTTAGTTTAAAAATTGGTCCACGACCTTTTTTATGTTACGTGCCAGCAGTCGGGTTCCATGTTGATTTAGATAGAGCACATCATTCCAGTATAGGATCCCCCTTTCTCCAAAGTTCCCGCCATTCCTGATAGAGCTAAATCCTTCCTCTCTACACCATGGTCTCATCATGCATAGAGACTCTGCAGTGCAGCCTTCATACTTGGCCCTGTGAGTGGAACTGGAAGCATTTCAGAGATAGCCTGGGAAACATCCGATAGGAGCTCTCAGGTAAGTGTGGCTTTTTTGGTGTGACGGGGTGGCATGGAAGGTGTGTTGGAGACAAGGAGCTGTGCTGTGGGCTGGTGGGATGAGTATCCTAGTGTCTGTCTCAGTGGTGCTAGTTGCAGGGAGTGTGTGACCACGTGTTTGGCAGTTGAGAGTGCTTTGTTGCAGATGGGGGGCTGATTGGGTTGGAGGCCAGGCTTGGAGACAGCAACCTTCTACCAGAGGCAGCCAGAGCAAACTAAATGAGCAGCCAACACACAAGTTTGCTTAGAGGCAGCCCCACAGAGGTTGTACTTTTTCTTGGTTTTTGTTTTTTCTTTCTTCTCTTCAGGCTTCAGGGGGCAATAAAAACATAGGAGCCTCTCAGAAGGAAGGTAGAATAAATAAAGATAAGCTGTTGGGAGTTGAACAGCATGTGCTATGTTTGTCTTCCTCCTGGAAGATTGAAGAAATTTCATCTGGATAGAAGACAGCATTTAATACTGCATACACTACATGCTGAAAAACCATTGAGGGGAGCCCAGAACAGAGAAGAAAATTGGCAGCATATGACTTCCAGGAGACGACAACTCCAGAATCCTGATAGAAGCAAGTAACCACTCTTAGGGTCTCTTCACACTTATTACTGTGGGAAATGCTTTGGCAGAGACCTCCAAAGGAAGGCATCAGGAGGAGACCCCATTGACCAGAAGGCATGGATTGCCTAAGCTCAAGGGTTCCACCACCACCAGTCCCAAGAGGAGGAGAGGGGTGGTGGTGGTTGTCAGGGTCTCCCTCTTAAGAGGGATGGAGTCATCCCTCTGCTGTCCAGATCATAAATCTCAAAGTGTGCTGCTTACCTGGAGAATTCAGGATGTGACGGAGTCTTCCGAGACTGATCAAACTTTTGGATCACTACCCCTTCCTACTTCTCTATGGGGGAATCTAACGATACTGCCAAGAATGACCTTGAGTGGGTCACTGCAGATTATGCAGTGATGGGAAGAAGGATCAAGGAGTTTGAGGTGCAGGTGGTGGTCTTGTCCATCCTCTCTATTGAAGGAAATGGTCCAGGCAGGCATCTTTGAATTTTGGAAGTAAATGCTTGCTTGTGGAGGTGGTCTTCAGAGAGGGCTTTTGTTTTTCGAACATAGGATGCTGTTCTGGGCTCATTGATTGCTAGGAAAAGATGAGATTCATCTAATGAAGAGAGGGAAGAGAATCTTTGCAGGCAGATTACTTGCCCGTTGAGTCTTTAGGTTAAGCTTAGAGGCAAGAACAACAGAAGTGATGTTGTACTTGTTGTCTGCTATAGACCACCAGATCAGGTCGATGAGGTGACGAGGCTTTCTTCAGACAACTAAGAACCTTCCAGATCACAGGCTCTGGTTCTCACGGGGGATATCTGCTGGGAGACCAATACAGCAATATACAGACGATCCAGGAAGTGTTTGGAGAATGTTGGGGTACTTCCTGGTACAAGTGCTGAAGGATCCAACAAGGGACTATATACAGCTTCAGCTGCTGCTCACAAACAGAGGAATTAGTAGGGGAAGTAGACATGGATGTCAGCCTAGGAAGCAGTGATCATGAGATGATCGACTTCAGGATTCTGACAAAAGGAAGAAAGAAGGGCAGCAAAATACACACCTTGGACTTCAGAAAAGCAGACTGATTCCATCAGAAATGATGGCCAAGATCCCCTGGGATGCTAATATGAAGGGGGAAAGAGTCCAGGAGAGCTGGCAGTATTTTAAAGAAGCCTTATTGAAGGCCCAGGAACAAACCATCCCGATGTGCAGTAAGAAAAGCAACTCTGGTTGGCCATCAGCTTGGCTTAGCAGTGAAATCCTTGGTGAGCTCAAACATAAAAAGGAAACTTACAAGAAGTGGCAACTTGAACAGATGTCTAGGAAGGAGTATAAATATATTGCTGGAGTATTGTTTGGAGAGGGAGTTCTCCAGGTAAAAGAGGAGTAAAAACGGGACCCTTGTGGTAAGTGGCTGTCTGGAGTGTGTGTTTGTGTGTGAGGGAGTTATTTACTGTGTGCTGAGCTTGTGTTTGTCTGGTTGGTTGGTTTGTTTGAAGGAGATTCTAAAAGGTTTGAAATCTAGAAGCCTCTGTTAATTGGCTGAGCCTCAGTCAGGGGGAGGGACTACCAGAGCTATATAAGCCTGTGACTCAGCGACCAAGGAGCTTGCGAACAGGAAGTTTGGAGAGGGAGGTTAGAGGGCACTAGTGACTTATGACCTTCTTTAAAACATAACTCGTATAATAATCTATATTCCAGAGGTTTAAAAAGAATCCCAATTTATACTTAAACTTATTCATTAGAAAAATGGAGACAGAAGCCCAGCAGCAGAGTGGGGGCTATCCTGTTTATTGCATCAAGTGTAACATGTATGATTACCTGCCCTGTGGGTGGGTGGCATATGTGTGCATCCGTTGCAAGGAGCTCCTGACCCTCAGAGACCGAGTTTGGGTTTTGGAGGCCAGCGTGGCTGAACTGGAGGAGCTAAGGGAGGCAGAGAGCTATGTTGATGGGACTTTCCGGGACACTGTAGTACTGTCCCACCTCCAGTCTGAGAGCCCCAGTGCTCTTAAGGAGGATGAAAGTCTCAAGGGAACAGAGCATTCAATGGGAGCAGAGGGAAACCATCCCGTAGTTGGGACCCTCCTCCCAGAGGATGTTGCAGTATCCTCTCGCACTGAGGATACCTCTAAGGGGGAGGGAATGCCAGTTATGAAGAGGCAGGTGTTAGTAGTGGGCGATTCGATCGTTAGAAACATAGATAGTTGGGTTTGTGATGACCAGGAGAACCATGTGGTCACTTGCCTGCCTGGTGCGAAGGTTGCGGATCTCTCGAGGCATCTAGATAGACTTATGTGTAGTACTGGGGAGGAGCCAGTGGTCGTGGTACATGTAGGTACCAATGACGTAGGGAAGGGTAGGAGAGATGTCCTGGAGGCCAAATTTAGGCTGCTAGGAAAGAGACTGAAATCCAGGACCTCTATGGTGGCATTCTCGGAAATGCTTCCAGTTCCACGCGCAGGGCCAGGTAGGCAGACAGAGCTTCAGAGTCTCAATGCGTGGATGAGATGATGGTGTAGGGAAGAGGGGTTTAGATTTATTAGGAACTGGGGACACTTTTGGGAGAGGGGGAGCCTAAACAGGAAGGATGGGCTCCACCTAAACCAGGGTGGAACCAGACTGCTGGCACTAAACATTAAAAAGGCTGTAGAGCAGTTTTTAAACTAAGAGATGGGGGAAAGCCGATTGGTGCAGAGATGCACGTAAATCGGAGGGAGACTTCTCTTAGAGGAGAATCCATTGATAGAGATTCTCTAAGCTGTAGTCAGAAAGAGAGGAGGGGAGAGGGCAAATCATGGGCCAGAGCAGACAAACAACTGCATACAAAGGAATCCAATGCATCAGGGAAGGGCAGACAAATAAGCAGTGGCAAATTTTTAAAGTGCTTCTACACAAATGCTAGGAGTCTGACTAATAAGATGGGTGAACTAGAGTACCTCGTATTAAATGAGGAGCTTGACATAAGAGGCATCACTGAAACCTAGTGGAATGAGGAAAATCTGTGGGACACAATCATACCAGGATATAAAATATATCGAAAGGACAGAGTAGGCTGGGTGGGTGGCGGAGTGGCACTGTATGTGAAAGAATGTAGAATCAAATGAAATAAAAATATTAAGTGAATCAACATGTTCAATAGAATCGCTATGGATAGTAATTCCATGCTCCAATAATAAGAAATTAGCAGTAGGGATATGTTACCGACCACCTGACCAGGACAGCGATACTGACATTGAAATGCTGAGGGAGATTAGAGAGGCTACCAAAATAAAGAACTCTATAATAATGGGGGATTTTAATTACCCCCCATATTGACTGGATACATGTCAACTCAGGAAGAGAAGTGGAGATAAAATTTCTCAATGGCTTAAATGACTGCTTCTTAGAGCAGTTGGTGCAGGAACCCACAAGGGGAGAGGCAATTCTCGATTTAGTCCTGAGTGGAGCGCAGGATCAGGTCCAGGAAATAACCATTACAGGACCGCTTGGGAATAGTGACCATAATATAACAACATTCAACATTCCTGTGGTGGGAAGAACACCTCAGCAGTCCAGCACCCTGGCATTTAATTTCAAAAAGGGGAATTACACAAAAATGAGGAGGTTAGTTAAACAGAAATTAAAAGGTACAGTGGCTGGAGCCAAATCCCTGAAAGCTGCATGGAAACTTTTTAAAGTCACCATAATAGAGGCCCAACTTAAATGTATACCCCAAATTAAAAAACATAGCAAGAGACCTAAAAAAGAGTCACCGTAGCTTAACCACCATTTAAAAGAAGCAGCGAGGGACAAAAAGGTATCTTTTAAGAAGTGGAAGTCCAATCCTAGTGAGATAAATAGAAAGGAACATAAACACTGTCAAATCAAGTGTAAAGATCTAATAAGAAAAGCAAAAAAAGATTGAGGAATAGCTAGCCAAAAACTTAAAAAGAAATAACAAAATGTTTTTAAGTACATTAGAAGCAGGAAGCCTGCTAAAAAAAACTCTGTGGGTCCCCTAGATAATCGAGCTATAAAAGGAGCGATCAAGGACGATAAAGCCATTGCAGAGAAACTAAATTATCTCTTTGCTTCAGTCTTCACGGCTGAGGACGTTGGAGAGATTCCCAAATCTGCACCGTCCTTTGTGGGTAATGAATCTGCGGAACTGTCCCGGATTGAAGTGTCATTAGAGGAGGTTTTGGAACAAATAGAAAAACTTAATGTTAACAAATCTCCAGGACCAGATGGCATTCATCTAAGGGTTCTAAAAGAACTCAAATGGGAAATTGCTGAACTATTATCTGTGGTTTGTAACCTATCCCTTAAATCGGCTTCCGTACCTAATGACTGGAAGGTAGCCAACATGACACCAATATTTAAAAAGGGCTCCAGAGGCGATCCTGGCAATTACAGACCGGTAAGTCTAACTTCAGTACCGGGCAAATTAGTTGAAACAATAGTAAAGAATAAAATTGTGAAGCATGTAGAAGAACATAATTTGTTGGACAAAAGTCAACATGGTTTTTGTAAAGCAGGGGTTCCCAAACTTTTTGATGCGGGGACCAGTAAATCCATTCACGAACTTTTGGAGGCCCGGTAACATTCATTTGCATATTTGCATATTCATTAATCAAATGATGAATATTCAAATAAATTGTTTCTGGTCCTCCCAAAACCCCCAGTGCCAGCTTTAGCAAAGCTTTTGATATGGTCACCCACAATATTCTTGCCAGAGAGTTAAGGAATATGGATTGGATAAATGGACAGTAAGACAGACAGAAAGCTGGTTAGACCAGGGTTTCCCAAACTTTTTACTTTAGTTGGAACCCTTTTTTTTAAAATACTGCTTTTTGCAGCCCAAAAATATAAACACATAAAAAACAAACTGAGAAAATACCAGACATAATACATGTCTGGTATTTTCTCTTTAGGTAAGTTGTATTACTACTAGATGTATCAGTTTGTAGTTTCAAACTGCCTGGCTGGTAAATGTGCTCAGGCTCCATAAGTGTGTCTACCAGCCAGACAATTCGCAACTACTCAAGGGAGGTTGTGTGTGTGTGTGGGGGGGGGGGGGCGGGGACAATAGAAACCCCGGGCCGGACTAAGTCATGTTTTGCGAGGGGGAAGGAGGGAACAGGGACAGCGTCCCAAGATCTACATATGGCTGGGTCAGTCCCACTCCCCTCAGGCCGATTCATTCCTCCCTCCTGCTCCCCCCAGCGTGCCTCTGGCCAGCCCCACTCCCCCAACCCATTCCCGGGCAGCCAGGTACCCCCCTTCTCCTCCCAATCTCCCTTGGCCAGCCCCGCTGTCTGCATCCAGCCCTCTATCCAGCAGCTGCTTCTTCTCTTCCCCCCTCCCCACATCTTCCCTGGCCAGCTCCCTGCCCCAAACCTTGCACCCCCTGGCAGCCCTGCTTCCACCAGCCCCCCAATCTCCCCGTCTGCCCCGATTCCCCCGTCCAGTGCTGCTTCTAGTGGCCAGCTCTCCCCTCCTCCTCACCCCAGAATCCCCTTAGCCCTGCACCCTCCTGGTGCCTCCCCCTTTGCCCTCTCTTTCCCTGATACCCATCCCCTCAGCACTCTCTGCCACATCCCCTCCTGCCCCTCTGTGCCCTCACACCTGACTTGCTCCATCCCCACCTCTCACATGCCCACCCCTTCTTTCAAGCCTTCTCCCACCACCTCCTCCTCCAGCCCCCAATGCCCTTCTCCTCTCCTCTCCTCTCCCAACATCACCCTGTCCCCCCGCCCACTAACACCTCCCCTCCTGCCCTTTCCCTCGTTGTCTGCACTTGGCCCCCTGGCATTTGTCTCTCTTTCCTGCACCCTGTTCCTTGGTGCCTTCCCCTCCCCCTGCCCAAGCCCCTTCTCCTTCCACTCCTCCCCCTCCACGCAAGCCCGCCTCCACTGCCGCTGCTGCCTCCACCCAAGCCTGTTCCCTACCTTCTGCCTCCCACATTGTGGGGCCGGAGGCTGCCGGAGTCAGCGTGGCCCCGCCACATGCCTCCGAAGACTTTTAAAATCCCAGGCCGTGACTTCGCGTCACGCCCGGGCGTCCTCCCCACCCACGTGCAACGCCGCACATGGGCAGCAGCAGGCGGTGAGGAGGAGCCACGCATGGCAGGGATACTCTGGGGGTGGGGTGGGAGGACGAGCGGGGGAACCCGCACCAGGCAGAGCCGGGGGAGAGACCTAGCTCCTCATATCGGTGGAACAGGACCCCCAGCTCTGTAACTCGCCGGCACTTCCGGGTTCAGGAGCGTGGGGCTCGAATAGCCCTAAGGCCGGCCCTTCCGGCAACCACGAGCCATGCTGAGGCCCATTGTTTGGGAAACTCTGTTGTAAAGGGAAATCCTGTCTTACTAATCTATTAGGGTACGTCTAGACTACATGCCTCTGGCGACAGAGGCATGTAGATTAGGGTACCGGACATAGTAAAATGAAGCGGCAATTTAAATAATCGCCGCTTCATTTAAATTTACATGGCTGCCGCGCTGAGCCGACAAACAGCTGATCAGCTGTTTGTCGGCTCAGCACCATAGTCTGGATGCTCCCCTGACGACATCAAAGGTATTTGTCGACCACCCAGGTATGCCTCATCCCAGGAGGCATACCTGGGTGGTCGACAAATACCTTTGATGTCGGCAGGGAAGCGTCCAGACTGTCACGCTGAGCCGACAAACAGCTGATCAGCTGTTTGTCGGCTCAGCGCGGCAGCCATGTAAATTTAAATGAAGCGGCGATTATTTAAATCGCCGCTTCATTTTACTATGTCCGGTACCCTAATCTACATGCGTCTGTCGCCAGAGGCATGTAGTCTAGACGTACCCTTAGAGTTCTTTGAAGGGGTTAACAAACATGCGGACAAGGGGGATCCAGTAGATATAGTATACTTAGATTTTCAGAAAGCCTTTGACAAGGTCCCTCACCAAAGACTCTTGTGTAAATTACATGGCCATGGGATAAGAAGGAAGGTCTTTTCTTGGATTGAGAACTGGTTAAAAGACAAGAAACAAAGGGTAGGAATAAATGGTGAATTTTCAGAACGGAGAGGGGTAACTAGTGGTGTCCCCCAAGGGTCAGTTCTGGGACCAATCCTTTTCAACTTATTCATAAGTGATCTGGAGAAAGGGGTAAGCAGTGAAGTGGTAAAGTTTGCAGATGATACCAAACCGTTTAGGATAGTCAAGACAGAAGCAGACTGTGCGGGACTCCAAGAAGATCTCACCAAACTGAGTGATTGGGCAACAAAATGGCAAATGAAATTTAATGTGGATAAGTGTAAAGTAATGCACATCAGGAAAAATAACCCCAACTATACGTACAGTATGATGGGGGCTAATTTGGCTACGACAAATCAGGAAAGAGATCTTGGAGTTATCGTGGACAGTTCTCTGAAAACTTCCACACAGTGTGCAGCAGCGGTCAAAAAGGCAAACAGGATACAAGGAATTATTAAGAAAGGGATAGAAAATAAGACCCATAATATCTTACTGCCCCTGTATAAAACTATGGTACGCCCACATCTGTGTACAGATGTGGTCTCCTCACCACAAAAAAGATATTTTGGCCTTGGAAAGGGTTCAGAAAAGGGCAATTAAAATGATTAGGGGTTTGGAACAGAGAGGTTCAAGAGATTGAGGCTTTTCAGTTTAGAAAAGAGGAGACTGAGGGGGAATATGATAGAGGTATATAAAATCATGAGTGGTGTGGAGAGGGCCGATAAAGAAAAGTTATTTATTAGTTCCCAAAATAGAAAAACTAGAGGACACCAAATGAAATTAATGAGTAACAGGTTTAAAACTAATAAAAGAAAGTTCTTCTCCACACAGCGTGTAGTCAACTTGTGGAACTCCTTGCCAGAGGAGGCTGTGAAGGCTAGGACTATAATAGAGTTTAAAGAGAAGCTAGATAATTTCATGGACATTAGCTCCATAAAAGGCTATTAGCCAGGGGATAAAATGGTGTCCTTGGCCTCTGTCTGTCAGAGGCTGGAGAGGGATGGCAGGAGACAAATCGCTTGATCATTGTCTTCGGTCCACCCTCTCTGGGGCACCTGGTGTTGGCCACTGTCAGCAGACAGGATACTGGGCTAGATGGACCTTTGGTCTGACCCAGTAGGGCCATTCTTATACAGGGGGTGTAATTAGGACAGCCAAAGCTCAATTGGAATTGCAGCTGGCTAGGGATGTGAAGGGTAATGAGAGGGGGGAGGACAATCCAGGGAATTACAGACCAGTCAGCCTCACCTCAGTCCCGGGAAAAATAATGGAGAGGGTCCTGAAGAATCCATTTTGAAGCACTTGGAAGAGAAAGAACCAATCAGGACTAGTTGACATGGATACACCAAGGAGGGCAAGTCATGCCTAACCAAAATGATTAGCTTCTATGATGAGGTAACTTGCTGTCTGGACACGGGGAGGTTGGTGGCTGAGAGACTTTGCTTTTAGCAAAACCTTTGATACGGTCTCGCACAGGATCCGCGGCAGCCAGTTAAGGAAGTATGGATTGGATAAATGGACTACAAGGTGGCTGGAAAGCTGCCTAGATTGTCAGGCCCAACAGCTAGCGATCAACAGCTTGATGTCTGGTTTGCCGTCAGTTTCAAGTGGCGTGCCTCAGGGATCAGTGCTAAGGTCATTTTTTCCCCATCACCTTTATTAATGACGTGGATGAGGGGATGGGTTGCACCCTCAGCAAGTTTGCAGATGACACTAAGCCAAGGGGAGAGGTAGATATGCTGGAGGGCAGGGATAGGGTCCAGATTGACCTAGGCAAATTAGAGGTTTGGGTCATGAGAAATCTGAGGTTCAACAAGAATAAGTGCAGAGTCCTCCATGTGGGATGGAAGAATCCTAAGCACTGTTCCAGGCTGGAGACCGACTGTCTAAGCAGTAGTTGCCCAGAAAAGGACCGGGGGATTACAGTGGAAGAGAAGGGAGATGAGAGTCAACAGCATGCCCTTGTAGCTGAGAAGGCTAATGGCATATTAGGCTGCATTAGGAGGAGCATTTCCAGCAGCTCTACAGAAGTTGTTGTTCTCCTTTGTTCGGTACTGGTGAGGCCACATATGGAGTATTGCATCCAGTTCGGGGGCCCTCCCTACTACAGAAAGGATGTGGATGCATTGGAAAGTGTCTAGCGGAGGGCAACAAAAATGATTAGGGGGTTAATATGTAACTGCTGAATTTTTCAGCGGTTGCACATTTATATGTCAGGGGGAAGGAGGAGGCTCTACAGGAGCAGGTTTGTGCAGGGAACCACCCCACCGTTCTGCTGCCTCTGATACAGAGGCTGGGGGGCGGGGTGGCTTGCATAAAACTGTGAAGGTTAACTGTACACTATCAGAGCCCTAGTTTACGATGCACATTTTAAAATGTCCTCCCAGAATATCCCCCTGGTCAAACGAGATGACAGTTGAGAGTAACTGCTGCAACCACTTGCCAATATTTAGTACTAAAACACCTGACGCATTTAATCAGGTTACAAGGACCACTTTGCCTGCATTGTTTTTCCAAAACACTTTCGTAATCAATATTACATGAAGAATAAAAAAGTTATCAAAGCGATGTAATGATGGAAAATATTAGGCTTCTTATTCATCAGTAGGCATCCGAGTTCTTCTGCATATAGAAATGATTAGGCAAAATTTTAAAACCTAGCATGAAAACCAGTTGCAGAACTTCTCTCTACAGTTAAAGCCAAACTGTG
This sequence comes from Pelodiscus sinensis, assembly GCF_052426305.1. NCBI lineage: Eukaryota > Metazoa > Chordata > Testudines > Trionychidae > Pelodiscus > Pelodiscus sinensis. The sequence continues at coordinate 152,757,711 of NC_143053.1, forward strand.
TGTTCTGGTTGATATTTTCTACGTTCTGCTTATAAACGCCATCTATCTGTTTGCATAGTCTATATGCAACAATTAGAGAGAAGTACATTTTTTCCTTCCCCAAGAAATGGAAGCAACAGTGTTCACTTTTTGTTTGTTACCAGGGTCTATTCTGTTAATTGTAAGGCTTTGAAGTTATTTACGCAAACCTAATTCATAAATACCACAGTAACTTCTTATTCCTGCAAAGAAGCAGCAACCTAATTTACCTCTTCATTGGAATAGTCGTAAATAGTAAGTGGCTTAATGCAATCATGCACAAACCTGCCACAATACATGTTTAGAGAAGACATTAAAAGTAGTAAAGGAATGCAATGCTTGGTGTGATGACATTCACTAAGTCTTTTAAGGATTGATACCCAATCCCACAAAATGTGTTGGCTAAATGGAAACACGATTAGCTAGGTTTTTTGCCTCCGTCCCCCAAAAAGCACTGCAGCCCTCTCTGAGAAGATGTTTGTGTAATGTGTTTTGTAAACACTACCGTAGACCACAGCTACCTTCTCCATCTTATTTTTCCCATAAAATAATTAAGATGTAGAACTGGATAGCAGAGAATTGGTCCTGTAAGGATAATTTTTAATATGGAGATATGCCATCATCTCGTAGAACTGGAAGGGACTTTGAGAGGTCATCGAGTCCAGTCCCCTGCCCTCACAGCAGGGCCAAGTACCACCCCTGACAGATTTGCCCCAGATCCCAAAATGGCCCTCTCCAGGATTGAGCTCACAATCCTGTGGTTTAGCAGGCCAAGGCTCAGGCAGCTGAGCTATCCCTCCCCCCCAATCACTAGATAAATATAACTTATTTCCTTTCTGTGCTTCTAATGTTAACATTTCCAAATTGAAGAGGTACTATTTCTTTCAAACTTCTTTGGTGTTTAAGAAAAAATAATACTTTCAAAATAATCACCTGCACTATACAGAAATGGCTTATTTTGTTTAACGTGTGAATCTGTCTCCGGTTAAATTGGGCAACCAATACTAATGGTACAGTGTCATAGGCGGTTCTGTTATGCTGAAAAAATAGCAGTGTCATGAATGCAGGAGAAAAGGAAGCAATAGAAAAATTCTTGATCACAGCTTGTATTGTAGAACGAGAGTGAGAAGGAAATCAGCTTAATTTTCAGTCTCTGCCCACAATTTTTGCCACTAATCCGGTACCTCAAATTAATGCAGCACAAGGTGAATCACATGGATTTAAAAATTAAGTATTTTAGGGTGGGTCTAGACTACGGGATTTTTTTTTTTAAAGTGGCCTTTCTTCCCCTCCATCTAGACAGCTGCCGTGTTCTTTCGAAAGTAAATCAAAAGACTATGGCAGGTTTTTTGACCGCGGAAGACCTCGTTTTATGAGGAATAACACCTTTCGAAAAAAGGCGCTATGTAATGTAAACTGTGCTTTTTCAAAAGACAGCATCCAGACTGCCTGAGTGCTCTCTTTTGAAAAAGCGGTTTGCTTTTTTGAAAGTACTGGTTATAGTCTAGATACTTTAGAAAAAGAGCATCTTTCGAAAAAGGCTTGCAGTCTAGACGTAATGTGAAAGCTAAAAGATGCCTTTAAGGCACTAGAGAACCAGTACTTAATTCTTGGTCACTGCAACAGATCAGTCAGGATGATCAGTGCCACAAAGCAGGCTTTAAAGCCAGAAAGGATGGCCATGATCTTTTAGTCTACTCTGACATGCACACTTCAGAATCTTGCTCTCCCATTCCGCAACAGACCCATATCTCAGAAGGAATAGATCCCCTCAATTCTTTGGTGGCAATTCTTTCATTACCACGTATGTACTGATCGATCTCTCATTGAACACGATTGCTTTCATAAAAACAAATTTACAAAATGCTTGCAAAGTAACCTTATTTTAAATTATGTAATTGCGGTAATATTAATGTGTTAAAGATGCAGTAAGATGAAGGCTACTTACGATGTTATGCTAACGTAGGCAGATGGTATTGCAAACACACAATTTGGTGCAATAACGACAGAGGTATCATGTGTCAGAACTCACAGTCCAAGCAGAGACTTCCCTGAGTTTGCCCCACCAGCTCCCCAAATACAATCTGCAAGAGAAATCAACTGTCTTGTTTTCTGCAATCCTTCACTGTTGGTTCCTCATAATAAAGCTATATACGTTAAGTCAGATCTGTGACCGTTGGAGTGCTTTTATTTATAGAAGTCTTGCTTTTAATGCATTGAATATTTAATTGACAATCTCATGCACTAAGTTTACTTTTACAGGATCGTTTTAAAATAGAAGGTTTAAAGTTAGTTTAGCTTAGTTAATAATTTCTTACGTGTTTAGTCAATTGAGTAAAGAGCAAAGCAAAAGGAACCAGTCCTGGACAACAATTGGTTCAAATGCTTAAAAAAATAAATAAAAAATGCAACATTGAACAAGCCAAGCTTTGCGAGGAAACTATGCTTGAAATATGATAAAGAGAACTCTCCTAACAGCTTGGTTCTAACAGACAGGGGAGGGTTGTTGTCAGGGGGTACGCCCCTGACGGGGGCTGCTGAACCCCTTATACTGACCCGCGTCTCATTCCGGGCCCATACCGCACCCCAAAGTCTCCAAAAGTTCAGGCCCCTCTATCAGGGGATATACGGTATCAATGTCCCAACACAAAGTCCCGGCCCCTCTATCAGGGGATATACGGTATCAATGTCCCAACACAAAGTCCCGGCTCCTCTATCAGGGGATATACGGTATCAAGGCCTAGTCCCTCTGAGGAGCCTCTCCCGGCCTCAGGCCTGGTTATCCGGGGGGGGGGGGGGCCTGCGTGGTAGGGGGACCCGGGCCCTCCCTCTCCACCGGGCCCCAGCCCAGGGCCCTTTAGGCAGGGTCTGTGGCTCCTGCCGGCTCGGCGGGGAATCCGGCCGAGCCAAATTTTGTATCCCCTGCCCTGGGCTGCTTCCTACCGCGCCCTGGTTCCCCGGGGGCCCCTTGTCCTCCGAGGCAGGACCTGCTGGGGTTGTGGGCAGGTTCCGGTCTCCTGGAGTCGGGGTCTGCTTCTTCGGTGTCTGGGTCCAGCACTGGCAGCAGCTCTAGTCCCAGCGGCTGCACAAACACTGGCCTGGCTTGGTCTCCTCCTTCCCCCCGCTGTCTTCCTGCCTGCTGGGCTCCCTCTGCCTTTATACCTGGCCTCTGCTGGGAGCATGCCCAGCAGGGCCGGAAGGGCGGGGCCCTCTCAGCCAGCTGGGCCTGGGCTACTCCCAGCCCTGCAGTGCGGGGCCTGTTCGCCCCGTCACAGTTGTGTTATGGTGCATTTATAGTAATCTCCAAAATGCTAAAATTTTAAAATATGAGCCTGTGGAAAGAGAGAAGACCCATTGCAGCTAGATTTGACATCCATAAAATCAAAGGAAAAGGCCCCCTTTGGTCTTAGCCCCAAGGATGAGGGAAGACCAAGAAAAGCACAACCCCAGCTTGCCCAAATTTAGATCGTAGCAGAAGAAAGCAATTGGCAATGCAATCACTTGTTATACTGTGTAAATAACCCATGTTTGCCAAAGATAGTTGTCATTCCCATCTGATTACATTGATGCCCCTCAGGATGAGAGGTATTTGCAGGATGGGCTTTTTGAGAGTGTGCCGAACACTTACGTTTGCTACCGTGTCCGTGTAGCAACCATAACACGGTTTCCAAATATTTCTGAAAGTTTTGGAACAACATTTGACCTATAACCCCTGACTGAGTTACTGAAGTCTTCAAATCCTGTTTTAAAGTTACAGGCCATTCACCATTTATTCATATAACCGTGCAAGTGACCCATGCCCAATGCTGCAGAAGAAGGTGAACCCCCCGAGACACTGCTAATTTGGCCCAAGGGAAAATTCCTTCCCAGTCCTAAATATGGTGGTCAGCTGGACCCCGAACGTGCCAGCAAGATCCAAACATCCAGACAATGTCTACACTACATTGATGTATTGGAAAAAGGTATGCCGCGTAGCGTAGATGTAGCTTCAGACTCCTAGGTAAAAAGACATTGTAGTAACTCCGAGAGCTCCACGACTAGAGTCTCATCACTGGCCACGGTGGGTATTTGCTGTTAACGGTTGCAGCGTGACTACGTGCCACTGTAAACAGTCCCCTCATACCACCCTCTCCGTACAATTATTAAGCACAGTCTTAAAGCCGGTAAGGTTTTAGGTCCTCCGTGCTTTTAGCTGAGGAGTTAATCCAGAAATTCTCGCCTCTGATTGTTAGAAACCTTTGTCTAATTTCAAGCCTAAATGTATCGATGGCCAGTTTGTCTGCATTTTTTCTTGTGTCCACACTGGTGCTTAACTTATAATGCCTCTCCCTCCCTGGTATTTATCCCTCTGCTGTATTTAAGGAGTGCGAGCGCATCTCCCCTCAGCTGTTGTTTGATTAGGCTCAACAAGCCAAGCTCATTTAGCCTCTCTTGCCTAAGGAAGGTTTTCCATTCCTCTGATCATCCTAGCGGCTCTTCACTGCACCTGTCCCTGTTTGCACTAATCTCTCTTTAATCCGGGAAACCGGAATTGCACACGCTAATCCAGTTGAGAGCTCCCCAATGTCGTGTATAATGACATTAATGCTTCACTAGGGCTATTGGAAATACCTTGCCTGATGCATCCTAGCATTCCATTGGCCTTTTTCACAGCTGCCTCATGCTGGCAGCTTGTGGTCATCTCGTAACAAACCAGTTTCCTTCTCTGTTGCTTCCAACTGACAAGTCCCCAACTTAGAGCCAAAAAAATCTTTGTTACCAACTGCACTGCTAAATTTTATTCCATTCCAGTTTTGGAGATCATCCAGATTTTATTGCATGATATTGCCAATATGGCGGAGGACCAGACTACCTCTCTGCAAATTTGATGAGGCTATTTCCACTTGTTGTGCCAGGAGCATGAATACAAATCTTAAAGAAGATTGGTTCCAATACCCATCCTTAAGGAATTTCACTAATAACTTCACTCCAGCCTGACAGTTCACCATTCATTATAACCCAGCAGTTCTTTATCCAGCTTTCAAGTCTCATTAATTCCCATCTATCAAATGCCTTACTGAAATCCAGGTAGATCAGATGTACTGGATTGCTTGCATGTAAAAAAGTCAATTTCCTCAGACCGATCAGGTTGGTCTGGCGTAATCCACCTTTTGTGAAACGATGGTGTATTTTCTCTGTTAGCTTTTAACCTCTGTGTTCTTAACGACTCTTTCAAAATTTGTTCCAAGAGCCTGCATACAATGGAGGTTAAATTAGACATGCTATAGTTTCTTAGATCATAATTTTTTGTTTTAGAAAGAATAAACAGGCACAGGTTGACTCGCTCATATCTGGGACACGCTAGTCTGGCACGACTATGGCTATTGCTAGATCAGAGAGCCCCGGGTTCAGAAAGTCAGGTCCCCGGGGCCGGTCGAGACTTAGCATCCCTGGCAACCCAAGAGTAGCAGCTCTTTTATTACTGGTTTTAAGTTCCTTTGCAAGCTCCAGCTCTGCCTGGCTTTTGGCAGTCCATTCTTCCGCTACACTTTCTAACCAAGAGGTTGGTTTTCGTGCTGGTACGTCTCTCTTCCACTGCTCTCAGGCGTTCTGCTTTCTCTTAATAACATGCTTGATTGACACCTCGCTCATTCAACTTGGTCTGCAACTTTGATTTAAATGCCAAACCTCTTCCACATTCGGATCCTCAAGTTCTTCACTCCAGTCCACATCTACTACTAATTCCTCATATGTTTTCAAGTTTGTCTTTTTGAAATCAAGAACCTTAGTTGCACACTTACTTTTATGTATCCATCCATTTAATTTAAAATAAATTAGCTCACGATCACTTGAACCAAGGTTTTCCCCTACAACCAACCTTTCTGTAAGGTCTCGCTAAACCCTCGATATCAAATTTAAAATTGCATCACCTCTTTTTGGAACGGTGAGTTTATGGTGAAGAACTGTCAGCTATCACACATCCAGGAAAACTTGAGTCCTGCCATTATTAGGAGCACTTACCCTCCAATTTTTATCTTGGAAATTACAGTCTCCTATCATTACTTGAGTGCCAGCAGTATCTAGTTCAATAAAAACATTAGAGATCTTTATCCATATCCAAATCTGATCCCGGTGGCAATCAGCTGCAGCAGACTCTCTATACCCACTTGCAGGATCTCGTACTTCGATGTTGAGCTTAGGCACTGTCTTGAAAAGCCACACCATCCTCTGAGGGGTGCAACGTCCGTGCAATTCAGATAGTTACTTTAGAGTACACAGGCTGCCCTTGTCCTGGGGAACAACTGACTCTCCACTAGGACCAAATTGGGCCCCAAGCTCTTCAAGGTGTATTACCTCCTGACTCACCTTACACATCCAGGACTTTCTATCTACTGGATTTTGCATAGCTCGTGGCGTGCCACACCTTCACTCCCTCCTGTCCCCACTAGAAGGGAGAGACGCTTGGTAGTTCAAGGCTCATCTGGTTTCTGATTGCATACAGTGTGAAGTTAAGATGCGGCCACTAAAGGAATCGGGACTGGTCTCTGTGCCAAAATCTGTTTACACAGAAGCCAAGCCAAATATTGCCATTTTGGCAATAACGTTACTCTCTCACTAGTCCAAAACCAGGAGAAAATTCCTTATCCGGCAGGGATGTAAGATCCCATTACCAACCGGTAAGGTTAGGGATGTTCAGGTGTACTTCTGTACACAGTTAACTAATAAGTAGGGAGGGAACAGAGGAGGGAGGAGCTGGTGCACATGGAGAGGCAGCAGCACGGAGAGTGGGGTGGGGGAAGGCAAGAGCCAATGTACGTGGGAAGCCAGAGCCGCCCGCCGCTCCTATCGCCTGCGCTGCTGTCAGGAGCCAGTACGTGCGGGGAGCTGGCTTTTAAGGTGGCTCCTGCGTGTGCCGTTTTCTGCAGAGCCACCTGCCCCCTATGCTGCTGCCTCTTTCCATGCTCACGCCTGCCCCCTGCGTGTAAATATATTTTAACATCTCTAGTTACGGGTGATTGTTTCCTGGGTAACCGCTTACCATTTAACATCCCTATGTCCAGCATTGCTATCAGCAGTTAAATCAGAAGCGGCGTGGAAGACCAAACTGTCACTGTCTACTCAGGCTCTAAAAGTCTTGGAGACTGTAGGAAAAACCCATCGTAGCACCAACTCCTTAGCTGGCATCAGGTTTGTGTCTATTTTCCATTGCCAGTACCTTTGTAATGTTACTGCAAGTCCATGCAGATGCCCGCCAGGTTAAAATAAAGCAGACCTTTCCACAGGTGGGACACAGTCAACCCTTTTCTCCTTAAACAACGAGAAGTTGTGTGGCACCTTATAGACTGACATGGCTACCCCTCTCATACCTTTTCTCCTTCGTAATATGAACCAGGACTTGGGGATCTTGATAGATGATCAGCTAAATACGAGGTCCACGTTGTAGAAGCTATTTCATATTTAGCTAGAAGCCATTCTGTATAACAAAAAGCCATTTCAGTTTCTTGTGTCTGCACAAGGGAGTGAACTGGCCTTCACCGAGGTGGGGAGAGACCAGAGGGATGCGCTGTTGGAATGTGTTAATGAACTATTTTGAGCTGAAGCTCGAACTCCCTTTTAACCTGTTTCTTTCTATGCTGATAATAATTCCTCTTTGAAGTTCTCTTTGATTTCTTGCCCTGACGTCAGACTTGTTTGGTTAAGGGTATAAAATACTAGGATTGATTGTATTAAGCAGCCTTACTGGACCCAGCTTTGCTGGGACCACGTTTGGCTCACTTTGCTTTTATTGGCCAATAAAACTGTCTGTTTAGCCGCGTAAACTGAGTGAGGCGTTTGCTTCGACAATTTGGAGGTTCCACCGAGATTCCTAACGCGCCACTTGCCCATATGGACGGACCGGCACTCCACTTCCAAACCTCTCAGAGCGCTCAAGAGAAGGTAAAGGGGATACCTGTTACGAAATCTCCTGGTTGAGGGCTTGGGATTTGGAGTGACGGCCAGCCATCGGGGTAAGGGGAGCTACGGAATTCAATTTTGTGGAGCGGCTAACATTTTTGTCTGTCTGTGTCTGTTTTTGTCTATTAGGCCTGTGTTATGTGTCACAGTTCCAAAAGGGCACACCGGTGTCTCTAGTGAGGCAGCCATGCGCTGGACCCTCTGTGTTCAGACGCTAAAAGCTGGTGTGGTGCCATTACTCTCTCTCGGCACACGGAACTGTGGGGAAGCTTTGTTGTCTCTCTCTGTTATTTGTGGGCGTAGTACTGACCTCTGAGGCTAACCCCAGGCCATAGTGCCCCATTCCGTCAGGCTGTCTCCAGGCGCCAGGACGTGGTGTTCTGCCGGGCTGGAGCAGGTGCCGGAAACCCCTGCGAGGCAGGTGGACCTTGAGTCCAGTGCTTCGCAACAAAAAGGGGGGGGACCAGTGCGAGCAGGTGAATTCTTGATTCGGTGACTCGCAGAGCGAGCAGGCGGATCTTGATTCAGTGACTCGCAGAGCAAGCAGGCGAATCCTGTTTCGGTGACTTGCAGAGCAAGCAGGCGGATTCTGATTCGGTGACTCGCAGAGCGAGCAGGCGGATCCTGATTTGGTGACTCGCAGAGCGAGCAGGCGGATCCTGATTCGGTGACTTGCAGAATATGGTGTAAGCAGGCGGACTTTGGTTCGGTGCCTTACAGAATTAAGCGCGCGCAGGAAATGGAGGTAGGTCAGTCTACAGGAATTCCAGTGCCTTTATGTTAAGTGCCTTCTGGTATAGGATCCTAATGAAGTCTGATATTAAGTGCCGGGTGTCTTAGGGCAGCGTCACTTAATAGAAACCCATGGGAACTGGACAATAAATAAAGATGCATCTAAATGTGGAAACTGTAAGAAAAATGTGAAAAAGGAGAAAAAAAATTGTGTGTGGAAAATGAGTATGAATGTAATGAGTGAAGAATGAATGCCGCTGTATAGGTCTGAGACTTGAGCTGATCCCAGCTGCACCAGGGCTCTCCCATGAGGGAGCTCTGAACGCAAGGGGGGGTCAGCTGAACCTCAAGACTCAATGAATATGTGAGGGAGTGACGACTCCCCTTATTTCATAAGCTGCTAAGATCTGACACTCTAGACCCGGCAGACTCTTTCTTTGGAGTGTGTAAAGTTAGTTTAGGTGAGGGTTAGTCTAAACATCCCCCCACACTGCCAAAAAGCACCCCTGTGTACTACATGTACGTGCATAATGGTCCAAGGACCTGTAAGCATTTAACAGATTGGAAAAGAGGAAAAATTAAAGCCCTGAGAGATGAAAGTAAAGCTCAGCAAAGACAAACCATAAGCCTAATTATTGTTTAAAAAAAAAAATCCAAGCCCAGAAACTTCACAGTGTTTCTGTTCAAGGCTGAGCTGATAGCACCTTTGGCTTGCTTTCAGATCCAAGGTTGTGTGTGTCTGCAAACTGCCTGTCTGTTCTGGAAGGGGGGGAGCACTGTCCCCCATAAGTAAGTCTGTAACATTGCATGTGATTCTTTTCAGGAAAGAAAAACCTTTTTGCTTGCTGGAATAGTAACTAGCAAGCACCTTGTTCTAAGAGTTTCTGTAGCAGTAAAGAAAAAGCCTGGTCTGCAGTACAAGAGGAAAACTGAGGCATGCCACTGTTGGAGAGGGCTAGCATCTCTGAGGTAATTCAAGGGAGTGGAAGGTCACGAGTACCGATGAAGCGCTCTTGTTCTCAGAAATTTGCAGCTCACTCGCCCATAGAAGTGGTAAGGCACTAGCTGTAACCGGTTCTCCTAACAGATCTTAGGCAGTATTTTAAGTTATAATGGGCCACCCCAATGGAGGTACAAGTGTTTTCTTTGTCTTTTAGATCATCAAATAGCGCTAATATCAGCTGAAAATTAACTGAAAAAAAAATCATAGTTCTGTGTCATGACATAATAAGTTTGTGTTCTGTGTTCTGACCAGATTTGTCTTGTGTGTGTCTTAATTGTGATATATGTATTTCTAATATTGTTGTGTGTACAATATTGTTGTTTTAATGAAAGAATAATTTAAGTCCCTTGAATAATCTTAACATTGTGCTTTATATAAATGGTTCTTGCCTTTATAATTCTAGTAGAGTTTTAGTAGCAGGCTATGCAGTTTGTACTGTCTGGAATGTAGCGGAATCTGCTCCTCTACCTGCTGTTTTTCCCTTCTCTCCTACCATTGCCAGCTCCTACGCCGTCTCTTTCAGAACTGGCCCTCCTGCGAAACCAAGCCCCAGAATCAAAAAAGCAGGAGTGGAGACTGGCATGGTGCACCTTGCGCCCAGACCACTTGTGGTGCAGCTCTGATGGCCACATTGTTGCCCCAGTGGTCTTGCTACCTCACCTTGCCCCCGTGCTCCCTGGATTGTCGCACGTTGGCAAAAGGGGGGATGGTAGCAATCCTTAAAACAAAATTGGTTTGCTCCCAAATTCTCCCAAGCAGCCAAAGATTACTGTCTGGCTTGCCCTGTCTGCCAAGCCCACAACGTGGGTAAACCTGTAAAGACGGTTCCAGCAACCAGACCTCCGCCTTTGGGACCATTTCTGAATTTACAAATGGACTTTATTCAATTGCTTAAATGTCAATCTTTTGAATAATGTGCTGGTTATTGTTTGCTTGTTTTTGGGATGGGTAGAAGCTTATCCCTGCAGGAAACTTAATGACATCACAGTAGCTAAGAAACTTCTAAATCATTACATCCCATCATGGGGAATACACCTTGTGATCTCCAGTGATAAAGGTACCCACTTTACTGGGCAAAATTGTTTAAAAAAAAAAACTGGAAAAGTACTGCTCTACCAGACAAGCACTGCACTGTGCACGACACCTGGAAAGCGCAGAAGCAGTAGAAAGATGAAACAGGATTTTAAAGAACAAACTTGCTAAAATATGTGAGAACTCTGGCTTAACATAGATAGTAGCACTCCAGATTGCCCTAATGAGCATGAGAGCCACTCCTAATCGGAAAACTGGACTCAGTCCACATGAAATTGCATGTGGCCGACCTATGAGACTGTTAAGCAGCCCAGACATTAACCTGGCTGATGCCATACTCATTAAAGGAAGCATAGTCAAGTATTGTCAGGAACTTATGAGGTGTGTACAGTCCTATCATTCACAGGTTAAGGACGCCTTCCAAGAGGCCCCGACTGAGTCGTGCCATAAACTACAACCAGGAGACTGGGTTTGCGTGAAAGTTCGCCAACGGAAGACTGCCCTGGAACCCAGGTGGAAGGGTCCCTACCAAGTCCTTCTGACCACCCATACTGCTGTAAAGTGTGAAGGATTGCCCACCTGGATTCACGCATCCCACTGCAAACCTGTCCTGGCCCCTACAGAAGTCGGCCCCAACAAGGAGCACCACAGACCTAGTACCGGAGACCCAGGTCCAGAAGCAGATGGGGATCACCGCAGACCTGGTACCAGAAATCCAGGTCCAGAAGTAGACGAGGATCAGCGCAGGCTTGGTACCGGCAATCCAAGCCCTGAAGCAGACGATCCTGAAAGACCGAAGCCAAGGTACCAGCTGCGGCCCAGAAAGACCTGCCAGCGATAGGTGAAGAAATCTACGAAGTCCTGAAGAACAGCCAGCATGAGGCTGGACAAACAATTCATGTTAAGCTTATGCTTAATCTTGTTTTTAATACCTAGCCGTTAACACCTATATGGTTCAAATGTATTTATGCTTTTAATGAACCAAGTTTCCCAAGAATTTAATTCCACAGGTTGCTGGATATGTGCTCACAGTCCTGTACATTCAGAAAAAGGTATCCCAATGATTCCAGTCCCACTAAACAACACTCAAATGGCACACTGTTTAGTGAACAAAGCCAAATGATACTTGGCAGGATAAAAGGTTTACTAACCCAGGGTATATCCGCCTAGCCTTGACCCCAATTGGAATTACAGCTGGACATGTAATGGTTCAGGAGCCAGGGTGAGAAAAAGCCAAAACCGAATGGCCCTAGACTATGTCCTAGCTAGTAAGAGCGGGGTTTGTGCCTTAGTAAGAAGAAAATGCTGTGGGTATATTTCTGACACCAGAAAAGAAGTAGAGGAAGATGCCTCAGAGATTGAAAGAACTGTGGAATGCCTAAAGCAAGGGGAAGACTGGACCCTCTAGGATTAGTTAGGAGGCTGGTTTAGACATGTGGGAACTTGGATTTTGCAAGGTGTAGTTTTAGTATTGGCTATATTCTTTTGTGCTTATTTTTGTTTCTTGCTAATCAAATGCTGTATTTCTTGTATTCTAGAAAACAAGGGACAGACCCTCACTAAAGGGAATGTGGAAGTAATGATGTTAAAATATGATGGGCAGAGAGAGGAACAAGAAATGTATATAAAGGCTTTGATAAAAATGGAGATGTAAAACGGTTTAATGGTTAGCCTTTAAAAGGCTAAAAGGGGGGAGATTGTAGAAGCTATTTAATATTTAGCTAGAAGCCATTCTGTATAACAAAAAGCCATTTCAGTTTCTTGTGTCTGCACAAGGGAGTGAACTGGCCTTCACCGAGGTGGGGAGAGACCAGAGGGATGCGCTGTTGGAATGTGTTAATGAACTATTTTGAGCTGAAGCTCGAACTCCCTTTTAACCTGTTTCTTTCTATGCTGATAATAATTCCTCTTTGAAGTTCTCTTTGATTTCTTGCCCTGACGTCAGACTTGTTTGGTTAAGGGTATAAAATACTAGGATTGATTGTATTAAGCAGCCTTACTGGACCCAGCTTTGCTGGGACCACGTTTGGCTCACTTTGCTTTTATTGGCCAATAAAACTGTCTGTTTAGCCGCGTAAACTGAGTGAGGCGTTTGCTTCGACAACGTGAAATGCTGTGACCCAAAGGGTCGATGCAATCCTTGAAAGTATACACAAAGGAATATCTAGAAGGATGGGGAAGACTGCATTATCTTTATTTGGTGTGACACCCACCGGAATAGTATTTTCAGTTCTGATATCCCACCCTTCAGGAAGGATTTTGATAAATTGGAGAGGATTCAGAAAAGAGCAGGAGAATGACTGCAACATGTGTTGGAGTGAAAGGCTCAAGGAGCTCAGTCCTTCGGCTTAACCAAAAGAAGGCTCAGGGGTCACTTGATCAGTTCATAAGTATCCCCATGAGACACAAAGAGAGGGCTCTTCAATCTAGCAAATGTATGACAAGATCAGAAAGCTGGAAGCTGATGCTAGACAATTGAAGCTAGAAAGCACAGGGTATTCGTTTTTAGAACGGTACGGTAATAACCATTGGAACAACTTACTACTGGCCCCAGTGAATTCTTTTCCATTACTGACAGCTAAGCTTTCTCTCCTTCCCCCCCCCCCCCCCCCACCTCCCTCCGCACTTCCAAATTTTTCTAATTCTAACAGGAATTAATTCAGGGGGTCATACTAGACGATCCCTGTGGTCTCTCCCGACTTTATAATCTATGAATGTTCTCATTCAATAGGTTCTCAAGTAGCATTTAAAATTACATTTTATGCAAGGAGTAACGGAACCAGAGAAGGTTGACGTGCTCCACATCCGACACATCTTACCGCCTTCCCATACTAGAGAATTGCGAACAGGTGTTTTAAGTAAATGTTACTTAGCCTTTTTCTGTAAAATAAAAATTCCACACCAAATACCACTGAATTTGGATAAAACAAATGATGGAGGAAAATAGTCAACTATTTCAGTTTTCAAAGTGTGAGTATTTTTAAAAACCCTCATACTGTCTTTTCAAACTACAAGCTAATGTAAAATGTTTCCTTGCCTATTTATATTCAAATTTCCTTGTGTGTTTCTCCTTCGTGCAAACCTTGCTGCTCCAAAATTCACTATGTATAAACTACTCTTTTCAATCAGAAGAGTTAAAAGCTTCATATATAACAACACCTTAAATGGTTTAATTGACTTTATCCTACTGAGACGCATAATAGTAAGGACCACAAAAAGCAGAAGTGAAGCAGTCCGGACCAGCAGAAGTCAGGACTGCTTAGTCCCGGCTCGCACTGGGTCTGGGATCTATCCCCGGTGTGGCGCTGCCTTTTAAATGTAATTTAAAATGCAGAGCCACAGCGTTCGTGGACCGGGCGCAAAGCGGAACTGAGCTGGGCTTGTTCAGCGCCGGCGTAGCATCACAAACAGCTGCCTTTCAGAATGTCATACCTAGGCTGTAGTGTACATGCTCCGTAAGAGCTTCTGTTCTTTGCTGCTGTCCTCACTCTGGCCGTACGTGGCTTCAGAGGCTGCTCCCGACTCTTTCCCATCGTTGAAAAGAGACTCGGGGGTGCATCGCAGCAGGGGGAGGGGGCAGGGTGTAAGCAGGGGGCAGAAATGTACCAGCCTAGGGGCTTCAATTAACTTTCTGGTGGGGCAGAAAGGGGGCTGGAAAGAAAAATTGGGCAGGGAGGGGAGTGTGATTGGAGCTGGGGCGAGCCCTTCTACCGGAGTTTTGTTCCCACACAAGGAAGGACAACGGGGGTAACTGTTACCCAGAGAGTGAGCCCCCTGCCAAGGGTGCAGATCTAGGAGAGGGGCAGAGAGGGGTTTTTAGTTCCCTTTTCAGAGAGACACGTGCCTGAGCGCAGGGCAGCTTCCCGTCTGCTCTTAAAGGTACAGCTGCCCTAATATCTTGTCTTTCCCTGCCAGCCCCTGCAGTCCCTCCCTCTCTGCACTGACTGCTACAGTCCATGGGGCAAAATGCTGCAAGCATCCCATCCCACATGCAGCTGTGAGGGAGCATGTAACACATTCTGAGGATTTAAAAGTCTCTCATCAGTTAATACGTGAAGTCTCATAACTGTTCAAATATTTGTCTTATCTCTTGCTGTGACTCCCTGAATTGCATTCCTGTCCTTCTACCCCACTTTAACGGTAGCTTTGCTCCTTTACAAATGTTATTTCTTTTACTCTTATTACAGGGCTGCGTCCTCTGCGTGCTACGCTTACCAACCAAATCCCCTGTAGTCTGGAGGGGTGAATGAGCGGGCTGGGAGTGTGGGGTCTCGGCTTGGGAAGTTGGGGCCACTTACTTGCTTTCACTTGGCTCCCAGCACCATAGCTCAGTCCCCGTCTTCCACTGCTTTTAAAATCCATCTAATTTATTTTGCATTAATCGCTTCAACAAATTGAGCCCCTTAATTTTCATGCCACTCTATAAGTTGAGAGTTTGCCCTCACCTGCATTGCTGGCTGCATTCCTTTCTGGTCACCCTACTCCAAAAAGATGTAGCGGACATGAAGAAATTTCCAATCAAACACTGGCAATGATTAGAGACCCTGCAAGGTTCTGTGTGAAGAGAGACATTACACATAGCAATGAATAAGCGGTTACGCACTGGGGTCTCGGACAGTGTAGGGGACCCAGCCCCAGCAGTTCTTCCCTGGTGATGCAGCCCCCGCCTGCTCCTGGGCTGTGAAGTGGGAGCCAGGGCTGGAGCAGCCCATGCCCGGAGGGCTCGGCGCCAAGGCTGCCTGCAATGGCAGCGGCATGTGGACGCTGATGAGATGATGATGTCATTCTGTAGTCCAGCATGAGAATTCTTTTATATATATAGTGAGAGATTACTCTGAACACGTCATTATATATCTCTACTAGCATTACCCGTCCAGGGCTTACCTCGAAATAAGCTACGCAAATTGAGCTACTTCAATTGTGTAGCTTATTTCGAAATTGGGAGCGTCTACCCAGCACTTATTCTGAAACAGAGCATTCTTCCTCTGACTGCTCTTACTCCTCGTACAATGAGGGTTATAAGAGTCAGAGTAAGAAGTTCTCCAGCTTGGCAATATTTTGACGCTCTTTTGAAATAACTGCTTACTGTGTAGATGCAGACTAAATTCTTTTGAAATAATGTGGCTGTGTCAACGTACTCTCCCTGAATAGCCGGCTGGTTATGGAGCGGTGGGACGCCCAGCAGTGACACCAAAACTTCCGAATGCAGAAGGCCACCTTTATGGAGCTGTGTGCCTGGCTCACCCCTGCCTTCTGAGAACAGGACCCCCATATGTGACCTGCCATCCCCCTGGAGAAGCAGGTTGCCATCACTGTCTGGAAGCTTGCCACCCCAGATAATTACCGGTCCATGGGCATCCAGTTTGGCGTGGGAAAGTCCACCGTCAGGGCCCTCCTCATGGAGGTAAGGCACTCTTGAGCTGCTGTCTCTGCAGGGCGGGGGAGTTCTGGAAAGGGGGACCCTAAGGAAAGCGGGATGGAGGGGCGGGGGTGGGCTGAGGGTTGGGAGAAGCCCTGTTCCTGGGAGGTTGTGCCGTCCTGCTTTCACACAGCCCTCCTGGGATGGCGGCCTCATGGGGGGTGACTCCTGGGGTGTTTGGGGGGGAGAGCGAAGGGGAGTAGGCACCTCCCAAGAGCTCAGGCACTCCCTTTCATTCTCTGTTTTGTATATTTCTTTGTCTCCTTATGCACGTGGTGAGGGCCATCAACTCTGTCCTGCTGCACAGGGTCATCCGCCTGGGAGACCTGGACCCTATTGTCACCGGATTTGCTACCCTGGGCTTTCCAATTGCGTGGGAGCCATTGATGTAATGTAACCCATATTCCAATCCACGCACCTCATCATCGAACCACCCAGTACATCAACCAAAAGGACAAGTTCTGGATGGTGCTGCAGGCCCTGGTCGACCGCTGTGAACAGTTCACGGACATTTTCATCGAGTGGTTGGGCAGGGTGCACGAAGCCCGCATTTTCCGAAACTCCAGCCTCTACTACAAACTGGAGGCTGGCACTTTTTTCCCTCGGCGTGACCTTCGCATCGGAGACGTGCAGATGCTACTGTGCATCGTGGGGGACAAGGCCTACCCCCTCAAGCCGTGGTTCATGAAGCCCTGCACCAGCCACCTGAACCCCAGCAGGACCAATTAAATGCCCTCCTCAGCCAAGCCCGCATGGAGGTGGAATGCGCCTTCGGGCGCCTAAAGGTGTAGCTCCGGTGCCTCCTGACCCGCCTCGATGTGGGGGAGCACAATATCTCTGAGGTGGTCTCGGCCTGCTGTGGCCTCCACAACATCAAGGAGAGAAAGGGGGAGGCCTTCCTACTGGGGTAGAGGGCAGAAGCTGGCCGGGAAGGAAGGGCCTTCGAGTAGCCACACACAGCTGCAATCCGCCAGGCCCATCAGGTGGGGGTGCGCATCCGGGATGTCCTGAGGGAGAGTTTTTCTCAAGGACCCCAGTAACTCTCCCCAGGGCCTCCCCACTAGGGGCCTGTGCCTTGCCCCCCTCTGCCTTTCTCACCACAATCCCTCCCTTTCCCATTCCCTATACTGTCAATAAAGACACCGATTTTGAGTTGAAAAACAAAACCTTTGTATTTTTTCATAATAAAAGTAATTGGGAAGTGTAGAGGAGGGGGGCAGGCTGAGAACCTGGAGAGGGAGGGTGGAGGGGGACTGAAAACCTGGATGGGCAAGAGGGACTGAGAACCTGGATGGGGGAGAATGGAGGGGAACTGAGAACCTGGCTGTTCCCCACTCTGGCATGATGATTGTAGAAGTGGGGCCCTGCAAAAGCACCCCAAAACCTTGTCTTTACAGGCTTTGGTACAAAAGACTTCCCCCCAGACTCCTGATACCCGGACTTTGGGGAATATCCGCTGCCACCACTCAAGTATTCCAAGGAACCAGGGAAAAGATCACTTGGGAAACCTCCTCCCTAAAACCTCAGGGGTTCCTGAAGCTCTTTCCCCCAAAGAGCTTGAAAAAAGAAAAAAGAAACTAGCTACAGTCTGTGGTAGCTGACTCCTAGTCAAACAGACAGAGTGACCTCTCAGGACACAAAAATGAACCAATACTGATTAATAAGAAAAAGAAAACAAACTTTTATTATCAAAACAAAACTACCATTGCAAGCATAGTTGAGATGGCTAGATGGTAAGGGCCACTAATTGATATACTCAGAGAAAATTCCGTGAGTTAGAACGCTTGATTGCGAAAGAGAGAAAAAACACTGTTAACAGCTCAGACATCAATTCCAAATTCCCAAACCATAAAACCTGATGGGCTAACTAAACTTTGCCCTACTTACATATGGTGAGACTCAGACAAAGGAGGGAAAAGATAAAAGTTCCTTTGTCTCAGTTTGAAATCCCTACCTGCATTACTATTGGCTGATACCTGGCTAGGGACAGGAGACATAGTTAACCCCTTAGCCACCAGGCTGTTGGTCAGCCCTCCTGGTTATGACAGGGAGGGGGGCTCAGGCCTGGGAGCGGCGCATGGTGCAGCTAGAAGTGCAGCCTCAGGTCCAGGGACCTCGGCGGTGGGTGGGGTCTGGGACAACAAAGGTAGACAGGAGGGGGGCATAGAGAGGGGTCAGGTATGGTGCAGGGGGGGGCGCGAGCAGAGACAGGATTTCATGGATGGTGGCATCATTTCATGGATGGTGGAACACATGTTTTTGCCCTACCGCACAATCTGATCCCACATGCAGGTCTGCCACTGGGCGTCATCCCGGACCCTCTGTGCCAGGGTTTGCTGCATGTCACAGAGGATGGCCACGTGCTGTCTCGTGAGGTCCTCGTGGACCCTCCTGCACTTGCGGCTGCCCTGGTGTCGGGCGGCTGCCTCGAATGGCATTGCTCGTCCCTCAGAGACGCTTGGTCTGGCTGTGGAGAATAAAGAGGGAGAGGTGGTAATTAATCTAAGCAGACACTGTCCCTGAGGCCCTGCCCTCCTCTGTGATCAGCAATCAACAGTCTTTGGGCCGGAGGATGGGGATGTCCTGGGAGCAAGGCCATGTGTGGCCTGCACAGCAGGCCCTGCCTCACAGGGGCCTCGAGGTGTATGGGGACCATGCTTCCACCCTCCACCCCATCCAACAAACAAGCAGACAAGGGAAGTGTCTGGCCACACTGGGATCCCATGGGTGGGAGAGGGCCCTGGAGCAGCCTGCCCCTCCATGGGGCTCACACGCACACCTGCGCCTGGCTGCGCTGCCTCACGCATGCAGGCAGGCATACCCGTGTGCGGCACTCCTTGGACTGTGTGGGGTCTTGCGTGCGCCCTTGTGCCCAGCCTCCTTCCAGCGGTGGCTGGTGGTGGGAGGGCGTGGGTCAGACATGTGAGTGGCCTCCCCAGAGCCCATGAGCAGGAGTCCAGGGGTGCTCTGGGGCTGCCTCACGAGACCACGTTGTGCAGACCGGCACAGCACGTGCTTTCACGTGCATGGACTGCAGCACAATGTCCAGGTCGAGCAGGCCGAGCGACAATCACAGCTCAACCCTGTGGGGTCCTGCCCTGGAGCGAGAGCTTTGCTCACGGGCTCTGGCGTAGCCCTGGCAGAGCTCTTTTACTTTGCTCCGTACCTGTTCCAAAGTTTGGGGGAAGGGGTGGCCCCATGCAGCCAGATCCTCAGCCATCCGGCCGTACATGTCTGCATTGCGCACCCGGGAGCGGAGGTTTTTAGGGTAGTTTTGCAGGCCCCCACTTCTGCATGCCAGAGTGGGGAGTTAGCCTTGACAGTGTCTAACCGGTGCTCACAACGACTAGGAGGGAGAGGGAAAGAGCAGTTACCCCAGGGCCCAGTGATTTAAAAGAGCCCAAACCCTGTAAATCACTGCTAGAACACTGGGTGGCATGGGAAGGGCAGTGCTGAAGAGAAGAGGATGTGAGAGGCCTCTCTAGACCAGTGGCAGGCCACAGGCAGCCAAATAGGACACAGTGAACCCCCCATCTATCAGCATTAGCGCCCCTGGACCAGGGGATGTGAAAGGCCCCTCTGAATCAGTGGCAGGCACACAGGCAGCGAAGTCTAACGCAGTGAAGCCCCATCTATCACCTTTAGCTCCCTCTGGACCCGGGATGTGAAAGGCCCCTGTGGACCACTGGCAGGTGCAAAGGCAGCAAAGTGTAACATAGTGCACCCCCATCTATCAGGATTAGCTCCCTCTGTAGCCATAAAAGGATGGGTAGCGAAAACTGAGCAAAGTCAAAACTGACATACTAGTATGTCAGTAACCGCTACTGGGAGCTGATCTGGAGAGCAGCTGCTTGTGACGTTACAAGGGCCTCTTGCTCCAGCCTCTTTCTCCAGACCAGCTATGGCCACTGTACCACACAGCACCAGCTGCGCTGGGCAACACCGCCACTTGTACACTTTGCCTTCCAAAAACCCTTGGCTGCACACACCAGTAGCCCCCTCCTTCTTCTCGACCACTTGCTCTGTGGGGAAGGCCTTTGAGGGGCTGCTCAGCTCCTCCCACGCTCCCTCTTCCCAGCCTTTCCCTCGCCCACAGCCTCATCAACACCTTCATCCTCTTCTCACAACCCTTGCTTTCTGCCCTTCTCCTTCCTCACATCCCACGCTCCTCAAACTCACGCCGTCACAAACTCAGGCACGGGAGCCCACGGTGTTCCAAGCGCTTCCTTAGGGTCGCATCTTCTCAGGCCCGCACATCCTTCCTTTCCATGCCCGCAGGACACACGTTCCAAACACAGAGCTTTCCAGGAGCCAAAGAGCTGCTCATGGACTTTGGCACCCAGGAAGAAGTCTTCTTGCTCTCCTTCCCATGGAGCTACTCCAGGGTATGTCTACACTACAAAGTTAATTCGAACTAACGGACATTAGTTCGAATTAACTTTGATAGGCGCTACACACGCTCGGAGCGCTTAGTTCAAACTAGGTAAACCTCATTCTACGAGGACTAAGCCTAGTTCAAACTTACTAGTTCGAATTAAGGGGTGTGTAGCCCCTTAATTTGAACTAGTGGGAGGCTAGCCCTCCCCAGCTTTCCCTGGTGGCCACTCTGGCCAACACCAAGGAAACTCTACTGCCCCCCTCCCGGCCCCGGACCCCTTAAAGGGGCACAGGCTGGCTACGATGCCCGTGCCAGGTGCAAGCCTGCCAGCACCCAGCCAGCAGACCCTGCACCTGGCACGGCTCGAGCCAGCCACCCGATGCCCCCCAGCCCTCCCCCTCTTCCCGGGATCAGGCTGGCGGCTCCCGGGAGCTTGCCCGGGACCGCAAGAGGCGGGCACCCTCCTGGTCTAGTGCGGACATCGTGGACCTCGTCCACGACCTCGGCACTAGGCACAGGAAAGTGGCCGTCTAGGGCAGAAGAGCTGCCAGCCTGGCCACCCAGGAGCTGGTGTGCATGAAAATCAAGGTGGTCCACTGAGACCCCCCGACCCTGAGCCCTGAGCTTACAATGGCCGTACTGGGTCAGACCAAAGGTCCATCTAGCCCGGTAGCCTGTCTGCCGACAGTGGCCAACCCTAGGGATCCTGGAGGGGATGGACCGAAGACAGGGACCAAGCCATTTGTCTCGTGCCATCCCTCTCCAGCCTTCCACAAACTTTGGACAGGGACACCACTCCTACCCCCTGGCTAATACCACTCCATAGACCCAACCTCCATGACTTGATCTCACTTCTCTTTAAACTCTGTTCTAGTTCTAGCCTTCACAGCCTCCTGCAGCAAGGAGTTCTACAAGTTGACTCTTTGCTTTGTGAAGAACAACTTTCTGTTACTAGTTTGAAGCCTGCTACCCATTCCTTTCATTTGGTGTCCTCTAGTCCTTCTATTATGGGAACTAATGAACAACTTTTCTTGATGCACCCTCTCCACCCCACTCATGCTTTTATAGACCTCTATCATATCTCCCCTCCATCTCCTCTTTTCTAAGCTGAAAAGTCCCAGTCTGTTTAGCCTCTCTTCATATGGGACCTGTTCCAAACCCCTCATCATTGTAGTTGCCCTCCCCTCTCCCACCCTCTCTCTTCCCCTCTCCCACCTCCTTTTCCCAGTCTCCCCCAGTTTTGTTCAATAAAGAGAGATTCTATTTTGGAACACAATTGTCCTTTATTTTGTACATCAGGAAGGGGGGCTAGGGAAGGGTAAGTGGAAGGAGGTGAGGGAGGAATGGGGTACGAGCCCCCAACGGGGAGGACTGGGCTGGCTCTGCGGGCTTCTGGGGTGGAAGCTCTCCTGCAGCCCCCCAATTGCCCCCTCTCCCCAGATGGCAGCCTGCGGCAAGTGCAGCCGGTCTGATGGCCGAGCGCTGTGATGTGCCCAGTGTGGGTACTCCGGGCAATCCAAGCCAGGACTGCTTTGCAAGCGGGGCACCCCTGAGAATTGTCTGTCCGGGGTGGGGGGTCGGGTCCCTTTAAGCACAGCCCTCGGCTAGCCTGAGACAGCAGCTCCACGCTCTAAGTCCTCATCTGATGCCCTGCTGGCACTGCTTCTGGCCATCCTTAACCCTGGTTCAGGGTCCACTCTGCGTGGACATGCTAGTTCGAATTAGCAAAACGCTAATTCAAACTAGTTTTTTAGTCTGGATGAGTTAGTTCGAATTAGCTTAGTTCAAATTAAGTAATTCGAACTAAGTTAGTTCGAATTAGCGCTGTAGTGTAGACATACCCCCCACTCGCTGTCCCTTCCCAAGCCAAAGTCAGGGCCACCTGCCGGCTCTCTGTGCACATGGGTGCAATTAGGCTGAGCCAGGGCCTGCTGCTCTGAAGATCCCTCGCTAAAAAGCCATGCCGTGACTCCGACTCGAGCCGAGGTTGCTGCGGCGGCAGCACAGAGTACTAACCGCTATACAATCACGGCCGAGCCATGGGCCCCCGCGGCAGCTGAACGGGAAAGGCTCAGCTCTGCGCTCGCACAAAGGCCGCTTTCCTCACCTAGGGCTGCAGCTTCTCACGCACCCCTCCTCTCCGCACCCACTGGAGTAACTGAATTTTAGCCCAGGGGGTTTCCCTGAGTATCCTTATCAATTGATTGCTCTTTCCATCTAGACACTTTCCTATGCTTGCAACTGTAGTTTTGCTTTGATAATAAAAGCTTGTGTCTTTTTTTCTAAATAACCGGGATTGGTGGATGGCTGTGTCCTTAGGACTCAGCGCCCAGTTATAAGGGCAGAGTCCATTGTTGTCTGTGTTGTCCTTCCGTGTTTCCCAACTCCAAGCAAAAGGGAGGTTGGGGCAGGGAGAGAGTTTTACCTTTGGGAGGAGATTTCCCAAGTGATCTCTTCCCTGGTGTTCTTGGAATTACTTGGGTGGGGGCAGCGGATTCCCCAAAATCTGGGTATTAGGATTTTGGGGTGAAGTTTTTGTACCAGAGCCTGTAGAAGCCAGGTTGTCGGAGTGCTCTTGCAGGCCCCCACTTCTGCATTCGTCGTGCCAGAGCAGGGAACAGCCTGACACGTCCCAAGCCCCAGCCAGGGCCAGCTGCTGGCTCTCTGTGCACATGGGCGCAATCCGGCTGAGCCAGGTACTGCCACTCCGAAGATCCCTCACTAAAACCCTCCCGTTGTGACTGGCAGTCAAAGCGACGTTGCTGCAGCCACACACAGCACAGAGTACTATCCGCTGTACGATCACCTTTACCATGGGCAAGCCAGAGCCACTGGCTTTGCAGGGTCATTATCTCTCTGCAGGTAAAAATCACCTTGTGGGGGCAGGAGTGCTGGTTCCTGTATGGGAATAGAGGGGCCAGGCACCCTGCTGGCCAGGCAGGTGGCATTTCTTTCTCTCCATGCAAAAAGCTGGCGGTAACAGCACTTTCCCATCAGGGAGTTGCAGCCCAGTCTCCGGCGCCAGGGATACTCAGCACGATATGAACAGAGAAGGCAGGCATTATAGCACTGAGGTGACCGGAGACTTTATGGAGGGTGCTTTTGGTCCCATGCGCTTTGCGCTTGTCCCCTCCCCAGAGGGGAAGGAAAAGAGAAATCCCTCCTCCCCTCGTGGGGTTAGCGCCAGCGAGCAAAGGGAGCCGCGTCCTCGGCGCGATTAGCACCTTAACCGAGCAGCCGGCGCACGCTGGTTTCAGAGCTTTGAAGTCAGGCGAGCAAGCGCTTTCCCTGCTTCCCTGCCGCGGGACACGGCGCGAGCGGCTCTGCTACTTGCGGGGCATTTCCGGCGGCATTTTCAAACCCCGGCAGAGCACGTGCGCGCAGACAGCCCCTCCCGCACTCGGGCCGACGGGAGCCCGCGGCGACAGGCAGGGAGCGCGCCCGGCGCGCGGCTCCAGCACGGGACATGCAGCGCAGGCGATGGAAAGGGGCCAGCTGGGGACCCCGCCTGGGGGGCGGAGCGGGCGGGGGCGGGGCTACTATTTGAAGGCACGAGAGGGGGGCGGGCGCAGCCTGGGGGAGGGGCGCCTGCCGGCGGGGAGCAGTGGGCGGGGCGGGGCAGCAGCCAGGGGCGCTGAGCGGGGCGGGGCTGCCGCAGGGGACAGTAGCGCGGGGAGCTACCGGCCGCAGCACGAGTCCCACAGATATTGGTGCGCGTGCCGCCTCCTCGCCGCCTTAACCCCGGGGCCCCCGCGCCATGGCCCCGCCCACAGTCCTCCCAAGGCCTTCGGAAGCGCAGCGGCGTCCCCTTACTGCGCAGGCGCCAACTTTCCCGCCAAAAAAGGGCGAAACCAAAAAACCTAATAGGGCGGAGCCTGCCCCCCCCACCACGTGGTCAGGAGATGGTATCGCCCAGGGCTGAGCATATAAAAAGGCGAGTACTGGCCACGCCCCTTTCACTCCTGGACGCACAGGCCGCCTTGCTGCCCGTCTCGCCGGTAGGGGAAAGGTTTGTCTCCGCGGACGCGCCTTGGCTGCTCCGAGCCGGGTAACCGCTGCGCTCGGCTCCCCCCCGCCCGGAAAGAGCAGCGCGGAGCGGGGAGACGCCCGGGGCCGCCTCCTGGGGCCGCTTTGCTCCAGCCCGGCGTGTTCCCCGGCGCGCGTCGAAAGCGTTTCTCTGTTTCCCGGCCAGGCTGCAGCGCCGCCGCCCCCTGCTCCTGGGAAAGGCTCGCCTGAGAGCGCTTCGACGGGAGCTCCGGTGAGAGAGTGTGTAGGGGGTGGGGCGCGTGGGCGGTGTCCCCAATAGGCTGGGCGATGTATCTGCTAGTCTCAGTGTCTGGGTATCTTCCTTCACTGGTGCCGGTTGCACAGACTGTCTGGCCAGGCTTTGAGCAGTTTGAACTGTGTGCAACGGGAGTGCTTTGTTACAGCTGAATGTACGAGGGGCCATAGATTGGGAGGCAAGGCTTTGAGCTGGGCCTGCTTCTTGCACCACCACCCTTACAGGAAAGGCAGAGGAAAAACTGAGGGAGCAGCCAATGGGGTTGCTTTTGAGAGCTCTGATGGAAGTTTGGGTAATTGAGGCAGTGCTGGGAAAGGGTTGGACGGTGGCTTGTGTCATGAACTGGCTGATGAATTCTCCAAAAGTCTGTGTGTCAGGTGATGTTCCCTCACTGGGGATTGCTTCACACAGGCTTGAGCTGTGTGTTGAGCAGTTGGAATTGTCTCTAATGGGAGTGCTTTGTTACATGTGGATGGACAGGGGCAATAGATTTGGAGGCAAGGCTGTGAGCTAGGCTCCTTTATAGAGCCACCATCTTTGCAGAGAGAAAAGTGAAGGAGCAGCCAACTGAGTAGTTTCCCAAAGATCTGATGGGAGCTTGGGTGAGTGTGGCCATTTTGGGGGCAAGGCTGTCTGTGTTTTTAGTTGGCTGCACTCAGTATCCACTAGTCTCAGTGTCTGGTGATTTTATGTCAGTGGTGCCGGTTGCACAGACTGTGTGGACATGGTTTGAACAGTTGAATTGTGCCTAATGGGACTGCTTTGTTTCAGGTGGATGGACAAGGGGCAATAGAACTGGAGGCAAAGCTGTGAGCTGGGCCTCCTTTTTAGGGCCACCATCTTGGCAGAGAGAAAAGTGAAGGAGCATCCAACTGAGGAGTTTCCCAAAGATCTGATGGGAGCTTGGGTGAGTGTGGTCATTTGGGGGGCAAGACGGTCTGAGTCTTTAGTTGGCTGCACTCAGGATCCACTAGTCTCAGTGTCTGGTGATTTTATATCAGTGGTACCGGTTGCACAGACTGTCTAGACATGGTTTGAACAGTTGAATTGTGCCTAATGGGACTGCTTTGTTTCAGGTGGATGGACAAGGGGCAATAGAATTGGAGGCAAGGCTGTGAGCTGGGCCTCCTTTTTAGAGCCACCATCCTTGTAGGAAAGGCAGGCAGAGAGCAAACGCAAGGAGCAGCCAATTAAGGAGCTTGCCAAAGATCTGGTGGGAGTTTTGGTAAGTGTGGTCATTTCGGGGGCAAGGCGGTCTGTGTTTTTAGTTAGCTGCACTAAGTATCCACTAGTCACAGTGTTTGGTGATTTTATGTCACTGGTGCCGGTTGCACAGACTGTCGGGACATGGTTTGAACAGTTGAATTGTGACTAATGGGAGTGCTTTTTTACAGGTGTATCAACAAGTGGCAATAGATTTGGAGGCAAGGCTGTGAGCTGGGCCTCCTTTTTAGAGCCACCATCCTTGTAGGAAAGACAGGCAGAGAGCAAACGGAAGGAGCAACCAGCTGAGGAGCTTGCCAAAGATCTGATGGGAGCTTGGGTGAGTGTGGTCATTTTGGGAGCAAGGCGGTCTGTGTTGTTAGTTGGCTGGACTAAGTATCCACTAGTCTCTGTGTCTGGTGATTTTATGTCACTGGTGCCGTTTGCACAGACTGTCTGGACATGGTTTGAACAGTTGAATTGTGCCTAATGGGAGTGCTTTGTTACAGGTGTATCGACAAGTGGCAATAGATTTGGAGGCAAGGCTGTGAGCTGGGCCTCCTTTTTAGAGCCACCATCTTTGCAGAGAGAAGTGAAGGAGCAGCCAATTGAGTAGTTTCCCAAAGATCTGATGGGAGTTTTGGTAAGTGTGGTCATTTCGGGGGCAAGGCGGTCTGTGTTTTTAGTTAGCTGCACTAAGTATCCACTAGTCACAGTGTTTGG
Organism: Pelodiscus sinensis; assembly: GCF_052426305.1. Taxonomy (NCBI): domain Eukaryota; kingdom Metazoa; phylum Chordata; order Testudines; family Trionychidae; genus Pelodiscus; species Pelodiscus sinensis. The sequence goes on from NC_143053.1 coordinate 152,784,436, forward strand.
TGATTTTATGTCACTGGTGCCGGTTGCACAGACTGTCGAGACGTGGTTTGAACAGTTGAATTGTGCCTAATGGGACTTCTTTGTTTCAGGTGGATGGACAAGGGGCAATAGATTTGGAGGCAAGGCTGTGAGCTGGGCCTCCTTTTTAGAGCCACCATCCTTGTAGGAAAGGCAGACAGAGAGCAATCACAAGGAGCAGCCAATTGAGGAGTTTGCCAAAGATCTGATGGGAGCTTGGGTGAGTGTGGCCATTTTGGGGGCAAGGCGGTCTGTGTCGTTAGTTAGCTGCACTCAGTATCCACTAGTCACAGTGTTTGGTGATTTTATGTCACTGGTGCCGGTTGCACAGACTGTCTGGACATGGTTTGAACAGTTGAATTGTGCCTAATGGGACTTCTTTGTTTCAGGTGGATGGACAAGGGGCAATAGAATTGGAGGCAAGGCTGTGAGCTGGGCCTCCTTTTTAGAGCCACCATCCTTGTAGGAAAGGCAGACAGAGAGCAAATGCAAGGAGCAGCCAATTGAGGAGCTTGCCAAAGATCTGGTGGGAGTTTCGGTAAGTGTGGTCATTTTGGGGGCAAGGCGGTCTGTGTGTTTAGTTGGCTGCACTCAGTATCCACTAGTCTCTGTGTATGGTGATTTTATATCACTGGTGCCGGTTGCACAGACTGTCGAGACATGGTTTGAACAGTTGAATTGTGCCTAATGAGAGTGCTTTGTTTCAGGTGGATGGACAAGGGGCAATAGAATTGGAGGCAAGGCTGTGAGCTGGGCCTCCTTTTTAGGGCCACCATCTTGGCAGAGAGAAAAGTGAAGGAGCATCCAACTGAGGAGTTTCCCAAAGATCTGATGGGAGCTTGGGTGAGTGTGGTCATTTGGGGGGCAAGACGGTCTGAGTCTTTAGTTGGCTGCACTCAGGATCCACTAGTCTCAGTGTCTGGTGATTTTATATCAGTGGTACCGGTTGCACAGACTGTCTAGACATGGTTTGAACAGTTGAATTGTGCCTAATGGGACTGCTTTGTTTCAGGTGGATGGACAAGGGGCAATAGAATTGGAGGCAAGGCTGTGAGCTGGGCCTCCTTTTTAGAGCCACCATCCTTATAGGAAAGGCAGGCAGAGAGCAAACGCAAGGAGCAGCCAATTAAGGAGTTTGCCAAAGATCTTGTGGGAGTTTTGGTAAGTGTGGTCATTTTGGGGGCAAGGCGGTCTGTGTGTTTAGTTGGCTGCACTCAGTATCCACCAGCCTCAGTGTCTGGTGATTTTATGTCACTGGTGCCGGTTGCACAGACTGTCGGGACATGGTTTGAACAGTTGAATTGTGCCTAATGGGACTGCATTGTTTCAGGTGGATGGACAAGGGGCAATAGAACTAGAGGCAAAGCTGTGAGCTGGGCCTCCTTTTTAGAACCACCATCTTTGCAGACAGAAAAGTGAAGGAGCAGCCAAGTGAGGAATTTCCCAAATATCTCATGGGAGCTTGGGTGAGTGTGGTCATTTTGAGGGCAAGGCGGTCTGTGTTTTTAGTTGGCTGCACTCAGGATCCCCTAGTCTCAGTATCTGGTGATTTTATGTCACTGGAGCCGGTTGCACAGACTGTGTGGACATGGTTTGAACAGTTGAATTTTGCTTAATGGGAGTGCTTTGTTACAGGTGTATCGACAAGTGGCAATAGATTTGGAGGCAAGGCTGTGAGCTGGGCCTCCTTTTTAGAGCCACCATCTTTGCAGAGAGAAAAGTGAAGGAGCAGCCAACTGAGTAGTTTCCCAAAGATCTGATGGGAGTTTGGGTGAGTGTGGCCTTTTAGGGGCCAAGGCGGTCTGTGTTTTTAGTTGGCTGCACTCAGTATCCACTAGTCTCAGTGTCTGGTGATTTTATGTCATGGGTGCCGGTTGCACAGACTGTCGGGACATGGTTTGAACAGTTGAATTGTGCCTAATGGGAGTGCTTTGTTTCAGGTGGATGGACAAGGGGCAATAGAATTGGAGGCAAGGCTGTGAGCTGGGCCTCCTTTTTAGAGCCGACATCTTTGCAGACAGAAAAGTGAAGGAGCAGCCAATTGAGGAGCTTGCCAAAGATCTGGTGGGAGTTTTGGTAAGTGTGGTCATTTTGGGGGCAAGGCGGTCTGTGTTTTTAGTTAGCTGCACTAAGTATCCACTAGTCACAGTGTTTGGTGATTTTATGTCACTGTTGCCGGTTGCACAGACTGTCGGGACATGGTTTGAACAGTTGAATTGTGCCTAATGGGACTGCTTTGTTACAGGTGTATCAACAAGTGGCAATAGATTTGGAGGCAAGGCTGTGAGCTGGGCCTCCTTTTTAGAGCCACCATCCTTGTAGGAAAGACAGGCAGAGAGCAAACGGAAGGAGCAGCCAGCTGAGGAGCTTGCCAAAGAGCTGATGGGAGCTTGGGTGAGTGTGGTCATTTTGGGAGCAAGGCGGTCTGTGTTGTTAGTTGGCTGGACTAAGTATCCACTAGTCTCTGTGTCTGGTGATTTTTTTATGTCACTGGTGCCGGTTGCACAGCCTGTCTGGACATGCTTTGAGCAGTTGGAATTGAATGAACTGGGAGTGCTTTGTTACAGGTGGATCGACAAGTGGCAATAGATATGGAGGCAAGGCTGTGAGCTGGGCCTCCTTTTTAGAGCCAACATCTTTGCAGACAGAAAAGTGAAGGAGCAGCCGACTGAAGAATTTCCCAAAGATCTGATCGGAGCTTGGGTGAGTGTGGTCATTTTGGGGGCAAGGCGGTCTGTCGTTAGTTGGCTGCACTGAGTATCCACTAGTCACAGTGTCTGGTGATTTTATGTCACTGGTGCCGGTTGCACAGACTGTCTGGACATGGTTTGAACAGTTGAATTGTGCCTAATGGGACTGCTTTGTTTCAGGTGGATGGACAAGGGGCAATAGAATTGGAGGCAAGGCTGTGAGCTGGGCCTCCTTTTTAGAGCCACCATCCTTGTAGGAAAGGCAGGCAGAGAGCAAACGCAAGGAGCAGCCAATTGAGGAGCTTGCCAAAGATCTGGTGGGAGTTTCGGTAAGTGTGGTCATTTCGGGGGCAAGGCGGTCTGTGTCGTTAGTTGGTTGCACTCAGTATCCACTAGTCTCAGTGTCTGGTGATTTTATGTCAGTGGTGCCGGTTGCACAGACTGTCGAGACGTGGTTTGAACAGTTGAATTGTGCCTAATGGGACTGCTTTGTTTCAGGTGGATGGACAAGGGGCAATAGAATTGGAGGCAAGGCTGTGAGCTGGGCCTCCTTTTTAGAACCACCATCCTTGTAGGAAAGGCAGGCAGAGAGCAAACGCAAGGAGCAGCCAATTGAGGAGCTTGCCAAAGATCTGGTGGGAGTTTCGGTAAGTGTGGTCTTTTTGGGGGCAAGGCGGTCTGTGTCGTTAGTTGGCTGCACTCAGTATCCACTAGTCTCAGTGTCTGGTGATTTTATGTCACTGGTGCCGGTTGCACAGACTGTCGAGACGTGGTTTGAACAGTTGAATTGTGCCTAATGGGACTGCTTTGTTTCAGGTGGATGGACAAGGGGCAATAGAATTGGGGGCAAAGCTGTGAGCTGGGCCTCCTTTTTAGGGCCACCATCTTTGCAGAGAGAAAAGTGAAGGAGCATCCAACTGAGGAGTTTCCCAAAGGTCTGATGGGAGCTTGGGTGAGTGTGGTCATTTTGGGGGCAAGGCGGTCTGTGTCGTTAGTTAGCTGCACTAAGTATCCACTAGTCACAGTGTTTGGTGATTTTATGTCACTGGTGCCGGTTGCACAGACTGTCGAGACATGGTTTGAACAGTTGAATTGTGCCTAATGGGACTGTTTTGTTTCAGGTGGATGGACAAGGGGCAATAGAATTGGAGGCAAGGCTGTGAGCTGGGCCTCCTTTTTAGAGCCACCATCCTTGTAGGAAAGGCAGACAGAGAGCAAACACAAGGAGCAGCCAATTGAGGAGCTTGCCAAAGATCTGGTGGGAGTTTCGGTAAGTGTGGTCATTTTGGGGGCAAGGCGGTCTGTGTGTTCAGTTGGCTGCACTCAGTATCCACTAGTCTCTGTGTATGGTGATTTTATGTCACTGGTGCCGGTTGCACAGACTGTCGAGACATGGTTTGAACAGTTGAATTGTGCCTAATGAGAGTGCTTTGTTTCAGGTGGATGGACAAGGGGCAATAGAATTGGAGGCAAGGCTGTGAGCTGGGCCTCCTTTTTAGAGCCACCATCCTTGCCTGAGAGAAAGCTATAGGAGCAGTCAAGAGGGGTGCTTACCAAAGACCTGACTGGAGCTCAGGTAAGTGTGGTGTTTGGGCGGGAGGGTTTGGGCTGTGGGTTGTCGTGAACTGTGTGGGTTAACTGGTCAGTAGTCTGTCTGGTCATTTTCTTTTACTGGTTCCCATTCCTGGACTATTTTCTCATATGTTGAGCCATTTGAATTGTGTATAATGGGAGTGCTTTGTTACAGTTGGGTGTACAAGGGATAGATTTTTGAGGCAAGGCTTTGAGCTGGGCCTCCTTTTTAGAGCCACCAGCCTTATGCCAAAGGCAGAGCAAAATCGGAGGGAACAGCCAACAGGGTTGTTTTCGAAAGATCTGATGGGAGCTTGAAGTAAGTATGGTGTTCGTGGGGCCTTTGTCGTTTGGTGGCTGGGCTAGGTATCCAAGAGTCTTAGTGTTTGGTGGTGATCCTTCACTGGTGCTGGTTGCACAGACTGTTTGGTGGTATGTTGAGTAGTATGAATTGTTTCTATTGGGAGTGGTTTGTTACAGGTGAGTCTGCAAGGGGCGATATAATTGGAGGAAAGGCTTTGAGATGGGCCTCCTTCTTAGATCCTCCATCCTTGCACCAAAGGCCAGCAGAGAGAAAACTGAATGAGCAGCCAAGTGAGGCACTTGCAAAATATCTGATGGGAGTTTGGGTAAGTGTGGCAATTTTGGGGGTGAGGGTGCTGTGTCGTAGTTGGTGGGCTAAGTATCCACGAATCTTCGTGTCAAGTGATTTTTCTTCGTTGGTGCTGGTTGCGCAGTCTGGCCATGCTTTGAGCAGTTTTATTGTGCCTAATGAGAGTGCTCTGTTACAGGTGGGTCTACAAGGGGTGAGATTTTTTTCAGGCAAGTCTTTGGGCTGGGCCTCCTTTTTAGAGCCACCAGTCTTACACCAAGAGCAGAGGAAAAACGGAGGAAGCAGCCAACAGGGTCACTTTGGAGAGATCTGCTGGGAGCTTGGGTAAGTGTGGTCTTTGTGGGGGCTTTGTCGCTTGGCTGGGCTAGGAATCCAAGACGCTTAGTGTCTGCTTATGTTCCTTCACTGGTGCTGGTTGCACAGACTGTTGGGCTGAGTTTTGAGCCGTTTGAATTGTGTGTAAAGGGCGATAAGATAGGACAAAGGGCCTTTAGCTGGGCTTCCTTCTGAAAGGGACCAGCCAAAGTATGGTCTCTAGAGCCCTTTTAAAAATATGGGCATTTCTGAGTGGTTACAGCTAAATTAATCCCCATGGTTTTGTATTTCTAGTCGGGAATTTGTTTCCTCCCGTCTGCAAACTTACATTCAATGACATGTTATCAATCCATTTGAGGGTCCTCCCTCTTATACCATGACAACCTACTTGACGGGAGAGCTTTTGATGAGGGATCTTGCCAAAGTCTTCCTGGAAATTGTTGTAGTCCAATAAAGAGGCTGGCTTCCCCCTTCTCCACAGGTCTGTTAACCCTTTCCCACTCGAACTCTCCAGGAGGGCATGACTTGGCTTTACAGAAACTGTTCTCCCCTGCCCCCAACAAATTACATCTCGCACAATTTTGTGCTTGACCATGGTTCCAAGTAAATTGCCCAGTAAATTACAATTGCTTCTTTTGCTTGGGGGTTCTCCTAGTATGGTTTTTACTATGGAGGACACATATAAGTTCGGCCTCTCTTTCAGTGCCTTTGAAAATCATCCGGGGTTATACTTCTCTCACTGTACCTTTTTGACTTCTGTTTAAGCAACTTACTCATTTCTGTGTAGTTCCCCTTTCCGAAATTAAGTGCTACAGAGAGGTTAGCGGGGTACCGTTTTAGTTTAGATGGAGCCCATCCTTCCTGTATAGGCTCCCCCTTTCCCCAAAGCTCCCCCCTGCCTGATAAAGCTAAATCCCTCCTGTCAACACCACCGTCTCCTCCACGCATGGAGACTGAAGTGCTGCCTGCCTACCTGGTCCTGCGTGTGGAAGCGGAAGCCTGGGAAAGGTCCGAGAGGAGCGCTCGGGTAAGTGTGGCTCTTTTTGGGGAGGTGGTCGGGGCGGAGGGTTTGTTGAGGGGAGGTGGGATGAGTATCGAGTGTCTGTGTAGCCAGACAGGAAACCCCCTTGTAACATCCATCTTTGCTTGCCTGGAAGCATGCAGGCAACACAGAGCAGTAAAACAGCATAGTCTTTGAAAGCCTGGACAGGAGGCCCAGATATGCCAGCTCATAAGTGACCCTGGATGGCTGTAGACAGAGATAGGCCAATTGTTGACCTTGAGGCTGCGAAAACTGCCTTGGCTGGCACCTATATTGATATGAACACACAGCTGTCCGTGGGGGGAGGAATCTCTCGCCCAGTAAAGAATGTCCAGTACTCACAATTTAGTTCTCTCTCTTACAAGTGTAAATTAAGTTGAAACTCCTTTGTAAGAACTGGCGTCACAGACAGACCAGCACAATTTGGAATCTTAGATAAGAAAGAGGATACGGGCCCCTATGGGTATAAAGATGGGTCCAGCACCACATTTACTCTGAGTGTCAATCTACCATCTATCTGCAGGTCGGGTTAGGTGTTTGACCTCCCGAGGTTCCACGGAGATGCCCACCTCGTATTCGTCTTTCCTAGGAATTGAGGGACTGGCTCTGGCCTGATACGCTGGAGTAGAGAGGCACAGAAGGGGGTAAAAATTGTACCTGGATGTGGTCCTTTGTCTTAAGTGTACACGTAGACTTAGAGCTCTCTAAAGATTAAGCTGTTACTTGGTACCATTATTTCTATTTTCTATCTTAATTTTCTTTGTAACCATTTTTAAGATCTATATTTGCTAGCAGTTAAGAAATAGAGCAATAGCCATTATAACCATATGATTTATAAGCTTCTTTAATAAACCTGTAACTGTTTAAGCTTAAACCTGACTCCTTCAGTTGCTGTAACAGAACCAAGCACAATTTAAAAGAACTCCAGCCGGTCATAAGGGACAGGTATAGGGAGAGCTTGGGCATTTGGATCGTGTCGCTTCCAGAGGACAGATCCGTAGGGGCATCTCTCAGTCTTCCCTAGGCTGCCCGCTGCGAAGGGATCCTGTATCCTAGCAGTCAAAGTCTGAGATGTAATAAGCTCTCCCTGTAAACTCTGGGGCGTCTGTCGGCCTCTTGGCTGCCCTCCGCGAAGGGATCCCGATCCTAGCGGACAAAGACACGGACGTTAAACTCCTTGGGGCGCCCTTCAGCCTCCCAGGCTGCCCACTGTGATGGGACCTTGCGTCTCAGCAGTTAAAGACTTGGGTGTAACACACAAACACACACTGCCCTGACCATCGGCTGAGAGCATTGGCGTAGTCGGCAGGATTGTGTTATTGGTTCAAATACAGCAACGTGAAGCCAGTCACGATTGATGTGGATTTTAGCTATATAGAGAAAATGTTTGCCCTAACTGGTGCTAGTTGCAGGGAGTGAGACGTCATGTGTTTGGCAGTTGAGAGTGCTCTGTTGCAGGTGGGGACCTTGAGGGGAGATAGGGCTTGGAGGGAAGGCTTGAAGCCAGCAGCCGGAGGGAACTGAGTGAGCAGCCAAGAGGGGAGTTTCCCGTAGGAAGGTCCAAGTGGAGCTCAGGTAAGCGTGGCTTTTGGGGGCTTGCGTTAAGAACGGCCATAGTGGGTCAGACCAGATACCCATGTAGCCCAGTATCCTGTCTTCCAACAGTGGAGGATAATAGTTCCCTAGGGCTATCCTCTTCTTCTTCTTGGAGCAGGAGATGGCTACCCACAAATATTGCGTGGCATATTTAGGTTCATTTAAGGTGTTTACTTGACTCGATTCTGCATTTTCTTTCACGGATAGTGCCGCTCCCCCACCAGCACGACCTGTTGTGTCCTTCGCATCCCTGCCCGGGGTATGGCTGTGTCCCATTGATCGTCCTCATTCCACCAAGTTTCCGTGGTGCCTATTGTATCGCTATCCTTCTTTGATACGAGGCAGTCTGGTTCACCCGCTGAATATTTAGACGTCTAGCGTTTGTGTAGAAGCACTTGAAAAGTGTCCCTCCTGATCTGTCTGCCACTTGCAGAGGTGTTAGCCTCTGTTTTGTTTCTCATCTGCTCTTACCCATACCCTCTCATCTTCCATCCTGTCTTTCTTACTAGACCGTAGAGACTCTGCATGAATAGAGCCTCCCCTAAGAGATGTCTGTGTAGGATCCAAGTGCTCCTCCGCACCCGTGGGCTTTCCCTTAGCCCTTAGTTTCAAACCTGCTCTACGACCTTTTTAATGTGAAGTGCCGGCAGCGGGGTACCATTTTGGTTTAGGTGGAACCCATCCTTCCTGTATAGGCTCTCCCTTTCCCCAAGGCTCCTCCTCTCCCCCCCCCCCCCCCCCCCCCCCCACTGTTCCTGATAAAGCTTAAATCCCTCCAGTCTACACCATGGTCTCGTCCACGCTTGGAGACTGAAGTGCTGCCTGCCTACCTGGTCCTGCGTGTGGAAGCGGAAGCGTTTCAGAGTTAGCCTGGGAAAGGTCCGAGAGGAGCTCTCGGGTAAGTGTGGCTCTTTTTGGGGAGGTGGTCGGGGCGGAGGGTTTGTTGAGGGGAGGTGGGATGAGTATCGAGTGTGTCTGATTTCTCTAACTGGTGCCTGTTGCAGGGAGTGAGACACCATGTGTTTGGCAGTTGAGAGTGCTTGGTTGCAGGTGGGGACCTTGAGGGGGGGATTGGGCTCGGAGGGAAGGCTTGAAGCCGGCAGCCGGAGCGAACGGAGTGAGCAGCCAAGAGGGGAGTTTCCCTTGGGAAGGTCCAAGTGGAGCTCGGGTAAGCGTGGCTTTTGGGGGGTTGCGTTAAGAACGGCCATAGTGGGTCAGACCAGATGCCCGTGTAGCCCAGTATCCTGTCTTCCAACAGTGGCCGGTGCCAGCTGCCCCAGAGGGAGTGACCAGACGGGAACGAAGCGATCCCTCTCCTGTCGTCGGTTTCCAGAGGCTAGGGACGCCATAGATGGACCTGACCTTCATGAATGGATCTAGTTCCTTTTTTGGAGCCCTATTCAAGTCCTGGTCTTCTCAAGCTCCTGTGGCAAGGAGTTCCGCGGGTTGACTGCGCGCTGCGTGAAGGAACAACTTCCTTTTTTGTGTTCAACCTGCTACCTATTAATTTTATTTGGCGACCCCTCGTTCTTATGGGAAGAAGTAAATCACTTGTCCTTATTCACCTTTTCCGCCCCAGTCACGATTGTATAGACCTCTGTCGTCTCCCCCTCTTTTTCTAAGCTGTGAAAAGTCCCAGTCTTTTTAATCTCTCTTCACACGGGACCCGTTGCGAAGCCCTCGTCGTTTTGGTGGCCCTTCTCTGAACCTTTTTCAATACCTGGTGTATCTGTTTGGAGATGAGGCACCGACGTCTGTACGCCGGATGCAAGGTGTGGGCGTACCGTGTCTTCAGAGAGGGGCGATAAGAGATTCTCGGTTGTCTTCTCTCTCTCTCTCTCTCTCTCTCTCCTTTTGAAAGGATTCCTCAGGTTGTGTGTGCTTTTTGACTGCTGCTTCGCATTGAGTGGATGAATGTTTTCAGAGAACTCCCCCAATGACTCCAAGAGCGAGTGCTCTGTCTCTCTCCTGAGTGGTTAGAGCTAAATTAGTCCCCATGGTTGTGTACTTGTACTCGGGGATTCTCTTTTCCTCATGTCCGTTCCTTTCCATTCAACGATGTGAACTTTCCTTTGCCACTTTGCTGCTCACTGACTTAGTTGTGTGTGATCTTTTTCAAGCTCTTTGCAGTCTGCTTGGTTCTTAGCTATCTTGAGCAGTTGAGCATCACCTGCAAATTTTGCCAGCTCACTGTTGACCCCTTTTCTCCAGACCTTTTATAAATAGGTTGAATTGGATCGGTCCCGGTGCGGACCCTTGGGGGGTGGGGAGGAAACGGGACACCTCTCTCCATTCTGAAAACTGACCATGGATTCCTTCCCGTTGTTTCCTGTCTGTTTTTAACCATGATCTTTGTGGGCACAGCCCACGAAAGCTCACGAGACCATCTACGTATTTGAGTAGTCTTTCAAGTGCTTCCGGACTATTGGTTGTTTTTAAGGTTTTCCTGGTACAGACTAACTCTGCTACCCCTCTGAATTTTTTTTTTCCCCCCCAGTTATCAATCCACGAGAGGATCTTCCCTCTTATCCTATGATAACATACTTGACGGGAGAGCCTTTGGCGAGGGACCTTGTCAAAGGCTTTCTGGAAATCCTTCTAGTACACTAAAGCGGCTGGCTTCCCCCTCTTGTCCGCATGTCTGTTGACCCCTCCCCCTGAAAGAACTCTCCAGCAAGGCATGACTTCCCTTTCCAGAAACCATGTTGATTTCCACTCGGCCCTCCCCCCAGAACAAATTCTGTTCATCTGACAATTTTATGCTTGAGCATGGGTCCAAGTAATTTGCCCGGTACCGACGTTAGACTTACCGTGTGTAATTGCCAGAATGCCCTCTAGAGCCCTTTTAAAACTAGGGGTGGGTCCCGTTGGCTGTCTTCCCAGTCATTAGGTACAGAAGCTTGATTTAAAGGCTAGGTTACCAACCCCAGTGAAGACTTGCGCAGTTTCACATTAGACTTCTTCTTCTTTGGGAACTCTTGGGTGAATGGCGTCTGGTCCCGCTGACTTGTTACCGTGAAGTTTGATCAGCTTGAGGTGTCACTAGAGGAGGTTTCGGAACAGTCAGGGACAATGGCTCAGATTTGTCAGCTCAAAAGATTTGCTCGGCTTTGGGAATCTCCCTCACTCTATCCTCAGCTGTGAAGACGAAAGCGAAGAATTCCTTTAGTTTCTCTGAGCACCTCATGGTCTCGGAGTGCTCCTTCAGCATTTGGATGGTCAAATGGCCCCGCTGGCTGGCTGGCTGTTTAGCAGGCTTCCTGCTTCTGATGTACTTAGCCAAATGTGTGAGTTGGTTTTTTTTTTTTTTTTTTTTTTCCCAATTTCTTTCTTTGGCTGCTTGGCTAGCTGTTGTTCAAACTCCTTTTGGCTTTTCGTCTTCTATTTTTACACGTAATTGGACCATTTATGCTCCTTTCTGCTTTGCTCAGTAGGATTGAACTTGCACTTCTTTTTGGAACGATGCCTCTTTCTCTCGCTGCTGCTTTTTCTTGGTGGTTCTGCTAGAGTGGTTTTTAATGTGGCGGACGCATTTAAGTTGTTGGGCCTCTCTTCCAGCGTCTTTGAAAAGTGTCCGGGCAGCTTGCAGGGATTTGACTTTTGTCACCGTACCGGTTTGATTTCTGCTTAAGCAACTTCCTCATTTCTGTGTAGTTCCCCTTTCCGAAATTCAGTGCCACTGGGATGTCAAACTGGATGACATTATGGTCACCACTTCCAAGCAGTCGGTTTCTATTGAGCTCTCGGATCAGATCCTGTGCTCCACTTGGGACCAAGTCAAGAATTGCCTCTCCCCTTGTGGATTCCGGAACCAGGTAGCCCAAGGATCAATCTTTTTAAGGTATGAAGAAATGTTCTCTGTGCATCCCGTCCTGAGGTGAGGTGTAGCCAGTCAATATGGGGATAGCAGGGCATTTCAACTATTATTACTGAGGTTTTTATGGTGATAGCCTCGCTAATCTCCCTTAGCGTTTCGTAGTCACTGTCGCTGTCCTTGTCAGGTGGAGGATAATAGTTCCCTAGGGCTATCCTCTTCTTCTTCTTGGAGCAGGAGATGGCTACCCACAAATATTGCGTGGCATATTTAGGTTCATTTAAGGTGTTTACTTGACTCGATTCTGCATTTTCTTTCACGGATAGTGCCGCTCCCCCACCAGCACGACCTGTTGTGTCCTTCGCATCCCTGCCCGGGGTATGGCTGTGTCCCATTGATCGTCCTCATTCCACCAAGTTTCCGTGGTGCCTATTGTATCGCTATCCTTCTTTGATACGAGGCAGTCTGGTTCACCCGCTGAATATTTAGACGTCTAGCGTTTGTGTAGAAGCACTTGAAAAGTGTCCCTCCTGATCTGTCTGCCACTTGCAGAGGTGTTAGCCTCTGTTTTGTTTCTCATCTGCTCTTACCCATACCCTCTCATCTTCCATCCTGTCTTTCTTACTAGACCGTAGAGACTCTGCATGAATAGAGCCTCCCCTAAGAGATGTCTGTGTAGGATCCAAGTGCTCCTCCGCACCCGTGGGCTTTCCCTTAGCCCTTAGTTTCAAACCTGCTCTACGACCTTTTTAATGTGAAGTGCCGGCAGCGGGGTACCATTTTGGTTTAGGTGGAACCCATCCTTCCTGTATAGGCTCTCCCTTTCCCCAAGGCTCCTCTTCTCTCCCCCCCCCCCCCCCCCCCCACTGTTCCTGATAAAGCTTAAATCCCTCCAGTCTACACCATGGTCTCGTCCACGCTTGGAGACTGAAGTGCTGCCTGCCTACCTGGTCCTGCGTGTGGAAGCGGAAGCGTTTCAGAGTTAGCCTGGGAAAGGTCCGAGAGGAGCTCTCGGGTAAGTGTGGCTCTTTTTGGGGAGGTGGTCGGGGCGGAGGGTTTGTTGAGGGGAGGTGGGATGAGTATCGAGTGTCTGTCTGATTTCTCTAACTGGTGCCTGTTGCAGGGAGTGAGACACCATGTGTTTGGCAGTTGAGAGTGCTTGGTTGCAGGTGGGGACCTTGAGGGGGGGATTGGGCTCGGAGGGAAGGCTTGAAGCCGGCAGCCGGAGCGAACGGAGTGAGCAGCCAAGAGGGGAGTTTCCCTTGGGAAGGTCCAAGTGGAGCTCGGGTAAGCGTGGCTTTTGGGGGGTTGCGTTAAGAACGGCCATAGTGGGTCAGACCAGATGCCCGTGTAGCCCAGTATCCTGTCTTCCAACAGTGGCCGGTGCCAGCTGCCCCAGAGGGAGTGACCAGACGGGAACGAAGCGATCCCTCTCCTGTCGTCGGTTTCCAGAGGCTAGGGACGCCATAGATGGACCTGACCTTCATGAATGGATCTAGTTCCTTTTTTGGAGCCCTATTCAAGTCCTGGTCTTCTCAAGCTCCTGTGGCAAGGAGTTCCGCGGGTTGACTGCGCGCTGCGTGAAGGAACAACTTCCTTTTTTGTGTTCAACCTGCTACCTATTAATTTTATTTGGCGACCCCTCGTTCTTATGGGAAGAAGTAAATCACTTGTCCTTATTCACCTTTTCCGCCCCAGTCACGATTGTATAGACCTCTGTCGTCTCCCCCTCTTTTTCTAAGCTGTGAAAAGTCCCAGTCTTTTTAATCTCTCTTCACACGGGACCCGTTGCGAAGCCCTCGTCGTTTTGGTGGCCCTTCTCTGAACCTTTTTTCAATACCTGGTGTATCTGTTTGGAGATGAGGCACCGACGTCTGTACGCCGGATGCAAGGTGTGGGCGTACCGTGTCTTCAGAGAGGGGCGATAAGAGATTCTCGGTTGTCTTCTCTCTCTCTCTCCTTTTGAAAGGATTCCTCAGGTTGTGTGTGCTTTTTGACTGCTGCTTCGCATTGAGTGGATGAATGTTTTCAGAGAACTCCCCCAATGACTCCAAGAGCGAGTGCTCTGTCTCTCTCCTGAGTGGTTAGAGCTAAATTAGTCCCCATGGTTGTGTACTTGTACTTGGGGATTCTCTTTTCCTCATGTCCGTTCCTTTCCATTCAACGATGTGAACTTTCCTTTGCCACTTTGCTGCTCACTGACTTAGTTGTGTGTGATCTTTTTCAAGCTCTTTGCAGTCTGCTTGGTTCTTAGCTATCTTGAGCAGTTGAGCATCACCTGCAAATTTTGCCAGCTCACTGTTGACCCCTTTTCTCCAGACCTTTTATAAATAGGTTGAATTGGATCGGTCCCGGTGTGGAACCTTGGGGGGTGGGGAGGAAACGGGACACCTCTCTCCATTCTGAAAACTGACCATGGATTCCTTCCCTTTGTTTCCTGTCTGATTTTAACCATGATCTTTGTGGGCACAGCCCACGAAAGCTCACGAGACCATCTACGTATTTGAGTAGTCTTTCAAGTGCTTCCGGACTATTGGTTGTTTTTAAGGTTTTCCTGGTACAGACTAACTCGGCTACCCCTCTGAATTTTTTTTTCCCCCCAGTTATCAATCCACGAGAGGATCTTCCCTCTTATCCTATGATAACATACTTGATGGGAGAGCCTTTGGCGAGGGACCTTGTCAAAGGCTTTCTGGAAATCCTTCTAGTACACTAAAGCGGCTGGCTTCCCCCTCTTGTCCGCATGTCTGTTGACCTCTCCCCCTGAAAGAACTCTCCAGCAAGGCATGACTTCCCTTTCCAGAAACCATGTTGATTTCCACTCGGCGCTCCCCCCAGAACAAATTCTGTTCATCTGACAATTTTATGCTTGAGCATGGGTCCAAGTAATTTGCCCGGTACCGACGTTAGACTTACCGTGTGTAATTGCCAGAATGCCCTCTAGAGCCCTTTTAAAACTAGGGGTGGGTCCCGTTGGCTGTCTTCCCAGTCATTAGGTACAGAAGCTTGATTTAAAGGCTAGGTTACCAACCCCAGTGAAGACTTGCGCAGTTTCACATTAGACTTCTTCTTCTTTGGGAACTCTTGGGTGAATGGCGTCTGGTCCCGCTGACTTGTTACCGTGAAGTTTGATCAGCTTGAGGTGTCACTAGAGGAGGTTTCGGAACAGTCAGGGACAATGGCTCAGATTTGTCAGCTCAAAAGATTTGCTCGGCTTTGGGAATCTCCCTCACTCTATCCTCAGCTGTGAAGACGAAAGCGAAGAATTCCTTTAGTTTCTCTGAGCACCTCATGGTCTCGGAGTGCTCCTTCAGCATTTGGATGGTCAAATGGCCCCGCTGGCTGGCTGGCTGGCTGTTTAGCAGGCTTCCTGCTTCTGATGTACTTAGCCAAATGTGTGAGTTGGTTTTTTTTTTTTTTTTTTTTTCCCAATTTCTTTCTTTGGCTGCTTGGCTAGCTGTTGTTCAAACTCCTTTTGGCTTTTCGTCTTCTATTTTTACACGTAATTGGACCATTTATGCTCCTTTCTGCTTTGCTCAGTAGGATTGAACTTGCACTTCTTTTTGGAACGATGCCTCTTTCTCTCGCTGCTGCTTTTTCTTGGTGGTTCTGCTAGAGTGGTTTTTAATGTGGCGGACGCATTTAAGTTGTTGGGCCCCTCTTCCAGCGTCTTTGAAAAGTGTCCGGGCAGCTTGCAGGGATTTTACTTTTGTCACCGTACCGGTTTGATTTCTGCTTAAGCAACTTCCTCATTTCTGTGTAGTTCCCCTTTCCGAAATTCAGTGCCACTGGGATGTCAAACTGGATGACATTATGGTCACCACTTCCAAGCAGTCGGTTTCTATTGAGCTCTCGGATCAGATCCTGTGCTCCACTTGGGACCAAGTCAAGAATTGCCTCTCCCCTTGTGGATTCCGGAACCAGGTAGCCCAAGGATCAATCTTTTTAAGGTATGAAGAAATGTTCTCTGTGCATCCCGTCCTGAGGTGAGGTGTAGCCAGTCAATATGGGGATAGCGGGGCATTTCAACTATTATTACTGAGGTTTTTATGGTGATAGCCTCGCTAATCTCCCTTAGCGTTTCGTAGTCACTGTCGCTGTCCTTGTCAGGTGGAGGATAATAGTTCCCTAGGGCTATCCTCTTCTTCTTCTTGGAGCAGGAGATGGCTACCCACAAATACTGCGTGGCATATTTAGGTTCATTTAAGGTGTTTACTTGACTCGATTCTGCATTTTCTTTCACGGATAGTGCCGCTCCCCCAGCAGCACGACCTGTTGTGTCCTTCGCATCCCTGCCCGGGGTATGGCTGTGTCCCATTGATCGTCCTCATTCCACCAAGTTTCCGTGGTGCCTATTGTATCGTTATCCTTCTTTGATACGAGGCAGTCTGGTTCACCCGCTGAATATTTAGACGTCTAGCGTTTGTGTAGAAGCACTTGAAAAGTGTCCCTCCTGATCTGTCTGCCACTTGCAGAGGTGTTAGCCTCTGTTTTGTTTCTCATCTGCTCTTACCCATACCCTCTCATCTTCCATCCTGTCTTTCTTACTAGACCGTAGAGACTCTGCATGAATAGAGCCTCCCCTAAGAGATGTCTGTGTAGGATCCAAGTGCTCCTCCGCACCCGTGGGCTTTCCCTTAGCCCTTAGTTTCAAACCTGCTCTACGACCTTTTTAATGTGAAGTGCCGGCAGCGGGGTACCATTTTGGTTTAGGTGGAACCCATCCTTCCTGTATAGGCTCTCCCTTTCCCCAAGGCTCCTCTTCTCCCCCCCCCCCCCCCCCCACTGTTCCTGATAAAGCTTAAATCCCTCCAGTCTACACCATGGTCTCGTCCACGCTTGGAGACTGAAGTGCTGCCTGCCTACCTGGTCCTGCGTGTGGAAGCGGAAGCGTTTCAGAGTTAGCCTGGGAAAGGTCCGAGAGCAGCTCTCGGGTAAGTGTGGCTCTTTTTGGGGAGGTGGTCGGGGCGGAGGGTTTGTTGAGGGGAGGTGGGATGAGTATCGAGTGTCTGTCTGATTTCTCTAACTGGTGCCTGTTGCAGGGAGTGAGATACCATGTGTTTGGCAGTTGAGAGTGCTTGGTTGCAGGTGGGGACCTTGAGGGGGGGATTGGGCTCGGAGGGAAGGCTTGAAGCCGGCAGCCGGAGCGAACGGAGTGAGCAGCCAAGAGGGGAGTTTCCCTTGGGAAGGTCCAAGTGGAGCTCGGGTAAGCGTGGCTTTTGGGGGGTTGCGTTAAGAACGGCCATAGTGGGTCAGACCAGATGCCCGTGTAGCCCAGTATCCTGTCTTCCAACAGTGGCCGGTGCCAGCTGCCCCAGAGGGAGTGACCAGACGGGAACGAAGCGATCCCTCTCCTGTCGTCGGTTTCCAGAGGCTAGGGACGCCATAGATGGACCTGACCTTCATGAATGGATCTAGTTCCTTTTTTGGAGCCCTATTCAAGTCCTGGTCTTCTCAA
The DNA here is from genome assembly GCF_052426305.1 of Pelodiscus sinensis. NCBI lineage: Eukaryota > Metazoa > Chordata > Testudines > Trionychidae > Pelodiscus > Pelodiscus sinensis. The sequence goes on from NC_143053.1 coordinate 152,801,554, forward strand.
GCTCCTGTGGCAAGGAGTTCCGCGGGTTGACTGCGCGCTGCGTGAAGGAACAACTTCCTTTTTTGTGTTCAACCTGCTACCTATTAATTTTATTTGGCGACCCCTCGTTCTTATGGGAAGAAGTAAATCACTTGTCCTTATTCACCTTTTCCGCCCCAGTCACGATTGTATAGACCTCTGTCGTCTCCCCCTCTTTTTCTAAGCTGTGAAAAGTCCCAGTCTTTTTAATCTCTCTTCACACGGGACCCGTTGCGAAGCCCTCGTCGTTTTGGTGGCCCTTCTCTGAACCTTTTTCAATACCTGGTGTATCTGTTTGGAGATGAGGCACCGACGTCTGTACGCCGGATGCAAGGTGTGGGCGTACCGTGTCTTCAGAGAGGGGCGATAAGAGATTCTCGGTTGTCTTCTCTCTCTCTCTCTCTCTCTCCTTTTGAAAGGATTCCTCAGGTTGTGTGTGCTTTTTGACTGCTGCTTCGCATTGAGTGGATGAATGTTTTCAGAGAACTCCCCCAATGACTCCAAGAGCGAGTGCTCTGTCTCTCTCCTGAGTGGTTAGAGCTAAATTAGTCCCCATGGTTGTGTACTTGTACTCGGGGATTCTCTTTTCCTCATGTCCGTTCCTTTCCATTCAACGATGTGAACTTTCCTTTGCCACTTTGCTGCTCACTGACTTAGTTGTGTGTGATCTTTTTCAAGCTCTTTGCAGTCTGCTTGGTTCTTAGCTATCTTGAGCAGTTGAGCATCACCTGCAAATTTTGCCAGCTCACTGTTGACCCCTTTTCTCCAGACCTTTTATAAATAGGTTGAATTGGATCGGTCCCGGTGCGGAACCTTGGGGGGTGGGGAGGAAACGGGACACCTCTCTCCATTCTGAAAACTGACCATGGATTCCTTCCCTTTGTTTCCTGTCTGATTTTAACCATGATCTTTGTGGGCACAGCCCACGAAAGCTCACGAGACCATCTACGTATTTGAGTAGTCTTTCAAGTGCTTCCGGACTATTGGTTGTTTTTAAGGTTTTCCTGGTACAGACTAACTCGGCTACCCCTCTGAATTTTTTTTTCCCCCCAGTTATCAATCCACGAGAGGATCTTCCCTCTTATCCTATGATAACATACTTGATGGGAGAGCCTTTGGCGAGGGACCTTGTCAAAGGCTTTCTGGAAATCCTTCTAGTACACTAAAGCGGCTGGCTTCCCCCTCTTGTCCGCATGTCTGTTGACCCCTCCCCCTGAAAGAACTCTCCAGCAAGGCATGACTTCCCTTTCCAGAAACCATGTTGATTTCCACTCGGCCCTCCCCCCAGAACAAATTCTGTTCATCTGACAATTTTATGCTTGAGCATGGGTCCAAGTAATTTGCCCGGTACCGACGTTAGACTTACCGTGTGTAATTGCCAGAATGCCCTCTAGAGCCCTTTTAAAACTAGGGGTGGGTCCCGTTGGCTGTCTTCCCAGTCATTAGGTACAGAAGCTTGATTTAAAGGCTAGGTTACCAACCCCAGTGAAGACTTGCGCAGTTTCACATTAGACTTCTTCTTCTTTGGGAACTCTTGGGTGAATGGCGTCTGGTCCCGCTGACTTGTTACCGTGAAGTTTGATCAGCTTGAGGTGTCACTAGAGGAGGTTTCGGAACAGTCAGGGACAATGGCTCAGATTTGTCAGCTCAAAAGATTTGCTCGGCTTTGGGAATCTCCCTCACTCTATCCTCAGCTGTGAAGACGAAAGCGAAGAATTCCTTTAGTTTCTCTGAGCACCTCATGGTCTCGGAGTGCTCCTTCAGCATTTGGATGGTCAAATGGCCCCGCTGGCTGGCTGGCTGGCTGTTTAGCAGGCTTCCTGCTTCTGATGTACTTAGCCAAATGTGTGAGTTGGTTTTTTTTTTTTTTTTTTTTTCCCAATTTCTTTCTTTGGCTGCTTGGCTAGCTGTTGTTCAAACTCCTTTTGGCTTTTCGTCTTCTATTTTTACACGTAATTGGACCATTTATGCTCCTTTCTGCTTTGCTCAGTAGGATTGAACTTGCACTTCTTTTTGGAACGATGCCTCTTTCTCTCGCTGCTGCTTTTTCTTGGTGGTTCTGCTAGAGTGGTTTTTAATGTGGCGGACGCATTTAAGTTGTTGGGCCCCTCTTCCAGCGTCTTTGAAAAGTGTCCGGGCAGCTTGCAGGGATTTTACTTTTGTCACCGTACCGGTTTGATTTCTGCTTAAGCAACTTCCTCATTTCTGTGTAGTTCCCCTTTCCGAAATTCAGTGCCACTGGGATGTCAAACTGGATGACATTATGGTCACCACTTCCAAGCAGTCGGTTTCTATTGAGCTCTCGGATCAGATCCTGTGCTCCACTTGGGACCAAGTCAAGAATTGCCTCTCCCCTTGTGGATTCCGGAACCAGGTAGCCCAAGGATCAATCTTTTTAAGGTATGAAGAAATGTTCTCTGTGCATCCCGTCCTGAGGTGAGGTGTAGCCAGTCAATATGGGGATAGCGGGGCATTTCAACTATTATTACTGAGGTTTTTATGGTGATAGCCTCGCTAATCTCCCTTAGCGTTTCGTAGTCACTGTCGCTGTCCTTGTCAGGTGGAGGATAATAGTTCCCTAGGGCTATCCTCTTCTTCTTCTTGGAGCAGGAGATGGCTACCCACAAATATTGCGTGGCATATTTAGGTTCATTTAAGGTGTTTACTTGACTCGATTCTGCATTTTCTTTCACGGATAGTGCCGCTCCCCCACCAGCACGACCTGTTGTGTCCTTCGCATCCCTGCCCGGGGTATGGCTGTGTCCCATTGATCGTCCTCATTCCACCAAGTTTCCGTGGTGCCTATTGTATCGCTATCCTTCTTTGATACGAGGCAGTCTGGTTCACCCGCTGAATATTTAGACGTCTAGCGTTTGTGTAGAAGCACTTGAAAAGTGTCCCTCCTGATCTGTCTGCCACTTGCAGAGGTGTTAGCCTCTGTTTTGTTTCTCATCTGCTCTTACCCATACCCTCTCATCTTCCATCCTGTCTTTCTTACTAGACCGTAGAGACTCTGCATGAATAGAGCCTCCCCTAAGAGATGTCTGTGTAGGATCCAAGTGCTCCTCCGCACCCGTGGGCTTTCCCTTAGCCCTTAGTTTCAAACCTGCTCTACGACCTTTTTAATGTGAAGTGCCGGCAGCGGGGTACCATTTTGGTTTAGGTGGAACCCATCCTTCCTGTATAGGCTCTCCCTTTCCCCAAGGCTCCTCTTCTCTCCCCCCCCCCCCCCCCACTGTTCCTGATAAAGCTTAAATCCCTCCAGTCTACACCATGGTCTCGTCCACGCTTGGAGACTGAAGTGCTGCCTGCCTACCTGGTCCTGCGTGTGGAAGCGGAAGCGTTTCAGAGTTAGCCTGGGAAAGGTCCGAGAGGAGCTCTCGGGTAAGTGTGGCTCTTTTTGGGGAGGTGGTCGGGGCGGAGGGTTTGTTGAGGGGAGGTGGGATGAGTATCGAGTGTCTGTCTGATTTCTCTAACTGGTGCCTGTTGCAGGGAGTGAGACACCATGTGTTTGGCAGTTGAGAGTGCTTGGTTGCAGGTGGGGACCTTGAGGGGGGGATTGGGCTCGGAGGGAAGGCTTGAAGCCGGCAGCCGGAGCGAACGGAGTGAGCAGCCAAGAGGGGAGTTTCCCTTGGGAAGGTCCAAGTGGAGCTCGGGTAAGCGTGGCTTTTGGGGGGTTGCGTTAAGAACGGCCATAGTGGGTCAGACCAGATGCCCGTGTAGCCCAGTATCCTGTCTTCCAACAGTGGCCGGTGCCAGCTGCCCCAGAGGGAGTGACCAGACGGGAACGAAGCGATCCCTCTCCTGTCGTCGGTTTCCAGAGGCTAGGGACGCCATAGATGGACCTGACCTTCATGAATGGATCTAGTTCCTTTTTTGGAGCCCTATTCAAGTCCTGGTCTTCTCAAGCTCCTGTGGCAAGGAGTTCCGCGGGTTGACTGCGCGCTGCGTGAAGGAACAACTTCCTTTTTTGTGTTCAACCTGCTACCTATTAATTTTATTTGGCGACCCCTCGTTCTTATGGGAAGAAGTAAATCACTTGTCCTTATTCACCTTTTCCGCCCCAGTCACGATTGTATAGACCTCTGTCGTCTCCCCCTCTTTTTCTAAGCTGTGAAAAGTCCCAGTCTTTTTAATCTCTCTTCACACGGGACCCGTTGCGAAGCCCTCGTCGTTTTGGTGGCCCTTCTCTGAACCTTTTTCAATACCTGGTGTATCTGTTTGGAGATGAGGCACCGACGTCTGTACGCCGGATGCAAGGTGTGGGCGTACCGTGTCTTCAGAGAGGGGCGATAAGAGATTCTCGGTTGTCTTCTCTCTCTCTCTCTCCTTTTGAAAGGATTCCTCAGGTTGTGTGTGCTTTTTGACTGCTGCTTCGCATTGAGTGGATGAATGTTTTCAGAGAACTCCCCCAATGACTCCAAGAGCGAGTGCTCTGTCTCTCTCCTGAGTGGTTAGAGCTAAATTAGTCCCCATGGTTGTGTACTTGTACTTGGGGATTCTCTTTTCCTCATGTCCGTTCCTTTCCATTCAACGATGTGAACTTTCCTTTGCCACTTTGCTGCTCACTGACTTAGTTGTGTGTGATCTTTTTCAAGCTCTTTGCAGTCTGCTTGGTTCTTAGCTATCTTGAGCAGTTGAGCATCACCTGCAAATTTTGCCAGCTCACTGTTGACCCCTTTTCTCCAGACCTTTTATAAATAGGTTGAATTGGATCGGTCCCGGTGTGGAACCTTGGGGGGTGGGGAGGAAACGGGACACCTCTCTCCATTCTGAAAACTGACCATGGATTCCTTCCCTTTGTTTCCTGTCTGATTTTAACCATGATCTTTGTGGGCACAGCCCACGAAAGCTCACGAGACCATCTACGTATTTGAGTAGTCTTTCAAGTGCTTCCGGACTATTGGTTGTTTTTAAGGTTTTCCTGGTACAGACTAACTCGGCTACCCCTCTGAATTTTTTTTTCCCCCCAGTTATCAATCCACGAGAGGATCTTCCCTCTTATCCTATGATAACATACTTGATGGGAGAGCCTTTGGCGAGGGACCTTGTCAAAGGCTTTCTGGAAATCCTTCTAGTACACTAAAGCGGCTGGCTTCCCCCTCTTGTCCGCATGTCTGTTGACCTCTCCCCCTGAAAGAACTCTCCAGCAAGGCATGACTTCCCTTTCCAGAAACCATGTTGATTTCCACTCGGCGCTCCCCCCAGAACAAATTCTGTTCATCTGACAATTTTATGCTTGAGCATGGGTCCAAGTAATTTGCCCGGTACCGACGTTAGACTTACCGTGTGTAATTGCCAGAATGCCCTCTAGAGCCCTTTTAAAACTAGGGGTGGGTCCCGTTGGCTGTCTTCCCAGTCATTAGGTACAGAAGCTTGATTTAAAGGCTAGGTTACCAACCCCAGTGAAGACTTGCGCAGTTTCACATTAGACTTCTTCTTCTTTGGGAACTCTTGGGTGAATGGCGTCTGGTCCCGCTGACTTGTTACCGTGAAGTTTGATCAGCTTGAGGTGTCACTAGAGGAGGTTTCGGAACAGTCAGGGACAATGGCTCAGATTTGTCAGCTCAAAAGATTTGCTCGGCTTTGGGAATCTCCCTCACTCTATCCTCAGCTGTGAAGACGAAAGCGAAGAATTCCTTTAGTTTCTCTGAGCACCTCATGGTCTCGGAGTGCTCCTTCAGCATTTGGATGGTCAAATGGCCCCGCTGGCTGGCTGGCTGGCTGTTTAGCAGGCTTCCTGCTTCTGATGTACTTAGCCAAATGTGTGAGTTGGTTTTTTTTTTTTTTTCCTTTTTTCCAATTTCTTTCTTTGGCTGCTTGGCTAGCTGTTGTTCAAACTCCTTTTGGCTTTTCGTCTTCTATTTTTACACGTAATTGGACCATTTATGCTCCTTTCTGCTTTGCTCAGTAGGATTGAACTTGCACTTCTTTTTGGAACGATGCCTCTTTCTCTCGCTGCTGCTTTTTCTTGGTGGTTCTGCTAGAGTGGTTTTTAATGTGGCGGACGCATTTAAGTTGTTGGGCCTCTCTTCCAGCGTCTTTGAAAAGTGTCCGGGCAGCTTGCAGGGATTTGACTTTTGTCACCGTACCGGTTTGATTTCTGCTTAAGCAACTTCCTCATTTCTGTGTAGTTCCCCTTTCCGAAATTCAGTGCCACTGGGATGTCAAACTGGATGACATTATGGTCACCACTTCCAAGCAGTCGGTTTCTATTGAGCTCTCGGATCAGATCCTGTGCTCCACTTGGGACCAAGTCAAGAATTGCCTCTCCCCTTGTGGATTCCGGAACCAGGTAGCCCAAGGATCAATCTTTTTAAGGTATGAAGAAATGTTCTCTGTGCATCCCGTCCTGAGGTGAGGTGTAGCCAGTCAATATGGGGATAGCGGGGCATTTCAACTATTATTACTGAGGTTTTTATGGTGATAGCCTCGCTAATCTCCCTTAGCGTTTCGTAGTCACTGTCGCTGTCCTTGTCAGGTGGAGGATAATAGTTCCCTAGGGCTATCCTCTTCTTCTTCTTGGAGCAGGAGATGGCTACCCACAAATATTGCGTGGCATATTTAGGTTCATTTAAGGTGTTTACTTGACTCGATTCTGCATTTTCTTTCACGGATAGTGCCGCTCCCCCACCAGCACGACCTGTTGTGTCCTTCGCATCCCTGCCCGGGGTATGGCTGTGTCCCATTGATCGTCCTCATTCCACCAAGTTTCCGTGGTGCCTATTGTATCGCTATCCTTCTTTGATACGAGGCAGTCTGGTTCACCCGCTGAATATTTAGACGTCTAGCGTTTGTGTAGAAGCACTTGAAAAGTGTCCCTCCTGATCTGTCTGCCACTTGCAGAGGTGTTAGCCTCTGTTTTGTTTCTCATCTGCTCTTACCCATACCCTCTCATCTTCCATCCTGTCTTTCTTACTAGACCGTAGAGACTCTGCATGAATAGAGCCTCCCCTAAGAGATGTCTGTGTAGGATCCAAGTGCTCCTCCGCACCCGTGGGCTTTCCCTTAGCCCTTAGTTTCAAACCTGCTCTACGACCTTTTTAATGTGAAGTGCCAGCAGCGGGGTACCATTTTGGTTTAGGTGGAACCCATCCTTCCTGTATAGGCTCTCCCTTTCCCCAAGGCTCCTCTTCTCCCCCCCCCCCCCCCCCACTGTTCCTGATAAAGCTTAAATTCCTCCAGTCTACACCATGGTCTCGTCCACGCTTGGAGACTGAAGTGCTGCCTGCCTACCTGGTCCTGCGTGTGGAAGCGGAAGCGTTTCAGAGTTAGCCTGGGAAAGGTCCGAGAGGAGCTCTCGGGTAAGTGTGGCTCTTTTTGGGGAGGTGGTCGGGGCGGAGGGTTTGTTATGGGGAGGTGGGATGAGTATCGAGTGTCTGTCTGATTTCTCTAACTGGTGCCTGTTGCAGGGAGTGAGACACTGGATACTGGGCTAGATGGACCTTTGGTCTGACCCAGTACGGCCATTCTTATACAGGGGGTGTAATTAGGACAGACAAAGCTCAATTGGAATTGCAGCTAGCTAGGGATGTGAAGGGTAATGAGAGGGGGAAGAACAATCCAGGGAATTACAGACCAGTCAGCCTCACCTCAGTCCCGGGAAAAATAATGGAGAGGGTCTTGAAGAATCCATTTTGAAGCACTTGGAAGAGAAAGAACCAATCAGGACTAGTTGACATGGATACACCAAGGAGGGCAAGTCATGCCTAACCAAAATGATTAGCTTCTATGATGAGGTAACTTGCTGTCTGGACACGGGGGGGGTCGGTGGCTGAGAGACTTTGCTTTTAGCAAAACTTTTGATACGGTCTCGCACAGGATCCGCGGCAGCCAGTTAAGGAAGTATGGATTGGATAAATGGACTATAAGGTGGCTGGAAAGCTGCCTAGATTCAGGCCCAACAGCTAGCGATCAACAGCTTGATGTCTGGTTCGCCGTCAGTTTCAAGTGGCGTGCCTCAGGGATCAGTGCTAAGGTCATTTTTTCCCCATCACCTTTATTAATGACGTGGATGAGGGGATGGGTTGCACCCTCAGCAAGTTTGCAGATGACACTAAGCCAAGGGGAGAGGTAGATATGCTGGAGGGCAGGGATAGGGTCCAGATTGACCTAGGCAAATTAGAGGTTTGGGTCATGAGAAATCTGAGGTTCAACAAGAATAAGTGCAGAGTCCTCCATGTGGGATGGAAGAATCCTAAGCACTGTTCCAGGCTGGAGACCGACTGTCTAAGCAGTAGTTGCCCAGAAAAGGACCGGGGGATTACAGTGGAAGAGAAGGGAGATGAGAGTCAACAGCATGCCCTTGTAGCTGAGAAGGCTAATGGCATATTAGGCTGCATTAGGAGGAGCATTTCCAGCAGCTCTACAGAAGTTGTTGTTCTCCTTTGTTCGGTACTGGTGAGGCCACATATGGAGTATTGCATCCAGTTCGGGGGCCCTCCCTACTACAGAAAGGATGTGGATGCATTGGAAAGTGTCTAGCGGAGGGCAACAAAAATGATTAGGGGGTTAATATGTAACTGCTGAATTTTTCAGCGGTTGCACATTTATATGTCAGGGGGAAGGAGGAGGCTCTACAGGAGCAGGTTTGTGCAGGGAACCACCCCACCGTTCTGCTGCCTCTGATACAGAGGCTGGGGGGCGGGGTGGCTTGCATAAAACTGTGAAGGTTAACTGTACACTATCAGAGCCCTAGTTTACGATGCACATTTTAAAATGTCCTCCCAGAATATCCCCCTGGTCAAACGAGATGACAGTTGAGAGTAACTGCTGCAGCCACTTGCCAATATTTAGTACTAAAACACCTGACGCATTTAATCAGGTTACAAGGACCATTTTGCCTGCATTGTTTTTCCAAAACACTTTCCTAATCAATATTACATGAAGAATAAAAAAGTTATCAAAGCGATGTAATGATGGAAAATATTAGGCTTCTTATTCATCAGTAGGCATCCGAGTTCTTCTGCATATAGAAATGATTAGGCAAAATTTTAAAACCTAGCATGAAAACCAGTTGCAGAACTTCTCTCTACAGTTAAAGCCAAACTGTGTGTTCTGGTTGATATTTTCTACGTTCTGCTTATAAACGCCATCTATCTGTTTGCATAGTCTATATGCAACAATTAGAGAGAAGTACATTTTTTCCTTCCCCAAGAAATGGAAGCAACAGTGTTCACTTTTTGTTTGTTACCAGGGTCTATTCTGTTAATTGTAAGGCTTTGAAGTTATTTACGCAAACCTAATTCATAAATACTACAGTAACTTCTTATTCCTGCAAAGAAGCAGCAACCTAATTTACCTCTTCATTGGAATAGTCGTAAATAGTAAGTGGCTTAATGCAATCATGCACAAACCTGCCACAATACATGTTTAGAGAAGACATTAAAAGTAGTAAAGGAATGCAATGCTTGGTGTGATGACATTCACTAAGTCTTTTAAGGATTGATACCCAATCCCACAAAATGTGTTGGCTAAATGGAAACACGATTAGCTAGGTTTTTTGCCTCCGTCCCCCAAAAAGCACTGCAGCCCTCTCTGAGAAGATGTTTGTGTAATGTGTTTTGTAAACACTACCGTAGACCACAGCTACCTTCTCCATCTTATTTTTCCCATAAAATAATTAAGATGTAGAACTGGATAGCAGAGAATTGGTCCTGTAAGGATAATTTTTAATATGGAGATATGCCATCATCTCGTAGAACTGGAAGGGACTTTGAGAGGTCATCGAGTCCAGTCCCCTGCCCTCACAGCAGGGCCAAGTACCACCCCTGACAGATTTGCCCCAGATCCCAAAATGGCCCTCTCCAGGATTGAGCTCACAATCCTGTGGTTTAGCAGGCCAAGGCTCAGGCAGCTGAGCTATCCCTCCCCCCCAATCACTAGATAAATATAACTTGTTTCCTTTTTGTGCTTCTAATGTTAACATTTCCAAATCGAAGAGGTACTATTTCTTTCAAACTTCTTTGGTGTTTAAGAAAAAATAATACTTTCAAAATAATCACCTGCACTATACAGAAATGGCTTATTTTGTTTAACGTGTGAATCTGTCTCCGGTTAAATTGGGCAACCAATACTAATGGTACAGTGTCATAGGCGGTTCTGTTATGCTGAAAAAATAGCAGTGTCATGAATGCAGGAGAAAAGGAAGCAATAGAAAAATTCTTGATCACAGCTTGTATTGTAGAACGAGAGTGAGAAGGAAATCAGCTTAATTTTCAGTCTCTGCCCACAATTTTTGCCACTAATCCGGTACCTCAAATTAATGCAGCACAAGGTGAATCACATGGATTTAAAAATTAAGTATTTTAGGGTGGGTCTAGACTACGGGATTTTTTTTTTTAAAGTGGCCTTTCTTCCCCTCCATCTAGACAGCTGCCGTGTTCTTTTGAAAGTAAATCAAAAGACTGTGGCAGGTTTTTTGACCGCGGAAGACCTCGTTTTATGAGGAATAACACCTTTTGAAAAAAGGCGCTATGTAATGTAAACTGTGCTTTTTCAAAAGACAGCATCCAGACTGCCTGAGTGCTCTCTTTTGAAAAAGCGGTTTGCTTTTTTGAAAGTACTGGTTATAGTCTAGATACTTTAGAAAAAGAGCATCTTTCGAAAAAGGCTTGCAGTCTAGATGTAATGTGAAAGCTAAAAGATGCCTTTAAGGCACTAGAGAACCAGTACTTAATTCTTGGTCACTGCAACAGATCAGTCAGGATGATCAGTGCCACAAAGCAGGCTTTAAAGCCAGAAAGGATGGCCATGATCTTTTAGTCTACTCTGACATGCACACTTCAGAATCTTGCTCTCCCATTCCGCAACAGACCCATATCTCAGAAGGAATAGATCCCCTCAATTCTTTGGTGGCAATTCTTTCATTACCACGTATGTACTGATTGATCTCTCATTGAACACGATTGCTTTCATAAAAACAAATTTACAAAATGCTTGCAAAGTAACCTTATTTTAAATTATGTAATTATGGTAATATTAATGTGTTAAAGATGCAGTAAGATGAAGGCTACTTACGATGTTATGCTAACGTAGGCAGATGGTATTGCACACAATTTGGTGCAATAACGACAGAGGTATCATGTGTCAGAATTCACAGTCCAAGCAGAGACTTCCCTGAGTTTGCCCCACCAGCTCCCCAAATACAATCTGCAAGAGAAATCAACTGTCTTGTTTTCTGCAATCCTTCACTGTTGGTTCCTCATAATAAAGCTATATACGTTAAGTCAGATCTGTGACCGTTGGAGTGCTTTTATTTATAGAAGTCTTGCTTTTAATGCATTGAATATTTAATTGACAATCTCATGCACTAAGTTTACTTTTACAGGATCGTTTTAAAATAGAAGGTTTAAAGTTAGTTTAGCTTAGTTAATAATTTCTTACGTGTTTAGTCAATTGAGTAAAGAGCAAAGCAAAAGGAACCAGTCCTGGACAACAATTGGTTCAAATGCTTAAAAAAATAAATAAAAAATGCAACATTGAACAAGCCAAGCTTTGCGCGGAAACTATGCTTGAAATATGATAGAGAACTCTCCTAACAGCTTGGTTCTAACAGACAGGGGAGGGTTGTTGTCAGGGGGTACGCCCCTGACGGGGGCTGCTGAGACCCACGTCTCATTCCGGGCCCATACCGCACCCCAAAGTCTCCAAAAGTTCAGGCCCCTCTATCAGGGGATATACGGTATCAATGTCCCAACACAAAGTCCCGGCCCCTCTATCAGGGGATATACGGTATCAATGTCCCAACACAAAGTCCCGGCTCCTCTATCAGGGGATATACGGTATCAAGGCCTAGTCCCTCTGAGGAGCCTCTCCCGGCCTCAGGCCTGGTTATCCGGGGGGGGCCTGCGTGGTAGGGGGACCCGGGCCCTCCCTCTCCACCGGGCCCCAGCCCAGGGCCCTTTTAGGCAGGGTCTGTGGCTCCTGCCGGCTCGGCGGGGAATCCGGCCGATACAGGCTGAGCCAAATTTTGTATCCCCTGCCCTGGGCTGCTTCCTACCGCGCCCTGGTTCCTCGGGGGCCCCTTGTCCTCCGAGGCAGGACCTGCTGGGGTTGTGGGCAGGTTCCGGTCTCCTGGAGTCGGGGTCTGCTTCTTCGGTGTCTGGGTCCAGCACTGGCAGCAGCTCTAGTCCCAGCGGCTGCACAAACACTGGCCTGGCTTGGTCTCCTCCTTCCCCCAGCTGTCTTCCTGCCTGCTGGGCTCCCTCTGCCTTTATACCTGGCCTCTGCTGGGAGCATGCGTTCGCCCCGTCACAGTTGTGTTATGGTGCATTTATAGTAATCTCCAAAATGCTAAAATTTTAAAATATGAGCCTGTGGAAAGAGAGAAGACCCATTGCAGCTAGATTTGACATCCATAAAATCAAAGGAAAAGGCCCCCTTTGGTCTTAGCCCCAAGGATGAGGGAAGACCAAGAAAAGCACAACCCCAGCTTGCCCAAATTTAGATCGTAGCAGAAGAAAGCAATTGGCAATGCAATCACTTGTTATACTGTGTAAATAACCCATGTTTGCCAAAGATAGTTGTCACTCCCATCTGATTACATTGATGCCCCTCAGGATGAGAGGTATTTGCAGGATGGGCTTTTTGAGAGTGTGCCGAACACTTACGTTTGCTACCGTGTCCGTGTAGCAACCATAACACGGTTTCCAAATATTTCTGAAAGTTTTGGAACAACATTTGACCTATAACCCCTGACTGAGTTACTGAAGTCTTCAAATCCTGTTTTAAAGTTACAGGCCATTCACCATTTACTCATATAACCGTGCAAGTGACCCATGCCCAATGCTGCAGAAGAAGGTGAACCCCCCGAGACACTGCTAATTTGGCCCAAGGGAAAATTCCTTCCCAGTCCTAAATATGGTGGTCAGCTGGACCCCGAACGTGCCAGCAAGATCCAAACATCCAGACAATGTCTACACTACATTGATGTATTGGAAAAAGGTATGCCGCGTAGCGTAGATGTAGCTTCAGACTCCTAGGTAAAAAGACATTGTAGTAACTCCGAGAGCTCCATGACTAGAGTCTCATCACTGGCCACGGTGGGTATTTGCTGTTAACGGTTGCAGCGTGACTACGTGCCACTGTAAACAGTCCCCTCATACCACCCTCTCCGTACAATTATTAAGCACAGTCTTAAAGCCGGTAAGGTTTTAGGTCCTCCGTGCTTTTCGCTGAGGAGTTAATCCAGAAATTCTCGCCTCTGATTGTTAGAAACCTTTGTCTAATTTCAAGCCTAAATGTATCGATGGCCAGTTTGTCTGCATTTTTTCTTGTGTCCACACTGGTGCTTAACTTATAATGCCTCTCCCTCCCTGGTATTTATCCCTCTGCTGTATTTAAGGAGTGCGAGCGCATCTCCCCTCAGCTGTTGTTTGATTAGGCTCAACAAGCCAAGCTCATTTAGCCTCTCTTGCCTAAGGAAGGTTTTCCATTCCTCTGATCATCCTAGCGGCTCTTCACTGCACCTGTCCCTGTTTGCACTAATCTCTCTTTAATCCGGGAAACCGGAATTGCACACGCTAATCCAGTTGAGAGCTCCCCAATGTCGTGTATAATGACATTAATGCTTCACTAGGGCTATTGGAAATACCTTGCCTGATGCATCCTAGCATTCCATTGGCCTTTTTCACAGCTGCCTCATGCTGGCAGCTTGTGGTCATCTCGTAACAAACCAGTTTCCTTCTCTGTTGCTTCCAACTGACAAGTCCCCAACTTAGAGCCAAAAAAATCTTTGTTACCAACTGCACTGCTAAATTTTATTCCATTCCAGTTTTGGAGATCATCCAGATTTTATTGCATGATATTGCCAATATGGCGGAGGACCAGACTACCTCTCTGCAAATTTTATGAGGCTATTTCCACTTGTTGTGCCAGGAGCATGAATACAAATCTTAAAGAAGATTGGTTCCAATACCTATCCTTAAGGAATTTCACTAATAACTTCACTCCAGCCTGACAGTTCACCATTCATTATAACCCAGCAGTTCTTTATCCAGCTTTCAAGTCTCATTAATTCCCATCTATCAAATGCCTTACTGAAATCCAGGTAGATCAGATGTACTGGATTGCTTGCATGTAAAAAAGTCAATTTCCTCAGACCGATCAGGTTGGTCTGGCGTAATCCACCTTTTGTGAAACCATGGTGTATTTTCTCTGTTAGCTTTTAACCTCTGTGTTCTTAACGACTCTTTCAAAATTTGTTCCAAGAGCCTGCATACAATGGAGGTTAAATTAGACATGCTATAGTTTCTTAGATCATAATTTTTTGTTTTAGAAAGAATAAACAGGCACAGGTTGACTCGCTCATATCTGGGACACGCTAGCCTGGCACGACTATGGCTATTGCTAGATCAGAGAGCCCCGGGTTCAGAAAGTCAGGTCCCCGGGGCCGGTCGAGACTTAGCATCCCTGGCAACCCAAGAGTAGCAGCTCTTTTATTACTGGTTTTAAGTTCCTTTGCAAGCTCCAGCTCTGCCTGGCTTTTGGCAGTCCATTCTTCCGCTACACTTTCTAACCAAGAGGTTGGTTTTCGTGCTGGTACGTCTCTCTTCCACTGCTCTCAGGCTTTCTGCTTTCTCTTAATAACATGCTTGATTGACACCTCGCTCATTCAACTTGGTCTGCAACTTTGATTTAAATGCCAAACCTCTTCCACATTCGGATCCTCAAGTTCTTCACTCCAGTCCACATCTACTACTAATTCCTCATATGTTTTCAAGTTTGTCTTTTTGAAATCAAGAACCTTAGTTGCACACTTACTTTTATGTATCCATCCATTTAATTTAAAATAAATTAGCTCACGATCACTTGAACCAAGGTTTTCCCCTACAACCAACCTTTCTGTGAGGTCTCGCTAAACCCTCGATATCAAATTTAAAATTGCATCACCTCTTGTTGGAACGGTGAGTTTATGGTGAAGAACTGTCAGCTATCACACATCCAGGAAAACTTGAGTCCTGCCATTATTAGGAGCACTTACCCTCCAATTTTTATCTTGGAAATTACAGTCTCCTATCATTACTTGAGTGCCAGCAGTATCTAGTTCAATAAAAACATTAGAGATCTTTATCCATATCCAAATCTGATCCCGGTGGCAATCAGCTGCAGCAGACTCTCTATACCCACTTGCAGGATCTGGTGCTTCGATGTTGAGCTTAGGCACTGTCTTGAAAAGCCACACCATCCTCTGAGGGGTGCAACGTCCGTGCAATTCAGATAGTTACTTTAGAGTACACAGGCTGCCCTTGTCCTGGGGAACAACTGACTCTCCACTAGGACCAAATTGGGCCCCAAGCTCTTCAAGGTGTATTACCTCCTGACTCACCTTACACATCCAGGACTTTCTATCTACTGGATTTTGCATAGCTCGTGGCGTGCCACACCTTCACTCCCTCCTGTCCCCACTAGAAGGGAGAGACGCTTGGTAGTTCAAGGCTCATCTGGTTTCTGATTGCATACAGTGTGAAGTTAAGATGCGGCCACTAAAGGAATCGGGACTGGTCTCTGTGCCAAAATCTGTTTACACAGAAGCCAAGCCAAATATTGCCATTTTGGCAATAACGTTACTCTCTCACTAGTCCAAAACCAGGAGAAAATTCCTTATCCGGCAGGGATGTAAGATCCCATTACCAACCGGTAAGGTTAGGGATGTTCAGGTGTACTTCTGTACACAGTTAACTAATAAGTAGGGAGGGAACAGAGGAGGGAGGAGCTGGTGCACATGGAGAGGCAGCAGCACGGAGAGTGGGGTGGGGGAAGGCAAGAGCCAATGTACGTGGGAAGCCAGAGCCGCCCGCCGCTCCTATCGCCTGCGCTGCTGTCAGGAGCCAGTACGTGCGGGGAGCTGGCTTTTAAGGTGGCTCCTGCGTGTGCCGTTTTCTGCAGAGCCACCTGCCCCCTAGGCTGCTGCCTCTTTCCATGCTCACGCCTGCCCCCTGCGTGTAAATATATTTTAACATCTCTAGTTACAGGTGATTGTTTCCTGGGTAACCGCTTACCATTTAACATCCCTATGTCCAGCATTGCTATCAGCAGTTAAATCAGAAGCGGCGTGGAAGACCAAACTGTCACTGTCTACTCAGGCTCTAAAAGTCTTGGAGACTGTAGGAAAAACCCATCGTAGCACCAACTCCTTAGCTGGCATCAGGTTTGTGTCTATTTTCCATTGCCAGTACCTTTGTAATGTTACTGCAAGTCCATGCAGATGCCCGCCAGGTTAAAATAAAGCAGACCTTTCCACAGGTGGGACACAGTCAACCCTTTTCTCCTTAAACAACGAGAAGTTGTGTGGCACCTTATAGACTGACATGGCTACCCCTCTCATACCTTTTCTCCTTCGTAATATGAACCAGGACTTGGGGATCTTGATAGATGATCAGCTAAATACGAGGTCCACGTGAAATGCTGTGACCCAAAGGGTCGATGCAATCCTTGAAAGTATACACAAAGGAATATCTAGAAGGATGGGGAAGACTGCATTATCTTTATTTGGTACTGGTGTGACACCCACCGGAATAGTATTTTCAGTTCTGATATCCCACCCTTCAGGAAGGATTTTGATAAATTGGAGAGGATTCAGAAAAGAGCAGGAGAATGACTGCAACATGTGTTGGAGTGAAAGGCTCAAGGAGCTCAGTCCTTCGGCTTAACCAAAAGAAGGCTCAGGGGTCACTTGATCAGTTCATAAGTATCCCCATGAGACACAAAGAGAGGGCTCTTCAATCTAGCAAATGTATGACAAGATCAGAAAGCTGGAAGCTGATGCTAGACAATTGAAGCTAGAAAGCACAGGGTATTCGTTTTTAGAACGGTACGGTAATAACCATTGGAACAACTTACTACAGGCCCCAGTGGATTCTTTTCCATTACTGACAGCTAAGCTTTCTCTCCTTCCTCCGCGCCCCCCCCCCCCACCTCCCTCCGCACTTCCAAATTTTTCTAATTCTAACAGGAATTAATTCAGGGGGTCATACTAGACGATCCCTGTGGTCTCTCCCGACTTTATAATCTATGAATGTTCTCATTCAATAGGTTCTCAAGTAGCATTTAAAATTACATTTTATGCAAGGAGTAACGGAACCAGAGAAGGTTGACGTGCTCCACATCCGACACATCTTACCGCCTTCCCATACTAGAGAATTGCGAACAGGTGTTTTAAGTAAATGTTACTTAGCCTTTTTCTGTAAAATAAAAATTCCACACCAAATACCACTGAATTTGGATAAAACAAATGATGGAGGAAAATAGTCAACTATTTCAGTTTTCAAAGTGTGAGTATTTTTAAAAACCCTCATACTGTCTTTTCAAACTACAAGCTAATGTAAAATGTTTCCTTGCCTATTTATATTCAAATTTCCTTGTGTGTTTCTCCTTCGTGCAAACCTTGCTGCTCCAAAATTCACTATGTATAAACTACTCTTTTCAATCAGAAGAGTTAAAAGCTTCATATATAACAACACCTTAAATGGTTTAATTTACTTTATCCTACTGAGACGCATAATACTAAAGCCACAAAAAGCAGAAGTGAAGCAGTCCGGACCAGCAGAAGTCAGGACTGCTTAGTCCCGGCTCACACTGGGTCTGGGATCTATCCCCGGTGTGGCGCTGCCTTTTAAATGTAATTTAAAATGCAGAGCCACAGCGTTCGTGGACCGGGCGCAAAGCGGAACTGAGCTGGGCTTGTTCAGCGCCGGCGTAGCATCACAAACAGCTGCCTTTCAGAATGTCATACCTAGGCTGTAGTGTACATGCTCCGTAAGAGCTTCTGTTCTTTGCTGCTGTCCTCACTCTGGCCGTACGTGGCTTCAGAGGCTGCTCCCGACTCTTTCCCATCATTGAAAAGAGACTCGGGGGTGCATCGCAGCAGGGGGAGGGGGCAGGGTGTAAGCAGGGGGCAGAAATGTACCAGCCTAGGGGCTTCAATTAACTTTCTGGTGGGGCAGAAAGGGGGCTGGAAAGAAAAATTGGGCAGGGAGGGGAGTGTGATTGGAGCTGGGGTGAGCCCTTCTACCGGAGTTTTGCTCCCACACAAGGAAGGACAACGGGGGTAACTGTTACCCAGAGATTGAGCCCCCTGCCAACGGTGCAGATCTAGGAGAGGGGCAGAGAGGGGTTTTTATTTCCCTTTTCAGAGAGACACGTGCCTGAGCGCAGGGCAGCTTCCCGTCTGCTCTTAAAGGTACAGCTGCCCTAATATCTTGTCTTTCCCTGCCAGCCCCTGCAGTCCCTCCCTCTCTGCACTGACTGCTACAGTCCATGGGGCAAAATGCTGCAAGCATCCCATCCCACATGCAGCTGTGAGGGAGCATGTAACACATTCTGAGGATTTAAAAGTCTCTCATCAGTTAATACGTGAAGTCTCATAACTGTTCAAATATTTGTCTTATCTCTTGCTGTGATTCCCTGAATTGCATTCCTGTCCTTCTACCCCACTTTAACGGTAGCTTTGCTCCTTTACAAATGTTATTTCTCTTACTCTTATTACGGGGCTGCGTCCGCTGCGTGCTACGCTTACCAACCAAATCCCCTGTAGTCTGGAGGGGTGAATGAGCGGGCTGGGAGTGTGGGGTCTCGGCTTGGGAAGTTGGGGCCACTTACTTGCTTTCACTTGGCTCCCAGCACCATAGCTCAGTCCCCGTCTACCACTGCTTTTAAAATCCATCTCATTTATTTTGCATTAATCGCTTCAACAAATTGAGCCCCTTAATTTTCATGCCACTCTATAAGTTGAGAGTTTGCCCTCACCTGCATTGCTGGCTGCATTCCTTTCTGGTCACCCTACTCCAAAAAGATGTAGCGGACATGAAGAAATTTCCAATCAAAACAGTGGCAATGATTAGAAACCCTGCAAGGTTCTGTGTGAAGAGAGACATTACACATAGCAATGAATAAGCGGTTACGCACTGGGGTCTCGGACAGTGTAGGGGACCCAGCCCCAGCAGTTCTTCCCTGGTGATGCAGCCCCCGCCTGCTCCTGGGCTGTGAAGTGGGAGCCAGGGCTGGAGCAGCCCATGCCCGGAGGGCTCGGCGCCAAGGCTGCCTGCAATGGCAGCGGCATGTGGACGCTGATGAGATGATGATGTCATTCTGTAGTCCAGCATGAGAATTCTTTTATATATATAGTGAGAGATTACTCTGAACACGTCATTATATATCTCTACTAGCATTACCCGTCCAGGGCTTACCTCGAAATAAGCTACGCAAATTGAGCTACTTCAATTGTGTAGCTTATTTTGAAATTGGGAGTGTCTACCCAGCACTTACTCTGAAACAGAGCATTCTTCCTCTGACTGCTCTTACTCCTCGTACAATGAGGGTTATAAGAGTCAGAGTAAGAAGTTCTCCGGCTTGGCAATATTTTGACGCTCTTTTGAAATAACTGCTTACTGTGTAGATGCAGACTAAATTCTTTTGAAATAATGTGGCTGTGTCAACGTACTCTCCCTGAATAGCCGGCTGGTTATGGAGCGGTGGGACGCCCAGCAGTGACACCAAAACTTCCGAATGCAGAAGGCCACCTTTATGGAGCTGTGTGCCTGGCTCACCCCTGCCTTCTGAGAACAGGACCCCCAGATGTGACCTGCCATCCCCCTGGAGAAGCAGGTTGCCATCACTGTCTGGAAGCTTGCCACCCCAGATAGTTACCGGTCCATGGGCATCCAGTTTGGCGTGGGAAAGTCCACCGTCAGGGCCCTCCTCATGGAGGTAAGGCACTCTTGAGCTGCTGTCTCTGCAGGGTGGGGGAGTTCTGGAAAGGGGGACCCTAAGGAAAGCGGGATGGAGGGGCAGGGGTGGGCTGAGGGTTGGGAGAAGCCCTGTTCCTGGGAGGTTGTGCCGTCCTGCTTTCACTCAGCCCTCCTGGGATGGCGGCCTCATGGGGGGTGACTCCTGGGGTGTTTGGGGGGGAGAGCGAAGGGGAGTAGGCACCTCCCAAGAGCTCAGGCACTCCCTTTCATTCTCTGTTTTGTATATTTCTTTGTCTCCTTATGCACGTGGTGAGGGCCATCAACTCTGTCCTGCTGCACAGGGTCATCCGCCTGGGAGACCTGGACCCTATTGTCACCGGATTTGCTACCCTGGGCTTTCCAATTGCGTGGGAGCCATTGATGTAATGTAACCCATATTCCAATCCACGCACCTCATCATCGAACCACCCAGTACATCAACCAAAAGGACAAGTTCTGGATGGTGCTGCAGGCCCTGGTCGACCGCTGTGAACAGTTCACGGACATTTTCGTCGAGTGGTTGGGCAGGGTGCACGAAGCCCGCATTTTCCGAAACTCCAGCCTCTACTACAAACTGGAGGCTGGCACTTTTTTCCCTCGGCGTGACCTTCGCATCGGAGACGTGCAGATGCTACTGTGCATCGTGGGGGACAAGGCCTACCCCCTCAAGCCGTGGTTCATGAAGCCCTGCACCAGCCACCTGAACCCCAGCAGGACCAATTAAATGCCCTCCTCAGCCAAGCCCGCATGGAGGTGGAATGCGCCTTCGGGCGCCTAAAGGTGTAGCTCCGGTGCCTCCTGACCCGCCTCGATGTGGGGGAGCACAATATCTCTGAGGTGGTCTCGGCCTGCTGTGGCCTCCACAACATCAAGGAGAGAAAGGGGGAGGCCTTCCTACTGGGGTAGAGGTCAGAAGCTGGCCGGGAAGGAAGGGCCTTCGAGTAGCCACACACAGCTGCAATCCGCCAGGCCCATCAGGTGGGGGTGCGCATCCGGGATGTCCTGAGGGAGAGTTTTTCTCAAGGACCCCAGTAACTCTCCCCAGGGCCTCCCCACTAGGGGCCTGTGCCTTGCCCCCCTCTGCCTTTCTCACCACAATCCCTCCCTTTCCCATTCCCTATACTGTCAATAAAGACACCGATTTTGAGTTGAAAAACAAAACCTTTGTATTTTTTCATAATAAAAGTAATTGGGAAGTGTAGAGGAGGGGGGCAGGCTGAGAACCTGGAGAGGGAGGGTGGAGGGGGACTGAAAACCTGGATGGGCAAGAGGGACTGAGAACCTGGATGGGGGAGAATGGAGGGGAACTGAGAACCTGGCTGTTCCCCACTCTGGCATGATGATTGCAGAAGTGGGGCCCTGCAAAAGCACCCCAAAACCTTGTCTTTACAGGCTTTGGTACAAAAGACTTCCCCCCAGACTCCTGATACCCGGACTTTGGGGAATATCCGCTGCCACCACTCAAGTATTCCAAGGAACCAGGGAAAAGATCACTTGGGAAACCTCCTCCCTAAAACCTCAGGGGTTCCTGAAGCTCTTTCCCCCAAAGAGCTTGAAAAAAGAAAAAAGAAACTAGCTACAGTCTGTGGTAGCTGACTCCTAGTCAAACAGACAGAGTGACCTCTCAGGACACAAAAATGAACCAATACTGATTAATAAGAAAAAGAAAACAAACTTTTATTATCAAAACAAAACTACCATTGCAAGCATAGTTGAGATGGCTAGATGGTAAGGGCCACTAATTGATATACTCAGAGAAAATTCCGTGAGTTAGAACGCTTGATTGCGAAAGAGAGAAAAAACACTGTTAACAGCTCAGACATCAATTCCAAATTCCCAAACCATAAAACCTGATGGGCTAATTAAACTTTGCCCTACTTACATATGGTGAGACTCAGACAAAGGAGGGAAAAGATAAAAGTTCCTTTGTTTCAGTTTGAAATCCCTACCTGCATTACTATTGGCTGATACCTGGCTAGGGACAGGAGACATAGTTAACCCCTTAGCCACCAGGCTGCTGGTCAGCCCTCCTGGTTATGACAGGGAGGGGGGCTCAGGCCTGGGAGCGGCGCATGGTGCAGCTAGAAGTGCAGCCTCAGGTCCAGGGACCTCGGCGGTGGGTGGGGTCTGGGACAACAAAGGTAGACAGGAGGGGGGCATAGAGAGGGGTCAGGTATGGTACAGGGGGGGGCGCGAGCAGAGACAGGATTTCATGGATGGTGGCATCATTTCATGGATGGTGGAACACATGTTTTTGCCCTACCGCACAATCTGATCCCACATGCAGGTCTGCCACTGGGCGTCATCCCGGACCCTCTGTGCCAGGGTTTGCTGCATGTCACAGAGGATGGCCACGTGCTGTCTCGTGAGGTCCTCGTGGACCCTCCTGCACTTGCGGCTGCCCTGGTGTCGGGCGGCTGCCTCGAATGGCATTGCTCGTCCCTCAGAGACGCTTGGTCTGGCTGTGGAGAATAAAGAGGGAGAGGTGGTAATTAATCTAAGCAGACACTGTCCCTGAGGCCCTGCCCTCCTCTGTGATCAGCAATCAACAGTCTTTGGGCCGGAGGATGGGGATGTCCTGGGAGCAAGGCCATGTGTGGCCTGCACAGCAGGCCCTGCCTCACAGGGGCCTCGAGGTGTATGGGGACCATGCTTCCACCCTCCACCCCATCCAACAAACAAGCAGACAAGGGAAGTGTCTGGCCACACTGGGATCCCATGGGTGGGAGAGGGCCCTGGAGCAGCCTGCCCCTCCATGGGGCTCACACGCACACCTGCGCCTGGCTGCGCTGCCTCACGCATGCAGGCAGGCATACCCGTGTACGGCACTCCTTGGACTGTGTGGGGTCTTGCGTGCGCCCTTGTGCCCAGCCTCCTTCCAGCGGTGGCTGGTGGTGGGAGGGCGTGGGTCAGACATGTGAGTGGTCTCCCCAGAGCCCATGAGCAGGAGTCCAGGGGTGCTCTGGGGCTGCCTCACGAGACCACGTTGTGCAGACCGGCACAGCACGTGCTTTCACGTGCATGGACTGCAGCACAATGTCCAGGTCGAGCAGGCCGAGCGACAATCGCAGCTCAACCCTGTGGGGTCCTGCCCTGGAGCGAGAGCTTTGCTCACGGGCTCTGGCGTAGCCCTGGCAGAGCTCTTTTACTTTGCTCCGTACCTGTTCCAAAGTTTGGGGGAAGGGGTGGCCCCATGCAGCCAGATCCTCAGCCATCCGGCCGTACATGTCTGCATTGCGCACCCGGGAGCAAAGGTTTTTAGGGTAGTTTTGCAGGCCCCCACTTCTGCATGCCAGAGTGGGGAGTTAGCCTTGACAGTGTATAACCGGTGCTCACAACGACTAGGAGGGAGAGGGAAAGAGCAGTTACCCCAGGGCCCAGTGATTTAAAAGAGCCCAAACCCTGTAAATCACTGCTAGAACACTGGGTGGCATGGGAAGGGCAGTGCTGAAGAGAAGAGGATGTGAGAGGCCTCTCTAGACCAGTGGCAGGCCACAGGCAGCCAAATAGGACACAGTGAACCCCCCATCTATCAGCATTAGCGCCCCTGGACCAGGGGATGTGAAAGGCCCCTCTGAACCAGTGGCAGGCACACAGGCAGCGAAGTCTAACGCAGTGAAGCCCCATCTATCACCTTTAGCTCCCTCTGGACCCGGGATGTGAAAGGCCCCTGTGGACCACTGGCAGGTGCAAAGGCAGCAAAGTGTAACATAGTGCACCCCCATCTATCAGGATTAGCTCCCTCTGTAGCCATAAAAGGATGGGTAGCGAAAACTGAGCAAAGTCAAAACTGACATACTAGTATGTCAGTAACCGCTACTGGGAGCTGATCTGGAGAGCAGCTGCTTGTGACGTTACAAGGGCCTCTTGCTCCAGCCTCTTTCTCCAGACCAGCTATGGCCACTGTACCACACAGCACCAGCTGCGCTGGGCAACACCGCCACTTGTACACTTTGCCTTCCAAAAACCCTTGGCTGCACACACCAGTAGCCCCCTCCTTCTTCTCGACCACTTGCTCTGTGGGGAAGGCCTTTGAGGGGCTGCTCAGCTCCTCCCACGCTCCCTCTTCCCAGCCTTTCCCTCGCCCACAGCCTCATCAACACCTTCATCCTCTTCTCACAACCCTTGCTTTCTGCCCTTCTCCTTCCTCACATCCCACGCTCCTCAAACTCACGCCGTCACAAACTCAGGCACGGGAGCCCACGGTGTTCCAAGCGCTTCCTTAGGGTCGCATCTTCTCAGGCCCGCACATCCTTCCTTTCCATGCCCGCAGGACACACGTTCCAAACACAGAGCTTTCCAGGAGCCAAAGAGCTGCTCATGGACTTTGGCACCCAGGAAGAAGTCTTCTTGCTCTCCTTCCCATGGAGCTACTCCAGGGTATGTCTACACTACAAAGTTAATTCGAACTAACGGACATTAGTTCGAATTAACTTTGATAGGCGCTACACACGCTCGGAGCGCTTAGTTCGAACTAGGTAAACCTCATTCTACGAGGACTAAGCCTAGTTCAAACTTACTAGTTCGAATTAAGGGGTGTGTAGCCCCTTAATTTGAACTAGTGGGAGGCTAGCCCTCCCCAGCTTTCCCTGGTGGCCACTCTGGCCAACACCAAGGAAACTCTACTGCCCCCCTCCCGGCCCCGGACCCCTTAAAGGGGCACGGGCTGGCTACGATGCCCGTGCCAGGTGCAAGCCTGCCAGCACCCAGCCAGCAGACCCTGCACCTGGCACGGCTCGAGCCAGCCACCCGATGCCCCCCAGCCCTCCCCCTCTTCCCGGGACCAGGCTGGCGGCTCCCGGGAGCTTGCCCGGGACCGCAAGAGGCGGGCACCCTCCTGGTCTAGTGCGGACATCGTGGACCTCGTCCACGACCTCGGCACTAGGCACAGGAAAGTGGCCGTCTAGGGCAGAAGAGCTGCCAGCCTGGCCACCCAGGAGCTGGTGTGCATGAAAATCAAGGTGGTCCACTGAGACCCCCCGACCCTGAGCCCTGAGCTTACAATGGCCGTACTGGGTCAGACCAAAGGTCCATCTAGCCCGGTAGCCTGTCTGCCGACAGTGGCCAACCCTAGGGATCCTGGAGGGGATGGACCGAAGACAGGGACCAAGCCATTTGTCTCGTGCCATCCCTCTCCAGCCTTCCACAAACTTTGGACAGGGACACCACTCCTACCCCCTGGCTAATACCACTCCATGGACCCAACCTCCATGACTTGATCTCACTTCTCTTTAAACTCTGTTCTAGTTCTAGCCTTCACAGCCTCCTGCAGCAAGGAGTTCTACAGGTTGACTCTTTGCTTTGTGAAGAACAACTTTCTGTTACTAGTTTGAAGCCTGCTACCCATTCCTTTCCTTTGGTGTCCTCTAGTCCTTCTATTATGGGAACTAATGAACAACTTTTCTTGATGCACCCTCTCCACCCCACTCATGCTTTTATAGACCTCTATCATATCTCCCCTCCATCTCCTCTTTTCTAAGCTGAAAAGTCCCAGTCTGTTTAGCCTCTCTTCATATGGGACCTGTTCCAAACCCCTCATCATTGTAGTTGCCCTCCCCTCTCCCACCCTCTCTCTTCCCCTCTCCCACCTCCTTTTCCCAGTCTCCCCCAGTTTTGTTCAATAAAGAGAGATTCTATTTTGGAACACAATTGTCCTTTATTTTGTACATCAGGAAGGGGGGCTAGGGAGGGGTAAGTGGAAGGAGGTGAGGGAGGAATGGGGTACGAGCCCCCAACGGGGAGGACTGGGCTGGCTCTGCGGGCTTCTGGGGGTGGAAGCTCTCCTGCAGCCCCCCAATTGCCCCCTCTCCGCAGATGGCAGCCTGCGGCAAGTGCAGCCGGTCTGATGGCCGAGCGCTGTGATGTGCCCAGTGTGGGTACTCCGGGCAATCCAAGCCAGGACTGCTTTGCAAGCGGGGCACCCCTGAGAATTGTCTGTCCGGGGTGGGGGGTCGGGTCCCTTTAAGCACAGCCCTCGGCTAGCCTGAGACAGCAGCTCCACGCTCTAAGTCCTCATCTGATGCCCTGCTGGCACTGCTTCTGGCCATCCTTAACCCTGGTTCAGGGTCCACTCTGCGTGGACATGCTAGTTCGAATTAGCAAAACGCTAATTCAAACTAGTTTTTTAGTCTGGATGAGTTAGTTCGAATTAGCTTAGTTCAAATTAAGTAATTCGAACTAAGTTAGTTCGAATTAGCGCTGTAGTGTAGACATACCCCCCACTCGCTGTCCCTTCCCAAGCCAAAGTCAGGGCCACCTGCCGGCTCTCTGTGCACATGGGTGCAATTAGGCTGAGCCAGGGCCTGCTGCTCTGAAGATCCCTCGCTAAAAAGCCATGCCGTGACTCCGACTCGAGCCGAGGTTGCTGCGGCGGCAGCACAGAGTACTAACCGCTATACAATCACGGCCGAGCCATGGGCCCCCGCGGCAGCTGAACGGGAAAGGCTCAGCTCTGCGCTCGCACAAAGGCCGCTTTCCTCACCTAGGGCTGCAGCTTCTCACGCACCCCTCCTCTCCGCACCCACTGGAGTAACTGAATTTTAGCCCAGGGGGTTTCCCTGAGTATCCTTATCAATTGATTGCTCTTTCCATCTAGACACTTTCCTATGCTTGCAACTGTAGTTTTGTTTTGATAATAAAAGCTTGTGTCTTTTTTTCTAAATAACCGGGATTGGTGGATGGCTGTGTCCTTAGGACTCAGCGCCCAGTTATAAGGGCAGAGTCCATTGTTGTCTGTGTTGTCCTTCCGTGTTTCCCAACTCCAAGCAAAAGGGAGGTTGGGGCAGGGAGAGAGTTTTACCTTTGGGAGGAGATTTCCCAAGTGATCTCTTCCCTGGTGTTCTTGGAATTACTTGGGTGGGGGCAGCGGATTCCCCAAAATCTGGGTATTAGGATTTTGGGGTGAAGTTTTTGTACCAGAGCCTGTAGAAGCCAGGTTGTCGGAGTGCTCTTGCGGGCCCCCACTTCTGCATTCGTCGTGCCAGAGCGGGGAACAGCCTGACACATCCCAAGCCCCAGCCAGGGCCAGCTGCTGGCTCTCTGTGCACATGGGCGCAATCCGGCTGAGCCAGGTACTGCCACTCCGAAGATCCCTCACTAAAACCCTCCCGTTGTGACTGGCAGTCAAAGCGACGTTGCTGCAGCCACACACAGCACAGAGTACTATCCGCTGTACGATCACCGACGTGCCTTTACCATGGGCAAGCCAGAGCCACTGGCTTTGCAGGGTCATTATCTCTCTGCAGGTAAAAATCACCTTGTGGGGGCAGGAGTGCTGGTTCCTGTATGGGAATAGAGGGGCCAGGCACCCTGCTGGCCAGGCAGGTGGCATTTCTTTCTCTCCATGCAAAAAGCTGGCGGTAACAGCACTTTCCCATCAGGGAGTTGCAGCCCAGTCTCCGGCGCCAGGGATATACAGCACGATATGAACAGAGAAGGCAGGCATTATAGCACTGAGGTGACCGGAGACTTTATGGAGGGTGCTTTTGGTCCCATGCGCTTTGCGCTTGTCCCCTCCCCAGAGGGGAAGGAAAAGAGAAATCCCTCCTCCCCTCGTGGGGTTAGCGCCAGCGAGCAAAGGGAGCCGCGTCCTCGGCGCGATTAGCACCTTAACCGACCGATCTAACCGAGCAGCCGGCGCACGCTGGTTTCAGAGCTTTGAAGTCAGGCGAGCAAGCGCTTTCCCTGCTTCCCTGCCGCGGGACACGGCGCGAGCGGCTCTGCTACTTGCGGGGCATTTCCGGCGGCATTTTCAAACCCCGGCAGAGCACGTGCGCGCAGACAGCACCTCCCGCCCTCGGGCCGACGGGAGCCCGCGGCGACAGGCAGGGAGCGCGCCCGGCGCGCGGCTCCAGCACGGGACATGCAGCGCAGGCGATGGAAAGGGGCCAGCTGGGGACCCCGCCTGGGGGGCGGAGCGGGCGGGGGCGGGGCTACTATTTGAAGGCACGAGGGGGGCGGGCGCAGCCTGGGGGAGGGGCGCCTGCCGGCGGGGAGCAGTGGGCGGGGCGGGGCAGCAGCCAGGGGCGCTGAGCGGGGCGGGGCTGCCGCAGGGGACAGTAGCGCGGGGAGCTACTGGCCGCAGCACGAGTCCCACAGATATTGGTGCGCGTGCCGCCTCCTCGCCGCCTTAACCCCGGGGCCCCCGCGCCATGGCCCCGCCCACACTCCTCCCAAGGCCTTCGGAAGCGCAGCGGCGTCCCCTTACTGCGCAGGCGCCAACTTTCCCGCCAAAAAAGGTCGAAACCAAAAAACGTAATAGGACGGAGCCTTCCCCCCCACCACGTGGTCAGGAGATGGTATCGCCCAGGGCTGAGCATATAAAAAGGCGAGTACTGGCCACGCCCCTTTCACTCCTGGACGCACAGGCCGCCTTGCTGCCCGTCTCGCCGGTAGGGGAAAGGTTTGTCTCCGCGGACGCGCCTTGGCTGCTCCGAGCCGGGTAACCGCTGCGCTCGGCTCCCCCCCGCCCGGAAAGAGCAGCGCGGAGCGGGGAGACGCCCGGGGCCGCCTCCTGGGGCCGCTTTGCTCCAGCCCGGCGTGTTCCCCGGCGCGCGTCGAAAGCGTTTCTCTGTTTCCCGGCCAGGCTGCAGCGCCGCCGCCCCCTGCTCCTGGGAAAGGCTCGCCTGAGAGCGCTTCGACGGGAGCTCCGGTGAGAGAGTGTAGGGGGTGGGGCGCGTGGGCGGTGTCCCCAATAGGCTGGGCAGTGTATCTGCTAGTCTCAGTGTCTGGGTATCTTCCTTCACTGGTGCCGGTTGCACAGACTGTCTGGCCAGGCTTTGAGCAGTTTGAACTGTGTGCAATGGGAGTGCTTTGTTACAGCTGAATGTACGAGGGGCCATAGATTGGGAGGCAAGGCTTTGAGCTGGGCCTGCTTCTTGCACCACCACCCTTACAGGAAAGGCAGAGGAAAAACGGAGGGAGCAGCCAATGGGGTTGCTTTTGAGAGCTCTGATGGAAGTTTGGGTAATTGAGGCAGTGCTGGGAAAGGGTTGGACGGTGGCTTGTGTCATGAACTGGCTGATGAATTCTCCAAAAGTCTGTGTGTCTGGTGATGTTCCCTCACTGGGGATGGCTTCGCACAGGCTGGAGCTGTGTGTTGAGCAGTTGGAATTGTCTCTAATGGGAGTGCTTTGTTACATGTGGATGGACAGGGGCAATAGATTTGGAGGCAAGGCTGTGAGCTAGGCTCCTTTATAGAGCCACCATCTTTGCAGAGAGAAAAGTGAAGGAGCAGCCAACTGAAGAATTTCCCAAAGATCTGATGGGAGCTTGGGTGAGTGTGGCCATTTTGGGGGCAAGGCTGTCTGTGTTTTTAGTTGGCTGCACTCAGTATCCACTAGTCTCAGTGTCTGGTGATTTTATGTCAGTGGTGCCGGTTGCACAGACTGTCTGGACATGGTTTGAACAGTTGAATTGTGCCTAATGGGAGTGCTTTGTTTCAGGTGGATGGACAAGGGGCAATAGAACTGGAGGCAAAGCTGTGAGCTGGGCCTCCTTTTTAGAGCCACCATCTTTGCAGACAGAAAAGTGAAGGAGCAGCCAAGTGAGGAATTTCCCAAATATCTCATGGGAGCTTGGGTGAGTGTGGTCATTTTGAGGGCAAGGCGGTCTGTGTTTTTAGTTGGCTGCACTCAGGATCCACTAGTCACAGTGTTTGGTGATTTTATGTCACTGGTGCCGGTTGCACAGACTGTCGGGACATGGTTTGAACAGTTGAATTGTGCCTAATGGGACTGCTTTGTTACAGGTGTATCAACAAGTGGCAATAGATTTGGAGGCAAGGCTGTGAGCTGGGCCTCCTTTTTAGAACCACCATCCTTGTAGGAAAGGCAGGCAGAGAGCAAACGCAAGGAGCAGCCAATTAAGGAGCTTGCCAAAGATCTGGTGGGAGTTTTGGTAAGTGTGGTCATTTCGGGGGCAAGGCGGTCTGTGTTTTTAGTTTGCTGCACTAAGTATCCACTAGTCACAGTGTTTGGTGATTTTATGTCACTGGTGCCGGTTGCACAGACTGTCGAGACATGGTTTGAACAGTTGAATTGTGCCTAATGGGACTGCTTTGTTACAGGTGTATCAACAAGTGGCAATAGATTTGGAGGCAAGGCTGTGAGCTGGGCCTCCTTTTTAGAGCCACCATCCTTGTAGGAAAGACAGGCAGAGAGCAAACGGAAGGAGCAGCCAGCTGAGGAGCTTGCCAAAGATCTGATGGGAGCTTGGGTGAGTGTGGTCATTTCGGGGGCAAGGCGGTCTGTGTTGTTAGTTGGCTGCACTCAGTATCCACTAGTCTCAGTGTCTGGTGATTTTATGTCACTGGTGCCGGTTGCACAGACTGTCTGGACATGGTTTGAACAGTTGAATTGTGCCTAATGGGAGTGCTTTGTTACAGGTGTATCAACAAGTGGCAATAGATTTGGAGGCAAGGCTGTGAGCTGGGCCTCCTTTTTAGAGCCGACATCTTTGCAGACAGAAAAGTGAAGGAGCAGCCAATTGAGGAGTTTGCCAAAGATCTGGTGGGAGTTTTGGTAAGTGTGGTCATTTCGGGGGCAAGGCGGTCTGTGTCGTTAGTTGGCTGGACTAAGTATCCACTAGTCTCTGTGTCTGGTGATTTTATGTCACTGGTGCCGGTTGCACAGACTGTCTGGACATGGTTTGAACAGTTGAATTGTGCCTAATGGGACTGCTTTGTTTCAGGTGGATGGACAAGGGGCAATAGAATTGGAGGCAAGGCTGTGAGCTGGGCCTCCTTTTTAGAGCCACCATCCTTGTAGGAAAGGCAGGCAGAGAGCAAACGCAAGGAGCAGCCAATTAAGGAGTTTGCCAAAGATCTTGTGGGAGTTTTGGTAAGTGTGGTCATTTTGGGGGCAAGGCGGTCTGTGTGTTTAGTTGGCTGCACTCAGTATCCACCAGCCTCAGTGTCTGGTGATTTTATGTCACTGGTGCCGGTTGCACAGACTGTCTGGACATGGTTTGAACAGTTGAATTGTGCCTAATGGGACTGCATTGTTTCAGGTGGATGGACAAGGGGCAATAGAACTAGAGGCAAAGCTGTGAGCTGGGCCTCCTTTTTAGAACCACCATCTTTGCAGACAGAAAAGTGAAGGAGCAGCCAAGTGAGGAATTTCCCAAATATCTCATGGGAGCTTGGGTGAGTGTGGTCATTTTGAGGGCAAGGCGGTCTGTGTGTTTAGTTGGCTGCACTCAGTATCCACTAGTCTCAGTATCTGGTGATTTTATGTCACTGGAGCCGGTTGCACAGACTGTGTGGACATGGTTTGAACAGTTGAATTTTGCCTAATGGGAGTGCTTTGTTACAGGTGTATCGACAAGTGGCAATAGATTTGGAGGCAAGGCTGTGAGCTGGGCCTCCTTTTTAGAGCCACCATCTTTGCAGAGAGAAAAGTGAAGGAGCAGCCAACTGAGTAGTTTCCCAAAGATCTGATGGGAGTTTGGGTGTGTGTGGCCTTTTAGGGGCCAAGGTGGTCTGTGTTTTTAGTTGGCTGCACTCAGTATCCACTAGTCTCTGTGTATGGTGATTTTATGTCATGGGTGCCGGTTGCACAGACTGTCGGGACATGGTTTGAACAGTTGAATTGTGCCTAATGGGAGTGCTTTGTTTCAGGTGGATCGACAAGGGGCAATAGAATTGGAGGCAAGGCTGTGAGCTGGGCCTCCTTTTTAGAGCCGATATCTTTGCAGACAGAAAAGTGAAGGAGCAGCCAATTGAGGAGCTTGCCAAAGATCTGGTGGGAGTTTTGGTAAGTGTGGTCATTTCGGGGGCAAGGCGGTCTGTGTTTTTAGTTAGCTGCACTAAGTATCCACTAGTCACAGTGTTTGGTGATTTTATGTCACTGTTGCCGGTTGCACAGACTGTCGGGACATGGTTTGAACAGTTGAATTGTGCCTAATGGGACTGCTTTGTTTCAGGTGGATGGACAAGTGGCAATAGATTTGGAGGCAAGGCTGTGAGCTGGGCCTCCTTTTTAGAGCCACCATCCTTGTAGGAAAGACAGGCAGAGAGCAAACGGAAGGAGCAGCCAGCTGAGGAGCTTGCCAAAGAGCTGATGGGAGCTTGGGTGAGTGTGGTCATTTTGGGAGCAAGGCGGTCTGTGTTGTTAGTTGGCTGGACTAAGTATCCACTAGTCTCTGTGTCTGGTGATTTTTATGTCACTGGTGCCGGTTGCACAGCCTGTCTGGACATGCTTTGAGCAGTTGGAATTGAATGAACTGGGAGTGCTTTGTTACAGGTGGATCGACAAGTGGCAATAGATATGGAGGCAAGGCTGTGAGCTGGGCCTCCTTTTTAGAGCCAACAACTTTGCAGACAGAAAAGTGAAGGAGCAGCCGACTGAAGAATTTCCCAAAGATCTGATCGGAGCTTGGGTGAGTGTGGTCATTTTGGGGGCAAGGCGGTCTGTCGTTAGTTGGCTGCACTCAGTATCCACTAGTCACAGTGTCTGGTGATTTTATGTCACTGGTGCCGGTTGCACAGACTGTCTGGACATGGTTTGAACAGTTGAATTGTGCCTAATGGGACTGCTTTGTTTCAGGTGGATGGACAAGGGGCAATAGAATTGGAGGCAAGGCTGTGAGCTGGGCCTCCTTTTTAGAGCCACCATCCTTGTAGGAAAGGCAGGCAGAGAGCCAACGCAAGGAGCAGCCAATTGAGGAGCTTGCCGAAGATCTGGTGGGAGTTTCGGTAAGCGTGGTCATTTCGGGGGCAAGGCGGTCTGTGTCGTTAGTTGGTTGCACTCAGTATCCACTAGTCTCAGTGTCTGGTGATTTTATGTCAGTGGTGCCGGTTGCACAGACTGTCGAGACGTGGTTTGAACAGTTGAATTGTGCCTAATGGGACTGCTTTGTTTCAGGTGGATGGACAAGGGGCAATAGAATTGGAGGCAAGGCTGTGAGCTGGGCCTCCTTTTTAGAACCACCATCCTTGTAGGAAAGGCAGGCAGAGAGCAAACGCAAGGAGCAGCCAATTGAGGAGCTTGCCAAAGATCTGGTGGGAGTTTCGGTAAGTGTGGTCATTTCGGGGGCAAGGTGGTCTGTGTCGTTAGTTGGCTGCACTCAGTATCCACTAGTCTCAGTGTCTGGTGATTTTATGTCACTGGTGCCGGTTGCACAGACTGTGTGGACATGGTTTGAACAGTTGAATTTTGCCTAATGGGAGTGCTTTGTTACAGGTGTATCGACAAGTGGCAATAGATTTGGAGGCAAGGCTGTGAGCTGGGCCTCCTTTTTAGGGCCACCATCTTTGCAGAGAGAAAAGTGAAGGAGCATCCAACTGAGGAGTTTGCCAAAGATCTGATGGGAGCTTGGGTGAGTGTGGTCTTTTTGGGGGCAAGGCGGTCTATGTCGTTAGTTAGCTGCACTAAGTATCCACTAGTCACAGTGTTTGGTGATTTTATGTCACTGGTGCCGGTTGCACAGACTGTCGAGACATGGTTTGAACAGTTGAATTGTGCCTAATGGGACTGCTTTGTTTCAGGTGGATGGACAAAGGGCAATAGAATTGGGGGCAAGGCTGTGAGCTGGGCCTCCTTTTTAGAGCCACCATCCTTGTAGGAAAGGCAGACAGAGAGCAAACACAAGGAGCAGCCAATTGAGGAGCTTGCCAAAGATCTGGTGGGAGTTTCGGTAAGTGTGGTCATTTTGGGGGCAAGGCGGTCTGTGTGTTTAGTTGGCTGCACTCAGTATCCACTAGTCTCTGTGTATGGTGATTTTATGTCACTGGTGCCGGTTGCACAGACTGTCGAGACATGGTTTGAACAGTTGAATTGTGCCTAATGGGACTGCTTTGTTACAGGTGTATCGACAAGTGGCAATAGATTTGGAGGCAAGGCTGTGAGCTGGGCCTCCTTTTTAGGGCCACCATCTTTGCAGAGAGAAAAGTGAAGGAGCATCCAACTGAGGAGTTTGCCAAAGATCTGATGGGAGCTTGGGTGAGTGTGGTCATTTTGGGGGCAAGGCGGTCTGTGTCGTTAGTTAGCTGCACTAAGTATCCACTAGTCACAGTGTTTGGTGATTTTATGTCACTGGTGCCGGTTGCACAGACTGTCGAGACATGGTTTGAACAGTTGAATTGTGCCTAATGGGACTGTTTTGTTTCAGGTGGATGGACAAGGGGCAATAGAATTGGAGGCAAGGCTGTGAGCTGGGCCTCCTTTTTAGAGCCACCATCCTTGCCTGAGAGAAAGCTATAGGAGCAGTCAAGAGGGGTGCTTACCAAAGACCTGACTGGAGCTCAGGTAAGTGTGGTGTTTGGGCGGGAGGGTTTGGGCTGTGGGTTGTCGTGAACTGTGTGGGTTAACTGGTCAGTAGTCTGTCTGGTCATTTTCTTTTACTGGTTCCCATTCCTGGACTATTTTCTCATATGTTGAGCCATTTGAATTGTGTATAATGGGAGTGCTTTGTTACAGTTGGGTGTACAAGGGATAGATTTTTGAGGCAAGGCTTTGAGCTGGGCCTCCTTTTTAGAGCCACCATCCTTGTAGGAAAGGCAGACAGAGAGCAAACACAAGGAGCAGCCAATTGAGGAGCTTGCCAAAGATCTGGTGGGAGTTTCGGTAAGTGTGGTCATTTTGGGGGCAAGGCGGTCTGTGTTTAGTTGGCTGCACTCAGTATCCACTAGTCTCTGTGTATGGTGATTTTATGTCACTGGTGCCGGTTGCACAGACTGTCGAGACATGGTTTGAACAGTTGAATTGTGCCTAATGAGAGTGCTTTGTTTCAGGTGGATGGACAAGGGGCAATAGAATTGGAGGCAAGGCTGTGAGCTGGGCCTCCTTTTTAGAGCCACCATCCTTGCCTGAGAGAAAGCTATAGGAGCAGTCAAGAGGGGTGCTTACCAAAGACCTGACTTGAGCTCAGGTAAGTGTGGTGTTTGGGCGGGAGGGTTTGGGCTGTGGGTTGTCGTGAACTGTGTGGGTTAACTGGTCAGTAGTCTGTCTGGTCATTTTCTTTTACTGGTTCCCATTCCTGGACTATTTTCTCATATGTTGAGCCATTTGAATTGTGTATAATGGGAGTGCTTTGTTACAGTTGGGTGTACAAGGGATAGATTTTTGAGGCAAGGCTTTGAGCTGGGCCTCCTTTTTAGAGCCACCAGCCTTATGCCAACGGCAGAGCAAAATCGGAGGGAACAGCCAACAGGGTTGTTTTCGAAAGATCTGATGGGAGCTTGAAGTAAGTATGGTGTTCGTGGGGCCTTTGTCGTTTGGTGGCTGGGCTAGGTATCCAAGAGTCTTAGTGTTTGGTGGTGATCCTTCACTGGTGCTGGTTGCACAGACTGTTTGGTGGTATGTTGAGTAGTATGAATTGTTTCTATTGGGAGTGGTTTGTTACAGGTGAGTCTGCAAGGGGCGATGTAATTGGAGGAAAGGCTTTGAGATGGGCCTCCTTCTTAGATCCTCCATCCTTGCACCAAAGGCCAGCAGAGAGAAAACTGAATGAGCAGCCAAGTGAGGCACTTGCAAAATATCTGATGGGAGTTTGGGTAAGTGTGGCAATTTTGGGGGTGAGGGTGCTGTCGTAGTTGGTGGGCTAAGTATCCACGAATCTTCGTGTCAAGTGATTTTTCTTCGTTGGTGCTGGTTGCGCAGTCTGGCCATGCTTTGAGCAGTTTTATTGTGCCTAATGAGAGTGCTCTGTTACAGGTGGGTCTACAAGGGGTGAGATTTTTTTCAGGCAAGTCTTTGGGCTGGGCCTCCTTTTTAGAGCCACCAGTCTTACACCAAGAGCAGAGGAAAAACGGAGGAAGCAGCCAACAGGGTCACTTTGGAGAGATCTGCTGGGAGCTTGGGTAAGTGTGGTCTTTGTGGGGGCTTTGTCGCTTGGCTGGGCTAGGAATCCAAGACGCTTAGTGTCTGCTTATGTTCCTTCACTGGTGCTGGTTGCACAGACTGTTGGGCTGAGTTTTGAGCCGTTTGAATTGTGTGTAAAGGGCGATAAGATAGGACAAAGGGCCTTTAGCTGGGCTTCCTTCTGAAAGGGACCAGCCAAAGTATGGTCTCTAGAGCCCTTTTAAAAATATGGGCATTTCTGAGTGGTTACAGCTAAATTAATCGCCATGGTTTTGTATTTCTAGTCGGGAATTTGTTTCCTCCCGTCTGCAAACTTACATTCAATGACATGTTATCAATCCATTTGAGGGTCCTCCCTCTTATACCATGACAACCTACTTGACGGGAGAGCTTTTGATGAGGGATCTTGCCAAAGTCTTCCTGGAAATTGTTGTAGTCCAATAAAGAGGCTGGCTTCCCCCTTCTCCACAGGTCTGTTAACCCTTTCCCACTCGAACTCTCCAGGAGGGCATGACTTGGCTTTACAGAAACTGTTCTCCCCTGCCCCCAACAAATTACATCTCGCACAATTTTGTGCTTGACCATGGTTCCAAGTAAATTGCCCAGTAAATTACAATTGCTTCTTTTGCTTGGCGGTTCTCATAGTATGGTTTTTACTATGGAGGACACATATAAGTTCGGCCTCTCTTTCAGTGCCTTTGAAAATCATCCGGGGTTATACTTCTCTCACTGTACCTTTTTGATTTCTGTTTAAGCAACTTACTCATTTCTGTGTAGTTCCCCTTTCCGAAATTAAGTGCTACAGAGAGGTTAGCGGGGTACCGTTTTAGTTTAGATGGAGCCCATCCTTCCTGTATAGGCTCCCCCTTTCCCCAAAGCTCCCCCCTGCCTGATAAAGCTAAATCCCTCCTGTCAACACCACCGTCTCCTCCACTCATGGAGACTGAAGTGCTGCCTGCCTACCTGGTCCTGCGTGTGGAAGCGGAAGCCTGGGAAAGGTCCGAGAGGAGCGCTCGGGTAAGTGTGGCTCTTTTTGGGGAGGTGGTCGGGGCGGAGGGTTTGTTGAGGGGAGGTGGGATGAGTATCGAGTGTCTGTGTAGCCAGACAGGAAACCCCCTTGTAACATCCATCTTTGCTTGCCTGGAAGCATGCAGGCAACACAGAGCAGTAAAACAGCATAGTCTTTGAAAGCCTGGACAGGAGGCCCAGATATGCCAGCTCATAAGTGACCCTGGATGGCTGTAGACAGAGATAGGCCAATTGTTGACCTTGAGGCTGCGAAAACTGCCTTGGCTGGCACCTATATTGATATGAACACACAGCTGTCCGTGGGGGGAGGAATCTCTCGCCCAGTAAAGAATGTCCAGTACTCACAATTTAGTTCTCTCTCTTACAAGTGTAAATTAAGTTGAAACTCCTTTGTAAGAACTGGCGTCACAAAGACAGACCAGCACAATTTGGAATCTTAGATAAGAAAGAGGATACGGGCCCCTATGGGTATAAAGATGGGTCCAGCACCACATTTTCTCTGAGTGTCAATCTACCATCTATCTGCAGGTCGGGTTAGGTGTTTGACCTCCCGAGGTTCCACGGAGATGCCCACCTCGTATTCGTCTTTCCTAGGAATTGAGGGACTGGCTCTGGCCTGATACGCTGGAGTAGAGAGGCACAGAAGGGGGTAAAAATTGTACCTGGATGTGGTCCTTTGTCTTAAGTGTACACGTAGACTTACAGCTCTCTAAAGATTAAGCTGTTACTTGGTACCATTATTTCTATTTTCTATCTTAATTTTCTTTGTAACCATTTTTAAGATCTATATTTGCTAGCAGTTAAGAAATAGAGCAATAGCCATTATAACCATATGATTTATAAGCTTCTTTAATAAACCTGTAACTGTTTAAGCTTAAACCTGACTCCTTCAGTTGCTGTAACAGAACCAAGCACAATTTAAAAGAACTCCAGCCGGTCATAAGGGACAGGTATAGGGAGAGCTTGGGCATTTGGATCGTGTCGCTTCCAGAGGACAGATCCGTAGGGGCATCTCTCAGTCTTCCCTAGGCTGCCCGCTGCGAAGGGATCCTGTATCCTAGCAGTCAAAGTCTGAGATGTAATAAGCTCTCCCTGTAAACTCTGGGGCGTCTGTCGGCCTCTTGGCTGCCCTCCGCGAAGGGATCCCGATCCTAGCGGACAAAGACACGGACGTTAAACTCCTTGGGGCGCCCTTCAGCCTCCCAGGCTGCCCACTGTGATGGGACCTTGCGTCTCAGCAGTTAAAGACTTGGGTGTAACACACAAACACACACTGCCCTGACCATCGGCTGAGAGCATTGGCGTAGTCGGCAGGATTGTGTTATTGGTTCAAATACAGCAACGTGAAGCCAGTCACGATTGATGTGGATTTTAGCTATATAGAGAAAATGTTTGCCCTAACTGGTGCTAGTTGCAGGGAGTGAGACGTCATGTGTTTGGCAGTTGAGAGTGCTCTGTTGCAGGTGGGGACCTTGAGGGGAGATTGGGCTTGGAGGGAAGGCTTGAAGCCAGCAGCCGGAGGGAACTGAGTGAGCAGCCAAGAGGGGAGTTTCCCGTAGGAAGGTCCAAGTGGAGCTCAGGTAAGCGTGGCTTTTGGGGGCTTGCGTTAAGAACGGCCATAGTGGGTCAGACCAGATACCCATGTAGCCCAGTATCCTGTCTTCCAACAGTGGAGGATAATAGTTCCCTAGGGCTATCATCTTCTTCTTCTTGGAGCAGGAGATGGCTACCCACAAATATTGCGTGGCATATTTAGGTTCATTTAAGGTGTTTACTTGACTCGATTCTGCATTTTCTTTCACGGATAGTGCCGCTCCCCCACCAGCACGACCTGTTGTGTCCTTCGCATCCCTGCCCGGGGTATGGCTGTGTCCCATTGATCGTCCTCATTCCACCAAGTTTCCGTGGTGCCTATTGTATCGTTATCCTTCTTTGATACGAGGCAGTCTGGTTCACCCGCTGAATATTTAGACGTCTAGCGTTTGTGTAGAAGCACTTGAAAAGTGTCCCTCCTGATCTGTCTGCCACTTGCAGAGGTGTTAGCCTCTGTTTTGTTTCTCATCTGCTCTTACCCATACCCTCTCATCTTCCATCCTGTCTTTCTTACTAGACCGTAGAGACTCTGCATGAATAGAGCCTCCCCTAAGAGATGTCTGTGTAGGATCCAAGTGCTCCTCCGCACCCGTGGGCTTTCCCTTAGCCCTTAGTTTCAAACCTGCTCTACGACCTTTTTAATGTGAAGTGCCGGCAGCGGGGTACCATTTTGGTTTAGGTGGAACCCATCCTTCCTGTATAGGCTCTCCCTTTCCCCAAGGCTCCTCTTCTCCCCCCCCCCCCTCCCCCCCCCACTGTTCCTGATAAAGCTTAAATCCCTCCAGTCTACACCATGGTCTCGTCCACGCTTGGAGACTGAAGTGCTGCCTGCCTACCTGGTCCTGCGTGTGGAAGCGGAAGCGTTTCAGAGTTAGCCTGGGAAAGGTCCGAGAGGAGCTCTCGGGTAAGTGTGGCTCTTTTTGGGGAGGTGGTCGGGGCGGAGGGTTTGTTGAGGGGAGGTGGGATGAGTATCGAGTGTCTGTCTGATTTCTCTAACTGGTGCCTGTTGCAGGGAGTGAGACACCATGTGTTTGGCAGTTGAGAGTGCTTGGTTGCAGGTGGGGACCTTGAGGGGGGGATTGGGCTCGGAGGGAAGGCTTGAAGCCGGCAGCCGGAGCGAACGGAGTGAGCAGCCAAGAGGGGAGTTTCCCTTGGGAAGGTCCAAGTGGAGCTCGGGTAAGCGTGGCTTTTGGGGGGTTGCGTTAAGAACGGCCATAGTGGGTCAGACCAGATGCCCGTGTAGCCCAGTATCCTGTCTTCCAACAGTGGCCGGTGCCAGCTGCCCCAGAGGGAGTGACCAGACGGGAACGAAGCGATCCCTCTCCTGTCGTCGGTTTCCAGAGGCTAGGGACGCCATAGATGGACCTGACCTTCATGAATGGATCTAGTTCCTTTTTTGGAGCCCTATTCAAGTCCTGGTCTTCTCAAGCTCCTGTGGCAAGGAGTTCCGCGGGTTGACTGCGCGCTGCGTGAAGGAACAACTTCCTTTTTTGTGTTCAACCTGCTACCTATTAATTTTATTTGGCGACCCCTCGTTCTTATGGGAAGAAGTAAATCACTTGTCCTTATTCACCTTTTCCGCCCCAGTCACGATTGTATAGACCTCTGTCGTCTCCCCCTCTTTTTCTAAGCTGTG
This sequence comes from Pelodiscus sinensis, assembly GCF_052426305.1. Classification (NCBI taxonomy): domain Eukaryota; kingdom Metazoa; phylum Chordata; order Testudines; family Trionychidae; genus Pelodiscus; species Pelodiscus sinensis. The sequence continues at coordinate 152,841,357 of NC_143053.1, forward strand.
AAAAGTCCCAGTCTTTTTAATCTCTCTTCACACGGGACCCGTTGCGAAGCCCTCGTCGTTTTGGTGGCCCTTCTCTGAACCTTTTTCAATACCTGGTGTATCTGTTTGGAGATGAGGCACCGACGTCTGTACGCCGGATGCAAGGTGTGGGCGTACCGTGTCTTCAGAGAGGGGCGATAAGAGATTCTCGGTTGTCTTTTCTCCCTCTCCTTCTCCCTCTCTCTCCTTTTGAAAGGATTCCTCAGGTTGTGTGTGCTTTTTGACTGCTGTTTCGCATTGAGTGGATGAATGTTTTCAGAGAACTCCCCCAATGACTCCAAGAGCGAGTGCTCTGTCTCTCTCCTGAGTGGTTAGAGCTAAATTAGTCCCCATGGTTGTGTACTTGTACTCGGGGATTCTCTTTTCCTCATGTCCGTTCCTTTCCATTCAACGATGTGAACTTTCCTTTGCCACTTTGCTGCTCACTGACTTAGTTGTGTGTGATCTTTTTCAAGCTCTTTGCAGTCTGCTTGGTTCTTAGCTATCTTGAGCAGTTGAGCATCACCTGCAAATTTTGCCAGCTCACTGTTGACCCCTTTTCTCCAGACCTTTTATAAATAGGTTGAATTGGATCGGTCTCGGTGCGGACCCTTGGGGGGTGGGGAGGAAACGGGACACCTCTCTCCATTCTGAAAACTGACCATGGATTCCTTCCCTTTGTTTCCTGTCTGTTTTTAACCATGATCTTTGTGGGCACAGCCCACGAAAGCTCACGAGACCATCTACGTATTTGAGTAGTCTTTCAAGTGCTTCCGGACTATTGGTTGTTTTTAAGGTTTTCCTGGTACAGACTAACTCGGCTACCCCTCTGAATTTTTTTTTCCCCCCCCAGTTATCAATCCACGAGAGGATCTTCCCTCTTATCCTATGATAACATACTTGACGGGAGAGCCTTTGGCGAGGGACCTTGTCAAAGGCTTTCTGGAAATCCTTCTAGTACACTAAAGCGGCTGGCTTCCCCCTCTTGTCCGCATGTCTGTTGACCCCTCCCCCTGAAAGAACTCTCCAGCAAGGCATGACTTCCCTTTCCAGAAACCATGTTGATTTCCACTCGGCCCTCCCCCCAGAACAAATTCTGTTCATCTGACAATTTTATGCTTGAGCATGGGTCCAAGTAATTTGCCCGGTACCGACGTTAGACTTACCGTGTGTAATTGCCAGAATGCCCTCTAGAGCCCTTTTAAAACTAGGGGTGGGTCCCGTTGGCTGTCTTCCCAGTCATTAGGTACAGAAGCTTGATTTAAAGGCTAGGTTACCAACCCCAGTGAAGACTTGCGCAGTTTCACATTAGACTTCTTCTTCTTTGGGAACTCTTGGGTGAATGGCGTCTGGTCCCGCTGACTTGTTACCGTGAAGTTTGATCAGCTTGAGGTGTCACTAGAGGAGGTTTCGGAACAGTCAGGGACAATGGCTCAGATTTGTCAGCTCAAAAGATTTGCTCGGCTTTGGGAATCTCCCTCACTCTATCCTCAGCTGTGAAGACGAAAGCGAAGAATTCCTTTAGTTTCTCTGAGCACCTCATGGTTTCGGAGTGCTCCTTCAGCATTTGGATGGTCAAATGGCCCCGCTGGCTGGCTGGCTGGCTGTTTAGCAGGCTTCCTGCTTCTGATGTACTTAGCCAAATGTGTGAGTTGGTTTTTTTTTTTTTTTTTTTTTTTCTTTTTTTCCAATTTCTTTCTTTGGCTGCTTGGCTAGCTGTTGTTCAAACTCCTTTTGGCTTTTCGTCTTCTATTTTTACACGTAATTGGACCATTTATGCTCCTTTCTGCTTTGCTCAGTAGGATTGAACTTGCACTTCTTTTTGGAACGATGCCTCTTTCTCTCGCTGCTGCTTTTTCTTGGTGGTTCTGCTAGAGTGGTTTTTAATGTGGCGGACGCATTTAAGTTGTTGGGCCCCTCTTCCAGCGTCTTTGAAAAGTGTCCGGGCAACTTGCAGGGATTTGACTTTTGTCACCGTACCGGTTTGATTTCTGCTTAAGCAACTTCCTCATTTCTGTGTAGTTCCCCTTTCCGAAATTCAGTGCCACTGGGATGTCAAACTGGATGACATTATGGTCACCACTTCCAAGCAGTCGGTTTCTATTGAGCTCTCGGATCAGATCCTGTGCTCCACTTAGGACCAAGTCAAGAATTGCCTCTCCCCTTGTGGATTCCGGAACCAGGTAGCCCAAGGATCAATCTTTTTAAGGTATGAAGAAATGTTCTCTGTGCATCCCGTCCTGAGGTGAGGTGTAGCCAGTCAATATGGGGATAGCGGGGCATGTCCACTATTATTACTGAGGTTTTTATGGTGATAGCCTCGCTAATCTCCCTTAGCGTTTCGTAGTCACTGTCGCTGTCCTTGTCAGGTGGAGGATAATAGTTCCCTAGGGCTATCCTCTTCTTCTTCTTGGAGCAGGAGATGGCTACCCACAAATATTGCGTGGCATATTTAGGTTCATTTAAGGTGTTTACTTGACTCGATTCTGCATTTTCTTTCACGGATAGTGCCGCTCCCCCACCAGCACGACCTGTTGTGTCCTTCGCATCCCTGCCCGGGGTATGGCTGTGTCCCATTGATCGTCCTCATTCCACCAAGTTTCCGTGGTGCCTATTGTATCGCTATCCTTCTTTGATACGAGGCAGTCTGGTTCACCCGCTGAATATTTAGACGTCTAGCGTTTGTGTAGAAGCACTTGAAAAGTGTCCCTCCTGATCTGTCTGCCACTTGCAGAGGTGTTAGCCTCTGTTTTGTTTCTCATCTGCTCTTACCCATACCCTCTCATCTTCCATCCTGTCTTTCTTACTAGACCGTAGAGACTCTGCATGAATAGAGCCTCCCCTAAGAGATGTCTGTGTAGGATCCAAGTGCTCCTCCGCACCCGTGGGCTTTCCCTTAGCCCTTAGTTTCAAACCTGCTCTACGACCTTTTTAATGTGAAGTGCCGGCAGCGGGGTACCATTTTGGTTTAGGTGGAACCCATCCTTCCTGTATAGGCTCTCCCTTTCCCCAAGGCTCCTCTTCTCCCCCCCCCTCCCCCCCCCACTGTTCCTGATAAAGCTTAAATCCCTCCAGTCTACACCATGGTCTCGTCCACGCTTGGAGACTGAAGTGCTGCCTGCCTACCTGGTCCTGCGTGTGGAAGCGGAAGCGTTTCAGAGTTAGCCTGGGAAAGGTCCGAGAGGAGCTCTCGGGTAAGTGTGGCTCTTTTTGGGGAGGTGGTCGGGGCGGAGGGTTTGTTGAGGGGAGGTGGGATGAGTATCGAGTGTCTGTCTGATTTCTCTAACTGGTGCCTGTTGCAGGGAGTGAGACACCATGTGTTTGGCAGTTGAGAGTGCTTGGTTGCAGGTGGGGACCTTGAGGGGGGGATTGGGCTCGGAGGGAAGGCTTGAAGCCGGCAGCCGGAGCGAACGGAGTGAGCAGCCAAGAGGGGAGTTTCCCTTGGGAAGGTCCAAGTGGAGCTCGGGTAAGCGTGGCTTTTGGGGGGTTGCGTTAAGAACGGCCATAGTGGGTCAGACCAGATGCCCGTGTAGCCCAGTATCCTGTCTTCCAACAGTGGCCGGTGCCAGCTGCCCCAGAGGGAGTGACCAGACGGGAACGAAGCGATCCCTCTCCTGTCGTCGGTTTCCAGAGGCTAGGGACGCCATAGATGGACCTGACCTTCATGAATGGATCTAGTTCCTTTTTTGGAGCCCTATTCAAGTCCTGGTCTTCTCAAGCTCCTGTGGCAAGGGGTTCCGCGGGTTGACTGCGCGCTGCGTGAAGGAACAACTTCCTTTTTTGTGTTCAACCTGCTACCTATTAATTTTATTTGGCGACCCCTCGTTCTTATGGGAAGAAGTAAATCACTTGTCCTTATTCACCTTTTCCGCCCCAGTCACGATTGTATAGACCTCTGTCGTCTCCCCCTCTTTTTCTAAGCTGTGAAAAGTCCCAGTCTTTTTAATCTCTCTTCACACGGGACCCGTTGCGAAGCCCTCGTCGTTTTGGTGGCCCTTCTCTGAACCTTTTTCAATACCTGGTGTATCTGTTTGGAGATGAGGCACCGACGTCTGTACGCCGGATGCAAGGTGTGGGCGTACCGTGTCTTCAGAGAGGGGCGATAAGAGATTCTCGGTTGTCTTCTCTCTCTCTCTCTCTCTCTCTCCTTTTGAAAGGATTCCTCAGGTTGTGTGTGCTTTTTGACTGCTGCTTCGCATTGAGTGGATGAATGTTTTCAGAGAACTCCCCCAATGACTCCAAGAGCGAGTGCTCTGTCTCTCTCCTGAGTGGTTAGAGCTAAATTAGTCCCCATGGTTGTGTACTTGTACTCGGGGATTCTCTTTTCCTCATGTCCGTTCCTTTCCATTCAACGATGTGAACTTTCCTTTGCCACTTTGCTGCTCACTGACTTAGTTGTGTGTGATCTTTTTCAAGCTCTTTGCAGTCTGCTTGGTTCTTAGCTATCTTGAGCAGTTGAGCATCACCTGCAAATTTTGCCAGCTCACTGTTGACCCCTTTTCTCCAGACCTTTTATAAATAGGTTGAATTGGATCGGTCCCGGTGCGGACCCTTGGGGGGTGGGGAGGAAACGGGACACCTCTCTCCATTCTGAAAACTGACCATGGATTCCTTCCCTTTGTTTCCTGTCTGTTTTTAACCATGATCTTTGTGGGCACAGCCCACGAAAGCTCACGAGACCATCTACGTATTTGAGTAGTCTTTCAAGTGCTTCCGGACTATTGGTTGTTTTTAAGGTTTTCCTGGTACAGACTAATTCGGCTACCCCTCTGAATTTTTTTTTTCCCCCCCAGTTATCAATCCACGAGAGGATCTTCCCTCTTATCCTATGATAACATACTTGACGGGAGAGCCTTTGGCGAGGGACCTTGTCAAAGGCTTTCTGGAAATCCTTCTAGTACACTAAAGCGGCTGGCTTCCCCCTCTTGTCCGCATGTCTGTTGACCCCTCCCCCTGAAAGAACTCTCCAGCAAGGCATGACTTCCCTTTCCAGAAACCATGTTGATTTCCACTCGGCCCTCCCCCCAGAACAAATTCTGTTCATCTGACAATTTTATGCTTGAGCATGGGTCCAAGTAATTTGCCCGGTACCGACGTTAGACTTACCGTGTGTAATTGCCAGAATGCCCTCTAGAGCCCTTTTAAAACTAGGGGTGGGTCCCGTTGGCTGTCTTCCCAGTCATTAGGTACAGAAGCTTGATTTAAAGGCTAGGTTACCAACCCCAGTGAAGACTTGCGCAGTTTCACATTAGACTTCTTCTTCTTTGGGAACTCTTGGGTGAATGGCGTCTGGTCCCGCTGACTTGTTACCGTGAAGTTTGATCAGCTTGAGGTGTCACTAGAGGAGGTTTCGGAACAGTCAGGGACAATGGCTCAGATTTGTCAGCTCAAAAGATTTGCTCGGCTTTGGGAATCTCCCTCACTCTATCCTCAGCTGTGAAGACGAAAGCGAAGAATTCCTTTAGTTTCTCTGAGCACCTCATGGTCTCGGAGTGCTTCTTCAGCATTTGGATGGTCAAATGGCCCCGCTGGCTGGCTGGCTGTTTAGCAGGCTTCCTGCTTCTGATGTACTTAGCCAAATGTGTGAGTTGGTTTTTTTTTTTTTTTTTTTTTTTTTTTTCCCAATTTCTTTCTTTGGCTGCTTGGCTAGCTGTTGTTCAAACTCCTTTTGGCTTTTCGTCTTCTATTTTTACACGTAATTGGACCATTTATGCTCCTTTCTGCTTTGCTCAGTAGGATTGAACTTGCACTTCTTTTTGGAACGATGCCTCTTTCTCTCGCTGCTGCTTTTTCTTGGTGGTTCTGCTAGAGTGGTTTTTAATGTGGCGGACGCATTTAAGTTGTTGGGCCCCTCTTCCAGCGTCTTTGAAAAGTGTCCGGGCAGCTTGCAGGGATTTGACTTTTGTCACCGTACCGGTTTGATTTCTGCTTAAGCAACTTCCTCATTTCTGTGTAGTTCCCCTTTCCGAAATTCAGTGCCACTGGGATGTTAAACTGGATGACATTATGGTCACCACTTCCAAGGAGTCGGTTTCTATTGAGCTCTCGGATCAGATCCTGTGCTCCACTTAGGACCAAGTCAAGAATTGCCTCTCCCCTTGTGGATTCCGGAACCAGGTAGCCCAAGGATCAATCTTTTTAAGGTATGAAGAAATGTTCTCTGTGCATCCCGTCCTGAGGTGAGGTGTAGCCAGTCAATATGGGGATAGCGGGGCATTTCAACTATTATTACTGAGGTTTTTATGGTGCTAGCCTCGCTAATCTCCCTTAGCGTTTCGTAGTCACTGTCGCTGTCCTTGTCAGGTGGAGGATAATAGTTCCCTAGGGCTATCCTCTTCTTCTTCTTGGAGCAGGAGATGGCTACCCACAAATATTGCGTGGCATATTTAGGTTCATTTAAGGTGTTTACTTGACTCGATTCTGCATTTTCTTTCACGGATAGTGCCGCTCCCCCACCAGCACGACCTGTTGTGTCCTTCGCATCCCTGCCCGGGGTATGGCTGTGTCCTGTTGATCGTCCTCATTCCACCAAGTTTCCGTGGTGCCTATTGTATCGCTATCCTTCTTTGCTACGAGGCAGTCTGGTTCACCCGCTGAATATTTAGACGTCTAGCGTTTGTGTAGAAGCACTTGAAAAGTGTCCCTCCTGATCTGTCTGCCACTTGCAGAGGTGTTAGCCTCTGTTTTGTTTCTCATCTGCTCTTACCCATACCCTCTCATCTTCCATCCTGTCTTTCTTACTAGACCGTAGAGACTCTGCATGAATAGAGCCTCCCCTAAGAGATGTCTGTGTAGGATCCAAGTGCTCCTCCGCACCCGTGGGCTTTCCCTTAGCCCTTAGGATGTACGGTTGGTGTATTGTGGGAGAAGAGGAAGAAAAGCATCCATTACAGCATGTCCCTGGAGAGGGATTGTTCATTGGGGAAGGAGAGGATTTGAGCCCAGGATTTGGAGTTTTAGTCCTTTAGCCCTGCCTACCATTGAGCATGGCCCTTCTGCTTGATCAGTGATTTGCAGATAGTTATGTATAAGATGTGTGCTGGGTATCAAAAGTAAAGGAGCATTTCATAACTTTAGTAGATTTTTCATGCAAATATATGTAACTCAACAATATTAAATTAAATATTCATTTGATATCTCTCCTCCCTTAGCATGCAAGAAGTATTGTGCACAAATGAAATTACGTAATGTGTGCTATTCATTTTACACTGCTTTGTCAGCAGTGTATGTCCTGTAACAATGTTAAGCTTGGATGAATCCTGTTTTATAAATCTGATTTATTTCTTGGAAGGAAAAGGAAGAAAACATCCTTTTTTGTGAACTCTCTAATTTATCCATTCTCATCAGGAACATGGTAGACTACAGGAGTAATCTGTAAGCCTTTAAATATTTCTAACAGTTTTGAGTTGAGTAAGAAAATGTTGAGTTTCTTTAATCTTTGATTTTTACTACAAGGCATACTTGCTCTTTGGGTAAAGATCCTCCACCTAGTGTTCAAGTAAATAAAAGCCTATTGTACACTAATGAAACATCGTAATTGATGCTTTAAATCTTAGATCTAGAAACTCAAAGCTACACTTCCCACAGTAACTATAATACAATATAAGTAAGTAATGATTAATAGGGCACAGTTACTGTTCTGGAAGCTTAACTTTAAATCTCATAACTTTAAATCTCATCCCCCAATCACAAAATACATGTCTCAAACAGCACATTACAGATGACCATTTCTGTTTCATTTTAAGAAAAACAGATTACACATTCAAAATAAGTGCATTGAGTTTATTTCCATGAGAGAGGCTCCACAACGAAGAAAAACAAGAGATCACAAAAGCTAAATACTGTAACAAATAGGGCTGGTTTAGATTTTATTTTGGCATTAGTTTTGTATCTTCGCTTCAAATGTTTTGAGAGGCACGGAAGAGAACCAGTGTGCACTTTGCTCAATGGCCAGCATATCCCTATTATATCAGTGACAAATGCCATCATTAATATGACAGTAGCTTTCTCAATGAGAATACTTATGTTTACATATATCATTAAGATCTGGCAGACATACATTATTACATGATTTACATAGCTAACCGTTATTAGTAGGAACGAATAGCAGGTGGAACTGTTGCGCAGTCTTCTTCATTTAAAGTTTTGTCAATTACAGGTCTGTATTTTAAAGTAACCTAAAGATACAAAAGACAGTATTAACTAAAGCAAACAAGAGCAAGAAATCACAAATTATGTCATAGAAAATACTGGCAACTACTGCTCCATCACAATATTCAGAATTAGAAAATTGACAAAAAAAAACTTGCAAAAAGCAACATTAAGTCAAAAGCATCTCAAATGGGAAAAAAAACCACCTCTTTCCAGATCTAAGTAAGATTTATTTCTAAGTTCCTTCTTGCTTCCCTACCAGTAACATCTTGGAGCATTTGAAGGCACAGTCTGTATTCAAGGGAATAAAATGCCTCATGTCACTACCAATCACCCTTCTGGCACTTAAGGAGGTTAATCACCTGGAAGGGGAGGTGATCCTGAGTACTTCGTATTAGAGCTGTACTGTAGATCACCTTGCAGGGGGAGTGTGCATATAGGGAGGGGGTTGTAAGAGCAGAGATTTTTAAAGCTGTAAATTATTTATACTAAGCATCACCACACACATCTGTGTAATAAGAATTATGAACTAGCCTGTTGTAAGATGAAAAACTATTCCAGTTCCCAGCCAAGTACAAAATCAATTTTCTACAAAGCAATTCAGGAATGGCTCTCATCTTGCACATTTAGTTCTTATACTCCTAAATTATACTACTGTACAGTAGACTTCCACTAATCTGGCACCTTTGGGACCCAGGTGGTGCTGTATTACCAGATATGTCCGAGTACCTGGAGGTACTATAAAGGAGCATACTCCCAACCCAATCCCCCTTCTCTCACCTCCCCTCCCCTCTACCAGAGCCAAACTCCTCCCCTCCCTGCTGTAACCCAGTCTCTCTTCTGCCCCAACCTTATGTCTGGGTTCCAAGGCAGCTCCCTATGCTCAGCAGCCAACTGCTAGCAAGTGCAGGCTGGATGCTGTGTGCACTGGGGACTGTGAGCGGAATGGCGCATGATGGGAGTGTGCATGCGGTTTATAGTGGCCCGGCCGTGAGAGCGGCTGACTGAAGCACTTCCGCGTTCCAGTTACTGCCCGACTATTGGGAGTACCAGACAACTGGACACCAGACTATTGGAGTTTTACTATATTTAACTAAATGAGGTACTTCATAAAGAAATTTCAACTAACTTCCATTACATTAATGCAATTTCCACTTGAAAAACAGGATGGGACAAAAGCCCCCCCCCCCCCAACCCCAGAATCAACATACCGTCCCAGTCTTGGCATCCATAAAAGAAAGGGTGTGTTTTCTCCAATGCTCTTCAAAGGGTCTTTTCTGTTGCCCTTGTATTGGCTTGGAAAAGTCATATTCATCTACCCTTACCTAAGCAGTAAAAAGAAAGTATTATGCAGTAGATCACAAACTGCATTTTCCAAATGAATTTAACTACCAACAAGATTAGGTCACTTCTAATTATACTGCTGTAATACCAAATTAATGCTGTAATACCAGATTAAGTTTTGTTCTACATTTTATGTTAATTCCTGTTTTTATTTCAAAATTAGTGCAGAATTTCAGCAAGTTAAGTAGGATTGTAACTGTGTGGAAATTCTAGAGTGCATTATCTTCATATAATGCGTACACTGTTTTCAATCTTTTTATTGCTAGCCAGTGACCATATCATAGCTATTCTTTTTATCAATATTTTAAAAGTAAGATTCAGTGGGACTGATTAGAAGCTGTGTTTATTGCATCAATACCCAGCTGATTCTGGTTACTGAGATACTGATCAATGGGTGTGAAAGGGTCATTTAGATTTACTTAAACCATTGAGGCCACAAATCAGTTTACAAGCTTGAAGTCAATATCAGGAACACTTTTTCAAGCATCTTAAATCAATTTTAGAGTTTTAGGAATAAGCAATGCAAACTGAAACCTCACCCTTCTCCCAACCTCAAGTATATGTGATTTAAAACCAAGATATGTTTGCCAAGAAAAGTTGTCCCATATGTATGAAAACCCTATTTATGAAACATGTTTAAAGTACACAAGCACCTTGTAGTCCTCTCTGGCATGAGCACCACGAGAGTCTTTGCGAGCCTCAGCACCATAAATAGTTTGCATAGCACAAATCATCAAATTTTGCAGTTCCAAGGTCTCCACTAAGTCAGTATTCCACACCATACCTAGCAAGACATTACACTACATTGAAGTATGTTTAGCAACAAGTGTAAGTACTTCTCATCAATCTCTTTTGTTTGCTGGTACTGTACTTAGAAGACAGTACTGTAGTCACAACACATGTTTTCCTACGCAAAAAGTGCATCTCCATCATAGCATGCAGACATCTCTCGCCAGTCTTGCATCTTTCATAAGCTGACAATCAATTTTCCCTCTTTTCCATCCATGTGCAGAATAAACTGTGTGCGCACTGAGGCATGTGCAAGTGTGCGCCCCTAGCAGAAAGAGAAAACCAAGCTTTCTGCTGATCACTGGCTGTTGCTGGAATCTCTCCTAAGCAGCCACACAAGTGCACGGTTTACAGGCAACATGTCTGATAATACTGATTAACTGTGCAAAAGTAGCATATTTTGGTTTTGAGGCATGTGCCTGCCACTACTAGAGACAATTGTGAAATCAAACTTAATTATCTGAGTCAAAAATAATTATTAAAGACTAAATGTGCCCAAAATGAGATTGAATCTTGCATGTAATGCATCAAAACACAATTTTGTCCTCATACTCAAGCAGCGTTTGTTTCAGCTTACAAAACTTGGCTCCAAATTTAAATGAGGTCACTTAAAAAAAATCTTTGGAGCTAGCTGGGCAAAAAAGTTTTTCCAGCAGAATTTTACTGGTATCCAGTGGATACAGGCTACGTTTTTAAGAAACTGTATAATCCAATTGCCGGGATCACCAATACGCTGATATCATGTCATTCATCCATAAGATCTTAAATTGTAAGACAGGCTTTTCCTCAACTTGGTGTCTAACAATCACTACAGCCTGTAACACAGCCTCTTTTAGAATGTTCAGTTCAAAGCCCATCTCTACAAGTAGCTACAAAAAGAAAAGTTGCGGAAAGGAAAAAAATAATTTACCGATTATTTAAGAAACTCTTGAGTTGTATCCTATTTTTACAGGAAAAGGTGTACACCCTCCTTAGAGAGCTTAGTAAAGCTGGATTTGTGTATCTTTTTTCCCCAAATAAACATATACCAGAACATTGTTAAGAATAGATTAACCTTTACACATTATACTATTTTCAGGATTTGTTTATAATAAATTAAGACTAATATCCTTCTGCATATTTGAGGTGAACACACACAAGTTTTCTGGGAAGGAATAATATTTTCCTTATATTGAAAAGTGTTAGGTTTTTTTCTAGTTTGTGTAAGTTAACTAACATTTACACGTCTGATTTTTTCTAATCTACATTTGCATTCTATAAAACATTCAAACAGAACCTCTTTAAAATGTTTCCATGCAAATTCACAAATGTCAAGACAACTGCAACAATAGTTTTGAAACTGCAGCTCAAGTCAGTTGATTTTTATATTAACTCTTCATTGTAACTGAAAATACCTTTGAAATGTAGAGATTTACACACAGTGCGCCCCCACACTGAGTAAACACACGTACACGCACAGGTAACAAAATGAACACACAAGCTACTGTAGAATTGTACCTCTGTCAAATGTCTTCAGGTCATCCAAATCACGATAAATGTGGCCAAGTTTCTCACAGCCTTCCTGTAGTACAGAACCTGTTCGGAACACTGCAGCATGGCTTTGCATTGTCTACAAGACACCAAAATGTTTTAAAAAATAGTATACTTCCAAAACCTGTAAGAAGTTTCAAGGAAGGCATTAGAATGTCTTTTGTAATCTCAGTTTCTACAGAATTAAGCTTTCTTTTATAATTTCCCGTCATTGTGGTTGCAAACCCATTCTGTATGTGAAATAATGCAACGATTCCATTCTGAATAGGAAATCTGAAAAAGTTCTAAGGGCCAAACAATCCCCCACATATTTATGCAGGGATCATCGAATTGAGGACATAAATGCGTGGTTGCGCAGGTGGTGTCGCAGAGAGGGATTTGGTTTCTTCGATCATGGGACTCTGTTCCGGGCACAAGGATTGCTAGGAAGAGATGGGATCCATCTAACCAAGAGAGGAAGGAGCATCTTCACGGGCAGGCTTACAATCCTAGCGACGAAGGCTTTAAACTAGGTTCGTCGGGGGACGGTGACCAAAACCCTGAGGGGAGTGGGAAAGTCGGATACCGGGAAGAAATGCAGAGAGGAACTAGCAAGAAAGGAGGACCCCTGTTGCAAATGGAGAAGATAGGGTGATCAACTGGTTACCTGAGGTTTTTGTACACTAATGTGAGAAGTCTGGGCAACAAACAGGAGGAACTGGCCCAGTCCAAGAAATATGATTTAATTGGGATAACAGAGACTTGGTGGAATGACTCGCATGACTGGAGCACTGTCATGGAAGGGTATAGACTGTTCAGGAAGAACAGGCAGGGAAGAAAAGGAGGGAGGAGTTGCACTATATGTAAGAGAGCACTACGATTGCTCTGAACTCCAGTATAAAGAGGAAAAAAAACCTGTTGAGAGTCTATGGGTTAAGTTTAAAGGCACAAACAACAGCAGTGATGTTGTGGTTGGTGTCTGCTACAGGCCACAGAATCAGGTAGATGAAGCTTTCTTTGGACAGCCAAGAGAAGCTTCTAGATCGCAGGCCCTGGTTCTCGTGGGGGACTTTAATCACCCTGACATCTGTTGGGAAACCAATATGGCAGTACACAGGCAATCCAGGAAGTTTTTGGACAATGTTGGGGATAACTTCTTGACAAGTGCTGAAGGATACAACAGGGGCCGTGCGCAGCTTGACCTTCTGCTCACAAACAGGGAGGAACTAATAGGGGAAGTGTGGAGGTGGGTGACAACCTGGGAAGCAGTGATCATGAGATGGTAGATTTCAGGATCCTGACCAAAGGAAGAAAAGAGTAGTAAAATATACACCTTGGACTTCAAAAAAGCAGACTGACTCCCTCAGAGATCTGATGGGCAGAATCCCCTGGAATGCTAACATGAAGGGGAAAGGAGTCCAGGACAGCTGGCAGTATTTTAAAGAAGCCTTATTGAAGGCACAGAAAGAAACCATCCTGACGCATAGCAAGAGAGGCAAACATGGTAGGAGACCGGATTGGCTTACGGGGGAAATCCTTGGTGAACTTAAGCACAAAAAGGAAGCTTACAAAAAATGGAAACTTGGACAAATGACCAGAGAGGGGTTTAAATGTATAGCTCGAGGATGCCGGGGGTTATCAGGAAGGCGACAATGGAATTACGACTGGCTAAGGATGTGAAGGATAACAAGAAAGGTTTCTACAGGCATGTTAACAAGAAGGTGGTGATCAGAGAGGGTGTGCAGCCCCTACTAGATGAAAGAGGTAACCTAGTGAAAGATGACGTGGGGAAAGCTGAAGTACTCAATGCTTTCTTTGCTTCCGTATTCACGGACAAGGTGGGCTCCCAGACTACTACGCTAAGTGACGCAAGATAGGATGAAGATGGACAGCCCTTGGTAGGTAAAGAACAGGTTAGGAACTATTTAAAAAAGCTAAACGTACACAAATCCATGGGTCTGGACTTAATGCATCCGAGAGTACTGAGGGAGTTGGCAAATGTCATTGAGGAGCCTTTGGCCATTATCTTTGAAAAATCGTGGAGATCAGGAGAAATCCCGTATGATTGGAAAAGGGCAAATGTAGTGCCCATCTTCAGAAAGGGGAAGAAGGACGATCCAGGAAACTATAGCCCGGTCAGTCTTACCTCGGTTCCTGGAAAAATCATGGAAGGGATCCTTAAGGAATCCATTTTGAGGCACTTAAAAGAGAGGAAAGTGAATAGGAATAGTCAGCATGGATTCAAAGGGCAAGTCGTGCCTGACTCATCTGATTAGGTTCTATGATGAGGTAACTGGCTCTGTGGGCCTGGGAAAGTCAGTGGATGTGATATACCTTGATTTTAGCAAGGCTTTTGATATGGTCTCCCACAATATTCTTGCCAGCAAGTTAAGGGAATGTGGTTTGGATAAATAGACGGTAAGATGGATAGAAAGATGGCTAGAAGGCCAGGCCCAGCGGGTAGTGATCAAGGGCTCGATGTCAGGATGGCGGTCGGTTTCTAGCGGAGTGCCCCAAGGTTCGGTTCTAGGACCGGTTTTGTTCAATATCTTTATTAATGACCTGGATGAGGGGATAGATTGCACCCTCAGCAAGTTTGCGGATGACACTAAGCTAGGGGGAGAGGTAGATATGCTTGAGGGCAGAGATAGGGTCCAGAGTGACTTAGACAAATTGGAGGATTGGGCCACAAGAAATCTCATGAGGTTCAACAAGGACAAGGGCAGAGTCCTGCACTTGGGACGGAAGAATCCCAAGCATAGTTACAAGCTGGGGACCAACCAGTTAAGTAGTAGTTCTACAGAAAAGGACCCGGGGGTTACAGTGGATGAGAAGCTGGATATGAGGCAACAGTGTGCCCTTGTAGCCAAGAAGGCTAATGGCATATTAGGTTGCATTAAGAGGAGCATTGCCAGCAGATCCAGAGATGTCATTATTCCCCTTTATTCGGCTCTGGTGAGGCCACATCTGGAGTAGTGTGTCCAGTTCTGGGCCCCCCACTACAAAAAGGATGTGGACACACTGGAGAGGGTCCAGCGGAGGGCAACCAAAATGATTAGGGGGCTGGAGCATATGACTTATGAGGAGAGGCTGAGGGAGTTGGGTCTGTTTAGTCTGCAGAAGCGAAGAGTGAGGGGGGATTTGATAGCCTTCAACTTCCTGAAGGGAGGTTCCAAAGAGGATGGAGAGAGGCTGTTCTCAGTAGTGACAGATGGCAGAACAAGGAGCAATGGTTTCAAGTCGAGGTGGAAGAGGTCCAGGTTGGATATTAGGAAAAACTATTTCATTAGGAGGGTAGTGAAGCACTGGAATTGGTTACCTAGGGAAGTAGTGGAGTCTCCCTCCCTAGAGGTGTTTAAGTTTCAGCTTGACAAAGCCCTGGCTGGGTTGATTTAGTTGGGATTGGTCCTGCCTAGAGCAGGGGGCTGGACTTGATGACCTTCTGAG
This sequence comes from Pelodiscus sinensis, assembly GCF_052426305.1. Taxonomy (NCBI): domain Eukaryota; kingdom Metazoa; phylum Chordata; order Testudines; family Trionychidae; genus Pelodiscus; species Pelodiscus sinensis. The sequence goes on from NC_143053.1 coordinate 152,856,615, forward strand.
GTCTCTTCCAGCTCTATGATTCTATGAGTAGGGCCTGGACCAGTAGGAAAGTAGAGCCACACAGCACCACTCTACTCCCAGCTCTGCTCCAAACCTTTCCGAAGCCTCTGCCCCCAACTGAAGTCTGGCTCCAGACCTGGCCCTCAGCCCCCTTATCCATGTCTGCATTTTCCCCTGGTCTCATGTCTCTATTCTCAGTTCTGGGAAGAAAAGGGAGGGGGGCACAAGCCCGAAAAGCTTGGGGGACTACTGTCCTAAAATGTAAAAGCTACCAGGATTCCACAATGTAATAGGGAAGACTATAAAGGAGTTTAACTAGGAAGAGCAGAACTGAATGACAGAAAGCTCCAATTATTCTAAGATTGTGGGTAGGGTTTGGGTAAAGTACCAACACTTTATACACAAAACTGGATCCCTGAACAGCATATACTGATTCTAGGTGCAAAAGTCACCTGTTTTGCTATAACCCCTGACTGGAATCAAATAAAGCTTGATGCATTTGCAATCTCCAATTATTAATTTGTGATGTTCAGAATTTTCAAGAGGTCCTGACTAAATCAATGAAAGTTTCTGAATCACAGTGAACTCAACTTACAAAAAGAACTGTTGTATTTCGAGTATAAGTCAATTCTGTGCTGAGTGAGGTTCAGAAGCACTTTAAAATGACTCATTGAAGTTATGATTGTAGCCTAAATTATTTCTAAAAGGGCTTAAACTCACTTGGCCCACATTTTTGCTTGTAACTGGATACCCTCTCTCTACAAGTTCAACATGGAATGATCTCTAGGCTGTTAGTTAAGGTGGATTAAAGTTCTTGGAAGTTTAGCTTCATGTTGTGTTCAGCATCAATTCTCTAGATTTTGCTATAATTAATAAGAAAATTAAATGAAGGCATTGCATGAAATTAAAAAAGGGGGTATTCAACACAGGTAAGAAGGATTTTTTTTTTTAATACAACATATAATTATATTGTGGAACTCACTATTACAGCACATTGTAATAGTGAGCAAAATTCCGAAAGGGAAAGGACATATGTATGGATAACAAGAATATCCACTTATAAAAACATTTGGAAGAGATTAAATCTTACGCTTCAGATTTTAATCCAATCTTTAGTAGAGATCATGGCAAGGCCTAATGTAGGTAGAAATTACATCACATGTTTACTGCAAGGTTCTTGTATCTTCCTCTAAATGATAAAATATGGTTGGAAGTGAATACAGGACTAAATGGACCACAAGTCACATCTAGTATCAGCTCCCGTGTTCCTAAAACTGTTGAAGTGGCTGTCTTACTACATTTCACTTCATGCATGAAGTGTAGTTATAGCCATGTTAGCCTCAGGATACTAGAGAGATGAGGTTGGCAATGCAATATTTTTCTTGGTCTAATCAAAGATATTACCTCATTCACCTTGTTTATATTTCACTTTTACAGCTAGGTGTTTCCTTCAGGAAGTAATCTTGGCTACCAATCAGATCCATATATAATGATTTGCAAACTAATCACTTAAGTCTTGTCTAAACACTTATAAAAACATAGTTATAGATTTGGCTTCTGGAAAACAGATTAAAGGCCACATTTTCACTTGCCGTGCTAGAGACCGATAATCTGGCATATGGTTTAGCAAGCCTAGTTAAAACCCATAAATCAAATGCTGAGGGCAGCTCCAGTCAGCAATGCCCTCAGTCCCAGTCATGAGAAGGGAAGCTGATGGGAACATTTACTCCTGTCATCTTCCTTCTGTGAAGATGGCACCAAGCACATCTTAAGGTAAGCCAACTCCAGCTATGTATTTTACATAGCTGGAATTGTGTACCTTAACCCAACCCTCCTCTCTAGTCCTTATATATGCACAACATCTCAGAATTTGTGCGCGCTATGATTTATCAGATGCTGAGCTTAAAGCATAGACCAAAGAGCAAGAACAGAGCATTTTCATTGGTGAGTATGAAAATATTTCATTGGGAAAGGTGCATCTGATCAGATCAGACAAAAAGTAGATCAAAAGAGGATGACTGTTTCAAATAGACAGGAATAGAATTCCCTATAATCTGAGCCCTTGGACAGCTGCCCAAGTCAGATTAAAATGCCGCTCAGTTCATTAGTAGAGCGCCCACAGCTCTGATTCTATTGAAGGTGCACATCTGCTCATGCCTCAATGCACATTTTTTTTCCATCTAGGTATAGAGTAAATTGAGGGAACATTGGAGATTTCAAGTGGCATTTCTTTTTCCTAATTTAAAGGACAAGGGTGATCTTTTGGGCAGGTGATTCAAGCAGAAAGATCTTTGTGTAGAAAAAAGGCTGATATTGATAAACTTCAGTTTTCCAAAGCCTGAGCTTCATTTTACTAAATATCAACTTAGCTTTCATAAATATCCACAGTATATCTTAAATATCAACCTCAACTCAAGATATTATGCTCCAGTCACTGGTACTGAGGTCCTTACCTTCTGCATATTAAGTCTCAATTCTGATGTTCTTATGTTTCCATTGGCAAATCGTAGTTTGTCAAGTTTTGCAACAGATTCTTCTCCAGCATTTGGTTTAATTGAGGGAACTGATTCTCCTATGAAGGGTAAATATCTTCATTTTTCTTATTCAATTATTTCAATAAGATCAAGATTTAACGATCCTCAGGCTTTCACAATCTTACAAAGCAATAATTATTTTAAGTGTTTTTTCTTCATTTTAATACATCAAAGTAAAAGTCTATGAATAAACAATAGAACCTGGAAAGTGATAAAATACACTTTTATGAAGCAAGACACATGTACTTTTTCTTGTATTATGTGGGATGCTTATATGAAAACATGAGTTCAGGATTCATCAATTCTCTGTGTTTATTCTCCACCGGAACTTGTTAGAAGCATGTTTAGTGGCTAGAGAGAGTATAAAATGAGATCACCCATGTTCCATTCCTGTCTGCCACTAACTTCATGTGACTTCAGTCAAGTTACAGCCTAACAGTCTATGCTTCAGTTTCCTCACCCGGAAAGTGCAGCTACTACTTACCTGCTTCATGGGGATGGGTATATTCAGTTCATTTATGTTTACAGAGAACTCTGGGATTAAAGGAACCAGAGTGCAATATATTAACTATGCTGTCGAACATACATTTTTGTATGTTTTGCATCACAGGCGGTAAGTCAGGATGCATAATTGAACCAAAACATTTCAGAACAGACTTTCCACACTACCATTAAGTATACAATGTTTTACAGCTTGAAAATGGTTTAAATGTTAGTGTTAATTCTACTGTAATTCTGAAAATATATTTAACTTAAATAAAAGTGTAAATAGAATGTTAAGATAGTTAAGCTCAGAAGTAAGACAACAGTAAAAATTCCAGCCTTTACTCACACTATCCTTGATAACACTTCACACTGTGTCAAAGAAGACCTCATCAATACAGCCGCTCCCCGAGTTACGAACAAGTTATGGACCAACACTTGGTCCGTAACTCGAAGTGTTCGTAACTCGGATCCCATAGAGTTACATAGAGACCGCGCAGTTCGTAAGTGCGGATTGCTGTTCATAACTCGGATCCGCATTTACGACTACTTTGGTCATAAGTGGAGGTGGTCGTAACTCAGGAAGTGGCTGTAACCAAAGAGGAAACCAAGTTTTATCAATACTATGGAAGTATGCTATCCTATGCCAAATATCTATCCATTTACATTCTGTATTAGGTCCCAAGGGGGATCTACAGTTGATAATCCCAGGGTGTAGAACAGGCCTGGGCAAAGTACGGCCCGCGGGCCGCATCCGGCCCACCAAGCTACTGGATCCGGCCCACAGAGACAGGACCTCCTGCTTGCCCCGCGTGCCATGCAGAAAAGTAGTTGCAGGGCTCTGTTTCTGTTTTGAAACTGGAGAGCAGCGGAGCAGTTTTAGGATCTGCCCCGCCCCCAGCACATTCCCATTGGCCGGTTTCTAGCAGAAATCAGCCAATGCAACTTGCATGTTAGAATAACAGGCAGCTAAGAAGAACCATGCCCCCTCTCCTGGGCTCAGACAGTCATGAAGCACATGGCCAGTCAAGCAGGCTGGGAAACATTTTAAGCTCTGTAGGCAGGCAGGCAGGCAGGCTAGTTTGGCAGCTAACAAGTAAGTCTCTTGGCCACAGCCTGCTTCTGGCACCCCAGCCCTTTCCTGCCCCAACTCTCTGCCCCCCCCAACATACCCAAACCCTCTGTCCCCCTCTCACACCCATACCCCCTCCCAGACCTGGCACCCCAATCTCCTACCACCCTAGGTCACATCCCAAACCCCTGCATTCCAGTCTCCTGCCCTAGGTCACAACTGCCTGCTTCATCCCAATTCCCTCCCAGACTCCAGTCTCCCTCCTGCACCCCAGTCCCTTACCCAAAGCTCCCTTTTGCACCCAACCTCCATTCCAAAACCCATGTCTCCATGAATATCATGGAAGAGTGCAATCCTTGACCACTTTTCAAAATCTTGGAGTGGCCCCCTGTGACGGCACGTTGGGGGTTCCCCGTCTCCTGCACCCCGAAATGGCACAAACAGACAGTACCAGCCAGTGGAATTGAGGGTGGTTTATTGCTCCTCCAGCACAGCGCAGCACAGATGTAATCTGGTTACAGGAACTGGGCTAGGAGGCCTCAGGCCCCCTTGAGATGGGGGAGACTGGGCCCCTAAACTCCAGCTCCTCTCCCTAGGCTGTCTCATCCATCCTCCCAGACAGCCACCAGCCAACTAACCCACTTCCAGCCCTGCCCCCCAGCCAGGGCCGCATTCACCTTCCTTTGTTCCTCTCCATGGGGGGTGTCTGGCCACTGGTTCAACCAGTTTGTCCTTACCTCTGCCTAGTGAGGTTTTCCCTGCTGGGTCTTGCTCCAGACAACAGAGGTCACCACAGCCCAGCAAGTACCCCCACTACGTCACACCCCCCATCAAAAGTTATTGGCCACCGCTGCTGTAGAAGTTAATGTAGGCTACAGGACACACACAAGCATATTTGGGCACAAACTGATCTGTAGCACTTAAATGATGTGTGTAGACTCAAACTCATACTGAGGGAACAAGAGTGGTACAGCCCAACTGAAGTGGTAAATAAGGATGGAGTGTCACATCTACTCCATATACAGAGAAAATGCAGTGATTATCGTTGTTGACAAGAAAGATGTGGGGAAAAGATCTCAAGCCTATACCTAGTAGACAGACTCACAGTTCTCAGAGAAATATGTATATTTGTACTGAAGAATTATCAATGGGGAGGATGAGTGGCAAGAGTTAAGGTCAGCGCTGGTCATGGGAACAGGAATCTCTGATTTAATTTAGATATAAGAGATCTGTTTTTTGGTTGAAAATGTAAAGTGTTCTATTATGATTTAAGTTATCTCAACCTTAATGCTTAGAGTTTCATGACTATATATTGTTCCCAATTTCAGAAAGGCATAGGAAGTGAGCCTATCATACAATATTTAAATCCCGTTTCTTCTCCCTGGCTAATATTAATAAAGCCTCTCTAATAAAAGAGTTAATCCAACTAAGATTCCTAGTTTGAGAGTACATTCCTTCTATATCTTGGCCCACATACCTAGTGGGACAGGGCTGAAGAGAGGTAAGTGGATGTTGTTTTAGATACAGATTTTATTTATACATGTAAACTAACCAGAAATGAGGGGCATTATGCTAACCTTTTTAAATAAACTAAAAGTGTTCTTCTGATCCATAAAAATCAGAAGTTATTAAAATCAAAACCCACGGTAACCGTTTTAGAATGAGCTCATGTTTTTATATAAAAGTAGAACAACAGAAGTTACAGTGGAAAGATCTAAGTATTAAGTCATTCTGTAAACTGCTTTCTAAAGTATCAGATATGTTGCCATCTGACATGCACCTAAAGGAATTAATTTTATGTTAAAATTTTAAAATGTAACATGTTATACGTGCAAGGCTGCAGCAAATGTCATCATCTCAGACTTGTTTCAAGTAAGAACAAATAGTATAAGGTGAGTTTGCACTGTATCTTCCATCTTAAAATGTAGTACACTCCAAGACCTTGTTTCTTAAAACTCATGATAGCATCAGTAGTATTAAATTGTTCTGGTATGGAAGAAAATCCTCTCAATCACATCGTCCAATTGCTTTGTCAGAATTATATTGCCCTACAATTAGATACAATATAGGGACGTATGAGACTAGCCGACTATCCGATAAGCAGAAGTTTGTGTGACGAGTCACTTCCCACCCCCCCCACTTTGCTGCCTCTATCAGAGAGAGACAGCAATGGGGGGGAAGAGGGGGAGGGAGGAGAGAAGCCGGAGCTGGTGTGGGGGAGATCCGGCTTAAAAGCCAGTTCCCCCCAGCACCATCTCTGCGGAGGGCAGGGTAGGTAGAGTCACAGCAGGGAATGGCATGAGTGGGGACTGAAGCAGCCTCTGCTCACGCTGCTTCTGCTGCAATTCTGCTATTGAAATGTACAAGAGCCCCATTTCTAAAGGAAGCCCTGAATTCCCTGCACGGCTTCCACTTTTGAACTGTAGCAAGAGTTCAGAAGGACTCTTGCTACAGTTCAAAGGCGGAGGCGCTCTTGTAGAGTAATTGAATAGTTGATGGAAATCCCATCAACAATTTGATTAGTTTATTAATCTAAATTTAACATCCCTAATGCAGTATGGTGAATTCTTGACGTTAGTAACACTGCACATTATGTACAGCAACAATAGAAAATTGCAATAGCTTTATATTTTCAATAGTCTAGCTATTAACCCTATAATTACTTGCTAAGATGTAAAGATATAAAGTAATAGAATGCCTTTTAGAGGATGGGAATTGATAACAATTTGTTCTGACAATATTTAAGGAGTTAAACTTGAACAGTCTTACCAGGCTTGCATAATTCTGCAATAGTAAGGGCACAAGCACGACCAAAGACCACCAAGTCCAAGAGAGAGTTTGCTCCAAGTCGATTAGCACCATGAACAGATGCAGAAGCTGCTTCACCACAAGCATACAAGCCTGGAACAACTTGATCTTTGCCATTCACATGTGTAATTACCTGTAATTTCAAAAGAAATTCACTCAACATGTTTGCAAAACCATCTGTAAAATAAGGATCACTAGCAGATGAGGCCCGTTTTTGTCTGGGCAAAATCTTATTGCCTAAATTAACATAGGAAAGTTCAAGAAATTAAATATACGTAATAGAAAATTTTATTCATGTACTTGCAAGAGGTAAAAGAGTTTTGAAATCCTGCAAAATTCAACTTCAAAGATTCATTTTATTGATTTACCATATATAGTAAATTTGAAATCAGAAACCTGTAAAGCTTTCATTACTCTTTCTGTAATTAATTTGAATTATTTTGTGATTTGCAACAGTAAAACTTTTCTTTGCACTAAAATTACAGTAGAATAGGTGACTCAATGTTAATTTTGTTAGCAAATATTTTGATGAACTCTACTCATAATAGCCAGGACTTTTTTCTGATGGAAAACAAAATAATTATTTAAATCTTTCACTCAGCATATTCTGGTGTAAAAAGTAGTGCATTCAGCAAATTTAAGTGGCAGGATTTTATGAAAAATTTGGTATCTGTAGGAAAGCATGAAGTATGACTATTTGGCACTAATAAATCCAGAAACTCACTCTTCAAAATATGTAACAGATTTGTAGTACAGCATCAAAGTTTCATTGTATTTGAATATCAGTTATTTATCTTGAAAGCACAAAGTCAGTTCAAATAGTAAGCAACCAATTTAAAGGTGGGAAAGGGAACACCATGAAAATAATTTATTAACTGAAAAATTGCATAAAAGAATGTGATATTAATTATCAGGGCTTGACAAACGGGGCGAAATCTACTAGCCAGCTCCGTGCTGCGGATGCGCAAGACCCGCATTGTGCATGCGCACGCCGCTGGTGAACGGGGTGACCGGATGAAATCTACTCACCATGGGCGAGTAGAAACAGTGATTTGTCGAGCCTTGTTAATTATGATGTTTTACCGGCATCAATGTGAGACAAAGCAGCATGGCTCACCAAAATATTTTTGTAGTAAAATTCAGAGCAGAGTGGGAAGAAAATTGGACTCTATAATGCCAGACCATGTTGACAAGGCAGAATTTTATATTTATTTTAAAAACTGATCTAAATAAACTAATCCAAGAAATCAGACTGGTAAATTCTCAGATTCGCTCAGCCTGACACAGGGACTGGTTGCCATTAAAATTGGTATTTACACAGCAGTGAACTTAAGTTACCAATTTTAGTGCAGAGAATGCAGTAATGGAGCTAATAATCCATATCAGCTAAACCTTTAATGATTTATAGTTCAAGCCCATCTATACAGCCATTTTTAACTATACAGTATTACCCTCGTCTGAATGAACTTTCACATGGACAGTTTAAAGAACGCCTGTATACTTAATGCATATTGAAAAGACTACATTTCATATTTTGCATATTGTCTCTGGAGTTCCATCCCTATGCAAACATCCCAAGAATGCTGTGACAACTTGTTTACAAGACAAACAAAGTTATAACTTTTTCAAGTTATCTTAATATTATATCATTTAACATACTTGTACATATAAATTTAGTAGCAAGCTCACTTCAGACTAATTTTATAAGGAACCCAATATTTCATTTCTACTAGAGAAAACAAGATTTCACGATACTGATCTATGATAGTTACCTGCCCTTTGTAGTTAGTAGGAATACCTCCCATATTGTAATGCACAGTAGGAAGAACAGGAATAGGTTCTTTTGTGACATCCACACCAGCAAATATCATAGCTGTTTCTGAAATTCCAGGGAGGTGCATTGCTAGCTGTTGTGGTGGTAAATGGTGCAACTGCAAATATACATGATCTTTCTCAGGGCCACAACCCCTAATGTGAAAGGAAATAGGAGTGAAAGGTTGGAATACTGCTCTCCACAGAATTTCCCCTATATAAAAGCACTCATTTCTAAAGTATCTTGACCATATTATCTAGACACTATATATAAAGACTTCAATTTTATCCAGTCATCTGCATGGTAACATGAACCACAAAAAACACCAGAAAAACAGAATTTAAGTCATTTTATTTCTGCTTTGAATAATCATTTGGGAGTTCAAAACAGATATTCACAACCAAATGTGTGTGTGTGTGTGCGCGCGCACGCGCTTACAGATGCATCCTATTTAGAAAACTGATGCATCTGGAAGCACAGAAGAGCATCAATAACTGACCTCCTTCCCCAACCTTAGTACACGTAAAATGTTCCCCATTCTACTGTCTTTCCTACCATAATTATGAAATTCCTGTATTTTAAATGAATTTCTAAAACAACTTTAATATGAAGTCTCCTAGTGTCCTGCAAAGATGTTGATGTTACAGCAATTTACAATTTGTAGATTACAGTTATCAGACCATTTAGAAATTATCTAGTGAATCATCAGGTGAATGTTAAGAACATCTGTGGTATCTTTTGACTTCAGAAAAATATCAAACAGGTATGGGCCAGATTTTCAAGAGCACAGCAGCTCTTGCTGTCTCCAATGAGAGCTGATGCGTTCTGAGTGTTTTTGAAAATCTGGCTTAAAGCTTTAATTTTACTAAAACAAAAAAGACTAGAGAACTTTTCTGATTACCCTTTAAAAGGGATCAAGATTTTTGCCTAAAATATATGTAAAATCTTCAGCCTTCTACCAGTTTAACATGGCTGCTCGAGATGATCCAAAATCTTCCATGAACTATTGCAACTCCCTATCTGCTTTTACCAAATACAAAAACTTATGTCACTGAAAAATTAAACAAACCTTCCTTCGCGGATTTCAATCGTCATAGAACGAGACACAACATCTCTGGAAGCAAGGTCCTTTGCAACAGGCGCATATCTCTCCATAAATCTTTCACCTTCACTGTTAATAAGAATACCTCCTTCACCACGACAACCTTCTGTAATAAGACAGCCAGCACCATAGATGCCTGCAAAGCAAGAAGCAGCAATGTTATGAAATACTTACAAGATAATTTTGTAATCAAGTTATTGTAAAAACAAAAGTATTTAATTTAAAAGATACGGAGGATTCCATAAGACAAAAGTGACACAGATCTCTGGCAAAAGGTCCCCTGTTCTTTGCAAACTGCTCTCACTTCAGACCGACAAAAATATCTTATAGGATGTTTATCTATAAAACAGTAAAATGTAAGGGTACGTCTAGACTACATGGCTCCGTCGACAAAACCATGTAAACTAGTTTACCCGGCATAGTCAATGAAGCAGGGATTTAAGTAATCCTCGCTTCATTAAAATAAAAATGGCCACTGCGCTGTGCCAACGATCAGGTGATCTGGCACAGCGCAGCAGCGTTTCACGAGGCATACTAGAGCAGTCAACAAAGGCTTCCCTTGTCGACCATGCCGCATCTAGACTACCGCGCTGTGCCGGATGAGCTGATCGTCAGCACAGCATGGTGGCCATTTTTATTTTAATGAAGCTGGGATTATTTCAATCCCCACTTCATTGACTATGCTGGGTAAACTAGTTTACATGGCTCCGTCCACAGAGGCATGTAGTCTAGATGTACCCTAAGGTATCTACAGAAATGTTTGACTTGTTAAGCCTCAATACTTGTGAGATGTATACAAAAGTAATATTTACTGAAAATGTATTTATTCTGAAAGTATGCTTTATGGACTTGGAGTAAAAATTAGTCATGGGGTATTGTGTCTTAGTGATGACCTGTTCAAGCAAGGTAAATACAGGGCTGACATAGCCCAGAGAAGAATGCTTATGTGTTTGAAAGGCTGAAGGTGTCAGAAACCTGACACCCAGCACAATAAAAGACAGTCCCTTTTCCCAGAAGCGGGGAATAATAAAGTCACTCACAGTACTGGCTACCACGAGAACTGTTACACCTCTGAATATTATAAAGTTAATATTTTAAATTGCTTTCTATTATATTCCACCCTTGGACTGATTTTATGACAGTCTGCAATTCCACATCATTGCTGCTCTACTCCTTACAGCTAAAAGGAAGGAGGAGGAGTGCAACAGATATGCTTCTGTGGCTCCCTGGATCACCCAGCGAGTAAAGACTTAGCTCAGTATTATCTTCTCTTCCCTCAAATTTAGCAAGACCCTCTTCATTCCTCTGGGTGATCCTGGGAAGTGACAGTGTTGACTGATTTACAAAATTTAAAGGAATACTGGTTTTGGTAATTCAAAAGCTTAATTAACATTCTTTGACCAAAAAAAATATTAATGTTATACATGTGTATATATATTATATGTACCACCACACAATGAAATAGTCAGAAAATTGTAGTTATAACACCTTTGACAGTTAAGAAATTCAAAGATCAAGTAACCATATCTCATTCACTTTTCAATGTGGACCATTAGCCTTCATTACCCCTACGTTAAATACAGGTTCTTTACTACAAATAACAAGGATAATCCGAAAGACACACTGTACTTCACTTTAACACCAACACCTAGTTTCTTAGCTTCCATAAACATTTTTATAATTACAATATAAGAAGCAGTCCAACAGATTTCCACCTACCCTAAAAATGAACAATTGCTGGAAGACGTCATGATATTTCAATACATCTTCCCCTTCCCACTCTCACTACAATTCAGATATCTAGCCAATTTACTTGGTAATTATGTCCCCACACCTTCTGAAATCACACAAACTGCACAACAATAAACTTATGACAGGCCTGGCAGGATGCAATTTAAATTGATAGTTGTCCATAAAGGTGGGCTTCTCCTAATAGAAATTAATGGAAAATAAATAGATGACAGTCTCAAACACATCCTCCCTCTCACATAGCACCCACAGGAATTCATGTTGTAGGCCCTGCAATCATATAGGCAATTTTTACAGTCCTGATGTTATGATTCCACTTGCTAACTGCTAGGAGCACAGAGGCTGCTTTCAGACAGAATCCACTAAGCAGCTGGGTTGGACTTCCCTATGGCTGTGGGTTAGTCATCATGGCCCTCACCAACTGCTTCTGCTCTCTCTGCCATCACCAGAGTTTTCTCCATACCTTGCACCTGCAAGGATCCAGTCAGTGTTTTCTCTAAGCTGCCTGGCAGCAGAGCTTCACAGGTGATTAATTAGTCAGTCAGCTCCATGCAAGGAGCCCTGGGAAGCTGTGCCACCACACAGCTTAGAGCAGCAGTTTCCAACCTTTTTAAGCCCAAGATCACTTTTTGAATGTAAATGCAACCCAGGATATAGCTCAAACCCAAATACCCTTGCTCTTCCTCCTTCATGCCTCTCCTCTCCGAGGTCCTGCCCCTGCTCACTCCATCCTCCCTCCCTTTCACCAGGTAGGGGCAGATGGGTTTGGGCACAGGCTCTGGTCTTGGACTAAGGGATTTGGAGCGTCAGGGGCTTTGAGCGGAGCCTTGACCACAGAGTTGGGGGTGCAGGAAAGGGTTCAGGGTACAGAATGTGTAAGAGTTTGAGTCCAGGGGGCTCAGGACTAGGACAGGAGTTTAGGGTGCAGAAGGGGGTTCATACCTCTTGTGGCTCCTGGGTGGTGGTGCAGTGGGGCTAAGGTAGGCTCACCCCTGCCCTGCCCCACTCTCAAAAGCAGCTAGCAAACTCCCTACAGTCCAAGCCCTATTGTGCCCCCCATCCGTTCTGTGGGGATAGAATACATGGTGGGAAGGGGCACCCTGACATCAGTGCCCCTCCTCTGCACTACAAGCAGGAGGCTCTGGGTGGGAGGGCGGAGGGGAGAGCTCCAAGGGCAGAGGGCAGGAGCAGCATGGCAGTGGGGGGAGTGCAGCTCAAGTGCTGTGCTTGATAGCCTCTTAGCCAGCCAGTCACGATCACCTGTCAGAGGCTCTAAGATCTATCAGTAGAGCTCAATCTACTGGTTGGTGACCATGGGCTTAGAGGGAACACTGGTCAAAGCCTGCTCACTCACTGGAGGGCACTGGGACTGTCAAAGGAAGAACCTTTCAGCAGCTGTGTGGCCTTCTCTACAACTGGGGGTTCATCACTCTCCTTAACATCCCTGGCCAAGGATCTCTCTTCCCCAGACCAGGACCAGAGTCTCCTACAACTTCTGTCTGGGTGCGTCTAACCCCTTGGCCATGGAGAGAGCCCCCTGCAGCCCTGCTCTAATCCCAAAATTCCCTTTAATTTCCCACAACTGTGAAAATAATGTATATTAATACTTAAAACTTCCTCCAGAATACTTGATGAATGAAATGGATGTAACATGGAAAATACAAAGGCAAACGTGCAGGGGCCTGAACTATGAAAACCCTGACTTCAGTTATTAGGATGTCTTTAAAGTTCAAAAATACAGTATTGATTAATTTGTTTCTTAATTCTGGGAAGCATTAGTGTCAAGAAATCAGTTGATAATTCCTAAAGAAATAAGATTAAAGTGTACAATCTAAAATTTAAAACATGAAAGGAAGAATTCATTTGTTATTTTAAAGAAAGACTCAAATGGAGGCAATAAATTACAATTCTGAAAGGTGAATATAAATTGATGTATAAAATTATTACTAGGGGGCTGCGCCCCATGCTCACCAATCCCCCTTTTTGTGGGGGTTAGGCAAACCCAACTCTCCCCACAGCCACCGGGGAGGTTGGGCTGTGGCTCCGCCAACCCAGGCCCCTTCTCTTCTCCCTTCCCTCTGATGGTCCAGGCCCCTGCCCCCCGCGAGCCTGGACCCCTTTTCCATCCCTCTCCCCTCCCCCCCCCCCCGCCAAGCTAGCCTGGGCCCTTTCTCCCTCCCCCCACTCCCCAGCCAGCCCAGGCCCCTTCTCTCCCCCATGCCTCCCCCCCACCTCGCCTCTCCCAGCTGCGGTGTGTGCCAGGCTCAGGTCTAACCCTGGTGGCCAGGGAGGCACAGGTAGTGCTGTGCACACACAGTGCTTTGGGGCACTGCAGCCAGCTGAAGTGGGAAAAGCAGCAGCGTGAGGGCCACTGTCCCGACCTCTTCCCCATGAAGTCCTGCCTGTGCTGCTCACTGCCCTATCCCTACCCACAGAGCCCAGGGTTGCCATCCACCCACCGAGAGCAGAAGGGAAAGAGCCTACAGGCCAGTGTGATGGCTCCCCGGATGGCTCGGGTGCTTTGTCAGCTGCGGCAAGTGCAGCTGCTGGAGAGGGGGTCAGTCTCCATGGGGGTAGATGGATTCCAGGAAGTCGGGCACCACGCTCCAGCTCCCCAAGAGCCTGGTGGCAGAGGAGCCTTACTCTTAGTACTTGTCACCAGGCTGCTGTCCCAAGCACTGCACAAACACTCCCACCCCGGTCTATCACAGCTGCAATGTGGGGTCTGCCAGCCACTGTGCCATGTTTCTTGACACTGAAAAACCTATGGGGTGGGATAGAGGAAGGTGAGTAGGTGCTTGGTTTAAAGAAACAATTGCAAGTGGTGAGAGGAAGCAGCGAGGTCAAGCTTCAGCTGGGGGGAAGGAGGCGGCAGGATGCAGAGTGACGTGATAACATCACCCTGTTGTCCCGCAGGAAAAAACTTTACTATATAGAGAGAGATTTGTTACAGTATTTGAAGCCCAAAATTAACGGAATGCAAGTACCAAAAGTACGTAAGTACATTTCTATGCAATTGTAAAAGTTTCTCCCACTTTACTTCATAAGACTCCTGAATTGAGGGATCTATATTTCTCCTACCACAATTGCAGATATCAAAAACATCTAAACAATTTCAATGAATGGAAATTCTTTGCTCCATTTAGTTGCTTCCAATGTTAACTTTTGCATGAGAATCTGTAGCCTGAAAAGAGGTGGTAAGGGTAAGTGGTAAAGCTTTTAAGCTGTTTAACACACCACAGATCTTAATAATGTAAAACTGTGAGGCTTAATATTTCAGAGATGTTCTTTCTGAATATTTTAAGTTCCTGGAAAACAAAGGTTGCCTTCCTAGACTTGTAATCAAGTGGTTCTCAACCAGGGACAAACATACCCTAGGGGAGAACATAGGGACCTTCCTGGGTACTGTACATCAACTCATCTAAATTTTTCTCTAGATTTAACAATCATCTACACAAAAAGCACTATCAAAGATAGAACTAACTAAAATTTCATACAATTATCTATTCATACTTCTCTATATACTGAAAAGTACAATATTTATATTCCAATAGCTTTATATGGTAAAAGTCAGAAAGTATACAATTTGAGTAATAGTGTGCAGTGACACTTATATTTTTACATCTGATTTTGTAAACTAATTGTTTTCAAGTGAAATGTAACGTGGGTGTATGCACACCAAATCAGACTCCTGAAAGGGATACAGTAGTCTGGAAAGGTTGAGAGCCAATGTTATATTGTACCTGTAGGATGGAACTGTACAAATTCTAGGTCCTGGCAAGGAAGGCCAGCTCGTGTGACCAGAGCTGTGCCATCACCTGTGCTGGTATGAGCAGATGTGCAACGGAAGAAGGTGCGGCCATATCCACTAGAGAAAACATTTCAAAAATTAAAATTTGTCTGCAATAGTTTCCTTAAGAAATCAGTAGAGAAGCAGTCAGATATCATTAGGATATTCAGCTTATTCACTGCACTTTGTGCAATGCAGATTTATAATTCAACTAAAGCAGAGGATAATTTCAACACAGCATTCAGTCAGCCACTGTAATCATTTATCACACAATTAAGATATTCACACATTTAAATTGAATCAACGGTGAACAAAACTGATAGATTATCTGCTATGTAACTTGACCACAGAGAGCATCATCTAGCGCAGGGTTTCCCAAACTATGGGTCGCCTTTACATTTCAAAAGGGTCCCCAGGTGGCTCTTAAGGAACCATTCACACATTTTTTGAATTGCCCTGTGCCACCAAATCTTCCTGAATTGTCAAAATGGGTGCCCATCTGGAAAAGGTTGGGAACTGCTGATCTAGCTCAATTAGTATCTGAGAAATAACTTGAGACCAGCAGGTGGCAGAGCAATAGCACTACCCTTTCTTCACAATTTCTAACCAGAGTTCTTTTCATAAACTGTCAATAGAATCCACTGGACACGGGTGGAGGGAATCGGGGTACAGGAAAGGATGCAGAAATTTGAGTTGTGAGCTAGGGCAGGAGGGGACTGATCTGGGGCAGGGGACTGGGGCGCCAGATCTGGGAGGTAATATGGATATAGGAGGGGGGCAGAGGGTTGGGGAAGGGAGGGATTGGGGTGCCAGAGGTAGGCTCTGTCAGGAGACTTACCAGCCAGCAGCAGTTCCCGAATCATCCTCCCTGCCTGCTCCGCCCCTGCACAGGCCGCAGCCATGTGCTCTGGAGCACCTTGTGCTTCATGGCTGCCTACTATTTAAATGGGCAGCTCCCATTGGCCAGTTTCTGGCTAGAAACCAGTCAATGGCATTGTGCTGGGGGTAGAAGCAACTCCTGAAGCTTCTCCCCTCCCCTCCGGACTCACAGTTTTTAAAGAAAAACTGCCCCACAGCTGCATTTCTGAGCGGTTTGTGTGGGTGAGGCGAGGCAAGCAGGAAGCCTGCCTGGCACTCCTCGCAGCGTTCATGGGCCGGAGCCAGTGGCTTGGCGAAACGGATCCAGCCCATGGGCCATATTCTGCCCAGGCCTGCAGTAGGCCCTACATATATGTTTTCCTGCCATAGCCAGTTTACATCTAGCATTTTAAGTAAAAGAAGAAAGTACAATGTAACTAAAATATTTAAAGATTATCCTTCACTTCACAGACTACATTAACTGCCTCCACAGACTCTAGCTTCATAACTTAAAGCCTTTTAAATTACTCAACCTTAAAATTCAAACTTCAATCAATGCAGTATATTAAAGCATGGAACTAAAACTAATTAGAGTAATTAAATTGCATGTATTCTGTTTTTTTACCCAAAAGATAAAAAGTGATTTAACTAGAGCAGGGTTTCCCAACCTATGGGTCGGGACCCAAATATGGGTCGCCATTACATTTCAAAAGGATCGCCAAGTGTCTCCCCCAGGTAGTTCTGCCCTCCCTACTCACCCCGTTTTTGAATTGCCTTGGGTCACCAAGTCTTCCTGAATTGTCAAAATGGGTCCCCATCTAGAAAAGGTTGGGAACCACTGAACTACAGGCAGTATTATTCTCATTTAACAGATAGGGAAATGAAGAAATATGAAGTAATACGTATTGTGCTAGGTCACAGTGTTCCAATAGCATAATTTGAACTCGAACCCTTGCCTACAACCGTATTTTTCTCCTCTAGCTTCTAGATTATGCTACCTCACATTATAAAACATTTTTCCATTACATTACCCAGTGGCAATAACAGTGTTCTTTGCTCTTAAACGATGTATCGATCCATCTTCTATGCAAAGTGCAATGACCCCACAACATTCACCATTTTCCATCAGGAGATCCAAGGCAAAATACTCAACAAAGTAGCTGGTATCATATCGTAGAGACTAGAAAAGAAAACATTTGTAACAGTTAAGGAATGTGCAAAAGTTAAAGCCACCCCACTTTTTCAATGTCTCATTAAAGGGCTTAGTTAACATAAGAATAAAATCAGACTCCGTTTTCATGGAAACTATTTTCCAGATAAGCCTGTATGCAGAAAGTCTGCGGCTCTTTTAGGATGATTGTATTCTAGAATATAAAAAACTTTTAGATTGAAGAGGTCACATTTAATTACCAAACCATTTAAAGGAATACAGTCTCACATCAAACTTGTCTGAAAATGTTTAACCTATCAACATGAAGTTAGGTGAGAAAAAAAAATACATTTTTCATTCTACTTTGTGTGTTTGACAATACCTAGTATATGGTGAATCTCTCTTTTTAGGTGATCTGTTTCTATCCCATACACTACTAGCATGTTATCCCTCAATTTACCAAGGGGAAACTTCACTTTACACTTCAAGCACTATAAGGGGGTGTTAATGGTGTGTGTTTTAATGGGACTGAGGAATGGACTGGCTTTTGAGATTTTGCATTTCAAATGCCACTTTGAGGATACAGAGTGCCAGCAATAAGTGGATCCCTGGCGCTCCCTTCATTTCTGAAAGAACCAGATAGCAAATTGAAGCAGGTTTCTGATCTCTCTTCACCTTCCCTCACCCACCCCCATACTATTTCTCTGTATTATGGTTCCACATACAGACTTCATTCAAGATTGAGAGGAACAATTAGCTAAGGCTCAGTAAACAATGCATGAAGTACATGGGCTGTTAAATTAGGTCTAGAAGCCATTTACTAGTTCTTAATGGTATGCTGGGTATTTGTTCTTTTTTATGGCCTTGCACAGCAGCGTGGTGGTAGCATTTTTTCATTGTCAGAATCACGCTTACTGTAACTGCCCATTTTTCTTGCTGTGATCGTGGAGGCTAGTTTTACTTGATACTTCCTTGTTGGGGTGTCCTGCCACTCTACTTGACCCATGAAAAGATCAAGATGAACTCTGATTTAAAAAAAAACAAAAAACCCCACCAACCAACAAATGGTCTGGCAGCAGTTTATAGACTAACAAAACATGTAAATGGTATCATGAGCTTTCGTGGGCAAAGCCCACTTCTTCGGATGACCAGAGTTATGAGTTTGGGATGTGAACACTCGAAATAAATAGGAGCAGGGAAGGGGGGAGGAGGAATAAGGGAGGGGCTGGGAGACAGATCAGTAAGTATCTGGAGAATGGATACTTAAACATAAGCAGATAAAAATCAAAGTCAGTCCTTCCTGACATAGGAATCGATCTATCAACCGTGATTTTTATCTGCTTAGGTTTAAGTACCCATTCTCCAGATACTTACTGAAACACACACACTCTCTCCCTCTCCCTCTCCCTCTCCCTCTCCCTCTCC
The DNA here is from genome assembly GCF_052426305.1 of Pelodiscus sinensis. Taxonomy (NCBI): domain Eukaryota; kingdom Metazoa; phylum Chordata; order Testudines; family Trionychidae; genus Pelodiscus; species Pelodiscus sinensis. The sequence continues at coordinate 152,875,399 of NC_143053.1, forward strand.
CTCTCCCTCTCCCTCTCTCTCTCTCTCTTCTCCTCCTCCTCCTCCTCCCCCCTCCGAGTGTTCACATCCCAAACACGTAACTCCAGTCATCTGAAGAAGTGGGCTGTGCCCACGAAAGCTCATGATACCATCTACATGTTTTGTTAGTGTATCAAGTGTTACCAGACCATTATTTGTTTTTTTTTCTGTAACAGACTAACTCTGCTACCCTCTGAAGCTCTCCTTCTGAGTTGCCAGGGTAGGAGAGAGTGAGTGCGTGAGTGTGTGAGAGAGCAGCAGTAGGCGAGTGTATCATGACAGCAGCAAAAGGAAGAAACAGTAGCTTTCTCTGGACACAACACCGGTATACAATTTTTTAGACGCCATCTGCTTCAGAGATAAAATGTGCTATTTATTATGTTTTTTGATGTGCTGAATTCAAATATGACAATTAAAACAACTGATTGGCTAGTGTTTCAAAGATATTTGAGTTTTTACATTTTACGTCTATGTATATTGTGTAGATAGAGTTTTAATCATAAATTGTAAACCTAGGTCTTTTCATGTGTTTATGGTTGCTTTACATGATAATATTTCACCTGTCCGGTTTATGTAACACTTTAAAAATCAGCAAAAGGGTTATATAAATAAAAATTATGAAACAAAAGGCAAAAAACTACTATGTACATAGTTTAAGCCTATTCAGTGTCTACTCGGAACTTCTTGGATTGTCTCGTATTATTAAATGGAGCATCTCAACAGTTTTGGAACAGTACACATTTGCACATACTTATAGATAGTTAAAACGTCTCTAGTAGCCGTGTCAGTCTGTACCTTGTACATTGTTATTAATACTTTTTACTGTATTGAAGTATAGAGTAACATTGCACTTCTCTAGTTCTCATTTATATAATCAGAAGTCTTATTTGCAGAAAACTTTTCACAAAATCACTGTAAAAATGTACATTTTAGTTACATAACAGGACTAAGCACACTTGTTGAATCTGTACTGTTTATTCTCACCACTCACGTTCTTTTCAGTAATTTTCTCAGGAATGCAAGACACGTGTGCTCACCTCTCACAAGAATCACACTGCACCTTTAATAGTACATGAGAAAACTAAATTAAAAAGTCACAATTATACAGATAATTTTGATAAAATGGTACAATTTACAAAATAATATTCCTTCAGAATATAATCCCCGCTGAAGATGACTATGAGCATTAGTGGAAATACTTGCTAATGTAAACTTTCTAACCGTCAGAGTGGTTAAGCACTGGAATAAATCGCTTAGGGAGACTGGGGAATCTCCATCACTGGAGATATTTAAGAACAGGTTAGATATACCTCTGTAAGGGATGAGCTAGATGGTGCTTGGTCCTGCCGTGAATGCAGGGGCCTGGACTTGACAGCCTCTTGAGGTCCCTTCCAATTTTAGTATTTTATGAGTCTATGAAATTTATTACAAAAAACATGATCCTTAAACAATTATTAAATTGGCACAATATGCAACTGGTTACATTTTTGGCCACCAACTTTGTGCTTGCACTGCTTGTGTTTTTCTCATTAGACTCCAGCCCGAATACAAAATTGGTATCCACATCTAAATCTGCAAAAATGAACTGCATATATCCGCATCCGTGGATGTGGATACCCACAGATACAAATCAGATATCTGTGGATTTGTAGGGCTCAATTTCTCGTAGCTTTTTCTTTCTTACCATCCTTCCAGCTGTACTTTTTTTACTGCAAGTCACAGAATTGCAATATAAACAATAGTCCTTTACTCTCTGGAAAAAACAATGAAAGATGGACAAAGCATGGTTACATTGTAAATTGTAAATAGAATTCTTGACTTATTCAGTAGCATTAATTCCATTAAAAATTAACTGTTTTGCAAACTTTTCCTTTGAGTGTGTGTGTGGGGGGAGGGGAGTGCTCATGGGTCAAAGTATATTTGGAGCCCCAGCCTATATTTCTATCCATTTTGGTTTATGGATGGTGGATATAATGGTATCCAAAGAGATTTCCCTGCTGAATCTATAGCACCCATTCACTCCCACCACATTTTTAACAGTACTTCCAGATATTATTCATGCAGAATCACCACTATAGAACTAAATCTGTTATAATATGTTAGAGTCCCACTAAGAATGTGGCACAGTTACTGTAACCTGATTCTTTTATTTTAAAAAATTGTATTTTTCTTCTGACTGCATTTAGCGTCTTTTGTGTAGTCTGCACTCTGCTGATGTCTTTAAACTATAAATATGTTTCTGCAAACTAATTACACTTCCACTTAGAAAAAAATTAACTCATGTATCACTATTAACAATGATGAACATTATAAAAATAGTTGACTTCTGGCACTGAATACCTTGAGGATTAGTGGTCCACAGTTAAACCCATCCGTTTATCTGTTGTGTTCTACCATTTTTGTTTTCCAATTCCCTGTTGGTGTTTCGCTTCTTTGAAAGAGGAAAGACCTGAAATTTGAAGGATGTACAGTAGCCAACTGTATAACAGTGCTTTCTTTTTTGTTGCAGTTTCTCAACATGTTTTGTAACCCTTTCTTTTTCTACCTTGAAACAATCAAATTAACACATCTATTCACTTGGTTTCATATAATCGTATCAGTGCTGCTACTAACTTCCTATGACTCATACTATGTGCTAGTGTTTTCTGCCCACTTTCAATGAAGAAGTTGGCCATGATCAGATTTCACAAGTTGACTCAATGTCCATTATGAAGCACAGTCTTCCTCAGTGTCGCTAGTTTTTAAAACAGCTTGCACAATAACTATACATGTGAACAGGACCGGCTTTCGGAAGTGCGGGGCCTGATGCACGGGGGCGGCACCGCACATGCACCGTGCGGCCGGGGCGGGAGCCACACATGCGCCGCATGCCTGGGAGTGGGGCCCTCTTAGGCGTGGGGCCCCACACATAGGCACGGGGCCCGATTCCGGGGAATCGGCCTGAAGCCGGCCCTGCATGTGAACTATGAAACTAAGTGTCTAGAAAGATCCCTTCCAATTCCTCAGGAATTGTCTTTCATGCTTTATTTCATTGCCCAGGGGATCAATTATTACCAGCTCTATAAGTGACCATTTATCCACATGGTATTTGGAATATGATGATTTAACAGCTTTCTAATTATTTTTGTAAACATCAAACACATCTTATCAATTGTAAAAATACAGCAATGCAGACTATATTTACATTGCTGATAAAATTATAGCAAGGGTGAGCAATAATTTTTGGTGGGGGGCCATTCCAAGATTTTGGAAAGTGGTGTGGAAAAAAACATTGTCCTCACTCTGAGTTTGTAGCAACAAGTAGCCAGAGGCAGTTTTATTACGAGCTGCAGCAAGGGAAAAACTGGTTCGGACAGGGGAGAAGCCCCCCCCCCTCCGAGGCAGATCTTCGAATACAAGCAATTATGAAGCAGTTTATATACTGTCTATTAGATATAATACCAATAACAATTAGTCTCCTTCCCATTACAAACACCAATGGCTAACAGTTATTTAGTTCCACCCAGATGCTCCTTATCTCAAGGTCCCTGCCAGAGTCAGCATTCGTCCTTATCTCCGTATGGAGGCGAGAGGCAAAGGCAGCGTCTAATTACAGATCTCGCGTTGTCAGGCCACAGACTTAGCCTGACTCTTGCTCTCTTGTTAACAAGACCAAGATGGCTGCACACAAATTCCCTTATTCCCTTTTCCTGCCTCCACAGTGGTCAAGGGCCACACTTTTCTGTGGAGGGGGTGCCAGGACTAGGATGGAGGTTGGATGCAGAAGAGTGCATGGACTATGGGACTCGGGCGCAGGAGACAGTGTGAGGTCTGGAGTTTGGGTGAAGAAGGGGGTTGTGATCTGGGTCATGAGATTGGGGTGTAGGATCTGGGAGGGTATTTGGGTGTACTTGAATTGATTTTATTCGCTTTTAGTCTGTGAAACCCTGTTTCTTTAAGTCATTAAGTAAAGGTGAGTTAATTCTAATTTAATCAATTAGATTGTTATTTATAATTGTTGTTTTGGAGTTAGGTCCAGATTATTACTGGAATAATTTTATTCCTGGAGACTCCTACGGCATACCATTAAGTGTCTAGAGGGCCAGCCAGGTGGAGGCACCGCCATTGTATGTTCCTTTAGGAGCAAGGGACTGCAGCAAGGGGGTAGATAGGGAATCCCAAACTAAACAACATTGCCACTGGGGTACTCAGGATATCTTTTTATGTTAAAACTATCAGGCACCTAGGCACACAGGTGAGCGTGGCATGCTGCCGCATAACCCAGGGAGGAAAAAGCAGGTTACACAGGGGTCAGGAAGGAGTCCAGAGAATCCCAGCCTGCCAACTATAGATTCCCCATTCCTGCTTTAGCGGGACCTCCTCATACAATTAGGCAGATTCAGTATATTGGATATTGGGGAGGGGCTAGTGGGGAGGTTTTTCATTACTTTTGCATGGCTGGATATTATACCCTCAAGAATGCAGCACTATAAAGGACAATCCAGGAAACTACAGACCTGTCAGCCTTACCTCAGTCCCTGGATAAATCATGGAGGGGATCCTCAAGGAATCCATTTTGAAGCACTTGGAAGAGGAGAAAATGATCAGGAATAGTCATTAAGGGCAAGTCATGCCTGACCAATCTGATTAGATTCTATGATGAGGTAACTGGCTCTGTTGACATTGGGAAGTCACTTTAGCAAAGCTTTTGATATGGTCTCCCACAGTATTCTTGCCAGCAAGTTAAGGAAGTATGGATTGGATAAATGGACTATAAGGTGGATAGAAAGCTGGCTAGACTGTCGGGCTCAACTGGTAGTGATCAATGGCGCAATGTCTGGCTGGTGTTCGGTTTCAAGCGGAGTGCCTCAAGGATCGGTTCTAGGGCCGGTTTTGTTCAACATCTTTATTAATGACCTGGATGAGGGGATGGATTGCACCATCAGCAAGTTTGCAGATAACATTCAGCTAGATACTTTAGAGGATAGGGATAGGGTCCAGAGTGACCTAGAGAAATTGGAGGACTAGGCCAAAAGAAATCTGATGAGGTTCAACAAGGACAAGTGCAGAATCCTGCACATGGGACGGAAGAATCTCAAGCATTGTTACAGGCTAAGTAGCAGTAGCAGTTCAGCAGAAAAGGATCTGGGGATTACAGTGGGTGAGAAGCTGCATATGAGTCAACAGTGTGCCCTTGTAGCCAAGAGGGCTAATTACATATTAGGTTGCATTCAGAGGAGCTTTTCCAGTTGATCTAGAGAAGTTATTATTCCCCTTTGTTTAGCACTGGTGAGGCCACATCTGTGTCCAGTTCTGGGCTCCCCACTATAGAAAGGACGTGGACACATTGGAGAGGGTCCAGCGGAGAGCAACCAAAATTATTAGGGGGCCGGAGCACATAACTTATGAGGAGAAGCTGAGGGATTTGGGCTTATTTAGTCTGCAGAAGAGAAGATATGATAGCAGTCTCAACTTTCTGAAGGGAGGTTCCAAAGAGGATGGAGAGAGGCTGTTCTCGGTGACCGATGGCAGAACAAGGAGCAATGGTCTCAAGTTACAGTGGGAGAGGTTTAGGTTGGATATTAAGAAAAACGATTTCACTAGGAGGGCAGTGAAGCACTGGAATGGGTTACCTAAGGAGGTGCCAGAATCTCATCCCTAGAGGTTTTTAAGTCCCAGCTTCACAATGGGTGGGATGATTTAGTTAGGGTTGGTCCTGCTTTGGGTAGGGTGTAGGATTCGATGACCTCCTGAGGTCTCCTCCAGCCCTAGGATTCTATAATTCTATGATAACAATAACAATAAAAGGTAGCAAGTGCTATAAGAGAAACACAGAGGCTACGTCTACACCGTAGCCTTCTTGTGGAAAAGCTTATGCAAATGAAACACGGAGTGGAATATCACTCCCCTAAGAGATGTCTCTGTCTGATCCATGTGCTCCTCTGAACCCATCAGCTTTCCCCTAGCCCTTAGTTTAAAAATTGGTCCACGACCTTTTTTATGTTATGTGCCAGCAGTCGGGTTCCATGTTGATTTAGATAGAGCACATCATTCCAGTATAGGATCCCCCTTTCTCCAAAGTTCCCGCCATTCCTGATAGAGCTAAATCCTTCCTTTCTACACCATGGTCTCATCATGCATAGAGACTCTGCAGTGCAGCCTTCATACTTGGCCCTGTGAGTGGAACTGGAAGCATTTCAGAGATAGCCTGGGAAACATCCGATAGGAGCTCTCAGGTAAGTGTGGCTTTTTTGGCGTGACGGGGTGGCATGGAAGGTGTGTTGGAGACAAGGAGCTGTGCTGTGGGCTGGTGGGATGAGTATCCTAGTGTCTGTCTCAGTGGTGCTAGTTGCAGGGAGTGTGTGACCATGTGTTTGGCAGTTGAAAGTGCTTTGTTGCAGATGGGGGGGCCTAGAGAGGCTGATTGGGTTGGAGGCCAGGCTTGGAGACAGCAACCTTCTACCAGAGGCAGCCAGAGCAAACTAAATGAGCAGCCAACACACAAGTTTGCTTAGAGGCAGCCCCACAGAGGTTGTACTTTTTCTTGGTTTTTGTTTTTTCTTTCTTCTCTTCAGGCTTCAGGGGGCAATAAAAACATAGGAGCCTCTCAGAAGGAAGGTAGAATAAATAAAGATAAGCTGTTGGGAGTTGCACAGCATGTGCTATGTTTGTCTTCCTCCTGGAAGATTGAAGAAATTTCATCTGGATAGAAGACAGCATTTAATACTGCATACACTACATGCTGAAAAACCATTGAGGGGAGCCCAGAACAGAGAAGAAAATTGGCAGCATATGACTTCCAGGAGACGACAACTCCAGAATCCTGATAGAAGCAAGTAACCGCTCTTAGGGTCTCTTCACACGTATTACTGTGGGAAATGCTTTGGCAGAGACCTCCAAAGGAAGGCATCAGGAGGAGACCCCATTGACCAGAAGGCATGGATTGCCTAGGCTCGAGGGTTCCACCACCACCAGTCCCAAGAGGAGGAGAGGGGTGGTGGTGGTTGTCGTGGTCTCCCTCTTAAGAGGGATGGAGTCATCCCTCTGCTGTCCAGATCATAAATCTCAAAGTGTGCTGCTTACCTGGAGAATTCAGGATGTGACGGAGTCTTCCGAGACTGATCAAACTTTTGGATCACTACCCCTTCCTACTTCTCTATGGGGGAATCTAACGATACTGCCAAGAATGACCTTGAGTGGGTCACTGCAGATTATGCAGTGATGGGAAGAAGGATCAAGGAGTTTGAGGTGCAGGTGGTGGTCTTGTCAATCCTCTCTATTGAAGGAAATGGTCCAGGCAGGCATCTTTGAATTTTGGAAGTAAATGCTTGCTTGTGGAGGTGGTCTTCAGAGAGGGCTTTTGTTTTTCGACCATAGGATGCTGTTCTGGGCTCATTGATTGCTAGGAAAAGATGAGATTCATCTAATGAAGAGAGGGAAGAGAATCTTTGCAGGCAGATTACTTGCCCGTTGAGTCTTTAGGTTAAGCTTAGAGGCAAGAACAACAGAAGTGATGTTGTACTTGTTGTCTGCTATAGATCACCAGATCAGGTCGATGAGGTGACGAGGCTTTCTTCAGACAACTAAGAACCTTCCAGATCACAGGCTCTGGTTCTCACGGGGGACATCTGCTGGGAGACCAATACAGCAATATACAGACGATCCAGGAAGTGTTTGGAGAATGTTGGGGTACTTCCTGGTACAAGTGCTGAAGGATCCAACAAGGGGCTATATACAGCTTCAGCTGCTGCTCACAAACAGAGGAATTAGTAGGGGAAGTAGACATGGATGTCAGCCTAGGAAGCAGTGATCATGAGATGATCGACTTCAGGATTCTGACAAAAGGAAGAAAGAAGGGCAGCAAAATACACACCTTGGACTTCAGAAAAGCAGACTGATTCCATCAGAAATTATGGCCAAGATCCCCTGGGATGCTAATATGAAGGGGAAAAGAGTCCAGGAGAGCTGGCAGTATTTTAAAGAAGCCTTATTGAAGGCCCAGGAACAAACCATCCCGATGTGCAGTAAGAAAAGCAACTCTGGTTGGCCATCAGCTTGGCTTAGCAGTGAAATCCTTGGTGAGCTCAAACATAAAAAGGAAACTTACAAGAAGTGGCAACTTGAACAGATGTCTAGGAAGGAGTATAAATATATTGCTGGAGTATTGTTTGGAGAGGGAGTTCTCCAGGTAAAAGAGGAGTAAAAACGGGACCCTTGTGGTAAGTGGCTGTCTGGAGTGTGTGTTTGTGTGTGAGGGAGTTATTTACTGTGTGCTGAGCTTGTGTTTGTCTGTTTGGTTGGTTTGTTTGAAGGAGATTCTAAAAGGTTTGAAATCTAGAAGCCTCTGTTAATTGGCTGAGCCTCAGTCAGGGGGAGGGACTACCAGAGCTATATAAGCCTGTGACTCAGCGACCAAGGAGCTTGCGAACAGGAACAGCTAACAGGGAGTTTGGAGAGGGAGGTTAGAGGGCACTAGTGACTTATGACCTTCTTTAAAACATAACTCGTATAATAATCTATATTCCAGAGGTTTAAAAAGAATCCCAGTTTATACTTAAACTTATTCATTAGAAAAATGGAGACAGAAGCCCAGCAGCAGAGTGGGGGCTATCCTGTTTATTGCATCAAGTATAACATGTATGATTACCTGCCCTGTGGGTGGGTGGCATATGTGTGCACCCGTTGCAAGGAGCTCCTGACCCTCAGAGACCGAGTTTGGGTTTTGGAGGCCAGCGTGGCTGAACTGGAGGAGCTAAGGGAGGTAGAGAGCTATGTTGATGGGACTTTCCGGGACACTGTAGTACTGTCCCACCTCCAGTCTGAGAGCCCCAGTGCTCTTAAGGAGGATGAAAGTCTCAAGGGAACAGAGCATTCAATGGGAGCAGAGGGAAACCATCCCGTAGTTGGGACCTTCCTCCCAGAGGATGTTGCAGTATCCTCTCGCACTGAGGATACCTCTAAGGGGGAGGGAATGCCAGTTATGAAGAGGCAGGTGTTAGTAGTGGGCGATTCGATCGTTAGAAACATAGATAGTTGGGTTTGTGATGACCAGGAGAACCATGTGGTCACTTGCCTGCCTGGTGCGAAGGTTGCGGATCTCTCGAGGCATCTAGATAGACTTATGTGTAGTACTGGGGAGGAGCCAGTAGTCGTGGTACATGTAGGTACCAATGATGTAGGGAAGGGTAGGAGAGATGTCCTGGAGGCCAAATTTAGGCTGCTAGGAAAGAGACTGAAATTCAGGGCCTCTATGGTGGCATTCTCGGAAATGCTTCCAGTTCCACGCGCAGGGCCAGGTAGGCAGACAGAGCTTCAGAGTCTCAATGCGTGGATGAGATGATGGTGTAGGGAAGAGGGGTTTGGATTTATTAGGAACTGGGGACACTTTTGGGAGAGGGGGAGCCTATACAGGAAGGATGGGCTCCACCTAAACCAGGGTGGAACCAGACTGCTGGCACTAAACATTAAAAAGGCTGTAGAGCAGTTTTTAAACTAAGAGATGGGGGAAAGCCCAGAGATGCAGAGATGCACGTAAATCGGAGGGAGACTTCTCTTAGAGGAGAATCCATTGATAGAGATTCTCTAAACTGTAGTCAGAAAGAGAGGAGGGGAGAGGGCAAATCATGGGCCAGAGCAGACAAACAACTGCATACAAAGGAATCCAATGCATCAGGGAAGGGCAGACAAATAAGCAGTGGCAAATTTTTAAAGTGCTTCTACACAAATGCTAGGAGTCTGACTAATAAGATGGGTGAACTAGAGTACCTCGTATTAAATGAGGAGCTTGACATAAGAGGCATCACTGAAACCTAGTGGAATGAGGAAAATCTGTGGGACACAATCATACCAGGATATAAAATATATCGAAAGGACAGAGTAGGCTGGGTGGGTGGCGGAGTGGCACTGTATGTGAAAGAATGTAGAATCAAATGAAATAAAAATATTAAGTGAATCAACATGTTCAATAGAATCGCTATGGATAGTAATTCCATGCTCCAATAATAAGAAATTAGCAGTAGGGATATGTTACCGACCACCTGACCAGGACAGCGATACTGACATTGAAATGCTGAGGGAGATTAGAGAGGCTACCAAAATAAAGAACTCTATAATAATGGGGGATTTTAATTACCCCCCATATTGACTGGATACATGTCAACTCAGGAAGAGAAGTGGAGATAAAATTTCTCAATGGCTTAAATGACTGCTTCTTAGAGCAGTTGGTGCAGGAACCCACAAGGGGAGAGGCAATTCTCGATTTAGTCCTGAGTGGAGCGCAGGATCAGGTCCAGGAAATAACCATTACAGGACCGCTTGGGAATAGTGACCATAATATAACAACATTCAACATTCCTGTGGTGGGAAGAACACCTCAGCAGTCCAGCACCCTGGCATTTAATTTCAAAAAGGGGAATTACACAAAAATGAGGAGGTTAGTTAAACAGAAATTAAAAGGTACAGTGGCTGGAGCCAAATCCCTGAAAGCTGCATGGAAACTTTTTAAAGTCACCATAATAGAGGCCCAACTTAAATGTATACCCCAAATTAAAAAACATAGCAAGAGACCTAAAAAAGAGTCACCGTAGCTTAACCACCATTTAAAAGAAGCAGCGAGGGACAAAAAGGTATCTTTTAAGAAGTGGAAGTCCAATCCTAGTGAGATAAATAGAAAGGAACATAAACACTGTCAAGTCAAGTGTAAAGATCTAATAAGAAAAGCAAAAAAAGATTGAGGAATAGCTAGCCAAAAACTTAAAAAGAAATAACAAAATGTTTTTAAGTACATTAGAAGCAGGAAGCCTGCTAAAAAAAACTCTGTGGGTCCCCTAGATAATCGAGCTATAAAAGGAGCGATCAAGGACGATAAAGCCATTGCAGAGAAACTAAATTATCTCTTTGCTTCAGTCTTCACGGCTGAGGACGTTGGAGAGATTCCCAAATCTGCACCGTCCTTTGTGGGTAATGAATCTGCGGAACTGTCCCGGATTGAAGTGTCATTAGAGGAGGTTTTGGAACAAATAGAAAAACTTAATGTTAACAAATCTCCGGGACCAGATGGCATTCATCTAAGGGTTCTAAAAGAACTCAAATGGGAAATTGCTGAACTATTATCTGTGGTTTGTAACCTATCCCTTAAATCGGCTTCCGTACCTAATGACTGGAAGGTAGCCAACATGACACCAATATTTAAAAAGGGCTCCAGAGGCGATCCTGGCAATTACAGACCGGTAAGTCTAACTTCAGTACCGGGCAAATTAGTTGAAACAATAGTAAAGAATAAAATTGTGAAGCATGTAGAAGAACATAATTTGTTGGACAAAAGTCAACATGGTTTTTGTAAAGCAGGGGTTCCCAAACTTTTTGATGCGGGGACCAGTAAATCCATTCACGAACTTTTGGAGGCCCGGTAACATTCATTTGCATATTTGCATATTCATTAATCAAATGATGAATATTCAAATAAATTGTTTCTGGTCCTCCCAAAACCCCCAGTGCCAGCTTTAGCAAAGCTTTTGATATGGTCACCCACAATATTCTTGCCAGAGAGTTAAGGAATATGGATTGGATAAATGGACAGTAAGACAGACAGAAAGCTGGTTAGACCAGGGTTTCCCAAACTTTTTACTTTAGTTGGAACCCTTTTTTTTTTAAATACTGCTTTTTGCAGCCCAAAAATATAAACACATAAAAAACAAACTGAGAAAATACCAGACATAATACATGTCTGGTATTTTCTCTTTAGGTAAGTTGTATTACTACTAGATGTATCAGTTTGTAGTTTCAAACGGCCTGGCTGGTAAATGTGCTCAGGCTCCATAAGTGTGTCTACCAGCCAGACAGTTCGCAACTACTCAAGGGAGGTTGTGTGTGTGGGGGGACAATAGAAACCCCGGGCCGGACTAACTCATGTTTTGCGAGGGGGAAGGAGGGAACAGGGACAGCGTCCCAAGATCTACATATGGCCGGGTCAGTCCCACTCCCCTCAGGCCGATTCATTCCTCCCTCCTGCTCCCCCCAGCGTGCCTCTGGCCAGCCCCACTCCCCCAACCCACTCCCGGGCAGCCAGGTACCCCCCTTCTCCTCCCAATCTCCCTTGGCCAGCCCTGCTGTCTGCATCCAGCCCTCTATCCAGCAGCTGCTTCTTCTCTTCCCCCCTCCCCACATCTTCCCTGGCCAGCTCCCTGCCCCCAACCTTGCACCCCCTGGCAGCCCTGCTTCCACCAGCCCCCCAATCTCCCCAGCCTGCCCCGATTCCCCCGTCCAGTGCTGCTTCTAGTGGCCAGCTCTCCCCTCCACCTCACCCCAGAATCCCCTTAGCCCTGCACCCTCCTGGTGCCTCCCCCTTTGCCCTCTCTTTCCCTGATACCCATCCCCTCAGCACTCTCTGCCACATCCCCTCCTGCCCCTCTGTGCCCTCACACCTGACTTGCTCCATCCCCACCTCTCACATGCCCACCCCTTCTTTCAAGCCTTCTCCCACCACCTCCTCCTCCAGCCCCCAATGCCCTTCTCCTCTCCTCTCCTCTCCCAACATCACCCTGTCCCCCCGCCCACTAACACCTCCCCTCCTGCCCTTTCCCTCGTTGTCTGCACTTGGCCCCCTGGCATTTGTCTCTCTTTCCTGCACCCTGTTCCTTGGTGCCTTCCCCTCCCCCTGCCCAAGCCCCTTCTCCTTCCACTCCTCCCCCTCCACGCAAGCCCGCCTCCACTGCCGCTGCTGCCTCCACCCAAGCCTGTTCCCTACCTTCTGCCTCCCACATTGTGGGGCCGGAGGCTGCCAGAGTCAGCGTGGCCCCGCCCCATGCCTCCGAAGACTTTTAAAATCCCAGGCCGTGACTTCGCGTCACGCCCGGGCGTCCTCCCCACCCACGTGCAACGCCGCACATGGGCAGCAGCAGGCGGTGAGGAGGAGCCACGCATGGCAGGGATACTCTGGGGGTGGGGTGGGAGGACGAGCGGGGGGACCCGCGCCAGGCAGAGCCGGGGGAGAGACCTAGCTCCTCATATCGGTGGAACAGGACCCCCAGCTCTGTAACTCGCCGGCACTTCCGGGTTCAGGAGCGTGGGGCTCGAATAGCCCTAAGGCCGGCCCTTCCGGCAACCACGAGCCATGCTGAGGCCCATTGTTTGGGAAACTCTGTTGTAAAGGGAAATCCTGTCTTACTAATCTATTAGGGTACGTCTAGACTACATGCCTCTGGCGACAGAGGCATGTAGATTAGGGTACCGGACATAGTAAAATGAAGCGGCAATTTAAATAATCGCCGCTTCATTTAAATTTACATGGCTGCCGCGCTGAGCCGACAAACAGCTGATCAGCTGTTTGTCGGCTCAGCACCATAGTCTGGATGCTCCCCTGCCGACATCAAAGGTATTTGTCGACCACCCAGGTATGCCTCATCCCAGGAGGCATACCTGGGTGGTCGACAAATACCTTTGATGTCGGCAGGGGAGCGTCCAGACTGTCACGCTGAGCCGACAAACAGCTGATCAGCTGTTTGTCGGCTCAGCGCGGCAGCCATGTAAATTTAAATGAAGCGGCGATTATTTAAATCGCCGCTTCATTTTACTATGTCCGGTACCCTAATCTACATGCGTCTGTCGCCAGAGGCATGTAGTCTAGACGTACCCTTAGAGTTCTTTGAAGGGGTTAACAAACATGCGGACAAGGGGGATCCAGTAGATATAGTATACTTAGATTTTCAGAAAGCCTTTGACAAGGTCCCTCACCAAAGACTCTTGTGTAAATTACATGGCCATGGGATAAGAAGGAAGGTCTTTTCTTGGATTGAGAACTGGTTAAAAGACAAGAAACAAAGGGTAGGAATAAATGGTGAATTTTCAGAACGGAGAGGGGTAACTAGTGGTGTCCCCCAAGGGTCAGTTCTGGGACCAATCCTTTTCAACTTATTCATAAGTGATCTGGAGAAAGGGGTAAGCAGTGAAGTGGTAAAGTTTGCAGATGATACCAAACCGTTTAGGATAGTCAAGACAGAAGCAGACTGTGCGGGACTCCAAGAAGATCTCACCAAACTGAGTGATTGGGCAACAAAATGGCAAATGAAATTTAATGTGGATAAGTGTAAAGTAATGCACATCAGGAAAAATAACCCCAACTATACGTACAGTATGATGGGGGCTAATTTGGCTACGACAAATCAGGAAAGAGATCTTGGAGTTATCGTGGACAGTTCTCTGAAAACTTCCACACAGTGTGCAGCAGCGGTCAAAAAGGCAAACAGGATACAAGGAATTATTAAGAAAGGGATAGAAAATAAGACCCATAATATCTTACTGCCCCTGTATAAAACTATGGTACGCCCACATCTGTGTACAGATGTGGTCTCCTCACCACAAAAAAGATATTTTGGCCTTGGAAAGGGTTCAGAAAAGGGCAATTAAAATGATTAGGGGTTTGGAACAGAGAGGTTCAAGAGATTGAGGCTTTTCAGTTTAGAAAAGAGGAGACTGAGGGGGAATATGATAGAGGTATATAAAATCATGAGTGGTGTGGAGAGGGCCGATAAAGAAAAGTTATTTATTAGTTCCCAAAATAGAAAAACTAGAGGACACCAAATGAAATTAATGAGTAACAGGTTTAAAACTAATAAAAGAAAGTTCTTCTCCACACAGCGTGTAGTCAACTTGTGGAACTCCTTGCCAGAGGAGGCTGTGAAGGCTAGGACTATAATAGAGTTTAAAGAGAAGCTAGATAATTTCATGGACATTAGCTCCATAAAAGGCTATTAGCCAGGGGATAAAATGGTGTCCTTGGCCTCTGTCTGTCAGACGCTGGAGAGGGATGGCAGGAGACAAATCGCTTGATCATTGTCTTCGATCCACCCTCTCTGGGGCACCTGGTGTTGGCCACTGTCAGCAGACAGGATACTGGGCTAGATGGACCTTTGGTCTGACCCAGTACGGCCATTCTTATACAGGGGGTGTAATTAGGACAGACAAAGCTCAATTGGAATTGCAGCTGGCTAGGGATGTGAAGGGTAATGAGAGGGGGGAGGACAATCCAGGGAATTACAGACCAGTCAGCCTCACCTCAGTCCCGGGAAAAATAATGGAGAGGGTCCTGAAGAATCCATTTTGAAGCACTTGGAAGAGAAAGAACCAATCAGGACTAGTTGACATGGATACACCAAGGAGGGCAAGTCATGCCTAACCAAAATGATTAGCTTCTATGATGAGGTAACTTGCTGTCTGGACACGGGGAGGTTGGTGGCTGAGAGACTTTGCTTTTAGCAAAACCTTTGATACGGTCTAGCACAGGATCCGCGGCAGCCAGTTAAGGAAGTATGGATTGGATAAATGGACTACAAGGTGGCTGGAAAGCTGCCTAGATTGTCAGGCCCAACAGCTAGCGATCAACAGCTTGACGTCTGGTTCGCCGTCAGTTTCAAGTGGCGTGCCTCAGGGATCAGTGCTAAGGTCATTTTTTCCCCATCACCTTTATTAATGACGTGGATGAGGGGATGGGTTGCACCCTCAGCAAGTTTGCAGATGACACTAAGCCAAGGGGAGAGGTAGATATGCTGGAGGGCAGGGATAGGGTCCAGATTGACCTAGGCAAATTAGAGGTTTGGGTCATGAGAAATCTGAGGTTCAACAAGAATAAGTGCAGAGTCCTCCATGTGGGATGGAAGAATCCTAAGCACTGTTCCAGGCTGGAGACCGACTGTCTAAGCAGTAGTTGCCCAGAAAAGGACCGGGGGATTACAGTGGAAGAGAAGGGAGATGAGAGTCAACAGCATGCCCTTGTAGCTGAGAAGGCTAATGGCATATTAGGCTGCATTAGGAGGAGCATTTCCAGCAGCTCTACAGAAGTTGTTGTTCTCCTTTGTTCGGTACTGGTGAGGCCACATATGGAGTATTGCATCCAGTTCGGGGGCCCTCCCTACTACAGAAAGGATGTGGATGCATTGGAAAGTGTCTAGCGGAGGGCAACAAAAATGATTAGGGGGTTAATATGTAACTGCTGAATTTTTCAGCGGTTGCACATTTATATGTCCGGGGGAAGGAGGAGGCTCTACAGGAGCAGGTTTGTGCAGGGAACCACCCCACCCTTCTGCTGCCTCTGATACAGAGGCTGGGGGGCGGGGTGGCTTGCATAAAACTGTGAAGGTTAACTGTACACTATCAGAGCCCTAGTTTACGATGCACATTTTAAAATGTCCTCCCAGAATATCCCCCTGGTCAAACGAGATGACAGTTGAGAGTAACTGCTGCAACCACTTGCCAATATTTAGTACTAAAACACCTGACGCATTTAATCAGGTTACAAGGACCACTTTGCCTGCATTGTTTTTCCAAAACACTTTCCTAATCAATATTACATGAAGAATAAAAAAGTTATCAAAGCGATGTAATGATGGAAAATATTAGGCTTCTTATTCATCAGTAGGCATCCGAGTTCTTCTGCATATAGAAATGATTAGGCAAAATTTTAAAACCTAGCATGAAAACCAGTTGCGGAACTTCTCTCTACAGTTAAAGCCAAACTGTGTGTTCTGGTTGATATTTTCTACGTTCTGCTTATAAACGCCATCTATCTGTTTGCATAGTCTATATGCAACAATTAGAGAGAAGTACATTTTTTCCTTCCCCAAGAAATGGAAGCAACAGTGTTCACTTTTTGTTTGTTACCAGGGTCTATTCTGTTAATTGTAAGGCTTTGAAGTTATTTACGCAAACCTAATTCATAAATACCACAGTAACTTCTTATTCCTGCAAAGAAGCAGCAACCTAATTTACCTCTTCATTGGAATAGTCGTAAATAGTAAGTGGCTTAATGCAATCATGCACAAACCTGCCACGATACATGTTTAGAGAAGACATTAAAAGTAGTAAAGGAATGCAATGCTTGGTGTGATGACATTCACTAAGTCTTTTAAGGATTGATACCCAATCCCACAAAATGTGTTGGCTAAATGGAAACACGATTAGCTAGGTTTTTTGCCTCCGTCCCCCAAAAAGCACTGCAGCCCTCTCTGAGAAGATGTTTGTGTAATGTGTTTTGTAAACACTACCGTAGACCACAGCTACCTTCTCCATCTTATTTTTCCCATAAAATAATTAAGATGTAGAACTGGATAGCAGAGAATTGGTCCTGTAAGGATAATTTTTAATATGGAGATATGCCATCATCTCGTAGAACTGGAAGGGACTTTGAGAGGTCATCGAGTCCAGTCCCCTGCCCTCACAGCAGGGCCAAGTACCACCCCTGACAGATTTGCCCCAGATCCCAAAATGGCCCTCTCCAGGATTGAGCTCACAATCCTGTGGTTTAGCAGGCCAAGGCTCAGTCAGCTGAGCTATCCCTCCCCCCCAATCACTAGATAAATATAACTTGTTTCCTTTCTGTGCTTCTAATGTTAACATTTCCAAATTGAAGAGGTACTATTTCTTTCAAACTTCTTTGGTGTTTAAGAAAAAATAATACTTTCAAAATAATCACCTGCACTATACAGAAATGGCTTATTTTGTTTAACGTGTGAATCTGTCTCCGGTTAAATTGGGCAACCAATACTAATGGTACAGTGTCATAGGCGGTTCTGTTATGCTGAAAAAATAGCAGTGTCATGAATGCAGGAGAAAAGGAAGCAATAGAAAAATTCTTGATCACAGCTTGTATTGTAGAACAAGAGTGAGAAGGAAATCAGCTTAATTTTCAGTCTCTGCCCACAATTTTTGCCACTAATCCGGTACCTCAAATTAATGCAGCACAAGGTGAATCACATGGATTTAAAAATTAAGTATTTTAGGGTGGGTCTAGACTACGGGATTTTTTTTTTTTAAAGTGGCCTTTCTTCCCCTCCATCTAGACAGCTGCCGTGTTCTTTCGAAAGTAAATCAAAAGACTGTGGCAGGTTTTTTGACCGCGGAAGACCTCGTTTTATGAGGAATAACACCTTTTGAAAAAAGGCGCTATGTAATGTAAACTGTGCTTTTTCAAAAGACAGCATCCAGACTGCCTGAGTGCTCTCTTTTGAAAAAGCGGTTTGCTTTTTTGAAAGTACTGGTTATAGTCTAGATACTTTAGAAAAAGAGCATCTTTCGAAAAAGGCTTGCAGTCTAGACGTAATGTGAAAGCTAAAAGATGCCTTTAAGGCACTAGAGAACCAGTACTTAATTCTTGGTCACTGCAACAGATCAGTCAGGATGATCAGTGCCACAAAGCAGGCTTTAAAGCCAGAAAGGATGGCCATGATCTTTTAGTCTACTCTGACATGCACACTTCAGAATCTTGCTCTCCCATTCCGCAACAGACCCATATCTCAGAAGGAATAGATCCCCTCAATTCTTTGGTGGCAATTCTTTCATTACCACATATGTACTGATCGATCGCTCATTGAACACGATTGCTTTCATAAAAACAAATTTACAAAATGCTTGCAAAGTAACCTTATTTTAAATTATGTAATTGCGGTAATATTAATGTGTTAAAGATGCAGTAAGATGAAGGCTACTTACGATGTTATGCTAACGTAGGCAGATGGTATTGCAAACACACAATTTGGTGCAATAACGACAGAGGTATCATGTGTCAGAACTCACAGTCCAAGCAGAGACTTCCCTGAGTTTGCCCCACCAGCTCCCCAAATACAATCTGCAAGAGAAATCAACTGTCTTGTTTTCTGCAATCCTTCACTGTTGGTTCCTCATAATAAAGCTATATACGTTAAGTCAGATCTGTGACCGTTGGAGTGCTTTTATTTATAGAAGTCTTGCTTTTAATGCATTGAATATTTAATTGACAATCTCATGCACTAAGTTTACTTTTACAGGATCGTTTTAAAATAGAAGGTTTAAAGTTAGTTTAGCTTAGTTAATAATTTCTTACGTGTTTAGTCAATTGAGTAAAGAGCAAAGCAAAAGGAACCAGTCCTGGACAACAATTGGTTCAAATGCTTAAAAAAATAAATAAAAAATGCAACATTGAACAAGCCAAGCTTTGCGCGGAAACTATGCTTGAAATATGATAAAGAGAACTCTCCTAACAGCTTGGTTCTAACAGACAGGGGAGGGTTGTTGTCAGGGGGTACGCCCCTGACGGGGGCTGCTGAGACCCACGTCTCATTCCGGGCCCATACCGCACCCCAAAGTCTCCAAAAGTTCAGGCCCCTCTATCAGGGGATATACAGTATCAATGTCCCAACACAAAGTCCCGGCCCCTCTATCAGGGGATATACGGTATCAATGTCCCAACACAAAGTCCCGGCCCCTCTATCAGGGGATATACGGTATCAAGGCCTAGTCCCTCTGAGGAGCCTCTCCCGGCCTCAGGCCTGGTTATCCGGGGGGGGGGGGGCCTGCGTGGTAGGGGGACCCGGGCCCTCCCTCTCCACCGGGCCCCAGCCCAGGGCCCTTTAGGCAGGGTCTGTGGCTCCTGCCGGCTCGGCGGGGAATCCGGCCGATACAGGCCGAGCCAAATTTTGTATCCCCTGCCCTGGGCTGCTTCCTACCGCGCCCTGGTTCCCCCGGGGCCCCTTGTCCTCCGAGGCAGGACCTGCTGGGGTTGTGGGCAGGTTCCGGTCTCCTGGAGTCGGGGTCTGCTTCTTCGGTGTCTGGGTCCAGCACTGGCAGCAGCTCTAGTCCCGGTAGCTGCACAAACACTTGCCTGGCTTGGTCTCCTCCTTCCCCCAGCTGTCTTCCTGCCTGCTGGGCTCCCTCTGCCTTTATACCTGGCCTCTGCTGGGAGCATGCCCAGCAGGGCCGGAAGGGCGGGGCCCTCTCAGCCAGCTGGGCCTGGGCTACTCCCAGCCCTGCAGTGCGGGGCCTGTTCGCCCCGTCACAGTTGTGTTATGGTGCATTTATAGTAATCTCCAAAATGCTAAAATTTTAAAATATGAGCCTGTGGAAAGAGAGAAGACCCATTGCAGCTAGATTTGACATCCATAAAATCAAAGGAAAAGGCCCCCTTTGGTCTTAGCCCCAAGGATGAGGGAAGACCAAGAAAAGCACAACCCCAGCTTGCCCAAATTTAGATCGTAGCAGAAGAAAGCAATTGGCAATGCAATCACTTGTTATACTGTGTAAATAACCCATGTTTGCCAAAGATAGTTGTCATTCCCATCTGATTACATTGATGCCCCTCAGGATGAGAGGTATTTGCAGGATGGGCTTTTTGAGAGTGTGCCGAACACTTACGTTTGCTACTGTGTCCGTGTAGCAACCATAACACGGTTTCCAAATATTTCTGAAAGTTTTGGAACAACATTTGACCTATAACCCCTGACTGAGTTACTGAAGTCTTCAAATCCTGTTTTAAAGTTACAGGCCATTCACCATTTACTCATATAACCGTGCAAGTGACCCATGCCCAATGCTGCAGAAGAAGGTGAACCCCCCGAGACACTGCTAATTTGGCCCAAGGGAAAATTCCTTCCCAGTCCTAAATATGGTGGTCAGCTGGACCCCGAACGTGCCAGCAAGATCCAAACATCCAGACAATGTCTACACTACATTGATGTATTGGAAAAAGGTATGCCGCGTAGCGTAGATGTAGCTTCAGACTCCTAGGTAAAAAGACATTGTAGTAACTCCGAGAGCTCCACGACTAGAGTCTCATCACTGGCCACGGTGGGTATTTGCTGTTAACGGTTGCAGCGTGACTACGTGCCACTGTAAACAGTCCCCTCATACCACCCTCTCCGTACAATTATTAAGCACAGTCTTAAAGCCGGTAAGGTTTTAGGTCCTCCGTGCTTTTCGCTGAGGAGTTAATCCAGAAATTCTCGCCTCTGATTGTTAGAAACCTTTCTCTAATTTCAAGCCTAAATGTATCGATGGCCAGTTTGTCTGCATTTTTTCTTGTGTCCACACTGGTGCTTAACTTATAATGCCTCTCCCTCCCTGGTATTTATCCCTCTGCTGTATTTAAGGAGTGCGAGCGCATCTCCCCTCAGCTGTTGTTTGATTAGGCTCAACAAGCCAAGCTCATTTAGCCTCTCTTGCCTAAGGAAGGTTTTCCATTCCTCTGATCAACCTAGCGGCTCTTCACTGCACCTGTCCCTGTTTGCACTAATCTCTCTTTAATCCGGGAAACCGGAATTGCACACGCTAATCCAGTTGAGAGCTCCCCAATGTCGTGTATAATGACATTAATGCTTCACTAGGGCTATTGGAAATACCTTGCCTGATGCATCCTAGCATTCCATTGGCCTTTTTCACAGCTGCCTCATGCTGGCAGCTTGTGGTCATCTCGTAACAAACCAGTTTCCTTCTCTGTTGCTTCCAACTGACAAGTCCCCAACTTAGAGCCAAAAAAATCTTTGTTACCAACTGCACTGCTAAATTTTATTCCATTCCAGTTTTGGAGATCATCCAGATTTTATTGCATGATATTGCCAATATGGCGGAGGACCAGACTACCTCTCTGCAAATTTTATGAGGCTATTTCCACTTGTTGTGCCAGGAGCATGAATACAAATCTTAAAGAAGATTGGTTCCAATACCCAGTCTTAAGGAATTTCACTAATAACTTCACTCCAGCCTGACAGTTCACCATTCATTATAACCCAGCAGTTCTTTATCCAGCTTTCAAGTCTCATTAATTCCCGTCTATCAAATGCCTTACTGAAATCCAGGTAGATCAGATGTACTGGATTGCTTGCATGTAAAAAAGTCAATTTCCTCAGACCGATCAGGTTGGTCTGGCGTAATCCACCTTTTGTGAAACCATGGTGTATTTTCTCTGTTAGCTTTTAACCTCTGTGTTCTTAACGACTCTTTCAAAATTTGTTCCAAGAGCCTGCATACAATGGAGGTTAAATTAGACATGCTATAGTTTCTTAGATCATAATTTTTTGTTTTAGAAAGAATAAACAGGCACAGGTTGACTCGCTCATATCTGGGACACGCTAGTCTGGCACGACTATGGCTATTGCTAGATCAGAGAGCCCCGGGTTCAGAAAGTCAGGTCCCCGGGGCCGGTCAAGACTTAGCATCCCTGGCAACCCAAGAGTAGCAGCTCTTTTATTACTGGTTTTAAGTTCCTTTGCAAGCTCCAGCTCTGCCTGGCTTTTGGCAGTCCATTCTTCCGCTACACTTTCTAACCAAGAGGTTGGTTTTCGTGCTGGTACGTCTCTCTTCCACTGCTCTCAGGCTTTCTGCTTTCTCTTAATAACATGCTTGATTGACACCTCGCTCATTCAACTTGGTCTGCAACTTTGATTTAAATGCCAAACCTCTTCCACATTCGGATCCTCAAGTTCTTCACTCCAGTCCACATCTACTACTAATTCCTCATATGTTTTCAAGTTTGTCTTTTTGAAATCAAGAACCTTAGTTGCACACTTACTTTTATGTATCCATCCATTTAATTTAAAATAAATTAGCTCACGATCACTTGAACCAAGGTTTTCCCCTACAACCAACCTTTCTGTGAGGTCTCGCTAAACCCTCGATATCAAATTTAAAATTGCATCACCTCTTGTTGGAACGGTGAGTTTATGGTGAAGAACTGTCAGCTATCACACATCCAGGAAAACTTGAGTCCTGCCATTATTAGGAGCACTTACCCTCCAATTTTTATCTTGGAAATTACAGTCTCCTATCATTACTTGAGTGCCAGCAGTATCTAGTTCAATAAAAACATTAGAGATCTTTATCCATATCCAAATCTGATCCCGGTGGCAATCAGCTGCAGCAGACTCTCTATACCCACTTGCAGGATCTGGTGCTTCGATGTTGAGCTTAGGCACTGTCTTGAAAAGCCACACCATCCTCTGAGGGGTGCAACGTCCGTGCAATTCAGATAGTTACTTTAGAGTACACAGGCTGCCCTTGTCCTGGGGAACAACTGACTCTCCACTAGGACCAAATTGGGCCCCAAGCTCTTCAAGGTGTATTACCTCCTGACTCACCTTACACATCCAGGACTTTCTATCTACTGGATTTTGCATAGCTCGTGGCGTGCCACACCTTCACTCCCTCCTGTCCCCACTAGAAGGGAGAGACGCTTGGTAGTTCAAGGCTCATCTGGTTTCTGATTGCATACAGTGTGAAGTTAAGATGCGGCCACTAAAGGAATCGGGACTGGTCTCTGTGCCAAAATCTGTTTACACAGAAGCCAAGCCAAATATTGCCATTTTGGCAATAACGTTACTCTCTCACTAGTCCAAAACCAGGAGAAAATTCCTTATCCGGCAGGGATGTAAGATCCCATTACCAACCGGTAAGGTTAGGGATGTTCAGGTGTACTTCTGTACACAGTTAACTAATAAGTAGGGAGGGAACAGAGGAGGGAGGAGCTGGTGCACATGGAGAGGCAGCAGCACGGAGAGTGGGGTGGGGGAAGGCAAGAGCCAATGTACGTGGGAAGCCAGAGCCGCCCGCCGCTCCTATCCCCTGCGCTGCTGTCAGGAGCCAGTACGTGCGGGGAGCTGGCTTTTAAGGTGGCTCCTGCGTGTGCCGTTTTCTGCAGAGCCACCTGCCCCCTATGCTGCTGCCTCTTTCCATGCTCACGCCTGCCCCCTGCGTGTAAATATATTTTAACATCTCTAGTTACGGGTGATTGTTTCCTGGGTAACCGCTTACCATTTAACATCCCTATGTCCAGCATTGCTATCAGCAGTTAAATCAGAAGCGGTGTGGAAGACCAAACTGTCACTGTCTACTCAGGCTCTAAAAGTCTTGGAGACTGTAGGAAAAACCCATCGTAGCACCAACTCCTTAGCTGGCATCAGGTTTGTGTCTATTTTCCATTGCCAGTACCTTTGTAATGTTACTGCAAGTCCATGCAGATGCCCGCCAGGTTAAAATAAAGCAGACCTTTCCACAGGTGGGACACAGTCAACCCTTTTCTCCTTAAACAACGAGAAGTTGTGTGGCACCTTATAGACTGACATGGCTACCCCTCTCATACCTTTTCTCCTTCGTAATATGAACCAGGACTTGGGGATCTTGATAGATGATCAGCTAAATACGAGGTCCACGTGAAATGCTGTGACCCAAAGGGTCGATGCAATCCTTGAAAGTATACACAAAGGAATATCTAGAAGGATGGGGAAGACTGCATTATCTTTATTTGGTACTGGTGTGACACCCACCGGAATAGTATTTTCAGTTCTGATATCCCACCCTTCAGGAAGGATTTTGATAAATTGGAGAGGATTCAGAAAAGAGCAGGAGAATGACTGCAACATGTGTTGGAGTGAAAGGCTCAAGGAGCTCAGTCCTTCGGCTTAACCAAAAGAAGGCTCAGGGGTCACTTGATCAGTTCATAAGTATCCCCATAAGACACAAAGAGAGGGCTCTTCAATCTAGCAAATGTATGACAAGATCAGAAAGCTGGAAGCTGATGCTAGACAATTGAAGCTAGAAAGCACAGGGTATTCGTTTTTAGAACGGTACGGTAATAACCATTGGAACAACTTACTACTGGCCCCAGTGAATTCTTTTCCATTACTGACAGCTAAGCTTTCTCTCCTTCCTCTCCCCCTCCCCCACCTCCCTCCGCACTTCCAAATTTTTCTAATTCTAACAGGAATTAATTCAGGGGGTCATACTAGACGATCCCCGTGGTCTCTCCCGACTTTATAATCTATGAATGTTCTCATTCAATAGGTTCTCAAGTAGCATTTAAAATTACATTTTATGCAAGGAGTAACGGAACCAGAGAAGGTTGACGTGCTCCACATCCGACACATCTTACCGCCTTCCCATACTAGAGAATTGCGAACAGGTGTTTTAAGTAAATGTTACTTAGCCTTTTTCTGTAAAATAAAAATTCCACACCAAATACCACTGAATTTGGATAAAACAAATGATGGAGGAAAATAGTCAACTATTTCAGTTTTCAAAGTGTGAGTATTTTTAAAAACCCTCATACTGTCTTTTCAAACTACAAGCTAATGTAAAATGTTTCCTTGCCTATTTATATTCAAATTTCCTTGTGTGTTTCTCCTTCGTGCAAACCTTGCTGCTCCAAAATTCACTATGTATAAACTACTCTTTTCAATCAGAAGAGTTAAAAGCTTCATATATAACAACACCTTAAATGGTTTAATTTACTTTATCCTACTGAGACGCATAATAGTAAAGACCACAAAAAGCAGAAGTGAAGCAGTCCGGACCAGCAGAAGTCAGGACTGCTTAGTCCCGGCTCGCACTGGGTCTGGGATCTATCCCCGGTGTGGCGCTGCCTTTTAAATGTAATTTAAAATGCAGAGCCACAGCGTTCGTGGACCGGGCGCAAAGCGGAACTGAGCTGGGCTTGTTCAGCGCCGGCGTAGCATCACAAACAGCTGCCTTTCAGAATGTCATACCTAGGCTGTAGTGTACATGCTCCGTAAGCGCTTCTGTTCTTTGCTGCTGTCCTCACTCTGTCCGTACGTGGCTTCAGAGGCTGCTCCCGACTCTTTCCCATCATTGAAAAGAGACTCGGGGGTGCATCGCAGCAGGGGGAGGGGGCAGGGTGTAAGCAGGGGGCAGAAATGTACCAGCCTAGGGGCTTCAATTAACTTTCTGGTGGGGCAGAAAGGGGGCTGGAAAGAAAAATTGGGCAGGGAGGGGAGTGTGATTGGAGCTGGGGCGAGCCCTTCTACCGGAGTTTTGTTCCCACACAAGGAAGGACAACGGGGGTAACTGTTACCCAGAGAGTGAGCCCCCTGCCAAGGGTGCAGATCTAGGAGAGGGGCAGAGAGGGGTTTTTAGTTCCCTTTTCAGAGAGACACGTGCCTGAGCGCAGGGCAGCTTCCCGTCTGCTCTTAAAGGTACAGCTGCCCTAATGTCTTGTCTTTCCCTGCCAGCCCCTGCAGTCCCTCCCTCTCTGCACTGACTGCTACAGTCCATGGGGCAAAATGCTGCAAGCTTCCCATCCCACATGCAGCTGTGAGGGAGCATGTAACACATTCTGAGGATTTAAAAGTCTCTCATCAGTTAATACGTGAAGTCTCATAACTGTTCAAATATTTGTCTTATCTCTTGCTGTGATTCCCTGAATTGCATTCCTGTCCTTCTACCCCACTTTAACGGTAGCTTTGCTCCTTTACAAATGTTATTTCTTTTACTCTTATTACAGGGCTGCGCCCGCTGCGTGCTACGCTTACCAACCAAATCCCCTGTAGTCTGGAGGGGTGAATGAGCGGGCTGGGAGTGTGGGGTCTCGGCTTGGGAAGTTGGGGCCACTTACTTGCTTTCACTTGGCTCCCAGCACCATAGCTCAGTCCCCGTCTTCCACTGCTTTTAAAATCCATCTAATTTATTTTGCATTAATCGCTTCAACAAATTGAGCCCCTTAATTTTCATGCTACTCTATAAGTTGAGAGTTTGCCCTCACCTGCACTGCTGGCTGCGTTCCTTTCTGGTCACCCTACTCCAAAAAGATGTAGCGGACATGAAGAAATTTCCAATCAAAACAGTGGCAATGATTAGAGACCCTGCAAGGTTCTGTGTGAAGAGAGACATTACACATAGCAATGAATAAGCGGTTACGCACTGGGGTCTCGGACAGTGTAGGGGACCCAGCCCCAGCAGTTCTTCCCTGGTGATGCAGCCCCCGCCTGCTCCCAGGCTGTGAAGTGGGAGCCAGGGCTGGAGCAGCCCATGCCCGGAGGGCTCGGCGCCAAGGCTGCCTGCAATGGCAGCGGCATGTGGACGCTGATGAGATGATGATGTCATTCTGTAGTCCAGCATGAGAATTCTTTTATATATATAGTGAGAGATTACTCTGAACACGTCATTATATATCTCTACTAGCATTACCCGTCCAGGGCTTACCTCGAAATAAGCTACGCAAATTGAGCTACTTCAATTGTGTAGCTTATTTCGAAATTGGGAGCGTCTACCCAGCACTTACTCTGAAACAGAGCATTCTTCCTCTGACTGCTCTTACTCCTCGTACAATGAGGGTTATAAGAGTCAGAGTAAGAAGTTCTCCAGCTTGGCAATATTTTGACGCTCTTTTGAAATAACTGCTTACTGTGTAGATGCGGACTAAATTCTTTTGAAATAATGTGGCTGTGTCAACGTACTCTCCCTGAATAGCCGGCTGGTTATGGAGCGGTGGGACGCCCAGCAGTGACACCAAAACTTCCGAATGCAAAAGGCCACCTTTATGGAGCTGTGTGCCTGGCTCACCCCTGCCTTCTGAGAACAGGACCCCCATATGTGACCTGCCATCCCCCTGGAGAAGCAGGTTGCCATCACTGTCTGGAAGCTTGCCACCCCAGATAATTACCGGTCCATGGGCATCCAGTTTGGCGTGGGAAAGTCCACCGTCAGGGCCCTCCTCATGGAGGTAAGGCACTCTTGAGCTGCTGTCTCTGCAGGGCGGGGGAGTTCTGGAAAGGGGGACCCTAAGGAAAGCGGGATGGAGGGGCGGGGGTGGGCTGAGGGTTGGGAGAAGCCCTGTTCCTGGGAGGTTGTGCCGTCCTGCTTTCACTCAGCCCTCCTGGGATGGCGGCCTCATGGGGGGTGACTCCTGGGGTGTTTGGGGGGGAGAGCGAAGGGGAGTAGGCACCTCCCAAGAGCTCAGGCACTCCCTCTCATTCTCTGTTTTGTATATTTCTTTGTCTCCTTATGCATGTGGTGAGGGCCATCAACTCTGTCCTGCTGCACAGGGTCATCCGCCTGGGAGACCTGGACCCTATTGTCACCGGATTTGCTACCCTGGGCTTTCCAATTGCGTGGGAGCCATTGATGTAATGTAACCCATATTCCAATCCACGCACCTCATCATCGAACCACCCAGTACATCAACCAAAAGGACAAGTTCTGGATGGTGCTGCAGGCCCTGGTCGACCGCTGTGAACAGTTCACGGACATTTTCGTCGAGTGGTTGGGCAGGGTGCACGAAGCCCGCATTTTCCGAAACTCCAGCCTCTACTACAAACTGGAGGCTGGCACTTTTTTCCCTCGGCGTGACCTTCGCATCGGAGACGTGCAGATGCTACTGTGCATCGTGGGGGACAAGGCCTACCCCCTCAAGCCGTGGTTCATGAAGCCCTGCACCAGCCACCTGAACCCCAGCAGGACCAATTAAATGCCCTCCTCAGCCAAGCCCGCATGGAGGTGGAATGCGCCTTCGGGCGCCTAAAGGTGTAGCTCCGGTGCCTCCTGACCCGCCTCGATGTGGGGGAGCACAATATCTCTGAGGTGGTCTCGGCCTGCTGTGGCCTCCACAACATCAAGGAGAGAAAGGGGGAGGCCTTCCTACTGGGGTAGAGGGCAGAAGCTGGCCGGGAAGGAAGGGCCTTCGAGTAGCCACACACAGCTGCAATCCGCCAGGCCCATCAGGTGGGGGTGCGCATCCGGGATGTCCTGAGGGAGAGTTTTTCTCAAGGACCCCAGTAACTCTCCCCAGGGCCTCCCCACTAGGGGCCTGTGCCTTGCCCCCCTCTGCCTTTCTCACCACAATCCCTCCCTTTCCCATTCCCTATACTGTCAATAAAGACACCGATTTTGAGTTGAAAAACAAAACCTTTGTATTTTTTCATAATAAAAGTAATTGGGAAGTGTAGAGGAGGGGGGCAGGCTGAGAACCTGGAGAGGGAGGGTGGAGGGGGACTGAAAACCTGGATGGGCAAGAGGGACTGAGAACCTGGATGGGGGAGAATGGAGGGGAACTGAGAACCTGGCTGTTCCCCACTCTGGCATGATGATTGTAGAAGTGGGGCCCTGCAAAAGCACCCCAAAACCTTGTCTTTACAGGCTTTGGTACAAAAGACTTCCCCCCAGACTCCTGATACCCGGACTTTGGGGAATATCCGCTGCCACCACTCAAGTATTCCAAGGAACCAGGGAAAAGATCACTTGGGAAACCTCCTCCCTAAAACCTCAGGGGTTCCTGAAGCTCTTTCCCCCAAAGAGCTTGAAAAAAAAAAAAGAAACTAGCTACAGTCTGTGGTAGCTGACTCCTAGTCAAACAGACAGAGTGACCTCTCAGGACACAAAAATGAACCAATACTGATTAATAAGAAAAAGAAAACAAACTTTTATTATCAAAACAAAACTACCATTGCAAGCATAGTTGAGATGGCTAGATGGTAAGGGCCACTAATTGATATACTCAGAGAAAATTCCGTGAGTTAGAACGCTTGATTGCGAAAGAGAGAAAAAACACTGTTAACAGCTCAGACATCAATTCCAAATTCCCAAACCATAAAACCTGATGGGCTAACTAAACTTTGCCCTACTTACATATGGTGAGACTCAGACAAAGGAGGGAAAAGATAAAAGTTCCTTTGTCTCAGTTTGAAATCCCTACCTGCATTACTATTGGCTGATACCTGGCTAGGGACAGGAGACATAGTTAACCCCTTAGCCACCAGGCTGTTGGTCAGCCCTCCTGGTTATGACAGGGAGGGGGGCTCAGGCCTGGGAGCGGCGCATGGTGCAGCTAGAAGTGCAGCCTCAGGTCCAGGGACCTCGGCGGTGGGTGGGGTCTGGGACAACAAAGGTAGACAGGAGGGGGGCATAGAGAGGGGTCAGGTATGGTGCAGGGGGGGGCGCGAGCAGAGACAGGATTTCATGGATGGTGGCATCATTTCATGGATGGTGGAACACATGTTTTTGCCCTACCGCACAATCTGATCCCACATGCAGGTCTGCCACTGGGCGTCATCCTGGACCCTCTGTGCCAGGGTTTGCTG
The DNA here is from genome assembly GCF_052426305.1 of Pelodiscus sinensis. Lineage (NCBI taxonomy): Eukaryota > Metazoa > Chordata > Testudines > Trionychidae > Pelodiscus > Pelodiscus sinensis. The sequence continues at coordinate 152,904,999 of NC_143053.1, forward strand.
CATGTCACAGAGGATGGCCACGTGCTGTCTCGTGAGGTCCTCGTGGACCCTCCTGCACTTGCGGCTGCCCTGGTGTCGGGCGGCTGCCTCGAATGGCATTGCTCGTCCCTCAGAGACGCTTGGTCTGGCTGTGGAGAATAAAGAGGGAGAGGTGGTAATTAATCTAAGCAGACACTGTCCCTGAGGCCCTGCCCTCCTCTGTGATCAGCAATCAACAGTCTTTGGGCCGGAGGATGGGGATGTCCTGGGAGCAAGGCCATGTGTGGCCTGCACAGCAGGCCCTGCCTCACAGGGGCCTCGAGGTGTATGGGGACCATGCTTCCACCCTCCACCCCATCCAACAAACAAGCAGACAAGGGAAGTGTCTGGCCACACTGGGATCCCATGGGTGGGAGAGGGCCCTGGAGCAGCCTGCCCCTCCATGGGGCTCACACGCACACCTGCGCCTGGCTGCGCTGCCTCACGCATGCAGGCAGGCATACCCGTGTGCGGCACTCCTTGGACTGTGTGGGGTCTTGCGTGCGCCCTTGTGCCCAGCCTCCTTCCAGCGGTGGCTGGTGGTGGGAGGGCGTGGGTCAGACATGTGAGTGGCCTCCCCAGAGCCCATGAGCAGGAGTCCAGGGGTGCTCTGGGGCTGCCTCACGAGACCACGTTGTGCAGACCGGCACAGCACGTGCTTTCACGTGCATGGACTGCAGCACAATGTCCAGGTCGAGCAGGCCGAGCGACAATCACAGCTCAACCCTGTGGGGTCCTGCCCTGGAGCGAGAGCTTTGCTCACGGGCTCTGGCGTAGCCCTGGCAGAGCTCTTTTACTTTGCTCCGTACCTGTTCCAAAGTTTGGGGGAAGGGGTGGCCCCATGCAGCCAGATCCTCAGCCATCCGGCCGTACATGTCTGCATTGCGCACCCGGGAGCGGAGGTTTTTAGGGTAGTTTTGCAGGCCCCCACTTCTGCATGCCAGAGTGGGGAGTTAGCCTTGACAGTGTCTAACCGGTGCTCACAACGACTAGGAGGGAGAGGGAAAGAGCAGTTACCCCAGGGCCCAGTGATTTAAAAGAGCCCAAACCCTGTAAATCACTGCTAGAACACTGGGTGGCATGGGAAGGGCAGTGCTGAAGAGAAGAGGATGTGAGAGGCCTCTCTAGACCAGTGGCAGGCCACAGGCAGCCAAATAGGACACAGTGAACCCCCCATCTATCAGCATTAGCGCCCCTGGACCAGGGGATGTGAAAGGCCCCTCTGAACCAGTGGCAGGCACACAGGCAGCGAAGTCTAACGCAGTGAAGCCCCATCTATCACCTTTAGCTCCCTCTGGACCCGGGATGTGAAAGGCCCCTGTGGACCACTGGCAGGTGCAAAGGCAGCAAAGTGTAACATAGTGCACCCCCATCTATCAGGATTAGCTCCCTCTGTAGCCATAAAAGGATGGGTAGCGAAAACTGAGCAAAGTCAAAACTGACATACTAGTATGTCAGTAACCGCTACTGGGAGCTGATCTGGAGAGCAGCTGCTTGTGACGTTACAAGGGCCTCTTGCTCCAGCCTCTTTCTCCAGACCAGCTATGGCCACTGTACCACACAGCACCAGCTGCGCTGGGCAACACCGCCACTTGTACACTTTGCCTTCCAAAAACCCTTGGCTGCACACACCAGTAGCCCCCTCCTTCTTCTCGACCACTTGCTCTGTGGGGAAGGCCTTTGAGGGGCTGCTCAGCTCCTCCCACGCTCCCTCTTCCCAGCCTTTCCCTCGCCCACAGCCTCATCAACACCTTCATCCTCTTCTCACAACCCTTGCTTTCTGCCCTTCTCCTTCCTCACATCCCACGCTCCTCAAACTCACGCCGTCACAAACTCAGGCACGGGAGCCCACGGTGTTCCAAGCACTTCCTTAGGGTCGCAGCTTCTCAGGCCCGCACATCCTTCCTTTCCATGCCCGCAGGACACACGTTCCAAACACAGAGCTTTCCAGGAGCCAAAGAGCTGCTCATGGACTTTGGCACCCAGGAAGAAGTCTTCTTGCTCTCCTTCCCATGGAGCTACTCCAGGGTATGTCTACACTACAAAGTTAATTCGAACTAACGGACATTAGTTCGAATTAACTTTGATAGGCGCTACACACGCTCGGAGCGCTTAGTTCAAACTAGGTAAACCTCATTCTACGAGGACTAAGCCTAGTTCAAACTTACTAGTTCGAATTAAGGGGTGTGTAGCCCCTTAATTTGAACTAGTGGGAGGCTAGCCCTCCCCAGCTTTCCCTGGTGGCCACTCTGGCCAACACCAAGGAAACTCTACTGCCCCCCTCCCGGCCCCGGACCCCTTAAAGGGGCACGGGCTGGCTACGATGCCCGTGCCAGGTGCAAGCCTGCCAGCACCCAGCCAGCAGACCCTGCACCTGGCACGGCTCGAGCCAGCCACCCGATGCCCCCCAGCCCTCCCCCTCTTCCCGGGATAGGGCTGGCGGCTCCCGGGAGCTTGCCCGGGACCGCAAGAGGCGGGCACCCTCCTGGTCTAGTGCGGACATCGTGGACCTCGTCCACGACCTCGGCACTAGGCACAGGAAAGTGGCCGTCTAGGGCAGAAGAGCTGCCAGCCTGGCCACCCAGGAGCTGGTGTGCATGAAAATCAAGGTGGTCCACTGAGACCCCCCGACCCTGAGCCCTGAGCTTACAATGGCCGTACTGGGTCAGACCAAAGGTCCATCTAGCCCGGTAGCCTGTCTGCCGACAGTGGCCAACCCTAGGGATCCTGGAGGGGATGGACCGAAGACAGGGACCAAGCCATTTGTCTCGTGCCATCCCTCTCCAGCCTTCCACAAACTTTGGACAGGGACACCACTCCTACCCCCTGGCTAATACCACTCCATAGACCCAACCTCCATGACTTGATCTCACTTCTCTTTAAACTCTGTTCTAGTTCTAGCCTTCACAGCCTCCTGCAGCAAGGAGTTCTACAAGTTGACTCTTTGCTTTGTGAAGAACAACTTTCTGTTACTAGTTTGAAGCCTGCTACCCATTCCTTTCCTTTGGTGTCCTCTAGTCCTTCTATTATGGGAACTAATGAACAACTTTTCTTGATGCAGCCTCTCCACCCCACTCATGCTTTTATAGACCTCTATCATATCTCCCCTCCATCTCCTCTTTTCTAAGCTGAAAAGTCCCAGTCTGTTTAGCCTCTCTTCATATGGGACCTGTTCCAAACCCCTCATCATTGTAGTTGCCCTCCCCTCTCCCACCCTCTCTCTTCCCCTCTCCCACCTCCTTTTCCCAGTCTCCCCCAGTTTTGTTCAATAAAGAGAGATTCTATTTTGGAACACAATTGTCCTTTATTTTGTACATCAGGAAGGGGGGCTAGGGAAGGGTAAGTGGAAGGAGGTGAGGGAGGAATGGGGTACGAGCCCCCAACGGGGAGGACTGGGCTGGCTCTGCGGGCTTCTGGGGGTGGAAGCTCTCCTGCAGCCCCCCAATTGCCCCCTCTCCCCAGATGGCAGCCTGCGGCAAGTGCAGCCGGTCTGATGGCCGAGCGCTGTGATGTGCCCAGTGTGGGTACTCCGGGCAATCCAAGCCAGGACTGCTTTGCAAGCGGGGCACCCCTGAGAATTGTCTGTCCGGGGTGGGGGGTCGGGTCCCTTTAAGCACAGCCCTCGGCTAGCCTGAGACAGCAGCTCCACGCTCTAAGTCCTCATCTGATGCCCTGCTGGCACTGCTTCTGGCCATCCTTAACCCTGGTTCAGGGTCCACTCTGCGTGGACATGCTAGTTCGAATTAGCAAAACGCTAATTCAAACTAGTTTTTTAGTCTGGATGAGTTAGTTCGAATTAGCTTAGTTCAAATTAAGTAATTCGAACTAAGTTAGTTCGAATTAGCGCTGTAGTGTAGACATACCCCCCACTCGCTGTCCCTTCCCAAGCCAAAGTCAGGGCCACCTGCCGGCTCTCTGTGCACATGGGTGCAATTAGGCTGAGCCAGGGCCTGCTGCTCTGAAGATCCCTCGCTAAAAAGCCATGCCGTGACTCCGACTCGAGCCGAGGTTGCTGCGGCGGCAGCACAGAGTACTAACCGCTATACAATCACGGCCGAGCCATGGGCCCCCGCGGCAGCTGAACGGGAAAGGCTCAGCTCTGCGCTCGCACAAAGGCCGCTTTCCTCACCTAGGGCTGCAGCTTCTCACGCACCCCTCCTCTCCGCACCCACTGGAGTAACTGAATTTTAGCCCAGGGGGTTTCCCTGAGTATCCTTATCAATTGATTGCTCTTTCCATCTAGACACTTTCCTATGCTTGCAACTGTAGTTTTGCTTTGATAATAAAAGCTTGTGTCTTTTTTTCTAAATAACCGGGATTGGTGGATGGCTGTGTCCTTAGGACTCAGCGCCCAGTTATAAGGGCAGAGTCCATTGTTGTCTGTGTTGTCCTTCCGTGTTTCCCAACTCCAAGCAAAAGGGAGGTTGGGGCAGGGAGAGAGTTTTACCTTTGGGAGGAGATTTCCCAAGTGATCTCTTCCCTGGTGTTCTTGGAATTACTTGGGTGGGGGCAGCGGATTCCCCAAAATCTGGGTATTAGGATTTTGGGGTGAAGTTTTTGTACCAGAGCCTGTAGAAGCCAGGTTGTCGGAGTGCTCTTGCGGGCCCCCACTTCTGCATTCGTCGTGCCAGAGCGGGGAACAGCCTGACACGTCCCAAGCCCCAGCCAGGGCCAGCTGCTGGCTCTCTGTGCACATGGGCGCAATCCGGCTGAGCCAGGTACTGCCACTCCGAAGATCCCTCACTAAAACCCTCCCGTTGTGACTGGCAGTCAAAGCGACGTTGCTGCAGCCACACACAGCACAGAGTACTATCCGCTGTACGATCACCGACGTGCCTTTACCATGGGCAAGCCAGAGCCACTGGCTTTGCAGGGTCATTATCTCTCTGCAGGTAAAAATCACCTTGTGGGGGCAGGAGTGCTGGTTCCTGTATGGGAATAGAGGGGCCAGGCACCCTGCTGGCCAGGCAGGTGGCATTTCTTTCTCTCCATGCAAAAAGCTGGCGGTAACAGCACTTTCCCATCAGGGAGTTGCAGCCCAGTCTCCGGCGCCAGGGATACTCAGCACGATATGAACAGAGAAGGCAGGCATTATAGCACTGAGGTGACCGGAGACTTTATGGAGGGTGCTTTTGGTCCCATGCGCTTTGCGCTTGTCCCCTCCCCAGAGGGGAAGGAAAAGAGAAATCCCTCCTCCCCTCGTGGGGTTAGCGCCAGCGAGCAAAGGGAGCCGCGTCCTCGGCGCGATTAGCACCTTAACCGAGCAGCCGGCGCACGCTGGTTTCAGAGCTTTGAAGTCAGGCGAGCAAGCGCTTTCCCTGCTTCCCTGCCGCGGGACACGGCGCGAGCGGCTCTGCTACTTGCGGGGCATTTCCGGCGGCATTTTCAAACCCCGGCAGAGCACGTGCGCGCAGACAGCCCCTCCCGCACTCGGGCCGACGGGAGCCCGCGGCGACAGGCAGGGAGCGCGCCCGGCGCGCGGCTCCAGCACGGGACATGCAGCGCAGGCGATGGAAAGGGGCCAGCTGGGGACCCCGCCTGGGGGGCGGAGCGGGCGGGGGCGGGGCTACTATTTGAAGGCACGAGGGGGGCGGGCGCAGCCTGGGGGAGGGGCGCCTGCCGGCGGGGAGCAGTGGGCGGGGCGGGGCGGGGCAGCAGCCAGGGGCGCTGAGCGGGGCGGGGCTGCCGCAGGGGACAGTAGCGCGGGGAGCTACTGGCCGCAGCACGAGTCCCACAGATATTGGTGCGCGTGCCGCCTCCTCGCCGCCTTAACCCCGGGGGCCCCGCGCCATGGCCCCGCCCACACTCCTCCCAAGGCCTTCGGAAGCGCAGCGGCGTCCCCTTACTGCGCAGGCGCCAACTTTCCCGCCAAAAAAGGGCGAAACCAAAAACGTAATAGGGCGGAGCCTGCCCCCCCCCCCACCACGTGGTCAGGAGATGGTATCGCCCAGGGCTGAGCATATAAAAAGGCGAGTACTGGCCACGCCCCTTTCACTCCTGGACGCACACGCCGCCTTGCTGCCCGTCTCGCCGGTAGGGGAAAGGTTTGTCTCCGCGGACGCGCCTTGGCTGCTCCGAGCCGGGTAACCGCTGCGCTCGGCTCCCCCCCGCCCGGAAAGAGCAGCGCGGAGCGGGGAGACGCCCGGGGCCGCCTCCTGGGGCCGCTTTGCTCCAGCCCGGCGTGTTCCCCGGCGCGCGTGGAAAGCGTTTCTCTGTTTCCCGGCCAGGCCGCCGCCCCCTGCTCCTTGGAAAGGCTCGCCTGAGAGCGCTTCGACGGGAGCTCCGGTGAGAGAGTGTAGGGGGTGGGGCGCGTGGGCGGTGTCCCCAATAGGCTGGGCAATGTATCTGCTAGTCTCAGTGTCTGGGTATCTTCCTTCACTGGTGCCGGTTGCACAGACTGTCTGGCCAGGCTTTGAGCAGTTTGAACTGTGTGTAACGGGAGTGCTTTGTTACAGCTGAATGTACGAGGGGCCATAGATTGGGAGGCAAGGCTTTGAGCTGGGCCTGCTTCTTGCACCACCACCCTTACAGGAAAGGCAGAGGAAAAACTGAGGGAGCAGCCAATGGGGTTGCTTTTGAGAGCTCTGATGGAAGTTTGGGTAATTGAGGCAGTGCTGGGAAAGGGTTGGACGGTGGCTTGTGTCATGAACTGGCTGATGAATTCTCCAAAAGTCTGTGTGTCAGGTGATGTTCCCTCACTGGGGATGGCTTCGCACAGGCTGGAGCTGTGTGTTGAGCAGTTGGAATTGTCTCTAATGGGAGTGCTTTGTTACATGTGGATGGACAGGGGCAATAGATTTGGAGGCAAAGCTGTGAGCTGGGCCTCCTTTTTAGAGCCACCATCTTTGCAGACAGAAAAGTGAAGGAGCAGCCAAGTGAGGAATTTCCCAAATATCTCATGGGAGCTTGGGTGAGTGTGGTCATTTTGAGGGCAAGGCGGTCTGTGTTTTTAGTTGGCTGCACTCAGGATCCACTAGTCTCAGTGTCTGGTGATTTTATATCAGTGGTACCGGTTGCACAGACTGTCTAGACATGGTTTGAACAGTTGAATTGTGCCTAATGGGAGTGCTTTGTTACAGGTGTATCAACAAGTGGCAATAGAATTGGAGGCAAGGCTGTGAGCTGGGCCTCCTTTTTAGAGCCACCATCCTTGTAGGAAAGGCAGGCAGAGAGCAAACGCAAGGAGCAGCCAATTAAGGAGCTTGCCAAAGATCTGGTGGGAGTTTTGGTAAGTGTGGTCATTTCGGGGGCAAGGCGGTCTGTGTTTTTAGTTAGCCGCACTAAGTATCCACTAGTCACAGTGTTTGGTGATTTTATGTCACTGGTGCCGGTTGCACAGACTGTCGGGACATGGTTTGAACAGTTGAATTGTGCCTAATGGGACTGCTTTGTTACAGGTGTATCAACAAGTGGCAATAGATTTGGAGGCAAGGCTGTGAGCTGGGCCTCCTTTTTAGAGCCACCATCCTTGTAGGAAAGGCAGGCAGAGAGCAAACGCAAGGAGCAGCCAATTAAGGAGCTTGCCAAAGATCTGGTGGGAGTTTTGGTAAGTGTGGTCATTTCGGGGGCAAGGCGGTCTGTGTTTTTAGTTAGCTGCACTAAGTATCCACTAGTCACAGTGTTTGGTGATTTTATGTCACTGGTGCCGGTTGCACAGACTGTCGAGACATGGTTTGAACAGTTGAATTGTGCCTAATGGGACTGCTTTGTTACAGGTGTATCAACAAGTGGCAATAGATTTGGAGGCAAGGCTGTGAGCTGGGCCTCCTTTTTAGAGCCACCATCCTTGTAGGAAAGACAGGCAGAGAGCAAACGGAAGGAGCAGCCAGCTGAGGAGCTTGCCAAAGATCTGATGGGAGCTTGGGTGAGTGTGGTCATTTCGGGGGCAAAGCGGTCTGTGTTGTTAGTTGGCTGCACTCAGTATCCACTAGTCTCAGTGTCTGGTGATTTTATGTCACTGGTGCCGGTTGCACAGACTGTCTGGACATGGTTTGAACAGTTGAATTGTGCCTAATGGGAGTGCTTTGTTACAGGTGTATCAACAAGTGGCAATAGATTTGGAGGCAAGGCTGTGAGCTGGGCCTCCTTTTTAGAGCCACCATCTTTGCAGAGAGAAAAGTGAAGGAGCAGCCAACTGAGTAGTTTCCCAAAGATCTGATGGGAGTTTGGGTGAGTGTGGCCTTTTAGGGGCCAAGGCTGTCTGTGTTTTTAGTTGGCTGCACTCAGTATCCACTAGTCTCAGTGTCTGGTGATTTTATGTCACGGGTGCCAGTTGCACAGACTGTCGGGACATGGTTTGAACAGTTGAATTGTGCCTAATGGGAGTGCTTTGTTTCAGGTGGATCGACAAGGGGCAATAGAATTGGAGGCAAGGCTGTGAGCTGGGCCTCCTTTTTAGAGCCGACATCTTTGCAGACAGAAAAGTGAAGGAGCAGCCAATTGAGGAGTTTGCCAAAGATCTGGTGGGAGTTTTGGTAAGTGTGGTCATTTCGGGGGCAAGGCGGTCTGTGTGTTTAGTTGGCTGCACTCAGTATCCACCAGCCTCAGTGTCTGGTGATTTTATGTCACTGGTGCCGGTTGCACAGACTGTCTGGACATGGTTTGAACAGTTGAATTGTGCCTAATGGGACTGCATTGTTTCAGGTGGATGGACAAGGGGCAATAGAACTAGAGGCAAAGCTGTGAGCTGGGCCTCCTTTTTAGAACCACCATCTTTGCAGACAGAAAAGTGAAGGAGCAGCCAAGTGAGGAATTTCCCAAATATCTCATGGGAGCTTGGGTGAGTGTGGTCATTTTGAGGGCAAGGCGGTCTGTGTTTTTAGTTGGCTGCACTCAGGATCCCCTAGTCTCAGTATCTGGTGATTTTATGTCACTGGAGCCGGTTGCACAGACTGTGGACATGGTTTGAACAGTTGAATTTTGTCTAATGGGAGTGCTTTGTTTCAGGTGGATCGACAAGGGGCAATAGAATTGGAGGCAAGGCTGTGAGCTGGGCCTCCTTTTTAGAGCCGACATCTTTGCAGACAGAAAAGTGAAGGAGCAGCCAATTGAGGAGCTTGCCAAAGATCTGGTGGGAGTTTTGGTAAGTGTGGTCATTTCGGGGGCAAGGCGGTCTGTGTTTTTAGTTAGCTGCACTAAGTATCCACTAGTCACAGTGTTTGGTGATTTTATGTCACTGTTGCCGGTTGCACAGACTGTCGGGACATGGTTTGAACAGTTGGAATTGAATGAACTGGGACTGCTTTGTTACAGGTGTATCAACAAGTGGCAATAGATTTGGAGGCAAGGCTGTGAGCTGGGCCTCCTTTTTAGAGCCACCATCCTTGTAGGAAAGACAGGCAGAGAGCAAACGGAAGGAGCAGCCAGCTGAGGAGCTTGCCAAAGAGCTGATGGGAGCTTGGGTGAGTGTGGTCATTTTGGGAGCAAGGCGGTCTGTGTTGTTAGTTGGCTGGACTAAGTATCCACTAGTCTCTGTGTCTGGTGATTTTTATGTCACTGGTGCCGGTTGCACAGCCTGTCTGGACATGCTTTGAGCAGTTGGAATTGAATGAACTGGGAGTGCTTTGTTACAGGTGGATCGACAAGTGGCAATAGATATGGAGGCAAGGCTGTGAGCTGGGCCTCCTTTTTAGAGCCAACATCTTTGCAGACAGAAAAGTGAAGGAGCAGCCGACTGAAGAATTTCCCAAAGATCTGATCGGAGCTTGGGTGAGTGTGGTCATTTTGGGGGCAAGGCGGTCTGTCGTTAGTTGGCTGCACTCAGTATCCACTAGTCACAGTGTCTGGTGATTTTATGTCACTGGTGCCGGTTGCACAGACTGTCTGGACATGGTTTGAACAGTTGAATTGTGCCTAATGGGACTGCTTTGTTTCAGGTGGATGGACAAGGGGCAATAGAATTGGAGGCAAGGCTGTGAGCTGGGCCTCCTTTTTAGAGCCACCATCCTTGTAGGAAAGGCAGGCAGAGAGCAAACGCAAGGAGCAGCCAATTGAGGAGCTTGCCAAAGATCTGGTGGGAGTTTCGGTAAGTGTGGTCATTTCGGGGGCAAGGTGGTCTGTGTCGTTAGTTGGCTGCACTCAGTATCCACTAGTCTCAGTGTCTGGTGATTTTATGTCACTGGTGCCGGTTGCACAGACTGTCGAGACGTGGTTTGAACAGTTGAATTGTGCCTAATGGGACTGCTTTGTTTCAGGTGGATGGACAAGGGGCAATAGAATTGGAGGCAAAGCTGTGAGCTGGGCCTCCTTTTTAGGGCCACCATCTTTGCAGAGAGAAAAGTGAAGGAGCAGCCAACTGAGTAGTTTCCCAAAGGTCTGATGGGAGCTTGGGTGAGTGTGGCCATTTGGGGGGCAAGGCGGTCTGTGTTTTTAGTTGGCTGCACTCAGTATCCACTAGTCTCAGTGTCTGGTGATTTTATGTCACTGGTGCCGGTTGCACAGACTGTGTGGACATGGTTTGAACAGTTGAATTTTGCCTAATGGGAGTGCTTTGTTACAGGTGTATCAACAAGTGGCAATAGATTTGGAGGCAAGGCTGTGAGCTGGGCCTCCTTTTTAGGGCCACCATCTTTGCAGAGAGAAAAGTGAAGGAGCATCCAACTGAGGAGTTTGCCAAAGATCTGATGGGAGCTTGGGTGAGTGTGGTCTTTTTGGGGGCAAGGCGGTCTGTGTCGTTAGTTAGCTGCACTAAGTATCCACTAGTCAGTGTTTGGTGATTTTATGTCACTGGTGCCGGTTGCACAGACTGTCGAGATATGGTTTGAACAGTTGAATTGTGCCTAATGGGACTGCTTTGTTTCAGGTGGATGGACAAAGGGCAATAGAATTGGGGGCAAGGCTGTGAGCTGGGCCTCCTTTTTAGAGCCACCATCCTTGTAGGAAAGGCAGACAGAGAGCAAACACAAGGAGCAGCCAATTGAGGAGCTTGCCAAAGATCTGGTGGGAGTTTCGGTAAGTGTGGTCATTTTGGGGGCAAGGCGGTCTGTGTGTTTAGTTGGCTGCACTCAGTATCCACTAGTCTCTGTGTATGGTGATTTTATGTCACTGGTGCCGGTTGCACAGACTGTCGAGACATGGTTTGAACAGTTGAATTGTGCCTAATGGGACTGCTTTGTTACAGGTGTATCGACAAGTGGCAATAGAATTGGAGGCAAGGCTGTGAGCTGGGCCTCCTTTTTAGGGCCACCATCTTTGCAGAGAGAAAAGTGAAGGAGCATCCAACTGAGGAGTTTGCCAAAGATCTGATGGGAGCTTGGGTGAGTGTGGTCATTTTGGGGGCAAGGCGGTCTGTGTCGTTAGTTAGCTGCACTAAGTATCCACTAGTCACAGTGTTTGGTGATTTTATGTCACTGGTGCCGGTTGCACAGACTGTCGAGACATGGTTTGAACAGTTGAATTGTGCCTAATGGGACTGTTTTGTTTCAGGTGGATGGACAAGGGGCAATAGAATTGGAGGCAAGGCTGTGAGCTGGGCCTCCTTTTTAGAGCCACCATCCTTGTAGGAAAGGCAGACAGAGAGCAAACACAAGGAGCAGCCAATTGAGGAGCTTGCCAAAGATCTGGTGGGAGTTTCGGTAAGTGTGGTCATTTTGGGGGCAAGGCGGTCTGTGTTTAGTTGGCTGCACTCAGTATCCACTAGTCTCTGTGTATGGTGATTTTATGTCACTGGTGCCGGTTGCACAGACTGTCGAGACATGGTTTGAACAGTTGAATTGTGCCTAATGAGAGTGCTTTGTTTCAGGTGGATGGACAAGGGGCAATAGAATTGGAGGCAAGGCTGTGAGCTGGGCCTCCTTTTTAGAGCCACCATCCTTGCCTGAGAGAAAGCTATAGGAGCAGTCAAGAGGGGTGCTTACCAAAGACCTGACTGGAGCTCAGGTAAGTGTGGTGTTTGGGCGGGAGGGTTTGGGCTGTGGGTTGTCGTGAACTGTGTGGGTTAACTGGTCAGTAGTCTGTCTGGTCATTTTCTTTTACTGGTTCCCATTCCTGGACTATTTTCTCATATGTTGAGCCATTTGAATTGTGTATAATGGGAGTGCTTTGTTACAGTTGGGTGTACAAGGGATAGATTTTTGAGGCAAGGCTTTGAGCTGGGCCTCCTTTTTAGAGCCACCAGTCTTATGCCAACGGCAGAGCAAAATCGGAGGGAACAGCCAACAGGGTTGTTTTCGAAAGATCTGATGGGAGCTTGAAGTAAGTATGGTGTTCGTGGGGCCTTTGTCGTTTGGTGGCTGGGCTAGGTATCCAAGTGTCTTAGTGTTTGGTGGTGATCCTTCACTGGTGCTGGTTGCACAGACTGTTTGGTGGTATGTTGAGTAGTATGAATTGTTTCTATTGGGAGTGGTTTGTTACAGGTGAGTCTGCAAGGGGCGATATAATTGGAGGAAAGGCTTTGAGATGGGCCTCCTTCTTAGATCCTCCATCCTTGCACCAAAGGCCAGCAGAGAGAAAACTGAATGAGCAGCCAAGTGAGGCACTTGCAAAATATCTGATGGGAGTTTGGGTAAGTGTGGCAATTTTGGGGGTGAGGGTGCTGTGTCGTAGTTGGTGGGCTAAGTATCCACGAATCTTCGTGTCAAGTGATTTTTCTTCGTTGGTGCTGGTTGTGCAGTCTGGCCATGCTTTGAGCAGTTTTATTGTGCCTAATGAGAGTGCTCTGTTACAGGTGGGTCTACAAGGGGTGAGATTTTTTTCAGGCAAGTCTTTGGGCTGGGCCTCCTTTTTAGAGCCACCAGTCTTACACCAAGAGCAGAGGAAAAACGGAGGAAGCAGCCAACAGGGTCACTTTGGAGAGATCTGCTGGGAGCTTGGGTAAGTGTGGTCTTTGTGGGGGCTTTGTCGCTTGGCTGGGCTAGGAATCCAAGACGCTTAGTGTCTGCTTATGTTCCTTCACTGGTGCTGGTTGCACAGACTGTTGGGCTGAGTTTTGAGCCGTTTGAATTGTGTGTAAAGGGCGATAAGATAGGACAAAGGGCCTTTAGCTGGGCTTCCTTCTGAAAGGGACCAGCCAAAGTATGGTCTCTAGAGCCCTTTTAAAAATATGGGCATTTCTGAGTGGTTACAGCTAAATTAATCCCCATGGTTTTGTATTTCTAGTCGGGAATTTTTTTCCTCCCGTCTGCAAACTTACATTCAATGACATGTTATCAATCCATTTGAGGGTCCTCCCTCTTATACCATGACAACCTACTTGACGGGAGAGCTTTTGATGAGGGATCTTGCCAAAGTCTTCCTGGAAATTGTTGTAGTCCAATAAAGAGGCTGGCTTCCCCCTTCTCCACAGGTCTGTTAACCCTTTCCCACTCGAACTCTCCAGGAGGGCATGACTTGGCTTTACAGAAACTGTTCTCCCCTGCCCCCAACAAATTACATCTCGCACAATTTTGTGCTTGACCATGGTTCCAAGTAAATTGCCCAGTAAATTACAATTGCTTCTTTTGCTTGGGGGTTCTCCTAGTATGGTTTTTACTATGGAGGACACATATAAGTTCGGCCTCTCTTTCAGTGCCTTTGAAAATCATCCGGGGTTATACTTCTCTCACTGTACCTTTTTGATTTCTGTTTAAGCAACTTACTCATTTCTGTGTAGTTCCCCTTTCCGAAATTAAGTGCTACAGAGAGGTTAGCGGGGTACCGTTTTAGTTTAGATGGAGCCCATCCTTCCTGTATAGGCTCCCCCTTTCCCCAAAGCTCCCCCCTGCCTGATAAAGCTAAATCCCTCCTGTCAACACCACCGTCTCCTCCACTCATGGAGACTGAAGTGCTGCCTGCCTACCTGGTCCTGCGTGTGGAAGCGGAAGCCTGGGAAAGGTCCGAGAGGAGCGCTCGGGTAAGTGTGGCTCTTTTTGGGGAGGTGGTCGGGGCGGAGGGTTTGTTGAGGGGAGGTGGGATGAGTATCGAGTGTCTGTGTAGCCAGACAGGAAACCCCCTTGTAACATCCATCTTTGCTTGCCTGGAAGCATGCAGGCAACACAGAGCAGTAAAACAGCATAGTCTTTGAAAGCCTGGACAGGAGGCCCAGATATGCCAGCTCATAAGTGACCCTGGATGGCTGTAGACAGAGATAGGCCAATTGTTGACCTTGAGGCTGCGAAAACTGCCTTGGCTGGCACCTATATTGATATGAACACACAGCTGTCCGTGGGGGGAGGAATCTCTCGCCCAGTAAAGAATGTCCAGTACTCACAATTTAGTTCTCTCTCTGACAAGTGTAAATTAAGTTGAAACTCCTTTGTAAGAACTGGCATCACAAAGACAGACCAGCACAATTTGGAATCTTAGATAAGAAAGAGGATACGGGCCCCTATGGGTATAAAGATGGGTCCAGCACCACATTTACTCTGAGTGTCAATCTACCATCTATCTGCAGGTCGGGTTAGGTGTTTGACCTCCCGAGGTTCCACGGAGATGCCCACCTCGTATTCGTCTTTCCTAGGAATTGAGGGACTGGCTCTGGCCTGATACGCTGGAGTAGAGAGGCACAGAAGGGGGTAAAAATTGTACCTGGATGTGGTCCTTTGTCTGTCTTAAGTGTACACGTAGACTTACAGCTCTCTAAAGATTAAGCTGTTACTTGGTACCATTATTTCTATTTTCTATCTTAATTTTCTTTGTAACCATTTTTAAGATCTATATTTGCTAGCAGTTAAGAAATAGAGCAATAGCCATTATAACCATATGATTTATAAGCTTCTTTAATAAACCTGTAACTGTTTAAGCTTAAACCTGACTCCTTCAGTTGCTGTAACAGAACCAAGCACAATTTAAAAGAACTCCAGCCGGTCATAAGGGACAGGTATAGGGAGAGCTTGGGCATTTGGATCGTGTCGCTTCCAGAGGACAGATCCGTAGGGGCATCTCTCAGTCTTCCCTAGGCTGCCCGCTGCGAAGGGATCCTGTATCCTAGCAGTCAAAGTCTGAGATGTAATAAGCTCTCCCTGTAAACTCTGGGGCGTCTGTCGGCCTCTTGGCTGCCCTCCGCGAAGGGATCCCGATCCTAGCGGACAAAGACACGGACGTTAAACTCCTTGGGGCGCCCTTCAGCCTCCCAGGCTGCCCACTGTGATGGGACCTTGTGTCTCAGCAGTTAAAGACTTGGGTGTAACACACAAACACACACTGCCCTGACCATCGGCTGAGAGCATTGGCGTAGTCGGCAGGATTGTGTTATTGGTTCAAATACAGCAACGTGAAGCCAGTCACGATTGATGTGGATTTTAGCTATATAGAGAAAATGTTTGCCCTAACTGGTGCTAGTTGCAGGGAGTGAGACGTCATGTGTTTGGCAGTTGAGAGTGCTCTGTTGCAGGTGGGGACCTTGAGGGGAGATTGGGCTTGGAGGGAAGGCTTGAAGCCAGCAGCCGGAGGGAACTGAGTGAGCAGCCAAGAGGGGAGTTTCCCGTAGGAAGGTCCAAGTGGAGCTCAGGTAAGCGTGGCTTTTGGGGGGTTGCGTTAAGAACGGCCATAGTGGGTCAGACCAGATGCCCGTGTAGCCCAGTATCCTGTCTTCCAACAGTGGCCGGTGCCAGCTGCCCCAGAGGGAGTGACCAGACGGGAACGAAGCGATCCCTCTCCTGTCGTCGGTTTCCAGAGGCTAGGGACGCCATAGATGGACCTGACCTTCATGAATGGATCTAGTTCCTTTTTTGGAGCCCTATTCAAGTCCTGGTCTTCTCAAGCTCCTGTGGCAAGGAGTTCCGCGGGTTGACTGCGCGCTGCGTGAAGGAACAACTTCCTTTTTTGTGTTCAACCTGCTACCTATTAATTTTATTTGGCGACCCCTCGTTCTTATGGGAAGAAGTAAATCACTTGTCCTTATTCACCTTTTCCGCCCCAGTCACGATTGTATAGACCTCTGTCGTCTCCCCCTCTTTTTCTAAGCTGTGAAAAGTCCCAGTCTTTTTAATCTCTCTTCACACGGGACCCGTTGCGAAGCCCTCGTCGTTTTGGTGGCCCTTCTCTGAACCTTTTTCAATACCTGGTGTATCTGTTTGGAGATGAGGCACCGACGTCTGTACGCCGGATGCAAGGTGTGGGCGTACCGTGTCTTCAGAGAGGGGCGATAAGAGATTCTCGGTTGTCTTCTCTCTCTCTCTCTCTCTCTCTCTCTCTCTCTCCTTTTGAAAGGATTCCTCAGGTTGTGTGTGCTTTTTGACTGCTGCTTCGCATTGAGTGGATGAATGTTTTCAGAGAACTCCCCCAATGACTCCAAGAGCGAGTGCTCTGTCTCTCTCCTGAGTGGTTAGAGCTAAATTAGTCCCCATGGTTGTGTACTTGTACTCGGGGATTCTCTTTTCCTCATGTCCGTTCCTTTCCATTCAACGATGTGAACTTTCCTTTGCCACTTTGCTGCTCACTGACTTAGTTGTGTGTGATCTTTTTCAAGCTCTTTGCAGTCTGCTTGGTTCTTAGCTATCTTGAGCAGTTGAGCATCACCTGCAAATTTTGCCAGCTCACTGTTGACCCCTTTTCTCCAGACCTTTTATAAATAGGTTGAATTGGATCGGTCCCGGTGCGGACCCTTGGGGGGTGGGGAGGAAACGGGACACCTCTCTCCATTCTGAAAACTGACCATGGATTCCTTCCCTTTGTTTCCTGTCTGTTTTTAACCATGATCTTTGTGGGCACAGCCCACGAAAGCTCACGAGACCATCTACGTATTTGAGTAGTCTTTCAAGTGCTTCCGGACTATTGGTTGTTTTTAAGGTTTTCCTGGTACAGACTAATTCGGCTACCCCTCTGAATTTTTTTTTCCCCCCCAGTTATCAATCCACGAGAGGATCTTCCCTCTTATCCTATGATAACATACTTGACGGGAGAGCCTTTGGCGAGGGACCTTGTCAAAGGCTTTCTGGAAATCCTTCTAGTACACTAAAGCGGCTGGCTTCCCCCTCTTGTCCGCATGTCTGTTGACCCCTCCCCCTGAAAGAACTCTCCAGCAAGGCATGACTTCCCTTTCCAGAAACCATGTTGATTTCCACTCGGCCCTCCCCCCAGAACAAATTCTGTTCATCTGACAATTTTATGCTTGAGCATGGGTCCAAGTAATTTGCCCGGTACCGACGTTAGACTTACCGTGTGTAATTGCCAGAATGCCCTCTAGAGCCCTTTTAAAACTAGGGGTGGGTCCCGTTGGCTGTCTTCCCAGTCATTAGGTACAGAAGCTTGATTTAAAGGCTAGGTTACCAACCCCAGTGAAGACTTGCGCAGTTTCACATTAGACTTCTTCTTCTTTGGGAACTCTTGGGTGAATGGCGTCTGGTCCCGCTGACTTGTTACCGTGAAGTTTGATCAGCTTGAGGTGTCACTAGAGGAGGTTTCGGAACAGTCAGGGACAATGGCTCAGATTTGTCAGCTCAAAAGATTTGCTCGGCTTTGGGAATCTCCCTCACTCTATCCTCAGCTGTGAAGACGAAAGCGAAGAATTCCTTTAGTTTCTCTGAGCACCTCATGGTCTCGGAGTGCTCCTTCAGCATTTGGATGGTCAAATGGCCCCGCTGGCTGGCTGGCTGTTTAGCAGGCTTCCTGCTTCTGATGTACTTAGCCAAATGTGTGAGTTGGTGTTTTTTTTTTTTTTTTTTCCAATTTCTTTCTTTGGCTGCTTGGCTAGCTGTTGTTCAAACTCCTTTTGGCTTTTCGTCTTCTATTTTTACACGTAATTGGACCATTTATGCTCCTTTCTGCTTTGCTCAGTAGGATTGAACTTGCACTTCTTTTTGGAACGATGCCTCTTTCTCTCGCTGCTGCTTTTTCTTGGTGGTTCTGCTAGAGTGGTTTTTAATGTGGCGGACGCATTTAAGTTGTTGGGCCCCTCTTCCAGCGTCTTTGAAAAGTGTCCGGGCAGCTTGCAGGGATTTGACTTTTGTCACCGTACCGGTTTGATTTCTGCTTAAGCAACTTCCTCATTTCTGTGTAGTTCCCCTTTCCGAAATTCAGTGCCACTGGGATGTCAAACTGGATGACATTATGGTCACCACTTGCAAGCAGTCGGTTTCTATTGAGCTCTCGGATCAGATCCTGTGCTCCACTTGGGACCAAGTCAAGAATTGCCTCTCCCCTTGTGGATTCCGGAACCAGGTAGCCCAAGGATCAATCTTTTTAAGGTATGAAGAAATGTTCTCTGTGCATCCCGTCCTGAGGTGAGGTGTAGCCAGTCAATATGGGGATAGCGGGGCATTTCAACTATTATTACTGAGGTTTTTATGGTGATAGCCTCGCTAATCTCCCTTAGCGTTTCGTAGTCACTGTCGCTGTCCTTGTCAGGTGGAGGATAATAGTTCCCTAGGGCTATCCTCTTCTTCTTCTTGGAGCAGGAGATGGCTACCCACAAATATTGCGTGGCATATTTAGGTTCATTTAAGGTGTTTACTTGACTCGATTCTGCATTTTCTTTCACGGATAGTGCCGCTCCCCCACCAGCACGACCTGTTGTGTCCTTCGCATCCCTGCCCGGGGTATGGCTGTGTCCCATTGATCGTCCTCATTCCACCAAGTTTCCGTGGTGCCTATTGTATCGTTATCCTTCTTTGATACGAGGCAGTCTGGTTCACCCGCTGAATATTTAGACGTCTAGCGTTTGTGTAGAAGCACTTGAAAAGTGTCCCTCCTGATCTGTCTGCCACTTGCAGAGGTGTTAGCCTCTGTTTTGTTTCTCATCTGCTCTTACCCATACCCTCTCATCTTCCATCCTGTCTTTCTTACTAGACCGTAGAGACTCTGCATGAATAGAGCCTCCCCTAAGAGATGTCTGTGTAGGATCCAAGTGCTCCTCCGCACCCGTGGGCTTTCCCTTAGCCCTTAGTTTCAAACCTGCTCTACGACCTTTTTAATGTGAAGTGCCGGCAGCGGGGTACCATTTTGGTTTAGGTGGAACCCATCCTTCCTGTATAGGCTCTCCCTTTCCCCAAGGCTCCTCTTCTCCCCCCCCCCCCTCCCCCCCCACTGTTCCTGATAATGCTTAAATCCCTCCAGTCTACACCATGGTCTCGTCCACGCTTGGAGACTGAAGTGCTGCCTGCCTACCTGGTCCTGCGTGTGGAAGCGGAAGCGTTTCAGAGTTAGCCTGGGAAAGGTCCGAGAGGAGCTCTCGGGTAAGTGTGGCTCTTTTTGGGGAGGTGGTCGGGGCGGAGGGTTTGTTGAGGGGAGGTGGGATGAGTATCGAGTGTCTGTCTGATTTCTCTAACTGGTGCCTGTTGCAGGGAGTGAGACACCATGTGTTTGGCAGTTGAGAGTGCTTGGTTGCAGGTGGGGACCTTGAGGGGGGGATTGGGCTCGGAGGGAAGGCTTGAAGCCGGCAGCCGGAGCGAACGGAGTGAGCAGCCAAGAGGGGAGTTTCCCTTGGGAAGGTCCAAGTGGAGCTCGGGTAAGCGTGGCTTTTGGGGGGTTGCGTTAAGAACGGCCATAGTGGGTCAGACCAGATGCCCGTGTAGCCCAGTATCCTGTCTTCCAACAGTGGCCGGTGCCAGCTGCCCCAGAGGGAGTGACCAGACGGGAACGAAGCGATCCCTCTCCTGTCGTCGGTTTCCAGAGGCTAGGGACGCCATAGATGGACCTGACCTTCATGAATGGATCTAGTTCCTTTTTTGGAGCCCTATTCAAGTCCTGGTCTTCTCAAGCTCCTGTGGCAAGGGGTTCCGCGGGTTGACTGCGCGCTGCGTGAAGGAACAACTTCCTTTTTTGTGTTCAACCTGCTACCTATTAATTTTATTTGGCGACCCCTCGTTCTTATGGGAAGAAGTAAATCACTTGTCCTTATTCACCTTTTCCGCCCCAGTCACGATTGTATAGACCTCTGTCGTCTCCCCCTCTTTTTCTAAGCTGTGAAAAGTCCCAGTCTTTTTAATCTCTCTTCACACGGGACCCGTTGCGAAGCCCTCGTCGTTTTGGTGGCCCTTCTCTGAACCTTTTTCAATACCTGGTGTATCTGTTTGGAGATGAGGCACCGACGTCTGTACGCCGGATGCAAGGTGTGGGCGTACCGTGTCTTCAGAGAGGGGCGATAAGAGATTCTCGGTTGTCTTCTCTCTCTCTCTCCTTTTGAAAGGATTCCTCAGGTTGTGTGTGCTTTTTGACTGCTGCTTCGCATTGAGTGGATGAATGTTTTCAGAGAACTCCCCCAATGACTCCAAGAGCGAGTGCTCTGTGTCTCTCCTGAGTGGTTAGAGCTAAATTAGTCCCCATGGTTGTGTACTTGTACTCGGGGATTCTCTTTTCCTCATGTCCGTTCCTTTCCATTCAACGATGTGAACTTTCCTTTGCCACTTTGCTGCTCACTGACTTAGTTGTGTGTGATCTTTTTCAAGCTCTTTGCAGTCTGCTTGGTTCTTAGCTATCTTGAGCAGTTGAGCATCACCTGCAAATTTTGCCAGCTCACTGTTGACCCCTTTTCTCCAGACCTTTTATAAATAGGTTGAATTGGATCGGTCCCGGTGCGGACCCTTGGGGGGTGGGGAGGAAACGGGACACCTCTCTCCATTCTGAAAACTGACCATGGATTCCTTCCCTTTGTTTCCTGTCTGTTTTTAACCATGATCTTTGTGGGCACAGCCCACGAAAGCTCACGAGACCATCTACGTATTTGAGTAGTCTTTCAAGTGCTTCCGGACTATTGGTTGTTTTTAAGGTTTTCCTGGTACAGACTAACTCGGCTACCCCTCTGAATTTTTTTTTTCCCCCCCAGTTATCAATCCACGAGAGGATCTTCCCTCTTATCCTATGATAACATACTTGACGGGAGAGCCTTTGGCGAGGGACCTTGTCAAAGGCTTTCTGGAAATCCTTCTAGTACACTAAAGCGGCTGGCTTCCCCCTCTTGTCCGCATGTCTGTTGACCCCTCCCCCTGAAAGAACTCTCCAGCAAGGCATGACTTCCCTTTCCAGAAACCATGTTGATTTCCACTCGGCGCTCCCCCCAGAACAAATTCTGTTCATCTGACAATTTTATGCTTGAGCATGGGTCCAAGTAATTTGCCCGGTACCGACGTTAGACTTACCGTGTGTAATTGCCAGAATGCCCTCTAGAGCCCTTTTAAAACTAGGGGTGGGTCCCGTTGGCTGTCTTCCCAGTCATTAGGTACAGAAGCTTGATTTAAAGGCTAGGTTACCAACCCCAGTGAAGACTTGCGCAGTTTCACATTAGACTTCTTCTTCTTTGGGAACTCTTGGGTGAATGGCGTCTGGTCCCGCTGACTTGTTACCGTGAAGTTTGATCAGCTTGAGGTGTCACTAGAGGAGGTTTCGGAACAGTCAGGGACAATGGCTCAGATTTGTCAGCTCAAAAGATTTGCTCGGCTTTGGGAATCTCCCTCACTCTATCCTCAGCTGTGAAGACGAAAGCGAAGAATTCCTTTAGTTTCTCTGAGCACCTCATGGTCTCGGAGTGCTCCTTCAGCATTTGGATGGTCAAATGGCCCCGCTGGCTGGCTGGCTGTTTAGCAGGCTTCCTGCTTCTGATGTACTTAGCCAAATGTGTGAGTTGGTGTTTTTTTTTTTTTTTCCAATTTCTTTCTTTGGCTGCTTGGCTAGCTGTTGTTCAAACTCCTTTTGGCTTTTCGTCTTCTATTTTTACACGTAATTGGACCATTTATGCTCCTTTCTGCTTTGCTCAGTAGGATTGAACTTGCACTTCTTTTTGGAACGATGCCTCTTTCTCTCGCTGCTGCTTTTTCTTGGTGGTTCTGCTAGAGTGGTTTTTAATGTGGCGGACGCATTTAAGTTGTTGGGCCCCTCTTCCAGCGTCTTTGAAAAGTGTCCGGGCAGCTTGCAGGGATTTGACTTTTGTCACCGTACCGGTTTGATTTCTGCTTAAGCAACTTCCTCATTTCTGTGTAGTTCCCCTTTCCGAAATTCAGTGCCACTGGGATGTTAAACTGGATGACATTATGGTCACCACTTCCAAGGAGTCGGTTTCTATTGAGCTCTCGGATCAGATCCTGTGCTCCACTTAGGACCAAGTCAAGAATTGCCTCTCCCCTTGTGGATTCCGGAACCTGGTAGCCCAAGGATCAATCTTTTTAAGGTATGAAGAAATGTTCTCTGTGCATCCCGTCCTGAGGTGAGGTGTAGCCAGTCAATATGGGGATAGCGGGGCATTTCAACTATTATTACTGAGGTTTTTATGGTGATAGCCTCGCTAATCTCCCTTAGCGTTTCGTAGTCACTGTCGCTGTCCTTGTCAGGTGGAGGATAATAGTTCCCTAGGGCTATCCTCTTCTTCTTCTTGGAGCAGGAGATGGCTACCCACAAATATTGCGTGGCATATTTAGGTTCATTTAAGGTGTTTACTTGACTCGATTCTGCATTTTCTTTCACGGATAGTGCCGCTCCCCCACCAGCACGACCTGTTGTGTCCTTCGCATCCCTGCCCGGGGTATGGCTGTGTCCCATTGATCGTCCTCATTCCACCAAGTTTCCGTGGTGCCTATTGTATCGCTATCCTTCTTTGATACGAGGCAGTCTGGTTCACCCGCTGAATATTTAGACGTCTAGCGTTTGTGTAGAAGCACTTGAAAAGTGTCCCTCCTGATCTGTCTGCCACTTGCAGAGGTGTTAGCCTCTGTTTTGTTTCTCATCTGCTCTTACCCATACCCTCTCATCTTCCATCCTGTCTTTCTTACTAGACCGTAGAGACTCTGCATGAATAGAGCCTCCCCTAAGAGATGTCTGTGTAGGATCCAAGTGCTCCTCCGCACCCGTGGGCTTTCCCTTAGCCCTTAGTTTCAAACCTGCTCTACGACCTTTTTAATGTGAAGTGCCGGCAGCGGGGTACCATTTTGGATTAGGTGGAACCCATCCTTCCTGTATAGGCTCTCCCTTTCCCCAAGGCTCCTCTTCTCCCCCCCCCCCTCCCCCCCCCACTGTTCCTGATAATGCTTAAATCCCTCCAGTCTACACCATGGTCTCGTCCACGCTTGGAGACTGAAGTGCTGCCTGCCTACCTGGTCCTGCGTGTGGAAGCGGAAGCGTTTCAGAGTTAGCCTGGGAAAGGTCCGAGAGGAGCTCTCGGGTAAGTGTGGCTCTTTTTGGGGAGGTGGTCGGGGCGGAGGGTTTGTTGAGGGGAGGTGGGATGAGTATCGAGTGTCTGTCTGATTTCTCTAACTGGTGCCTGTTGCAGGGAGTGAGACACCATGTGTTTGGCAGTTGAGAGTGCTTGGTTGCAGGTGGGGACCTTGAGGGGGGGATTGGGCTCGGAGGGAAGGCTTGAAGCCGGCAGCCGGAGCGAACGGAGTGAGCAGCCAAGAGGGGAGTTTCCCTTGGGAAGGTCCAAGTGGAGCTCGGGTAAGCGTGGCTTTTGGGGGGTTGCGTTAAGAACGGCCATAGTGGGTCAGACCAGATGCCCGTGTAGCCCAGTATCCTGTCTTCCAACAGTGGCCGGTGCCAGCTGCCCCAGAGGGAGTGACCAGACGGGAACGAAGCGATCCCTCTCCTGTCGTCGGTTTCCAGAGGCTAGGGACGCCATAGATGGACCTGACCTTCATGAATGGATCTAGTTCCTTTTTTGGAGCCCTATTCAAGTCCTGGTCTTCTCAAGCTCCTGTGGCAAGGGGTTCCGCGGGTTGACTGCGCGCTGCGTGAAGGAACAACTTCCTTTTTTGTGTTCAACCTGCTACCTATTAATTTTATTTGGCGACCCCTCGTTCTTATGGGAAGAAGTAAATCACTTGTCCTTATTCACCTTTTCCGCCCCAGTCACGATTGTATAGACCTCTGTCGTCTCCCCCTCTTTTTCTAAGCTGTGAAAAGTCCCAGTCTTTTTAATCTCTCTTCACACGGGACCCGTTGCGAAGCCCTCGTCGTTTTGGTGGCCCTTCTCTGAACCTTTTTCAATACCTGGTGTATCTGTTTGGAGATGAGGCACCGACGTCTGTACGCCGGATGCAAGGTGTGGGCGTACCGTGTCTTCAGAGAGGGGCGATAAGAGATTCTCGGTTGTCTTTTCTCCCTCTCCTTCTCCCTCTCTCTCCTTTTGAAAGGATTCCTCAGGTTGTGTGTGGTTTTTGACTGCTGTTTCGCATTGAGTGGATGAATGTTTTCAGAGAACTCCCCCAATGACTCCCAAGAGCGAGTGCTCTGTCTCTCTCCTGAGTGGTTAGAGCTAAATTAGTCCCCATGGTTGTGTACTTGTACTCGGGGATTCTCTTTTCCTCATGTCCGTTCCTTTCCATTCAACGATGTGAACTTTCCTTTGCCACTTTGCTGCTCACTGACTTAGTTGTGTGTGATCTTTTTCAAGCTCTTTGCAGTCTGCTTGGTTCTTAGCTATCTTGAGCAGTTGAGCATCACCTGCAAATTTTGCCAGCTCACTGTTGACCCCTTTTCTCCAGACCTTTTATAAATAGGTTGAATTGGATCGGTCTCGGTGCGGACCCTTGGGGGGTGGGGAGGAAACGGGACACCTCTCTCCATTCTGAAAACTGACCATGGATTCCTTCCCTTTGTTTCCTGTCTGTTTTTAACCATGATCTTTGTGGGCACAGCCCACGAAAGCTCACGAGACCATCTACGTATTTGAGTAGTCTTTCAAGTGCTTCCGGACTATTGGTTGTTTTTAAGGTTTTCCTGGTACAGACTAATTCGGCTACCCCTCTGAATTTTTTTTTTCCCCCCCAGTTATCAATCCACGAGAGGATCTTCCCTCTTATCCTATGATAACATACTTGACGGGAGAGCCTTTGGCGAGGGACCTTGTCAAAGGCTTTCTGGAAATCCTTCTAGTACACTAAAGCGGCTGGCTTCCCCCTCTTGTCCGCATGTCTGTTGACCCCTCCCCCTGAAAGAACTCTCCAGCAAGGCATGACTTCCCTTTCCAGAAACCATGTTGATTTCCACTCGGCCCTCCCCCCAGAACAAATTCTGTTCATCTGACAATTTTATGCTTGAGCATGGGTCCAAGTAATTTGCCCGGTACCGACGTTAGACTTACCGTGTGTAATTGCCAGAATGCCCTCTAGAGCCCTTTTAAAACTAGGGGTGGGTCCCGTTGGCTGTCTTCCCAGTCATTAGGTACAGAAGCTTGATTTAAAGGCTAGGTTACCAACCCCAGTGAAGACTTGCGCAGTTTCACATTAGACTTCTTCTTCTTTGGGAACTCTTGGGTGAATGGCGTCTGGTCCCGCTGACTTGTTACCGTGAAGTTTGATCAGCTTGAGGTGTCACTAGAGGAGGTTTCGGAACAGTCAGGGACAATGGCTCAGATTTGTCAGCTCAAAAGATTTGCTCGGCTTTGGGAATCTCCCTCACTCTATCCTCAGCTGTGAAGACGAAAGCGAAGAATTCCTTTAGTTTCTCTGAGCACCTCATGGTCTCGGAGTGCTCCTTCAGCATTTGGATGGTCAAATGGCCCCGCTGGCTGGCTGGCTGTTTAGCAGGCTTCCTGCTTCTGATGTACTTAGCCAAATGTGTGAGTTGGTTTTTTTTTTTTTTTTTTTTTTTTCCCCAATTTCTTTCTTTGGCTGCTTGGCTAGCTGTTGTTCAAACTCCTTTTGGCTTTTCGTCTTCTATTTTTACACGTAATTGGACCATTTATGCTCCTTTCTGCTTTGCTCAGTAGGATTGAACTTGCACTTCTTTTTGGAACGATGCCTCTTTCTCTCGCTGCTGCTTTTTCTTGGTGGTTCTGCTAGAGTGGTTTTTAATGTGGCGGACGCATTTAAGTTGTTGGGCCCCTCTTCCAGCGTCTTTGAAAAGTGTCCGGGCAGCTTGCAGGGATTTTACTTTTGTCACCGTACCGGTTTGATTTCTGCTTAAGCAACTTCCTCATTTCTGTGTAGTTCCCCTTTCCGAAATTCAGTGCCACTGGGATGTCAAACTGGATGACATTATGGTCACCACTTCCAAGCAGTCGGTTTCTATTGAGCTCTCGGATCAGATCCTGTGCTCCACTTAGGACCAAGTCAAGAATTGCCTCTCCCCTTGTGGATTCCGGAACCAGGTAGCCCAAGGATCAATCTTTTTAAGGTATGAAGAAATGTTCTCTGTGCATCCCGTCCTGAGGTGAGGTGTAGCCAGTCAATATGGGGATAGCGGGGCATGTCAACTATTATTACTGAGGTTTTTATGGTGATAGCCTCGCTAATCTCCCTTAGCGTTTCGTAGTCACTGTCGCTGTCCTTGTCAGGTGGAGGATAATAGTTCCCTAGGGCTATCCTCTTCTTCTTCTTGGAGCAGGAGATGGCTACCCACAAATATTGCGTGGCATATTTAGGTTCATTTAAGGTGTTTACTTGACTCGATTCTGCATTTTCTTTCACGGATAGTGCCGCTCCCCCACCAGCACGACCTGTTGTGTCCTTCGCATCCCTGCCCGGGGTATGGCTGTGTCCCATTGATCGTCCTCATTCCACCAAGTTTCCGTGGTGCCTATTGTATCGCTATCCTTCTTTGATACGAGGCAGTCTGGTTCACCCGCTGAATATTTAGACGTCTAGCGTTTGTGTAGAAGCACTTGAAAAGTGTCCCTCCTGATCTGTCTGCCACTTGCAGAGGTGTTAGCCTCTGTTTTGTTTCTCATCTGCTCTTACCCATACCCTCTCATCTTCCATCCTGTCTTTCTTACTAGACCGTAGAGACTCTGCATGAATAGAGCCTCCCCTAAGAGATGTCTGTGTAGGATCCAAGTGCTCCTCCGCACCCGTGGGCTTTCCCTTAGCCCTTAGGATGTACGGTTGGTGTATTGTGGGAGAAGAGGAAGAAAAGCATCCATTACAGCATGTCCCTGGAGAGGGATTGTTCATTGGGGAAGGAGAGGATTTGAGCCCAGGATTTGGAGTTTTAGTCCTTTAGCCCTGCCTACCATTGAGCATGGCCCTTCTGCTTGATCAGTGATTTTCAGATAGTTATGTGTAAGATGTGTGCTGGGTATCAAAAGTAAAGGAGCATTTCATAACTTTAGTAGATTTTTCATGCAAATATATGTAACTCAACAATATTAAATTAAATATTCATTTGATATCTCTCCTCCCTTAGCATGCAAGAAGTATTGTGCACAAATGAAATTACGTAATGTGTGCTATTCATTTTACACTGCTTTGTCAGCAGTGTATGTCCTGTAACAATGTTAAGCTTGGATGAATCCTGTTTTATAAATCTGATTTATTTCTTGGAAGGAAAAGGAAGAAAACATCCTTTTTTGTGAACTCTCTAATTTATCCATTCTCATCAGGAACATGGTAGACTACAGGAGTAATCTGTAAGCCTTTAAATATTTCTAACAGTTTTGAGTTGAGTAAGAAAATGTTGAGTTTCTTTAATCTTTGATTTTTACTACAAGGCATACTTGCTCTTTGGGTAAAGATCCTCCACCTAGTGTTCAAGTAAATAAAAGCCTATTGTACACTAATGAAACATCGTAATTGATGCTTTAAATCTTAGATCTAGAAACTCAAAGCTACACTTCCCACAGTAACTATAATACAATATAAGTAAGTAATGATTAATAGGGCACAGTTACTGTTCTGGAAGCTTAACTTTAAATCTCATAACTTTAAATCTCATCCCCCAATCACAAAATACATGTCTCAAACAGCACATTACAGATGACCATTTCTGTTTCATTTTAAGAAAAACAGATTACACATTCAAAATAAGTGCATTGAGTTTATTTCCATGAGAGAGGCTCCACAACGAAGAAAAACAAGAGATCACAAAAGCTAAATACTGTAACAAATAGGGCTGGTTTAGATTTTATTTTGGCATTAGTTTTGTATCTTCGCTTCAAATGTTTTGAGAGGCACGGAAGAGAACCAGTGTGCACTTTGCTCAATGGCCAGCCTATCCCTATTATATCAGTGACAAATGCCATCATTAATATGACAGTAGCTTTCTCAATGAGAATACTTATGTTTACATATATCATTAAGATCTGGCAGACATACATTATTACATGATTTACATAGCTAACCATTATTAGTAGGAACGAATAGCAGGTGGAACTGTTGCCCAGTCTTCTTCATTTAAAGTTTTGTCAGTTACAGGTCTGTATTTTAAAGTAACCTAAAGATACAAAAGACAGTATTAACTAAAGCAAACAAGAGCAAGAAATCACAAATTATGTCATAGAAAATACTGGCAACTACTGCTCCATCACAATATTCAGAATTAGAAAATTGACAAAAAAAAACTTGCAAAAAGCAACATTAAGTCAAAAGCATCTCAAATGGGAAAAAAAAACCCACCTCTTTCCAGATCTAAGTAAGATTTATTTCTAAGTTCCTTCTTGCTTCCCTACCAGTAACATCTTGGAGCATTTGAAGGCACAGTCTGTATTCAAGGGAATAAAATGCCTCATGTCACTCAACAAATCACCCTTCTGGCACTTAAGGAGGTTAATCACCTGGAAGGGGAGGTGATCCTGAGTACTTCGTATTAGAGCTGTACTGTAGATCACCTTGCAGGGGGAGTGTGCATATAGGGAGGGGGTTGTAAGAGCAGAGATTTTTAAAGCTGTAAATTATTTATACTAAGCATCACCACACACATCTGTGTAATAAGAATTATGAACTAGCCTGTTGTAAGATGAAAAACTATTCCAGTTCCCAGCCAAGTACAAAATCAATTTTCTACAAAGCAATTCAGGAATGGCTCTCATCTTGCACATTTAGTTCTTATACTCCTAAATTATACTACTGTACAGTAGACTTCCACTAATCTGGCACCTTTGGGACCCAGGTGGTGCTGTATTACCAGATATGTCCGAGTACCTGGAGGTACTATAAAGGAGCATACTCCCAACCCAATCCCCCTTCTCTCACCTCCCCTCCCCTCCCCTCTACCAGAGCCAAACTCCTCCCCTCCCTGCTGTAACCCAGTCTCTCTTCTGCCCCAACCTTATGTCTGGGTTCCAAGGCAGCTCCCTATGCTCAGCAGCCAACTGCTAGCAAGTGCAGGCTGGATGCTGTGTGCACTGGGGACTGTGAGCGGAATGGCGCATGATGGGAGTGTGCATGCGGTTTATAGTGGCCCGGCCGTGAGAGCGGCTGACTGAAGCACTTCCGCGTTCCAGTTACTGCCCGACTATTGGGAGTACCAGACAACTGGACACCAGACTATTGGAGTTTTACTATATTTAACTAAATGAGGTACTTCATAAAGAAATTTCAACTAACTTCCATTACATTAATGCAATTTCCACTTGAAAAACAGGATGGGACAAAAGCCCCCCCCCCCCCCACCCCCAGAATCAACATACCGTCCCAGTCTTGGCATCCATAAAAGAAAGGGTGTGTTTTCTCCAATGCTCTTCAAAGGGTCTTTTCTGTTGCCCTTGTATTGGCTTGGAAAAGTCATATTCATCTACCCTTACCTAAGCAGTAAAAAGAAAGTATTATGCAGTAGATCACAAACTGCATTTTCCAAATGAATTTAACTACCAACAAGATTAGGTCACTTCTAATTATACTGCTGTAATACCAAATTAATGCTGTAATACCAGATTAAGTTTTGTTCTACATTTTATGTTAATTCCTGTTTTTATTTCAAAATTAGTGCAGAATTTCAGCAAGTTAAGTAGGATTGTAACTGTGTGGAAATTCTAGAGTGCATTATCTTATAATGCGTACACTGTTTTCAATCTTTTTATTGCTAGCCAGTGACCATATCATAGCTATTCTTTTTATCAATATTTTAAAAGTAAGATTCAGTGGGACTGATTAGAAGCTGTGTTTATTGCATCAATACCCAGCTGATTCTGGTTACTGAGATACTGATCAATGGGTGTGAAAGGGTCATTTAGATTTACTTAAACCATTGAGGCCACAAATCAGTTTACAAGCTTGAAGTCAATATCAGGAACACTTTTTCAAGCATCTTAAATCAATTTTAGAGTTTTAGGAATAAGCAATGCAAACTGAAACCTCACCCTTCTCCCAACCTCAAGTATATGTGATTTAAAACCAAGATATGTTTGCCAAGAAAAGTTGTCCCATATGTATGAAAACCCTATTTATGAAACATGTTTAAAGTACACAAGCACCTTGTAGTCCTCTCTGGCATGAGCACCACGAGATTCTTTGCGAGCCTCAGCACCATAAATAGTTTGCATAGCACAAATCATCAAATTTTGCAGTTCCAAGGTCTCCACTAAGTCAGTATTCCACACCATACCTAGCAAGACATTACACTACATTGAAGTATGTTTAGCAACAAGTGTAAGTACTTCTCATCAATCTCTTTTGTTTGCTGGTACTGTACTTAGAAGACAGTACTGTAGTCACAACACATGTTTTCCTACGCAAAAAGTGCATCTCCATCATAGCATGCAGACATCTCTCGCCAGTCTTGCATCTTTCATAAGCTGACAATCAATTTTCCCTCTTTTCCATCCATGTGCAGAATAAACTGTGTGCGCACTGAGGCATGTGCAAGTGTGCGCCCCTAGCAGAAAGAGAAAACCAAGCTTTCTGCTGATCACTGGCTGTTGCTGGAATCTCTCCTAAGCAGCCACACAAGTGCACGGTTTACAGGCAACATGTCTGATAATACTGATTAACTGTGCAAAAGTAGCATATTTTGGTTTTGAGGCATGTGCCTGCCACTACTAGAGACAATTGTGAAATCAAACTTAATTATCTGAGTCAAAAATAATTATTAAAGACTAAATGTGCCCAAAATGAGATTGAATCTTGCATGTAATGCATCAAAACACAATTTTGTCCTCATACTCAAGCAGCGTTTGTTTCAGCTTACAAAACTTGGCTCCAAATTTAAATGAGGTCACTTAAAAAAAATCTTTGGAGCTAGCTGGGCAAAAAAGTTTTTCCAGCAGAATTTTACTGGTATCCAGTGGATACAGGCTACGTTTTTAAGAAACTGTATAATCCAATTGCAGGGATCACCAATACGCTGATATCATGTCATTCATCCATAAGATCTTAAATTGTAAGACAGGCTTTTCCTCAACTTGGTGTCTAACAATCACTACAGCCTGTAACACAGCCTCTTTTAGAATGTTCAGTTCAAAGCCCATCTCTACAAGTAGCTACAAAAAGAAAAGTTGCGGAAAGGAAAAAAATAATTTACCGATTATTTAAGAAACTCTTGAGTTGTATCCTATTTTTAAAGGAAAAGGTGTACACCCTCCTTAGAGAGCTTAGTAAAGCTGGATTTGTGTATCTTTTTTCCCCAAATAAACATATACCAGAACATTGTTAAGAATAGATTAACCTTTACACATTATACTATTTTCAGGATTTGTTTATAATAAATTAAGACTAATATCCTTCTGCATATTTGAGGTGAACACACACAAGTTTTCTGGGAAGGAATAATATTTTCCTTATATTGAAAAGTGTTAGGTTTTTTTCTAGTTTGTGTAAGTTAACTAACATTTACACGTCTGATTTTTTCTAATCTACATTTGCATTCTATAAAACATTCAAACAGAACCTCTTTAAAATGTTTCCATGCAAATTCACAAATGTCAAGACAACTGCAACAATAGTTTTGAAACTGCAGCTCAAGTCAGTTGATTTTTATATTAACTCTTCATTGTAACTGAAAATACCTTTGAAATGTAGAGATTTACACACAGTGCGCCCCCACACTGAGTAAACACACGTACACCCACAGGTAACAAAATGAACACACAAGCTACTGTAGAATTGTACCTCTGTCAAATGTCTTCAGGTCATCCAAATCACGATAAATGTGGCCAAGTTTCTCACAGCCTTCCTGTAGTACAGAACCTGTTCGGAACACTGCAGCATGGCTTTGCATTGTCTACAAGACACCAAAATGTTTTAAAAAATAGTATACTTCCAAAACCTGTAAGAAGTTTCAAGGAAGGCATTAGAATGTCTTTTGTAATCTCAGTTTCTACAGAATTAAGCTTTCTTTTATAATTTCCCGTCATTGTGGTTGCAAACCCATTCTGTATGTGAAATAATGCAACGATTCCATTCTGAATAGGAAATCTGAAAAAGTTCTAAGGGCCAAACAATCCCCCACATATTTATGCAGGGATCATCGAATTGAGGACATAAATGCGTGGTTGCGCAGGTGGTGTCGCAGAGAGGGATTTGGTTTCTTCGATCATGGGACTCTGTTCCGGGCACAAGGATTGCTAGGAAGAGATGGGATCCATCTAACCAAGAGAGGAAGGAGCATCTTCACGGGCAGGCTTACAATCCTAGTGACGAAGGCTTTAAACTAGGTTCGTCGGGGGACGGTGACCAAAACCCTGAGGGGAGTGGGAAAGTCGGATACCGGGAAGAAATGCAGAGAGGAACTAGCAAGAAAGGAGGACCCCTGTTGCAAATGGAGAAGATAGGGTGATCAACTGGTTACCTGAGGTTTTTGTACACTAATGTGAGAAGTCTGGGCAACAAACAGGAGGAACTGGCCCAGTCCAAGAAATATGATTTAATTGGGATAACAGAGACTTGGTGGAATGACTCGCATGACTGGAGCACTGTCATGGAAGGGTATAGACTGTTCAGGAAGAACAGGCAGGGAAGAAAAGGAGGGAGGAGTTGCACTATATGTAAGAGAGCACTACGATTGCTCTGAACTCCAGTATAAAGAGGGAAAAAAAACCTGTTGAGAGTCGATGGGTTAAGTTTAAAGGCACAAACAACAGCAGTGATGTTGTGGTTGGTGTCTGCTACAGGCCACAGAATCAGGTAGATGAAGCTTTCTTTGGACAGCCAAGAGAAGCTTCTAGATCGCAGGCCCTGGTTCTCGTGGGGGACTTTAATCACCCTGACATCTGTTGGGAAACCAATATGGCAGTACACAGGCAATCCAGGAAGTTTTTGGACAATGTTGGGGATAACTTCTTGACAAGTGCTGAAGGATACAACAGGGGCCGTGCGCAGCTTGACCTTCTGCTCACAAACAGGGAGGAACTAATAGGGGAAGTGTGGAGGTGGGTGACAACCTGGGAAGCAGTGATCATGAGATGGTAGATTTCAGGATCCTGACCAAAGGAAGAAAAGAGTAGTAAAATATACACCTTGGACTTCAAAAAAGCAGACTGACTCCCTCAGAGATCTGATGGGCAGAATCCCCTGGAATGCTAACATGAAGGGGAAAGGAGTCCAGGACAGCTGGCAGTATTTTAAAGAAGCCTTATTGAAGGCACAGAAAGAAACCATCCTGACGCATAGCAAGAGAGGCAAACATGGTAGGAGACCGGATTGGCTTACGGGGGAAATCCTTGGTGAACTTAAGCACAAAAAGGAAGCTTACAAAAAATGGAAACTTGGACAAATGACCAGAGAGGGGTTTAAATGTATAGCTCGAGGATGCCGGGGGTTATCAGGAAGGCGACAATGGAATTACGACTGGCTAAGGATGTGAAGGATAACAAGAAAGGTTTCTACAGGCATGTTAACAAGAAGGTGGTGATCAGAGAGGGTGTGCAGCCCCTACTAGATGAAAGAGGTAACCTAGTGAAAGATGACGTGGGGAAAGCTGAAGTACTCAATGCTTTCTTTGCTTCCGTATTCACGGACAAGGTGGGCTCCCAGACTACTACGCTAAGTGACGCAAGATAGGATGAAGATGGACAGCCCTTGGTAGGTAAAGAACAGGTTAGGAACTATTTAAAAAAGCTAAACGTACACAAATCCATGGGTCTGGACTTAATGCATCCGAGAGTACTGAGGGAGTTGGCAAATGTCATTGAGGAGCCTTTGGCCATTATCTTTGAAAAGTCGTGGAGATCAGGAGAAATCCCGTATGATTGGAAAAGGGCAAATGTAGTGCCCATCTTCAGAAAGGGGAAGAAGGACGATCCAGGAAACTATAGCCCGGTCAGTCTTACCTCGGTTCCTGGAAAAATCATGGAAGGGATCCTTAAGGAATCCATTTTGAGGCACTTAAAAGAGAGGAAAGTGAATAGGAATAGTCAGCATGGATTCACAAAGGGCAAGTCGTGCCTGACTCATCTGATTAGGTTCTATGATGAGGTAACTGGCTCTGTGGGCCTGGGAAAGTCAGTGGATGTGATATACCTTGATTTTAGCAAGGCTTTTGATATGGTCTCCCACAATATTCTTGCCAGCAAGTTAAGGGAATGTGGTTTGGATAAATAGACGGTAAGATGGATAGAAAGATGGCTAGAAGGCCAGGCCCAGCGGGTAGTGATCAAGGGCTCGATGTCAGGATGGCGGTCGGTTTCTAGCGGAGTGCCCCAAGGTTCGGTTCTAGGACCAGTTTTGTTCAATATCTTTATTAATGACCTGGATGAGGGGATAGATTGCACCCTCAGCAAGTTTGCGGATGACACTAAGCTAGGGGGAGAGGTAGATATGCTTGAGGGCAGAGATAGGGTCCAGAGTGACTTAGACAAATTGGAGGATTGGGCCACAAGAAATCTCATGAGGTTCAACAAGGACAAGGGCAGAGTCCTGCACTTGGGACGGAAGAATCCCAAGCATAGTTACAAGCTGGGGACCAACCAGTTAAGTAGTAGTTCTACAGAAAAGGACCCGGGGGTTACAGTGGATGAGAAGCTGGATATGAGGCAACAGTGTGCCCTTGTAGCCAAGAAGGCTAATGGCATATTAGGTTGCATTAAGAGGAGCATTGCCAGCAGATCCAGAGATGTCATTATTCCCCTTTATTCGGCTCTGGTGAGGCCACATCTGGAGTAGTGTGTCCAGTTCTGGGCCCCCCACTACAAAAAGGATGTGGACACACTGGAGAGGGTCCAGCGGAGGGCAACCAAAATGATTAGGGGGCTGGAGCATATGACTTATGAGGAGAGGCTGAGGGAGTTGGGTCTGTTTAGTCTGCAGAAGCGAAGAGTGAGGGGGGATTTGATAGCCTTCAACTTCCTGAAGGGAGGTTCCAAAGAGGATGGAGAGAGGCTGTTCTCAGTAGTGACAGATGGCAGAACAAGGAGCAATGGTTTCAAGTCGAGGTGGAAGAGGTCCAGGTTGGATATTAGGAAAAACTATTTCATTAGGAGGGTAGTGAAGCACTGGAATTGGTTACCTAGGGAAGTAGTGGAGTCTCCCTCCCTAGAGGTGTTTAAGTCTCAGCTTGACAAAGCCCTGGCTGGGTTGATTTAGTTGGGATTGGTCCTGCCTAGAGCAGGGGGCTGGACTTGATGACCTTCTGAGGTCTCTTCCAGCTCTATGATTCTATGAGTAGGGCCTGGACCAGTAGGAAAGTAGAGCCACACAGCACCACTCTACTCCCAGCTCTGCTCCAAACCTTTCCGAAGCCTCTGCCCCCAACTGAAGTCTGGCTCCAGACCTGGCCCTCAGCCCCCTTATCCATGTCTGCATTTTCCCCTGGTCTCATGTCTCTATTCTCAGTTCTGGGAAGAAAAGGGAGGGGGGCACAAGCCCGAAAAGCTTGGGGGACTACTGTCCTAAAATGTAAAAGCTACCAGGATTCCACAATGTAATAGGGAAGACTATAAAGGAGTTTAACTAGGAAGAGCAGAACTGAATGACAGAAAGCTCCAATTATTCTAAGATTGTGGGTAGGGTTTGGGTAAAGTACCAACACTTTATACACAAAACTGGATCCCTGAACAGCATATACTGATTCTAGGTGCAAAAGTCACCTGTTTTGCTATAACCCCTGACTGGAATCAAATAAAGCTTGATGCATTTGCAATCTCCAATTATTAATTTGTGATGTTCAGAATTTTCAAGAGGTCCTGACTAAATCAATGAAAGTTTCTGAATCACAGTGAACTCAACTTACAAAAAGAACTGTTGTATTTCGAGTATAAGTCAATTCTGTGCTGAGTGAGGTTCAGAAGCACTTTAAAATGACTCATTGAAGTTATGATTGTAGCCTAAATTATTTCTAAAAGGGCTTAAACTCACTTGGCCCACATTTTTGCTTGTAACTGGATACCCTCTCTCTACAAGTTCAACATGGAATGATCTCTAGGCTGTTAGTTAAGGTGGATTAAAGTTCTTGGAAGTTTAGCTTCATGTTGTGTTCAGCATCAATTCTCTAGATTTTGCTATAATTAATAAGAAAATTAAATGAAGGCATTGCATGAAATTAAAAAAGGGGGTATTCAACACAGGTAAGAAGGATTTTTTTTTAATACAACATATAATTATATTGTGGAACTCACTATTACAGCACATTGTAATAGTGAGCAAAATTCCGAAAAGGAAAGGACATATGTATGGATAACAAGAATATCCACTTATAAAAACATTTGGAAGAGATTAAATCTTACGCTTCAGATTTTAATCCAATCTTTAGTAGAGATCATGGCAAGGCCTAATGTAGGTAGAAATTACATCACATGTTTACTGCAAGGTTCTTGTATCTTCCTCTAAATGATAAAATATGGTTGGAAGTGAATACAGGACTAAATGGACCACAAGTCACATCTAGTATCAGCTCCCGTGTTCCTAAAACTGTTGAAGTGGCTGTCTTACTACATTTCACTTCATGCATGAAGTGTAGTTATAGCCATGTTAGCCTCAGGATACTAGAGAGATGAGGTTGGCAATGCAATATTTTTCTTGGTCTAATCAAAGATATTACCTCATTCACCTTGTTTATATTTCACTTTTACAGCTAGGTGTTTCCTTCAGGAAGTAATCTTGGCTACCAATCAGATCCATATATAATGATTTGCAAACTAATCACTTAAGTCTTGTCTAAACACTTATAAAAACATAGTTATAGATTTGGCTTCTGGAAAACAGATTAAAGGCCACATTTTCACTTGCCGTGCTAGAGACCGATAATCTGGCATATGGTTTAGCAAGCCTAGTTAAAACCCATAAATCAAATGCTGAGGGCAGCTCCAGTCAGCAATGCCCTCAGTCCCAGTCATGAGAAGGGAAGCTGATGGGAACATTTACTCCTGTCGTCTTCCTTCTGTGAAGATGGCACCAAGCACATCTTAAGGTAAACCAACTCCAGCTATGTATTTTACATAGCTGGAATTGTGTACCTTAACCCAACCCTCCTCTCTAGTCCTTATATATGCACAACATCTCAGAATTTGTGCGCGCTATGATTTATCAGATGCTGAGCTTAAAGCATAGACCAAAGAGCAAGAACAGAGCATTTTCATTGGTGAGTATGAAAATATTTCATTGGGAAAGGTGCATCTGATCAGATCAGACAAAAAGTAGATCAAAAGAGGATGACTGTTTCAAATAGACAGGAATAGAATTCCCTATAATCTGAGCCCTTGGACAGCTGCCCAAGTCAGATTAAAATGCCGCTCAGTTCATTAGTAGAGCGCCCACAGCTCTGATTCTATTGAAGGTGCACATCTGCTCATGCCTCAATGCACATTTTTTTTCCATCTAGGTATAGAGTAAATTGAGGGAACATTGGAGATTTCAAGTGGCATTTCTTTTTCCTAATTTAAAGGACAAGGGTGATCTTTTGGGCAGGTGATTCAAGCAGAAAGATCTTTGTGTAGAAAAAAGGCTGATATTGATAAACTTCAGTTTTCCAAAGCCTGAGCTTCATTTTACTAAATATCAACTTAGCTTTCATAAATATCCACAGTATATCTTAAATATCAACCTCAACTCAAGATATTATGCTCCAGTCACTGGTACTGAGGTCCTTACCTTCTGCATATTAAGTCTCAATTCTGATGTTCTTATGTTTCCATTGGCAAATCGTAGTTTGTCAAGTTTTGCAACAGATTCTTCTCCAGCATTTGGTTTAATTGAGGGAACTGATTCTCCTATGAAGGGTAAATATCTTCATTTTTCTTATTCAATTATTTCAATAAGATCAAGATTTAACGATCCTCAGGCTTTCACAATCTTACAAAGCAATAATTATTTTAAGTGTTTTTTCTTCATTTTAATACATCAAAGTAAAAGTCTATGAATAAACAATAGAACCTGGAAAGTGATAAAATACACTTTTATGAAGCAAGACACATGTACTTTTTCTTGTATTATGTGGGATGCTTATATGAAAACATGAGTTCAGGATTCATCAATTCTCTGTGTTTATTCTCCACCGGAACTTGTTAGAAGCATGTTTAGTGGCTAGAGAGAGTATAAAATGAGATCACCCATGTTCCATTCCTGTCTGCCACTAACTTCATGTGACTTCAGTCAAGTTCCAGCCTAACAGTACTATGCTTGAGTTTCCTCACCCGGAAAGTGCAGCTACTACTTACCTGCTTCATGGGGATGGGTATATTCAGTTCATTTATGTTTACAGAGAACTCTGGGATTAAAGGAACCAGAGTGCAATATATTAACTATGCTGTCGAACATACATTTTTGTATGTTTTGCATCACAGGCGGTAAGTCAGGATGCATAATTGAACCAAAACATTTCAGAACAGACTTTCCACACTACCATTAAGTATACAATGTTTTACAGCTTGAAAATGGTTTAAATGTTAGTGTTAATTCTACTGTAATTCTGAAAATATATTTAACTTAAATAAAAGTGTAAATAGAATGTTAAGATAGTTAAGCTCAGAAGTAAGACAACAGTAAAAATTCCAGCCTTTACTCACACTATCCTTGATAACACTTCACACTGTGTCAAAGAAGACCTCATCAATACAGCCGCTCCCCGAGTTACGAACAAGTTATGGACCAACACTTGGTCCGTAACTCGAAGTGTTCGTAACTCGGATCCCATAGAGTTACATAGAGACCGCGCAGTTCGTAAGTGCGGATTGCTGTTCATAACTCGGATCCGCATTTACGACTACTTTGGTCATAAGTGGAGGTGGTCGTAACTCAGGAAGTGGCTGTAACCAAAGAGGAAACCAAGTTTTATCAATACTATGGAAGTATGCTATCCTATGCCAAATATCTATCCATTTACATTCTGTATTAGGTCCCAAGGGGGATCTACAGTTGATAATCCCAGGGTGTAGAACAGGCCTGGGCAAAGTACGGCCCGCGGGCCGCATCCGGCCCACCAAGCTACTGGATCCGGCCCACAGAGACAGGACCTCCTGCTTGCCCCGCGTGCCATGCAGAAAAGTAGTTGCAGGGCTCTGTTTCTGTTTTGAAACTGGAGAGCAGCGGAGCAGTTTTAGGATCTGCCCCGCCCCCAGCACATTCCCATTGGCCGGTTTCTAGCAGAAATCAGCCAATGCAACTTGCATGTTAGAATAACAGGCAGCTAAGAAGAACCATGCCCCCTCTCCTGGGCTCAGACAGTCATGAAGCACATGGCCAGTCAAGCAGGCTGGGAAACATTTTAAGCTCTGTAGGCAGGCAGGCAGGCAGGCTAGTTTGGCAGCTAACAAGTAAGTCTCTTGGCCACAGCCTGCTTCTGGCACCCCAGCCCTTTCCTGCCCCAACTCTCTGCCCCCCCCAACATACCCAAACCCTCTGTCCCCCTCTCACACCCATACCCCCTCCCAGACCTGGCACCCCAATCTCCTACCACCCTAGGTCACATCCCAAACCCCTGCATTCCAGTCTCCTGCCCTAGGTCACAACTGCCTGCTTCATCCCAATTCCCTCCCAGACTCCAGTCTCCCTCCTGCACCCCAGTCCCTTACCCAAAGCTCCCTTTTGCACCCAACCTCCATTCCAAAACCCATGTCTCCATGAATATCATGGAAGAGTGCAATCCTTGACCACTTTTCAAAATCTTGGAGTGGCCCCCTGTGACGGCACGTTGGGGGTTCCCCGTCTCCTGCACCCCGAAATGGCACAAACAGACAGTACCAGCCAGTGGAATTGAGGGTGGTTTATTGCTCCTCCAGCACAGCGCAGCACAGATGTAATCTGGTTACAGGAACTGGGCTAGGAGGCCTCAGGCCCCCTTGAGATGGGGGAGACTGGGCCCCTAAACTCCAGCTCCTCTCCCTAGGCTGTCTCATCCATCCTCCCAGACAGCCACCAGCCAACTAACCCACTTCCAGCCCTGCCCCCCAGCCAGGGCCGCATTCACCTTCCTTTGTTCCTCTCCATGGGGGGTGTCTGGCCACTGGTTCAACCAGTTTGTCCTTACCTCTGCCTAGTGAGGTTTTCCCTGCTGGGTCTTGCTCCAGACAACAGAGGTCACCACAGCCCAGCAAGTACCCCCACTACGTCACACCCCCCATCAAAAGTTATTGGCCACCGCTGCTGTAGAAGTTAATGTAGGCTACAGGACACACACAAGCATATTTGGGCACAAACTGATCTGTAGCACTTAAATGATGTGTGTAGACTCAAACTCATACTGAGGGAACAAGAGTGGTACAGCCCAACTGAAGTGGTAAATAAGGATGGAGTGTCACATCTACTCCATATACAGAGAAAATGCAGTGATTATCGTTGTTGACAAGAAAGATGTGGGGAAAAGATCTCAAGCCTATACCTAGTAGACAGACTCACAGTTCTCAGAGAAATATGTATATTTGTACTGAAGAATTATCAATGGGGAGGATGAGTGGCAAGAGTTAAGGTCAGCGCTGGTCATGGGAAAAGGAATCTCTGATTTAATTTTGATATAAGAGATCTGTTTTTTGGTTGAAAATGTAAAGTGTTCTATTATGATTTAAGTTATCTCAACCTTAATGCTTAGAGTTTCATGACTATATATTGTTCCCAATTTCAGAAAGGCATAGGAAGTGAGCCTATCATACAATATTTAAATCCCGTTTCTTCTCCCTGGCTAATATTAATAAAGCCTCTCTAATAAAAGAGTTAATCCAACTAAGATTCCTAGTTTGAGAGTACATTCCTTCTATATCTTGGCCCACATACCTAGTGGGACAGGGCTGAAGAGAGGTAAGTGGATGTTGTTTTAGATACAGATTTTATTTATACATGTAAACTAACCAGAAATGAGGGGCATTATGCTAACCTTTTTAAATAAACTAAAATAAAGTGTTCTTCTGATCCATAAAAATCAGAAGTTATTAAAATCAAAACCCACGGTAACCGTTTTAGAATGAGCTCATGTTTTTATATAAAAGTAGAACAACAGAAGTTACAGTGGAAAGATCTAAGTATTAAGTCATTCTGTAAACTGCTTTCTAAAGTATCAGATATGTTGCCATCTGACATGCACCTAAAGGAATTAATTTTATGTTAACATTTTAAAATGTAACATGTTATACGTGCAAGGCTGCAGCAAATGTCATCATCTCAGACTTGTTTCAAGTAAGAACAAATAGTATAAGGTGAGTTTGCACTGTATCTTCCATCTTAAAATGTAGTACACTCCAAGACCTTGTTTCTTAAAACTCATGATAGCATCAGTAGTATTAAATTGTTCTGGTATGGAAGAAAATCCTCTCAATCACATCGTCCAATTGCTTTGTCAGAATTATATTGCCCTACAATTAGATACAATATAGGGACGTATGAGACTAGCCGACTATCCGATAAGCAGAAGTTTGTGTGACGAGTCACTTCCCACCCCCCCCACTTTGCTGCCTCTATCAGAGAGAGACAGCAATGGGGGGGAAGAGGGGGAGGGAGGAGAGAAGCCGGAGCTGGTGTGGGGGAGATCCGGCTTAAAAGCCAGTTCCCCCCAGCACCATCTCTGCGGAGGGCAGGGTAGGTAGAGTCACAGCAGGGAATGGCATGAGTGGGGACTGAAGCAGCCTCTGCTCACGCTGCTTCTGCTGCAATTCTGCTATTGAAATGTACAAGAGCCCCATTTCTAAAGGAAGCCCTGAATTCCCTGCACGGCTTCCACTTTTGAACTGTAGCAAGAGTTCAGAAGGACTCTTGCTACAGTTCAAAGGCGGAGGCGCTCTTGTAGAGTAATTGAATAGTTGATGGAAATCCCATCAACAATTTGATTAGTTTATTAATCTAAATTTAACATCCCTAATGCAGTATGGTGAATTCTTGACGTTAGTAACACTGCACATTATGTACAGCAACAATAGAAAATTGCAATAGCTTTATATTTTCAATAGTCTAGCTATTAACCCTATAATTACTTGCTAAGATGTAAAGATATAAAGTAATAGAATGCCTTTTAGAGGATGGGAATTGATAACAATTTGTTCTGACAATATTTAAGGAGTTAAACTTGAACAGTCTTACCAGGCTTGCATAATTCTGCAATAGTAAGGGCACAAGCACGACCGAAGACCACCAAGTCCAAGAGAGAGTTTGCTCCAAGTCGATTAGCACCATGAACAGATGCAGAAGCTGCTTCACCACAAGCATACAAGCCTGGAACAACTTGATCTTTGCCATTCACATGTGTAATTACCTGTAATTTCAAAAGAAATTCACTCAACATGTTTGCAAAACCATCTGTAAAATAAGGATCACTAGCAGATGAGGCCCGTTTTTGTCTGGGCAAAATCTTATTGCCTAAATTAACATAGGAAAGTTCAAGAAATTAAATATACGTAATAGAAAATTTTATTCATGTACTTGCAAGAGGTAAAAGAGTTTTGAAATCCTGCAAAATTCAACTTCAAAGATTCATTTTATTGATTTACCATATATAGTAAATTTGAAATCAGAAACCTGTAAAGCTTTCATTACTCTTTCTGTAATTAATTTGAATTATTTTGTGATTTGCAACAGTAAAACTTTTCTTTGCACTAAAATTACAGTAGAATAGGTGACTCAATGTTAATTTTGTTAGCAAATATTTTGATGAACTCTACTCATAATAGCCAGGACTTTTTTCTGATGGAAAACAAAATAATTATTTAAATCTTTCACTCAGCATATTCTGGTGTAAAAAGTAGTGCATTCAGCAAATTTAAGTGGCAGGATTTTATGAAAAATTTGGTATCTGTAGGAAAGCATGAAGTATGACTATTTGGCACTAATAAATCCAGAAACTCACTCTTCAAAATATGTAACAGATTTGTAGTACAGCATCAAAGTTTCATTGTATTTGAATATCAGTTATTTATCTTGAAAGCACAAAGTCAGTTCAAATAGTAAGCAACCAATTTAAAGGTGGGAAAGGGAACACCATGAAAATAATTTATTAACTGAAAATATCACATTCTTTTATGCAATTTAATTATCAGGGCTTGACAAACGGGGCGAAATCTACTAGCCAGCTCCGTGCTGCGGATGCGCAAGACCCGCATTGTGCATGCGCACGCCGCTGGTGAACGGGGTGACCGGATGAAATCTACTCACCATGGGCGAGTAGAAACAGTGATTTGTCGAGCCTTGTTAATTATGATGTTTTACCGGCATCAATGTGAGACAAAGCAGCATGGCTCACCAAAATATTTTTGTAGTAAAATTCAGAGCAGAGTGGGAAGAAAATTGGACTCTATAATGCCAGACCATGTTGACAAGGCAGAATTTTATATTTATTTTAAAAACTGATCTAAATAAACTAATCCAAGAAATCAGACTGGTAAATTCTCAGATTCGCTCAGCCTGACACAGGGACTGGTTGCCATTAAAATTGGTATTTACACAGCAGTGAACTTAAGTTACCAATTTTAGTGCAGAGAATGCAGTAATGGAGCTAATAATCCATATCACCTAAACCTTTAATGATTTATAGTTCAA
This sequence comes from Pelodiscus sinensis, assembly GCF_052426305.1. Lineage (NCBI taxonomy): Eukaryota > Metazoa > Chordata > Testudines > Trionychidae > Pelodiscus > Pelodiscus sinensis. Next base: position 152,948,390 of record NC_143053.1, read on the forward strand.
GCCCATCTATACAGCCATTTTTACCTATACAGTATTACCCTCGTCTGAATAAACTTTCACATGGACAGTTTAAAGAACGCCTGTATACTTAATGCATATTGAAAAGACTACATTTCATATTTTGCATATTGTCTCTGGAGTTCCATCCCTATGCAAACATCCCAAGAATGCTGTGACAACTTGTTTACAAGACAAACAAAGTTATAACTTTTTCAAGTTATCTTAATATTATATCATTTAACATACTTGTACATATAAATTTAGTAGCAAGCTCACTTCAGACTAATTTTATAAGGAACCCAATATTTCATTTCTACTAGAGAAAACAAGATTTCACGATACTGATCTATGATAGTTACCTGCCCTTTGTAGTTAGTAGGAATACCTCCCATATTGTAATGCACAGTAGGAAGAACAGGAATAGGTTCTTTTGTGACATCCACACCAGCAAATATCATAGCTGTTTCTGAAATTCCAGGGAGGCGCATTGCTAGCTGTTGTGGTGGTAAATGGTGCAACTGCAAATATACATGATCTTTCTCAGGGCCACAACCCCTAATGTGAAAGGAAATAGGAGTGAAAGGTTGGAATACTGCTCTCCACAGAATTTCCCCTATATAAAAGCACTCATTTCTAAAGTATCTTGACCATATTATCTAGACACTATATATAAAGACTTCAATTTTATCCAGTCATCTGCATGGTAACATGAACCACAAAAAACACCAGAAAAACAGAATTTAAGTCATTTTATTTCTGCTTTGAATAATCATTTGGGAGTTCAAAACAGATATTCACAACCAAATGTGTGTGTGTGTGTGCGCGCGCACGCGCTTACAGATGCATCCTATTTAGAAAACTGATGCATCTGGAAGCACAGAAGAGCATCAATAACTGACCTCCTTCCCCAACCTTAGTACACGTAAAATGTTCCCCATTCTACTGTCTTTCCTACCATAATTATGAAATTCCTGTATTTTAAATGAATTTCTAAAACAACTTTAATATGAAGTCTCCTAGTGTCCTGCAAAGATGTTGATGTTACAGCAATTTACAATTTGTAGATTACAGTTATCAGACCATTTAGAAATTATCTAGTGAATCATCAGGTGAATGTTAAGAACATCTGTGGTATCTTTTGACTTCAGAAAAATATCAAACAGGTATGGGCCAGATTTTCAAGAGCACAGCAGCTCTTGCTGTCTCCAATGAGAGCTGATGCGTTCTGAGTGTTTTTGAAAATCTGGCTTAAAGCTTTAATTTTACTAAAACAAAAAAGACTAGAGAACTTTTCTGATTACCCTTTTAAAAGGGATCAAGATTTTTGCCTAAAATATATGTAAAATCTTCAGCCTTCTACCAGTTTAACATGGCTGCTCGAGATGATCAAAAATCTTCCATGAACTATTGCAACTCCCTATCTGCTTTTACCAAATACAAAAACTTATGTCACTGAAAAATTAAACAAACCTTCCTTCGCGGATTTCAATCGTCATAGAACGAGACACAACATCTCTGGAAGCAAGGTCCTTTGCAACAGGCGCATATCTCTCCATAAATCTTTCACCTTCACTGTTAATAAGAATACCTCCTTCACCACGACAACCTTCTGTAATAAGACAGCCAGCACCATAGATGCCTGCAAAGCAAGAAGCAGCAATGTTATGAAATACTTACAAGATAATTTTGTAATCAAGTTATTGTAAAAACAAAAGTATTTAATTTAAAAGATACGGAGGATTCCATAAGACAAAAGTGACACAGATCTCTGGCAAAAGGTCCCCTGTTCTTTGCAAACTGCTCTCACTTCAGACCGACAAAAATATCTTATAGGATGTTTATCTATAAAACAGTAAAATGTAAGGGTACGTCTAGACTACATGGCTCCGTCGACAAAACCATGTAAACTAGTTTACCCGGCATAGTCAATGAAGCAGGGATTTAAGTAATCCTCGCTTCATTAAAATAAAAATGGCCACTGCGCTGTGCCAACGATCAGGTGATCTGGCACAGCGCAGCAGCGTTTCACGAGGCATACTAGAGCAGTCAACAAAGGCTTCCCTTGTCGACCATGCCGCATCTAGACTACCGCGCTGTGCCGGATGAGCTGATCGTCAGCACAGCATGGTGGCCATTTTTATTTTAATGAAGCTGGGATTATTTCAATCCCCACTTCATTGACTATGCTGGGTAAACTAGTTTACATGGCTCCGTCCACAGAGGCATGTAGTCTAGATGTACCCTAAGGTATCTACAGAAATGTTTGACTTGTTAAGACTCAATACTTGTGAGATGTATACAAAAGTAATATTTACTGAAAATGTATTTATTCTGAAAGTATGCTTTATGGACTTGGAGTAAAAATTAGTCATGGGGTATTGTGTCTTAGTGATGACCTGTTCAAGCAAGGTAAATACAGGGCTGACATAGCCCAGAGAAGAATGCTTATGTGTTTGAAAGGCTGAAGGTGTCAGAAACCTGACACCCAGCACAATAAAAGACAGTCCCTTTTCCCAGAAGCGGGGAATAATAAAGTCACTCACAGTACTGGCTACCACGAGAACTGTTACACCTCTGAATATTATAAAGTTAATATTTTAAATTGCTTTCTATTATATTCCACCCTTGGACTGATTTTATGACAGTCTGCAATTCCACATCATTGCTGCTCTACTCCTTACAGCTAAAAGGAAGGAGGAGGAGTGCAACAGATATGCTTCTGTGGCTCCCTGGATCACCCAGGGAGTAAAGACTTAGCTCAGTATTATCTTCTCTTCCCTCAAATTTAGCAAGACCCTCTTCATTCCTCTGGGTGATCCTGGGAAGTGACAGTGTTGACTGATTTACAAAATTTAAAGGAATACTGGTTTTGGTAATTCAAAAGCTTAATTAACATTCTTTGACCAAAAAAAATATTAATGTTATACATGTGTATATATATTATATGTACCACCACACAATGAAATAGTCAGAAAATTGTAGTTATAACACCTTTGACAGTTAAGAAATTCAAAGATCAAGTAACCATATCTCATTCACTTTTCAATGTGGACCATTAGCCTTCATTACCCCTACGTTAAATACAGGTTCTTTACTACAAATAACAAGGATAATCCGAAAGACACACTGTACTTCACTTTAACACCAACACCTAGTTTCTTAGCTTCCATAAACATTTTTATAATTACAATATAAGAAGCAGTCCAACAGATTTCCACCTACCCTAAAAATGAACAATTGCTGGAAGACGTCATGATATTTCAATACATCTTCCCCTTCCCACTCTCACTACAATTCAGATATCTAGCCAATTTACTTGGTAATTATGTCCCCACACCTTCTGAAATCACACAAACTGCACAACAATAAACTTATGACAGGCCTGGCAGGATGCAATTTAAATTGATAGTTGTCCATAAAGGTGGGCTTCTCCTAATAGAAATTAATGGAAAATAAATAGATGACAGTCTCAAACACATCCTCCCTCTCACATAGCACCCACAGGAATTCATGTTGTAGGCCCTGCAATCATATAGGCAATTTTTACAGTCCTGATGTTATGATTCCACTTGCTAACTGCTAGGAGCACAGAGGCTGCTTTCAGACAGAATCCACTAAGCAGCTGGGTTGGACTTCCCTATGGCTGTGGGTTAGTCATCATGGCCCTCACCAACTGCTTCTGCTCTCTCTGCCATCACCAGAGTTTTCTCCATACCTTGCACCTGCAAGGATCCAGTCAGTGTTTTCTCTAAGCTGCCTGGCAGCAGAGCTTCACAGGTGATTAATTAGTCAGTCAGCTCCATGCAAGGAGCCCTGGGAAGCTGTGCCACCACACAGCTTAGAGCAGCAGTTTCCAACCTTTTTAAGCCCAAGATCACTTTTTGAATGTAAATGCAACCCAGGATATAGCTCAAACCCAAATACCCTTGCTCTTCCTCCTTCATGCCTCTCCTCTCCGAGGTCCTGCCCCTGCTCACTCCATCCTCCCTCCCTTTCACCAGGTAGGGGCAGATGGGTTTGGGCACAGGCTCTGGTCTTGGACTAAGGGATTTGGAGCGTCAGGGGCTTTGAGCGGAGCCTTGACCACAGAGTTGGGGGTGCAGGAAAGGGTTCAGGTTACAGAATGTGTAAGAGTTTGAGTCCAGGGGGCTCAGGACTAGGACAGGAGTTTAGGGTGCAGAAGGGGGTTCATACCTCTTGTGGCTCCTGGGTGGTGGTGCAGTGGGGCTAAGGTAGGCTCACCCTGCCCTGCCCCACTCTCAAAAGCAGCTAGCAAACTCCCTACAGTCCAAGCCCTATTGTGCCCCCCATCCGTTCTGTGGGGATAGAATACATGGTGGGAAGGGGCACCCTGACATCAGTGCCCCTCCTCTGCACTACAAGCAGGAGGCTCTGGGTGGGAGGGCGGAGGGGAGAGCTCCAAGGGCAGAGGGCAGGAGCAGCATGGCAGTGGGGGGAGTGCAGCTCAAGTGCTGTGCTTGATAGCCTCTTAGCCAGCCAGTCACGATCACCTGTCAGAGGCTCTAAGATCTATCAGTAGAGCTCAATCTACTGGTTGGTGACCATGGGCTTAGAGGGAACACTGGTCAAAGCCTGCTCACTCACTGGAGGGCACTGGGACTGTCAAAGGAAGAACCTTTCAGCAGCTGTGTGGCCTTCTCTACAACTGGGGGTTCATCACTCTCCTTAACATCCCTGGCCAAGGATCTCTCTTCCCCAGACCAGGACCAGAGTCTCCTACAACTTCTGTCTGGGTGCGTCTAACCCCTTGGCCATGGAGAGAGCCCCCTGCAGCCCTGCTCTAATCCCAAAATTCCCTTTAATTTCCCACAACTGTGAAAATAATGTATATTAATACTTAAAACTTCCTCCAGAATACTTGATGAATGAAATGGATGTAACATGGAAAATACAAAGGCAAACGTGCAGGGGCCTGAACTATGAAAACCCTGACTTCAGTTATTAGGATGTCTTTAAAGTTCAAAAATACAGTATTGATTAATTTGTTTCTTAATTCTGGGAAGCATTAGTGTCAAGAAATCAGTTGATAATTCCTAAAGAAATAAGATGAAAGTGTACAATCTAAAATTTAAAACATGAAAGGAAGAATTCATTTGTTATTTTAAAGAAAGACTCAAATGGAGGCAATAAATTACAATTCTGAAAGGTGAATATAAATTGATGTATAAAATTATTACTAGGGGGCTGCGCCCCATGCTCACCAATCCCCCTTCTTGTGGGGGTTAGGCAAACCCAACTCTCCCCACAGCCACCGGGGAGGTTGGGCTGTGGCTCCGCCAACCCAGGCCCCTTCTCTTCTCCCTTCCCTCTGATGGTCCAGGCCCCTGCCCCCCGCGAGCCTGGACCCCTTTTCCATCCCTCTCCCCTCCCCCCCCCCCGCCAAGCTAGCCTGGGCCCTTTCTCCCTCCCCCCACTCCCCAGCCAGCCCAGGCCCCTTCTCTCCCCCATGCCTCCCCCCCACCTCGCCTCTCCCAGCTGCGGTGTGTGCCAGGCTCAGGTCTAACCCTGGTGGCCAGGGAGGCACAGGTAGTGCTGTGCACACACACTGCTTTGGGGCACTGCAGCCAGCTGAAGTGGGAAAAGCAGCAGCGTGAGGGCCACTGTCCCGACCTCTTCCCCATGAAGTCCTGCCTGTGCTGCTCACTGCCCTATCCCTACCCACAGAGCCCAGGGTTGCCATCCACCCACCGAGAGCAGAAGGGAAAGAGCCTACAGGCCAGTGTGATGGCTCCCCGGATGGCTCGGGTGCTTTGTCAGCTGCGGCAAGTGCAGCTGCTGGAGAGGGGGTCAGTCTCCATGGGGGTAGATGGATTCCAGGAAGTCGGGCACCACGCTCCAGCTCCCCAAGAGCCTGGTGGCAGAGGAGCCTTACTCTTAGTACTTGTCACCAGGCTGCTGTCCCAAGCACTGCACAAACACTCCCACCCCGGTCTATCACAGCTGCAATGTGGGGTCTGCCAGCCACTGTGCCATGTTTCTTGACACTGAAAAACCTATGGGGTGGGATAGAGGAAGGTGAGTAGGTGCTTGGTTTAAAGAAACAATTGCAAGTGGTGAGAGGAAGCAGCGAGGTCAAGCTTCAGCTGGGGGGAAGGAGGAGGCAGGATGCAGAGTGACGTGATAACATCACCCTGTTGTCCCGCAGGAAAAAACTTTACTATATAGAGAGAGATTTGTTACAGTATTTGAAGCCCAAAATTAACGGAATGCAAGTACCAAAAGTACGTAAGTACATTTCTATGCAATTGTAAAAGTTTCTCCCACTTTACTTCATAAGACTCCTGAATTGAGGGATCTATATTTCTCCTACCACAATTGCAGATATCAAAAACATCTAAACAATTTCAATGAATGGAAATTCTTTGCTCCATTTAGTTGCTTACAATGTTAACTTTTGCATGAGAATCTGTAGCCTGAAAAGAGGTGGTAAGGGTAAGTGGTAAAGCTTTTAAGCTGTTTAACACACCACAGATCTTAATAATGTAAAACTGTGAGGCTTAATATTTCAGAGATGTTCTTTCTGAATATTTTAAGTTCCTGGAAAACAAAGGTTGCCTTCCTAGACTTGTAATCAAGTGGTTCTCAACCAGGGACAAACATACCCTAGGGGAGAACATAGGGACCTTCCTGGGTACTGTACATCAACTCATCTAAATTTTTCTCTAGATTTAACAATCATCTACACAAAAAGCACTATCAAAGATAGAACTAACTAAAATTTCATACAATTATCTATTCATACTTCTCTATATACTGAAAAGTACAATATTTATATTCCAATAGCTTTATATGGTAAAAGTCAGAAAGTATACAATTTGAGTAATAGTGTGCAGTGACACTTATATTTTTACATCTGATTTTGTAAACTAATTGTTTTCAAGTGAAATGTAACGTGGGTGTATGCACACCAAATCAGACTCCTGAAAGGGATACAGTAGTCTGGAAAGGTTGAGAGCCAATGTTATATTGTACCTGTAGGATGGAACTGTACAAATTCTAGGTCCTGGCAAGGAAGGCCAGCTCGTGTGACCAGAGCTGTGCCATCACCTGTGCTGGTATGAGCAGATGTGCAACTGAAGAAGGTGCGGCCATATCCACTAGAGAAAACATTTCAAAAATTAAAATTTGTCTGCAATAGTTTCCTTAAGAAATCAGTAGAGAAGCAGTCAGATATCATTAGGATATTCAGCTTATTCACTGCACTTTGTGCAATGCAGATTTATAATTCAACTAAAGCAGAGGATAATTTCAACACAGCATTCAGTCAGCCACTGTAATCATTTATCACACAATTAAGATATTCACACATTTAAATTGAATCAACGGTGAACAAAACTGATAGATTATCTGCTATGTAACTTGACCACAGAGAGCATCATCTAGCGCAGGGTTTCCCAAACTATGGGTCGCCTTTACATTTCAAAAGGGTCCCCAGGTGGCTCTTAAGGAACCATTCACACATTTTTTGAATTGCCCTGTGCCACCAAATCTTCCTGAATTGTCAAAATGGGTGCCCATCTGGAAAAGGTTGGGAACTGCTGATCTAGCTCAATTAGTATCTGAGAAATAACTTGAGACCAGCAGGTGGCAGAGCAATAGCACTACCCTTTCTTCACAATTTCTAACCAGAGTTCTTTTCATAAACTGTCAATAGAATCCACTGGACACGGGTGGAGGGAATCGGGGTACAGGAAAGGATGCAGAAATTTGAGTTGTGAGCTAGGGCAGGAGGGGACTGATCTGGGGCAGGGGACTGGGGCGCCAGATCTGGGAGGTAATATGGATATAGGAGGGGGGCAGAGGGTTGGGGAAGGGAGGGATTGGGGTGCCAGAGGTAGGCTCTGTCAGGAGACTTACCAGCCAGCAGCAGTTCCCGAATCATCCTCCCTGCCTGCTCCGCCCCTGCACAGGCCGCAGCCATGTGCTCTGGAGCACCTTGTGCTTCATGGCTGCCTACTATTTAAATGGGCAGCTCCCATTGGCCAGTTTCTGGCTAGAAACCAGTCAATGGCATTGTGCTGGGGGTAGAAGCAACTCCTGAAGCTTCTCCCCTCCCCTCCGGACTCACAGTTTTTAAAGAAAAACTGCCCCACAGCTGCATTTCTGAGCGGTTTGTGTGGGTGAGGCGAGGCAAGCAGGAAGCCTGCCTGGCACTCCTCGCAGCGTTCATGGGCCGGAGCCAGTGGCTTGGCGAAACGGATCCAGCCCATGGGCCATATTCTGCCCAGGCCTGCAGTAGGCCCTACATATATGTTTTCCTGCCATAGCCAGTTTACATCTAGCATTTTAAGTAAAAGAAGAAAGTACAATGTAACTAAAATATTTAAAGATTATCCTTCACTTCACAGACTACATTAACTGCCTCCACAGACTCTAGCTTCATAACTTAAAGCCTTTTAAATTACTCAACCTTAAAATTCAAACTTCAATCAATGCAGTATATTAAAGCATGGAACTAAAACTAATTAGAGTAATTAAATTGCATGTATTCTGTTTTTTTACCCAAAAGATAAAAAGTGATTTAACTAGAGCAGGGTTTCCCAACCTATGGGTCGGGACCCAAATATGGGTCGCCATTACATTTCAAAAGGATCGCCAAGTGTCTCCCCCAGGTAGTTCTGCCCTCCCTACTCACCCCGTTTTTGAATTGCCTTGGGTCACCAAGTCTTCCTGAATTGTCAAAATGGGTCCCCATCTAGAAAAGGTTGGGAACCACTGAACTACAGGCAGTATTATTCTCATTTAACAGATAGGGAAATGAAGAAATATGAAGTAATACGTATTGTGCTAGGTCACAGTGTTCCAATAGCATAATTTGAACTCGAACCCTTGCCTACAACCGTATTTTTCTCCTCTAGCTTCTAGATTATGCTACCTCACATTATAAAACATTTTTCCATTACATTACCCAGTGGCAATAACAGTGTTCTTTGCTCTTAAACGATGTATCGATCCATCTTCTATGCAAAGTGCAATGACCCCACAACATTCACCATTTTCCATCAGGAGATCCAAGGCAAAATACTCAACAAAGTAGCTGGTATCATATCGTAGAGACTAGAAAAGAAAACATTTGTAACAGTTAAGGAATGTGCAAAAGTTAAAGCCACCCCACTTTTTCAATGTCTCATTAAAGGGCTTAGTTAACATAAGAATAAAATCAGACTCCGTTTTCATGGAAACTATTTTCCAGATAAGCCTGTATGCAGAAAGTCTGCGGCTCTTTTAGGATGATTGTATTCTAGAATATAAAAAACTTTTAGATTGAAGAGGTCACATTTAATTACCAAACCATTTAAAGGAATACAGTCTCACATCAAACTTGTCTGAAAATGTTTAACCTATCAACATGAAGTTAGGTGAGAAAAAAAAATACATTTTTCATTCTACTTTGTGTGTTTGACAATACCTAGTATATGGTGAATCTCTCTTTTTAGGTGATCTGTTTCTATCCCATACACTACTAGCATGTTATCCCTCAATTTACCAAGGGGAAACTTCACTTTACACTTCAAGCACTATAAGGGGGTGTTAATGGTGTGTGTTTTAATGGGACTGAGGAATGGACTGGCTTTTGAGATTTTGCATTTCAAATGCCACTTTGAGGATACAGAGTGCCAGCAATAAGTGGATCCCTGGCGCTCCCTTCATTTCTGAAAGAACCAGATAGCAAATTGAAGCAGGTTTCTGATCTCTCTTCACCTTCCCTCACCCACCCCCATACTATTTCTCTGTATTATGGTTCCACATACAGACTTCATTCAAGATTGAGAGGAACAATTAGCTAAGGCTCAGTAAACAATGCATGAAGTACATGGGCTGTTAAATTAGGTCTAGAAGCCATTTACTAGTTCTTAATGGTATGCTGGGTATTTGTTCTTTTTTATGGCCTTGCACAGCAGCGTGGTGGTAGCATTTTTTCATTGTCAGAATCACGCTTACTGTAACTGCCCATTTTTCTTGCTGTGATCGTGGAGGCTAGTTTTACTTGATACTTCCTTGTTGGGGTGTCCTGCCACTCTACTTGACCCATGAAAAGATCAAGATGAACTCTGATTTAAAAAAAAACAAAAAACCCCACCAACCAACAAATGGTCTGGCAGCAGTTTATAGACTAACAAAACATGTAAATGGTATCATGAGCTTTCGTGGGCAAAGCCCACTTCTTCGGATGACCGGAGTTATGAGTTTGGGATGTGAACACTCGAAATAAATAGGAGCAGGGAAGGGGGGAGGAGGAATAAGGGAGGGGCTGGGAGACAGATCAGTAAGTATCTGGAGAATGGATACTTAAACATAAGCAGATAAAAATCAAAGTCAGTCCTTCCTGACATAGGAATCGATCTATCAACCGTGATTTTTATCTGCTTAGGTTTAAGTACCCATTCTCCAGATACTTACTGAAACACACACACACACACACACACACACACACACACTCTCTCCCTCTCCTCCTCCCTCCGAGTGTTCACATCCCAAACACATAACTCCAGTCATCTGAAGAAGTGGGCTGTGCCCACGAAAGCTCATGATACCATCTACATGTTTTGTTAGTGTATCAAGTGTTACCAGACCATTATTTGTTTTTTTTTCTGTAACAGACTAACTCTGCTACCCTCTGAAGCTCTCCTTCTGAGTTGCCAGGGTAGGAGAGAGTGAGTGCGTGAGTGTGTGAGAGAGCAGCAGTAGGCGAGTGTATCATGACAGCAGCAAAAGGAAGAAACAGTAGCTTTCTCTGGACACAACACCGGTCTACAATTTTTTAGACGCCATCTGCTTCAGAGATAAAATGTGCTATTTATTATGTTTTTTGATGTGCTGAATTCAAATATGACAATTAAAACAACTGATTGGCTAGTGTTTCAAAGATATTTAAGTTTTTACATTTTACGTCTATGTATATTGTGTAGATAGAGTTTTAATCATAAATTGTAAACCTAGGTCTTTTCATGTGTTTATGGTTGCTTTACATGATAATATTTCACCTGTCCGGTTTATGTAACACTTTAAAAATCAGCAAAAGGGTTATATAAATAAAAATTATGAAACAAAAGGCAAAAAACTACTATGTACATAGTTTAAGCCTATTCAGTGTCTACTCGGAACTTCTTGGATTGTCTCGTATTATTAAATGGAGCATCTCAACAGTTTTGGAACAGTACACATTTGCACATACTTATAGATAGTTAAAACGTCTCTAGTAGCCGTGTCAGTCTGTACCTTGTACATTGTTATTAATACTTTTTACTGTATTGAAGTATAGAGTAACATTGCACTTCTCTAGTTCTCATTTATATAATCAGAAGTCTTATTTGCAGAAAACTTTTCACAAAATCACTGTAAAAATGTACATTTTAGTTACATAACAGGACTAAGCACACTTGTTGAATCTGTACTGTTTATTCTCACCACTCACGTTCTTTTCAGTAATTTTCTCAGGAATGCAAGACACGTGTGCTCACCTCTCACAAGAATCACACTGCACCTTTAATAGTACATGAGAAAACTAAATTAAAAAGTCACAATTATACAGATAATTTTGATAAAATGGTACAATTTACAAAATAATATTCCTTCAGAATATAATCCCCGCTGAAGATGACTATGAGCATTAGTGGAAATACTTGCTAATGTAAACTTTCTAACCGTCAGAGTGGTTAAGCACTGGAATAAATCGCTTAGGGAGACTGGGGAATCTCCATCACTGGAGATATTTAAGAACAGGTTAGATATACCTCTGTAAGGGATGAGCTAGATGGTGCTTGGTCCTGCCGTGAATGCAGGGGCCTGGACTTGACAGCCTCTTGAGGTCCCTTCCAATTTTAGTATTTTATGAGTCTATGAAATTTATTACAAAAAACATGATCCTTAAACAATTATTAAATTGGCACAATATGCAACTGGTTACATTTTTGGCCACCAACTTTGTGCTTGCACTGCTTGTGTTTTTCTCATTAGACTCCAGCCCGAATACAAAATTGGTATCCACATCTAAATCTGCAAAAATGAACTGCATATATCCGCATCCGTGGATGTGGATACCCACAGATACAAATCAGATATCTGTGGATTTGTAGGGCTCAATTTCTCGTAGCTTTTTCTTTCTTACCATCCTTCCAGCTGTACTTTTTTTACTGCAAGTCACAGAATTGCAATATAAACAATAGTCCTTTACTCTCTGGAAAAAACAATGAAAGATGGACAAAGCATGGTTACATTGTAAATTGTAAATAGAATTCTTGACTTATTCAGTAGCATTAATTCCATTAAAAATTAACTGTTTTGCAAACTTTTCCTTTGAGTGTGTGTGTGGGGGGAGGGGAGTGCTCATGGGTCAAAGTATATTTGGAGCCCCAGCCTATATTTCTATCCATTTTGGTTTATGGATGGTGGATATAATGGTATCCAAAGAGATTTCCCTGCTGAATCTATAGCACCCATTCACTCCCACCACATTTTTAACAGTACTTCCAGATATTATTCATGCAGAATCACCACTATAGAACTAAATCTGTTATAATATGTTAGAGTCCCACTAAGAATGTGGCACAGTTACTGTAACCTGATTCTTTTATTTAAAAAAATTGTATTTTTCTTCTGACTGCATTTAGCGTCTTTTGTGTAGTCTGCACTCTGCTGATGTCTTTAAACTATAAATATGTTTCTGCAAACTAATTACACTTCCACTTAGAAAAAAATTAACTCATGTATCACTATTAACAATGATGAACATTATAAAAATAGTTGACTTCTGGCACTGAATACCTTGAGGATTAGTGGTCCACAGTTGAACCCATCCGTTTATCTGTTGTGTTCTACCATTTTTGTTTTCCAATTCCCTGTTGGTGTTTCGCTTCTTTGAAAGAGGAAAGACCTGAAATTTGAAGGATGTACAGTAGCCAACTGTATAACAGTGCTTTCTTTTTTGTTGCAGTTTCTCAACATGTTTTGTAACCCTTTCTTTTTCTACCTTGAAACAATCAAATTAACACATCTATTCACTTGGTTTCATATAATCGTATCAGTGCTGCTACTAACTTCCTATGACTCATACTATGTGCTAGTGTTTTCTGCCCACTTTCAATGAAGAAGTTGGCCATGATCAGATTTCACAAGTTGACTCAATGTCCATTATGAAGCACAGTCTTCCTCAGTGTCACTAGTTTTTAAAACAGCTTGCACAATAACTATACATGTGAACAGGACCGGCTTTCGGAAGTGCAGGGCCTGATGCACGGGGGCGGCACCGCACATGCACCGTGCGGCCGGGGCGGGAGCCACACATGCGCCGCATGCCTGGGAGTGGGGCCCTCTTAGGCGTGGGGCCCCACACATAGGCACGGGGCCCGATTCCGGGGAATCGGCCTGAAGCCGGCCCTGCATGTGAACTATGAAACTAAGTGTCTAGAAAGATCCCTTCCAATTCCTCAGGAATTGTCTTTCATGCTTTATTTCATTGCCCAGGGGATCAATTATTACCAGCTCTATAAGTGACCATTTATCCACATGGTATTTGGAATATGATGATTTAACAGCTTTCTAATTATTTTTGTAAACATCAAACACATCTTATCAATTGTAAAAATACAGCAATGCAGACTATATTTACATTGCTGATAAAATTATAGCAAGGGTGAGCAATAATTTTTGGTGGGGGGCCATTCCAAGATTTTGGAAAGTGGTGTGGAAGAAAACATTGTCCTCACTCTGAGTTTGTAGCAACAAGTAGCCAGAGGCAGTTTTATTACGAGCTGCAGCAAGGGAAAAACTGGTTCGGACAGGGGAGAAGCCCCCCCCCTCCGAGGCAGATCTTCGAATACAAGCAATTATGAAGCAGTTTATATACTGTCTATTAGATATAATACCAATAACAATTAGTCTCCTTCCCATTACAAACACCAATGGCTAACAGTTATTTAGTTCCACCCAGATGCTCCTTATCTCAAGGTCCCTGCCAGAGTCAGCATTCGTCCTTATCTCCGTATGGAGGCGAGAGGCAAAGGCAGCGTCTAATTACAGATCTCGCGTTGTCAGGCCACAGACTTAGCCTGACTCTTGCTCTCTTGTTAACAAGACCAAGATGGCTGCACACAAATTCCCTTATTCCCTTTTCCTGCCTCCACAGCGGTCAAGGGCCACACTTTTCTGTGGAGGGGGTGCCAGGACTAGGATGGAGGTTGGATGCAGAAGAGTGCATGGACTATGGGACTCGGGCGCAGGAGACAGTGTGAGGTCTGGAGTTTGGGTGAAGAAGGGGGTTGTGATCTGGGTCATGAGATTGGGGTGTAGGATCTGGGAGGGTATTTGGGTGTACTTGAATTGATTTTATTCGCTTTTAGTCTGTGAAACCCTGTTTCTTTAAGTCATTAAGTAAAGGTGAGTTAATTCTAATTTAATCAATTAGATTGTTATTTATAATTGTTGTTTTGGAGTTAGGTCCAGATTATTACTGGAATAATTTTATTCCTGGAGACTCCTACGGCATACCATTAAGTGTCTAGAGGGCCAGCCAGGTGGAGGCACCGCCATTGTATGTTCCTTTAGGAGCAAGGGACTGCAGCAAGGGGGTAGATAGGGAATCCCAAACTAAACAACATTGCCACTGGGGTACTCAGGATATCTTTTTATGTTAAAACTATCAGGCACCTAGGCACACAGGTGAGCGTGGCATGCTGCCGCATAACCCAGGGAGGAAAAAGCAGGTTACACAGGGGTCAGGAAGGAGTCCAGAGAATCCCAGCCTGCCAACTATAGATTCCCCATTCCTGCTTTAGCGGGACCTCCTCATACAATTAGGCAGATTCAGTATATTGGATATTGGGGAGGGGCTAGTGGGGAGGTTTTTCATTACTTTTGCATGGCTGGATATTATACCCTCAAGAATGCAGCACTATAAAGGACAATCCAGGAAACTACAGACCTGTCAGCCTTACCTCAGTCCCTGGATAAATCATGGAGGGGATCCTCAAGGAATCCATTTTGAAGCACTTGGAAGAGGAGAAAATGATCAGGAATAGTCATTAAGGGCAAGTCATGCCTGACCAATCTGATTAGATTCTATGATGAGGTAACTGGCTCTGTTGACATTGGGAAGTCACTTTAGCAAAGCTTTTGATATGGTCTCCCACAGTATTCTTGCCAGCAAGTTAAGGAAGTATGGATTGGATAAATGGACTATAAGGTGGATAGAAAGCTGGCTAGACTGTCGGGCTCAACTGGTAGTGATCAATGGCGCAATGTCTGGCTGGTGTTCGGTTTCAAGCGGAGTGCCTCAAGGATCGGTTCTAGGGCCGGTTTTGTTCAACATCTTTATTAATGACCTGGATGAGGGGATGGATTGCACCATCAGCAAGTTTGCAGATAACATTCAGCTAGATACTTTAGAGGATAGGGATAGGGTCCAGAGTGACCTAGAGAAATTGGAGGACTAGGCCAAAAGAAATCTGATGAGGTTCAACAAGGACAAGTGCAGAATCCTGCACATGGGACGGAAGAATCTCAAGCATTGTTACAGGCTAAGTAGCAGTAGCAGTTCAGCAGAAAAGGATCTGGGGATTACAGTGGGTGAGAAGCTGCATATGAGTCAACAGTGTGCCCTTGTAGCCAAGAGGGCTAATTACATATTAGGTTGCATTCAGAGGAGCTTTTCCAGTTGATCTAGAGAAGTTATTATTCCCCTTTGTTTAGCACTGGTGAGGCCACATCTGTGTCCAGTTCTGGGCTCCCCACTATAGAAAGGATGTGGACACATTGGAGAGGGTCCAGCGGAGAGCAACCAAAATTATTAGGGGGCTGGAGCACATAACTTATGAGGAGAAGCTGAGGGATTTGGGCTTATTTAGTCTGCAGAAGAGAAGATATGATAGCAGTCTCAACTTTCTGAAGGGAGGTTCCAAAGAGGATGGAGAGAGGCTGTTCTCGGTGACCGATGGCAGAACAAGGAGCAATGGTCTCAAGTTACAGTGGGAGAGGTTTAGGTTGGATATTAAGAAAAATGATTTCACTAGGAGGGCAGTGAAGCACTGGAATGGGTTACCTAAGGAGGTGCCAGAATCTCATCCCTAGAGGTTTTTAAGTCCCAGCTTCACAATGGGTGGGATGATTTAGTTAGGGTTGGTCCTGCTTTGGGTAGGGTGTAGGATTCGATGACCTCCTGAGGTCTCCTCCAGCCCTAGGATTCTATAATTCTATGATAACAATAACAATAAAAGGTAGCAAGTGCTATAAGAGAAACACAGAGGCTACGTCTACACCGTAGCCTTCTTGTGGAAAAGCTTATGCAAATGAAACACGGAGTGGAATATCACTCCCCTAAGAGATGTCTCTGTCTGATCCATGTGCTCCTCTGAACCCATCAGCTTTCCCCTAGCCCTTAGTTTAAAAATTGGTCCACGACCTTTTTTATGTTATGTGCCAGCAGTCGGGTTCCATGTTGATTTAGATAGAGCACATCATTCCAGTATAGGATCCCCCTTTCTCCAAAGTTCCCGCCATTCCTGATAGAGCTAAATCCTTCCTTTCTACACCATGGTCTCATCATGCATAGAGACTCTGCAGTGCGGCCTTCATACTTGGCCCTGTGAGTGGAACTGGAAGCATTTCAGAGATAGCCTGGGAAACATCCGATAGGAGCTCTCAGGTAAGTGTGGCTTTTTTGGCGTGACGGGGTGGCATGGAAGGTGTGTTGGAGACAAGGAGCTGTGCTGTGGGCTGGTGGGATGAGTATCCTAGTGTCTGTCTCAGTGGTGCTAGTTGCAGGGAGTGTGTGACCATGTGTTTGGCAGTTGAAAGTGCTTTGTTGCAGATGGGGGGGCCTAGAGAGGCTGATTGGGTTGGAGGCCAGGCTTGGAGACAGCAACCTTCTACCAGAGGCAGCCAGAGCAAACTAAATGAGCAGCCAACACACAAGTTTGCTTAGAGGCAGCCCCACAGAGGTTGTACTTTTTCTTGGTTTTTGTTTTTTCTTTCTTCTCTTCAGGCTTCAGGGGGCAATAAAAACATAGGAGCCTCTCAGAAGGAAGGTAGAATAAATAAAGATAAGCTGTTGGGAGTTGCACAGCATGTGCTATGTTTGTCTTCCTCCTGGAAGATTGAAGAAATTTCATCTGGATAGAAGACAGCATTTAATACTGCATACACTACATGCTGAAAAACCATTGAGGGGAGCCCAGAACAGAGAAGAAAATTGGCAGCATATGACTTCCAGGAGACGACAACTCCAGAATCCTGATAGAAGCAAGTAACCGCTCTTAGGGTCTCTTCACACGTATTACTGTGGGAAATGCTTTGGCAGAGACCTCCAAAGGAAGGCATCAGGAGGAGACCCCATTGACCAGAAGGCATGGATTGCCTAGGCTCGAGGGTTCCACCACCACCAGTCCCAAGAGGAGGAGAGGGGTGGTGGTGGTTGTCGTGGTCTCCCTCTTAAGAGGGATGGAGTCATCCCTCTGCTGTCCAGATCATAAATCTCAAAGTGTGCTGCTTACCTGGAGAATTCAGGATGTGACGGAGTCTTCCGAGACTGATCAAACTTTTGGATCACTACCCCTTCCTACTTCTCTATGGGGGAATCTAACGATACTGCCAAGAATGACCTTGAGTGGGTCACTGCAGATTATGCAGTGATGGGAAGAAGGATCAAGGAGTTTGAGGTGCAGGTGGTGGTCTTGTCAATCCTCTCTATTGAAGGAAATGGTCCAGGCAGGCATCTTTGAATTTTGGAAGTAAATGCTTGCTTGTGGAGGTGGTCTTCAGAGAGGGCTTTTGTTTTTCGACCATAGGATGCTGTTCTGGGCTCATTGATTGCTAGGAAAAGATGAGATTCATCTAATGAAGAGAGGGAAGAGAATCTTTGCAGGCAGATTACTTGCCCGTTGAGTCTTTAGGTTAAGCTTAGAGGCAAGAACAACAGAAGTGATGTTGTACTTGTTGTCTGCTATAGATCACCAGATCAGGTCGATGAGGTGACGAGGCTTTCTTCAGACAACTAAGAACCTTCCAGATCACAGGCTCTGGTTCTCACGGGGGACATCTGCTGGGAGACCAATACAGCAATATACAGACGATCCAGGAAGTGTTTGGAGAATGTTGGGGTACTTCCTGGTACAAGTGCTGAAGGATCCAACAAGGGGCTATATACAGCTTCAGCTGCTGCTCACAAACAGAGGAATTAGTAGGGGAAGTAGACATGGATGTCAGCCTAGGAAGCAGTGATCATGAGATGATCGACTTCAGGATTCTGACAAAAGGAAGAAAGAAGGGCAGCAAAATACACACCTTGGACTTCAGAAAAGCAGACTGATTCCATCAGAAATTATGGCCAAGATCCCCTGGGATGCTAATATGAAGGGGAAAAGAGTCCAGGAGAGCTGGAAGTATTTTAAAGAAGCCTTATTGAAGGCCCAGGAACAAACCATCCCGATGTGCAGTAAGAAAAGCAACTCTGGTTGGCCATCAGCTTGGCTTAGCAGTGAAATCCTTGGTGAGCTCAAACATAAAAAGGAAACTTACAAGAAGTGGCAACTTGAACAGATGTCTAGGAAGGAGTATAAATATATTGCTGGAGTATTGTTTGGAGAGGGAGTTCTCCAGGTAAAAGAGGAGTAAAAACGGGACCCTTGTGGTAAGTGGCTGTCTGGAGTGTGTGTTTGTGTGTGAGGGAGTTATTTACTGTGTGCTGAGCTTGTGTTTGTCTGGTTGGTTGGTTTGTTTGAAGGAGATTCTAAAAGGTTTGAAATCTAGAAGCCTCTGTTAATTGGCTGAGCCTCAGTCAGGGGGAGGGACTACCAGAGCTATATAAGCCTGTGACTCAGCGACCAAGGAGCTTGCGAACAGGAACAGCTAACAGGGAGTTTGGAGAGGGAGGTTAGAGGGCACTAGTGACTTATGACCTTCTTTAAAACATAACTCGTATAATAATCTATATTCCAGAGGTTTAAAAAGAATCCCAGTTTATACTTAAACTTATTCATTAGAAAAATGGAGACAGAAGCCCAGCAGCAGAGTGGGGGCTATCCTGTTTATTGCATCAAGTATAACATGTATGATTACCTGCCCTGTGGGTGGGTGGCATATGTGTGCACCCGTTGCAAGGAGCTCCTGACCCTCAGAGACCGAGTTTGGGTTTTGGAGGCCAGCGTGGCTGAACTGGAGGAGCTAAGGGAGGTAGAGAGCTATGTTGATGGGACTTTCCGGGACACTGTAGTACTGTCCCACCTCCAGTCTGAGAGCCCCAGTGCTCTTAAGGAGGATGAAAGTCTCAAGGGAACAGAGCATTCAATGGGAGCAGAGGGAAACCATCCCGTAGTTGGGACCTTCCTCCCAGAGGATGTTGCAGTATCCTCTCGCACTGAGGATACCTCTAAGGGGGAGGGAATGCCAGTTATGAAGAGGCAGGTGTTAGTAGTGGGCGATTCGATCGTTAGAAACATAGATAGTTGGGTTTGTGATGACCAGGAGAACCATGTGGTCACTTGCCTGCCTGGTGCGAAGGTTGCGGATCTCTCGAGGCATCTAGATAGACTTATGTGTAGTACTGGGGAGGAGCCAGTAGTCGTGGTACATGTAGGTACCAATGACGTAGGGAAGGGTAGGAGAGATGTCCTGGAGGCCAAATTTAGGCTGCTAGGAAAGAGACTGAAATTCAGGGCCTCTATGGTGGCATTCTCGGAAATGCTTCCAGTTCCACGCGCAGGGCCAGGTAGGCAGACAGAGCTTCAGAGTCTCAATGCGTGGATGAGATGATGGTGTAGGGAAGAGGGGTTTGGATTTATTAGGAACTGGGGACACTTTTGGGAGAGGGGGAGCCTATACAGGAAGGATGGGCTCCACCTAAACCAGGGTGGAACCAGACTGCTGGCACTAAACATTAAAAAGGCTGTAGAGCAGTTTTTAAACTAAGAGATGGGGGAAAGCCGATTGGTGCAGAGATGCACGTAAATCGGAGGGAGACTTCTTTTAGAGGAGAATCCATTGATAGAGATTCTCTAAACTGTAGTCAGAAAGAGAGGAGGGGAGAGGGCAAATCATGGGCCAGAGCGGACAAACAACTGCATACAAAGGAATCCAATGCATCAGGGAAGGGCAGACAAATAAGCAGTGGCAAATTTTTAAAGTGCTTCTACACAAATGCTAGGAGTCTGACTAATAAGATGGGTGAACTAGAGTACCTCGTATTAAATGAGGAGCTTGACATAAGTGGCATCACTGAAACCTAGTGGAATGAGGAAAATCTGTGGGACACAATCATACCAGGATATAAAATATATCGAAAGGACAGAGTAGGCTGGGTGGGTGGCGGAGTGGCACTGTATGTGAAAGAATGTAGAATCAAATGAAATAAAAATATTAAGTGAATCAACATGTTCAATAGAATCGCTATGGATAGTAATTCCATGCTCCAATAATAAGAAATTAGCAGTAGGGATATGTTACCGACCACCTGACCAGGACAGCGATACTGACATTGAAATGCTGAGGGAGATTAGAGAGGCTACCAAAATAAAGAACTCTATAATAATGGGGGATTTTAATTACCCCCCATATTGACTGGATACATGTCAACTCAGGAAGAGAAGTGGAGATAAAATTTCTCAATGGCTTAAATGACTGCTTCTTAGAGCAGTTGGTGCAGGAACCCACAAGGGGAGAGGCAATTCTCGATTTAGTCCTGAGTGGAGCGCAGGATCAGGTCCAGGAAATAACCATTACAGGACCGCTTGGGAATAGTGACCATAATATAACAACATTCAACATTCCTGTGGTGGGAAGAACACCTCAGCAGTCCAGCACCCTGGCATTTAATTTCAAAAAGGGGAATTACACAAAAATGAGGAGGTTAGTTAAACAGAAATTAAAAGGTACAGTGGCTGGAGCCAAATCCCTGAAAGCTGCATGGAAACTTTTTAAAGTCACCATAATAGAGGCCCAACTTAAATGTATACCCCAAATTAAAAAACATAGCAAGAGACCTAAAAAAGAGTCACCGTAGCTTAACCACCATTTAAAAGAAGCAGCAAGGGACAAAAAGGTATCTTTTAAGAAGTGGAAGTCCAATCCTAGTGAGATAAATAGAAAGGAACATAAACACTGTCAAATCAAGTGTAAAGATCTAATAAGAAAAGCAAAAAAAGATTGAGGAACAGCTAGCCAAAAACTTAAAAAGAAATAACAAAATGTTTTTAAGTACATTAGAAGCAGGAAGCCTGCTAAAAAAAACTCTGTGGGTCCCCTAGATAATCGAGCTATAAAAGGAGCGATCAAGGACGATAAAGCCATTGCAGAGAAACTAAATTATCTCTTTGCTTCAGTCTTCACGGCTGAGGACGTTGGAGAGATTCCCAAATCTGCACCGTCCTTTGTGGGTAATGAATCTGCGGAACTGTCCCGGATTGAAGTGTCATTAGAGGAGGTTTTGGAACAAATAGAAAAACTTAATGTTAACAAATCTCTGGGACCAGATGGCATTCATCTAAGGGTTCTAAAAGAACTCAAATGGGAAATTGCTGAACTATTATCTGTGGTTTGTAACCTATCCCTTAAATCGGCTTCCGTACCTAATGACTGGAAGGTAGCCAACATGACACCAATATTTAAAAAGGGCTCCAGAGGTGATCCTGGCAATTACAGACCGGTAAGTCTAACTTCAGTACCGGGCAAATTAGTTGAAACAATAGTAAAGAATAAAATTGTGAAGCATGTAGAAGAACATAATTTGTTGGACAAAAGTCAACATGGTTTTTGTAAAGCAGGGGTTCCCAAACTTTTTGATGCGGGGACCAGTAAATCCATTCACGAACTTTTGGAGGCCCGGTAACATTCATTTGCATATTTGCATATTCATTAATCAAATGATGAATATTCAAATAAATTGTTTCTGGTCCTCCCAAAACCCCCAGTGCCAGCTTTAGCAAAGCTTTTGATATGGTCACCCACAATATTCTTGCCAGAGAGTTAAGGAATATGGATTGGATAAATGGACAGTAAGACAGACAGAAAGCTGGTTAGACCAGGGTTTCCCAAACTTTTTACTTTAGTTGGAACCCTTTTTTTTTAAATTATATTTTTGGGCTGCAAAAAGCAGTAACACATAAAAAACAAACTGAGAAAATACCAGACATAATACATGTCTGGTATTTTCTCTTTAGGTAAGTTGTATTACTACTAGATGTATCAGTTTGTAGTTTCAAACTGCCTGGCTGGTAAATGTGCTCAGGCTCCATAAGTGTGTCTACCAGCCAGACAGTTTGCAACTACTCAAGGGAGGTTGTGTGTGGGGGGGGACAATAGAAACCCCGGGCCGGACTAACTCATGTTTTGCGAGGGGGAAGGAGGGAACAGGGACAGAGTCCCAAGATCTACATATGGCCGGGTCAGTCCCACTCCCCTCAGGCCGATTCATTCCTCCCTCCTGCTCCCCCCAGCGTGCCTCTGGCCAGCCCCACTCCCCCAACCCATTCCCGGGCAGCCAGGTACCCCCCTTCTCCTCCCAATCTCCCTTGGCCAGCCCTGCTGTCTGCATCCAGCCCTCTATCCAGCAGCTGCTTCTTCTCTTCCCCCCTCCCCACATCTTCCCTGGCCAGCTCCCTGCCCCCAACCTTGCACCCCCTGGCAGCCCTGCTTCCACCAGCCCCCCAATCTCCCCAGCCTGCCCCGATTCCCCCGTCCAGTGCTGCTTCTAGTGGCCAGCTCTCCCCTCCTCACCCCAGAATCCCCTTAGCCCTGCACCCTCCTGGTGCCTCCCCCTTTGCCCTCTCTTTCCCTGATACCCATCCCCTCAGCACTCTCTGCCACATCCCCTCCTGCCCCTCTGTGCCCTCACACCTGACTTGCTCCATCCCCACCTCTCACATGCCCACCCCTTCTTTCAAGCCTTCTCCCACCACCTCCTCCTCCAGCCCCCAATGCCCTTCTCCTCTCCTCTCCTCTCCCAACATCACCCTGTCCCCCCGCCCACTAACACCTCCCCTCCTGCCCTTTCCCTCGTTGTCTGCACTTGGCCCCCTGGCATTTGTCTCTCTTTCCTGCACCCTGTTCCTTGGTGCCTTCCCCTCCCCCTGCCCAAGCCCCTTCTCCTTCCACTCCTCCCCCTCCACGCAAGCCCGCCTCCACTGCCGCTGCTGCTTCCACCCAAGCCTGTTCCCTACCTTCTGCCTCCCACATTGTGGGGCCGGAGGCTGCCGGAGTCAGCGTGGCCCCGCCACATGCCTCCGAAGACTTTTAAAATCCCAGGCCGTGACTTCGCGTCACGCCCGGGCGTCCTCCCCACCCACGTGCAACGCCGCACATGGGCAGCAGCAGGCGGTGAGGAGGAGCCACGCATGGCAGGGATACTCTGGGGGTGGGGTGGGAGGACGAGCGGGGGAACCCGCGCCAGGCAGAGCCGGGGGAGAGACCTAGCTCCTCATATCGGTGGAACAGGACCCCCAGCTCTGTAACTCGCCGGCACTTCCGGGTTCAGGAGCGTGGGGCTCGAATAGCCCTAAGGCCGGCCCTTCCGGCAACCACGAGCCATGCTGAGGCCCATTGTTTGGGAAACTCTGTTGTAAAGGGAAATCCTGTCTTACTAATCTATTAGGGTACGTCTAGACTACATGCCTCTGGCGACAGACGCATGTAGATTAGGGTACCGGACATAGTAAAATGAAGCGGCAATTTAAATAATCGCCGCTTCATTTAAATTTACATGGCTGCCGCGCTGAGCCGACAAACAGCTGATCAGCTGTTTGTCGGCTCAGCACCATAGTCTGGATGCTCCCCTGCCGACATCAAAGGTATTTGTCGACCACCCAGGTATGCCTCATCCCAGGAGGCATACCTGGGTGGTCGACAAATACCTTTGATGTCGGCAGGGGAGCATCCAGACTGTCACGCTGAGCCGACAAACAGCTGATCAGCTGTTTGTCGGCTCAGCGCGGCAGCCATGTAAATTTAAATGAAGCGGCGATTATTTAAATCGCTGCTTCATTTTACTATGTCCGGTACCCTAATCTACATGCGTCTGTCGCCAGAGGCATGTAGTCTAGACGTACCCTTAGAGTTCTTTGAAGGGGTTAACAAACATGCGGACAAGGGGGATCCAGTAGATATAGTATACTTAGATTTTCAGAAAGCCTTTGACAAGGTCCCTCACCAAAGACTCTTGTGTAAATTACATGGCCATGGGATAAGGAGGAAGGTCTTTTCTTGGATTGAGAACTGGTTAAAAGACAAGAAACAAAGGGTAGGAATAAATGGTGAATTTTCAGAACGGAGAGGGGTAACTAGTGGTGTCCCCCAAGGGTCAGTTCTGGGACCAATCCTTTTCAACTTATTCATAAGTGATCTGGAGAAAGGGGTAAGCAGTGAAGTGGTAAAGTTTGCAGATGATACCAAACCGTTTAGGATAGTCAAGACAGAAGCAGACTGTGCGGGACTCCAAGAAGATCTCACCAAACTGAGTGATTGGGCAACAAAATGGCAAATGAAATTTAATGTGGATAAGTGTAAAGTAATGCACATCAGGAAAAATAACCCCAACTATACGTACAGTATGATGGGGGCTAATTTGGCTACGACAAATCAGGAAAGAGATCTTGGAGTTATCGTGGACAGTTCTCTGAAAACTTCCACACAGTGTGCAGCAGCGGTCAAAAAGGCAAACAGGATACAAGGAATTATTAAGAAAGAGATAGAAAATAAGACCCATAATATCTTACTGCCCCTGTATAAAACTATGGTACGCCCACATCTGTGTACAGATGTGGTCTCCTCACCACAAAAAAGATATTTTGGCCTTGGAAAGGGTTCAGAAAAGGGCAATTAAAATGATTAGGGGTTTGGAACAGAGAGGTTCAAGAGATTGAGGCTTTTCAGTTTAGAAAAGAGGAGACTGAGGGGGAATATGATAGAGGTATATAAAATCATGAGTGGTGTGGAGAGGGCCGATAAAGAAAAGTTATTTATTAGTTCCCAAAATAGAAAAACTAGAGGACACCAAATGAAATTAATGAGTAACAGGTTTAAAACTAATAAAAGAAAGTTCTTCTCCACACAGCGTGTAGTCAACTTGTGGAACTCCTTGCCAGAGGAGGCTGTGAAGGCTAGGACTATAATAGAGTTTAAAGAGAAGCTAGATAATTTCATGGACATTAGCTCCATAAAAGGCTATTAGCCAGGGGATAAAATGGTGTCCTTGGCCTCTGTCTGTCAGAGGCTGGAGAGGGATGGCAGGAGACAAATCGCTTGATCATTGTCTTCGATCCACCCTCTCTGGGGCACCTGGTGTTGGCCACTGTCAGCAGACAGGATACTGGGCTAGATGGACCTTTGGTCTGACCCAGTACGGCCATTCTTATACAGGGGGTGTAATTAGGACAGACAAAGCTCAATTGGAATTGCAGCTGGCTAGGGATGTGAAGGGTAATGAGAGGGGGGAGGACAATCCAGGGAATTACAGACCAGTCAGCCTCACCTCAGTCCCGGGAAAAATAATGGAGAGGGTCCTGAAGAATCCATTTTGAAGCACTTGGAAGAGAAAGAACCAATCAGGACTAGTTGACATGGATACACCAAGGAGGGCAAGTCATGCCTAACCAAAATGATTAGCTTCTATGATGAGGGAACTTGCTGTCTGGACACGGGGAGGTTGGTGGCTGAGAGACTTTGCTTTTAGCAAAACTTTTGATACGGTCTCGCACAGGATCCGCGGCAGCCAGTTAAGGAAGTATGGATTGGATAAATGGACTACAAGGTGGCTGGAAAGCTGCCTAGATTGTCAGGCCCAACAGCTAGCGATCAACAGCTTGACGTCTGGTTCGCCGTCAGTTTCAAGTGGCGTGCCTCAGGGATCAGTGCTAAGGTCATTTTTTCCCCATCACCTTTATTAATGACGTGGATGAGGGGATGGGTTGCACCCTCAGCAAGTTTGCAGATGACACTAAGCCAAGGGGAGAGGTAGATATGCTGGAGGGCAGGGATAGGGTCCAGATTGACCTAGGCAAATTAGAGGTTTGGGTCATGAGAAATCTGAGGTTCAACAAGAATAAGTGCAGAGTCCTCCATGTGGGATGGAAGAATCCTAAGCACTGTTCCAGGCTGGAGACCGACTGTCTAAGCAGTAGTTGCCCAGAAAAGGACCGGGGGATTACAGTGGAAGAGAAGGGAGATGAGAGTCAACAGCATGCCCTTGTAGCTGAGAAGGCTAATGGCATATTAGGCTGCATTAGGAGGAGCATTTCCAGCAGCTCTACAGAAGTTGTTGTTCTCCTTTGTTCGGTACTGGTGAGGCCACATATGGAGTATTGCATCCAGTTCGGGGGCCCTCCCTACTACAGAAAGGATGTGGATGCATTGGAAAGTGTCTAGAGGAGGGCAACAAAAATGATTAGGGGGTTAATATGTAACTGCTGAATTTTTCAGCGGTTGCACATTTATATGTCAGGGGGAAGGAGGAGGCTCTACAGGAGCAGGTTTGTGCAGGGAACCACCCCACCGTTCTGCTGCCTCTGATACAGAGGCTGGGGGGCGGGGTGGCTTGCATAAAACTGTGAAGGTTAACTGTACACTATCAGAGCCCTAGTTTACGATGCACATTTTAAAATGTCCTCCCAGAATATCCCTCTGGTCAAACGAGATGACAGTTGAGAGTAACTGCTGCAACCACTTGCCAATATTTAGTACTAAAACACCTGACGCATTTAATCAGGTTACAAGGACCACTTTGCCTGCATTGTTTTTCCAAAACACTTTCCTAATCAATATTACATGAAGAATAAAAAAGTTATCAAAGCGATGTAATGATGGAAAATATTAGGCTTCTTATTCATCAGTAGGCATCCGAGTTCTTCTGCATATAGAAATGATTAGGCAAAATTTTAAAACCTAGCATGAAAACCAGTTGCAGAACTTCTCTCTACAGTTAAAGCCAAACTGTGTGTTCTGGTTGATATTTTCTACGTTCTGCTTATAAACGCCATCTATCTGTTTGCATAGTCTATATGCAACAATTAGAGAGAAGTACATTTTTTCCTTCCCCAAGAAATGGAAGCAACAGTGTTCACTTTTTGTTTGTTACCAGGGTCTATTCTGTTAATTGTAAGGCTTTGAAGTTATTTACGCAAACCTAATTCATAAATACCACAGTAACTTCTTATTCCTGCAAAGAAGCAGCAACCTAATTTACCTCTTCATTGGAATAGTCGTAAATAGTAAGTGGCTTAATGCAATCATGCACAAACCTGCCACAATACATGTTTAGAGAAGACATTAAAAGTAGTAAAGGAATGCAATGCTTGGTGTGATGACATTCACTAAGTCTTTTAAGGATTGATACCCAATCCCACAAAATGTGTTGGCTAAATGGAAACACGATTAGCTAGGTTTTTTGCCTCCGTCCCCCAAAAAGCACTGCAGCCCTCTCTGAGAAGATGTTTGTGTAATGTGTTTTGTAAACACTACCGTAGACCACAGCTACCTTCTCCATCTTATTTTTCCCATAAAATAATTAAGATGTAGAACTGGATAGCAGAGAATTGGTCCTGTAAGGATAATTTTTAATATGGAGATATGCCATCATCTCGTAGAACTGGAAGGGACTTTGAGAGGTCATCGAGTCCAGTCCCCTGCCCTCACAGCAGGGCCAAGTACCACCCCTGACAGATTTGCCCCAGATCCCAAAATGGCCCTCTCCAGGATTGAGCTCACAATCCTGTGGTTTAGCAGGCCAAGGCTCAGTCAGCTGAGCTATCCCTCCCCCCCAATCACTAGATAAATATAACTTGTTTCCTTTCTGTGCTTCTAATGTTAACATTTCCAAATTGAAGAGGTACTATTTCTTTCAAACTTCTTTGGTGTTTAAGAAAAAATAATACTTTCAAAATAATCACCTGCACTATACAGAAATGGCTTATTTTGTTTAACGTGTGAATCTGTCTCCGGTTAAATTGGGCAACCAATACTAATGGTACAGTGTCATAGGCGGTTCTGTTATGCTGAAAAAATAGCAGTGTCATGAATGCAGGTGAAAAGGAAGCAATAGAAAAATTCTTGATCACAGCTTGTATTGTAGAACAAGAGTGAGAAGGAAATCAGCTTAATTTTCAGTCTCTGCCCACAATTTTTGCCACTAATCCGGTACCTCAAATTAATGCAGCACAAGGTTTTACATGGATTTAAAAATTAAGTATTTTAGGGTGGGTCTAGACTACGGGATTTTTTTTTTTTAAAGTGGCCTTTCTTCCCCTCCATCTAGACAGCTGCCGTGTTCTTTCGAAAGTAAATCAAAAGACTGTGGCAGGTTTTTTGACCGCGGAAGACCTCGTTTTATGAGGAATAACACCTTTCGAAAAAAGGCGCTATGTAATGTAAACTGTGCTTTTTCAAAAGACAGCATCCAGACTGCCTGAGTGCTCTCTTTTGAAAAAGCGGTTTGCTTTTTTGAAAGTACTGGTTATAGTCTAGATACTTTAGAAAAAGAGCATCTTTCGAAAAAGGCTTGCAGTCTAGACGTAATGTGAAAGCTAAAAGATGCCTTTAAGGCACTAGAGAACCAGTACTTAATTCTTGGTCACTGCAACAGATCAGTCAGGATGATCAGTGCCACAGAGCAGGCTTTAAAGCCAGAAAGGATGGCCATGATCTTTTAGTCTACTCTGACATGCACACTTCAGAATCTTGCTCTCCCATTCCGCAACAGACCCATATCTCAGAAGGAATAGATCCCCTCAATTCTTTGGTGGCAATTCTTTCATTACCACGTATGTACGGATCGATCTCTCATTGAACACGATTGCTTTCATAAAAACAAATTTACAAAATGCTTGCAAAGTAACCTTATTTTAAATTATGTAATTGCGGTAATATTAATGTGTTAAAGATGCAGTAAGATGAAGGCTACTTACGATGTTATGCTAACGTAGGCAGATGGTATTGCAAACACACAAATTGGTGCAATAACGACAGAGGTATCATGTGTCAGAACTCACAGTCCAAGCAGAGACTTCCCTGAGTTTGCCCCACCAGCTCCCCAAATACAATCTGCAAGAGAAATCAACTGTCTTGTTTTCTGCAATCCTTCACTGTTGGTTCCTCATAATTAAGCTATATATGTTAAGTCAGATCTGTGACCGTTGGAGTGCTTTTATTTATAGAAGTCTTGCTTTTAATGCATTGAATATTTAATTGACAATCTCATGCACTAAGTTTACTTTTACAGGATCGTTTTAAAATAGAAGGTTTAAAGTTAGTTTAGCTTAGTTAATAATTTCTTACGTGTTTAGTCAATTGAGTAAAGAGCAAAGCAAAAGGAACCAGTCCTGGACAACAATTGGTTCAAATGCTTAAAAAAATAAATAAAAAATGCAACATTGAACAAGCCAAGCTTTGCGAGGAAACTATGCTTGAAATATGATAAAGAGAACTCTCCTAACAGCTTGGTTCTAACAGACAGGGGAGGGTTGTTGTCAGGGGGTATGCCCCTGACGGGGGCTGCTGAACCCCTTATACTGACCCGCGTCTCATTCCGGGCCCATACCGCACCCCAAAGTCTCCAAAAGTTCAGGCCCCTCTATCAGGGGATATACAGTATCAATGTCCCAACACAAAGTCCCGGCCCCTCTATCAGGGGATATACGGTATCAATGTCCCAACACAAAGTCCCGGCTCCTCTATCAGGGGATATACGGTATCAAGGCCTAGTCCCTCTGAGGAGCCTCTCCCGGCCTCAGGCCTGGTTATCCGGGGGGGGGGGGGCCTGCGTGGTAGGGGGACCCGGGCCCTCCCTCTCCACCGGGCCCCAGCCCAGGGCCCTTTTAGGCAGGGTCTGTGGCTCCTGCCGGCTCGGCGGGGAATCCGGCCGATACAGGCCGAGCCAAATTTTGTATCCCCTGCCCTGGGCTGCTTCCTACCGCGCCCTGGTTCCCCGGGGGCCCCTTGTCCTCCGAGGCAGGACCTGCTGGGGTTGTGGGCAGGTTCCGGTCTCCTGGAGTCGGGGTCTGCTTCTTCGGTGTCTGGGTCCAGCACTGGCAGCAGCTCTAGTCCCAGCGGCTGCACAAACACTGGCCTGGCTTGGTCTCCTCCTTCCCCCAGCTGTCTTCCTGCTTGCTGGGCTCCCTCTGCCTTTATACCTGGCCTCTGCTGGGAGCATGCCCAGCAGGGCCGGAAGGGCGGGGCCCTCTCAGCCAGCTGGGCCTGGGCTACTCCCAGCCCTGCAGTGCGGGGCCTGTTCGCCCCGTCACAGTTGTGTTATGGTGCATTTATAGTAATCTCCAAAATGCTAAAATTTTAAAATATGAGCCTGTGGAAAGAGAGAAGACCCATTGCAGCTAGATTTGACATCCATAAAATCAAAGGAAAAGGCCCCCTTTGGTCTTAGCCCCAAGGATGAGGGAAGACCAAGAAAAGCACAACCCCAGCTTGCCCAAATTTAGATCGTAGCAGAAGAAAGCAATTGGCAATGCAATCACTTGTTATACTGTGTAAATAACCCATGTTTGCCAAAGATAGTTGTCATTCCCATCTGATTACATTGATGCCCCTCAGGATGAGAGGTATTTGCAGGATGGGCTTTTTGAGAGTGTGCCGAACACTTACGTTTGCTACCGTGTCCGTGTAGCAACCATAACACGGTTTCCAAATATTTCTGAAAGTTTTGGAACAACATTTGACCTATAACCCCTGACTGAGTTACTGAAGTCTTCAAATCCTGTTTTAAAGTTACAGGCCATTCACCATTTACTCATATAACCGTGCAAGTGACCCATGCCCAATGCTGCAGAAGAAGGTGAACCCCCCGAGACACTGCTAATTTGGCCCAAGGGAAAATTCCTTCCCAGTCCTAAATATGGTGGTCAGCTGGACCCCGAACGTGCCAGCAAGATCCAAACATCCAGACAATGTCTACACTACATTGATGTATTGGAAAAAGGTATGCCGCGTAGCGTAGATGTAGCTTCAGACTCCTAGGTAAAAAGACATTGTAGTAACTCCGAGAGCTCCACGACTAGAGTCTCATCACTGGCCACGGTGGGTATTTGCTGTTAACGGTTGCAGCGTGACCACGTGCCACTGTAAACAGTCCCCTCATACCACCCTCTCCGTACAATTATTAAGCACAGTCTTAAAGCCGGTAAGGTTTTAGGTCCTCCGTGCTTTTCGCTGAGGAGTTAATCCAGAAATTCTCGCCTCTGATTGTTAGAAACCTTTGTCTAATTTCAAGCCTAAATGTATCGATGGCCAGTTTGTCTGCATTTTTTCTTGTGTCCACACTGGTGCTTAACTTATAATGCCTCTCCCTCCCTGGTATTTATCCCTCTGCTGTATTTAAGGAGTGCGAGCGCATCTCCCCTCAGCTGTTGTTTGATTAGGCTCAACAAGCCAAGCTCATTTAGCCTCTCTTGCCTAAGGTAGGTTTTCCATTCCTCTGATCATCCTAGCGGCTCTTCACTGCACCTGTCCCTGTTTGCACTAATCTCTCTTTAATCCGGGAAACCGGAATTGCACACGCTAATCCAGTTGAGAGCTCCCCAATGTCGTGTATAATGACATTAATGCTTCACTAGGGCTATTGGAAATACCTTGCCTGATGCATCCTAGCATTCCATTGGCCTTTTTCACAGCTGCCTCATGCTGGCAGCTTGTGGTCATCTCGTAACAAACCAGTTTCCTTCTCTGTTGCTTCCAACTGACAAGTCCCCAACTTAGAGCCAAAAAAATCTTTGTTACCAACTGCACTGCTAAATTTTATTCCATTCCAGTTTTGGAGATCATCCAGATTTTATTGCATGATATTGCCAATATGGCGGAGGACCAGACTACCTCTCTGCAAATTTATGAGGCTATTTCCACTTGTTGTGCCAGGAGCATGAATACAAATCTTAAAGAAGATTGGTTCCAATACCCATCCTTAAGGAATTTCACTAATAACTTCACTCCAGCCTGACAGTTCACCATTCATTATAACCCAGCAGTTCTTTATCCAGCTTTCAAGTCTCATTAATTCCCATCTATCAAATGCCTTACTGAAATCCAGGTAGATCAGATGTACTGGATTGCTTGCATGTAAAAAAGTCAATTTCCTCAGACCGATCAGGTTGGTCTGGCGTAATCCACCTTTTGTGAAACCATGGTGTATTTTCTCTGTTAGCTTTTAACTTCTGTGTTCTTAACGACTCTTTCAAAATTTGTTCCAAGAGCCTGCATACAATGGAGGTTAAATTAGACATGCTATAGTTTCTTAGATCATAATTTTTTGTTTTAGAAAGAATAAACAGGCACAGGTTGACTTGCTCATATCTGGGACACACTAGTCTGGCACGACTATGGCTATTGCTAGATCAGAGAGCCCCGGGTTCAGAAAGTCAGGTCCCCGGGGCCGGTCGAGACTTAGCATCCCCGGCAACCCAAGAGTAGCAGCTCTTTTATTACTGGTTTTAAGTTCCTTTGCAAGCTCCAGCTCTGCCTGGCTTTTGGCAGTCCATTCTTCCGCTACACTTTCTAACCAAGAGGTTGGTTTTCGTGCTGGTACGTCTCTCTTCCACTGCTCTCAGGCTTTCTGCTTTCTCTTAATAACATGCTTGATTGACACCTCGCTCATTCAGCTTGGTCTGCAACTTTGATTTAAATGCCAAACCTCTTCCACATTCGGATCCTCAAGTTCTTCACTCCAGTCCACATCTACTACTAATTCCTCTATATGTTTTCAAGTTTGTCTTTTTGAAATCAAGAACCTTAGTTGCACACTTACTTTTATGTATCCATCCATTTAATTTAAAATAAATTAGCTCACGATCACTTGAACCAAGGTTTTCCCCTACAACCAACCTTTCTGTGAGGTCTCGCTACCCCTCGATATCAAATTTAAAATTGCATCACCTCTTGTTGGAACGGTGAGTTTATGGTGAAGAACTGTCAGCTATCACACATCCAGGAAAACTTGAGTCCTGCCATTATTAGGAGCACTTACCCTCCAATTTTTATCTTGGAAATTACAGTCTCCTATCATTACTTGAGTGCCAGCAGTATCTAGTTCAATAAAAACATTAGAGATCTTTATCCATATCCAAATCTGATCCCGGTGGCCTGGTTGCATAACCCAAGCACTGATCCTGGGGAACCTCCGGTAGCTTTTTTCCCCACTCCGAAGTGATTTTGACCCAGACTGTTTTATCAAATGCATCACTTCTAATTTCTTTACAATTTACCTTCTCGTTCATACACGGTGCTGCTCCACCATCGTTACCTTTATTTCCTGAATAGCGCATGCTCTTCAATACCTGTACTCCAGTCATGACTGCTAGTCCACCGTGTTTCTGTTATCCCTCTAATCGATTCCCGTGCTAGTAGTTGTAGTTCCTCTCCTTTGTTTCTGGATTACCAGAAAACACATATTTGTTTCTGCTTGGCTTGCCCACACTCTCTACGCAGGTTGTGCTTACTGCTTTAATTTAGGGATGTAAGAGACTAATGGGAGTCACTACTCAACTAGTTCTTTCTCGCCCCCCTGTTTTCCCCCGTTGCTGTCTCTGATAAAGAGGCAGCAGTGGGGAGCGGGAGCTGGCTGAAAAGCGAGTTCCCCCCTCCCCCTGGCACGGTTTCTGCAGGGAGGGACAGGGGCGGTTGAGGCA
This sequence comes from Pelodiscus sinensis, assembly GCF_052426305.1. Taxonomy (NCBI): domain Eukaryota; kingdom Metazoa; phylum Chordata; order Testudines; family Trionychidae; genus Pelodiscus; species Pelodiscus sinensis. The sequence goes on from NC_143053.1 coordinate 152,982,010, forward strand.
CAGCTGGGAACTGGGCATGAGCTGGGAGTCAGCTGTCCTGGCTCCCATCCTGTCCCAGACCACTGGCTCTGCATTTTAAATGGAAATTCTGCTGTCTTCTCAATTATTTGATTGTTCATAATTTCACATCTCCGCATTAACTATACTATATAGTTAAGCGATAAAACTGCTAGCGTGGGACAGTTACAACAATGTAAAGGTGCTTCATACTGAAAAAGCTATTCCCACTCGTACGAATAACCTAGCCTCCTTGTCAAGGTCCAACCCCGTTACCTACATATTTGCACAGCATTTAGTTTATGTCACCCCTGCTCCGAAGAGCTTATTCAGAAGAAAATTGCAAAGAGATTTAAAGACGGAAGGAGAAGAGGACGGTTAAAAAATTGAACCATGGGGTTACACAGATTAGGTAGGTTGCAGCCTTGTGACTCCAATCATATTTCAAATTAATTCACCTTTCTTGTAATTTCTACACACCCAGCCTTCATTGCTTCCTTGGGGAGAGCAGTAGACTTATGGGTTAATTAAGCATTCCAAGCATAAGGGCAAGCATGGAAAGAATGGGCATGCTCATAGAAGCAGACAAATCAGCCGTTACAATTTGAATAAGTTTGTTCTACCTACTGCATAAGCGAATTTGAAAATAAAGATGTTAATTGAATACTCGAGTAACCTCATGAATTCTTATCAGTTAGTCGACGATACTGTAGTACTCGGGGGCGGGGCCAGCAGCGGCGTGGGGTGCCAGGCGGGAGCTAGTCTGCGAGGGGAGCCAGTTTGAAGACCAGCTGCTTTGTTACCCTGTGCTGCTGTCTCCGATAAAGAGGCAGCAGGGTGGGGTGGCCTCACCTCTGTTGGGGGTGGGAGAAGGTCTGAGCTCCCGGACACAGCGTGAACCGGAACTGAGCCGGGCTGCCTACCCGCCCGGCTCCTAATACACTTCAAATGCGGAGCAGCAGCGGGAGTAGGTCCCGAACCCTGCGTCCGCAAGGCTGCTGGCCAGCCTGCTAAGAAACTTACTGGTTGGAGGGGGAGTGCATGTAGGCTATAGCACTAATTTATAAGCTTTTGCTTATCGCTTAATTGACTACACAGTTGCATTCCTAATAGAAAGGGCCTGGAAAGTGAGAAAAAGCAATCAGCTGCAGCAGACTCTCTATACCCACTTGCAGGATCTGGTGCTTCGATGTTGAGCTTAGGCACTGTCTTGAAAAGCCACACCATCCTCTGAGGGGTGCAACGTCCGTGCAATTCAGATAGTTACTTTAGAGTACACAGGCTGCCCTTGTCCTGGGGAACAACTGACTCTCCACTAGGACCAAATTGGGCCCCAAGCTCTTCAAGGTGTATTACCTCCTGACTCACCTTACACATCCAGGACTTTCTATCTAGTGGATTTTGCATAGCTCGTGGCGTGCCACACCTTCACTCCCTCCTGTCCCCACTAGAAGGGAGAGACGCTTGGTAGTTCAAGGCTCATCTGGTTTCTGATTGCATACAGTGTGAAGTTAAGATGCGGCCACTAAAGGAATCGGGACTGGTCTCTGTGCCAAAATCTGTTTACACAGAAGCCAAGCCAAATATTGCCATTTTGGCAATAACGTTACTCTCTCACTAGTCCAAAACCAGGAGAAAATTCCTTATCCGGCAGGGATGTAAGATCCCATTACCAACCGGTAAGGTTAGGGATGTTCAGGTGTACTTCTGTACACAGTTAACTAATAAGTAGGGAGGGAACAGAGGAGGGAGGAGCTGGTGCACATGGAGAGGCAGCAGCACGGAGAGTGGGGTGGGGGAAGGCAAGAGCCAATGTACGTGGGAAACCAGAGCCGCCCGCCGCTCCTATCGCCTGCGCTGCTGTCAGGAGCCAGTACGTGCGGGGAGCTGGCTTTTAAGGTGGCTCCTGCGTGTGCCGTTTTCTGCAGAGCCACCTGCCCCCTATGCTGCTGCCTCTTTCCATGCTCACGCCTGCCCCCTGCGTGTAAATATATTTTAACATCTCTAGTTACGGGTGATTGTTTCCTGGGTAACCGCTTACCATTTAACATCCCTATGTCAAGCATTGCTATCAGCAGTTAAATCAGAAGCGGCGTGGAAGACCAAACTGTCACTGTCTACTCAGGCTCTAAAAGTCTTGGAGACTGTAGGAAAAACCCATCGTAGCACCAACTCCTTAGCTGGCATCAGGTTTGTGTCTATTTTCCATTGCCAGTACCTTTGTAATGTTACTGCAAGTCCATGCAGATGCCCGCCAGGTTAAAATAAAGCAGACCTTTCCACAGGTGGGACACAGTCAACCCTTTTCTCCTTAAACAACGAGAAGTTGTGTGGCACCTTATAGACTGACATGGCTACCCCTCTCATACCTTTTCTCCTTCGTAATATGAACCAGGACTTGGGGATCTTGATAGATGATCAGCTAAATACGAGTCCACGTGAAATGCTGTGACCCAAAGGGTCGATGCAATCCTTGAAAGTACAGGCAGTCCCCGACTTACGTGGATCCGACTTACGTCGGATCCCTAGATACGAACGGGGTGAGGCAACTCCCGCACATGCGCAGCAGCATTCCCGGGGCTCGCTCACCTGGGTCCTAGGATCCTCCTCCTCCTCGGGCCGGCTCCGACTGGGGTCCCACAGAGCTGCCGGGCAGAGGAAAAGTGCCTCCCCACGCCCGCTGCCCCCCCCACCCCCCTGCCAGCAACAGGCTGCCCCCTCCCCTGAGCAACAGGCTGCCGAACAGACAAAAGCAGCCTCTCTGCCCCTCCTCCCCTCTATACATGCCGGGCTCCCGGAGTGCAGCAGCGTCCCTGGGGCTCGCTCACCTGGGTCCTAGAATCCACCTCCTCCTCCTCTTCGGCTGGCTCCAACTGGCCTCTGCCTGCAGCAGCTGGCCACAGGGACAGGGATCCCGCAGAGCTGCCGGGCAGAGGAAAAGTGCCTCCCCACGCCCGCGGCCCCCCCCCCCCCGCGGCCTCGCATCCTGCACGCCTCCCTCCTCCCCCCCTGCCAGCAACAGGCTGCCCCCTCCCCTGAGCAACAGGCTGCTGAACAGCAGACAAAAGCAGCCTCTCCGCCCCTCCTCCCCCTATACATGCTGGGCTCCCTGGGCAAACAAAGACTCCACCAAAACAAACAAAGTGCTGGCCTCATTGTGTTAGCAAAAAAAGGACCCTCCTCCTAGAACCCTGGGTGGTGTGTGGAAATAAAGCTATTAGCTCAAAGCATGGTGCAGAGCTGTTTGGTATTTGATGAGTTACTCCTTTAGTCCTGAGTTTGTCACAGGGACAGAAATAGATGTGAAATCTTCTGAACAGGGGAACAGACAGCAAAACAAACATTAGAGGGGAGTTAACCTTTCCCTATGCTATCCAAAACTAAAAAAAATGTTTGGCTAGAGTTTCCCCTACAATATGTACCAGTTCCGACTTACATACAAATTCAACTTAAGAACAAACCTACAGTCCCTATCTTGTACGTAACCCGGGGACTGCCTGTATACACAAAGGAATATCTAGAAGGATGGGGAAGACTGCATTATCTTTATTTGGTACTGGTGTGACACCCACCGGAATAGTATTTTCAGTTCTGATATCCCACCCTTCAGGAAGGATTTTGATAAATTGGAGAGGATTCAGAAAAGAGCAGGAGAATGACTGCAACATGTGTTGGAGTGAAAGGCTCAAGGAGCTCAGTCCTTTGGCTTAACCAAAAGAAGGCTCAGGGGTCACTTGATCAGTTCATAAGTATCCCCATGAGACACAAAGAGAGGGCTCTTCAATCTAGCAAATGTATGACAAGATCAGAAAGCTGGAAGCTGATGCTAGACAATTGAAGCTAGAAAGCACAGGGTATTCGTTTTTAGAACGGTACGGTAATAACCATTGGAACAACTTACTACAGGCCCCAGTGAATTCTTTTCCATTACTGACAGCTAAGCTTTCTCTCCTTCCTCCCCCCCCCCCCCCCAGCTCCCTCCGCACTTCCAAATTTTTCTAATTCTAACAGGAATTAATTCAGGGGGTCATACTAGACGATCCCTGTGGTCTCTCCCGACTTTATAATCTATGAATGTTCTCATTCAATAGGTTCTCAAGTAGCATTTAAAATTACATTTTATGCAAGGAGTAACGGAACCAGAGAAGGTTGACGTGCTCCACATCCGACACATCTTACCGCCTTCCCATACTAGAGAATTGCGAACAGGTGTTTTAAGTAAATGTTACTTAGCCTTTTTCTGTAAAATAAAAATTCCACACCAAATACCACTGAATTTGGATAAAACAAATGATGGAGGAAAATAGTCAACTATTTCAGTTTTCAAAGTGTGAGTATTTTTAAAAACCCTCATACTGTCTTTTCAAACTACAAGTTAATGTAAAATGTTTCCTTGCCTATTTATATTCAAATTTCCTTGTGTGTTTCTCCTTCGTGCAAACCTTGCTGCTCCAAAATTCACTATGTATAAACTACTCTTTTCAATCAGAAGAGTTAAAAGCTTCATATATAACAACACCTTAAATGGTTTAATTGACTTTATCCTACTGAGACGCATAATACTAAAGACCACAAAAAGCAGAAGTGAAGCACTCCGGACCAGCAGAAGTCAGGACTGCTTAGTCCCGGCTCGCACTGGGTCTGGGATCTATCCCCGGTGTGGCGCTGCCTTTTAAATGTAATTTAAAATGCAGAGCCACAGCGTTCGTGGACCGGGCGCAAAGCGGAACTGAGCTGGGCTTGTTCAGCGCCGGCGTAGCATCACAAACAGCTGCCTTTCAGAATGTCATACCTAGGCTGTAGTGTACATGCTCCGTAAGAGCTTCTGTTCTTTGCTGCTGTCCTCACTCTGTCCGTACGTGGCTTCAGAGGCTGCTCCCGACTCTTTCCCATCATTGAAAAGAGACTCGGGGGTGCATCGCAGCAGGGGGAGGGGGCAGGGTGTAAGCAGGGGGCAGAAATGTACCAGCCTAGGGGCTTCAATTAACTTTCTGGTGGGGCAGAAAGGGGGCTGGAAAGAAAAATTGGGCAGGGAGGGGAGTGTGATTGGAGCTGGGGTGAGCCCTTCTACCGGAGTTTTGCTCCCACACAAGGAAGGACAACGGGGGTAACTGTTACCCAGAGAGTGAGCCCCCTGCCAAGGGTGCAGATCTAGGAGAGGGGCAGAGAGGGGTTTTTACTTCCCTTTTCAGAGAGACACGTGCCTGAGCGCAGGGCAGCTTCCCGTCTGCTCTTAAAGGTACAGCTGCCCTAATATCTTGTCTTTCCCTGCCAGCCCCTGCAGTCCCTCCCTCTCTGCACTGACTGCTACAGTCCATGGGGCAAAATGCTGCAAGCATCCCATCCCACATGCAGCTGTGAGGGAGCATGTAACACATTCTGAGGATTTAAAAGTCTCTCATCAGTTAATACGTGAAGTCTCATAACTGTTCAAATATTTGTCTTATCTCTTGCTGTGACTCCCTGAATTGCATTCCTGTCCTTCTACCCCACTTTAACGGTAGCTTTGCTCCTTTACAAATGTTATTTCTTTTACTCTTATTACAGGGCTGCGCCCTCTGCGTGCTACGCTTACCAACCAAATCCCCTGTAGTCTGGAGGGGTGAATGAGCGGGCTGGGATTGGGGGGTCTCGGCTTGGGAAGTTGGGGCCACTTACTTGCTTTCACTTGGCTCCCAGCACCATAGCTCAGTCCCCGTCTTCCACTGCTTTTAAAATCCATCTCATTTATTTTGCATTAATCGCTTCAACAAATTGAGCCCCTTAATTTTCATGCTACTCTATAAGTTGAGAGTTTGCCCTCACCTGTACTGCTGGCTGCGTTCCTTTCTGGTCACCCTACTCCAAAAAGATGTAGCGGACATGAAGAAATTTCCAATCAAAACAGTGGCAATGATTAGAGACCCTGCAAGGTTCTGTGTGAAGAGAGACATTACACATAGCAATGAATAAGCGGTTACGCACTGGGGTCTTGGACAGTGTAGGGGACCCAGCCCCAGCAGTTCTTCCCTGGTGATGCAGCCCCCGCCTGCTCCCGGGGTGTGAAGTGGGAGCCAGGGCTGGAGCAGCCCATGCCCGGAGGGCTCGGCGCCAAGGCTGCCTGCAATGGCAGCGGCATGTGGACGCTGATGAGATGATGATGTCATTCTGTAGTCCAGCATGAGAATTCTTTTATATATATAGTGAGAGATTACTCTGAACACGTCATTATATATCTCTACTAGCATTACCCGTCCAGGGCTTACCTCGAAATAAGCTACGCAAATTGAGCTACTTCAATTGTGTAGCTTATTTCGAAATTGGGAGTGTCTACCCAGCACTTATTCTGAAACAGAGCATTCTTCCTCTGACTGCTCTTACTCCTCATACAATGAGGGTTATAAGAGTCAGAGTAAGAAGTTCTCCAGCTTGGCAATATTTTGACGCTCTTTTGAAATAACTGCTTACTGTGTAGATGCGGACTAAATTCTTTTGAAATAATGTGGCTGTGTCAACGTACTCTCCCTGAATAGCCGGCTGGTTATGGAGCGGTGGGACGCCCAGCAGTGACACCAAAACTTCCGAATGCAAAAGGCCACCTTTATGGAGCTGTGTGCCTGGCTCACCCCTGCCTTCTGAGAACAGGACCCCCATATGTGACCTGCCATCCCCCTGGAGAAGCAGGTTGCCATCACTGTCTGGAAGCTTGCCACCCCAGATAGTTACCGGTCCATGGGCATCCAGTTTGGCGTGGGAAAGTCCACCGTCAGGGCCCTCCTCATGGAGGTAAGGCACTCTTGAGCTGCTGTCTCTGCAGGGCGGGGGAGTTCTGGAAAGGGAGACCCTAAGGAAAGCGGGATGGAGGGGCGGGGGTGGGCTGAGGGTTGGGAGAAGCCCTGTTCCTGGGAGGTTGTGCCGTCCTGCTTTCACACAGCCCTCCTGGGATGGCGGCCTCATGGGGGGTGACTCCTGGGGTGTTTGGGGGGGAGAGCGAAGGGGAGTAGGCACCTCCCAAGAGCTCAGGCACTCCCTCTCATTCTCTGTTTTGTATATTTCTTTGTCTCCTTATGCACGTGGTGAGGGCCATCAACTCTGTCCTGCTGCACAGGGTCATCCGCCTGGGAGACCTGGACCCTATTGTCACCGGATTTGCTACCCTGGGCTTTCCAATTGCGTGGGAGCCATTGATGTAATGTAACCCATATTCCAATCCATGCACCCCATCATCGAACCACCCAGTACATCAACCAAAAGGATAAGTTCTGGATGGTGCTGCAGGCCCTGGTCGACCGCTGTGGACAGTTCACAGACATTTTCGTCGAGTGGTTGGGCAGGGTGCACGAAGCCCGCATTTTCCGAAACTCCAGCCTCTACTACAAACTGGAGGCTGGCACTTTTTTCCCTCGGCGTGACCTTCGCATCGGAGACATGCAGATGCTACTGTGCATCGTGGGGGACAAGGCCTACCCCCTCAAGTCGTGGTTCATGAAGCCCTGCACCAGCCACCTGAACCCCAGCAGGACCAATTAAATGCCCACCTCAGCCAAGCCCGCATGCAGGTGGAATGCGCCTTCGGGCGCCTAAAGGTGTAGCTCCGGTGCCTCCTGACCCGCCTCGATGTGGGGGAGCACAATATCTCTGAGGTGGTCTCGGCCTGCTGTGGCTTCCACAACATCAAGGAGAGAAAGGGGGAGGCCTTCCTACTGGGGTAGGGGGCAGAAGCTGGCCAGGAAGGAAGGGCCTTCGAGTAGCCACACACAGCTGCAATCCGCCAGGCCCATCAGGTGGGGGTGCGCATCCGGGAGGTCCTGAGGGAGAGTTTTTCTCAAGGACCCCAGTAACTCTCCCCAGGGCCTCCCCACTAGGGGCCTGTGCCTTGCCCCCCTCTGCCTTTCTCACCACAATCCCTCCCTTTCCCATTCCCTATACTGTCAATAAAGACACCGATTTTGAGTTGAAAAACAAAACCTTTGTATTTTTTCATAATAAAAGTAATTGGGAAGTGTAGAGGAGGGGGGCAGGCTGAGAACCTGGAGAGGGAGGGTGGAGGGGGACTGAAAACCTGGATGGGCAAGGGGGACTGAGAACCTGGATGGGAGAGAATGGAGGGGAACTGGGAACCTGGCTGTTCCCCACTCTGGCATGATGATTGCAGAAGTGGGGCCCTGCAAAAGCACCCCAAAACCTTGTCTTTACAGGCTTTGGTACAAAAGACTTCCCCCCAGACTCCTGATACCCGGACTTTGGGGAATATCCGCTGCCACCACTCAAGTATTCCAAGGAACCAGGGAAAAGATCACTTGGGAAACCTCCTCCCTAAAACCTCAGGGGTTCCTCAAGCTCTTTCCCCCAAAGAGCTTGAAAAAAGAAAAAAGAAACTAGCTACAGTCTGTTGTAGCTGACTCCTAGTCAAACAGACAGAGTGACCTCTCAGGACACAAAAATGAACCAATACTGATTAATAAGAAAAAGAAAACAAACTTTTATTATCAAAACAAAACTACCATTGCAAGCATAGTTGAGATGGCTAGATGGTAAGGGCCACCAATTGATATACTCAGAGAAAATTCCGTGAGTTAGAACGCTTGATTGCGAAAGAGAGAAAAAACACTGTTAACAGCTCAGACATCAATTCCAAATTCCCAAACCATAAAACCTGATGGGCTAACTAAACTTTGCCCTACTTACATATGGTGAGACTCAGACAAAGGAGGGAAAAGATAAAAGTTCCTTTGTCCCAGTTTGAAATCCCTACCTGCATTACTATTGGTTGATACCTGGCTAGGGACAGGAGACATAGTTAACCCCTTAGCCACCAGGCTGCTGGTCAGCCCTCCTGGTTATGACAGGGAGGGGGGCTCAGGCCTGGGAGCGGCGCATGGTGCAGCTAGAAGTGCAGCCTCGGGTCCAGGGACCTCGGCGGTGGGTGGGGTCTGGGACAACAAAGGTAGACAGGAGGGGGGCATAGAGAGGGGTCAGGTATGATGCGGGGGGGGGGGGCAGGAGCAGAGACAGGATTTCATGGATGGTGGCATCATTTCATGGATGGTGGAACACATGTTTTTGCCCTACCGCACAATCTGATCCCACATGCAGGTCTGCCACTGGGCGTCATCCCGGACCCTCTGTGCCAGGGTTTGCTGCATGTCACAGAGGATGGCCATGTGCTGTCTCGTGAGGTCCTCGTGGACCCTCCTGCACTTGTGGCTGCCCTGGTGTCGGGCGGCTGCCTCGAATGGCATTGCTCATCCCTCAGAGACGCTTGGTCTGGCTGTGGAGAATAAAGAGGGAGAGGTGGTAATTAATCTAAGCAGACACTGTCCCTGAGGCCCTGCCCTCCTCTGTGATCAGCAATCAACAGTCTTTGGGCTGGAGGATGGGGATGTCCTGGGAGCAAGGCCATGTGTGGCCTGCACAGCAGGCCCTGCCTCACAGGGGCCTCGAGGTGTTATGGGGACCATGCTTCCACCCTCCACCCCATCCAACAAACAAGCAGACAAGGGAAGTGTCTGGCCACACTGGGATCCCATGGGCGGGAGAGGGCCCTGGAGCAGCCTGCCCCTCCATGGGGCTCACGCACACCTGCGCCTGGCTGCGTTGCCTCACGCATGCAGGCAGGCATACCCGTGTGCGGCACTCCTTGGACTGTGTGGGGTCTTGCGTGCGCCCTTGTGCCCAGCCTCCTTCCAGCGGTGGCTGGTGGTGGGAGGGCGTGGGTCAGACGTGTGAGTGGCCTCCCCAGAGCCCATGAGCAGGAGTCCAGGGGTGCTCTGGGGCTGCCTCACGAGACCACATTGTGCAGACCGGCACAGCACGTGCTTTCACGTGCATGGACTGCAGCACAATGTCCAGGTCGAGCAGGCCGAGCGACAATCACAGCTCAACCCTGTGGGGTCCTGCCCTGGAGCGAGAGCTTTGCTCACGGGCTCTGGCATAGCCCTGGCAGAGCTCTTTTACTTTGCTCCGTACCTGTTCCAAAGTTTGGGGGAAGGGGTGGCCCCATGCAGCCAGATCCTCAGCCATCCGGCCGTACATGTCTGCATTGCGCACCCGGGAGCGGAGGTTTTTAGGGTAGTTTTGCAGGCCCCCACTTCTGCATGCCAGAGTGGGGAGTTAGCCTTGACAGTGTATAACCGGTGCTCACAACGACTAGGAGGGAGAGGGAAAGAGCAGTTACCCCAGGGCCCAGTGATTTAAAAGAGCCCAAACCCTGTAAATCACTGCTAGAACACTGGGTGGCATGGGAAGGGCAGTGCTGAAGAGAAGAGGATGTGAGAGGCCTCTCTAGACCAGTGGCAGGCCACAGGCAGCCAAATAGGACACAGTGAACCCCCCATCTATCAGCATTAGCGCCCCTGGACCAGGGGATGTGAAAGGCCCCTCTGAACCAGTGGCAGGCACACAGGCAGCGAAGTCTAACGCAGTGAAGCCCCATCTATCACCTTTAGCTCCCTCTGGACCCGGGATGTGAAAGGCCCCTGTGGACCACTGGCAGGTGCAAAGGCAGCAAAGTGTAACATAGTGCACCCCCATCTATCAGGATTAGCTCCCTCTGTAGCCATAAAAGGATGGGTAGCGAAAACTGAGCAAAGTCAAAACTGACATACTAGTATGTCAGTAACCGCTACTGGGAGCTGATCTGGAGAGCAGCTGCTTGTGACGTTACAAGGGCCTCTTGCTCCAGCCTCTTTCTCCAGACCAGCTATGGCCACTGTACCACACAGCACCAGCTGCGCTGGGCAACACCGCCACTTGTACACTTTGCCTTCCAAAAACCCTTGGCTGCACACACCAGTAGCCCCCTCCTTCTTCTCGACCACTTGCTCTGTGGGGAAGGCCTTTGAGGGGCTGCTCAGCTCCTCCCACGCTCCCTCTTCCCAGCCTTTCCCTCGCCCACAGCCTCATCAACACCTTCATCCTCTTCTCACAACCCTTGCTTTCTGCCCTTCTCCTTCCTCACATCCCACGCTCCTCAAACTCACGCCGTCACAAACTCAGGCACGGGAGCCCACGGTGTTCCAAGTACTTCCTTAGGGTCGCAGCTTCTCAGGCCCGCACATCCTTCCTTTCCATGCCCGCAGGACACACGTTCCAAACACAGAGCTTTCCAGGAGCCAAAGAGCTGCTCATGGACTTTGGCACCCAGGAAGAAGTCTTCTTGTTCTCCTTCCCATGGAGCTACTCCAGGGTATGTCTACACTACAAAGTTAATTCGAACTAACGGACATTAGTTCGAATTAACTTTGATAGGCGCTACACACGCTCGGAGCGCTTAGTTCAAACTAGGTAAACCTCATTCTACGAGGACTAAGCCTAGTTCAAACTTACTAGTTCGAATTAAGGGGTGTGTAGCCCCTTAATTTGAACTAGTGGGAGGCTAGCCCTCCCCAGCTTTCCCTGGTGGCCACTCTGGCCAACACCAAGGAAACTCTACTGCCCCCCTCCCGGCCCCGGACCCCTTAAAGGGGCACGGGCTGGCTACGATGCCCGTGCCAGGTGCAAGCCTGCCAGCACCCAGCCAGCAGACCCTGCACCTGGCACGGCTCGAGCCAGCCACCCGATGCCCCCCAGCCCTCCCCCTCTTCCCGGGATAGGGCTGGCGGCTCCCGGGAGCTTGCCCGGGACCGCAAGAGGCGGGCACCCTCCTGGTCTAGTGCGGACATCGTGGACCTCGTCCACGACCTCGGCACTAGGCACAGGAAAGTGGCCGTCTAGGGCAGAAGAGCTGCCAGCCTGGCCACCCAGGAGCTGGTGTGCATGAAAATCAAGGTGGTCCACTGAGACCCCCCGACCCTGAGCCCTGAGCTTACAATGGCCGTACTGGGTCAGACCAAAGGTCCATCTAGCCCGGTAGCCTGTCTGCCGACAGTGGCCAACCCTAGGGATCCTGGAGGGGATGGACCGAAGACAGGGACCAAGCCATTTGTCTCGTGCCATCCCTCTCCAGCCTTCCACAAACTTTGGACAGGGACACCACTCCTACCCCCTGGCTAATACCACTCCATGGACCCAACCTCCATGACTTGATCTCACTTCTCTTTAAACTCTGTTCTAGTTCTAGCCTTCACAGCCTCCTGCAGCAAGGAGTTCTACAGGTTGACTCTTTGCTTTGTGAAGAACAACTTTCTGTTACTAGTTTGAAGCCTGCTACCCATTCCTTTCCTTTGGTGTCCTCTAGTCCTTCTATTATGGGAACTAATGAACAACTTTTCTTGATGCAGCCTCTCCACCCCACTCATGCTTTTATAGACCTCTATCATATCTCCCCTCCATCTCCTCTTTTCTAAGCTGAAAAGTCCCAGTCTGTTTAGCCTCTCTTCATATGGGACCTGTTCCAAACCCCTCATCATTGTAGTTGCCCTCCCCTCTCCCACCCTCTCTCTTCCCCTCTCCCACCTCCTTTTCCCAGTCTCCCCCAGTTTTGTTCAATAAAGAGAGATTCTATTTTGGAACACAATTGTCCTTTATTTTGTACATCAGGAAGGGGGGCTAGAGAAGGGTAAGTGGAAGGAGGTGAGGGAGGAATGGGGTACGAGCCCCCAACGGGGAGGACTGGGCTGGCTCTGCGGGCTTCTGGGGGTGGAAGCTCTCCTGCAGCCCCCCAATTGCCCCCTCTCCCCAGATGGCAGCCTGCGGCAAGTGCAGCCGGTCTGATGGCCGAGTGCTGTGATGTGCCCAGTGTGGGTACTCTGGGCAATCCAAGCCAGGACTGCTTTGCAAGCGGGGCACCCCTGAGAATTGTCTGTCCGGGGTGGGGGGTCGGGTCCCTTTAAGCACAGCCCTCGGCTAGCCTGAGACAGCAGCTCCACGCTCTAAGTCCTCATCTGATGCCCTGCTGGCACTGCTTCTGGCCATCCTTAACCCTGGTTCAGGGTCCACTCTGCGTGGACATGCTAGTTCGAATTAGCAAAACGCTAATTCAAACTAGTTTTTTAGTCTGGATGAGTTAGTTCGAATTAGCTTAGTTCAAATTAAGTAATTCGAACTAAGTTAGTTCGAATTAGCGCTGTAGTGTAGACATACCCCCCACTCGCTGTCCCTTCCCAAGCCAAAGTCAGGGCCACCTGCCGGCTCTCTGTGCACATGGGTGCAATTAGGCTGAGCCAGGGCCTGCTGCTCTGAAGATCCCTCGCTAAAAAGCCATGCCGTGACTCCGACTCGAGCCGAGGTTGCTGCGGCGGCAGCACAGAGTACTAACCGCTATACAATCACGGCCGAGCCATGGGCCCCCGCGGCAGCTGAACGGGAAAGGCTCAGCTCTGCGCTCGCACAAAGGCCGCTTTCCTCACCTAGGGCTGCAGCTTCTCACGCACCCCTCCTCTCCGCACCCACTGGAGTAACTGAATTTTAGCCCAGGGGGTTTCCCTGAGTATCCTTATCAATTGATTGCTCTTTCCATCTAGACACTTTCCTATGCTTGCAACTGTAGTTTTGCTTTGATAATAAAAGCTTGTGTCTTTTTTTCTAAATAACCGGGATTGGTGGATGGCTGTGTCCTTAGGACTCAGCGCCCAGTTATAAGGGCAGAGTCCATTGTTGTCTGTGTTGTCCTTCCGTGTTTCCCAACTCCAAGCAAAAGGGAGGTTGGGGCAGGGAGAGAGTTTTACCTTTGGGAGGAGATTTCCCAAGTGATCTCTTCCCCGGTGTTCTTGGAATTACTTGGGTGGGGGCAGCGGATTCCCCAAAATCTGGGTATTAGGATTTTGGGGTGAAGTTTTTGTACCAGAGCCTGTAGAAGCCAGGTTGTCGGAGTGCTCTTGCAGGCCCCCACTTCTGCATTCGTCGTGCCAGAGCAGGGAACAGCCTGACACGTCCCAAGCCCCAGCCAGGGCCAGCTGCTGGCTCTCTGTGCACATGGGCGCAATCCGGCTGAGCCAGGTACTGCCACTCCGAAGATCCCTCACTAAAACCCTCCCGTTGTGACTGGCAGTCAAAGCGACGTTGCTGCAGCCACACACAGCACAGAGTACTATCCGCTGTACGATCACCTTTACCATGGGCAAGCCAGAGCCACTGGCTTTGCAGGGTCATTATCTCTCTGCAGGTAAAAATCACCTTGTGGGGGCAGGAGTGCTGGTTCCTGTATGGGAATAGAGGGGCCAGGCACCCTGCTGGCCAGGCAGGTGGCATTTCTTTCTCTCCATGCAAAAAGCTGGCGGTAACAGCCCTTTCCCATCAGGGAGTTGCAGCCCAGTCTCCGGCGCCAGGGATACTCAGCACGATATGAACAGAGAAGGCAGGCATTATAGCACTGAGGTGACCGGAGACTTTATGGAGGGTGCTTTTGGTCCCATGCGCTTTGCGCTTGTCCCCTCCCCAGAGGGGAAGGAAAAGAGAAATCCCTCCTCCCCTCGTGGGGTTAGCGCCAGCGAGCAAAGGGAGCCGCGTCCTCGGCGCGATTAGCACCTTAACCGACCGATCTAACCGAGCAGCCGGCGCACGCTGGTTTCAGAGCTTTGAAGTCAGGCGAGCAAGCGCTTTCCCTGCTTCCCTGCCGCGCGACACGGCGCGAGCGGCTCTGCTACTTGCGGGGCATTTCCGGCGGCATTTTCAAACCCCGGCAGAGCACGTGCGCGCAGACAGCCCCTCCCGCACTCGGGCCGACGGGAGCCCGCGGCGACAGGCAGGGAGCGCGCCCGGCGCGCGGCTCCAGCACGGGACATGCAGCGCAGGCGATGGAAAGGGGCCAGCTGGGGACCCCGCCTGGGGGGCGGAGCGGGCGGGGGCGGGGCTACTATTTGAAGGCACGAGAGGCGGGCGGGCGCAGCCTGGGGGAGGGGCGCCTGCCGGCGGGGAGCAGAGGGCGGGACGGGGCCTGGCTGCCGCAGGGGACAGTAGCGCGGGGAGCTACTGGCCGCAGCACGAGTCCCACAGATATTGGTGCGCGTGCCGCCTCCTCGCCGCCTTAACCCCGGGGCCCCCGCGCCATGGCCCCGCCCACAGTCCTCCCAAGGCCTTCGGAAGCGCAGCGGCGTCCCCTTACTGCGCAGGCGCCAACTTTCCCGCCAAAAAAGGGCGAAACCAAAAAACCTAATAGGGCGGAGCCTGCCCCCCCCACCACGTGGTCAGGAGATGGTATCGCCCAGGGCTGAGCATATAAAAAGGCGAGTACTGGCCACGCCCCTTTCACTCCTGGACGCACAGGCCGCCTTGCTGCCCGTCTCGCCGGTAGGGGAAAGGTTTGTCTCCGCGGACGCGCCTTGGCTGCTCCGAGCCGGGTAACCGCTGCGCTCGGCTCCCCCCCGCCCGGAAAGAGCAGCGCGGAGCGGGGAGACGCCCGGGGCCGCCTCCTGGGGCCGCTTTGCTCCAGCCCGGCGTGTTCCCCGGCGCGCGTCGAAAGCGTTTCTCTGTTTCCCGGCCAGGCTGCAGCGCCGCCCCCTGCTCCTGGGAAAGGCTCGCCTGAGAGCGCTTCGACGGGAGCTCCGGTGAGAGAGTGTGTAGGGGGTGGGGCGCGTGGGCGGTGTCCCCAATAGGCTGGGCAGTGTATCTGCTAGTCTCAGTGTCTGGGTATCTTCCTTCACTGGTGCCGGTTGCACAGACTGTCTGGCCAGGCTTTGAGCAGTTGGAACTGTGTGTAACGGGAGTGCTTTGTTACAGCTGAATGTACGAGGGGCCATAGATTGGGAGGCAAGGCTTTGAGCTGGGCCTGCTTCTTGCACCACCACCCTTACAGGAAAGGCAGAGGAAAAACTGAGGGAGCAGCCAATGGGGTTGCTTTTGAGAGCTCTGATGGAAGTTTGGGTAATTGAGGCAGTGCTGGGAAAGGGTTGGACGGTGGCTTGTGTCATGAACTGGCTGATGAATTCTCCAAAAGTCTGTGTGTCAGGTGATGTTCCCTCACTGGGGATTGCTTCACACAGGCTTGAGCTGTGTGTTGAGCAGTTGGAATTGTCTCTAATGGGAGTGCTTTGTTACATGTGGATGTACAGGGGCAATAGATTTGGAGGCAAGGCTGTGAGCTAGGCTCCTTTATAGAGCCACCATCTTTGCAGAGAGAAAAGTGAAGGAGCAGCCAACTGAGTAGTTTCCCAAAGATCTGATGGGAGCTTGGGTGAGTGTGGCCATTTTGGGGGCAAGGCTGTCTGTGTTTTTAGTTGGCTGCACTCAGTATCCACTAGTCTCAGTGTCTGGTGATTTTATGTCAGTGGTGCCGGTTGCACAGACTGTGTGGACATGGTTTGAACAGTTGAATTGTGCCTAATGGGACTGCTTTGTTTCAGGTGGATGGACAAGGGGCAATAGAACTGGAGGCAAAGCTGTGAGCTGGGCCTCCTTTTTAGGGCCACCATCTTGGCAGAGAGAAAAGTGAAGGAGCATCCAACTGAGGAGTTTCCCAAAGATCTGATGGGAGCTTGGGTGAGTGTGGTCATTTTGAGGGCAAGGCGGTCTGTGTTTTTAGTTGGCTGCACTCAGGATCCCCTAGTCTCAGTATCTGGTGATTTTATGTCACTGGAGCCGGTTGCACAGACTGTGTGGACATGGTTTGAACAGTTGAATTTTGCTTAATGGGAGTGCTTTGTTACAGGTGTATCGACAAGTGGCAATAGATTTGGAGGCAAGGCTGTGAGCTGGGCCTCCTTTTTAGAGCCACCATCTTTGCAGAGAGAAAAGTGAAGGAGCAGCCAACTGAGTAGTTTCCCAAAGATCTGATGGGAGTTTGGGTGAGTGTGGCCTTTTAGGGGCCAAGGCGGTCTGTGTTTTTAGTTGGCTGCACTCAGTATCCACTAGTCTCAGTGTCTGGTGATTTTATGTCATGGGTGCCGGTTGCACAGACTGTCGGGACATGGTTTGAACAGTTGAATTGTGCCTAATGGGAGTGCTTTGTTTCAGGTGGATGGACAAGGGGCAATAGAATTGGAGGCAAGGCTGTGAGCTGGGCCTCCTTTTTAGAGCCGACATCTTTGCAGACAGAAAAGTGAAGGAGCAGCCAATTGAGGAGCTTGCCAAAGAGCTGATGGGAGCTTGGGTGAGTGTGGTCATTTTGGGAGCAAGGCGGTCTGTGTTGTTAGTTGGCTGGACTAAGTATCCACTAGTCTCTGTGTCTGGTGATTTTTTATGTCACTGGTGCCGGTTGCACAGCCTGTCTGGACATGCTTTGAGCAGTTGGAATTGAATGAACTGGGAGTGCTTTGTTACAGGTGGATCGACAAGTGGCAATAGATATGGAGGCAAGGCTGTGAGCTGGGCCTCCTTTTTAGAGCCAACATCTTTGCAGACAGAAAAGTGAAGGAGCAGCCGACTGAAGAATTTCCCAAAGATCTGATCGGAGCTTGGGTGAGTGTGGTCATTTTGGGGGCAAGGCGGTCTGTCGTTAGTTGGCTGCACTGAGTATCCACTAGTCATAGTGTC
The DNA here is from genome assembly GCF_052426305.1 of Pelodiscus sinensis. Classification (NCBI taxonomy): domain Eukaryota; kingdom Metazoa; phylum Chordata; order Testudines; family Trionychidae; genus Pelodiscus; species Pelodiscus sinensis. Next base: position 152,999,335 of record NC_143053.1, read on the forward strand.
TGGTGATTTTATGTCACTGGTGCCGGTTGCACAGACTGTCTGGACATGGTTTGAACAGTTGAATTGTGCCTAATGGGACTGCTTTGTTTCAGGTGGATGGACAAGGGGCAATAGAATTGGAGGCAAGGCTGTGAGCTGGGCCTCCTTTTTAGAGCCACCATCCTTGTAGGAAAGGCAGGCAGAGAGCAAACGCAAGGAGCAGCCAATTGAGGAGCTTGCCAAAGATCTGGTGGGAGTTTCGGTAAGTGTGGTCATTTCGGGGGGCAAGGCGGTCTGTGTCGTTAGTTGGTTGCACTCAGTATCCACTAGTCTCAGTGTCTGGTGATTTTATGTCAGTGGTGCCGGTTGCACAGACTGTCGAGACGTGGTTTGAACAGTTGAATTGTGCCTAATGGGACTGCTTTGTTTCAGGTGGATGGACAAGGGGCAATAGAATTGGAGGCAAGGCTGTGAGCTGGGCCTCCTTTTTAGAACCACCATCCTTGTAGGAAAGGCAGGCAGAGAGCAAACGCAAGGAGCAGCCAATTGAGGAGCTTGCCAAAGATCTGGTGGGAGTTTCGGTAAGTGTGGTCATTTCGGGGGCAAGGTGGTCTGTGTCGTTAGTTGGCTGCACTCAGTATCCACTAGTCTCAGTGTCTGGTGATTTTATGTCACTGGTGCCGGTTGCACAGACTGTCGAGACGTGGTTTGAACAGTTGAATTGTGCCTAATGGGACTGCTTTGTTTCAGGTGGATGGACAAGGGGCAATAGAATTGGAGGCAAAGCTGTGAGCTGGGCCTCCTTTTTAGGGCCACCATCTTTGCAGAGAGAAAAGTGAAGGAGCAGCCAACTGAGTAGTTTCCCAAAGGTCTGATGGGAGCTTGGGTGAGTGTGGTCTTTTTGGGGGCAAGGCGGTCTGTGTCGTTAGTTAGCTGCACTAAGTATCCACTAGTCACAGTGTTTGGTGATTTTATGTCACTGGTGCCGGTTGCACAGACTGTCGAGACATGGTTTGAACAGTTGAATTGTGCCTAATGGGACTGCTTTGTTTCAGGTGGATGGACAAAGGGCAATAGAATTGGGGGCAAGGCTGTGAGCTGGGCCTCCTTTTTAGGGCCACCATCTTTGCAGAGAGAAAAGTGAAGGAGCATCCAACTGAGGAGTTTGCCAAAGATCTGATGGGAGCTTGGGTGAGTGTGGTCATTTTGGGGGCAAGGCGGTCTGTGTCGTTAGTTAGCTGCACTAAGTATCCACTAGTCACAGTGTTTGGTGATTTTATGTCACTGGTGCCGGTTGCACAGACTGTCGAGACATGGTTTGAACAGTTGAATTGTGCCTAATGGGACTGTTTTGTTTCAGGTGGATGGACAAGGGGCAATAGAATTGGAGGCAAGGCTGTGAGCTGGGCCTCCTTTTTAGAGCCACCATCCTTGTAGGAAAGGCAGACAGAGAGCAAACACAAGGAGCAGCCAATTGAGGAGCTTGCCAAAGATCTGGTGGGAGTTTCGGTAAGTGTGGTCATTTTGGGGGCAAGGCGGTCTGTGTGTTTAGTTGGCTGCACTCAGTATCCACTAGTCTCTGTGTATGGTGATTTTATGTCACTGGTGCCGGTTGCACAGACTGTCGAGACATGGTTTGAACAGTTGAATTGTGCCTAATGGGACTGCTTTGTTACAGGTGTATCGACAAGTGGCAATAGATTTGGAGGCAAGGCTGTGAGCTGGGCCTCCTTTTTAGGGCCACCATCTTTGCAGAGAGAAAAGTGAAGGAGCATCCAACTGAGGAGTTTGCCAAAGATCTGATGGGAGCTTGGGTGAGTGTGGTCATTTTGGGGGCAAGGCGGTCTGTGTCGTTAGTTAGCTGCACTAAGTATCCACTAGTCACAGTGTTTGGTGATTTTATGTCACTGGTGCCGGTTGCACAGACTGTCGAGACATGGTTTGAACAGTTGAATTGTGCCTAATGGGACTGTTTTGTTTCAGGTGGATGGACAAGGGGCAATAGAATTGGAGGCAAGGCTGTGAGCTGGGCCTCCTTTTTAGAGCCACCATCCTTGTAGGAAAGGCAGACAGAGAGCAAACACAAGGAGCAGCCAATTGAGGAGCTTGCCAAAGATCTGGTGGGAGTTTCGGTAAGTGTGGTCATTTTGGGGGCAAGGCGGTCTGTGTGTTCAGTTGGCTGCACTCAGTATCCACTAGTCTCTGTGTATGGTGATTTTATGTCACTGGTGCCGGTTGCACAGACTGTCGAGACATGGTTTGAACAGTTGAATTGTGCCTAATGAGAGTGCTTTGTTTCAGGTGGATGGACAAGGGGCAATAGAATTGGAGGCAAGGCTGTGAGCTGGGCCTCCTTTTTAGAGCCACCATCCTTGCCTGAGAGAAAGCTATAGGAGCAGTCAAGAGGGGTGCTTACCAAAGACCTGACTGGAGCTCAGGTAAGTGTGGTGTTTGGGCGGGAGGGTTTGGGCTGTGGGTTGTCGTGAACTGTGTGGGTTAACTGGTCAGTAGTCTGTCTGGTCATTTTCTTTTACTGGTTCCCATTCCTGGACTATTTTCTCATATGTTGAGCCATTTGAATTGTGTATAATGGGAGTGCTTTGTTACAGTTGGGTGTACAAGGGATAGATTTTTGAGGCAAGGCTTTGAGCTGGGCCTCCTTTTTAGAGCCACCAGCCTTATGCCAAAGGCAGAGCAAAATCGGAGGGAACAGCCAACAGGGTTGTTTTCGAAAGATCTGATGGGAGCTTGAAGTAAGTATGGTGTTCGTGGGGCCTTTGTCGTTTGGTGGCTGGGCTAGGTATCCAAGAGTCTTAGTGTTTGGTGGTGATCCTTCACTGGTGCTGGTTGCACAGACTGTTTGGTGGTATGTTGAGTAGTATGAATTGTTTCTATTGGGAGTGGTTTGTTACAGGTGAGTCTGCAAGGGGCGATATAATTGGAGGAAAGGCTTTGAGATGGGCCTCCTTCTTAGATCCTCCATCCTTGCACCAAAGGCCAGCAGAGAGAAAACTGAATGAGCAGCCAAGTGAGGCACTTGCAAAATATCTGATGGGAGTTTGGGTAAGTGTGGCAATTTTGGGGGTGAGGGTGCTGTGTCGTAGTTGGTGGGCTAAGTATCCACGAATCTTCGTGTCAAGTGATTTTTCTTCGTTGGTGCTGGTTGCGCAGTCTGGCCATGCTTTGAGCAGTTTTATTGTGCCTAATGAGAGTGCTCTGTTACAGGTGGGTCTACAAGGGGTGAGATTTTTTTCAGGCAAGTCTTTGGGCTGGGCCTCCTTTTTAGAGCCACCAGTCTTACACCAAGAGCAGAGGAAAAACGGAGGAAGCAGCCAACAGGGTCACTTTGGAGAGATCTGCTGGGAGCTTGGGTAAGTGTGGTCTTTGTGGGGGCTTTGTCGCTTGGCTGGGCTAGGAATCCAAGACGCTTAGTGTCTGCTTATGTTCCTTCACTGGTGCTGGTTGCACAGACTGTTGGGCTGAGTTTTGAGCCGTTTGAATTGTGTGTAAAGGGCGATAAGATAGGACAAAGGGCCTTTAGCTGGGCTTCCTTCTGAAAGGGACCAGCCAAAGTATGGTCTCTAGAGCCCTTTTAAAAATATGGGCATTTCTGAGTGGTTACAGCTAAATTAATCCCCATGGTTTTGTATTTCTAGTCGGGAATTTGTTTCCTCCCGTCTGCAAACTTACATTCAATGACATGTTATCAATCCATTTGAGGGTCCTCCCTCTTATACCATGACAACCTACTTGACGGGAGAGCTTTTGATGAGGGATCTTGCCAAAGTCTTCCTGGAAATTGTTGTAGTCCAATAAAGAGGCTGGCTTCCCCCTTCTCCACAGGTCTGTTAACCCTTTCCCACTCGAACTCTCCAGGAGGGCATGACTTGGCTTTACAGAAACTGTTCTCCCCTGCCCCCAACAAATTACATCTCGCACAATTTTGTGCTTGACCATGGTTCCAAGTAAATTGCCCAGTAAATTACAATTGCTTCTTTTGCTTGGGGGTTCTCCTAGTATGGTTTTTACTATGGAGGACACATATAAGTTCGGCCTCTCTTTCAGTGCCTTTGAAAATCATCCGGGGTTATACTTCTCTCACTGTACCTTTTTGACTTCTGTTTAAGCAACTTACTCATTTCTGTGTAGTTCCCCTTTCCGAAATTAAGTGCTACAGAGAGGTTAGCGGGGTACCGTTTTAGTTTAGATGGAGCCCATCCTTCCTGTATAGGCTCCCCCTTTCCCCAAAGCTCCCCCCTGCCTGATAAAGCTAAATCCCTCCTGTCAACACCACCGTCTCCTCCACGCATGGAGACTGAAGTGCTGCCTGCCTACCTGGTCCTGCGTGTGGAAGCGGAAGCCTGGGAAAGGTCCGAGAGGAGCGCTCGGGTAAGTGTGGCTCTTTTTGGGGAGGTGGTCGGGGCGGAGGGTTTGTTGAGGGGAGGTGGGATGAGTATCGAGTGTCTGTGTAGCCAGACAGGAAACCCCCTTGTAACATCCATCTTTGCTTGCCTGGAAGCATGCAGGCAACACAGAGCAGTAAAACAGCATAGTCTTTGAAAGCCTGGACAGGAGGCCCAGATATGCCAGCTCATAAGTGACCCTGGATGGCTGTAGACAGAGATAGGCCAATTGTTGACCTTGAGGCTGCGAAAACTGCCTTGGCTGGCACCTATATTGATATGAACACACAGCTGTCTGTGGGGGGAGGAATCTCTCGCCCAGTAAAGAATGTCCAGTACTCACAATTTAGTTCTCTCTCTTACAAGTGTAAATTAAGTTGAAACTCCTTTGTAAGAACTGGCGTCACAAAGACAGACCAGCACAATTTGGAATCTTAGATAAGAAAGAGGATACGGGCCCCTATGGGTATAAAGATGGGTCCAGCACCACATTTACTCTGAGTGTCAATCTACCATCTATCTGCAGGTCGGGTTAGGTGTTTGACCTCCCGAGGTTCCACGGAGATGCCCACCTCGTATTCGTCTTTCCTAGGAATTGAGGGACTGGCTCTGGCCTGATACGCTGGAGTAGAGAGGCACAGAAGGGGGTAAAAATTGTACCTGGATGTGGTCCTTTGTCTGTCTTAAGTGTACACGTAGACTTAGAGCTCTCTAAAGATTAAGCTGTTACTTGGTACCATTATTTCTATTTTCTATCTTAATTTTCTTTGTAACCATTTTTAAGATCTATATTTGCTAGCAGTTAAGAAATAGAGCAATAGCCATTATAACCATATGATTTATAAGCTTCTTTAATAAACCTGTAACTGTTTAAGCTTAAACCTGACTCCTTCAGTTGCTGTAACAGAACCAAGCACAATTTAAAAGAACTCCAGCCGGTCATAAGGGACAGGTATAGGGAGAGCTTGGGCATTTGGATCGTGTCGCTTCCAGAGGACAGATCCGTAGGGGCATCTCTCAGTCTTCCCTAGGCTGCCCGCTGCGAAGGGATCCTGTATCCTAGCAGTCAAAGTCTGAGATGTAATAAGCTCTCCCTGTAAACTCTGGGGCGTCTGTCGGCCTCTTGGCTGCCCTCCGCGAAGGGATCCCGATCCTAGCGGACAAAGACACGGACGTTAAACTCCTTGGGGCGCCCTTCAGCCTCCCAGGCTGCCCACTGTGATGGGACCTTGCGTCTCAGCAGTTAAAGACTTGGGTGTAACACACAAACACACACTGCCCTGACCATCGGCTGAGAGCATTGGCGTAGTCGGCAGGATTGTGTTATTGGTTCAAATACAGCAACGTGAAGCCAGTCACGATTGATGTGGATTTTAGCTATATAGAGAAAATGTTTGCCCTAACTGGTGCTAGTTGCAGGGAGTGAGACGTCATGTGTTTGGCAGTTGAGAGTGCTCTGTTGCAGGTGGGGACCTTGAGGGGAGATAGGGCTTGGAGGGAAGGCTTGAAGCCAGCAGCCGGAGGGAACTGAGTGAGCAGCCAAGAGGGGAGTTTCCCGTAGGAAGGTCCAAGTGGAGCTCAGGTAAGCGTGGCTTTTGGGGGCTTGCGTTAAGAACGGCCATAGTGGGTCAGACCAGATACCCATGTAGCCCAGTATCCTGTCTTCCAACAGTGGAGGATAATAGTTCCCTAGGGCTATCCTCTTCTTCTTCTTGGAGCAGGAGATGGCTACCCACAAATATTGCGTGGCATATTTAGGTTCATTTAAGGTGTTTACTTGACTCGATTCTGCATTTTCTTTCACGGATAGTGCCGCTCCCCCACCAGCACGACCTGTTGTGTCCTTCGCATCCCTGCCCGGGGTATGGCTGTGTCCCATTGATCGTCCTCATTCCACCAAGTTTCCGTGGTGCCTATTGTATCGTTATCCTTCTTTGATACGAGGCAGTCTGGTTCACCCGCTGAATATTTAGACGTCTAGCGTTTGTGTAGAAGCACTTGAAAAGTGTCCCTCCTGATCTGTCTGCCACTTGCAGAGGTGTTAGCCTCTGTTTTGTTTCTCATCTGCTCTTACCCATACCCTCTCATCTTCCATCCTGTCTTTCTTACTAGACCGTAGAGACTCTGCATGAATAGAGCCTCCCCTAAGAGATGTCTGTGTAGGATCCAAGTGCTCCTCCGCACCCGTGGGCTTTCCCTTAGCCCTTAGTTTCAAACCTGCTCTACGACCTTTTTAATGTGAAGTGCCGGCAGCGGGGTACCATTTTGGTTTAGGTGGAACCCATCCTTCCTGTATAGGCTCTCCCTTTCCCCAAGGCTCCTCTTCTCTCCCCCCCCCCCCCCCCCACTGTTCCTGATAAAGCTTAAATCCCTCCAGTCTACACCATGGTCTCGTCCACGCTTGGAGACTGAAGTGCTGCCTGCCTACCTGGTCCTGCGTGTGGAAGCGGAAGCGTTTCAGAGTTAGCCTGGGAAAGGTCCGAGAGGAGCTCTCGGGTAAGTGTGGCTCTTTTTGGGGAGGTGGTCGGGGCGGAGGGTTTGTTGAGGGGAGGTGGGATGAGTATCGAGTGTCTGTCTGATTTCTCTAACTGGTGCCTGTTGCAGGGAGTGAGACACCATGTGTTTGGCAGTTGAGAGTGCTTGGTTGCAGGTGGGGACCTTGAGGGGGGGATTGGGCTCGGAGGGAAGGCTTGAAGCCGGCAGCCGGAGCGAACGGAGTGAGCAGCCAAGAGGGGAGTTTCCCTTGGGAAGGTCCAAGTGGAGCTCGGGTAAGCGTGGCTTTTGGGGGGTTGCGTTAAGAACGGCCATAGTGGGTCAGACCAGATGCCCGTGTAGCCCAGTATCCTGTCTTCCAACAGTGGCCGGTGCCAGCTGCCCCAGAGGGAGTGACCAGACGGGAACGAAGCGATCCCTCTCCTGTCGTCGGTTTCCAGAGGCTAGGGACGCCATAGATGGACCTGACCTTCATGAATGGATCTAGTTCCTTTTTTGGAGCCCTATTCAAGTCCTGGTCTTCTCAAGCTCCTGTGGCAAGGAGTTCCGCGGGTTGACTGCGCGCTGCGTGAAGGAACAACTTCCTTTTTTGTGTTCAACCTGCTACCTATTAATTTTATTTGGCGACCCCTCGTTCTTATGGGAAGAAGTAAATCACTTGTCCTTATTCACCTTTTCCGCCCCAGTCACGATTGTATAGACCTCTGTCGTCTCCCCCTCTTTTTCTAAGCTGTGAAAAGTCCCAGTCTTTTTAATCTCTCTTCACACGGGACCCGTTGCGAAGCCCTCGTCGTTTTGGTGGCCCTTCTCTGAACCTTTTTCAATACCTGGTGTATCTGTTTGGAGATGAGGCACCGACGTCTGTACGCCGGATGCAAGGTGTGGGCGTACCGTGTCTTCAGAGAGGGGCGATAAGAGATTCTCGGTTGTCTTCTCTCTCTCTCTCCTTTTGAAAGGATTCCTCAGGTTGTGTGTGCTTTTTGACTGCTGCTTCGCATTGAGTGGATGAATGTTTTCAGAGAACTCCCCCAATGACTCCAAGAGCGAGTGCTCTGTCTCTCTCCTGAGTGGTTAGAGCTAAATTAGTCCCCATGGTTGTGTACTTGTACTCGGGGATTCTCTTTTCCTCATGTCCGTTCCTTTCCATTCAACGATGTGAACTTTCCTTTGCCACTTTGCTGCTCACTGACTTAGTTGTGTGTGATCTTTTTCAAGCTCTTTGCAGTCTGCTTGGTTCTTAGCTATCTTGAGCAGTTGAGCATCACCTGCAAATTTTGCCAGCTCACTGTTGACCCCTTTTCTCCAGACCTTTTATAAATAGGTTGAATTGGATCGGTCCCGGTGCGGAACCTTGGGGGGTGGGGAGGAAACGGGACACCTCTCTCCATTCTGAAAACTGACCATGGATTCCTTCCCTTTGTTTCCTGTCTGATTTTAACCATGATCTTTGTGGGCACAGCCCACGAAAGCTCACGAGACCATCTACGTATTTGAGTAGTCTTTCAAGTGCTTCCGGACTATTGGTTGTTTTTAAGGTTTTCCTGGTACAGACTAACTCGGCTACCCCTCTGAATTTTTTTTTCCCCCCAGTTATCAATCCACGAGAGGATCTTCCCTCTTATCCTATGATAACATACTTGATGGGAGAGCCTTTGGCGAGGGACCTTGTCAAAGGCTTTCTGGAAATCCTTCTAGTACACTAAAGCGGCTGGCTTCCCCCTCTTGTCCGCATGTCTGTTGACCCCTCCCCCTGAAAGAACTCTCCAGCAAGGCATGACTTCCCTTTCCAGAAACCATGTTGATTTCCACTCGGCCCTCCCCCCAGAACAAATTCTGTTCATCTGACAATTTTATGCTTGAGCATGGGTCCAAGTAATTTGCCCGGTACCGACGTTAGACTTACCGTGTGTAATTGCCAGAATGCCCTCTAGAGCCCTTTTAAAACTAGGGGTGGGTCCCGTTGGCTGTCTTCCCAGTCATTAGGTACAGAAGCTTGATTTAAAGGCTAGGTTACCAACCCCAGTGAAGACTTGCGCAGTTTCACATTAGACTTCTTCTTCTTTGGGAACTCTTGGGTGAATGGCGTCTGGTCCCGCTGACTTGTTACCGTGAAGTTTGATCAGCTTGAGGTGTCACTAGAGGAGGTTTCGGAACAGTCAGGGACAATGGCTCAGATTTGTCAGCTCAAAAGATTTGCTCGGCTTTGGGAATCTCCCTCACTCTATCCTCAGCTGTGAAGACGAAAGCGAAGAATTCCTTTAGTTTCTCTGAGCACCTCATGGTCTCGGAGTGCTCCTTCAGCATTTGGATGGTCAAATGGCCCCGCTGGCTGGCTGGCTGGCTGTTTAGCAGGCTTCCTGCTTCTGATGTACTTAGCCAAATGTGTGAGTTGTTTTTTTTTTTTTTTTTTTTTTTTTCCCCAATTTCTTTCTTTGGCTGCTTGGCTAGCTGTTGTTCAAACTCCTTTTGGCTTTTCGTCTTCTATTTTTACACGTAATTGGACCATTTATGCTCCTTTCTGCTTTGCTCAGTAGGATTGAACTTGCACTTCTTTTTGGAACGATGCCTCTTTCTCTCGCTGCTGCTTTTTCTTGGTGGTTCTGCTAGAGTGGTTTTTAATGTGGCGGACGCATTTAAGTTGTTGGGCCCCTCTTCCAGCGTCTTTGAAAAGTGTCCGGGCAGCTTGCAGGGATTTGACTTTTGTCACCGTACCGGTTTGATTTCTGCTTAAGCAACTTCCTCATTTCTGTGTAGTTCCCCTTTCCGAAATTCAGTGCCACTGGGATGTCAAACTGGATGACATTATGGTCACCACTTCCAAGCAGTCGGTTTCTATTGAGCTCTCGGATCAGATCCTGTGCTCCACTTGGGACCAAGTCAAGAATTGCCTCTCCCCTTGTGGATTCCGGAACCAGGTAGCCCAAGGATCAATCTTTTTAAGGTATGAAGAAATGTTCTCTGTGCATCCCGTCCTGAGGTGAGGTGTAGCCAGTCAATATGGGGATAGCGGGGCATTTCAACTATTATTACTGAGGTTTTTATGGTGATAGCCTCGCTAATCTCCCTTAGCGTTTCGTAGTCACTGTCGCTGTCCTTGTCAGGTGGAGGATAATAGTTCCCTAGGGCTATCCTCTTCTTCTTCTTGGAGCAGGAGATGGCTACCCACAAATATTGCGTGGCATATTTAGGTTCATTTAAGGTGTTTACTTGACTCGATTCTGCATTTTCTTTCACGGATAGTGCCGCTCCCCCAGCAGCACGACCTGTTGTGTCCTTCGCATCCCTGCCCGGGGTATGGCTGTGTCCCATTGATCGTCCTCATTCCACCAAGTTTCCGTGGTGCCTATTGTATCGTTATCCTTCTTTGATACGAGGCAGTCTGGTTCACCCGCTGAATATTTAGACGTCTAGCGTTTGTGTAGAAGCACTTGAAAAGTGTCCCTCCTGATCTGTCTGCCACTTGCAGAGGTGTTAGCCTCTGTTTTGTTTCTCATCTGCTCTTACCCATACCCTCTCATCTTCCATCCTGTCTTTCTTACTAGACCGTAGAGACTCTGCATGAATAGAGCCTCCCCTAAGAGATGTCTGTGTAGGATCCAAGTGCTCCTCCGCACCCGTGGGCTTTCCCTTAGCCCTTAGTTTCAAACCTGCTCTACGACCTTTTTAATGTGAAGTGCCGGCAGCGGGGTACCATTTTGGTTTAGGTGGAACCCATCCTTCCTGTATAGGCTCTCCCTTTCCCCAAGGCTCCTCTTCTCCCCCCCCCCCCCCCCACTGTTCCTGATAAAGCTTAAATCCCTCCAGTCTACACCATGGTCTCGTCCACGCTTGGAGACTGAAGTGCTGCCTGCCTACCTGGTCCTGCGTGTGGAAGCGGAAGCGTTTCAGAGTTAGCCTGGGAAAGGTCCGAGAGGAGCTCTCGGGTAAGTGTGGCTCTTTTTGGGGAGGTGGTCGGGGCGGAGGGTTTGTTGAGGGGAGGTGGGATGAGTATCGAGTGTCTGTCTGATTTCTCTAACTGGTGCCTGTTGCAGGGAGTGAGATACCATGTGTTTGGCAGTTGAGAGTGCTTGGTTGCAGGTGGGGACCTTGAGGGGGGGATTGGGCTCGGAGGGAAGGCTTGAAGCCGGCAGCCGGAGCGAACGGAGTGAGCAGCCAAGAGGGGAGTTTCCCTTGGGAAGGTCCAAGTGGAGCTCGGGTAAGCGTGGCTTTTGGGGGGTTGCGTTAAGAACGGCCATAGTGGGTCAGACCAGATGCCCGTGTAGCCCAGTATCCTGTCTTCCAACAGTGGCCGGTGCCAGCTGCCCCAGAGGGAGTGACCAGACGGGAACGAAGCGATCCCTCTCCTGTCGTCGGTTTCCAGAGGCTAGGGACGCCATAGATGGACCTGACCTTCATGAATGGATCTAGTTCCTTTTTTGGAGCCCTATTCAAGTCCTGGTCTTCTCAAGCTCCTGTGGCAAGGAGTTCCGCGGGTTGACTGCGCGCTGCGTGAAGGAACAACTTCCTTTTTTGTGTTCAACCTGCTACCTATTAATTTTATTTGGCGACCCCTCGTTCTTATGGGAAGAAGTAAATCACTTGTCCTTATTCACCTTTTCCGCCCCAGTCACGATTGTATAGACCTCTGTCGTCTCCCCCTCTTTTTCTAAGCTGTGAAAAGTCCCAGTCTTTTTAATCTCTCTTCACACGGGACCCGTTGCGAAGCCCTCGTCGTTTTGGTGGCCCTTCTCTGAACCTTTTTCAATACCTGGTGTATCTGTTTGGAGATGAGGCACCGACGTCTGTACGCCGGATGCAAGGTGTGGGCGTACCGTGTCTTCAGAGAGGGGCGATAAGAGATTCTCGGTTGTCTTCTCTCTCTCTCTCTCTCTCCTTTTGAAAGGATTCCTCAGGTTGTGTGTGCTTTTTGACTGCTGCTTCGCATTGAGTGGATGAATGTTTTCAGAGAACTCCCCCAATGACTCCAAGAGCGAGTGCTCTGTCTCTCTCCTGAGTGGTTAGAGCTAAATTAGTCCCCATGGTTGTGTACTTGTACTCGGGGATTCTCTTTTCCTCATGTCCGTTCCTTTCCATTCAACGATGTGAACTTTCCTTTGCCACTTTGCTGCTCACTGACTTAGTTGTGTGTGATCTTTTTCAAGCTCTTTGCAGTCTGCTTGGTTCTTAGCTATCTTGAGCAGTTGAGCATCACCTGCAAATTTTGCCAGCTCACTGTTGACCCCTTTTCTCCAGACCTTTTATAAATAGGTTGAATTGGATCGGTCCCGGTGCGGAACCTTGGGGGGTGGGGAGGAAACGGGACACCTCTCTCCATTCTGAAAACTGACCATGGATTCCTTCCCTTTGTTTCCTGTCTGATTTTAACCATGATCTTTGTGGGCACAGCCCACGAAAGCTCACGAGACCATCTACGTATTTGAGTAGTCTTTCAAGTGCTTCCGGACTATTGGTTGTTTTTAAGGTTTTCCTGGTACAGACTAACTCGGCTACCCCTCTGAATTTTTTTTTCCCCCCAGTTATCAATCCACGAGAGGATCTTCCCTCTTATCCTATGATAACATACTTGATGGGAGAGCCTTTGGCGAGGGACCTTGTCAAAGGCTTTCTGGAAATCCTTCTAGTACACTAAAGCGGCTGGCTTCCCCCTCTTGTCCGCATGTCTGTTGACCCCTCCCCCTGAAAGAACTCTCCAGCAAGGCATGACTTCCCTTTCCAGAAACCATGTTGATTTCCACTCGGCCCTCCCCCCAGAACAAATTCTGTTCATCTGACAATTTTATGCTTGAGCATGGGTCCAAGTAATTTGCCCGGTACCGACGTTAGACTTACCGTGTGTAATTGCCAGAATGCCCTCTAGAGCCCTTTTAAAACTAGGGGTGGGTCCCGTTGGCTGTCTTCCCAGTCATTAGGTACAGAAGCTTGATTTAAAGGCTAGGTTACCAACCCCAGTGAAGACTTGCGCAGTTTCACATTAGACTTCTTCTTCTTTGGGAACTCTTGGGTGAATGGCGTCTGGTCCCGCTGACTTGTTACCGTGAAGTTTGATCAGCTTGAGGTGTCACTAGAGGAGGTTTCGGAACAGTCAGGGACAATGGCTCAGATTTGTCAGCTCAAAAGATTTGCTCGGCTTTGGGAATCTCCCTCACTCTATCCTCAGCTGTGAAGACGAAAGCGAAGAATTCCTTTAGTTTCTCTGAGCACCTCATGGTCTCGGAGTGCTCCTTCAGCATTTGGATGGTCAAATGGCCCCGCTGGCTGGCTGGCTGGCTGTTTAGCAGGCTTCCTGCTTCTGATGTACTTAGCCAAATGTGTGAGGTTTTTTTTTTTTTTTTTTTTCCCCAATTTCTTTCTTTGGCTGCTTGGCTAGCTGTTGTTCAAACTCCTTTTGGCTTTTCGTCTTCTATTTTTACACGTAATTGGACCATTTATGCTCCTTTCTGCTTTGCTCAGTAGGATTGAACTTGCACTTCTTTTTGGAACGATGCCTCTTTCTCTCGCTGCTGCTTTTTCTTGGTGGTTCTGCTAGAGTGGTTTTTAATGTGGCGGACGCATTTAAGTTGTTGGGCCTCTCTTCCAGCGTCTTTGAAAAGTGTCCGGGCAGCTTGCAGGGATTTGACTTTTGTCACCGTACCGGTTTGATTTCTGCTTAAGCAACTTCCTCATTTCTGTGTAGTTCCCCTTTCCGAAATTCAGTGCCACTGGGATGTCAAACTGGATGACATTATGGTCACCACTTCCAAGCAGTCGGTTTCTATTGAGCTCTCGGATCAGATCCTGTGCTCCACTTGGGACCAAGTCAAGAATTGCCTCTCCCCTTGTGGATTCCGGAACCAGGTAGCCCAAGGATCAATCTTTTTAAGGTATGAAGAAATGTTCTCTGTGCATCCCGTCCTGAGGTGAGGTGTAGCCAGTCAATATGGGGATAGCGGGGCATTTCAACTATTATTACTGAGGTTTTTATGGTGATAGCCTCGCTAATCTCCCTTAGCGTTTCGTAGTCACTGTCGCTGTCCTTGTCAGGTGGAGGATAATAGTTCCCTAGGGCTATCCTCTTCTTCTTCTTGGAGCAGGAGATGGCTACCCACAAATATTGCGTGGCATATTTAGGTTCATTTAAGGTGTTTACTTGACTCGATTCTGCATTTTCTTTCACGGATAGTGCCGCTCCCCCACCAGCACGACCTGTTGTGTCCTTCGCATCCCTGCCCGGGGTATGGCTGTGTCCCATTGATCGTCCTCATTCCACCAAGTTTCCGTGGTGCCTATTGTATCGCTATCCTTCTTTGATACGAGGCAGTCTGGTTCACCCGCTGAATATTTAGACGTCTAGCGTTTGTGTAGAAGCACTTGAAAAGTGTCCCTCCTGATCTGTCTGCCACTTGCAGAGGTGTTAGCCTCTGTTTTGTTTCTCATCTGCTCTTACCCATACCCTCTCATCTTCCATCCTGTCTTTCTTACTAGACCGTAGAGACTCTGCATGAATAGAGCCTCCCCTAAGAGATGTCTGTGTAGGATCCAAGTGCTCCTCCGCACCCGTGGGCTTTCCCTTAGCCCTTAGTTTCAAACCTGCTCTACGACCTTTTTAATGTGAAGTGCCGGCAGCGGGGTACCATTTTGGTTTAGGTGGAACCCATCCTTCCTGTATAGGCTCTCCCTTTCCCCAAGGCTCCTCTTCTCTCCCCCCCCCCCCCCCACTGTTCCTGATAAAGCTTAAATCCCTCCAGTCTACACCATGGTCTCGTCCACGCTTGGAGACTGAAGTGCTGCCTGCCTACCTGGTCCTGCGTGTGGAAGCGGAAGCGTTTCAGAGTTAGCCTGGGAAAGGTCCGAGAGGAGCTCTCGGGTAAGTGTGGCTCTTTTTGGGGAGGTGGTCGGGGCGGAGGGTTTGTTGAGGGGAGGTGGGATGAGTATCGAGTGTCTGTCTGATTTCTCTAACTGGTGCCTGTTGCAGGGAGTGAGACACCATGTGTTTGGCAGTTGAGAGTGCTTGGTTGCAGGTGGGGACCTTGAGGGGGGGATTGGGCTCGGAGGGAAGGCTTGAAGCCGGCAGCCGGAGCGAACGGAGTGAGCAGCCAAGAGGGGAGTTTCCCTTGGGAAGGTCCAAGTGGAGCTCGGGTAAGCGTGGCTTTTGGGGGGTTGCGTTAAGAACGGCCATAGTGGGTCAGACCAGATGCCCGTGTAGCCCAGTATCCTGTCTTCCAACAGTGGCCGGTGCCAGCTGCCCCAGAGGGAGTGACCAGACGGGAACGAAGCGATCCCTCTCCTGTCGTCGGTTTCCAGAGGCTAGGGACGCCATAGATGGACCTGACCTTCATGAATGGATCTAGTTCCTTTTTTGGAGCCCTATTCAAGTCCTGGTCTTCTCAAGCTCCTGTGGCAAGGAGTTCCGCGGGTTGACTGCGCGCTGCGTGAAGGAACAACTTCCTTTTTTGTGTTCAACCTGCTACCTATTAATTTTATTTGGCGACCCCTCGTTCTTATGGGAAGAAGTAAATCACTTGTCCTTATTCACCTTTTCCGCCCCAGTCACGATTGTATAGACCTCTGTCGTCTCCCCCTCTTTTTCTAAGCTGTGAAAAGTCCCAGTCTTTTTAATCTCTCTTCACACGGGACCCGTTGCGAAGCCCTCGTCGTTTTGGTGGCCCTTCTCTGAACCTTTTTCAATACCTGGTGTATCTGTTTGGAGATGAGGCACCGACGTCTGTACGCCGGATGCAAGGTGTGGGCGTACCGTGTCTTCAGAGAGGGGCGATAAGAGATTCTCGGTTGTCTTCTCTCTCTCTCTCCTTTTGAAAGGATTCCTCAGGTTGTGTGTGCTTTTTGACTGCTGCTTCGCATTGAGTGGATGAATGTTTTCAGAGAACTCCCCCAATGACTCCAAGAGCGAGTGCTCTGTCTCTCTCCTGAGTGGTTAGAGCTAAATTAGTCCCCATGGTTGTGTACTTGTACTTGGGGATTCTCTTTTCCTCATGTCCGTTCCTTTCCATTCAACGATGTGAACTTTCCTTTGCCACTTTGCTGCTCACTGACTTAGTTGTGTGTGATCTTTTTCAAGCTCTTTGCAGTCTGCTTGGTTCTTAGCTATCTTGAGCAGTTGAGCATCACCTGCAAATTTTGCCAGCTCACTGTTGACCCCTTTTCTCCAGACCTTTTATAAATAGGTTGAATTGGATCGGTCCCGGTGTGGAACCTTGGGGGGTGGGGAGGAAACGGGACACCTCTCTCCATTCTGAAAACTGACCATGGATTCCTTCCCTTTGTTTCCTGTCTGATTTTAACCATGATCTTTGTGGGCACAGCCCACGAAAGCTCACGAGACCATCTACGTATTTGAGTAGTCTTTCAAGTGCTTCCGGACTATTGGTTGTTTTTAAGGTTTTCCTGGTACAGACTAACTCGGCTACCCCTCTGAATTTTTTTTCCCCCCCAGTTATCAATCCACGAGAGGATCTTCCCTCTTATCCTATGATAACATACTTGATGGGAGAGCCTTTGGCGAGGGACCTTGTCAAAGGCTTTCTGGAAATCCTTCTAGTACACTAAAGCGGCTGGCTTCCCCCTCTTGTCCGCATGTCTGTTGACCTCTCCCCCTGAAAGAACTCTCCAGCAAGGCATGACTTCCCTTTCCAGAAACCATGTTGATTTCCACTCGGCGCTCCCCCCAGAACAAATTCTGTTCATCTGACAATTTTATGCTTGAGCATGGGTCCAAGTAATTTGCCCGGTACCGACGTTAGACTTACCGTGTGTAATTGCCAGAATGCCCTCTAGAGCCCTTTTAAAACTAGGGGTGGGTCCCGTTGGCTGTCTTCCCAGTCATTAGGTACAGAAGCTTGATTTAAAGGCTAGGTTACCAACCCCAGTGAAGACTTGCGCAGTTTCACATTAGACTTCTTCTTCTTTGGGAACTCTTGGGTGAATGGCGTCTGGTCCCGCTGACTTGTTACCGTGAAGTTTGATCAGCTTGAGGTGTCACTAGAGGAGGTTTCGGAACAGTCAGGGACAATGGCTCAGATTTGTCAGCTCAAAAGATTTGCTCGGCTTTGGGAATCTCCCTCACTCTATCCTCAGCTGTGAAGACGAAAGCGAAGAATTCCTTTAGTTTCTCTGAGCACCTCATGGTCTCGGAGTGCTCCTTCAGCATTTGGATGGTCAAATGGCCCCGCTGGCTGGCTGGCTGGCTGTTTAGCAGGCTTCCTGCTTCTGATGTACTTAGCCAAATGTGTGAGTTGGTTTTTTTTTTTTTTTTTTTTTTTTCCCAATTTCTTTCTTTGGCTGCTTGGCTAGCTGTTGTTCAAACTCCTTTTGGCTTTTCGTCTTCTATTTTTACACGTAATTGGACCATTTATGCTCCTTTCTGCTTTGCTCAGTAGGATTGAACTTGCACTTCTTTTTGGAACGATGCCTCTTTCTCTCGCTGCTGCTTTTTCTTGGTGGTTCTGCTAGAGTGGTTTTTAATGTGGCGGACGCATTTAAGTTGTTGGGCCCCTCTTCCAGCGTCTTTGAAAAGTGTCCGGGCAGCTTGCAGGGATTTTACTTTTGTCACCGTACCGGTTTGATTTCTGCTTAAGCAACTTCCTCATTTCTGTGTAGTTCCCCTTTCCGAAATTCAGTGCCACTGGGATGTCAAACTGGATGACATTATGGTCACCACTTCCAAGCAGTCGGTTTCTATTGAGCTCTCGGATCAGATCCTGTGCTCCACTTGGGACCAAGTCAAGAATTGCCTCTCCCCTTGTGGATTCCGGAACCAGGTAGCCCAAGGATCAATCTTTTTAAGGTATGAAGAAATGTTCTCTGTGCATCCCGTCCTGAGGTGAGGTGTAGCCAGTCAATATGGGGATAGCGGGGCATTTCAACTATTATTACTGAGGTTTTTATGGTGATAGCCTCGCTAATCTCCCTTAGCGTTTCGTAGTCACTGTCGCTGTCCTTGTCAGGTGGAGGATAATAGTTCCCTAGGGCTATCCTCTTCTTCTTCTTGGAGCAGGAGATGGCTACCCACAAATATTGCGTGGCATATTTAGGTTCATTTAAGGTGTTTACTTGACTCGATTCTGCATTTTCTTTCACGGATAGTGCCGCTCCCCCAGCAGCACGACCTGTTGTGTCCTTCGCATCCCTGCCCGGGGTATGGCTGTGTCCCATTGATCGTCCTCATTCCACCAAGTTTCCGTGGTGCCTATTGTATCGTTATCCTTCTTTGATACGAGGCAGTCTGGTTCACCCGCTGAATATTTAGACGTCTAGCGTTTGTGTAGAAGCACTTGAAAAGTGTCCCTCCTGATCTGTCTGCCACTTGCAGAGGTGTTAGCCTCTGTTTTGTTTCTCATCTGCTCTTACCCATACCCTCTCATCTTCCATCCTGTCTTTCTTACTAGACCGTAGAGACTCTGCATGAATAGAGCCTCCCCTAAGAGATGTCTGTGTAGGATCCAAGTGCTCCTCCGCACCCGTGGGCTTTCCCTTAGCCCTTAGTTTCAAACCTGCTCTACGACCTTTTTAATGTGAAGTGCCGGCAGCGGGGTACCATTTTGGTTTAGGTGGAACCCATCCTTCCTGTATAGGCTCTCCCTTTCCCCAAGGCTCCTCTTCTCCCCCCCCCCCCCCCCCACTGTTCCTGATAAAGCTTAAATCCCTCCAGTCTACACCATGGTCTCGTCCACGCTTGGAGACTGAAGTGCTGCCTGCCTACCTGGTCCTGCGTGTGGAAGCGGAAGCGTTTCAGAGTTAGCCTGGGAAAGGTCCGAGAGGAGCTCTCGGGTAAGTGTGGCTCTTTTTGGGGAGGTGGTCGGGGCGGAGGGTTTGTTGAGGGGAGGTGGGATGAGTATCGAGTGTCTGTCTGATTTCTCTAACTGGTGCCTGTTGCAGGGAGTGAGACACCATGTGTTTGGCAGTTGAGAGTGCTTGGTTGCAGGTGGGGACCTTGAGGGGGGGATTGGGCTCGGAGGGAAGGCTTGAAGCCGGCAGCCGGAGCGAACGGAGTGAGCAGCCAAGAGGGGAGTTTCCCTTGGGAAGGTCCAAGTGGAGCTCGGGTAAGCGTGGCTTTTGGGGGGTTGCGTTAAGAACGGCCATAGTGGGTCAGACCAGATGCCCGTGTAGCCCAGTATCCTGTCTTCCAACAGTGGCCGGTGCCAGCTGCCCCAGAGGGAGTGACCAGACGGGAACGAAGCGATCCCTCTCCTGTCGTCGGTTTCCAGAGGCTAGGGACGCCATAGATGGACCTGACCTTCATGAATGGATCTAGTTCCTTTTTTGGAGCCCTATTCAAGTCCTGGTCTTCTCAAGCTCCTGTGGCAAGGAGTTCCGCGGGTTGACTGCGCGCTGCGTGAAGGAACAACTTCCTTTTTTGTGTTCAACCTGCTACCTATTAATTTTATTTGGCGACCCCTCGTTCTTATGGGAAGAAGTAAATCACTTGTCCTTATTCACCTTTTCCGCCCCAGTCACGATTGTATAGACCTCTGTCGTCTCCCCCTCTTTTTCTAAGCTGTGAAAAGTCCCAGTCTTTTTAATCTCTCTTCACACGGGACCCGTTGCGAAGCCCTCGTCGTTTTGGTGGCCCTTCTCTGAACCTTTTCAATACCTGGTGTATCTGTTTGGAGATGAGGCACCGACGTCTGTACGCCGGATGCAAGGTGTGGGCGTACCGTGTCTTCAGAGAGGGGCGATAAGAGATTCTCGGTTGTCTTCTCTCTCTCTCTCTCTCTCCTTTTGAAAGGATTCCTCAGGTTGTGTGTGCTTTTTGACTGCTGCTTCGCATTGAGTGGATGAATGTTTTCAGAGAACTCCCCCAATGACTCCAAGAGCGAGTGCTCTGTCTCTCTCCTGAGTGGTTAGAGCTAAATTAGTCCCCATGGTTGTGTACTTGTACTCGGGGATTCTCTTTTCCTCATGTCCGTTCCTTTCCATTCAACGATGTGAACTTTCCTTTGCCACTTTGCTGCTCACTGACTTAGTTGTGTGTGATCTTTTTCAAGCTCTTTGCAGTCTGCTTGGTTCTTAGCTATCTTGAGCAGTTGAGCATCACCTGCAAATTTTGCCAGCTCACTGTTGACCCCTTTTCTCCAGACCTTTTATAAATAGGTTGAATTGGATCGGTCCCGGTGCGGAACCTTGGGGGGTGGGGAGGAAACGGGACACCTCTCTCCATTCTGAAAACTGACCATGGATTCCTTCCCTTTGTTTCCTGTCTGATTTTAACCATGATCTTTGTGGGCACAGCCCACGAAAGCTCACGAGACCATCTACGTATTTGAGTAGTCTTTCAAGTGCTTCCGGACTATTGGTTGTTTTTAAGGTTTTCCTGGTACAGACTAACTCGGCTACCCCTCTGAATTTTTTTTCCCCCCCAGTTATCAATCCACGAGGGGATCTTCCCTCTTATCCTATGATAACATACTTGACGGGAGAGCCTTTGGCGAGGGACCTTGTCAAAGGCTTTCTGGAAATCCTTCTAGTACACTAAAGCGGCTGGCTTCCCCCTCTTGTCCGCATGTCTGTTGACCCCTCCCCCTGAAAGAACTCTCCAGCAAGGCATGACTTCCCTTTCCAGAAACCATGTTGATTTCCACTCGGCCCTCCCCCCAGAACAAATTCTGTTCATCTGACAATTTTATGCTTGAGCATGGGTCCAAGTAATTTGCCCGGTACCGACGTTAGACTTACCGTGTGTAATTGCCAGAATGCCCTCTAGAGCCCTTTTAAAACTAGGGGTGGGTCCCGTTGGCTGTCTTCCCAGTCATTAGGTACAGAAGCTTGATTTAAAGGCTAGGTTACCAACCCCAGTGAAGACTTGCGCAGTTTCACATTAGACTTCTTCTTCTTTGGGAACTCTTGGGTGAATGGCGTCTGGTCCCGCTGACTTGTTACCGTGAAGTTTGATCAGCTTGAGGTGTCACTAGAGGAGGTTTCGGAACAGTCAGGGACAATGGCTCAGATTTGTCAGCTCAAAAGATTTGCTCGGCTTTGGGAATCTCCCTCACTCTATCCTCAGCTGTGAAGACGAAAGCGAAGAATTCCTTTAGTTTCTCTGAGCACCTCATGGTCTCGGAGTGCTCCTTCAGCATTTGGATGGTCAAATGGCCCCGCTGGCTGGCTGGCTGGCTGTTTAGCAGGCTTCCTGCTTCTGATGTACTTAGCCAAATGTGTGAGTTGGTTTTTTTTTTTTTTCCCAATTTCTTTCTTTGGCTGCTTGGCTAGCTGTTGTTCAAACTCCTTTTGGCTTTTCGTCTTCTATTTTTACACGTAATTGGACCATTTATGCTCCTTTCTGCTTTGCTCAGTAGGATTGAACTTGCACTTCTTTTTGGAACGATGCCTCTTTCTCTCGCTGCTGCTTTTTCTTGGTGGTTCTGCTAGAGTGGTTTTTAATGTGGCGGACGCATTTAAGTTGTTGGGCCTCTCTTCCAGCGTCTTTGAAAAGTGTCCGGGCAGCTTGCAGGGATTTGACTTTTGTCACCGTACCGGTTTGATTTCTGCTTAAGCAACTTCCTCATTTCTGTGTAGTTCCCCTTTCCGAAATTCAGTGCCACTGGGATGTCAAACTGGATGACATTATGATCACCACTTCCAAGCAGTCGGTTTCTATTGAGCTCTCGGATCAGATCCTGTGCTCCACTTGGGACCAAGTCAAGAATTGCCTCTCCCCTTGTGGATTCCGGAACCAGGTAGCCCAAGGATCAATCTTTTTAAGGTATGAAGAAATGTTCTCTGTGCATCCCGTCCTGAGGTGAGGTGTAGCCAGTCAATATGGGGATAGCGGGGCATTTCAACTATTATTACTGAGGTTTTTATGGTGATAGCCTCGCTAATCTCCCTTAGCGTTTCGTAGTCACTGTCGCTGTCCTTGTCAGGTGGAGGATAATAGTTCCCTAGGGCTATCCTCTTCTTCTTCTTGGAGCAGGAGATGGCTACCCACAAATATTGCGTGGCATATTTAGGTTCATTTAAGGTGTTTACTTGACTCGATTCTGCATTTTCTTTCACGGATAGTGCCGCTCCCCCACCAGCACGACCTGTTGTGTCCTTCGCATCCCTGCCCAGGTTATGGCTGTGTCCCATTGATCGTCCTCATTCCACCAAGTTTCCGTGGTGCCTATTGTATCGCTATCCTTCTTTGATACGAGGCAGTCTGGTTCACCCGCTGAATATTTAGACGTCTAGCGTTTGTGTAGAAGCACTTGAAAAGTGTCCCTCCTGATCTGTCTGCCACTTGCAGAGGTGTTAGCCTCTGTTTTGTTTCTCATCTGCTCTTACCCATACCCTCTCATCTTCCATCCTGTCTTTCTTACTAGACCGTAGAGACTCTGCATGAATAGAGCCTCCCCTAAGAGATGTCTGTGTAGGATCCAAGTGCTCCTCCGCACCCGTGGGCTTTCCCTTAGCCCTTAGTTTCAAACCTGCTCTACGACCTTTTTAATGTGAAGTGCCGGCAGCGGGGTACCATTTTGGTTTAGGTGGAACCCATCCTTCCTGTATAGGCTCTCCCTTTCCCCAAGGCTCCTCTTCTCCCCCCCCCCCCCCCCCACTGTTCCTGATAAAGCTTAAATCCCTCCAGTCTACACCATGGTCTCGTCCACGCTTGGAGACTGAAGTGCTGCCTGCCTACCTGGTCCTGCGTGTGGAAGCGGAAGCGTTTCAGAGTTAGCCTGGGAAAGGTCCGAGAGGAGCTCTCGGGTAAGTGTGGCTCTTTTTGGGGAGGTGGTCGGGGCGGAGGGTTTGTTGAGGGGAGGTGGGATGAGTATCGAGTGTCTGTCTGATTTCTCTAACTGGTGCCTGTTGCAGGGAGTGAGACACCATGTGTTTGGCAGTTGAGAGTGCTTGGTTGCAGGTGGGCACCTTGAGGGGGGGATTGGGCTCGGAGGGAAGGCTTGAAGCCGGCAGCCGGAGCGAACGGAGTGAGCAGCCAAGAGGGGAGTTTCCCTTGGGAAGGTCCAAGTGGAGCTCGGGTAAGCGTGGCTTTTGGGGGGTTGCGTTAAGAACGGCCATAGTGGGTCAGACCAGATGCCCGTGTAGCCCAGTATCCTGTCTTCCAACAGTGGCCGGTGCCAGCTGCCCCAGAGGGAGTGACCAGACGGGAACGAAGCGATCCCTCTCCTGTCGTCGGTTTCCAGAGGCTAGGGACGCCATAGATGGACCTGACCTTCATGAATGGATCTAGTTCCTTTTTTGGAGCCCTATTCAAGTCCTGGTCTTCTCAAGCTCCTGTGGCAAGGGGTTCCGCGGGTTGACTGCGCGCTGCGTGAAGGAACAACTTCCTTTTTTGTGTTCAACCTGCTACCTATTAATTTTATTTGGCGACCCCTCGTTCTTATGGGAAGAAGTAAATCACTTGTCCTTATTCACCTTTTCCGCCCCAGTCACGATTGTATAGACCTCTGTCGTCTCCCCCTCTTTTTCTAAGCTGTGAAAAGTCCCAGTCTTTTTAATCTCTCTTCACACGGGACCCGTTGCGAAGCCCTCGTCGTTTTGGTGGCCCTTCTCTGAACCTTTTTCAATACCTGGTGTATCTGTTTGGAGATGAGGCACCGACGTCTGTACGCCGGATGCAAGGTGTGGGCGTACCGTGTCTTCAGAGAGGGGCGATAAGAGATTCTCGGTTGTCTTCTCTCTCTCTCTCTCTCTCTCTCTCTCCTTTTGAAAGGATTCCTCAGGTTGTGTGTGCTTTTTGACTGCTGCTTCGCATTGAGTGGATGAATGTTTTCAGAGAACTCCCCCAATGACTCCAAGAGCGAGTGCTCTGTCTCTCTCCTGAGTGGTTAGAGCTAAATTAGTCCCCATGGTTGTGTACTTGTACTCGGGGATTCTCTTTTCCTCATGTCCGTTCCTTTCCATTCAACGATGTGAACTTTCCTTTGCCACTTTGCTGCTCACTGACTTAGTTGTGTGTGATCTTTTTCAAGCTCTTTGCAGTCTGCTTGGTTCTTAGCTATCTTGAGCAGTTGAGCATCACCTGCAAATTTTGCCAGCTCACTGTTGACCCCTTTTCTCCAGACCTTTTATAAATAGGTTGAATTGGATCGGTCCCGGTGCGGACCCTTGGGGGGTGGGGAGGAAACGGGACACCTCTCTCCATTCTGAAAACTGACCATGGATTCCTTCCCTTTGTTTCCTGTCTGATTTTAACCATGATCTTTGTGGGCACAGCCCACGAAAGCTCACGAGACCATCTACGTATTTGAGTAGTCTTTCAAGTGCTTCCGGACTATTGGTTGTTTTTAAGGTTTTCCTGGTACAGACTAACTCGGCTACCCCTCTGAATTTTTTTTTCCCCCCCAGTTATCAATCCACGAGAGGATCTTCCCTCTTATCCTATGATAACATACTTGATGGGAGAGCCTTTGGCGAGGGACCTTGTCAAAGGCTTTCTGGAAATCCTTCTAGTACACTAAAGCGGCTGGCTTCCCCCTCTTGTCCGCATGTCTGTTGACCCCTCCCCCTGAAAGAACTCTCCAGCAAGGCATGACTTCCCTTTCCAGAAACCATGTTGATTTCCACTCGGCCCTCCCCCCAGAACAAATTCTGTTCATCTGACAATTTTATGCTTGAGCATGGGTCCAAGTAATTTGCCCGGTACCGACGTTAGACTTACCGTGTGTAATTGCCAGAATGCCCTCTAGAGCCCTTTTAAAACTAGGGGTGGGTCCCGTTGGCTGTCTTCCCAGTCATTAGGTACAGAAGCTTGATTTAAAGGCTAGGTTACCAACCCCAGTGAAGACTTGCGCAGTTTCACATTAGACTTCTTCTTCTTTGGGAACTCTTGGGTGAATGGCGTCTGGTCCCGCTGACTTGTTACCGTGAAGTTTGATCAGCTTGAGGTGTCACTAGAGGAGGTTTCGGAACAGTCAGGGACAATGGCTCAGATTTGTCAGCTCAAAAGATTTGCTCGGCTTTGGGAATCTCCCTCACTCTATCCTCAGCTGTGAAGACGAAAGCGAAGAATTCCTTTAGTTTCTCTGAGCACCTCATGGTCTCGGAGTGCTCCTTCAGCATTTGGATGGTCAAATGGCCCCGCTGGCTGGCTGGCTGGCTGTTTAGCAGGCTTCCTGCTTCTGATGTACTTAGCCAAATGTGTGAGTTGGTTTTTTTTTTTTTTTTCCTTTTTTCCAATTTCTTTCTTTGGCTGCTTGGCTAGCTGTTGTTCAAACTCCTTTTGGCTTTTCGTCTTCTATTTTTACACGTAATTGGACCATTTATGCTCCTTTCTGCTTTGCTCAGTAGGATTGAACTTGCACTTCTTTTTGGAACGATGCCTCTTTCTCTCGCTGCTGCTTTTTCTTGGTGGTTCTGCTAGAGTGGTTTTTAATGTGGCGGACGCATTTAAGTTGTTGGGCCTCTCTTCCAGCGTCTTTGAAAAGTGTCCGGGCAGCTTGCAGGGATTTGACTTTTGTCACCGTACCGGTTTGATTTCTGCTTAAGCAACTTCCTCATTTCTGTGTAGTTCCCCTTTCCGAAATTCAGTGCCACTGGGATGTCAAACTGGATGACATTATGGTCACCACTTCCAAGCAGTCGGTTTCTATTGAGCTCTCGGATCAGATCCTGTGCTCCACTTGGGACCAAGTCAAGAATTGCCTCTCCCCTTGTGGATTCCGGAACCAGGTAGCCCAAGGATCAATCTTTTTAAGGTATGAAGAAATGTTCTCTGTGCATCCCGTCCTGAGGTGAGGTGTAGCCAGTCAATATGGGGATAGCGGGGCATTTCAACTATTATTACTGAGGTTTTTATGGTGATAGCCTCGCTAATCTCCCTTAGCGTTTCGTAGTCACTGTCGCTGTCCTTGTCAGGTGGAGGATAATAGTTCCCTAGGGCTATCCTCTTCTTCTTCTTGGAGCAGGAGATGGCTACCCACAAATATTGCGTGGCATATTTAGGTTCATTTAAGGTGTTTACTTGACTCGATTCTGCATTTTCTTTCACGGATAGTGCCGCTCCCCCACCAGCACGACCTGTTGTGTCCTTCGCATCCCTGCCCAGGTTATGGCTGTGTCCCATTGATCGTCCTCATTCCACCAAGTTTCCGTGGTGCCTATTGTATCGCTATCCTTCTTTGATACGAGGCAGTCTGGTTCACCCGCTGAATATTTAGACGTCTAGCGTTTGTGTAGAAGCACTTGAAAAGTGTCCCTCCTGATCTGTCTGCCACTTGCAGAGGTGTTAGCCTCTGTTTTGTTTCTCATCTGCTCTTACCCATACCCTCTCATCTTCCATCCTGTCTTTCTTACTAGACCGTAGAGACTCTGCATGAATAGAGCCTCCCCTAAGAGATGTCTGTGTAGGATCCAAGTGCTCCTCCGCACCCGTGGGCTTTCCCTTAGCCCTTAGTTTCAAACCTGCTCTACGACCTTTTTAATGTGAAGTGCCAGCAGCGGGGTACCATTTTGGTTTAGGTGGAACCCATCCTTCCTGTATAGGCTCTCCCTTTCCCCAAGGCTCCTCTTCTCCCCCCCCCCCCCCCCCACTGTTCCTGATAAAGCTTAAATCCCTCCAGTCTACACCATGGTCTCGTCCACGCTTGGAGACTGAAGTGCTGCCTGCCTACCTGGTCCTGCGTGTGGAAGCGGAAGCGTGTCAGAGTTAGCCTGGGAAAGGTCCGAGAGGAGCTCTCGGGTAAGTGTGGCTCTTTTTGGGGAGGTGGTCGGGGCGGAGGGTTTGTTATGGGGAGGTGGGATGAGTATCGAGTGTCTGTCTGATTTCTCTAACTGGTGCCTGTTGCAGGGAGTGAGACACTGGATACTGGGCTAGATGGACCTTTGGTCTGACCCAGTACGGCCATTCTTATACAGGGGTGTAATTAGGACAGACAAAGCTCAATTGGAATTGCAGCTAGCTAGGGATGTGAAGGGTAATGAGAGGGGGAAGAACAATCCAGGGAATTACAGACCAGTCAGCCTCACCTCAGTCCCGGGAAAAATAATGGAGAGGGTCTTGAAGAATCCATTTTGAAGCACTTGGAAGAGAAAGAACCAATCAGGACTAGTTGACATGGATACACCAAGGAGGGCAAGTCATGCCTAACCAAAATGATTAGCTTCTATGATGAGGTAACTTGCTGTCTGGACACGGGGGGGTCGGTGGCTGAGAGACTTTGCTTTTAGCAAAACTTTTGATACGGTCTCGCACAGGATCCGCGGCAGCCAGTTAAGGAAGTATGGATTGGATAAATGGACTATAAGGTGGCTGGAAAGCTGCCTAGATTCAGGCCCAACAGCTAGCGATCAACAGCTTGATGTCTGGTTCGCCGTCAGTTTCAAGTGGCGTGCCTCAGGGATCAGTGCTAAGGTCATTTTTTCCCCATCACCTTTATTAATGACGTGGATGAGGGGATGGGTTGCACCCTCAGCAAGTTTGCAGATGACACTAAGCCAAGGGGAGAGGTAGATATGCTGGAGGGCAGGGATAGGGTCCAGATTGACCTAGGCAAATTAGAGGTTTGGGTCATGAGAAATCTGAGGTTCAACAAGAATAAGTGCAGAGTCCTCCATGTGGGATGGAAGAATCCTAAGCACTGTTCCAGGCTGGAGACCGACTGTCTAAGCAGTAGTTGCCCAGAAAAGGACCGGGGGATTACAGTGGAAGAGAAGGGAGATGAGAGTCAACAGCATGCCCTTGTAGCTGAGAAGGCTAATGGCATATTAGGCTGCATTAGGAGGAGCATTTCCAGCAGCTCTACAGAAGTTGTTGTTCTCCTTTGTTCGGTACTGGTGAGGCCACATATGGAGTATTGCATCCAGTTCGGGGGCCCTCCCTACTACAGAAAGGATGTGGATGCATTGGAAAGTGTCTAGCGGAGGGCAACAAAAATGATTAGGGGGTTAATATGTAACTGCTGAATTTTTCAGCGGTTGCACATTTATATGTCAGGGGGAAGGAGGAGGCTCTACAGGAGCAGGTTTGTGCAGGGAACCACCCCACCGTTCTGCTGCCTCTGATACAGAGGCTGGGGGGCGGGGTGGCTTGCATAAAACTGTGAAGGTTAACTGTACACTATCAGAGCCCTAGTTTACGATGCACATTTTAAAATGTCCTCCCAGAATATCCCCCTGGTCAAACGAGATGACAGTTGAGAGTAACTGCTGCAGCCACTTGCCAATATTTAGTACTAAAACACCTGACGCATTTAATCAGGTTACAAGGACCATTTTGCCTGCATTGTTTTTCCAAAACACTTTCCTAATCAATA
Organism: Pelodiscus sinensis; assembly: GCF_052426305.1. Lineage (NCBI taxonomy): Eukaryota > Metazoa > Chordata > Testudines > Trionychidae > Pelodiscus > Pelodiscus sinensis. The sequence continues at coordinate 153,027,395 of NC_143053.1, forward strand.
TTACATGAAGAATAAAAAAGTTATCAAAGCGATGTAATGATGGAAAATATTAGGCTTCTTATTCATCAGTAGGCATCCGAGTTCTTCTGCATATAGAAATGATTAGGCAAAATTTTAAAACCTAGCATGAAAACCAGTTGCAGAACTTCTCTCTACAGTTAAAGCCAAACTGTGTGTTCTGGTTGATATTTTCTACGTTCTGCTTATAAACGCCATCTATCTGTTTGCATAGTCTATATGCAACAATTAGAGAGAAGTACATTTTTTCCTTCCCCAAGAAATGGAAGCAACAGTGTTCACTTTTTGTTTGTTACCAGGGTCTATTCTGTTAATTGTAAGGCTTTGAAGTTATTTACGCAAACCTAATTCATAAATACTACAGTAACTTCTTATTCCTGCAAAGAAGCAGCAACCTAATTTACCTCTTCATTGGAATAGTCGTAAATAGTAAGTGGCTTAATGCAATCATGCACAAACCTGCCACAATACATGTTTAGAGAAGACATTAAAAGTAGTAAAGGAATGCAATGCTTGGTGTGATGACATTCACTAAGTCTTTTAAGGATTGATACCCAATCCCACAAAATGTGTTGGCTAAATGGAAACACGATTAGCTAGGTTTTTTGCCTCCGTCCCCCAAAAAGCACTGCAGCCCTCTCTGAGAAGATGTTTGTGTAATGTGTTTTGTAAACACTACCGTAGACCACAGCTACCTTCTCCATCTTATTTTTCCCATAAAATAATTAAGATGTAGAACTGGATAGCAGAGAATTGGTCCTGTAAGGATAATTTTTAATATGGAGATATGCCATCATCTCGTAGAACTGGAAGGGACTTTGAGAGGTCATCGAGTCCAGTCCCCTGCCCTCACAGCAGGGCCAAGTACCACCCCTGACAGATTTGCCCCAGATCCCAAAATGGCCCTCTCCAGGATTGAGCTCACAATCCTGTGGTTTAGCAGGCCAAGGCTCAGGCAGCTGAGCTATCCCTCCCCCCAATCACTAGATAAATATAACTTGTTTCCTTTTTGTGCTTCTAATGTTAACATTTCCAAATCGAAGAGGTACTATTTCTTTCAAACTTCTTTGGTGTTTAAGAAAAAATAATACTTTCAAAATAATCACCTGCACTATACAGAAATGGCTTATTTTGTTTAACGTGTGAATCTGTCTCCGGTTAAATTGGGCAACCAATACTAATGGTACAGTGTCATAGGCGGTTCTGTTATGCTGAAAAAATAGCAGTGTCATGAATGCAGGAGAAAAGGAAGCAATAGAAAAATTCTTGATCACAGCTTGTATTGTAGAACGAGAGTGAGAAGGAAATCAGCTTAATTTTCAGTCTCTGCCCACAATTTTTGCCACTAATCCGGTACCTCAAATTAATGCAGCACAAGGTGAATCACATGGATTTAAAAATTAAGTATTTTAGGGTGGGTCTAGACTACGGGATTTTTTTTTTTTAAAGTGGCCTTTCTTCCCCTCCATCTAGACAGCTGCCGTGTTCTTTTGAAAGTAAATCAAAAGACTGTGGCAGGTTTTTTGACCGCGGAAGACCTCGTTTTATGAGGAATAACACCTTTTGAAAAAAGGCGCTATGTAATGTAAACTGTGCTTTTTCAAAAGACAGCATCCAGACTGCCTGAGTGCTCTCTTTTGAAAAAGCGGTTTGCTTTTTTGAAAGTACTGGTTATAGTCTAGATACTTTAGAAAAAGAGCATCTTTCGAAAAAGGCTTGCAGTCTAGATGTAATGTGAAAGCTAAAAGATGCCTTTAAGGCACTAGAGAACCAGTACTTAATTCTTGGTCACTGCAACAGATCAGTCAGGATGATCAGTGCCACAAAGCAGGCTTTAAAGCCAGAAAGGATGGCCATGATCTTTTAGTCTACTCTGACATGCACACTTCAGAATCTTGCTCTCCCATTCCGCAACAGACCCATATCTCAGAAGGAATAGATCCCCTCAATTCTTTGGTGGCAATTCTTTCATTACCACGTATGTACTGATTGATCTCTCATTGAACACGATTGCTTTCATAAAAACAAATTTACAAAATGCTTGCAAAGTAACCTTATTTTAAATTATGTAATTATGGTAATAATGTGTTAAAGATGCAGTAAGATGAAGGCTACTTACGATGTTATGCTAACGTAGGCAGATGGTATTGCACACAATTTGGTGCAATAACGACAGAGGTATCATGTGTCAGAATTCACAGTCCAAGCAGAGACTTCCCTGAGTTTGCCCCACCAGCTCCCCAAATACAATCTGCAAGAGAAATCAACTGTCTTGTTTTCTGCAATCCTTCACTGTTGGTTCCTCATAATAAAGCTATATACGTTAAGTCAGATCTGTGACCGTTGGAGTGCTTTTATTTATAGAAGTCTTGCTTTTAATGCATTGAATATTTAATTGACAATCTCATGCACTAAGTTTACTTTTACAGGATCGTTTTAAAATAGAATGTTTAAAGTTAGTTTAGCTTAGTTAATAATTTCTTACGTGTTTAGTCAATTGAGTAAAGAGCAAAGCAAAAGGAACCAGTCCTGGACAACAATTGGTTCAAATGCTTAAAAAAATAAATAAAAAATGCAACATTGAACAAGCCAAGCTTTGCGCGGAAACTATGCTTGAAATATGATAGAGAACTCTCCTAACAGCTTGGTTCTAACAGACAGGGGAGGGTTGTTGTCAGGGGGTACGCCCCTGACGGGGGCTGCTGAGACCCACGTCTCATTCCGGGCCCATACCGCACCCCAAAGTCTCCAAAAGTTCAGGCCCCTCTATCAGGGGATATACGGTATCAATGTCCCAACACAAAGTCCCGGCCCCTCTATCAGGGGATATACGGTATCAATGTCCCAACACAAAGTCCCGGCTCCTCTATCAGGGGATATACGGTATCAAGGCCTAGTCCCTCTGAGGAGCCTCTCCCGGCCTCAGGCCTGGTTATCCGGGGGGGGGCCTGCGTGGTAGGGGGACCCGGGCCCTCCCTCTCCACCGGGCCCCAGCCCAGGGCCCTTTTAGGCAGGGTCTGTGGCTCCTGCCGGCTCGGCGGGGAATCCGGCCGATACAGGCTGAGCCAAATTTTGTATCCCCTGCCCTGGGCTGCTTCCTACCGCGCCCTGGTTCCTCGGGGGCCCCTTGTCCTCCGAGGCAGGACCTGCTGGGGTTGTGGGCAGGTTCCGGTCTCCTGGAGTCGGGGTCTGCTTCTTCGGTGTCTGGGTCCAGCACTGGCAGCAGCTCTAGTCCCAGCGGCTGCACAAACACTGGCCTGGCTTGGTCTCCTCCTTCCCCCAGCTGTCTTCCTGCCTGCTGGGCTCCCTCTGCCTTTATACCTGGCCTCTGCTGGGAGCATGCCCAGCAGGGCCGGAAGGGCGGGGCCCTCTCAGCCAGCTGGGCCTGGGCTACTCCCAGCCCTGCAGTGCGGGGCCTGTTCGCCCCGTCACAGTTGTGTTATGGTGCATTTATAGTAATCTCCAAAATGCTAAAATTTTAAAATATGAGCCTGTGGAAAGAGAGAAGACCCATTGCAGCTAGATTTGACATCCATAAAATCAAAGGAAAAGGCCCCCTTTGGTCTTAGCCCCAAGGATGAGGGAAGACCAAGAAAAGCACAACCCCAGCTTGCCCAAATTTAGATCGTAGCAGAAGAAAGCAATTGGCAATGCAATCACTTGTTATACTGTGTAAATAACCCATGTTTGCCAAAGATAGTTGTCACTCCCATCTGATTACATTGATGCCCCTCAGGATGAGAGGTATTTGCAGGATGGGCTTTTTGAGAGTGTGCCGAACACTTACGTTTGCTACCGTGTCCGTGTAGCAACCATAACACGGTTTCCAAATATTTCTGAAAGTTTTGGAACAACATTTGACCTATAACCCCTGACTGAGTTACTGAAGTCTTCAAATCCTGTTTTAAAGTTACAGGCCATTCACCATTTACTCATATAACCGTGCAAGTGACCCATGCCCAATGCTGCAGAAGAAGGTGAACCCCCCGAGACACTGCTAATTTGGCCCAAGGGAAAATTCCTTCCCAGTCCTAAATATGGTGGTCAGCTGGACCCCGAACGTGCCAGCAAGATCCAAACATCCAGACAATGTCTACACTACATTGATGTATTGGAAAAAGGTATGCCGCGTAGCGTAGATGTAGCTTCAGACTCCTAGGTAAAAAGACATTGTAGTAACTCCGAGAGCTCCATGACTAGAGTCTCATCACTGGCCACGGTGGGTATTTGCTGTTAACGGTTGCAGCGTGACTACGTGCCACTGTAAACAGTCCCCTCATACCACCCTCTCCGTACAATTATTAAGCACAGTCTTAAAGCCGGTAAGGTTTTAGGTCCTCCGTGCTTTTCGCTGAGGAGTTAATCCAGAAATTCTCGCCTCTGATTGTTAGAAACCTTTGTCTAATTTCAAGCCTAAATGTATCGATGGCCAGTTTGTCTGCATTTTTTCTTGTGTCCACACTGGTGCTTAACTTATAATGCCTCTCCCTCCCTGGTATTTATCCCTCTGCTGTATTTAAGGAGTGCGAGCGCATCTCCCCTCAGCTGTTGTTTGATTAGGCTCAACAAGCCAAGCTCATTTAGCCTCTCTTGCCTAAGGAAGGTTTTCCATTCCTCTGATCATCCTAGCGGCTCTTCACTGCACCTGTCCCTGTTTGCACTAATCTCTCTTTAATCCGGGAAACCGGAATTGCACACGCTAATCCAGTTGAGAGCTCCCCAATGTCGTGTATAATGACATTAATGCTTCACTAGGGCTATTGGAAATACCTTGCCTGATGCATCCTAGCATTCCATTGGCCTTTTTCACAGCTGCCTCATGCTGGCAGCTTGTGGTCATCTCGTAACAAACCAGTTTCCTTCTCTGTTGCTTCCAACTGACAAGTCCCCAACTTAGAGCCAAAAAAATCTTTGTTACCAACTGCACTGCTAAATTTTATTCCATTCCAGTTTTGGAGATCATCCAGATTTTATTGCATGATATTGCCAATATGGCGGAGGACCAGACTACCTCTCTGCAAATTTTATGAGGCTATTTCCACTTGTTGTGCCAGGAGCATGAATACAAATCTTAAAGAAGATTGGTTCCAATACCTATCCTTAAGGAATTTCACTAATAACTTCACTCCAGCCTGACAGTTCACCATTCATTATAACCCAGCAGTTCTTTATCCAGCTTTCAAGTCTCATTAATTCCCATCTATCAAATGCCTTACTGAAATCCAGGTAGATCAGATGTACTGGATTGCTTGCATGTAAAAAAGTCAATTTCCTCAGACCGATCAGGTTGGTCTGGCGTAATCCACCTTTTGTGAAACCATGGTGTATTTTCTCTGTTAGCTTTTAACCTCTGTGTTCTTAACGACTCTTTCAAAATTTGTTCCAAGAGCCTGCATACAATGGAGGTTAAATTAGACATGCTATAGTTTCTTAGATCATAATTTTTTGTTTTAGAAAGAATAAACAGGCACAGGTTGACTCGCTCATATCTGGGACACGCTAGCCTGGCACGACTATGGCTATTGCTAGATCAGAGAGCCCCGGGTTCAGAAAGTCAGGTCCCCGGGGCCGGTCGAGACTTAGCATCCCTGGCAACCCAAGAGTAGCAGCTCTTTTATTACTGGTTTTAAGTTCCTTTGCAAGCTCCAGCTCTGCCTGGCTTTTGGCAGTCCATTCTTCCGCTACACTTTCTAACCAAGAGGTTGGTTTTCGTGCTGGTACGTCTCTCTTCCACTGCTCTCAGGCTTTCTGCTTTCTCTTAATAACATGCTTGATTGACACCTCGCTCATTCAACTTGGTCTGCAACTTTGATTTAAATGCCAAACCTCTTCCACATTCGGATCCTCAAGTTCTTCACTCCAGTCCACATCTACTACTAATTCCTCATATGTTTTCAAGTTTGTCTTTTTGAAATCAAGAACCTTAGTTGCACACTTACTTTTATGTATCCATCCATTTAATTTAAAATAAATTAGCTCACGATCACTTGAACCAAGGTTTTCCCCTACAACCAACCTTTCTGTGAGGTCTCGCTAAACCCTCGATATCAAATTTAAAATTGCATCACCTCTTGTTGGAACGGTGAGTTTATGGTGAAGAACTGTCAGCTATCACACATCCAGGAAAACTTGAGTCCTGCCATTATTAGGAGCACTTACCCTCCAATTTTTATCTTGGAAATTACAGTCTCCTATCATTACTTGAGTGCCAGCAGTATCTAGTTCAATAAAAACATTAGAGATCTTTATCCATATCCAAATCTGATCCCGGTGGCAATCAGCTGCAGCAGACTCTCTATACCCACTTGCAGGATCTGGTGCTTCGATGTTGAGCTTAGGCACTGTCTTGAAAAGCCACACCATCCTCTGAGGGGTGCAACGTCCGTGCAATTCAGATAGTTACTTTAGAGTACACAGGCTGCCCTTGTCCTGGGGAACAACTGACTCTCCACTAGGACCAAATTGGGCCCCAAGCTCTTCAAGGTGTATTACCTCCTGACTCACCTTACACATCCAGGACTTTCTATCTACTGGATTTTGCATAGCTCGTGGCGTGCCACACCTTCACTCCCTCCTGTCCCCACTAGAAGGGAGAGACGCTTGGTAGTTCAAGGCTCATCTGGTTTCTGATTGCATACAGTGTGAAGTTAAGATGCGGCCACTAAAGGAATCGGGACTGGTCTCTGTGCCAAAATCTGTTTACACAGAAGCCAAGCCAAATATTGCCATTTTGGCAATAACGTTACTCTCTCACTAGTCCAAAACCAGGAGAAAATTCCTTATCCGGCAGGGATGTAAGATCCCATTACCAACCGGTAAGGTTAGGGATGTTCAGGTGTACTTCTGTACACAGTTAACTAATAAGTAGGGAGGGAACAGAGGAGGGAGGAGCTGGTGCACATGGAGAGGCAGCAGCACGGAGAGTGGGGTGGGGGAAGGCAAGAGCCAATGTACGTGGGAAGCCAGAGCCGCCCGCCGCTCCTATCGCCTGCGCTGCTGTCAGGAGCCAGTACGTGCGGGGAGCTGGCTTTTAAGGTGGCTCCTGCGTGTGCCGTTTTCTGCAGAGCCACCTGCCCCCTAGGCTGCTGCCTCTTTCCATGCTCACGCCTGCCCCCTGCGTGTAAATATATTTTAACATCTCTAGTTACAGGTGATTGTTTCCTGGGTAACCGCTTACCATTTAACATCCCTATGTCCAGCATTGCTATCAGCAGTTAAATCAGAAGCGGCGTGGAAGACCAAACTGTCACTGTCTACTCAGGCTCTAAAAGTCTTGGAGACTGTAGGAAAAACCCATCGTAGCACCAACTCCTTAGCTGGCATCAGGTTTGTGTCTATTTTCCATTGCCAGTACCTTTGTAATGTTACTGCAAGTCCATGCAGATGCCCGCCAGGTTAAAATAAAGCAGACCTTTCCACAGGTGGGACACAGTCAACCCTTTTCTCCTTAAACAACGAGAAGTTGTGTGGCACCTTATAGACTGACATGGCTACCCCTCTCATACCTTTTCTCCTTCGTAATATGAACCAGGACTTGGGGATCTTGATAGATGATCAGCTAAATACGAGGTCCACGTGAAATGCTGTGACCCAAAGGGTCGATGCAATCCTTGAAAGTATACACAAAGGAATATCTAGAAGGATGGGGAAGACTGCATTATCTTTATTTGGTACTGGTGTGACACCCACCGGAATAGTATTTTCAGTTCTGATATCCCACCCTTCAGGAAGGATTTTGATAAATTGGAGAGGATTCAGAAAAGAGCAGGAGAATGACTGCAACATGTGTTGGAGTGAAAGGCTCAAGGAGCTCAGTCCTTCGGCTTAACCAAAAGAAGGCTCAGGGGTCACTTGATCAGTTCATAAGTATCCCCATGAGACACAAAGAGAGGGCTCTTCAATCTAGCAAATGTATGACAAGATCAGAAAGCTGGAAGCTGATGCTAGACAATTGAAGCTAGAAAGCACAGGGTATTCGTTTTTAGAACGGTACGGTAATAACCATTGGAACAACTTACTACAGGCCCCAGTGGATTCTTTTCCATTACTGACAGCTAAGCTTTCTCTCCTTCCTCCGCGCCCCCCCCCCCCACCTCCCTCCGCACTTCCAAATTTTTCTAATTCTAACAGGAATTAATTCAGGGGGTCATACTAGACGATCCCTGTGGTCTCTCCCGACTTTATAATCTATGAATGTTCTCATTCAATAGGTTCTCAAGTAGCATTTAAAATTACATTTTATGCAAGGAGTAACGGAACCAGAGAAGGTTGACGTGCTCCACATCCGACACATCTTACCGCCTTCCCATACTAGAGAATTGCGAACAGGTGTTTTAAGTAAATGTTACTTAGCCTTTTTCTGTAAAATAAAAATTCCACACCAAATACCACTGAATTTGGATAAAACAAATGATGGAGGAAAATAGTCAACTATTTCAGTTTTCAAAGTGTGAGTATTTTTAAAAACCCTCATACTGTCTTTTCAAACTACAAGCTAATGTAAAATGTTTCCTTGCCTATTTATATTCAAATTTCCTTGTGTGTTTCTCCTTCGTGCAAACCTTGCTGCTCCAAAATTCACTATGTATAAACTACTCTTTTCAATCAGAAGAGTTAAAAGCTTCATATATAACAACACCTTAAATGGTTTAATTTACTTTATCCTACTGAGACGCATAATACTAAAGCCACAAAAAGCAGAAGTGAAGCAGTCCGGACCAGCAGAAGTCAGGACTGCTTAGTCCCGGCTCACACTGGGTCTGGGATCTATCCCCGGTGTGGCGCTGCCTTTTAAATGTAATTTAAAATGCAGAGCCACAGCGTTCGTGGACCGGGCGCAAAGCGGAACTGAGCTGGGCTTGTTCAGCGCCGGCGTAGCATCACAAACAGCTGCCTTTCAGAATGTCATACCTAGGCTGTAGTGTACATGCTCCGTAAGAGCTTCTGTTCTTTGCTGCTGTCCTCACTCTGGCCGTACGTGGCTTCAGAGGCTGCTCCCGACTCTTTCCCATCATTGAAAAGAGACTCGGGGGTGCATCGCAGCAGGGGGAGGGGGCAGGGTGTAAGCAGGGGGCAGAAATGTACCAGCCTAGGGGCTTCAATTAACTTTCTGGTGGGGCAGAAAGGGGGCTGGAAAGAAAAATTGGGCAGGGAGGGGAGTGTGATTGGAGCTGGGGTGAGCCCTTCTACCGGAGTTTTGCTCCCACACAAGGAAGGACAACGGGGGTAACTGTTACCCAGAGATTGAGCCCCCTGCCAACGGTGCAGATCTAGGAGAGGGGCAGAGAGGGGTTTTTATTTCCCTTTTCAGAGAGACACGTGCCTGAGCGCAGGGCAGCTTCCCGTCTGCTCTTAAAGGTACAGCTGCCCTAATATCTTGTCTTTCCCTGCCAGCCCCTGCAGTCCCTCCCTCTCTGCACTGACTGCTACAGTCCATGGGGCAAAATGCTGCAAGCATCCCATCCCACATGCAGCTGTGAGGGAGCATGTAACACATTCTGAGGATTTAAAAGTCTCTCATCAGTTAATACGTGAAGTCTCATAACTGTTCAAATATTTGTCTTATCTCTTGCTGTGATTCCCTGAATTGCATTCCTGTCCTTCTACCCCACTTTAACGGTAGCTTTGCTCCTTTACAAATGTTATTTCTCTTACTCTTATTACGGGGCTGCGTCCGCTGCGTGCTACGCTTACCAACCAAATCCCCTGTAGTCTGGAGGGGTGAATGAGCGGGCTGGGAGTGTGGGGTCTCGGCTTGGGAAGTTGGGGCCACTTACTTGCTTTCACTTGGCTCCCAGCACCATAGCTCAGTCCCCGTCTACCACTGCTTTTAAAATCCATCTCATTTATTTTGCATTAATCGCTTCAACAAATTGAGCCCCTTAATTTTCATGCCACTCTATAAGTTGAGAGTTTGCCCTCACCTGCATTGCTGGCTGCATTCCTTTCTGGTCACCCTACTCCAAAAAGATGTAGCGGACATGAAGAAATTTCCAATCAAAACAGTGGCAATGATTAGAAACCCTGCAAGGTTCTGTGTGAAGAGAGACATTACACATAGCAATGAATAAGCGGTTACGCACTGGGGTCTCGGACAGTGTAGGGGACCCAGCCCCAGCAGTTCTTCCCTGGTGATGCAGCCCCCGCCTGCTCCTGGGCTGTGAAGTGGGAGCCAGGGCTGGAGCAGCCCATGCCCGGAGGGCTCGGCGCCAAGGCTGCCTGCAATGGCAGCGGCATGTGGACGCTGATGAGATGATGATGTCATTCTGTAGTCCAGCATGAGAATTCTTTTATATATATAGTGAGAGATTACTCTGAACACGTCATTATATATCTCTACTAGCATTACCCGTCCAGGGCTTACCTCGAAATAAGCTACGCAAATTGAGCTACTTCAATTGTGTAGCTTATTTTGAAATTGGGAGTGTCTACCCAGCACTTACTCTGAAACAGAGCATTCTTCCTCTGACTGCTCTTACTCCTCATACAATGAGGGTTATAAGAGTCAGAGTAAGAAGTTCTCCGGCTTGGCAATATTTTGACGCTCTTTTGAAATAACTGCTTACTGTGTAGATGCAGACTAAATTCTTTTGAAATAATGTGGCTGTGTCAACGTACTCTCCCTGAATAGCCGGCTGGTTATGGAGCGGTGGGACGCCCAGCAGTGACACCAAAACTTCCGAATGCAGAAGGCCACCTTTATGGAGCTGTGTGCCTGGCTCACCCCTGCCTTCTGAGAACAGGACCCCCAGATGTGACCTGCCATCCCCCTGGAGAAGCAGGTTGCCATCACTGTCTGGAAGCTTGCCACCCCAGATAGTTACCGGTCCATGGGCATCCAGTTTGGCGTGGGAAAGTCCACCGTCAGGGCCCTCCTCATGGAGGTAAGGCACTCTTGAGCTGCTGTCTCTGCAGGGTGGGGGAGTTCTGGAAAGGGGGACCCTAAGGAAAGCGGGATGGAGGGGCGGGGGTGGGCTGAGGGTTGGGAGAAGCCCTGTTCCTGGGAGGTTGTGCCGTCCTGCTTTCACTCAGCCCTCCTGGGATGGCGGCCTCATGGGGGGTGACTCCTGGGGTGTTTGGGGGGGAGAGCGAAGGGGAGTAGGCACCTCCCAAGAGCTCAGGCACTCCCTTTCATTCTCTGTTTTGTATATTTCTTTGTCTCCTTATGCACGTGGTGAGGGCCATCAACTCTGTCCTGCTGCACAGGGTCATCCGCCTGGGAGACCTGGACCCTATTGTCACCGGATTTGCTACCCTGGGCTTTCCAATTGCGTGGGAGCCATTGATGTAATGTAACCCATATTCCAATCCACGCACCTCATCATCGAACCACCCAGTACATCAACCAAAAGGACAAGTTCTGGATGGTGCTGCAGGCCCTGGTCGACCGCTGTGAACAGTTCACGGACATTTTCGTCGAGTGGTTGGGCAGGGTGCACGAAGCCCGCATTTTCCGAAACTCCAGCCTCTACTACAAACTGGAGGCTGGCACTTTTTTCCCTCGGCGTGACCTTCGCATCGGAGACGTGCAGATGCTACTGTGCATCGTGGGGGACAAGGCCTACCCCCTCAAGCCGTGGTTCATGAAGCCCTGCACCAGCCACCTGAACCCCAGCAGGACCAATTAAATGCCCTCCTCAGCCAAGCCCGCATGGAGGTGGAATGCGCCTTCGGGCGCCTAAAGGTGTAGCTCCGGTGCCTCCTGACCCGCCTCGATGTGGGGGAGCACAATATCTCTGAGGTGGTCTCGGCCTGCTGTGGCCTCCACAACATCAAGGAGAGAAAGGGGGAGGCCTTCCTACTGGGGTAGAGGTCAGAAGCTGGCCGGGAAGGAAGGGCCTTCGAGTAGCCACACACAGCTGCAATCCGCCAGGCCCATCAGGTGGGGGTGCGCATCCGGGATGTCCTGAGGGAGAGTTTTTCTCAAGGACCCCAGTAACTCTCCCCAGGGCCTCCCCACTAGGGGCCTGTGCCTTGCCCCCCTCTGCCTTTCTCACCACAATCCCTCCCTTTCCCATTCCCTATACTGTCAATAAAGACACCGATTTTGAGTTGAAAAACAAAACCTTTGTATTTTTTCATAATAAAAGTAATTGGGAAGTGTAGAGGAGGGGGGCAGGCTGAGAACCTGGAGAGGGAGGGTGGAGGGGGACTGAAAACCTGGATGGGCAAGAGGGACTGAGAACCTGGATGGGGGAGAATGGAGGGGAACTGAGAACCTGGCTGTTCCCCACTCTGGCATGATGATTGCAGAAGTGGGGCCCTGCAAAAGCACCCCAAAACCTTGTCTTTACAGGCTTTGGTACAAAGACTTCCCCCCAGACTCCTGATACCCGGACTTTGGGGAATATCCGCTGCCACCACTCAAGTATTCCAAGGAACCAGGGAAAAGATCACTTGGGAAACCTCCTCCCTAAAACCTCAGGGGTTCCTGAAGCTCTTTCCCCCAAAGAGCTTGAAAAAAGAAAAAAGAAACTAGCTACAGTCTGTGGTAGCTGACTCCTAGTCAAACAGACAGAGTGACCTCTCAGGACACAAAAATGAACCAATACTGATTAATAAGAAAAAGAAAACAAACTTTTATTATCAAAACAAAACTACCATTGCAAGCATAGTTGAGATGGCTAGATGGTAAGGGCCACTAATTGATATACTCAGAGAAAATTCCGTGAGTTAGAACGCTTGATTGCGAAAGAGAGAAAAAACACTGTTAACAGCTCAGACATCAATTCCAAATTCCCAAACCATAAAACCTGATGGGCTAATTAAACTTTGCCCTACTTACATATGGTGAGACTCAGACAAAGGAGGGAAAAGATAAAAGTTCCTTTGTTTCAGTTTGAAATCCCTACCTGCATTACTATTGGCTGATACCTGGCTAGGGACAGGAGACATAGTTAACCCCTTAGCCACCAGGCTGCTGGTCAGCCCTCCTGGTTATGACAGGGAGGGGGGCTCAGGCCTGGGAGCGGCGCATGGTGCAGCTAGAAGTGCAGCCTCAGGTCCAGGGACCTCGGCGGTGGGTGGGGTCTGGGACAACAAAGGTAGACAGGAGGGGGGCATAGAGAGGGGTCAGGTATGGTACAGGGGGGGCGCGAGCAGAGACAGGATTTCATGGATGGTGGCATCATTTCATGGATGGTGGAACACATGTTTTTGCCCTACCGCACAATCTGATCCCACATGCAGGTCTGCCACTGGGCGTCATCCCGGACCCTCTGTGCCAGGGTTTGCTGCATGTCACAGAGGATGGCCACGTGCTGTCTCGTGAGGTCCTCGTGGACCCTCCTGCACTTGCGGCTGCCCTGGTGTCGGGCGGCTGCCTCGAATGGCATTGCTCGTCCCTCAGAGACGCTTGGTCTGGCTGTGGAGAATAAAGAGGGAGAGGTGGTAATTAATCTAAGCAGACACTGTCCCTGAGGCCCTGCCCTCCTCTGTGATCAGCAATCAACAGTCTTTGGGCCGGAGGATGGGGATGTCCTGGGAGCAAGGCCATGTGTGGCCTGCACAGCAGGCCCTGCCTCACAGGGGCCTCGAGGTGTATGGGGACCATGCTTCCACCCTCCACCCCATCCAACAAACAAGCAGACAAGGGAAGTGTCTGGCCACACTGGGATCCCATGGGTGGGAGAGGGCCCTGGAGCAGCCTGCCCCTCCATGGGGCTCACACGCACACCTGCGCCTGGCTGCGCTGCCTCACGCATGCAGGCAGGCATACCCGTGTACGGCACTCCTTGGACTGTGTGGGGTCTTGCGTGCGCCCTTGTGCCCAGCCTCCTTCCAGCGGTGGCTGGTGGTGGGAGGGCGTGGGTCAGACATGTGAGTGGTCTCCCCAGAGCCCATGAGCAGGAGTCCAGGGGTGCTCTGGGGCTGCCTCACGAGACCACGTTGTGCAGACCGGCACAGCACGTGCTTTCACGTGCATGGACTGCAGCACAATGTCCAGGTCGAGCAGGCCGAGCGACAATCGCAGCTCAACCCTGTGGGGTCCTGCCCTGGAGCGAGAGCTTTGCTCACGGGCTCTGGCGTAGCCCTGGCAGAGCTCTTTTACTTTGCTCCGTACCTGTTCCAAAGTTTGGGGGAAGGGGTGGCCCCATGCAGCCAGATCCTCAGCCATCCGGCCGTACATGTCTGCATTGCGCACCCGGGAGCAAAGGTTTTTAGGGTAGTTTTGCAGGCCCCCACTTCTGCATGCCAGAGTGGGGAGTTAGCCTTGACAGTGTATAACCGGTGCTCACAACGACTAGGAGGGAGAGGGAAAGAGCAGTTACCCCAGGGCCCAGTGATTTAAAAGAGCCCAAACCCTGTAAATCACTGCTAGAACACTGGGTGGCATGGGAAGGGCAGTGCTGAAGAGAAGAGGATGTGAGAGGCCTCTCTAGACCAGTGGCAGGCCACAGGCAGCCAAATAGGACACAGTGAACCCCCCATCTATCAGCATTAGCGCCCCTGGACCAGGGGATGTGAAAGGCCCCTCTGAACCAGTGGCAGGCACACAGGCAGCGAAGTCTAACGCAGTGAAGCCCCATCTATCACCTTTAGCTCCCTCTGGACCCGGGATGTGAAAGGCCCCTGTGGACCACTGGCAGGTGCAAAGGCAGCAAAGTGTAACATAGTGCACCCCCATCTATCAGGATTAGCTCCCTCTGTAGCCATAAAAGGATGGGTAGCGAAAACTGAGCAAAGTCAAAACTGACATACTAGTATGTCAGTAACCGCTACTGGGAGCTGATCTGGAGAGCAGCTGCTTGTGACGTTACAAGGGCCTCTTGCTCCAGCCTCTTTCTCCAGACCAGCTATGGCCACTGTACCACACAGCACCAGCTGCGCTGGGCAACACCGCCACTTGTACACTTTGCCTTCCAAAAACCCTTGGCTGCACACACCAGTAGCCCCCTCCTTCTTCTCGACCACTTGCTCTGTGGGGAAGGCCTTTGAGGGGCTGCTCAGCTCCTCCCACGCTCCCTCTTCCCAGCCTTTCCCTCGCCCACAGCCTCATCAACACCTTCATCCTCTTCTCACAACCCTTGCTTTCTGCCCTTCTCCTTCCTCACATCCCACGCTCCTCAAACTCACGCCGTCACAAACTCAGGCACGGGAGCCCACGGTGTTCCAAGCGCTTCCTTAGGGTCGCATCTTCTCAGGCCCGCACATCCTTCCTTTCCATGCCCGCAGGACACACGTTCCAAACACAGAGCTTTCCAGGAGCCAAAGAGCTGCTCATGGACTTTGGCACCCAGGAAGAAGTCTTCTTGCTCTCCTTCCCATGGAGCTACTCCAGGGTATGTCTACACTACAAAGTTAATTCGAACTAACGGACATTAGTTCGAATTAACTTTGATAGGCGCTACACACGCTCGGAGCGCTTAGTTCGAACTAGGTAAACCTCATTCTACGAGGACTAAGCCTAGTTCAAACTTACTAGTTCGAATTAAGGGGTGTGTAGCCCCTTAATTTGAACTAGTGGGAGGCTAGCCCTCCCCAGCTTTCCCTGGTGGCCACTCTGGCCAACACCAAGGAAACTCTACTGCCCCCCTCCCGGCCCCGGACCCCTTAAAGGGGCACGGGCTGGCTACGATGCCCGTGCCAGGTGCAAGCCTGCCAGCACCCAGCCAGCAGACCCTGCACCTGGCACGGCTCGAGCCAGCCACCCGATGCCCCCCAGCCCTCCCCCTCTTCCCGGGACCAGGCTGGCGGCTCCCGGGAGCTTGCCCGGGACCGCAAGAGGCGGGCACCCTCCTGGTCTAGTGCGGACATCGTGGACCTCGTCCACGACCTCGGCACTAGGCACAGGAAAGTGGCCGTCTAGGGCAGAAGAGCTGCCAGCCTGGCCACCCAGGAGCTGGTGTGCATGAAAATCAAGGTGGTCCACTGAGACCCCCCGACCCTGAGCCCTGAGCTTACAATGGCCGTACTGGGTCAGACCAAAGGTCCATCTAGCCCGGTAGCCTGTCTGCCGACAGTGGCCAACCCTAGGGATCCTGGAGGGGATGGACCGAAGACAGGGACCAAGCCATTTGTCTCGTGCCATCCCTCTCCAGCCTTCCACAAACTTTGGACAGGGACACCACTCCTACCCCCTGGCTAATACCACTCCATGGACCCAACCTCCATGACTTGATCTCACTTCTCTTTAAACTCTGTTCTAGTTCTAGCCTTCACAGCCTCCTGCAGCAAGGAGTTCTACAGGTTGACTCTTTGCTTTGTGAAGAACAACTTTCTGTTACTAGTTTGAAGCCTGCTACCCATTCCTTTCCTTTGGTGTCCTCTAGTCCTTCTATTATGGGAACTAATGAACAACTTTTCTTGATGCACCCTCTCCACCCCACTCATGCTTTTATAGACCTCTATCATATCTCCCCTCCATCTCCTCTTTTCTAAGCTGAAAAGTCCCAGTCTGTTTAGCCTCTCTTCATATGGGACCTGTTCCAAACCCCTCATCATTGTAGTTGCCCTCCCCTCTCCCACCCTCTCTCTTCCCCTCTCCCACCTCCTTTTCCCAGTCTCCCCCAGTTTTGTTCAATAAAGAGAGATTCTATTTTGGAACACAATTGTCCTTTATTTTGTACATCAGGAAGGGGGGCTAGGGAGGGGTAAGTGGAAGGAGGTGAGGGAGGAATGGGGTACG
Organism: Pelodiscus sinensis; assembly: GCF_052426305.1. Taxonomy (NCBI): domain Eukaryota; kingdom Metazoa; phylum Chordata; order Testudines; family Trionychidae; genus Pelodiscus; species Pelodiscus sinensis. Next base: position 153,044,040 of record NC_143053.1, read on the forward strand.
AGCCCCCAACGGGGAGGACTGGGCTGGCTCTGCGGGCTTCTGGGGGTGGAAGCTCTCCTGCAGCCCCCCAATTGCCCCCTCTCCGCAGATGGCAGCCTGCGGCAAGTGCAGCCGGTCTGATGGCCGAGCGCTGTGATGTGCCCAGTGTGGGTACTCCGGGCAATCCAAGCCAGGACTGCTTTGCAAGCGGGGCACCCCTGAGAATTGTCTGTCCGGGGTGGGGGGTCGGGTCCCTTTAAGCACAGCCCTCGGCTAGCCTGAGACAGCAGCTCCACGCTCTAAGTCCTCATCTGATGCCCTGCTGGCACTGCTTCTGGCCATCCTTAACCCTGGTTCAGGGTCCACTCTGCGTGGACATGCTAGTTCGAATTAGCAAAACGCTAATTCAAACTAGTTTTTTAGTCTGGATGAGTTAGTTCGAATTAGCTTAGTTCAAATTAAGTAATTCGAACTAAGTTAGTTCGAATTAGCGCTGTAGTGTAGACATACCCCCCACTCGCTGTCCCTTCCCAAGCCAAAGTCAGGGCCACCTGCCGGCTCTCTGTGCACATGGGTGCAATTAGGCTGAGCCAGGGCCTGCTGCTCTGAAGATCCCTCGCTAAAAAGCCATGCCGTGACTCCGACTCGAGCCGAGGTTGCTGCGGCGGCAGCACAGAGTACTAACCGCTATACAATCACGGCCGAGCCATGGGCCCCCGCGGCAGCTGAACGGGAAAGGCTCAGCTCTGCGCTCGCACAAAGGCCGCTTTCCTCACCTAGGGCTGCAGCTTCTCACGCACCCCTCCTCTCCGCACCCACTGGAGTAACTGAATTTTAGCCCAGGGGGTTTCCCTGAGTATCCTTATCAATTGATTGCTCTTTCCATCTAGACACTTTCCTATGCTTGCAACTGTAGTTTTGTTTTGATAATAAAAGCTTGTGTCTTTTTTTCTAAATAACCGGGATTGGTGGATGGCTGTGTCCTTAGGACTCAGCGCCCAGTTATAAGGGCAGAGTCCATTGTTGTCTGTGTTGTCCTTCCGTGTTTCCCAACTCCAAGCAAAAGGGAGGTTGGGGCAGGGAGAGAGTTTTACCTTTGGGAGGAGATTTCCCAAGTGATCTCTTCCCTGGTGTTCTTGGAATTACTTGGGTGGGGGCAGCGGATTCCCCAAAATCTGGGTATTAGGATTTTGGGGTGAAGTTTTTGTACCAGAGCCTGTAGAAGCCAGGTTGTCGGAGTGCTCTTGCGGGCCCCCACTTCTGCATTCGTCGTGCCAGAGCGGGGAACAGCCTGACACATCCCAAGCCCCAGCCAGGGCCAGCTGCTGGCTCTCTGTGCACATGGGCGCAATCCGGCTGAGCCAGGTACTGCCACTCCGAAGATCCCTCACTAAAACCCTCCCGTTGTGACTGGCAGTCAAAGCGACGTTGCTGCAGCCACACACAGCACAGAGTACTATCCGCTGTACGATCACCGACGTGCCTTTACCATGGGCAAGCCAGAGCCACTGGCTTTGCAGGGTCATTATCTCTCTGCAGGTAAAAATCACCTTGTGGGGGCAGGAGTGCTGGTTCCTGTATGGGAATAGAGGGGCCAGGCACCCTGCTGGCCAGGCAGGTGGCATTTCTTTCTCTCCATGCAAAAAGCTGGCGGTAACAGCACTTTCCCATCAGGGAGTTGCAGCCCAGTCTCCGGCGCCAGGGATACTCAGCACGATATGAACAGAGAAGGCAGGCATTATAGCACTGAGGTGACCGGAGACTTTATGGAGGGTGCTTTTGGTCCCATGCGCTTTGCGCTTGTCCCCTCCCCAGAGGGGAAGGAAAAGAGAAATCCCTCCTCCCCTCGTGGGGTTAGCGCCAGCGAGCAAAGGGAGCCGCGTCCTCGGCGCGATTAGCACCTTAACCGACCGATCTAACCGAGCAGCCGGCGCACGCTGGTTTCAGAGCTTTGAAGTCAGGCGAGCAAGCGCTTTCCCTGCTTCCCTGCCGCGGGACACGGCGCGAGCGGCTCTGCTACTTGCGGGGCATTTCCGGCGGCATTTTCAAACCCCGGCAGAGCACGTGCGCGCAGACAGCCCCTCCCGCACTCGGGCCGACGGGAGCCCGCGGCGACAGGCAGGGAGCGCGCCCGGCGCGCGGCTCCAGCACGGGACATGCAGCGCAGGCGATGGAAAGGGGCCAGCTGGGGACCCCGCCTGGGGGGCGGAGCGGGCGGGGGCGGGGCTACTATTTGAAGGCACGAGGGGGGAGGGGCGCCTGCCGGCGGGGAGCAGAGAGCGGGGCGGGGCCTGGCTGCCGCAGGGGACAGTAGCGCGGGGAGCTACCGGCCGCAGCACGAGTCCCACAGATATTGGTGCGCGTGCCGCCTCCTCGCCGCCTTAACCCCGGGGCCCCCGCGCCATGGCCCCGCCCACAGTCCTCCCAAGGCCTTCGGAAGCGCAGCGGCGTCCCCTTACTGCGCAGGCGCCAACTTTCCCGCCAAAAAAGGTCGAAACCAAAAAACGTAATAGGGCGGAGCCTTCCCCCCCACCACGTGGTCAGGAGATGGTATCGCCCAGGGCTGAGCATATAAAAAGGCGACTACTGGCCACGCCCCTTTCACTCCTGGACGCACAGGCCGCCTTGCTGCCCGTCTCGCCGGTAGGGGAAAGGTTTGTCTCCGCGGACGCGCCTTGGCTGCTCCGAGCCGGGTAACCGCTGCGCTCGGCTCCCCCCCGCCCGGAAAGAGCAGCGCGGAGCGGGGAGACGCCCGGGGCCGCCTCCTGGGGCCGCTTTGCTCCAGCCCGGCGTGTTCCCCGGCGCGCGTCGAAAGCGTTTCTCTGTTTCCCGGCCAGGCTGCAGCGCCGCCCCCTGCTCCTTGGAAAGGCTCGCCTGAGAGCGCTTCGACGGGAGCTCCGGTGAGAGAGTGTGTAGGGGGTGGGGCGCGTGGGCGGTGTCCCCAATAGGCTGGGCAATGTATCTGCTAGTCTCAGTGTCTGGGTATCTTCCTTCACTGGTGCCGGTTGCACAGACTGTCTGGCCAGGCTTTGAGCAGTTTGAACTGTGTGTAACGGGAGTGCTTTGTTACAGCTGAATGTACGAGGGGCCATAGATTGGGAGGCAAGGCTTTGAGCTGGGCCTGCTTCTTGCACCACCACCCTTACAGGAAAGGCAGAGGAAAAACTGAGGGAGCAGCCAATGGGGTTGCTTTTGAGAGCTCTGATGGAAGTTTGGGTAATTGAGGCAGTGCTGGGAAAGGGTTGGACGGTGGCTTGTGTCATGAACTGGCTGATGAATTCTCCAAAAGTCTGTGTGTCAGGTGATGTTCCCTCACTGGGGATTGCTTCACACAGGCTTGAGCTGTGTGTTGAGCAGTTGGAATTGTCTCTAATGGGAGTGCTTTGTTACATGTGGATGGACAGGGGCAATAGATATGGAGGCAAGGCTGTGAGCTAGGCTCCTTTTTAGAGCCACCATCTTTGCAGAGAGAAAAGTAAAGGAGCAGCCAACTGAGTAGTTTCCCAAAGATCTGATGGGAGCTTGGGTGAGTGTGGCCATTTTGGGGGCAAGGCTGTCTGTGTTTTTAGTTGGCTGCACTCAGTATCCACTAGTCTCAGTATCTGGTGATTTTATGTCAGTGGTGCCGGTTGCACAGACTGTGTGGACATGGTTTGAACAGTTGAATTGTGCCTAATGGGACTGCTTTGTTTCAGGTGGATGGACAAGGGGCAATAGAACTGGAGGCAAAGCTGTGAGCTGGGCCTCCTTTTTAGGGCCACCATCTTGGCAGAGAGAAAAGTGAAGGAGCATCCAACTGAGGAGTTTCCCAAAGATCTGATGGGAGCTTGGGTGAGTGTGGTCATTTGGGGGGCAAGACGGTCTGAGTCTTTAGTTGGCTGCACTCAGGATCCACTAGTCTCAGTGTCTGGTGATTTTATATCAGTGGTACCGGTTGCACAGACTGTCTAGACATGGTTTGAACAGTTGAATTGTGCCTAATGGGAGTGCTTTGTTACAGGTGTATCAACAAGTGGCAATAGATTTGGAGGCAAGGCTGTGAGCTGGGCCTCCTTTTTAGAGCCACCATCCTTGTAGGAAAGACAGGCAGAGAGCAAACGGAAGGAGCAGCCAGCTGAGGAGCTTGCCAAAGATCTGATGGGAGCTTGGGTGAGTGTGGTCATTTTGGGAGCAAGGCGGTCTGTGTTGTTAGTTGGCTGGACTAAGTATCCACTAGTCTCTGTGTCTGGTGATTTTATGTCACTGGTGCCGTTTGCACAGACTGTCTGGACATGGTTTGAACAGTTGAATTGTGCCTAATGGGAGTGCTTTGTTACAGGTGTATTGACAAGTGGCAATAGATTTGGAGGCAAGGCTGTGAGCTGGGCCTCCTTTTTAGAGCCACCATCTTTGCAGAGAGAAGTGAAGGAGCAGCCAACTGAGTAGTTTCCCAAAGATCTGATGGGAGTTTTGGTAAGTGTGGTCATTTCGGGGGCAAGGCGGTCTGTGTTTTTAGTTAGCTGCACTAAGTATCCACTAGTCACAGTGTTTGGTGATTTTATGTCACTGGTGCCGGTTGCACAGACTGTCGAGACGTGGTTTGAACAGTTGAATTGTGCCTAATGGGACTTCTTTGTTTCAGGTGGATGGACAAGGGGCAATAGAATTGGAGGCAAGGCTGTGAGCTGGGCCTCCTTTTTAGAGCCACCATCCTTGTAGGAAAGGCAGACAGAGAGCAAATGCAAGGAGCAGCCAATTGAGGAGCTTGCCAAAGATCTGGTGGGAGTTTCGGTAAGTGTGGTCATTTTGGGGGCAAGGCGGTCTGTGTGTTTAGTTGGCTGCACTCAGTATCCACTAGTCTCTGTGTATGGTGATTTTATATCACTGGTGCCGGTTGCACAGACTGTCGAGACATGGTTTGAACAGTTGAATTGTGCCTAATGAGAGTGCTTTGTTTCAGGTGGATGGACAAGGGGCAATAGAATTGGAGGCAAGGCTGTGAGCTGGGCCTCCTTTTTAGGGCCACCATCTTGGCAGAGAGAAAAGTGAAGGAGCATCCAACTGAGGAGTTTCCCAAAGATCTGATGGGAGCTTGGGTGAGTGTGGTCATTTGGGGGGCAAGACGGTCTGAGTCTTTAGTTGGCTGCACTCAGGATCCACTAGTCTCAGTGTCTGGTGATTTTATATCAGTGGTACCGGTTGCACAGACTGTCTAGACATGGTTTGAACAGTTGAATTGTGCCTAATGGGACTGCTTTGTTTCAGGTGGATGGACAAGGGGCAATAGAATTGGAGGCAAGGCTGTGAGCTGGGCCTCCTTTTTAGAGCCACCATCCTTGTAGGAAAGGCAGGCAGAGAGCAAACGCAAGGAGCAGCCAATTAAGGAGTTTGCCAAAGATCTTGTGGGAGTTTTGGTAAGTGTGGTCATTTTGGGGGCAAGGCGGTCTGTGTGTTTAGTTGGCTGCACTCAGTATCCACTAGTCTCTGTGTATGGTGATTTTATGTCACTGGTGCCGGTTGCACAGACTGTCGAGACATGGTTTGAACAGTTGAATTGTGCCTAATGAGAGTGCTTTGTTTCAGGTGGATGGACAAGGGGCAATAGAATTGGAGGCAAGGCTGTGAGCTGGGCCTCCTTTTTAGAGCCACCATCCTTGCCTGAGAGAAAGCTATAGGAGCAGTCAAGAGGGGTGCTTACCAAAGACCTGACTGGAGCTCAGGTAAGTGTGGTGTTTGGGCGGGAGGGTTTGGGCTGTGGGTTGTCGTGAACTGTGTGGGTTAATTGGTCAGTAGTCTGTCTGGTCATTTTCTTTTACTGGTTCCCATTCCTGGACTATTTTCTCATATGTTGAGCCATTTGAATTGTGTATAATGGGAGTGCTTTGTTACAGTTGGGTGTACAAGGGATAGATTTTTGAGGCAAGGCTTTGAGCTGGGCCTCCTTTTTAGAGCCACCAGCCTTATGCCAACGGCAGAGCAAAATCGGAGGGAACAGCCAACAGGGTTGTTTTCGAAAGATCTGATGGGAGCTTGAAGTAAGTATGGTGTTCGTGGGGCCTTTGTCGTTTGGTGGCTGGGCTAGGTATCCAAGAGTCTTAGTGTTTGGTGGTGATCCTTCACTGGTGCTGGTTGCACAGACTGTTTGGTGGTATGTTGAGTAGTATGAATTGTTTCTATTGGGAGTGGTTTGTTACAGGTGAGTCTGCAAGGGGCGATATAATTGGAGGAAAGGCTTTGAGATGGGCCTCCTTCTTAGATCCTCCATCCTTGCACCAAAGGCCAGCAGAGAGAAAACTGAATGAGCAGCCAAGTGAGGCACTTGCAAAATATCTGATGGGAGTTTGGGTAAGTGTGGCAATTTTGGGGGTGAGGGTGCTGTGTCGTAGTTGGTGGGCTAAGTATCCACGAATCTTCGTGTCAAGTGATTTTTCTTCGTTGGTGCTGGTTGCGCAGTCTGGCCATGCTTTGAGCAGTTTTATTGTGCCTAATGAGAGTGCTCTGTTACAGGTGGGTCTACAAGGGGTGAGATTTTTTTCAGGCAAGTCTTTGGGCTGGGCCTCCTTTTTAGAGCCACCAGTCTTACACCAAGAGCAGAGGAAAAACGGAGGAAGCAGCCAACAGGGTCACTTTGGAGAGATCTGCTGGGAGCTTGGGTAAGTGTGGTCTTTGTGGGGGCTTTGTCGCTTGGCTGGGCTAGGAATCCAAGACGCTTAGTGTCTGCTTATGTTCCTTCACTGGTGCTGGTTGCACAGACTGTTGGGCTGAGTTTTGAGCCGTTTGAATTGTGTGTAAAGGGCGATAAGATAGGACAAAGGGCCTTTAGCTGGGCTTCCTTCTGAAAGGGACCAGCCAAAGTATGGTCTCTAGAGCCCTTTTAAAAATATGGGCATTTCTGAGTGGTTACAGCTAAATTAATCCCCATGGTTTTGTATTTCTAGTCGGGAATTTTTTTCCTCCCGTCTGCAAACTTACATTCAATGACATGTTATCAATCCATTTGAGGGTCCTCCCTCTTATACCATGACAACCTACTTGACGGGAGAGCTTTTGATGAGGGATCTTGCCAAAGTCTTCCTGGAAATTGTTGTAGTCCAATAAAGAGGCTGGCTTCCCCCTTCTCCACAGGTCTGTTAACCCTTTCCCACTCGAACTCTCCAGGAGGGCATGACTTGGCTTTACAGAAACTGTTCTCCCCTGCCCCCAACAAATTACATCTCGCACAATTTTGTGCTTGACCATGGTTCCAAGTAAATTGCCCAGTAAATTACAATTGCTTCTTTTGCTTGGGGGTTCTCCTAGTATGGTTTTTACTATGGAGGACACATATAAGTTCGGCCTCTCTTTCAGTGCCTTTGAAAATCATCCGGGGTTATACTTCTCTCACTGTACCTTTTTGATTTCTGTTTAAGCAACTTACTCATTTCTGTGTAGTTCCCCTTTCCGAAATTAAGTGCTACAGAGAGGTTAGCGGGGTACCGTTTTAGTTTAGATGGAGCCCATCCTTCCTGTATAGGCTCCCCCTTTCCCCAAAGCTCCCCCCTGCCTGATAAAGCTAAATCCCTCCTGTCAACACCACCGTCTCCTCCACGCATGGAAACTGAAGTGCTGCCTGCCTACCTGGTCCTGCGTGTGGAAGCGGAAGCCTGGGAAAGGTCCGAGAGGAGCGCTCGGGTAAGTGTGGCTCTTTTTGGGGAGGTGGTCGGGGCGGAGGGTTTGTTGAGGGGAGGTGGGATGAGTATCGAGTGTCTGTGTAGCCAGACAGGAAACCCCCTTGTAACATCCATCTTTGCTTGCCTGGAAGCATGCAGGCAACACAGAGCAGTAAAACAGCATAGTCTTTGAAAGCCTGGACAGGAGGCCCAGATATGCCAGCTCATAAGTGACCCTGGATGGCTGTAGACAGAGATAGGCCAATTGTTGACCTTGAGGCTGCGAAAACTGCCTTGGCTGGCACCTATATTGATATGAACACACAGCTGTCCGTGGGGGGAGGAATCTCTCGCCCAGTAAAGAATGTCCAGTACTCACAATTTAGTTCTCTCTCTTACAAGTGTAAATTAAGTTGAAACTCCTTTGTAAGAACTGGCGTCACAAAGACAGACCAGCACAATTTGGAATCTTAGATAAGAAAGAGGATACGGGCCCCTATGGGTATAAAGATGGGTCCAGCACCACATTTACTCTGAGTGTCAATCTACCATCTATCTGCAGGTCGGGTTAGGTGTTTGACCTCCCGAGGTTCCACGGAGATGCCCACCTCGTATTCGTCTTTCCTAGGAATTGAGGGACTGGCTCTGGCCTGATACGCTGGAGTAGAGAGGCACAGAAGGGGGTAAAAATTGTACCTGGATGTGGTCCTTTGTCTGTCTTAAGTGTACACGTAGACTTAGAGCTCTCTAAAGATTAAGCTGTTACTTGGTACCATTATTTCTATTTTCTATCTTAATTTTCTTTGTAACCATTTTTAAGATCTATATTTGCTAGCAGTTAAGAAATAGAGCAATAGCCATTATAACCATATGATTTATAAGCTTCTTTAATAAACCTGTAACTGTTTAAGCTTAAACCTGACTCCTTCAGTTGCTGTAACAGAACCAAGCACAATTTAAAAGAACTCCAGCCGGTCATAAGGGACAGGTATAGGGAGAGCTTGGGCATTTGGATCGTGTCGCTTCCAGAGGACAGATCCGTAGGGGCATCTCTCAGTCTTCCCTAGGCTGCCCGCTGCGAAGGGATCCTGTATCCTAGCAGTCAAAGTCTGAGATGTAATAAGCTCTCCCTGTAAACTCTGGGGCGTCTGTCGGCCTCTTGGCTGCCCTCCGCGAAGGGATCCCGATCCTAGCGGACAAAGACACGGACGTTAAACTCCTTGGGGCGCCCTTCAGCCTCCCAGGCTGCCCACTGTGATGGGACCTTGCGTCTCAGCAGTTAAAGACTTGGGTGTAACACACAAACACACACTGCCCTGACCATCGGCTGAGAGCATTGGCGTAGTCGGCAGGATTGTGTTATTGGTTCAAATACAGCAACGTGAAGCCAGTCACGATTGATGTGGATTTTAGCTATATAGAGAAAATGTTTGCCCTAACTGGTGCTAGTTGCAGGGAGTGAGACGTCATGTGTTTGGCAGTTGAGAGTGCTCTGTTGCAGGTGGGGACCTTGAGGGGAGATAGGGCTTGGAGGGAAGGCTTGAAGCCAGCAGCCGGAGGGAACTGAGTGAGCAGCCAAGAGGGGAGTTTCCCGTAGGAAGGTCCAAGTGGAGCTCAGGTAAGCGTGGCTTTTGGGGGCTTGCGTTAAGAACGGCCATAGTGGGTCAGACCAGATACCCATGTAGCCCAGTATCCTGTCTTCCAACAGTGGAGGATAATAGTTCCCTAGGGCTATCCTCTTCTTCTTCTTGGAGCAGGAGATGGCTACCCACAAATATTGCGTGGCATATTTAGGTTCATTTAAGGTGTTTACTTGACTCGATTCTGCATTTTCTTTCACGGATAGTGCCGCTCCCCCACCAGCACGACCTGTTGTGTCCTTCGCATCCCTGCCCGGGGTATGGCTGTGTCCCATTGATCGTCCTCATTCCACCAAGTTTCCGTGGTGCCTATTGTATCGTTATCCTTCTTTGATACGAGGCAGTCTGGTTCACCCGCTGAATATTTAGACGTCTAGCGTTTGTGTAGAAGCACTTGAAAAGTGTCCCTCCTGATCTGTCTGCCACTTGCAGAGGTGTTAGCCTCTGTTTTGTTTCTCATCTGCTCTTACCCATACCCTCTCATCTTCCATCCTGTCTTTCTTACTAGACCGTAGAGACTCTGCATGAATAGAGCCTCCCCTAAGAGATGTCTGTGTAGGATCCAAGTGCTCCTCCGCACCCGTGGGCTTTCCCTTAGCCCTTAGTTTCAAACCTGCTCTACGACCTTTTTAATGTGAAGTGCCGGCAGCGGGGTACCATTTTGGTTTAGGTGGAACCCATCCTTCCTGTATAGGCTCTCCCTTTCCCCAAGGCTCCTCTTCTCCCCTCCCCCCCCCCCACTGTTCCTGATAAAGCTTAAATCCCTCCAGTCTACACCATGGTCTCGTCCACGCTTGGAGACTGAAGTGCTGCCTGCCTACCTGGTCCTGCGTGTGGAAGCGGAAGCGTTTCAGAGTTAGCCTGGGAAAGGTCCGAGAGGAGCTCTCGGGTAAGTGTGGCTCTTTTTGGGGAGGTGGTCGGGGCGGAGGGTTTGTTGAGGGGAGGTGGGATGAGTATCGAGTGTCTGTCTGATTTCTCTAACTGGTGCCTGTTGCAGGGAGTGAGACACCATGTGTTTGGCAGTTGAGAGTGCTTGGTTGCAGGTGGGGACCTTGAGGGGGGGATTGGGCTCGGAGGGAAGGCTTGAAGCCGGCAGCCGGAGCGAACGGAGTGAGCAGCCAAGAGGGGAGTTTCCCTTGGGAAGGTCCAAGTGGAGCTCGGGTAAGCGTGGCTTTTGGGGGGTTGCGTTAAGAACGGCCATAGTGGGTCAGACCAGATGCCCGTGTAGCCCAGTATCCTGTCTTCCAACAGTGGCCGGTGCCAGCTGCCCCAGAGGGAGTGACCAGACGGGAACGAAGCGATCCCTCTCCTGTCGTCGGTTTCCAGAGGCTAGGGACGCCATAGATGGACCTGACCTTCATGAATGGATCTAGTTCCTTTTTTGGAGCCCTATTCAAGTCCTGGTCTTCTCAAGCTCCTGTGGCAAGGGGTTCCGCGGGTTGACTGCGCGCTGCGTGAAGGAACAACTTCCTTTTTTGTGTTCAACCTGCTACCTATTAATTTTATTTGGCGACCCCTCGTTCTTATGGGAAGAAGTAAATCACTTGTCCTTATTCACCTTTTCCGCCCCAGTCACGATTGTATAGACCTCTGTCGTCTCCCCCTCTTTTTCTAAGCTGTGAAAAGTCCCAGTCTTTTTAATCTCTCTTCACACGGGACCCGTTGCGAAGCCCTCGTCGTTTTGGTGGCCCTTCTCTGAACCTTTTTTCAATACCTGGTGTATCTGTTTGGAGATGAGGCACCGACGTCTGTACGCCGGATGCAAGGTGTGGGCGTACCGTGTCTTCAGAGAGGGGCGATAAGAGATTCTCGGTTGTCTTCTCTCTCTCTCTCTCTCTCTCTCTCTCTCCTTTTGAAAGGATTCCTCAGGTTGTGTGTGCTTTTTGACTGCTGCTTCGCATTGAGTGGATGAATGTTTTCAGAGAACTCCCCCAATGACTCCAAGAGCGAGTGCTCTGTCTCTCTCCTGAGTGGTTAGAGCTAAATTAGTCCCCATGGTTGTGTACTTGTACTCGGGGATTCTCTTTTCCTCATGTCCGTTCCTTTCCATTCAACGATGTGAACTTTCCTTTGCCACTTTGCTGCTCACTGACTTAGTTGTGTGTGATCTTTTTCAAGCTCTTTGCAGTCTGCTTGGTTCTTAGCTATCTTGAGCAGTTGAGCATCACCTGCAAATTTTGCCAGCTCACTGTTGACCCCTTTTCTCCAGACCTTTTATAAATAGGTTGAATTGGATCGGTCCCGGTGCGGAACCTTGGGGGGTGGGGAGGAAACGGGACACCTCTCTCCATTCTGAAAACTGACCATGGATTCCTTCCCTTTGTTTCCTGTCTGATTTTAACCATGATCTTTGTGGGCACAGCCCACGAAAGCTCACGAGACCATCTACGTATTTGAGTAGTCTTTCAAGTGCTTCCGGACTATTGGTTGTTTTTAAGGTTTTCCTGGTACAGACTAACTCGGCTACCCCTCTGAATTTTTTTTTCCCCCCAGTTATCAATCCACGAGAGGATCTTCCCTCTTATCCTATGATAACATACTTGATGGGAGAGCCTTTGGCGAGGGACCTTGTCAAAGGCTTTCTGGAAATCCTTCTAGTACACTAAAGCGGCTGGCTTCCCCCTCTTGTCCGCATGTCTGTTGACCCCTCCCCCTGAAAGAACTCTCCAGCAAGGCATGACTTCCCTTTCCAGAAACCATGTTGATTTCCACTCGGCCCTCCCCCCAGAACAAATTCTGTTCATCTGACAATTTTATGCTTGAGCATGGGTCCAAGTAATTTGCCCGGTACCGACGTTAGACTTACCGTGTGTAATTGCCAGAATGCCCTCTAGAGCCCTTTTAAAACTAGGGGTGGGTCCCGTTGGCTGTCTTCCCAGTCATTAGGTACAGAAGCTTGATTTAAAGGCTAGGTTACCAACCCCAGTGAAGACTTGCGCAGTTTCACATTAGACTTCTTCTTCTTTGGGAACTCTTGGGTGAATGGCGTCTGGTCCCGCTGACTTGTTACCGTGAAGTTTGATCAGCTTGAGGTGTCACTAGAGGAGGTTTCGGAACAGTCAGGGACAATGGCTCAGATTTGTCAGCTCAAAAGATTTGCTCGGCTTTGGGAATCTCCCTCACTCTATCCTCAGCTGTGAAGACGAAAGCGAAGAATTCCTTTAGTTTCTCTGAGCACCTCATGGTCTCGGAGTGCTCCTTCAGCATTTGGATGGTCAAATGGCCCCGCTGGCTGGCTGGCTGGCTGTTTAGCAGGCTTCCTGCTTCTGATGTACTTAGCCAAATGTGTGAGTTGGTTTTTTTTTTTTTTTTTTTTTTTCCCAATTTCTTTCTTTGGCTGCTTGGCTATCTGTTGTTCAAACTCCTTTTGGCTTTTCGTCTTCTATTTTTACACGTAATTGGACCATTTATGCTCCTTTCTGCTTTGCTCAGTAGGATTGAACTTGCACTTCTTTTTGGAACGATGCCTCTTTCTCTCGCTGCTGCTTTTTCTTGGTGGTTCTGCTAGAGTGGTTTTTAATGTGGCGGACGCATTTAAGTTGTTGGGCCTCTCTTCCAGCGTCTTTGAAAAGTGTCCGGGCAGCTTGCAGGGATTTGACTTTTGTCACCGTACCGGTTTGATTTCTGCTTAAGCAACTTCCTCATTTCTGTGTAGTTCCCCTTTCCGAAATTCAGTGCCACTGGGATGTCAAACTGGATGACATTATGGTCACCACTTCCAAGCAGTCGGTTTCTATTGAGCTCTCGGATCAGATCCTGTGCTCCACTTGGGACCAAGTCAAGAATTGCCTCTCCCCTTGTGGATTCCGGAACCAGGTAGCCCAAGGATCAATCTTTTTAAGGTATGAAGAAATGTTCTCTGTGCATCCCGTCCTGAGGTGAGGTGTAGCCAGTCAATATGGGGATAGCGGGGCATTTCAACTATTATTACTGAGGTTTTTATGGTGATAGCCTCGCTAATCTCCCTTAGCGTTTCGTAGTCACTGTCGCTGTCCTTGTCAGGTGGAGGATAATAGTTCCCTAGGGCTATCCTCTTCTTCTTCTTGGAGCAGGAGATGGCTACCCACAAATATTGCGTGGCATATTTAGGTTCATTTAAGGTGTTTACTTGACTCGATTCTGCATTTTCTTTCACGGATAGTGCCGCTCCCCCACCAGCACGACCTGTTGTGTCCTTCGCATCCCTGCCCAGGTTATGGCTGTGTCCCATTGATCGTCCTCATTCCACCAAGTTTCCGTGGTGCCTATTGTATCGCTATCCTTCTTTGATACGAGGCAGTCTGGTTCACCCGCTGAATATTTAGACGTCTAGCGTTTGTGTAGAAGCACTTGAAAAGTGTCCCTCCTGATCTGTCTGCCACTTGCAGAGGTGTTAGCCTCTGTTTTGTTTCTCATCTGCTCTTACCCATACCCTCTCATCTTCCATCCTGTCTTTCTTACTAGACCGTAGAGACTCTGCATGAATAGAGCCTCCCCTAAGAGATGTCTGTGTAGGATCCAAGTGCTCCTCCGCACCCGTGGGCTTTCCCTTAGCCCTTAGTTTCAAACCTGCTCTACGACCTTTTTAATGTGAAGTGCCGGCAGCGGGGTACCATTTTGGTTTAGGTGGAACCCATCCTTCCTGTATAGGCTCTCCCTTTCCCCAAGGCTCCTCTTCTCCCCCCCCCCCCCCCCCACTGTTCCTGATAAAGCTTAAATCCCTCCAGTCTACACCATGGTCTCGTCCACGCTTGGAGACTGAAGTGCTGCCTGCCTACCTGGTCCTGCGTGTGGAAGCGGAAGCGTTTCAGAGTTAGCCTGGGAAAGGTCCGAGAGGAGCTCTCGGGTAAGTGTGGCTCTTTTTGGGGAGGTGGTCGGGGCGGAGGGTTTGTTATGGGGAGGTGGGATGAGTATCGAGTGTCTGTCTGATTTCTCTAACTGGTGCCTGTTGCAGGGAGTGAGACACTGGATACTGGGCTAGATGGACCTTTGGTCTGACCCAGTACGGCCATTCTTATACAGGGGGTGTAATTAGGACAGACAAAGCTCAATTGGAATTGCAGCTAGCTAGGGATGTGAAGGGTAATGAGAGGGGGAAGAACAATCCAGGGAATTACAGACCAGTCAGCCTCACCTCAGTCCCGGGAAAAATAATGGAGAGGGTCTTGAAGAATCCATTTTGAAGCACTTGGAAGAGAAAGAACCAATCAGGACTAGTTGACATGGATACACCAAGGAGGGCAAGTCATGCCTAACCAAAATGATTAGCTTCTATGATGAGGTAACTTGCTGTCTGGACACGGGGGGGTCGGTGGCTGAGAGACTTTGCTTTTAGCAAAACTTTTGATACGGTCTCGCACAGGATCCGCGGCAGCCAGTTAAGGAAGTATGGATTGGATAAATGGACTATAAGGTGGCTGGAAAGCTGCCTAGATTCAGGCCCAACAGCTAGCGATCAACAGCTTGATGTCTGGTTCGCCGTCAGTTTCAAGTGGCGTGCCTCAGGGATCAGTGCTAAGGTCATTTTTTCCCCATCACCTTTATTAATGACGTGGATGAGGGGATGGGTTGCACCCTCAGCAAGTTTGCAGATGACACTAAGCCAAGGGGAGAGGTAGATATGCTGGAGGGCAGGGATAGGGTCCAGATTGACCTAGGCAAATTAGAGGTTTGGGTCATGAGAAATCTGAGGTTCAACAAGAATAAGTGCAGAGTCCTCCATGTGGGATGGAAGAATCCTAAGCACTGTTCCAGGCTGGAGACCGACTGTCTAAGCAGTAGTTGCCCAGAAAAGGACCGGGGGATTACAGTGGAAGAGAAGGGAGATGAGAGTCAACAGCATGCCCTTGTAGCTGAGAAGGCTAATGGCATATTAGGCTGCATTAGGAGGAGCATTTCCAGCAGCTCTACAGAAGTTGTTGTTCTCCTTTGTTCGGTACTGGTGAGGCCACATATGGAGTATTGCATCCAGTTCGGGGGCCCTCCCTACTACAGAAAGGATGTGGATGCATTGGAAAGTGTCTAGCGGAGGGCAACAAAAATGATTAGGGGGTTAATATGTAACTGCTGAATTTTTCAGCGGTTGCACATTTATATGTCAGGGGGAAGGAGGAGGCTCTACAGGAGCAGGTTTGTGCAGGGAACCACCCCACCGTTCTGCTGCCTCTGATACAGAGGCTGGGGGGCGGGGTGGCTTGCATAAAACTGTGAAGGTTAACTGTACACTATCAGAGCCCTAGTTTACGATGCACATTTTAAAATGTCCTCCCAGAATATCCCCCTGGTCAAACGAGATGACAGTTGAGAGTAACTGCTGCAGCCACTTGCCAATATTTAGTACTAAAACACCTGACGCATTTAATCAGGTTACAAGGACCATTTTGCCTGCATTGTTTTTCCAAAACACTTTCCTAATCAATATTACATGAAGAATAAAAAAGTTATCAAAGCGATGTAATGATGGAAAATATTAGGCTTCTTATTCATCAGTAGGCATCCGAGTTCTTCTGCATATAGAAATGATTAGGCAAAATTTTAAAACCTAGCATGAAAACCAGTTGCAGAACTTCTCTCTACAGTTAAAGCCAAACTGTGTGTTCTGGTTGATATTTTCTACGTTCTGCTTATAAACGCCATCTATCTGTTTGCATAGTCTATATGCAACAATTAGAGAGAAGTACATTTTTTCCTTCCCCAAGAAATGGAAGCAACAGTGTTCACTTTTTGTTTGTTACCAGGGTCTATTCTGTTAATTGTAAGGCTTTGAAGTTATTTACGCAAACCTAATTCATAAATACTACAGTAACTTCTTATTCCTGCAAAGAAGCAGCAACCTAATTTACCTCTTCATTGGAATAGTCGTAAATAGTAAGTGGCTTAATGCAATCATGCACAAACCTGCCACAATACATGTTTAGAGAAGACATTAAAAGTAGTAAAGGAATGCAATGCTTGGTGTGATGACATTCACTAAGTCTTTTAAGGATTGATACCCAATCCCACAAAATGTGTTGGCTAAATGGAAACACGATTAGCTAGGTTTTTTGCCTCCGTCCCCCAAAAAGCACTGCAGCCCTCTCTGAGAAGATGTTTGTGTAATGTGTTTTGTAAACACTACCGTAGACCACAGCTACCTTCTCCATCTTATTTTTCCCATAAAATAATTAAGATGTAGAACTGGATAGCAGAGAATTGGTCCTGTAAGGATAATTTTTAATATGGAGATATGCCATCATCTCGTAGAACTGGAAGGGACTTTGAGAGGTCATCGAGTCCAGTCCCCTGCCCTCACAGCAGGGCCAAGTACCACCCCTGACAGATTTGCCCCAGATCCCAAAATGGCCCTCTCCAGGATTGAGCTCACAATCCTGTGGTTTAGCAGGCCAAGGCTCAGGCAGCTGAGCTATCCCTCCCCCCCAATCACTAGATAAATATAACTTGTTTCCTTTTTGTGCTTCTAATGTTAACATTTCCAAATTGAAGAGGTACTATTTCTTTCAAACTTCTTTGGTGTTTAAGAAAAAATAATACTTTCAAAATAATCACCTGCACTATACAGAAATGGCTTATTTTGTTTAACGTGTGAATCTGTCTCCGGTTAAATTGGGCAACCAATACTAATGGTACAGTGTCATAGGCGGTTCTGTTATGCTGAAAAAATAGCAGTGTCATGAATGCAGGAGAAAAGGAAGCAATAGAAAAATTCTTGATCACAGCTTGTATTGTAGAACGAGAGTGAGAAGGAAATCAGCTTAATTTTCAGTCTCTGCCCACAATTTTTGCCACTAATCCGGTACCTCAAATTAATGCAGCACAAGGTGAATCACATGGATTTAAAAATTAAGTATTTTAGGGTGGGTCTAGACTACGGGATTTTTTTTTTTAAAGTGGCCTTTCTTCCCCTCCATCTAGACAGCTGCCGTGTTCTTTTGAAAGTAAATCAAAAGACTGTGGCAGGTTTTTTGACCGCGGAAGACCTCGTTTTATGAGGAATAACACCTTTTGAAAAAAGGCGCTATGTAATGTAAACTGTGCTTTTTCAAAAGACAGCATCCAGACTGCCTGAGTGCTCTCTTTTGAAAAAGCGGTTTGCTTTTTTGAAAGTACTGGTTATAGTCTAGATACTTTAGAAAAAGAGCATCTTTCGAAAAAGGCTTGCAGTCTAGATGTAATGTGAAAGCTAAAAGATGCCTTTAAGGCACTAGAGAACCAGTACTTAATTCTTGGTCACTGCAACAGATCAGTCAGGATGATCAGTGCCACAAAGCAGGCTTTAAAGCCAGAAAGGATGGCCATGATCTTTTAGTCTACTCTGACATGCACACTTCAGAATCTTGCTCTCCCATTCCGCAACAGACCCATATCTCAGAAGGAATAGATCCCCTCAATTCTTTGGTGGCAATTCTTTCATTACCACGTATGTACTGATTGATCTCTCATTGAACACGATTGCTTTCATAAAAACAAATTTACAAAATGCTTGCAAAGTAACCTTATTTTAAATTATGTAATTATGGTAATATTAATGTGTTAAAGATGCAGTAAGATGAAGGCTACTTACGATGTTATGCTAACGTAGGCAGATGGTATTGCACACAATTTGGTGCAATAACGACAGAGGTATCATGTGTCAGAATTCACAGTCCAAGCAGAGACTTCCCTGAGTTTGCCCCACCAGCTCCCCAAATACAATCTGCAAGAGAAATCAACTGTCTTGTTTTCTGCAATCCTTCACTGTTGGTTCCTCATAATAAAGCTATATACGTTAAGTCAGATCTGTGACCGTTGGAGTGCTTTTATTTATAGAAGTCTTGCTTTTAATGCATTGAATATTTAATTGACAATCTCATGCACTAAGTTTACTTTTACAGGATCGTTTTAAAATAGAATGTTTAAAGTTAGTTTAGCTTAGTTAATAATTTCTTACGTGTTTAGTCAATTGAGTAAAGAGCAAAGCAAAAGGAACCAGTCCTGGACAACAATTGGTTCAAATGCTTAAAAAAATAAATAAAAAATGCAACATTGAACAAGCCAAGCTTTGCGCGGAAACTATGCTTGAAATATGATAGAGAACTCTCCTAACAGCTTGGTTCTAACAGACAGGGGAGGGTTGTTGTCAGGGGGTACGCCCCTGACGGGGGCTGCTGAGACCCACGTCTCATTCCGGGCCCATACCGCACCCCAAAGTCTCCAAAAGTTCAGGCCCCTCTATCAGGGGATATACGGTATCAATGTCCCAACACAAAGTCCCGGCCCCTCTATCAGGGGATATACGGTATCAATGTCCCAACACAAAGTCCCGGCTCCTCTATCAGGGGATATACGGTATCAAGGCCTAGTCCCTCTGAGGAGCCTCTCCCGGCCTCAGGCCTGGTTATCCGGGGGGGGGCCTGCGTGGTAGGGGGACCCGGGCCCTCCCTCTCCACCGGGCCCCAGCCCAGGGCCCTTTTAGGCAGGGTCTGTGGCTCCTGCCGGCTCGGCGGGGAATCCGGCCGATACAGGCTGAGCCAAATTTTGTATCCCCTGCCCTGGGCTGCTTCCTACCGCGCCCTGGTTCCTCGGGGGCCCCTTGTCCTCCGAGGCAGGACCTGCTGGGGTTGTGGGCAGGTTCCGGTCTCCTGGAGTCGGGGTCTGCTTCTTCGGTGTCTGGGTCCAGCACTGGCAGCAGCTCTAGTCCCAGCGGCTGCACAAACACTGGCCTGGCTTGGTCTCCTCCTTCCCCCAGCTGTCTTCCTGCCTGCTGGGCTCCCTCTGCCTTTATACCTGGCCTCTGCTGGGAGCATGCCCAGCAGGGCCGGAAGGGCGGGGCCCTCTCAGCCAGCTGGGCCTGGGCTACTCCCAGCCCTGCAGTGCGGGGCCTGTTCGCCCCGTCACAGTTGTGTTATGGTGCATTTATAGTAATCTCCAAAATGCTAAAATTTTAAAATATGAGCCTGTGGAAAGAGAGAAGACCCATTGCAGCTAGATTTGACATCCATAAAATCAAAGGAAAAGGCCCCCTTTGGTCTTAGCCCCAAGGATGAGGGAAGACCAAGAAAAGCACAACCCCAGCTTGCCCAAATTTAGATCGTAGCAGAAGAAAGCAATTGGCAATGCAATCACTTGTTATACTGTGTAAATAACCCATGTTTGCCAAAGATAGTTGTCACTCCCATCTGATTACATTGATGCCCCTCAGGATGAGAGGTATTTGCAGGATGGGCTTTTTGAGAGTGTGCCGAACACTTACGTTTGCTACCGTGTCCGTGTAGCAACCATAACACGGTTTCCAAATATTTCTGAAAGTTTTGGAACAACATTTGACCTATAACCCCTGACTGAGTTACTGAAGTCTTCAAATCCTGTTTTAAAGTTACAGGCCATTCACCATTTACTCATATAACCGTGCAAGTGACCCATGCCCAATGCTGCAGAAGAAGGTGAACCCCCCGAGACACTGCTAATTTGGCCCAAGGGAAAATTCCTTCCCAGTCCTAAATATGGTGGTCAGCTGGACCCCGAACGTGCCAGCAAGATCCAAACATCCAGACAATGTCTACACTACATTGATGTATTGGAAAAAGGTATGCCGCGTAGCGTAGATGTAGCTTCAGACTCCTAGGTAAAAAGACATTGTAGTAACTCCGAGAGCTCCACGACTAGAGTCTCATCACTGGCCACGGTGGGTATTTGCTGTTAACGGTTGCAGCGTGACTACGTGCCACTGTAAACAGTCCCCTCATACCACCCTCTCCGTACAATTATTAAGCACAGTCTTAAAGCCGGTAAGGTTTTAGGTCCTCCGTGCTTTTCGCTGAGGAGTTAATCCAGAAATTCTCGCCTCTGATTGTTAGAAACCTTTGTCTAATTTCAAGCCTAAATGTATCGATGGCCAGTTTGTCTGCATTTTTTCTTGTGTCCACACTGGTGCTTAACTTATAATGCCTCTCCCTCCCTGGTATTTATCCCTCTGCTGTATTTAAGGAGTGCGAGCGCATCTCCCCTCAGCTGTTGTTTGATTAGGCTCAACAAGCCAAGCTCATTTAGCCTCTCTTGCCTAAGGAAGGTTTTCCATTCCTCTGATCATCCTAGCGGCTCTTCACTGCACCTGTCCCTGTTTGCACTAATCTCTCTTTAATCCGGGAAACCGGAATTGCACACGCTAATCCAGTTGAGAGCTCCCCAATGTCGTGTATAATGACATTAATGCTTCACTAGGGCTATTGGAAATACCTTGCCTGATGCATCCTAGCATTCCATTGGCCTTTTTCACAGCTGCCTCATGCTGGCAGCTTGTGGTCATCTCGTAACAAACCAGTTTCCTTCTCTGTTGCTTCCAACTGACAAGTCCCCAACTTAGAGCCAAAAAAATCTTTGTTACCAACTGCACTGCTAAATTTTATTCCATTCCAGTTTTGGAGATCATCCAGATTTTATTGCATGATATTGCCAATATGGCGGAGGACCAGACTACCTCTCTGCAAATTTTATGAGGCTATTTCCACTTGTTGTGCCAGGAGCATGAATACAAATCTTAAAGAAGATTGGTTCCAATACCTATCCTTAAGGAATTTCACTAATAACTTCACTCCAGCCTGACAGTTCACCATTCATTATAACCCAGCAGTTCTTTATCCAGCTTTCAAGTCTCATTAATTCCCATCTATCAAATGCCTTACTGAAATCCAGGTAGATCAGATGTACTGGATTGCTTGCATGTAAAAAAGTCAATTTCCTCAGACCGATCAGGTTGGTCTGGCGTAATCCACCTTTTGTGAAACCATGGTGTATTTTCTCTGTTAGCTTTTAACCTCTGTGTTCTTAACGACTCTTTCAAAATTTGTTCCAAGAGCCTGCATACAATGGAGGTTAAATTAGACATGCTATAGTTTCTTAGATCATAATTTTTTGTTTTAGAAAGAATAAACAGGCACAGGTTGACTCGCTCATATCTGGGACACGCTAGCCTGGCACGACTATGGCTATTGCTAGATCAGAGAGCCCCGGGTTCAGAAAGTCAGGTCCCCGGGGCCGGTCGAGACTTAGCATCCCTGGCAACCCAAGAGTAGCAGCTCTTTTATTACTGGTTTTAAGTTCCTTTGCAAGCTCCAGCTCTGCCTGGCTTTTGGCAGTCCATTCTTCCGCTACACTTTCTAACCAAGAGGTTGGTTTTCGTGCTGGTACGTCTCTCTTCCACTGCTCTCAGGCTTTCTGCTTTCTCTTAATAACATGCTTGATTGACACCTCGCTCATTCAACTTGGTCTGCAACTTTGATTTAAATGCCAAACCTCTTCCACATTCGGATCCTCAAGTTCTTCACTCCAGTCCACATCTACTACTAATTCCTCATATGTTTTCAAGTTTGTCTTTTTGAAATCAAGAACCTTAGTTGCACACTTACTTTTATGTATCCATCCATTTAATTTAAAATAAATTAGCTCACGATCACTTGAACCAAGGTTTTCCCCTACAACCAACCTTTCTGTGAGGTCTCGCTAAACCCTCGATATCAAATTTAAAATTGCATCACCTCTTGTTGGAACGGTGAGTTTATGGTGAAGAACTGTCAGCTATCACACATCCAGGAAAACTTGAGTCCTGCCATTATTAGGAGCACTTACCCTCCAATTTTTATCTTGGAAATTACAGTCTCCTATCATTACTTGAGTGCCAGCAGTATCTAGTTCAATAAAAACATTAGAGATCTTTATCCATATCCAAATCTGATCCCGGTGGCAATCAGCTGCAGCAGACTCTCTATACCCACTTGCAGGATCTGGTGCTTCGATGTTGAGCTTAGGCACTGTCTTGAAAAGCCACACCATCCTCTGAGGGGTGCAACGTCCGTGCAATTCAGATAGTTACTTTAGAGTACACAGGCTGCCCTTGTCCTGGGGAACAACTGACTCTCCACTAGGACCAAATTGGGCCCCAAGCTCTTCAAGGTGTATTACCTCCTGACTCACCTTACACATCCAGGACTTTCTATCTACTGGATTTTGCATAGCTCGTGGCGTGCCACACCTTCACTCCCTCCTGTCCCCACTAGAAGGGAGAGACGCTTGGTAGTTCAAGGCTCATCTGGTTTCTGATTGCATACAGTGTGAAGTTAAGATGCGGCCACTAAAGGAATCGGGACTGGTCTCTGTGCCAAAATCTGTTTACACAGAAGCCAAGCCAAATATTGCCATTTTGGCAATAACGTTACTCTCTCACTAGTCCAAAACCAGGAGAAAATTCCTTATCCGGCAGGGATGTAAGATCCCATTACCAACCGGTAAGGTTAGGGATGTTCAGGTGTACTTCTGTACACAGTTAACTAATAAGTAGGGAGGGAACAGAGGAGGGAGGAGCTGGTGCACATGGAGAGGCAGCAGCACGGAGAGTGGGGTGGGGGAAGGCAAGAGCCAATGTACGTGGGAAGCCAGAGCCGCCCGCCGCTCCTATCGCCTGCGCTGCTGTCAGGAGCCAGTACGTGCGGGGAGCTGGCTTTTAAGGTGGCTCCTGCGTGTGCCGTTTTCTGCAGAGCCACCTGCCCCCTAGGCTGCTGCCTCTTTCCATGCTCACGCCTGCCCCCTGCGTGTAAATATATTTTAACATCTCTAGTTACAGGTGATTGTTTCCTGGGTAACCGCTTACCATTTAACATCCCTATGTCCAGCATTGCTATCAGCAGTTAAATCAGAAGCGGCGTGGAAGACCAAACTGTCACTGTCTACTCAGGCTCTAAAAGTCTTGGAGACTGTAGGAAAAACCCATCGTAGCACCAACTCCTTAGCTGGCATCAGGTTTGTGTCTATTTTCCATTGCCAGTACCTTTGTAATGTTACTGCAAGTCCATGCAGATGCCCGCCAGGTTAAAATAAAGCAGACCTTTCCACAGGTGGGACACAGTCAACCCTTTTCTCCTTAAACAACGAGAAGTTGTGTGGCACCTTATAGACTGACATGGCTACCCCTCTCATACCTTTTCTCCTTCGTAATATGAACCAGGACTTGGGGATCTTGATAGATGATCAGCTAAATACGAGGTCCACGTGAAATGCTGTGACCCAAAGGGTCGATGCAATCCTTGAAAGTATACACAAAGGAATATCTAGAAGGATGGGGAAGACTGCATTATCTTTATTTGGTACTGGTGTGACACCCACCGGAATAGTATTTTCAGTTCTGATATCCCACCCTTCAGGAAGGATTTTGATAAATTGGAGAGGATTCAGAAAAGAGCAGGAGAATGACTGCAACATGTGTTGGAGTGAAAGGCTCAAGGAGCTCAGTCCTTCGGCTTAACCAAAAGAAGGCTCAGGGGTCACTTGATCAGTTCATAAGTATCCCCATGAGACACAAAGAGAGGGCTCTTCAATCTAGCAAATGTATGACAAGATCAGAAAGCTGGAAGCTGATGCTAGACAATTGAAGCTAGAAAGCACAGGGTATTCGTTTTTAGAACGGTACGGTAATAACCATTGGAACAACTTACTACAGGCCCCAGTGGATTCTTTTCCATTACTGACAGCTAAGCTTTCTCTCCTTCCTCCGCGCCCCCCCCCCCCCCCACCTCCCTCCGCACTTCCAAATTTTTCTAATTCTAACAGGAATTAATTCAGGGGGTCATACTAGACGATCCCTGTGGTCTCTCCCGACTTTATAATCTATGAATGTTCTCATTCAATAGGTTCTCAAGTAGCATTTAAAATTACATTTTATGCAAGGAGTAACGGAACCAGAGAAGGTTGACGTGCTCCACATCCGACACATCTTACCGCCTTCCCATACTAGAGAATTGCGAACAGGTGTTTTAAGTAAATGTTACTTAGCCTTTTTCTGTAAAATAAAAATTCCACACCAAATACCACTGAATTTGGATAAAACAAATGATGGAGGAAAATAGTCAACTATTTCAGTTTTCAAAGTGTGAGTATTTTTAAAAACCCTCATACTGTCTTTTCAAACTACAAGCTAATGTAAAATGTTTCCTTGCCTATTTATATTCAAATTTCCTTGTGTGTTTCTCCTTCGTGCAAACCTTGCTGCTCCAAAATTCACTATGTATAAACTACTCTTTTCAATCAGAAGAGTTAAAAGCTTCATATATAACAACACCTTAAATGGTTTAATTTACTTTATCCTACTGAGACGCATAATACTAAAGCCACAAAAAGCAGAAGTGAAGCAGTCCGGACCAGCAGAAGTCAGGACTGCTTAGTCCCGGCTCACACTGGGTCTGGGATCTATCCCCGGTGTGGCGCTGCCTTTTAAATGTAATTTAAAATGCAGAGCCACAGCGTTCGTGGACCGGGCGCAAAGCGGAACTGAGCTGGGCTTGTTCAGCGCCGGCGTAGCATCACAAACAGCTGCCTTTCAGAATGTCATACCTAGGCTGTAGTGTACATGCTCCGTAAGAGCTTCTGTTCTTTGCTGCTGTCCTCACTCTGGCCGTACGTGGCTTCAGAGGCTGCTCCCGACTCTTTCCCATCATTGAAAAGAGACTCGGGGGTGCATCGCAGCAGGGGGAGGGGGCAGGGTGTAAGCAGGGGGCAGAAATGTACCAGCCTAGGGGCTTCAATTAACTTTCTGGTGGGGCAGAAAGGGGGCTGGAAAGAAAAATTGGGCAGGGAGGGGAGTGTGATTGGAGCTGGGGTGAGCCCTTCTACCGGAGTTTTGCTCCCACACAAGGAAGGACAACGGGGGTAACTGTTACCCAGAGATTGAGCCCCCTGCCAACGGTGCAGATCTAGGAGAGGGGCAGAGAGGGGTTTTTATTTCCCTTTTCAGAGAGACACGTGCCTGAGCGCAGGGCAGCTTCCCGTCTGCTCTTAAAGGTACAGCTGCCCTAATATCTTGTCTTTCCCTGCCAGCCCCTGCAGTCCCTCCCTCTCTGCACTGACTGCTACAGTCCATGGGGCAAAATGCTGCAAGCATCCCATCCCACATGCAGCTGTGAGGGAGCATGTAACACATTCTGAGGATTTAAAAGTCTCTCATCAGTTAATACGTGAAGTCTCATAACTGTTCAAATATTTGTCTTATCTCTTGCTGTGATTCCCTGAATTGCATTCCTGTCCTTCTACCCCACTTTAACGGTAGCTTTGCTCCTTTACAAATGTTATTTCTCTTACTCTTATTACGGGGCTGCGTCCGCTGCGTGCTACGCTTACCAACCAAATCCCCTGTAGTCTGGAGGGGTGAATGAGCGGGCTGGGAGTGTGGGGTCTCGGCTTGGGAAGTTGGGGCCACTTACTTGCTTTCACTTGGCTCCCAGCACCATAGCTCAGTCCCCGTCTACCACTGCTTTTAAAATCCATCTCATTTATTTTGCATTAATCGCTTCAACAAATTGAGCCCCTTAATTTTCATGCCACTCTATAAGTTGAGAGTTTGCCCTCACCTGCATTGCTGGCTGCATTCCTTTCTGGTCACCCTACTCCAAAAAGATGTAGCGGACATGAAGAAATTTCCAATCAAAACAGTGGCAATGATTAGAAACCCTGCAAGGTTCTGTGTGAAGAGAGACATTACACATAGCAATGAATAAGCGGTTACGCACTGGGGTCTCGGACAGTGTAGGGGACCCAGCCCCAGCAGTTCTTCCCTGGTGATGCAGCCCCCGCCTGCTCCTGGGCTGTGAAGTGGGAGCCAGGGCTGGAGCAGCCCATGCCCGGAGGGCTCGGCGCCAAGGCTGCCTGCAATGGCAGCGGCATGTGGACGCTGATGAGATGATGATGTCATTCTGTAGTCCAGCATGAGAATTCTTTTATATATATAGTGAGAGATTACTCTGAACACGTCATTATATATCTCTACTAGCATTACCCGTCCAGGGCTTACCTCGAAATAAGCTACGCAAATTGAGCTACTTCAATTGTGTAGCTTATTTTGAAATTGGGAGTGTCTACCCAGCACTTACTCTGAAACAGAGCATTCTTCCTCTGACTGCTCTTACTCCTCGTACAATGAGGGTTATAAGAGTCAGAGTAAGAAGTTCTCCGGCTTGGCAATATTTTGACGCTCTTTTGAAATAACTGCTTACTGTGTAGATGCAGACTAAATTCTTTTGAAATAATGTGGCTGTGTCAACGTACTCTCCCTGAATAGCCGGCTGGTTATGGAGCGGTGGGACGCCCAGCAGTGACACCAAAACTTCCGAATGCAGAAGGCCACCTTTATGGAGCTGTGTGCCTGGCTCACCCCTGCCTTCTGAGAACAGGACCCCCAGATGTGACCTGCCATCCCCCTGGAGAAGCAGGTTGCCATCACTGTCTGGAAGCTTGCCACCCCAGATAGTTACCGGTCCATGGGCATCCAGTTTGGCGTGGGAAAGTCCACCGTCAGGGCCCTCCTCATGGAGGTAAGGCACTCTTGAGCTGCTGTCTCTGCAGGGTGGGGGAGTTCTGGAAAGGGGGACCCTAAGGAAAGCGGGATGGAGGGGCGGGGGTGGGCTGAGGGTTGGGAGAAGCCCTGTTCCTGGGAGGTTGTGCCGTCCTGCTTTCACTCAGCCCTCCTGGGATGGCGGCCTCATGGGGGGTGACTCCTGGGGTGTTTGGGGGGGAGAGCGAAGGGGAGTAGGCACCTCCCAAGAGCTCAGGCACTCCCTTTCATTCTCTGTTTTGTATATTTCTTTGTCTCCTTATGCACGTGGTGAGGGCCATCAACTCTGTCCTGCTGCACAGGGTCATCCGCCTGGGAGACCTGGACCCTATTGTCACCGGATTTGCTACCCTGGGCTTTCCAATTGCGTGGGAGCCATTGATGTAATGTAACCCATATTCCAATCCACGCACCTCATCATCGAACCACCCAGTACATCAACCAAAAGGACAAGTTCTGGATGGTGCTGCAGGCCCTGGTCGACCGCTGTGAACAGTTCACGGACATTTTCGTCGAGTGGTTGGGCAGGGTGCACGAAGCCCGCATTTTCCGAAACTCCAGCCTCTACTACAAACTGGAGGCTGGCACTTTTTTCCCTCGGCGTGACCTTCGCATCGGAGACGTGCAGATGCTACTGTGCATCGTGGGGGACAAGGCCTACCCCCTCAAGCCGTGGTTCATGAAGCCCTGCACCAGCCACCTGAACCCCAGCAGGACCAATTAAATGCCCTCCTCAGCCAAGCCCGCATGGAGGTGGAATGCGCCTTCGGGCGCCTAAAGGTGTAGCTCCGGTGCCTCCTGACCCGCCTCGATGTGGGGGAGCACAATATCTCTGAGGTGGTCTCGGCCTGCTGTGGCCTCCACAACATCAAGGAGAGAAAGGGGGAGGCCTTCCTACTGGGGTAGAGGTCAGAAGCTGGCCGGGAAGGAAGGGCCTTCGAGTAGCCACACACAGCTGCAATCCGCCAGGCCCATCAGGTGGGGGTGCGCATCCGGGATGTCCTGAGGGAGAGTTTTTCTCAAGGACCCCAGTAACTCTCCCCAGGGCCTCCCCACTAGGGGCCTGTGCCTTGCCCCCCTCTGCCTTTCTCACCACAATCCCTCCCTTTCCCATTCCCTATACTGTCAATAAAGACACCGATTTTGAGTTGAAAAACAAAACCTTTGTATTTTTTCATAATAAAAGTAATTGGGAAGTGTAGAGGAGGGGGGCAGGCTGAGAACCTGGAGAGGGAGGGTGGAGGGGGACTGAAAACCTGGATGGGCAAGAGGGACTGAGAACCTGGATGGGGGAGAATGGAGGGGAACTGAGAACCTGGCTGTTCCCCACTCTGGCATGATGATTGCAGAAGTGGGGCCCTGCAAAAGCACCCCAAAACCTTGTCTTTACAGGCTTTGGTACAAAAGACTTCCCCCCAGACTCCTGATACCCGGACTTTGGGGAATATCCGCTGCCACCACTCAAGTATTCCAAGGAACCAGGGAAAAGATCACTTGGGAAACCTCCTCCCTAAAACCTCAGGGGTTCCTGAAGCTCTTTCCCCCAAAGAGCTTGAAAAAAGAAAAAAGAAACTAGCTACAGTCTGTGGTAGCTGACTCCTAGTCAAACAGACAGAGTGACCTCTCAGGACACAAAAATGAACCAATACTGATTAATAAGAAAAAGAAAACAAACTTTTATTATCAAAACAAAACTACCATTGCAAGCATAGTTGAGATGGCTAGATGGTAAGGGCCACTAATTGATATACTCAGAGAAAATTCCGTGAGTTAGAACGCTTGATTGCGAAAGAGAGAAAAAACACTGTTAACAGCTCAGACATCAATTCCAAATTCCCAAACCATAAAACCTGATGGGCTAATTAAACTTTGCCCTACTTACATATGGTGAGACTCAGACAAAGGAGGGAAAAGATAAAAGTTCCTTTGTTTCAGTTTGAAATCCCTACCTGCATTACTATTGGCTGATACCTGGCTAGGGACAGGAGACATAGTTAACCCCTTAGCCACCAGGCTGCTGGTCAGCCCTCCTGGTTATGACAGGGAGGGGGGCTCAGGCCTGGGAGCGGCGCATGGTGCAGCTAGAAGTGCAGCCTCAGGTCCAGGGACCTCGGCGGTGGGTGGGGTCTGGGACAACAAAGGTAGACAGGAGGGGGGCATAGAGAGGGGTCAGGTATGGTACAGGGGGGGGCGCGAGCAGAGACAGGATTTCATGGATGGTGGCATCATTTCATGGATGGTGGAACACATGTTTTTGCCCTACCGCACAATCTGATCCCACATGCAGGTCTGCCACTGGGCGTCATCCCGGACCCTCTGTGCCAGGGTTTGCTGCATGTCACAGAGGATGGCCACGTGCTGTCTCGTGAGGTCCTCGTGGACCCTCCTGCACTTGCGGCTGCCCTGGTGTCGGGCGGCTGCCTCGAATGGCATTGCTCGTCCCTCAGAGACGCTTGGTCTGGCTGTGGAGAATAAAGAGGGAGAGGTGGTAATTAATCTAAGCAGACACTGTCCCTGAGGCCCTGCCCTCCTCTGTGATCAGCAATCAACAGTCTTTGGGCCGGAGGATGGGGATGTCCTGGGAGCAAGGCCATGTGTGGCCTGCACAGCAGGCCCTGCCTCACAGGGGCCTCGAGGTGTATGGGGACCATGCTTCCACCCTCCACCCCATCCAACAAACAAGCAGACAAGGGAAGTGTCTGGCCACACTGGGATCCCATGGGTGGGAGAGGGCCCTGGAGCAGCCTGCCCCTCCATGGGGCTCACACGCACACCTGCGCCTGGCTGCGCTGCCTCACGCATGCAGGCAGGCATACCCGTGTACGGCACTCCTTGGACTGTGTGGGGTCTTGCGTGCGCCCTTGTGCCCAGCCTCCTTCCAGCGGTGGCTGGTGGTGGGAGGGCGTGGGTCAGACATGTGAGTGGTCTCCCCAGAGCCCATGAGCAGGAGTCCAGGGGTGCTCTGGGGCTGCCTCACGAGACCACGTTGTGCAGACCGGCACAGCACGTGCTTTCACGTGCATGGACTGCAGCACAATGTCCAGGTCGAGCAGGCCGAGCGACAATCGCAGCTCAACCCTGTGGGGTCCTGCCCTGGAGCGAGAGCTTTGCTCACGGGCTCTGGCGTAGCCCTGGCAGAGCTCTTTTACTTTGCTCCGTACCTGTTCCAAAGTTTGGGGGAAGGGGTGGCCCCATGCAGCCAGATCCTCAGCCATCCGGCCGTACATGTCTGCATTGCGCACCCGGGAGCAAAGGTTTTTAGGGTAGTTTTGCAGGCCCCCACTTCTGCATGCCAGAGTGGGGAGTTAGCCTTGACAGTGTATAACCGGTGCTCACAACGACTAGGAGGGAGAGGGAAAGAGCAGTTACCCCAGGGCCCAGTGATTTAAAAGAGCCCAAACCCTGTAAATCACTGCTAGAACACTGGGTGGCATGGGAAGGGCAGTGCTGAAGAGAAGAGGATGTGAGAGGCCTCTCTAGACCAGTGGCAGGCCACAGGCAGCCAAATAGGACACAGTGAACCCCCCATCTATCAGCATTAGCGCCCCTGGACCAGGGGATGTGAAAGGCCCCTCTGAACCAGTGGCAGGCACACAGGCAGCGAAGTCTAACGCAGTGAAGCCCCATCTATCACCTTTAGCTCCCTCTGGACCCGGGATGTGAAAGGCCCCTGTGGACCACTGGCAGGTGCAAAGGCAGCAAAGTGTAACATAGTGCACCCCCATCTATCAGGATTAGCTCCCTCTGTAGCCATAAAAGGATGGGTAGCGAAAACTGAGCAAAGTCAAAACTGACATACTAGTATGTCAGTAACCGCTACTGGGAGCTGATCTGGAGAGCAGCTGCTTGTGACGTTACAAGGGCCTCTTGCTCCAGCCTCTTTCTCCAGACCAGCTATGGCCACTGTACCACACAGCACCAGCTGCGCTGGGCAACACCGCCACTTGTACACTTTGCCTTCCAAAAACCCTTGGCTGCACACACCAGTAGCCCCCTCCTTCTTCTCGACCACTTGCTCTGTGGGGAAGGCCTTTGAGGGGCTGCTCAGCTCCTCCCACGCTCCCTCTTCCCAGCCTTTCCCTCGCCCACAGCCTCATCAACACCTTCATCCTCTTCTCACAACCCTTGCTTTCTGCCCTTCTCCTTCCTCACATCCCACGCTCCTCAAACTCACGCCGTCACAAACTCAGGCACGGGAGCCCACGGTGTTCCAAGCGCTTCCTTAGGGTCGCATCTTCTCAGGCCCGCACATCCTTCCTTTCCATGCCCGCAGGACACACGTTCCAAACACAGAGCTTTCCAGGAGCCAAAGAGCTGCTCATGGACTTTGGCACCCAGGAAGAAGTCTTCTTGCTCTCCTTCCCATGGAGCTACTCCAGGGTATGTCTACACTACAAAGTTAATTCGAACTAACGGACATTAGTTCGAATTAACTTTGATAGGCGCTACACACGCTCGGAGCGCTTAGTTCGAACTAGGTAAACCTCATTCTACGAGGACTAAGCCTAGTTCAAACTTACTAGTTCGAATTAAGGGGTGTGTAGCCCCTTAATTTGAACTAGTGGGAGGCTAGCCCTCCCCAGCTTTCCCTGGTGGCCACTCTGGCCAACACCAAGGAAACTCTACTGCCCCCCTCCCGGCCCCGGACCCCTTAAAGGGGCACGGGCTGGCTACGATGCCCGTGCCAGGTGCAAGCCTGCCAGCACCCAGCCAGCAGACCCTGCACCTGGCACGGCTCGAGCCAGCCACCCGATGCCCCCCAGCCCTCCCCCTCTTCCCGGGACCAGGCTGGCGGCTCCCGGGAGCTTGCCCGGGACCGCAAGAGGCGGGCACCCTCCTGGTCTAGTGCGGACATCGTGGACCTCGTCCACGACCTCGGCACTAGGCACAGGAAAGTGGCCGTCTAGGGCAGAAGAGCTGCCAGCCTGGCCACCCAGGAGCTGGTGTGCATGAAAATCAAGGTGGTCCACTGAGACCCCCCGACCCTGAGCCCTGAGCTTACAATGGCCGTACTGGGTCAGACCAAAGGTCCATCTAGCCCGGTAGCCTGTCTGCCGACAGTGGCCAACCCTAGGGATCCTGGAGGGGATGGACCGAAGACAGGGACCAAGCCATTTGTCTCGTGCCATCCCTCTCCAGCCTTCCACAAACTTTGGACAGGGACACCACTCCTACCCCCTGGCTAATACCACTCCATGGACCCAACCTCCATGACTTGATCTCACTTCTCTTTAAACTCTGTTCTAGTTCTAGCCTTCACAGCCTCCTGCAGCAAGGAGTTCTACAGGTTGACTCTTTGCTTTGTGAAGAACAACTTTCTGTTACTAGTTTGAAGCCTGCTACCCATTCCTTTCCTTTGGTGTCCTCTAGTCCTTCTATTATGGGAACTAATGAACAACTTTTCTTGATGCACCCTCTCCACCCCACTCATGCTTTTATAGACCTCTATCATATCTCCCCTCCATCTCCTCTTTTCTAAGCTGAAAAGTCCCAGTCTGTTTAGCCTCTCTTCATATGGGACCTGTTCCAAACCCCTCATCATTGTAGTTGCCCTCCCCTCTCCCACCCTCTCTCTTCCCCTCTCCCACCTCCTTTTCCCAGTCTCCCCCAGTTTTGTTCAATAAAGAGAGATTCTATTTTGGAACACAATTGTCCTTTATTTTGTACATCAGGAAGGGGGGCTAGGGAGGGGTAAGTGGAAGGAGGTGAGGGAGGAATGGGGTACGAGCCCCCAACGGGGAGGACTGGGCTGGCTCTGCGGGCTTCTGGGGGTGGAAGCTCTCCTGCAGCCCCCCAATTGCCCCCTCTCCGCAGATGGCAGCCTGCGGCAAGTGCAGCCGGTCTGATGGCCGAGCGCTGTGATGTGCCCAGTGTGGGTACTCCGGGCAATCCAAGCCAGGACTGCTTTGCAAGCGGGGCACCCCTGAGAATTGTCTGTCCGGGGTGGGGGGTCGGGTCCCTTTAAGCACAGCCCTCGGCTAGCCTGAGACAGCAGCTCCACGCTCTAAGTCCTCATCTGATGCCCTGCTGGCACTGCTTCTGGCCATCCTTAACCCTGGTTCAGGGTCCACTCTGCGTGGACATGCTAGTTCGAATTAGCAAAACGCTAATTCAAACTAGTTTTTTAGTCTGGATGAGTTAGTTCGAATTAGCTTAGTTCAAATTAAGTAATTCGAACTAAGTTAGTTCGAATTAGCGCTGTAGTGTAGACATACCCCCCACTCGCTGTCCCTTCCCAAGCCAAAGTCAGGGCCACCTGCCGGCTCTCTGTGCACATGGGTGCAATTAGGCTGAGCCAGGGCCTGCTGCTCTGAAGATCCCTCGCTAAAAAGCCATGCCGTGACTCCGACTCGAGCCGAGGTTGCTGCGGCGGCAGCACAGAGTACTAACCGCTATACAATCACGGCCGAGCCATGGGCCCCCGCGGCAGCTGAACGGGAAAGGCTCAGCTCTGCGCTCGCACAAAGGCCGCTTTCCTCACCTAGGGCTGCAGCTTCTCACGCACCCCTCCTCTCCGCACCCACTGGAGTAACTGAATTTTAGCCCAGGGGGTTTCCCTGAGTATCCTTATCAATTGATTGCTCTTTCCATCTAGACACTTTCCTATGCTTGCAACTGTAGTTTTGTTTTGATAATAAAAGCTTGTGTCTTTTTTTCTAAATAACCGGGATTGGTGGATGGCTGTGTCCTTAGGACTCAGCGCCCAGTTATAAGGGCAGAGTCCATTGTTGTCTGTGTTGTCCTTCCGTGTTTCCCAACTCCAAGCAAAAGGGAGGTTGGGGCAGGGAGAGAGTTTTACCTTTGGGAGGAGATTTCCCAAGTGATCTCTTCCCTGGTGTTCTTGGAATTACTTGGGTGGGGGCAGCGGATTCCCCAAAATCTGGGTATTAGGATTTTGGGGTGAAGTTTTTGTACCAGAGCCTGTAGAAGCCAGGTTGTCGGAGTGCTCTTGCGGGCCCCCACTTCTGCATTCGTCGTGCCAGAGCGGGGAACAGCCTGACACATCCCAAGCCCCAGCCAGGGCCAGCTGCTGGCTCTCTGTGCACATGGGCGCAATCCGGCTGAGCCAGGTACTGCCACTCCGAAGATCCCTCACTAAAACCCTCCCGTTGTGACTGGCAGTCAAAGCGACGTTGCTGCAGCCACACACAGCACAGAGTACTATCCGCTGTACGATCACCGACGTGCCTTTACCATGGGCAAGCCAGAGCCACTGGCTTTGCAGGGTCATTATCTCTCTGCAGGTAAAAATCACCTTGTGGGGGCAGGAGTGCTGGTTCCTGTATGGGAATAGAGGGGCCAGGCACCCTGCTGGCCAGGCAGGTGGCATTTCTTTCTCTCCATGCAAAAAGCTGGCGGTAACAGCACTTTCCCATCAGGGAGTTGCAGCCCAGTCTCCGGCGCCAGGGATATACAGCACGATATGAACAGAGAAGGCAGGCATTATAGCACTGAGGTGACCGGAGACTTTATGGAGGGTGCTTTTGGTCCCATGCGCTTTGCGCTTGTCCCCTCCCCAGAGGGGAAGGAAAAGAGAAATCCCTCCTCCCCTCGTGGGGTTAGCGCCAGCGAGCAAAGGGAGCCGCGTCCTCGGCGCGATTAGCACCTTAACCGACCGATCTAACCGAGCAGCCGGCGCACGCTGGTTTCAGAGCTTTGAAGTCAGGCGAGCAAGCGCTTTCCCTGCTTCCCTGCCGCGGGACACGGCGCGAGCGGCTCTGCTACTTGCGGGGCATTTCCGGCGGCATTTTCAAACCCCGGCAGAGCACGTGCGCGCAGACAGCCCCTCCCGCACTCGGGCCGACGGGAGCCCGCGGCGACAGGCAGGGAGCGCGCCCGGCGCGCGGCTCCAGCACGGGACATGCAGCGCAGGCGATGGAAAGGGGCCAGCTGGGGACCCCGCCTGGGGGGCGGAGCGGGCGGGGGCGGGGCTACTATTTGAAGGCACGAGGGGGGAGGGGCGCCTGCCGGCGGGGAGCAGAGAGCGGGGCGGGGCCTGGCTGCCGCAGGGGACAGTAGCGCGGGGAGCTACTGGCCGCAGCACGAGTCCCACAGATATTGGTGCGCGTGCCGCCTCCTCGCCGCCTTAACCCCGGGGCCCCCGCGCCATGGCCCCGCCCACAGTCCTCCCAAGGCCTTCGGAAGCGCAGCGGCGTCCCCTTACTGCGCAGGCGCCAACTTTCCCGCCAAAAAAGGTCGAAACCAAAAAACGTAATAGGGCGGAGCCTTCCCCCCCACCACGTGGTCAGGAGATGGTATCGCCCAGGGCTGAGCATATAAAAAGGCGACTACTGGCCACGCCCCTTTCACTCCTGGACGCACAGGCCGCCTTGCTGCCCGTCTCGCCGGTAGGGGAAAGGTTTGTCTCCGCGGACGCGCCTTGGCTGCTCCGAGCCGGGTAACCGCTGCGCTCGGCTCCCCCCCGCCCGGAAAGAGCAGCGCGGAGCGGGGAGACGCCCGGGGCCGCCTCCTGGGGCCGCTTTGCTCCAGCCCGGCGTGTTCCCCGGCGCGCGTCGAAAGCGTTTCTCTGTTTCCCGGCCAGGCTGCAGCGCCGCCCCCTGCTCCTTGGAAAGGCTCGCCTGAGAGCGCTTCGACGGGAGCTCCGGTGAGAGAGTGTGTAGGGGGTGGGGCGCGTGGGCGGTGTCCCCAATAGGCTGGGCAATGTATCTGCTAGTCTCAGTGTCTGGGTATCTTCCTTCACTGGTGCCGGTTGCACAGACTGTCTGGCCAGGCTTTGAGCAGTTTGAACTGTGTGTAACGGGAGTGCTTTGTTACAGCTGAATGTACGAGGGGCCATAGATTGGGAGGCAAGGCTTTGAGCTGGGCCTGCTTCTTGCACCACCACCCTTACAGGAAAGGCAGAGGAAAAACTGAGGGAGCAGCCAATGGGGTTGCTTTTGAGAGCTCTGATGGAAGTTTGGGTAATTGAGGCAGTGCTGGGAAAGGGTTGGACGGTGGCTTGTGTCATGAACTGGCTGATGAATTCTCCAAAAGTCTGTGTGTCAGGTGATGTTCCCTCACTGGGGATTGCTTCACACAGGCTTGAGCTGTGTGTTGAGCAGTTGGAATTGTCTCTAATGGGAGTGCTTTGTTACATGTGGATGGACAGGGGCAATAGATATGGAGGCAAGGCTGTGAGCTAGGCTCCTTTTTAGAGCCACCATCTTTGCAGAGAGAAAAGTAAAGGAGCAGCCAACTGAGTAGTTTCCCAAAGATCTGATGGGAGCTTGGGTGAGTGTGGCCATTTTGGGGGCAAGGCTGTATGTGTTTTTAGTTGGCTGCACTCAGTATCCACTAGTCTCAGTATCTGGTGATTTTATGTCAGTGGTGCCGGTTGCACAGACTGTGTGGACATGGTTTGAACAGTTGAATTGTGCCTAATGGGACTGCTTTGTTTCAGGTGGATGGACAAGGGGCAATAGAACTGGAGGCAAAGCTGTGAGCTGGGCCTCCTTTTTAGGGCCACCATCTTGGCAGAGAGAAAAGTGAAGGAGCATCCAACTGAGGAGTTTCCCAAAGATCTGATGGGAGCTTGGGTGAGTGTGGTCATTTGGGGGGCAAGACGGTCTGAGTCTTTAGTTGGCTGCACTCAGGATCCACTAGTCTCAGTG
Source organism: Pelodiscus sinensis (assembly GCF_052426305.1). Classification (NCBI taxonomy): domain Eukaryota; kingdom Metazoa; phylum Chordata; order Testudines; family Trionychidae; genus Pelodiscus; species Pelodiscus sinensis. Next base: position 153,080,224 of record NC_143053.1, read on the forward strand.
TCTGGTGATTTTATATCAGTGGTACCGGTTGCACAGACTGTCTAGACATGGTTTGAACAGTTGAATTGTGCCTAATGGGAGTGCTTTGTTACAGGTGTATCAACAAGTGGCAATAGATTTGGAGGCAAGGCTGTGAGCTGGGCCTCCTTTTTAGAGCCACCATCCTTGTAGGAAAGACAGGCAGAGAGCAAACGGAAGGAGCAGCCAGCTGAGGAGCTTGCCAAAGATCTGATGGGAGCTTGGGTGAGTGTGGTCATTTTGGGAGCAAGGCGGTCTGTGTTGTTAGTTGGCTGGACTAAGTATCCACTAGTCTCTGTGTCTGGTGATTTTATGTCACTGGTGCCGTTTGCACAGACTGTCTGGACATGGTTTGAACAGTTGAATTGTGCCTAATGGGAGTGCTTTGTTACAGGTGTATTGACAAGTGGCAATAGATTTGGAGGCAAGGCTGTGAGCTGGGCCTCCTTTTTAGAGCCACCATCTTTGCAGAGAGAAGTGAAGGAGCAGCCAACTGAGTAGTTTCCCAAAGATCTGATGGGAGTTTTGGTAAGTGTGGTCATTTCGGGGGCAAGGCGGTCTGTGTTTTTAGTTAGCTGCACTAAGTATCCACTAGTCACAGTGTTTGGTGATTTTATGTCACTGGTGCCGGTTGCACAGACTGTCGAGACGTGGTTTGAACAGTTGAATTGTGCCTAATGGGACTTCTTTGTTTCAGGTGGATGGACAAGGGGCAATAGATTTGGAGGCAAGGCTGTGAGCTGGGCCTCCTTTTTAGAGCCACCATCCTTGTAGGAAAGGCAGACAGAGAGCAATCACAAGGAGCAGCCAATTGAGGAGTTTGCCAAAGATCTGATGGGAGCTTGGGTGAGTGTGCCCATTTTGGGGGCAAGGCGGTCTGTGTCGTTAGTTAGCTGCACTCAGTATCCACTAGTCACAGTGTTTGGTGATTTTATGTCACTGGTGCCGGTTGCACAGACTGTCTGGACATGGTTTGAACAGTTGAATTGTGCCTAATGGGACTTCTTTGTTTCAGGTGGATGGACAAGGGGCAATAGAATTGGAGGCAAGGCTGTGAGCTGGGCCTCCTTTTTAGAGCCACCATCCTTGTAGGAAAGGCAGACAGAGAGCAAATGCAAGGAGCAGCCAATTGAGGAGCTTGCCAAAGATCTGGTGGGAGTTTCGGTAAGTGTGGTCATTTTGGGGGCAAGGCGGTCTGTGTGTTTAGTTGGCTGCACTCAGTATCCACTAGTCTCTGTGTATGGTGATTTTATATCACTGGTGCCGGTTGCACAGACTGTCGAGACATGGTTTGAACAGTTGAATTGTGCCTAATGAGAGTGCTTTGTTTCAGGTGGATGGACAAGGGGCAATAGAATTGGAGGCAAGGCTGTGAGCTGGGCCTCCTTTTTAGGGCCACCATCTTGGCAGAGAGAAAAGTGAAGGAGCATCCAACTGAGGAGTTTCCCAAAGATCTGATGGGAGCTTGGGTGAGTGTGGTCATTTGGGGGGCAAGACGGTCTGAGTCTTTAGTTGGCTGCACTCAGGATCCACTAGTCTCAGTGTCTGGTGATTTTATATCAGTGGTACCGGTTGCACAGACTGTCTAGACATGGTTTGAACAGTTGAATTGTGCCTAATGGGACTGCTTTGTTTCAGGTGGATGGACAAGGGGCAATAGAATTGGAGGCAAGGCTGTGAGCTGGGCCTCCTTTTTAGAGCCACCATCCTTGTAGGAAAGGCAGGCAGAGAGCAAACGCAAGGAGCAGCCAATTAAGGAGTTTGCCAAAGATCTTGTGGGAGTTTTGGTAAGTGTGGTCATTTTGGGGGCAAGGCGGTCTGTGTGTTTAGTTGGCTGCACTCAGTATCCACTAGTCTCTGTGTATGGTGATTTTATGTCACTGGTGCCGGTTGCACAGACTGTCGAGACATGGTTTGAACAGTTGAATTGTGCCTAATGAGAGTGCTTTGTTTCAGGTGGATGGACAAGGGGCAACAGAATTGGAGGCAAGGCTGTGAGCTGGGCCTCCTTTTTAGAGCCACCATCCTTGCCTGAGAGAAAGCTATAGGAGCAGTCAAGAGGGGTGCTTACCAAAGACCTGACTGGAGCTCAGGTAAGTGTGGTGTTTGGGCGGGAGGGTTTGGGCTGTGGGTTGTCGTGAACTGTGTGGGTTAATTGGTCAGTAGTCTGTCTGGTCATTTTCTTTTACTGGTTCCCATTCCTGGACTATTTTCTCATATGTTGAGCCATTTGAATTGTGTATAATGGGAGTGCTTTGTTACAGTTGGGTGTACAAGGGATAGATTTTTGAGGCAAGGCTTTGAGCTGGGCCTCCTTTTTAGAGCCACCAGCCTTATGCCAACGGCAGAGCAAAATCGGAGGGAACAGCCAACAGGGTTGTTTTCGAAAGATCTGATGGGAGCTTGAAGTAAGTATGGTGTTCGTGGGGCCTTTGTCGTTTGGTGGCTGGGCTAGGTATCCAAGAGTCTTAGTGTTTGGTGGTGATCCTTCACTGGTGCTGGTTGCACAGACTGTTTGGTGGTATGTTGAGTAGTATGAATTGTTTCTATTGGGAGTGGTTTGTTACAGGTGAGTCTGCAAGGGGCGATATAATTGGAGGAAAGGCTTTGAGATGGGCCTCCTTCTTAGATCCTCCATCCTTGCACCAAAGGCCAGCAGAGAGAAAACTGAATGAGCAGCCAAGTGAGGCACTTGCAAAATATCTGATGGGAGTTTGGGTAAGTGTGGCAATTTTGGGGGTGAGGGTGCTGTGTCGTAGTTGGTGGGCTAAGTATCCACGAATCTTCGTGTCAAGTGATTTTTCTTCGTTGGTGCTGGTTGCGCAGTCTGGCCATGCTTTGAGCAGTTTTATTGTGCCTAATGAGAGTGCTCTGTTACAGGTGGGTCTACAAGGGGTGAGATTTTTTTCAGGCAAGTCTTTGGGCTGGGCCTCCTTTTTAGAGCCACCAGTCTTACACCAAGAGCAGAGGAAAAACGGAGGAAGCAGCCAACAGGGTCACTTTGGAGAGATCTGCTGGGAGCTTGGGTAAGTGTGGTCTTTGTGGGGGCTTTGTCGCTTGGCTGGGCTAGGAATCCAAGACGCTTAGTGTCTGCTTATGTTCCTTCACTGGTGCTGGTTGCACAGACTGTTGGGCTGAGTTTTGAGCCGTTTGAATTGTGTGTAAAGGGCGATAAGATAGGACAAAGGGCCTTTAGCTGGGCTTCCTTCTGAAAGGGACCAGCCAAAGTATGGTCTCTAGAGCCCTTTTAAAAATATGGGCATTTCTGAGTGGTTACAGCTAAATTAATCCCCATGGTTTTGTATTTCTAGTCGGGAATTTTTTTCCTCCCGTCTGCAAACTTACATTCAATGACATGTTATCAATCCATTTGAGGGTCCTCCCTCTTATACCATGACAACCTACTTGACGGGAGAGCTTTTGATGAGGGATCTTGCCAAAGTCTTCCTGGAAATTGTTGTAGTCCAATAAAGAGGCTGGCTTCCCCCTTCTCCACAGGTCTGTTAACCCTTTCCCACTCGAACTCTCCAGGAGGGCATGACTTGGCTTTACAGAAACTGTTCTCCCCTGCCCCCAACAAATTACATCTCGCACAATTTTGTGCTTGACCATGGTTCCAAGTAAATTGCCCAGTAAATTACAATTGCTTCTTTTGCTTGGGGGTTCTCCTAGTATGGTTTTTACTATGGAGGACACATATAAGTTCGGCCTCTCTTTCAGTGCCTTTGAAAATCATCCGGGGTTATACTTCTCTCACTGTACCTTTTTGATTTCTGTTTAAGCAACTTACTCATTTCTGTGTAGTTCCCCTTTCCGAAATTAAGTGCTACAGAGAGGTTAGCGGGGTACCGTTTTAGTTTAGATGGAGCCCATCCTTCCTGTATAGGCTCCCCCTTTCCCCAAAGCTCCCCCCTGCCTGATAAAGCTAAATCCCTCCTGTCAACACCACCGTCTCCTCCACGCATGGAAACTGAAGTGCTGCCTGCCTACCTGGTCCTGCGTGTGGAAGCGGAAGCCTGGGAAAGGTCCGAGAGGAGCGCTCGGGTAAGTGTGGCTCTTTTTGGGGAGGTGGTCGGGGCGGAGGGTTTGTTGAGGGGAGGTGGGATGAGTATCGAGTGTCTGTGTAGCCAGACAGGAAACCCCCTTGTAACATCCATCTTTGCTTGCCTGGAAGCATGCAGGCAACACAGAGCAGTAAAACAGCATAGTCTTTGAAAGCCTGGACAGGAGGCCCAGATATGCCAGCTCATAAGTGACCCTGGATGGCTGTAGACAGAGATAGGCCAATTGTTGACCTTGAGGCTGCGAAAACTGCCTTGGCTGGCACCTATATTGATATGAACACACAGCTGTCCGTGGGGGGAGGAATCTCTCGCCCAGTAAAGAATGTCCAGTACTCACAATTTAGTTCTCTCTCTTACAAGTGTAAATTAAGTTGAAACTCCTTTGTAAGAACTGGCGTCACAAAGACAGACCAGCACAATTTGGAATCTTAGATAAGAAAGAGGATACGGGCCCCTATGGGTATAAAGATGGGTCCAGCACCACATTTACTCTGAGTGTCAATCTACCATCTATCTGCAGGTCGGGTTAGGTGTTTGACCTCCCGAGGTTCCACGGAGATGCCCACCTCGTATTCGTCTTTCCTAGGAATTGAGGGACTGGCTCTGGCCTGATACGCTGGAGTAGAGAGGCACAGAAGGGGGTAAAAATTGTACCTGGATGTGGTCCTTTGTCTGTCTTAAGTGTACACGTAGACTTAGAGCTCTCTAAAGATTAAGCTGTTACTTGGTACCATTATTTCTATTTTCTATCTTAATTTTCTTTGTAACCATTTTTAAGATCTATATTTGCTAGCAGTTAAGAAATAGAGCAATAGCCATTATAACCATATGATTTATAAGCTTCTTTAATAAACCTGTAACTGTTTAAGCTTAAACCTGACTCCTTCAGTTGCTGTAACAGAACCAAGCACAATTTAAAAGAACTCCAGCCGGTCATAAGGGACAGGTATAGGGAGAGCTTGGGCATTTGGATCGTGTCGCTTCCAGAGGACAGATCCGTAGGGGCATCTCTCAGTCTTCCCTAGGCTGCCCGCTGCGAAGGGATCCTGTATCCTAGCAGTCAAAGTCTGAGATGTAATAAGCTCTCCCTGTAAACTCTGGGGCGTCTGTCGGCCTCTTGGCTGCCCTCCGCGAAGGGATCCCGATCCTAGCGGACAAAGACACGGACGTTAAACTCCTTGGGGCGCCCTTCAGCCTCCCAGGCTGCCCACTGTGATGGGACCTTGCGTCTCAGCAGTTAAAGACTTGGGTGTAACACACAAACACACACTGCCCTGACCATCGGCTGAGAGCATTGGCGTAGTCGGCAGGATTGTGTTATTGGTTCAAATACAGCAACGTGAAGCCAGTCACGATTGATGTGGATTTTAGCTATATAGAGAAAATGTTTGCCCTAACTGGTGCTAGTTGCAGGGAGTGAGACGTCATGTGTTTGGCAGTTGAGAGTGCTCTGTTGCAGGTGGGGACCTTGAGGGGAGATAGGGCTTGGAGGGAAGGCTTGAAGCCAGCAGCCGGAGGGAACTGAGTGAGCAGCCAAGAGGGGAGTTTCCCGTAGGAAGGTCCAAGTGGAGCTCAGGTAAGCGTGGCTTTTGGGGGCTTGCGTTAAGAACGGCCATAGTGGGTCAGACCAGATACCCATGTAGCCCAGTATCCTGTCTTCCAACAGTGGAGGATAATAGTTCCCTAGGGCTATCCTCTTCTTCTTCTTGGAGCAGGAGATGGCTACCCACAAATATTGCGTGGCATATTTAGGTTCATTTAAGGTGTTTACTTGACTCGATTCTGCATTTTCTTTCACGGATAGTGCCGCTCCCCCACCAGCACGACCTGTTGTGTCCTTCGCATCCCTGCCCGGGGTATGGCTGTGTCCCATTGATCGTCCTCATTCCACCAAGTTTCCGTGGTGCCTATTGTATCGTTATCCTTCTTTGATACGAGGCAGTCTGGTTCACCCGCTGAATATTTAGACGTCTAGCGTTTGTGTAGAAGCACTTGAAAAGTGTCCCTCCTGATCTGTCTGCCACTTGCAGAGGTGTTAGCCTCTGTTTTGTTTCTCATCTGCTCTTACCCATACCCTCTCATCTTCCATCCTGTCTTTCTTACTAGACCGTAGAGACTCTGCATGAATAGAGCCTCCCCTAAGAGATGTCTGTGTAGGATCCAAGTGCTCCTCCGCACCCGTGGGCTTTCCCTTAGCCCTTAGTTTCAAACCTGCTCTACGACCTTTTTAATGTGAAGTGCCGGCAGCGGGGTACCATTTTGGTTTAGGTGGAACCCATCCTTCCTGTATAGGCTCTCCCTTTCCCCAAGGCTCCTCTTCTCCCCTCCCCCCCCCCCACTGTTCCTGATAAAGCTTAAATCCCTCCAGTCTACACCATGGTCTCGTCCACGCTTGGAGACTGAAGTGCTGCCTGCCTACCTGGTCCTGCGTGTGGAAGCGGAAGCGTTTCAGAGTTAGCCTGGGAAAGGTCCGAGAGGAGCTCTCGGGTAAGTGTGGCTCTTTTTGGGGAGGTGGTCGGGGCGGAGGGTTTGTTGAGGGGAGGTGGGATGAGTATCGAGTGTCTGTCTGATTTCTCTAACTGGTGCCTGTTGCAGGGAGTGAGACACCATGTGTTTGGCAGTTGAGAGTGCTTGGTTGCAGGTGGGGACCTTGAGGGGGGGATTGGGCTCGGAGGGAAGGCTTGAAGCCGGCAGCCGGAGCGAACGGAGTGAGCAGCCAAGAGGGGAGTTTCCCTTGGGAAGGTCCAAGTGGAGCTCGGGTAAGCGTGGCTTTTGGGGGGTTGCGTTAAGAACGGCCATAGTGGGTCAGACCAGATGCCCGTGTAGCCCAGTATCCTGTCTTCCAACAGTGGCCGGTGCCAGCTGCCCCAGAGGGAGTGACCAGACGGGAACGAAGCGATCCCTCTCCTGTCGTCGGTTTCCAGAGGCTAGGGACGCCATAGATGGACCTGACCTTCATGAATGGATCTAGTTCCTTTTTTGGAGCCCTATTCAAGTCCTGGTCTTCTCAAGCTCCTGTGGCAAGGGGTTCCGCGGGTTGACTGCGCGCTGCGTGAAGGAACAACTTCCTTTTTTGTGTTCAACCTGCTACCTATTAATTTTATTTGGCGACCCCTCGTTCTTATGGGAAGAAGTAAATCACTTGTCCTTATTCACCTTTTCCGCCCCAGTCACGATTGTATAGACCTCTGTCGTCTCCCCCTCTTTTTCTAAGCTGTGAAAAGTCCCAGTCTTTTTAATCTCTCTTCACACGGGACCCGTTGCGAAGCCCTCGTCGTTTTGGTGGCCCTTCTCTGAACCTTTTTTCAATACCTGGTGTATCTGTTTGGAGATGAGGCACCGACGTCTGTACGCCGGATGCAAGGTGTGGGCGTACCGTGTCTTCAGAGAGGGGCGATAAGAGATTCTCGGTTGTCTTCTCTCTCTCTCTCTCTCTCTCTCTCTCTCCTTTTGAAAGGATTCCTCAGGTTGTGTGTGCTTTTTGACTGCTGCTTCGCATTGAGTGGATGAATGTTTTCAGAGAACTCCCCCAATGACTCCAAGAGCGAGTGCTCTGTCTCTCTCCTGAGTGGTTAGAGCTAAATTAGTCCCCATGGTTGTGTACTTGTACTCGGGGATTCTCTTTTCCTCATGTCCGTTCCTTTCCATTCAACGATGTGAACTTTCCTTTGCCACTTTGCTGCTCACTGACTTAGTTGTGTGTGATCTTTTTCAAGCTCTTTGCAGTCTGCTTGGTTCTTAGCTATCTTGAGCAGTTGAGCATCACCTGCAAATTTTGCCAGCTCACTGTTGACCCCTTTTCTCCAGACCTTTTATAAATAGGTTGAATTGGATCGGTCCCGGTGCGGAACCTTGGGGGGTGGGGAGGAAACGGGACACCTCTCTCCATTCTGAAAACTGACCATGGATTCCTTCCCTTTGTTTCCTGTCTGATTTTAACCATGATCTTTGTGGGCACAGCCCACGAAAGCTCACGAGACCATCTACGTATTTGAGTAGTCTTTCAAGTGCTTCCGGACTATTGGTTGTTTTTAAGGTTTTCCTGGTACAGACTAACTCGGCTACCCCTCTGAATTTTTTTTTCCCCCCAGTTATCAATCCACGAGAGGATCTTCCCTCTTATCCTATGATAACATACTTGATGGGAGAGCCTTTGGCGAGGGACCTTGTCAAAGGCTTTCTGGAAATCCTTCTAGTACACTAAAGCGGCTGGCTTCCCCCTCTTGTCCGCATGTCTGTTGACCCCTCCCCCTGAAAGAACTCTCCAGCAAGGCATGACTTCCCTTTCCAGAAACCATGTTGATTTCCACTCGGCCCTCCCCCCAGAACAAATTCTGTTCATCTGACAATTTTATGCTTGAGCATGGGTCCAAGTAATTTGCCCGGTACCGACGTTAGACTTACCGTGTGTAATTGCCAGAATGCCCTCTAGAGCCCTTTTAAAACTAGGGGTGGGTCCCGTTGGCTGTCTTCCCAGTCATTAGGTACAGAAGCTTGATTTAAAGGCTAGGTTACCAACCCCAGTGAAGACTTGCGCAGTTTCACATTAGACTTCTTCTTCTTTGGGAACTCTTGGGTGAATGGCGTCTGGTCCCGCTGACTTGTTACCGTGAAGTTTGATCAGCTTGAGGTGTCACTAGAGGAGGTTTCGGAACAGTCAGGGACAATGGCTCAGATTTGTCAGCTCAAAAGATTTGCTCGGCTTTGGGAATCTCCCTCACTCTATCCTCAGCTGTGAAGACGAAAGCGAAGAATTCCTTTAGTTTCTCTGAGCACCTCATGGTCTCGGAGTGCTCCTTCAGCATTTGGATGGTCAAATGGCCCCGCTGGCTGGCTGGCTGGCTGTTTAGCAGGCTTCCTGCTTCTGATGTACTTAGCCAAATGTGTGAGTTGGTTTTTTTTTTTTTTTTTTTTTTTCCCAATTTCTTTCTTTGGCTGCTTGGCTAGCTGTTGTTCAAACTCCTTTTGGCTTTTCGTCTTCTATTTTTACACGTAATTGGACCATTTATGCTCCTTTCTGCTTTGCTCAGTAGGATTGAACTTGCACTTCTTTTTGGAACGATGCCTCTTTCTCTCGCTGCTGCTTTTTCTTGGTGGTTCTGCTAGAGTGGTTTTTAATGTGGCGGACGCATTTAAGTTGTTGGGCCTCTCTTCCAGCGTCTTTGAAAAGTGTCCGGGCAGCTTGCAGGGATTTGACTTTTGTCACCGTACCGGTTTGATTTCTGCTTAAGCAACTTCCTCATTTCTGTGTAGTTCCCCTTTCCGAAATTCAGTGCCACTGGGATGTCAAACTGGATGACATTATGGTCACCACTTCCAAGCAGTCGGTTTCTATTGAGCTCTCGGATCAGATCCTGTGCTCCACTTGGGACCAAGTCAAGAATTGCCTCTCCCCTTGTGGATTCCGGAACCAGGTAGCCCAAGGATCAATCTTTTTAAGGTATGAAGAAATGTTCTCTGTGCATCCCGTCCTGAGGTGAGGTGTAGCCAGTCAATATGGGGATAGCGGGGCATTTCAACTATTATTACTGAGGTTTTTATGGTGATAGCCTCGCTAATCTCCCTTAGCGTTTCGTAGTCACTGTCGCTGTCCTTGTCAGGTGGAGGATAATAGTTCCCTAGGGCTATCCTCTTCTTCTTCTTGGAGCAGGAGATGGCTACCCACAAATATTGCGTGGCATATTTAGGTTCATTTAAGGTGTTTACTTGACTCGATTCTGCATTTTCTTTCACGGATAGTGCCGCTCCCCCACCAGCACGACCTGTTGTGTCCTTCGCATCCCTGCCCAGGTTATGGCTGTGTCCCATTGATCGTCCTCATTCCACCAAGTTTCCGTGGTGCCTATTGTATCGCTATCCTTCTTTGATACGAGGCAGTCTGGTTCACCCGCTGAATATTTAGACGTCTAGCGTTTGTGTAGAAGCACTTGAAAAGTGTCCCTCCTGATCTGTCTGCCACTTGCAGAGGTGTTAGCCTCTGTTTTGTTTCTCATCTGCTCTTACCCATACCCTCTCATCTTCCATCCTGTCTTTCTTACTAGACCGTAGAGACTCTGCATGAATAGAGCCTCCCCTAAGAGATGTCTGTGTAGGATCCAAGTGCTCCTCCGCACCCGTGGGCTTTCCCTTAGCCCTTAGTTTCAAACCTGCTCTACGACCTTTTTAATGTGAAGTGCCAGCAGCGGGGTACCATTTTGGTTTAGGTGGAACCCATCCTTCCTGTATAGGCTCTCCCTTTCCCCAAGGCTCCTCTTCTCCCCCCCCCCCCCCCCCACTGTTCCTGATAAAGCTTAAATCCCTCCAGTCTACACCATGGTCTCGTCCACGCTTGGAGACTGAAGTGCTGCCTGCCTACCTGGTCCTGCGTGTGGAAGCGGAAGCGTTTCAGAGTTAGCCTGGGAAAGGTCCGAGAGGAGCTCTCGGGTAAGTGTGGCTCTTTTTGGGGAGGTGGTCGGGGCGGAGGGTTTGTTATGGGGAGGTGGGATGAGTATCGAGTGTCTGTCTGATTTCTCTAACTGGTGCCTGTTGCAGGGAGTGAGACACTGGATACTGGGCTAGATGGACCTTTGGTCTGACCCAGTACGGCCATTCTTATACAGGGGGTGTAATTAGGACAGACAAAGCTCAATTGGAATTGCAGCTAGCTAGGGATGTGAAGGGTAATGAGAGGGGGAAGAACAATCCAGGGAATTACAGACCAGTCAGCCTCACCTCAGTCCCGGGAAAAATAATGGAGAGGGTCTTGAAGAATCCATTTTGAAGCACTTGGAAGAGAAAGAACCAATCAGGACTAGTTGACATGGATACACCAAGGAGGGCAAGTCATGCCTAACCAAAATGATTAGCTTCTATGATGAGGTAACTTGCTGTCTGGACACGGGGGGGTCGGTGGCTGAGAGACTTTGCTTTTAGCAAAACTTTTGATACGGTCTCGCACAGGATCCGCGGCAGCCAGTTAAGGAAGTATGGATTGGATAAATGGACTATAAGGTGGCTGGAAAGCTGCCTAGATTCAGGCCCAACAGCTAGCGATCAACAGCTTGATGTCTGGTTCGCCGTCAGTTTCAAGTGGCGTGCCTCAGGGATCAGTGCTAAGGTCATTTTTTCCCCATCACCTTTATTAATGACGTGGATGAGGGGATGGGTTGCACCCTCAGCAAGTTTGCAGATGACACTAAGCCAAGGGGAGAGGTAGATATGCTGGAGGGCAGGGATAGGGTCCAGATTGACCTAGGCAAATTAGAGGTTTGGGTCATGAGAAATCTGAGGTTCAACAAGAATAAGTGCAGAGTCCTCCATGTGGGATGGAAGAATCCTAAGCACTGTTCCAGGCTGGAGACCGACTGTCTAAGCAGTAGTTGCCCAGAAAAGGACCGGGGGATTACAGTGGAAGAGAAGGGAGATGAGAGTCAACAGCATGCCCTTGTAGCTGAGAAGGCTAATGGCATATTAGGCTGCATTAGGAGGAGCATTTCCAGCAGCTCTACAGAAGTTGTTGTTCTCCTTTGTTCGGTACTGGTGAGGCCACATATGGAGTATTGCATCCAGTTCGGGGGCCCTCCCTACTACAGAAAGGATGTGGATGCATTGGAAAGTGTCTAGCGGAGGGCAACAAAAATGATTAGGGGGTTAATATGTAACTGCTGAATTTTTCAGCGGTTGCACATTTATATGTCAGGGGGAAGGAGGAGGCTCTACAGGAGCAGGTTTGTGCAGGGAACCACCCCACCGTTCTGCTGCCTCTGATACAGAGGCTGGGGGGCGGGGTGGCTTGCATAAAACTGTGAAGGTTAACTGTACACTATCAGAGCCCTAGTTTACGATGCACATTTTAAAATGTCCTCCCAGAATATCCCCCTGGTCAAACGAGATGACAGTTGAGAGTAACTGCTGCAGCCACTTGCCAATATTTAGTACTAAAACACCTGACGCATTTAATCAGGTTACAAGGACCATTTTGCCTGCATTGTTTTTCCAAAACACTTTCCTAATCAATATTACATGAAGAATAAAAAAGTTATCAAAGCGATGTAATGATGGAAAATATTAGGCTTCTTATTCATCAGTAGGCATCCGAGTTCTTCTGCATATAGAAATGATTAGGCAAAATTTTAAAACCTAGCATGAAAACCAGTTGCAGAACTTCTCTCTACAGTTAAAGCCAAACTGTGTGTTCTGGTTGATATTTTCTACGTTCTGCTTATAAACGCCATCTATCTGTTTGCATAGTCTATATGCAACAATTAGAGAGAAGTACATTTTTTCCTTCCCCAAGAAATGGAAGCAACAGTGTTCACTTTTTGTTTGTTACCAGGGTCTATTCTGTTAATTGTAAGGCTTTGAAGTTATTTACGCAAACCTAATTCATAAATACTACAGTAACTTCTTATTCCTGCAAAGAAGCAGCAACCTAATTTACCTCTTCATTGGAATAGTCGTAAATAGTAAGTGGCTTAATGCAATCATGCACAAACCTGCCACAATACATGTTTAGAGAAGACATTAAAAGTAGTAAAGGAATGCAATGCTTGGTGTGATGACATTCACTAAGTCTTTTAAGGATTGATACCCAATCCCACAAAATGTGTTGGCTAAATGGAAACACGATTAGCTAGGTTTTTTGCCTCCGTCCCCCAAAAAGCACTGCAGCCCTCTCTGAGAAGATGTTTGTGTAATGTGTTTTGTAAACACTACCGTAGACCACAGCTACCTTCTCCATCTTATTTTTCCCATAAAATAATTAAGATGTAGAACTGGATAGCAGAGAATTGGTCCTGTAAGGATAATTTTTAATATGGAGATATGCCATCATCTCGTAGAACTGGAAGGGACTTTGAGAGGTCATCGAGTCCAGTCCCCTGCCCTCACAGCAGGGCCAAGTACCACCCCTGACAGATTTGCCCCAGATCCCAAAATGGCCCTCTCCAGGATTGAGCTCACAATCCTGTGGTTTAGCAGGCCAAGGCTCAGGCAGCTGAGCTATCCCTCGCCCCCAATCACTAGATAAATATAACTTGTTTCCTTTTTGTGCTTCTAATGTTAACATTTCCAAATCGAAGAGGTACTATTTCTTTCAAACTTCTTTGGTGTTTAAGAAAAAATAATACTTTCAAAATAATCACCTGCACTATACAGAAATGGCTTATTTTGTTTAACGTGTGAATCTGTCTCCGGTTAAATTGGGCAACCAATACTAATGGTACAGTGTCATAGGCGGTTCTGTTATGCTGAAAAAATAGCAGTGTCATGAATGCAGGAGAAAAGGAAGCAATAGAAAAATTCTTGATCACAGCTTGTATTGTAGAACGAGAGTGAGAAGGAAATCAGCTTAATTTTCAGTCTCTGCCCACAATTTTTGCCACTAATCCGGTACCTCAAATTAATGCAGCACAAGGTGAATCACATGGATTTAAAAATTAAGTATTTTAGGGTGGGTCTAGACTACGGGATTTTTTTTTTTAAAGTGGCCTTTCTTCCCCTCCATCTAGACAGCTGCCGTGTTCTTTTGAAAGTAAATCAAAAGACTGTGGCAGGTTTTTTGACCGCGGAAGACCTCGTTTTATGAGGAATAACACCTTTTGAAAAAAGGCGCTATGTAATGTAAACTGTGCTTTTTCAAAAGACAGCATCCAGACTGCCTGAGTGCTCTCTTTTGAAAAAGCGGTTTGCTTTTTTGAAAGTACTGGTTATAGTCTAGATACTTTAGAAAAAGAGCATCTTTCGAAAAAGGCTTGCAGTCTAGATGTAATGTGAAAGCTAAAAGATGCCTTTAAGGCACTAGAGAACCAGTACTTAATTCTTGGTCACTGCAACAGATCAGTCAGGATGATCAGTGCCACAAAGCAGGCTTTAAAGCCAGAAAGGATGGCCATGATCTTTTAGTCTACTCTGACATGCACACTTCAGAATCTTGCTCTCCCATTCCGCAACAGACCCATATCTCAGAAGGAATAGATCCCCTCAATTCTTTGGTGGCAATTCTTTCATTACCACGTATGTACTGATTGATCTCTCATTGAACACGATTGCTTTCATAAAAACAAATTTACAAAATGCTTGCAAAGTAACCTTATTTTAAATTATGTAATTATGGTAATATTAATGTGTTAAAGATGCAGTAAGATGAAGGCTACTTACGATGTTATGCTAACGTAGGCAGATGGTATTGCACACAATTTGGTGCAATAACGACAGAGGTATCATGTGTCAGAATTCACAGTCCAAGCAGAGACTTCCCTGAGTTTGCCCCACCAGCTCCCCAAATACAATCTGCAAGAGAAATCAACTGTCTTGTTTTCTGCAATCCTTCACTGTTGGTTCCTCATAATAAAGCTATATACGTTAAGTCAGATCTGTGACCGTTGGAGTGCTTTTATTTATAGAAGTCTTGCTTTTAATGCATTGAATATTTAATTGACAATCTCATGCACTAAGTTTACTTTTACAGGATCGTTTTAAAATAGAATGTTTAAAGTTAGTTTAGCTTAGTTAATAATTTCTTACGTGTTTAGTCAATTGAGTAAAGAGCAAAGCAAAAGGAACCAGTCCTGGACAACAATTGGTTCAAATGCTTAAAAAAATAAATAAAAAATGCAACATTGAACAAGCCAAGCTTTGCGCGGAAACTATGCTTGAAATATGATAGAGAACTCTCCTAACAGCTTGGTTCTAACAGACAGGGGAGGGTTGTTGTCAGGGGGTACGCCCCTGACGGGGGCTGCTGAGACCCACGTCTCATTCCGGGCCCATACCGCACCCCAAAGTCTCCAAAAGTTCAGGCCCCTCTATCAGGGGATATACGGTATCAATGTCCCAACACAAAGTCCCGGCCCCTCTATCAGGGGATATACGGTATCAATGTCCCAACACAAAGTCCCGGCTCCTCTATCAGGGGATATACGGTATCAAGGCCTAGTCCCTCTGAGGAGCCTCTCCCGGCCTCAGGCCTGGTTATCCGGGGGGGGGCCTGCGTGGTAGGGGGACCCGGGCCCTCCCTCTCCACCGGGCCCCAGCCCAGGGCCCTTTAGGCAGGGTCTGTGGCTCCTGCCGGCTCGGCGGGGAATCCGGCCGATACAGGCTGAGCCAAATTTTGTATCCCCTGCCCTGGGCTGCTTCCTACCGCGCCCTGGTTCCTCGGGGGCCCCTTGTCCTCCGAGGCAGGACCTGCTGGGGTTGTGGGCAGGTTCCGGTCTCCTGGAGTCGGGGTCTGCTTCTTCGGTGTCTGGGTCCAGCACTGGCAGCAGCTCTAGTCCCAGCGGCTGCACAAACACTGGCCTGGCTTGGTCTCCTCCTTCCCCCAGCTGTCTTCCTGCCTGCTGGGCTCCCTCTGCCTTTATACCTGGCCTCTGCTGGGAGCATGCCCAGCAGGGCCGGAAGGGCGGGGCCCTCTCAGCCAGCTGGGCCTGGGCTACTCCCAGCCCTGCAGTGCGGGGCCTGTTCGCCCCGTCACAGTTGTGTTATGGTGCATTTATAGTAATCTCCAAAATGCTAAAATTTTAAAATATGAGCCTGTGGAAAGAGAGAAGACCCATTGCAGCTAGATTTGACATCCATAAAATCAAAGGAAAAGGCCCCCTTTGGTCTTAGCCCCAAGGATGAGGGAAGACCAAGAAAAGCACAACCCCAGCTTGCCCAAATTTAGATCGTAGCAGAAGAAAGCAATTGGCAATGCAATCACTTGTTATACTGTGTAAATAACCCATGTTTGCCAAAGATAGTTGTCACTCCCATCTGATTACATTGATGCCCCTCAGGATGAGAGGTATTTGCAGGATGGGCTTTTTGAGAGTGTGCCGAACACTTACGTTTGCTACCGTGTCCGTGTAGCAACCATAACACGGTTTCCAAATATTTCTGAAAGTTTTGGAACAACATTTGACCTATAACCCCTGACTGAGTTACTGAAGTCTTCAAATCCTGTTTTAAAGTTACAGGCCATTCACCATTTACTCATATAACCGTGCAAGTGACCCATGCCCAATGCTGCAGAAGAAGGTGAACCCCCCGAGACACTGCTAATTTGGCCCAAGGGAAAATTCCTTCCCAGTCCTAAATATGGTGGTCAGCTGGACCCCGAACGTGCCAGCAAGATCCAAACATCCAGACAATGTCTACACTACATTGATGTATTGGAAAAAGGTATGCCGCGTAGCGTAGATGTAGCTTCAGACTCCTAGGTAAAAAGACATTGTAGTAACTCCGAGAGCTCCACGACTAGAGTCTCATCACTGGCCACGGTGGGTATTTGCTGTTAACGGTTGCAGCGTGACTACGTGCCACTGTAAACAGTCCCCTCATACCACCCTCTCCGTACAATTATTAAGCACAGTCTTAAAGCCGGTAAGGTTTTAGGTCCTCCGTGCTTTTCGCTGAGGAGTTAATCCAGAAATTCTCGCCTCTGATTGTTAGAAACCTTTGTCTAATTTCAAGCCTAAATGTATCGATGGCCAGTTTGTCTGCATTTTTTCTTGTGTCCACACTGGTGCTTAACTTATAATGCCTCTCCCTCCCTGGTATTTATCCCTCTGCTGTATTTAAGGAGTGCGAGCGCATCTCCCCTCAGCTGTTGTTTGATTAGGCTCAACAAGCCAAGCTCATTTAGCCTCTCTTGCCTAAGGAAGGTTTTCCATTCCTCTGATCATCCTAGCGGCTCTTCACTGCACCTGTCCCTGTTTGCACTAATCTCTCTTTAATCCGGGAAACCGGAATTGCACACGCTAATCCAGTTGAGAGCTCCCCAATGTCGTGTATAATGACATTAATGCTTCACTAGGGCTATTGGAAATACCTTGCCTGATGCATCCTAGCATTCCATTGGCCTTTTTCACAGCTGCCTCATGCTGGCAGCTTGTGGTCATCTCGTAACAAACCAGTTTCCTTCTCTGTTGCTTCCAACTGACAAGTCCCCAACTTAGAGCCAAAAAAATCTTTGTTACCAACTGCACTGCTAAATTTTATTCCATTCCAGTTTTGGAGATCATCCAGATTTTATTGCATGATATTGCCAATATGGCGGAGGACCAGACTACCTCTCTGCAAATTTTATGAGGCTATTTCCACTTGTTGTGCCAGGAGCATGAATACAAATCTTAAAGAAGATTGGTTCCAATACCTATCCTTAAGGAATTTCACTAATAACTTCACTCCAGCCTGACAGTTCACCATTCATTATAACCCAGCAGTTCTTTATCCAGCTTTCAAGTCTCATTAATTCCCATCTATCAAATGCCTTACTGAAATCCAGGTAGATCAGATGTACTGGATTGCTTGCATGTAAAAAAGTCAATTTCCTCAGACCGATCAGGTTGGTCTGGCGTAATCCACCTTTTGTGAAACCATGGTGTATTTTCTCTGTTAGCTTTTAACCTCTGTGTTCTTAACGACTCTTTCAAAATTTGTTCCAAGAGCCTGCATACAATGGAGGTTAAATTAGACATGCTATAGTTTCTTAGATCATAATTTTTTGTTTTAGAAAGAATAAACAGGCACAGGTTGACTCGCTCATATCTGGGACACGCTAGCCTGGCACGACTATGGCTATTGCTAGATCAGAGAGCCCCGGGTTCAGAAAGTCAGGTCCCCGGGGCCGGTCGAGACTTAGCATCCCTGGCAACCCAAGAGTAGCAGCTCTTTTATTACTGGTTTTAAGTTCCTTTGCAAGCTCCAGCTCTGCCTGGCTTTTGGCAGTCCATTCTTCCGCTACACTTTCTAACCAAGAGGTTGGTTTTCGTGCTGGTACGTCTCTCTTCCACTGCTCTCAGGCTTTCTGCTTTCTCTTAATAACATGCTTGATTGACACCTCGCTCATTCAACTTGGTCTGCAACTTTGATTTAAATGCCAAACCTCTTCCACATTCGGATCCTCAAGTTCTTCACTCCAGTCCACATCTACTACTAATTCCTCATATGTTTTCAAGTTTGTCTTTTTGAAATCAAGAACCTTAGTTGCACACTTACTTTTATGTATCCATCCATTTAATTTAAAATAAATTAGCTCACGATCACTTGAACCAAGGTTTTCCCCTACAACCAACCTTTCTGTGAGGTCTCGCTAAACCCTCGATATCAAATTTAAAATTGCATCACCTCTTGTTGGAACGGTGAGTTTATGGTGAAGAACTGTCAGCTATCACACATCCAGGAAAACTTGAGTCCTGCCATTATTAGGAGCACTTACCCTCCAATTTTTATCTTGGAAATTACAGTCTCCTATCATTACTTGAGTGCCAGCAGTATCTAGTTCAATAAAAACATTAGAGATCTTTATCCATATCCAAATCTGATCCCGGTGGCAATCAGCTGCAGCAGACTCTCTATACCCACTTGCAGGATCTGGTGCTTCGATGTTGAGCTTAGGCACTGTCTTGAAAAGCCACACCATCCTCTGAGGGGTGCAACGTCCGTGCAATTCAGATAGTTACTTTAGAGTACACAGGCTGCCCTTGTCCTGGGGAACAACTGACTCTCCACTAGGACCAAATTGGGCCCCAAGCTCTTCAAGGTGTATTACCTCCTGACTCACCTTACACATCCAGGACTTTCTATCTACTGGATTTTGCATAGCTCGTGGCGTGCCACACCTTCACTCCCTCCTGTCCCCACTAGAAGGGAGAGACGCTTGGTAGTTCAAGGCTCATCTGGTTTCTGATTGCATACAGTGTGAAGTTAAGATGCGGCCACTAAAGGAATCGGGACTGGTCTCTGTGCCAAAATCTGTTTACACAGAAGCCAAGCCAAATATTGCCATTTTGGCAATAACGTTACTCTCTCACTAGTCCAAAACCAGGAGAAAATTCCTTATCCGGCAGGGATGTAAGATCCCATTACCAACCGGTAAGGTTAGGGATGTTCAGGTGTACTTCTGTACACAGTTAACTAATAAGTAGGGAGGGAACAGAGGAGGGAGGAGCTGGTGCACATGGAGAGGCAGCAGCACGGAGAGTGGGGTGGGGGAAGGCAAGAGCCAATGTACGTGGGAAGCCAGAGCCGCCCGCCGCTCCTATCGCCTGCGCTGCTGTCAGGAGCCAGTACGTGCGGGGAGCTGGCTTTTAAGGTGGCTCCTGCGTGTGCCGTTTTCTGCAGAGCCACCTGCCCCCTAGGCTGCTGCCTCTTTCCATGCTCACGCCTGCCCCCTGCGTGTAAATATATTTTAACATCTCTAGTTACAGGTGATTGTTTCCTGGGTAACCGCTTACCATTTAACATCCCTATGTCCAGCATTGCTATCAGCAGTTAAATCAGAAGCGGCGTGGAAGACCAAACTGTCACTGTCTACTCAGGCTCTAAAAGTCTTGGAGACTGTAGGAAAAACCCATCGTAGCACCAACTCCTTAGCTGGCATCAGGTTTGTGTCTATTTTCCATTGCCAGTACCTTTGTAATGTTACTGCAAGTCCATGCAGATGCCCGCCAGGTTAAAATAAAGCAGACCTTTCCACAGGTGGGACACAGTCAACCCTTTTCTCCTTAAACAACGAGAAGTTGTGTGGCACCTTATAGACTGACATGGCTACCCCTCTCATACCTTTTCTCCTTCGTAATATGAACCAGGACTTGGGGATCTTGATAGATGATCAGCTAAATACGAGGTCCACGTGAAATGCTGTGACCCAAAGGGTCGATGCAATCCTTGAAAGTATACACAAAGGAATATCTAGAAGGATGGGGAAGACTGCATTATCTTTATTTGGTACTGGTGTGACACCCACCGGAATAGTATTTTCAGTTCTGATATCCCACCCTTCAGGAAGGATTTTGATAAATTGGAGAGGATTCAGAAAAGAGCAGGAGAATGACTGCAACATGTGTTGGAGTGAAAGGCTCAAGGAGCTCAGTCCTTCGGCTTAACCAAAAGAAGGCTCAGGGGTCACTTGATCAGTTCATAAGTATCCCCATGAGACACAAAGAGAGGGCTCTTCAATCTAGCAAATGTATGACAAGATCAGAAAGCTGGAAGCTGATGCTAGACAATTGAAGCTAGAAAGCACAGGGTATTCGTTTTTAGAACGGTACGGTAATAACCATTGGAACAACTTACTACAGGCCCCAGTGGATTCTTTTCCATTACTGACAGCTAAGCTTTCTCTCCTTCCTCCGCGCCCCCCCCCACCTCCCTCCGCACTTCCAAATTTTTCTAATTCTAACAGGAATTAATTCAGGGGGTCATACTAGACGATCCCTGTGGTCTCTCCCGACTTTATAATCTATGAATGTTCTCATTCAATAGGTTCTCAAGTAGCATTTAAAATTACATTTTATGCAAGGAGTAACGGAACCAGAGAAGGTTGACGTGCTCCACATCCGACACATCTTACCGCCTTCCCATACTAGAGAATTGCGAACAGGTGTTTTAAGTAAATGTTACTTAGCCTTTTTCTGTAAAATAAAAATTCCACACCAAATACCACTGAATTTGGATAAAACAAATGATGGAGGAAAATAGTCAACTATTTCAGTTTTCAAAGTGTGAGTATTTTTAAAAACCCTCATACTGTCTTTTCAAACTACAAGCTAATGTAAAATGTTTCCTTGCCTATTTATATTCAAATTTCCTTGTGTGTTTCTCCTTCGTGCAAACCTTGCTGCTCCAAAATTCACTATGTATAAACTACTCTTTTCAATCAGAAGAGTTAAAAGCTTCATATATAACAACACCTTAAATGGTTTAATTTACTTTATCCTACTGAGACGCATAATACTAAAGCCACAAAAAGCAGAAGTGAAGCAGTCCGGACCAGCAGAAGTCAGGACTGCTTAGTCCCGGCTCACACTGGGTCTGGGATCTATCCCCGGTGTGGCGCTGCCTTTTAAATGTAATTTAAAATGCAGAGCCACAGCGTTCGTGGACCGGGCGCAAAGCGGAACTGAGCTGGGCTTGTTCAGCGCCGGCGTAGCATCACAAACAGCTGCCTTTCAGAATGTCATACCTAGGCTGTAGTGTACATGCTCCGTAAGAGCTTCTGTTCTTTGCTGCTGTCCTCACTCTGGCCGTACGTGGCTTCAGAGGCTGCTCCCGACTCTTTCCCATCATTGAAAAGAGACTCGGGGGTGCATCGCAGCAGGGGGAGGGGGCAGGGTGTAAGCAGGGGGCAGAAATGTACCAGCCTAGGGGCTTCAATTAACTTTCTGGTGGGGCAGAAAGGGGGCTGGAAAGAAAAATTGGGCAGGGAGGGGAGTGTGATTGGAGCTGGGGTGAGCCCTTCTACCGGAGTTTTGCTCCCACACAAGGAAGGACAACGGGGGTAACTGTTACCCAGAGATTGAGCCCCCTGCCAACGGTGCAGATCTAGGAGAGGGGCAGAGAGGGGTTTTTATTTCCCTTTTCAGAGAGACACGTGCCTGAGCGCAGGGCAGCTTCCCGTCTGCTCTTAAAGGTACAGCTGCCCTAATATCTTGTCTTTCCCTGCCAGCCCCTGCAGTCCCTCCCTCTCTGCACTGACTGCTACAGTCCATGGGGCAAAATGCTGCAAGCATCCCATCCCACATGCAGCTGTGAGGGAGCATGTAACACATTCTGAGGATTTAAAAGTCTCTCATCAGTTAATACGTGAAGTCTCATAACTGTTCAAATATTTGTCTTATCTCTTGCTGTGATTCCCTGAATTGCATTCCTGTCCTTCTACCCCACTTTAACGGTAGCTTTGCTCCTTTACAAATGTTATTTCTCTTACTCTTATTACGGGGCTGCGTCCGCTGCGTGCTACGCTTACCAACCAAATCCCCTGTAGTCTGGAGGGGTGAATGAGCGGGCTGGGAGTGTGGGGTCTCGGCTTGGGAAGTTGGGGCCACTTACTTGCTTTCACTTGGCTCCCAGCACCATAGCTCAGTCCCCGTCTACCACTGCTTTTAAAATCCATCTCATTTATTTTGCATTAATCGCTTCAACAAATTGAGCCCCTTAATTTTCATGCCACTCTATAAGTTGAGAGTTTGCCCTCACCTGCATTGCTGGCTGCATTCCTTTCTGGTCACCCTACTCCAAAAAGATGTAGCGGACATGAAGAAATTTCCAATCAAAACAGTGGCAATGATTAGAAACCCTGCAAGGTTCTGTGTGAAGAGAGACATTACACATAGCAATGAATAAGCGGTTACGCACTGGGGTCTCGGACAGTGTAGGGGACCCAGCCCCAGCAGTTCTTCCCTGGTGATGCAGCCCCCGCCTGCTCCTGGGCTGTGAAGTGGGAGCCAGGGCTGGAGCAGCCCATGCCCGGAGGGCTCGGCGCCAAGGCTGCCTGCAATGGCAGCGGCATGTGGACGCTGATGAGATGATGATGTCATTCTGTAGTCCAGCATGAGAATTCTTTTATATATATAGTGAGAGATTACTCTGAACACGTCATTATATATCTCTACTAGCATTACCCGTCCAGGGCTTACCTCGAAATAAGCTACGCAAATTGAGCTACTTCAATTGTGTAGCTTATTTTGAAATTGGGAGTGTCTACCCAGCACTTACTCTGAAACAGAGCATTCTTCCTCTGACTGCTCTTACTCCTCATACAATGAGGGTTATAAGAGTCAGAGTAAGAAGTTCTCCGGCTTGGCAATATTTTGACGCTCTTTTGAAATAACTGCTTACTGTGTAGATGCAGACTAAATTCTTTTGAAATAATGTGGCTGTGTCAACGTACTCTCCCTGAATAGCCGGCTGGTTATGGAGCGGTGGGACGCCCAGCAGTGACACCAAAACTTCCGAATGCAGAAGGCCACCTTTATGGAGCTGTGTGCCTGGCTCACCCCTGCCTTCTGAGAACAGGACCCCCAGATGTGACCTGCCATCCCCCTGGAGAAGCAGGTTGCCATCACTGTCTGGAAGCTTGCCACCCCAGATAGTTACCGGTCCATGGGCATCCAGTTTGGCGTGGGAAAGTCCACCGTCAGGGCCCTCCTCATGGAGGTAAGGCACTCTTGAGCTGCTGTCTCTGCAGGGTGGGGGAGTTCTGGAAAGGGGGACCCTAAGGAAAGCGGGATGGAGGGGCGGGGGTGGGCTGAGGGTTGGGAGAAGCCCTGTTCCTGGGAGGTTGTGCCGTCCTGCTTTCACTCAGCCCTCCTGGGATGGCGGCCTCATGGGGGGTGACTCCTGGGGTGTTTGGGGGGGAGAGCGAAGGGGAGTAGGCACCTCCCAAGAGCTCAGGCACTCCCTTTCATTCTCTGTTTTGTATATTTCTTTGTCTCCTTATGCACGTGGTGAGGGCCATCAACTCTGTCCTGCTGCACAGGGTCATCCGCCTGGGAGACCTGGACCCTATTGTCACCGGATTTGCTACCCTGGGCTTTCCAATTGCGTGGGAGCCATTGATGTAATGTAACCCATATTCCAATCCACGCACCTCATCATCGAACCACCCAGTACATCAACCAAAAGGACAAGTTCTGGATGGTGCTGCAGGCCCTGGTCGACCGCTGTGAACAGTTCACGGACATTTTCGTCGAGTGGTTGGGCAGGGTGCACGAAGCCCGCATTTTCCGAAACTCCAGCCTCTACTACAAACTGGAGGCTGGCACTTTTTTCCCTCGGCGTGACCTTCGCATCGGAGACGTGCAGATGCTACTGTGCATCGTGGGGGACAAGGCCTACCCCCTCAAGCCGTGGTTCATGAAGCCCTGCACCAGCCACCTGAACCCCAGCAGGACCAATTAAATGCCCTCCTCAGCCAAGCCCGCATGGAGGTGGAATGCGCCTTCGGGCGCCTAAAGGTGTAGCTCCGGTGCCTCCTGACCCGCCTCGATGTGGGGGAGCACAATATCTCTGAGGTGGTCTCGGCCTGCTGTGGCCTCCACAACATCAAGGAGAGAAAGGGGGAGGCCTTCCTACTGGGGTAGAGGTCAGAAGCTGGCCGGGAAGGAAGGGCCTTCGAGTAGCCACACACAGCTGCAATCCGCCAGGCCCATCAGGTGGGGGTGCGCATCCGGGATGTCCTGAGGGAGAGTTTTTCTCAAGGACCCCAGTAACTCTCCCCAGGGCCTCCCCACTAGGGGCCTGTGCCTTGCCCCCCTCTGCCTTTCTCACCACAATCCCTCCCTTTCCCATTCCCTATACTGTCAATAAAGACACCGATTTTGAGTTGAAAAACAAAACCTTTGTATTTTTTCATAATAAAAGTAATTGGGAAGTGTAGAGGAGGGGGGCAGGCTGAGAACCTGGAGAGGGAGGGTGGAGGGGGACTGAAAACCTGGATGGGCAAGAGGGACTGAGAACCTGGATGGGGGAGAATGGAGGGGAACTGAGAACCTGGCTGTTCCCCACTCTGGCATGATGATTGCAGAAGTGGGGCCCTGCAAAAGCACCCCAAAACCTTGTCTTTACAGGCTTTGGTACAAAAGACTTCCCCCCAGACTCCTGATACCCGGACTTTGGGGAATATCCGCTGCCACCACTCAAGTATTCCAAGGAACCAGGGAAAAGATCACTTGGGAAACCTCCTCCCTAAAACCTCAGGGGTTCCTGAAGCTCTTTCCCCCAAAGAGCTTGAAAAAAGAAAAAAGAAACTAGCTACAGTCTGTGGTAGCTGACTCCTAGTCAAACAGACAGAGTGACCTCTCAGGACACAAAAATGAACCAATACTGATTAATAAGAAAAAGAAAACAAACTTTTATTATCAAAACAAAACTACCATTGCAAGCATAGTTGAGATGGCTAGATGGTAAGGGCCACTAATTGATATACTCAGAGAAAATTCCGTGAGTTAGAACGCTTGATTGCGAAAGAGAGAAAAAACACTGTTAACAGCTCAGACATCAATTCCAAATTCCCAAACCATAAAACCTGATGGGCTAATTAAACTTTGCCCTACTTACATATGGTGAGACTCAGACAAAGGAGGGAAAAGATAAAAGTTCCTTTGTTTCAGTTTGAAATCCCTACCTGCATTACTATTGGCTGATACCTGGCTAGGGACAGGAGACATAGTTAACCCCTTAGCCACCAGGCTGCTGGTCAGCCCTCCTGGTTATGACAGGGAGGGGGGCTCAGGCCTGGGAGCGGCGCATGGTGCAGCTAGAAGTGCAGCCTCAGGTCCAGGGACCTCGGCGGTGGGTGGGGTCTGGGACAACAAAGGTAGACAGGAGGGGGGCATAGAGAGGGGTCAGGTATGGTACAGGGGGGGGCGCGAGCAGAGACAGGATTTCATGGATGGTGGCATCATTTCATGGATGGTGGAACACATGTTTTTGCCCTACCGCACAATCTGATCCCACATGCAGGTCTGCCACTGGGCGTCATCCCGGACCCTCTGTGCCAGGGTTTGCTGCATGTCACAGAGGATGGCCACGTGCTGTCTCGTGAGGTCCTCGTGGACCCTCCTGCACTTGTGGCTGCCCTGGTGTCGGGCGGCTGCCTCGAATGGCATTGCTCGTCCCTCAGAGACGCTTGGTCTGGCTGTGGAGAATAAAGAGGGAGAGGTGGTAATTAATCTAAGCAGACACTGTCCCTGAGGCCCTGCCCTCCTCTGTGATCAGCAATCAACAGTCTTTGGGCCGGAGGATGGGGATGTCCTGGGAGCAAGGCCATGTGTGGCCTGCACAGCAGGCCCTGCCTCACAGGGGCCTCGAGGTGTATGGGGACCATGCTTCCACCCTCCACCCCATCCAACAAACAAGCAGACAAGGGAAGTGTCTGGCCACACTGGGATCCCATGGGTGGGAGAGGGCCCTGGAGCAGCCTGCCCCTCCATGGGGCTCACACGCACACCTGCGCCTGGCTGCGCTGCCTCACGCATGCAGGCAGGCATAC
Organism: Pelodiscus sinensis; assembly: GCF_052426305.1. Taxonomy (NCBI): domain Eukaryota; kingdom Metazoa; phylum Chordata; order Testudines; family Trionychidae; genus Pelodiscus; species Pelodiscus sinensis. Next base: position 153,106,039 of record NC_143053.1, read on the forward strand.
CCGTGTACGGCACTCCTTGGACTGTGTGGGGTCTTGCGTGCGCCCTTGTGCCCAGCCTCCTTCCAGCGGTGGCTGGTGGTGGGAGGGCGTGGGTCAGACATGTGAGTGGTCTCCCCAGAGCCCATGAGCAGGAGTCCAGGGGTGCTCTGGGGCTGCCTCACGAGACCACGTTGTGCAGACCGGCACAGCACGTGCTTTCACGTGCATGGACTGCAGCACAATGTCCAGGTCGAGCAGGCCGAGCGACAATCGCAGCTCAACCCTGTGGGGTCCTGCCCTGGAGCGAGAGCTTTGCTCACGGGCTCTGGCGTAGCCCTGGCAGAGCTCTTTTACTTTGCTCCGTACCTGTTCCAAAGTTTGGGGGAAGGGGTGGCCCCATGCAGCCAGATCCTCAGCCATCCGGCCGTACATGTCTGCATTGCGCACCCGGGAGCAAAGGTTTTTAGGGTAGTTTTGCAGGCCCCCACTTCTGCATGCCAGAGTGGGGAGTTAGCCTTGACAGTGTATAACCGGTGCTCACAACGACTAGGAGGGAGAGGGAAAGAGCAGTTACCCCAGGGCCCAGTGATTTAAAAGAGCCCAAACCCTGTAAATCACTGCTAGAACACTGGGTGGCATGGGAAGGGCAGTGCTGAAGAGAAGAGGATGTGAGAGGCCTCTCTAGACCAGTGGCAGGCCACAGGCAGCCAAATAGGACACAGTGAACCCCCCATCTATCAGCATTAGCGCCCCTGGACCAGGGGATGTGAAAGGCCCCTCTGAACCAGTGGCAGGCACACAGGCAGCGAAGTCTAACGCAGTGAAGCCCCATCTATCACCTTTAGCTCCCTCTGGACCCGGGATGTGAAAGGCCCCTGTGGACCACTGGCAGGTGCAAAGGCAGCAAAGTGTAACATAGTGCACCCCCATCTATCAGGATTAGCTCCCTCTGTAGCCATAAAAGGATGGGTAGCGAAAACTGAGCAAAGTCAAAACTGACATACTAGTATGTCAGTAACCGCTACTGGGAGCTGATCTGGAGAGCAGCTGCTTGTGACGTTACAAGGGCCTCTTGCTCCAGCCTCTTTCTCCAGACCAGCTATGGCCACTGTACCACACAGCACCAGCTGCGCTGGGCAACACCGCCACTTGTACACTTTGCCTTCCAAAAACCCTTGGCTGCACACACCAGTAGCCCCCTCCTTCTTCTCGACCACTTGCTCTGTGGGGAAGGCCTTTGAGGGGCTGCTCAGCTCCTCCCACGCTCCCTCTTCCCAGCCTTTCCCTCGCCCACAGCCTCATCAACACCTTCATCCTCTTCTCACAACCCTTGCTTTCTGCCCTTCTCCTTCCTCACATCCCACGCTCCTCAAACTCACGCCGTCACAAACTCAGGCACGGGAGCCCACGGTGTTCCAAGCGCTTCCTTAGGGTCGCATCTTCTCAGGCCCGCACATCCTTCCTTTCCATGCCCGCAGGACACACGTTCCAAACACAGAGCTTTCCAGGAGCCAAAGAGCTGCTCATGGACTTTGGCACCCAGGAAGAAGTCTTCTTGCTCTCCTTCCCATGGAGCTACTCCAGGGTATGTCTACACTACAAAGTTAATTCGAACTAACGGACATTAGTTCGAATTAACTTTGATAGGCGCTACACACGCTCGGAGCGCTTAGTTCGAACTAGGTAAACCTCATTCTACGAGGACTAAGCCTAGTTCAAACTTACTAGTTCGAATTAAGGGGTGTGTAGCCCCTTAATTTGAACTAGTGGGAGGCTAGCCCTCCCCAGCTTTCCCTGGTGGCCACTCTGGCCAACACCAAGGAAACTCTACTGCCCCCCTCCCGGCCCCGGACCCCTTAAAGGGGCACGGGCTGGCTACGATGCCCGTGCCAGGTGCAAGCCTGCCAGCACCCAGCCAGCAGACCCTGCACCTGGCACGGCTCGAGCCAGCCACCCGATGCCCCCCAGCCCTCCCCCTCTTCCCGGGACCAGGCTGGCGGCTCCCGGGAGCTTGCCCGGGACCGCAAGAGGCGGGCACCCTCCTGGTCTAGTGCGGACATCGTGGACCTCGTCCACGACCTCGGCACTAGGCACAGGAAAGTGGCCGTCTAGGGCAGAAGAGCTGCCAGCCTGGCCACCCAGGAGCTGGTGTGCATGAAAATCAAGGTGGTCCACTGAGACCCCCCGACCCTGAGCCCTGAGCTTACAATGGCCGTACTGGGTCAGACCAAAGGTCCATCTAGCCCGGTAGCCTGTCTGCCGACAGTGGCCAACCCTAGGGATCCTGGAGGGGATGGACCGAAGACAGGGACCAAGCCATTTGTCTCGTGCCATCCCTCTCCAGCCTTCCACAAACTTTGGACAGGGACACCACTCCTACCCCCTGGCTAATACCACTCCATGGACCCAACCTCCATGACTTGATCTCACTTCTCTTTAAACTCTGTTCTAGTTCTAGCCTTCACAGCCTCCTGCAGCAAGGAGTTCTACAGGTTGACTCTTTGCTTTGTGAAGAACAACTTTCTGTTACTAGTTTGAAGCCTGCTACCCATTCCTTTCCTTTGGTGTCCTCTAGTCCTTCTATTATGGGAACTAATGAACAACTTTTCTTGATGCACCCTCTCCACCCCACTCATGCTTTTATAGACCTCTATCATATCTCCCCTCCATCTCCTCTTTTCTAAGCTGAAAAGTCCCAGTCTGTTTAGCCTCTCTTCATATGGGACCTGTTCCAAACCCCTCATCATTGTAGTTGCCCTCCCCTCTCCCACCCTCTCTCTTCCCCTCTCCCACCTCCTTTTCCCAGTCTCCCCCAGTTTTGTTCAATAAAGAGAGATTCTATTTTGGAACACAATTGTCCTTTATTTTGTACATCAGGAAGGGGGGCTAGGGAGGGGTAAGTGGAAGGAGGTGAGGGAGGAATGGGGTACGAGCCCCCAACGGGGAGGACTGGGCTGGCTCTGCGGGCTTCTGGGGGTGGAAGCTCTCCTGCAGCCCCCCAATTGCCCCCTCTCCGCAGATGGCAGCCTGCGGCAAGTGCAGCCGGTCTGATGGCCGAGCGCTGTGATGTGCCCAGTGTGGGTACTCCGGGCAATCCAAGCCAGGACTGCTTTGCAAGCGGGGCACCCCTGAGAATTGTCTGTCCGGGGTGGGGGGTCGGGTCCCTTTAAGCACAGCCCTCGGCTAGCCTGAGACAGCAGCTCCACGCTCTAAGTCCTCATCTGATGCCCTGCTGGCACTGCTTCTGGCCATCCTTAACCCTGGTTCAGGGTCCACTCTGCGTGGACATGCTAGTTCGAATTAGCAAAACGCTAATTCAAACTAGTTTTTTAGTCTGGATGAGTTAGTTCGAATTAGCTTAGTTCAAATTAAGTAATTCGAACTAAGTTAGTTCGAATTAGCGCTGTAGTGTAGACATACCCCCCACTCGCTGTCCCTTCCCAAGCCAAAGTCAGGGCCACCTGCCGGCTCTCTGTGCACATGGGTGCAATTAGGCTGAGCCAGGGCCTGCTGCTCTGAAGATCCCTCGCTAAAAAGCCATGCCGTGACTCCGACTCGAGCCGAGGTTGCTGCGGCGGCAGCACAGAGTACTAACCGCTATACAATCACGGCCGAGCCATGGGCCCCCGCGGCAGCTGAACGGGAAAGGCTCAGCTCTGCGCTCGCACAAAGGCCGCTTTCCTCACCTAGGGCTGCAGCTTCTCACGCACCCCTCCTCTCCGCACCCACTGGAGTAACTGAATTTTAGCCCAGGGGGTTTCCCTGAGTATCCTTATCAATTGATTGCTCTTTCCATCTAGACACTTTCCTATGCTTGCAACTGTAGTTTTGTTTTGATAATAAAAGCTTGTGTCTTTTTTTCTAAATAACCGGGATTGGTGGATGGCTGTGTCCTTAGGACTCAGCGCCCAGTTATAAGGGCAGAGTCCATTGTTGTCTGTGTTGTCCTTCCGTGTTTCCCAACTCCAAGCAAAAGGGAGGTTGGGGCAGGGAGAGAGTTTTACCTTTGGGAGGAGATTTCCCAAGTGATCTCTTCCCTGGTGTTCTTGGAATTACTTGGGTGGGGGCAGCGGATTCCCCAAAATCTGGGTATTAGGATTTTGGGGTGAAGTTTTTGTACCAGAGCCTGTAGAAGCCAGGTTGTCGGAGTGCTCTTGCGGGCCCCCACTTCTGCATTCGTCGTGCCAGAGCGGGGAACAGCCTGACACATCCCAAGCCCCAGCCAGGGCCAGCTGCTGGCTCTCTGTGCACATGGGCGCAATCCGGCTGAGCCAGGTACTGCCACTCCGAAGATCCCTCACTAAAACCCTCCCGTTGTGACTGGCAGTCAAAGCGACGTTGCTGCAGCCACACACAGCACAGAGTACTATCCGCTGTACGATCACCGACGTGCCTTTACCATGGGCAAGCCAGAGCCACTGGCTTTGCAGGGTCATTATCTCTCTGCAGGTAAAAATCACCTTGTGGGGGCAGGAGTGCTGGTTCCTGTATGGGAATAGAGGGGCCAGGCACCCTGCTGGCCAGGCAGGTGGCATTTCTTTCTCTCCATGCAAAAAGCTGGCGGTAACAGCACTTTCCCATCAGGGAGTTGCAGCCCAGTCTCCGGCGCCAGGGATATACAGCACGATATGAACAGAGAAGGCAGGCATTATAGCACTGAGGTGACCGGAGACTTTATGGAGGGTGCTTTTGGTCCCATGCGCTTTGCGCTTGTCCCCTCCCCAGAGGGGAAGGAAAAGAGAAATCCCTCCTCCCCTCGTGGGGTTAGCGCCAGCGAGCAAAGGGAGCCGCGTCCTCGGCGCGATTAGCACCTTAACCGACCGATCTAACCGAGCAGCCGGCGCACGCTGGTTTCAGAGCTTTGAAGTCAGGCGAGCAAGCGCTTTCCCTGCTTCCCTGCCGCGGGACACGGCGCGAGCGGCTCTGCTACTTGCGGGGCATTTCCGGCGGCATTTTCAAACCCCGGCAGAGCACGTGCGCGCAGACAGCCCCTCCCGCACTCGGGCCGACGGGAGCCCGCGGCGACAGGCAGGGAGCGCGCCCGGCGCGCGGCTCCAGCACGGGACATGCAGCGCAGGCGATGGAAAGGGGCCAGCTGGGGACCCCGCCTGGGGGGCGGAGCGGGCGGGGGCGGGGCTACTATTTGAAGGCACGAGGGGGGAGGGGCGCCTGCCGGCGGGGAGCAGAGAGCGGGGCGGGGCCTGGCTGCCGCAGGGGACAGTAGCGCGGGGAGCTACCGGCCGCAGCACGAGTCCCACAGATATTGGTGCGCGTGCCGCCTCCTCGCCGCCTTAACCCCGGGGCCCCCGCGCCATGGCCCCGCCCACAGTCCTCCCAAGGCCTTCGGAAGCGCAGCGGCGTCCCCTTACTGCGCAGGCGCCAACTTTCCCGCCAAAAAAGGTCGAAACCAAAAAACGTAATAGGGCGGAGCCTTCCCCCCCACCACGTGGTCAGGAGATGGTATCGCCCAGGGCTGAGCATATAAAAAGGCGACTACTGGCCACGCCCCTTTCACTCCTGGACGCACAGGCCGCCTTGCTGCCCGTCTCGCCGGTAGGGGAAAGGTTTGTCTCCGCGGACGCGCCTTGGCTGCTCCGAGCCGGGTAACCGCTGCGCTCGGCTCCCCCCCGCCCGGAAAGAGCAGCGCGGAGCGGGGAGACGCCCGGGGCCGCCTCCTGGGGCCGCTTTGCTCCAGCCCGGCGTGTTCCCCGGCGCGCGTCGAAAGCGTTTCTCTGTTTCCCGGCCAGGCTGCAGCGCCGCCCCCTGCTCCTTGGAAAGGCTCGCCTGAGAGCGCTTCGACGGGAGCTCCGGTGAGAGAGTGTGTAGGGGGTGGGGCGCGTGGGCGGTGTCCCCAATAGGCTGGGCAATGTATCTGCTAGTCTCAGTGTCTGGGTATCTTCCTTCACTGGTGCCGGTTGCACAGACTGTCTGGCCAGGCTTTGAGCAGTTTGAACTGTGTGTAACGGGAGTGCTTTGTTACAGCTGAATGTACGAGGGGCCATAGATTGGGAGGCAAGGCTTTGAGCTGGGCCTGCTTCTTGCACCACCACCCTTACAGGAAAGGCAGAGGAAAAACTGAGGGAGCAGCCAATGGGGTTGCTTTTGAGAGCTCTGATGGAAGTTTGGGTAATTGAGGCAGTGCTGGGAAAGGGTTGGACGGTGGCTTGTGTCATGAACTGGCTGATGAATTCTCCAAAAGTCTGTGTGTCAGGTGATGTTCCCTCACTGGGGATTGCTTCACACAGGCTTGAGCTGTGTGTTGAGCAGTTGGAATTGTCTCTAATGGGAGTGCTTTGTTACATGTGGATGGACAGGGGCAATAGATATGGAGGCAAGGCTGTGAGCTAGGCTCCTTTTTAGAGCCACCATCTTTGCAGAGAGAAAAGTAAAGGAGCAGCCAACTGAGTAGTTTCCCAAAGATCTGATGGGAGCTTGGGTGAGTGTGGCCATTTTGGGGGCAAGGCTGTATGTGTTTTTAGTTGGCTGCACTCAGTATCCACTAGTCTCAGTATCTGGTGATTTTATGTCAGTGGTGCCGGTTGCACAGACTGTGTGGACATGGTTTGAACAGTTGAATTGTGCCTAATGGGACTGCTTTGTTTCAGGTGGATGGACAAGGGGCAATAGAACTGGAGGCAAAGCTGTGAGCTGGGCCTCCTTTTTAGGGCCACCATCTTGGCAGAGAGAAAAGTGAAGGAGCATCCAACTGAGGAGTTTCCCAAAGATCTGATGGGAGCTTGGGTGAGTGTGGTCATTTGGGGGGCAAGACGGTCTGAGTCTTTAGTTGGCTGCACTCAGGATCCACTAGTCTCAGTGTCTGGTGATTTTATATCAGTGGTACCGGTTGCACAGACTGTCTAGACATGGTTTGAACAGTTGAATTGTGCCTAATGGGAGTGCTTTGTTACAGGTGTATCAACAAGTGGCAATAGATTTGGAGGCAAGGCTGTGAGCTGGGCCTCCTTTTTAGAGCCACCATCCTTGTAGGAAAGACAGGCAGAGAGCAAACGGAAGGAGCAGCCAGCTGAGGAGCTTGCCAAAGATCTGATGGGAGCTTGGGTGAGTGTGGTCATTTTGGGAGCAAGGCGGTCTGTGTTGTTAGTTGGCTGGACTAAGTATCCACTAGTCTCTGTGTCTGGTGATTTTATGTCACTGGTGCCGTTTGCACAGACTGTCTGGACATGGTTTGAACAGTTGAATTGTGCCTAATGGGAGTGCTTTGTTACAGGTGTATTGACAAGTGGCAATAGATTTGGAGGCAAGGCTGTGAGCTGGGCCTCCTTTTTAGAGCCACCATCTTTGCAGAGAGAAGTGAAGGAGCAGCCAACTGAGTAGTTTCCCAAAGATCTGATGGGAGTTTTGGTAAGTGTGGTCATTTCGGGGGCAAGGCGGTCTGTGTTTTTAGTTAGCTGCACTAAGTATCCACTAGTCACAGTGTTTGGTGATTTTATGTCACTGGTGCCGGTTGCACAGACTGTCGAGACGTGGTTTGAACAGTTGAATTGTGCCTAATGGGACTTCTTTGTTTCAGGTGGATGGACAAGGGGCAATAGATTTGGAGGCAAGGCTGTGAGCTGGGCCTCCTTTTTAGAGCCACCATCCTTGTAGGAAAGGCAGACAGAGAGCAATCACAAGGAGCAGCCAATTGAGGAGTTTGCCAAAGATCTGATGGGAGCTTGGGTGAGTGTGGCCATTTTGGGGGCAAGGCGGTCTGTGTCGTTAGTTAGCTGCACTCAGTATCCACTAGTCACAGTGTTTGGTGATTTTATGTCACTGGTGCCGGTTGCACAGACTGTCTGGACATGGTTTGAACAGTTGAATTGTGCCTAATGGGACTTCTTTGTTTCAGGTGGATGGACAAGGGGCAATAGAATTGGAGGCAAGGCTGTGAGCTGGGCCTCCTTTTTAGAGCCACCATCCTTGTAGGAAAGGCAGACAGAGAGCAAATGCAAGGAGCAGCCAATTGAGGAGCTTGCCAAAGATCTGGTGGGAGTTTCGGTAAGTGTGGTCATTTTGGGGGCAAGGCGGTCTGTGTGTTTAGTTGGCTGCACTCAGTATCCACTAGTCTCTGTGTATGGTGATTTTATATCACTGGTGCCGGTTGCACAGACTGTCGAGACATGGTTTGAACAGTTGAATTGTGCCTAATGAGAGTGCTTTGTTTCAGGTGGATGGACAAGGGGCAATAGAATTGGAGGCAAGGCTGTGAGCTGGGCCTCCTTTTTAGGGCCACCATCTTGGCAGAGAGAAAAGTGAAGGAGCATCCAACTGAGGAGTTTCCCAAAGATCTGATGGGAGCTTGGGTGAGTGTGGTCATTTGGGGGGCAAGACGGTCTGAGTCTTTAGTTGGCTGCACTCAGGATCCACTAGTCTCAGTGTCTGGTGATTTTATGTCACTGGTGCCGGTTGCACAGACTGTCTGGACATGGTTTGAACAGTTGAATTGTGCCTAATGGGACTGCATTGTTTCAGGTGGATGGACAAGGGGCAATAGAACTAGAGGCAAAGCTGTGAGCTGGGCCTCCTTTTTAGAACCACCATCTTTGCAGACAGAAAAGTGAAGGAGCAGCCAAGTGAGGAATTTCCCAAATATCTCATGGGAGCTTGGGTGAGTGTGGTCATTTTGAGGGCAAGGCGGTCTGTGTTTTTAGTTGGCTGCACTCAGGATCCCCTAGTCTCAGTATCTGGTGATTTTATGTCACTGGAGCCGGTTGCACAGACTGTGTGGACATGGTTTGAACAGTTGAATTTTGCTTAATGGGAGTGCTTTGTTACAGGTGTATCGACAAGTGGCAATAGATTTGGAGGCAAGGCTGTGAGCTGGGCCTCCTTTTTAGAGCCACCATCTTTGCAGAGAGAAAAGTGAAGGAGCAGCCAATTGAGGAGCTTGCCAAAGATCTGGTGGGAGTTTTGGTAAGTGTGGTCATTTCGGGCGCAAGGCGGTCTGTGTTTTTAGTTAGCTGCACTAAGTATCCACTAGTCACAGTGTTTGGTGATTTTATGTCACTGTTGCCGGTTGCACAGACTGTCGGGACATGGTTTGAACAGTTGAATTGTGCCTAATGGGACTGCTTTGTTACAGGTGTATCAACAAGTGGCAATAGATTTGGAGGCAAGGCTGTGAGCTGGGCCTCCTTTTTAGAGCCACCATCCTTGTAGGAAAGACAGGCAGAGAGCAAACGGAAGGAGCAGCCAGCTGAGGAGCTTGCCAAAGAGCTGATGGGAGCTTGGGTGAGTGTGGTCATTTTGGGAGCAAGGCGGTCTGTGTTGTTAGTTGGCTGGACTAAGTATCCACTAGTCTCTGTGTCTGGTGATTTTTATGTCACTGGTGCCGGTTGCACAGCCTGTCTGGACATGCTTTGAGCAGTTGGAATTGAATGAACTGGGAGTGCTTTGTTACAGGTGGATCGACAAGTGGCAATAGATATGGAGGCAAGGCTGTGAGCTGGGCCTCCTTTTTAGAGCCAACATCTTTGCAGACAGAAAAGTGAAGGAGCAGCCGACTGAAGAATTTCCCAAAGATCTGATCGGAGCTTGGGTGAGTGTGGTCATTTTGGGGGCAAGGCGGTCTGTCGTTAGTTGGCTGCACTCAGTATCCACTAGTCACAGTGTCTGGTGATTTTATGTCACTGGTGCCGGTTGCACAGACTGTCGAGACGTGGTTTGAACAGTTGAATTGTGCCTAATGGGACTGCTTTTTTACAGGTGTATCGACAAGTGGCAATAGATTTGGAGGCAAGGCTGTGAGCTGGGCCTCCTTTTTAGGGCCACCATCTTTGCAGAGAGAAAAGTGAAGGAGCATCCAACTGAGGAGTTTGCCAAAGATCTGATGGGAGCTTGGGTGAGTGTGGTCATTTTCGGGGCAAGGAGGTCTGTGTCGTTAGTTAGCTGCACTAAGTATCCACTAGTCACAGTGTTTGGTGATTTTATGTCACTGGTGCCGGTTGCACAGACTGTCGGGACATGGTTTGAACAGTTGAATTGTGCCTAATGGGACTGTTTTGTTTCAGGTGGATGGACAAGGGGCAATAGAATTGGAGGCAAGGCTGTGAGCTGGGCCTCCTTTTTAGAGCCACCATCCTTGTAGGAAAGGCAGACAGAGAGCAAACACAAGGAGCAGCCAATTGAGGAGCTTGCCAAAGATCTGGTGGGAGTTTCGGTAAGTGTGGTCATTTTGGGGGCAAGGCGGTCTGTGTGTTTAGTTGGCTGCACTCAGTATCCACTAGTCTCTGTGTATGGTGATTTTATGTCACTGGTGCCGGTTGCACAGACTGTCGAGACATGGTTTGAACAGTTGAATTGTGCCTAATGAGAGTGCTTTGTTTCAGGTGGATGGACAAGGGGCAATAGAATTGGAGGCAAGGCTGTGAGCTGGGCCTCCTTTTTAGAGCCACCATCCTTGCCTGAGAGAAAGCTATAGGAGCAGTCAAGAGGGGTGCTTACCAAAGACCTGACTGGAGCTCAGGTAAGTGTGGTGTTTGGGCGGGAGGGTTTGGGCTGTGGGTTGTCGTGAACTGTGTGGGTTAATTGGTCAGTAGTCTGTCTGGTCATTTTCTTTTACTGGTTCCCATTCCTGGACTATTTTCTCATATGTTGAGCCATTTGAATTGTGTATAATGGGAGTGCTTTGTTACAGTTGGGTGTACAAGGGATAGATTTTTGAGGCAAGGCTTTGAGCTGGGCCTCCTTTTTAGAGCCACCAGCCTTATGCCAACGGCAGAGCAAAATCGGAGGGAACAGCCAACAGGGTTGTTTTCGAAAGATCTGATGGGAGCTTGAAGTAAGTATGGTGTTCGTGGGGCCTTTGTCGTTTGGTGGCTGGGCTAGGTATCCAAGAGTCTTAGTGTTTGGTGGTGATCCTTCACTGGTGCTGGTTGCACAGACTGTTTGGTGGTATGTTGAGTAGTATGAATTGTTTCTATTGGGAGTGGTTTGTTACAGGTGAGTCTGCAAGGGGCGATATAATTGGAGGAAAGGCTTTGAGATGGGCCTCCTTCTTAGATCCTCCATCCTTGCACCAAAGGCCAGCAGAGAGAAAACTGAATGAGCAGCCAAGTGAGGCACTTGCAAAATATCTGATGGGAGTTTGGGTAAGTGTGGCAATTTTGGGGGTGAGGGTGCTGTGTCGTAGTTGGTGGGCTAAGTATCCACGAATCTTCGTGTCAAGTGATTTTTCTTCGTTGGTGCTGGTTGCGCAGTCTGGCCATGCTTTGAGCAGTTTTATTGTGCCTAATGAGAGTGCTCTGTTACAGGTGGGTCTACAAGGGGTGAGATTTTTTTCAGGCAAGTCTTTGGGCTGGGCCTCCTTTTTAGAGCCACCAGTCTTACACCAAGAGCAGAGGAAAAACGGAGGAAGCAGCCAACAGGGTCACTTTGGAGAGATCTGCTGGGAGCTTGGGTAAGTGTGGTCTTTGTGGGGGCTTTGTCGCTTGGCTGGGCTAGGAATCCAAGACGCTTAGTGTCTGCTTATGTTCCTTCACTGGTGCTGGTTGCACAGACTGTTGGGCTGAGTTTTGAGCCGTTTGAATTGTGTGTAAAGGGCGATAAGATAGGACAAAGGGCCTTTAGCTGGGCTTCCTTCTGAAAGGGACCAGCCAAAGTATGGTCTCTAGAGCCCTTTTAAAAATATGGGCATTTCTGAGTGGTTACAGCTAAATTAATCCCCATGGTTTTGTATTTCTAGTCGGGAATTTTTTTCCTCCCGTCTGCAAACTTACATTCAATGACATGTTATCAATCCATTTGAGGGTCCTCCCTCTTATACCATGACAACCTACTTGACGGGAGAGCTTTTGATGAGGGATCTTGCCAAAGTCTTCCTGGAAATTGTTGTAGTCCAATAAAGAGGCTGGCTTCCCCCTTCTCCACAGGTCTGTTAACCCTTTCCCACTCGAACTCTCCAGGAGGGCATGACTTGGCTTTACAGAAACTGTTCTCCCCTGCCCCCAACAAATTACATCTCGCACAATTTTGTGCTTGACCATGGTTCCAAGTAAATTGCCCAGTAAATTACAATTGCTTCTTTTGCTTGGGGGTTCTCCTAGTATGGTTTTTACTATGGAGGACACATATAAGTTCGGCCTCTCTTTCAGTGCCTTTGAAAATCATCCGGGGTTATACTTCTCTCACTGTACCTTTTTGATTTCTGTTTAAGCAACTTACTCATTTCTGTGTAGTTCCCCTTTCCGAAATTAAGTGCTACAGAGAGGTTAGCGGGGTACCGTTTTAGTTTAGATGGAGCCCATCCTTCCTGTATAGGCTCCCCCTTTCCCCAAAGCTCCCCCCTGCCTGATAAAGCTAAATCCCTCCTGTCAACACCACCGTCTCCTCCACGCATGGAAACTGAAGTGCTGCCTGCCTACCTGGTCCTGCGTGTGGAAGCGGAAGCCTGGGAAAGGTCCGAGAGGAGCGCTCGGGTAAGTGTGGCTCTTTTTGGGGAGGTGGTCGGGGCGGAGGGTTTGTTGAGGGGAGGTGGGATGAGTATCGAGTGTCTGTGTAGCCAGACAGGAAACCCCCTTGTAACATCCATCTTTGCTTGCCTGGAAGCATGCAGGCAACACAGAGCAGTAAAACAGCATAGTCTTTGAAAGCCTGGACAGGAGGCCCAGATATGCCAGCTCATAAGTGACCCTGGATGGCTGTAGACAGAGATAGGCCAATTGTTGACCTTGAGGCTGCGAAAACTGCCTTGGCTGGCACCTATATTGATATGAACACACAGCTGTCCGTGGGGGGAGGAATCTCTCGCCCAGTAAAGAATGTCCAGTACTCACAATTTAGTTCTCTCTCTTACAAGTGTAAATTAAGTTGAAACTCCTTTGTAAGAACTGGCGTCACAAAGACAGACCAGCACAATTTGGAATCTTAGATAAGAAAGAGGATACGGGCCCCTATGGGTATAAAGATGGGTCCAGCACCACATTTACTCTGAGTGTCAATCTACCATCTATCTGCAGGTCGGGTTAGGTGTTTGACCTCCCGAGGTTCCACGGAGATGCCCACCTCGTATTCGTCTTTCCTAGGAATTGAGGGACTGGCTCTGGCCTGATACGCTGGAGTAGAGAGGCACAGAAGGGGGTAAAAATTGTACCTGGATGTGGTCCTTTGTCTGTCTTAAGTGTACACGTAGACTTAGAGCTCTCTAAAGATTAAGCTGTTACTTGGTACCATTATTTCTATTTTCTATCTTAATTTTCTTTGTAACCATTTTTAAGATCTATATTTGCTAGCAGTTAAGAAATAGAGCAATAGCCATTATAACCATATGATTTATAAGCTTCTTTAATAAACCTGTAACTGTTTAAGCTTAAACCTGACTCCTTCAGTTGCTGTAACAGAACCAAGCACAATTTAAAAGAACTCCAGCCGGTCATAAGGGACAGGTATAGGGAGAGCTTGGGCATTTGGATCGTGTCGCTTCCAGAGGACAGATCCGTAGGGGCATCTCTCAGTCTTCCCTAGGCTGCCCGCTGCGAAGGGATCCTGTATCCTAGCAGTCAAAGTCTGAGATGTAATAAGCTCTCCCTGTAAACTCTGGGGCGTCTGTCGGCCTCTTGGCTGCCCTCCGCGAAGGGATCCCGATCCTAGCGGACAAAGACACGGACGTTAAACTCCTTGGGGCGCCCTTCAGCCTCCCAGGCTGCCCACTGTGATGGGACCTTGCGTCTCAGCAGTTAAAGACTTGGGTGTAACACACAAACACACACTGCCCTGACCATCGGCTGAGAGCATTGGCGTAGTCGGCAGGATTGTGTTATTGGTTCAAATACAGCAACGTGAAGCCAGTCACGATTGATGTGGATTTTAGCTATATAGAGAAAATGTTTGCCCTAACTGGTGCTAGTTGCAGGGAGTGAGACGTCATGTGTTTGGCAGTTGAGAGTGCTCTGTTGCAGGTGGGGACCTTGAGGGGAGATAGGGCTTGGAGGGAAGGCTTGAAGCCAGCAGCCGGAGGGAACTGAGTGAGCAGCCAAGAGGGGAGTTTCCCGTAGGAAGGTCCAAGTGGAGCTCAGGTAAGCGTGGCTTTTGGGGGCTTGCGTTAAGAACGGCCATAGTGGGTCAGACCAGATACCCATGTAGCCCAGTATCCTGTCTTCCAACAGTGGAGGATAATAGTTCCCTAGGGCTATCCTCTTCTTCTTCTTGGAGCAGGAGATGGCTACCCACAAATATTGCGTGGCATATTTAGGTTCATTTAAGGTGTTTACTTGACTCGATTCTGCATTTTCTTTCACGGATAGTGCCGCTCCCCCACCAGCACGACCTGTTGTGTCCTTCGCATCCCTGCCCGGGGTATGGCTGTGTCCCATTGATCGTCCTCATTCCACCAAGTTTCCGTGGTGCCTATTGTATCGTTATCCTTCTTTGATACGAGGCAGTCTGGTTCACCCGCTGAATATTTAGACGTCTAGCGTTTGTGTAGAAGCACTTGAAAAGTGTCCCTCCTGATCTGTCTGCCACTTGCAGAGGTGTTAGCCTCTGTTTTGTTTCTCATCTGCTCTTACCCATACCCTCTCATCTTCCATCCTGTCTTTCTTACTAGACCGTAGAGACTCTGCATGAATAGAGCCTCCCCTAAGAGATGTCTGTGTAGGATCCAAGTGCTCCTCCGCACCCGTGGGCTTTCCCTTAGCCCTTAGTTTCAAACCTGCTCTACGACCTTTTTAATGTGAAGTGCCGGCAGCGGGGTACCATTTTGGTTTAGGTGGAACCCATCCTTCCTGTATAGGCTCTCCCTTTCCCCAAGGCTCCTCTTCTCCCCTCCCCCCCCCCCACTGTTCCTGATAAAGCTTAAATCCCTCCAGTCTACACCATGGTCTCGTCCACGCTTGGAGACTGAAGTGCTGCCTGCCTACCTGGTCCTGCGTGTGGAAGCGGAAGCGTTTCAGAGTTAGCCTGGGAAAGGTCCGAGAGGAGCTCTCGGGTAAGTGTGGCTCTTTTTGGGGAGGTGGTCGGGGCGGAGGGTTTGTTGAGGGGAGGTGGGATGAGTATCGAGTGTCTGTCTGATTTCTCTAACTGGTGCCTGTTGCAGGGAGTGAGACACCATGTGTTTGGCAGTTGAGAGTGCTTGGTTGCAGGTGGGGACCTTGAGGGGGGGATTGGGCTCGGAGGGAAGGCTTGAAGCCGGCAGCCGGAGCGAACGGAGTGAGCAGCCAAGAGGGGAGTTTCCCTTGGGAAGGTCCAAGTGGAGCTCGGGTAAGCGTGGCTTTTGGGGGGTTGCGTTAAGAACGGCCATAGTGGGTCAGACCAGATGCCCGTGTAGCCCAGTATCCTGTCTTCCAACAGTGGCCGGTGCCAGCTGCCCCAGAGGGAGTGACCAGACGGGAACGAAGCGATCCCTCTCCTGTCGTCGGTTTCCAGAGGCTAGGGACGCCATAGATGGACCTGACCTTCATGAATGGATCTAGTTCCTTTTTTGGAGCCCTATTCAAGTCCTGGTCTTCTCAAGCTCCTGTGGCAAGGAGTTCCGCGGGTTGACTGCGCGCTGCGTGAAGGAACAACTTCCTTTTTTGTGTTCAACCTGCTACCTATTAATTTTATTTGGCGACCCCTCGTTCTTATGGGAAGAAGTAAATCACTTGTCCTTATTCACCTTTTCCGCCCCAGTCACGATTGTATAGACCTCTGTCGTCTCCCCCTCTTTTTCTAAGCTGTGAAAAGTCCCAGTCTTTTTTAATCTCTCTTCACACGGGACCCGTTGCGAAGCCCTCGTCGTTTTGGTGGCCCTTCTCTGAACCTTTTTCAATACCTGGTGTATGTGTTTGGAGATGAGGCACCGACGTCTGTACGCCGGATGCAAGGTGTGGGCGTACCGTGTCTTCAGAGAGGGGCGATAAGAGATTCTCGGTTGTCTTCTCTCTCTCTCTCTCTCTCCTTTTGAAAGGATTCCTCAGGTTGTGTGTGCTTTTTGACTGCTGCTTCGCATTGAGTGGATGAATGTTTTCAGAGAACTCCCCCAATGACTCCAAGAGCGAGTGCTCTGTCTCTCTCCTGAGTGGTTAGAGCTAAATTAGTCCCCATGGTTGTGTACTTGTACTCGGGGATTCTCTTTTCCTCATGTCCGTTCCTTTCCATTCAACGATGTGAACTTTCCTTTGCCACTTTGCTGCTCACTGACTTAGTTGTGTGTGATCTTTTTCAAGCTCTTTGCAGTCTGCTTGGTTCTTAGCTATCTTGAGCAGTTGAGCATCACCTGCAAATTTTGCCAGCTCACTGTTGACCCCTTTTCTCCAGACCTTTTATAAATAGGTTGAATTGGATCGGTCCCGGTGCGGAACCTTGGGGGGTGGGGAGGAAACGGGACACCTCTCTCCATTCTGAAAACTGACCATGGATTCCTTCCCTTTGTTTCCTGTCTGATTTTAACCATGATCTTTGTGGGCACAGCCCACGAAAGCTCACGAGACCATCTACGTATTTGAGTAGTCTTTCAAGTGCTTCCGGACTATTGGTTGTTTTTAAGGTTTTCCTGGTACAGACTAACTCGGCTACCCCTCTGAATTTTTTTTTCCCCCCAGTTATCAATCCACGAGAGGATCTTCCCTCTTATCCTATGATAACATACTTGATGGGAGAGCCTTTGGCGAGGGACCTTGTCAAAGGCTTTCTGGAAATCCTTCTAGTACACTAAAGCGGCTGGCTTCCCCCTCTTGTCCGCATGTCTGTTGACCCCTCCCCCTGAAAGAACTCTCCAGCAAGGCATGACTTCCCTTTCCAGAAACCATGTTGATTTCCACTCGGCCCTCCCCCCAGAACAAATTCTGTTCATCTGACAATTTTATGCTTGAGCATGGGTCCAAGTAATTTGCCCGGTACCGACGTTAGACTTACCGTGTGTAATTGCCAGAATGCCCTCTAGAGCCCTTTTAAAACTAGGGGTGGGTCCCGTTGGCTGTCTTCCCAGTCATTAGGTACAGAAGCTTGATTTAAAGGCTAGGTTACCAACCCCAGTGAAGACTTGCGCAGTTTCACATTAGACTTCTTCTTCTTTGGGAACTCTTGGGTGAATGGCGTCTGGTCCCGCTGACTTGTTACCGTGAAGTTTGATCAGCTTGAGGTGTCACTAGAGGAGGTTTCGGAACAGTCAGGGACAATGGCTCAGATTTGTCAGCTCAAAAGATTTGCTCGGCTTTGGGAATCTCCCTCACTCTATCCTCAGCTGTGAAGACGAAAGCGAAGAATTCCTTTAGTTTCTCTGAGCACCTCATGGTCTCGGAGTGCTCCTTCAGCATTTGGATGGTCAAATGGCCCCGCTGGCTGGCTGGCTGGCTGTTTAGCAGGCTTCCTGCTTCTGATGTACTTAGCCAAATGTGTGAGTTGGTTTTTTTTTTTTTTTTTTTTTTTTTTTCCCAATTTCTTTCTTTGGCTGCTTGGCTATCTGTTGTTCAAACTCCTTTTGGCTTTTCGTCTTCTATTTTTACACGTAATTGGACCATTTATGCTCCTTTCTGCTTTGCTCAGTAGGATTGAACTTGCACTTCTTTTTGGAACGATGCCTCTTTCTCTCGCTGCTGCTTTTTCTTGGTGGTTCTGCTAGAGTGGTTTTTAATGTGGCGGACGCATTTAAGTTGTTGGGCCTCTCTTCCAGCGTCTTTGAAAAGTGTCCGGGCAGCTTGCAGGGATTTTACTTTTGTCACCGTACCGGTTTGATTTCTGCTTAAGCAACTTCCTCATTTCTGTGTAGTTCCCCTTTCCGAAATTCAGTGCCACTGGGATGTCAAACTGGATGACATTATGGTCACCACTTCCAAGCAGTCGGTTTCTATTGAGCTCTCGGATCAGATCCTGTGCTCCACTTGGGACCAAGTCAAGAATTGCCTCTCCCCTTGTGGATTCCGGAACCAGGTAGCCCAAGGATCAATCTTTTTAAGGTATGAAGAAATGTTCTCTGTGCATCCCGTCCTGAGGTGAGGTGTAGCCAGTCAATATGGGGATAGCGGGGCATTTCAACTATTATTACTGAGGTTTTTATGGTGATAGCCTCGCTAATCTCCCTTAGCGTTTCGTAGTCACTGTCGCTGTCCTTGTCAGGTGGAGGATAATAGTTCCCTAGGGCTATCCTCTTCTTCTTCTTGGAGCAGGAGATGGCTACCCACAAATATTGCGTGGCATATTTAGGTTCATTTAAGGTGTTTACTTGACTCGATTCTGCATTTTCTTTCACGGATAGTGCCGCTCCCCCACCAGCACGACCTGTTGTGTCCTTCGCATCCCTGCCCGGGGTATGGCTGTGTCCCATTGATCGTCCTCATTCCACCAAGTTTCCGTGGTGCCTATTGTATCGTTATCCTTCTTTGATACGAGGCAGTCTGGTTCACCCGCTGAATATTTAGACGTCTAGCGTTTGTGTAGAAGCACTTGAAAAGTGTCCCTCCTGATCTGTCTGCCACTTGCAGAGGTGTTAGCCTCTGTTTTGTTTCTCATCTGCTCTTACCCATACCCTCTCATCTTCCATCCTGTCTTTCTTACTAGACCGTAGAGACTCTGCATGAATAGAGCCTCCCCTAAGAGATGTCTGTGTAGGATCCAAGTGCTCCTCCGCACCCGTGGGCTTTCCCTTAGCCCTTAGTTTCAAACCTGCTCTACGACCTTTTTAATGTGAAGTGCCGGCAGCGGGGTACCATTTTGGTTTAGGTGGAACCCATCCTTCCTGTATAGGCTCTCCCTTTCCCCAAGGCTCCTCTTCTCCCCCCCCCCCCCCCCACCGTTCCTGATAAAGCTTAAATCCCTCCAGTCTACACCATGGTCTCGTCCACGCTTGGAGACTGAAGTGCTGCCTGCCTACCTGGTCCTGCGTGTGGAAGCGGAAGCGTTTCAGAGTTAGCCTGGGAAAGGTCCGAGAGGAGCTCTCGGGTAAGTGTGGCTCTTTTTGGGGAGGTGGTCGGAGCGGAGGGTTTGTTGAGGGGAGGTGGGATGAGTATCGAGTGTCTGTCTGATTTCTCTAACTGGTGCCTGTTGCAGGGAGTGAGACACCATGTGTTTGGCAGTTGAGAGTGCTTGGTTGCAGGTGGGGACCTTGAGGGGGGGATTGGGCTCGGAGGGAAGGCTTGAAGCCGGCAGCCGGAGCGAACGGAGTGAGCAGCCAAGAGGGGAGTTTCCCTTGGGAAGGTCCAAGTGGAGCTCGGGTAAGCGTGGCTTTTGGGGGGTTGCGTTAAGAACGGCCATAGTGGGTCAGACCAGATGCCCGTGTAGCCCAGTATCCTGTCTTCCAACAGTGGCCGGTGCCAGCTGCCCCAGAGGGAGTGACCAGACGGGAACGAAGCGATCCCTCTCCTGTCGTCGGTTTCCAGAGGCTAGGGACGCCATAGATGGACCTGACCTTCATGAATGGATCTAGTTCCTTTTTTGGAGCCCTATTCAAGTCCTGGTCTTCTCAAGCTCCTGTGGCAAGGAGTTCCGCGGGTTGACTGCGCGCTGCGTGAAGGAACAACTTCCTTTTTTGTGTTCAACCTGCTACCTATTAATTTTATTTGGCGACCCCTCGTTCTTATGGGAAGAAGTAAATCACTTGTCCTTATTCACCTTTTCCGCCCCAGTCACGATTGTATAGACCTCTGTCGTCTCCCCCTCTTTTTCTAAGCTGTGAAAAGTCCCAGTCTTTTTAATCTCTCTTCACACGGGACCCGTTGCGAAGCCCTCGTCGTTTTGGTGGCCCTTCTCTGAACCTTTTTCAATACCTGGTGTATGTGTTTGGAGATGAGGCACCGACGTCTGTACGCCGGATGCAAGGTGTGGGCGTACCGTGTCTTCAGAGAGGGGCGATAAGAGATTCTCGGTTGTCTTCTCTCTCTCTCTCTCTCTCTCTCTCTCTCTCTCCTTTTGAAAGGATTCCTCAGGTTGTGTGTGCTTTTTGACTGCTGCTTCGCATTGAGTGGATGAATGTTTTCAGAGAACTCCCCCAATGACTCCAAGAGCGAGTGCTCTGTCTCTCTCCTGAGTGGTTAGAGCTAAATTAGTCCCCATGGTTGTGTACTTGTACTCGGGGATTCTCTTTTCCTCATGTCCGTTCCTTTCCATTCAACGATGTGAACTTTCCTTTGCCACTTTGCTGCTCACTGACTTAGTTGTGTGTGATCTTTTTCAAGCTCTTTGCAGTCTGCTTGGTTCTTAGCTATCTTGAGCAGTTGAGCATCACCTGCAAATTTTGCCAGCTCACTGTTGACCCCTTTTCTCCAGACCTTTTATAAATAGGTTGAATTGGATCGGTCCCGGTGCGGAACCTTGGGGGGTGGGGAGGAAACGGGACACCTCTCTCCATTCTGAAAACTGACCATGGATTCCTTCCCTTTGTTTCCTGTCTGATTTTAACCATGATCTTTGTGGGCACAGCCCACGAAAGCTCACGAGACCATCTACGTATTTGAGTAGTCTTTCAAGTGCTTCCGGACTATTGGTTGTTTTTAAGGTTTTCCTGGTACAGACTAACTCGGCTACCCCTCTGAATTTTTTTTTCCCCCCAGTTATCAATCCACGAGAGGATCTTCCCTCTTATCCTATGATAACATACTTGATGGGAGAGCCTTTGGCGAGGGACCTTGTCAAAGGCTTTCTGGAAATCCTTCTAGTACACTAAAGCGGCTGGCTTCCCCCTCTTGTCCGCATGTCTGTTGACCCCTCCCCCTGAAAGAACTCTCCAGCAAGGCATGACTTCCCTTTCCAGAAACCATGTTGATTTCCACTCGGCCCTCCCCCCCAGAACAAATTCTGTTCATCTGACAATTTTATGCTTGAGCATGGGTCCAAGTAATTTGCCCGGTACCGACGTTAGACTTACCGTGTGTAATTGCCAGAATGCCCTCTAGAGCCCTTTTAAAACTAGGGGTGGGTCCCGTTGGCTGTCTTCCCAGTCATTAGGTACAGAAGCTTGATTTAAAGGCTAGGTTACCAACCCCAGTGAAGACTTGCGCAGTTTCACATTAGACTTCTTCTTCTTTGGGAACTCTTGGGTGAATGGCGTCTGGTCCCGCTGACTTGTTACCGTGAAGTTTGATCAGCTTGAGGTGTCACTAGAGGAGGTTTCGGAACAGTCAGGGACAATGGCTCAGATTTGTCAGCTCAAAAGATTTGCTCGGCTTTGGGAATCTCCCTCACTCTATCCTCAGCTGTGAAGACGAAAGCGAAGAATTCCTTTAGTTTCTCTGAGCACCTCATGGTCTCGGAGTGCTCCTTCAGCATTTGGATGGTCAAATGGCCCCGCTGGCTGGCTGGCTGTTTAGCAGGCTTCCTGCTTCTGATGTACTTAGCCAAATGTGTGAGTTGGTTTTTTTTTTTTTTCCCAATTTCTTTCTTTGGCTGCTTGGCTAGCTGTTGTTCAAACTCCTTTTGGCTTTTCGTCTTCTATTTTTACACGTAATTGGACCATTTATGCTCCTTTCTGCTTTGCTCAGTAGGATTGAACTTGCACTTCTTTTTGGAACGATGCCTCTTTCTCTCGCTGCTGCTTTTTCTTGGTGGTTCTGCTAGAGTGGTTTTTAATGTGGCGGACGCATTTAAGTTGTTGGGCCCCTCTTCCAGCGTCTTTGAAAAGTGTCCGGGCAGCTTGCAGGGATTTTACTTTTGTCACTGTACCGGTTTGATTTCTGCTTAAGCAACTTCCTCATTTCTGTGTAGTTCCCCTTTCCGAAATTCAGTGCCACTGGGATGTCAAACTGGATGACATTATGGTCACCACTTCCAAGCAGTCGGTTTCTATTGAGCTCTCGGATCAGATCCTGTGCTCCACTTGGGACCAAGTCAAGAATTGCCTCTCCCCTTGTGGATTCCGGAACCAGGTAGCCCAAGGATCAATCTTTTTAAGGTATGAAGAAATGTTCTCTGTGCATCCCGTCCTGAGGTGAGGTGTAGCCAGTCAATATGGGGATAGCGGGGCATTTCAACTATTATTACTGAGGTTTTTATGGTGATAGCCTCGCTAATCTCCCTTAGCGTTTCGTAGTCACTGTCGCTGTCCTTGTCAGGTGGAGGATAATAGTTCCCTAGGGCTATCCTCTTCTTCTTCTTGGAGCAGGAGATGGCTACCCACAAATATTGCGTGGCATATTTAGGTTCATTTAAGGTGTTTACTTGACTCGATTCTGCATTTTCTTTCACGGATAGTGCCGCTCCCCCACCAGCACGACCTGTTGTGTCCTTCGCATCCCTGCCCGGGGTATGGCTGTGTCCCATTGATCGTCCTCATTCCACCAAGTTTCCGTGGTGCCTATTGTATCGTTATCCTTCTTTGATACGAGGCAGTCTGGTTCACCCGCTGAATATTTAGACGTCTAGCGTTTGTGTAGAAGCACTTGAAAAGTGTCCCTCCTGATCTGTCTGCCACTTGCAGAGGTGTTAGCCTCTGTTTTGTTTCTCATCTGCTCTTACCCATACCCTCTCATCTTCCATCCTGTCTTTCTTACTAGACCGTAGAGACTCTGCATGAATAGAGCCTCCCCTAAGAGATGTCTGTGTAGGATCCAAGTGCTCCTCCGCACCCGTGGGCTTTCCCTTAGCCCTTAGTTTCAAACCTGCTCTACGACCTTTTTAATGTGAAGTGCCGGCAGCGGGGTACCATTTTGGTTTAGGTGGAACCCATCCTTCCTGTATAGGCTCTCCCTTTCCCCAAGGCTCCTCTTCTCCCCCCCCCCCCCCCACCGTTCCTGATAAAGCTTAAATCCCTCCAGTCTACACCATGGTCTCGTCCACGCTTGGAGACTGAAGTGCTGCCTGCCTACCTGGTCCTGCGTGTGGAAGCGGAAGCGTTTCAGAGTTAGCCTGGGAAAGGTCCGAGAGGAGCTCTCGGGTAAGTGTGGCTCTTTTTGGGGAGGTGGTCGGGGCGGAGGGTTTGTTGAGGGGAGGTGGGATGAGTATCGAGTGTCTGTCTGATTTCTCTAACTGGTGCCTGTTGCAGGGAGTGAGACACCATGTGTTTGGCAGTTGAGAGTGCTTGGTTGCAGGTGGGGACCTTGAGGGGGGGATTGGGCTCGGAGGGAAGGCTTGAAGCCGGCAGCCGGAGCGAACGGAGTGAGCAGCCAAGAGGGGAGTTTCCCTTGGGAAGGTCCAAGTGGAGCTCGGGTAAGCGTGGCTTTTGGGGGGTTGCGTTAAGAACGGCCATAGTGGGTCAGACCAGATGCCCGTGTAGCCCAGTATCCTGTCTTCCAACAGTGGCCGGTGCCAGCTGCCCCAGAGGGAGTGACCAGACGGGAACGAAGCGATCCCTCTCCTGTCGTCGGTTTCCAGAGGCTAGGGACGCCATAGATGGACCTGACCTTCATGAATGGATCTAGTTCCTTTTTTGGAGCCCTATTCAAGTCCTGGTCTTCTCAAGCTCCTGTGGCAAGGGGTTCCGCGGGTTGACTGCGCGCTGCGTGAAGGAACAACTTCCTTTTTTGTGTTCAACCTGCTACCTATTAATTTTATTTGGCGACCCCTCGTTCTTATGGGAAGAAGTAAATCACTTGTCCTTATTCACCTTTTCCGCCCCAGTCACGATTGTATAGACCTCTGTCGTCTCCCCCTCTTTTTCTAAGCTGTGAAAAGTCCCAGTCTTTTTAATCTCTCTTCACACGGGACCCGTTGCGAAGCCCTCGTCGGTTTTGTGGCCCTTCTCTGAACCTTTTTCAATACCTGGTGTATCTGTTTGGCGATGAGGCACCGACGTCTGTACGCCGGATGCAAGGTGTGGGCGTACCGTGTCTTCAGAGAGGGGCGATAAGAGATTCTCGGTTGTCTTCTCTCTCTCTCTCCTTTTGAAAGGATTCCTCAGGTTGTGTGTGCTTTTTGACTGCTGCTTCGCATTGAGTGGATGAATGTTTTCAGAGAACTCCCCCAATGACTCCAAGAGCGAGTGCTCTGTCTCTCTCCTGAGTGGTTAGAGCTAAATTAGTCCCCATGGTTGTGTACTTGTACTCGGGGATTCTCTTTTCCTCATGTCCGTTCCTTTCCATTCAACGATGTGAACTTTCCTTTGCCACTTTGCTGCTCACTGACTTAGTTGTGTGTGATCTTTTTCAAGCTCTTTGCAGTCTGCTTGGTTCTTAGCTATCTTGAGCAGTTGAGCATCACCTGCAAATTTTGCCAGCTCACTGTTGACCCCTTTTCTCCAGACCTTTTATAAATAGGTTGAATTGGATCGGTCCCGGTGCGGAACCTTGGGGGGTGGGGAGGAAACGGGACACCTCTCTCCATTCTGAAAACTGACCATGGATTCCTTCCCTTTGTTTCCTGTCTGATTTTAACCATGATCTTTGTGGGCACAGCCCACGAAAGCTCACGAGACCATCTACGTATTTGAGTAGTCTTTCAAGTGCTTCCGGACTATTGGTTGTTTTTAAGGTTTTCCTGGTACAGACTAACTCGGCTACCCCTCTGAATTTTTTTTTCCCCCCAGTTATCAATCCACGAGAGGATCTTCCCTCTTATCCTATGATAACATACTTGATGGGAGAGCCTTTGGCGAGGGACCTTGTCAAAGGCTTTCTGGAAATCCTTCTAGTACACTAAAGCGGCTGGCTTCCCCCTCTTGTCCGCATGTCTGTTGACCCCTCCCCCTGAAAGAACTCTCCAGCAAGGCATGACTTCCCTTTCCAGAAACCATGTTGATTTCCACTCGGCCCTCCCCCCAGAACAAATTCTGTTCATCTGACAATTTTATGCTTGAGCATGGGTCCAAGTAATTTGCCCGGTACCGACGTTAGACTTACCGTGTGTAATTGCCAGAATGCCCTCTAGAGCCCTTTTAAAACTAGGGGTGGGTCCCGTTGGCTGTCTTCCCAGTCATTAGGTACAGAAGCTTGATTTAAAGGCTAGGTTACCAACCCCAGTGAAGACTTGCGCAGTTTCACATTAGACTTCTTCTTCTTTGGGAACTCTTGGGTGAATGGCGTCTGGTCCCGCTGACTTGTTACCGTGAAGTTTGATCAGCTTGAGGTGTCACTAGAGGAGGTTTCGGAACAGTCAGGGACAATGGCTCAGATTTGTCAGCTCAAAAGATTTGCTCGGCTTTGGGAATCTCCCTCACTCTATCCTCAGCTGTGAAGACGAAAGCGAAGAATTCCTTTAGTTTCTCTGAGCACCTCATGGTCTCGGAGTGCTCCTTCAGCATTTGGATGGTCAAATGGCCCCGCTGGCTGGCTGGCTGGCTGTTTAGCAGGCTTCCTGCTTCTGATGTACTTAGCCAAATGTGTGAGTTGGTTTTTTTTTTTTTTCCCAATTTCTTTCTTTGGCTGCTTGGCTAGCTGTTGTTCAAACTCCTTTTGGCTTTTCGTCTTCTATTTTTACACGTAATTGGACCATTTATGCTCCTTTCTGCTTTGCTCAGTAGGATTGAACTTGCACTTCTTTTTGGAACGATGCCTCTTTCTCTCGCTGCTGCTTTTTCTTGGTGGTTCTGCTAGAGTGGTTTTTAATGTGGCGGACGCATTTAAGTTGTTGGGCCTCTCTTCCAGCGTCTTTGAAAAGTGTCCGGGCAGCTTGCAGGGATTTGACTTTTGTCACCGTACCAGTTTGATTTCTGCTTAAGCAACTTCCTCATTTCTGTGTAGTTCCCCTTTCCGAAATTCAGTGCCACTGGGATGTCAAACTGGATGACATTATGGTCACCACTTCCAAGCAGTCGGTTTCTATTGAGCTCTCGGATCAGATCCTGTGCTCCACTTGGGACCAAGTCAAGAATTGCCTCTCCCCTTGTGGATTCCGGAACCAGGTAGCCCAAGGATCAATCTTTTTAAGGTATGAAGAAATGTTCTCTGTGCATCCCGTCCTGAGGTGAGGTGTAGCCAGTCAATATGGGGATAGCGGGGCATTTCAACTATTATTACTGAGGTTTTTATGGTGATAGCCTCGCTAATCTCCCTTAGCGTTTCGTAGTCACTGTCGCTGTCCTTGTCAGGTGGAGGATAATAGTTCCCTAGGGCTATCCTCTTCTTCTTCTTGGAGCAGGAGATGGCTACCCACAAATATTGCGTGGCATATTTAGGTTCATTTAAGGTGTTTACTTGACTCGATTCTGCATTTTCTTTCACGGATAGTGCCGCTCCCCCACCAGCACGACCTGTTGTGTCCTTCGCATCCCTGCCCGGGGTATGGCTGTGTCCCATTGATCGTCCTCATTCCACCAAGTTTCTGTGGTGCCTATTGTATCGCTATCCTTCTTTGATACGAGGCAGTCTGGTTCACCCGCTGAATATTTAGACGTCTAGCGTTTGTGTAGAAGCACTTGAAAAGTGTCCCTCCTGATCTGTCTGCCACTTGCAGAGGTGTTAGCCTCTGTTTTGTTTCTCATCTGCTCTTACCCATACCCTCTCATCTTCCATCCTGTCTTTCTTACTAGACCGTAGAGACTCTGCATGAATAGAGCCTCCCCTAAGAGATGTCTGTGTAGGATCCAAGTGCTCCTCCGCACCCGTGGGCTTTCCCTTAGCCCTTAGTTTCAAACCTGCTCTACGACCTTTTTAATGTGAAGTGCCGGCAGCGGGGTACCATTTTGGTTTAGGTGGAACCCATCCTTCCTGTATAGGCTCTCCCTTTCCCCAAGGCTCCTCTTCTCTCCCCCCCCCCCCCCCCCCCCCCCACTGTTCCTGATAAAGCTTAAATCCCTCCAGTCTACACCATGGTCTCGTCCACGCTTGGAGACTGAAGTGCTGCCTGCCTACCTGGTCCTGCGTGTGGAAGCGGAAGCGTTTCAGAGTTAGCCTGGGAAAGGTCCGAGAGGAGCTCTCGGGTAAGTGTGGCTCTTTTTGGGGAGGTGGTCGGGGCGGAGGGTTTGTTGAGGGGAGGTGGGATGAGTATCGAGTGTCTGTCTGATTTCTCTAACTGGTGCCTGTTGCAGGGAGTGAGACACCATGTGTTTGGCAGTTGAGAGTGCTTGGTTGCAGGTGGGGACCTTGAGGGGGGGATTGGGCTCGGAGGGAAGGCTTGAAGCCGGCAGCCGGAGCGAACGGAGTGAGCAGCCAAGAGGGGAGTTTCCCTTGGGAAGGTCCAAGTGGAGCTCGGGTAAGCGTGGCTTTTGGGGGGTTGCGTTAAGAACGGCCATAGTGGGTCAGACCAGATGCCCGTGTAGCCCAGTATCCTGTCTTCCAACAGTGGCCGGTGCCAGCTGCCCCAGAGGGAGTGACCAGACGGGAACGAAGCGATCCCTCTCCTGTCGTCGGTTTCCAGAGGCTAGGGACGCCATAGATGGACCTGACCTTCATGAATGGATCTAGTTCCTTTTTTGGAGCCCTATTCAAGTCCTGGTCTTCTCAAGCTCCTGTGGCAAGGAGTTCCGCGGGTTGACTGCGCGCTGCGTGAAGGAACAACTTCCTTTTTTGTGTTCAACCTGCTACCTATTAATTTTATTTGGCGACCCCTCGTTCTTATGGGAAGAAGTAAATCACTTGTCCTTATTCACCTTTTCCGCCCCAGTCACGATTGTATAGACCTCTGTCGTCTCCCCCTCTTTTTCTAAGCTGTGAAAAGTCCCAGTCTTTTTAATCTCTCTTCACACGGGACCCGTTGCGAAGCCCTCGTCGGTTTGGTGGCCCTTCTCTGAACCTTTTTCAATACCTGGTGTATCTGTTTGGAGATGAGGCACCGACGTCTGTACGCCGGATGCAAGGTGTGGGCGTACCGTGTCTTCAGAGAGGGGCGATAAGAGATTCTCGGTTGTCTTCTCTCTCTCTCTCCTTTTGAAAGGATTCCTCAGGTTGTGTGTGCTTTTTGACTGCTGCTTCGCATTGAGTGGATGAATGTTTTCAGAGAACTCCCCCAATGACTCCAAGAGCGAGTGCTCTGTCTCTCTCCTGAGTGGTTAGAGCTAAATTAGTCCCCATGGTTGTGTACTTGTACTTGGGGATTCTCTTTTCCTCATGTCCGTTCCTTTCCATTCAACGATGTGAACTTTCCTTTGCCACTTTGCTGCTCACTGACTTAGTTGTGTGTGATCTTTTTCAAGCTCTTTGCAGTCTGCTTGGTTCTTAGCTATCTTGAGCAGTTGAGCATCACCTGCAAATTTTGCCAGCTCACTGTTGACCCCTTTTCTCCAGACCTTTTATAAATAGGTTGAATTGGATCGGTCCCGGTGTGGAACCTTGGGGGGTGGGGAGGAAACGGGACACCTCTCTCCATTCTGAAAACTGACCATGGATTCCTTCCCTTTGTTTCCTGTCTGATTTTAACCATGATCTTTGTGGGCACAGCCCACGAAAGCTCACGAGACCATCTACGTATTTGAGTAGTCTTTCAAGTGCTTCCGGACTATTGGTTGTTTTTAAGGTTTTCCTGGTACAGACTAACTCGGCTACCCCTCTGAATTTTTTTTTCCCCCCAGTTATCAATCCACGAGAGGATCTTCCCTCTTATCCTATGATAACATACTTGATGGGAGAGCCTTTGGCGAGGGACCTTGTCAAAGGCTTTCTGGAAATCCTTCTAGTACACTAAAGCGGCTGGCTTCCCCCTCTTGTCCGCATGTCTGTTGACCTCTCCCCCTGAAAGAACTCTCCAGCAAGGCATGACTTCCCTTTCCAGAAACCATGTTGATTTCCACTCGGCGCTCCCCCCAGAACAAATTCTGTTCATCTGACAATTTTATGCTTGAGCATGGGTCCAAGTAATTTGCCCGGTACCGACGTTAGACTTACCGTGTGTAATTGCCAGAATGCCCTCTAGAGCCCTTTTAAAACTAGGGGTGGGTCCCGTTGGCTGTCTTCCCAGTCATTAGGTACAGAAGCTTGATTTAAAGGCTAGGTTACCAACCCCAGTGAAGACTTGCGCAGTTTCACATTAGACTTCTTCTTCTTTGGGAACTCTTGGGTGAATGGCGTCTGGTCCCGCTGACTTGTTACCGTGAAGTTTGATCAGCTTGAGGTGTCACTAGAGGAGGTTTCGGAACAGTCAGGGACAATGGCTCAGATTTGTCAGCTCAAAAGATTTGCTCGGCTTTGGGAATCTCCCTCACTCTATCCTCAGCTGTGAAGACGAAAGCGAAGAATTCCTTTAGTTTCTCTGAGCACCTCATGGTCTCGGAGTGCTCCTTCAGCATTTGGATGGTCAAATGGCCCCGCTGGCTGGCTGGCTGGCTGTTTAGCAGGCTTCCTGCTTCTGATGTACTTAGCCAAATGTGTGAGTTGGTTTTTTTTTTTTTTTTTTTTTTTTTTCCCAATTTCTTTCTTTGGCTGCTTGGCTAGCTGTTGTTCAAACTCCTTTTGGCTTTTCGTCTTCTATTTTTACACGTAATTGGACCATTTATGCTCCTTTCTGCTTTGCTCAGTAGGATTGAACTTGCACTTCTTTTTGGAACGATGCCTCTTTCTCTCGCTGCTGCTTTTTCTTGGTGGTTCTGCTAGAGTGGTTTTTAATGTGGCGGACGCATTTAAGTTGTTGGGCCCCTCTTCCAGCGTCTTTGAAAAGTGTCCGGGCAGCTTGCAGGGATTTTACTTTTGTCACCGTACCGGTTTGATTTCTGCTTAAGCAACTTCCTCATTTCTGTGTAGTTCCCCTTTCCGAAATTCAGTGCCACTGGGATGTCAAACTGGATGACATTATGGTCACCACTTCCAAGCAGTCGGTTTCTATTGAGCTCTCGGATCAGATCCTGTGCTCCACTTGGGACCAAGTCAAGAATTGCCTCTCCCCTTGTGGATTCCGGAACCAGGTAGCCCAAGGATCAATCTTTTTAAGGTATGAAGAAATGTTCTCTGTGCATCCCGTCCTGAGGTGAGGTGTAGCCAGTCAATATGGGGATAGCGGGGCATTTCAACTATTATTACTGAGGTTTTTATGGTGATAGCCTCGCTAATCTCCCTTAGCGTTTCGTAGTCACTGTCGCTGTCCTTGTCAGGTGGAGGATAATAGTTCCCTAGGGCTATCCTCTTCTTCTTCTTGGAGCAGGAGATGGCTACCCACAAATATTGCGTGGCATATTTAGGTTCATTTAAGGTGTTTACTTGACTCGATTCTGCATTTTCTTTCACGGATAGTGCCGCTCCCCCACCAGCACGACCTGTTGTGTCCTTCGCATCCCTGCCCGGGGTATGGCTGTGTCCCATTGATCGTCCTCATTCCACCAAGTTTCCGTGGTGCCTATTGTATCGTTATCCTTCTTTGATACGAGGCAGTCTGGTTCACCCGCTGAATATTTAGACGTCTAGCGTTTGTGTAGAAGCACTTGAAAAGTGTCCCTCCTGATCTGTCTGCCACTTGCAGAGGTGTTAGCCTCTGTTTTGTTTCTCATCTGCTCTTACCCATACCCTCTCATCTTCCATCCTGTCTTTCTTACTAGACCGTAGAGACTCTGCATGAATAGAGCCTCCCCTAAGAGATGTCTGTGTAGGATCCAAGTGCTCCTCCGCACCCGTGGGCTTTCCCTTAGCCCTTAGTTTCAAACCTGCTCTACGACCTTTTTAATGTGAAGTGCCGGCAGCGGGGTACCATTTTGGTTTAGGTGGAACCCATCCTTCCTGTATAGGCTCTCCCTTTCCCCAAGGCTCCTCTTCTCCCCCCCCCCCCCCCACTGTTCCTGATAAAGCTTAAATCCCTCCAGTCTACACCATGGTCTCGTCCACGCTTGGAGACTGAAGTGCTGCCTGCCTACCTGGTCCTGCGTGTGGAAGCGGAAGCGTTTCAGAGTTAGCCTGGGAAAGGTCCGAGAGGAGCTCTCGGGTAAGTGTGGCTCTTTTTGGGGAGGTGGTCGGGGCGGAGGGTTTGTTGAGGGGAGGTGGGATGAGTATCGAGTGTCTGTCTGATTTCTCTAACTGGTGCCTGTTGCAGGGAGTGAGACACCATGTGTTTGGCAGTTGAGAGTGCTTGGTTGCAGGTGGGGACCTTGAGGGGGGGATTGGGCTCGGAGGGAAGGCTTGAAGCCGGCAGCCGGAGCGAACGGAGTGAGCAGCCAAGAGGGGAGTTTCCCTTGGGAAGGTCCAAGTGGAGCTGGGGTAAGCGTGGCTTTTGGGGGGTTGCGTTAAGAACGGCCATAGTGGGTCAGACCAGATGCCCGTGTAGCCCAGTATCCTGTCTTCCAACAGTGGCCGGTGCCAGCTGCCCCAGAGGGAGTGACCAGACGGGAACGAAGCGATCCCTCTCCTGTCGTCGGTTTCCAGAGGCTAGGGACGCCATAGATGGACCTGACCTTCATGAATGGATCTAGTTCCTTTTTTGGAGCCCTATTCAAGTCCTGGTCTTCTCAAGCTCCTGTGGCAAGGAGTTCCGCGGGTTGACTGCGCGCTGCGTGAAGGAACAACTTCCTTTTTTGTGTTCAACCTGCTACCTATTAATTTTATTTGGCGACCCCTCGTTCTTATGGGAAGAAGTAAATCACTTGTCCTTATTCACCTTTTCCGCCCCAGTCACGATTGTATAGACCTCTGTCGTCTCCCCCTCTTTTTCTAAGCTGTGAAAAGTCCCAGTCTTTTTAATCTCTCTTCACACGGGACCCGTTGCGAAGCCCTCGTCGGTTTGGTGGCCCTTCTCTGAACCTTTTTCAATACCTGGTGTATCTGTTTGGAGATGAGGCACCGACGTCTGTACGCCGGATGCAAGGTGTGGGCGTACCGTGTCTTCAGAGAGGGGCGATAAGAGATTCTCGGTTGTCTTCTCTCTCTCTCTCTCTCTCTCTCTCTCTCTCTCTCTCTCTCTCTCTCTCTCTCCTTTTGAAAGGATTCCTCAGGTTGTGTGTGCTTTTTGACTGCTGCTTCGCATTGAGTGGATGAATGTTTTCAGAGAACTCCCCCAATGACTCCAAGAGCGAGTGCTCTGTCTCTCTCCTGAGTGGTTAGAGCTAAATTAGTCCCCATGGTTGTGTACTTGTACTCGGGGATTCTCTTTTCCTCATGTCCGTTCCTTTCCATTCAACGATGTGAACTTTCCTTTGCCACTTTGCTGCTCACTGACTTAGTTGTGTGTGATCTTTTTCAAGCTCTTTGCAGTCTGCTTGGTTCTTAGCTATCTTGAGCAGTTGAGCATCACCTGCAAATTTTGCCAGCTCACTGTTGACCCCTTTTCTCCAGACCTTTTATAAATAGGTTGAATTGGATCGGTCCCGGTGCGGAACCTTGGGGGGTGGGGAGGAAACGGGACACCTCTCTCCATTCTGAAAACTGACCATGGATTCCTTCCCTTTGTTTCCTGTCTGATTTTAACCATGATCTTTGTGGGCACAGCCCACGAAAGCTCACGAGACCATCTACGTATTTGAGTAGTCTTTCAAGTGCTTCCGGACTATTGGTTGTTTTTAAGGTTTTCCTGGTACAGACTAACTCGGCTACCCCTCTGAATTTTTTTTTCCCCCCAGTTATCAATCCACGAGAGGATCTTCCCTCTTATCCTATGATAACATACTTGATGGGAGAGCCTTTGGCGAGGGACCTTGTCAAAGGCTTTCTGGAAATCCTTCTAGTACACTAAAGCGGCTGGCTTCCCCCTCTTGTCCGCATGTCTGTTGACCCCTCCCCCTGAAAGAACTCTCCAGCAAGGCATGACTTCCCTTTCCAGAAACCATGTTGATTTCCACTCGGCCCTCCCCCCAGAACAAATTCTGTTCATCTGACAATTTTATGCTTGAGCATGGGTCCAAGTAATTTGCCCGGTACCGACGTTAGACTTACCGTGTGTAATTGCCAGAATGCCCTCTAGAGCCCTTTTAAAACTAGGGGTGGGTCCCGTTGGCTGTCTTCCCAGTCATTAGGTACAGAAGCTTGATTTAAAGGCTAGGTTACCAACCCCAGTGAAGACTTGCGCAGTTTCACATTAGACTTCTTCTTCTTTGGGAACTCTTGGGTGAATGGCGTCTGGTCCCGCTGACTTGTTACCGTGAAGTTTGATCAGCTTGAGGTGTCACTAGAGGAGGTTTCGGAACAGTCAGGGACAATGGCTCAGATTTGTCAGCTCAAAAGATTTGCTCGGCTTTGGGAATCTCCCTCACTCTATCCTCAGCTGTGAAGACGAAAGCGAAGAATTCCTTTAGTTTCTCTGAGCACCTCATGGTCTCGGAGTGCTCCTTCAGCATTTGGATGGTCAAATGGCCCCGCTGGCTGGCTGGCTGGCTGTTTAGCAGGCTTCCTGCTTCTGATGTACTTAGCCAAATGTGTGAGTTGGTTTTTTTTTTTTTTTTTTTTTTCCCAATTTCTTTCTTTGGCTGCTTGGCTATCTGTTGTTCAAACTCCTTTTGGCTTTTCGTCTTCTATTTTTACACGTAATTGGACCATTTATGCTCCTTTCTGCTTTGCTCAGTAGGATTGAACTTGCACTTCTTTTTGGAACGATGCCTCTTTCTCTCGCTGCTGCTTTTTCTTGGTGGTTCTGCTAGAGTGGTTTTTAATGTGGCGGACGCATTTAAGTTGTTGGGCCTCTCTTCCAGCGTCTTTGAAAAGTGTCCGGGCAGCTTGCAGGGATTTGACTTTTGTCACCGTACCGGTTTGATTTCTGCTTAAGCAACTTCCTCATTTCTGTGTAGTTCCCCTTTCCGAAATTCAGTGCCACTGGGATGTCAAACTGGATGACATTATGGTCACCACTTCCAAGCAGTCGGTTTCTATTGAGCTCTCGGATCAGATCCTGTGCTCCACTTGGGACCAAGTCAAGAATTGCCTCTCCCCTTGTGGATTCCGGAACCAGGTAGCCCAAGGATCAATCTTTTTAAGGTATGAAGAAATGTTCTCTGTGCATCCCGTCCTGAGGTGAGGTGTAGCCAGTCAATATGGGGATAGCGGGGCATTTCAACTATTATTACTGAGGTTTTTATGGTGATAGCCTCGCTAATCTCCCTTAGCGTTTCGTAGTCACTGTCGCTGTCCTTGTCAGGTGGAGGATAATAGTTCCCTAGGGCTATCCTCTTCTTCTTCTTGGAGCAGGAGATGGCTACCCACAAATATTGCGTGGCATATTTAGGTTCATTTAAGGTGTTTACTTGACTCGATTCTGCATTTTCTTTCACGGATAGTGCCGCTCCCCCAGCAGCACGACCTGTTGTGTCCTTCGCATCCCTGCCCGGGGTATGGCTGTGTCCCATTGATTGTCCTCATTCCACCAAGTTTCCGTGGTGCCTATTGTATCGTTATCCTTCTTTGATACGAGGCAGTCTGGTTCACCCGCTGAATATTTAGACGTCTAGCGTTTGTGTAGAAGCACTTGAAAAGTGTCCCTCCTGATCTGTCTGCCACTTGCAGAGGTGTTAGCCTCTGTTTTGTTTCTCATCTGCTCTTACCCATACCCTCTCATCTTCCATCCTGTCTTTCTTACTAGACCGTAGAGACTCTGCATGAATAGAGCCTCCCCTAAGAGATGTCTGTGTAGGATCCAAGTGCTCCTCCGCACCCGTGGGCTTTCCCTTAGCCCTTAGTTTCAAACCTGCTCTACGACCTTTTTAATGTGAAGTGCCGGCAGCGGGGTACCATTTTGGTTTAGGTGGAACCCATCCTTCCTGTATAGGCTCTCCCTTTCCCCAAGGCTCCTCTTCTCCCCCCCCCCCCCCCACCGTTCCTGATAAAGCTTAAATCCCTCCAGTCTACACCATGGTCTCGTCCACGCTTGGAGACTGAAGTGCTGCCTGCCTACCTGGTCCTGCGTGTGGAAGCGGAAGCGTTTCAGAGTTAGCCTGGGAAAGGTCCGAGAGGAGCTCTCGGGTAAGTGTGGCTCTTTTTGGGGAGGTGGTCGGGGCGGAGGGTTTGTTGAGGGGAGGTGGGATGAGTATCGAGTGTCTGTCTGATTTCTCTAACTGGTGCCTGTTGCAGGGAGTGAGACACCATGTGTTTGGCAGTTGAGAGTGCTTGGTTGCAGGTGGGGACCTTGAGGGGGGGATTGGGCTCGGAGGGAAGGCTTGAAGCCGGCAGCCGGAGCGAACGGAGTGAGCAGCCAAGAGGGGAGTTTCCCTTGGGAAGGTCCAAGTGGAGCTCGGGTAAGCGTGGCTTTTGGGGGGTTGCGTTAAGAACGGCCATAGTGGGTCAGACCAGATGCCCGTGTAGCCCAGTATCCTGTCTTCCAACAGTGGCCGGTGCCAGCTGCCCCAGAGGGAGTGACCAGACGGGAACGAAGCGATCCCTCTCCTGTCGTCGGTTTCCAGAGGCTAGGGACGCCATAGATGGACCTGACCTTCATGAATGGATCTAGTTCCTTTTTTGGAGCCCTATTCAAGTCCTGGTCTTCTCAAGCTCCTGTGGCAAGGGGTTCCGCGGGTTGACTGCGCGCTGCGTGAAGGAACAACTTCCTTTTTTGTGTTCAACCTGCTACCTATTAATTTTATTTGGCGACCCCTCGTTCTTATGGGAAGAAGTAAATCACTTGTCCTTATTCACCTTTTCCGCCCCAGTCACGATTGTATAGACCTCTGTCGTCTCCCCCTCTTTTTCTAAGCTGTGAAAAGTCCCAGTCTTTTTAATCTCTCTTCACACGGGACCCGTTGCGAAGCCCTCGTCGTTTTGGTGGCCCTTCTCTGAACCTTTTTCAATACCTGGTGTATCTGTTTGGAGATGAGGCACCGACGTCTGTACGCCGGATGCAAGGTGTGGGCGTACCGTGTCTTCAGAGAGGGGCGATAAGAGATTCTCGGTTGTCTTCTCTCTCTCTCTCTCTCTCTCTCTCTCTCTCTCCTTTTGAAAGGATTCCTCAGGTTGTGTGTGCTTTTTGACTGCTGCTTCGCATTGAGTGGATGAATGTTTTCAGAGAACTCCCCCAATGACTCCAAGAGCGAGTGCTCTGTCTCTCTCCTGAGTGGTTAGAGCTAAATTAGTCCCCATGGTTGTGTACTTGTACTCGGGGATTCTCTTTTCCTCATGTCCGTTCCTTTCCATTCAACGATGTGAACTTTCCTTTGCCACTTTGCTGCTCACTGACTTAGTTGTGTGTGATCTTTTTCAAGCTCTTTGCAGTCTGCTTGGTTCTTAGCTATCTTGAGCAGTTGAGCATCACCTGCAAATTTTGCCAGCTCACTGTTGACCCCTTTTCTCCAGACCTTTTATAAATAGGTTGAATTGGATCGGTCCCGGTGCGGACCCTTGGGGGGTGGGGAGGAAACGGGACACCTCTCTCCATTCTGAAAACTGACCATGGATTCCTTCCCTTTGTTTCCTGTCTGATTTTAACCATGATCTTTGTGGGCACAGCCCACGAAAGCTCACGAGACCATCTACGTATTTGAGTAGTCTTTCAAGTGCTTCCGGACTATTGGTTGTTTTTAAGGTTTTCCTGGTACAGACTAACTCGGCTACCCCTCTGAATTTTTTTTTCCCCCCAGTTATCAATCCACGAGAGGATCTTCCCTCTTATCCTATGATAACATACTTGATGGGAGAGCCTTTGGCGAGGGACCTTGTCAAAGGCTTTCTGGAAATCCTTCTAGTACACTAAAGCGGCTGGCTTCCCCCTCTTGTCCGCATGTCTGTTGACCCCTCCCCCTGAAAGAACTCTCCAGCAAGGCATGACTTCCCTTTCCAGAAACCATGTTGATTTCCACTCGGCCCTCCCCCCAGAACAAATTCTGTTCATCTGACAATTTTATGCTTGAGCATGGGTCCAAGTAATTTGCCCGGTACCGACGTTAGACTTACCGTGTGTAATTGCCAGAATGCCCTCTAGAGCCCTTTTAAAACTAGGGGTGGGTCCCGTTGGCTGTCTTCCCAGTCATTAGGTACAGAAGCTTGATTTAAAGGCTAGGTTACCAACCCCAGTGAAGACTTGCGCAGTTTCACATTAGACTTCTTCTTCTTTGGGAACTCTTGGGTGAATGGCGTCTGGTCCCGCTGACTTGTTACCGTGAAGTTTGATCAGCTTGAGGTGTCACTAGAGGAGGTTTCGGAACAGTCAGGGACAATGGCTCAGATTTGTCAGCTCAAAAGATTTGCTCGGCTTTGGGAATCTCCCTCACTCTATCCTCAGCTGTGAAGACGAAAGCGAAGAATTCCTTTAGTTTCTCTGAGCACCTCATGGTCTCAGAGTGCTCCTTCAGCATTTGGATGGTCAAATGGCCCCGCTGGCTGGCTGGCTGTTTAGCAGGCTTCCTGCTTCTGATGTACTTAGCCAAATGTGTGAGTTGGGTTTTTTTTTTTTTTTTTTTTCCCCAATTTCTTTCTTTGGCTGCTTGGCTAGCTGTTGTTCAAACTCCTTTTGGCTTTTCGTCTTCTATTTTTACACGTAATTGGACCATTTATGCTCCTTTCTGCTTTGCTCAGTAGGATTGAACTTGCACTTCTTTTTGGAACGATGCCTCTTTCTCTCGCTGCTGCTTTTTCTTGGTGGTTCTGCTAGAGTGGTTTTTAATGTGGCGGACGCATTTAAGTTGTTGGGCCTCTCTTCCAGCGTCTTTGAAAAGTGTCCGGGCAGCTTGCAGGGATTTGACTTTTGTCACTGTACCGGTTTGATTTCTGCTTAAGCAACTTCCTCATTTCTGTGTAGTTCCCCTTTCCGAAATTCAGTGCCACTGGGATGTCAAACTGGATGACATTATGGTCACCACTTCCAAGCAGTCGGTTTCTATTGAGCTCTCGGATCAGATCCTGTGCTCCACTTGGGACCAAGTCAAGAATTGCCTCTCCCCTTGTGGATTCCGGAACCAGGTAGCCCAAGGATCAATCTTTTTAAGGTATGAAGAAATGTTCTCTGTGCATCCCGTCCTGAGGTGAGGTGTAGCCAGTCAATATGGGGATAGCGGGGCATTTCAACTATTATTACTGAGGTTTTTATGGTGATAGCCTCGCTAATCTCCCTTAGCGTTTCGTAGTCACTGTCGCTGTCCTTGTCAGGTGGAGGATAATAGTTCCCTAGGGCTATCCTCTTCTTCTTCTTGGAGCAGGAGATGGCTACCCACAAATATTGCGTGGCATATTTAGGTTCATTTAAGGTGTTTACTTGACTCGATTCTGCATTTTCTTTCACGGATAGTGCCGCTCCCCCACCAGCACGACCTGTTGTGTCCTTCGCATCCCTGCCCGGGGTATGGCTGTGTCCCATTGATCGTCCTCATTCCACCAAGTTTCCGTGGTGCCTATTGTATCGTTATCCTTCTTTGATACGAGGCAGTCTGGTTCACCCGCTGAATATTTAGACGTCTAGCGTTTGTGTAGAAGCACTTGAAAAGTGTCCCTCCTGATCTGTCTGCCACTTGCAGAGGTGTTAGCCTCTGTTTTGTTTCTCATCTGCTCTTACCCATACCCTCTCATCTTCCATCCTGTCTTTCTTACTAGACCGTAGAGACTCTGCATGAATAGAGCCTCCCCTAAGAGATGTCTGTGTAGGATCCAAGTGCTCCTCCGCACCCGTGGGCTTTCCCTTAGCCCTTAGTTTCAAACCTGCTCTACGACCTTTTTAATGTGAAGTGCCGGCAGCGGGGTACCATTTTGGTTTAGGTGGAACCCATCCTTCCTGTATAGGCTCTCCCTTTCCCCAAGGCTCCTCTTCTCCCCCCCCCCCCCACTGTTCCTGATAAAGCTTAAATCCCTCCAGTCTACACCATGGTCTCGTCCACGCTTGGAGACTGAAGTGCTGCCTGCCTACCTGGTCCTGCGTGTGGAAGCGGAAGCGTTTCAGAGTTAGCCTGGGAAAGGTCCGAGAGGAGCTCTCGGGTAAGTGTGGCTCTTTTTGGGGAGGTGGTCGGGGCGGAGGGTTTGTTGAGGGGAGGTGGGATGAGTATCGAGTG
This sequence comes from Pelodiscus sinensis, assembly GCF_052426305.1. Classification (NCBI taxonomy): domain Eukaryota; kingdom Metazoa; phylum Chordata; order Testudines; family Trionychidae; genus Pelodiscus; species Pelodiscus sinensis. The sequence continues at coordinate 153,144,593 of NC_143053.1, forward strand.
TCTGTCTGATTTCTCTAACTGGTGCCTGTTGCAGGGAGTGAGACACCATGTGTTTGGCAGTTGAGAGTGCTTGGTTGCAGGTGGGGACCTTGAGGGGGGGATTGGGCTCGGAGGGAAGGCTTGAAGCCGGCAGCCGGAGCGAACGGAGTGAGCAGCCAAGAGGGGAGTTTCCCTTGGGAAGGTCCAAGTGGAGCTCGGGTAAGCGTGGCTTTTGGGGGGTTGCGTTAAGAACGGCCATAGTGGGTCAGACCAGATGCCCGTGTAGCCCAGTATCCTGTCTTCCAACAGTGGCCGGTGCCAGCTGCCCCAGAGGGAGTGACCAGACGGGAACGAAGCGATCCCTCTCCTGTCGTCGGTTTCCAGAGGCTAGGGACGCCATAGATGGACCTGACCTTCATGAATGGATCTAGTTCCTTTTTTGGAGCCCTATTCAAGTCCTGGTCTTCTCAAGCTCCTGTGGCAAGGGGTTCCGCGGGTTGACTGCGCGCTGCGTGAAGGAACAACTTCCTTTTTTGTGTTCAACCTGCTACCTATTAATTTTATTTGGCGACCCCTCGTTCTTATGGGAAGAAGTAAATCACTTGTCCTTATTCACCTTTTCCGCCCCAGTCACGATTGTATAGACCTCTGTCGTCTCCCCCTCTTTTTCTAAGCTGTGAAAAGTCCCAGTCTTTTTAATCTCTCTTCACACGGGACCCGTTGCGAAGCCCTCGTCGGTTTGGTGGCCCTTCTCTGAACCTTTTTCAATACCTGGTGTATCTGTTTGGAGATGAGGCACCGACGTCTGTACGCCGGATGCAAGGTGTGGGCGTACCGTGTCTTCAGAGAGGGGCGATAAGAGATTCTCGGTTGTCTTCTCTCTCTCTCTCCTTTTGAAAGGATTCCTCAGGTTGTGTGTGCTTTTTGACTGCTGCTTCGCATTGAGTGGATGAATGTTTTCAGAGAACTCCCCCAATGACTCCAAGAGCGAGTGCTCTGTCTCTCTCCTGAGTGGTTAGAGCTAAATTAGTCCCCATGGTTGTGTACTTGTACTTGGGGATTCTCTTTTCCTCATGTCCGTTCCTTTCCATTCAACGATGTGAACTTTCCTTTGCCACTTTGCTGCTCACTGACTTAGTTGTGTGTGATCTTTTTCAAGCTCTTTGCAGTCTGCTTGGTTCTTAGCTATCTTGAGCAGTTGAGCATCACCTGCAAATTTTGCCAGCTCACTGTTGACCCCTTTTCTCCAGACCTTTTATAAATAGGTTGAATTGGATCGGTCCCGGTGGGGAACCTTGGGGGGTGGGGAGGAAACGGGACACCTCTCTCCATTCTGAAAACTGACCATGGATTCCTTCCCTTTGTTTCCTGTCTGATTTTAACCATGATCTTTGTGGGCACAGCCCACGAAAGCTCACGAGACCATCTACGTATTTGAGTAGTCTTTCAAGTGCTTCCGGACTATTGGTTGTTTTTAAGGTTTTCCTGGTACAGACTAACTCGGCTACCCCTCTGAATTTTTTTTTCCCCCCAGTTATCAATCCACGAGAGGATCTTCCCTCTTATCCTATGATAACATACTTGATGGGAGAGCCTTTGGCGAGGGACCTTGTCAAAGGCTTTCTGGAAATCCTTCTAGTACACTAAAGCGGCTGGCTTCCCCCTCTTGTCCGCATGTCTGTTGACCTCTCCCCCTGAAAGAACTCTCCAGCAAGGCATGACTTCCCTTTCCAGAAACCATGTTGATTTCCACTCGGCGCTCCCCCCAGAACAAATTCTGTTCATCTGACAATTTTATGCTTGAGCATGGGTCCAAGTAATTTGCCCGGTACCGACGTTAGACTTACCGTGTGTAATTGCCAGAATGCCCTCTAGAGCCCTTTTAAAACTAGGGGTGGGTCCCGTTGGCTGTCTTCCCAGTCATTAGGTACAGAAGCTTGATTTAAAGGCTAGGTTACCAACCCCAGTGAAGACTTGCGCAGTTTCACATTAGACTTCTTCTTCTTTGGGAACTCTTGGGTGAATGGCGTCTGGTCCCGCTGACTTGTTACCGTGAAGTTTGATCAGCTTGAGGTGTCACTAGAGGAGGTTTCGGAACAGTCAGGGACAATGGCTCAGATTTGTCAGCTCAAAAGATTTGCTCGGCTTTGGGAATCTCCCTCACTCTATCCTCAGCTGTGAAGACGAAAGCGAAGAATTCCTTTAGTTTCTCTGAGCACCTCATGGTCTCGGAGTGCTCCTTCAGCATTTGGATGGTCAAATGGCCCCGCTGGCTGGCTGGCTGGCTGGCTGTTTAGCAGGCTTCCTGCTTCTGATGTACTTAGCCAAATGTGTGAGTTGGTTTTTTTTTTTTTTTTTTTTTTTTTTCCCAATTTCTTTCTTTGGCTGCTTGGCTAGCTGTTGTTCAAACTCCTTTTGGCTTTTCGTCTTCTATTTTTACACGTAATTGGACCATTTATGCTCCTTTCTGCTTTGCTCAGTAGGATTGAACTTGCACTTCTTTTTGGAACGATGCCTCTTTCTCTCGCTGCTGCTTTTTCTTGGTGGTTCTGCTAGAGTGGTTTTTAATGTGGCGGACGCATTTAAGTTGTTGGGCCCCTCTTCCAGCGTCTTTGAAAAGTGTCCGGGCAGCTTGCAGGGATTTTACTTTTGTCACCGTACCGGTTTGATTTCTGCTTAAGCAACTTCCTCATTTCTGTGTAGTTCCCCTTTCCGAAATTCAGTGCCACTGGGATGTCAAACTGGATGACATTATGGTCACCACTTCCAAGCAGTCGGTTTCTATTGAGCTCTCGGATCAGATCCTGTGCTCCACTTGGGACCAAGTCAAGAATTGCCTCTCCCCTTGTGGATTCCGGAACCAGGTAGCCCAAGGATCAATCTTTTTAAGGTATGAAGAAATGTTCTCTGTGCATCCCGTCCTGAGGTGAGGTGTAGCCAGTCAATATGGGGATAGCGGGGCATTTCAACTATTATTACTGAGGTTTTTATGGTGATAGCCTCGCTAATCTCCCTTAGCGTTTCGTAGTCACTGTCGCTGTCCTTGTCAGGTGGAGGATAATAGTTCCCTAGGGCTATCCTCTTCTTCTTCTTGGAGCAGGAGATGGCTACCCACAAATATTGCGTGGCATATTTAGGTTCATTTAAGGTGTTTACTTGACTCGATTCTGCATTTTCTTTCACGGATAGTGCCGCTCCCCCACCAGCACGACCTGTTGTGTCCTTCGCATCCCTGCCCGGGGTATGGCTGTGTCCCATTGATCGTCCTCATTCCACCAAGTTTCCGTGGTGCCTATTGTATCGTTATCCTTCTTTGATACGAGGCAGTCTGGTTCACCCGCTGAATATTTAGACGTCTAGCGTTTGTGTAGAAGCACTTGAAAAGTGTCCCTCCTGATCTGTCTGCCACTTGCAGAGGTGTTAGCCTCTGTTTTGTTTCTCATCTGCTCTTACCCATACCCTCTCATCTTCCATCCTGTCTTTCTTACTAGACCGTAGAGACTCTGCATGAATAGAGCCTCCCCTAAGAGATGTCTGTGTAGGATCCAAGTGCTCCTCCGCACCCGTGGGCTTTCCCTTAGCCCTTAGTTTCAAACCTGCTCTACGACCTTTTTAATGTGAAGTGCCGGCAGCGGGGTACCATTTTGGTTTAGGTGGAACCCATCCTTCCTGTATAGGCTCTCCCTTTCCCCAAGGCTCCTCTTCTCTCCCCCCCCCCCCCCCCACTTTTGCTGATAAAGCTTAAATCCCTCCAGTCTACACCATGGTCTCGTCCACGCTTGGAGACTGAAGTGCTGCCTGCCTACCTGGTCCTGCGTGTGGAAGCGGAAGCGTTTCAGAGTTAGCCTGGGAAAGGTCCGAGAGGAGCTCTCGGGTAAGTGTGGCTCTTTTTGGGGAGGTGGTCGGGGCGGAGGGTTTGTTGAGGGGAGGTGGGATGAGTATCGAGTGTCTGTCTGATTTCTCTAACTGGTGCCTGTTGCAGGGAGTGAGACACCATGTGTTTGGCAGTTGAGAGTGCTTGGTTGCAGGTGGGGACCTTGAGGGGGGGATTGGGCTCGGAGGGAAGGCTTGAAGCCGGCAGCCGGAGCGAACGGAGTGAGCAGCCAAGAGGGGAGTTTCCCTTGGGAAGGTCCAAGTGGAGCTCGGGTAAGCGTGGCTTTTGGGGGGTTGCGTTAAGAACGGCCATAGTGGGTCAGACCAGATGCCCGTGTAGCCCAGTATCCTGTCTTCCAACAGTGGCCGGTGCCAGCTGCCCCAGAGGGAGTGACCAGACGGGAACGAAGCGATCCCTCTCCTGTCGTCGGTTTCCAGAGGCTAGGGACGCCATAGATGGACCTGACCTTCATGAATGGATCTAGTTCCTTTTTTGGAGCCCTATTCAAGTCCTGGTCTTCTCAAGCTCCTGTGGCAAGGAGTTCCGCGGGTTGACTGCGCGCTGCGTGAAGGAACAACTTCCTTTTTTGTGTTCAACCTGCTACCTATTAATTTTATTTGGCGACCCCTCGTTCTTATGGGAAGAAGTAAATCACTTGTCCTTATTCACCTTTTCCGCCCCAGTCACGATTGTATAGACCTCTGTCGTCTCCCCCTCTTTTTCTAAGCTGTGAAAAGTCCCAGTCTTTTTAATCTCTCTTCACACGGGACCCGTTGCGAAGCCCTCGTCGGTTTGGTGGCCCTTCTCTGAACCTTTTTCAATACCTGGTGTATCTGTTTGGAGATGAGGCACCGACGTCTGTACGCCGGATGCAAGGTGTGGGCGTACCGTGTCTTCAGAGAGGGGCGATAAGAGATTCTCGGTTGTCTTCTCTCTCTCTCTCTCTCTCTCTCTCTCTCTCTCTCTCTCTCTCTCTCTCTCCTTTTGAAAGGATTCCTCAGGTTGTGTGTGCTTTTTGACTGCTGCTTCGCATTGAGTGGATGAATGTTTTCAGAGAACTCCCCCAATGACTCCAAGAGCGAGTGCTCTGTCTCTCTCCTGAGTGGTTAGAGCTAAATTAGTCCCCATGGTTGTGTACTTGTACTTGGGGATTCTCTTTTCCTCATGTCCGTTCCTTTCCATTCAACGATGTGAACTTTCCTTTGCCACTTTGCTGCTCACTGACTTAGTTGTGTGTGATCTTTTTCAAGCTCTTTGCAGTCTGCTTGGTTCTTAGCTATCTTGAGCAGTTGAGCATCACCTGCAAATTTTGCCAGCTCACTGTTGACCCCTTTTCTCCAGACCTTTTATAAATAGGTTGAATTGGATCGGTCCCGGTGCGGAACCTTGGGGGGTGGGGAGGAAACGGGACACCTCTCTCCATTCTGAAAACTGACCATGGATTCCTTCCCTTTGTTTCCTGTCTGATTTTAACCATGATCTTTGTGGGCACAGCCCACGAAAGCTCACGAGACCATCTACGTATTTGAGTAGTCTTTCAAGTGCTTCCGGACTATTGGTTGTTTTTAAGGTTTTCCTGGTACAGACTAACTCGGCTACCCCTCTGAATTTTTTTTTCCCCCCAGTTATCAATCCACGAGAGGATCTTCCCTCTTATCCTATGATAACATACTTGATGGGAGAGCCTTTGGCGAGGGACCTTGTCAAAGGCTTTCTGGAAATCCTTCTAGTACACTAAAGCGGCTGGCTTCCCCCTCTTGTCCGCATGTCTGTTGACCCCTCCCCCTGAAAGAACTCTCCAGCAAGGCATGACTTCCCTTTCCAGAAACCATGTTGATTTCCACTCGGCCCTCCCCCCAGAACAAATTCTGTTCATCTGACAATTTTATGCTTGAGCATGGGTCCAAGTAATTTGCCCGGTACCGACGTTAGACTTACCGTGTGTAATTGCCAGAATGCCCTCTAGAGCCCTTTTAAAACTAGGGGTGGGTCCCGTTGGCTGTCTTCCCAGTCATTAGGTACAGAAGCTTGATTTAAAGGCTAGGTTACCAACCCCAGTGAAGACTTGCGCAGTTTCACATTAGACTTCTTCTTCTTTGGGAACTCTTGGGTGAATGGCGTCTGGTCCCGCTGACTTGTTACCGTGAAGTTTGATCAGCTTGAGGTGTCACTAGAGGAGGTTTCGGAACAGTCAGGGACAATGGCTCAGATTTGTCAGCTCAAAAGATTTGCTCGGCTTTGGGAATCTCCCTCACTCTATCCTCAGCTGTGAAGACGAAAGCGAAGAATTCCTTTAGTTTCTCTGAGCACCTCATGGTCTCGGAGTGCTCCTTCAGCATTTGGATGGTCAAATGGCCCCGCTGGCTGGCTGGCTGGCTGTTTAGCAGGCTTCCTGCTTCTGATGTACTTAGCCAAATGTGTGAGTTGGTTTTTTTTTTTTTTTTTTTTTTTTCCCAATTTCTTTCTTTGGCTGCTTGGCTAGCTGTTGTTCAAACTCCTTTTGGCTTTTCGTCTTCTATTTTTACACGTAATTGGACCATTTATGCTCCTTTCTGCTTTGCTCAGTAGGATTGAACTTGCACTTCTTTTTGGAACGATGCCTCTTTCTCTCGCTGCTGCTTTTTCTTGGTGGTTCTGCTAGAGTGGTTTTTAATGTGGCGGACGCATTTAAGTTGTTGGGCCTCTCTTCCAGCGTCTTTGAAAAGTGTCCGGGCAGCTTGCAGGGATTTGACTTTTGTCACCGTACCGGTTTGATTTCTGCTTAAGCAACTTCCTCATTTCTGTGTAGTTCCCCTTTCCGAAATTCAGTGCCACTGGGATGTCAAACTGGATGACATTATGGTCACCACTTCCAAGCAGTCGGTTTCTATTGAGCTCTCGGATCAGATCCTGTGCTCCACTTGGGACCAAGTCAAGAATTGCCTCTCCCCTTGTGGATTCCGGAACCAGGTAGCCCAAGGATCAATCTTTTTAAGGTATGAAGAAATGTTCTCTGTGCATCCCGTCCTGAGGTGAGGTGTAGCCAGTCAATATGGGGATAGCGGGGCATTTCAACTATTATTACTGAGGTTTTTATGGTGATAGCCTCGCTAATCTCCCTTAGCGTTTCGTAGTCACTGTCGCTGTCCTTGTCAGGTGGAGGATAATAGTTCCCTAGGGCTATCCTCTTCTTCTTCTTGGAGCAGGAGATGGCTACCCACAAATATTGCGTGGCATATTTAGGTTCATTTAAGGTGTTTACTTGACTCGATTCTGCATTTTCTTTCACGGATAGTGCCGCTCCCCCAGCAGCACGACCTGTTGTGTCCTTCGCATCCCTGCCCGGGGTATGGCTGTGTCCCATTGATCGTCCTCATTCCACCAAGTTTCCGTGGTGCCTATTGTATCGTTATCCTTCTTTGATACGAGGCAGTCTGGTTCACCCGCTGAATATTTAGACGTCTAGCGTTTGTGTAGAAGCACTTGAAAAGTGTCCCTCCTGATCTGTCTGCCACTTGCAGAGGTGTTAGCCTCTGTTTTGTTTCTCATCTGCTCTTACCCATACCCTCTCATCTTCCATCCTGTCTTTCTTACTAGACCGTAGAGACTCTGCATGAATAGAGGCTCCCCTAAGAGATGTCTGTGTAGGATCCAAGTGCTCCTCCGCACCCGTGGGCTTTCCCTTAGCCCTTAGTTTCAAACCTGCTCTACGACCTTTTTAATGTGAAGTGCCGGCAGCGGGGTACCATTTTGGTTTAGGTGGAACCCATCCTTCCTGTATAGGCTCTCCCTTTCCCCAAGGCTCCTCTTCTCCCCCCCCCCCCCCCCCCCCACCGTTCCTGATAAAGCTTAAATCCCTCCAGTCTACACCATGGTCTCGTCCACGCTTGGAGACTGAAGTGCTGCCTGCCTACCTGGTCCTGCGTGTGGAAGCGGAAGCGTTTCAGAGTTAGCCTGGGAAAGGTCCGAGAGGAGCTCTCGGGTAAGTGTGGCTCTTTTTGGGGAGGTGGTCGGGGTGGAGGGTTTGTTGAGGGGAGGTGGGATGAGTATCGAGTGTCTGTCTGATTTCTCTAACTGGTGCCTGTTGCAGGGAGTGAGACACCATGTGTTTGGCAGTTGAGAGTGCTTGGTTGCAGGTGGGGACCTTGAGGGGGGGATTGGGCTCGGAGGGAAGGCTTGAAGCCGGCAGCCGGAGCGAACGGAGTGAGCAGCCAAGAGGGGAGTTTCCCTTGGGAAGGTCCAAGTGGAGCTCGGGTAAGCGTGGCTTTTGGGGGGTTGCGTTAAGAACGGCCATAGTGGGTCAGACCAGATGCCCGTGTAGCCCAGTATCCTGTCTTCCAACAGTGGCCGGTGCCAGCTGCCCCAGAGGGAGTGACCAGACGGGAAAGAAGCGATCCCTCTCCTGTCGTCGGTTTCCAGAGGCTAGGGACGCCATAGATGGACCTGACCTTCATGAATGGATCTAGTTCCTTTTTTGGAGCCCTATTCAAGTCCTGGTCTTCTCAAGCTCCTGTGGCAAGGGGTTCCGCGGGTTGACTGCGCGCTGCGTGAAGGAACAACTTCCTTTTTTGTGTTCAACCTGCTACCTATTAATTTTATTTGGCGACCCCTCGTTCTTATGGGAAGAAGTAAATCACTTGTCCTTATTCACCTTTTCCGCCCCAGTCACGATTGTATAGACCTCTGTCGTCTCCCCCTCTTTTTCTAAGCTGTGAAAAGTCCCAGTCTTTTTAATCTCTCTTCACACGGGACCCGTTGCGAAGCCCTCGTCGTTTTGGTGGCCCTTCTCTGAACCTTTTTCAATACCTGGTGTATGTGTTTGGAGATGAGGCACCGACGTCTGTACGCCGGATGCAAGGTGTGGGCGTACCGTGTCTTCAGAGAGGGGCGATAAGAGATTCTCGGTTGTCTTCTCTCTCTCTCTCTCTCTCTCTCTCTCTCTCTCTCTCTCTCTCCTTTTGAAAGGATTCCTCAGGTTGTGTGTGCTTTTTGACTGCTGCTTCGCATTGAGTGGATGAATGTTTTCAGAGAACTCCCCCAATGACTCCAAGAGCGAGTGCTCTGTCTCTCTCCTGAGTGGTTAGAGCTAAATTAGTCCCCATGGTTGTGTACTTGTACTCGGGGATTCTCTTTTCCTCATGTCCGTTCCTTTCCATTCAACGATGTGAACTTTCCTTTGCCACTTTGCTGCTCACTGACTTAGTTGTGTGTGATCTTTTTCAAGCTCTTTGCAGTCTGCTTGGTTCTTAGCTATCTTGAGCAGTTGAGCATCACCTGCAAATTTTGCCAGCTCACTGTTGACCCCTTTTCTCCAGACCTTTTATAAATAGGTTGAATTGGATCGGTCCCGGTGCGGACCCTTGGGGGGTGGGGAGGAAACGGGACACCTCTCTCCATTCTGAAAACTGACCATGGATTCCTTCCCTTTGTTTCCTGTCTGATTTTAACCATGATCTTTGTGGGCACAGCCCACGAAAGCTCACGAGACCATCTACGTATTTGAGTAGTCTTTCAAGTGCTTCCGGACTATTGGTTGTTTTTAAGGTTTTCCTGGTACAGACTAACTCGGCTACCCCTCTGAATTTTTTTTTCCCCCCAGTTATCAATCCACGAGAGGATCTTCCCTCTTATCCTATGATAACATACTTGATGGGAGAGCCTTTGGCGAGGGACCTTGTCAAAGGCTTTCTGGAAATCCTTCTAGTACACTAAAGCGGCTGGCTTCCCCCTCTTGTCCGCATGTCTGTTGACCCCTCCCCCTGAAAGAACTCTCCAGCAAGGCATGACTTCCCTTTCCAGAAACCATGTTGATTTCCACTCGGCCCTCCCCCCAGAACAAATTCTGTTCATCTGACAATTTTATGCTTGAGCATGGGTCCAAGTAATTTGCCCGGTACCGACGTTAGACTTACCGTGTGTAATTGCCAGAATGCCCTCTAGAGCCCTTTTAAAACTAGGGGTGGGTCCCGTTGGCTGTCTTCCCAGTCATTAGGTACAGAAGCTTGATTTAAAGGCTAGGTTACCAACCCCAGTGAAGACTTGCGCAGTTTCACATTAGACTTCTTCTTCTTTGGGAACTCTTGGGTGAATGGCGTCTGGTCCCGCTGACTTGTTACCGTGAAGTTTGATCAGCTTGAGGTGTCACTAGAGGAGGTTTCGGAACAGTCAGGGACAATGGCTCAGATTTGTCAGCTCAAAAGATTTGCTCGGCTTTGGGAATCTCCCTCACTCTATCCTCAGCTGTGAAGACGAAAGCGAAGAATTCCTTTAGTTTCTCTGAGCACCTCATGGTCTCAGAGTGCTCCTTCAGCATTTGGATGGTCAAATGGCCCCGCTGGCTGTTTAGCAGGCTTCCTGCTTCTGATGTACTTAGCCAAATGTGTGAGTTGGGTTTTTTTTTTTTTTTTTTCCCCCAATTTCTTTCTTTGGCTGCTTGGCTAGCTGTTGTTCAAACTCCTTTTGGCTTTTCGTCTTCTATTTTTACACGTAATTGGACCATTTATGCTCCTTTCTGCTTTGCTCAGTAGGATTGAACTTGCACTTCTTTTTGGAACGATGCCTCTTTCTCTCGCTGCTGCTTTTTCTTGGTGGTTCTGCTAGAGTGGTTTTTAATGTGGCGGACGCATTTAAGTTGTTGGGCCTCTCTTCCAGCGTCTTTGAAAAGTGTCCGGGCAGCTTGCAGGGATTTGACTTTTGTCACCGTACCGGTTTGATTTCTGCTTAAGCAACTTCCTCATTTCTGTGTAGTTCCCCTTTCCGAAATTCAGTGCCACTGGGATGTCAAACTGGATGACATTATGGTCACCACTTCCAAGCAGTCGGTTTCTATTGAGCTCTCGGATCAGATCCTGTGCTCCACTTGGGACCAAGTCAAGAATTGCCTCTCCCCTTGTGGATTCCGGAACCAGGTAGCCCAAGGATCAATCTTTTTAAGGTATGAAGAAATGTTCTCTGTGCATCCCGTCCTGAGGTGAGGTGTAGCCAGTCAATATGGGGATAGCGGGGCATTTCAACTATTATTACTGAGGTTTTTATGGTGATAGCCTCGCTAATCTCCCTTAGCGTTTCGTAGTCACTGTCGCTGTCCTTGTCAGGTGGAGGATAATAGTTCCCTAGGGCTATCCTCTTCTTCTTCTTGGAGCAGGAGATGGCTACCCACAAATATTGCGTGGCATATTTAGGTTCATTTAAGGTGTTTACTTGACTCGATTCTGCATTTTCTTTCACGGATAGTGCCGCTCCCCCACCAGCACGACCTGTTGTGTCCTTCGCATCCCTGCCCAGGTTATGGCTGTGTCCCATTGATCGTCCTCATTCCACCAAGTTTCCGTGGTGCCTATTGTATCGTTATCCTTCTTTGATACGAGGCAGTCTGGTTCACCTGCTGAATATTTAGACGTCTAGCGTTTGTGTAGAAGCACTTGAAAAGTGTCCCTCCTGATCTGTCTGCCACTTGCAGAGGTGTTAGCCTCTGTTTTGTTTCTCATCTGCTCTTACCCATACCCTCTCATCTTCCATCCTGTCTTTCTTACTAGACCGTAGAGACTCTGCATGAATAGAGCCTCCCCTAAGAGATGTCTGTGTAGGATCCAAGTGCTCCTCCGCACCCGTGGGCTTTCCCTTAGCCCTTAGTTTCAAACCTGCTCTACGACCTTTTTAATGTGAAGTGCCGGCAGCGGGGTACCATTTTGGTTTAGGTGGAACCCATCCTTCCTGTATAGGCTCTCCCTTTCCCCAAGGCTCCTCTTCTCCCCGCCCCCCCCCCCCCCCCCCCCCCCCCCCCCCCCCCCCCACTGTTCCTGATAAAGCTTAAATCCCTCCAGTCTACACCATGGTCTCGTCCACGCTTGGAGACTGAAGTGCTGCCTGCCTACCTGGTCCTGCGTGTGGAAGCGGAAGCGTTTCAGAGTTAGCCTGGGAAAGGTCCGAGAGGAGCTCTCGGGTAAGTGTGGCTCTTTTTGGGGAGGTGGTCGGGGCGGAGGGTTTGTTGAGGGGAGGTGGGATGAGTATCGAGTGTCTGTCTGATTTCTCTAACTGGTGCCTGTTGCAGGGAGTGAGACACCATGTGTTTGGCAGTTGAGAGTGCTTGGTTGCAGGTGGGGACCTTGAGGGGGGGATTGGGCTCGGAGGGAAGGCTTGAAGCCGGCAGCCGGAGCGAACGGAGTGAGCAGCCAAGAGGGGAGTTTCCCTTGGGAAGGTCCAAGTGGAGCTCGGGTAAGCGTGGCTTTTGGGGGGTTGCGTTAAGAACGGCCATAGTGGGTCAGACCAGATGCCCGTGTAGCCCAGTATCCTGTCTTCCAACAGTGGCCGGTGCCAGCTGCCCCAGAGGGAGTGACCAGACGGGAACGAAGCGATCCCTCTCCTGTCGTCGGTTTCCAGAGGCTAGGGACGCCATAGATGGACCTGACCTTCATGAATGGATCTAGTTCCTTTTTTGGAGCCCTATTCAAGTCCTGGTCTTCTCAAGCTCCTGTGGCAAGGAGTTCCGCGGGTTGACTGCGCGCTGCGTGAAGGAACAACTTCCTTTTTTGTGTTCAACCTGCTACCTATTAATTTTATTTGGCGACCCCTCGTTCTTATGGGAAGAAGTAAATCACTTGTCCTTATTCACCTTTTCCGCCCCAGTCACGATTGTATAGACCTCTGTCGTCTCCCCCTCTTTTTCTAAGCTGTGAAAAGTCCCAGTCTTTTTAATCTCTCTTCACACGGGACCCGTTGCGAAGCCCTCGTCGTTTTGGTGGCCCTTCTCTGAACCTTTTTCAATACCTGGTGTATGTGTTTGGAGATGAGGCACCGACGTCTGTACGCCGGATGCAAGGTGTGGGCGTACCGTGTCTTCAGAGAGGGGCGATAAGAGATTCTCGGTTGTCTTCTCTCTCTCTCTCTCTCTCTCTCTCTCTCTCTCTCTCTCTCTCTCTCTCTCTCTCTCTCCTTTTGAAAGGATTCCTCAGGTTGTGTGTGCTTTTTGACTGCTGCTTCGCATTGAGTGGATGAATGTTTTCAGAGAACTCCCCCAATGACTCCAAGAGCGAGTGCTCTGTGTCTCTCCTGAGTGGTTAGAGCTAAATTAGTCCCCATGGTTGTGTACTTGTACTCGGGGATTCTCTTTTCCTCATGTCCGTTCCTTTCCATTCAACGATGTGAACTTTCCTTTGCCACTTTGCTGCTCACTGACTTAGTTGTGTGTGATCTTTTTCAAGCTCTTTGCAGTCTGCTTGGTTCTTAGCTATCTTGAGCAGTTGAGCATCACCTGCAAATTTTGCCAGCTCACTGTTGACCCCTTTTCTCCAGACCTTTTATAAATAGGTTGAATTGGATCGGTCCCGGTGCGGACCCTTGGGGGGTGGGGAGGAAACGGGACACCTCTCTCCATTCTGAAAACTGACCATGGATTCCTTCCCTTTGTTTCCTGTCTGATTTTAACCATGATCTTTGTGGGCACAGCCCACGAAAGCTCACGAGACCATCTACGTATTTGAGTAGTCTTTCAAGTGCTTCCGGACTATTGGTTGTTTTTAAGGTTTTCCTGGTACAGACTAACTCGGCTACCCCTCTGAATTTTTTTTTCCCCCCAGTTATCAATCCACGAGAGGATCTTCCCTCTTATCCTATGATAACATACTTGATGGGAGAGCCTTTGGCGAGGGACCTTGTCAAAGGCTTTCTGGAAATCCTTCTAGTACACTAAAGCGGCTGGCTTCCCCCTCTTGTCCGCATGTCTGTTGACCCCTCCCCCTGAAAGAACTCTCCAGCAAGGCATGACTTCCCTTTCCAGAAACCATGTTGATTTCCACTCGGCCCTCCCCCCAGAACAAATTCTGTTCATCTGACAATTTTATGCTTGAGCATGGGTCCAAGTAATTTGCCCGGTACCGACGTTAGACTTACCGTGTGTAATTGCCAGAATGCCCTCTAGAGCCCTTTTAAAACTAGGGGTGGGTCCCGTTGGCTGTCTTCCCAGTCATTAGGTACAGAAGCTTGATTTAAAGGCTAGGTTACCAACCCCAGTGAAGACTTGCGCAGTTTCACATTAGACTTCTTCTTCTTTGGGAACTCTTGGGTGAATGGCGTCTGGTCCCGCTGACTTGTTACCGTGAAGTTTGATCAGCTTGAGGTGTCACTAGAGGAGGTTTCGGAACAGTCAGGGACAATGGCTCAGATTTGTCAGCTCAAAAGATTTGCTCGGCTTTGGGAATCTCCCTCACTCTATCCTCAGCTGTGAAGACGAAAGCGAAGAATTCCTTTAGTTTCTCTGAGCACCTCATGGTCTCAGAGTGCTCCTTCAGCATTTGGATGGTCAAATGGCCCCGCTGGCTGTTTAGCAGGCTTCCTGCTTCTGATGTACTTAGCCAAATGTGTGAGTTGGGTTTTTTTTTTTTTTTTTTCCCCCCAATTTCTTTCTTTGGCTGCTTGGCTAGCTGTTGTTCAAACTCCTTTTGGCTTTTCGTCTTCTATTTTTACACGTAATTGGACCATTTATGCTCCTTTCTGCTTTGCTCAGTAGGATTGAACTTGCACTTCTTTTTGGAACGATGCCTCTTTCTCTCGCTGCTGCTTTTTCTTGGTGGTTCTGCTAGAGTGGTTTTTAATGTGGCGGACGCATTTAAGTTGTTGGGCCTCTCTTCCAGCGTCTTTGAAAAGTGTCCGGGCAGCTTGCAGGGATTTGACTTTTGTCACCGTACCGGTTTGATTTCTGCTTAAGCAACTTCCTCATTTCTGTGTAGTTCCCCTTTCCGAAATTCAGTGCCACTGGGATGTCAAACTGGATGACATTATGGTCACCACTTCCAAGCAGTCGGTTTCTATTGAGCTCTCGGATCAGATCCTGTGCTCCACTTGGGACCAAGTCAAGAATTGCCTCTCCCCTTGTGGATTCCGGAACCAGGTAGCCCAAGGATCAATCTTTTTAAGGTATGAAGAAATGTTCTCTGTGCATCCCGTCCTGAGGTGAGGTGTAGCCAGTCAATATGGGGATAGCGGGGCATTTCAACTATTATTACTGAGGTTTTTATGGTGATAGCCTCGCTAATCTCCCTTAGCGTTTCGTAGTCACTGTCGCTGTCCTTGTCAGGTGGAGGATAATAGTTCCCTAGGGCTATCCTCTTCTTCTTCTTGGAGCAGGAGATGGCTACCCACAAATATTGCGTGGCATATTTAGGTTCATTTAAGGTGTTTACTTGACTCGATTCTGCATTTTCTTTCACGGATAGTGCCGCTCCCCCACCAGCACGACCTGTTGTGTCCTTCGCATCCCTGCCCAGGTTATGGCTGTGTCCCATTGATCGTCCTCATTCCACCAAGTTTCCGTGGTGCCTATTGTATCGTTATCCTTCTTTGATACGAGGCAGTCTGGTTCACCTGCTGAATATTTAGACGTCTAGCGTTTGTGTAGAAGCACTTGAAAAGTGTCCCTCCTGATCTGTCTGCCACTTGCAGAGGTGTTAGCCTCTGTTTTGTTTCTCATCTGCTCTTACCCATACCCTCTCATCTTCCATCCTGTCTTTCTTACTAGACCGTAGAGACTCTGCATGAATAGAGCCTCCCCTAAGAGATGTCTGTGTAGGATCCAAGTGCTCCTCCGCACCCGTGGGCTTTCCCTTAGCCCTTAGTTTCAAACCTGCTCTACGACCTTTTTAATGTGAAGTGCCGGCAGCGGGGTACCATTTTGGTTTAGGTGGAACCCATCCTTCCTGTATAGGCTCTCCCTTTCCCCAAGGCTCCTCTTCTCCCCGCCCCCCCCCCCCCACTGTTCCTGATAAAGCTTAAATCCCTCCAGTCTACACCATGGTCTCGTCCACGCTTGGAGACTGAAGTGCTGCCTGCCTACCTGGTCCTGCGTGTGGAAGCGGAAGCGTTTCAGAGTTAGCCTGGGAAAGGTCCGAGAGGAGCTCTCGGGTAAGTGTGGCTCTTTTTGGGGAGGTGGTCGGGGCGGAGGGTTTGTTGAGGGGAGGTGGGATGAGTATCGAGTGTCTGTCTGATTTCTCTAACTGGTGCCTGTTGCAGGGAGTGAGACACCATGTGTTTGGCAGTTGAGAGTGCTTGGTTGCAGGTGGGGACCTTGAGGGGGGGATTGGGCTCGGAGGGAAGGCTTGAAGCCGGCAGCCGGAGCGAACGGAGTGAGCAGCCAAGAGGGGAGTTTCCCTTGGGAAGGTCCAAGTGGAGCTCGGGTAAGCGTGGCTTTTGGGGGGTTGCGTTAAGAACGGCCATAGTGGGTCAGACCAGATGCCCGTGTAGCCCAGTATCCTGTCTTCCAACAGTGGCCGGTGCCAGCTGCCCCAGAGGGAGTGACCAGACGGGAACGAAGCGATCCCTCTCCTGTCGTCGGTTTCCAGAGGCTAGGGACGCCATAGATGGACCTGACCTTCATGAATGGATCTAGTTCCTTTTTTGGAGCCCTATTCAAGTCCTGGTCTTCTCAAGCTCCTGTGGCAAGGAGTTCCGCGGGTTGACTGCGCGCTGCGTGAAGGAACAACTTCCTTTTTTGTGTTCAACCTGCTACCTATTAATTTTATTTGGCGACCCCTCGTTCTTATGGGAAGAAGTAAATCACTTGTCCTTATTCACCTTTTCCGCCCCAGTCACGATTGTATAGATCTCTGTCGTCTCCCCCTCTTTTTCTAAGCTGTGAAAAGTCCCAGTCTTTTTAATCTCTCTTCACACGGGACCCGTTGCAAAGCCCTCGTCGTTTTGGTGGCCCTTCTCTGAACCTTTTTCAATACCTGGTGTATGTGTTTGGAGATGAGGCACCGACGTCTGTACGCCGGATGCAAGGTGTGGGCGTACCGTGTCTTCAGAGAGGGGCGATAAGAGATTCTCGGTTGTCTTCTCTCTCTCTCTCTCTCTCTCTCTCTCCTTTTGAAAGGATTCCTCAGGTTGTGTGTGCTTTTTGACTGCTGCTTCGCATTGAGTGGATGAATGTTTTCAGAGAACTCCCCCAATGACTCCAAGAGCGAGTGCTCTGTCTCTCTCCTGAGTGGTTAGAGCTAAATTAGTCCCCATGGTTGTGTACTTGTACTCGGGGATTCTCTTTTCCTCATGTCCGTTCCTTTCCATTCAACGATGTGAACTTTCCTTTGCCACTTTGCTGCTCACTGACTTAGTTGTGTGTGATCTTTTTCAAGCTCTTTGCAGTCTGCTTGGTTCTTAGCTATCTTGAGCAGTTGAGCATCACCTGCAAATTTTGCCAGCTCACTGTTGACCCCTTTTCTCCAGACCTTTTATAAATAGGTTGAATTGGATCGGTCCCGGTGCGGACCCTTGGGGGGTGGGGAGGAAACGGGACACCTCTCTCCATTCTGAAAACTGACCATGGATTCCTTCCCTTTGTTTCCTGTCTGATTTTAACCATGATCTTTGTGGGCACAGCCCACGAAAGCTCACGAGACCATCTACGTATTTGAGTAGTCTTTCAAGTGCTTCCGGACTATTGGTTGTTTTTAAGGTTTTCCTGGTACAGACTAACTCGGCTACCCCTCTGAATTTTTTTTTCCCCCCAGTTATCAATCCACGAGAGGATCTTCCCTCTTATCCTATGATAACATACTTGATGGGAGAGCCTTTGGCGAGGGACCTTGTCAAAGGCTTTCTGGAAATCCTTCTAGTACACTAAAGCGGCTGGCTTCCCCCTCTTGTCCGCATGTCTGTTGACCCCTCCCCCTGAAAGAACTCTCCAGCAAGGCATGACTTCCCTTTCCAGAAACCATGTTGATTTCCACTCGGCCCTCCCCCCAGAACAAATTCTGTTCATCTGACAATTTTATGCTTGAGCATGGGTCCAAGTAATTTGCCCGGTACCGACGTTAGACTTACCGTGTGTAATTGCCAGAATGCCCTCTAGAGCCCTTTTAAAACTAGGGGTGGGTCCCGTTGGCTGTCTTCCCAGTCATTAGGTACAGAAGCTTGATTTAAAGGCTAGGTTACCAACCCCAGTGAAGACTTGCGCAGTTTCACATTAGACTTCTTCTTCTTTGGGAACTCTTGGGTGAATGGCGTCTGGTCCCGCTGACTTGTTACCGTGAAGTTTGATCAGCTTGAGGTGTCACTAGAGGAGGTTTCGGAACAGTCAGGGACAATGGCTCAGATTTGTCAGCTCAAAAGATTTGCTCGGCTTTGGGAATCTCCCTCACTCTATCCTCAGCTGTGAAGACGAAAGCGAAGAATTCCTTTAGTTTCTCTGAGCACCTCATGGTCTCAGAGTGCTCCTTCAGCATTTGGATGGTCAAATGGCCCCGCTGGCTGTTTAGCAGGCTTCCTGCTTCTGATGTACTTAGCCAAATGCGTGAGTTGGGTTTTTTTTTTTTTTTTTTTCCCCAATTTCTTTCTTTGGCTGCTTGGCTAGCTGTTGTTCAAACTCCTTTTGGCTTTTCGTCTTCTATTTTTACACGTAATTGGACCATTTATGCTCCTTTCTGCTTTGCTCAGTAGGATTGAACTTGCACTTCTTTTTGGAACGATGCCTCTTTCTCTCGCTGCTGCTTTTTCTTGGTGGTTCTGCTAGAGTGGTTTTTAATGTGGCGGACGCATTTAAGTTGTTGGGCCTCTCTTCCAGCGTCTTTGAAAAGTGTCCGGGCAGCTTGCAGGGATTTGACTTTTGTCACCGTACCGGTTTGATTTCTGCTTAAGCAACTTCCTCATTTCTGTGTAGTTCCCCTTTCCGAAATTCAGTGCCACTGGGATGTCAAACTGGATGACATTATGGTCACCACTTCCAAGCAGTCGGTTTCTATTGAGCTCTCGGATCAGATCCTGTGCTCCACTTGGGACCAAGTCAAGAATTGCCTCTCCCCTTGTGGATTCCGGAACCAGGTAGCCCAAGGATCAATCTTTTTAAGGTATGAAGAAATGTTCTCTGTGCATCCCGTCCTGAGGTGAGGTGTAGCCAGTCAATATGGGGATAGCGGGGCATTTCAACTATTATTACTGAGGTTTTTATGGTGATAGCCTCGCTAATCTCCCTTAGCGTTTCGTAGTCACTGTCGCTGTCCTTGTCAGGTGGAGGATAATAGTTCCCTAGGGCTATCCTCTTCTTCTTCTTGGAGCAGGAGATGGCTACCCACAAATATTGCGTGGCATATTTAGGTTCATTTAAGGTGTTTACTTGACTCGATTCTGCATTTTCTTTCACGGATAGTGCCGCTCCCCCACCAGCACGACCTGTTGTGTCCTTCGCATCCCTGCCCGGGGTATGGCTGTGTCCCATTGATCGTCCTCATTCCACCAAGTTTCCGTGGTGCCTATTGTATCGCTATCCTTCTTTGATACGAGGCAGTCTGGTTCACCCGCTGAATATTTAGACGTCTAGCGTTTGTGTAGAAGCACTTGAAAAGTGTCCCTCCTGATCTGTCTGCCACTTGCAGAGGTGTTAGCCTCTGTTTTGTTTCTCATCTGCTCTTACCCATACCCTCTCATCTTCCATCCTGTCTTTCTTACTAGACCGTAGAGACTCTGCATGAATAGAGCCTCCCCTAAGAGATGTCTGTGTAGGATCCAAGTGCTCCTCCGCACCCGTGGGCTTTCCCTTAGCCCTTAGGATGTACGGTTGGTGTATTGTGGGAGAAGAGGAAGAAAAGCATCCATTACAGCATGTCCCTGGAGAGGGATTGTTCATTGGGGAAGGAGAGGATTTGAGCCCAGGATTTGGAGTTTTAGTCCTTTAGCCCTGCCTGCCATTGAGCATGGCCCTTCTGCTTGATCAGTGATTTGCAGATAGTTATGTATAAGATGTGTGCTGGGTATCAAAAGTAAAGGAGCATTTCATAACTTTAGTAGATTTTTCATGCAAATATATGTAACTCAACAATATTAAATTAAATATTCATTTGATATCTCTCCTCCCTTAGCATGCAAGAAGTATTGTGCACAAATGAAATTACGTAATGTGTGCTATTCATTTTACACTGCTTTGTCAGCAGTGTATGTCCTGTAACAATGTTAAGCTTGGATGAATCCTGTTTTATAAACCTGATTTATTTCTTGGAAGGAAAAGGAAGAAAACATCCTTTTTTGTGAACTCTCTAATTTATCCATTCTCATCAGGAACATGGTAGACTACAGGAGTAATCTGTAAGCCTTTAAATATTTCTAACAGTTTTGAGTTGAGTAAGAAAATGTTGAGTTTCTTTAATCTTTGATTTTTACTACAAGGCATACTTGCTCTTTGGGTAAAGATCCTCCACCTAGTGTTCAAGTAAATAAAAGCCTATTGTACACTAATGAAACATCGTAATTGATGCTTTAAGTCTTAGATCTAGAAACTCAAAGCTACACTTCCCACAGTAACTATAATACAATATAAGTAAGTAATGATTAATAGGGCACAGTTACTGTTCTGGAAGCTTAACTTTAAATCTCATAACTTTAAATCTCATCCCCCAATCACAAAATACATGTCTCAAACAGCACATTACAGATGACCATTTCTGTTTCATTTTAAGAAAAACAGATTACACATTCAAAATAAGTGCATTGAGTTTATTTCCATGAGAGAGGCTCCACAACGAAGAAAAACAAGAGATCACAAAAGCTAAATACTGTAACAAATAGGGCTGGTTTAGATTTTATTTTGGCATTAGTTTTGTATCTTCGCTTCAAATGTTTTGAGAGGCACGGAAGAGAACCAGTGTGCACTTTGCTCAATGGCCAGCATATCCCTATTATATCAGTGACAAATGCCATCATTAATATGACAGTAGCTTTCTCAATGAGAATACTTATGTTTACATATATCATTAAGATCTGGCAGACATACATTATTACATGATTTACATAGCTAACCATTATTAGTAGGAACGAATAGCAGGTGGAACTGTTGCGCAGTCTTCTTCATTTAAAGTTTTGTCAATTACAGGTCTGTATTTTAAAGTAACCTAAAGATACAAAAGACAGTATTAACTAAAGCAAACAAGAGCAAGAAATCACAAATTATGTCATAGAAAATACTGGCAACTACTGCTCCATCACAATATTCAGAATTAGAAAATTGATAATAAAAAACTTGCAAAAAGCAACATTAAGTCGAAAGCATCTCAAATGGGAAAAAAAACCACCTCTTTCCAGATCTAAGTAAGATTTATTTCTAAGTTCCTTCTTGCTTCCCTACCAGTAACATCTTGGAGCATTTGAAGGCACAGTCTGTATTCAAGGGAATAAAATGCCTCATGTCACTCAACAAATCACCCTTCTGGTACTTAAGGAGGTTAATCACCTGGAAGGGGAGGTGATCCTGAGTACTTCGTATTAGAGCTGTACTGTAGATCACCTTGCAGGGGGAGTGTGCATATAGGGAGGGGGTTGTAAGAGCAGAGATTTTTAAAGCTGTAAATTATTTATACTAAGCATCACCACACACATCTGTGTAATAAGAATTATGAACTAGCCTGTTGTAAGATGAAAAACTATTCCAGTTCCCAGCCAAGTACAAAATCAATTTTCTACAAAGCAATTCAGGAATGGCTCTCATCTTGCACATTTAGTTCTTATACTCCTAAATTATACTACTGTACAGTAGACTTCCGCTAATCTGGCACCTTTGGGACCCAGGTGGTGCTGTATTACCGGATATGTCCGAGTGCCTGGAGGTACTATAAAGGAGCATACTCCCAACCCAATCCCCCTTCTCTCACCTCCCCTCCCCTCTACCAGAGCCAAACTCCTCCCCTCCCTGCTGTAACCCAGTCTCTCTTCTGCCCCAACCTTATGTCTGGGTTCCAAGGCAGCTCCCTATGCTCAGCAGCCAACTGCTAACAAGTGCAGGCTGGACGCTGTGTGCACTGGGGACTGTGAGCGGAATGGCGCATGATGGGAGTGTGCATGCGGTTTATAGTGGCCCGGCCATGAGAGCGGCTGACTGAAGCACTTCCGCGTTCCAGTTACTGCCCGACTATTGGGAGTACCAGACAACTGGACACCAGACTATTGGAGTTTTACTGTATTTAACTAAATGAGGTACTTCATAAAGAAATTTCAACTAACTTCCATTACATTAATGCAATTTCCACTTGAAAAACAGGATGGGACAAAAGCCCCCCCAACCCCAGAATCAACATACCTTCCCAGTCTTGGCATCCATAAAAGAAAGGGTGTGTTTTCTCCAATGCTCTTCAAAGGGTCTTTTCTGTTGCCCTTGTATTGGCTTGGAAAAGTCATATTCATCTACCCTTACCTAAGCAGTAAAAAGAAAGTATTATGCAGTAGATCACAAACTGCATTTTCCAAATGAATTTAACTACCAACAAGATTAGGTCACTTCTAATTATACTGCTGTAATACCAGATTAAGTTTTGTTCTACATTTTATGTTAATTCCTGTTTTTATTTCAAAATTAGTGCAGAATTTCAGCAAGTTAAGTAGGATTGTAACTGTGTGGAAATTTTAGAGTGCATTATCTTTATATAATGCGTACACTGTTTTCAATCTTTTTATTGCTATCCAGTGACCATATCATAGCTATTCTTTTTATCAATATTTTAAAAGTAAGATTCAATGGGACTGATTAGAAGCTGTGTTTATTGCATCAATACCCAGCTGATTCTGGTTACTGAGATACTGATCAATGGGTGTGAAAGGGTCATTTAGATTTACTTAAACCATTGAGGCCACAAATCAGTTTACAAGCTTGAAGTCAATATCAGGAACACTTTTTCAAGCATCTTAAATCAATTTTAGAGTTTTAGGAATAAGCAATGCAAACTGAAACCTCACCCTTCTCCCAACCTCAAGTATATGTGATTTAAAACCAAGATATGTTTGCCAAGAAAAGTTGTCCCATATGTATGAAAACCCTATTTATGAAACATGTTTAAAGTACACAAGCACCTTGTAGTCCTCTCTGGCATGAGCACCACGAGATTCTTTGCGAGCCTCAGCACCATAAATAGTTTGCATAGCACAAATCATCAAATTTTGCAGTTCCAAGGTCTCCACTAAGTCAGTATTCCACACCATACCTAGCAAGACATTACACTACATTGAAGTATGTTTAGCAACAAGTGTAAGTACTTCTCATCAATCTCTTTTGTTTGCTGGTACTGTACTTAGAAGACAGTACTGTAGTCACAACACATGTTTTCCTACGCAAAAAGTGCATCTCCATCATAGCATGCAGACATCTCTCGCCAGTCTTGCATCTTTCATAAGCTGACAATCAATTTTCCCTCTTTTCCATCCATGTGCAGAATAAACTGTGTGCGCACTGAGGCATGTGCAAGTGTGCGCCCCTAGCAGAAAGAGAAAACCAAGCTTTCTGCTGATCACTGGCTGTTGCTGGAATCTCTCCTAAGCAGCCACACAAGTGCACGGTTTACAGGCAACATGTCTGATAATACTGATTAACTGTGCAAAAGTAGCATATTTTGGTTTTGAGGCATGTGCCTGCCACTACTAGAGACAATTGTGAAATCAAACTTAATTATCAGAGTCAAAAATAATTATTAAAGACTAAATGTGCCCAAAATGAGATTGAATCTTGCATGTAATGCATCAAAACACAATTTTGTCCTCATACTCAAGCAGCGTTTGTTTCAGCTTACAAAACTTGGCTCCAAATTTAAATGAGGTCACTTAAAAAAAAATCTTTGGAACTAGCTGGGCAAAAAAGCTTTTCCAGCAGAATTTTACTGGTATCCAGTGGATACAGGCTACGTTTTTAAGAAACTGTATAATCCAATTGCAGGGATCACCAATACGCTGATATGTCATTCATCCATAAGATCTTAAATTGTATGACAGGCTTTTCCTCAACTTGGTGTCTAACAATCACTACAGCCTGTAACACAGCCTCTTTTAGAATGTTCAGTTCAAAGCCCATCTCTACAAGTAGCTACAAAAAGAAAAGTTGCGGAAAGGAAAAAAATAATTTACCGATTATTTAAGAAACTCTTGAGTTGTATCCTATTTTTAAAGGAAAAGGTGTACACCCTCCTTAGAGAGCTTAGTAAAGCTGGATTTGTGTATCTTTTTTCCCCAAATAAACATATACCAGAACACTGTTAAGAATAGATTAACCTTTACACATTATACTATTTTCAGGATTTGTTTATAATAAATTAAGACTAATATCCTTCTGCATATTTGAGGTGAACACACACAAGTTTTCTGGGAAGGAATAATATTTTCCTTATATTGAAAAGTGTTAGGTTTTTTTCTAGTTTGTGTAAGTTAACTAACATTTACACATGTCTGATTTTTTCTAATCTACATTTGCATTCTATAAAACATTCAAACAGAACCTCTTTAAAATGTTTCCATGCAAATTCACAAATGTCAAGACAACTACAACAATAGTTTTGAAACTGCAGCTCAAGTCAGTTGATTTTTATATTAACTCTTCATTGTAACTGAAAATACCTTTGAAATGTAGAGGTAAACACACGTACACCCACAGGTAACAAAATGAACACACAAGCTACTGTAGAACTGTACCTCTGTCAAATGTCTTCAGGTCATCCAAATCACGATAAATGTGGCCAAGTTTCTCACAGCCTTCCTGTAGTACAGAACCTGTTCGGAACACTGCAGCATGGCTTTGCATTGTCTACAAGACACCAAAATGTTTTAAAAAATAGTATACTTCCAAAACCTGTAAGAAGTTTCAAGGAAGGCATTAGAATGTCTTTTGTAATCTCAGTTTCTACAGAATTAAGCTTTCTTTTATAATTTCCCGTCATTGTGGTTGCAAACCCATTCTGTATGTGAAATAATGCAACGATTCCATCCTGAATAGGAAATCTGAAAAAGTTCTAAGGGCCAAACAATCCCCCACATATTTATGCAGGGATCGTCGAATTGAGGACATAAATGCGTGGTTGCGCAGGTGGTGTCGCAGAGAGGGATTTGGTTTCTTCGATCATGGGACTCTGTTCCGGGCACAAGGATTGCTAGGAAGAGATGGGATCCATCTAACCAAGAGAGGAAGGAGCATCTTCACGGGCAGGCTTACAATCCTAGTGACGAAGGCTTTAAACTAGGTTCGTCGGGGGACGGTGACCAAAACCCTGAGGGGAATGGGAAAGTCGGATACCGGGAAGAAATGCAGAGAGGAACTAGCAAGAAAGGAGGACCCCTGTTTCAAATGGAGAAGATAGGGTGATCAACTGGTTACCTGAGGTTTTTGTACACTAATGTGAGAAGTCTGGGCAACAAACAGGAGGAACTGGCCCAGTCCAAGAAATATGATTTAATTGGGATAACAGAGACTTGGTGGAATGACTCGCATGACTGGAGCACTGTCATGGAAGGGTATAGACTGTTCAGGAAGAACAGGCAGGGGAGAAAAGGAGGGAGGAGTTGCACTATATGTAAGAGAGCACTACGATTGCTCTGAACTCCAGTATAAAGAGGGAAAAAAACCTGTTGAGAGTCTATGGGTTAAGTTTAAAGGCACAAACAACAGCAGTGATGTTGTGGTTGGTGTCTGCTACAGGCCACTGAATCAGGTAGATGAAGCTTTCTTTGGACAACCAAGAGAAGCTTCCAGATCCAGGCCCTGGTTCTCGTGGGGGACTTTAATCACCCTGACATCTGTTGGGAAACCAATATGGCAGTACACAGGCAATCCAGGAAGTTTTTGGACAATGTTGGGGATAACTTCTTGACAAGTGCTGAAGGATACAACAGGGGCCGTGCGCAGCTTGACCTTCTGCTCCCACACAGGGAGGAACTAATAGGGGAAGTGTGGAGGTGGGTGACAACCTGGGAAGCAGTGATCATGAGATGGTAGATTTCAGGATCCTGACCAAAGGAAGAAAAGAGTAGTAAAATATACACCTTGGACTTCAAAAAAGCAGACTTTGACTCCCTCAGAGATCTGATGGGCAGAATCCCCTGGAATGCTAACATGAAGGGGAAAGGAGTCCAGGACAGCTGGCAGTATTTTAAAGAAGCCTTATTGAAGGCACAGAAAGAAACCATCCTGACGCGTAGCAAGAGAGGCAAACATGGTAGGAGACCGGATTGGCTTACGGGGGAAATCCTTGGTGAACTTAAGCACAAAAAGGAAGCTTACAAAAAGTGGAAACTTGGACAAATGACCAGAGAGGGGTTTAAATGTATAGCTCGAGGATGCCGGGGGTTATCAGGAAGGCGACAATGGAATTACGACTGGCTAAGGATGTGAAGGATAACAAGAAAGGTTTCTACAGGCATGTTAACAAGAAGGTGGTGATCAGAGAGGGTGTGCAGCCCCTACTAGATGAAAGAGGTAACCTAGTGGAAGATGACGTGGGGAAAGCTGAAGTACTCAATGCTTTTTTTGCTTCCGTATTCACGGACAAGGTGGGCTCCCAGACTACTACGCTAAGTGACGCAAGATAGGATGAAGATGGACAGCCCTTGGTAGATAAAGAACAGGTTAGGAACTATTTAAAAAAGCTAAACGTACACAAATCCATGGGTCTGGACTTAATGCATCCGAGAGTACTGAGGGAGTTGGCAAATGTCATTGAGGAGCCTTTGGCCATTATCTTTGAAAAGTTGTGGAGATCAGGAGAAATCCCGTATGATTGGAAAAGGGCAAATGTAGTGCCCATCTTCAGAAAGGGGAAGAAGGACGATCCAGGAAACTATAGCCCGGTCAGTCTTACCTCGGTTCCTGGAAAAATCATGGAAGGGATCCTTAAGGAATCCATTTTGAGGCTCTTAAAAGAGAGGAAAGTGAATAGGAATAGTCAGCATGGATTCACAAAGGGCAAGTCGTGCCTGACTCATCTGATTAGGTTCTATGATGAGGTAACTGGCTCTGTGGGCCTGGGAAAGTCAGTGGATGTGATATACCTTGATTTTAGCAAGGCTTTTGATATGGTCTCCCACAATATTCTTGCCAGCAAGTTAAGGGAATGTGGTTTGGATAAATAGACGGTAAGATGGATAGAAAGATGGCTAGAAGGCCAGGCCCAGCGGGTAGTGATCAAGGGCTCGATGTCAGGATGGCGGTCGGTTTCTAGCAGAGTGCCCCAAGGTTCGGTTCTAGGACCGGTTTTGTTCAATATCTTTATTAATGACCTGGATGAGGGGATGGATTGCACCCTCAGCAAGTTTGCGGATGACACTAAGCTAGGGGGAGAGGTAGATATGCTTGAGGGCAGAGATAGGGTCCAGAGTGACTTAGACAAATTGGAGGATTGGGCCACAAGAAATCTCATGAGGTTCAACAAGGACAAGGGCAGAGTCCTGCACTTGGGACGGAAGAATCCCAAGCATAGTTACAAGCTGGGGACCAACCAGTTAAGTAGTAGTTCTGCAGAAAAGGACCCGGGGGTTACAGTGGATGAGAAGCTGGATATGAGTCAACCGTGTGCCCTTGTAGCCAAGAAGACTAATGGCATATTAGGTTGCATTAAGAGGAGCATTGCCAGCAGATCCAGAGATGTCATTATTCCCCTTTATTCGGCTCTGGTGAGGCCACATCTGGAGTAGTGTGTCCAGTTCTGGGCCCCCCACTACAAAAAGGATGTGGACACACTGGAGAGGGTCCAGCGGAGGGCAACCAAAATGATTAGGGGGCTGGAGCATATGACTTATGAGGAGAGGCTGAGGGAGTTGGGTCTGTTTAGTCTGCAGAAGCGAAGAGTGAGGGGGGATTTGATAGCCTTCAACTTCCTGAAGGGAGGTTCCAAAGAGGATGGAGAGAGGCTGTTCTCAGTAGTGACAGATGGCAGAACAAGGAGCAATGGTTTCAAGTCGAGGTGGAAGAGGTCCAGGTTGGATATTAGGAAAAACTATTTCATTAGGAGGGTAGTGAAGCACTGGAATGGGTTACCTAGGGAAGTAGTGGAGTCTCCATCCCTAGAGGTGTTTAAGTCTCGGCTTGACAAAGCCCTGGCTGGGTTGATTTAGTTGGGATTGGTCCTGCCTAGAGCAGGGGGCTGGACTTGATGACCTTCTGAGGTCTCTTCCAGCTCTATGATTCTATGAGTAGGGCCTGGACCAGTAGGAAAGTAGAACCACACAGCACCACTCTACTCCCAGCTCTGCTCCAAACCTTTCCGAAGCCTCTGCCCCCAACTGAAGTCTGGCTCCAGACCTGGCCCTCAGCCCCCTTATCCATGTCTGCATTTTCCCCTGGTCTCATGTCTCTATTCTCAGTTCTGGGAAGAAAAGGGAGGGGGGCACAAGCCCGAAAAGCTTGGGGGACTACTGTCCTAAAATGTAAAAGCTACCAGGATTCCACAATGTAATAGGGAAGACTATAAAGGAGTTTAACTAGGAAGAGCAGAACTGAATGACAGAAAACTCCAATTATTCTAAGATTGTGGGTAGGGTTTGGGTAAAGTACCAACACTTTATACACAAAACTGGATCCCTGAACAGCATATACTGATTCTAGGTGCAAAAGTCACCTGTTTTGCTATAACCCCTGACTGGAATCAAATAAAGCTTGATGCATTTGCAATCTCCAATTATTAATTTGTGATGTTCAGAAATTTCAAGAGGTCCTGACTAAATCAATGAAAGTTTCTGAATCACAGTGAACTCAACTTACAAAAAGAACTGTTGTATTTCGAGTATAAGTCAATTCTGTGCTGAGTGAGGTTCAGAAGCACTTTAAAATGACTCATTAAAGTTATGACTATAGCCTAAATTATTTCTAAAAGGGCTTAAACTCACTTGGCCCACATTTTTGTTTGTAACTGGATACCCTCTCTCTACAAGTTCAACATGGAATGATCTCTAGGCTGTTAGTTAAGGTGGATTAAAGTTCTTGGAAGTTTAGCTTCATGTTGTGTTCAGCATCAATTCTCTAGATTTTGCTATAATTAATAAGAAAATTAAATGAAGGCATTGCATGAAATTAAAAAAGGGGGTATTCAACACAGGTAAGAAGGATTTTTTTTTTAATACAACATATAATTATATTGTGGAACTCACTATTACAGCACATTGTAATAGTGAGCAAAATTCCGAAAGGGAAAGGACATATGTATTGATAACAAGAATATCCACTTATAAAAACATTTGGAAGAGATTAAATCTTACGCTTCAGGTTTTAATCCAATCTTTAGTAGAGATCATGGCAAGGCCTAATGTAGGTAGAAATTACATCACATGTTTACTGCAAGGTTCTTGTATCTTCCTCTAAATGATAAAATATGGTTGGAAGTGAATACAGGACTAAATGGACCACAAGTCACATCTAGTATTAGCTCCCGTGTTCCTAAAACTGTTGAAGTGGCTGTCTTACTACATTTCACTTCATGCATGAAGTGTAGTTATAGCCATGTTAGCCTCAGGATACTAGAGAGATGAGGTTGGCAATGCAATATTTTTCTTGGTCTAATCAAAGATATTACCTCATTCACCTTGTTTATATTTCACTTTTACAGCTAGGTGTTTCCTTCAGGAAGTAATCTTGGCTACCAATCAGATCCATATATAATGATTTGCAAACTAATCACTTAAGTCTTGTCTAAACACTTATAAAAACATAGTTATAGATTTGGCTTCTGGAAAACAGATTAAAGGCCACATTTTCACTTGCCGTGCTAGAGACCGATAATCTGGCATATGGTTTAGCAAGCCTAGTTAAAACCCATAAATCAAATGCTGAGGGCAGCTCCAGTCAGCAATGCCCTCAGTCCCAGTCATGAGAAGGGAAGCTGATGGGAACATTTACTCCTGTCGTCTTCCTTCTGTGAAGATGGCACCAAGCACATCTTAAGGTAAGCCAACTCCAGCTATGTATTTTACATAGCTGGAATTGTGTACCTTAACCCAACCCTCCTCTCTAGTCCTTATATATGCACAACATCTCAGAATTTGTGCGCGCTATGATTTATCAGATGCTGAGCTTAAAGCATAGACCAAAGAGCAAGAACAGAGCATTTTCATTGGTGAGTATGAAAATATTTCATTGGGAAAGGTGCATCTGATCAGATCAGACAAAAAGTAGATCAAAAGAGGATGACTGTTTCAAATAGACAGGAATAGAATTCCCTATAATCTGAGCCCTTGGACAGCTGCCCAAGTCAGATTAAAATGCCGCTCAGTTCATTAGTAGAGCGCCCACAGCTCTGATTCTATTGAAGGTGCACATCTGCTCATGCCTCAATGCACATTTTTTTCCCATCTAGGTATAGAGTAAATTGAGGGAACATTGGAGATTTCAAGCGGCATTTCTTTTTCCTAATTTAAAGGACAAGGGTGATCTTTTGGGCAGGTGATTCAAGCAGAAAGATCTTTGTGTAGAAAAAAGGCTGATATTGATAAACTTCAGTTTTCCAAAGCCTGAGCTTCATTTTACTAAATATCAACTTAGCTTTCATAAATATCCACAGTATATCTTAAATATCAACCTCAACTCAAGATATTATGCTCCAGTCACTGGTACTGAGGTCCTTACCTTCTGCATATTAAGTCTCAATTCTGATGTTCTTATGTTTCCATTGGCAAATCGTAGTTTGTCAAGATTTGCAACAGATTCTTCTCCAGCATTTGGTTTAATTGAGGGAACTGATTCTCCTATGAAGGGTAAATATCTTCATTTTTCTTATTCAATTATTTCAATAAGATCAAGATTTAACGATCCTCAGGCTTTCACAATCTTACAAAGCAATAATTATTTTAAGTGTTTTTTCTTCATTTTAATACATCAAAGTAAAAGTCTATCAATAAACAATAGAACCTGGAAAGTGATAAAATACACTTTTATGAAGCAAGACACACGTACTTTTTCTTGTATTATGTGGGATGCTTATATGAAAACATGAGTTCAGGATTCATCAATTCTCTGTGTTTATTCTCCACCGGAACTTGTTAGAAGCATGTTTAGTGGCTAGAGAGAGTATAAAATGAGATCACCCATGTTCCATTCCTGTCTGCCACTAACTTCATGTGACTTCAGTCAAGTTACAGCCTAACAGTACTATGCTTCAGTTTCCTCATCCGGAAAGTGCAGCTACTACTTACCTGCTTCATGGGGATGGGTATATTCAGTTCATTTATGTTTACAGAGAACTCTGGGATTAAAGGAACCAGAGTGCAATATATTAACTATGCTGTCGAACATACATTTTTGTATGTTTTGCATCACAGGCGGGCGGTAAGTCAGGATGCATAGTTGAACCAAAACATTTCAGAACAGACTTTCCACACTACCATTAAGTATGCAGTGTTTTACAGCTTGAAAATGGTTTAAATGTTAGTGTTAATTCTACTGTAATTCTGAAAATATATTTAAATAAAAGTGTAAATAGAATGTTAAGATAGTTAAGCTCAGAAGTAAGACAACAGTAAAAATTCCAGCCTTTACTCACACTATCCTTGATAACACTTCACACTGTGTCAAAGAAGACCTCATCAATACAGCCGCTCCCCGAGTTACGAACAAGTTATGGACCAACACTTGGTCCGTAACTCGAAGTGTTCGTAACTCGGATCCCATAGAGTTACATAGAGACCGCACAGTTCGTAAGTGCGGATTGCTGTTCATAACTCGGATCCGCATTTACGACTACTTTGGTCATAAGTGGAGGTGGTCGTAACTCAGGAAGTGGCTGTAACCAAAGAGGAAACCAAGTTTTATCAATACTATGGAAGTATGCTATCCTATGCCAAATATCTATCCATTTACATTCTGTATTAGGTCCCAAGGGGGATCTACAGTTGATAATCCCAGAGTGTAGAACAGGCCTGGGCAAAGTACGGCCCGCAGGCTGCATCCGGCCCACCAAGCTACTGGATCCGGCCCACAGAGACAGGACCTCCTGCTTGCCCCGCGTGCCATGCAGAAAATTAGTTGCAGGGCTCTGTTTCTGTTTTGAAACTGGAGAGCAGCGGAGCAGTTTTAGGATCTGCCCCGCCCCCAGCACATTCCCATTGGCCGGTTTCTAGCAGAAATCAGCCAATGCAACTTGCTTGTTAGAATAACAGGCAGCTAAGAAGAACCATGCCCCCTCTCCTGGGCTCAGAC
This sequence comes from Pelodiscus sinensis, assembly GCF_052426305.1. Lineage (NCBI taxonomy): Eukaryota > Metazoa > Chordata > Testudines > Trionychidae > Pelodiscus > Pelodiscus sinensis. The sequence continues at coordinate 153,176,326 of NC_143053.1, forward strand.
AGTCATGAAGCACATGGCCAGTCAAGCAGGCTGGGAAACATTTTAAGCTCTGTAGGCAGGCAGGCAGGCAGGCTAGTTTGGCAGCTAACAAGTAAGTCTCTTGGCCACAGCCTGCTTCTGGCACCCCAGCCCTTTCCTGCCCCAACTCTCTGCCCCCCCCCAACATACCCAAACCCTCTGTCCCCCTCTCACACCCATACCCCCTCCCAGACCTGGCACCCCAATCTCCTACCACCCTAGGTCACATCCCAAACCCCTGCATTCCAGTCTCCTGCCCTAGATCACAACTGCCTGCTTCATCCCAATTCCCTCCCAGACTCCAGTCTCCCTCCTGCACCCCAGTCCCTTACCCAAAGCTCCCTTTTGCACCCAACCTCCATTCCAAAACCCATGTCTCCATGAATATCATGGAAGAGTGCAATCCTTGACCACTTTCCAAAATCTTGGAGTGGCCCCCCATCAAAAGTTATTGGCCACCGCTGCTGTAGAAGTTAATGTAGGCTACAGGACACACACAAGCATATTTGGGCACAAACTGATCTGTAGCACTTAAATGATGGGTGTAGACTCAAACTCATACTGAGGGAACAAGAGTGGTACAGCCCAACTGAAGTGGTAAATAAGGATGGAGTATCACATCTACTCCAGAGAAAATGCAGTGATTATCTTTGTTGACAAGAAAGATGTGGGGAAAAGATCTCAAGCCTATACCTAGTAGACAGACTCACAGTTCTCAGAGAAATATGTATATTTGTACTGAAGAATTATCAATGGGGAGGATGAGTGGCAAGAGTTAAGGTCAGCGCTGGTCATGGGAACAGGAATCTCTGATTTAATTTAGATATAAGAGATCTGTTTTTTGGTTGAAAATGTAAAGTGTTCTATTATGATTTAAGTTATCTCAACCTTAATGCTTAGAGTTTCATGACTATATATTGTTCCCAATTTCAGAAAGGCATAGGAAGTGAGCCTATCATACAATATTTAAATCCCATTTCTTCTCCCTGGCTAATATTAATAAAGCCTCTCTAATAAAAGAGTTAATCCAACTAAGATTCCTAGTTTGAGAGTACATTCCTTCTATATCTTGGCCCACATACCTAGTGGGACAGGGCTAAAGAGAGGTAAGTGGATGTTGCTTTAGATACAGATTTTATTTATACATGTAAACTAACCAGAAATGAGGGGCATTATGCTAACCTTTTTAAATAAACTAAAATAAAGTGTTCTTCTGATCCATAAAAATCAGAAGTTATTAAAATCAAAACCCACGGTAACCGTTTTAGAATGAGCTCATGTTTTTATATAAAAGTAGAACAACAGAAGTTACAGTGGAAAGATCTAAGTATTAAGTCATTCTGTAAACTGCTTTCTAAAGTATCAGATATGTTGCCATCTGACATGCACCTAAAGGAATTAATTTTATGTTAACATTTTAAAATGTAACATGTTATACATGCAAGGCTGCAGCAAATGTCATCATCTCAGACTTGTTTCAAGTAAGAACAAATAGTATAAGGTGAGTTTGCACTGTATCTTCCATCTTAAAATGTAGTACACTCCAAGACCTTGTTTCTTAAAACTCATGATAGCATCAGTAGTATTAAATTGTTCTGGTATGGAAGAAAATCCTCTCAATCACATCGTCCAATTGCTTTGTCAGAATTATATTGCCCTACAATTAGATACAATATAGGGACGTATGAGACTAGCCGACTATCCGATAAGCAGAAGTTTGTGTGACGAGTCACTTTCCACCCCCCCACTTTGCTGCCGGGGAGGGAGGAGAGAAGCCGGAGCTGGTGTGGGGGAGATCCGGCTTAAAAGCCAGTTCCCTCCAGCACCATCTCTGCGGAGGGCAGGGTAGGTAGAGTCACAGCAGGGAATGGCATGAGTGGGGACTGAAGCAGTCTCTGCTCACACTGCTTCTGCTGCAATTCTGCTATTGAAATGTACAAGAGCCCCATTTCTAAAGGAAGCCCTGAATTCCCTGCACGGCTTCCACTTTTGAACTGTAGCAAGAGTTCAGAAGGACTCTTGCTACAGTTCAAAGGCGGAGGCGCTCTTGTAGAGCAATTGAATAGTTGATGGAAATCCCATCAACAATTTGATTAGTTTATTCATCTAAATTTAACATCCCTAATGCAGTATGGTGAATTCTTGACGTTAGTAACACTGCACATTATGTACAGCAACAATAGAAAATTGCAATAGCTTTATATTTTCAATAGTCTAGCTATTAACCCTATAATTACTTGCTAATATGTAAAGATATAAAGTAATAGAATGCCTTTTAGAGGATGGGAATTGATAACAATTTGTTCTGACAATATTTAAGGAGTTAAACTTGAACAGTCTTACCAGGCTTGCATAATTCTGCAATAGTAAGGGCACAAGCACGACCAAAGACCACCAAGTCCAAGAGAGAGTTTGCTCCAAGTCGATTAGCACCATGAACAGATGCAGAAGCTGCTTCACCACAAGCATACAAGCCTGGAACAACTTGATCTTTGCCATTCACATGTGTAATTACCTGTAATTTCAAAAGAAATTCACTCAACATGTTTGCAAAACCATCTGTAAAATAAGGATCACTAGCAGATGAGGCCCGTTTTTGTCTGGGCAAAATCTTATTGCCTAAATTAACATAGGAAAGTTCAAGAAATTAAATATACGTAATAGAAAATTTTATTCATGTACTTGCAAGAGGTAAAAGAGTTTTGAAATCCTGCAAAATTCAACTTCAAAGATTCATTTTATTGATTTACCATATATAGTAAATTTGAAATCAGAAACCTGTAAAGCTTTCATTACTCTTTCTGTAATTAATTTGAATTATTTTGTGATTTGCAACAGTAAAACTTTTCTTTGCACTAAAATTACAGTAGAATAGGTGACTCAATGTTAATTTTGTTAGCAAATATTTTGATGAACTCTACTCATAATAGCCAGGACTTTTTTCTGATGGAAAACAAAATAATTATTTAAATCTTTCACTCAGCATATTCTGGTGTAAAAAGTAGTGCATTCAGCAAATTTAAGTGGCAGGATTTTATGAAAAATTTGGTATCTGTAGGAAAGCATGAAGTATGACTATTTGGCACTAATAAATCCAGAAACTCACTCTTCAAAATATGTAACAGATTTGTAGTACAGCATCAAAGTTTCATTGTATTTGAATATCAGTTATTTATCTTGAAAGCACAAAGTCAGTTCAAATAGTAAGCAACCAATTTAAAGGTGGGAAAGGGAACACCATGAAAATAATTTATTAACTGAAAATATCACATTCTTTTATGCAATTTAATTATCAGGGCTTGACAAACGGGGCGAAATCTACTAGCCAGCTCCGTGCTGCGGATGCGCAAGACCCGCATTGTGCATGCGCACGCCGCTGGTGAACGGGGTGACCGGATGAAATCTACTCACCATGGGCGAGTAGAAACAGTGATTTGTCGAGCCTTGTTAATTATGATGTTTTACCGGCATCAATGTGAGACAAAGCAGCATGGCTCACCAAAATATTTTTGTAGTAAAATTCAGAGCAGAGTGGGAAGAAAATTGGACTCTATAATGCCAGACCATGTTGACAAGGCAGAATTTTATATTTATTTTAAAAACTGATCTAAATAAACTAATCCAAGAAATCAGACTGGTAAATTCTCAGATTCGCTCAGCCTGACACAGGGACTGGTTGCCATTAAAATTGGTATTTACACAGCAGTGAACTTAAGTTACCAATTTTAGTGCAGAGAATGCAGTAATGGAGCTAATAATCCATATCACCTAAACCTTTAATGATTTATAGTTCAAGCCCATCTATACAGCCATTTTTACCTATACAGTATTACCCTCGTCTGAATAAACTTTCACATGGACAGTTTAAAGAACGCCTGTATACTTAATGCATATTGAAAAGACTACATTTCATATTTTGCATATTGTCTCTGGAGTTCCATCCCTATGCAAACATCCCAAGAATGCTGTGACAACTTGTTTACAAGACAAACAAAGTTATAACTTTTTCAAGTTATCTTAATATTATATCATTTAACATACTTGTACATATAAATTTAGTAGCAAGCTCACTTCAGACTAATTTTATAAGGAACCCAATATTTCATTTCTACTAGAGAAAACAAGATTTCACGATACTGATCTATGATAGTTACCTGCCCTTTGTAGTTAGTAGGAATACCTCCCATATTGTAATGCACAGTAGGAAGAACAGGAATAGGTTCTTTTGTGACATCCACACCAGCAAATATCATAGCTGTTTCTGAAATTCCAGGGAGGCGCATTGCTAGCTGTTGTGGTGGTAAATGGTGCAACTGCAAATATACATGATCTTTCTCAGGGCCACAACCCCTAATGTGAAAGGAAATAGGAGTGAAAGGTTGGAATACTGCTCTCCACAGAATTTCCCCTATATAAAAGCACTCATTTCTAAAGTATCTTGACCATATTATCTAGACACTATATATAAAGACTTCAATTTTATCCAGTCATCTGCATGGTAACATGAACCACAAAAAACACCAGAAAAACAGAATTTAAGTCATTTTATTTCTGCTTTGAATAATCATTTGGGAGTTCAAAACAGATATTCACAACCAAATGTGTGTGTGTGTGTGCGCGCTTACAGATGCATCCTATTTAGAAAACATGCATCTGGAAGCACAGAAGAGCATCAATAACTGACCTCCTTCCCCAACCTTAGTACACGTAAAATGTTCCCCATTCTACTGTCTTTCCTACCATAATTATGAAATTCCTGTATTTTAAATGAATTTCTAAAACAACTTTAATATGAAGTCTCCTAGTGTCCTGCAAAGATGTTGATGTTACAGCAATTTACAATTTGTAGATTACAGTTATCAGACCATTTAGAAATTATCTAGTGAATCATCAGGTGAATGTTAAGAACATCTGTGGTATCTTTTGACTTCAGAAAAATATCAAACAGGTATGGGCCAGATTTTCAAGAGCACAGCAGCTCTTGCTGTCTCCAATGAGAGCTGATGCGTTCTGAGTGTTTTTGAAAATCTGGCTTAAAGCTTTAATTTTACTAAAACAAAAAAGACTAGAGAACTTTTCTGATTACCCTTTTAAAAGGGAACTAGATTTCAAAAATCAAGATTTTTGCCTAAAATATATGTAAAATCTTCAGCCTTCTACCAGTTTAACATGGCTGCTCGAGATGATCCAAAATCTTCCATGAACTATTGCAACTCCCTATCTGCTTTTACCAAATACAAAAACTTATGTCACTGAAAAATTAAACAAACCTTCCTTCGCGGATTTCAATCGTCATAGAACGAGACACAACATCTCTGGAAGCAAGGTCCTTTGCAACAGGCGCATATCTCTCCATAAATCTTTCACCTTCACTGTTAATAAGAATACCTCCTTCACCACGACAACCTTCTGTAATAAGACAGCCAGCACCATAGATGCCTGCAAAGCAAGAAGCAGCAATGTTATGAAATACTTACAAGATAATTTTGTAATCAAGTTATTGTAAAAACAAAAGTATTTAATTTAAAAGATACGGAGGATTCCATAAGACAAAAGTGACACAGATCTCTTGGCAAAAGGTCCCCTGTTCTTTGCAAACTGCTCTCACTTCAGACGGACAAAAATATCTTATAGGATGTTTATCTATAAAACAGTAAAATGTAAGGGTACGTCTAGACTACATGGCTCCGTCGACAAAACCATGTAAACTAGTTTACCCGGCATAGTCAATGAAGCAGGGATTTAAGTAATCCTCGCTTCATTAAAATAAAAATGGCCACTGCGCTGTGCCAACGATCAGGTGATCTGGCACAGCACAGCAGCGTTTCACGAGGCATACTAGAGCAGTCAACAAAGGCTTCCCTTGTGGACCATGCCGCATCTAGACTACCGCGCTGTGCCGGATGAGCTGATCGTCAGCACGGCATGGTGGCCATTTTTATTTTAATGAAGCTGGGATTATTTCAATCCCCACTTCATTGACTATGCTGGGTAAACTAGTTTACATGGCTCCGTCCACAGAGGCATGTAGTCTAGATGTACCCTAAGGTATCTACAGAAATGTTTGACTTGTTAAGACTCAATACTTGTGAGATGTATACAAAAGTAATATTTACTGAAAATGTATTTATTCTGAAAGTATGCTTTATGGACTTGGAGTAAAAATTAGTCATGGGGTATTGTGTCTTAGTGATGACCTGTTCAAGCAAGGTAAATACAGGGCTGACATAGCCCAGAGAAGAATGCTTATGTGTTTGAAAGGCTGAAGGTGTCAGAAACCTGACACCCAGCACAATAAAAGACAGTCCCTTTTCCCAGAAGCAGGGAATAATAAGGTCACTCACAGTACTGGCTACCACGAGAACTGTTACACCTCTGAATATTATAAAGTTAATATTTTAAATTGCTTTCTATTATATTCCACCCTTGGACTGATTTTATGACAGTCTGCAATTCCACATCATTGCTGCTCTACTCCTTACAGCTAAAAGGAAGGAGGAGGAGTGCAACAGATATGCTTCTGTGGCTCCCTGGATCACCCAGGGAGTAAAGACTTAGCTCAGTATTATCTTCTCTTCCCTCAAATTTAGCAAGACCCTCTTCATTCCTCTGGGTGATCCTGGGAAGTGACAGTGTTGACTGATTTACAAAATTTAAAGGAATACTGGTTTTGGCAATTCAAAAGCTTAATTAACATTCTTTGACCAAAAAAATCTTAATGTTATACATGTGTATATATATTATATGTACCACCACACAATGAAATAGTCAGAAAATTGTAGTTATAACACCTTTTGACAGTTAAGAAATTCAAAGATCAAGTAACCATATCTCATTCACTTTTCAATGTGGACCATTAGCCTTCATTACCCCTACGTTAAATACAGGTTCTTTACTACAAATAACAAGGATAATCCGAAAGACACACTGTACAACACCTAGTTTCTTAGCTTCCATAAACATTTTTATAATTACAATATAAGAAGCAGTCCAACAGATTTCCACCTACCCTAAAAATGAACAATTGCTGGAAGACGTCATGATATTTCAATACATCTTCCCCTTCCCACTCTCACTACAATTCAGATATCTAGCCAATTTACTTGGTAATTATGTCCCCACACCTTCTGAAATCACACAAACTGCACAACAATAAACTTATGACAGGCCTGGCAGGATGCAATTTAAATTGATAGTTGTCCATAAAGGTGGGCTTCTCCTAATAGAAATTAATGGAAAATAAATAGATGACAGTCTCAAACACATCCTCCCTCTCACATAGCACCCACAGGAATTCATGTTGTAGGCCCTGCAATCATATAGGCAATTTTTACAGTCCTGATGTTATGATTCCACTTGCTAACTGCTAGGAGCACAGAGGCTGCTTTCAGACAGAATCCACTAAGCAGCTGGGTTGGACTTCCCTATGGCTGTGGGTTAGTCATCATGGCCCTCACCAACTGCTTCTGCTCTCTCTGCCATCACCAGAGTTTTCTCCATACCTTGCACCTGCAAGGATCCAGTCAGTGTTTTCTCTAAGCTGCCTGGCAGCAGAGCTTCACAGGTGATTAATTAGTCAGTCAGCTCCATGCAAGGAGCCCTGGGAAGCTGTGCCACCACACAGCTTAGAGCAGCAGTTTCCAACCTTTTTAAGCCCAAGATCACTTTTTGAATGTAAATGCAACCCAGGATATAGCTCAAACCCAAATACCCTTGCTCTTCCTCCTTCATGCCTCTCCTCTCCGAGGTCCTGCCCCTGCTCACTCCATCCTCCCTCCCTTTCACCAGGTAGGGGCAGATGGGTTTGGGCACAGGCTCTGGTCTTGGACTAAGGGATTTGGAGCGTCAGGGGCTTTGAGCGGAGCCTTGACCACAGAGTTGGGGGTGCAGGAAAGGGTTCAGGTTACAGAATGTGTAAGAGTTTGAGTCCAGGGGGCTCAGGACTAGGACAGGAGTTTAGGGTGCAGAAGGGGGTTCATACCTCTTGTGGCTCCTGGGTGGTGGTGCAGTGGGGCTAAGGTAGGCTCACCCCTGCCCTGCCCCACTCTCAAAAGCAGCTAGCAAACTCCCTACAGCCCAAGCCCTATTGTGCCCCCCATCCGTTCTGTGGGGATAGAATACATGGTGGGAAGGGGCACCCTGACATCAGTGCCCCTCCTCTGCACTACAAGCAGGAGGCTCTGGGTGGGAGGGCGGAGGGGAGAGCTCCAAGGGCAGAGGGCAGGAGCAGCATGGCAGTGGGGGGAGTGCAGCTCAAGTGCTGTGCTTGATAGCCTCTTAGCCAGCCAGTCACGATCACCTGTCAGAGGCTCTAAGATCTATCAGTAGAGCTCAATCTACTGGTTGGTGACCATGGGCTTAGAGGGAACACTGGTCAAAGCCTGCTCACTCACTGGAGGGCACTGGGACTGTCAAAGGAAGAACCTTTCAGCAGCTCTGTGGCCTTCTCTACAACTGGGGGTTCATCACTCTCCTTAACATCCCTGGCCAAGGATCTCTCTTCCCCAGACCAGGACCAGAGTCTCCTACAACTTCTGTCTGGGTGCGTCTAACCCCTTGGCCATGGAGAGAGCCCCCTGCAGCCCTGCTCTAATCCCAAAATTCCCTTTAATTTCCCACAACTGTGAAAATAATGTATATTAATACTTAAAACTTCCTCCAGAATACTTGATGAATGAAATGGACGTAACATGGAAAATACAAAGGCAAACGTGCAGGGGCCTGAACTATGAAAACCCTGACTTCAGTTATTAGGATGTCTTTAAAGTTCAAAAATACAGTATTGATTAATTTGTTTCTTAATTCTGGGAAGCATTAGTGTCAAGAAATCAGTTGATAATTCCTAAAGAAATAAGATTAAAGTGTACAATCTAAAATTTAAAACATGAAAGGAAGAATTCATTTGTTATTTTAAAGAAAGACTCAAATGGAGGCAATAAATTACAATTCTGAAAGGTGAATATAAATTGATGTATAAAATTATTACTATGGGGCTGCGCCCCATGCTCACCAATCCCCCTTCTTGTGGGGGTTAGGCAAACCCAACTCTCCCCACAGCCACCGGGGAGGTTGGGCTGTGGCTCCGCCAACCCAGGCCTCTTCTCTTCTCCCTTCCCTCTGATGGTCCAGGCCCCTGCCCCCTGCGAGCCTGGACCCCTTTTCCATCCCTCTCCCCTCCCCCCCCCCGCCAAGCTAGCCTGGGCCCTTTCTCCCTCCCCCCACTCCCCAGCCAGCCCAGGCCCCTTCTCTCCCCCATGCCTCCCCCCCACCTCGCCTCTCCCAGCTGCGGTGTGTGCCAGGCTCAGGTCTAACCCTGGTGGCCAGGGAGGCACAGGTAGTGCTGTGCACACACAGTGCTTTGGGGCACTGCAGCCAGCTGAAGTGGGAAAAGCAGCAGCGTGAGGGCCACTGTCCCGACCTCTTCCCCATGAAGTCCTGCCTGTGCTGCTCACTGCCCTATCCCTACCCACAGAGCCCAGGGTTGCCATCCACCCACCGAGAGCAGAAGGGAAAGAGCCTACAGGCCAGTGTGATGGCTCCCCGGATGGCTCGGGTGCTTTGTCAGCTGCGGCAAGTGCAGCTGCTGGAGAGGGGGTCAGTCTCCATGGGGGTAGATGGATTCCAGGAAGTCGGGCACCACGCTCCAGCTCCCCAAGAGCCTGGTGGCAGAGGAGCCTTACTCTTAGTACTTGTCACCAGGCTGCTGTCCCAAGCACTGCACAAACACTCCCACCCCGGTCTATCACAGCTGCAATGTGCCATGTTTCTTGTCACTGAAAAACCTATGGGGAGGGATAGAGGAAGGTGAGTAGGTGCTTGGTTTAAAGAAACAATTGCAAGTGGTGAGAGGAAGCAGCGAGGTCAAGCTTCAGCTGGGGGGAAGGAGGAGGCAGGATGCAGAGTGACGTGATGACATCACCCTGTTGTCCCGCAGGAAAAAACTTTACTATATAGAGAGAGATTTGTTCCAGTATTTGAAGCCCAAAATTAATGGAATGCAAGTACCAAAAGTACGTAAGTACATTTCTTGTCACAGCTGCCACTGTGCCATGTTTCTTGACACTGAAAAACCTATGGGGTGGGATAGAGGAAGGTGAGTAGGTGCTTGGTTTAAAGAAACAATTGCAAGTGGTGAGAGGAAGCAGCGAGGTCAAGCTTCAGCTGGGGGGAAGGAGGAGGCAGGATGCAGAGTGACGTGATGACATCACCCTGTTGTCCCGCAGGAAAAAACTTTAGAGAGAGATTTGTTACAGTATTTGAAGCCCAAAATTAATGGAATGCAAGTACCAAAAGTACGTAAGTACATTTCTATGCAATTGTAAAAGTTTCTCCCACTTTACTTCATAAGACTCCTGAATTGAGGGATCTATATTTCTCCTACAACAATTGCAGATATCAAAAACATCTAAACAATTTCAATGAATGGAAATTCTTTGCTCCATTTAGTTGCTTACAATGTTAACTTCTGCATGAGAATCTGTAGCCTGAAAAGAGGTGGTAAGGGTAAGTGGTAAAGCTTTTAAGCTGTTTAACACACCACAGATCTTAATAATGTAAAACTGTGAGGCTTAATATTTCAGAGATGTTCTTTCTGAATATTTTAAGTTCCTGGAAAACAAAGATTGCCTTCCTAGACTTGTAATCAAGTGGTTCTCAACCAGGGACACACATACCCTAGGGGAGAACATAGGGACCTTCCTGGATACTGTACATCAACTCATCTAAATTTTTCTCTAGATTTAACAATCATCTACACAAAAAGCACTATCAAAGATAGAACTAAAATTTCATACAATTATCTATTCATACTTCTCTATATACTGAAAAGTACAATATTTATATTCCAATAGCTTTATATGGTAAAAGTCAGAAAGTATACAATTTGAGTAATAGTGTGCAGTGACACATATATTTTTATATCTGATTTTGTAAACTAATTGTTTTCAAGTGAGATGTAACGTAGGTGTATGCACACCAAATCAGACTCCTGAAAGGGATACAGTAGTCTGGAAAGGTTGAGAGCCAATGTTATATTGTACCTGTAGGATGGAACTGTACAAATTCTAGGTCCTGGCAAGGAAGGCCAGCTCGTGTGACCAGAGCTGTGCCATCACCTGTGCTGGTATGAGCAGATGTGCAACTGAAGAAGGTGCGGCCATATCCACTAGAGAAAACATTGCAAAAATTAAAATTTGTCTGCAATAGTTTCCTTAAGAAATCAGTAGAGAAGCAGTCAGATATCATTAGGATATTCAGCTTATTCACTGCACTTTGTGCAATGCAGATTTATAATTCAACTAAAGCAGAGGATAATTTCAACACAGCATTCAGTCAGCCACTGTAATCATTTATCACACAATTAAGATATTCACACATTTAAATTGAATCAACGGTGAACAAAACTGATAGATTATCTGCTATGTAACTTGACCACAGAGAGCATCATCTAGCGCAGGGTTTCCCAAACTATGGGTGGCCTTTACATTTCAAAAGGGTCCCCAGGTGGCTCTTAAGGAACCATTCACACATTTTTTGAATTGCCCTGTGCCACCAAATCTTCCTGAATTGTCAAAATGGGTGCCCATCTGGAAAAGGTTGGGAACTGCTGATCTAGCTCAATTAGTATCTGAGAAATAACTTGAGACCAGCAGGTGGCAGAGCAATAGCACTACCCTTTCTTCACAATTTCTAACCAGAGTTCTTTTCATAAACTGTCAATAGAATCCATAAACTGTCAATAGAATCCACTGGACACGGGTGGAGGGAATCAGGGTACAGGAAAGGATGCAGAAATTTGAGTTGTGAGCTAGGGCAGGAGGGGACTGATCTGGGGCAGGGGACTGGGGCGCCAGATCTGGGAAGTAATATGGATATAGGAGGGGGGCAGAGGGTTGGGGAAGGGAGGGATTGGGGTGCCAGAGGTAGGCTCTGTCAGGAGACTTACCAGCCAGCAGCAGTTCCCGAATCATCCTCCCTGCCTGCTCCGCCCCTGCACAGGCTGCAGCCATGTGCTCTGGAGCACCTTGTGCTTCATGGCTGCCCATTATTTAAATGGGCAGCTCCCATTGGCCAGTTTCTGGCTAGAAACCAGTCAATGGCATTGTGCTGGGGGTAGAAGCAACTCCTGAAGCTTAAAGAAAAACTGCCCCACAGCTGCATTTCTGAGCGGTTTGTGTGGGTGAGGCGAGGCAAGCAGGAAGCCTGCCTGGCACTCCTCGCAGCGTTCATGGGCCGGAGCCAGTGGCTTGGCGAAACGGATCCAGCCCATGGGCCATATTCTGCCCAGGCCTGCAGTAGGCCCTACATATATGTTTTCCTGCCATAGCCAGTTTACATCTAGCATTTTAAGTAAAAGAAGAAAGTACAATGTAACTAAAATATTTAAAGATTATCCTTCACTTCACAGACTACATTAACTGCCTCCACAGACTCTAGCTTCATAACTTAAAGCCTTTTAAATTACTAAACCTTAAAATTCAAACTTCAATCAATGCAGTATATTAAAGCATGGAACTAAAACTAATTAGAGTAATTAAATTGCATGTATTCTGTTTTTTTACCCAAAAGATAAAAAGTGATTTAACTAGAGCAGGGTTTCCCAACCTATGGGTCGGGACCCAAATATGGGTCGCCATTACATTTCAAAAGGATCGCCAAGTGTCTCCCCCAGGTAGTTCTGCCCTCCCTACTCACCCCGTTTTTGAATTGCCTTGGGTCACCAAGTCTTCCTGAATTGTCAAAATGGGTCCCCATCTAGAAAAGGTTGGGAACCACTGAACTACAGGCAGTATTATTCTCATTTAACAGATAGGGAAATGAAGAAATATGAAGTAATACGTATTGTGCTAGGTCACAGTGTTCCAATAGCATAATTTGAACTCGAACCCTTGCCTACAACCGTATTTTTCTCCTCTAGCTTCTAGATTATGCTACCTCACATTATAAAACATTTTTCCATTACATTACCCAGTGGCAATAACAGTGTTCTTTGCTCTTAAACGATGTATCGATCCATCTTCTATGCAAAGTGCAATGACCCCACAACATTCACCATTTTCCATCAGGAGATCCAAGGCAAAATACTCAACAAAGTAGCTGGTATCATATCGTAGAGACTAGAAAAGAAAACATTTGTAACAGTTAAGGAATGTGCAAAAGTTAAAGCCACCCCACTTTTTCAATGTCTCATTAAAGGGCTTAGTTAACATAAGAATAAAATCAGACTCCGTTTTCATGGAAACTATTTTCCAGATAAGCCTGTATGCAGAAAGTCTGCGGCTCTTTTAGGATGATTGTATTCTAGAATATAAAAAACTTTTAGATTGAAGAGGTCACATTTAATTACCAAACCATTTAAAGGAATACAGTCTCACATCAAACTTGTCTGAAAATGTTTAACCTATCAACATGAAGTTAGGTGAGAAAAAAAAATACATTTTTCATTCTACTTTGTGTGTTTGACAATACCTAGTATATGGTGAATCTCTCTTTTTAGGTGATCTGTTTCTATCCCATACACTACTAGCATGTTATCCCTCAATTTACCAAGGGGAAACTTCACTTTACACTTCAAGCACTATAAGGGGGTGTTAATGGTGTGTGTTTTAATGGGACTGAGGAATGGACTGGCTTTTGAGATTTTGCATTTCAAATGCCACTTTGAGGATACAGAGTGCCAGCAATAAGTGGATCCCTGGAGCTCCCTTCATTTCTGAAAGAACCAGATAGCAAATTGAAGCAGGTTTCTGATCTCTCTTCACCTTCCCTCACCCACCCCCATACTATTTCTCTGTATTATGGTTCCACATACAGACTTCATTCAAGATTGAGAGGAACAATTAGCTAAGGCTCAGTAAACAATGCATGAAGTACATGGGCTGTTAAATTAGGTCTAGAAGCCATTTACTAGTTCTTAATGGTATGCTGGGTATTTGTTCTTTTTTATGGCCTTGCACAGCAGCGTGGTGGTAGCATTTTTTCATTGTCAGAATCACGCTTACTGTAATTGCCCATTTTTCTTGCTGTGATCGTGGAGGCTAGTTTTACTTGATACTTCCTTGTTGGGGTGTCCTGCCACTCTACTTGACCCATGAAAAGATCAAGATGAACTCTGATTTAAAAAAAAACAAAAAACCCCACCAACCAACAAATGGTCTGGCAGCAGTTTATAGACTAACAAAATATGTAAATGGTATCATGAGCTTTCGTGGGCAAAGCCCACTTCTTCGGATGACCGGAGGTATGAGTTTGGGATGTGAACACTCGAAATAAATAGGAGCAGGGAAGAGGGGGAGGAGGAATAAGGGAGGGGCTGGGAGACAGATCAGTAAGTATCTGGAGAATGGATACTTAAACATAAGCAGATAAAAATCAAAGTCAGTCCTTCCTGACATAGGAATCGATCTATCAACCGTGATTTTTATCTGCTTAGGTTTAAGTACCCATTCTCCAGATACTTACTGAAACACACACACACACACACACACACACACACACACACACACACACACACACACACACACACACACTCTCCCTCTCCTCCTCCCTCCGAGTGTTCACATCCCAAACACAAAACTCCAGTCATCTGAAGAAGTGGGCTGTGCCCACGAAAGCTCATGATACCATCTACATGTTTTGTTAGTGTATAAAGTGTTACCAGACCATTATTTGTTTTTTTTTTCCTGTAACAGACTAACTCGGCTACCCTCTGAAGCTCTCCTTCTGAGTTGCCAGGGTAGGAGAGAGAGTGAGTGCGTGAGTGTGTGAGAGAGCAGCAGTAGGCGAGTGTATCATGACAGCAGCAAAAGGAAGAAACAGTAGCTTTCTCTGGACACAACACCGGTCTACAATTTTTTAGACGCCGTCTGCTTCAGAGATAAAATGTGCTATTTATTATGTTTTTTGATGTGCTGAATTCAAATATGACAATTAAAACAACTGATTGGCAAATGTTTCAAAGATATTTAAGTTTTTACATTTTACGTCTATGTATATTGTGTAGATAGAGTTTTAATCAAATTGTAAACCTAGGTCTTTTCATGTGTTTATGGTTGCTTTACATGATAATATTTCACCTGTCCGGTTTATGTAACACTTTAAAAATCAGAAAACGGGTTATATAAATAAAAATTATGAAACAAAAGGCAAAAAACTACTATGTACATAGTTTAAGCCTATTCAGTGTCTACTCGGAACTTCTTGGATTGTCTCTTGTATTATTAAATGGAGCATCTCTTGTCACTGTCCAGCAATAGTCTGCAAGCACTGATGGGCTCCATTTGCCCTGATAGCGTTTCTCCATTGTTGCCATGTTCTGGTGAAATCGCTCGCCGTGCTCGTCGCTCACTGCTCCGCAGTTCGGTGGGGGAAAAAAAAAATCTAGATGAGTGTGCAAAAAATGTATATTTAGTGACATGTTGCAACCAAGGCTTTTGTATGCATTGAGGAGGTTTTCCACCAACAACCTGCAGTTGTCTGCCTTGTTGTTTCCGAGAAAATTTATTGCCACTAACTGGAAGGCTTTCCATGCCATCTTTTCCTTGCCACGTAGTGCATGGTCAAATGCATCATCTCGAAGAAGTTCACGAATCTGAGGACCAACAAAGACACCTTCCTTTATCTTAGCTTCACTTAACCTTGGAAATTTTCCCCGGAGGTACTTGAAAGCTGCTTGTGTTCTGTCCATGGCCTTGACAAAGTTCTTTATCAGACCCAGCTTGATGTGTAAGGGTGGTAACAAAATCTTCCTTGATTCAACAAGTGGTGGATGCTGAACACTTCTCCTCCCAGGCTCCAATGACTGAGTGGCCAATCTATCTTGATGTAGTGGGACTCTCTTGCATGACTATCCCATTCGCAGAGAAAACAGCAGTACTTTGTGTATCCAGTCTGCAGACCAAGCAAGAGAGCAACAACCTTCAAATCGCCACAAAGCTGCCACTGACATTGGTCATAGTTTATGAACCTCAAAAGTTGTTTCATGTTGTCATAGGTTTACTTCATATGGACTGCATGACCAACTGGAATTGATGGCAAAACATTGCCATTATGCAGCAAAACAGCTTTAAGACTCGTCTTCGATGAATCAATGAACTGTCTCCACTCATTTAGATCGTGAACGATGTTGAGGGCTGCCATCATACCATGGATGTTGTTGCAGGCTACAAGATCACCTTCCATGAAGAAGAATGGGACAAGATCCTTTTGACGGTCACGGAACATGGAAACCCTAACATCACCTGCCAGGAGATTCCACTGCTGTAGTCTGGAACCCAACAGCTCTGCCTTATTCTTGAGTAGTTCCAAATCCCTGACAAGGTCATTCAGTTCACCTTGTGTTATGAGGTGGGGTTCAGAGGAGGAGGATGGGAGAAAATGTGGGTCCTGTGACATTGATGGTTCAGGACCAGAAGTTTCATCCTCTTCCTGTCTGACTCAAGTGAGAATGATTCTGGTGCATCAGGAACCAGCAGTCCTTTTCAGTGGGGTACTGGGTGTATAGCTGATGGAATGTTTGGATAATGCACAGTCCACTTTTTCTTCTTTGACACACCTTTCCCAACTGGAGGCACCATGCAGAAGTAACAATTGCTGGTATGATCTGTTGGCTTTCTCCAAATCATTGGCACTGCCAAAAGGTATAGATTTCCCTTTCCTGTACAACCACTGGCAAAGATTTGTTGCACAACTGTTGCAGGATGTGTGGGGCCCACCTCTTGTCCTGATCTCCAATTTTGCAGCCAAAATAAAGGTGATAGGCTCTCTTAACCATAGTGGTTATACTGAGCTTTTGTGATGCAAAAGTCACTTCACCACAAATGTAGCAGAAGTTATCTGCACTGTTCACACAAGTATGAGGCATCTCTGCTCACTTTGGCTAAACAGAAATGTGTCCCTTTGCAAAAATCAAACACTGACAAATAAGATAGCATGAGACTGTATGATTTCTAGAGCTGATATAGGGCAATTTGTTCAGCAGAGTGATGTAAGCTTCGTTATGATTGCATCATCCATGACTTCTAGGAATAACATGATGCAATTCATATAATGTATGATGCAATACCAGCTTCAGATTGCATCATTCATTGTTTTGCCTAAAAAGCAAGTACTGTCCAAACCCAGTCATAGATTTATTCATAGATCCAGTCAAAGATGTATTTTAGTCATTTCTGGTTTAAATTGAGATCCCTTCCCTTTATAACTCACTTATCCTCCGCCATTCGCAAGTCAAGGGTCGTATATAGTGACCCAATAGCATATCTTGAAAACTAGAGCCAATCAACAATTTTAAGCATCATTTTCGTTCTCAGTGACCCAGAACTAGTAAAGTTTGACTATATTTATTTCAGAAGCATTTTGGCTGTAGAGCAGTGTAATGAGTAGACCTTACTATCTATGCATTTTCCCTAGGAAGACATGCTGGAGAAGCACATTCTTTTCTCAGGCTTCTTCTGTTTGTCATGCTGATATCAGGCAGAGGCATGCCACAGGAAGAAAAAGGGGGCCTGGAATGAAGATTAGGAGTTCTCCTGGATTCCCTGTTGACTCTAAACTCTAGTAAAATAGAGCCCATAAGTAATTGTTAGAATCAATAGCATTGCTTTTTAAACGCCTACAGTTCCCACTAGTTAAACAAAAGTCAAACTTTTCTCCCCCATTTCATAGCCTCTTACCCTGCCATACAAGGTGTGCAACAGTGAGTGTCCTGTCCTGTCCGCGACACAACAACATCGATGAGCCTGTCCCCCTTTCCCAAACTGGAGGCTCTGTCCACCAAAGGCACGTTGATAGATCTTCCCTTCTTCTGTTCTGCTAAATGGCATTCCATAATTTTCCAGCTGGTGAGTACAAACAAAGTATTAGAGATATAGCTGTGGACTTCAACAATAGGCAAGTTACTGTTACGGCTGCTTTGTAACACTAACAAATCTATCATCCACCCTCAAGAAAGGAGCCAAAGAAGGAGTTTCTCTTTATACAAAGTTTGCTGTTCCAGTCTAATCTCTGTATCATTAAAACATCCGTGTGGATACTGATTTGTGTTGCAGATCATTGAAATCAATCTCAGTATGAATAGCTTTACCTCTACAACTGCAGCAGGTGCTTCCTCTGTCATGTAATGAATAGCATCCTGATCCCCCAACCAGTCAGATCCTTTCACAGTGTCATAGAAGTGCCATCTCCAGTTATCTTCTTCCATGTTTCCCAAAGCAGCATTGATCCCTCCCTGAAAATGAAATATGTATCTCCCCAAAGTGACACTTAAATCGCATAATCTTAAAAGCCAATCCAGTCCTCAATCCCATTAAAACACACAATATTAAATAGCATTTAGGATAATGGACAAATTATTTTCAAGTTAAATTTATGTCTCATCTCATACAGCATGCAAACCTGAAAAAATTCTAAGCTCAAAAGCATGTCTCCCTCACCAAAAGATTTTAGTTCAATAAGAGATATTACTTAGCCCACATTATCTTTCATTTATACAGTAGAAATTATGATAATCAACTACACAATGGTTAACATCTCATTCCTTTTAGGCTAAAACATTTTGTATAGGAGAATGTTTCATTACAACAATATAGACACTCATGCATACAATGAAGTGGCATGTTAATATATTTTCTGTTTTAAGACACGGAATATGAGTCAAACATATACAATTTCCCTAGACTGTTTTACTTAGATCCTAATATCCATTTTTACTAATGGAAATGGGACTGAAATTCAGACAACTTACGAATCATAATGCTACATACACCAACTCTGATATGAAAATATCAGAACATTTAATGTCAAACTAATTGTATTTAAATTCTTACCTGTGCAGCAACAGTATGGGATCTGGTTGGGAACAGCTTTGTAACACATGCTGTATTAAATCCAGCCTCTGACAAACCAAATGCAGCCCGCAAGCCCGCCCCACCAGCGCCCACAACAACAGCATCAAATTCATGGTCCACTACGGGATATTGTGTAGAAATCTGAGGAGAAAGATTACCGTATTAAGACAGTAAGTCAAACAATTCTCTCTCAAACTGCGTGTCCGTTTAACTACAAAATACACTTATTTTAGTTTATATCATCCAGTATACATGTTAAGTTTCTGGTACTGTGCACATCACTGATTTTACCTGTATCACAAGCTTAATATAGTGAGAATATATCATGTAAGAAGTTTCTAGTCAATGCAGTATTACTAAAGTCAATGCATGCTCCATTTAACAATTCATAGCCCATACTGAAATTTTCTTCCAAACAAAAACAACCTCCCCTCCCCACAAAAAAACCTCTGATAATGCAGGTCTATGCTCTTCTTTCAAATTCCAGAAACATTACAATTATACACTGAGGAAAGACGACCACCTCAAAGATAAACATTAACTTACCGAATCAGAAACTTTAGCAGATGCATTCTTCTTTCCATAGACCGTGAAGTGAAAGTTACGTGCAAGAGTCTGGCAAGCTGCTGGCCACTGTTGAAACATGTTCAAAATTATCTAAAATAAATATTCTACTTTAGAAATGTTTTATGAGCCAGACATTGTGTAATTGGAAATTCAGGGTGTCTAAAACAAATATGCTCTACTTCTGACTAATCTGTTAGAATATGCTGCTAAAAATAGTTTTAGGATAATTTTAGGGGAACAGTCCTACTTGTTTCTAAAGACAGGATGTGACAAAAAAAATCTACCCGAGATTTTAAAAATAGACAAGTGTAGGAGATGTCATCAATAATTACAAATCTGCTTTTGTTACAAGGTGAAGCATTTCAGATTTTCAAGCAGTAATGCTCCCTGCTCTCTGTAGCTCTGCTCAGATTTCTGTTGTATCCACCTTCTAGAAGTAGTATTTTTGAGTAACCAAACTCCTGTACATTGTATACAGTCACCAGATCTATCAGGTATTTCCTTTATGGGAAATTCTGCACTTTCCAAATCTGCAAATAATACAAACTTGTGAAGAAGTGCACACAAAGGAAGACAGAACCAATCTACAATGTAAACTGAAGTGATTAGAGTTGCAGGAAGTACAATACACCACAGATTTTGATTGACATTGTAAAATTATTTAAATGGTTGACCTTTAAATAGATGTCATGACGTAACCTTAACCATAGGAGTGCTCCCATGCTACTATAACATGCATCCCATACCAGGAGGTACTGATACTAGAGGTAAGAAACATAAATGAAATATTTATTAAAGAAGATTCAAGGCCATCAAAAGGCATTTAGAAAAAAGATTTTATGGTAATGAACTTTGGAACGCTCCCCTTAGTCATAGCTATACGAAATGGTCTTGTATGACCTTGTCAATAAACTAGGGAACTACAACCTACATGGGGCTACTATAAGGTGGGTGCATAAATAGCTGGATAACCATTCTCAGAGAGTAGTTATTAACCGTTCACAAACAGGCTAGAAGGGCATAATAAGTGGAGTTCTGCAGGAGCCTGTTTTGGAATCAGTTCTATTCAATATCTTCATCAACAACTTAGATCAGGGCTTCAACACAAATCATACCTGTTTGCTCTGTGGGCCACAAACAGTTTGGGTTTACACAGGGCTCAACACGTGGCCCATGGGTGGGATCCTTTGAACGTGGCCTCCATAATGGTCAATATAATAGCCTTCTGTTGATATGTGTTTTAGTAGTTAAATTCCTGGACTCATTAAAAGTGCTGTCAACTGGGTGGAAATGAGGTAAATATTGCATTTTATTAATATCAGCAGAACTAACTTAAATGGGGCATGCGTGTTGTGTAGTCTTGCTTTAATCTTTGTATTCATACCTATTAGAGCGAAAGAACCTATCTGCATATATATTTGCCTGTTCATGCAACCACACTAAAGTTATGGCCCTCAGCATGTGCTGGGAGTATCACTGTGACCCCCGGGGCTTCCAAAGTTGAGTAGATAATGGCATAGAGAGGACACTTATTAGGTTTGCAGACAATATCAAGATGGGAGAGGTTGCAAGTGCTTTGGAGGATAGGGTCAAAATTCAAAATGATCTGGACAAACTAGAGAAATGATCTGAGGTAAATATGATGAAGTTTAATAAGGACAAATACAAAGTACTCCACTCAGGAAGGAACAATCAGTTTCACACATATAGAATGGGAAGTGATTGTCTAGGAAGGAGTACTGCAGAAAGAGACCTAGGGGTCATAGTAGACCACAAGCTAAATATGAGCCAACAGTGTGACACTGTCACAAAAAAAAGCAAACAGGATTCTGGGATACATTAACAGAAGTATTGTGAGCAAGACACGAGAAGTCATTCTTCCACTCTACTCTGTGCTAATTAAGTTTCAGTTGGAGTACTGTGTCCAGCTCTGGGAATCACATTTCAAGAAAGATGTGGAGAAATTGGAGGTCCAGAGAAGAGCAACAAAAGGGATTAAAGATCTAGAAAATGTGACATATGAGGGGAGACTGAAAGAATTGGGTTTGTTTGGTTTAGAAAGGAAAAGGGAAAAAGGAACCAGCCAATTATAGCAGTTTTCAAGTATCTAAAAGGGTGTTACAACAAGGAGGAAAAAATTGTTCTCCTTGACCACTGATAATAGGACAAGAAGCAATGGGTTTAAATTACAGGAAGGGAGGCTTAGGCTGGACATTAGGAAAAACTTCCTGTCAGGATGGTTAAACACTGAAATAAATTGCCTAGGGATGTTATAGAATCTCCATCTCTGGAGATATTTAAGAGAAGGTTAGATAGACATATCAGGGATGATCTAGATCAGGCCTGGGCAAAATACGGCCCACGGGTCGGATCTAGCCCACAGAGGCATTGGGGAGCCCCAAGCAGGCTCCCTTGCTTCCCTGTGCAGAAACGTGGCTGCCAGGTTTCATTTATTTCAAAAGTGGCGGAAATGGGGGAAGCGTCAGAAGCTGCCTTACCCCCAGCCAATGGGAGATGCTTATTTGAATAACAGGCAGTCAAGAAGAACCATGCCCCCTCTCCTCGGCTCAGTTATTCACTGAAGCACATGGCGAGGCAAACAGGCAGGCAGGGAAACGTTTTAAGCTCTGCAACCTTTAGTTCTGCAGCCAGGCAGGCTGGTGGATTTGGCTGCTGGCTAGTAAGTCTCCTAGCCACAGCCCATCTCTGGCACCCCAGTCCCTCCCAGCTCCAGCCCTCTGCCTCCCACTCAACATACTCAAACCCTCTGTCCCCCTCTTGCACCCATGCTCCCTCCCAGATATGGTATCCCATTCCTCTGCCCCAGATCACAATCCCCTTCTATCCTAGGTCCTATCCCAAACCCCACTCCAGTCCCCTGCCCTAGGTGACAACCGCCTCCTTCACCCAAACTCCCTCCCAGGCTCCAGTTTCTCTCCTGCACCCCAATCCCTTACCCCAAGCTCCCTTCTGCACCCAACCTCCATCTCACACCCCTCATCTCTTCCATTAATGCCATGGAACAGCATAGCTCTCGACCACTTTCCAAAGTCAGGGGTGGGCAATGATTTTTGACAGAGGCCCACTCCAAGATCTAGCTGGTGCTTTGTCCTGCCATGAGTACAGGGGACTAGACTTGATGACTTCTCAAGGTCCCTTCCAGTTCTAGTATTCTATTCTATGTTAATGAATTACATAAGAAGTTTCTAGTCCCTTGACTACAAGATTCAATCATTTAGGTGTGGAAGAGTAAAGCAACTAAAATGAGCTTTATTAAACCAGAGAAAAAGAATAACACAAATATCTAGTATCTTGAACAAAGACTGAAACCAACTAGAAGTCAAATCATGTCAGTAACAATTAGGGATGATACATGTTTACAAAAAAAAGTAACTGCTATAAATTTGCCACAGTTACACATTTACACATGGGGGACTGGGTGAGAGCTGATGCTCATGGGGAGCCAGCTTTTAAGCGGGCTCCCGCCTGCTCCCCGCCCCATCCCTGCACTGCCATATCAGAGATAGCAGGAAGGGGCAGGTAGCTCTGTGGGAGCTGGTAATTGTGGGGAGCTGACAAACACCAGCTCCCACCTGCCTCTGATATAGAGGCAGCAAGGGGAAGCTGTGTATAACTGTAAGCATTAACCCATAAGCTCAGGCGCATGGGTTAATCATGTAAAAGGGTACACGGTCACATCCCTAGTAACAACCATGAAAAAGTTTTATAATGTGGACTAGATTCCATTGCAAAACAGGGTGAGATCAAATTCACTGGAAGCTTAAGGAAGAATTTGCATCCTGGTCTCCAACGCAAGAAGAGCTGTTCAATAATTAGTCACTATGCATTTCTCCCATTAATCACTGTCTTTTAGTACAGATGTTAAGCACACAGGACACACTGTAAATTGTTTTCCAGTATTATTGTAGTTGTGTTGGACCCAGAATATGAGACGTATATGGTGGGTGAGAATCTCTTATTGGACCCACTTCAATTACTGAAACAGACAAGCCTTCAAGCCACACAGAGTTCTTCAGGGCTACATCTACACTACAGACCTATGCTGGTATAAATATGTTGCTCAGAGATATGGAGGATACTCTGTATAGATCAGTGGGAAAGCTTCTGTCAACATAAATACCATCTTTCAGGGATGTAGATTAACTATACCACTGAGAGAAGCTCTCACATCTGCAAAGAAGCATCTTCACTGAAGTGTTACAATAGCACGACTGCGTCACTGTAGGTGAAAACAAGCCCTATCTCTGGGAAAGGTACTCGGGCAAATGTATAGTAAAAATGCTGCACTGGCATTAGCACTTTAATGAAGCCATCTCACAATGACAGTTTAATCTCTCCAGACTTCAGATTCTCAAAGCTAACTACAAGGATTCTATATATTTTTTGTTAATCTTTAAGGTGCCACAGGACTACTCATTTTAGAAGTTGCAGACTAACATGGCTACCCGTGAAGTGAAATATAGTGTGGTAGATAGTTAAGCATAAGGAGTTAATTCAATTTTAAATTGTTTCGGGCAGGGGTTTGGAGCAATCAAGTTTTTTAATTGCTCTGCTCCAGCTCCACTCCGGCACCAATAGTGACTGCTCCAGCTCTGCTCCGACTCCACTTAGCCTCAAATTAATTTTTAGCTAAATAAAAAAGTGCATACTGTAATTTTGAAAAGACACTATTTTTATTCAGAGTTTTAAAACAAACTAAATGCCATCAACAATACAAACTAGAATCATTCATAATTCAATCTGTAAACAATTATTGCAGCAATCAAGTCTTCTTTCATAGCCTGCCGCAGATCATTTAAAATTAACTTTAAAGCCGAAAACAGTCGCTCTATACTAGCTTGAGTTGTTGGCATGCTCGAAGCAATTCTACAGGCAGCCTGAATGTGGCGTGGGTAGCTGTGAATGGTTGTCTGTTTTTGAAGCTTTTAGCCTACCAATAGACTCCACTGCCTCACAATCTTCCCAAAAGTTTCTCTCGAATAATGCTTCATTACAATTATGAATCACAGAAACTCACCGGCGTCTTGCTTGTTTGTCCAATTCCTTTTTGAAGTCATCATTTTCTGAAGAATTGGTGCTTGAATTATCTCCATTTCCCTGTGATGGTTGAAGATGTCTCAGGGATGGATGCTCAAACAAGTTAAGAGTGGAGATGGAAGTTTGAGAACAGCCTGCTATTTCTGAAGGATGTGAACTTTCCAAAACCGCAAATTCGATGGTTGACGACTCCTTTTGTTGTGTTTTGTTTTCTTCAGCCTCTTTCGCCAAGTTCAAATGTAGCAATAGATTTTGTTTTTAAAAGTCGTCGAGCAATATCAAGGAGCCCTTCCTTTGCCTTTGGTACTTCCCTTGAAGTAAGAAGAATCCAATACCGTGGGTCAACAAACTCCAGCAAGGAAATGAATATTGTCAAAAAGCTTCTCTTCACGTTTCTGCATGGAGGATAGAATTCCTTCTGCAATTTGTCCCCCATTTATTTGCAAGAATTTTGACAGTTTTCAACATTCCTTCATTAAAACACGCGGTGTTACATTGACAGCTTGAAGATTCACGGTTGTTTGGTTTGGCTTTGCCAAGGGGTCTCACAGGTTTTTCACTTCGTCCCATTCAGCTTTTGTTAACTTGAGTTCTCTTGTTCCAGTAGCAGCCACTTGTGTACAGTAAAACTGAAAAAACGAGAAGCCGATCAATCATCGCAAATGTTGAACCCCAGTGAGTCACAGTATCCAATGATTGAGTTACTCCATGTAGATCAAGCATAACACTTCGAATACTTAGGGTTTGTAGTTTGACAACTTGTCGAATGTTTACCAGAAATTTCTTCTCATGTTTTGTTCACTCTATCACAGATTGCCAACTGAAGAGTGTGAATACCACACCTCATCAGTTGGACTTTCAAGTCACCCTCATGAAGCCATGTTGGAAGTATGAAGCAAGGGTCATTAACCCATTCCACCGCAGCATCCATGTTGAGTTTGATTTCATCCATTCCTTTAGTTCCTTCATCAGGCAAAATAGCTTTCGTTCTGTCCACATTCCTGTTGTCAGAGGTAGAAATGGTTTCATTGTCCTTGCTGAAATTTTTGACAGCATATGTCATGTTTGCTGCATTGTCAACGCAGATGCTCAGCACTTGCATTTCACTTATCCCAAATTTTTCTAAAA
Organism: Pelodiscus sinensis; assembly: GCF_052426305.1. Lineage (NCBI taxonomy): Eukaryota > Metazoa > Chordata > Testudines > Trionychidae > Pelodiscus > Pelodiscus sinensis. The sequence continues at coordinate 153,201,942 of NC_143053.1, forward strand.
TAGCTTTTACTTGACTTTTCACATAGGAAGAATTGTGACGCCCTTCAGTGTCGATTATGTCCAAGGTTTTTTCATAGTACTGAGCATTGATTACAAGGAAATTTCTGTTTCCACGGGTTACTGCATCCATTTTCAGGTACACAATTTTTGCTCCAAAGCTTTCTTGAGTTCTTTGCGACCAGATTGAGCTGTGCTGACAACTAAATGACGAACCGCATCGTGCCCCGTCAAAACCCCAAGCTGCTGACCCATTTCACCTGCAATTTTTTGAAATTCTTTGTTCTTTAGCCTGAAGGTAGTAAGCAGCGTTGAACTCAAGCAAACCATTTCCATCAGCCCTTCACGGAAAGTATTGGCATCCATGGTGACTATAACCTTTGAGGACTTCAAATATGAGTCAAGTTTTGTTTGCTCAATTTTGGGTTTCTTTTCAGATGAAGCTCCGCAAAAAAAAAAAAAAAAAAAAAAAAATCTTTTCTCCAGGAGTTTTCAAAGACACAAATGAACGTCATTTAGCCGCTTCAGCTTTCTGTTTTGCCTCATCTTCTTGTAACCAGAGCTGCATAGTTTTCAGGATGGTTACGTTTTACATGCCGCCAAAAGTTGAAACTTTTCACAGCACTTGCTTCACTTGTCTTGAAGCTACATGGTTTGAGCTCACCATTCACTTCCTTTTCCACCGTTCACGTTGCCAATTTCTTCTTTGCTTTTCCCAAAAGTCCAAATTTGGGCTTTTCAAATTAAAAAGTAAAGATGTTGCTGAGCTCCTTTTCTGTAAATCGGCTATCAATCATGGGGGGCAGATTTGATTTTTTTGTTCAAGCCATGGCCAAATCTTCTTGTGCTGCTACTGCATCCAAATGTCTCGTTATGATCTTCAAAAAGCAATGAACAAAAGCATTACTTTTTTTATAATGTACCTGCTTGTGATATCTTAACCACTTAAGGTATTTTGAATTTATTTTGGATCTTCTGGACAAAAGTGACGATATTTTCTTTTTACACAATATTATTATTAAAATATTAAAATATACTTTAACATGTTTCTCGCAGTTTTTTATTTTTAACAATATTTTTAACATAATATAAATTTTTATTTATAAATTGCAAGTTAGTTTATGAAATTTTTCAATAAAAATATTCAAAAATATTCAAGTTTTTAATTAATCTAAAAAATGCTTTAATATAGATATATCAATGAAATTTGGTATATGCCATAGCGTTAGTACGTGCTATCGCTGTTCTACAATATTAATTGTTGAGAAGTGTCAGCCGATGGTTAGGGCAGTGTGTGTGTGTGTGTGTGACACCCGAGTCCTTAACTGCAGGGACACAAGGCCCCGAGAAGTTTAACGTCCGTGTCTTTGTCCGTTAGGATCAGGATCCCTTCACGGAGGGCAGCCAATAGGCTGACAGACGCCCCAGAGTTTATAGGAAGAGCTTATTACATTTTAGATTTTAGCTGCTAGTATACACGATTTCTTCACAGCAGGCAGTCTAGGGAAGACTGAGAGATGCCCCAACAGATCTGTCACCTAGGAGTGATATGATCCAAAACGCCCAAGCTTTTCCTATACCTGTTCCTTATGACCGGCTGAAGTTTTTTAAAATTGTGCTTGGTTCTGTTACAGCAACTGAAGGAGTCAGGTTCAAGCTTAAACAGTTACAGGTTTATTCAAGAAGCTTATAAATCATATGGTTACAATGGCTATTGCTCTATTTCTTAACTGCTAGCAAATATAGATCTTAAAAATGGTTACAAAGAAAATAAAGATAGAAAATAGAAATAATGGTACCAAGTGACAGCTTAATCTTTAAAGAGCTCTAAGTCTATGTGTACATTTAAGACAAAGGACCACATCCAGGTACAATTTTTACCCCCGTCTGTGTCTCCCGACTCCAGCATGTCAGGCCAGGGCCGGTCCCTCAATTCCTAGGAAAGATGAATACGAGGTGGGCGTCCCCGTGGAACCTCGGGAGGTCAAACACCTAACCCGACCAGCGGATAGATGGTAGATTGACACTCAAAGTAAATGTGCTGCTGGACCCATCTTTATACCTATAGGGGCCCGTATCCTCTGTCTTATCCAAGATGCCAAATTGTACTGGTCCGTTTTTGTGACGCCAGTTTTTACAAGCAAGTTGTGAACTTAATTTACACTTGTAAGAGATAAATTGGAAGTACTCTGCTTTATTTTATTTTTTTTACTGGGCGAGAGATTCCTTCCCCCGCAGACGGCTGTGTATTTGTATTAATATGGGTTTCAGTAAAGGGCACTCCTTGGCAGGCTTTTGGTCAGCAATTGGTGTATCTCTGTTTACAGCTATCCAGGGTTACACAGCAGCCTGCACATCCAGGCCTTCTGTTCAAGGCTTACTGCTCTGTGCCCCCCAGGCAAGAAAAAAATGGATGTTACGGGGGGGTTCCTGTTTGGCTACAGGAAGTAACAAGGCTATATGTTACAAGGTTGAAAATAAACACATACTAATCTAACTAACTAATCTACGTGAGTACGTACTCGCCTAACCTTGGCACAAGGGTGGGAACAGTCTGCAGTGTTGCCGGTTGTCTGATAATTATCTGATTCTGTAATAAAACATATCTCCGAAAAACTTTGTAATTTTGTATCTGTACATTAAATCTTGATTTCAGCCAAAGTGAGAATAACTGTGATATATTACGTAAAGTGGTAAAGTAGATGTTAATATCAATTGTTATACAATCTGAAACTTTTTGGCACCTTTAGGACTTTCTTGCTAAAATATCATTCATTCTGGATTGAAAATGAAAAAGAAAATGGAGCAGTGGAGCAGTCAATATTTTCTGTGCAGACTCTGCTCCAGCTCCAAGTAAAAATCCGCAGCTCCACTGCTCTGCGCTCCAGCTCCGGACTCCGCTCCAAAGCCCTGGTTTCAGGCAACATAAGTGGGTTGTTAACACCCATGCAGTCACAGAACAAAGCTAGTCCAAAAAAAGATGTTAAATCCCTTCTTTTACCCTTTCCCTATCTCTTAGTGGGAAATGCATACAGCAGCAGTTTGCATGGCACCAAAACCTCGTTCCAGATAGTTAAATATAATGGATATACTGCAACAATAATATCTATGTACTTTTATTTGCTTAGTGAAAGGTAACATAACTTTACTTTTATGGCTCAGTGTGATTGATAGCACAGCTTTATTGTGCAGAAAGAAAACTCATAACTGGCAATCAAACCATTCCAAGCAGTTTATTTTTTGCTTTGTTTTACAAAGGTGACCTGCAATTATTTTTGTAGTCTTCCAACACATTAACACTCTAAAATGCAGGAGGAAGTTATGGGACCTACTTTCCTCCTTTTACAGATTTTAAAATCAAAGCCAAACTGTAACTATATGACATCCCAACACAACATTCTGCCATAGAATCAGGGTCTTAGCTGACAACATAATATCCAACATGGAACTGTATGGGAGGCTGGAGATGATCATCAGGATTCAGACCAAGAAAAACCCGTAATACTGTGCAGTTCTGAAAACTTCAATATCCTTATTTTACAGAAACACTTTGCTACATAATACAGTAACTACGTACTTCTACAGTACACAATTAAGTCAACCTAATTTACACCCATACATACATCCACCATGACAATTGCATTGCCCGTGCTTATCTATACTTTGCTTTTACCAGTGGTGTGCATGCTCACCAAGATCATTTTCACTGATCATACAGTCATTGTGGCTTCTGAAAGCTAGTAACAGCGGATGCAAATAAAGCAAAATCTATCCTGAGCTAAAAGTACACTGACTTCTTCTCAGAGGTGGAGTTAAGGCAGAGTAGCAGGTGAGTTAGGTTGTCAGGAGCAAAATTTTAGTGTATATGTTTACATAGTTAGGTCTTTAGGGATGTTAAAATGTGGGTAATTGGCTAACGGTGCAACTGCAGAACATTTCAGCATTTACACACAATCACAAAGAGGGGCAGCAGCCAATTCCCAGGGAGCCGGTGAGCATCAGGAAAGAGCTTTTAAGCCAGCTCTCTACATGTACCAGCTCCCGCCTGCTGTCCTGTGCTGCTGCCTCAAACAGAAGCTAACTCTCTGTATACTGGGGCCCACATTTCACCCCTCTCCCAAGGGAACTAGCTGCTGTCCCTGGTACAGAAGCAACAGTGTGGGGCAGCAGCAGGCTCCCCAGGAGCCAAACCAAGAGGTGTGTGGAACTGTTTGGGTAACCCATAAGCTCATGCTTATCAGCTACCCATTTAAATGGCTACACTCTTACATCCCTACTGTCTTAACATCTACCTAACTTTGTAATGTAGACCAGGCCTAAGTTTTAAAACATTTACACAACAATTATCTTATGCTTTAACTATCAGAAGGGAAGCCATGTTACTCTGTAAAAGCCCATTTAGTTAAGTTAACCAGTGAAACATGATATTGCTCTTTGTGCCTCTACCATCCTGTTAATCTGTCTTGGAAGGGACTGTCATTTTGCTACTGTTCCTACCACATAATGGGGTACCAATCCTGCTTAGAGCCTCCTGTTACTACTGTAATACACAAACAGTAGTCTTGAGGTCATTCATCACAAAAGTTTGTGCTTAACTCTTCATTTAAGAGACACAATTAAAGGGCTAGTTACCCTGCCTTTGTTAATTTCCATGTAACAATGGAGTAAAAATAAGAACCAGGATCATTGCAGGTGGAGGGGAAAAAATGAAGGGGAACAGGAAGGATCAAGGATAGTTTCAGGGGAAGCCGGATGCACATTATTTGTTTTCATATACAATTCCTTGCTTTATCCACTCAGACCAAAACATGAACTACTTTAAATTATTAACAACCCCGTCTCACTTTAAATGTATGTGATTTTCATATATCTGCTTATAGAGGAATACTATCAATTCATTTAAAGCAAGTGATTAGATGTTCTCTCAACAAAACCTCATACACATTGCCTTTTTGTTTAATACAATACCAGGGTATTTAAAATTGCCAGACCACATTGGTCTGCTCTAGAATACAGAAGTTTCCTTTGAAAACCTTTCTGCTAATACACCATCATGACTGCTACATTTTGCTCACTTTTTTAAAATAAGGTCACGAAAAAAAGACGTTGCTTCTCCTGCAGCAGGTGAAATCCCTGATACCTTGAGGACAAACCCCAAGGAGCTACAAATTGTACAGACACACAAGCCATTCCAAGTTAACACAGAAGCGAAAGGGGCCGCTGGGGAGAGAGCAGGGACCAGTAGGCAAGCAGGGCTGGGTTCTGTACCTGGCGCTAGCTGCCTCCCGCCAGCGGAGTGACCTTGGGCAAGTCACTTCACCCCGCAGCGCCTCGCTTCCCTGCACCCCCGTTCTTCTCCTTGCTCGTGCCTACTCTGCCCGGGGCTATAACATCCCGGGTCCCACCGGCGGCGCCGGGTTAGCTCAGGACGAGGCACGTGCGGCAGCCGCCCCGCACAGCCAAGACGCGGAGGGGCCAAGTCAGCGGCCTCCCGCCCGGAGCGGGAGAAAAGGGGCGGTTGCCTCCACCCCCCCCCCCCGCATGCGCGCGCCGAGCGAGCGGTTACACAAGCCCGAGCGCCCATCCCCCGCACGCGGGTTGACCAGCTCCCGTCCGGGGAGACGCGGATCCAGACCTCCCCCCCCCGCAGCTGCACGCGAGGCGGGGCGCGCGCTCACCACTCCCACCGGGTGTCGGAACAATCGCTTCACGAGCCCCCGCGACGCGACGCCGGTTGACACCGCCATTTCGACCTCCCCAGACAGCCACGGGTTGACTGCGCATGCGTGGAGGCGGGCCTGCCCACGCCGTTACCGGCGCGAGCCTCCGGGAAAGACCAACTGGTGGGGGGAGGATAGCGTGACGTGCGTTTAGGCTTACGCAGTACAGGGAGTGGGGGAAAGTCTGACCCTCAAACGGATGCTGTTACTTCTCTCCCCCTTTCAATGGGCTCGTCCGGAGAGGCGGGGGCTGGGCCTGCTGGCAGGTGAGTGATCGTGTCGGCTACTCTCAGCTTGGCCCTTGGGGGTCGTAGGGTGAGTCTCCAGCCCCGCCCCCCAGCGCGAGTCTGGGGGGTGCCGGGACCCAGGGCCTGTCCGGCCCTGTAGGGCCCCGCGCGCGGATCGGTCTAGCCGCGATGGGACTCCGAGCGCGCGGCCGGTGCAACCGCGTCACTGGCCCCGGGTTCCGCCAAGGGCCCAACGTCCCGGCTGCCGCAGCACCGGCCCCGAGCGCTGGGGGGCGCCGCCGCGAAACATGCTCCGGGCAGCGCCCCGCTTACAGCGCCTCCCGCTACGGGCCGCTCCCACGCGGGGGGGCGGTCACCCTGCGCAGGCCCCGTGCTGCGCCCCTCGGGGAGTCTGACGTGTCTGCGGGCGCCGAGGCGCGCCCGGCTGTAGAGCGGCTCCCTCGCCCCGTCCGCCGTGATCGCGCGCAGCTGCCACAGCGCGCTGCTGCTGGAAACGCGCCGGGGGCTCCTTGGGTTCCTCGCATGCACTAACTGGAAAAGACGTGTCCTTGCAGGTCAGTGCGTGGGACCAGAGCAGTATAAGCACTTCATTGGATGACGTTTTGCTTCCTACTGGCCTGAATGGCAGAAAAAATATAGTCTGCGTTTGCGCTTCCCGTTTACAAACCATCATGGTCTAGAACAGTGGATCCCAAGCCCATTCACAAACTGTCAGCAGAGGGGTAACATTTTAGTTGCATATTCATATAAATTATGCATATTCGTTATGTAAATAATGAATATGCAACTAAAACATTACCGGTCTGCCAAAAGCCCAGCCCTCAGAGCTCCCAGTGCCAGCCCTAACCCAGTGCGCCTTTCCACTAGTCCTAGCGCCAGCCACAGATCCCAGAGTCCCCTGTACTGAACCCCCCCCAGTGCCAGCCTCCCACACTGAGCCCCCCAATGCCAGGCCCCCATTCCAAACTCAGTGCCAGTCCCATGCCCCCTCACCAGATCCCGCAAGACCAGCCTCCTATTTTGAGCACCCCTGCACTCAACCCTCCCCCCCAGCAACCCCAGTCCAGCCCTCCCTCCGTAACCTCTCCCCCAACTAGCTCTGTCTCCCAAGTCCCCCTAGACCCGCTTCTGGAGCCCCCAGTGCCTGCCAGGTTCCCCTCACTTAGCCCTGCGATGTTGCCCATGTCACGACAGCTCTGGGGGCTAGGGCACACCACCCAGCACCTCCCCTCCTGCTGTGGCTATTGGGAGAGGCGTGTCCTGTCCTGCCTCTCAACCAGCCAGTGCTGGGCAGGGGCAGGGTCTCCAGCCATGGAAGAGCACTTCTTTGCGTGGCAGGAGGGCTGTGCCAAGCGGCTCCATGTGGCCCTACCGCTGCATAGGGAAGCGCTCTTCTGCAGCTGGGAGGAGACCCCACCCCTGCCTGGAGCTGGTTGGCTGAGAGGCAGGGCAGGATCTGCCTCTTCCAACTGCCGTGGTGAGAGTGGTGTACCCCTGCCCTGACCCCCAGAACTTCCACGGCCCGGCGGTTGGGAATCGCTGGTCTTGAACAATCCTTAAAAATGAAAAATATTAACTTTCTGATATAATAAAATGTTAATATGTATTTGGTAATGGAGTTGTATTGTAAACACTTGCTTAAACACATTTGAAAAACCCTGAAACTCTGAAAATTTATTTGCTTTTTTAACAGTACTTGTTTTGGCATCTTTGTGAGAGAGCGACAGCTCATTATATTTGTGTAATGCACAGGAGTGGAGGTGGGTAACTGCATATCTTTATTCAGATATGGACATTTGCATCCAGTTCTCAGTGAACATATTGACAGCAAATTTTAGATTGTATGGACTTTGGGACTGAGATGATTTTGGTGTGTCAATATAGTACCTAATATATAGTGCAGTCCAAGGCTAGGGCTCCTAGGTGCTATAGTCATACAAATAATAGTTGTGATCTATGTTGACAGTCTCCACAGACACACGTCTGAAATAGCATGGAGATGAACTTCTCTCTCCCCTTGATAATTCTATACAATGTAATGAACATATTGGATTGATGGTTGGTGTGGGGGTGAGAGGGAGCAACTCACACTACCACTGCCCAAAACTCACCTGTTCCATGCTTGCAAAAGACTTGTCTATTGATTCCCACTGAGATCACATCTTTCACAAGTCTTCTTCAGATGTATAAGCAGTTCCTACTACGCTATTCTACTTTAAATTGTATTTACCTTTGTACCAGACGTCTCTGTACCAACAGATTGATGGCGCATGGTAGATGCAGCAGCTAGGACCTCATTGCTTCCACAGGCCCTCTTTTGTGTGACTGATTAAAAGAATGGCAATGCCATGGAGAGCCAAATGCAGCCATGTTTTAAATAAATTTTCCAATTAGTATCAGAGGCAGCAAGGAGGGGAGCAGGAGCCAATGCTGGAGGGAGCCAGCTTAAAAGCAAGTTCCCCCCAACACCGGCTTGGAGGTGCCCCCCCACACTACTGTCTTTATCAGAGGCAGCAGTGGCTGCCGCGAAGCAGTCTCTCTTCATAGTGGGCACCTCACAGAGCAGCCTCTGTCCATGGGGAGCTTGGACCCCCCACGGACAGGTTCTGTTACCACCCCATGCTGCTGCTTCTGTATCAAAGGCAGCAGTGCGAGGCAGCAGGCAGCTGATCTGTACGGAGAGCTGTTTTTTCAACTGGCTGCTGGCCCTGCCTCGAGCACTATTGAATAGTCATGTAACCATTAAAAATCCCCCTCTATATTTCCAATTTGATCAAGCATTTAAAATAGAAATACTGAATAAAGTAACGGATGTGTTTTTGATGGGTACATCAGCACCCTCCCTCAATTACTGGTATCACTGACATGACTTCTTTTTCCTCTATGATTCTAAAGGTGACTCCATGAATAATTTAAATGATCCTCCAAACTGGAATATCCAGCCTAATCCAAGGGATAATGGTGGTGATGGAAACAAATGGAATTATGCTTTATTGGTTCCAATGCTGGGATTGGCTGCATTTCGTAAGTAATATTTTCAGTAATCAGATTTTTCTGACCAGCCCCAGCATTCTAATGGAAATACAATGTTTTGCTATGCGTGGGGGGTGGAGAATGTCAGAACTGACTGCTGACTTTTCTGAACCAAAATGTGGCATTAGATTGCTCCAAGAACCCCCCTTCTACCCAGCTGATTGGAGTGACATTTCCACAAGCCAGGGGAAAGTCAATTGCAACCGTCTTTACTGGCTAGAAGGTCAGGAAGGGGGTCATTTCAGCATATCAGAAAAGGAGAGAATTTGGTGAATAACTTTATTTGGCGAAAGTAAAATCACACTGTCCAAGTATAAATATTCCATAACACATAATGTGCCCCAGACTTGAGAGCAGGATGTAATTCCAAGAAAATGTCATGAGGTCAAACTTGGCAGGGAAGGGATATGTATTTAGGGAGGCCAATACATTCAAATACTAATATACATGTTTTTCTACACAAGTTAACTTACCATATCTTTTTTGGGGGGGAAATATGTAAGCCGGTGCAAAGTATCCTTTTTTCACTCATCCATTCTACTCCTCCACAGTTTGCCTCCATTCAGGGAATTGGAAAGGTTTATGGTTGAAGCATGCTAATTGGAGGAAGGAGACCTTTGTTCTGTTCCTAATTCTGCCATAGACTGAATGGTCCTGGGAAAGTCATTTAACCTCACTATTCATTATTATCATCAGATAACAGATAGGCCTTGCCTACATGGAGAGATAAGGCTGAATTTATTAAGGTCGATTTTTTACCACCTGATTTTGTAAAGTTCAAGGTGCATGTCCCCGTTGTATGCAAGACTTCAATGTACTGTGTCGTTAGAAGGGTGGCTATTGTAGACTAGATAGAACTAGATAAATTCATGGAGGTTAAGTCCATCAATACTTATTAGCCAAAATGGATAGGAATGGTGTCCCTAGCCTTTGTTTGACTGGGGATGGAAACGAATGGCAGGAGAGGGATCACTTGATGATTACCTGTTTCTGTTCACTCCCTCTGGGGCATCTGGCATTGGCCACTGCCAGAAGACAGGCTACTGGGCTAGATGGACCTTTGGTCTGACCCAGTATGGCAGTATAAAACAGCTTCCACGTGCAGAGAAACTGAAAAGCCTGAGACTATTCCGTTTAAAAAACAGGTGACTCTGGAGGTCTATAAAATCATGAATGGTGTGGAGAAAGTAAATACAGTATTGTTATTTACGAACCAGCAGTCACCTAAGAAAATTAATAGGAGGCAGATTTAAAATGAACATAAAGAAATATTTCTTCACACAACTTACGCTCAACCTGTGGAACTTGTTGCCAGGGGATGTTGTGAAGACAAAAAGTATAGCTGAGTTCAAAAATGAATTAGATAAATTTGTTGAGGAAAGATCCATCAGTCACTATTAGCCAAGATAGTCGGGGAAAAAGGGTCTTTGTGTACCTAAACCTCTGATTGCGAGAAGATGGGAGTGGATGATGGGAGAGGATAGATGGATTACTTTATATATTGCTCTGTTGCATTCATTCCCTCTAAAGCATCTGGCATCAGCCACTGTCAGAAGATTCAGCTAGATGGACCATTGGTCTGACCCAGTATGGCCATTCTTTATGTTTTAAAACTGTAGATTCATAGACTTTAAGGCTAGAAGAGACTGTTATGATCATCAAGTCTGATCTTCTGTATAATACAGACCATACAACTTCTCAGTTTTGTATGATATGTGAACTGAAGAGAAGTTCAACTCTTTGGGTATGTCTAGACTACATGCCTCTGGCGACAGAGGCATGTAGATTAGACTACCCGGCATAGGAAAATAAAGCGGCGATTTAAATAATCGGCACGTCATTTTAATTTACATGGCTGCCGCGCTGAGCCGATCAGCTGTTTGTCGGCTCAGCGCAGTAGTCGGGATGCTCCGCGGTCGACATCAAAGGCATTTGTCGACCTCCCAGGAGGTCGACCTTGGAGGTCGACAGATGCCTTTGATGTTGACCGCGGAATGTCCAGACTACTGTGCTGAGCCGTCAAACAGCTGATCGGTTCAGCGCGGCAGCCATGTACATTTAAATGAAGTGCCGATTATTTAAATCACCACTTCATTTTCCTATGCCGGGTAGTCTAATCTACATGCCTCTGTCGCCAGAGGAATGTAGTCCAGACGTACCCTTTGTCTTTGTGAAGAAAAAAATTACTACTAATAATAGTGGCCACAGAAACTTCTTAATGAAGTACTTAAATATTTTTGATTATCCATGTTAACATGTTTTGTTTACACATGAAATTTGTTTTATGTATGACAGGATGGATCTGGACCAGAGAGTCTCAGAAAGAGATAGAAAAAGAAAAAAGAGATTATTATAGAAAATTAACATCTGTACGAAGAGATCTTGAATCAAAATATCGTGACATAATCACAGAAAATCGTCACACAGTTGCTCGCTTGGAGTTGGAGCTTGAAAAGGAACAAAAAAGAAGCCTAAGCTATCGTGAAGCCCTAGTCTCCCAGAGTCGCAAATTAGTAGAAGAAAGAAGAATTCTAGAACAAGAACATGAAAAGTTAGAACAAGAAAAACAGGTTCTGCTGCGCTCAGGGGCAGCAGGTGCCTTGTATCATAATTATCTTGAAAAGGAAGCACAGTGGCAAAAGAGAGCTAATATTGTAATAAAAGAATTTGAAGAAGCACTTTTAGAAAGACAAGACATCTACTGTAGTTTTGTGCTGCCCAGAAACCAGCGACTAGAAATAGAGAAAAAATTGCTAATTAGAGCAGCAACTGATCCTGTTGCTATGGATCTAGAAATTGAAAGTGGTTTAAAAGATATTTTTAAATATGATACATATTGTGGTAATGTGTTGAACACAAACAAACGTCAAAATGGAAGACTAATGTGGCTTTATCTCAGATATTGGGAACTAACAGTTGAATTAAAAAAGTTCAAGAGAGTAGAAAAGGCCATATTGGAAAAGTGATGTATGAGAAAAGTAGTGGCATTTCAAGCACAATGGCATGTGTAGTATACAATGACTCACTGGTATTCTGAAACTACTAATTTCCTATAGTACATTCATCTGTTTTCACTTCCTCCTTGCAGCCACATTTACAGCTATCCAGGCAAGTGTCTCTACTGTTGGTGCTTTTCCATGGATGTGCCAACAATAAATGTGCATTAAAGCAGTGCAGTTTACTTTAAGACTGTGTCAGCTGAAAGATACACTTTGTATTCATAGTGAGGATAGCTGAGTGTGCTCCCAACTCCTGATTTCCTGCATGGCAGTGCAACATCTTTTTGTGGAACTCAGGAAAACACTTGGAGGTGACTGTACTAACAGTGAAATTGTTTTTGTTATATTTAGGTGTGAGAGACTTTTTCTGTACCAGTGAAAAAAGTGTGCAATCAAGTTTTCAAATTAGATTTGCCTTGTCTTCCAGGTTTGGTGTGCAAATGCTACTTTACACTACCTTATGCATAAAATATTTGCATGACATATAAAGACTGCAGATGATATTTAAAATAATACAGACGGAAAATAAATGCAAAGACTTCAGTCTCATGCCTACTGAAGTTAATGATAATGAGGGCATGATTGTTTCTTAATCAGGATTGCGTATGAGTTTTAATCTAAAAGTTGTCACTTTAAGGGGCATTCATACAATGGAAAAGTAAAACATTTAATCACTTACTTTGCCTTTTAGATCTAGGTTACCAATTTGGATTTTGTCCACCATGGTAGTGCCGAAGGCCCTATTGTTTTGACTGATTGATCTGTAACAGATTGATTATTTTAAGCCCATCCTTAGTAGACAGATGTCCACATCATAAAAGCCATCATCGCATTCAACAGAGATTTCAAGGATTGACTGGAGGTAAAGACAAACAACTCTCTTATCCTTATATGTAGTCCCTCCAGATCAAAAGTGGGACCTTGGCTCATGTACAGTGAGAAGATAGGTGGGGAGCAAAATTATCCCCTGGATTGATTTTGGGGAAGTAACAGAGAAAAGGAATTCTCATTGAATTTTCCTCTTTGATGCCTCTCTTCTAGATATTTTAGTCATGGTGGGGTAATTAGCCCAGGATTCTGACCTTATTGTAGAATTAAAAAGAAGCAGTTACTTATTCATAAGTAAAAACAACAGAGGATAAAAAAAAAAAAACCCTTTCATTTTTCAAATCTATCCTATGTAAAGTGCCTCTTGACAAGTTTGGTTTTTTCTGCCAAAGGATAAAAGAGAAGCAAAAGGAAAATGGATATACAATATGGGTGTGTCTAGACTACAAGGTTTTGTCGACAAAAGTGGACTTTTGTCGACAAAACTATACCTGCGTCTACACTGGCGCTGAGTTCTGTAGACTCAGCAGTTTTGTCGACGGCTGTAAACCTCATTCTACGAGGAATAATGCCTTCTGTCGACAGAAGGCATTATTGCATGTATACTGTCCTTTGCGTCTACACTGTCATTTCGACAAAGCAGATTGCTTTGTCAACAGAACTGGATGTAGTCTAGTTGCTCTTTGCCGACAGAAGCTTTGTCGACAGTATCTGTCAACAAAAATTCTTTTGACAAAAGCCTGTAGTCTAGACATACCCTTAGTGGGAAGTAATGTAAATCTGTATTTAAATTGATTTATGTAGATGTTTGTAATTGTCAATTTCTATTAAAAATTGTTTACATTACAGCCAGAAGGGGAATAACTGATTATTTCAGAATTAATTTTACTGATCTCTAGGATGCTATTATAATATGTCGAACAGAAAGAAAATTAAATACGCTAAAGTGACAAACTTGGGCTAAATTTGGTCCATGATAGAGTTTTTTGTAACAACTATCATTTACAAAAACTAAGATCAACAGAAGAGTATCCATGGATATTTTTCAGTATCGAAGGTTATGTCTGTATTCTTATAACTGTGTGCATCACTGTAGTAGCCGGCTGCCTCCTAAGGGACAGAACAAATACAAAAGACTTTTGCACTGTATCAGTGTCTCCTTTGTATTTCCACTGAAGTACTCAGGCAGTGGGTGGTTTTTTTTTTTTCATTTTTGTTTTAATTTGATTAGATTTTTGTGAGCAAAAGTTCATCTGAAGAAGCAGGTTTTTATGTTGATAGAAATGAAAGAAATATATACCCAGTACACCTACTAAAATGTTGTAAATTTGTATTATCTCTTTGAAAAATACCAAAATTATTTGTCATCTTGACTTACATTTTTCTATAGTTTGTCACTGATATCAACTCAAAAATATTTACAAAGATGGCACAGAGATAAGAGGGAAAAATATTTTTCAGTTTATATTAATATTTAAATTGTGGCACTGTTTGTTTTATTCCTAATACAATGTTGTAATTAATCAGTGTATCTAAATACCAATTAGTAGAGTTATTTTTGTAAAAATAAGATTCTTTGAGGTTACATTTGTGTAACATTAGGTTTAGTTAATGGTGGCATGGCAGTGACTTGAAGTCCAGAAGCACATAATAGATTTAGGAGTACAACTCCAACTGACTTTCAATGGGACTTGTGCTCCTAAATCTCTTAGGCTCTTTCGTAACTCTCGTAATAAATAAGACTGTGTTGGAAGTTGTGCTGTATGCTTTATTTTGTCTCTGGCTCTTCAAATTTTGATCTAGGTAAAAGATTGATTTGCAGTGTCCCTATATAATATCTGTCTGTCTGTCTATCTAAAAAGTTTTTCCTGCTGGACAACAGAATGATGTTGTAATGTCATCAGGGTCATCAATATCAACAGGCTCTCTCAGTGAAGTGAAAGCGGCCAGAGAGAGGGGAGTAGGTGAATGTAGTAAGCAGAGGACGTAAGCCCCTACCTAGTATGGTATAAGGATCTGTTTCAGAATATTATCTCTATAATTAGGGTATGTCTACACTGCAGGGCAAAAGTTGAATTAAGATATGCAACTTCTGCTATGTCAATTGTGTAGGTGAAGTTGAAATAGCTTAATTTGGCTTTTGGTGCTGTCCACACAGCAGGAAGTCGAAGGAAGAACACTCTTCCTTTGACTTCCCTTACTCCTCGGCTGTGTCTAGACGGGCAAGCTTTTCCGCAAAATCATCTGCTTTTGCGGAAAAACTTGCCAGCTGTCTACACTGGCCGCTTGAATTTCTGGAAAAGCACTGATGATCTCATGTAAAATCATCAGTGCTTTGCCGGAAAAACTATGCTGCTCCCGTTCGGGCAAAATTCTTTTTCCGAAAGACTTTTGCACAAAAGGGCCAGTGTAGACAGCATATTACTGTTTTCTGCAAAAAAGCCCCAATCGTGAAAAAGTGCTTTTGCGGAAAAGCATCCTGCCAATCTAGACGTGCTTTTCCGAAAATGCTTTGAACAGAAAACTTTTCCATTAAAAGCATTTTAGGAAATTCATGCCAGTGTAGATGTAGCCCTCATGAAATGTCAGTGTAAGAAGTCCTCCAGCTCGACATTATTTTAAAATAATGGCTTGCGTAAATGCACATTTTGTTATTTCGAAATAATGCTGCTATATAGAGGTACCATAAGCTACTGTTTTCAAATAACTATTAATAAAAAATTAAATTTTGCTGCGCTGTTTCCTGGAGTTGGTTTGTTTGCAGAACAATTTGGGTGGCTGATATTTTGGTGTAGGACAGATCATTACATTCCAAATTGACACTTGCATAATTTAGTCTGAGGTCTCATGCACTTTGGAAACTCTTAAGAATTTTTTCTTTTAAGAAAAAGAAATAACAAATAATGGTCACCAAATTGATCGCTGAGGGTACGTCTACACTACAGCGCTAGTTCGAACTAACTTAGTTCGAATTAGTTAATTCGAACTAAGCTAGTTCGAACTAACGCATCTAGAACTAAAAACTAGTTCGAACTAGCGTTTTGCTAGTTCGAACTAGTAAGTCCACATTGAGTGGACTCTGAACAGGGCTTAAGGATGGCCGGAAGCAGTGCCGGCAGGGCATAAGAGGAGGACTTAGAGCATGGAGATGCTGTCTCAGGCTAGCCGAGGGCTGCGCTTAAAGGGTCCCGACCCCCACCCCGGACACACAGTTCTAAGGGGTGCCCCGCTTGCAAAGAAGTTCTGGCTTGGAGTGCCCTGAGTGCCCACACTGGGCACATCACACCACTCGGCCATCAGCCCGGCTGCACTTGCCGCAGGCTGCCATCTGGGGAGAGGGAGTAATTGGGGGGCTGCAGGAGAGCTTCCACCCCCAGAAGCCCGCAGAGCCAGCCCAGTCCTCCCCATCGGGGGCTCGTACCCCATTCCTCCCTCACCTCCTTCCACTTGCCCTTCCCTAGCCCCCCTTCTTATTGATGTACAAAATAAAGATAACGTTTCTTCCAACATTGACTCTGTCTTTATTGAACAAAACTGGGGGAGACTGGGAAAAGGAGGTGGGAGAGGGGAAGAGAAAGGCTGGGAGAGGGGAGGGCAACTAACATGATCAGGGGTTGGGAACAGGTCCCAGATGAAGAGAGGCTACAGAGACTGGGACTGTTCAGCTTAGAAAAGAGGAGACGGAGGGGGGACAGGATAGAGGTCTGTAAAAGCAGGGGTTGGGTGGAGAGGGTGCATTCAGAAAAGTTCTTCCTGAGTTCCCATAAAGAAGGACTAGAGGACACCAAAGGAAAGGAATGGGTAGCAGGCTTGAAACTAGTAAGAGAAAGTTGTTGTTCTTGACAAAGCAAATAGTTAACCTGTGGAACTCCTTGCTGCAGGAGGCTGTGAAGGCTAGAACTAGAACAGAGTTGAAAGGGAAGTGAGATAAAGTGATGGAGGTTGGGTCCATGGAGTCCTATTAGCCAGAGGGTAGGAGTGGTATCCCTGCCCAAAGTTTGTGGAAGGCTGGAGAGGGATGGCACGAGACAAATGGCTTGGTCATTGTCTTCGGTCCATCCCCTCCAGGGTCCCTAGGGTTGGCCGCTGTTGGCAGACAGGCTACTGGGCTAGATGGACCTTTGGTCTGACCCAGTACGGCCATTGTAAGCTCAGGGCTCAGTGTCGGGGGTCTCAGTGGACCCCCTTGATTTTCATGCACACCTGGTCCTGGGTGGCCAGGCTGGCAGCTCTCCTGCCCTAGACGGCCACTTTCCTGTGCCTAGTGCGGAGATCGTGGACGAGGTCCACGATGTCCGCACTAGCCCAGGAAGGTGCCCGCCTCTTGCGGTCCAGGGCAAGCTCCCGGGAGCCGCCAGCCTGGTCCCGGCAAGAGGGGGTGGGCTGGGGGGCATCGGGTGGGTGGCTCTGTGCCGTGCCAGGTGCAGGGTCTGCTAGCTGGGTGCTGGCAGGCTTGCACCTGGCACGGGCACCGTAGCCAGCCCGTGCCCCTTTAAGGGGTCCGGGGCCGGGAGGGGGGCATAGAGTTTCCCTGGTGTTGGCCAGAGTGGCCACCAGGGAAACCTGGGGAGGGCTAGCCTCCCACTAGTTCGAACTAAAGGGCTACACAGCCCTTAGTTCGAACTAGCTAGTTCGAACTAGGCGTTAGTCCTCGTAAAATGAGGTTTACCTAGTTCGAACTAAGCGCTCCGCTAGTTCGATTCAAATTCGAACTAGCGGAGCGCTAGTGTAGCGCATAGGAAAGTTAGTTCGAACTAACGTCCGTTAGTTCGAACTAACTTTCTAGTGTAGACATACCCTGACAGTGGAGCTTGTATTTAAATAGACACATCAGCTGTCATGAGAGAGAAACAGCTCAGCCACCCAGTTAGTGTATTTATTAGATAACATTGCTTGCCTTCCCTCGTGCTTCCTTCCCATTCAGCTTCTCCACATACCTTAGTTCCCAATATCCAATATTCCCCTCCCATGGAACCTCACATCATCCCAGTCCAGTGTTCAGAGGCTCCCTGGGGGGCCCGTCCATTCCCTCACTGTTGGTTTAACAGTGGCATATTAATATTCCTCTGTTACTTATTGTTTACTTTATTTACCTGTATAACTCCTCGTATTTTAAAAAATTAGACAGGTGTACTGCCTTATTTTTGGCAGGTGAATGCACTTCTAGTATTGAATAAAGGGTAAAC
The DNA here is from genome assembly GCF_052426305.1 of Pelodiscus sinensis. Lineage (NCBI taxonomy): Eukaryota > Metazoa > Chordata > Testudines > Trionychidae > Pelodiscus > Pelodiscus sinensis. The sequence goes on from NC_143053.1 coordinate 153,219,953, forward strand.
AACTAAGTATCTGTCTTTTATTTTACCGGGTACATAATTGATCTGTTAATTATCCCATCACAACTGCCTCACATATTTTTGAACCATTTCTCTGAGGTTGGAGTAATTTTTTTTTCCAGGAAAAGGCTATCAGTAACTGAGCAGCTACTAGCAGATAAGAGATAAAGCCTCCATTTCCTTTTGTGTGACCATTTCTTCTAGAAAATCCCAAAGAATACCAAATGATCATTTGGTAATAAACATCCAACAGTTTGTGATATTGGTTACAGATTTCATCCCAATAGACTCTAATTACTAGATAGATCCAGCTTATATGCATAAAATCTCCTCGTTCACCATAATTTCTCCAGCATTTATCCTCATTTAATCTCTCTATTTTTTTACTTAATTGGCATAAGGTATCATTGAAATAACATCTTAAATTCATTTTTCATTATTATGCTACAGACTGGCTTTGTAGTCCTCTTTTCCAGATCAAGTACAGGCAGTCCCCGGGTTACGTACAACATAGGGACTGTAGGTTTGTTCTTAAATTTAATCTGTATGTAAGTCGGAACTGGCGTCAGCCGCTGCTGAAACTGATCAGTTTCAACCGCGGCTGAATCTGGACGCCAGTTCTGACTTACATACAGATTCAACTTAAGAAACCCAGGCGTCCCCAAGTCAGCTGCTGCTGAAACTGATCAGCGGCTGATTCCAGGAAGCCTGGGGCAGAGCAACTCTGCCTCGGGCTTCCTGTAGTCAGCCACTGGTCAGTTTCAGCAGCGGCTGAATTGGGGACGCCTGGGGCAGAACAGCTGGGGTGCTTCTGGGTTGCTCCAGTAGCGCGGCTCCTCGGCGCTACTGGAGCAACCCAGCAGCACCCCAGCTGCTCTGCCCCAGGCGTCCTGATTCAGCTGCTGCTGAAACTGACCAACCCGGCAGCCCCCAGCTGCTCTACCACAGGGGTAGGCAAGAAAAGCCTGGTCTGCTGGGGGGGGGGCCACTAGCTGCACCCCCCCCCAGCAGACCAGGGAGGCGGGGGTGGCGGGACCGCCCAAGTCCTCCACGGCTTTGCTCCGTCTCCCTGGTCTGCTGACCTGGGAGACGTGGAGCAAAGCCTTGGAGCACGCGCGCAGCAGGACAGTTCAGGCGTGCCGCGGCTGTCCCACTGCTTGTGTGCTCCAAGGCTTTGCTCTCCATTTCCCTGGTCTGCTGGTCAGACCAGGGAGATGGGGAGCAAAGCCGCGGAGCACGCCCGCAGCAGGACAGCCCAGGCGCTCTTGGGCTGTCCCCCTGTGGGCGAGCTCCGCGGCTTTGCTCCCCGTCTCCCTCATCTGCAGGGAGACGGGGAGCAAAGCCGCGGAGCACGCCCGCAGCGGGACAGCCCAGGCGCGCCACGGCTGTCCCACTGCGGGCGTGCTCCGAGGCTTTGCTCCCCATCTCCCTGGTCTGCTGGTCGGGAGACGGGGAGCAAAGCCGCGGAGCACGCCCGCAGGGGGACAGCTCAAGCGCGCCCGGGCTGTCCCACTGCGGGTGTGCTCCAAGGCTTTGCTCCCTGTCTCCCTGCAGACCAGGGAGACGGGGAGCAGCTTTTGTCGCCCTGGAGGACGGGGGCGGCGGACCGCGGCGCATCTGGGTGTCCCGCTGCTCCCATCCTCCGGGGCGAGAAAAGCCCCGTTCGTAACTGCAGATCAGACGTAAGTCGGATCCGCGTAACTCGGGGACTGCCTGTACCATTCTTACCAGGTAATGTATCGGTGCAGATCCTTTTTCCAGCATATCATACATGGACATATTTTGGTTAGGAAAGTTGTCTGCAAAGATTGATATGAATTGGTAATACAGTTGTTTCCTATGTAACTAGACGCCTTTGTTTCTATTAAATGTAGTTTTCTGTATTTCTGTTTTTCTAGAAATTTGAGAAAAATAATGCCCAATTGAAAGTACTTGTGGCATAGGAGAATGGGCTAATTAAACTTAGCTTTGATCTCTAAATAAGTCAGAAAAATATTTACTGAATAGCTGCCCAACCATCCCAATTTTTAAAGATGAGTTGTGATAAGGGATCAGAGCTGGATTATTTAAATGAATGTAATTGGTGAGAGAAAATAATGTATTTTACCTATACAGGCAGTCCCCGACTTACGTGGATCCGACTAACGTCGGATCCCTAGATACGAACGGGGTGAGGCAACTCCCGCACATGCGCAGCAGCATTCCCGGGGCTCGCTCACCTGGGTCCTAGGATCCTCCTCCTCCTCGGGCCGGCTCCGACTGGGGTCCTGCAGAGCTGCCGGGCAGAGGAAAAGTGCCTCCCCACGCCCGCTGCCCCCCCCCACCCCCCTGCCAGCAACAGGCTGCCCCCTCCCCTGAGCAACAGGCTGCCGAACAGACAAAAGCAGCCTCTCTGCCCCTCCTCCCCTCTATACATGCCGGGCTCCCCGGATCGCAGCAGTGTCCCTGGGGCTCGCTCACCTGGGTCCTAGAATCCACCTCCTCCTCCTCTTCGGCCTGCTCCAACTGGCCTCTGCCTGCAGCAGCTGGCCACAGGGACAGGGATCCCGCAGAGCTGCCGGGCAGAGGAAAAGTGCCTCCCCACGCCCGCTGCCCCCCCACCCCCGCGGCCTCGCATCCTGCACGCCTCCCCCCTCCCTCCCTGCCAGCAACAGGCTGCCCCCTCCCCTGAGCAACAGGCTGCGGAACAGCAGACAAAAGCAGCCTCTCCGCCCCTCCTCCCCCTATACATGCTGGGCTCCCTGGGCAAACAAAGACTCCACCAAAACAAACAAAGTGCTGGCCTCATTGTGTTAGCAAAAAAAGGACCCTCCTCCTAGAACCCTGGGTGGTGTGTGGAAATAAAGCTATTAGCTCAAAGCATGGTGCAGAGCTGTTTGGTATTTGATGAGTTACTCCTTTAGTCCTGAGTTTGTCACAGGGACAGAAATAGATGTGAAATCTTCTGAACAGGGGAACAGACAGCAAAACAAACATTAGAGGGGAGTTAACCTTTCCCTATGCTATCCAAAACTAAAAAAAATGTTTGGCTAGAGTTTCCCCTACAATATGTACCAGTTCCGACTTACATACAAATTCAACTTAAGAACAAACCTACAGTCCCTATCTTGTACATAACCCGGGGACTGCCTGTAGTTCTATCCTAAATCCATAGAATAGCCTTTCCTAAAAGGTATGTATACATTTCTTGAGGGTATGTTTTATTTTTTCTTTCTTTTTTTAATTACTTCATCACCTAGCAATGTTTACGCTGCCACAATTTTTGTGTTTAATAAAGACAAACACTTGGCTGAGTTAGTGTGCCTGCAATCCATTTGTGTTTTGAGGTACCTGACTTGCCAGTACCACAGCATATTTGGAACAGCCGATCCCCACCTTTTTTCATGGATCAGGCAAAATACCACTCATTCTTTCTTGGACTTTTTCTTAGTCCATATTAATTCTAACATCATCATCTGTAATCCTGCTAGGATTTTATTTGGGATGATCACAAAGATTTTGAAACAAAAAAGGTATCTTTGATAAAAAAATGTTCTTTTTATTATTTGCATAAGTAGTGATCTGACATTTCAGTTGTAGAGCATTTCTGTGTTTTTTGAGGTCTGAATTCCATAGTATTTTGTGTTTGTAATGTAGTTGTAGCCATATTGGTCCCAGGATATTAGAAAAGATAAGCTTGGTGAGGTAATATCTTTTACTGGTTCTGTTGGTAAGAGAGAGAAGCTGAAGCAGAGCGCTGTGTAAGCTTGAAAGCTTGTCTCTTTTACCAACAGAAGTTAGTCCAAATAAGTTATCCACCTTGTCTTTCAAGCATTTCATAAAATGTATTGTTTTCTAGAGGAATTACTTTTCAGTGTCTGGCAAATATATAGATAGCTAGCATTTCAGATTTTGCATAAAGTACTTTAAATGCAAATACTTTTCCATAGTCATGGATTTCTTTACAAAGTAAATGTAAGACCCATGGAAGAATTTTATTAATGTCCCTCCCTGGCCAAGTCATGATTTTTCTAAGAGATAAGCAAGTAGAGTGAAATTTTCAGCCCCCTGTACAATGACTAAGTATATGGAATACTATACTTTGTATATGGGAATAATGTACTCCGGGGAACAGAAAATTCCCCTTACAAACTCAGCACAAGTTTTACAGGTACACAAAGGTTGGGGATGCCCACCACAAGGCATGTCTACCCGCAAAAACAAAAAAACATGGCAGGAAGTCTTAAAGTCCTGATCTGCTGAGTTGGGCTCATAGGGTTCATGATACAGTGCTAAAAACAGCGGTGTAGATGTCCAGGCTCTGGCTAGAACTCAGGTTTTGAAGCCCAGGTTGTGGGATGGGTTTCAGAGTCCAAACATGAATGTCTGCACAGTTATTCTTATCCCTAAGTCTCGACTACATGCCTCTGGCAACAGAGGCATGTAGATTAGGCTACTCGGCATAAGAAAATGAAGCGGCGATTTAAATAATTGCCGCTTCATTTAAATTTAAATGGCTGCCGCTCTGAGCCGATCAGCTGTTTGTTGGCTCAGTACAGTAGTCTGGACGCTTTGCGGTCAACATCAAAGGCATTTGTCGACCTCCCAGGTAAACCTCATCCCAGGAGGCATACCTGGTAGGTCGACAAATACCTTTGATGTCGACCGCGGAGCGTCCAGACTACCGTGCTGAGCCGACAAACAGCTGATCGGCTCAGCGCGGCAGCCATTTAAATTTAAATGAAGCAGCGATTATTTAAATCGCCACTTCATTTTCCTATGCTGAGTAGCCTAATCTACATGCCTCTGTCAGCAAAGGCATGTAGTCTAGACATACCTTTTCTACATTGCTGTGACTATGGTTATGGTGCAGCTTTAAGCTTATGTAAATTTTAATAGAAGCGCTAAACCTTGTTTTTGTAAAAACCTCATTGAAATGGCAAAAACCAAAAAATTGACAGTGACTATAAAATCTTATCACATTTTGAATTTTTCACAGCTATAATGAAAAATGAATTAATACCCAGAAACTAATACAAGTTAAGAAACCACTCTGCCACACTTCTGGTAAGGTCTCCCTGATGAAGACTCTCCAGAGCACAATGAATCCAAAAGCTGAATTCCATTTGCCTTTTGTTTGCTGTTGCCAGCTAGAGATCTAGGCACTGTCCTGGCTTAGGGCCTCTAGGCATGCAGTCCAGCTACAGATCTTGTATCTGTCACCCTCTGGGCCATGAACGCCTGAGTCCAATAATCTGGCTCCTGAAACTTTGCTATGTCCTCCAAGTCTTCTGAGCAGCTCTTGCTCCTATCCCAGAATCCCGCGAATGGGGTTACTGCTTCAGTGGTAGATGCTGGTGAAAGCAAACAGACCCAGGCTTAGCAAAAACTTTACAGTTCAGATATTCTCTAATGAAAGATGAAGCACAACAGAGTACATGTCAATTAGAAAACAAAACCCACTCTGAATGTATGCCCCTTACTTTGGTCCACCCTTCACCTGGAAATTCCTGAGGGATCCAGCAGAGTTTAGGTAGGCAGGGTTTCTCCAGCCTTATTAGACTCCTGCAGCAGCTTCCCTCACCTTGAGCTAGTGAAAATAGCCAAAAAGCAAAAGAAGAGCATAGCTCTTGTACTGTATAACCATCCCCTCTCCTCTGTCATGTGATCTCCTGGTCAGTCTCAGCATGTGACCACAGACAGATAGCTTTGTTGCCAGACAACTTCTCTCCTAACAAAACAGTTCTCCTAGGTAGGAACAAGCCTCTTCTCTTGGGGCAGTTCTATTTCAACTAGAGCGCCCTTATCACTTTCTTGTGAGTCCTGTGTCACTACCTGCTCGAGCTACAGTGCAACCTGGGTGAAAAAGACAACAGAGACAGGAAAAATTCAAAATAGACTTTATAGTGTGACAATGATATAAAGTAAGAGCCCCCCCCCGGTATCAAATAGAATTCATAATTGAATATTGATAGATTTCCCAAACGGACATGCACTCTTTTGACAAATTTTCACTGGATTATCTCACTTTTCTTTGTAACTCCTTTGCAAGATTTTTAACACCCTAGGCATCCTTTGGACACACTGTTGCTTCTCATACGCTGATAGCTTAGAATATCATTTACACATAGGCAATGTTTAATATATTTAACGTTTTATAACTTTTAGCCATGACAGGAAATATGACCATAACCTCAGGTAGACTAGCTTACCAAGTGCATGGAATGTGTGACGTTCAGATATGATTATCTGCTGATAGAACTGATGTGAAAGCATACTGAGATTTTGCAATAGAGGGCAGGTATGAGTAACCTGGAGTATGTATTGCTTTTTGGTACCCATTGGAGGATGGAAAAGAAAACTTTGTGGAGCGTGAATATGTTCTATTGACAGTGCTGTTGTAGGCCATGTGAAAGTGGAAAAAAATGCACAAATATTTTCTTTGAACTTATTTCCATTCTTTTAAGGTTTTGAGTGGATGAATCTGTCCAGCCACAATTTTAAATGCCACTGCGATAGGGTTTTTTTAATGATTTATTTTGTCACCCTTGAATGATATGGTTGTTTTAGTTTCACCTTTTTAAATATTTGCAGTATGACAGACATTTTCAGAAACGTTGTATACTTGATGTCAAATCCTACTTGCTTTGTACCCATGTAAAATTGCGTTGATATCAATGACAATACTCACTTTTAGGTGAGGTGAACAGGAATTGACCAGGGTATCTGGCCAAATTTCAAGTCAAATTTCCAGTGTGAGTTAAATCCAGTTCCAGTAGGTGGCAGTCTGATATATTAATGTAGTATGAGCCTGAGATCTTGGCATAACAACTACTTCTAAAATTGCAATAAGCATTCTGGACTTGATCAGTACAGGGGTTTTGTTTTTGGGTTTTTTTTGTCAGAATATGTTTTGTACATAAAATGTGTTTAATTTAAATGTATTTGTTTATTTTTTATTTTTTAATTTGTTGTATGTAATACTGTCATTGGACTATATAAAAAGCTACAACATATTTATTGTGAAGGGCAGCTAAGAAGAAAGGTATAACTTCAAGTGAGTTATAATGTTCCCATTTTCAGCTGCTGAATCAAAATATTATTTACATGTTTTGAAAATAATTAAAAGTTAATCATTGTCAAACTTCTCATATTACTGAAATTGTTTTGGTTTTTATTATGCTTCTTTACTTTATATATTCCAGCTTTTAAAAGGCTTTTAATTGTACATATCACTAACTCTGACTTTGCATTTTAAATCCCTATGAAAATAACTAAGCAGAAATGCTGCCTGTATTACTAAACAGTGCGGTGTGATTTTATTGTAAATCTTGCAATATTTGGTGCTTTCCCAAAAACTTCAGCTATTGGAATCATGGGATTATGAGAGATCCTCAGGTTTCATTTTTTTACAAATCAGTAGTTTCCTAGCACTTGTGGTTGCAGAGGAAAGGTTGAAAATGAAAACAGTATTTCCTAAAGGCTCATGCAGCAGAAGGAACATAAGAAATGTTCATGATTTTGAGGTTTTGACAAATGGTTTGTGAATAGCTCAGGTTGGCAATACTTAAGGATATGATTTAATCATGGAAGTAATGGATTCATAATGATTTCTTTGGCTTCAACTCCTGCCACAGGGCTGTAGCTGTGATCTCTCTCAGTTGAGGCAGGGACTGGGGCTGTGAGGCCTCTTGGCTATGGTGAGGCTAGAGCTCCCCTGAGATGGTGGGGTTTGTCTGTCAGTCCCCACCTTCCAGGGCTTAGGCTTCAGACCCCAATAACTATCAGTGCCCCTCCCCGTGGGTGGGTTTTTTTTTTAGTAAAAGGTACAGATGGATCATGGACTTCCATTAATTTTTGTTTATTGCTCATGACCTGTATGTGACTTTTACTAAAAATAAACATGACACAATGTTAGCTATACCATACTCAGCATTGGTAAGGTTGAGGGCTGCCACTCATTGGAAAGATCCCATTTTCAGCTGGGAACTAAATCTGGCCCCCAAGTAGGATTGCCAGATGGTCTCACAAAAATTACCAAATACACGGGCTAAAAATTTGTCGAGCAAAAAAGAAAAAAGCCCACCCACACCGAACACACATCCTGTGTGGCTACTACCAAGCTGGGAACAAAGGGGGAGGCAGCAGAGCCTGCTCTGCAAAGCAGCCGCCTGCTACCCAAAGCAGAGAGAGGCAGACCCCCAGGCAACACAATGGCAGGGCGGAGGGTGACTCCCCCATAGCCAGGTCTTTGGGTGTCCCAGCGGGAAGAAGCAGAAATTCCACCCCAGTCAGTTTTGGCTGAGAGCCCACGGAAGGCGCCTAAACGCAACTACAAACCATCTGTGGGCTCCTCTCCTGGACTACGGCGCCACAATGTGCTTGATCAGTGCTCAGGAGCAGGGACAGGGCATCTCCTCCTCCCCAAGGCATCATTCCTCCTCAGACACAATCAGCTGAGGGCTGCCAGTGCCGATTGCGCCCCATCTCCCAGCCTGGGACTCCCTCTGGTTGCATGCAGAAGCTTGGCAGCCCCCAGCCGCTCCCCCCGCCCAGCTTCTGCACACAACCACAGGCTCCTAGCTGGGAGGTGGGGCCGCGATCGGCGCTGGGTGGCATGCAGAAGCTGGATGGGGGGAGTGGCTGGGAGTACCAGCCACTCCCCCAACTACCGCCAGGCTTTTGCATGCTAACACAGGCTCCCAGTGGCGATTGCAGCCCCGCCTCCCAGCCACTCCTGCCCCCCCCCCAACCAGGCTTCCGTCCGGCACCCAGCTGGAAAAACAGAAAATTCCGGACATTGCACATGTCCGGTATTTTCTGATTTTTTTTTTACTGGACAGAGGGTGCAAAAACTGGACTGTCTGGTAGAATACCAGACATCTGGTAACCCTAACCCCAAGTGTGCTCCCAGAGTCCACATTGACCCAAGAACAGGCGGGAAGGTGGTGGCACCAGAGCCTCTATTCTGCACCAGCCGGCAGAGTGGGCAGTCCACACATGGGGATCAATCAGCTTATACAGTTGCTCTGCACAATGGCATGCTGTGTTGTGTGGAAGAGGCACAATCCCTTCTATGGCTCCTCTCTGTTCCAACTTAGACCCTTAGTCTCACAGTTTCTGCCTTTATCTGTATTGGTCTTCTCCAACAGAAGCATGAGCAACTAAGGGCTCAATTCTTCCCCGAGTTACACAGGAACAACTTTAACTTCCAGCAAAGGAAGCTGGACATAAATAACTGGGGATATAATTGGGCCTTAAAATTTTAAGTCAGAAATAGACTGAATTCCTTCTTTAATAATGCATTCTAAAGCTAGGTGGGAACTCTATTTACAGAAATGCCATTATTTCATTTTTCCCCCATTGTGAAATGTAACCCCCCCCCATGTGATTTTTTTTCTGTGACATCAACAGGATTTATGAACCAACTTTTACAAACAAATAATTCCCTAGTAGACCAGTGGCATTGCTGCAGGTGGCCCCACCCACTATGCATCCAGGCCCACTCACAGCTCTCCTTGCACCCCAGCCCTTACTGCAGCTGCGGTGTAGGGCCAGGTGCTGAAGTTTAACCCCTCCCATCATTGCCCACCCATGTGTGCCTTTCTGGCTACACCAATATAGTAAACTGAGACTTCCCATGATAGAAGACTATTTCTGTGATATATTTTTCAGTGAGTTTTAATCCCCTAAAATAGGTAGCTTTACCCTGTTAACTTTGATTCCAGTACAGTGCTGCTGTAACACAACTATCTGAAATAATTCACTTAAAAATACCAAGCTAGAAAAATAATGATTCAGTCATGTAATGTGAGAGCCATAAATAGCAGCTATGTTGGAACAGTTTCAACATTTTAAAGGTCAAGTTAAACAAGATACAACTGGCAGCAAGTTGGCCATCTTAATAAACACAACGCTGGATTGAAACTGAATTCAATTACTTTGTTTTAATAGCATTTTTGTACCTATTTTAAAAAGAAAAAAAAATTTCACATTTTATCTTTAAAGAAGAAAGGGAAACAGTGAGTCCACAAGTCAGGGAGGGTCCCACAGATATACCCTCAGCATCCCAACCTTTTTAATAATGATGCTCACTTATCTTTGTAGAGCATATAAAGATTGGAGGCTAAAAAGTGCCTTACAAATTCTATTTTTGTGTTATTTTACAGTTATTTAGCACTTCCATATAGCCCCAAAACAAGTCCACCAAACTTCACAGACACTTGGAAAGCTCTTACTTTCATAAAAGGTTTACTGCAGTTCAAGATATAGCTAGAGAAAGGACTAATCAAGCCTATAAAAACTTTGGTCAAGGGACAATGAAGGATCGTCTGAAATAGATACAGCAGCGTTAACATACAATTCCTTTTCAGTGAAGTAATGCTATCAGTGAGGATACTTGATGAATTCTCCATCTGTATAAATTTTGTTTAGTAAAATCTATTATTTTGTGGAAATCTGAGCATATATAAATTACTAGACATATTTTTAAGTGACAGGCAAAGCAACTGTATCCTCACCTGATGTCTTCAGAATTCCATGACTTCAGTCATTCAGTTTTAAACCTGGGGATGATGATGGAATTGTGCTGTTGATACTGGTCAGTGATGTCCTTCAGGAGATGAGGGAGACAGGGACCATATTTTTTCCACACCTGGCAGCTGCATTTGAGAGATCTGTGGTTACTATCAGAGTGGACAAAGTCAATTTTTTGCTTTGTGAGAGGTCCCCATGCTGTGGAATGTGCTTGTTTGCTTTATTATGTTTTTGGTTGATCTGGGCTGCTCAGCTAGTACTTGTGGCAAAAAGTGCTGTCTACTACTGGCAGGAGAGTTTAAGGTGCTACTAGACTATTTGTTGTTTTTTTTAAGTTTTTCCTGTTGCAGACTAACTTGGCTACCCCCCTGAAGCTGCTTCCACAGAGCCTCCCACAAATGCTGAAATTGCTTAATAAGCAGGCAGCCATATTCTAGAACAGAGGTCCCCAAACTATGGAGCATGGAGGAATGTTTAGGGAGGACATGGAGGGGGTCTGAGCCAGTCCCCACAGGGGAACAAGGGACAGGGAGGGAATACCCCACAGCCCCTTTCCACTCCCAGTTTTGCTCCCTTCTCTGCGCCCAGCCTCAGCCCACAACTGCAGTCTGGATGCAGCTTCATACCCAGCCCCTCTCCAATGCTTGGCTTCTTTACCCCTATCTGCATCATTCTCCCTCTACTCCCAGGAGCCATGGCCCCGCTCCTGGCCCCAGCTTGCAGGCATGGAGTGGGTAAGGAAAGGCGTGACCCTGAGAAATTAAGTGTTCTAAAGTAATGTGTCACAGAAAGTACATTCCACTTGCACTATGTTTCAGTCTGCTCTAGCTGCAGGGTGAAGTGTAAAGTGTGGGAGAGGGCTGATATGAAATATATGATCATTTGTGATGCTGTTGGGGTTATTATTTGTATGGTGGACAGGTATTACTGTGATTGAGTCCATCCAGGGTCACTTAAGATAGTAATCAATAGGGATTCTAGCTTTCCTGATAAGAAAAATTAAGATTCTGTTTAAAAAAAAAAATCACATGGAAAAATCCATGTTATTCTATGACTAAAATGAAACGTTGAATTTTAGTTTCCCTAGCCACAATATATCCAGGTTTCAATTAGGCACAATGTTTTATTGATATAGTTACTATTTTAAACAAGTTGAAAGCCTACCAGTGCCATCAACCATTATAATAAAATAAATAGAATAGCAATTTGTATGTCTTAGATGCCAAGTGCGTCTATAGTCTATATTTTCAGAAAATATAGACAAACAAAAATCATCCATTCACTGTGCATTGTTTCTTTTCTCTGTTGATGACTCTGCTGTTTTAACCTCATTTTTGTTTCTTCTCGTTCAGTTTTTATTTTGCATTTTCTCTGCATTCTTCAATTCTCTGTCTTTGAACATAATCTACAGCCTTGCTGCATGCAGTGCAGATCAGCACTTTACCAACAACGTGAAATTTGTCCTTGCCAAACTCAGTGATGAGGTCTTTAGGGATGATTTTTTAAAGTGGCATCTTTTCATAACTTTAATTACTCACATCTAGAGGCCAAGTGAAATGTGAGATGCATTATAACTAGAACTATCAAGGAATAAAAAGATTAATCATAATTAAAATTAATCGATTAATTATGCAATTAATCATGCTGTTACACAATAATAGAATACCCTTTTAAAATATTTTGGATGTTTTCTACATTTTCAACTATATTGATTTAAATTGCAACACAGAATACAAGGTGTACAACACTCACTTTATTTTTAGTACAAATATTTGTACTGTAATAAACAAAATAAATAGTATTTTTCATTTCACCTAATACAAGTACTTTAGTGAAATCTCTTTAAAATGAAAGTTTAACTTACAAATGTAGAATTATATACAAAAATAACTGCATTCAAAAATAAAAGAATGTAAGGCAGTAGAGCCTACAAGTTCATTCAGTCCTACTTCTTATTCAGCCAATTACTCAAATAAATATGTTTATATTTTCATGAGATAATGCTGCCCACCTCTTGTTTACAGTGTCACCTAATGTATGCCCGTTCATGCTTCAAGCACCTTTCTGAAGAAGACACGGCCATATTGATGACTGTTTTGCTACGTAACGCTCCAAAGCAGTGCTGAATGCCCCATGTTCATTTTCATCATCTGAGTCAGATGCCACCAGCAGATTGATTTTTTTGGGGGGAGTGGTTCAAATTCTGTATTTTCCGTGTTGGAGTGTTGATCTTTTAAGACTTCTCACATCATGCTCCACATCTCAAAGTATTACACTGTTTTGTTTAATTCACATAGTAGTCATTAATGGAAACACCAATCTGCAAATGCATTCCCAGGATTTTGAAATACACAATTCCGTTGCAGTAGAGAGAGTGTCACTGTTGTTGGTAGTTGATTTTGATGCCATTTATTTCCTTAAAGCTTTTCATCTGATCAAATTATGTAGAAAAGGAGATGATGTATATTCCTGTCTCATTTCACTTGAAGGCTGCGTCTATACTACAAGCCTCTTCCGCAAGAGAAAATGCAAACGGAGTGCTCATTTGCATAGGTCGCACTCTCATTTGCATTTCTTCTTTGGATCCCTTTTGCACAAGAGGTTTTTGTGCAAAAAAGAGCTGTGTAGATTGCTGTGCAAAAACCCCCTTTTGCGCAAAAAATGAAGAACGGCTCTTGTGCAAAAGGGATCTGAAGAAGAAATGCAAATGAGAGCGTGACCTATGCAAATGAGCGCTCCATTTGCATTTCCTCTTGCGGAAGAGGCTTGTAGTATAGACGCAGCCAAAAAGAATACATAAATTACACATAATGATGGTCCACTAGTACATCCTGAATTCAAAGCACGAAGAAGGATGACAAATTACCCCTCACCCAGCGTCATTTGTTCATCAATCATTGCTCACTATCAATAGTGTGCTCACTACAATCCCAGTCCGGGCTTTATGTACCAACTGTAGGATTCTGACATGAGCATCAAAGGGGTGTAAAACAAAACAAAACAAAACAAAACAAAAACAAAAAGGGCTAAAATGGCTAGTGGGAAATACTTACACTTGCCAGCATCAGAACAAAAACTCTAGGAAATAAAACCAGAAATCATAAACAGTAGTGTTTTAACAGACAAGGAAATCCAGCTGGGGTAGGGGTTTGGGTTTTTAAGTCTCGTCTTGACAAATCCCTGGCTGGGTTGATTTAGTTGGGATTGGTTCTGCCTTGGGCAGGGGGCTGGACTTGATGACCTCCTGAGGTCTCTTCCAGCTCTATGATTTTCTGATTCTATGTGTGAGAGGGGGTGAGGGCTCCAACTGGGGTTATGGGCTCTGGGCTGGGGATAAACAGTTTGGATCATGGTAGGGAGCACAGGCTGGGGCTGAAGGGCTCAGAGTGTAAAAGAGAGTGTAAGGTTCAGGCTCTGGGAGATAGTTTGGGTACAGCAGAGGGCTTGGGGCATTCTAGGATTTTGGGGTACCAGATACGGTGCACCCACTTCAGGTGGGTCCTTGCAAGAGACCACATGTCTCTGCTGCTCCTAGGCAGAGGTGCGGCTGAGTAGCACTGTGCACTGCCACCACCTACAGGTGCTGCCTTTGTAGCTCCCATTGGCTGTAGTTCCTGGCCAATGGGAGCTGTGGAACCAGCACTCAGGGAGGAGCAGGGGCAGTGCACATAGCTCCTGTGTCCAGTCCTCTGCGTAAGAGCAGCAGAGACATGCCACCGCTTCTGGAAAGCCATGCAAAGCCATTTGGAAGCCTGCTGGCCCCATGCTAACCAGACCATATGTTGGACATTAAATGAAGATCAGAAATGGCAGTTTATAGCATTTTCCATATGGTACAGGGCTGGGTATTAGCTTTTACTGCAGTTGGTAATCATTCTTTAGGCAATTGGTAGTAATCCAAGTGCAGTGCATTGGAAAGGGAGCAACCAATTATGCTTCCAACTGGAGTCAATCCAGGGCTTTACAGTAGGAGTGGTTGAACCACTGTGCTGCTTGACTAAGAATTATTGCTTGGTAAAATTGGGAAATCTGAAGCCACCTGTTTGGACAGGGAGGTGTCATCTTTTAAAGAAGATTCTGGGTTTGTTACCAGGACTCCATAAGAAGGACCTGAACATGTTGATTTTGGTAAAATATAAAAGGGGGGATATGAATAGGGAGGAAATGAAAAAAAAATTATCCTGGGAAGAGCATGCATGTTTATATTTCCCCAAAGAGGGAGAGACAGCAAACTATTTAAACAGATGGCTGGCACTAGCTGCATGATTAATGGAGCTGGGCTAATTTTAACTATGTTTCTAGCTTCCTTAGGGAATAGGATACCAAGATAGCTGAGGTTTATCTGTTGCCAGCTAAATGTCCTTATAGGAAAGGTACTGCCATCTAAATCCAATGAGATCATTGCTTCTGATTTATCCATAACCAGATAATTTACTGAAGTTATCTATTGTTTATAGGATATTTGGAATTGATTGATCTGACTTTCATAAATAGGAGGCTGTCATCAGCCTATAGATGGATTTTTGTCTCTGAGTCCCTGATTTGATCCTTTGACTATCTTGGTGTTCCCTAATTAGTACTGCAAGTGGTTCTTATGCTAGATAACTTAGGAGCGTGAGCTGGGGCACCCAGACTAGTTCCCTCACACAGATCAAAGGGGGATGATATTGTGCTATTTGTTAGGATATGAGAGTTGAGTTTAGAGTATAACAGCTTTATCTATCAACTAAAGAAAAGGATTTCCCCTTTCCAAATTTAGCCAGAGTAACGAACAGATACTTCCAGTTAACTGTATTCACTAGTTTCTCTGCATCAAGTGGATGATTGCATGGGAATTTCTAGAAGGTTGATGGAATACAACACTCTAGAAATGGACTTTAATCAGCTGATATGTGTTATTTGAACCACACTTTTTTATTAAATCCCACCTGACTGTAATGAATCATAGATCATACACTACTTTTTCAGACCTCTCAGCCAATATTTTTGTATCATAGTCCCATCTGATCTTACAGTTTGAATCTATCAGAATCATTTAGTCTAACCTCCTGTACACTGAATGCCACAGAATGTCACCCACTCCTGAAATAGACCCATAACCTCTGGCTGAATTATTTGAAATTCTCAAATAATGACTTAAAGACTTCAAGTTAGAAAATCAACTCAGTATGGATCAAAGAGATGGGTCCACAACTCTTAAACTTTTTCATATCCTCACTTTTGATAATTACATTTCTTGTTTTCAGTTTTTCTATCTCATTCCTTTCCTGACCTGCCTTATATCTACTCCTTTCCCCTCCTTTTAAGGTCCCCGGAGCAGTAAAGGAGAACCCACACGTACCTTTTCAAGATCTAGAACAAAAAATGGCCCAACCAATTATATTATTTAAGTGCTTGATAAAGAGATTTGACCTAAATGCTTCTTAATACTATAAATTGTGTTTCCTTGAACATCATAGGGGCTAATCACCTGATAAGAAAAAGGTATTATCATCCGTTTAAAAACCCTGAAAACAGATATGTTCCTACAGGTCACTCACCTTAATGACTTGAAGGCAGAGAAATTTAGGAGAAGGTAGATGTAGGAAGAGGGTTTTAACAAATTATTCTCTGAAACGAAAGGTGTAGCAATGTCATTTCATAAAAGACCCAGTTTACAAGTTCTAGACATAAATAAAGAGGAGGAAGTTAGATCTTTGCTGATGAGATTATATTCATTGTACTCACTGTGTCTTCTAATGAGGAGATTCTGTTCTCAGCTTCCTCTACTCCTGAATAGGGTTGCCAGATAGTTTACCAAAAAATACCGACCCTCTCACCTCCCAAAAAAACACTGAGGAAAAAATCTGTTAAGCAAAAAACAATGTCTATGTAAACAGTCCCAGGGAGTCTTCTCTTGTACTGTTCTGAAGGCCAGTAGGGGAACCTGAGCCTGTTCTTTAGTGTAGGTTCTAGAGTAGGGAGTCTTGGCTCAACTGTTCTGGGCTCTATCCACTCTATCATTGCTCCTTCCCTGCACTGCTTCCTGAGCCTGCCCCTTCTATGGGAGTACCAGCTCCAAACCAACATTTGCCTCTTCCCAGCTGAGCCTCTTTTAAATAATCTGCTTCCTGGCTACTCTTCCAGGTGCAGCCTAGACAGTTAATTGGCCTATCTAGTCACTTTTATCCCTTCTAATCCTGTATGGTGAACATCCCATCACATACCCTCTCCCTCCCAACTACTATGTACAGGTGCTGCAGGTTCCTCCTTTTCTGGAGTGGTCACAGCAAGGCCAGCAAGTCATCCCAGAAGCAGATACACTATTCCATGAATGAGAAATAAATAATAATGATGAGCTCAGCATAAGCTTTGTTTTGAGCCGTTTTTCATTGCTATTATATACTTGAGTATATTGAATTCCCTTTGTGTTAATTGCTTCTGTATTTTAATCATGTCACTGGGGACTTTGGCTAGTTATCCTCCATGTAAGAGCATATCCTGGTCTATGTACAACATGAGTGCCACCCTTCTATCCAATGACAAAGCAAGGAATGAGTGTGGCTATAGACAGAATGGCCAGAACTAATTGGGTGAGGGGTGAATCAGAGATGAAGTAAGAGAGTTAAGTGTAGAGGTAACCATGATGGGTCATGGTACTGAACAGAGTGATTTTGCGGTAGGTACATATGTGGATAGACGAGATATCCCTTGGGGCCTTTGGAGGTCTGAAGATGTTCTGATGTGTGTGCATGGGCACGGAAGCAGCATGCTGAACAGATATGAGCAGTACTTGTAATAGATATGGCAGCCGCCTGTGTTATCTCTGGGGTCCTTTGTATTAAATTTATGAACGGTGTATGTGTGATTGTGTTCTACTTTTGTGGGAGGGTTTCAGCAGTTCTTTCAGGAACTAAGAACAGTTGGGGTGACGAAGGTGACTTACTGATGATAAGCCTTCAGTACAACCTATTCATGTGGAATTTCTGCACCAAAAATTAAAAATTCTGTGCACAATATTTTAAAATTCTGCATGTTTATTTGTCAAAATAAGAATATAATAATTGCAATTATTTTGGTAATTTTTTTTCAAAAAGCCTATCAGCTAATCTGTAACAATACAGACAACAAAAAAGATTCAGAATTTTTTTTTAAGACAGATTTCTGTCTAGGCATAGTAATACAGAATTTTGAATAACAATGCATTAAAACTACAATACAGAAATTTATTTTCCTCACCCTTTAGAAGCAGTGCAAAGGCTTAGGGAAGTTAAGGATAACAGAGAAACTGAGGGACAGAGAAGTAATTGCTGGAAAATGGCCTGGGTGTGAACTTAGAGGGTTGTTGGGTGTGGATATGTCAAGAATGTTCCCTACTCTGGCACTTCAAGTGTAGAAGGTGGGGGCCTGAAAAAGACTTTAAAATGCCCTCCCACTAAAGGCTTCTGTATAAAAACTCCTCAAGATCACAGATTCCCTGGCCTTGGATTGGTATTGCTGCCAGCACCCAAATGCAAAAACCCTTTTGAAAACACAGGAAAACACATTTGGGAATTTCTTCCTGTGGGGTACCCTCAAGCTCCTTACATCTTCCTCTGGAAGCTTGAAAAAACCTGTAATTTTTCTTAATAGCTGGTTTTGCAATCTTAGGCACATGAACAAAGAACCTCCTGCCTTATAGGAAAGAGGAATCAGATCATGGTCTTAAAAGGTGATTTTAATTAACAAAAAAAACATACTCGATGAAACAGTACTTGGATGGTAGGTGTTACAGAGCAACTGAAAAAAGAAAGATTAAAACACAGAGAATTGCTTTCCTGGGATT
Organism: Pelodiscus sinensis; assembly: GCF_052426305.1. Lineage (NCBI taxonomy): Eukaryota > Metazoa > Chordata > Testudines > Trionychidae > Pelodiscus > Pelodiscus sinensis. The sequence continues at coordinate 153,238,269 of NC_143053.1, forward strand.
CAGTTTGGAAGTTATACTATAAGAGGATAGTTACATGTACTCAGCACAGAGAAATCCAACAAATCCCAAAATAAAGAAAATAACATGATTGTGTCTGACTAAACATTCCCTGTTCTAGTCACATATCTGTGTTCCTGGATTTAGTCCTCAAGGAATGGATGTCACTGAATCCTCTATGTCTTGTTCCTGGGCTGAATTCCAGGGCCAGCCCCCATATTCCCTCGCTTGGGCCAAAACTTTGAAAGATCTCAATTCTGCCTTCTTCCTGTTCTATTCCTCTCATGGTACTGCTCTGCTACCTACCCTAATAAAGGAGAACTAACAACTTTAAATGCCTTGTTCAAAAATTTTAAGTAACACAACTTTCAGAGCAGAGAGAATACATATGCAACAGCAGCAGACACAATTTCTACACTCTGGGCCCTAGTGGAGCCCCCCCACACGGTCTGGCACCTGAGGTGGCCGCCTCAGTTCACCTCATGGTAAGGCCAGCCCTTCTCATTTCATGTCTCCCAGTTCTCCTCTGGTCACACAAAGACTAGAACAGGAAGGTCACTGCTCTATTTTCATTGGTATCCCGACTTCCTGCCAACTCATTTCCTGCTTACCTAGAATTTCTGGATACTCTCTAAGAACCACTTTTTATGGTTTTAACTCTTACAGAAAATTTAGTTAACTAAAAGGCTGGAATGTCCAGAAAAGGGTAGTACCCCTCCCATTCATCACAGGGTGGGAGAAGTATGGAACAGGCTTTATTTGCAGGGGAGGAGGAGCAATTGTTATGGAATTGGGAAGCTTCTCCTATGTACACCCTGGGGGTGTGTCTAGACTACATGGCTCCATCATTAGAGCCATGTAAATTAGTTTACTCAACATAGTCAATGAAGCGGGGATTTAAATAATCCCCGCTTCATTAAAATAAAAATGGCCACTGCGCTGTGCCGAAAATCAGCTGATCCAATGCAACACGGCAGTCTAGATGTGGTGCGGTCGACAAGGGAAACCTTTGTCGACCGCTCCTGTAAGCCTCGGGAAACGTGGAATGAGGTTTACAGGAGCTGTCGACAAAGGCTTCCCGTGTCTAGACTGCCACGCTGTGTCGGATCAGCTGATTGTTGGCACAGTGCGGTGGCCATTTTTATTTTAATGAAGCGGGGATTATTTAAATTCCCACTTCATTGACTATGTTGAGTAAACTACTTTACATGGCTCCGTTGACGGAGCCATGTAGTCTAGACACACCCTGGATGTCCCATACTCGTTCCCATTTAGTCATGCACATCTACCTCTGTCCTCATGTGTTCCTGAACCCATACTCAGTGAAGGTAGATATGGAGGGGGCTGCTCCTCCTGCATGGGGTGAGGAACCACACAGCTTTTCTTTTCTTCTTTTTCTTTTTTATTTGCATGCATGCTGGATTTAAATGAATTAATATGTCAACCATGGATACAAAACTATTTGTTGCTTATGTGCAGGAAAGAAAGGCCAGAGACTTGTAAATCTCAAAAAAGTAGGTCAGAAGTAGATGCCCTTGTGCTTTTTATAGTTGTATTTAATTATTCTGTATTCTCATCATACAGAGGAAACACAGAAAAACAAGCTTAACTGGAACTTATTTTCCACTTGTCATCTGAGGGCTGCTCTGAAGAGCTCAGCATTGCTCATATGAAGATGATGTTGCAGAATGCAGTCATGTAGTTACTGGATTTAGGGCCTTTTTATCCTCTAGGATGAAACTGAGGTGGGAAGTCTTTGTGAATCTCATGCATCCACATATGAGAGTGTTAGCTGTCTCAATAAAATCCTGCCAACTCTTCCTCCAAACCTCAAGGAGATCCTATTATGGGGTCTGGGATCCACACATGGAAAGAAAAAAATGCTACATGAAGGCACATGATCTTTACTCTCACCCCCTCAACCTCTCTGGGGCACATACTCAGGAATTAATATAGGTAGGAGCTGAATTATCATTTGATTGGAGACAACTCTGCATTGTGGAACTTCTTAAAAGTGGGCTCCAAAGTCTGCTACCAGCTCAGGCTGCTCATCTGTATTATAGCCATGCTACTCTGGATCTTGCATGAATAGGGCAGTGAGGCTATAATGGAGATGAGATGGAGAAAGCTAAAGCAGAGAAGGACCTGTGCAGGGATGGCCCTCTGCCTCCAGCAGGTCTCCTGAAAGCCTCTCAATTCTTGGAGATGTCCAGGATTTGGAGATTGGGATCCTGACCTCTGCCATGGGGGTGGGGACCCTCAACCAAAATTGGATACAACTTTGTCAGAGGAGTGTAACAATATAGTTTTTCTATAGCCATATTGGAAGGCCCAAGCCTTCCTCTGCAGCCAGATTGAAGAGCAGCAGTCATTAGCTGTAAAGCTTGCACTCACATACTCACATTCAGTGTTCCCTCTAAGATTTTCCACCAATAAGCAGAGTGAGTTTTGTCTTGAGAACCAGTATTGTGTTCATGTGCACTTGTTTGGATGTGCGCCACTATGACCCCCAAATTATTAATACATATCTTATCTACCTTTCCCTTTTCCCTCTGCTGCCATGTCTCCCACACTCCCCTCACCTCATCTGCTCCCCTGGTGCTTGCTGGTCCTCCCCACCCCTCACCCTCCTCTGCTGTCCTGGCTCCTGCCCTTCTCACTCCCCTCAGCCCTCTGGGGACCTGCTCCCCGCCCCATCCTCCTTGACCCCTGCACCCACCCCTTCTCTTCCCCCTGTGCTCACTCCTCTTCTAGCCCCATTCTGATCATCTGTAGCTACCCCTCCCCATCTCCTCTCCTAACACCTCCCTCTACCCATCTGCCCTGCCTCTCTCCTCTGGTGCCTGTTCCTCCCCTCCACATGTCTGCCCTTCTGCTTCACCCCCACAATCCCTTGGCAGTTGCAGTTTCCCTTGCCCCTACACCTTCTTGGTGCCTCCCCCCTCCCTCACTGCCCCTGCCCTCCTTACCTTCTTTCTCCCTGGTGCCCACCCCCTTGCTACTCTCTGCCCCAGTTCTCCTCATGACAGTCTGTGCTGTCACATATGACTTACTCCATCCCCCGCCTTCCTTATGCCCACCTCTCATTTCAATCCCTCTTTTCCTGACAGTGATTGCTCCCCTCTCCTCATCCTCCCTCTCACCCCATTGTCCCTCCCCTTTCCCCTTCCAGCATCATCCTGTCCCCCTCCCTTCTCCCACTCCCACTGACACTTTCCCTCCCCACCTGTCTCCTGTTCTTTTCCTCATTGTCTCCTTTTGGCCCCATGGCATTTGTCTCTCGTTCATACTGCCCTTTGGTAACTGCTCCTTTCTTCTCCTGCGCTGGCCCCCTCTCTCCCCTCAGCACAAGCCTGTTCCTGTCCTAACACACCTTCCCCTTAGTTCTTCTCCTGCCCCTTCCCTAACATTCTACCTTTGACATGGAAAGCAGTTTGCAGGGGCTGGAGCCGGGGCTGTGGTGCTATTTTTAGTACCATGGTGCCAGCCCCAGAAGCTCCCACAGCCTGGCTGCAGCTGCTCCTGGGGCAGGACCGCATGCTGGGACTGGAGCAGAGGCTACCCACCATGGTCCTGGTCCCCGCAGGATCTCGGTACTAAAAATAGCACTGCAGGGAGCCTCAGCTCCAGCTGGAGTAAAGCAACATCCATACAAGGCCTGCTCCAGCTGGGGCAGCCTCACTGGAACAACCTCACCTCACATGCTCCAGCTCCAGGTGGAGGAAAAAGGCAGCTGCCTACTCCCAGTAATCCACCAGGTCTGGCAAGAAACTGTTTATCAATAGTTGAGGTTGTGGAATCCTCATTTTAGGATTATGGTCCTCACTTTCCTATTGTTTGGCTGTATGATCTCTGTCTGGTTTTTAATTGTTTCTGTCTGCTGTATAATTAATTTTGCTAGGTGTAAATCAACCAAGGTGGTGGGGTATGATTGGTTAGGTAATTCTGTTATGATTAGTAAAATTATACTAAAATAATTGGTTAAGGTATAGCTAAGCAGGACTCAGGTTCCACTATATAAACTGGGGCCCAAAAGGAATTATTTTGGAAACCAACTCCAGGACACAGCTCCAAGATCAGAGCTGCCAGACCTCAACCCTGTGCCAATGACACTGTGGTGAAACTGGAGTCCCCCAGATGGACCTGATCCTGACTTTCCTTCAAGGCAAGTTCATCTGTCTTATTGGGAATGGTGAGCACTGCATGCCTGGTGTGTGCATCTGTTTTTGATGATTGTTAATAAATAGAGATTAAATAGGATATTACTGTGTAAGGCTCTTCCACTGGTAAAGACCCCTCAAGCCCACAAAGTGTAAGGTTATGCCTAAGCCTGCAGAAAGATATGGGTGAGTTCCTATATTGGAAAGGTTACACCTGAGCCCTAGGAACAGGTAAGGGTGGGTGCCCCTAGAGAGTGTGAGTATTTTGTGTGGGTAACAAGAGAAAATTGGTGAGTTTAGTTCCTCATAAGGTCCCTCTCAATGTGTTTATTTGCAGGATGGCACAAATTTACCAAATAATTATTAGGTAAATATAGCTAGTGTCGGGTTAAGTCATACTGCAGATGAAACACAATCATATATTGTTTTACTGCAGTAACTAGAACCAAATCTGTTCTTTTGTGGAAAGTATGAAGTGATTAAAGTTCTCAAAAAGTGGCCTTTACATTAACACATGACAGATCATAGCACAGTTAAAAACATGTGAACTGTACAGTAGCTCCAAATAAAGAAAGCTAAGTCTAGTCCAGAAATCAGCAAAAGCAGAAATGAAGATGCAGTGTTTGGAAGTTCAGTGTGTACACTGAATTTACTCTCCTTTGGGCAAAGCAAGTCATCACCGCTACATTTTAATTTATTTCTTGAAGAGCTTTGTTAAAATTTTCTAAAGTATCTTTGAAAGATTTCAGCAAACAAGATCCAAGTTCATTACCAGTCTCTTGAATGGCTGCATCGTAGCCTCCAAAGAGTGGTGTTGAAGCCTTTATATCCTCCCGGTTTGCATGAAGTAAAACAACATTAAGTTCTTCTGCTATTCTCTCATATTTTTGGTGATCAAATTTTGAAAGATCAGCATCATCAATTGGATAGGTGACACTGTTAGGATAGCAGTCCCTAGGAACTGGGAACTCAATGTATTTCAGCATTGGCAACTCACTAAAAACATTAAAGAGGCATTTAAGTGCTCGGGATGACAGGGGATTTCCAAGGAACTTGAATTCTTGTAGTTTCCTGCAGGGGATCAAACCCAAAATCAACATATTTACGTGAATGTCTTCAATGTTACATTCCTCAAGGATGAGACTCTTCAGAGTATGAGAACAGTGGTTGAGAAGTTTGAAGAAGGTTGATGGGTAAAGATCAGCCACATTGTGCCCACTGAGGTCCAGTACTTCCAGGTGGTTAGAATGGAGGCTATTGGCTAAATAGGCCATGTCAGCATGGTTCAAGGAACAGTTAGAGACATCCAGTAGCTTCAGAGGGGTTTTCAGTGGGCTGCCGATTTAAATAAAAGACAAAATATTTACAGTATAAAGTGGTAGAAAATTATAATTAAAAAAAGATGTGAATATTGAAATGGCTATTTGTCATTAATGTAGCCTGTCTTCTACTTTCTTGACTAATTTTGTAATCTAGTTTGATTAACTGAAAGGTATATCATGCACATCAACGTCTTAAATTGATGTGGTAAAAATGATTCTACTGATGGTTTCATTGGTTTACCCAGGGACAAATGTGATCCATTGCATTTATGGTACATGTACATTTCATATTCCATGATGTTGGCTTTACATTTCTATTACTTTGTCTTGTTAATAATTTGGACCACTGACAGTGCAGATGAAAAAGAAGAAAGGGAAGAAAGAAGACAGTGCATCTGATTTGGGCTCTGCCAGTAGCAGTACATCTAACTCCAGCTTTGATTGTCTACTGATCATACAATCTTGCCCAAAGGGCACTTACCAACATCTCAGAGCCTCTGCATCAAGAGAGCCAAGGAATGCTGCAAATGCCCCACATAACAGAGCAGAGCGAGCAATGCTCTGGGCTCATCAAAATGCATCTTAGCTACCTCAGTACCACTGAAGAGGTGGCTGTAATGAGACCTGAGGACACGGTCTATATATTAATTAATTCAAGTCCAGCATACAAGCAAATCCAAACAAGAGCTCAAGAGCCATAAATGCGACTACCAGCTTTTGGAGAAAGGATTCCACTTGAATCAGGGTTGAAGTGGGTGACAATCTCCACCTCAAATCACCAACATGGGTCATTTGAGGATTGTCCTTTTCTGTCAGTCTGGATAGCACTTAGCACAATGGAGCCTGTGGCCACATTACACGTATTTAACAATAATCAGCTCCGTGCCTGTTGCTGTGGAGAGACAGTTTGGAAGTATTTGGTTCTTAGTGTCTATCAATGGACATGCGCTGCAGGTTTGAGTATGGTGGTCGCCCTCTTCAGACTTGTGTCTTGCAATGGGAGGAGAATGAATTAGAGGAGATCAGTGACTTAAAAACACCATAATGTCTCCACTGAGTGAATATTTCATTTAGGACTGAATTGTGTCAAGGCGGAGCACAAATGGCCTGGCATGCAGGGGTGAGCATCAAGCATGGGCTGAGGGACTAGGAGCCAATTACTAGGACTCAGGTGAGGTTAGAATCCCAGGAGATCAGAATTGAAAGAAAGTGTAGGGCAGGGATGAAGAGCCAGTGACTAGTGTAGCCCAGAAGTACTGAAGCCACTGACAAGGGAGAGTGCAGTGGGTAACCCATTCTTTAGGGAGAGTGAAAGCTGCTCTACAGCTTTCGCTGAGAGCCAATTTGCTTTTAACTCATGCTGCAGAGGCACATGGGCTTTAGCCCCTAAGCTCACAAGTTCAGTTCCACGTCCCAACAACCAAGGTCTATCAGCTCTTCACTATCAATCAGGCCAAGTCAAGAGACCAGGAGGTCTGGATTGGGTGACAGAATCTAATGGCAGGAAGCAGGTGGCAGCAAGAATCAGGCAGAATTCCCTATAATCTTTTCCATCTATGTGTGGAATATATTTGGTTATGTGTATCAAAGCACATGTAAATACGCACCACCACTAGAAACAGAAAACCTAGCTGTTGGCACTTTACTTAATCAGCTGGGCAGCCTTTGACTCTCTGCTGAGAGGCTGGACATGGGCAAGCTTATAGGGAACACTGCTGGCCTCATCCAATTTTATGCAACAAATATTAGTTACAGATAACTCCAGTAAGCCATGGAGATGGATCACATGGCTAATCCATAGTTGGGCTGACCCTTCTGGAGAGGATAGACCAGTGCAGGGCATGAAGTGGGCCATTTTGGTGGTCTGCCACCATCCAGATTGTTGTAAACCTGTTAGATTCTGGAAGTACCACAATAAAATCCAATGCAGTAGCAGCCTAGGATCAAGACAGCATGTCCAGAGGTTGAAGTAGACTAGAGGGTGTGTGTGATGTGGCATCTTGGCTCTGTCACACACAATGAAGGACATGACGAAAGCTTGCATTATGGTGTGCATTCGGTGCAACCAGAAAAAGATAGGACATCAATTGTAAAGCTGTAAAGCAAGCTAAGTGCTCTGCCGGGTGTGTGTGTATGGGGTTGTTGTGGCATAGCTGTCAGGTTGCCACTCTTGCCTGACATAGGGGAATGTAAATGCAGTTATTCACAGACATCATCACAACCCAGATATCATGTGGTTCCCGGTTGATGGCAGCTAGTTTGTCAGGCAGAATTTCGGAGGCAGACACAGGTCAGGACAAGACAATAGGCACAGTCATCTGTTAGGGTGAAGCCTAGTTGAATAAACAATTTCTTGTTTCCTCCTCATAGGGGCTGTGGCTCATGAGGAGTCTTGGACCTCTCCCAATCAAAGTAAAGAGGCAGGGCTTATGCCCTAGTTGGCCTTCATAAACACTGGGCCCAGGTGCTGCATGATGGACTGAGGTGTAACGGCTCACAGCACATCTGTGGATCAGAGGTTCAAACCCCCTGGGTCCTGACAGTACCATAAAAGCCCAAGAAGTCCATTCTATGTATATGAAACACATCTTACCTATATGGGATGGAATTTCTCTCTAATAGGATCTTTCAGTGTAATGCTGCTTCATTGCTTTTTTGGGCAGTATAAAGGCCACATTGAAACAAAGATGTTAATAAAATGAGAACTACAAAATTGTGCAGATTTTCTCAATTGTCAAAAAAGATAGTGGGCCATATTTTCAACACTAGAAGCCTAAAGTTAAGCGCCTAACTCCCTATTTAGATGCCTAAAGGTGGGATTTTTCAGAAGTGCTTTAGGCACTAAACTCCCACTCCCTTGCCGCCGCCCCTCCCCCCGTCCCGCAAATCCCATGGCAGCAAGTCTCAGAGCCCAGATCAACTGACTGGCGTTTGCAGGGCTCACGCTATGGGACTAAAAACATTAGTGTAGATGTTCATGCTCAGGCCAGAGTCTGGGCTCTGAGACTCACTGTCCTTGCTATGTTGCAGAGACTGAGCTGCAGCTCATGTTGGAATGTCTGCATGGTAAAAGGGACTGGAGTGTAGATGGTCTGGCCTACCAGTCACAGCTGGGCTAGGGAAATGAAAACATTCCACTATTCACCCCCACCCCTTTTCCTTAGGCTTGACAGCCCTTAATTCAGTGCCAATGCAACAACGAGCAGCTCATCACACTTTATCACACTTCTGGGAACAACGTACCTGAGCAGTTTCCGTATTTTTCCTGTGAGGGTAGAAAATGCCAGGCTCAGCTCAGTCAGCTGCGTCATTTGGCTCAACTTCTCTCCAATAGTTGTAAGGATTGATTCATCCTCATCTGTATACCGCTGCACGTTGAATGCTCTGGCTGGTAGTGTAAGTGATGTCAGTAGAGGAAAGTGGATGTTATTTAATAGCACTTCCAAATGCTCCATCTCCAAACGAATATTGTGAACCACTTCCAGTTTGCGCAGTGAAGAGGGGTCTGTGAGCTTTATGACATAGAACAGCTTTCGTAAAGTGAGACTATCAGCTCTGAATGCCACACAACGAAGCTTTAGTGGACAGTAGCACCTCATTAGTAAGGCCTGGACTACAAGTTCATAGTTCCTCTCTGTAACAAACAGGTCAATGAAGACATCGATAGCGATATCAAAGATACACGGATTGAACTGCAGACTTTGCATTTCGACAAGCAGCTCAAAACAGAGCTTTGATAGTAACTCTGTCCTGGCCCACCTTCCCATAGTCTTCTTACACTTGCAGAGCTGAACTTCAACATCTCTTATGCCTGTCAGGTCCACCACTTTCAGTCGCTTGGAGTATGGAGAAGAATAATTCAGCACGTAGTCTCTCAGCCCAATTAGACAACTTTCCAAACAAACACAGCATGCTCTGCTGCTGAGGTCTTCCTGGTAATCCACTGTTGTCCCTAACAGTTTTCCTATATTAAAGTCTGCCAGGGGCCAGTTTTCCACCAGGTCATGAATCACTTCCCCCTGCTCCTGTAAATAACTGGCTTTAAAAAGAAGAGGAAAAAGGTTATGTGCAACACTGTGGAGATTTTTCCTGGCAAACTGTGCATTTGATACCAATGCCTCAGCACTAATGAACCGCAGCGACTTCATTGTTGCCTTTGATTTCTTTCCGGCATTGAGAGTGGCTTCTGTGTTTAACGAAGGTTAAGGTTGCTTGTCATTTGTTATTTTTAGCTGCAGCTGTTGTCTGGGACTAAGTGAAATGTCTTTAGGAAGGTAAAGTGAGTGGTTACATGCTGAGCCCTTCTATTTTGGTACTAGAGAGTCTGCACAAACCACATGTTTTGATTCATTTATTCAGGGACCAGTTTGTTTATTTAACCTTCATGTGTAATAAAGGTTAATTTTTGATAAGTGTAGGCTCATGTCAAAGAGGGCTGGCAGAACTGCAAAAAGTACATGTACATGGGAATAGCTCTCTATCTGCAATTAACTCTTTTATTGTGTTCAGATTATTTTTTTAAATAAAACCCTTTCACTTTTTCTTTAAACAAATTTAGATTTTAAAGTAGTATTAAATGTTAGCGCACAGTGTTTATCACTAGCTGAAGTTTCCATAGGTCTCCACTTTTTGGATTCCAAGTATTGTGGACCTGAAACCCTTTGGACAGCAAGCCAAGAACTGGAGCATGTGTTTTGACACATGCCTATTAAGGCAACGTGCTTGTGTTGATGAACAGAAATACCCTGCTCCAGATTCTTGGTTCCTGACTAGTCCGGCTATTCCAAAGATAAGCAATGATGCAGAATGTGGAGCTGAGAGGGGCAATCTTTTAAAGAAATTCAGTCACCGAGTTGTCTTTCTCCATGTAGAATATACACCCCCACTTCTGGGGTTTATTCCTTGCCTTCTGCAAGACATCAAGCGTGAGCCTATTCAGCATCTTGCAGGATTAGCTGTGCCTACAGAACCTAAAGGTTACAGTAGGGATAGTCAATAGGGGGCCCACAGGCCAAATATGGCCCAGCAAGGCATCCTATGTGGCTTGCCAGCTAACCTTTAAAATGTTTATCATTAAATTCAGAAACAACAATATACTATCATTTGCCTATAACTTCTTTAGTAAGGAACTGACAGTGCTTAATTAGTGAAGAAAAAGTGCTGTTGTTCCTATGGATGGAACGTTGATGAAAACAATGCAAGAATTCCTAAAAAGTCTAAACATTTTAAAATGTGATTTGAGAATTTTAAAATTCAAAAGCATATGCTTTTTATTTTCATGATCCATCTGTTGTCTCCATCTGTTGGACCTTTCCCTTCTGAAGCAAAGAACATCTTTGATCCAGTTGATGAAGGTGCCTTTCAATTATAAATTGTTAGTCTCCAGAGCTCTGATGTCTTGGAGGCAAAATTCAGAGAAGTGGGAGCAATGATTTCTGGACTCAATATGCTTACCAGTTTCAGAATAGCCAAAATCTAGCCATCTATCGTATAATGATGTACAGATCAACATACCTCTGCAAATCTGCATTTTCTACCCTGAATTTTATAACAAACTAACATCGCAGTTGTTTGGCAGATGAGCATCTTCACCGCTGCATACACCTTCCTCAGACCTCCTACAAACCACACTTCACAAAGCTTGACAGAGATCGTTGATGTCACCAACAAGGTAATAATTTGACTTATAAAGTTGGTTATAAGCTTTAAAAAATTAGCTGCTAATAAAGACTTTGATTGCAATGTAAGTATTGGTTTTGCTATCGACGGTCTTCTGTGCAAATGGCCTGTCTTGCGCCACAGAATTCTCAAATTGGCCCCGGGTAGATCTCATGAGTATCACTGGGCTTCCCATAAGCAGCCAAAAAGCTACCTTGCCCTCCTTCTTTGAAACCTCCCCAGAACTCTTCCTTGCTGTTGTCCATTAAAAGCTTGGTAATGGTGACTGACTGCAAAGATCACTACCTATTATGCTAACCAACTCTGCCTCAGTGTGACGTTGTATTCTCCCATCTCTCTGTCTCCTTGGCTTATCTCAGACTGTGTGCTCTGAGGGGCAGGGGCTATCTTTTTTATTGTGTTTGTACAGCACCTATCACAATGGAAGTTCTACATGACTAGGGCTAGGGTAGTACAAACAATAAATAAGGGATGATCTACTGCACAATCTTTTCAATAGTTATTGACTAGATAGCAGTTCTCCACTGGATTTTTTCCTGTAGGTGAAAACATGGGAACTTTAAAAAAAACTCACTATTTATACTAAGAGCCCGCTTGGCATCTGATTTGTAGAAGACAACTTCTTGATGAAGAAAGGCTCCTGAAAAAATCATAAGCAAAAATAACCAAGTGTGAGGGCATAGTAGTTCTAGTTAGATACCAGAATCCTGTGTATTAACTGTAAAGATTTGGAGCTAGCTCATTCATCTGGCAGAGGGTCATAGCTGCTAAAATGTCTTCTTCACTGGCAAAGAAAGGATGAAGAAACCTACTGAGACTCAACAAGGGCTTAACCAGTTTATTCACCTAGATTTCAGAAACATCAAGGGCAGCCACAGATGTATGAAACACTGTGATGGTAACCAGATGGATCATTATGAGGAAGATTTTGAATTCTGATTTAGACAATAAGGAAGTGTTTTGAGAGCAATCTACAATGAATAGGATATAGAGGCTTGTGCTATGCTCATGGGCCAGATCCTCAAGTCTTTACTCAAACGATCACTTGAAATTAATGGCTGACTTGCCTGAATACAAACCAGCAAAGAGCCTTAGGGTTTGACTCATATATCTTAGAATATTGACTGATAGAACTGATGATAATGGTGAAGTGGAATAGCAGATGCCCCTTCAAAAGTAAGGACCATGGAGAATGTAGGTGGCACAGGGCCCACTCACTGCTAGGGTGCCTTCTTCTGACAGGTGCTGGAGATTAGCTTCTTCCAGGTCCGATAACCCCCTTTCATGGCTCATTTGTGCATCCCATGGCCTTTCATTCACTCTGGAACTCAGCTTACTCCCCCTTCATGGCTTGATCCTCTCACCAGGTCACTGTGTGTTTTCTCTTTCCAGGGGGTTATCGAAGTGTCTCTGGCAGCCTCCCAATTCACGGCCTAGACTGTGCCACTTTCCCTGTGGCTGGCAGGGGAATTGGGACCCACTCTCTACTCCAGATTCTGGCACTGGGCACCTCTAATCAGCAGCCAAGGTCTGCAATGACTCGTCTTGCTACCATTTCCCTGAATCTTCTTTTATTCCACCTCTCTCAGGCTTTTGCTTCACCAACATGCTGGATAAAGCTTTTCTTCATGGCCTGGACCCCTGGGCTTTCTGCACTTTCCTGTGTTTCCTTCCTTCCTTTGCTAACATCCAAAGATGCTACAGGATTCTTCACTGCAGTCCCTTTCCACTGCCAGCATCCTGGTTTATTCTAGCCCTGTCTGCTCCTTCTCAGCTGGGTTCCATCATCAGACTGGGGCTACCTAATTCCTCTTGAAGTGAGCTAGCCAGTCCCTTCTCACTCCTTTTAGGCTAGCATGGGGTGTGAACACCGCATCACTCTAGGGAATAAGCAAGATTGGTTAAATGTTTAGTTCACAAGGTTAGGACAATACGGTGGAGGGAAATGTCCAGTAAAGGTTATTGGTTTCTTAAATAAATGTCAATAAAGATTCAGATATACAGTACTTAAAGTTAGTGCTCCAAGGACAATTCATTTTATCGTAATGCTTGATGCCTTATGGTTGTGTAACAAATGACATCACAACATCCTGGTATCTTGGGGAATTTTTAATGTCCTGAAGGCCTGGATTGCAAGCTGTAGATCATCATCTATCAAATCTTCTAAGTGTGGGTATAGCAACAGAGGAGAGTCATTTGGAAGTCCTGATTTTTTTTCAGGATCAGTTCAGTGCGCTCTGTAACAAGCCCTACTAGAAGGTGCTGCTTATTTAGTTCTGTGACACAAAAATAGTGATGCGACAATAAAAATACCACCCACACCTAAATTTAAGGGTAAGCTTGGCATTTGCTGAGCATGTCTACAATGAAGAGTGAGGGGGATCAAATTCCTTTTTAGTGTCCTGTGCTAGTTACCCCACAGTGCAGGTCACTGCATAGATAAGCACCATACGGGTGCTACTTCCCTTCCCGTGTAGGTGGGGTGAAGGATGAAAATAGCCCTTGACTTCATTGTTCCATGTGCTATCTAGCATATCTGAACTGACAGGAAAAAAGAAGTAACCTGCATCTGGTAGAGAGCTGGCTGAGACTGCTTCCCCCTAGCATAAAGAGAGAAGCAGGGACTGAACTCTGGCTTGCCAAGGGACGGCACAGCAAGACACGACATTTATTCAGGACAGATCATATTGTTACATCTAGCCCCAAACTGGGATTTCATCTGTCTTTGTCTATTTATCTTAATCTTTTATTATCTATCTAGGGCCTTATGCCAAGAAGAGAAAGTGAGTGCCTTCCAGATACCACTACTGCAAATGACTAGTGGACTAATTTGGTCCCTATTTCCTCTTTCATTCATTTATTTTTTCAATCACAGCCCCACCTTAAATCAGTCCTCTCAAAGTCCTATGGTGATAATGCCTCTTGGAAACCCATCAGAATCACAATTTTGTCATACAAGAAAGATTTAATCCTGACAGCAGATACTGCTCATAAAAGTTTCATGATTTTTATACTATAGTCAATGCATGGTTGGAAAAGAAAAGAAAAGGAACATCACATACAATGAAAATAAATGTTACATGGTAGAAATTGTTTCATTTATTTTTTTAAAAAAGTATTAAACAAGGGCAATATTTGAAGTAACAAAAGTCAAACTGTTTTCAGCAGCTCCTGAATAGTATTTTTTCATATCTGATATTTGAAAATGCATACAAATAATTATTTCTAATTGTAATTTCTAGAAACTGCCATATTCTAACAAGTCCACATTTACTACGATTCATTGCAGCAACTCACTTTCCCATGATGCGCTGGAGGAGACACGAGTAATTATATAAAAATGGGTCGGCTGTAATGAGCGATTTAAAATGTGAGTCAATAAAATATAATTTATAAAAGTTTCAAGCAGTTTGTGTTCTTCCTTTTGTACAGATATTAGTTCATTTACTAAGGATTTCTACATTTACAGGATTGCACAAAATATAGCAACATCTACAACAATCATCTGCTATATACAAGATTCAGGTTAAAACAGAAAATAACGTTTTGAGTTGTCACACACACAGGGCCAAGATCTACCCTTGCAAGCCTTGAATGCAACCTCTGGAATCAGCAGCTTGTATGCTTATTTGAGAGCAGAATTTAGTTCATGTTTTGGAAGTGCAGATTAAACTCTGCAACAAAACTGCTTTTAAAATGACAAACAAAAATGAAGATGCATGTTCTCTGGTCATTTAAAAAAATATTTCAATTTTTATTTTGCTGCTGCTGAAGCCTCCAGTGAGAGAGTCCATGAAGTGTGTCACAGGTTTTTCATCACAAAGTAAATTTGGGATGATCTGCAACAGCAAGGTCAGGATGGCTTGAAAATGTCTTCATAGTAATTTGACTCATAGCTGTCAAAACAATCCAGAAGTTACTGTGAGACTTACTATTTTTAGTTAAAATCCAAACTGTGAAGCATTCAAACTATTTAGACATTAGCACTTCTGTCTATTATTGTGCTGAAATATGGCAATAAAATACAATTCAGTTTGACTGCTTGATACTGAAACAATTTTTCAATACAAAAAATAGATGTCACAGCAATCTGTATGAGAAAATATTCCTTATTCCCATTTTAAGGAACTTCAATGAACAATTAACCTAAATGTAAATAGTTAATAAAATGAGCTGTTTTAAAATTAAGGTTTTTCTGCAGTGCTCAGCACTGGCCTAACTCTGTTCCATTACAGCTCATGGTAGGATTTCAGTGGGAACAATTAGGCCAGTGGACAGAGTGTTAGAAAATGTCACCCTACGTGTTTAAAGAATCTTTTAACCCTCATCAGAAAAACGTATGTAAAAAAGTTTCAATTTTAAAATCTACTACAGAATGTGTAACTACTGACTCCTGATTGAGATCAAAGCGTGTGTGGGAGCACTCTGACTCTTGAATTAATGAATTACACATAAATACTGCCTAATTGGTTTATTTGTGTAATTATAGTATCTTAGGAATACAGTTTGCAAAGATACAAATTTTACTTATTAGCCGATTAAATCTGTATGGGTGGGGGGAGGGGGAGGAAAGAGATGGAATTGTGGGGTTTATGATAAAAGCATGACATTTGTCGCAATCAGTTTAAGTCAGGGATGGACATAAGGGCCTCCGCGGGCTGAATCTGGCCCACCAAGTGAGTTGATCCAGCCCGCAGAAACCCTGCTGCTCCCCCGCCCCCAACCCAATTAGAGTCTGGGGGCAGGGGAAGCGCACAAAGTTTCCTCCACCCTGCCAGGAGCATGTAGCACTTTGAAGTGCCAGCGCACTCCAAGCAGGGTAGGGGGAGACTTCACACACTCCCCTTCCCCCAAGCCCTGATTGACCTGGAGGCAGGAGGAATGTGCAAAGTTTCCTCTGTCCTAGTCCCACCCCAATCAGGGCTTGGGGGCAGGGGAGCGCGTGACATCTCCTCCTGCCCTGCCAGGAGCATGCGGAACTTCAAAGTGCTACATGCTTCTGGCAGGGCGGAGGAAACTTTGTGTGCTTCCCCCGCCCCCAGGCCCTAATTGGCCTGGGGCTGGGGGAGCGTGCAAAGCTTTTTCCCGCCCTGCCAAGGACATGGGTGCTTAGTGGGAACGGGGAGGCAAAGAGGCTCCTCCACCCCAGACCAAATTATCGCTCACCCCTGGTTTAAGTACTGTAACTCCCTCTGGAGGCTGTGTGCGTGCGCCTCTAGAACGCAAATGTGTGAGGGTCCCAGAGCAGAGGCTGAAGCCCAAACCCTAATGTCTACACTGCAACTGAACAGACCTTTAGTCTGAGCCCTGAGAGCCCAAGTCAGATGGCATGGGCCACCATGGATGTCTAGCAGTAGTGCAGTCATACCCTGAAGGGCTGCAGATAGGCTTGGGAATCAGGGATGTTAAGCAGGAAAGCCAGGGAGTTTATCTGCATGGACTTTCCTAAACTTGGGCTATCTTCCATGACAAGCTAATCTCCTAGGGTACGTCTACACAGAAACATTATTTCTCCTAGGGTACATCTACAAAGCAATAAATTAGACTGCGTCTACACAGCAGGCAGTTATTTCAAAATAGTGTTGAAATACTGTCAAGCTGGAGGACTTCTTGCTCCTCCTCCTGTATGAGGGGTAAGGGAAGTGGGAGGAAGAGTGCTCTATTTCAAAATAAGTGCTGTGCAGATGCTCCCAATTTCGAAATAAGCTATTTTGAAATAAACTGTGCAATTGACGTAGCTCAATTTGTGTAGTTTGTTCCAAGTTAAGACCTGCAGTGTAGATGCTCCCAAAGACCAGCTCAGCTTGCTATGTGTAGCCAGTACCTTCAGCCTACCAGAGTTTGAATTCAGGCATTATGTGCCTGATTCTGTCTTTGACACTTTAGAAGGCATGCTAGAAAAGCATCATCTCTACCAGCCCCTTTCCTCTTTGTTGGCATAAACCTTTAAAATTAAGTAGTTAACTAACACACACACACACACACACAAAACAGCTTAAGCAGAAATCGGCAGTACTGCTCCATGTCAAGCATTATGCAAATGGTGGAATGTAGAATCCATTACATAATTTCATACCACTGTTCTAGCAACATGTATGCAACCCACAAAGCAAATTTTTCGCAACCCACAACGCAAATTGCTGTGGGCCAAAGATGGAGATAAAGTAAACATTCAGTGAAGGAAGAAAGTGAATTACAGGGAGAAATTATAGTACCTTTATACCAGAGCACTCTCTAAAGAAGTTTGTTAATAAGTGACAATTAGGATTCAATAACTTTTCTAATATTGTTAGAACATGCAGATCAGTTTTAAGACATTCCCATATGCCCCAATTTAATTGGTTGTTATTTTATAATTAACGTAACATCCTGGAGTCTTTTTTATTAACTTGATCATTTTAGTATAAGTGTTGAGCTGAGAAAACCAGTTACTTACTGAATTTATGCCTGTCAGTCAAACCATTGTTGAGAGGCCTAATACATGAGAGGTTTTGTTCTGATGGAAAAGGGAGGGAAATCTAATTAAAACCAACATTATAGTTTGCTAGGAATAACCTGGGTCATACCAACATAACAGGATAATTAGAACATTTTCTTCACAATGGCTCACCACGTAACATACTCTTGGTTGTAGGGATAGTTCAAAATGTATCCTTAAGCATTTCTAAATATTAGCTCTGCTTAATCATAAAAAATGGATGATGAAAATATTCAATATCATAAATCTGTTTAGTGTTATACAATACAAATATATGATGCACCATCATCTTTATTGACTGTCTTCCTGATTTTACTATATGCAGGAGAAAATCTTAGCATGCTTTTAGATTTTGGTTTCTAAGAAAATGCTATCTTAAAAGTAATTTGTGTGTGTGCCTTAAATTGCTCTTGAAAACCACAGATTTGTATGTGGCTTGAAAGCTTGTCTCTCTCACCAAGAGAAGTTGGTCCAGTAAAAATTATGATCTTACCAGGTCTCTCTAATGTCCAGGGACTGGTATAGCTACAGATACTCTGCATTGTTGAAACCCATAGGCCTAATCTGACATTCACAATCCTCAAACCAATGGGCATTGAGATAAACTCAGGATTAGGAGAACCCATCTATTTTCAGAGTAGTTACTTTTCTATATATTCTCTAAACAGGCACCCAAATTACTTTTCTATGCAAACCATAAAATCCACAGTTCTCCTCCATGATGGCTTTATCTCTTACACATCCTGATAAGAGCCCATTTCCTCAATTTTATGTCTCTCAATCAAAAGTTTGTGTTGCAGCTAAAATCACTGTGCCTCAAGAGAATGGGTGTCCTTCAGAAGCAGTCCTTGCTTCTCCTTAGACAGCCAACGTAGTCGCTACTGAATGACACCAAGCTGTCCCTCCACCATGTGGCTTCAGCAAACTATGCCTGCCGTGCTCTTAGCTCGGGGAGCAAGGGAAACAGCAAGAGTCTCACACAGCAATGGAGAGGTCAGAGTGTCCACATAGAAGGTGGGTTTTACACTTCCAGCCTCCTGTAGATCAATAACTATGCAGAGTTCAACAGTAAGAATTAAGACTGTGAAAGCTCAAAGGGGTTTCATGAACAATTTAGAGCCAAGTGCTCCAAATTCCTCAGTAAATTCCCAAACCACCAAAACATGTAAGCATGTGAATAATCCTACAAAAGTGAAAGACCCTACACCAGGGGTGGGCAAAAGGGCCGCCGTAGGCTGGATCCAGCCTGCCAATCAGGTTGATCCAGCCTGCAGAGGTCCTGTCACTCCTGCCAAATAGTACCTGGGGGCAGGGAGAAGCCCATGAAGTTTCTTTTGCACTGCCAGGAGCTAGGGTTGCCAGATGGTTGAAACAAAAACACTGAATCCTCCCCCCGCCCCCCCAAAAAAACACAGAGAAAGAATTCTGTAGGGGGGGAACCAAAAAAAAAAAAAGGGACTCCAAGGACTTAAGTCAAAAATTAAAATTCAAAATAAAATAAAATAAAATAAAATAGCATGTCCCATTTAAGAGTGAGTACAGGGATAGGAACAGGGAAGCAGTTGAGCACTAAGACCCAGGGGAAGGATTGTTGGGGGCTGGGGTCGAGGGGTTGGATTGAGGCCGCTGAGTGTTTGTAGGGTTGCCAGGTGCCAGGCATTTTTGCCTCCTGGCCAGGGAAAAATTCAGGGAATACTGAACATCTCAGGTGTCCGGTATTCTCTGAATTTTTTTAATGGACAGGAGCTGAAAATACCAGACAGTCTGGGTGAATACCAGCCACCTGGCAACCCTACCAGGAGTGCATGGCTCCTGGCAGGATGAGAGGAGATTCTGCAAGCTCCCCTACCCCCAAGCCCTGACTGGCCTGGGGATGGGGAGAGAGTGCAAAGTTTTCTTTGCCCTTCCCCAGCCCTGCAAGGAGTGCACGGCGCTAAGAAGCGCCACTTGCTCCTGGCAGGATAAGAGGAGGCTTCACACACTCCCCCGCCCCCAGGCACTGATTGGCCTGGGGGGAAGAAAGGGGAGCCCGTAAAGTCTTCTCCCACCACTGGGGCATGGGTGCCTAGGGGGAACCTCGGTCTGTGGGTGGGGAAGCAGGGAAGTAAATTGGCCCCACCCGTTCCAGCATGGCCCGGGGCCACTTCAAAAATGTATGAAGTGGCCTCCAGCAAAAAATTATTGCCCACCCCTGCCCTACATGCATGTTGAAACTTAAGCACATATTTAAGTGCTTTTTGCTGGATCAGCACTTATGTTCACGCCTATGCATGTTAAAAAAGGAGTGCAATGTGTGCTTAAAAAGAGCCCATCTCCTAAGCTCTGGATTGTTGGGAGATGTTCCCTAATTAAATGTGGCAGTAAGAACAATACAAATGCTGGGCACCTGGAGTGAGGTGTAAGACAAAAAATGGAGGAGGCTTAAGGAAATGAATGCTGAATGTACAGACAAGCTCATACACTGCCTGCAAAATGCAGCAGAACTATTGACAGTAATTGCACTTAGTATATTTCATCAATGGCTGGAATAAGTCACAGCACAGTGTTCTTGGCTCACTTTTCTCTGGATAGTTTGGCAGAGGAGACGTTTGATGCATGCTTTGGTAGGCGTTTACAGCCAAGGGAAAATAGATAGGGTCTCCATTCTAATCTATATTGGTCAGAAAGTCTTGATTTAATCCTGGATCAGGGAAGCTCTAGCTTCCTTCAGCACTAGGTAGGTAAAAGAGTAGTCTGCAGATGTTCCTTCGCCACACCCAGGATATCCATAAAAACCTCATGGATTCCACTGCTTACCAGCCAGAAAACAGCTGTGTTATACTGTTTTGGCTGTGTGTTCCATTGGTAGGAAAATGTGGCCTATATTCTGTGACTTCCTGTTTCCATATAGAACAATATAATACTTTGAATCAGTAAGAGTTTTAGTTTGTTCATTTCCTTAGTTGATTTAGGGCCGTATTCTGAGACCGTAGCTAGTTGTGCATCTATGCACATACAAATGTGTTTTCCTGTGTGTGCATTATGGTTAGATAGTCATACATTCCAATTTATGTACTTGTGGGACTACATAGATTACCATCCAACCATGTACACACACAACCCTTGATTTGCACTCCTGCATCCAACTTTGCATAAAGCAAAGTAGGTAGGTGTTTGCACTGTGCCAGTCTAATTCTTGATATATCATGGTGGATTTTATTTATCCCCGTTGAAATCTGTAGGATTACCTGGGAATATAGCATAGGTATTTGTAAACAGAACCAGCCTCACATGGCTCCAAGAAGGGATCATGTTGTCATTAATGTCCTTGAGTAAACAGGGATTTTCATTATAAATTACATGAAATCATACAGTATATACTGTAGTATTGAAGCACCAGGAACATGAACCTTAAAAAGGTGGTTGCTCTCACTAATCCTAACTCTAGTAGCACCATGCACTTTACTTCCTAATTGTTTTAACTTTACAAGTTCTAGCTATGTGAACCTCTCCCTTAAATCACCTTACCTTAATGTACCAACATTAATAACCTATATTTATTGTGTTCTAACTTTATTTTTTTCAAGTTGGCATGTAACTAAGTGACATTTAGGACCTTGAGGATACTTTGCTGACTGCATATCCTGTTGGGTAGCATCCTCTAGCCTTTTGTCCTCTATTATAACTAAATTTTATTAGTAATGCTGACAAAAGGAAGCTCTATTCTTTATTTGCCTGTAAATTTTAAGGGCACCTGCAATTCTGATGGGTGTTGGCTCCAGACTTCAGGGTGTTACAGATTCTGGGAGGAGTGCAGAGATTGCATATAATCTTTGTCACTCAGTGAGTGAGTGAGAAGTGGCTGTTGCAGTGTATCCCTACTTTCTTTAGGGTGCCAGGCTATATCTGGAGTGGCAGTCAGAGCAAGGTGTTAAAGTGAGTCTGGGGTTTCATTCTCACGGTTTTACGTGGGTGCCTCTTTGGGTTGGGGAGGATCTAGACTGGGTTGTACTCCTGCAGCTGGAAATTCTTTTGTGAGGGGTACTGAAGACTTTTCACAACAGCAGGACAAGAGATACAGCTGCCAATTCCAGCACTGTTTATTGACTGCTCAAATGTCACTTTTAGCCACCACTGTCAAAGACAGTGCAGCTTCTATTCTAGCTTACAGAGCAAGAGGCGCTTCATTTGTTTGTGTCATCCTATTTTAAGTGCTTACTCCAAATCCATAAGGACAGATTCTGCCACATTTACACTGAGTAGGGACTTACTCCACAAGAAGCACCATTAAAATCAATATGACTATTCACAGAATAAGGTACAACATGACGAAGGGCAGCAGAGTATGGCCAATATAAACACATTCCACTTACATAAAAACAAAAGGTATGTTGACCTTCTGATGTCCTGGCAGTTCAGTGCACTTAGCGTAAGTGGGCCAAATTCTGTTCTCAGTTACACCAGTGTACGGCACAGTAATTCTGCAGAACTCAGAGTAGAACTGCAATTGAAAGTAGCATTTGGACCAGGAAAAGGCTTTTAACGTGAATGTGGTGGCTGGCAACAGGTGACACTCATATGACCTCACTGGGGTCATCATTGCAACTATGCAGCATATTACAGTTATGCAACCCAAAGGAAGCCAACAGGTTGCATGGGTGTAACTGACAGCAGAGTTTGCCTCCAAGAGTCTGAGTTCATTGTAAAGTATGCACAGATCAAGTCCCTATAATCAGGGCCTTAGATAACAGTTAAGTTTGGTATCGCCATATTGGTAAAATTAGTGGTAATCAGTATAAGTGAAATCAATGAAGACTTTTTGTATGACTTGTGGGCTAAAGAGAGAAACACTTACCGCTGTGACATACTGGTTGGTGTGTTTTGATCTAGGATTCTTCTCAGGGAGCGCAGGAGATGTGCACTGGGAAGGTGGCTTAGAGTCAGGATTTGAAGCACCTTCATCCAAGAATGTGTCTGTAGAGAGCTGGGACAATCCAGGATGAGCAGAACTACTAAAGCAACTCATACTTTCACCTGAAGTGCACTGGGATGACTCTGAACTCTCTGTGACTATAATGGGAAGAAAGCACGTGAAGTTAAGACTCTGTCTAGGCCTGCAGTCCAACAGCTTTACACATTTAAAGACAACACATCTCTCAGTTTCTAACATTTTAGGACGGCTACCTATACAGACTGAACACCATACTCTGTATGTGGCCTAATCAGTTTGGTATAGACAATTTCCTTAGCTGTATATGCCCTTCTTGATAAAAGCCACCATCCTAATAGCCTTCTCCATGGATGTGGGCATTGGACTGAGGGTGCATGTGGACACACAGACAGACACACACAACAAGCTTAGAGGAAGGCTAAGATTTCCTTGCTCTAAGGAGCCTGTGCAGTGATTCAGTCAGTGTCACGATTCTCTCTCTTATTTGGTTCATGTATTTAAAGAGCTGTGAAAATGAAAAGTTTACCGTAACAACTTGCAGAGGCACTACTTATCATCCCCCGAGTGACAGCAATGGCTCTAGAGAGCAGTAGGAGCAGCCATGATTATTGCTACCTACAGTGGCGAATTTAGGGCAGGGCGAGCAGGGTGGCTGTCCTGGGCCCCGTGCTTCTTGAGGCCCCACGCATGCGCTGTGGCACCACGGCGCATGCGCCATATCAAAGGAGGGGCCCCGCGAAATTTCACTGCCCTGGGCTCCGCGGCACTCTCATCCGCCCCTGGCTACCTAGAACTAGAAATATGATAAATGTGAGGGACTAAAAGGCACAGCTTGGAGACATAAATCACATAGCCCCAATGTATTGTACTTGCACACATATGTGTGTGCTGATCCGTCAAGATGCAGATTAGAACCAGAACAACTTGCCATGTCCCAAATCCTTACAAATCCCTTTGTAACACAGATACTGATAGTCACTTACTCATTGAAGGCTGACTGCCAGTTTCCTGCTCCAGCTCATCTTCCTCAATGCAGGTTCTAATATCATAGGACCATTGGTAGAAGGGTGGTCCTAGTAAGCCTGGATGAGGTGGGCTGGAATACACATGCAGGTTCAGTGAACCCAAAATGGAAGAAGAGGACTGGCTGCTTGAAGAAGATGTGCTACTGTTTGAGATAGTGGAATGCGGCCTTTTAAATGGAGTGGAGTGGTCAAATGAAGACACTGCTATTGATGCTCGAGATCTCGATTCTACAAGCAAACAAAAACCTTTATCACTGGAAAAGAACAAGGTGAATAAGAGGAAATGCTCTTTTGAACACAAAATAAAACAGTACTGAGTTAGCCTATTACAATTCATCTGTCATCTTCTACTACTACAACTTCTACTTGAATTAAAATATTATTGAACTGACTTTTGGAAAGTCCATATGTTCAGCCCTCTGCTGCCTGCATGCTCCCCAGATTTTCTGACAAGGAGAGACTGAATACACTTTGAAGTCTGTATTGCCAAAATTCTATGAGCTTAACAACAGAAATTAGATACTAAATCTACTACACTGATACAAAAGTAAGATCAATTCTATGCAGAAATATGTTACCATCAATTTTTTTTAAGAGCATGAAGCAATCAGTGAAGACCAACTGGAGAGTGGGAAGGTTGACCATTAATGGAATGTGGATAGTAGACTGTACCTGTTCCCTTCATAATGTAATCGATTGCTCGGTCGCTTATGGCTGCGTCACTAGGCTTGATATCCATGAAAGGTTTATTGCCTATTCCCATTGACACCATTTCTTGCATTCTGAGTTCTAAAGGGAAAAAATGCACACATGAAAAATGTCAGAAACCCATTTGGTGTTTTAGTGATGCTGCTATGGGAGGACAACAATATTTTTATCTTTCCAGTGCTCTCTGCTGTAGATCACTAACTCCCTACAGGAGAGAAAAGCATTTTTCAGCTGCAAACACTTGAGCTCTGGAGCCAGCCAGACACTGGTAGCTTGAGCAGGTCAGACTACATGCTAGTGCAGATTCTTTTAGCTCATGGGAGAGAGGTCTCCTGTCACCTTAATTACCCCAGTCCCCAGAAGTGGCAGTACACGTGTTGGCAGAAGAAGCTCTCTCACTGACATTGGTGCTTAGGTCAGTGTAACTTGCACTGGTCAGAGGTGGTGGTGGGATAGCTTATTCACACCGCTGAGAAACATAAATACTGCCGTAAGCTCCAGTGTATACAAGGCCTCCACGTTAAAGCAAGTGGAATAGAAATATAAGCTTTCATTGAACCTCTTTTATCTCAAGGAGAAGGATTTGTCCCTCCAGCACACGGAAGCCTGAGGAATTGTACCCATCAGCCCTCACTCCTCAGTGGCTTTATTTCTAGCACTCAGTGATCTCTCATATGCCTCTGCTTCCAGTTCCCTACAGATTATCCTTATAAGTTAAATAAGTGGCTTGTATAAAGGCTCAGTTTGTTCAAAGGTTTCATTGTGCACAGATAGTTCCCCTTTCTTCTAGACTAGAGCTCACATTCAGCTGGAGTCATCCACAGTATGGTGCCACGTAAGTATTTTCAAATGTAGAGGGAGCCCCAGCAGGCCCCAAGCTCCAAGCCTGGTGCCCCTCCCCACCACAGGGCTGAAGCCCTGGTGCATCACCCGGGACTGAAGACCTGAGTCCTGGAGTGCCCCAATCCGCAGCGCACACACCCTGTATAAACCTACTCCCCACAGCTGAAGCCCAGAGCCCTCAGATCCCTAATCCCACCACCCTGCTGCAGGGCAAAATTCCAGAGCCACTCCCCACCCATTGGGCCTGGAGTTTTTATAGCATATTGGGGGAGTGGAGGCTTAAGGTGCCACAAAATAATCCAAGAATATAAGACTTGCTTTCTTTTTAATACCTTACGTGTCATTAATTAACCCCTGGTCTGCAGTATAAATGGATTTATTGTTTCTCTAATAACTGTGGATTAAAGTGCACACAGATGAATAGAAGTAGTAGGCACTGACTGGTACTTCAAAGCCTTAGTCTGGTAGCAAAGTATCTCAAAGTGGCTGGGAACTATTCTACTAAAAATGCAGTAAGGTAAACGAATCTGAGAGTACAGTTATCACCATTCATCAGGCATATGATCTTTGAAGGGATATTTACAAAATAACAGAGACAAATGGAAACTAACCATACACATATACAGCAAGCCTTAATAATAAAAATAAAGATGTACAAGCATCTTTACATATTATAAGAACTTAGAAATATCCAAATCCCTAAGAGACTGTTTCTCAGAAAGAAAAAAGTTCCTAAAGCTGCAGCATTAATTCATGGAATGCCCAGGTGGATTTAGAATAAATATGCTATGTCCCTCCTGCTTTGTTCATATCTGTTCCTTTCATGTCAGTCCTGAGCTTACTGTACTACTTCTCTTGTGGTGTGAATTAGGAATTTCTGAGAGGAATTCCGAAGTGATTGGCTAGAGAATTAAAAAAGGATTAGAAAAAGAGAACAACATTAAAGTGCTATGAATTACCTAATTAGTATCCTAAGTTTAATTCTCACTATAATGCTAACTTAGAACTTTATGTTTGTGTAAGAATACATACCTCCCCTTCCCCTTCAAACTTTAGTAGCATTAATGCCCTCATTGCAATGCATGGGACAGGGCTAAAGAAACAAGGTATGGACATTTGTAAAAAAAACCATACTTCTCCTGGGACCTGATTAAGCAATAGATGAGATGATTCTATGTCAGCCTGAGGAAGACTGGAAAATTTGGCACCCACAATAAATGTGTTTTTCAGGGTAGTCTGTAACTTCTGCTAAAATGGGCAATCTGGAAATTTCCCTCCCCTAATCCTTGTTGAATTCTGTGATATTAACACAAATCTTTTTAAGAGAGTCAGGGTACGTCTACACTAGCTTGTTAGTTTGAGCTAGGTAGGGTAATGAGGGCAAGCGGAGTTGCAAATGAAGCCCGGGATCATTTGCATGTTTCTGGGTGCTGCCATTTTTAAAAATGGGGGATTTAAAAATGGCGGCGCCCGGGAACAGGCAAATGAAGCCCAGGATATTTAAATCCCAGGCTTCATTTGCAACTCTGCTTGCCCTCATTACCCTACCTAGCTCGAACTAATGAGCTAGTGTAGATGTACCCTTAGTTACCAAGTTTTTTTGTATTGGTAAGTGCAAGAGTCTTAGCATCTGCATTAGTGACAGGTCAGAAAACATGGGCCAAATGAGCCTTTCAGTTTTGAAATCTTAATCTGTGTTTGTATTTACCAATCAAAACTGTGACACAGGTGATCTTTGTCTTGACTAGCATTTAAAGAAGTATTATTAGGACCAACAGGTTCTAAAAATCTGGTGTAGACAAGGCAGGGAAGATGTTAACAGTTGCTAACTGGTTGTGGTTGAGTCGATCAGAAAGAAGTAAAAGTGCACATTTTTTCCCTTCTGTTCCAGTATTTGTTTATAGCAATTAAATATCTGACACAAAAAATAAAATTAAAAAATAGTACCACCTGCTGAATCCTGTTTCATGCTACAGAGCATTTTTGGGGAAATGGAATACTGGTTGTGTTTAAGCTTCAAATCAACCAGCTAGCACATGTTAAAGTTTACACTGTAGCATCTCCCCAGAAATGCTTACCACCAAATAGCATTCTGCCCCAAAGTTACTATTTTTTAATTTTCCTTTTTCTGAGTCAAGGATTTAACTTCTAAATTAAAATAACCTGAAAAGGGGGGCAAAATCATGCCCATTTCTTCATTATGTTGTATAAATAAGTCCTAAAAGGTTAGAGCTCCTCCCCCCTTTTTTTTGTTGCTTCTCTTCTCTTCCTTCCTTCCCTGTTTGACTTTCACATCAGAAATGTTTATCCTATTTTTTTGGTCTATTGATGGCTGCAAAATGGTAGGAATATGACATTAGAGATACCATAACAACATATACCGTAATTTCTTATGCCAATCAATCTGTTCCACCTGGTATTTAGCTGGGACATTCTGAGCACCTTTCCCAGACCTGAAGAAGAAGAGCTCTATGGAATCTTCAAAGTGTCTACCACCAATTGAAGTTAGCCAATAAAAGATATCACCTCTCCCATCTTGCCTTACAGATACCGTGCAGTGAAATTGTTTCAAACTCTTTGATTTCTTTGTTATTGGTTTTGTCTGCATCTATTTAAGTTAGGACCCTGACAAATCCATAGGCGAGAGATGTATTGCTTTAAGATTTAATTTGTCCTTCAGTTAAGGACTAAGAAAGCTCACAATTCACATCTGGAACTTCCTGTAACAAAACCAGGAAAGACCAGAGCTCCCTGTGATGATATTTCTAACATTAAAACAAATGAGGAGAGCTCACCAACTTGAAGATTTGTCACAAGCGACCAGTAACATGTGTTACCTACTAGCTCTGTGTTCTCAGGGAACTAGGGCATAATACTCATGGAAGACTCCCGCTCCCACCCGGGCCTCTGCTTGAACCAAAACCAAAGCAATAAAAAGACAGGAGAAGACACACCTAACCCCCTTACAAGGTTGATAGGGTGACAGGATTAAGAAAACATCCCGAGCCTTATCTGCATTGAAGATACGACAGAAAGACACCTCTATTAGCATACAGAATGGCACTTCTAAAGCAAAAACTGCACTGAATTATAGAATATAGAAAGCAGGAAAGCTCTGCCTGGTGAGAAATCTCTGTTCTGGATGCTAATGAACCCACACCTACCCACACTCAGATCAGTAATTATCAGACCAATTTTAGTAATAAATCCTCTATTGGTATCCAAAATACTGAAATTGCCTAACTGCATTATGAGCTTCCCCCAAGGAACACCACCTATAGCAAGGAATGATCAGTTTCTATCGTCTAGCCCAGTGGTCTCCAACCTTTTTACATCCAAGATCACTTTTTAAATGTCAGAACAAGCCAAGATCTACCGCCCCATCCTTCCCCCAAGCCCCCCACCCTTTCCTTGAAGCCCTGCCCTCTCTATTCTCCTCCTCTCCATCACTTGCTATCCACAGCCCTTATACACTCTACACTGCTGCTTTTTTTCCGATTCTTCTGTAGGAAGAGGTTTGTCCCACATTTGACCTGTCTAGACTGGACCAAATGTCAGAAAAACCCCATTCTTTCAGAAGCCCCCTTATTCCTCGTGGGGTGTGTGTGCAGGACTGTTATGATGTTGCGGCCAGATGGGTGCTTGACCCCAACTGGGAGTTTGTTGGCCAGGCTTCATTGTTAAATAAAATACTATGTCAAACCTAAAAAGTTTCTGCATTGTCATTATTTCTGAGAAGGGCAGGGAATCTGTTTTGAGTCAGGGGTCACTGACACACAGAAAAGTCAGCTGGGGGCCACACAAGTGAGATGCAAAAAAAAAAAACCTCCTTCAACCCTCCCCCCAAGCCTCACTAATGTGGCCCCAACTGTGCTGGTGGGAGCAGGGGACATGGTACTGGGTAAGGGTGCTAATGGGTGCTGGGCCAGGGGACAGGGTGCTGGGGTGGGGACAGGGTGCCAGTGGGGGACAGGGGACAGGGAGTCCCCTGCACCTGCCTCCTCCAGGGCCTCCTCCCGCCTTCCTCCCCCGCAGAGGTGGGAAGCCCCAGCGCGCACCTCCTCTGGAGACGACTCCTCCCTCCCACAGAACAGGGAAGCCCCAGCATGCGCCTCCTCTGAGGACTCTCCCAAGCCCCAGCAAGTTCCCGGCATTCCACAGACCTGGGGGAGGGGAGCAGTCAGCGCACTTCCAGAACCCCCGGAAGTGGCATGCAGTTGCTGGACTTCCGTCCACCCTGCAGGAAAATGGCACTACTTCCATTGTCGCTGGAGTTAGGTAGTGGGGCTTCTTGCAGGTGTGGGGAAATGGGGGGAGGGGGCAAATGCCTCGCGATCAACTGGTTGTGCCCTCACAATTGACCAGTTGATCACGATCAATGGGTTGGTGACCATGGGTCTAGCCTACACAAAACAGTATCTGTTTTCCCATCCATTGACCCATAGAGAAATCTAGTGTCCCCCTTGAACCACTGTTGTTTCCCTACAAAAACCCCTACCCTATGCTCAAGTAAAGTGTTCTGATACCTGGGTCTAAACTCTACATCCGTTCCATTGGGACTTCATGTGCTTTTGAACTACAAAGAGCTCTTCTTCCAATCTGGGAAAAGAACTCCCAGCATCACAGCAAAATGCAAGGAGGAACACATAGTTTAGCATAAGTAGTTAGCCCATATTCTAAAGGGACCATTCGAGGTTGAGTGGTCTGTTAACATCTCTGCAGTCATAGGACAAAAAGAGGAGTTAGTGGGTTACAGATTGTTGTAGTAAGCAATAATAATCTCTTGTCTACACTACCAAGTTTTGTTGCCAAAAACTGCCTTTTGGAGCATACACACTTCAATGTGACTTTTGTTTGACAAATACTCAGTTTCAGTGATAAAAAACTTCCATCCCTAGGAGAGAGCTCTTTCTTTCCCCTTCCATTTATCGTCCACAAAGAGCCCATGTAGACAGTGCTGTTTGTTTTGTTGACAGAACTGGCTTCTGCCAGTATCCCACAATGCCTGCCCTGTGTCATGTGCATTTGCTCACACTGTCGATGATGGTGACCCCAGTGTGGACATCATCTGTGAACAGAGGAAATAAATGTGAACACCCTCTGGTGATTTTTGTTTTATTGACTTTTGGGTGCTGACATAAGTTTTATCAATCACACTTGGTAATGTAAACAAGACCCTAGTGTTTAAAAGCTAAGGCTTGCCCACAATGCTAGCAACATATCTAGAGGGCCCTCCCAAAGCCTGCTAATCATATAGAGACAACTTTATTGTGCTGTATTTGTTTTAGGAATGCTGTTTGCAGAAGCTGTTTTCAGATTGCATTTTAAAAAAAGTCTTTGGTGACTGCAGACAAGTAAAAGTCACATAACATTAATGTCTAATTTGCCTTGCTTACAGAACTAGCAGGAAAAAATTGCTAAATCCTTCAATCTCTTTCTAAATTAAATAGTTGGTGTACCTCGGTTTCTCAAAGCCTGTCTCCAAAGTATCCGTCCTATGATATTGGTCCAAGCAATTTTAACTTCTGTCGAGTTTGCTTGAAGGATGTATGTGTCCTGGGATTTCCTCCTCCTTCTGAACCAGATTTCAAATCGCAGACCACTATCTCCAACATTCTCTGTCATCCCAATTTCAGCAGTCTAAAATAATATTTAAAAAGCATACATTCAGCTGCATGGAAACATGTATAATAAACTAATCAAATGAAATTTTACGCATTGCTCATTCTGTGATGTAGAAAAATGTCTTCATCTTGATTCCTTGGTAGTACAGCTTGTACTTGTAGTTGCACATATTTTTCTGTTTGAATTTCCAATTGCCTGACAGCACTCGCTGTTGTGTTCCCATGTGACCTCCTTGTAAGAGCAGCATGGAGCTGGCAGTGTTAATTTCTAGGACAAGGGTGGGGAATAATTGTTTATGCGGGGCCACTGTGAGAATTTAGAAAGTGGTTGAGGGCTACACTCTTACATGATATTAATGAAGGAAGTGTGGGGTCTGGGATGGAGGTTGGGAGCAAAAGGGAGCTTGGGGTAAGGGACTGGGGTGCAGGAGGGAGTGTGGGGTCTGGGAGGGAGT
Organism: Pelodiscus sinensis; assembly: GCF_052426305.1. Taxonomy (NCBI): domain Eukaryota; kingdom Metazoa; phylum Chordata; order Testudines; family Trionychidae; genus Pelodiscus; species Pelodiscus sinensis. Next base: position 153,269,490 of record NC_143053.1, read on the forward strand.
TTGAGTGAAGGAGGCAGTTATAACCTGGGGCACTGGACTGGAGTGCAGGGGTTTGGGTTGTGACCTAGGACAGGAAGGGCTTGTGACCTAGAGTAGGGGATTATGGTGCAAGGGTTTGGGACGCGACCTAGGACACAAAGGGATAGTGATCTGCGGCAAGGTATTGGGGTGCCGGATCTGGGACAGGACTTGGGTGCAAGGGGGCAGAGGGTTTGGGTATGTGGGCTAGGCGGGGCAGGACTGGGGGGCAGAGGGTTGGAGAAGGGAGGGGCTGGGGTGCCAGGGGCAGGCTCTGGCCAGGATACTTAACTGGGTGATTCCCAGCCAGCAGCTCAGCTTTTCTCAACCAGCCAGCCAGCTTGCCCCACCTAGGCATAGGCTGCAGGGCCAAGTGCATGTGAGAGTAACTACAAGCCAGAGGGGAGGGCACATGGTGCTCCGTGGCTGCCTGTTATTCAAACAGGAAGCTCCCATTGGCCGGTTTCTGGCCAGAAACCAGGCAATGGGATTGTGCTGGGGCTGGGGGCTGCACCTGAAGCTTTCTTCCCCCACCCCTCCAGGCTCATAGTTCTGAAAGAGAAATGACCCAGCAACTGCTTTTCTGAACAGTGTGTGGGTGGGGCGAGGCAAGCAGGGAGCCTGCCTTTGTCTCCCTTCTACGTCCGTGGGCCAGATCCAATGGCGTGGTGGGCCAGATCTGGTCTGTGGGTTGTATTTTGCACAGCCTCCTCAAAAGTTCAGAGAACTGCAAGGAATTAAGTTGAAGCTGAATATCTGGGAGCAGATCTTCAGCTAGCGGATGTTGTCATAGTTCAACTTATATCAGTTGAGGATCTGCTCCTTGGGGTCTAGTATGTAGGGTGAATGGTATGTATGGTCCCAGTTCAACAACACAGTTCAGCATATGCTTAAAGTTAAGCACATGCTTATGTGCCTTGGTGAATCAGGGGTCTCACATATATGGTGTTGCTAACCAAGGGTAGTTACAAATTCTGGCTACAAACACCTCTCTTTCAAGACAGAGAGGTACAAATCTATAGTCAGAATAGTGGCTGAGCGTTCATGACTACATCTCTGCTGTTTCTTGTTGTGATGAAAGAAATGTTAAAAATAATGATGTCTACAGGAAACACCTGATTTTCTGGGAATCCTTTCCAGCAAGATATGCATGCATTTATGATACAGTGTCTATACAAACAAACATGTTTGGGTAATTTTACTCATCAGTTTCTGTCTCTCTCATTTCTTCCAACTTAAAAAAAACCCCACATGTAAACTACTTGAAATGTACCATGTAATGGAACTGTGATCCTTCACCTACCATTGTCAAACAGATGGGGTTCCTGTCCAGTGCAGAAAACTAAGCAGAGGGCAGGCGGCATTGTACATGCTATCCAAAACATTACAGCTAGATTAAATTTACCTTGAATGACTGTTTGTACATATAGATGTCGTATCCCCCGTCAATCTTCTTTGTTTTGCTAAACAAGATGAGGTCTTCAAAAAGGAAGACATGTCTCAAATACTTCTTTCTTCCACAGCAAACAATAAACTCATCTTGACACCTCAGCTGTCCTTGCTCTTTCAAATTGACCTGATTGGAGAAAATGACCACACTACTTAGGAAGAGAAAAGACTGGGCCAATTTTGTCTAGTCCAAAGAAGAATGGAGGAAGGGTACAATATCACTTAGATTGCACCCTTTTTGGGCCACAGACTATCTTCTTGTTCTGGATTTGTACAGTACCTGGCACATGAAATCCTGGTCCGTGACTGGGACTCTTATTTGCTTCAGCATAACAACAATAATAAATAACCTGCCCATTAACTACTTTCCGGTTCTGAATGAAAACTGCAGCAGTAAAGCCAAAGGGATATTTGAAAGGAAGGACTGAGAAATGCTTACATCACACCCTCTAATGGCATCCATTGCAAGCAAGTCATTTCCATGTCGAAGCTGGAATTTCACCATTTCTTCGGCTGCCCTGAGATCATTGAGCTCCTGCTCCTGGGTCTTCGTGCACTCTTTGATCATATCTTTTAGAAGAAGAGCATATTTGCTCATTCTTTGAATAGGCTTCAGTAAATAGGAAGCCAGATCCATCTTGTCACTCAAATCCCGTTGTTTATTCTGTGGGAATATTAGAGGAATGTATAAACATTACTTGTATAAACACACAGCAGTGAGTGATGTTCATACAATTCACATTAAATAAGAAGCTGGATAGCAATTACTTTAAAGAAGGCATTTCCATGGCTTGTAAGCAAAGCATCTGACTGTGGTTTGTTCTTGCTGTATAATGCGTACATTCCAAACTGTTCTTCCTGAAAAAGAAGAGGAAAAGACATTGTTAGTCCTTGTTATTTTCTGTTTCTCCAATAATCAATTCTTTCTCCATTTAACAGATAGTTTTGTACAGAAATCTTGCATAGTTTATAACATACCCTCAGATGTATTTCAAATACAAAACTGCAGGAGGTGCTGTAATCTAGACAAACTTTGGCAGTGAACATCCTAGGGCAATTTGTTTAATAGATTTAGTTCTCTATTGTTTACAGGTCTTCCAGTTCCAACAATTTACAAAATTCTTCTGTTTCAAATATCATTGATGGCAGACATTTCTGGAGCACACTTCATAATATCAAAATGTTCAATCAGCCAGGCTGACTTTAAATATTGGCATATCATGTGAGCTGACTCAATGACTGTGTTAGGAGCATTCACTGACTAAGGGCTGCTCACATGAGAAAAGTGTTGTCTGATGCTTGCTAGGGTTAAGTTACAACTTTTAGAAACTGAAAAGCCACTCTGGGTGGGCTCACAAAGATTCCTTGGCATCTAAATGCAAGTTTTAGGCTCTACTACAATTCCCAAAGCTCTGCTGAACCCTTCAGGTGCTTAAACTCTCTTTGTCCTGGTCTACATGAGGATCTTATTTAAAAAAAATAATCTCCCCATAAGGTTGAATTTATAAGCTGTGTGTCCCCACTACCAAGCTCGTTATTTTGAAATAATGGGCCACAGAATGCTTTTCATCAGAAGTAACGCCAATTCTGAAATAGTAATTTCTACATAACAGTAGCATGGACATTCCGGTGCTGCTAATTGGAACTTTTTGGCCTCCAGGAGGCCTCCTGCAGTTCCCCAGAGTGCTTCCTGGGGCTCAAGGTCCGAGATAGGCTCTGTCAATGTGGACACACTACCTCGGATTCATTTTGATGCTTCCCTGTAGTGAGGACATGCTAGTTTGAATTTGTTGAATTAGGAGTTCTGAAGTCTAATTTAGTCATTTTGAAATTGTTTCCTAGTGTAGACATTGCCCTAGTGTCTACATTTTCTGGGTAAAAGATCTCTCAGGGTATGTCTACACTACCCTCCTAGTTCGAACTAGGAGGGTAATATAGGCATACCGCACTTGCAAATGATGCCTGGGATTTGAATTTCCCGGGCTTCATTTGCATAAGCGAGGCGCCGCCATTTTTAAAACCCCGCTCGTTCGAACCCCGTGCAGCGCGGCTACACGGGGCACGAACTAGGTAGTTCGAACTAGGCTTCCTAGTTCGAACTACCGTTACTCCTCATTCCACGAGGAGTAACGGTAGTTCGAACTAGGAAGCCTAGTCCGAACTACCTAGTTTGAGCCCCGTGTAGCTGCGTTGCACGGGGTTCGAACGAGCGGGGTTTTAAAAATGGCGGCTCCCCGCTTATGCAAATGAAGCCCGGGAAATTCAAATCCCGGGCTTCATTTGCAAGTGCGGTATGCCTACATTACCCCGCTAGTTCGAACTAGCGGGGTAGTGTAGACATACCCTCAGTGCTCAAGTTCTACCTCTAGGCATGTGCACTGATGCCTCCCCCTAGGTGTCCAGGCACTTTTCTCCCATCTAAGATCTAGAGCAGTGTTTCTCAACCAGTGATACAAGTACCCTTAGGGGTACCCGAGAGAAGTCTGGGGGGTACGTCAACACAACTGAAACTTGGAGAAAACTGAATTTTTGTTCTAAGTTTTACAGCACTTTATTATTTTTGTACTTTTTACACCCAAATATTTCATCACCTGCCCAGCTACGATTAAGTTGTTTAAACAAATGTGTTGCAATGGTAGAAAAAAATGTGTGTGTCTGAAAACTGTAGGTACTGGGGATACTTCTTTTTTTTAAAAAAAGGGGGTATTTTATAAGAAAAGGTTGAAAAACACTGATCTAGAGCAATTCTTGGACTGCGGATGACAGGGGTTCACTTGCTTAATTTGCATGCAATATCTGATCTGAGAGGTGTACTCAAAGGCAACCTATTGTATTGGGTCCCAATCCACATCCAGCTGGAGGAGTTGGTGACGGTGCTGACCACCTTATAACTTTTAGCCTATAGATTAAAGCACTCACCTGGGAGGTGCACCAATGTTCAATTCCTCCCCCATACTAGAGGGGGAGAAAGAATTTGAACAGGGCTCTCTTGCTTCTCAGGGGAGTACTGTAACCAAAAGGTTAAGTTATAAGGTGGGTAAGCACCACCACCATCTTCTTCCCTTCTTCTAGCTCTTTGGGTAGAGCGAGGCAGACAACTATTGGGACATCTACATTGCGTTTTAAAACTCACAGCAATGAGCTTCCGCACCTGGGGCTACAGACTCAGGGTTGTGATGCTGCACTAAACCCAACTGGGTAGACATTCAGGATTGAGCTCTGAAGCCCATGCAGTAGACTGGGTTCCAGAGTCCAAGTACCAGCCCAAGCTGCAACATCTGCACTGCTATTTTTAGCACCGTGGCACAAGCCCTGCCTGAAGGCTCAGGCTCTGGGACTCACTGTCACAGGTTTTAAAAACATAGAATAGATGTACCCATGCTCATTCTTGAGAGAAATTCCCTGGATGTCCAAGCTACCAGACTATAGAGTCCCTCTTTGTCAATTGCTAATAGAAATAGGCACCAAAGTCTGCACTGTCTGCAAGGCGGTGCCTGTCTCCCCGAGAGCTGGGCAGAGGTCACTTGCTTTGTTGTCCTCTGCATCTCCCATTAGCTAGCTTAGGTGGTTCCTTACCTAGCGAGCTGGCTTTGTGAATAGCAGTGTTGGTCTTGTGGTTTTCTAGGTGCCTAAATGTTAGGTATTTCAGTGCAGAGCATCACAGTGCATAAGTCCCTTTATGAATTCAAGCTTCAGGTACCAGTGCCGAGGGTGATATAGGGAAGTATGTAGACATCATTGTGCCCAATCTAGTCTTTAGGACAGAATGAGATCTTCCCCAATAATTGAATGGTATTAAAGCATATGAAAAGATCCCCTTTTAAATTCACTGGACATGAGGGAAGCTTCCCAGTTCAATGAAAGATATAAAAAGATCAGGCGCTATCACCATTTTTCCATTTCCTTTGAACACTGAAGTAAACAATTTCTTAATCCACATTTCTTTTCTTATATTAAACAATTATCTTCTTGCTCCTTTAAACCAAAAGGACCCACACAAATCATCTACAGATAAACAAACAAATCTTCCCCTCATAATACAGTCTGAGCAAGCGCCAATAAGTAAATGTTGGTTTACTTTTCAAAGAAAAAATAAACAGATTATTAATTGCCCTCTGATTTTTGCCTGATATTGTTCTTCAGATAGCTTTCTGTTGGATTTAATGTAGTATTTATAAAAATACTGCACAATTGTGCTTCCCACACTACACAATTGTTCTTCCCACACTTTATCCATCAAATGATAAGGAAATTCAGTTATAAATGAAGATTCAGGTCGAATGTTTAATATTTTCTCTGGCAAAACTTGCACTGAAGTAAAAAGATCAATTTTTCAGTTTTCCAGGTTTTTCCCTTCTCTTTTTTCTATTTCTTCCTCTTTCCCTTTTTGACACTGAAAAAGGAGGCAGGGGAAATTTTAAAAAGAACAAGGCAGTAAAATAACTGGTTTTTTTTAGTTGAGTTTGAAAACCAAAATAATTTTGGCCTTAGCTTTTTCATTTTTTCTTAAAAAAAATTCTGAAAAAAATGCCTCATGGATATATCTTTTTTTAAACAAAACCTCATCGATGCAAGGCTCTCCTTTGTCTTAATCTCTACAAGGGTCTGCCTCCTTTTCTTTTGTTTTTCTTAGTAGGTGAACAGGGTAACTAAAAGAGTAAATGAGGAGGTCTAAATGTGCTAGAGAAAGTTTGATCTCCTAAATCCTCTGCTGGATCTGACAGAATTAGGACAATATCTGCCACTCTTTCTCCTGAAACAGCTAACATATAAGTGGCAGCCCATAAAGGAACTGTATGAGCTTTAGGGCTATAGCTCCCACTCCAATCACCCCTATATCACTTCCTGAAGTATAACTCTCAAGTACATGGGAGGCAAGAATAGGGCAGCTCCACTTCCTCTGGGCTTAGTGATGGCTCACAAGCAGATTAGCAGAGTATGTGTAAAAACTGCCAGTTAGTTGAGTGGCAGGACTGGCAAGCATGAAGAGGCATTGCTTTTTATCCCGGTACTGAAACACAGCCCCAAACCACTATTCAGCTGATCAGTGGGATGTATCATTCAAATACAGTCTGCTGCTGCTAAGTAACCATCTGTGATTTTGGGGGAGGGGGTATAGCGGACAAGAGAAGTGCTGACTAGCACCCAGTGAGTAAGGGTTTAAACTAGGTAGCTTGCAAAGGTGTTGGCCAGGGGACCAGGAAAACCAATCAAGGTAGGGTATGTCTACACTACCACCCTAGTTCGAACTAGGGTGGTAATGCAGGCAACCGGAGTTGCAAACGAAGCCCGGGATTTGAATTTCCCGGGCTTCATTTGCATAAAACCGGGCACCGCCATTTTTAAATGTCCGCTAGTGTGGACTCCGTGCCGCGTATAGCCGCGCGGCACGGAGTCCGCACTAGCGGACATTTAAAAACGGCGGCGCCTGGCTTTATGCAAATGAAGCCCGGGAAATTCAAATCCCAGGCTTTGTTTGCAACTCCGGTTGCCTACATTACCACCCTAGTTCGAACTAGGGTGGTAGTGTAGACATACCCGTAGAGTGTTGAAATTTGAATTGGATATAGATTCCTTGCCTGCTTTCTTTGTGTGGGAGGGGGAAAAGAAATAGGAGTGGAGAGATACAGAATGATTTAAACCCAGGCAGGACTTTGGAGCATGGGAGTGGATTGAACGAAGAGAAAATTGAAAGTAAGTAAAAGGAAAAGTGGATCTAGTCGCGTTTAGGGTAATTTTTCTTCTTTTGTGGTTTGGTTTGAACTGCTTTGTGTGAATCTATGCCTCCTCTCCTTTACCATCTAAGCACTGATCCCAGAGATTTTTCTTTTTTTTTGTTTTCCTTAATTGCTCTGTAACATCTAGCAACCAAGAATGCTTTATCAAGTTTATCTTTGGTTTGTAATAAAAATCACTTTAAGGTGATGATTTGATTCTTGTGTCCTGGAATGTACAGGTCTGTCTGGCTGTGTCTTTGTGCCTCAGATTGAGTGGTCAGCTGCAAGAGACTGCAGCTTGGTTTTCTCTTTTCAAGTGCTTTTGGGGCAAAAGAGCTCGTTTACCCCCCGTTTTAGGAATAAAAATCACTTCATGGTGGCAGTGATTCCCCAAAATCTGTATATTGTGATTCTGGGGGAAGCTTTTGGTAACTAGTGCCTGTAGAGACAAAGGTTTTTTTTTCCTTTTGAGCTCTTTGTGGGCACCCATCTTCTGCACTCAGAGTGTCAGAGTGGGGAACAGCCCCAACACAAAACATGGCATGGTTCCTTTGTGCCTGTGCCCACAGACCAGTGAGCATGCTGGGAGAGTGACTTGGAAGGGCAGTGCTACATAATGCTCTTGCCCAACTTCCCCAAACCATCCATGCTGTAGATGGCACATTGGTGTGTGCTTCCTTCACACAAATACAACCCGGAAAACAAACAAACAAGCTCATAAGGTACAGGCCAGGTATATGGCAAAGACAAAATATGGGCCAAAGGAAATGCTTCAGAATAAACTCAAGGACAAAGAGCGACGTGGGAGAAACAGAAAAGGAGCAATTTCTTGTGTATCACCAGAGGAAGTTGCTCTGACCTAATAATAAAGTTGTCTCACCCCTCTAACCCTAATCACAAATAGACTCAACAATGTGACCACTTTCCTCTATTAGTCAAACTATTAGTCAGATTGGCCACCCTGCTATGGATAAGATCTTTCAAAAGGGTTTGAGACATCATGGCTTGACATGTGAACAACTGCCACTGGTGTATAGTAAGGAGCACTAAAGCAACCTCTTCCTCTTTCACCCAGGCCTTGAATAGGAAATGGCGCCACATGCAAAATGCAGTCTGAAAGGATCTGAGCCTAGGACACAGTCTTTCAGAGCAGAGAAGAAATCACCACAGACAATTTTTTTTCTTGCTTTCTTATCTACCAGCATCCTCCAACCTACTAAGTGGGCAATATAGACAAAATAAATATCAAGCATTGACATCTCCATATTGGGGAACATCTGCAAGTTCAGCACAAGCAACAGGGTCCTAGAGGGAGTCACTTCTGAAGGACAGAGTCTGGACCAAAGAATTTGCCTTCCTATGTTTGTAAAGCCCACTAGACATGAACAACATTAAATACTATAAGTGCTACACTGGACTGAGAGCCTGGTCATTACATCCCACCTATCCTCTGTAATGTATGAGTTTTTTTTTTTAAACAATCCTATCATAAACAGAACCAGATCTTGGTTTTTCCTGCAGATCAGGTGGGGAAATCATCATGTGCCTATGGGTGACACATTTCCATTCATCTTTACTGGGATAGTGTTCTAAGTGATTATCATAGGCATCCCACCTGGAGCACAATGGTGATTTTCCTAGAAGACTTGAAGAATTCCCTATATTCTAGAAAATTAGAGGTAGTGTGCAATGCAAAAGGGAAGAGGGCTAGAATATTTTGCTCCATTGTCAGTAACAGCACGCACAGCATAGAATGCTTTTCAACTGTACAAACATGAATTAATCCTCACAACACCCTACTATGATGAGAAAGTAATAAAATCCTGGCTTTTCTCTCTTAGTCAATAGGAAAAATCACAGATGTGGCTACAGGTGAGGAGTCTACATTAATCATTCAGAGCAAAAAATACTTCCTTTTCACATTATCTCCTTACTTAAAAACCAATGAGCTATTTAATCAATCTTTTTTGTCAGGGTTTTTCATGATTAATACTGGTTACACAGATTCATTACAAAAGAGTAAAGAGTAAACCATTATTGTCCATGTCCCAGGGCTTGCAAAAGACTTTGCTGGGCGCTAGGGAATGTAGGACATTGGTGGTAGTGGAGGGGCTCAGCTCCAGGCCCCCTGAAAGGGATAAAGCCACAGGGGTGAGCAGTCAGCTCTCAGTGTTGCCTGGGCCACACCACACCACCACCAGCCGCCCTTAGCACAGGGGTGGGAAAAAGGGTCTCCACAGGCCGGATCCGGACCACCACGCAAGTTGATCCGGACCGTGGAGGCCATGACACTTCCCCAGCCCAATCAGGTCCTGGGGGTGGGGAGAAGTGCACAAAGTCTCCTCCCACCCTGCCCCCGCCCTACTAGGAGCGCATGGCGCTTAGAAGCGCCACGTGCTCCTGGCAGGACAGGAGGAGACTTCACACCCTGCAAGGGGCATGGTGTTTCTAAGCACTGCATGCTCCTTGTAGGATGAGGACAGGGTGGGAGGAGATTTTGCGTGCTCCCCTGCCCCCAAGCCAATCAGGGTTTGGGGGCAGGGAGAGACCATGAAATCTCCTCCTGTCCTGCAGGGGCTCAGCAGCTAAAGTCAAGTTTCTAGTCCAGCCTGTCTCTCTCTTCTTCCTCTTCCCTTCGCAGTCACTTTGTTGCTATTATGGTGTCTGCTTCAAAGTCTAAGCAAAAGCAATTCCAGTGTTTTGCAGTATGTGGAAAATGAATATTTTTTTAAAAAAAGCTTCTCCCATTGTAAAAATGAACTATTTTTGAACATTTGTAGCACTGAAATGACAGACGTAGAAAGTTGAAATTTGGCATAGAAAAAGTGTTGTTTGAGAACTGATGTATGTTCTGGTGAAAACTGCTACATAGTTTTCATTATTATGACCCAATGAAATCACTTTATCTGGATGAACAATACATTTTACACACATTATCTTGCTAAACTTGAATGCATGGTTAAGGAAGGAAAGCTGAACTACACAAGTATGCATGGTGAAATAAGATGGGCAGTGAATGAGGAAAGGGCTTCACATTCCCTACATATTTGTGTACCAAAAATTGGCCAGCTTGTAATATGCGCAGAACTGTCTTCTGTAAAACTCCTTCTAAGGTGTGCGAGTAGGATGTTCCAGTGGTGTCTAACACAACAGTCACATGTTGAAGAAATTTGGACCATCACCAAAATTTCTTTGGTTAAATGTCTTCTATATTCAGTCAGTATAGTTTACACATGTCAGAACAGATATACGAGCAGCAATTTGATGCTTTGTCTCTTGAACAGATTACTGTCAAAAAGGTGAATGAGTGGAGTTTACCCTTTGTTTCCTCTTGAAACAACATCAAGCCCCCTTGTCCCAACTCACTTGTTGATATTAGAGTGATCAGATAAGCCTACATACTTTTCCATCCACATCCATGCATTGGTTCATAACAGGAAACAAAATTAATAGAAAACTTATGTATTTATAGAAAACTTGAAAACATAGCAGTCTCATTATCACTTGTATAGCAAACTCTACTATTACTTTTGACAAATTTAGAAAGCGTCCAGACAGCATGTTTTGCTCACAAGAGGTGCAGTTGTGTGAGGACACAGGAGTATGTTTACAAACCTCTGAAAGAATACAATAGGCCACATACATAGTCAACAGTAAAAATTTGTCACAGGACATCTAGGTTATGCACACTATGAGAAACACAAAAAGGTAAGTGAAATGATTTACTCTGTATTAGGATCTGTGGTTAACTCAAAATGTCTGGTTCTAAGAAGGCACCCTTCTTTGGAATTGGGACTTACATGTCTGAGAAAACAGTGGCTGACACGCAGTGGGAAGTCTCTGCAATGTTCCAGCTCTTTTAGAAAATACTGGCAATGGAAATCATAGAGCTTCTCCAGGTTCCCAAAGATAATATTCCGCTTCCCTCGCAAATCCTGAGGTAAATCGATTCTTTCCATTTCTGGAAAATAGTTGTCGATGATATATCCTAAGGATCTAACATATTCCCTTTCTGTTGTGATCATTTCATCCATTATATGTTGCACTTTGCTGCTGGAAGACACAGAACACCTGTTTTGAACACTGACAAATCATGACAATGTGTAATCTCTGAATACTGAGTGAGTCTTTGCTTATTTGCATTCTTCAGCTCATTTTTACCTGTCAGTGGAAATCATGTTGTAGCCCTGGCTCTGGCTGCTAAGTTGTTTACCATTATAGAAAACATTTCATATTTTCTCCTTTTTTCTCAGGAGCAAATTTTGCCCTCGGTTACAATGGTGTAATTTCATTGATTTCAGTGGAGTTATGCAGGCATAACAGAAGACAGATTTTGGTCTACAATAGTCTACAGCAGCTGTAGTGTAACAGCTAAGCAGCCAGAAAAGAAAGAATGTTGAACTCTGGAAAGGCTTTTTCATTGCATTAAAGAACTTTCTATTGCATATGCAAAAGTGTCATGACCTTATCCATTCCTGCATTCAGTTTGGAAACAGTATATCATCCCAGGAATGTTACTCTAACATATAGCTGAATTCTCAGAGTTTCCCACACAATGTGTCCTCTGATAAATTATGAGCTCCCATTGAGAAAGCATGTTCAGTTCTGAAAGATAAAAATATGTGCCCAGTTCTAGTGTTAGAGAAGATTTGCATCTAGCAAAAACATATTCTGATAAACAAGGCAAACTGGGTAAGCAATCACTTTGAAAGAAAAGAGAATTTCAGATACACATTAAACACTTGACAACACAAGAAGCAAATAATTTCTTTAAGGAAAAATGTGTATTCTCATATGATTGAGAAATAAAAGTATAGAAAATATTGTTTTCTTGATATTCCATTAACTATGGTACTTTATTTGCAAGGAATTGAACCTACACCACATCCTAATAATACAAAATGGAGCAAGTTTGACTTCATAATATTGCTACGTTTTTTTCTTTTCCATATTAACATTCCTACAATAATTTCAACAAACACCTTAAAAATAGAAGAAACATTCTTGGCTTGTTAATAATAACAGGAACAGATTTTAATCTTTACTTCTATCATAACAAATCGAACAAAACACAACCACTATTGTAGATTCTCACAATGGGTATTGTTGCTGAATAAACTTGATTTTCAGCATACTAGATGAGCTGGACATAGCTGATGGACAATACAGAGGACTTTTTGATTTATTAAATTGTTTTAATGGCATTTGATGTTTCATACTAACATTTCCATCAGCTGGAAGGACATAACTATTTATATTATGAATTTTTTCCCTCATGAAACTGGCTAGCTCTTAAACCTTCATTGAAGCAGCCAACTAGACTAACGTCAGCCAGGATTTCCTGCCCCAAAAGGGATACACATTTTACAGTAGCCTCTTAGTGTCAAGATTAGAGATGAGCTCAAATCTTAAACCCTAAAGCTCAGCATCCCTGAACATGGGGTATCAAATCCAAATCCAGATTTCTGGATGAATTCTGTGGCCAATAATTTGCATGAAAGTCCAAAATGAAATCCCAGATCTGGATAACCACAAGCTTTAAGTGGGGTTGGATAAAAATCTGGATATGGATTTAAGTGTTTTAGTCCAGGCCTTCTAATCCCATAATAAAATAGCATTACACTGTGACCTCTCTTCTCCTGTTTCTCACCGGAAGGAACAAGGAGGTCAGAAAGCATTTTGCAAATATTAAGTAAGCCAACAACAACTCTGTAAAGGAAGCATTAGTTTGCTCATTTCTAGAACAGGATGAAAAACAGCACAACATTTTAATGACAATTTTTGTGAAAAAAATTACTTCATTTTTCATTAAAATTCAATTTTTTTTTATAATGGAGATTGCCTATCTCCTAGAACTGGAAGGGACCTTGAAAGGTCATTGAGTCCAGTCCCTTGCCTTCACAGCAGGACCAAGTACCATCCCTGATGAATTTTTGCCCCAGATTGCCTCTGCAAGGATTGAACTCACAACCCAGGGTTTAGCAGGCCAATGCTCAAACCACTGAGCTATCCCTCCCCCCCAAAATTTTTTGAGAATTTTTCTCATAAAAAATTCTGTTGAAAGCTTTACATCTTTCAACACACAAATCAGTTCTATTTATGAGAAATCAGAGTCCCAAAGCATTCAAGGAACAGGTTATGTCTGACCTCTGTAGAAGTAGCATTGTCAACTCTCAAAATTTTTATTTCCACTTCCATGATATTTGGTGTTTTTCTTAAAGTTCCAGCACATGGAGTCAGGTGAACACATGAGAATCTTGAGGTATTAAAATAAATACATTTCTTAGTTCTAGGGTTGCCAGATAGTTTAACAAAATTTTCTGGTATTTTTACCGGACAGGGGACACAAATAACAGACAGTCCAGGCAAAAACCAGACACCTGGCAACCCTACTTAGTTCTCATAGTTGTAGAGTAAAGCTAAAAGACGTGAGTTTCAAATAGGGTTGCCAATGCTCCAGGATTCTCCTGGAGTCTCCAGGAATTAAAGATTACACCTTGTGATGAAACCTCCAGGAATACATCCAAACAAAATTTGTAATCCTACCCCCAAAAGCTCAACAAATGCAAGAAGTTAAAAAATAGACACCACATTTGTAAAACCTCATGATTTGTAAAACAAGCTAATGCATTTTAGGACTTGACTCACGGGTTTTGAATGGCTGGGATTGACACTAATGCATGGGTGCCTAGCAGACTGTGCACAGTGACATACTGAGTCAGTAGACAGCGAATAACAGGAAAATCAGGTCTCATGAGTCCATAGTCAGCCTCATTCTTGAGTCACTACATTGTACTATGTTTTGCCCTTCATGGAAAAATTCCACATAATTTAATAAACAAATTAAACAAATTATACTTGAAATAGAATTCTATTGGATAATAAAAAATAAAAAAAGTACAAAAACTATGCCAGCATTTATTGACTTTGAGAGATTTTATGATTCTTACTATTAGATTCTTATTGGTTTTGTCCTTATTAAATTCTAAAGGACTTTTCCATAAAGAAATGAAGAGCATATTGTAATTTACAGCATGCCAGAGTTGAAAATCATAAATAAAACACTATTTTGATGTATTAATGAATACAATACAAATGCATTATTATCAACTTTCAGCAGACCTAATCCTGCAAATACTCAGCCATGTGAATAAAAGTTACTGATCTCATAAAAGTGGTATTGACTGCAGTAGCTCTATAGGACTAACTTTTTTCAAATGTTTGCAGGATTGGGTGCAGTTTTTGTAAACTCCTATTAAAACACTGAACCTGATGAAATACTATAAAAGTCTGTAGTCCCATTATTTGGTCCAGTCCCATTATTAGGTCCAGAATAGTTAATAAAAGTAAGAAATTATGTATGGAGATAAGTACCCAAAATCACATGGATTTAAGCATCTGTAGGATTGGTGCTTAAACAGGGAAACTGATGCTCTTAACCTGAACAAATTTGTATTGCATTTCCATAGCTCTAAAATGAAGAATCCAAATTTTATAAGAAGGCACTATGGAAAAGTGGACCATTCCACAGTTTACTCTTTTAATGAACGGAGTAAAGTCAAATGAAACCACAAACTACTTTGATTATATTGGATTGTTTGTTGTAGCCACTAAAGGTCAATGTACATATATTTTAAAAGAGGAAAGTACATAATTCAGTTTGCACAAATTGTTTTGGTCCATTTAAAAGTAGCATTTACCGATTTAAGACTGAAACTAAACAGACTTTTTAAAAACACCAATTTCTGTGCAAGAAAGATCACACGGGATATCCATTCTTCCTCTGTTGTACAAATTGACGGTAACATTACTACAAGATCATTACATTGATGGGATTTAACCATCTGAATAAACTTTTTGCTGAATAAGGATGGTTGGCTGAATTAGAGTCCTTGAAAGATAAAATACACAGATACTATAAACAAAATGTATAATTATATCAAGAGGGACATGTTTTGATATTCTGACTCAAAGTGAGTATCACCTTATTGCATGAGTAATCCCACTAGCTTCAATAGGATTGCTTTCAATGGTGTTACCTGGTGTGTGTAAGAATATCAGAATCTGTCCCTCAATTACTAGACATCAAATGTAAACCCAGCATGACTTTTTAAAAAACTTAAACACAAACCTTGAACTCTGTTCATGCACACACAAAGTTTAGTTCTTTTTTCTTTTTTTTTGTACACGATTAATCAAATATAGATAGATTTGATAATCGTTTTTTATTTCAGTTTCCTTCTATCGAGAAGTCAAATTTTGGTCTTCCTTTTAATCTTGTTTTAACTAACCGTGGGATAACTTAACACTGTTAAAATACAAAATTCCAGGGAGGTGAGACCCTAACCAGGAGAGAGCGCGAGAGCATACACACAAAAGTAAGTTTGATAGAAAAAAAATGTGAAATTTAAGCAGAATGTCAAATTCAAATCAGAGAAGAAGACATTATTTAAATTCCCTCTATATCTGTAAATTATGTTTATCTGTATTTCCATAATATTCTACAAGCAACTCTAGTACAAGTATACTTTATCTTAAAGAAAAACAAACTATTTTAATGGTCATTTTTTAAGGAACACTGTCAAGATAACAATAATATATTTAAAGTGGTTATTTACCATTCTTACTTAGATTATTAAAATTGAAATACTTGTAAAAATAATTAATTTTTAAATGTGCCTTGTGATTACTATATGCACTTCACTCAACTTAGTTAGTTTTGGTTAGTTTCAATTTCTAGCTCTTACATAGCAGTATTATGGAGCTGGTTTTCCAAAACTGGAGGGAAACATTTGAACTGCAAACCCCAATACAATAATATTGGAAAAAATAAGGAAACATTTCTTTTCATACTAAGCTAAGGCCTCAATCCTGAACAGATTTACACACATGTAAAATAGTCCTATTGATTTTCAGTAGGACTGCTCACAGTGAGTCAAGTTAGACTCAGACTTTAAGGTCAGAAGAGACTACAGTAAAACCTGTGTTATCCAGCACGCTCGGGGATTAGGGCGTTGCAGTTATCTAAAAATTCCGGTTATCTTAGGGTCCCATCAGCCTAGGAAAAACCAATGGACAATAACAGTAAAACTCAAGTTTTTAATTTTGGTAGTTTTGTAGGCTGAGGCAGTTGGTCTCACATTTCTATTTTGAGTTAAAGATGATTAGTACTTCTTAAATAAAAAATTGTTAAGCCAATTATGATAAACCAAGCCAGGCCTGTGTGCCTGAAGATATGATAGTATTTTGGCTGGGGGCAAAGCCGGTTAACAAAGTTTTCTGGTCAACAGAGTACCAGATAACAAAAGTTTGACTGTATTATGATTAGGGCCCTACCAAATTCATGGGCATAAAAAACTCTTCATGTGAAAACTGGACATGTGTGTGCTTTAATGCTATACTGTACAGATTTGATAGAGGAGACCAATGGTGCTCAAACTGGGGGGTCCTGACCCAAAAGGGATGGGAAGTCACAAGGTTATTTTACGGGAAGGCATGATATTGCTATCCTTGTTCCTACTCTGCCTTTCACAGCTGGGTGGCAGGAGAGCAGTGGCTGGTGAGCAGCAGTTGTTGGCCAGGTGTCCAGCTGGAAAGGCAGTGCTCCACCAGTAGCAGTACAGATGTAGGGTGTCAATATCAAACCATGCTACCTTTCTTCTATGCTTCTATCTTCAGAAATGGGCAGCGAGAGAGTGGCGGCTGCTGCCGAAGGGCAGCAGTGCAGAAGTAAAGGTGGCAATATCATACCTTGGCATCCTTACTTCTACATAGCTGCTGGCGATGGATCTGACTTGAGAGCTGGGCTCCTGGCCAGCAGCCATCACTCTCCAGCTGCCCAGCTGTGAAGGCAGCACTGTGCAGAAGTATGGATAGCAGTACCATACCCACCCCCCACTACAATAACCTTGCAACCTTCCGAAACTTTTCTGATCAGGACCCTTACAATTATAACATTGCAAAATTTCAGATTTAAATAGCTGAAATAATGAATTTATGATTTTAAGAATCCTATGACCATGAAATTGACCAACATGGACAGTGAATTTGGTAGATCCCTCATCAAGATCATCTAATTTGATCTTTTGCACATTGCAAGCCACAAAACCTCACCCACTCACCCCTTTAAATAGACCCATACTCTCGGCATTTTACTTACATTCTCAAATCACAAGACTTCAAAGTTACAGAGACTCCACTGTTTACACTAATTTAAATCTGCAAGTGACCCATACCCAATGCTGCAGCAGAAGGCAACTCCCTTCCCTCCCCCCAGTATCTTTGCCAATCTGACCCAGGGAAAAATCCTTCCTGACCCCAAATATTCAGTTATACCCTGAGCGTTTTGGCAAGGCACCTGGGAAAAAATTCTCTGTAGTAACTGAGAATCCTGCCCATCTAGTGTCTCGTCAAAGGCCATTGGGCATATTTACTACTACTAGTCAAACTCAGTCTTGAAGAGAGTCA
The DNA here is from genome assembly GCF_052426305.1 of Pelodiscus sinensis. Taxonomy (NCBI): domain Eukaryota; kingdom Metazoa; phylum Chordata; order Testudines; family Trionychidae; genus Pelodiscus; species Pelodiscus sinensis. The sequence continues at coordinate 153,287,141 of NC_143053.1, forward strand.
GGTTTTTTGTTCCCACTGCTCCTCTTGGAAGGCTGTTCCAGAACTTCACTTCTCTGATGGTTAAAAACCTTCATTTAAGTTCAGATCTTGAGTTGTTGATGGCCTGTTCATATCAATTTGTTCTTGAGTCAGCACTTATTTGTTCTTGAGCTGGCACTTAACCTAAATTACTCCTCTCCCTCTGTTATTTGCACAAAGCAAATGCCTCTCCCCTGTGCCTTTGCTTGGTTAGGCTAAACAAGTCAACCTCTTTGAGTCTTCTCTCATAGAGGTTTTCCATTCCTCTGATCATTCTAGTAGCCCTTCTCTGTACCTGTTCCAGTTTGAGTTCATCCTTCTTAAATATGTGAGACCAGAACTGCACACAGTATTCCAGATGAGGTCTTACTAATGCCTAGCATAACAGCAATAACACTTCCCTCTCTCCACTGGAAATACCTTGCCGGATGCATCTTAGGACTGCATTCATTTTAAACAGCTGCATCACACTGATGACTCATAGTCAACCTGTGCACAATGACTATACCTAGGTCTTTCTCCTCCTCTTTTGCTTCCAGTAGATATGTCCCCAGCTTATAGCTAAAGTTCTTGTTGTCAGTCCCTAAATGCATGACCTTGCACTTTGCACTATTACATTTCATTCATTTCTATTACTCCAGTTTTAAGGTCATCAAGATCTTCCTGTGTGATACTTCAGTCCTCCTCCATATTGGCAATACCTCCCAACATTATGCCATCTGCAAATTTTATTAGCACTCACCCACTTTTGTGCCAAGGTCATTAATAAAAACATTAAATAAGACTGGATCCCTGAGGAACTCCATTAACAACTTCCCTCCAGCCTGACAGTTTACCTTTCAGTATAACCCACTGTAGTTTCCTCTTTAACCAGACCCTTATCCAACTTTCAATTCTCTCACAGTTTCCCATCTGGAACTATATCCAATACCTTATTGAAATCCAGATAGGTTATATCTACTGTATTTCTGTCATCTAAAAAAATTAGTTACCTTCTCAAAGAAAAAGATCAAATTGGCCTGGCATAGTCGACATTTGTAAAACTATGTTGTATTTTAACCTAATTAATGCTTACCTCTATGTTCCTAACATTTGTAAAACCATGTTGTATTTTAACCTAATTAATGCTTACCTCTATGTTCCTTTGAAAAGTACTTTCTTTCTCAAAACATGTTCCCAGACCATGCATACAGGTGAGGTTAAATTAACAGGCTTGTAGTTTCCCAGATCACTTTTTTCCCCTTTCTTAAAAATGGGTACTATATTAGCAATTCTCCAGGCACAGGATTTGAACTCTGAGTTTAATTAAGCATGTGTGTAAGTCTTCGCAGGATTGGAGCTTAACTCTTGAAGCCCTTACTCAGTTTCCTCTAAACTCTTACTTGATTTCAATGGGCGTCAAATAAAAAGTTTGTAAGGATTTTGTCTATTAAGTTGTACAAACTATCGAAAATCCTGCCCCAGACCTAACCTAAATGTTGAGCCTAAAAAATGACTTGACAGTATCCCTTTAGAATAAACAACTTATTTCGTATTCTGCATTTTGAATTTAATGTCTCTTTTAAACTCTGTTTTTCAGAACGTGTTTAGAATATTAAAGTACTTTATTTTTTTCCTCACTCAACAGAATGGATTGTGTTGTGGCCATTTCTCACCTTCCTGCTCTCTTTTTTAATTCTTCTTCTTCTGTATGGTGGATCCTTGAGGGGGAAGATAAACTTCGGTTTCTACTAATCAAAGGGCTTTTAATATTCAAGCGCTGCATGTATTTCTTCTCAGCAGCAATGTTGCTGGCCACCTCCAATCCTTTGATATAAACACCAGTGTATCCATGGCGATGCACCTCACTGTGGCTGCTCTCAAGCTGAGTAAACTCAAAGCTTTGAGTTTTCTTCATGATTTTCTTTTGTGGATGTTTTCTATGGCGGGTAGTTGGTGACTGGAGTGGCTCAGAATAGCAGGATGCTGATCCTGAGATGGAAACATTGTCCATATCTTCTGAGATTGGGCTAGTCCTTTGAAGCCCACCCAGGAGCGGAGTAAGTGTCTGTTGCGGAGATGCATTAAACTGTACAAATACATCCATATTTTGATGCGCAATTTCCTGGTCAAAAAAAGGTGGCACTCCTGATGGCAGGCTAGTATGCTGAGGTTTATGCAATGGCTTAACATTATTATCCCAAATGTTACCATCAGGGCTAGACAAGAATTGGGAAAGGGACTGACTTGGTCCTCTGGCACCTTCAGAATCAAACTCACAGTTAATTTTTACATCAACTTCCTGGGGGACTCTGTGAGAATTTTCCTTTTTGAAACCTTTGAGAGCTTCAGAAAGGACCTCTTCTAAATGGTGCCTTGTTTGCTGACATTTCAGCCACAAAATATTCCACTGTTTTAGTTCCTTTTTGCTAGCCAGGCCCGATACCATCTCATTCACTTTTTGAAAGTTTTGAGCAGAAACTTTTGTAGCTTCTTGTTGGTAGCTCTGCAAACTCTCAATCACTGATTCAGAATATTTGTTCTCCAGGGTAAGATGTTCAAGATACTCATTGCAGTGTAACATCCACCCATGTGCCTGGATTAAGAGCAAAAAGTACAGTTAAATAATAAGAATGTGTACTTATATAACACCTTCTGTTTTAGACACACAGAGCAATTTACAAATATCAGGGTAAAAAATCAATCTTGGGCAGAGGATCAGCAAACCCGTGCATCCTTTAAGTCCCATTTAAGCACTCAGAATAGATGTTAACAGGATATAAGTGCTGAATAGATATTGTGCTGTCCCTTTACATAGGGGTGAATTTTGCTTCATATGGTAAACCCCAGCATCCAATTGTGTTAACTTAGGGCTCAGATTCAAGGTTGGAGGGTCCAAGCCCCTGTTAAGATCGGACCTAGAATCCAAGCCCTATTGCTTTCCTGTGTGCGTGTGGCTCTGGCTTGTCTCGGGTCCCAGAAGTCCCAATGTATCCCAGAGTTCCATGGGGTAACTTCCTTAATCCTCTCTGTGCCAACAATCTGTGGTGCAGTCCCAGGAGGGGTGGGGTGGGAGGGAGGGTGCTCTGAAGCAAGGGCTAAAGAACAAAGCTGGGAATAAGTGGCTACCTTGCAGGGAGGAGGAATAGCAGAGTTCCTGGCTCAGCATGGCCAGAGATGGAATGATCCCCAAAACTGTGGTTGCTCCACCCCCTGCAGGGTAGCTGCTTGGTCCCGCTCCTCTCCTTGTCTTCTGCTCCTGGCTCCCCTACCTCCCCCTGCTCTGTGGGGCTGTATGTGCAGAGGCACCCAGGCAGTAAGGGTGATATGTGGAAGTCAGCCCCAAATTTCCTTACAACCTCCCATGGATCCCTTATCCCTTCCTCCCAGGGTATAGTGGGGTCAGGGATCCCCCAGAGGTGGTGGAGCACAGTACACCCCAAGCTCTGAGGAGACACGACACTGCTCTGAAGCTAGCAGCAGCCATGCTGGTGGGGTGGGTGTTTTTTACTCTGACACTTTCATTTTGTGTCAAACTTCAAGAGAGACAAAAATAGCAAAGACACTTTCACTGATCATCTCATTTCACAAATGAAGAATGGCAAAGTTTCATTGTAATAATTTGGCAGCCCTGGAGACTGATGGGCTAATTCTCCTCAGAACAGGTGCATTCAGGCTTTTTCCTGGCAGTGATACTCAGCCTAGCACTGGAGAGCCCAATTCTCAGCTTAGTACAAAACCTTCTCAAACGGCTGCCATTTATAGTGGCCAGCCACCAAAGGTGTTAACTGTGCACTTTAGGTGCTTGTGCTTTGTATGTGTGAACGAGTTCCATCAACAGCACCACCACAGTTAGGAAACCGGGTGAGCAGTAGAATTTTCTCTCTGTGAAACACGTTCATAGGGCTAGATAACTGTACCCCTTTCCAGAGTCTCATTTGTTACTGTGAGGATGTTAGTGGGTGCCACAGAGCACATAATTTTAAGCTGCCAAACTACACATTACTCCAGAAAATTTCTGAAGTTCATCAGTGCTCTGAAGTCTGATCACAGTCCTCTGGATGTTTGCCAGATTCTGACATGCCATTTTAATATTCTTCAAATTTGATCCTGTGGGCTTTATCTCACTAGAGTCTTTCAAACAGGCCTCATTGGAAACCTCATGGACAAACACCATTCATTAGCTAGGATGTGGCAAAAAAAAGCATGAGAAGAAATGTCAGCCCTGATGCAAAGTAATCATACTACCAGGTGCAGTGCTTTGGAAAGCACATCAGTATCTCCGCTCGCACCTCCAGTACCTTGCAGTGGAGGAGAAAGAGCTCACACAACACACATTTTTACAGACTATGTTCCACACATATTTAAACTACTGTAAATCTGTACTGAACCACAAACGTTTCACTTACCATCTCGTAAAACTCATATAAGTGGACCAGCTTCTCTAGCTCACTCTTCCTTTTCTCTGTCTGTGTGCTGACATCACTCAGATAACTCCTGAAGGTCTGAACTTTTTCTTCCAAGTTCAGTGAGCAGTTCTTTTGCATCAGCTCCAGCCCTTTCTCGTAATACTGCTGTGGAGTACAAAATGAATCCTGCTACATTAATACATTGCTGCTTCTGCTGTCTGATTTCGTGTTCAGAATTGTCATTTACTCCATACAATGCCAACAAATCTGGTAATAGGCCAATTGTAAAGTGAGCAGGGGGTGTCGACAGCCTTTAGGGGCTCCTGGGCAAGGTGGGGGGACACCTGGCTCTGTGCTCCCAGAAAGGGAGAAGCCTCAGGTGGAAGGGGCAGGGCTAGGGGCAGTCAGCCTTCAGTGCCACATGGAGCAGAGTGCAGTGCAGTGCGCCACACCTCAGCCCTCTGGAGCGTACCATGGAGATGGCATTCCAGCAGCGATTTAAAGGGTCGGAGCCCCAAGCCCCTTTGCTCCCCCCTCCCTCCATCAGAAGAGCTAAACGTGAGTGAGAGGTCCAAAGTGAACATCACTCTTGTTGATCCTTTTTGGTTCTTTTGCCCCCCTTTTTATACCATTTTGCTAATATAAAGTCATGATTGGCCTTTTTTTAGTCTAAATTTCTTTGGAAAGCATAAAGAAATAATATAATGATAGGATGGAGCAAAAACTACAGACAGTGAAGCTTGAACATTTGAAAAGGACTATTATTACATGTTTAGAGTAAAGTCATGGTTATGTTGCACTTATTACGTGAGAAACAAAAGTTCTCAGAGTATTAACTCTCTCGTGCCCTTCTTGGGGCAATTTCTTTATATGAAATAATTATAAACTAAATTTTTCTCTTTATTAAGCTCTAAGAAAGCACCTATGTATGTAACTTCCCATTTTTACTCTGGCTTCATTTACCAGTTATTGGTTGCTGTGCCTTACACTCCTCCTCCTCCTCCTAATGGATGTACGGTGATGGAGCGCTGCATATATGACACTAGGGTAGGTCTCAAAAAAATGTTGAAGAGTAAACATTCTCTCTCAGGAAAGCAGCAATTCTCCTTTAGCTCAAGTGGTAGTTGTCTTTGGGTCTGGCCCAAAGTCCACTGTAGTCAGGAGGAATCTTTCCAGTTACTTCAGTGGGGATTGGATTATGGACCCTATTATTTTAAACTCCAGAGCTCCATCTCCAGTACTATGTAGGCACTTTGATTACTAGTGTTATTTACGATTGTTTTTGTTTCGGCTTCAAATTAATTTTAAAAATTCTCTCCTAAATTCTCTCAGTTACGCTTTACAGATGTGTGCAGTCCCTCTTGTGCATGCATGGTTCCCCCTCTCTGTGCATTACTTGTTTTCTTCTTGGATGTAAAATAAAAATTCGGTTAAAGAGGCAGTACCTTTTCTAGAGCCACAGAGTTTGTGTTGTTATATTTAGTAACAATCAATGAAATTAACATTCTTAAACCAACTCTGGTTTGTATTTCCCCGATTAATTTTCTAGGCTATTGCAGATGCAAGTAAATAATGAAAGCAAAGATGGGTGTTCCTTAGTACAATGCTTACCATCACTTTGTCACTGAAAACTGTGAATTCTTCTTGCTGCTTCTTTACACTTTCCAGTGAAAGCAACTTGTGATCTAGAGGGCCAAGATATTTCTCACTTTCATTTTCAAACCAGAATTTTATCTATATAGGATACAAGACAAGGTTTTTTAAATATTAATTTGTAAATGGTATCTAAACACAGAAATTAAGCAAATTTATCAAAACAAATTACACCCTCAGGCTGTGTCCAGACTCCATGCCTCCGTCGACGGAGGCATGTAGATTAGCCAGCTCGGAAGAGGGAAATGAAGCCGCGATTAAAATAATCGCGGCTTCATTTAAATTTAAATGGCTGCCCCGATCTGCCGATCAGCTGTTTGTCGGCAGATCGGGAGAGTCTGGACGCGATGCCCCGACAAAGAAGCCTTTCTTCATCGACACAGGTAAACCTGGTTTCACGAGGCTTACCTGTGTCGATGAAGAAAGGCTTCTTTGTCGGGGCATCGCGTCCAGACTCTCCCGATCTGCCGACAAACAGCTGATCGGCAGATCGGGGCAGCCATTTAAATTTAAATGAAGCCGCGATTATTTTAATCGCGGCTTCATTTCCCTCTTCCGAGCTGGCTAATCTACATGCCTCCGTCGACGGAGGCATGGAGTCTGGACACAGCCTCAGAGCTTATTAAAGATGTTTCACTGATGTGGAAAGTTTACTACAGGTTGAACCTCCTTGGTCCCGCATCTTGGGACCTGACTGGTCTCAGATGAGGGAGTTTGCCAGATGAGGAGAGATCAATTCTAGCCCCCCTGCCCAGTTTCACTCCTGGCCTCACCTGCTGACCTCTCCTGCCCAGTCCTAGCTCCTATCAAACTGGCTTTGCTTCCAGCTCCAGCTGGGCTGCTGGCCCTACTACTGGCCCCACTAAGGGCTGCCTGCTCCGGACGGGCTGCTGACCCTGCTGACACAGGCCACGGTCAGACTCCTAGTTGCAGACCCTGGCTGGACTCCCAGCCTCGGTAGGGCTCCTGGCTGCAGGCCTCCTCCCATCCGATTCCTGGACGCGGAGTCTCTCTGGTCCGGGAACACTTGTGGTCTGGCAGAACCATTGATGTTGCTGGACCAGAGAGTCCCAGTTTTTAGATGTTCAACCTGTACAAATACTCTTCTAACTGAACTATGCAGGATGCAGAATAATGCATCCCCATCTACCTTCTTTAACTTATATCCACAACACCCTCAGCCACCAGCGCCAGGTCAATGTGAGTTACATGCCCTCATGCTAAAGGTTAATTTGATATGTGGAGAATACCCAAAACTTACTTACGCTAATTTCCTGTACCTCCCGAACGCCAAATCAATGCAAGTTACTCTTATGACAGATATCGCAATTTCCTTCAATATCTTTGCAAGATTTACTGAATTAAGTTTAAATAACTTTACGGTCCAATGTATGAAAAAAAAAATCAAAGTTTATGTATTACTGTGGGATTAACATATCTGTTCTAGGGGGGAGATGCAGCGAATGAGAAGTGCTTTGAGATTCAAAGAACTATTTTGAACCAAGTGCCAGATAACAATGAACTTTCAGGACCAACGAAGTGAAGTGGGTTTCCCAGGAGACCCTTGGGAGGAGAAGAATGCAAAGTCCAATCTCTGGACACAACCTTTTGAAGCGAGGCCTTGCAGAGAGAACCAATGCCTGGCTGAATACCTTTTCAAGGTCTCTAAGGATCAGACCCAGTCTGTAGGAAGGAAAGGCTAACCTGTGCATATGGGTTCTTGTTCTGAGCAAAAGCTGTTACGAACTTGTGACTACAAAAAATAAGTATGCTAGGGTTTGAGGGACTGAATGAAGGACTGCCAGAACCCTTGCTGGAGTGGGAGGATCTCTGGCTTATGAGCAGGCACGTAAAGTCTTTCACTGTTTTTAATATGTTTTCTCTGAGGGTATGTCTACACTACTCTGCTAGTTCGAACTAGGAGGGTAATGTAGGCATACCGCACTTGCAAATGAAGCCCGGGATTTGAATTTCCCGGGCTTCATTTGCATAAGCGAGGCGCCGCCATTTTTAAAACCCCGCTCGTTCGAACCCCGTGCAGCGCGGCTACACGGGGCACGAACTAGGTAGTTCGAACTAGGCTTCCTAGTTCGAACTACCGTTACTCCTCATTCCACGAGGAGTAACGGTAGTTCGAACTAGGAAGCCTAGTTCGAACTACCTAGTTCGTGCCCCGTGTAGCTGCGCTGCGCGGGGTTCGAACGAGCGGGGTTTTAAAAATGGCGGCGCCCCGCTTATGCAAATGAAGCCCGGGAAATTCAAATCCCGGGCTTCATTTGCAAGTGCGGTATGCCTACATTACCCTCCTAGTTCGAACTAGGAGGGTAGTGTAGACATACCCTGACGTGCTTTCACCTTAAGAATAAATGTGCTTGTTTTAGAAGGGCTGGGTGGTAACTTACAACTGTTCACAACCTCTGAGGAAAAAGCAAAGCAGGCCTACTTAGTCTGACCTATTAGAGATTTCACAGTGTAGGTAGCCATTGTGTAGCCTGAAACCCCACGTGAGGAGGAAGAGGAACACAGATTTCTGAATAGGAGAGGGGACATCTGAGAAGTTGGGAGCCTAGAGTGAGTGTCCTTGCTGAACCATAAAGGAATACAGGTGCAGTTGCCCTGAACTGTGCCATTATTTGCACTGCACTTATATGGCTAGCCCAATACGTAGCTTATATTCATAGATGAATTTGGCCCCAAGAATGGAGAAATGGAAGGTTAGCCGTATGCCTAGTTTAAATTAAGTCTCAAAAATAGTACAGACCTGGTCACAATCTTCTTCAAATTTTCTTATTTCCTGGAGATTCTCCAGTTGTTGCAGACACTTGTTCGAAATGAGAACCAACCTGTGGACCTCCTCATCTACCTGATTGTACAATCTTGTTATAGCCTCCATGGCATCTCTATGTGGGGGAGAATGACACACATATCAATGCAAACACAATGACAGAAGAGTGCACTCTATATTGCAGAAGAAGACAATAATAAAATCTGTTAATCAGCCAAGCAAAGATTTTCAAAAGTGACTAGTGATTTGAAGTATTTCAGCTACTGGGTGCTCAAGTGCTTTTAGCTTAGCAGAGTCTCTAAGGCACCCCAAAATCATGAGCCATTTTTTAAAACTATGGCTCTCCATTCAGTTGTTTCAGTCAGACAGGCGACACTAACCCATAGCTATATATACAGCTTTGATCCAGTCAGGTGAACCTTTTTCCAGGGAAGAGGGAATCGGATTCTGGCTAGAAGGGACACAGCCAGCTTCTTGGCTGGTTACAGGAAGCTGGGGCTGGAGGGAGACAGCTTGGGCACACTTCTTGGCTGGCCTTAGAGGACAGAGGCTATGGAGAGATGGATGGGCAGCTAAGCAGATTCATTATCTGGCACCCATGTTAGGCATAAAGTCTTCAAAATCCCACCCTAAATAGATACACATGAAGAAACCTGAAAACAAAGAATTCTAATCACACATAGAGCTGTAGACCTGAGCCAGAGAGAAAAGATCATTTGTCATGAAAGATTTTATCTAGAATAAGGACTAGGGTGAGAATTTTGTTCTGTGATATTTTTAGTGTATTAGGCTTAATTTGCACATTTTGTTTATTTTGGATTAGTAACTCACTTTGATCTGTCTGTTTTCACTTGCAATCTCTTGGTTTGCTACTTTTTATTCTTAATAAAAACTCTTTTGTTTATTATCGGGCCCAGTGCGAATAATTGTTACCTGAGGGGGAAAGCAACCACTGTGCATATCTTTCTTTCATTGGTCAAGGAAGACAGATTATTTGGGATTTTGGATCCTTTGGGGGGATCATGTTCCTGGGTGCTGTTAATAGCCCTATAGCTAAGCCTCTTCCAGAGCTGAGCTGGTTCAGCATCTGCACTGCTCTACTGAGGGGCTGTTACTCCAATGCTGAGTCTTGTCTGGGGGACCAAAGCTTCTCGCCCAGCAGGACAGGGTGGTAGCGCGCCACAAGGGGCAGGTAGGCAGTCTCACTAGCATCATCAGCATACCAGATGACAGCCGCAGGGTGTGTGTGTGTGTGCGCGTGCGTGTGTGTGTGCGTGCACGTGTATAAATTAGCTTTTTTATTTCTACTGGTGGTACATCTGCACGTGCCTTGGCACGCATAACACAGTGTATTCTGCACTTGGACGAAAGCTTGACTGACCCAACTCTGAACCTCGACTGGAACAGGAGAGAAGAGCCCAGATTCACATGACGGCCCAGCAACCCTGTTACAGTGCTCCTATAGGACTGCATCTCTGTGAACTAGGTGCCTTCTATTTCACCCTATCAGGGTTTACATGGGGACAGTTTAATGACAGATGTGGTACTCTCTACAATTCATACCTTCCCCCTCCCCCGCAACTGGACTGCAGTACCATGGAGGTATGCCCTTTCTTTCCTTTTCCCCCTTCTCTTATTAACTGGATCTCTGATGCAGCACTTATTGCAGAATAAGCACTTACCGGTAGTCTTCAGTATTGCAGAATTCCTCTTTCCGGAGTCTTGCGAGGATTGTCCCACCCTCTAGCCTTAATGTTACCAACAAGGCATCTTCCAAAACAAGTTTCATCATTGTCTTGTGTTTCTCGATTAAGTCACTGACCTCCTATGTAGAAGAAACACTATTGATCTCATTTTACTAGAAACACAGATAGTACACTGATAACACAGCATAGCAATGTTACAAAACAATTGTTTTATAAAACAAAACAATAATGCAACAATGTTAATGCCTTGCCATACTTGTATTTCCAGTACTGCCTTTATGGGTGGAGCTGAACCAGTTTTAGGAATAATTTTTGGCCCAAACATTATGGAGACTAAGCTGCTCTCTGATTCACCACACTTGGTCGCTCAGGTTGATTACGATTCAGGCGCTCTGCCAAGGCAGCATGGGGAAGCCCATCCTAGCATTGACTAAGCTGTGCTTCTTTTGTAGATGGAGGAATCTGACAGAAAATTACTTAAAAAAATGGAAATGGGCCAAAACTAGAGCCCTGAATCCAAAGCCCCTTAAAAATAAAAGAGTGCAAATTTGAATGGCTACATTTGAACCCATCCCTATAGTTTTGTGTTGCATTAAAAACCAAAAGGATCTATTTTCTAGGTTTACCCCACCCCAGATATGGGGAAAAAACATATGGGAAAGACTCATCTTGCAAGATGTCTACAATCTGGGTTTCAACTTTTGTGAGAGCAGTTTGTGGAATATTGGTGCTTTCAAAACTAAATCTTTACACCTTATTCTGGCCTTGTAACTGAATGCTAGTGTAAACCTGATTCTTCTCGGGATCCAAATATCGCCTACTCAGCTTCTTTCTAATAACCGCCACTATACATCAGACTTCTAGTTTTTTTAATTCAAGACACAGCACTTGTGATATCAGCCAATACTTACTTGCACTGTACTTAGAGTTCTGTTAGAGTTCAGTGAACAGACTGAGTTCTGTAGAAAGACAATGGCCTCTTTGCAGTTTGAAACAAAGGGTTCCAGTTTCTGCAGTGATAAAACATTATAACAGGTAAAAACACTCAAAAAGACAGTCTCAGAAAACTGCTTTGGCTTCTTAAATTTGAAAATGCCATAGATGGTTACAAAGAGTTATTTGTGTGTAAGTCACAGTAAGGGCTTTTCTACACGTTTTTTGTATGTTTTAAATATATCAGTTTAAAACCGGTATAGTTAAATGGTACCAATCCCTTAGAGTGGTTGCAATTATACCAGTTTAACTATTCCTGTGTGAAGGGGAATAAAGGGAATGCACCAAACTAATGAAGGGAATAACCTCCACAGATAAAAAGCACCTTTATACCAGAATAACTGCTTTCACTCTAAGAGTTGTATAGATCTAATTCAGTAAAAGAAAATACTCTCTTAACTGAAATAGGGCATATTAAAAGGACATAAAAACAATGTTGAGACCTTCGACACAGGGGAGAGGACTTAAACATCTAAATAGGCATAACCTTAAATAAGACCATTGCTCTCCTAGTCAGTACTTGGAAATTATGGTTAAATACAGTCTCCATAGATGCCAGATTCTCAGCTGGCATAAACTGGCACAACTCGACTGACTTTAGTGAAGAAGTTAAGAGCTGGCCTGAAGTTAACAAAGCTAAGATGATTGACGCCAACTAAGGAGCTGGCTCCAGAGGTTCGTGTGTTAGACAAAAAAATGAAAGTGAATTTGGCAATTTTCACAGAAGCCCGGATGGAATCTGTCTGAATCCTGAAACTATGACACAGCTGGACAGAGGCCAAGGATTGACATAGCCAGGGATTAACAGAGTACCGTAGCAGAGCTGTGTGGGGAAGTTTCTACACCACCTACATGCAGCATACCAGACTCTGGCTAGGAGTATTTGTTTCTGATTTTCACAAAGAATAAAAGTTCAATCAAGAAAATATAAAGGGGAAAATAAAATCAGAGGAGAACAAGTAAGAGGAGTTGAAAGCACTAGCTTACTTTTCGGAAACGCATCCAGTCATGGTGGTTATACAGAAAGGTTCCATCAAATTCTGCTGTCAACTGGGTACAGTCAATGAGCTTTTGCAGAGCCTTCAGTGATGTGAGGACTTCATACTGTTAAAGAAAAATTGTGAATGGAGGTTTATTAATGCAATAAATGAAACCATTGGGAAAACAAACCTTACATAGAGCCAGTTGCCAAAATATTTTCCAGAATCTCTGAGACAGAGGGCCAGATCCTCAGGCAGGTGTAAATCAGCGAAGTGAAGAAAAGAGCCTCTGACTTTCTTTGTGTGTGATACTCTATCCTCTGGAATGGAGGTCAATGGAGCTATGCAAATTTAAACCAAATGAGAATCTGGCTCAAAGAAGTAAATCTTCTTTGTAGAAAACATTTTCTGCAACTATTTATATTGAAGAAGGAAAAATTTCAAGCTCTTTTTTTCTTTATGTGTAATATTCAATTGGCATAGATTGCAGTCTCTAACAGCAATCTATGCCTATTGAATATTACACATAAAGAAAAGAAAGGAGTCACTGTTAAAAATTCTTTGGGTATCAAGTTTTATTGAGAGAAAAAAAGATATATTTGAACTCTACATACAAAAGTTCAGGACAACACATTTCTGCTTTAATTGATTTAAATAATACATTGATTCCTTCTCTTTAATTTCAGTGACCTTTATATTCATTTCAAACAACCATCAATTATGTTTTTTAAAAATACTTTATTTATAAAATTCATGCCTGGTTAATATAAAAATGATAGCATTAAGTTATTATATTATTACAAAGAATACAATTTACACAAATGTATTTCTGGTCACCCACTTGAACAATTCATCAGACTGGTTTATGCAGTAAGTCTAGTTGTGAAAAGGCTAATCCTGCCACCCCTATAATCCTTACAACACAAGGCTGCGGTATGGATACATACATTAAATACCGTGATGTACTCAGATATCATGGTAATGGTCACCATATAAGTGTGTAAAATAAGGTTTACATTGAGAAGTACCTTATAGATAGCTATAGATTTCAGTGACACCACTCATTCTGTAAGGTGCTACTGAACTGGAGCGACACACACCATAAGGTGAGAGTATTATTCAGTGAATTATAGCAGAATTAGCCCCTTCTAAACAATGTTTTGAAGTCACATTTTGCCAAATAACTTTTCATAACAAAATTTAATTTTACAAAATAGCGTGAACATTCTAATCACTCCAAATCATCCCTTAATTTTACCTGTATTGTAGTATCTTTGTCAGGTCTAAATGCGGATTCCTTATCGGTCAATATGAGGACACTATGAATGGAGTGAGGGACTGAACTCTATAAAACAAAGCAAAGTGAAGTTAGAGAAAATGATTTATTATAAACTTCCTAAGTTCTTTCCTTTTTGTGGTTTTTCAAAATTCAGCTGGATTGATTTCCATGAGCACCCTAAAATGAAAAATGTCTTTCAATAGCTACTTTAAAATACAATGTTTCCCCTATAATAAATGTAGTTATGGAGTCAAATTCTATTGTCATTGTTACAGGTGCAAGCAGGTCCATGCTTCACACTGTGTTTTTGATTAGCCTTATCTGAAAAATGTGAACTGCACAAAAGAACACCTCACTAGCAGGCAATGATCATAGACAATCTTGTCTATCCCACTGTACTGTGTGTGCAGTTCTTGAGCTGGTGTGACCTCACAGACATGTGTTCACCTGTAATATTTGCTGAATCCTCACAGACCAACATCAACATGAGACACAATCATCATGTTGTACGCTATACACATTTCAGACAGTAAAGTTTAAATACTTTAACCAATAAAGGATGACATTCATATTTCTTGCACCATGTTTTGATGGTGTTTTCTCTCTTACACTTGCAATGTCTTCTGAGATCTAATATCTTCTCCATTAACCACTTTTGTATTTTGCTTAAGGCATTTATGGCTTGATCCAATCCCTATTGAAGTCCAAGCATTTTCTCTGCCTTCAACAGATTCAGGAGCAGGGCCCAAATTTCATTCCAGTGCAGGGCCATGATCGGATATTATATCACATTTGTGCCTTCCTTATTCCGCAGCTCTTATTCAAATGAAGGTTTCAGGAGGTTTGTTGCCTATTGTCTATCATTCCTGTCAGTGAATTGTAGGCTATTTGGTGCTTCACATTGAAACGCAAAGCACCTCCTCATATTTTAGCCCTAAATCTTGATTGGGAATGCTTCTACAGCATCATAGCCGTTGCGACTCCACAGCTTGTGAAAAGACTTTATTATTTCTATTGCTGTGATACTTAATGTACTATTGGTGTCACTGGTGTTTTTCATTATTAGTGTTCTGTGTGTTCTAATTTTCTCTTATCTTTATTTAATATCCTCTTTGGTTTTCCATCTCTGTGTTTAAAAGATACTTCAAAAAACACTCCTTAGCCATACACATTGGATGTGCTTTAATGCAAAGACTGAATATTGAGCTGTTACAGGCCAATTGGCAGAGTTAATGCTGATTTCACTTGGGGCTTGATTGTAATTTTGCCCAGAATCAGAGGTAGAATGTAGATGCCTTGCCTAGAGCAGAGAATAAACAGTGAGAACAATTACTCCTCTGTTCCCCTTTGCTCTGTGGGAAAAATAAATTACCTGTCCCCTCTTCCTGGAGCAGCTTACATCTCCCTGTGTATGGTGCCAGGGCTCCTCCCCACTTCCCACCCTCTCCACAGGCTCATCAACAGTAGTCTCAGGACAGGAGTCCCTGTCCTTCCCACATGACCACAATCAGCTACTGAGGAGGAATTAAGTGTGAGCTGATGGCTTGGACAGTAAAACCTTTGTTTTTTGTATGTTTAAGAGAGAGAACTGATGTTATAAATACAATGACAAGAATGATAACAAAATCACCAGTCCCCCCTCCGAGCCATTTCTATCAATGATGTATTAAGTCTTAAATTACAGTAGCTGCAAAACACGTTGCAATGCAGAGTCCAATGTATATTTATGGCACATGCTCAAGTAGTCACCTTTATATTTGAAACACATCTGTCACTCTTCTAGCAGGGATGTAAAATCCTGTTTAATTGGTTAACCAGTTAAACTCTATGTTTAAAAAAGGGGTGAGAATTTCCAGCCCCTACTTGTTAACAGTATGCTAGTGTAGACGTCGCCTTATAGTTTTATTATAATGGAATAAAATGCATCTACCTAATTCCTCATTTTCATTGAGACAAACACCTTGTTAAGCACTATGCCAAAACAAACTCATTTGCTTCCAGGATTCAATTCATCATCTTGTGATGACATGTTTTTCCTCAGGGCACATCTGCCAAATTCCAATGTGTAAAATACTTAAGAAAATACTAAAGCCATCTTAATAAAATAATTACCTCACTGTGAATTCAGCAGATTTCCTTTTATCAATTTGGTTGCAAAGCTTTTTAGAAGATTTGGTTATAATGAGAACTTTTTAGAATATGGTAGAATGTTCCCAGTTCATATTTTTTTCTCTAAACTATTTGTTTCAGTGTACCAGCTGTATGTAGAGAGGACGACTATCTAGATCTGAGTGCTACATATGGTTAGTGTCTCTCTGCAACTGGGAAAATGGCCATGTAAAATTCACAAGATGACATTAAGTAAATACAGTAGCTGGTGGTACCTGCACCCCAAATCTGAAAATATTTTATCTGCTATAGTTACAATACTTAAGTTCCAACGAGAACCATAAAAGATTAAAAATAAAAAATTACTTTCCTCTGGTCTTCTACTTTGTTTACTTTGGGTAAAGTTAGCTTCACTGTTTTCCCTTTATTATAGTTAGCCCTCACACAGGTACCATGTGGAGCTGAATAGAAGATTGCAGCCTCAGTCAGTTTCCTTTCATCTTTGTATGGGACTTCCCATAGTAAATGGATAGTGTAAAACATTATAGGAAAGATGAATTATTCTTATTTGGAAGACTAAGAAGGTTTAATACATGAAACTACTTTTAACTTTTATTTTTTAAACTGATTAGACTTCAGATGTACAATGTAGTGTCCTCTTAATCTGAGTGCAATTACAATAGAAGACTTGTATGAGGGTAGATGGGAAAGAGTGAAAAAGTGTGTTTGGTGGGAAATAATCCACATCTTCTTTTATTTTTCAACTTGAATTACATGATTACCATATTTACATCCTGCATTGTATAACCTTAAATGTCAACTATGGCTCAAAGCATATTCTGCATGGAAAAATTTCACTACTTTCACAGTGAGTTTTCAATGTTTTCATTTTGCTGTTGTTATGATTCAGAAACAAGGCTGGCATGTATGAACTTTGGAAGGCTGTCCATTTTCTGACTGCGATTATTTCTGATCTGAACCAAACTCTTCATCCTTGTCAGAGGAGTACTGATGGAAACCACATGCAATAAAAGACAGTTGTTATGACGACATGCTAGAATCACTCATGTCTAAATACACTACAGGCAGTCCCCGAGTTACATGGATCCGACTTACATCGGATCCCTACTTACAAACGGGGTGAGGCAACCCCGCACTAGCTGCTTCCCCCCAGCAGACCAGGGAGACACAGAGCGGCTTTTCTCAGCAGACACCTCAGCTTGAGAATAAAGGACTGAGGGAAGTGAGGTGTGGGAGAATAAAACTGAGCTCTGGAGAAATGTTTGGCTAGAGTTTCCCCTACAATATGTACCAGTTCCGACTTACATACAAATTCAACTTAAGAACAAACCTACAGTCCCTATCTTGTACGTAACCCGGGGACTGTCTGTATTACAGAAAATCACACTAGAAGATATTAAGACCTTTGTGCTAGTGTCTTTTCCTTTCTGAACTGTTCAGTGAACCAGTACTAACTGCTTCTTAGTTTCACTGTGCAAACAAAAACCACTCATGTCATTAAAAGCAGAAGAGAAGATGTCCTCAGTTAACATGATATACTGGGTAACTTTGCTATTTGTTTCCCCCAGTGCACCAAATTACAGTTTAAGAAAATAATTATTGGATAATATCAAATGCAAGTGAATCTCTATAGCAACTTCTCAGTAAGCTGCTCTAGTCCTACTCACTGTTTGAGAAAACTGGACTTCATATCAACAGACAGTGCTTATTTTTGTAGAACTAGCATTAAGCTCCTCTTTTAGGAGGTGCTTTTAATTTTATATTTTAAATCTATTCCTTCTCCTTATATTTATACCTAATCTGCTTTACTTTATGAACAAATTAATTTGTGATACACAATATGGTCATGGGCTGAATGCACAAAAATAATTCAGAAGGGAAAGAAGCACAAATGGTATTAAGTTTATGGTAAACTGTTCGGGAGAGGAGCCATATTTGATTTTTTTTATACTGTACACGCAATGTCCCAGTGCCTGAATAGGGGTCTCTAGATGCTACAATACAAACAATATTTTAAAAAAAGTATTTAAGAGCATAAAATAAAATAAAGTGCCATAACAACTAGCTCTTACCTGTAATGCGGTGAAAGCTTTGAAAAGACCAGGAGTAGGCTGGCACTTACGAGCATCCACTAAAATAACGAGCCCCAGATCACGTACTTCCTTCCTAGAAACAGAAAGGCAAGTATTTCCTAAGGCTGCATTTTCCTGTTGATAAAATTATTTGATAAATATTTATAAAACAAACAGGCTGATGAGAGGGCCATCCACAACAACCTTAAAATATACACTTATTTCCACTCAGAAATAAGGCAGCAGACACTACATTATAAAGAAAATGATTAAAAACCTTTAGTAAGAGACCATGGGTGGGAAAATGTTTTTTTTCTCCAGATCATACTGTCAAAGATGAACAGCTTGCTGTTGCGCTGTCTGTAGGTTCCTTGTGGCCCTCCCTAGTCTCCTGACAGCACAGCTCCCTCTCCAGTTGTCTCTAGACCTCTGCCCACACATGCCTTAGAAGGGGAGTTTCATCTGTATGGAATGGCTGTGTGGTTAAGGTAACAGTCACAGTAGATATGCTCTGGGTTTATAGGGGGAGTAATAATGCAACTAGACAACATGTATAGATCTCCGTCCCTGGAGAAGGCTTTCTGATGTCCTGGAGATAGAGCTGCTGGTTGACGTCTCTTTTCTCATGAAAAAGTATAGATGAGCGAGTGGAGGCTTCTCTCTGCTTAAGGTCTGAGGGTAGGTGAAATGATCCAGAACTATATTATAAAGTTGAAATGAGTTCGTGCTGACGAAGAACTAATTGCATAGCAGATTGATGCCTTGTTCTGCCATGTCTATTTTTGAAATAGATTGGTGTAAATGAAATGCTTTTGTCAGCTGGATGCAAACATTTATTCTGAGTTAAACTTTGCAAGAGCTGCTTGGCTTTGGGGCAAACTATTAGATGAGACAGCAAAAAGGAGTTATGATTCCCAATAAATTTGTGCTCTTACAATCCAACTTTTCAGGCAGTTAATCAAGATTATAGACTCTATGACTGGAATTTTAAAATGCGCTTTCTTCAAGAATTGGGTGCCTGATTCTCTTATTCTACTTTGAAAATCCCAGCCACAATGCTAGCTGATAACATAGCTATTTTGAGGAGGAATTAGAGTAATTGGGGATAGTGAAGATATTTTTAAGGCCTAACTCAGAGGGTGGGCAATAATTTTTTTTGGGGGGGGGGCACTCCAAGTTTCTGGTAAGTGATCAAGGGCTGCACTTTTCTGTGGAGGGAGTGTGGGGTCTAGGTTGGAGATTGGGTGCAAAGGGGTGCATGGGTTAAGGGACTGGGATGCAGGAGATGGTATGGGGTCTGAGAGGGTGTTTGGGTGGAGGAGAGGTTGTGAAGGAGAGGATTCTGGCCTGGGACAGGGGTGTAGGAAGGGATACAGGGTCTGGGAGGGAGTTGTAACCTGGGGCAGGGGGTGCAGACGGTTTGGATGGTTATCTGGGGGAGGGAGTTGGGGTGCAGGAAAGGCGTTGCAGGGCGGGATTTACCTAGGTGTCTCCTGGCCATCAGCCCTGCAGCGTCCCCAAGGCAGGCTGGTTTCCCTGTCTGATGCAGCCACTTGAAAATGCAGGCTGCACCCTCTCCATGTGGCTCCCAACTCAGGGTGGGGGGAGAGGCTTGTGCTGCCCCAGTCTCTCAGGCCAATCTCTCAGCTCTGATTGGCTGGCTGTTTACAGCCAATAGGAGCTCAGAGATTGGCTGAGGTCAGTTCTTATTGGCTGATTGTTTCTTGCCAATAGGAGCTGAGGATTGGGCTGGGGGCAGGGAGATTGCATGAAGCCTCCAGCTCCCTTCAGAGCAGAGAGCTGCAGGGAGTGTGTTTTAAAACACAACAGCTGCGGGTGTCTGAGGGTCCCAGTTGGGTGGCTCATGGGCTGGATCTGGCTCCTGGGCTATATTTTGCCTAGCCCTGGCCTAACTGCACTCACTTTAAGGGTGAAATTCACCCTTCTGCTGAGGGTTGACAAACAGCTAATGCACGAGGGTGAATCTCATGCTAAGTGAGTGGTCCCACATGCTGAGAGTGAGGAAGCTGCATAAACTAGCCAGACAGGATTGCAACACTAGGCTGTTGCACACATGAAATATATTGTTTCAAATTTTGTTTAAAAGCTGTTTTATCATCCTCCAGACTTATGCTTATATACTGCAATTTTATAATCTAAATAAAGATTTACATGTATTTACACTAAGCGTAAACAGCAATTACCATTAAAGGCACTAATCATATATATACACACAATGAACAACTAAACATTATTTAAAAAAGCCAGGGCCATTTAAAGGCAAATATGTCATTCAGAGAATGTCAAGGTTGTGAGGCAAGCTCTAGGAAAGAAAACAAAAGCACTATTAAGCCTTAAGACACCTTTAGTGCAATGTGAGTGGGTACAATAGTTAAACATTCGGGGAGCAGACAGACCTGGTGGGTCCCTGGGCTAGGTGAGGGGAGGGCAGCTCCATGCTCCTGAAAGGCCGGGGCTCAGGTAGAAGGAGCAAGACTGGGAGCAGCCGGCCCTCAGCGCTGTCCAGATTGTGCTGCCTCATGGTCCCCCCCACCAGGCAGCCCTCAAAGCCACCCAGCGTGTGCTGCCTAGATTTCCAGGGGCAGTTTAAAGGGGCCAGGGCTGCAGCAGCAGCAGCCATGAACCCTGGGCCCTTTTGAATCGTTGGACCCAGATGCACTTGCCCCCTTAAGCCCCCCCACACGCACACCTCACGGTTGATAGGCCTGCAAACATTAATTTATTTTATACTGTAGTGGGAAAGTACAGATTTTGGGCTTGGTCAGCTTCCATTTAAGCCAACAGTAAGCTTCCCATTCACTTGAATAGGAGTCCTAATTCCTCCCCAGGTGAAAACATCTTATAGATGTGAATAGAAAAACATATCCTTTCTGCAGTGTCACCATCACCACCCACCTGAGAGAAAGGACAGCATTCTGTATTCCATTCTCCAGGGAGTGCGTGTGCTCAAAGTTGAGCAGGGTTACTGTTCCCTAAGGGGTGATGTATGGCCTTGGGAGCAAAACGAGGCACCAGTCACTTGGTTTCAGAGAGCACCTCAACTGCAATTGTATCTAGCCCTGCCCTTTGCCCCTTTCCCACCCAGGCCAGCAACAGTATGGCCATAACTGTACTTTTGTTTGGTTTTTGAGTCTGTAGCATTTGATACACAATTTGTGAATTAGAAACAAAAGGGGTTCGTGAAAACAGAAAAAATTAATTTCTCAGGAGTTGTGCGCCCAAGTAGGCTTTCGTGAAAGTGGGGGCAAGGGGGAACAGGACATTTCTCTGCAGTGGCATATAAACATAGGCCAAGATTGTAATAGGGTTCAAGAAAGAACTAGATACATTAATGGAGGTTAGGTCCATCAATGCCTATTGGCCAGGATGGGGAGGAATGGTATCCCAAGCCTCTTTTTGTCAGAAGTTGGGAATGGGCAACAGGAGAGGGCTCACTTGGTCAGTACCTCTTCTGTTCATTTCCTCTGGGGCATCTGGCATTGGCCATTGTCAGAAGACAGGATACTGGGCTAGATGGACCTTTGGTCTTTATATTGGACAAGATTTTCATCTGTACCCAAGGAGAAAGGACAACACAGAAAATGCTTCTGGGTCTATAATCCTGGGACTTATTCCGTACTGGTCTGTTTCCCTCAGGGCTGCTCTGAACTAGACAAGCTGTTGAGAACCTAAGGGGACTTTAATCACTGAAGTCTCCTTTAACCTAGGAAATTTCAGCTACCCACATAGGTCAGCTATCAAGCTTCCTTGGCAGAGCAACGTATGGCTATATTGGAAGGGACAATCTGGCCCACTATATTTACCAAACACAGCACCACTTTGAATTAGGGTAGGACAGGGCCTTTGACATGCTTGTGCAAGTTGTATAAAGATCACTAGCATAGGTTCCCACTTCCCTTCTAGCCAAGTGAGGGTGGTTGACTGATGCTCCCCCAGCCCTGCCCCTATTCTAGCCCTTCCCCAAAACCCCAACCTACCTCTTCTCTGCCTCCCCTCATCCCTGAGTGCGCCACAACCCCACTCCTCCACCTCCCTCCCCAAGCACCCCAAGCACTGCAAAGCAGATGTTTCACAGCAGGCAGGAGGTGCTGGGAGGGAGGGAAAGGAGTTGGTCAGCAGGACTGCATATAGGCAGGAGGCGCTGGTGGAAAGGGAATACAGGAGGCACTTGGCTGTTGGTGGATGCTGAGCAAATGCTAATTTTTCCCCATGAGTGCTGTAGCCCCAGAGCACCCACGGAATCGGTGCCTATGACCACTGTTCAGTAGTACTGTATTTTTAAAACTATACAAAAAATGTCAACAACATCCGCTAATACCTGAGTTATGATGCTGAGGTATCAACTAGTTCTTAGTAGGGATGTGAATGGGTAAGCAGTTAACCAGTTGCCGGATAAGCATCTCCCTGAGTGATGCTTACTGGGTAACAGTTAACCAGCGCCCAGGAGTGGCCTCCCCGCCCATACTATGCTGTGGGCAGAAGGCTGCTCCAGCCTTGCTGGGCCCACTGCACTGTGGATGAGGGTGGGAGCTGGCAGCCCAAGTGCTGCACAGGGCCAGGAGACAGCAGAACTGTGAGGTGGAGGTTTTTCCAGCCAGGCTGGTGCAGTCCCCAGTCTAGGATCCCATTTAACTGGTTATCCAGTTAAACTTAACAGTTAACCCGTTAACTAATTTAACGGGATTTTACATCTCTAGTTCATATGGAATTCATTTAAGAATACTTTGAGCAGAACTCTTTGTCCCCTATTGGACAGAAAGACAATTATATCACAGGATTATATTTGATACTTGTTATACTTTGATATTTAATTCAAGCCACAATCCGTTTTCAATTTTATGATAACTTCTGGAAACTTTTCAAAATTCTCTTTATTTACAGGCAGTCCCCGGTTTACGTACAAGATAGGGACTGTAGGTTTGTTCTTAAGTTGAATCTGTATGTAAGTCGGAACTGGCGTCAGCCGCTGCTGAAACTGATCAGTTTCAACAGCGGCTGAATCTGGACACCAGTTCCACTTACATACAGATTCAACTTAAGAACCCCAGGCGTCCCCAAGTCAGCTGCTGCTGAAACTGATCAGCAGCTGATTCCAGGAAGCCCAGGGCAGAGCAACTCTGCCTCGGGCTTCCTGTAGTCAGCCGCTGGTCAGTTTCAGCAGCGGCTGACTTGGGGACGCCTGGGGCAGAGCAGCTCGGGTGCTGCTGGGTTGGTCCAGTAGCGTGGCCGTTCCTCGGCGCTACTGGAGCAACCCAGCAGCACCCCAGCTGCTCTGCCCCAGGCATCCTGATTCAGCCTCTGCTGAGACTGATCAGCAGCAGCTGAATCAGGATGCCTGGGGCAGAGCAGCTGGGGTGCTGCCAGGTTGGTCCAGTAGCACCAAGGAGCGGTGCTGCGGGACCAACCGGCAGTGCCCCACCTGCTCGACTACAGGCCCCTGGCTTTGCTCCACGTCTCCCTGGTCTGCTGGGGGGGCACTAGCTGCGTCCCCCCCCAGCAGACCAGGGAGACGTGGAGCAAAGCGGCGGAGGACCCGGGCCGGACCACGGCGCTTCCAGATCAGCTGGAAGCACCGCGGGTCCGGCCCGGGTCCTCCGCCGCTTTGCTCAGCGTCTCCCTGGTCCGCAGACCAGGGAGACGCTGAGCAAAGCGGCGGAGCACCCGGGGCCGGACCCGCGGCCGCTTCCAGATCAGCTGGAAGCGCCGCGGGTCCGGCCGGGTCCTCAGCGGCTTTGCTCAGCGTCTCCCGGACCAGGGAGACGCTGAGCAAAGCCGCTGAGGACCCGGCGGGACCCGCGGCGCTTCCAGCTGATCTGGAAGCGGTCGCGGGTCCGGCCCTGGGTCCTCCCCGTCTCCCTGGTCTGCTGGATCCCCCAGCAGACCAGGGAGACGGGGAGCAGCTTTTCTCGCCCAGGAGGAGGCGGGCGGCGGGACCAGGCGTCCCGCCGCTCCAGTCCTCCGGGGTGAGAAATCCCCATTCGTAACTGCGGATCCGACATAAGTCGGATCCGCGTAACTCGGGGACTGCCTGTATATAGTATTTTAAAAAGCAGCTTTACTCTGTTTATTAATATGTGTGAAGGTACAGAATGAGAAATACAAGCTTATAAAAATGTTGCCAGTTTTCCTTTTAGCCTGTTGTTATCAAATCATCTTCTGTTTCTGTTGAGCAAATAAATTGTACACAAAATTCTCCATAAGCTACAGCATTATTTACATTTCTATCCTTTATCCTACATATGCGTGCAAGTGTGCAGAAAGTGGACTTAACATTTGGTCCATTACTTATAAATGTATATATATAATTTCATGTTTTCCCATATTAAAATATTATGTCAGAATTATAAGAGCTGGCTGAAATAATTGTAATACATTTTTAAATTGCAAATGATCTTTTTTCAAATATAAAATTTCATGAAAAACTTGATTTAACTATTTTAATTTTATTACTTTTGGTCAATTTTTTTTTAAATTAAAAACCATCTAATTTTTCATTTGCTAAAAACCAGGTTTGTGGCACACACATTGTGATTATTTTGTCAGTGAAAATTTAATTAAAAATAAATTGAAAAAACAATACAAAAAACCAGAACCATTTGAACCCTTTAAAAAGCTCAAAAAAATCCTTCAAATCTTTGGATTTGTAGTGATTTTTAAAAAAAACACATATACTGATTATGATAGAACTAAGCCTCCCAACGCTCAAACATTTACACACAAGTAACTTCATACATTTGAATAACTTGTGGTGTTAGTGAGTTCAGCTGGAATCTCCTGGGATCGGGCAGGCTTGATAGACACACACACACACACTCTCCAGCAATCCCTCTTTTTATGGGCTTTTCCATGGGAGCAAATGATCTGAGCCAACATGATTTCTCAATTAATACAAATATGAGGAAATACTACAAATGTGTTTATCGTGTACTGTACTGCTTCAGTGTAGTGAAAACTACACAATATGTTTTGTAATTCTGCACATAGGAAAAGTGAAAGAGACAGTTCAGTAAGTTCTGCTTCTACATTCCAGAGGCTATTCCCCATTGTGGAAAGCAGCAGCCTTGTATATTTAAGGTTTTTTGTAAAATCCTCACGTCGTAACAGCAATCTGTCCAGTTTTCCTCCTGTTCTGATTTCTACATTTCCCCATAACTGGTGAAGTTGTTCATACTCAAAGGCATAAAGATGACTGAATTTACATCAAAACTCTGGCTTCTCTGTACTGGGAACAGGTGAGCCGACAGCCTTGGTGGGTCTCTGGGAAGGGTGAGTGGGGACTGGCACCACACTCCCAGAAGAGACAGAGCTGAGACCACACTGCACTGCTGCAACAGCTGGCCTTGCTGCCACGGGGAAGTCCCTAGGTTTCCCCAGTCAGGGCTACCTGCCCCTGCCAGCCCTGCTTCAGCTGTGGGTTCCACGGTCAGGCTGCCCAATCCGGACCTGCTGCCATCAGGGGTATGCTGGGGCACCCAGCTGGGGCTGCACAGTCACTGCTGGCCCTGCTGCCGTGAAGGGGCTGGAGAGGAGTCCCCTGCCGTCCGTCTGCCACCAGAAGCCCCACTGCAGCTGGGGCCAGGATTCCCTGGCCACTGCTGCCAGGGGTTCTTTGGCTGGGGCGGGAGCTCCCCAGGTCACCACATGGCTCAGCTCGGGCTACCCATCCCTGCGTTATCTCAACTGGCTCCTGCTCCCACCTCTGGGACTTTTTGTCCAGCAACATCTGTGGCCCTGCTGGACCATGGATGTTGGCGACCAGAGAGTCTCAGATTTGGGAGGTTCAACCTGTACAGAATTTGTGCCTTCTCTTCACAAAATAAATGTTATGCGAGTTACACATAAAGGGTCAAACTTGCAAAGCAACCTCTCACCCTGATCACTATAAGCTGTATGTACAGTTTTACATACACAAATCAAATCACTCTATCTACATCATCTATAGAGACAAAATTGAGGACAGAAATTAGGAGACCTTTTCCCATTTATAGAAAACAACCAACAGAGAAGACAAAAAGAAATGGTATGAGTATTGAACATAGGTAAGTGTAAAGAAAGTTCAACAGTATTACCAAATTTTTAACTCTTAATTTCCAGGAATGGGGCTATCATCCTGTAAATTTACTCCAGGCAGGAGATCAACCTATAAATTCCAGTTCTAATACATTTTTCACTGCCATGACCTATAGATATAGATATAGATACACAGAAATTTTATCTGTAAAGATGAGATTCAGGAAAGCATTCCTGTTCAGGACAGCACTAATGCACATTTGTATCTTGAAGTCACTGATACTTGACTTAACATACTTAAAATTATGCATGCACTTATGTGCTTTACTGAAGCAGGGCCTTACTGAATAAAAGGTAGCTTTTCATTAATAAAGGCAAACATTGGTTAGATCATCCTTTCAATGTTTATCAAAACTGGGCTGACTGACATTTTGAAGCTCTGCCATTCCCAACAGTAAGAATGGCATTCTTAAATTTATATGATACAGAAGAAATTAACTAAATTTCAACAGACACAATTTGCAGTTTATTCTAACAAAATGTATGTTTCACTGACAAGTTTTGTTATACTTGAAGCTTATCAAAATGTCCAAATCTAACAAGTATTAACAGAAAAAAAATTGTTAACTTTAACATAAGGAAATGTTGAAAAGAAGTAACAGATACTCAGATGCATTCACAGTGCATAAAATATCTTAAAAATAAGTGTAAACATAAAATATCACACTGCATATTTGGCAAACAACTTTAACACCGCTATAGAATCAGCACCCAACCTCAACCTATTCACAAGAAACTTTAAAATTCATATACCCTTACACTCTACGCATTTCACATAAATGGTGAAATCTCACAAAATACCAACTTCACACACACAGATAAAAGAACCAATCACACACCATACCCAATTCATCTGCTTGTTATTACCTACAGACCCCAATATTTTGCCTTTTACCCTTGCTGTTTTCTATCTACCCACAATGATCAAGTGATGACAACCTATCTTCATAACCTCCTTTTCAATGGCACAGATGACCAATGCACCTGTTCAGCCTTTCTTTTCCCCTTTCCATTGATTCAGATGCAGATCACATGTCCATCTTCGTCTAAATCATTCAATACACAGAGAGAGAGAGAGCGCATCAGGATTCCTAGTTCCCCTGCACAATTTATGGGGTTCTTATAAATGGGAAGCTTTGAAATGCCATCAGCTCCTCAGGTTCCCTGTCCTGTTATGTGGAGGATGCCACACATGGCTCCCATAGGCCATGTGGCTGTTCTAAAGCATGCACTGCTACATGAAACAGCACAAGATTTTGTAAATAAGTCTTTTAAGTCTGAAGTTTTACAATCAAGCTTGAAAGAGCCAGATATTTTGTGTAAACATTTAAAAAAGAGTACTTTTAAGCCTCCACAATTTGTTAATGGCTTGACAAATCCCCTTCAATCTTAAAAAATTCCTACGTTCTCTGAAATTAAAATCCCAGTGATTTCTTCTGTGAAAAATCATAAAGTGACTGAATATAGGAACTTGAATGGAAACCTGGCTACAACTTTAACCAGTAAACTCCTACTGATTAGATTCATATTAGGATAATTTTTAAGGACCTTCAACTCAAAAATATCATCATCTCTGTATTTTGGTGAATAAAAGAACAGCGTACTTTGGATTAACAAAAACCATTGTTACCAACATCCTTACAAGACTAACCACACTAGCATGGACTAGATCTCTAGTCCTTTAGGTCCAAATACACATGCCTTTAGCACTGAGCTGAATGAAAAGCAGTGTCATACTATTGGGTTTTTTTCAGCCTAAGTATCATAGTGCACTACGAAAGAATGAGTCTGATATGCCTAATTTGCAACCAGCCACCAGATGGCAAACTGTTCAAACACAGTAACCATCACAATTATGCACCCTAATAGTTCAGAATTTTTAGTAGATATAACGTATTCTTTTAAAATGCAAATTTCTGCAGAGATTTTTAAGGATATTTAACTACATAGATATTTTATCTCTCTATATATTAAAGAAAGTTTTTCCTGCAGGGCAACAGTGATGTCATCACATCACTATGTCGCTCCGCCTGCCCCAGCCTCAACAGAATCCCCAGAAGGGAAAGAGGCGGACATGGCTCAGGGTTCTCCTCCCCCTGCCTTAGGGGGTGCCTTGGGCTCCCCACTGGCCTCTGGTTCCCCTGAAGGAGGGCCAGGAGACGGCAGCAGTGGCTTCTCGCTGCACTGAAGGCCCCCAGCGCTCCGGGACCCAGTGGGGAACTGCTGCCTCCGGCTGCACAGGCCAGGTGCAGTGAGGCTGCAGTGTGCCTGGAGCTCCAGCCTGGAACCCTGCTCTCCCCCAGCAAGTCTAGCATGCCAGCACTGTCTTGCTGTGGGGGAATGGCGAAAACCCTGAGGCTGTGTGCCAGAGGCCGCTTGCAGAGAAGTGCATGTGCTGCTGTGGAGAGGGCTGGGTCCCCTCCCATCCCCACAGCGCTGCGCATGTTTCTTTGCAAGCCGCCTCTGGCCTAGAACCTCAGGGTTTTCTCCTCTCTCCACTCCCCCAAAGGAAGCTGGCGCTGGAGCACAAATCTTGCCAGGGCAGGCTGGAGCTCCAGGCACATGGCAGCCCCAGTGCACCTAGTGTGAGCAGCCAGATGTGGCAGTTCCTCGCTGGGTCCCCAATGTAGCAAGGAGCTATTACTACCATCCCCACCATCCCCTGGGTCAACCCCGGCCTTCCTCCGGTGGCTAGAGGGGGACTGAGAAGCCAGGCTAGGCTGTGGCTGGGGGGTGAACTGGTGGGGCCGAGTGGGGGGGAGGGCAATGGGGGGCTAAGAGGAGGCCAAGACTGGCTGCAGCCAGGAGTGGGGGAGCGAGAACCTGGGGAGAGGCCGGGGAGAGGGATTTGGGGCCGAGAGTCCAGGGGTGTGTATGGGGAGGTGGAGGGGTGCTGAGAGGCTGGGACTGGCATGGTGGGAGAGCTGGGCTTTCTTATCCCCAAAGGCAGGGGGAACCGCCTCCTAGTAGGATAATAAAAGGCTATTTTTGAGCCAGGAGGACAACAGTATGTCAGACAAACCATATGTCAATAATGACATGTATTTAGTGGCAACAAAAACATTAGCCGCAGCAGGGCCAAGTAAAGCTGGCAATTTTCATCCAAACCAATTTTCCAAGCCAGAATCTTTGAGTAGCTAAAAACAAGAGTTTATAAAAGAAGCTGGGTGCAGATTTAAGCCCTTACGCTGCAATGTGCAGTGCACAGATCTGTGGTGCTTGCAGAGACCTACACAACTTCAGTGGGGCTTTGCATGAGTACAGCAGTCCACTGGGGCACTGTAAATTGCAGGACTGGGGTCTTAATTAAGAACAGGCTGTTACTGTTCCATAATAAGCCCTCTGTGATTGTAACATTTGTGTCACCTGAAAACGTCCAGCCAGCTCTCTTCATACCTGGGAATGCTATAGAAATACATCAGAAGGCGAGCAAGCTCTGTGTTTGTGGAATGTTCACTTGACCAGATGGTATTTCTTGTGCAGACTTGCACCACCGCTCTGCCTCCCCGGTCTCTGCTTCCTAAGCAAGAAAAACACACAAAGAAAACCTTTTGAGAAAGCAGGACTCAGAATATGTGATTTAGAAGTAGGTGTGTCAGAAAAAAAAAAAAAACAAAGCAGAAACTCTTATATGTGAGAATCACAGTGATTTTTCATCCCCTGCATTTATCTTATTCTGCTGATTGTGATAGTAAGATTTCTTATAGAAGATTATTGTTATGTATTTAAATCTCTACTGGTGATTTTGATGGGAAAGAGCTCTAGCTGGTGTCACTTGGCTTGGCTCCATTGAATGGAGTTGGCAATTTACACCAGCTGACCCTAATATCTTCTAAAAATAACTTTTTCTATGGCAATCAATTTATCTTGAGAAATCTTTAAGAGGTCTGTGTTTATATACTGGGCATGTGTTTATTCTTCATTTATCATCAGGCACACTGTTATCTGTAATTACATACCACATAGAGAAAGGGCTCCAGATTGCAGTAATTCCTGGTTGATTTCAAGTAATTGGTTTGGTAACCTGTGGCAAAGTTCTCCAGGATTTGTAGACAGCAGCTCACTCTCACAGTGGAATAACCCAGGCAATGCATTTGTAATTGTGTTACACTCATCACCCTGGAAACTGTCTCTTGAGTCTATTACTGTTGAGTGCTGAGGAAAATCTGGCCAAATGAAAGACAATTCGTTAAAAAAAATTTCATTTCTGTGTATCTGAAAATTGCTCTTTAGACAGTTTCCTAGCATGCATATATAGGCTCAAACAGAATAGAACTGACACAATCTAAAGATTACTTTAAAATAAATGAGAAGTTATGAAGTTAAGCATCCAGAAGTTAAGAAATTCCAGAATGAAGGTTGCCTGTCTGACCTGCATGATACAACCTAATTACATGATCACATAGTAATGTTTCCACCGCACTCCTGCTACTCTGCAAACTTGCTGAGGGTGCAATCCATCCCCTCATCCAGGTCATTAATGAAGATGTTAAATAAAACCGGCACTAGAACCAATCCTTGGGCCACTCCACTTGAAACCAACCGCCAACCAGACATCGAGCCTCAATCACTACCTGTTGGGTCCGACGGTCTAGCCAGGTTTCTATTCACCTTACAGTCCATTTATCCAATCCATATTTCCTTAACTTGCTGGCAAGAATATTGTGGGAGACCATATCAAAAGCTTTGCTAAAGTCAAGGTATATCACATCCACTGACTTCTCCACATCCACAGAGCCAGTTACCTCATCATAGAAGCTAATTAGCTTGGTCAGGCATGACTTGCCCTTGATGAATCCATGTTGACTATTCCTGATCACATTCCCCTCTTCCAAGTGCTTCAAAATGGATTCCTTGAGGATCTCCCTCCGTGATTTTTCCAGGGACTTAGGTAAGGCTGACTGGTCTGTAGTTCCTTGGATTATCCTTCTTCCCTTTTTTGAAGATGGGCATTACATTTGCCTTTTTCCAATCAACCGGGATCTCTCCCGATCTCCACGAGTTTTCAAGGATAATGGCCAAAGGCTCTTCAATGACATCTGCCAACTCCCTCAGTACCCTCGGATGCATTAAATCCGGACCCAGGGATTTGTGTATGTCTAGGTTTTCTAAATAGTTCTTAACCTGTTCTTTCTCCATCAAGGGCTGCCCACCTCCTTCCCACACTGCATTGCTTAGTGCAGTAGTGGGGGAGCTGACCTTGTCTGTGAAGACAGAGGCAAAAAAAAAAAGCATTGAGTAGTACTTCAGCTTTCCCCACATCGTCTGTCACTAAGTTACCTCCCTCATCCAGTAAGGGCTCCACACCCTCTCTGATCACCCTCTTATTGTTAACATGCCTGTAGAAACCTTTCTTGTTACCCTTCACATATCTTGCTTGCTGCAATTCCAATTGTGCTTTCGCCTTCTGATTACTCCCCTGCATTCTTGACCAATATATTTATACTCCTCCCTAGTCATCTGTCCAAGTTTCTACTTCTTATAAGTTTCCTTTTTGTGTTTAAGGTCACCAAGGATTCCCCCAGTAAGCAAATCTGGTCGCCTACCTAAAATAGAAAGAGGCCTACCATGCCTCTTTCTATTTTACAATGTTTAATGGCAACAGAGAGAAAGTTCATAGTTCATTGGCCGACATCTCACATTTCAGAGATGTGAGCATCTCACAGTGTAGCACTCAAAAGTACAACCACAAGAAACAGGGAGAAATCAGAGTTTTCTCACTAGCAAAGGAAAATTCGGCTGGAAAATGGCTACTTTCAAACATCTGAAAGTCTTATCAGCAACAAGAGAGAAAAAAATAGGAATTAAAAGCTATAAAAATATACTGTACTAGACATCCTCCCATGACACTTTACATTACTATATCATTATAGAAATCCCCCCCCCCCAGTACTTTATGCTAGTGCTGCAAAATGAGCAACATTGAGTTAATTATGGAATCACATTCTTGGCACAATAAAGCAACAAATGGCAGTGTAGTTGATTCAATGCCAAACTAAAGCTGTGGCAAGGCACCTACTCAACTGTGAAGACAAGGAAGTGCTGTGTCGTGGCTATGGGCCTACGACTTTGGAGACTGGGATGTTGTCCTTTGATTTTACCAATTTACTTCCTGTGAGCTTGAAAATGATCACTATATGTAGTGGGGGCGGCTGTCCTACTCTGGCCGGAAGGGGTTAAAGCAAGCGGGAGGGACCCTGTGGAGAGGCCCAGCCAATCAGCGAGAGGTGTGTAAGAAGTCAATCAGAGGATAGCTTGCTGGAGCAGCCCTGTTATAAAGAGCTAGTCAGCAGAGCAGAGGGTGGTTGGGTCCTGACCAAGGAGGGTGCAGTAATGGCTCCCAGCAAAGGAGAAGCACCTTGGATAGAGCAGTGCTGGGCAGCCTAAGGGGAGCTAGAGAGGGGAGCTGATACCTCCCAGGCTGTGGCCTTGATACAAGGACCAAGTAAGTGCAAGGGGTCACAGGGAAATGGCACAGGAAGCAAGGGGCAGTAGAGGGGAGTAGAGTAAAGGAGGGCAGGACAAGGCTGCTACCAGAGGGTCTGCTACCAGAGTAGTGGATACTGGGTCCTCCCGCTTCCCCCTTGCACTGCATCTAGTCACCACTGGAGCGTGGCCTTGACAGACTGCAGCTTGCCCCGGAAGTGAGGGGCTAGACTTTGGCTGCAGTTGGCCATGGTAGCAGAGGGGAGATTGACGGCTGCTGATAGCTCTAGAATGAAGTGAGAGATCAGAGTGTTGGGCACAGCTGGAAGGCAGTGTCCCTGAAGAAGACACCATGGTCTGGAGAGCAATACGGGCCCAGAGCTAAAGTGCAGCGAAAGCACAGAGCAGTGACAAGCAAGACGCTGGCCAGAAGAGGGCATCCTGCTGAGGACTAAGTTAATTCCCAGAGTGACCAGCAGGAGGCAGCACGGCAGTGAATCCTGATCCCGTTACACTGTGACAAGTACTTTTTATTGTAACTAAAAAAAAAAAGGAGCTTTAGGCAATCAGTACAACTATATGAGTGGGCCAGCTGCTCAGCTGGTATAAATCATCATAGACCTCTTTAACATTAACATAGCCACGCTGATTTCCAACACCTGGTTTATTTGGAAATGTTTTCAGACATTGGGACAGGCAGATGGCTGCACTATCTCTGCAGGACTTGGCAGGGATATTAACGCTAAGAGTGCATTGTACTGAAAAGTACGAAAGTAAATAAAGGCTTTCAGCGATGTCAGTGAAAATGCACAGCACCTTGCAGGATCAGGCCCTGTGTTTTCAGAGGAGCCACTAATCTGAAAGCAAGGCTTGGAACATAGCTCTGTGGTTAGAATAGTTTATAATGGCATAATTTCAATGCTTTCTGGGAGGTAACTGGTTGAAAGTACTTTATCTGCAGATGCTGGTCTCCTCCCCCAAAAACCACTTTGCTGAGAAAGTTCTCTCTCTCTCCCTCTCTCCTCCTCCTCTTCCTCCTCTCGCCCCCCCCAAAACACGTCTTCAGAATCTCTGCTGCCCGATGTGGGTTCTCCAGCCAAGGGGGCCGATGCAAACTCAGAGAAAGGCAAAAAGGGTGATATTTCACTACGCCAGTTGCCATGTATTCAAATTGGAAAAATAAGCTAGGGAAAAAAATGCAAGAGGAGGCAGCCCTGCTCTGTTATCCTGAGGAAACAGAGTATTCCAGCTGACAGACAGAGTAGATGCTTCATGAGAACAGATCTGTTCAGTCAGAGAATGAAAACAAGGCCAAAGATTCACTCTCCTGCCCCACTAGCAACTGAGGTAGAGAGTAACAGAAAATCTCCCAAACCAACTGGAAGGTGAGATGGAAGAGACTTCATCCTCTCCCTATGATGCTGGAGCTACACAAGTTTTGCTACAGTCCTTAAGCATGAGTTCCCCATCCCTACCTGTCATGTAGCTGTGTAGTCTTCCATCTAAAGTAGGATCTTACACTCAGAGGATTAAGTGACTTGATGCAGAGCCAGTTTATGTTGTCATCAGAGGCTGGCATGCTACTTAAGTTAGGCCAAGAATTGGCTTTTGAGTATCATTGTCAGCTTTTTTGTTGTTTTTTAAACAGATCATGACTCTATAGCCTGGTGTAAATCACTAACCCTTGCTAGGATACCATTAATATAGGTCACCATGACTCCAGATTTTGTCAGTTTACTCTTAGATATTAATTACATTAAATTGTTCACTGAAAGACTAGTGAAACCCAATAGGCCTTATCATTTAAAGACTATCAAAACATTATAGCAGGATGTCCCCAGTTTCAGTCCCCATGCTCCAAGTTTTCAAGACAACATTCTGCATTATCTTGTCAAGACAGTATCCTTGCATTATCTACTGATGTTTAATTCTTTAATGCCATGAGCTAAGTACTAAATCATGGCATTACAGAATTAAATAACATCAGTAGATTAACAGAATCTGGCACACATCCATAGCAAATGCCCTGTTGGGAAGCTTGAAATCACTGGAGATTTGTCACCACACAAATTGGGATGAGAGGGGGAGGGCAGGAGAGGGAAAGGGAAGAATCTCTACCCAGATTAACCTCTCCAAAACTGGTGCAGAACTCAATATGTTAATAAAAGTTATACACTACAAGCTCCCAATGACATGCCATGATACTGAGCAAGGAAAATATATTTAAAGAAGATTCTTGTCTTAGAAATTACCTGTTCAGTTCTTAAAAAAATAAAATAAATTATAACTTCTGAATTTCCCTTGCACCTGGAAGCATAACCTCTGAACTCTAAATGAGGGGGAAAATAAACTCTAACTCCCAGAAGCTGAATCTGAAACCTCGGTCACCTCTGTTGCCAATCTTAAAATCAGTTGACCATAACATGACATTTTTTTTTAAAGTTGAACTCTACACTGAAGTCAATACGAAATTTTACTTAAAAGATTATGGCATGTTCTGGCCCACTGACATTTTTATATTGTGTCTTGACATGTTTGAAGGTACAGTTAATATTATGATAAGTACACATTGCCTGAAATATAAGAACAAAGATAAACTAGAGATGAGGGAGGAAAAAGGAAACACAATTTGAAAGTTTCTCTGTTGTTTAAATGCCAAGTTGACGCAATTTTGTAAAAGTCTTTCAGCAACCATTAAAGATATGTTCTATACCATTTGTAATTCAGTACTACATTTGTTATAACCAACCACACACTTTCCGTTATTTGAAAAACAGACTCAGATAACTTAGTTTGGGAGGGCATAGGTTATGTTTGGATAATGACTGTTTCATTAGAAAAGTAGTATTCATGGTGCTCACAGGACTGCATCTCACAGCTATTTAACACTTACTTATCCACTGACAATTTGCATTTAAAGAAATAGTTGTGATTTTTTGTACTGATGAAAACCACAGAGACACAATTCATGTTGTTTATAATGTGTTAAATACAAAGTATAGAGGAGCGATTCCAAATCTTCACTATGGCTACGTCTAAACTGGCCCCTTCTCCGGAAGAGGCATGCAAAGCAGGCAAGTCAGAATAGGGAAATCCGCAGGGGATTTAAATAAACATGGCCGCCACTTTTTTTCCGGCTTGGGGAAAAGCCGGAAAAGAGTGTCTAGACTGGCGCGATCCTCCGGAATAAAGCCCTTTTCCGGAGGATCTCTTATTCCTACTTGCAATAAGAGATCCTCCGGAAAAGGGCTTTATTCCAGAGGATCGCGCCAGTCTAGACGCTCTTTTCCAGCTTTTCCCCAAGCCGGAAAAAAAGCGGCGGCCATGTTTATTTAAATCCCCCGCGGATTTCCCTATTCTGACTTGCCTGCTTTGCATGCCTCTTCCGGAGAAGGGGCCAGTCTAGACGTAGCCAATATGTCCAGCATTTATGCTTTTGGTAGCATCTGTAAAATTCCAATTGACTCCAAAGGCACTACATGGGATTAATTGATAGCTGAATTTCATAAGTGTTTGATCAGTTTTTTAAAAGCAGAATATACAAAGCATTCTGAAAAGCATACCTTAAAGCAATGGAAATAAAACAAATTTACTTAAAGTATTAAAAACAGTAATAAAATAGATGTGAAATAACAAAAACACTAATGTTACTACTATTTGTTCTTTAAAACTGAGCTTAGAAAGCAGAAAAAAGTAATTTTCTGTACAAAGTTTATATATGTTAAAGAAGGCAAGCTAAAGATTTATTAAAAAATAAAAATTCATGTTTGATTTTGGTTTTTACCTTCACCCTCCTGGTTGCATTTGTTGCTTTTCACTGTACTGAATAAATGACCATTAAAGTCTAACTTACCTAGTCTTAAAGCATGCCCATGTAAGTGCTTTTTAGGGTTTGCACTTGCTGAGCTATCTGGGAACAACCTTGGACCATGATGCTTACCATGAAAACTCTTATGTGACCTATCTAAAGAATGAGACCTTCTCGGTCCAGCCCTGCAATCTGCTCCCGCGAAAGTTTCATGAGGTGCAAGCAGTTTTTCTGAGGCCTGGGAACAATCTTCAGGCCTTCTGACCTCTCTTGTTTCCTCCTTTGGTGCAAGTCTATCTCCAAGAAGATCTTCCTTATGAATATATTTCTCACAAGATTTGCTCTCAGAGATTCTCAAGTCCTCATTCGTATCATGTGAGTCCACTATCTGGTCTGAAGTTTCTTCTTCTGCAATTGACTCCTCTGAGCTGGAACCAAGATTCATTGGGTTTTGCAAAGCTTCTATGTATGACTTTCTAAACAAGCGTCTTGTCTCAAAATATGAAGAATCCCTGAGTTGTCGTCTTCTTGGACAAGGACTGCTCAAATCCGTGCTGAAAGTTATACTTTTGATACTGTTCTTTTTCTCCATTATAGGAGATAATGCTCCACCTCTAAATACCTCAGGTGTCATTTCAGGCGCAGCGGCCTGTGGTAAAACACTCTCCATCATGCTGGGGCACTCCTCAGTCAGCGTACTGAGATTTATGTGCTCTCCTTTGCTCTCCTTAGATGGGGTCCCAGGTAATTCTAATTCAGCCCTACTTTCTGCAGCATGAACTGGAATATACACTTCACTCCCTTGGTTTCCATGATTATCGGTAAGTGTTGCTTCTATGACTGTAGAGCCAGTATCATTGGAAGTGGAACTGTCATGTGAACTATTGCTCTCCATGGTCTGTGTCATTGTTTTCACATCAGTATTACTGCTGATTAACTGGGCAAGGAGAGGGCTATTGGAATAATTATGCAGGATTGTTTCAGCTGTTGGGACAAAAATAGGATTCACTATGTTCTTCCAAGGAGTTCTATAGACTGCTGTTCCAGTGGTAAGTAAGCAACTTTGCAAGGGAATGCTCTCCCTTTCACAATTTACATTTTCCAAAAATTCTGCTGTAAAAACACATCCATACATGGTTTCAGGTACAATAACTTCTTCTGTTCCTTGTCCATGTCGGGAGAGACACTTCAAAACTAGTTTTGCTGACTGTTTCCCAGCTGGAAGAATTTGTAAGTAGAAATCCCCTGGTTTCAGACGGACTCTGTGAAGAGAAGCTAACTGTACCACCACTTTTTCATGGATGCACAGTGGCCAGCCTTCGTGGTAGAAAATAAGACCAGTGTATTTAGCCTGTAAGGAAAAAAGAAAGCAAAATGTCTGAGGAAAAATATCTTTATCTTGGACAACAGCATTTAGCTATAAATATAAAATAATGGGGTCAAATTCTGCATCAGCAACTATTCCATCACTGAGTCCTATGCAATTAGACAGGGTTATAAAAGATCTGCATAACAATCATAACACAATTTAAGCTGTGTCTTAAGATAAGGTGATATCACTATTGTGCCTCTTCACACTAGAATAAACTACCAGTTTACTGTTACATCCCACGGTGCAGCCTTATCACATTAATAGAACTGATAAAAGTTTCAGGAGAAGACAGATCTCTTGGGTATAGAAAAAAGGGCAGCAATAGGTCACACACAGACAAGCAGATAACTTTGCCATTAGGAGCAAGCTTAAGATAAGCCACAAGGATAAAAACAGCAGCCAAGGGGAAGGGTTTGGATTTTTCAAGCTTCGCAGTAGCACCAACTACCTGTATATTTTTTGCATTTGAAATCAAACTAGTTCTGATTTTGTCCAAGTTGCAGGAAGTTTGAGAATAATCTAATCAGATATTGGGGAAAAAAATAAGAAGGAAAACCTTCTGTGATAGCCTGCTTCTGGAACCCTAGCCCTTTCCTGCCCCCCTCCTACTCCACTCAACACACCCAAACCCTCTGGTCCTCCTCTTATACCCACACTCACTCCCAGATCTGGCACCCCAATCTCCTGCTCCAGATCACAATCCTCTCCTATCCTAGGTCACATCCCAAACACCTGCACTCCAGTCCCCTGCCCTAGGTCATAGCTGCCTGCTTCATCCCAGCTCCCCCCCAGACTCCAGTCTCCCTCCTGCACCCCAGACCCTTACCCCAAGCTCCCTTCTGCACCCAACCTCCATCCCAGACCCCGCATCTCTTCCATTAATATCATGGAAGAGCATGGTCCTTGACCACTTTCCAAAATTTTGGAGTAGCTCCCCATCAAAAATTATTGCCCACCACTGGTGTAAACTATACCCCTTTCATTGTTTGCAGATAAATTCAGAATATTTGGAGAGCAAGGTCCAAAACACCCTGCTTGAAACACCCTGTCTGCTTGCCAGGAATGGAATATTTCATGCTGTACAATCTCTTTCTTTGCCTATAGATCTCTAATGACAAATGACTCTTGCCATTTGGAATCACCACTGATCTTCATATATGCCCAACTGCCTTAAACATACTAACTGATGCCATAGGAACAGCAAATAACTTTTTAAAACCCTACAATAAGTTTATGTAGGTGAAGGAATGCACATTCCTCTTCCCCTTACTAAAAGTAAATTAATAGTATAGGTATGAAATATCGAGATGGAATGTTACCTCAGGCAAAAATGCACCTGCTGCAGAATCCGCCTACATCTGGGACTAACTAATACAGCATAAAGCTGGCAGGGTCATAACATGCAGGCAGAATGCAAAGAAAGATTTAAGGACTGTTGCAGCTGTAATTAGGGTAATTTATACAAAATGTACTAACAGATAAGGTAGGCTCTGCATACTAGGGATGTAAAATTTTGATTATTTGGCTAATCGAATAGTCAATGCAATCTGCACCAACTATTTGATTAGACAATAAGGGCACTTCTGCCCGAGGGCTATTGCTACACTTCAAAGGCAAAAGCGCTGTGGGGAGCATGGAGCCAGCAGGAGACTCGCTGGCTCCATGCTCCCTGCAGCATTTCAAAGCTGACATCAGGCTCCACGCAGCGTTTCAAAGCAGCAGCCCCGCATGGAGCCTGAGGTCAGTGGGGGGCTCCATATGGTGCTGCTGCTTTGAAACACTGCATGCAGCCCAGGCCAGCTAGGGATGCCCAGCTGTTCCTGGGCTGCACGCAGCATTTCAAAGTGGCAGTGCCACATGGAGCCCAGGGTCTGGCGCCAGGCTTCACGCAGTGCTGCCACTTGGAAGCACCCCCTCTTCTTTCCCCAACCTTGCTGCCTCTTTCTGATAAAAGTAGCGGGGGGGGGAGGGAGCGACTAGTTGACTAGCCTGTCGACTATCCGATAAGCATATCGACTAGTCCTTCACCTCCCTACTGCATACTTCAAAAAAAGTTATTCTAAAATAATCCCACCCCACACAATATTCCTTCTATTTAATTTCTGATAACTTCCTTATTAGTGGTCACTAATGCTAACGTACATATGACACAGTTTAGCCAATAAAAGAAATACTTTAGTGAAGTGATGAGGAGGGTGAATTCTTCTGTGAGGATCTAGATATTGAGGGAAGCTCCCCATTCCCACTAGCAGGGTGGTCACAGCTGTTTCCTTAGTACCATCACCCAAGCCACAGACCCTAGGCAGATTACATGGGAGGGAGCAGTGGTTAGGGACAAGTAGCCCCACCTGCCAGCTGTAAATCTGCCAAGAAGTTAATGCAGTCTCTAGTTCTGCAGGATGAGGGGTAACCTGTGTCCTCCTTAAGGGTATCATATGAGGAAGACTCCACAAAAGGAATCTCAGTTTCCCTCCTTCCTGGCCTCATCCTATTGTGCTTTGATGGTGTTGTGTGATTTTGACCCCCATTCCTCTAAGAAAGAAACAGTTTCTCCTTTTCTGTCACTGGTAGTTTGTTCACAAAAATGCCAAACTATACATTCAATCGGGGGCAGGAGGGGTGATAATTTACCCAAATTGAAAATAAGCAGCTGCCGTCACGATTTTTTCGGCCTCTATTTATCCCCCAGCTTTTATTCTAATCTAATTAGTCACTCTTCATGGCAAACACATTTGCAGCTTATTTCTTTTAGAATTCTGTAATAGTAAACTCAGTGTTTAAAACTCACAGTAACAGATGAAAATTACTAACAGCTTTAATTATCTGGAAGGAAGGCTTCAAGACAACAGTTCTGGTCCTTAATATTCTGTACTGTAATGTTATACAGTTTATGATGAACAGATTTCATTTTAAAGTAAAAGTAGTATATTTGTGTAACAAGAGGAAAAGAAAAACAGGTCACAGAGACTAGTGTTATTTATGTCACCACAACCAAACAAAAGGCCTGTCAAAAACTTAGTGCAACATTCCTATTCTATAAATCTACTCATTTTAACAATCACTTAATTATTTTTTAGGGGGAAAAAAGATAAGCTGGAGTTTGCAGTTTTATCCCATATGGTCTTTAACCAGGCAACATTCACTCGCAGGAAAAGAGCCTTTTCCCAGCTCCACAGCTAATGACATTTTCAACAAATTGTTGAATTCCTCAGAGACCATGAAAGGTGACAAGAAGTTCAGAAGGAAGCCAGCCATCCAGAACTGGGTTTTAAAAACTATTAAGAAAAAAGATTTTCGAGCCACTTCCAAATCAGAGGGAAAACAATGCAGGCAGACTGACAATAAGATATGCTGGTCTAGTGGACATAAGAGGAAAGAAAAAGCTGAAGTGGGGAATGTTGGAAAGCAGCTCTCAATTGTTAGTGTGGTCAGCTTCACAAGCTCTCTAAAATGGGCTGTCTTGAAACCAAAGAAACACGCTTCCCTAAAAAT
Organism: Pelodiscus sinensis; assembly: GCF_052426305.1. Lineage (NCBI taxonomy): Eukaryota > Metazoa > Chordata > Testudines > Trionychidae > Pelodiscus > Pelodiscus sinensis. The sequence continues at coordinate 153,328,334 of NC_143053.1, forward strand.
CAATTAAGAATGACCTCGATAGATTGCCTGCTGCTAAACATGGCAATGGCTGTTTCTCTAGCCATCATTCATACTTATTCACCCCCCAAAATATATTGTAATGTTACCAAGGAAATATAGTATCACTTCATATGGAAAATTCACCTGTAGAAACAGACTGTCCAGCAGGAAAGAAGAAGTAACTATTTTCCCAAGAAACAAAGAACCACCGCTCCCCCCATCCCAAAATAATACTGCTGCCACAATAACAGTCATCACAAAAATACGTCTGACAGGACAGCCAACTGGAAAGAGATCGGGTGAAATCCTGCCCACTGAAATCATTCAGGTTCATTTGTACTAAGTGTCTCAGTCCACACTAGAGAGGTGCAAAATGTAGGAAACTCTAGCATGTTGAGCACCAACTAAAAGTTCTCTAGTTCAAGTTAATGCAGTCTCATGGCAAAGTGTACTACACAAACGTGAATAAGGAAACTTTTAGTGCATTCCAGCACAGTCCACACAGGCCAGTGAATATGTAACATGCTAATGTGCGCTAGAAGCTTCACCCTTCTAAAGGAGACGAATGATCCATGCAAAATGAGCCCTTACTTCAGAGAACAAGGATTTCACCTGTCCACTCTAAGAGCAAATCATTAGGTAAACACTTTAAAATAATACATTACATGTAAGACAAAGTTTCAAGTACAATGCAGGCATCTCTTTGATGTCTTTGTTAATTTAAATATGGTTGAAGAAGCCACAGAATCTCCATAAAACAGAAAAGCATCAGACTATCCATGGTCTATAGCAAATTAAATGAAGCTACTTTAAAGAACCATTATCCATACCATGAACAGATGATACCTGGGATGCTGTGGCAGGTTCAATCTGGCTTTCCACACTAGAGATGTAGAATCCCATTTAGTTAGTTAACTGGTTAAGTGTTAAGTTTAACTGGATAACTGATAAAACGGGGATAAGTGGGAGGGCGGGCACTCCAGCCCTCCTACGCTGCAGCAGCCCCCCCACCCACTGTGGCCAGGCTTCCCCGCTGCAGGCAGAAGCTTCTCCAGCACGGCTGCCTCCAACCCTTTGTGGGGCAGCTAGCTCCCAGTCTGCATGGGCTGGGAGCTGGCAGCCCCACACAGGGGCCCAGTGCTACTGAAGCAGCCATTAGAGGCGATGCTTACCAGGTAACCAGTTATCTGTTACCATCCCTATTCCATATGGGATCTTAAAAACAGGTATTGGCAAGTGGAAGTGGATGCAGACGACTGCTTTCACAGCAGGCCAAGGCCTGTGGTAACTTAAAAAGATGGCTTTTGGCTTACGTAATGCACCAGCAACACACTGGAAAGCGTATTGCACAGCATGCCATTCTTAGCTTGTTATACCTATATGTTATCTGGGTACATAATACATTTTTTTAACATACATGTAATTAGCTCAGTGCTGTCAATTTGAAACAGAACCCAAAGAAACATGAATTATTTTTAAAAAAAGATAATTTATCTTGGGCGTTCAAACAGCAAAGGGGGAATTTCCACGGACAAAGGAAACTAAGGCTGTCTGGAACTGGCCAACTCCCCATTCACTCTCAGATGGAGATGCCAACAGTAGCGGCAGCAACAACAAAGAGTTGTGAATCATTCCTATAAGCTACAAAAGTCACAGCAGATTAAATCTGAGACCTAAATATTACGTTTTCTCCATCTCCGAAACCATATTTCATCTTAAACCTAAAAGCTCTCCTCTTGTGACCACAAAGTTTTCACTGTGCTATTCTGAAGCACCTTCCCAGGTGTCAAGTGATTTTCTAGTCACAGGCTACTTTTGTATTAGGATCCTATCTGTGGGAAGCTTTAGTTGCTTTGAACTCTTTCTACCACCCCACACACATTGTTCCAATGGCTAAACCAGGAACATTTTGGCAAAATGTGGGGAGAGAGGAAACAGTCATCTCCTGAGCACACTCATCCCCTTGAGCAACTAATTCCTCGCTACCCTGCTTAGGGCAGCATTTGCAATTAACTACCCAACAAAACCATATGGACAAGGCATCAGCATTACCATGCTTGTTCGTGTCCAGGCCTGTGTGAGACTGAAATCCTAGCACTGCAGTTTTTCCAAACACCTGGCAAGATGCCCCCAGGATTTCTGAATCTAAAGAGCTATTGCAGGAAAACATAGCCTGTCCTGACCACAAACTTCCTCCCATACAAATAGTGGTGAAAGGGTTCTATAGATGTAACCATTGCCAGAAATCCCTATTGGGTGGTGCATTAAGTTCTCTCCGGAAAAGATTTTTGCTATAATAAGCCACCACCTTAAGTTCTTTGGATTCCTATGTCAATACTGATCCCAGAACTAGCATCTGTGACCAGTATGAAAGGGGTTTTGAAACACACATAGGCCAAGACAAGCACAGTCACTAGAGCCTTTTTCAGCTCTGAAAATGCTACATCGCACTCTGCTAACCACTGAAATGGTTTCTATTTCTCACCCAACCTATGAAATGCTCTTACCATATCAGCAAACACTCAAATAAGGCTTCAACGATACAAGCAGAGGCCTACAAAACTCTGAACATCTGTGATGGACTGGGCAAAGGAGACTTGTCTGACCACTGTGCATGTCCCAGTACATTTCCCCCCCTCTCTCCTCTGTTGTCCTTTGTTGTCTGTTTTGTCTTTTCTTCTCTCCTCTTATTTCTACTCCTGCTTTATTTTTGCTTTTATTTATTACATTGAAGGGCTTTTTTTGGTCACATAATTTGTCCCTAAAGCCCGAATTAGATTGGTAAGTGAAGAACAGCTTGCTTTCCTGGCACAATAAAAATAATTAATTATAGTAATAACCCTAATTTTAAAAACTTTAGTTTTTAAAATTCTAATTTCAGCTGCACCTAATAACCAGAAGCATAGATAGAAAGTCCAGCCCTTGAGTAACAAGATGATTTAGCTGTTACATTAATAAACACTCTATAAATCAATGAAGCAAATAATTAATAAAATACAGGTGGTGGCGTTTCTATCAACAGAGTAATAAAATGTTTTGCTGAGGGAAAAGATAATGAATAGTTTGTAAGTTGCAAACCACCTGTCCAGACTTGAGAGACAGAAAGATCCCCTGGGCTTGCCTGTTATCTGCCTCAGTAACCACAAATCTAATGACTTAGTAAGCTCACTTAGTTAGGCACTAGACAACCACAAAGACTGTCTATTGCTCCAGGAAAGAGATTTCTATAATACAGTAGAAGTATTCACAGCGAAGTAGTCTTTGATAACATTAAATCAGAGAGAGAAATATCTCAACCAACAATACATGTCACATCTGAAATCATACATATAAGGGCTACTTGCAATAGCAGTTCCTCAATGGATTTTCTCGTAACAATTAAAGTTTAGAGCTATCTAGTTCTCACAGTATACTTTTAATTGGTGAATCTAAAAATGCTTTACAAAACAAGGTCACTATCACCCTCTTATAGATGAGGAAACTGAGGCACAGAATATTCATGTAACTTGAACTTGGAATAGAATCCAAGCCTCCTGAATCCCAATGCAGTGCTCTATCCACTAGGCCATATAATTACCACAGCAGAACTTTCATCAATGCAGGATTTGTTACAAACTCTGAATTTAGGTCAGGCATGTTGAAGGGCGTCACTGAGACTGCTGAATCTTTTGACCCAAACTTGGGCAGAGTTCTGAGTGAACTTCAACTGTCTTATGGTTTTTGGTTGAAGCCATTAGAAATCCGGTGGGTTTGCCTGGTTTCATCTGGACACTAGGAAAAACCTGTCAGGGCATCAGGTAGACTTTGCTTCAGGCTCTGAGTTTGAACCTAGTAAAAGGGAGCAACTGAGATCCACATGACACAAAACCAGATTGGCAAGAGTCTTGGGAGTTTAAACTATACAGTTCTGATACAAATGACTCATTTCCCAAACACCACTCTGAAAATGTAGCCCTGATTTTACTTGATCACTTTTTCCCCGTAAGCCAATTATGATTTTCTTTTTCAATCCACTGTTTAAGAATTTGATCATATTCAATGCCTTTCTGGGTAGACTATGACTCCCTTTGACAGTTACCTGATTGTTACGTATTGGAAATACTTACATAGATATTTTGTCTTGCCAGTACAAATAATTAAGTTTGAAATTATTTAGGTTTTGCAATCTTCACCTACTACTCCTGAACTTTCTAATACAAGTAAGCTTCAGGGGGTAGCCGAGTTAGTCTGTACAGAAAAAACAGCAAATGGTCTAGTAGCACTTTACAGACTAACAAAACATGTAGATGGTAACATGAGCTTTTGTGAGCACAGCCCACTTCTTCAGATGAAAGTAAGTTAAACTATTATTACTACACACCTGCATCTATTTACATTTTCCACAAACAGAAAAACAAATGTCGCTGTACTAAACACTTATTACTTTTCACCTCATTACCTTCATACAATGTTCTGGTTAATTCAGAAACAATCTGACATCTTCTGACTTACACAAATCCAGAATCAGTTACTTGAGTTGCACCTATGGGCACATTTGTCTTATATACAAGGAAACCAATAGTGTTGAAAACCATCTCTCCCTTTCTTCCCCTCATATGCACCAATGTATTTAAGATTCCATAAAAGCACTGAATTCAAGAACCCAGGAAAATCTAGAAGGGCTAATTGATAGGTTCATAGATCACTGTCCCACGAGGAGCCAGGCAACTCCACAAAGCTGGCTTGGTGGAATTTCCTAGAGGATCCAGAGGGAGTTACTGTTGTTACAGTCAGGTTTGGGTTAGGTTGGAGTGACATGGGGAATGGCTGGTCTTCCTCTCCGCATCTTCCTATATTCAGCAGAAGCACTGTCACAGAATGACAGTCTCGGCACTTTGGAGCTGTGCATTCATCCTTCCAAGGCCCACTTTGAGATTCCCTCTCTTTTGTGGCACCAGAGGAAAAGCTCTAGACTGCCAAAATTTAAGACAGAAAACACCTACTGCATTATTTAACTCCATGCCCAGACTCTATGTCTATTCCCTACTACAGTATCTTCGACAGTGCTTTGTCCAGCCTCAGTTTAAAGATCTCTAATTTGTTTTCTAAAGCAAGAAAAGTTCTTTTCTTGCATCTATCTAGGCTGTGAGGATTATGTTTTTGAACTGCCAGTGGAAACAATGATAGATTCTGCTTCTCAGCACAGTAACTGGAAGTTATCAGCAAAAAAAGGAGACAAGTCGGTAAGGCAAACGGTGAGAAGAAAGGCATTTTGTGGTTTGAAACCTCTGTCATTAAGGCAATGAATAACTGCATGCAGAATATAACATATTCAATGGTAAGAGAACTGTCCATTGTGTGACTACAACTAAACAGTCATTAAACCATTTATTCTGAGTGCTGCTGTGCTTCTATATTTTGGACAAATGGGATTATAAATCCTTCAGTGCCTTGTAAATTACAGCCTGAGGACTGTAAATCTTCAGGTCATTTCCTGAATAGTTGCATTCCTGAGAAACTTTGAGTTCACAAAGTATAAATGTAGGCAAAAATTCCCTTGCCTCTCATACCACCTTCACCCTGACAACTCAATCCTTCTCCCACTAAGTCAGCTGAAAAACTAACTTCAATAAAACCAGGACTGGACCCTGAAAACTTTAATAAGGCTGTTGTGACTCATATGTTTCTAGCAAAGAGCAGAGACCCCACATTTTGAAGAAACATTTTATCATTCAAAAGAGGTTGTAATTTCACATGACTGACTACTCCTTTAATGACTGACTACACCTCAGCTATTGTCTATCAGGCAAGGTCCCTCCCTATTATATCAGTTTCAAGTAACCAGGAGATACTGAATCCATGTATTTCCCAGTGTTGTCTTCAAGTCATCATTGTCAAGTCCAAGTCGAGTCTCAAGTCACTACAGTTCAAGTCTCAAGTCTTAATTTTAAAAATGTCAAGTCACTTTTGTAGAAGCCATCAATACCAGCATTTTCGGACAATTTTTTCACCAAGTCGAGTTAACAAAATTAGCAAGTCTCAAGTCAAGTCTCAAGTCACAATGAACCCAAGTCGAGTCTCAAGTCAAGTCACCTAGGCAACTTAAGTCGGACTCGAGTTTAAGTCGTGGGACTCAAGTCAACAACTCTGGTATTTCCATAATCTGTCTCTGACACTGGATATTCTTGATTATTGATTCCAGATACAAATACTGTATCTCACAAATGTGGCTACCTTGATTCAAGTCAAACTTCCAAAATCCCTGAAGCACCTTGCAGAACTGGTCCAAATGTTTACCAGAAAAAAGACATAAGACAAATGCAGAATTTAAGAACCTTACTATGGGACTGTTATCAAGGAATAGCAATGTCAATGAGTGTGAAGGCTCAAAAGATTTGTTTCATATTTTCCATTTGCGGGGGGACCTGGTGACTTGGTTCATTTCAAACTCCTGGATATAACTATTGTCGGATCAGCTAAAGCCACGGCAACGTTTGAAGCCTTTAAGTAGGATCATTTGGGGTGTAATACAGGGATCAGACATTCCCTTTTATTGCAATGAATAGAGCAGGAACAGTTTTTCTCGAGGACCTGAGAGAAAATTAGCAAACATACTGGGGCAACAAAGAAGCATCTCTCCTGGAACTTTGCTATCTGCAGTCATTTTCTAATGGCCTTATCTGGGAAGGAAGAAAGAGGACAGACACCAAGATAAATCTGCTAATTCTAGTGCCTCTGTGGCCTCTAGTACCTGCCAGAGAAGCCATAACTGGATGGGTGCTTTACTCCTCAGACTCTCAGATCTCAGGAAGGAGTCCCTAGGTTGGCAGGATCTACATTCCTGTCATAGTTGAAGTCTGGAAGGGGACAAGTGGCCAATAGGAATCTTCACTCTTCCCTACACTAAGGCCAAGAAGGGAAGCTGCAGAAGGCTGGAGTAGGAAGGTGACATCATTTCCTTGCTTCTGATGATTTCCTGTCTCTTCCCCCTGCGTGGTCCACAGAAAGTAGAGAGTCAGTCTGGCAGTCTAGGCAAAAAGCAAGATGTGTGATCGCAGTCTCTTTAGCTCAGTCTGGTCATGACTAAGCTATACAGAGATAGAGGAGAATTGATTGTGTCTCCTAGTTAGGATCCAGTGCTATCCAGTAAGGGAGAGGTAGAAGAAATATCCAGCAGCTAAATATTTTTGAACTGTCAATTGTGAACAGTGAGTTTTCCAAAGAGCACAGATATTCATGGTTTTCAACAACTTAATTATTTTATTTTCCCATCCCTCCTATCGGTCTAAACAGTGTGTTTGTGTCTCCACATTCTTCTAAAGTTCAGCAAAAGCAACAAAAAATTGAATCATCACTCTTTGCCCCATAGAATTCAAACATGAATTTTTAAACTACTCCTTCTGAACTGGTGGCACCAAGATATGCAGAATTATGTCTGAAGGGCTCAGAGGCATTCTGACTGCCTGAGATCAAAGCAACTGGGAATGTTCAAGAAGAACATTTGAAAGGGGCACTGTGAACTCATCCCAGTACCTGCTGCCATAAGCCCTTAGCACATCTCCATCCCGTTTTGGCCTACTCTTTTGGGACTGTGCTGAGCTTACTGAGCATACTAGGTGGCCCGTCAGCTTCGTACTATAAGAAAGTCTAGGGGCCAGATATTCAGCTAACACAAAGAGGAATAGCTCCACTGCCTTCAATGGAACCATGACAATTTATACTAAATGAGGATCTGTCCTCAGTTTATATTTTGTACCTGATGCCTGTTTTCCTGCTCAGGTGTACCAAAAATGCCTTTTTGCAACTTCTGCAGACCTACTCACTTAGGGAAAGCTGGAAATTTGCCTTTTCACTTTAAAAGAACATAATGTACAAAGAAATTCAGCCTTGGTATTCCAACAACAAGACCTAAACACGAGTACAAAGATCCAAATGCAGCAAATGACAAGAAAGCAATAGTGAGCAAAGGGTTAGCATTTGTTAGTATTGAATTAATAATCATTGCACCATTTGTATGCAAAGATGAGAGCTGTCAGAAGGGCTCAAGAAACGTGTCAAGTCTACAGAAAAAGGAAAAACTGAATTCAAGTAAATTCAAATGTCAATACTTTGGGATTGAGAATAAAAAGATAGGGCGCAGACATTTAAACCAGAATTATTATGCTGGCAAGTGGTCTGTTTTTGGAATAGTGAAATGGGAAAACACAAGTAGAAAACCACTAATTAACTCCAGGAATACAGAAATACCAGGTGAAAGAAATAAAGCCAGACATTACTCAACAAAAATAATGCAAAGCAAAGTTAAGCACACCACGAAAGATGTAACAGGCTCAGCAAGACTACTGATAGTATGGAGCACTATTAAAGATAAAGCTGGGCTTCTGGCTATAATGAGGAAATGAAAAAAATTATTTTCTGTAACTACCATTTCAGTGTCAGCATAGAGTAAATCCACAGTACAAAGTAGGACACTGCAAAAAGTCAGTAACTGATAAAACTAGTGGAAGTGAGTTTGTGACACTGTGTGGTATGATGGGGAAGGGAGATTCAAGTCTCAGCCAATGAGGAGCAAAATACATGATATGGGATTTTTTTTGTGACCCAGAGACACAAGTGTGTCATGAAAACACAAAATGCAAAAGTAAAAAGCAACCCAGAAAACGATGAATGTAATAGCAAATGTATACTTTCTTCCCAATGGTGGCTTACCGGTTCCTGAAAGTATCTCTGATCTCCACATATCCCACTTCCACCGTGTAATATAAATTAGCCATTTTAACGAATGGAGATGCAATTATAAGACAAACTCTGTGCACATGCATGCACATTCATGTGCACATTTTCCTGTAAAGCAGAAGTAGTGTTCCTTCTAATTTTTTATGTCTGTGGGTGGAATTAGTTTTGTGATGTGCACCAACATGGAGGTGATGGATGACACATCACCTTTCTATCGGTGCACATAACTGGATATATTCTGCACATGGATGGTGTACAGTGTGTGTGAGGCCAAGAGGAGGGAAGTCAGGGCTGGGAAGAGGGTAATGCTGTGGGGTGGTGAGGGCTCTAGCTGGGGATGAGTGGTCTGGGGCCCAGTCTGCCCCAGGGAGAGCAGGCCACCTCCAAATCTCTCTCACCACAGAAGAAGAGAAGGTTGGGGAAGGTTCCCTCTTCCAGTGGTCCGTCAGAAGTCTGAAGGACCATGCTCAAAACTGAGGAGGATTATTAGGCCTCATATACACACCCTTCCAGCAAATCTTGGTCTGAAAGGGTGCCCCTAGTTCCCTGGAGCCATAGGCTCACTGCAGGCTATACTCAACTACATTTCCCTGCAGCTCTGAGTACATCTTTGGACTCACAACCACTCTTTACCACAAGAAGTTCACCAGGGCCTATGAACATTAGGTTTACAGGATATGGAGTCAGGAAGCCTACAAAGAGCCTAATAAAGCCAGCTGATAAGGAAGTGGGAAGGACAGTGCACAAAGACCTGATGGGACCTAGTAAGCTGCAGGAGACAGGAGGAAGAGCAGGGAACTGGTTCATCTTTCCTCACAAATGCTCACAGGCAGCCTGTGGCAAGGGCAATTCCATGTGAGTGACTCTCTGGGCAACAATAGGAGAGGTGGGAGGGTTTTTTGCTGACACACTTGTTAACAGGATATTCAGGGAGATATCTCTGTATTAAGGTAGCAGTGTACGGAACATAGATTTCCTTTCAAGAATGTTAAAATCAAATATAAATAAACAAAACACCATGTCAGAAACCCATAAAATAGAGTCATTTTCCATATGAAATGATGGTTATCGTACTCAAACTACATTAATTCTGCCCCTACAGTGATATCCTGAGAAACCCAGACTACTTTATCTCTACCCCATTACAGTTTCAGCTTTTCACTGACAACAAAAACTACGTCTTAGATACATTAATATACAGTCTACAGAAAAAAATTTCAAATTCATGACCAAAACAGCCATTCCCCACTCTTCACTAAGGACCAAATCATAGTAAGATCTGAGTGTGTATTTGGAATCCTGTAAGATCTGGCCCTGTGATCTCACATGACAATGAATTAAAAATAAAAGGGAACTGACAAGGCACATTGCTCCTCCTCTGCTGAAAAGAGACTCTTAGCTCCTCTTCCTCCACAGCTGGTGTGATAAGAGCACCTTCCTACTATTTGTATTACCTTAAGCACTGCATGCCCAAACCGTTATCTAAATATCATTAGACACTGATCAAGGAAGGTTTTATAAAAACCTCCCTGGCTGTAAAATTATAGTACTTGCAACTTGCATGAAAAAAAGCAACACATTTATGTGGTGACAAAGCAGAACACTTCATATTGGAGACATGTGGGGATGCAGCCTGTTATAAACCCTAACAGTTTTTGTCATCTACTTTTGATGCTTCATCTGCAAAGGAGGGAAGGTGGTAGCCTGACATCTCTACAAGTGCAGAGTTAATGTAGTTTGGCTATTTATTTTAATTGGGAATTTGCATCATTTCAAATATTTGGGTTTCTTATAAGAGCAGCCTTAACTTTAAACTTCTGGAGTTACTCTGTGGGTTTGTGCGGCTGGTGGTGGGAGTGGGTGTCTGAGTGGGAGTGTGTGTGAGAGAGAGGAGAAAGTATATATTCAGAACGGATACATTCATGCCCACAATGTTCACCTTAGCAACCATTTTTTGTTAGTGAATACTTCTGTTTAAGTATTTAAGGCTCTTAAAAAATTGTTAAATGAAAGCTATTACCTATAGCAAAGCCACATAATAAAACACAAACAAAAAATGCAACACATTTCTAGGTGCTAAAATATATTTAAAAGAATGACCTATGTATAATTTTCCCATGTAATGGAAAAATATACACAAAACTCCGTGCCCAAAAAAAACCCTACATCAAAACAAAATATGCTACAATAAAAACAAACAAAACCAAGTACATAAGCTATCCATTACTCAAGTCATATCTACTTTGGAGCACTTCCAATAACTAGCTAAGGAATGATTAAGCAGGATGGTGATTCAATTCCTTCCTCAGCTGAGAACAGAAGTCTACAGATACAGCTGTAACATAGCTTGACTGAAGGCAAGACATCATCAAGGGTGGGAAAAGCGGTCTATTAGTGATCTAATTCTCTACCTTTATCCTCAAAAGTACACTCTGACCTAGTGTCTGAATTCACCCTCCATTGGAGGCTTGTCTGACAATAAACAACCTAAAATTCAGCTTAAGCCAACGCTTCCTGCCTACTGTCTGCTCCTGTTGGATTTCTTTGGTCTTAACTTCCTATCACCTCTACCCTGAGAGATAGTCCAGACTTTCTAGCACTCTGGGAGAAGTTAATGAGCCACACTTGGTTTTATGATCATCCTCCAGGAGCATTGGTACGAACCAACATAACCCAGCTCCTCTCTTCAGGACTAGACCACCTGGCCAGTGGACTATCGTGACCAACTGAAGCTGGTAATTATATCCCATCTGCAGAACTGTGTCTATGAGTGTGTGTATGTGTGGTGGATCATTTTAGTAGGCGGAGACAGTAAATGAATTCTGCCTTCACAATAAACATGGGATATTGCCTTACCCCCAAATAAGATTCTGATAGTTCTATTTCTACAAGCGTAACAGGACAAAACCAGACAGGCAACAGCTCAGTTGGACAGCAACTTTGTAGATGTTATAGAAATGTAGGGCTGGAAAGGACCTCAAAAGATCATCTACGTATAGGTGCCAACTCTGGGGATGCGCCAGGGCTGGAACACCCATGAGGAAAAGTTGATGGGTGCTGAGCACCCACCAGAAGCCCTCTTATCAGTTCACTCCTAACTCCCAACACTGCCCATTTCATTTTCCCATGGGACAGCACCTCCTCCTCCTCCGTTCCACCACGATCAGCTGTCTGGTGACATTTGGGAGGTGAGGGAAAGGAGCAAGCATGCGGCACACTTGGGGGAGGGAGCAGAATTGGGCAGGACAGGGATAGGATGGGGGCCCGAAGAAGTTACGTGGAAGTGGAACTTTGGTGGAAAGGTTGGAGTGGGGGCAGGGCTGGGGGAAGAGCAAGGGGTCAAGCACCCCCTGGCACTTTTGAAAGTCGATGTCTGCATAATTTGCACTTTCCTCAAGCTCTGAGGCAGGATTAAGTATTTGATACTCTTACCACTGTAAACACATCAGAACTGTAAATGAAACTACACAGGTGGAAAAGACTACCCAGAGAAGAGACAACAATTAACAGTTTCTGAACATCTCAAACAGCATGTAACAATTTGGGGAAAATGAAAATCAGATTTCACCAATGTATATATTACTAGTGCTGAAGAACAGGAAGGAAAAGGGAGTTCATTCCCATTCTGGAGGCATGGGTTCCTAAAATTCTGCCTTTGAATACTCCATTGCATGTCTGAAAGAAAGGCTAATCCAGACACCCAGTACCATTATTTTTCAGGTTGGTACCACCATAATAAAGAGAAATTCCTGGCTGCTAGGCACCAAAAGGGACACTATTCAATTGATAAATAATTAAAACTTGGAGGATGGCATGACTGAACATAGAACAGGGGCAGATGAGAGCTGCATCTATGCAGCATGGTGTGGGACCAAACTGTGGATGTGGTGAGTTCATGCAAAGCTGCTTTCTGCTCTGGAATTGCATTGAGTATCCTTCCTCTACCATGCTCAAAACCCATGGTCTGAGGTGATCTGGGCCTAGGTATGGGAGAAGCAGGGCAATCAGTTGCCAAATGGGAAAGGATCAGGTGTGGGAACTGGTGCACCATCCTCCAGCACCCGTCCATCAGTTAGTGTTCTTCTCTCCTCCATCATGGAGCTCACAGTGTTCACTAGGAATACAGTGAGCTCTGAGGAACTGCTGCAGACACAGAAGATAGTCAACAAGAGAGAGAGGTGTCTTATATGGAGTGTGCAGGGCCTGATAGGGTGCCTCTATTTGCCATTTGCCTGCAATGGCAGTTCTTCTGGGTCTTGACTCTCTAACAGCTGTATCACGTCGGAGAGGACAGCCAGAAGTGCTGAGATAGAATGTTAAGTCCTCTAAGTTTCCCTCCAAAAATCCTGTCCAAAAATCCTCCTCCAGCACTGGGGATGCCACGCCTCAGGACTTACACCTCTACAGTCAATGACCCCAAATGGACTGTACTGCCGTAGCCAGCTCCATACTCCAGACTCACCCCTAGCCAGGATTTTAGCCAGCTTGGAGAAGAAATAACATATTTGCTACAACAACAAAGAGTCCTGTGGCACCTTAAAGCAGGGAGGAGGGGACCTTTTCTGGGTCCGGGGCCACTGACCCACAGAAAAATCAGTCAGGGCAACACAAAAAAGCAAAAAACATACAGAAAACCCTTCAGTGATATGTTGCCCTGACTGAGAAGAGTAAAGACACTCCCCCCCACATTCCCCTTGCACACCAGAGCCTGGGGGGGGTCCAGCCTAGTAGATTTTGTGCACTCCAGCTCCGTGATAAAGCAGCAGGTGGGCTGGAGTGCCAGCATAAGCTCCTCAATGCAGGGTGCCATGAGCCTAAAGGGCTGGATCCAGGCAAGCCAGAAGCCGCATCCAGCCCCCGGGCCTGAGGTTCCCCACTCCTGCCTGAAAGGCTAACAAATTTATTTGGGCACCCACGAAAGCTTATGCCCAAATAAATCTGTCTTTAAGGTGCCACAGGACTCCTTTTTGTTTTTATAGTTACAGATTAACACGGCTACCCTCTGAGGCTTCTTTGCTATAGTATCTGCTCCCTTAAAAAAAAAAAAAAAAAAAAAAAAAGAAGATACCTTCCAGACACACACATTTTTTGTTATTGCAAGTATTTGATCTTGGTTCTCTATCATTTCTGAGCCTGCACTGGAGTATTTAAAATTATCAGCGGTTAAAAAGAACACCATGTTTTCTTTCCAAAATTTTGCTATCAACAACTTCTGTAGATTGCAACTAGTTTCCTGTTCATGTTTCACAAGTTAACTTCTTTTTCAGACACAGTTTTAAAAAGACTGGTAAATAATTCTCTTTCACCGTTCTCCTTGGTACCTTCACAATTTGCATTGTTCCATGATTATCCAAAATTTTATTTGCTAGACTTAAAGAGCTCTCTAGTTCAGAGATTAAATTCCATCTTATCTTTTTTCCCAAGTTAGGAACAAAGGGGGCCTCTGTTTTGCCAGAGCAGCTATACTTACACAGGTTTCTTGCTGAATCCACTGTAAGACTCTCTTGGCAGGGACAAGAAAATCAATTAGGCACCTGAGGCCATCTCCTCGATACAGCTTTTCAACTATGCTGAAAAGTTGCCACAGGACAGTGGCAGCTGTGGCCTCGAAAGGAGGGTATAATGCAGAGAGTGTGTTCTGGATGCAGGTGTCAAGGGACTCAGAGTCCTGGAATAAAAAGCAAAATGACAGCAACTTGTGAGAATCGCACATCTAACTGTAAACAAAACACTTTAAAACTTCCATCTATTTATTTCATGGCATACACACTGGTGTTTTAGCCATTCTTAAAATCATAGTCCAAACTTCGGTAATTTGAACTCCATTCAGCTCTGTTTAAACTACAATGAAATTCAACTTTTCTTAGAATCAGATTTAATTGAAACATCTTCATATAACAAATTCAGCCATTCATCCAAAACCTGAAATGTTGGCACACTAAGCAGCAGACAAAGTATATTTCTTACTGATTCTATGAGCTATAGTCTCTATCCTGAAATCATGTTTTGCAAAACCTCGCGGTTAGGCTCGGAACCACATTTTTTTAAACCTATTTATGGTAAATAGAATGGATAACAACATCCATAAAGTGACATACACATGTCACATATATCACAGAGAGAGAGAGAGATCATGACATTACATTTAAAATGAACAAAGCTGAAACATGACTGTATGTTTATATCATAGTATAAACACTATGACAGCAACTCTCTAATAGTTCTCTGTGGAATGGTTGGATGTAGTGAAAGAATGCTTTTCTTTTAAGAATCTCAGTACATATACAAGAATGTCCTTTTTAAGGTACAAAATTTCTTGGGGAAATAGCTCACCTACCATTTCTGGTGGAAATAATGAAGCCTGGATTCAAACAAAGATTCAGTTTCAAAAGGGGGCACCCACAATGAAAATACAGCTGGGGGAAGACAACTGTCCTCTTTTGGAGTTGCAGACAGATCGATAGATGAGGCCTCTCAATCCCACAGTTTCTTCTGTTATCGGACTGGCAAGGAGACCCCACTCCCATGTTGGGGTAACAGGAAGACAGCATTTTCACCCTATGTCCTGCCCTGGTTTGGGGAGTCTTTCCCAGCTTTTGGGAGTGCAGCTAATGAGCTGTGGTACAAGCACGGACTACTGCTGCTGAGGAAGGCCTCAGTTCTTATGTGCTACAAGCACAGAACCTGTCCAGATTGTGGGACTCCATATGGGTTGCTGAACATGCCTGGCAGTGCAATGTTCCTCTAGCTTGGGTGGAAGGGAGTTTCTTTAAATGGTATTTTTAATCCTTGCCTGGCTGCTTTTCTAACCACAACTCCACCAGTTTGTTCTCCTAAATTTTGCCCCTTTGCCTAGCTTCAGCTAACACTGACAAATTTCTGCAGCACTTTTGGCCCTATCGTAATCCTGATAAGCCAATGCCTTTGTACACAGACAGATTCGAACCCTATTCTGCTTGAGTTGGTGCACATTTTCCCACGTGGCAATATTGTTCTGAAAACAGGATTTTGTCCTGTGCAATGAAGCTTTACCGTGGAGAATTCTTGACAATACAGCCCACAGAAACTAGAAAATTGGTACGTAGGTATGAAAAACCTTGACATTAAGGAGAAATATGTAGATGACTCCCACATTTTTGCATAAATAATTAGTGTAGACAATATAGATGATTTTTTGCTATAAAATGAACTACTGCTAGAATGAACAATTCTACAGTGAGCATATTTGCATGTACAAAACGTATACGTCCATATACAAAAAGTTAAATATTACCTATGGATTCAGAAGGGACCCCATAGTCAAAAATGAAAGCTAATTCCAAGCCCAAATTTAGACTACTGCTTTCTCCAAAAATCTTTTGTCATGATATTTCTCATGCTTAGTCTCAGCAGTGTGGACTAAGGATGTAAGCAAGTACCTGAGTTGACTATTCGACTACTTGTTCCCCCACACCTTGCTGCCTCTGTATCAGAGGCAGCAAGCGGGAGAAGCAGGAACCATCTCCATTGTGCCACTTGCCCCACCCTGCGCTGCTGTGTCTATCAGAAGCAACATTGCAGGGTGGGGCAAGAGAGGCTGCCACGAAGCATCTTCTGCCCACAGTGGCTGGGGCTGGCCATGAACAGGGGCAGCTGCAGGAGCAGCCTCTGCCCACAGCCAGCCATCTGCCATGGACAGACATTGCTCCAGCAGCAGCCCCGTCCACTTGGGGACTCTGCTCCCTGCTGGGACGCTCCCCTGGACAGGGGCTGCTGCACCTGGTGCAAGCCTGGCTTGGGGAAGCCCAGCTCAGTCATGGCTCATGCTCAGTGTGGGACCTACCCCCACTGTGACGCTGGATTTTAAATGTAATAGGAGCTGGGCTGCCTGCGCGCCCAGCTGTTATTACATTTCATCTGCAGAGGGGCAGCAGCCTTCCTTTATTGATTAATCATGTACTCAATAAAAATGTTATCAACTACATAATTAGTGGATTACACGCCTCTTAACATCCTTAGTGTGGATTTTTATTTGCTATTTAAGGTATGCATTATATTAATTTTGAATATCAGAAATGGGTTCAACAAGACATTCTTTTATATGAGGTTTTGAGAAACAACTACTCTTTCTTCCTGGAGAAAGAGTTCTGTTTGAAACATTTCTAGATCATCTCAAAAACTGGAAATAAACTCACTGAATAAACTTGGACTACAATGATCTGAACATGAAGGAAATGTATGAAAGCTGAGGGGTACTGAATATATTTGCACTTGTTTAATACTGCTCACCAAAGTGAGCTTATTTTTACAGCTGGGAATTTGGAGCCTAATAACACATTTGTAACCACAGCTTTTGCATTCCGTGATTCTTCAGCAGCAGAATTTGCCTTGGTATCCTGCCTGGAATACAGAGTTGTGTTTCAGAATCAAAACAGTCTACAATAAAAGTCACATTTCTAGCTGATTTGGTAATAAAAGCAACAGTGTAAACTGCGGCAATGTTTTTCTGAGTTTTCACTCTGAAGCAATAGCTCAGTGTGCCATGAACTGCATTTGTTCAGCTTGGTGCATTATAGGTCAATGATGTTGAAGATTTCACTACTAATCATTTTTGAGGAAAGAGTGTCAACTTGTTAACCTTTCCACTCAAATCCTCTGCAAGTACCTTATCTGTTATGCCATCACTGGGAGCACACCTAGAGGCATGGTGTCTCAGACAACTGTTGTGACAGCCCTTAGAAGATGCCCTGCTGTGCCCTTACACAACAGAGTGCAAGGACCACAACTATGGTTGGCTCCTGGAGAGAGGGAGAAAAGTAGAAAAAAGGTTCATCCACCCACACAAAAAACTGTTTGGCATATGAGGATGTGTGACAGGCAGAGGGTGGGTGAAGGAATATGTCCATGTCAAACTGTGAATTCCATGTTATGAATGTCATGGTGTATTTCAACCTCCATTTTGAATGTAACATTCAATATTGCTGTAGAGCTCCTATTTTATAGCAAGGGCTTGATACCTACTGGTCTACCAAGCTAGAATATTCAGGGCTATGAAAAATGCATGTGCAATGTAGTTAGATTGACCTATCCTCGCCCCCGTAAATGAAACTGAATTCTTCTGTCAACTTGGTGACCACCTCTCGAAGAGGTGGGTTTACCACAGTGATGGAAAAACCCCTTCAGATGCTATAAATAAGTGTCTATGCTACAGCGCTGTAACTGCAGGGCTGAGTTGTGCCACTGTAGTATAGGTGCCATATACATATCGGCTACGTCTACACTGGCATGATTTTCCGGAAATGCTTTTAATGGAAAAGTTTTCCATTAAAAGCATTTTCGGAAAAACGTGTCTAGATTGGCAGGACACTTTTCCACAAAAGCGCTTTTTGCGGAAAAGTGTCCGTGGCCAATCTAGATGCGCTTTTCCACAAAAAAGCCCCGATCGCCATTTTCGCAATCTGGGCTTTTTTGCGGAAAACAAATCTCTGCTGTCTACACTGGCCCTTTTGCGCAAAAGTTTTTCGGAAAAAGACTTTTGCCCGAATGGGAGCAGCATAGTATTTCCGCAAAAGCACTGACAATCTTACATGAATCGTCAGTGCTTTTGCGGAAATTCAAGCGACCAGTGTAGACAGCTGGCAAGTTTTTCCACAAAAGCAGATGATTTTGCGGAAAAACTTGCCAGTCTAGACACAGCCATCCACTGGAGGGGCTATTTCTGGAAAGTTACTATGGAGGAATTGAGGGCTCTCAATACTGAATGGCTCTAACCTAAGAGAATAATAGATATGCTATGAGGAAGTCCATCGACTTTGAAAAAACCTCTACCCAGAAGTCAAAGGTATGCTGAAGCCTGTAAATCTCCCCACAGATCCCATGGACAGAATAGAGGACACACAGGGCTGGCCTGAGCCATTTGTGTGCCCCGGGCCCCAGGAGTGCGGCACTACCCCCGACCCCTCGGCCCATGTGTGGCCCCAGCCCCGGGTGCCCGGCGCATGCGCGGCAGCCCCCTACAATGGGGCGCCCTGGGCGGTAACCCGGTCAGCCCGTAGCTTGGGCCGGCTCTGAGGACACAGGATGTTTTAAAAGAGGACAGCATGTTTGTTGGTGACTTAAAAGTTTGTCTGTACTACAAAATTTGGTCAACTTAATGTAGATCAGCCTACAGCTACTGTAGTAATTCAATCAGTGGTTGGCATGCCCTCCTTCTGCCAATAATGCATGCCCTCATCAGCAGCACTTGCACCAATCGACCTGGGGCATTCTGGAACGCTGATAGCTCCATGGAACACACAGATGAACCTCCCACCCACTATGGACCAACAGCTAGAGCTGTGAACCCAAGATGGGGCTTAGTTTCACAGTATGGAGACAGTCTTGTGAGTTTCACTGCTGCTTCTGGCTCAGAGCAGCAGCACACAACTGAATCCAGGAAACTGACAAGAAAGCCAATTTCACTGTTGATAGGTTCAGTGCTGTCATATTGAGCCCTGCATCAGGCTCTCAGCTGAGGGGAAAGGGGCAGCTGCGAGTCTACTGATGAGCTCAATTCTCGGCATGTAGCCTAAGAGCCATGAAAATGACACTCTTGTCAGTTTCATGGATCCAGCTATGAGCTCCCTGCAACTTCACTGATCCACTGCTCTGAGCCAGAGGCAGCTGTGAAACCAACAAGAATGACACGCAATAGCCAATGTAAGTAATGCAGTATCTAGATGGACTCGGTCACCCTAACTATATCAACCTAAGTGCTGTGCCTGCCATGGCGGTGGGGTTGTGTCGGCAGAGTAGGTCACTTACTTCGGTGGAAGCAGCATTTTTGTGTAAATGCTGATATAATTAGGTCAACATAAGCTGCCTTACAGTGATATGACTCTGTAGGATAGACCAAGTCTTATCCACACACCTGTGTCATCGAGTGACACCCTTTGGGACCATGGAGTCCCATGAAGCACTGTAGCCTGGGGGTTCAGCCCTCATCAGTCCAGCACACCTGCACACAACCAGGCAGAATTCTGGCACAATCTCAATGGGGAAGCTATTATCAAGATCGTGTAATGCATATAGTCCCTGACAAAGCACTTTTCAAAGTGTTTAATAATTATATTCTGGCGCAGCAACACAGCCAACAAAGGAGACCGCACACGTTCAACAACTCATCAATCACCTTAAGCATGAGAACACTCTTTGTTTAGAAAGACCATTTGGCCAAGACTCCGTGTTACCCTTTTTAAAGAAGTATCGACATTTCAAACATCCAACTCAAGATGGTGCGAAAATAGTTTGATGTAATTCTCTTTCTGCTTCTCATTTCAATTCAACGAGACTTTACAGGCCAACAATACAATGCCACTGTTGCTGCTGTGGGATCAGCACTCAACAGCTATGAACCCAAGTCCTGGTGAGAATTTGAAGCTACAGGCTTTATATTTGGGAGCAACAGCAGCCCTGGATTTAGTGTTATACAATGTATATTGCAGCTTAACCCATATAGTTAAAAAAAAAAAAAAAGGTAATTTCCATAGTTGAAAGGCAAATGAAAGCGTATCAGCAGTTCCAGATTTCCTACTCTGGTGAGTGTTCTGCCTACCAACCAACCATTCTGTCCTGTAACCACCCTGAGACTGCTAACATCCCAGTTTGGATCAGTTGCCGTTTATTTTAAAAACCAGATCAGAGCAATACCAAAAAGGCTGAGCAAATACCAGTTAGGGTAAATAAAGGTGTTAATTATGAACAGGTAACTATATGTTTTACAATGTAACACCGTGCCATAATTGGGTAGAATTACAGCAGGTGCCCTGGTACTTTAAAACAGTTCTTAACTCCATTATCTCATTTTTTTCAGTCACCAGTCTAGTCCAATGAAGGTAAGAGAAATGGAAAGAGGACACAGCGGAAAAAAAAGGAATATGAAGACTGAAACACAATCAACTGGCATAGAAGGAAAATAAAATTATTTGTTTTGTTTTTATTCTGTTAGAGACAAAAAAAATCTCTATTAAAGGGTACAAAGACTCGGGCTTCTTACTAGATTGCAAAACTCTCATGTAGGCCGGAGTCTAATCACATACCAAACACAATAAAATGAGATGATACTGTAAGAGTCTGGAAAATGTTTAAAGTTCTACATGTCCATATAATCCTTATCAATACACACAGAGTAGTGTACTGTTACTGGCACTACTGCACACTACTGAGAAACAATAAATCTCACCTTCCCAAAAAGGTTTGCATATTATAACCATGCAAATTGCTAACAAACTCAAAAGAGCACTTTTTTAATCCCTGTGTTTGTGTGTAGTTTACATTGTTGCAATCTGTTCAGACACAGCTAATTAGTTTACCTGTTTTATCTGAGCTGTGTACCGGATGTGCAGTAGCACACCCTGCAATATAAGAGCCCGAGAGAGTAGTTTAACACATTACTGAGGAATGTGCTCAGACGGTAAAGCATTTCATAAAACTGGTTAACTCAGTGAGAATCAACCTCTGCTCTCAAGCCACATACACTTCTGAGGGCTATTAACCTAGCTGGTGCTTTCTTGGCTTCCTTTGCAAGGATCAGGCACAGCGAGTAGAGATCATTGCACCTGGAGAGATGCTTTGTTAGCAGGTGCCAATCCTTCTGAGAGATGCTAAATGAGACCTGCTGATTCACTTTTACATTTGGTTTTACTGTTCTTTGAGAAGAAGGTAGGGATGTAAGCGACTAGTCGAGTCACTACTCGACTACTCACTCTATGCCCTCCCACAGTGCCTCTGTATCAGAGGCAACAAAGTGTGGGGAGAAACAGGAGCCAGTGCTGGGGGGAGCCAGCTTAAAAACTGATTCTCCCAGCACCATCTCCACAGTACGGGGGAGGGGGAGCAAGGGAGGTAGAGGCACAGCAGTCCGGGACCTGGCATGAGCTGGGACTGCTTGAGTTTATATTGTTTATTTTGCATTAATTTGTAAATAAAGCCATGCCCTAGGAAAGGGGGTGAGCATGTGAACTTTATTTTAGTGCCAACTGAGAAAGCCACCTGTAGGCGTATGGCTGCAGGAACTGTCTATACCATATCATACATGCTACACAATGCAGTAAATGCTGGGCAACTGGACTGCGGATGTGGGGACCATCGAAGCACTCTGTTCTCCCCATGGAGTTATCAGTGTCTCTCCTCTTTCAGAGCAAGAGAAATGAGTCTCTCTTGGTACCAAAAAGGCAGCCCCGAGAAATGCAGAAGAGGAAGACCATGATTCAAAATGTATTCTAACTTAGCATCTCCAGTCACCTGAAAGAAGATGTGTGCTGCACTCTAGGGAGCATTCATCTTCTTCTTCCGTCTTTCTTTCTATATATTTTAGAAATCTGCCTCCATCTAGCTGTCTGGAGTCTCTTTGTTCAAGAATGTCTCCTATAAACGGTAAGAGCGAGGACCACCAAATTTGGTATTAAGATTCCTCCTCTCCTAACTTAGAGCAAGGTCAGAATTTGGTTGTGCCAAGATATTGGGATGTGCCTGGAATTGGAATGTTTTCTCATAACATGGAAAGGAAAGAGTGTGGTACAAGGGAGTTACACTACAGAATGACCACAGGGGGGCAAAAAGGGGCCAGAGATAAGGACAGAGACAGCTATAATCCCATTGGGCCAGCAGGGGGCAAGGATGGACAAAGGGACAGCTATCTACTCTATATTTCAGAGAGTATGTCTGTTTGTATGTCTGTCTGTTTTCCATACAGGGGACATTTCCCTCCTCTGGCTGTGCCCACTGCAGTGGCCATGGACAAGCACTTTTTACCTGGCCACAAGACTTGTCATATAAAAAATAATTAAACTAATAAATGAAGAAGAAATATCCCAGTGGCCCAGTAAGAAAATCATGATTAGGGGAAAAGTTCAGCAGTATTTTTGGTTGGATAAATGAATACAATAGGTCACTTTAAAGGCTGTATAGGTACTATGGTTTTATATTAACTTTTCTCTTCAGTTTATTCTACAAATGTTTAAACAGCAACACTTGAACTGAGTTTGATTAAAACAGAGCATATTGCTGTTAACATCCCAGAAGCAGCATTAGCTCATTTTAAAGCCTGGGAATTCTCCCCAGCCCTTCCTTCTTATCCCTTCAGAGATGTCAGTATGTAAACAAGAGAACAACAGCATGGCTAATCGACTGTTGTGAAGACCAAGGAATGCATCAGTTGAAAGAGAATAAAGCCCCCCCCCCCCTTATACAGCCCATGTGGGACAGCTAATGTGCATCAAACACCATCTAGTTGTGTTTGTACAGCTTTAGGCTTAGGTGAAGAACAAATGGAGGAACGCCTACTTAAACTGAAATAAGAGCTGTTGCAGACTCAGAAGAACTGAAATGAATCCTAAAGCTGATGGTGAGGAAACTCTTATTATACAAATAAAAATAAGAAAGCAATAGCTGAAGTTGTAGCTTCCAGAGCCAGGCAGGAGGATCACACACTTTGCATGGTATCCTTACAATTCACAGCTCCCACTCTGTTGTGCTTTATCTTCGATGTGGAGGTACTGCCTACTAAGACTAATGATTCTAATAGGCTACAGTCCAAGGACCTGTTTCTTCACTGTGCTACACTTGTTACAATCGTTTTCCACCACCTAAATGCACTGGTGGCAAGAGAGTTGGGCAGCTCTAGAAATGGTGTAGCGCAGTGTAGAATCAGGCCCCATATCTTTTCCTTTCTAATGACATGGTGAATGTCTCGGTGTTTTGTTTTCATCTCCTGTGAATTCAACTAATAAGCAATTTCTAGTCATCCAGCAAAGAAGATACAAACAATTACTGTTCTTGTGTAGAATAGTGATAGAAATGTAGCCGTGTTAGTCTGGTGTAGCTAGACTACACCAAGGACATTGTGATTTGTCCTTTTCATATGTGTTCAATTTTTTTAAATTGTATCCTTTGGTATATATGGTTGTGACTATTTTCTTCCACTATTTGATCTGAGGAAGTGGGTCTGGCCCACGAAAGCTCATCATCTAATAAACCATCTTGTTAGTCTTTAAAGTGCTACATAGTCCTGTATTTTGTTCCTGTGTGTTTGTTTGCATACAAATGTATACATTCATATGCAAATTAGAAGCAAGCACATGACAAGTTGGCAAAGTGAAACCAAACTTTCAGTGGCTTAGAGTTTAACACTCGGCGCTTATCTCCACTATGCTGGCTATTGATGCTGAAGCGATCTATCTGCCAGCCATTGATTTATTGTGTCTGCTTAGACACCTCTGCATACATGGCATCTGCTTAGACACGATAAATCGATCTCCGAGCACTCTCCCATTGATGCTAGCACTCCACAGGACGAGAAGAGAGCTGGGTTGCCAGGAAAGCAGCCCCCCGCCAGCCTTGCCACACTCAAGATGGTGTGGTAAAGATGCCAATTTCAACTACACTATTTGGTGTAGAGCCATAGATGAAGTCATGTAGATTAGATTGATGGTGAGGGTTAGTGGCCTCTATGATTAAAACCTAATCACCTGGGCTACATCTATAAAATGTAGGCTTTCTTGTGCAAAAACTTGCAGAGCATCTACACTGCACGTGTGTTCTTGCGCAAGTAAATTTACAGTAAGGTGTCGGAATAGAGGGCGCTTTGTGCAAGAGTTATTCCTCTCCCCACGAGGAATAAGCCCTCTTGTGCAAGAAGGCAGTATGGACAGGCAACAGGGGTTTCTTGCATAAGAAACCCCATTGGCTAAAATGGCCATCATTGGCTAAAATGGCCATCAGAGCTTTCTTGCGCAATAGAGCATCCACACTACCATGGACACTCTTGCGCAAAAACACATGGCAGTGTGGACACACTCTTGCGCAAGATCTTTTGTGTAAGAACTCTTTGTGCAAAACAGTTCTTACGCAAAAAGCCTGCAGTGTAGACGTAGCCCTGGTGTATTATGCTTGTCCTGTTTCTGACTTTAAATTGCTATAGCTAAAGCTACATTTTAGTCATAAATACTTTAGTAAAAAGTCAAGAACAGGTCACAGGCAGTAAACAAAAACTCATGGCCTGTGAATGACTGTCCATGATTTGTACTAATATACCCCTAAATGAAACTTGGGTGTTGGATCGGGGTGGCCCAGACCCCACCACTGCTTCTGTAGATGGGTGACTGGAAGAGCTGGCAGACTCCTACTTGGCTCCACATTGCTCCCCGGAAGCAGCAATATGTTCTTCGGCTTCTAGGTGGAGGCACAGCTGGGGGAGGGGGAAAGGCGCTCTGCACCCAACAGCTCCCTTTGGCTAGAAACCACAGCCCCAAAGGCTGCTGTGAGGGGCAGTGTCTTTGTCTGGAGGAGCACACAACACCCAACTGCATCTCTACTTAGGTGGGGAGGGACATGTTGCTGCTTCTGGAGAGCTGCTTGAGGTGAGTGCTGCCCTGAAACCTCACCTCCTCCCATGCCCCCACCCTCTGCCTGAAGACCCGAGCCCCCCTCGGACAACCCAACTCCTGCTGCTGAGGGAGGAAAGGATGGTGGCCTAAGACTGCTCCAGCAGGAGCCAGTGCAGCTGGCCCACAGACTGCCCAACCTGCTCAGGTGGCCCCCAGGCTCACTGCACTGGCTGCTGCAGAAGTCACACGTGACCCACATGACAGACCTGCAGTCTCAATTATAGGTGAGGCTTACTGCAATCACGGCTTATAAACTAGAAGAAAACTATGATCACCAAGAGGCCTTCCTTGGCCAACATTGGCAATGATTCAGTAGTTCATATAAATTTCCCCCTTCCTGGTGAAAAGTGCTTCTCTCCTCTCACCGTGTTGTTCAGAAATAGACACAACAAAGAGGTGACTCACAGGATAGATGAAAGGGAATTATGGCATTTCATGTCACATTCCCAGAATTCTCTATGCTAGAGATTATTCCACAATTCCCATGAAAAGTCTCCCATAAGGCAGGGAGCCTTCAAGCAGCACTGATAAGTGGGAGAACACCACACTTCTAGAAACACAGTGCCCTGCTGCATAAACACAAGCACTGACACCTGCATTGGCACCGTGCATTCCACCGAAGCAGATTTGCAAGTAGCACTGTCCCAACCAATCTTATACTGGTGGGACTTTTTTCTATGGGCAAGCCCTTAGACAGAGGATAAAATCTTTCTCTTGCTATTCCAAGGTCTATATGTGGGAAAAGCAGAGCAGTAGGGACCAAGGTGTTGCATGAACAATCCTTCCAGCATTTGAACATGGAGAAATACACTTAGGAGCATTGTTGCTAGACACATAAAACACTTTTAATGGCACCAAGCTCTCAAGACTTTACACAGAAAGCTGCATATCCTGGACCCCTAACATTTTCTATGACAGGAGTGCTCTAAGCAGGCTCGTTCCACTACCAATTAAGAGCCATACATAAATCTGACTGATCATTATTACTCAGTGCAGCAATCAGATCCTATGTATTGTATGTTCTATGACTCCATAAAGCAATATTATTTCATAGCCTAGCTGGTCTGGTGGCTTGGTAATCTGGCAGGGTGGCCAGGAATCAAAGCTGTTGAGCCTCAACAAAGCATGTGTGCATACATAACTAAGCAGGTGCACAAAAAAGACAAAGACTGGTGACTTAGGGTATGTCTACACTTGCTCACTAGTCCCAACTAGGGATGCAAATGTAGCATACCGAAGTTGCTAATGAAGAGCGGGATTTAAATACAGGCAGTCCCCGGGTTACGTACAAGATAGGGACTGTAGGTTTGTTCTTAAGTTGAATCTGTATGTAAGTCGGAACTGGCGTCAGCCGCTGCTGAAACTGATCAGTTTCAACGGCGGCTGAATCTGGATGCCAGTTCTGACTTACGTACAGATTCAACTTAAGAAACCCAGGCGTCCCCAAGTCAGCTGCTGCTGAAACTGATCAGCGGCTGATTCCAGGAAGCCTGGGGCAGAGCAACTCTGCCTCGGGCTTCCTGTAGTCAGCCGCTGGTCAGTTTCAGCAGCGGCTGACTTGGGGACGCCTGGGGCAGAGCAGCTGAGGTGCTCCTGGGTTGCTCCAGTAGCGCGGCTCCTCAGCGCTACTGGAGCAACCCAGCAGCACCCCAGCTACTCTGCCCCAGGTGTCCTGATTCAGCCACTGCTGAAACTAACCAGCAGCGGCTGAATCAGGATTCCTGGGGCAGAGCAGCTGGGGTGCTGCCGGGTTGGTCCTGAGCGGCGCTGCGGGACCAACCCGGCAGCCCCCAGCTGCTCTAACCCAGGGGTAGGCAAGAAAAGCCTGGTCTGCTGGGGGGGTAGTAGCTGCACCCCCCTCCCCAGCACACCAGGGAGACAGGGTGGAGGGACCACCCAAGTCCTCCACGGCTTTGCTCCGTCTCCCTGGTCTGCTGACCTGGGAGACGCAGAGCAAAGCTGCAGAGCACGCGGGCAGCGGGACAGTCTAGGCGCGCCGCGGCTGTCCCACTGCTGGCGTGCTCCGAGGCTTTGCTCCCCGTCTCCCTGGTCTGCTGGTCGGGAGACGGGGAGCACGCCCGCAGGGGGACAGCTCAAGTGTGCCTGGGCTGTCCCGCTGCGGGCGTGCGCCAAGGCTTTGCTCCCCGTCTCCCTGCAGATCAGGGAGACGGGGAGCAGCTTTTCTCGCCCCGGAGGACGGGGGTGGCGGACCACGGCACATCTGGGCGTCCCACCGCTCCCGTCCTCCGGGGTGAGAAAAGCCCCGTTCGTAACTGCGGATCCGACATAAGTCGGATCCGCGTAACTCGGGGACTGCCTGTATCCTGCGCTTGATTAGCATATTTGCATCCGTTCGCCATTTTAAAAAATCCACTAGTCCGAATTAACTCGCTGCATGTAGACGGGGTATTCCGAAAGAAACCCCTTCCCTCGGATTAACTGTTACTCCTCATTGCACGAAATTAAAGTATAAAATTGCAGCAGGTAAAATAGTCAACATAATGCATTGGATATCTGTCATATCTCAAACAGTCCCTCCCCCTACACCTCCTTCCATATGCACACAAAATGAGGCATTTGCCTCTTGGAAGTCCTCCATTTTTTTCTAGTTTTAATTAAAAAAGTAAATATTACTTCAAATTGTGTGCAGCCAAACTAGAATGATAATTACACATGGAACGAGAGAAAGGCACGTGAGAAGTATTGTTTTTCAAACAGTTTGAAAACTGGAACTGTTGTCAAGTTAGGAATGTGTCTGCAAGGATGTTTGGGAACACACCAAAACACACTAGGGGAATGGAAAGCACCTTGAGAGAGGAATTTTCTAATAACTAAAAGGATTGTTAATCAAACTGTTTGTAAAAGCAAAACTCTTTCATTTAGGGATTAAAGGTCACTTTGAAATGGCCCACACAGGTCAGATCTACCTATTTAAATGGCATGGTTTTAAGGCCAAGGACCAGGTCTTCCTGTGTTTATATAGTATGGTAGGGCCTCAACCTCCCTTGGGGTCTCTTGGCTCTACTCCAATACAAATAAGGTAAAAATAATAATGTAAGAGAAAATATACAGCTATTTTCTTTTTGTTTCAGGATAAAGATAATCATTCTGAAATAAATAGCTGCAATGAGAATGTGCAACTTGGCGTATTATGGGGATTTTTTGCTTTCTTTTGAAGTGCAGGCATTAGTTGCTGCCTTGAGGCAGAACATCAGGTTGGATGGGCCAAAGATTTGATCTAGCAGGGCAAATCATACACCTGTGGGGGTAAATGAGTAATAATGTGAGTGACACCCATCCATAACACCACCCTTCACTCACAAGGATCTTCCACACTACCTAATTAAAGCTACCTCTGTGAGTTCACAAGGTAGAACACCAATGTTGCTCAGTAAGCAAAGAAAAATGTAGACAGACAACACCCCAGGAAGATTTGAGAGGGCAGGAGTATATAAATGTCTTGCTCATATGAAATACCCAATGTAGAGGCACAAACTGGAGGTCGAGAAAATCCCTTATCTCAGCCCACATACATCCATGTGGTATGCAAGAGGTTTTCTCTCAGCTTCACATCTTGGATGCTGTTTGCCTGACATACAGAAAATTTAGGAGTTGCCAAGGCTGAACGTGTGTAACTTTAACTCAGCCCACTTCTGCGTCTGAGTTACAATGCAGTCATATAATAGAATACTATCCATTTTTTACAGGTTGCAAGGTTTGAAGAGAGGAAGGCTAGGGCTCTCAGAAATCCTTGTCCCATTCATTGTACATCTTGGTTTCTGTTTCTCTGGCATACACAAAACCCTAGATGGCATGTGTATGTAAGGCTGTAGACATTTTTTATGAAGTTATTACACATTGTTAGAGAGACCAGAACATGCAGAGCTCAGGTTGAATACACAACCTTACCATTTGAATCTCATGAATCTGAGAGTTTAACTATGCATCCTAAAGGTTCCCATCACACAGCTCTTAGGTGGGTTTTTTTTTTTTTAATATGGATCTATAAGGTGGTTTAGAGCAATGGTTACTGAGGGTATCTGTTTAGCATGTTATCTGTGTGTAACTATTGCTTTTTCCTTCTTGTGTAAACTCTGGTTTTAAATTGGGATGAGAAAAGTTGTGGGAACTTGCCAGTGTCAATAAGAAGAACACACTCTATTTGTCAAGGGCTATCGTGATTTTGTAGAGTAGTCCCAGTGCCTTAGGAGATAAGGAAATCGTCAGTTCTGTTTTGGTTCATTCTACGCTCCCTCAACACCTCTGTCCTCTCCCTGCCATACTGCTCACTTTAGAAACAACTATCTCTGTGTTAGGTCCCAGTACATAATTTCTTTCTCTGATTATGGAATGTGTCCTCCCCTCCCCCTCACCACAAATAAATTATAGGGTGTCCTAAAACCTGTAAATAATCTACTGGATAGTAGTGGGAAAATTCAATAATCAGACAGACAAGCAAAACAAAGCACTGAATTCACTAAGAAGTCAAACCTGCGTTTATGGAGAAGATAGCAGAGGTCATTATAGAGGGAGCAAAGAAGCAAGAATGCCAAGGAAAATTAGGAGATCTAGAGCCATGGTGTCCAACCAGCTCGGAACTAGCCACACTCAACCGGTCAAATAGCCACATGCAGCTAATGACTATCATGTTGGACAGCATGGACCTAGAGCAGGGTTGGCAGGTGTCCAGTATAGACCCGGACAGTCTGGTATTTTCGCCTCCTGTCCGGTAAAAAAATTCAGAAAACACCGGACACCTAAATTGTCCGGTATTTTCTGATTTTTTTCCCGGCCTGGAGGCAAAAATCCCATGTGCTTACTTGGTTCTGCAGGGGAGCTGTCTGGCCTGGAGCAGGAAGACAAGATGGCCATTGGCACCTGTTAGGTCCAAAAAGCCTCAAAGGCATTGCTTAAAAGGGCCATGCTGGTTTTTTTATTTTTATTTCTTGTCCAACAACTTTGGTTTCCCCCTTTTTTTATCCTCAACAGAACTTTTCCTGTTTTTTTTTGGGGGGGGGGGGGGAAGAGGTAGGGTGTTTGGTATTTCAGTTAAACCGTCTGGCAACCCTAATCTAGAGCAAGGGGAGAAAAGTGAGAAACCCACTAAGCAAATGAGGAGAGAAACCAATGCACTCCCAGCCAGTGCCATCCATCATCAGCCAGTGATATGTTCCCACCACTGACATGCAGTGACATATTTCCCTTACCCTTCTACATCCTAATTCCCAGCTATGATATAGGTCTCCTATCCATACCTCAGTCTTGGGCATTACTTGTGCTTATTTAGTTCCATTCAACCTCTACCAAGTACCCAACTTTGAAATGAATAACCCCCCAAAAAACAAAACAAAAACAAAACAACAATTACCACCATCCTTTATTGACCATAAAACCATTAAGTGCTGCCCTACTGGAGCCAGTTAGTCAGTTGAAGAGGTTTCCGAAAGGATTCATTAGGAGGAGGATCGTTTAAGAAGATAAATGCTTTACAATTAAATCCATTTCATCACCTGCCAAAACGCATCCAATACACTACTATCTCTCTTACCCACCTCTAATACAATCCAGAAGAACAAGTTCCAATTTGGTGTTCCTAAATTGGACTTGCTGAAGGGCAGGCTATGGTGTTATCCCTTCTCTTGTTATCTATATATTTACTAACACTAAAAAATCATGAGAGAAATAATGTGGTGGATAAGAGTAAATGAGATTCAAGGGATGGGAATACTTTTTTTTTTAATCTTTCCTCTGTTAGGGTTGCTAGGGTGGTGAAAGGAAAGGCAACCATAAATCTACACTTTTAATTTATAGAAGAGATATATCAGATTTTTATTTTGTGAATTATTCCCTTTGTGTAAGGCAGGGGAAAATAAATATGAGTCAATAACAATAGATAGTGGCTTTCTTATAATGCTATATTATGCTTCAGTTAATTTTATTGACAAACTTGTTAGGAGCTCAAGTCCCATTTCCTCAATTTTTGTGTTTGAACCTCTTGCACATTGTAGGAGCAACAATAGCAACAAACCAATCTCTACTGAAACTCCACTGAAGCCAACTGATATACATCAAGAATGAATTTGACCTTTTACATTAAACACAATCATAACAAAATGCACACAAACTACAAAATCAGACTCCTTTTTAATATAAAAACAGATTCCGTTGCATTTCAACTAACTCATTAAGTGACTGACGAACATGCTGAAGAAGTTAGATGTAAGGAGGGTCTGAATCAATACTTCCATTACAGTCAGCTGGAATGGGAAAGGAATCCTGGGTGTGGTTATGTTCACTCAGTTTCTTTAGGTATCCAACAGTTGCTATGTAAATACTGAAACGGAAAAGAAATCCTGGGTGTGGTTACGTAAATACACTTCACTCAGGTTGCTTAGGCCAGCTAGATACTCAACTGTTAGAATTTGGCTGTTGTGGGGGTCACAAACTATGTTAACAGTAAATTCAGGAATTGTATGAGATGATTACCAATTCTTGCAGTTATTGTGGCAATGCACAATGCAGAAAAGTCAGACCGTTTTTTACTCAGAAGGAGAGACCCTGTCAGTGTAAATACACTTGGATGGACATAGGCTGCTCTTTCAGAGCCCTATAGATTTAGCTTGGGAGGGAGTCAGCAAGCTGCTTGCTCTTCAGGCATGAGCTATAAGACTGGTTCAACCGGTTTCTCCCCACTGTTCCAAGGACAGAGTTAAAAAAAAAGGCTCCATAAGGGGTCTCTTTTCTATGTAAATGTACTCCAGTGGATGCTGGAATCTCTTGTGGCTGGACTGTGCTTTGGCCCAAGAGCTGAAATCACTAGGTTTGGCTCAGAGCCAAATCCACCACAAGCCAGCAGAAGATACAACAAGTATCCAGCAGGGCAGTGATAGAGAGGCATGAGGAGCAGCCATCAGAGCAGGAGCAGCGAGGGGTGATGAATGGCCAGCAGCGCAGTGTGTCAGACAGCCGTGAGCAGGTAGATGGTGAATAACCAGCGGAATGGGTGAGATGCCTTCCATCTTTCCCCTTCCCCCACTCTATGTCAGGTGAACTCTGCAGATGCATCTCTGAACTCTGGTCAGCCCTGACCAAGGGCAGCAACTGAATGGGGTGCAGAGAAGGGTCGGTCATGTGAAGGGGACATCTACATTGCTTGGATTGAGAGCCAGAGAGGAAAAGGACATTTGCCCTACCTACTAGAGCTGATACATTTACTCGTTTTGCTTATGAACTCTATGGTGTTCTCCTATGGACTCTGTCTGTGGTGTTTTCCCAAATTAATGCCATGTTACTTCCTGCCCCTTTTATTAAAGGTTTCTTTTCTACACTCAGGGTACGTCTACACTGCATGGCTATTTCAGGATATCATAGGCAGCCCAAAATAGCTACCTGGTGTCTTAACAAGCCACCTGCTATTTCAAAATATTTTTCTAAATAACGGGCATGCTATTTCGGCATCCCAGTAACCCTCTTTCCATGGGGGTAAGGGATGTGTCAAAAGAGCATGTTATTGTGAAATTTGGCAGTGTGTAGATGTGCCAAATTTTGAAATAGCCTATTTCTAAATTCAATCGAAATAAGATATGCAATTTGCGCAGTGTAAATTGCGTATCTTATTTGAAATGTAGGGTGCTGTGTAGATGTATCCTCAGACGCTGTGAATGCAGGTGGGGAAGCATTGCCTCTCAGTGGCGCCCTGGGGTGTTGTGTGAATTTTCCAGGTTACTGGGTGGAGGCTCAAGCCACTTTTGAGTTGGCTGGATGGAGAGGACCCCTAGATAATGAACCCGGCCCGGGCTGCTGGTGGTGCTACCTGGCAGAAAGGTTATATATACACGTTGAAACTTTTTCACTTTTTATAATTAAATGGAAAGTACTTCCTACTGGAGCGCTGCTAGTTTAACTTCATTTTCTAGCTTACAGGAGAGATGGAGGAGTAATCAGAACTGAGGTTATAGTGCCTTTTTCTTTTCTTTCTTCCTTCCTCCTCCCCCTCGCTTCATGGTACCAAAGCATTCCAGAGACATGGAGCTCCCAGCTTGCTTACATTCCACGGATTTATCACTGATTAAGTGAATCCCTCCTGTTCTACTCTCCATCACAGCCTGATAGAGCTGCACAAAGAAATTTTAAATTAACCTAGTTTGAAGAACTGCCTACATTTTGAGAAAACTCAAAACCTTTGGAAATAAGGGTATTACGAGGACTGTAGTTCAAAGTCAATGGGGTTACACCCATATGCTAATCAACTGCAGGATCAGAGCCTTAAATTGTGACTATTTCAAGGGCTTTGAGGTGGA
This sequence comes from Pelodiscus sinensis, assembly GCF_052426305.1. Classification (NCBI taxonomy): domain Eukaryota; kingdom Metazoa; phylum Chordata; order Testudines; family Trionychidae; genus Pelodiscus; species Pelodiscus sinensis. The sequence continues at coordinate 153,361,752 of NC_143053.1, forward strand.
TCTTCCTATGTGCATGCCTCGCCAGATCTTGATTGGTGTCTCTGGGCATTAACATGAATTACTTTTTTAAAAAGTTATGCACTTTGAAAGTTCAAGATTTAAGTGATCCAGATTCTAATTAGAATATTCTGAAACTCATTTGGACACTATAACTGATGCATTGTCAGTTGCAAGACTGGGGCCTAAATAGACAAGACAGACAAATAAGAATACAGGCAGTCCCCGACTTACGCGGATCCGACTTGGCCACCTCGACCTCCGGGCCAAGAAAAGCTGCTCCGGGTGCCCCTGGTCTGCTGGGGACCGTCTCCAGCAGACCAGGGACACCCGGAGCAAAGCCGGGGAGGCGGAGGGGTCCCGTGCCTCTGAGGCTTTGCTCTGTCAAAGCCGGGGAGGCGCGGCACCCCGCCGCCGCTGCGGCTTTGCTCCCCGTGTCCCTGGTCTGCTGGGGGGGGGGAGTGCACAGCTAGTGCGCCCCCCCCCAGCAGACCAGGCTTTTGTTGTGGACCCTGGGGTAGAGCAGCTGGAGTGCTGCCGGGTTGGTCCTGCAGGGACCTACCTGGCAGCCCAGCTGTTCTGTCCCAGGCTTGAGATTCAGCCGCTGTTGAAACTGATCAGTGGCTGATTCCAGGAAGCTGGGGGCAGAGCAATTCTGCCTCCAGCTTCCTGTAGTCAGCCCCTGGTCAGTTTCAGCAGCAGCGGCTGAATCTGGAGCCAGTTCCGACTTACATACAAATTCAACTTAAGAACAAACCTATAGTCCCTATCTTGTACGTAACCCGGGGACTGCCTGTACATAAAATTCAGAGCATTCAAGATGCTGTTAGGCATCTGTCCTGTTAGTTAACCTTCCCTCTCCTCCCTCGCACTTCCCCTGTCAGCAAATAAAACATCTCTTCACCCTTCTCCAGGTGACAGTGAAGAGGGGGCAAGGGTGAGGTGGGCCCACTCACACACTGATAAAACCAGAAATTTCCTGAGGCAAAGTAGGGATGTAGAATCTTGTTTAATTGGTTAGCCAGTTAAACATTTACTGTTAATGCTTCAGGCAGGAGCTGGTGCAGCCCCTGCCCGCAGCCCCATCACTGCAAGTGGGGACTACTCCAGCCTGGTCTGAGCGCCCATGTATGCGGCGCACCTGGGCCTGCCATGGACATGGGCTACTCTGGCTGGGCTAGAGTGTCCCTATCCATGCTGAGTCCCCTTGGGCTGGGACAGCCCCTTGCTTGAGGTGGATAGGGAGCTGCTCTAGCCCCACCGGTTAACCAGAACCAGTAAACATCACCTGCTAAAGTGTGATGCTTACCAGTTAACTGGTTAACTATTCACATCCCTAAAGCAAACTAGGCCTCCATTTTCCAGTCTCCTTTAGCTTAGATGGGCAAACCAAATCCTTCCTAATAATTTACACAGAATAATCCTCATGCTTATTCACTCATGAAAGGGCTTTTGTTTTAATCTTTGAAAGAAGCCAGCATTTGTATTGCCAAATGCATTCCCATTAGCTGTTGTGAAGGGAGAAAAAGATCATCCTGTGTGAAACATATGCTGCCCTCCCTACCTGCCAGCTTCACTTTTAAATCCAGCCAAAACAAATTGTTTTCAAAGACAAAATAGACTATTAAATCCTTTGCCAAAGTCTGCCTTACATCCAGTCTCTAAGGAACACACCTGGTTTATCAAATCTCCAAAATAGGTTATATCTGTCCATTACCTTTCAAGTACAATTTTCCCAGTAAAGTTACCAATTATTTACTTAATTTCTTAAAACCAACTTCTCCATCTCAAAGCAGTAAATTAGCTGATTCAAGCTACTGAAGAAAACTGAAACTTGTTAAACACGAAGCAAGAACACTGAAAACATAGCCACTTAAAACAAATGATCATTAAAAAAATATAACTTCAGAACATTCTATGACACTGTGCACCATAGTTTTATGGAAATGCATTTTTGAATATGAATATGCACAATTCAAATATGCTGTATGCAAAAGAGGCAAGTAATCTATCATTCAAATGCTTGTAATCCCCTAAATGTGTAAATTGTATTTGTGTGCATGTATCTTGTATGTGAAGTTAGAAATATAAAGTATAAAGTCAATTATTAACCTAAATCTTCTAGTAAAAGCCATTAGTGACAATTATGGAATTTAATGGACTACTGCTCAAGACAAGAATCTCTAAATAATCTGGTTTTTCCTTGATCTTCCTCTCAAGATCATCTCATCTGAAGAAGTGGGTTTTGTTCATGATACCTCATAATCCTATATATATATATATATATATATATTATATATATATTTGTTAGTCTCTGAAGTGCCACAGGACTACTTGTCACTTTTTTAAAAGTTGTTTTCAAAAGTTACAGACTAACACAGCTATCCCTCCAAAATTTGACGGTTTTTTCCTGTAAGCCTAAATTGTGGTTAGTCTTACAAACACACATGATGACCGTGCCACCCAGTGCAGGAATTAATTTTGAATTTGATATTTTCCCCACAGGAATGGGGGAAAATGGGAGCAAGACTTTCTGCCCTGGGGAAATTCTATTTGAGGAATGGGAAGCAAATGAAGATTGTCTTCAGCTGGCTTCACAGATCTACCCACTCTGAGGGGATACAGGAAAGCACCTGAAAACAAAAAGAACTAGAACAATAGGGGTAGAAATAAGTGGTTAGACTCAGGTCAGGAAAAAAAAAAAAAAAAAAAAAAAAGCTCTATCCTGAAGAACTTTACCTGAAATAAGAACTGGGGTGAGAAATGATCTGTAACAATTTATTTTTGACTATTATGCTTAGCTGACATGTTTTGTTTATTTTAGTTTAGTAACTTACTTTGATCCTACTTTTTATACTTAAAATAACTTTTGTTTATTATCAAACCCAGTGTAAATAATTGTTACTGGCGGGGGGAGGCAGCAGCTGTGCCTCTCTCTCTTTCATTGATAAAGGGGGTGAACTTTATGAGCTCTCAGTGTATAACTTTTATAAAGTGTAACAGATTTATTTGGGGGGTTGATCCCTATTTGGGGCTGTGCTCCTGGGTGCTGACAAGTCTCTATCACTGAGCCCTCCCAGAACTGAGCTGTCATCACTATCTGTGTCACTCTGTTAGGGGGCTGTTACCTCAACTCTGTGCCTTTGCAAGGGGGAAACCAGAGCTTTTAGTCCAGCAGGACAGGGCAGTGGGGGTGCCCTAGAGGGCAAGTGGTTTGATCATACCATTGAGCCCACCTATCAGATGATGGTTTGAAGGGGATCTCTGTGATCCAACACATCACATATTCATTCTAGCTACTGCTTCAGGATCTTATGAAAATACTAAAAGAATACGGGACAGTTTTTTCTGTCTTTACTCAGCCTCTAATCTGAAAGCCCTGATAATATCATCGATTGTAGAATGATTACAAACAACAAAGGTGAAGCCTGCAGTTCTTATTTATATGAAGAATAAAAGAGTCAGCTTTTCATGCTTTTTATTCATGTGCCATTGTAAAGGTAGAACATCACAAATTTAGTTGTAACTGTGTGGTTAAAATTTACAAATTCTTGAGTGAGCAGGAGTGGAAATGAATGGCATCTGTTTTATTCAATAAAGGGTAAAGGAGAGGGGGAATACTGACAAATACAGCATTATTAAAATTGTACATGAAATATTGCACCTTTCTTAAGAACCCGGTGACTTATGGTTGACCTTTAAAGTATGTGTCAGACATGATGAATAGTGCTTGGGAATAATGTATACTAAACTGATTAATCAGCTTAAAGTATGAAACCATGCAGGGATATCGCTATCTGTACATCATTATACTTGCCTTCCTGAATATCTACACTTTCATACTGTGCAGAAAAAAAACATACTACAGGATGATCAATGTAACGTAGTGGTTTTTTTTCTCTCTCTCGCTAGATAGATAGATTAGCTATCAGAACATTATTTTTATATATAGATATAGTTATCCTAACTTGTCCCAGCAATGTTGCCATCTCAATGCAAAGTAAAAATGTTCAAGATGTTTATTTTCCAAATTTGGTGGATGTCTGAGGTTTTATTCAACTAATCTTATATTCATTATGTTGTAAGTATTTCTTAATTTTAAATACTTAAATTCTTTTGAATTTTCAAAACTAAAGCTATTAAAAACACTCTTAGTAATGCAGTGGCCACGGTTTCAAATAAATTAAGTTCTCAGCAGTAATTGCGCAAGTGCCAAATATACAACCTATAACTATGGGATGGCACTAGAAAAAACTGCAAATCCTTCTGTGATGCAAAGAAAATGGTCAGTTGCTGGTAATAACCATATGCCAAAATACCAAGAAAAGTATTGAAGAAATTCACGTAGGAACCTGGCTTTCCATAACAAAACAACAAGGGTCTCCTAGGTTTATTCTTACTGTTCATTTTAAAGAGAATTACAAAACTGTGAACAAGTCTGGACTGGACAGTGTTAAGTGTCCTATGTACAAATATGTCCTTAGTCATCACTGATTTATAAAACCCACAGGTGAAAGGGTTATTTTGATTCAGGCTAGCTGTTAACAGAGAAAATAGATGGTAGGGTTGGGCAAAATGGTTCAAAGAATGAATAACTTGCCTGAACCTTTCCTCGACCCTCAGTCCTTTTTCTCTGATACAAATCAATTCAGATAAGGAGCCTCCTCCCACATGCACAACCTTCTAATGGACTCTGGCTTGCTCTCCAACTAGATTTTTATAATGTTTTTCATCTCTGTGGAATCTGGATGTCTTCCACAAGAAATAAACAAAAGTTTACAGTCCCTTAAAATCTGTAATAGCCCAGCACAATCCCCTCCCTTGCTACATCATTGCAACAGCATTTCATCCTTCTCCCCGTACGTAATAAATGTGACCTATATTAGAGATCCACACTAAATATTGTCAACCCCAGTGCTATGCAGGCTTCTGCAGTCATGCCCCTTCTGTCCATTCCCAGCTCGTCACTGTACAGCCAAGGCTTCCTTGGCAGAGGACTCTGTGCTGAAGGCGGAGCTGGGAGTGGAACTGCGTAGGGGGAGGGGCGATGGCTGGGGTCAGAGCTGGAGGAGGGGGAATAACAGTAGAGCAGGGATGGGGCTGGAACAGGGGTCAGAGTGGAGCTGGGGATGCAATCTGAGCGGGCCTGGGAGCAGAGAGAGAGTAAGAGCAGAGCAGGGCCAGGAATTGGAAGCAGGTCTTGGGGCGGAGGCTATGTGTACATTACAGTGATCTATCCGGAAAAGGTACACAAATTGCGCTCTGCAATTTGCATACCTTTTTCCAATAGTTTTTTCAGAAGAGGCTTTACTGAAATTTGGCCCTTCTACACTGGGCCAGATTTTGGAAAAGCCTCTTCTTTCGGAAGAGCCCTTCTTTCTATGTCTGAAGAATACAGGGCTTCCGAAAGAGCACGTCCGCTCTTCCGCAAAAAAAAAAAAAAAATTCGGAAGAGCAGACGCATTCCCTAGTCACAACAGAATTTTTCCAGGATACCTCCAGGATCCTAGAAAAACCCCATAATGTAGACATAGCCAGAATGGGATTGTAAGTGTGGCACTCCCCCATTTCTCATGGGGTCTGGTCCTGATCCTGCCACATACCTCACACACTGAGAGCCACTAGTCCAAACAGCAGGCGGGAGAGCATTTCCCAGGGCAGAGACGCGCGTGAAAATAAAATCGGAATGACCATGGCAGCCGGAATCAACTTTGCATGTTTTCCTCAGGCAGCTAGTCTGAACTGCTACCCAGGCCACTACAGCCACATTGCTATTTTTATCGCACCAGCTTTAGCAGAAGCAGCGCATATCAATCTACCCACACGGGAGGGCATGCCCCCAGGTGCTTTGTAGTCATATCCAAGTTATACTGCCATGAGCAGAGCTCTACTGAATTCCAGAGCTGTTTTAGTCAATTTCACGGTCCTCGGAATTCAAAAATAATACATTTCGTGATTCCAGTTATTTGAATCTGAAATTTCACAGTGTTGTAATTGTAGGATTCTCACCCAAGAAGGAGTTGGGGGAGGGGTTGAAAATCTGGGTGGCTGTGGTACAGCTAGCTTTACTTCTGCACTGCAGCTGGTGACAGTGGCACATTCAGAGCTGGGCAGGTGGAGAGCGATGGCTGCTGACCAGAAGCCCAGCTCTGAAGGTAGAGCTGCCACTAGTAGCAGTGCAGAAATAAGGGTAAGCATGGCATGGTATTGCCACCCTTATTTCAATGCTGCTGCCTGCAGAGTTAGGCCCTCATTCAGCAGCCACACTCTCTGGCCTCCCTGCTTTCAAGGAAGTAATGAAGGAGTAAGAATGGTAATGTCACTGCCTTCAAAGCTGGGTGTCTAGCCACCAGATGCTGCCCTTTGGATCAGGACCCTACATTTGAGAAAAACTGGTCTCCTCCCCAAAATCTGTACAGTATACAGTAAAAGCACACAGAAGACCAAGTTTCACAGTCCATGATGCATTTCTCACAGCCACGTATTTGGCAGGGCCCTAATCATGAGCCTAGTAGCTCCATCAGGCTTTGGTTATTGAACATTTTATAAACAGCTAACAGCCTTCTCAAAATTGTTTATTGTCTAACAGGATGAAAGGTGGATTGTCAAAATATTTGTTTTATTGAACATAATTCATTGGCACCTTTCCTGCAACTATCTCACAGCATGCAGTGGCACACTACCCCAGTGTTAATGCGAGCAGGACCTTTAGGCACAGTCCATAGCACGGAGGAACATGGCTCTGCTCTACAGTGCTGGTGGGTTCAGCTCCAGGCAGCAAAATGCCTTGTGCGCAGGGGCAAAGGACTGCTACTGCACCGCTTTGTAGAGGTGAACTTACGTCTCTCTGGGCAGCCAACCAACTCTTTTGTCCAATGTTTGTGGAGGGAAAAGAGCCCTGGTACCATCTCATGCATTTCCCCTGCTGCAAGGAGCCTTTCCATCCTGTACCATCTCATCTACTACCCACACACATATGGGCCAATCACAATCTGGATGACTATGAAGCAATCTATCATAATACAGATTCTAGTCTGTTGATTGGCTGTAGCTAGCACCATAGTTAGAGAACTCTTGTTGTTTCCTGTAGGTAGCACTGTTGAGAGGAGAGTTTAGAATAATAAATATGCCTCATGCTCATATACCACAGTGATGAGCTCATTTCAGACACATAACTTGATTAAGATCAGTGACATTAGGTCCCAAACTGCAGAGGTAAACAAATACTCATTTTTACTTGAACCTATGTAAGTTTTCCCCAGAGCAAGAAGGGGCTCCAGTATTAAAGATGTACAGGAAAAAGAAAACTGATCAACCACAGCCCCTAAGCTCCTTCCAACCTAAAATGGCATCTGTTTATTAAGCAATGTAAGAGGAACTTCAGCGGGAACTAAAAAACAGATTAATTACTTTACAATTTCCAAAAAGATGCCTACTGGCACTAAGAAGCTCTTTGAACTCAAGATGTTAAAGTGAAATATTTTAGCCACAAAAAAATTATATAGAACACACCGATACATTTAAACAGAATCACTTGGCACATCTGAAAGACCCTTTCTAGAGATAATGTTCCCATCCTTCCTGGGAATCCCCACACAGTTTCAGACAAAAGGGTAACAGAAGTACTATTTCCATAAGTATACTGAAAATTCACCCAAAGAACAATGATACAGTGGTGATATTATCCAACAATTGGTAGTACAAATGACAAAGGCGGGAAACCTAGCTGTCAGAAAATGAGTGAAAGCCCCACCATTTGAAGCTTTTCTTATATCACAAAAACAACAAAATCAGAACTGGAAAGATCTTAATTAGCTTGAGGTCAAGTCTTGCTCAACAATGTAGGTTTTACGGCCAGCTCTGAAAAGCCAACAGCTGGAGAAAAAGGATACACAGGCAAATGCATCACAAAAGGGTCATGTCTCAACATTTTGAGTCTAAGGAGACCAAGTCATGAACTTTTTCCTTTTCTGCTTGGGGCTATTAAAAGGAGCATTTTTTTCCAGAGCCGGTTACCCTGCATTTTGGCATATTATTTCTCCTTTTTGAAATATGACTACCGAGGGATGTTAAAAAGCGTTTTTGTTTGTTTTTTTTGTAAACATATAGTTACACATTTACACGCAGAAGGGGTGGCGGCTCCATGGAGCCTCTACTGTGTATCAGAGGCAGCAGCACAGGGGGCGGGGTGGGCAGGTGGGAGCCCGTGCTCACAGACGAGCCATCTCTTTAACTGGTTGCCTCTTCCCCCCCTCCTCCCGTGCTGTATCAGAGGTGGCCTCTGGCAGCAACGTGGGTAGGGAAAGGTGGCTCTGTGGGAGCTAGTGCTTACAGGGAGCCAGCTTGTACTACTGATTGCTATTTCTTCAACTGACACAGAGGCAGCAGCATGGAAGGGTGGAGAGTTGCATGTAACTGTGAAGATTAACTGATAAGGCCAGGCTCATCGCTAAACCATTTAACTACAACTCCCTGCAACTGGGAGCAAGCCAATGCCCTGTAAGCTGAGCACTTGAGTGGCCACCCAGGAGAGATTCAAATGCTGCCCAGCTGTTTAGCAGCACGCCCTCGAGCAGCAGAATGTTTCTACTGGTGGTGCACATATGCATATTCCTTGATGCAAATTTATTCTGCACATGGATGAAAAAATTAAAAGAACACCACTCCCAATCTTGGCAGACAGATCACAGTCTTCGGACTCAAACTAGTGTGCTAAAGATAAAAGTGTGGCCATTGTACCTAGGCTTAGAGCTCAGGCTCTCAACCTAGACATAAGAACGGCCATACTGGGTCAGACCAAAGGTCCACCTAGCCCAGTATCCTGTCTTCTCACTGTGGCCAATGCCAGATGAGTGAACAGAACAAGTAATCATCTAGTGATCCCTCTCCTGTCATTGAATTCCAGCCTCTGAGAAACAGACTAGGGCCACTATTCCTACCCATGTTGGCTAATAGTCATTGATGGACCTAACCTCTATGAATTTATCAGTTCTTTTTTTGAACCCTGTTAAAATCCTGTACTTCACAACATCCTGTGGCAAGGAGTTCCATAGGTTGACTCTGCAATGAATGAAAAAAAAAAAACTTCCTTTTGTTTGTTTTAAACCTGCTACCTATTAATTTCATTTGGTGACCCCTAGTTCTTATGTTATGGGAATAAGTAAATAACTTTTCCTTTTCACTTTTTCCACCCATGTCATGTTTTTATAGACCTCTATCATATCTCCCCTTAGTCTTCTCTTTTCTAAGATGAGAAGTTCTAGTGTTTTTAATTTCTCTTCATATGGGACCTGTTCTTAACCCCTAATAATTTTTGTTGCCCTTTTCTGAACCTTTTCCAATGCCAGTATATCTTTTTTGAGATACATAGTATTCAAGATGTGGGCATACCATCGATTTATATAGAGGCGATAAGATGTTCTCCGTCTTATTCTCTATTCCTTTTTAAGGATTTCTCATATTCTATTTCCTTTTTTGTCTGATGATGCACATTGAGGGGATCTTTTCAGAGAACTCTCCCCAACGACTCCAAGATATCTCTCTCCTGAGTGGTTAGAGCTAAATTAGTCCCCATCATTTTGAAAGTATAGTTGGGATTATTTTTTCCCAATGTTCATTACTTTACATTTATCAACATTTTGTTGCCTAAACACTGTTTGGTGAAATCTTTTTGAAGCTCTTCACAGTCTGCTTTGGTCTTAATTATCTATCTAGAACTGTTTAGTATCATCTGCAAATTTTGCCACCTCACTGTTTACCCCTTTCTCTAGATGGTTTATAAGTAAGTTGAATAGGACTGGTCTCAAGACAGACCCTTGGGAGACTCTATTAGACACCTCTCTCCTCTCTGAAAACTTACTATTTATTCCTATCCTTTGTTTCCTGTCTTTTAACCAGTTATCAATCCATGAAAGGACCTTCCCTCTTATCCCATAACAACTTACTTTACTGAAGAACCTTTGGAGAGGGAGTTTGTCAAACGCTTTCTAGAAATCTAAGTACACTGTATCCACTGGATCCCCCTTGTCCACTTGTTTTTTAACCCCCCCCCCCTCCCCTCAAAGAACTCTAGTAGATTAGTAAAGCATGATTTCCCTTTATAGGAATCATGTTGACTTTTCCCCAACAAATTACATAAAGTACAATTTTATTCTTTACTATAGTTTCAACTAATTTGCCGGTACCGATGTTAGACTTACCGGTCTGTAATTGCCAGGATCACCTTTAAAAATATCAGTGGCACATCAGCTATCTTTCAGTCACTAGGTACAGAAGCGGTTTTAAAGGATAGGTTACAAACCACATTTAATAGTTCTGCAATTTCACATTTGAGTTCTTCCAGAACTCTTGGGTGAATGCCATCTGGTCCTGGTGACTTGTTACTGTTAAGTTTATCAATATATTCCCAAACCTCTCCTTCTGACACCTCAATCTGGAATAATTCCTCAGATTTGTCACCTAAAAAGATTGACTCAGTTTTGGCAATTTCCCTAACATTCTCAGCTGTCAAGACCGAAGTAAAGAATTAATTTAGTTTCTTCACAATGACCATATCATCTTTGAGTGCTCCTTGAGCATCTTGATCCAGGGGCCCCACTGGTAGTTTAGCAGGCTTCCTGCTTTTGACGTACTTAAACATTTGCTATTACTTTTTGAGTTTTTGGCTAGCTGTTCTTCAAACTCCATTTTTATTTTTATTTCTCTTTTTTTACACTTCATTCGACACATTTTATGTTCCTATTTTCCTCACTAGAATTTAACTTCTACTTTTTAAATGATGAGTTTTTATCTCCCACTGCTTCTTCTACTTGGTTGATGGGCCATGGTGACACTTTTTTCATTTTCTTACTGTGAACTGAAGTACAGTTGGGTGCTGTGATGAGTGGGAGAGGTACTACCCTTTTCTGGACATCCCAGCCATTCAGTCAACTAAACTGCCTGTAAGGGTTAAACCCAGAGGGTCCATGAGAGTCTCCAAGACGTGTTGGCAGGGAGCCAGGAGAGCCAATGTAAACAGAGTGTGAGTTTTTTAATTGAAGCAGGGCCATCCTGCTGTAACCTTTGTATGAGAAGAGGAGAGCTTGGAGAGACAGATTAAGGCAGGAACAAGGCATGGAACTGTGAGTGATCTCCATGCCTAGGGAAGGACTAAACCTTGGAACAACAAGTATGCAAGTAGAACAGGGAATGCTTAGTCAGATGCGAGCAGGTTATTTTCGGGTTTGTTGGACTCCTCTGCTCTGAGCCCATGTATCTCCCTCCCATACATTGTAACTTTTAAACTGAATCCCAGTGAAGCAATTCTGTGTTTTTAATCTACCAAGCAACCAAAAATGCTTTACAAAGTATGTCTTTCTTTGTTTTGTAAAAGACAATGATCTGTCTCTGGGGATGACTGCCCTTCTCTTTGTCCTTCCAGCTGGACCAGCTGTGAGTTAGGCACCCACAACACCTTCTGCGCTAGCCTCCTGACCCCATGAGAGCTGCTGCAGACAAGCCCATAAGGACCTGGAGCAGGAACACATCACCTGCCTACATAGTCTCCAGCTGTTTCTGAAGACTATGTAGCGGTAGGAAGTGGACCAGAAGCTGCATTGTACCACCTGGTGAAAGCTGGCACAAGGGACCCGCAGCATATATGCAGCATACACAGCCACCAGTAGCCACCTAGTCACTGCCATTGAGTGGTCCAGCAGCTATCCCCCCCTCGTCCCCACTCCTGCCCCTGCAACTTCGGCTTCTCCCCACAGTCCCTCTATCACCCTCAGTGGCCACCGAGGACCCCACACAAGAGGCAGCAGGACTGCCCAAGGCAGGCACCACTTCCAGACCCATCCTGGAGCTCCACCTCCCCCTTTCAACTCCCTCTTTTCCCCAGTCCCTCCCCAGTTTTATTTACCCCAAATTAAAAAAAAGATTTCATTGTTACAAACCAAAGAGTCTGCCTTATTGTAACTGCAGGGGAGGGGAGGGCAAAGAAAGGGGAGGAGGAAAGGCACACAGAGGAGCATTGCAAAGGCCCCTTGTGAGAAGGCCCAGAGGAGAGTCTCACAGTTGTCCTTGTCTGAAACTCTCCCTCAGGGCCTCCCAGATGTGCACAGCCCCCGATCAGCCTGACAAATTGCAGCTGTGCATGGCTGCTCCAAAGCCCTAGCAAGGCACTCAGAGTCTACCCCTCCGCCCCCGACCTTGGCAGGAACATCTCCCCCTTGTTCTCGCATGGGTAGTGCAGGACACAGCACGCCTCCACCACCTGTGGGACAATCCAGTTGCTGAGGTTCAGCCGAGTGAGGAGACAGCAGAACCTCCCATTAAACAGTCAAAGGCATCCTCCAATACAATGCAGGCCCTGCTGAGCCTGCTGATAAAACATTCCTACACTGGACATCTGGACCCCACCAAGGACTTCACAAGCCAGGGAAGCAGAGGGTTGGTTGTGTCCCACACAACGCACATAGGTGTGTCAATGTCCCTGATCCTGATGGTGTGGTCAGGGAAAAAAGTGCCGGCATGCATCTTCTGGTAGAAGCTGGTGTTGCAGAAGATGCGGGCACCATGTGTCTTCCCCAACCACCCAAAATAAATGTCTGTGAAGTGGTTGCCGAGGTCCATGACAGCCTGCAAGACCATAGAAAAGCACTCCTTCCAGTTACTGTAATCAGATGCCCAGGGGCTGGGGGCTCAGAGAGGGTTGTGGGTGCCATCAATGGCCCCCACCACAGTTGGGGAAGCCAATGGCGGTAAAGCTATTGATGATAGGGACCACATCGTCCAGAAGGATGAGCCTGTGCAGCAGGATGGAATTGATGGCCCTCACCCACCTAGAGAAGGAGACAAACAGAGAATCACTGGGTTGCAAGAGCCCTTGGGAGATCCCGGAGCCCAACCCCCGCCCCTCTTTCCCCACATACCAGACCCAACCCCAACTAACACCATCCCCTTGCAGGGCTTTATGAAGCCAGGTCTAGAAAACCTCTTTTGTTGTTGTTTATCTGCTTCTTCCCCCCCCCCTCCCCTTCTGTAGTGAATCCCATTCCAGCAATTCACCACCCTCCCAATAGCATAGTAAGAGAGATACCTGCATGAGCACGGCCCAATGGTTGGTCTCTCCATGCCAAACTGGTTCCCAATGGAGTGGTAACTGCCCAGTGTGGAGAGTTTCCAAAGAGCAATGGCGACCCACTTTTGGAGGGAGATGTCAGGTCACATGTAGGCATCCCGTCACCTGAGGGCAGGGGCAAGCCACTTGCAGAGCTCCAGGAAGGCATCCTTCTGCGTGCAGAAGTTCTAGAGCCTCTGCTGGTCATCCCACCACTCCATGACGATCTGGTCCCACCAGTGGGAACTGGTAACCAGTCGCCAGAAGCAGTGGTGCATGGTGTGCAGGGGATGTCAGGAGGGGCTGTGCTGCATGAGCAGTATGTGGAGAGAGATAAAGATGTGCCCCGCAGGGAGTGATGGCTCCTGGTTTTGCAGAGCCACAAAAGCAGCCTGCAAAAGCTGCACCAGGAGGTGCAGCATGAGGTCCAGGAGCTGGTGAGTGCTTTGCAACAGGTCTGGCTCGATGGCAGAAGTGCTGTGGTGTCTGCAAGGGCAATCAGAGCAGGCAGTGCAATGGGTTTGCTGTCCCTCAAGGAAGTAGGCAAAGGAGAGAAGCCTGAGACACAACTGTACCGGTGGGTCCCTTTAAGTCTCCGATGCCCTGCCTGAAGTGCTTCCGGGAGGATGACTTAAATGCAACTGAGGCTCCAATCAGTGTGGACAAGCTATTCTGAAATAGCTCACTGCTATTACGATGAGCATTTGCAGTGTAGGTATGATATTACAAAATAAGCTATTTTGGAGTTTTTATTCGGAAATAGCTTATTTTGAAATTGCACTGCTGTGTAAATGTACCAAAAAGAGAGCAAGACAATAGATCTTTAGGTAGATCATTTGTAGAAGAGACTCTGCATTTGCTTCGTGGATCTTCCCTAGAAGTTGGATTGGTGAGGGGTGGCAGAAGGGACTATAATTTTAGTACAGTATCACTTTAAAAAAAGCTCCAATTATAGATTTACTGAAGGGACTTGGTCAGTCTTTTACATCTCAGTTCTAATGGATTATACACCAGAAGTGGAGGGTTTTTTCGTTCTACAAAGAAAAGTACAGCCCTTGTTCTCCAATTTTGCTAAACTGTCCTTAACTAACTAACAAATCCTCTGAATCGACGTATGTGCAATTCTCTTGGGGAATCGAAACAAAAATATTTTTTTAATTAAGTACGATTGACTGTTTCAGCCACATCCTGAAACAGTGTTTTTTTAAGGGGAGGCAGACACACAGTTGATAGGAATCTCATCTCTCTTAAATTACAGCTGCCTATTTTAAGAGCTTAAAGTTCATTGGGTGGGTCCAATTTACAGACCCAGAAAAAATGTTTTCCCACATTCAAGGTAGGTCATTGGTGGACCACCTAGGCAGAGTATAAAGCCACAGGACAGACTTGATTTTCAGAGGGCTGGCTTAGCTGTCTAGGAGTGCTCCTTCAGTTTCCCTGGGCCTGGAGTACACTGCTTCTTGCTTCTAGGCTAGGAGTGGGCAATAATTTAGAAGAGAGGAAGCCACTTTCCAAATTTTTCAATTGGCCCCAGGCTGCTCCAGAAGGGGTAGGGCCAGGACACTTCCTGTGCTTCTCCGCCCACAGACCCTGATTGCCCTGGGGGTAGGGGAGCACATGAAGTTCTTTCCTCACATTCCCCAGTGCCTAGAGAGAACAGCCAGCTGTTCTCAACAGTTGGCAGTTCTCTCTAGGCACTGCATGCCCCTGGTGGTAAAAGGAGACTTGGCGTGCTCCCCACACACCCAGGCCTATAAGGCCTATCTCTCATCTACAAACCTGCCTAATGAGCAGTTTGTTCTAGAACACACCAACCTAGAAAGCCCTATAACGCACAAGATTTTCTGTCAGTAACTGGCTGAGCAGAATCTGCTACACCAGTTAAGCCGCCACAATGGACTTGACCAGACAAACACAAAGGTGTGCGTGCGTGTGGGTGAATATTAAGATGATAAAAGAAGGGTTGATAGATTCAGATATCTGGATAAGTAGAGCCTTGTGCACATACAAAATTTTGTATCCGCATCTGTATCTGCACAAATGAGCTGCGGATATCTGCACCCACATCCATGGTTGTGAATTCCTGCCGATTTGCAGGATTCTATGGATAAGGTGGCAGACAATGAAGTAATCATGTGAAGGAGGAAAGAATTTGGCAGGAAGAAAGGAGACTTCAAAAGGTTGAGATGAGCAGCCTGCTCTTTGGAGTTTGTCCAAAATAAAATCTCTGAAGTTTGCCTATAATTTTATTTATGCCACTAATTAAAAGGAGAAGGCTGACTTCAACACATAAACAAAGGGGCAAAGCAGATGCAGTCTCAACGACACATTGTTGAGGCTGTGTTGTCTTTTCAACAGAAGAAAAGGTCAAATGACCATAAAGCACCAAGAAAAAAAAATCGTTTTGGCCATTTTTGCTTGTAAAGGAAACACCTGGCTATGCTGGACATTGCTTTTGTCTGTGTAATGAACAATTCAAGCCCAAATAAGATTGCAAGTGTTATATTTTAAAATTATTTTACTGCTAGTCTCTCATTTTGGATTTTAAATGCTGATTCTAACTTAATGACTCTTAGCAAGTGCTTGATTCTTCACGTTACAGAGGAATTCAGTATTAAAATTATTTGAATGGCTTGATTCTCAAGATATTTTGCCTGTTTATCAACACTGAATACTTTTCATGCTGTTCAGAAAAGTTGTGCTCGTCAGAGAGTTATTGTAATAAGAGCACCTACCACAAGGGAGGCGTGATTCTTACATTTAGAAAATGAGACAGATTAATATGATTATTACTTTTTTGGGGGAAGGAGGCGATAGAATTAAGATTAAAATCACTCTTCATTTTCCTCAGTTGTTCCAGCATATTCCATTGCTGTCATCAGTGGGTGCCTGCTAGGGATTACTGCAGGGGTGGGCAAGATACCTCTTGTGGGTTGGATTTGGCCTGCCAAGCCTCTGGATCCGGCCCATGGACACCCCTCACAGGACCCTCAGGCACACAAAAGCCGATGTTTGGAATGCGGGGCTGCTCTGTGTGATTCTCTACTCCAGAGGGAGGGGGAGGCATCACGTGATCTCCTCATCCAGCCCAATCCTCTGTTCCTATTCACCAGAAATAGCCAGTCAATGGGAGCTGAGAGATTGGCCTGGGAGATGGAGGCAGCGCATGCCTTTCTCCCTCCTGCAGCTGAGAGCCACGTGGAGGGAGCAGGCTGCATTTTCAATGTTCTGGAGCTGCAGCAGGCAGGGAGCCCGGCCTGCCTTGGGGATTCTGCAGGCCGGGAGATGCTTAGGTAAGCGCCTCCCAGCCACAGCCTGCTTCTGGCACCCCTGCCCCTCCTCCTCCCACACCCCAACTCCCTCCTCCAAGTCACCTTCCAAACCCTCTGTGTACACACACACACACACACACACACACACACACACACACACACACACACACACTCCTGCCCCAGGTCACAACTCCCTCCTAGACCCTGCACCCCTCCTATACTCTTCCCCCTGGCCAGAATCCCTGACCCTACACCCTGACCTCCTGACCCAGATCACAACCCCCTCCTTCACCCAAACTCCCTCTCAGACCTCACACCGTTCTCCTGCACTCCAGATCCTTACCCCATGTGTCCTCCTGCACCTAACCTCCATCCTAGACCCTGTACCCTCTCCACAGAAAAGCGCGGTCCTTGACCACTTCGCAAAATTTTGGAGTGGCTCCCCCACCAAAAATTATTGCCCACCCCTGGTTTACTGTGTTCTGGCTAAAGACTGAATTCTGCAACCTGATAAAACAAAGGTGGTTTTTAATCACTGAATAGGGATCTTACTAATTCTGAACAAGCAGTCCAGGAACTTTCTTCCTAACCTATCTAGTCAAAGTATTATTTATATTACAGTTTCCTTAAACCAATTTTATCTTGCTTTTTATGTGTTTACGTAACAAAGAGAAACAGACCATTTTAAAAAAATACAGATCATTTTGAAAATATGCACAATCTGTCCTCCATCTATACTCTACTTTACCCACAATGATTAGCATTATCAGGCCTAAAAACCTAAAAAGACAGGGCTTGAACGTCAACTAACATTGTTTATTTTGGACCAAGGAGCAAGCAGTCTCCAAAGTTGAGAGCTTCTCATAGACAATGACCTGCTGAATTTATTTATTTTTTTCTGACAAAGAATCATCTGACAGATTTAAATTCATGTTAAATGAGGAAAATGAGGAAAACCCGGTCATCTTTCAAAACACAGGCACAATCCACGATATGAAAGTAATTGGGGTCAAAGGGGAAGTCCTAATTTCTGTGTCGCTTACAACTCTACATTGACCCTGCTAGGGTGGAGCAAATTTTGCAATGTGGAGATGTCTCCATCAGGAAACAGACTGATACGATCATCATTTCATGCTACATAGGCCAACAGACAGCAATTGTTTTCAGTCATTACTAAGCTAGGCTCCCATAAGCAACTGAAATAACTTCAAATATCTTTTCCAATCCCCCAAGCTAGCAAGGCCTAAACTTTCAATGTTGAAATTTAGAAGTGAGGGAAACTTATGTGCAACCATCTTCTGCGTATCAAGGAATCTAGAGACACTTAATCAATTATCTATTTAATTCTGCCTTGCCATTAAGCGTTATTGTTACTTGAGTTTTAGCTACGTGAAAACATTAAAATGGTCCATTCTAGCCCAAATGATCCAAACCCATAGAGACCACCAAGAAGGTGCAAACATAGCATCGTCTCCCACTTCTGGACGTTCTATGGGAAATATATTTTTCTGCATTTTAGGCATTTTCTGAATTTGAGGGAGGAAATGTGGCAGAGCTGGAAGTGAGTGTGGCCTGTGACACACTGCAACATCACCCCATTATAAATCATATGGGCTATGTCTAGACTGGCATGATTTTCCGGAAATGTTTTTAACGGAATAGTTTTCCGTTAAAAGCATTTTCGGAACCGAGCGTCTAGATTGGCACGGACGCTTTTCCACAAAAGCACTTTTTGCGAAAAAGTGTTCGTGCCAATCTAGACGCGCTTTTCCGCAAAAAAGCCCCAATTGCCATTGATGCTGGTTCTCCATGCTGTCTTGAGGAGTAAGGGAAATCAATGGCAGCTTTTCTCCCATCGACCTCCCACTATGGGTTCACCTCAGAAAATCAGTGCAAGGTACGTGGACTCCAGTTACCCTATTGACGTAGCTGGAGTTGCGTATCTTGCATTGATTTTCTCCCCCAGGGTAACCTGGCCTGAAACACATTGTATGCAGTGGTATTGTAGCTGTACTGGCCCTAGGATATTAGGGAAATGAAATGAATAAGATAATATATTTTATTCGACAAACTTGTCTCACCAAGAGAAATTGCCACACTACCTTTCCTGCAGTATAACCTCAACGCTTTCAGTATAACATAACTATCGTCCAATTTACCTTTTGAAGATTTTGCTGAAACTTTTCACAGTTGACTGTTGGAATATATGCAAAATAGGAAATAATCATAAACAAGTTAACAACATAACATTCAGCAGCTAAATTGGCACCCCCCTAGCGTGGCACCCAGGGCAACTGCTCCTCCTGTTCCCCCTCTCTACGTCACTGGATTAAACCTCACTATGTCCAGAGTAAGTTTTGTTACAGAAAAAGAAATTGAAACCTAGAGAGTATAGGGACTTGCCCAGAACCACAGGGGTTCTATCTAATTTACCTACAATATGTAAGGGTACGTCTACACTACAGCGTTAATTCGAGTTAACTTAATTCAAAATACTTAATTCGAATTAAGCTAATTCGAATTAACGCATCTGCACACAAAACCTATTTCGAAATAGCGCTTCCACACTGAGTGGACCCTGAACCGAAGTTAAGGCTGGCCGGAACTAGTGCCGTCAGGGCATCAGGTCAGGATTTACTGTGTGGGGCTGCTGCCTGAGGCTAACTGAGCTCCATGCTTAAAGGGACCCTACTCCCACCCCAGACAGACAGTTCTCAGGGTTCCCCACTTGCTTGTCTACCTCAATGAGGGACACCAAAGCACTCCTGTCTTGGAGTGCCCTGAGCGCCCACACTCGGGACACCACAGCATTCAGCCACATGAAGCCAGTGCTGCTCTTGGGCATGCAGGTGCGTCTTGTGGGATCGTTGCCATCAGCCCGGCTGCACTTGCTGCAGGATGCCATCTGGAGGTCCATCTGGGGGCTGTCAGGATCCAGGAGGCGCTGCGGGAGAGCGTCCACTCCTCAGAGCCACCCCTGTCCTCCCCACCAGGGGCTCGTGCCCCATTCCTCCCTCATGTCCTTCCACTTACCCCTCCCTAGCCCCCCTTCCTGATGTCAAACAAAAGACACGTATGTTCAAAAACAGAAACTGGGTTTATTGAACAAAACTGGGGGGAGGGAGGATGAACCTCTGGGGAGACTGGGAAAAGGAGGTGGGAGAGAGGAAGGGGAAACCTGGGAGGAGGGAGCTGGAAGGGGGAAGCAAGGGGAAGAAGGGGGAGGGGAAGCTCAAGGCTCAGGGTTGGGGTCTCGCCGGAC
The DNA here is from genome assembly GCF_052426305.1 of Pelodiscus sinensis. Classification (NCBI taxonomy): domain Eukaryota; kingdom Metazoa; phylum Chordata; order Testudines; family Trionychidae; genus Pelodiscus; species Pelodiscus sinensis. The sequence goes on from NC_143053.1 coordinate 153,381,382, forward strand.
CAGCTTGATTTTCATGCAAACCTGCTCCTGGGTTCGCATGTGGTCTTTGGTGGCCAGGCTGGCAGCTATCCTGTCATAGATGGCCGCATTCCTCCGTCTAGTGCGGAGATCATGGACGTTGGGGGCATCCCCCCCAAACCTGAATAAAGTCCATGTTCTCCACCCTGGACCAGAAACGCACCTGCCTTCTCCAGCCTGTCAGGCCCCTGGGAGCTGGCAGACTGCTCCTGGGGAGTGGTGAAGGGCTGGCTGCCAGTGGCTTGCTGGCTCATGTTTTGGGGCCACTGGGTCAGGGGCCCCGGTGGCCACTGCTGGCTCTGGGCTGGCATAGGCACTGTGGCCAGAGTCTACTCCTTTAATGGCTCCGGGGCTGGGGGAGAGGAGAGTAAGTTTTCCTGGTTGTGCCCAGAATGGCCACCAGGGCTCCCTGGGAAAGGCTGGAGGTCCCCTATTTCGAATTAAGTGTCTACACAGCACTTAATTCAAAACAGCTATTTCGAATTTGGCGTTACTCCTCCTAGAATGAGGTTTACCAAATTCAAATTAAGCGCTCCGCTATTTCGAATTAATTTTGAAATAGCGGTTGGCATGCATAGACGCTATTAAAGTTAATTCGAAATAATGGCCGTTATTTCGAATTAACTTCGTAGTGTAGATTACATGGCTCCGTCGACGGAGCCATGTAAACTACTTTATCCAGCATAGGCAAAGAAGCAGGGATTTAAATAATCCCCGCTTCATTAAAATAAACATGGCCACCACGCTGTGCCTACGATCAGCTGATCCGGAACAGCGCAGTAGTCTAGATGTGGATCGGTTGGCTGGGGAAGCCTTTTCCGATTGATCCTGTAAGCCGCGTTTCACGTTGTTTTGGCTCCCACCCATGGGCCACGTGTTGAGCCCCACATAAACCCAAACCGCACAGTGGGCCACAAACAAACGGGCCACACTACAGTATTGCTAGTAGTATCAGTTTCGAGAAATCAAAATATAATTATTTTAAACAGATAAAATTAGATATAGATCTACTGTCCTTTATTTGACCTACATAATCTAAGGCTGTGTCTACACTGGGCCACTTATTCCGGAAAATCAGCCGCTTTTCCGGAATAAGCTGCGAGCTGTCTACACTGGCCCTTGAATTTCCGGAAAAGCAACGATGCTCTACTGTACAAAATCAGCCGCTATTCTGGAAAAACTATTCTGCTCCCACTCGGGCATAAGTCCTTATTCCGGAACACTGTTCCAGAAAAGGGCCAGTGTAGACAGCCCAATAGTCTTTTCCGGAAAAAAGCCCCGATCGCAAAAATGACGCTCGGGGCTCTTTTCCGGAAAAGCGCGTCTACATTGGCCACGGACGCTTTTCCGGAAAAGGGCTTTTCCGGAAAAGCAGCCTGCCAATGTAGACGCTCCTTTTCCGGAAAAACTTAAAACGGAACACTATTCCGTTTTAAGCAGTTCCGGAAATTCATGCCAGTGTAGACATAGCCTTACTGTTAAGGACGGACAAAGGTTACTTTTACTTGGTGTAAAAGTAGCCAAAATTGAACTCCTTTTCATATAAAAATTTTATCACACTAGCAAACATCCACTTGCTGCACGATGGCAACTAAAGCACTGTAGATCAATGGACAATAAGAACAAAAGTTGTGCCCACCTGCTGATTTAAGCCCAAAGTCAAATGACCGGTTAATGATTTTTGCCTCTGACATTCTTTAAGCTCAATTAGAAAAAGTATTCAATCGACACCTCAAGCGAAATTAATATTAACTCATGTCACATACAGAAAGTGATAAACCAAATTTTTAATAAGGCGCACATAGACCAAAACCATTGGATCATAGAATACTAGTCTGAGAGCATTTCTTACTCTGGAAGACAATAGATTGACATGTCAAGCTGACTAAATGTTATCTCCCCCAGTTGTGCACCTGACTGAGGTCAAAGCTGCTGAACTTTGCTGTGAACCATTGGAAGCATTCCACATATGCTTTAAAACTCTCATGTACTTAACATTTGGTCAGTGTATAAAACAAGCATATGATTAAGAAACCAAAGGGTTTTTCCATATCCCATTTATATAGAAAAAAGAATACACATTAGGCCAGACGGTGAGAGAAGTTACTAACTTGAGTGGGTTCTTTTCAACAAATTTTGACTGCGAATGTTCATTTGGTTTCAATTTTACATCTTAAGCAGCAGGACAGTAGCACAGTAATTTATAAACAACAAACTTTTATTGTGGTTATTGTGTTCTGCTGTAATCAGCATCAGCTAACATTAGGCAAATTATGAATTAATAGAACTTATTACAAAGCATCCTCATTATGAGATAAATGTTGCAATACATATTTCAATACTGCAACAGGCTCACCTACTGCTATGTATTTTTAAAATTCCCTTTTAGAACATACAAAATGTTTGTATCCTAAGAATATTACCATTGTTTCTAAATAAATATTACTTTAAATATCATCTTGGTTAACTCATCTGATTCACAAGCTTTAAAAATCATGCAGTTTCCCCTCTCTGTAACTGCAAATGTTTTAACGCACTTTTATTCTGAATTAATGTTATCAAAATATCGAGTATGATTTAAAGAACTGCTGAGTAGTAAAAGTCGACTTGCCAAAGGGAACGCTCAATTTAACTCTGAGTAAAAGCTGATTCAACGACAAGCCAACACATTTTAACAATTCACATAAAAATATAGAACAGCTTCTGCTCTTTTATCTAACACTCAAAAGATTATCTTGTTTTACTAACCATGCTCATTCTTTAAGCCAACAGACATTCCTACATATAAGCCCCAGTCTATAGTCTTAAGGCAATAAATTCCTTTTCTCCCACAATGAGAAGCAGTTTGCAAGCTCCTTTTACACAGCTCTGAGCTAAAGAACTATTTATCAACACTGAGTTAGCAGATGATCAGTCTTATTTCTACATGTATTGCTTTCTCCCATGCAGCTAACCAAAAGGCACTGAGTTACTCTTATCCAACTGTGTATTTGTCATTTACATTTAAAAAAAATGTAGAGAAGTTTGTCTTCATTTATCTGATTGCAACAGGAGTGGAAAACTGAACATCTAAAATAGAAGGCTTCTGGATTCCTTTTCCAAAATAGTTAGAAAATGGTTACTGGTGTCAATAAACATACTTTTTATGACCATGCACATTATTATTATTCTGACAGCTTCTGTGTTACACATACCTTTATGCTCAGATAATTATCACCTCTTGTCTTCCGGGCTGTAGCTCGGTGATTCATGTTGACACTTACTCTGTTGTGAATTCAATGTAAAAAATGATTCCATAAAATCCACTTTGTCAAGACAATGCAAACCGTACTGAAGTCCATGACATTCTAATAATTTCACTTGACATTTTTTCTAGCTTTCCTTCTTCTCTTTTGCATGTGTGATTTTACACACAGTAAATGTTTTCAAGAAGAATTCTTTACTGCCAGTTGCCCACTTGTCAGACCGTGAGAACAGATAGTGTCCACTTCCAAACAGTACAGGCAGCTCTCCCACTGCTTCATTATGCATGCTGATGTAACTTCCTCAATCAGTCCAAAACAGTGCGTCCCTCCAAAACTAAGAAACAATAGCTGCTCCCACTTCAGTGTCCTGAGGGATCCACAGGATCACCCTGCTTCCCTTTTCATATTAAAACAAAACACAAAAACTCAACTTCAAGCCAAAGTTGCAAACCTCTCATAAGAAAGGGCTTTTTCTTTGATACCTTGCCCAAAACACTGGTAAAACAGCAAAAACACCTAGCAATTAATCTGTAAGTTATCTGATCTAAAAACCTAAGAATTAGACATTCCTCTGTAACAAGAGCTTAGCATTAGAGGCGATTCTATCATCCAGCTAATAAAAATCCAGGTATAAGTATTTTTCATTCCATATTCTTTTCAGATTCAGTAGCTTTCAGCAATAGATGTACACCTATATTAGGAAGGGCTGTTCATTCATCAGAGCAGATACACTTCTGAAAGGGCTCTGAATTAAATATTTGCTGCTATGCTCAAAGGTTTTACTAATGGGGTGCATCAGAATATCATATAAAGCATACAGTGTCATTTTTAAAGCATGTGGGGACTTTTAGGAATATCTACAAAAATCTCTATAGTCAGGGTTTCATTTTCTACAATCAGCAGTGACACTGTACAAGTAAATGCAAATGCTAGTGTCTCCTATTAGCATTATATAGTCTATTGTGAACTTTATTAGACTCTAAATAAACAGCTTGCTACTTTTAAAACAAGCTCATCCAAAGAATGAAAGGCAACAGGACATGACATTGTACATAAAATAAAAATTACCACATATCTATGCCACATATTATAGCTACCTCAGGAATACCTTTGGGCCTGATAAATGCTCAGCTGCTCTATGTGGGCTGGGGAAGTAAAGTGTTCCCTGTTGTGTCCCAGCACAACATATATGTATCTGGGCACAATTGCCATCCAGTGCAGAGACTGCATCCTTGTGCCCAGGATACTCCAAAAGAGGATAAAGAAAAGGTGGGACCATGATCCCACTCCCCAAATCAAAGGCCAGGGAGGCAGGTCACAGGCTGCACTTACTGCAGGGCATAGCAACAGCTATGCTCCTCCTGCAACAAGCCCATTTCCTCCTGGATCTGCACTGAGGGCGTGCCATTCTGCACCTGCCCTAACATAAGGAAGTGCCTAACAGGCACAATATAACCCTATAAGATTAGACACAGTTTCTATACACTTGCCTTGATAATGCACCTGTGCAAACACTAGGAAAAGCAGTTGGATTGCTTTGTATAAATCAATTCTGAGCAGGGTTGCTTGCTTCTGGAATACATCATCATCAGAGATCAGATATCAGGTAAACACATTTTAACAAAATACAACTGACAAATATTTGAACAAGCGTTTTTCTGCTAATGCTTTAGTCTCCTATGCTACATTAAATTGCATATACTTGTTAATTACTGTACTGTAATTGCGATAAATGAGAGGTAGGGAGCTAAAACTCACAGTTAAATGAAGCATGGTTAAAACAGCAATAATCATTTGGTGAATGTGTGAGACTCCAGGTAGCACACACAGATGTTAGGCACAGAACTGAAGAAAGAACCAACCTTGAATTCTTACAAAGTCAATTCTTTATATACACTTAACACTTTACAAACACATACAGTAAGATGAAAACTTCTGTGCCCAAGGAGGGGTCAGCTGGGGAGGATTATGAGACAGAGGACAATAGTGATGTGATGTCCACCGGGCCAGTGATGAAGGGAGGGCAGAGAGCACCCTCCCCCTAGGACCAATTCAAGGAAAGCCCTGGAGTAAATGCCAGAGGACATGCAGGTTGGTGAGCCCAATACGGTGGCTGAGCACCGAGAGGGGCGGGGGAGGGATCCAACCAATTTCTCTGGTTGAGAAGGTCTCTGATTCTGGTGGTACGCACCAGGACCAACCTCTGTTGCTCCAAGAAAGACTCTGACACCATATCCTGAGATTGGGATGGTGTAGAACTGCATTCTCCCAGAACTGAAGTGGTTCAGTGTCTGCATTGCCCCTGCAGGACAGGATGGTGGGAAGCCCCAGAGAGCAAGAAGGTGGTGGTCAGTGACATAATGAGCACACCAAGGAACAGTCCCAAGGGGTCTTCTGTGACCACACCCAGTCAGTCACAGCACTCTAATAACTTTCTACACAAAATGTGATTATCTTCTGGAAACTTCTAGTTTGTTTTTCAGCTCCTTCTCTGCACTGCTCTACACTAGGGAGTTAATTTGAAATAACAAGCAGAGCATCTACACTACCAAGCCCTTTATTTTGAAACAATTTCCTGATTGTTCTGCCCAAGGGCCCAGAATTGCTGCCAGTGGACCTGGTAGTGGTTACCAGCCCAGTGGAAAAATACCTTCTGTTAATGTAGGAGGTGTCTACACTACATCATTACAGCAGCATAGCTGCATCACTTCAACTGTACCAGTCTAGCGCCTGTAGTTCAGACCTCAGACTGTCTAAACATACTTTTTAAAAACTTATTTTTATAAAACAATGGAGATATTGGGATTTAGTTGCAAAATTTTATTTTAGTTATAAAAACACAGGCACCTTTTAGTGGCAATAGCATTCAATAAAGAAATACAAATAAAACTAAAACATTCCCCACATCACTACTTAAAATTTAAAAAGGGCAAAAATACTTTTTTAATTTAAAAGAAAATGCTCACTGGGGAGATAACCTTATATCCTGCCTTTTAGCTAGAAGTACATTTAGTGAAAGTAAATGATAAGCCCCTGAAAATATGATGTTGCTGTTATATTTAAAAAGCACTAGAAGAGGCTATTATAGGAATAGAAGTGACAATCTCTACCTTATGGTGGATTTACACTTTTCATTATAACGTTTCTCATTATAAACAAACTCCAACTTTTTGTTGTTGTTGAACAGCTCTAATGCCTCCCTGGCTTGTAACAGGACTTTGAAATTTAGGAGGAGGATAGTTCTGGGTTTAGACAGAGTTTTTTTGCTATCCCCATGAAAAGCCATTAATCTCTCTGACTGATTTATAAATTGTTGAGAATTACCATTTGCAGTCAGCATTGTGCTTCATGGAACTGACTAGTAGAGGCTTGTTGATAGAATCATTCAATATTCCAACCTGCTGTGAGCACGCTCATCTGGGCCTCACTTCAGTATTCCACACAAAATTGAACATCTTTGGATGGTACACAGGCAACAATGGATCACCATCCTTTTCTCTGTCAAAAATACCCTTTGGCCTAAAAAAAGTACATTGGGCTGGAAACCCAAGAAACCAACAGACTCTCCTTTTAATAGCTCCATTCTCTTCACAATTAGGGAGCAATCACCTTTCTATATGGGGAATTCAAATTATACTAATAATCTATTGTGCTTATAGAGCACCCAGCACAATGGGGTACAGGTCCATGACTGGGATTCCTAGGCAGCATGGCTATACAAATTATGAAAAATAAATTAACAAAAATATCTAAGTAAACTAGGTCTACAATTTCTCCTGAGTGTAGATAGAGCATGAAATGACTCCTCTAGAAAAAGAATTCACTTATAAATACTAAAGCAGCTGCACATAATTTTTTTCATTAAATAAATAAATAAAAATATATAAGTCCCTACTTAATGTATGATATTGCAGAAGCTGCAGATTCCACAATTCTGGCAGCAGGAGCCCCTGCCTTCAACCCTGGGCTGCTGCCAGCAGAATATAATGGAAAAAGTAATAATGGATTTTATTAACACAGATAATAAGGTCCATTATTATTTGTCTGCAGTTTTCAATAGCTCATCTGCAATTCAGCCACAACTATTTGACAATCATCCTGCAATTCAAATAGGGCCTTAAAATGTAAAATTAAATAAAGCTATCTAAAAACCCTGTACAATTAGGAAAGCAAACTATAAAGGTTGTAGTATTTAAAATTAAAGGACTAATAAAGTTTACCAAACAAGATCAATGAATCATGAAGCTTCAGTGAGCTCTATAGAGAGCTAGAAGTCTGGAAAGGCACAGGTGGGAAGGAAGACAAATAGGGAAGGTATAATGGACCAACTGTCATTTCCTGTCCTTCTCTTTCTTATGCGCAGGTGTGCAGCCCTTACTGATGCTGGTAAACCAACAGAAATAGTTTCACTGAGGTCAGTGGGACTAGCTATGTGAGTAGGTGTTCACAAATATAAGTTATCTGTATGGAGACCTGGTGTGGAGACCTAGTGTGTTTTTACATCTTTTGTTACCATTAGGATTGCAGTTAATCTTTCTCCTCCTAGCTGGCAGCTATTGCTACAACTTTAATTTTCTCACTAAAATCCGGTAGAAAACATTACACTAATTCCTCATTCAACACCCATACACTTTCCATCTCTCTTTGCAAAACAGCATATCTGTATGACACAATTTTACTATAGTATACTAATCCCACCTTACTGTGTATTTATTAGCCTGCTGTATGTAACCCTAATGTCTCAACTCCCACACTTCTCCAAAAACCTGGCTTTTGAATAAAGGTATCATAACATTTTTCAATTAATTTATTGTTCCTAGGAGATGCTCACTGGAAACTCAAGTCCTGTGTTTAGCCATTGAGCAGTTGAAGCTTATACACACATATATACATAAGAGTGCCCTCTGCTGGATGAAATACATCAGATCTACTCAAGTGTTATAGAGCCCAACTTCGAAAATACTACTAGGTGCTGCAGGACTATGTGTTTGTTTGCTTTTAAAAAAATGTTTACTAGCAGTAATGCCTACTACCATGCATAGCTGGTGGAACAAGGGATGCAGGAGGTGTGCAGCACCCCCAGCTTAAAGTGGTTTCCATTCTATATTGGTTTTCCAGGTTAGTTCAACAGCTCTCAGCCCCCTACTGTACAAATTGTTCCAGCCCCCTTGATACCATGAGTACTCGTGAACTACCTACAAACCAGTAGTAAGTGCTTGCAGGATGTCAACTTCTTTTTCTCTCGGGCCCCGAAGTTTGCCAGAAAGAAGATCTGAGTACTACTACTAGCAATTAATAATGGCTCTCCTTGAACTCAAACTTCCATGCCTGTAGAGTAAACATTTGTAAATTCCATTCCCCATCTAACACATTCACTGTAATTGCAATGTGTATAGAAAGCAACAGATTGTAATTCATTCAATCCAGAACATTATAAAAACCCTTAAATTTAATGGTGAAGATGCTCGACACAGGATAGTCAGAGGCTGATACAGTGCTGTATGTCCAACGGAGCAGCAAATATCCTGTTTTTAACTCGTTACTAGGGTTGCCAGATGGCTTCAAGAAAAATACCGAACACCTCCCCCCCCCCCCCCAAAAAAAAACACCGGGGGAAAAATTCTGTTGAGGGGGAAAAAAGGGAGGGGGGGGAGAAGACCAAAGTTGTTGAGAAAAAAAAAGAACCCCAAGAGTTGTTGACCAAAACAAAATAAATAAATAAAATAAAACAGCATGGCCCCTTTAATTACCTGCAGAGTCAGAATAGGGTTAGGATGAGAAGCGGTTGAGCACTAAGACCCAATGAAGGCATTGCTTCCCCTTGCTCAGGTCTTTAGGTTTTTTGCTGGTGGCCATCTTGTTTTCTTGGTCGAACCAGAGGGGAGCTTCCCTGCGGAACCAGGTAAGCAGGGGCCGGGCCCAGTTGCTTAGTGTGTCGTAGGGTTGCCAGGTGTCCAGTATTTTTGCCTTCTGGCAGGGGGGGAGGGGGTAGGGCAGAAACTACCGGACATTTCAGGTGTCTGGTATTTTCTGAATTTTTTTTAACCGGACAGGAGGCGAAACTACTGGACTGTCTGGGTCAATACCGGACACCTGGCAACCCTACTAGTCATTACAGAAATGTTTCAGACAGCATTAACAAACAAAACTGCAGGAAACAATTTCTAAAGTCTATCCTCAGTCGGAACCATTTCTCCTCATCTATTTTTCCTCTTTATACTATAACGTATAGTGGTAATCAATGTATGGAGTAACTTCATGGTTAAACACTATCACTTTTTAAAATCTAATAATTTAAACTGATCATAAAAATTGACAGAATACTTAAACTTTAAGTTTTATTAGTTGTACAGGCTTTGCTTTAAGATGTTTTTCTAAACTAATGAAATATTTTTAAAAATGCTTTTTCAGATTAGACAGTTATCAATGGTCAGCTTTACTGAAACACTTCATCAAAAGACCTAATGTCTTAGTAATCTTTTACTAAGAATTTTTACTCTGAATGCGTCTCCTCTGGCATTAATGGTTTGACCCTGAACAAACCTTCAGTTCACAGGTCACTTAGCATGTGTGGGCTTAGAATTTGCTCTAGGTACACAGCTTTGTCTTTCTGCCATTTCTTTTCACAAAGAACAACAGTTGTGACTGTGAATGAAAATTCCTGTGTGTCATGTTATCTGATATGGTTGTTAAAATACAAATACTACTGTTTTGCCATTAAGATGGAACTGAGCTTACAAAAAACCCACCATACTGTTTTCAAATGAAAAGAGGCTTACAAAAAGATATGGACTAATGGAACATAAATAATAGTTAAAACGAGCATTTATGAAGAGTTTAGCTGTATTAATAATTCTAATCACTTAAAACCTTTAGTACACTAACTTCCTCAGAGGTATTTAAAGGATGCAGAATAAACACCAATTAGCAAAAATACCCAAAGTGGTTTTTGTTTGTTTACTTTATCTTAGATGAAGAGTAAATGAAACAATTCAAAACTCCTTTTTTACCCTTAGAACTCACAGGAAATACCTAGCTGGCAATCAAAACTATTCCAGCATTGAAAGTCTGAATTTCCATCAGGAATCCAAGGAAAAAGATACTGCATATAAGGAAATACTGAATTACACATCATACCTACGTGACACACAACTCTATTAAGATATAATATGTAAAGTCAAATGATTCCCCACACATCACAACATAAAAACCAAAGATGAATGAATTCAAATGTTTCTTGGTTAGTAGTGTGCAAGGATCTTCCCATATTTACTAATCTATTTATTTTACAATCAACTCAGTCTATTTTTAGTTCTCTCCTTTCTGGTTCTGCCATAGGAGAGGCAAAACCATAGTACTCTGGGACACAATATGCTGCATCCCTTCCCCCACAAAGCAGAATGTTCCATCCTCCTTGTGAGTTCAAGAAAACCCCTACAAGCAAACACAGTGTGGTTTGGGCTCTGTGTTGAATTCAAGTCTATTTATTTAAATTATTTATGTGGACTTACAATAAGAATAACAACACACATTCAACTACCCTAGGTGCCCTTACGAGAATGAAAACATACAGCTACAACATGAAGAGTCAATAAACCAATATAGTAAATTGTTTCTCTGCTCAAATTATTAATCATTCATTCAAGGAAATCTGTCAATCATAAAATACAACATGCCCCAAAAGCCTATGAGACAAGATGCATCATGCTCATCCAGAAGATGTATTAATCCAGGTCTGGTAGATGAAAGGTTCTCAAACTGAGGGGCTCTCACATGCCTCTCCAGCAACTCCTACATGTTGCAACTGAAGGAACTCCAGTCAAGAAACTCTGCCGCTCTCAAATGCAGCCACATAGGACAGAGAGAGATCTGAGCTCTTAGTTAGAAAGTCCAAATCATTTTAAGCTTTTGTAGGTATAATCACAACCTTTGTACTCCTCTTGGAAGCCTGTGGGCTACCAGTGAAACCCACAGATCACAGGTAGTGTGTGCTGCTCCGTGTATGAAATACCTTTTAATAGAGCAGACAGGCAATTCTGCATCAGCTTCAGCTTCTGGGCAGTCCTATGATGTTGCCCCATGTAAATGGCATTTCAATAACCTAGGGTGACAAAAGCATTGATAACCACAGGAAGAAGCTTCATCTTTGGGGGAAAAAATCTGCTCACACTCCTCTCACTAGTTGCAGATGAAAAAGAAATGCTATTAGCCATGTTTAGAGAACATGACCTATGAAGCCAGGCTTCATGAACTGGGCTTGTTTAGTTTGGAAAAAAGAAGATTAAGGGGGGACATGATAGCGGTCTTCAAATATCTAAAAGGGTGTCACAAGGAGGAAGGAGAAAATTTGTTCCTCTTGGTTTCTGAGGACAGGACAAGGAGTAATGGGCTTAAAGTGCAGCAGGGGAGGTTTAGATTGGACATTAGGAAAAAATTCCTAACTGTCAGGGTGGTCAAATATTGGAATAAATTGCCAAGGGAGGTGGTGGAATCTCCCTCTCTGGAGATATTTAAGAACAGGTTGGATAGACATCTGTCAGGGATGGTGTAGACGGAGCTTGGTCCTGCCTTGAGGGCGGGGGGCTGGACTCGATGACCTCTCGAGGTCCCTTCCAGTCCTATTATTCTATGATTCTGTCACCACTACCTGGGCATGCAGCAGCAGCTCAGCATCTAACAAAACTCGTATGTTGCAAATAAGTTTCCAAAATGGTCCCCTCAGAGCATCAGATTTCAAAATTAATAATGTTAACACTGCTCTTACACGGTCGATCTCAAAGGACTTTACAGGGAAGGTCATTATCATGATCTCCATTTTACAGATGGGGAATCTAAGGCGCAGGGATGGAGTGATTTGCTTGGGGTCACCCATCAGGCCAGTGGCAGTTCACCCTTCTTACAGCTTCTGTTCTTACAGGCACTCTGTGGGCACGGAGAGAAATCGCTGCATCAGTTACATGCAGGTCACATTTACAAGATGTTCTTTCCATGACAGCTCGACACACACTTTTTCAAATGAAAGCTGAGCTTCTCTAATTACTGTACGTGTCCAGGAGGTGAATCTATAGGCATGTGACTCTAGCGTCTATGCCTTAGTTCGGACAGCGGAGATGTGTGGAGGAGTGGGGTGGGAGGACAGCATGGCCCTCTATGACTTTGCTGGGCTACTGAAGCAAGGCAAAAGGCTTCCTTGCTCCCCACTCTGTCCACCTGCACAAGTACTACCCGTGATCTTCTAATCAGTGGGGGGAAGGGGCATATAAATTCCCACAATTCCAGTTGTTTCCCCAACATGTCAACATTATCATCATCTTACCTCAATTAAGCCTTAACTAGCAGGCTCTCAACCAGCCCTCAATCTCTACAGTCACTGGTTCATTTTGTATGATCACATTAATAGAGTCAACAGTTACCGAGTCAAAGAATGAAGCATCAGCAACACACCCCCTTGTGTTCTTAATACCCCACCCATCAGCCACATCAAACAGGGGTGTGGGCACTCTAGTCCTGCTGGAGCAACCCCCCGCATGCCTCCGTTTAAGCAGTTAACCGGTTAAACATTATGTTTAACCAGTTAACTGATTACATGGGATTTTCCCATCCCTAGAAGGGATCTGAAGAGGTCCAGCCTCCTGCGCTGAGGCAGGACCAAGTAAACCTACACTATATCCCTGACAAATGTTTGTCCAACCTGTTCTTAAAACCTCCACTGATAATTGTTTCAGTGCTTTACAACAGGTCAGGTGCATCCCCATGCAAAAGCACGTGGAGGAAGATCATAACCAAAAAGGGTACTTTGCAGCAGGGCCATCCCTAGCAGTTCCAGTGCCCTAGGCAGTGAGAGCACCTGCATACCTCCCCCCCACCAAAGGGGCGTCACTCAAAGGCTTTGAAGGCAGGTTGTGTGGGGCAAGCCCAGGGTTGTGGGAGGGAGGAGTAGGGCAGAGAGGCAGCAGAGGTTGAGCCACTCACCAGCAGCAGTGGCAAGTGGAGCAATCCAGCCCTAACCCATTCCACTCGCCTGGCTCCCTGCCACATAACTCAGGAGAGGGGACATAAGGAAAGGGATGGGACCGCCCCCTGCACTTACAGGCAGTAGAGTGGTGCGACTGGGAGCTGAGGAGCAGAGCAGGATGGGTCCAGGTTGCTCCACTGCCCTGTTATTGGTGAGTTTTGGGGGTGGGCCCTCCCGCCCACCCGCTGCTGCCAATGTCAGGCCTCCTGTTAGTCCCCCAGGCCGCATGGCTTAGGGGAGGGATCTTGGAAGGAAGACTCGGAAGGAAGAAATTGGGTGGAGCAGGGGTGGGGGACTGAGAGAAGGGGTAGAGTGGGACATGGAGGAGATGGAGCGGGGATGGAGATGAGGCTGGCTGCCGGCGTCAAAGCTTCCCCATAGCCAGTATGCTGCTGCTCAGGGCACAACGAAATTTGGGACAATTTGGTGTCCCATGCAGCTGCATATTTTGCATATTGGCAGGGACCGCCCTGCTTTGTAGAACTGAGGCTCAATATGTTCTGAGAGGAATGCTTCAGCCTCAAAAAGCTCTTTAGACAAGACTCAGTTAATCACAGCGAAGAAACAGCACAAGCAGTGGTAAGTGGCAATTATTGATTTATTCATTTATTTTTGCTTAAAAGAGTTTTGGGGATGTTGGCTCAGGGGGAGGGAGGCCGGCAGCTCAGGCCAACAGGCAGGAGGGGAGCCAGGCCAGCGGTTAGACCAGTGTTTCTCAACTGGTGGTACATGTGCCCTTGTGGGTACTCAAGAGAAGTCTGGGGGGTACTTCAACACAAGTGACATTGGGCAAAAAAAAAAGATCCGGGATTTTTTCCCTGCAAAGGAGATCGAGGAGGGGGCGGCTGCACATACCTGTCAAATTGAACGTTCAGAGCCACGCGCACAGATGTTAACAGCCACTCTGCACACGCACCCCAGCCCCTGGCGGGAAAAGCGTGTGGTTGTGGTGGTGGCTCCGGTGAGCCCCAGGGCAATTCCAAGGGTGGGGCGGGTTTGGGTGGGAAGAAAAGAAAAAGTCACTTCTAGGGCCGACTCTCCTAGTTCATTTCCTCTCCAGCAGCCACCCCAGGGTGCTCCAGCGGGGAGGGCGGCTGAACCTGGAGACATGTTACCCCCATCCCCGCCATTGAGGCAGAGCCAGGCGGCGGGAGTGGGCACTTCAAAGGTAGGGTTAGCATACGTCCGGTGCCTGGCTCTACGGGAGGGGAGGGACATTGGGTAAGAGCTGGGGGCGCCTGGCTCTGGGGGAGACGGTGGGTGCATTAGGTTAGAGCAGGGGGAGGCTGGGGGTGCCTGGCTCTGGAGGGTACTTTTTTTTTTTTTTTGAAAAAGGGGTACTTCATTAAAAAAAAAAAAAAGTTGAGAAACACGGAGTTAGACCATCAGCAAAGCTGAGTGGGAGCACAGAGCCTGGAGGGGAGCCCAGGTGGATCTGCTGATGGACCCCAAGAGAGCCCCAGAGACCATCAATAGAGGAATCATTGAATTCCTCTAGTCGGGCGAACTCCCTCATTTGGGAACAATCAGGTTGCAAACATGCGGAACCAGGGAAGTCCAACCTGTATATGAATGTTAAAATCTGAAATATTTAAAATACTTTCTGTAGCCACACAACAGTCCTAATAAGGCTAGGACTTCTCAGAACTACCTGTGAAAACAGAAATTTGAAGCTGAACCCAGGCACAATGCACTCACAGTAAAAAGAAATATAAGATGTACTGCCTCAAGAGGCCCACTAGATTGTTCCCACACTGGAAAGCATTACAGAGCATTTGGCTGTCTGATAAAGGACTTGATCAGTATTCTTTGATCTTCTATCCTATTGTGATCTTTCACAGAAACTATTTAGAGAAGCTGAACAAACAAAGAAAAAACGTTTTGAATTCATCATGGTGTATTCTATTCTGCTTTCTAAATAGCAACTTGAATTGAACTGGAATATCAACAGTAGATGCAAATTATGGGACACTGAATCTTTTAAAAAACAATGTTGAATGTGTATTTTGAAAGGGACTTTCATATTAGATGTTGAGAAATACACATGCTTATGGACTTTTTTTATATGCACACAGATTCTAGAAGCCATTGAAAAAAAATTGTTCATGTATTTGACCGTGTCTACACTACAGGCTTCTTGCGCAAGAAGCTCTCTTGGAAGAAAACTCTGATTGAATGGCCACCAGGGCACCTGTGCTTTTTCCAATTGCCTTTTTTTGCACAAAAAAACCTTGTTGCCCATTCACACACACCTTTTTGCGCAATAGCTCTAGCGCAAAAAGGAGTTATTCCTTGTAGAAGGAGGTATACCTACACCGGAAAAATCCCGCTGTTCTTTCATTTTACTTGCACAAAAAACGCACTTGAGGTGTGGACGTGCTGCGAGTTTTTGCGCAAAAAACTCTGTAGTGTAGACCTAGCCAGAATGTTTAGTATTCAGCGTGTAATCTTAAGTGATGGGGCTCGTTAAGTCATTCTTTACACACCCCTAGATAAGGTCAGCAGCCATTCGCTCAAAACAATGCATGCACTACATTAAGTGCATAGTGTAGATCAGAATGGGTCCTAAGGCTCATGCATCTCACTCTTTGAGTGTCGAATATTTTCAAAGGAGGGGCACAAGTACATTGCACATACTAGCTTCAGCCCAGTAGGTGGAATTATGCTTTCTTATTGAATATTTTCTAGCAGGACAACTAAAAAATGCCCCTCATAACTTCCACAATGTTAATGACCCTAGTAATAAGTAGAGTTCAAAGGGTCTTAAACATTTCTGCTTTAAGACAGGTCACATTCACAATCCAAACACCACCTCCGCTCACCCCTTCTTTTATTTCTGAAGTTTGAAATTTTGGATGTGATACTCCATATCCCTTACACCAATACACTGACAGCTCAGTTTCCAGCCACCATCTCAACATTCAGGCTAGTTCAAGTGAAACTATGAAATGTGTCCGATTCCCTTGGGATCAGATCACCGGCAAGGTTTCCTTTCCTAGCCCCTGCATTGCTGCAGTCATAGCTAACCCCCATTGTCCCAGAATGCTTTTGACAATTCTCAGTTGTGCAGTTGGGAACAAAAACCGTATCTTCTCCCTAGAGGTGACTCAAGAACTGGGCTTGATGGACTGTTTATAAAGAATCACAATAAGCTCCCTCCAAAATAAGATCCTAATACTCCTCACTCTAGCTGTTGATTACTGCTTTATAGGAAAGCATTGCCTGGGTCTCCTTCCACATGATTTGGGAAGCGTTTTCAGCAAGAAGAGAGTTTTGCAGCATGCTGTGAGCACAGCAAGACTTAGGCTCACCATGCTTTCAGCTGTCAGGGGGATATTAATAACTTGGGTTGAAAAAGCTCCATTTTTGCTTTTGTTTAGCCCATGGTTGGACAAAATATCATCCATGGGCCACACCTGGCCTGCAGGCCAGCGGGAACCTCAGCCAGGTTCCTTGCCTGTCCCGCCCCCACCCTCTGTCCCATATGTTTCTCAGAACACTGCAAGAATGGGGGAGGGAGGGGAGTGGAGGGAAGAGACTTTGCACATTACCCCTGACCCCAGCACAATCTCGCAGCTCCTCTTGGCCGGTAGATTTTTAATGATTACAAGTGGACAGGACCTCTTCCTTCAGTCTCATTCTAAAAATGGCAAGTGGTCCAACCACACTGTGGGGACCCTTTTTCAAAACTGACTCAGAGGGATAAATTGACACTTACTGAATACCCATTGCCATTTCCCAAAGCATCTGGATTTTTCTTAATTTCTTCCATCCATGCACTGACTCTACAGAAATATTAATACATTAATAAAATTGATGGAAGCCATAGGGCTATCACACTCATACAATCCCACTCACTTTAGTAAGATTACATGGGGAGGGACGGTAAATAAGAGCAGAATTTTGTCCTGAGATTTTTTTTTAAATAACTTCTGTTGTTTACATTTACCCATGATTGTTATACACAACACTGTGATTATATGCATATTTCAGAGCTTCCCTTCCCCCAAACCCACAAAAACTTACCCCATTCACTCAATTCACTAGCTCTTGTTAGAAAAAGCAATTGAAATGTGAGCTTAGAGTTACCCAAACACTCTTCTACAGCAAAAATTGCCTTTATATAATGGGTTGATTATTTATTCACCATGGCAATCTCTGCATGGGCACTGTGTGTGTTAATATCCACAACCAACTGTGGAATGTCACACATCTTCTTCAACACACTGGTACAAAACAGCTACAGGATTTGAGACCAGTAGTTTGCAATAGACAGATTTAAGGATTTCATCCTTAGGTAAACCTTGAACCTTTAAAACCAACATGGTACAAATTAATTATTCAAGTTAGTAAATTTTTAATCAATAATTTAAACCAATTGCTCAGTTCTTCCAAAAGTTGGGGAGGAAAGAACTGTCACATTCTACCCTTGGCATGGCTGCCTTAAATCACCTCTCAGAATATCTGCATAATCTGAAAAGCGGAGGAGTCAGGGATTGACAGAAGCACAGGCCTGCAGATATGATTGTGCTAGGGGAGGCAAATGGGGTAGTTGCCCTGGGACCTAGCAATTCCACCACTAGAATGGCAGCACCCAGAGCCTTGGGAGCACTAGGTGGCATGATCCAGCTTGTACTGAAGGGCTGGCAGTGGCAGGCTAGCCCATGCCCCGCCCCTTCCAGCCAAGGTCCTTTCCCTTACAGGAGCACAGAGCCACCCCACAAGCTTGTCCAGGGGGCCGGTAATTCTGTTGGCTCCCTAGGAGAAGCAGCTGGGGAACCATCCACTAAAGAACATGTTCCCCCATCCACTGCAAAGTTAAGCCACTTTTTTTTGAGAGAGAGAGACAGAGACAGAGAGACAAAAGGAAACTACTAAAATCAGTATTAATTCATTCTTCATGTCTGGGAATCCCCTTGGTGGAGTCACGGGCACATATCCAGCAGTCTGGTATCCAAGGGCAACATAAGCTATCCACCATAGTAGGGATGACAGCATGAAAGCAACAATTCCTCCATCTGCCTAGCAAGAATTTGCAGGAAATCCTACCCCAAATCCTGTAGATGCCTAACTGTGGCATCTTTTTAAGCCACACCCTCATCTGTTCTGCATAATCACTAGCCATACAAAAAGTCAGGAAGACAATTAAACTATGACTAGATGCAAAAGCCCAGAGTTTAATTATTTGTTCAGATACAAGAGTTTTGCAAAGAGGAAAAAAAAAGATTATATAAACTGAGCACCACCAGAGCAAAAAAAAACAGTTGTTCATATGCACTTGCAGCACACGGCAACTTTATCCAAGCTTAAGGCAGGAAATGAAAGCCAATAGCCATCTGAAACTGCATGAGGAACTTTGAAGTGAGTTTTACTACAATACCAGGATTAACATATATGGCCTTGTGAAAAAGCTCCATGGGATCTTTAATAATGATACATATTTGGAATCACCAATTTACCAAATGCAGTACCTCCTTTTTCACAAAACCCGTAAGATCATGCTAGGGATATTGGTTCAATACTGATTCAGAAGGAAATGCGCCTATCTGCTAAATTACCAATATTTTTCTTCAAGATCTTCCTTGATTCTGTCCAATTACCAAATTGCCCTGGTCATATTTAAATAACCTGATAATACAATATTTATTATGTATATAGTGCTTGCACATTAAGTCCTCTGCACAAATACAATCTAATGAGATCACAGTGACGTGGCTAGAAGCCAGTGGGAATGGCCAACAATTTAGATCAATAATCCCTCTAAAATGTATCTTTTTTCATGTGAAATCTGTATTAACCCACTGTCAAATTCATTCCAATTTAAACTGTCACATTCAAATGAGAACTGCATTCTTTAGATCTGATTCTCCCCTCCTATTGCTGGTGTAAAAGGAATACCATTGATTTCCCTGGCGTTACTCCCAAGTCACACCATAATCAGAAGAGAATCAGATTATTTTTACCCTATTGTAAATCATTTAAAAATCCTGAAGAACCACTAAGCCACCATCTTCTGGTGAATGGCATTTGAACCACTCCCCGTTACAGAGAAAAAGTGAGAGCTTTGTCTAAACATTTTTGTATATTAGGATTTATTAAATCTTTAGTTTCAATACCTTAACTGATCAATGCAGATCTCCCATAGTACACTGTTTATTGCAACGATCTACCCTAACAAGCAAAACTTAGCCAATTACAGAAATGCAGTAACAAAGTGGAAAATGGCATTATTTCTTAAGAGCTGAAAAGAACTTTCAGACTTGACAGCCACTAGAACAGTCCTTGGACTAAACAAACAAATCTGGGACCTAGAGACATTCAGATGAAAATTACCCCTATTTTCATGCTCTCCCACAGATGGGCACTAAACAAGAAAACCCTGAGATTTATTTGGATTTGTGAAGTGATTGATGTCAGCTTTCTTTTCTCACCCTACAGTAGCAAGTTGGTTCATTGGTTCCAAAATGGGAAAAGGACAAGAGAGCCCTTAACTCCCCTCACTATTTTCTCACCTTGACATTCAGGGCCAAATTCTGACCTTAGTTACATGGATGTAAATCAGGAGCAACCCTGTGGCCTTAAACAAGAGGCACTTCAGATTTACTCACTGACATGAAAATCTGGCCCATAGAATGCAAAACGTAACCATTTCCCCAAATAGCATATCTGAAGCATATCTGAAAATCGCAACCTTGACCATCAGAAATGCTGCACGTAGGCCACAGAGATCAGGCCAAATAAGAGTGTGAAATACTTGAAAAGGGGTGTGTGAGAATGTAATGATACAAACACACACCCAAATAATTTTTAAAAGCAATACCAAAAAAAAACCCCAAAAATATTATAGCAATGTAGTAAAGCATTGAGCCACAAAAAAGTCAAATTCAAAGATAAGATGATGATAATTGTGGTGAGCTTTCCTTCTTCTTTGCATCTTCCTGCAGGTTTTACTGTGGAAAGGAGTGATCCCATCCTTGGAGTGGAATTAGAATTTTGTAGCTGTCTCATCTCTAATTGTGGATACAAGTGACTACAAGAGACTTAGAACTTTTTACAGAGGCTGCCCGGATTCCCTAGATTCCCAGGAGCAATTCAGGCTATTCACCTATCTATTCCCTCAAAGAGATGAAGAAATGGCTTCCACCTCCTACTCTCTGGTCAGAGTAGCAAAGCTACTGTCGGGAGGTTGGCAGGGCAGCTAACTATTTACTGCTGAAACAGGCCAACAGTAAATTCCTATGCCTCAGAGCAAGGAGGAAGCAGGGGCGTAACTGCAGCTCAGATGTCTGTCACTGAATCACTATGCCTTCCTCCTGAGTTGATGCACCCTTTTCTCAAAGCCGTATCAGAATCCCCAAAGTAGCTCTCGAACAGGAGTATTAGTTGAACTTTGATGAAGTATAGCCAGTGAATCATAATACAAAATTCCATGTGGTTCAAAGTAGTTGGAACAATTTCAAACAAATTTGTAAAAGCCTGAAATATGGAGTGCCCAAAAGTAAATACAAAGGAGTTTTCATCCCTTGCTTCTCTTTCTAGTAGTGACATGTTTTTACTAAAGCTCTTGCTAATCTCTTTATTAGCTTCTCTTATTTCTAGGTTTATTGGTTTCCTAGCACTCCCATGTTGTCTTTAGCATTTTTCTTTCAGGTCTCAGTACTGCCCCGATTTCTCTCTAGAAGTCAAGGAGTGAAAAAGGCCCAGCGTGGGAGGCTTCTGTTGCAGGTATGTCAGAGATTCACAAACAGTTCATTTTTGGCAATGCTGTTTTGAGAACAGGAAAATGCAAAAATTGTTAAAACTTTAATGTGGGTCTTGGAAAAGCAGTTGTTTAATCTGCAAACCATCTTTATAGTTCTATTTTATATCTAGCCTTGCAGTCATAAATATATATCCAAATCAGATCTTACCACCAATCAGTTTTGTACAAGAAAAGGGATACTAGATGTCAAGAAAAGCACAGATAATTCCTCCCTCCCTGAAAGAAATACACATTTCTTGAAAAATATGCACAGACTAAGTTAATCTAAAACATTCTCTCCATCTGTGCAGTTGAGTATGTGATGTTGGAGTTCATATATATGTAAATACACCACCCACCCTCACACAGCCTTTTGACATTTTATTTCACACTTTTGAATTCAAACAGAGAAATATTTGTATTGTATTTATTTCCAAGATACTATCATGCGATTTCCTATAGTGAAGAACCTAGCAGATTACAGCAGCCAGAATATTCACAAAATAATTGTCAGATCATTATGTAATGCAGGGCTACTCAACTTTGGGGCCACAATGCTACACACAGCATGTGCCGAGGGCCACAACTTAAGTGTGGTTGCATATACAGGCAGTCCCCAGGTTACATGGATCCGACTTACATCAGATCCCTACTTACAAACGGGGTGAGGCAACCCCGCACTAGCTGCTTCCCCCCAGCAGACCAGGGAGACGCGAAGCTAGCACACCCCGCCCCCCCCAGCAGACCAGGGAGACGCAGAGCGGCTTTTCTCAGCAGACACCTCAGCTTGAGAATAAATGACTGAGGGAAGTGAGGTGGGAGAGAATAAAACTGAGCTCTGGAGAAATGTTTGGCTAGAGTTTGCCCTACAATATGTACCAGTTCCGACTTACATACAAATTCAACTTAAGAACAAACCTACAGTCCCTATCGTGTACGTAACCCGGGGATTGCCTGTACAGGCAAATATATGCAAATAGCTTCTTTCACACTGACAGGCATGAATACAAAGATTAAGGCAAGGCTACATAATACGCAGGGCCCATTTAAGTCAGTTCTGCTGATATTAATAAAATGCAATATTTACCTGATTTCCACCCATATGACAGCACTTTTAATGAGCAATGACAATCCAGGAATGTAACTGCTAAAATATATATCAACAGAAGACCATTATATTGACTTGCCATTGTGGAGCGTGTTCCCAGCGGAGGTCATGTTCAAAGCATCCCAACTGCAGGCCACATGGTGAGCCCCGCGTAAACCCAAACTGCACCACGGGCCACAAACCAACGGGCTGTGGGCTGCATGCGGCCCGTGTGTTGAGTAGCCCTCATCTAATGGGTACCCAGTGTACTGTAGGAAACTAATGGGTAGCCTCAGTTCACTTGTTAGTGGGCAAACATCCAGGTCACCATTAGCACTCCTCATGGCAGCCTCAGAAAAGGCCCTAAGAACTAGATGGAGAGAGAAGACGACTAAACTATTTTAACCGTTCTAAGAAAAACTTAAACAACAAATGGTCTGGTAGCACTTTATATACTAACAAAACATGTAGATCAGGATCTACTGGTAGATCTTGGAGCCTTTGACAGGTGATCCTGAGAAGTTTGACCAGGAGGCTATCAAGTGCTGGCACTTCATCTACCCCACTCAGTACTGCCGTGCTGCCACTTCCCGCTACTTTGGAGGTGCCCCTCATCCTTGGGAGCCTCCTGTTTGCTGTGCAGAGCATGGGAAGAAGAAGAAGGGGGGTGCTAATGTCAGGGTGCCCCTACCTCCACTCTGTACTCCATCTCCATAGAGCAGAGGGGCACAGGGATGGAGAGAGTTTGCTGGCAGCTTTCAGGAGTGGTGCAAGGCCAGGGTAGGGGTGAGCCTGCCTTAGCCCCCTGCACCACCACCTGTGGTAAGCAGTGCATAGCTGGAGCCTGCATTCTGAACATGAACCCCTAATGCACCCCAAATCCCTGTCCACAGCCTGATAAAAGTGAGTGAGGATGGGGGAGGGAGGATGGAGTGAGCAGGGGCAGGGCCTTGAAGAAGGGGTGGGAAGGAGGCAGGGGAAGGGTGTTTGGGTTTGAGGTAGATCCTGAATTGCAGTTTAATTCAAAAACTGATCTCATGCTTAAAAAGGCTGGAGACCACAGATGTAGATGGTATCATGAGCTTTCGTGAAGAAGTGGGCTGTGCCCACGAAAGCTCATGGTACCATCTACATGTTTTATTAGTCTATAAAATGCTACCAGACCATTTGTTGTTGTTTAAGTTTATCCTGTACAGACTAACTCGGCTACCCCCTGAAGTGTTCTAAGAAAAGTGGTTCCTGCCAGATCAAGTTTGATATATTTCTCAGAGCTGTGAAGAGAATATTTAAGAATTGGACAGTACCAAAAAAGATGACAAAGCTATTCCTACCTCTTTCTTTGCCTGATCTCATTTTTTGAGATACTGTTCTTTTTTGACAATTATACTAAAATTGGAGAACTAGGTGATATCCCATCTTTGATACTCCCAGGATGTAGGCTTATTAGAGGAAAAATTAATCGTTTATGTTCATGTTCAAAAAGAAGTTGTCACTTTGTAGCAGAGCATAAGTATTTCCTTCACCTATTCCTGGGCACATTTCAGGAACATTAGGCACATTTCAGGAACACAAGAGGTACAATAATAAAACATCCTAATTGTTACATGAGTCATCCTCTTACCTTTGGAATTCGTCTGGACGCTCTCTCTCGCTCTCCCTCAAACTAATATTGTTTTTCTTCTTCTTTTAGTCTGAAAGATACAAACAAGACAGAAGCAAACATTATGCCAACCAGGAAGACTCTCAAAGCCTCAAAAACAATTTGGATAAAATTCCTTTCAGATGTTCAAAACTATTTTCAGAACACAGCAGTTATACCTCTCAAAGAGCCTTTTTCTGTCAAGATGTCCTACTTCTGTACAACAAATCACTCGACTTAGGGGCTTGGTTAGAAATGATGTGTAGCTCTTCTCCAAGTCCTGACAGATTCATGGAGACAAGACCCACTCTGAGAACCCTGGCACATCCCCTTCCTGCTCTGTGGCAGCTCAGCTCTAGTGAGCTTCCTGATCCTCCCTTGATCAAAAGTAATACAAACTTGGGCTGCATAGCAATTTCTGCTTTATCTCTGCAAAGTTGGGAGGGGGTGACTTCCCATTTCTATGATGAAAACTCCATTGGCTCCCAGAAAAAAGGAGAGGTGTGCCATGGAAGCAGCAAACACTTTTGTGTTGTGCAGGGGAGCTGCGGGTACCGGAGCTGTGTGTCCGGGGGCAGGAGGGAGAGGGAGTGGAGGGGCTCCGTCAGACTGTCTGATGAAGGAGGGAGAAATTATTTGGATGCACAGCAATAAATGGAATCCCCTCATTTCACTACAGGTGGGTATAAACACTTGGGCCTTTTTAGAGTTTGCATTTATACATTTCACAATTCAGATTTTTCTAAGAACACGTCATCAGGTGAGCCACAGCACATACTCAGATCTGATGACTTGTCCCAATTTTCCATAAACAGGTCTTACCTTCTGCTCTAATTTACATCCCAGGGATCTGACTGGATCCAAGAGCTTAAAGGAACTTTTGCACCCCTTCTCCTGGGCTGAGATTAACACCCTTTGTCCATAGCTTATATTTCTAAGTTCCCTTAAGTATAAAATAAATCATATAGCTAGTAGCCAGTTAGATAAAGTGTCTGCCTCCTATTTCAGAAGTAAAATTGAGTTCAGATCCTAAAACTAGGTAGTGTGTTTCTCCCCATCAATGTAATTTTAAGAGTTTTAACCTTTTAGCTGTCATCAGAAGGGGACTTAGAAGCATGTTTATTTCATATTTCACATTCTCTGAGGGATATATTGAATTCTGAAAAGTATGAGTTCACAGACAGCTCTTCAGAAAAAAAAAAATCATAAAATTGGAAGGGAGGACTGACCAAAGTCCATTTTCAAATTCACACACTTTCTTACACGAGTGAAAGAATAGGCCTTCTTACTCAGGAAAAACTTCTACTAAAGTCAAACAGCAACTTTGCTTGAGTGAGAAGTCCCGAATCTGGATCCAAGTCAATGAGCCTGGATCACAAGTTGCTTGCACATTGTGTAATTGTGTAAAATGAAAAGTATACAACATCACCTAATCAGAATGTTAGCTTTGTACTTAGCACAGATGTAAGAGACTACACAAAGGTGCAAGGCAGTAGAAAACCCGTCACAAGTGGCTTATCTGAAATCATCTGGCCTTATTCTTCAAGGAAAATTAATATGGCACATTCTATTTCAATCTAATGTTCATAGTGCCCTGTACTCTCTGACATAAGTATGTACACAGCGTGGGCATGACTGTGTAACAAAGTGGAGTGCCAACTGTGAGATTCAGAGTACCATCATCTTGTACTGACATCCTAACAGCCCTAAACCTTTTAAAACCTAGTTAGTTTTAAGTAAGCTGAATGAAAAGAGAATCTACATAGTGCTTGTGAAGTGGAACACTTTATTTTTTAAAACACATGGATAACTAAAAAGCAGTGGCAGCATTTTATCAAAACTTCCTCCTAAAATTAAACTTTGGAGCTGAAACCAAGAACAGGAAATTTCAACTCCAACTCCCATCCCTATTCCACAGATGGAGATTGGGGGTGGGGAGACGCACAGGAGTGTTACATCCCCAAACTGCAGTGCCAGAGTTGGGCAGTCCCAAGGGCAGCTTCCTTCCCTCCTTCTCTCCCCCAGCTTCGCCCCTTCCCTGAAGTCCCTCCCCCGGATCAGGTCAGAGGCTGAAAGCTGGAGCTGGGCAGTGCAGAGAATCTGCTGCTCTGGTGTTATGGAGCAGGCAGGGGTGCCGACTAATTTGTTGGGCCCCTGAGTGGAATGGGGGGGAAGGGGCTCCGCACTCCCAGAAGGGGCCTCAGGCAGAAGAGATGGGGATGGGGACTTCAGTACCACTTGTAATTCACTTCAGTTCTCCTTCCTCCACTCTTTCCAAGGCAGCCCTTGGTGTTCCGGGGGCAATTTAAAGACCTGGGGCTCTAGATACCAGTATTGCCTTGTGAATGGCTGGGCCCCAGAGCAACTGTCCCCTTTGTGGCCTCCCCTCGTCGGCAGGTACTCGCCTTTCTCTTGCTGGTGCCCGGGGCTGTGACTGCTCCTCAGCCTCCAAACTCCTGACAGCTTGTGCAGGTGTAAAGTGCCACCAGGTGGAAACCTTGGTCCAGAGCCAGCAGAGCCCTTGAGGAGCAGCCACAGGGAGAGTTGGGGGAGTAGCAAGAGGCGGCCCTCTTTGCACATAGCCCATAGCTATCTCCTCCCTACATCCTGAACTACACCCCTCTCTGTACACAGCCCCTAGCTATCCCCTGCCTACATCCTGAGTGGTTTCCAACTTTCCAAGCTGAGCCTCCCCCTTTGAGTTATGATTTTTGATTGCACCACGCCCCCTCCTCCCACAAGGCTGGTGGCCTGCTGAAGTGAGTCGAGGGTGGAGGTGGTACTCTCTCTCTGGACCCCATCATGAGAAGCTGGCCCAAGCACAAAATAGAAGTCAAGCTATGCCTATGTCCAAGGCTGCTGTTCCTCCCATCCCAGGGACTGGAGTCCAGATCTCCAAGTCCCCCACACTGTCTGGGCCCTGAATTTTTTTTAATAGCAAGTTGACATGGGGGGGGGGGGGGGGGACACTCAGACACAAAGATTGAAATCCCTGGGAAAAATGCTTTCTACATCAAAGAGGTTTTTCCACCCCTTCAAGTGGCAGTAGTTTGGTAGGTGCAACTATATTTAACCTAATTTTTAGGCATAAACCAAGCTTAAGAGGAGCTGCTTAGAACACAATATAGGTTTCCTCCTTCGCTACAACAATATCTGCCATTATAATACTGCTCAATAATTTAAACAACCTTTAATTTTCTGTTTAATAGTGAAAATATTTTTCTTAAAGTGTCAGATTGTGTTCCTTTTAAAATGCACTGAAAATGGGGCTTTCAGACACACCTATGTGGTACCTGTGCCTAAAGGGCAAATTCCCAGCTGTAATACATTCTTGTCTACTGACACTTGAAGAGTTAAACCCTGTAATTGTCTTGTCATTTCATCATTGGATTCTTGTAATCAGAAATGAAAACCAAAGTGCATCCTCCTCAGAAAATAAGGTTTTAGACTTTTCTTTTAAATGGAAGACCAAAATATCAGATTAAACCACAATAAATGGTCTCATCCATGCAGTTTTCCTATCTGTGGTTCAACCTGAATCGCGCTTACCCATAACACAGCTTAGAAAGTGTTTTCTTACGATAAAGTGGATTTGTAGTCAACAGAAAACGTTGCTTTTAAAGAACGAAAAAGTCAAAATTGTATCACTACCTGCACATTTCTATGATATTATATCTTTAAGAAAAATAAAAACTGCTTTAAAATAAAGTGCTGCTTTAAGTGTTTGATTGGCTAAAGTATTATAATCTTACATGAAATAAGACTGTTAGTTGAACAGATGCTTCATCTCGGTTGGATATACTAAAAATATTTTAAATTATTGTAAATTATTATTCTTTTCAGAAGACACCCCAGGATTAGCTGTTGTCCAAATGCTGTTTTTGCCATTTGAATAAATGATTATTTCATTTCATCCACAATACAGTAGCTATCCCTGTCGTAACTTCCCTTAGATACAAAGAAACCAAGCACTGTTTGGTGGCTTGCTAGTTTTACTTGTCCAGAGTCCATCTCCTTTCCACTCTTAGAAACTTTCTACCAAAGATTTTTTTCAGTGGGACAGTGTTAACCACATTCTTTTCGTGTCTCTTGCAATGGACTTGTATTTAGATTTTTAAGCGTTGCATTTTAGAATGTTTCTAGAGTAAGAGATGCAGTGACAGACACTATTGTCTATTTCTATTCTAATTCCTATCTGCCCCATGCTCTGCAATCAGTTCAGAACAGCCAATGCATGCATATAATGAAAAAATACTCTTGTTTAAATCCAGACATTTATACTCAATTAGAACAGATATCTTAGACCAGTGCAGCACAGCCAACAGCCTCCGTAGGCCCATGCGCAAGATGTGGGGGCAGCTCCCCATTCCCGTAAGGGGCAGGGCTAGGGCAGCCAGCCCTTAATACTATCTAGAGAGTGGGCTTGGGACACCTCGGCTGCTATAGTAGAGATGGTGGCCTAGAGTTCTAGGCCCCTTTGAAGCGCCAGGCCCGAGGGCAATTGCCCTCCCCTGGTGTCAGGCCTGGATCAGCAGTTAGCAAACTGGGGTTGGGATCCCTAAGTAAATTGTGACCTCAATTCAATGGGGTCACCAGGGCTGGCATAGACTTGCTGGGGCCCAGGGCTGAAGCCCGAGCCCCACCGCACAGGGCCAAAATCAAAGCCTGAAGGCTTCAATCTTTGGCAGCAGGGCTCAGGTTGCAGGGCTCCTGGTTGAGGCTAAGCCCATGGCTGCAGCTTCGGACGCCTCCCACCTGGAGCAGTGGGGCTCAGGCTTTGTCTCCCATCCCACCCAGGGCATTGGGACTCAGGCAGGCTCAGGCTTCAATCCCCTCTTCTGATGTCATGTAGTAATTTTTGTTACCAGAAGGGGATTACAGTACAGTGAAGTTTGAGAACCACCATCTAAGTCCAAAAATAAAAATTAAGTGTTTTTTAAACCGGAACCTCACACAAGAAGGGGTATGTCATTTTGACGTACAAGTCTCATCAATTGTGGAACTTCAGTATTCCTGTAAGTAGACATGTCTTGCATGAAAGATTTGAATTATTACTTATAACACTGTGAATTGACACTCCGCAGACAAGTACAGTAAAACTCCATTAGTCCGGCATCCAATGCTCCGGGACTCCTGATAGTCTGGCACCATCAGGAACCCGGAAGTGCTGGGGCAGCCGGACAGGCTTCCCCCATTCAGCTGCTGCTGAAACTGACCAGCAGCTGAATCGAGGAAGCCGGGAGCAGAGCAGCTGGGGTGCTGCTGGTTTGATCTCATAGCGCTGCCCCTCGGGGCTGCGGGACCAACCCGGCAGCACCCCAGCTGCTCTATTGCAGGTATCCCCGATTCAGCTGCTGCTGAAACTGACCAGCAGCGGCTGAATCAGGGACGGCTGGGGCAGAGCCGGACTATCGTAAGGGGGGGCTATGAGGAGTCTGGGGTGGCATCCCCTCCCACCCCATTGCAGACCCCTCATAGCCCCCCCTTCTGATAGTCCATCATATTTGATAATCCGGCACCTCCTGGGTCCTAAAGGTGCCAGATTATCGGAAGTTTACTGTACAAGGAAACTGTCTATATTCAAGAAATCTATGGTCTAAGAGTCCAAATCTACCAATTCCTCTACATGCTGACTTATTTCACTTACATAAGTAGTCTTAATCAGATCAGGCTCTAAATTAATCCAGTATTAATTGTTATTCACCTTACAGGAATAAACATGAAAAAAATAATCAGAATTATCTGAGAATCTTTCATTTTATGCCAGAATTTTCTCAAGGATAAAATGTTGACTTTTAAGAACAAACGGTTAATGAGTGGAGGATACTTTCTGATGAACTTTCCATGAAACACAAACACATAAGAGCAATTATTGTGCACTAATATAGCAACTTCCATTCAAGACCAGGTCTATATTCAACAGTTAAGTCAACTCAGATACATTGCTCACCTTTTTTAAAAATAATCCACAACTCTGAGCAAGACAGTTAAGACAACCTAACTGCTAGAATAAGAATGGTTCTGCTAATGTAGCTACCACCTCTCAGGGAGGTGGATTACTTACCTGAACCCTCCCATTGCTCTAGCGAGTATCCATGGAAGCACTATAGTGCTGGAGCTGTGCTGCTATAGTGTTTCAAGTGTAAAAAAGCCCCAAGACTCTCAAAAGAGACTTACAAACACTGAGTAAGTTGCACAACACTCTTCCAAGTATTATTCCCATTGTCAGAGAAACAAAATAAGGGATTAAAATTGTAACTTACAAAAAGACCAAAGCAAGGTAGTAGCACCACAAAACTGGGACAGGAGCTGAAAAACCCTACACGTGCCAACACACAGTCTCATGCACTACACATTCCCTTCCCCTATATATGCTGTTGGATTATCTGCTACATGAGTTCAAAGAAAATATATGGATTTCAATTGAACCAATCAGGATGGAGTACATGTTGACTTTGGAAGCAGTCAACACAACTTTTTTGCGCATGTCTTAGCCAATCACAACCATGGATTTCCTTCTTTCTATGGACAAAAATATATTGGCCTCCAGATCACTAGATTCATCTACATAGCCACAAATTATGTAATACCATCATTTAATATGTGATATTTTAGCCATTTTAAAGAAACTGCTATTTCAATAGTATTAATATTTCTCTGTACATATAAAATACAGGAAACTAATGTGTAGAGTACTTGTGTCAGCAAAATTATCTATACATTGTACACATTTTGGTGTACTATGCAAACTTAAGTCCTGGGGACTAATTATGTCTGTAAGGTGAGCCACATTTGGCCCTAATGAAAAAACAACTACTCTTATTTATTCATCTTCTCTTTTGCAGTAGCTACAAAACCAAGCCCACACAGACCATTTAATAAAGAATTAGATTAAGTTTACATCTATTGTTTCTTATTGGAGACATATTGAGAAACCACATGCTGTTTTCTAAAAAAAGTTATGTAGCATCCAGAACAGATGGTGTTTAAGTATTTAAACATCTAGTATTCAGTATCACTGTAATCCACACACCTATTAGTAAAATTAGAAACCTGATGTAAAGTTCCCCTGCTTCTTCATTTTCCCAGTGGTTAACATTTTCAATTATGTATGATATGTCAGTAAAATGGAGAACATCTGTAACTTAGTGGCATGCAGGGCTAAACAACACATGCAAAAGACAAACGGACTGATTCACCATTTCATTTGCTCCCTTTTATATTGAGGGAACTCCCTTAATTTTGGTGAAATTATATCCTTTTTACATTGGTGTAACAGTACAGAATCAGACCCACTCACTTACTTACAAAGTTAAGATTATTTTAAAACTATAGCACTTCTTCCATAGATTTGTCTTTGGATATGGTTCTTAAAAAGTTCTGTGATTACAGATACATTTCTATTCTTAAATCAAAGGGTTTTTTTAATCAAATTTGTTTGGATAACCTTTCTAAAAATCTTAAACATGAATATACCTGTATCAAAAGATTGCTAAAAGGAGTAGGTATTTCTGCCAATTCCCCCAACTTAACTACAGATTTAATTACAGAAAACAATTTAGGTTCATTCATTACCAAAGGACCAGTTGACAGCTACAAGGAGCTGAATATTTTTAACAAAAGCAATACACATAATAGTTCTTTGTTCTCCAACAGAACATAGTTTAGATGTTGGAGTGGGCAATAATATTAAAAAGAATTAGCCAGTGTATATTTTCGTCTGACAACTACAATGGCAAATTTTGTAGAACTAATGTAAGCAGGTCAAAAAAAACAGCTTTTAAGCAATTACATTTTTTCTCTAGTTTTGTCTTTGTATAATTTTCTATGGTTTTTTTAAGCCCAGAGCAAAGACCAACATGTTGAAAAGATTTCTTTTAGGCTCGTCACACTGAAAGCTCAAATTCTTTAAAAGTAGCCACTGAAGTATTGAGAGGTTACTAATGCTCTTTTCAACTATTCAGTGCATGTTTGAGAAAGAAAGGGTAGTTTTACTTCTATGTGCAAGATTTCCAGGTTGTGTAAATAGGCATAGCTCTGCAGAATTTAGTGAAACTATACTAGACTACACCACTTGAGGAATTGGTTCACATACTTCATATTATCTGATGCCACAAATGAGTCTCTACATTCATATAATAAATTATCCAAGCGCACAACAGGAAATGGAAGTGTCTAGGAAGCATTAAGTCACAGATATCCAAAAGCTAGATGAGAAAAAAAGATAACTGGTGCCATCCTGGGGAAATGTACAAAGAAATTCAAATTCTTACAACTTAGGAGAGAGAGTGTCAGCCTAAAGAAAAAAGCAGCCCAGGCAGGCAAAGCAAATTTCTCTTGTGACTGAAGATAATTTACTTCAACAGGTCACCACCGAAAGACTTGTAACAGAATAAGGGTCTGACTCAGTGAGGCAGTCATATCCTTAGAAATACAGAGTGTCATAGTGGGGCTTTAGACAATGCCAGAGGCACACACTCAAAAGTGAAAAGCCTTTGAATAAGAAGCACATTGGGCAAGTAGGAAGACCTGAAAAATGAAGCATGAGGACTCATGAGTAGGGGAGTGAAAATACAGGCCAATGTAAAAAAGTTGGATGAGCAACAGTCACAATCTATTCCTTGACCTCAATAATTGCCTGAAAACAGATAATTCAGAGTCATAATGTTAAGGTTTGACAATTATACAGACAGGCAATGGAACAGCAGTGGCTGATAGGACAAAATCCATAGGATTTTTCTTTTCACGTTTTTTTCAGTGAACCAAAGAGAAAAAGTATGAAGCAGGCATGCCGGGCTATGAAAGACAGGCATCTAGAAAACAGAATTGTTACTGGCACTTGTCACTATTTTATATTCCACAAAGCTGAGGGATTTCTGCTACCTAGCAAGTATCTCTCAGTTCCCTGTGGATCAAAGTATTTGGAATTGTAAAGCCTAGGGTGAAACCCTGGATGCAGAAATCACATGAAGTTGCCAACTTTATGCCTCTACAAAGTTGTGTGGCTCACCATTAAAAGGACTCACATTCCAAAAAAAATTAGAAGATATCCATGAGAAAACTAGAACACAAAGATAATTGAATGAAATGGTTGAGAAATTAAAAAGAAGCAAAATAAATGTGAGAAAGGAAAGAAGCACAGCTCATGAGCTAAAAGTGCCTTCATCACTATAGGAAACAGATATTCATGGCTCAAATATGGCCTGGGATCAAGTGAGCATTGCTGAGATCAGCAAAACATTTTGGGACTAGGAAGTCTCTATAAGGTGCTCAAAAGTCCTTCTGATAGAATGTTATGTCTTCTGAATTTGAAGGATGCACTTTACTTTTGTAAATTAAAATGATTATATATAAAAGTAGTCTTTATAAAAATATACACATTCCCTGTATGTTTGTTGCTGTTATTGTTATTTTAGTGCTTAGTGGTGACATTAAGCACAAGGTAACATGTCATAGTTGGGCTAAGAAAGAAAATGCAGGTAATACTTATAGGTCAGCAGGGTCAAATTTGGCTCTCAACCACACAATGCAACAGAGTTTAAAAAATGGAAATTACATAGGCGTGATGGTAGGATTTTAGCTCTGCACTCCTGATACAAAGAACACTTTGTCCTCACCTGTTTGTATGAATTACAAACTCAATCCCACTCCCCTCCTCAACAAATACCCACCTTACCAGACCATTTGTTGTTTTTTAATTTTATCCTGTACAGACTAACTCAGCTATCCCCTGAAGCTTCTGAACTTATAAACACTCAACTTCTTCCAGACTCACATTTATTTCAGTTCTTCTTTCTCTAGCTCCTCTGTTTAACTGAGAAGACAAATTTTCACTGTCAAATAGAAATCATTGAAGCATCTGGACATCATGTAGCAGCATCCACTCAATGGCACAATAACTGAAGTTATTTTCCATCATGATGGAAAGACAGGGAATCAAGAAGAGATTTAGTAGCTTGTGCATTTACAATCTTCCCCGTAGAAAAAAAAAGGCAATGCCCAGGATCCCCAAACTTCATCCCTTCTCTGGATGTCTTATATGCCATTTATGAAATTTGTTTACAGTAATCATTATTGCACCCATTAAGGAGATATTTAAGGCAACAGTTCAAAGATGCCAAATATAATATTTGTCCATTTTCTAATTTGATGTTTTGCTGACTAACAGATTTGTCACTAGAGCTGGATTTTTAAACTCTCACTTCCCCCCGCCCCCAAATGTTTTTTTCATTCACTGGCAATTTTGGAAAGTTTTTTAAAAAGTCAATTTTGGCTCAGACCAAATAAAGTTTTCAAAGTTAAATAAACTAGGGTCAAGTGAAACATTTTGTTTTGATTTTTAACTATTTGTAAGTAATTTGGAATTTTTAAACATAAAAGGAAAAATTTAAACAATGTTTTAAAAAGCTATTTATTTGTTTTGTGTTAAAACAAGCAATTCACCAAAACCAACACAAATTTGTGAAATGTGTTAGTGTGGTTGAATCTGCATTTTTCACTGAAAAATGTTGCTCATCTCCAATTGCTACTCCTGCTTGAAAGAGCTTTTAGGGCTACATATCACTTTTTACACTGGACATATCGTAAATGCACCATCAATTTATCTTATTAAGTCTTTCCTAATTCATCTGTTTGTTTTTCTATTTCCTGGTGGCATGGGGGGAGTTAACAGTGAAGCTTACCTGCTCTAGCTTGTTGAACTATTCTGTCTTTTTGACTAGACCTCAAGGGCATTTACACAGTTATTTGACAGACACAATGAAAATAAAGAAACATATACAAGCCTCACCAACTCCTTGAGCCCTTCCTCATCTTTGTAATGCACCCACACTGAGACTCATAGTTTGGTCCTAACAACCCTGGAGAAAACAGATGGGAAGACCACTGTAATGGTCAGTCAGACCACTCCAGGGAGATATGGGTTAAACCCAGCCCTGGGAGAGTGTTGGGACTGTAGGCCAATCAGAAAAGGGCTAGAGACAGCCAATTAGGATCCGACTAGGCACTACAGGAAGAGCTCCTGGGGAAGAGAAGTTCACACACTTTTGCTCCAGCTATGGAGCAGGAAGGACCTGGTTGTGTGGTAGGCTAGTGAGGATAAGGGAGACAGAGCAGCACTGGGGAAGGGAGGGTAGAACTGCGTAGCTCTGGCCAAGGCAAACTCCTAAGATGAGGCCTTGTTCTTCAGGCATGAGAAGGACTAGGGCTCCAGGGAGGCCGCCAAGGTTGGAGAAGTCAGCAGGTCCACACCCTCTTGGCAATGAATAGCTGTTTCAGACTGCAGTTTGCTCCTTAAGCAGGGGTTACATGACAAATGGGTTACTGAGGAAAAGTGGTTATAGGGGTTGAGATTCCCTGAACTGATAGACAAATCCACTGTGGCAACTACAAGTAATTGCCCACGTGGAAAAGTAGCTTAAGGATTCAACTTTCTATATATCTTTGCCAACAGGCTTTTCTAATTTTCTTTATTTATTATAAATGTTGTATTAAAAGAACATTTAGTATATTATTTTGTTGTTATAGTCTAGAACAAGTCTTTCCTCTGGAATGTAATTTAGTTTTTGACACTATTCAACCTACTTTTAGATCAGTTTTAAAACTTACTGATCAACTATAACTGTATGCTAAACATAATCATTCACTGTGCATTACTTTGGGTGCAAATCTGTACATTCCTTACACAAGCAAAATGTTTGCTGATATGTCAGGGT
The DNA here is from genome assembly GCF_052426305.1 of Pelodiscus sinensis. Lineage (NCBI taxonomy): Eukaryota > Metazoa > Chordata > Testudines > Trionychidae > Pelodiscus > Pelodiscus sinensis. Next base: position 153,416,841 of record NC_143053.1, read on the forward strand.
ATTTACTGTATTTTGGTTGCCCAAGGCATGCAGGATGAAGCCCACAATCACCACATCATAGCCTTAAAACAGTGTGATATGCAAAAGGCTTAGATGTATTTCAGTTTGACAAGAAAGGGTAGTTAATAAAACTCTTCAGAAACATATATATCTCAAATTGTTATGCTGCTTAATACATTAAAAAAAAAATCAAATCCAGCAGTGTGGGTGTGAGTTTCCTGTTTCCACTGAATGTCAAAACTCCTCCTGGGACCAAACAAACAAACAACATTAAAAAAAAAAACACGATTGGACGGGGGATGGGGAGACTCCACTAAAATATAAGTACAAATATTTGACACATGTGCCAATTAGATATTTATAAAAGATTTTGTTATGCCAACAATATACTTTAGGGTTCATAATCCAATGACAAAGTTATTTTTCACTGAAAGCTGTATCTTAATCTGATCCTGTAGCAATAGGAACTGTGAATCATTACGAAGTTCCCTTTCTCTTCCTCCCGTAGGTTTTTATTCATACCATAGCTCAGAACAGGCTAATCTGTTGGTCCTGACTGAGGAAAGATGTTCAATTTTGTACACGCAGTAAATTCTGTAATAAACCTAGCTCTTTTCATTGTTATGACAGCGCTTTTCCTAATCCAATAAGAATGTCTAAAAGGAATGTAGAATAGTGATAGAAATGTAGCCGTGTTAGTCTGGTGTAGCTGAAACAAAATACAGGAGTATGTAGCACTTTAAAGACTAACAAGATGGTTTATTAAAGCTCATCATATAATAAACCATCTTGTTAGTCTTTAAAGTGCTACATAGACCTGTATTTTGTTAAAAGGAATGTGACTCTCAACCCATAATTCACATCTATTATCTCAGGTTTTCAAAATGTGACTCACAGTTTATCTAAATGGTCAGCCATCTTTTTTGTAAGGGAGGGGATAAGAGACAGTTATTTTACACCAGTAAGTTACATAGATTCAAATTATTTCAGTCTGATGTCTGTAAAGTGTATTAGACTAACCATTGTTCCTAATTGTACTGAATATGTTGCAATGACACTTGTACCTGGGTAAAATTCAGAGCACTGCAGAGGGCCTGTAGAATATCATCATTCCTTAAGCCCATTCATATAATTTTGATTGGTAAAATATACATTTGCCAGTGGCTTGCAACATTGTACAGGACTGGGATAGGTTGGATTTGAAACCTTAAGAGTTACGGTGTACCTGGTAGTTGTTACCACTACTAGATTTTTTTTTTTAATCACCAGAAGAAACAAATGAAAAATGTATAAAATGTTAATAGAAAAAAAAGTGTTGTCTGTTGAAAACCTAATTCAGACTGCTTGGAGGAGGAACAGATCGGACTCTGGGTTTAAGGTTAAAAGCATATGGAGAAAGAGAGCTATTTTTATAGAGTATCATAAAGGGAACTGTTAATCTCCATATTGAAACTGAAATAAGTGTCAATATGTTGCCCAAGTTACCATGAATAGCTCAGTAGCCACATATGAAAATATGCATCTTTGATCTTAAAAAAATGTCAAATATTTCTCTTTACAGCAAGAGGAGATATCAGCTTGTTTTCTCTCATCTTTCTGAAACCAGGACTTATGCATCTCAATTTTGTACCAAAATCCTCTGGAGAAATATTTAAAATGTAACAGGAAACAGTACTGTAGATTTCCTATTCAGGCACAACAGCAGCTATTGCTTCTAAGCACACAAAACTCAGAACTCATTACACCACCCCCATTTATTCTGAGTAATGCCGCAACTTGCAAGTCTTTGCTACTGAGAAGACTTACACCAAACCAAACACTCAGACAGAAAGAGAAGAATGCAATAGCACCTGTCTACAGCCCAGCCCATCCAAGTGGTGTTACATCACACAGAAGTGAGGCATCCCAGGAAGCTGAGTGAAGGCTTTTCACAACACCCAGATCAACCAAGTTCCCACCAGCAATTCTTGAGAACGTACCACTGATGTCCAAGGAATGTCAGTGCTCAAGGGACAGGTCTGGGACATTGGATATAGTTTAGAGCAACTACAGGATAGCACCAGTCCTCGGTACTAAAAAAGTTTTGGCATGGGGAGTATGCTGATTTAGATAACCTTCTCCAAGAAAAGACCCCTCCTCAGCATAGTGCTCTTGATGGCCAGGTGGGCTGGAAGAGCCAGAAGAAGATTAAGAACAGGATTTTTGAGGCACAACGTATCCTTCCAGGTTTAATTAGCTGTGATAACTGAGACTCAAAAGAAACATTTGTCTCTGCTTAAAATACCAGGACATTGTCATGTCCATGTTGTTTAAGGGGGTAATTGCATGGTTGCAGTATAATAAGCCTCTTGAAATGGGAGAAGAATAGTGACCCAAATGTCAAATGTACAGCAAGTTGCCTAACCATCCCTATAGCTGCTGACATGGGTTGGGAGCCTGGGAACAAACAGGTTTTCAGTTTGTATCTTAAGGGGTTTGTTCATCCAGTCTGCTTCTTACAAAACGGTGCAAGGGTGTCCCAAATGTAGTGATCAGCACAGGACCCATTTTTACTGAGAAAGTTCTAGGTCTCTTCAGATAGGCGGTGGCAGCCAATATTTTCAGAGGGAGAAAAACATTGCTCCCCTAGAGGGAGAGAGATCCTATTTAGTCTTAATATGGGTTGGGATTTACTGTTAGATGTCTGAGGAGACTACAGTTGCCTCTTTGAAAAAGGCTGTCCAGTAGGCTTCAGAGGCTATGTCTACACTACCAAGATATTTCAAAGTAAGTTATTTGGAAATAACTCCCAAAATAACCACTTTGAAAAAAGCTTATTCCTCTTCACAAGCTGGAGTTGTTATTTTTGAAATAACAAGCCCATTATTTCAAAACAACAGGCTTAGTAGTGTGGATGTTTGCTTTGTTATTTGGAAATAAGGGGCGTTGCCTTGGGCCTTGCGCTTTCATGGCCCCACGCTGCCCGGTGCCTGCCCGCTAGGCTGCTCACTCACTGCCATGGCTGGGAGCCACCCGGCCACATGGTGCAGCCAACCACAACATGCTGCCTTGGGCCCCGCAAACTTTTTGGCCAGGCCTGACCATGGTCTCAGTTCATATTGTGCCCTTAATGGCTGCTTGACACGATTCATCAAGAAATGGCTGCTAATTGCACTGCTGTCCCCATTCCACCACTCCTTTTGCCTCACCCTAGCATTTTCCACAGGAATATATGGTTTATAGTCAAAATATTTCCTAACCCAGGACTCTATGGTAAGGGATGCCACCCAGGGCTCTCGGTGATATCACTTGTTCGATCACATTACACATCTCTTTTTCTTAAAAAAAAGTGTTAGCGATGGGATTAATGGTATACAGGCAGCCAGCAGGTCTCTGGTCTGCAGTGCTCATATCACAGACTGATATGTGAATGGCTATTACCAAAACCATGAGGGAGAAGAAACACCCTGAGACAAAGGATTAAAGAGCCTGGGTTAGCAGCCACAGCTGATCTTCACAGAAGCAGATGATGTCCAGGGATCCAATTCCTTCTTTATCTTTTTTAAATACAGCCATTCCTAGGAGCAGGTGTCCAAAAAAATGCATGGATCTAGGCAGTGGAATTAGGATGCCAGAGGGCCCAGAAATCTACTCAGTGGTTTCTGAGGTGGCTAAAAGGGAAGTGCCTCTTTCTGCAGATGGACGAGATGTGATGTTATCTGATTACAGTATGACCATGCAAAATCATTGTTCCTACTATTGTTTTATAACTGCAACAAATCTTATCCAAAGTGTGATGCATGGCCAAAATAGGTTAAGCAGCTTGCAGGCTAAATGACCTAGATTCAACCTTTAGATACAGGTTAGAAAAGTATGTAAATGGATCATTAAGGCCAGTCCATGCTAGATGGGCTAGAAGATTGAAAAGCAAACCTTACTGTTAGAAAATAGAAGTGATACTAATTGTATGCGTGCGCTTATATATTGTTAAATGTTAGATATGAAAGCAGATAGTTCCTATCACTATAGCTATTGATTCAGACATCAAAAGGAAATATTGTCATTTAAAACAAGCTGTAAAGATATGTAATACTGTATTCATCTCTTTCAAAGATATTGCAAATCACCCAAGAATGGTGGAAAATGGGCAACTGCCTCATGTTAATCTATATAGTTAATTACTGATGAAGCTTAGGAAATAGAACTATTTCAAAATCTTGATGATTGCCTACTGTGTGCCCAAGGATTTTGAGCTGTTAAGGGAAGGCCTAGAACTGTATAAAATCCCTTGGATATTGATCCTTTTAAAACTCAGATCTGCTTAAGCTTCATTGGGATGAGTTTAAGTCTCAATTTTGAGATCTCCATTCCTCAGCTACTTCATCCTATATATGTACATTGGACTATAACCTACGGAGTAACCCTGAAAGAACTCTTGACAACTACAAAGCTCACCAGGCTTATCGGTTAATCATGTAAACGACTGTTCACTAACATGCCTAATGCTGATGTAGAGAGATAGAGGCACCTGCACAGATACATGAAATTAAACTCTCTCATCATTTGTGCTTTTAGAGAATGATGGAGAAAATAATAGAATTTGTACTGAAAACCTTACACCAACAAAAGTGAAACCCATTCCTGTACCAAGATTAATAGACCTATGCGTTCAAATACACAATGCAGGTCCCAGGTTAAAGATAGAAAACATGTAAATATTTCTGCTGTTGGAGACTGCAGAACGTAATACAAATACATGAAAATTCTAGATACAAACATTAATAAAGAAAAAATATTTTTCAACATGAAGGGCAGTGCAGTGCTTTAAAAAATGAATTTGCCAGATTAAACAGCAATTTATGTTATGGTTATTGCTTTTGAATTCTTACTTAAACATTTTTACATTTTAAAAGCAATATATTTCTCCACAAATATTGCACCTCATTTAAAGTGGTCTTTTTATGTTGCATTGTAGAGAGTAAATCTAAACAAAAACTTAAAAACAATGTAAATTATTCTAACCATTGGAATGACCCTAATTACCCTACATTTCCAGTTCAGTCCTGCTTAAGAGCCACAATGCTGCTTTTTTTGGGGGAGGAGGGGGAGTAACTAACTAGAGACATTATTGTGACACTCCGGGGTACATTTTGCCATTATTTACCAAACTTTCCTTTTAAATAAAAGGTACTCACTGACCTAATTCATTATTATTTTGCTAATGGCCCTGTATCTGAGCTTGTGGTCCAATCAGCATCACTACTATAAAACAGTAACAATTAGACTGATGGCTCTTTATCATTATAATAAATTACTTGACTGAGTATACAGCAGTTCATGCAGAAAGGAAAGCTACTGATTGAGTAACTATAAGCCGTGGTAAACTAGCATAAGGAAGGCCATTATCTTTGTTTCAGTACTATAAATATTTATTGTTAATGAAAATAATTGATAACACTTATGTTGATGGACTTTAAAAAAAAACATGCTGTGATTCCCATAATTTGCTAAAATATCCACAGTAAAGATGGTTAAATGTTAACAGGGAAGACATACAGCTATTAAGGAATGATAGCTTTGTGTATTTGGTTTAGTGGTTTGAGCAGGAAATAATTACATTTATCCTGAGTTAAAAGCACCATAATATTCCTAAAGATTTTCAGCCATTTCAGTAGGGTTCACAAATATGGGTCAGATCCTGCTTCCAATGAAGATACTGGAAACAGTGCAATTGACATGAATGGGGGGGAGATGGAGTAGGCTCATACAGCCAGTCCATCACTAATGCACACAGTGCTAACAAGTCTGCCTAATTCAGAGGAGGCCACAGCAATGAGATATTGCATTTTGAGCTACATTGGTATATAAGAGCAGACTAGGATTAACCTTTTGTTGGCCCCCATGGGGAATAACTGTAATAGACAGGGGAGGGAGTAATCCCTGGAGGGAGGCAGGAGTTGGGGAGCAAGAAAAGCTGCATCCCCACCCCGACCCAGAGCAGTGCAGAGCTAGTAAGTACCTCTCTGTGGAGGACTTGGGTCCATCTCCATCTGAGCTGTAGCTCCTCCAGAGAGCAGCAGCTGCTCTTCCCACCCTCCTGGCAGGAAGCTGACTCAGTGTCCTGTCACCAGTGTCTTAAGGGCAAGTGACCATGGATGGGAGGATAGAAGGCAGAAAGGAGATGGTTGTGAGTGGATCAGAGGCAGGAAAAAGGCAAGCCAGGTTCCAGCTCTCCCCCCTCTTTCCTATGGAGTGTCTGAGTGGCAACCATAATGGGCCCCATCCTAATGTGGCACCACTGTAAACCCAATAGCATATAAGAGAGGGAGGTCCTGGGCAGGTCATCCTCCATGGAAACACCTTGATTTTCCTAGCACCCCCACTTTCACCTTTGGTTTGAAGTATCTTATGTTGATACTTCACAGCTATTGCACATATCCTACGCTTTGCCTTAGACTACCGCTCTAAACTATCTCCCACTTTCATATGGTTAAAAATAGAGGGTTCTTTTACTTGTCATAGTTCGGCTACATACGTAATTTAGGTACAGCAGTTGGAACAATCCTCTTTACAGTGACTTTACAGTGACCTCAGACAGACTGCACCCGAGGTTGTGGAAAGAGGGGAACTGCCAGCATTGTTTTCCAGAACAAAAGCACCATGCTAGCTTATAGGGCTTTAAACTTGCATTAATGCTCAAGCTTATAAACACGGAATAAGATGTAGTAAGGATAACATCATGCTCAAGACAATGAGTCAATACTACTCTGTTTCATTCAATCGGTGAAACATAAGACCAAGGTGTCTGCAAGCCACTGCAAGTTTTTAATCAAAAAAGTTAAACATTTTTTCAGGAACCAAAGTTAAGTTTTTCCTCCAAAACTGTAAAGAATTGTCTATATAATAATCAGTAATCTAAACTCTTTTGCCTCTAACCCCTGTGTTTCTTGTGCTGTCATGTTCTTTAGACTATTCTAGTGACTTCTGGAGTTGCAGTAATACAAATTCAGCAATCAAGAGAGCTTCCAACTATGGTACAACACAGACATCAAATTTAATATGTACACCCATTGTTTTCTAAATGCCTCTTTTTTTTCCCCTGAGAATCAAACTAAAAGAAAGTCAGAGAGAAAGAAATACTTCTAATAACTGTACAATATTAGCTGAGTGTAAGAAGATCAAGTGATGGGTAACGTTAGCTTCAAATTACTTCTGTAAAGTTTTTCATCCAGCCTTTTAAAATTGTGAAATGTAAGGCCGGGTCCACATTAGGACAAAAATCTGTGTTTTTCTGTGATTAAAATTCAACACTGAAGTTGTTTCTCTAGCCAACTGATACCTACATATACAGGCAGTCCCCGAGTTACGCGGATCCAACTTATGTCAGATCCGCACTTACGAACGGGGCTTTTCTCGCCCCGGAACTCAAGGGCGGCGGGACCACCCAGACGCGCAGTGGTCCCGCCACCGCGTCCTCCGGGGCGAGAAAAGCTGCTCCAGGTGTCCCTGCGACTTTGCTCGGGGTGTCCCTGGTCTGCTGGAGACTCCTCCCAGCAGACCAGGGACACCCCCAGCAGACCAGGGAGACCCGGAGCAAAGCCTTGGAGGCGCGGAACCCCGCCGCCTCTGCGACTTTGCTCTGGGTGTCCCTGGTCTGCTGGGGACCCCCCCCCCCGAGCAGACCAGGGACACCCGGAGCAAAGCCTTGGAGGTGCGGAACCCCGCTGCCTCCACGGCTTTGCTCCGGGTCTCCCTGGTCTGCTGGGGGGGGGGGGCGCAGCTAATGCGCCCCGCCCCCCACGAGCAGACCACGCTTTTGTTGTGGACGCCTGGGGTAGAGCAGCTGGGGTGCTGCCGGGTTGGTCCTTGGGGGACCTACCCGGCAGTGCCCCAGCTCTTCTGTCCCAGGCTCCAGATTCAGCCACTGTTAAAACTGATCAGTGGCTGATTCCAGGAAGCTGGGGGCAGAGCAACTCTGCCTCGGGCTTCCTGTAGTCAGCCCCTGGTCAGTTTCAGCAGCAGCGGCGGCTGAATCTGGAGCCAGTTCCAAGTTACGTACAAATTCAACTTAAGAACAAACCTATAGTCCCTATCTTGTATGTAACCCGGGGACTGCCTGTACAGGCAGTCCCCGAGTTACGCGGATCCGACTTACGTCGGATCCGCAGTTACGAACGGGGCACTTCCTCTCCCCGGTCTCGAGCAGACCAGGGAGAGGAAGCAAAGCGGCGGCGGAACGCGCGGCCAGCTGACAGCCCAGACGCGTCTGGGCTGTCAGCTGGCCGCGCGTTCTGCCGCTCTGCTCTGCTCCGCTCTGCTCCCCCTCCCCCTGGTCTGCAGGGTGGGGGGGGGAGCAGAGCGGAGCGCGCGGCCAGCTGACAGCCCAGACGCGTCTGGGCTGTCAGCTGGCCGCGCGTTCTGCCGCTCTGCTCTGCTCCGCTCTGCTCCCCCTCCCCCTGGTCTGCAAACCATGGGGGGGGGGGGAAGCAGAGCGGAGCACGCGACCAGCTGACAGCCCAGACGCGTCTGGGCTGTCAGCTGGCCGCGGGTTCCGCCGCTCTGCTCTGCTCCGCTCTGCTCCCCCTCCCCCTGGTCTGCAAACCATGGGGGGGGGGGGGAAGCAGAGCGGAGCACGCGACCAGCTGACAGCCCAGACGCGTCTGGGCTGTCAGCTGGCCGCGGGTTCCGCTGCTCTGCTCTACTCTGCTCCCCCTCCCCCTGGTCTGCAGACCTGGGGGACGGGGAGCAGAGCAGAGCAAAGCCGCGGAGCCCGAGGGCAGCAGGATAGCCACGGCGCGTCTGGGCTGTCCCGCTGCCCGCGTGTTCCGCCGCTTTGCTCCCCGTCCCCCTGGTCTGCAGACCAGGGGGACGGGGAGCAAAGCAGAGCAAAGCCACGGAGCCCGAGGGCAGCAGGATAGCCACGGCGCGTCTGGGCTGTCCCGCTGCCCCCGTGCTCCGCGGCTTTGCTCCGGACGCCTGTGGTACAGCAGCTGGGGCGCTGCCGGTTGGTCCCGTAGCGCCGCTCTGGGTGCCACTGGACCAACCCAGCAGCACCCCAGCTGCTCTGTCCCAGGTGTCCCCTAGTCAGCAGCTGCTGAAAATGACCAGTGGCTGACTACAGGAAGCCCCTGCCCCGGGCTTCCTGGAATCAGCCGCTGATCAGTTTCAGCAGCAGCTGACTTGGGGATGCCTGGGGTTCTTAAGTTGAATCTGTATGTAAGTCAGAACTGGCGTCCAGATTCAGCCACTGTTGAAACTGATCAGTTTCAGCAGCGGCTGCCGCCAGTTCCGACTTACATACAGATTCTTAAGAACAAACCTACAGTCCCTATCTTGTACGTAACCCGGGGACTGCCTGTATTGTGAACACAATGTTTTATTCAAGTACAGTAGAACCCCATTTATCAGAGATGCCATTATCCAGCTCTTCATATTAACCAAACCAGCAGCTGCTAATGGCTGATGGCACTATGGCTCAGCAAGCCATCCCAGGCAGCTGAGGTCCAGTTGTCAGTGCTGTGCAGGGCTGACTGGCTGAGGCACGCCCCGACTCCAGATTAAAATCATGGATAGAAAGGGTTTTGCCAATTTTCCTGATTGGATAATAAAAAAATTGGAATAATCTGGCCCTGGTCCCAATTAGATTGGATAAATGGAGTTCCACTGTAAATGTAAAGCACATTCAAAATAAAGCACAAGTTGGGGAGGTTGCACACACTAAATAAGTGACACTGGTTCTTTCACCAAGAGGTTTTTATTTTTTTCCCACAAAAATGTAAAAACTAAAGGTTCGCTGTGAAAATGAAAAATATGCTTTTTTCCTTGGAAAACTGATTTCTAGGACCCGTGCTGATCATATAAATCAAATTGCCTCACACTTCTGCCTCCACGTGTTCTGGTTTTCAACTTAAGTTTATTCTGCAATCAGGATGTAGAAATAGAATTTTTCTTCACTAGTTTGTTTCTGGAGATGGAGAAGCAAATGGATGATTTTGGATAAAAGTTACTGGCTACTTGCATAGTTCCAAAATAGTCCATCATTCTCATGGACCAGTGGTCCCCAACCATGGCGGGGCCCCCCCATAACCGCATTCCAGGGGCCGGCGCTCTCCCCTCAAGCGCCGAGCGCCCGGGGCCGGCGCTGGCGCTCTCTCCCCGCCCCCCATGCGCTGCGGGGGGGTCAATCCGCGGCGCCCCCGGGCCGGTGCTCACCATGCGCCACACGCCCGGGGCCGGCTCCGGCACTGCGCATGCGCCACGTGCCCGGGGCCAGGCCAGCCCTGAGCACTTGGCGGGCGCCGCCAAAGGCCCCCGCGGGCGCCATGGCGCCCGCGGGCACCGTGTTGGGGACCACGGTCATGGACACTGGTTTGGGAGATAGACTTACAGCATCTTTTGCTTCAGGGAGTGACATTAGCCTCGCATCTTCTACAAAATGTAACAGTGGTGCAAATAGCAAAAAACCTATCCTGGCTGCAGGTCATAAAGTTATGCACTGGACCCTCACACTGGAATTTTTCAGTAGCTGTCTTTTGGCAGAGACTGGTGGCCAGAGTGCTGAACTGGGATTCTGGAGACCATGTTTCTATTCTGGGCTGTGATCTGATATGTGACCCTGAACAATTCACTTCTTTGCATCTCTGTTCTCCTCCCACACTTTGTTTTGTCTCTTCAGATTGTAAACTCTGTGGGGCAGGAACCATCTCTTAGGGTGTGTCTAGACTACATGGCTCCGTTGACCAAGCCATGTAAACTAGTTTACCCGACATAGTCAATGAAGCCGGGATTTAAATAGTCCCCGCTTCATTAAAATAAACATGGTCGCCGAGCTGTGCCGACAATCAGCTGATCCAGCACAGCGCAGCAAACTAGATGTGGATCAGTCGACAAAGGTTTCCCTTGTCGACTGATCCGCGTCTAGACTGCTGCACTGTGCCGGATCAGCTGATTGTCGGCACAGTGCAGCAGCCATTTTTATTTTAATGAAGCGGGGACTATTTAAATCCCCGCTTCATTGACTATGTCAGGTAAACTAGTTTACATGGCTCTGTTGATGGAGCCATGTAGTCTACACACCCTTACTGTGCACGTGTGTAGCCTCTTAATAGGAGCCCCCTCCCTCTTTCAAATAGCTAGTTTCTAAGCAGTACTGTAGTAATAACAATGTCTTGTCCACTTACTGGCACAGAACTACTTTATAACTTTACTAAACAGGATCTGACATGTCTTCAATTAAGGCACGATTGCTTACTTCTAAATTCTATTTCTGCCACCAGGTGTTTTGTGCTGATAAAAATTTATATTATAGCACCCAGCCTTGAAGTATCCAATTTACCTGCTGCCACAATTTTTAAGGATTTTATACAATGATCAGATCTGATTAGACCTGATATCAAATAAAATGTAAGAAATGTGCTGCAAATTAGTGTTGTAAAAATAATAGTGCTACTCTGAAAATAGAAAGTACTGAATAAGCTCTACATGCTCAAGTAACACAAAATAATTAACACGCTGCAATCTGCTGACTGTCAAGCCAAGAGTGGAGACACCAGGATTTCAAATGCAAATTAGGAGAAAACTGCCAGTAGTACAAGAAATTAGTTTACAAGCATGTAAAGATGGCAAGTCAGGTAGGAAAAATTCAAGCCATTATATTGTATGAGGGACACACGAAAAGCTCTAGGACTCTTCCATTCTCCCAAACAGTTGAGATTAGGATTTTCATGTAGGTGACATCTTAGTTCACAAGGTAACGTGTACAGATTACATATAAAAAAAAATCTCACTAGTATTTTGATTTAATTTGCATTACTTGGTTATTTCTTCACAGTGTGTAATTTACTGAATTCATTAGCAGATACTGTATTTATTGGCCAACTGTATTTATTGGCCAACCATCCTTGACTTCATATTTGTTTCCATACTCCCATTTCACTAATGAAATACAAACATACAGAAAAAAAAAACCTTTCCTTTCAACATGATGAAAAGGACAGTTCCTATAGTTAATACTAGGATGTTCTAAAATTAAATACTGGTACTGTATTCCCTACCCATAGAGAGTTACCATTCAGAAACAATAACTTAGATTTTGTCAGAAAAAATAAACTTGATATAAAATAGTTGGCTGGAAAGGTGCAGCCTCCTCACTTCTTGTTAAGCAGGGCTCTACTGCTCAGGCTAACTGTGCATAATGACATCATTCAGAATGAGAGCACTGTCTTTCCAGGAATTCTCTCATTCAATATTTGAGATACCACCACCTCTTTTTCCATAATGCTGCAGTATAAACCCAAACGTACCCATAGCTATAAGACCATAAGAAAGTCTGCTCTCTTAACAGAACAGTAAGAGTTTACTTCTTTTTTAATTTAGAAATATTACAGCCAGCCAGATGGAGTTCAACACAAGAAAGTTAAGTAAGGACAGTCTATCTTTAAGCTTACATCGTTCTTATATCTGTGTGTCAGTACTGCCCTCTGGGTTCTGCAAAGCACGTTTGCATACTCTGGCCACAGAGTGGAAGAAAGCAACAGCTGCTACAACACTTCCTGCTCCTCACCTGCAGCATGTAGCCTAAGGAGATCTGATACAGCTTTATTCCTCCACAATACAGGCAGTCCCCGGGTTACATGGATCCGACTTACATCGGACCCCTACTTACAAACGGGGTGAGGCAGCCCCGCAGTAGCTGCTTCCCCCCAGCAGACCAGGGAGATGCGAAGCTAGTGCCCCCCCCAGCAGACCAGGGAGACACGGAGCAGCTTTTCTCAGCAGACACCTCAGCTTGAGAATAAAGGACTGAGGGAAGTGAGGTGTGGGAGAATAAAACTGAGCTCTGGAGAAATGTTTGGCTAGAGTTTCCCCTACAATATGTACCAGTTCCGACTTACATACAAATTCAACTTAAGAACAAACCTACAGTCCCTATCTTGTATGTAACCCGGGGACTGCCTTTACTACAATCTGTGGGATAACGAGAGGAAGTATCAAATTAGGTAAGGGGACAGACAGCACTGTGTGTATGCAGTGTTTCTCAAAGCGGGCTGTTCTGATTTGGTTATCTAATGGCTCCCATTGGCTCTGGTTTGCCATTTCCAGCCAAAGGGAGCAATGAGGACCCAATGGGAGCCATGAACTGTAGCCAATAGGAGCCGCTGTGTGACTGATGAGTGGCTATGCCTACAAAGTACTTGAAAGGACCTTCTTCCCTATCAGCTGCTGGTTAGCAGATTCATGATAAATTTGAAGCTCTACCCTATTTGATATGTATGAGGGTGGACATGAAGAAAAAACAGAAAGCTCCTTCTGCCCGTATTTTACCTGTACATACTGGAAGGAGGACTGAGCTTTCTGTCTCTTGTCCCCACCAACCTCTAGTATACAGAGGCCCGATTGTGTCACACTGTAGTTTGATCCATCTTCACAGGCCTGTAGGTAGGAATTTCTGGGATGTGTGCACTTTTTTTTTTTGTAAACGTGGACCTAAAGGGTGCAAGCAATCCCCTTCCCCGAACCTACCCAAAGTAAGTGCCAGCCGGGGAGAAAGGCAGAAGCAGTGTGCTGCTTGAGCCTCCCTCCCCTATGCTCCAGCCAGCCCAGGGAAGGCTGGGGCTGATTTCCCTCCCTCCGGGGGAAATAAGGTCCAGCCTTCCTTCAGCCAGCCAGAGCATGGGGGAGGGAGGTTTGGACAGCGCGCCATTCCTGCCTTCCTTTGGCAGGCCAAAGCATGCTTACTTGGAGGACTATGGCGGGTGCTCACACACCATCTGCACCTCCCTGTGTACAGGCCTGCTTCATTTGATGGAAGAGATTGTACAACTCTGCAACTTTGCCTCCTGAGTCTTGCTCTGTGTTGTGATCTCCCTCTCTCTCGCTCAACATACATACACCTCTACTGCTGCATGTCCATGTTGTTCCTTCAGTAGGCCTAATGTGGTCATGAAAACAATTCAAGACACATCCTTAGCTTTCTTCAGTGAATTCTACACGTGCACACCTATACAGTCCAAAGCTATTTTTCCTGGATGCCAGTGAGAAAGAAAGAAAAAATGATAGACTATATTTAAATCCCTGGAAGGCACTCAGATTTCCCCCATGGAATAAGTGTGCTGTCTTCACAGTATTCTTACTCCCTGCAGGCCTGGATAATGAAGGTCTACGGTTGGCAGTGAACTCTGTTTCAAATCTAATAAATAGCAGGCCAATCCTTTTTCTTTTGGTTAGTCTCTGCTCTCTCCCCCAACACCACTCCATGTTTCTCTACTTCTTTTATCCTCTTCCTTCCCATCCTGCATCTCCTCTTTTGCATTCATACTTGATATTTCTGCAGCCCAGTAGTTTTTTTTATAGGGGCCTGTAGAAGCAACACTGGAATGAAACTGACACAGTGATGCTTCTGGAGACATGCATTGTCTGGTGCTCTGATGCTTCTGGAGACATGCATTGAAAAAGCGACTGAACCAGTTTGATCCTCTGCAGCTAGAGGTGCTATGGGGTAAGTAAGGGCCATACAGAGTACAATCACAAGCCAATTTTAAAACCCAATATTCAGCCCCAATTTTAGGTAGCTATGCAGTTTATGCCCTCCTTCAGAAAACATAATGAATTATAATTAATGGAGATTGCCTATCTCCTAGAACTAGAAGGAACCTTGAAAGGTCATTGAGTTGAGTGGAGTCCAGTCCCCTGCCTTCACAGCAGGACCAAGTACCATCCCTGACAAATTTTTGCCCCAAATGGTCTCTGCAAGAATTTAACTCACAACCCTGGGTTTAGCAGGCCAATGCTCAAACCACTGAGCTATCCCTCCCCCCATAATAAAGATAAGAAAAAGCAACTGACTGAACCCTCAAACAACCACTCATGACTGTTTCATGACAACATGCATGATGTAATATTATGAGAAATTTTGGGGTCAGATTTTCAAGAGCATGTAGTATTGGGCAAACTCTGTTCCCATTAAGCCAATGGTAAAAATACCATCCTGATATTCCTGTGGCGCCTACCAATAGCAGGAATTATCTCCTCCAGCAGCAGCTGGCAAAAAATAAAAAATATGTTTTAATTAAAACAAATCATGCAAAACCAAGTCAATGCTCAGGTGAGTATAGATCCATAGTTAAATGTTTGTAGTATCAAGCCTATATGTAGTTCAGTCCTTTTGATATTTGAGTTGTGGCAACACGAACAATATACTAGGCACTTTCCAAATACAGTGGAAGATACTGCATAAAAAGAAGAAAGATCAGTGGGGTAGGAGGGAATAGGAGCACAATATACAAACAAAGTGTTCACAGAGATGACAGACACACCTTCGTTCTAATTATGTCTAATGTATTTTGATTTTAGAGTTGTCTTTCCTATCCCATTTCAAAATTTTGCCTGGTTTCTATTTTTTAATTTTATTTTATAAATTACCCTTGCCCATTTTTTAAATATATTTGTGATATACAAGTACAAATAGAATAGCTATCTATGGCTTGAGAAAAATCCCAGAAACTTCCCATGTGAATTACACAGAGGAGACAGAAAGGATGGGGTCAGTGGTTGAGGAATACCCTGCAGAATGTGAGAGACCTGGGTACAAGTCCCACTCCACCTCAGACTTGCTGTGTGACTTGGAGCTCACTTTGCCAACATTAAAAGCTGGGTGGTGCTCAGATACTACTTGAATTGGAACCATGCAAGTACCTTTGATAGAATAGGATTGATTATAATGCCAAAACATGATAAAAGCTTTACAGACAGGTATGAAAACAAGGTTCAAGATAACGGTTCTGCAAATATTTAGTCATGTGAACAATCCACTGAAAATCAGTGAGAAATTCTTGTGTATGCTTGAAAGTAATCAGACCCAAAATAGACAATTCACAAATGAAGGCTAAAAGTGAATGATGAGAATTTACATGCTTCTTAGTTCATTTTTTAAATTTGGATTTTACATCTGTCATCTATTTTCTTCATAGTTCAGTAGGGCTAGAGTTTATTGGCTTTTTGGAAGAAGTGAAGTTTTCAAGAGGGTGCTGAGTAACAACAAAGTTCATAACCCAATTTGTAAAAGAATTTAATAGAATACAATTAATAATCCTTCAGAATGTTTGAATTTCATTCAAAAGTAAGAATTTAAAATACCTGATTTAGCTATCTCCCCACTTTTACATAGATCCCTGCTCCCATGAAAATGGCCCTGTGTTACATAGGGCAGGTATTCCAGCAGCATGCAGGGGAACCCAGGACTACACCCTACATTGGGTTCCAGACCAGGTACTTGCTAACAAGCGACCATAACTGCTATACAGTCCTTCTCTTGCTGTTTCCCTGGGGTTCTTCCTACATATTTGGCTTTCCCTATCTCTGAGTCTGTCAGCCTCCACTGGAGTTGGAAAACTAGCCACCTCCCTCTTTCCAGCCAGCTACCTGGCTGAATACTTGCCCTGTCTGTTCCTGCAGAGGGGAGTAGCTTAATTAGCTGCCTCCAGTCTAAATCTCCCCTTTTTGAAGTTTAACCAGTTGATTGGGCCTATCTGCTCTAATTCAGCTCTTGCAGGGCTAGTATGGGGAGTCCACCCCATCACACTGACCCATGTAAAAACCTTTTAATGACGTTGCAGCTCCTTAGAGGCAGCAGTGAAGGAAAACTGTAATTTCACTCAGGCTGTGTCTACTCCACAGGGCTTTATCAGAAAAAGGTACATAAATTTGTGCTCCGAAATTTGCATATCTTTTTCCCATAGTTTTTTCGGAAGAGGCTTTTCTGAAATTTGTCCCATCTCCACTGGAAGGAGGAAGACAGGGCTTCCAAAAGAGTGAGTCTGCTCTTCTGCAAAAAAACAAAACAAAACAAAACAAAAAAAACACACGGAAGAGCAGACGCGTTCCCTGGACATGGCGGAGTTTTTTTGATACCCCTCCAGAATCCCAGAAAAACCCTGTAGTCTAGACATAACCTCAGTCTTATCAGTTCAGACAAGAGTTTAAATTCTGCAGTGCAAATGCCCAAAAGGCTGATTTAAAACAGCTTAAAGAGAAGTTCCTCATAACTACCTCTCCCCCTCAGATCATTTTGTAGGTACAACTCCCCAAAACCTGAAAATGCAATGGACAAAATCATCAGCAGTAGATATTCTCTGAAGCCAAATGAAAGTATCTTTCACAACTAAAGGTTGGACAGACAGATAAGACTATCTGGACTCAGCAAGCATTTTTAGAAACTCTCTCAAGTGCCAAGACGACTCCTCACAGGCATGGGAACCAAGGTCACTTCACTGTTCCTAAATTATATCCTCTAGACTGGTACAAAGGAAATTATAGCTGTCCCAAACTTGCACAGACTCTCCAGTCACCGAGCTTGCAGAAAAAGCCAGCACCCTTAAAATATATAATTTGAGGAGAGACACAGAAGTAGAAATGCAGGAGAGCCAGTAACAACAGATATAGTGCTGTCTAAAATGGAGGGGCAGAACTGAATTCTGCCCTGGAAAGGAACCACTCATGTCCAAACCAAGTCAAAGGGGGCTGCCTCCTGGCATATCAGAAAAGAATTTAGCTCTGGTCTGTAATAGACATGGACGGAGCATGTCAAGAGGGGGTGGGCCAGAGTTTTAGTAGTGGACAGGTTAAGGAAGATGCACACCATTCTTCCTCTGTGGAAAATCTGAATAAAAAAAATAATACAGCCTGTGGCTCTGTTGACTCTTCCACTGGTCTTGGAGACAGACACAAATAGGGGCAGTCCCTAGTAGTATGGCTTCAATTGTGGCATGCTGCCAGGGAGTCTGAGGAAGAGAGATGGATGCCCGGATTTACTACAAATCCTTGGGGATCTGCCAGGTGGTATCTGTGACCTTGACAGGAAAATGTGAGGGGATTTACATGAGGACATCCTCACAGATTTCCTCTAGCAGACCCCTGTCCATTGGGAAAGCAGTAACTTTACTAGTACCAGCACTCACACTGGCACAACTACCCTTACAGGAACAGACCAATGCAATTTTCACATATACCTCCCCATGCTTGCAGGCAGAGCTGGATTTTCAATTAGACAGTGGGCACATGCCTAAGGGCACCAGCATTCTAGGGCAGTGGTCCCCAACACGGTGCCCGCAGGCGCCATGGTGCCCGCGGGGCCATTTGTGTGCGTCCGCCAAGTGCTCGGGGCTGGCCTGGCCCCGGGCACATGGTGCATGCATGGAGCTGGAGCCGGACACCGGCCCCAGGAACACCGCGAATTTGCCGCTCGTGCCCCGGGCACGCGGCACTTGCGGGGGGGGGGGGGCGCTGGCCCCAGGCGCACGGCGCTTGTGGGAGGGCCCACCCCCGAGCACGCGGCTATGGGGGGGCCCCGCCCCCGGGCGTGCATGTGTCCCCGCCCTCTGGCATCCGGCAGGCGAACGGCCACGCCCCCTGGCGCCCGGCAGCCTCTAAAGGTTGGGGACCACTGTTCTAGGGGATGGGGACCAGAGCAGGGAGCAGTGTTCTTTACAGTGTTTGTGATGTCACTGTCAGCTATTGAGAGAGAGAGAAGTATGTGTGCAAGTCCTGGAAAGTAAACAAAAGAGGGATTACATAGAGTCTGACCCTGAAAACATATATATACACATGAGTAACTATACTTGCGAGTAAACTGCTTAATGTGTGTAAGTGTTGCAATAATGGATTCTTGCTCATATTAGGTTGTAACTTACTGAAAAGTTACAGTTGTTTTTAAGCTAATTTTTAATATATTTTATTAAGAATAATATTGCAATGCAATATTTTAATACAGGTTGAACCTCTCTAGTCCAGACCCCTCTGGACGTGACTGGTGCCGAACCATAGAATTTGCAGGATCACAAGAGGTCAATATTGTCTAACAGCATTACCAGCACTTCCACTGCTGATTGAGCTTTTAGATAAAATATAGGGGTAAATTACAGCTACATAACAGCACTGAACGCTGAAAGCTAGGATTAATGGCTGTAAACAAGCTTTATGGGTACGTCTACACTTGCTCCCTTGTTCGAGCTAGGGATGCAAATGTGGGCGACCAAAATTGCTAATGAAGCGGGGATTTAAATATCCCGCGCTTCATTAGCATGATTTCCCCGGCACATTACTCCGCTCAACAGCTGATTCGAACCAGGAAGTGCGTGCCGGGATTCGTTGGTTTGAACCAAACCCCTTCGTTCGAACTAACATTACTCCTCATTTAAATCCCCGCTTCATTAGCGATTTCGGTTGCCTACATTTGAATCCCTAGCTCAAACTAGGGAGCAAGTATAGACATACCCTATGGGACTGCAGGAAACTTGGCCACACCCATGATCTGTGGATATCCGGCTAACTGAAATCATGCTGCACCATGGATGTCACCGGACCAGAGACACACAGACTAGAGAGGGTCAATCTGTAAATACCTAGCTTTTATACTGTACTTTTCATCCAGAGATATCCAAGTGGTTTATGAAGGGAGTTAAGTTTCCTTACTCCTACGTTACATATAGGGAAACTGAAGCACCAAGCAATGACAAGACTTGCCCAAGGTCATCTATCGGGATAGTGGCACAGCTGAGGAGAAAACTCAAATGCTTATCAGATAGTCGACTAGTCGCTTCCGCATCCCCTCCCTCTCCCGCTTATTGCCTGTATCAGAAAGAGGCAGTAAGGGGGGGGGGATGAAAAGGAGGGGGTGCTTCAAAGCAGCAATGCCTGGAGTCCTCAGCTGGCCTGGGCTGCACATGACATTTCGAAGCAGCAGCGCCACATGGAGCTCCCCGCTAATCCTGGGCTCCGTGAAGCGTTGCTGCTTTAAAATGCCACAGGAAGCATGGGGCCAGTGAGTCCCCTTTTGGCCCCAAGCTCCCCACAGCACTTTTGTGCTACCCCTGGGCTGTTGCTACACTTCAAAGGCAAAAGCGCTGTGGGGAGCTCGGGGCCAAAAGGGGACTCACTGGCCCCATGGTCCCTGTGGCATTTCAGAGTCCCCTTTTGGCCCTGAGCTCCCCACAGCACTTTTGCCTTTGAAGTGTAGCAACAGCCCTGAGGTAGCACAAAAGTGTTGTGGGGAGCATGAGGTCAGAAAGGGACTTACTGGCCCCATGCTCCCCTGGGGCTGTTGCTACACTTCAAAGGTGGAAGCGCCCTTATTAACTAATCTAATAGTCAATGCAAGTTGCATCAACTATTCAATTAGCCAAATAATTGGAATTGTACATCCTTCCCTCAGACTCATGCCCTAGTCATTGGATCACAGTGATTCCTTTTCTTTCTTTATCTGTTTATTCCTGTATGTGTTCACATAAATAATTATTTTAAGACAATGCAATTTAAACGCCTTTCAGTTTATCTGTCTTAATTTAAAAAGATGTAGTTCAGTATCTCTGTTTACCACACCTTCCTTACTCTGTTCTGTATAAATAACTACATCATTCATATCTGTGTACTGTCATTTATTTATATTGGCAGCAGTTCGCAAAATGTACTAAACTCTGCAGATAGAAACAGTGCCTACCCCATAGAGCTAATGCATATTAATGCATAACTACGTTGCCACCACTTCCTCACTTACTGAAGTTTCATTAGTACTATACCAGGAAAGGGCTATGGATTCCAGCTTCATAGAAGTAGCATGCCTTCAATTCAGTCGAGCAAACCCCTAATCTCTACTGGACAGTAAACATTTCCATAAAGGTGACAGGACACCACAAAATCTCAAATAGGGAACATAAAATTTGTGAGTTCCAACTCACAATGTCCTTGTAGTTTTCCCATCAGGGAGGCAGAAATTTGCATAATGACCCAAAATGACAAGTGCTTTGGTCCTCTGTTCCCCTATCTACATCTATCTGAGGACATCCATGGAGAGCAGGGCCACACTGGCCTCATGACAGTCTGGCTTCTAAGGGAGCTTCTCTACTAGCCACAGCTCACAAGCTCTCTCTTAGAGGAGCTATTTACTATACAATGGTTTGAACTATGAAAGGCATGGTGACTGGTATTCCCCCTCACTCTGATCTTCTATAAACAGAAACCAATCCACCCATGGATGCACCTATGTCGGGAGGAGAAGTTGAGCCACAATTTTCCCTTTCAATCCCCTCCGGTGAAGACTCAATGAAACTGGGCCCCCTTTGAACTAGGGAAGACAATCCATTCAGATCAATTAAATCTCAAACCACACAGGGGTGATTTATTTTATGTAGTACAATTAACATTTAGTTTTTCCTGATTTGGTTTCACGGTTTCAGAAAGATGTAAGCTAAATTCCTAATGATGTGCTTTTAAAAACTGCTCTAATAGCCAAACCTTTACTGTGATTTAGGAAAAACCTGATGCATAAACAATAATCATACTCACACTCCCTACTTTTTATACTAATAAATAGCAAACTCAGCTGGATCATTTAAAAATACAGCAAATGTCATGTTTACTCACATCAAGATTCCAGATAGCAAAACAGACATACAAGTGTTATCCTCTAATAAGTTTTTCATCAGTCTACGAAATGTAAGATTTACACCAGACACATAGTAGACTGGCTGCAAGCAAAATATATGGAGCAGAAACAAATTTGCATCACATAAAATCCTGGTACTACTGACCCAAAGAACAGGTCAAATGAAACTAGGAAGCTTTTCATCTCAGACAAGGAAAAACTTAATCTTGCTTTAGGCTACTTACTGTGTCTACTTTGATTCTTGCTTATCAAAGCACTTTAAAAGTATGGGAACCAAGCATCAGCAAAAATTGAGAGCTATTTTGAAAAACAGATTCAATACTTTTAAGTTTGGACCAACAGAACTGCTTTATTTCTGAAGGTATTTGAAATAATTAAACCACACTTTTAAAACAATTTAGAGGGTAAAGCTCAAAACCATCAAATAACAAATAGCAGATGACTTGAATAGCAATTCATGAAGCATCTAAGAAAACTTTTAAAGAAATATAATGAATTCATACAGAACTCTCACTAAAGTACTACCATAGAATTCCTAGTCTGCCAGATGAGTCATGGAATGCATGCCTGCCAATTCCTTCTTCACCTTAGCCTTTCTTCACCTTTTCTCAACTCTGGCTACACATTGAGAAGGTGAGACAAAACTATTAGAATTGTACTTATTCCTTCGTCAATGACTGAATAGTGTGAAAATTCTGCAGGGACAGTTCACACTATCTCTGGAGGAAGAAAATATTTTGCAAAGCAGTGGTCCTTTAATCAATGAAGAAGCAAGGTTTGGGAACTTGGAAGATACTCTTGTCTAGATATCCCATATCAGAAGCCTGCTTATTAGGACTCAAGGAAAGAAAAGTGAGAAAGTAAAAAAAAAAATCTTTGGGATCCCAAATAAAAACAGAGAACCACTCGTAGGGGTGTAAACCAGTCTAAAATACTCCCTAGAACAGCGGTGTCCAAAATGCTAGCCATATGTGGCTATTAGGGATGTTATCATATAGCCAAGTAAGCGATTAACCAGTAACCCTGGGATTATCAATTAATCCTATCAACTACACACACACACCTCTGATACAGAGGAAGCAATGGGGGAGGAGAGGGAACCCATGCCCATGAGGCTTTAAACAAGCTCCTCTGGAGCACCAAATCTGCCCCTGATAAATTACATGACTATGCATTTACACAATAGCTAACATCCCAAGTGGCCAGTTGAGTGTGGCTAGTTCACTATTGCAGTAGCCACTATAGTTGGACACCATGTGAACTGCTTGGACACCATGGCTCTCGAATGTGTAGCTGAGATTTTTACCAAGATACTTTTGGACACACAGTTAGAGTAAACAAAACATTTTCAGCCTCCTAGCCATCCAAATGCTACTCACCCTTATGAGAATCCTATGCTGATAGAATGTACCTTTTACAATACAGAAGGAATAAATATAAACAAATGTTACATGGCTATGCATTACACAGTAACTAACAAACTTCCTTCCCCTCCCCCATTCCAGTGAAAACAGGAGATGAGTATAGATTTGACTATCAAGCCTGCCACCACCACCTAAGGCATACTGGTTTATGATCATAATCAGGAGTTGGATGGGAGTCAGTGGAGAGTTTGGTTTGAATATGAAAGGTAAGAGGCAAGATGTTGTAATTAGCTAATAAAAATGGTCTTAGTGGAGAATTTGCAGCCAGCCTCCATTGCTTGATGACAGGTGGGTTAGGAGAGGGTTTCTAGAGTAAAGGCTGACATGAGCAAGTTATACATGGGCTGAGGGAAGGATCATTTGTGGAATGGGTAATGGAATAGTTTAAGAATTTAAGAAACTGCATGTATTCCAAATTTATTTAAATATTTATCGAACTTCCCGTAAGAGTTTTTTTCTGTATTTTTAATCACCATTCCTTGGCTCAGAGAGATGATAATTTTATTTTGATGCAGCAATTTTTTCCCCTATTAATAATAATTTTGTGTGAGGAAGATCATTGGAGACTTTTTTGAGCACAGAGACACCTGTCTCTTAGTTCACTTGTAAACAAGTTTATTTGTTAATTAAGACTTGACATCACACAACCACTACCCTCTAAATATTTTAGACCAAGTTGCAGTTGTTGGAACATCAAGGGAGTCATAATTTTTAATACACTAAGTAGGAATAAGACCCTCCGGAAAAGGGCGCTTTTTCCGGAGGATCGGGGCCAGTCTAGACGCTCTTTTCCGGCTTTTTTAAAAGCCGGAAAAAAGCGGCGGACATTTTTATTTAAATGCCGCGGGGGATATTTAAATCCCCCGCGGATTTCCCTACGACGACTAGTGAAATTTACATGCCCCTTCCGGGAAAGGGGCCAGTGTAGACGTAGCCTACAAGTTTAAGTTTCAGGAGGTTCACTCTCAAGTTCCAAATGATTTTATCATGAGATAAATCATTTTGTACTAATGAATCCTTTTCCATTTTGGAAGTCAAAATAATACATGCAAGTTTTTCACAACACAAAGCTCTACTTTACAGAAGAGGAAGAACTGTAATTCAAGAAAATGAAAATCTGTGCGCTCTCTCTCTCTCTCTCTCTCTCTCACCTCTGGAGGTACAATCATCATTAAATATAATTAAGAGCCCTTCAAATCCAAGGATATCCATTTATATCAGCAGGTATTTGCGGATCAATGTTGCAGAAATGTATGATACACAATTTTTTTATGTAGAACCCTGCAAATTTTCAGATAACCATTTTATATTATAGGTATCTCCAGATCATTTTTGCAGACAGCAATTTTGTATGGGTGCAGGACTATAAATATAACCATTGTACTCCAACTTTTTAAAACAAGCCATCTCTTGCTTGCATCAATCAACATGTTAAGAAATATTTTCCAATTCTTTTCTGTGGCTTCAAACAAAACATTGAAAGTTTTTCCATCTTTAAAATGTTACCAGTGAAAAATCCTGGGTTTTAAGCCAATACTAAGACAGCCATTTGTGTTCCCTCCAGAAACACAGAAGGAAGCTTGAGGTTTAATCAGGTGGAAAAAGAATGCAGTACTGTAATTGTTTGAGAGGGGTGGGGGGGAACTTCTGCTTGAAGCGTCTTTAATGTGGTTCTAAAGAAACCATTTTCTACAGAGACGCTTACAAACATTGACACGAAGTTGAGAAAAAAAAAAAAGGCTCGGAAACAGAACCAGAGCCCGCTGAACAGACTCTGTCTGGGGGTAGTGAACCTTAGGCGCTAAAGCCATGGGAAAGCTAAATGAAACGCACACTGACCTCCGGCCCTGCAGCAGAGAGGGGGTGGGGGCAGGGGAATGGCGAGGAGTCCCATAGCCCACCCTCCCGGAGGTTCTCACAGCAGCAGGTGGATTGCCCTGCCACAGAGGGGTGGGGGAAGTTAGGGGCAGACTCGGTTCCCCAGAGCACCCTCTGCCAGGCTCAGGCTCCCGCCCACCGGGGCCATTCACCCCTCTCCCTCCCCTAAGCCGCGAGCGTTGCCCATCTCCGCTCCAGCAGCATCCCGCGCCCCGAGAGGCACCACGTACCCAGCTGGCGGGAGAGCCGCTTCGGTGCGCCCCTCCGTGGCGCGGCGGGATCCCGGGGTGGCCGCGGGCGCGCGGAGCAGCGAGGGCTGGGGGAAGCGGCGGCGGCGCCTTGTACCTGCGCGCTGCCCGCAGGGCAGGTGGAAGCGGCCCCCGCCCCAGGGCACGGCTGGCTGGAGCGCCGCAGCAGCAGCAGCAGCAGCAGCAGCAGCTCGGGCCGAGGGAATGAATGGGAGCGGGGAGGAGACAGCCAGGGGGCGGGGGGCTGCTGCTGCCACCGCCCCGCTCGGGGCTCTGCGCAGGGAGAATCCCCCCGCCCCCACAGGCTGCTTGGAGACCGGCGCACCCCACCCGCGCCAGCAGCGGTAGCGCCAAGTAAAGGTGTTTGCGGACCCAGTGGGAGGGGGTGACCATGGGCTGTGGGCGGTGAGTCTTGACTGGTCTTTATTTGACCGCTGGATACATGCAAACTAATGGCATTTTAAGCTTGACACTTTTGGCTGGGTAGATGGCAGCGGTAACCAGGGCTGCTAAATGTGCCTTGTGTCTGCCCGCAGGTTTGATGCTAGGCTGCAATCTTTTCATTAAAGCTTAATCTTTCATTCTTGGATGCTTTTAGGACAGTCCCCATGTGCACCCCTCGGGCCGGACGTGCCTTCTCCGGCTGCATGGCCCTCTAAAAGGGGGGGGGCTTTTTTGGGTTGGGGGTTGCTGACCCACAGAAAAATCAGGTGGAGGGGGGGGGGCTGCACACAAGTGAGAAGCAAAAAAAACAAGAATAAAACCTCCCTCACTGATATGGCCCCGACTGAGAAGGAGAAAGACACTCCCCACATTCTCCTCCCACACCAGAGCCTAGTTGGGGCACAGGGTGGAAGATTCTGTGTGCTCCAGCCCCATGGAAGAGTGGGGAGGGAGCAACAAATCTCAGGGCCAGATCCAGGAAAAACAGGGAGGGAGGGCACATCTGGCCCCCCCAGGCCTTAGGTTCCCTACCCCTTCTTTAAAGGCTTCCTCCTTCCTTCCCAGTCTGTAGGCTTGCTAGCTTCTTCTACAAAGTGACACTTTCTGCCCTAACCTTACTCCCCATCCCCACCAGTCTCACTGGAGAAAATCAACAGTTTTTACATCTTGAAATTTTAGTTGTTATTTTTGGTTGGAATTTAGAAACCCAACAGCAGATGATGGGGAGAGGAAATAATGAAAAGTCTGTGAAACTGGCCTCCCTCTTCCCCCACTTATTCACTAGTAGCTCTGGCTATTATGCTGTGTAAATCCTGGCAGAATCGGATTCTGAGGGGCTGCTGCCTTGGATGCAGTCAGTGTAATTGTGGGCCTAAGGTGCACAGCCCGTCCCCACTTTTATTGTATCATTGGGACTTCACAAGGAAACAGCATATCTGATGTCCATGAACATTGCAGGCTCATAAAACTTGGAGACCTGTTAGATCTTCCGGTTACTTCCCTACCTACCTCCACAAGCGTGTTCCTTGATGTGCTTTTGGTCAAGTCGAGCTTAGATATAGCAAGGGGTGGTGCTCCCTTCTTGAGGGCAACACATTACAAGACCCCAGGCTACTTTTAAAACTACCTTTTTTTGCTGTTTTGTGTGATTGATGCCACGTTCTGGACCTCATTTTTAAAGGCACGTTTAAAGTTTAAGGTTTAATATACACAACAGATGCCGCAGACACATGAGACTTGACACCGTGGGGAGTGAGTTAATGTATAATTAGGGTTGGGCATTGGTTTTTGAACAGCTGTTGGTGGTGTAATATATACCTGTGCTTCTCTTTGAATTATTTATCCAGTGAATTGCAACATCTCCCATTGGCTGAATATCTGTATTGTACTTGTGTATTAATTTTGAAAATCCATAGCAGTACAAGTTGATAACATCTGCTGTGTGGCTTTTTATTTTTTCATTGCTCTTAAAAAGTTATCTCTGACTACCTAAGGAACTACTGTTGTCAACCTTTTTAAAAATCTAGCTTCTCTACCAGAGCACTTAGGCCGACCCCTGTAATCTTTATGGCATTTAATATGAAAATAGTGACCACAGCGCACCCAGTTAAAACAAAAACCTTAATGGCATGGACTTCATTTTTCAGTTAGTTTTTCATAATAAAAAGGTGTTGTTTTAATTTTTTTTAATGTTCTCTTGGCACAAGATCATGTTTCATGCTAGAGCACATTTTTATGGCCATTATAAACTTCTGGGCTTTATAGTAATGTGCTGACAATCTGAATAGTAGCTTTGTGATTGTTATACAAATAGATGGGGGAAGCAGAGATGAGCAGGTAAGAAAGTGGATACAGTTGGAGCAATAAACTGCAGTGAAATCTGCTTGCATGTGCTTTCCACACTTGAGATCACTGCTTTTTCTTACAAATCATTAGGCATCTGTTTTATGTGAAGACATGTTTGAGAAGGCTCAAAGCTACCTGTGAGACAGGAAAAGTAATTAAGACCCGATCCTGCATTCCTCATGTACCCAAACTTCTTATTGACTTAAGCTGGAGCTTTCAGTGAAAAAGAAATGCAGAATTAGGTCCTTAATTATGTGAAGATTCATGCCCTCTTTTACCTATGCAATATTTTGTATGGAGTCAGGTACTACATGATGGCAGAAGTGTGCCTCAGCGGATCTGATTGTAGGATCAGGCCTAACATTTGTTTGTTCAACCATGTATTTATTTAAATTACATGGAAATAAATTTCACTTTAAATTTCACATAGCATGTGGCAGGATATGCAAGAGGGCATATAAACTTTGATGTCTGAAGCATGCTGGCTCATAGGAAAGCTACTAGCTGCCTGCTGGGCACCTTCTGACACGATTTGAAAGTTGAGAGGAAATTCAGAGTTCTGTAGAAGTGCACTGATTTTCAAAGTACAAGCAGGTACCACACAATTAGAGGCTGAGTGCAAATGGATATACGCATTCTTATTAATGTATTTAACAAATCATTAATAAAATAATGTACTGCATATGTGCCATAAATTATTTTCATATACTGGTTGAACCTCTCTAGTCTAGTACTTTCTGGTCCAGCAGCATTGGTGGTCCAGCATGATTTTAGTTAGCCAGATGTCCATTTATCATAGGTATGGCCAAGTTTCCCACTGTCCCATAAAGTTTGTTTACAGACACCAGTCCTGGCTCTCAGGGTTCTGAACTATTACTTAGCTCTAATTTACCCCTAAATGTCTTCTAAGAGCACAGTAAGCAGTGGAAGTGTTGGTAATGCTGTTAGACAATATTGACCTCACGTGATTTGGCAAATTCTCTGGTTTGGCACCAGTCAGGTCTTGAGGATACCGGACTAGAGAGGTTCAACCTGTATTGATAATTACTTAAGCTTTTTGATAACTTTATTACCTAACCCATATTTTCTCCAAAACAAAGCAAATTATACATTGCTCGATGAAGACTTGTAAATCAGCCTATTTTCAATTATAAATACTAGCCATATTTTTATTTTTCAAAACACAATGGAAGCACTGACAAAATCATAAGTAGTGAAAATGTTTGGGGTTTTTTCATGCTCTGGTAACACAAAAATACCTATATAGATTTTCTTCAGCCTTTTAAAAAATAAATTTCCCTGTTGGAAGACTAGCACAAGTATGAAAAATTGTAGTCCAAATGGAATAATTTGTGAATATAATAAACTATCGAATATCAGAGCTAAAAATTAAAATATTTCCTCCTCCATTAATGTAATGATGTATTCCTAGTGGTAATTCTTGCTACCCTAGAAGGAGTGACATGTTTGTTCTTAAACTTAATATTTTTTCCAATAATTTATTTCCCTGGTTAGATGCCCTCTAATGAAATATCTAAAATTATTTTTTTCTACTTTGCATTTCACCCATCAAATTTTTGGATGAGTTTAGAGTGTTTTCCTCAGTAAGTAAGCCATCTCCATTTGAAGTGATGTGTCACAAAGGGGGGACCCAGCCTAGCTATATTCAGCAAATCAAAGTGAAGTGAGAACAAGAGGAATGACTGGAGGTATTGAGATCAAGCTTTGCATGCTTGGAAGTACAAGCATGTCAGCAGGACTGAAAGCTTTTGTCATCATATCCAGATTCTTGTCCATCACACAGTATTCCACCTGCAATAAGGTCATATGGATCACAAGGCTATCTATAGCACAAACTCAAAAAGCTACTTAAAAGCATTCATTTTTCCATATTAACCCTGGAGAGATCATGAACACTCCAGCAAATAGAAGATGTTGTATTATATGGACTGCTGTTGTATATCCCAGTTTTGAGGGATCACACTAACAAACAGTTTCTGTGTATATTTATGACAATTCAGTGTAATGTAGATCAACTATTAGGTGACTGAATGCTGATGTTCTGACTCAGAAAAAATTCCCATTGAAGTCAAAGGAAGTTTTACTTAACCGAGAATAATAGAATTTGATCTAGGGCTTGCAAGAAAGAAATATTCTTTCTACAATTAGACATGTATGTATTTAATACACAAACATAGTATATTAGGGAAGCATTGTATGGAAACATAAGATATTCTATGGCTCAAGAGAATGTTTCTGTCTCCAGTGCCCTCAATTCATCTTAAATTCACATTGAATTTACTGTTTATCTCAGTAATTTAAGTAGGAAAACTCCCACAGTTCAGGGGTAGAGGGTACATTTGCTTTTGCTTTTCTCATGTCCAATTGCTTATTCATGCCTCACCTCTTTGTCAGCTCGTGTTTAAAATACATCTGTGTGTCTTTAGGATTCAGTGAATGTTCTCTGACAACTTCAGTAAATGCAGTGTTTGTTAACACATTTTCCATATATGGTTTCACAGCCACAGTTTCCATTTTTTTTCTTTGCTAAATTTGAATGTTAGCTAGATCAGTACTGTACCATCAGTTTTCTTATTTTTAAAGCACCTACATTTGATTATCCTGGAAACCATATTCTTGCAATATTAAATCCAGGGCCACCTAGAAGCTCCTAAAGACACAATTCTGCAACAGAAAATAGAAGGTTCTACTGCATGCTTTTCATTTTCCTGGATCTGTTGGTTTTAAAAGAGAAAATTAATGAAAATAAATTACAGATTAACTACATACAATTTAACAAGCCACCTGAAGTAAATCTGAAAGATTTTTGTTTTGTTTTTTCAAATTCATTCCTACCTACTCAATAATCTCCTCTTCACCCTACAGAACTATTGCCCTTGCAGGATATATTCATTCACATCACACACTTGTTTTCCCAACTATTTACAATACTTGTAAAGAATGCATTGTAACCCTTTTCTTCCTCTCTGTGTGGCTACGTCTACATTGGCCCGTTCTCCGGAAGAGGCATGTTAATTTCCAACTTCAGAATCGGGAAATCTGCGGGGGATTTAAATATCCCCCACGGGATTTAAATAAACATGGCTGCCGCTTTTTTTCCGGCTTGGGGAAAAGCCAGAAAAAAGCGTCTAGACTGGCACGATCCTCCGGAATAAAGCCCTTTTCCGGAGGATCTCTTATTCCTACTTCAAAGTGTAGACGTAGTGTAAATGTAGACGTAGCCTGTATTTCTATGAGATTGTGCCACCTGATAGATTTTGTTGAATCTCACATGGCTAAATGAGTCATCTGCAGCTATTTTGAATCAAATAAAGGTGAAGAGGGTATTCATTCAAGCTACGTCTACATTGCAAGGTTTTTGCGCAAAAATGTCTATTTTTGCGCAAAAACTTGCGGTGCGTCCACATGTCAAATGCACTTTTGCGCAAGTAAATCAGGAGTAAAACAGCAGAACAGAGGGCTTTTGCCGGTGTAAATAAACCTCCTTCTACAAGGCATAACTCTTTTATGCGTTACAGCTATTGCACAAAAAGGCAAGTGTGGACGCTCCAGAGGGGTTTCTTGTGCAAGAAACCCCTATGGGGAAAAAGCACAGGTGCTCTGATGGCCATTCTTTCTTGCGCAAGAGTGTCCATGCATTGTGGACGCTCTGTTGCACAAAAGCACATTATTTTTGTGATGCGCTTTGAGGTGTGTACGCACTCTTCTGCAAGACATTTTTGCGCAAAAACTCTTGCACAAAAGGCTTCTTGCGCAAGAAGCCTGCAGTGTAGACGCAGCTGATGTGTTTTCCCCAGCCAGACTTCCTTCCAGAAGGTAGTCCATGACTCTGAGCACCTAATAGGTTTATATTTCAATCAGACTTTTGGGCTGGTCATTATTCAGCCAAGGGAAAGTGGCCCTAAGGAGAGAATGTCTCCCTAGCTGTGTGCTCTGAATGAGAGTTCAGGCAGCTGGTAAGAACAAGTTACACTGAGGTGAAAGGAAGGCAGAGCTCAACTATTGCTACCACCTTAACACCATGTTTGAAAAGTGTCTGTTACGATAACAATGGGGGGCAGGCACCTGATGCTTTGCCTTCTTTAGTCTCTGAAGGGGCAGTTTCACCTCATCACCCAAGTCCAACTTAATTACAAAAAATAGGACTGTCCACTACTGACACCGGGACCTGGTCCTTTTCTCCCTCTTTCTTCACCTAACACTTCTGGAGACTTTGAGTGAGGTTACTAAGAGCTGTAACAAACACTATACTCTGCCACATTGCCCACTGAAACAAAATAGCATCAGCGGGATGAATAAAATATCACCACCTCAGCTTCCCCAGACGCTAGCAATATTAGGAACCTTGCCATAGAAGAACTGCTGGCTGCAATGGAGCCAACAGGATCACTGGGCCCCTAGTCAATAGGTCCCATACACTGTATCTCTATGAGATTGTGCCACCTGATAGATTTTGTTGAATCTCACATGGCTAAATGAGTCATCTGCAGCCATTTTGAATCAAATAAAGGTGAAGAAGGTAGTCATTCAAGCTACATCTACATTGCAAGGTTTTTGCGCAAAAATGTCCATTTTTGTGCAAAAACCTGCAGTGCGTCCACACTCCCAGAACGGGAGGGGTGGCGGGGGGTGACTCCACATTTCCAGAACGGCAGGGCCTTAGGTAGAAGTGGCATGGTTGGGGAAGCCAGTCCCCAGCACTGCCCGGATGGCCTCATGTGCCCACCCCACCACCGGCCTGCGGGGCTGGCCAGATACATGGTGTGAGGTTCTGAGCGCACTGCATAGTACTCTGGTGGCAATTTTATAGGGCCCAGGGCTCTTTTGCTGCTGTAGTAGCAGCAGCTGGGAGCCCCTGGCTCTTTAGAATCGACAGGCCCCAAGGCAATTGCCCCCTTGGTCCCTTCTCTATCAGGGAGCCTGGCTGACTCCCACTGATATTTTGAATCCTGCTTTGAACAGGTCTAATTGATAAGGAGAATAACATTGTAAAAGAGGCAATGATCCATTGAGACTTTGATTTCCTCACGTTAAGGTACCTGAACTGGTGTTAGCAATGGTTGGGACAGTACTCATTCTCCTGCACTTCTACTTGATCCTGTGGCTCAGTACACAACCTCTATGCAAGGCTCTGGAGCTTGCACATCACAGAAGGCCACATGTTCAAAGTGGGATGGATCTGGGCATTAGCCTTAGCCCTTATGTAGTAAGATAAACTATTACACATACAGCTGTTCTCATGGACATTTTAAACTGTTCCGACAACAATCATATTTTTTAAATTTCTTATTTTGGTTATAAAATCTCCACCATAATGTAGTATTGATAGTTTTCCCTGACCCTTTCAAACTCTGAGGTTATTTCCCTGAAATTAGTTTAATGATGTTCATGTATGAAGATTAACTCAAAGAACTAATTTAAAATGTATAACCACACTCATAAAATTAAACAAAGCTATAAATTTACAATTATCAGGGTCCAAAATATCTAAGTCTTTTATCATGCAAGGCTGGAGAGAAAGAAACAGTCACAACAAAAGGCTGTCCACTGAGGATTTGAATGAGAATTAGTACTATTGGCTGAGGCGTTTATAGTGCAGAAAGAGAAGGAATTATGCAGCGTAAAAGAAGGATTAACTAGAACAAAGGTCATGCAGCCTTCAAAAGATGGATTCCCTTCTCTCCCATGTAGGACAGTCTTTATAAAAGGCTTCCTGTCTTGTAATTAGGTGGTTGTGGTGAAATACGAGCATAAACAGTGAGAAAGCATTTTGAAAGCAGACATACCTAGAAGTAGTTTTTAACTTTATAGTTAAGTTTTTATTAGTTACAAAACTAAAGGCTCAGTTTTGGAAATTCTTCCCCTTCTGAGCATCTGGGATTAGTCATCAGGGTACTCAACTGAGTAAGGGTTTTAAGGAGCAGGACTTTTGTAAGAAATCTGTTTTAGATACCAATGAGACATATTTAATAAAGACACACATTATGAATGGGATACCTTAACCCCATAGCCCCAGGAGATACATCAAACATGTATCCCTCTCACAAGGCATTATGAAAAGAAAATGTTTGGCACAGAATTACTGTTGACATCCCACTGTTAATCTCTTATGAGGTAAAATTTAGACAGCTGTCTACTGGGAGGGATAATCACATATAAAAGATAAACTGCAACATCAAATAAAATAGGCCAATATTGGATCAAGATATACAAGCCACCAAATCCTTTTTTCAGGTTCATAAATGGCAGGACTTCACACATATATTTAGTAACTTCAAATTATTAATCAGGATAAAATTGGCTATTACTCCAAGGAAGAGAAGCTTTTGGAACTATATTTTACTTTTTTGAAATTTTGTTTTAAAATTCAGGCTACAAAGGCATACGATTACATTACAATATCAGTATGATAATGTTGCCAGGCAGCAGCAATTCTAGAGCATCAAAGTTCATTTAAAACTTACTTCTACAGTAGACAAAATGGGGTTGCACACGATTAGTTTACTTTTCATTATTGAGTGGTAAGATAACTATAAACACATAAAAGAGCTAGTAGATTACATATAGATTGTCACCCTTTATGTATTAAATACATTTGAAAGTGAAACAAACATATATTATATAGATGTTCTCAGGAGTTTTTTCTATATTGGGGAAATCTGATATAGTCACTTTGTAGAAATATTAAGATTCATGATTATTTTTATGTACTTGCCTCCTGCTCTTGCATTAGTGAGACTTGAAATAGTGTATCCCTGTCTCCTTTGTAGGATAGATTGTGAGGTGATGCCAATTATCCTAGCTTATGCAGTCTTAGATCTGGTTAGACTTCCTCAGACCTACATACATTGCTCTGCTAATGTGTAGAGAAGTCTAAATTGATGAATACATATGCCAAAAAGCTAGAAAAAGATATAAAGTTGACCCTACAATATAATTAATATCTTCTTTCACATCTCAGTTTCTGAAGAGATAACTTGACTCCTTTACACATTGCTAGATTGGGTGTAAAGAACTGTAAGAGAGACTGAGTATACAGCTATCTAATATGGTACTAACTTGCATTTTGGCCTGTAATATGCACCTGTCTGACTTTTGCTCCATCTGTCAGTACTGAAGCAATAAATAACAAAGGGCTTGTTTATATTCAAAGTTTAAGCAGATGAACTAAAGCTATGATTTTAAACTAGTTTAGACCACTGTAAAGCCCTGTTTGGATATTCAGTTCACTTTTAATTAGGTTTATAATTATTTAGATTTAAATGTCAACCAATAAGCTATGTTTAAATTGAATGTCCATATAGAGTGTTACACCAGATTAATGAAATCAATTTTAAACCCAATTTAAATTTAAACCAGTGCAACTTTTAATATAGGCAAGTTGTAACAATTGCTGCTGGAATGCAAACACAAATGGCTTAGCCTGATAAGTACTGTATCAACTGAAATTGGAGTTGAAATATTGCTGCTTGTTAACATTCAGAATACATGAGAAAATCAGTTTTTTGACAAAACAGAAAAGAGAAGCAGAGAAAAAAGGCTCTTACGTTCTAAAGAGGTGATAAAAAATGGAGGACAAAAACCACTTGCAAAATTACTCCACTGTGCCCTTTTTTCAGAACCATTAATGCCATTAGTTTTTATTTTAAGTTTGTAACTTTCTGCTATTCTCTACCTCTGCTTCTTTTAATATAGAGAAAAGGCTGAGAATAAAGGATTATAATCAGCTTATCATTGCACCCCTAAAATTACATAAATTCCTTCCTAAGAATGGTTATTATTGATGGGGTGAATAGAAGATAATGCACAGTTAGGACTTGCTCTTACTTCCCATAAGGTCAATAGCAAACTTCCACTATTTTGCATAATGACAGACAATGAAAAACTGGCATTTATGAAGTTGGAGGAAGAGTTAATTAATTGATTACCTGCTCCTTCTGCCACAGAAATAAATAGGAATTTTCTCATTCTCTAGGTTTTGAGGGGAAAAGTTTGTAGAAAAAATCTAGGCTATTAAATATATTAATAGCCCACAGAGCTATGTTAGATGTTGAATGATAATAACTGTTTATCCATAACTTTTTAATTACCACTCATTTTCACTTCCTGTTCCTTTAAAAATGTGGAGTTGAGGAGCTCATGAGAAGACTGAACCATAAGTTAGTGACACATTTTAGACTTTAAACTATGGGTTTTAAGGGAGGGGAATTAAAATTAAAGGAAATTTTGTTGCTGTTCTTGCAGAATTTTATTTTTTCTTCCCTTTATCTGATTTCACATTCTTTCAAATAATAAATAAAAAGAATTCAATTCTAGTTGAATGGTGTAAGAGACACTAAAACTTAGCTAGTTCTAGTGTAATTATTGATAGAGAAGCATGATCTGATGGGAGCCAGGTATGCCAGGGTTCTAAACTACTCTTAGGTCTGCCACTGGTTCCTTCAATAGCCTTAGGCCCGTAATATAACATCTCCATTTCATTCTTCCCACCCCATCTAAGAAGACAGCTTCCACCAAGAGAACATGAGTTGAATTACCTAAGAAATTAATTTAGATACATATTGTACATTTTAATTTTAAAGAAACAGAGGAGGCATGGTACACCCTACATTTTAGCTTTTGGTTGAATGCCTTAAGCTTTTTCCAAATATTGAGCACTGGGAAAAGGGCCTGTAGGTTGGGTAAATCAATATTTGTGGCATGCAGTGTACCCTGACCAGGCCTCTTTTGGGGCTAAGCTTTTCCTGAGTTCAGCCCACTTTACTCACATACCTGAGGTGTTTAATAGATTTTCCCAGATATCAATGTTGAAGCTGTATTCACATTCCCCTGTTATATACAGTCTGAGATTTCCATTCCTGGGATAAGGAAACTGTTTAAAGTATGGGAAAACAATGATTTAAGTAAGTTCACCAGATGTGTAAATATAACAGACATAAATCACTGGAAAAGCTTCAACCACTCTGATTGCCAATTGCAAGCTTTCACTGAGATCTACAAACTCGGCACTCCCTCACAGACATATTAACTGGTCATCAGCCTTGTTTGCTTTCTTCAGTTTAGCTGGTCCTTACAGGGTGAACTTCCTTAGCACAGCTACTATTTTACTTTATCGGGAGCCACTGAAAGATACCACTGAGAAGCCTGATTAACAATCGCAGCACGGATCATAATAATTTCCTTGCCAAGGAAAAGTGGAAAGTCACTCATAAAAGTCAAGGTTGTAGGATTCACACACAGCTCATGCATAGGCAGTAGTGCAGACCCTGGGAGAAATTGTGCCAAGGATGCTCATTATGGATAACTAGCCAATTAGCCTGTCATAAGATGGGATTTTCAGGTCTCTCCTCCACGTTAGTCTTCTCTCCTGAGCCTCCTATCTCTCGCTCCGTCTCTATTTCTTCCTTCTACTGCCTCCCCTTCTCTCTCTCTCTCTCTCTCAGCTCTCCTCCGCCTGCCTCTCCCTCTTTCTCTCTCTTTCTCTTCTCCTCCCCCTCCTGCCTCTCACTCGGGGGACCGCAGAGCCCAAACAACTGCTTGCGCCACTTGCTCCCACGCGGTGGCCCAGCTGAGTGGTGCAGAAGTCAGCCGAGCGCCACGGTGGGAGGCGAAGGGGGGCGGAGTGGTGACGTTCACGGCCAGGGGGCAGGGCCTTGAGCAGCTGTCACACCGCACGTCACAGCCCCGCCCCCCTTTGCCTCCCACCGTGGCGCTCGGCTGACTTCTGCGCCACTCAGCCGGGCCGCTGCGGCGGAGCAAGTGGCTGTTAGGGCTCCCCTTCGGCAGCCTGGCTGAGCAGCACAGAAGTCAGCCAAGCACCATGGCGGGAGGCAAAGGACATGACTCAGGCAACAGCACCACCCAGAGGGAACAGCCAGCATTTCAGCGTTACAGAGTCTCAGACATTGGGCTACTATATATATGATGCTGAGCATGCAACTTTCATCATGATAGCACAGATCACTTCTCCAGCTATGCTTTCCCTCTGGCCAATGGAAGGGGAGAAGCACAGGACTATGATCATGTCTTCTCTTGGCCCTTTTTTTGGGCAATTTAACTTCTAGATAAAGTATTGAATAGCTCCTTTTTACAGGGGCTATTGTGTGAGAGGCACTTGCTCATGCTCTACAAGATGGTGGATGGGAATCTTCCTACATGCCACTTTGCACGCCTGTGGAAAGACTGGTCCTCATGTGGCTAGAAGTATTTCTCTGCTGCATGAGTAAGAAGCACTAACCACATATCTCCTGCTGTAACTTTTATGTCTTGCTCCCTTCATATAGGAATGATGGAGTTTTTTCTCCTTTGTGTTGGAAGTGTTTGGACAGTTGAGATTATGGGACCATTTTTTATGGTACCTCTAACATACATGCAGCACTGCCTGTGGTTATGTGTGCTTCTGCCCCTACAGAATGAAACCTATTTCCAAAATTTCTATAGGTGAGAGCAGGCAGGCAGAAAATTGGGCCTGAGAAAAGTGCATCCCAGGCATGGACATGCCTGGAATTTGGGCCATGTACAGCACAGGGGCTTTGGAAAAGGCTTTTAGAGAACCAAGCCTCCATGGTCTCTTCTGGCCTTGGATACTCATGAATAAAAGCAGCTAAGAGATCACTCCGCTGGTGTCTGCTTTTCCCTCTTCCACACTCTCCTAGTAGTGGCAGGCCCAATAACAATCAAAACCTTTGAGCTGAAGTCCATAAATAGACTGCTGAGCATTTTCATGCCTGTGATCACTGAGAGCCAGGAGCTTCACTTCTGCGCCAATGGCCAGTGAAGATCTGTCCTACGAGGAAGCTCAGTTGGATTAAGCAGCCATCTATCCAGGTACCACAACACTTGAGGTGCATTACAGGTTTGCACAGGTATGTCACACTGCTTCTTTGGATGCTGTTTACATCTGTGCTGCAGGAGGAGGAGGAGTGGGAAACTGAAGACATCTGTTTCCCAGGTTTTACTTTTATGTAAGCCCTTGATCTTAGATTAGACTGCCAAGATGGCTTTATAGGTGTTCTAATCATATATTACTTTGTTCTTTATTCTAGTTATGATTTACAGTAATGTCAACATTGCTTTACTCTGATTCCAGCACTTTGTTCTTTAAACATGTTTCTGTGACACACTTGAGCAATAACAGTTTAAAAATGTTGAATGATTTATCCTTACTGGTGTTCTAGACAGCTAAAGTGTGCAATGCAGCCAGTATGCCCCAGAAGAAAATAAGATGGACTACATGGATATCTCTAATCTAATAAAAATGGTCATGCTGGGTCAGATCAATGGTCCATCTAGCCCAGTATTCTGCTTCTAACAGTGGCCAGAAGACAAGGCATTTAAGAGGGAGTGAACAGAACAGGAGAACTCTGAAGCCATCTAGCCTCTGTCATCCAGTCCCATCTTTTGGCAATCAGAGGCTAGGGACACCCAGAGCATAGGCTTGCATCCCTGATGATCCTAGCTAATAGTCACTGAGGGTACGTCTACACTACAGTGTTATTTCGAAATATCTTATTTCAAAATAGTTATTTAGAAATAGCTTATTTCGAAGTAACGCATCTACACACAAAATGCATTTCAAAATAGCATTTTGCTATTTCGAAATAGCGCGTCCACACTGAGTGGACTCTGAATCGCATTTAAGGCCAGCCGGAACCAGTTCCAGCAGGGCACCAGGTTAGGACTTACTGTGTGGGGCTGCTGCCTGAGACTATTTGAGATCTATGCTTAAAGGGACCCTACTAGACAGCCAGTTCTCAGGTTTCCCTGCTCAATGAGGGTCAGCAAAGCATTTTGTCTCTGAATGCTCTGGTAGCCCTCACTCGGGACACCACAGCACTCTGCAACATGGAGCCAGGGCTTCCCCTGGGTACTCTGGTGCTTCTCTTGGACGTGTTGTTGCGAGTCTGGCTGCACTTTATGCAGGCTGCCATCCGGGAGGTCCATCGGGGGGCTGTCAGTATCCAGGAGGCCCTGCGGGAGAGCGTCCACCTTGAGGAGCACTAAGAGCCTCCCTGATCTGCCCCACTGGGGGCTTGTGCCTCATTCATCCCTCACGTCCTTTCACTTACCGCTTCATAACCTCCCTTCCTGATATCAAATAAAATAAATGTATTTTCATGAACACAAACTCTCTTTATTTAACAAAACTGGGGGGGGGGAGGGGGAATGAAACTCTGGTGAGACTGAGGAAAGGAGGTGGGAGAAGAGAGGGTGGGAGAGGGGAGGGGGAAACCTGGGCGGAGGGAGCTGGAAGGGGGAAGCAAGGGGGAGAGAAGGCTCAGGGGTGGAGGTCTCACCGGACTAACTTGATTGTCATGAAAACCTGCTCCTGGGTTCGCATGTGGCCTTTGGTGGACAGGCTGGCAGCTAACCTGCCATAGACAGCTGCATTCCTCCATCTAGTGCAGAGATCATGGATATTGGGGGCCTCTCCCCCAAACCTGAATAAGGTCCGTGATCTCCGCTCTGGACCAGGATGGCGCCCGCCTTCTCTGGGCCCTGGCAAGCTCCTGGGAGCTGGCAGATGGTTCCTGGGGAGCAGTGGAGGGCTGGCTGCCAGTGGCTTGCTGGCTCATGTTTTGGGGCCACTGGGTCAGGGGCAGTGACTGCTGGCTCTGGGCTGGCAGGCTTGGAGCTGGCACAGGCACTGTGGCCAGAGTCTACCCCTTTAAGGGCTCCGGGAGGGGGGAAGAGAAGTGTTCTTGGTTGAGGCCGGAGTGACCACCAGGGCACCCTGGGAAGTCTGGAGGCCCCGTATTTCAAAATAAGTGTCTACACAGCACTTATTTCGAAATAGCTATTTTGAATTTTGGCGTTATTCCTCGTAGAATGAGGTTTACCAAATTCGAAATAAGCACTCTGCTATTTCGAATTTATTTCAAAATAGCGGTTTGGCTGTGTAGATGCTAGGAAAGTTATTTCAAAATAAGGGCTATTATTTCGAAATAACTTTGCTGTGTAGACATACCCTGAGGGCCCTATTCTCCATGAACTTATCGATGAGCCATGGTCAAAGTCTGTGTGTCACAACCATTTGAGAAATGGCAATATCTCAGCACTGTTGTATGCAGTGTCATTTTAGCCAGTCCAGTCCCTTAAATTCATAACTTTGCCAGATACTAAAAATCATGGATTGAATAGAAACACCAGCTTTATGCTTGTTACAAGCCATCTCCCCAGCTGCCTTCCCTCTTCTCTTCCTTTCCCGCTATAACTGAAGGGATGTTAACAGGACATTTCCAATGGAATGGTTCCCTTTCAATGTGTCAACTATTTTCTGCTAAAGAATCCGTTTCATCTTGTATTTAGCTGTGGCATTCTGGGTATGTTTCCCAGACCTGAAGAGTAGCTCTGTGTAAGCTTGAAACCTGGTCCCTCTCACCAACAGAAGTGGGTCTAATAAAAAATCTCTCACCCACTTTGTCTCTCTACTATCATAAGCTGGCACATGGGAGTCTCTTAATATGATTTTAGGAAAAGTAAGAAAATTGAAACACACTGATAATTATTACATACCTCCCCAAATTAGGGGCTTTGTTTATGTTGGGCAAGACTTATCATCATTATCCACTGATTATAACTTCCAAAACTCTTTGTGGTATTTTCAGGAAAGATACTTAAGTATTTCTAAAGTTCTCTAGTTTAAAAAAAACTAAGAATTTAAAATTAATAGACTGCCTCTACCTAGGCACCACTGTGATGTCTAGTCAAAGGCAGTTTTGCAGACAGTCCCCATTAGTGCAATCTCGATAAAGAACAGGGAATTTTCAGTGCAGAATCCTCAGCTATGAAACTCACTCCAGCCCACACAAACCCAATTAGCAGTCCAGAAAACCCCAGTTTCACTTGCCTTCAGTGCACTGTTCAAAGCAACCTTTTAATCAAGTATTTCCTATGTGCTGGGTATTGTGGGCAGTTTACTATAACTTGTTGCTACACTTCTATGTCATGCACCCAGACTCAGTTGTAAAAAAACTCATTAGATAACTAACATACACTTGTGCTCAGTGGAATAGTCTCATGAGATGCACCTTTTGCGAGCCCCCCGGGTCAGAGGGCAGTCATTATCCTTCAATACCATACAAAAATATAACATATGGCACTTAATCTAAAAATATTATTTAGAGATTATATCGACAACAATGAACTGTCACCACAGCTGTATTCAAGATTGTCTTTTTTTTTCACTCAGATTATCTATCCAATCAATCAATGTATCTTCTACCAAATCATTTCCTAACTCCTCTTTAAGTAACTTGATCCAGCATTACACTTCAGCTCCAAGTGCAACTGCACAACCATTAAGATTAACATGAAAAAGAACCACAACAAGGAGGAGAGATGAAGATTTGAAAGAAACTAATTAAGAAAAATTGCATGGCAAAACTAGGAGATTAGGTGTGCATTCTGAAGCCTCATAGAATTATAGAACCCTAGGGCTGGAAGAGATCTTAGGAGGTCATCAAGTCCAGCCCCCTGCCCAACTAAATCATCCCAGCCAGGGCTTTGTCAAGCCAAGACTTAAAAACTTCTAGGGATGGAGATTCCACCATTTCCCTAGGTAACCCATTCCAGCACTTCACCACCCTCCTAGTGAAATAGTTCTTCATAATATCCAATTTAGACCTCCCCTACTGTAACTTGAGATCATTGCTCCTTGTTCTGCCATCCATCACTACTGAGAACAGCCTTTCTCCATCCTCTTAGAACCTCCCTTGAGTAAGTTGAAGGTTATTATCAAATCCCCACTCACTCTTCTTTTCTGCAGACTAAATAAACCCAAATCCCTCAGCCTTTCCTCACAGGTTATGTGCCCCAGCCCCCTAATCATTTTGGTTGCCCTCCACTGGCCCCTCTCCAATGTGTCCACATCCTTTTGGTAGCGGGGGCCCCAGAATTGGACACAATACTCCAGATGTGGCCTCGCCAGAGCCAAATAAAGGGGAATAAAAACTTTTCTAGATTTGTTGGCAAATGCTCCTCCTAATGCACCCCAATATGCCATTAGCCATGTTGGGTACAAGGGCACACTGTTGACTCATATCCAGCTTCTCATCCACTGTTATCCCCAGGTCCTTTTATGCTGAACTGCTACTTGGCCAGTTGGTCCCCAGCCTGTAACAATGCTTGGGATTCTTCTGTTGAACCTCATCAGATTTCTTTTGGCCCAATCCTCTAATTTGTCTAGGTCACTCTGGACCCTATCCCTGCCCTCTAATTAATCTACCTCTCCCCCTACTTTAGTGTAATCCACAAACTTGCTGAGGGCGCAATCCATCCCCTCATCCATGTCATTAATAAAGATGTTAAACAAAACAAGCCTAGAACCAATTCTTGGGGCACTCCGCTTGAAACTGACCACCAATCAGACATCAAGACATTGATCACTACCCGTTGGGCTCAACAATCCAGCTTTCTATCTACCTTATAGTCAACTCATTCTAGTCAACTGTAGGCATTTACTGACAGTAACCCTTGTTGTCATATTTCTTCGCTCACTGAGAAAGAGTGGGTTGGAGATGGCCATTCTTTATAGTTCACTCAACTCCACTCTTCCCTACTTTCTTCCTCTGACATGTACTACTGATCTTCAGTAGTGACCCTGTATTTAAAAGATATATGGCGGTTTCTGTTGTAATCTGCCATTTTCACCACTGTTCTTCCCAAAATGACTTACCGACTCTTAGGCCCCAGGAGATATTTTTAGGTGAGTTTGAGGATATTCAGATCAGCCATCTTTTAATTATGATGAAGCTTTGAGAAAATGCTGAGCTTTCATTCTTAGAAATACCTTTTGAGGGCTAGGTTGGGTCTTTAGGTACAGCCCTGAGCAGGGGATGAGGCGTGAGCTGAACTAGGCTGGTAGTGGCATCAGAAGGCACTGGGATTCAGAGACACACCTCTGAGGCCTTGTTAACACTACTGTGGGCTGTTGACCTAAGTTACACAACTTCAGCTACGTGAGTAACATAGCTGAAGTGACATACTTAGCACTGCTTACCAAGGCATCTTCCCAGTGGTAAGTCAACAGATGATGCTCTCCCGTTGACTCTGCTTACTCTTCTCATTTTGGTAGTGCCCGTAGAGAAAACATGCCTTTAGTCACAATTCTTTTCCTGTTTCCCCCTTGCTCTGGGAGTAGTATTTTGCTGTTGCCTATATCTGCAGTAATTTACAACCCAAATTCTTCCATCCCCTTTTTAGCATAGCTGCCTTGTTTCCATCCATTCTGTACCCCTCCACTTTCACTCCTCACATACTTGCTGGAAAATAGGGGAACATGCAGTCCCTGCTTAATCCTATGTGCAGAAGCCTAATGTCCTCTTAGCCCATAGTCCAAGTCACAATGAAGTCCTAATTTTTGTGTAAAAGCTTATTTCAACAGCTAACTTGATATATTTTTCTCCAATGAGAAATGGTGCCCAGCACCACTAAGGTTAAATGAACATTTTTGA
This sequence comes from Pelodiscus sinensis, assembly GCF_052426305.1. Lineage (NCBI taxonomy): Eukaryota > Metazoa > Chordata > Testudines > Trionychidae > Pelodiscus > Pelodiscus sinensis. The sequence continues at coordinate 153,460,570 of NC_143053.1, forward strand.
CCTTATTGTGTACAAAAATCCAAACCACTAGAAGATCTGCCAGGTCCCTCAGCAGGTGATAGAAATGCTGTTAGAAGCTCTGTGGGAGTTATAACCAGACTGTAAATTCCATTAAACAAATAGCACCTGCTAAGACAGAGTCAGAGAGTCCATCAGGATCCTTATGCCAACCTTTACTTCTTTAGCTTTAAAAATAAATCCGCCTGAAATTTGGCAATGTCTTGTGTTGGCAGAGAAGATTTCTTTGAGAGTGCTGGGTATTAGTTGGACAAAGCATTTTTTTAGTTACATTACTTTGAAAAAGACAGAGGCTTTTTAAAAAAAAACTGTCTGAAATATTTTTGGAATGTCATGTCTCAACATCAGATTGCTTCAGAGTAAGAAGGAGGGTTGGATCGATGGGCCACATATAGTGAGTGATTGTTGGTGAGTTGATACTCTGTTGTACGTAGGAAGGGATAGTGACATCCCTAGACCACTACAGATAGGGTAGAGTAGATGAAAACAAGATAGAAATGTATGGTTATATGGTAACTTGATTTAAATGAATGGGGTTTGGGTTTTTTTTGGTGATTTAGTGATCAGTGATTTAGATCACCTTGATTTAAATCAATCCACCCTGGGAAAAATTCCTTCCTAACCTCAGATATAGTGATCAGTTAGATCCTGAGCACATGAGTGAGAGCCATCTGCCAGGCATCTGACAAAGAATTCTCTGTAGCAACTCAGAACCCTTCCCTTATAACATCCCATCTCCCGCTGTTAGGGATATTTCTAGATAGCAGTCACAGATGAACCATGTGTCGTTGTCGTCAATTTCACCATACTGCCCCCTCCATTATCTTATCGAGCTCAGTCTTCCATCAAGTTGCCCCTTCTACTCTCCTTAGAAGGCTGTTCCAGAACTTCCTTGGTTGCTTTTGAAATTCTCTCCCTACATGGGTTAGAACCTGGCTACTCTAGACTTTCTCTTTCCCCCAAAATGTATCTTTGTATTTATTGGCGGTTTAATCTAATACAATAAAATAATACTCAGACTACGTCTAGACTATGGTTTTTTATGGGATACCAGACGTATCCCGCAAAAACCCTGCCACCTCCAAGGAACGCATTTGCTCTTCTGGGTTTTTTTGTGGAAGAGCAAACTCACTTTTTCGGGGAACGCTGTATACCTTGTTTCACGAGGCATAAAGGCTCCACTAAAAGAGGAGGCTTTTCCGCCATTTGGCCCTGTCTAGACAGGGCCAAATGGCAGAAAAACCTCTCTGAGAAAAAAATGGAAAAGCTATGCAAAATGCAGAGCACATTTTGCGTAGCTTTTTCTGCAAAAATGCCAGTCTAGACCTAGCCACAGTGCTCTAGGCACCTGACACAATCTTTTAAAAACACAATAAACAGGCCTTTCAATCCCCTCGAGATAAAATTAAATAATTGAGCAACAGCATAAATATAGTTAATCCACACAAGCTCCAGAGGCCCACCCTGCTAATACCAGTCTTATCTGACATCCATCTTCTCACAGGCAAGGGGGTGAAGTTGGGACTCACTTTAAGCCATGTAAGCTGATAACTATGGAATACTACAGATCTGGTAAAGAAATGCATTCAAAGGTCTAAGGCCCCAATTGAGGATACCCGGCCAGCTGACCCCTCTCATACTAATGGGATTTCAGCTCAGATAGATATGCTGAAGACAGCAATATGTAGAAGGGAAGAGGACTTAGATATGCCTCACTACGGTGAGGGAGATTATCTAAGCCATTTTTAGGAGTCTCTAGAGATTCACACATGGGTATGAGAAATAGGGTGTTTTCTATATAGAGTTCCCAGCTATAGATCTTGCCTCTTTCTGTGACTTAACTTTAGTCAGCCTAGAGCACATATGGGAACTATAAGTGCTGGGGGTACTGTAACACCCCCAGGTTTTAACATAGGGCACAGCTCTCAGACCTGCACCCAGGACTCTTTTCTTTGACCCATGGCCATGATCCTAGCTGCCAGCTCTGTGTCTAGGGCTCTGCATCTGACCCCAGTTGCGTTCTCAGCCTTGGCCCTCTACCCCTGTCTGCATTCTCTTCTCGGAGCTATGACCCTGCTTCTGGCCCCAGCTGTAAAGGGTGGCTCGGGGCACTGACTAGGGTGAGGGGGGCATGGCTCCCCCACTTTAAAAAGTGTTCCAGATCCATTGCTTTTGCAATATCCTTTAATCTAGCATCAGCCACAGGGTTGTGGTAGAAGTAGTTTGTGAGGGAAGAGGCTTATACTCACTGAAGTATATTGGTCATATTAATGCCTGGTTATATTTCTAGTGTGATAAAAGTGATTCACCAACCAGCACACTCCCTTGTAGCATGGCATAGCCAGGCTGCCTCCTCAGGCACCCTCCTTGCCGGTCAACAGCAGCTTTTGTTATTACTCAGCTGTCCAGCCACGTCACAGGGTCCTACCCCTTTGGGGGTAAACTGAATCCTGTGCAACTGTAGTCCAGAGGCTTCACATTAGGTTTTCATCTCATCTTTAGACTTTGTCCTTTCCAGTCCTTCACTGGTGTCTCTGTGCTGCCTCCATTAATGGGCCAGAAGTGAACTCTGGCCTTTTCTCTACTCCAGGTTCAGCCCAGTAAATTGCTACAGTGTCCCTACTCAGACCCACTTCTCTTTCCCAGATCCATTCCTCTACAGACTGCAAAAGGAGAAACACTATCGTCCCAGTAAACAAAGCATGTGTATAAGTTGTATGCCACCCTGCCCATAGAGAGGCTAGAGGCTTTGGCATCTAGCTCCAGCGTCACCTTCCTTCCAGCAGTCCCTGGTCAGGCCTTCCATCAAGATGATACCACAAATGGTCTCATTACCTGCTCAGTTACTATCTATTAAGTTGGGCCTTTCCCCTTGTAACTTCTCCCTCCAGGCTTAACAAATCTCTCAGGTGAAGCAATGTGGGTTCATTGAGCCCCCACGCTCTCATGAACCCCTTCCTGCTCAGTGCTGGGTGTGTATTCACTGTGGTAGTCACACAGCTGCTATAGCAGAAGGCATAAGAAATCATTAGCAGTGAGATGTTTCAAAGTGCCTGTAGGATTCAAGAGTGCACTTAGGCTTTAGTTCTCCTGACTCTAGCAATCTCACCCTAGATAAACTCAGTAAATCCTAGCAGCAAAAGCTTCTACCTTCTCTTCAGTGGTTGTCAGGGAGAGCCCTGAAATAAAGTCTGTTCTCTCCTGTAGCAAGATTAGACGTGTTAGTTCTCTTTGGGTTCAGCTATTTTTGTACCTACAGCTAAGAACCACATGTAGAGTATTCCCTTTTTAAAAATGGCCTTTCTTTTCTGTGATAAGGCCTGCCAGCCCTGCGTGGTACTACCCTCACAGTATGATGAGATGCTTTCATGTAATAGCTAGTTAAAAAACTATAACACACTGTGTTTTATAACTTCTTACTCTGTTTAATGTTAAAATGAAGACATAAGCAATTATAATAATAAATGATGAGAGTGAGTCAGATCTTGAGATGTGCATTAGCCCTTTACTCAACTTTTATTTAAAATAAACTTTCTTACCCTTTTCATTCAAGACAAAGGTACATGTAAGATTTATTAACCAGATTCTAGGAGTGAAGATTTATGACCATTTTTTTTCCTGATGCCCATGTATCATTAAAAGTCCCCCCATGTAGTTCCTAGGGCTGGCCTTTGTGGCCAAATCTTCAGCTGATGTAAATTGGCATGTTTGCATCAGCTGAGGAGCTGACTCATAGTCCCAGTTCCTTTAATTTTTCTGGTATCTCAAACCAATTAGTAGCTGTCAAGAGTGAGAACAACAAGAGCTGCCACTGATTGCACTGAGGTCTCCACAAACTCCCTACTTTGTTGACAAATGTCTACACCTGAGCTACTCCATTGTTAAGCAGGTGGTGTAGTTTTCAACTACAAGCAAACTCAGTTCTGTAAATAGCAGTATGGTCTGACGCACTTAATATGCTCCTGGATGCCACACGTGTGGTGCTTTATCCCTGACTCCAATGCCTTCTTTATAATGATATTCATAATATTGTATTTACCTTCTTCACAGTGCTAGTATTTGTAGAGTGCTAGCTATTAATATTTGTAGTGTGCTAGGTATTATTTTTAAAGAGGAAACAAGAAGGATAGAGGGTGTTGAAGAGATAATGGAGTACAGGACAAAAGGGATAGAGGAATGAGAGCAACAGAAGTTGATAGGTCATAAAGGAAACAAAAAAGCAGAGACAGTGTAATTAAGGAAAGCAGGAGGGATCATAAATAACTGATTGAGTATGCTAGAAAAAAAAGAGAGAGGCCAGGAGAGCCTTCCTTTCTGAGAACGGAGAGGAAGAAAATGGGGGGGAGAAATGGGATGTATGCAGATGGATAGAATCAACCTCAAAATGGAGGGAGAGAAAAAAGTATATAGAACTGAAAGAAAAGCTTAAAAAAACACAGCCTTAACTTGATACATTTCATTTAGCTTATTTATATTTATTTATTTATTAAAAATAAGTTTCATAACTGAGATTCAAGTATTATGTGTACAGCATCTAGCCTATGTATATACATGATCTTATTCCTTTTTACCTACAGCCTTTTTTTAAACACTTGTTGCATCTTGTTTCAAATTAGAATTTAAATTTTGGGTGGCAGGGATTATTGACAGTAAACCACTAATCAAATTCTACTTTTTAATTAGTAACAGCAATTCATTAATTAGCTCAATTTGCTATTTTGTTTGAGCCATTTATTTGTGATAATAATCATAAGAATGATGATAAGTAGATTTTATATTCCCCATAAAGAATCCCTGATTATGAAGCTTATTCTTAATCATGAATCACAAAAAAGAGGGAGAAAACAATCATAGTAAATAGTACTGAAGGAGTAGCCAGTAGGAGGTGAAAAGAAGTGTTGTGAGATTAGGGAATATTGCAGTTTAGATGCTGAATGACTCCATTCTGAGTTTACTGATTGGAAGCATTATATGAGTGCAGGGATTAAAAGGCTATGGCTGTTTTATTTATTTTATATTTTGTTATGTATTGTTTACTTTCTATTTCAAAAGCAGTTCTTTCATTCCACAGATCCTAACTTGGGGTTAATATTTTTGCTTTAATTATTATTTTTATTTATGACCTTGCTATGACAATTGTTGAAGCCAACAGTTCCAGAGCTTGTAACCAACTGTACATTCCATGACACTTAAAAAATCCCAACTCCTGACACTGAACTGTTAATCTCTACTGGGAAAAACAATTTCCCCATAAAAAGTAAATTAAGAAATGTTCAGGGAAGTGATCTCTTGGAATGAGGTGGGTTGGGAAGTCTTATACTTAATGATATATTTTTGAGAATTCCCTGTTCCCAATGTCCAAGATTTACAAGGCACAGAATAATAGCAATATAACTGTAGCCAGCTTTTACTGAAATGGCACCAGTCATCAGGAGTACACTGGTAACTTGAAATGAACAGGCTAATTTCTAGAGCTGTGGTATCACGGTATATTGATAATTCCTGTATATTACTTCAGAAATCAGAGGACAGTGTATTTTTTCTTCATCCCTATAAACTTTTAACATTTGTTATGTTTTAACAAAAAAGGATTATAATCCATTTGTTTTCCAATAACATTGTCTTCTAGCTTTCAAACCTTAAGCATTGATTTAGCTATGCCAAAACAGAGCACTACTCCAAATTTCTCTGTTTTCTCTCTTTTTCTGTAAGGTTTGAGAAGTAATCCTATTCCAGCTTCATTTTACGTTTCTGGCTCATCTTGGTTCAGTCTTTCAAGATTTCTCATTTTGTCAGTTTTGAGACTTGTACTTTATTTGGTGATTGTCTATTTTCTGTATGGTTTTATGAGAAGCAATGCCATTCCTGGCACAGCCTAGCCCTTACCTTGTTTTTAAGTTATGATAAGAGGAAGCTATATACCATATTTGGTGGTCCTAGCTATTACCATTTAGGAGTTTTTGATCAAACAGAAACAAGCAAACTCTCTCAAATATGCAGTAGATTTATTCTTGAAAATATTCATGACTCAGTATCAACAAGATAGCTAATAATAAATATCAGTACCATATAAGGATATGTACACTAGTGTATATAAGAACACTGCAGTATAGTGGTACTGAAAGTCAACCTGGTGAATAAATCTTTCAATTTTAACAAAGAGGGAACAATAGAAATGTTTCTTGGTATGCCAATACTTTTTGCTCACTTAAGTCTTAAAAGAGTCTTAAAATATTCAGTAAAAAATGTTGATGGGAAGTTTTGGTACAGGCATTTTGCTACTCTGAAAATTGTGTGGATGGAGTGGGTTGTTTTGATTTGTAAAAATATATTTAACAAATATAAGATGAGTCTATGTAGTTAAAATATTGAAGTGGGATTTTCGAATCTTCCTAGGAATTTTGTACAGTCAAATCTCATTCATTTCTAATGGGAAATAGACATCCAACCCCACACTGACAGCCTTAAAAGTTTCAGCTTTCAGCATAGATTTTTTTGTTCAGAGTTGCTCTAGCTGGCTAGGCTCAGGCACAATCTGATGTTGACTAACGATCTTACATTGCAACAGTGGAGACAGAGAATGATAGAGTACTTTCAGTGCTTGTGCAGAAGCAAAGCAGTGTACACACTGGCATCTGGCATCATTCATATACAGATAGTTTTGTAGTATGCAAATTTTGCCACCTTACTCATAGTCACACTGAGTAGTATCAGACTCCACAGCCAGCTCCATTGAAATCAATGGGATTTTCAGTATGAGTAAGGCTGTCAGAATCTGACCCTTTTAAAAGGAAAAATATAAAAGTTAGAAATTTGTTTTAATAAAGACTTGGTCTTAGCCTGCAAAAAATCAAAAGAAAATTCCCCCCTCTGACAGCTCTTCAGTCTTCAAAAAGCAGTTACTTAAACATTTGGAACCCAGTACCAATCTCATTTACATGGGATTTTCACTGGTCAAAATCCCCTGATTTCAGTAGAATTTGATTTCAGTAGAATTACTCCTGATTTTTGCTGATGCAAGTTGCAGAACTGGCCATTTATTTAAAATAGTGGTAAAAACCAATAAAACCTGTTGTGAGAATCTCTTCAGTTAGCTATTTCCTTTGATAATTACTGACAGTGTAAATAAATATTTCCCTTCCTCCACAAAGTTAATCCATATGTGTGAAATAATTATTTGCCTAACAGCATGTGCCTTTGAAGCTATTAACTTCCAATAAAGAATGTTTGTGATCTCATTTTGCAGGAAAAATGATGCAAAATGGTTCAAGTTCACAGTTTTATGAGCTTAAAAATAGACATCTAAATATGCACCACAGAGTGGTTTCAATTCTCTTTTTTAGGAAGTCTTAAAAATTGATTTAGAATGGTGTGCACTTACTGAATTACTTTGTCCCTATTCTCAACCTTTTAGCTAGTAGGTATCAAAAAATGTTACTTTGATATATAATGTATCTCACCATGTTTTAGAAGAAGGTTAACATCTATGTGTCTAACTTGAATTCCTTTGCAAAAAACAAACTGAGCTCTCTGCCCTCTCCATAGGTAGTTTGCCATAATAGACCCTCAGGATGTATGTCATAACTAGATATTTTTAGGATATATTTCAGTTCTATTCAGTTACACAATCATATTTCTGAGATCATTCCAGTCACAATGTTCTGTGGACTGTTCCTGTACACATCCTCATCCGGTAGGCCCTCAGGAAAACCTTCTCATAGCCTTAGGAAGACTTTTCCTGAAATCTGCATCTCCATTAAAGCAGCTGAAAGGCCCTATACAGAAGAGATCATCAAAGATTGTATGAAAAATAAACTCCTATTTCCGAAAGTATTAATAGAAGAGCAAGAAGGGAGGAAACAGGCTTGGCAGTAATCCAGTTAAAACAATGTATGACAACATGTACCCAGAGACATAAGTTTTAGAAATGTTGCTGATAGTTTCTTAATGGATGTATATTCTAAATTTAGCAATGAAGCACATCACTCAGAATTGTGCACTGTAAGTCCACCAGCAATATGAATGTCAGGCCAGATTCTACTCTTACACAGGAGTAAATCAAGAGGCACTCTAGTCATAGGGTCCAGAAAGTTATTCCATGTGGGCTTCAGGCTGCCAATTTTCTACTTGCACAAAACTGATATTCTTGCCCTGCTCCTTCCTATGAGGTTGTGCCTCTGTCCCACTCCTTCTCCAAGACCCAGCCCTCACTCTATCCCCCTCCCTCTGTTGCTTGCTGTCTCCCATCCTCACTCACTTTCACTGGGCTGGGACAGGGGTTTGGAATGCAGAGAGGGTGATCGCTCTGGCTGGGTAAGCAGGCTCTTGGATGGGGCCAGAAATGAGTGGTTCAGAAGAGTGTTCCCCTAATTTTTCCTCCCAGATTGCTTTCAATAGTCACCGAGAGATCGGTGCTGATTCCAGTAGACTCCTGTCTGATGCAGGACAGTTGACAACCCTACTGCAACTGCATGGAGCCTGAATGACATCATGGGGGTTCCAATAGGGCATGAGGTCCTGCTGCACAGAATAATTTGCCAGACTGGGGAGTTACTCAGATGTAACAGAGATCAGATTATGACTCTGTGACAGATGGAATCCTTCATAGAGTTTGTGAGCTTGCTGTGGAATCCTCACTAGTCCCCTCCTCTCAGAAGACAGCTATGTTGTGAGAGCACAGAATATGCAATATAATATGACAATTCCAGCTAGATCCCATCGGTTCCTCCCTTTCTCTCTCCCAAACCATTTATCTCTCTGGGGAGTCATCCTCTACCTCCCCCCCCCCCAAATTTCCTCCAGCATACAATCCACTCTGGCTTGAAGAGTAGCTCCTCTTGGGTCGATCTTTCCCCGTGGGAGCAGGCACAAAATTAGTGAGGCAATCTAAAGAAAATGTAGAACAGCTGTAGCATGGTTAGAGGTCCCTTTATGGGAAGGAAGTGGTGAGGGAAAAGCAAGTTCCCTTCACCTCTCATAAATGACACCACCCCAATGGTTCTACTCCAAGACTCACTCATTTGGAAAGACACTTGTTTAGTAAAGAATCTCTTGCTTATGATAAGGAGATTTTATTGTGTGTGTTTCGGTGGCTATGTCTATATTGCTTCCTTCTTGCACAAAAGCCTATGCAAATGAAGCATGGATTAGCATATTGCCATGCTTCATTTGCATAATTAATTAGGGACCGTTTTTGCGCAAGAGGCATTTGCTCAAAAAGGAACCATCTACACTGCTCCTTTTTGCACAAAAAAACCCTCTTGCACAAGAGGCTCCTGAAAAAATGAGGAAGAACGGCTCTGGCACAAGAGGGTTTTTTTGCACAAAAAGGAGCTGTGCAGATGGCTCCTTTCTGAGCAAATGCCTCTTGAGCAAAAACGGCCCCTAATTAATTATGCAAATGAAGTGTGGCAATATGCTAATCCATGCTTCATTTGCGTAGGCTTTTGCACAAGAAGGAAGCAGTATAGACAAAAAGAGAGATGTAATCCCCCTCATTCATACAGACTGTAAGATCCCATGACAGTTGCTATACCCACTAAAACTTGGGACAGGCTGGGCAGGGAGAAGACACATAGTTATCTCCTGGATATAGTGATTTACATCTGTGATCATGAATCAAATCATTAGATTTTTTTTAAAGAAACCAACCATGCAGTTTGTTGGAAGACGTTCAAATTTTTAAAAAGTAAATGGAAAATTTGTGCACTTGCCTGCTAGAGTAAAATTAATAGTTAACAACATTATACAGGCTTTTCTGGAAAAAGTCACAATGAGCAGGGCATCTTTACATTTTACAAAAGTACACCAGGCAAAAGAAAAAAAGCACTGAACGTAAAGGCCATGATCCTGCAAACACACCTAGAGGTAGTTTTATTTAGATATGAATAATCTCATTGACTTCAGTGAGACTGTTTGCTTAAAGCATCTTTCTTGATTTGTGGAAGTTCAGTGTAGGGGAAGGTGGTGGTGTTTGCAAATATAGCACAGACTGATTATCAATTTTGATTTGGAATTTGTGTTGCTCTTGAAGTATGGATATTAATAAAACTAGGGACCTATCTTGTTCAATGTGGATGTGGAGTTTTAAGTATGAAACTTCTTAGTAGAAAAAGTCTTCATAAGACTTTTGAGACGTAAGAAACCAATTGATTTAATCAAGAGAGACATTCTGCAGGCAGCTCACGTGGATTTTAAACAGCATTCATACAGCAGTATCTTCAGAGGTGCTTGTCGCTGTCTGCCTAGATGCTGACGAAGCTCTAGTTTGGTTAAGCATGAGTATCCATTGTAATAAAAATATGTGAATTTGGTGATTGCTTCTTGGCACAAAGGAGGTTTCTGTACAGTTACCCAATGGCTTCTCTGTTAACAAGCGGATCATGTTTACCAAAGATACAGCTTGCAAGACATAACAGTGCTTCATGGAGATGCATGGTCCAGGACAGTGTGGGAGGCTGGTGGGGGGTCCTGGCGCTGGCTCCCACCCTGCTCCTGCCCAATCCCAACTCCACCCCTTCCCACAAGCCTCTGCTACTGCTCTGCCTTTTCCTGTCCATACTCCAACCCACCCTTTCCATTCCTTACCCCAAATCCCCACACCTGCCTCTTTCCAGCTTCTGCCACTTCCCCTAAATGATGCCAGGAGCCAATAGGGCAAGATGGACTGGAGTGCAGTGGGCTGGGTCAGGTTGCTTACTGCTGCTGGCCACAGGCTGCCCTAGGCCCCATGTCCCTCTGAAGCTCAGGGCTCTCAAAGTGTGGGGCCTGGGGCTGTTGCCCTCGTCCAGTCTATGGATGGTACAACTCTGAAAATGTAAGCCCAAACACTGGTAGACCTGAGCCCATATTCCTGAATATTAGTTGAGCATGGGCACCATCGGCCCATATAACTCACTGCCTATGCCAGCAGAGTTATCCACCGTTTCCACTTTTGCAACACTTTCTGGCAAAATTAATGTTCATCAAGAGTTAGATGGATAGACCTCTGTGCAGATACAAAACTGGTATCCGCATCCACATCTGCTTCTGAAAAATCATCTGCAGATATTCATATCCTCATCCGTGGATGCGGTACCAACCAATATAAAGCGGATTTGCAGGGTTCTTCTAGATACAAAATAAGTATGCATATCCATATGAGCAAAAATGAGCCCTGGATGTCTGCATCCATTTCTGTGAATGCGGATACCCATGGATATAAAGCAGATATCCATGGATTCATAGGGCTCTGTAGATGGGTAGTTTGTAGTCTGCCCCATGTTTCAAGAGTGACACAGTATCGTACTGACCTGCTGGTGATTGTGACTTGGAGAATCATAATATCCTCCTAGTTTCCCCACTGCTCTAGAGAGAGACTGAAGTCAGAGAGACATATATATGCCATAGTGTGTGCTCACCAATGTGCTGGTGTAATGCTGCCCCTTCGGCCCCTTCTCACCAGCATGCATGGGGACAGTAGAGAGAGGGGTTATAGTGGGTATGTGGTGTCTGCTTTCCCTATTCACAGAAAGTGGAGGTATAGAGCAGTGGTGTGCAACCCATGGCTTATGGATGGCTTATGGATCATGGATATCTTCCTGGAGGGTCACCACGCTGCACCATGCGGCCGCCCATGGCCAGACCCCGCCCCGGCTGCCTGGATCTGAGCACTGCGCAGCACGGCCACCAATGGCTGGGCCCAGCCGTGGGGGTCGCCTTTAAAAAAAGGTTGCTCACCAGTGGTATAGAGCACCAGTGCAGGAGAATAAAGGTGAAATTTATGCCTCCTCTTCTCTCTTGTGCCAGCATGCAGCAGGACTAGACATGAACTGGTCCCGTAAAGTATGCATCTGTGTAGATAACATAGGGGATGATCCAATGCCTATTGAACTCAATGGAAGAATTCTGTTCTATATTTGTACAGCTCCTAACACAATGGAAACCTGTTCCATGATTGGGGCTCTTGATTTTATAATATTACAAATAAAACAGTAAAATTCCTAAATACATGACTGAATGTTGGATCAGGCCCATAATGCTCATCGCCAAAAACCAGGAGCTTCTGTTTCTATCTTTCTGGAAGTAATTAACATTTTTGCTCTATTCTCAGGGTTTAAAATGAAGTGGAAAATCTGAGGGTTATGCTGCTCTCTCAATATTGTTTCAGAACTACTTTTTCCAAGTGGGAGTTAGCTTAGTGCCAAAACTAAACAAAATATTTGGTCATCTAGATCACGGCTGATGTAAAGGACATGATTTTAGAGGCTTATCTGGTTATAATAATGAGTGCTATCAGAAGTGATTTAGAGTGATAAAACAATATTTTTCCTCACAGTGAAACAAGTAGCTGCTGTAAAATAATTTATTGTTCTCTGTGACGCCACTGAATGTACGCAAGGCTTTTTAAAGAATTCAGTGGTAGAGCCAGATCATTTACACTGGTTGGTATCCTAGGGTATGTCTACACTACCCTCCTAGTTCGAACTAGGAGGGTAATGTAGGCATACCGCACTTGCAAATGAAGCCCGGGATTTGAATTTCCCGGGCTTCATTTGCATAAACCGGGCACGCCATTTTTAAATCCCTGCTCGTTCGAACCCCCGTGCCGCGCGGCTACACGCGGCACGAACTAGGTAGTTCGGACTAGGCTTCCTCGTGGAATGAGGAGTAACGGTAGTTCAGACTAGGAAGCCTAGTCCAAACTACCTAGTTCGTGCCGCGTGTAGCCGCGCGGCACGGGGTTCGAACGAGCAGGGATTTGAAAATGGCGGCGCCCAGTTTATGCAAATGAAGCCCGGGAAATTCAAATCCCGGGCTTCATTTGCAAGTGCGGTATGCCTACATTACCCCGCTAGTTCGAACTAGCGGGGTAGTGTAGACATACCCTTACTCTTTCAGGAGTCTCTTGAAATGAATAGAACCAATTGCGGTGTTAGTACCACTCAGTGTTAGCAAGGGTACCACAAGTTGAACCTCTGTCTGTGGTCTCAAATAAAGCATTGTGCATATGTTTCTACAAATTAAAGAGAATAAAAATCTAGTGCAAATGAATACACATGACTCTGTGGTGTGTGGAATGTACTCAGGTGTTATGGTCACTGTTCTGGATATGGATCTATGAGGCCCCACATTCATGCCCTCAGGGAACCCATTGACTTTTGTGGGGATCTGCATGGGCCCTACAATGTCTGCTCCCTGCATAGATGTTTTAGTTGTAGCAGTGGATAGAGTTGCCAGATGGTTTAAGCAAAAATACCAACCCTCTTTCCTCCTATCCCCCCCCCCCCCAAAATCACCGGGGAAAAATTTAAAAAAGGGGGGAGACCAAAGTTATTGAGCAAAAAAATAATAATTAAAAAAAACCCAGCATTAAAACAGTATGGTCCTTTAAGTGAGTGCAGAGTCAGAATAGGGACAGGAAGACGGGAGAGGTTGAACACTAAGACCCAGGGAAGGCATTGATTCCCCTTGCTTCAGGTCTTTAGGCTTTTTGCCGGTAGCCATCTCGTTTTCTTGGTCGAACCAGAAGGCAGCTTCCCTGCGGAACCAGGTAAGCAGAAGGGGCGGAGGTCCGGGGGGCCCGGAAGGGGGCACGGTTCGGGGCCTGGGCCCAGTTGCTGAGTGTGTCGTAGGGTCACCAGGTGTCCGGTATTTTTCCCTACTGGCAGAGGAAAAACCCAGAAAATACCGGAAATTTTAGGTGTCTGGTATTTTCTGAATTTTTTTACTGGACAGGAGGCAAAAATACCGGACTGTCCAGGTCAATACTGGACACCTGGCAACCCTAGCAGTGGAACCTAAATATAATATCAGGAGGTGATGTCTTTAAGGACTGGGCTTCTCAGAGAGTGAGTCTCAGGAGGCTCTGTGAAGCTCTTGTTATACGTAGCCAGTTGGAAGCAAACACAGAATAAGGCATTTTAAGCACTGAGTGATCACTGAACAACACACTAAGAACCTGACTATAAACAAAGCTAACGATTCTATTGATTTTCTTCATGGAGGCAAAGAGAAACATGCCTGTTTCCTAGTTTGGATTCAGCTTCTAGTCAGTTCTCCTGCTGGGCTGTGCTAGATAGCTGAGGGTTTGTCTACACTAACCACCCTAGTTTGAACTAGGGTGGCTAATGTAGTCATTCGAACTTGCAAATGAAGCCCGGGATTAAAATATCCCAGGCGTTGCCATTTTTAAATGCCCGGTAGTTCGATCTCCCTGCCCATGGCTACACGGGGCACAGGCTAGGTAGTTCAAATTAAAGCTCCTAATTCGAACTACTGTTACTCCTCCTGCAATGAGTGTAGCTCTTGCACAAGAAGCCATCTCTTACCATGCCATACTGTACATCTTCTTGCGCCGCAGCGGGTGGGCAGTGTGGATGCACTGCAGATTATTGCGCAAGAAGCCCCAAGTGTAGACATAGCCTAAGGGTATGTTGTTCCAAGGTCCTCACTTAGACCCCTTGCCCTGGGATGCTTTCTGGTCCACAAATTAGTCAGAGACCCTCTCTCAGTACAGTCACCTCTGCCTTTATGGTCAGTTTCCCACCACCGTCTATTTACAGAGTCTTTACAGGTCAGGTCAGCAAGCCCCGCCCCGCCCCGCCTGCCTCATCCACATCCTAGCCCCTTGCTCCTCCTTCCTGGCCCCTTTCCTCTGCCTTATATAGCCCTCTGGTTCCATTAGCCCTTCATGCTTGGGCTTGCTCAGCTGTCTGTAATCAGCTTTTTCAGCCAGGCTACAGTGGCAGAGCTCTGGCTTAGCCAGCAGTCTGTCACAATGTCTAGACTATAAAGCTTTTCCGGAATCCTGGAAAAGCTCTGCCACCTCCAAGGAACACGCCTGCTTTTCTGAAAAAAATTTCAAACACTTTCCCCCCCCCACCCTCTTTTACAAGGAATAAGGGATGTTCCGAAAGAGGCTTTTCCCTCCACATTTGGCCCTGTGTAGATGGGCCAAATGTTGGAAAAACCTCTTTCAGAAGAAAAGCGGAAAAAGATAGGCAAATTGTGAAGCACAATTTGCATATCTTTTTCTGACTTTTCTTTGTAGTGTAGACACGGCCTAACATTTCAGTCATAATATCCCACCAGGTTTCCCAATTCTATAATTCCAACTCCTCTTTCTTATTACCCAGTCTCCAGTGTTGCTTCCCTTCACAATAAGTATCTTTCAGGGCACAGACTTGGAAGCACAGCATTTCTCTGAGTACACACTTGTGTTACTGAAGAAGGTTTATTTCCAGAGGTGATGGGGGGGGGGGGGAGGGAGAGATGTGGAGTCACATCCCCAACCCTATATTTGCTCCTTAACTTGTAGTCAACCTACTCATATGGACTGAACATACTCAGTAATACAGCTGAAGCCAGTTATTCTCACCCTGCATCTCTCCCATTCCACAATAGGCAGGCACAGGTCATCTTAGGTTATCTGTAAGTCAGGGAGAGACTCCAACTCATTTGTCACATTCTTCCCTCCACTGGAAGCTTCTGTGGGAAAAAAACAATGTGTCCTCAGGGTTGCGGTAGCATGGGATTGCTGGTGTTGCAGCATGCTCTTCAGGAACCCGCACAGCTTTCATATCAGCTCTGCAACATCAGAATAGCAGAGCCTGGATCAGAGCAAGTGAAATGCCTGATTTCCACAGAATCTCCCTCAGGATGACAGCACTTAGAACAGAAAGCCCTCTGGGAGTTAATGTTGCTCTAAACAGAGCTGCCAAGGGGTGTGCAGCTTCTTTACACACCAAGGAAAGTGATCAGTTTGTAGATTTGCATAGAGCTCTACATGTTCTGAAAGGACTCCCCAGAGTAGTTGGGGAAAGCAGGACCTTATTCCTTGCCTCTCATGACAAAAGAGCTGACACAGAGTACAGGCAGTCCCCGGGTTACGTACAAGATAGGGACTGTAGGTTTGTTCTTAAGTTGAATTTGTATGTAAGTCGGAACTGGCGTCCAGATTCAGCCGCTGCTGAAACTGACCAGCGGCTGACTACAGGAAGCCCGAGGCAGAGTTGCTCTGCCCCGGGCTTCCTGGAATCAGCTGCTGATCAGTTTCAACAGCGGCTGAATCTGGACGCTTGGGACAGAGCAGCTGGGGTGCTGCTGGGTAGGTCCCCACAGCGCTGCACCTCGGCGCTGCGGGGACCAACCCGGCAGCACTCCAGCTGCTCTGTCCCAGGTGTCCCCAAGTCAGCTGCTGCTTAAACTGATCAGCGGCTGATTCCAGGAAGCCCGGGGCAGAGCAACTCTGCCTCGGGCTTCCTGTAGTCAGCCGCTGGTCAGTTTCAGCAGCGGCTGAATCAGGATGCCTGGGGCAGAGCAGCTGGAGTGCTGCCGGGTTGGTCCAGTAGCGGAGATGCGGAGCGGCTTTTCTCGCCCCGGAGGATGCGGGCGGCGGGACCGCGGTGCGTCTGGGCGGTCCCGCCATCCGTGTCCTCCGCGGCTTTGCTCTGCGTCTCCCTGGTCTGCTGGGCCCCCTCCCCCCCCCGACTAGGGAGACGCGGAGCAGCTTTTCTTGCCCGGGAGGATGCGGGCGGCAGGACCGTGGCGCGTCTGGGCGGTCCCACCGCCCGCGTCCTCCGGGGCGAGAAAAGCCCCGTTCGTAAGTACGGATCCGACATAAGTCGGATCCGCGTAACTCGGGATGTGAGAGCTTGTAGTGAGTCAGAGACAGATTTCTAGAGGGTTAATTAATAAAAACTCCATGGAACTTAGGAACTGCTGTCTATGGCAGGAAAGAACCAGGTGATTCTTGGAGTGTCCCTCAGAGGAATGCTATGGGATGGCTTTCTGACTGCCTTTCACTCTGTCTTTTCCCACATCTAAGGAGTTTCAAAGGGAGCTCACAAAAATAGGTGACTGCACAACACAATGGCAAATGAAATTCAGTGCTGATAATTCCAAAGTAATACACATTAAAAAATATAATGCTAGCTAGACATTAGCTGTTACCCATCAAGAAGGAGAAATTGGAGTCATTCTCAATAGTTCTCTGATAATATCAGCTCCATGTGCAGGGTAATAATAAAAAAGCTAACAGAATACTGGGAATCATTAGGAAAGGGAAAGGTAAGAGAGCAAATATCATATTTCCTCTATATAAATCCACAGCACTCCCACATCCTGAATACTTCATGCAGATCTGGTCACCCTCGCTCAAAAAAGATATATTCAACTTGGAAAAGGCAGAGAGGAGGGCAACAGAAATGATTAGAGACATGGAATAGCTTCTGTATGAGGAGAGATGAAAAAGACTGAGACTTTTAAACTTGGAGAAGAGATGACTAAGGGGGATATGATAAAGGTCTATTAAATTATGATGGGTGTAAAGAAAGTAAATAAGGAAAAGTTTTTTACTCCTTCATAAAACACACGAACTAGGGGTCACCCAATGACATTAATAGGCAGCAGATAGTCAAACAAAAGCAAGTATTTCTTTACAGGAAACCCATGGAATTCTTTGCCAGAGGTTGTTGTGAAGGCCAAAACTATAAGAGGGTTCAAAGAAGAACTAGATACATTAATGGGGAATTGGTCCATTAATGTGCCACTAGCCAGGATGAGCAGGGATGCAACACTATATTCTGCATGGTCCTAGCCTCTGTTTGCCAGAAAGTGGGATTGGAAAACGGAATGAATCACCTGATGATTGCCTGTTCTGTTCATTCCCTTTGAAGCAATTGGTATTGGTCATTATTGGAAGACAGGATATTGATCTAGATGAACTGTTCTGACCCAGTGTGGCCATTCTGATGCTTTTACATAGAACCCAAGATGCATCTACTCCCTGCTATAATCCATTAGACCCCACCTCCTCCCAGAGCTGTGATAGAATTCAGTAGTCCTTACAGCTTCTCTCTCTCTGCAGAGTTCGTAGCAAAGTAAGAATATACATTAAAATTTTAACCAGTGTCCCTCAAGTGACTTGCCACAAGATGTCAGAACATGTTAGAATTAGAGCTCAGTGGGTCTAATATTCATGTAATTTTCTTTCTTTTATACTTGGGGGCTGTGGCCTCTGCTTGCTACACTCGCCAAACCTCCCTCTCACTGGCCCCTGTGCATGCCAACCCCCTTCTCTCTGGCCATTATTAACATGGTTGACTGGGGAAGGTAAGTATCAACTCGAGCAACCTGAAGTTCCTGGCTAAGGAGCTAGCAGAGGCATGAGAGGAAGTGGTCCATAAAGCTGTGCCTGGGAAGAGGAGGAGGAAGGGGTGGAGCAGCTGATAGGATGGGAAGAAAGGGTATGGCCTGGCAAGCCATTGCAGCTCTGCCTTGAGGACAGGTGGCAGGGAGATGGGCAGCCACTCATGTCTTGGAGAGGGGAGGAACTGAGTTGGGGTGCTCTTTCCTTGCACAGCTGCCCACATCACTTCCTGCTGCAGTTACGGAGTACCTGACTGGTCCTGAATAAGAGAATTCGCCAGACCAGGGGAGGTTTGCCACCAGCCCCCAAACCCATGCTGCTGGCAGGCTGCCCTGGCAGGGACCCTACCTTGCCCTCCCTCCCCACACTGGCTGGGCTGATTGGCCAGCTGCTGGTGGCTCCCTGAGCAACACAGACTCTGGCTTCTGCCATAGGGCTCTGGCGGTTTGGACAGAGCTGCTAGTAACCCTAAATTCTCCCTAAGTAGCACAGTCCTATAGGGAGCTGCTCTATACAAACCATCAGCCCAGCCCCGCACTTCCAGGTGCTGCCACAGGGCTCCAGCACTTCCCCTTCTCACTCTGCTGACTCTGTTGACACTGATGACATGGTGACATCATTCTGTCGCCCCGCCTGAAAACCCTTTTTATTCAGAGAGATATGAACTAGCAGATCTTCAACTGAAGAAATTCTTTTTGTAAATAAACGAAAAGTATACATGCTGTATTTCAGTTATTGTATGTTTTGAAAATGAAGGCTGGAATGAGGGTTTGGGGATAAAGAGGCAGAGGGTGGGTGTCTTAGGGCAGAAGATGGGACCTGGAGGGCCTCAGGTGGAAGGAGTGATGGGTGCGAAGTCAAGGCACGTGGGAGGTGCAGGACTCAAGGCAGGGGCTTCCGGACAGGGGGCTGGGAAGTGGAGGAGAATTACTGGGGTCACCCATGGCAGCGAGAGTGGTTCTGCTCCAGCAGTGGCTCCTCCTTGGGGGCTGTTCCTCCAGCTCCCCTCACCCAAGTCTGCAGCCTGTCTGGGGGTGGGGGGCATCCCACTACCTACTGCTGCCCCCCTAGTCAGCTTCTGCTCTGGGAGTGCCTTGCTTGGGGCAGTGACCTCCGCCCCCCCCCCCCCCCCCATCTTCCAGCCTTTTGGAGGAGCGGCAATCTGCAGGCTGGCCCTGGCCTCCAGCTACCCCCCTGCTCTGCTGCTGGTATGGAGGGAGCAGTGGTTTGGGGGCTACTATGCCGACTAATGGACCCCTCCATCCTGCAGCTTATTTGCAGGGTGCTCTGGTGGGCTGGTCTGACTCTCTGGGCCTCTAGTGGTCCCCCACAGCCTACAGGCTGTTGAGGTGGAGGTGGGCTGCTCCTGGCCTTCAGGGCCTCCCCATGCCATGGCCTGCAGGCTGTCGGGGGAGGGGAAAGGGAAGGCTCTGGGGACTGACCTCCTCCTCCAGCAGGAGGAGGTCAAAACCTGCAGGCTCTCCATGGTGAGGGGCGGGCTCCAAGTTTGGGGCAGGGAGGCTACTTACATGGTCTGGTGGCAGGCAAGACGGCAGAGCACCAGCCCTGCTGGCCGCTCTTAGTATTGCGCCCCTCCCATCTCTGCCCCCTAGGGTTGCCAGGTGTCCGGTATTGTACCAGACAGTCTGCTATTTGAGCACTCTGATCAGTAAAAAAATCAGAAAAATACCAGGCATGTGCAATGTCCAATATTTTCTGATTTTTCTGGCTGCGCACCGGACGGAAGCCTGGCATGGGCAGGAGAGCAGCTGGGAGTCCCAGCTGGGAGGCGTGGCCATGATTGCTGCCAGGAGCCCTCAGTCGGTTGAGTATGAGGAGGAGGAGAAGCCTCCTTTTCACTCATGCGTGGCTGGGAGCCGGTGCGGGACAGGCAGCAAGTGCCCGGGTCAGTCCTGCTCCCTCGCCGGCCAATTTGCTCACCCCTCCTTTCCCAGCCATCCGGTTTTCCCCCACTTCCCCTCCTGATCTTCCCCAGCCAGCCCCCCTGCAGCCCTCCCAGCTCTGCTTCCCGCCGGTTGGTTCATCTTCCTGATCTCCCCCAGCCAGTGCCACTGCACCACCTCCCCCCTGCCAGCTCTACTTCCCGCCACCCCTTACTCCCGGCCAGCGCCGCCCCCTCCCGGCCAGTCCCCCCTCCCCCGATATCCCGCGGCCAGCCCTGTTCCGCCCGATCCCCCCACCCCATGACAAGCCCTGCTTCCTGTTGGCCCCCCCATCTCCCCTCCCCCCCGTTAGCTGTTTCCAGCCCCCCCCCTCCCAGCCAGCACTGCTCCCTTCTTGGCTGGTCCTCCTCCCCATGAAGCGTGTCCGCGTTTCTTTTTTTAAATGATTACCTGGTAACCCCTAGCAGTAATCCAGGTCTTGGAGTTATTTTTTTTTTTTTTGCACAACTTTGATCCCCACCCCTTTTTTTTCTTCAACAACATTTTTTTCCAGTGTTTTTTTTTGGGGGGGGAGGGGCGGTGTTTGGTATTTTTGTTTCAGCCATCTGGCAACCTTATTGTCCCCTCCCTTTCCATTTTATGCAAAACAGTCCCATTCCTGGCACTTTCCATTTTCCAGGCACAACCAAATCCTAACTTTGGTTTAAGATAGGGTAAAAGGAAGCTGCATACCAAATTTAGTGATCCTAACTCTTACGGTTTAGGAGCAGTTCTTGAACAAAGGGACTCACAGACAGACACACTCTAAAATACATGTTGCACCTCTATAAACTGGGACTCTCTGGTCTGACAACATCCATGATCTGGTAGGACCATGGATCAGAGTCCTGGCAGGTTGCAAGGGGTGGAGGAGAGAATGGTAGACGATATCTCCCCCTGTTTCTGCTTCTCCCGAGCAGACAGAAGAAGCCAGCAAGAAAACCCTAATGCTAGTCACTTGCTCTAGGTCAGCGTCTTTTAAACGTGGGTCGTGGGGCTGCCAGGGTAAACCGCTGGCTGTCGCATGCCACTTTGTTTACTTAGCATGCGCATAGCCACGGAGTCTTGCAGCTCCCCTTGGCTGGAAATAGTGAACCATGGCCAATGGGAGCTGCAAAGCTCTGTGGCTACAGACACATTAAGTAAACAAAGCAGCATGGGTCCGCCAGTGGCTTACCCAGATGGTCCTGTGACCCAAGTTTGAAAAGCACTGCTCTAGGTAATGCAGCCATGGATGGCAGATGTTCAGTGTCCCTCACAGTCCTCCTCACTCTCTAAGCCCCAAATAGGTTGGAGAGAGTGGTGACCTGAGGAGTTACCCTGCCCAGCCATCAGGCAGGGCATGACCCTGGGTGATTGACTGGCTATGAAAACAAGAATCTGTTTTATTGCCAAGGGATGGAAAAACTCATCCATCAGCAGCAGGGAGTCCTAAACACCTCCCTAGTGTGGGGCAGACAGCACCTCCCAGCTCCTGACATCCTAGCAATTCACACACCTTTGTGGAGCCTCAAAACTCCCTTGACTGTAGGACTGGGGATCCCAACCCTACTGATGGGAAACAGGCCTGGGGAGGGGAAGCTATGGGCTCAGGGTCACACAGAGTGTCAGAGCCATGGATGGGACCCAGCAGTCCTTAATTCCAGGCCCCTTCCCTAACTGTTGCTACACACGCCACTCCCTGCCACAGCTGGCAATTACAAGCAGGGCCTCATGCCTGCTCCCCCAGCCTTTGAGAGGCAATGCGCTCTGCTGTAGTGACTGGACAGGTAATTGGGAGGCAGGACTCCTGGGTTCCATTGCTGATTTTCCTATGGACTTGTGGGCCTTTGGGCAAATTGTTCCCCCTCTCTATGGCTCTGCTCCCAGCAGTCAAAGGGGAATTTAACATTTTCAAACTCTTGTAAAATGGTGGGAAAGTCCCCAGGAAAAGCTGCTCTGTCAGTGCTAAGCAGCCTCTGCCCATTAAGGGTCAGAGCTCACTGCCCAGGAGAAGGAGTGTTTGGCTCAGGATTTCAGTTCAGTCCAGTCTATAGAGAGTGGCCCAGCCTGGAATTTGGCTCAAGGAGATCAATTCTCCAATTAGTTAAGGGTATTTTGAATTCCAATACAGTGCTCCAAAGTGCTTGATGGCTGTGCCAGGGTGCAGACGCAAAAGTCCCCTTGGGATTGTTCTGCAGTGTGTTGATCATGCCACAGAGGTCTACCTTCTTGTTCATAGGGACTTTCCACTGCCCTGTCCTGCTAGACCATTTTTTCTGGTATCCCCCAGACAAGGCAAGTTGTTGGAGTTATTGCCCCCTGCAGAGCAATGCAGACACTGAATCACTTCAGCTCTGGGAGGATGTAGTTCTAGGGCTCAGCAACCAGGGAACCAATCCTCAAACGGGACCAAAAATCCCCAGATAAATCCGTCTTTCTCTGTGTTAAAGTTTTACACAGTCCCCTTTACCAATGAAAAAGATATACACAATGGGTGTTACCTGTAGATACTGATTATTTACACTGGACCTGATAGTAAGCAAAAGTGTTTTTATTAAGTACAAACTGTAGGATTTGTGTGGTTGCAAGTGAAAACAGACAGATCAAAGTAAGTTACTAAATTAAAACAAATAGAAAACACATAGTTAGTTTTAATTCAGTAAGAAACTTATTGCAAGCAGATTCTTACCCTAGAGAGCTGTTCTTAATCAGGAATATTCTTCAAGTCAGAGACAAACTCTTTTACTTTGACTCTGTATTCTTTTAGAGTTTGCCAGACCATTTCCTAGGCCAGCCAAAGACAAAGGGCAGATAGCTTCCCACTGCTTAAATAGACTCTTCCCCCAGGATCGGAATCTTTATTTTACATTTCTCCTTCTGTGGAAAAGTACCAAGTTCAAAAATGGATCCTAGTACCATGTAGAATGATCATATGTTTTCCTAGGACTAGCCACCTTCTGGACATAAAGGACAAACAAGGCTGTTGACAAGTTGTTAAGTTGATCACCAAGTCGTTAAGCATCCAGGTCACTCATAATGGCTCTCATTAGCACATTTAAAACTATAAACAGACTCACACTTCATATTTCTAACTTTACACTGAAAAATTATACATGCACCAAAATAGGATATACAGATCTAGCAACTGTAACATTAAAATTGATAGGTCACGTGAGATATTTTGTATAAAACATCTTCAGGTTATTCATATTTGTACTCAGAAGCCAATTTTCATAAAGCATTGGGGGGGAGGACGACAATCATGGTGTTGTCTACAAATTTTATAAGTATACTCTCCAGCATCAGACTCTGGATTGATCCCTGAGAGACTCCACTAGATACACCCTGTCAGTTGGACAGCCAAACATGGGGAAGGATTTTGAGTATAGGCTTCCAACTAGATGTGTACCCATATTATACTAATTGCATCCTGAACACATTTCCCTAGTTTGCTTGTGAGAATGTCATTTGGGACTGTTAAACGCCTCATTAACACCAAGATCTATCATAGCTACAGAGTGCCTACCTCCACTAGGCCAATTACACCGTCAAAGAAGGAAATAGGAATAGTTTGGAATGATTTGTTCTTGACTATTTTGTGCTCACTAGTTTTTATAACCTAATTATCCCGTAGGTGCTTACAAATTCATTGTTAATACTTTTGCTCCAATAACTATCTAAGTATGGAATTGAGGCTTGCTAGTCTGTAAACCCTGGGGAACTCTTCGTTCCCCTTTCAAAGATAGGTACTGCCATGTTAATGGATGGAAAGGTATTTTTTCCTGGGATCCCAGAAGAAAACCTCATTTGTTAAGGCACAGAAACAGAGATAGGAACCTTTTATGTCCCCTTGGCAAATAATCAGTTCTGAATGGACTTTAAGAAAGAAAATGGTTAAAATTTGGCCCCAACCACTTCTTGTTTCTACAGACTAGATATTTAGGAAAACTTAGAATTCTTGGCACTCAGAACCTTGAAACACCCTTTTCTCCTTCCCAGAGGGCTTTAATGCCCCTTATCTCACCCAGCCTCACTACTGCCTGGTGCCTGAGAATTGACCCGATTCCCATTGCACAGATTGGGATCCTGAGGTAAAGAAAAGGCAAGTGACCTACCCAGGGTCCAACACAGCAAGGCAGTGGCAGAGCCAGTAAGAGAAGTCACCAGCCCTGACTCCTGCTCTGACAACACCACTCATCCCAGAGGCAGGGGTATAGCCCAGGGAGCCAAGTGGTGAGAAGATTTACACTGGAACAAAATGGCTCTCAGAAAATCCCATTCAGACTAAACCCATGTATTTCTTGAAATCATAACAACTTGGATCAAAACTCCTTGCAAGAATATTTTCTTGCAAACCAAAAGGATCTCCTGTTTGTCACGGTGTGGTAAATTGTCTTGTTGCACACAAAGAGGAGACACTTGGATCTAGAAAATTGGATGAGAAGTTGAAGTCTGAGCTATGTAGTTGCGACTCTTAGCAATTTCAAAATAATAAAAGACAATAAAAATAGAAGAGTTCAGCTTTAATGTTTGTCATAATCTGATATAACTCAATGTGAAAAGATACTTCTATCCTGCACTGCTCCTACTGATAATCTCCAGTAGATCCCCATCCTCCACCCACTTTGAAGTAGGTGGTAGGAGAGGATTGTCAGCCCTTCTTGGAGGGAGAAACCAAGGTGGAGAAAGAAGACATGATGGCTGCGTCTAGACTGGCCGCTTGAATTTGCGCAAGAGCACTGACTTTGTAATGTACAAAATCAGTGCTTCTTGTGCAAATACTTTGATGCTCCCGCTTGGGAAAAAGCCCTCTTGCACAAGAATACTTGCGCAAGAGGGCCAGTGTAGACAGGGAAGGACTGTTTTGCGCAAAAAACCCCCGATGGCGAAAATGGCCACCGGAGCTTTCTTGCGCAAAATCGCGTCTAGACTGGCCACGGATGCTTTTAGGCAAAAGCACTTTTTGCGCAAAAGCATCCGTGCCAATCTAGACGCGCTTTTGCGGAAATACTTTTAACGGAAAAACGTTTCCGTTAAAAGTATTTCCGCAAAATCATGCCAGTCTAGACGCAGCCGACTAGTTTTAGGTTATACAGCTAGGTAGTGGAAGGGTTGGGAACAGGACCAAGGAGTTCTTACTTTCAAACTAACCATCACAGCTTGAATTTCATACACTGAATGATCAGACTAAAGTGTTCTCATCTGATCTATAAGCCAACAGTTGTTCATAGTGTTACCCCTGGGGCCTGAATAACACTCAAATATGGCCTGCTGGTGAAAGCCCCAGTCAAAAGGAAACAGATCCGCCCCCTCCCTCAGGATCTGTCACCTATGAATTAGGCCCGTAAGGAAGACAAAGGGAAAAGAAAGACAGACTCCAATTAAAGGTGAAAACAAGAAGAAACTGTTTTAGGGATTGTATACAAAAATAGGGAAGAGCGGGGGAAGAAGCCCGGCGCAAACTAATAACCATCAACAAAACAGTGGAAGTGAACAGTAAAAACCCTCTATATAACCACAGTCTGCATGAAAATAATTGGTAAGTTCTACCCCAAATACAAATGGCTACTTGCTCTTCTTGAACTTGAGTGACAGGATCCGGAGAGTGTTGCTCGGGACCTACAACCCTTAGGCTGGTTGAGAGCCCTCATGGAGGTACACCGGGGAGTCCCTTGCTAATGGTAAAGGAATCCCAAAGAGGATGGCAGGCAGGTGGTATTTGCAGGATGGAAGGTGATAGATGGGATTCCTCTTCCGCCCTCCGGATTGGTCTGCAGCTGGATCAAGTCTCTCAATACCTGCGTGAACACTGTCTCTTGGATGGACAGCACCCCTCCTGGGCTGCATCCGAGCTTATATAAACTTTTGGGCAGGAAACCTCTGAGGTGGTTTGCCCTTCAGTCCACAAAAAGGTGGGAAAATCCAGTTCGTACTGGTTCTTGTTTACCACTCCATATGAAGGTCCCCTCCCTGTCCCAAAGTCACGTCTTGCAAACTCCATTTTGTCCGTATCAACTCCATTTTGATATTTACCCAAACAGCCCAAAATACCATTAAACATCATCAACCTATTAACCTATTTTACGTAATAACTATTTATCATGACAGAGGATCAGCCTACAATAGTAAATATTCAGCAAAGATTTTAGGAAAACTGGAAGGTTAGAGAATGATGAACTGCTCAGAGACAGTGGAGAGAATCATCAAAATTTGTCAAATGTGATTGGTTATGACTTATTGCTTGGTCTTAAAAGAGAACAACAAGGACCTGTGTGCCCTCTGCTCAGATAATCAGGATTAAGACTTTGTCAAATATTTCAAAGAATGGCCCAGGTCACCACCAAAGGGGATAACTCTCAGAGCACTATTCTAGCCTCTCCTCTTTGTGAGTGTGTGACGGGTGTCCATGCCCCTCCCTCCTGCTGGTCCGGCTCTGGCGCTGTAGGCGGAATAGGCCCCGCGGCAGTGCTGGTGCGACGCATGCTCCCTGGTGTTCAGGGAGTTTAGTGCCAGCCTGACATCAGGGGAGAAGGGTGGGGGGAGGAGGGACACTGAAGCTACACCCCCCATGCACAGGAGGCGTCCCAGTGGGAGATTTAAACCCACTGGGTGTGCTGGCTGGGGGGGGCCGCTGGAGAATGCCGCGCACCAAACCGGGCCCAGAGGGAGTGCAGTGCAGCGAGAGCCTCTGATCTGTGGGGTCAGTCAGCAGCCCCATGGGGAGTGCGGTCAAGTAGGAATAAGAGATCCTCCGGAAAAGGCTTTATTTTCCGGAGAATCACGTCTAGACTGGCGCTTTTCTCCGGCTTATCTCCAAGCCGGAAAAAAGCAGCAGCCATGTTAATGCAAATACCGTGGGGGATATTTAAATCCCCCGCGGATTTGCCTATTCCAAAGTGCTACATTAGCATCCCTTTTCCGGAAGGGATGCCAGTGTAGACACAGCCAAGTATTGTAGTGCTCTCTCTTTACTGTGAAAATGTAACTTACAAATGTAGCTTTTTTTTGTTACAGAACTGCACTCAGAAACAAAACAATGTAAAACTTTAGCGCCTATACATCCACTCAATCCTACTCTTTGTTCAGCCAATCCTAAAACAAATACGTTTGTTCACATTTATGGGAGATACTGCTATCTGCTTCTTATTTACATTATCCAAGGCTGTCCCTGTCAGTGTTGATGCCCTATACAGTCCAGCACTGGCACAGGCCATTCTCCATGGGGAACTGGAGCTGCAGGGGCTGAAGATGTGGGGGGGTAGTGCGTTCCAAACTCTTATGGCTCGGACACCATTGATTGCAATGGTGTTTGGTTTGTCCAGTCCAGGGGAGTTGGCAACCCAGGAGCAGGGCAGGGAAGGAGGCTCACCTGCAGCCTCAGGGCAGTAGGCGCGAGGTGCAGGTTGTGGCATGCAATGCAAGAGTGGACCAGAGAAGAGGGCAGCCACGCTGCTGGCCGGGGAGAATTGGCACTTTGAAAGGGCACCGTTTCTTTCCAGCTGCCAGCTGCATGGCTGCCCTTTGCTCCTCTGGAGTTCTCTGGCCTGCGCTTGCAATGCTTACTGCCACCTGATGAACAGGGGCTGGGTGCAGCCTATGGGACTGGGAGGGAGTCAGGCTTGGAACTGTTGGAGTCAGAGCTGAGCCTGAGGGAGTAGCCATTGGATGAGGTCACTGGAGCTATTCTGCCTGTGGCTGCTTAATGTCCTGTCTCAAGGAATACACAGCATATAGGTACCCGAAATTTAGTGGTGACCCATTAGCTGCTTATGTCAAGTCAAGAAGAGCCCCAATGTCACCTGAAAGTGAGACCAAGTGTTTACATGGCACTTTTGTAGCTGGTGTTGCAAGGTATTTACATACCAGATATGCTAAACATTTATATGCCCCTTCATGCTTTGGTCACCATTCATAAGGATATACTTCCATACTAATTTAAAAAATCATGTATTGATTAAATTTTTCCCCTCTCTGATCCATTGCTGCCCCCTGTGGTCATTATATTGTATAACTGTCCCTGCTAGCAGAGCCCTCCCTTGCCAATTTATGAAAATCTCATTTCAGGCACATCCCATTGTCCTGCATACCAAATGTGGTGGTCCTAGCTCTGACTGTTCAGAAGGAGGAGTTCTTGAACAGATAGACACAGGCTCTTGCCAATATATAACAGATGAAAGAGAGATAAAATGTGCACTTTCACTGTGCATTCTGTATTGTAATTTAAATCAATATATTTGAAAATGTAGGAAACATCCCAAAATATGTAAATAGTCAATTATTGTTAATAGCATCACACGCACTTTTACATTTTAATCATGTAATTAATCACAATATGTTTTAAAAAAATCGCTTGATAGCCCTAGATTAAAAAAACAAAAACGAAGCAGCGAGTCAACAGTGGCAATTTGTCAAGGCACAGGTAGAGGAAGACGACTTCTGTCTCTTTGGGTGGTTTGTATTTTGTCACCAAAACCAGGGCGTTTCTGCCACCAAGCGTCGCGCAGCAGGGTGTACACATGCAAAAGTTCGTCAAGAAAAGCTGCCTGTTCGCCATGGAATGTTGTCGTGTTACGCGCCCAGCATCACAATCCCCCTAGAGAAGGGTGGGGGGGGGGGGGGGGGGAGAGGAGGGGGTGCGTGTGGAGGAGAAAAAGAAACTACATTTCCCGGCATCCTCGGCGAGGAGCATGACAGACTACATTTCCCAGTTTCCCCGGCGCGTCATACCGCGTGCGGCGGCGCCTGTGCCGTTGTCCCCCAGCGGCGGCGGTTAACGGCTGGGTGTGGAGGGGGCGTGAGCCATGGCTGACAGCGGAGAGCCTGTGGCGGGTCCCCGCGTGCCGTCTCCTCCCGGCTCCCCGCTGCAGGGAAGAAGGCGGCCGGGGTCCCCCCCGGCTCCCTGTGCGGGCAGTAGCGGCGGCGCGGCGGGTCCCCCCGGGGCGGCGGTGGGCGCGGGGCCGCGGCTGCTGCTGCTGCCGCCGGCGGCGGTGTCGTCGCTGCCGCGGCTGGAGAAGCCCATCAAGCAGGCCTTCTACAACACCGGGGCGCTGCTCTTCGCCGGGCTGTGCTGCGGCGCCGCCGTGCTGGTCTACTTCATCCTGGAGGCCTTCCTGCGGCCGCTGCTCTGGGCCGTGCTCTGCGGCACCTTCCTGCACCCCTTCAAGAGCTCGCTCACCGCGCTGGGCCGCCGCTGGCTCGGCCGCCTGCACCGCTCCCGCACGCCCGTGCTGCTGGCCGCCCTGCTGCTGCCCATCTGCTTCGCCAACTACGGCGCCGAGGCGCTGGGCGAGCAGGTGCTGCGCCGGCGGCGCCTCCTGCTGCTGCTGGGCGCTGGCGGGCCGCTGCTCTACGGGCTCTATTGCCTCGGCAGCTCCCTGGGAGTCCAGGTGCTGCTGGCCCAGGCCGGGCTCCTCATCTGCCAAGGGCTCGACTTCTTCAGCAGCCTGTGGGTGAGTCTGGGGGGAGCTTACCCTCACTAGGGTCGGTCCCCGTGGGGCTGGCACCCCTGCCTGTGTGTCTGGAGAGGCTCGTGAGCATCACCCAGGTGGCTCAAAATCTCTGCCCCGCCCCAGAGCTCCCGTGTGTCTCCTGGCGGGCGTGGTACCAGTCTCCACCTTAGCATCCCGATCAGAGCCACCTGCAGAAACTTCACCCATCTCCTTGCCTATACACCCTTCAGCTGTTTTAATAAGAGAGGCAGGATTCTCATACGTGAAATCAGTGGGATCTAGGCATGAAAGTCCTGTGCTGGGATTCACAATAGGAGTCCGATGCCTAAATAAATAGATTTTGTTGTTGTTTGGGAGTTAGGTGTCTAAACACTTGTGGAATCTGAGCCTTGAAGCTCAATCTGGAATGAGTGAAAGGGGACCAAAACAAGTCTCAATATGAAATCTATGCTGATGTTACTTTGAAAGACATGAGGAAGCTAGCATCACTTTCACTTCACCTGTATCTGACCTAGAAACTTTTTGTGATCAGTATACCCTAGCAGTGTAGTTTTGTGTTCTAGCAAAAGTTCTAGTCTAGATGCAGTGATAACATAAATGTGTTAATTTAGCTCATTGAGCTGGTGGTATAAGCTACAGCAGCAAAACTTTTTTTTGCTAGTATTAGTGTCTACATTAAGATGGTCTGTTAAAGAAACCTACCTTAAACATCTCAGGAGCACCAAACTGCTCATTCACTCATTCCTAACTTCTAACCATACTTTTATCTTAATGATGGATTGGAATTGTGGCAGACAGTAGGGATGTTAGATATAGTGAAATTTAATACTTGTGTAACTTCATGAAATCTTATCAGTTACACGACTATCAGGGGGCGAGGCTGGTAGTCAGTGTGCTCCCGGTCTCACTCCCAGGAGTGTCTCCCACGGAGTGAGACCGGGAGCACCCTGCCTTCCCATGTTGCTGCCTCAGGCAGCAGCGCAGGGTGGCAGGCAGGAGTTGGTCCTCAAGGGGAGCCAGTTTAGAAACCAGCTCTTCTTGCAGGCTGGCTGTTTGCTGCCCCACACTCCTCCTTGCGGACAGAGCCTCTCTGCCTCCCACAGAGCAGCCTCTGTCTGCAGTGATCCTGAGCTGGAGGCTGAGCATTGACATAGGTCCATGGTCCAGTAGCAGCCCCTGTCCTGGGGGTGCTGAGCTCCCTGCAGACAGAGGCTGCTTTGTGGCAGCCTCCCCTTCTCCCCTGTGCTGTTGCCTCTGATAGAAGCTGCAGTATGGGGGCAAAGGTGGCAACACCACAGAGCTGGTGCTGGCAGAAACTGGCTTTTAAGGAAGCTAGCATGCATAGAGAGCCAAAAGCTGGCTCCCCGCACATATCGGCTCAAGCCTGCCCTTCTTGACCTTCGCACTCCTGCCTCTCCATCAGAGGCAGCAGCAAGGGGATGGAGGGCAAGGTAGGCAGATATAGTGCTCATGGGGAGCCTACTTAAAACCAGCTCCTCATGGGCACCAGCTCTCGCTCCCCCTTCCCCCTGCCTCTGCTATAGGGATGTCAAAGTGTAGTTGACTACATGATTAACTTATAAGCCTTAGCTTATAGATTAATGTTATTGACTGCATGCACTCTTCCCTCCCCCCCCTCCCCCCCCCCCCCGCTGCCTCAGATACAGAGCCAGGGGGAGGGGAAAGAGTGCATTTAGTCAATAACACTAACCAATAAGCCTTGGCTTATCAGTTACTCATATAGTGGACTACACTTTGACATCCCTAGCAGACAGCATAATGTTTTTAATAACTTAGGACACTAAAAATCACTTTGCCCTACCAAGAAAATTCCTTATTGACAGAAATCTTTAATTTACGTGGTATTTTTCGTCCTAGCACTTACCCAGAGTTCTTCCCAATCAGTCTGCTGAGCTTTTACTTTAGGGTATCGCGGAGTATACTACACACCATTGACAATAAAAGGAAATTTTTGGGGCACTGAAGTAAACTTTACTGCTATACAGAACGCTGAGGAATCTGTTCTGCTCATGTAGGGCACATG
Organism: Pelodiscus sinensis; assembly: GCF_052426305.1. Lineage (NCBI taxonomy): Eukaryota > Metazoa > Chordata > Testudines > Trionychidae > Pelodiscus > Pelodiscus sinensis. Next base: position 153,492,136 of record NC_143053.1, read on the forward strand.
TGACTTTGAAACTCTCATTCAGAGCAAATACATTAAATGTCTTTAAATGTTTGGCTTGAGGCTCAAGAGTATGGTACTGAACAGTTTATATAAAATTAAACATCAACATTTGTGGCATTGGTGCTGGAACTAGAGGTGCTGGTATTGCAGGAGCATCCTCTGGCTTGAAGTAGTTTCTGTTATACCCAGGATTTACAGTTTGGTTCAGTGGCTCTCAGTACTCTCACTACAAATTGTGCCAGCACCCCTGAGTTGGTGCAGCAGCACATGTATTTAATCCAAGTATTTTATGCATATACCAGTTTCAATTTTTACTTTCTGCCTAGTTATGCATCCAATCCTAAATTGTTGCACAAAGATGGTCTGTAATCTTAAATAGCTTCTGTGTTCTATGCTAGTTTATTTTTACCACTGAGACAAATTGAGTATGATAATATCTTTTATTGGTGAAAGAGACAAAGCTTTTGAGCCTACACAGAGCTCTCTTCAGGTTTTGTATTTTTACAGTTCTTGATTGAGAGAGATGATCCTTCTGTCTCTATTTTTTGCAATTTATTTCAGAGATGCTTAGAGTTGTGAAACTTGGAGATTTTTAGGGCATGACTGACATGAATAAACATTTTGTTTAAAAAATGAGAAATAGAATTTTTACTTCACAGTATGACCATATTGTATGACAGTTTGTACACTGATACACACATTAGGGATGTAAAATCCAGTTTAATAAGCCAACCATTTTAAATGTAATGTTTAACCTGTTAACGGATTTAAAGGGAGGCAACCCCACCCACCTGCCACAGCTGGGCTGGAGTGCCCTCCCTCTCTGCTGCAGACAAGGGTTGCTTTGGCCAGCTGGCTGGAGCAGCCTCTCTCTGCCTTTGGTGCGCTGGCCAGGCCTTCCATGGACATGGGCTGTTCTGGCTGGCTGCTCCAGCCATGCTACCTGTTAACCGGAACCAGTAAGCTTCACCCGTTAAGGATGAGATTTACCAGTTAACTGGTTAACTATTCATGTCCTTAGCGCGCGCACAGTGTTTTAAAGGCAGTTACTAAAAAGACCTATTAATTTGTTGAGTTTAAAAGCTTTAAGATTGCGAAGTCAAGTACAGTACTCAGAAATCAGGACTATGGATGTGAAAGGTTAACCTGAACAGATAATTCTTACTGGTAAATGGTGGGGGCTGGAGCAGCTCACTGCCTGCTGCAGGCAGGGGGCTACTCAAGCTTGGCAGGAGTTCCATAGCGGACAAGGCTGATCTTGTCTGGGAGCTGGGCGCGGGAGCCCCGCATGCCTGGGGCTGGAAGGGTCCCCAGCCTGGTCAACCTAATGTTTAACGGGTTAATTAACTGGGATTTTACATCACTAATCAGGACATGACAGAATTAAGATTGCATGGATAGGATAAGATCAGATTTTTTTTTTTAACTGGACAACTCTCTTTTCCCTCATGTCATGCACAGGATGAGTGGTATTCCGGGAATGGCTTAGTGAAGTAGGAGATGGTATTGGGCTTTGAGGGGTGGGAGAATATATGACAAGAACTAAAGACATTTTTATAATGTATGCACATATGGGGTCAGATAAGGTCCCACAAGAAATATGAATTCTGGAATTTCCTAACTGGTGAGGGATTAATTTTACAATGTATACATGCAAAAGCATACATTAAAAGTAATTGTTTCTACTAAATTTACAATAAAAATAAATTGCCATTCTGTACACACCACTAAACTGCCATGTACATTTTTACACCACCACATTAGTAATTGGCATTGTAACCAGTCTTGACCAGGCAATGTATTTCTCAACATTTACTTTTGCTAAAGTCACCTCAGTAAACTATGAAAGTTAATGAGAGCGCTTCCCTGTGACAGTTATTAGGTTACTATTTTTGTGCCTTGATCAGTGATGTTTAACAAGAAGCAGTTTTCTTTGAAACTGCAAAGCAGGATTTGAATTGGTTTTCCTCTTTCTTATAAGAAAGGGTTATTGGTATGTGGTAAAATTGAAATGTAAGTTTGTTTTTTAATTTTTTCTGAAAGTTATCAGGATTTTTGGACTTCAATAGGATTTTGTTGAATTACTCTTTCTGCTAAAAAGAACGTGCTTTCTTTTTTTAAAATTAATATTGGTAGGAGAAGGTAGTCTAACAGTTTGGAGACCTGGAGTCCTATACCTGCAGATTAGGCTGATCAGTTCCTGTTTATCCTTATTGCGAAAAGACCTCCCACTCACCATTACTGGTAGTCTCCCTGGTTTATACAATCTGTTGCTGTTCCTAGGGATGTTAATGTGTAGATGACTACACAATTAACTAATGAACCTGGGTTTATTAGTTAATCCTGTCAATTACATCACCCCTCCCGCCCCTGCTGCCTCTGTATCAGCTTAAAGCCGGCTCCCCATGAGACCCAGATCTGCAAGCTCCCTCATCTCCTGTGCTGCTGCCTTTGATAGAGATGCAGCAGTGTGAAGAGCGAGGGGAGCTGTCTACACGTGCCTTCTCAGCAGACCTGCCTGCCCCTTCTCATGCTGCCTCCTACAGAGGCAGCGGGGGAAGCAGTCAGGAGCCAGTGTTGGGGAGAGTCAGCTTAAAAGGGGAGGCTGTGGAGTAGCCTTTGTCTGTGAGGGGCTGGTTTGTCAACTGGCTCCCCTCTCAAACTGGTTCCCGCCTGCCTTCTTGTGCTGCTGTCTCTGATAGAGACACAGCAGTGCAGAGTGACAGGGGGCTCCCCAGGTATGGGGCCTGGAGTGCATTGGCTGTTGGCTCCATTTCCGGGGACTATCAAATAGTCAAGTAACTGATTATTTTTGTGCGGTTACATGCTATCTAACATTCCACTAACTCCCAATGATCAGTTTTCTCTGGTTTTTAAAATAGAGTAATGGTTTCTTCTCTTCAATTAACTCTTTCGTTAGTGAATATAATCCATGAATGTATTCCTCTGTAATAGAAACCCAGGATTTGCCATGCTGGAGAAAACCAGTGGTTCATCAAGTTCAGAATTCTGCCTCTTTTACTGGTTGAAATTGTAAGCTTCAGAGAAATGTGACACCCATATTTATATTCTCTCCCTGCCTTTCTAAATTCACACTTACCCAATTATGTGGTGTCATATAGATAAATATTCTTCCTAATCACAGGCTTATTAAGGCTTAAGTTTTTATGCCTTGAAGTAGCACCCGTGAAAAGATTTTAGCAAGCATAATTACAAGTATTAGTGGAGGAGAGGGGGAAGATCAGACATTTTAAGATGCTTTTTCTGCAATTTTCTAGGTTTGGCTTCTGTTCATGGGAAAATTGTTTGAGCAAAAAAACAGTTGATTCCTGAATGAAAAGGAGTCCACATACTTTTTGCTTTAGTTAAAGACTTGTTTTCAACAACTGAAGCATCTCAGGAAACGTGATAGAAAGTAGAAATTTTGAGACAGTGTCTCTAAATTCAGTGTTTTTAAGCATCGAGTCCTAGTAGAAAATTAGTTTTGATTTGCCTAATTAGTGGTTCCCAATCACTGTGCTGTGGCCTGCTGCTGGGCCCCGGACCTCTGGCTGCTGGGCCATAGTGTCTCTGGGTGCTAGGGTTCACCACAACTGTTAGGAGAGGTGTGTCCTGCCCTGCCTTTCAGCCAGTCTGCACTGGGAAGGGGAGGGGTATCCTCTCAGCCATGGAAGAGCAGCTCCCTATGCGGCAGGAGGATTGCGTGGAGCCACTCTGCATGGTGGAAGGGCCACGTGGGAAGTGCTCTTCCCCAGCTGGGAGGAGACCCTATGCTGCCCCGCCCTTCTGCCTGGCAGGGAAACACTCTTCTGCTGCAGAGGGAGACCCCCCTGCTGCCTGGTGCTGGTTGGTGCGGGGCAGGGCACACTTCTCCCAACAGCTGCAGCAGGAGGGGAGGTGCTGAGCGGTGTACCCCAGACGTGAACAGCAGCGCAGCGCTAGGTGAGTGGGACCAGGCAGGCGCTAGTGGCTCCAGAGGCGTGGGTAGTGCTGGGGGGCTCTGGAGGCTGAGCTAGTAGTGGGGGGGAGGGTTGCGGGGCAGGGTTGGCACTGGGGGGCTCTGGGGAAGGGGCTGATAGTGGGGGCTGGCTCTGGGGGAGTTGGGTGCCGTGGGGCTCTGGAAACAGGAGGCTGGTATGGGGGGGATCTGGTGGTGGGGGGCTCCAAAGGGTAGGGGGCTGGCATTGAGGCGTTTGGGATGGAGGCTGACACCGGGGAGCTCTGAGGGTGGGAGGCTGGCACTGGGGGATTAAGTGCAGGGGACTCTGGGGTCAGTGTCTGGGACTCTGGGGTCAGTGTCTGGCACTGGGGTGGGTAGCAGAGGTCTATAGGGTTTAGGGCTGGCTCTGGGGGCTGGGCTTTTGGTGATCGAGTAATGCTTTATTAGGATATTTAAATATTCATCATTTGCGTAATTAATTAGGAATGTCGATTAAGCTATAGACTACATGCATTCCCCCCTTCCCAATCCCTCCCCCCACCTTGCCAGTAACTTTTTTAGCAGGCTGGCCAGCAGCCCAGCTCAGTCCCAGCTTGCACTGGGTCCTGGACCTACCCCCGTAGCGGCTTTGCATTTAAAGTGTATTAGGAGCCAGGCAAGTAGGCAGCCTGGCTCATTCCAGATTGTGCCGGGTCTGGGAGCCCAGACCCCTACCCCCATGGGACTACAAAATAGTCGACTAACCAATAAGAATTCATGAGGTTAATCAACTATTCAGTTAACTGATATTTAACAGCTCTATAATGAATATGCAAAAATTCAAATAAAACGTTACCGGTCCGCCAAAAGTTTGTGAATGGGTTTTCCAGTCTCTGGTATCAAAAAGATTGGGAACCACTGGACTACATTATATTTAGGGTCTTCATGTATAATTAAATTTTACAACCATGGAAATTATTAGGCACTTAAACTAATCTTGAATTTTAAAGCTGAAATTTTGATAAATGCTTCACATACTCCCCAAGTTTGAATGGAATTATTTTACTTTTGAAACAAAATACGTTTTAGGAACTCCTTTGAACTTTCTTGCACACTAGCTTCCATTATAAAATTGTAAACTTTATAAAATTCCATTGTAAACTAGGGGGTAGGACCCTGATCAATTCAGTGAGGAATCTGAAGGTCCATGAAAGCCCCATTTCATTTTTGACCAGCTTAAGTTGCTCAGGAAAAGAACCAAGTTGTAAATATGGTGTAAATTTCAGTTGTTAGAAATAATGTACTACAGGTTCAGCCTCTCAAATCTGGGATTCTCTGGTCTGGTAACATCTGTGGTCCAGTAGGACCACGGATGTTGCTAGACCAATGAGACTGCAGCCATTGGGGAGCCCCCGGTCTGAGGATTCTGGGAGTAGAGGGGTTGGCAGTGGCTGCGGAGCCCCAGCAGGGCCAGTGGCTGCAGTTGGGGAGCAGGCTGGGAGTCCCATAGCAAGGGACCACCCCGATTGGGAGAAATCTCACGTTTGGGGTGGATCAGGTCCCGAGGGTGCTGGAGGAGGGAGGTCCAACCTGTACTCATTAGCCAACACCATTATCTAACATAGCATTAATTCACTTAATCCATAATGTCACATGAATTGAATCCTTCACATCTCTGGAGTCAACTGACAGTTGGTTTCTGTGGCTTTTTGGAATGGTATAGCATTATTTGGTTTTGAAATAAGATTGCTGGCACTTGTTATAACAGGAATCTTAATACGTTTGTACACAGATATGAAATGCATTCATTTAATGAACAGTTTACTATAACCATTAAACTTTTGAAAACAAGGACTGAATTATGCTAAATATTTAGATAATTGTTGTTTTGTTTGAAGTGTTGTGATTTGAGAGCTATATATAATACTTGAGCAGTGAAGCATATTTTGCTTAAACTTTGGTATCAGAGTGTTTGTTAATACCCTGCTAATAATTGACTACTGATAAAACGAGCAAGAAATGTTTACAATAAGGCTCTAATATCTCATTAAAAGATTACATTCTTATTAACAAAGTAGAATTAAAAAAAGAACATTACAATCTAAAGATCTCTCAACAGTTTTACAAACTGAAAAACAAAATTGACTAGAGACTGTACTAGTCAAATTTGATACCTTGTTAAAGTCAAGGGTTAGATTGATACCTTTTCTCATGATAAGCAGTGGCTTCCTTCTCAAGCCACTCCACTGAACTGTATTGGGGCTACCTGTGATGATGAGTAATATTTAATATGAATAATCGGTTTCACTCTTCACTGTTACGAAGTTTGTCTACATTTTAAGTGTGTGCAGTGTTTGTTCAAAGTTAAATTTCTATGATGGCTTTTCTAATTAAAATGCATGTTGGACTTAAATTCCTAGGAATTACAGTATTAATGCATAAGAATGTAAAAGTGAAACCAACTATAGACTGACTAGTCATTCAATTTTTGTAATCTTTTTCATTTGTCAAAAACTGAATAAAATAAACCCACAAAAATAATGAATAGTCAAGTAGTTTCTAGTTTTTAATAATCTGATGATTTAACATTGATAAAGAAATATATTTTTAAATCCTGTTCCCTCAGAAGTTAGTAGGAGTCTTGCTATTAACTTTAGTAAAGCCAGGTTTTCAACAACCATACTTGAAAAAAATCACCCTCCTTCCTGAACACTGTTTTTGTTCAAAGTTAGATCAGTAGCTCCCAAACTTGTTAGAATGGTGCCCAGCTATGGGGATCTTTTCTGTGTGACCCACTGACCACTTGTACCGGCACCGTCCACCCAGTACCACAATCTTAATTTGCCATATATGGTGGTAGGGGTGTCAGAGAATGAGCCCATCCACCTTGCAGCCATATTTCCTATTTTGCAAGGTTGGGCCGGGCTCCCTATTCAGGACAACTTGATATTGCTAAACTTGAGTGGCTCTGATATTGGGCACCAGGCCACAATACGCAGAACCAGAAGATGGCTGTAGCCCCATGGGTCAGGATACATAGTTGTGGGATGAGTGCAAGTCAGACTTGGTCTCCATCCCCATTAAATGCTTAAATGCTTTCATGAATAGGATTACCTTCCAGAATCTGGGCTGGAGATCAAATATCTCTTAAAATATAAATTTCATTTTTAAAAAGTGTTTTTCCTCTGACTCTTTTCCTTCTGTTCAAATTTCTGCCTTTTTCTGGTTCAGGTTGCTTGTAATTTCCTTCTTTTGCTCCCTCTCATATTTTACTCTTTCCTCCTGTCCAATATTATTTAAGGTAAAGTAGTAGATCTTAAAAGCTTGATAGTTATTTTTCTGTTCCAGTTATTTGAGTAGAGTTGCAAGAGGCAGATTTTAAGCAGACAAAAAGAATCCCGTGTGATAGTTCTGATCTGCTACAACCTGTTAGTACAATAGGACTGAAAGAGTTTATAAAAAAAACCTCATATTTGCTCAGTACATTCCTGTTGCATTTTAAATGGATAACAAAGTGGTATACTGCATTAGTTCATGAGCCATTCTCTATTAAAGGCTCACATTTAAGTTTAATTCAGTAATAAAATATAACTTTTATTGGCCCTGGTAATTTTCACCACTTGCTTTTTGGTTGGAAAAATACATCATTGTGTGCATAAAGCAGAAATGGATGGGATACTGATTCTTTACTTGTGCCCCAATGTTAAAGTTGATTTTACTATTGTTAACAGAAGAGCACATTTTTTTGTTTTGTTTTGCTACACAGGTGATAATTATTTCGGATTACTTTGACAAAGGGAATAGAGACTATTAACAATGATAGGAATAGTTATTTAAAGCTATAGAGTTCGCCTTTCAGAGTAAAACAACTTTGAAGAATAGAACTGAATTTATTGCTAAACTCTAGAAGAGCTTGAACTATGTATATAATGGACAAATTAATATTTGTTGGTATAGAAACAAAATTTAATGGTTGCAAATATTCTAAAATAAAGATTTTATGCATATTTTTCCAAGAGTACCTTAACACAAAAGACCATTCATGAAGATACAGGAGTTCAGATAAAAACCATACAAAATAAGTAAATGTATCCTTGCGTATGTGTATAACATAAGTATGCCCATAAGTATTTTCTTCTTTTAAAGATATGGACTTTGGTTGTGGGATATCTGTTGACCATTTCATTCAAGTGGAATGCAAGCACTGAACGTTACTTAAGAGCAATTTCTATTCCTGTCTGGATAATACTGCTCTTCCACTTAGGTGGGTAACACATCATAGTATGTATGTATAAAGTATAATTCTGAAGCCTAACAAAACATCACTGAGCCAAATTCTCAACTGAGATCCAGCTCTTTTTCCTTCTTCAGATGGCTCAGAGTATCCAGATTCTTATTGTAAATGGTCAGCAGAGAATTTCTCTTGGTGCAGGAGAACTTGTTGCTATTCTAAAGCATGTAGGAGGCAACTTTTGTGCTGCCATTCCCCTGCAGTGGTGAACAGAGAGGAGTCATGGAGAAACTCTGTCACATTTCCTGCCTCTTATCCCTTGTGTGAGTTAGAGCAGCTCCTCTAATGCTGGCTGGGGACAAGTGCTGGTTGGCCCTCAGGATCAAGGATCAGAAACCAGCTCCTTGACTCCCCTCCTCCTCCCCTCCCACGCTTGACCACAGGAGAGAATTTGGCCATTCATCTAACTTTTTACTTCTGTTTTTTAGAGAATCTCAGTAACAAAGATGAAATAATTCTACCAGCCATTTTTTAGATAAGGTGAAAATAAACTCTTCCTTCTATAGCTATTGTGAATATATTGCTGTTCTCAAGGATGTTTTCAAACATGATTCTGGGATGCATTAGCAGGAGTGTTGTGAGCAAGACATGAGGAGTCATTCTTCGGTCTACTCTGTGCTGATTAGGCCTCAGTTGGAGTATTGTGTTCAGTTCTGGGCATCACATTTCAAGAAAAATGTGCAGAAATTGGAGAAGGTCCAGAGAAGAGCAACAAGAATGATTAAAGGTCTAGAGAACATGACTTATGAAGGAAGACTGAAAGAACTGGGCTTGTTCAGTTTGGAAACGAGAAGACTGAGAGGGCACATGATAGCGGTTTTCAAGTACAGTAATTCCTCACTTAACATGTGCCCGCTTAACATGTTTTCATGATAGCATGTTTTTTTTTTTTTTAAGGGAACATTGTTCGAACAACATGACTCATCCCCACAATAACACGATTTCCCCTACTGGCCAGCTGGTTGCCGGCAGCTGTGCGGGGCTTCCCCTGCCTCCCTGCCAAGCGGCAAAGGTTCGCCACTCACTGCGCCATTCCCCGGCGACCCCCTCTGGCCGGATGCTTCGCTCCCTCTCCTCTGCCCCCCTCTTGCAGCCAGCGGCTGGGTTTCCCCAGCTGGCGACTTGCCAGCAGCTGCACGTGGCTTCCCCCTGCCTCCGGAGGTTCTCCGCTCACCGCGCTATTCCCCAGTGACCCCCTCTGGGGATGCTTCGCACCCTCTCCTCCGCCCCCGCTTGCAGCTGGCGACTAGGTTTCCCCAGCTGGCCGGTCGATGGCAGCTGGTCGGGGCTTTCCCTGCCTCCCTACAAAGTGGCAGAGGCTCGCCGCTCCGTTCCCCGGCGACCCCCTCTGGCTGGATGCCTTGCATCCGGTGAGCGGGGGTCACCGAGGAATGGCGTGGCGAGCAGCGAACCTCTGCCACTTTGTAGGGAGGCAGGGGAAGTCCCATGCAGCTGCCGGCGCCCGGCCAGCTGGGGAAACCCGGCTGTAAGCCCCGTCCCCTGTCCTTCTCTTCTCTTCTCCAGAGCCAAACACCTCCCCTCCCTGCTATAACCCAGTCTCCTTTCTCTCCCAACCTTATGTCTCAGTCCCAGCTGCTAACAAGTGCAGGCTGGAGCTGCGAGCGCACGTGGGCTTGAAACACAACCCCCACCTTTTCCATTATTTTCAATGGGAAAATTGTCCCTGCATAACACGCTTTCACTTAGCACAAATATTTTCTGAAACGTATCTACCGTGTTAAATGAGGAATTACTGTATCTAAAAGGGTGTCACAAGGAGGAGAGAGAAAAATTGTTCTCCTTGGCCTCTGAGGATAGGACAAGAAGCAATGGGCTTAAATTGCAGTATGGGAGGTTTAGGGTTGGACATTAGGAAAAGCTGCCTAATTGTCAGTGTGGTTAAACACTGAAATAAGTTGCCTAGGGAGGTTGTGGAATCACCATCTCTGGAGATATTTATGAACAGGTTAGATAGAACTCTATCAGGGATGGTCTAGATGGTACTGGGTCCTGCCATAAGGGCAGGGGACTGAACTAGATGACCCCTTGAGGTCCCTTCCAGTTCTAGTGTTCTATGATTCTATGTTTAATATAACCTCAGTTAAAAAAGGTGTTCTGTTTCTGCCTTTCTAATAGCGTAACTATGTTTTTTCTTAGATATAGAAAAATTTCACATGCTTCTGTGGCATTAGATACTGATATCGATCTATAATTGCTAGGTTCTGATTGTGACTACCTTTTTCAGTATGTCTGGATTACAGTAACATTTTTGTTGCATGTTAAATTCAGTAAATTCTGAAAAGCCTTATTATTTTCAGCTTCTGTGGCTGGTTCCTGGAGGATTCCAGTGTTTCTGGTTATAGTTTTTCTGATGACTGTGGGCATGGTGCATGAGCAACAGAATGGAAAGGAATCTTCTGGTAAGAAATAAGTCCCTTTTCTTCTACCGTCAACTAAGGTAAACTTACGAAAAATGGAGGACTTGAAATTGTTATGAGTTCATTTTAATATATGGCTTATATATGTGTGTTCTTAATTATAGAGAAACTAAGAGTACTTGCATAATTATGCCTCAGCCATTTTGCTAGTGCTGCAGCTGGGGAGGAGAGTTAAATATAAATTATTAAACAATTAAGCATTTAACTTTCTCATGTTAGTTGATCAAACTTCATTTAAAATACAGTAAAGTAAAATATTATGTCCAGCACAAAAGATATCAATGTTTTTTTTATAGCAGATGTGGGGAACCTTTTTTGGATTGGGTGTCACTGACCCACAGAAAAATCAGTTGGGGGCCACACAAGTAAGAAGTAAAAAAACTCTTCCAAATCCTCCCACCTCCAAACCCTTCTCAATTGAGACACCTCACTCCTCTGTGCACCAGCCCCCACGGGGTGAGGGGAAGGGGAAGGGTCAGGGAGTACTGAGCTTCAGGGCTTCCCATAGGCCAGATTTACTTTCCTGGGATTCTGGAGTTAGTGGATTTTATGGACCCCCTTATGCTCTGGGGTGGGAACAAAAATGAGGTGTTCAGTGTGTGGGACAGGGCTGCCAGTGAGTGGGATGGGGATGCAGGACGGGGTGAGGAGGACAGGGTCTAGAAGGGAGTTTGGCAGTAGGAGAGGGTGTAGAGTGGGGATACAAGAACGGTTTGGGGACGAGAGGGGGAGTAACAGAGAAAAGGTTAAAGAGTGAGAATGCAGCCAAATAGCTAGATGAGGCGGGAGAGGCAAAGAAGTGGGGAGTAAAGTAAAGTGCATCTTCTGTAAAGTAATGTTATATCCCCCTCTCATCTTCCCTCTGCTCCAACCTCACTCCCCTCAGCTCTGTGGTCCCCAGCCCCCAAGCCTGATCCCTTGCATCACCCCATGCCCCTAAGTGCAACCCCAGCCCCCTCCCATCCTGCCCCCGCAGCTTAAACTCTTGCATTGAAACCCCTGCCTCCTCCCATCCTGCCCCCACATCCCTGTGCCCCCAGCACACTCCTCATCAGAGCAGCAGAGCTGGGGTGAGGTAAGCAGCGGGGGCAGAGTCTCTTCCCTGCCCAGCCCAGGCCTTTGCAGGCAGACTGAGGCTCCTGGGCTGGGGCAGGCAGAGCCCGGGGCTACCTAGGGCTGACTCCAGCCCGGGCGGGTGCAAAGGGACACTGGGGAAGGAGCTTTGCAACCCCGCACACAGCCTGTGGGGAGCAGCCCAGGCCCCGGCACGCCACACCACGTGTGCTGGCTGCCCGGTCCTTGCTCTGTGAAGCAGGGCCAGCCCCACCCCCTCTCAAAGCAAGAATCCTGTAGTGCAGGGGTATGTGTTAATCCCTTAGCTCCTGGAGGCTGCACACCCAGATTGGGCAGGGCCAGCCCCAGGGATACATGCTTAGGCCTCTTCTCCCTACCCCTATCTCCCTGCAGAAATATGGAGCTGCAGCATAGGCTCCCTGCTGCACGGGGGGGGGAGGGCGGGCCTGAGCTCCCACCCTGCGTGCCATGTGAAATTGGCTGTGTGCTGGGGGCTGCTTACCCCTAGACTAGTTAATGAGTTGATAAGAGCCGCCAGGCTTTTATACATTTAAAAGTCTGAAGGGGGGTGTCTGTGCGTGTCTGTTTGTTGTGGAACCAGGCTTGAGCCCGGAAAGCTAATTCCTGGCTCACGCCCAGTCCCCAGTTACGCCTCTGCCTCCCCTACCCCCCTGCTGAGATGATCCTGGGGGAAATTGGCTTTTAAATAGGCTCCCCACAGCTCCTTCTCCCCCTCCTTGCTGCCTCTCTGATAAAGGCAGCAAGTAGGAGGAAGCGACTAGTCAAATCACTAGTTAAGCATATGCTTATTGGATAGTTATTAGATAGTCGACTAGTTGCTTACATCCCTAGTCTGTTGCTCTTCAGCAGAGTCCCCTAGGGAACAAAGGGGATCATAGTAGGCATTCATATTTAAAATAATATTAAGAACCTAAAAATGTTTACAAAATTTTGTTAAACTGAAATTAAGATTGAGATACATTTCAATACTTGTGTAATTAGCTGAAGCATTGGAAACCCAGGAAGTTCATAGCTAACAGTAAATTTAAACACACTTGAAGATACTGAATTCACAGTTAAAGTTTGTCAATTACTTTAACTACATCGATGATGATGATGGGGGTGGGAAGTAGGAATATGAATGGGTAACTGAACCTTACCTGGTGATGCTTACTGAGTAATGATTAACTGGTTCCCAGGGGCAGCTCCATTGGTGGAGAGCAACCTGCTCTGCATGGTTGGAGGCTGATTCAGCCTGGGCTGGAGCGGTTCCTCAGTTTGCAGTTGTGTGTCAAGACTTTTGTACCAATCCTTAAGTTTTTCATCAGTAACCATAAATGCTTACAATTCTTCTGCTTAACCGTTTTCAGTAAGATTAATCTCAACTGACATCTACACTTTAAACAGATTTCTCCTTGTATGAGTTCCACTAGACGGAAGTCATGTCGTATGTAATTTTGTCTGTACTAGTTTGTATCAAAATACTTGCTTGTTTCTGGGATCTGAGATCTCCTCCTGCTGGCTGCAGTGATTAATTATTGATGGCAGAGTACATGGTCCAATTTACATTTGGCTGATAGTCAGTACTCCAGCACTTTTAAAACTGAGAATATGGATTTTTTTTTGTTGGGAATGCAGCATCTTCCTCTCATTTGCCCCTCGCTGTGGCTGTCAGCAGCTGCTACTACTCAGGAGCACTCTGTTCTGGCACCATAGCAGTACCTGGTGGGCAAAAGGTGTAATTTAATCACCTTGCAAGTGAAATATATTTCTTACAGAGAAAAAAAAATCTGCAGAGGACACGAATTCTGCATGTGTACAGTGGCACAGAGTTCCCTAGGAGTTTCCCAGACCACAGCCATGGCATAAAATGCATACCTTTCCTTGTAAGACTAAATTTTGAATAGTGCTCAATGACAGATGATCATACTGGATCTACATAATACATGTAACTATTAAAATGAATATTTAGGTATTTCAGTTTAACTAGAGTACAATGTCAGTTAATGTTGGGAAATAAAAATAGTATGATAAAAATCAACCTCTTTCCAACCTTTTACTTACTTTTGTGTATTTGTTTTTACAGGGACAGAACTTCCAGGTCAGATGATTTCCATTGCTGCTTCTACAATTGCCATGGCAATATCGGTCACAGGATATGAGTCAAGTAGTGAGAAACACTCACCCCTACCCCCAGGTGACTGAACACTCTGTAAGAAAATATTTGAATTTGTTTAAAAAAAAAAAAATCGAACCAAGAGGAAACTAGAAACAAACTTTAAAACTTTCTCCAATACACAAATTATCACACTTATACCTGTGGCGGTAGTTTAAAAGTTATTCAAAAGGCAACAGTATTAACATTTAAATGCGTCTTTTAAATACAATTTTTATGAACTACTAATTTAAATTGTTACCTGAAGAGGCATAAGCTGTGCCTGGGAGAAGTTTTCAGAATGAAGACTCTTATGTGCTTACTCAACAAAACCATCACTGGTGCTAAGTGATGGTTATTAATTGAGGGAAAAATTGATTATTTGAAATTTTTGATACTGATCCTTTCAATTAGCATGTCAAAGAATAGTGCTTCAAACTTTCTGCAAGTGTTGGATTTACCCACAGTGTTAATTTAAAAAAAATTGTTATTGCAGTTTAAGGCACTTTGGTTATACAGACCTTTATTTGTGCTTTCTTTGTTTTGTGCAAAATAAGATTTGACAGTAATCAAGAAACCTGCTATGTTTTTTCTCAACCAAAACCAAGACACCTCATTGTAATAAAACTTGGGATGTGAAAATGTAACCGTGTACACAGTTAACCGTGAGCCTGGGCTCATCAGTTAACTTTCCCGGTTACATGCAGGCTACCAGTGCACACTGATTCCCAGGGAGCCAACACCCTCCACTCTCTGTGCTGTTGCCTCTATATCAGTGACAGAAGTGTACAAGGGTGGGTGCTACCAGGCAGGAGCCGGTGCTCTTAGGGAGCCATCTGCCCACCCCTGTATCAGAGGCAGGGAAGGGGAGCAGGCAGGAGCTACTTGCCTTCCTCCATAAATGTGTAACACCTGAAATTTTCAGGGGTTACAAATTGACTTGATGAAACATGTTTTAACATCCTTAATCCCAACACCTCCGTTGAGCTCTGAGTTAGGGTTGAAGACAGAACCATGTGATGGACAGACTAGTATAGGATGCATATTTGTTGCCTAGTTCTTTTGCAGATGTCTACAACCAGAAAAGTCACTTGCAAATTTCTCTTATCTGGCTTTATTAAAATAGGGTTGCAGATTTGTCATGACTTTTTTTTTTAATCAAATATCATGGAGCAGCTAAGGTAACCTCAGTAAAAGTCACAAGTGTTTTGTAATTTAAAAAAAATATATATATACTGATACAAATGAGGAAGGTTGCTAAAGAAGATACCCACCCCATGATTCTTCTGCAGCAACAGCTCCAGCAGTTCCTGTTCTCTGAGGCGTGGCTCCTCACTCTGCCTGTTCCTCCTCGAGCAAAAGTTTGTAGTGCCATTTTGGTTTGGTCTAGCCAATCTTTCATGAACACCACTGGGACCCACTGTACCAGGTCAAAACAGCCAGGTAGGGAGCTGGACCTGGCCTTGTGGGACAGAAACCACTGCTGTGGAGTGACTTTAATAAAATTATGGCTGCACAGACAAATCCAAAAATCACAGTATCTAGGACATTTTCCTCACCGTGACAAACATGCAGCCCTAATACCAATATCCCAGAATTGTCTCCGGAAGACTGTCTCTGTATATAGTGATGAATACTATTTTTAATCATTGTTGAGGACCCTTTTTTGTTCAAAATGTTGTTAGGCTCAGTTAACTCTGAGATTCATGGTCTGTTACCGGCTGATTTTTAAGTTCTCAACCGCTTTTGACTGTTTTACGTACATACATTTACTGATGACACTTAGGTGGAAATGACTAGTTTATCTCTAAAAGTCAAAGAATAAAAAGGAGCTGCACAAATGCTTTTGTAGAATATTAGTACACTGTTTATTATAAGTCTCTTTGGGAGTATAGGAATAAAATGCATGCTAATTTTCTGTAGACTGAGATTTTGATTTGGTGTTGAAATACTATACTTTGGTTAAGTAGTCAGCATGTCCTAAATCTAATTGTAATGTGCTCATCTTTGACTTGTAAGCTAGTGAAGATGAATGCTGAGCATTTAGTGACATCTTAGGCATACTGTGACATATTTGTTATGTACTAATTTGAAAGCAGTTTGTTTTCTTTTTGGTATTGTTTCCCAAGAATAATAAAGTATGACATGCAATGTAATATCAATTAGATCACAGCATGAATATTCTATAATTATAATGTGATCATATCTGAAAAGAACACTGCGTGCTACACTTAAATGATTTGTAAGTTGGGAGTGTTCACTTCAAAGGACACTGTGTGTGCTTTGAAGTGTAGGTTTTGATTTAAAAATAGCCAGGAGCATGCATTTGGATTGTATTGAACTAGTAGACAAAATATATTATTCATCTTTGCCATAAGGATAATACAGTAAATTCTTCTTATTTTGCAGCTAACAATATTGTACACATTTTAGACTTTGATTTCCTCAGGAAAATGTTACACTTTGCACTGCTATTCATTTAGCTGTCAGACCCTAGGGTAAATATTGGTGAGCTGCTAGGTAACCTCTTTCAGTTCATCCATAGAAATTAATGTGATAACTTCTGCTTCTTTTTTTAGAAACAGCAGAAAGTGAGCAAGCCTCAACCTCTTCATTTTCTTCCTCTTCATCTACTTCTGGTGTCAAACAAAGACCTGAGATTGGAACTTTTCTTAGAAAGAAGAAAACCAGTGATATCTACTTCGTAACACTTGTATGGGCCATTGTCCTAGTCCAAATCTGGTTGAATCTCTGGATTGTGCAGTTACTGCCAGTGCCTGTTGCAGGTCATTGTCTAATTCTTAATAATGCTAGTTAAACTATAACTTACAATACTGTTGGATTTTTAGAACATCTTACTTACTTTGCGCTTGAATGTGGATGCTTCATTTACATATTTTAGACTATTCTGAAAATACTGTGTGGTTGTAGCACAAATTCACTTAATTTATAATTATAAGCAGTTACATTATGTCCATTATTGTAGGGATAACTTTATAAGTCTTAAAATTAAATATTAAAAATTAGAGAGAACTTGCTTCTCTGCTGCCTTAATCTCTTAATCAGATAATTAAATTAGGAATTCAGTCAGTTGGGGTAAAGTATGTGCAAAATAGTGCTTGTTCCAACTCTTTCTTAAAATGGTAGGTTTGTGCTTCAACATATTTTTGTGGGTAGCCGCTTTCAGAAATGTGCTCTTCTACCAAGAATAACCTTCCTCCAGCACCCAAAGGTTTCTCTTGATACATATTTCTAGAAGAAAAGTGTTTCTAGTTAACTGTGTTTTATAACTTATCTTTTAAATCCGCTTCAGTAACTAATGACTGGAAGACCGCTAATGTGACACCAATATTTAAAAAAGGATCTAGAGGTGATCCTGGCAATTATAGACTGCTAAGTCTAATGTCAGTATCAGGCAAATTGGTTGAAACTATAGTAAAGAATAAAATTATCACACACATAGAGATGAACATAATTTGTTGGGGAAAGTAAACTTGGTTTTTGTAAAGGGAAATATTGTCTTACTGATCTACTCAACTTCTTTGAGGGGGTCAACAAACATGTATACAAGGCAGATCCAGTGGATGCAGTATACTTAGATTTCCAGGAAGTCTTTGACAAGATCCTTCACCAAAGGCTCTTAAGTCAAACTAAAATGATTAGGGGTTTGGAATGGGTCCCATATGAAGAGAGGTTAAAATGACTGGGACTTTTCAGTTTAGAAAAGAGGGGACTGAGGGGGGATATGATAGGTATATCAAATCATGAGTGGTGTGGAGAGGGCAAATAAAGAAAAGTTATTTATTAGTTCCCATAATAGAAGAACTAGAGGACACCAAATTAAATTAATGGGTTGCAGGTTTAAAACTAATAAAAGAAAGTTCTTCGTCACACAGTGTGTAGTCAACCTGTGGAACTCCTTGCCAGAGGAGGATGTGAAGGCTAGGACTATAACAGAGTTTAAAGAGAAGCTAGATAATTCCATGGAAGTTAGGTCCATAAAAGGCTATTAGCCAGGGGTTAGAAATGGTATCCCTGGCCTCTGTTTCAGAGGCTGGCGAAGGATGGCAGGAGACAAATCGCTTGATCGTTGTCTTCGGTCCACCCTCTCAGGGGCAGCTGGTGCTGGCCACTGTTGGCAGATGGGCTACTGGGCTAGATAGACCTTTGGTCTGACCCAGTATGGCCATTCTTATGTTCTTATGTAAGTAAAGTAAGTTGTCATGGGATGAGTGGGAATGTCTTCTCATGGATTGATAACTGGTTAAAAGATAGGAAAGAAAGAGTAGGAATAAACTGTATGTTTTCTGAATGGAGAGAGGTAAGTAGCGGTGTCTCGAACGGTGCGTACTGGGACCATTCCTATTCGCTCTATTTATAAATGATCTGGAGAAAGAGGTAAACAGTGAGGTAGCAAAATTTGCAGATGATACTAAACTGCTCAAGATAGTTAAGACCAAAGCAGATTGTGAAGAGCTTCAAAAAGATCTCTCCAAATTAAGTGATTGGACAACAAAATGGCAAATGAAATTTAATGTTGATAAATGTAAAGTAATTCACATTGAAAAAAATAATCCCAAATATGCATACAATATGATAGGACTAAATTTAGCTATAATTACTTGAGAGAGATCTTGAAGTCATTGTGGATAGTTCTCTGAAAACATCCACTCAAAGTGCAGTGGCAGTCAAAAAAGCAAACAATGTTAGGCGTCATTAAAGAAGGGATAGAAATAAGACCAAGAACATCTTATTGCTTCTATATAAAACCATTGTAAACCCACATCTTGAATACTACATATAGGTGTGGTTGCCTCATCTCAAAAAAGATATAGTGACATTGGAAAAGGTTCAGAAATAACAATGAGAATGGAGAGGGTTTTGGAACGGGTCCCCTATGAAGAGAGATTAAAAAGACTGGGACTTTTCATCTTAGAAAAGAGTAGGACTCGGGGGATATGACAGAGGTCTATACAGTCATGACTGGGGTAGAAAAAGTGAATAAGGAAAAGTTATTTACTTGTTCCCATAAACATAAGAACAAAGGGTCACCATGTGAAATTAATAGGTAGCAGGTTTAAAACAAACAAAAGGAAGTTTTTCTTCACACAGCGCATGGTCAGCCTGTGGAACTCCTTGCCAGAGGAGGTTGTGAAGACCAAGACATTAACAGAGTTCAAGAAAAAACTAGATAAATTCATGGAGGTTAGGTCCATCATTGGCTGTTAGCTAGGATGGGTAGTAAACGTGTCCCTAGCCTCTGTCAGAAGCTTGAAATGGGTGACAGGAGAGGGTGAATTCCTTGATGATTCCCTGTTCTGTTCACTCCCTCTGGGGCATCTGGCATTGGCCACTGTTGGAAGACAGGATGCTGGGCTAGATGGACCTTTCGTCTGATTCAGTATGGCCTTTCTTATGTTCTTAGTTTCCTGTTTGAAAATAGCTAAACTTGTATATCTTCCAGAGCATTAAGAAACTTCACAGTGAACAATTATGGAATAACTTGCTCTTGAGGGATTTCTTTCCCCCCTAATCCTTGTGAGTAAAGGCTAGCTTTTGAAGTATGAACATGATTTATTTTAGATATGGCTAGATCACATCCAGTGTAATTGCAGCTGTTTTTATATTTTTGGTTCTATGCTATTCAACACTTCTAAACAATGACATGGATTGAAACAAAGTTTGAGTGTTTGCAAATGGCACAAAAATGAATGATCCAGTAATGAAGCTGGCAGGATCACTGTTATGATTTTGTTCTAACGTTCTTATTTCCAGTCAGTATAAAGTTATTCTCTTTATTTTTTAAACCTCCCTACTTTGACAGCTCAGTTGCTTCTAGTTTACTCTAATATTGAATGATTTACTGTTCTAGATTTGGTAGAGTTTATAATTATACCACCCCTTTATAACTTAATAAAATTAATTAAAAAGGCTAGCAAGGACCATTGTGATTTCATCTGGCCTTCTGGCTTTAAAGGAAAATTTACTTGCATTATAAGAGAAGATACTCCTATAGAGAGAGCTTGGTTCTCATAAACTAGATAGGGATGTGACTAAGTCCAGGTTTCAGAAATGTCTAGTACTATGAATACTTCCCATTCAGTTAATTTACACTTCAGCAGCATGTTATATTCTCTTAAAATTATTTTGGTTATGGTTGGGGAATTTTTTAAATAAACATAAGGATAAGAGGAATTTTAATTTAAAATATAAACAGAAGACCATTATGAAACTTCTGAAACCTTTAAGTGCAGCATGTATGAGAAAATATTTGTATTTGTTCTCATGGTCTGTTGTGGTTTTTTTTTGCTGTATTCTAACTCTTTTGTAGTTCATGTTCACTGCCTTTACACAGTTCTAACGTTCTTACTATACCTTGTAGGTAGCTATTTTCCCTCTGTAGGATTCATATGCTTTCACTATTCTCTTTTTTTGTATTAACAAGATATGATTACCATAAATACTATAGACATGGAGCTTTCAGATAAACTTATTTCAGTGGTTTTAACACATTTTTGGGGGGTAAAATTTAGTGTTTTAGAATGTGTGGAATATATTTATTTTTGGACATTTGCTGGTACTAAACCTAGAAAGATAATTAATTGTTAATGCAGTACACATACACAAGTTTGCCACATGGTGGTGCCAATAGTAAGTAAAAGCAAAGCTTAGAAAAATTGTAAAGCAGGTTACTCTATTTGTGAATTGTTTACATGTAAGTCTAGAACTTTGAAAAACTCCCTGTAGACTTCAAAATTTGATCTTTAGGGCAATTACATCTTGGGTATCTGGATATTTCCGGAGGGGGAGGGAGAGAAGGATATTTTTTGTCTCAGACACTTGATCTAATTTGGAGGACTTCTAAATGAACATTATAACAGTTTTACTAAATATTAACATGAGTTGTTAGACTATTAAACTTTATGGGCTATGTCTAGATTGCATCCCTTTTTCGTAAAAGGGATGCAAATTAGACCTATCGCAATTGCTAATTAAGCGGGGATTTAAATCTCCCCCGCTTCATTAGCATAAAAATGGCTGTCGCTTTTTTCCAGCACGGAGCTTTGCTGGAAAAAAGTGCCAGTCTAGACGCGGATCTTTCAGAAAATAAAGCCTTTTTCAAAAGATCCCTTATCCCTTATTTTAAGCGGGATAAGGGATCTTTCGGAAAAGGCTTTATTTTCCGCAAGATCCATGTCTAGACTGGCGCTTTTTTCCGGCAAAGCTCCGTGCCGAAAAAAAGTGGCAGCCATTTTTATGCTAATGAAGCGGGGGAAGATTTAAAACCCAGCTTAATTAGCAATTGCGATATGTCTAATTTGCATCCCTTTTACGAAAAAGGGATGCAATCTAGACGTAGCCAGTCAGTGTAGGAGTACAGAAAACGGTTAATGCTGCATAAGGGGCTCTGTTGCTACCTGTTTCTTAGTATGTTGACTTCCACACAACCATTGTTTACCTCCATAACCGATTTTTGGTTTTGTGCATTAAATGAACAGATTTAAACAAGTCTTATTTACTTTAATCCATTTTATGACCTTCAGCACTTTTGTCTTGTGGAAAAAATAAGCTACAATTACAAGTTGGACCTCTCTGGTCCGGCACCCTTGGGACTCGTTAGTGTAATGCAGCAATTTCCTTCATTTTCCTCTTCTCCATTTTTAAAACAAAAATCGCTTTTATGCCTGTTAGTTTGTAGCTTAGCTTTTCATGTTTTATCAATGTGAAGCTCAGTCTTGTTGGTTTTTTTCTCGCCAATACTTATTTTTGATGTGGATTTTCTTTTGGGTTTCAGTCTTGAGTTGCTTCTATGACTCTTCTATTGGTATATCATTTTGCCATATATGATGAATTTTTTGTTTTTCACAAGAGCAGGCCCTGAACTGCCACAATTCTCATTATATAAAGCTTGGTGACTGTGGGAAACATAGCCAATGGACACCGACATTGTCTCGGGGTGTGCTATCTTTAATCTCTTCCAGACATTTTCATTAGTCATCACCTGTAGGTAGAGTGGCAAACTTTTTGGAAACACTGGTGAAGTGTTTTTGGAAACATTGGCTATACAATTTAGTGTCATACATGTAATCAAATTGAATTGCACTTATTTATATCAGACTTTGATATGGACTGTAACATCCATAATGATGCTATTTGGAGGTAGTCAGTCTGAACTAGGGATGTTAAATATCGGTTAATTGAATACTTGAGTAACCTCATGAAATTTTATCGGTTAGTCAACTATTCTATAGTCCCCTGGGGCAGTGCTAGTAGCCATTGTATCAGAGGCAGCAGTGTGGCGTGCCAGGTGAGAGCTGGTCTGTGAGGGGAGCCCATTTAAAAACCAGTTCCCTTCACGGACTGGCTGCCTATGACCCTGTGCTGCTGCTTCTGAGAGAGAGGCAGCAGCGAGGAGTGGCAGCAGTCCCTGTCCAGTGGGGGTCTGAGCTCCTGGACCCAGCGTAAGCCAGAACTGAGCCTGCCCGCCTGGCTCTTAACACACTTGAAAAGCACAGCTGAAATGGGGGGTAGGTCGCAGACCCTGCGTGAGCCGGGACCCTGCCCAGCTCCTAGTACACTTGAAATGCCGAGTTGCAGCATGGGTAGGTCCTGGACCTCACAAGCCAGGACTGAGCCAGGCTGCTGTCCAGCCTGCTAAAAGATTTACTAGCAGGGAGAGGGAAATGTGTGTAGTCTGTGGCATTAACCGATAAGCTTTTGCTTATCGGTTAATCGACTACCATATTACATCCCTAGTCTGAACTTAAAATGGCTGAATGTGTTATTCTGCATGTGAATGACCAGCTATTTTTTAAAAGTTGAAGATATTTAGTACAGTTTTTGACGAGGAGTTTGAATTAAAACAATTTGAATTAACTTCACAGTGGGGTAAAAACACATGGAGCATCTCTGAAATCTTTAATTCTTACTTCCTCTTTTTTTTATTTTTCCTTACAGTTTGGGTTCTTAAAAAACTTGTGGTGCACTTTGGCGTTGTAAACTTTATGGCAAAACGCTGCAGTTGTTGGTGGCATGTTCTGGAAAGCTTTGTGAAGGAGCGGCAGGAGGCTCTTGCTCCACGGCCCATCAGAGGGCTTGGAAGAGTCATGCTGAAACTTGACAGTAAGGTATTTCAGTTTATTTTCTTAAGTTGTGTTTCTGAATAAAATACTCTTTATTTTTTGTGCTCTAGAAAGCTCTGACTCTAAAATAAGTGGCACACTAAAAGTGTGTCTTAGATCTTGAACTATGCTTGCTCTTTTGAAGACTATAGCATATTATTAAACTTTATTATAACAAGGGTTAGCTCCCTTGACACTGAGATGATGTCTGTGTGTTAAAAAAATAGCTTTTAAAATTGTTAGCTTAATATGAGTATCAATTTGGATGTTATTGGAGGTTTCCAATTTTACAGTACTTTTAACTGATTTCTAAGGCGATAAACTGAGGGTACGTAGGTATTTGGAGAGGGGAGTACTGATTGTGTTAAGCTAATAAAGTTTAAAAAAAACAACTTTTTTCATGGTGTACCTAGGACTCAAGTTACTTCAGCTACATTTGTCCTTAAAGTGCAAAAGCATAATGATTAAACACAACTATTTGATATTATAGAACAGACCAATCCATTATTGGGAATAAAATACGGTGATGGTCTATTCTCTTGGGAAGCTATTGAATAAGACATTGCACACTTTTTTTTGGTTTTCTAAGTCAGTGGGTGCCACGTTTCAGGAAAGTTGTGGACAAATGAGAGACAGTACAGAGGAGAGCAACAAAAATGATTAAAGATGTAGAAAAGATGACCTGTGAGGGAAGATTGAAAAATTGGATTTGTTTAGTCTGGAAAAAGGAGGACTGAGAAGGGAACATAGCATTTTCAGGTCCATAAAGGATTGTTACAAGTAGAGCCCTGCACATCTGCAGATATCTGTGGCTCGTTTTTGCAGGTATGGATGTGGATACACATTTTCTTTTTTTTTTATCTAGAACCCTGCAAACTTGCACTTTATATCTGTAGGTCTCTGCATCCATGGATGTGGATAGCCGCAGCTCATTTTTGCAGATACAGATGCAAGATGCACAATTTTCTGTCCATGCAAGGCTTTAGTTACAAAGAGAGAGAAAAAAGGATCTTCTGCTTAGAGGCCAAAAAAACAGTAGGCTTATATTGGTGGTTTAGGTTTAACATTAAGAGAAACCATTCTGGTAGTTGAGAACTGGAATAAATGGCTTATGGAAGTTCTGGAGTCTTTCATATTGGAGAGTAAATGAGGGTTAGATCAATGGTGTGTAACCTTTTTTCCTTCACGATCCCCATGGGGTCCACTGAATTTGGTGGAACAAAAAAAAAAGAAGCAGCCCCTTTAATTGTTGGGCTGTGGCCACTCTCCCATCGCCCCTCGCTGCGTATACGTCTGATGTCAAGCTGAGAAGCTAGGAAAAGTGGCCGGCTGGATCCAAGCCTTGCGACCCCCCAGGAAGACAGATGTGACACCCAAGGGGGTAGTGACCCACAGGTTGTACACCGCTGGGTTAGACAAACACTTGTTAGGGATAGTGTCAATAATATTAATTCCTGCTATGAGTGAAAGGTATTGGACAAGATCATCTCTCAAGTTTCCGGTCAGTCCTATGAGTTTATTGACACACTGATTCTGTGATGGTAGGTAGAAATAGACTTTAACATCTTAAACTTCCATTACATGCTTTCATTTTTTTGTAACATTTATTCCTAATACATTTGATAGTGTGGTGCTGTAATAAGAGCAAAGGACTAACAAAGGTCAAGCTTTGTTGCCTTATATTTTTTTATCCTCATTTTCTTGATAAGTAAAAGCAAGGTGATTAACTATTTTAAATCTTCCTATGAGTAAGATTAAAATTTAACAGAATTTGGGATCATTTGGGCCTGCTTTCCTGAAAGCACATGTCATTTCTTTCTGTTAGCAAGAGATGAGGGCTAAGGTTCAGCACCAGGAAGCAGCAGAGACTGCAGAGTGAAGAAAACCTGCAGCTGCTGCTGTTTTGATACACAAATAGCTGTCTGAAATGTGTAGTCAAGAAGAAATCCATTACCAAGAGCAAGGGATCCATAGAGTAGGATGGTAAGATTGGAATAGCAGGTGTTCCCATTCCACTTAAGAGGATCTGTCAGCATAGGCAAGAAACTAGGGAAGAATGTTTAATTCCCTTCAGTTAAACTAAGCTAATAAACAACTGAGAAATGGTGAGGGATAGAGCTGCTAGTGAGCTCTACATTGTCTTTCTCCTACAGGGAAGAGGGGTCATATCTCAGGGTAGGGTAAGTCCTGGGTAAGGGCAGTGTTGCTACTTATTCTCTCACTTAACAAGCGATCAAAGGGAAGACTAGGGCAGAGATTCTGTTCTGTATAGTGCATAGCACAAGAAATCTTGATCTATTACTTGGATGTCTGGGCATGATGATAATAAAAATAATAAACCAGAGATAACTGGGAAGGTCTGAATGAAGCAGCAATGAAAGCTTCTTGTGTATTCCATATAGGTCCTCATTAGGTTAGGAAAGTAAGAAGTTTTTAGCAACGTTGGTTTTTATGTCCCTTAGTGCCACTTGTTCCAGCACTGTCCCTGCTGCTAATAGCATCTTGGGAAAAGTTGGGAGCTTCTGCGGAGGGGTTCCGGCGGCGGGGCATCCCAGGCGCGCCTGGGCTGCCTGGCGCCGGCTTTCCCCGAGGCTTTCAAAGCTGCGGAGGGGCTCCGGCGGGGGGGCAGCCCAGGCGCGCCTGGGATGCCCCGCCGCCGGCTTCCCCCGAGGCTTTCAAAGCTGCTGCGGCTTTGCTCCCGGTGCCTCTGGTCTGCTGGGGACCATCTCCAGCAGACCGGGGACACCGGGAGCAAAGGAGGCGGAGGGGCGCTGGGGTATAAGATGAAACCCTATCTTCTAATTAAAAAAATAGGGGGTCGTCTTATACGCCCAGTCGCCCTATACGCCGGAAAATAAGGTAGTCATTTAACTATTCTTGACAGAGTATAGAAGAACTTGATGTGGATGATACTAACAGGTTGGGTAGCCTTTTTGCTATACAGAGTCCAGTGTCAGTATACATCAGGCATTGTACTAGTCTTGAAGTTCAAATGTATCTTTGTGGGACATGGGCAAAACATTACCAGAATATGGAAATACATATAGGCAGGAAAAATCTTCTTCAGAGAGAAGTCCGCATGAATATAAAGAGCTTCCTCAAAAAGTACTGCAAAAGTGATTGCAGTTTGACCAAATTTTACTTCTGCAAATGTTTGGGTTAAAATAAAAAAGGACTTGATTTTTTTGAAAACTAATTTTATGGTTGGGGTAGAAGCAACAACATTTGTGGGTGTATGTGTCAGTATTACAGTGGGAAATAAGCTATGTGGTATATAATGTCTCCTAATCTGAGTTTTAGTGTAGAACATCTGCTTACTTAATACTATTGACATTTTTCTTTCTGTCAGTGCTGAAAACTGGAAGTCCTGTTTCCAGGCTATTGTCATTTGTTGTATTATTTTTTGACAGGAGAATATAACCTTCCTCCCTCAGAGTATGCCAGTATCATGGTAATTAGGGGGGATGTCAGTGTGTAGTTGGCTACACGATTAACTGATAAGCCTGGTTTTATCATTAATCCCATCAACTATATACACTTCCCTCCCCTTTTTTACCTCTGTCAGAGGTAGCAATGACAGGGGAGGCAGGGCTGGTGCCTGTGTGGAGCTGGCTTTTAAACCAACTCCCAACACGCACTGGATCCTACAGAGCCGCCTGCCTTCCCCACCCTCGTGCTGCTGCCTCTGCTAGACAGGCAGCGGCGCAGAGGATGAGGGGGCAGGCAGGAGCCGGTACATGTGGAAAGCTGGCTGCCAACGGAAATCGCATCTCGTGGAGCTGCTTCCCTCCCCTCATACCTGCTGCCTCTCTATCGGAGGTAGCAGTGCAGGGGGTGGGTGCAGGTGGGAGCCAATATGCGTGGGGGAGCTGGCTTTTAAGCTGGCTCTCCATGCATGCTGGCTCCGTGAAGCTGCCTGCCCTCTCCCTTGCTGTCTCCTGCAGAGGCAGCAGGGGGTGGGACTAGGTAGAGACGGGAGCTGGCTTAAGAGGTAACAGCGAGGGGAGGGGAATTGGAGAGCCAGCAACTTCTGTCTGTGGCAGGCCCAGGCTCACCGCACACAGATGCTGCTCCATGAGATGTTGGTGGAGTCTCTGTCTGCAGGAACTTGCCTCCTCTCCCCCACAGACAGGGCTGCTGCCATCCCACCCTGCTGCCTTTGTATCAGGGGCTCTCAGGGAGTGGGGCTGGGAGCATACTGGCTGCTGCCCCTGCCCCTGGGGACCATTGAACAGTCGTGTAACCTCTGAGATTTGATGCGGTTACACGATTATTAAATTAATTGATATCTAACATCCCTAATGTTAATTTCCCAACCTAGAACTAGGATAACAGTTTTCATTGTCGTCTTCTTCTTCTTCTTATTATTATTATTACCACCATTCAGGGAAGCGATGTAATTGATCAGAATACCCTATTTACATTGCATTATAGTTAATGTTGAAGGGGTTCTTATACTCATTGGAATTTTCTACCCAGTTTCCATGGCGGTAAGGTAAGGCAAGGTTATTAATTAAACCCATAAACCACCTTATATTATTTTTCAAGGATACAAAATCCTGTTTCCGTGGAAGGAGTGGAAACAACTCAAAAGCTGATGGCTGAGATTTCTGAAGCTGTTTTGTACCTTTGTCCTTTCCATGCCTGTTTTAATAGGAATGGATGTACCTAAGCCACATACATATATGGGAAAACCGCATAACTTCTGTTATGTATTGTTTATTTAAAATCTTGAACACCTAAGTTTTTAACTGGAAGCTTGTTGATGGGTTAAGCTTGCTTTAATTTGCATTATGAAATTTTGGTTTTATTTGAAACCTTTTCTCTTGTTTACTTTAAAAATCTGTCCCAATTACAGCAATTGGAAGCCAGCAAATGGTGCAAACCTCAGCTATAGACAAAGTCACAATTTGTTTTGATGGTGTGTTGTAATTATCAATAGTATTTGAAATTATTAATTGTGAACCACTATTCCTTTATTAAATCTGAAAATTATGCACAAGTGTTCTAAACATGCCTCAAAAGCCTAACCAATAAGCAATATATTACATCCACATAATAACAAAGTATTTATAAATATTTGACCAAGATATTTACAAATAGATTAAGCCAGGCTTGCTTAGACCCATGATGGTAGGTTTCAACTTGGTTAGGCAGGTATTAGGAAAGCACTCTTGAAGAGATGACTTTTTATATCCCTTTACCAAGAAGTGGTGTCATTGCCAATCACTAGCTTCAATTAAAAGTCAACCTTCAGTGATTCATCCTTATTTCCAGTTTTAATACATGTAAGATTTACAGCCACTTTTCTTCCGGTTTTAATACATGTAAGATTTACAGCCACTTTTCTTCCAGAAGCCTTTCCTCCTCTACTTTTTTGCTATCTAGCAGTTTTTCCATTGCCTGTGGGTTCTCATAGCTTTACCACTGATGTGTGGGTTGCAGAAGAGTCATGTTGACTCATTTTAAGATGGACAGCCTCCCTGCTTTATTCCTTCTGGCCTTTTTGTTTATTATTTTCAAGGTCTTCCTTCGTGAGAGTTGGAACCTTTCTTGGCAATACATGAATATTTTCTTAACAAAATTAATTATTTAGTTTTATACTTATTCTAATGGGGATCATCCTGGTTGCAGCTTGCACCCATGGAGCTTAGATCTTTCATTGTCTGCACTTGTGGTTTGCATTGATGTATTTACATCTTGTCACCAATAGCTGGAATTGAAGTAAAATCTCATTGAGGAATGGGTCTTAGAATAAGTAATTTGGGTGAGAATTAGAGGAGAAATATTTGTCAGTTCAGAAGTATACAGTTCTTCTTGGAGGAGTGTCCCTGTGGGTGCTCCACCTTAGGTGCTTTAGCGTGAGCCCGTGATCGGAGATTTGTGACAGCAGTGTCCATGGCCAACCACGTGCACGAGGAGCCAGTGTGTATTCTGAGGAGGCTATTGCACATATGCCGCCTCCCCCCAGTTAATTCTTAGCCTCTGCCAGCTTTGGTCGCAGATCAGCAGTCTCCCTTTACCTCATTCAGTACTTACCTAGCTGTAAATAAAGCTCCAGGGGGTAGCAGAGTTAGCCTGTACAGGGTAAACTTAAAAAAAAAAAGGTGTGATAGCACTTTAAAGACTCACAAAACATGTAGATGGTATCATAAGCTTTCGTGGGCACAGCTCACTTCTTCAGATGACCAGAGTGTTGGATGTCAAGGACCATAATAGTTTACCTCAAACTATTTCTATATTGTATTGTTGAACTCTTATTAGGTTTTTAATAATAGTTTAAAGTGCATACCAGCCTCGCGCTAACTACCGGCTCTCCAGGATATACCGGGTTTGCCCAAATCCAAGAGGGGTACAGGCTGCAGATTATCTATCTCCATCTCAGATGGGCATGAGCAGTGTGTCCACATTGCCAGAAACTGACAACCCCATCCAGAAGATGGAGAGCTTTAATTAAAAATGCTTCAAATGGAGAAAAAGTCTTGGTCACCTACTGACCCTGAATAATCCGCTCTTCCCACATAGAAATCACCTTGGACAGGGTTGGAGAGAGCGGCTCCCACCAGGCTGAACTCAAAGGACCGGGAGAAGAGTAACCCTAAGAAAAGGTCTTACTCCTCCTCAGGGACTGTCTTTCCACTAAGGAAACACTCTCTCCATACAAATGCTGTACCCCAACTGCCACCATAAAAAGGGTCAGACAAGCAGCGTGTCAGTGGAACCAACAAGGAGTTAAGCTGGGACCCCAAGCGCACACAATGTGCCTCCGATAAATCACTGACAGAGGCAAAGCCTCCTCATCAGCATCGATCCAAAAATCCGTGCCATCACCTGTGGCTCGAAATAAACTGCGCTCACACATGGCACCAAGCATGAGCACTTTATCTGAGGCGTCACCAGAGAAGCACTTGGCACTGACCTCATGCACAAAGCAGCTGACATTTCAATTAACGCTGCTGCACACCCCGCACGCCTTACTCCCTCTGCTACTGTCTGCTCCCCCACTGATATTGCTGTTCACAATGGCAGCAGAACTATCAATCTAGTCGGTACCAGGGATGCTTCTGTTTGGTATGGACGGCACCCTGAGCACCTCAAGGTATACTCTCTCAGCCACTCCAGCTAGTTCAGCGGCAGTGATGTTTAGTGACGAGGAGGATGAGGTATCCAAACCATCACACTGAGACACTGCTCTTGTAAGTCTCAACAACAAACTCAACAATGACAGCCTCCACAGTGGTTTCCACCAGCTACCATGCCTAACTGGACATACTGAGACCCTTGGGCAGCTTATAGACAGCAACAACTTACAAAGCCAAAACACTCATCTGTGACACTGCGGTCCTATGCACCAACAGTGCAGTCCTTAGAGCAATACAGCAGAGGAGCAGGATGTGGATATCTCTGGGGAATGTCACAGTTGACCCTCTTCCCCACCCACACATACTTCAGCCACACTGCCTGACAACACTATCATGCCTCTGCCATCAACCACAGGGGATGATTTTAAGTCGTTCCAGGAACTTTTCAAGAGAGTGGTAGACACCCTAGAGATTGCCATGTTAGATACACCGCAGACGCAACACAAGCTCACAAACATTCTGCACACAGCCAAAATTGGCCATCCCTATGAACCCTGCAAAGAATATATGGCACATTCTAACCACAATCTCACCAACATCCAAATGAGCATGCAGAAAATACTATGTAGCACCCCAGGAAGCAGAATTCCTGTTTTCCCACGCAACACTAAACTCTCTGGTCATAGAAGCAGTGAATCAAAGAAGGAAACAACAAAATACACGTACAGTTCTCTGTGATAGGGATTGGAAGAAGCTGGATACAATGGGGAATAAGGTTTATTCGTCAGCAAGCCTTCAGATCAGAATAGCTAACTATGTGGCATTACTAGCAAAATATACACACCACGTTTTTGATCAACTAACATACTTTATTGACTCTCTCCCAGATAGCAAAAGGGAACAGTTCAAAGTAAATACCAAGGAGGGTACACTAATAGCTTGTACAGCCCTGCAGGCTGCCCTGGACTCAGTGGACAAACCAGCCAGATACCTGGCCTTGTCTGTGATAATGATGAGAGTTTCTTGACTTCAGTTCCTGAGGTTTCCGAGAGAGGTCCAATACACATTCAAGGGTACAAAGCTCTTTGCGGAGTCCACAAACACGTTTCTCTATACCCTGAAGGACTCTATGGCCACACTCAGGATGCTGGGCATCCAGGTTCCTGTTCCAAGAAGAAAACAAAACAGATCATTCTACCAAAGATACAGATCTGCATTGTTCAACCAACAATGATGACAGTACAACAACAGACACTGTCCATGGCAAAACAGACACAGACAGGCTTCTAATCAGTCCTCCACTCAACAGCCATTAACATCCAGGCAACAGTTTTGAAGTTCTGGTTGAGAGTCCAACAATCCCCAAATTTCCAAGGCAGCAGTCCGAGCCATCCACACTGTTTGGCAACGGACTAGCTGACTTTTATCCAGCATGGTGTTCTATCACCACCGACAAATGTGTGCTGGAAATAGAGAACCGTCTACTGCATTCCATTCATAGTTGTCCCCCCACTCCACCTGCCTTGCCAGTCCCTTTTCAGGGACCCCTCTTGTGAGAACTTGCTCATACAAGAGGTGGAACACCTTGTAATGCTAGGTGCTGTAGAAGTAGTACCAAAGCAACACCAGGGCAAAGGTTTTTACTCCCACTATTTCCTCATCACCAAGAAGTAGAGGGGCTGGAGACTTACCTCTTGTCAGATGCCAACACATCAAGATGGTTACTCTGGCTACCATTATATCTGCCTTGGAAAAACGAGTATGGTTGTCTACCTCCAGGATGCTTATTTCCACATATCAGTACACCCATCACACAGGAGTTTCCTCCATTTTACAGTAAAGGACACATACTTCCAATACGGAGTGCTACCATTTGTTCTCTTGACAGCCCCACGAGTATTCTCAAAAGTACCCGCAGTAGTAGCTGCACAGTTGCACAAAAACCACATTACGATATTCCCTTACCTGGATGACTGTCTAGTAATGAGCACTACGCAACAGGAAATACAACAGGTGGTCTTAGCAATCAGAATACTCTTCAACAGATTCAGGCTACAGATAAACACAGCAAAGTGCGCTTTGACCCCTCTCAAACTCTGGAATTCAGAGGGGAACATCTACAGTGTGCAAAGGCCAGGGCCTCCCTACCACACCACAGATGCCTCTCAATCAAGCTCTTGATAGAAAAAGCACAGACAAGCCCATGTATAACAGCACGATTATGCCTACAAATGCTGGGGCACGTGGCAGCGGCCATGTTCATAGTGTCCCATGCTTGACTATGGGGGTACGTCTAGACTACAGGCTTTTTTCGACAAAGGCTTTGTCTATAGATACTGTCGACACAGCCTCTGTCGAAAAAGAGCGTCTAGACTACAACCAGTACTGTTGACAAAGCAAGCAGCTTTTTTGACAGTCTAGACGCTTTTTCGAAAAAGCACACTTTGCATACAATAGCGCCTTTTTTCAACAGAGTACTATCGAGAAAAAGCGTTATTCCTTGTAGAGTAAGGCTTACTGCTATCAACAAAACTTCCTCGTTCTGTCGACTTACTATTGACAGAATGTGGTGGTAGTGTAGACACCAGTATAGTTTTGTTGACAAAAGCCCTCTTTTTTGTCAACAAAACCCTGTAGTCTAGACACACCCTGGATGTGACCATTACAAGCCTGGCTACGCACAGTCTAATAGCCTTGCATTCATCCTTTGAACAAACATCTCACCATGCCTAACAAGATAAAATCCTCCCTCACAATGTATGCGTAGGAGTCCCCTTCCAACAGAATCTGCCTGTAGTAGCAATCACGAAAGATGCCTCGCTTCTAGCTTGGGGTGCCCATCTATATCTCAAGGTTGTACAGGGTCTGTGGACCCACAACGAGATCAAGTACCACATAAATCTGCTAGAACTAAGTGTGGAAAGGAATTCTTGCATGCACGGTCTTCCCCTGATTCAGAAAGGAATAGTGCAAGTACTAACAGACAACATCTCCACAATGTACTACATCGACAGATAGAGAGGAGCACGCTCACACCATTTATGCCAGGAGGCCATCCACCTCTTGGAATGGTGTATCCCACAAATTATACACCTGGTCGTAACCTACCTCTCAGGCAAGGACAATCCACTAGCAGATAATCTAAGCATACAATTCCTACCAACCCACGATTGGGGGATAAACCAATTAATGCTCACATGCCTCTTCAAGAAGTGGGGGTTCCCAGTCGTGGATCTGTTCACTACACACAGAAATGCCCATTGCCCAAAGTGCACTCCAGAACGGGCATAGGCCTTC
Source organism: Pelodiscus sinensis (assembly GCF_052426305.1). Taxonomy (NCBI): domain Eukaryota; kingdom Metazoa; phylum Chordata; order Testudines; family Trionychidae; genus Pelodiscus; species Pelodiscus sinensis. The sequence goes on from NC_143053.1 coordinate 153,525,514, forward strand.
TTTCCCTGTGGGATGCTTTTAGTATAGAATAGAACATACACCTGGCATATGCATTTCCACCATTTTCCCCTTATACAATAGGTGATCCTCAAGATCAGACATGACAGAGCCAGAGTAATAATAATAATAGCACCCAAATGGCCCAGACAAACCTGGTACCCGTACCTTTTACAGATGAATGATCAGCTACCACATCAGTTCCCCTCAGTCACGTCTTTGCTCACACAGCGAAATGGTCAGATGCCCCATCCAGCCATCCACAAGTTACGTTTCCAGGTGTAGATGCTAGTTGGTTAAACGCCGTGGAAAGGACCTTCCTGGAATCAGTGCAGCTTATCCTCACAAATTCCAAAAGACCTACAACAAGAAAGACATAACGCAGGCCTATTCCTGAGCTCCGTTAAGGTACACCTTGCTTCGATCTCCAATCTTCATACCCCCATACAAGGACACTCGATCTTCACTCACCCTCCTGTCAACATTTTATACGGGGTCTCCACAACATGTTTCCTCCAGGCAAGGACCTGATCCCAGCATGGGACCTGAACTTTGTGCTGAAGGTCTTTACGGGCAAACACTTTGAGCCTCTCACCACCTGTTCTCTACTGCATTTATCAATGAAAGTGGCTTTCCTTGTAGCTATCACCTCTGTCAGACAGGTTGGTGAAATAGCAGCTTTAATGGCAGATCCACCGTACACAATATTCCATAAGGACAAGATGCCTCGATTCAGACTCATTCCAAATTCCTACCAAAAGTACTTAACTCGTTCCAGTGCAGTGAACCTGTACACTTACCTGTCCTTTTCCCTAAGTCACACAAGAACAACAATGAAGTAGCTCTCCATACCCTGGAAGTCCGCAGTGTACTTGCGTTCTATCTACAACTAACAAAGCCTTTTCAAAAAAAACCTTGGTGGTTCGTTTAATCAACAGAGAGATCACAGGAATTGCCTATACCAAAACAAAGACTATCAAAATGGGTATCTAGTTGCATTAAACTAGCATATGCTTTAGCCCAGAGAGAGCGACCACCTACCATGTGGTCTCACTTGACAAGGGCAATGGCAGCCACAACGGCATTCCTATAGGGTGTTCCCACAGAACACATCTGCAGAGCCGCCACATGGGCATCAACACATACCTTCATGCAGCACTATGTGCTCCAGCCATTTGCTGAGTCAGAAACAAGATTTGGCCACACAATTCTCTCGATCATACAGGCTCAGCAGCTGAAGCTCCCACCTCCTACTACGAATCCTGCTTTGTAATCACCTAAGGTGAAACACCCATGGGGACACTCCTCAAAGAAGGGAAGGTTACTTATCTATGCAGAAACTGGAGTTCTTCAAGATAGTTGTCCCCGTGGGTGCTTCACCATCCATCCTCCTCCCCTCTATTTTGGAATAGAATACGTCTGGGTCAGAGAAGGTTTCAGGAGGGGAGGCGGGGCATGGCTGCACATGCACAATAGCCTCCTCGGAACATATGTTGGCTCCTCACGCACGTGACCGGCTATGGACACTGCTGTCACAAATCTCTGATCGTGGGCTCAGTGGCGCTGAAAATCCTAAGGTGGAGCACCCATGAGAAGTCACCTCGAAGAACTCCAGTTACTGCACAGGTGAGTAACCTTCCCTTCCTTTTCAGAAAATGGCTTAGCATCTCTTCTGTAGTTTGACTGGCTCGTTACAGATAGCATATAATAAGTTTTGATTCAAGGAACTCTTGATCTGTACAGCATGCATATTAATGTTTCTATGAATTTTATATTCCTTTTCATAATATTTCTCATTGGCTGTGCATGTAGTAATACTTATAGGATAATAAAATGAATGTATATCACAATAGATATCAAAGGACATGAATATGTCTGAAACTGTATGTTTGGTCAAAGTTGGATTTCAGTAAACTAGTGTCTGAGATGTTGGTTCCTGATATCGCAATAATGTTCCACTGTATTTAGAAAAGAACTTTCACAAGTGTTGCATTGATTTTTTTTTTTAAATTTGGCCTATTATTATTAATCTGTAACTACTAAAGACAAAGGGATGCTAATTTTAAGAAGTATTAAGACAACTATATAATTATGCTAACAAAATATGCTTGTGAAGTTTATATTCATTCACTGCATTTCTCTTTCTAAATATTATGCATATTTAGGCTTGAAATGATTAGATTATAGAAAAATGTCAATAAATATTGATTTCACCATACATCGAACAGAAAAATATTTCTATACATAATCAATTTACAGTTAGGCAAAGTAAGAAAAATATTGCTTGAAGTTATTAGTATTTGATTTAGGGATATTTGCTTTGTATATTCTGACATGTAATGATGAATTGCATTTTAATCATTATAAAGTTTTCCCTTGTTGATTCTGTGTTTGCCATAATTAAATAATTAGTTTTATCTCTGCATAATCCCACAATTGTGAAAATGTAAATAGATAAAAGTAGAAAAAAAGCTTTGACGTATTGGTATCTATTATAATTATAAGTATCTTAAAAATTGAATTCTGCCACCCTTTTGCATTTTTCCGATAAATCCTGATGTATTGCATTACAGATTTCACTATTTCCTGCTGTAGTTTACCTTTGGGTGTGGAATTATTTAATTTTCATTCTGTGGATGACTTTGTCTGCCTTCATTTCTAGTCACACTATTACTGCATTCTTCAATAATCTTCCACTGTCTTCTTGTCTTTTTTTCCCCTCTGCTCCGTCTTCCTTCCCTCTCCTCCCTCCACAAGCTGTGGCACTGGCTTAATAAGAAGGTAAATAAAGTGATTGTGATTCCAACTAAATTGTGTCCTTTTTGCAGCATGAACATGCTTTTCTCTGTAGTTCTCTCTCCCAGTTGTTGCCCTTCCCCTCTCACATCTAAGCTACTGGAGGTCATATAATGCCATCTGATCTATTTCTTTTAAATAAAATGAAAGCATTTAGTTAAATGCCTTGTATAGCAGGATAGTATATTAGGGTTTTTCTTTTGTGGACTTGGGTTCCAATAATTTTTCTTAAATCTTAAAATTTGATCTCTGCCTAATCCCCATCTGTACATAACAAAGCCAATGAATAATTTGACTTTGTAAGCATTTATTTTCAGTGGTATATAAAGGTGTTTACAAATTTACAGGGGTAAGTTGAGAAAGATTTGAGTGGAAATGTACATATTTCCTGCAATATGACTGACTCTGATCAATGTTATTAGGCTTTTACTTTAAAAAGCACCACATTTTCACGTTCTGAATTCTCACATTCTTTTTCAGAGGGACTAATAAAACAAAATATTACTCAGAATGGAATGATTGCTAAAGGAAATGAGGAACACCTAAGACAGCAAGTAGGAGGGAAGACTGCAAAACAGTTACTGTAGTTAAAAGAAAATAATTTCTCTTCTGTGACGTTCATAGGAAGAAAAATAGCCATGCAATCTAGATGATACACAATTTCATCCTTAACTCATCCTGTGTTGCTGAGGTACATCAGTGTACATATTTCAGTTCTAAACAGGATGAGGTTACTGGGGATGTTAAATTTCAATTAATCAGGTAATCAAGTAGTCGATTGATGGTTCTTGCTACATTTAAAAGGTAGAAGTGCAGTGGTCAGGACCCAACGTGAGTGGGGACTGGTTCAGTCCCTGCTCGTGCTCTTTTCCCACTGTGACCCTACCTTCCTTGTCTCCCCTCCCATGAGATGGTGCTGGGGGGAACCAGCTTTTAAGCCAGGTCCCCCCAGCACTGGCTCCTGCTCCCCTGCTTGCTGCCTCTGATACAGAGGCAGCAAGGGGGCAGGGGAAGCGACTACTCAGGTAGTGACTTGACTGCCCGTATGCTTATCAGGTAGTCAACTAGTCGCTAACATCCCTAGAAGCTACTACACTCCTGCAAATTGCAGCTTTCATTGTCCATAGTAAGAACTTCTAGCCACTGCAGATGTACTAATGTAATGTGGGCAAACTCTTATTTTTGACAAAGCCTTAGGACAGGTCTGCACAACAGCCGAAGTTCAGTTTAAGGCATGCTATTCCAGCTGAATAAATAACATAGCTGTGGTTAATATACCTTAAATCGAGCTTTGGTGCTCTCCTTGCAGCAGGCAGAATGCATTCCAATTTACTTCCCTAACTCCTCGTGGCATCAAGGAGTACTGGCACTAACAGGAGTGCCTTCAGCATTGGATTTAGCAGGTCTATGTTAGACTTGCTAAATCGAACACCAGAAGATTGACTCCCACAGTGTTGATCTTTCTGCAAGTATAGATGTGTCCTTCGACTCTGGCAGATCATACTAGCTTCACAGGAGAGCTGAAGAAGAATGCTAGTGAAACTTGTATGAAAATCAAGGTGGGAGATCTTGCATCAGAAGTACAGTATTAAAATACAAATTTCAAACATAAATTCCGCAACAGGAAAGGCATTCAGATACACTAATGGTTGTAGATGGGTGGCATGCAGCCTGTGGTCCAGAGAATGTACACAGCTCATTGGGGAAAGCTGCCTGCAAGTTGTTTACTTTGCATCCGCAGGTTTGGCTGTTCTCAGCGTTCATTGCCTTGGTTTACCATTCATGGCCAATGGGAGCTGTGAGAAACGGTATGGGCCACAAGGACTTGTTTCCTACAGCTCCTATTGGCTACAGTTCTCTGCTCCTGGCCAATGAGAGCTGCGGATGGTCATATCTGCTGACGCAGTTTAGTGACCCGCTGGTGGCTTAACCTGACAAGATGTGTGCGGGCTACAGGTTGCCTACCACTGTTGAGATATATACGGATTTAAATTAATAAATGTTCAAACACAATATAAAGGGCAGGAAGTTAAAGGTTATATCTTAAACAGAAAAAAACACGACCCCAAAAAGCAAAACCAAATAACTGGAAATGAGCTACATTTCTAGCACCTACCTCTATTGTCATTTATATCCGTACTGGTGAGAGAATCCAATTAGCTGCCACTGCATAGAAACTAGATGTTGTCTGTATGAAGTATAGTCTCTTTGATCAGGTACATAATGTACAGCTTCCCTTGTGGACTGTAGTGTGGAGTATACACCTGGAATGTGGTAGCTCTGGCCCATGAGGAAAGATGAAAGGAATACTGTTGTAAAATCAGTCCAGAGTGAAGCTAGGGATGGAGAAGGAGATATAAAGGTGTTTTCTAAACAGTCTTGGTAACAAATAGAGTTGTCAAATAATCTGCATTAACTCACATGATTAACTGAAAAAAAATCCCAATTGCAGCTTTAATTGCACTGTTAAACAATAGAATTAAGTTGAAATTTATTAAATATTTAGATGTTTTTTTACCTTTTCAAATATATTTATTTCAGTCAAAATACCAAATTAATAGTGATTACTTTGTTGTTTTTGTTTGCAAATATTTGCACTTAAACTATATCAATATTTTTTCAGTTCACTTTGTACAAGTACCGGAATGTGATCTCTTTATTATAAGAGTGCAAATAACAAATGTAGGTTTTCTAATTAAATAACTGCACTCAGAAACAGTGTAAAACTTTAGAGCCTACAAGTCCACTCAGTTTTACTTCTCGTTCAGCCAATCACTCAGAAAATTTCTTAGGTTACAGTTTGCAGGCAATAATGCTGCCCCTTTTTTGCTTTACAGTGTAACCTGAAAGTGAGTACAGGCATTCACACGGCACTAATATAATGTGTCTTGCAAGACATTTACATGCCACATGAGCTATAGATTCTTATGTCCCTTGATACTTTTAGCTACCATTTCAGAAAAACGCTTCCATGTTGATGATGGGTTCTGCTCAATAATCATTCAAAGTCTTACAGAACAATACATGTTCATTTTCATCATCTGAGTCAGCTGCCACCAGCGAAAGTTTGTTTGTTTGTTTATTTATTTATTTATTTATTTTATTTATTGGTGGTTCAGGTTTTGTAGTTTCTGCATCAGAATGTTGCTTTTTTAAGGCTTTTAGACCGGGGTCGGCAATAATTTTTTGAAAGGGGGGCCACTTTGCGAATTTCTGAAGTGATTGCAGGCTGGCCTGAAAGGGGTGGGGCCTCAAGGGCAAGGGGTGGAGCCAAGAAACTTCACTGCTCACCGATCCTGATTGGCCTGGGGCTTGGGGAGCATGTGAAATCTTAGCCTCAGGCACAAAGTGCCTAGAAAGAATATCCAGCTGTTTTGAGCATCTGGCAGTTCCCTCTGGTGCTGTATACCGCTGGTGGTGGGAGGAGACTTCATACACTCTCCTTTTCCCCCAAGTCTCAATTGACCTGGGAGTGGTAGAGCAGCCACAAGCCTGTAGCCCTTTCAGTTGCTGCTGTTCAAAGAACACTCAACTCTGGCTCCAGGAGCTGTGAGCCCTTTAAATAGCAGCAATTGAAAGGGTTTTCACCTCTCCCAGCGGCTCCCAGGCCATGCATTAGTGGCCGGATTAACGTGTCGTGATGCTGTGATGCTGCTGCCCAAAAAGCAAACACAATTCTGGAACGTATTAACAGGAGTGTTGTCAGCAAGATACAAGAAGCAATTCTTCTGCTCTGCTCTGATTAGACATCAACTGGAGTATGGTGTCTAGTTCTGGACACCACATTTCAGGAAATATGTGGAGAAAAGAGGAATGAATAATGTCTAAAAAACATGACCTATGATGGAAGACTGAAATAAATGAGTTTGTTTAATCTGAAAAAGAAGACTGAAAGACATGACAGATTTCAAATACCTAAAATAACGTTATAAAGAAGGTGTAAAATTACTTTTCTTAACCTCTTAAAATAGGACAAGAAGCAATGAGCTTAAATTAAATCAAATGGAGGTTTAGATTAAACATTAGGAAAAACTTCCTGACTATCAGGGTGTTTCAGCGCTGGAATGAACTGCCTAGGAAAGTTGTGAAAGCTCCATCATTGGAGATGTATTGTTTTTAAGAGGAGGTTAGACAAACATCTGTCAGGGGTAGAGGGTGTTTGGTCCTGCTATGAGCACAAGGGACTGGAATTGATGACCTCTGAAGGTTCTTTCCAGTACTAGTATTCTGTGATTAAGAGCTTTCTATCAGGGGCTGCTTTTAAATGGGGAATTGGGTGAGTAAAAATTACATCTTAATATTACTTACTGAGTCCAAGGCATTGAAGATATTTCAGTAGGCTAGTAAGTCTTGCTGTGTATGGCACTGTTTATGGAGTGGATTTTAAAAATACCTTTCATATTTGGTAAAATCAGCGACTCCTGCACTGGTGTTAGGCAGCTCCCTAGCTTGTACTCATCTGCACTTTTTCACCCTAATCCTGATATCAGAGTAACTGACCTCACTGGTGATAAATTATTTTCTTTTAACAGTCCTAAAATAATTAATTAAATTAATTCCTTACCAGAAAATATATCCAACCTGATTTATTACTTTATTTTAGGGGAACAAATTAAAATACACTGAAACAAAGGTGTTTGCATAAAAGTAAGATCCTCAGACTGTTTGTATTTTATCACAAATATTTTTCAGATGTCTATATATACACTTTACGTGTGTGTGTGTGTATATAGTGTAATATTGAAAAACATTTTATGAAATCAGCATTCATATATGTATAGCTGTCATTTTAAGATGCATTGACTTTATGTAATTTTTTCATGATGTTCAGTGCCGTATAAAATATAGAAGGCATAATCACTCTCCTAATTACAATACATTTAAATATGCTTTTTCAAAATTTATTTCTAATACAAACTGTAGCTTTAAAAAAAAACCCATTGTTAGTGTTCATCCTAATTACTTGTTTTCCAAATGATTTTCTCCGTGAACTCTTGAATGCTTGTACTTTGACTCTTCTTTTAGTTTTCAGGAATAATTCATTTGTTAATTTTGGTTTATTTTTGAAATGTAAAGATAAGTTTATACCCTTCCCTTCAAAACTCTGACATTTTAAGATAGTTTCCACTGATAGTTTCCAATGACTGCATCTTAGAAATCCATATTTTTTTTAAAGAGTGAATGACCTTCTGTAGCTTAGCAATCTGGTTTCTTTCTATTCCTTGATTTAGATGCTTTGGCAACATCTGCTTGTAGCTATTGACTAACAATTAAATTAGAAGCTAACATTTTACAATACTGGAATAGCTGCTGACTAATTTTTAGACTGTTTTTGTGTGCATGTAATGTATTTTAGGAAAGTCTATAAGAATGAGCTACAGAAATATGCACCAGATTCAGTGGTAAATTTGAACTGGTGTAATTTATACTTATTTTTTTCCACTCCTTCAGCATGTAAATTGAACCACCTGTGAGTTGGAGTTTATTTTTTAAATGGGCCATTAGTCACGCATGTATAGGAGCTGCTGGGTGCACAGCATTTTTAAAAACTGAGACACTTACTAGGTGACTAAACATGTATTTATCAGCCTTTTTTTAGGCACCCAGGATTTGAAAGTCTTTAAGACTCCATTAATCTCTCTCTGGTTTACAAGGACGTAACCTGTGCCCCTTATTTCATTCTTTGAGCTCACCTATTGAGAGAGAGAGAGAGTCTAAGGCTGCGATACTTGTATTTTGAGGGGCCAGATGAAGGGGGTATATCAAAAGTTAAGAGGAGGCTATAAGTGAATTAATAATAAGGAGATCATGCTTTCATTTACACCTTATTACACCCTTATTCTCTTCCCTTTTCAGCCTTTCCCTATAGACTACCTGCAAGTAGCATAAAATCAGCCTCTTAGAACTTACCTATAGTAAGGACATGGATGACACTACTGGTTCAGTGACTCCAGTGAGAGTCCTACTTTCCAAGACTCTAAAGAGTTCCAGATCAAGCCAACAGTTTATACAACAGTAACACACTAAGCTACTAGATTAATCTATGCTGAAACATTATCATCACTGGTACTGTTCGATCAGTGCTGACTTTGATGGAAATTGCTCATACAGTTCCCTAAAGCAGATATGGCTATGGACTGAATAGCCAGTGGGACAGGTTCAGAGGTGATATGTAAACTTATTAATTGGATGTCTATTTTTCACAGACTGATTCTAATTTTAGCATACCTGTTGATGCTGGAAATAAGAGCTAAATTACATTAGTTTCAATTGTCTCTGAATTTGGCCCTCTGAATAGAATCCACAACTTTTTTTGTAGCCTAAGAAAGAAATAATAAGGTAAATTACATACATTCAGGTGAACATTTATTTATAATACAATATTTTAAGGCATTATATCTCTTTTATTTTCTGTCACTGTGCTATGAAAATCCTTAGTGTATAAAAACTTGGGAAGGGCAAAACAAACAATTTTCAGTAGTTTCCTAGGATATGTCTACACTGCAGAGCTATTTCGGGGTACTGAAAGTATCCCAAAATAGCTATTCCTCGTCTGAGGCAACTCGTCATTTCAAAATAGATAATTCTGACATCCTACAATCCACGAAGGTTAAAGGGAATTTCAGAATAGAAATTTGATGCTGTGTAGATAGTGCCAAATTACAAAATAAGCTATGTAATTTGCGTAACTTATTTCAAGTTAAGAATGTTGTGTAAAGACACTTAGAAAGTAAATAGTTCAGAATTCAAGCTGGTGGGAATTTTTCAAACTACCACCTTGCAGTCAGCTGATCTCTCCACCAATAGCAACTAGAAAATGTAATGGTCACTGAAGCGTTTCAGGATATGGTGACAAACAATGAAAATTTCCATGTTTTTCTCTAAGAATTGTGCTGGGAACTGCAGGTTTTTTGAGATTCCTTTCTGCAGAATATAGTATAATGCAAGTTTCATTGCAGGAATTTGCAGATCTCAACAATTACTTCTCCAAAGAGAGTATCACTTTCACTGGCTCCACACTGTATTCTGAATGGTTTCTCTAAAATGCTGATTTTATGCCTTGAGACAATGCATGTTAAACAAGAAGTTAGTTGTAATGGAGTCTCTGGGTAAAATCATCAATGTATATTAGGTGTTCATATACGAGATATAATTATGAGATTCAACTACTATAGCTCTCAGTAATTTATCAATAAACCAACTTAATATGCAGGGATAAGGACAGTAATAGAGAAATAATTCCTATTACTTGAATGTTTGGTATTCCATGACACCAAGGAAAAGAATAGCCACTAAAATTATCAACACAACCACTGAATATATAACCATTTCTCATTTCAAAATATCTGTTTGCAAATTGCCCTTGAACTCAGTTCTATTTTAAAGTAAATGTTTAGCGCACAGGTCCATTTCCCATGCTAATTTATTTTACTCAAGTGCTTTTTCTGATTTCTGAGCCACAAGAAATAGAAAAAATAAATTTTCCTACAGTGAGGTTGAGCAATTTTTATTTAATCAGACTCCTGTCATATTGTTCACTCTTTTCTAAAGTGCTTTCTATACAGCCATGTAGTTAAGATTTTTCCTTCTTTGAATGACACTAACACAACTTCATGAACCTGAAGTTGTGCGATTATGGGTTTGGTTTGGTAAAATCAAAAGGGTACATCTACACTACAGGGTTAATTCGAGTTAACTTAATTTGAAATAGTTAATTCGACTTAAGCTAATTCAAATTAAGACATCTACACACAAAACCTATTTCGAAATAGCGCGTGCACACTGTGTGGACCCTGAACCGAAGTTAAGGCTGGCTGGTATCAGTGCCGGCAGGGCATCAGGTTAGGACTTAGTGTTTGGGGCTGCTGCCTGAGTCTAACTGAACTCCGTGCTTAAAGGGACCTACTCTCACCCCGGAAAGACAGTTCTCAGGGTTCCCCGCTTGCTTGTCTACCTCAAAGGGGGACAGCAAAGCAGTCCTGTCTTGGAGTGCCCTGAGCGCCCGCACTCGGGACACCACAGTACTCGGTCACATGGAGCCAGAGCTGCCCCTGGGCACGCCGGTGCGTTTCGTGGGGTTGTTGCCATCAGCCTGGCGGCACTTGCTGTAGGCTGCCATCCAGGAGGTCCATTGGGGGGCTGTCAGGATCCAGGAGGCGCTGCGGGAGAGCATCTACCCCGAGGAGCCCTCAGAGCCACCCCGATCCTCCCCACCGGGGGCTCGTGCCCCATTCCTCCCTCATGTCCTTCCACTTACTCCTCCCTAGCCCTACTTCCTGATGTCAGACAAAAGACACATATGTTCAACTCGGTTTATTGAACAAAACTGGGGGTGGGGGATGAATCTTTGGGGAGACTGGGAAAAGGAGGTAGGAGAGGGGAAGGGGAAACCTGGGGGGAGGGGAAGCTCAGGGCCCAGGGTTGGAGGTCTCGCTGGACCAATTTGATTGGCATGCAAACCTGCTCCTGGGTTTGCATGTGGCCTTTGGTGGCCAGGCTGGCAGCTATCCTGCCATAGATGGCTGCATTCCTCCATCTAGTGCGAGATCATAGATGTTGGGGGCATCCCCCCCCAAACTTGAATAAGGTCCATGATCTCCACTCTGGACCAGGAAGGCACCCACCTTCTCTAGCCCCTGTCAGGTACCTGGAAGCTGGCAGACTGCTCCTGGAGAGTGGTGGAGAGCTGGCTGCCAGTGGCTTGCTGGCCCATGTTTTGGGGCCACTGGGTCATGGTTCCCAGTGGCCACTGCTGGCTCTGGGCTGGCAGGCTTGGAGCTGGCACAGGCACTGTGGCTAGAGTCTATCCCTTTAATGGCTCTGGGGCTGGAGGAGAGGAGAGTAAGTTTTCCTGGTTGTGCCCAGAGTGGCCACCAGGGCTCCCTGGGAAGGGCTGGAGAACCCCTATTTAGCATTAAGTATCTACACAGCACTTAATTAGAAATAGCTATTTCGAATTTGGTGTTACTCCTTGTAGAATGAGGTTTACCAAATTTGAATTAAGCGCTCCGCTATTTCGGATTAATTTCGAAATAGCGGTTTGCAGGTATAGACGCTATTAAAGTTAATTTGAAATAACAGCTGTTATTTCGAATTAACTTTGCAGTGTAGACATACCCTAAGTGTGTTTGTATTTATGTTCAGGCTGCCTGCACTGAGCTCAGGTAAGGCTTGAGGATGCTTAGCAGCGTTAAAAATTGGGTTACTTATGTAGCTATTGCATAGAGGCTTAAATGATTAACTTCAGCCACCCAAATTTGAAAATTATGGTTGTATAGCCCACATGGGTAATTTCCCAAGTTTTGGGCAGATTATTGTGACCCTAAGTTTCTCTATTATTTGAAGAAAAAAACTAAACCAAAATCTGAGTTGAGAATTAAAATGAGAGCTATTTTCTTTGGATCAGATAACAAAATAATTTAAAATGTATATTTGCTTTGCTGAGAGCTTGCTGTGTGATTCACAGTAATGTTTAAATTTAATTTGAAAAATCATTTGCATTATAACATTTTCCTTAGTTGTCATTATGTTTATTACTTATTAATTGTTTGTATCTAAGCTTGGGCATAAATAATACTTGCTTATGGCCTGACTTTTCAGTCTTTTTGTAAAGAAACTTCCTATGAAATCCAGGATTGTCATATTGGGCCAGTATCATTTGAATAACAAACTGATTTTTATATGCCATAATTTGTTTTTGTTTTTCTGCACAGATGATCGTGTGGCTGGAGAAAATGCTTGATAAAATCATTAGCATTTTCATAATATTTTTGCTAGTGATAGGAACCCTTCTCCTAGCCCTGCTCCTTACGGCAAAGGTACAGTACATCAAGAAACATCAAATTGTTCTTTTAATCCCCTTTTTAAGTGAAAATATTACTGTAGCACTAAAAAGCAAGAAGGCTTTTTTGAAATATTTGATAATCAAATGTTCTTCATTCTATCCTATTAATAATATGTATAGGTGAAGAAAAATTTTTGTATATGCAAAATATGTCACCCTAGTAAACTGTGTAGTTAGAGAATTGTGAGCCATGTTATAATTTTAAAATAGTAGCACTAGAATTATTTTGCAATCTGTTATAACTGCTTGGTTTCAGTGAGTAAGGAAGATACCTTCGGATTCCTTTTGCATCAGCATTTTGTGTGTAGAATATTACTATTATGAAACTACTTCCCATACTTTTATCTGAAGGATGATATTCAAATGCATTGAAAATCATTTTCAGCATAAATCTGTAGAAGTATGGGAAGAGCATACATTTGTATATAAGACCATCTGCATCTCACACTTGTAAATATTTGTGAGGTGTGTCGGTACCCATATCCACATGTAGGTACCCATAATCATTTTGATCTTTTGACACCATATTATCAAATTAAGATATACCCAAATTCATGATCATATTTTCTGAATCTGATTTTATGTAGTTAGTTTTTCTTACCAGTAGAAATCACTCACTTAATGTGAACTTTTTTATCTACAGAATTCTGTGCCACTCTCTACTTGCAGAATTCATGTCCCCCCACAATTTTTTTTCTCTGCTGCTGATGCATTGTGCTGAAGCGGTGATGCAGTTACGCTTCTTGTCTGTCAGGGGCTGTTGTGTTGCCACAACAGAGGGTTGCTGCTTCCATTGAGGAACAGCAAGACAGGAAGAGGGGAGAGGGAGGAGAAGAAGCTGAGCTCCTTGCAGCACCCTGCTCACAGGGCCAGGAGAAGAGGCATGGGACATGGCACATGAAGATTCTGGGGATTAGAGATGAGGCATCAGAAGAGGTAGTAGGGAGACAAACTGGCATGGTATCTGAATCAGGTATGGGGAATTCAGGGTCACGTGAGGGTGGAGGAGGAGCAGGGATGGCTGCATGAAGGTACAGGGATACATGGGGACGAGGAGGTGGGAGAAGTGGCTAGCTGAGTAGTGGTACAAAGACAAATTGGGACGGGGCAGATGTGCCTGATCGAATGAAAGTGTAGGGGTCGACCAGCGGAGGCTCCACAACTCCATAATAATTTTTCCACCCTTCCCCCCTCTCCCCAAAATCCTCTGTTTCCATACTTCTCATACTCATGCCCTACAGCCCTTGAGTTTTACTCCCGAGCTCCTTGCAGCAACTACTTCCCTGTTCCTCAGCTCTGCACTGCTTCTGGGTGGTGTAGGAAATATGTTCGGTATTGTAGTTTAAATAAGTTATTACTCCAAGTTCTGTATTAATAGAGCTAGTAAGGAGTCTATTAGAAAAAAAAATCCTGATTTGTTTGTCTTGTTACACACATTTATTGATGGGTGTTCTGAAATCATCAAATAATTGAAACTAGCCTGATAATATTGTTGCTTTGACAAATATTCAGAATTTTAATTTTTTTTGTGCACAGTTCCTTGAAATGTTTTTGCTGATTGTGTTCACATTAAGGACTTATTGATCATTTTTACTTATACTCTGTTTTTTTTAATTACAGAGCCCATGTGGCCATTCAGTCTGTAGTTAATGTCAATTTTCCCTTTTATATGATGTAGAATTTATTAAGAATATTGAGTATATGAAATCATAAGTTTTAGCAAGTGTGTAAACATTTAACACATCTATTTCAAGATACAGGTAACATTTTTTCTAAGAAATATATTTTATTCTAGAATTAAACTAATTCATTTAATAGCATAGTTGTTCATTGTAGCACAGAAAATGGAGTGACGTTCACATTTCTTTTATTCATGGCTCAAAAATAAAATTAGTAGCAGTACACTTACTTTAGGATTATGTAGACTCTTTATTTTCAGTATCTTACTGGTCAGTGTGTCTAGATCATAGTTGAGAAAACAATTTACAATTTCTGGGTTGTTGACCACTTGTATATTATCCAGATTCACAAAAAAGACTGGTAATTTTGAATTCATTAATTTTTGGATGTAGGAATTCAGCCCTTTTAAAGGGACTCTACTTTGTATCTTTCTGTCTTGAAACATTTCAAGAGCCTGATGTTTATAAATTGAGCACCAGAAATCACCAATCATTCTTGAACATTTTAGATGTAAATATCTTGTTAATTCAGGGTATATAACACTTTATATTGTTTCTTTTGTCTCGGTTTAACTCAGGTACATCAAGAAAGCGTTCACTTGATTCAAGTCACAAGCAGCTTGATCAATGAGACTGTTGCCAATCACCCAGAATGGGCAAAGTAAGAATGCTGAAATTATGAGTAGAGTAAATACTCAAGTTTCAAAGTGCTCTTATGTGCATTTCTTATATTTTTAAAAGACTCATGTTAAATGAGTGACTCTTTCAGGCATGCTGCTGCTTCCCTTCCAACAATTCTGGTGCAAATTTACCTTCCAGTCAATCCCTTGGACTAGTGATTGCTTGTGAATGTGAAAAGGCAGATGGGAGCTGAGCCTAATGATTTAATTGTGGACTGGTGGTGGCAGAGAGTTGTGTAATTTCCTGAGTGGTATCTGTTTTAAAATGGCTTGTCTCCCTGGCTGTAGTTCAGGAGAGCAAAAGGAAGATAGCTACATAATCTGGACCAGAAAATTAACTGGGAAGCCCCTTTATAAGATTGGAGGAATTAAGGCAATGCAAGCCCCTGTAAGGGTACCATGATGTCTGGGAAACTTTTTTGAGGAACTAATAAAATTGGGGGGAAATCTTTTGCAGTGGATTAGCAAAAAAGGAAT
The DNA here is from genome assembly GCF_052426305.1 of Pelodiscus sinensis. NCBI lineage: Eukaryota > Metazoa > Chordata > Testudines > Trionychidae > Pelodiscus > Pelodiscus sinensis. The sequence continues at coordinate 153,540,987 of NC_143053.1, forward strand.
TCATTTGGAAAAAAATTTAGTGGGAAATATAAGCGAAAATAGTGGAAGGGGAGAAGCATATAGTATCTACATGCAGATAAAAAGTATTCAAGTGCAGAGAAGTAGTGGGAAGTAGAGATGTTAAATTTAGATTAATTGGCTAATTGAATAGTCAATGCAGTTTGACTTTGAAGTGTAGCAACAGCAGGGCACTCCCATGTGCCCAGCAGTGTTTCAAAGCCTGCAGGCAGCCTGCAGGCAGCTGAGGACTCTGGGGAGCCTGGAGTCATGATGCCCAGGGACAGCTGGGGTCTCTGGGGAGCCCAGCATCAGGCTCCACGCGGTGTTTCAAAGTGGCATTGCCACATGGAGCCCGGGGGCAGCAGAGGACTCCCAGCTGCCCTTGGGCTGCACGCAGCGTTGCAAAATGGCAGACCCTGGGCTCCATGCAGCGCTGTCTCTTTGAAACGCTACGTGCAGCCCAGGCCAGCTGGGCACTGTATGTGGTGTTTCAAAGTGGCAGCGCTGCGTGGAGCCCAGGGTCTGGCCGCGATGCTGCTGCTTTGAAGCATCCCGCTCACCTCCTTTCCCCCCTCCCCCCATTGTTGTCTCTTTCTGATAGAGGCAGCAGGGGGGAAGAAGTGACTAGTCGAATAGTGTGTAGTTACTTCCCTAGCAAACATCCCACATCGTTCACATCCCTAGCAGAAAGATTAGAGGGAATATTGTGCAATAAGGAGAGCAAATTGGAATGGAAATGAAGGGAAAAATTAATGGAAAGGTAAAAAGGGGGCAGTTAGGGGAAAGGGAGGGAATCACTCTGTGTGAAGGGAGTGCTCACAGTGGATTGTGTGAATAGCAGAGATTGAAAAGATCGGTCTGAGGAGTGATTTTTCAGGTGATATGATTACAGAGTAAGTTTCATCCTTACTTTTATGGTGCTTTAAACAAATGAATATTGGCTATACTTTACTTTTTCTTTAGTCCCAAATTGTGTATACCAGTGATAGTCAGACAAATAGTTCTTTAAATGTGTCTGTGACTCTTAGCAACATATGATATTAAAACACTGCAGGACTTGAATTATTACCCAATCAGAATGCTTTTACTCTGTTAACCAGTTGTAGTTGATTAAAATACTACTTAGTCATTTTGATGTAAGAATGATATATATATATATATAATATAAAACCAAACTTTTCCATCATACTGTTTAAATATGGGGGCTGTGCCCTCTTCTCGCTGTGCTTCCCAGTCCCCCCATGCCAGTCCCCCTATCGTGGGGGGGTAGTCTGTTCCAGCTCTGTCCCCGGCCACCAAGGAGGGCCAGGTTGTGGCTGCGCCAGCCAAGGTGCCCCCCTAAATATTTCCTGGTACACTTTAACATATTACGTTAAACAAAACTACATTGAAGTACACTAGGAAACCTTTAATGCACAACGGGGTTGACATAGACCACTTAATTTAAAACACATTGCTATGTTTAAAAATCACATACAGTATGGAATATTATCCCACCATGTAGACAAGCCCCTGGTTGGCAGCTATTGTAAGATTCAGACCTTGCATTCTGCATACATGGTAAAAATCTGACAAAAATGAGACTAATACAAGTTGGCAGTTGTAGTGACCAACTAGATTAAAATGAAAAACTTAAAAAAACGATCAATAGTCTAGTCTAGATCTGAAGAAGTGGGTTTTGCCCATGAAAGCTCATGATGCCATCTACGTGTTTTGTTAGTCTTTAAGGTGCTACAAGACACTTTGTTTTAAGTTTTTTCTGTTACAGACTAACTCGGCTACCCTTCTGAAGTCTTAGATTAAAATGGCTGATAAGCAGTAGAGTTGCTAGATATCCGTTTCGATTGGAGTGCCTATTTATCAGATTTTTTTCCTTGACTGGAAGATACGATTTTATTTGATTTCACATTGGAAAAAAAATTGATTCAAGCCTTGTTAAATCATCCAGCAGGCTCTTATCAAAAGACTTACCCTACTTGCTTTCGGAGTATGAAGTGTATATAAGTTACAAAGTGGGCAAATGAGAGATCAGAAGCTTCCAATACCATATAACTGTATAGGGTTTTTGTTTTTTTTGACTGTCAGAAGCATCAGTTAATAGCTTATTGAGGTGAATGAAGGCATTTTACACCTCTTCTGGACCAAATACTGCTCCTCCCAGCATCTATGGGGAACTGTATTCTTTTCTGCACTGGTGGGGCAAGATTTGGGGAGCACCGGTGCATTGAGGCTTGAACACTCGTCACATAGGATATGTCAACACAGAAATAAAAGACCCACTGCATGGCTGTGGCTGGCCCTGGTCAGCTAACTAGAGCGTGCAGGTCTAAAAATTGTTGTGCAGACACTTGAAGGTCTTACTGGAGCCTGGACTCCAGCTTGAGCTTCAACACCTACATAGCAGTTTGATAGCCTCTCAGGCCATGCTCAGTGAGTCCTAGTCAGCAGACCTAGGCCAGCTCCAGGTGTTCATTTACTGTGTAGATGTATGCAGATTAGCCCTCTTCCTTTAGAGTGACCTGAAGGGGAATGGGAAGATTTTTTTTCTCAGTACTAAAAATAGTCTCCAGCACACACATTTTGAGTTGGAATAGGATTTGAGCAGTGAGTAATTTACATAACTTTGTATTTTTAGGCTGTCTGTCAGTTCAGAAAGACCACGCTGTATCTGTTTATAGTCATTTCATATTTGGAAGGCTTTCATTGCAACCATATGAGCTTGAAAGATAAGGTTTCCAAATTATATTTCCAACAAAGCAGCAAATCCTAAGAACCCAACAAGTGGCTAAACAATTATATTATAGCATACACATAGATCAAAAAGATGTCTTCTAAAGTTAAATTTGATAAGTTTGGAGTACTTTTCCTAATCAGCCTTAGAGTGAAATGTAAATGTTATAATCTTTATCCTCCGCTGCTTTGTATATTAAGTTGTTCTGTCATTGTAAGAGGAAGAATTCTAGTTTTAACAAAGATGTTAGTTGATGCATATTTAAACTATAGTTGCTTGTTGGTTGGAAACCTTTTGTAATCTTTAGTGTTTCAGGCATTGTAATGAAATGGTTGAGAAGTATTGGAGATAATTTTATTTATACTTTCCCTCCTTAAAAATATCAGCTGGCTTCCAGAAGCTCAGGTTTTTCAAAAAGCTCTCAATTCGGCTGCTAACAATGTATATCAGTATGGCAGAGAATGGATTACACATAAGGTAAGAACACCTTGCTAATATTTTTTTTTAATTTTAGTGTTTTGGTTTTTATTCTCTTGCAGAATAAGAGAATGATCTATTTCTATACAGTTTTTTCCTCCTTGTAGATGTCAGAGTATTTCCTGGTTTGCTTTAGTTACCTTGAAAAGTTGTTTTGCAGAAAATTGATAAATAGATTGGAACAAATAAGGCTAAATGTGATATTTGTGAATGATTTTAATGATCTTCCCCAGGGCTGCTGGAAGCTGCTTTTAAGAGCTTGAAAAAGGAGAGATTTATCCATCTCCCTTGTGACTATCCATGTAAAATCTATGGAAAACGTAATTTGTTTCAGAAATTGTTCTTAGTAAAGTATTTTCCTGATGACAGAATGCATTTTTGTGAAAATGACTATTTTTATCCAACCCATGATCTTCTGAAGTTCCAGTCTCTAAAGTACAAAGTTAATTGGAGATTAGGAGTTCAGCATTCCTTGGGAGGGTGGCAGTATCTGCTCTCATAAACATTATGACATCTAGCAGACCTCTCGGATCTCCTAGGGAGGATTGACTATATCAGAGTTGGGGAACCTTTTTTTATGTCGGGGGTTGCTGACCCACAGAAAAATCAGTTGAGGGCCACGCACAAGTGAGAAGCAAAGTAAGAAACCCCTGACTTAGAAGAAGAAAGACACTCCCTGCATTCCACTTCCACACCAGAGCCTAAGGGGTCCCAAGCTAGCAGATTTTGTGTGTTCCAGCCCCGTGCATGGGTGGCAGGGGGACTGGAGAACCAATTTAGGCTCCCCAGTTCTGAGCCAGGTAACCTGGGGGCTGCATCTGGCCTGTGGGCCTGAGGTTCCCCACCCCGGACTATATAGTATATTTTGACAGAAGTTTGTGCTTAGTGTTTTATTAGGGAGGCGTCTCATCTCTGTTTCCAGTTAATGTAGCAAAATTCCTTGTTTTGAGTAAGGTCATAGGCATGTGCATGGGGTGTGCTGGGTGTGCCCAGGCACACCCAAATGTCTCGGGCCGCCTAGCCCGACCCATTTTTGCGCCCGGGGCCCCACCTGGCCCAGCGGCACGGTGGGGTGCCCGGGAGCACCCCTGCCTGGCCCGGCAGCACGGCGTGGTGCCCCTGAGGCGCCCCGGGCTAGGGCCCGGCCAGCCTGTAGCTTGGGCTGGCTCTGACTCCAGCCCTGCAAATAGGAAGGCAGAAGCTGAAGGTAAGGTAATGGAGGGGACGGGAGGAAAAATAAGAGGAAGGGGTGGGAGAGGAAGGGGCTTGTGCTGAGGGGAGGGGGCAGGTCAGGAGAAGAAAGGGGAAGGCACCAAGGGACAGGGTGGAGGAGAGACAAATGCCAGGGGTCCAAGTGGAGACAATGAGGAAAAGGGCAGGAGGGGAGGTGTCAGTGGGAGAGGAGACAGAGTGATGCTGGGAGAGGAGAGGGTAAGGGCACAGGAGGTTAGAGGGGGAAGGGAGAGGTGCTGGGAGAAGGCTTGAAAGAAGGGGTGGGCATGAGGAAGGCAGGGATGGAGCAAGGCATGTGTGAAGGCACGGGCATGAGGGGAATGGGGGAGAGGGTGGTGAGAGGGTGGGCACCAGGGAAAAAGGGGGCAGGGGTAGTGAGGGAAGGGGGAGGCACCAGGAGGATGCAGGGCTAAGGGAAGGTGCAGGTGCCAGGGAATTCTGGGGGTAAAGCAGAAGGGCAGACACCTGCAGGGGAGGGACCAACACCAGAAGAGAGGGGCAGGGCAGGTGTGTAGAGGGAGGTGTTGGGAGAGGGGATGAGGAGGGGTAGCTCACATGATCAGAGTGGGGCTACTAGAAGAGTGGGCACAGGGGGCAGAGGAAGGCTGATGGAGGGGGGCAGGTCTCAAGAGGGCTGAGGGCAGTGAGAAAGGCAGGAGTCAGGACAGCAGAGGCAGGTGAGCGGTTGGGGGGGAGCAGGCACCAGGGGAGCTGATGGAGCAAGGGGTGGAGACATGGCAGCAGAGGGAAAAGGTAGAGGTTTATGAGATATTTATTAATAACTTGGGTGCCACAGTGGCACATCCAAACAAGCCACATGAACTCAGTACTGGTGCACAACACAAAATTCATTCTGTTCATGGGAGGAAACTCTGAAGGAACACTTTCCCCAGCCTCTCCACCCCCGAGTTAATGTCACACACATTGGGTTAATGCAACTTCAGGATAGTTGCATGAGGGGGGGTTTGGTGAGGGCCAAATTAATACCTGTTGGTAGGAGGATGGTGGGAAAAGTCCTTGGAGGGGGACGTGTCACATGATACCTTTTACTTCTGGTTATGTGCCCATCTTGCCCCCAGAGGGTTACCTCCAGAGGTGTGGCCAATGGGGATCAGGGGCATGGTTAACAGGGGTCAGAGGTGTGGCTAGTGGGGGTCAAAGTAAATTTAAAAAAAATTCTTTGGGTGCACACCCTAATGAAATGTACTGCGCACGCCTATGGGTAAGGTGTTATGTGCAGTAAGCTGCAATATTTAAAATGCATGTTGTGTACTTGGAGACACTATTGACTTGCTTGGTATTTTTGGACCTTAGCCAACCCTTCAGTGAAAATCTAATGTGCAGAGCCCTGTAATCCATGGATATCTGCTTTATATCTGAGTATCCACATGCTTGGATGTCAATGCAGTTATCCGTGGCTCATTTTTGCAGATGTGAATGCGGATGCACATTTTTTTTAATCTGCTCAGGGCTCTACTAATGTTGATGGTTCTGGCTTTAAGTTCAGCTAACTTTAAGTTTTTTTTTAACATAATCAAGAATATCTATATTTTAGCTCCATAAGATATTGGGAGAGAAAGTGAACAACACGGCTGTGATTGAAAAACAAGTGTTAGAGCTCTGGGACAGACTTTATCACTCGTGGTTTGTGAAGGTGAGTAATTGATACCCATTACACATATCACTTTTTATGTTTGATTCAAGATAAGTTTTGAAAACATGCTAAGTAAGAAAGAGAGGTTTTAAAAAACTTGTAATGTGTAGTAAAAGAAATGAATGAAGTGTTATGATCAATGCACAAATGAGATCTCTCTAGAACCGGGTCATTAACCTTTTCAAACCTAACAGCCAAACTACATCAAAATTGAGAACAAGTGGTCAACAAAGAGCCAGTGTAAGTGTGCCCATTTTTGCATGACTGAAAATAGACAACTTATTATTATTGATAATTGATATGATCAGGGCTCGACGAACCGCGGCGAGATCATCTCGCCAGCCCCACACCATGCATGTGCCAGACCAGCACTGCGCATGCACGCTGCGCCGGTGAACGGGGTGAACGGCTGAAATCTACTCGCCACGGGCGAGTAGATATAGTGATTTGTCGAGCCCTGGATATGGTGATTAATAATGGCATAAATGAAACACTGTACTCACAGCCTTTATTTAATTGGACTTCTGCTACTGCTGGGGGTATACTTTGGGGGGGTGTAGGAGTCAAGTGCCTAGGTGTAGCAGGAGCTCAGAGCAGGGAGTTGGGGTGTGTGGGAGGTTCAGGAAGCAGGGTAGGGCACTGGAGAGAAAGGGGAGAGAAGTAGAATACATGTGGGGTTCCTCGCCAAACTACCTTATCTGGCCAGGGCTGGGCTGCTGCACCCAGGCAACAATGGCTGGATGAGGGGCTAGGCCAGGATCACCACAGCAGGATTATGGCCTTTCCTCCTACCCATTCCGCAGCAGCAGGGGGGTTGCTGCCAGCCTTTCCTGTGGACAGATGGGGACTAGACCGCAGGGACTGCCCCAGAATTGGGGCTGGGTACAGGATGCTGTGGCCATATGGGAACTGGGCACTGATTGGGGCCTTGTTGACAGCTGCCCGAGCAGGGCCGCTGGGGCTGTCCTGTGGAGTCTGCCCCAAGAGCATGGCAGCTGGGGACAGACCATGGCAGTCAGATGGGGGCAGGAGCTAGGTTGCCACAGCCACATGGAGGCATCTGCCACCACTAGCTCCTTTCACTATCCTGACTGGGAGTGCATAGGCATCCCCTACAGTGCGTCCTCAGCCAGCCCTATAAATGATCAGAGTGATTGAGCCAGCTTTTGTTGGAACCCAGCTGTTCCTTACTGGGGCGCACCACCTTACTTTCACCTGTGGTTAAAGGTGAAATAGACAAAAAAGACCATTTTGACATGAGTAATTATGCGTTTTTAAAATGTTGAATTTATTTTCATTTTACTTTAAAAAGTTGTGTATATTTAGGGAATAACAAAAGAGCCATATTTGGTTCTGTACTGATCCATATTTGGCTTGAGAGCCATAGGTTGTTGATCTCTGCTCTAGAATTAGGTTTCCAGTTCATCTAGAATATAATATGTATTTATATGTGCTACTTAAGCGAAGTTTGATGTCTGTTTTAGTATGTCAAACCTTTGCATTGAATTCTTATTCTTTGAAAGTAAAATGAAAGCTATTTGTATGTATATTTGCATAAATGAATTAAATATTTATTTGAATATGTAATATAATAACATAAATGAAACATTGTAATAATTGAATATTAAATACTAATTTGAATTTGTGACAAGCAGTTTTCTAGTTAAGTGTATTTCCATTGAATCTGAATTAAGTATGTGGTAGCATTCATATTATGGAAGATTCTGTATGCTGGAGTCTCTTAGAACACATCAGAGTGAACTTAATTTCATGTGCAATCAATACTCCTTTTACTTAAAACAAAATAAGGCAAGTAAGTAAAGAAACATCCATTAGACAATGCTATTATTGTTTTTCTATGTTTAAATTGTATACCTTTAAAAATTATAGCAACTTAGTAAAATTGCTCTTAATTTCATTGTGTGTGTGTGTGTGTGTGTGTGTGTGTGTGTGTGTGTGTGTGTATATATATAATTTAACTTTTCAAGGATTTTATTTTATTAAATTCATCTGAATATAAACCACTCCTAAAATGTTTGTAAATTTCTATGAAGCTTTCTATATTTCTGGTAATAATATTATCTTTGTAGGGTTGCCAGGTATCTGGTATTCTACTGGACAGTCTGGTATTTCCGCTCTTTGTCCAGTAAAAAATCAGAATACCGGACATGTGCAATGTCCGGTATCTCTAATTTTTCTCTGGCTGCACACCGGATGGAAACCTGGCGTGGGCAGGGGGAGCGGCTGGAAGGCGGGGCCACGATTGGTGCTGGGAGCCTGTGATTGCACAGACGCCTGGCGGGGGGAGTGGCTCGAACTCCCAGCCACTCCCCCCGTCCCCGCCAGGCTTCTGCGCAATCACAGGCTCCCAGCATTGATGGCGGCCCTGCCTCCCAGCCTAAGAGTCCTAGCTGGGAGGTGAGGCTGCGGTTGCCCCTCTGGGCGCTTCAGAGTCCTAGCCACTCCCCCTGCCTCTGCAAAGCTTCTGAAACACCCAGAGTGCTACCAGGAGGGGAGTCCCAGCTGGGAGGCGGGGCCGTGATTGCTGCACTGGTGGTGGTGGTGGTGGGGGGGAATTCCCTGCCACTCCCTCCCGCCCCGGCTAGGCTTCCGAAGCGCCCAGAGTGGCAATCGCTGCCCCCCCTCCCAGCTGGGGACTCCCAGGCTGGGAGGCGGGGCTGCCATTGGTGCTGAGAGCCTATGATTGCGCAGAAGCCTAGCGGGGGTGGGGGAGTGGCTGGGAGTCCCCCTCTCCACCAGGCTTCTGCGCAATGACAGGCTCCCAGCGCCAATCGTGGCCTCGCCTCCCAGCCTGGGAGTCCCCAGCTGGGAGGCAGGGTTGCTATTGCTGCTTATCTCGCATTCTTTTTTTTTTTTTTTTCCTCAGCCTAAAAATACCGGGTGTCCGGTATTTTTTGGGAGACCATCTGGCAACCCTATATCTTTGTGGAACTGTCAAAATAGAAAAGAAAATTGGGGCTGGTTTTCTTAAAGTGGGGTGGTAAGAGGTAAGCAGATCTGAGGTAGCAATGATCAGGCCCCTAATTTTCTTTAAAAGGTTTAAAAGATAAGCTTTTTGGTAGCAAATTACCACAGCAGGCATTTTTTGGTTGAAGAATAGGTTACATATACAGCAGAGTTACATTAATGATCTCAGAATTAGCCTCTCACGAACCAACAATAGAGAGGCTGTGGCCAGGTCCACACCCCTGCCCCTCAGGCTGCTGCTCCAGCCTTATACATGAGAACTGTGTCACCTTGTGACCTCAGGCTCCACTGGTCAGTGCAAGTTTATTAAGTAGTTTGCCACTCCCCCAGTGTGCAGTTTATTCACATTAGGCTTTGTAAACTGAGCTGAGATATTGCAAGTACTTGCAAAACATACTTGTTTAGTAAAATATAGAAAACATATTTATGAACTACAGAAAGATTTTAAATACGAGATAGGGGTAAAAGGTAAGAGATAGTTACCCTGAGAAAATAAAAAGTAAGCATGCATTCTAAATTCTTAACTTGATTTAGAAGAGCTGAATCAAACAGCTTTTCTTACTCTGACAAATGTTACAAACAGGTTACAATTTCTCAGTATGCAGGCTGGGTATTCTTTCCAGTCTTGAACCAAACTTCCCCAGTTAAGGGTCTGTTTTCCTCCCCTCATCTCAATACCAGCAAGCATGTCTGGAAAAGAGTCTAAGTGGTGAAGTCACTGCTCTTTTTTGTACCTTCCTTCAGGTGCTAGAAAGATCCTTACTGTAATGTGGGGGATCAGGCAGTGGCCATTTGTCTAGCATTTGCCATTGTGTACATTTTCGCCTCTGAGAAGCCTCTTTGACAGTGGATGATTGTGTGTTGATCCATTGATGCCTGTCTGGTTATGGATATTTGCAACATCAGAATGGTTATGGATATTTGCAACATCAGAATGTATTTCAGGAACATAAACAGCTCATAAATTTTACATACAATCCATCAAGATATTATTAAATGAATCAAGATTTATATTATGAGGTATCATTTTGTATCATGAACAAAACATAATTATGTGCTGGGGTGAATATGGACTTTCCAGAGTGCTACTGTGAGATGCAGTGTCAGTAGATAAACACAGACAAATTCAAGAATAAATATTAATTGTTTCTCTTATCAGTTAAAGGCTTGTGTCCAGGATTCTAGCACTTAACATGGCTTTGATAATTATTTAAGAGAATTGGCCCTGTTCACCATTTCAATCTTCTTTTAATATGTCCTTACAGGCTGCTTTCAGATCAGGCAGCCTGCTGGTTGCTTAACCCTCTCTGGCAGGGAATCAAGAAGGTGAGAAATAAACCAATATAGATAAGTAGCAAGATTGAAGAGAATTTTTGAGCCAAAAGTAATCCAGTGGAATCAGTAAATAGTATAAATTACAGCAAATAATATGTGAGAGCAATAACGGCCAAAGAGGATTTTGAAGAAGCAAGAGCTAAAGGGGTAAAAATGAAACCAGTTATTCTTTAAGAATATCAGAACTAGGAAGCCTGTGGGAGAATCAGTGGGTTTTACTGGATCACCAAAAGTCAAAGGGAGAAGTTAAGAAGCAGAAGGACATTGCTGAAAAACTAAGTGATTTCTTTGCACAGTGCTTAACCACAGGGGACGTTAAGCCTCTGTTTATCTGGTAAGAAAGGCAAAGCAGTATTAGTGACTCAAGTGCCATCATAATAAAAGATACTGGAACAAATTCTTCATTCAAAGAACAGCAAATTATCAGGCTCACATGATATGTATCAAAGTATTCTGAAGGAGCGTAGCTATAAAATGGTACAGAAAATACCTTTTCATTAAAAACTTTCTACAGGATTGGAAGTTATCAAATGTGCATACACTTAACCTAGATCCATAGTGATTTTGTTTATTTGTTTAAAAAGCAGTAAGGCTTGCATTTATACCTGACAGATTGGTTGGAACTAATTACAAACAGGTAATAAAACCTGGGGTCACAATATTACTTGGGGGTTACACGTTTTGTAATGTAAGTTGACTAAGCTTGTTGGATGTGGAAGAGTTCCTTACCTTACCTCATTCTACAAGCTTTCTGTATGCCATCATCCTCTATTTCAGGCATTCCCTACCAGTGCCCTCAGTCTTTCCCTGTCAGGTTTCCGTGGCCCTCTGTTCTTCCCTTTTCCCTTACCACGGTGTCTCATTTTCCGTGGTCCCAGAGGCTGTGTGTGCACTCTATGCCTTTCTGCTATTAGTTGTTCTCTGTTTACCCCTGTTGTGGCAGGGGTTTGGTGTGCTCCCTTATTCCTGATATCCTCCCCCCACTAATACTACTTTGTATATCACCAATGGAAGGAGCTCTGTGTATCCCATTCCTCCAGTCTTACCCTTCAAGGAGTGAGATGATCCTTACCCATGCCATAATCTATATGCATGCCTCGGCTCCATAATACCTTCTTGACCTTCATTCCACCTCCCTGCTCCCCTTATTTCTCTTCAGTCTGAAAGATAAATCATTCAGGCTATCTACATGTTCTTTGCTACTGAGAGAATGGACAGGTGTATTGTATGCTGGAAGAAAATAAGAGTATCGTTAGTAGATAACAGTGGCTTCATGGAATCTAACTAAGCATGTCCATTTTGGAAGATTTAGAAAGCTTGACCTTTAAACTGATACTGTGATGCAACCTTAATTATAGTATTACTGCTGCATCATTACAATTAAAGATCAGGAATGATAGGTGAGCAGGGAGTTAGCAGGACTCCAAGGAACTTCAGTGAGTTAACAAAACTAGGTGAATTTGCATCAAGATGGCAGACTAATGATTTTGGTATGTTAAAAGTAAAATAATGCACATTTTAAAAAACCAACCTACTCCTACACCTTATAGGACTATATTAATGAATCAGCTGACACACAGCTCTCTCTCTTAACTGTGAACAGTTCAAGGAAAACCTTTGCTTGGGGTGCATCTAAGGTCAAAAAACAAATAAAATATTAGGAAGCAGAAGCTACTGTGTTGAGAATAAAACAAAATAATGTTATACCATTATATGAATTGCTTGAAATAGTTGAGGTAACTATGTATCAGAAGAAATTGGAGATTCTGAAAAGGTCAACAAATTGTTAGCATTGAAAAACTCATATGAAAACAGTTTGTGAAGACAGGGATTGTTTGCTTTTAAAGGGAGTTGAAGAAGAGGTGATTTTAAAAAAGAAAATAGATAAGGTAGAGAGCAGATGATCCCTCCTGTGTCTGAACCGAATAAGGAAAAATTCAGTGAAAGGCAGTAAATTCAAAACCAATAAAAGGAAATATTACTTCATCCACTTTTCTACTTGAACAGATAACGTCTGTTGAATTCGTTGATGCAGAATGTTATTGGGGGCCAAGAACCTGGCAAGATTCAAAAAGGGATTGAACATTTATATAAAGGGTTTTAATGTGGCCTCTAATTGTTCGATTTTAAGATTAGACCTATTATAGCAAGCTGATTGTCGTATATTTGCCTTATTTGTAATATGTACAGTTAAGTTTTGTGAATTGATAATTTAAAATCCAATTCAGTGCCATCAGAAGTCACTCAACTGGGTGGCACTCAACTGGTTTCTGCGATCATTCGATCAGCTCTTACATGCCCCAAAATCTATTGCATGACCAAACTAAGGCTTAAAAAATGGGCACCTCAGGAGGAATGGTCAATTATTTAAGCTTGCACTTGCTTTTTCCACCAAGGACAATATTGGAAAAAAAATAGTATGCCACTTTCATTAAGTTGTGTAGGTATTCATGTGCAAAATATTAAACAATAAAAATAGCTAAAATTAATCCACACCTAGGCTTCAACAGATAACATCTGGTTAAACTGAATGGGTGCGGTTCACACTTCTCAAATTTTTTTCACTGTTTTCCGTCATTTACTTAACCCCTTTGAAGGCTTTCTTCTCAACCAGATAGGCTGGTGACTTGATACATGTGCTAGATGAAAGCTTAAATTCTGGAGCACAAGAATTGCACTTGAGAGGATAGGATTGTCTTTCCAAATTGTTGTGAACCAGATCAAATTAAACCCTTTTTCGACATGAGAAACACTTTCCTCCAAAACCACTTCAATAGATGTACACACTAAGGCTATGTCTACATTGCGCATTCTTGCGCAAGAAGATATGTAAATGAGGTACAGCGATGAATATTGCCCCACCTCATTTGCATACCTAATGAACCATCAGTTTTGCGCAAACACCTCCCCCGCGCAAGAGATGTTCTTTCTGAAAATAAGCGGCAGAACAGCTCTTGTGCACGAGGAGTGTAGACTGCTCCTTCTTGTGCAAAAGCCCCTTGTGCAAAATGGTGGCTCATTAGGTAATCAAATGAGGTGCAGAGATATTAATCACCGTGCCTCATTTGCATATCTTCTTGCAAAAGAATGTGCAACATAGACGTAGCCTAAAGGAATTCTTAAACTTCATTCTGGGGCAGTTTTTCAAGGTAATGTTTAACAGCTAATAAAGGGGAACATAAATATATTAAAAACTTAAATACATAAACACTTATATATTTGTGAAAGTGCAGTTGGAAGTGTCTTGTGCAAATGGTCTCAAGTTGCAATGCAGGAGGTTTAGGTTGGATATTAGGAAAAAACTATTTAACTAGAAAGGTGGTGAAGCACTGGAATGGGTTACCTAGTAGAAATGGAGATTCCACCATGTCTCAGGTTGTCCTGGCTTGACAAAGCCCTGATGAGGACTGGCCCTGCTTTTAGCAGACTCGATAACCTCCTGAGGTCTCCTCCAACCCTATGATCTAAGCTATGTACTGGACATGCACTCTCTCTAAATTAAGTCCCAGTAGCTTGTTTTGGTAAATTGCTATGGCTATGTCTACATTACAGCGGGGATTGATGCTCTGAGATTGATCCACAACTGGTTAATTTAGTGGGTTTAGTGAAGACCACCAAATCAACCATAGATTAACTGTACTCAATGCCCAATGAGAAGAGGAAGGTAAGTTGATGGGAACGTTTCTTCTATCAACCCTCTGTGATGTAAACCCCTTGCTAATTCAACCTGCGTTATGTCAACTCAAGCTATTTTTCTCTCAAAGCTGGAGTTGTGTATTTTAGGTTGACTTTCTGTGGTAGTGTAAACATTGGCTACAACTTAATTTCTGTCTTAAATCTGTTGGTTTTATTTTTCAGAATGTAACATATTCTGGAAGACACAAAGGACAAAAGTTGCATATAAATCGTCAGAACAGCTGGCTGGGTGACATTCTGGACTGGCAAGATATTGCTTCTTTTGTTCATGAGAACATCGAGACATTTCTTTCAGTATGTATCTTTTTTGATCAATTCAACTGTTCATGAATATTCTCTTAGTACAGATCTGAACATCTAACGTGATTTTCTTCCTTTACAATAATGCAATACTCAAGAGTGCATGAAAAGTTAGAGGCAAAAGGAACTGTACCTGTCTGAGAGCCCCACCCCCGCAACCCTGCTGGGCATGCTCCAACTGGAGGACCAGTATAAAGGCCAGTAGAGCAGCACAGTCAGGGCTGACCACTATAGAAGAAGGAGCTGCTGCCAGAATTCAGGAGGAGAAGGGGGAGGAGCAGCAGCAAATAGACGCTGCAGCAGATGTCAGCCAGTGGAGACAGGCTGGGGAAGCTCCCAGTCTGGATGAGGCAAGTGGGGAAGATGCTGGCGATTGTGAACCAGGTAGGAAATAGACCAGGACGAGGAGCTGGAGACCCCGAGAGCTCAGTGTGTTGCAGGCGGATTCTCCGCTGAGCTAATAGTAGGATGCACCCACCACTGATAGGGCCCTGGCCTGGGACCCAGTGGAGAGGGAGGGCCCGGGTCCCCATACTCCACCTTCATTATACCCTGAAAGGATACTACTGTGGTGACTACTAACTTTGGCCGCCAGGCCTTATGGCCCTGTGAACTGGAGGCTGCTATAGACTCAGGCTGCTGCTCCAACAGATGGTGACCCAGCAACAACTGCAGGCGACACAACAATAGGAGCAGCAACAGCAAAGGGAACTTGCTGCACAACAGCAGGCTCAGCAGGATCAATGGATGCACGAGAAGATGATGCTGTGGCAGACTGCACCACCTCCCGTCCCTAGCCCTGCTGATGATGGTGCTGGGGGTGGCCTATGAGGGTTGCCCATATGACTCACAAAGTTGGGACCCCACGATGACCTTGAAGCCTACCAAATGATGTTTGAGTGGATCACTGCCATTGCAGAATGTTCACCAGAGCACTAGGTCACATTACTGTTACCTTACCTAATAGGTCCTGTTCAGATGGCCTACTGGAACCTGGACCCCCCATGAGACACTGGAGTACCCCCTGGGTTAAGGCAGCCATATTAGATTATGCTGGGGTCAGCCCCAAGATGTACTGCCAGCAGCTGTGACAGGAGTGGTACCCTACAGGAGCCAGGCCCAGAGCGATGGCTCAGCAAATCTAGGATCTCTATTGGCAATGGCTGGAACCAGACCAACAGACAGCAGCACAAGTAGCAGAACTGTTAGCCCTGGAGCAGTTTGTGCAGGTCCTGTCTAAGGGTGGGAAAGAGTGGGTGCAATGGCACCTCTCTAAGACCCTTGCCAATGCTGTCTCCTTGACAGAGTACTGTATGGCGGCTGATGAGCCCACAAAGCTGGATCAGAAACCAGAGAGTCCGAGGGCCCAGAGCAAGCAGCAGGACAGGGGGCTTGCGAAGGCTAATGGAGGGAGGTAACCCTCCCATGTCAGCCCACTATGGCAACTCAGTGCATCCTCATCCAAAGGAGCCTTTTGGGATACCTTTGGAAGAGGAGGGATAGACCCACTAAGAGAGCGGAGGGCTTCGCTCAAAGAGGCTTCACCTATAGGACAAAGTCATGGCTGCTGCTATGAGTGTGGCCAGAAGGGACATTTCCAGAGGACTGCATTTATGGGTGGGTGCTGGTGGCAGGATCACGGGCCAGGAAGAGACCATGCCAATATAGTGGTCTTGGTAAGGGTTAAGGGAATGCTTGTCATGGCGTTGATGGACTCTGGGTACAGCCAAACCCTCATCCAGGCAGGATTGACTTCTCTACCAAACAAACTGGGCCACCTGGTGCAGTTACAATGCATCGATGGGGATGTGAAATAGTATCTAATGGCCTGGATGAATCTGGTGGCCAGGCAACAGGAAGAACGACGCTGAGTGGTGGTGGTTCAGAAATTAGCCTACCCATTGTCTTAGGGTGCAGTTGGCCTGAATTTCCAGATTTCCTGAGAAGTGACAATATTCAGGTCAGGAAAACGAAAGCTCCTCAATGCATTTGGATGGCGCTGATGGGATGAGCCCCACTGGACAACCCAGGTGAAGGTTCCTCAGGGACCCTGAAGACAGATAGATCTGGGCACAAGCCCGTGGCAGCACCAGACAATCCAATGCAAGCGGTATTGGACCTTGAAAGAGATTTCCTTGAGGAACAGAGGAGTGACCTGATCCTCAGTTGAGCTGGAAGCAGGTAGCAGAACTGCCCTCAGGAAGCGATCTGCCATGACGGCAATCTCAGGGTCCCTGGTTTGAGGTCTGCAAAGACCTTTTGTACCAGCAGGCCCAGGACCCACAAACCAAGACAGACGTTTGCCATCTGTTAGTTCCACGGAGGTTCTGGCAGAGGTTACTATGCCTAGCGCATGCAGTGCCCTGGGCAGGGAATTTGGGAAGAAAGAAGACATTACAAAGAATAGCTCAGTGGATTTTTTAGCCAGGGATACACCAGCATGTCTGCGACTACTGTGCATCCTGCCTTGAATGTCAGAGGACCAGCCTTGAAGAAGTCTTGTGGGCGCTACTGGTAGTTGGGACTCCTTTTGAATGGATAGGCTTGGTCCTCGTGGGACCCTTGGAGATGAGCAGTAATGGGCATAGATACATCATGGTTATAGTGGACTATGCCACGCATTGCCCCAAAGCTGTCCCCTTGTGAGCTGCTACCTCCCCCGCTATAGCTGAGCTCCTGAAAGTATTTGCCAGGGTGGGCCTACCAAGGGAGATATTAACTGACCAGGGAACTAACATGATCTCAAGGGGCCTGTTAGAGTTAATGACCTGCCTTGGACGGGTGCTGGGTCTAAGACTGTGGTGACTGCCTTTTAAAGGTAGTAAAAGCCACCCAGCTATTACTACATTTAAACTGCAGAGCCACAGGGGGCATAGCTCTCAGACTCAGCATGAGCCAGGACTGAACTGGGTTGCTCAGTCCTGGTTTGTGCCAGGTCTAGAGACCATGCGGACAGGGGCTGCTGCTGGAGCAGCCTGTTTGCGATTAGCCCAGGCTGCTGCAGACAGGGGCTGCTGCCAAGAAGCAAGTCCTGTCTATGGTGGCCTGGGCTGTCTGCAAACATAGGCTATTCTGGCAGCAGCCCCTGTCCATGGGGGTTCCCAGGCTACACAGTGGAGACGGTGCCAGGAGGCTCTTAAGCAGTCTCTCCCAGGTCACCCCCTGCTGCCTCTGATACAGAGGCACCAAGAGGTGGTAGAGGAAATGTGAGTAGTTGGCTACTCGACTAGTTGCTTACATCACTAATCTCTCCTGCTTTAAACCTGTCCCCTCCCAATAAATCTCATTGTTGCAATATTACTGTGTTGGGTTCAAGTAAGTTTTTAATTTCTGTAAAGCTTTTTTTTTTCTTTTTACTTTCTTGAAGATAATTACAGTAATATGAATCTCTGGCTACTCTTGTGGTCAAATATTAATTTGCTTCTCTCCCTTCCCAATAAATTCATATTGCTCCTTTTCTGTGGCATAGTTCCTTTCTCACCTCTCTTGGATCATTAATTACTGTTCTTATTCTTATTAGGAATTTATGCCATTAAAAAACACTTTTTGTGGGGGAAGGTGGCGAGTCCCTTTTTTGCCTGGCAAGTAGGGTTTTACATAATTTGTCGACCTCTGATCATTACAGTTGTCTTTGAAGTAAATTTTACCACTTGCCTATCACTGAGGAGAAAGCAAAAAAGTTGAATTAAAATGGCCTATATTTTTGTTTTCAAGCTCCTAAAAAGGAAATAAATGTTTAAGCTTAGTTGAAAAATGCTAATATGGCAACAGCAGACTTAAAAGGTTTTCTATAAGACTAACTTGACCCAACGTAACTTTTTTTTTTTGTTAAATTCAGTCTATTTAAGTCATAGCTGAAGGAAATATTGATCAAAGGGTTGAGAGGTTGGTTCCTTAACCTCGTTTTTAAAAATTGTTATTCATTGTTTTGAAAGCAGCTTATTCTTTGTGAAAGTTCTCTGAAGAATGAAATTAATATTTTACACTGTGTGGTTCCCTGAATTAATGCACTGGTCTTCTCACCTCTTCAAGAAAAACTTTTTTTACATTGAAACCAATTCAGACTGAAGCAACTAACTTGTACTTAAATGGCCTGTTAGGTCAAGAATTGTTAACATGCAGAATCCCTACTTTAATGTAGTGATAGAAATGTAGCCGTGTTAGTCTGGGGTAGTTGAAGCAAAATGCAGGACAATGTAGCACTTTAAAGACTAACAAGATGGTTTATGCGCAGGAATATGATATGCGCATCCAGAAATATAATCTATGCTATCATGTGCCGAAAGTGTCCGTCTGCTATGTACATTGGACAAACATCTCAGACACTTCGCCAAAGGATTAATGCCCACAAAACAGATATCAGACAAGATCACAAAGAGAAAACAGTTTCTTGCCACTTTAACCAGAAAGGACACTCTCTAAATGACTTAGCCACCTGCATTCTGCTACAAAGACCTTTTACATCTGCACTTGAAAGGGAATCCTCTGAACTGTCATTCATGTTAAAATTCGACACCTGCCAACAAGGACTTAACAAGAATTTGAACTTTCTCACCCATTACCAAGACAGTTTCCCCAATTATCACCTGTAATACCATTAACTCACAAACATCCCACTCTCCCTACCTTTAATATCAGCAATTCACAGACACTTACCTTCCTTCCTCCCCCTTCCCACCCCCCCGCATCCCCCTTCTGTTCTGCAATGTGATTTGTCCTTTTCATATTTGTTCATTTTTTTAATTGTATCCTTTGGTATATATGGTTGTGACTACTTTCTTCCACTATTTGATCTGAGGAAGTGGGTCTGGCCCACGAAAGCTCATCATCTAATAAACCATCTTGTTAGTCTTTAAAGTGCTACATTGTCCTGCATTTTACTTTAATGTAGGTACTTTGAAATTCTTGACTTGATCACTATAAAACAAGAACAAAAAATGTTACTGTTTGTCTATCTCAGAAAATAACTTCTCTGCTAACATTCAGCATTTCTTGTGGAGGTAATTTAAACTAAAGCTTCCCCTGTGGCACATCTTGTCATGAACTGGTAGGTATGTATTCATTCCTTATATCTTGTGTTTCTAAAGATGTTACAGTTTTGACTCCTGAATATTAAGCAGGATGAAAGTAACTCAAGGGAAACTTACTTCAGTGAACCTTTTACAGAAATGATTTGTTTAACCCCTTCTTTATGTTGACTTAAGCATGCATGAGACACACTTCTTTGACCTTGCCTTTGATAAATAAAAATGTACGGCATGGTGTGTGTGTGTGTGTGTGTTTTTTTTTTTTTTTTTTAAATCCATATGCAATATCACACCTAGCAAGAGACCTGGAGAAGGAAACATACTTGAATGTGCTAATTCATGTCATTTAATGCATTGCTGGGAAGTGCTTGGATACCATGGTAATATGAGTGTTATAATAACCTGAATAGACTAGAATGACTATGAATTCAATGAAGATGAGGATAAGGGCTGAAATCTAAAAATAAGCATTTAAAAACACATACAATTTCTGCTATATCAGTGTGTTTTCTTTTCAGTTCTGGTTTAGCAGTAAGAAAAACCTGCAATTGACTTGATTTCCTGTTTATAATTGTGAACTCACAACTTATCCTCAGTTACAGGAAACACCTGTACCTTCTCTCTACACTCATGTGCTTTATGATATCCTGTAGACATCATAGCATAGTGCGAAGCTGTAAATTCTGAATCTGTGTGCTTTCTGTGCAACATTCCCTTCTTGGCTCCTGTGTACACAATCCCTTATATAAGTTTTATTCCCTCTGATATTGCAAACTCAGAAATAGATGAAACTCTGATTGTGTGCCACTAGGGCATTGATTCTTGGACATAATAAATGGTTTTGTTTGTTAAGGCCAGTATTACGGAGGTGAGGATGTTTCAATCTAGTATGCAGTAGTACTTTTGAGATGTTAAAGGTTTTAAGGCAAGTAATAACCTTTTATTTAGCTGGTGATTAATTATTCAGTAGAAGGGTTTTGCTAGGGAAGCTAGGAACTCACTAGCAGACTAAATGAGTCCCCAAGGAGCAGTAGCAGTAGCTTAAACTTTTTCTTTAAGATGATCTTTGCATTTTCAAACTTCTAGGCTGCAACCCAGATTTGAAAACTTACGGAAAGCCAGCACTTACTTGGGACTCTTTAAGTGTTCTGTAGGACACGAATACTAAAAGTAACAACAAGCCTATAATTTTATTGTAATTCAAACTATTTTAAGAAAAAAGAATGAGAACTGCTTTTCTGTAGGCATGTCTACTCATAGAACTATGCTGCGGTTAGATGCTCGCAGCTGACCCATGCCTGTTGACGTGGGATCGGGGAGCTGGGGCTGTGGGACTGTTTCATTGCAGTGTAGACTGACCTTCACACCTCACAGGATACTGCAGCTTGTGCTCCACCTCAAACCCCAATATCTGCACCACAATTAAACAGCCTTGAGCCCAAATCCCATAATCCATGTCAGCTGACATGGACCAGCCATATGTTTTTAATTGCACTGTAGAAATGCCCTAAAACGTTCTAAAGCTCTGCAGATAATTCTGGATGCATTCTAAAGGTGTGGACATGCAGATGCAACTCTATTTAGTAATAAGAAACCTCTCTTTCTCCTTCATTGGAGTCCTAATGAGTACTCTTCATTTTTAAGAGACGGGAAGCCCTAAAAGCAGGTGATAGAGAAGACACAGTCATAGGATATGTAAATGAATTAAGAGAATTAGCATTCTGTTACATGCTGAAAGACTACCATAATAGGCTCCCAGATGTACTATTCAGAAGAAGAGATATACTATAACTGGAAGTTCAGTATGCTGCTTTATTTGTAATGCAGGCTAATATAACATGAACATGTTTGATAAATGTCAGTATAATACCAATGTAGCTCAAAAGGGCTGGTATATTTCACAGAACTTCATATGCTTGGTTAAAATTTGACATTTATAGGTATTTATTACATTAAGGTCCCCCCCCCCCCAAGGGAGAATGTGTTACTTTGTACTGTCAAAATGTTTAAGATAAAATTTGCAAAATGGCCTACATCTCACATTGTTCAAAAGCAGTTTAAATTCTTTGGAGCCTGAGCTTCCATCATGTTTCTACTTTGAACTGTACTCCGTAGTCAAGAGCAGAAATAGTAGCATGGATCCATTTTCCAGTGATCTGTTTATTGTAAGCAGTGCTTTTCTTGTAAGAAAAAAGATGCCGGTATTCTGGGGCAAACTTATTGAGCAAAAAAAGGAAGACTTGTTGAGCCAAAAAAAAAAACCCGTACTGGGGGCAAAAATTGGGTCACGGTCCCTTTAAGAGCCATAGTGCCGGGCTGGGAGCCAGAAGAAAAAACACTGCATGTCCCAAGCAAATTTCTGTCAGGAGCCGAGCTGCCCCAGGATAACAGATGCCGGTACGCGCAGGGGAAATCCCATTCCCTTTCTGTGGGCTGGGAAAATAGGTGATGGTACGCCGTTCTGGGCAGTACCATCACAAAAAAAGCACTGATTGTAAGTATAAATCATGGCCTGTACTAGCCCTACTCCTGATATGTACAAGGAGAAGGAAAAGGTTCTGATTCCTGCCTCCAGGTTCTCTTCCTGATTTCTCTCTAAGGCTATGTCTACACTGGGAAGATTTGGCGACAAAAGTGCTATCTACATGCAAAGGTTGGCAAACTTGAAAACCGCTCCAACTAGTTTTTCTGCCTCCCATTTTAAACATTTCATGGCCACATTGCTAGCTCCCCCATTGACCGACAGAGCAAAGCAACGTGGGTAAGCATCTCACAGGTCAGTGTTGTGGGAAGGCAGAGCTGATCCCTGCACATCTTGGAATTTTCGAGTTCTCCCACTGCCTCCTCAGCTGTAGGGAGCAGCATCGTGAATAGTTCTGTCAGCAATCCATGCTGAGGAATGTCAAAGCAGCACCGTAGTCTTTCCAGCCTTCCCCTTGCAGCAGCAGTCTGCCTGCTGCTATGTTTCTAGCAGGGCAGAATGGGAGCATTCCAATGATTTGCTCTTTTTGTTTGATCCCCAAATAAAGCAGCTCACTCAGCTGTCATAATTCCTTGAGCTTTGAAAGGGGAGGGGGCGTATGCCTGCAGGGCAGCAGAGATCACAAAACACTGAGCACAGCCATCAGGGCCGGCATTGTGGAATACTGGCTCTTTGACAAAAAAGGGAGGAGAAAAGACAAAAGTCTCTTGCAATGGTTTAAGTTTCTTGTTGCCAAAACTGGGTGATTTTCCTGACAAAAGTTGCATGATAGTGTGTACATTCTCACTGTTTTGTCAACAAAAGCTAGTTTTTGGTGACGAAACATCCCAGGGTAGACAAGGCCTTAAGACTATCCTTTCAGACAAATGGTCCCTGCTTATCACATAGCCAGCTCTTCAAGATTCAACATTTGAAAAAAGGAAATAGTCATTTCTTTTTCTGAATTATTCAGAAAGAAGAGTCATTCCATGTCTGTTACTTTTATAGTTTAAAAAAAAAATCATGCTGGGATCCTTGAGAGCAAAATGACCCTTTCTAAACTTATGAATAAATACTTGAAGCTTTCCAGATGATGAGAGACCTGGCTTATATCTCCTTAGATTGATTCTCTAGCTGCTTTCATAAAGTCATCCATCTTTACACTAGCACTTAATATTGTCAGAGATGTCCTGGACTGGAAGAATAGGGCACTCTGTTACAACTTTCAGTAAGCTGCACCTATTTAGGATACTTTAGCTATTTTTGTTCCAATTCAAAAGCCTGCATAGTGTATTTATGTTCCAATTTGAGTTATTTAAATAGAAAAATTGAGATATGAAAGTAATCCAAGTGTTAAAACTGTGTTTTGGCCCTGGGTCAGCAATCCAGACCTCACATAATAGGAAAATCTTAATTCTAATGGCGTAAGATGTTTTTCCTAAAGAAAGAGGTCTTGGTTTGTCCTACAGCATTGCACTATAATCACGTAAGACGAATATATTTGTGTCTGTAGTAACACATGCTTATTTGGTAGACTTATTGTACCCAACTTTCCTCTAGGGCAGTTCTACATTTTTCTTTTTCTTTTATTTACAGCATAATACATCTATACCAAATATTTTGCACAAAGTCCTACACCTGGTTTCTACTATAAACCTCTTTTTGCTGCTATTTCTAAATTAAGAGTATGATGCATCTTGTAAAAAACTGATAAACTATTTTTCATAATAGTTGTGGTTTTGTATTTGATTTTCTTGGCTTTAATATCTGTTAATAAATATGAATGAAATGTTTACAACCAAACCAGAAATTATGTGAAACTCACCTTGTTTAAGATGTTTGACAGATTCAAACTCAGACCAGATTGGTCAAATGATTTAGAAATCTGTCTTACATGTGTGGGACAATTTATAGTGTACATGTTTAACCATTTAACCATGTGGTGTTTAAGATTAAGTCCAGTGTTGCTTTGAGTTTTTGAGATTGTTAGAACCTTATATTTGAGAGGGGCAAAGCCATGTGAATTAAGACTGATGAAGGTGTTGGCACAATTCCTGAAAAGGGATTCTTTTGAGTTTTGCGTAGCTCCATAGTACTATGTTCTTTGAATACTGTACTGAGATATTAAGAGGGCTGTGTTTAAAGTAGCTTGGGGGCAAGGGCTGAATTAATATTAAATAACTCAAATTTTGGCAGTTTGTTAATTGAATATGAATATACACAGTGGGTATATTCTAGACCCTGCATGGGGAAAAATTATTCATGCATAGCTAGTGTTAAATATATTTCAGGAAATGAATTAATGACATGCTTTGTTTAAGAATCTTTATAGGTTTTTATGCCATGGTCCTCACTGTAGTATATTACTACTTTCCAGTGGCACACAAAACTAGTGACTAGCATCTACCATGTGTTTATACTTTCTCTCCCCAGGGAGAAAACTGCAGTGGAGTTATTGGTTTTGGACTTTTTATAATATAATTAGCGATATGTTGCAATATTGTTAGAGAAAGCAAGATGAAAGAAATCTGCTTTACAGTTAAAGCAGAAGGTGGTGAGGTTTGTGATGGTTCTTGTGGGAGTTAATGTCATAATCTTAGGCAGGGCCTGGAGAAAGCACCCTCTTCTGAACAGATAAGCTTTATACTTATTGTAGGAAGTTCCATTATGACAGAGGAGCAAAGCTGTCAACTGCAGTCTTCATTTATACCCAGGCCCAAACCATTGAGTATCTTGAAAGTAAGAACTGAGAACTTGAACTTCTCTAGGAAGTCATTTGAGGATGAGTTTGAAGTATTTGTAATAACCAATGTTGGTGGGGTGACATTCTGCAAGTCTGTGTACCAGTTAGCTTCTTTTGCTCAGGCTTCACTCTCAGGTACATTAAAATACTGTAGTTCAGCCTAGAGTTGTCCCAGTTGTGAATAACTTCACGTATTGTGCATAGGAATTGAGAATAAAACCCATTATATAGCTAAATTTTTCACTTTGACTAATCCAATAGATTGTGTGGAAATTATTAATGCTGAAATCACTAATTGCATTTTCCAGTAACTATTATTACTAATTTAAAATCTGATTTTTTTTCAATCCGATTTAGTTCCTTTCCTCACCCAAGTTGTAATTTCATCATGCACTGGAAAGACTTTGTTGCAATTTTTGATCAGAATGTTCATAGAATCATAGAATACTAGGACTGGAAGGGACCTCGAGAGGTCATCGAGTCCAGTCCCCTGCCCTCATGGCAGGACCAAATACTGTCTAGAGCATCCCTGATAGACATTTATCTAACCTACTCTTAAATATCTCCACAGATGGAGGTCTACAACCTCCTTGGGCAATTTATTCCAGTGTTTAACTACCCTGACAGTTAGGAACTTTTTCCTAATGTCCAACCTAAACCTCCCTTGCTGCAGTTTAAACCCATTGCTTCTTGTTCTATCCCCAGAGGCCAAGATGAAGAAATTTTCTCCTTTCTCCTTATGACACCCTTTTAGATACCTGAAAACTGCTACCATGTCCCCCCTCAATCTTCTCTTCTCTAAACTAAACAAACCTAATTCCTTCAGCCTGCCCTCATAGGTCATGTTCTCTAGACCTTTAATCATTCTCGTTGCTCTTCTCTGGACCCTCTCCAATTTCTCCACATCTTTCTTGAATGCGGTGCCCAGACCTGTACACAATAGTCCAGTTGAGGCCTAACCAGCGCAGAATAGAGCGGAAGAATGACTTCTTGTGTCTTGCTTACAACACACCTGTTAATGCATCCCAGAATCATGTTTGCTTTCTTTGCAACAGCATCACACTGCTGACTCATATTCAACTTATGGTCCACTATAACCCCTAGATCCCTTTCTGCTGTACTCCTTCCCAGACAGTCGCTTCCCATTCTGTATGTATGAAACTGATTGTTCCTTCCGAAGTGGTGCACTTCGCATTTGTCTTTATTAAACTTCATCCTATTTACCTCAGACCATTTCTCCAATTTGTCCAGGTCATTTTGAATTATGCCCCTATCCTCCAGATTAGTCGCAACCCCTCCCAGTTTGGTATCATCTGCAAACTTAATAAGCGTACTTTCTATACCAATATCTAAATCGTTGATGAAGATATTGAACAGAGCTGGTCCCAAAACAAACCCCTGCGGAACCCCACTTGTTATGCCTTTCCAGCAGGATTGTGAACCGTTAATAACTACTCTCCGAGTACGGATATCCAGCCAGTTATGCACCCACCTTACAGCAGTCCCATCTAAGTTGTTTTTACCTAGTTTATTGATAAGAATATCATGTGAGACCGTATCAAACGCCTTACTAAAGTCTAGGTATACCTCATCCACCACTTCTCCCTTATCCACAAGACTCGTTATCCTATCAAAGAAAGCTATCAGATTGGTTTGACATGATTTGTTCTTTACAAATCCATGCTGGCTGTTCCCTATCACCTTGCCACTTTCCAAGTGTTCACAGATGATTTCCTTAATTACTTGCTCCATTATCTTCCCTGGCACAGAAGTTAAACTAACTGGTCTGTAGTTTCCTGGGTTGTTCTTATTTCCCTTTTTATAGCTGGGCACTATATTTGACCTTTTCCAGCCCTCTGGAATCTCTCCTGTCTCCCATGATTTTCCAAAGATGATAGCTAGAGGCTCAGATACCTCCTCTATCAGCTCCTTGAGTATTCTAAGATGCATTTCGTCAGCCCCTGGTGACTTGCAGGCATCTAACTTTTCTAGGTGATTTTTAACTTGTTCTTTTGTCAGCCGATGGTCAGGGCTCCCTATATCTGTCCCTTAAGACCGGCTGAAGTTCTTTTAAATTGTACTTGGTTCTGTTACAGCAACTGAAGGAGTCAGGTTAAAACTTAAACCGTTACAGGTTTATTAAAGAAGCTTATAAATCATATGGTTACAATGGCTATTGCTCTATTTCTTAACTACTAGCAAAATATAGATACTGCTAGCAAAATATAGATCTTAAAAATGGTTACAAAGAAGATAAAGATAGAAAAATAGAAATAATGGTACCAAGTAACAGCTTACTCTTTCTATGTGTACACTTAAGACAGAGGACCACATCCAGGTACAATTTTTACCCCCTTCTGTGCTTCTCGACTCCAGCATGTCAGGCCAGGGCCAGTCCCTCAATTCCTAGGAAAGACGAAAATACGAGGTGGGCGTCCCCATAGAACCTCGGGAGGTCAAACACCTAAGCCGACCAGCAGGTAGAGGGTAGAATGACACTCAAAGTGAGTGTGTGCTGGGCCCATCTTTTATACTCATGGGTTCACGTATTTCTCTTTCTTATCTGTCATGCCAAATGGGGCTGGTCTGTCTTTTGTGAGACCAGTTCTTACAAGGGAGTTGTGAACTTAATTTACACTTGTAAGAGAGATAACTAAATTGGAATTACTGGGGATTCTTTTCTCAGTGGGAAATTCCTCTTCCAGGGACTGTGTGTGTGTTCGAATCAACATAGGTGCCAGCCGGTGGCAGTCTCGCATATCCTGATCTCTCCTCATATCTATGTTTCAGCTTCTCAGGATCAGATGAGCCAGCATAGACTATGCTGATTTTAGTGCTCCTTCTCTGTCCTGTATGCTTCAGGAAGGCAAATAAGATGGATGTGGTGGAGGCGGGCTGTCTGGCCACATCTTTTTTTATTTTACCTTCTAAAATTACCCCCTTCCCACTAGCATTCACTATGTTAGGTGTTCCTTCAGACTTCTTGGTGAAGACGGAAACAAAGAAGTCATTGAGCATCTCTGCCATTTCCAAGTTTCCTATTACTGTTTCTCCCTCCTCACTGACCAGTGGGCCTACCCTCTTCTTGGTTTTCCTCTTGCTTCTAATATATTTATAAAAAGTATTCATGTTTCCCTTTATTCCGGTAGCTAGTTTGAGCTTATTCTGTGCCTTTGCCTTTCTAATCTTGCCCCTGCATTCCTGTGCTGTTTGCCTATATTCATCCTTCGTAATTTGTCCTACTTTCCATTTTTTATATGACTCCTTTTTTATTTTTAGATCATGCAAGATCTTGTGGTTAAGCCAATGTGGTCTTTTGCCATATTTTCTATCTTTCCGACACAGCAGAATAGCTTGCTTTTGGCCCTTTAACAATGTCCCTTTGAAAAACTGCCAACTCTCCTCAGTTGTTTTTCCCCTCAGTCTCGATTCCCATGGGACCTTACCTACCAGCTCTCTGAGCTTACCAGAATCCGCCTTCCTGAAATCCATTGTCTCTATTTTGCTGTTCTCCCTTCTACCCTTGCTTAGAATTGTGAATTCTGTGATTTCATGATCACTTTCATGCAAGCTGCCTTCCACTTTCAAATTCTCAACTAGTTCCTCCCTATTTGTTAGGATTAAATCTAGAACAGCTTCCCCCCGGTAGTTTTTTCAACCTTCTGAAATAAAAAGTTGTCTCCAATGCAGTCCAAGAACTTATTGGATAGTCTGTGCCCCGCAGTGTTATTTTCCCAACATATATCTGGATAGTTGAAGTCCCCCATCACCACCAAATCTTGGGCTTTGGATGATTTTGTTAGTTGTTTAAAAAAAGCCTCATCCACTTCTTCCACCTGGGTAGGTGGCCTGTAGTAGACTCCTAGCATGACATCATCTTTGGTTTTAATCCCTTTTAGCCTAACCCAGAGACTCTCAACACTTCTGTCTCCTATGTCCATCTCCACCTCACTCCAAGTGTGTTCATTTTTAATGTATAAGGCAACATCTCCTCCCTTTTTTCCCCTGTCTGCCCTTTCTGAGCAAGCTGTACCCTTCTATAGAAACATTCCAATCATGTGTATTATCCCACCAAGTTTCTGTGATGCCAACAATGTCATAATTGTACTTATTTATTAGCACTTCCAGTTGACAGTCTTCAGGATGATCCCAGCCACTACCTTGCACTTCTTGAGCATTTCATTTACTCCAGTGCCCTTCTTTATCTCTACTTCCTTTAATTTCCAGCATCCTTCCCCTCATTACATCTGACCTTATTGCAGGCAAAACAAAAGAATCATTGTCCAACAGCCAAAGACAACCAAAATGTTGCTATTTAATACAAGATACTTAATTTTGTTTTGCTAGAGAAGCTGCTGACATCAGCTTAAAATATATCCTAATTGCAGTGATGGACTAATGCCTCTGTCTAAAAATGTAAATCAACCTCCCACTTAACCTGCATTTAGTAATATAAAATTTAACTGGGTGTTTTTCTTGACTTGACCTGCTACTTTGTTGAATGGCTTCTGCGTCTTAACATTCTGCACTCTGACCTTGTATTTACCTCTGAGCATTGAAGTAATCTTGGAGTATAAATTCATTTGCACCCTTTACAATGGTAAGCTCAGTAGGTTTTCTTTAGCCTCTGTCATATCCTGTCTGTTATTATCTGAGCACTGCTCGTTCTTGCATTTGACAATTCTTACCTTGCTTACTGCAATTCTTCCTTTAGGGCCTCCCAAAAACTGTTACCTAAAATGTGAATATTAGTCTTTCAACATCATGTGGGTGCATGCATGCACACTGTACACATTGTTGTATCCTTACCAACTTCAGTATCCACTGAAAAACTGTTGTAGGAATTTTGAAAATGAGGACCTTTTGTCATAACTCTTCCTACTACTTCAGTTTATTTCCACTCAGTTTTACCTTTTGCAGTTCCAAGCTCCCTGTGCTATCCTTTTTTGGACATCACACCCTGAGAAAGCTTATTGTAACAATCTGAACTAAGTCTCTCTCACTTTTTTTTAAAACCATCTCACAACCAATCTCTTCCTTGTCACCTACAACTAGAAAGCATTGTCAGTTCCCCAAAATATCATTTGCTGATTTTATGAGCTTATGTACTCAGCTAATCTAATTTATTAATTTACCATTACACATCATAATTTCTATATTGTGTTAATTGTGTGAACAAATTAGACAATAAAATAGCCCAAATTAATATAAAACTTATTTTTTCTTCAGAGTTATAAATAACAGTATTTTATTTAAATTTTGCTTAAATAGTTTTAAATCTGCTAATAATGTTACTATAGCATGTTTCTTGTCTTAACTGGCATATCTGCTTTTGAGGAAAGGGTGAGATTTTTATCTCCCACAAAGTTCACTGCTTGTAATGAAAGTGGCAACAGAACTGCCTTCCCGGTAAGAATTGAAGTCTTCACATAATCTTGTGAATTGAAATCACGCTATTTTATTAGAATTGTCAAAATAATCCATTAAAACATATCTGACAAAAGGGCTTTTATGAAAAAATTGTTTTGTGAAAAATCTTAGCTTTTGATTTTTGACAAAAATCTGTCTTTTTAAATATATTCTTTGTAGCTGTGTTGTAGGGAGAAATCATTTTCTGGCCATGTTTATATTTCAGATAATTTTAGTCCAAGTAATGATTTCAGATATTTGACTTTTTTTATTTTCTTTCCAGATTCTGGAATCCTTGTGGATAGTGATGAGTCGTAATTTAAGCCTACTCTTTACCACAATAACAACATTAGTGACAATCCTCTTCTACAGTGGGACAGCCCTTCTCAATTTTGTGCTCTCACTGGTAAGTAACATGCAGTGGATGGTTTATACAACTTGTCTTACTTCCCTATAAGTTGATGTAGCTTTCAATTCATCTTTAGAACACAGAATGAAAGGTTTAAAGAACATATTTAGTATTGGTGAATTCTTGTTCACAGATTAAACTGGGTTTTTTTTAAAGTGCTTTTGTTTTGTATATCCGAGTAATGAATATTTATACAGAATAAAGGTTTTATAAGCATGAGGTTTTAGGATAACCATTTTGCCCATTCATAAATAATTCAAATAATCCTGTACTTATAAGTGCCTACATCATCAACTGCAGCTATGCATCCAGCCTGAAGAAGGATGGAGATAGTGGTGTATTTACCTGATCCTGGAACCAGTTCATTCTTTGGCACTATTTAAATATCTTGGAAGCTACTGACAATTACTTTATAGGTGTTGCTATTTCCCTAGGGACTGTTCTAGAAACTGGATCATTCTAGGGTATAGGAATGTTCTTCCCAAACATCACCTATTATGGGTGACCGAAGAAGAAAGTATAGTTTTACTTGCACGAAGGGTGTATCGAGAAGCTAATTAATCAAGCTTTCCAGCTGATTTGTGCCAGCAGAATGGTGCAAGGCAGGCAGAATAATCCAAAATTATTTATTTCAAATCATTATGTATTCTGCATATGCCTGAGTCCTACTGCCTATAAAGCTGTGTATTCTCATTGCCTAGAATCCACCTTCTGTACCAGTTTTATAGCAAAAGGAGTAATAAAAAGAACATCTCTCAAAAGTCCTTTAAATGTGATCTAAAATAGCTTTTAAAATTAATAAAAATGCCATGACATCTAAATCTGTTACCTTGGGACTTTCTGGGTTTAGCAACAATAACTGTACCCCTCTTTGCCACCATTCTCATTGGGGACATTGTTAGTTCCTCCTTTGTAGTTTTACAAATCTCCTATTTCTAGACCTGCAGAATCCTGAAAGATTAGACCTTAATCATATCATTGGCTTATAATATAACCTATCCTGAATTTAGACACAGAATAATTTGGGCAGAGGGGAGTGGGAATTCTACTGTTTGATGGAAAAGGAAGGAACATGTAATTGGTAAGGGTTTTTCTTAACACCTCCCTCCCCCCCCCCCCCCAAAAAAAACCAAAAAAAAAATCTGTCAAAACATGGTCAGGGAGTTAAAATAAGTCCTTGATTGGACAGGTGAGCAGAGTATGACACCTGAAGAAGTGGGTTGTACCCACGAGAGCTCATGATACCATCTACCTGTTCTGTTAATCTTTAAGGTGCTGCTAGGCCAGTGGTTCTCAAACTTTTTGGGCTCCAGAGTCCTTTACATGCGTAAAAATTTATGCGGAGCCCCAGCGGTCCACTGATTGTATGTGTTGTACCTATCAATGTTTCCAGTTTGTCAACTTTGTGGAGCCCCTGGAGATGTCTCACGGAGCCCTGGGGCTCTGCGTAGCAGTTTGAGAAACACTGTGCTAGGCTGTTTGTTTTTTTTTTCTGATACCAAGAACTGTACAAAGTATTTCTTTAGAAAGGGGGAAAAATCAAATGCTCAACTGCAAAATAGAGAATAACTGGTGAGGTGGGAATACTGCTTGTATGTAAAACATAAAAGGTAACTATCTTGGTCTACTCAATTTAGGTGGTGATAAAAGGTTTAGAAAATGTGACCTATGAAGAAAGGTTAACACAACTAAGTATGTTTGGTCTTCAGTTTTTTCTAAAGGAAAACTGATAAAACCCTGTCTGAAGACTGTTACAGAGAAATCTGTGACCAATTATTCTCCATGTCCACTAAAGGTAGGACAAAAAATTGGCTTTATGTAGCAAGGAATATTTAGTTCATATATTAGAAAAAAACTTTATAACTTTATGGGTAGTTATATGATGGATTAGTATTCCAAAAGGAGGTTGTGGAATCCCCATCACTGGATTCCACTACTGATGCTCTGTAGTTTCCTTAGGAAGTCAGTGGTGTCTCGAAAATAGCTAGGAGTGCTGGTACATGAGAGTTTGCAGAGAGTGTCAACAGGGCTGGATATTCCTGCTGTAAGGATACCAATGCCAAGCTAATCATTAATCTATCCAGCCCCACAGTATCATTTTAAATTAGTACATCTAACATAACTTGTATCCTCAGCCTGTAACCTTTCAGAATCCTTTTAGTCTTGTTGAAAATTTTTGACAGTTTCCACTTATTTTGCTTATAGTTCATTCTAAAATCTAGTATTGTCAGTTTTTCCATAGTACATCTCCAAAGGCATTTTCTCTAGGGTAAAATTATCTGGAATTGTAAGCAAAATTACTGATTACATAGTTACTGTTCCGTTGCATTCATTAAGAAAGCATTTACAATAAATTAATTTTTATTTTCCAACTTTTTTTTATTACAAGATGCTTTTTGGACTCGGGTATTAACACTAGTGCACATATTCAAATAATGCTCTTATACCTTTTACTAAAACCAAGCTTTTGTTTAAGTGTGTATCACTTTGTTTTTTGTGTAATGTGGCTTAACTTTTTTTTCTAAATCTGATGGTCACATCTGTGTGGAGAGGTTAGGAATGTTAAAGGTGATTGCTTTCTTTCCATTGCAGCTGTGTGTTGACAGCTGCTACTTTAAAATAACTTAATGGCTGGAACAGAGCCTGTGGCTTGTGATCACTGAGCTAGCTTGGGTCAAGGACTCTGGTCTGAGTGTGTGTTTTTTTTAATCTAAACAAACACTGACCTTGGAAGCATGATGGAAATCCTGCTGGTGTTTTTGTTATGTGTTTTAAAATATGTTTTGAATAATTGTAAGAAAATATAGGCTTACTGTTAGACTAACTTCAGCAGTTAATAGAAACAATGAGAAGAGGATGCAAGATCTTTTTCCATTTGTTTAGATAACTAAGACTGTATAACTTGAATCAACTCCAGTCATCTGAAGAAGTGGGCTGTGCCCACGAAAGCTCATGATACCATCTATATGTTTCGTTAGTCTATAAAGTGCTACCAGACCATTTGTTGTTTTTTTAATCAAATGCTAATTCAGGGCATTTGTGGTGGCCCACAATAACACTTGGGTAAAAAATAAGAGTGGGCCGTGAAGATTTCTTAGCTGAATTGCTACCCTAAGTTACCAAAAAAAATTTCTTACATCTATTAATAGTTTTGCTGTTCTGCAATTGTCCCTTACTTCAACCAGGGGAGAGAAAGCATCAAAAATAAATATTGTGTATACAAATATTTACATTTCTTCCTGGGTCTAATATTTCATCCCTGGTGAAACACTGAAAGTGGTGTTTGTTGTCTAGTGAGATTATATTAGAAATAAAAATATTTGAAGATGAAGTGAGCCTGATGAACAGGTCTTCAAGACCACATCTTTACCCCATTCCTGAATTTCTACCTTTTTTTTTTTTTTTTTTTTTTTTTTAAAGAAGGGTGTGGGTGGGAAGGAGGTATTTTTGATCCTCTTCTATCTTCTTTGCTTTCATTTATGAATCATTTACAAACATTCTTACCGAAAAAGGAGAACACGCTGTACCATAAAAACTTATGTCAAATGTTTAAATTAAATGTAAACATTAAGTTCTCCTAATGGTAAACCATATAGTAAAAAAAAACTTATTTAAAATTATTTATGGTTATAAAAGAGGAAAAAAGGATATCCTTAGGTTAAGCAGTAAATCTGTCTACTGAGCCTGGTATACAGGGATCCAAACAGTTCACTGGGACAGTTATTAAAATCAACATATTAGTTGTCATTCTCAGAGCTCTGGAGAGCTGGATTTGTTGAATTTAAATTCTTTCCTAGCAAAATATCAGCTGAACTACCATCCAGAGGATGATTTTTCTTTTAAAAGAGCATACATTATTTCCAGAAAAATTCTTGGTCTTTCCACTTATCTCTTCGTGTGGTGCTTTTCTAATGTAATAGGTTTGAGAAGTGCAGTATATTAAGGCATTAGTAAGTGATAACTATTATAGATTTTGCATCTTTCAAGATTCACTCCCTATCATGTATATCAGACGGTATCAGTAATCCTTCATAAGTTCCTCTTCCTTGAGCTTGTATGAGGGGTCCTTACAACTTGTTTCCACATATACTAGATTGTATGAATATCTAGTTTGTGAATATTAGCTGTAATCTTTTTCTATAACCTCTGAGGCTCAGAATCTGTATTCTGAATTCAGTGGATGTGTTAAATCCTGACTTGGTTCTCTGAAGTTTCCAGTTTTCCCTTTTATTAAAATTGTTTTAGTAACAAATTCAGTATGTTCTAGCCTCTACTTCTTTTCTTTGAAAACACTTGAAATTAAAAGGTTGACAGTTTTTCAGAAACTCACTATTTTCTAGCAAGAAAACATTTTTGTAGAGATTTCATCTTATCTGCAGCACCAAGATAATGTTGTCTTAAAATATTCAGACTATCCTTTCAATTCAGCCAGTAGTTAGGAGAGGAACATTTTGCCAAATGCACTATGCTGCTACTCCTGGATTGAAAAAGCCTGAGACTTGTTTTCCACTTATTTCCTCCTATTTTCTGCTTACATCTACAAAAAGTACAATAGATGCTTGTGTGTGATTCGATTTTTTTTTTAAAGTCTCTGGAGTTGCTTTTTTCTCTGGGTGCTAAGTTCTGTATCCCCCACCACTTCCTCCTTTAAAAAAAATGGATGCCATCAAGGTGTAACTCAAGGACTCGGGATACAACAGGCCTAGGGCACCAGATTGCATAGGGATACAACGATGCCCTAAGTTCATCATCAAAGAATGTCAGGAAAGGTCTCCACTAAAAGCCTGTGTGTCAGGGGTTGTCATAATCACTGTGTGATGTGTGTGTGGATAATACTAGCAGACTTACCCAGAGTTGCCCAGGTCCTTCAGGGCAGGGGCCTGGTGATTTGGGGTTCAGGACTCAGGGCAGGGCCTTGGGGATGCGAGGAGGCAGTGAAGAAGACTGGGGGCAGAGGAGGGTGCAGGACTTCAGGTTGGGAGTAAGGAGGGGTTCAGGGTGGGAGGTTCCATCTGGCACGGGCCTTTTCTCTTCCTTCCCCCAATCCTCCTAGCTGCTAGGGGTGCTTTTCTCTTCTTCTCCTACCCCCTGGCTGCCAAAGGTTCTTCTTTTTCTCCCCCCCCCCCACCCCCCTATAGTGCTGCGGCCAAGGGCCGCGGGGTGGGGGGGGGGGAGAGAAGGGCTTGGGGTGAGGGGCTACTTAATCGGTGTGCTCACAGGCAAGATGGCAGAGCCCCAACCTTGCTGACCACTCCCTTGGTAGCATAGCTGCCCCCAGTAGTCACTCTGAACATCCTGCTCTGAACTCCTTGGTTGTGAAAGCCTCTTACCAAAGGAACAAGCAGCAACATTATCACTCTACTCCTTCAGACAGGGACAATAAAAGGCTAGACCTCTTGGTCTGGAAAGTATATGCTGCTTCTACACTCCAATTTAGTGGCCCTCCTTAGTAAATACAAACACTAATTATTCCAAATTCAATGACTTAATGATTAACATTCCTGAGGCAAAAAAACAGCTTAAAGCGGTACTAAAAGAGTCATACAATTTCACACATCTCTCTATATGCTTCTTTTAATGCCACTGACACAGCAGTAAGATCCATAGCTACAACAGAATTCATGAGGTGATCATCGTGATTCAACTTTTGACTTCCCACGTGAGATACAGTCCATGGTGGAGGATCTCCCATTTGATGGAGAGAAACTCTTCACCATAAACACCAGTGAGGTCCTCCATGCTATGAAGGACTCCAGGGCCATACTTTGATCCTTCGGAGTCCACACATCAGCACTTAGACATAGATAGTATAGATATCAGCCATCCCCACGCCATGGTATCCTGCATACATACTCACAACAACCACAAAGATCACATGACCAGCATCAATGCCAGCAAAACAGAAAGATGTCTCAACGTCAGTGTCTATCCTCAGACACTGCGCCTCAGTCCCCTCAAATTTAAGAAACAGATTTGAGGAATTAGTCAAGAGTTTGGAAAACGGCTCTCAGTCTCCAGCTCCATTGCTCTCTCCTAAATTATTCAATTATGATGTCCTTGCATTCTGTGGAAATTGACAAGCCATAACCTCAGATAAATGGATGTTGCAGACAGTAGAATTAAGCTACACCATCTCCTTCACCCCCCAACTTGTCCCTCTTCAGGGACCACTCTCACAACCTGTCCAACTGAGAGCCACAGAACCCGTTCTGACCCAATACAAAGGGTTCTAGTCTTATTAGTTTCACTTAGAAAAGAAGAGTGGGGGATGGTGCCCAATTCTTGACCTCAGAGCTCCCCAACAAATATGTGAAAAAGCTGAAGTTTAAAATGGTGACCCTCACACCAATTATCTCAGAGCTGGACAAGGAGGTTGGTTTTCATCCCTCCATCTTTCAGACATTTGTTTTCATGTTTCCATACAACTAGCTCATAAACATTTTCTCTGATTTATCCTAGGTCCCAATCACTATCAGTACAAGGTCTTACCTTTTGGCCTCTACTGTACCAAGTCTTTTTTCCAAAATCCTGGTGGTAGTGATTTTGCGTCTCAAAGAAGCACATCATTATTTTTCCTTATCTGGATGATGACCTCCTGAAGACACAATCCATGAAGGGACTCTCAATGAAATACTTTCATCATCATCTGATGCTTCCACTCTCTCAGCCTACAAATAAAACAAAATCAACTTTCACTCCCAACACAAAAGGTACATTTAATAGGAGCTGAACTCAATGCAACAACTGTGACTGTTTCTCTGCCACGCAACAGATTCAGAAACGATGAAGTGCAGTTCCCAGGTTACGGTCCACTATTGTCTCCCAACTATTCAGACACACAGCCACCTGTAATGTGGTTGTCCCGAATGCACACATCTCTGTGCAGTGCTTACTGGAATGGCTTAGTACAGTTTACAGGCCGAACATACGCATTCACCAAGGTCCTTTCCACCTCCACCCAAACCCATCATCGGTCAAACAGTTTCTCACATGGACACATGTTTGCAACCTTTGGTCAATGATCCTGTTCACATGACAAGATCCCTCTGTGACTATCATCACAGATGCCTCCCTTACTGGATGGGGAGTATACCTGCAGGACCATATCACTCAGGGTCTATAGTCCACCGCAGAAAAAGCACTACATACATATACATACTGAGCTCCAGGCAGTTCCATACATTGGCAGCCAATTTCCTCCTTTCATCAGCAACAAGCATGTCAGAGTCTACACTGGCAACTATTTTATATAAATAGACAAGAGAGTGCTTGATCCCACACCCTCTGCACAGATTCCATGACATTCTGGAACTGGTACCTCCAGCACAGAATAACAATATCTGCCTTTCACCTTCCAGATGTTCTCAATGCTACTGCAGACACACACAGCAGAGCTCTTCCTTGAGGACATGAATGAGAGATAAGCACTGCTATTATCAACCCAATCTTCAATCTGTAAATCACCCCAGGATCAATCTTTTTGCCACTCACAGCAACAAGAAGTGCCAGACTTCTGCTCCAGAGCTGGAAAGGGCGAACAATTTTTGGGAGATGCACTCTAATAAAATGGGATTATGGTCTCTTTTATGCCTTTCCACCAATATCCCCACTCTGCTGAGTAGTACAAAAAATACAGAGGGACGGAGCCACAGTTATTCTCATAGCCTCTTCATGGCCCAGACGACCCTTTTGTACTCTTTCTTTAGCAGGATGTCTGCCTTTGCACCAATCACTCTTCCACCCAATCACAATCTTCTATCATGTCCAGGAACCCAGGCACAATACCCTTGCCAAAATTTGTATTTCTATACTAGTATTTATATATAGTTCTCTTTAGCATTGTTTAAGACTAGTTCAGTAGTTTGTATGTTTGTTTTATAAATTTTAGTTGAATTTTCTCTCTTCACCCAGTATTGGGGCTTCAGCTTCATGGCCGAAGGAAAATCTCCTGGGTTTAAGTATGTCTTGCTTCCCCTGTATGATGGATGCAGAGTTTATTTCTTCTCTGAGGAACACATCACCCAGAAATTTGTTTTCAAAACCAATTTTAAAATCACAAGATATTCAATTAAAGCTCTTCACCCTAGATATGCCTAAGGCCTGCCTACAATCCTGGAGAGCAAGCTCCTTCTGGGTCCAAGCAGTGTTCTGCAAAACGTGTTTCAGCAGTAACTGCTTGTGTTAGCTTCCAGGGCTGCTACCTAATCAAAGCCTTCTACTGTTGTCCTCCCCCCGCCCTCTCCCTCCCATCCAGAAAGGAGAAGAGTTCAGCATTTTTCATCCAAAGAGCGTAGATGACAATTTACATGAAAGACATCTCCCCTTTCAACCAGGAAAAAAAGGACAACTGAAGGCTTTATCAAGCATTTTTCTGGTGTCTGCAGAAACATGAAGTTTATACCTGTGCTGCTGATGAAGTCATTCTATCTCTGGCTTGTGTGTAGAGACTTAAGTATCACCCCATGGGTTTTCTCTAGTGCGGATTGGCCCATTGGTTCTGGTACCAATCACTTTGGCACCACTCAATCTGGTATTAACTATATCTTGTTTCCTCTTAGCACATATGCCATCAGAGCCAAGATTTACAGTGTCAGAGGGGTTGGTTATATTGGTCTTATCTTAATAATCTTTGCTTTCTGTTAAGATTACTGAGCTGCTAATGCAATTACTGAGCTGCTGGCCTGGTGCAGCATCTCTCCAGCTGTATCCCTCATAATACCTTCGTTTTAAATAAAATCCTCACTGCTTATGTCCAAATAGACCAGGTGTGGGGAACCTTTTTTGTGTTGAGCACCTCTGACCCACAGAAAAATCAATTGGGGGCTACACACAAATGAGAAGCGCAAATAAAATAAAACAACCCCCCTCACTGATTTGGCCCCTAATTAAGAAGGAGAAAGACACTCACCACATTCCTCTCACACACCAGAGCCTGTGCAGGGGAGGGCGGATTAGTAGATTTTGTGTGCTCCAGTTCCACAGGGGGATAATGGAGGACTGGAGCACCAGCTCAGGCTCCCCAAAGCTGGGAGGAGCCCCAAGTCTTGGGGCCAGATGTGTGTGCCCTTCTCTCTCCCCCTCCCTTGCCTGGATCCAGCCCCCCGGACCTTAGGTTCCCCACCTCTGAAATAGACCAATTGTCTTCATTTAACTCAATATTCCTCTGGGTTTATCGGCAATTCAACTTAGTGCAAATAGGAACGGCTCTTTTTTTTTTAGCAGTATTCTCTCAAACCAAGGCTGATTTTGATCCTCTAATCAGTGACACAGGCTGACTGTTTTGTTACTGTTTTAAGTAGAATTGAATTTACACACTTTCTGCAGAACAACAGTGAATAAAATTGGTTCAACTCATTTTTACTGCAGAACAGGAAAATACAAGTGCCATTTGTCAGAAAGAGACCTACAATTCAGTTGGGGAATATGGACATTTTCAACACAGATTAAAAAAGTCAGCAGTAAAACCCCTGGACAGAAAGTAACTCAGTGAACAGCAGGAGTAGAAATGATTTGCAGTGTACAGAGCTGTCTCGCACACAATTAAAGTATACTAATATATAGGGCTAGGTTATATATTTTAGTACAGAATCTTCTCGCCAGTCCCTTTTCTTACTGCCTCAATTATGACTTAGAAGTTTAATTTTTACACAGTGATTTCTTAATTTAAAAATTCAACTAAGTGCTCTATAAAATGCAAAGATTAGCTT
Source organism: Pelodiscus sinensis (assembly GCF_052426305.1). Lineage (NCBI taxonomy): Eukaryota > Metazoa > Chordata > Testudines > Trionychidae > Pelodiscus > Pelodiscus sinensis. The sequence goes on from NC_143053.1 coordinate 153,581,157, forward strand.
ATCTGGTTATCTTCAGTGTCCTCTCTCTCTCTTCTTTTGTTGATCCACAATTGAAATTAATAGAGCTATATGTTACTGCTTCTTTGGTGGTTAAAGTGATTCTGAAATTTTTCAGAATATTGTGGCAGAGTTCTGGCTGTGCCTGAGTGACCTGTGCTTCTGGCAGATAGTGTTCAGCCGGAATAGCCTCTTCTTTTTCTAAAGGGAAGATCCACAGCCTACTGAGCCACACTCATCACAGGATAGTCCATAACATGGGGTGAAACTCTGTAGTCCTGGTCCTCCCTACTCAGGGACAGTCTCTGTAGTGGCATGGAAAGGGTTGGGGAGAAGCCAGGGCCACCCACTACTCCAAGTTCTGGCCCAGGAACTGTAAGGCTGTGGCAACAGTCAGGGCTGTTTTTTGGGTTTCTTTTTTAAGCCAAGACAACTGTTGCTTTTTCAAAGAGAAGGTTTACTTTCAGATGTGTCCTCTGTATGACTTGCCATGCATTTCTCGAAGTCTGTGTGTCTAGTAGCATTTTTTGTGTTCCCCAATTATATTAAATCATCTGAAATATATTTGTATGCTATTGCAGGCAGCCCCTGACTTGCAACGCAATTGGTTCTTGGGGAAGTGTCGCAAGTTGGGGGCGTTATAACTCGAATCAGCATTTACAGTAGGCGCTGTGTACTGTCACAGATGCAGGCTGAGGATGTAAGTCGGGGGTTTTGGCCCTTTCCACACTTATAAAAGTGGTCGTAAGTGCAGGGGGTTGCAACTCGGGCTGTCATAATGTGGGGGTTTCCTGTATCAGCATGTTTAATTATTTTTTTTAAATTGTGATTTGTTTTACAGGTGATTTTCCTGACCACGCTGTTTTATCTGTTAAGTTCCAGTGATGAGTATTATAAACCAGTGAAGTGGGTGATTAGCTTGACACCTTTGTCACAGCCAGGCCCATCATCAAATATAGTTGGCCAGTCTGTAGAAGAAGCCATAAGGTATGATGTTGTTGCTTTCCCACTAGGTGTGAAAAACAGTTGTTCTGTGAGTGAAATATTTTTGTTGTATGAATATTGAATAATTTTAGTTTCATTTAATTTTAACTGGTCATGCTAAGGGTGTACAGTTGTGGTTGCTCATATTTCAAGGACTTAATATATGTTAACAGACCACTGTTTCCCTATTGGGATGAGGCAGAGAAGTAAATCTTGATCCAGATTGTTCCATACTAAACATGCCATCTCTGTTCTGCCTGCCATAAATTATTGGAACTTTTTTGAAAAATACATTTTACTGAGACATCTTATGATACAGCTATTTTTATGTACTGTTACTTATTTTGTAATAATTAACTAAAGATGTTCCTACATATTCTTTCACTTTAGCAACTTACAAACATAGATGTGGTTGAACGATACTTGACTTTTTACTTTTTGTCCCATGATATGAGAGGATAGGGGAGCTGTAATGGCAGAGGCTATCATCTTTGATTGATTTGTGTGCATCTCATTGGGTTACTAAGTAGAGGTGCACTAAATAAACTCATCCTGCTTCTGTACTTCAGTGCCCAGTCAGTTTCTCCCATATTGTCTATCCATGACCCTGTACATTTTATATAATGTAGACCTGAATGTTGTGAGCTAGGGTTTATGGCTCGCCACTGGCCATATTTGACCAGAAGATACTTAATTGTTATCCCAAACCAGGCTACAGAGAGAGAATCCAGAGGGTTCTATCCTAGAAGACTTAAATAGAGGACAGTAACTATTCCTTAAAACCTTTATTGAAATAAGTAGAAGAGTAACAAACATCAAAAAGCATATAGTTGTTAAAACATAATACACTTCAAGAACTCCCTCTGGTAACATTACTAAATTAGAGAATTGCTTAATTCAGCATACTTAGACCCCTTCCTGAAAACCTGGGGTTAGGTGATAGAGGATCAATCTTTCCCCTGACATACCATTGAAGTTGAAAGTGTAGGCAGGTACAGTGGAGATCAGAAGCTAAGCTAATAGTTGATCAATGTGCATGAGCAGTGTAGAAGTAGTAGTGCAGGAGAATGAACCAGAGCACCCACAAAGCTCACTAAACCAAGCAACATGGATATTTATAGGATCTTGGCATTACTTTATCCTGACCCAATCTACCATGATGATCTTTTATTTCTACATCCTAAGAATTTATGGGTACACGTATCCTATAGGTTAGCAGTACTGCCAATATAGTGCTGTAGCAAAGCTACTGCTTACTTTTTTTTTCTGTGAATACTTTAATTCACATGTCCCTGAGGCTGTAGCTAGGTTGGCAGAAAGGTCAATGGAAGAATATAACCACCTTTACATAGAGGGTTTGGTTGACCTAACTGTGGTGTTGTGGGCATGAAGCTTTCCACAGCCCTTAGCTATGACACTCTAATTTTTAACTATATACTAGGCATAACGTGGAATTTTGATGCCATTCTCAGAGTAGTTATTAATGGTTCACAGTCATGCTGGAAGGGCATAACAAGTTGGCTTCTGCAGGGGTCAGTTTTGGAACCTGTTCTGTTATCTATCTTAATCAATGATTTAGATATTGGCATAGAGAGTACACTGAGAAAGTTTGCAGATGATCTGGAGCTGGGAGGGGTTGAACTGCTTTGGAGGGATCTGACAAAGTGGGTCTTTGCCCACGAAAGCTTATGCTCCTACACTTCAGTTAGTCTATAAAGTACCACAGTACTCCTCGCCGCTTTTGCAGATTCAGACTAACACGGCTACCCCTCTGATATTTGGAGGGATAGGTTCATAATTCAAAAGGATCAGGACAAACTGGAGAAATGATCTGAGGTAAATAAGATGAAGTTTAATAAGAACAAATGCAAAGTACTCCACATAGGAAGGAACAATCAGTTTTACGTATACGATGTGAGAAGTGACTACCTAGGAAGGAGTACTGCAGACAGGGATCATGGGGTCATAATAGACCACAGGGTAAATATGAGTCAGCAGTATAACACTGTTACAAAAGAAGCAAACATGATTCTGGGATGCATTAACAGGAGTGTTGTGAGCAAAACCCTTCTTCTACTCTATTCTGCACTGATTAGGCCTCAATTGGAGTATTGTGTACAGTTCAGGGTGCCACATTGCAGGAAAGATGTGGAGAAATTGGAGACAGTCCAGAGAAGTGCAACAAAAATGGCTAAAGGTCTAGAAAACATGACCCATGAGGGAAGGCAGAAATAACTGGGTTTGTTTAGCTTCGAAAAGAGAAGACTGAGAGGGGACATAAGTTTTCAAGTATCTAAAAGGGTGTTACAAGAAGGAGGGAGAAAAACTGTTCTCCTTGGCCTCTGAGGATAGGGCAAGAAGCAATGAGCTTAAACTGCAGCAAGGGAGGTTTAGGTTGGACATTAGGAAAAAATTTCCTTACTGTCAGGGTAGTTAAACACTCGAATAAGTTGCTTAGGGAGGTTGTGGAATCTCCATCTCTGAAGATATTTAAGAGCAGGTTAGATAGACATCTATCAGGGATGGTCCAACGGAACTGAGTCCTGCTATGAGGGCAGGGGACTGCACTCGATGACTTCTTGAGGTCCCTTCTAGTTCTAGTATTCTATGTTTTAAGAATTACTTTGGGGAAGTTTAATGGCCAGATCAGATTTGATGATCACACTGGTCCCTTGTGGTATATTAGCTGCAGCCTTGAGGGTGGAATAAATACAATTGATTATGATGAGTGGCAGAAAAGAGAATGAAAGGACTTGTAGTGGTGATCCAGTTGTCATAAAGCAGCTTTTGTTGAACTTAATGACCAGTTTCTTGAGGACTAATGATGCTGACTTATCTTGAATTATTATTCCTAGCATGGTTGGATGCTTATTGCTTTATATGTCGGATGGTTCATTGTTTGCCAAAAGTCATGCCATTTGGAAAATAATTGAGTTTGTCAGTTCATCAGTTTGTCAGTTCATCAGTCTGTCTGGGAAAATTGCTTGCTTGTTACAATGTAGTAAGTATCTTTTAAAAAATCTGTTGTTAATCTCAAAGGAAAGTAGTAAGCTAAAAACGGTGTGTGCATCTGATATGTTTTTATATTAAATCTATAGATGCATTTTTGTCATAGTAATATTATGAATAATTCACAGCACAATTTTGGCAAGAAATAGATAATTTCACAATATGATAATGGGAACCTTGTGGACCCTGCTGCTGCATGTTAACAGTTGGTTAGTTTACTTTCATCTAGTCCTCTTTGAAATTGTAATTAGATCAGAGCAAACTAGCAAATTGCTAATGCATGGCAGCTGATCAAAGCAGACTAACAAACTGTTAAAGCACATAAATGGCAGTACATGAATGGCAGAATTCACAGGTTCTGTGACAGTGGTGACCTCCATGCTATAATTATATATCTAACTTAAATCACATGGTGATGAATAGTAGTCTGGGATGTACAGTAATGGGATCAAGCTACTCTGATGGTATGAATTATAACATTATAATGGCACTTCTCTAGTTCCTTTCATCTTAGGCTCTCATACCATTTTATAACCATTAATTGAGCCCAAAACATCTATCTGCACCAACCTCTTCCAAGTGACCTAAAGAGATTAGTTATGGGGGCTACCCAAAATGGAGCTTGTAACCTTTCCTAATGTATCATGAATCCATAATTTTCACTCTTGGTCATGGGCAGCAGGTGAACTCCTGGCTTGCTGAGGCAAGCTATGGTTAGCCCCTCAGCCCTGCCCCTTCTGTCTGAGTTCCCATCCCTTCAGCACAAAATAAGTCTCAACACTTTTTAACATCCCTATCCTAAACTTAACTTGAATTATTATGAAAGAACTATTCCAGTTAACTGGATTGTTTGGCAATCCAAGGGTGCAATGAATAATACTTCAGTAGTGAAGCATATTTTTAAAAATTCAGTGAGACTCAGTAGTGAAAGATAGGGCAGTTAATTTCCCATGAAATAGCATGTTTGGAAAACTTAAATGATTCTTCTGGATTGTTGCATACTAGAACTAACCATTGGTACTACAATAACTGATTCAATGAACGGAGTTATTTATCATTAATAATGGTGACTGGAATTTCCATCGATTAGGTAAGACCAAGGGGACTAATCTTGAATTGTTTGAAGAAATAAACCAAGATTTGCCATATGTCTTGACACTGAAGCTGTATGTGCTTATATATTATAATTAATCCAACTAATTAGAATATAATCAGTTCTACATCTGTACACTAGTTGCTTATTTCTTTAATTCATTCACAAGAGGGCCAAGTAAATTGAAAATTAGTGTTGATTTGGTATTCTGTATTTAAATTGATAGTATTGTTAAAAGAAATTGGTGAATTTTGGTTGTTTAAGAAGCTTGTCCTAACTCGTTCAAAGTAATCATCTGTACTGAGTTCTTCTGTGCATATGGGATAGGAATCAAAATTATAATTAAAATATTGTTTTGAGCTAACTCAGTCATTTTTTAGTTAGTGCTTTGCACTGCCACTTAGGACTTATTCTCTGGGCCAGAAGGTCTTGGGGGTGTTGCATGGGTAAATGCTTCACTGTTAGGAGAGAACATACCTTCTATTGTTCCATACAGATCTTTATATGGCCTAGCTAGCAGCAGTGTGGTGCATATTAGAAAAAGAAACCTATATTGTTTGTTGGCCAAAGATTTAGATGACAGTTTTGAAATAATTGAAATATTTGAGATTTTCACTCAGATCTAACAAGAAAACTTGTTTCAGATATGAACCCACATCAGGGGAGGGCAAGACAGCCTATCCAGGCCAGATCTGGCTCACTAAGCCGGTTGATCTGGCCTCTGTGCCGCCCACAGGCCAGTCAAGACCTGGGAGTGCAAGAGTGTGCGCAATCTCCTCTCCCCGGCCAGGGCGTGCAGCACCAGAGGGAACCACCAGCTATTCAAAACAGCTGGTGGCTCTCTCTAGGGTTCCATGTACCCCTGGTAGGGCAGGGAGTGTGAGACAAAGACTTCATGTGCTCCCTGCCCCCAGGTTAGTCAAGGTCTGTGGGTGGGGGAGCATGCAAAGTCTCCTGGCCCAGCTCCTTTTACCCAAGGCCCCACCCCTTCTGGGACAGGCCGCAATCACTTCTGAAATGAAGTGTTCCCCCCTCTCAGATTATTGGCCACCCCTGATTCACATTATTAGATTTTACAGGACTATTATTTTGGTATTTATTAGCCATTAATACTTCAGTAAGTGGAAAAAAACTCAGAATATAATTGTTTTTAAATAAAGCAGTTAATTGCTTTTCCAGGGCACTAGAGGCTTTTGATTCAGGTTTTTAATTCCCTTGTATGGAGTTAGTTCCTAATACTAAGCTACTTCACTATGCCTTTGACTATTACCATCTTGATACATGTATCCCTAAAAGTAGAGGGTTGGTGTTTGTCTCCTCATTTCTGATTGGATGAAGTGGCATTTTTCAAGTTCATGGATCTTTATAGTAGCAGCATGCACACCTTTGCCTGAACCATTTTCCTTTCCCTTGGCAGCATGTCGTTCTCTTCCTGAATGCACCATACCCTTCTTCCCTGAAGCTCCCATTCTGCTTGCTCTGGTGGAGATATTGCACATTACTAAGTTGCATGTTGTCACGGCCTCAGTGCAATTTAGTGTGTGCGATATTTTCACATGAGTGCATGCACACGGGTATGGCTGTGGCTTTGGTGGGGGCAAACTAGTGTTGTAAAAGTTGTAAGGCCAGTTCAGTGTTTTGACTAGTTTCTTAAACATACTTAACAAAAGTTCAAGTTTTATAAAATCACGAAAATGATCTCCATTTGAGAAATGCTACCAATATTTTCTTTATCCAGTTAGAATACACTTCAAAATCGTCAGATTCATAATTGGTTATAGGAAATTCTCCTAAATGATCAGAGTTTTTCCTAAAAAGCAAATGGAAAAATTGAGAACATTCTCCTGACAGAGAGGATGAACCAAAGTTGCCTAAAAATGAAATGGGGATGTTGTGGAGAGCTATAGTGCCTTGATTAAACAATCAAGTTTCTATTATTTCTTGCAAACTTGTATTTAATAACTTAAAAAGATACTATGAGCTGTGTTGTGCAAAAGTCTCATTAATCGCCTAAATGTATCCATGCCATTGGTCTCAGAATAGTCAAATAATGGAGAAAATTAGATGGTGATATAGTTCCCAGAGAAAACAATTCTCTTCCAGCATATGACGGGTAAAAGTAGATAATGTGCTCAGGAAAGCTAAAATGTGTGAATTTGACTGTAGTATTAACGATATATCTTTTTAATTTAGTGAGGTTTTTAGGAAGCAAATGTTAACCAAGTCTTCAAAGAAATCTGCATGCACTGTACATCCTTTCAATACAAGAAGAGTCTCTTACAGAGACTTACTTTTCTTATAAATAGCATTACATTTTAACAATTTATAGTTCCTGTATCTATCTGCATAGTGTTCATTTGATTTCAGTGGGTATAATGTATGAATAGTGTGGAGGCAAAAGGTTATGTATCAGGACAGAATCTACCTTTTGAACCATATTTCTATGCTTTGGCCTTTCTGATTGACATTCAAAGTAATTACTGATGTTTCAGATTGTGTGCAGAATGAGGCAAACAATAGCTCTGAGGAAAGGGTCATCTACCTGAGAAAACCTAATGATGATAATTTAAATGTCAATAATTACTTTTGGCTAATTACTGCCAGTAATTTTAATACAAATAACCAGTTAACTTGCTTATTTCACAAGTTAAAATAGCTTCCCTTATCTTCCTGTGTTTGAGAATACTAAATTTACCCCCACTTTATTTTAAAACTCCAGTTTTCCCTGAATATTTCCAATAGATGGATTAATGCCATTCTTTTACGTTGCTTGAGTCTCAGTATCATGGTCTATCTCATAGGCTACATTGGGTTTTATTCCCAGCTCTTCCACAGGCCTGCTGGTTGACCTTAGTCAAGTTGCTTTCCTTTTCTGTGCCTCTGTTACTTCATCCCTAATATAGGTTAATGACAATGATCTTTCTAAAGTGTTTGAGATCTTCTGATGAAAAACAGTAGATAAGAGCCAGTTATTGTTGAAAATTAGTGTTCAGAGGGAATATAAATTTAATTGTCATATACAATTAAATAATGTTAAGGCATACTTCAGTTTATTAATTCACTTTATTGTGCAAACCCTCTCATATTTTTTAATTTATCCTGAGCTACCACAGAATTTCTAGTCTTCTGCAACACTGAAGTGCAACATTTAGGTCAAGCTTGCTAAAAGTATATACAGGCAGTCCCTGGGTTACGTGGATCCGAGTTATGTCGGATTCGTACTTACGAATGGGGCTTTTCTCGCCCCGGAGGACGCGGGCGGTGGGACCTCCCAGACGTGCCACGGTCCCGCCGCCCGCGTCCTCCGGGGCGAGAGAAGCTGCTCCGCGTCTCCCTGGTCTGCTGGGGGGGGGGGGGCCCCCTCCAGCAGACCAGGGAGACACGGAGCAAAGCCATGGAGGACCCGGGCGGGGGGACCGCGGCGCGTCTGGGGGGCCCCCAGCAGACAAGAGAGACGCAGAGGACCTGGGCGGCGGGACCGCGGCGCATCTCAGTCCCGCCGCCCGGGTCTCCCTGGTCTGCTGGGGGGGGGGGCGCAGCTAGTGCTCCCTCTCCTCCCCCAGCAGAGCAGGCTTTTCTCGGGGGACACCTGTGGTAGAACAGCTGGGGCGCTGCCGGTTGGTCCCACAGCGCCGCTCTGGGCGCCACTGGACCAACCCGGCAGCACCCCCAGCTGCTCTGCCCCAGGTGTCCTGATTCAGCCGCTGCTGAAACTGACCAATTAGGACGTCTGGGGCAGAGCAGCTGGGGTGCTGCTGGGTTGGTCCAGAAGCGCCGAGGAGCGGCAGTGCGGGGACCTACCCGGCAGTGCCCCAGCTGCTCTGTCCCAGGTGTCCAGATTCAGCCGCTGTTGACACTGATCAGCGGCTGATTCCAGGAAGCCCGGGGCAGAGCAACTCTGCCTCGGGCTTCCTGTAGTCAGCCGCTGGTCAGTTTCAACAGCGGCTGAATCTGGACGCCAGTTCCGACTTACATACAGATTCAACTTAAGAACAAAACTACAGTCCCTATCTTGTACGTAACCCGGGAACTGCCTGTATAGGCTCTTAGTAATCTGTTACTCTGAGTACACAAAATCATTTGCATGATCTGAAACAGAAAATTCTAACACAGTCGGTACTGTAACTGACCTAACAATCTGCATGATATATGTTTATAAGTCTATATAAATGTATTTACATACATACAATTTTCTTTTCCTTTAATGCTCTGGGAAACAGGATATGCCAGATTAAGGAAGTTTTGCAGATCATGGAGGGTGCTAGAGTGGGATTTGGGAGGAAGGGTGCATGGCGGGGAGGGATAGCTCAGTGGTTTGATCATTGGCCTGCTAAACCCAGGGTTGTGAATTCAATCCTTGCGGAGGCCATTTAGGGATTTGGGCAAAAATTTGTCAGGGATGGTACTTGGTCCTGTTGTGAAGGCAGGGGACTGGACTCAATGACCTTGCAAGGTCCCTTCCTGTTCTAGGAGATAGGCAATCTCCATTAATTTAAATTTAATTTAAAATTTAAAATGATGGGGATGGGTCACCTTACTTTGCACCTTGCTTCCAGGGATTTACGTGACTGTGCCCCCTGCTGCTCCCATGCACTGCCCCCTGCTACTATGGGGATGGAGAGGGGAAGGGAAGGGGGGAAGAAGCCTCTAGTGAAGTGGCTTGCTGAACTGCAGTTCTCCCAGCTGGGGAAGACAGGGAGTGGCAGCCCACAAAGCCACAGACCAGCTGCAGGTATGTAATAGCAGTGTAGATGTATCTTGTGTTTCTTTAGTCGGTCACATAATTGGTATTGAAATAGTGGAAAACCTCTTCTAAGGAATCATGTTGGAGGATATCTTTTCAAGCTGATACAGAATCTAAATTTGAAAGTTGGTCCAAAACTGTTCCATTGATTTATTTGAGGATATTTTATGTCTCTTCAACACAGGATTGTCTTTATCAACACAGAGGCTACGTCTACACTGGTCCCTTTTCCGGAAGGGGCATGTTAATTTCAGAAGCCGTAATAGGGAAATCCGCGGGGGATTTAAATATCCCCCGCGGCATTTAAATAAAAATGTCCGCTGCTTTTTTCCAGCTTTTAAAAAAGCCGGAAAAGAGCGTCTACACTGGCCCCGATCCTCCGGAAAAAAAGCCCTTTTCCAGAGGATCTTATTCCTACTTTAAAGGGCTTTTTTTCCGGAGGATTGGGGCCAGTGTAGACGCTCTTTTCCGGCTTTTTTAAAAGCCGGAAAAAAGCGGCGGACATTTTTATTTAAATGCCGCGGGGGATATTTAAATCCCCCGCGGATTTCCCTATTACGGCTTCTGAAATTAACATGCCCCTTCCGGAAAAGGGGCCAGTGTATACGTAGCCATAGTGTACATAACTATCTCTGCTTATCTTTTTATTGTGCTGGGGATGAGGCTAAGTCTGTTTTTTCCTCCCCCTCCTTCCTCTTAGTAAAGTGGCTTCTTAAGGATCTGATAGTGTATTCCCAGGTTTGCAAATGGACAAGGGTATTTAAATTTCACAAGTCTAGTACAATTTGAGAAATCATCTACCTATTTCTTCACAGTGTTCATTCAAAAGCTTTTTTCTTTGTTGCTGTAACATTAGTTAATATATTTTTCTCAACCGTGAGCTCTGATAGCACACAAGCTTGATCCTGTATATACCCTCTCTTGAGGAAAAAGTAGCTTTGATCTCATCTCTATTTGTTTAATAGAGTGGTCTCTGAATTTTACTGTGTCACACTATTACTTCATCATTTTTCCTTCCACAACTTCATGGTAGAGCAAACTCTTTTAAGAGGGCTAAAAAGGATTGTGGAATCACCCTCCTTTCTCTCCCCCCTCCCCCCAAATAAAAAAAACCACCACCAAAAACCAAAACACAAAACTTAAGGACAAGCCACTACTTGCAACTTATTTCCTGTTTCACAAAACAGTATTCTTTCAATAATGTTTCATATAATGTCTCTCCATTTCTTCCAGTTCAGCTGATAGCAAAAGAAATTCTGTCTTACTCCCTAGATCTGCTTCCTTCCCCCTCCGTACTCTAACTTCATAATTATAATTTAGGGTTACTAGCAGTTCTCCCAATGTAGTCTCCTTTCTGCAAGTTACCTGCCAGTTATGGGTTTCCTTTGCCTTTCCTCTGAGTCCTGCTGTTGCCAAATGTTAAGTGGCAATTTTCAGCTTTGTAATTAGTTTGCTGTCTTGTAGCCAGCTTAACTTCTAAGATAGCAGATTGCTGCTAAATCAAGTGTGTGTGGCGGGGGGGTGATTGAAAAGTTTACTACTACTTGAAGTAGGCTAGGTCTATGTTGCAGGCTTCTTGCACAAGAAGCTTTTTGTGAAAGATCTTCCGCAAAAATTTCTTGAGCAAGAGCGTATCCACACCACAAAAGTGCATGGACTGCTCTCTCACAAGAAAACTCTGATTGCCATTAACAGAATGGCCATGAGGGCACCTGTGCTTGTTTTGATAAGCTATTTTTGCACAAAAAATCCCTGCTGCCCGTCCACTCTCACCTTTTTGCACAATAACTATTGCACAAAAAGGAGTTATTCCTCATAGAAAGAGGAATACCTATGCTTCAAAAAACCCTCTGTTCTGTCGATTCACTGTAAATTTTTTTGCGGAAAAAACACACTTGAGGGGTGGATATGACCAAGATATGACTTCTGACAAAAGCAAAGGCCCCAACGGCATAGGCTTCAATGCCAGCAGCAACATGAAACAGCTGCAGCCCAGCCCTCCACATCCAAACAGCAAACTTGAAGGTTCGGTCAGGAGCCAGAAAGAAACTCTCCTTGTGGTTACACCATCAACCAACCATCCACAATTCAATCACTGCCTCCGCCCCTTCTTTCAACAATGGGCTCAAATCACATTGGACAAATGGGTGCTACAGCTCATCCACTATGGTTATTCTATCCCTTTCATTTCTCTTTCCCCTACCCATCCTCCCTCCCCATCCCCCTCTTCAGGGACCCTTTTCATGAGACCCTCCTCGTGCAAGAGGTGATTCACCACCTCCACCTACGCGCCATAGAACTGGTACCAATAGAGTTCCATGGCCAAAGGTTTTATTCAACTTATTTTCTGACACACAAAAGGAATGGAGAATGAAGGGCCACTCTAGATTTACAAAAGCTCAACAAGTACATCACTTATCAACGATTCAAGATGGTGACCCTAACAACAATAATCCCAGCATTGGATCAAGGAGATTGGCTTTCGGCTCTCGACTGTCAAGATGCATACTTCCACATCATAATCCATTCTACCCACAGACATTTTCTACAATTCACGGTTGGTAGTCATCATTACCAATACCGAGTGCTCCTTTTGGGCCTTTCAGTGGTCCCCAGGGTATTTTCTAAAACGCTAGCCATTGTAGTGGCATGCCTTCGTCATCAGGGAGTCATAATAGTTCCATACTTATATGACTATCTCATAAAAGGTACATCTCTCAAAGAGACAAAACACGTGACTGAGACTGAGACTATCACAAATATTTTGCTTCGGCTTCCACATAAATTACGAAAAATCCACGCTCCATCCCACACAGGTGCTGGAATTTACAGGAGCTCACATCGATACCATCGCAGCCAAAGCGACTTTGCCCATGTACAAATTCAACACCCTATGCAACCTCACAGCAGTAGCTTGAGCGACCCCTACCACAACAATTCGCAAATGCCTAAAAATTTTGGGCCACATGACCACCACGACCTACATTGTCAGGCTGGTGAGGTTCCACATGAGATGCCTTCAGCCTTGGCTCGCCACACTTTACACTCCATCCAGAGACCCACTCTCCAAGTCAGTTAACATTCCACCTCGGGTCCTCAACTCCTTGGACTGGTGGATGTCTTAATTGGCGTTCCCTTCCATCAGCCGATCCGTATACTTACCATTCTGACCGATGCGTAGCTCATGGGATGGGCTGCTCACCTAGGAGCTCTGGCTTGGGCCACAGAGCTCTGGCCCCTGTCTCTCTGCCCCGGCCGCAGAGCTCCGGCCCTGGAGCCAGATGGCTGCGGAGCACTGCCCTGGCTGTGGAGCCAAGCAACTGTGGAGCTCTGCCCCAGCTGTGCAGCTTTGACTGTGGTGCTCCAGCCCTGGGGAGCTGAGGCAGCAGCAAGGGCAGGCTGGAGCCATTGCCCAGTGGCAGCACAGCCATGAGGAGATGGACCTTCCCTGGTCCAGCAACTCCCATCGTTTGGGACCAGTTCTATTCCGAGGATGTCAGACCAGCAAGGTCCAACCTGTACAGTGTATTTTGAAAAGTTTAATTATATGCTTATCCAGTGTTGAGAGAGGGAGAGATGGGGGTGGTAGTTTAGGATAACGTCCAATAAATCAATCCCTCGCAGGCTCACTTTTACCTCTCAGATGAAAACTCTCCTACCAACCCAATCCACTTGTGCCCAGGAAAAACTTTATAAAACAAATAGGCCTTGCTGAGCATTCTGCAAGTAAATAATAATATTTTGAGCGTATGCATAAAATACATTCCACAGTCCAGAAAACCTCACTTGTGAGTGTTCTTCCACCTTTTCTTGGTTAGAGTAAGGACTATTGGCCTCCTCTGAGCTCAGAGAATCTCCTGGGGGGAAAACTTCAGAGGGATAGCCAAGTTAGTCTGTAACTGGAAACTCGTAAAAAACAACAAATAGTGTAGCAGCACCTTAAAGTCTAACACAACGTGTAGATGATACCATGAGCTTCTGTGGGTAAAATCCACTTCTTCAGATAAATGGTGTATTAAAAGTCCGGTTCCAAAATAAATATGGGATATTAGGGGGGGGGGGGAGAAGAAAGGGGGAAAATAGTGAAACAGAGAGTTCATGTTACCTGAGGCTGATAGAGAAGGTGCAAATTGTTCTTAACAAACCAAACAATGGGTACTTAAGTCATTAGGATGTGTAAGGTAGTGTGCTAGCCAAGTAATGTCTTTATTCATACCTTTGTGAATTTGAGAAAATGATCACTGTAAATTTTAATAAGCAATTTAACAGGGAGCGTTAGCCTAACTGAATTAATTTTAACCCTGTACTAACTGGAAAAAGTCAGGCATCACCATAGTAAGCTACAAAAAAAAAAAAAAAAAAAAAAAACCATTGTCCACAACTTTATGGTTTAACAGAAATGATAGTGTTCTTCTTCGAGTGGTCCCCGTGGGTGCTCCACTCCAGGTGTCGGGTCCCGTCCCGGCGCCGCTGGTCGGAAAACTTCTATAGCCGTAGCCGAGCCGGACCGCGCACGCGCGAACACAGCGCGCGGCGTTCGCGCCTTTGCAACGGACCGGCTCCCCCTTGTCAGTTCCTCTCAGCCGCCCGTGGTTGCTGGCGGAACGCCGTTTGTCTCCTCAGACAGGAGCCGTTACTACACAAAAAAAAAAAAAAAAAAAAAAAGAAGAAAGAGAAAGTTAGTTAGTTAATTGGTTAATAATAGTTAGTTAGGTTAAAAAAAAAAAAAAAAAAAAAGAAAAAGAAGACAAAAAGACAAAAACGAGAAATTATGCCTGGGTCACCGGGATTTAAACGGTGCGCTCTCTGCAAAGAAGCCATGCCAGCATCTGACGGGCATGAAGCCTGTGTCAGATGCTTAGGAGAGGCGCATGTGCCACAAAAATGCACTCACTGTGCTAAATTGACTCCGCGGGCACGCAGAGATAGAGATATGCGCCTGAAACTGCTGTTGTGTGACAAAGCTTTACAGCCTCCGGAGCAGCAGGTCTCAAAGCCCTCTATAGCACAAAGGAAGAGATCAGATTCCCCTGAGGCGTTGGGATCAAAAAAGAAGAGAGTTTCTCCCACCCGCTCTCTCCCGCCTCCCTCGCTGTCCCGGGCTGGTCAGGAGCACAAGCCGGGTGTCTCCGGGGCGGCAACGCACTCAGGCAGGTCGCATAAGCCGCAAGCGGCAAGCCGCTCGTTATCAGCACCGGCTCCGCGTCCCGCCGAGAGCACGGTCGCTGCGGAACGCTCGGCACCGCCACAGGGGCTGGAGCCGCGACAGTCTGCCCAGCCGCATCGAGCGGCACCGCAAACGGCTATTGGGGGCCAGGACAAGCCGGCACCGTGCTCGGCACCGGATGCCGCATTGCCAGATGGCACCGGGGAGCGGAATGAACGGGGCCGGCAGATCGCCCCCCACCGTGCCGAGTCGGCACCGGCAGATCATGCTGCTATCGCAGCTGCACCGGGTGACCCTCTGCCTGCGGTGCCGGGCAGGATGCTAATGCCTGCCGACAATCCTGGCGAAATTATTCCTCCCCCTACCAGCTGTTCCTTATCAGTGCAAGGGGGAGAGGCTTCCCCTGCCTCAGCAGTCCCGACAAAGGCTGCTAGAAAGTCAGCACGAAGGCATTCAATTTCACCTTCACCTCAGCCTTCAGTTTCTCCTTCTCAGTCAATGAGGGCTAGTCATCCTCCGTTGTCTCATAGCCCAACAATGCCTTCTCCTCGCTGTAGGTCAAGATCTTGTTACTCTGACCATCGGGAACGATATCATTGCTACCGTCGGGAATCATCATACAGATCCCGCTCACCTAGCTACTCCCCGCCTAGAGCTTATCATAGGCGGTATGACAGCAGATATTCCTCGCGAAGGTCTTCCCCTGACCATTTTGAATATAGAAGTCACCGGTCAGTTTCGGGATATGGGAGACCTCATTCTCGCTCTCATCACTGCTGCTGCCATACTCCTCATGAGGCACGTCAATCATCTCCAATTCAACACTGGAAGAGGGCATCGCCTAAGCACCAGAATCCTTCGCCTTCAGTTCAGCTATCTGAGCCCGAGGAAGGCCAGATATCGGATACGGACGATCAATTACGATCTGTAACTCAAAAAGATATCTCGACATCTTCCCCAGACGATGCAGTGTTTGAAGGGGATCCATCTCCCCCGGACGACACTAAAGACTTTCAAGACCTTTTTAGGAGAGTAGCCCAGTCTCAAGAGGTTCAGATAGCAGACACTCCAACGAAGCAGTTTAAGCTCTGGAGAAATTTACACCCCAAACAACAATCTAAGGTTGCTCTTCCTATGGACGAGGCGATCCTCCAATCAGCAGCAGAGATTTGGAATACCCCGGCTTCGACTCCACCAACTTCGAAACCGGCGGAAAAGCGTTATTTTATAGCATCCAAAGACTCGGAATTTCTGTTTACTCACCCGCAACCAAACTCCTTGGTCGTCGACGCAGCTCTCCAAAGGGCTAAGAACCCACAATTGAAGAATGCGGGGGCTGATAAAGAGGCAAAGAAACTGGACATATTTGGCCGAAAGGTTTATACATCGGCCACCTTGCTGCTTCGCATAGCGAATTATACAGCTCTGTTGGCGAATCATAGCTTCGACAGTATAGCGAAACTTACAGACCTGTCCCAAAGATCATCGGAGGCAGACAGAGAGTTGTTACGATCGATCCTCAAGGAGGGCTATGCATGTTCCAAGGCCAATCTTCAGATAGCCATGGATATAGCAGATACAGCAGCTCGAGGAGTGGCAACAGCGGTGTCCATGAGGCGCTCTTCTTGGCTCGCCACGGCGGCAGTGCCCAAGGAGTTGCACTCCAAGGTAGAAGACCTCCCGTTTGACAAGGTGAGGTTGTTTGCAGAAAAGACAGATGAGGTGCTTCACACGGGAAAAGATTCAAGAACGACACTTCGGACGCTGGGGATGTACGCACCGCCATTCCGCCGCCGTCGTTATTTTCCATACCAAAGACGGTACGATTATCAGTCTCGGAGGCAAACAAATCGTCCGTTCGACCAGTCGCGACCTAGACAGCGCCCTCAACGAAGGCGTCCACCACCACCCAGGGTGACGGGCACGCCCGCCTCAAAACAGCAAGTTTGACTCCCTTGTCGGGGGCAAGCGCATCATACCAATCGTCATTACACAGACAAAACCCATTTTTCACCACCGCTTACGACCTTACTATCATCAATGGGTCGCAATAACATCGGACAAGTGGGTTCTGGAAGTCATAAGCAGCGGCTTCACCATTCCTTTCACTTCCATCCCTCCCACCACCCCACCCTCCCCGTCCCTTTTCAGGGACCCATCTCACGAGGATCTCCTGCGACAGGAAGTCCATCACCTCCTGGACATCGGAGCGATAGAGAGGGTCCCCGATCAGTTCAGGGGAAGAGGGTTCTATTCCAGATACTTTCTAACGGAAAAGAAATCGGGGGGCTGGAGACCCATTCTCGATCTAAGACATCTGAATCGTTATCTTCGCAGACAGCGCTTCAAAATGGTGACACTGACTTCCATAATCCCATCCCTCGATGTCAACGATTGGTTCGCTGCCCTCGATTTACAAGATGCGTATTTTCACATCACAATACATCCCGCGCACAGGCGTTTTCTGCGATTTGTGATAGGTCTCGATCATTTTCAGTATCGGGTTCTACCATTCGGTCTGGCTTCAGCACCCAGAGCCTTCTCAAAAACCCTGGCCGTCGTGGCAGCTCATCTGCGTCGGTTACAGGTGATAATATATCCATACCTGGACGACTGTTTAATAAAAGGTGCCACGCAGCGAGAGGCATCGCAGATGGTGGCGACGGTAGAACAAACGTTCGAGTCACTCGGCCTCCTCCTCAACAGGAAAAAATCAACACTTATTCCGACGCAATTCATAAAGTTTATAGGGATAAACCTCGATTCACGCACGGCGAGAGCTTACTTACCTCTCGAAAGGTTTCAAGCGATCAAGGATCTCGTGACCATACTAACCAGCAACACCATGGTATCGGTACACAGTTGCCTGCGTCTCCTGGGTCACATGGCAGCGGCCACTGCTGTAGTTCCTCATGCGCGCCTCCACCTGAGGGGTCTCCAACATTGGTTGTCCACAGTTTATGTCCCTGTAAGGCACGACATCCAAAAGGTAGTATGCCTACCTCCGCATGTCCAAAGATCCCTGCAGTGGTGGACGAAAAAGCAAAACCTTCTGCCAGGGGTTCCATTCCATCGACAACAACCATCGGTACAGATAACATCGGATGCCTCACTCATCGGCTGGGGGGCCCACATGGGCAGCGAACGAATTCAGGGCAAATGGTCTCCCAGCGAAAGGCGTCTGCACATAAATCTGTTGGAGCTTCGGGCAATCTTCTGCGCATGCAAACATTTTCTTCCCCACATCAGAGGTCTGACAGTGAGGATACTGACGGACAATATAGCTGCAATGTATTATGTCAACAGACAAGGAGGAGCACGGTCACGGTCCCTATGCGCCGAAGCAGTGCGATGTTGGAACTGGTGCATACAGAACAACGTAACCATAGCAGCGTCGTACTTACCTGGTGTTGGAAATAAGCCAGGACACTCTGGATGCAGGTGAAAACAAGCCGAGGATTTATTACACCAGCTGATGGAGTGACACGCAGGGGTTCCCCTGGTGAACACTGGTTAATTAACACGATACAATAGATTATATAGTTAGCAGGTGGACGGAGGAGAAGTGATTTGATAGGTCTAGCAGCAAGATGATATGAGCACATATCAAGATGATATGAGCACATAAGCCAATAGAACTACTAAAGATTACATAATATCTCCGCCCATTGCAAAGTAACAACTTATTAATGAATACATTAAGACATATAGGTGGTTATTGTTTAAATGCCAAAACAATGTCAGCAAAACAGTAATAACATTTAGTCTGCATTTATGATGATGATGTTTCTTATAGCAGGCGGGTATGGCCTTGAGTTGGTGCAGCACTGGGTTCTCAGGCTCATTATCTAGGAGTGAAGCAAGAAGCAAGACAGTTAAGCAAATTTATGAATGTTATCTTAAGCAAAATGTGTTAGGTTACTAACTGGAGTCCAGTTTGAGTGTCTTAGAATGTGGTTGCTATGGCGCCCAGGGTCGTTCCACTGTCTGCAGTTCTTATCCTGACTGTGGTGTTCTCAGGCCTTAACCCTAAAATGGAGTTATGCTGTTTAGAGGCCTATTAGCACATTTAGGGCTGCCTCAGTTTACCCTACAGTTCCCTCCTTTTGACCTTAGGGTTCTCTGACCCGCCAGGTCAAATACAGTAATTTCAGGGTGTTCAGTCTGCGCTGGAAGCGACGGCACAATACCAGTACCAGTATGAATGTTATGATCGAAACTCCCCACATAATTTGGCAAAACACTACCTAAATCCACCCCTAGGGTATTTCTTCACCAGTGAAGGCACTGCCCATGATTACATGTTGGACTTCTACTGCTTGGTTGAGTGCCTCAGAGAAGTGAGTCTTGGCATGATCCACGGTATTACCTAACTGTGTGTACCGCAGACGACCGATTGCAATGCGTCTTTTGGCAAGGCTTACCAGCTCCTCAATCTTAGCCTGCAGGGCTAGTAAACCCTTCTCTAGATATTTACTGCCACTGTGCTATTCAGGGTCCTAGGTAAAGTTACCGAATATAGCTGGTGTACGGTACAGTCGCGTTCCATCTACAGTTAAGACTGACTTATGAGGGACTGTAATGCACACAGATGGATATGAGGAGGGGCATGTTTGTGCATTTAACTGAATGGAGTGGTTAGTCTGGGCAGTCAAACACCAGTAGGTACCGTTCATTTGGATCAGCTCGGTATGTGCAGGTGTCTCTGTGACGGCCACTTCAAACCTAGACAGATTCGTCATGGTGTTATAAGGGCAGGTGCACAAGATTTCCTTATCAGAGTGGGTACAGCAGTCTCGGGGAAATAATGCACCCTCAGGGCCTTCGGAATATGCGATACCTTCCACCTTTACCACATGACCCTGTTTAGGTACTGGTAGGGCTGTTACTATTCTGGCTGATTGCACATGGGGTATACCTAGAGGAGCTAGGAGCTGGAAGGTTATACTACTACCTGTCCAGCTAGGTCTTTGTACCCGCATGGATTCTCTGTGTCCCCATAGCCATGGGTCTGTCTGGGGAAGATGAGGTCTTATCACCTTCGTAAGAGCAGGATGAACTCGGCCTTCCAGTAAATCAGTTACAATTCCCTGGAGTACGATAGCTGAGGCTTGCTCAAGTCTCCAACACTGATCTTCTAAATCCTTCAATTTTGTACCATTAATGAGCAATTCCACAAGTTGCTGATCTAGATATCGGGTTATGTCTAATGACGTTGATACTGAGGTAGACAGCTCCCTCAGACTACTGAGGACGAGCTGGCCGGCATGGCTGGTGTCTAAACCCCCTCGGGCATTCGATATGATTGCACTTGCTACTTTGGATTCTATGCGGTGTCGTTCTTCTGTCTGCTGGGCTATAACAAAGGTATTACTGATAGAATTTCCTGCTCCGAACTATCCTGCAATCGTGTCAGTTAATCCCCGTTTTTGCCTGGGTAGTCGTTCACTAATTTGGGTAGTTAATTTGGTGAGGCTAGCACACTGTTGCCTAATATCATCTAGGGCGATTTGGACATTGACTTGATAAGTATGGAACACCACAGAGGTAAGGACTGATAATTTTGGTCCTATTAATACAAGTCCTGGCTCTAGAACGGGGGTTTGCTCAGGACAAGATACACAGTCGGGGGGTTCAACTTTGGTTTCTAGAACCTGGTTAATGATATTTAAGGAGGGGCAGTTCAATGATGGCCACTGATTGAGAAAGTGTTGCCATGTACTCGAGGAAACCCGTGTCTGGGCTCCCAGTGGTATATTCCACGGAGAGTCCCCACTGCCTACCTCGATGGGTACTTGATATGTGTAGTTGGTGCAAAATTTGCTATTCATATCTGGTTTCTTCCCCACGAAATCCCACATAAATTCTAACACGGAGGACTGGGTGGTTCGGGTCCTACGGGGGCTGGAATTTGCACAGTAAGCAAAATAGTTATGTGTGAAGGAGGGCTGGCTTAAGGCCTTGTATTCTCCATTTTGACCTGTTCGTATTTGTCCGTCTAAATAAATAACCTGAATACTGGTCTTATTTACTGTGGTAACCGTCCCCCTTATGGGTCCGCAACAGGGTTCAAGAACATCTGTGGGGTTTAGGGCTCGAGGTGGTTGTGCAATACACTCCCATGACTCCTTCCATGTATGCCTATCTGGCCCCAATATCTCTGGTACTTGGCACTAACGGAGGACGGGGCATTCTGCAGTGATGATAAGGGTGACATTACTTGTTTCCCTGTTCTTATAGGGATTAACATATGATTTAATGAGCACCCTCTGGTGCTCAACCGGACCCCGTCCTAGCCATAGGTTGGCTTTTACCTTTGACCAAACCTGTGTGGGAGTTAGGTTCTGGGACTTACAATGGCTAAGGGTTTGGTTAGTATGGCAATTGAACCGTAGCACCCCCGGAGGGGGTGGGTTTAAGATCCACTTCCAGTCCACTCGCTCACAAGGTGCTCCCCTTGCTCCTCTCCGGTGATACCACAGTAATAGCAGCAGACTCAGCAGGAGTGGCCTCATAGTCGGTGGCTGAGGTACCTGAAGAGGAAACTGGAGAGATAATGTCAGTGGTTTCGCTTACGGATTTGAACAATTTCAATTGGTTTTGATGCTTCCAAAATGTTCCCAATTTTCCCCCAATTTTGGCGCATGTACTGGTAGTTAGTAAGACTCGCATTGGGCCCTGCCATCTAGGTTTCAGAATTCCCTTTACTTCAGGGTAAATGCGGTACATTACTAGATCTCCGACTTGAAATGCTGGTTTCTTTAAGCGGGTGTTGTCATCTAGTTGGGTTTGATTTGCCTTTATTTGTTTATACAGCTTCTTAAGTTCCATATCCAATGCTTTGATATATGCTTGCACCCGATTGGCGAATGGGCCTGACTCCTGGGCTGGTAAGAGTGCATCGGTGGGCATTCGCATAGCTCTCCCTGTCATTAATTCAAACGGAGTTAACTGTGTTAGTCTGTTTGGGCTGCTTCGAATCCGGTAAAGTACAGCCGGCAACATACGTGCCCAGCTATCTCCGGTGTCCAGGACTGCCTTTGTTAGAGAAGTTTTTATAGTTCTGTTCATTCTTTCGACCATCCCTGAGCTTTCAGGGTGGTATGGAATATGGAAGCGCTGTTTAATTCCCAGAGCTTTGCAGGCTTCTTTCATTGCCTTTCCTGTGAAATGCGTTCTCTGGTCGGAGTCGATCGAGTGAGGCAATCCCCATCGTGGTATAACTTCTTCTGCTAAAATGCGGGCTACTGTGGTAGCGGTACAGTTTTTAGTAGGGAAAGCTTCAACCCATCGAGTGAAGGTGTCCACAATCATTAGAATGTATTTATACCCCCGGCTGGGTGGTAGGGGTCCTGTAAAATCTATCTGTAAGTGTTGCCAGGGTCCCTCTGGTCGTGGCTGGTGATTTAGGGGAATTTTTTTCCTTCTGCCCGTATTGACCTGGGCGCAAATTATACACCGCTTAAGGAACCGGGCCGTGTCCCTTGCTTTGGTTGGCCACCACCAGGGTTCCAGAGCAGCTTTCATTTGCCTCCAGCCCAGATGGGCAGGGGAGTGTATAACTTCTAACAACAGGTTACGTATACAGGCGGGTGCCACAAGCTGCTGTTCTCTAGGGGCATACCATAATGGTTTCTTATACACACAACCTAAGGATTCTAATTTCTGTTCCTCCTCCGTACTTAGGGAAGAGTATAGGACAGTAAGATTTATTTCTTCTTTGATTTCTTCAGCTGCACTAATACTTAATGGTAGTGCTTGTGCTGCTTCTTTAGCTCGGAAGTCTGCTCAATAGTTTCCTTTCTGTTCCTCGCTATCAATTTTGCGATGTGCCTTAACTTTAACCACAGCCACTTCGGCAGGGAGTTTAATAGCTTCCACCAGTTTTTGGACAGCTTCTAAATGATTTATAGGTTTGCCAGTGGTGGTGCGGAAGCCCTTACGTGACCACACATCTATATAATCATGCACTACTCCAAAAGCATACCGGCTGTCAGTATACACAGTGATCCTCTTTCCCTGGCCAGCATAAAGAGCTTCAGTGAGTGCTGTCAGCTCTGCTTCTTGTGCAGATTTGGAACTTTCTAATTTACCGGCAGCAATTACAGTTCTATCTCCTAACACCACTGCCCATCCTGTGGAGGGTACCCCATTAATGTACTTCCTCGATCCATCCACATACAGAGTTAGGTCTGGGGTATCTAGGGGCTGCTCTTTGACACTCCCAAGTACTTCTTCTTCCTTGTCCACTAAACACTCATGCACATCCCCTTCAATGTTTAGAAACTCAGCTACATTAATTCCTTTGTCTCTTACTATTGAAAAGTTAGGATTCTGAAGACACAGGACGGATTCCTATTGGCTCCGCCGGGCATCGGTTACAGATTTGAGTCGCCCGGTGTTAAGGAGATCGATAAGCGTGTGGGGTGTGTGTAAAATTAAGATTCCAGTGAGGGTGTATGGTTCACAAGCTTTTACTGCCCAGGTGGCGCAGTCTAGAGCTGCAACACATTCCGGTAATCCTTGTGAAACAGGAGGCCTTGGGGTGGACAAATATGCAACAGGACGCGGGCGGTCCCCGTGAGTTTGCAATAGCACTGCGGAATACTGAGTTTTACTGTGGTTACAATAGAGATGGAACGGCTGCTGCATATCAGGTAAGCCAAGACAGGGTGCTGAAGCAAGGGTCTGTTTGATTTTCCTGAAAGCTTCCTCCTGGGGGGTTTCCCATAATACTAGGTCGTTAGCTGGTTTTCCCCCCCGTACCAGGACTTGGATGGGTTCCACTATATTAGAAAATTCAGAGATATAAGCTCTACAGTAGTTTAGGAGACCTAAGATTTTGCGGACATCTCTGACTGTTCGGGGCTTGGGTAATTCTTGAATGGCCTTTTTCCTGTCCCCTGTGAGGGCCTTTTGTCCCTGGGAAATTTCATACCCTAGGTATAAGACAGTTGTCTGTTGTATTTGGGCTTTTTTAGCACTCAGTTTAAATCCAGCTTCCTGCAGGTTGAACAATAGCCTATTTAAAGTTTTCAGATGGTCATTTTCATTAGAGCTGGCAATTAATAGATCATCCACATACTGTAATATCACTGTGTCCCCCTCCGTTTGGACGTGTTCTAGGACCTTTGCCATGGCTTTGTGGAAGATTGAAGGGGACCCATGATATCCCTGGGGTACACGAGTCCAAGTGTACTGCTGGTTTCCGAGGGTGAAGGCAAACTTGTCCTGACTTTCACTAGCAAGGGGAATGCTCCAAAACCTATTTGCCACGTCCAGGACTGTGAATACTGAATGTGTCGGTCTTAAGAGGTTTAGAATGGTGGCAGGACTTGCCACTATTGGGTGAGGTTTTGGGGTCACTCTGTTCAGGTGGGTATAGTCTATAGTTAGTCTCCAAGTGCCGTCGGGCTTCCTCACAGGCCAAATTGGGGAGTTAGTAGTAGAGGTTGTTTTCCGTACTACTCCCCTTTGTTCTAAATCCTGAACTATATTCTTGACCGCTTCTAGAGCATCGGGTTTTATAGGATATTGTCTGTGGGCTTTGTGTGTGGGTCCTTCTATGACTACTGGTTCGGTGTTTAATAACCTACAGTCTTGCTTGTTAGTGGCCCAGACCCCAGGATATAGTGAGCACAGAGTTGCAGCCAGACCATCATCCCACACTGGGGTGGTAACTTTATTGCTGGCTATTAAGGCAATGTTCTGAAGTGGTTGTATTCCTTGGCTCTTCTGAGGGGCCCATTCTATATTACTTGCTCTGGGGTTAATGACCCCCCCAAGCTCGGTGAGAAGATCAATGCCACAGATTGTCTCTACTTGTGTAGGGCAGACCCAGATTTGACTCACGGTAAATGCATCTTCAAATTCAATTTCTACCGGTTTGCTTAAGGTAGCTTTTAATTTCCCTCCTCCTACCCCCTCAAGCCAGATATGCCGGCGAGTGAGGGGAAGGGGTTGGCTGGTTATCGATACTGAGGCTCCAGTGTCTATTAACATTTTGCACGGCCGGCCTCCCACACGTGCGTTAAGAAACATCCTAGGGTCGCCGTCAGATCCAGCCACAGAGGCCGCTGTAATCTATTTACTAGCCAGGATTTTGAGAATCTCTTGGATCTGTTGTTTTACTTGTCCTAAATCCTGCCCATTGTCTCTGTTTTCTTGTGGTTTGGGGTTGGGAGCCGGGGTTTGGCTTTGGTTTCTTGGCCATTGGCCCTCCTTACCCCCTCCGGGTCGATAACAGTTCTCTAACATGTGGCCCATCCGTTTACAGTTTGTACACTGGGGTTTGGGTTTAGCACGACACTCCCGGAGCACGTGTCCTAATTTCCCACAGCCATGACAACGAAGGGCAGCTGAGGCACTAATCATGGTTTCTCCTTTTCCTGCAAGAACTGGATTCCGTTTTGCTTCCCTCTGTCTCCTGGTTTCTAAGTCAGAGGCCCATTTCATTATATCTACGTATGTGTTTCCCACTGATATGCCTAGGGATAGCACAGCCTGATGGTCCGCTGACATCCCTTCCATTAAGAGCTGTAAAAATGCTTCATGGTCCCTATTGACACCATCGAGACCAGAGTAGGAGCGGAAGGCGGCCCACATCCTTTCTGCATAAGTAGTGACCGGCTCGTCCTTGTGTTGTGAGACTAATTTCAGTGCTCCCCAATTGGTGGTGCGTTCCCCCAGAGCATGGGAGAGGGCGGCTTTGAATTCTGCTAAGGTCCCTTCCTGATTGTTTGCGAGATCTTGCCCCGGATGTTCAGGGTCTGGGGTAGGGTCCTCAGCCCAGATCCCAGTTCTCCATCGGTCCTCCAAGTTTTCCCACACATCCTTGGGACATTTACATTTAATCAGGATGTGTTGATCTTTTTTGTGTAACCCATGCATTTCTCCCAAACCCTCCAGTTTGTCCCAGAATTCGGTATTCTTATGATCTCTCTTCAAGGCTGGCAGCTCAGCTACAAAAGCCTGTTTCTCTAAGGATGTGAATGGGTGATACACTGAGACAGTCTCGGAGTGGAATCCCCTGACTTGTTCTCCCTGTTCGTTTACATTTCGGACTCTCCGAGTCTGTGTCTTAATTGGAGCTATAGAAGTGGTTTGGCCCGTTGTACCTATCATCTGTGCCTCTGGAGGATCTGGATATAATGAGGGATACAAGGGAGGTGCAGTTGGCATAGGTGCAGGAACTGCAAGATTCGTTTCTCCCTGTTTCACATTCTCCGGACACAGAGGTGCTGCAGCGTGTGGATTACATGGTTCGCTGCTGGAAGAAGAATGCTGTTGGGCATTAACCTCTTCCTGCAGGGCTTTAATTTTCTTATCCTTTAGTGTAAGGATGTCTAACACTGCTATCACTGCTTTCTCGGTCTTATCTTTCTTTTGTTCTGACCACCACTTACTCAAATCCTTTTCTGATACTGCACTTGGATAGCCATACTTTTTAATAGCAACTTGCCGGGTTTGGGCATGTTTATATTCTAAATATTCTTGAGGGCTAACACCGACCTCCTGCCGTGCAGCCATATCTTATTGTACCTTTGTGGTGTTTTGTTTGTGTGCCCGCACACGTACACTGGAAGGAAAGGGTGCTGGGGCTTAACTCAGACCCGGTCAGTAGCATTCATTCCTCATTCATCAAGTAACATTCATTCGGATGAGTGATTAGAATCGTGGTTTACAACACACCATCAGAAGGAGGAATAGGATTACCCCTAACAGGAAGAGGAGCAATCCCTGGGGCTGCTCCAAATCCCAATAGTTGTCTAGAACAACCCACGGATTAGTGTACTCGGTCATTGGTTGCTAGCAATTCTATTCTATTTCCTAGCAACCAATGCTAAGGTATGACATACACACATACAACACGTGGTCCGGAAAACGCAGTGGTTCAGCGGATCACACTTTCCAGCTGTAATAGCTACAGCTCACCGTCCGTCCTTTCCCAGTCCCTCCGGACAGGCGCTGGGTTCTTTCTCTTCCAGTCCTAGACTTGGGTGCTTTGGCTCCCAATCCGGCTGGGCTTAACTTCTAGCTCGGGCTCGGGCACCTTGCTCTCGACCCGGCTAACTTACTTCCAGCTCGGGCTCGGGCACCTTGCTCTCGACCCGGCTGACTTACGGAGGCTGCGCGCGGCTTTCCTCCCTGCTTCTGCTTTTTGGTACCTCCTCGGGGAGTCCACACACGACTTAACTGTCCCTCTTTAGCTTCGTCTTTCAGACGTACTCTTAGGGATCAGCCTTTTTCCCCGAACTTCCGTGTGTGGGCTTATGCCGTACGGTCTTCTCTTCTTGTAGTGTCTCTTGGTACTTTCACAATTACTGGCGGGGATTTGCACTATGCGAGAGTGTGTACGTTAAGTGCCTGTTGGGGGGCGTCCGCCAGGTCTTACAATGTTACGTGCAATGAGAGAGTGGGTCACCAGTTCATGTTGCCTGCCGCCTTGCGTACTCGGCCAATCCCGAGCTTAACGTACGGCTCAATCACTCCCTGGTGATTTATCCAGTCTCTCCGTAACGAGCCCCTTAGTTCTAACAGTACACAACCCTCTTGTGCTCGTCCCCTGTGGGGGGTGTGAGATGTTCCTCCCTCCCTCTTTTAGGCCTTCCTCATTTTACTTGGTTCACCCTCATCCAGGTATCTCGTGCCTTAATGGGAACGGAACCAGGATGTGTCTGAAGGAAACCAGAGACGTCAACCCCTAGACCTAATGAGGTGGTAAATTAAATATACTCACCTCTCTTGGGTTTCAGTCTCCAGCTCCCGATCAGCTCACAAGCCTGAATCCCGGACGAGCCCCCAAACTGTTGGAAATAAGCCAGGACACTCTGGATGCAGGTGAAAACAAGCCGAGGATTTATTACACCAGCTGATGGAGTGACACGCAGGGGTTCCCCTGGTGAACACTGGTTAATTAACACGATACAATAGATTATATAGTTAGCAGGTGGACGGAGGAGAAGTGATTTGATAGGTCTAGCAGCAAGATGATATGAGCACATAAGCCAATAGAACTACTAAAGATTACATAATATCTCCGCCCATTGCAAAGTAACAACTTATTAATGAATACATTAAGACATATAGGTGGTTATTGTTTAAATGCCAAAACAATGTCAGCAAAACAGTAATAACATTTAGTCTGCATTTATGATGATGATGTTTCTTATAGCAGGCGGGTATGGCCTTGAGTTGGTGCAGCACTGGGTTCTCAGGCTCATTATCTAGGAGTGAAGCAAGAAGCAAGACAGTTAAGCAAATTTATGAATGTTATCTTAAGCAAAATGTGTTAGGTTACTAACTGGAGTCCAGTTTGAGTGTCTTAGAATGTGGTTGCTATGGCGCCCAGGGTCGTTCCACTGTCTGCAGTTCTTATCCTGACTGTGGTGTTCTCAGGCCTTAACCCTAAAATGGAGTTATGCTGTTTAGAGGCCTATTAGCACATTTAGGGCTGCCTCAGTTTACCCTACACCTGGCACCGCCAATGTAATTGCAGACTCTCTCAGCAGGCAATTCCCCACGGATCACGAGTGGGAGATAAGGACAGATGTACTTTCTGTGGTATTTCAGAAATGGGGGATTCCACAGGTAGACCTATTCGCAACATACAACAACAAGAAATGTCGCCTGTATTGCTCGAGAGCAGGGCTCGGCAAGGGCTCTCTCGGCGATGCGCTTCTGGTCACATGGAAGAAGACACTTCTGTATGCTTTTCCCCCCACAGTGCTTATCTCCAGGACACTGGAGAAAATCAGCTTAGAAGCGGCGACTGTCATTCTGCTAGCGCCAGCGTGGCCCAGGCAAGCCTGGTATCCATTCTTACACAGAATGTCAGTTCAACCACCTTACCCTCTTCCTCTTCACCAAGACCTCCTTACTCAGGAACGGGGCACGCTGTTACACCCCAGACTGCAGGCGTTGCATTTGACGGCGTGGCTCCTCAGTGGTTAAAAGGGGATGAAAATCTCTGTTCTGAGCAGGTCAAGACAATACTTCTACACAGTAGGAAAGACTCTACGAGGAACACGTACCTTGCAAAATGGCGGAGATTCGCTGACTGGTGCATTCAAAACGACATACACCCTCTCTCATCTCCTCTACAACACGTTTTGGACTACATCCTTCACTTACGGACTTCAGGACTGGCACTATCGTCCCTAAGAGTGCACTTGGCAGCCATCAGTGCTTTTCACCAGCCAATAGAAGGTTCCTCGCTCTTCTCCCATGCAATTACAAGGAGGTTCCTCAAAGGGCTCCTAAATTTGCATCCACCACGAAGGGCGCCTTCCCCTTCTTGGAATCTGGATTTAGTATTGGACACCATTATGTACCCACCTTTCGAGCCCTTGACATCAGTTTCTCTGCATATGCTAACAATGAAAACAGTCTTCCTCCTTGCAATTACATCGGCAAGAAGGGTAGGTGAACTGGGGGCGTTGATGGCAAGCCCTCCTTTTACAGTTTTTTCCAAAGATACAGTGACGCTGCGATTACACCCAGATTTTATCCCCAAAGTCTGTTCTTCCTTCCATATTAACGAGCCTGTGGTCCTCCCGACTTTTTATCCCAAGCCTCATTCTTCAACTAGGGACGCTCTGTTTCACACGCTCGATGTCCGACGTGCGCTCTCTTTCTATATAGATAGAACACGTCAATGGAGACGCACTGACAGGCTGTTGGTATCTTTGGCACCTAGATCAAAGGGCAAAGCGCTTTCTGCTCAACGCATTGCAAATCTCATCACTCTCTGTATTACGAAATGCCACTTCCTTAGGAATAAGCCTCTACCTGTTTTACCTCGGGCTCATTCTACGCGAGCGGTAGCGACTACCACTGCCTTTGCAAAGGGTATTCCCCTTGCGGATATCTGCCGGGCAGCTACCTGGGCCTCTAGCGCAACTTTCGCACGGCATTATGCCGTAACTAAGAGGTGGGCTTCAGATACAGCGGTAGCCTCTGCAGTCCTGTCCACAGTAGAAAATAACTGACCCGGAGCGCATTCTGGGTTACTGCTTTATACTCACCTGGAGTGGAGCACCCACGGGGACCACTCGAAGAAGAAGAAGAAGTTACTCACCCTGTGTAGTAACGATGGTTCTTCGAGATGTGTCCCCGTGGGTGCTCCACGCCCCACCCTCCTCCCCGCTCCGGGTCTTTCTGCTTTATCTTTCAGAGACCGAGCGGTGAGAGGAACTGACAAGGGGGAGCCGGTCCGTTGCAAAGGCGCGAACGCCGCGCGCTGTGTTCGCGCGTGCGCGGTCCGGCTCGGCTACGGCTATAGAAGTTTTCCGACCAGCGGCGCCGGGACGGGACCCGACACCTGGAGTGGAGCACCCACGGGGACACATCTCGAAGAACCATCGTTACTACACAGGGTGAGTAACTTCTTCTTTCTAGCCAGTGCCTTTGTGAACTATTCAGAAATGGATCGGGATCCAACATGATTTTGCCCTCTCCCCCTCTTTCCCCAAATTTTAAGCTTAAATTACACAAGATGAGCACTTTTGCCATTCTTATGTTTTCTCATATGTTGTATGTCTTTTTAGTTTTAAATAAAACCAAGAATACCAAGTTATACTATACATCAGGGTTTCCCAACCTATGGGTCAGGACCCAAATATGAGTTGCCATTGCATTTCAAAAGGGTCACCAGCTATCTCACCTGGCTGCTCTTAAGGAGCTATTCACACATTTTTTGAATTGCCCTGCATCACCAAGTCTTCCTGAATTGTCAAAATGGGTCCCCATCTGGAAAAGGTTGGGAACTGCTGCCATACATGGTTTGTTCCTTAATTTCAATTACAGACCACTACTCCTCCAAATGATGTTTCATCCATATGATGTTCATAAGTGATTAAATTTTGCATTTGTCTTTCTAACTTCTTTGATACATGTGTAAACTGTTTTAAAAGTTGAAATTAATCCTTCCTGGTTTAGTGAAAATATTAGCTTACTGAATTTGCTCCAAAAGGTCTGCCTTTCTTCGTGGTAATATAGAACTTCATGATTTTTGCATCAAGCCCACTACATGCCCTACAACCTACTCCGAGTATCTGTCATCACAAAGATGGAGGAGATAATGCATAATATTGAAATCAGTTTCTAAAATGTCTTACTGGACTCTCATTCAGAGATATGCTTCATGGTTTTGATAGGAGAAATTGGATCCAAATTTGGCAAGGTTTGAATGTAACAAATTTAAGTCTGTACAGTTAATTTCCTGGGTTCTGTGATTGTAATAGCATATGCATAATTAATAACTGGCTTATCAGTTAAACCAGTTTCTCAAAGTGGTCCACAAAACCACTTTGAGAAACACTGATGTAAACATGATTATACTTAAATGCACTGCCTATTGCATTATCAATAAGTAATAAACAAAGTAATTCATCTATAATAAATATGCAGCTGTAAAGACCTGTAGTGATGATTTTATGGTACCACCGAGATTAGTTTTTAGTCATCTGCGTAGATTACATATTCCCCACGGACACCCCTCCCCTGCCAGCACTCCTTCCCTTCCCCCTTCCTCCGGGCCTCCCCTCCAGCCCCACAGCCCCCAATCTCCCCCCAGCTCTGCTTTCCACCCCCCTTCTGGCCAGCCCTGCCCTCTTCCCTTCCTTGCGTGGTGCCCGCCCCCCTTCCTGTTCCCCTTCCTCCGTGGCACGCTGTGGTGGTCCCACTGGGCCCAGCTGAGTGGTGCTAGGCCCTGGCGGGTGAGCAAGTGGCGGCAAGTGGCCCTTTGAGGTCTGCGCTCCCTATGCTCAGCTGAGCGAGCAGCACAGTGCACCAGGGAGGGAGGGGAAGTAGAGTGGGGCACCACTCAGGAAGAGGAAGGGGGGTGGGAAGCAGAGCTGGGGGGGGATTGGGAGCTGTGGGGCTGTAGGGGAGAATGGGGGGGCCGGAGGAAGGGGGAGGGAAGCAGCGCTGGCGGGGGCTGGCCGGCAGGAAGAGGGGGTGGGAAGCAGAGCTGGGGGCGGATTAGGGTCCATGGGGCTGGATGGGAGGAGCTGGCGGGAAGCAGACCTGGAGAATGGGGGGAGGGTGCAGCCACTGGCCGCAGCCAGACCCCAAATGGCCGCTTGCTCCCCGGCCACAGCCCAGCTGAGTGGCACTAGTGCTGTGCTGCTCAGCTGAGCCCCGATGGGACAGGAAGAAAGGCAGGGCGGTGATGTACATGGCCCAGGGGTGGGGCCGTACACGTCACGGTCCCCCTTTCCTCCTCCCGCCATGGCGCTGAGTGATGAGCTCCTCAGCCTGGCTGCTGTGGGAGAGGGGTGGGGGGTGGTGATGTAGACAGCCCCGCCCCCGGCCGTGTATGTCACTGCCTCGCCCCTCTTCCCCTGCAGCGTCCCGGCTGAGCATGCAACACTCAGCTGAGTGCCACAGCGGGAGGGGAAGGGGGCGGTGAATGTTGCGCACTCAGCTGGGCCGCCATGGGAGAGGAGGGGCAGGGTGGTGACGTACACAGCCAGGGGGCGGAGCTGTGTACGTTACCACCCCCTTCCCCTCCTGCTGTGGCACTCAGCTGAGTGCTGCGCCCCTCAGCCGGGCAGCCAGGGGAGCCAGCAGCGCAAGGGGCTGTTTGGGCTCCCTGGAGTGGGAGGGGAAGAGAGGACGGTGACGTACATGACCCTGCCCCCTGGCCATGTACGTCACCACCCCGCCCTGCCCCCCTCCCTCGCGGCAGCCCGGCTGAGCAGGCAGCACTCAGCCAAGCGCCATGGCGGGAGGGAAGGGGAAGCGGGGCGGGGAGAGACGGAGGGGAGAGAGAGGCAGGAGGAGAAGGGAAAGGGAGAGTGAGAGGCAGGAGGGGGAGAAGAGAAAGAAAGAGACGGAGAGAGGCAGGAGGCGGAGGAGAGCTGAGAGAGGAGGGGAGGCAGTAGGAGGAGAGAGAGAGAGACAGAGTGAGAGAGCTCAGGAAAAGACATGAAAATCCTGTCTTATGACGGGCTAATTGGCTAGTTATAAAAGACATGTCTGAAATGCCTGCATTTTAAACTCTGAGTTCATGGCATAATTGTATGCAGTTCTTAAAGATTTCACTTTGTTCCTAAAATGAATTTGGTCTTCTATTTCAAATGCTTTCTTGTGTGTAGAAAGCAGATTTGCAATTGTTTGCTAAGCCACATGTTTATATTTAGAAATCCAAAGGGTGTTTTTTGGCTCATGAAGCTGTTTCTGTTTAGTGTTGCATTTATCATAGTAGGACAGTCATCTTTTATTTTTTTCCCTTCCAGTAGGATATAAGGAATGTTAAGTAACTGAGAACTCAAAAATCCCTTTCAAGTAGTTATACAGATTGAACCTCTCTAGCCCAGCACTCTCTGGTCTGGCAACATCCATGGTCCGGCATGATTTCAGTTAGACAGATGTCCACTTATGGGTGTGGCCATGTTTCCCGCAGTCCCATAACATTTATTTACAGCTTTCAGTATTCCGTGTTGTTTAGTGCTATTTTACCCCTCAATATCTTCTAAAAGTCTAGTAAGCAATGAAAGTGGTAGTAATGCTGCAAGATCATATTGACCTCCTATCATTCAGCAGATTCTCTGGGTCAGCAACTGGTCAGGTCCCAAGGGTGCTGGACTAGAGAGTTTCAACCTGTAGATGCAATGGCTTAATTTATAGTGAAGTGGTACCTCAGACACCTGCCTCAAGACAGAGTTCATAAACTGAAAACTAATATCCACCCATTCTCAAAAATCTCTTTGGAGACCGTTTATGATGCTATTTTTGGCAAATTATACAAGTATATTCTAAGAAGAAGTAAGCAGACACACACTGTGGGGATACTTTTCAGTTATTTTTGGCTGGACATAATAACTTCAACTTTATTTGTGTAGCAGTTTGTATTCAGTTTCAAAGGATCATATAAACCTGAGTATTTAAAAGTTGTATATTAACCTATACTGAAACCCAGCAAGTTTCTGCGGCCTGCAGGAGGTTGCAGGGGGCTGTGCCTTTGGATCTCAATATAAACTAGTGTCCAAACAGCAAATTACCGTGACTGGCTGTGTGCCAAAAATTGTTGACCCTGGCTTAGGGGTTAGAAGAAGATGAGAGGGAAGAGATCAATTCTTCTGTTGCCAGGAAGAGAGCTCTCAGTTGGACTAGTTGAAATTTTTTTGTTTGTTTCCTTTTGGGCTTGGTGGTGCATTTGTAGCACCTCCTCTTTGAGCAGCTGTGAAGTCTTTCCTCATCAAAATCTCCATTAGTGCTAAGACTTTCAATCAGTAAACATCTTAGGCATGGAAATTTACTTGACAAAATTGTATATAGAGTTTAAACTGATACCTGCCATGCTATTTTTGAGAAGCTAGTGCTTCAGTTGATCAGAACAGAATTTACATTTTTTCAAAGACTTAGATATGGTTTAAATAGATAGTATAAGTAATTAAACAGAACTAGTTCTTTAAAAAGGCTCACATGACAAGAAAATTATATACTTTAAGCTTCTTTAGAACTCAAATTGGCATATTGAGTTCAATGTAATATATAAAAAAGAAGAGTACAGAAATAATGTTCATTATTTCATCTAATAGTTGAAATTTGATAATATATTAATATCTGGAAGTTTTTATACAAGCTTAGATGTTTTGGTTGCTGCTTGTAATTGTTTTTTTCCTTGTGAAGATTTGAGCTGTTTTCTTTGTAGCATAATGAAAATATAAAATATATTTTGTATTAACCATGCCCTAACGTATTTTATTTCAGAATACATTTCTTCATGTGATACCATGGTAATTGAAATCATCGAAAGTGCTCAGTGTTTTCAGTGAAGCATCAATAGCATTGCAAACTACCCTGCCACCCACATAAGTCTGAATTTGTTGACTTTCAGGTCACTCTGGAAAACTTTTTTTTTTTCCCCTCTTCCTTGCCCTGTCTTTTCTGGGAAAGTGGCTGAGTGGTTTGTATTAGATGACAAGCTTGTCGTTCACGTGTGTTTATAAGGATTTCATATTTGGGACATAGGTCCTAATTTTAAGTTGTCTGTATATCCACAACTTCAGATCGGTACTACAGCTCTTAAAATCTGGAATTAAGGTGGCAACCAGAAGAGGATAGAAGAAAGTTGAAATCATTTTGTTCTTAAGCTCCTGCAGAGAGAGAGAGACTCATCTCCTGCAACATGTAGTAGACGATTAGTCAGGGAAGACCGGTAAAGCCAGTAAGTAGAGCTCTATGAAAGTTTGCAGATGATATCAAGATAGGAGGGTTTTCAGGTGCTTTGGAGAATAGGATTATAATTCAAAATGATTTGGACAATAGGATGAAATTCAGTTAGGACAAATATAATTTTCTGCAGAAAACGACCTAGAGATTACAGTGTATGAGAAACTGAATATGTCAGCAGTGTGCTTTTGTAGCCAAAAAGTCTAAAGGCATATTTGGGGTGCATTAGTAGCAGTATTGCCAGCAGATCCAGGGAAGTGATTATTCCACTTTATTCAGCACTGGTGAAGTACTGTATCCAATTCTGGGGCTCCCATTACAGAAAGGATGTTGTTACATTAGAGAGGGTCCAGTGGAGGGCAACAAAAATTATTAGGAGGCTGGAGCACATGACTTATGAGGAGAAACTGAGGGATTTGGTGTTATTTAGTGTACAGAAGAGAGAGGTGTGGGTGGGTGGGGAGGGGGGAGAGGACTCAATGATGTCCTGAGATCTCTTCCAACCCTATGATTCTATATGAATACTCCGTTTAAGAAGGAATGATTAGTTCTTCCTTGAGCAGTGTCCCGTGGGTGCTCCACTGTAGGTGTCAGGCTTGTCCTAGCACTGCAGATCGGAGAGCTTTTTAAGTCTTAGTTCGCTAGACCGCGCATGCGCGATGTGCATCTCGTGTCTTTTGCACTGTTTCTGAGTGCGCAGTCCATCTCCTGCCAGTTTACTCCATCTGCGGCCGAGGACGGTCAGAAGGAACACTCTCATCTAATCCTGTCAGAGATTGAGAGAGAAAATTGTCGTTAGTTAGTTAGTTGTACAGTTATTAGTTTACATAGTAATAGTTAGTTTCTTCTAGTGTCAGCTTCGTTTAAAAAAAAAGAAGTAATATTTGTAGCGTAGTCAGTTGTTATAGTTCTTCCTCGGTTTGGGGATGGAAGACGCTCTCCGGTCGAGCCATGCTGGGCTCACCCGGTTTTAAAAAGTGCGGCAAATGCCACGAGCCCGTGTCCGCATCAGATGGGCACTTGCTCTGTATACGGTGCCTTGGTGAGGGACATATCCCACAAAAATGTCCCCACTGTTCAAAGCTCACAGCACGAGCTAGACGAGACAGGGAGATGAGGCTGAAAATGCTTCTATTTGAGAGAGCATTACAGCCGCCTGAGACTGATTCTTCCCGACCCCCTGAACCAGCTGTAGCCAGCAGATGTCGACCTGCTTCGCCCAAGCCTGCCCACACGAAGAGGAGGCTTTCTTCTTCACGCTCTTTGCCTCCAACTCGTGTCAGCACAGGGGAGAAATCGGGCACATCAGGCACGGCTGTTTGCTGCCAGCCCGATAAACACAAGCAGGGCTGGAGTACCTCGGCACCAAACCCGGCACCGCCCAGAGACTCGGTGCCGAAAACCTCTGCCACATTTCGTCCGGCACCGAGCCCTGAATCGGTGCCAACACTGGCACTGATTACAACCTTGCCACCAGCACTAATGACAACTATGGTGCTTGTGGCATCAACAGTGGCACAGAGTTCTCCAGCTCCAACTGCAGCGTCACCAATATTACAGCTGGCACCTCTGTGCCACCAAGGGTCGGTACAGGGAACACGTTCTGCACTGCTGCACCACTCATTGCCGGCACCTACTTTGCACACGACTGTGCACTTGGCACCGACGCTAGTGTTGACACTGACATCACACAGTCACCAGCACCAACCAAAGTGCGCCAAAAATCGCGCAAGCTGCCAACTCCATCACCCAGTCCGGACCATGCTGAATTTTCCCTGGAACTACCTTCTCCATCTCCAGCTCGATCTTTTCGGTCCAATCATTCAGCAAGGCACCAGACCACAAGATGAGGATACTACTGACCGCCTTACACTTTGCCACGTTACCATCTTCGACACCGAGACTCCCTAGAATGTTCCATGCATTCAAGGGGCAAATCACGGTCACCCAGGTCTCCCACACTCTCCAGTTACTATAGACGCCACGATGTTCATAGGAGCAGATACTCCTCCAGATATTCTCCGCCTTCTGCACGTCACTATGACCATCCATGCAAACATGACTGCTATTATGACGGATGTCATTTATACTCCCCTCGACACAACACAGTAAGATCGCCTTCCTGTCACCAGCCTCAAACTTCAGATAACAGGACAAACTCTCTAGCTCCATCAGTAACCAGGCCTCCTACTCCAACTGGAGTTGCACCCCCTGTTCCATATCAATCTGAATCCTAGGAGGGTCAACTGTACACTACAAAAAGGATGCGGAAGCATTGGAGAGGGTCCAGCGAAGGGCAACCAAAATGATTAGGGGGCTGGAGCATATGACCTACGAGGAGAGGCTGAGGGACTTGGGTCTGTTTAGTCTGCAGAAGCAAAGAGTGAGGGGGGATTTGATAGCAGCCTTCAACTTCCTGAAGGGAGGTTCCAAAGAGGATGGAGAGAGGCTGTTCTCAGTAGTGACAGATGGCAGAACAAGGAGCAATGTTCTCAAGTTGTGGTGGGAGAGGTCCAGATTGGATATTAGGAAAAACTATTTTACTAGAAGGGTAGTGAAGCATTGGAATGGGTTACCTAGGGAAGTAGTGGAGTCTCCATCCCTAGAGGTATTTAAGTCTCGGCTTGACAAAGCCCTGGCCGGGTTGATTTAGATGGGATTGGTCCTGCCTAGAGCGGGGGGCTGGACTTGACGACCTTTTGGGGTCTCTTCCAGTTCTATGATTCTATGATAAGGGGATGGTTGGATGAAATAACATGATCTTGGTAACTAATTGACCATTCATTATCAGTTGGAAATAGGTCAATGGAGGGATGATAGGAGTTGCTATAGGGAACTTTCTGGGTGTCTGGTTGGTGAGTCTTGCCCACATGCTCAGGGTTTAGCTGATCGCCATATTTGGGGTCGGGAAGGAATTTTCCTCCAGAGTAGATTGGCAGAGGCCCTGGAGGTTTTTCGCCTTCCTCTGTAGCATTGGGCACAGATCACAGCTGAAGGACTCTCTGCATGTTGGGTCCTTCAAAGTATTTGAATGCTTCAATATCTTTGATATAGGTGAGAGGATTATTCTAAGAGGGGTGGTGGAGATTCTGTGGCCTGCACTGTGCAGGGGGTCAGACTAGATGATCATAATGGTCCCTTCTGACCTTAAAGTCTATGAATCTATGAAACTGTTGGACCCACAGTTATTTCATCTTTGTCCCGTGACGCCGCCGTCTTCCCCGGTGACTTATCTCCCACTGCTGACATCCAACAGTTCCAAGAGTTTTTCAAGTGAGTCGCTGATAGCCAACAAGTGCAACTCTCAGAGGTCCAACAGAAACAACACCGTTTACTAAGAAACCTACAACCGTCCCAGAGGTGGAAAGTCGCACTTCCACTTGATGATGCAATTTTGGAAATAGTGATTATATATGGCAGAGACTGGCATTGACTCCTGCTACAAATAAGAAAGCGGACAAGAAATACTTTGTACCCGCTAAGGGCATGGAATTCCTCTTTCCGCACCCACAACCAAATTCTCTTGTTGTGGATGCAGCAACAGAGAGCTAAAGCTCCTCAATACAAGAGTGCTATACTGACAAGGAAAGCAGATGTCTGGATTTTTTTGGAAGAAAAGTTTACTCATCAGCCATATTAACTCTAAGGATGGCAAATTACACTGCGCTACTGGCCAATCACAATTTTGACAATTATTTGAAATTGGTCCCACTTCTTGAACATCTGCCAGATAGTAAGCATGAAGTTCTCAAG
The DNA here is from genome assembly GCF_052426305.1 of Pelodiscus sinensis. NCBI lineage: Eukaryota > Metazoa > Chordata > Testudines > Trionychidae > Pelodiscus > Pelodiscus sinensis. The sequence continues at coordinate 153,620,085 of NC_143053.1, forward strand.
GCTGTAGTACAGGAAGGATACACGGCTTCCCAAACAGCCCTCCACATAGCCATAGATACTGCGGATACAGCAGCATGAACCACTGCCACATCGATGGTCATGTGCAGAACATCTTGGCTGCAGCAGGCGGCAGTGCCAAAGGACCTCCTGCCAAAGGTCGAAGACCTTTCCTTTGACAGGCAGAGCCTCTTCGCGGAAAAGACAGACCAAGTCCTCCATTCTGGCAAGGACTCCAAGACAACACTTAGGACGTTGGGGATGTATACACCACCATATTGCAGGAAACATTATATGCCTTACCAAAAACAAAGGCCATTCTCACACCCAATGCCTCATTACAGACAACAGGAGCACCAATGGACCAGGCAAAGGCAGCAGGAAAGATGACCACAGTTGATAGCGCCTAACCAACAGAACACCAGACAATAGGTTTGATGCCTTGGTCAAGGAACTATAGACCGCTGACTGCTCACCATCATGCCACAAACGTACTTTTTCACCATTGCCTGAGACTATTCCACCAATGATGAGCCTCGATTACCACCGACCGATGGGTCCTACACCTAATTGTGTTGGACTACACCAACCCCTTTGTCACTTCCTCCCCATCCCTCTTCAGGGACCCATCTCACGAGTCTCTCTTGAAACAGGACATAAATCGTCTTCTAACTATCGGAGCAGTGGAAATGTACTGGATGAGTTCAAGGGCAAGGGATTTTATTCCCGCTATTTTTTGACCCAGAAAAAATCAGGAGGTTGGAAGCCAATCCTAGACCTTTGACGCTTAAATCAGTACCTTCGCAAACGTTTCAAGATGGTGACCCTAGCGACTATCATTCCAGCATTGCACAGCGGAGATGGGTTTACGTCCCTTGACCTCCAGGATGCCAATTTTCATGGGACCATTCATTCAGCTCACTGACGCTTTCTACATTTTCAAGTTGGTTCAGAGCACTTCTAGTACAACGTCCTGCCTTTTGGTCTATCATCAGCCTCCCAGGAAGTGGTGACAGCTTACTTACGGCACGTGGGATTTATTATATTCTCTTACCTTGACAATTGCCTGATCAGAGCACCTTTTGTTTGATGAAGCACTTCAGGCTACCAACATAACAAGAATCATATTCGAAGCATTTGGTCTTATAATCAACCTCACAAAGTCATCCATGTCACCTCAGCAATCCATAGAGTTCATAGATGCATGCCTCAACTCCATCATGGATCGCGCATACTTAGCAACAAACAGGTTCCAAACTATCCAAGATCTAATACAGGTTCTCTCCATCAGCCCCAGAACCCCAATACTTACCTGTCTACAACTCATGGAGCACATGGCATCTACGACGTACGTCATAGCACATGCAAGGTTGCACTTCAGATGCCCTCAATATTGGATTGCCTTGATTTGATATATGCACCAAACGGTCACAACATCCACAGGAGGGTCACGGTGCCTTGTCACACAGAAAATTGTTGGCATGGTGGACCATCCCCGACAACTTGATGGATGGCATACCTTTTCATTGACCTCAACCAACTATGCAGATTACCACTGACACATCACTTCTAGAATGGGGCGCTCATCTACAAGACCAACAAATCCAAGGCCGCTGGTCTGCTCAGGAATCCTTGCAACATATCAGCCTGCTCAAGTTGAGCACAGTCTTCAATGCCTGCAGACACTTCCTTCCCCTGATACATGGTCGTGTCATTCGTGTTCTTATTGACAGCATGACAACGGTATACTACATAAACCGACAGGGTGGGGCTTGATCTCGATCCTTTTGCATGGAGGCAATGCAATTATGGAACTGGTGCAACCAACACAGAGTTACAGTTATCACAACATACCTCCCTGGCAAGCAGAACATCAGTTGATGCCCTCAGTAGGCACTTCTCGACAAAGCATGAATGGGAATTGCACCCAGATGTGGTTCACACCTTTTCTGCTGCTGGGGATATCCATCCATAGACCTCTTTGCCACGCACCACAACGCAAAGTTCCCTCAATACTGTTCACGAGCAGATATTGGACCAAAGTCGATGGGAGATGGCTCCAGTCGCATAGGAGCGCAACACCTTCTATACGCTTTCCACCTACTCCTCTCATTCCCAAAGTTCCGGAAAAGATAGCAATGGAAGGAGCCAGAGTGAAACTAGTAGCCCCCTATTGGCCATGGCAGGCATGGTTCCCTTACTTGTTTCGCATGTCAGTCCATCCTCCGTACCATCTTCCCAGATGCCGCAACTTGCTGACGCAGAACGACGGACGCTTGATACTCCCTCAGCCTCGACCACCTCGCTCTAATGATATGGTACCTAGTTGGTTCCAACAAACAGAGATGAGATGTTCCCAATCAGTAAAACAGGTCCTGTTACATAGTAGGAGATCCAATACACGCAATACTTCCCTGCATAAATGGTGACTATTCTGTTCATGGTGTTCTACTGCACAATTGGACCCCTACTCGGTCCTTATTCACCATATTTTGGACTATCTCCTAAATCTCAAATGCTCTGGCCTTGCATGTTCCTCCCTTAAGGTTCACATTGCGGCAATCACTGCCTTTCACCACTCTGTGGATGGCTATTCTGTGTTTTCCCACCCAATGATGAAGAGATTTATGAAAGGGTTGGCTAATCTCTTCCCATGCCACAGGCACCCTGTCGATCTGTGGAACCTGAAGCTAGTTTTGGACGCCTTAATGGGGACCTCTTTTGAGCCCAATTTGTGACTTATCCACTCTAACCATGAAGGTTACTTTACTTTAGTTGGAACTGTTTTTTTTTCTGTACTGTTTTTTGCAGCCCAAAAATGTAAACACATAAAAACAAACAGAGAAAATACCAGACATAATATGTCTGATATTTTCTCATTAGGAAAGTTTTTTATTATTACTAAATGTATCAGTTTGTAGTTTCGAACTGCCTGGCTGGTAAATGTGCTCAGACTGCATGAGTGTGTCTGCCAGCCAGCCAGTTCACAACTACTCGAGGGGGTGTGGGGGCGGGGGGCACAGTAGAATCCCCAGGCCGGACTCACTCGTGCTTTCTGGGGGGGGGAGGGAGAAGTGCCCCGAGATCCACATATGGCCGGGTCAGTCCTGCTCCCCGCTGGCCGATTCGCTCCCCCCGCTGCGCCTCCGGCCAGCCCCACTTTCCCCAGTCCTCTCCTGGACAGCCAGTTCTGCTGCCTGCGTCTGGCCCTGTTTCCGGTGGCCGCTTCTCTCCCCCCACCCCCCATCTTCCCCGGCCATCTCCCTACCTCCAATTTCGCCCCCACTCCCGGCAGCCCTGCTTCCACCAGCCCCCCCAGTCTCTCATGGACAGTCCCGATGCCCCAGGCAAGCCCTGCTTCCAGCAGCCACTTCTCCCCTACTCCTTATCCCAGTCACCCCTGGGCAGCTCCCTGCCCAGCTCTGCTTCCGCTGGCTGCCCCTCCCCCAATTTCCTTGGCCCCCCCCGATTCTCCCGTCCAGTGCTGCTTCTGATGGCCGACTCTCCCCTCCTCCTCTCCCCCTACCTCCCCTAGCTACGCATCTGCCGGGAGCCAGAAGATCCAGCTGCAGACTCCGCCCAGGCCAGCCAAGGGTTTGGGAGACCTAGCGCCACACAGGCACTCTGGGAGCCCAGAACACCCTGGCAACCACACTGAGGCCTGGTACTTGTTTCCTGCGGCCCAGTACTGGGCCGCGGCCCATAGTTTAGGAAACGCTGCTTTAGAGGATCAGGAAGAACCAATGGGAGCTGGACCGCGCACTCAGAAACAGTGCAAAAGGCATGAGATGTGCATCGTTCATGTGTGGTCCAGCGAACTACAGCTGAAAAAGATCTGCGGTGCCGGGATAAGCCCGACACCTATAGTGGAACACCCATGGGACATGCATCTTGAAGAACCGTCGTTACTGCATATGGTGAGTAACTTCTTACTTATATACAAAATGGGAAGTATCAACCTAGCAAGAAGTACTGAAGAAAGGGATCTAAGGATCATAATGGACCACAACTAAATAGGAGTCAGCAGTGTAACACTGCTGCAAAAAAGCAAGCATCATTTTGGGATCTATTAGCCAGCAGTGTAATAGAGTATAAGAAGTAATTCTTCCACTCTAATATGCATTGATTAAGGTTCAACTGGAGTATTGTGTTTAGTTCTGGGCACTACATTTCAGGAAAGATGTGGAGAAACTGGAGAAGGTCCAGAGAAGAGCAATAAAAATGATTTAAAGCTTAAGAAAACATGACCTGTGAGGGAAGACTGAAAGCATTGGGCTTGTTTAGTCTGGAAAAGAGAAGACTGAGAGGGGACATAACAGTTTTCAAGTACCTTACATATAGTTACAAGAAGAAATATTTTCCTTTACTTCTGATCATAGGACAAGAAGAAATGGACTTAAACTGCATCAAGGGAGGGTTAGATTGGACATTAGGAAGAATTTCCTGTCAGCGTGATTAAACACTAGAATAAATTTGCCTAGGGAGGCTACGGAATCTCCATCATTGGAGATGAAGAGCAGGTTACACAAACACCTGTCAGTGATGTTCTAGACTCTAGATCAGGGGTAGCCAACCTAAACCTGAGAAGGAGCAAGAATTTATGCATATTGCCAAAGAGCAACAGTTACGTCACCAGCCCTGATCATCTCCCCACCACCTACTGGCAGCCCACCGGTCAGTGCTGCCTCCTCCTTTTCCTCCTGCCCACTGTGATCAGCTCGTTCTGAGGGGGAGACGCTGGAAGGGGGAAGTATGAGTGTGAGAGACTCGGTGGAGTGGTTAGGAAGTGGCAGGATCCTGGGGGTAGGGTGGAGGGGAATGGCGCCTAGAACAGAGCTGTGGGTTGAACAGTGACCACACTCCAGCCCAGAGGAATGTTGGCATCTGTAGCTCCAGTCCTGGATTGGGTACCTATGTAAGGAACCACATATTAACTTCTGAAGAGCCGCATGAGGCTCTGAAGCTGCAGGTTGGCCAACCCTGCTCTAGATGGTGCTTGGTCATGCTATGAGTGCAGGGGACTGGATTTGATGAACTCGTGAGGTTCCTTCCAGTTATTTCATTCAGCTGAATTTTCAGCTCACATGCAGTTTAGAAAAAAGTGGGGGAAAATCATTTTTGGTTGAACCAAATCTGACAGTTATGAAAAATTTGGCAGATCAAACAATCTGCTTTGGGTTGAATGCAGCATGTTTTGTTCAATCATGAACGTTTTTTATTCCTTATAAAAGATTATAGTTACAAAACAGGAGTGTGGCTTACATACTCCCTTAATATTTTATTTGTATTATTTAAGTGTCCTTGATCTAGTCGTATCTGTGCAATCCAGTACTACTCAACATTTTCATTGAGTTGGATGATGGAGTGGAAATCATGCTTATAAAATGTGTAGGTGACCTTGAATTAAGATGGTTTTGCTAGAACTTCAGAGATCAGGATTAGAATTCAAAATAACCTTGACAATTGTAGAATTGGTCTGAAATTAACCATATTACATTCATTAAAATCCAAGTACAAAGAAGGATTTAGGAAGGAACAGTCATACGCCCAACTACAAAATGGGGGTTAGGCAGTAGTACTGTTAAAAGACTCTGGGGGTTATTGTGGATCACTAGCTGAAGCGGAGTCAGCAGTGTGGTTCAGCTGCAAAAAGCATTAATTCTGATGTGTATTAATGGGATTGTCATATGTAAGATATGGAAAGTAATCTTTCCACTCTGTTCTGCACTGGTGAGGTCTGAACTAGAGTACTGGGTCCAGTTTTGGGTGTCATATTTTAAAAAAGATGTGGACAAATTGGAGGGAATCCAGAGGAGAGAATCCAGAGGAGAACAACAAAGAGTATAAAAGGTTAGGAAAAACTCATCTATTAGGAGAGTTTAAAAAATGGGCGTGTATAGTCTTGAGACAAGTAACTGAGAGGACTTGATAAATCTTTAAATATGTTATGAGATAATGTGAAGGAGAGGGTGATCAATTGTTCTCCAGGTCCACTGGACGTAGGATAAAAAGTAATGGGGTTAATCCAAAAATAAGAGATTTAGGTTAGATCTTATTAAAGCTGTTCCACTGTATATAAATAATTTACTGAAGCAGTACTTGAACTATAAAAAATAGTAATGTTAAATTAAAACTGAAGGTGCTGTAACCACTGGTCTAAACGTCCTCTCCCTGCAACTCTGTCCTGAAAAACATTTTGTTTTGGCTGAAATAATTCGGTGAAAACACATATGCTTGGAAACGTTTTCTTTTTCTGCCAAAAAAGTCATCTAGCTATACGAATACTCCAGAGAAGAGTGAAGCTTGACTCTTGCATGTCTCATTCTGTTTAGTTTTTCCCCACTGCTCTCTCAGGCTAAGTTTACACTGCAGAGTTTTTGTGCAAGAAGTCTTTTGTAGAAGAATTCTTGCGCAAAAGTGTGTCCACTTGTCAAAGCACATCGCTTTTGTGCAAGATAGCGTCCACACTTCCTGGACGCTCTTGTGCATCTGTGCTTTTTCAGATAGGCTCTTTTTGTGCAAGAAACCCCTGTGGAGTGTCCATGCATGCCTTTTTGCACAAAAGCTGTAGTGCAAAAAGGAGTTACGCCTCATAGAAGGAGGTATAGCTACACCGCAAAAAGCCCTCTGTTTTTCTTCGGTAGTCCCCGTGGGTGCTCCACTGTAGGTGATGGGCTCGTCCCGGAACCACAGGTCGGAGATTCTTTAGCCATGGTTTATCCAGACTGCGCATGCGCGGGTGCATCGCGTGCCTTTTGTGCCATTTCTGAGTGTGCGTGTAGTCCAGTTCCTGCCTGTTCCTCCTAAGTGTTCACGGTCGCAGGTGGAGTGAACTCCTTCTCCTCAACCTGACAAGAAAATGTTTAGAAATCTGTAACTAATTGTTTTAGAGTTAGTTGTTAGATATAGTTAGTCGTTCTTTATACATAATTACTCTTCTAGTTGAAAAAAAAAATTCTCCTCCATTTTTCTCTACTGTTAGGCTTACTAGTTAGTTATATTTATCAGAATGCCGGGGTCTCTTGGATTCAAGAAACATTCCTCATGCCATGAGGCAATGCCAGCTGTGGATGGCCATGATAGCTGTATCAAGTGCTTGGGCGAGGGTCATATCCCTCAGAAGTGCCAGCACTGCTCCAAGCTCACGGCGCGCACAAGACGAGACCGCTAAATGCGCCTGAAGATGCTGCTCTTCAATAAGGCTCTTCAACTCCCTGAACTTGAACCTTCGGCAGCCTCTAAGACCATGAGCAAACCGGCAACTACCCATAGAATAAGCATGGGTGACAAGCCAGGTACATCTGGCTCCTCTTCTGGCAGTCAGGCTCAAACACATAAGACAAGCCGTACATTCTCAGAGCCAAGCCCGTCTTCACGTAGAGAAGTGGCACCGCCATCAGAAAGGCCTCCAAGGGCTGATTTGGCACCTGCGCCAACAAAATTAAAACTGTTGGCACCGAGCAGACCGGCACTGAAGGAGCGCCTGATGGCACCGGTCCCGGCACCAAAGCCATTGACTCAGGCACCGCCCTTGAGTCCCTTGCCATCCTCTTCCTCGGCGCCTAGTCCAACGGTGCTTAGTCCCACGACACCAGCGCCGACAGCACCAATGACAACATCTCCGGCACCTCGGGTGTCGGCTACGTCTGCACTGACGCACGCGGCACCGGCACCGCCGCATACGGCACCGATGTATGCAGCACTGACACCTTCCATGCCGCTCGCTGCCGTAACATCGCACTGATCGGCACTGGGATCACCAGCACCGGGCTTTGATGATGAATCGACTCGAACGGTGCTGCTGACACAGTCAGCACAACAACAACAGAGAAGGTCTCGCACCCACACGCGAGTATCTCCTGCAGCACGCAAGGCTGCTTACAAATCCAGGAGGGTACTTATGCCTTCTCCTAGCCCAGAACCAGCTGCATTCTCTTCACAACCGCTATTACCAGCCTCAGTACTCTCAGTTCACTCTCACCATAGGAGCCCTCTTAGATCCTGCCACAGAGGATCTCCACAGTACTCACCCTCTCCGCACTGTTATCATAGATCACTTTATTTGCCTGCGTACTCCAGACGGAGGTCTCGCTCCCCTAGATCTCCTATGAGATCGTCCTGCACTTAGGACAGGAGATATTCTCCATATTACCATTCATCCTGGCATTACCACAACAGGTATTACCATCACCAAGGCTACTACTTGCACAACTGCTTGTACAGTCACTCCCGTTCCATCTCCCCACACTATCACGGAAGATGATCTTATAGTAGCGCCAGGCTGCCATCATCTCACCCATCTATCAGACCACCAACTCTCTCAGGGGATACTCCTGCTCCGGTAGACCACCCCGATGAGCATCGGGAGTCTCTCCAACAACAACCGCAGCCTGAAACTGACTCAACTAACATGTTATCTTCTTCCCCAGACGACAGTCTTCCCTGGTGATACTTCCCCAGTGGATGACATTAAACAATTCCATCACCTTTTCAGGAGGGTGGCAGAGTCTCAGGAGGTGCAACTTGGTGAACTTAAACAGAAACAGCATCGTCTGCTTAAAAACCTGCAGCCATCACAGAAGAATAAGATGGCCCTCCCCTTAGCCGAAGCATTCCTCGAGATCGCAGATGACATATAGCAGTCACTGGCTTTTTCCTGGGCCACGCATAAACAGGCCAATAAGAAATATTTTGTGACTTCAAAAGGGATGGAGTTTTTATTTACCCATCCACAACCAAATTCCTTGGTTGTTGACGCCGCTCAACAACGAGCAAAGAACCCTCAGCACAAAAATGCTCCCGGTGATAAAGAGGCCAAGCGTTTAGACCTGTTCAAGAGGAAAGTCTATTCATCCTCCACATTAACGCTTTCAATGGCAAACTACTGCGCTCTCCTCTCTAATCACAGCTTTGATAACTATTCAAAGCTCATGGCACTCCTGGAGCATCTTCCGGAGGACAAACGCCAGTTACTAAAGTCAGTGGTAAGGAGGGCTATATGGCATTGAGGACTGCCCTGCAAATTTCCCTGGACATTGCTGACGCTGCAGTTCAAACCACTGCTACATCTGTGGTGATACGACGCTTCTCCTGGCTGCAGATGGCGGCGGTGCCTAAGGAGCTTCAGGCTAAAGTGGAGGATCTGCCATTTGATAGGCAAAGTCTCTTCGCGGCTAACACAGATCAGGTCCTCCACTCAGGAAGGGACTCTAGGACTACCCTCAAGACACTGGGGATGTATATGCCACCGTATCGCCGAAGGTGCTATACCCCTTACTACAGGCAGCGGCAGTTCTCCTTTACCAACCCCATGTTCCGGCAATATGAACCCCAACAATGGGGCAAGCCACGTCAGCAGAGGCGACGCCCGCAATCTACGAGAATGCCTGCTCAACACAATAACAAGCAGCAATTTTGGTGGGCTAGTCGAGGGACTGCAAATCATCTCTCTAACCGCTTGTACAGAGACCGGAAAACTTTTTCACCATCGTTTACGCCCATTCAGACTCAGGTGGTTCTCCATCACCACCAACTGATGGGTCCGTGAGCTGATAACATCTAGCTATACCATCCCTTCTCCCCCCCCCACCAGTCCCCTGCTCCTGTCGATCTTCAGGGACCCTGCTCACGAGGCTCTCCTCATGCAGGAGCTTTCACGTCTCATCGATATTGGGGCAGTGGAGAGGGTACCTGAGCAATTCCAGGGCAGAGGGTTTTATTCCTATTTCCTAACCGAGAAGAGCTCAGAGGGGTGGAGACCTATCCTGGACCTTCGATTGCTCAATCAGCATCTCAGAAAGTACAGATTCAAGATGATGACACAAGCTTATATCATTCTGGTGCTGAACAGGGGAAACTGGTTTACGTCCCTCAACTTACGGGATGCATACTTTCACATTACATACACCCCGCACGCAGATGTTTCCTCAGATTCATCGTTGGCAACCAACGTTTTCAATACAGAGTCCTGCCATTTGGCCTCTCATCTACTCTGAGAGTCTTCTCCAAAACAATCGTGGTAGTATCAGCCTATCTTCATCGCCAAGGCATTACGATATTCCCATATTTGGATGATTGCCTGATCAAAGCAACCACTTACCACCAGTTGCTCCATGCCACCCATGTGACGAGAGCTATTTGTGACACTAGGACTTCTAATAAATGTCCAGAAGTCGTCATTCATACCCCAAGAGTCCATCGAGTTCATTGGGGCTCAGTTAGGACTCTTTAACAGCCAGGGCTTATCTTCCCATAGACAGATTCAACAAAATACGAGATCTAGTCCACATCATATCTGAGTCCCAGAACCGACATACTTACCTGTTTACGACTCCTGGGACATACGGCAGCCACCACTTACATGGAACAGCACGCGAGGCTCCATCTCAGATACCTACAGCATTGGATAACTTCTGTGTACTGCCCACACAGCCAAAGTGTTCATAGAATGGTAATGGTACCACCTATGGTACGACAGACCCTTAAATGGTGGGCATCCCTCGCCAACATGCTTACTGGTCTTCCCTTCCACAACATGTAACCCGACATACAAATCACGACAGACGCCTCTCTGATAGGATGAGGAGCTCATTGTGCAAAGGAACGCGCTCAAGGTCAATGGACAGTGACAGAGGTGCTCCAACATATCAATTTATTGGAGCTAAGGGCCATATACAATGCATGCAAGGCATTTTCATACACAATCCGAGGACATACAGTCCAAATCTTTACGGACAATACCACCATGGTCTACTACATCAATTGCCAAGGCGGCACCAGATTGAAATCCCTCTGTGTGGAAGCCACCAAGCTATGGAACTGGTGCATTCACCAACAAGTCAGCATCATGGCCACATATCTGCCTGGCAAAGACAACATCACTGCAGATGCGTTCAGCAGACATTTTTGTCTTCAGCACGAGTGGGAACTCAACCGATGTGTAGCACACTTTCTCCTCCAGAGATGGGGGTACCCCACCATAGACTTGTTCGCAACCCACCTCAATACAAAATGCCCGAAGTATTGCTCCAGAGCAGGGATTGCCCTGAAGTCTCTAGGGGATGCGTTCCTGATACATTGTGGCCAAAAGCTACTCTACGCTTTTCCTCTATTTCCACTTCTTCCCAGAGTACTGGAAAAGATAGCCATGGACAAAGCCACAATTATACTTGTAGCCCAATTCTGACCCAGACAGATGTGACTTCCCTTTTTGATGCAAATGTCTGTACAATCTCCGTATCACTTACCAGAACATCCAGATCTCCTGACACAATGGGGATGGTCTGTTACACACTCCCAGATCGACCGACTACATCTCATGGCTTGGCTCCTAGCTGGCTCCGCCGCGCAGAGATGACCTATTCTCAACAAGTAAAGGAGGTATTGATACATAGTAGACAATCCACACGCAAGACCTATCTGTATAAATGGCACCGATTTCATTCCTGGTGCACTGATAATAACCTGAATGCTTTGACCATCCTTCTCCAACGTATTCTTGGTTATGTATTACACCTCCATCACTCTGGACTGGCGTTGTCATCAGTCAGGGTCCACGTCTCAACCATCTCTGCCTTCAGGCAACCCATTGAGGGCTATTCGTTATTTGTCCACCCCATGACCAAACGGTTTTTGAAAGGACTCATGAACCTTTACCTTCTACGCAGGACTCCTCCTGAACCTTGGGACCTGAAATTAGTTCTGGACACACTCATGTACCCACTGTGTGGTAAGTATGGCAAGTTCACCATACTTACCATGAAAGTCATCTTTCTCCTGGCGATTACATCGGCACGACGCGTGGGTAAACTCGCTGCCCTTTCGATGAAACCTCTTTATATTACGTTTTCTAGCCACGGAGTTGTACTAAGACTCCACCCCAACTAAGACTCCTTAGTTGTACTAAGACTCGGCAACTTCTTGTCGAACGTCAATTCAGAATTTCATGTTAATGATCCTGTAGTACTTTCAACCTTCTACCCCAAACCTCATGCCTCACTGCGTGAGGCCCGCTTATACTCTTTGGATATTTGCAGGGCGCTGGCTTTCTATTTGGAGAGGACTTGTCCCTTCCGACAATCACAGCGCTGACTCTTATGCACGAATGACCGAACCAAGGGCCAACCCTTATTGTCGCAATGCATCTCCAAATTAATTGTAAAATACATCACACACTGCTACTCGTTACGCAACAATTCTCTACCTACCTCTCTCTGTGCTCATTCCACGAGGGCGATGACTACAGCATTTCTCAGAGGTGTTCCCTTACAGGCCATCCGACGCGCGGCAACCTGGTCTTCCGACATGACCTTCGCAAAACATTACATGGTAGATGCAATCCTCCGAGACTCAGCACTGGCTACCACAGTGCTCTCCACAATTCACACATCATAATTCTGAGCCCTCCTCCATAGAACAGACAACAGCTCACCTACAGTGGAGCACCCACGGGGACTACTGAAGAAGAGGAAGTTACTCACCTTGTGCAGTAATGACCATTCTTCGAGGTGTCCCCATGGGTGCTCCAGGACCCACCCTCCTCCCCGCTTCGGAGTCTCCTCTTTATATTTTTCAGGAGTAACCCGATTAGGAGGAACTGGCAGGAGCCGGACCGTGCACACACTCAGAAATAGTGCGAAAGGCACATGGTCCGGCTAAACCACGGCTAAAGAATCTCCAACCTGAGGTGCCGGGACGAGCCCGTCACCTAGAGTGGAGCACCCACGGGGACACCTTGAAGAACTGTCGTTACTGCACTAGGTGAGTAACTTCCTCTTCTGTCGACTGACTGTAGATTTTCCTGCATAAAAATGCGCTTGAGGTTTGGACGCTTTGCGGGTTTTTGTGCACCTGTTTTTGCACGAAAACCTGTAGAGTAGATGTAGCCTCAGAGATCCTAAAATTGCAGGTAGATGAGGGAAGCAGTGAGAAACGATTTATGCTGGCTCTTGACAAAAAGGGAAACTGGTACAATTTGTGCAACAATGTAACAGTATCACACATGGAGTTCAGTTCTGAAGGAAAGATCCTGGGGTTTTTCTGGATAATTCTGTAAAGCTGCTTTTCCCCAATATGGAGCTGCAATGTTTTTTTTAAAAAGGCAAATATTTTGATGCTTTTTTCAAGGGACTAAGTATTGGCAGTATATAACAACATGTCTGTAGTTTGAATATAATTTCAGTGTTGATTCATAGAACAAAATGGAGAATGAGTAGAGACATAAATATTGAATGCGGAGGCAAAGCTGTGAGAACTAGTTTGGAAAGGGAGGCATACAGAGTAGAGTAATAGCATGTATAATATAGTGGAAAACAATCAGTTACTACTTTTTACTCATCGCATCGAGCAAAAGAACATCCAAAGAGAGTGGAAACTTAAATGAAAATTTAAAAGCATTCTATATGTAACATGTCATCAATTTATGGAGTTTATATCTGCATGAAGTCAAAGCAAATGTTTCATTAATTTAAAAAATAAAAGCCTAGATAAATTTCTCTAAGATACTTTCGAAAAAGCCTCTTTCGAAAAACAGCGTCTAAACTGCAAGCAATACTTTCGAAAAAGCAAGCCGCTTTTTTGAAAGAGAGCACCCAGGCAGTCTGGATGCTCTCTTTCGAAAAAGCACAGTTTGCATTACATAGCGCCTTTTTTCAAAAGAGCACTTTTGAAAAAAGGCGTTATTCCTCATTAAATGAGGAGTACCACCGTTGAAAGAAAAGCCGCGTTCTTTTGATTTAATTTCGAAAGAACGCGGCTGTAGTCTAGATGCAGGTGAAGTTTTTTGAAAAAAAAAAAGCTACTTTTTTTGAAAAAATCCTGCAGTCTAGACACAGCCTAATAGTGGGAAGCTATTATATTGGTTCAAGGGTTAATGAGCCTTATGCTTCAGAGAGTAAAACAAGAGAGGCCATGGAGAAGTGAAGTGATGCATTGTAGCAGAGTTAAAGCAAGGGTTTCAAGACAACTGACTGAGACGCACCCGTAAACGAGGTGTGATTATACTGAAGCAAAATGCAGGACAATGTAGCACTTTAAAGACTAACAAGATGGTTTATTAGATGATGAGCTTTCGTGGGCCAGACCCACTTCCTCAGATCAAATAGTGGAAGAAAATAGTCACAACCATATATACCAAAGGATACAATTACAAAAAATGAACACATATGAAAAGGACAAATCACATTTCAGAACGGGGGGGAGGGGGGGGGGAAGGGGAGGAAGGAAGGTAAGTCATCAATTCACAGACACTTACCTTCCTTCCTCCCCCCCCCCCCCCCCCGCATCCCCCTCCTGTTCTGAAATGTGATTTGTCCTTTTCATATGTGTTCATTTTTTGTAATTGTATCCTTTGGTATATATGGTTGTGACTATTTTCTTCCACTATTTGATCTGAGGAAGTGGGTCTGGCCCACGAAAGCTCATCATCTAATAAACCATCTTGTTAGTCTTTAAAGTGCTACATTGTCCTGCATTTTGCTTTAGCTACCCCAGACTAACACGGCTACATTTCTATCACTATTCTACGTGTGATTATACTTTGAACCTTCTCTTCTTACTGTCTCCATTTAAATCTAAACAATTCTGCAGTACTAGATCTCACAAATAGTTCCTGGGAACGGCTGAGCACTGTCCCATAACAAAGCCACAAACACTAGAAAGTTTTCCTTGGTATGTTACAACTCCTCAATCATTGTTTGCTTTAATAGCAAACAAGATGGATGCTCATCCTTTGGCATAGGGAACAAATGGATAATGTATTCATTGTTAGAATTTGAACCAGGTAACTTACTGCACTACCGATATGATTCAATTATTCACATGGATGTTTGTTTTGATATTTCCCCCACTTTTGTAATCAGCAATTTAATTGGGTTTCTTTGATCATTCTAGAGGTGTGTTTGATGCTTCTCTCAAAATGGCTGGGTTCTATGGACTGTACACCTGGCTGACTCACACCATATTTGGAATTAATATTGTCTTCATACCATCAGGTAAGAACCAAAGCAAATGTTATTTAATTACAGATGGCAGCTATGCATCCATTTATTGTGCAGTGGCAGTACTGGTTAAATATTGCCTGAATGAAGATCTTAGTTTGATATATTAATAATTACATAATATAATACATAGTAATACATAATATATAATTACACATGCAAACTATGCTTAAAATAATGTTAAGGCTTCAAATTTGAGTATTCAGAATTAAGAAAATGCCAGAACAAAGGTCCTTTGTGTGGTCCTAGGCTCACCAGACATCTTCTCCTAATCTATTCCTCCCCCTCCATCCAGTCCCATTTTTGTCCCTTTGCAGTAAGATTGCTACCTTTTGCCATGCTTTGAGAGTGCCATTTGTGGATTATCATTGAGAGCAGAGGAGTGAGGCTTTTTGGTGTCACCATCCTTGCCTGGCCTCACTACATCCTGGAGCAGTCACAGCTTTGTCCTTGTAGCCCTGGGCTAGTGTGCACGTGTGCTCTGTGGGTATGGCATAACACAAGCCTGTTCGTTCTCTCTCTCTCTCTCGTGCAAGATGTGAAAGGGTAAATGTGTACATGGTTTACTGATGAGCCTGGGCTCATTCGTTACATGCAGGCTCCCAGTATGTGCGGGGAACTGACTTAAAAGCCGGCTCCCACTGTTTCCTGGGGAGTCACCTGTCTCCTTCCCCTCCACACTGCTGCCTCTATATCAGAGGCAGTAGCATGGAGAGGATAAGCAATCGATGCACACAGGGAGCCACCTACCCTTACTTTCTCCCCATGTGTAATGCCTGAAATTTTCAGTAGTTATATAATTAAACACATTTTAACATCACACACATGCACATGTGCACGCTGGGCGGGGATGAAGTATGCTCACTTGTTCTCTCACTCTGGGTTGGCACCTGCCTAGTCTGACGTTAAGGGCTCATCTAGATTACAGGGAACGGTTGAAAAGATATGCAAATTCTTCAGGAATGTGCATATTTTCTTCCAATCACACTTTCGAAAGCGGAACTTTTGAAAGTGAAAGTAATTAAAATTCTCTTTTTTGAGAAAGCGCAGCTTTTTGACAAAGGGGGCAGTTTGCCGAAAAAGCCGCGTCTTAATTACTTTCACTTTTGAAAGCTTTGCTTTTGAAAGTGCGATCGGAAGAAGATATGCAAATTGAATTTGCATATCTTCTTTCAACCGCTCCCCGTAGTCTAGATGAGACCCCTGTGCTGTAAGAGTCTAGATCATGCTCAGTGAGGACAGAATCTTTCTTTGTTTGGCACTTAAATCCTTTGAAATCTCAGTTCATGTGGAAACTGATCAGTTTTCAAAGGCATTTAAGTCAGTCAACTTTGGGTTCATTCTTGGAAATGGCTGAAGCTTTTTTATTTATTTATTTAAATGACTTCCTGAGACTTACACATGACACCTACAATTTCAGTGGAAATGATTAAAATTTAGCAAAGTTATAAGCAACTGGAAACAGGGCCTTGAAAAAGGGGAAATGTTGGGCAACCATAATTACAAGTCCTATCTATGATTAAAAACTATTTGGGAACAAAAAAACATATTGCCTATCACAACTGTATTGGTGTATAAAATACAAGTTTCTACCATGGGTTGACAAGACTGTTTCTCCAGCTTGCTTTTTTCCCCCCATCCATTTTGATGTCATGATCAATCATTTTTTATGTGGAAAGAATTTAAGTATCAAAATATTGGAGAAGGTTAGCTGTGATGTGTTTAAAAAGAAAAGGAAGAACTGTATATTCCAAATGCCTGATCTGCCACCCTTTTTTGTTCTTATTCCAAGTGGACCTGTTGATTTAAATGGGCTGTTTTCACAGCAAAGGTGGCAGAATCTCATCCAAAGTATTTTTTTGTAAACTGTTTATTTTTTCAGTTCTCTCCTTAACATCTGACTTATGGTGTACTCTATTATGTTAGCATTGGCAGCAATCCTTGGAGCTGTTCCATTCCTGGGAACATACTGGGCAGCTGTACCTGCAATTCTAGATCTGTGGCTCACCCAAGGAGAAGGATGCAAAGCCATTTTGCTTTTGGTTTTTCACCTGTTGCCAACATACTTTGTAGACACAGCAATCTACTCGGATATATCAGGGTAAGTGTCTCACTGCAGACTTCTCAAAGTAAGGTGTTTTTTAATGTTGGATTACACTCTTCCCTTTATTAACTATTGTGGGGATTTTCAGTGTTTTGAAGCACACTGAACAGGTTTAATAAGACCATATAATAATAAATCTAACTTTTCAGAATATCAGTACTACCACGAGACTCTTCTCTCTAACACACAATCAGAAAGTCTGTATAACATAAGTCTTACATCATACCCTGAAAGTCCACCAATTCTGTCTTTGCTTGAGCATGAATGGAAGCAAATATAGGAGCACAGGAATTGCCATATGTATTGAATTAGACCAATGGTTCATCTAATTCAGGATCTTCACTCCAGAATGACCAGTACGAGATGCCTAGAGGAAGACACAAGAAACTCAACAGTAGGCAACTATGGATTAATCAGTCCATAGTGGAAGTTTCTTTCAAACTCCCTTTATGTAGAGATTGACTTACTCTCTGAAGTCTGAATACCAAAGTCTGGGGCTCTCCTTAAGAATGTTCTGGCACCTACCACCAGACATAAAAATGTCAGGACTACAATTCAGATTTTTAAAGATATCTTTAGATGCCTAAAGATACAGACAGGCACCTCACCCCCATTGTAGGTACCTAAATATCTTTTAAAAATCTGGTCCTGTCAGCTTGATCTTCTTCCTGATTTCAATAATTGAGAGAGAAGAAAAACTCCAAACCTGTGTAAAGTTGAAATCCAACCCCTTCAGTGGCATCTAGAATAATGGGCAGCTGAAACTTTCAGGTGGTCTTCCTCTATGTATAACACTAACTAGAGCTCATTGCAGTGATCTAGTCTGGAGGTGTCAAAAATAACTCTGAGATCCATATCCGTGAGGAATGATCACAAGCTCGTAGTGATGTACAAATATAAAAATATGCTCTTCAGCACTGCTACTGTCTCTGCCTTTGGGAGCAATTGTAAATCTTTTAGGACCCTTAAATTATTTTAGCAAGATGCTTGAACAGCTTAATTTTTAATGTAATGCACCTAGGGATGTTCATTAAATCAGAGCAGTAATAATTCTGTGAAAGTACAAGATTTGCCATAGTCTTAAAATCTTTTGGAGTCCTCCAACTGGGCCAGGTAATGATACTGTGCAGAGAGAACTGGTCCTGGTCTTAAGTTTCTTCGCACTATGACATTAGTTGCTTTTCTTGTGAATTTGTTCCAGTAAGTGAAGTATAAATTACTACTGTTCTCCTAGGATAGATTATTTATGCTTGTAGGGACAGTGCTCATTAAAAGGTCAATCACTTCATTTATTTATTCATTAGAAGTTTGTTTTTCACCTGCAGTAAGATGGCTATGTTTATTTCCCATAAAATGCCTGTGATGGACATTTATTTACTGAGGGTCAGAGCAGAAACCCTACTGTTCCCATTAAATAAAAACAATCTTAAATTAAGTGCATTAGAAATAACTATAATTGGGTTATGCAGGGTTCTCTAAACGTGTAAACTGATATTGGTCCTCTCTCATCAGGCAACTTTTTGCAGCAGCTGCCTATGCAATTTAACAATCTGAACCAAAAAAAAAAAAGTTGACACATCAATGGAGAAAACGTACAGTTAAAGAACTCAGGATTCAGTGACAAGTTGACTTTTTTTAGTGAGAGAAACAAAAGATATGTCTAAATCCCACCTTCTCATAATCAGATGGTTTACTCCTGTCCCTGCTGTGTATTAGATCTGATTTATGTCACAAGCGAAGCTCAGTTGTGTGTTACGTTTTGAGCTCCCAGTCTGTGCAGTAGTGCCAAAGATCAGAGCAGCAGTAGTGGAGGTGGTATAAGTCCAGACTATCATGTCTCTTCGGCACTGTGTATAGAAGTTTCATAGCAATTGCCAGAACTGTGCCTGACTAGACAATATTCTCATTCCTTTATATTCATTTTCACCAAAGCATGTCAATTACTTACTTTAAACTACAAGCTTGACCTGGTGGCTGGTCGGTCCTGTCACTCTTGTTCAAAGGGGGTTTGGTGCATCTTCCTCTGCCTTTCCATTTCTTTTTTTAAGTGGGGAGATAGCCAGGCCTTCAAACCTCAGGACATCATCTTTGAGACAATTGCTACAATCTTAGAGAGCATTTGTTGCTAGATTGCTCCCAAACCTATGTTACCTAGACGGCTTTAGATATTTTCTTTCATTTATCCAGTTTCATTCCACAAATAAAAATTAATTCTAATGAGAGAATATGAAATGTTGTGAATATACAAACTACTCTTGTTAGTGTATATCAAGGTTAGAAAGCACATGATAAATTATTGTTCAGTAATAAGAGGTTATATGAAGACAAATATTGTGACCCATTTTACAAATTGTAATTCAAACCTTTTTTTTTTAAAAAAGGGTTTTATGCTAATCCTTTAGCATTTCCCTTTCGAAAATCTGAAGCCTACCTAGAATCAAATATTTGGAATAAAGTCTTCCCTTCTTCAATATATGGAATGTGTCTACTACATTGTGGACATTACCAAAATCAAAATTTAATTAATAATACTTAGAATGTGTGTACTCACAACATTGATAGTGATCTGTAGTTATATCCGCTTGATATGCTAAATAACATTTGCTAATCAATCCACATTTCTATAGATGATACTACAGGTTGTACCTCCCTTAACCGGGACACTCTGGTCCAGCAACATCCATGATCCAGCAGGACCAAGGAAGTTTCTAGTCCACAGGGACCCAGAATAGGGAGAGGTTTGGCTGTAGGGCAAGAGTGCAATTATGGGGAACCAGCGACTCAGCCAGAACCCCTTTCTAGAGGGGGATGTGGGTGGTACAGCAGGGAGTTCTGGCCCCGGCAGCTGTGCGGTAATGGGGAGCTGGCCCTGGCCACGCAGCTCTGGTCCCCATGGCAGCTAGGGATCTCCAGCCCCAGCAGTAGTGGGGCCAATGGCAGCTAGAGAGCTCTGGCCCAGGCCAGGCAGCAGCAGCAGGATGGGGCTGGAGCCCCATTCAACATGGCCATGTGGGGAGGGACCTCCCCATCTCTAGAAAATCCCCTAATTCAGGACCGATCAGCCCCCAAGGGTGCCAGACCAGGGATGTCCAACCTGTATTCAGCAATGTTTTATAATAGCAAATAATAACTTATCCTTCTTGTGCTGTAATTCCAGAGGTGGCCATCCCTACCTGACAGGCCTTGCAGTAGCTGGTGGAGCATATTACCTTGGATTGGAAGGAGCGATCATAGGACCCATACTACTTTGTATTCTGGTGGTTGCCTCTAACATATACAGTGCCATGTTAGTGAGTCCAACAAATTCAGTTCCTACCCCATCACAAACTTCATGGCCTTTGCAGATATACCAGTAAGTAATAGATTAGTGTGGTGTGAAATGAATCACTGACTGTATAGGAAGAAACTTTTTAAAAATAATGACTATTCATTTTGGGGTTTAGGAAGAATTGGTTATTCTATAATACTCTGGAAATAAAATTTAGGGAGTGGATCGTGGTTTCTAAAGCAGTCTAAAGAATAGTACTGCAACCACTGATATAAATAACATTGGGAAGGTAAGATTAGGGATTGTGAGTTTGAGCCTGCAATTAATGTACATGAAAAATATCAAAATCTCCAACAGGGGCTGCTCACATGAACAAAAAATAAATAATAGGCCCATTGTAAATTTGTCTTGCTTTGTGAGTGTTATAATGCTTTCCATATTTATGCAGTCCCACAATATACATTACTCCTGTAGCTATCCATTGTATCATTCTTTTTCCTTTGTTGTGAAAAAGCATTTGTTTGCTTTCCCTCAGTAAGTGAATTTTTTTCTTTCAGGACATCTAGAGAGAATCCCGAGGAGATGAAAATAGCCACTGAGTGATATTTATGCTATCTTGCACCTCATCAGCATGAAGTTGTCATTCTCTTCTACCTGGATTGAGTTCAGAACAGTCATGGCCTTCTGTCCCTTTTTCACCTGTGCCTAGTTACAACTCACGGTGAAGCACAATTAAAAAAACAAAGCAAAACCCATCTGCTGGCCTTATATTAGTAAGCACTTTGCCTTTGCAAGAGAGACTGTCTGCTTCCCATCACTTTGCATATTAACACATAGACTTAAAGTTCAGATGCCTTGTTTATAGAATTTTTCTTCATAAAAATGAAGGACAAGTAATATCCACTGAGTCAAGGATACCATCTGCTGAAATGACTACCTTGGCTTTTATTTCTTTGGAAGTTAGCATTATTAGATTTTTTTTGTAATTTTATACAAGCTAACCCCCAAGTCTTTTGTTGCTGGAATATTTAGTTGATCTAAGGGTATATTTACCCGTGGAGATGCTAAAACTTTTAAAGGTATGAAGCATCGGCTGTTAAAAGAAAATGTAGTGTAATTATCACCTGTTTCTTTGAGAGGTGTGACAGTCTCCATTCAATAAATAACATGAAACTTACTTTATGTATACACTAACCGTGTTCTTGCTGTAAGGGAGTGGTAGTTCCAAGTGTGGGTTATTCTCATGTGGAATAGGAGTATTTGTGAAAACAATTTAATCCTTGGGTTCACTTTTGCAGTTAAACTTAGTATTCTATTGTTTTAGTTTACTGATGAAACTTAATGCATCTAAGATGATATACCTGAAGTCCCAATGGATTTTGGCCAAATTTAACCAAAGAACTTAAATATTTCCAGGCAGATGATGCTGAATGATTGTGTTCACACTATTTTTTTAATTCCCATTTATTGAGAATGTAATGAGATGGTGGGGAGAGCGGAAAAGTGCAGGATGGACAGACCTCAAATTCCTAAAATTTATTTTGTACTGAGCACCAAATTCAAGTACATTAGAACTATTTTCCTGATCTGCTGTTCTTACATTACAGTTTTAGTGGCACTGAGGCTTCCCATGCCTTGGTTATTGATGCAGGTTTGGAATAGTGGTTTATTAGCATCAAAAAAGTAATTTAAATTATTTTTTGTGTAAGTTCTTAAATTCAAAAGACAGATACAGTTTGTAATACCAGAGCAAAACCATTTAATTCCTGATAGATTGTACCTTGAATTTATGGCAGGGTTTCTTTTCTGATTTATACAAAATACAGGCCATATCATGCACTTCATCTCTCCTTGCATTATAAAACAGCGATAGTGCAAATCTTTCCATATATTAGACCCTGGAATCTGGTTCAACCCAAGAGTGAGAGGTTGTTATAGATCACTATTGGGTATTTGATATGACATTGCATGTATTTATATATAATATTTCTAAGACTGAATTTTAGTTTTCCATCTAAACAGTGCTCTAAAGCAGTCTAATGTGTTTAGTACTTAGAGAAGTACTGATGTAGACTTGTCAATAAACTAATGAGCACTATGCATTCAGATATTTAAAGAAGATAACTTTGAGAAGTAGTCAAAAATAGTGCCTGCAGTTTTTTACATGAAACTTCTTATGTATAAATACAGGGTTATTACACTTAAAACCACAGGAACAAATTTGGAGGCTAGAATGACACCCTTTCATAAATTTTGCAGGAAGGCTTTGACTTAAACTTGCTAACTCAAGGTACAGTGTGTATTTTTGAAGGAAGTGATGGCTTTAACTTAGAATTTCCTTGCTTTTGTGAAATAAAATTAGAGCCTTTACATTATTTGACATTTTGTTTCATAAATGACACAGAAAAAGTCAGGATTTCACTAAGAGTATTAGTATTCCTGTAGTACACAGGCTAGTATATGAATGATAGAAAATAATTGCTTTTGGGAAATTGCTACATTTGGTTATATTAGTTTATTCTATTGTGCTGAGCAACCTTATGAATCTGTTTTGATTTATCAAGTCATTGGGTACCCAGGCAGCTTTTGAAGAGGGTTGTCACTTGAGAGAAGAATGCATGCAACTATCAAGAATCCTTAAGCTTCAATAATACTTACACTTTTCCCTTGCTGCTTTTTTGTCACTATTAAAGATTGTGTTTTCTACATTAGACAGCATGTTCATTTGTAACCTGATCTTCCATATTCCTGGGTTACTGAACTTGTGATGTCAATTATTTCCATATTATCAGACTTATGTAAATGTATACCTTCCTTGACTATCTAGTATGTGACTCATTGTTAGTCTGTTAGTGTAAAAAAAATTGTTACTAGTAACTAATAGCCTGCACATTTTCACTTTTAATAAATCCGTTTTCATATATGAAAACATACAAAATTGGAAATATTTTTAAAGTCAGCTTTCCAGCAACTTAAAAATTATTTTATCCATGCTGTTCTTTAAAAGGCAAGAGAGAGAGGGAAAGAGAGAATAATTCAAGGTGTGATACTTTTTTATGAAAAGAAGCATGATTGAGTATTTTTTAACCCAGGTGTAAAGATCCCAGGGAAAATGTGTAAATTCTTTTTGAGCAGCTCTTTGGCATTCTGAATAGGGACCTCCCTCTACTCAGTATTTATAACCTCTAGCATAATAAGATTTGATTTAGTCTGGGTGGTCTTAGCATTACCATATAAAGTGTTTCTATAATAATAGGCAAATTAAACACTGTGTGTGCAAATAGAAATGCAGTCATTTTTAGATGGTGCTCAGCAGTGGAATAATGACAACATAAGGTTGCCAGCTATGATGCTATCATGTTTTTCTAGTTAACAATTATTGGATTAGGAAATCATTAATTTCTTACAAAACTGCAGACCGCAATAAAAAACTGTAGAAAATGTAACTGCTGTCTCCTGTGATAAACATAACGAATGCTATCTTCATTTTCAAAAAATGTTAATGCAGCAAAAATGTTAAATCGTCTTTTTAAAAGGCTGAGCCTAAATTGAACAACAACACCTTTTAAAAATGTAAAAGAAAATTCTGGTCATAGTTCAGGTTAAACTCCTTATCTTCTCAGATAAAGTTGCCGCAATGCTAATCCCTAGCACTATGGTTATTAGGCTACTTATTAAGGCTGCCACCCCAGCAGACTTATTTGTACACTGGAGCTGGAAGGACACCATGATGCAAGAGTCCAAGATGGCACTTTGCATCCATGCATGGCAGAATGGCCCACCACTTCCTTCATAAAATATTGACTGTTAGTACTATGAGAATACCTGTTTACACATAGTCCCCCTCACTGCAGAGCACAATGCTGGACTCATGGTAACAACTCTGAAGTTAGACTATATTTTAATGTCTTTGCATTAAAGATGTGTATTTTCAATTAAATTTCACAGACCTTATTTAATATTGAAAACTGCATTTAATTTTCTGTAGACAATTTCAGGGATGCCTGTAGTCATAACAGAAAATAATGATTTCCTCTCTTCCAGTTACTGTTGACATTCCTTAAACCTACAGATGGATCTTCTCCAGAGCTCCCTTTTCTGATTTGGTTTACTTTGAGAATAAAAACAGTGTTTTCTCTTCCTCTTTTGGCACTCCAGTGAATTACAAAATGTAGCAATGCAGTTCCCTTTCATTCCCAAGATTTCTGTGAAATAAAATGGCTTGAAGCTTTTAAAGTCATGTGGATTTAATCTTTAATGTGGCATTGTTTCTTATTGTCAGATTTAGTCAAGTTCCTTCATGCCTTACAATGAATGTCCACAAGTATTTTTTTGAAGGTAAAACAGGAAATATATGACAATATTTGGAAGCATGAAAAATGAGCTAAGTGTTTTTAAAAATCAGTAGTAATCCCAGAAGTAATGATGGTATTCAAGGATTCCACATTAGTTGGTTTTTTTAAAACAAAAGTGCATAAATATGATCCACCTGTTTTTCTTCAGATTATTTTTAATACAAATTTTCTTTAGTGTTACCTAGTAATGAAATGTTTGTTGCCTATAAATAGTGAATATAAACATTTTCTAGAACTTATCTGTATAAGGTATACAATAAATAGGTAGAGACTGGGGAGCAGCTGTCAGGTGACTAAGTAAACTGCTCGGATGTAATAGTGGTACAAAACAAGTCATTGTTAGTCTTTTTAGTAACAGCTCAAGAACTAGTATTTATAGCCTGTTCAATCTGTACTTCAAAGAGTAGACACGACTGGTTCCAAATGAGGGAGTTTGCCAGACCAGGGAAGGTCAATTCCATCCCTTTGCTAACAGGTCTCTGGGTTCTCCCAGGGTCCATCGGTAGACCAAGTGGAGCTCCCTTGCCCCCAGGCTACCAGCTCCCAGCTCTGCTGGCCAGTCCCCTGGGGCCATCAGGCTCCACTCACCCTCGGGGCTACCATAGCTCCAGTGACCAGCAACTTCTGGGACCCCACTGTCCCTGAGCTGCCGCGGCTCTCAAACACTAACACTGCCACAGCTCCAGAGTGCTGAGGCTGCTATGGCTCTGGGGTTGCCGGGGTTCTGCTGTGCGAGGCTGCTGGACCCCATTATCCCGGGGCTGCCACGGCTTCCCAGCTCCAGGGCTGCCATAGCAGCCATGGCTCTGCTCCCCAGAGCCACCGGGGTTCTGCTCCTTGGGGCTACCAGGGCTTCTGCAGATTCACTACCCAGGACCCCTGGAGCTGCTGTGGATACGCTTCTCTGGAGGTCCTGGGGCTTCACTCCTCAGAGCCGCAAGGGCTGCCACAGTCAACCCCCATGGCCACCCAGCCCTCTAGTCCAGGGGCTCTCTGGTCTAGCAATATTCGTGGTCTTGCTGGACCACAATTGTTGCTGGGCCAGAGAGTCCTGGACAAGAGAGGTTCAACCTGTATTTGCACTGGTCTACCATAGCATTTCTAGCCTTAGTAGGTCATGAAATGCTAGGCCTTCAAATCCCCAATGTTGTTGGGTTTTTTCCTCCCCCACTTAGTTTAACATTTTATTACCTGGTATCTTTTATGAACTACTAGAATTGGAGTTAATTGCTTTGTCTTTTTTGTAAAATATGTTCCAAAATTCAGAGAGCATTTCTCTTTAGGACAACATTTTAAGTAAATTCCATTTTAGTCCATATTAAAGCCACATGTATGCTTCAGAGCTTCCCTAAACTAGGGAAGGACTTAAGCGCACATTTAAATGCTTGTATTCTGGTACTGAAGATGGAAGCATTTAGAGTCGTGTTGGAATTAAAGCAGGTGGGATAGGAAAATATTCCGATCTTGCACCTTTCCATTGGAATACATTCATTGTATATCTACGATGGGTTTTCAGTATGTTGAATTTAAAACTGTTTTAATAGTGGCCTTTGTCTTTGTTTTTATTTTCTCATCACTGGATCAGGGTGAACTATAACACTGGACTTCTGGTAAAAATAACTTCCATTTTTACCAATAACTGTGGAAGGCTTTGACATAGTCACAATGTTACAGCATGATACAGAGTTACATCAAAACAAAAGTCTGTTAAATGAAAAAAAACCAAATTGACATTCAGGAGTCAGTGCTGAAATAATAAACAAAACCTCTATAGTTGGCCTCTCTGCTGCTAGTCTCAGCACAGAGCACCTCTCTTCTAGAAGTACCTTGTCAAAGCAGCATCAGGGAACATTATTGCATTCTTACTGCCTGTGACTTATTTTTTCTGTGGATGGATGTCTTCAGTCTCCAGTGTCAGTCTGATGTATTTCACATGCACCAAATTCAGTCAAATGTTCACCTTTTTAAAAATGTAATAAAACATTACTCTGCAACATTCAGTAAAAGTTAAGTCTTTGTGTTTAACTGAGTAAGAGCTAAGCAATTAGCATATATATATACTCACCAATATTTGGTGTATTGATAGGAGGGCAACACAGCTTCTTTTCTGTACATGTTTGGTTACAACTAAACCCAAAGAAATTGTGTAACATTGAATTCCAGTACTAGTTTGGTTAATATCACCATAAATCTTTTGAATTACTAACCATCAGTTATTGTCCCTGACTTGAGGTATGCATTCCTATTTCAAATTATTTGTAAGGATTTAGAAAAGTAACTTCTACTACCCATTGTGTGTCAATTAACATGATGCATCTTCAGAATAAGAATTATATTCCAAAGTAATAATATCTGGATTGGCATTTTATAGTAATTGTTACTGCTTGTATCATTTGAAAAGAGAGCCCCTGTTGCCATCTATAGTGGAACAAGAAATATCAGTTGCTATTGATAAGAATTCTTGAGTAGACTGAATAATTATTTAAAAAACTTATTTTATTTTTGACTACTCGGAACATTGTTTCCTAGTAAATAGGTTTCATGTAGCAGCTATTACAAGCTTTTAACACAATATTGTATGACTAACAGAGTCCTTTGTAAACACAATGTTTAATATGCTTTGAAATAAAAATCTATTCTGAATGTTTGAAAAAAGTCTGGGCCTTTGTTAATGATTGAATGATAGCATAGTTGAACTGAATAAGCATTATGGTAAATTTGAGTAGATTCCTGGATGTAAATGTTCAAATAGATACAGTACAGTAACTCTCTACGGCAGGGGTGGGTAATCTTTTTTGGGGTTGGGAGCCACTGACCCCCTGAAAAATCATTTGAGAGCTGTACACTTTTAGAGCATTTCACCTGACCATAAAAGAGAAATGGTCAAATACAGCCTTTGTGGTTCCTTTCATCTTTAAAAATGTGGGGGCTGAAGATTAAGCTTGCAATATTCCAGTTTGGTTAGGCCAGTAGTGTTTGGCTATGTATATTTATATATTTGATACAGACATTTTTAGCAAATGTAACCTCTTTTCATAAAGCAGTCATCAAAAGGCTCCCAAATTACAGGATGTGGTGAACAGTGCATACACAGTTAGGGTACATCTAGACTACATGCCTCTGGCAACAGAGGCATGTAGATTAGACTACCCGGCATATGAAAATGAAGCGGCGATTTAAATAATTGCCGCTTCATTTAAATTTACATGGCTGCCGCACTGAGCCGATCAGCTGTTTGTCGCCTCAGCGAGGTAGTCTGGATGCTCCGCGGTCGACATCAAAGGCATTTGTCGACCTCCCAGGTATGCCTCATCCCAGGAGGCATACTTGGGAGGTCGACAAATGCCTTTGATGTCGACCGCGGAGTGTCCAGACTACCTCTCTGAGCCAACAAACAGCTGATTGGCTCAGCGCGGCAGCCATGTAAATTTAAATGAAGTGGAGATTATTTAAATCGCTGCTTCATTTTCCTATGCCGGGTAGTCTAATCTACATGCCTCTGTTGCCAGAGGCATGTAGTCTAGAGGTACCCTTACTGAGAAGATCTTAAAGTAACTTCTTCAAATTACTTAAAACCAGTCTATTTTCTCTTGTGTATCCATGCAAGAGGAGTGTCCGTGATCAGTACTAATCTAACTCCTTTTTAATTGGGTACCAACACAAATAAATGTCCATTTTTGATAATCAAAAATATACCATGTTATTGTGAGACCTCTTTATATTACATTTTGGAGCCAGATCCTATAGGAAATGAATTATAACCTTTAACATTGTGTGTTTTCTGCTGAGTGGAGGCCAATTTGTTAATATAAACAATGGGATTTACAGACTGAGTAGTTCACACTCCAGTGAATTATACCCCAGATTTATTTGGACCAGTTGACATAGAGCAGTGGTGGGCAATAATCTTTGACCGGGGGGCTACTTCAGAAATTTTTCAAATGGCCCCAGGCCTTCAGGCAGAAGGGGTAGGGCCAGGATGCTTCATGCTTTCCTGCCCACAGGTCCTGAGTGGTCTGGGGGTGGGGGAGCATGTGAGGTCTTTGCCCGTGCCCCCTCACAGAGAGAACTGCTAGCTGTTCTGAACAGCTGGTGGTTCCCTCTAGGCACCCGCGCCCCTGGAGGTGGGAGGAGACTTTGCGTGCCTCTCCCCCAAGCCAATCAGAACTTGGGGGTGAAGGGAGTATGCAAAGTCTCTTCCCGCCCTGCCCCAATCCTGCAAGGAGCGCACAGCCAGGGGAGTGCAAAGTGTCTCTCTGCCTGCCTTCTGGCGTACAGTGCTTAGTCAAAACACCAGGGTTGACTCTAAGCACCATGCACTCCCTGGTCCCTAGGCCATGATTGGCCTGGGGGTAGGGAGTGGCAGGACTTCTGTGGGTTGGATCAACCCTCTTGGGCTGGATTCAGCCCACGGAGGCCCTTTTGCCCACCCCGACACAGCCTTTTGGTGCTAAAGGAGTATGATCAACACTGGATACTTGTGAACAAAAGAACTAAGGGAAAGACCCACTTTTCAGGAATTTTCAAATGCTGAATCTATTTTGTGCATTAGAAGACCTCCTGGCACCATGTCTCTTTTCAATGTCTTATCTTTTGTATTTGCATGTTGCCATTTCTGACTTAAATTAGTTCTCAGGTCCCCTCTCCCCCCAAGCTATTTAAGCTGCCAGTATTGAACTAAATTATGTGAGGAAAATGGGAAAAGTGTGCCAGCTGTAGCTTCTTATTGCATTATATTATCTTTTTAAGAGATGCAAGTAGTTGGTACATTCTTATTGGACATCAGTCCTTTTTACTGTTACCATAAAGGACCTAACATTTGGGAATCCTAAAAAATCTTCTATGTACCCAGCCTTGCATGCATACAATCTGCATCTGTAATAATTTTTCTCTTTTTTTTTTTTAAACTGAGAATGTTATTGTCTACAGATTGGGGTGTAATAAAGTTGAACAGTTAGGCTACGTCTAGACTGGCATAATTTTCCGCAAATGATTTTAACGGAAAAGTTTTTCAGTTAAAAGCATTTGCGGAAAAGAGCGTCTAGATTGGCACGGACGCTTTTCCACAAAAGCACTTTTTGCGGAAAAGCGTCCGTGCCAATCTAGATACGGTTTTGAGCAAGAAAGCCCCGATCGCCATTTTCGCGATCAGGGCTTTTTTGCACAAAACAATACCGCGTTGTCTACACTGGCCCTCTTGCGCAAAAGCATTTTCGCAAGAAGGGCTTTTGCCCGAATGGGAACAGCATAGTATTTCCGCAAGAACATTGACAATCTTACATGAGATCGTCAGTGTTCTTGCGGAAATTCAAGCGGCCAGTGTGGACAGCTGGCAAATTTTTCTGTAAAAGCAACTGCTTTTGCGGAAAAACTTGCCAGTCTAGATGCAGCCAAGGTGTTAGTATCACAGTAAATTTTCAAAGCAGAGCAAAGCATAAGTCTATAATACTTTTAACTGTAGGTTCTAAAAGATCAAATGTTGCAGGTTTCAGAACATGATTACTTTTGTTTCTTAGTGAAGGTGGAAACTAAAGATGGGCAGTTTTTTGCCCCAACTTGTACCATTCTCAACCCCTTTGAAATTATTGTTGCAACAGGTATAAACCAGAATAAAATTATATGAAACAAATCTCTTCATCTGTTGCCTTCTCTAAGGATACCCCATCTCAGAGATCTGCAAAGTGATGACATGGATGTCTGTCTACACCTTTGCATAACAGGGTGCTCAGGGAGCAGTTAACCCTATTAAGAACATAAGAACGGCCGTACTGGGTCAGACCAAAGGTCCATCTAGCCCAGTATCCTGTCTGCTGACAGGGGTCAATACCAGATGCCCCAGAGGGAGGGATCACAACAGGCAATCTTCACGTGATCCCTCCCTGTCCCCCAGTTCCAGAGAAACAGAGGCTAGGGACACCATTCCTATCCATGCTAGCTAATAGCCATTGATGGACCTAACCTCCATGAATCTATCTAGCTCTTTTTTGAACCATGTTAAAGTTCTAGCCTTCACTTCATCCTCTGGCAAGGAGTTCCACAGTTTGACTGTGTGCTGAGTAAAGAAACTTGTTTTGTTGGTTTTAAACCTGCTGCCTATTAATTTCATTTGATGATCCCTAGTTCTTATATTGTGGGAATAAGTAAATAACTTTTCCTTAATCATTTTTCCCATACCAGTCATAATTTTATAGACCTCTGTCATATCCCCCTTTGGTCTCCTCTGTTGTAAGATGAAAAGTCAAAGTCTTTTTAATCTCTCTTCATATGGGACCTGTTCCAAACCCCTAATCATTTTTGTTTCCCTTTTCTGAACCTTTTCCAATGCCACCATATCTTTTTTGAGCTGAGGCGACCATATCTGTACGCAGTATTCAAGATGTGGGCGTACCATGGTTTTATATAGAAGCAATAAGATATTCTCTGTCTTACTCTCTATCCCTTTTTTAATGACTCCTAACATTCTATTTGCTTTTTTCACTGCCGCTGCACACTGAGTGGATGTTTTCAGAGAACTATCCACAATGACTCCAAGATCCCATCATATTGTATATATAGTTGGGATTGTGTTTTCCAGTGTGCATTACTTTACATTTATCAACATTAAATTTCATTTGCCATTTTGTTGTCCAATCACTTAGTTTGGTGACATCATCTTGAAGCTCTTCACAGTCGGCTTTGGTCTTAACCATCTTGAGCAGTTTGGATTCATCTGTAAATTTTGCCACCTCACTGTTACCGGTTTCCCTAGATCATTTATAAATAAGTTGAATAGTATGGGTCCCAGGACAGACCTTTGGCGGACTCCACTAGTTACCCCTCTCCAATCTGAAAACTTACCATTTATTCCTACCCTTTGTTTTCTGTCTTTTAACCAGTTATCAATCCATGAAAGGATCTTCCCTCTCATCCCATGACAACTTACTTTACTTAAAAGCCTTTCGTGAGGAACCTTGTTAAGGTCTTTCTTGGAATCTAAGAATACTATATCCGCTGGATCCCCCTTGTCCACATGTTTGCTGATCCCTTCAAAGAAAGGCACAATTTCTCTTTACAGAAACCATATTACTTTCCCTCAACAAATTATGTTCATCTTTGTGTCTGACAATTTTATTCTTTGAGGGTATGTCTACACTAGCCCCCTAGTTCGAACTAGGGTGGCTAATGTAGGCATTCAAACTTGCAAATGAATCCCGGGATTTAAATATCCCGGGCTTCATTTGCATGTTCCCGGGCTGGCGCCATTTTTAAATCCCCTTAGTTCAAACTGACTGCCCACGGACTTGGGACTTAGTTCGGATTAATTTCTGACTGCCGCGTGTAGCCGCGGGCAGTCAGTTCGAACTAAGGGGATTTAAAAATGGCGCCCGCCCGGGAACATGCAAATGAAGCCTGGGATATTTAAATCCCAGGATTCATTTGCAAGTGTGAATGCCTACATTAGCCACCCTAGTTCGAACTAGGAGGCTAGTGTAGACATACGCTACTATACTTTCAGCTAACTTGCCCGGTACTGACGTTAGACTTACCAGTCTTTAACTGCCAGGATCACCTCTAGAATCCTTTTTAAATATTGGCGTCATGTTAGCTATCTTCCCGTCATTAGTTACAGAAGCTGATTTAAAGGATAGGTTAAAAACCACGGTTAATAGTTTTGCAATTTCACAGTTGAATTCTTTCAGAACTCTTGGGTGAATGCCATCTGGTCACAGTGATTTGTTACTGTTAAGTGTATCTATTTGTTCCAATACCTCCTCTAATGACACCTCAGTCTGGGACAATTCCTCAGATTTGTCACCTAAAATCAATGGCTCAGGTTTGGGGATCTCCCCAATATCCCCAGCTGTGAAGACTGAAGCAAAGAATTCATTTATCTTTTCCGCAATGACTTTATCATCTTCGAGAACTCCTTTAGTATCTCGGTTATCCAAGGACTCCACTGGTTGTTTAGCAGGCTTCCTGCTTCTGATGTACTTAAAAAACATTTTACTATTACTTTTTCAATTTTTCGCTAGCTATTCTTCAAACTCCTTCTTAGCTTTTCTTATTGTATTTTTACACTTAATTTGACAACGTTTATGCTCCTTTCTGTTTTCCTCACTAGGATTTGACATCCACTTTATCTCACACTTCTTTTACTCGGTTGTTAAGCCACAGTGGCACTTTTTTGGTTCTCTTACTAATTTATTTTTTTAATTTGGGGTATACATTTAAGATGGATCTCTATTATGGTGTCTTTGAAAAGTTTCCATGCAGCTTGCAGAGATTTTACTTTTGTCACTGTACCTTTTAGTTTCTGTTTAACTAACCTCCTCATTTTCATGTAGTTCCCCTTTCTGAAATTAAATGCAACAGTGTTAGGCTGTTGAGGAGTTTTTCCCACCACAGGGATGTTAAATTTTATTATATTATGGTCATTATTTCCAAGTGGTCAAGTTATATTTACCTCTTAGACCAGATCCTGCATTCTAGTTAGGACTAAGTCAAGAATTTCCTCTCCCCTTGTGGGTTCCAGAACCAACTGCTCCAAGAAGCAGTTATTTAAGATATCAAAAATTTTTATCTCTGCATCCCGTCCTGAGGTGACGTGTACTAGTCAATGTGGGGATAGTTGAAATCC
This sequence comes from Pelodiscus sinensis, assembly GCF_052426305.1. Classification (NCBI taxonomy): domain Eukaryota; kingdom Metazoa; phylum Chordata; order Testudines; family Trionychidae; genus Pelodiscus; species Pelodiscus sinensis. The sequence goes on from NC_143053.1 coordinate 153,653,422, forward strand.
CCCACTATAATTATTGAAGTTTTTATTTTGATAGCCTCGCTAATCTCCCTTAGCATTTCATAGTCACTGTCACTGTCCTGGTCAGATGGTTGATAATAGATCCCTACTGCTATATTCTTATTATTGGAGCATGGAATTACTATCCATAGAGATTCTATGCAACATTTTGCTCATTTAAGATTTGTATTTCATTTGAGTCGACATTTTCTTTCACGTATAGTGCCACTTCCCCACCAACACAGCCTGTTTTGTCCTTCTGATATATTTTGTACCCGGGTATGACTGTGTCCCATTGATGGTCCTTATTCCATCAAGTTTTTATGATGCCTATTATATCAATATCCTTCTTTAATATGAGGCACTCTAGTTCACCTATGTTATTATTTAGTCATCTAGCGTTTGTGTATAAGCACTTAAAAATGTTCACTATTTATCTGTCTGTCATTACCTGATGTGTTAGATGCTTTCATTTGATTGTGTCTCATCTGATCATACCCATACTTCCATCCTCTCCTCCTGACTAGAACATAGAGAATTTCTATTAATAGACCCTCCCCTAAGAGATGTCTCTGTCCGATCCATGTGCTCCTCCACACCCATCGACTTTTGCCCAGCCCTTAGTTTAAAAACTGCTCTACTACCTTTTTAATGTTAAGTGCCAACAGTCTTGTTCCATTTTGGTTTAGGTAGAGCCCATCCTTCCTATATAGGCTCCCCTATCCCAAACATTTCTCCAGTTTCTAATGAATCTAAACCCCTCCTCTCGACACCCACCCAGCCCTGTGTGTAGAACTGGAAGCATTTCAGAGAATGCTACCAAAGAGCCCCTGAATTTCTATTTTTTTCCTAGCAGCCTAAATTTGGCCTCCAGAACCTCTCTCCTACCCTTCCCTATGTGATGGGTACCTAAGTGTACCATGACCACTGGCTCCTTCCCAGCACTACACAACCAATCAATCTAGATGTCTCAAGAGATCTGCAACCTTTGCTCCAGGTAGGCAAGTCACCATACAGTTCTCCCTGTCATCAGAAACGCAGCTGTCTGTTTCTAATGATCGACTCCCCCATTACTAACATTTGCCTTTTCCTAGTGACTTGAGTTCCCTCCCTCGGAGAGGTATATTCAGTGCAAGAGGATATTACAGCACATTTTGCATTATAGAAATAGTATGATTTAGACATATTTAGGAGTAAGATATGTTTGCCCACTAAACCTTAACTTTTCTATTCTTGACTTCAAGATTGACTTCGTTAATGTTGACCTTTGGAGTTCAGTCCTATACAAAACTGCAATTTTGAAGAATTCTAGCTTCATGTTAGTAACACTAATTCTGTCCTTTTATTGTGATGTGACTCGTACAGTTTAATTACTGAATACATTAAAATATAACTGTAATGATTTTGTGCTAGAGCCTAGACGCCCCATGAGGCTGAAGGTTCATATTAGAAATTGTACAAACACCTACGTGGCCATGGTCCCTACACCAAAGAATGTTGCTTTGCAATCTAATTTAACAGGTGAATGAGTGATATACAACACTAGGAAGAAAGTTAATTTCTGGCTTCAGTCACTGGACCATGGCCAGAGTTGGGAAGGTCATAGTCTGGCCATTATTACTCTACTGAATTAAAGGGGAGCAGCAACTCTGCTGTACTTAACTTTTAAATTTCTTATTTTAAAAAAGATGGCTGTTCTAGGTGCTTTAAAATCCACCTGCTTACTCAGATTCTGTTGCAGTTTGCTGTGCCTCATGCTGGGTGCTTCTGCTCCTAGAGGAAAGGTGAGGTTTGATGAGTGTAGGAGAATGTGGGGAGGCAAAGAAAGAGTCAAAGTTGTTCAGTGGAGAATAAAAGGAAGGGCTTCAGCTTTTCCTCTAAAATTTACCACAGTCCTGTTCTCTTTCCCTCCTTCATCCACTATTGTCCCTCATTCTAAACCTGTTCCCACAGTGCTGACATCAAGATGGATAGCAGCAAACTGGCCTGTTCCATGCATGGCATGGCCCTCCACACACTGAGATCACAGAAGGGGAAAGAAAATGCCCCTGAAGTGAATGGAGCAGTTCACGCCTCTCAGCACTATCATTTTAGGCTATATTTATTTCTGTGGGGTGTTCTCATTTAGCACAGAACTTTGCATTTCACTTCTCTGAACCATACATTATTCAGATGGTTGTACAAAGCCCCTCCCCATACACTAGACCACATCAGGCATAAGGACACTGCATCTCCAGGCGCTCTTCCTGCCTCAAACTGAAGTACATGCTCCTCACAGTCCCATGTCCTTCCCACTTCTCCCTGGCTTTCCCTAATTTACACTGGGCATGAACTGGCAAGAAAGAAGGTGGAGGTGGTGTGCATGTTGCATTACTTTGTCCCCTGATCTTTAGAGGTCTGAGTGTAGCTGAATGTAACATTCTAGAAAGGCACTGTCAGGATCTTGACAATGGTTGGAGTAATGTCAAGTCAGAGGCCAAAAGCAGCAATGAAGTTTATAGTCGAGTTCCAGATTGGGGTTGAGACTGAATTGGGTTTTAGGTCTGGGTCAGGAAGCAAGATCCAAATCCATACAAGATTGAAGCCAGTAATTAGAGTGCAGAAATGGTCATGGCAACTACAGAAGATCCACATTGGGTCCCCAACAACCAAGGGGCATTTCTGGAGGTGTCTGGGTAACTAACAGAAGCCAGGAGGCTGCCTGTCAGACCCTTTGGAGTGAGACTTCCCATTGTCTCTGGGTAGTGGAACTCCAGAGAGACCCAACCAATTCAGTATCAAGGACTACAGCCCAAAGGGGATATTTGCGATGCCAAGAAGTGGAGTGTAAATCAGTAAGAAAAATGTTGGAGGCCAAGTTTTGAGAAAGTAGGACAGGATGTTGGAATAAAATCTCCTTGTATAAAAATTGTTTGAAGTAGAGCAAAATTTGGATTTGAAGTTTAATAAGTAAAACCGCTTGGATGCATTCCCAACAAAGAAAAGAGCTGAAACAATAACTCAGTTTCCTTAAAGGGGGCTTAATTATTTAGCCTGGTTGAATTTTGAGAGCTTCCATTCCTGTAGAAATGTTTTGGTAAAAATTGAACCATGATACAGCTCTGACATCACATTTATTGTTTGCTCAGGTCTTTCTCCCCTCTTGAGTTACAGCTTTCCATAGCCTTTGTTTATTATTTTAGAGACAAACTGACTCTGCTCCATAACTTGGCATAGGCCATGGATATGAATCAAGTATTTTTCTGGCCAGAGACTTTCAGGAACTGGTACAACTGCAGGAAATTTCTGAAGAGTCTGCAAAGCAATAGATTGGTAACAACAAATAACCCCCTGTGTATAGCCCACAAAACCTAGGGCTGGGATTTAATCAATTATTTCTTTTTTTGATTTTTTTTAATGAAGAGGATAACTGATGGTAGGCTGTAGTTGCTATTCTCTTGTCATAACTACAATTGTGTTGGTTGCTATTCATGTACCGTATTTTCCGGCATATAAGACGACTTTTTATGCTAAAAAACATCCCCCAAAAATCAGGGGTCGTCTTATACGCCGGGTATACAGGCAGTCCCCGACTTGCAGGTAGGAACGGGGCTTTTCTCGCCCCGGAGGACACAGACTGCGGGACCTCGCGGTCCCGCTGCCCGTGTACTCCGGGGCGAGAAAAGCTGCTCCACGTCTCCCTGGTCTGCAGACCAGGAAGACGCGGAGCAAAGCCGCGGAGGGGCTCCAGCAGCGGGGCAGGGTCCCGCGCCTCTGAGGCTGTGCCAGAGCAAAGCCTCAGAAGTGTGGCACCCCGCTGCCGCTTCGGCTTTGCTCCCGGTGCCCCTGGTCTGCTGGGGACCGTCTCCAGCAGACCAGGGACACCGGGAGCAAAGCCGGGGAGGCGGAGGGGTGCTGGGGCGCTGCCGGTTGGCCTCTTAAGGGGGGGTAGTCTTATACGGCGAGTATAAGACGAAAACCTATCTTTTAACTAGAAAATTAGGGGGTCATCTTATACGCCCAGTCGCCTTATACGCCGGAAAATACGGTAAGCTACCTTTTCCCACTAACTGTAAACAACAAGAAAAATACTGTTTTACATAGTAAGTCATTTTAAATTAGGTTTGTTTTCTTTAAGATGTCCATAATTGGCTTGTTTCTAGTCATCATTAATTGATGCCAATAATTATGTAATTTATGTAATTAATAATTGATGTAATTATCCTAATTAAGTTAGATTTTTCTCTGGAAATGGTAATAGTTAATAACAATTACTTTGCCTATACACATTCAATAGATACAGGTTGATTTAGTCACACAGGTCCCATTAATTTTAAGTGGAAGTTTATGGATAAATCCTTAGCTGTCATGAAAATCTTAAGCATAGGTATATAGCTGCCTAGAGAAAGACTATTGAGAGGGCAGAAAATTCCTCCTAGGCACTCAACAGCTTCTTGCTTGTCATCCCAAAAAGTCAGTGGTCTTAAGTGCTTAGAATGTTTTTTTTTCCTTTGGAACATGTCAAGCATTTTAATCCTAAACATATGCAAGATGCACATGGCTAATAAGATGAAGGCAACTGGGAGAATAAGGTAGTATTACTGTACTGGGATGTTGGGTTGTGTATTGGTGGTGAGCTTTTGTTTTTCCCTTTACTTAATTTGTGGATGCTCTAAAAAAGGAAGAGGAGGAAAATAGCATATCACCAATGCCACTGCTCACACTTCCTCTCCTTGCATTGGTTTCCCTTCCCATTCACCCCCAACAGGTATCCTGAACTTGGAGGCTTCCACCTAGGACCTGGTCATGACCATCTGGGATTGTGTCCTTCATGGCCCTGCCAACACAAACCCCTGATATGAGAGGTGTCTATTGGTGGAGCCCCTATAGGAACAGGTCAGAGAGTTGCAGAAGAAGGTGGCTCATCTGCATATCATCTAAGAACATGGGGACTTGACTGACAGGATGCATGTAGAGACATCTTGGATGGAGAATGCTAGCTGATTACAGTATGTAAACCCTTTCAATGTATGGACACCAGAATTGGACACATTATTCTGATAGTAGTCTCACTGTATACAGAGGGAATATCATCCCTTTACTTATACATATTACTCTCTTTATATGCCCACTAATCAAGTTTGGTTTCTTAACCACAACTTTACAGTGTGAGTTTGTGTTCAGATGGCTATCCACAATGAGCCCTAACTCTTTCAGTCATTACTTTCCGAAATACAGCTCCAGATCGTCTGTGTGTGACCTATATTCTTGTTCCTAGGTATATAATAATTCATTTGGCTAGAATAAAATGCATGTTGTACAAATAAGACCAATTCACTAAGCAGTCCAGAGGACTCAGTAGAACTAACCTGTCCTTATAATTATTTATCACTCCACCAACATGTGCTTTTGGCAAACTTTACCAATAATTAATTTATATTTTCTTCCAGATCATTGAGAGAGATATTGAATAGCTTTGGGCCAAGAACTGAGCTTTTTAGTCATCATTAGAAATATCCCCTTTACAATTATGTACTCAGAGCAATCAGTTAGCCCATTTCTAATCCATTTACTGTGTTGCATTGATTTGGTATGGTGCTTTTTAAAAGCCAAATATTATGTGATACTCATTCAGAACTATAGACTTCTATATATATATTATGCCAACACAATTATTTATCAACAAAAACAGAGAATATTTAAATCTGCTATAGGTTCATATACCGAAAAAAATATTGAAGATTCCTTAGTTTAAAGGATCGGAAGTCACGCTCTGTTTTATTTCATTCTTATGAATAATTTATCAGATTTTTATGTTTCATCGAAGTCTGGTGCTGAGGTAAGGCTGGGTCTGTTGAGAACTTCTTTGTCCATCTTTTTGTGTGTGTGTATGTTCTACTCTGGTTGTAAGCATTTTTCTAATTTTGATTTTTATTGGCCTATTTCCTTTTTTTGAAATTTCCTCATAGAATTTTTAGTCATTTGGTAAATAGCTCTAGGGTTTCCTATCATAGCAGCAGCTTCAGTTGCTACGTCTTCAACATGTCTCCATTTGTCTTACCCAATATTGCTTTTTTACTACTTTGTGTGCTTTAATGTTATCCTCCTTTGGTTTTCCTCCTGACATTGTAACTTTACAAGCGGATGAAAACATGGGGGAATTCCACCAGTACTGATATTTTTAGAATGAAGCTCAGTTTTAGGGGAAAAATTGAGCACATTTTCTACTGCAGCATCTTTATTACAGACATTACTTTTATTGAATAAACGAGTCTCTTCGTCTGCTACTTGTATAAATCTGTAAGCAAGACTAGATCTGCTAATAAAAATTTTGATTTTAAAACCAACTTGTCCCTTAGGCATTCAATTTACAACCCAAACCATTTACAGGCAGTCCCCGGGTTATGTACAAGATAGGGACTGTAGGTTTGTTCTTAAGTTGAATCTGTATGTAAGTCGGAACTGGCGTCAGCCGCTGCTGAAACTGATCAGTTTCAACCGCGGCTGAATCTCGACGCCAGTTCTGACTTACATACAGATTCAACTTAAGAAACCCAGGCGTCCCCAAGTCAGCTGCTGCTGAAACTGATCAGTGGCTGATTCCAGGAAGCCTGGGGCAGAGCAGCTCTGCCTCGGGCTTTCTGTAGTCAGCCGCTGGTCAGTCTCAGCAGCGGCTGACTTGGGGACGCCTGGGGCAGAGCAGCTGGGGTGCTGCTGGGTTGCTCCAGTAGCGCGGCTCCTCGGCGCTACTGGAGCAACCCAGCAGCACCCCAGCTGTTCTGCCCCAGGCGTCCTGATTCAGCCGCTGCTGAAACTGACCAGCAGTGGCTGAATCAGGACGCCTGGGGCAGAGCAGCTGGGGTGCTGCTGGGTTGGTCCGGAGCGGTGCTGCGGGACCAACCCGGCAGCCCCCAGCTGCTCTACCCCAGGGGTAGGCAAGAAAAGCCTGGTCTTCTGGGGGGGGGGGCACTAGCTGCACCACCCCCCCCAGCAGACCAGGGGGACAGGAGCAAAGCCGCAGAGCACGCCGGCAGCGGGACAGCCCAAGCGCGCCCGGGCTGTCCCACTGGGGGCGTGCTCCAAGGCTTTGCTCCTGTCCGCCTGGTCTGCTGCGGGGGTCCAGCAAAGCCGCTGGACCCCCCCAGCAGACCAGGGACACCCGAGCAAAGCCGCCGCCTGGGCGGCTTTGCTCGTTTGCCCGGGAGCAAAGCCGCCCAGGCGGCGGCTTTGCTCGGGTGTCCCTGGTCTGCTGGGGCAGTCCAGCAGCTTTGCTGGACCCCCCCAGCAGACCAGGGGGACAGGAGCAAAGCCGCCCAGGCAGCGGGAGTCCCGCTGCCTGGGCGGCTTTGCTCCGGGGCAAACGAGCAAAGCCGCCCAGGTAGCGGGACTCCCGCTGCCTGGGTGGCTTTGCTCGGGTGTCCCTGGTCTGCTGGGGGGGTCCAGCAGCTTTGCTGGACCCCCCCAGCAGACCAGGGACACCGGGAGAAGCTTTTCTCACCCCGGAGGGCACGGGTGGCGACCCGCCGCCCGTGAGCTCCGGGGCGAGAAAAGCCCCGTTCGTAAGTGCAGATCCGACATAAGTCGGATCTGCATAAGTCGGGGACTGCCTGTACTGGATTAATAGCAAGCTTTTTTGTTGGAGGTGCCCATATGGTCAAGTTATCACCTATGCCAGCTATGTTCTGGGCAACATAGATGCCAAAAAAACTCTCTTCTCATCTTTCATATAAGGATCTTTGTGTAACTCTCAGACAATGGGAGTTTTACCATCAGTGTCAATGGGAACTGAGGTAGGCCAATCTCCAGGCTTTTGAAAATCCCTATGTGACTTATAGCAAGCTATTGATGGAATTGGAAATGGCTCAGGAGCTGTACTACTGAGCTCCTATTAGACAATTTGGAGAGGTGTTGTTTGTTTGTTTTTGTTTTGTTTTGTTTTTTGTTACCAAAAAGTGTTTCAGTGGGTGAGGTCCTTTCAAACTGTCCTATACATCCCTGAAACTCAATTCAGGTTAGAACTGTGTTAGTGTTACTAAAAGAGGGTGTTGCCCCATCCTCTCATTTTTACACTTGATGTTAAATGTGCTGGTAACGTGTCCCTATAGATCTTAAGTGAAGATTATTAAGTTTTAGACTTATGGCAGCATGGTGAAATTTTCTTCCTCTGGTGCTTTTCTTAAATCACAACTGTTTGTTGTTCATAGTGCAGAAGGAGTGCTTTTCTTCTGTTCTTGGTGTCACAAAGTACTATGTATTACATGGCCTATGGAGCAGAGTGAGCAGTTTACAATAAGGGGCAATATAATAGGGAACAGTTTTATAGGGTCTAAATCCACTTTTTTTTCCCATGTCAGATTTATCTACTGTTCTGAAAACCCAGCCCCATTCAAAGATGCTCCATTGTCTCTAAAGACTCTGTATTTACAGAAGCAGGAAACACTCTCTAGAAATAGCTGCTTTTCAAGAATGAACTTGAAGTGACATGACAAATAGGAGATTGATCTTAAAAAAAAAAAAAAAAAAAAAAGAGCCCAGAAGGGACCGTTGCAATACACTGCTCTGACGTTCTGTATAACTCAGGCTGTAGGACTTCCCTGAAATAATTCCTATTTGAACTAGTGTGTTTCTTGCAGAAAAATGTCCAATCTTTATTTACCAGTTTCCAGTGGTGAAGAATCCATCACACCCTTGGTAAACCAATCAAATGATAAATTATCTGCACCCCTTTTCTAGTGTGAATTTATCTAGTGTCAAATCCCAGCCATTGGATCTTTGTTATACCTTTGCTGAATTAAAGAGCCCTCTGCTCTAAAATATCCATTGCCCATGTAGATGCCATGGTGCCTGGTTGGCCACCTCAGCAGAAATACCTTTTTTAGTTCCCAAAATGCACAACCTCAAGTGCAGGGCTTTGCTTCCACTTTTGGGGGGATGGGGCCCTGTGGTCCAACCATTCCTCAGTGAGGTCTTCAGGTTGCACCAACCAGTAGCCCATATCAGTCCTTAGCAGTCCCAATGAGCTTGACACCGGTACAAATTTGTTTTTGATCAATAACAGTATGCAGTGACCTAGAAGAAATTTCTTCAAAACCAAGTATGATGTCTTTTGCTAAAAAATTCACAGCACTTAGAGAAGTATATAAAATAAGATACCTACACACACATTGTTTTACACATGGCTAGATTCCTTTTGAGCCCCTACGTAGGACGTGACATTTTATTTTGGGAACGAAGTTGTAGCCTGCTTGCTTGTTCTCAGTCAGTGCATGTCAGCCTGCAGCATGCTTTCTGTGAGTCTGCTACAGGGCATGTGACCTTCCTCCCTGCTCTCTATCTGCCAGAGGCACCTTTTAGCAGAGGACAGTCTTGCTTTTTCGTCTCAGCCTGGGCTGTGTTGCCAGCAGAGGTGAAATTAAGGAGGTGCGCCTGAGCTGGCTGAGCTGTGGCAAAAGCTGGCAGGGACCCCAGTTGCAATAAGACAGTATCTGTAAGTAGTGCTTTTTTTGTGATCATACTGCCCATACGCAGTACTGGCACCTCCAGACACAGTACCGGCACCTCCGGTCAGAGCTCAACAACTTTTCCCCGAGAGTACTGGCACTTTTTTTTTTTTAAATACAAAAAAGGCACTGCCTGTAAGAAATGTTAAGTTGCTTTCATTGCTGGTCACTGGAATACGAAGAGTCCTTTTTCACAGCTATAAACTTCTCTATTTTATTTGAGCAGAGGCTCCTTCTCTGGGGCATCGCTTTTCCTTTCCTGCATAGTTAATTTAACACCTTTTTGAGATAATTATGCCTTCTGGCAGGGTAGGATCACACAGATACACTGAGGGCAATGTTCCCTCTAATCTTTTCAGTCCATGTGCAGATTTTTTTGCATCCATGCATGGAATAAAAATTTTATGTGCACTGAGGCACATGACGATGTGCACCACCAACAGAAATGCAAAACTCATGTGTGGGAGCTCTGCTAATCAGCTGGATGGAATTTGAATTTTTTCTGAGTGGCCACAGAAGTGCAGAGCTTTTAGGGAACACTGACCAAGGGGAATATGTTGTTGAAAAAAACACAAATATTTTCCAGTTCTTAACAGTAGGGATATTGTGAGACTATAACTGTCATGCCTGAGCCTTCTTGTTGTTCACCTTAGTAAATTGAGCTCCTGCAGTCTATCATTTTCCAATCCAATAATCATTCTCATCCTGGCTCTTCTCTGAACCCTTCCTAGGTTATCAGCACTCTTGAATTGTTGGCACCAGAACTGGATACAGTATCCAAGCAGATGCTGCACCATGCCAAATACAGAGGTAAAATAACATCTCCACTCTTACTCAAGATTCCCATGTTTATTCATCCAAGGATCCCATTAGCCCTTTTGGCCACAGTCACACTAGGAAGCTCATGTTCAGCTGATTATCCACCACAAAGCCTCCAAATCTTTTTCAGTCAGTTTTCCAGCATGGAGAGCCCCCCTATCCTGGTAGCAATGGCCTGAATTCTTTATTCTTAGACGTATGACTTTGCATTTGGCTATATTGAAACATTTATGAGTAGCCTGCACATATATCTTACCAAATCACTCTATAGCAGTGATCCCCAACACAGTGCCCACGGGCGCCATGGTGCCCACGGGGGCATTTGTGTGTGCCCGCCAAGTGCTCGGGGCTGGCCTGGCCCCGGACACGTGGTGCATGCGCTGTGCCGGAGCCGGCCTCGGGCGCATGGCGCACGTTGAGCACCAGCCCCAGGAGCACGGCGAAGTGGCCGCCCGTGTTCCGGGTGCACGGCGCGTAGGGAGCGCCGGCCCCGGGCACGCGGCTATGGGGGGGGGGGGCGCGTCCCTGGGCATGCGGCGAAGTGGCCATCTGTGCTCCGGGCGCGCGGCGCATGGGGAGCGCCGGCCTCTGGTGGGTGGCTTTGGGGAGTGCTGGCCACAGGCACGTGGCTCATGGGGGTGTGGCATATGTGCGGCCCCGCCCCCTGGTGCACAAGTGTCCCCGCCCTCTGGTGCCCAGCAGGTGAACGGCCACGCCCCCTGGTGCCTGGCGATGTCAAATGGTTGGGGACCACTGCTCTATAGTGATGCCCTATCCCTTTCATTATTTACTTGCTCCCCCAGTTTACCTAAAAACTTTCAGTGATGATTTTGTTTTCTTGCTCAATCATAGATAAAAATGTTAAATAATAGAGGGCTAAGAGCCAATCCCTGTGGGACACAGCTGCTTAATGATAATGAGTAGTCTTATGGCACCTTAGAGACTTACTATGTATATATATAGAGAGAGAGAGAATCATGAGCTTTCATAGGAAACCCCACTTCTTCAGATGAGCTTGGGGGGGGAGGGGGAAGGAGGACCCAGAATTTTTCAACTCAAGCTCATGTGAAGAAGTGGGAGTTGGCCACGAAAGCTCATGATACTGTATAGATTTTTGTTAGAATCTAAGGTGCCACAGGACTCCTCGTTGTTTTTAAAGTTACTGACTAACACGTCTACCTCTCTGCGACTGCTTAATGATGACAGGTTTCAGAGAGTAGCCATGTTAGCCTGTTTCAGCAAAAACAGCAAGGAGTCTGATGGCACTTTAAAGACTAACAAATATATTATGGTATGAAAGCATGAGTTATAACTCACTTCCTCAGATGCAAGCTTGTGAAAGCTCATGCTCTAATACCCCAATACATTTGTTAAAGTGCTACAGGACTCCTTGTTGTTTCTGCTTAATGATGATTCCCTATTTAGAGTTTCACTTTCAGACAGGTGAGTTGGCCAGTTTTTAATCCATTCAATGTGCGCCCTGTTGATATTTTTAGTTTCTTAATCCAAATGGTGTGTGATACCAAACCAAATGCCTTACAGAAGTCTAAATATACTACATCAACACAATTACATCTATCATTCGCACTTGTAATCTCATCAATAAAGATATGAAGTTAGTTTGACAAGATCTATTTTCCATAAACCCATGTTGCTTGGAATTAATTAAAGGAAGGTAAGACAATGCTTTATTAATAGAGTCTCATATCAGCTGCTCTATTTTGCCTGGGATCTGTGTCAGGCTGATGGGCCAATAATTGCCCTATTTATGGTGATTACCCTTTTAAAATATTTCCACAGTCTTCATTTTCTTCCTGTCCTCTGCATGGTTTATTTAAAACCATCATTAATGGTCCAGAGTGCTCCTCAACTAGCTCATATTAAAACTCTTGGATGCAAGTTATCTGGGCCTGCTGGTTTTAAAAATATCTAGCATTAGTAGCTGCTGTTCAATGTCCTCCCTAGTTATTGTTGGAGTGGAAATTATTTCATCCTTACCTGATATGACTGTCGTCTGGCTTTTTCCCAAATACAGAACAGAAGTAATTACAGCCCATTTCTGCCTTTGCTGAATTAGTGACAGTTCTATTATATCCATCTAGTAATGAACCAGTGCAGTTGTTTGGATTCATTTTGTTCCTAATATCCTTTAAAAGCTTCTTATTGTTGATGGCAATAGATTTTTCCTCATTCTATTGCTACCCTTGTCAGTTTTCTATAGTTCATAGATTCTGATTTATATCAATTACTGTCAATTTCCCCTTCCTTCCATTTGTTCTCTGTGGTGGTACAGTTTCTTGTTTTGTTTTGTTTTTGTTAGTAGCTGCTTTTATTTCCCCTCTAAGCTAGGTTGGTTCTGTAACCAATGTGCCCTTTTTCTTAATTGTGGGATTGTGCATTTTTGGGCATCTAGCACAATATTCTTAAATAGTTTCCAATTATTCATAATTTACCATTTAAATTCTTTCCCCCGACTGACCTGGTTCATAATTGTTTTCAGCTTTGTGAAATTGCCCTTTCTAATGCACCAAGATGGCTTAGTTCTTAGTCATTTGAAAACACAAATACCAAGGTAATATGTGTGAACCTGTTGTCTAAAGTTTCATTTTTGGAGACTATATTTTTTTTCTCCCTCAGAGAGTTTGTTTACTTAATGCTTTAATTTGCATTTGCTGCTATCTTTTCCCCATCAAAACACTGAAAAGCAATCATGGATATATCCAAAACTACCAGTGCTGCTCTGTCTGAGACTACTAAGAATATCTATCTAAGGCACCAGCCTTCATGCTGAGCTGCTTCTCTTCCTGTGTATCAAATATTTCAGACTTAATCCCTATTTTGATGTTTTGTTAGGTCATTTTATAATAATCAAAATATTTACTTTCTGCCATTATCAAGTGGTGCTCGCAATCTCTTATTTTCTGTGGTTGATACAGCTGGTTGGCTTATTTTCTTGGGAGTGTACATACCATTGTATTCACTCTTTAAATTGAAGTGTTTCACCTCTCTTCCATTCAGAGTAAATAGTTAAGAACACAAGAAAAAGTAAATTGTCAAGATTTGTATAAAAATTCAGAGGTGAATTTTCTTCAGCCTGGTCTTATGTTGTTTTCTACTTTATAGATGTGCTTATAGTCTCACTATATATTTTAGAAATGTGAGTCCATTTGTTCAAGAATTCTGCCTAAACAGTAAGTGCTAGGACCACCAAATTTGGTATGCAGCTTCCTCTTCTAACTTAAAGCAAGGTCAGGGTTTGGTTGTGCCAGGAAAACGGGATCTGCCTGGAATGGGAAGGCTAGGTCTGGCGGGGATAATTATACTGTAGAATCTCCTGTCAACCTGACTGTCTCCTGTGGAGGTGGAGTGCCTAACTACAGCTCTTCTTAATAGTGCGATGTATGGCTCAGAGTCATGGATCATATATCACCGCCATGTTTTGAAACTCGATCAGTTCCATATGCACTGCTGTCACACCCCAATGGCCCTCACTCTCAAGGGGTCCCCCTGGGGAGACAGGTCAGCACTGAATATTGCTAACACTGTTGCAAGCATCGCAAGGCACTTTGGGGAAGGGTGAAAGGTATATGTGTGGAGTGAATGAAGGATTCCTTTGCAGGTTGCGAGAGGCCAAGGGCAGGTGGGCGGGGGGTGGGCTGAAGAGAGCAGAGAACGGGTAACTCCACACTTCTGCTAGGCCTGAAGATAAGACGTTGGCTCCAGCCAGCTCAAGGCCACAGCACACATCTGACTCTCAGCTGCAAGCCAAGAAAGAGGGGGGCCTGGAATCCACGAACCAGCCATAAGAGAGACAGATTCAACAGAACAAATCTGCAGAGCCAGCCCATAACAAGCAAGAATAGCGAAGGCCAGCATGGAGGAAAGCAAAGAGAACAACAAAGTCTAGCTGGTGTGTTTTGGAAATGTCAAGGAGACCACAGAAAGCCGGTCTGGACTGTCACAAAGAGCACCAGGACCAGAGGTCGCAGAATGAAACACCCCCAAAGGAGCCCAGGCCTTAAAACCCTCCTGAGAGCTGGAGCAATTTGGAGAGATCACAGCGGACCCTGATCTGTGCGCACAGGACTGAACTCCCATCCACTCTTCCCCCTCTTCTTCTTTAGTTACACCCAGGCCTGGCCAGCCTCTGGTAGTGAGTGTGTGAGTATAGAAGTGGGTTAGGGCTGAGGATGCTAACGTTTTCTTCCTTCCTCTAAGTGACGTGGGAAGCACCCATCACTCTCCGCTGTTATTTTATTATTTTATCAATAAAGCTTTAAAATGTAGACACTTGGTGTGTTCCGTCATCTCCTCCTAGTGATCCTGTGGCCTCAGCCCGATCACCTGATGTCTCAAGGAGATTGGTAATAAAAATCTGTCACTGCCTCAGGAAGATTGCCCACATGAATTGGTGGGACAAAATTCCTATCATGGAGGACTTTAAGCTGTGTGATATAACATGGAAGCAATAGTTCAGGGCAGATGGTTCTGGCAGCAAACTATTGTACAGCCTCCTGAATGCTTTGAGTCAATGTATCCACACATTATAAAAAAGCATAGGATCCAAAAAGAATGTACAACTCCCCCCCACATACGGCAGATTTTTGTGTGACATCTGTAATTGGAGTGGCTGATCGCGGGTTGGCTTAGTCCCTCACCAGCAGCATCACAGATGAGAGCCATGTGTAGTGTTTTGTAGACAAGCCCTCAATATCAATACGCTTCTATTTATGAGAAATAGGAATCTCTTACATCTCATTCAGAACATGCAAAAATGTCCATATTAGAAGACTTGACACTTTCAGAGGCAAGGTAATAAAAAATGTAAAGCACATCCTACTCGCAAAAGTTATTCTCTAATTAGGGAGAATTTACTAGACCTAGAAAACACATTCTGTTTCCGTAAATCCTGCATATGTTTATTTGCATGTCCCTATATCCACTCAGAACCAGCCACTGTGTCATAAGCTCCATGAGATGACATCAGTGTTAGTACGGTGACCACTGCTGCTCATCTCAGAAAACAGACTGTCCCTATTTCATATTTATATGACTATCCAATGAAAGTAACATCAGAAGCAGAAAGGGAATTTCAGAAGTATTCGTCTACATTGCTTATACCGTTTTTGCCAATAGTTCATTATAGGCCTCACATTGGAGGCAGTTCTGAATACAGGAAAAGGAAAAGCCTTTCCTTCAAAAGAAAGCACAGAAGTTTTGGCTGTGAGTGGTGATCTTACCTTATACCATACCAGCTACCATCTAAGTGATAAATACCTTGTGAGCAACCCATAGGCTGAAATATGTTCATATAAAGTGTTAGTAGAACATTGCTACAAATCAGATAACTTGTAGATAACTTGGAAACAGGAAAAAAAGGCTAGGTTTGGACAAAATGTTTGTTCCAAACACATGAGCTATCTATAAATGGAGTCTCCAACCTAACTATGCTTTCACTCTAGTCCCCTGATCCAAAAGCTGTTATAAAAGGTGGATATAGAAATGGGTTCACAAATGATGATTCTGGGTTTTTTTGGCCAAGGATAGCTGCTGAAAAAGTGCACTGACTTGAGATTAGACTTTTCTCTGACCAGGCAATGTATTATGAGACTGTTGTCTCACTTAGGGCTTGTCTAGATGTTGCCGCTGTACCACCGTAGGACTTCAGTGAAGATGCTAACAGGAGCAGTCTGTCATTATAGGAAGTACACCTGTTTGAGGGGCAGAAGCTAGGTCAACTTGAGAATTCTGTCAACCTTTAGTGTGGACTACACTGACCTAATTCCCAGTGTAACTGCATTGGTCAGGAGTATGGCTTTTTCACACCCCTGAGTGAGACAATAATACAGGCCTAATTTCCTAGTGTTACACTCGGCTTTATCCTCTTGGGTAGAGATCTTGTGTTTTGCATGTTTTACAGCACTTACAGCTCAATAAATAACCATGATAATATTATCTCCAGTGTTAGCAGAATAATCATGCAGGAACCATTTAAGTGCCCAGACACACATCCAGTGGAATTATTGGCTTAGCTCTTTAGCAGTCAGTACTTAAGTAGGAGTAGTACTGTTGCACCCTTGAGACTAACCAAAATATATAGAATCATGAACTTTCATGGGTCAAACACACTTCATCAGGTAGATTGGAGCCCATCAAATGAATTGGAGCGTAAGTACTTGAGTCTTTGTTCCAAAGAGGCATTACAATATTCATTGCACAATAGAGCAACGGTCTTACAGACGTAAAGTAACATTATTATCACTGAAAAACACCTTTTGACTCAGCAGTGCGGAGTCAAAGTTTAGGCAACTTATGCATTGTTTAAGGAGTGAAATGCACAATTAAAACCTAAAATGTAAATCTCACTGTTATCCATGGTTTTTAATAGGCAAAGCTGTCATTCACTTGAATCCCATTCTTTTTTTGAGGTTTTTATCTTTGAAAGATGGTGCTGTTTTGGGATCAACTCTTGCTCACAAGTAATTATTGGAGGTAGGAGCTCTTCAGTCTACTCTTTCTGATTTTTAATAAGAACCATGCTATTCTCCAGATACCTGTACATTCCAACTGTTGAGTTGTTCACCGGGTTTTCAATTCTTATCTCAACAGAGGATGACTTTGCTTTGTTTAAAGAGAATGAATAGGCAAGTCCTAATCTAACAAAGATCAGCTTTTGCATAAAAAAACCCTTACAAAATAGTTGGAGGGAACACTCCAAGGAACATCACAGCCAGCTCGAAACTGTGTCTGCATTGTAAGGAGAGAGAACTCAGAATATTTCAGCAGCCTGAAAAATATCAGGCTGCAACTGTTTCAAACCATTTTATCAAGAATTTGAAACAAAATGGTTTGGCCTCGAGATGATGCCTTTAGCCACTAGATGCTTGCAATCTTCTCTGTCAGTATGAAGACCATGGAAGCCCAAAATTCTGGAACTGTTCTTTCCTGTGGCCTTCAAATTTAACTCTTAAGTACAGTAGGCTCTAGTGGTGCACAAAAAGTGTCTCTGAGTTTCCTTTCTCTTCTCTGAGGGAGAAAAGCTTTAAGGGTTTCTCTAGAACTTCTCTCCTGCTCTGGGAGCTGTTCTTTCCTTGTAAGGAGTAAACCCAACCCTCAAAAGTCTGCACATCCCTTCATGCTTTGTGTCTCACACTGCTGCCAGATGGTAAATAGCATGACTCATGTTGTGTGAGGTGTGGAAGGTGCAGCAAAGCATTTAAAACCCATACGTTGTTTCTGCCTTTCTAATTTTAAATGGTTCAAACTGAATTTAGTTAATGAAATTTCTTTGGATTTAGGCTTTCCAAGCTCTAGCCAGGAGCAAAATTTTAGTACTGAGTTATAAACCTCAGAAAAATGGGTTTTATAATAGAAGTGATTACAGAAAAAGAGTAAGAATTATAGGAGTGTTTCTAGTATTGCTGTAATTCATGATCTTTCTTACTGCTGCTTTTTGTAATTTTTATGTTGTGCCACAAATTTTAACCATTTCTATTACAAGCATGCACACACCTGCTTCTGTTACATTTCTTTTCTCTTACCGCAGGTAGCTGATCTCCATTACTATGGAATTTTATTTCTAAAGCTGTATGTTACTTACATACTAAATATTAGATACTTTCATAATAATTTGCTAATATAGCATTTAAAAATTCCCTACTCAGCAACTTTCCTTCCAACATGAGATTATGTAATTAATATTAATAATATTAATATTTATTAATACTAATTTTTTAGTCATGACTGCAATCAGTGGACACTTAACTGAGAGAAACAGTTTTCTGTAAGTAGTAGTGAAACTAGTTACTGTAAGAGATTCTGCATTGGTTAGCTTGTGTGAACTTAAGAAGTTTTAAAAGTTTTAAAATGAACAATCTTCCTGCTTACTCACATTTGAAAGTGCTCATTCTTTGGTCTCAAATAGCACAGAGGTTATCAGATAAAATAATATTCCAGGTGCATCCAGGGGTGAAAGTAATTTAAAATTTCTTACAGGCACTGTCCTATTGCAACCTGGGTCCCTGCCAACTCTTTAAATATTTCCCTGATGGCTTTTGCCGCAGCTCAGCCAGCTTTTGCCGGAACTGCACAGCAGGTCTCACCCACTTACTTTTACCTCTGGGTGCATCAAATGCCCAGCATACACCTGCAGAAAGACACCTCAGAGTATTTTCTGTTTAAAAAAAAAAAAAAAAAAAAAAAAGCTAGTGCTGCCGACACTTTCAATTTACTCGGGAGTCTCATGACAATTGGGGTTTCTCTTAGAGCCTGAGCTTCTAAAATCAAGGGATTTTAAAAATACAATTTCTAGCATTGGAGCTGCAGAGCAAAGCTTGACCATGTGATCTCTAAAGACTTACAAACAGAAAGCAAATAGAAATACCCTGCAAATTTATTATTTTTAAAATCTCACAATGTTGAAAATAATCTCTTGATTTTGGGGGGCTGGACACATGATTTCTGAACACTTCACACTAGCAGTACTGTAAAGGCCATGGGAATGGGAGACAAGATGACCCTCATTCCTACAGGGCAATTGCTGTGCCTTGGCAGAGCCTTATGTGCCAGTTCAGTAGTCTCCCTATCATATTACTCAATTTCAGGGTTCAGGCCATAGACTCTGCCTCAAGGAGTGGCTGAGGTTTCTCTCTCTCTGACCAGTTTTAACCCTAAGTGAAGGAGGCAGTAAAACTACGGCTTTCCTTTCTTTGTCTTGCATAAGCTACTGTGTCTAACAAATTAGCATTCTGAAGAAATCCCCATGAATATTGCATCATATCCCAGTCGTAATTTAAATCCAGTCATTAAACAATTCTAACCTGTAAAACTCACTGTGAAACAAAGGGCTCAAACAACGAGCTTTTGAAGAAGAGAACGGAACAAGATTTGTTTTGATTAGTTATTTTTTCCATTGATGTTTTCCTTTAAGCAGATGAAATAGATCTGTGTATCAAAAATATGGCAGTTAAGGCCTTCATCCTGCCACAGCTATAAATTTACCCACATGAATAATCCCATTCTGCTCAATGGGCCTACTTGGGTGAATAAAGTTAGGCACATGTGTTCTCAGGATGAGGGCCTGACTAGAGCCTCTAAGGAACAGAATTACACATTCATAAGTAAAGTGGGAAATTTCCCCTTACACTATTTAAAAAACGTTTTAAAAGAAAATGCTGAGAAATGCACAAACAAGAGCCAGAAGCCAAGAAGGACACTCTTACAGAAAAAAGTTTCTGTAACCACATCTCCAAAACGTGATTCAGTGGGTGAAGAGAACTGGGGAGATTTTAATTTAATTTATAATAAACTTCCTTTTAACCATTCTCTTCCTCACCCCTTCTCCATCACTGTCACTATGCTCTCTTTACAAACTTTTCCCTCTTATTCTGCCATCTTGGTTAAATCTTTTTTTTTTTTAAATCTTCTTCCTGTGATGCATACGAACACCAGCCACACCACTTCTGTATTGTATGATGCTCACTTGGTTCTCACTCAAGTAAGTCATCTAGAGCAAGGAACCTGCTGTTTGGTTTAACCTTATACAAATACAAGTGATGAGCTTTGTACAAATTAGTCAATACCCTTTTTTCTGCCATGGAACTAAACTTGTTATGCCCTTGTAACAAAACAGAAAATGTTCAAGATACTTTGCAATTATTCTACATCTCTTCTGTCCCTCTGGAACTGCTAATGTGTACTTCAGAGCTACAGTAATAAATACATTATTATTAATTATTATATATTATTTATAGAGGGGTCTTATGCAGAGAGGTAGAATAGCCTGAAATTGGGACAGGAGGGTATATATCCTGTCTTTGATTGGTCACTGCACACTGGGTCATTTTATTTACATGAATGTCAAAAATACCCATCCTCCCAGAAGGCATTATACAATTCTGCTACATGCTAAGCGTCCTATTGACAGCAGTGAGAGTGCATAGTTCTCAGCAACTTGAAAGCTCAAGTTCTTTATGGTCAATGCTCTTTACTGTTGTGTTGCATACTATGGATGTATGTAAGAGCTTGGTATTATTTCATTTTATTATTGGTTATTACTATAACAAATCATTTATCTGATCATCTGTTAGAAGCAGGAACCAGAAGTAGGCGTTAAAATCACTCATAGCTTTTCATACAGCATGTTCTAAGCAAAATGCAATGAGACTTGACAAATTTAATAACTACAAACAGGAGACTTTCATAAAAACCTGGAAGCAGGTAGACGGTTTCATAAATCTGTGATCAAACTTTTTTCTTCATCTGAGAAGGGGGGAAAGTGACATTTTAATAAAACCTGTGTCCCATTGTGATTTTCCTCTTACTTTGTTTCTCAAGTTTGAATAAGTCCAAGTTGCTATAACGAGCAGTTGTGCTTTAAGTCTATTTGTGCCAAACTTTCTCAGAAGCAGAGACCAGCCTCAGGGAAAGGAAAAAGGTTGGAAAGAGATGCTTCATGCTTAAAGGAAACAGACTGTAATTACCAACTAAATAAAGCAATTTTCTGTCCCACAGGGCTGCAGTCCTGTGAAGCCTGCTAGGCTGCTGCTGATATTATAAAATAAACCTGCCAGAAAAATAAATTCATCTAAGCAATGTGCACAAACCTTTGTAAACAAAGAACCAATGAAAACATGTTGAACAGAGTAGCTATCTTATCTAATATTAATAGCGAACATCCAGGCCTTTTAAATTGTTAAATCCACTTCAATGAATATTGATTTAGGTAATAAGAAATCTTTCCTTGGGGGAATACTTGATAAAAGATCTAAAGTGGGAAAGAGAAAGGAGGAAGAGGGAGGAGTCCGTGCAGGAGCTAACTTCAAAAAGAGAATATTTAAACAAAAAGCTATCATCAGGATCAGTCATTTTCTGCATTCCCTTTGCTACAGTTTATGTATTTGAGGCAAGAGCTGGTACCCTCACAGCCCAGCATCTTCTTGTTTACCAGACTGGTGTTCACTGGGCATGGTCCCAAATTTATCATCCTGATTTCTTCACCAGTGCAAGTTGAGAAAAGGAGCTGGGGATGAATCAACTCTTACACAAACACACAGCATTTCTGGAGCGCTCAGCTGCCATTAAAGACCTGAGTAAGTGACCAGCATTTCAAAAGAATAAGAAGGACAGCTGGCAGCTGATCCCTTTGGAAAATGCTGCCCTTAACAGGAGACAAGAAAATGGAGCTAGATCAATGGTATGGCAAGAAATAGGGCTCTTTGTGGAGGATTAGTAAGAATTAAAGGAGGGTAATATAGTGAATGCCAATCAATATTGGCTTATGGCAATACATCCTGTCCAACTAACACATCTTTTGTTTTAGTGATGAGGTGATAGACTTAGACTCCAGTAAGGCATTTGTCTTGGTACTGCACAACATTTTGATGAAAAAAATAATAGAATAACATACAACTATCATGACTCACAATGAATGGATTAAAGGTGGCTAATAACTGGTCTCAAAATGTAATTGTAAGCAATGTATCATCGTTGAGCGGATGTGTGCCTTGTGGGCTCCTGCAGGAATTGGCTCTTGGTCTATGTTGCTTAATATTTTTGTCAATGACCTGGAAGGCAACATAAAATTACTACTCATCAGTCAAGAATGGATAATTTTTTGTTTATAAAAGAGAAGCTCTAGTTCAAACTGGAATTAATTCAGTGAAGTCTTATGGTTCCTCTTGGCCTTGGAATCTATGACTCTGAAACCTGTGAACCACAGAGTAGGCTTTTCAGATGCAGCCACTGTTAGCTTACCTTTGCTCTCATTTAGCCACTGGAATTTTACCATTGACTTTGATTTGAGCAGACTTTACCCAATGCTGAACACTATTGAAAATAGCATTTCTTATGCTGAGTTCATGCCAAAATAGTAAGGTGATGGGCATGGCTGAAATACCTGATGGGTGAGGTGGGGGTGGGAAGGGAAGGAAGAGATTAGTAAATGGGGGGGATGGGGAAAAACAAATAATCAGTAAATGTTTGTTTAAATGTAAGGTATTTTAAATTTCATCCCTTATTAAAGTATTTATTTGGATGTCCGTAGCAAATTTGTAGCAAAATTGATATTGAGAATAAAAAAGCGACATTTTCTATGAAAGCAGCATTCTAATTGACTTACATAATGCCACTGAAGTTAATGGAACTTTTCCTATTTAAGACAAGGTCCTTTCCCTGAGTTCCTTGCACTCTAATTTATGCAGCTGGTTAAAGTGAAAACAATAGCCTGTTGAGGTGGTACAGGGGAGCATAAAGAATAGCGGAGATAAGGTCTTGTAGAAGCTTTCTTTTGGTATATGATGCCTTGGTATTGCTTCCTGGCACTGCTTTGTTAACTTCTTTGTCTTTCTTGCTTTTGTTTTATTTCATAACTCTATTATGGCATGGTAAAAAGAAAAGATCCAACAGATTACTGGTGAAAGTCAGTGCATGTACCGATCTGAAAGACAAGGTGCAGCAGGAGATAAGGCACAAATGCGAGAAGGAAGTAGAGGATGAATACAGGTGAGGTAGAGGAGGAGTTCTAGAAGATGAACTTTGATGCAGCCAGTGCATCACCAGGGAAAACCATGAAGCTAATGACAAAAGGGTTGAAGGGGGTGTGGAAGGAGACGATGCAAATAAAGGAGGGGTGGGCAATAGATTTTCACATGGCCTTCTCTTGCACTCCAGGACAGTATCACCCAACTGCAGCAGCCTTGTGTGAACAATAACCCCTTGGGCCCCCTACTTGTTAATCCCTCTACTCTGAGAAGTGAGATATTTAGCTGCTACTCTGTTTCTTGTCACTTCATCATTTTTAATACATGAGCATAACTGAAGTAAATGGAATAGTTCTGACTTACTTATTTTCCCTAATACTCTTTTATGAGAGACCTTATCAAAAGCTTTTTGAAAGTCCAAGTAAATGAGGTCACTTTCACAAAGTAATTTTAGTGTGGGGTTTTTGGTTTTGTTCTTTGTGCTTCGATGCTTTCTTTGTACTGTATTTAGTCCAGTGGAACAGGGAAGCATCATTCTTTCATCATTACTTTTGCTGTGTTCAAAGACTCTCTCTCCCCCTCTGAGTGTGTTAAAGCTCTTCTTACACTGGATTTTTAAAACTGCTCACTAAAGAAATAAACATTTTTTGTGAACCTAAATTACCTTGTAAGTAATGTTCTGTGACATTGCTGTTCTCAAGGTTGAAGAGAGACAGCATGGATTGTAGTCGTACATATTTAAAGAGATGTGCAAAAGCATTTATTTTTGAGACTCAGTACATTTGACAGTTGGAGACATAAGTTTTCCTAAATGCTTCTTACACATATTCTGTATAATTTCTGAAGGTATTTTATGGTACTTGTTAATGAAGAAGACTGACTTTGAGGAGATCAGGATTAAACATGTTTATATACACATGCAGAAATGGAGAGGATTTATATAAGAAAACTTATATTTTATATTGTGTGACCATTACAAAAATGTCTTTCACTAAAATATGCCTAGGATTTACTGGCTTTCATTCTCAACCTACCATGCTATCCCTGTCTAAAGAAATGTGTTTCAAGGCTAATTACATGAAATTGATTCAATCAAAGAGAGTCAAGACTTGTTTCTCTTTGTCCTTGATGGAAAGAAGTTGTTGAATTAAAATCAATATTGTTTACTTTCTCAATTATCCTGGGTAAACTTGAGTTAATTCTGAGCTTTTTGCGCTTTAATTACCTCAACCTTTAGTATATCAAATGCCAGCTATTCCGAAATAACACTGCTGTGTAGACATACCCTCTATGTTTGTTGTGAATTACACAGAAATATTTACACCAGTCAGTAGAATATCTGAGAAGAATCCCGTGTCTTCTGTCTTTCAGCCAAGTCATTCTTCACCTAGGACAAAAAGAGAGTCATGAGCATATTTTGCAGATTTGCTGCTGTTTATTTTTGTAAGGGAGAATTTTTAACCCAATGACGTAAAGGCAAAAAGAGGCAGGTGTTTTAATGAAAATCTCTTACCTACATCCGGGAACACCCATGGTAGAGACCAGGGCTACTTAACTTTGGAAGCCATGGGGGCCACAGTGATACTCTCAGCACATGCCGAGGGCCACAACTTACGCATGGTTGCATATACATGCAAATATATATGCTAATATATGCAAATAGCTTATTTCACACAGACAGACATGAATACAAAGATTAAGGCAAGACTACACAACATGCAGGCCCCATTTAAGTCAGTTCTGCTGATATTAATAAAATTTAATATTTACCTGATTTCCACCCAATTTGCACTTTTAATGAGCAATGACAGTCCAGGAATTTAACTACTAAAATGCATATCAACAGAAGACCATTATATTGACTTGCCGTTGTGGAGCGTGTTCGCAGTGGAGGTCATATGCAAAGGATCCCACCTGTGGACAGCGTGTTGAGCCCTGTGTCAACCCAAACCACACCGCGGGCCACAAACAAACAGGCCACGGGCTGCAGGCGACCCATGTGTAGAGTAGCCCTGGTATGGACTCTGGCTGGAAGAGGAAGAAGCGGCTTTGCATACTGCTGTTCCCCCTCCTTCCCTGTTGGGGTAATAGCAGTGCGATTAAGAGCTTTACCGGAGACTTTTCCCTGCTGCTCCCATAGTGGCAGAGGGTGGTGTCTGGGATTGGTGGGGGGCATGGAGCCATGTGTGCCCCCATGAGTGGGGTGCCAGGTAAGTATCACAACCTAAACTCCTCATACACCTTTCCTCCGAAACCCTGCCCCAGCACCCTCCATGCTCCACAAAACTTCCTTAATCTGGCATACTCTTTTTCCCAGGGTTGCTGGATTGAAGAGGTTCAAGTGCATTGGCTTGTGGCTTTGAACAAAGTTAAGTGCTGAGGAAATGTTAGTAAATGTCTCAGTCAGTTTTCTGTTGCTAGGTAAAGGCTACATTCTCTAGTACATTTATCAGAGAGACAAGTTGGGTGGGCCAGCTTTCATTGAAGATAAATACATGGAAGATGCAAGGTTTTGAATTTACACAGAGCACTTCAGTTCTGGGAAAAGAATCTGAGTATCTGAGCTAAAGGCAATGGCTACGTCTTGACTGATATGATTTTGCGGAAAAGCGTCCGTGCCAATCTAGACGCGGTTTTGCGCAAAAAAGCCCCAATCGCCATTTAGCGCAAAACAGTTTTTAGCTGTCTACACTGGCCCTCTTACGCAAATACATTTGCACAAGAGGGCTTTTTCCCAAACGGGAGCAGCATAGTATTTGCAGAAGAACACTGACAATCCTACATTAGATAGTCCGTGTTCTTGCGCAAATTCAAGCGGCCAGTGTAGACAGCTGGCAAATTTTTCCACAAAAGCGGCTGCTTTTGCAGAAAAACTTGCCAGTCTAGATGCAGCCAATGTGCGGCAGATTGTTAAGCATTGGAGGAGGGCACCTGAAATGAAGTGGTCCTTTGGATAGGATTAGATTGTTGTGTGTAAAGTGTTGGAAGTAGGCAGTTAAAAGTTGCAGGCAGTGTTGTAATGAGCCATAAAACCAGTCCCCCTGTTAAGTTTATGGCTTTTGGCTGTCTAACAGAGGTTATGAGTATAAGGGCTTGTCTACACATATAGTGCTGCAGCGAAACCATTGTAGTTCTGAGTAAAGACTCTTCCTGTGACAATGGGACAACTTCCCCTGTCAGCATAGGTTCTCCACCTCTTCAAGATGCAGTAGCTGTGTTGATATGTGAAGCCCTCCCATTGACACAGTGCTCTCTACACCATACCTAAGCAGCATAGTTACACTAAGAGAAGTTGGTAGTGTAGATCAACCCTAAGTTCCCAGGGTTACCATTTCAAGGTGTTGTGGAGATTTCCCTTGCGGACAAGTATCGAAAGATCATATAAGGGGGGATTTGCTTTATGAAAAGTGTTCAACCACAGTTGATACCATGGTCATCATTTATCTGTGCGAGCTCATTCAAGAGAGTAGTGATTGTTTGGCTTCACTCATTACATGTGGTATTTGGATGAAGCACACCACATCAACATAACATTAATACAAATGAACGTGTGTAAGATGCGTGAATTTTGCAAGAAGTGTTATGGGGTGTTGATTGTTGTAGTAGTGAAGCTATGTCTATAGGTTTTGCATCTATTGTGGCAGGACTGGTGCCATTTAGAGTGGATGCATCTTGGTCTGTGTGGAGTTTGCCTCTGGTTGTGAGCTTGGTAAAGTTGGGAGGTTGAGGGCTAAAAGAGGAGGGCTTGGAAAGATTTCTTTCAGCATGTGGTCCTCATCAAATGTGGGTTGTAACAGTTTGATACTTTCTATGGGTTCCAGTGTGAAGTAGTAGATGATTATTATGGGTGTGA
This sequence comes from Pelodiscus sinensis, assembly GCF_052426305.1. NCBI lineage: Eukaryota > Metazoa > Chordata > Testudines > Trionychidae > Pelodiscus > Pelodiscus sinensis. The sequence continues at coordinate 153,680,049 of NC_143053.1, forward strand.
AATCAGTGGGAATTTTCCTGTGCCGAGAGGCATTCCTCTTGGTGCATTATTTTGCTCTTCAAACTCAAATGATATAATTTATGATGTGTATTTCTGGAAGTATGAATTCACTTGGTATCTTGTCATACACAAACTTGTTATCGGCCCTGGGTCATGATACCCAGTCCTGGGTTTTAGCTTCTTTCTCCCAATATTTTTAGTGGTAACCTTCTGACTTCTACAACATGTGGAAGATGATGATGATGATTGTTTGCATGTATTTCTATTGAAACTCTGTCATTCTGCAAAAGGCAATTTTATGCTCCTTTCTTTCTAAATGGAGGGACTCAGCCTTCATTTAGAAAGCATGAGCTTCAATTCTGTGGGAAGGCAGGGGAGTGTGCATCTATGGGGAAAAATCTACTGTAGAATGTGTATAGCAATTACCATAAAAGTGAACAAGGAATCTGACAGAGTGAACTGAAAGAAAATCAAATATAAAACATCCATAGAGTTAGATGGTTGTCAAGCAGAAGGAGCAATTGCTGGAGCACAGCTACAATCACCAATACAGACTCAGAATGCCCACAGCTGAAAAGGAATAAGTAACTAGAGGTTATACAAGTCCTTATTTCTATAGTTGTGGAATGAACATTTGGCCAAGGTTTAAAAAATTTAGAATTGGAGCTATTCAGCTTAGAAAAGAAAAAGCGTTATAATTAATATACAAGAACCTAAAGCAAACCTTCTCAAGTTCAATGTATTTGTGTAGGAAAATGGGAATTTGAAGGGGAACACTAATGCAGTGTATGTTACCAAGGTAGCATGCAGTAGAAGGTGCTGCTGCTTACAGTCACTAGATGAACAGGAGGGAAAGACAGAAAAAGAGGGTGTGGCTCTTTCTTTCAGAACAATGTCACAATACCCTGCATTCCCTTAGAGGCTGGAAATACAATTGGAGGAGTAGTCGCATTGAGAGAGTCAAAACAATGGCAAGCTATGTTCTTTCACTATGTGTAGGGTACAAGGGTTCAGTAGTGTCCCTTTAGAGTTGTGGGCTTCCTTATTTTCTACAGCTGAAGCCCCTGGAACCTAGCAGAATAGCCGCGTATTGATATTACCTAGCTAAGCCTTGTGTGTTTGTACAGTGTTAATAAACATGGCTATTTGGAAGTCAACCATGTCTTCATAGTTTCCCCATATCCTTAATGTGATGACAGCAAAGGTATAACTCAGTTAGCCCACTGTGGCACTATTGCTGTGGCTGCCTTACCTCCCTGCCTAATATAATGGAAAAGTAGAAAGGCTGAGATTTTTATCTTGCCTGGTTTCTGCCTCCTTCTGGGCTTTTCTCTATCTGAATTTTTAAGTCAAATTTAGAGGTTTTTTTAATTAGGAAAACCCTATAATTTACTGTGTGTAAGTCCAGATAACAATGGGACTTCGACCATAGCCATTAAAACAGTCTGCTCTCATGTTATTTCAAGATGTCTCCAGAACACTGAGTGTAGGTTAGGTCCATCAAGTCATCTTGAAGATATCTGATGGAGCATGATGGGCCACTGGACCATCATCAGGTAGGAGGTATTCAGGGCCTGTTTGGGGCAGGAGATTTTTGGGGAGAATGAGAGAGGGATGAAGGAACGTAAGGCTCAGACAAGCAGCCATTCTTTTGGATGCCTATCTGAGTTGAACCCAAACTCCAAAGCTTAAGTCTTCAGGGGTGGGGAACTTTTTTTTAGGTCGCAGGCCACTGATCCACAGCAAAGTCAGTCGGGGGCAGCACACAAGTGAGAAGAAAAAACCACAAAAAACAACCAAAAAACCAAAAACCACACTGACGTGGTCCCTTACTAAGAAGGAGAGAGACACTCCCCACATTCCCCTCCCATATCAGAGCCTTTGGGGGCCTTGCCAAGTAGATTGTGCGCTACCGCCCCACAGTGGAGCAGTGGCAGGGGGGAGGGCGAAGCTGGAGTGCCAGTGCGGGCTACCCAATGCTGGTCTTTGAGGGCTAGATCAAGGCAAGCCAGGGGATGCATCCAGCCCCTAGGCCTGAGGTTCCCCACCCCTGCCTTAAGTTGTTTGCCCGGCACTAGTGATAAGTATTTTACTGCTAGACAGGGGGGCAAGGGAGGAGAGAAAGGACAATGGTTATCAAACTCCAAAATTCTTTTGATTCTCACCATGAGCAGATCTAATGAGTACTCTGTTAATTATCACAGAGAAAATTGCTGTGCCAGTCAGAAGATTACTTTTATCCCCTGTACACTCATAGAATTTCTTCAAACTAAAAGCTGCATGAGGAGTGAGGCATAGGGTACTGATCTGAGATCCAGGGCTGGGAGCTAGGGATTCTTAAAATTGAATTGGGATTCTAATACTTTCTCAGTGGCTTTGGGCAAGTCATCAAATTATGTCTCAGTTTTTCTGTCAGTAAAATGGGCCTTGGGCTTACTGATATCATGGATCTCCTATGAAAGATTAATTAGTATCTTCAGAAGGTTAATGTTATATATCATATTTATTACTGTGTTCAGTTTTGCTGTCCATACTTTTAAAAGGGTCTTGAGAAATTGCAGAGTGAAGAAGAGTGACAAAATTGTTAAAGGGCTAGTGACCAGTGTTCCCTTTGATTTTTCCTACACGTGTGTGGAATGAATTTTGTTATGTGCACCTATGCGGATGTGATTTGTGACACCTGCGGGGACTGGTCCAAGTTCTGCTGCATCCCCCTTAGGGTGATGTGTCCCACAGTTTGGGGACCACTGCTTTAGCCAATCACAAGTTATTGACTCAAAGAATTTCTGTAAAGTAGGGATATAAAATCCCATGTAATTAGTTAACTGTCAAATGTTCTGTTTAATGAGTTAACCAGTTAAAGGAGGATGAGTGGCCAAGTGGGGGCTTCTCTGACTGACTAGAGTGCCCCTTCTGGCAGTGGACTGGGCCTGTCGTGGATGGAGGGTACTCTGGCCAGGCTGGAGTGCACTGTGGGATGCTGGGCACCACATACAGGGGCTGCTTTGCAGGGCTGGAGTACCCCCCACCTCTGATGGACTCTGTGGCAGTAGGGCGGCTGCTCCAGCCCCCACTGGTTAGTCATAACCAGTAAGCAGCACTCAGTAAGGCTGATCCTTACCAGTTAACCATGCACATCCCTACTGCAAAGGACACGTTGTAACTGAAAAAGCAGAGAACAGGAGATGTATGGAGAACCCCACAGGCTGAAGTAATATTTTTAACTCATGACTCAGGGGAAGAGATGATAGATTAAGAAGGGGATTAATGTGAAGGAAGCGCTGGCATTGGGAGATCACTCAGCTCACAGTGGACACGATTTTGACCTGTCACTTGCCTTTCTCATCACACTCCATTCCCTCGGTTTCCTTTTTCCTTTATCCCCTTTTTCCCTGATCAAAGGCTTTTATTTTAATTTAAACATAATTCTTGACAATGGTTGGCAGCTCTCCAGCATATCTGCATGCATGCTGCAGTGGGCTGGCACCAGAGAGCAAGGATGGAGAATGAGTAACACATGGTGAGGGATGAGAGAACTGGTGGGCTCAAATAAGAGATTGTCAAATTAGAAAAGTTGAAACTTTAACTGCATCCCTTTTAGCACAAAAAGGGTCAAGAATACTGGAATGGGCTTCAAATGTTCAGAGACCATGCTTAGGACAAGGATGTGTACACTCTGATTTTTGGAAAGCTACATCAAGAAACAGCACTTAATCCCAAGAAGCAGCATCCATGCTCAGACTGAAATGACAAAAGGCCTGTATTTGATCTGCTCTCATTTATGTTGGAGTGTAGCTCAGTCCAGCCCAGCCCAACCCAAGGAGAGCCAATACCTGTGCTCTTTTGGGCTGTGTAACCAATGACAACAGCTTAACAGTTGTCGGACAAGTTTGTCAACCTGCACTGGAGAGGCAGTGTGCTGCCAATTTCCATGGAGTTGAATGGAAACAAGGCTAACACTTCTTTAAACCTATTCAGCTTCTCCTGTAATTCTCACCCTCAGGATTGCTGTGTAGCACAGGGCATTGACCTAGAACTACAGGAAACCTGGGTTCTGGCTCTAGCATCCTGGATAATCTCAGACAAATCACTGAGGCCACTGAGCCTCAGTTTTCCCATCTATAGAAGGATTATACTAATTATAGAATACTAGGACTGGAAGGGACCTCGAGAGGTCACCAAGTCTAGTCCCCTGCCCTCATGGCAGGACCAAGTACTGACTAGACCATCCCTCATAGACATTTATCTAACCTACTCTTAAATATCTCCAGAGATGGAGATTCCACAACCTCCCTGGGCAATTTATTCCAGTGTTTGACCACCCTGACAGGAACTTTTTCCTAATGTCCAACCTAAACCTAATAGTGATGTCCCTTATGAAGTGCTTCAGTATCTACTGGTGGAGAGCACTAGATGTTATTAGCACTGCTAGCAATATGTGTAAAGGTTCTTCCCTACTCCAAACAACTCATCCCATGTGCAGAAATCAAATACTGACAGATTTTGAGCAACAATGTCTGTATTGAGCAGCTCTGTCTGCCTGGTCAAATGTTTCCCCCTTAGCTCTAAACTATCTGCATTTCTTTCTCTTTCTTCAGATATATATATGCTTCCTGTCACCAACTCATCGTGCAATTTAGAATATGTATGACTGGCATTACAGCTCTCATTTTAACTCGGGGAAAGGGACTATTCAAAGAAATATTATCTGGAAACACAATCAATCCTGTTTATAGCAGTGAGATCCCATTCAGAATATGCTCCAGTTACGAGTGTGGCATCTGCTTTATACCTTGGTGTATCAACTTTGTTACAGAACCTGTTGCCCTTTTCTTAGGGGCTCCTGGGTTAAACTAACCCTTTTTTGTGAGAGAAGAGAAGTTTGTACATTTCTGGTGATGTTTAAGTTTATTAGAGTATAGAATTAACCACCCTTAAATAAAAGAGACACTGTCAACTTAAATCTAGGCCAATGCTATCATCCTGTATAAACAAGCTGTAAAAAGCTAAAGTTGATAGAAAAAATTCAGAGTGAACAGTTATTTTTAAACACACAAATATTTCCAGGCATTCACTGAAATTCAAATACTGAAGTATGGAGAATCTGACAGGGAAAGTAAATGGAAACCAAAGTAGAAGTGTGTCCATTGATTGCTTTTTTTTTCTTATTGTCCAAAATGAGAGAGACAATAAATAAAAAACTCTTTCCCTTTTAATAATCCCAGCTGGTATTGGGGAAAGTGGGAACCTGGCTACTGCTGCTACTATTCAGACAGTGGAAAGGAGGCTGTTCTTCAGGCAGCCTGGTAGGGTTGGAGAAGGGAGTCCTTTGCTGCTGTTTGGGTGTCTGAGGTGGTGTGGACATGACTCTCTCCACCTCTTGTAGCTGGGGTCTCCTGTAATCCCCGCTGAGATGGGCACAGAACACTCATACAATCCATATGATCACACACACACAGGTCCCATTTCTCTCAGATGGGGTAACAGTGCTGCCAGCCAGTGGCTGCTCTCAGCATCCTGTAGCCATTGTTCCTGGATCAGTCTTTCTGTTCCTTGCTCTGTCAATACCAAATGTGTCCTGCCAATAATAATCTCTTCCTCAAGTCCTGTCTCTTCTTCCTCTTCTGCTCCTTCCATGCTCACTTTCTGCATGTCTGATAGTTGGCCTAGGGATATTCAGAAAATGTGCAGGCTGGGGCAATGACTCCACCACAGTGTGTGAAAAGAGCTTCAGGGAAGAGGCCTTTGTGTCCGTCTTAGCTCAGGACCCTGCAGAACATGGACTGGCACCTACTGCTTAATTCAGTTGGCTAGAATACAGCATGAAAGCAATATTCTCTATAGCTACAGGATGTTGTAGAGTAATGGATCGCCAGTGCACTCCTGGAACCTAATGCATTATAAGAATGCCCAGTTCAGTCTTTAGAATCATAGAACACTAGCACTGGAGAGGACCTTGAGAGATCACCAAGTACAGCCCTCTGCCCTCACAGCAGGATCAAGCACCATCTAGATCATCCCTGATAGATGTCTGTCCACAGCCTCCCTGGGCAATTTATTCCAGTGTTTAACACACACACCCCCACCGACGGTTAGGAAGTTTTTCCTAATGTCCAGGCTAAACCTCCTTTGCTGCAGCTTAAGCCCATTGCTTCTCATCCTACCATTAGAGGCCAAGGAGAACAATTCCCTCTCCCTCTTCCTTGTGACACCCTTTTAGATACCATTGATCATTCTACTTTAACTTTGCGGGTGTATTAAGAGAATTGGGAATGAGTGGTCTAGCTCAAGCCTGGCATGCTCAATCTCATCATGTAAAACTAAACAGCTCAGTAATCCACTTCTAGGTATTATCCAAATGGTGGATATGAAGATGTGTTAATTGCTTGTTAGTAATCTGATCTGCAGCAATTCTACCCAACCAGGGAGCTGATCTAGAGGAGCTTGCCTGCAGGCATATTGACAAGCTCCAGGGAACCTGCTGAAAACAGCTAACGTTTGACCCTTGGCATTGTGCATTACATGCAAAGGCAGGGATCAGAGGGCTTCCTTGCTGGGCGGTGCACTTGTTCCATGCCGATGCTCCTTGTGTGCCTGCAGCTGATAGCTCCAACATTTATGGCAATTGGCCCATTTAATAGATACTGTGAATTGGTTTAAAGTGGTGCTGCTTTTCTATGAAAAATCAATCATATGGAACATCCTCAGAACAGCATCGGTGAAGTGTATCATTGCAAGCATTAGCTAGGCAATAAGTGCCTCCTGAAGAGCAGTGTCTGGAGTAATGCCCCCCCTGTCACTAGGGAGCCTAAGGCTGCTGTTACCTTGACAACTGTAGACAGGACATGATTCATCCTGGTGTGAATCTGAATCCTATTATAATTCCTGGCACTGATCACAAACTGTCCATTTATCAAATCTGTGGCAGTGGCACGCTTTTACTTCAGTGATTGAGGGAAATGAGGGTTTTGGGTGGACTTCTTTCCTGGCTTGATGCTACAATGAAGGATTATAACCTTGTGCTTAGGGTTCCTGGCTCTGTTATTGACTCCCAGTGTGATTTTTGGCAAATCATCTTTTCTCTTAGGGCCTCAGTTCCCAATCTATAAAATAGGGACACCAAAACTTCCTTGTGTCAGAAAGGGTAGTGAGGTTCAATCCGTGTTTGTGGCACTGAGAGATACTATGGTAAGGATGACTTGCAAGTAATTAGACAGGTGGAAGAACAACCTGGAAGAATACTATGCTACTCCCAGGGATCAGCATAGAGAAGGGTGGCTAGCTAGAAGGAATTGTAGGCCTTACTGATTAGTCATGATTTGTGCTTCAGGAAGGCTGTCCTCACAGCCACTTGATGAGTTATATTTTTATATTTATTCTGCCCCTTTTTTAAATGCTTGAGGATTCATTATAAGCAGATTTGGATGGCCCTTGTACAATGACAGGTAAACTTAGGGTTAAACCCCTATCTCATGCCTGCAGAAATCCCACAGCTGCCAGCTATTAGCATTGGCAGCAGGCCTTCTCAGGAACTCAGTGCCGGCTCATCAAGATTAATTGCCAGCAGCACCTGAGTTCCCAAGAGGTTGGTGATACAAATCCAGCAGGGAGAGACTTGAAGGTACAAGATATGTTGGTTTCCTAGTGCACCCCAAAGACGAAGTGTTCTCTGACCCTCCCCTCCCCCCACCTCTCAGGAAACATTCATGTAAAGTTGAAGACTAGACCGATTGGGCAAACTCCTCTCTGAAAACAGCTTTTTTTCATCAAACTCTGATCTTTCCCTTTTTTAGCTGCCACCTTAGAAGAGACAGGACCACCAGATGTCCAGAGTTCACCAAAAAATGTAATATCTGTGGATACAAGGTAGCTACCATTTTCATTATAGAGAAGTTCTCATTGGATGGAAACTATAATTATGCATGTGGACTAGTGCTCCCTGATGTACTTTCAGTCTTGGTTTCCAGGGAGTGGAGCTGTTTTCCCAGGTTTCCCTTAGATACAGTGTAAGTGAAATGTGAAGGTTGTTGGTAGAATGTTCTTCCTGTTAGTGTGGGATGCCTGGCATTTTAATGTGTGATCACCTCTGCTCTGAAAGGCATTTAGCTGTAGAACTTTTGTTTTCCTGAGGACAAATATATGTATGTGAGAGGGGTATACTGGTGTTTTCTTCACAGTCATGTTTTAAATTGGTCTCTCATGTTTACCTCATTCCTTCCTGCCTTCTCAGATTTGCTGATGCATAATTATATTCTTTTCTTTGTGTTTCTCCTGGAAACAGCTAGTTGTCTTTTCCCTGCCTTCATTAGGAGAGAAAGAACATGACTTTGATTTTAGCTCTTTCCTGTGTTTCGGTCCATTTCCATCATTACAGAGTGTGACCTATACTGTGTGAATCCGAGGATTAGCAGAATCAGAGGTGTTTTACCACTCAAGCTGTCTGAGAGCTTCCCATGCACTGCAGCAGTGTGAAAAAGATGCCAAGAACAGAATTCCAGCTGCAGAAGCCAAATACACATTTCAAATAATGCAAATTAACAAATGGAGATAGCTTGGATATGTGAAAAAGGAGTGTTTACTGAAGATTTATTGCAGTACTAGATTGTCCGTAACATGAGCAGAACATTTTACTTAAATAAAATCCATAAACTAGAATCTTGAGAGCCTGTGAGCAGGTTTCTGCATACCCCGAGCAGAATTTGCCACAGAATCTACCCCCTATTACAGAACTGAGTACAGAAGAGAAAACCTATGCTTTCCCAGTATAGCACCTTTCCAGCATTCATGTCTGCTAAAATCATCTTGAAAATATGAATGCAGAGCAAAATGGTACCATTGTCTGCTGAAAGCTGGAACCAACAGGTGGGCACTGCCCCATTCTGTGCCTGATGGCTGAATTTGAAATTGAAAATGGTATCAAGGTCGACATTGCTAACTCTTGCACTGTGGGTCACTTTAAAGGAGGGATCCTGAGTTTTGCCCTCCTACTGTCTCCTATCCCACCCCATGTGTCAGAGCCTCCAGCTTTTCCGATTTCTTGTAGTTGTGCATTGTCCACACCTCCATTCTGGCAGGTGGAAAGCTGCAGAGGAGAGCAATGGAGTTGGAAAACAGTAGCGTTTGGGGGGGGGGGGGAGGAGAAGGTGCATCTGCTTAGCAAATACGGAAATCCATACTTTTCAGTACCAGACTAACAGCCTCCTTTCTTGCTGGAAATTCGGTACCGTCTTCACTTAAATGTGCAGTGGGCACAGCTCTGTGGAAGCCAGTGGGCTGGTTGCTGCAGGACGTGGGTTCTGCTTGCCATGAGGCGGGAGGGAGGGAGAGGTGTTGGGTGTGGGGAGTTTTCTCTCCCGGGGGAGTAGGGCCATCCCTCGACGTCTTGGTGCCCTACACATCCTTCCATAGGTAGGAGGGGTTGCAGGAGCGGAAGGGGTTGGGCTCATTCCCACAGTCGCAGACAGTGGTGGGATGGGGGACCTTGGGCCATCAGCCCTTAGCGCCATCAGAGCATGGCACTGCACTCCCACAAGTACTCAGAGCCGTGCAGAGTGCCCGGCATGGTGTTCCGGCAGCAATTGAAAGGGGCCCAGCACTTCGGCTGCCTTATGGGCCCGGGATAACTGCCCTTGCTCTTCCCCTGTCAGCAGCCTATCTGGCGGGAAGCCCCTGTGGCATCTGAATCCAGCAGAGATGATTTTCCACCTCATTCATATGGAGTTCTGGTGGGCATAGCACAGATTTGACTATAGCCTTTTGTGTCAAAAAGATACTCAGCGAAAGCTTCCCTGTTTGGTCTCTGCTGTCAGGGTCTGTTTTATTGGAGTCTGTTTGACTGAGCAGAAGTTTTGTTAGATAACAGATTTTCAATGGGGACTATTTGGTCACTGAAACTATTGATTCTCCCTATTGAAGGTGAAGGGGTGGCACTGGGTGTTCCTAGGCATTTGAGAAAAATCTTCTGATTTAGCTTTTGTCTCTCCTTTCATGATGATCCTATTGCGTACTCTCTGGGGTTTAATCTCCAGTCTCAAGAACTCATTTGGGGTTCTGTACTTGTGTACCTGCTAGAGTCTGTGTTCAGACAGAGATTTCCTCATCATTCCCCGCCCCCAGGCAAGTTGTCTATTACTTGACAGGCCCACTGGCGGTGGGGGTGTAGGTGGGGGTGGTGGAGGAGTAAAGGAAGCAATTTCCCTGGAGCCCAGGTATTCAAAGGGGCCCAAGGCTCCTGGCTGCCACTTCTGGTACTGTGGTAACAGTGGTGGCTGGAGCTCTGGGCCCTTTAAGTCGCTTCAGGAGCACTGTGGTGTGTGCTCTGGGTGACTCTGAGGGCTGGGGGTGGAAGGTGGGCACTGAGCTCTGAATTGGCTGTCCCTAGCCTTGCCCCTTCTGTCTGAGGGCTGATGGCTCCCCTGTACTCAGTATAAGGGGTTTTGTGCACCAGATGCTGCTAAGTGAAAAGAATATGGGGGATATGGGGGAGGTCTAGGTTGGATATTAGGAAAAACTCTTTCACTAGGGGGTGGTGAAGCACTGGAATGGGTTACCTAGGGAGATGGTGGAATCTCCATCCCTAGAGGTTTTTAAGTCCCAGCTTGACAAATCCCTGGCAGGGTTGATTTAGTTGGGTTTGGTCCTGCTTTGGGCAGGGGGCTGGACTGAATGACCTCCTGAGGTCTCTTCCAATCCTAGGATTCTAAAACAGTGTTTCTTAAACTTTTTAAGACTGAGGAACACCAAACAATTTTTTTATGAGGAACACCAAGGATTTTTTGGTGGCGGGGGTCAGGGGGGGAAGTTATTTGCGGGGGGGAAGGGTCAGGGGAAGTTTTTGAGCAAAAAAAAAAAAAAGGTCGCCTATCCCTTTAAGGGCAGCCATTTTTAATTGCCTTGTGGCACACTGGTGAACCATGGAACACAGTTTAAGAAACACTGTTCTAAAATGATCCATGTGATAGAAAAATTATCCTTTTGTACCTCTGTGTGCACCTTTCCAAGCCCTGTGTTTTAGGGACAGGTAGTGTTGGGATCCACCCTGCAACTGAAGTTCCTGGTTATGAATTTGAGGGACTCAGTCTGCCAATTTGAAAACTAACTGGTTTTGGGAAGAAGGGAAGGATTAATACTTCCTGTGGCTCATAAACACTAATAAAAACTCAGTCCCTCCTGTTTATGCCCTTCTGCTCCTATCATTGACATTCACTTCTTTTAGCTCAGCTGTCACATTGGGCTGCCTCTAATGGATCAGCAACAGGCATTCTTCTGTGTGTGTGTGTGTGTGTGTGTGTGTGTGTGTGTGTGTGTGTGTGTGTGTGTGTGAAAGAGGGAGGGGGGGAGGTGGCTGAGAACAGTGATGACCCAAATTATCCAATGCCATTGAGCTAATGAAAGCAGAACTCAAGACAACTTGGCCAAGTTAGCTGTAGGCTACAGCAAGATCATTATAAACTTTAAAAAATAGAAATAAAGATGTTTCAATTGTACAGGCTGCTTGGAGTGGTTTGAATGGAGGATAGAGCAGTGGGAAAGGTGAGGTTCAAGACAATGTGCTTGGATGGTTAAAAGGAAAGTAGCAGAGAGAGAGAGAGAACGAGAATGAAAACACTATTTAAAGACTAACTTAAACACCTCCAATACTGAGGAACTACTTGAAAGATGGGGAGGAATGTGTAACAACTGGGCTAACAATATCTTCTACAAGTTTCAGGAAGGACAAGATGAGCTCAATAAGTGGGTGGTTTTGTTAAGCACCAAAACTCTAATTTTTGTCGTCAAATGTTAAAGGGGCAAAAAAGTCAACTGTTTCGAATAGCAGAAAAGAAATCTCTCGCTGAGAGGTGTTATATGGCAGGAAAGTAATTCATTGAGAGTACAGTTAACTTTATCACAGAAAAGTTACAGAGACTGCTAAAGGATGTGGCTACAGTATTTACCTTAATTAGGAAATTTAAGAAGGCAATTTAGAGAAATCTATTTTACTTTGAGGAATGTATTTTATCAATGTAACTATAGACTGATTTCTGCAAAATTTGTCCAAGTGGTGAGTGAAAGAGGAAGCCAAGAAGGGAGAAAATCTTTGATGGTAAGTGTTTGGTTGGGATTAGGTTGGGTGGGTTGGCTTCTTTCTTTGCCAGCATGCCTGTAAAATTTACCATCTAATATTACAGTTAATAAATTTCAAAGATTAAAAATTGGTTAATTTAATTACATGGCCCGTTAACATCAGACATGCATAAACTCAGTTCAATGTAATTTTCACTAACCTTAAAATAACAGTACGCAACAACTAAAGTAAAACCACAGTGAAGCTTGAGAGGCACTTGTTAAATTCTAAACATAGATGGTAGACAAGAAAGTTGATGATAGCTATGCTCAGAAAATGCTGAGAACAGGTAGCTGATAACATAGTAAATTGAATTTGAGCTACATAATTCATCTTGTAATATTGATCTAGAGCCATGTCTAGGTGGTTTAGTTCAATACTTTGCAAGTGATGTGTTGCTAGGCGCTGTCTTCTGCCCATGCAAATATGCATCAGAAAAAAACTTAGAATCTTCATTCTCAAAATACTCCAGTACAAGTGCCTCTGACAACATTCTTTTTCTCGGATGCCAAAACACTTTCCTCTTTCAAAGCAGTCTTTTGAGTGGAGAATGTAACTGTGATAATCCAAATGTATGTAGATATGTGGGCAGGTGAGATTCTGTGGCCTGTGATGTGCAGGAGATGCAACTAGACTATCATGATGGTTCCTTCTGTCCTCAAAGACTATGAATCTCTCTGTAAGGTTGTCCTGTTTTGTGATTGTTCCACATCTCAGAGCCCTTGGTTCTCCTTTGTCAATGAGCCATGTCTATTTCTTTGAAAGGCTGCACAATATTATGCAGTCTCATTGTGGTGCCCATTGCTGTCATCTTGACTCACAATTAATCATTATTTCTACTCCATTCAGATCCTCAGAAGCTTTTCAGTATGATGCTTGGCACATTTTGGTTACTGAGGCAAAACAAATCATTTAAATGTGTATCTACCAAGAGGGGAAAAGGCAGCCTTGAGTTTCTGTGTTGAACTTGACCTGCCAAAACATTTGACTTGCATACAAAAATGAAAATTCCATTGCATTTTGAAAGTTAGACATAAGAGACAATTTTTAAAAGCATCTTAATTACTAAGGACCCCAGTCCAATCAGGCAGTTAACATATTCAAAATGACTTTTCAATTACCTCCCATATGTTGTTATGGGCAGTACTTGTGTTCAGTGCAGTGGTTCTCAAAGTATGGACTATTAGTGGTCCACGTCCATCTAGTAGGTGGGTCACTGGCTCGGGGTTCCCCCCTGCAGTGGTGAGTCTGCAGTGGCACTCCAAGCCTGTGCCCCCTCAATGAGATTAAAGTACCAGCGCTGGCTTCCCACTGTGGGGGGAGGAAGGGTGAGACTCGTGGACCAGGTCCACCTTGTGAGGGTAGGAAGTGGCTCCGTGTGTTGCCATTCTCCCTTCCCCCCAGCTGGGGCAATGCCAATGCAGGAAACTCTTGCCTGGAGGCTGTTCTCACTGCTTCCATTGGCCAGAATCATAGCCAGTGGAAGCAGTGGGTGGTGGCGGGGGGGGGGGGGGGGGAGGGGGGAGATAGTGTCTGGGAGCAGCAGGAGGTTCAGAGCCAGGTAAGCACCCCCATCTCCTTCACACCCAGACTCCTCACCCTCATCCCACTCATGCACCCTTCCTCCTGCCAACACCCTGCATCCCCACCCTGCTCCTGCACACAACTTCCTAGCCAGATTCCCCCCACCCTCAGCCCATTCCTGCACCCATTTTCTCATCAGAGGTGGTTGGCTGGGTCATCTGCAGAAAGGTCTGCATTGAGTGCGCTAAAAGGTTTGAGAACCACTGGTTTAGTCTATATTAGGGATGTTGGATTTACATGGTTAACCAATAATCCTGGTCTTATTGGTTACTGTGAATGATTACATGCAGGCTCCTGCCCTGCCACATCCACACTACTGGCCCTGTATCAGAGCCCACAGTGTGTGATGGGAGCTGGGAGCCAGCTTAAAAGAGGCTGTATCATGGGACTGCAGGCAGGAGCTGGTGTGGCATCAGGAACCAGCTTTTAGGATGGCTCCTGGCATGTACCAGCTCCCTGGGAGCTGGCGGACACCCTGCCTTTGCTGCCTCTGTACACATCCTGCACTGTGTGTACCCAGTTACCTGCTTTTTAACATCCTTAGTCTGTGTATATCTTTAACTTGCTGGGTTTTATTACACTGGTTAGTCTGTTAGCCTGATCTGTTGCTAACTGTCCTTGCTCCATATTCTTTCTCTTCCTATCCAGATCAGTACTTGGTTGTGATGGTGTATTTCATATTCTGTATGTAAATATGCTGATAAATACAAATATGCTTTATGCAAAATATTGCATGTAATATGATTGGAGAGCTTGTAATCCCTGAATGTGTATATTTGTGTGTATGTATCATTCCTATATTTGAAATTTGAAGCATAAACCTGTTTACTCATGTAGGCATACTAAGTGAGGACCAATAGCAGGATTAAGGAATTTAATGGCCCAATATTTGAAACAATCAGGAGTTACATGATAACACGCATTTTAACATCCCTAATACTCCATATCGTATTGCAGCCCAGGATATATCAAAATAGCTCTTTGGTCTTTCTTCATAAACCGAAGAGTCTCCTGCAGTGTTCATTCCATAGACTTCATGATCTCGTCAGTTTTGCAGTCTTAGGTAGCTCGTGACCAACGTGAATAACTTAGGCTACGTCTAGACTGCAAGCCTCTTTCGAAAAAGAGCGTCTAGACTGCAAGCAGTACTTTTGAAAAAGCAAGCTGCTTTTTCAAAAGAGAGCACCCAGGCAGTCTGGACGCTCTCTTTCGAAAAAGCCCTGTTTGCATTCAAGAACGCCTTTTTTCGAAGGAGCACTTTCGAAAAAAGGCGTTCTTCCTCGTGAAATTAGGTTTTCTGCTGTCGCAAGAAAAGCCACGTTCTTTCGATTTAATTTTGAAAGAACGTGGCTGTAGTCTAGACACAGGAGAAGTTTTTTTGAAAAAAGGCTACTTTTTTCGAAAAAACCCTCGAGTCTGGACACAGCCTTAGTGCTCAGCATGAGGGTTAAAGCTGCTGCCCTGCCAGCTGTGTCTTCCACCAGCACAAATGTGATGGACTGGTGCCAAAGCATCCCTGGGGATTTATGTCCTCTGTCAGCAGCTTTATCTGTGATATACCATGACCATGCACTCAATTGTAGCAGAGATCTCTACTAAAGCACCAACGAAAATTTAACCTGGAATGTTACAAATCTTGACAGGCACGGTCATCAGGTTCCTGTCTCAGGTGAAGTATATTGTGTTGGCACATCAATTGCTGGCCTACCAGAAGCAAGGTTGGTAGATCACAGATACTATGAGGGTAGAAGATTCATTGCTTCTGTATTCTGGTGGTGGCAAGCACTTACATGGAGTTCCATTACTACTGCGAGGTTAGGCCAAGTCATCTTTTATAACTTGGATGCCTGTATCATCTTGAACATTTATTGCATGTTTTAAACATAGGCTTGGTCACCTTGCTGTCACAGTAGTCTATGTGCTGACAGAGGAATGATTTAGTCCAAGATCTAAGTCATTAGATAAATCATAAGTCATTTAGTCATTTCTGTGATCACTTGGGAACACTGGTATACACTACACCTCCACATGATAATCTCAGGATCCGTGGCTACCTGGGTCCCTGTAAAATGGCTTGAAGAGGTCATTGGCCATAATGGTTCTAGAATACCCAATGATAACTCTTGCAGCTTGCTGACATTATGTGCCTTTCAGAAATCTCTGTTCTCACCTCATCGTTCAAGCAATGATACATACATTGGGTGTCCCAGATCTCTCACAAAGGCATCACACAAAAGGAGTTGGACCTCATCACACATGACAGGTACGTCTTCATCTCCTGCGGTGTATATCATGGTGCAGAATGTGCTGCAAACATGGATCACCACTTAGTAGTTGCTTGCATGGTGCTGATGCTTTGAAAAGTAAGCCCTCTGCAATGAGGAAGTTTGACATGAATTCTCCAGGTACCATATTTGGCCAACAGGTTTTGTATCAATATCAGATTCTTGACCCTCACCAATCCACTAAATGATGTTGAGGTTGCCAGGTCCCTGTTCACTTCTATCCTCCACCAATCTGCCAAGCAGACAATCGGCTATCGTTGCCAAGAATGTCAATCATGGCAATTGGAGGAGGTTTTCCTGGCAACTACATTGAAGGCCACAGCCTACCAGCATGGTGCTAAGTGAGCTTGTAATAAGGCTGTGCCATCTACTGTTGAAGGTAGTGACTATATTTATAGAGGTGCAATCCCCAGCTCTTGATGCCTATATACAGTATAGTGGTGTATGTTCCTCACTGTGATGTGATAGTAGCTCTGGTCATAGCATAACAGCTTAGAAGACAGTTATAAAGAGCTGTAATATTTTGGGATGGACTTTCCAACAACTTCAGGATGCTCTTCTCAAAACTTAACCAAAGTAGAGTCTCTCTAATGGCCCACTAGTCAGGATTTGGGACTCCCATCTCCATGATTCAGGTTCAGTTCTCAGTCAGGTGAAGCTTTCTCCTTAAGATTCGAAAGATGGCCTACTAGATAACGCACTGCACTGAGACTTGGGTTAACCTTCTTTGTGACCTTGTGAAAGTCACTTAATTGGCATTGTTTATCCCCAGGTATTCAAATATATCAGAAAGGTTTGCAACACTGAATAATGTACCTTTTGCTTTAATTTCCTGTCTGCAAAATGGAGGTATTGCTAGCTGGAGGGTAGGTAATGTTTTACTGATACTGGGGAAACTGAAGCATGTATCAATTGACTTGCTCAAGGTTCGATAGACTGGCAGAACAGTGCTTTAGTCATAAACCATTCTTACTTGTTGTGGAATTAGTTGTTTGCGTTAACCTATTACTCCAGGCCTGGGGGGAACAAAGATAATTCAGTTGTGAGCAGGTCTTGTAATGAGTACTTCATGAAAATATCAAGAGTCTGATGTCAATGGACATTAACAATGAATTGTTACACTATTATATTGGTCATGCAATTTTTGTATCTATTGGTCTATCTCTAATAAGCAGAAGTTATTTTAAAGTTTTTAAGAAAGCAGAGGCAAACAAGCTATTTTCCCTTTAATTAGTATATCTACCATCAGTCTTTTTTTTTAACACTGATTACAAACTTAGGCATTTATGCATCTGGGTAGCCCATATTGATAATAGTGAGGAGCAAGTGTTTGTTCATGTTCACACCAGATGCCCTAATAATCATGTACTGTAAATAGTTTCAAACTTGAGGATTTCCCCTCCCCAATTTGAAGGTGAGGAACACTTAAGGGTTTTTTCCACTTGAAAAATATTTGTAAGAAACAGCACTGACACAAGATCTTGCAGCAGGGTCTAATAATCTCTTAGGCTATGTCTACATGACCAGGCTATTTTGAAATAAGTTATTTGGAAATAACTCCCAAAATAACAATTTTGAAATAAGCTTATTCCTCTTCACAAGTAGGAGTTCTTATTTCAAAATAACAAGCCCATTATTTCAAAATCAGAGTCTGTAGTGTGGATGCTCACCTTGTTAATTAGAAATAAGGAGAGTTATTTTGAAATAACTCCCCCATGTAGACATGCCCTTATATAGCACTTTGTCATCAATAGATCTAAAACCACTTCACAACACCCTTGTGAGATAGGGAGATACGACTACCCCCATTTTTAAAATTTGGGAACAGAGGCTAAGTGACTTGTCCAAGGACATCTGTAGTTGCACTGAACACAGGTCTCTCATCCTAGGCTAGTTCACTAGTCATAGATCCATCTGCCTTCTCATACAAACTGCTTTGGGCAGCTACTGGCAAATATCTGACTGGCAAATATCTGATCCCTAGTAGTGATGACCTTGAGCTAAGGTTACAATTAAATAGCACTGGAAACAGTCAAGAGACTTTAAAACCAATCTTAATTTGTCACGGGCTCAGCTCTGGCATACTTTTTCACTCCTGGCCACAGTTGAGTACCTCTTCTGTCAGAGGTAGGTGGAGCAGGCTTTGATGTGAGAGGTCATGTTGGGTGGAGAACACGGTTGCTTGGGCCCTTTAAGCAATGATTAACTTTTCATGTACTTGTTTGTGGTGAGAACTTGCTTTTTGAAGGTGCTGTATTGTCTTGCTCTCTCCCCTCCCCCACTCCTAGAGTGTATTAAAAAACCCTATTCCTTGAAAGTAAATTCACTGGCTACTTCTAAGGAGAGCCTTTTATTCAGCACCTTTGCACTTATATGTTGTGACACAGTTGCTACTATGTAGAAATCTTAAAACCTGAATTAAACTAGATCACCAATTAGATACACAAAACACATGTTTGGCACTAAATCTACAGAGAATGACAAGTTGGCCAGTCAACTAATCCTCTCATTACCTTTCAATTCTTTCTCCCCCACCCGCCTTTTGTTTTCTGAGATCAAGCCCTCAAGTACCTTGCAAAGAGACAGTCAGGTTGGTAGGAACCATGGTGAGGCCTTTGTGTTGTGAGCAGCCTGCTGGTGCCAAGGCCCTGAGCCAAAGCTGGATAGCACAGAAACATCGAGGATTATAGCATAGGTCGTGATATGACACCTTATTGGTTTGGGTGAAGCCCCAAAGCATTACATCTACAATATGATTTGGCCCTATCCTCACAAACAAGATGGCATACATGATCCTGATAACTCACACTGTAAATACTGGTTTGTACCCAGGACACAAAATGGCCACTCCTTCACGTTGTTCTGTGTGCAGCAAGAACTCCGTCAGATCCATTACTTTTTCTCCTGAGTGCAGGCCCACATTATTTTCAAATTTGTGCATGTTCAGAGCCCCAGGATGAATTTTCTCATCATGTGGAATGCCCAGAACTCCAAAGATCTGGACATCTGACTTGGATCAGAAATGGAGGAGATAGAGGCCCTCAGATGGATTTCAGCAGCAGAGAATACAGCCCACTGGATGGTGAGTATTTATCCAGAAAACTTTAGAACAGATTCATTCATTGTTGGCTGAAGAATAGGGCTGAATGCAGGGACCTGATCCAATACCTATTGGAAAGAAACAGAATCCTCATATTAGCTTCAAAGGGATCTGAAGCATACAACAGGTTCACCGACTTGTTTTTTTCTGAGCAGATCTGGCCATTTCCAATAATAACCTTGTACAGTCCATAATAAAGCAGCATTAGAAGTAGCCAGGGCCAATCTAGCAAATTGTCCTGCTGGTAAAATAGTCACAGTTATTACTAGATCATGCACGATTGAGGGTTGTTTGGAATGTTATGACTTCTTAGCTGTAAATTGTGCTGATTGTGTCTCAGCCCCTTACGTGTGTTTGTTCAGTAATGATGAATTATTTTAAATGTTATTTGGTTCTAATAAGACTCTCACAAATGTTGTTCTCTGACCTCATTCTCCAGAGTAGTAATCACAGCACACTTTCAGACAGCCTAGTTTACAACTGTGGTATTTTAAGAAGTAGTCATTAAAGTACAGTATAATTTGCCTTTTGTATTACTTATTAGCACTAGGTTTTATAACTCTGTGTATTCACTCTGAGCTTGTTTTTCAAGAAACATTAAACAGTGTATTAATTCAGATGATTTTTCTCTCTGGCTGTGATTCTTTTTGAGCTTTAGGGATTACTTCCTAAGTTTAAGCAGAGAGCAAAGTAATTATTTCTTGTCATATTTTTGGATGGTGGTTATCTTGAAATAAGATTTGTTTCAAAAACATTCACAACTGAGCTGTTTAGCAATTCAGCAGTTAACACCTGAACTGACTTGTGTTTGAAGAAAAGCTGGATGGATGAGCTACATTGAAACACTAGGAAATGAAATAAAGGCATAGAGAGTTCCGGGGATATTCTAAAACATGAGAACCACAGTGATCAGAGGTTTAGATTATTGATTGCTAACACGTTGCTTGAGCTGGAATTACCCTTATGCATTAATTTGTTTAATACATGGAATGGAAACTGCCTTTAAAGTTCAATATTTTAAACATTTAGCTTAGCATTAAAGCTTAACATTGTAGTATTAATGAAAGGAGCCTAAACTGAAAGCCC
Organism: Pelodiscus sinensis; assembly: GCF_052426305.1. Classification (NCBI taxonomy): domain Eukaryota; kingdom Metazoa; phylum Chordata; order Testudines; family Trionychidae; genus Pelodiscus; species Pelodiscus sinensis. Next base: position 153,700,210 of record NC_143053.1, read on the forward strand.
TGGAGGTCAGTCCACCTACCCAATAGAGACAGTATGAATAACAGTAATGCACGTTTTTTCGTGTGGACCACAGATAGGCCTCAGACTTGACTTAGAGGTACTACAATGAAGGCAAGGAGACAGTATAGCCTCTGTCAAATTCCCTATTTGGATCTCCCCTTATCTAATTTAGAAAGGATTCTTAAAAATTACACTACAACCCAAGATGCTCACATAATGTAAAAATACTCCAATACTGAAATGATTCACTCTACTAAATGCATCTTCATCCAGCCAACACGTGCTTAATTAATCTGGTGTATACAAGTAAATAGTGACTCCACAGTTTGGGATTTTAGAGACTTGATTTTTTTAATCCCTGCTACAAATGTAATCTGGCAATGTATCCCTGGAAAATCACTTTTACATCATGGTGGTTTGGTCATTTATGTGAAACGAACTGGAAGACTTGCATCAGATTCTAAGTAACTGAATACTGTGAATAATCAAACACCATTCTGTGTGAACAGGGCCACTACTTCCCTACCTGAAGCTATAGCAGCATTTGCTGTGTGTTATAAGCAGGTCTAGATCTGTGTGTTGTAAGCAGGGCAGATCTAGATTGTTTCCAAACAATGCTTTGTCAAACACCCTTCTATCCTTCCTACCCTGTGCTGGAAAAGGCTGTTCTAATCAAGGCTCATAAGAATTTATGGTCAGTTTCTATCTCTGTTTACCATAGACCTATTGATAAACCCTTCCATGTCCAAAAGTAGTAGAAATTATCTTTCTAGTGAAATATAGTCTCAATTGTCAGCTGGTTACTACTCTTGATTTGTTATCACATTCACCCTTCCTTGGCTTTGCTTCTGCCTTTCTCGTTTTGTTAGTCATTAATAGAATGGACTTTTTCAATGAGCTGGCTTTTATTTAACGACTTCCATGCCATCTGTTGCTTTATTTTCTTTCTGGTTAATCATGGTTTTTATTTGTAATTTAATAACTTCTTCAGATCAGCTGCTTTAATTAACACTGTGTGGCTCTGCTTAGAAATTATGTCTTCACCCTAGGATTATTTAGCACTACAAACCACCCTATTTATCTTGTGCAGGACATTAGACTAAGTAAGAATGATAAAGGTCCCTTCTTACTTTAGTGAGTTTTCTATTGTATTTTAATCTCCCACTTTTTCCTGGTGTACTTTCTTATAAGACAAGATACAAGAAATAGCGGTGACTTCCTTATTTGCTTTACATACAGAATAGCATATTAACACATGCTGTCAACATACATTAGTTGGGAAAATTAGCTAACATAAAAAGTGCTCTGATCTTTAAATTGTGGAACTAAGGTACAGTATATTCTACAATGCACTAGAGAGGGTTGTGCTGCTTTCCTCTCTAACACAGAGAGCTTTATGCAGTGCTTATTCCAGATGCAAAGGACCAACTTCTTTCAGATGGAACTTTGTGCCATGAAGAACTGTGATGTCTCCTACATATATTGTTTCCTAAGCACTAATCAAACTTATTTACAGCCCTATCTAGCTGCTCTTTAATGCTCCCTCTTAAAGGTGAATGTGTGTTAAACCTCTAATAATCTTTCTTCCACCACATACTGTGAAGCAAACTTGTCTTGAACTCCACAGACTTTTCTTCTGGCGGCACAGCCATTAAGGACAGCAGAAATATTATTGTCATAAACACTTCCTGTAAGAGTTTGCATGAAAGGGGTTTGTAATTTTTTCCCCTTAGCTTGCTTGAGTTTCATTTCCCAAAATTATAATGCTGTATTCAAGGAGTGGCCATTTTGGATCCTATTGATTATAAAATGTAGGACTGAAAATGACCACAAGAAGTCATCTAGTCCACGCCTCCTCAATGAGGCATACCTGACAGGCATTTTGTCTAGCCCATTGTTCAAAAAACCTCCAAGGAGAGGGATTCCACAACATCCCTAGCATAACCTGTTCCACGGCTTACCCAGGGCTTAGCTACCATGTAATGTTGTCATTGACAGAGAGGGCATGTGAATTCCTGAGATCTCATACTCCCAGCCTGTGGGCCATGGCTGGCTGGCATGATTGTATAATCCAGCCCAGGACTCCTGGTGGGGATGGGAGGCTGCCTGTTACCAGCCCCTAGCCTGCCTCTTCCTGCCATTAGCACACCCTCTCCCCCATGTCACTCCATCCATGAGGATGCAGGTTCGGGGATCATGGAACGGGGGAAGGCTTAGCTCTGCTTCCCCCATAGCTCCTGCTACCATGGAGTGTGCAGGGGAATGCAACCGCTGATGAATTCTCCTTTAGGTCCTTTTGAACCTTTTCCCACAGAGGCAAAATGAAATACTTCTGTGTCTTTCTCTCAGTGAAACAGTGAAGGACTTGAGTGGCATTTTTTTGTTTGTTGGTTGGTTTTTTTTAACTGATTGCAGCAGTCAAATACAGATTCTTTCCAGTCAATATTGCAGTGATCTTGTTATGCAAGGACTTGCCGAAATGCATTTCACAAGCCAACTGTGGACTGCAGATACCAGTCTCAAACTTGGACAAAGCACTACATGATGGGAACTGTAGTTTTCACTTGAGGTATCAGTCTGCTAAAAAAAAAAGTCATCATTCCATGTGAATTAGCGGTAATATAGACTGGTTTGTCAGTAGAGTAGTCTTAGAAAAAAAATGAGTTTTGTTAGTGTTATATAGAATTATTGTAGAAATTAACATAATAAATGTGTTTAAACATTTGAAAACTGCTTCCCTGATGAAGATTATTTATAGAGTAAAAGTAAGGATTAAGGATCAACATGTTAACCTTAAAAAGCATACCCTTTTTTAAACCTAAGAAACATTAGTTAAAATTGATTGAGAAGTTAAATGGAGTATGGCAATAAGTTTTGATAGTCCTTTTTATCAAGTTCTCCAATTTCAACAAATCTACTAAAGAAAACTAAAACAGCCTCATTCTACAGTGTGCAAATGGTCTATCAAGTGATAAAACTGACATCAGAACATGTGAATGTTTTCTTTCATTTGCATTTACTCTTATTTCTTTCATTTTCACTCATGAGAATCAGGATTTTTCTAGATGTCAGCCCTAAGTAGCTACAACAGATCACTTTCATTTTGCCCAAAAGATTAGTTGCAGAAAAACCGCCACCTGCAACTAAATATGTTTGAGTGCTAAACTAGATCTTTTTTTATCAAATCACAGACAGTCAGAATTGGCCTCTGAGTTATTCTACTCCTGAAAGCTTGTTTGTAAAGAGAGAACTCTAACTCAGCATAAGAACCTCTTGACGTTTTGTGTGTATAGATTTTTGCAAAGCCCTTCTTTTACTTACACAGTTCCTGAAATCCTCTTCTCTCAAGTGTTTCTCATTTGAAGAGCTTCCCTGTGATAAGAAATAATATACTTTGAAAAATTATGGACTCTGGTTCAACATCAAACACATCATATGATTTAAGATCACATTCTTACCCCGCTTCTCCTCAATTCAATATGAATCTTTTTTTAGGAGTGCTCATAGATAGTCATGCAAACTGGGAGAAATGATGATCAAGTACAGGCAGTCCCCGGGTTACGTACAAGATAGGGACTGTAGGTTTGTTCTTAAGTTGAATTTGTATGTAAGTCGGAACTGGTACATATTGTAGGGGAAACTCTAGCCAAACATTTCTCCAGACCTCAGTTTTATTCTCCCACACCTCACTTCCCTCAGTCCTTTATTCTCAAGCTGAGGTGTCTGCTGTGAAAAGCTGCTCTGCGTCTCCCTGGTCTGCTGGGGGGAAGCAGCTAGTGCGGGGTTGCCTCACCCCGTTTGTAAGTAGGGATCCGATGTAAGTCGGATCCATGTAACCCGGGGACTGCCTGTAGTTTACCCACCCTCTGATGCTCTATTTCAGTCCCCACATGCCTGTCCTGGTGTCAGATGGGACCACAGCAGAGGCAAATGCCCGCTACATTACACATCAACTCCTGTTTCCAACTGTGAACATCCTAGATTAGAGGGACCCAGATTCAGACCTGGATCCAAATACCTGAACTTTGCTGGAAGGGCAGATGAGGTTTTAATTTTGGCCATTCATGCCAGATTTATTTGGAAAAAATGACCTCACCTGAGGAAGCTCTTTCCAGAACTTGGTCCTGGAAGGGCCTTTTAAAGCACTTTTTAAATTATTTTAATTGCAGCTCTGTAGTGTTAAACCAGTGGGACCTGCTGAAGAGGGCCGTTTCTATGCTAGTTCTGCAAGCTCCCTCTCTGTAGGAAGCAACGTAGTGCAGTACGGATTTCCTGTCATTCCTGCAAAATCTCCCAAATTCCTCCCTGCAGAGATTTCACTCACCAGCCCTGTGTACTGAAAACAGACAAGTGCCAGGAATTTGAGTTAAAGCTGACCCTGTCCCTGGCTCAGAGTTTTACGTAAGCAATTCAGCTTTTTTGATACAATACAAATTCACCCACTGTTCTTTCAATGTTTCCACTTGGTAACCTTAACGCTTTAAACACTGGGAGTTATATGCTCTTGACTGGCATGTATTGCGTTAATGGCAACATATAATGTCTATGTCAAAGAGTTAACTATGTATCTTTATTTTAAATGTCTTCCTGGCCTTTAGTCAGTTTATAAGAAAAAAATTAACACCCTCTTAAAATATTATGTTTTATATTGACACTTGCTTAGAATAGTGTACAAGAGCTCTAATCCTACTGTAAAGTGTTTGATATGTTACTGACCAAATCCTGCAGAGTACACTCAGGAAAAATACCTATTACTATTGATAGGCGCACTCTGCACATAAATAAGGTAGGGGTAAGAATGACCGTATTTGACCATATAGTGAAGTCACTTCATGTACCATGTAGCCACTTCCAGGTTGAAACACAGCAGCTTTTAACAATGAACAATCACTAAGGACAGGAAGTGAGGAAGAGTACTAAAGTCATCTGAAACCACAGAGGAAACTGGTATGTAAATGGATTTGTATTGGACATTATTGTGGCTAGCACCCTGATGCTTGTGAAAGGTGCTACAGAATGTTTAGTGTCTACAATTTCTCACTGAGCCTCTTCTTGGATTACAAAAAAATAGTCTTGAAAGACAATTTTATCTGCAAGCCCTCAGTGTAACATGCCCTTCTACGTCATCCTTGTAACCATCAAATGTGACAATTCCATGGAGCTCTTGTGGGGGAGCCTGGATGGCCCTGCCTTGACACATAATAAAGTCTGCTTTGACTGCAGTGCAGCTCTCTAATAAAGCAAAACCAGGCCTGTCTCAAGTCTGGTGCATGTAAGCAGCATGCAGGTAGGGTTGCAGGGGGGAAAGGGGAGAGAGAAGCTTTGAGAGGCAGGATATATATATATATATTTTTTGGTACAATCATGCCAGATAGAGCATGGTACAGTGAGACCACGCAAAGGACATTAGGAGGAACTTTGTACTCGTACTTCTATTTTTGATAGGCAAAAATTCCAGATACAGTCATAAAACTGTTAACCATGCACATAGTTTTTACAACATCCTGAGCAGCAGGTTGTACCCCAGATAAGGGCATTGGGCATTTTCAGTATCTTACATAATATGTAATCAATTGGTAAATATCTAGTCTTGCTTTGCTATAAAATGGGCTTAGTAAGGAGAATCGATGGGAGGTAGTGAGCAGGATTGACCCACAGGTCCTGCTCGTTGTATCTAGAAGTACAAGACCCTTCACACTGGCTATGGCAATGCCTGGCATCCCAATGCGTGGGAGTAAAAGGCATCACAAACCTCCTTCCTGGTACTGTAGGTGGCATACAAGTGACGTGTAAGTGAACTAGGCTTAATTATTATAATATCATAAATCTTCTATTAATTGCTTTTGTATTGTTTTGTGCTGTACTAATTGTTTTAGAAATTACAGTCTTTAAGGTTTAAATTGTATAGTAATTTGTTTTTCAGGTTTGTAAAATGTGAACAACTATATTAACTGCTGAAAGCTTGCAATAAGTAAGAAAGTGGTCTCTGGAGTGTCCTGGTTTCCCTCGGATCTAAAATAAATTGACCCACACGACAGCTCTGTTGCACCAACCAGAGTGATCAGTTGATGACATGACATCAAGCACTGAGGCTATGCCTAGACTGCAGGCTTCTTTTGCAAGAAGCTATTTTTGGAAGAGATCTTCTGGAAAAACTTGTTCCAAAAGACAGTGTCCACACTGCAAAAGTGCATCAAAAAAGCGATCTGCTTTTTTGAAAGAGAGCATCCAGACAGGACTTAAGTCTGTGTATTGGATTGTGATTGCTGTGTGTATTGGATTGTAAGATGTGATTGCTATGGATGGAATGGCCACCAGGGCACTTGTGCTTTTGCCTCTCCTCCTCTTCCGAAAGAACTCCTTCTTCCCCGTCCACACATGCCTTTTTGAGAGAGAGTGCTTTCACAAAAAGGCTTCTTCCTTGTAGAATGAGAATTACCAATGCCAGAAAAACCCCTCTGTTCTTTCAATTTTCTTGCGGAAGAATGCAATTGCAGTGTGGAAGTTCCTCAGAGTTTTGTAGGAAAAAGGGCCGTTTTTCTGACACAACTTGTAGTGTAGACATACCCTGAGTAGTGAAGTTACCCTGAGCTGCACTCGACAGTGTGTGGACACGCACCCTTTTGAGCATTGACAGAGAGTTTGAAAGCACCATGTGCTGGGGTGCTTTTTTCCATACTTGTGATGTGGCTGAAAAGAATGCAAAACAGCTTTTGAATATCGTGAAGGAAGATCAGATCTCTGTGAGATTGGCATTTGCCTAAAGTCAAACCACTTTATGCTAGCAATACCGAAGGATTCCAGTTGCCCGAAGTCTGTCTATAAAAGGGGGGTAGGTTTCTGATTTATATGGGTATGTCTACACTACAGCGTTATTTCAAAATATCTTATTTTGAAATAGTTAATTCGAAATAAGTTATTTCGAAATAACACGTCTACACACACAATGCATTTCAAAATAGCGCGACCACACTGAGTGGACACTGAATAGCATTTAAGGCTGGCCGGAACCAGTTCTGGCAGGGCACCAGGTCAGGAGTTACCTTATGTGGCTGCTGCCTGAGGCTATCTGAGGCCTGTGCTTAAAGGGACACTCCCCACCCCTGGCCCGGACAGCCTTTCCCTGCTTGCTTGCCTACCTCGATGAGGGACAGCAAAGCATTTTGTCTCTGTGTCCTTTGGTTGCCCTCACTCGGGACACCACAGTGCTCTGCAACCTGGAGCCAGAGCTGCCCCTGGGCACTCTGGTGCTTCTTGTGGATGCGTTCCTGCAAGCCTGGCTGCACTTTCTGCAGGCTGCCATCGGGGAGGTCCATCGGGGGACTGTCAGTATCCAGGAGGCCCTGTGGGAGAGCTTCCACCCAGAGGAACACTAAGAGCCTCCCTGGTCTGCCCCACTGGGGGCTTGTGCCTCATTCCTCCCTCATGTCCTTCCACTTACCGCTCCCTAACCCCCCTTCCTGATGTCAAATAAAATACATGTATTTTCATGAACACAAACTCTTTATTTAACAAAACTGGGGGGGGAGGGGAATGAAACTCTGGTGAGACTGGGGAAAGGAGGTGGGAGAGGGGAGAAGAGAAGGTGGGAGGGGGGAGGAGGAAACCTAGGAGGAGGGAACTGGAAGGGGGAAGCAAGGGGAAGAAGCGGGAGGGGAAGCTCAGGGTTGGGGGGTCTCGCCAGACCAACTTGATTTTCATGCAAACCTGTTCCTGGGTTCGCATGTGGCCTTTGGTCACCAGGCTGGCAGCTATCCTGCCATAGACGGCCGTGTTCCTTCATCTAGTGCAGAGTTCATGGATGTTAGGGGCATCTCCCCTACCCCACAACCCTGAATAAGGTCCATGATCTCCACCCTGGACCAGGAAGGCACCCACCTTCTCTGGGCCCTGGCAGGTCCTGGGAGCTGGCAGACTGCTCCTGGGGAGTAGTGGCTTGCTGGCTCATGTTTTGGGGCCACTGGGTCAGGGGCCCCAGTGGCCACTGCTTGCTCTGGGCTGGCAGGCTTGGAGCTGGCACAGACACTGTGGCCAGAGTCAACCCCTTTAAGGGCTCCAGGGAAGGGGGGAGGGAGAAGAGTGTTCTTGGTTGAGGCTGGAGTGGCCACCAGGGCACCCTGGGAAGGCTGGAGGCCCCCTATTTCAAAATAAGTGTCTACACAGCACTTATTTTGAAATAGCTATTTCAAATTTGGCATTATTCCACGTGGAATGACGTTTACTAAATTTGAAATAAGTGCTCCGGTATTTCAAATTAATTTTGAAGTAGTGGTTTGGTTGTGTAGACACTAGTAAAGTTATTTTGAAATAACTTTGCTGCGTAGACATACCCTATGGTAGTATACAAGTTTGATAGATCCTGAAATTTGTCATGGCCAAAAATGTTTTTTGCATTCGGGAGGTGGCAAGACCTATTCATCAAAGAATTATAATTTACTGTGACCATTTGAACTGTGCTTTCAGCCTAGATAGATGAAGTTGTCAGTGTTCTCCTTGGTACTCAACCTTATCTGCAGCCGGGGTTGTGATGGCCCAGCTCAGAGATTCTATGATCTGGTCTTTTGCTATGAGAAGTTAACTCAATCGTGCAGATAGTGCCTTTGAGTGCAGGGATGAAATTCTGACTTGTCCACAAGCAAGAGCTCCAAATTTAAATCCAATTCAGAGATACTTAAATGAATTAGCAAAGCCTATAGTACAGAGTTGTAAGTGCAAAAGTCCTAAGTCCCGGTGTGCTGCTTTGATTGCCCTACAGATAGCACAGTGCCATAGACTGTGGCCTACAATTTTTAATTTGTTATTTCATATTGTGCCTGGTAAAATTCTCATTTTCCATTAGGGTCTCCTATTAAGCATTGTTGGAACCTGGGCTTATCTAACTCTATCATAATGTGGTCAATGACTTCATAGTCTCTTGTGGACTCCTCTCTTCCCGTTTGCAATCCTGTAACTTTCTCATAGCAGCTACAGCCATCGTTTGCATGAAAAAATATATCTCAGATGTCCATCAAGTCAAGAGATGTTTCTCATTTTTACTCCTACTTCACTGGTGTTGCCTAGCAGTTTGGAGTCTCCCTCACTTCTGTTGTTGCAAATTCCTACTAGAACGAGAGACTTATGAAACTGAAATGATAGAATGTAACAATTGCCTGAAATTTCAATCACAATTAATTTAAAGTTTCTTGCATAAATCATGTGATTTTTGTCCCTTTTTGGGGTCTTTATCACACATGTAATTTAATAGAAACAAGAAGAGCTGGCTCACGTGACAAATGTTCTCCATGACAAATGTTCTGTGGACTCTCACTACTTCATAGACACAGTTTGAGATGCATCTGTTTTCTCTTCCAACACAAAACAAACCTGCATGGATCGAATACTTCCCACCTCTCAGATGAGGGGCAACAATGATCAAGTTGTAGGTGACAGCACGTCTTTCGTGTATTGAAATGCCGTCAGGCTATTTAGGAAGTAGTGGTCATAAAAGTGCATAACCAACTCAAACTCTCCCAAAGTTAATATTGAGCAAGTACATAGCAAGTAACTTGAGGGTGTTTAGGGATTAACAGGGCCATCCTTACCAATATGCAAAACACACCGCATTTCATGGTGCCCTGTGCAGCTGGGTGCTGCGTATGGCTCAGTGCTGGTTCTGGCTCTATCCCCTAGCCTGGACTCCTGCCCATGGACTGCTCCTTTCCCCCATTCATCAGGGGGTGGCAAGCGGTGAGTGTGGGCAGGAGGATTCAGGAGGAACAGCGCTTCACAACACTGCTTCTCTCCAGCCACCAACTGTGTAGCCACCTCTGCTCCTACGGCCCATGCTCATGCTGCTCACTGCCGCCTGCACCTCCCCGCTCCTTCCCAGAGTCTGTCAGGTGAGCCTCCCACGCAACACTGCTCCTGTCCACTCCCCCAACCGGACAGACTGGACTCCATCTGTGGCAATGGCATCCAGTCTCTGCAAGTTGGCAACCCTACTCCTGTCCCCTACCACAGCAGAACGGTTGCTCCCCCCGTTATTGAGGGTGTGTATATGCTGGTGCTGGGCTGCATAGGGCACTAGCATTAGTAGGGAGGGGACTGGGTGTTAATACTCTATTTGCCGTATCTATTTTTTTTCCTGCTGAGCAATTTTAGAGCAAACCCTTTAGTCCAAAACTGCACAAGTCTAAAAGGCTTTTGGGCACAGAATGCCTTACAAATACTTATCTCTTAAAAACAATTCTAAAACATTGTAGTTTGAACTGAAACAAATACAGTAACAGACCAACTTTGTTCTCTCTTCCTCCCATCGTACCTTTCTGTCTTGTTCCATATCTACCAAGGAGGGTACAAATAATTTTGTTCCAAAAGGAATCCATGGGGGGATGGGGAGAATCGCAGCCACTTGTCTGTTTTCCTTGGTACTGCACAACTTAAAAGTTTACAAAAATATCTATTTTTAGTTAACTTTTATGGTACCTAGATCTGTAGACCAGTGGTTCTCAACCTTTCCACAACCTTACTGTATCCCTTTCAGGAGTCTGATTTGTCTTACATACCCCCAAGTTTCATCTCCTTGAAAAACTACTTACAAAAAGTGTCCTAGTGCACTGAAAATTTTGTCTCATTTTACCATAAACTGTACAATAAATCAATTGGAATATAAATATTGTACTAACATTTCATGTATAAAAGTTTCAGAGAGGTAGCCGTTTTTGTCCGCAACTGAAAATAACGTTAAAAACAGTGAGTAGTCCTGCAGCACCTTGGAGACTAACAAAAAATGTGGATGGAATCATGAGCTTTTGTGAGCACGGCCCACTTCTTCAGATGAATCACGTATAGTATGTAGTGCAGTATAAACAAGTCATTTTCTGAAATTGTAGTTTGTGCTGACTTAGCTAGTGCTTATTATTTAGCCTGTTGTAAAAGTAGGCAGCTATCTAGAAAAATTGATGTGCCCTGTGGAAGACTTCTGTGTATCCTCAGGGGTACGTATATCCCTGGTTGAGAGACCTTCAACAGAATAATGATGCTTTAGTGAATGGTTACCTTCATTTCTAGGTAGTTGGAGAACTGTGACCAAATATTATTATCCAAATTGGTGGTTTTTTATGCTCCCTTTGTCTGTCTGTCTGTCTAGGCACATGTTGCCCCTTGTCTGTGTTCTGATTGTAAGATCTTAAGGGTAGGGACAATTTTTGGTTATGTTTTTGTCTGGCATGTAACACAGAGGGACCGATGACTTGGTTCCATAAGTGCTACTGCAATGCAAATAAATATCCCCAACATGTGACTAGGTTTCTGCAGGGGGCTGTTGTTTGTTTGAGCAAATGTCTGGATGACAGACACTCCTAAGATCTAGCACTAGCTCTGGCACTAGCAGTGTTACCAACTTTTGTGATTTTGCTATCAATCTTGCGATAGAAGGTAATACTCTTCTGTCACTGGAGTAATGTGAGCACATGAGAATCTTGACTTTCATTTAGAAGGAGTAAGTTTTTCACCTTAATGCTCATAGAGAAAAGCTGGATAATCTAAATGCTGGAGGCTAGAGCAGAATTGGGAATTTTCTGACTAGACACGCTTTTTGTCTCAAAATTCAGGATCGTAGGAAAGGGTTGGTTTTGATAAATCTCCTGATCAGGAAAAAATGTTTTGAAAATGTCGAAACAAGACATTTCAACACTCTATAAAGGAAAAGCTGTGTTTTGTTTTGAAACCACAATTTTTCTGGTTTATTTTAAAATGGTATTTAATGTGTGTTTTAAAAGGTTATAACATAAAGGTTGAAAATAAGTGGATTGAAACACAGTTTCAATCATTTCAAAAGGGGGTCATCTGATTTATTATCCATTTGGTTGGTGAAAACTTTCAAGAGTTCCTCCCTCCATTCCTAATTAAGATGTAAACTACAAAATCTGAAGCTTTCATAAAATAAAAAATTCCTACCCAAATCCACTAGAAGCTCAAAAACCAAAAGAACCCTAAATATACTATTTTTATTATTTGATGTTCCATGAGCTGACTTGTGATTTAGGAATCCTTGAGGTTCTCAATAATGCTAGCACTCTTTGTGACTGTTGCCAATTTCCTAATCATGCTCTCCTATTTTGGCCCTTCCTAAAATGGGCTGATGATTATGACTTGTACAGAAGATTAGTTAATGTCTGTAAAGTGGTTTAAAGGTGAAGAGTATCTCACATAATGTATTGAATATCATTCATGAGAATATTTCTTTGATCTATTTGGTTTTATGCTTCATACTTGCTGATAAAGCTAGTATGAATAAAGCTAAACTATCATCTGATTAAAGATGAACTGTTGTGCACCTAAGAACTCTTTCCTCATGTCTGCTTCACATATTAAGGCCTTGCCAACTTTTCAAAATAACTCTTTAAAATTAATTTAAAAAATGCATTTTGGAATTAAAATTTACAAGACAAGCAAACTCTAGTGCATATTGACTTATCACTCTGTAGGCAATACTGAAAGTTCACATGCCACCCAGTGAACACGCAACAAAATATTAGTTTTTGTGCAGCCCCATCACCTTTACGTTCCACTCTATTGTTGACATTCATGCCATGTTGTTTACCCCAGCAAGTAATTCTGTGGGTTGTGCCTCAGACATAAAAAAAGCAGTACACTCTCTCTCCCCTTTGTTAGCTATTCAGTGGCAAGAGGAGTTTAAAAACCTTTTTTTCTACCCATAAAGTAAATAACTGTCATAGGATGTTGAATACTCTGAGAGCAGATACAGTGACATACAATATAGTCACTTTTCAGAGAAGAATCCCTCTTGAAGGATTCATTTAGTTTAGTGGCAGTGACTTCGTTACATAAATAAGATTTCTGACCGTTGTAATGAGTACTCAAAGCGCCAAAAATGTATCCACTGATGTAATAAATGGCTGTGCTGAAAGCTTAAGGTAAATTACTGAACATGTTGTCTGTTTATAGAAGAACATAAGAGGACTGTGTACGTGGTTGGAGGATCATCCTGAGTTTGTTCAAATCAAAATAAAAAGTTTCTTTTTTATAAAATACAGGGCTAGCTATCCTCCTTTGAAGTGTGCACTTCAGACTGTACTGCACATAGCTTGTTATTAAAATGCTTGACTTTTGTAAGCCTTCCCATAGGGCTAATACAGGTTTGTTTATTAACACACAGATTTCTCCCTTTATCCCTTGCCTTAGAACAATACAGAGCTTATTTAATATGAATGTCTACTGGAAGCAGAGACTCCAATTCAAACACTTTGGCTGGCAGACCAGCAGAGGAGAAGTAGATTAGAGGACTGATACATTTGTTAGCCTGTGGGAGAGATGGAAGCAGGGAGCTCTGATAATGCTGCTGTAGAAAGTTGTCTGCACATCATTTTTTGTTCTGCTTCATACAGCCATATTGGTACTGCATCTGGGGCAGTCACTCACCAGTACCTTAAAGAGAGAGAGAGAAAAGGCATTTAAAGAGGCTAAGAATCTATCATTCATCCTCCACTGCTTTCTCCGCACCCATCTGCAGATGTGCACTGCCAGTAATCAGATGTGTGCAAAGCTAATTTATGTGATATTAGCAAAATGTCATGCGTGAAGCATTCACAGCTAGTACAGGTTGAACCTCTTTAGTCTGGCACTCTCTCAAGACCTGATGGTTGCCGAACCAAAGAATTTTTCAAACCACAGAAGATCAATATTGTAGTGAGTGGGTCTCTCTTTATTTTGGAAGGTGATAAACAGAACAGTGCTGGTCATGTATGATACTGATACACCTTATGTACAGATACACCTTATATAAGCCTACACCAAGCCAAGTCTTAATCAGCTGTCTTTATAACAAAGTGTTAGTGTTGCTACACAATGTTACTGTATTGGCAAGTAGATAAAGCATAAAAACCATGCTTATTCTTAGCAGCATTACCAACATTTCATTGCTTACTGGGCTCTAAGACATTTAGGGGTAAATTAGAGCTAAATAACAGCACAGAACAGTGAGAACCAGGGCTGGTGGCTGTCAATAAACTTTATGGGACTACGGGAAACACCCAAGGTAAGTGGACATCCAGATGACTAAAATCATGCTGGACTACGATCATGCTGGACTGAAGAGATTCAATCTGTACTATCAACATAGATTTCTTTTAGGAAGAGATGGGGAAAGGACGACAGGATAACAGAGTACAGAAATAGCATCTTATTAGGAACAGACTTGCTGGCCAAAGTGGGCATCAGAACCGATTAATGAATAAAGTATATGAATGCTGTGCAGGTGCTGAGTGCAATACTTTTGACTTCGGTGATGAAACTGGACTGGGTATTGAGACAGAGGAGTGTTGATGTAGCTGGCTGAGTTGTATTTATTTGGGATTAGGTATGTGTTGTAATGGTTCTGTGAATAAGAACCTGGAATGGGAGGTGGTGATACATGGGAAAGGAAACAGCTACTGCTGACTTGGTTATATCAGTGAATTGATATGGGTGGTTAATTTTAGCTTTCATGGCCAACAGAGTTGGGAGCCAGTCCTCAGATGTAAATTATCATAGGTCTACTGATTTCAATAGAACTATGAACAGGGGGCCTACCCTGGATTCCTTTCTGCTGGTGTAATCCTGAGGAAAGTATCACAGAGAGGGGGTTCTTATGTTTTTATGGATGTTTGAGGGTCAAAGTTACTTTAAAAACTATCTTTGGAAACACTAAATATTCTGGATAACCCCAAAGTATTTGATTTGTGAGATGCATTATTGCCACCCATAACAGTTTGATCTCAAGCTGTAGCAGCTCATGCTTTTACATGTTGGTTCAGTCCCTGGTGTGTCGACCAAGATGGTGTCCTTCTCAGTTGGGTCCTACCAAATATACATCCATGAAAAACATGTCACAGGCCATGAAATCTGGTCTTTTGTGTGCTTTTACTGTATACTATACAGTTTTATGGGGGGAGACCAGTGTTTCTCAAATTGGGGGTCCTGACCCAAAGGGAGTTATGGGAGGGGGTCACAAGCTTATTTTAATGGGGTCGTGATATTGCCGCACTTAGTTCTGCATTGCAGCCTTCAAAGCTGGGCAGCTTGGCTACGTCTACACTGGCATGATTTTGCGCAAATACTTTTAACGCAAGAGTTTTTGCATTAAAAGTATTTGCACAAGAGACAGTCTATATTGGTCCGGGACTCATCGTAAGAACAATGTGCTATCGCACAAAAGCACATCTACATTGGCGGGATGCTTTTGCACAAAAACAGAAGTCCGGAACCATTCTGAAGAGGGCAAAAGGGCAGCAGCCCTTTCTGGGGGTGGGGGCTGGAGCTCCTTTGAGACACGTGCTAAAAGGGATCTCCCCGGACAGCCGTTTCTCTCCTGCTGTGTGCTATAGGAACTCTTGCAGGGACTGACAGCCATAGCACTTCTATTTGTGGTTGCCCTCTGCGTTCTCGGACACCACTGCCTCGTGCCTTTTAGTGCCTTTGGCTGCTTTTTTTTTTTTTTAAATCTCAGGTTGTTTCTTGTGCCATGGAGCCAGGGGTGGCCTTGTGCCTGCTCCGGCTCCTTCCGGCCATTTTGGAGTGCCTGCAGCTGCTGCTCCAGGCTGCTGCACTCCTCCTCCAGGACCTCGAGGCGCAAGTCGCTCTGGACTCCCTCCCCAGGGAGGCCATGGTGTCCTTGTGCCATCCCACCGTGCAGAGGTCCTTGTGGAGACTGGACACCAGTACCGACTGGTGGGACCGGCTGGTCCTGGGGCAATGGGACGACCAGCAATGGCTCCGGAACTTTTGCATGCGAAAGCAGACGTTCCTGGAGCTGTGCGCCTGGCTCGCCCCTGCGCTCCAGAGAACCACCACCCGGCTGCGGGCACCCATCCCAGTGGAGAAGAGGGTCAAAAGTAAGGGTGGTAATAACATACCAGGCCATCCTTACTTCTGTGCTGCTGCTGCTGCCGGTGGAGGCTCTGCCTTCAGAGCTGGGCTTCTGGCCAGCAGCCACCACTCTCCAGCTGCTGAGTTCTGAAGGCAGCGCCACTGACAGCAGCGGTGCAGTCGTAAAGGTAGCAGTACCGCAGCCTTTACCCCATTACTTTGGAACCCCTCCCACAACTCCTTTTTGGGTGAGGACCCTACAATTACAATGCTGTGAAATTTCTGATTTAAATAGTAGAAATCATTAAATTTACAATTTAAAAAATCCTATGACCATGAAATTAAGCAAACTGGACCATGAATTTGGTAGGGCCCTATCTAAAACTAAGAATGTGTCCATTGTAGACAACAGTGAAATTCTTGACAGTTGGTATTTGCCATAGTATTCCCCCATTCCATTCATGTAGCTAGCCTTTCCAGTAGCTTTGAAAATTATATAGTTGCTGGTGTAGAGAGTGCCAACCCCCTTTTTTCCCCCAACAGTAGCTGTACAACACAACTTCTAGATAATTCAACTTTATCTGTACGGGGGACTATGGTTGTCATCTGTGACCATGTCACTTTCCTAGGCTGTAATGTTATGGTTTGTGGGTACACTGGCGCTGGAGGTGTAACTTCCAGTTTGGATAGATGTAAGTACACTGGCTTTCACTGTCGTACCTAGGATCCAAGGTGGGATAATACTCTAGGCTGCTAAGTTCTCCTGCCTCCCATGCTGCTGCAGCTATGCTGCTAATAGCACGCCAGCTCAATCAAAGCACGTGTGCAGACATCTACCTGAGAGAGAAGTTTCACCCCCACATTGAGTGTCGGTATCTTTGTAAGGCAATTTTTATTTCAGTGTGTGAAATAATTAAACACTCTCTCCTTTTGCTGTCTCTCAGCTGTATAACTGCCATCTAAGTAGGGTTTTCCTGGGATCTTGTAAGGATCTCATACACTCTGCTGATGTCCTGTGTTTTATGCCTACTGCATCAAGTATATCAGTGTGCCCACATTATACTTAAGTTTGTGTACCTGCATTTGCTGAAAAGAAGCAAAGTTTGGGGCAGTAATGAGTGTGTGGATTTTCTCTATTGATTTGCATATAAAAAACCCTAGTGCTTTTATCATCAGACTATATGACAAATAGCAATTTATTCCACAGTGATGTTGGGAGGATAAAGATTTGCTATCCCCATTTTTAAGCAAAGTGTGAAATGACTTGCCTAGGAAAAAGGAATAATTGTCAAAAACAGGATTAGAGCTTGAGTGTGACTCCCCGACCAGCGCTCAAAGTGTCAGGTAATTCTGTGTTTCAAAACTGTAAAACCTGTTGTGGTTGATTCATACTACTCAATGTTAGTTGACAGTGATTTGAGGAGAGCTGCAGGGTTACACATTCACTAGGATTTTTGACACTTGGGCTGCTGAGTTTATTTTCACAGGGATAGGTTCAGACTTGAGAAGATACAGAAAGTTCAGAAGAGCAATACAGCTGCTAAAGAGGGACTCGAGTACCTTTCCAACTAGACACTTATCCGACAGACAGCTCCAAGGGAATGAAATGCAAGAGGGGTGATGCAGTGAGATGGATACATAAATATGTGATCATAGCTTAGGAAAGTGCATCTTGTTTCCCGAACATGCATAAAGTTTTAGTTGTGTTTTTTTTATCTTGATTTTTATGTAAATCCAGTGCTATAAGGAGATTTTGTTTGGAAAATAGAACATTGTGTGCAGCATATGGCATCAATCCACATATGCCTTAATAAAACTCAAGAAATGGTTGAGCTCTTTTCTGCTGACCTACTACATACCACCACCTGCCATTGCTGCATGGGAAGAATACAGAATGAGGACCCCAGGTAACTTTCCATAATCATACTGCTGGGGTTTTTCACAGTAAATTTTTAAAATCTCTGCAGCATATAATTTGTCTGGGAGAAAAATCAAGCTTTTATTTAAAGTAAGTGTTGGCAAATAATTGACAAGTGGGTGAGATACATTTTGGATATAGTACATTTTTCACATGCTATGGCGCTTAAACCTAGAAAAACAGCTTCTGAATCCTGATTGCTGCTGCTCTGGGCAGACATTCAAATACAAGTTTGGTCACCCTATTTTATTTATCAAGTGAAACTTCCAGCTACCAATAAAACAATGAAAGCTCCTCATCAATAATGAATTCTAGAATTTTTTAATAAATTTTATACCAAGTCTATAGAGGCCAGACCTGGGTATCACTGACTCGTAGAAGTATAGTATGGAGGATTAGTGTAATTCAGAAATGTGCACAACTATAATTTATACACTAGGGAAGAAAGCCACAGGCTCAGATCTGCATGCTAAAAAAATTGCAACCATTCTAAATAAGGCTTATATTCCTTCAGCAGCTGATCTTTTCTCCCTCCCATTGCCATGACATTTAAGTACATGAAGGATCTCTGTCAATCTAAGTACAGGTTGAACCTCTCTGGCTTGGGGCTCTCTGACCACAGATGTTGCTGGATCAGAAAGCATCAGGAGGCCAGTGGCAGGGAGCAGCTGGCCAGTGGCAGGGAGCAGTCCTGTCCAGCTCCAGGACTGGCTGCAGAACCTGACAATCTGCTGACAGAGACCCCAGGAGAGCCCAGAGTCTGTCAGCAGAGGGGCTGATTTTCCCTGCTCTGGCAAACTCCCTCCTTCCGGATGGGTCAGGTCCCGAGGGCGCTGGACCAGGGAGGTCCCACCTATATTTCTATGGCTGTTGTCATCTTTGAGCATCTCCCAAGTACTGAAACCTAGAAATAAGAATGTGTCCCTTCTAAGTTTGTGGAGAAATGTCTTGATTAGGAGCCTATCGTTACACAGAGACCAAACTAAAATGAATAAATTAGTTTAGTTCCAGGGTCATTCTTTTCTCCCATGGCTGTGAGTTCCTTAATAAATGGCCAGCTCCTGTGAGATTCTGGCCTCTCCTTGCCCATGGGCATCTCCCTATGGGTAGATTCTTGGACTGCACAGAGCTTTCATGGAGGGGATCGTGACTGTGGAGGCAGAGGTGAGCACACTCAGCTAGCTAGGGGTAAGGCTCGTTAAGGGTTTTGACTATCTGTACAGAGTGCTGTAGTAGCTCCCATTCGATAGAGAAGATGGAGCACCAAGATGAAGTGTTCATGGCCGCCTGTTCTTCTATGCAAAAGCATTGTTGCATTGTGCACCCTGCCTTTCTCATGGGGTGTCACTTCATTCCTCATTGTGGTTGCAAGAATCCAGCTCGAAATAGGTGGCTCTCCATAGCCAGTGCTATCCCATAAGATGAGGTACAATCGTCTGGCTAGTCACAGGTGGAAGTGGGTGACTTTTGCTCCCTTGGCTACTTAGGCATCCATTAGCCCTGAGGAGGTTAAAAGGAGCCTGAGGTTTTATATAAGTTTAATAGTCTAAAAGCAGGTGCCCTGAGTACAAGGGTTTTGTTACACATGTGGAAAGTTGCAGGAAGCACTTAATTTCACTGCTAGTATCAACTCTTTGTTGCCTGGGTTCTGCTTTAGGCAGGTGCTGATGTTTTGAAAGACGGAGACAAGGTGTGACTTTTTTTTAAATCTAAAAGAG
This sequence comes from Pelodiscus sinensis, assembly GCF_052426305.1. Lineage (NCBI taxonomy): Eukaryota > Metazoa > Chordata > Testudines > Trionychidae > Pelodiscus > Pelodiscus sinensis. Next base: position 153,719,692 of record NC_143053.1, read on the forward strand.
GAGGAGAGTTGAGTGTCACTTGCATGCTGCTGGTAGGTCAGCTAGTGCTGTCTCTCAGCTCTCCCACCAGCTGTGTATAGCTGTTGGGGAAAGGACTAAGCTTGTGGGACTCTGCAGGAGTTGTTCTTTCCCACCTCCACTTTTCTTGACAATTTGGAAGTAGTGAGGCAGAGATGACTTTGGAAGAATGATTCATAGTCAATTCTGTCTCCACCTTGTGCCACTGTTCTGAGGAACCATCTGCGATGGGAGGATTTAAATCTTCAAAGGTCAGACTAGTCTGGTCATCTAGATCCTGGCAAAGGAACGTGCTGTGACTCTGACTCTAGGCAGGAATGTATGTCACCATGTCATCATGGGCACAGGGGATTTTCCCTTCTTTTGTTAATTTGAAGGCCTCTGGCTCCAGAAGCCTTTGACAGCCCAACACAATGGCCATAATAGAATCCTAGGAGTTTCCATACTGCATCAGTCCTGTGGTCCATCTAGTCCCGTGCTGTAAGAGTTGGGTGATGTAGCATGTTGGGGGAATGGGAGGTGCCAGTTAATCAAATATTATAACTGAAAGTTATACTTTACCAAAGAATTGGAACACAATGAAATGAATGAAGTACAAAATAGCACACAGGTACACACCAATCCGGTGGTAGTACTGCACTGAAGAGTGGTTGCTTTCTTGAAGCTCTTAGGTGTATCCTTAGATTTTACACTTAGGGAACATTTTCTACATGGTAGGTTATCTTATGACCCTACGTATCACTATGGGCAATGTATGGTGTGCATCCCGCTTACTAAAATATACTTAACACAAACTATAGTGAACATAAGTGAATCTTTCTTTGATACAGAAGGCACTTTAGGATCTTGCAGTGCCAAAGGATCATAATTATCAATATCAGGTATCACTGTAGATGCTGGTGATTGGGCTGACTCTGTAATGACCCTATGACACTCAGAACACTGCTTTTTTATTTTTAAGTAAATCCCTGATTTTAGCCTTTCTATGTGTCTTCTGTCTCTTGCATATAGTGCAGAATGTGCAACTGCATAATGTGCTGGTCAGTCCACTAGTCCCAGTTACTAGATTGAAGATTTGTATTGGAAGATTAAGAAATGGTGGTTAGTTGAGCGCTCTGTCTGGTAGAGCACTGAATAACACAGCTTTTACATGATACAGTAAAAGCTCAGCTGGAACAGCCGGCTAATAGGAGCTGAGAGACTGGCCTGCGGAATGGGGGCAGCACAAGCCACATCCCCCTCCTGGAGCAGAGAGCCAGATGGAGGGAGCAGCCTGCAGTTCTAAATGATTTCTGTTCGTTCTATTTCTCTAAATGCAAAATCTGCACATCCCCGTAGCCCCAAGAGGGTGTCTCCATGTACCAACTCTGCAGTGCCCATTGACCAGAAACTGTGGCCAGTGGGAGCTGCAGGGATGGTGCCTATGGGCAGCAGCACGTACACAACTCCTGGATCCCAGTCAAGGAGTCACTGCGCAAGGGAGGCGCCAATCACTTTGGGGAGCCACCTGAGATAAGCATAGACACCCTCCCCCCCAGCCTAAAGCCCTCATGCAGGGTCCTCCTCCTGTCCTGTGCTCAAACTCCTTCCCAGAGCCTGCATCCCACACCCCATCCACCACACTCCAACTCCCACCCCTCTGGTGAAAGTGACGGAGGGAGGGTGGGGAACAGTGAGTGACGGAGGAGGGAGGAGGGAGGAGCAAGCTTGTGGCTGGACCTCAAGATGGGTGAGGCAGGGGTGTGGCCTCAGTGAAAGGCTGAGGCAGTAGGTGGGGCAAATGTCTGTGGGTTTGTGCAATTAGACAGTTGGTACCCCTTCTGGGTGGGCATGTGGCAGTATGCGCTGTCCTAGCAATGCGTGAATGTCAGGCAGACTGCACAGCTACAGCTTGTGCATGTGTGGTAGCGATTGACTGTTCTTCCCTGGGACCCTGCTTTTGGTGAGCCTGGCAGTGGAACAATTCTCTCTCCACTTGCTTAGGAGGTTCTGGTGATTTTAAGTTAAATAGGGCAAAAGTTTGATTCATCCACCCCTTTATCTGTCTCATGTTCACAAAATTGAACGATTTCTAAATCTTCAGCAAAAATGTTTTTCTCTCCATTATGCTTCATACAGTGTAGAAATATAGTGTCTTTTTAAATAAATTGCCTTTCTTTTTCTATTAAAAGGCATTAGCAATAGCAATCTTCTGGAAGTATCAGTAAAGATGTATTTCTTAGGGGTTTGGGCTTTTTTTGAGCAAGAACCATAAAAAGTCGCACTTGAGTTGTGAGAACCTCGTAGTGCGTTAACAGAAAATAAGTCACTATTTAACTGACTTTTAGCAATTCTCAAGTCAAGCGGGAAGAAAGAGAACCTGAAACCGGCAGCATTTTATTTAAGAAGCCCATTTGCTTTAAATGTGACCAGATTGCTCATGTGGTTTTGTGTTTTGCTGCTAGCAAAACTCCCTCCTACCTTCCCCAACACACACGGTTTTTGGTATATGTTGAAGTAAACAGTAACATGTTTTTCTTTCTTTTAAAGCTTCATCTTCCCCAGAACAAACTGTTTAATGTGTTGCCTTGTTAATAGCTAGACGCTGACGGCAGTGGGAGCAATGGGTGTTTGGAACCAGTCACAATCAACGCAACTATAGAACACTGGGTGTGTTGTGTTTTGGTCCTTCTCTACTATACTTGAGAGAGCAACTTGATGGATTAATGGGTTTGTTGCCTCGACTTCCTCTCCCCTCTGCTCATGATTCCCTGCTACTTGCTAACATTCTTCCCTGGACATGCTAACTAGTCACCTGGGTGTCTGTCTTCTCTCCTGAACATTCTGCCAGACACCTCATATTTTTTCCCCCTCTTGGTGACTCTCTTCCTGCTGGTGGCTCTGGTTTATGAAATAGGCTTCCTCTCATCCTTTTATTAAAGACACATCACTATGCTGGCAGGTACTTTACAGGGAAGAGCTTAAACACCTATAGAAACTGCTGCAGATGATGGAAGCCAACTCTTTGTGACCACCCATCTCAATAGGGAGCACTAGCGAAAGCGTTATAGATCACACTGTAACAACCTCTCATCCAGTGGGTTATTCAAATGCTACCTTATCTTAGCAGAAATACTGTCCCTTGATTTCCATTGATTTCGGTGTAACTGTGTGCTCTTGAAGGGGAGTTCAGAAAGTGCTCAGCAGTTGCAGAATTACAGTTCCTGATTACTTAAATCTGATTAGGCAGACCTTGCTGTATGTATCGGTTTCCTCTTACCTTCGGTGTTTCTAGACCAACGTTTGTGTTCCTTCTTTAATATTTATTATGCTTAAATAAAGTCAATAACACTCTCTTTATTCTGGCGTAGGAAAAAAAGGGAATCTGAATACTTGCCATTCTTCCCCACTATAAAACTCTCAAACTGTTCTTGATCTATGGAAATTAACATGCTCACTGGCATTCTATCAATGGAGAAACTGAAGGGCAGTATTATTCAGGTGACTTTGAGGTCAAACAGCTGAACAATGGGTAACTAATGATAAGAAAAGGTTTTCTGACTCACCTAGCAAATGTCCACAGGGACAGCATGTAAATAAAAAGTCTGTCAGCCAAAATAAGAACTATAAATGTCTGGGAGCCAAACAGGGAATCTTGAACAAAAAGGTGAACCAGATGCCTGGTGATTGTATAGGGTGTTGGTATAACAGGCACTGCATGAAACATGGTGGAATGACACACATTGATCAGCTCTATGGGTAGAAGAGATGGTCACAGAGGTGGGAGAGTAGTGCTGTGTGTAGGATTATCTTTAACTCTTGTGGAGTGTATAAAGTGGAGAGCTAGGTCTGGTTGCAACCTTAATGTTCAATTAGCACATTTTTTCCTGTGGCTGTACTTTGATTGGATTCTTTAGAAGGCTATGCATGAAGTCTGAGCTAGTGAATACAAGATTTTACAGTGTATATATGGCTAAACTATTTAGTTCCACATCAGCTAAGTGGTGATGTACACAAAGGTCCTAAGTATTGTGTGTGTCTCAGTTGAGCAGTTAAATCTATATTGTCATGGGGAGCCACTCAACCTTCATCACTGAATTAATAAGGATGCTTTTGGTGAAAAACCCTTTTCCCTGCCAGAGAAAATGTGCAATTACAGTGGGAGCTGGGAAAAGGAGTAATTGCTAAACATATCTTTGGACAGGACTTGGTTTCCTAGCAATTAGTGTGTGTCCCATACAAATTAACCTTTTATATAGATGGTGCTCACTCAACAGGTCCTCCATGTTCTAGATTAAAGCTGGAGCGGCTGAAACTCTCCATGGTGAACCAAAGAGGTGTTCTGACAAGGCAAAATCCTTTGTTTACCCCCGCCCCCCCAAAGACAACAAGGTGATTGAGTGGTCCTTAACAATTCTTTTAGTCACTGGATGAGGAAAATGCAGACCCTGCTTTACATCAGAGATGGATGCGATTTAAAATTCTCATCTTTTTCTTTCTCCTACAAAGGGCTAGTGGCCTGTTTAATATTAATTTTCTATAGTTTTTATAGCCCTAACATCTTATTGTTACCAAAAATGTTTGAATACATTTTAGATAAGCAGTTAATTCATGGTGTTGGGGATATAAGGACCTGGGGCACTCTCTAAAAATCATGATAATCAAAAAAGAATTGGCATTGCAAATCAATGTAAGATCTCTTGCTCTATAATATTTATCCCTTATTTAAGGTTGAAAATTGTGCTAGCAACAAAATAGCATTTGAGACCCAGGATATTCACACTGCATTCCTACCACATAATGTTGTCAGAACTTGATGTTAAATAGAGGAACTGTTGCATGATAGAATCCAAAACCCTCCTATGGAATAAATGTTGTCTCTTGATACAAGAATATTGAATTAAATCTGAGATACACTAACATTATTGAGTCATGGGACTATATCACTCTGGACTGCATTGAAAATTGTCCCAAATAGCAGGATTATATTGAGCAATTAATCTGTGCCAATCACACAGCCCAGCTTCCTTACACAGCCTGTGAAAGAGGGTAAGGGCAAGAGTAATTCTTGATATAGGCTGTCTAATGTAGTGGTGCTGACACTGTAGGGCACTTAGAGGTTGTGAGAAAAGGTTCTGATTTAGTTATTAGAAAAAATAAAGATGTTGACTCAGCAGATGTGAAAGTGCAGTAGAGCTGAGTGAAATCAAGGGAGAACTGGGAAGCAAATGAAATTGAGGAGAATTGGAAAAGAAAGATAAAGTAGCGTATGTTCAAGAGTTATTCATTTCATATAGCAATAACTACTCTGGGAATTAAAAGGTCAATATGAATGAATCAAGAACTGCAATGAGTAATTAATGATGAGAATGAAACATGTAAGGACTAAATCATGGTCTGCAGAAGACAGATTACAGAAAAGGTAAACAGTTAAGAAAGGGTAAGAAAAGCAAAGGCAGAGAGAAAAAGGACAAATACTGTACTCTAGTGTGTGTGTGGGGGGGGGGGGGTGCGCGCGCGCGTGTGTATATATAGAATAAAATATTAATGCAGGCGTCTGCTGGGTGTTTGACAGGGCAATGGTATCTTCTTGATATCAGAAAAAGCTGCTAGACTCTACACTAAATTTAAATTTTGTCTTTTGTCTTGTTTACCTAAAAGGGTAGGAGACAGATATTTGGGTCTGATTCTCCACTCTTACACAAGTGTAATTTCAATGAGATCATGACAAGGTAAAACTAGGAACAGAATGAAACTTCAGCTCTCATATTTCTTACAGGAGGAAGAAGATAAGAATAAACTGGAGAATAGGCCCAATTTAGAAATAATGAAGAAAAAAAAATGTTCAAAAATGGAGTGAAACCCCAGATCGTCTGAGATGGAATTGTCTATAGAGTTGAAGCAGTGTGGCGGTGGTGGAAGGGAAGGCAAGTTGTATTAACTAATACGTTTTTAAATACGCTGTCTGGAAAAAGTATGGATGACAATGGAGAGAAGAGAAAACTGTACACCTCCATTCCTGTATTCCCTCCCTCCTGAAAGGAAGCTCACCAGCCCTTCTTCAAGGTAAAGAGACCTCAAACCCTTCATTTAGTGGCAGTAAAGCTTTTATGAGGGGAGGCCACGCATTCTGTCCCTCAGTAGGACTTGCCCTCGTTTCAGGACCCAGTAGCCTTTGTGCTTCACATGCTTTATTTGTATCTTGCTTTCTTCCTTATTTTATTCCAAGGAAAACAATGAACATAATTAAAACAAAGTCCTCAGAAAACTGCCCTCACCCTACTGGAGGGCAAACCTGCTAGAACTGTGAACAAATGAAACACTGATTTTAAATGACCAGAGGCCTTTCAGATATACATCGGGCCTTCTGGAATGTGACTGATTAAAAAGCCAGAATTCAGTGCTAAGTATGTAAGGAATAGCACCAAGGCCAGCCCACAACATTTTGGCACCTGAGGCTGGGAGCTCAAATGACACACCTACACCTCTTCGCTTGGGCCAAAACTTTGAAAGGTCTCAATTCTGCCTTCTTCCCATTCTACTCCTCTCATGGTACTGTTCTGCTACCTACCCCAATAAAGGAGAACTAACAACTTAAAATGCCTTGTTCAAAAATTTTAAGTAACACTTAACTTTCAAATGCCTGAACAGCAAATATAACTTTTCTTGTCTGCATAATAAACACTGGCATTTTGTTTGAATAATCAAAGTGGTGCTTTCCATGTCGTCTTGGTTGCAAAGATTTGAACTGCTTCCTGAAGGTCCACTGTCTGGGCCAGCTCATGCTCTATTGACATGGTTGCAAGGCTGACCAGCCTCTCCTGTGTCATTGTGGAGTGTAGACATGTTTTTATTAACTTCAGCTTGGAGAAGCTGCGTTCTCCACTGGCAGCTGTTACAGGAAGTGTTAGAAGTATGTGCAGAGCAACAAAAGTATTTGGAAAAAGAGTGGTCATCTTATTTGTGCACATATATTCCAGAACAGCATTTGGAGTTGATCCTACTGAAATGTATCTTGAAAAGGCTTTCAATTCATCACCTAAGTCACTCGCATCAATATCGCTCATTGTCATTGTGTCAACACTGTCTCTTGTGCTCTGCATTGCTGGTGTAGGTCATCTTCAGGTATAGCGAGGAGTTTTGGGATATCCTACAACATCCCAAATATACTGCTGTGTTCCTTGTGCTGCATGAAACGTTCTTCAACTGACTGTATTGCACAATCTAGCACCTGGTTAAAGAATTCAACTTTGAATTGTTGTTTGGGATCTATTAGGGGATTATCCCATACCTCGCAATCAAAATGTTGTTGTCTTCGGTGACTCTTGTATTCTTGAATGGGTGGGAAAATAGCTTCAGTGTGAAGTTCCTCTGCCAACTTCTGTGCACTCTTCAGAATGTTTTGAAATCCTTCATCGGACTGGTAAGACTGTAGGTATCACTTTGCTTTGTCCAGTTGTTCCATTGCTCCAGATATATCAAGGTCAACACCTTGGAGTCTCTTGCTTACAACATTTATTTCAAACAGTATGTCATGCCACAACACTAAGCCACACAGAAATTTGAAGTTACATATGTTTTTGGTGATTCCATTTCCCTCTGCCACTGTTCTCCCACGAACAGTTCCTGTCATAGCATTATCCTCCATAATGGCAACTATGGCATCATTTATCTTCCCAATTTGGTGTTTGATAGGCTTTCTCGCCTCCACTCAACTTTCCCATTGTATGGCATTCAGTGGTTTCAGTGTCAGAGAGGATGTTCCCAGATGTTGCTTCAAAATTTGCCATCAATGAGTTGATGCAGAGAAAAATACATAGATGCTTTGCATTACATTAAAAAAAATCAGTAACCACACTAGAAGCTGATGCTGCATCACTGACCACCAGGCTCAATGAATGAGAACTGCCTGGGACAAAAAAAAGCTGGAGGGTTTAACTCTCGGATTCGTGTCTGCACTCCTCTGTTCTTTCCTCTCATGTTGGCACCATTATCATAGCCCTGACCTCTCATGTCAGCTATCGCAATTCCTGTATTTTCCAGCTTTTTAAGAAGCACATTTGTCATACCAGCTCCTGTAGTATCATCTATGTCAATAAATTCTAGAAAATGCTCTCTGACAGTCACCATTGCAGGGACATTTTCACTAAGTTCTGTTGTTGTTACAAAACGCACCATTAAAATAATTTATTCCGTATGGCTGATGTCAGGTGTGCAGTCCAGAATAAGAGTAATATCTTGCTGACTTCAGATCTGCCACAATCTTCTGTTTGACTTTGGTTGCCAGTAACTGTATGATCTCATTTTGAATTGTTTTTCCAAGGTAGTGGTGTATGTACATTTCTTGGTTGGAGGCTCTTCTTAGATGCTCCTGGAGTACAGCATCAAACTCAGCCATCAGCGCCACAATTTTAAGGAAGTTTCCATTGTTTGGTGCACATAGCTGATCTGAAGTGCCACGCAGTGCTAGGTTTTGGGTAGCAAGCATTCTCACAATGGCAATGAGCCTTTTCAGAACATTTTGCCAGTAAAGAGACTCTGATGCAATCTTCTCTTGATGCTGATCATCTATGGTGGCCTTTAACCTTAGTCTCATCTCAAGCTCTTTCCATCTATGGAATGCTCTCTGGTGATTTGCTACCTTCTCATGGCATGCCAGATTTCTAGCCAGATTTTTCCAGTTCTTTGTTCCTGTAGAACCCGATGTGGCTGGAACTGGAAGAGTTTGCAACAAAAACAGTATGCAGCATTCTGGGGTTTTGAGTACATAAGCCATGGCCTCTTCATTTTGGCACCACTGGGGATTTCATGCCAGTAATGTGTTGGATGGAAACTTCTATTTTCATTGTCTTTGGGGAACATGAACTTTTTCAGTTGCTGTGGCCCATGCAGTACAAGAAAGTCCCTCAGGCTACTGCTCAAGTGGGTCCGTAGTCCTGGATCATCTAGACTTAAGGAACTAAACTCAGCAGCAGCTGTTTCTTGTGCCTCCACCATACACTTCTTCAATCTTCACTTTTCTCCAGGAATGTGCATGGTTACATCCATTTGAGATGGAGATATGGATGCTGCAATAGCTGCCAGGTCTCATGCACTCTGACTAACTGGAAGATCAGGCATCTCCTCACCACTCACATCCTCACTGGGGCCTGAAGGCTCACTGTGAACATTTGTGTGTCTGTATCTCAGGAGAGCTCCTTCCTGCTTAGATAGAAAAGCTTCCTTTGCTTTCTTTCTTTTTCTGAATGAGGGGTGTTTTCTTCTTTCACTCATAACTGCTGTTCTGTGCCAGCTATAGTGGCTCTCAACACTCCGTTGAAGGGGACAAATAGGCAGACTGGTAGCAGGGCCTGAGTGAGGGAAGATATCAGCATCTTAAGGGCTTAACTGGCTCCTACTACTTTGGTTGACTGCCTGTTCTCCTCAAGTGGGTTCAGGGAAGCAGCAGGAAACAGGAAGCTCCCTGAGAAGCTGGAGTTAATCAGTCCAGGATTCTGAGGATGCTAGAGAGGTACATAAGAGGCTTCTTCTCATCTCTCTCCCTGCAGCTCTTGCTGCTTTCTGTTATTTCCTCTCTCCTTTTCTCCTGCCTGCCTGTTATGTCTCTTATGCCCTCCTTCCTCCAGCACAGCACTCCACCATCTCTGTGCATCTAGAGCAGAGAGAATATATATGCACCGGCAGCAGACACAATTTTCTACACTCTGGGTCCTAGTGGTGCTCCCTCCTCCTCCGCCTCCTCCCCTCCCCCCAAGTCTGGCACCTAAGGCGGCCACCTCAGTTTGCCTCATGGTAAGACCAGCCCTGAATAGTACCAGAATCAAGCAGTGTGTGTGTGTGATTTGCTGGTTCTCCAGTACAGGCAGTCCCCGGGTTACATGGATCCGACTTGCATCGGATCCCTACTTACAAACGGGGTGAGGCAACCCCGCATTAGCTGCTTCCCCCCAGCAGACCAGGGAGACGTGAAGCTAGCGCCCCCCCCCCCCCCCAGCAGACCAGGGAGATGCGGAGCGGCTTTTCTCAGCAGACACCTCAGCTTGAGAATAAAGGACTGAGGGAAGTGAGGTGTGGGAGAATAAAACTGCGCTCTGGAGAAATGTTTGGCTAGAGTTTCCCCTACAATATGTACCAGTTCCGACTTACATACAAATTCAACTTAAGAACAAACCTACAGTCCCTATCTTGTATGTAACCCGGGGACTGCCTGTACTAAAATGGCCCCTCTGTGTTTGAGTGGAAAGGGTAGCCGGAATTACAGGGTTTGCCTGGGAATCAGAAATCTGTTTTGAAGGGAGAATGTATCCAAATTTGAAGAGAGATAGAGGATGTGTGTGAAAGTTTGAACTACTGCTTGTCTTGCCTAACCTGTTCAGTGCATAGATAGATATGGATGGATTCTGTTGGAAATAAAGAAAACTGAGGATATTAAACCATAGCAAAGTGTCTCAGTTATGGGTATAATGGGCCTTGGGTCCCTTTCTTTCCTCTTGAGTTGAGTTCAGGGACAGGCCTGACTTTCTGCACTTCACCCTGGGTGGAACCATGTGGGCTAACTGCTCTTAGCAGGGCCAGCCTTAGGGAAAATGGTGCCCTGGGAGAATGTGTATTTGGCCCTCCCATAGACCCTGACCACTGCAAACACAACATCCCACCTGGGCTGGGTATGGGGAGGGCAGTAGAGCAACACCTCCTGATGTTCTCCTCACAGCATAGCCCAGCCCAGGTGGGAAAAGTGACCTAGATGCAGAAGGCTTGATGTTACTCCTTGCTCCCACTCTCACAGTCCCTAGGACGTGTCAAAGGAACATTTAGGTGGGGAAGGGGGGGAGCAGTATTTGTGTAATGCAGCAGAATCAAGCCTGGGACCTCTGGGAACTTAGTGCATTAGCCACATGTGGCCTCCACAGGTTTGCAGTGCTCTTCTGCCAGTTGGCAATGTGCACGTCTGCACTGCTTGAGCCAGGTAGGGAGTATCCTCCAATTATCCTCATTTTTCTGTCCAGGACTCTCCTGTGTCATTGTTCTGCCTTTCCTGCTTGGCTCCTTTTAACAGTCCCTTTGATTCAACTCCAAAGCGAGTAACCCATTTGTGAACAAACACACAGCAGCATATTAATAAAAAAATAATGCAGACATTTCCCAGTCTGTCACATCAAGCAAAGGTCAGCTACTGGAAAATGGGTTATATATTTATTGAAAGGACAGATCAAATGCAGGAAGTAGTTAAAATATGGAATAGGCCACCAAACCTGGTCTGGTATTCTAATCCATGTCAAAAATGAGTTATAGATGTGCAACATGATGAAATGAAGTAACATGAGGGATGGAGGAAATCTGAGATTCTTGTATTGGCAAAACTGTTTTGTGTATTTGGGGCGGGAAGAGGAGTATGTAGAGTATCAATATATGGGAGAGAAACTGATGAACTGGGACCAGCTGTATTTCACAAACATTAGATGAAAGGGACCCCTTTTCCAGCTCTGATGCTGTCTTCCCTTCAGGTGAAGATCCTCTCCCACAGCCAACCTATATACAGTACAATTTTGATTAACCGAGACACCATTAACCTACTCTCTGTTTAAATAAGAGTTTTGGTTAGTGCCTTGAGGTTGCACTTTCAGTCTGGGTGTCTGGTATCACCTTCTTTGTGCATGGAGTCCTGTGACTTTGGGACATGTTTTCCCTAGTAGAGATAGTGTGTGTCTGGGAAATCTTCTATCACTAGGATCCTCCTGACAAGCCTGAACTGCTCCCTTGGATCTCCATATATCTGGTGCCCTCTTGATATCTTTTGGGCCTGAGCTGAGGCACTTATACTCGGAATGGATTTCCTCTGCAAGTGACAGGGTCAGAAATGGCTGTGCTATTTACAACCCCTATCCAGATATAGAGAAGGGTCAGCCTGAATGGCAGTTGTGGATTTTTGGCTGCGAAGTTCTTCTTTTCCTCTGAGGAATTAGGAATCCTGTGAGGCTACAGCTATTTCTTCCAGAAAAGCTTATGCAAATGAAGCACGGTGTGGAATATCTCCATGCTTCATTTGCATAATTAATTAGCAGCCACTTTTGTGCAAGAGTCTTTTGTGCAAAAAGGAGCAGTATAGATGGCGCCTTTTTGTGCAAAGACCCCCTCTTGCGCAAGGGCTGTCATTCCTCATTTTTTCAGGAAGAAGGGCTTTTGCGCAAGAGGGGTTTTTTGTGTGAAAAGGATCAGTCTACGCAGCTCCTTTCTGAGCAAAAGCCTCTTGCACAAAAGCGGCTGCTAATTAATTATGGAAATGAAGTACGGCGATATTCCACACAGCACTTCATTTGCATAAGCTTTTCTGGAAGAAGGCTACAGTGTAGCCATAGCCCCCATGTTTGGGGGGGGGGCTCTCCTGGATATCCTTCTCAAATCCCTACTGCCTCTGCAAGGACAAAAGATTGAGACATAAGAAGAGCCATACTGGGTCAGACCAATGGTCCATCTACCCCAGTATCCTGTCTGCCAACTGTGGCCAATACCAGAGGGAAGGAACACAACAGATAATCCTCACATGATCCCTCCACTGTCACCCATTCCAGACAAACAGAGGCTAAGGACACCATTCCTATCCATCCTATCTAATAGCCATTGATGGACTTAACCTCTGTAAATCTATCTAGCTCTTTTTTGAACCCTGTTAAAGTTCTAGCCTTCACCACATCCTCTGGCAAGGAGTTCCACAGGTTGACTGTGCAGAATCAGGCTACCATCTGTAAACCCTAGGCTTGTATGGGAATTCTTCTTTGTGGGTTCCATTGGCTCAAACTATGTCTGGGGATAGAATTCAACAGTACAAGAATTGCCTGTACGTAGTAACACTTGAGAGAGGTGAAAGGGGCCAAATTCTTTTTATACTTGTGAAATGGGAGAATTTAGCCCAGTCTATTTAAGTATGGCAGTATGCAGACTATACCACACACAAGCTCAACCGAAAATAAAATACAGATGGAATGATGGTGGCAAAAATGAACATACCAAAAGAATATCTTAATTTTGCAATAGTCATTTCTCCTTTAAGCCACCAAGAATAATTTGCTGGGCACATTGTCTCATTTATTGATAAATGCATGAGTAAGGCAAAAGCCACAGGAAAGCAGTTTGATACCTCTCACTGGCTATGCAAACACAAAACTATTATCTTCAGTAACTATTTTATTTCATTATAATGGAAGAATGGATTATTCCCTTGAATACCCGCAAGAAGGATTAAAAATTGAAGGATCTACTTGGATAATAAGCAATCTCACTCTCGCTATTAATGCATAAAAATTATATAGCAGACAAGTCTTAATTCATTTAACACAGCAATTTCTATCATTTTAATGTATCTACAAAAAAGACAGGAGCAATATTTTAAAGAGATGGTCTGTTTTTAAAAAATTTACTTACTGTTCAGTGGCTATGAAATCACTCTAGGAGGGCCACTTTAGGAGTTAATTTCTGTAGACTGGACTCCTCAAATACTAGAACTGGAAGGGACCTCAGTCCCCTGGACTTACTCAGTGTTGCTCAGGTCCTTAACTCCATTAATTTTTGTTTCCTTGAAAAATAAAATGAAAATGTGCATGCTTCATTGAAATCATTGCTCTGGGATGGAGCTGGGGATGAGCGGTTCAGGATGCAGGCTGCTTGGGGGAGAGAGGACAACCCCAGCCCTCTCTCAATGCAGCAGCCTGGGCCGGGTAGGAAGCACCTTTCCATGGCTGCTGCAGTGGGAACAGCCCAGGGAAGAGTGCCCGTCCTCTGCCTGGAGCAGGTCCAGGTTTATTTGCCTCCTGCACTCCTCAGCTAGAGTGAGGAATGCAGCAAACTGTGCACTTCCCCTTTGTCAGAGAGTAGGGGAAACAGCCAGCAATGTCCCTGTATGAATTGGGGATAAGCTTCAGCCCCCCCTCCCTTAAGGGTAACCGTGGTGGTGGTAGGCTGGGGGCAGTCCTGGATGGAGGGAGTGCACCCCCAGCCAGTTCTTTCATCTGCCTGGTGATTGTCTATATTTTCTGTTGGACTTTATGAGAAGCAATCCCATTCCAGGCACATCCCATTTTTGTGTCACAACCAAACCCTCAAGTTGCTTTAAGTGATGATGAGGAAGCTGTATATCAAGTCTGGTGGTCCTAGCCTACCATTTAGGAGGAGTTCTTGAACAAACACATGCATAGACAAATTCTCTCAAATATATAGCAGGTTTTTGCCAGCCTTTGATCCTGGAGATGTTCTTGCATTGGAGGTTGAAAATAAGTGTCTCCTTCAATTGTCCACTTAATGCCACTTGCCTGTCTCAATGATGCATTTCAGTGAGGCAGCTGAGCACCATGTCGATGTGAGTCTCAATGCGTATGAGGTGATGGGCACAATAGTGTGTAGATCATGGAAGCAGACAGAGGAAGGATCCCTGGATTGTACTGCTCCCTTCTGCTAGACTTCACTGTGGTTATGGAGGACTTTACCCACCATAGGACATGGAGACATACTTCCTTTCCAGCAGAGGAAACTCCTGTATGAAGCAAATTCTCATTCATACCTGCAAGGAAGTGGGGCTGATGGGTAGCTCCTATAGTAGAGTAAGAGAAGGGGTGGTGCTGCCTCTGCCACAGGGCATGAAGAGGAGTGTGGCATGCTTTTTGTCCACAGTGAGCAAGGAACTGTAGACGGACCATAAAGGAATATGTAGTAGCTGCACATTGCAGAGTGGAATGGTGGCTTGCTTAGACCATGCTAAAAAAGTCTTATCTCCAAGTCCCTTGTGCAGGGGGATGGCAGCTGGAAACTCAGCAGTCCATGCCTGTTGGATGTGATGGTGCTACAGAGAAGAGAGGCCTCTGGAAGATTGCAGATGAGTCAAGGCAAATGGGAACTGGGTTTTAGGAACAGGTGACAGGGATTTTTCTAGCACATATCCAGGCATACTCAGGGTCAGGATTCAGAGGAGTGTACAGCATAGAAGCCGCACCTGTGGAATTTTCACATGGGTGCACAGGCAGTGGGACTAATGAGTAGACTGGAAAATAAGCAGGTGAAGCGGGAACTGGCTCAGTTCTGCTGAAACCAGTATCAAGAAGACTAATTTCAGATGGAATGTCAAGTCATAGGGGAGGCAGCTCCTCTAGATATGTGTATAGCCTGCAGAGGAAAGAGGCAGAAGAGGCATATTCTGGGCCTTCAGAGTGAACCAAAAGGCCAGGGAGCCAAAGAGACTGGAGAGATGCCGGGAACCATTGAGAGGCCTGAGCTGTTCCATGGTTAGGATGTTCTTTGTCAGGGACAGATGCAGTTTCTTTCACTGGGCTGAGAGTATCCTCAGCTGCTGACTACAGACAAATGACAAGGAGAGTTTGGCTGACCCGACATAAAAGTGAGGGTAGTGCTGCTTCTAGACTGGGAAGCTTAATCTTCCCTCCTCCTGACCCCCCGCCAGTCTAGCTAATTGTTTTTGCAGAGCCCATGACCCTGACATTTTTATCAGCACATCATGCAAGGAGGAAACTGAGGCAATCTCCATGAGCAATGTTTTGGGATTGCTGGCCAAGAGAGGGGGCTTAACTGCAATTAGAGGGCCATAATCCAGCCTAATGGTGAGCACCCTGGCTCAGGCACTTAGAAGGAGGTTGGGATACGTATCGGATGCACCTCTACATTTTAATTACCTAATTCAATGGTAAGACAGACAGTTCCATTTATTGACCTTTTTGTGGTAAGCACAAACTCTGAGGCAAGGGGCACAGTAGAAAGAGGCTCTAGAACAACCCAAAGCATCGGTTTGAGTTTCTTTTCTGTATTTGTGACTAGTGTAGAGGAAATCTGGGATCCTTGAGAAATGCACGTGATGATTGCTGGTGCTCTATCTATGTGCCTCACCTTCCTCTTTGACAAATACTGGGTAGGACGAAGGACTAGAATGGAACCCAGTAATAAAAGGAGCAGAAGCTGAGCCTTTGAGAGCTGTTGCCCAAGACTTAGAGATCACCAGGTGACTGCCAGTCTTTGGACCAGTATTTGGCTATGTCTAGACTATGTTCTCTTTTTGAAAAAGGATATGCAAATTCCATAGGAATTTGCATATCTTATTCTGATCTCGAAAGTGAAAGTAGTCTGGATGCAGTTTTTTCAGGGAAAAAAAACCCTTTTTTGAAAAAAAAAAACACTCTTCCTTAAAAAATGAGGTTTACGCGATTTTTTTCAAAAAGGGTTTTTTTCTGAAAAAGCCGTGTTCAGACTACTTTCAAAAGTGAGGAAATGTCCCCTGGGTGTGTGTGGATATTTGGGTGGGGAGGCAGGCTTGATGAATAATGACATAAAGTTGTTGAACTGGGGAAAGCAAGTAGCTACCTGTAAGGGACACTGAAGGTGAGCCTGCCTCTGGCCAATTTACTATATGCCAGTCGTCTCCTCAGTCGTGTCTTCCTTCCTGAAGTTGCCACAGAATGTAGTACCATTGCTTTCTGTTTTGAGGGCAGCTCAGCCTGTTTGCGGAGCAGCGTTACTTTTCCTCATATGAATTGGCATGGTGTGTTTTGATGATTTGGTTCCACCTTCATGTTTAGTGAGTAATACAGAAGGAACAGAAAAAAGCAGGTTTACATAAAACCAGGGTTAACAGCCTTAACTTTAACTAAGATTTTGACTTCACTTCCAAAAAATGTGTGTTCCTGCAGGATAACTGATGAATGTTCGCTATCTATTTGGGTACTTCAATGACTCTCAGCACCTGAGCACCTCATGATCTCAACTTATTCTCATAATACTCGTGTGAGGTGAGGAAGTGCTGTTGTGCTGATTTTTACCAAAGCACAACTGATGCACAGAGAGGATAAGTGATGCCTAAGGTAAATAAGAGATTTGTGGCAGAGCAGGGAACCAAACCTGGGTCTCCCAAATATTAGATTACAGTGTCCACCTCTGGATGTCTTTCCCAGCCTGCTGTAAATGCCTTGAGGTGAGATCAACCATTGGTAGAAGGTGGGGACTAGTGTTGACCTCACCTACCTATCTGATGGAGGAAACTGCAGGTGTCTTGTCCACAAAGATTTTAAAGTGTTTGTTATCCCACAGCTTAAAAAAACCCATCCTGTTTGCAGTGAAGATGTAGCAAATGGGAACATCAGTTCCACCTCTGCGAGCTGCTGTTCAGGTAACCAGAAAGGAGCTAGTGCAGGATCAGAATGTATTTGAGCTTTAAAGGTTACAAATAGAAGGTCTCACCAATTCATAGAGAAGTAGTAGTAATTCTGGAGTACATTGAAGGTATGTTGAACCAAACCCATCAAATGACAAATGTGTGTAGCATCTAGAAGTTAGCCCTAAATTGGTTGGTTCATTTTAGAGGAAAGAAGGATGCCTAAGATGATGTACAAGTGCATTAATTTCTATATAATATTGAGTATTAAACAAGTGTATCAACAGATGGCTGCTTAAAAGAATCTTGATTTGCCTCATTTCTTCAGTTAGGGACCTCAAGGGGGAGCTTTTAAAATATGCTCTCAATTATGGTCTATCTTTGTATGCATTAGCTTCCAGCTCATTTTTGGTACTTACAAGACAGTACTCAGCATCTTCAGGGGGTAGCCGAGTTAGTCTGTTACAGAAAACAACATCAACAAATGGCCTGGTAGCACTTTGTAGACTAACAAAACATGTAGATGGTATCATGAGCTTTCGTGGACACAGCATCTGGCAATGATCTTGCCAACACAGCATGAGAGCGCAGTGCTGACTAAGTTCACAGGCGCCTCAGCTTCCACCACAGAGGTACCCAAAGTACCAAAACTGCCCTTGGCACCAAGGCATGATTCAGCGCCTCAGCCTCCGTGCCTTCCACTATGGCACCAGAAACACCTGTTGGGCATTACACCCAACACAGGGACTTATTAGTCTCATCCATATTTAATTTGCCATTTTTACAACCTGAGTGCTCTCCCCCTATGTTAACATCACAGAGATCACTCTCTCTCTCTCTCTCTCGAGAGAGAGAGATTTTCATCTGAATCTGACGATGACTTCTCTGGGGGGTTTTCACCAGAGAATTCTCCTTACACAGCTCAGAGTATTTATTTACCCAGATTTGGAAATATGCCTCCATATTATGGCAATCTCTGGGTACCTCCACCTGAGCTTTATCCATACTGGAAATACTGAGACAAATGGCAATCTTATCAGAAACACCAGCAGGGCAGGAAGCAACACAGTGTGCAATACTCCCCCTCCAAACAAATACAGGAACATATACAAATATTGGGAACAACTCTCACAGGAGGCTGTGACTCCTCCTGACCCAAAGGACTCCCCCTCCAGTGGAAGGAGGGCCTCTGGCCTCAGCTTCAATGACTTTAGATGACGCTGCACATTTCCAAGACTTTTTTAAACATGTAGCTGTGGAATTAAACATTCCTCTCCAGGAGGTTGTGGAAAATCAACACGACCTAAGAGACATACTGCACTCAGTAACACCATCAAAGATAGCATTGCCAATTAATCCAGCAATAATGGAACCAGCAAGGACACTGTGGCAAACTCCGGTGTCAATCTCTTCTACAGCTAAGAGAACTGATAAGAAATATTATGTCTCACCCAAGGGTTCAGAATTCCTTTTTTCTCACCCAGCACGTAATTCTCTTGTGGAGGAGGCTGCTTGATAGAAAATATCGGGGAGTTGGAGGTCCATCCTGGACCTTCGAGCACTCAGATTTGTACAGAAACAAAAATTCAAGATGGTAACGCTTGCTACCATATTACCAGCATTGGAAAAGGATGACTATCAATACAAAGTGCTTCCCTTCAGACTCTCTGTGGCCCCGAGGGTCTTCTCAAAGGTGCTGGCAGTTGTCATAGCATACCTGAGGAAACACAGTGTTGTTATATTTCCTTATCTAGACAACTACCTCCTCAAGTTGCTCTCTCGCAATGATTCCTTCCGCTCTGTCAGTCACAAGACACCTATTCAGATACCTGGGCCTTCAGGTGAACAAAGCCAAATCATCGCTCTATCCTACACAAAAGATACAGTTTATTGGAGCATGCCTCGATTCAACAATGGCCACCACATTCCTACCTACAGACCGTTTTCAAAAAATTGTGGCTTTGGTAAATACCTTATGGTCCAGCCCCACATAACAGCACTCGACTGCCTTCGGCTGTTGGGACACATGGCAGTGCGCAATTTGATAGTTGGTAATGCCTGTCTGCACATGAGATGCTTACAGGGCTGACAGGGTCAGGTGTACAAACCTAATGTCCATCCGCTATCCAAATCCCTTGATCTTCCAGGGGTAGTAAAGGAATCCTTACATTGGTGGCTGAGCCCATGGAACCTGTGTTCCAGAGTCGTCTCCTGCCCACCAGAACCATCTGTCTCTATGATAGATGCATCTCGTGCAGGAAGGGGCACCCATCTGCGTCATCATACCTGCCAGGACCTGTGGTCCAGCACTGACAGAATTTGCACATAAACGTCCTAGAACTGCAGGCAGTCAGAAACACATGCCTCAAATTTCTCCCATTGGTCACCAACAGGCACGTCAGACTGTACATAGACAAAGTAGCAGCAATGTTTTACATAAGTCATCAGGGTGGAGCCTGATTTTGAGCACTGCACAGAGGCCATAGCACTTTGGTACTGGTGTGTGAAATGCACTGCAATGATAATTGTGTTATATCTTCCAGGTGCCCTGAATACAACAGCAGATGCACTCAGCAGAGCCTGCCTGGTTAAGCACAGGTAGCAAATGAACTCGCACATATTGGTGGACATCTTCCACCTGTGGGGTCACCCTACCCCTATTCTGTTCCAGGGCAGGAATAGGTAAGGAGTTAATGGGGGATGCCTTTCTCATTGCATGGACGTCCCACCTATTCTACGCATTTCCTCCAATGCCCCTGTTGAACAGGGTAGTTCACAAGATAAGGAGGGACAGGGCCTGTCTCATAGCACCAGCATGGCCACGCCAGCCATGGTTTCCTTCATAGCGGCGATGTCCTGCACCCCACCTATCCACTTACCTTGCATCAGGGATCTC
Source organism: Pelodiscus sinensis (assembly GCF_052426305.1). Lineage (NCBI taxonomy): Eukaryota > Metazoa > Chordata > Testudines > Trionychidae > Pelodiscus > Pelodiscus sinensis. The sequence goes on from NC_143053.1 coordinate 153,739,728, forward strand.
CTTCTTCACCTGGGCTCACATGATGCCCACCTGAACCTCCACTTACTACACCAAAAAGCATGGCTCCTGGATGGTTCTCTGATCTAGAGTTGACCTACTTACAGCATGTACAAACAGTCCTTCTACACAGTAAGGGCATAGAGCACTGGCAAGACTTACCTTAAAAAATTGAAAAGATTCTTAACGTGGTGTGCTCATCACCAGCTGGTTCCTTCAACATTCCCCTTACCTACCATCCTCAACTATCTTCCGCCCCTTAAACAAGCAGGTCTCACAATAAGCTCCATTAAAGTTAACTTTTCGGCCATTACTACGTTCCATTCCAAGATAGACAACTCATCCATGTTTGCCCATCCACTCACCAAGAGGTTGTTAAAGGGCCTACAGGCACTTTATTCAGATATCAATCCACCAATGCAACCATGGGACCTGCATTTAGTATTGAATGTTCTAACTAGGCTGCCCTTCAAACCAATGGCGACCACCTCATTATTACACTTGTTCATGAAAACTGTTTTCCTGGTAGCTATTACCTCTGCTAGACGGGTAGGAGAGATCGTGGCCCTAATGGCAGATCCTCCATACACCATCTTTTTTTAAAGACAAGGTCACTTTATGTACCCATCCCAAATTCCTCCCTGAAGTACACTCATCCTTCCATATCAACCAGAAAATACATCTTCCCACCTTCTTCCCCAAACCACACATCAACTCTTTCGAGATGAAAATGCAAACTCTTGACCTGCGCAGAGCGCTCTCTTTTTATCTTCAGTGAACGAGACTATTCCAAGCGTCTCCCAGACTATTTGCTTCAATAGCAAACCACAATAATCATCACAAAGACACTCCCACTGGATCTCAGATTGCATCAAGGTTTGCTACACACAGTCAGATGTGCTCCTCCAGAGAGCATAAGGGCACACTCAACCAGAGCCATGGCTACCTTAATGGAATTCCTCCTTAAAGTACCCATAAGAGACATCTGCGCAGCTGGTTTTGGAGTAGAGAAGGAACTGAGGAAGGGAGGGAGGGGCTTACGTGTGACTGCTGGTGCATGTCTGTGTGGCCCCAGGGACACTGCTATGAAATCTCCGCTCTGAGGCTCGGCAGCGACACACCGACATAATGTGGAGCACCCACAGGGATGCTTATCTCAAAGAACATCCGTTACTATTGAGATGAGGAATCTCCTCTTACATCGGCCACATTTGCAAAATTTGAGTTTGATTAATTTAGTACTGTCCCTCATTAGCTCTGAGAAATCTCAATGAGGCATGTTAGTGGTGTTCTCTCTTCACGATGTTTACATTAACATGTGTCTGATACCTAACAACTAGGACGCTTTAATGAACAATTGCCTGAACATACATGCAAAAAGGACAGCATGAATCATGTAGGGCAAGTACGGAATGATTTCAGAAAGGAAGGCTCTGTCATACTGTATCATTTTTGCAGAAGAGGAAATGCAAATAAAGCACTCATTAGCATTTCCCGTGCTGTCACTTACACATTCTCTTCCAATCCTTTTTGTGCAAGAATCTTTATTCCTCATTTTTTTGGGGATTCTTGCACAAAAGGATTTTTTTTGCAAAAAATGGCCCCATCTACACTGCATTTTTTTCTGCCAGAAACCTCTTCCACAAAAAGGATAGGAAGAGAATATGAAAATGAGAGCGTGAGAAATGCTAATGAGCGCTTCATTTGCATTTCCTCTTCCGCAAAAATGAGGAAAAAAAATGTGGCCGTGTACACAGAGCCAAAGTGTTAAATAGAAAGTGTAGTGTTTTTTCACATCACATAATATTTTTGTTGGCTTGTGTGGATATAACAAAGGAAGGCTCTCTGTCTCTTTGAGTTTCTTAGGTATAGATTAAGGAACACATTTATTAGTGTACATAGCTGTGACTAAAATAACAATTGACAAAAATAATTTCTTCAAGATGCAACTACTTTTGCATTCAGTTAAAAATAATTTGTATAACTACTTGTTATACTGTCAACCCGACACTCTGAGTAATGTTAGAAGAAATATTGAAGAGATTTTTTGATAGCAGGAAAAAACGGATTTTGAGCAAAAGAGCTGACAGTTTAGGTGATGCTAGTCAGTATCTCTGGCAATCACTGTTAAGAGAAACATGCCTTTGTTAATGTTCTAAAAATCAACTCATTATGTTGACTGGAATAGCTAGGAGCCTTCTCACTGCAATTTGAAGTTGTACAATTGAAAAATAATCAATTTCAGTAATAGAAAATGATGATTATCAATTGGGATCTTGTAATATGTGAGGTGAAGAAGAGAACTGATTTGCTCTGATTAAATATCCCACCAAATGGAACTGAAAAGTGGTTGAAGGATATAACCCTTCTCCAAAGTGCATAGCAAGCGCCCTGTTTTTGCCTAAATCGGTCTCAAGGGTTCAACAGCTCTGACTTCTGAACTAGGGATTATATTAGCAAAGGAATGGAGTATAGGGAGGAAAGCAAAGCATTTCTCCTCTTCCAATTTGGAAAACATGGGAATGTAAAATTGAATAAATAGCTCACTAGAGCCCAGAAGAGACGCTAAGACCACACCATTGTCAAAAGTTGGTGACTTTTAAGAATCTGACCGATCTTCTGATTATAGAAGAGTTGAATCAGGTTGGGCTAAGATCTGGACAGGAAAATGATGTAGGAGGAAGGAAAAAATGCCTATTGTCCTCAGGAAAATTGGAATGTAATTTTTACAAGTAGTTGAGTCCTCCAGTGCCCACCTTTTTCCATTACATGTATGCCTATCTACCATTTCCCCCGATTATGGAAACATTATTTTATTTCCCAGGGGGAACAAAACAGCACATTCTCTATTTGATTGTGTATTTTTGCAGATGAAATTCTACCCTGTGCAAAACCACACTAATTCCTAGAACTCATTGATATTTTTCATATCACTTTTTTTAACTTCAATAGTCATTAGAGTGGTGTTCCATTAAACAGTGTTCGCTACAACCCTATGCTGGGAGGAAGGGGATCTACCAGCATGTTGCTATCAGGGTAGGCAACACTCCACTCTTGATTCTGCTTAGAGAAAAAGACCCTGAGGCACAACACAGTCATCTCTCTGAGTCTGGTACTTTTGATAACAAACTTAAAGAAGGAATGAGGCCCATGTGAGAAGGTTGCTGTGTGCTCTACATAAGCCAGGCTGACAGGCCTGGGAAGGGGCAACTGCCTGGGGTCTGGGCAGTTTAAAAGGGTGCAGGGGGTCCAGACTGCTGCAAGTGCAGTGGGGCTAAAACAGGCCAGAAGTGGCCAGCACTGACCCTACAGTTCCTGGTGGGGAAGGATGTGAGGTCTTTGCTCAGTGCCCTCACCGTGAGCATCAACTCCACAGCTCCCATTGGCTGGGAACTATGGTCAATGGGAGCTGCTGGAGCAATGCCTGTACGTAGCAGTGCATGGAGATCCCTGACTAGGAGCCACTGCTAGAGGGGTGTGCCAGTTGCTTTTGGGGGCCACCTGAGCTAATAGCCAATACTCTGATCACCCTCCCTGTCTCTACTCAGAGCCCACACCCCAAATCCCACCCCAGCCTAGAGCCCATGTTATGCTTATAATAAGCATATGGGATATTTTGGGATCTTTTAGGAGAAAAAGGAAATGCACTGCATTTACTGGGAATACAAAGTAAAAAGCACACGCACACATGTACTAGTCCTGCTGATGTTGTTATACTTACCAGCCTATGGCTTGGACCAATCTATTGACCACTTAGATTGGGCCCAAGTGGGGGAGCCAGGTTTTGTCAGATGCTCAAGGCTGTGGGCAGGATGAACCAAAAGTACCATGCAAGGCTCACAATCTCTAATAGGAATCCCATCTCATGAAACTCTATTGGATTTTGCTGCATCATAGAATCATTGAAGATAAGGGTTGGAAGAGATCTCAGGAGGTCAGCTAGTCCAACTCCCTGCTAAAAGTAGGACCAACCACAACTAAATCATTCACTTTGTCAAGTCCCACCTTAAAATCCTCTAGGAATGGAGATTCTATCACCTCCCTAGGCAACCCATTTCAATGCTTCAACACCTTCATAATGAAATAGATTTTCCTAATATCCAACCCAGACACCCCTCCTGCCCCGTAGCATGATACCATTGCTCCTCGTTCTGTCATCTGCCACTAAGAAAAGCCTTTTTCCATCCTCTTTGGAACTCCCCTTCAGGTAGTTGAAGGCTGAGATCAATCCCTCCTTCTCCCCCCCTCCCCCATTCATCTCTTCTGCAGACTAAATAAGCCCAGTTCCCTCAGCCTCAGCCCTGTAATCATTTGCATTGCCCTCTGCTGGACTCTCTCCAATTTGTCCGCATCCTTTTGGGGGGGGGGGGGGCAAAACTGGATGCAAAATACTCCAGATGTGGTTTCAGTAGTGCCGACTAGAGGGGAGTAATCACTGGCAATGCTCTCAGTAATTCAACCCAAAATGCTGTTAGCCTTCTTGGCTACAAGGGCACACTTTGACTCATGTTCAGAAAAGGACCTTGGGATTATAGTAGATGAGAAGCTGAAGAACTGCTGCTTAGCCATTCAGTCCCCAACCTGTAGCAGTGCTTGGGATTCTTCTGTCCAACGTGTGGGACTCTGCACTTGTCCATGTTGAACCTCATCAGATTTCTTTGGCTCAATCCTCCAAATTATTTAGGTCACACTGGACCTTATCCCTACACTCCAACGTATCTACCTCCCCCAGTTTAATGTCATCCACATACTTGCTGAGGGGGCAATCCATCCCCTCATCCAGGTCATTAATGAAAAGGTTGAACAAAACCATCCACATAACCAACTGCTGGGACACTTCGCTTGACTTTGGCTGCCAACTAGACATTGAGCCATTGATCAGTACACATTGAGCCCAACAGTCTAGCCAGCTTTCTGTCCTCTTTAAAGGCTGTTCATCCAGGCCATACTACTTTAACTTGTCAGCAAGACTACTATGTGAGATCATATCGAAGGGTGAGGCAAGGGTCTTTGGATCTGTGTGACTGGGCATATGGAAGCCCTGGCCAGGCCAGAAGAGCATCACCAGCAGTGCGGCTAGCAGCTTGCTGGGCACCAGCCAGTAGAGGCGCAGCACTGCCCACTTGTCAGGGGGATCGCATCAGTGCGGCAGAGCTTGTGTGCACACAGCGGCCCATTGAACATTCTGCCCCATGGCCCGAAACTGCAGTCGGTAGGACTGGCTCTGCTAAGTAGGCGGCAAAGAAAACAAGCCATTTGAAATATCTTATTACCTTGAGAGAGGCAACCCAGAATCCCATGGCCGGTCTGGGAGATTTTCTCTACGGGTATGTCTACACTAGCCCCTTAGTTCGAAGTAGGGAGGCTAATGTAGGCATTCGAAGTTGCAAATCAAGCCCAGGATTTAAATATCCTGTGCTTGATTTGCATCTTCCCGGCCGGTAGCCATTTTTTGAAATTTACAAGTCCAGACTAACTGCCCGCGTCTACACGTGGCAGGGACCCTGTATTTCGAATTAAAGCCTTAAATTGAACTCCCTGTTAAACCTCCTTGCAGGAGGAATAACAGTTCAATTTAGGGCTTTAATTCGAAATACCGGGTCCTTGCCACGTGTAGACGCGGGCAGTTAGTCCGGACTTGTAAATTTCCAAAAATGGCGACCGGCTGGGTAGATGCAAATCAAGCGCAGGATATTTAAATCCTGGGCTTGATTTGCAACTTCGAATGCCTACATTAGCCTCCCTACTTCGAACTAAGGGGCTAGTGTAGACATACCCTAACAGTCACATTGTTGGAAATTGACTATACTCTTGTTGAACCTGAGAAAATCCTAGACTTGGAGAAGACTGTTCTTAATCTACATGCTCTAGTAGTTTTCCCCCTATTTGTGTGCAGAGGGGCGTGGTAGGAGGGTTGAGGGCATGAGAGCGTATGTACCTTTGCCCAAGTTCCTTTAATAATGTCAGGGTAAAGATCAGTTTCTGAGCAGGTATCACCACTGACATTCCTACCGACTGTCCCTGGAATTCATCCCTTGTTGATTTTTGAATGGTCTGTCATTGCCTTAATAGCAGCATCAGACTCTTGGCTGGGGGGGTTGGGCTGGGCACACCTTTTGTGAAGGCTGGATCGCCCCCTAACCCACATAACAGGAGATTTGGCAAATAGGCAAATCCATTTTGTGGAGAGTTAACTTGTTTTGTATGTTCCCCAGTTGGAGTTAATGGATTAATTTTGGGTCCCCCCCCAGTAGTGAATCTTCCTGATGTTATTTACCTAAGCGGGAGCAGAGGCTTTTCCAGACTTGATTTTTAAAGGCGAGACAATTACAGTACTTTTTCCTATGTATATCAGACACCATCAATCACAGTGAAAGGTGACCTGCAACTACTGTATGCATGTGTGGGGAATTGGAGGCCTTTAGAAATATGTGCTGAATGCTCTGAGTACCCAGGCAGAGCAAGGGGCATTCAACACATTTGTCATGTTGCTTAGTTTTCTTTTTTAGGTATGAGACTTCCAGACCTGCCACAGATCACTGACTCCACTTAGGGTGATGCATTAGTGTGGGTTATTTTGGGACCATACAGCCCATAATGCTAAGGCACTTTTAATTTATATTTTGTAGAGAGGTGGCTTTTGCAGTGGGTTATGGATGGCTCTTTTCACCTCTCACATTCTGGCTTTTAATCCAGCCTACCTGTGTGAGAAACTGGAAGTCTGTTGCCCTCTAATGGCTGTGTGAAATGAGTTGTTGGTCTCTGTCCAATTCTTTGTAGACATGTGTCTACATTATGAAACTACCACCGTTAACTAACCACATTGCTGGCAGCATCAGCACAGAAACCAAGGTGTAGAATTGAACTGTCTGCAAACTCAGATGTGTTTCTCTTCTCCCTCTACTGCTCTCCCTTTTAGGGTATTTATTCTGTGGATAGACTTCATTCTCCAGAGTTGTTTCTGTCGTGTCTGTCTGAGCACTAAATTAACACACAAAACTTGCAAAATCCCCTCTTCTTCTTTGACTCCAGCAAGTGGTCTGTTTCTGCCTGTGAGCATTGGGACTGGTAACACTTCCAGTTTTATTAACATTTGCTAAATGCAGGTGCTGTTCTTATAAGTGTCTTGGGTGGGATTTTGAAAGAGCTCAACACTGGCCTAACTTTGTTCTTGTCAAAGCTGGTGTCCATTGACTTCCAAAGGAGCAGAGTTAAACCAACACAGAGCATGGCCCCCTCTCTTCCTGACAGATAGCTTATTTAGCCATTTATTGTGTTAGTGTTCTGCACCAGGAAGTTCCACGGTTAATTATATAGTGACCCAACAATGAATTTCCCTTCCTTGGTTTTCAGTGTTGCTTTTTTAAAGTTTGAGGTTTATGTGGTGCCCACAATCTGTTCATGCCCCTTCTCCTGGTGTGCCCGTCAAGGTCATTGTACAGGACCTGATCTTTTAAGACTCAGGCCACAATCTTGATATCCCATGGTTTCACAGTCTGTGACAAAATAAACCAGAGCAGAGCTCGCTCTGCACTGTTCTACATGAGTATTTTGTTCCTACTTCACTTTATCCTTAAATTGCCTCACTGAGGTTAGACATGCTGGCTCAGGAGTGGACAATCTTTTTGGCCTGAGGGCCACATCTCTGCATGAAAATTACAAGAAATGCTATGATTGCTCACAGAAGTGGAGTGCAGAAGAGGGTGAAGTTGTGGGCTCTGGTGAGGGGTCAGAAACAAGGAGTTTAGGTGGCATAGGGGTGCTCTGGGCTGGGACCGAACGATTTGTGGGACAGAGGGGGATCAGGTCTGAGACAGGGAGTTTAGGAATTGGGGAGGGGAACTCACTCTTCCAGGAATGTGGCAGCTCATTGGAAAGCCCAACTGGGTCTCTGACCTCTCTGCCTCTTGCAACTCACAGGATGCTCCTTCTCTGGGGATGAATCCAGGCTGTGTAGTGCTGAAGGTAGATAGGAACTCTGCCTCATTTGTTGCAGAAATTAGAAGTCTCCTTCCTGGCTCCTTTATCTAGTGCCTCTCTCCCTCTGCCCCCTTGTCTGATCTGAGCCCAGATCTCAATCTCCATCCCCCTAGTTCTAGTCACACCCTGCTCTTTTTTCCTATCCCCATCCCACTGGTTCCAGTCTCCTTCCTTGGATCCTTGTCCCAATCTTAGACTAGCCAGTCCCAATCCCTCTCATGCACCATCTTCCCATCAGCATTGTCTCCCTTCTCTGCTTTCTTGCCATCTCCTCCTCCCAGCCCCAGCCTCCCTTATCTTTCTGCTCAGTACGTTCAGCTCTTGTTTCGCTGCATTCAGTTCATCCAGCCATGGGAGCAAGGGCAGCACAGGAGAGACTAGTACCCTGCTCTTAGTTCTGGTGCTTGGATTTGGCTCCTAGAACAGCCGGGTGTTGCAATTTGAGGGAAAGCCTTGTATAGTCCCAGCCCTGGAGCATGCTCATTGCAAATGGAATCTTCAGGGGGGTCCAGCTGTGAAGCTCTAGCAGTCTGTACCAAACCTGCAAACTGCAATTTTTTAGATGCTTAAAACTTGGACAAACGGAGGAGGATTTATCAGGATGGCTAAAAGCACCTTCTTCCACATTTCAAGTCTCTTCTGTACAGTGGAGTGGCACTAGTGTCTCGAAGAAGAAAAGTCATCAGAATGTGGCCCAAAACAATGTATTTCCCCCCACCCTTTTTTCAGAAACAGCTGAAATTTTCTGGACAAGTTCAGCCTAAGGCAGACACCTAGCATAGGAAAAAATCAGTCTGAATGATTGAAGTGTGGCGAAGTTATAAGCAACTGAAAACAGGGTGTTATGATAGGAAGTGGTAGGCACTTTTAATAAAAGGCTTTGCTCCCAGCCTGAGTATAATCACACTATATTTTCAAGTGGTACCTGATTTATAATCTGCCATTTGGATTATGATCTATTAAAGTATACTTTTTAATAAATCACTGGCTGGTAAATGACACTGATGACCAATACCATGGCATTTTTGAACAGTTCTGAACCACAGATTTACAGCGAAAAAAGGTTGGCGATCAAGTGAGTAATAGAACCAAGTACATATTGATGGATTGTGTTCAGAACCACATTTCAGAGCACACTCTTGGGCTCCGTTTTCCAGCATATTTTATTTGCCTTGACCTTTGCTCAGACTTCAGAAATGTTGACTAACTACCTCTTGCTGACAATGTCATTAAGCATTTTGGAGAGAAATCTTATGCAAAGGCTGAGATCTTTTGCGGACTTTCAAAAAATATCTTAAATGCTGCAAACTTTTATGGAATATTAACACTGTGACCTTTGCTTCACAGCTCCAATAGCAAAGAAATCTCATTAAAGTCACTACAGTGTAACTTCAGTTTGACTCTTTGTTTTTTCTTTCTAAAAACCTGCTGAAAATGTAATTCAACCCTTAAGGAGAAGATATTTTTTCCTATAGTTTTATGAGGGTTTTTCTTTTATTGCAAAATGAGTTGTATTTCACAGAATGGTAGACAGCTCTATAACAGTTTTTGAAGAGAGCCTGGAGTAGAAATACTTTAAACTCTATAGCCATCCACTTCTTTAAGTGTTGTGGCTAATATGATAACCCAACTCAGAGGATAAAGCCTAATTAGTCACCTATCCTATCCACAAACCTTCCTCAAACAGAATTGATGGGATAGCTCATTTTACGGACTAAAGGTGATACTCTGACACTTGGTTACAATCACACAACCCACTTAAATCAATGAGCTTTTATGGCTCTTACAGCAGTGTTTGGCTCTAGTGTGGCATCATGTCTGGCTATAAACCCAGATCCAGACCTTGAAATCTCCACCTCACAAATCTGGAATTCTCCAAATTAGGTTTTTGTGCAGCCCACTATAAAGGAACCATCCTAGCTGTTGTTTTGGCTCTGCATTCAGTTTCTGTTAAGTGAGGTATTCCTAGTATACCAGCCTTCATTTTAATGTTTTGGTTGTCAATGCAACTAAATCCCAGGAAATGAAAAAAAATATTTAATTTGGTTACTTACTTAGTAGCCATTTAAGGAGCTAACTTCAAACAGGCCAGTTATGGAATATTAAGAATAATAAAATCCAATTAAATCCTTGTACTTTTCTGCTTACCAGTGTTTAGCCATGGTATCTTTTCCAGGAATACTGTTTAACAGGATCAACTGTTAATAGTTTGTAGTGGCCCAGTAAAGTTATTACAAGTCCTTGCCAGTGTGTCAGCTAATTTCCTCTTGCCAGTCCATACTGAAATCTTAAAGGTTTTTTTTTAAATCTATTTTCTTCTTGAGTCATCTCTGTTTTTCAAACAACAAGAAAAGGCTTTTGAGAAGAGAAGGATGTTTTTTTTCCCATCTAAAGTGCTGATTTGTAATCTGAGGTCAGGATTATATTCCCCTCTCTGTCATGTACTCTGTGCAATTTCTCCCAAAATCATACTCTTCAATACTTACAAAACCTTCCACTAAATCTGAGTGCTTTTGTTTTTGGTTGCCTGACTAAAAGCAAAGAGAGTCTGACATCTGAGACCTGAGTTGCTCATCATTTTATGTTTTAGTCCAAAATTTCTCATCCTCAGTCTCCAAAAATGAAGACACTGAAAATTAATGTGTACTTAAAAACAACAGCTTTCGGTGCCTTAGTTTACCCAGTGTCAAATGTAGACTAGTTGGGAATGGGAATTTCCATTCTGTGTGAAATTCTGACACTTCAGATAGAAAATGTTTGTTTGATTCAGAACAAAATGTGGAAACCTGAAAATTTCCCACAAAATGGAAATTCTGGAAAATTTTGATTTGGGACCATTGACATTATTTTTGTTCAGAGTTCATACATTTTATATAAATGCTGTTAATATATTTTAGATAAGTGAATAGATCATTAATATTTTAATACAATATGAAATCCATAAAGAAATGAATTGAAAGTCTTTCAACTTCTCATTGAAATTTTTTGTTGAAATTGGCATGTCCCATGAAACATTTTGATTTGGAAGACTGAACTCTTCAGCAAGAAAGCTTCTGTTTAAAACTTTGCAGTCAGCCCTAATGTGGATGTTTACCTCGCTCCAAACCTGCTGTGAGTCTTAGCATTCATCAAGTGTCTTGATAACCTTGTATGGGAGGCTGTTATGCAAATGATTATTTTATGATGGGCATGGATGGATGAACAAATATAACAAGCTTATATGAAAATCTACAGCAATACCAAGACAAGTACTGGAAAAAGCACTGATCTTGCATATTTAATCTGGACCCATCGTAAGTGTCCTGACATTTCTCCTCCTTTCTGACAGTTTTAGGTCTTTTGCTTAGCCTGCTGTGTGGACAGGTGAATACCAGAGTCATTTCTCCACAGTGTGTCCCTGTCTTGGAAGGGCTGAGTGTTTGATGAAGGCAGATGTGGCTTAAATCTACTGCTTGAGCCTGGGAGATGTGTGAATGTAAGCAGCTCTTTCAGAGGGATATGTATAATTGAAGTGTTAAAAGAACTTGATATTATTAATGACCTCTGCTGAAAAGCGCTGTTGAATTACCATCTGTTAGTTCATTACTGCCAAATCCCTGTAAGACTGGGCTGGCTGAATGTAAGGAGGCAGAACTGGAAGCATTGAAGGCTTGTGAAAATGGGGACGCTATTGTGAAATAAGCAGAAGGGTGTGAATTTTTAAAACTAACTTTCTATGTGGACACTTCTTTTATACTGAGAACCTTTTTGCTATTTATCTTTATCCACGAAAAATCATTCTTAGTACAGAATGCGGGTATACGTATAGGGAGCTAGTATTGAATAACTATTTCAGGCTGTTACTGAGTGTGGAGAACCCCTTGGGTTCTGTTTTGCTTAGGCAGTAGTGGTAATGCTGATGGTGTATGGTTTGCACTTGTTGGAGAACTTACTTCTGTTTAAAATCAAGGGAGCTCTGCTTAAATAAGGACTAATAAGGATTACAGGATTGTGTCTGGTATTTTCAGGACTCTGTATGGTTGATCTAAATGAGTCTGATACTTAGGGAAATAAAACAGCACAAACAGCATAAAACAGCATAAAACAGCATAAAACTTGTGGTGTGGAGAATGACAATGTTAATAGAAAGTGTGTGTTTGTCACCAGTAGAATTCAGTATTATACATTCCAAAGATGGCTATTTTTCCTCTTTCTTTCCCTTTTTGACCAGAGGCTTTTTGTTTGTTTCATGTCATGCAAATAAGTAAAATTTGGCATTTGGTTCTGAGAATAGAGACTTTCATGGCCAGAAGTGAGTTCCAATGCTAGAGACCCAGGCTCGCTGTCTGAGGGGAGAAGGGAGAAATTACCTAGGGGCCTGAGCAATTTAAAAGGGCCAGGGGCTCCTGGCCTCCATCGTCATCACCAGCAACACAGTGGAGCAAAGACAAGCTTCTGGAAGCAGCCAGCACTGTCCCTGAAGCCCCTGGAGATGTACAGAGGAGCCCAGTGTTACCTGTAAGCTAAGTGCTTGGATGGCCATCCAGGAGAAATTCAAATGCTGTCCAGCTGATTAGCAAAGTGCCCAGAGCACCCACAGTGGGCAGCATGTTTCTACTGGGGGTGCACATTCACACATGCCTTGGTACACATAACAAAATGTATTCCACACATGGATGGAAAAAATTAGAGGGAATTGGGGGAGAGGGAGAAGTCTCATGGGAAGATGCAGAGTAGAGGAAGGGCACGGGGCAAAATAAAAGTCAGGACCTAGCGGGGTTTCACCTTACTTTCCAGGATGGGGCAAGGATAACTTACAGGGTTAAACTAGTGTAAATGATTCTCTGTAACTTGAAATCTTTAAATCACGGTTTGAGAGCTTTAGAACCTTAGCCAGAGGTTAGTGGTTACAGGAATGGGTGGGTAAGGTGGGTGAGGTTCTGTGATCTGCATTGTGCACCTGGTCATACTAGATGATCATGACATTGCTTTCTGACCTCAGAGTCTATAAATGGGTCACTTTCCGCAAAAATCACACTATTTCCAGATTGCTTCTAGTCCAAAAAGACCAGTTACTTACCTCAGATCAACTAGTCCCTCGTTCATCATCCACCAGAGACAATAGCCAGTCATATAATAAACTAACCAAAGGTTTAGCTTAAAAAATAAAATGAGTTATTGAGACTAAAATATATTTGTAGGTGAGGCACAGGCTCTGATTCCGAATGGTAGCAGAGTTGTAATAACTATCAGTGTTCCAAAAGCGTCTCAAGGCTACCCAGAATAATTACGAGAAGACTGAAGCCCCCAGGAGTTATTCCATTTTCTTAGAATCCACATAGTCCAAAGATGTAGGCTCCTTCCCTGAATCTATACTTCTAGCTTCTTATAGAGAACTAATTGTCAGAAGAGAGAGAGAGAAAAGTTCTGTTGACGTCTGATCATCACATGCAATGACTGCTTGCCTTCAAATGTAAAAGAATTAGTCCTGTACCAGGGAAGTTCTTTATTTGCCTGACACAAGGTGTCTTTCTTTTTGAGGTTATTTAGTTACAGGCGTATAAATAATGTAAATATTTGCTTTTTTGCATTATAACAGGATACAGATTAAAAAAAACAGTGCATGCAGCATCCCATTAGTTTTTATTCATATATATATAACCAGGTATATATATACTTACACATTTTATAATCCGTTTGATCACTAGTATTACACATGTGAATTGATCTGGTTTCTAGCTGTGAGGTTTGTCAGGTTTCATGAGAGATGGCATCAGCATCACAAACTCATCCCAATTTCTAGGAAAATATTCACTATTCAGTGAACACTTGGGATGAATGTTTTCCAGCCTGTTGAGTTTTAGCAAGCTGTTAACTCCATTGATTTTCAGCACATGTAGTACATGTTTGGTTAGCAAAGTCACTTGATATCCTGTGTGTTCCCTGGTTAGATGAGTGAAATCTCTGAAACTAGGATATGGCAAATACACCATTGTCCAGTGTAAGTCTTGAACAAAGAAACATGCTAAGGTCCATGAAATATTTGAGGCTTGCAAACATCTTCATGCAGTTCCTTAGCTTAATCACATGTACATCCTCATGGTTCATTTTTTTTATATTCTACTAGCTCTACCCTTGATACCCATCTATAACTAAGGATATGTCTTCACTACGTATTTAACCTAAGTGTTTACTTGTGCTTTTAGCACAGTATCCTACCATCCTCACAGAAACTTCCTTTCCTGGGGATGGAGGTGCTTTAAGCCTTGGTGAGCTGAACCAGCTGGAGATGTGGGTTAGAGCCGGGTCCCCATTTTCCCCTGACTGTGGCCTGCCCAGTTTACAGTGAGCAAATTCACTTGTAGGCTGATAGTCTTCCCATGCCCTTTCCACAATTCTCTGTGAAAGACAGACACGCTTTCCTGCAATGGACACAGCTGACAGGAGATATTCCTGGAGCAGCTCAGACCAATAAGCCCTGTGATATCCTCCTGGACAAGGACTGGTGCAATAACAGGAGAGGCATAGAAATGTGGAAGGAGCTTTCCTGTGGGGATGCTCACCCCTAGGCTAGGCTAATTTGAGTGTTCAGACGAAGGTTCACTAGGACAAAGACGCAGCCTGACACCTATCTGTATGGTCACAATCTTTTTTTCCCTCATCTAGCTCCTCAAACAAAACAAGATTCTACACTGAGACTTCTAAAATCCACAAAACCTGGAGGTTTTGCAACCCAATTTCTGTATTAGAAAATAACACCTGGGCCAGATTTTGCCCTGGAGAAAGCAGGTGCAATTCAGTTGATTGCATCTGAATAATAGTCACACAGAGCTGGGCTACTTAGCCCACTGTGCATAATGATAAATGTTATACAGTAACCACCTGAAACCATCTCACAGGAGCTCTACCCTCTCCCAGCCCTTCTTGCTGAGAAAATAGAGTCTTAAAGTATTTTAGCCAAAGAGACTGAATTGCTAAGGCAGATGGTAATCACATGTTCAGATTTAAGCCGACAGGAGACATGAAAGAGGGAGAGAATGAATTGAGGAAGCTTAAAAATGCCTTTGTAGAGACTAAAATTCCCAGTTTTATACCCAGTGAAGCTGCATGCATACTCAATAAGACCTCCCTCTTCTTGGACATGGAATCAGTGAAACAGCTTTTATCAGACCTTACATCTGCCGGTGCCCCAGGATATTCAAACAGTAACTAATGCCAGAAAGCCAGATATGTGGCTAAATACAGGCAGATTGTGTTTTATGCGGTTGGGTTGTTTTGCTGGAATTCTCTTAAGTGTACAAATAAACAGTTTGAATATATGTATTTTTTCCTCCTGTTAGCTTGAGTAAATGTATGAGACTTTTTGCTCCCTTTAGCAAGGTGCTAGGTATGTGTGAAGTATAGCATTTTGGATTATTTATAATTGCTCTTCCATGCATCAATGAGATATCTGTTCCTCCCCAAACTCTGGATGGACAAAAATACCTCAGACAGTAAATGGACAACCATTAGACATTCTGTTGTAGCTTCCGGTTGTATTTTTAGTTTTTAGTTGTTTCTCCCAAGCAGACTTGGATTTCTATGGTTTAGGACTATAGCAAGCATATCACTTATTTCAAATGTGTCTTCCAAAAAAGGGCTCATCATTTTCCACTATGTCCTCCAAGACCCTTAGTCACATGCTCCCGCTCAGTGGTATAGTGCAGCAAAAAGACAACATGTGGGGTGCTGTAAAGAAGGAAAAGGCATCTCTGCAGTAGCAGGCCTCACAGTGCAGCTGTATTTGATCTTTCTGTGCCAGGCAGGAAGGAATTCAGCTCAGTATATTTGAGAGCCTGGAAAACAGGCACTCAAAGAGACAAGATGACAAGTGATGTGGGAAGTTTCAAGCCTATCTCCCTTCCTGAGAGGGTTTGTTTCCTCTCATTCCTGTATTAAACCCCTTTGCATAAAGGGGAGGAAATATACTTAGTAAATGTGATGAATGTGAGGGTGCTCAGTGGAGAATATGGATCTCTGCCCCACAATGTGTGGTTTTATTTTATATATACATAAGCAGGCTCTGAATGAACTCTGCCCTGACAGCCAGTTTAGGAGAGGGAGAGACTTCAGGAGCAAACTCTATTTACAGGAACACACCTATTCCACAAGGGGTCTAACAGACAGGGGCTGTGTAGCTGAAAGTGCGCAGCTTTGGCTGGTGTTGGGTTATAAATTACTTTAGTACTGACTGCAGGGGTAGTTAGCCATTGTTATCTTCAGTGGATGACTAATGGGGAGAAGAACTGTGCTGAGCTTGTCCCAACTGAGGGACTACTCTCAGCTGAAAGGAACTTGCTCAGCCAGGGGCTCGAATGCCAGGCCCCTGTGAAAATAAGAGGGGTGGGCTCAGTTGTCCCACCCAGCAGGTGTGGACTCTCTCCAAGGGTTCTGGGATGGTTTAATTGGTTCCTCCCCACTGTTCAAAGAGACAGCTAAATAGGCTTCCTTAGGAGCCCTGTGTTGAAAGTGCTGAAATGGCTTGTGGCGTCCAATCTGCAGAGCGCTGAAAATTACTAAGGACCTCCAAAGGTGACTTGTGGTAGCACTTAGGAGGTGCTCCACCCTCTCATTCCCCCACCAAAATTTTAGTTGCTAAAGGGGGTGCCCTCATACGTCCCTATGGGTGGTCCTTCCTGCACCACCTCTCCTTGCAGTTGTCACCTGTTGCCTCTGAAGGGACTCGTGCAGAGTCACAGCAGAAGGTGACTCATGGTTGGCCGGTGAATGAGCAGCCAGTCGGAGCAAGTGCTCATACAGCGGAGCAAGTACGGTGCCTTTTTCTTCGGGTAGGAGATGAACTCGCTTCTGAACCCAGGGGTCCTCTCTGGCTAAGGAGAACCACTGGGAGTGGGGTTTGGTGAGGGACCAAAACTGGGGCGGGGGGCTCGGGCTGGTTCTGGGTTGTATTATTGAAAAGGAGGCCATAGATGTCGAACCCCGCCCTGGCTGCTGCTGGCTCCCCCTGGCAGAAGGGTTACATGTGCGGTTTCTGAGGTGGTGGGTGGGAATGTCAGGGAAATGGACAGTTTCGGCATATTGCCCTGTGGTCACAAGGCCTGGGATTGCAAGTCATTAAGGCGGAATAGGTCTAGTTGCCAAACAATGGAACATGTCTTAGATCGGGGGTTCTCAACCTTTTTCTCTGAGCCACCTCCTCCCCTCCCCCCAGAATGCTATACAAACCCCATGGCACATCCGTGTCACAACGACTCCCTTTTTTCTGCATATAAAACCCAGGCAGTGTTAGGGGGTAGCAAGCAGTGCAGCTGCTTGGGGTACAATGCCACAAGTGGACCAGAGAAACCAAATTGCTCAGGCTTCAGCATTAGCCCCATGGGGTGGGGCTCAGGCTTCAGCCCCAGACCCCAGGGAGTCTAATGTTGCCCCTGCTCTCTGCTTTATTTTGGTGGGGCCTCTGAAACCTGCTTGCAGTGCACCAGGGAGCCCCAGACCTCTGGGTCAGAACCACTGTCTTAGATGACCTGGTCTGACAGATTGGAGTGTGGGGAGAGAGTCTGAGGCAAAAGGAAGACCTCACACCTTGACCTTGAGCAGAGGAGGAGAAAGGCCGCTGAATGAGATGGTAATTGGGCTCGGGCTCATGCACCAGCAAGGAGGGGCTTTGAGGAAAAAAAGAAGAGGGAGCAGTCTGGGGGGCAGGGAACATGCTTCTCTGGAAGGAAACCAGAGAGAAGGCTGGGACCCAGGTGCTCCTAGGCTTCCTACAATAATGTTATTTGCATCTCTTCTTTCCCAGTTACTCCCAGAGGGAAGCCCATCTAACTTAGCTAGCAGTAAAGTATAAGACTAGATGAGACTAAATATGTATGCTGGCTGTTTTGAAATTACTTTCTCTCATGCTTTGTTCCATTTGCTAATAAATGTTTGTCACAGGCTCCTAAAAGTGGACGAGACAGGTGTCCAGTTGGACCTGCCCAGTTACAGGTTGTGGCATAGCTGGGTGTTGTTTCTAGATCATAGTTACATCAGAAAGAGGTCAGAAATATAGTCCACCTTGCAACCATATGTGGTTTTTTTGATAGAACTTCCCTCTACCCCACTATTGCTTCTCATTATTTTGAGTATTCCTGGACTGGAGAGGGCTATTGACTGGGAGTAGTGTGTGTGGTGTGGGAACTGGAAGTTGACAAGGCAGTTAGGAAAATTCTGGAGGGGAGAAAAAAATCAAATAGCTCATGCATTTTATATCATTTCTATATTTTTTCATTTTTTTCCCTTAAATTGGATTAGACCTTGCTGCTGCTAATACTTGTGCATATACTTAGCTCTAAACACCAGAGTAGTCCCATTAACTACAGAAGGACTACTCATGCACCTAAAGTTAATATGTTTAAGTACTGGGAGAAATGGGGCTCCAGACATGAGAGAGATGATCTAGCTCTCACAATTATTTGCTCTTTGCTTCACTCTTTGGCTTCGTCTCCTCCTCGCTCTGAGTTCGCTGGGTAGGAAAATAGCATGAAATTAGCTGATTGCATGACAATCCTCTTGTTAATGCTTTTGAAAGCCAATAAATGTGAAAATTATCTTCAGAAAGTCACTGAAATACCATAAAATGGAAATTCAGTATTTCTACCCTTATTGTCAGTCTCTTTTGACTCTGTGTATCCTAAATAGGCATTGATCTCCTAGTTGCCTGAAAAGAAAAGAAATTAAGATACGTGGAAGACAAAAACATTTCTAGATGTTTCTTTTTATAGCTCATTTCTCACCTCACCTCCAGACACTAATACTTTTGAGCTAATTAATTAAAAATTATCAAAGCATAGTAGAAAACAGTTGCCAAAGCATTTTTCTGTATGTTCTTACCTTCTTTATACAAAACTTCCCTAAGTCTAACTAAAAACCCTTTTTAGATCAGCAAAACAAATGACAAATCTGAAAGCGATGGTAATAGAAATATTTTCCAGGAGATTTTAATCTTGCAACTTTCCCTGTCTCTCTCTGACTCAGTCCTTATTTGTTTCTACACAGAAATTAACTCTTCATAAACCAGCAAACTTTCCGTTAAAGATCAGTAAATTCCTTCTCTAATGATCAGTACCAAGTGCCACTCACGTTCAAGAAATTGGTGGGATTATTAATTTTTATTCTTTTCATACTTTTGGAAATAACCATTTTATAAAAGCAATAATGTATTTAAGAGTGTGCAAATGCCTTTTTCAGTGGCACTAATCATTCAACTGAAACATGATTTTATGGAAAACTAGGGGGCTGTGCCCCCTGCTTGCTATGCTCATTAACCAGAGAGCCTGTTAATCTTGCACTGAGCCCAGCCGAGTTCTCCATGGCCCCAAGTCACTCTCACCCTTCTCTGCACCCCTGGATGGCCCCTCTATCTGAATCCTCTCAACCCATCTTGCCTGCTCTCACCCTTGAATTGCCATCCAACCTCTCTTCCCCGCAGCCTTCCTGCTCCTGCTTCACCTACCAATGAAATCGTTCATGTGCAGAGTTTAGACTAGCCTCTCCTGGCAGCTAGCATGGGGCTACTGAGAAGTGACCTATCGGGAAGGGCTGTGCTTTGTGGGCTTGTGGGCCTCATGTGTAAATGAAAACCAAATGCAGACAGCAAAATGGGGCCCAACTCCAAATGATTCCCTTCGTTCCAGGTGTTCCTGGGCACTCGGCTCGCTAGCGAGGGGCAGGAGCTGAGTTACATCCGAGTGACCAGGTAGAGAGAGAATTACCCACTCTCTGCACCTGGTTACTGCCCGACTTTGCAGGGTGACAGCGCTCCAGATGTGCCCTTCCAGCTGGAAAGGGAGCTCCTGCGGCAAGGCTGGGACATGCTCTGTGCAGACAGGGCACATGGAACCATGGGGGAACTCTCAGTTTTACATGCTTGTGCCCTACTTAGAACCAGATTTGGGTCACGTGGGAAGAGCCTGGCGGAGTAATCTGGGCCACCAGTCCTCATCCCAGAGCTCCAAGGTCTACAGACCATCCCCCACCTCCATTCCTACAGCCACCATCCTCCCTAACCCCTTCCTCTCCCCACTCCATGTTGCCTATCTCTACCCCCATGTCCTTGCTCCATTCCTACACCCCCATCCTTTCTTAACCCCTCCCCTGCCACACCCCCACACTACCCATCCCTCTGCTTCCATTCCTGTATCTTCCTCACCCCCCCACCAACTCCCCCTTACTGCACCACCCATCCCCACATACACCCTATCCCCCTCCCTTCCTTCCTACCCACACCTTACCCCCTCCCAGAGGAGTAGTGGGGGGGGGGCAGGGAAGGGCAGTTGTCCCCAGGAGCCATGCTGGGGGGGCACCAATTTAGTCCCCCCTCTACTCCCCCTGTCATCCCTTGGCTTGCCTGCTCCTCCTCGCCCCCTGCCACAGGCTGGATCCTCCTCCACCTCCACTGGCAGGTTAGTGCATTCGGGGGCCTGGCCCCAAACTGGAGGGGTCAGGGGAAACCATAGTACAAGCTTCCCCCTTCCTCCCACGGTTGGGCTCAGCCAGGTGCCAGGTTTGGGGCCCCACCGCACTGCGGCGATGGGGGACTCAAATTTTGCCTTTGCCCCCAGGCCTATAGCACCCTCACTATGCCTCTGCCCCTAGGGTTACTAGGTAGTCTTAAAAAAAAATACCGGACACACTTCATGGGTTGGGGAGGGACCGGCTGGGAGGGGAGTGGGGCTGGCCGGGAGGAAGGGTGGGGGGGGGCTGGGAAGCAGAGCTGGGGGGGATCAGGGGCTGGCCGGAGGAGATCGGGGGGGTGGCTGATGGGAAACAGAGCTTGTTGGTGGGGGGAGGGCAGAGTGGGACTGGCTGGGAGAGATTGGGAGAGGAGGGGAGAACTGGCCGCCGGAAGCAGGGCTGGTGGTGGGTGCAGTGGGGCTGGCTGGGGAAGATCAGGAGGAGAAGTGGGAGAGAACTGGCCAGCCGGCCAGGAGTGGGCAAGTGGGAGAAGCGTATCAGCCAGTGGGGAGCGGGACTGTCCCGGGCAGTGCACAGCCAAGGGCGCTCCCGCCCCCCGCACGGTCCAGCCGAAGCGAGAGTCAGTCCGGCTGTGGCTCCACAACGTGCTTGACCAGCGCGCAGGAGCACGGACCGGGCTGCCCCCCCTCCTCTCACACAACCAGGGCTCCCAGGACTGATTGCACCCCGCCTCCCAGGTACTCCCCCGCCAGGCTCCGGGTGCCCAGTTGGAAAACCAGAAAATACCAGACATTGCATGTGTCCGATATATTTTTTTAAAAAACTGGACAGAGCCCCAAAAAACTGGGCTGTGCGGTAGAAAACCAGACACCTGGCAATCCTGTCTGCCCCTTCCCACAAATTCATCAAGCTGCATGCTCCTTCCCCTGCAGGAGCACCACCAGGCTGGGCAGCACAGCCCTGGCCATTGCAGCCCACTCTCAGCCCAGCCTTTCTGCATGGGCCTATTGGGGCAGCTTTGCTGCGTGATGAGCCCAGGGAGCATGGAGTGGCCACTCAGGAAAGCCAGGGAAGCAGTTGGGGTGCAGCACAATCACACCGTCCCCAAAGGACTGGGTATGTGGCATGGCCAAGACCTGCCCAGCTCATGGTGGGCCTGGGAGAGCACACCTGAGCCAGGGGCCTGGCCCTAGGTCAGTTGCATGGTCAGGGTTTCGGGGGCGGGGCCACTGGGAAGCGGGGAGGATGTGCAGCTGAAGGTGGGGGGAGGAGAGAGAGAGAACGAGATTTTTTAGTTCTGTTCAGCTATATAATCTTGCAGATAAAGAGCCAGGCTTACTGTGGGACAATAAAATAAATTATGTCCTGAAGACCATTTGTTATCCTGCATTTATGACAGACGGGAATTGTATGGCACAACAAATGTATCTTAAAAATTCATGTGTGGAATAAAATATCAAAAAAGTTCTCTTGTATTTATATCAAAGCAACATTTTAGTACACTTATATAATTCCTTCAGCACTTGCCTCTCCCAGACTCCTTTTGTTCCCTCATAGTTATCTAAAATGAATAGAAAGTTCTCAGACTTGCTAAAGATGATTTAGTGATGTAGACGATTGCAATGCATTTTCAAACCTGTAGAAAGAACTCTGGAAAAACTGATCTCTGTTCAGAAAGAAGCAAATGCCTTGATTGAAAAATATAATACTTTTAGCGATTTATAAAAGATATTTCAGTAAAAAGGATAACTTTAAAAGTATCATTATTTGTCTTTCTATTTACAACTGACTGATTCTGATTTCATGGTGTTGGACCATAATATAGAACAGGAGCTTAGAGCGTAGAATTTGAATTTTGTTTTAAAATCTCTGCTGCTTATCGTTCTGTGGTGATAGGCTTCTCCTGTGGTTAGAATAAAGGAGGATACAGCACAGTAATCCCTCTTCTCTAGCTGGAGAGAGTTTACCTTCCTCATTCCCTGTCTTGGGGGGAGACTGATCTGGGGATCACCTTTGGGAAAGTGAAAGCTCGTCAGGTAAAAAATCCGATTGTAGAATCATAGAACACTAGAACTGGAAAGGAGCTGAAGAGGTTATTGAGTCCAGTCCCCTGCCCTTGTGACAGGACCCAGCACCATGTAGATCAGGGCAGGGCAAAATACAGCCCGCCGACTGGATCTGGCCCACCAAGCCAGCAGATCCAGCCCACGGATGCAGCAGGGAGACCCAGCAGGCTCCCTTGCTTGCCTCACCCCACCAGCATACTGCCCAGAAAAGCGGCTGCTACAGCCATTTATCTTTCACAAGTGTGAGCCTGGAAGGGAGGTCGGGGGGTGGGGAGGGGGGGGAGGCTTCATGATCTGCTCTCGCCCTTAACACAGTCCTGTTGGTTGGCTTCTGGACAATGGGAGCTCCTGTTTGAAAAGTATCACACTCCCTTCCCTTCCAGCTTGTAGTTATTCACACACACAGGGCCCTTGCAGCCTGTACAGGGGTGGGGCAGGCAGGGAGGCAGCCTCAGAAACATGCTGGGCTGCTGGCTGGGAGTCACCCACGTACTTCAGCCTCTCCCTCCCCCCAACAATCAGCAATGTAGACTTTTTTTCTTGTCAGGTCGAAATAATGAAAATGAGAGAGGGTCAAAATTTCTTCAAGTGTTTTTAACCAACTCCCTTTCCCTGAAACTACTTTTTTTTAAAAAATGTTCATTTCTATCTAAATCAGGGGTGCCCAAACTTTTTTCAAAGAGGGCCAGATTTGATGAAGTGAACAAGCGTGAGGGCCGACCATTTTGCCTGACATTCTTTGAACCATTAAAATTAAATGCAAATTAACTATTTTATGCAAAGTTTATTGCAAACGGCATACTTTTCATTTTGTCACATGGATGACAACTCTAAACAGGTGTTAAATCACTCTGCCTTTCATATCTGAAGGCCAGATGAAAAAAAAAATCCAAGAAGCTGAAATATATGTCAGGAACATTGTAAAGTACATTACATATTATTGGTAATAAAGGTTGTCTGTCAACTTTTAAGTTAAAAAAATATGAACAGGAACATAACACCAAGTATACATGTTGTGTCCAAATATATTTATAACTGATTTAGACCAACTGACATTAACTGAGATTTTACAATGTATTCATCTCAATACATATGGATTCGTTGGGGGCCATAAAAGATAGATATTGCCAAATTACCTGTGGGGCCGTATTAAACCGGAACACAGGCCGCAATTGGCCCGCGGGCCGGACTTTGGACATGCCTGATCTAAATCGTCTAGCTTTGTGATGGAAAAATGGAAAAACTTGTCTATAAAACCCCCAAAAGCCCATGCAGGAAACCCAAAATGTTTCAGTTGCTGACATTTCACAAAAGAACATTACCAGATGCTCTGTCTAGCTTCAGTGATAACATTTATAGAAAAGGGAAAGGGTATATAGAAGTATGACACACAGGAATGTCTGTGATTCCAGTCCTCAATCACATGATATCGGTCAGGGTTATAAAAGTTATACTTCTGTTGCACAGCAAGGATCACTATCCATCTTCTGGGGCAAATTGAACAGTGCTGAGAGGTAGGATGGAGTTCTACACCTTGACACATTGACTAGCTGGTTTTGAGTCCAGGAGTTCTGGCTCATCTCTAAAAAGGACCAACCCTGTTCTCTTACCCAATCTTTTAAACCTTGCATTTTAGGCCACTTCCAACCCTAATGTTCTATGATGGGGAGAGTGTTAGGGGCCCTGGATTGGGGTGGGAACAAGTCACATGGGGAGATTACTCTCCCCCCATCCCCTTTATATTCCTCCCACTAGTCATCCTTGGTTACGCTATGAAAGGTTCTGCAGAAATTGGAAAAATGTGCACAGGATCAATAAAGTTGTCGTCTTTTTTTCACATCCTGTCTTCACTTACAAGGCAGTAGTTGTATCTGATTTAGTCTGGGCAGCTCTTCCATATTTGCTGTGACATTTCTCTGTGCCTATTTTCTCTTAAAGCCAATCACATTCTTGGACGACCTTCATAGATTGTTTAGAGTGGTGTAAGATTTTGCGTATGATTTATGTGCTAAGGGATCAAAACAGAGATGGCTAGTGGAAAAGACAAACTAACAGGAAGTTGTACATTGTGTTCTATGCTGCCCCACCGAGCCAGTTTAAATGTTTGCTCCAAGCAGTAGTCCATAAACGGTATTGCAACAGGGCTTCAGAAATGCCTTACTTGCCTTAGGGACTGCACAAGGTCCTGGATCTCCTGAATGAGGAAAATGTAAACTTTCCCCTCATCCTTCCTTGGAATATACAGCATGAGGCAGAGCCATGTTCTATGAGATCTGTTAGACTTTGTAAAAATAGATATACATGTTTGTAGTTCCCTTTGTAGATGGTTACTGTCATTTGTCAATGAAATTGTCATTTGAGAAAGGGGGAAATTTTAAATCAGGGCTTGCTGCCTCTTGAACAATTTAGCGGGAATGGAAGAGCATAATCCTTTACCCCAATGCTGCCAGAGTTCCACACCAGTTTCTTTGAAGAGGTGGTAAGTTAAGTCTTCTAGACTCGAATGAATGAAGCTACTAATCTGTTTACAAGTGGAATAGTAATAGAGATGTAGCCGTGTTAGTCTGGTCTTGCTGAAATGAAAGACAGGACTATGCAGCACTGTCAAGACTAACAGGATGGTTTATTAGGTGATGAGCTTTCATGGGCCAGACCCACTTCCTCAGATCAAATTGTGGAAGAAAATTGGCATGACCATATATACCAAAGGATACAATAAAAAAAAGTGAACACACATAAAATTGACAAATCAGATTTTAGAACGGGGGGGGGGGGGGGGAGTGGGGAGTGGGGGAGGTTAGTGTCTATGAGATAATGATATTAGGGATGATAATTGGGGATAATCTTACCCATTACAAAGATAGCTTCCCCAATTATCACCTCTAATATCATTATCTCATAGACATTAACCTCCCCCCCATCGTCTCTCTGTTCTAAAATTGATTTGTCTATTTTATATGTGTTCACACTTTTTTATTGTATCCCTGTGGAATATATGGTCATGCCAATTTTCTTCCACAATTTGATCTGAGGAAGTGGGTCTGGCCCACGAAGCTCATCACCTAATAAACCATCCTGTTAATCTTTAAAGTGCTGCATAGTCCTGTCTTTCGTAATCTGTTCACAGTCATAGAGCAACAAATAAAGGCATATTTGCTGATCGTACTTCACTCATATTTTAAAGAAATGCGTTTAATCCATTTTACAAAACTGGGAGTGAAACAAACAGCATTGATGAAAAGAAGCAAGTGCAGTCCCCTCTGCAGTGAAGTCTCCTCTGGGCAGATAGGGCCTTCTCTATTGGATTTCACATACAATATGATATTTAGCCTTTGCAGTAAGGTGGCTTTGACTTGCATAAATTTCAGCTATTCACTTTGTGCAGCCAATTGGCACTAATTGCCTGGGAATGGGCCAGATGCTGAATTCCTACCAGAAGCTAGCAATCCCAGACTCTGATGTTTCTTAGATAAGAGAAGCCTGGAGGAGTCACTTTTGCCTTTCCTCTTCCTCCACTGTTTAAGATAGGAAGATCATAGTTATTACTCCAAATGAGTAACCCTAGCAACACTGTAAATGTGCACTGACCCTTTGGAATGTAGGGTTGTTCCTCCCCCAGTGCCAACATCCAGTTACAGCCATTAGCAGTCACGACAGCCAGTATCCAGCCTCTAAATGATTTGGGGCAGGGGGAGGTTCTGCAAGCCTGGCTGCTGGGAATGTTTTCCCTCACATTTCTTATTCTGCATATGGTGAGCAGTAGTAGTAATGGTTTATTGAGCACCGTGCTCTAAAGCTCTTAACAGCATAGCTAGCCCTGAAGCTGCTCAGTCTACAGGAGCAGAGATGTTATTTTACCTCTGTATTTAACACTGGTGCAACTGCTACTGGAATACTGTGTCCAGTTCTGGTACCCGCAAGTCAAATATGTTGGGTATGTCTACAATACAGTTTTGTTGGAAAAACAGCTGTTTTTCCGACAAAACTTGAGGAATGTCCACACTGCAATTGTGTTCTTCCACAAGAAAATTGAGAGAACGGAGGTGTTTTTTTCAGCATTGGTAATCCTCATTCTATGAGGAAGAAGCCTTTTTGCAAAAGAGCTCTTTTGCAAAAAGGTGTGCATGGACAGGGAAGAGGGAGTTCTTTCGGAAGAAGAGGAAAGAGGAGAAAGCACAGGTGCCCTAGTGGCCACTCCGTCCATAGCAATCACAGCTTACATGTGAGAGAGTGTCCATTCAGTCTGGATGCTTTCTTTCGAAAAAGCAGATTGCTGTTTTGATGCACTTTTGCAGTGTGGACATTCTCTTTTGGAAGAAGTTTTTTTGGCAGATCTCTTCCGAAAAAAGCTTCTTCCGAAAAAAGCCTGTAGTTTAGACGTAGCCATTGATAAATGGGAGAAGATTCAGAGATGAGCCACAAGAATAATTAAAAGATTAGAAAACACATCTTACAGTGATACTCAGGGACCTGAATCTATTTAATTTAACATACAGAAGGCCAAAGGATGGCTTGATTCATGTGTAAACTCCTATATGAGGAACAAATATTTAACAGTGAACTCTTCAATCTAGCAGGGAAAGGCGTCTTTCCTACTGCCAGTTCTGAAAAAATAGTTTAAACAGATTTCTTTAAAACACGAATGAAGTTGTTAATTGTTTAAAGTGATAGTGCAACAAATTTGGACATATCACTGATTCAGGAGAAGAAATATTCCCAGGCATTTGATTTGAGCTACCACTCGATCAATATTTTAGTGCCTCCTCCAGTTTCACAGAATGTAAGATTTCGTCTAAAATTCTGTGACTTGTGCCTCAGAGTGTGAGGGTAATACACATAACTTTAAAAAAAAAATTTAAATATCTAATCCTTATCGCTTCAAAGAAAAACATGCTGATGGGAAACACATGTGATGCCTTGCTGCTGAGTTTCCAGATGGAAACCTTTAAAGGATGTGCTATGAAAGGGTGAATTGTCTTCATTTGGTTTTAGTGACACCAGTAAATCATACATGGTACCATGAAAACAGAGCACCTGGGATTCCTTTATACTTGTGACCTTATTCTGATATTTTATAACAGCCAGCCCATGCCTATATTATTTGTCAATCTGTATTATCTACTGGATACTAGAGACTCTTAAATTCTGTATTAGTTCATATTATAGCCAAATAACGGAGTGTATGTGGGGGAGGGGTGCGTGCATGTGCACACACCCAATTATTTAAGCACACAGGAATTGACTTACTGGATTAGATTCCAGTTCAGTAGCCTGTCTTTGACAGGGGCTGGTGCCCTGTACTTCAAAGGAAGGTGTAAAAACCTCACTGTAGGCAGAGGTGGAATAATCTGTGCCCCTCCCCACATCCTTAATTCCTAACAGAGACAGATTTAAACCATGAAGCGTAGAGCCCTGAAGCATTTCTTCTTACCTGCTATCACAGCTCTTTTATAGAAATCACCTTGATGTTACTTACTATGGAAAAGCTACAGCAAAAACCTCCCAACAAAATCACGATTCACCCAGTCATTCAAGCTCTCTCTGCCAAAAATTAGTGGAATCTGCTTCATAAATTGCATAAATTTAAAATGAAAGTTAAGAGGATTTGTAATAAATAAAACCAGTTATGTCCTCAAATGAAAATTAACCAGATGCAATACCTCCTTTTTATACAATCAACAAACATTTGGGGTATCTTCTGGCCAAATTAAGGAATTATAATTGCTTATCTTCAGTTCTGTTGGAAAGAAGGTGCAAGTTGCTCTTTTCTCCCAGCACTGAAATAGTCTCCTCAATTTTTTTCAGTGACGATACGCACACAACTTCCACTGATGTCTCAAGGGGTATTTATATGTAACAGCAAAATTTAGCACTTGTGAGCTTTAGCACTTCTATATGTGAAATAAATAGAACAGGTTATTTTTCCCTAACCCTCCCCCCCCCCCAAAAAAAGCCCCAAACCCAAATGCCACCAATCAGGACTAGTTCAGGTTCATGAACATCATTCCTTTTAATAGTATTATTTAGCCTTTATATAGCCCTCCTTTCTTTTGGAGATCACTATTTTATAAAGATTGGGGTAATCCTTATGTCCATTTAAGATAGTTAGAAGTTAAGTTGCACAGAATCTTTTGGTGGTTTTTCTCCAGGTCATATAGTGGTGGCCTGGGAGGGGAATCCAGGTCTTCCAATTGCTAGTTCAAAGCACTTTCCAGCACAGTTGCTTTAAGGAGCAGGGCTTAGCTCAGGAGTGGGGAACCTAATTCCTATGAGACTGGAGCACCAGTGCAGGTTCCCTGATGCTGGGGGCAGTGGAGTCCCAAACCTCACAGGTTGGAGTCAGGCAAGCCAGGGCCCGATCCAATCCATGGGCTCTGCCTGGTGGCGGGGAGGAATTGGCTGTGTGCATTGCTGCTCCCCTTCCCCTGGCTGCAGAAACGGCAGTGCAGCAAAGTGCTACCTGGGGGCTTTTCCTCCACTACTTTGATTGAACACAGTCATGGACAATAGGAGAGCAGGGTGTGATGCCTGGGAGCTGTGGGAGACAGAGCCATGTGCATCCCTGGGGAGCTGTGTCTGGTAAGCATCCCCCATCGCCTAGACCCCTCACCCGCACTCTGCTCCTGCACCTACCTCCTGCTCAGTCCTCCCACCCCCAGCCTGCTCCTGTCACCTTCCCAGCCCCCCCAACCCACTCCTGCACCCTGCCTAGAACCCACACCCCGAGCCTGCTTTCCAGCAGCCCCTTCCCGCATACTGAACCCTTTATTTTTGGCCCTATCCCAGAGCCAAGGTGGCCCACAAAATCTTCTAGCCCAGTCCCCCCACATGTGCCAGGGAAATGGGGTGTGTCTTTCTTAGCGTGACCACATTTCTGAATATGAGATAATATTCTGAATATGAGATACCAAAGGGGGAGCTGCTGGTGCTTGGGCTTCAGCCCCACAGCGGAGTGGGGGGAGCTGCCAGCATTCAGAGCTTCAGCCCCACAGTGGAGGCAGGAGCAGGAGAGGAACCACCAGCACTTGGGGTTTCAGCCCCACAGAGTGTGTTTGGGGAGCCGCTGGTGCTCGAAGCTTCAGCTCCACAGAGGAGGCAGGGGTGAGAGAGGTACCACCAGCACTTGGGGCTCCAGCGGCTGAAGCGCCAAGTGTTGGTGCCTCCCCACCCACCTTGCCCTGCTGCAGGGATGAAATTCAGCCCCTGCAGCATGCAGGGAGTGGAACCACTGACACTCAGGGCTTTAGCCCTGCAGTGGGGAAGAGGAGCCGCTGGTGCTTGGGGCTTCAGCAGCTGAACCCCTGAGTACTTGTAGCTTGTCTCCTCCTCTCCACTGCAGGAGAAATCTGGGATAATGTGCCTGCTTTTTTTAAAAGTCAGGATCCCGAGAGGAGGTCCTAAATAAAGGACTGTCCTAGTAAAAATGGGATGGACGGTCATCCTAGTCTTTCTGAGTCTCAGTGGGAGGAGAGGGGGCCTTCACATTTTTTGTGTGGACTCTTGAGTTTTCTGTGGGCCAGTGGCCCCCAACCCAAAAAGGGTTCCCTACACCTGGTTTAGCTGAATAATTGTTTGAGGGTGAATTCAAAAAAGGAATAATTCTTATGAGGTTATAGTGGAATCACTGGACACCCCCTAGAATGATACTTAAAATGGATATTCAGCAATTGTTTGGGTTTTTTCCATTGGAAAATGCTGATTCATTGAAACTTTTTGACTGAAACGTACAAGTTTAGACACACATGTAACTCAGGCCCAAAGTGGAATTTCTGGTCAGTGTGAGTGAACCCAGAATTTCCAATAGCCCAGGAGTCAAAGCACTCACCTGTGATGTAGAAGACACCCAGGTTCAAGTTTCAGTTTCAAATCAAGATGAACAGGGACCTGAACCTGGCTTTCTCCTCTATGCCTACTGAATTCCCTAACTTGGCTATTCTGGGGCAATGCTCTTGTCTTTCATGCAAAAGTTCAAAAGGTTTGATTTTTTTTAAATGAAAACAAATGGTGAAACCTCAACATTTTTTTGTGTTAAACAATTCTTTGTTTTGGGCCAGTCCTAGTAGGTGGGCCTATGATGTGAGAGAACATACCAGCCACTTGTATGTGTAGCCCAAGCATTGCCCTTATAGTTTATTTTGGGAAACACGGAACACAAAATCAGTCATGCTCCTAGACAAGAGAGCAAAGTTGATGTGTGGGTTGTGCAATGCAGCCATCTGGGCCAGCTTGTGGCCATCTGTACATTTTAATGTACCTGGGAGCCAACTGCCTTTCTTAACTTAATGATGACTTTCCCTAATTAAGAAATTATTAGACAGCATTCTGTAATGCTATTAGAGATCCATGGTGATTATAAGCCTATGTAGAAAAGTGTTTCATTGATGGTTTTTTAATTTTCTGTGTGTCAAAGCTTTGTAAAGTGAACCATGTAAACGCACAGCTGACAATGGCAAAATGCAACAACTCACCACAATCAAAAAGTTTTGTAAGTGGAAAAACAAATTAGAAGAATAACTGACAAATGTAAACATACATAACACGCACACTCTTAGGATAAATTCTGTTCAGTTAAATGTTTTCTAATGCCATTGAATTTAATGGGAGTTTTTATCTGAGAGCAGAATTTGACTTCCTTTCTGTGTCTGATTCACTAATACACATTTATTCAGGTAACTCATTCTGTGAAGGCTATGTACATATTCAATTTATCTTTGGCAGTATAAATAAATATGAAAAGGCTGCCATCTCTGTCTGTATGAATCCCAATAATTTAATATGTTTCAGGATATTTATTGAAAAAGGTGAGAGAGGCATTTTATCAGGTATAGGGATGAAGTCTTGGAATAGTGACTATTTCAGAAGACTAGATATGAAAAATTGTGATATTTGTGAGAATTTAAATGAAAATTGTCTTAATTCTATAGAGTGCCTTTCATTTACAAGATCATACCAAGTGTGAATAATGTGAGTAATGGGACAAATAAAATGCATAGAAATCACTTTGCCAGCCAATGGCATGTGGTCAGCATGTGGATGAGAGGTGAAAACCATGCCACAGCACTACTACTCAATGGTATAGAACTGGCAGAAAGACTGCCATATCCTTGAGGCTGCAGTGGGAATTTAGCTAGGCAGAACGTAGCTATAGGAAAAAAAGGAATTTGGCCATAAAAATGGAGTTAATACCATTGCTCCTATGAAAAGTTTGCGGAATCTTTGAATACGAGTGATCAGAAACTCAGTCATATATCTCAACAAAAGCCATCACTGTCAACATCACAGTGCCCTCTAGCATCAAAATGGGGCATTGCTGCAGACTGGATCAGACAGGAGAGATCCACCACCTGTATTACCAATTCATTGAAGTATCTGGTTTTCCCTAAAATCCCACATCCTGGCCTTGTTTACTGTGTATTTATCTTCCTGCTTGTCCTTTCCGTACTTTCCACATTGTTCAGTTCTCTCTCCATAGCCCTTTGCTGTCTACTTGTTTGCTTCTGCTCCTTTTACTCTGACTCATCACCATTTCTTTTGCTCTTCAGCTACCCTTCCCAATTCCCCTGCCCTTTGTCCCATGTTACTAGATGTTTTTCCATCTCTCTCCTAGCTATTCAGGATCATCAATCTCCATCTCTTATCCAGCTACTTCCCATCACTGCTCCACTGAATTATAAAATAAAATCAAGGTATGAAGGAGTCAGATAATTTGGTTTCAATAGTACTAAAATCTTCCATCACTATTAATCTTTCTTGAGGACAAACATTGTTTGAATGAGGCGGGGAAAGTGGTTTCCAAAGGATATTTATATGGTGGAAATTGGAGTTAATGAACAAGAAGTCATTAATCAATGTGCAATTGCAAGCATGAAGTCTTCCTAAGGCCAAATTCTCATCTTGGCTACATCAAAGCTCTTCTTTTTCTCCTCCCAAAATCTGATAATCACAGAATTGAGGCTGTAACCTATACTGTGTACATAAATAACATTTTCAGTTGCGCTAAGTGCTTCAATTTTACTTGAGGAAAAGATTGTTTCTTTATACATCCTGGTTTTCATGTCTAAGTCAAAACCATTGCTAGTTTAAAATGCCATTCTAGTACTGTTCTCCCCCCTTATGCCACCAATAATGAAATTTGTTAATTGTCCTTAACTGAATTTATGGCTCAATTTTGTAAGGTGCTGAACACCCAGAAGTTTATTAACTTCAGTCAATCAGAGTAAATGTACTTCAGTACTCACCAACTACGAGCCTGGGACCTTCACAATTCACTCATTGAAAATGTAGCCTCTAGTGTTAATAAGGAATTGTATTATTTTGGGAAAAAATAACCTGAAGTTTTCAAAGCTCTGATTTACTAAAATAATTCCATTGTCATAGAATAATAAAATAAGCTGCCTTTGCTTCAGAATAGAAACAATAGCACCAGGAGTTTATAGAGAGCTTGTTCTATACTTGATTGATTATACTTATTATATGTAAGATTTGCTGCATGCAGTTGGGACTCATGAGTTATTCTGTTATGCCTATTTTGTGCGTCAGTAATATAGGTGGCTAAGAATGCTAAGAAGGTAATGTTTTGCATATCTCTGTGACATTACGAACTTGGAAATGTGCTTGCTAGAACACAGTAATCTTGCTACATTTTGGAGACGAGGACATGATGCTTAGAAGATAGGAGCTTTAAGCATTATCAGTATCACTAGTCTTCATTACAATAACATCTTCCTAAATAAGATAAGGTTTATAAGCTTTGAACACCCATTTTTCAAGAACCGAAACACATTCTGTTTCTGTGTTTGTAATACATTCTGAAGAGATCATGACTCTGAACAAGAGAAACAAATGGGCTACGTCTACACTGGCATGATTTTCCGCAAATGCTTTCAATGGAAAAGTTTTCCGTTAAAAGCATTTGCGGAAAAGAGCTTCTAGATTGGCACGGACGCTTTTCCGCAAAAGCACTTTTTGCGGAAAAGCATCCATGCCAATCTAGACATGCTTTTCTACAAAAAAGCCCCGATCGCCATTTTCGCGATTGAGGCTTTTTTGCACAAAACAAATCTGAGCTGTCTACACTGGCCCCTTTGCGCAAAAGGACTTTTGCCCAAATGGGAGCAGCATAGTATTTCCGCAAGAAGCACTGATTTCAGACAGTAGGAAGTCAGTGTTCTTGCGGAAATTCAAGTGGCCATTTGCTTTTGCGGAAAAACTTGCCAGTCTAGACACAGCCATGCAGTGGGAACCTATGCATGTTAAGTTTTTGTTTTAATCATTCTTTTAAAATGATTTTTCAAAAGTAGCTTTTTACATACAAGAAGCAAGGTGGTAAAGTTACATCAGAACTACTGAAATCGGGCATGACGGTGAACTGAAATTGTGGATATTACCTTTTATGACACTCTGTGAATTGTTGCTTTATGTGTGAGTGAAAGAGAGAGAGAGAGAAATATAAACTGAAACAAAATGGAATTTATTTGAGTCCAGGGAGCCAAAGGGTACTCCTTTAGTAGAGGTGAACAGAACCGCTTACTGATTGAATACAGATTTAAGAGCCACAATCTTTTAGCTTTAGTCCAGACTAGTTGTGAGGCTTTGTGATTCAACCCTCTATGATAAGTCTCCTTTTGTTAATTATAGATTACATCACCTGCTTGTCTACCTCACTTCTGAGCTCTGCACCACATAAATTAAAGTTCTCAGTATCTTTGTGATAGCTTTGAGTTCATGTAGTTTTGGTGAATCCAAGTGAGTTACTTTGGTGTCTAAAGGTTTGTGCCCCAAGAGGTTCACTTGTGCATCTTTGAGAGAGAATTTCTGTAGTCAGTTTGTATCTGATACAGTTGCCTGACCTGTTTGTAGCAACCCTACAGTTAGAAGAAATATATGACATAGGAGGAGAAGTAAACTAGTTCCAGAGAAGAACAAAGTGAAGGAATGAAGCAACAGAAGCTGTGAACAGAAGGAAAACAGCAACTTTTTTTTTCAAGATCTCATTAACATGCCACTTTTTAATGCCCCAGAGAACTTCAGCTTTGACAAATCTTCACACTGGACAGTCTGGAAGCAATGTTTTGCAAGATCTTGAATTGCTGCAAAGCTCCATCAGGAAATTAGAAATATTCAAGTATCTCCTTTAATTTATGGATTAGGGAAGCAGGTAGAACATATTTTTAAATCCTTTGACTTTACCGAAGTCAGTCACAGAAATGATTGTGAACAGGTTCTAGCTATGTTTGATGCATACTTAATATCTCAGAAAAATGTTGTTTATGAATAACCATGTTTTCATCAGAAAATTCATGAACTAGAGAAAATTGCTGAATGTTTTATAATAGCATTATATACATTGGATGAAAATGGTCATTTTGGAACTGCAAAAATGAAAATGTCAGACTGATTATTGGGATAACATATTTTAAAAAATTACAGCTGCTACAACTGAAGAGACTTAATCCTAACTACAGCTATACATATGGCAAATCAGTGTGAATTAGTGAAACAACAGAACAAAAGGCAAATTGAAAATCCTGAAACTAGCTTAGAAACTGTAAACAGACACATGACTACTAAAAGTAATGATCAGAAAACATCTGAGGCAAGGGAAGAGAGCTCCAAAGACAAAAGGGACAAATTACAGCCTATATGTACAATATGTGGAAAAAGTCAGAACCTAAGAAATGATACATGCCCAATCAAAGATACAAGTTGTAACAAATGCACTAAATATGGACATTTTGCAGCTGTTGTCCACTACAAAGCAGTCAGGGTGTTGTCCAATATTACAGATAATTAAGAGCCCTCATTTTTGGAATCTATCTCTTGTGATGACACATACATCACTCGAGTGAAACTAAATATTCATGGTGAGACTATTGACTTTCAAATTAACTTGAGCGGACATCACAGTCCTGTCAGAAGGGACTTAACATCACTCTCAAACTCTTCCAGAGCCAAAATCACCTGACACCGCTCTAATTAGCCCTGGAAGTATTCTGAACCTTATGGTCTAGTTCTCCACAGAAACAATTTATACATAAGCCATTCAGAGTGCATGTGATCAAAAGTTCAAAGATTAACACCTGTCTTAGCTGCAGTGTGGTAGAAATGATGGGCCCAGTGAGGAAGGTAGAAAAACTCAGAGGAATTAATTATATTGAACTTTGTGAATTAGAGGGTCAGTACAAAGCAACTGAAAGGACAATGCTGAACCATATAAAGAGTCATGCATCTGATGAAGTGGGTCTTTGCCCATGAAAGCTTATGATCCAATACATCTGTTAGTCTATAAGGTGCTACAGGACTCCTTGTCGCTTTTGCAGATCCAGACTAACATGGCTACCCCTCTGATACATATAAAGAGCAATTACCCCTACCGGAGAGATCTTGTAAGAAATTATCTGCTGATTTTATGCAAATTCAGAGAATGTTGTTACCTGGTTGTAGTACACAATTTTTCTAGGCATATAGAAACAATGTATTTGGAAGACATTACACGTTGCAGTGTTACTGAGAAATAAAAGTGCACTTTTGTTCAGTTTTGTATTTCAGAACAATTATTGAAGGACGACAGGCTAAAATTCACTGCAGCAGAATTTACATCATTCCAAATGAAATATGATTTTGGTCGTATTACTAGCGGTCTACATTATCCATGAGCAAATGGAGAGTCTGACAGATTTGTACAAACAGCCAAAAATATCCTACAGAAGAGAGCTCCATTCCTTGCTCTTCTTTACAAATCAACACCAATAGCATCTACTATATATAATTCAGCACAACCTTTGATGGGAGGACAATTTAGAACAATTATTCCAACTTTGGAAAAGAATATATCCCCAAAGTGGCCCGACATGAAGACGGTAACCAACTTGGATAAAAAGGCAAAATAACCTATATATGATTTCACAATAGACATAATTCAATCAGAGCAGCTGGATCTAGAACCTGATGACCATGTTGATGTCAAATTGGATGGGGGAAAAAGAATGAACAACTTCAGCTGTCATAAAGACACAAAATTCAACTCCCAGATCCTATGTGATTGAGACTGACAGTGGAGAGTTCGAGAGGAGCTGTCAGCATCTACAGTATTTCCATTAGAAAGAATTATCAGTAGAGCAAACTCTACAGGTGACAGATGAAGAACTAGAAGACCTCTCAGAAATTCCAAACTGACCAAACGCCATCATTTCAATTAATGAACAGTCAGATGATGAAGTTATGCGTTCAGGAAGTGTAATTAGAAAATCAGCATGATTCAGAAATACTTAGATTAATACATAATGAACTTCACAGATGGTGGTGTATATTTTATAAGTGATAGGAATGCAGAGCTTCAAGGAGAGATGTAACAAAATGCTAAATTGTCTCAGAGAGGGAGCCATGTTAGTCTGTAACTTTAA
Organism: Pelodiscus sinensis; assembly: GCF_052426305.1. Lineage (NCBI taxonomy): Eukaryota > Metazoa > Chordata > Testudines > Trionychidae > Pelodiscus > Pelodiscus sinensis. Next base: position 153,776,608 of record NC_143053.1, read on the forward strand.
AAACAATGAGTAGCTCTGTGGCACATTAGAGACTAACAAAAATATATATAGTATCATGAGCTTTCCTGGGTGACACACATGCCATCAGATCAGTTGTATTTTACCGTTCAGCCACTAGGTGGTGCCATAAATAAAATACCTTATTTAAGCTAACTTTAGTCTGACACAGAAGGCTGACCTGCTAGTAGCAGCCTTGCAACCTACCATGAGTACAGGACAACCTCCCACATCTCTACCCTAACATCATTACTTTGGTCTCATCTCTGATCAAACACTTTCTGATCAGAACCTGGGATCTTTTGAAGGCAGGTAACTGGCCTGTTTTATCCTGGAGTTCTCTAAGAAAAAAAGTACATCTTCTGCCCAGTGGCCATCAAATTTCTTTGAGAAGGGTTTCCAATCACAGCCCCATTCGAAAGAAGTATCCTTTCTCTAGTATTCCCACTGCTAAATTCAGTATATGTCTTGGTTCTGAGAAGTACAATCTGCCCCATGGTAGGAGATAGGGCAAGGTACGTCCCAGAAGTCTTGTGTGGGGACATAGACTCTCAGGTCATTTTGGAGTTGATTTCTGGATGACCCAAGTCCTTTCAAAGATTCAAGATCTTGTGTGACCTTCTATGAGTGTTTGTTTCACTACACGACGTTTTGTTAATCCTTATGTTATTTAGCAAACCAAGAGAAAAATGGCATTAGCATGATTCAGGAGAGACATGTGACTCAAAGCCATGTGAGATCATTAGGTATTTGGGGCTGAATTCTATTGTGCAATATTAAGTCTGAACATTGCATGTAGAAGAATAAAAACTCCTTTAATGACCAGCTAGGTCCACAAACCTAAACTTTAGATTTTCCTGCTGCTATTAGCAAGGGGATTGGCTTGATGCAGTGGACTGATAGTAATGTGTTTTGCTCAAATATATCAAGAAGTTTTATGAATCTACAGATTAAAAAAAAGCTGTCACATTTTGAAATGAACAAGTCAGACGGAATTCTGCATCTCCAGAGAAGTTCTGATTTACTGGATTGGTTGGTATTTTTCTTGATGTTTACATTAATTTTTCTCTTTCCTGCATTTAAACTCTCTCTCCTTGTTGCTCTTCACTTCATTTTATAATTTTAAGTATGTGTAATTCTAATGAGTTCCTGAATTAGCATTTGTCTCATGTACTAGCTATGTCCACCTACTAACTGCCTGGCTGCAGGTCCCCTTATGCCCTCTCCACTTTTACTTTCATCTAGAGCAGGCTGGCAAAGGGAAATTCCCTCTCACAAAAACATTTAGAATTTTTTGTGGGGTAGGCAGGTGGGATTCATTTTGAATCAGGATACAATTGTGGGAGGACAATTTATGGAAATTCTCTCTCCTAAAAGAACCATGATGGAATAGTTTGTCTTCGTCCCCTGGAATTTGGTGCCACTGAGTCCTGGTTCCCAGCTTGGGGGATTGCTCAGGTGTTGAGAGACTGAAAGTCTAGCAACCAATTAGGCAGGCAGCTGAGGAGCCTGATGACTAAGGCAGCCCAAGAGCGTGGGACCCCACCAGGTAGGCAGCCAGGGTGCCCTGGGCGGGAGCTTTCCAGCTGAAGAGCCAGGAGGCCTGCTCGATAGGTAATGCAGGGAGCTAGTCAGTCCACTTGGCAGCTGATTGGCAGGCCATCAGGCAGAAGGGCAACTGGCTGGTCATTCTACTTGCCTCCCTAGTTTCTATCAAAAGTTTATGTAGAATTGAAATATTGTCACAGAAAGTTTTGGTTCTATTAAATCTGAATTTTCTGAAAACACAGTCCCGTTGGAAAATTTTCAACCAGCTAGGCTTCCTGGAAGTATATTATTATAAACTTTCCTCCTTGAAAATAGAAGGCTGTTTCAGAATTCAGCAAACTTTTTAGTAGAAAAGATTTAGAAATATTGCCACAGACAAAGCTCTCTTTTGTCCCCTATCCTTAGTTTTTTAAAAAGAGTTTTCCTAGATTAAATGTCTCCCAATGAGGTTTCTCTCTCCAAAGGCCTGCGCTGAGACTTGGACTGATTTAACAGTCTCCTACAACAGAAGGCTTTGTTTTGTAACAGTGGGGACTCTACCAGGAAAATTATGAAGCATAAAAATGTCATTTCCCAGTAAATAAGCCTTCCTAACGTTATAGTCTGCTAACAGCAATAAATAATGTCATGTTTGAAAAAGGAGACCATTTCAGGTTGTTTTTAAAGAATGGCTCCACTCCTTTGCACAACCATGAGGTTGTGATCTAGAAGGAAAAGTTTTAGCAATCTGCTGGTTTTTTTTCCATGCTATGATTTTTTTCTTTCACCCCCTCACTTGGCTGAATGGGAAACACTAATGGCATGTCTACGCCATAGCTTAAGTTCTTCATCAGTGAGTCTCAGAGCCCAGATCTACAGATTTGGGCTTGCACTAGGGTGCTAAAAACAGGCTTAGTAGATGTTCAGGCTTGAGCTTGAAAACTTCCCCTCCCCTGGGCTTTAGAGTCCAAGTTCCATTTCCAAGCCCCAATGGCTACACACCCCTGATTTTTAGCTCTCTAGTGTGAGCCAGAGTTTACAGACCTGGGCACTCAGACTTGCTGCCATAGCAGTTAGAACACCGTGTAGATGTACTCTTCCGACCTGTGAGTTGCAGAGCTCAACTTAGAGACATCAGAGGCTTGGTCTGTAACATTGGTGATAGCTGCTACTGGGTGCTGAGCCCTACTGAAACTTCGCTTATCATGTTCTGGGATGCAGTTTGGACTAGTGTGAGGTTGTTACCACTTTCTTGTAATCCTGAGTGCTCTGATGCTGTAACTCCCTGCGTGGAGGCTCCCAGCCAGTGTACAAACATGTCAGTGTTGGTATGACGAGCAGCCCTGATTGAACAATTGTGATTTCAGCAGCCTGCTTATGGAGTCTAAGTCTGGGCTCCACCAGCCTTTGTTATTACAAGTCAAGTGCCCCTTCAATACATCCCCAATCCTGAATTTCTCCAAGGCCTTCTGCCCTGAAATATCTTGCACTCTCCTGATCGTCCAGAGGAGTAATAAGATCCATTGCTTTTTTAATGAAGAAAAAAGCATAGCAGCTTGTGGCTGAAACTTTAATCAATAATCACTTCAAGTTAAACATAGGACTTGGTTGATTTAGAATATAAGAAAAACATGTTTGTTTAATCTAAAAGAGAGAGAGAGAGTTTTAAGTGAGCCCCAGTATAAGGGATAAAATCAGAAATGGTGACAAGGAAATAACAATGAAAAATGCCTTGTAGTGACTATGACTCAGCAAAGCTACGCGTTGTTCTGAGTAAGATTCTTAATACGCTTCCTTTCTTCTTCCTTGCTCAAGATCTCCCACACAGCACAAAGTTTGTCAGCAGCTTGTTGGCAAAAAGCAGCTGTCAAGACGGGGATCAGGTGACAAAGAAAGCCTTTGTTGCTCGATCCTGTAAACCTCGTTTTACGACGCTTAAGGGATCGGCCGACAAAGGCTTTCTTTGTCGCCCGATCCCCGTCTTGACAGCCACTTTTTGCCAACAAGCTGCTGACTCGGCAAAACGTGGCAGCCATTTTTATTCAAATGAAGCGCGGGAGATTTAAATCCCCGCTTCATTTGCCATGTCAGTATGTCTAATTTACATCCCTCTGGCGACAAAGGGATGTAGTCTAGACATACCCTTAGGGTCGCATGGGTCCTTAGAATACCAAGTTGGAATTTTCAACTGGTTCTGAAAATTCTGTAAAGGCCCAATCCTGTAAAGTGCTGAGTCCCTGCAAATTTCAGTGACATCCGTGGGAGCTGAAGGGCTCAATACCTTACAGTGGGTGCTTAACAGGTTGCATGATCCTTAAGCATACTTCTCACCCAAATCGTGTCTGAAATGAAATAATCATTATGCTGCAATTTATGGAATAACTGCACTCCTAAAATCAGCAGTAATTAAGGGCCCAATCCAACAATCTTTGAGTGCATTTTACTCTCAAAGACTTCACTTGCCTGTTCTGGGTGCCTAGGGACTACAGGAGATGGTCACAGTCTGATGGATAACTATATAATTTATTCTGAAATTGCACCTAAGAAGTGGTCTACAGTAATTCTCTGAACCTATAGGAGAGAATCTCTGTTTAAAATATTTCCTACTGTCATCTCATTTTCTTACATCTGCAGACATAATGGGGATTTCTCTCTCTCTCTCTGTTCTAGTTAGTACCTTACACACAAACATCTTGCCTCACTTTTTACAGCATTATTCACAAAAGTCATAAGCCAAGGGGACTGCTCAGACCAGACAGTGGTGAACTTCTAGTTCCAGGGCACACATGAATAAGCTAGTTATAAATTTTGCAGGAGCCAGCTGCACTTTCAGTAGAAGCGTGCTGACGGTCTGCAGCAGGAGCTGTACTGTAGCTTTATTGCAAGCACTAATTGAAATGCTGAGAGCTACTGTGCTGGGTTTCTTAGCCAGCGTTCTCATCCTGTTTTTACCTATCGTCTATATCTCAGAAAAATATCTGAACAATTTGGTTCTTGAACCAAATACTTGCTCACACAAGTGGTTTTTTTTGCTTTGAGGTATCTTTTTATAACAATTTAAAAATGCTTGTTTGAAAACACTGCTTTGTTATGGGAATAAACGATACAGCTGCCAAGCTTATTTAAGACCACAAGTCTAAAGGCAGGTTTGGTGCCATTCGTTTTTATTACATGTCTGGATAACTTGGCCATTTCAAAATGTTATTTCCATGCTGTGAATGGAATTGCTTACCAGCTTGCCCTGTTTCAAATGACAAAGACATAACTCCATTGACACCATTTAGTGATGTATTTGCATACTAACATAAACCATTAAAAAACAATGAAAATGCATTGAATTCTCCAAACCTAGTAAATCGTATTAGGAAATATTATCCTTAGAGTATTTCAAAATAATTCTGTTTTTCATATTACTTACTCATGGACAATATAATAGGGTCATCAATTAGGCTGGAATATAAATCCATTTATCCCTCACATAATTTGAGACAAAATCTGTCCAGATTAATCATAAAAATGCTAAATAATATTTTGCCTACCTGAGGGATATAACTTTCCAAACTTTTCCAAATGTCAAGTGGTATTAAAAGGCTGCCTTTTCTCTGGATGAAATGCTAGAAGGCAAGCCCATTAGGTTTGACTCCTGAGAAGTGCAAGCCAATTACTCCATCAGAAGGTCTCTTTTATATCATCATGTAAGGACCTGCTTTTGGAAGTGCCAAGCATCCACAACTCCAGCTGACGCCAATGGTTAAAATCAGAGGCCTCTTTAAAAACTGTGGGTTAAATTTGTGTGGCAGGAAATTGTCTGCTGAATAGCAGTATTCAGCAAACTAGCAATGATGATCAGAGAGGAGTGACACTGGAAAATGATAGGGTTATGTCGTCAGAAAACAATCAGTGTTATCCCAGCATGTCAGCAAGAGGTGCTAATCAGGGATACAGAAGGCACTGCTCTCCTGGAGGACACGTTTGCTAAAGACACATAATTTGCCTTTGAGTTTCCAATTCCTGCTTTTCTGCAAAATGAGGAACATCCTTATCCTGAAGTGAGCTTGTATGAACTTTATTCAATGATCCTTCTCTGCTTGGATTTGTAAACTGCCTCTCTCCACTTATGTTACCTGTGGAAGCCAGCATTTCTGGAGGGTGAGAGTGTGTCTTCAGAGAAGACAATGACAGAAATGCTGAGAATTTAGTGCTTTTCCACAGACCCTACCACGGAGTTCTTACAAGGCAAAAGTGGGTCAGTTTCTGCTAGAAGTTATACAGCACTCAGACTTACATGCCCATATGCCTTATCCTTGAAGCTATGAGGTACATCTGGGGGCATGAAAGAAGGATGCTGTTCTACATATATTGTTTTTGATCTGTCAAGAGATGGATGCCTGACTGAGCAAGGAATAATGTCAATACTCAGGGCCTAATACAAAACATGTTAAAGTCAGTGGAAAGACTCTTGACCTCAGTGAGCATGGGATCAGGCCCTTAAATAGGGATGCACTTGTTGACTAAAGATGGTAACAGCTGGACAACAAAGGACCTCCAGATGCCCTTTAAGGATCCACATGAGGACCTCCTTACTTTGGAGGGGGAGGGCAGGGAAGAGGAATAACTGCCTTAAAATTACAATCCCTGCCCGCTTGGGACCCTACAATCGGAGAGTGGCGTGTCGAGAGGGTACAGAAGCATGGTCCCCTGTACCACTGAGGAGAACATTCAGCAAAGTCATTAGAACCTGGGGCTATAACAACTGTTCTGCAGAGCCCCCTGGTGCCATGTCCTCCCCCTTACAAGGTCTGGGTGAGTTTAAAGGACGGCCACGGGACAACGCCTCTGAGCGTCGCATGGATGTAAGTTGTCCAGTTGTGCTGTGGCATGCTGTTAGATCTGAGGAGTGGATTCAGCCCCCAAATTGCTTCTTCAATGGGAGAAGGGGAGTCCCATCCCTGTGTCAACTCAGAGGAATTTCTGCAAGGAGAACCACAAAAATATGCCTCTTTTCATCCTCCAGGACTCCTGTGGGTAGTGTCAATCAGGGCCCCCAGGTGTTCTGCTGTGAAGATTATTATACAATTCCATCATTGTCATGATGTTACAGTGGAGACTGAGCTTCCTCCTCCCCAATAGGTGAGTCTCCTAAAACCAGACTAGGGATTTTAAACTATGTATTTTTTTACAAGCAGTTTTATTCTTTTAGTGTCTGACTTTTAAGCAGTACCGGCTCTGCTCAGAAGGTCAGTGAACCTTATTGAATCTTTTGACAAACCTGGTCTTTCACATGTTGAATAAAACATGAAGCCAAGTGAGATTTGTGGGGCTTCAGCTTTCATTGGGAAACTCTCTCACAGCTCTAAATGTACAGTGGAGGTGAAAATTAATTCACAAGTGTCAGGTTCCCACAGCAACATTAACGCCTCCTGCTTGCATACATGCATTATGACAAGGTCTTGCATTTTGAATGCACTCAGCTGGGCAGTGCAGCAAACTGTGTAGCAAATAATACAATATAATACACGAAGGAGAGTCACTGCTGCTGTAAACGTAGATGTACTTGCAGCATTTAGCATTTTTTTACTTCTTATATGATCCTGTAATGAAAGCCCATTTAGGCCCAGTTTTCAAAGGCTGGTAGGTTTGCCAGCCCTCCTGGATTGGCCTGGAGTCTCCAGCAATTAAAAATTCATCTTTAATTAAAGATTGACCTGGGATTGAAATCTCCAGGAACACATTCAACCAAAACTGCCAGCCCTACTGGAGCTTAGGTTTCAACTGCAGAACACAAGTCAATGCATGTATGCATGGGGCGGGGGGTATAAGCAACCACTGAATTCCATGTAGGAAACATTCTGTTGTGCATGTAGAGCAAGAATTTACAAAGCAGTTTAATGCACAAATACCGGAGCAAAAGGGACAACCACCACCGTACGTCTCAACAATGCACGGAAACAACTTTGCAGCATCCAGGCTTCGCTGCACGTTAGCCCTGTGCTTCCCTCCAAATCTTGCCTTCCGTTCCACCTTGCACAACTGAATTACAGCAGTTCTGTCTTGGGGCGAGATCCATATCAGTGTTCCTGCTAATTTTTTCCATCTATGGATGGAATTCATTTTGTTATGAGCATCCAAGCATGTGTGGATGTGCACAGGCCCGCCAACCGGGGGGGGGGGGGGAAAGAAAGGAGAGAATAAAGGGGACAATTACACTGGGGCCTGGTATTTCAAAGGGGCCTGAAGCTTCCAGCCACCGCTGCTGCTACTGTGGCAGCAGTGGCAGTTGGAGCCCCAACCCCCTTTGAATTGCTGCTAGAATGTCGAAGCGCCACTCTGCGCAGCGCAGAGGGGGAGAGCCCAGTGCTGCACTCCTGGTGGCACTAAGGGCTATCTGCCCTTGGCCCTGCCTCTTCCACCCAAGACTCTGCTCCCTGCACTTTGCCCCCAGGCCTGCGGTGGCTGTCAGCCCAGCTGGAAGCACGTGCTGCCGGCTGTGTGCTGTGCTCATCAGCTGCACAGCCCCTGAATCTCTCCTGGGGGGCTGCCCAAGCACTCCGCTTATAGGGTACACTGATCCACAGTCATGGATCCAGAACAGAATCTGTGTGTGCATCTGCATGGAGATATTTTGCATAGATGGCAGTTATGGATTTGTGTCTACCCCTGCATGTTTTAATAGAGTTGGCTCTGTCTTGGCTTTGATTAGAACCCCAGCCTGGCACTGTTTTCACACAGGGTCCATGTCTCTTACCTGTATAAGTAGTTTCACCAAAGTGAGCCTCCTCCAGTAAGGAAAGTTTTCTTCCACGAGTAAAGATTTGCGCGCACACAGGTTTTGTTTTTTAATTAACAATACATTGCCATGTCAAATCCCCTTAACATTTAGAAAATAATAATGCTGCTCGACATCCTTCTCATTAGATAAATGGACAGAGCAATAGAATGGTCTGCAGAACAGGCCAATATATGCACTGTGTGTAGTTGATTCATTCAGAATGAAAATATGGGTAGCGGTAAGAAATGCTGTTAGAACAAGGATGAGCAAATACCGGCCCATGGGCAGTGTGAGCTCCCGATGGGCCACCATCACAATCTTTACCTGCATGGCCACAGGTACTGGCAAGCACAGCTCTTGTTGACCACGGATCACCAGGCCCAGTTAATGGGAGCTGCGGGAAGCAGTGTGCTGCTGCGTGCCAATGCTGCTCTCATTGGCCAGGAACGTCAATCCACAGCCAATGGGAGCTGTGATTGCTGCAGCTGTGCAGGTAATTAAGGTGGTGGCCGCTAGGGGCTAACCCTGGTGAACTGCTGCTGTATTATTGTCTACTCCTGGGTTAGAACAATGCATCTGAGCAAACAGAAACAGTGCCTAGCTTCGGTTAAAAAAAAATCAACAAGGTGTTTGCCACTGTTGAAAATGGAAGTCAGGCTCATAAGTCACTTTTGAAAATTTTACCCCCGTTTAATATAGAGAACTGGGAAGCTTCTTCATAGTTACAGTTTTAATTGGCTTTACATTACAATCCCAGGTTTTGCTCCCCTTACATGTACAAGGCCCAGGAGTGGTCTTATCTACTTCAAATGTCAAACATACCAATCTGAGGAGAGGAGAATATCAGAGGAGAGTATTACGAGGAAAACTGGAAAAGCTGTGTGAAATATGGGAGTCTGCAGGACTTGGCATAATGTCTTCACCTAGAAACTTAAGTTTTGGTTGTAATTTGAAATTCCCCAAGCCATGCAAGTATGGGAAAAAAAGAGAGTTAAGATACTCAAGAGATCTTAACTGTCCTAGGTCCCTGCCATTCTGTACATGCTCCACATAAGGTACATGCAAGTGTATGATAAATACTAGAGCTAGTTGACATCTCAAACTCTTTTGTGTCTTGGTGGCTTGGTTACTAATACAGGCAGTCCCCGGTTACGTACAAGATAGGGACTGTAGGTTTGTACTTAAGTCGAATTTGTACGTAAGTCGGAACTGGCGTCCAGATTCAGCCGCTGCTGAAACTGACCAGCGGCTGACTACAGGAAGCCCAAGGCAGAGTTTCTCTGCCCCGGGCTTCCTGGAATCAGCCGCTGATCAGTTTCAACAGTAGCTGAATCTGGACGCCTGGGACAGAGCAGCTGGGGCACTGCTGGGTAGGTCTCCACAATGCCGCACCTTGGCGCTGCGGGGATCAACCCGGCAGCACTCCAGCTGCTCTACCCCAGGCGTCCCCAAGTCAGCTGCTGCTGAAACTGATCAGCGGCTGATTCCAGGAAGCCCGGGGCAGAGAAACTCTGTCTCGGGCTTCCTGTAGTCAGCCGCTGGTCAGTTTCAGCAGCGGCTGACTTGGGGACACCTGGGGCAGAGCAGCTAGGGTGCTGCTGGGTTGGTTCAGTAGCGCTGAGGAGCAGCGCTGCGGGACCAACCGGCAGCGCCCCAGCTGCTCTATCACAGGCATCCTCGAGAAAAGCCTGGTCTGCTGGGGGAGGGGAGGCGCACTAGCTACGCCCCCCCCCCCCCCAGAAGACCATGGAGACGCGGGCGGCGGGACCGAGATGCGCCGCAGTGCCGCCACCCGGGTCCTCCACGGCTTTGCTCCGCGTCTCCCTGGTCTGCTTTTCTTGCCCCAGAGGACGCGGGTGGCGGGACCGCGGCGCGTCTGGGCAGTCCTGCCGCCCGCATCCTCCGAGGCGAGAAAAGCCCCGTTCGTAAGTATGGATCTGACATAAGTCGGATCCATGTAACTCGGAGACTGCCTGTACTAACACTAGTGGCTGGGGCATCATATATTTTGGTGGTTAGTATTTGAACTTTAAAAAGTCTGCAGCCTGCACTCAAGGACACTTTAACACCTTCCAAGATAATTTAGATGGCAGAGTATCTGAATTGTGAATATGTAGTTTTAAGATGCACACAAAGAAGTCTGTCCATTGTGAACATTAAAGAATTAATATGGTAGTAAAGCTTCCATTGATTAGCCTGAGGGAACTATATTTTTGCATTTCAAACCACTATGCTAGTTTCGTCCACCTAATTGTCAGTTTTTCACAAAAATGTCAGTGCTTTTTTTCCCTATGCTGTCCCTTATATAGGTAGTGATCCCCTGAACTGATCTGTAAGATGCTCTCCATACGATCTTCCTTTGCTGTGACACCTTTAAGAAACTAGACAGATAGTGATGGTGATGGGTAGACTGAGTCACACACAAAAATCTGACGCTGTGCATATTTATAAGACTGAAGAGCAATTGCAGATGTAGGTAAGTGTTTGATGATATCCCTCTCCCTACACCAGTTGTATACCACACATCTTCTCAGAATACAGTCCTTTACCTAGAGATTCTGTATCTGATTGCAGCATATTTATCCTAAAAGAATATAAATATTAAGATTGGATGTGAAATTAAATATGTTGTGTTGTGTACATGAAGTAGTTAAATGATAATGTTGCTGCTTTTTCAATGGAGGGTAAATTAGAGGACAGTGTATGACTGTGTAAGTGGCACATACAATCTGATTATCTAAGGCATTATGTTGAGTATAGTACAGAACAGTAGGGTAGGGATGTTCATTGAATATATGCTGTGTGTCAGCATCAGTTTATTTCAATAATCTGAGTGAAGGGTGGATTGTGATATAGGACAAAATTAAAGTTGTATGTGGAACCATAGGGCTGCATCTCTGTGCTTTTTAACCTTTTGATTTTTAAAAAAGTTTTACCTTAATTTAAAAATGTCCAAACTTTTCAGTATTTGTTTTTTATAAATGTAATTTCTCTTAACTTTTATTTACAGTCTTAACACTCATTTTACGAATTTGTTTTTGGTCTGGAGATTTATAAACAGAGCTAGAAAAAACTACTTAGAGTTCATTGATATTCTCTGGATAGTCCAACTGATGATAATAAGATGAGCACTCTCCTAATTACAACCAAAGGAAAATCAATGAGCAACTGTGGGACAGATTGCCTAGGTAGTGAGAATCAATGAAATATGCAAATAAATATTTCACTGGAATGACCTGAAACCAGACACATGTGAGTGTGTGTCTAAAAGACTTGCTAAGAAAATGAAGGACAAGTTGTTTGGCCATGTACATTGACAAATATCTTTATATTGCAACAGCTACAGTGCCAAATACATCAGCAAAACAAAAAATACACAAGTAGCTCACTGGACATAAATAATTATGCTTTTTAGTTGCATTTCCAAAAGTTGGACCATAAACTTTACAGTAGCTGGGGGCCAGTTGTCAAGGAGAAAGGAATAGTTGATGGTATGTTAATATTAATAAGTTATGTATATTAATATTAATAAGTTCTGAATGTATTAGAAGGTAAAGCTGTCAGTATTCTGAAAGCAGCACATGTGATGGCCAGAAAAACCTCACCCAAAAACCAACCCCTTAAAAGCATGCTGATGGTTTGTGCTGTTTGCACACACAGTAAGGGGGGTGAGAGGGCGTACACCATAATAGTCAACCAAATGTGACACACAAGTGACAAATATAAGCAACAGACACTAGAGAAACAGCAAACAAAACAAAATCTTGACAAGGTATTATTTGTAAAAACAAGACTGTGAAGTCCTAGAGCCCTAACTGGCAGTTTAAACCCTGATCCAGTACCTCTACAGAGGATTACGATACGTGCACTGGTACAGCATCCCTCTGGTATCTGTGGCTCAGGAAAATATTGGAACATTAACACTGCAACAATTGTGAGTTGCACAGATTTACTTAGTTTTCGTATATAACAAGGTATTCAAGATTTGGGCGAACCATGGATTTATATATTCTCTATTCCTTTCTTTATGATTCCTAACATTCTGTTTGCATTTTTGACTGCTGCTGCACATTGAGTGGCTGTTTGCAGAGAACTATCCACAATGACTCCAAGATCTCTCTTTGAGTGGTTATAGCTAATTTAGTCCCCATCATTTTATACATATAGGTGAAATTATGTTTTCTAATACGCATTACTTTACATTTATCATCATTAAAATTCATTTGTCATTTTGTTGCCGTCACCTAGTTTTGTGAGATCCTTTTGAAGCTCTTTACAGTCTGCTTTGTACTTAATTGTCTCTAAATTTTGCCACCTCACTGTTTACCCCTTTCTCCAGATTATTTATGAATATGTTTAATACAATTGGTTCCAGTACAGACCCCTGTGGGACACCACTAGTTATCTCTTTCCATTCTGAAAACTGATCATTTATTCCTACCTTTTGTTTCCTATCTCTTAACTAGTTATCAATCCACAAGAGGACTTTCTCTCTTATCCCATGACAGCTTACTTTGCTTAAGAGCCTTTGGTGAGGGAGAATTCTAGTAGATTGGTAGGCATGATTTCCCTTTACAGAAACCATGTTGACTTTGCCCCAACAAATTATGTTCATCTATGTGTCTGATAATTTTGTTCTTTACTATAGTTTCAGCCATTTTGCCCAGTACTGAGGTTAGACTTACTGCCCTGTAATTGCTATAAATGCACACTCATGCAAAGAATTCATTTAGTTTCTCTGCAATGACCTTATCATCTATGAGTGCTCTTTCAGCATCTTGATTGTCCAATGGCCCCACTGGTTGTATAGCAGGCTTCTGGATTCTGATGTACTTAAAAAAATTGCTATTACTTGTTACCCTATTGGTAAACATTTTACCCTGTTGATTCCTCTATCTCCAAGCACAAAACACATTACATTTTATTTTATTCTTAGAAATCGAGGGTTTCATGATTGCAGCAGGCACCACGGATAGATGCTTTATAAATGGATTGAATGTATATTTCAGTTAATCTCCTACAAGCAATACATTCAGGGATTTCCCTACATCCCCCCAAGCCGGAAAAAAAGCGGCGGACATGTTTATTTAAATCCGCGGATTTCCCTATTCTGACTTACCTGTTTTGCATGACTATTCCGTTTTATGGGGCCAGTGTAGACGTAGCCAGAATGTCTGGGCATGTAATATATGTACCAATGGATTATCATAGTGGTTTCTCACAGACAGGCCTGCTCTCATCACATATCTCTTGCAAAGAGGCCAGACTCATCCATCACAGGTGCTGTCAACAGCCCATTTTTCTTGGGAATATGTACTTTATAAGTACCTTTGAAAATAGGACTGGGTTTAAAATGAGCAGTATAGAAAATTGTAACTTAGAAGTGGTTTGAAAGCTGATTCTTTAGGGGAAGTTGGAATAAAGGTTTTATCTATCAGATCTTGGTATTTATAAGTACTAGTCACCTAGGGAACTAGGTAATAGAGTTAGAATTAAAATCTTTACTTAGTTTGCCAAAAATTAATAGGCAGCAGGCAAGTGACAAAACAGGAAGACAAGTAATGGGAGGAAGTGGCAGCAGGAAAAAATGTGTGCAGGAAGCAAGGTCTGCAGGTACCAGGGTGCGGGTTGTGGGGGGACAGTTTCTGGGCTGGGAATAGCCTTGCTGGGAGTTTGCTAGGTAAGTGGAATAGCAGCATACAAACTGATGTGAGAGGCTTAAGGAGGAGAGAGGGGTCAGCAAAACAAATATGGAACCTCAAGGCACTGAGAGTGGGAGAGTGAAGTCTGCTCTATAGCCTTAGCTAAAAGCCAACTGACTTTCAGCTCATGGTAGAGGCTCATGTCTTCATGATCCCTAAGGTCCCAGGGTCAGTTCTACCTGCTGGAGACCCAGCTCCATTGGCTTTACATATACTTTCATAGATTTGTGAAAAAACGAAACACTTTTGTGTGTTACACTTGCTTGCCTCAAATTTTTTAAAAAAAGCCCCTTTCTCTTTTTTGTAGAGAAAACTGCCTTTTACATTTCAGAGGGACACGGTCCATGAGGTAATGGCTCTCTCTATTTATTTATTTATTTTCTGTGGGACGACAGAGTGATGTAATCATGTCGCTCTGTGGAGGCTGGCGGGGCAGGGTGACGCAGAGTCAGAAGCAATGGCCATTGCTTGGGGTTCCCTCCCATCCCCTTCTTGGGGGTGCTCTGGGCGCCCTGATGGATGCTGGCTCCCCTACAGGAGGGCTAGAGGGTGGTGGGGACAGCTGCCTCCAGCCCCACCTCTACTTCCAGGTCCAGGGGATGCTCCGCGACCCAGTGGGAAACTGCTGCCTGCTTTGGGCCATCAACTGCCTGGTGCTCCAGTCTTGTGCCCCCCCACCCTCACAAGATTACAGCGCCAATGCCGGCTTCCTGGGGGGGGAGGGAGAAAGCCCCAAGGCTCCACACCAGATCCAGCATGCAGGGAAGCGCACCTGCTGCTCCTCCCTTCCCCACAGCAGCACGCGCACTTTCCCACATGCCAGATCTGGCGTGAAGCCTTGGGACTTTCTCCTCTCCTTCCCACCCTGGCAGGGTGCTGGTGCTGTAATCTTGCGATGGGGGAGGAGAGGCAGGGAAGCACAAGGCTGGAGCACCAGTCAGGAAATGGTTCCCTGCTGAGCAACAAGGCCCTGATCCCAGAAATAGAAGTGGGGCCAGAGGTGGCTTCCCTATTGGAGCAGCATGGAAAGACTTGGCACCCCCTCCCCAAACCCTCATGCGCAGACCCTGCACCCTAATGTCTCACACACACCCAGCCCGCTCCTGCACCCTGTCCCGGCCAGACACCTTGCTCCCAGCCTGCTCCTGGTCCTTCCCCCTGGCCAGACACCCTGTCCAGTTGAGGCCCAGCCCCAATCTGGCCACAGCATCCTATCTCCAGCCCCCATCTGACTGTAGGAAGGACCCCTCATGCTGTGGCATGGTTAGGAGGGGAGGCCACAATCCAGCTGTGGCAGACAGATGGGAGGTTGGCAAGCATAGCAAGCAGGGGGCACAGCCCCCTAATATCTTTTATTCAACCAACTTCTCCTGGTGAGAGAGGCTAGCTTTCAGGAGCTTACACACAGCTCTTCCTCAGGCCTGGAGAAGAGCTTTATCTCTTTCACCAGTTGGTCCAATAAAAGATATTACCTCACCATCTTGTCTCTGGGACCAATACAGCTACAACAACCCTGCATTCATCATCTCAGAAAGAAATTAAAAGGGGCCCATGAGGCTCTGAACCAAGGCAAATGCAAATGAATCCCTTCTCCTGAGGTAGCCTGGTATATCTGTGAGATAGTGATATTTTACCTTCTGGTTCTGCTACCTCATGATTCTGTAATACCAATGAAAGATGCTCCTGCACAGAACTGCATAAAGTTTTTCAATGCAAACTGGATTAAAAAATGCAGATTTAGTGACAGTGAAACATATTTTTTCAATTTGTTTGGTTTTGTCAAGTTGCTTAAACCAAAAAAAAGCCTTAAAAATTGGGAAAAGCCAAATATTTAGTTTTGACATTTTCTAACAGTTTTCTAAACAAAAACAAAAAAAATCCAAAACCCCTTGAATTTTATTTTTAGAAATTGTTTTTAAAAAATTGAAGTAAAAATGAAATATTTTATTCAACCCAAAGTTATTTTCCTTGACTTTTCTATTTGCTTAAATTGAAAAAATGTAATGTGTAGTTAACACAAAATAAATTTATTTTGGAGTTTTTGGAATTGCTAGAGAGCCAAAATATCCACTATTCATACAACTTTGCTCTGGAGGTATCATATGTCAATCTGCCAGACTGTCCCACACTTGTGAGAAATTTTTATTGCAATGACCATCAGTCATGTCATCTCTAATTACTCTCATGATGATTCAGGGCTCTGTAGGCACTGTGTGAGTGTTTGTACTTTTTATTTTGTTCATTTAAATTTTCCTTGGGATGTGGGGTTCATGGATCATAAACTTCCTCAATCTAAGGATTTAATATTTCTTCTGGTTATGAGTAAAATTTTGTCATGAAAAGGTGGCTTGGCATTCAGAACTCGCAGTGTTTCTTGAACAAATTTGTGAGAACTTGCGAAACAAATGTTGTTTTACAATGCTTGTGAAATGAAAAATGTATATTTTCTCAGAGCTCTGCAAAAGTAACTGAAGCAGAAAAGGAGAGACTACATCACGCTGTACATTTTCTATAGATAGGAAAGAGTACAGCTAAAAAAAGGGCCAGAACATCAGATTCTCTTTATAAAATTATCTTGTACAATGCTAAATAACTAAGTATAGAGGGAGGATATTACGATATTTTCATATTAAAATATATATTGCTTTTCACATCATGTAATGTTTCACTCTGCCCTTCCCTTCCCACCCTTCTGACCATATGTGAAATCAGCATGTAAGTTCGTGTACATCCAAACCCTGCCCAGCTTTCTGTTGGGATGCTGTAAGATTTTTGATGATAAGTAACGTGCAGACAGACAACGGAAGATTTTCCTAGAGGAAGACGTGACTCCATTCCATGATTTAGAGGGAAAGGCCTGAGACACCAACTGGGTGAGGCAATCTCTTTTATTGGGCAACTTCTGTTGGTGAGAGACCCAATTTTTCTTGTGATTGGGTGTCTACTTCACACAAGACTTGAAAGGGTTTAATTGGCCTCCCTGACCACCTTATTCCCCAAGCTGTTGGAGGAGGAGAAGCTAGGGAGGAGGGATTGATTAAATGAGGCTTAGCTGGGCAGGAACAGGAAGGGCCTGTACAAAACTGAGTAAATGGTGGGGAGGATAGTTTGCAGTCACTTTCTTGCTTGCCCCATATATGGGTGTGTCAGCTGCCCAACTCCCTTTTGCCAGGGAGGTAGGAGAAGGCTCATGGGAAAAGCAGCAAGGAATAGCAGTACAAACCAGGCTGCTTATTAGAGGATCCCTGAACTGGAACTTGGAGTGCAGGGTGAGCCAGGTTTCCCTACCAGCCACTGGGGATGTGGCACATACTAGGCAGAAGATAGTGGACTGACTGGGACAATTTATTCCAGGAAAGACTTTGTTACATCTTGCCTCAAAGATGGAATCACCTCTGGTGACCTGGCCACAGGGCTGGCTCCTGAAGAAGAGACTACATTTCCTGGAATGAGAGGGGTGTGAAGGATGGGAGAGACACTGCCAAAGGAGGGAGCAATGCCTAGCAAGAGGGCTAGGCGGGGAGCCACTCGTAGTGAGTGGATCCTGTGGCACCCACCAACAGAAATTGGTCCAGTAAAAGTACCTCACCCAACTTGTGTGTCTAATATTGTGGGACCAACAGGACTACACTATTGTACATAGAATAAAAGGCCTAAATATTTATCAGGTTGAGACAAGCATATCTGACTCCAGCTTGTCCTGGGCTTAATTCTACGGACTACATTTATCTGAGTAACATTTTTTACTGTGGGTGTTTGGAATTGAGCTATGACTTCAAACTGCCTGTTGGGAAATGCCTCATTAACATGCTCATCATACCTTGCCTTGAGATATTTAAACTCATTAAAAATGTAAAGGAGCAACTAATGATGAATGTGGTATAGAAGATTAGGAGAGAAGGTCTAGAGAGCAATACTTCTCCGAGGAGAGAAAATCTGTATCTCAAAGGGGCCTGTTGGCATGTGGTATTGACACTATTTATTTTCTAATACCAGAAAGAAAGAGATGGGGACATTGGTGTAGTCCAGGTAAAAATAATCTGTCCTGATTAAATTATCTATTCAAATGTCCAGATACTTTAGGAAGAGACCGTATTCAGTGCTGAATATGTTCTTTGACTCAGTGTTAATGAGTAGATATCACTGACATGAAGCAGGATTCAAGAGTGATGGCAGAAAACACCACTGGGGAAAAGAAGAGCATATAACTGCAGAGTGAGGGTTGCATATGAAGAAGGAAGGCTGGCAAGCTGTCATCATGAGCAGCTGGCTGGAGTTGATTCTGGAATGGAGCTGCAAAGTAGAATTGGTAATAAAAGGAGCAGGGTTGAGACACATTGGTGAGACCACAAGAGGAGGCCTGCACTGTCTGTTTCCATAGCATTTTCCTGTGGCCTCCATCACCATGGTGTCTGAGTGCCTCATAATCTTAATGTGTTTGTCCTCATGCCACCCAAAGTTAGGGAACTGCTGCTAGCCCCATTTTGCAAATGGAGAGCTGAAGCAGAGAGACTAAGGGCTTGTCTACATTGCGAATATAGTTAAAATGGAAAGTCTCTTGGCCCTGCCTAGTGCAGGCACTAGGTTTATAAGTATAAACAAGAGCCATCTAGAGCTATATAGGTATCAACATGAACCAAAATAAGCAATATGAACATACAGCAATTCTGTTCCAGAATACCTATATCCACACTAACATTTATACTAGCCTAATTAGTATTATTTTTTAAGAAAAACCCATAGGCCTTCTGATGTAACTACACCAAAGTAACTCTTCTAGTGTAGACCAGGTCTGAGTGACTCTTCCAGGGTCAACCAGGAGGTCTGCAGCAGAGAAGGGAACTGATGCCACGTTTCCCGAGTCACAGACTAGCACTCCACATTGGGCCATGCTCCCCATGGCATTACTGTACCTGTTCTGTAGAGAAAGTGAATGCCACCTCCTCGGAGTAGCAGTGAAGTACCTTCCAGATCCACTAAAAGGAAGATTTTTCAAAGGTACAAATGGCAGGTAGGTGTCTAGTGCGCATTGAAATTCCTATGGGAGTTTGGTGCCTCACTACAATTTGTGCCTTTGAAAATCTCCCTCTTAATTCACAACTCTTTAAAAAAAAAGTGACATATCAGTAACCTAAATACAGATTGAACCTCTCTGGGCTGGCATGATTTTAGTTAGCCAGATGCCCACTTATCATGGGTGTGGCAAAGTTTTGCAAGGTTCCATAAAGTTTGTTTACAGCTGCTAGTCCTAGCTCTGTGTTCTGTGCTGTGATTTAGCTCTAATTTACCCCTATGTGTCTTCTAAGAGCCCAGTGAGTAGTGGAAGTGCTGGTAATGCTGCTAAACAATCCTGACTTCCCATGGTTCAGCAAATTCTCTGGTTCAGCACCAGTTAGGTTCTGAGGGTGCTGGACGAGAGAGGTTCAACCTTTACTGTTAAATGCTCCATAATCCTAACATCATGATTCACCATTTCTAATATAAATGACTTAAGCTATATACATTTTATTAAAGCCACCAAGACTGAGTTAGTACCAAGGTTAAATTAGACCCAAAATGAAGAATGTCCTCATAATAAGAAATCGTGGCTCTGTTCTCTAACCTCGTAACAGTCTTTAACAGTAAGAAACTCAGTCTTTGAATACTACTGAAAAAACAGCTGCTTAATAATAAAGGAACAATAGATTAGAGAGATGAGGTGGTGAGGTACTATATTATATTGAACCAACTTCTGTTGGTAACAGAGACAAACTTTAGCACTACACAGAACCTGAACAAGGGCTCCGTGTAGTTCAAAAGTTGTTTTCTCAGCAATGGAATTTGATCTAAATAAAGAGACATAAAAGATATTATTTCACCCACCTTATCTCTAGGGATCCCAGGACTGACCTGGCTACCACATCAATGCAAATAAAATAGATACCATTTAAATAGGAAAGAGCTTTTTCTGATTGATTCTAAACGCAGAACAGAAATGAGTGTATGAGCCCTGACAGTGGTGACTCATACTGCATCACTTTTGCAGCAAGACAGCTGCCATCGAGGCCTGATTTTTTGTTTTGTTTTTTGTTTTCATTTTTTAACCGCCCTCCTCCACTGCAGGCTCTCAGTCACCCTCCCTGTGCCAGTGTAGGGCTGGGCACAGATCCTTGCAGAGTCCATTCATGTTGGTCAATGAATCTGCCACAGGGTTGTAATAGAAACCTGCCACAAGGCCACTTTGTCTCCTACCTGCCTCTTAAACCCTTCCAGTTCATACCAGCACAAAAGCAGATCAGATGCTGAACTGGAATTTGCATTTCATTTTATGGAAGGTATTGTGCTGTCACTAGATCGTTGGGCCAGTGTAAGAATGCCCAACAACAATTACTGATTTCTATCAAATTGAGAGATGATACATGGGGACAGATGCTTTCTAACATGCTAGCTTCTCAAAATGTGCTAAGCTGAATGGGCTTCTTATCTCACTACTAGCAACTGAAACAAAATACAGGACTATGTAGCACTTTAAAGACTAACAAGATGTTAGTCTTTAAAGTGCTACATAGTCCTGTATTTTGTTTCAGCTACACCAGACTAACACGGCTACATTTCTATCACTATTCTACTAGCAACTCTGATTGTGTCTCAATTACTCTCTTTTGCATGTTCTTTGCACGACCTACAAAGCAGTGAAAATTAAGGCTCTGGATCATGAAAGAGGCTTATTTCTGTCAGTGATACTTAATGCCCTTGTTTTAAAACTAAGTACTGTATATCCAAACCTAGCCAAATTTTAACGAATGCAGACTACATTGTTACCTGTATTCCATACACGTTATTACAATAACATAACTTGTATGATAGTGTAACATTCTATGTACACATCAAATAGCTCAAATAAGAAAGCATAAAATGGAAATGTCTTATAAAAGGTTTAAGCCTGGATCTGCGTTGAGGCAGCTGTTTAAAGTAGGGGTGAGGAACCTTTTTTGGGCTGGGGACCACTGACCCACAGAAAAATCAGTCAGGGGCCACACACAAATGAAAAGCAAAAAACAAAAGCAACCCTTCCCTCCCCAAAAAATCTCAAACCCTCATTGACATGGCCCCTAACTGAGGAGAAAGACACTCCCACATTCCCCTTGCACACCAAAGCATGGGGGGGGGGGCAGGATAATAGATTTTTTGTGCTCCAGCCCCATGTGTGTGTGGTGGGAGGGGGCTGGAGCATCAGCCTGGGCTCCCCAATGTTGCATTGGAGCCCTGAGGGCTGTATCCAGTCAAGCCAGGGGCTGCACCTGGCCCCCTGGGCCTGAGGTTCCCCATCCCTGGTTTAAAGGGATGAATTCTTTGGATTGCTTAGTACAGGCAGTCCCCGAGTTACGCGGATCCGACTTACGAATGGGGCTTTTCTCGCCCCGGAACTCGTAGGCGGTGGGACCACTCAGACACGCAGTGGTCCCGCCACCGCATCCTCTGGGGCGAGAAAAGCTGCTCCGGGTGTCCCTGGTCTGCTGGGGGGGGTTCCCAGCAGACCAGGGACACCCCAAGCAAAGCCGCAGAGGCGGCGGGGTCCCGCGCCTCCAAGGCTTTGCTCCGGAGCAAAGCCTTGGAGGCGCGGGACCCCGCCGCCTCTGCGGCTTTGCTTGGGGTGTCCCTGGTCTTCTGGGGACCCCTCCCAGCAGACCAGGAACACCCGGAGCAAACCCTTGGAGGCGCGGGACCCCACCGCCTCCACGGCTTTGCTCCGGGTCCCCCTGGTCTGCCGGGGGGGGGGGCAGCTAGTGCGCTCTCCCCCCGCCCCCAGCAGACCAGGCTTTTGTTGTGGATGCCTGGGGTAGAGCAGCTGGGGTGCTGCTGGGTTGGTCCTGGGGGGACCTACCCGGCAGCACCCCAGCTCTTCTGTCCCAGGCTCCAGATTCAGCCGCTGTTGAAACTGATCAGTGGCTGATTCCAGGAAGCTGGGGGCAGAGCAACTCTGCCTCGGGCTTCCTGTAGTCAGCCCCTGGTCAGTTTCAGCAGCAGCGGCTGAATCTGGAGCCAGTTCCGAGTTATGTACAAATTCAACTTAAGAACAAACCTATAGTCCCTATCTTGTACGTAACCCAGGGACTGCCTATAGAGGCAATCATAACAAAAGCTGAGTCAGCAGGTAATCTCTTTTCAAAGGTGACAACTGTAAATAGTGATCTTGGGACACATACTTATGTATCCAAATGAAAGTCTAGGAAAAAGATGTCTTAAACAGAGCCAAGTTCCTATTAAGCATACAATCAGCCAATATGAATAATTAAAAAGAGTGAAATATAATTTAATGGTTCCACATTCAGACCGTAAGAATGGCCATGCTTGGTTAGACCAAAGGTCCATCTAGTCCAGTCTTCTGTCTGCCCACAGTGACCAATGCCAGATGCCCCAGAGGGAATGAACAGAACAGGCAATCATCAAGTGATTCCTCCTTTGTCTGCCTTTCTCAGCTTCTGGCACTAGAAATAACTGTCTTTTTATCTATATTGTGGGTGTGTATTAAAAAAAACATTTCTAGATACAGAAGTTTTGTAACAGCTACAAAACAATTATCATATTACAGAGGATCAATAATCTACCTTTAAAAAACACCATAACTACTGTATATATTTCCATAATCCAGCCTTTCAGTTAAAAAGACAAATCAAAACTGTACATAGTCTTTTTTATAATAGGCTTTGGTGGTGTATTGGGACAGCTCTGGTATACTTCTGTAACATCGTGGGACTGACACCAGCAACACAGGAACAAGTTAATGTTTAGCCTGGGAGACCAGCCTTAACTCATCTTGCTAAAGCTGCTGGCATTTCAGACTGAGCTCAATGATTAATGCTTTGTGCCACACATACTAGGCCTCCATCCAGAGCACTTAGATTCTGTGGCGCAGCCCCTAGGTTTCAGCAATTCGGTGCATTGAATTTAACTGCAGTCTGGAAATATTACAGTATCTCCAAATGAGTTATTAAATGGAACCTCTTGCTGGATTAGAGTGAAAACTGACTTGTTCAATCAGTGAGTTTTCCTTGTCAATTACAGTGATATTAAGTTCCATTTATATTATACTAACAACTTAAGATTTAAGAACATTATGTTTTAGGAACAATTATATATAAAACATTTGTACTGGTGGGGTGTAATTTTGTATTGCAGAAGTTTATTTTTTGTGAAGAGAGTGAGGAGGCTATGGATTTTAATAGAGTGGGGACAGTAGGAGTGTTGGCGGCTAAAAATTTTGGAAGTAGAATGGATGTTGGCACCCAGGAGAATAGTTGTTGCTTTTGGAAAAGGGGACATGATTCATCTTTTTCTTCCCTTCTTGTGTGGGCAGGATTGGAGATTATCATCCCCACTGAAGCAAACTCCTTTTTCCTCATCTCAGCAATGCTTGATTGCATCCCCAAATGTGCTACTGCTCCCAGTAGTAATAGATAATGTATGATGAAGCAATATGATTCTGTTAAAACAATGTGGGTAAAATAGGTGACAGTACATAAGGCAATGCTAGAATCATTAGGTTTCAGAGTGAGTTTCCCCTGCTGAAATAAATAGGGACAGTAATACATTACAGCTAAGGTTTTGGGATTGCAGCTGACTTGGGCAGATATTGCTTCCTTGGTTACATTTAATTCACAGTTAGTAGGTTTTTATCACAATAAAGGCTAGAGAACAGGGGCAAGCTGTTAAAATTACGTGAGATTTTGCTGCCTAATTCTGCAGTTGGAGGTGGATTTTTGTAGCAAATTCCAAAATTATGTGATACAATTCTCAGAAAACAGGATGAATAGAGGATCAGGCACAACATTCTGACTTGTCTTTGAAAGACTGAAGCTATACTCAAGTTCTGTACTACATGCCTGAATTTTTCCCTCTTTTGTTGTCTCTTTTAGATTTATGGTTATTTAAATATAGGATGTTTTGGATTTGCTTCTGTAAGACTTTTTAAATCATTTTTCATTTTTATGCCTAGTTAAAAATAACAATTTACAAATTACATATTTTTGTTTTAGGATTGCCAGGTGTCAGGTATTGACCTGGACAATCTGGTATTTTTGTCTCCTGTCCAGTAAAAAAAATCAGAAAATACTAGACACCTAAAATGTCCGGTATTTTCTGATTTGTTTTTTTTTCCTGGACAGGAGGCGAAAATACTGGATGCTTACCTGGTTCCGCAGGGGTGCTGTCTGGCCCGGAGTAGAAAGACAAGGTGGTGGATGGCCGCCAGCAGCCTGTTAGGGCCAAAAAGCGTCAAAGGCCATTCTGTTATTTTTTTATTTTTATTTTTATTCATTCGTTCATTTATTTATTTATTTTGCTTAACTCTTGAGGTCCTTTTTTTTTTCTCAACAAGTTTGGTCTCTGACTTTTTTTTATTTCTCAACAGAATTTTTTCCCTGGTGGTTTTTTTTTGGGGGGGGGGGGGTGTTCGGTATTTTTGGTTAAACCATCTGGCAACCCTACTTTTTTCCGAAAATTCATGTGCTTATGCAAGAAATATTCATTAGTCAGCTGGACTTGGGGAGTTGGACTGCTTTCTGATGTGATAATGTAGTCCCCCTCTGCCCAAACTCTTGTTCCTTATCCTTCCAGGCAAAAATTAAGCCTTTCTTGACAGGCAGAATAATTATTCCTTCCTTTCTCAACAGCATGTTGGCCTAGACCCATGGAATGTCACACCAGGCATTACAATCAAAGATACCTATTTCTGTGGCTTGCTTTCTTAGCTCTTTTATGGCCAATGTTAGCATAGTCTTCACCTTGTCTGTTGTCTAGCCCTGGGCTTACTTTATAGTGTCTGAGTGTTACATATCTAATTTGCTGATAGGTGCTGATGTTCTACCAGTAATCCTTTGCCATTAACTTGTTTTAGTACATAAGAATGGCCATACTGGGTCAGACCAAAGGTCCTCTAGACCAGTATCTTGTCTTGTGACAGTGGCCAATGCCAGGTGTCTCAGAGGGAGTGAACAGAACAGCTAATCAAGTCATCTTTTGCCTGTCATGCATTCCCAGCTTCTGACAAACAGAGGCTAGGGACAGAAATTCCTGCCCAATCAGATGCTTGTAACTGTTTCATAAGTTGATCATTTTCTTTTCACTGTCTTTCTTCTACTCATTCAAGGATTCAGCTGCAAATGTGAGCAGGTCATTCATTCAATTATTCTTTCACTGAAGAAAATATCAACATATTTTCTGCAATAGACCAGTTTAAAGGTTTTTTAAAATCACATTACATTTATGAACTGATAGATAATATTAATTGAGTTAACATGTAGTGATAGTTTCTTTTTACAGAGTTGCCAACTCTCCTGAAAAGATGGTGTCTGGTCTGAGTGAGTTGGCAACACTAGATAGCTACCAGCAACGTTATAAAACCATACTATTTAAGGTGATGATGCACTGAAATGCGATGCGGAAACATGGCTTTAGCCAGAAGTCATTTGGCTTCACAGCCCTTTCCCAATTATCAATATTGTAAACGGCCCTGGCAGACTTGCAATGGTGGGAATAGCTGTACTTTCAGCAAACAGTAGTGGAGGGCTAGATGGCAAACAAGAGTGGTAGTTTGGGTACATGACGCATTTTCATACTCACTCAGATACACCCCCGCTCAGTATAGACCAAAGCAACACGCTATGTGATGGCTGGTCAGTGCCTTTTGTGAAATGAGATGTTGGTGTTTTACACATCTACCCATGGTGGTGGAAAGTGGCTCATCTTCAGTGTCTCTCCAGTAGTCATTTCAGCCAAGGTGACCCATCTCTCCCATGCAGGTACATTACCCCTTGTGTGCTACCTATGGGTCTCCACCTCAGATTCCAAGTGGAGGGAATCAGGAACAGAGTAACGCTTCACAGAGGTGGTGTCACCAATGAGTAGATCGGGATCTCCTGGTAGATCTTGGTGCCTCTGACAGGTGATCCTGATGCATTTGGCAAAGAGGCTATCAAGGGGCTGGCACTTCAGCTGCCCCTCCCCCTACTGCTGCACACCTCCTGCCCTCTGTCTTGGAGCTGCCCTTCCCCTGGGAGTCTCCTGCTTTCTGTGCAGGGCAGGGGAGGGAAAGGAGGGTGCTGATGTCAAAGTGCCCCCTCCCACTCTGTATCCTATCTCCACAGAACAGAGAGGGGGCACAACAGGACTTGAGAGGGAGTTTGCTGGATGCTTTCGGAAGTGGTGCAGGGCCAGGGCAGGGGAGACCTGGCCTTAGTCCCACTGCACCACCACCCAGGAGCCACTAGCACTGCCCAGCTGTCTCCCACACCCCAAACTCCTACTCCAGTCATGAACCCCCTCCGGCACTCCAAACCCCTGTCCTAGCCCCGAGCACCCCTGCATCCAAACACCCTCTCAGAGCCTTCACCTAGAACTCCCTCCTACATCCCAACTGCCTGCCCCAAGAGCAGCTCAGAGCCCCTCACATTCTAGATTCCTTAATCCAAGATCAGAGCCTGCACCCCAACCCTCTGCCACAGCCTGATGAAAGTGAGTGAGAATGGGCAAGAGAGGTAGGATGGAGTGAGCAGGGGTAGGGCCTTGGAAAAGGGGCAAGAAGGAGTCAGGGCAGAGAGGTATTTGGGTTTGAGGTAGATCTTGGATTGCACTTCAATTCAAAAAGTGATCTTGTGCTCAAAAAGGCTGGAGACGCTGTGTCTTATGCTGCTTATGGTGACACTCTGCAAAGTGAGCTATTTCTGATTATAAAATCCTCATTTTATTATTTGAATTACAGAGCTTTTGGAAGAGAGTGGAAATTTGACTAGGATGTAACGTAGGAAATCACAGACACACCTATTTGAAAACAGTAGAAACAACACCTTAACGCTTACTATCAGGCCATGTAACAATATGTTTTTTCTGTAACCATGATGGAAGGCCTGAAGCCATATTGGCAGCCAAAGCCTTCTTCTGCAGCCAGACTGAAGAGCAACAGCCATTAGATGTAAGGTCTAGAGTCATATACTCACATTCCATCTAAATTGTATTAAAATAGTGTCACAGTAAGCTGTGAAAAGAGGATTTTGTCCTGATAGCTCCCCCACTGTCACCAGATAAGGAAACCGATCTCAAGATGAGTAAAGAAAACTTAAGTAACACCATTCTGTCTGGCAAGAAACTGCTTATCAATACTTGAGATTGTGGAATCCTCATTCTATGATCATTGTCATTACACTTTCCTATTGTTTGACTGTGTGATCTCTGGTTTGTAACTGTTTCTGTCTGCCGTATAATTAATTTTGCTAGGTGTAAATCAATTAAGGTGGTGGGGTATTGGGGTATGCTTGATTAGGTCATTTTGTTATGATTGGCTAGTAAAATTATACTAAAATAATTGGTTAAGGTTTCATTATATAAACTGGGGTCCAAGAAAGAGACCAGGAAGAAGATCAGAAGTAACAGAAGCAGAAGGAAAGAAGCAAAAGGCTGGAAGAAGACGAAAGGGAGACAAGGAACACCAAGAAGAAGGAGTGTCCCTACAGTGTGAAAGGGATAGCGAAATTTGTGCGGGTAACAGTCAGAGTGCTTCCTGTTTGTGTTAATTTGATGAACCCTAAAGAAACTAGCATCTCAGCTGTGTGGGATCTGGCTGCTTGTCAAAGTCTGGTGCCAGTGCAGAGCTCCTTGTTTCACACTGGAGGCTTAGGCTGATTTTTTTCAGACATATTTTTTTCTCTCACCTGATGTACCTCCCCTACCCCTGAAAGCTCTCATCCGCACCTTTGAGTATAATCATCCTTTAAAACTGATTGCTAGAAAACTGGTCTACATTACTGCACTGCTATTTTTTTTTAAATCAACATTTATTTTGGCAAAGTGCCTATAAATGCTGCGTGTCTCTAATTAATTTTAGTAACTTCTCACCACAAAAATGCTGATGTTTTCTGGTATGCAGCAGAAGGACATTATCAAAGAGATTTATTCTTGGAAAAAGCCAGCCGTTGAATTTTTAGGATGACAAGATTTTGTAGATTATCAGCTACAAAATTCAGACCTGGTTCAGAGATGAAACCAGGTTCCTTACACAGTCCCCCTCAGTGCTGGAGCACTGGGTTTGCAAAATCTTTCTCCTCCTAACCCTTCCAATAGATTAGCACCAAACCATGCTACTTCAGCTAAGATGATACACAGATGGTAGTCATTAATGATGATATATTGTACAGCCGACTCTCGTGCCCAAAATAGAAACCCTTTAGTGATCCCTCACCCTGAAAGAGGATCATATTTCTTGTTTATAGGGTGTCTTCTGATGTTGTGTTAACAGACTTGTGCAAGGGTCTGGCTCTTAAAATTCACACCCAGCAACGTGGGTCTGTTACTGCTTTTTCTGCTCAGTCTGTGGTTTTTGGACAGCAGTTATATTTTTTTTCTACAATCCACATGTAGCATCTTTCTATCCTACACAGATAGGGCCGGTGCCTTGTTTTTTATAGGACCTGGCACAATGGGTCCCCAATCCTGATGGGGAACCCAGCAAGTTGCTGCAGTTTTAATATTTAAAAAATTCTACTGTTGTGATTTGGCAAATCTGTCTGTACAATTTCTGAAAGGAAATGTGGACACTAGTTCAAAAAAAATCCCCTCTCTTGCTGTGCTGGGAAGCAAGTATTAGGCCCATGTAGCCTTTCCTCCTAGATCTTTCCAGTAGAAGATCTGGGTGATAGGCGATCCCTCTTCTCAAGTTTCTTTTTATTGCAGGTGGTGATGCTATATGTGGGATTCCTTGTGTCTGTTCCCAAGAGGACCTACAAGAAACTAGCACAGAGAGGGGAATATGCAGAGATCCACAGTATCTCTTTAGAGTCAGACAAGCAGTGGGGATCATAACTGGGGAAAGCCTTTGAGATTCCCTCCCCTCCTCTCCGATGATCCTGCTTTCTGTGGGATAAATGAGAGTGCTGATGCAGCATGGCTGTAGTGCCTTGGTTGTTTTGCCCTCGCTGAAGGTGATTGTCTACTTTCCTTTTTCACTGATCTATTGCATAGATATTATGCAGCGCTTGGTACTAGTGGACAGCCTCTGTCTTTAACTACACTTGATTGAGTCTCTTGTGGTTTCATTTGTTCCACTGTGTGGCTGATTTGCATTCCCCCAGACTTTGATAGCTGTGCTTTCCCCTTACAGAGTGATGCTCAAGCAGCGTTGTCATTTTCCCAGACACATGCTGCAAGAAAACATTTGGAGGCCACTAAAACTTCCCAAGGATTTTTACTGTTTCTTCCATGGGTTGACTGTGTAGCAATGGGTGCAGTGAAGGGCCCACCTTCCTTGACAATGCAGATGTATTGGTTTTAAAGCAGGCCTGTCTGCATAGATCCAAAAGCCTTGTCTACACCAGCACATTTGTTTTAAAAAACATTCTACTATTGCACTTCCACCAGCATAACTCCAGTGCTAATACAAAG
This sequence comes from Pelodiscus sinensis, assembly GCF_052426305.1. Classification (NCBI taxonomy): domain Eukaryota; kingdom Metazoa; phylum Chordata; order Testudines; family Trionychidae; genus Pelodiscus; species Pelodiscus sinensis. The sequence goes on from NC_143053.1 coordinate 153,806,014, forward strand.
AGGCTGTCAGGGGCACTGGCCTTTTTTTTTAAACCAGTTCTCTAAGATCCAATGACCAGCAGATTAAAAGTAATTTTCCAGAGGAGGTGGTAGTGGAACTCAGGGGCGATAGGAGATATGGATGGGGAGACTCGCAAGTCAGGCATACCAAAATACCAGTTTGCCCAGGGTGCTATTTTCCCTCAGGCCAGCTTTGCTTGCTTGAGCTGAGTGAGTAGTTGACAGCACACTGCACTGGAGCTGCTTTAGGGGCCCTGTTCTTTTCTGGCAGAATTTAAACTAACTTAAAAAAAACCCACCACTCTTCAGGTTGCAACGATTACCTGCCAGCTGTGAACTGATGCAGGGTTGCCTCACTGGGTTTGCAGGAAGACAAAAAAATCACAGCCCTGAGAAGCATATTCATCCCAACTGCTTGTTGACATTTCAGTGGATGTTGGACTTACTGGTTAACACCCAGTCAAGGGCTTGATCTTGGGAGACATTGTGCATCCTGATTCCACTCCAATGAAGCACATAAACAAGTACTTAATGTCTTAAACATCCAATTAGTAGTCCCATTACCTTCAAAACACCTACTCATTTACTCATAATAATAAATATGTATTTCTGTTGGGGCAATGCTCAGAGGTCCCAGTCACTGACTGGCTACTTCTCAGAAATGTTGGACAGGAAGAAGCAGCAAGATTGAGACATCCCGGGGAGTGGAGGTCCAGAGAGAGGGCAGAGTGTTAAAGTTCAGTATGTAACAAGGTACTTCATTGAATCAAGGTCAGGTTGCTCAGCACCTTGAAGGATTGAAACCCAATTAGTGGAAATAGCTAACTTGTGGTGTTCTGTGAGCAGAGATTTTGTAATGTGCCAGCTCAGCCCCTTGTTTAACATTAGTTCCCTCTCAGCTGGAGAGACAACACTGTAATATAAAATTGGCTATTGGATAGCACAGAAAAAAGAAAGATCAGATGTTCACATACTGTATATGTGAAACTATTCCAAAATAGTATTAGTTTCCTAATCACCATTATCAGACTGGCTCCTTTCACCCACCATTTATGCAGTCATTTGAAGAGCCACAGACTAAAAACTTTATTGTCTCTCCTTCTACCATTCAATGGCTCTGGGGGTGTACGATTTGCAGTATATTTTCACTGTGGCACAACACTGCAGCCAGCTATAACATACTACAACAAGAATGGGATCTGTGCACTCAAACTGCATGCACCTCTCTTGAAAATACACTTCATACTCTGTGAGAAAATCACTTCCTGTATGTCACATACAGAGCTTTCTCTCAGTTGTCATAGGACTGGAAGTTGTAGTCAATCTGGTAATGATGGGACTCATCATGGATCAATGCTACAGATGGCACTATCCCCAAAGCTTAGATCCAGACAAAAACTTCCTATAGGGTGTTGATTCAGCCCAGTATATACATAAGGTTAGCTGAGAATTTTGGTTTGGGTCTGAGTCTGTGTCCACATTTTCTAAATTTCAATCTGGGCACATCTCTAATTGATACATAATTGAAAACCCTCCCTCCAAAAAAACAAACACCATTTCAACCCCCTTTGCCTTCCCATTGTGAAAGGCTGGCTCAATGATAGACTATTATAATGAACATTTCAATATAATTATGTGTCCAGAAATTGAATTAGCCAGGGTGACCTTTTATTCTGACTGAATACCTGGGTGACTTTTCCCCACTGTATATGCGGTAACCTACACCCAGCCAAAATAGCTATTGCACAGTGAAGGCAAAAATGAGAAATCTGACATTCATTATAGATGAAAAATAGAAAGCGCGCGCGCGCGCGCACACACACACACACACACACACTCACTCACTCACTCACTCACTCTGTGTCCCTGACTCCCTCCATCATAAAGAGCACTTAATGTCAATTATGATTCCAGGTATTACAATTCAGATACAGTTAATAGTCAAAAAAAAAAAAAAAAAAAAAAAAGGCAAAGAAACTGTGATTTAGAGCTGTCTGATTTCAGACTGATTTCAAAATATCCTTTTAATAATTTCATATAATTGTGCTGCCATGATATCTGCCAGCTATACAATTATGCGAGTGGGGAGAAAAATGATAATTGTCTATAGTCAGCAAAAGTAAAAATTCCATATACTGATTCTTCCTTCTAGTTTAAGATTGACCGATTCTTATGGACGTAAAACACGAGGAGGCTAGACCTATCATTTTTAATGTTTAAGCAAATGAAACAAACACAGTCAAGGAGCACAAGAAAGATAGAATATGATAAAACAATAAAAATACATTCTTAATCTAGCCAATCTTAAAGCAAATAGAAGCAAAACAAAGAGAGTTAAGTAGGAAGAATCAGAGCAATGTTTTATGTAAGCGGGGGAATGGTCCCGCTATTGTGGGGAACTTTCCTGGCTTCTATACACCCCGGTGAAATGGACCAGCAAAAGGATCTGAGTCCCCGCTCCCACTTCCTTTACCCCACGGCCTCCCTGATCCTGAGGGCTCCCCCTCCACTCTCCTGAGTAGCAGAGTCCTCGAAACCCCAACAAGGCTGGGCCCAGGTTTCCTGGGGCTTAATCCCTGACCTTGTAGTCACTAGGGGCAGGAGTTAGGGTGTCCCCACTCCGAGGTGCTCTCTTTACACTGCAGGCCTTCTTGGCCCAGTGATCACTTCATAAGGTTCAAAGCAAATACAATTTATTAAACATCAACTGATTAAAGAGAAAAGAATAAGAAAAAAATGAGAATGGTTAAATGAGAACACACAGCTCTGCTCTGCAGCACAGGGACATCAAAACAGCAGTCTGCAGAGTGTAAGGACAGTCCACAGTCTCTTCCTTAGAGGCCCCTTAGAGGCCTTGAATATGCTGCAGGGGGTCGGGCTGGACACGCTTGCTCTGGCAGTGACCACACAGCCTCAAGCTCTAAGTGGCCAGACCCCTCTCCCAGTCCTGAGCCTCTCCCCACACTTTGCAGTTCCCAGCTGCTCACCACATCCAGCTGCAGGCTGTGCTGTGTGGCCAGTCTCTAGCTTCTTGCCTTGCTTCTCTGTTCCTTTTGGCTCTCTGAGCACTGCCAGTCTGCTGCTCAACACAGGGTCTGTGCTCCTTGAGCTATGTGTGTCTGGCTCAGCTGCTGCAAAAACTGCCCCTCAGCACACAGCTTGCTTTGCTTGGGCTGTCTCTCAGCTCTCTGTTTTTGCAGGACTTCTTCTGCACACAGCTTGCCCCCCTTGGGCAGTCTCTCAGCTCTCTGTTTGCTCAGAGAGAGCCAGAACAATCCCAGCTCACAGGGAGGACGGGTCCTGGCCTTTTGCTTTTCTCACTGGCCTGTCCAACTTATCAATCAGGCTAAGCTGGAGTAGTGGCTGCTTTCCATTGTCTCTGGGGTCTGTAAGTCTCATGGACCCTTCCCCTGTTGACACTGGGAGCTGGCAAGCCAAAAAACTCCCACAGAGTTTAAGTAAGGGGCTAACAGTCCCCTTACACTTAGATAAACAATAAATACTTCATGGCTTCTGAGAAGCCATGCATAGAAATTCAAAACTGACATGAAATCATTGTCTCCCTGAAAGGCCCCAGATTCCAGGGTTTGGAGTAGATATAGAACACTCTTAGACATTTCTAGATTCATAGATTCCAAAAGTAGAAGGGACAATTGTACTCATAGGCTGTGTCTAGACTGCATCCCTTTTTCGTAAAAGGGATGCAAATTAGACATATCGCAATTGCAAATGAAGCGGGGATTAAAATCTCCCCCACTTCATTAGCATAAAAATGGCTGCCGCTTTTTTCCGGCTCGGAGCTTTGCCGGAAAAAAGCGCCAGTCTAGACGCGGATCTTTCAGAAAATAAAGCCTTTTCCGAAAGATCCGTTATCCTTCTTAAAATAAGGGATAAGAGATCTATCGGAAAAGGCTTTATTTTCCGAAAGATCCGTGTCTAGACTGGCGCTTTTTTCCGGCAAAGCTCCGAGCCGGAAAAAAGCGGCAGCCATTTTTATGCTAATGAAGCAGGGAAGATTTAAATCCCCGCTTCATTTGCAATTACGATATGTCTAATTTGCATCCCTTTTACGAAAAAGGGATGCAGTCTAGACACAGCCATATAGTCTGGCCTCCTGCATAACATCAGCCATAGAACTCTCCCCTAGAGCAGATCTTTTGGAGAAACATGAAATCTTGATTTTAAAAATTGTCAGTGATGGAGAATCCATCGTGACCAATGTTCCCTCTGGTTTGTTTATCCATGTGCAGAATACATTTTATTATGTGCATCCAGGCATGTGCAGATGTGCTCCACCAGTAGAAACACATGATGCCGGCTGTAGGTGTTCTGCTAATCAGCTGGCGGCTTTTGAATCTCTCCGGGGTGGCCTCCCAAACACTCATCTTACAGGGAACACTGACCATGACCAGTGTCCCCTCTAAATTGGGGAGCAGCAGAACTTTATGGGTGATTAATCAGCCCCGCCCAGTCAGTCAGCTCCATGTATGGAGCTCTGAGCCTCTCAGTAGGCGGGGCTGGTTAATCACCTATGAAGCTGTGCCACACCCAGTTTCGAGGGAACTCTGACCATAACTACTGATAAACTGTTCCAATGGTTAATCTCTGCCTTAGTTCTGAATCCTCTCTATTTGACCAACAATCTTTGATCAATGGTGGTGACATATATTCTGAGCCTCATTGTAATCTCACTTACATTGTTATAAATCTGAGTAATACCACTCAAGTCTCAATAGACTTAAACCAGGGGTAGAACTGGTGTAAATAAGATTGTAATCAGGCCCTTCACTTCCACTTATATGCTAATGCTTGCAGAAACTGCTTAGGGAAGATAATGCCTGTTGTAGCCCAGTGGTCCCCAACCATTTGGAGCTGCCGGGCACCAGAAGGTGGGGACACTCGCGTGCCCAGGGGTGGAGCCACACGTACGCCACACTCCCATGAGCCATGTGCCTGGGGCCAGAAACCCCATGCGCCGCATGGCCCATTTGCTGCAAGCTTGGGGCCGTCGCCCTCCAGAGCCATGCTCCCAGAGCCGGCACCCCCCATAGCTGCACACCCAGGGACGGGGAGGCCAATTTGCTATGCACCCGGGGCGGCGCTCCCCAGGCGCCACGCACCCGGGGCATGGGCGGCCAATTTGCCGCGTGCCTGGGTCCGGCGCTCCGCATGCGCCATGCGCCCAGGTCTGGTGCCACATATGAGCAGCGTGCCTGGGAACAGCACCGAGCATGCACCATGCATCTGGGGCGGAGCCAGCCCCGAGCACTTGGCGGGTGCACACAAATGCCCCTGCAGGAGCCATGGCACCCACGGGCACTGTGTTGGGGACCACTTTTGTAGCCCATTCTTCAGGTGAGAATTCTCTGGTACGTCTACACTGTGGAGCTATTTCGAGATACTTTCAGTATCCCAGAATAGCTATTCTGCGTCTTTAAAGCAGACCGTTATTTCAAAATAGATTTTGAAATAACAAGTGCACTGTTCCAGCATCCCAGTAACTCTCATTCCACGAGGATTAAGGAACATTTTGGAATAGTGGTTTATGTGTAGACTGTGCCAAATTTCAATGTATGCTATTTTGAAATTACCTTGAAATAAGCTACGCAATTTGCATAGTGCAAATTGTGTAGCCTATTTCGAGGTAAGGGCACCCTAACTGAGTGAAACCCCATCTGTCTTATCCTGTCCCTAGAGGATAGAATTTCCTAGAATGTTACCGCTAGAAATGGGCCTGAGCTTCAAAATCTGAATTAGACTTCAGATCTTGATGTGAATCATAGAATCATAGAATCATAGAATAATAGGACTGGAAGGGACCTCGAGAGGTCATCGAGTCCAGCCCCCCGCCCTCAAGGCAGGATCAAGCTCCGTCTACACCATCCCTGACAGATGTCTATCTAACCTGTTCTTAAATATCTCCAGAGAGGGAGATTCCACCACCTCCCTTGGCAATTTATTCCAATATTTGACCACCCTGACAGTTAGGAATTTTTTCCTAATGTCCAATCTAAACCTCCCCTGCTGCACTTTAAGCCCATTACTCCTTGTCCTGTCCTCAGAAACCAAGAGGAACAAATTTTCGCCTTCCTCCTTGTGACACCCTTTTAGATATTTGAAAACCGCTATCATGTCCCCCCTTAAATAAAGCACTCCCAAATTTCTGAAGTACTTGTATCCGTGGACCAGGGTGGGCAAATACTGACCTGTGGGCTGTATCCAGTCTTTCGGAGTTAGCTCCTGGTGGCCCTACACCGCTGTATTTACCTGCACAGCCGTAGGTACCGGAGATCACAGCTCCTGTTGGCTGCAGATCACCATTCCTGGCCTAATGGGAGCTGCAGGAAGTGGTGTCCCAGTCAATGCCATTTCCCACTGCTCCCATTGTCCGGGAATGGCAGTCCACAGCCAACAGGAGCAGCAGTCTCTGGTACTGCATCCATGCAGGTAAATACAGTGGTGGGAGCCTGCCAGCGGCTGACCCTGGTGAACCATTGCTGTATTCTTGCCTATCTCTGTTGTAGACACACTGCTCAGGGAAAAAAAGACCAGCTGCAAATATTGGACCTATAACTGGGTTTACACTCTGTCACACCCATCACACTCAGTTTGGTTCTGGATCTTTAATTTATAACCTGGGTCTTAGTGACAAATCATTGTTTTTACCACAGAAATATCTCTGCAGTTTATATGTAGAGTCACAATGACAAAAATATGGTAATGCTCAATAAGTCAGATAAAAAGGACTGACTATCAAACAGTTCACATTTACTCTCAGGACAGGAGTTACTATACCCAGTAAGAAGAGATCTGTATTTACCTGAAAAATTAGTTACTGTTCTCTTGCATTTGGATAAAGACATATGTGCTCCTGAGCTGCAATAGAACCAACCACAACATTTACTGAAAAATAAAATAGAAATAGGGAGAAATTAATACAGCAGTGTTAACCAAACATTAAGAGTCTCCTCATTATTCTGTAAAAAGTAGAATGACTGCATGAAATTAAATTAACTTCAGTCATCAGCATTTTCTCTTTAAATTCATCGCTTCCCAGGATGCTATTTCTGGAGCTCGGAAGTGATTGAAAATAGGGGATTAGAATGGAAGTGCCTTCTCAGCCTTAGAACTGCCATGTTAGAATATCAGCCAATTTTCTCTTTGGAATGAATAAGTGAGAAGTGGTTGATCATAAACTGGCTGTTCACCAGAGGGATATGCAAACTGTATTCACTAGCCATGCTGAGATTATTCTAAAATTCCGTGTCCTAATAAAAGGTGTGTGCAATATATAATATGTAGGAAATAAATGTTTTTTGTCTGAGGGAGTTATCTGGCTAAGCAGGATTCTGAGCTCATAGTACTGGAGGCTGAAAGTCTTTAGGGACCAAATATTTTAAAAAGGTTAAAGCCTGCTTGCTCATTTGTCCAAATTTATGTGCTCAAATCATAATTTTGTATGCACTCCTGTCAGATATTTGCACATGCAAGCAGAACTTTGTGCACACAAATGTATGTGCAAAATTATGCATACATGTGTGAGGTAAGTTGTGTATGTGGGCCTCTGTTTTCACTTTGTAGCATTTTTGCACTTAGATGTTAAATTTTACAGCAATGTGGATCCATGATTTATAATCTTGACTTTGGTTTTGACTTTTCTGTCTTACCAGGATTTTGTATTAAGCCTTTGTAGTTTGGGAAGCTTATCACAAAGGCCCAAATATTTATTCTTCACATTTCACACAGTGCATTGTCTATTTTTGGTAGTGGTGAATAGCTGGATTTTTGTTTTGTTGTTTAAATGTAGGAATGAGATTTTTTTTCTCTCTCTTCATATGCCCCCTTTTCCTTTTTCCATGGCTTACTTACAACAAATTCCAAAGGTCATTCTGACCCACTAGTAATGGGAACAAGGTGACCCAATAACCCTTGCTGCCTTAACAAATAAAAGACCTGAAATCACTGCCAAATCTGAGTTCCACCTACTTATTCTGCAACAAAACCTGTTGCCTTGTTGCCAAAGGCAAGGTCTTGTCATCCTGCTTCATGTGAGAGGGATTTATGTTGACAAAACTAGTGCTTGCTTGTTGATATCAGATGGGCTTTTTAATAATTGTAACAAAAAAACAAAGAATTGATAGTTGTACTTTGCCTCCTTGTTGCTTAACCAATCCTGTAACTAACTACAGACCCGTTAAATATGGGACTGTGAATATCGGAGCCAGAAATAGAAAGGTAAAGGAGATCGTGTTATTCAGCCATTTGACAGCTCTTTTCTTCCCATTTTTGGCAAGCACACTGCGAGCTGTCTCATTCAGAGACGCACACACGCAAGCAGGGCCACATATTTAAGTGTCTCAAACCAGCCTCTAATCTTATTACCAACATTTTGGTGGCAGGAATGATAAAATGTAGCTAGCTAACTAATTTGTCAGGACAAATATTGTTCTGTCAGCAAATAGTTAGTTAGAGATCTAAATCCTACCATTTGGGCCTCCAAAATTGCCTGTGACTGCCTTCAAACTCAAACATAAAGGTGTTTTCTGAAAGTTTAGCCTGAAAATTACTTTCTGGGTCAAGTTTCCCTTTGAATATAAATCTCTTATAGAATTAAATTCAATTAAAATCTATTACTCAATCTCCCTGTTGTATATCACAGTCCCTGGGTTGCCTTGATCAGCTTTTTATTTTCATTTAAGACTGAAGATATCATTGTTTTTGGCAACCATTGTGTTTTAAATGCATGTTTTGACATTCTCTGAGGTTGTTTGTGGATGGATTACCTGTAGCCATTTGTTTTGATCCTTTTGAATTTCACTATGCCTTCCGGAGGGGGAGGGGTAGGAAGTGGATCTAATTATAGTAGATGCTCTAATCTAATGGAATATGCCTGTCACATAATAAAACTGAGCATAGCTTTATTCAGTAGGCATATCATAAAGGTGAACATTATGTACAATGCTGATAATTTGTTTTGTCAGGGCACAAAGGAGATACCACACATTTTAAGACACAGTCAACCTCTTACATTTTAGTTCGTGGATAAGTGACTGCATTGAGCAGGAAAACACAGAGAATCTTTTGTTTCTTTTTGGAAACCATCTAACGTAGACCTGATGAACCAGCACCTTTCAATAAGTTTCAGTCCTGGGATATACCTTATTAGAAAAATACTTGTTTTAGCAGCTTCACCTGGCAGGTATTTGGAGATGCAGAAGCACATAGGTCAAGTAATACACTGCCAACCAGGGACACCATCATCCTTTTCTGCCATTCCCTAAAGTACAGTCTTTGGCAGGTGCAATTTCTGCTAGAGACACCGTCATATTATGAAGGCTGATGCTATGGTACTGTCTTGTGGTGTGGCCACTTTCTGGGATGATGTAACGTCATACTGGTAGAACTGTTTGCAGCTGGGATGAGTATCTGGCTAGAATCCAAAAGTAGTTCAAACAGATCCAGTTGTATAGACTTTACTGTAAATAATTAAAACATTATGTTGATTTAAGAATAAATACATTAACGAGACTGCTAGGGCAGGGGTTCTCAAACTTTGTGATACCACGACCCCCTAAAATGCTAAACTAATTTGTGTGACCCCCACACCCTCACCAAAGTTGTTAAAAAGAAAAAGGGGCGGGGGAGCCCAAGTTGTTAAGCAAAAGTTGCATCACTTTGTCTAGTTTGGGACTGCACCCAGCCCTTCCCCTGAGGCAGGCCCCCCAGAGTCCCCCATTCCAGTGCACCCTCCCTCCCCCTGAGGCAGGCATCCTCAGTGTCTGGGAGCCTGTTCCAATCTAATCTCTCCCCCTCCTCCCCCCCGCAGAGCCAGGCATGGAGGAAACTCTTACTTTTAAAGTGGCTGCTCCTGCACCCTGGCCCGGCTGCCTCAGCTCACAGCATATAGGGGAGGCATCACGTGGCCAGCTGCTGGCCTCTACTGCTCACGTTGGCCAGAGCAGCATGCGCTCTGGTGCCCCCCTAGTGTGGTGCCTGGCAATTGCCCCCTTTGGCCCCCCTTCACTAGACAACCTGTGTTCAGAGAGAGATTATGGCCTAACAGCTGAGGGACTGGGTGTCTGACCAGTTGAGAGCTAATCACCCTGGTGAATATGGGATGGAAAGTGTCTCTTTGGGGCACTGAGTGGCACACCAGGTACTACATCCTACATTTTGGAAGGTTTAAAAGTTTCAAAACAAAGGATTAGATTGTGTCTTAATACTACAGTCTATGCCAGAGAGAGTGCTGAGGAGCCACACTGAAGTAGGAATCCTGTCGGAGCAACATTTCTGCTTCTTTTGGAGATGGTGTAGTGTACACTCCACTCCATCCCTATCTAATTCTGCTGGCCAGTGCAAAGAGATGCCCCCACCTCTAACCTTTAATCTCTCCCTCCAGCAGTGATGCTAGGCATGCACTGTGCCCTCACTGAACAATGTTGTAGATACCTCCTTCTCACCATGTGCCCTGAAAATAATATGCCAAAAGTAAACCCACATTGTGCTTACTTGGCATTCTGCATTAGTTGTCTAGGCCAGTTCTGATCAGGGTTAAGTTAGCCTGTGGCAGAAGCACCTGTCCAATCTCTGTCGCTACTTCTAATGGAGCTGCAAAGGTGGGACACTTCCCAAAACAACGTAATGACTCCTCCAGTGACTAGGGAGAGCAGGAGCTGGCTAATGGCTGATGTCTACTTTTCTGGATTTTGGGTCTTCTTTTTTATTTTAATCTTTTATAAAAGTAAACATAATGAAAATGTAGGTTCTTCCCCTCCCCTTGTTGAATTAGGGCACATCTACACAGCAGGGCTAAAGTCGAACTAAGCTACACAACTTCATCTACGTCAATTGACGTAGCTTAAGTGAAAATAGCTTATTTTGGCTTTAGGCGCTATCTATGCCGCAGGAAGCCGAAGGAAGAACACTCTTCTTTTGACTTCCCTTATTCCTTGTGAAATGAGGGTTACCAGAGTCAGAGTAAGAAGTCTTCCAGCGCAACATTATTTTGAGATAAAGGCTTAAAGTGTAGATGCACACTATGTTATTTCAGAATAATGTTTGTTATTCCGAAATAATGTTGCTGTGTAGATGTACCCTTATAGAAAAGCTCCATATATTGATTTTTCTATTTCAGTTAAATCATCCTCCTCTAATTCCTCTTATGCCAGCTATATGTCAGAAATTACGGTGACAGGGTGATCAGTTAATATTATTACTGTTTAAAATTATAGATGATTTCTTTGTCTAATAGAAATGGTAAATGAGGAGCCTTGGTATCTGATTGTAGCAGCTGTGAAGGTAGAACTTCCCTAGCAGTAAAAAAAATCTTCAGGACATCCAGTTCCTATCTTCTCCCTCTGTTCCATCCTCCCTCTAATCAGCGCAGTAGGTTTGGCAACCTGTCATTATCCTCTTCTCTGACAGTGAATGTTTTTGTTCCTTCCAAGAAAAACCTTGCAAGTAATACCAGCCATAAATTGAGCAGACAGAGCCCCTTGGTTCTGGCTCAGTATGATTCTGTAAACCCTGTGTGCAAGAAACGTTTGTTGCTCTGACTGACAGGGCAATTTTGGAGAGTAATGAGTAAAGATGGATGTCCCCGAGCAATTAATCAGACTTCTGTTGGCAACTCTCTCTGTCAATATTCAAAGCTGTCGTCTTCGTTATTTCAGAAACCAGGTAAAGGAAGATAATACCCATGGAGTCCCCTTGTGCTAATATATGTAAAACTAGATAGTAGCAGTTGGTGACAAAGTGAAAGGCAGAATTTAATATATAGACATGGGCTCTGTTCTTTTATTTTTCATTCTTTATTGCTGCTGTCAAAGAAATCATGAAGGTGTCTAAGTCTGAATTAGCACACTGCATTTTTCCGCCTGAGAATGAACACACTAGTGCCTAACGACTGCCTGAGATGAATGGGAAGGAGGGTCTCTCCCTCCTCCCTCCCCCATATATACTACTTAGCTTTGATCCATTTTGTTTGCATCTCTTTGCAATTTGTTTCCATGCCTCCTATTAAGGTCCTAGTCCAGGCCTGCTGAAGTCATTGGGAGTTTTGCTAATGACTTCTGTCAGGGGGTAGGATAGAACTTTATATATGGTGAATGTTCCAATTGAAGATTAGAACTCTGACATGTATGCACCTTATTTCATAGGCTCAGCGCTGTCCTTAATTTTCCCTCTATTCCTTATGCTCACAAGGAGCACTGGGGGTTCTGAGCCCAGCACTGCCTCTGATGTAGAACTTTTGTTCAGATAAGCTAATTTGTGCTAGAGCAGATAAGATAAATGTAAACCTGTGTTGTTGTGGCTCAGGCAGCTGAGGCTAGCGACTTTTTCATTAGAAAACCTGATGAGTCTCTCCACAACAGCAGTTCTCAACCTGTGGGCAGCATGCAGCCTAATTAGCACATAACTGGACCAAGCTGTGAGCTAAAGGCTTCCGGGCCACCTAGCGCAGTGGGTCTGAGATACCTGGCATGGGTCACTAGCCAGCACCACAAGATACAGGGGTTTGGGGCTGTCACTCAGCCCCACAGAATCTGTGTCCAGGAGCAGGCCCCATGGAGTTGAGGGGCTGGGGCTGCCTCCTGGCCCCACAATCTCCAGATTGTGGGCAGCTGGCTGACCCCACACAACTAGAAGCTGGGGCAGACAGCTTGCCAGTCCTATGTGGCAGGGGTTGGGATCTGGGCTGCTGCTGCTGCTCTTCCACCTGACTCCTGCAGTCCAGGTAACACATGTTGTGGTGCACACTGATGAATAATCTCTAGCCTTACTCTGGCCTGCATATTTATACCTGCCTCAGGACATTTCCACTACATGCATCTGATGAAGTGGGTCTTTGACCACGAAAGCTTATGCTCCAATACATCTGTTAGTCTATAAGGTGCCACAGGACTCCTTGTCGCTAGTGATGAATAAGTTGAAAACTATTGTCCCCCAGGGATTCATTATTACACTCAGAATATACTTCTGTGGAGTTATGTGGAGGATTTTGGTGAGTGGGGGAAGGAGCTAAGGGATGAATGCACACCTCCTTTGTCCTGCGGCAAAACAGTTTGAACTACCAACAAGCAGGCTGTCTTGTGTGACTGTTTTCGTGCATTTAGTGGATTCTTCAATGAAATACCCCATTGTTTAATTTTAATTATTTTCCTTTGAGAGGGTACATTGTAACCCCTAAGTGGGTACAGTGACATACATGGCACAGAGAGGATACTAAATAGCAACTCACTGGCAAATTGTCTTTCTTTTAAAGTCACTTTATATTACAGTCTATAATGCATTCTGATTTAACTCAAGAGTTCAGGGTATAGGCAATCACTGGCTAAAAATGGCAGTGGAAACTCAAAAGTATCATGAAGGATGGCAGGGGGGAAGCAGAAATCAAAACCGCCATGAACTATATCAGCAGATGCAGAGACATTAAAGAGAGAAGCTGGGAAGCAGCTTCATCAGATTACTCAACACCTGACTTGGTTCAACTGGACTTCAGCCATATTGACTAAACTTTGGAAATTTATCTGTCTGAAGCCAGTCTGAAACAGGGGAGATGAAGAGCCATGTATTCTGTCCTCATTTGCTCTCATTCAATCCTATTAGTCTGTTGGGTTTCATGGATATACCTGAGGATGGAACTTGGTCCTTAGAGGTGAAAGCGTAGGCAATGGAGGGAGAACAGATAAGTAAATCTGTTCAAATCGTTTGGAGCAAGAAACATTCTATTTACTTTTAATCCATTTTCTCTTCAGAAATCGCTTGTAAATTCTTACTCATTTATTTGCTATTCATAATTGCTCATGCAACTTATGCAAAACAACTTCTGCCTCTGGATTGTCTGAGATGTTTATTTTAATTAGTATGCGATTGGTTACATTAATGACTTGGTATTGCTTCCATAGCCTGATTGGATGACAAACTATTTAAAAATAACATAGTGAATGTTTTTTGTTTCAGCTATACCAGACTAACACTGCTACATTTCTATCACTATAGTGAATAATGTAATGCATTCTTTCATTTTCTTTGTCACTAAATAGACAGATCTCCCTCCTCCCCCCCCACCCCCCAAAAAAGTACACAGAGTTTTTCCCTTTACAGGGTTTAATCTTGTCCAAAAAAGTTTTTCCCCCCTTTTCTGTGGTATAAAATAAAAACAAAACATAGCTTCCAAAGGGCAAGCAGTGACATTCAGTCTCCTCAGACTGTGACTAATATTTCTCTACCACCAGATACACTTCTTTGGCTCTTCCTTCCACCTTGTCAAGAAGCTAAGCCTTTCACTATAAGGCTCCAATTCTCTAAAGAATTACTCATGTGCCTAACTTTATGCATTAAGTAGTCCCACTGAAGCTGGTAGAACGAATCACAGAGAACAAAATTAATCTGGTGCCTTAGTAGGATCAAAACCTAAATGCTAGAAAAAGAAAAAAAAGATGTGTTCTGTGCTTGAGCCCTACCTGAGTGACCCTATTCTAGCTGGATGGGTGGCTTTGCAAGACCTGGGCGAGTGGAATGATTAAAGTGAGTTTCCATTTGAAACTTGAAGGCTTTGTAAATGCTGGGTGGGATCCATGATGGTAGTGTGACAAAGTCAGGCTGGATGACCGCAGGAGGTTCCTGGAAGGCAGATATGTTATCCCCTAGTAGGTTAGAAGCCCTTTTTCCTGCAAGCTCAGAAAAATTTACCGCAGGTCACTTAGGGACATCTAAATCCAATTAAGGGCTGCCTGAGACCTTTAAAAACCCCTTATCTGGTTGGGGGGGACGGGGACAAGGGGTGGATTATATATATACACATATAAGAGAGAGATCCATTATAATTAACATGGATTCTATATATAATCAGTCCTTCTAAGGAGCCTATAGGTGATACAAGAAAAGTTTTATAGCTAAGAGAGAAATCAAATACCTCACAAACAGGAGTTGTAATATCAAGGCTGAAGGAAAAGGGTCACATCTCTAAAAATTTAAGAGGTGGTAAATATGGATGGATTTCAGCAATCCTAATAAGCGAGCTCAGTTAATATTGTTAATAGCAGGCTCAAGTTCTGCAGCCTTCACACAAGTAAAACTCTAATTGAAGTGAATGGGAATTGAAGATGAGCTGTCTCCAATGTTTGAAAAGAGCCATGAGATTATTTTTCTCAAAACTTGGAATGTATCTGAAAAAAAACAAACCTTTATCTCCGAAGGATAAGGAGCAAGTTAAAAAACACCTCCAATCCTTGTCTGCTGCAGATGACCCTGACTGACTTTAAGGCAGTAACAAAAGCTTAATCTTGTTTGCAATATATTGAGAGATGGCTGGTGGAGATTGACTATGAAAGGGTAGCGTCCGCATGGAGTTGGAGTGACACGTGAAAAGCAAATTGTTTTAAAGGCTCCAAATTCCATTAAGTTTTTCTCCTTGTAACTTAGTTTAAATGTTTGAATCGTTGTCCACTTCACAAGGTTACAAAGCTAATGCAGTATATAGCTCAGGTGCATGCTGAACAAAATCTCAGAGGTGAAGCTCAGTGAGATCTTGATGGATGGGATGAGGGACAAGAATGCAGTTCATGAAAGCAAACAGTTTATTGCAGATACAGTAATGAAAATAATAATAAACCACATCAGCATCAAAATAGTGACAGTCAGCTCCCTTAATATCCCATGGGGGCCTCCATACGTCTGAGAACAGATGCAAAGTAGATGAAATGGTATTTTTACAAGACACACCTCACTCTAGAAAGACACATGTAAAGACTGTGGTAAAGGGAAATGGACAACAAGAGACTTTGCTGTTCAGTTAATACGGTTGTTCCTTTCATGCTTAACAGATATTACAGAGGCACTAGGTTAATATTTTCAAAGCAAATACTTGTGATTTGGGGTGACTTCAGGTATAGCAAAACAACATGCTACTCTGTCTTGGCACAAATGCTGAGATTCACCTGTCTGGCATCAAGTAGCATAATAGAGTACCTTGAAATTCTGGTGGGTTGCACAGGACACAAGATGTAGGATCTATATCAGATATCCAAATTACTTTGTGACAATTTTGTTTCTTTTTATAATGATATATTAATGCTTCCTATGGAATGCCTCTAAACAGCTAATTTCTTTTCTCTCTGTGCTGAACTGAATGGTGGGAAGCCAACAGTGAACCTGGACAAATGGTGGAGTAGTAACAATGTTCTCAGGAGCCCCAAAGACACTGTTTCTCTGCAAGATTTCACGTTTGTAGCACTCCAATGCAAGCTGCGTCTTTAAATCCACTATATGTGGTCCTAACTTTCTGTAAAGAATTCTTGTATTTCCTTTAATCTGGAATGATATCACCACAGACCTTGAAGATATAATCTCAGATTCTCAGTCAGTTGCATTCAAAACTAGTTATTTAGCATGCTGCTCATAAATACCTTAAATTCAGGCATAATTGCTCCTGTTTAAACTTTTCTCTGAGTATTACTCTTCTCTTCTCTGGTTTCCAGCAGCATTTTACCAGGGCATGAATTTGCACATCTATGAGACTGGAACACTTCAAGCTTTGCTTAAAACAGGCCTGCACAACATACAGCCCGAGGGCCACATGCGGCCCACAGGGGCTCACTGTGCGGCCGTGACAACTACGAGCAGTGTTGCCCCATCCGACCTGCCAGCTGGGTGGAGGAGCGGAGCACTGCTGGGGAGGGGGAAGTGCGGCGATTCTGGCTGCCGGGCTGCTTGAATGTAGCTCCGGCGTGAGGAGGCAGGGTGCGAGCCAGAGGGCGGGACGCCAGCAGATGCCAGGATGCTGGATTCAAAAAGTCAGAAGCCAGGTAGGGGAGGAGAAGGGGCTTGAGCTGAGGGGAGGGGGGCAGGTCAGGAGAAAGGGGAAGACACCAAGGGGCAGGGTGAAGGCGAGACAAATGCCTGGAGACATGCGGTGTTTTTTTGGTTTTTTTTTGCTCAACAAAACTTTTTAGCTGTGTGTTTGGTATTTTTTGGGAGAGCATCCCTTGCAGCCTGCAGATGTTTTCTTTGGAGTAGTATGGCCCTTGTCGCTTTCCGAGTTGTGCAGGTCTGGCTTAAAACACATTTCTGACAATTAGAAAATTTGTAAATGGCAGATAAAATTGAATGTGATGCACTGTGTGGTGGTTTTTTGTTGTTGTTTTGTTTTGCTTTTTGCTGTTGAAGTTGTATTTTCTCCTGAGCTCACAGCTCCTCCTCTTTGAGTGTTTTGTTTCTTTCCTTACTGGTTTCACTTAGTCCCACAATTTCTCTGACTGTATTTTCACTGGTTGCAATTTTTGCCTGCTGTTGCTTTTTAAGGTTTTATGGGTTAATCTGAACCCCATTTCAGCCAATGGAAAGATGCCCACTGTCTTGGATCAGGCCCTTAGTACTGTCTCCTCCATGGGTGGCATGTATAATAGGCAGGGGGTGTAACCTTAGGCCTGAATATGACAAGGATAAGAAAATTGTTAATTGAGGTTTAAACTTCAAGTAGCTTACAGTCCATACAGATACATAGTATTCAAAATCACAACTGGGGAGGCTTATGCTTCCTCAAACAGCCCAGCATGACCCTGCCCGAAAGCCTTCTGTATCGTGCTTGCTTGCCCTTCCCACTGGGAAGGCTGCTTGTCTTCCAGTCAGGGAGGTGAACTGGGGCCGAGAGTGGAGTGGCTGAGGTCAGCTATGGCTGTGACTTGGAGTAGCTGGTGCTGCTCAGTGCCAGGAAGGCCCTAGGCATTGCCAAGCACTTAGTGGGGGGAGCCTGGAGGTGGTGGGGCTGGGGGCCACACTGCCATTCAGTGCTCGATCTCTATGGGGAGCCACATGTCACCCACCCACATGCCTGCCACTGAGGGGTTGGTGGGGCCATGTGCTGCCTGCTTAATATTTGGGGGACCACGTGCCACCTGCCCAGTGGTTGGGGGAGGCAATTCACTATCTTCCTGGCACTCAGGGACTCTGGGAGGGACCGTTGGCTGCAATGGGGGAAGCTCTGGTCTCCAGCAGAGGAAAAGAAGGTAGGGCAGGGTCTTGTGTGGGAGGGGCAGGCTTGGCCAGGGGCTAGCTTACCTGAGCTGGCAAGTCACGTGTGGCCATGTTGGCCTCCCTTCAGTCTCTCTCAGAATTACTCCCCTTCTCTCTCTCTCTCTTTTTCTATAGTCCTTGTTCTCCTAGGGTGAAATTCTTGCCCTATTGAATCAATGGGAGTTTTACTACTGATTTCAGTGGAGCCAGGATTTCACCCCTGACTTCACCACTGTCTTTTCTAATTATCGAAAATAATTTTTGAAGCTAAACTTTCTATAGCATTGATTTAAAAATACATTAAATAATGTTGTTATGATTAGTTAGATCTTCTTGATTGACTTTGCTATTTATTAGTGTTGAAAGAGGCTAGTTGTTCTCTACATTTTAAGATTGGAAATAGTTCTCCATTATACACATTGCCTTAACTTCAGAAAGCTTGATTAATTTTTTGGCTGAAATTCTACATGCAAATTCTGATTCCAGAGTTCTCTTGCTGCTTGTTTTTGTTTTTTTCCTCCAAAGCTTAAGTAAATAAGATAATTGTCTGCAGTGTCATAACTGTGCTAGTCCCAAGATATGAAAGAGACAAGGTGGGTGAGGTAATACAGTTTATTAAACCAACTTCCACTGGTGAAAGAGACAAGCTTTCCAGCTTCACATAACCCTTCAAGTTTGGAAAAAAGTGAAAACCAGATAAGGTATTTCTGAGACATAATAATTAAGGACATTGCTTTTCATTTCATTGATAGATTCCTATAATTTCATTTGCTTACCTGAAGTGGAATTCAAGAATGATTTGGCCTAGTAACTCCAAGTTTGCAAGGGCTATATGGTGCATCTGAGACACAATTTTCTTTCCTCTTACCACTTTTCTCTGTATTTGCTGCAAACTACAACATACAAAAATGGCCATACTGGGTCAGACCAAAGGCCCATCTAGCCTAATATCCTGTCTTCTGATAGTGGCCAATGCCAGTTGCCTCAGAAGGAATGAAAAGAACAGGTAGTCATCCTGTCACCCATTCCCAGCCTCTGACAAACGGAGGCTGGGGATCCCATTGCATCCATCCGGACTAATAAGCATTGACCAACCTATCCTCCATTAATTCATCTAGTTTTTTTTTTTAACCCTGTTGAAGTCCTGGTTTTCATAATAGCTTCTGGCAAGGAGTTCCATAGGTTGACTATGTATTGCACGAAGAAATACCTCCTTTTGTTTGTTTTAAACCTGCTACTATTAATTTCATTTGGCGACCCGTAGTTCTTATTGTTATGGGACCAAGTAAATAGCACATGGCACACAAACTCAGCTTTGTTGAGTGATGAGTCTCTCAAAAGTGGGTAACTGGGCAACAAAAGGGCAGATGAAATTTAATGCTGATAAATGCAAAGTATTATATATTGGAAAGCTTAATCCAAGGAGTAAGGGAAGTCGGAAGAAGAATGCTCTATTTTGAAATAAATGGTGTGTAAACGCTCCTAATTTCAAAATAAGCTATGCAATTGACATAGCTCAATTTGCATAGCTTATTTTGAATTAAGCCCTGCTGTGTAGATGCACCCAGAGGAGGAGATTTAAAATGTTTGTCCCTTTTTAAAGTGTCTCTCTTATTAGTAACTTCCTGCCTTTCTAACTCTTTGTTTAGACATGTATCTTTAGGGTATTTTCCCCTGCGGTTCCTAATGCTAAATATTTGCAATGTAAATGCAAGCTTTACCAAGCTTTTGTATGTCTAAGGGTATGTTGGAATTTAATATTGCATCTCTGAGGCACTGCATTGTATTATTACAATAACATATAATTAAGAAGGTCTCCACAAGTAAATTGTTTAGACGTTATACATATAAATCCATAGTACCAATGAGGAAAACACACAACATCATATTACTGATATATAGATTTCATTCTACTATATAGTTTTAGTCAAAAGGCTTTGTTTTCAGTTGCTTCCTTATGCAAAAGCAGCCACTGAGAGCAGTGTGATGATATAATAAACTTGTTAAATATGAAATATGCTATTTGTTTTTTCTGATTTTCAATTCAGTTACGTTTGAGGTTTTTTCAGAAAGTTTTTTAAAATCCCTTCAAGGCATCCATTCACAAGCTTGGAAGACTGTAGAGTCATAATCAATGACTTGAGTTAAACCAGGGGCGGCTTTAATTTATCTATATATTCCTAATAATTTTATTGCATGGCTTGCTACATTTCAATACTATAGCTATATTACCCCGAGTGAAGAATACAATGCATAATTAAGCACATCTTAATTATTTACAATGCAATGTTAAAACCTTTGATATAATGTAATTATTGTACTCCATAGAAAATCAATGACTGCTTGAGCAAGATAAATAAATACCAAAACCAATGTTTCCTGAAAGTAAAACATTGATTGTTTTTATTAATTTATCTTCATTTACTCTTTCTATATATAATAGAAATAAATTTTCATCCATGTGATGTAAGTTAAGAGGAGAGATTGGCCGGCAGACAGGAAAACCTTTCCCCAAAGTTTTATCCCTCATAAGGAAGTTCTGAAATTGAATAACTAAATATGCTGTCCTACCACTACTGCTATGTGAATAAAAAGCTGAGAACCAGAAAATTATTGGTTTTCACTTGATCTTGGCAACTGAGAATTCACATAGTAAAAATGAAATCTAGAGACTGCTTTTAAGGTGATTCAACTGACTATGAATAAGAATTGGAAAATCTTACTCAAGCGATTAAAACATCTAATCCTTCCAAGTCTAAATATAGATGATCATCAATAAATGTTGACATGTCAATTTCACCATACCCATGCAAACAAAAAATATTTCCACTGAAGATAATCAAAATGTACAGATAGGCAAAATAAGAAAAATGCTGTGAAAAAAAATATGATTTAAAGCTATTTACACTGCATATTTTGACATGGACAGCGCGAATTTGTGTTCTTAATGTGTTCTTTGTGTTTTTTAAATCTTGATGTCTCCTGTAAATGAATAATTGTCTGAACCCCTCCCCATCACTTCACTCCACTCGTAATTTCCTGCAACTCTAAAAATGTAAATACAGGCAGTCCCCGGGTTCCGAACAAGATAGGGACTATAGGTTTGTTCTTAAGTTGAATTTGTATGTAAGTCGGAACTGGCTCCAGATTCAGCCGCTGCTGCTGAAACTGACCAGGGGCTGACTGCAGGAAGCTGGAGGCAGAATTGCTCTGCCCCCAGCTTCCTGGAATCAGCCACTGATCAGTTTCAACAGCGGCTGAATCTCGAGCCTGGGACAGAACAGCTGGGCTGCCAGGTAAGTCCCTGCAGGACCAACCCAGCAGCACCCCAGCTGCTCTACCCCAGGGTCCACAAAAAAAGCCTGGTCTGCTGGGGGGGGGGAGGGCGCACTAGCTGCGCGCCCCTCCCCCCCAGCAGACCAGGAACATGGGGAGCAAAGCCGCAGCGGCGGTGGGGTGCCATGCCTCTGAGGCTTTGCTCTGGCAAAGCCTGAGAGGTGCGGGACCCCGCTGCCGCTGCGGCTTTGCTTCCGGTGTCCCTGGTCTGCTGGAGATGGTCCCCAGCAGACCAGGGACACCCGGAGCAAAGCCGGGGAGGCGGAGGGGTCCCGCGCCTCTGAGGCTTTGCTGTGGCAAAGCCGGGGAGGCGCGGGACCCCACCACCACTGCGGCTTTGCTCCCGGTGCCTCTGGTCTGCTGGGGACCGTCTCCAGCTGACCAGGGACACCGGGAGCAAAGCCACAGTGGCAGCGGAGTCCCGCACCTCTCAGGCTTTGCCAGAGCAAAGCCTCAGAGGCGCGGGACCCCTCCACCTCCCCGGCTTTACTCCGGGTGTCCCTGGTCTGCTGGAGACAGTCCCCAGCAGACCAGGGGCACCCGGAGCAGCTTTTCTCGCCCCGGCGGTCGAGGTGGCGGGACCACTGCGCTCTGGGCGGTCCCGCTGCCTGCGAGCTCCGGGGCAAGAAAGCACCGTTTGTAAGTGCGGATCCGATATAAGTCGGATCTGCGTAAGTTGGGGCCTGCCTGTAGAAGAGATTTTTAAAAAAGTTTTGAAATAAACATGGATATTATCAATCAAAATTATACATTCAAAAAAACATGAATTTGATCAAGCTTCGCTATATTCCACCAAAGATCCCATCACAATCAGGGCCACAGCACTAGACGTTGTATAACTACAGAAGATGAAATTTCTGCCCAGAAGTGCTTACAAGAAAAATGTTTCCCTTTCCCCCATTATTCACAGCTCAAGGTGAAATCCTGACTCCATTGAAGTCAATGGGAGTTTTATCATTTACTTCAGTTGCTAGCATTTCATCACAATATTTATATAGAGTTCGACTTTTATCTCTTTATACATCTTTGCTTTTTCTGAGAGGGGAAAAAAGTCATTACTGGCAATCCCAACCAGTCCGGTAGCTTAGTGTCTGCTGCAGGCATTACACCAGAAATGTGTCCTGAGAAGCTGTTTGAAGATAGAGAAGCAGCAGAGCGGAGGAATGCTGTTCCATACACAAGGCGCAGTATTGAAGAAAGCACAGATGTGGTTGTTGGAGAAGCTGACAGAGGGTAGAAGCTGAAGATTTTCTTCACAATCACCCAAAAATGTGAAATTATCATGGTCACACTGGGAAATCTGCCCATTTAATCCATGACATTTCATTGACTTGAGTGAAATTAGTCTTGCTCTTACTTCCTCTGCTGTAAAACAATACCTGGGCTTTCTGTGTCTAGTAAAAGATGTTCTCATATTAGAGTCTCTCCTTTGGGAACTGCCTCCCCACGCCTTGAAAACCTGTCAGAGAATGACTTCAGTGATTCCTTGGGAAACTGAGGCTCAGTCTGTGTGCCATTTGATTGGCTCGTCTTGCTTAGTTTTTAATTTTTTTGTTGCCATTTTGTTTTTGGTGATTTCTGTTCATCTCTCTAAAGTGCCATGGCAGCAAGTATTGTGAAGATGAGTCAGATAAATGAACGAGGCATTTAATGTTCTTGTTTATTCACAGTACTTTTAAAACAAGTACTTTCAATGAGTCTGGCAAGCATGTTTCTACAGCTGGCTAACATGCCGAAAGCACAACATACGGGTAGAGGATGGCTTTGTTTCCAGCTCTCCTGGGTTTTTTTTCTTTTAATCCCATCCCTTTAACTATTCCAATGCTTTTTTGTCATTTGAAATATCCATAAAGCAGCATCTTAATTCAGTTGTACAGAGATTCTTCTGTACCCTCATATCTGACACTTTCCTGTTGTGTATTTAGTGATGTGTATTTGTGTGTCTCATTCTCTTCCAAAGAGAAAAATTCAGTGGTGTTCTGGCTCTTTACGTGCATGTATTCTATTGACTGCGCTGTATGTTTATAGTAGGTAAGGTGAAAGAAAGTTAATTTACAAGGTGATGGTGAGGTATATGGCTGTATGGATACCACACATACTTTTCTGATTTGTCACTTCGTAGGTGACCCACAAACTCTCGAGGCCTGAGATGACTCAAAGCTTGTAATGCTAAAGGAGATGTTTTATTATTTTTTTATTTTATTTATTTTTAAAGATTTCAACATCGAGCCCATTTAATTATCTATTCATGGATCTGATAATAAACACATAGTTCTGTGCTGGCCAAGTACCCCTTCATGATAAACATTACATTGAAGAATAAAGATACATTATCATTTTCAAGCATCAATAATGAAATATTCTCACATACTCCCGTCTCCTTTTCAAGCCTACACTACAGTGAGTGATTTTCCATCTCTAATGCCCTTTTTATAAAGATTGACATTGTCTGGTCTTCATTTAATTATTCTTTGATTACTGGAACTGTGAAGGAGGGTTGGCAGCTCATGTTGATATATTTTATGTCTTAATTTCATAGCACATAATGCAATAACTTGGAAGGTAATATTCAGTTAAACCTTTATACCACCCTAACTTTCACTTTGTTCCTAATGCTCATAATATTTTGATTTTGTTTGTAATGAAGTCTGCAGAGACAGGTTTCTTTGATCAGCCTAAGTAGATACATGTTTTTGTGCAATTATCTTTTAAAGTTGCTGAACTTTTGTCTTTTGTAACTTCTATTGTTTAAATTATTTATCAAGCATAATGTGAGCTTGCTAATAAAGGTGTATGAATGTGTGCATGTGCATGCTCTAAATTAGCACTAGAGACATACCAAGAGGCTAAGAGTGATTTTTTATTACGTGTTTTTGACATTGTATTTCACGTGATTTGGCAAAAGAAACATTTGGGGGTGTCTGGTTATTCAACTACTTGAAATCCCGAGCTTGCAAAATTAGTGGCAGTGGTCTACTTTTTAAATGTAAATCTTCAAAACTACATTTATAACTAGGGCTGTCAAGTGATTAAATACTTTAATTGTGATTAATTGCGTGCACTGCCCCTTTGAAACACTGCGATGGCATTTCAAAGGGGCAGCGCTGCAGAAGCCCGGGATAAGCTGGAGTTCCCAGGCTCAGTGCAGCTGCCCCTTGGAAAGGCCACCCCGGTGTTTCCAAGGGGTAACACCGCGGGAGCCCGGGGTCAGCTGGAGTCCCCAGCTGATCCCAGGCTTCATGCAACACTGCCCCTTTGAAGTGCCATGGCTCCTAGTGCGCTGCCAGAGCAGCACTTCAAAGGGGCAGTGCAACTCGGAGTCGGGGATAAGATGGAGTGCCCATCTGATCCCTGGGTCCACATTGCGCTGCCCCGTTGGGATGCCCCTTTGAAGCACCGGACTGGGGTCAGCTGATCCTGGGACTCCAGCTGATCTCAGGCTCCTAATGTGCTGCCCCTTTGAAGCAGCGTTAATCCTTCCCTGCATCAATCACAGGCATTAACGCACATCAATTGACAGCCCTATTTATAACATTTGGAAAGCAGAGTAGAATATGACAATAAATGGGCATATACGTCACCTACTCAGATATTAAGCACTACATGTAGCATATCTACTGTCTGTAGCCTCTTACAGAAAGTCCATTTCAGATTTTTGGCTTATTCCATATGTTAAACATGGAACCGTGCATATTTTAATACTGAGAGTAATTAACCAATGGACATGGTGGATTATCCCTCCACTGAAGTCCTTAAGTCAAGACTGCATGGCTTTCAGAAAGATAAGATATACTTAGGGCCTCTGTTCTTTGATGTTTGCTAATTTCATTTTTTCAAGGTTTATTTTTTAACAATTTTTCACTTTTATATAGGTGTCCTTAAATCAGGTGGGCAGGACAGTTGTATATTCTGTAATGAGTGATCTCTTTGTTAAAGCGCTCTAGTATCCTTTCAACCAACAGTATATAAAAGAGCCTTAGGAAAACTTTAGTGCACACCAGCAAGGTGTGCATGAACCTATTAATATGCAATATGCGGGTGTGCTTTAGAAATGCCACACCCATTGACTGCTTTACTGCTTTGTGTAAACAACCCCTTTGACCCATGTAACCATTTCTTCTTATTATTTTTCTGGTATTTATTGGATAAACACTGATTTTTTTAAGAATAGTATTTTTATATTGAAATGTTTTATTGGTCAAAACTGAAAATCAGACCCTCTAGATATGCTCTAGCTCAGACAAAAGTTATGGGTTTGTAGCAAAAATGACTAGGTGAAATTTATGGCATGTGTTATTGAGAAGGTCTGAGTTGATGATGAGCTCTTCCAACCTTAACATCTTAAAAAAAAAACCAACAACAAATGGTCTGGTAGCACTTTATAGACTAACAAAACATGTAGATGGTATCATGAGCTTTTGTGGATACAGCCCACTTTTTCAAATGACCGGAGCTTAAAATCTAAGTAACTCAGAAAGAACAGGAGTCTTCCCATTGACTTCAATGAGTGTTGAATGAAGTATTGTGATAGCAGGTCAGCACCCTTTTTTCCCCTCTTTTTCAGAAAATCCATGGAGTACAACAAAGCATGATATTAGTTACTCCTGGGGAAGTCTGCACCACTGCGCATGTGTAGAATCTGTCCCCCACATTTTGTTGCTTCCCCACCAAAAAAAAAAAAAGGCTTTCTGATGGGAAAGCAAAGGGAAGCCATATGATAAGCCATGCAACCCTCCCCAAGAGTGTTTCAGGTGCCCAGGGCAGCCTTCAGACAGGTATATCATTAGAGGGCAAAGGAAGGACTGGAAGATCTGACTAGTGGCTCCTATCCTGTGCCAGCTTAGCTGCTAGGTTGGGGAGGACAGGACTTCCCCTTCAGGGCTTCTGGGGCTGGGCTAGACACACCCTCAGATTTCTCCCAGAGCTGCAGGAAGCCTGAAAATGCCATCTCATTGCCTTGCTTGCCACACACATCACTCTTCAGCTATAAGGGAGGGATCCCTGTACAGGGATCTCCATGCATGCAGAATTCCTCAAACCTATACACTCCTACTCAGTCCCTGCACCTAGACAACCCTGATGAGCCACGTACCTCAGGCCCCCTGATGGGGGACAAATGGGGCAATTGCCCCAGGGTCCAGTTATTTCAAAAGGTCCTGGGACTCTCAGTCGGTGCTACTGCAGCAGCAGCGCTGATGGCCAGAGCCCCAGGTCCTTTAAATCACTGCTGGAGTACTGGTCTATGCAGTTCTGAGAGCTGTCGGAGGACCAGTGCCATTCTCCAGGTGTCACTGAGCACTGGCTGTCCCTGCCCCACCCCTTTCAGCCAATGCTCCACCTTTTCTGGAAGCGTAGACAAAGTCCCTTCCTCTTGCCCAGGGGCCTGTAGAGTCAGTTGGCACCCTGCCCCACCTCAATGAGCCCCCACTCCTCCAGCATCTGGACCCCTAACGGAGACCCCTATACCCAGCCCCCCCTCCAAGGTCTGTCCCGCACACTGATCCCAACCACAGTTACCTGAACCCCCCCTGAAGAGTCCCATTACCATTGCGCCCAGAACCCCCAGCACGCAGTGACTAAGGGGTTAAACTCAGGTAATTAGCAAGGGTGTTGGCAGGGGGCCAGAAGAATCAATGGGGATACAGTGCTGAAATTTGAATTGGATATAGATACCTGGCATGCTCTTACTTTGTGGAGATTGCTAAGAAAAGGGCGGGAGAGATCAGATAAAGGTATCAGAATTACTATGTGTATAGGAAATATTGGACATGAGAGTGAATTGGACCTTGACATACAGATCAGCATGCATCATGCGTAGAAAGAAAAGTGTATTTAGTCAGGATCAGGGTAGTTATCTTTGTTTTGGTTGTTTGGTTTAAACTGCTCTGTATGAATCCATTCTTTCCCTCCCCCTTTCATTATCTAAGCATTGTTCCCAGGGATTTTCTCTGTGTTTTAATTTGTTTAGCTTAGTTGCTTTGTACACCTAGCAACCAAGTCTGCTTTATCAAGTATATCTGTTGTTTGTTTAAAAAAATCACTTTTCTTTAATGTATTGATTTGATTCCTATGTCCTGGAAGGTAACAGGGGGGTCTCTGTGTATTTGTCTGCCTAGGACTGGGTGGTCAGCTACCAGAGACTGCAGCTTGCTTCTCTCTCTCCTTTTTTCAAGCTCCTTTGGGGCAAAAGAGCTTGGGGTACCTCTGGGGAAGGAAGTCAAGTGTTTCGGCCTGTGTTTTACAGTGAAATCACTCGATGGTGGCAGCTTTTTGTTTGTTCGTTTTCCTCAGAGCCAGGGCATCTGTGACTGTGGGGAGTTTTTTTGTAAGCAGAAGCTAGAGAGGCAAGGTTTTTAAGGTCTTTGCAGGCCCCCCTCTTCTGCACTCGGAGTGCCAGAGTGGGGAACAGCCCTGACACCCCCAATCAGACCCTGTGCATCCAGTTCACCTTCACATGTGGATCCTCCACTGAGCCACCCACACCCAGATAGCTCCACTCAGAAACCGTGTCAACCCACACCTGGATCCTGCCTTGCTGATTCTGCCTGCTCACACCTGGTGCACTTAGCACAGAAGGGCAGGTTGCTAGGATGTTTCTGGGGCAGGGAAATCCTTGCATTGTCAGGTTTGGGTGTGGCCTCACTGTTGTCAGTGTCTCGAGGGAGCTGCACATTGATCTCCCAGTGTAGCCAGTGGCCTATGCTCCCCAGTGCCTTGCTGCAGCCTCCACATTTATTTGACAAATAAAATTTGCAGAATTTTAATATTTTTGGTGCTTTTCTTGGGGGGGGGGCACAGAATGCCCTCAGGAATTATTAAAGTATAGACCTCAGGGGAACACGAACATCTAATGGCATTATGTGAATTTGGGTAAGTAAGTCCTGGAGAATTCTTGTTCCATTAGAGTTATTATTGTGGCTTTTACAAGGCTACATTAACTCAGGGCCTTCACCTGTAGTTCAGTGTAACCAATTATGTCATAAAATACACCACCAGTTAATAACAAGGAGGCTCAGAGACATCAAGCAGCTCAATGGATCACAGACACATGGAATAGCGTGACCCTTACTACAGAGGGAAGAGAGCCACCTATAAATGAGCCTGAGTCCTGAGCGAGAAGAGAATTATATGTTCCTGTCCATTATTGGGTCTTTGGTTCAGGTAGCTTTGTATAGCTTTCAGTTGAATAAACTGTATAACTGGGAATAATTGCAAATGAATGTTGCTGAAATGTTTGACTAATGAGGTGGCAATAAACTAGCCCAGATTCCATGTAGTAAATTTATTTTCTGCTGCAAGCTAAAAGCTCAGTATATGTTACTTACTATTATTTGTATAATCTACCATGCATTAAGCAGATCAATGGAGAGTAAAGTACTGTAGAGGCCCAAGCTATCAAACTGGTAATATAAATTGGCTGAGGATAAATCAGACCATGACAAGGTCAATATAGGATACGGGGCTTGATTTAACTCACAAGAAAGTAATTTCTAGTACATATTAAATGTGCAGCAGGATTCCAAGGTCTAGGATTAGAGGCTATAGTGTGTGTTGGAATGGTGGGGATTGGAGATGTTTGATATTCAGATCCCTTGAACAAGTTTTTGTAGACTGCAATGCTGTGATTAATGACCATTTTGAGCATTAAAAGATGAGGGGGAAAAAGCATCTTGTCATTAAATAAACTGTGGATACCATTCTTAAGAGCATCTTATTGTAAGGCATATATACTGTGAAAATGGAAGACTGATTCTGATTCAATGGCTGATGGGTATAATAATATATTATTATATGTTCACCAAGCGCAAGTCATGCCTGACCAATATGATTAGCTTCTATGATGAGGTAACTGGCTCTGTGGATATGGGGAAGCCAGTGGATGTGATATACCTTCACTTTAGCAAAGCTTTTGAAACGGTCTCTCCACAGTATTTTTGCCAGCAAGTTAAGGGAGTATGGATTGGATAAAGGGACTGTAAGATGGATAAAAAGCTGGCTAGACTGTCAGGCCCAATGGATAGTGATCAACAGTTCAATGTCAGGTTGGTGTCGGTTTCTAGCGGAGTGCCCCAAGGATCTGTTCTAGGTTTTGTTCAACATCTTTATTAATGACCTGGATGAGGGAATGGATTGCCCTCCCCAGCAAGTTTGCAGATGACACTAAGATAGGGGGAGAGGTAGATACTCTGGAGGGCAGGGATAGGGTCCAGAGTCACCTAGGCAGATTAGAGCAGGGGTTCTCAAACTTTGTGACACCGCGATCCCCTAAAATGCTAAGTGAATTTGTGTGACCCCCCCACCCTCACTGCTCCAAAGTTAAGCCGAAAAAAAAGATGCAAGTGGGAGCCAAAGTTAAGCAAAAGTTGCACCACTTTGTCCAATTTGGGACTGCACACTAACTGCCAATGCACCCACCCCTCCCCCTGAACCGTCCCCCCAGTCTCCCCATCCCAATGCCCTCACCCCTGCCTCAGAGCCAGGTCCCTCTAGCTCCCCCCATCCCAGTGCACTCCCTCCTCCCCCTGAGGCAGGCATCCTCAGCGTCAGGAGCCCCGCTCCAATCAAATCTCCCCCCTCATCCCCCGCAGAGCCAGGCACGGAGAAACAATCTTACTTTTAAAGTGGCTGCTCCTGCTGCCCAGCCCGGCTGCCTCAGCTCGCAGCTTGTAGAGGAGGCATCATGTGGCCAGCTGCTGGCCTCTGTGTTATACCAAATAAAAGCAAGCAGGATCTTTTGAGGGGGATAAGGAAAAAAGCCACATTTATTGTAAAGATAATAAAAAAATAAAGAAAAGATAGAAGCAAACAACGTTGTTTAACTACTTATTCCTAACACTACTTAACCCTTATACACTTATATATATATATATATATATATATATATATATATATATATATATATAACCATTTATTCATACATCCATTTATTCAAGTTCTGTGTATAGTTACCAGCCTGGAAGTTGCTTGTGACAGAATACTGGCCAGGTACTCTGTACACAAGTGATGGTAGTGGGGAGCGAAGTCCTGATCAAATGCGCATCTGAAGCTCCTGATGGGCTGGCAGCAGAACCTTGGACTCTGATTCCATAGTTTTTTAGTCCAGTTCTTATAGGAATTTCTTCCTATGCCAGTCTATGGAAATTGCTGCATCATGCTGATGTCTCCAGGGTGGCTGCCAGGTGCTCGTCAGTGATCTTATCGGGTGGACCTCCAGTACTTGGTTTTCTCCACTTGACACCTTTTGGTTGCACTGGCACCTGACGCCTTCTTCAGCCCTTTGTTGCTGTATTCTCAGGCTGGCACCTCTCAGAACCATTCACTCATCATCCAAGCACTCTCTCTCTCTTACATACATTCCTTAATTAATGTTTCCCATACAATATTTTTGTATAATAATAACTTTACATATATTAGAGTTGTAGTTACAAAAAGTTTCTGGGTGGTATTGCTTAAAACATTCTCTGGGTGCTGAGTAAAGTTACAATGTTTTAAAGAGAACAGGCGTCAATTAAGTAACAATGCCCTTAGTCAATTACAGGGCTTGGCTCCCATAGCAGAGTTAGTGGTTTGACAATGCATTGTTACAATGTATCTTTGCAATGTCAATTTCAAGCAGCCCCTTGCACAAACTTGAGCATGCCCTGGAGCGCAGGGGGGGGGGGGGGCTGTTTCTGGTTACATAGGATTATATTCTTAACAGGTCTAAGTTACATGACCTAATACATTATATTCTAAAGGGGCAATAATAATAATAAATTTAAACATTTAACAATCTTAACAAATAATAATAATAAGAAGAATTAATAATACATCTAAATACTTTAAGTTGTGGGGAACAAATTATGGGGAGTCACTTCCATTTGGGGGAATCACATTTTTAATACATTAATATGTTATCCCTACATCTGTTGCTCACGTGGGCCAGAGCAACGTGCACTCCGCTCCCCCCTAGCATGGTGCCTGGCCCTCTTGCCCCCCTTCACTAGACTCTGCTGTGCTCCTCACTCCCCCGCTCCCCTGCCTGACGTGGCAGGGGTCCAGGTGAAAACTGGACACCTGGCAACTGAGATGCCAGGGAGAGACAAATTTTTGCATTAAAAAAAATGGATCGACTTGCGACATCCACCCCCCGCTCCCGTAAGTTGCCTGTGACCCCCCTGGGGGTCACGACCCACAGTTTGAGAAATGCTGGATTAGAGGATTGGGCCAAAAGAAATCTGATAAGGTTCAATAAGGACTAGTGTAGAGTCTTGCACTTGCGGCGGAAGAATCTCAAGCATTGTTATAGCCTGGAGACCGACTGGCTAAATAGCAGTTCTGCAGAAAAGGTCCTGGGGATGACAGTGGATGAGAAGCTGGATATGAATCAACAGTGTGCCCTTGTAGCCAAGAAGGCTAATGGCATATTAGGTTGCATTAGGAGGAGCATTGCCCTTACAGAGTTGTCCTGTGTCTTAACTACAAGACCTTTCCTCCTCCCATGCACAAGTCAGCATAAACCACAAAGAAGAACCATTTCAGCATCTTTTGAAACTCTAAGATGAGATGAGCAAATGCATGTCCCAAACTTGCTCTTTATTTGTATCATGCAATCGGTGATAATCAAAGGTTTATTTGCCAGCCCTGAAGAGGTTAAGAGGTTGTGTAGTTCCCAATGAAAGTTGTATTAAAGCCTGTAGACAGCTAGAGAGAGCCCATGTGAGATGCTTTCACAGTGTTTACTGAAACTAAGAGCTGGTATATTCCAATCAAGAGAGATAGTTTAATTACAATCTAAATTTACATTTACACGCATTCATTAAGGTGGTTTCAGAGACATAGCCATGCTCTGAGTGCATGTTATCTTTCAAGATCTGAAATTTAAAATAAACAAAGGAAGCACTTACCTTAAGAACTCCATAATCGACGGTACCTTTGCCCTTCAGAGACATTCATTAAGCACCAAACTATGAATTCTGGAGTGGGTCTCTCTCTCCTGTTGAAGCTCTTCCACTTTGGCCCAGTGACTAGTTCATATAGAGATGGTGTGAGAGTGACGCTATAGCCCAGTGGCAGGGCACTCCTGGGAGATAGGAGATCTGGTTTCAAGCCCATGCTCCACATCAGGCAAAGCAGTAACTCTAAGTATAGAACTCATTTTGTCTACAGCATTGTCTGTGCCACATGGTTAAGTAAGGTGCCTTGCATTGACCTACCTGTGGAAGTGTCTGCACTTAAATTGGTCTCCCACTGATGTAAGGGCCTCTCTAGGCCATTTTAGTAACACCACTCTCCTGAGTGGTGTAGAGTCACCATCAATGTAATTATGTCAGCATAAGCACTATTTTCATTGACTCGTACTGGCTTTCAGTAATTGGTCCCAGTCGCAAGACAGGACACTGGGCTAGATGGACCTTTGGTATGACCCAGTATGGCCGTTCTTATGTTCAGGAGCTGTCTCACAATGCTCCGTACTGACAGTACAATTGATACAAGCACTCTTGGTGAGTACATGCTCTACCAACATAAGAAGCTAAGTGTGCACACACACAAGTCATTTAATAACAGTGGTGGCTATACACTGATTGTAAGTTATTTACCTATAACCGCTTTGGTTTTAGTTACTCAATTTCTGATGTGCCCTATCACACAACTCTTGGTTAGCTACATTAAATATCTAAAAAATTCAAGATACAAACTGAATACTTAATACCAGTGGCTAATATGTTTGAATCTTGCATGGATTTGCATGTACACTTAGTATAGTGTATGCTAAGTGAGCATGATCATGATAGCTGTGTCTTGTACAAGGCCCAGTCCAGTAGGGAAGGCAGGATAGACTCTGAGCATAAGAATGGCCATACTGGGTCAGACCAAAGGTTCATTTAGCCAAGTATCCTGTCTGCTGACAGTGGCCAATGCCAGGTGCCCCAGAGGGTGTGAACAGAAACAGATAATCATCAAGTGATCCCTCTTCTGTCATCCATTTCCAGGCCCTGACAAACAATGGCTAAGGACACCATTCCTACCTATTTTGGCTAATAAGTATTGATGGACCTATCTATGCATTTATCTAGTTCTCTTTTAAACCCTGTTAAAGTCCTGGTCTTCATAACCTCCTCTGGCAAGGAGTTCCACTAATTGACTGTGCGCTGCATGATGAAAAACATCCTGTTTGTTTAATATTTGTTATGCCCTTCCAGCATGATTGTGAACCATTAATAACTACTCTCTGAATTGTCAAACAACTATCTATAACCGCTTTGGTTTTAGTTACTCAATTTCTGATGTGCCCTATCACACAACTCTTGGTTCGCTACATTAAATATCTTAAAAATCCAAGATACAAACTGAATACTTAATACCAGTGGCTAATATGTTTGAATCTTGCATGGATTTGCATCAACCATTCTAGTTTTGCCCATGCTCTATAATTAAAGCTGGATAGTTTGGATCACAATGAAATCATGAACAGTAGGCTACAATTAAACATTTGTTGGGTTATCCTGTAACACATTCATAAAGTAGATAGACAAGGTATACTTTAAAGGATAATTCAAATAGCAATCAAAGCACTACTCACACAGAGTGAATACCTATTGCACACAGTAAATAACTTCATAAACAGATGTATAGCACATTGGAAGTTTCCAAGCCATATAATCCAACACATGGGAAAGCTTTTCTAAGCTTGTTGTGAAACATGTTTGTGTGTGCAAACATAGCAGCTAGATGATGGCATAGAATTCTATTTTCCTCTAGAGCAACCCATCCTACAAATCACATTACTACCAGAATGAACAGTCTCCTTCAATCCTGATGTCCTCTCTTTCACAGCATGAATCACTTTCACTGTTCACTTTCAGTTATGAGTCCCTGAAGTAGCTTGATTCCTCTGACTTGGCTTAAGCCTCACTAGGGAGAACTGTAAAAACGATGTTGTGAAAACCTAGTTTAAGGAAACTGTATTTTGGGTATAAGAAAGTGTAGATAATTGGCCCCATGATTGCCTCATTTGTGTGTTAGAATTGCCCATGGGACCCAGTGAGTCAGGAATATGTCTTGTTGGGGCCTCTCAGGGGCAGTAATGCCATTCCCATCACACACAGTAAAGTGTAAACCTAGAGAGTATAAACTTCGCTACGTTTTTCCCACAGAACAAATACAAAATGAAGGGCAAATGTTCATGTTTTCCTGTTTAAAATACTGATTAAACATTGTTATACAAGAGGAGGCAGCATGACACATGACTCACAGCTGAGAGTGGGTGAGAACAAACCACCCACCCCTGTGTACTTCTCCACTATCTGTGGGGTTGGTGCTGCTTCAGGCAGGAGGTTGGACTAGATGACCTCCTGAGGTCTCTTCCATCCCTAGTCTATGATTCTATGAATGCTCTCAAAATGAGATGAGACTGAGCAAAAGTTTAATGAGGGGGAATGGAAATAAAGATGTAGGCACATAGGGGCTGTAAGGTTTGGAAGAGAATAATGAATTTGTGTGGTAAAGGTCAGCAAGCCAATGATGCAACTCAAGGATGAGTGAGGGAGACAAGTGAAACAGTGGAAGAAGATGACTTTAACAATAGCAACATAGATAAAGGCTGGGATTTTCACAGGACCCAAGGGAGTTGGGGAACTTGCTCTTTTACATTTACTTGGCAATCCCAACCAAACTGGAAAAAGGAGGAATGGGAATTGGGATATTGGCCAGAGGAAGCTTACAGAAATCTAGGGGAGAGTTCTAGAAAGACAGTCTGTTGGCAAGGATTTTAGCAATGGGCAATAGCATAAGATGGATGTTTAGTGATATGATATAGCAAAAAACAGTGAAAGTGTGGAAGTGGGAGTAGAAGAGGAAGCTCTGAGGTTACACTAACAGAGAAGAGAAGCAGTAGAGAGATGAGGAGAAAAAAAATCAGGAACTCCATGCTGGACAGGCTGAATCTGACAGATTTGGAGGGCAGAAAGAAATAACAAGTGGAGGACACAGATAGGGAGAAAGGAACAAGGATACAATGAAATTGAAAGAATGAAAGACTATGTGAAAAAACTAGGCAGATGTAGGTTTGGGAACAAGGGTATAGCGATGAGAGGAACAGAGAAAAGTAGCTACTGAATAGAGTTATGGATTGGTGTTTTATGTGACTTTGAATAGACTAGATTTTGAAAACATAAATTTTACAATAGCTGCTACCAATGCATAATTCTTCAGATCTACTCTCTGTAGAAAAACTCTATGGAAGAGATTGTTCTGACCAGCAGCTTTTGTATGTTTGCTTGAGTGACTATAATTTGCAAAATTTACCAAGTTCATGTCTAAAAGCCATAACGTTCCTTTCTCAAACCAAAGGCCTGATCCCCAGCATTAGTGGCTCACAGAGGGAAATACTAATATGTATTTCACAAATACAAAAACATGCTTTTTTAACATTGGTGTCGTATCTGGACTCTTTTTTGGAGCAACGTCATGGAAATCTAAAACAGAAATAGCTAAGAATCAATTCCTTTTAAAGTAAATGAAATAGAACTGGAAATATGTTCATTTTATGTTCACTTTAATCCCAGTGACAGTGACGTTACTTCTACCCTAGTAATCACCCACCCCAGAATTTATTATTTAATACATGCATCTTTTATATGACCTTTGGAGTTACAGGCGATAGCTATCCAAATATTTTATCCTGTTTTGCCTAATTAAAATTCCATTACTAGAAATGTGCCTCATGCGTCTGACTGGCTTCGGTTTGCATCAGATTATTTTATCATTAGAACAGAAGTATCTGAGATGTTATCCTCAAATGCCTATCCTATCACTGGTGCAATCCATATAATATTAACAATAATAACACTAATTCCTTATATTCATCTATCTCTGGTATTGTTTTTTGTGGATCACCTGCAAAAATACAGCATCATCTGCGTTTAGCTCTGTAAACTTGTCACTCTCCTATATAATTAATTTGATCTTATCAATTGATCATGGTTATCAAAGATAATGGATTTTATAGCAAAGTCAAATAACAGGAGAGCGAGGGCATCTGTGATATCTGCCTTTAAGAACTGAAAAAAAGGCTTGAATAATAGATCGTTAGTAATAGCCAAAGTCCCAGTCTTTGTGCCAACTATTGCTAAATCCCAATTCCCCAAGCGCTTGAGAGAAGGAAATTCCAGTGTCTACTTTTTCATTTATGGCTGACATCTGATCATTTTTAAATTTAATTTTTTACACAAAAAATGTGTTACTCTAATAAGCAGTCTGAAATTATTATTCAAGGATCTCATTTTGAAAGCTCCAGTTTTGACAAAAATATATCAGATAAAATATGTAAGCCTCATTGCCAATATTTTTTGCTAATATTTTTTTCCTTGGCACGAATCACTGAAATAAGCTTGTAATTGTTTCAGTTTTTCATATCTCTTCTTGGTTTCAGAATAAAAAGGTCTAATAGCACTCTTAAGAACGTCTTGCAATTTATCATTCACAAATGCTGGGCTTAATAGCATAATGCATAAAACTTAACCCAGATACGCTTTACTTTTTAAAAAAAGATTAAAATTCTGCAGAGAGTGTAATAAATCTGAATGTTTAACTACTTCAGAGTCAGGTGCTTCCAGGGCTTCAGCTGTGTAAAATGTTCTTTCTAATTTCTCCTTTTATTGGCTAGTGTTTTGGGGAGCATGTTTAAAATTATTACCTGTCAAGATCTCCATAAGAAGATTATTTATCATAAAGCACAAAGTGTTTCCGATAGGTGAAAATAATTTTGATAGATTGACTTCAAGTATGTGTCAGTACAGCATATTTAACTTTTACAAAGTGAGAGTTCAGTCAGTCCTATGTAATGAATCACCCCTAGTCAGACAATCATACACACAACCCTAGGTGTCTGCTTTGTCTCAGGCTTTCTGCTTCTAACACATGTGCATACAGATGCACACAATCTCAACTAGTCCCTATATTTGCAACACCAAGTCCCGCAGCCCATAGGTTAGCTCTGATCATGCCTCTTCAGGTACTTTGGGTGGTAGCTTTTGTTGTTTCTGGTTACCTCACTACATAAAAGGGGGCTTAATTCTACCTTCCAGACAAAGTGCTTTAACAAAGTCTGTTACTGTCTTTGGATCAAAGACTCACTTGATGGCAGCCATTAGCACCTTCCCGCATAACAATAGACAATCATTTTCTATTCTGTGTTTTTTATTCCTGCTTGGTTTCAATAATAATTTTGGCTGGAGATGTCCTGAATTCAGAAATGGCTCTAAACTGTTCGGGATCTTTCACATAGAGTAACATGTGGAGCCATGCCCCATCCAGCTTCCACCACTTTTATGACTGAGTTCACCCTCGAGCCTCTATGCAGACTCCTGATCAGGACTGGATTCATGGGTATGCAACTCTGGTGATTATCTGGGATTCCCAGCTTAGGGTGCTGCTGCGTCAAAAGAGAAAATGAACATTTGAAGTAAAAATGTTTCAGGTTTCATTTCTGACTAACCTCTTAAACTGTTCTGCCATGTAGAATTTTGTGGAGCCCTCTCAGCTTTCTGAGAACCACATTTTCTGTGAACCTCCTGGAATGTTTTCAGCCATGCCCTCATGGGTATGCAAGATGCAACAGCTCTGCAACTTCTCTGAGTCCTCCCAGAGAGCCTGAACATTCCTGACAGGCACATTTGTGAGTTACTTTAAAAGAGTCAGTCTCAGAGTCCTTTGTAAGTATTGTCCTTCATGTGCACACAGTCACAACTAGCCCCTAAAATGGTGTGTTGATGTTGTGAGCTGCTAAAGCAGCTGTTGTGTTTATGTGGTAGAAGAAATGTTTTATATATTATTTTGTAGAAACTTGGGCTCTTTCAGAGAAAAATACTACAGAAATGTGAGAGTCTCATGTCATTAGTTAATCATAACACCTGACAGGAAGAACGTGTTAAAATACATAAATTCTTATAAAGCTTCTTTCGCCATCCCCATCATATATATAGTAGCCCAGTGTCTTAGAGTCTGTAACGCCGAAATGCTGGCTGTTCCCTCTGGGGGGTGCTGTTGCTTAAATGCTGGCTGTTCCCTCTGGGCAGCCCATGCTGCATGGGGAGCGCGGGGCCTAAATGGCCGCTTGCTCCCCCGTGGTGGCCCCACTGTGTGGCACAGAAGTCAGCTGAGTGCCACAGCAGGAGGCGAGGGGGGCGGGGTGGTGACGTGCGGCATGATAGCGGCTCCAGACCCCACCCCCTGGTCGTGAACATCACCGCCCTGCCCCCCTTTGCCTCCCGCTGTGGCACTCGGCTGACTTCTGAGCTGCTCAGCCATGCCGCTGCATGGGAGCAAGTGGAGCAAGTGACCGTTTGGGCTCTGCACTCCTCACGCAGCACAGGGAGTGCGGCGCCCAAACAGCCGTTTGGGCTCCGCGGTCCCCCGAGTGAGTGGCAGGAGGGGGAGGAGAAGAGAAAGAGAGAGACAGAGAGAGAGGCAGGAGGTAGAGGAGAGCTGAGAGAGAGAGAGAGAAAGAGAGGGGGAGGCAGTAGGGGGAGGCGAGAGAAAGAGAGAGAGACTAAGCGAGAGACCGGAGGCTCAGGAGAGAAGACCGATGTGGAGGAGAGACCTGAAAATCCCGTCTTATGATGGGCTAATTGGCTAGTCTCTGAAATCATCTCTGCTGTATCATTTCCCTAATTACTCCCTTTGACAGAAGATGGCAGCCTCTGTGTATTCTAGTTCAAGGAGATTTCTGTCCTCAGCATAGGTATCGGTTTCATTTCTTTTAAACTTGACAGAAGTGTCCCAAAAGAAAGTGAAATTGGGCAGAGAACTTGTCAAAAGCCTTTTGTTGTTGGCAAAGACTAGAAATGGTACTTTCATCACATTTTGGTTGGCAGAGGGTTGGAAAGGTGAGTAGGGTTTTTCTAGTAGAAATACAAAAAGCTCTGTGCTTGGTATGTTTATGATCCTTGCTGTGACAGCTGGGCCTGCAAAGTAGACCATTCATTGCCAAGCATAACCTAATTAATAAAATGAGGAGGAACTGGAAAATCTGGATCATTTCTTTAAGACTTTAAGTAAATGATTTTACTACAGTTGAATTTGATCCACACTTAGGGAAGCACTATTATTAAATATATAGTGCCATTTGGACCCACAACTACTCAGTGAGAAGATGCATGGATGGGTTGAGCACTGTAGGAACATATCAGTAAAACAAGTCACTCCCTATACCTGAACATTCCTGGACTGGTAATTAGATATCAGGATTCCTAACATCAACTTCAGTGGGAATTAGGGTGCTCAGTGTCTTGCCAGGACTAGGTTTAGTTGTAGTTTTTGAACAGACATCTCTTTTTGAGAGTCTTGTCATTTTACATCTCATCCATACTGTGAGCTAGTATTGAACAGTATGTTTTAAATACATTTTCCTTATTAAAAATCGGTGATTTGATTAGCCCAAATGATAAAAGCCACTTACCAACATATGAATTTTAAAAATCATGTAGAAAGTTAA
Source organism: Pelodiscus sinensis (assembly GCF_052426305.1). Taxonomy (NCBI): domain Eukaryota; kingdom Metazoa; phylum Chordata; order Testudines; family Trionychidae; genus Pelodiscus; species Pelodiscus sinensis. Next base: position 153,845,840 of record NC_143053.1, read on the forward strand.
AGGCAACTGTCAGAGGTGGGGAGAGCTGAAATGGAATTGAATTAGCAGTGGTGTGCAAAATCCAAGTGAGAGTCTCAGATGCTCTGGAATGTGATAAAAAGGTTCTAAAATGATTATCATAGATAGTAGGCTAGGTGTAATGCAGGAAGAAGTGATGGATACCACTGGGAATAATCTTAGAGGGGTAGCCATGTTAATCCGTAACTCTCTATATATTGAAACCACAAGTTGTCCTGTAGCATCTTAGATACTAATGTGTCTGTGTGCATATATGCGTGTTTGTGTGTGTGTGTGTGTGTGTATACATACATACATGCATAAAAGTATCATGAGCTTTCATGGACAAAACTCACTTCCTAAGATGGTTAGTCTCTAAGGGTATGTCTACACTAGGAATTTATTTCAAAATAAGTTATTTTGAAATAATAACTCCAGAAATAACTATTTCAAAATAGCGTATCGACACTACAGGTAAGCCTCAAAATTAGTCGAAGGCAGGCTCCCTTGATGTGGATGCACTACCTTGACCTAGAGCCCCAGGAAGCACTGGAGGGTAATTACTTTAAATGACTCTGGGGAGTAGTTATTTTGAAATAGCAGCAGTGGAGCATCCACACTACTGCTGCTTCAAAATAACTATTTCGAAATAAGTGTTATTCCTGGTGGAAAGCAGGAGTTGCTATTTTGAAATAATGGGCTTGGTATTGTGGATGCTCCATTTGTTATTTCAAAATAATTCCTTGTGCAGACAAGGGCTAAGGTGCCATGTTACCAGTGAGAACAGTTAGAGTTAAATGGAGGAGGTAACAACCTCAAACCTGTATGTGAGGGGCATTCTAACTTTTCTCAGGGGGGCAACTGGGATTGCTATCTGTTGGAGAGTAGCCATTGGGATGCAGTAGTATGTTATGCTGCTAGGATGGTGATGTGATGTGTTATGACACTGGGCTGATTCTCATTTACACTTGCCCCACTGGAGGGCATCTTATCTCTGATCATTTCTCATTCCAGTTATGTCCAAATAACACTATGTCATGTTCTGTAACTTCGGCGAGGAGTCCTGTGGCACCTTAGAGACTAACTGAAGTGTTGGAGCATAAGCTTTCATGGGCAAAGACCCACTTCATCAGATGTTCTGTAACTTGTTAGCAACCTACAATTATTCCAATATAAAACAGACCCATTCTGTAAAAATGGAATAGATGGAATCCTTAGGGCCAATGTAGACTTACTGCCGGCCTATGTAGTTGAAGAATAACTGTGGTTGGAGATGTCAGGTAAAGAAAGCAGATGAAAGTGGAGTGGTATGCCATGACACAGTATCTTGACTTTATATCAGCTTGAAATTATTTTGGGAGGAGGGAGGTACAAGCTAGTGAATGACTTTGTGAAACAGCAGCTAAAACTGACAATTTGCGTGTGTCGTTTAATCAATAAAGCCTTGGCATGGCTGTTTCTATCTGAGTCCTTGGATGATTTTTAAGGCAACCAAAATCTAGCTTTGCAGTTGGCTAAAAAATATGACGGTGGAGCATATGTAAATCCAGAGCAAATAGACCTTAGATTTCATGACCTGAAGCTGTCCCCTTCAGAAAAATTTCTTTTCCAGCCTCTTGAGAGTTGCACCAGTCAGCCAAATTGCACCCTTAAAGCATAAATGGGCACAACTTTGTTGAAATTGCACTTGTTCACGCCAGGGATGAAGTTAGTCCAGGAAGCAGCAGTGTGGAGATGAAGGAACCTTAATCAAGGGCAAAGAGGAGCATTTCATGGCTCGGGGGGAAGGTAGTGCTTGATATAGTTACATAGATATACTATTTTGCTTCATTCCCTACACTTTCAATAGTTTATTTAAAATGTCCTGCTGATCCAAAATAACGTTTTAATTACAAACACATTACAAGGAAAAAAATGTTAACGTGTATTGAATCACAGTTATATCCATTTGGTTACTATGAAATTACACAGCCATTTGGTACCATGCCTATTCTGTATGTATATATGCGCCATCAGAAGCATTAGGGTTACTTAATTTGCAATGAAAGAAGAAAAATATTGTCATAAATACAGAGCTACATTTTAGTTCTCGTTATCAAATTAAATATATCTGTGTATATTTGTTTAAAATTACTTTTGCATTAAATGGTATTAGTATAGTTAATATATTTAAACCATCATAAAATGTGTACTTATCACCACAGAAATATACCAAAGTAACTTTATACAACATAATGTTGCAGGTACACAGTCCACTCTAAGTAGTATGAGAAATATTTCTTAAACAATAGTGTAGACTAGAGTCATATGAGACCACAAGTGTGGCTTTGACAAGCTAGTCCTTCCACATGTACCATTTAGAGAGAGAGAGAGAGAAAGTTAGATACCAAATGGAATATATTTGTGGTTCTGATCTAAAGTCCATTTATATCAAGAAGAGCTTTTACATTGATTTACTGAACTGCATATCAGACCTATATTACACAAGACCCATCCCATGTTTATATATATCAAATTGAAGTGACAAAACCAAATTAAAATGGCCATCTGAAACATATGAATGTTGTGTTTAGGAGGTCTCGTTTTATCTCCCCAATTCAAAAAGGGAGCTGGCTTGAAAAACTAAAGCAATTCCTATTAGAAATGGAAAAAAAATCTTTGTTCTCTTTTCCCATGGGAATTTTTGAAGTGATTTTTAAATGAAAATGTTCATCTCCCTCAGAAATGTGAATTAAAAACAATTTCGTTTCAAAACTGGATATTGGAAAACCAAAATTTCTCAGCAGAATTGATGTTTTTCTGTGAAAACATTTGATTTAGATGAAACTGTATGTTATGCCAAGAAAAGTGTTGTCAGGAGGTAAATATGAACTTTTAAGACTTGCCTTTTTTGCTAATTAAGGAGCAAACTGTATTAACCAATCAAAAAAATAAATTTCAGAAATACACAAAATAAAGCCAACCATTTGCGATATGCATGAAGGATAGACATGTTCCCAGGAAGCTTCTCCTCAGAGATTTGTTTGTTTACATTCACTATATCTGGTTGAAGGAAACACCATTGAAATCAATAGGATTCTTCAGAAAGTTTTGATTTTGATGAAAAGGCTTTCTCTGATAGAAACTTTTTTGACCAACTCTTTCTTTAACTTGACCTGCACCTCCTTATGCTACTATTCAAGACCTGGGCTGCTTTGAGTGGACACTGCAAATCAATATGTTAATGTTGTAATATGGATAAAATACTACAGAGGATTATATTAAACCCTCTCAGCATTCACACATGACTTTAAATATGCTTTGAATACTGGATCTAAAGATGAAATCATACTATGTGTTCAATACTGTGTTCACAAAATAGTTCACTAGATTATATGAATCAACAGTTGAGAATAATGTTTATTGCTCAAAAGTAGCATGGATATGGGCTTACTTGGAGGTCCTTATAGGTACAGAACAGGATGAAATAGTTACGTCATATGCCGATTAATGGAGCCTATGGAAAACGTAGATTATGAATTGTACTTTGTGGACTAAATCTTATTTGCAGTTCTGTTCGAGTGAAATAACACAGGCAGTTGAATGGCTGGGCCAAATCCTCAGTCTTTTCATGTTACCTTCTGCATTTAGTTTTGACATTGAATTTGGGTTCCACCAGGTTTTATCCTCCCTGTATGACTCAAACTATCCCACAATGGGATAGGTTATACCAGCAGTTCTCAAACTTTTTGGGCTCCAGAACCCTTTACATGTGTAAAAATTTATGCGGAGCCCCAGTGGTCCACTGATTGTATGTGTTTTACCTATCGACGTTTCCAGTTTGTCAACCTCATGGAGCCCCTGGAGATGTCTTGCGGAGCCCCTGGGGCTCAGCGGAGCACAGTTTGAGAAACACTGGGTTACACTGAAATACTTCATGGTAATGCATTCCCATCTAAATGGAATGGATAATTTTCATTCCTGTTGGAGGAAGAAAAGGTGACAATGAGATTAGGGGTGTTGGGAGCCCCCATACTAGAATTAACGTTTATAACTTCGTAGCAAGGCAAACAGGACGAGATTAAAAAAAAGTCCAACAAACACTTCTGTTCAGTTTTATGTGACTTGCCCAGTTTATTCCTTTCTCCAGACTATGTTTTAAAGAGCATAAGATCCTAATGATACTTTTATATGCTCAAGTCATATTCTCTGCGGATTTGATTTGGCATAATTAACAATTTATACCTTATTCTTCTTCACTTGAAAAGCACTAATAGTTCAGGAGTGTGCTGTCTATGCTCACCGACAGATTCCATAACTGCTTAACTCCTCTTTGAATGTAGCATCAAGGAATGTTTCTGACCCTGTTCTGCAAGTGAGAAATCACCTTGAAAATGCAAGCAGCATAGCAATCTGTTTAAGGGATGTGGTCAAAAACATGCTGATAACCTGTTATAAATATTCATAGCTACTGAAAATTTAATCACAGATTTGACATCAGAGGTAAATGGTGGGGGCAGATTTTATCCAGTGTCATTGTAATGCATTCCTATTTGTTTATAAACCCAGGGGTAGGCCTTGTGCTTGATTACATCTGTTTAAAGCCAACATAACTCAACTAAAGTCAATAGAATAAAGTTGATCTAGATGCACACTGATATAACTGAGCAGGGACATCCCTGAGAACAAATATATCCCCGGCTGCCATAGCCCCTATGGAATAGTGGAATAGGAACACTTTAGCCATTCCCCCTCCCTCCCTGGTACATCCTTCCACCCCGATCTTCCCCCAGTGAGTTAGGGAGGGAAAAGATCTGCATCAGTGGATTCTCCTTGGAAGCAGGTGATTGGGGCCACAGTATTCATTGTACATCTTTGCAAAGACTGGATTTCAGTAGAATTAAAAATCTGATCAGCAGCTCCTCACCAGGCTGTCTAGAAATGGACAATCAGCAGGCTTTGTGAGAATGAATAGGATAATGACATAGTCTTGGTCTGTTAGCCTGATTAGTAGTAGTATTGTTCACCTCTTCTATCACTGCTTCAACCAGGTTTGGAGGCCATACTGCTGTGCAATGAACAAACACTCAAAGGTGCAGTCTATGTCCCAAACGGCTTAGGGAAAGGACATTCTAAGTGCTCTCTGAGGGTATGTCTACACTACATGGCTCCGTCGACAGAGCCATATAGATGAGCTTTGTAGACATAGGAAAATGAAGCGGCGATTTAAATAATTGCTGCTTCATTTACATCAAAATGGCTACCTCACTGTGCCAATAAGCTGTTTGCTGGCACAGCACAGTAGTCTGGACGCTTCGCGGTCGACATCAAAAGCCTTTGTCGACTGCCCCGTTATGCCTCGTGGGATGAGGTTTACCCGGGCGGTCGACAAAGGCTTTTGATGTTGACCACGGAGCGTCCAGACTACCACGCTGTGCCGACAAACAGCTGATCGGCATAGAGCGGCAGCCATTTTGATGCAAATGAAGCAGCGATTATTTAAATTGCCGCTTCATTTTCCTATGTCTACAAAGCTCATCTACATGGCTCCATCGACAGAGCCATGTAGTGTAGACATACCCTGAGTGTTTAATGCTTCCTCAGGCCCCTCCAGCAAGCTCCAGCTGCTTTTTACTCCTTAGATCTCTGCTTAATATGACAGCTAGTCACCTAGCCTAGATAAGCAGTTGACAAGTGACTATTGTAGTATAGCTGTGCCAGCATAGCAATAGAGACTACTATAAAATGGAGACTGCCTAGCAGTTCGTCTCTTTATATATTGTGTCACCTCCAGGGAGACCTTTCTCTCCGTGTTCCTTTGCCTTCCTAAAAAAAGGTCCAAAATTGATGTATAATAGCACAAATATAGTCTAACATTTGCCAGCCCCTGGCCAGTGGAAAGAAAAAGCTATTAATCACTACCATTATTAATGAATTAGGTCAATATAGATAAATGGCTGGAATAAGAAATCTCTGCAGCTTGAAGGGAGAGATTCCTATGGGGTGAGCAAAGGAAGAAAAGATATGTTGTCTTCTAGGTAAATGAGAGAACATATAGGAAGAGTTTTTATAAGACAGCTACTAAATGGTTTGTGGCAGGGATGGCTGTGTGTAATATTTGTAAGGCGCCTTGTACTATGGGGCCATATTTACACTACATGGAAAATCAATACGACCGCTGTCAATCTTCCAGGGTTTGATTTAATGGGATCTAGTAAAGACCCACCAATTTGAACTGAGAGGGTGCCCTCATTCACACCGGTATTCCTGCTTCTCTCGAGGAGTAAGGGAAGCTGATGGGAGCATGTGCTCTCATTGACATCCCATTGTGTGGACAATGATTTAAGGTACAGCAAATCCAGTTACATAATTAATGTAGCTGGAGTTGTGTATCTTAAATCAACCTTCCTCTTTAGTGTAGACCAGGCCTTGGGCTCAACCCCAGAGAGAGAAAAGATGATGTGGTTAGGGAACTAACATGTGCACATCAGAATACCTGGAACTGAGATGGCTGACAAACTAGTAAAAAAAAAAAAGCCCTGGAAAAAATGAAGGGATGGATAATAAAGTCATCTTTAAGAAGGCAAGAAGATCTAAGTTCTGTTCCCTATCCTGCCTCAGACTTTCTGTGTGACATTGGGAAAGTCACTTGGGTACAGATCCTCAGAAATAGTGAGGTGCCTGGCTCCCATTGAAATCAATAGGAGCTACCTGCCAAAATGCCTTTGAGGATCTGTGTCTTGATTTCTGTGCACCTCAATTCCTCCTAAGTAAAATGGGGATAATAGTATTTCCCCACCTCAGAGGAATGTGGTGAAGGTAAATACATTAAAGAGCATGTGGTATTCAGAATCTGTGGTAATGGGGATGAAAGAAGTACCTTAGATAGAACCTGGTTGTATTCCTTAGGCACTAACCAATATACTGATAGCAAATAGGATTAGAGCACATCACAAGTCTCCTCATGGAGTGTAGGAGGACATTAGTGGTTTGTGTGGCTCTGCACTGAGTGAGGAGTATGATTCCCCTGCTCATGTACAAATAGTCTTGCTAGCTTAATGAGGGCAAGTCTAGACAGCAACGTTATTTTGAAATAACAAGGTGAGCATCTACACAGCAAATCTGTTATTTTGAAAACATTTTGAAATAACGAGCATCTTATTCTGAATTCTGTAATCCTCACTTCATAAGGAATAACGCCTATTTCAAAATAGCCATTTTGAAATAGGGTGTGTGTAGATGGCACAGCTGACGTTATTTCAAAATAGCTGGCCTCCTGGGCTTCCCACAGGTGCCCTGGTGGCCACTTTCTCCACACTCATGGAGAACTCTATAATTCCCCCTCCCCTGCAGCCCTTAAAGCCACAGCCACAGGGGAAAGGACTTGTGGCACAATGCGCTGCCATTCCTGTGCCGCACACCAGCAGTCATCACTGCCTTCCCTGCTGCTATGGCAGATCCCAGCATGCCTCCAGAGCCCTCCACGGCTGCCATCAGTGCTGCAGGCAGCTCCCAAGCCTCTGCCTGGAGGTGGAAATGGCAGGTACCAATCTGGTCTGGTGTGGAGATCCTGGATCTCATCGAGAACTGGAGAAAGGAGGCAAACCTCCAGGATCTCCACACCAGACATAGAAATGCTGAGATCTGTGGCCGAGAGCTGGGGCCAGAGGGGCCACGTGCACCCAGGAGCAGGTGCACATGAAGGTCAAGGAGCTCAAGCAGGCCTACACAAAGGCCAAGGAGCACAACTCCCACTCAGGGGTGATACCCCAGACCTGCCCCTACTTTGACCAGCTCCACCACATCCTGGGGGGGAGAGGAGGGCTCAATCCCTTCTCCCCTCCTTGTGGTGGACTCTAGGCTGGACACATCCATCACCCTCCTGGAGGGCAGCTCTGAAACCAAAGAAGAGGAGGAGGTGGGGGAGGGGGAGGAGTAGGCCACTGACACCACCATGACTGCCAGCCAGGAGCTCAGCCAGTCCCAGGAGCCGATATCACCCTCCCAGGATGTCACCCAGGGAGAGGACGAATCTGGGAAAGGTGCATCAGGTGAGCTCCATTACTTTTCCTAGACACACGGGGGGAGGTGGTGGGCAGCGAGGGGCTGTGCACTCTTCACTCAGAATCCTGTGCATGCTGAGTGCCAATGCGGAGCAGACAGCCCCTATGAGACTGCCTCGGGACCCTTGTGCTCCTGCTCACAGGGTTTCTGGAGAGGCCTGCCTTGCTTCTGACTCCGAGATGGGGCACCCTCTCACCACAAGCCCCCACTAAGGAGGATGGGGTCAGGGACACACAGAGTAGTGTCACACGCAGCTATGCCTGCTCTCTTGGGGCAGCATCTGCTGCCAGGCAAGCACGGTGAGGTGAAGGACACCGAGCTCCTGCTAGAGGAGCCTGCTGGGAAAGGAAGGAAGCGGAGGAGACCCCAGTAGCACCCTCCCTAGCAAGTGGTGTCTGCTGCTCACATACACCTTCCCCCATCACCCTCCCCCTCTGTCTGCCAGCGGGTGGGATGAAAGTCCTCTCCCTGCATGACACCGCCACTGCCAGTCCCAGTGTGCACATGGTACAGAGGGAAGTCCCCCTCTTGCCTGCAAGCTCTTGGCTGGCCATCACCTTCTCATGCCTGCTCGTCCCTGGGACATGAGGGTAGTGAGGCTCCCTCAGGGAACATCTGTGATCCTGCAGGAAGGGGCCTGCTGTGTAGGCCATAATCTCCCAAAGGGAGTTGTGAAAGACCCTTTGCTTCAGTTTTCACCCAGACTTGCTAAAACACTAGTAAGCAAATGAAAAAGGACAAATCCTATCCTGACAGGGAGGTGAACTGACTGATCTTACAAGTTGACCTATAACTTTTATAAAGCTATCCTATAAAATGACAGAAATGAATCCATGACCTTTATCCCTTCTTGTGATAGAAATTAATTACAAAAAAAAATCAATTTTACTGGTAACTTTGCCCCTTCACCCCTCGGTTTCCCCCCTTCTAATAAATAGGAATAATGATGCCTTCCTTGGTAAAGTGCCCTAAAATCGGTGGATGAAAAGGGTTATACAATCAGTAAAGCTTGTCTTTATAAATGTTGTATTTCATAGATCTGACTTCATAGCTGTAAAATTTTGCCCTTTGGTCACATCATTGCTGTGAAATCTGACTTTCTCCCACTAACTAGCAGTAGGAATGTTTTGGTTTATCCAGTATATACACCGAGAATGCTAATGACAGATGGTATTAAATCCCCCACACACTGGATTTTCCTTATAAAATTTGGCAATGATGTAGGTTTAAACATGAGAATGAGAGATTGTTGCAAGAAATCCTAATCTGGATTGAATATATATCCTTTGATATGCCAGCTGCATGCATCATTTTTCTGTGCAAAGAGTGAGTGTCCAAACCAAACCACAAGCCTCCCTCTACATCTGTTCTATCAGTCTAATTATTATTCATCACCACCCTATCACCATCTCTCATCAGCTAGGCTGTTGCTATCATTTCCCTTGCTTTATAGCATGTCACATGGTACAGCCAACCAGCTGCAGCATGTTGATTTTGGGTTGCCGACAAGTTTGACAGGAAAAGAAATGACTGGTGACTTCCAACTTTTCACCAGCACAGCTCAGGCAGGGGTTTGTAAAACTGCACATGACCCTGACAGCAAATTCAGATTGGGTTTGGAAACCAGGAAATAATACAATCTAGACTAAAAACTGGTGTATCTTCTCAGTACTTTTTGTTATGTATGTAAGATTATTAGCCACTTAGTTATGAAGCTATTGTTTACATTTTCCCATCAAAGAAATATGAGAGCATGGAAAACGTATGGATCTTACCAGTAATAATACTTACTACTTGTGTACTGCTGTTCAGTTAAGTGTCTCAAAACATTTGAGAGACATTAATTTATTAAACTGCAAAATGTACTGGAAATGTAATTAACTCCCAGGTCCTTTCTCTAGTCCCTAGACCATACAATCTCATATGGACTACTAAGGTGTCAGGCTGCATTTGTTCCTATGTTAGATAAGTTCATGTGATCACTAGTGGGCTCTCTTTGCAACTCAAAGGTCTAATTTTAAATATTGTTACCAAAAAGTATTGAATAATAGTTAAATAGTTCAGGAGACTTTAGTAATCACAGCTGTATTTTGGAAGAACAGTTTAAAATGTATTCCTCTAATATTAATCACTAAATGGATGTTTTTATGTTTGGTGCAATCATATTGGTCCACACCCATTTTTCATCCAGCTCTCGTATTCCTTCCCTGCTGGTTGATGGAGTATCATTTGAAATTTAGAATTGGCACTTCGTCTCATTTTTTCATATTGTATTGAAAAAAATATACATGTTTTTTTCTAAATGTTCTGTATTCTTTTACTATCATTGCTATCTGATGGCTGCCTGTTTACTTGAGTTCTGTTATCAGTTGCCTTGTCTGTCAAGCAAGCTTATCATACTTACTCATAAAAGATGTACAAATGGAACTAAACTCAACCCAGGATGTATGCTGTCTTCTGCATCAGGCATCTTATGATATATAATCTTCCAGAATTCTAGCCTGGCTCTATTGTTGAGCTTTCAAATTAATTTACTGTGTAGATTTTATCCTTAAATCTGCCCCTGATATTAGAAAGAAGGCAGGAGCATCTAGTTGTCAAACAACACCTATAGCTTATCTTATCCACATCATCGATTTCCTCTGTGGTCTTAAGCAAGTTACTTAGCCCCCCTCTCTCCATCTCAGTGTCATCTTCTGCTCCTGGAAATAATATTTACTTTTCTACTCTATGCACGTTTCTTGAGGATGGATGAATAAATAATGTTTGTACCATACCTTCAAGAGCAGAGTCACAGTTTATTTTTAAAAGTTAGGTTCTTTATCTTTGATGCAAGCATTTTTGAAAATCAGAGGCATAGAAATTAAGGCCAAAAGGAACTACCAGACCACTCAGTCTGACCTCTTTCGTATCTCAGAGCCCCAACACCAACCACATGCTAAATTCAGTAACCAAAACTACAGCAAAATATTGCAGCCCATAGGAGACTAAACTGTGATATGCCAATTTTTGTTTTGGGTTGACATACAATACAACTATTTTTGTAGGGTTTTTTTGTTGTTTGTTTGTTTGGCCTTTGGGCCAAAAAAATCAATTATTCACACAATTCTATTCAGAATTCCTGTCCTGTGCACCTTTTCAACTCGCACTATCATCTAGGTGGGAGACTCAACTGTCTAAGGGACGTCTCCATCCTTTCCTCCTGACATCTTTGGAGATGTCCCCTCCAGCAGTTCTTCTGGAAGTAACCATCTGATCCGTTTTCCTCTCTTCAGTCACTGGGGAACAGTTGCCAAGACAAACCTGCTGGTCTCCCACATCCCACTGGCAGGTTAAATGGGACAGATGTCTGCCTAAGATTGCAGTATGCTGTCAATAAATCTTTGTTTTAGACTCTGAAGATAGCATCAGATAAAATGGGATGGCATCAAAGGATGGGGAGATGGGATTGTATGAATGATTTTTGGCAAGAGAAATATAAGATTGGTATGGCACTTGTCTTGAATAAAATTCTCTCCCTGCTCAGGCCCTTAAAATATATTGCTGTATTAGGTTCTCGTTGCCATTACATCTAGGTCCTGTGCAAACTCTGCAAACAATTCCATATCTATACTGTTGCCAATGAACAGAGTATAGTAACTTGAAAAAGCAAGTTATTGTTAACCTAGAAAATGTAATTGCAACATTCATACGAGGTTTTTACAAAACAGCCAAGATGTAAAAGCCTGGTGTCTCATTAAATACAAGGAAGACTGGGGCTTCCTAAAATGGAACTGCACTGAATGGTTCTCTCTGATTCAGAAATCCCCTTCCTTTAGGGCTGAGTCTAAGTTATCAACATGAATGTGAAGTTAGCAAGAGTCTCCACGGACGTCAATGTGCTTTGGATCAGGCCCGAGGGCAGCAGGGAGAATTTGATGGATACCTTTTCCTTTCAAAATGAGTTAAATCCTCCCCTTGAAACACTGGAATACCCAATATTACTGTTACTACTTTTCACCTGAGCAGCTAGCAAGGTCTGGGCCCTGCAGCTTGTTTCCATTAAAGAAGACAAATTGATGATGGAATCCAGTATCTTTGATGCAGTTCTGTAGGTTTACTAAGACTATACAATGTCTTGGGCCTCGAAGACACCAGGAATCAAAGAGGAAACAGTTTCTTTACTCTCGAAGTCTCTTTCAGTCAGCAGTAAACCCAGATTATAAGGTTACCAACATTGTAGTTCAAAAATAAGAAACTCTTTGCTTTGTACCCTCCCACACTCCTGCTCCAATTATTATGTATTAATAATCATTAATAAGCATATTCACCAGGGATATTTCTTCCTGGTTTTTGTAGCATTCAGCAACTTCCTGCTTGAATTGTACAGGCTATTTCTAGACTGCAAGCTTCTTTTGGAAGAAGCTTTTCTGGAAGAAATCTTCTGAAAAAACTTATTTCGAAAGAGAGCATCCACACAGCAAAAATGCATCGAAAAAGCGATCTGCTTTTTCAAAAGATAGCATCCACATTGATTGGACTATCTCGCATTTAAGTTGTTATTACTATGGATGGAGTGGCCACCAGGGCATCTGTGCTTTTTTCTGCAGGCCTCTTCTTTCAGAAAAAAAAACAACAACAAAAAACCCTCTTCCCCATCCACACGTGCCTTTTTCTGAAAAAGCTTTTTTGGAAAAAGGCTTCTTCCTCGTAGAAAGAGGTTTACCGCTGTCGGAAAAACCCCTGCATTCTTTTGACTTTCTGTCCAAAGAACGCAATTGCAGTGTGGTCATAAGTGTAGTTTTTCTGGAAAAACTCTGCAGTGTAGACGTACCCACAGAGATGAAAAAATAAGGGCCACCCCTTGTAATACAGGACTGTTGGCAATCCTACCTTAAAAGCACACTCTCTCTAGGCTTTTCTCAAGACACCGCATTCAGTTTTTATTTCAAGCTGTTCCTATGGCTTTGTTACTGCTTTTTTCCCTTGCTTCTCTGGTGGGCTTTTTTTGCGGCTTCTCTCTCACACAAATACCTCCATTGGTACCCAGCAAAAACTTTCCATCCACATGATTCAAATTCCTGAGCAGACGCACATGGGCCTTTACTTTGATCAATGACCTGTGCCTGTGTTTTGGGATTGCAGCCCTTAGTATTTCTTACATTTATCCCATATGAAGGGTGGCTGCTACATTTACTGATTTAACCCAACCAGTCACAGGATAACATGGAAACTGAGGGAAAAAAATCTGAATTACCTTTAAAGAATCTTCCCAAGCCTCTCTTTTTGGTAAAATACAGAACTTAAAGAGAGAAGAGGAGTGGGGGGAGATTGAAGAGAAGGCTCAAATTGGGGTCCTATGGTGTCACAGGGATGGATTAGCCCTTTTAAGGGAGTTGAGCTCAGCCCAATCCATCCGTGCTTTGTTAGGTGCCTGCCTGGTGTTGGGCTTTGAGACAGATAAAAGGGACTGCTCAGCTGAGGTGAAGGGAAGAGGAGTTTGTGAGGGGAGGAGAAATATCTCTTGACATCAGACAAAACAGAAATGCTGACTGGTGTTACCTACAGTGAAGGGCAGAAACCTTAAGAGAAAAGAAGCTTGAGAAAACACTAGGCTCTTTGATTGGGAAGAAACAGCTGAGCCCAGCATGGGTCTGAAAACTGCAGAGTCTCAGAAAAAAATGTGTTAATGTAAGGTGACATATGCACGGTGCTGTTGTTTTCACAAACCAGAAGGGGGTGTTATTTCTCTCATATTAAAGCCTGAGTGCAATTATTAGGAAGCCCAAGAAGAGAAAATTGAGGTGGCAGGTGATTCTGAGGCTGCATTAGGTACGGAAAGGGATTTTTGACTGTGGGATTATCTGATTTTATTTGAAAACTTGAGAAACATGAGCCCAGTCCTTCTCCATTGAAGTCACTTGGCTCAAACCCAAAACTTTCGTAACAGGAAGAACAGCTAAATAGAGAGGGACAAGTGATTGAAAAAATCCCCAGATTAATCCCACATAGCCCTGTTCATGCAAAAGCCCTTGACAATCAATGTTCCTTAGTTTCAAAGCATACTCCTTATCACTGGAACGATCCTATCCAAATTGTGCTTCTCACTCTCTAAGGGTATGTCTACACATCAAAATTAATTCCAAATAACGGCTGTAATTTCGAATTAACTTTAATAGCATCTATACAGGCAAATCGCTATTTCGAAATCAAATCAAAATAGCGAGGCGCTTAATTCGAATTCGTTAAACCTCATTCTATGAGGAATAACACCAAATTCAAAATAGCTAATTCGAAATAAGCGCTATGTAGACACTTATTTCAAAATAGGGGCTCTCCAGCTCTTCCCAGGGAGCCCTGGTAGCCACTCTGGGCCAAACCAGGAAAACTCCTCTCCTCTCCCCCAGCTCTGGAGCCCTTAAAGGGGTAGACTCTGGCCACACTGCATGTGCCAGCTACAGGCCTGCAAGCACAGATCCAGCAGTCACTGACCCTGACGCAGTGGCCCCAAGATGAGCCGGTCAGCCAGATCCAGCCAGCCCTCCACCGCCCAGTCCTCCAGCTCCCAGGAGCCAGCCAGAGGCCAGAGAAGGCGGGTGCTATCCTGGACTAGTGTGGAGATCATGGACCTCATTGAGGTTTGGGGGGAGGCCCAGGGGGCAGCGAGCCAAGAGCAGAAGGACCTGACCAGAGTGCGGAGGAGTCGTCGCCATGGAGGGTGCCATAGAGGGTGCCACGCCGGCTGGACCCCCAAGCTGTCTCAGCAGCGGAGTCACAGGGTCGTCCCGATAGGCCACACCATGTGAGTGCCATCACTGTCCTCTTCCCGGGGGGGAGGGGACGCAGCAGACCAGGGACCGTGCGTGTGGGCCTTGCTTACCACGGATCATGCAGCAACCTGTGCACGTGCGAGCATGTGCCGTGCCACCCATGGGCAGGTGGCTCCAGCTGCGTGCCACACAGGGGCCGTGGCCTGATAGCCACACATGTGTAAAGAGACATGACATGCTCCTGACCCCAGGGCGGGACACAGCAGGACGCCCTCCCTTCACAAGCCCCCTCTACACAGAGGCAGGGGACATACCTCCCCCACCGCACTATACACAACACAGGGGCATGGGTGTGGTCTCGGGGCAGCTCCCACTCCCGGGGATAGCCAGACAGTCCTACCATGGCCTCTGTGTGCAAGCACAGCAGGTCTGACGGTGCAGGGCACGGTCATCCTCACCTCGCAGAGTGGGGCTGGGCTTCACCCACTGTGTCCCCAGGGAGAACTGACCACTTCTCTTCTTTCTCCACAGCCCCACCAGCTGTGCGTTCAGGGCGCACCACCCCACCCGGGAAATCCTCCCGCACCTGAGTGTTCAGCAGGTTCACCGCAACACTGCAGGGGTACCGAGACCAGCAGCTGGGGGCCCTGCAAGCCCTGCACCGCACCATGGAGCAGTGGGTGCATGACGAATGGGAATTCCGGCGGGAGCTGCTTGCCCAGGGTCATGCCACCTGTGCCCATCTGCAGACCCTGGTGCATAGTGTGCTGCCTTGTGCCGCTCCAGCACCTGCTGCCTCCCCAGCTCCTGCTCCTCCTCCCACTCCTTCTCCCCCTCCCGCCTCTCCCTCATCAACCTCCACATCCTCCTCCCCAAACCCCCGGGGATGCCGAGGCCCCTGCACCCGCCATGCTGGGAGACAGTTGGCCCAGCGAGACCCCCACCTCTGAGCCCTGAGCATCCCCTCCCATTGCTTCCCCTTGCTTCCCCCTTCCAGCTTCCTCCTCTCAGTTTTCCTCCTCCCCTCTCCCACCCTCTCTCCTCCCTTCTCCTGCTTCCTTTCCCCAGTCTCCCCAGAGTTTCATTCCCCCCCCCACCACAGTTTTGTTAAATAAAGAGAGTTGATATGTTTGAAAATACGTGTAATTTATTTGACATTAGGAAGGGGGGCTAGGGAGGGATATGTGGAAGGATGTCAGGGAGGAATGAGGCACAAGTCCCCAGTGAGCAGACCAGGGAGGCTCTGAGTGCCCCTTAGGGTGGACACTCTCCCACAGGGCCTCCTGGAAACTGACAGGGGGGGATACTGTTCCCCAATGGACCTCCCGGATAGCAGCCTGCAGCAAGTGCAGCCAGGCTGATAGCAATGCGTCCATGAGAAGCACCAGAGTGCCCAGAGGCAGCTCTGACTCCATGTTGCAGAGTCCTATGGTGTCCCGAGTAAGGGCAACCAGGGCACTCTGAGACACAAATGCTTTGCTGTCCCACAGCGAGGCAGGCAAGCAAGCAGGGACACCTGAGAACCATCTGCCCGGGGCAGAGGGATGTCCTTTTAAGCACAGGTCTCTGATAGCCTCAGGCAACAGCCATACAAAGTCACTCCTTACCTAATGCCCTAACCCTTACCTGGTTCCGGCCGGCCTTAAATCCGAATCAGTGTCCACTCAGTGTGGACGCGATATTTCGAAATAGCAAAAAACTATTTTGAAATGCATTTTGTGTGTAGATGCGTTATTTTGAAATAACTTATTTCTAATTAATGATTTCGAAATAAGATATTTTGAAATAACGTTGTAGTGTAGACATACCCTAAGGGTAATATGAACGGAATCGGCATTTTTAATAGTAGTCATCGTTTAGGACTCTTAGGGTACGTCTAGACCGCAGGCGTCTTTCGAAAGAAGTTTTTTCGGAAGATCTCTTCGGAAAACACTTATTTCGAAAGAGAGCGTTCACACTGCACAAGCGCATCAAAAAAGCAATTTGCTTTTTGAAAGAGGGTGTCCACACTCATTGGACGTTCTCTCACATAAAAGGCCACCCGGAACTACTTTAGCCAGGGCATTAGGTCAGCAGTTACTTCTGGGTGCTGTTGCCTAAGGCTAGCTGAGATGAGTGGGTAAAGGGACCCCTCTGGACAGCCATTTCTCAGGTTCTGCTGCTTGCTTGCCTACCGCTCTGAGGGACAGCAAAGCTTTTGCAGTGCGTGCTCTGGTTGCACAGCTATGTTGGATACCACAGCATTATTTTGTTTTTGGCTATGGAGCTGGAGCTGAGAACCATCTGCCTGGAGCGGAGGGATGTCCTTTTAAGTTTCAGCAGACTGTCTTGACGGTCCTGCCCCAGCTCGACTCCGAGCTGATCTGTGAGTTCCTCTGCCTGGATGAGGGAACAATGACCTTGCCCCCCGCAACCCACAGTCAAGAGACGATTTTGGAATCTGGACACCAATTCCGACTGCTGGGACCGGCTGGTCATGGAGCGGTGGAACAACTAGCAGTGGCTCCACAACTTCCACATGTGGAAGGCCACCTTCCTGGAGCTCTGTGCCTGGCTTGCCCCTGCCCTCCGGAGATGTGACACCCACCTGCGGCCCGCCACCCCCTGGAGAAGCTGGTCACAATTGCCATATGGAAGCTCGCCACCTCTGACAGCTACCAGTAGGTGGGCCACCAGTTTGGTGTGGGGAAGTCCACCGTCAGGGCCCCCCTCATGGAGGTAAGATACTCTTGGGCTGCAGTCCCTTCAGTGGGGGGAGGAGTCCTGGAAAAGGGGGATCCTCAGGAAAGGCATGTGGAGGGGTCTGGGGTGGATGAGAGTGCCGCAAGGCCCCGGGCAGCAAAATTTTGCAGGGCCCCTCCTTTGACACTGTGCATGTGCCGTGGCACCACGGCGCATACGTGGGGCCTCGGGAAGCACAGGGCCCAGGGCAGCCGCCCCGCTCGCCCTGCCCTAAATCCGCCGCTTGGAGGGGTGAGGGTAGAAGGAAGGCCCATCCCCGGGGAGGTTGTGCCATCCTGCCCTCACACAGCCCTGCTGCTGGGGGATGGCCTCATAGGGGGTGGCTCCTGGGATCTTGGCGGGGGCTGAAGAGGTGGGCACCTCCCAAGGGCTCAGGCACTCCCTCTCATTCTATGTTTTGTGTCTTTTTTTTTGTCTCCTTATGCAGTTGGTGAGGGCCATCAACTCCATCCTGCTGTGTAGGGTCATCCACCTGGGAGACTTGGACTCGATTGTGACTGGATTTGGTACCCTGGGCTTCCCCAACTGCGGAGGAGAAATCGATGGGACCCACATTCTGATCTGCTCACCACAGCATCAAGCCACCCAGTACATCAACAGGAAGGGTACATCAACAGGAAGGGGGGCCCTGAGGGAGAGTTTATCTCAAGGACTGCAGTAATTCTCCCCAGGGCCTCCCCAATGGGGGCCTGTGCCTTGCCCCCCCCATGCCTTTCCCACCACAACCCCTCCCTGCCCCCTTCCCTGTACAATCAATAAAAACAACAGCTTTGTGTTGAACAATGAAAATTTTGTATATATGTTTTTAAAAGTAACTGGGGGGGGGGGGGGGGAAGAGGGGCTGAGAACCTGGACGGGAGAGTGACAAGGGGGGATCAGGGCTGTGAGTGGCACGTGGTGCAGCTGTAAGTGTTGCCTCAAGTCCAGGGATCTCGACGAACTCGGGGTTGGGTGGGGCCCGGGACAACAGGGGTGAGCAGGAGTGGGGTCTGCAGTGGGGTCAGGTGTGGCAAAGGGGGCAGAGGGAGCGGGAGTGGGAGTGGGGGGAGCTAGAGTGGGGACAGGAGCCGGGTGTGCCATCACTTCACAGATGGTGGCACACACATTTTCACCGTACCGCACAAGCTGTTCCCACATGCGATTGCGCCACAGCTTCATTGCAGACCTTTGGGGCCAGGATCTGCTGCATGTCATGCAGGACTGCTATGTGCTTTCTCATGAGGTCCTCGTGGACCCTCCAGCGCTTGTGGCTCCCCCGGCTTCGGGTGGCTGCCTGTGATGGTGTGGATTGCCCCTTAGTGACAGCTGCTCCGGCTGTGGAAGACAAGAGGGAGAGGTGGTCAGTCATCCATGCAGACACTGTCCCTGAGGCCCTGCCCTCCTCTGTGAGCAGGAAGCAACTGTTCTTGGAACAAGAGGATGGTGATGTCCCGAGAGCAAGTCCATGTGTGGCCTGCACAGCAGGCCCTGTCTCATAGGGGCCCCGAGGTGCCCAGTGGACCATCTTGCTCGCTTCCTTTCCACCCCCCTCCACCAATGGACAAGAAGCCCAGGGAAGTGTCCAGTCACAGTGGGATCCCATGTCTGGGAATGGGGCCTGGAGCGGCCTGGCTCTCCATGGGACCCACACACACACACACACACACACACCTGCATCTGGCAGCGCTGTCTGCGGGAGCGGGTAGCACCTCGCGCGTGCAGGCATGGCCGTGTGTTATTTGCAACACTCCTCGGTCTGTGTGGGGTCATGCATGTGCCCTTGTGCCCAGCCTGCTTCTGGCGGTGGCCGAGGGGGGCAGGATGTCCCACCCAGGGTCAGATATATGTGTGGCCTCCTCCTAGCCTATGAGCAACAGCCCATGTGTGCTCTGGGGCTGGCTCTTGAGACCAAGTGGTGCACACTGCCGCTGCACGTGCTTGCACATGCTCAGACAGCCGCACACTTTCCAGACCAAGCAAGCTGAGCAATGATCGCACTCCATCTCCTCTGAGCCCACCCCTGCCACTCTGTGTGTGTGACAAAATGAGAGCACTCCCCTGATGATTCCTCCCTGGTGTCGGATGATGCCTGGGAGCTCTCTAGGGCCTGGGGTACCCGAGGGTGACAATGCTGCCAGTGTCCTCCTCCTTCTGCAGATGTTGGTGGTCATCGTCATCCTCCTCCTCCTCCTCCAGGAGCTCCGACCAGGTGAGCACTGGTGCCTTCATGCCCGAGTCCACCAGTATGGGTGGGGAAAGGGCTTTACCATCCCCCGGATCTGGTGCAGCTCTTTGTAGTCGAGGCAGGAGTGGGGTCCTGCCCCAGAGAGAGAGCTGTACTCCCTGGCCCAGGCATACCCTTGCCAGAGCTCCTTCACCTTGCTCCTGACTTAGTCCAAGGAGCGGGGATGGTGTCCCTTCTGGGCCAGAGCCTTGGCCATCTGGCCATAGATGTCTGCATTACGCCTCCGGGAATGGAGATCCTGCATTGTTTCCTCCTCCCGCCACAGCTCCAGGCAGAGAGGATCTTCTCCCTGATCCAGGAGGGCACCCGGCTTTTGGTGCCCCTGGGTGGGTCCTCGGAGCTCTGGCGCTGCTCCCTGCATGGGTCAGGGGGGCTTGACGGACTTGTAACTGTGCCATGGGTAAGCAGGCCTTTGGCAGTCAAGGCCAGCTTCCTGACAGAAGGCTAGTCCAGGGTGCCTGCAGCTTTAAGAGCTGGCAGGAGACAGACACTATAGAGTTGATATAACTTTGGATGGTGTGTCCACCAAGACACCTGTGCTTTTTCCTGGAGGCCTCTTCTTTTGAAAAAATTCCCTCTTCTGCATCCACACACGCCCTTTTCCGAAAGAGCTCTTTTGGTAAAGGCTTTCTTCCTCGTAGAATGAGGTTTACCAGTGTCGGATAAATCCCTGCATTCTTTCAATTTTCTTTTGAAAAAATGCAATAGCAGTGTGGAAGTAAGTGAAGTTTTTTCGGAAAAACAGCTGGTTTTTGAAAAAACCCTGAGGCTACGTCTACACTGGCACCTTTTTCCGGAAATGCTTAAAACGGAACAGTTTTCTGTTATAAGTATTTCCAGAAAAAGAGCGTCTACATTGGCAGGATGCTTTTCCGGAAAAGCGTCCGTGGCCAATGTAGACGCGCTTTTCCGGAAAAAAGCCCCAATCGTCATTTTCGCGATCGGGGCTTTTTTGCGGAAAAGACTACTGGGCTGTCTACACTGGCCCTTTTCCGGAACAGTTTTCCGGAAAAAGGACTTTTGCCCGAGCGGGAGCAGCATAGTTTTTCCGGAAAAGCAGCTGATTTCTTACAGTAGATCGTCAGTGCTTTTCCGGAAATTCAAGGGCCAGTGTAGACAGCTCTCAGCTTATTCCGGAAAAGTGGCTGCTTTTCCGGAATAAGTGGCCCAGTGTAGACACAGCCTGACAGTCTAGAGGCACCCTTACACTTTACTAATAGAACAGCAAAAAAGACAGAACAGAAGATGGTACAGTTTAAAACAGAACATGGGATGTACTTTAAACGGGGTTAAAGGTTTGTTGTGCGTAACTGTGAGGTGGAAGCTTATCCATATTAGTTGCTCATGTCCTAAAATTAAGAGCTTGGTGTGAGGTGGCTAATGTGATAACACAGAATCTAAGAATATAAATTGCTACCTTTGCAGCAAATATCTCTCCTAAATGATTTTTTCCATGTTTCAGTGTGCAACTAAAAATCTCTTAAAAATGAATAGCCAGTGGCTATTGTTCTTTCTTTTGCAAAGCAATTGATTCTGAGAGGAAATGTCAATGTTCTAATTATTAAAGGCTGGCATCTGGAAATGACTGAACTGGCCTCATATGAATACCTGGTATATAACATACATTAATTTAATTAATTATGGTCAGAGTTCATCTGCTTTTATAGGGAAGAGGATATAGACATTCCAAGGGGATTATAATTTAAATTATTGTGTAGGTTTATGAAAACGGGAGGCGTTGTGATGGAGAGGGTGAAGAGAGGAGCATTTCTATTTTTCCCTCATTGTCTGGGGTTTGTGTGGAATGGGTTATACTAGATTTATTTTTATGTTCTATTTTGCCTTAGTTACAGGAGGAGCATGTTGATGTTTCCCATAACAACTTGCATTGAAATTGTTGCATGATAACTCCATTTTGACCTGTTCACAATTCCCTACAAATTCTTCAGAGCTAGAATATTTTATGCCTTGTTTTGGCTTTCCCAGGGCCGGCCCACAACATTTTGGCACCTGAGGCGGGGAGCTCAAATGACACCCCCATGCCACCTTTTCCTGTTATGTCTCTTGTGCCCTCCTTCCTCCAGCACAGCACTCCGCCATCTCAGTGCATCTAGAGCAGAGAGAATACACATGCACCAGCAGCAGACACAATTTTCTACACTCTGGGTCCTAGTGCCCTCCCCCCCCCCGCCCTCCCCCCGTCAGTCTGGCACCCGAGGCAGCTGCCTCAGTTCACCTCATGGTAAGGCCAGCCCTGAGCTCTCCTGTAACTTTTTTTCTGGAAAATTTGAAAAAAATCCTTCCCCGGTTTCTTGAGCATTGTGAGTGGGTGAAAAATACATATTTTCCATTGTATGAAAACATTTAACATAACTTTTAAAATGTGAAATGTTCATTAGCTAAACTTTCCTGTGTAGATTTTTTCTTTCAATTTACATGCAGGTGGAGATTAAAAAAAATTGTGCATGGAAAAATGAGGTCATATTTTTTGGTTGTTAGTGTTTGTTTATGAAGAGCAGAGTGACATTTAGATTCTAGAACACATTAAAATAATGTTAAAGTGAGTTTGGTCCCCAGAGAAATTCAAAAAATGGCCAAAATAGTTCAACTTGACCACTGGGGGAGTTGTTCGGTATAGCTTCCATCCTGAAAATTCCATTCTAAAAGGAAATATGACATACCACAAAGGAAATGCAGAGAGTAATGAGGATGTATGGATAAATAGCACTGTCAACATCATTGAGGAACCTTTACCCTTTGTTGTCTGCACTGTTGAGCAGAAAAGCCATCTGAGAATTCCTGGGGGGTTCAGAAAAGTCCTGTACAGATATTATAGCTTTGACATGGAGAATTAACTGCTAAGTGACTATCTACCTTATTGCACCAATGCTCCATTCAGTTTAGTGAGCATTTGTGCCTGTGTATTCCTCCCAGCTCTCCCTGCTGCTCAGGGTGTAACACCTATCTGGGAGCTGCGATACAAAATATCCCATTGAGTAAGGTATGTTGTGATTCTGGATCTGTCCCTTAGAATTAACACTTTGGGCTTAGGTGTATTTTTAATGCCTTGTTCTATGTAATTCAGTTCTAGAAATAAATCATAAATGAGGGAGGGAGGGAGAGAAGAGGGAGAGAAAGAGACAGAGAGAAGAAACAAAACTATATTTAGCATAAGAGGTAAAGTAGCTTGGAGCCATAACTTCTAGCTACAGTAATACAGCTAAGTACCTCTGCCTCGATGTACGGATTACAGGAATGCATATAATCATAACAACCACCAGTATAAATATTGGATGGCTTCACACCTCCATCTTTTGCTTATTATAATTTAATGTGGTAACTTTTCAATATCTCCTTACAATGAAAGACAAGAGGGATACATTTTCTTTCCTGTATAGTGCAAGAGAATGTCTGAGGAGAAAATCAGTTGGAGACCTACTGAGAAGCCAGAAACTGGACAAAAGCATTGATTAATCTGTCATGAGTCTGGGAGCTGTCGTCTATGGTGAAAATCACATTGCCTGCAAATTTGATAACCACTTAAGGTTTTTTCTATCTTTGTACTTTACCTTTATTTTTCATACCCATACTTACACATTATTTGCCAATACCCCAGGGAAGAGGCTGGGGTAGGGGAATGAATCAAAAGCCAAATCCAGTCTTGCATACAGAAAAGGCTGGGTTTCAGCCACAAACTTTGTCACATCTGGAACCTGACTAAATATTTGCAGCTGGGAGGTGGGGGAGGGAGGAGTGTTGAGCTGAATCATGCTATAAGGCTACCCTGGTAGTGCTCACTCTTCAGTGAAGGAAAGGACCACACGGGAGATAGCTTACTTCATGAAGATTTAGGGTCTGTCTTTTCTCTTTACAGATGAAGAAATAAACAAAAAGGCCTCTGGACCTCTATAAACTGCTACTCTGGCATGAGCCTAGTGGCTTGGCATCCATAATAAAACACAGGGAGACACGAGGGATAGTACAGGTATGTCTAGACTACAAGCCTCTTTCGAAAGAGAGCATCTAGACTGCAACCACTTCTTTTGAAAAAGCAAGCCGCTTTTTTGAAAAAGAGCACCCAGGCCTTCTGGATGCTGTCTTTCAAAAAGCCCTGTTTGCATTCAAAAACATTTTTTTTTTCGAAACAGCACTTTTGAAAAAGGCGTTCTACCTTGTAAAATGAGGTTTACCGCAGTCAAAAAAACTGCCGCGTTCTTTCAATTTAATTTTGAAAGAACGTGGTGGCAGTCTAAATGCAGGGGAAGTTTTTTCAAAAAAATCCTGTAGTCTAGACACACCTAAGTGGGTTGTGAGGCCACCTCATCACTACCCACACTTAATGTGAAACAGTCTGTGCCTGCTATAGTTCAGTTCCCTGGAGGAGCAGTGCCTTCTAGGTCTCCGCAGACCTAGTTCACACCTGCACACTCTCTCTGTACAAGGTAAAAATAGGTACACACCAACTTGAATTGTTCCCTCCAGTGTCTACCCTTTTGTCCACTGGACACTCAGAAATTACCAGATTGCAAAGGAATAATATGCAAAACCTGATTGTTACCGATCAGGATCTGCTCCTTCATAACATCACAGCACAGAGATTTATAATGAAAATAATCAAGATTACTATCAAAAGCCAAGAGTTCAAAAAGAGTGAGGAAGGATAATAGAAACAGAAATGGTTACATATAGAGCAAAACCATAACACACTTTCTAAAGATTAAATTAAACATTAATGGGCTAAATACTTATCTAAAACAATTTTATCTCATCTAAAGCAATCTCCCAACATCTCCAACCAGCACAGTAAGGACCTCTCCTTTTTTGCAGCCAAAAGTGCTGTCCTTTGCTTCCTCGGCCACCTTACTTTTCTTCTTATTCCCCAAAATCCATCGTCCAGAGTCAGGATGATCTTATGGTACATTCCTCATGGAAAATGGGGGTTCCATTACGTTGGCTTATAATGTTCAACTTACAAGTGAACCAAGGTAGACGGGAATGTACATCCTTTGGCAGAAGCTTTTTCATCAGTTATATCTTGCTTCAGATTTTAAAAATCTATTTTTTGGTATGTAGACATAACTTCTTGTGCAGTGTTAATACACACATTTCACAATTATATTAATTACCAGCGTGATCTTAGTTTAAACTTAATATCTCTCATGACATCCTTCATGGCTACGTATTAGGAAAGCAATGTGTTAGGTGTAGTGAGCTTATCAGGCCTGACAGGAGAAGCTCTTTTAAAATAGTGAATCCTTTGCCAGTTAGCATTAATCTAATATGTCATAGAAAGGGCCCATGATATTTAAAGGGATACTACCCAATTTCTAGACATCATAGACCAGGGTTTGACAATAAAACCACAGTGCATCACCAGGATTAGCCCCTGGTGGACCACTGCCACTATATTTACTTGCATCTCCACAGGTACAGGTGATTGCAGCTCCGGTGATGCATAGCCAATAGGATCTGTGATTTATCTGTGGAGGCACAGATAAATACAGAAATGTGGGGGTCCATCCAAAGCTAACTCTAGTGGACCGTATCTAGACTGTGGGATGGTATTTGCCCATCCCTGCTATAGATTCATAGTGCCAGGCTATCATATTTGAACTCATACATCCAGTTGTAGCACTGGAAAAGCTGGTTGCCAAGGGAGTAGAATCTGCTTTTGACAAGTTCTGACTTTGGCCTGTAAAGTTCAGGTCCAGTTCAGCTGACTCAAACACAGCATGGTAGTGTTTATACAGCTTCATATTTTCCTTCTCCACACTCTTTGTCTGACTCAGATGCTGTTTGAAGTGCAAACCTTCTAACTGTTGCTGGAGTTTCTTGTGAAACCAAGGAAGAGATTAGCAAGAGTTTGACATCCTCCTTTTACACAGAGTTTTGTCAAAAGACTTTTAGCACTCTCAGTAACCGCATGATTGATTAATTATCTTGATTTTCTCACTGTTCATATTCTTAAGTTAAAATTCTAATTATGACAACTTCTTGTCTTTCTGGAAAGTACCTAATCTACCTGCCCTGCTGTTGATATGATTTGGAATGATATGACTTACAGCAGTGACCATGGCTGCCTCCTCATATGTAAGATTGAGTAGTTGTCTGAAGTAGGATGGGTCTCATTATCACCATTATTTTCTCTTTATTGTATTATGTTATTAAAGACTTGGAATTATTTTGCAGGAGAAAAAGAATAGCCTCTTGCAAATTTCCCATTGCCCAAGTCTATGATTGTACATAGAATATACAAATTTGTATATCAGATCAGGTCCAACTAATTCCAGTGTTTCATCTTGGATAGTGACCACTACTAAATGCTCCAGAAGAAGGTGCAAGAAACTCCACCATAGAATAATCTGCTAGTATGGAAAACGTCTTCTTGTTAGTCATTAAAGTGCTGCATAGTCCTGTCTTTTGTTTAAATGTTCTGATTCTTTATATAAATATCTAAACTTTTTTTGTAAATCCCAATAAGTAACCAGCCTCTCCAGTCCTGCAGCAGGGATTTCCACAGTTCATACATTAAAAAATGTATTTCCTTTCATCAGTGTTAAATCTGTTACTTTTCACTTCTTTAGCAGTCCCTTTGTTCTTTGCTCAGAAGAATGCAAATATGCACACAGGATTTACCCTCCTTGTTTTGTAAGGTCCCTGCTCACAAGAGATAAGAAACACTAGTCTTTTCACATGAGTCATAAAACATTCCATGCCTGTCATCATTTTTGTCACTGGTCTTTTTGGGTCCTTTTTAGCTTCTGATTTTTTTTTTCCTGAGGCAGATACCAGATCCATTCAGGGGCTATCTATCTAAGGCTTTGTCTACACTTGGGCTACGTCTAGACTGGCATGATTTTCCGCAATTGCTTTTAACGGAAAAGTTTTTCTGTTAAAAGCATTTGTGGAAAAGAGCATCTAGATTGGCACAGATGCTTTTCCGCAAAAGCACTTTTTGCGGAAAAGCGTCCGTGCCAATCTAGACGCGGTTTTGCGCAAGAAAACCCTGATCTCCATTTTCGCGATCGGGGCTTTTTTGCACAAAACAATACCATGTTGTCTATACTGGCCCTCTTGCGCAAAAGAATTTGCTCAAGAGAGCTTTTGCCTGAACGGGAGCAGCATAGTATTTCCGCAAGAACACTGACAATCTTACATGAGATCGTCAGTATTCTTGCGGAAATTCAAGCGGCCAGTGTAGATAGCTGGCAAGTTTTTCCACAAAAGCAGCTGCTTTTGTGGAAAAGCTTGCCAGTCTAGACACAGCCTTGATGTGTGGCCACAGCACACACACTGGGAGAGAGCTCTCCCAGCGCTCTGTGTAAACCACATCCGTCACGGGAGTAGCTAACAGCGTTAGGAGCAAATCTTCCAGTTCTGTGACCTGGTTGACACTAGCATTTTACAGCGCAGTAGCTTGCTGCGCTTGAGGAGATGTGGGGGTTGTTTTTTTTTACACTCTAGAGCCAGAAAGTTACAGTGCTGTAAAGTGCCAGTGTAGACTTGATATATGGTTTTAAATTGTTTCCCTTCACTGTAGTGTCTGAGCTCCTCATAGCCTTTAATGCAGCTATCCTCACAACACCCTGGTGGAAAGGGCAAATATAATTATCTCTATTTTAAAGATGGAAAATGGGATACTGAGAGAGGTTAAGTGACTTGCCCAGAGTCAGAGAGAAAGTCTGTGACAGAGCACAAATGATTTATGTCATAACATTATCACGGTCTCAGTATTATTGTGTATCCTGCTGTTCATGCATCTCAACATTTTCTTTGCCTCACGGCAATCTGAGCATTTGCTCCCTCCCACTCTAGCCTTCCGGTCCATAGATATTTAACTATTGCCATCCCAGTGATCATTTAGGAATCAAACAGTGCCACACTGAGGTTGTGCTTGTGGCAGAAAGTATTTGTCTTGCTGAGTCGAAAGCTACAGAAACAATTTATATCTGCAAAGAAGAAGGCTCCTCAAGGGTCTTCTGTCAGCAGTGGGAATAACTCCATCCTTCTGAGAAATGCTTCCAGAGCAGAGTTTCTGGCATTCTGTTCCATGGTGCCCTGTCAGAGCTGCAGCAAAGGAAGAGTTAATTGCCTGCCTGTGGGGAAGGGTGGAGTAGACAGGCAGGGCAAGTAATTGCCTCATTAAACCCAAGCAGATGCTCACAGTTAGACTGGGGAATTCTTTAAAAAATGGCTTGTTGGCAGTCAGAAGGGGAGAATGTCTGAGCGGGAAGGGCTCCAAATTCAATAGCTAAAGTGCTAGGCGGTAGTCTGAAGGGGCCCTTTTCTTTTATGTAAAAGATGGTGTGTGTGTAGGGGTTGTTACACTCCCTGCAAGTGTATTCATATGAATGAACACTTAAAGCTGGGATTAAAGCATTTTTGCAAAGGATATTTTGTTGTTGCAGTGCTGGCCCATTCCATCACCTTACAGGCAATAATTAAATTCATGTGGTTATTGAATTAACATTTGTTCTCTGACTGAGGCACAGAATTATTTTCTCCTTCCTTTGGGGAATTACATTTGGAATCAATTGCTAATGAGGAGAAAGAGAAGCAGTTTTCAAGTCTTCACTGAGTACAGCCTGAAAAGAGAGTAGATTTGCCGAAATTAACTTAAAATCTTTCCATCATATCTTATTATCTAAGTACCAGCCACGTGTAATATATTACATATCACTGCAACAGATAGGGAGATCCAGGAGTCTCAATTCTGCAGCCGGGGGGAAGGGGGGGGGAGAAACTTCTTTTTTAAGTCAACAAATAATTTTTCACTAATTGGTGATCATCCCAACCCCAACTCATTATCTATCAGAAGATCGGTACTTTGTCATGCCATCAGTGAGTGTATGAATATCTCAGCAGTATGATGAAGAGTTCATTGATTTGGGGCCTATGATTAATGCTGAGAAGAGTAGTGCTTTAGAGAATTATTTGTCTAAGCCATTCTAATCTCCGCTGAAGGGTTTTTGGAGAGGCTGTTTGAGGTGTGGGGCAAGGGCCACATGTCCCTGCCCTTGTCAGTTATTTCATATAATCCTTCCCATGTGATGGGGTCTATTGAGCTATGGTTTGACTAGGAGCAGTTGACGAATATACCGTCTTTCTTCAGTTTTTACACTATGACATATCACAGCCCCACCACTTCAGCTATTATCCGTTATTGAAAATAAGGAAATCATGAGGAAAAATATTCTGGCTGCACAGGCTTTTCTGTAGACCACTAACCCCCCCATAACAGGTATGTTTCCATGGTAACCATATCTGGCCATGCTTGAGGAATCCTTCTCACCCAAGGGTATGTCTATACTACAGTGTTATTTCAAAATATCTTATTTTGAAATAGTTAATTCGAAATAAGTTATTTTTAAATAACGGGGCTACATACAAAATGCATTTCGAAATAGCCAAGTGGACTGTGAATCGCATTTAAGTCTGGCCGGAACCAGTTCTGGCAGGGCACCAGGTCAGGACTTACTGTGTGGGGCTGCTGCCTGAGGCTAACAGAGGTCTGTGCTTAAAGGGGCCCCCTCCCCAGACAGCCAGTTCTCAGGTTTCCCTGCTTGCTTGCCTACCTCGATGAGGGACAGCAAAGCATTTTGTCTCTGCATGCTCTGGTTGCCCTCACTCGGGACCCCACAGCTCTCTGCAACATGGAGACAGAGCTGCCCCTGGGCACTCTGGTGCTTCTCGTGGATGCATTGCTGTGAGCCTGGCTGCACTTTCTGCAGGCTGCCATCCAGGAGGTATCCAGGAGGCCCTGCGGGAGAGCTTCCACCATGAGGAGCACTAAGAGCCTCCCTGGTATGACTCACTGGGGGCTTGTGCCTCCTTCCTCCCTCATGTCCTTCCACTTACCCTCCCCATCCCCTTTCCTGATGTACAATAAAATACACGTTTTTTTCATAAACACGAACTGTCTTCATTTAACAAAACTGGGGGGGGGGAAATGAAACTCTGGTGAGACTGGGGAAAGGAGGCGGGAGAAGGGAGGAGAGAGGGTGGGAGAGGGGAGGAGGAAACCTGGGAGGAGGGAGCTGGAAGGGGGAAGCCAGGGGAAGAAGGGAGAGGGGAAGCTCAGGGCTCAGGGGTGGGGGTCTTACCGGGCCAACTGTCTCCCAGCACCGTGGATGCAGGGGCCTCGGTGTCCCTGGGGGGATGAGGAGGAGTTGGAGGATGGGGAGGGAGAGGCGGGAGTGGGAGGAGGAGCAGGAGCTGGGGAGGCAGCAGGCACTGGAGCAGCAGGAGGCAGCACTCTCTGCACCAGGGTCTGCAGGTGTTGGCAGATGGCACAGCCCTGGGCAAGCTGCTCCCTCGGAGCTCCAGGTCTTCTTGCACCCAGTTCTGGAGGGTGTGATGCAGGGCTCCAGGACACTCAGATGCTGCTGTCGGTACCCTCCACTGCACAGGTGGTCCTGCAGAGCCCTCAGGTGCAGGCGCATGTCCCGGTAGGGGTGGTGCACCCTGCACGCACACCGGGTGCGGCTGTAGAGAAACAAGAGAAGTGGTCAGTTATCCCTGGGACACAGTGGGTGAAGCCTCTGCAAGGTGAGGATGACCGTGCCCTGCACTATCAGAGCCAATGTGCTTGCACACAGGCCATGTTCGGAATGTCCTGCTATCCCCGGGAATGAGAGCTGCCCCGAGGCCGCACCCATGCCCCTGTGCTGTGTATAGTGTGGGTGAGGTGGGAGGGGTAGATGTCCCTGCCTCTGTGTGGAATGGCCTTGTGGAGGGAGGGCGTCCTGCTGTGTCCCACCCTGGGGCCAGGAGCATGTATGTCTCTTCACACATGCGTGTGGCTAACAACCCTGGGCCCCTGTGTGACAGCCAGCTGGGGCCACCTGCCCAGGGGTGGCATGGCACATGCTTGCACGTGCACAGGTTCCTGCGTGATCTGTGGTAAGCAAGGCCCATGCGCCCAGTCCCTGGTCTCCCTCCCCGCCCCCTAATAAGGGGACAGTGATAGCACTCACATGCTGTTGCCTCCCCGGATGACACTGGTGATGGGTCTGCTGGGACGGCTCGGGGGTCCTGGCTGCATGGCATGCTCCCTCTGTGCTCCTGCAGCTCCTGGCGCTCCTCCTCCATGCCCTGGTCTGGGCCCTCGGCTCCAGGACCGATTACCTCTGAAGTGGCATGGACCATCCCACCCCCCCAGGATGCAGTCCAGGGCGTCAAAATAAGGGCAGACACCTGCCCCTGTTGGGGAGCTGCCCCCTGTGACCCTGGCATAGGCCTGCTGCAGCTTCTTTATTTTCATGCGCACCTGCTCTGGGTGCACATGTGGCCTTTGGTGGCCAGGCTGTCAGCCATCCATCTGCAGACGGCTGCGTTCCTCTGTCTAGTGCGGAGATCGTGGACATTGGAGGCCTTCCCCCAAACCTCAATGAGGCCCACGATCTCTGCACTAGACCAGGAAGGCGCCCGCCTTCTCCAGCCCCTGGCAGGCTCCTGGGAGCTGGGGGACTGGGCCCGGGGAGCAGTGGAGGGCTGGCTGGCACTGGCTGCCTGGCTCATGGTGGGGCCACTGAATCAGGGGCAGCAACTGCTGGCTCTGTGCTGGCAGGCCTGGAGCTGGCAAGGCACCATGGCCAGAGTCTATCCCTTTAAGGGCTCCAGGTTTGGGGGAGAGAAGAGGAAATTTTCCTGGTTGTGCTCAGAGTAGCCACCAGAGCACCCTGGGAAGGCTGGAGGCCCCCTATTTCAAAATAAACGTCTCCACAGCACTTATTTCAAATTAGCTACTTGGATTTTGGCGTTATTCCTCATGGAATGAGGTTTACCAAATTCGAAATAAGTGCTCCTCTATTTCGATTTAATTTGAAAATAGTGGTTTGGCTGTAAAGACGCTAGGAAAGTTATTTCGAAGTAACTTTGCTGTGTAGACATACCCCAAGATACAAACCATAAAATTAGAAGCTAAAATAGCCTATGGATAACACCAGGCATCCCTAAATGTTCATAGTGCTTACTTTTTTTTAAAATCTAGACTATGTTGGTCTCCATGTGGCTGCTGATGGTTGTCCAACCTGTTTTCATGAACTGGCTCTTGGAGAACTATCCTGCTACTTGATGCCAGCTCTTCTACTGGCTTCCAGGTGAGAGAGAGCGACACAGCAGATGTGTGTGTGGAAGGGGTTGATGAAATGCAGAGCAAAAGTAAACCCCAACTACCTCCTTCTTCACAAATAGCAAAAAGCATCTCATGCTAAAGACATCGAAAACCACCAGTTTCCTTTTAAGCAAGTATCGCAGTTGCCACATGGCTATTACTTGACTATGAGTAGGCTGGGAAGTAGCCCACATAATACTGATGAAGGGAAAGTGACTGGCTGATTGTGAGGGGAAGGGGTCTATGAGACAATCTGTCTGTTAGGGTATGGTACTTGCTATGACCACGCTTGACAACATATGATCTTAGCCAGCTTCATTTCTACAGGAATCTCTGGGGAATTTGAAGGGGTTAAAACACAACACAGTTTAAAGTTATTTGCAGCTAATACTCTGAGTTGCAGCTAATACTCCAAAGCCTACACACATACATATCCACTCTGTTAAAGGAAATTCTCTTGCTCATAAGAAACATGTGCCTTGTCAGAAGTACAAAACTGCTCTGTGCAAGCATTAGACTTGCATGTAAAGTAGTGACACCTGATCCAATGACAGTGAAGGATTGGATTGACTTGAAGGATTCAGTGCTGCTGTCTTGAAGTCCTAAGAGCTGCTTGGTTGTGACCTCAGTGTTATGTTGCAGTATGCTGAAAAAACTTCCTGCTGTAACACAACCACATTCCTGTTGAATAAAAGTTAAGCCCAGAGTCTCTACCACTCTGACCGACAAGACTGTTCTAACTGATTTCATTCATCATTCATGGCACCAAAAGTACGGACAGAAATCAAAAAGGCAAAGACAAAGGTGCAACACCAGAAGAGATAAGACTTCAATGCTGAGAGGGAAGTAATCAAGCCTCCAGCTTTACCGCCAATAGCAGGGAAAGTCATTTCACTGCTCAGGGTGGAAAGATTGGTCACAGCCCTCCCTGTGGAGTAAAAAAAGAATTGGGTCAGCTCCTGTGAATCTGGGGCTGATGTGCTGTATGAGAACAAGCACTGCCACAATATACATAAATCAACCCGTAGCTATAGTCTGATGTTAGAGATGCCAGGGACTGCAGGAGAGAGAGAGGCCAGACTGCAGAAACAAAGTGTGTAGATTGTGGAGATGAAAATGTGCTTAGCTATTTGTTGTAATGCCAGGCAAAGGAAAGAATGTTAGGCAACCAGGCATTTGACAATTCTGGGCTAGCTGTAAAAGAGCATACTGGATTATAGACACAAGCTGTGACAGCGAGTTAGCTATGGATACAGCTGTAGCTGTGGAAATTTGTTTCTAGGTACAGTATTTGCCAAGTGCTTGGTGTGTTAACAACACAGCTGGAGAGATGTGTGACACAAAGAGCAGAAGAAGCAGAGCTGCAGAAAGGGATCTTTAATATACAGTATGAGCTGTGGTTAACGCAAGTAACACAATCCATTCCCGAGTGAGCTAGCACTAAGAAGTTATATCAGAAAACAGAGCTCTGTCTAAGCAAAATGAAATCCCAGAGAACATTTATTAGCTACTCAGTTTCAGGCAGATTTGGACTTCTGTGTTTCACTTGATTGGGCAGGACGTGATGGATACTTGGACCCAGATTAGTTGTGAAGTGTGCTGACTCTAACCAAAAAAAAAAAAAAAAAAAAAGGTTGGGTGGGAGAACATTGAGGAAAACTGCCTGTCTCCTTCTCCCCACTCCATAAAGTGGGTGGGGGCTGCTGCTTCTGCTGGCCAGTACTATTCATAAAGGGGCAGGGCACTGTAGGAAGAGGGTGGTGCTAATGCATCCCAGAAATGCAATGAGGCATTTTAAAGCTGTGTTGCCCTAAAGGAGACTGAAACGGCAATCACTGCATGATCTCTGCTGGGGAGGAGTCTCCATGTGGCTGCAGCTGTCCCATAGGAGCAAAGGATACAAACTGCCAAATGAGATTACCAAAGCCCCTTGCACACATGCGAGGAAATGAAACTGCATATCTCAAACCCCTCTGTAGTGAGGGGGGCAATGCGCAGCTTGCACTTTTCCATGAAATTTGGCTTGTCTTAATTTTGATGTTATAAAAGTTGCTTTAATTATTAAAAAATATTCCAGGTCTCTAAAAATTGCCCTGTGCTACATGTGTAATGATGTTCATTATTTTATATCCAGGATGCAATGACTCCCAGGAAAAGTCATGGGGCTAGTCTAGTGTCTATCACATCTAGGTTTCTATCCTGTACTCATCAACGTACTATCTGAGATGTATCGCCCAGCAATAGGATCACTTTCTTGTGTCTCGCCAGTTTCTGTAAGACACAAGTCCACGTTGCAAAATCTTGCTATGCCAACAATTCCAAGGTGACTGCTGTGGAGTCTTCTGATTGGGGCAGATCAGGAGTTTAGGAATGTTTCAGTTCATGTCCTTACTCCCAACGAGACTTTAGTGACAGAGATCTTAGGGTATGTCTTCACTACAGGCTTTATCCAGTGGGGTGTTAGTTTATCATGTCTATTTATAGACTCAATAACTTGATTGTCAAGAGCTCTCCTGTTGACTCTGGTACTCCACCAGAACAAGAAGATTAAGCAGAGTTGACAGGAGAGCATCATCTGCCAACTTACCATGTGAAAACACTGCGGTAAGCAAACCTAAGGACTACAACGTTAGCTATGTCACTGATGTACAGATGTGGTCTCCTCATCTAAAAAAAAATATACTGGCATTAGAAAAGGTTCAGAGAAGGGCAACTAAAATGATTAGGGGTTTGGAATGGGTCCCATATGAGGAGAGATTAAAGAGACTGGGACTTTTCAGCTTGAAAAAGAGGAGACTAAGGGGGGATATGATAGAGGTCTATAAAATCATGAATGGTGTGGAGAAAGTAAATAAGGAAAAGTTATTTATTTGTTCCCATAATATAAAAACTAGGGTCCACGACATGAAACTAATGGACAGCAAGTTTAAAACAAATAAAAGAACATTCTTCTTCACGCAGCGCATAGTCAATCTGTGGAACTCCTTGCCCGAGGAGGCTGCGAAGGCTAGGGCTATAACAGGGTTTAAAAGAGAACTAGATAAATTCATGGAGGTTAAGTCCATAAATGGCTATTAGCCAGTGTGGGGTAAGGAATGGTGTCCCTAGCCTCTGTTTGTCAGAGGGTGGAAATGGATGGCAGGAGAGAGATCACTTGATCATTACCTGTTTGATTCACTCCCTCTGGGGCACCTGGCATTGGCCACTGTCGGCAGATAGGGTACTGGGCTGGATGGACCTTTGGTCTGACCCAGTATGGCTGTTCTTATGTTCTAAGTTGTGTATATAGATGAGGCATATAGATGAGGCTACTAGGCATAGGAAAAAGAAACCTCATTCCAGGAGGCATACCTGGGTGGTCGACAAATGCCTTTGATGTCGACACCCGCGCGTCCAGACTACCGCGCTGAACCGACAAACAGCTGATCGGCTCAGCGCGGCAGCCATGTAAATTTAAATGAAGCGGCGATTATTTAAATCGCCGCTTCATTTTTCCTATGCCGGTAGCCTCATCTACATGCCTCTGGCGACAGAGGCATGTAGTCTAGACGTAGCCTTAGGTTGAGCGCCCGCAATAATGTAGACAAGGCCTTTATTATCTTCTTGCTTTTAAAACAAGAAACTCTCTTCCAGTGTCTGGGATTGTCCCAACTACAAAAGCCACAGTCACTCTGTCAAGTGACCTTTGACATAGAGTTCAAATTTGTCTCCCCTGTCACATCTGCCCTCTTGATTAGTGCATCACTTTGCATCTAAGTGTTGAGGCAATTCCTCACACACAGTCCTTATCCAGAAAAGCTGCGTAGAGTCCTGCTGAGTTAAGTGGGAATATTGAATGTGTAGACAGTGATACTGGGACTGGGGGTTGAGGGCTGCAAGTAGCTCTTTAATGTATCTCCTGTGAGTCTTTGCAGCACATGTTGTTAAAATCATTTGTGATGTAATCAACCCAGCTCAGTAAGAGCAACCATGAGAACATGCTATTAACTGATCATAGTTGATAAAATAATACTGTGAGAATTTAGAGAAAGAGAGAGTAAGTATGAAACAATGAATCCACACGACTGGCCATTTTGGGTGCTGTTGATTGCTAATTTTGTTCCTGAACTACAGAGGTCTGAGATTCACTGTGACAGACAATCATTTGGTATAATGCACAGCGGCTAAACTGGGAAGAAAAGAGGCAGGCAGTAGCAGAAGGGGATGCAACACTGTCTCACGGAGAATAGCAGGAAGAAGTGACTACTGTACCAGGCCCCTTGGTACCACTTTTGAACAACTCAGTGTTCACACATCTTGTGAAGGAAGCTACCATCTAGGCTTCTGAGCTTCAGAAGAAGGGGCTTTCTTTCCTTCCAGGATGGTGGTCAATTCTTTCCCAGAAAGTATTTGAGCTCCCTGTCTCCCTCACAGAATCATAGAACACAAGAACTGGAAGGGACCTTGAGAGATCATCAAGTCCAGTCCCCTGCCCTCACAGCAGGACCAAGCACCGACTAGCTCATCCCTGATAGATGTCTATATAACCTGTTCTTAAATATTTCTAGTGATGGAGATTCCACAACCTCCCTAGGCAATTTATTTGAGTGCTTACCCTGACAGGTTGAACATTGGGAAAAACTTCCTAAACCTCCCTTGCTTCAATTAATGCCCATTGCCTCTTGCTCTATTATTAGAGATTAAGGAAAATAATTTCTCGCTCCACCTTTTAACACCATTTTAGGTGTTGGCATACCTCATGTTGAGGTATGCTTTCCATATAGCCTACTATTGTGTCTCTTGCAGAGCTCCTTAAATGTTAAGTGAACAATGTGAGGAGCTGAAAGATGCAAATAAAAAAAGCCATTAAAATAGTTTGTGATACTAATCTTCGTGGGTTCTTGTCACAATGAGAAATTATGCAGCCATTTGTGCAGTTGCATAGCCACACTTAACATGGTGCGGGGGGGACGATGACTACTCCTTCACTGTCTCATTGAGCAGTGGTAAAGAAGAAAAGCAGGTAGAGAGACCATCAAGATGACTGAAGAATAAACTAAACTGATCATGTGTATCCATATTTGGATGAGTTGGCACACCGTACAGCAAAATCCAACTGTGGTTATCTCCTGCAGCTCTAACTAATAGCTGTAAATTGATTTCTTTGTGTCAATAACTTCAGCTACAGAATCTCAAACCAGAACAGGCACTTGGAAATGCAGCAGCAGGAGAAATATTCATACAGCTTGGCAGGGCATCCTGTGCCACTGAAGGAGGAGGATGTGGGGCACAAAAAGGAACTTAAAAAAGCTCCCAATTCTGAGGCCAGTTGGCAGCTGGGTTGTGTTGATATGAATAAAAATGGAAAAATGTGTAGAAGAAGAAGGAGACATTTGGTGGAAACGAATGACTCTGGTGAGTTTTAGCTGGAACCGCATGCATGTGTTTCACTCATCTGCAGTGGGCTTGACATACTGGACATGAACTTAAGGATGTCATTGGTAATGGACTTTGATTGTTGGGAAAACGAGTTGTGTAATAAAAATACCACTACCTCAAAGAAAGAAGTAAATAATTCAGAAATGCTTTAATACAAAGAGAATCTTTTTCAATTACTAAGACAGGATAACACTCTAAATACATAAAAGGGCAAACCAGCATGATGGAGAGCAATTGTTGATGCTTCTATAAAAGGAATAAGATTAGGAGCAATGGCATGAAATTAAGAAATGGGACACATAAACTGAACAGCAGAAGAATGTTCCTCTCTGTTACACTATGGAAGACTCACCATTCCTAGATACACTCATTGAAGCCCTGGACCAAAATAATCCCTGGTATAATTCTACTGATTTCAATGAGATTACACCAAGAATGAATTTTCCCTGCTACGTCTCTTCCAATTCTAATTCAATTATTAGAGCAAAACATACTGTGTAGCCTAAATATCTTAACAATAAAATAGCTAAATTATCATATAACTAAAGCCCCCTGTATCCCTGGGTAGGCAGGATTTAAATTCAGTGGAAGTTATGGGCGCATAACGTCTCTGAAAATCAGACCAGCTATTTAGATGCCAAATGATGGATTATGGCTTTGGTTCTCAAATGGGTTCTTGCTGTGGCCACATGTGCTGCTGCAGCAAATTTACAATGACCAGAGTTTTGATGGTTAAACTATGCTAGTCTAGTGGATCTTAAAATAATAATTTTCAATGTAAAGCATATGCAATATTGATCAAATATACATGGTTATTACTGACAATTTATATAATTGAGAAAAAGTGGAGGGATGCAGAGCTGGTTCCCACCCACAGCCAGAGAGGCAGAAGGAAGCCCTGATGCACTATAACGAAATGTCACTGGGCTAACCTTGAGCTCGGGCTGTTGCTGCAGGGAGCAGAGCTGGTGGCTATGACAGGGGGATGCATGTGGCCACAGGTGAGAATCGCTGGATTAAAGTACCTAACTTCAGGTACCTACTTCTGAACTTGTTGACCTCAGTGTTTAGCTATTAATTTTACTGAATATCACCAGTGAAGAGAAAAGCTCAAATTCGGAGGTTGCCACAGCAATTGGTTATTTTTTTAAATGTGTTTTCTTTTCAAGAATTGCATGCACACATGAATCCATACACATACCACAGGAACAATCTTTCTTTTTAATGTAGATTCTGAACTCAGGAATTCAGAGGTGCACAAAGGTACTGACCACCAAAAGAGTGAATTGAGCAACTCCTTTGTCAAATGTTTGGTTTGGGTTTGGGACCAATTCTCAGCTGATTTCTTATTTGATCAAAGTTGGCTTTATGTAGTGACTTCCAATGTTGTTTTGAGAAATGGTGTACTCAGGAATAGGACCAAGTGGCATGACACCCTGGGCATTGTCAATCATTAAGAGATTGACCTTGAGCAAGTAATTTAACCTCTTTTGCCCGTTTTCTTGTGTGTAAAAATGAGGTAAAGGAGACCCTCTCAGAGCCAGATATAAAAACAGTGCTTTGCAGATATGAAATACTAAGTTTTGTTGTTCTTTAAAGAAAGAGTGCAAGACCCTTGAGCAGTTTAGTCATAAAAGTCTGGTCCCCTTCTGAAGACAGATTTTCTGCACCTATGACACGTTTTAGCTAGGAGCCAGAAGAGGTTAAAACCTGGGGAGAAGTTCTTTTGGAATGGTAACATTAAGATGCTGTGTGCAATGGGATTTAACTTTAAAATCAGAATAATAAAGAAGCTATTTCAGTGAAGAAGGCAGAAGGTGAATGGGGAAAAATACTGAATAGCTTCCAAGCTAAATATTGAGAGAACCAAAGCTGTATTATAAAATCATACATAGAAGGCGTGCTTTCTGCTGCAGTCATACAAGATCCATCATAATACTGGCACTTTTATTTTCATGGAACTACCATTGCCTGATCAGAAAGTGAAAACTGAACAGCCCTGATCTTTTTAATCCTTGCAAAGTTATGACTCCACTCTCAAAGCAGAAATTCAAACCTGGAGAAAGTAGCTGGGAATATTTGAGAGATTGTTATAGAACTGTAGTTCAATGGATGTTGCCTTTTATTTAGGCCAGATATTGCAGTCTGTGAGTTTGTGAACACTGAAGAGCTTCTTGTGTACTTGTTATATTAAGATTCTATAAAGCAAATAGTTTGTCTCTGAAGAGAGGAAGAATCTCTGAGGGAGGCTGCTGAACAGACTTTCTGACATTCAAGCAATATAACAAGATGTTAGATGATGGCAAGAAACAGAGGAGCATTTTTTATTGCAGCAAATTAAAGACGCACTCAACGCTTTTTTATCTGTAATTTAGATACACTCTAGACTCCATAGGGTACTATCTGTGCATTTGGATAGGTTCAATAAAATAGGTCCCTCCTTTACTAAAGCATTTTTGTGGAATCTGTTCCCCATTGTACTTGGTCAGGTCATGAATTTATTACGAACTTCATAAGTACTGCACAGAATCGTTCTGAAAACCTCCCGTGGGAGCTTAGGTGGTTCCTATTTACAGGCTGTCTTCCTGGTTTGTTAAAAAAAGATAATACTTAAGAAATAGATATTGGGATAAAAAAATCCACTAGAAGAAGAAAATCTAAGAAAAATGGATTTCTAAGGCACACTTCAACTAAAAACTAGATGATAAATGCTACAACCTCTTTGATAAAATTGCCTTTTAGATCATTCTTTTAAAATAAAATACGTAAACCTCTCTCTTCCCCATTTTATTGATTAACTAATAGCTGAAAGCATGTGCTTTCCACACCCATGTGTCAGTTGGGCCAAGTAATGCACCATCTATGCAGTCTCTTCTATTCACCCTATAAACTTGTTGCATAAAAATAAGCTGTAGGCTCAGAGTGCTGATTAACCGGGTTACCTCTGATCAGTGTTGTTTTAGTTTAAAAAAAAAAAAGGTGCTGGCCAGGGAAAAGTTGTTGAGCAAAAAAAAAAAGATCTCTGACTGGAGTTACTGGTACTGTGTCTGGAGGTGCCGGACAGTACCGTCACAAAAAAAGCACTGCCTCTGATATGATAAAGGATGTAGGACTCTTGACATGGCCTTGTGGTGTGGTTTTAAAGGCAAAATGTCTAAGAACTTGAAAAATAGGACAGTAACAGGTTCAATCCCAGTGGTGATTGAATCTGGTGGTAATCTGAATGAATGCCACACAGAAGTGACAATCCTGGAATCTTCATATAAAGATTCACAAAGCAGACTGTGTGTATATCAGAGATCAGAAAACAGTGTGCAGCCAGGCAGGAATGTTTGGAAAGCGGTAACACTGCAATGTCAACCTTGCATAGGTATTCCAATGCATGTGCTTAACTCAGAGATAAAGCTACCTAGACCATAGCACTAGAGCAATGGAGTGTAGCCTTTTAAAGCTATGAGTTAGATGAGACCGTGCAAGTGGAAGAGGCAGAACAGATCATGTTTAGAGCAAGAAACTAGCTTGTGGTATTCCTTCTTGAGGGGAGGGAAAGTTTTGCATACGCAAAATTTTTATGCACTGTATGCATGCACAAATAACAGAATTTATATACATGTGGAAACAGAGCAAAACTAGGGTTCATACACATAAAGTCTGTTGTATATTTTGGGCATCATAACTTATTCACGCAATTGATTATGCACATACACAAATGGGATCCCATTTAAAAATGTGACCCATAACAGTAAGACAAAATGTATTATATTTATATTATAGATATTATATTATATTTATTATATATATTTATATTATATTATATTTATATTATATATATTTATATTATTTATATATATATATATTTATATTATATGTAATATTATAGAATATCTTCACATTCATGTATGCAAAAACCAAAACCAAACGACCGTTACCATAACATGTTAACATTTTAGTCAAATTTGTAATACATCACTATGGCAGTTAGGTCCATCAGAAACAAAAAATTAGACATCAGACATTTGGGCTCAGATCCACAAAGAGACTTAGCTACATATACCCCAGATTTAGGCACCCAAGTCCCAGTATTAGGCACCAGTGTCATACACATAAACCCTTATCATCTGTCACTTAAACTCACTAATTTCCTAAATTTCTAGTATAAAAGTTACCTAGAGGTGATTGTGCAAGTAAACAAGATTTCTTACTAGTACGGGAGGGGAGGGTACACCAAGTAAAGGGGGATGGCATGTGACTTTCCTACAGGACTCCACCTTGCCCCCAGCCCAGGACTCTCCCTCCCATGCTCTTCCTTGCTCTTCCCCACATCCCCCATGTTACCCAAAAGAGGGGAGTGATGGTACAGCACTGAACCTAGTTCTCCTGCTTCTCAGGGGAGTGCTCTTACCACTAAGCTACCTGTTTATAAGGGAGCCAAGGTGCCTAACTCTGGCTTTGTACATCCCATTGTTGCTATTGTAACCCCCAAGGAGATTGCTTGGATTCCCAGGGCTTTGTCTGCTGGCAGCTCAGGGAGAGGCACTCTGAGTTTGCCTTGGCTCCCCCTCCCTACCAGGGCCAGAGTCTGCCCGGCAACTCAGGGGGAGTGAGATGCCCCTCCCAGGGGGAAGGAGAGACCATTGTTGAGGGGAGTCTGGAGCCAGCCAGAAAAAGGGGAGGACTGAGTGTGTGGGAGCTAGTAAGCCCCAGGCCTGCATGCAGGGTTCCCCCTGGGAACTAGCCTCTAGGGACCTGAAGGCAGGATCCCTCAGCTGGGTTTTATGTCTCCACTGTTGATTCCCAGTTGTGGAGTTTGCTGGGAGGCTTCCCCAGCCAGGCGGAGTTGGCTCTCCCGCTCCCTGGGTGAGAGAGTCACTGCATGGTCAGCTGGGCTCTAGCAGCAAGTTCAGGGCTGCTGCCTGCTGTGTGGGTCTGGAGGCTGGCCTGGGAGGCTATAGTTTTGAATTTTGGTGCAGTTGTGTGGTCTGCATTTTGAGCCCTGCACCCCTTTGCGGTGAGGGGAAATTCTGGAACCAAGCAGCCTGGTTCCTGCTTGAAGAGGACCCCTGTGAGAAGAGAGCAGCCCCTTTGCAGAGACTGAGTCATCTCTCAACCTGAGGCTCATTCATGGAGTGTGTGAGTGCACCAATTTTTAGTTACTCAGGTAGGGAATTTGTTTGGGGATTTTATTACCTGCAGCATATTAAACTGTGGAGGGATTTACCATCTTCTCCCATTTGTGAGTCCTTTGGGCTGTACTGGACCTAGTCAGTCCCACTGCTAAACCACTGCAGAGAAGGATTGTGTGGTCAACAGTCATCAAGGGCCCCAACAAAGTACGCGTACCAACGGGACACTAACCTCACAGTTGCTGGGCACCGGTGACCCTAAAAATAGTGTTACCCTGTTCTGTTATAATTGTCTCCTGTTTAATATAATTGTGTTTATTATAGTGTATGTGTTTGTGTTATTTTCTGGGAGTCTCCAACTATCTTACAAATACGTGGGGATTATCCTGGGCTAGAATTTTCCTCCCAAGCTGCCCTGGTGACCCTGCTAGGAAGGAGTGAGGGGGGTGGAGGCACCGCCAAGTACATCAATCAGAAAGAATAAAATTGAGTGGGTGGCGGGATCCAGAAGAACCCAGACCTATCCATCCAAACCTGAAAGGAGATTTGCTTTAAAAGAAGGTAACCAGGTGGAGAGGGGGCGCTACACTATGATTTGAAGTGCCTCAAAAATTATGCTTTCAGCACTGCAAAGCCTAAATCTCTTTATGGATCTGAGCCAGAGGGAACATACAGGAAAAGTTTAAAAAAACCTTTCAGAATCCCTTTTTAATTTTTTTTTTAAATACGTACCTACCATAGGAAACATATGTGCAGTTACTTACTCCCAGTCATTCACCAGATTCATCTTGGTTTAATTCAGCTGGTGCACATTATACCTAGGTTCAGATCAGGAAAAGCCAGCCCACTGTCTTTTAATCTCATTTTGAAACCACTGAAGTCTGAAGTGAGAGGAAGAAGGAAGGTGAGCAATAGGAAAGAAAAAAGAGCCAATGTTAAAATAATGGCTATTTGGATACATCACCCTTTTTGTAATTAGGGACTCCGATTTAATCTCTACCAATGCTCGTGCTGCTGTTAATTAGAAAGAAATCTTCCCAAACTTCTTGTTACCTTTCCAAATTATCATTCACACAGCATATTAGCTCCTTCTGAGATGCTATCTCCATCATGCAGAGAACCTAATCTTTAATCCAGGGATGGATGAGAATGTTGTAGTTAATGCACCAATGTTCTTCTCACGTACTGTATCGCTAAAGTAATTAATAGCTGGTCTGGATGTGGGAAGCTATCTAAATACTTAGATCAGATTGTCTACTGTTCTATGACTAAATCACTCTTCCTACTAACCTAAGTTTAGTAATACCTGGCTTCTTGTTAGTACTGTATTTAACAGATTCTTAATTGTTCCAATCTCTATAATCTTAGCTGTACAAAGCTTTTGTTATATGGTGAAAGGCCTTGTTTAAATTGCTTACTCACAGTTCAGTGTAGTCAAGCAGTGAAGAATTTTAACATAAATATAGACTTCCTGGTCAAATTACAGGTTTTTAGCCTCCTCATCACTGTTATTTCCTAAAATTGACATAAAATGTCCACTCGGCTGTTAAATTGTCAATGACTAACCTCATTAATCTTGTTGCTTGTCTAGCTAATGGCACTTCTTGGCCCCAGGACCTGGTCACTTACTCCACTGCAACACTCCTACGTAATATTACTGAGTAAGAAAATTGAGCCT
Source organism: Pelodiscus sinensis (assembly GCF_052426305.1). Taxonomy (NCBI): domain Eukaryota; kingdom Metazoa; phylum Chordata; order Testudines; family Trionychidae; genus Pelodiscus; species Pelodiscus sinensis. Next base: position 153,889,929 of record NC_143053.1, read on the forward strand.
TGTCTACTCCCCACCTAGTGCAAATCTGTGATCCTTTCTTCTGACTAGTGGCTCTGGTATGACCTGAGTGTGTCTCACTTTTTCCACCAGGATATCATCAGGTGGAAGGGTCGAACATTTCCTGTTCTTTCAGCGGCCTGATGTCTCCTAGGGCAGTGTTTCTCAACCTTTTTTTTTTTTAATAAAGTACCCCTTTAAAAAATTATAAGTACCCCCAGTATCTACAGTTTTCAGACACACAAAAAATTTTTCTACCATTGCAACACATTTGTTTAAACAACTTAATCATAGCCAGGCGGGTGATGAAATTTTTCGGTGTAAAGAGTACAAAAATAATAAAGCACTGTAAAACTTAAAACAAAAATTTAGTTTTCTCCAAATTTAAGTTGTGTTGACATATCTGCCCCACCCCCAGACTTTATTTATATTTATATTGTGTTTAAATATTTTTTTGTAAGCCGCCTCAGCTATTTTAAATAGGGAGGCGGGGCAAAAAAATTTAAATAAATAAATAAATAAATAAGACATCTCTCAATTACCCCTAAGGGTACTCATATCACTGGTTGAGAAACACTGTCCTAGGGTATGTCTACACTTCAATTAAAAACTTATGATTGGCCCAGGCCAGCTCTCAGAGCATGGACAAAGGGGATATTTAATTGCAACGTAGACAGTTGCGGTATGTCTAGACTACATGTCTCCGTTGACGGAGCCATGTAAACTAGTTTACCCGGCATAGGCAAAGAAGCAGGGATTTAAATAATCCCTGCTTAATTAAAATAAACATGGCTGCCGCGCTGTCCTGACGATCAGCTGATCTGGCACAGCGCGGCAGTCTAGACGCGGATCTGTCGGCTGGGGAAGCCTTTGCCGACCAATCCCTTATGCTTCATGAATCTGTCTAGACAGATCTGTGTCTAGACTGCCGCGCCGTGCCAGATCAGCTGATCATCGGCGCAGCATGGCAGCCATGTTTATTTTAATGAAGCGGGGATTATTTAAATCCCCGCTTCTTTGCCTATGCCAAGTAAACTAGTTTACATGACTCCGTCGATGGAGCCATGTAGTCTAGACATACCCTTGGGTCGAGGCTGGAGCCTGGGCACTAAGGGGCTGCAAACCATGGGTAATATGGTCTGTTGGGGGCCTCTGTGCAGTGCAGCTGCTGTGGGGAAGGAGAAGGAAAATGAAAAAGAGGAGAAAGCTTTGCTGTCTGCTGTGCAAGATTTTAAATCCATTATTTCAAGAAAGTTTGTTTATAGGAAAAAAAACACTCAGGGTTCCTGGCTCTGGAAGGGAAGGAGGTGGTGTCTCCTTTCCTGACCTTGCAATAGATCAACCCTCATTCCTTAAAAAAATTGACAGGTATGCAGAGTGAATGCTTAGTGTTATGATTGTTCAATACACAATGAACAGCAGTGGGGAATTGGAAACTAAATACTGCATTCAGGTCTCTGGGAGGCAGCCAGCTGAAAAAAAATTGGCCTTTCTATTTCAGGTTTGGGGCGGGGAAAAGCTCTAAGTAATCTGGTCTAGGGGAAAATACTGGATGGGTGCCATGAGCCAGTCCTTGATACTGTACTTTTTCTTGCCCAGGTGTCCCTGCAGAACTATCTCTAGGAATTGATTTTGCATAGAGACAGTTATAACTATTGTCTGCCACCTGGAATAGTCCATTAGCTTGCAAGCATCTTAGCCAGGTAGCGTTAGGTTGCCCCTTTGCTAGGTAGTAGCCCAATTTAGGACTTGCCAAAGCAGTTTCACCTTTAGAGATGAAACTGATGATGCATTGTCAAGTGCTTTCTGAATGCAATGTTTGTTTATTAACAAAATGTACACACGTTCTATTTCCTGCCTCTTTCTGCCCTTGCTTCTCCCCCACCCCTCCCCAGTACCTTCTTAACAGCACGGGGGTGGGGGGTGGCACTTAGTGGAAGGGGCGAAGCCCTGGAGCATCCACTGATTCACAGCTCCATAGCAGAGAGCCTGGAAGCCATGTCTGGAACCAGATTTCATGGGGCAGATAGCAGGCCTGAGAGGCTGGAAGCCCAGGGCAATCTACATTTACCAGTGAGGCTGCCCTAGAGCTGTCGACTATAGATCTTATTAATGGTTCCAGGCTCTACAACAGGGACTCTGGACCCCCTGAAAGCTCTGGACTGAGCAGGTAACCTACGGGCCCTGTGAGTCCCGATTCCAGCCATAGATCCACTGGCTACAGGCTCCCTACTTTGTGTGAAATTGACGTGCTTATCAGTTTGACATATTCTGTCAGACACACCATTTTGGTATTTTCTGAAAGTAACTTTTTAGGGATCTGTGGTTTGCTAAGAAATTTTGGTGTATTTGCTTTCAATTCAATTTGGATCAAATTCAAATTCTGAAATAAAGAAACTTCTCTTAAACTGGGAACTTGAGTGTCAGGGCTTGTCGCCTCTACAAAGTTAAGTCAACATAAGGCAAATAATGCTGACCTACTAATCATGGATGTGTACACACTGCAATGTGCATGCCAGTTTAACTCTCCTGCTACACCGACATAACAAACCCAACTTAACAAGAGGTCTAGCATTCGGGGTAACATAGTTAGAGCCACACAATGTCAGCATAGATAATGCATTGCTTATGCTATATGTAGCCTCCAGGAAGTGTCCCACAATACCCACCATGACCTCTCTGGTCACTGTTTTGAATTCCACTGGCTTATGTCAAAGACAAAAGTCTGCTACTTATATCCAAGTAGTAGAGTGACCTCCTTTAGTTCATGTGATGGGTGCTTGTGTTTCACTAATGGACAAGGGAAGGCATTCTCTGAAATCTGATAAAACCATTGCTTTATCTGTGGCTTCTGAATATACTGGTTCAGTTATGATGTACTACTACATAACTTATTGTGACAATTAATTAAGACCATATACAATTAGCTATCTAGAGTGGCTCCAGGACTGCTCTATTTTGTGCTGCCACTGCAGCAAAAAATCAGGGCTCCACAGATGGCTTCTTTGTAGAATCTCTGCTTGGCTGCCTTTAGCAGAAGCCAAAGAATCTGCTCCAGACTGAATATTTTTTCCACCTTACATGGTAGATGCTGAATGTAATAATGGGTAGAAGCTGGGGTCATTGCAGTCCTTGTAAGAGATACACTAATGAGTAACATAAGAAAAGCCATACCAGGTCAGACCAAAGGACCATCTGGTTCTGTCTTCCATTAGTGGCCAATGCCAGGTGCCCAGAGAGAATGAACAGAACAGGCAATCATCATGTGACCCATCCCCTCTCACCCATTCCCAGCTTCTGACAACCAACACTAATTATTCCTTGTTATGCACCTTGTTCAATCAGAGTAACTGTGTGTTTCATACAATCTGAAGAGGAAAAGAAAATATCTGGGCTTATTTGTTAGTGTGTTTCCACTGTTATTTCTTGGTTTTTTTTATTTGATTGTTTAAAACCCAAATGATTGAAACTTCCACATCTTTACCAAGAAAAAGATTATATGACAAGTACAATGCCTGCTTCCCACATTCTTCTTGAGGCAGTACATTCCTGTGTTTGTGTTAAGATACACAAACAGTACACGGTATGTCATGTAAGGCTGGTGTGCAGAAAAGCAGAGCTAACACATAACCTAAATAGCAAGGAAACCAACATTACATACCACCTTTTCCACCCAAAGCCACATCTTTCATCATTGGCGCGCCCACTGTACATCACAGAGAATGCCCCACTACTTTAACTCTGCCAGCCTCCCTGCACCCCTTTCGCTAAATTCCACCCCACAATCTCTCCCAAAACACCCCCGTAAAACAGACTAGACTTCCTTCCTGCATAACCCCCCATTATTCTTTTCTGTGCCATTTTGTGAAATTGCACGTTAGTGAGGTTTGCTGTCAAGGCATTTTCTTTCTTTCTTTGCCCTGTAAAGTAGAAAAAGAAATATACACATATAATATGCAATAATATCCTGACCAGCATGCCTCATAATCATTCATACTTATTTTCTAATCATAGCAAACGAGCAGAAAGTATCAATGTGTGGGCTGTTTGGAAGCAGAGCACAATTTGCTTAATGAATGACCTGAGCAATATCATGTACAGCTTATAATTAAACCTGTTACCAGCAGGTGGTGATTGCTGCTGAAACAGAATGAGAGCGTTTTGCTCACCCCAATCTGCTGAGCTATTTGTGATATGCACTCAGAAAAGCAACACAAGTACTTTCCTGAACATATCTTCTAAGTCACCTAGCACACAAAGAATAGCTCCTCTAGCATCCTCTCTGGCAATCATGGTGGGCCAGATTCTGGTGAAATGTCACGGATGCTAGTGGGCTTGTATCAGTTTAAGTCAGAGTCTACTGCACCAATCCATAGCACACCATGTTGTCTCCTGTCATTTCTAGAGGGCCATGGACTTTTTATGGCTTCTGTAGGCCAGGCTCACTGCACACACAAATCTCGATTCCATGAACAATAGGAACAGAAAGTACAGCACAATAAACCATTTTCAATAGCCTATTAGTTAGCTGTATGCTTGGGCCCAAAATGTTTCTCAGATGTTCCTCCAGTGGCCCCAAGTACTGCCTCTTTCGCCATGAAGAATGTATTCAGAAAAATGAACCAAGCACTATTACCTATATCAGTGGTCTCTAACCTTTTTAGGCCCAAGATCACTTTTTAAATGTCAGGGCAACCCAGGATCTTCCCCACCTCTCCTTGAGGCTCCACCCCCTCCATTCTTCCCTCTCTCCTTCACTTGCTGTCTCATCCTCACTTACTTTCTCTAGGCTGGGACAGGAGGTGCGCGTCCTGGGCTGGGACTGAGGGATTTGGAGCGGGTGAGAGGTGCAAGTTCTGGGAGGGAATTTGGGTGCAGAGATTCCAAGCTCAAGCAGAGTGTTGAGGTGCAGGGTGCTGACTCTGTGAGGGGGCTCCAGGCTGGGGCCGAGTGTTGCGGTGCTGTTGGGGGTACGGGATGATGAGCAAGCATGCAGCCCAAAGAATTTCCTCTGAATGCTTGCGGGAAGCAGGGCTTTGCATTTCCTCCCTCACTCAGGATGTGTCTACACTGCACTTTTAGCTTGAAATAAGCTATGCAATTTGTACTATGGAAATTATGTAGCTTATTTTGAGTTAATTTTGTGCTGTCTACACAGTGTCAAATTTAGAAATCACCCACTATTCCGCAACATCCCTTAATCCTTGTGGAATGAGGCTTGCAGGGATGTTGGAATAGCGCACCCATTATATTTTTCAAATAACGGGCTTGTTTCAAAGATGTGGAATGGCTTTTGGGGGATACCGGAAGTATCCTGAAATAGCGCTGCAGTGTAGATGCACCTTCAGTGACCCCTAGCATGCAGGACACCTTCCCTCCCTCCCCAAGGGAAAAGTCTGCATGGGTGGGGTTGCCACAGGGCTTGGTGGAGTTTGCATGACCACAAGCCCTGTCATGGGGTCGTCTGGGCTATTGCCTAACTCCACCTGTGCTCCTAGCCGAGGCAGCGCCTTCTCCTCGGCTCTCACAGGCACCAGCCCCAACACCCCTTGGCAGCTGGTTAGACAATTGGTTATAATCCCCTTCTCCTCACCCCGTCCTACCCTCTCCGTGGAGCTCCCTCGTGAATGCACAGGGGCAGTCCATGCAAGCAGCCTCGCCTCTCCTCCTGAGGCTGTGGGGGCTATACTCAGAGAAATACTTGCTTGCTGGCTAGATTCACAAGTTGCCACATCAGCTGGATCAACTCTTTCTCATCAGATCCCAGCTTAGCCCCCCAAGCACCAGTAATTTTCCTGAACAAGATTATGGGGTAGTCAGGAGGGAAGGAGGAAGTGTCTGGGGGTGGTAGCAGCAGAAGGAGGTGAATTGATGGTGGGGACACCAAAGAGTGGGAGGAAGCCACAGCAAATGGGTGAAAGGTTAGAGGCAGCAGCAAGAAGGATGAAAATGAGAGGGGTCCGAAGAAAAGGCACAGAGAGAAGAGTAGCAAACGCTGAGGGATAAGTGGATGAAAGGCAGCAGGAGACAAGAGGAACCAATAGCATGGGGAGGGGCAGCAGTAACCCAAAGGTAATGGAGCAGGACTAGTAGGCACTTCTAGCAAAGTTGTCTATGAGATCAGTGTGTCCTCTAGTGCCCAAAGGGACTCAGGTGAGACCTGGCTCGCCGGGCCCTCGCTTGCTCTGCATGGTCATTGAAATGGCCCTTCTCCCTGCTGGAGAAATGTAAACAGCTCTGACACCGCTCTGCAATCACTAGAGTCCCAGTGCTGTTCTCTCTTGGGGCTCCATGAAAGGAGGAGGGAGGGTTCCTGCTTTGTCATGCTGGGGAAGTTCATAGGACACCTGTGCCTGCCGCCTACCCGTGCCACTGCAGGGAAAAGAAATTCCAGCTTGCACCACATTTTAAAGAAGCCCAAATCAGTTCTGCAGGGAAACTGGCTCTGCTGAAGCTTTGAACAGAAGTGGGGGAGGTTAGATGGACAGTAGGGTCAGTAAAGGGAAGTGGATGATGGGGAGTGGGAGGTGAGGAGCCTGGCCTGTAGGGAGGAGGAAGGGGATGATGAAAAGCACGTGCGGTGAGTGCTGTGCTGCAGACACAGCTGCTGGACAGTTTTCTGGTGACTCCTCTTCAGGATCAGAGGAGGGAACCTAGCAGCAATTCAAAACAGTGAGCCCAGCCCATGCCCCTCTCAATACCTCCCCATTCCTTTGAGCACCTTTCAGAGTATAGACAACAATCCGCGCTGAGACATCATCCAGCAAATCAGCCTGGGACTCCAGCAGCAAGCAGCCTGTACTTTGCCTTCAGTGGAGGCTTTGTTAAAATGCCATCTGCTACTGGAAAACAAAGGGTGAAGGGGAAAGATGAGGAACTGAGATGGAGATCCACTGTCAGAACCTCAGCGATGGACCAACAGATCGTGATCGACTTCTTGGGGACAGCTGACCTTATGTACTAGGCGGTCTCTGAGCTGTGCACAAGTGAGGAAGAAGAAAGGAGGAGTCCAGTAACGAGGATAATTCAGATAAATCCTTTGTCACTAACTAAAACTAGTCAAAGAGAAGACAGCTGCATGGATGCTGCTTACTTTCAACACTCTCACCTACCTGAGTTTGGGAGAGTAAATAATTATGCACAAGGAGATTCTCTATCTTCTGCTTAGACAGATGGGATCTTCCCTCTGTGTATCCCTGTATGGTCTGTGTCTCAAGCTCATAATGAAAATGAAACTTTTTGTGTTTTATTTAGAACATTCCCAGTGTCTAATTCTAAGCCTGTAATGATGGAAAAGAAGTTGAAAGTGTAACCTCTGTGCTGAGGTCCGGCTCAAACTGCTTCCTTTTTCTGGCCCTCGTGCTTGCGATAACCAATATTTGGGGTGGCTCCTCCCATCTACTTGCATGGGTTAGATCTAGGGTTGCCAGCTGTCTGGCTTCTGACCAGAAAGTACTTTTGAAAGGAGACCTATATGGTGTCCCATCAGATGCACTGGCTGGTCACCAATAGTTATGTCACCATGCCAGCTCCTGCCCAGCTGAAGCCACCTCCCACCTGCATCTTATGGGCAGGCAGAGTCCCCATCAGGGGCTGCAGCTCCTGTCCCAGCCCCAGAGCAAAGGGAGCCCTGCTGGGAGGGAGGAAGGTGAAGAGGATTGAGTGACAAGCAAGGAGAAGGGGGGAGCAGTGATGGGGCAGGAAGAGGAATGAGCAGGGTCAGGGCCTTGGATAAGAGGAAGAGCTGTGGGTGGGACCTGGAGGGAAGAGGCAGACCAGGGGAGGGTTCCAGCAGTGCTTCTGTAATGTCCAGTTTTCATAAATTAGAAAGTTGGCAACCCTGGTTTAGATTCTGGGTCCTTTTCTGGTGCCTCCACCCCTGCCATGTACAAAGAGTTGTTGCCCCTTGACAAAATTACGATTATTACTAACTGGCAAGGATTTTGATAAGCACTACACCAGGAACAATAAGTAAATAGAATCAAATCCAGGCAAGGAATGGCATAGCTACAATAACAGTAAGCAAATGGGTTAATTGGAAAAAGCAATCTATGATCTAGAAGGAAAGGGTAAATAAACCAGTTCCCACTGGTTCTCCTTGGTAAATAAACCAGTTTCCCACTTCTTAACATTCACCAACCCACTGAACCCCAGCTACCTTTCGGCTCTTTCTCAAGGCAGACTGTATGCTGAGGTGGTGTATGTGAAAACAGAGCGGTGTCGGGCTGGCGTGTTGGCTTAAATAAAAGTTGCCTTCACCCCAAGTGAGACAGTGTCCTCTCCTGTCTCCATGTGGGCTCTCTTTTCCCTTGTCTGGAATTCTTTTGGGACTATGGCTGTCTCCTGATAGTCCCTCCTCTTTGCTGGATGCTAGCCCCTGCAGTGCAGGGAACTGCCTGGTTCGTGCTCCCGCAGCAGCAGTGCGAGAATTCCTTTTGGAAGGAATGGGGTTTAGCAAGCACTCCCCTGAGCTGTGTTGTCCCTCTCCCAGCTTCCAAACTAAAACAAAATTTTCTCTCTTTTGTTTAAAATCAGCCTGTCACCTTGCTGGGGTCTGTGGAGCCGTAGTTTATCATTGGTCCAATGGTCTGTTTGTCTCTATCACATGATAGAGAAGATCCCCTGATTATCCTCAGCAGTGCAGGTTTCTAGTTCTTTCTGTGTCTCCCACCTCCTAACTCCAAGTATGCTGTGAAATGGTGTCAGCGGCCTCTTGCAGCCACTCTAGGTAGGAGCCCCCTAGGGGTTCAGACTGGGGCTCCAGGTGTCTGCAAACTCCAAGTGCGGGTTACATTGGAAAGAAACCTAAGGGGATAATTATACAAGCCTTTAATCATAAGGTGATTGAAAATCCTACATCTTCCTGCAGATCAGCATTGCACCTTGAGTCTCTGCCTGTGAGAGCAAAGAGTGCTGCATGCTCATTCATTCCAAAGAAGCGTATTGTTTTGTCAGTACCATACTGTATTAAATTTGTATGCCTCAGACATTTACATCTATCTCAATCAGGATAATGAGGTAGCCAAAGTTACTTTGCTGTGCAAAAAGTGTATCAATCTTCCTTAAACAAATTCTTAACTTGCTCTCCATCTAGTGTACAGTAAAACCTCATATAACATCCATTTTTACACTGTTTTTGACATAAGATGGTTTTCGTTAAGTGACCATTTTTATGTTGCACATTTATTTTTATATAGCAATCTTATGGGAGGCAGGTTGAGTGTGGGAGGGTGCTCATGGCAGGGGGCTGGGGAGGCCCCGGGAGGGGTTTGGGCTGCCAGATCCAGGAGGTGCTCACTTTGGGTGGTTCCCCAAAAGCAGGACTCCATGTCTGCTGTCCCTGGTGGAGATGGAGGTGGAAGTGAAGCTGAGCAGTTCTGAACACATATATCTCTCCGTGTTTTCCACCTCTGCTAAACTTTAAGGCTTTTATTCACTATCCTATTAGACTCAATCCTCACATAGTACATGATCCTACAATACTTCCTCAAACAAAAACCCCTCAGCTTGATCCTGACTAGACTTCACTGGGAATTTGGGGAGGAATAAAGAAAGGATAATGGTCCCTGGAGTATTTTTACTCAAGTATAGACTACACAGGCTATCCCTCCTACTTTTTCTTCTACAAATCATTATTGTACCATTTATTCCAGATTAAATCAGCTCTGTGTGTCTTTAGTCAGTAGTTCATCTCATGCAACTTCCTGACCTGTTTCATAGCTTACTGTGCTATCCTTTTACCAAATTAATGTGCCGCTTTTGTCTATTAATTTCCTGATTTTGTCTTCCCTCTCAGCAGATATACTAAACTGTGCTACCACTTTGTTCATTTTCTTGTCTTTGCTGGTTGCCATATGCTCAGCTTGTGGGTGGGCCTGTTGCCTACATCTGGCTGGGTGTCTTCAACTGCTACCTGCTTGTCCTTTCCCTCCATCCTTACCTTCTGGAGTTAATGTAATAAGAATGTGCAAGACTGGAAATGGGACCATGGGGATTCTGTGCTGCTGACACTGAGGCATCCCCATTAGACCCTCTAGGTTGGGCTCCCACAGAAATTCCTTGGGAGGTGCCTCAGCAGCAAGTACCACCAGCAGGATGTGAATGACAGCTCCGCTCAGTCCACGGATTGGCCACCAGTTCTTAAATCAGGAAGCCATGAAGGGGAACTGTCTGAGCAACAACACTGCCTGCCTGTCTCTGTCCCTGCTTGCAATAGACCTTACACTCCAGCTTGCCACCTGGTTTGTCCCTGACGGCTCTTTGATGGCTGTTTGTAACCTGGTACCCAAATCAGTCTCCTGGTGATTGGCCACTGTCTGCCTCCTGATCTTACTTTGCTGTCTCAGGCTCTGACCTCCAAGTACATGTCTCTTGGTCTAATCACTCTTGTCCCAGTTGTGGCAGTTAGAAGGTGAAATGATTGCAATGGGACCTGAAATAAGAAGAGAGGAAAAGGACTCTTGGTTTCTGGAAACATGGACTTAGTCCAATAAAAAGTTCTCAAATCTCCAAGCAAATCCAGTGTACAAAATTTTTTCCACACCATGGTTTGTGAATGATAAACTGAATGAAATTCAGTTATTTTGACTGACTTTTGCTTTAAGATTATGAAGTGAGTCAAATACAGAGCTGAAAGTGAAACTCTTGAGATGTAAGCTAATCCTTGTGAATTAAGATCAATAGACATGTCTGACCTGTTGAGACAAATTGTGAATATCCCATTTCAAGTTAGAAGTCCCTAGTTCTCAAATTATTACTACTGTTATCATTTTATAGCTCTCAGATGTCTATGAGACACGTGTAGAACAAATTGAAAGAGTCTGTCCATGTCCCCTAGTGCTTATATTCTATTTATAAACACTATGCAATGGCTGTGGGTAATGAGGAGGAATAAGGGTTACATGCCTAAGATTACATGGTTACTATGTTTAGGAATGTGTGCTTAATTATTTGAATCCCATGGTGTATAAAATACCATCTGACTACCTATCTGGGATGTTGCAGGCCAATTTTCTTGAAGTAATGTAGCCATATCAATTCACTTTTCATTAGCCCAGTTTAATTAGAAGTACACTGCAGAATGGATTTACAAATTTTTAAAAATAGTTTAGAGTTCTATAGAACTTTCTATCTGAAGATCTCAGAGCACTTCACAAGCATTAATTAAGCCTGACCGACCTCTCTGTGATTATCTCATAGTTATCTAGTATTACCTGTATTTATCTTCAGCATACAGATGGGAAAACTGGAGGTAGTGGAGAGTGACTTACCCAAGGACACCCAAAAGTCTCACAAAAGGTGGATGGGAAACCTAGCTCTTCTGAGGGCTAATCCTGTGCTTTAACTGTGGTCCCTCTTCTCTGCTCCCCCCTCCCCCCACATTGTCACTGGCTAAAACAGAGCCTGTGGGTAAATTTACTTACATAATTTCAATTTTCATGTAGGTAGGTAATCTTTTAACAGCAATTAAATGCAGCAGGACTGTGTCTCTGGTGAGCACCAGCTAAGGAAATGTGCCCCGGGACATGTTTTCCCTTGCAGACTCAGGAATGTTCTATGTTCTTTTATGGACTTGCTGATGGTATAAAGATTTTAGCTATTCATATTAAAAGTAAACAGTTACCATATTAACCTTATGTGAATGCTCTTAATAAATCTCACAGTTCAGTGTGTACAATATTCCTCTCTGTAGGGCATCGCTTTGCATGAAGGCTTAATTTATTTCAGTAACTCTCTAGTTACTTGGCTTAAAACCAGATTACAGAGTTCTCCTAGAAAACCTTCAAGACTGCCAGATACATGAAGATGTATTTAAGCTCCTCATCCCTTTAAATTTTTGTTTGAACCTGCTGAAAATCTTTCCTTTGAAGCTGCCTGAGTAGTTCTTCTGAAAGAAGTGTTCTAAGGTTATTTTTATCTTCTTTGATAATGCCCGACTAATTTTGTTAGTGACATTCTGTAAGCACAGAATAGGCTGGTGAGGGACTTTTCAGAGGCCACTTGTCTTGGAGTCAATACTTTTGGGGGTTTATAGATTTCAGTTTCTTCCTTGACAATTTATTTTAAGTATTTCAGGGAGGCAGTGTTGCCAGAGTCAGCACAGTTGTGACTTTCCACCTGCTTGACAGAAAAAAACGGGATCTGGCCTTGATCCCAAAACAGAGAATGGTGCTGGGAAAGTCCTCCTGCACACAGACCCATTCAAGTCATTGGGGTGATGTGAAAATACCAGTGGCTCCACCTAGCCAAATATCCTTGGAAGGTTCTCTGACTCTTGTTCTCTGTTTCTGGTCTTGAGAGTCACCCTCTCAGCCTCATAATAATCTCTGCCTTGCACATGACTGACAGAATCCTGGCTTGGTCATGGGCTTTTTTATCCCCAAACACAGATCAGTTATTGGAAAAACAAATTAAAAACTTGGAGCTAGCAAGATGCATGCCATTCATAGCCTAGCCATATTACTTTTCTACTATATTCCTTCCCCTCCCCTTTGCTTATTTTATTCTCCAATTCAGAACCATGTCCTGCACGGACTAATTGTGCTGAGGTCAATGGGAGTTCTTTGTTAGAAGGGCTTGCAAGATTGGGCCCAAAGACTCTTTGTGGCAGGGACCTTGTAATCGTACAATATCTGTGAAGTGCCACCACATCATTATTCAGCCCCTTCGGCCCTAAGCCAGTTTAATGCACAGCATCTGCAACTGGGTCTAATCCTTCCCTTGTGTATTCATTAGCTATTTTTCCCTGGCACTCTTGGTGCTTTGTTGTACTATGTGGCCAGCACTTTGTACAGACATGATTCCCAACCTCAGAACGTCTTAACTGAGTTATTGAAGTCAACACAGGGTGTGTCTAGACTACATGGCTCCGTCGACGGAGCTATGTAAAGTAGTTTACTCGACATAGTCAGTGAAGCGGGGATTTAAATAATCCCTTCTTCATTAAAATAAAAATGGCCGCCGTGCTGTGCCGACAATCAGCTGATCCGGCACAGCGTGGCAGTCTAGATGAGGCGCGGTCGACAGGGGAAGCCTTTGTCGACTGCTCCTGTAAACTTCGTGAAATGAGGTTTACAGGAGCAGTCGACAAAGGCTTCCCTTGTCGACCGCGCCGCTTCTAGACTGCCGCGCTGTGCCGGATCAGCTGATTGTCGGCACAGCACAGCTGCCATGTTTATTTTAATGAAGTGAGGATTATTTAAATCCCCACTTCATTGACTATGTCGAGTAAACTACTTTACATGGCTCCGTCGACGGAGCCATGTAGTCTAGACGCACCCACAATGTTTTTTAAAAATCCTTCGTATTAGAGGATTATTTCTTACATGCCTCGTGGCACTCCTCCTCTCATTCCCTCAATAAATCTTATTTTTAATTTGTGCTAAATGCTAAATGTCATCAAATAAGAAGTTGGCCTAGAGAAGTAGTGTCCTGGGAAGGTGGAGAGGGAGCGTGTGATGATCTAGGTTGCAGTCCAGACCAGTTATCACCACTTGTGCTGAGTGCCTCACAATGTCTTGCTGTGATAGCTCCCAGCCTGGATACTAACAAGCATCTGAGAGTCTGCACTACACCACCCTGGTTCAGCAGCTCTGACCCAGCAGCCTGTCTTTAATCCCACTCTGGCTTTCACCCACCTGGGTCATCACTTCCTGGATGACTCCAAATACACTCCCAGTCCCAAATTTCCCCCAAATCATGTGCTCTATAATGCCTTTGCCTAGATATTCGGAGGGACCATAAGATTTGTTTATTCCTCTCAAGGCACAAAAGCACATCACAGCATATCAATTTTACTGTGGTTAATACACCTTCCCTTTAAAGACAACACTGAGTTGGTTTATAGTAAAAATAAAACAAATTTACTAACAACGTGTCATAGCTTAAGTGATGCCAAATGAAAGGAATAAAGTTAGAAAGAGTTACAAGCAATTCAAAATTAAAACACTGGTCTAAGGCCATGTCTTCACTGCAGCAGAGATGGATGCTGTGGGGCAGTTGATCTTCTAGCATTCAATTTAGTATCTCTAGTAAAGACCTACTAAATCAAACACTGGCGAGCCCCATCAACTGCAGTACTCCTCACAGTCATGAGGAGTAAGGAAAGGCGATGGGAGCATGTCTCCCATTGAACTCCTGCTGTGGGGACAATGCCGAAACTCTGCTTAAGATACATCGACTCCATCGATATTATTTACGTAGCTGGAGTTGTGTACCTTAAGCCGACCTGTGCCTTGTTGTATATTGGGTTGTAGATATAGATCTTGTTGTTATGGTAACTGAGTAGGTCACTGGGGTCAGCCCAGCTAGTCTGAGCTTGTTCTAGTGAGTTCTGTGCTATGCAATAAAATGGACACTTACACCTACTCAAGCTCTCTGCCTTTCCACTGATTTCTTCCTATACTATTAAACTCCCCACGACATAACAAGTGGCAACGAGGATGGGATACCTGTGCTGCCTCCAGCAACAAAAGAAGTAGAAGTCAATGTAAGAAAACAAACTCTTTTTGGCTGTGCTGGAAGGTGGGGGTAAGAACTGACTGCTACACTGTGCAAACTGAAACTAAGATCAAGGAGCCCAGAGACTGGAAAAGAAAAAAAAAGGGGGGAGTGCAGCAGCCGTGGCTACACTTACAGGGCCGCTGAGACCTTTTGAGGAGACTTTAGAGCAATGGCAGGTATATACTGAGCGTTTTGAACTTATTGTTATTGCAAATGACATTAAATAAGAGAAGAAGGTGCCAATATTTTTAAGTGTTGTAGGGGCTAAGACCTATTCTCTGCTACGCAGTTTGCTGCTCCCTGTTAAGCCAGAGACCAAATCTTACAGTGACATTGTGGAAATCCTGGGGTCACATTATGCTCCAAAACCACTAGTAATTGCAGAAAGGTACAAGTTCCATAGCAGAGACCAAAAAGAAAGTGAAACAACTGTACAATTTGTAGCCAATTTGAAAAAGCTTGCTGAACACTGTGAATTTAAGGAGATGTTAAATGATGCCATACGTGACAGGTTAGTGTGTGGCCTGCACAGTGAAGCTATACGGAAGCGTCTGTTAACAGAAGCTCAGCTTACCCTACAGAAGGCCATTGATATTGCGGTCTCCATGGAACTGGCCACACAGGAGGCACAATACCGTAGTGCACCCCGTGGGGTGCATAAAATGTCCCAAGAACCTACTCACAAAACAGTGGGGAGCCAGGAATGTTACTGCTGTGGTAAGACAGGTCACCATGCATCAGAATGCTGGTGTAAGAACCTAGTGTGTTGACAGTGTGGAAAAAAAGGACACATTGAGCATGCCTGCAAACAAAAGAAAAAGAGGCCTGTGGTGTGGCGGAACAAAAAGGAAAATCTGCATACCATAGAGCAGATGCCTGATGATCAAAGTGACACCCTGTCTGAAGAAGTGCCATGTTATGTTTTGTCTTTGAAAGGGGGCTCCCATGAATACTGGGTAACCCCACTGCTGGATGGCAAACCGGTACGCATGGAAGTGGACACTGGTGCAGCAGTTTCATTGGTCTCAGACTCGGTGTATAAGGAAAAGTTGAAGCATCTTCCACTTAAGGCAACAAAGATCATTCTGAAGACATATACAGGAGAAGCAGTACCCCTATTGGGCACTACTGATGTTAAGGTGGAACTAAATAGACAGATTGCAGAATTACCACTGTTTGTGGTGAAAGGCCATTACCCAGCCTTAATGGGGAGATCATGGCTTAGGAAGATTCCACTGGACTGGGCAGAAGTGCACCAGATGACTAAAGAAGAAACAGGTCTGACTGATATATTAAAGAAACATGCTGCTGTTTTGGGAGAGGATCTGGGAAGTATGAGGGGAATCACCGTGAAACTGAACATTAAAGCTGGTAGCCAACCAAAATATCTGAAGGCCAGAACTGTGCCATATGTTATCAGGCCAAAAGTTGAAGCAGACCTGGAGCGCCTAATCAAAAATGGAGTCCTAATACCAGTTACCCATAGTCCATGGGCAACTCTAATAGTTCCAATATTGAAGAAAGATGATTCTATTCGGATTTGTGGGGATTTTAAGGTCACTGTTAATCCTGTTTTATGTGCAGAGCAATACCCCCTTCCTCGCATCGATGACATCTTTGCGGTCCTGGCTGGGGGACAAAAGTTCAACAAGATTGATCTGAGTCAAGCATATTTACAGATACAAGTTGATGAGGAATCCCAAGAGCTGTTGACTATTGTGACTCATAAAGGGCTTTATCGTTACTGTCGCTTACCCTTTGGAATAACTTCTGCCCCAGCCTTGTTCCAGAGAGCTATGGACCAGATCTTGTGTGGCTTGCCAGGAGTTCAGTGCTATCTTGACGACATCCTGGTCACGGGCGGGAACAAGGAAGATCACCTTAAGAACTTAGAGGCTATCCTACAAAGACTGAAAGAGTATGGCCTATGAGTCTGTAAAGATACGTGTGCATTCTTTCAGCCCTTTGTTGAATATTTGGGATACATCATTGATGCTACTAGTCTTCATAAGTCCCCTTCAAAAGTTAAGGCTACTGTGGAAGCTCCACCACCTCAAAATGTTAGCCAACTTCACTCATTTCTAGGACTATTGAACTATTATGGAAGGTTTATTTCACAGCTAGCCACACTATTAAAACCACTTCATGAGCTCCTTGGCCAGAACAAGGTCTGGAAGTGGACTAACGCCTGTGATGTTGCATTTAACAAGGCTAAATGTGCATTACTAAATGCAGAGGTCCTGACGCATTTTGATCCATCCTTACCTTTACAGTTGGCTTGTGATGCCTCCCATATGGAGTGGGAGCGGTCTTGTCACATGTTATGCCCTCAAGAGAGGAGAAACCAATTGCTTTTGCTTCATGTACCTTAAGCATGGCTGAAACTAACTATTCGCAAATTGAACGTGAAGCATTGGGAATCGTTTTTGGAATTCGGAAATGTCACCAGTACCTGTTTGGATGGAAGTTTACACTTCTCACTTCTCATTGACATCTGACGGCAATTTTTGGTCCACACTCAGGTATTCCACCAGTGGCTGCTAGTCGTATGTGACAATGGGCATTGTGGCTTTCAGGACACACATATGAGATCAGATATCGGAAAGCCACTCTACATGGCAATGTAGATGGTCTCTCTAGGCTGCCTTTGCCAGTCAAACATCAAGATAGTGGCCAGAAGGAAATCTTTTACTTTGAACAGATAGAGAACATGCCCATCACTGCTGCACAAGTTAAGAGAGCAACTCGTGTTGACCCAGTATTCTCCCAAGTAATAGAACTAGTGATGCGTGGAACATTTCTACGGAACTCTCAGGTCTCATCTGACCATGTCCCTTACATGTCCAGGAGAACGGAGTTATCAACCCATTCGGGGTGCTTGTTGTGGGGAATGCATGTCATTATTCCAAAAATACTGAGACAACAGATGTTAGAGCAACTGCATTCAGGTCACTGTGGAATGGTGCACATAAAAGAAATTGCACAAAGTGATTTTTGGTGGCTTGGTTTGGACAGTGACATTGAAGAGAAGGCAAAAGCTTGTATGCACCTCAATTGGCACCTCAATTGGCACCTCTATATCCATGGGACTGGCCTGAAAAACCATGGCAACGTATTCATGTTGATTTTGCTGTCCCATTTGAAGATAGCATGTTATTGGTGATGGTAGATGCTCATTCCAAATGGCCAGAAGTCTGTATAATGCCTTCCAACACTGCTGAGAGTACTATCCAAAAATTACAGGGAATCTTCTGTCATTTGGGTATTCCTGAACAACTTGTGAGTGACAACGGTCCACAATTTGTCTCTTAGAAGTTTGAAAATTTTATGAAAGCAAACGGGATCCATCACATCACTTCAGCACCGTATCACGCAGCCACAAATGGATTGGCTGAAAGGTTTGTTCAGACAATGAAACAAGCTTTGAAATCAGTTAGAGGATATTCACTCGTACAAAAGAGTCTGGACACCTTCTTACTATCCTACAGAAACACTCCTCATGCTACAACCAAAGTCTTCCCGGCTTTTCTAATGATGGGACGTCAGCTACGCACGTGCTTTGATTTGCTGAAACCTTCAGAACCACAACAAATTGTGCAACATCAGCAGCAAGGTCAAGTCATCAGGCATGCAGAGCAAAAGACCGAACCTTTAGTCCTGGACAGATAGTTTTGGCTCGGAACTATGCTCCTGGAGCTAAATGGGTCCCTGCCACTATTATTGCTCAAACAGGACCTGTTTCCTATACTGTCTGGACGGCGAAGGATCTCATCTGGCGGAGGCATGTAGATCAGTTATTGACAGGTTATTCCTGCCTCCAAGGCACATCTCCAGTTGAGTTGTCTGTCCTTCCCACTGCTGGTGAGCTACCGTGGCAAGAATCACCTGCTCCTGACTCTCCTCCTCCATCACCACCAGCGGCGAACAATAACCCCCTCCCTGAGCAGGCTGAGCCAACAGCCTCACCTGTTCACACTTCAAGTTCCCAGTCCCATGTCAGGCCTGCACCCATAATATCTTTGGGTGCGAGAACGCTTGATGTCCGCCGTAATCCACCTAGAGAAAGGAGGCCTCCTCAACGGCTGGACCTTTATTTGTGAGTAACTCACAGATGGGGCAAAATAATCCCCAGGGTTAGCTGGGAACTTGAGGCGGTCTACCGTCATTTCATAGTTAGGTTTTGTTTTCTTAAAGGGACGTTTTTATTAAGGGGGGAGGAATATGTTGTATATTGGGTTGTAGATATAGATCTTGTTGTTATTGTAACTGAGTAGGTCACTGGGGTCAGCCCAGCTAGTCTGGGCTTGTTCTAGTGAGTTCCGTGCTATGCAATAAAATGGACACTTGCACCTACTCAAGCTCTCTGCCTTTCCACCGATTTCTTCCTATACTGTGAAACTCCCCACGACATAACACGGCTGAAGTGTGGATCTGCCCTTAATGTCTAAACTTAATCTAGCCAAATGCGACCTTTGCTCAAGATGCTTTCTCTCACTGATCTTCTTTCCCAGCCATGGCTGACTTTTTCTATCAGCACATTCCACATAGGGCTGCTTTCCCTTGTCTTCCTAGGCAACAGATATTTTGCCTAGGCAGGTTTCTCTCCTGTATTCAGTTCCAGAGACTTCAACACCTCTTGACTGAAGAAGCTATCATGTATTTCAGCTGCAAGGGCTCCATTCTCATCTGTCTATTTAGAGAAAGATGCCAAAGATAACTTCTATCCTTGCTTATTCTTCCAAAGTTCAATTACTTTGTTTCAAAAGGCAGGCTCATCTCCTGCTATTTTTCCCTTCTTGTTGTCTTCCCATCCCCCATTTGATTTTTATGTAAATGGAATTTCCATTGTTTCTGGTCACACTTAGCTTAGTTTCCCTGGAGACAGGTAGGTAGCTGCCTCCCCACCTCTCCGGAGGAAAGCTTGTTTCTTCCTTTGTTTGGTCACAGACTGGAAAACATAATGTCAATGAGTATCCATAATTCTTTATGTAGGATTAATACATATAATTCACAATTTTAATCATGAGCGTGTCATAGCTTTTCATAAAGGACTTCACACTACACACTTTATACAGTAATATTGTATACAATCAGTTGATTCAATTGCTTATCATGCAAGATTCCCCTGTCTTTATAGACCATTAAATCTTTTAAATGGATTCTTCTGAAGATTACACCTCAAAGTAAAGTTTATTCAAAGGTGACAGAGTCTGGTGGTGAAGACGCTCCCCATGATATTCCCCCAACCCCTCTGGATTCCCACTGGAATTTGCTAAAATGCAAAATGTTCTATTCCCTACAGTCTCCGATCTCTGTTATCTTGATGGTCCTTTTTGTTGTTTATATGTGAGAAGGGGGCTTCCTGAACACCAGACTGCTGAGAGAATCAAATATATATTCCTTTTTCTAGGGAAGACCACCTCCTGACATGCCTAGCTTAAGCACACTTTAGTCACCAAATTAGATTCCAACATGTGTCCATAACTCTTAATGTGCAACACATGATCACATCACTCACAAATATTAATGATCAGTGAGTTATTAGTTTTTAAGGGCATACTACTTGACATAGTGAGTGGGGGTTCACTGAACAGATAGGCCAGCTGAAACCCATTACTGAATACCAGTAAACTCCTTACTCTATCTATGGCATTGGGGTGCTCTTAGGGTTAGATTTTCCCTGCCTTACAAAGCCAAAGGAGGGCAAGCCATTGACTGACCACAAGGCAGCAAATCAGAAGCCTGATTCCTGGACAGGACGTCTACCACCATTCCCCTTCATATAGAAGAAAATCTGTGTAGTCACTTTTTTGAGTTTCCAGGCTCTGGGAGCGTATCCATAGTTTTGCCTACAGAGTTGTCACAAACATTTCCCCATAGCATTAACGATTAGTGTGATATTAGATTTCAAACAATACATTGTTATATGTTGCCTTTTAAATAAATATGATGAGTAGTAAGTGTGTCACGTATGAGAAGAGTTTCTGACCCAAAGCAGTGAATGAGTCTTTGTGTCATGAGTGGTTGGTAGTATTTGGTTTATTTGACTTGATTTTTCATTTAAATATTTCTGTTATAGCTGTATATGAATGGACTTTCTCTAACTTCACAGATCTAAAAGTTCTGGATCAGCTATTTTTCTCCTTCACAAGAGTGGTAAGATTAATCTCTATGTGCCTTGAGGAAATAGCTGGTATCTATGGGAACTTGCAGGTCTTAAATTAGCTGTAGTAGGGCTCTCCTTGTTCCATGAATATAATGTATTGAGATAATGAGCATTACAAAGAATGGTAGAATGGATACAAAGTTCAAATAAAGGATATTCTCAGGTTCATAACCAGTTCTATGTGCATGCCAAATAGCATGAAAATTGAAGCTTTGGACCCAATTTCTACATTGCCTTACCCCTTCAATGGTCATTTACGCCATTTTGAAGTAGTTGTGCATTGCTATTATTAATGTAGTTGCATGGTGAATTCTAATTCTGTGCTGTTTAAAAGGTTTGGAAAGTAGGATTAAAGCAACATGATGCAGGGCAATAAAATTTCAGGTCTTATATAACTAGTATTGCTTCTTGAAGAAAAAAGCTCTTGAATCAATTTCCTTTTCAATTGACTTTTATTGTTTTAGATAACATTACATTTGAGCTGTGAAGAAACCCTACTCAGTGAGGGAACTTCAAAACAAAAACAGGACAGTTTTATGGTGGTATTTTGTAGGGCTTCAAAATACTCCTACAAAAGATAAATCTAGGGCCGTGGTTACCAACCCATCGTGAGGCCTCGACCAGTGTAGTGCCGGCAGTGTAGTATCTGAAGTCCTGTCTGAAGCCCGCGTGACTTCCGGGGGTTCCGGAAGTGCACGGGCTGCTCCCCTCCCACAGCTCTGTTGCATGCTGGGGGAAGGGGCATCAGCCCTAAAGGAGGAGTGCGGTGGATTCCCTGCACCACCGGCGCCGGAGGGATGAGTCGAGCGAAGGAGTTTCCCTGCGCTACGGGAGCAGGGGTCAGCCCCGGGGTTTAGCCGCGCCGCACTGCAGGAGAGGGGGTTTTGCCTTGGGCAGGCACCCACAGGGGTTTGGCCCGGGGCAGGCACCCGTGGGGGTTTGGCCCCGCCGGGGGGGGGATGGTTGGCTGCGCCACAGGAGGGGGTTTGGTCCCGGGGCAGGCCCCCGGGGGGCTTTGGATGCGCTGCGGGAGGCACGCGCCAACTTCCCTCGGGGAGGATGGGGGGGAGAATCCTGGGAGGAGGCGATAGCAGAGGACTCTCTGCCCCCACTCCTCTCTGTCCCCTCCCCCCTCTGCCCAGCCCCCTGTTCCCTCTCTCCACTCCCCAGCCTCAGAAATCTGTCCCCACTGGCACCTTGTTCAAACAGGTTCCCTGCTCTTCTCAGAAATAAAGGCAATGCAGAAACTTTTTGTGTTTGACATAGTATTTTATTTGAAAATGAAGCCTGGCCAACAAACCCCCAATTAGAGCCAAGCCCCCATCTGGCCACAGCATCATGACACTCCTGCACTCCCCTCTCCCCCAGACCCTAGAACTGAGCCTATCATACACTGGAACCTCCTTCCCTAAGACCCTCACATACCCCAACCCAAATTCCTGAACCCTCACATCCAGAAGTCTGTGGCATACTTAGTACCCTAACCTTACATCTGACCCCAACACTACCCGGCCTGGAACTCCCTCCTCAAGCCAGCGTTCCCTTATCCACTTCCTCCTCCATCCAGATTTCCTCCCAGAGCTTGCACCTCTCACCCCTTCCCACACCCAAATCTCTCATTCCCACTCTGGAGCCTACACATCCTGTTTCAACCCAGCGAGGGTACGACTAGACTGCAGGAGTTTTTCAGGATTCCGGAGATACCCCAGAAAAACTCTTCTGCATTCAGGGATGCATTTGTTCTTCCACTTTTTTTAGTGGAAGAGCAAACATGATCTTTCGGTCACCTCTATAGTCCTCTTTCCACGAGGAATAAGGGGGCTTCCAAAAAGAAGGGTTTTTTCTGACATTTGGTCAAGTCTAGACAACATTTTTGGAGGATAGATAATGCCCCTCTCACAGTAACTCGGTGTTAAGACCCACAGAGCTTGAATAGCACTGTGGACTGGATTAGTTGGATATATAATATTCTGAAGGGCCACAAAGTAATAGGAAAATGGTGAAAAGCAAAAGACAGAAAGTACAAAATTATCCAGTTTAGAAGAAATAGAGAATGATAGCAAAACGGGTAGCTGGAGAAATGGTTTATGTGAGTTCCATGACAAGGGTGAGCTCCTGAGTCAGGATAAAGTGCCTGAAGAGGGCTGCAGAGGAAAGGATGTTAGCAATTTTATAGCTAGCGTTAGACCAGCTAAGAAAACAAGTTAGTTATGACCCCTATATAAAGGCCACCAGTCAAGTGTTAAGTCATACCTTTCTAGTGAGCACTGGAGTACTGTTGCATTTAACACAGAAAATAATTTATTTCTTCTAACTGGACTGTGGATACAATAGGAGGAAATGTGTGCATCAGGAAGCTTGATTCTTATTCCAGTAAAAAAAAGTAGCCAAATGGGAAGAAAAATGACCATTGGATTCAAAGTTGAAGGCCATGTGTCAACGGTACCTCATGCATTAACAGCTGCATAACAGACAGTAATGGAAAAGTGTTCAAATGAGTCTAGTTAGGACTAGAAATGACACTAAGAAGTAGTGTGTAAATCTAGAGTAGAGTTAGACTAGGGTTGGTGTTTGGATATATGTTTGCACCAGGTCTATTATCACAGAATATGGATGAAATTGCCTTGTAAAACACTTGCCCAAAATCTTGCAAGATGAGCTGCTTTTTGGGGATTTGCCTTGTCTAGCCATATTAAACTAGATTTGGAAATTAGTTTTCTTCCAATTTATTTCTAACACGGAACCCAAATCACAAAAATTTGGATTTAAGACTCCAGGTCAGGACCTGTCACCACATTAGACAGAATTATGACTTTGCTTGTTACAGTTTATAAAAATTCCCACAGTGCATATGCAATCATAATAAAAATATAACAAATAGGACCCAGTATTTCTAAAACAAAGACTTTACCAAATTCCTGCAACTTCTATCTTTGTTTCACACCTACTATTCCCTAAGTACATGTAAAAGCCGAGGCAAGCAGATGGGACTGTACAGCTGCGTCTAGACTGGCAAGTTTTTCCAGCTGTCTACACTGGCCGCTTGAATTTGCGCAAGAACACTGATGATCTAATGTAAGATTGTCAGTGTTCTTGCGCAAATGCTATGATGCTCCCGCTCAGGGATGAGCCCTCTTGTGCAAATGTATTTGTGCAAGAGGGCCAGTGTAGATAGGGGAGGACTGTTTTACGCAAAAAAGCCCTGATGGCGAAAACGGCGATCGGGGCTTTCTTGCGCAAAACCGCGTCTAGATTGGCACGGACGCTTTTCCGCAAAAAGTGATTTTGCGCAAAAGCATCCATGCCAATCTAAATGCTCTTTTCCGCAAATGCTTTTAACGGAAAAACTTTTCTGTTAAAAGCATTTGCAGAAAATCATTCCAGTCTAGACGCAGCCAATATGTCTACAAATTCAGCCTTTGGGAAACCGAAAGGGATTTTCAAAAGAACTCTAGAATTCCTGCGGCCCCTAAGGATTGAGAACTGTTAGCTCAGATGTCTTATCTGATTTGATCTGCTAAGGCATCATCACACAAGGAGAAAAGCAGTCTCTGATGACTAAATCGATTTCACTGAATGGCTGTGTTGCCCCTTCTTCCAACACCAGTGTCTTGTTCTGACTCTAGTGTTGCCCGTCTGTTGAGTGGTATCAAGTGGCTGAGGTCTTTGCAGATCTTTACAGGTATGAAGAGTCACCTTACATTTCAGATGACTAGGGTACCTGCATGATACAAATTATGAAGTAGTTTGTTCTTTTTCTATCACAGCTGAAATCACTTTTGTTTTTTCGTTGGTTAATACCATGTAAGGAAGTGGAAGGGGCTAGAAGCATAAAAATACTGTGTTTCTGGCATACACTTCAGAAAATGGAAAATAATTTGCTGCTGAAAATATAGTCATATTATATCATAATAACCAATGGGCAACTGGTTCTTTTGTTTTCCATATAGTTGACAGCTGTCCAACAAACTGTAGCAGTATATGGCAAGTCACCATGACAAACATTGTTCTTATGTTCTTTGGCATGCACACAAAAGAGACACATCTCCTCTAGCCCCCAGCAGCTCAGCTTGCCTTTTGTATATACGCATAATTCTCCTTTCTGTGTCTGTAAAACCTCTAAAATCTCCATGAAAATGCACTGTAAACCTCTCCTCTTTGGAAATAAAATGGAGCTAAGAAAAGAAGACCATAAAACTGAAGCCAGAAAAAATAAATAAATCTCATTCCAAATAAGTGAGGGTTGGCATGCCTAAAAATTGAGTCTCTCCCTCCTCCCCAGTGAAACAAGAGAGGAGTTGAAAATTCACAGGAGGGAATGGAGTTGGTTCCAGGGAGTCACTAGCATTGTAGTCCTATTCTAGATTTGTATGTATTATACAGAAAGAGAGAGTGTACAAGAGTTCACGACGGCTTAAAGTTTTTCTCAGGCTGAGTCTGCATTACTTGTGAGTGAATGAAGTCAGCATGAGCTATGAAGATCATCCTAAACTGAGCATCACTAAGATCTTTATATAATGCCCCACCCATTCAGTGTGTGCCATATTTTACAGGAAAACCGTTTTAGAAAGGTTTGGGAGTTGTTTGTTTTATTGTCTGTTTTTCATATTCTTTTGCTGGGAAAGCCAGGTTTCCATAGGTGATGAGGTGGGAGGGACACAAAAAAGGCACTAGCCAAAGGGGGTCATGTGACCTCACCCCTACATGACTTCTTACTGCAGCGCCATTAGCATGGGGCAAATACACTCTCCCCAGCCACTAGCCGGTCCCTCCCGCTGTGCTGCACCCTGGCTAGCATCTGCATACGAGAGTACAGCTGCCCCGCTCCCTCCACTCCCTGCACTGCAGTGCACCAGGTAGCCTCCCAGGCTCATGTAGATTTTTTTTAAATCACCAATTGTAAGTAATAGAACAAAATGATAAGAAATGTATTTTCCTCTTTCATAACTCTTATCTCCTTCTGGCGTCTTTATTCCTTAAGGAGAACAACTTTTTCTTTCTCCTGTATGCTGTGTTTACGTGTGTTGTGTTCCATATGACAAGAATAATACATTTTTTCTACGTTGCTGTTTGATGCTTATTACTTTATGTTTTACTTTTGCATTTTTGTCCACATGTATTAGCTGGTTTCAATGTCCTTATCAATCAAGTCAACTGTGTTTATCACCCAGAAAAGGAGAGTTGGCAGTATTAGCTCACTAAGGAAATATAACCAAGGTGGAAGGAGGGAATGAGTGTTCAGTGCTTATTCCAGCTACTGAGCGGAAGATTCTCCCCATCCCAGGCACTGTACAAAGTGAAGCAGTGCTAAGGTACAGGGAAAGCCCCTTAGCTGGCCAGGGGAGAATTCGCCTGATGTAGGCACAGCATAACACCGTCATGCAAGACTCCTTCCACGCCCTGGGTTGTGGGCAGGGTTCCCTCTAAGCTGCGGGGCAGCACAGCTTCAAAGGTGATTAATCAACCTTGCCCAGTCAGTCAGCTCAGTGCACAGAGCCCTGAGCCTCTGACTGGGAGGGGCTGATTAATCACCTGTGAAGCTGTGCTGCCCCCCAGCTTAGAGGGAACACTGATTGCGGGGCATACTGGGAGTGGGATGGATAGATCTGAGTGGGATGAGGCAGGGCCATGACGCATTTCACTTCATCGATGTTAGATGGCACTGCATGTATCGGTCACCAAGGAGGACTAGATTAAACCAGGGGACAGACAGTCCCACTGAGCAGCCCAAGATCAGGAATATGCAAAGGTAGTTTAAGGCATTTCCCCTTCCTCTACCTCCATCTCCAAACCCTGGGGTATACAGCACCTTCAGGAGGCGCAGTGCAAAATCTGACCCATTGAATTTGCTGTTGGGATTACAGCACTGAAGAACTCAATTTTGTTTTACTGGTTGAGAAATAGCACCCATGATTGGGCCCCTGTCTGAAGCCTCTGTGCTTGTTCAATATGAACAGTGACAATTCTTCAGACCTTTTTTGTACAAAGGTAACTTTGAGGGTATCATAATGCCCACTGATATGAGCACAGTTGGTCTGCACCTTCATTTGAGCTAGGAGCATCTGGGGGGAAGTTTGAAGATCCCTCTTTTCCCTATTCTGGGATGAGACTGTGAAACAAATATTGTAAAATGTCCCTGTGTCTAGTATCCTTGAACATTTGGTCTAACAGTCTTACTAGGCTGACCCTGTGTGTCTATGGCCTGATTTATTATGCGAGAAAACTTCCCACTCTTGCTATCACCAGTGGAGTTGATGCAGGTGGAAAATTCTTGGTGCAAAAAGCTGTGTGCAGTCACAGCCTATGAATTGAGGGAGAGACTGCAAGGAATGTGTTAAACCAGGGGGTTTCAAACTACAGGTCGCAACCCAGTACTGGGTCATAGAATGTCAAGCACTGGGTGTTGTTGCTGCTTTTTGATCAGGTGACCAATGGGGTTGCTAAGGCAGCTACCTGCCTGTTCTCCACCACAGACTGCGCTGTACCCAGCAGTGGCCAGCAACAGGTCCAGCTCCTAGGTAGAGGAGGGAGAGCATAGAAGGCACCATACACTGCCCCTGCCCTGAGCACTAGATCTGCGCTCTTAGGCTACGTCTAGACTACAAGCCTCTTTCAAAGGATGCTTTTTCGAAACAGTCTTTTGCTAGAAAGCATCTAGACTGCAACCACCTCTTTCAAAAAAGTGAGCTGCTTTTTCGAAAGAGAGCACCCAGACAGTTTTTTCGAAAAACCCTGTAGTCTAGACACACCCTTATTGGCCGGGTACCTGCTGCTGGTTGCTTCTGAGGTGCAGCATGGTCTGCAGTGCCAGGAGAGGCAGGAAGCCAGCCTTAGCACCCCCACTGCACCGCTGAGCAGGAGCTGCTCAAGGTAAGCCCTTTCTGTCCCAGCCCTGCCCCCTACCCCAAAGCCAGAGTTCCCTCCTACACCCCAAAGCTTTCATCCTCAGCCCCACCCCAGAGCCCAGACTTTAGTCAAATTATGTTGGGTCTTTGGCATCAACAATTTTCTTCAACTGGGTCACAAGAAAAAAAGGTTTTAATTCACTGGTCTATACTATGTGCCAGTCTTATTTCTGCTTAATCTTTTTAAGCTATTTGTGGCCTATTAGTGATCTGGGAAAGGCCCGGCAGTTGTTACAGCTAGCTGCTAACTTCAACTATGAGTGCTCAGGGGAGTATGAATAAAGCAATGAATGAAGATGTGTGGTGATAAGGTGGCTCATGTCAGAACATACAGGGGTTGTTGTTGGTCCCATCCTTACCAGAGAGGTAGAGTGGATCAGAACCCCCAAATGCTATTCTCAGAAACAGACTCCAAACTATATTTGTTTCTATGAAGCATGTATTTTAAGAGTGGGTGCTTCTACCTCTTCCTGTTCATTTCACTTGGCTGATAGTATGGTCAAAGAGTTTTCTTCTCACCCAAAATCCAAATACAGATGGGACTCTTGGGCTACGTCTACACTGGCATGATTTTCCAGAAATGCTTTTAATGGAAAAGTTTTCCGTTAAAAGCATTTTCGGAAAAGCGCGTCTAGATTGGTAGGACGCTTTTCTGGAAAAAGCACTTTTTCCGGAAAAGCATCCGTGGCCAATCTAGACGCCTTTTCCGCAAAAAAGCCCCGATCGTCATTTTCGCAATCGGGGCTTTTTTGCGGAAAACACTACTGTGCTGTCTACACTGGCCCTTTTCTGGAACAGTTTTCCAGAAAAAGACTTTTGCCCGAATGGGAGCAGCATAGTTTTTCCGGAAAAGCACTGATGATTTTACACTAGATCGTCAGTGCTTTTCCGGAAATTCAAGCGGTCAGTGTAGACAGCTGGCAAGTTTTTCCTGAAAAGCAGCTGATTTTCCGAAATAACGTGCCAGTGTAGACACAGCCTTGGTGTCCTTAAATTATTGATGGGTTTTAGGGCCAGAAGGGATTGTTATAACCATCTATTCTGACCTTTTGCATAATACGGGCCAAAGAACTTCATCTAATAATTCCTTCATTGACCCCAATAACATATGGTCATCCTAGAGCATATCTTTTAGGAAGCCTTCCAATCCTGATTTAAAGACTTCTGATACTAGAGAATTCACCACATCCCTTGGTAATCTATTCCTATGGTTAATATACTTGTTTAAAATGCACATGCTATTTCCACTTTTAATTTTAAATAGTGAATTTACTGAAAGTGAGAATTGGGGTTGGATGGAGGGAAAATTCTGATGAAAGCCTTATATTTAGTATGTTTTGGAATCATTGTGAGATCAAAAGCCTTGGAAGTACTTTGGAGAGCTGTCATCCTTGAATACAGACGGGTTTTGGGGATATTGCCACAAGAGCTCAAAAAAAAAATCCTGCTGCAAATTTCAATTACAAAAATATATTCAACTGAAAACCTGAAAATGTCTAGTTTTATGTTAGAAATATTCAGCTTTTGGCTTTCAATTTTATGTTTTGCCTAAACATTTTTTTTTTGTCAGAAAACTAATGTATTTCAACTAATGTAGTTCTTGATTAATAGCCTCAGACTTCACTTCCATCCATGCCAAAATCTAAAGCCTTTACTTTCTGCTAAGCAGATCTCTTATTACAGTTCTGTTTCCTGGCTAACTGATTTATTTAGCCATACTGTTAAGATGGAAAACACAAGCTAGAGGAAAAAGAGGGACAAAAGGAAAGGAGAGCAAGAATAAAAGAAATAAAGAGAGGAATGAAAAGTGAAAAATTGAAGTGTTTGATATGTTTTTTTTCCAAAATGTTGTAGGTTTGTTTTGTGTTTTAAGAGATGGAAAGTAGAATTTTTTGGGACAACCTCTATTGTAATTTCTGTTTTCTGTTGTTTAGACATTTTTTTAAACTCTATCTTCTGTGGCTTTGTGGATTCATTTTTCTGCCTCCTCATTTTTTCCTGCTGCTTTCTGTGTCTCTCCCTGTTTCTTCTGAGGTGATTTGAGATGTGGCTCTTCATTGCCTGTCTGCCAGACTCCAGGCCCTTGGACAAGTTCTTTGATAGCCTATGTATTTACAATATGTAAAGTAGTACATTTTTAAAAGATGGCCTCCGATTTGTGGATGCAGTTTGCATTCATAGTTTTGCAGCTACAATTTCATTGGTGGTTGCAAATTTGACTTGTCTTTCTTTGATTGTGGAAGGTACAGCTATCCACTTATGTGCCTATGATTCATTCCACAGTGAGAAGACATTAATAATTGAACAATATTGTATCAAAAATTGGAAATTTCTTGTGGGAGCTTCTCTAACTTTGTGTCAGCAAACAGGTTACATTAAATGAAAAAAAAACCATGTTAATGTAGAGTTATGTTGCTTGGCATGCTGTCATCCTCTCACAGAACATTCAGCTTATCCACATTCAAATTTCTCAAAAACAAGAAGTTTGTCCGTGTAACCTTAACTCTGTCCTCTTTCAACAGTGCTCCAATACATCCCATTGACACACATATATTAACTCTGCCAATGCAACACTTGCTGAAATGTATAAGCTCTTCATTTCCTTTTACAACCCATTCTTTCTCATCCTGAGAATTTCACATAACACTGAGCAAACAGAAGGAAGTCTTTTTTTAAACCAGTCTCAACCAGTTCTTAATTGGCCCCCAGGTGTTCTGATTAGTCTGGCTCTCAGGAGTCTGGAAGCCTGCTAATTGGCCCCAGGTGTTTTAATTGGCCTGAGTGCCCTGATTGATTCTGGCAAGTTCCTGATGGTTCTGGATTAGCCCTTGCTAGCTTTCCCTGAGAACGTATTTCCCTTCTACTACTCTGTGGTAGCCCTCAAGCCTACCTGTCACACTATTTAAAAAAATAAACCCAGGAAAGCAGAAGTATCATCTTGCTGCTGTACATCTGCATTTCTGTTCTGCAGAAAACTATGTTCAGTCTACAATGAGGAGGTTTGTAACAACTTTAAAAGTAACAGGCCAGGAATTTTCAATCATATCATTGGCTTTTATTTTTTGGTTAGGGGACTTTTACATTGGAATACTCTACAATACTGTGACATGTAAGGTTGTTCCATCAGATCTTAGGGTAGTTATAAGGTTTGTAAAACCCTCGCTAAAACTTTAGCTAAATTGTGGTGGAAAACATTAAAATAAAAGTTAGAAGGTAAAGAGATGGTCAAATAAGTTGGAAGAGAATGGGAGACATAGTGTTTTGGCACTCTATTATTTTAAGGCAGAATACAGAAATTCTGGGATACAGATTTGTGGACTGCACAGAACATCTTGGTCCTTATTGTCCCCTACTAGAGATATGCCTCTCCCTTTGAAATCAGTTGGCGTTATTTATATCTTCTGAGAGTGACAGATTGGGTATCTATACTTTAAATCACAACTTGTTTTTGGATGAAAAAAGTCAATTGAGTCTCTAAAGTTTCCACATGGGGATTGGAGGGAAAGGAAGAGAAATTGAGAGAGAGAGACTTAATGTTCCTTAATCCTTCACATGTTCCACTGTTGGGTTGTGAAAGCTAAACCCAGCAATTTTTCATTCTTTGTGGTGAGAAAAAAAATTAAATGATAGCTGAGTCATTGCTTAACTTCACAAATACTCTGGCTATTCACATGCATAGTCAAACTGTGTTCCTCCCAAGAAATATACTTACAGGAGAGCAAATGGCAAAAAAATGTAGAGAGACCTTTTGTCCTACTACAGCAAAGTTTCTGTGCTTTTGGCACTGAAGTGCCAACTCTCATTCAAAACATGTTTTGAATAAGCTGTGAGGTAATTTTTTAAAGAAAACAGATCTATGATAATCTGTCAAAAGGTATTTGAAGGAAGTCCAATGCAACAGTTTAGCAGCATTTACGAATGATGTTTGTGCAGGTATGTTAGAAAAGGATGGATGCAGAAAATATTCCTGGCAATCGGCTTTTTCATTTTATATATAATAATATGGAAGAAAAAGTTATCCAAGTTCTCCTGGTTTATGGGCCTTGAATGAATTTTAATTAAAGAGGGAAAAATGGAATTTGTGCTCAGAGAACATGAGAGCCTAAACATGTGAAATGAGGTGATTTATGAATTTCGGGACAGTGTTCTATGAAAACTTCCAAATAAGTTTTATGGTGTTGCACTAAAAGGCTACGTCTAGACTGACATGATTTTCCGCAAATGCTTTTAACGGAAAAGCACTTTTTGCGGAAAAGTGTCTGTGCCAATCTAGATGCGGTTTTGCGCAAGAAAGCCCCGATTGCCATTTTCGCCATCGGGGCTTTTTTGCACAAAACAATCCTCCCCTGTTTACGCTGGCCCTCTTGCACAAAAACGTTTCCGGAAAAGGGCTTTTGTCCGAACAGGAACATCAAAGCATTTGCACAAGAAGCACTGATTTCAGACAGTAGAACGTCAGTGCTTTTGCACAAAATCAAGCAGCCAGTGTAGACAGCTGGCAAGTTTTTGCGCAAAAGCGGCTGCTTTTGTGGAGAAACTTGCCAGTCTAGATGCAGCCAAACTGTTCAGAAGTTAGAAGGAGTTCCTCCTTTTTCAAATAACTGATAATTTAAAAAAATTAAATGACAAGAACCTTGCTGAGAACAAAGGGCACCCAACAAGAAATACCAGCTGTAGTCTGCCCCTTTGAACTGGAGCACTGCCCCAACTAAGACTAAGCAGAGCTAGTCAGTGTATTTAGAACCTGATCCTGCAAGGTGCTGAGTGAAACTAGTGTGAGCTGCGAGTTCTTAAGAGTCATTCAGCATTTCATGGGATTGGTTCTTAAACAACTACATAGGAGTCCATAGATAGGGACATGTTAAATTTGACATTGTCCTATAGTTGCCCCACCACTTTGGCTGTGGATTTCTCAAATCCCAAAACTGACTCTGAATAAAGATATTTCTCTATAATTAAAGCATACAATCAATCTACGGAAAAACCTAGTGAAATACGTCTTTTACTCATACCTGATTTCCCACCATCAAGAGAGTAGCTCAGATTTGGGGGGAGCTTGGTTTTTTTTGGAGGGGGAGGTGTTGGAAACAGATAATTGCATAATTTTACATGCTGGAGGCAAGAGTCTCAAAATACACAAAAATAAGGGACTTATCTTAAAACTAAATTAACCTTAGTCAACAGGTGCAACTTCCTCATCAGTACAACCTCAGTGTGTTTGATGTCCAGTTACAACTCCCAAAGAGATTCAAGAATGAAAGTCAACTCCAAATGGAATGCACAGAACAAATACCGATCAAGCAATTTGAGTATTACTAAATAAGTCTGATTTAAAAGACACTTAAAAGTAAAAGTCAAGTCCTGGCAAAACACCTCAAAGTCCCATCACTGCACATTAGCAGGCCTCCGGGAAGCAGACTGAATCTCCTCCAAGCATACTGGAAATAAACATAGGGGTTTACTACCCATCTCTTTAAGCTACTGAAAGTCTTCTCTGTATGAAAGATTCACTCCTGTTGGGATTTGAACTGCCAATCTTTGAATTTAAAAAAAAATCCGTAATTCCTTAAAACTGAGGTAAAGAGTCTCCAATAACTGACAGTAAAGCTAATTATTCCCTCTGCAGAGTCTAGCCACTAAAGACAATACAATGTATATATACTGTTCAATAAAAGGTTAACACTGAACAACTCAGTTCTGCCCACCATAACTTTGTCAGTTCTCACACTAGTGCTGTTCAAGGACTATACCAACACTCTGCTGGAAGGTTCCAGGAAAAAGTGCATCAGCAAACTCTAATGAGAATCTCTCCAATCCATAATTCTAAGAGTTGTCATTTTGATTTCTTCTCTGAGGCTCTGAACCCACTCAGTGAAAGAATTCCAGGGAAATTCAGTGTGCAGTTTCCCTTTTTTATATGTGAAAATAAGCCGCATGGACCTACACAGCCCATTTGTCACCACAGCTCCTGCAGCAACTATCCTAGGCTACCGGTTCTCCCAATAGATAACTAGATAGCTCACTGCAGCATAACTACGCACCATTACCTTCCTACCCTTTCTTTAAGCTATGTATCTGGATTCCCAAAGAGCCATAAGAGGGGATGCTGCAGGGACTGGAAGGTTGGAGGAGAATTCTGCAGAGGCACTACTCTGCTTTCTTCCAAGTCTCCCTGGCAAGTATCCAACCCCACCCCTGGCCCCACTGTGGAATCTGCAGAAGGCATGAGCACAATGTAGGTATGAATATATAGCACATGAATCAGGTATTTATATGTCTGCCTCTATAAGAATAAAGGGGCTCGTCTACACTGGCCCCTTTTCCGGAAGGGGCATGTTAATTTCACCTATCGTAGTAGGGAAATCCGCGGGGGATATTTAAATATCCCCCGCGGCATTTAAATAAAAATGTCCGCCGCTTTTTTCCGGCTTTTAAAAAAGCCGGAAAAGAGCGTCTACACTGGCCCCGATCCTCCGGAAAAAGCGCCCTTTTCCGGAGGCTCTTATTCCTACTTCAAAGGAATAAGAGCCTCCGGAAAAGGGCGCTTTTTCCGGAGGATCGGGGCCAGTGTAGACGCTCTTTTCCGGCTTTTTTAAAAGCCGGAAAAAAGCGGCGGACATTTTTATTTAAATGCCGCGGGGGATATTTAAATATCCCCCGCGGATTTCCCTACTACGATAGGTGAAATTAACATGCCCCTTCCGGAAAAGGGGCCAGTGTAGACGTAGCCAAGGTGTATACGTAAACTGATGTACCATATTAGAAGATTTACCCAGGGTTGCTTGGGCCCTTAACCCAATTAATTTTTGGCTTTTTTGGGAAAATAAAATGAAAATGTAGGTGCTTCATTTAAATCATTGCTCTAGAGTGGTGCTGGAGATGAGGCATTCAGCATGCAGGCTGCTCTGGAGAGAGAGAACTACCTCAGCCCTCTCTCATCACAGCAGATTATGGCCAGGTGAGAAGCGTCTCTCCATCACCACTGCAGCTCCAGCAGGGACAGACAAGGGAAGGGGTGCATGTCCACTGACTGTGGCAGATCCACACAGATTGAGGAATGCAGCAAACTGTGCACTTTTCCCTCACCTTCTGGCAAAGGGGAACAGCCAGCAATATTCCAGTACGTGTCGGGGAGAGCTTCAGCCTGACCTCCCAGTCCTTTCTAAAGGGAGCCTGGGGATGAGGGGCTTGGAGCTGGGGCAGATTTGGATGGAGGAGTATGCCCCCAGCCAGCCCCTTTCACCTGTCTGGTGATTCTGTAACTTTTCAGTATGATTTTATGAGACGCAATCCCATTCCAGGCACGTCCTACTTTTCTAGCACAACCAAACTCTTA
Organism: Pelodiscus sinensis; assembly: GCF_052426305.1. Taxonomy (NCBI): domain Eukaryota; kingdom Metazoa; phylum Chordata; order Testudines; family Trionychidae; genus Pelodiscus; species Pelodiscus sinensis. Next base: position 153,924,835 of record NC_143053.1, read on the forward strand.
CCTCGCTTTAAGTTAGGATAAGAGGAAGCTATCAGACTACGTCTACATTGGCAAGATTTTGCGCAAATACTTTCAACGCAAGAGTTTTTGCGTTAAAGTATTTGCGCAAGAGAGCGTCTACACTGACATGTGCTTTTGCGCAAGAGATGCGCTTTTGTGCAAGAGCATCTGTGCCAGTGTAGATACTCTCTTGCACAAGAAAGCTCCAATGGCCATTTTAGCCATCGGGCTTTCTTGTGCAAGAAATTCATGTTCCCTGTCTACACTGGCCTCTTGCGCAAGAACAGTTGAGCAAGAGGGCTTATTCCTGAGCAGGAGCATCATAGTTCTTGTGCAAGAAGCACTGATTTCACACATTAGAACGTCAGTGTTCTTGTGCAAGAACTCCCCGCCAGTGTAGACAGGCAGCATGTTTTTGCGCAAAAGCAGCTGCTTTTACGCAAAATCATGCCAATGTAGACACAGCCTCACTGTTTCCACTAAGCTGTGCTGCAGCAGCAGAACTTCACAGGTGATTAATCAGCCCACTCAGTCAGGGCATGGAACCCTGCTCCTCTGACTAGGCGGGGCTGATTAATCACCTGTGAAGCTGTGTTGCCACGTGGCTTAGCAGGAACAGTGGAGCTGTATACCAAATTTAGTGGTCCTAGCTCTTACCCTTTTAGGAGGAGTTCTTAAACCACCAGACAGACAAACAGATGCACAAACTCTCAAATATATAGCAGCTGTAAAGAGAGAGTGATATGAGAGAATTACATAGGGGACTTGAGATATGAAGGTTGCATTGGCAAGTAGAGCTAATTGAAATTAGGAATGTCCATCCTATAAGAAAGTCTAAGATTTAAAAAAAAAATCAGTTTCATCCTGATTCAGGGGGAAAAAATTGAGCTCTTGGAATTTTTAAATGAATAAAATATTTTGCACTGACTTTACCAAAATGTTTCATTTCAATGTCATTATTTCTACTTTTATATTATACTATAACATCAAAGGTGATACAATACTCAATATGAAACATTTTGACCTAAACAAATCAATAAATTCCTGTGAAAATTTCAATAAAATCAATATGTTCCCATTGAAACTTTTTTGATTTAGTCAAATCAACCTTTTCCAATGGAAAACTATTCTGCCTCTTCCTACTAGCAAGTGTTTGCTTTCTCAAATGATTGCTGATAAAACCTTTATACCATGCCATTGCATCTTCTTCATATCACTAATATCTTAAAAGGTAGATGCTACTTTAGTTAAGTGTGAGGGAGTTATTTTTAAATCACTTGCCTGTAAATCCAGGCTCTGTTCATACTATATTGCATCATAGTGCACAGTCCACAAAAGGAAATTCTAACGACTACATTTTAGAGGCCTCTCAAAATCTTGTTGTGCCAAAGTGATTTGAAGGTTCTCAACTCAGTGCAGGATTAGCAGCAAGTCTGTTCTGACAGATTGTGGGATAATGGACATCGAAAGCTGTAACTGGTCATCAACTATGTTGCCTGTTGATGAACCAGAGGTTCGAAAGATTGTCTAGGGGTGGTGTTTTGTGGCAAGGGACTGGGGCCACAAAGGAGGAAAGCCTGAACTTAAATGTACTTAAACAATTACAAGCTTTATTAACTACAATCTGATTATATTAAATTACTGTCTCTGATTTGTTTAAGACAACATAGCACACAAATAAAACATACATTAAAGAATATTAGTTTGCCTATTCACTTAACAACCCCTCAATTCTACTCCTAGTTTATTTAGACCTAGGTGTGATACCATTATACAATAAATATGGTTAATACAATACAACTAACTATTGCTAAGCTGATAAATAATATATTAAGCAATACCTACAAACCCAGTGACAATTACGATGCACAGACACAAAACAACACGTAGCATGCTCCGGATTCGTACACCCTTTCGAGATTCGGTGGGTGGGAGGCGGCCTTGGGTGATCAACCCCTTAGCCAGGCTGGACAATACGTGCCTTCTATCTTGACATGGAACCTCCCCGAGCTTAGGGCTCAGGGTGCTTTATACTATAATTTAGACATCCAGTACCATATTAGGGTTATTTGATATCCGGTACCATATTAGGGTTTCTTTCTTGTGACATGATGTCTTCCTCAGGGCATTGTGGTCAGTGCCTGATGCAGACATGACTGGCACACGTGAAAGCTAGCTATGTTTTTGCTTCCCTGCTCCAGGTGCTTGTTAACTGATGTATATGACAGCTCATTTCTCTTATTCCTATCTTGTCCTGTTTTTTTAATGCTCGTTAACTTAGTGTATGGGACAGCTTGTGTCCCTACTCTTATCTTTTTGACCCAGGTGCTTGCCAAGTTAAGTTCCGTTTACTGAGAACAGTGCTGAGCACCCCAGGGACTTCAAGCTCTGTCTCTGGATCCGCCTCAGCGGCCTGTGTTTTTCTTGTGAGGAGCGTTAGTGAGGAAGTATGGGCAATACGCGCAAGGCCGTGGTCAAAAGGACCTGCTACATGACACCTGTCACCTGAATTTGGCCAGATTTCTGTCTCTGGGTAGGGGGAAGTTCTTGTCTTGGAGTAAAGAAGGAAACATTACTCTGGCCAAAAAAAGAAAAAAAAATAGCTGTTTGATTCTTCTCAGGATCACCCAGCCAGGAGTGAGGGACCATTCTACAAGCACCCCAAGATGAAAGGGGGCAGGCTACCCCCACGGGCAGAGAGCTTTAAGGACTGGCAGGCTGCCTTATGCACTCACTTGCAGGAGGCACTGAGGTGTCAGGATACGGGCCCGGAGAGAGCTGGGGCAGGCCCGAACCCGGTGGTTCATAAGTGGAGAGGTGTGTGACAGACTGCTGGTTAAGCCAGAGCTCTGCCACTACAGCCTGGCTGAAAATGGCAATTGAGACCAGATGAGTAAGCCCATGTCTGAGGGGCTAATGGGAAGCACCTGTAGGCCTCATTAGCCAGCGGGCTAGATAAATCAGCCAGAGGAGGTGGTGACAACTAGCTCAACTGCCATGAAGAAAGCTCTGTAAGTAGAAGGTGATAGGCACAGACAATAAAAAGCATAGGGCTATGTCTACACTGGTGCGATCTTGCGCCAAAAGTATGCAAATGAGGCTAAGCGTGGAATATCGCTGAGCCTCATTTGCATATCTGATGAGCTACCATTTTTGCAGAAGAGGCTCTTGCGCCAGAAGGAGCTGTCTACACTGCCCCTTCTTGCGCAAGAAAAACCCTCTTGCGCAATGTCATTATTCCTGAAAATAATCAGAGTAATGGCATTGCGCAAGAGGGTTTTTCTTGCGCAAGAAGGGGCAGTGTAGACAGCTCCTTCTGGCGCAAGAGCCTCTTCCGCAAAAATGGCAGCTCATCAGATATGCAAATGAGGCTCGGCGATATTCCACGCTTAGCCTCATTTGCATACTTCTGGCACAAGATCGCACCAGTGTAGACATAGCCTGGTGATTGCACCAGAAAGGGTTTCTGGTTGGTTTGTGAATGAAGAAGTGGTCCCAGGGTGAGGGGTCTGGGTGACGACCTTGCCATATGTTCCAGAATTATGTATGTTTGTTTTTGCAACAATATCACATTGTGATTCATATTTAGTTTGATTCACTATAACCTCTGGATCTTCTTTTCTGCAGTTCCTCATTCCTAAATCCTTACCCATTTTGTATTTATGCAGCTGATAATTCGTAAGTGGAATTCTTTACATTTTTCCTTATTGAATTTCAGTCTACTTAATTCCAGTAATTTCTCCAATTTGCCCAGATCATTCTGAATTCTAATCATGTCCTCGTAGTTGCTTGCAACCCCTCCCAGATTGGTATCATCCACAAACTGTATAAGTCTGCTCTCTATGCCAATAGCCAAATTATTCATAGAGATATTAAATAGAACTGGATGCAGGACAGATCTCTGAGAAACCCCACTTGATATTCTCTTCCAGCTTGATTGTGATCCACTGGTTATTACTCTCTGCATATGGTTTTCCAGCCAGTTATGCACCTACCTTATGGTACATTAATCTAGACCAGTGTTTCTTAAACTTTTTAAGACCGAGGAACACCAAGTAATAATTATTTTTATGGGGGACACAAAGGATTTTTTTGTTGAGCCAAAAAAAAAAAAAAGTCAGGGGAAAGTTATTCAGCCAAAAAAAAAAAAAAAAAAAAAGGTTGCCTGCCCCTTTTAAGGGCAGCCATTTTGAATTCTGTTCTCTGTGGCACACCTCAACTGCCTCTGACTTTAAGAAACACTGATCTAGGCTGTATTTCTTTAGTTTGTTTGAGTGGTCATGTGAGACAATCTCAAAAGCCTTACTAAAATTGAGATATGACCTACTAGGTGGGAAACAATGTAAATCAAAGGATGTACAGTAAATATATCTCATATGAATATCTCAACCTACATTAGTCTGAATGTACATGCATACAACATTTGTATGTGTGTTGCTCAACAAACTGGACATAGTAGCTACACAGAAAATGATAAATATATGCTTATTTTTTACATAAGGGTGTCATCTGTATTTCATTTTGAACAAATTAATTTTCCCTTTTATCTCCCTGCTTTCCCAGTCTGATGTTCTGTAGATGGTTATGGCACATAAAGTTTAGTATATCTAGCATGCATTCATGTGACTTTATTTTTTACAATCTACTATAGCTAATAGCAATCATATCTATGTAAAGTTGCTACATAGAGGAAAAACAGTCCCACAGCACTAATAAAAACATTCTCTACAACAAAGTCTGACTGAGCTTGAGCTCCTGATTTCATTTCCCCTTTTTGGAGTCTCTTCTGCATCACAGCTAGAAATCTAGTTAACATGGTAGCAAGTGAATTTAGAATTCTCATGGCCCATGCATTCTTTAGTTATTCCTGTGTTTACAGAAGCTCTTGTTCTTTTTGATATTTCATCTGTTAAAGATGGAGAGGAAGAAAGGAGGAGAAGGCATTTGTTGCTAATGTTCAATAGCATGTTTTTCTTCTTAACAAAGACCTACAATTATCTATTTAATGTTGCTGGCTCTAGACCTGCCACCAGGAATAAGAGAACCAACTGAAGTTTGGGATGTGAGGGGTTAAACTGTGTGTAAAGTTTAAAAATCTCGATGTGTGCCATTAAAGCTATTTAAAAGATGACAAGAGCCCCTTAACAATTTTCTTTGTGGGGAACAATGATTGGAAATAATAATGAAATGAGATTAGTAAACTATCAAAGGGGATCTTTATTTGAGAATCTTAATGAACTATTATTCAGCTGCCAATTGGAGTTGTGTAGAAAAATAGTCATCACTGGCACAGGCAGAAGCTAGGTTTTGGCTGGGACTGGAATGTAATTAATCTGTTATATTTGGCCTCCCTACAGGCATGTAGGCCTGATTTTTCCATTGCTTGGCACCTGGTGAAGATATATGCACCTGCACGCAATGTGTGTGTAAAACATTACCATTCTGATCTGCTAGCATTTTGTATTTCCCTTGCATAGCTATAAATGACTTAACTGCACAGTGAACCAGATAGGACCCTTGTTTCAGGTGCAGTGTGGAATGAGAAGCACTTCAGTAATTGGACAGAAGGAGTACAAATTTAGGCTGAACTTAAATTTGTTCCACGTGACCTTTAAGAGCAGTGAATATTCAGTTATCATTATTTGAAAGAAAGGATCTTCTATATGATAAGTAGGAAAGATGTGGAGACATTAGAGAAAGTCCAAAGAAGAATAACAAAAATGAATAAAAGTCTAGAAAACATGACCTATGAGGGAAGACTGGAAGAACTGGGTTTGTTCGTTTGGAAAAGAGAAGACTGAGAGGGGACATAAGGTCTATCTAGCCCAGTATACTGTCTGCTGACAGTAGCTAATGCCAGTTGCCCCAAAGGAAGGGAACAGAACAGGTAATCATCACGTGCTCCCTCTCCTGTCATCTATTTCCAGCCTCTGACAAACAGAAGCTAGGGTCACCATTCCTACCCATACTGGCTAATAGCCATTGATGGACCTAACCTCCATGAACTTATCTGGTTCTTTTTTTTAACCCTGTTAAAGTCCTGGTCTCCAGAACATCCTCTGGCAAGGAGTTCCGCAGGTTGACTGTGCACTGAACAAAGAAAAACTTCCTTTTGTTTGTTTTTTTAAACCTGATATCCATTAATTTCAATCGGTGACCCCTAGTTCTAGTTCTTATGATATGACATAGCAGTTTTCAAGTATCCAAAAGGGTGTTGCAAGGAGGGAGAAAAATTATTCTTCTTAACCTTTGATGCAGCAAGGGAGGTTTAAGATGGACATTAGGAAAGCTTCCTAACTGTCATGATGGTTAAGTACGGGAATAAATTGCCTAGGGAGGTTGCGGACTCTCCATTGGAGATATCTAATAACAGGTTAGACAAACACCTAGATGGAGTTTGGTCTTGCCATTAGTGCAAGGGACTGGACTTGATGACCTCTCGAGGTTCCTTCCAGTTCTAGTATTCTATGATTCTATTTTAAGGGTAAATGCACACAAGATAAAAAATCAGCAAGATCTAAAGCATGTTGTAGATGATTTGTAGGCTCATTTGGATAATAATGTGAATAGTTAGTAAAATGATAAAATAGAGTTTGACAAGTTCATTCTTCAAAGCACTACATGGAGTTTTAACAGCGTTGCTTTGAGTCTGTGCTCTAGCTTTGCCTACTCATCACTTCTGTCTCAGAGATAGGGGCAAGTAGATGTTGAACCTCTATAGTTTGGCACTCTCTGGTCTGGCAACATCCATGGTCCAGCCTGATTTCAGTTAGCCAGATGTTCACTTTCATTGATGTAGCCAAGTTTCCCATGATCCCATTAAGTTTGTTTACAGCCAGTCCTGGCTCTCAGTGTTCTGCACTGTTATTTTGCTCTAATTTAACCCTAAATGCCTTCTAAGAGCTCAGAAAGCAGAGGAAGTGCTGGTAATTCTGCTAAACAATATTGACCTCCTGTGGTCCAGCAAATTCTCTAGTTCGGCATGGGTCTAATGGCTCAGCTGGGCTCTAAAGCAATATTGATTTTAAATATGCACACACAAATGACAAAAAACTTGATCTCCAACATAAGTGAAATGAATCTATATGAAACAACCTTAGTTAAATGTGTGTTTAATATTTAAAAGGTCAATACCAAATCATCATTAAAACAGGGCTCTGGGAAAGAAAAAACGTGTAGTTAAAGATTAATCCATATAACAGTGACTACACACAGTAAGGACATTTAATTGGTAATATATATCCATTAATTAAAATATTTGTAGGAATTCTGCTACATTGATCAGGTTGACAGTAAAGAATCGACTGGTTTCCATTTATACCAGGAATGAATCCATAAATCCAAATTTTCGCGAATCCATGTTCTCTTACCCACTCTCCGCATAGCTGTCTCTCTCTTTTTTTCATCACATGGCTCCTACAATTGACAGGTTCTACTTTTGCTGTTATATGTATCTTGGATTCTGTTATTTCCAGTCCAACTCATCTGACGAAGAGGGTGTTAGCCAGGGGCGGGCAATCATTTTTGACCAGGGGCCACTTCAGAAATTTTTTAAGTGTCCCTGAGCCACCCCGGAAGGGGCGGGACCTCAGGTAGAAGAGGCGGGGCCAGGAAACTTCCATGCTTCCCCACCCACAGATGCTGATTGGTCTGGGGGTGAGAGAGCACACAAAGTCTTTACCCCACCCAGAGAACCGCCAGCTGTTCTGAACAGTTGGCAGTTCCCTCTAGGCGACCATGCCCCTGGCATTGGGAGGAAACTTCGCGTGCTTCCCCCTGCTGCTCCGAAGTCAATCAGGGCCTGGGTGGGGGGAGCGCATGAAGTCTCTTGTTCTCTACCCTGGCCCTGCAAGGGAGTGCTGTGCTTAGAGTCAGCTGTCAGCTGAGCAGCAGCTGGCAGTTGACTTTAACTGCTGAGCCCCTCGCAGGACAGGAGGAGACTTTGCATGCTCCCTCCCCCGTGCCAATCCGGGCTTGGAGGTGGGGGGAGCGTGTGAAGTCTCCTCTGCCCTGCCAGGAGCATGTAGTGCTTCTAAGTGCCACATACTCCTTGCAGGGTAGGGGAAGGGAGGGAGGAGACTTTGTGCACTTCCCCTTGCCCCCAGCCCTGATTGGCTTGGGGGCAAGGGGAGTGGCAGGTCCTCCACAGACTGGATCAACTTGCTTTTTGGTCCAGATCTGGCCCGCAGGGGCCTTTTTGCCCACCCCTGCTCTTACCCATGAAAGCTTATATATTTTCGTTAATCTCTAAGGCTATGTCTAGACTACTAGGTTATTTCAAAACAAGTTATTTCAAAATAATAACTCCCAAAATAACTATTTCAAAATAAGCTTATTCCTCTTCACAAGTAGAAGTTATTTCGAAATAACAAACCCTTTATTTTGAAATAATAGGATTGGTAGTGTGGACACTCGCCTTGGTATTTCGAAATGAGGGGAGTTATTCTGGAATAACTCCCCAGTCTAGATATGCCCACTGTCTACACTACAAATGGGACATGCCCAATTTACAGATGGGAAAATGAGACACTGCCGCCTGATCTACATTAGACCAGGAATGTTGGCTTAAGGTACGCGTAGCTGGAGTTAGCTTACCTTAAGCCATACTGTGACGGCATCCACATTGCAGGAGACGGATGGGAGCAAATGCTCCTGTCAGCTTCCCTTATTCTTATCAAAAGGAGGAGTACCAGACACCACGGGAAGTGGAGGGCTGCCCTCAGCATTCAATTTAGGGATCTATAATAGACCCACTAAATCAAATGCCAAAAAATCGACCTCCAGAGCATCAATCTTCCAGTAAGTATAGAAGTGCTCAGAGAGATTAAGTGACTTGCCCAAAATTACTGTGGCAGAGCTGGGATAGAACTCCGGTATCTATATGTGTGGATGGCACTCAACACCTCATAGGACTGTGCCCCAAATATGAGGTATAATTCATCATAGCAAATATGGGGAATGTGCGTTTCACTCCCCCACAATTTAGGTCACTTTTAGGTTGCCAAGTCACTTTTGTCATTTTAGAATTAATTGCTTATTGCCTCTTGTTTTGGACTCTTGTTGATGTATAACTTGCTTTAGATAATTCACTCTTCTGGAGTCTCTAGGCATTAACTCTTGGCATCAAGGACAGTAAGAACCCTAGTCTGTTTCCCTGAGCTAAGTCTGTGCCAAGGAAAATGTGCATTATGTGAGAAGAGACACACAATGCTGGTGTGTCATTTTCTCCCTGTATAAAGGACTTGATTTAGAAAAAAGAGGAAAGTACAGTGTCTGGGAGAATACAGAATGAAAAAGCGGGGAAGGCCGCATATAAAAAGCATGTTTTCAAATGAATAAAAAATAAATGCTTTTTAATGCTGCATACAATCAATTATGGAATTCTGTGCCATGGTGTATTACTGAGGCAATCAATTTAGCAAGAGTCAAAAAAGGATTAGATATTTGTGTGAATAATGCTTGAAATACTAGCTACAGGTATATTGAAAATTATATGGGTTATGGCAAGCCTTTCACTTCAGAGCATAAACTGGGAGGAAGAGATTTTTATCTCATTAACATAGATTGGCCGGAGGCATTAGAATTGGGATTTTTCTTTCCTATCCTGTGAAGCCTAGTGCTAGATGGGACTCTGGACCAGTTGAGCCAATGTGTCATTTCCTACATTTTTTTGCTTGATGACAATTTTGGAAGTCCTGAATGTGGAATTAAGTTCAGTGGAAATACGGGATTGGAAATGGTTCATGTTCAAAGTAGAATTGGTTTGTCTACATTTGGAGTGCCCAGCACTAATGCTCCCCCAATTTAGGAGTGTACGGTAAATAGATGTGAATTTTAAATGCTGACGCATTGGCAATTCACTGGTGGCAATCTGAATATTTACTGAGCAAATTCTCCAACATAGAACTTGCGGGTAGATGTGCCATGTTGCTGGTATGATGCAAAATTCAAATTTTCAGCATTTGTGGTCCTTAAGTCAAGGGTAATTTCTAAAGTGCAGTGACTTCTGGTGTCCTAGTGAACTTCCTATTTGGGTAAGTAGGCTTACCCTACGTAACTCTTCACCTGGATAAGATATTCCTCCTGTCTTCCTTTTCCAGAACAATGATGTTGTGTTATTGCATTGCAAGAGTTACCCTATTCCACCCTAGAGGTGACTGCATTTTAGTGATTGATTAGATGTACTTTGTGTATAGTTTGTTTTTAAAGGACTTTGGATTTTTTCTTAAGGAAAGGTATATGGGATGTAAAGCTGCACTATAGCCCTCGAACCATGTTCAAGTGTGGTGCTGCAGGGGCTCCCTCCTTAGTCTACAGGTTGCACCTCTGAAAATTGGAACTCTCTGATCCGGCAACATCTGTGATTCAGCAGGACCGTGGCTATTCCAGGATCAGAGAAGCCCAGCATGATGCAGGGGGTGAGGAAGCCCAGGACCCCTACACAATGGCGGGGGGGGGGGAGCATGTGGCCAGCTGGGCTTCAGGAGGAGCGGGTGGGTGGGAGCTGGGAGTGCAGTTGAGCTGGGGTTTTGAGAGGACGGAGGATGGGAAGGTTCAGCTGGGCTTCAGGGGAGGGAGCCAAGAAGACCAGGGAGGGTGGCAGGACAATGGGGGGCCAACAGCAGGGGAACAAGAAATGACCTCTCTTGGTCCAGCAAAATCCCTCATCTGGGACCAGTCAGGTCCCGAGGGTGCCGGACTAGGGAGGTCCAACCTGTACAAGTTTTGACTGCCTGTGTGATGCAGGGTTGCCTGGGCTGTAAGTTTAGAACAGTATCTATGTGGTTAAATAAACAACAGACTCAGCGTTTCCCAGTTTGTATCTTTAAATAAATACACAGGAGGCAAATGCTTGCTTGCAGTGCTTGAGGGCAAGGCTCTGACCTAGCCCTGAGATGTTCTGGGCTAGTACTGAGGAGCTCCTCCTCTGTTCCACTTTCACCCAGCACTGCTCCTGAAAACAAGCAAACAAGTCTTCTTAACTGGCCTGCTAGCTCTCAATTGGTCCTTCTAAGCTTCTGAAGGACTAGGGCCAGCTCTACACTACAAGAGTTAGGCTGCTGGAAGGCAGCTTATGTTGACCTAACTCTGTAAGTATCTATGGTAAAATTTCACTCCTGCTCACACAGCTGTCCCACTACACTGATTTAATAACTCCACCTCCACGAGAGGCATAGAGTCCATGTTGTTGTCGTTAGATTGATGCAGAGTCAGTGTAGGTGCTGCACTGCTTACATTGTCTCTTACTGGCTTTCAGAAGCTGTCCCACAATGCCCCACACTGACAGTGTAATCGGTACTTGTGCTCCTGAGGAGGAGATGAACTGCCAACACAACGAGCAAAGTATAGACACGCACAAGCGATAGGGCTGCCAGGTGTCCAATTTTCAGCTGGAACCATGGAGTTGAGCCTGGAACCACATGGAGAAGATTTAGCTGCTGATGCCACCTAACTGAGAGCAGGGGCTGGCTTCTGGACAGGGCCCCAAGAGGTAGGTGTCCCCACCCGGGGGAATGGAGAGATCCTGTTTGTCCCCCATCTGCTTCACTGTCCACCAATTGCCTGGCCTGGGCCTGGCCCCTTGCTACAGAGACCAACACCATCCCAGCCCTTTGCTCAGGGACTGACCCCCACTGTGCTCTGATTGGGAAGGAGGGCCAGCTCCACATCAGCTTCTCCCAGTCTGGCTCTGCAGGCAGCGGGTGAGTCCCAGGAGAGGGGCAAATGAACAAAGGGTGTGTGGAGGAAGGGGAGAGAGAGATGAGCAGTGGTGGGGGTTTGGGGGAAGAAGCAGAGCTAGGTTGTTTGGTTTTCAGCTGTTAGAAAGTTGGCAACCCTAAAAGCAATGTAATTAGTGCAGCGACTGAATGGCTATATAAGTTGGGTCAACTTAACTTTGTAGTGTAGACATGGCCTAAGTCTTAGTGTCTTGAGCAGGGGTTGTAATGGTACTGATGCCTCCAGCAGGCGGCAGAGAAGGCCTCATGGTAACATGCTGGGGTGCTATAGAATCAAACAGGAGTTTAGGTCTCAGCTCTTGTTCTCATCACATATAAAAAGAATATTGGCTTAGTGACTCATGGCTGAGTTGTGATTTCATGTGTATTATGTAAAACCATTAACATTCACAGAAATAGGTCATGAATTTAAAGGGGCCACACTTCCGTTGCTTTCTCGATATATGTTTTGTTTTGGAAGGTAGGCATCTCTTATTGTCGTACAATTCAGAGTTGGGTTCTTGCATGGTTTCTAACTGTCTGAAAATAAAGCTTCATCCTATTATTAACTGGTGATGGGATTTAATTGGTTCACAATAAAATATTACTGCTAGGAAAGCTTGTTTAAGTGCACTTCTAAATGTATCGTTTCATTTGAGTTGGGCAGAAATACCGGGTAGTGGAAGCAAGGTGGATACCAAGATAAAATGGTTGAAAATTTTCAGTTGGAAAGTCTTATATAATTTCATCCATATACTAATGAGATTAGCCATGCTATACCTCAGAGCAATAATGCACCAGCAACTGACAAAGCAGTACTATCAAGCAAAGGATCCCAAAACAAAACTAAAGTGAGAATTGCAACCTAAAATGCCTGCAAAACCAATTCCCAACAGATATATATGTGCTCTACGCTTCTACAGCAGTTAGCATTATTGTGAAGAGAATTGCTGATGGTGCTTTTTCCATATGGCAGAAAGAAAACTGTTCAAGATTTCACCACATCACCTACCTCACATGAACATGCCTACTCAAAACTGAGATTTCTTTTTTCTGAGGGGAGTGGTGTCACAGCTATGCAGGAGGAAAAGAACGTTGTTAGTCAGCAACCCCAGGTTACACAGCTGATTTCAAGGTCTGGTCTACACTTAGGTTGACATAGCTACAGAGCTCAGTGATGGAAAAATCCACATTCCTGATCACCAAAGCTATAATTCCCTGTGTTGACACAGCTAGGTTGCTTGAAAAAATGCTTCAATGAACCTAGCCAACATTGCTTGGGGAGATGCTGTTCCTATAACAATAAAAAAACCCAACTCTCTTCCTTCACTGAAGGCTATGTCTATACTATCAGATTATGATGACCCAACTAGAGGGCCATAGCTATGCTGTTATAATAACCATAATGTAGGCATGGTCTAAGTCTTGGCCTGAGTTGGTACAGCATAAACCAAACTTGAGAGGGGAAAGATCACTCTAGGTACTTTGTATAATTCACGTAAATGTTGCAGTCTACTTGTAAATATTTGAATATTCCACATTATATATGCACATGAATTTTATTGATAGATTATTTTAGACTTATTAGAGATCTGTGTTCTGAACTATTCTGCATTATAATTGAGAGAACTGGTATTTTATTCTCTCATGACCATACTTAAAGACTTTTAGAACTGCAGTGAATATGCTATACACTGTTGAACATATTCCTTTTATAGTTAGCTTGCAATTTTATAAGACTGACTTTGACCTACGCTCTTACACACACTAATTTTAGTAAACCAAAAATAAATCCATATAAAAATTTATAACAAATTTGAGGTAAGTTATACAAGACTTTTAGAGAGAATGAAGGTTCAAAAAATAAGGATTTCAATTTTTTAATATTTTTCTTACATTTTTTGGCTCATAACTACAAAATGGCTTGTCCAAGAGACTCCAATTTTGTTTTAATCCACTGATTTTTGGCAAAGTATGGTTCCTTTGACTTCTTTCAGCAGGTACGCTGGCAAAATTACTTAATTCATTAATGTGGTTTCTGCATACCTTACAGGCTTCATGAAAGTGGTGAACTCCACATGATCTGAGAAGAAAAGTTGTGCCCTAAGATGAAGGGAAAAGAGGAATGTCATACTTACATACTTGTAAACATGCATTTTTCTAAACCAAAGTTATTAACAGTTGTCAGGGCTGTTCCCGACTCTGGCACTCCGAGTGCAGAAGGTGGTGGCCTGCAAGAGACCTTAAATACCTTGCCTCTATAGGTTTCTGCTTATAAAAACTCCCCAAGGCCACAAATTTAATGTCCTCGAGAGGTAGCTGCCACTGTCAAGTGTAAAAACAAAACCCCTTTCTTCTGAAATCCAAGAAGAAGCACTTGAACTTCTTCCACAGGGATACCCCCCACAAGCTCTTTACCACAACTGAGCTTGAGAAACAGAAAACAAACTGCCATCTCTGATAGCTGACCTCACACTCTAGGCAGGCCCACACAGACCTCCTGTTACCTTCCAAGACACAATCCAATCATTGCCTTAAAAAAGGTGATTTTATTAACAAAAACCAAAGGTATACTTGATAAAACATTTTGGTTGCTACGTGTTACAGAGCAACTGAGAAAAGAACAGATTAAAGCACAGAGAAACATAGTATCTCTGGGTGTAGCTTAGATACAGTGAAGGGGGAGTGCACATGGGTGCAAAACACAGAAGTTTAACCACACAACAAAACAAAGAAAAATAACTTGATTGCAACTAAATATACTTTTCTCTATTTACTCACAATCCATACTGATCCATAATTCAAGGCCCAGTCCATTCCAGTGCCCAAATTCATTGTAGGCATGACAGTTAGGTACTAGATGGCACCTCATTCTCACTGAAATTGATTAATTTCACAGAGTCAAGTAGCATCTCACAGCACCACCCACAACTTCCTGGCACACAGTCAAGGAAGCATGACTGCATCCACCATGGTGGCTGGTTATTGTTCTCAACTAATATAGCCTGGGGCATAGCCTCCTTCATCTGGGGGTGAGGCTTGTGCCCCTGGCTATATTATCTGAGAGCAGATAAGCTCAGAACTATGTGCCGTGGCCTGCAGTTGCCACTGCTTCCTAAGTGGGGGATGGAGATGCAAAGGGAATGGGGAAGAGTTTTTCCACCTTTCTTAACTCCCCAGCCCTCCTTTACATATCTATGCAAAAGCCAGCCAAAATATTGCCTAAAACATTTCACTCTTTCTCCAAGATTCCCTGCATTTCTGAAAACTAGATGGGAGAGGGAAATGTCCCTTGAAATGCATTATCTAATATTTAGTAAGTATCAGGGAAAAGGCTTTTTGAAAGTGCTCGGCTAGGAGCAGTAAGCAACTATGTTATTAGAATCTTGGCAAGGAGGATAGGTGTGTGAGGTAATATATCTTATTGGACCAACTTTTGCTGGTTACCAAGGCCAGATCTACACTAGAGATTTGTATTTGTCTAATTATATCACTGCAGGGTGTGAAAAATCCACACTACTGAGGGATGTAGTTATACTGTCCTAAATCCAGGTATGAACAGCGCTACAGAAGAACTTCTGCTATCGATGCAGCTACCGCCTCTCATGGAGGTGGACTAACTACACTGATGGGAAAAGCTCTCCTGTTGCCATGGAAGCATTTTCACTGAATCATTACAGTGGTTTGGACAAAGTGTTTGTTGTTGAATGTACAACTGTTATGGGTGAGGATGAAATGGATGAGTTCAGTGATGTGTTTGGGGGGGTGTATGTGAGGGTTGTCCATTGTCCTATAAATATTTGAGGCAGGCAATTGCGCCATCATCGCAAGGAATAGTAGTGTTTAGGGAAGTGTCTAGAATAATGTGGTTAACCAGGTTAGGACTAAATTCAACCACAGACTCCCAATATTTAAAGGGCTAGAGTACTGCAGCTTACAATTTTGCTAATGTGAAACACCCAGATCAAGTAAATTGTGGTACTATAATTGTCTTTTCACATTAACAAGAGTTTTGATTTCCCTGTCACTGATTAGGTTGATTTACAAATGTAAGCTTTTTAAGAATTTCAGCTTGAAAAGCTCTGCCATGTGCAATAAGTTCTTGAAAGCAAAGATCTTGAGTCTTATGAGCACAGCGCCAAACGTGAAACTTCAGATTGTAAAATATGGGATAATCGGCCTTGACAATGCAGCTTCTATATAAAACCAAACTGGGGAAACCCTAATACATTGTATGAAAGACTCCATTAAGAAGAAATAAACTGTGAATCTCAAACACCAGCTTCATGTGGCTACAGAAAATAGTGGTAGTCTTTAAGGACAGAATTCAGATGTCACCATACTTGGGAAAGTGACTCCTAATATGGCACTGAGGGATCCATATTTGTCTGCCAATGATCCTAGCTTAAACCTAATTAGGTTGAGTAATAAAAAGTTTCTCAATTTCCAGTACTGCAAACTCAGCTTAGAGCTTGAAAGTAAATGTGTTCTTCCTGACTTGTGCATCATCCTCAATAAGAAAGCACTCTGGGAGGGATTTCTCAGTGATGCTATCCTGGCCCTTGTATGGTACTTCAACAGTTCCATGGATCAGAAAAGTCCATGCTTGGAAGAAGCCAGTTCTTCCAATGCAGGCACTGCATAAAGTTACTCTGTGTCACTATGTAAGCCCCAGCATAGGGGTGCTGGGCAGAGGCATGACTTCAATAGTACAGTGCTGATTTGCACCAGATGAGAATGACCTAAAGTCAGTTATTGTCATAACATTCTCAGTAACGTAACTAGAGAGTCTCTCGTCTCCCAGTGATGATAAGATTCTAACAGAAAGGCAGCATGGTATTTTTAAAATAGTCTGTCTTTTGTAGGTTTCATTGATGAAAACAGTTTTCATTTAAGGGCAAAAACATAAATGCATATAGTAGGAGTATTAGCAGGTATCAAATTAACAGCACATTCCTTCTGGCAGTAGCCTCAGAAGCTTTTAATCCTTGATGGCTACTTTTCTGCATATCCAATATTATCTTTTGGGATATCTTTCCAGAGGACAAATGAGAGGTTTCATTACATATGTTTGCTACTCTTGCTGGATAGTTACCTGGCAACATTGGAATTAGAGACAGCTGAAATGGCATCACTTTCTTTCAGTTCAAGATCAATGTGACCAGAGCTGCCAAATCTGTGGACGTGGGACAGACCTAAAGTAGGATCGTTGGCCAATTTTCATGTGGGGTTTTCCCTGGTATTACAGTTAGCTTTGAGCAGAGTTGACTTAGCATTTTAAGTGGACCTGGAGAACAATTCCCCAACTCAAGCTAACAGTCTCCTTTTGACAGTATGCTGAGGGCCAGCCTCAGTCCTTCCTCCAGATCCTAACAAGGTAGGAATGAGGTGAGAAGGGGCTAAAGACATTTCTAAACTAAACTTATTTTATATTAAAAAGTGGGAGTGTTATTTACGGCCCACACCATATGCTTCTCAAATGGGATCAGTGCAGTGCGGGTTCCAAAGATTTGGCTCTTTCTGTGAGTCACAAGTGCATGCACTCCCTACCTGCCTGCTTTATAATGTTATGTCTCCACTGCAGAGCTATTTTAGGATACCAGAAGGATCACGAAATAGCTATTCCACATCTATTGAAGCAGCCCGTTATTTCGAAATAGATTTCAAAATGATAAGTGGTTTATTCCGACGTCCCGGTAACCCTCGTTCCACGAGGGGTAAGAGACCTTTTGGAATAGCGAGTTATTTCAAAATTTGGTGCTGTGTAGACAGCACCAAATTATGAAATAAGTTTTTCAAACTACACTGTAAATAAGATACACAATTTGCATAGTGCAAATTGCGTAGCTTATTTAGAGCTAAAAGTGCTGTGTAGATGCACCCCCTAAAGGGAAAAAGACCTATAATGTTCCTTTAGCTTACTATGGGGGCTCTTGAATATGTTTTGCTGCACTCAAGTAGAACTTAATCTGTAATTTAAAACAATGTTCCCATCTACATACATTTTTAAAAGACACTAAACACTTTAAGATAGTGATTTGAGCCCTAAATTCCATATCGACTTCTCTTCCTCAACTCCTATTGATACTTAGGCTTCATCTACACATTAAAGTTTAACGTGGCCATATTTTGCCCACCCCTGATCTGTATAGTGATAGGCAAGGGAAACTATATATTCAAGTTCTGGGCTGTCACTGTGTGTCTTTTCTTCCACTAGTCTTTTTTTGTTTAACCTGTTAAATTTATGGAACCGCTCTGGTCCTGCCATTTACCACCCTTACAAAAACTGGTTATAATTGGATAGCTTTGAGAAAATCTAGAGGTGGTCCCAAAACAGAAGCCTCCAAAACACTGTTGCCTTTTTAGGGCTTGTCTATTCTTAAAACGCTACAGTAATGCAGCTTGTACCACTTTAGAGCTTCAGTGAAGACACTACCAGTGGGATTCTCCTATTGCTGTAGGCAATCCACCAATGAACTATAGGTAATCCAGGTGGTAACTAGATTGATGGGCAAATTCTCCTATAGACCTAGTGATGTCTACATAGGGTTAGGTCGTTTTAACTACACTGCGTAGGGGGCTAGATTTTTCATACCCCTGAGCAACGTAGTTATACTGTCATAATTTAGTAGTGTAAACCAAGCCTTCACCAACTTCTAAGTGGCTTATGAATTCTGACCAAGAAAAAGGAGTTTGTACATGTGTATCTTTATACAAGCAGCATTGTTTACAGTGATAAGAAAAGTGTGACTTTGGACTTGAAGTCTATGGGAATTTTTCCATTGATTTCAATTAGCATTATAGTGATGCCCCAAATCCCTAGTGAGAAATAGAGTAACATTGTGCATTGACCTGCACAAACAGGAATTGGGAGCAAATCCGTTAGTTGTGCTGTGTACTCTAAAATCAGTTAAACTGCAGGAATGAAGATGTAAACGGGAAACATACTACAGGTTGGACGTCCCTGGTCCAGCACCCTGAGGGCATGACCTGAAAGAGGGAGAGTTTGCTGGACCAGTGGAAGTTAATTCCACTCCCAGGCCCAGCTGTAGCTGCTGGCCCCCAGACTGCCTCTGCTTCAAGTCCCAACTGGGCTCCTAGCCACACTGCTGCTGACCTTGTTTAGGCTGCCCATCCCAGCTGAGCTGCCACCTGCCAGGCTCCCAACTGCCAGCTCCACTTGGGTTGTCGGACTCTCTGTGCTGGCTGCCAGTCCCACTTGGGCTGCCCACTCCAGTCGAGCTTCTGGCCACCAACCCTATGTGGTCTGCCTGCCTGGGCTCCCAGCCACTGGTCCTCCTGCCACCTGGCTCCCAGCAGCCAGCACTCTCTGCTCCAGGAAGATCCATGGTCTTATGAATCCCTAGATGTTGACAGAGCAGAGAGTTCCAGTTTAGAGAGCTTCATCTTGTACTGTGACCTCAATATGGACAATGCAGCCCTAGAAAAATTATTCACATTTTGCTGAAGTCTCATACATTATTCACACTTCATTGCCATAGATGTTTGAAAAAAAACTCATTAGCAGCCAATGTCTAAATCCTTGTCAGTACATTACCAGTCCATTAGCAGTTCAGCTGTCCCTAAAACTTCTACTCTAAACTAGTATATCTCTATAGACAATGAACTGACAATTGCATTTGAATCGGCATGCTGTTTGTAATGTATTGCGACCTGTGTGTTGCCATCTCCCTCACTCTCCTTTCACTAGAAACAGCCAGCTCCCCAGAATCATTTTATTCACAGTGGTGAATTCAATTTAGGGTATGCCTATACTTCAATGGCATAGCTGTGCCGAAACAGCTTCACTGCTGCAGTACGTCTGGTGAAGACGGCTTATGTCACTTCCATCTGCATAAACTATGTCGGGTGGTTCGGGGGAAGGAAGCTGTCCTGCTTACAATGATGTGCGCATAGCAGTGAAATTTATGTTGCTCGGGGTGAAGGGGTGGAATATTTACTTCTCCCTGAGTAATGTAAGTTTTGGCAGCATGAGCTGTAGTGTAGATTTAGTCTGTTGTAGGCTAAAAGAGTGGAATAACCTTTTAAAATGCCAATAAGATCCATTTGATTAATGACTAATGTTTTGGGGATATTTTAGAATAAATGTTTGTTATAGTGGAGTGTACTTTCAAAAACACAAATCCACTTTAACACAGACCTTTAAAATCCAGAATTTGAAAGTGCTTTCTGATATAATGGGGGAGTATTCATCCCTAGATAGACTATTTGTTTGGCAATTAGCTGTGTTTTATCAGTGACTCACTAATATAATTTACTGTGGCTCCTGGCAGCAGTGTCATGCTCGCTGTTTCCAAGTAAGCTGGCCAAGCCTGTGTTTGAGGGCAGCAAAGCTGTCACTGAGTACATAAGCACAAAACACGTTTCTTCGTATCGTAGACAGCAATATATATTTAAATCTGGAGCCAGGGGACAAGTGCCATCAATAAAGGGGAAAATGTGTTTGGAACAAAAATAATTTAAAATTGGCATTTGGGCCTTCTGCTAGCCTTGGCCATGCAAGTGAAAAGACTCAATGCAAAAGGCTGTTAACCAGTTAGCACCTTCCTTAAACTGATTTTAAAATTATTTAGAACTACTTTTTTTAGAAGGTTCCCTGTGATGTGTTGTGCACCCCCATTCTATCCCTGCCAACCGCTATTCTATCCCTGCCAATGTTAATGAGGGCCTAAGAGGCCAATTAGGTCACATGACATCACCTGGCAGAAAGAGGGACATAGTTAAAAGAGAGTCAGTTCATCTTGGGGAAGGGCTGAGCCAGCACTGTAAAGCCAAGATGCCAATAGGGTGAGGATGGCTGAGGTTCTTGAGGGAGTTGAAAGATTTTTGTGACCCAAAATAAAGTCACTTTGGAAACTGAAGAATCTATTAGAAAGGAAGAACAGATACAAAGGGAGTGTGGGGTGGAAGGCAGGAGGGGAAGCCGGAGTACAGAGGCAGAACCAGATAATGATATTAGCCAAAAGGCAATGCTGTGGAAGAAAATAAACCAAAAGGTTATAGCTGTAAGATCTCTAGCGAAATAAGTAGATTAGGTGATGTTAATGCTGTGTCAAAAGCTGACTGGATTTTTTATTAGAAATATAGCAAAAGCCAGGAGATTGCCAGGTGGGGATCTTTTCATTGAATGTAAAAACAAAAAACAGGCTGATAAGCTGCTAAAAACTAAAATGCTAAAGAAAGTTAAAATTAGTTGCCAATTATCTAAATAAGTGACATAAAGACTGTAGTAGATGGAGCGCCATTGGGACTGACCAGGCTCAAATAACAAGCACAGGAGAAGATAAAGTGAGCAAACAACCAATTGGAGAAGGAGGAGGAGAAAGCAAGCCACCAACAGCAGTGCTGCTTACATTGAAGGGAGAGACTCAACCTATGAAAGTCACAGTAGGGGTTCAAATCTTTAGAACCAAGACACACGTCTCCCCTCCCTTACTGTGGTATAACTGGCAACACTATGGTGCATGTTTATAAAGGGAAAATAAGATGTGGTAAATGTAAGGAAGAGCATGACTACATAAACTTGATAGAAAGGGATGGAGGTGAAGTGTAATGGCAATCACAATGGTAATCACAGTCCAGTATACAAAGGTTGTCTTGTGGCAAGAAAAGGTGAATTTTTCATAATGTATCTTATGTGGACACTGATATATATCCAGAAGAGAAGGGAAAGAAAATCAGCAACAGGAGAAGGGGAATTGCAGACATAGCCTCAACATATTCTAACAACACCTCTAAAGAAGGAACAGGTGATGATAAATACAATATTTTTTTCTTTTTTCACTATTAGTTTATGGCAGAAGTAAGATATTGCCCATCACACAGAAAAAATCAGAACCCTCCCCCCCAAAAAAATTATAGCAAGGGCAGTGGAAAAAAACTTGTATTTTAGCAATGTATATCAATGGACCATATTTATATGATTCTGAATGAGGTTCATGGTGACATATGGCAAGAATGGGAAGCACAATCTTTGTTAGAAAGTGCTGCCTGATAGCACCTGGTCAAGAATTAAAAAAAAAATATCCTGGAAAAGAAAAACTGAAACAGATGTCATATGTATCCAGGAAACATGGCTGGATAAAAAGTTTTGCTTTTAAAATTCTAGAGAATATTGCCTTTAGGCAACACCAAAAACTAGGAAAAGGAGGCATTTGTATTTTCATAAGGGAAAGATTAAACTACACAGGGAGACAGAACAAAGAAGTAATTCTTGAATATCATGCTGCTGAGATTTCAATGCAGAAGAAAAAAAAATTAAAGATTTAGAATGTCTATAACTCATGAAAGAAATTAAAAAACTCAGTTACAAGAAATAGTAAGGAATGCTAAAAGACCATATATTATATGCAGTGACCTAAACAGTCACCATAAACTGTGGGGCAATAAGACAACCGATTAACAATGGCTTTAAACAATGGCAGCCTAGCTAGATTTAATGCCGCAGATAGTAGTTTTTCTTGCTTAGACCTAGGAATTATAACAGCAGATACTGCGAGCAGATGCAACTGGGAAGTGTATAAGGAAGAAGGAATGGGGAGTGATTATTTTGCTATACTTATAACTTTTTAAGGGCAAGGTAAAATTGAAGGTAATAGAAAATTACCCACCAGAAATTTTAAGAAAGCTAATTGGGAACTATTTACAAGTGTACTGAGTTTGTGAGTGTTCATTGTGTGACTGATAACAAAGAATTTCAATGACAATGTAATAAAAGGATTGATTGCAGTAGCTACAGTAAATGTACCTAAGATGCTGAAGTATTCTCGTATTAAAACTCAATTCCATGGTAGAATCAGGAGTGTACTGTGATGGAAACCTCTCCCCCTCCTGCCCTCAGGCTTTATGAAAGGGACTTGTGGACACAGATATGTGTAACTCAAAGATGCTTTGGACAAATTATCTCATGTAACCTATCAATATTCATGTCATAATCTGCTGGATCTGTTTATCTTATTTTGGAGTATGTATCATTTTTGTGGATAAAATTAGACATATGGGCTACGTCTACACTGGCCCCTTTTCCGGAAGGGGCATGTTAATTTCAGCTATCGTCGTAGGGAAATCCGCGGGGGATTTAAATATCCCCCGCGGCATTTAAATAAAAATGTCCGCCGCTTTTTTCCGGCTTTTAGAAAAGCCGGAAAAGAGCGTCTACACTGGCCCCGATCCTCCGGAAAAAGCGCCCTTTTCCGGAGGCTCTTATTCCTACTTTGAAGGAATAAGAGCCTCCGGAAAAGGGCGCTTTTTCCGGAGGATCGGGGCCAGTGTAGACGCTCTTTTCCGGCTTTTCTAAAAGCTGGAAAAAAGCGGCGGACATTTTTATTTAAATGCCACGGGGGATATTTAAATCCCCCGCGGATTTCCCTACTACGATAGCTGAAATTAACATGCCCCTTCCGGAAAAGGGGCCAGTGTAGACGAGCCCATGGAGTATGGAATGCTTTATGGTCTTAAATGAAAGCGATCAAGGGTGTTTCCAATGCTGGGATGCCTCAATATCTGGAGAATCATATGTAAATAGACTTTTGTCCTTTCCTCTTAGCAGTGGTTAGTTTTAGGAAGTCACATGACCTCCCTAACCGGTAGGGACTGGCCAGGTAACTTCCCATGCAAAAAGAGGAATCTTTAAAACAATAGGAAACTAGCAGGTCTTTGTCTTTGTCTGGCTGGCGCAGCACACCCATGGGAATGAACCAAAGACCCAGGGAGAGGGAGTCCATGGTTTGAAGGCTTAGCTGGAAAAGGAACAGTTTTAGGGTGAGTTTATAATGAGTTTGTAATAAGTTTGTACTGAAGTTTCAGAGCTAGAATTAGCTAAACATTTTCTGTTATTTTAAGTTTGTAATCTACTTTGCTCTGCTTGTTCTCACCCTTTACCACTTAAATCCCACTGCTTGTACTTAATAAAATCATTTTTATTTACTATCAAGCCCAGTGTAAATAACTGTTAGCTGGGGCAGCAACCCGTATGTACATTCCTCCTTTCATTGTTAAAGGGGGCTTACCTAAACAATTCATTTGGGGTTCTGATCCCATTTGGGGAGTGGTATCCCAGGAGGTTGGGTCCAAAACTCTTGGACCTGAAGAGTTTCAGTGCCTGTACGGCTTCTCGGGGGTGGGTGGCAGTGATCTAAGCTCGATGTCTTGGCTGGGGAAGACCAGGAAGCTGGCCCAGCAATACAGAGTGGTGAGGAGCCCCAGAGAGCAGGAAGGTGAGTGGCAGTGGACCTGTCAGCACTCCATGAACCCCCCTCCCAGCTCTTCTATGAACGTTCCCCGTCACATGCAGAATGGCAGTGAAAGGACAAACCTATAAAGTGAAAAGTATCATCAATAGTAAAGATCTAATGAAGTATGAAAGAAATAAGTCAATATCACAAAATTACAAAAATAAAAATATATTTTAAAAGAGTTGGAGAAAGTACTGCAGTAGATAAAGATACCAAGACTTTAGAAATAAATATGCAAATTAAGAAGAATGAATGAAATTCAGACTAAGAGGAGTCACTTCCAATGTCTTACTGGGAATGATTGAAAAATAGACATTCTGGTGAGAAAGCAGAAGTTTTAGCAAAATAAACTTTTCAAGTGGTAAGTAATGATGAAAATTCAAGTGCAATTTTCTGCAAAATTAAATCACAGGTCACTGTGGGGTAAACATGAAGATGTAATACTGAATGAATAACTTTGTATGTGGAAACTTGAGAGGGGTATCGATAGCACAAGAATACAGCTTAGTTAAGATGATAATATGCATCTGGAAAAGTGGTTTTTACCCACAAATTTCTGCCCAAATAAATCTTAGTCTTTAAGGTGACACAGGATTGTTGTTTTTGCAGATACAGACTAACACAGCTACCCATCTGATATATGTAATATATGTTTAACTATCTCTTTGAAAGCAGTTTGAAGGTTTCTTGGAATTATACAATATTATATAGAAGAAATTCCAATATAAAAACCAGTCAAAAGTGGATAGTTATGGACCTGTTGCCATTATAGCCTTTGTAGATAAAATTATGGAGAGAATGATGAATGAAAGTTTATTGCCTATTTGGGAGAAAATGGTGTTATAGATAAAAAGCAGAGTGGATTTACAAAAGGAAGATGCACCATTGATCTTGTTGGTAAATTAGAAAAAAATATGAGGCGCACAGATTTTTATGATAGCTATCTTTCTAGGCAATAAAAAGATTGATGACATGCTACAGAGGGAAGGTTTGATGCACATAGAAGGTGCACTAGGAATAAGGGTAAGACTATACGGGTGGAGTACAGATTTTTTGAATAATGGAGCCAAGTTATGCTGAATATAATATACAATAGGTAATTACAGGGAAATGTTATCAATCAGCCCAACTTTTATTAATATTATGATAAATGATCTCCCAAAACAAATAAGTATCAGGTTAGGAGATCACCGATTTTGGTTAAGAACTTGAAATTCTGAGAAGGGAATCAACAAAACATTACAAGAAACCTCAGAATGGGGAAATGCTTGGGGTTTCAGGTTCTCCCCTGCCAAAAGGACTGATCTTTACAAAACGGAAAGTTTTACAAAGGAATGTAAACTGTATATATCTGGAGAACAAATAGATATAGTTACAAGGTTTACATTCCTAGAAGTAATACTTGATACTAAATTACTTTGAAAAGGTCATATAAACTATATTAAATGTACAGGAAAGTTTAACCTGCTTAAAAGTCTTGCTGGGATGACTTTAGGGCCAGGGTTAAGAAAGCAGTGCTGATAACATACAGAACCTTAATCTGACCATTTATTGACTGAGTGCAAAGCTTTTTGGTCAGCATCAAAATCAGAACTTTAAAAATGCTTCCAACAATATAATAAAATCACCTCAACAAGCACTCTTCTGCTGACAGAGTTCTGTACTTACGCCAGCGAAACTTATGTAGTTCACAAGGGTGATTTTTCGCTGACATAAGTAGTCGTATTGACATGGCCTTTTGTGAATCTGGTCCCGGTCCTAAGTGTTAGCCAACGTGAGAGGACACTTAATCCTTACTATTTAGCTATTTGACTAAATTTGAGCTAAACTGAACACAGAGCCAGGACTGGTGGCTATAAACAACATTTTTAAATTATTGTCCTGATTGTGATTCTATTAAGGAAGTGGTATAGGACTCAAAGGAGCAACTGTCTGGTAATATAATATGATGACTAATAACCCTTGTGTTTACTGACACATTTTTCTTCAAAATGTTCCTTTTGGTCTGAAACTTTCCATGTCTGATCTTAACTCGGAAGTGATTTTTAAGGAAATAAACAATCCATTCAACTGTTTGAGGTCTGAGAGCAGGAAAACAGGTTTTTGTAAGTAGAAAAAAGTCAAACAGCTGATCTTCAGGCTTCACACACACACACAAGGCATTTATGAGTCTGTCTTTTCTGAGTCTGTCTCTCTCTGTGTCACTGTGTCTCTGTCTCTCTCCTTGCACAGGGGCCCAGCAAGTCCATTAGCTTCCCAGGTGCAAGAAAATTTAACATTGAATGTCCATTTTCAAAAATTGGGTCCTCTGAATCAAGAGGTTCATTATTTTTCACTTCATACTGGGGTAAATCAGAAGATATGTCACTAAAATGAATGGAATTGCCAGTGTAAAAAAGAGAAACGTGGTATGATTGTGCAATTTGTACTCATGCCATTAGTGCCACTGTGCCTTCATTTCCTATTGAGCGTACATCAGAAGCTGCAACTTCTGGGTAAATATTGGCTTTTTGACTGATTGCTGTGTCCTACACCTCACAGTATGAAAGGAAGAATGAAACCACAGGGATAGCTCTGTTAATAGTATGGATCTTTCAGGAGCAGAATAGAGTTGTGAAAAATATGGGTATTTATTTCTCCTTGTAGCTTGATATGCCTCCAGATCTGAGTAAAATCCTGGCCTCATTAAAGTCAATGGAAACATTCCTACTGACATCAGTATGCCCGGATTCCCCCTTATATTCTTCCCATAAGACCCCATTCTCTTACCGGACCGGCACCAGCAAAGAACTTGGGCATCTGCTGATGTCCCATTAAAGTCAACATGTGAGTAGAAAAAGTGCCCTTATAGTTATGCTTATCAAGATGTGTAGCATCAGCTGTTGTGCAACATCAGAGTTGTTAATTGTCACTGAATCCTTTTTTGAACAAAACATTTAATGTATTCATGTTGACAAGCATATCTTATCTGTGAGCTTTTGGACTGTTTTCAGTGGGTGCTCTTTTCATTTATATTTACTATACGGCTGTGTCTAGACTGGCAAGCTGTCTACACTGGCCGCTTTGAATTTCCGCAAGAACACTGACTTCCTACTATCTGAAATCAGTGCTTCTTGCGGAAATACTATGCTGCTCCTGATCGGGCAAAAGTCCCTTTTGCGCAAAGATTTTGCGCAAAAGGGCCAGTGTAGACAGCTCAGATTTGTTTTGCACAACAGCGCATCTAGATTGGCATGGACGCTTTTTCCGCAAAAAGTGCCAATCTAGACACTCTTTTCTGCAAATGCTTCCGGAAAAACTTTTCTGTTAAAAGCATTTGTGGAAAATCATGCCAGTCTAGACGTAGCCTACAGGTTGAACTTCTCTAGTCTGGCATCCTGGGAACCTGACTGGTGCCAAACCAGATAATTTGCTGAAGAATGGGAGATCAGTAATGTCTAACAGCATTACCAACTCTTCCACTGCTTACTGGGCTCATAGAAGACAATTAGGGGTAAATTAGAGCTAAACAGAACACTGAGAACCAGGACTGGTGGCTGTAAGCAAACTTTATGGGACCACGGGAAAATTGGACACACTCATGGTAAGTGGATATCTGACTAACTAAAATCATGCTGGACCATGAATATTGCTGGCCATTCAACCTGTGTAACTTTTCATCCTTGGCTTTCATAGAAATAAAACCAGTATGCAATGTGGAGATAATTAATTCCAGTATTGCATGAATTCTGTAGTAGAATAAAGGAAAGAAGGGACTTTCTAAAAATCAGAAAGTTATTTGCTGAAAACACATGGCTTGTAAAAAGTTTTGGCTGCTGGCATTTTGCTTCCAAAAGGGATTAAATTAGTTGGATTTAGGATTACCCATTTTTTGCATCAAATTTTGCTATCAAATTTTATAAAATGGAAAATTTAAAAGCATAAAGATGCTGCCAGTCTTCAGAAACTCACTTGCTTGTAATTTAAAACTTCTGCCCATAAAGAACCTTCTATAGAAAATATACAGAAACCTTAATATTTTTATGCATACAATGAGAACAGGAACTACAAATTGGTAAGCGGGTCATGCAATACAGGCAGTCCTTGGACTTATGATACAATTGGTTCCTGAATACTGTGTTGTAAGTCAAAACAATCCATTACAATGCAGGACTAAGTGGTGTACAGTCAAAACCAATACTGTAAGTCAAAACGGTGTCAATTCAGAAGTGTCATAAGTGCCGTTCATTGTAAGTTTAACATCACAAAGTTGATGCTTGTCTAGAAGATTGAACTGGAGCAAATTGTTGGTAAAATGAAATGGTATCATCATCCATGTGACTTTATATTAATTCTCTGGTGCAGGTTTCACCAGTGGAAATCCTTACTGAAGAAGGCCTCTTAAGTGAAAAACTATGACGATTTTCTGAGCTTCCTTTCCAACAGCTCTGGGTCTACTCATGTTTCTTTAAAAATATTTTAAACAACTTCTTGTTTATAGCAAACACCATCATTAATTGATGTGACTTACTGAGGACATTTGGACTTTTTTACTTGAATCCACAAATTTGAAGCCCTAACTTATTTCTCTGCACAACTCTTCTGTGGAAGTACCCGTATGCACTGAAAATGCTGTGACAGAATGAGCAGCTGTAATTTGCATTAATCTCATTTGTTTGTCTGTAGAGTGCCCTGAAGAGAGACTTTCTGTGACAGTCAGTATGAGCAGATGGAAATAAGAGAGTCCGAGTGATTAAAATGTGTGCTTAAAGAAGACACAAAAATGTACAAGGAGTCAGAACAGACTGACTCCATTGTTCTCAGTGAAATTAATGTTGATTATATCGGTGTAAATGTGAACAGAATCTGGCCCTATGGATATTATTACTCTGGCTTAGTGGGAAAAATGCAGAAACATGTAGCACAGAATACCTGTACAAAGGACATTAAGGTACCTGATACTTCTTCTGCCAAATAGAAAAGATTTGTAATGTTATATCCAAAGCTTGTGGTTATGCAGACAGTAATGGAGATGAATGAAGCATCAACTATTGGCAAGCTACAAACAATTTACTAAGATGGCATGAACCCGTAAGCATTGCTAGTTATGATATTAGGGTTGTGTTTAGATCTTGAATTTATGAAATGGAGTGGAGCAGTTTGGTTGGGGTCCTGGAAGCATCCCCTCCTGTTGAGTACTTAAGCCTGTGCCATTGCCTAGTCAAACATTGGAACTACCCTCAATATAAGATGTCAATCTCATTGGTGGTTTCATCTCTAAAGGTGAGAAAATAGTTAATCCTCTGATAGAACAATATTTGCTTTACATGTAGACTTCTCAAAATTTCATAGGCTAGACAACATCTTTCCTTCGATCAATGATAATGCAGATCATGGCTCCTCCAGCTTGCAATTATAGATATCCCCCCCTCAGTTACATCAGTTGCTACGTGGAATAGTATTAAGAGAGAGTTTTGCTGTCTTTTAAGGAGGGGAGACAGCCAATTGTGTCAATTGTGACAAAAAGAACCACTGCTTCTATAGTGTTTGAATGTGTTTGAAAATGCTTGAAACTTTTCTAGAAAATAATTTTAGATTATGCTGCTAACACTCTTCAGCCCCAAACAAAATAAAAAAAAATTAAATAACTTATTTCCTCAAAGGCGTATTTAAAGTGTTGGTATACACTATTTTTCTCTATCATCTCTGTAAGTAGTGTGTCCTAGTGTCAGAAAACTCTAATAAAGTATTAACTACTTCCTGACCAATGGAATCAGCTTGCTTTTTAAAAGTGTGCAGAGAAAGAAATACCTATTCAGTTTGTCTTAAAATCATTATTTTATTAGTTTTGATGAGGCAATAGCAGCATCACTTATGGGATTAAATTATAGGTCTTTGATAAACTATTAAATGTATGCTGTAATTTCTCCATTGTGTTCTCATCAACCCTGAATTTGAATCCAAGAAGAAAATATTCCCCATCTGCGATCTGCACTTTGCCAGGTCCTGCCCCTTGCTAGCCTCTAACGTTTCATGAAGAAAAGGAGCATGATCATATAACCCATCCATTTACATCTTCTGGATTTGTAACACATGGTTTTGTAACTCCAGTATATTATATATATATATCTGTCACTGGAGCTTGACCTCAGGTTGACTTTCAAGTTAATAGTTTTTCTAATACCTAAAGCAGCCAAATCAAAGTAGGGTTAAAACATAAAAGGAGACAAGCACGTGTAACCTAGAGAGAACTCCAAATATACTGCCTCAAACACCCAGGTTATAAAAGCATATTAAGCACAGAGGTATTTTTCTAATTCTTAAGTCTGCCTTAGGATATATTTTCCCAAAAATGCTCATTTCCTAGCCACACTTCCAACTAATCTTCAAAAATGTCATGCCTTGGCCAGTAGAGGTACAAAACTATCCCTCTTCTGTTCTCAGTGAATACTTTAGAATAAATAAACCAGATTGCAAGTCCACAAGCAACAGCATTTTAAATCTAAATCTGCCTCTTTATAAAGGCTTCCATAAGCACCAACACCAGAATAATTTTAGAAACACCCTTACATATAATAAATGTATAAATCTAGATTTAAATAGCACCCATTGCCTATGCAAGGAAAGGGGAGGAAAGTGCATGCACAGATGCATGTGCACACAAAAAGAACACTGTTCATGGAAGGAGGAGACCATGGGAAGAGATTGGGGTTCATCTGATGATAAAGCCATTTCTAGACTACCATTTATATTGGCAACATTTATGTTACTTAGGGGTGTAAAAATACATACCCTCTGAGCAAAATAAGTTTTGCCAGCAGAAGTGGCAGTGCACACAGCACTGTGTCAGCTGGAGGGCTTCTCCTGCCAACATACCTAATGCTGCTCATTGTGGGTGATTAAATTATGCCAATGGAAGAACACTCTTCCGTCAGCATAGCATGGCTGTATGAGAGATCTTACAGCAGCACACGCTGCATCTGTACAGCTGTGCCGCGGTAAGGTCTCTAGTGTCAACAGCCTAAGATAGGAAAAAACATCGTTGGACACCAGTGTCATGAGGGTGGCTTTAAAGTAGTTTCAAAGAAGGCTGTTTCCCTCGGTTTAGGTGATTTATTCCTCATTATTATTAAGTATATTTAGCCCTTCCCCCAGATAATATTATGATGTCTCCATATACACTTATACACCAAATCTCCCTATACAATCTTTTAAAGACAGACCTCTAGAAGAACTACTGAAGTCTTCACATAAGAAACATCCTGTGGCATCATGTATTGGGCCTTCTTTGTAGTGTCTGGGGTCGGCTAGGAATGAGAGAAGTTGAAGCTCATCTAATTCAATTTGTTGCTATTAGCTAAGCAGCTGTTAAATCTCAGTACAAGGTTGAACCTCTATAGTCTGGCATCCTCAGGACCTGACCGGTGCCGAACTAGAGAATTTGCCAAACCATGGGAGGTCAATATTGTCTAGCAGCATTATCAACACTTCCACTGCTTACTGGGCTCTTTGAAGGGGCAAACTAGAGCTAAATAACATCACAAAACATTGATAGTTGGTGTCTATAAACAAACGTAATGGGAGGACAGGAAACTTGACTACACTCATGATAAATGGACATCTCAGCTAACTAAAATCATGCTGCACCATGGACCAGAGAGTGCCAGACTAGAGAGTTTCAACCTGTATTATATTGCTTATCTAGACAGATTTCTTGGATCCTGGTGTGGTTTCACGTGATATTGCAGGATGTGACTAATGAAGTTTGGAAAAAAAGTTTAAAAAAAATTCGAAACAGTTAAGTCAAACAGAATTAAGGATATGAAAAATGAAAGGAGCATGTTGTCAAAACTATTTTTATGACTGAGTTTCAGAAGTTGGAAAATTACAGTGTTGGTGCTTATATAATATATACACAAAAAGAAGCATCGTATGGGTTTATTTTTAAAAATTATGTAAATTAAAGCAGCTTCACGTGTCATCGGTGAGACTGTGTGCCCCTGTAATAAAGATCACATACTGTAAAGACTATTATACAAATTGTAATTGATTCCAGACATGGCCGTCATCAATGCATTAGATTTTTGAGAGAAGAAAAATAGATTTTAGATAAAAGGAAATATAAATAAGACCAGAGATAGAGAGAAGGGTCTGAGTCAAAACTCTTCAGGCAAACAGTGTCAGACAGCAGCAGAGGAGGAGAGTGATTCAAGAAGAAATTCAAGGTGAAAAAGCTGAAGGAAAGGAAGGCATGAGAAAAGCAGCGTATGTAGATAAAGACTATTGCCTTAGACAAAGAACTGCTTCCTTTGGATATTAAATTGCAATTTTTTCCACTTCTGTTAGGCTTCCTAATTATAGTATCTCTAACCAAAGTGGTGAATAGCAAAAGGAAGAGATGGATGGAGATGAAAAATTCTGTTTGAGACATAATTTTTTGTTTATTTAAAAAGGTTCTTTGGATACCTGTGACTTTGCTTGGCTCCTGTAAATTGCCATTGAGATTCAGTCACTCTGTGGGAATAGGAATTAATCTCATCAGTAACCTGTCAACTCAAGCATAACCAATACAGGAATTAGTTAGAGGTCTTTCACGTTAATTGAAATCCTTTACTACCACTTAATACATCACAGCATACACAACCACTCAGGTCTTTCTTTGCCTAATAAGGAAAAGTGTTGTTATTAATCATTTTATATGGCACTGTAAATATAGATGACACTTGACAAACTACAGACTAGGTTCTGGCTTGGTTGCCAATGATATGGTCAGAGGAGGCATGGAGCAGTAGTCATTAAGTGGAGATTCTAAGGGGCAGTCTGCCTGCCTAAAGAAGAGCTCTGTGTGTCTCACCAACAGAAATTGTTCCAACAAAAGGTACTGCCTCGCCCACCTTGAAGTAGACACAAGACAGAATAGCTCAGGAGCGTTGGGGCAATGCACTCAGCAATATTACTCTAATAGAAGTCTTTGAAGATAGTAGCATGTGGCCCCCCATAGTGCATGCTGCGCTGCACCATCTGGCAGAAGTGCGATAGGACTCACTCACCATGACCCATGTTGGCTAAGCAGTGGTGCTGTGGATATTAGACTGTCTCACAGGCCTAGTACATCAGGAAACTCTGTGTGTGAAGTCAGACTGACTCTTGCCAAGGCACGCCTAGTCTCCCACCAAGTTCATTTGGGCCAAAGCAGGCCAAATTTAGACTACAGAACAAGATACATTCCCTATCCCACAAGTATTAAGAACTGTGTTAATGATGATATTGAGCAGCTATATAACTCTTTGGGTATGTCTAGACTACATGGCTCTGTCGACAGAGCCATGTAAACTAGCTTACCCGACATAGTCAATGAAGCAGGGATTTAAATAGTCCCCGCTTCATTAAAATAAAAATGGCTGCCGCGCTGTGCCAACAATCAGCTGATCCAGCACAGCGTGGATCGGTTGACAAGGGAAGCCTTTGTCGACTGCTCCTGTAAACCTCGTTTCACGAGGCATAAGGGAGCGGTCGACAAAGGTTTCCCTTGTTGACCAATCTGCGTCTAGACTCCCGCGCTGTGCCGGATCAGCTGATTGTCGGCACAGCGTGGTGGCCATTTTTATTTTAATTAATTATGTCAGGTAAGCTAGTTTACATGGCTCCATCGACGGAGCCATGTAGTCTAGACATACCCTTTGTGACTTCAAAGATGAGTTGTGCAGGTAAAAGCCTCCATCAGAAAATGGAGCTGAGAGATGCCGTAGTGGGGTGGTTGCCCTGCTCCAGGTGAGATAAGGGCTAAACCCAGCCCCGGCAGAGGGCTTGGACTGAGGTGCAATCAGCTGTGGCAGGTAGCAGCCAGTTAGGGTACAACTGGCACAGTATAAATAGGAGAACTCGCACTCTTGCTCCAGCTGTGGAGCAGGAGGGACCTGGTTGCTGGTAGACTAGAGAGAGCAGTGCTGAGGAAAGGCAGGCAGAGCTGGGGAGCTCTGGCCTGACCCAACTCACAGATTTGAACTGGGGGCCTAAGCGGTACTAGGGCTGCAGGGAGGAAGTCAGGGCAGCTGAAGGCAGCAGGTCTAGCCCCTTGCCAATGATGAGTGGCCATTTCAGACTGCAGTTTGCCCTTGAGGCAGGGGATAAATGACAACTGGCAGTGGTCACTGAGGCAAGGTGGGCATAGGGAACTGAGGTTGCCTGGGAAGGGAGGACCCCAGAGTGCGAGGGCACTGCTGTGGGGCAGTACCATGGAGAAAGGAGCACTGTGGACGGACAGGACACAAGGCCTGACAAGGAACAGAAGAAGACAGATAATTGAGAGCAAGACACTGGCCAACCAGGGGTGTTCCAGGGCTGAACGAGCTAATTCCTGGACAGAGCAGCAGGAGTTGTGCCAGCAAGTGCTCGAACCCTTAAAGGTGCTTTTAACTTTTAGAGGGTAAGAGAATTTTTGTAAATGAAAAACAAATGAAGAAATAATGCTCCTAAGAAACAGAAAAGGGAGAACAGACTGTTTCTCTGCAATCGAACCCAAACTTGCTGTTATTACTCAGGGCCAAACTTTGCTCTCAGATATGCTCACAGAAGGCAGCAGATTACCTGGACATAACTGGGATCAGAAATTGGAATTGCTGTGTAGCTGCTCGGAAATGTTATTTCGAAATCATGACCGTTATTTCAAAATAACAAGGTTGTGTAGACACACACTCAGTGATTACACCAGGGATGACTCTGGATCAAGTGTGATTTCAGTGGAGTTGTACCACTAATTCTCCAGGGGAATCCTCTGATAAAAGCATCCTACAGATGTAAAGAAGAATCATACTAGGGCCCAGGGATTGTGTGTGTGTGCTCACTGAATAAAACATTGATAGTCTGATTCTACAGAAATTTAATACAGTTCTTTCTAGAAATTACTCCAGAAGAGATAGATTTTTGTGTAAGTCTTTATTCAATAGTTTTGTTTTTAACCATAGAATTCTGTAGCTGGGATATGATATTCAATTTATTTTTATGGCACTTTCTCACAAGAGTTAGCAGAAGTAAGGACTAAGATTTGTCCCTAGATGAACTTACAGTTATGAATACAGGATCCTGAACACATTTTAGAGGAAGATGTCCCTTGTGTTCTAAGAACGCAACAAGGAGAGCAAAATTCCACACAGCATAAGTATTTGAGAGGAGAGAGAGTAAATCTGCATTTGGTTGCCTGTAGACCATATGGTAATGTGGAGATCGATGGCACTGTAAACGAACTGGAGAATGTACTTACTGTTCATTAGCATTTGATTTGTATATCTCTAAATAAGAACAGTACTTTACAAAAGATCTAAACTAATTACCATACACTGAACATTGAAAAACAGATGTTATTTACAAAAGGCGATAGACAGGAACTTATGGATAATAGTTTTGAACAGAAAAAAATATTAAGAAAAGAGACCAGTAGCAAACAATCTGATCTGGGATTGGTTTTGAAGGGCTGATGTGGGGGAGGCGGGAAGGGAGGTGGGTGTTGTTGTTTTTTCTCTACTAAATGTAGAGGGGAATGCTAGATTTCCCTCCCTCCCCCCCAATACTGTCAAAGCTGAAGTCCCTTATAAAAGGGCAGAGATTTAAAGTAATGTATAAATAAATTGCTGTCATAGCTAGAAGGAAAGAAGACAATGAAAACAAGAAAGAAAAAACAATCAGTCTCTCTGGGTGGTTTGATTTATTCTAGATATGGATTTAAACCTCAGCTGGGATAAATTCATCTTTCAGCAAGACAGATCCATGAAGCCACACAGAAGTTAGAGGGCAGAATTTAGCCCCCAGTTTTTAATGTCATGAATGTGTTTCTGTAACATTTTAATGAGGTATTTTAAGATTGAGAGAGTAAATACTTTATCTGACGGTACTGGTGGGAAAATAGCAAACCAGGTGCACTATGACCTTCATCCAGGACTTTGTAATCATTGGCTGCTTTGGTTTGCAGTTATTGTGCTTGGCTGATACTATGTTTTATTTGAATTTGTTTTTTTTAAAGGAAGATGTAACAAGAATCAGTGAATCCTGATCTCTGCCATGTAATAAGAGTTAAACATAATCCTGGCCCCTGACACATGACAGGCCAAAATTATAAAACCGTTTTAGTATTTTATCTTTATTGCAGACTATGATTGTCTGACAAGCTAATCCATAGAAGTAGCTTCTTCCACCCCCACACAGTCCCACTGACTTCTGGGGGAAACCGTATGGATTTGCTTGTAGAATTGAGGTGTGGCAGACTGACAATATCTAGCAATATCCTGAATTAACTTAATTAAGTTATACTTTGCTGAATTGTTGACTATCTTTCATTATATTAAAAATATTAATGTTTATGGGCTCTTGTGAGATTGTGTGGCACTTCTTTAGCAGGAAAACAAGATTAATGCAATCTCTGGAAGGTATTAAGAAATGAAAAGGGCTTTTTAGAACAATACATGTGAAGTAGATTACTTGGGAAGTGCTTAGAAGTGTGGGAAGTGCTAATTCTCCCCTCTGAAGTCAACTTTACGAGGCTAGATTCTGGGAAGAGAGATCCTTGTGTACTAATTACTTCTGGAAACTTGAGATCAAAGACTTGATATCCTGAAACTCATGGAACCTGTGGAATTCATGTTGTGAAGGCAAAAAGCATAATTCATGGAGGATAAGTCCATTGATGGCTTCTGGCCAAAGTGATCAGGGATTCCTCCTGTCTCCTGGGTATCCCTAAATATCCAATGGGCAAAAGCTGGGACTGAACAACAGTCTGATCAGATTGACCACTCGATCATTGCCATGTTCTTTTCATTCCCGCTAAAGCATTTGGACATTGAACAGAGATACGATGATGAACTAGATAGAGCATTGGTCTTTCCCAGTGTGACCATTTTTATGTTCTTACAGTCTAATAACTCTTTGAAAAGATGGACATACCCCGCACTAGAACAGGAGGGGTGAAACCTCTGTGGACAGAGGAAGTCCTGCCCCTTCAGCCAAACTGGGCATGCTCCAAATGCTGGGGCAGTATAAAAGGTCAGAGAACAGCTCAGTCTGAGCTGACCAATGAAGGGGAAGGATCTCTTGACAGAGCTCCAGTTCTACTTCAGCCCACATTGCAGATAGAGGGAATTGAAGTCCCAAGAGACTGCCACTGCCCAGCCCCAGCAGAGACCCAGAGATAAACTACTGCCAGGGTGCCGGGAGACCCGATTGCTACATGGGACGACGCCCCCACAGGACAAGTAGGAAGTGACCTAGGGAGGATCCGCCTCTCCCACCCAGGTTCTTTCAGTATGTTGCAGCCGGGTTCCCTGCCAAGAAGGAGCGGTAGGCCATCCCACCATTCACAGGGCCCTGGGTTGGGATCCGGTGGAGCAAGGTGAGCCTGGGGGGGAGAGGGGAGAAGGTGGGGCTAACCTCAGTCTCACTGGCATTGGCTATTAGGCCATAGTACCCTGAAGCCAGGAGGCTTAGTGACTGTGGCTGGTAAGCCCTACCGTCCTGAAGTAAGGGTGCTCGGTGACTCTGGCTATTAGGCCTTACTACCCAGAAGCTGGGAAGGCTTACTGACTTTGGCCCATGGGCCATTTTTCCCTGTGTGCAGGCCTGCTTATGGACTTAGTGTTGTGCAGGAATCAAAAGGTGTAAGGACTAGGGGGACAATCACCACGTCGGCTCTGTCTGGAGTTTTGAGACTTGCCCTCTCCTCCCTGCAACTCCTAGAGTAAACACAAATGAGAAGCAAGTAGCTTCAAGCTACTATGTCCACTCCCACATAAGTTTTCATGGAGCATTTATACACAATGGCTACGTCTACAATGGCCCCTTTTCCGGAAGGGGCATGTAAATTTCATGAGTCGTAGTAGGGAAATGCGCGGGGGATTTAAATATCCCCCGCGGCATTTAAATAAAAATGTCCGCCGCTTTTTTCCGGCTTTTAAAAAAGCCGGAAAAGAGCGTCTACACTGGCCCCGATCCTCCAGAAAAAGCGCTACTTTGTAGGAATAAGAGCCTCCGGAAAAGGGCGCTTTTTCCGGAGGATCGGGGCCAGTGTAGACGCTCTTTTCCGGCTTTTTTAAAAGCCGGAAAAAAGCGGTGGACATTTTTATTTAAATGCCGCGGGGGATATTTAAATCCCCCGCGCATTTCCCTACTACGACTCATGAAATTTACATGCCCCTTCCGGAAAAGGGGCCAGTGTAGACGAGCCCAATAAGAATGGGAATAGAACTATAAGGATAAGACTAGAAGGACAGGACTAAGGGGTGGGCTAGCCGGGCAGCTGCCCATGGCGCCAACCTACGGGGGGCACCCAGCTCCTGGGGGGCTGCAGCAGCCACCCAGGGTGGGGGCCATGTTTACCCCCACAGCACCAGCCAGCAGCGCCCTTCCTCCCGTGGCCACAGTGCCCTGCATGGCTAGGTGCAGGCCGCCCTGGGCAGCCCTGGGCTGTGCTCCGTCGGCGGTGGCCCGGCCAACTGGGCAGTGCATGCACCGTGCATCTGCCCACGCACCCTGGGGGTGGGCCTGCGCATGCGTCATGCACCCAGAGGTGGGGCCGCGCGTCCCAGGGGCAGGCCCGCACATGCATCGTGTGCCTAGAGGCAGGGCCACGCGTCCTGGAGGAGGCGCCGCGCACCTGGGGTCCGAAGCACTAAAATGGCTCAGACTGGCCCTGTATAAGGATTCTCTGCTTGACAGCCAAGCAATCATTCTGGAAACTGAAAGGAAAAGACATAGCTAGCATAGGATTCACAAACTAGCAGAAACAACATTGCTCCTACTGAGAATCAAAATGCTTTCAGAACTGTGCAGTATCTCCCTAACTTTGGCCCCCCTGTACATGCTAATAATACATGTATAATAATAATTTTACATGCCCAAGTTTTACTAATGTATGAAAAATCCTGGACCGAATGGACCTAGCAGAAATTAGATTTCTGTCCCTTCCATAAAATATAGGGGTTGAACCTATATGATTGAAGTCAATTTGGAGTTTTCTATGGACTGATACAGATGCGGGATGGGACCTCTAATTTACAACCTAAACTGATTGGACCTAATGGGAGCAACATAGCTGTAATGAAGATCACAAGCCAATCAGTATTGCTCCTCTATAATTAAGATCCTGATTTCTATTTGTTAGGGAAGTCTTGCCTTTCACCTGGCTGCAACCTACACTACTAAGCTTGATCAAAATGTCTCATTTGTTTAATACCATTATTGGAAATCGTAGCAGGGAAGTTTTGATTCATGTCTCTAGAGCTTAGTTTGTAATTAGCAATACTTAGATAATGTGCCACAAATCCTTCCAATAACCCTACAGGGCTGGGTCTGGTTGAAAGTAATGAATTGATGGAAGGCTGTTTCCCTCTGCACAAGTGCTTTTACAAGCTGAGTGTGCTGTAAAAGTGCCGTTAATGTGACAAAATTGTTTACTCGCTCATTAAGGAGCCGTGTGCAAAGTATTACAAGGAATATTCTACAAATTAATGTAGTGGCACATTGCTGGGTGTGTGCCTTTAGGGCTTGTGAAAAGTGCTGGCATGTAGCCTGAAATTGTCTGTATCACAGGCAGAAGGTCTGCAAGCTTCCCCATGCTTACCTGACAGGGAGTCTCTAAATGAACCATCAGAAACCACCTTTGGACAGGGAGCAGGAGGGGGTAATTCAGGTTCCAGACCTTTTTAATCCTTGCCCACGATGCTGATGCTGCCAGCAAGGGAGTCAGTTAGTTCCCAGTGGAATGGTGTTTATTGTGGCAGTGGCCCATGTTCAATTGTCTGGTTCCTTTTTTTAACTCAGGAGGATCATGCATGTGCAAAGGCTGTAGACGCAATGCATAGAATGTATTAATTTAAAATTCACATCCTCTCAAAACTGAGCTTTCCAGGTGTGCTGGTCATATTTCAAAACAGCTTTTGAACCAGGATGGCTTGGCTTTTCTAAGATCCAAAGTCCTTGTACCATGCGTGCATCTCTCCCTTCAGTCAATGGGAACTGTGTGTGCTCAGCACCCCTGAAAAAGTCAAGCTCTCTTTGTCTAGGGAGCTGAAGGTCAAATTTATTAAGATCTATTTTTAGCAACAGATTTTGTGAAAGTCCAAGGTGCATATCCCCACTATACACAAGAGTTTGACACAGTGCGTCCCTAGGAAGGTGGCTACCATCTAATTTGACAAAGATGCACTGCAGGTAGCTTTCCCACAATTCCTGCTGCCCCTTTGCATTCTGGGCTATGCTCCCAGTGCCTATGAGGCCCAAAACAGTGGAGAGTGTATCTCTGGGTACATGTCGACAGCATCCAATAAATACACTTATCTCCTCCCTTTCCATCCTTCTTGAAGGCAATGGCAAACAATCTTTTAGCGCCCTTTTTTCCTTGGTTATCCATGCAGATGCCATAGCAGGGCAAGCATGGAACCCATTCAGCAGCAAAGTTCTATAGCAATCCTAGCAACCACCATGTGCCTTACACTGCAGTATGTCCGGAGCCTAGCCAGGGCCCACTGGAATGAGGAAGAATCTGAGGAGGCCATGAACAGACTATTGTGTGAAGCCCTTGAGATAAGCTACTGGCAGATGCTGGCAGCATTTGATCCTATTAACACAGTGGAATTCTGGTTCTGGTGCCAGTGAGACAAGCACAGACCATGTATAGTTATGTAGCTATGGGCCAACCAGCATTGGCTGCAATACTTTCGCATGAGTATGGCCACTTTCATGGAAGTTTGCAAATTGCTCTCCCGCCCGAAGCACAAGAAAACCAGAATGAGATCTGCTCTGACAGTTGAGAAGTAAGTGGCAGTATTTTCCTCCACTCACTTAATCACACCCTGTCCCAGAGAGCAGATCGCATTTGCTCATTGAACATGTTGTCCTTAGTATGTTTTCACCTTCAGTTGCCGCACAGCTGAAGGAGTGGAACTTGGGGGGAGTGTGCAGCCGACTTGCTATTGCACCCACTGTAATGAAAAGTGAGGGGCAGAACCTAATCTCTTAGTATAAAGGGATGTCTGTCCATGACATTAGGCATGCGAGATGCTATTAGGTGCCCACTATGCGGCAGATACACCACAGAGATCTGAGAGCAGCTGGACTCACTCAGTTTGTTGGCAGGCACAGCAAAGTCCGGTTTTGAAAGCATGTGACACAATGTTTGCAAACAGCAGCTCCTGCAGCTAGGCAAGCATCTGTGTTTGCAAAGGGGATTGTCTCTGAAGTTATAAAAAGGCCCTGGCTGTCGGTGAAATCGGATGCTCTGCTTCCATGCTGACCATTCTCCTCTTCCCCATCCACATTGTCCTCCATGCTGCTGTTTGAGGCTTCCAGAGGAGTCTCTTGGGAGGAATCTACAAACTGGCTTGGGAAACTGGTATGCCTCTCCCCCAAGAATCCCATGCAGCTGCTCACAGAAGTGGCATGTTTGTGGCAATGACCCATGCCATTTGTTCACCACCTTTGTCTTCTGGCACCCCTGCCTGAGCTCCTTTATTTTCATGCAGCACTGCTGGGTGTCCCTGGCATATCCTTTGTCCACCATACCCTATGCGATCTTGGCATAGATATCAGTGTTTCTTTCGCTGCTTTGTAGTTCTGCCTGAACTGATTCCTCTCCCCACACAGCAGTGATGTCCAGGGTCTCCTGCGCGCTCTATGCTGTAGCTTGTTTGTAACCTTAGGCATTCATGGTCAGGTGTATTACTGAGGTGAGCTGCCTGCCCTGAGGTCTGCTTGCCATGCTGGCCACACAGGAAATGAAATTCATATTTTCCTGGGGCTTTTCCTGTGCACCTGAAGAGCAGCAAAGTTGAAAGTCTTGACCTGAACAGTCACAGGGAGCACTGTGTGCCACCTCTGGGAGGCCAAGAATGTCGACTTCCGCAGCGCTGCATCTGCACTACCCAAAAGTCGACCCTGAAAGGTCTATTACTCCTTGTGAAAAGGAATACTCCTTGGTATTGTGGACACGTTGTTTAGAAAATCGTCCTAAAGTGGTTACATTTGACCTAAACGTCTAGTGTAAGAAACCAGTTGTGTCCAGATCTATGAGGGAATCTGCCTAGGCCCATGAGCGGTGGATGGGTGAACTGGCAGTGGGGGA
The DNA here is from genome assembly GCF_052426305.1 of Pelodiscus sinensis. Classification (NCBI taxonomy): domain Eukaryota; kingdom Metazoa; phylum Chordata; order Testudines; family Trionychidae; genus Pelodiscus; species Pelodiscus sinensis. Next base: position 153,966,888 of record NC_143053.1, read on the forward strand.
AGGCTAGCCCATTCCACATCTGCTACCCCCCTCCATTCATAGCCCCATATTTCCCTCTTCCCTTCTGCCCTTTCCCTGCTGGAGCCTAAAGCCCTGTGGCTACTGCTTCTGTCCTGCCTGCCCCAGGCCAGTGCCCCCGAACCCAGCCCAGGAGCATGGGGCCTGCAGTGTCCCTTACCCCATGATACCCAGCGCCCATGCTTAGGCCTTATTGGGTAGAGTAACAACAGTGCTTAGTCTCCCTGTGGACTGCTAGAATTCCACTTGCAATTATAGAAGCCTCACTTAGGGAGCTCTGAGAGAGAGATTCCAGAAGGGGGAGTTGTCAAAACAGCCATTCCTCCAACTCATTTTGCTTTGCGGGGGCGTTGTCTCCAGGCATTCCCCAGAGGCATTTTTCCCCTAGCAGAGTGAAAGACACATGGCATTTTGGGTAAGTATTAAGAACATTCTTATCTTCATTTTAATTGACTTTTTGTGTGAAGCATATACTTCAGCACAGAAGGGTTGGGAACTTAGGATAGCATCCTTTCCCCTTTGCTACAAGTATGACAAATTAGTACTCAGGTGCCTCGGTCTGCTCACCTTAGGCTATGCTCTTTGTGGGCAGCATTAACATCCAGTCTAGATGTTTGACCTTTTAAAATCAATTCTACATTTAATTACACATTGGCACTGGAAACATGCTGCTCCTCGAGATTGAAAAGCCTTCCTAGCCACTGATCCCAAAATAACTCACAAAAAGTCGTATCTGATATGATTCAGAATGTTCCACCTTCAAGGTGACGAGGGAAAGTGTCTCATTCACTAGAAAATAGACCCATTCCAGTTTGGTATCTAACTCTGAAAGAGACCTGAGAATCAAATTAAAAATCTCACCTCTCCTTTAATTCAGTGCTACCCACTTCTGCACCCTGTAAACCAGAAATATGTTTGCAGAGGAAAGTCACATGGATTTGGAACAGGTATCTTTCGTCAACCCAAATTATTCTATTGCCTCTGGGTCCCTCTATATGACCGCAGTATCCTGCAGTCCAGAGTATAATAATCTGGAGAAAGATTTGCCCTTTAATACCCACACACACGGCTAATGGATGAATAGGAGACATCTTTCTCCATTTCCCACTCACTCCTGGGTGTAAAACAGTTATGCTCACACTATGTTGGGTTAGAAGGACAGAATGCCACACAGTGGGTCCATACACAGTGCAGATCAATATTCTATGAATGCTGCTTCCGTATTTCTACAAAAGGGAACCAGGAGCAGACAAACTGAGGGAGAAGTAGTGTCATTTGATCCCAGACGTTCACTTCCATGATAAGTAGCCGGAGAGGCAATTACAGCATATCCACCACAGAGTGGCCTAGAGGGAATATTACTCTCTAGACCTCATCTGCTAGCTACCTCAGCACAAAGTACTTCTGCACCAAGCTGACAGCCATACTTCCCTAAGGAGGGAGGATTTGCCCCTAAGTTTGTCAAACAGACATTGTGCACATCTAGGTCATTATCATTTTTAACATTAAGATGGAAGGAGACAAAGCTCCAATGAGCAAATTATCAGCAAGGCAAAAACCAATTTGGCAAGTATCACTTGGAATTAGTGAGAGCTCTGTGACATGCTTAAACTGGACAAGTGCAGAATATTTTAAGACACTAATATCTAACAGGAAAGCACATTACCTCTAAATACTCATTTTGTAATGATTGCAATCTAGTACCATGACAACATAATGACAGCAAAAGTGATTAACTTTTCATTGTTTAGCAAATAAACACATTGTCCTCTGACTCAAGTTAAAGGAATAATGCTGGTAGGAGGTGAATAGATGGATTTGATGGATTTCTTGAATTTTAGGTGGTTTGAAAAATGCATACATGTGCTAGTGAAATCAAATAAAGATTTTTAAAAAAATAAGAATATGATTCTCCACTGTATGATTTTCTCTTCTGCAGTCAGTTTGGATAAAGCTGATGGATAATGCTCTCATTCTGATATGCTAGCATTTTTGCATCTTCTTTGCTGTCATGTAAATCAGTCCCTTCAGAAGGAGGATTGTTTTTCAGTGATTCTCAAGTTCCATTTGTTTACTTTAGTCTGTATAGGAGAAGAAAGTGGAACGTTCTCTCTTGTTCCCTTGGAGACTAGGTGGCAATTACCCAAAATAGACATTGTTCCTTGTGTCCTGAACATGGATGTTCCATCAACACACAGAGAGACTGTGACTGTTAAGAGGATATAAGGGAAAATATTGCAAACATCCTAAGCCAGATTTCTGGCCACTTCTAGCTGTTGTACTCTACTCAACTAAATGTAATTAGGATATTGCAGAAACAGAAATGGTCCTGGGAAATTAAACTTGAAATTATTAGTTACTACATGGGTCTGGGCAGAAGCATAAATATACAAATACTTTTAACATTGTTTTGTTCCTGGTTAGAGTAAACCATGAAATCTGTGTAGTCAGGAAATAGGAAAACCAGAAGTGCAAAAATATTTACAAGGGTGTTACAAGGGTGCATACTGGATCCTGCGATAGCCAGAGAACTATGTGACACATTTCAGGTATGCATAACATTAAATATGTGAAAATTAATATGAACGCTAACACAAAACTGTCTTCTTTGCATTTGAGCAGAACAACGTTGTTTGGGTTTGGTGCTGGGCGAGGTTTATTTTTGACAAAACTGATATCTTAACAATACCCTTTTTATTCTGGTAGGGATAGGGGGAATAAATTGAAATGTATTATTATGCTGTTGCTGTGTCGAAGGGTGTGTCTAAACTACATGGTTCCATCAATGGAGCCATGTAAATTAGGCTCATCGGCAAAGGGAAATGAAGCCGCGATTTAAATAATCGTGGCTTCATTTAAATTTAAATGGCTGCTGGGCTGAGCCGACAAACAGCTGATCAGCTGTTTGTCGGCTCAGCGAGCTAGTCTGGACGCTCCCGCACCGACCTGAAAGCCCTTTATCGACCTCCCCGTTATGCCTCGTAGGATGAGGTTTACCGGGGAGGTTGATAAAGGGCTTTCATGTCGGCACAGGAGTGTCCAGACTAGCATGCTGAGCCGACAAACAGCTGATCAGCGGTTTGTCGGCTCAGCGCGCCAGCCATTTAAATTTAAATGAATCCGTGATTATTTAAATTGCGGCTTCATTTCCCTTTGCCGAACAAACAATTCTACAAAAGCGACGAGGAGTCCTGTGGCACCTTATAGACTAACTGAAGTGTAGGAGCATAAGCTTTCGTGGGCAAAGACCCACTTCGTCAGATGCATGTAGTGGAAATTTCCAGAGGCAGGAATAAATATGCAGGCCAGGATCAGGCTGGAGATGATGAGGTGGATCCAATCAAGGAGGATGAGGCCCACTTCTAGCAGCTGATCTGGAGGTGTGAATTCCAAGGGAACAGAAGCTGCTTTTGTAGTTAGCAAGCCATTCACAGTCTTTGTTTAATCCAGAGTTGATTGTGTCAAACTTAAAGATGAACTGTAGCTCAGCAGTTTCTCTTTGAAGTCTGGTCCTGAAGTTTTTTTGCTGCAGGATGGCTACTTTTAAATCTGCAATTGTGTGTCCAGGAAGATTGAAGTGTTCCCCTACAGGTCTTTGTATGTTGCCATTCCTAATATCAGATTTGTGTCCATTGATTCTTTTACGTAGGGACTGTCCTGTTTGGCCGATGTACATAGCAGTGGGGCATTGTTGGCACATGATGGCATATATTACGTTGGTGGATGTGCAGGAGAATGTACCAGTGACAGTATGGCTGATCTGGTTAGGTCCTGTGATGGTGTTGCTGGTGTATATATGTGGGCAGAGTTGGCACCGAGGTTTGTTGCAAGGATTGGTTCCTGAGTTCGAGTTATTATGGTGCGGTGTGTAGTTGCTGATGAGAATATGCTTCAGGTTGGCGGGTTGTCTGTGGGCAAGGACCGGCCTACCTCCCAAGACCTGTGAAAGCGAGGGATCATTGTCCAGGATGGGTTGTAGATCACTAATGATGCGTTGGGGAGGTTTTAGCTGGGGACTGTAGGTGATGGCCAGTGGTGTTCTGTTGGTTTCTTTCTTGGGCTTGTCCCGTAGCAGGAGGCTTCTGGGTACACGTCTGGCTCTCTCAATCTGTCTCCTCACTTCCTCGTGTGGGTATCGCAGTTTACAGAATGCTTGTTGAAGATCTTGTAGGTGTAGGTCTCTGTCTGAGGGGTTGGAGCATATGCGGTTGTACCTCAGTGCTTGGCTGTAAACAATGGATCGTGTGGTGTGTCCGGGATGGAAACTGGAGGCATGCAGGTAAGTATAGCGGTCGGTAGGTCAGGACCAGACTTCAAAGAGAAACTGCTGAGCTACAGTTCATCTTTAATTTGACACAATCAACTCTGGATTAAACAAAGACTGTGAATGGCTTGCTAACTACAAAAGCAGCTTCTGTTCCCTTGGAATTCACACCTCCAGATCAGCTGCTAGAAGTGGGCCTCATCCTCCTTGATTGGATCCACCTCATCATCTCCAGCCTGATCCTGGCCTGCATATTTATTCCTGCCTCTGGAAATTTCCACTACATGCATCTGACGAAGTGGGTCTTTGCCCACGAAAGCTTATGCTCCTACACTTCAGTTAGTCTATAAGGTGCCACAGGACTCCTCGTCGCTTTTGCAGATTCAGACTAACACGGCTACCCCTCTGATACTAAACAATTCTACATGGCTCTGTCGATGGAGCCATGTAGTTTAGACATACCCCAAGTGTGCTAGGAGAATCACAATGGATATATGATCCCTGCCCTGAAAAACTTACAAACTAAGGCCCTCATCCTGTACTGTATATGGATTGTGCAAATACAAGGGTTTTTACATACAGATTTCTTTGGGGAACCAGGGATTAATTCCAAACATAACAATGAGGGGGGTAACAAGAAAAGAGGAAGTAAAGAAAAGAAGGATGAGCACAAAATCAAAGCCTTTCTAAGCAATCAAGGCCCTGCTACATCAAAGACCAAAGTACAGTGTATGAATGACTGCACTCTTCTGGGACAATGAAGATCTCAAAACCCAGGATGAACTATGAGTTAGGACAAAGCCTTCTTGGTCAAAAGGAGCTGGTTATGGAGCAATCTTTCAGAGATTAGGTGAATCTATTTTACATGGAAGAGCACACACTGATGCGTGTCAGTAGAAGGTAGATGGAAGCAACATCAATAAGATTATGTGGTTATTCAGTGAAGACTAGTGCCTAGCATGAAGAAGTAAAGAAATATCAGATAATACAAAAACTGAGTCAAACCTTCAATCAAATCTCTGAATTTTTTATGTGCCATCTTTGAGATTCATTTTGTCCTGCAAATTCCAGTCCCCATAAAACAAAATTAAGTTTATGTTGGAAATACAAGTCGTTTAAAAGAACATTATTAGAATGTTGTGGGTTTTTTAAAAAAATGAAATTTGGGAAAATCTCTTCCACTGAATAGCCTTAACTCTTCCTTCTACCCCACCACATTGTCCATCATTGTATAATGTAGATAAATGTCAGAACTGCTTTTTCCAAAATTTCAAACTGTTAATACTTAAAGCAATACACAGTACTGTCAGGTATCCTCTATGCTCTTTCCAAAATGGGTTCTTTTGTACATTGGGTGGAAAGAGTGAGATGAACTTTTGTGTGTTTGTATTTGTAGCGATGACAACACCAGCATGGATCTCTGCCTAGCAGAGTAACTAACTTGCACTGAGAGGATGATTTAAGACAGCGTGGTGTTTCTAGCTTTATATAAAAAGCATAGAGACACTAGAATGGATTGCAGGCAGAAGCTGTAGATGAACCTTAGGCACCTCGGGGAGGCTAGCCACCAGCCCAGCTTGCCTCTTCTGCCTGAGCTCCTGCCCCTCCCATGAGAACCCTAAGACCTCCCTCCCCCCACCCAGGGCCACCAGCTACCCTCCCTGCCTCCCATACCTTAGGCTGCCCAAGTGTTCCCAGCTCCACAGTGCTGGGAAGGTGGACATCATAGCCCCCACCCTGACCCCAGAGACAAACTTCAACAGGCCTTTATTTGTCAAAGGTGAAACCTCTTTATAAAGCTGCTGCTGCTGCTGCTGTTGCTCCCCTCTGTAGCTCTCACTCAGGCCTGGCCCATCTCCTCCCCCCTCCTTCCTGTTTCCTGTGCTTCCAGATTCCCAACAGCCAGTGCTCCCAGTTCTAATAATACACGCAGCATCTAAAACACCACACCCAGGCTATGTCTACACTGGCGCGATCTTGCGCCAGAGCTATGCAAATGAGGCTAAGCGTGGAATATCGCTGAGCCTCATTTGCATATCTAATGAGCCGCCAGTTTTGCAAAAGAGGCTCTTGTGCAAGAAGGAGCTGTCTACACTGCTCCTTCTTGCTCAAGAAAAACCTTCTTGCGCAATGTCATTATTCCTGAAAATAATCAGCATAGTGGCATTGCACAAGAGGGTTTTTCTTGCGCAAGAAGGGGCAGTGTAGACAGCTCCTTCTTGCACAAGAGCCTCTTCCACAAAATGGCGGCTCATTAGATATGCAAATGAGGTTCGGTGATATTCCACGCTTAGCCTCATTTGCATAGCTCTGGCACAAGATCGCACCAGTGTAGACATAGCACCAGATTGCCAGGCTGACAGCTGGTCTCCATTAGCTTAGCCCAAGGCCCTAGCCATAAGAGCAGAACTGCTTACAGCAGAGAACCAAAAAACAGGAGGAGGCCTGGGAGTGGTGCATAGATGGGGGGACGAAGGGCTGTTTGAGGATGTTCAGCCTCCCCTGGCCCTTGATACACACCTCACATAATTGCAGGAGAGTGGTGGGCAGCAGGGGATATTTTCTGTGGACTACATGTATATAGTAAATATGCAAATGTTGATGTGTCTTCACTATGGTGGGATGGATGATAGAGAGTTCTGACCTGTATAAGAGGAGTAAAAGAGAAATGTGTGTAGCTAGTTCCTAACCAGGATTGGAGAAAGAATATACAAGGCAAGAAGATCTAAGAAGATCACTTCAGCCTCTTCGCCTCCTCCCTCTCCCCCCCCCCCTCCCCCCCAGATTATTCTCTCTGCCACTATTCAAGATGTTTAGAATTTCCAACTGGTTCAGCTAGTTTAGCTTTCTGTACACTAAGTATAAAAGGCAATAACAGCTCAAGCCTAGCTGGCTGTTTATTCCCCGAGAAGATGTAATGACTTTAAATCTAGGGCATCTATAAAAATAAGTAGTAGAAGACAGTTTTCTTTTCAACTGTGCTTTTACCCCGGCTCCACCTGCCCTAGCACAGCTTCTGCTGGGAAGGGGGGGGGGGGGGTCACTGGGGCTTTCCCCACGTGGGTGTTTCTGCCAGGGATGGAGATAGGGGCTGCTGGGAAGTGGCTTCCCCCATCCAGGGGCTTCTGCCAGGGACAGAGTCAAGGGTTTCTGGGGAGCAGCTGCCCCACTTGGCAGCTTCTGCTTGCGATGTGGATGATATTGGAGGCGGCTGGAGGAGCTTCCCCTGTCCAGCAGCTGCTACTGCTGCTGCAGAGCAGGGTCCAGATATAAGGTGTTCCCCAGACTACCTGCTGGCCTGGTATCTGGGCTTCTGCTGCTGGGAGCGGATTTTTTTTCTGGGTCTCCCTCATTGACCAGGTCCCCTAGGCATAGGCCCAGTCATTCATGTGCCACTGCTATTCACCTACACTCTGATGGTTGAAGAGACAAGGAACTGGGAGGCAGGACACCTGAGTTCTCTTCCCAACTCTGCTATTTTCTTGCTCTGCAACAGCCTTAGGAATGCCACTTAAACCTTCTGCGCTTCAGTGCTCTCATGCGTAAAATTAGAAATAGAGTTCTCATTCAACTGTACAGGACCCTTTAATATTTGCATATGAAATGTATCCTATGACACTGATTCAGCAAATATCTGACATTAGGTCCTGGAGTAATCAATGGAACTACAGTACTCAGATACTGTAAGTTAGATAAGTTTTAAGTACCTCCGTGCATCAGAATCTGTGAGAGGCAAGCATTTTCTGTTCATTAGATAGATTCATGTGTCGTCTAATTTTGGGCCCACTGGTCAAAATGTTCTCACAAGTAGGGGTAGGTGATTTTTTTTAATACCTAAAAGTGTATTTGTGTAAATGTGTTTTTCTATGAGCTGACAGTAGATAACCCATGTGATTGTCATCTTAGTCCGCTTTTATAACTCACACTTATAACGTTATTCCTGGGGGAAATCTGCACCATTGCACGTGGGCATATTTAATTTTTTAGGCAGAAAAAAAGTTTCTTCTGGAAAGTTTCTGCCGTTCTGCCTTTTGCCCACCTGAGGGCACTGTGGCAATAGATCAGAGCAGTTGGTCCCAGCCAGCTAGGGAAGAGAAAGAACCAGCCTTCTTCACAGAGCCCGTTGGGCCAGATCAGGAGACAAGATGGGGCTTCTGAGGTGTCAGACAGGGACTCATAAAGGCTAGTGGGGGAGGATAGACTAGTAGGGTTCCAGATGGTTTCAACAAAAATACCGGACACACTTGACATTACATCACAATCTACATTACATCTTATTTAGAAAATACCGGACATTTATATTTTCTCAATTTGTTTCCCAAACAGAAAGCTCAAATACTGAATTGTCCGGTTCAAAACTGGACACCTGGCAACCCTATGACTAGAGCAGGGGATCAGTGGGAGTGAAGGTGCAGGGTGATATGGGATGGGAAGGGGTTCTAAGGCCACACAGGGATAGTGGATGATTGGGGCACAGAGACAAATGGGAACAGAGTGGGGGGGTGTAGGGCCACACGGGAATGTGGGCACATGTACCTGACTGAATGAGAGAAGCCAGGCATCAACTGGAGTCTGCATGGGGGAAGCACCCTAACAATCCCTCCCTGCGCTCCCCAAAATCCTGTTCCTTACTTCCCTCACCCATACACAGCAACCCTCCAGCTTCACACACAGGCACTTTCCCAGCAATTGCTGTACTTCCGCTCAGCTCCTCCATTACCTCTGTCTTTCCCAAGCCTTTGTGCTGCTTTTGAGGGGTACGGGAGATATAGTTCTGTACCGTAGTTTAAATGCATTATTGTTCATTAGTTCTGTATTCATATGTCTATGAATTCATTTGTCATGAAATATTTCCTGGATCCTTTGTGTTGTCTGTATGGTTTCAGACATGCTTCCTGGCCAGTATTTTGAAATACATGACCAAAAATAATTGAAACTGGTATGATCACATTGTGTTATCTTGACAAATAAAATATATGCAGAATTTGAAAATGTGTGCAAAAATTTAAATTTTTTTGGTGTAAGAATTGCCCCAAGAGTACAATGTGTAAGTTTGAGATGCACAAGTTGAGGAAGGGCAACTAAGAAAGTTTTCACTGGCTCAATGCCATGTTCTCTTGTGATTACAATGGAAACGGCAGTGTGCTTTAGGACACAATGCCCACTCTGTGCCACTAGTTTTTACATATGTGAGACTTTAATGAGTCCAGTGTAACCAAGTGGATAATCTGGCCTTGATCTTTTTATTTAGAAAGGAAAATATATTGTGAGATCAGAACCCGTGCTTTAACAACAAACTCATCCAGGAATACCTGTTGCTTCAAAGGAAGCAGCATCCACTCAGGCAGCCACTACAGTGTTTGATTTCTGAGACTCGCTGAAATGTTTGCTCAAAGAGATGACTGGATGACTCAGAGATTTGATGCTCAGAAGTAACTGTTTCCGGTTTTGATCAAATATTTCAACAACTGGACTCTCAATGGGGGATCAGATGGTTAAAATCACTAATATATGAGTACCAGTTGGAGATAAAGGTAATGCATCAACTGGCCTATTTAGAGAAAATGAAGTGCTGAAAGCTAAAATAGGCCAACTTGAAAATGAACTATGGGCAAAGTCACCAGAATTATATATTTGCCTCAAACTCTATTAGTCACAGGGAAATTACAAGAAATGGCTACCAGTGGCTTTAGGAGCAACTGGTGTGTCTTGTCTACAACTTGATTTTCTTATTTCTTTCCCTATCAACTGAAATCAGATTTTAAGTTGGGATGGGCAGAAACCAAAAACTCACACCTGAATAGTCTTAGGGTATGTCTACACTACCACCCTAGTTCGAACTAGGGTGGTTAATGTAGGCAACCGGAGTTGCAAATGAAGCCTGGGATTTGAATTTCCCGGGCTTCATTTGCATATTGCCGGGCGCCGCCATTTTTAAATGTCCGCTAGTTCGGACTCCGTGCCCGCGACTACACGCGGCACGAACTAGGTAGTTCGGATTAGGCTTCCTATTCTGAACTACCGGTACACCTCGTTCCACAAGGAGTAACGGTAGTTCGGAATAGGAAGCCTAATCCGAACTACCTAGTTCGTGCTGCGTGTAGCTGCGGGCACGGAGTCCGAACTAGCGGACATTTAAAAATGGCGATGCCCGGCAATATGCAAATGAAGCCCAGGAAATTCAAATCCCGGGCTTCATTTGCAACTCCGGTTGCCTACATTAACCACCCTAGTTCGAACTAGGGTGGTAGTGTAGACATACCCTTATATCTTAGAGGGTTCTGAATTTAGTTCTGCTTCCAAATGTCATGGCTAACCCCTATTTCTATAATATACAAAACCAACTCCCTCCCTCCACCTTCTCTTTTTTTTTTTTTTAACATCCTGAATTTAAGAGTTTGGTGGGGCTGAAAATCAGATGTTGTGACTTGGGCATATCTCCAATTTTAAGAGCCGGGAGGAAAATGGGAAGCTGCATGGACCAGAGCAATTTATCATCTTAATAATCTGGTTACTCACTGAGGTCTGGTCTACACTATATAGGAAGGTTGAAGTAAGATACACAATTCCAGCTATGGAAATTACGTAGCTGCAGTCGACGTATCTTACATCACATTTCTGCACCATCCACAGAGCAAATGCTCCTGTTGGCTTCTCTTGCTCTTCATGAGGAGCAGGAGTACCAGCACTGACAGGGACACCCTTTTAGTTCAATCTAGTGGATCTATATTACACCTGCTAAATTGAACCCCAGAAGATCAACTGTAGAAGCGTTGGTCATCTGTGATTTGTAGAGGTCCCCTGAGGGACTGGCACTGCTCAACTCCCTGAGAACCTTCTTAGGGACTGGAGCTTCTCAGCAACTCAAGTTTCCACTAAAAATTAGGAGCTGCTGCTTTGGAACATCATTGTTTAAAGGGAAGACTAATACTTTGGAGTCCACAGCTAGTAGAGGCAGGAACCAACTGATGCCTAGAGCACTCCTAGCAAAGATGATCGCCACCTGAAACGTGATCAACTATTCAGGACTATAGAACAGGAAAGCAGTTGTATTGAAACAGCATCAGGATCTTCCAAAATCTGCAAGGAGTCACGCCAAAGCTCTGAAGTGCGGAGGAGCAGCCTCATCAGCCAGAACACCAAATCTTTAGGGAGTGGTGCATTGCAGCTAAAGCAAAGAGGCATGGCAGTAAGGAGAAGGTTGTGATGGCAACCACGGGGGTACAAAGGAGCAGTGGTAGTAAGTCTGTTGCCATGACATCCCTTCAGAGTAATCTCTGGAGTTGTCAGCTTTATCTGCATTGAAGAGTTTTCTGCCAGAACTGGTCCACAGCAGCTTAAAAAGGAAACCAATTGCTTACAGGGGCACTGGGAACCATCTCAGCTAAGAACCTCCTGCCTAAGGGCTGTACATCTCACATCAGGTTTATCATACATACAAAGGAAGAATGGTCCTGTGGCTGATGCAAGTGAGAGTCAGCATCTCTGCAGTCTGTTCTGGAGGCTGCCTATGGGTCCTTTGGTAGGCCTTTTGGCTCCATGTTTGATAGAAAGTGAACTCTAACTTTGGTTGCCCAACTTCACTTGCTTGAAACCAGTTTTCAGAGTTATCACCCACAACTCCACTGAAAGTTTCAGAGGGGTAGCTGAGTTAGTCTGTAACAGGAAAAACTTAAACAATGAATAGCCTAGAAGCAACTTAAGAGACTAACAAAACATGTAGATAGTATCATGAGCTTTTGTGGGCACAACCCCACTTCTTGAGATAAAAATCACTGGCAATTATGCTCTGGGTGTCTAAAGTCAAATATCAATGCCCCTCCTCTATAGAGCCCCCCTCCTAAAATGGGGCTTTTCAACTTTTTGTGTCTAACAAATGCAGGGGTGGCCCGTGAGCCTACGCAAACTAGGCAGTTGCCTAGGGTGCCACCGGCCCGGGCACCCTGTGATTACGTCATGGCCATTGACAGTCGTGCAGGCGGGGGCACCAATTGCGCCTTCCACCCGGGGCACCAGCTGCAACAGCCGACCTTGGGCCGCTCCTGAACAGATGTTACAGGAGCTTCAGGGGGTAGCCGAATTAGTCTGTTACAGGAAAAAAAACAGCAAGCAAATGGTCTGGTAGCACTTTATAGACTAACAAAACATGTAGATGGTATCATGAACTTTCGTGGGCACGGCCCACTTCTTCAGATGACCGGAGTTAAGTTACAGGGTTAAATGCTGTTTGTAAGGTCCTTGAATATCCTAGGGCAGAAAGTTGTATGCAAGTATTCATAGGTCTTGCTGGGAAATGCATGGCACTCTGACAGTACCACGTGTGAAGTGTAAGTCACAGCTGCTTGGAGCTTTGTCCCAGTGGTGTTCAAAGAAAGGAAAGAGATATTTTTTCTGTAAGTGATTTTAATTCTGGTCTATTGAAGAATAGCTAGAGAGCAAAAAGGAACATCAGATATAAGAAGAACAGTTTATCTTTCTTCTGGAATGCTTTCTTTATTCAAACATGCTTTTATACAGAACATTCTTTGTACCTTGGCCATGTGTCTTTGATTTTTATCAGCCTGCCTCTAATTTCTGTACCACAGTGAGGAGGGATAGGGACTGTGCATTTAAGTCAGTACGTTTTGAAATTATCTTTAGCTTTGTGCATGTTTCACTAGGCAAAAGAAAAAAGGATGGAAAGATCAAGACTTGATAAACTTCCATACTGACATATTGTATCCCAGATACATACTCCTGAGCAGAGCCATCCTGTTCATGGGGACAGCTTCCCCAGGTCCTGTGGTTTTGGGGGCCCTGGGGCAGCCATCCCAACTGTCCTATGTGCCAGGTTCCCATAGTCCCCGGGCCGTGTTGCTCAAGGGAGGGACAAGGAGATGGAGTGGAGACAGGGCTTAGAGGAGGGGTGAAGTGGGGCAAGGACAGGGCCTGTGGCAGGGGAATTGTCCTGCATCACATGCTTGGGGCACTAGGGCATGTGTCTCAGGACCCACGCCCCCCTTGGGATGGCCCTGCTCCTGAGTTAGGAGCCCAGTCTTCTGCAAATTTATCCCAGGGTCTGTGGCTCTGCAGTCATCTTTGCACATCTATGTCTAAATTGAGCTCAGTCCTAGGAGCCTGTAACCATGGTCCCAGCCATCCAGTTGCTAAGAGACGTTAGGCCAACTGCCAAATTCTACCTTGAGTTCTTGAGGGAAGGAAAAGGGGGTAAGAGGGCCATCCAGTTCCATCCTCTGTCCCTCTCTCAGGCTACAGCTACACTGCCATTTTTTTTTGGAAGAAGATATGCAAATCACGCTCGCATTTGCATATCTTCTTCCGATTCATTTTACCGAAGAGGTTTTTCCGAGATTTGGCCCTGTGTAGATGGGGCCAAATGTTGGGGAAAAAAACCCTCTTTCGCAAGACCCCTTATTCCTCATAAATCGAGGTTTACAGGGTCTTTAAAAGGGGGATTTTTCTGGCATTTTCTACATGGGGCCAAATATTGGAAAAACCTCTGCCGCAAAAAGAATCAGAAGAAGATATGCAAATGCGAGTGCGATTTTCATATCTTCTTCTGAAACCCCCACCCCCCACCCCTCCGCGGTAGCATAGCCCTAGCTTCAATGAGCAGGTAGGGTGACCGGTGTATGTCTCTTATCAGCAACAAAGTCACATTTCCAGCCTTCCCTGGCTGAAATGGTCTGAGCTTCGGGAGCAGTGTGGGACCACTCCTATTCCCATTGGTACCAGTGGGAATATTTCCAGTGTCTCCAATAGGAGAAGGCTAAGTAAATTACACCAAAATAAGTAATTTCCCAGGGGAAGCTCCCCTGTGTGCCCATGAAATATTTATCCATGTTTTTCCCATCTTTTGAAAAGTACTCAGTATGTTTTGTTTTCTGTGAGCTGCTGAAAATATATTGCCTGATACCCTGCACTGCTTAATGCAGCTAAATCCTGTTGCTTACTTTATAACATTGCCAAGGTACCTGTCCCTTCCTGCCTATTTCCAGTGCCACTGCCCTTGTCTGTGCCTAACTAGTCTCCCTCCACTCATGATCCAACCAGTGATCCAAATGCGATGATGAATCCAGGGTCGTAGGACACCTGAAGCATGTTGCACATCTGCTAAGAAGCCTACTGGAAGATCTTTCTGACTTTTCCATCCTTTACTTTGCTCACCCCTCATCTAGCTAAAAATACCGATTGCAAACTCCCCATCTCCCCATTTATGACTACCTTCCCTCGCTTTGCACCTGCTTCCACAGAAATCTCACATTCTTTGGGCTCACTAGGGAAGTCCTCCCTGTTTTGTCCCTGCCTATGACACACTATCTGTGGTCAACCAGCATTGCTCTCTGAGAGATCTGCACTCTTCACAGACTGCCTCCCTCTTCTCTTCCTTCTCCCATCCATCTTGCTATGCTTCCTCCTATGCCTAAAATGCCCTTATATAACCTTAAATGTTCAGTGCAGAGTAAGTCCTACCACTGCAATGTAGTGATACTATTTGCACATAGGCATAGTTTGACTTCCATAACAGGGGAGGAGGCGTGACAGCAGGGGGCTTACTACTATTTATAATAGGCATACGTCTGACTTCCAGATTTGCTGCTTTTTAGTGGTACTTAAATTACAGTGTTCTTGAAATCACAAATAGAGTTTACATTCATTATTTAATCAACCTTAATTTTTTGTTTTAACTTACACTTGACATGTTTACCAGCTACCACTTAAAAAGCAACATTAGCATAAAAACCAAATTCTTCAATAAACAAAACCAAGCAGTTGCGTGCAACTATTAATGGTGTCTCCCTGGTTTTAGAGATGAACAAACACTGTCTAAATATAGAAACACTGGATTTACTTCCATGTAGCTTATTTCAAAAGACAGCAGCAATAACAAGCTGCCCCTTTTGTCCTCCCTTTTGTAGGACCAGTTCATGCCAGCACTGACCCACAGTGATCCTCCGGCCCAGTCAAATGGGATAGGTGTGGGGAGCAAATTCCATGCCTGCCCACGGCTTGCAGGGCTGGGCCTGTCATGGGGCCAGGCGCCTGTCCCAGAGTTCGTTCGGGTCTTGCACAGGGACCCAGAGGGGAATTAACCAGGGCCACGAGGTGACTAATGTGAAGGAGCCACCCATTAGGAGGATCTTCAGAGCCATGTCTGGAAACTACCCAGCCTCTGGGGCTCAGGGCTAAGCTGGAACCACCCCTATTCCTGTGCATGGATTTCCTGTTGACTTACAGCAGAGCCTGGCTGGTCACATGATGCTGCCAGGCACCATCCCTGCCTAGTAGCTGGCAGTGCCATGCCACTCAATTGACCTTGGAGGCTGGGTGAGATGCAAACTGCACCCCATGAGGAGAGGCAGCAACAACAACTGGGTGCTGTAGGGAGAGGCCACTGTTTTCTGGAAGAGGAGACTGAGGATAAGAGGTAGGAATTTTCCAGGCGGGACTGTGACTTGAGTTTCTTTGGGGGCTGGCGAAACCTTTAAATTGTGACACCCATCCCATCAACAGTTTTGCATTGCCTCTGATTAAGTCTGAAGATGGAAGTTTTGGATGGACATATCCCCCGGGGGTTTCATCACATGAGAGAATCCTTTAATTAAAGATTCATCTTTAATTCCTGGAGATTCCAGGACAAGCCTGGAGAGTTTGCTACCCTCATTGTGTATTGTTGCATCATTCGCTGCATATACATGATAAATGCTGTGAAGGGCAGAAATCAGCGAAGCTGTTGGGTTCCAGTTGGCTTTGCTCCTCATGTTAGCAACTGCGGGTGCATAGGATTTTTTTAATCTGAATGGTAAACTACTACAGGACAAAAAACAACAACAATGTATACAGTTTGGGGCTGGGGGAATGCAACTACATAACCCCCTTCCTCTCCCCCCCCCCACATTTTTGCTAGTGCATTTTTACCAGTGCAACAATCCCTAATGCATCCAAGCCTTGAGTACATTTACATCCACACCTATGGTTCTATATAGAGTACACGTGTTCTGTAATAAATTATGACAAACAAATAACCAAAGATCAATGCTGAACAGGAAACATTTACATGCATTTGCAGCAAGCAGATCACACTTGTCCATGAACCTTCTAGACACAGAGGAATCAAAGGGAAAAAGCAATTAAAAGGAGGAGGAGGAGGACAAGGTTGCAGGAAAGCTAAATGAATTATTAGAAGCACACGGTGATGTGAGCAATCCCCAACCCAAGAGAACTCTTCATGGGGAATCTGGGTGTGGTGATAACAAAGGAAGAATTCTCTAAGGAAGAGATTATGGAGTAATTTTACAAACTTAACTGCATCAGTAAATAACCAGGACCAGATGGTGTTCATATGAGAATTGTACAAGGTCTAAACTCAAAGTTAGCAGTGCTACTGACAAACATATGTAGCGTATGCCTTAAAACAGCAACTTTTCCTGCCTAGTATAAATCACTGTCATGGTGCCTGTTTTCCAAAATAGAGCCAAAAGTGACATTGGGGTTTACAGATGGATAATTAATACCACAGATTCAAAGAAACTGATTTAGAGTAATCAGAAAAATATGTTTAGATTTGGAAATACAAGTATGTGGTCAAAGCAGCCATATAGTTTCAGCTTACAGTCCTCACTATGCCTCTGAAGTTATTTCAAAAAGTTATTAAAACAGTGGAAAGATGGAGATCTGGTATATGTCACCTAAATTTTTACAGAGATTTAGGGAGGTCCCCTTGCAAGAAGAAATTTCTATTATAGCGCAGGTATAAATCCTGTCTCCAGTTAAAAACTGGCTAAGCACCAAGAGACAGAGCTGTAATTAAAGGCTGTTTACCAAAGTGTAGACAAGTTAAAGTACCGAAATCAGTATTGGAACCACTTTTGGACAATATTTATTAGTGACTTGAAGACGATAGATAGCAACTTGATGACATTTGACCATGACACAGTAATACTGAGTTTAATAAAAAAGTGAAGGAGGTACATAAGAAAATCCACAAGGACCTAATTAAACAAGTAGATTGGCAGGTGCAATTTAACTTCGATAAATGCAGGGTAATGTATGGGAGAGAATAATCTAAACTTCTCATGTATGCTGATGTGTGTGAACAAGCACTTTTCTCAAAGGTAAAAGATCTAGAAGTAATTGCTGGTAGCTCATTGAAGACTGCTGCTTTATGTGCTTCAGTCAGGGAAAAAAGAGGAAATAATAGTTTGCTTCAGGTATGCCACATAATGAAGGCTATAATATACATGCAGTGAGCTGGAAAAAACATTAAAAAATTAAAGGAAATAATGCTGCTGACTTCAGTGTTGTAGCACGTTATCAAGGGTATATTTCGCAAGATGTAAAGTATTAGATCCTTTTATCACCATTAATAACTTTTGCAGCAATTATACAAGGAAAATCAAACGTCAAAATCTGCATCATAAATGTATCTTCTGATGAAGCCAGTAAGGAAAATGTCTCCATAATTTGATAGGCACTACTTTGGTTGATGCGGGAATCACCTTTCTCTGAAACATCTGGTAATGGGCATTGTTAAAAAGAGAATAGTAGACTAGATAGATCAGTCCAGTATCCAAATTCTGTCATACTCTGGTGATCAACTGAGCCAAAGGTAGAAAAACAGACATACACTGGGCTTTTCTAAATTCACAAAAGTTGAACTTTATCTTCTGCTTATATTACAGCTTGGCATGTATTCAGTGTGGTTGGCCATTAAATATTAGATCTGTGTGGAGGGTAGAAGTTCTGTTTTTCAAAAGATTTCAAGGTTTTGAAATCTAGCTTTGTTCTGAACTAATTTTTCAACGACTATTGAAAAATTCAAAATTCTATGAGAAGGAAAATTATGAAAAAAATATACTTTGGGGTCTCAAAATATTTGTGTTGGGAAATGGTTTTGGTTTAATTTGTAATTTTGGGGGCAGGTTGTATTATAATATATACTAGCCAATTAGCCCCTCATAAGGAGGAATTTTTGGGTCTCTCCTCCACATCCTATTCCCTTTCTATCTCAATCTTCTCTCCTGAGCCTCCGGTCTCTCGCTCCGTCTCTCTCTCTTTCTCCTCCTCCTACTGCCTCCTCCCCCCTCAGCTCTCCTCTGCATCCTGTCTCTCTCTTTCTTTTCTCCCCCTCCTGCCTCTCTCTCACTCTCCGCTCTCCTCTATTCTCCTCTCTGTCTCCTCTCTGTCTCCTCCACTCTCCTCCGCCCTCCTCTTTGTCTCTGTTGGGGATGCACTCTCGCCCAGGCCCCGTCCCCTGGCTGTGTACATCACCGCCCCACCCCCCTTCGCCTCCCCCACGCTGCAAGGGGACCGCGGCGCACAAACGCCGCTTGCGCCGCTTGCTCCCCCGCAGCAGCCTGGCTGAGCAGCGCAGAAGTCAGCCGAGTGCCATGATGGGAGGCGAAGGACGTGACTCAGGCAACTGTGCCTCCCAGAGGGAACAGCCAGGGAGGCAACAACGCCGCCCAGAGGGAACAACCAGCATTTCAGAGTTACAGAGTCACAGACATTGGGCTACTATATATATGACTAGCCAATTAGCCCATCATAAAACAGGATTTTCAGGTCTCTCCTCCATGTCGGTCTTCTCTCCTGAGCCTCCAGTCTTTCGCTCTGTCTCTGTCTCTCTCTCTCTCTCTGTCTCTCTCTCTCCTCCTCCAACTGCCTCTGCCCAACCCCCACAGCTCTCCTCTGCCTCCTGCCTCTCTCTCTGTTTCTCTCTTTCTCTTCTCCTCCCCCTTCTGTCTCTCACTCGGGGGACCGCAGAGCCCAAATGGCCATTTGGGCTCCGCACTCCCCGTGCTGCATGGGAACTGTGGAGCCCAAACGGTCGTTTGTGCCACTTGCTCCCATGCAGCGGCCTGGCTGAGTGGCGCAGAAGTCAGCCGAGCACCACGGCAGGAGGCGAAGGGGGGCAGGGCGGTGATGTTCACGACCAGGGGGCGGGGCCTGGAGCCGCTGTCACACCGCACGTTACCGCCCCACCCCCCTTCACCTCCTGCCGTGGCAGTCGGCTGACTTCTGTGCCGCTTAGCCGGGCCGCCGTAGGGGAACAAGTGGCGCAAGCGGCCGTTTGGGCCCCACACTCCCCATGCAGCACGGGCCGCGCAGAGGGAACAGCCAGCATTTCAGACAACAGCGCCGCCCAGAGGGAACAGCCAGCATTTCAGGCAACAGCGCCGCCCAGAGGGAACAGCCAGCATTTCAGGCAACAGTGGTGCCCAGAAGGAACAGCCAGCATTTCAGCGTTGCAGACTCTCAGACATTGGGCTACTATATCTATGATGACATTAAAAAAACTCAACAAACTCATTTCAAAATGAAACTCAAAATGTTCCATTTCAAAAATGTTGAAATGGCACCTTTTGATATTGACCCATCTTTTTTACCTGGTTTCCTTCAGAAATATCTAATTTGGAGGCTGGACTCGATGACCTCCCAAGGTCTCTTCCAGCCCTATGATTCTATGAGATAAAACTCTAATTAAATCAACTTGATTTTTGACAAGGGTTTTGATTTCTGCCACCCTGTATATTCTAATGGAATATGGCTGCATCGAAGTTTTGCAAACCAGCTCTATTACATAAACAAATACGTTAAATTAAATAATAATAAACACATTGGGGAAATTTCATTTTGTTGTAATCTTATTGTACTGAATGGATCTGGCCCAATGACATTAATTTTCTTCTTAATATTTTTCTTCAGTGAACTTTTTCTTGCCATTTATGGAATCTACTTTAGCCCCCAATATTCAAAGCAGTGTGTAAGAGTTGCTATGCTTCAGGCAGTTTTAAAGTTACATATTTCACAAACAATCCTTCGGTCTATGGTATATGAAATATAAATAACTTTGATATTTACCACATTGATTGTCCCCTAACCCAGTCTAAAAGAACCCTATGGAGTCTTTTGTTCCCATCTCTAGCCTTTAGAAATATTTCTACTTTTTGTATTTATTACATGTGAGGAATTTTAAAAATATCTTCCAGGGGGGATTTTAAGCCATTTCATAGCAATAGAGGGTTGTTGGCATAGCATGTGTCATTCTCAGTTAATATGGACAGTTTCATGAACATATTGCATTTGGTAGCAGCATTTCTGTTATTAAATTGAAACTGCTGAAATCTGATCAAATCCTACCAAAGCAAAATATCTAATTTATGGATAAAATGATCAAAGTGCCTAATGGCCCTGATGTTTAAAGGTGATTTTACATTGATTTCAGATTGCAACATCTAACTGATTTAGGAGCCTAAATCTCATTTTCAAAAGTGATTGGGGCAGTTAGGAGTCTGAATCCTAGTGATAGCCAATGGAATTTAGGCTCCTAAATCCAGGCATTGTAACAGTGTGCACTGCAAAGCTTATATGACTTTAAATATATGGGCCTACAGGCCTTAGAAGTCTAAGGGTATATCTACACTAGCCCCCTAGATCGATCTAAGGAGGCTAATGAGGGTGACCGAAATTGCAAATCAAGCCTAGGATTTAAATATCCCACGCTTGATTTGCATGTTCCTGGCCGGTCGCCATTTTAGAAATTGACTAGCCCAAAGTAACTGCCCGCATTTACACACGGCAGTGAAACAGGATTCTGATTTAAAGTCCTAACTCGAATTAGCTGATATTCCCCTTGCAATGAAGTTTACCAGCTAATTCAATTTAGGGGCATGGAGAGAGTTAGATGCCTGAGAAATGGATTCTCAGAAGTCAACAAGCAGAGCAGGCAGCTGCCCAACCCAGCCAGGAGTGAAAAGCAGAAGAAACTGGCAGGGATTAGGATCCAGATTCTCAGATTACTTAGGCACCTATCTCTGGTTGGTGGTCTCTGCCATAAACCCGCTCCCAGAGTTAGGCACAAATACAAGGTGAGCCCTTCCTTGAGGGGATGTGGGGATTGACTCTTTAGCCCTCTAATTAATGCACTCACCTGGGACATGGGAGAATCAGGTTCCAGTCCCTGCTCCCATGAATATTAATTATTTATGCAAAGTGGAACAGTTCCAACAGGAGAGACTGAGAGAGATCCACCCCAGCTGATAACTTCCACTTAGCCTGATGATAAGTGGCTTTGTGCACGCCTGCCAGCAGAAACATAAAAACTTTAAAAAACAGCGAATAGTCCTGCAGCACCTAGGTTACAGACTAACATTGCCAGGGCTCAACAATTAATGTAATCTACTCGCCCGTGACGAATAGATTACAAGACGGCACAGCCACGCAGCGCGGTCTGTGCATGAGCAGCATGCAGAACCATGCGGCTGGCGAGCGCGGCTCGCCGTGGCTTGGCGAGCCCTGAACATTGCTATCCCTCTGAATCAGCAGAAACACAGGTATCTATAGCATTAGAAGGCAGCTGAGCTGTGATTTGAGAATATGAGTGGACTTGGTTGCCTAAGGAGTTGTTAGCCCTCAAGCACATTTGAAAATTTTACCTTAGATCTTTATGAAAATAGAAATCCCAAATGTACAATTTCACTGCAGTTCAACAAGGTTTAAGAGTTATAAAGTTCTCTATGTATTTTAAAAAATCAATATTAGCTCCCAAAAAGTCCATTTCCATCTAAAACTCCCCATCACAAACTACAACCCGCTTTTATTATTAATGAAACAGGAGACTCTGAGTGAACAACTATCAGATTTATAAAACCACTAAAATTCTATTGCAAATATAAAATACTTTAACAGTCCCATGAAAAATAAATCAAAGATTAGCCTAGTACAAAGAACTCCAACTTTTATCATTTTTGTCCAAACCAATCTAGCTTAGTTCTAATCTACAGCCAGTCATTATTATTATTATACTCTTCTTTTATTTCAATAACACCCAATACCAGACCTAGCATGGATCAGACCTAGTCAGCAGGATCTATCCTGCTGATTTCTTTATTCATGGTAGCATTCTTCTGATGACTGGAAAGAATCGTAGTGTATGAGTGTCAGCCGACGGTCAGGGCAGTGTGTACGTGCTATACACCCGAGACTTCAACTGCTGGGACCGGGGTCCCTTGCAGCGGGCAACCTGGAGGAGGTTGACGGACGCCCAATGAGTTTACAGGGAGAGCTTATAACACCTTAGATTTCAGCTGCTAGAATTCATAATTCCTTCGCAGAGGGCAGCCTTAGGGAAAGACTGAAAGGTGCCCCAGTGGATCTGCCACCTGGGAGTGACACAAATCCAAACGCCCAAGCTCTCCCTATATCTGTCCCTTAAGACCGGCTGAAGTTATTTTAAATTGTGCCTGGTTCTGTTACAGCAACTGAAGAAGTCAGGTTAAAGCTTAAACAGTTACAGGTTTATTGAGGAAGCTTATAAATCATATGGTTGCAATGGCTATTGTTCTATTTCTTAACTGCTGGCAAATATATATATATATATCTCTTTAAAAAAATGGTTACAAAGAAAATAAAGATAGAAAATAGAGAATAATGGTACCAAATGACAGCTTAATCTTTAAAGAGCTCTATTCTATGCATGCACTAAAACAAAAGGACACATACGGGTACAATTTTTACCCCCTTCTGCGTCGCTCGGTCCCAGCGTGTCAGGCCAGGATCGGTCCCTCAATTCCTCGGAAAGATGAAAATACGAGGTGGGCGTCCCTGTGGAACCTCGGGAGGTCAAAACACCTAACCCGACCAGCAGGTAGAGGGTAGTTTGACACTCAAAAGTGAGTGCGCTCCTGTACCCACCTTTATACCCATTGGGTCACGTATTTCTCTTTATTATCTGTGATGCCAAATGGTTCTGGTCTGTCTTTTGTGAGACCAGTTCTTACAAGGGAGTTGTGAACTTAATTTACACTTGTAAGAGAGAGTTGAGAAGATTAAATTGGAAGTACTGGGCATTCTTTTTCTCAGTGGGAAATTCCTCTCCCAGGGACTGTGTGTGTTCGAATCAACATGGGTGCCAGCCGGGCACTTCTTGCAGCCTCGAGCTCAGTTTATTGCCTTAATCGTTACTCAGAGTCAGAGAACACTCGCATATCCTGATCTCGCATCAAAGCAGATCAAAGCTTAATGGCGATGCTGATTTTCTTATTGTTCCTTCTCTGCCCTGTATACAGACATCTCAGAGGGCAAGCAAGATTGGTTGAGATGGGGGGGGCTGTCTGGCTACAATGAGCATTGTACATAAAAGCATCCTTATTCCCTCAGTTTTGTTTGGTTTTTAATAGCATCTTGAAATTACATTTATTTTTTCTGGGTTGACATAATAATAAGATAACCTTGCAAATCAGGGTTGGTAACTAATGTATCTCAGGCCAAGTCTATACTATAGACCTATAAAGGTATAACCAGGACCACAGATAGTGTGGGAGGGCAAAGAGGGCAGTTGCCCTGGAGCCTGGTGATTCAAAAGGGTCTGGGAAAAGTCTGTTGGCTCGCCCAGGTATAACTGTATCACTCAGGGATGTGAAAATCCATGCCCTTGAGTGATGTAATTATACTAATCTAACACCCCTTTACCCATGGAAACAGTGCTATGTGGACAGAAGAGCTTTTCAAGAAAATGGAGTAACTATGCCAAAGGCAGATACTTTCCCATCTGGGTAGTAATGTCTTCACTAAAGTCTTTTTTAAATAAAGCCACTTTTTCTATGAAGACGACTCCTCAGAGGTTAAGTTAGAAAACATGATAGATAAATTATCTGCGATGTTTCAAGCACTCCTGCCAGTCCTGGTCAAAGGTGTTGTTATAATAGTAATTGATTATTCTTGTTCACTAAACATAATCACCTCAAGTATCTGTGGTAATATCATCCAACTTGGTTGCCTAAGGGGTTGTTAGCCACCTAAGCACACTAGTGTATCTAACCCTCAAACGCTTTTGAAAAATTTACCTTAGGGTATGTCTACACTAGAAAGTTAGTTCGAACTAACGGACGTTAGTTCGAACTAACTTTCCTATGCGCTACACTAGCGCTCCGCTAGTTCGAATTTGAATCGAACTAGCGGAGCGCTTAGTTCGAACTAGGTAAACCTCATTTTACGAGGACTAACGCCTAGTTCGAACTAGCTAGTTCGAACTAAGGGCTGTGTAGCCCTTTAGTTCGAACTAGTGGGAGGCTAGCCCTCCCCAGGTTTCCCTGGTGGCCACTCTGGCCAACACCAGGGAAACTCTATGCCCCCCTCCCGGCCCCGGACCCCTTAAAGGGGCACGGGCTGGCTACGGTGCCCGTGCCAGGTGCAAGCCTGCCAGCACCCAGCTAGCAGACCCTGCACCTGGCACGGCACAGAGCCACCCACCCGATGCCCCCCAGCCCACCCCCTCTTGCCGGGACCAGGCTGGCGGCTCCCGGGAGCTTGCCCTGGACCGCAAGAGGCGGGCACCTTCCTGGGCTAGTGCGGACATCGTGGACCTCGTCCACGATCTCCGCACTAGGCACAGGAAAGTGGCCGTCTAGGGCAGGAGAGCTGCCAGCCTGGCCACCCAGGACCAGGTGTGCATGAAAATCAAGGGGGTCCACTGAGACCCCCGACACTGAGCCCTGAGCTTACAATGGCCGTCCTGGGTCAGACCAAAGGTCCATCTAGCCCAGTAGCCTGTCTGCCCACAGCGGCCAACCCTAGGGACCCTGGAGGGGATGGACCGAAGACAATGACCAAGCCATTTGTCTCGTGCCATCCCTCTCCAGCCTTCCACAAACTTTGGGCAGGGACACCACTCCTACCCTCTGGCTAATAGGACTCCATGGACCCAACCTCCATCACTTTATCTCACTTCCCTTTAAACTCTGTTCTAGTTGTAGCCTTCACAGCCTCCTGCAGCAAGGAGTTCCACAGGCTGACTATTTGCTTTGTCAAGAACAACTTTCTCTTACTAGTTTCAAGCCTGCTACCCATTCCTTTCCTTTGGTGTCCTCTAGTCCTTCTTTATGGGAACTCAGGAAGAACTTTTCTGAATGCACCCTCTCCACCCAACCCCTGCTTTTAGAGACCTCTATCCTGTCCCCCCCTCCGTCTCCTCTTTTCTAAGCTGAACAGTCCCAGTCTCTGTAGCCTCTCTTCATCTGGGACCTGTTCCCAACCCCTGATCATGTTAGTTGCCCTCCCCTCTCCCAGCCTTTCTCTTCCCCTCTCCCACCTCCTTTTCCCAGTCTCCCCCAGTTTTTTTCAATAAAGACAGAGTCAATGTTGGAAGAAACGTTATCTTTATTTTGTACATCAATAAGAAGGGGGGCTAGGGAAGGGCAAGTGGAAGGAGGTGAGGGAGGAATGGGGTACGAGCCCCCGATGGGGAGGACTGGGCTGGCTCTGCGGGCTTCTGGGGGTGGAAGCTCTCCTGCAGCCCCCCAATTACTCCCTCTCCCCAGATGGCAGCCTGCGGCAAGTGCAGCCGGGCTGATGGCCGAGTGGTGTGATGTGCCCAGTGTGGGCACTCAGGGCACTCCAAGCCAGAACTTCTTTGCAAGCGGGGCACCCCTTAGAACTGTGTGTCCGGGGTGGGGGTCGGGACCCTTTAAGCGCAGCCCTCGGCTAGCCTGAGACAGTATCTCCATGCTCTAAGTCCTCCTTTTATGCCCTGCCGGCACTGCTTCCGGCCATCATTAAGCCCTGTTCAGAGTCCACTCAATGTGGACTTAGTAGTTCGAACTAGCAAAACGCTAGTTCGAACTAGTTTTTAGTTCTAGATGCGTTAGTTCGAACTAGCTTAGTTCGAATTAACTAATTCGAACTAAGTTAGTTCGAACTAGCGCTGTAGTGTAGACGTACCCTTAGATCTTTATGAAAATAGAAATCCCAACATGGCCAATAGCAATAAAATGTGCAACATACTCAGGAATGATTGTGCATAGCCATTTTCCCAAATGGTAGAGAAAGGTATCTATAGCACTAGGAGGCAGCTGAGGGCAGTTGTTTAGTATTTGGGTTTTTTTTTCAGTACACACTGATGCAATGGCTTAGCTCATGTTCTGGGTGTGGTTCTACAGTGCTTGAGAAGCACAGCCGCATGGTTCACAGAGAACATTCCTTAGATCACTGAATACTGATGGCTGGTCAAATCCTTTTGACTAGTTTATTGCTGACTGGGGTGCTTTTGAATGATGCACTATGATAATAAGGATGAACCCATCTGCTATTAATGTGAATGCCATACATAGTTTCTCTGATATTTCTATTGTGACTGAGAATTAACTGGGCCATTATTTTAATGGGTTTCTTTACTATTCCTTCAGGGTCCCATCAGTTGGAGGGAAAGAGTGGCAAACAAACAGGGGAAAAAATGAGAGAGCCCATTAAGATGATATATAAATGTGGTTACATTAATAGGAGAAAATAGGCTAAATAAATATAATTTTGGATTCCTTCCAATGGTCTCTGAAGAACTAAGGAATGTTTTTGCTGTTCAGTTACGCAGCTGACCAGGGCTATGGCCATGAAAGAGACATGTGTTTGTTTGCCTTTCACTTTTCAGCATGAAATATAGTCCGGTCTTGTTTCCTTTGCCATTGGTGCTGTCCAAATGTCTCTGAGCAGAGTACTGTCATGCCTATTTGCAAAATTACCACCTCCACCCCAGGACTGGAATACATCCATTGAAAGTTTGAAGAGGGGAGAAGGAGAAGTGTTTTTTGTTATTATTTGCTGCTGCTGTTATTACAGCTTTGCCTTGTCAGTATCTAAAATAAGCCACTTTTATTATGCTGAGACTGGAGGCTGACCTGGCATGGCTTACTCTGCTCAGCCTGCTGGGCCAAGGAGGGGCTCTGTCCTTCCACCATACTTCCCCACAGCACGTTCAACTCCAGTCCCTGGCAGCCAGGTCTGGATGGGCCAGAGCTGTTTCTCACGCTGGCTGAGGGTGGATGCTCAGGGTTGCTGCTCTGTGCAGCGTGGTGACTGCCTATGAGAACCCACCTGGGGAGGTGGTGGCGACTTGCCCTTTCTGTTCCCCACCTGGGCTCATTTGCAAGGGACAGGGATCAGAAATGTAATGGGTAGGGAAGCTGCAATGAGAGAAGGACAGAGTCACCCCCTCTATCACCACACACACAGATAACTCTGGCAGGGACAGTATAGCAGCACTGCGCAGGATGAGGGGTCACTGGCCAAGGTGCCAGGAGAAGGATCTCTCTGCTCAGCCAGAAGTAGGGGCATTGCCTGCATCCTGTGAGGTGTCCACAAGAGCATGGAAGTTAAAGAGAAACAATGTGGTCTCCCTGGGTTGCAGCTGGCCTTGGCCCAGCCCACAGGCACCTGATCCCTGCATTTGTGGCCCCTACCCCCCCAGCAGCCAGGGGGATTGGTGCCCTGGCCCCGGCCCAGAGAGGTTGGAAATTCCAGAAGCAATACATGGGTTGGTCGTGTATCCTCCTCTTTACATTGTGCTCCCTCATAACAGCAGGTATGAGTCCCCTCTGGCTGAAACTTTTTACGAATGTGGTTTTTACTTCTGTAATGCCACTGTCTAAAATGCCACAACTGATTCCACCCCATGTTGTGTGTGTGTGGGGGGGGGGGGGGTGCAGAAGGACACGCCCTCACTCGGGTGGAGAGGAGACTGAGGAGATCTTCTGTTCAGCTCTAACGAGATGCTCCTGACCTGCCAGGCTTGTTCTGCCTGGGGGGAGGGGCTTACAATGGGAAAATGTGCCCCGGGTGACGAGAAGGACTGATCTATCTCAGACTGCTGACAGCAGCAACAGGCCAACTGAGAGAGAGACAGCCACAGGCCTCGTTGCTGCAGCAGCCACATAGCCCAGGTGCACCACAATATGCCCCAAGAGGAGGTTCTGGAGATGACCCCCATTAAGGACTATAAATGTGCTGATAGATTAAGCTCAAAGAATGGGATCCAGGAAGATTGCCCAATAGCCAGGTCACTTTTGCCTTTGTTTTCAGAGAGTCCCCACTCTCATAAGTGAAAGAGGGGGGTCCTTGTTTTTGGCTGTTTCAGTCAAAGAACCCCTCCCATGCTATGAACTAGGGGGGAAGATGCTACAAATGACAAGAAGAGGACTCTGACTGGGACTAAAGGGACTCCTTGCCCCTCCCTGATGATCTGGAGCCTTTTGGTTGAACCTTTTTTTTAAAAAAAAAAGTCCAATTTTAATAATCGGTATGTCATTTTCTCATGTTTGTGTTAGAGACGTGAAACATGTTGCATCCACATGCCAATACCCAAATACCCTAATAGCCAATTATGACAAATACTTTTTCAGTAAGTTTAATTGTCTCTTAGGCCATGTCTATGAGGTTGGAATTAGTAGGTCTAGTGAAGACACACTAATTCAAACCGAGAGGGCGCTCCCATCAATGCTGGTAGTCCTGCTTCCACAAGGAGTAAGGAAAGTCGAAAGGAGAGTGTGCTCCCTTCAACTTCCCGCACCAATTTTGGATGGTGCCAAAATTGGACTTAAGATACTTCAACTTAAGCTGCACAATTAGCGTAGCGGAAGTTGTGTATCTTAATTTGAACTTATCCCTAAGTGTACACCAGGGGTTAGAAATGTAACCAGGTCAGTGCCACAGTGGACATGGACAACCTAAAATGGTTCAACTTTCCCTTTCACTGCTGCTCAGTTTCCTTGCACGATCTTCCAGAAAGCAATGCATTCCTACATCTGTAGCTAATTACCCAGAGAAAAGCTTAAAAAAATGAGTGGACCTGTGTGACGGGGCACTGAGACCCCGCACCCAACCCCCAAGACTCTGTGCCCTGGGAGAAGGGCAACAGAGCAGGTACCGCCGCTGCGCCGGCTGCTCAGGCGCTGCGGCTCAGCGGGGCAGCTCCACGGCACGGCTGAGCAAAGCTGCGGATCAGCTGATTGGGGCCGCCCCCCCCCCCGGGCTGGCGGAGAGCCATAAAAGCTACCCGGCTGCCAGGGACTGGGGGAGGAGGCGAGGAGGCCGAGAGAGCGCCCCCCCCCAGAGGGCAGAGAACCGGGAGGGACACCGACGGGCTCCGCGGAGGGCAACCCGGCAGTAGAGAAGCCGCGGGAACACTGCTAGCATCGGCAGAGGAGACTGGCAGGGAAGGATTGACACCCTGGAACCGGGTTAGGAGGAAGGAAGGAAGCAGCCCAGGGCAGGGCGGCGAGATAGCCGGTGGGCTGGTGCGTTTAGGGGCACGCCCCCACCAGCTGGACCGAGACTAACGGTAGTCTCCGTCCTCAGGGCCCTGGGCTGGGGTCCGGGAGTGAGGGCGGGCCCGTGCCCCCCTTCCTTCTCTCCCCCCGAGGGAACACTGGCCATGAACGGGCTCATCGCCCGAGACTGAACAGCTTTCGTGGGAAGACGAGTGACCACTCCTTCTCCCCCCCCCCCTCCCAGAGACAGGCCGAGGGTGGGGACACGGTCACACCCTGTAGCATCTTAGAGACCACTCGTTGTTTTTAAGCTTTTTTTAAAGTTCCAGACTAACATGGTTACCCCTCTGACACTTAATTACCCAGAGGGCCCTGTAACCTGAACTGTTTAGATGAATACTGGAGTGGGCATGGGCAAAACTTACATTGATTCAGCAGGGCTTGCATGAGCTTGCTGAACTATTTCTGCTTGAACTGATTTTATGTATTGTACAAGGTTCCTCTCTCAATTACAGACAAACTCTTTACCCTTCGCTATCCTTGTGTACTTCAGCCATGTAACCTCTTCACATGCAGGTCACCAAGATCATGAGTCCAAAGCTCTGTTCCCATGGAAATCAATTAGAGGTTTTCATGTGCAAGGAAGAAAGTATTAGACCTGGTGTGCTTTTTGCCATGCCATTAGTCTGTGGTCAGTAAATGTGTTCCTGGAAAACAGTTCCCACTAAGGGCTGGATCATGGCATTTAAGCACTGGCCTAAATTTGTAGGAGATGCAGTCACACTTTGCAGGAGTGGAGTAGGCAGAAAGGTTCGCTAGAGGAACTAGCCTTCGAAATGTGCACTCCCTCGCCAGGGTTCCCAGTGTGCAGAGAGAGAGTCCCAGTTGTAGGCCAATTTGGTAAAATGCAGTCTGCTCTTTTTTCCACACCCAAACAACTCCTCCCTGAGCCTTTTGAGGTGATTTGCATCCTGTGAATGCAAAATCTGTACCCTTGGCCTTTTCACAGGACCAGAGCTTTTTGACATCTCTCCACATGCACAGAGACCAATCTAGCCCGACAGCTCAGTAATATTATTTTCCAGTTTCTGAAAAAGCATTTCTCTAACAAACAATATGTTTCTGTAGACCAACACTACTTGTAAGCCAGCTCCTAGTATATGTTGTGTCAGGCATTTGTTATAGCAAAAGACTGTGCTAGAGATTCAGACATACTACTAGGTGGCTAAATTTTGCTGGTCAAAAAGGAAATTTGTCTGATTTAGTGACATCTCTTTGAAAGCAAGTCAATCTAACACATTGGTTTGATCTCTCATCTAGAGCTCAACAACTAGGTAATTTAATTAAACTCTCAAATACTGGGTTGCTAAATTTCTCTGTTCTACAACCAGTAAGAGATATGACCTTATAAGTCAAATAACACTTGTCTGCAATAGTAGAGTGTGTATTCCAGTACTGATTTACACCTTTTGAATTGGCCCAGGAAGAGAAAACCACCTCCCAGTGGTCTTAATACTTACCCACTCAGTGCAAGAAGAAAACTAATAAACTAATTAATCACAGCAATTCCCACAGCTATGCTGGATGTGTAGCAAAAATGCTGGCGGTCTCCTGGCCATGCATTCACAAAAGCATAAAAAGTCTTGCTGAGGGACCAGTCATCAAAATGACTTCTTCCCATGTCAGAGCTTTGGTTTTAATGATCCCACAAAAGCCAGTGAAACATTGTCTCAGCATTGTCATTTGAGCAGCAATTCTCAAAATTATTTATGTCGTTCATTTGACAGCAGCTCTGAAAGTTTTATATATAAGTGAAGAAGTTATATATATAAGTGAGAAATTTGAGTGTAACCAGGCAAGAGTACAAATGACGATCTCAAATATAATTCAGAAGCAGATGAGGATGAGATATATTACAGCTACCCAGAGTCAATCTTCATTGATGGGTCATGTTTTCTTTAATCATTTTTGTTATTCTTCTCTGGGCTTTCTCCAGTTTGTTCACATCTTTTGTGAAATGTGGCACCCAGAATGGGATGCAGTTCTCCAGCTGAAGCCTTATGTCATGAGCATGGACGAGAATGGAAAAATTACTTTTTGTGTCTTGCTTACAGCACTTCTGCTGATATATCTTAGAATGATGTTTGCTCTTTTTTTAACAAGTGTTACACTGTTGACTCATATCTAGCTTGTGCTCCACAATGACTCCCAGATCCCTTTCCTAGGCAGTCATTTTCCATCATGTATGTGTGCAACTGATTGTTTGTTCTGAAGTGAAATGCTTTGCATTTGTCCCTGTTGAATTTCATCTTATTTACTTCATTCGATTTCTCCAGTTTGTCCAGATAATTTTGAATTATAATCCTATCCTCCAAAGCACTTGCAATCCTTCCAGTTTGGTACTCTCCATGCCTTTATCTAACTCATTGATGAAAATATTGAACAGAACCAGACTCAGAACTGATCCCTGTGAGACCCCATTCATTATGCCTTTCCAGCTTGACCGTAAATCACTGATAACTACTCTCTGGGAACAATTTTCCAATTAGCTATGCACCCACTTGATAATAGCTAAGATACCTCTGCAGTCAGCTCTTTGAGTATTCTAGGATGCATTCCATTAGGCCCTGGTGACTTGAAGACATCTAACTTGTCTAAGTAATTTTTAACTTGTTCTTTCCCTATTTTAGGCTCTGATCCTACCTCGTTTTCTCCAGCATTTACTCTGTTAGATGTCCAATGGACACCAACCTTCCTGGTAAAAATGGAAACAAAAACATCAGTTAGCACTTCTGCCATTTCCACATTTTCTATTATTGTGTTTCCCCCTCACTGAGTAACCTACCCTGTCATTGGTCTTTCTCTTGCTTTTAATGTATTTGTAGAATGTTTTCTTGTTACCCTTTATGTCTCTATCTAGTTTAATCTCATTTTGTGCCTTTGCCTTTCTAATTTTTCCCCTACATACTTATATTATATGTTTATATTCATCCTTTTGCAATTTGACCTAGTTTCGTCTTTTTGTACAATTATTGAGTTTCAGAACATTGAAAATCTCCTGACTAATCCAGTGTGGTCTCATGCCATACTTCATATCTTTCCAGTGCTGTGGGATAGTTTGCTCCTCTGCCCAACAACAAAGTATTTGGTAATGAACATTTTTCAGAATCAGAAACAAGCAGAAAAGTTGGGTGTGGAGAGGAAAGCACTTTGTATGTACTCCCGGTGTTACAGTGTGTGGTCTGAATTTCTTCTCCCTTCTAAATAATCCACTGCATAATTATCCTGTTGACACTGAATAGCTACTCTCAATCAAGCTATTATTCAGTACTCCAACATTATCTGAAAATCATTTAAATAACTATTAAATCCGTATCAACTATGAATGAATAAATAAAAAGCTAACAGTTTGCAGCCTATCCCTCTCCAGATAAGTCCCAAAACTTAACACTGGTTAATGTGGTGGGTATCAATCAAAGAGTCATGCCATTCTTTCACTTCATGAAGTATTTACATTTTAAGCTCAAACTAAAAGGTATACCTCAGGATTCTCTTCCCAAACTTCATTCGGAGCATGGAGAGGGGTATATTTAAGGTGTTCTGGACTTGTAGAAATATGTTTTAGCGAATAAATCCATTAGAGGTAGCAAGGAGAAATAGGATATCAAATCTCCATGGCTTAGGCGTCTTGTGTGGGTTCTGAGTTTGATTTATATCGTACAAAATAAGGACTGATGTGAATGGTGAGATTTGGATACAGATGGAAAGCTTACTGGAAAGAAACAATTGCACTGGGTCAGCTTACATGAGGTAAAAGCCACAACAGGTCATACTTGTGATTCTCACTGCTAAGCCAAAATCTTTCAGACATGAGGTAGCATTAATTGGAGCTGTTTCAGCTAAAACTGTAGTTCTTTGTCTGCCTTGAAAGAAATGGCCAATGGAAATCTATAACTCACCAAAACCACCATCCTCTAGAATTTTCCTCTATGGTTTTATATGCGCTGCACCCTTCCCCCGCTTTGTGGTTTCAGTCAGCTGACTTAATTTACAGATGCTGTTCCAGTAAACTGCTTAAGCCTCTTATAAATAAATAAAGGGTACTCCAATAATCTATTTTTCCATTTTTCTAGGGCATTGTGGGGAAAGCAGTACAGTGATGTAAGGAAGGTTTCAAAAGCTGTTTGCCAATAAAAGAATACAAAGTAAGACTGCTTTGTGGTTAGAGTCAACTGCACAAGTTCACTCAGTGCTTTCTTTTGAGGTTTTCCATCCTTTTTGTAAGTAACCACGCTAGCTAATTGACTCCTCTGGAGTTTCATGTGCTGGAAAATTCATTTGCTGTAGAGGTACAATCCTTTCCCCCTCACTTGCAGCTGAAAATGGAAGAAGGGCATGTTCATCAATGGTGCAGCCTTCATAGATATCAAGAGGATCTCTTCAAACCATCCTTTTGAGAGAGAAAATATTTCACAGGATGATCTCTAAGGCTCTTAGTTCTATGGCTGGCACTTCTCCCACCATTCCTGACCTCCCTGCTCCCAACTGTACTGAAAAATGTTCTTTTGAAAGCCAAAACTGGATCTCTTTGTATGCGTATTTTGCCATCTATGATCACAGTAACAGCTAATCCCACAGTGTTTAAAGTCTGAGAACCCAACATGAGGATGCCAGTTATACATTTAATGGCCTTAAAAGTCTCTATTAGGAATTTCATTTTGCTAATGAAAAGAATATGCCAGGTTGACAGACAGTTTTGGAGTCAGGTGTATAACCTGCTGGAGCTGAAACATGAGTTTAATTTTCAGCTCTCAGACAGAAAAGCAGTGGTGGGGTTATTTTGAGTAAGCAATTGGCCAAAGAGAGGGAAGGACTCAAAATTGGGGGGGGGGGGTGACCCTTGCTTAGTGGTTCTAACCAATAAGGGTATGTCTATGCAGCAAAGTTATTTAGAAATAACAGCCGTTAATTTGAAATAACTTTCCTAGTGTCTACACAGGCAAACCGCTATTTCGAAATTAATTCGAAATAGCGAAGGGCTTATTTCGAATTTGATAAACCTCATTCCACGAGGAATAATGCCAAATTCGCAATAGCTATTTCGAAATAAGTGCTGTGTAGATGCTTATATCGAAATAGGGGGCTCCAGCCTTCCCTGTGTGCCCTGGTGGCCACTCCAGCCTCAACCAAGAACACTCCACTCCCTCCCCCCTCCCTGGAGCCCCTAAAGGGGTTGACTCTGGCCACAGTGCCTGTGCCAGCTCCAAGCCTGCCAGCCCAGAGCCAGCAGTCACTGCCCCTGACCCAGTGGCCCCACAATATGAGCCAGCAAGCCACTGGCAGCCAGCCCAGGAGCAGTCTGCCAGCTCCCAGGAGCCTGCCAGGGCCGAGAGGAGGTGGGCACCATCCTGGTCCAGAGTGGAGATCATGGACCTTATTCAGGTTTGGGGAGGGATGCCCCCAACATCCATGATCTCCACACTAGATGGAGGAATGCAGCCGTCTATGGCAGGATAGCTGCCAGCCTGGCCACCAAAGGCCACATGCAAACCCAGGAGCAGGTTTGCATGAATATCAAGTTGGTCCAGCAAGACCCCCAACCCTGAGCTTCCCCTCCCCCTTCTTCTCCTTGCTTCCCACTTCCAGGTCCCTCCTCCCAGGTTTCCCCCTCCCCTCTCCCACCCTCTCTCTTCCTCCTCTCCCGCCTCCTTTCCCCAGTCTCACCAGAGTTTCATCCCTTTATTTGACATCAGGAAGGGAAGTTAGGGAGGGGTAAGTGGAAGGTCGTGAGGGAGGAAGGAGGCACAAGCCCCCAGTGGGGCAGATCAGGGAGGTTCTTAGTGCTCCTCAGGGAGGAATCTCTCCCACAGGGCCTCCTGGATTCTGACAGCCCCCGATGGACCTCCCGGATGGCAGCCTGCAGAAAGTGCAGCCAGGCTCACAGCAACGTGTCTACAAGAAGCACCAGAGTGCCCAGGAGCAGCTCTGGCTCCATGTTGCAAAGTGCTGTGATGTCCCGAGTGAGAGCAACCAGAGCACACAGAGACAAAATGCTTTACTGTCCCTCATCGAGGTAGGCAAGCAAGCAGGGAAAGCTGAGAATTGGCTGTCCAGGAGGGGTCCCTTTAAGCATAGGCCTCCGATAGCCTCAGGCAGCAGCCACACAAAGTAACTCCTAACCTGATGCCCTGCCAGACCTGGTTCCGGCCGGCCTTAAATGTGATCCAGCATCCACTCAGCTATTTTGAAATGCATTTTGTGCATAGATGCGTTATTTCGAAATAACTTATTTTGAATTAACTATTTCAAAATAAGATATTTCGAAATAACACTGTAGTGTACACATAGCCTAAGGGACTAACAAAAATATATAGTATTATGAGCTTTTATGGATAAAAACCACTTCATCAAATGATGAGCTGGAGTGGAAATTACAGAAACCAAAGTTACTTAAAACAGAAAAGAAGAGGAAAAAAGCTGCCTGTCAATTGTAGGACTGGTGCTAATGAGGCTAATTAAGTGGACAGGAAGTGTCCCATACTTAGCTTTTGATGTTTAAAATGCAGTGTTAAAGGCAGGGGAGACTGGGACATTCTAGCATAGGATGCTTTCAATCTCTTTTGTGACAGCTCTTCCATTGTAATTAAATAATTGAATAATTAAATATTAATATTAAACATCAATTGGACCAGGAAGTGAAAATCACTCTATTATTATTTATACATATTATTGTGGTACCTAGGAGCCCTGATCATGGACCGAGTACTAGGGGTTGTACAAACACAAAACAAAGTTGAAATGGCAGGTTTCACAGTTTCTTTCATCTGTTAACATACTAGGCCCAGTTCTCAGACCGACTTTAGCCCCTTTGCACTTTGGAGAGGGCGGCTTTGCGCTCCTGGAAGGGGCAGGGCTGGGGCAGCCAGCCCTCAGTGCCACCTGTATCATGATGGCCCTCATCCCCACAAATCCTCAGTGCTATTCAGTGCTCCAGCAGCAAGTTAAAGGGCTGGGGACTCCAGGCTCTTTTGAATCGCTGGCCCTGAGGCACTTGCCCCTTTTCCCCCTCCCCCTGTTGGCAGGCCTAGATAAAACCATTCCACTCCCTGGTCATCACCCCATGAATTGAACATTCCGTTTATCTTAGGGTCTCCTTCATATGTAGCTAGCCTAGATTCTGAATCCAGACATCACCAGTTCCTGTTGCATACATCAGCCCATCACATTTCTGAAACACCAGCTATATTGACCCCTCTTGCTAAAGCAAAACATTCCAGTTCCTTGTGTTTGACTTTAACAGTCTGGCTGCACGATACATATTTGTACTTTTTAGTCCAGACAAATTAGGGCAGCCTGTCTTATTAACTCCGCTTACTGTAGCTGAAACCTTGCCTTTGCTTGGGTGGATGCCTGTACCACAACTTCCCTGCCTTTGCCAGTCAGTAGTTTCTGGCAAGTTCTTCTCCAGCAAATTCATTTTGAAAAGAGGAAAAACTAGTTAAAGTAATTTGCTGGTTCTAATTTTCAATCAGTTGCAGAATCCTCTACAAAGATGTGGGGAAGGGGGGAGCTTTCTGAGCTGGCTCCAGGAGCTGGTAGTTCCATTTCCAGTGAGGGATACTGGTTACAGTGGCTGCTCAGACTGACAGATCTGATGCCCACTGTTATGAGTGATAGCAGATGTTCTGTAATTATACAGGCCCTTCTGTACTAGGATGGTAACCACATTAATTAGAACTATTTTTTAAGAATGGTGCAAACATAGGTTCATCAAGATTTCCTTACCCACTGTGAATAGGCTTGATTGCATTTTAAATAGTGTAACAGAGCATGTTTTAAAGAGCTGCTCCCCTAGTCCTCTCCATTGTGTAGTTTTGTGGTGTTATTAATTGTAACACCACAAAACTACACAATCACAAAACTACATAAGCGTTCCATTGTGTAGTTTTGTGGTGTTACAAATCCTATTATGTTTGTAATATAAACATACAGATCATTGTTGCAACCACAGTTAAATGTTGCAAAGTTGGCCAAGTGGGCTGTCTATAAAAAGCTTATGAGTTGTTGG
The DNA here is from genome assembly GCF_052426305.1 of Pelodiscus sinensis. NCBI lineage: Eukaryota > Metazoa > Chordata > Testudines > Trionychidae > Pelodiscus > Pelodiscus sinensis. Next base: position 154,004,275 of record NC_143053.1, read on the forward strand.
TTTTGTTTATACTATTCATATACATGTGTCATTTTTGTACTTGAAGTTACGAGTATTGGCCATATATTGTATTTCAAATGGTTGCTTCTGGGAGATATCAACAGGAGGCTATGAAAGGACTATTAGTGAATAGAAGGACCTGATTGACAATGGCCCTAGGATGATGCCAATTCACATCGGATGAGATTTTTCTCGGTGAACATTTAGACTAGCATGGCCCCAAAGGCTTCTGCTTGTAAAAAACTGAATCATGCATGGACAGGAGATTTGCTCATGTGACAAACTTCGTTTTGTAGTTGTATTTTTCCACAGAGAACAATGGGAGTCCCTTCGTGTGGCTGATGATATAAAAAGGGCCATGGAAGGTCTTCCATTTTGTCTTGAGTCCTGTGCTATGAACTGAAGCTTGAAACAAAGGACTGACCCTGATGACCTGTCATAACAGTATAGTCCAGAGACTTTGTTTGAGACAGCAGATTATTCCATCTCTGCTAAAGCCTGCATCAAGAACTTTACAATTGGCATATGTATTTAACTCCTTTAACAATTTTAACTCTCTCCCTTTCTTTCTGTTTCTGAATGAACCTTAGGATTTTAGATTCTAAAGTATTGGCCATCCGCACACTTTTTAGGTAACATATGAATAACAAATTGACTTGGGAATGTAGCTGATCACTTGGGATCAGAAGAACCGTTTTTGATTTGGTGAGATTGTTTTTTCATAACCTCTCACCTGTATGTGGAGCGGTACAGATGGTGGCACAGGAAAACTGGGGTATCTGAAGGGAATTGCTTGTATGATTTCTGCTTGGTCAGTGTAGGAAACAGAAGTGCTCTTTGCAACTGGCTTTGTGTGCATTATAGTGGAGGACCCCCAATCTTGGGCTGTAAGTAGCTCTGTCTGAACAATCTGCCCTGAATTAACCTTCACAGGAGTATCCTCCAGAACCACCGTCTTACAAGCTTAAGAAGAAAATGTAAGGCAAATGATTTTATAACATACTCAAGTTTAGAAGTGTGATAAGTAGAACTTTAAGAAGCATGTGTATGTTTACCACACCGTTTAATACCCATGAAAATCTGGATGCAGACTTTGAAGGGATGATCACTAGGAAGAAATTTCAGCAAGCTGGTTGATGACTAACTTGAAGAAAGTAATAAGGCTGAGTATTCTTTATAGACCCTCTGACTCCTCTAACTGGATTGGTTTGCTGTTATGATCCATTTAGGTTCACTGTAGTTGAACAAAATAGCATGACTGAATTATGGGAGGCATAAGAGTCTTTGAGAAGAGTTGCACTTTGGTTTTTCTATCATGGGGCAACAGGGGTTTTATTCTATGACCTGTTAGAGACCTTAACTCAATAATTCACTCTTATTCAGACATCTCCCAAAGGCCAGGTTTACCAAAAGTTAATGTCACAATTCCTGGATGATCCTGATGTCCTCTGTTATGAAAAAAAAAAAATCAATAGAAAAACACCCAGAGAACAAGATTGATGATCTTGTAGCCAACGATTTTAATTCATTATTCATTTATTGTGTGATTTTGTGATTGTTATAGCATATATATTCATTGTATGTATAGTAGAATGAATGTATAGAATTTTAAAAGTATAGGATTGTTCAGTATTTAGAGGAACTATGTATTAGACATGAGTAAAACAAGCTGAAATACAAGAACCTGTAGGTTAAACCCTGCAAGACCTTAGCTTAGCTATTTTAGGCCTTGAAGACAAGAAATTACATAAGTGACCAGAAAATAACCTTAAGCTTATGGGAAAAGAGGCACCAACTGATAATATCATGCAAAATTTCTCAGAGGGTAATGTTAGTTCATAAAAATACCAAAAAAGGAGCAACTGTCTCAGACATGTGTCTTAATCATGGGATACAGGTTGTGCATCAATGCTAACAAGAATAAAGGGAACTTAACTAGCCTATAGAAAATTGGGGTTCCTTAAGTTTCCAGGGAACATAGACACATAGAGAATGTAGGTGTAGACAGAATCACAGTATAAAAAGGGGATGCCCAGCATGGGAAAACTGAGCTCCCTCTGGCAGACTCCAGCAGAATCCTCTTTTGTATCGACAGTTAATCCAAGTGAGGACCAGCAGACCTTGGGTGTGTCTACACAGCAACATTATTTCAAAATAACTTAGTCCGCGTCTATACAGCAGGCAGTTATTTCGAAATAATGTCGAAATACTGTCAAGCTGGAGGATTTCTTACTCTGACTCCAGAGTACAAGCGGTACAAGCGCTAAGGGAAGTCGGAGGAAGAGTGCTCTATTTCAAAATAAGTGCCGTGTAGATGCTCCCAATTTTGAAATAAGCAATTTTGAAATAAGCTACGCAATTGACGTAGTTCAATTTGCATACCTTATTTCGAGTTAAGCCCTGCTACGTAGATGCACCCTTTGAGAGGGGCAACAGATTCTAACATTGCCTATGAGGAAGTGAGTATGTCTACAGTTACAGCTGGTGCATGGTCTAATCTTGTTGAAAATATCTGTGCTGCTACTTTTATGATTGTATTGACAATTCTAAATAAATGACTAAGATCTTATAATTTTATGTGTTGTTTGCCTACCATTTCTTGTGTTCCTAGGGGTGCTACACCCAGAATAATAGAGACAACTCTTGCCCTTGAGACTGTAGTTGCTAGAGCAGAACCCCAGGAATTAACTGCAATTAAAAGTCTACAACTTTATGGGCAACTTTATGAAGTCAAAACTATGCCTTCAAGAGCTTACATTCCAGAAACATTTCCAATTTCATATTCCCATTGAAAGAATCATAGCCAATCCGTCTGCTCCGGGGAAGGAGCTCTGTAAAGCTATGGTTTTGAAAACTTAAGTTTTTAAAACTGTACAGAGTTATCACACCATTCCCTGGCTTGCTTCCAGTCCTTCACAGTTACATAACTGAGACAAAGATGCTTGCAGGTCACAGGGTGCTTCCGACAACACTAATATAACAGAAACTGTGGACCTTTCCTCAGTTTCATGAAGCTTCAGCACAGGATTCATGAAGCTTCAGCACAGTTTCATGAAGCTTCAGCTTAAGCTTTTCAACTTTGGAGGTCTGCACTTCCTCCTCATGGACCTTAGCCCACTGCTCAAAAGCCTATTGCTGTAAATTCTCCATCCTTTTTCTGTGTGATCCAACTAGAAGGATTCCTATTTGAGAGAGTTTGTCTGCAAGAGATATAAACCATCTCCTAAGATAACATGCGTGACTGAAAAGAGTTATTTTCACAGGAGTACTAGTAGCAAGCCTGGGGGAACTAGAGGGGGGCAGTGAGGTCATATCTTTAAAATGCTGCATTTCTAATTTGCAGATAAAGGGGAAAAAGTGTTTCATGGCAACTCACGCCGCATAGCTATGATTCAAAAGACAGAAACCAACCTTTAATGTCATATAAGTCCCTCAGGACCTTTATCTCCTTGTCTAGTACCATGTGTTCATTCCTGGAATATATATACACACACAATAAAGTGTGCTTAAAGGATTACATTCTGTGGACTTGAGATAATGGAACTGTAAATAAGCCAAGACACCTAGAATTCAGTAGATACACATTATCGTAGCCTCAAAGTCAGCAAAATGTGCAAAAAAAAACACCCCACATTAAAAACACTCTAAAATTCTCTTACACTTGGCTTAGAAATTGGCTCAGAAGAATCCCACAGATTTTCAAAGGTTTTGGTAATAAAGAGGAGACAAAGATTATATATATATATATATATATATATACAGGCAGTCCCCTGGTTACGTACAAGATAGGGACTATAGGTTTGTTCTTAAGTTGAATCTGTATGTAAGTCGGAACTGGCATCCAGATTCAGCCGCTGCTGAAACTGACCAGCGGCTGACTCCCGGAAGCCCGAGGCAGAGTTGCTCTGCCCCGGGGCTTCCTGGAATCAGCCGCTGATCAGTTTCAACAGGCTGAATCTGGACGCCAGTTCTTACATACAGATTCAACTTAAGAACCCCAGGGGTCCCCAAGTCAGCTGCTGCTGAAACTGATCAGCGGCTGATTCCAGGAAGCCCGGGGCAGAGCAACTCTGCCTCGGGCTTCCTGTAGTCAGCGCTGGTCAGTTTCAGCAGTGGCTGACTTGGGGACGCCTGGGGCAGAGCAGCTGGGGTGCTGCTGGGTTGCTCCAGTAGCGCCGCTCCTCGGCGTTACTGGGCCAACCCAGCAGCACCCAAGCTGCTCTGCCCCAGGCGTCCTGATTCAGCCGCTGCTGAAACTGACCAGCAGTGGCTGAATCAGGATGCCTGGGGCAGAGCAGCTGGGGTGCTGCCGGGTTGGTCCAGTAGCGCCCAGAGCGGCGCTACCGGACCAACCGGCAGCGCCCCAGCTGCTGTACCACAGGCGTCCGGAGCAAAGCCACGGAGCACGGGGACAGTGGGACAGCCCAGACAGTCTCCAACAGACCAGGGAGAAGGGGAGCAAAGTCTCTGAGGACGCCGGCAGCGGGACAGCCGCGGCGCATCTGGGCTGTCCGTTGCCCACTTGCTCCCCGGCTTTGCTCCCCATTTCCCTGGTCTGCTGGAGACCAACAGACCAGGGAGACGGGGAGCAAAGCAGAGCAAAGCCGTGGAGCACGCGGGCAGCAGACAGCCCAGACGCGCTGCGGCTCTCCCGCTGCCGGCGTGCTCCGCGGCTTTGCTCCGCTTTGCTCCCCGTCTCCCTGGTCTGCTGGAGACCAGCAGATCAGGGAGACAGGGAGCAAAGCCACTGAGCACGGGCAGCAGGACAGCCGCGGCGCGTCTGGGCTGTCCTGCTGCCCCCGTGCTCCACGGCTTTGCTCCGGACACCTGTGGTACAGCAGCTGGGGCGCTGCCGGTTGGTCCGGTAGCGCCGCTCTGGGCGCTACTGGACCAACCCGGCAGCACCCCAGCTGCTTTGCCCCAGGTGTCCTGATTCAGCCACTGCTGGTCAGTTTCAGCAGCGGCTGAATCAGGACGCCTGGGGCAGAGCAGCTTGGGTGCTGCTGGGTTGGTCGGATCCGCGTAACTCGGGGACTGCCTGTATATATGTATATATATATATTTAACCAGTTCTTGTTGCATAATGGTTTTATCGTAAGTGCAGTATACGTGACACCCTCTACTACCCAATCGTCTCTGTAAAGGCATTTATGGATCCCTTTGCAACAGCCTGGACTCCAGGCTGCTCTGGTAACACAAAGAGTACAGCAGGAAGGTCATTGTTTCCGATTCAAAAAACCCATACTTCGTTTTCATTGGCTTGCCTCACTTTCTGCCAACTCACTTCCTGCTTCCCTAGGATTTCTGGAGACTCTCTAGGAGCAGGATTGGCAGTGTATGGCACACGTGTCATAAGTGGCACATGACCCGATTTTCAATGGTACGCACAGTCCACAGCAGGAGCTCATCCCACCCCCCTTCCCACTCCTGCCTCCGAAGCCCACACAGCTGCAAGGCTTGGAGCACCAGCTGTGGCTTTCAGGCATATAGGAGCGGGGGAGGTGAAGAAAGCCCCACCCAGACCTGGCTTCCCACTCTTGTCCGCCTCCGGTGTCCCAGAGAGCTGCCCCAGCTCCCCACCCAAACAACCCCGGGCAGCACAGAAACCCCAGGCAAAGCTCGGACAGCCTCCCCCCACGTGGGATTGAGGTCCTGCCCCTGCATGTGCACAGCTGCTACTCCGCCCACCCCAGCCCCACCAGCATGCAGGGACCTGCAGGTGGGGTGGGGGGTGGGAACAGGCTGCTCTGACCCAGGGGCCTGGCCAGGACCATCCCTGAGCAACTGCCACCATGAGATGGGCAGGCAGGATCTGGAGGGTGATGAGGCAGTGGGGGGTGGGGCTGAGTGAGAAGGAAGCAATGGGGTGGGGGGAGTCCACCCCCGAGAGCCGCCCTGGCTTCCTGCCTGCTTCCACTGGGCAGCACAGGAACCCCGCATAGAGCCAGGATCTCCCCCCCCCTTGGGAAGGGTGGGGGTCAGGGGCCAGGGTGAGGAGGTAATGGGGGAATTGGGGACTGAGGTGTGATGGGGTCAGGCTTAGAGGGTTGGGGGGGGGGGTTGGAGTAGTTTATTTGCTTCTCACTTGTGTGGTCCCCAAATGATTTTTTTTGTGGATCAGTGGCCTCTGACCCCAAAAATGTTCCCCACCTCTGCCATAAATAAAGAAAACATTGAAACCTTTTGTGTTGGACATAAATTAATATTTTACATTATTTTAAATGAAGTTTGATAAACTAACACGAGAGAGTTAAAATGCTTAATCTGTTTAATAATTTCAATTAACCGTTCTCCTTGGCTGCAGCACTAACAAAATGGCTCGAGTGTAATTATGTAATTATTGGTGAGTTTCCATTAGCAACTGGTGCTCTGTGGAGAGGTTTGCATTGAGCCAGGTGATCCATGGACCAAAAAGTTTGAGATCCACTGCGCTAGAGGGTGAGTGCTGTCCGGGCTGCGGCTCTGGGGCTGGGTGACAGTGAGTGTAGCTGAGGGGAGAGGAAAATCCATGGGGGGACCTCCTACCCCAAAGCTGCAATTCGCCCCTGGGTCCCTGGCAGGAAGGCGAGGGCACCATGGATTGGACCCCCATGGGACCCTGCTCCCAGGTGGGCTGGACACCCCTGGGTCACTGCCCCACTCCCACCTCACCCATTTCTCTGACTCCCTCCCCCAAGCCACCCAGACCCCAGCCTGTGCTGGCGATCAGCGTTGCACCCCCTGCAAGATTGGAGCCAGTACTGGCTTCCTGTTGGCGGGGGAAGCTCCGATGCTCCGCACTGAAACCGGCTTCTGGAGAATCACGTGCGCTGCTCCTCCCCTCCCCATAGGAAAAGCTGGAGCAGAGCCCAGGGCAGGAGACCAAGCAAGGTGTGTGGTGGAGAGAGCCCCTTCCCCCATCCCAAGAGAGCAGTGAGGCCAAGGGCAGGAGGGTTAAATCTTGGCATGTCACTTTGGAAAGGTTGCCGACCCCTGCACTAGGACCCACTGTCTGTGGGTTTAACCTTTACAGGAAATGTAGTTAACTGAATGGCTGGGATGTCCAGAAAAGGGTAGTGGCCAGTGTTCCCTCTAAGCTACGCGGCAGCACAGTAACACAAGTGGCTAATCAGCCCCCCCCCAGTCAGAGGATCTGGGCTCCTTGCATGGAGCTGACTGACTGGGCGGGGGCTGATCAATCTGCTGCCTGTCTCAGAGGGAACGCTGGTAGCGCCTCTCCCATTCATCACCCTAACTCCTCGTCAGTATAATTTTGTCAGCGGGGCACTGGATTTCAGTGAGCTTGCATATCCTTCTAATGGGTCTGGGTTCATCAGATCAAATTCTCCTTGCTTACTTCAGTGTAAGTCAAGGGGACTGATTTGAACACAAGGGAACAGCAATGTCCAAAAAAGTATGTGAGGAAAATCATGTTATCATTTTGTACAAGGCTCATGATCTGAGAGCTGCTGCTTATCACCCCTGACTCCATTGCCACTGTTGGTTATCTCGAGGTGGGTTCTGTTTCTATTTACCAACACCAAGGGCTCGTCTACATTGGCCCCTTTTCCGGAAGGGGCATGGTAATTTTTGAAATCGCAATAGGGAAATCCGCGGGGGATTTAAATATCCCCCGCGGCATTTAAATAAAAATGTCCGCCACTTTTTTCCGGCTTTTAGAAAAGCCGGAAAAGAGCGTCTACACTGGCCCCGATCCTCCGGAAAAAGCGCCCTTTTCCGGAGGATCTTATTCAAAGTAGGAATAAGATCCTCCGGAAAAGGGCGCTTTTTCCGGAGGATCGGGGCCAGTGTAGACGCTCTTTTCCGGCTTTTCTAAAAGTCGGAAAAAAGCGGCGGACATTTTTATTTAAATGCCGCGGGGGATATTTAAATCCCCCGCGGATTTCCCTATTACGATCTCTGAAATTAACATGCCCCTTCCGGAAAAGGGGCCAATGTAGACGAGCCCCAAGTGTTTACACTCTGTTCCTGCCGTTTAAGTCTTATTGGCAGAGGCAGTACCCAAGACCACGTTTCCTTCCTGGAGATGTGCCACTTCTGGTCTCCCAAAGGGGCAGTCAGTTCTTCAATAAAAAACTCTTGTTAGATCTCAAAGCCAGTCTCTCTTCCCAGAGCCATGCTGGCATTGTCTCCTGAAAGCAGCCTGTTTGGACAGAAAGGAATTTCCAAAGCTGCTGCTATTGTGTGAATTCCCTGCATGGGCTCCTTCCTTCCTATACTTTTAATCTCTTTGCTTGTAACAAACACAGGTTTTGTTTCTAATTCTCTGCTGACTGAGTCATATTTTTTTAAACTAAAAAGAATACCCATCTTTTTAATATTCTTGGTGGCCCTGCTCACGCAGAGTACTGCAGCAGCCTAACAAAACATGCCGCAGGGTGGCTTTCCCACTGAGCCAAAAGGTAGTTGTGCTCTCTGTTCCAGCCATGCTAACCAGCTGCTGTTAGCAACAGTTCATGGGCTGTTCTATGGTAATAAAATATTGGATTCCACATACACGTCTTATCCACACATGTGGCCAAGAGTGTTTCCTTTTTACATACATTTATCCTCTTTCCACCTCTTTATTTCCTCTTCTCCAACACTTTTAGCCTACATTTTAAAAAAATCATTTCCTCATTTCTGATCATTTCTCACTTTCCTCCATTTGCTTTGTCTGTGATTAAGTCAATGGTTCAGCTTTCTATTTTCCTCTGTTATACCAACATCTCAATCAGTCTTCAATCATCTGTCGTCTGGATTCCAAGCATTATTACTGGCATGGGGTGGAGTTTCTTACTCCTCCAAATGATGCCCATCTCCCTTCCTCATTCCCTTTCATCATGCACGTATTTTACATCGCTGGAGTTTCTCCTGACTTCTCTTCAATTAGATGGGGTGGAGGGGTCCTGTGGTTTGGAAGACTTACTATGAAGATTCAACTAAAAAAAGCCAAGTCCCATTTTATTAGTCAACTGCTGGATTTCCTATGCATGTTCCTGTGGAAGTCAGTATGGCTGCCTCATCATGGCAGTAAGAGTTTCTGTAGTTTTAATAGTTCATACAGCTCACATCCTGCTTTACAGTTCCTTGCCTGTATTTGTTGTTCTTTAAACCTCTGAAAGTTCAGCAGTTGATTTCAGCTAAGTGCCTGGATTTAGAATATTTATTTTGATTCAGGAACACTTTGTTATCAATCTGTTTGAATTAAGCAGTCACAGGAAAACTGATGGACAAAAAAATATACTCAAGTTATGGGCTGCAAAGTTATGAGATATCTTCAAAACCGAGAATTCTCTGCACCCAGAGATACAAGAAGATTGAACATAGTGGAATGAAAGAAATGTATAGGCAATTCTTTGGGTGATAGTGGGATGCTAATTTGGTGGTATATTGAGAGATGCTTAATGACAGTGAGTGTGGTGCGTATGTGTAGTCAGTTTCCTGTCTTATGTTAAACATCTAGTATGATGGCCATTTCCATTGTAAATTCCACAAATCTGTTCTAATATGAGGGGGAAACAGCGATGTAACTATCGCCACCACACAGGCACGTCAGATGTGGCCTTTGGTAAGGAAGCAGGTTAGATAGCACTGTAAGTAGTGTGGGGAGTGAAATGTCAAACAAGCCCAGAGAGCTCAGCTTGAGGACCTTGTGGAAATGGCTTCTAAATCAAGTACCTTTATGAGAGTGAGTTTATAGGTATTAGGAAATGTAAACATTTCACTAACAAGATACAAATGACTGCACAGCAGTTGGATTACACAGCCTGCAAATATAAGACACCCACTTTTGAATGATGTGTATTGTATTTAGTGGAGATGTTTTGCTAATGAATTCCAAGCAGAAAGGAGATCATTTTAGGAATACACACACTTTCGGCAACTGGCTCTTGGCCCAAAGTGAAAAGACACACAATCAAAGGTGATGATAAAATGTTGGATATGCTTACACTGCTGCCTCCCAGGCTACTGCCCAATCCTGAGTGTCTACTCTACAATTAAAAAGCCTCTTAGCCAGTGGACCCAAATCAGCTGGCACAGGCCAGTTGGAGAGGCAGGGATGGGACAGTGGGGGTGTTAATTGCAATGTATCTGCTGTAGGGTTGATTCTTAACAGGGGCGGATATAGGGCAGGGTGAGCGGGGTGGCCACCCAGGGCCCCGCGCTTCAAGAAGCCCCGCACATGCGCCATGGCAAAGGGGGGCCCCGCGAAATTGTGCTGCCCTGGGCCCCGCAGAATGGTCATCTGCCCCTGATTCTTAACTCCCTTGCACCTTCTGTATTCACTTGCACTCATGCAAAGGGTGTGTGAAATGCTGCCATTCTGATTTGTTAACTTACTACTCCCACTGTGGGCAAAGACAAAGAAGAAGTGAGCCAAGATATATAGACTCTCTCCAGTTCTCTTAACTGTCTGTTTAATCATTGAACTGAATTCCTAAAACTGCACCCCTTGTCGCAGTTACGTGGTTTCTTAGGAAACAAAAATACAGCTTCCAAGACCCGCGTATTTTCATTACTCAGTGGTATGGGTTGAACCTCCCTGGTCCGGCATCCTGGGGACCTAACTGGTCCAAAACCAGGGAATTTGCTGGACCAGGTGAGGTGAAGGCCAGCAGGGGCTCCACTTCCATGCTGGCCACCAGGGGACCCTACTTTTTGATGATGGTCAAGGGCTCTGCTTTCCCTCCAGCCGCTCCACTCTCTGGGCCCTCTAGTCTGGCAGCTCTACTGGCCCCAGCCCACTATGCCAGATCAGGGGGTTGCTGGACTCGGGAAAAAGAGCCATCCTGCCCAAAGACAGTTTGAGGTGGCCACTCCATCCAACCTATGGGCAGGATAGTCCCCTATAGTGAAAAGAGCCCATGGGGCCCAGGGCGGTCTGGGGGATTACTAGAGGGGTCTGGTGTGAGGTGGCAGCAGGATTTGCCCCCATCCCCACATTCACTCTGGCAGCGGGAGCCCAAAAAGCTAAGTGACACACACAGAAGCCTGTGCTCCTCCCACTGCCTACCAGCCAGGTCGCTCTGTTTCACCACAGTATCTGCAAGTGGAGCTCCCTGGCCCACTGCACTCCAGCCGCCCGAATGATAAGAATCCTGCTCCCATTCAGAGTGCACCTGACTAGTGCTACCTGGCTGACATCAGTGAGACTCTTTGTGACCAGACTAGTTTGCAGAACAGGGATCTAAAGTAGCACATAATTTCAATGCCAGCTTATAGGTCTGACATATTTTTAATTAGGATTAAGAGGAGCAGAAAGACAGACTTTCTGATAAGTTTTGTGCCCCAAACTATTTCCAAAGAATCCGCAAGACTTTATCATGTCATCTGAAATACATTCCACTCAGTTCACCGTGCAATTTAGATTTGATTAACAGTCACAGCTTGGAAACTGAGTTGAAGTGCAACTTGAAATGATTCTCATGGATAAGGGCAGCTTCTCCTAGTTAATTTTTATAAGGCAGTTGGGGAAATTCAAACAGCAGATGTCTGATTGTAGCTGGTTGATTTAAAATTGTTAAGAAGCCGTGAGTTTTTAGTACCATTGCTGCCATCCCATCCACCTTCATCAGCACAATTGTTCCGTCAAAAATAATTTAATACAATTTTAGAGGAATGTCCAGTTAATCAAAATACAGAATGCTGCAGGATCACCAGCACAATGCTATAATTTTCCATTGTGGTGCTTAATTCTGACACTTCATCCGCACAACAGAGAGATTAACAAGAAGAGAAAATGGGTTATTACCATGACAAAGATTTTGACAGCACAGGGAAAGTGGCATATTATTACCCTATTGTCAGTGCAGTGTTCAGATAGTGAACTGGTATTAGTCCCTTAATAATTATATTCTACATTTTGCATGATTCACAGTGCCCAAAATCATCTGAACCATTGCCTGATTTGGCTTTTCCCATATATCAGCTAACAGTACCTGAATCATTAGGAACACAAATTTAGTAATGCAGCTTGCACGAACTATTAAGGATCAGTATAAATGTAGTTGAAATAAATGGAAAATACAGATATTTCAAGAAAGCCTCTCTTAATTCTTTCCCTAAAAGAAGTTCTGTTTATACGTACAGCATCCAGTTAATAGGAAGAGAACCAGTTCTCAAGCAAGTACAGTTTCATGCTTTTTTGTGATACGAAATGAAACCATTTATTCACTTGATCGTCAATTCTGCCTCATTTCAGAACTCAGCCCTTCCTGGATGACGCTCATTGAGATAAACATTTATCAAGTGCTAAGCTATCATATATTGATGTAGAACACTACTTTTTTAGTTTTTGAGGAGTAGCCAAGTTGAGTTGTAATTTGAGGGTATATTCAAGAGACCATTCATACTGGGGTCAGGTTACTTAATTTCCCCCATAACTAGGACCGTAAAAATCAACATTATTCTTATAGGCAGAATGTTGGAATGGGTAAATTAGCATGTGCTTGGAGAAGTGTATAAGCATTTCAGGAATAAGCTACAGAAATGTCTGGTAAAAAAAAATTCACAAGACAACAGTGTAAATAGAGATCTGTTTGTTGTTGAGGTCTAAGGAAGTCCCAGAAAGATGGGCCCCATTTCTCCTTGTTCTGTACCTACTAGTGATCTGTACTTCACAAACCACTACATCTTGTGTGTGTCATTTCCACAATTTAGCCACAGATGCTGTCTTCCAGAACAAGGCAGTAGTGAGCTGTATTCATCCCCGAAGTACTACCATTTAACAGTGCTATTAATTGGGTCCAGCATGTCTGGCTGCACAGATCAAAATGAACAAATAAAAACAACTTTGGACAAAACTCTGGAGATCTTACTGTTATAATTTTAATTGCTCTTGCCCATTCCCCAAAGCCTACATTTAAATTCACTCTGCTTTTATATTTAGAATCCCATCTCCCCAATTGTTGTCTGTCATCTGCTTAATTGCCAATTCTTTGAAGAAAGCACTGGCTTTTATTCTACATTACTTAAACAACAGGGCCCTGATCATGGTTGGAGTCCTTAGGCTCCACCTAACTGTAAATAATGATAAAATGCATTCTTATATGTTCATATGAGATTCTCCCTCCCAATCAGCCAAAGAAACCAGAATAATCCTTCTGAAAAATAGGGCAGGTCATATGTCCAATGATCTAGAAAGCATTTTACAACTAGGTATCTGGAAAAACAGTCATAACCCCTCCTAGAGATGAAAGAGTTAACCAGGGTCATCCCATAAACTTGACTAAATAAGAGGAATGATTCTTTGCTGGTGGCTTTGCTGAGGAGGAAATGCTATTCTGTAGGGGTATGTCTAGACTACATCCCTCTGGCGACAGAGGGATGTAAATTAGACATACTGAAATTGCTAATGAAGTGGGGATTTAAATATCCCGCTCTTCATTAGAATAAAAATGGCCACCACTTTTTGCCGATGCGGCACTTTGCCGGCAAAAAGCGGCAGTCTAGACGGGGATCGGTCGACAAGGAAAGCCTTTTCCGACTGATCCTGTAAACTTCGTTGCACGAGGCATAAGGGATCGGTCAGAAAAGGCTTTCCTTGTTGACCAATCCCCATCTAGACTGCCACTTTTTGCCAGCAAAGTGCCATGTCAGCAAAAAGCGGCGGCCATTTTTATTCTAATGAAGTGCAGGCAACAGAGGGATGTAGTCTAGACATACCCTAACTGCACACAAAATCTGATTATAGCTGTCTATTAAGTTGATAGGTTCTCTGGAGTAGCTTGTGGCTACATTTATATCACCAGGCAGCGGGTCAGACGGTCACCACAGGCCAGATGTGGCAGGGACAGCTCTGTGCTCCCAGAAGGGGTAGGACTGAGGGTGGAAGGATTGGGGCTGAGGGCAGTCAGTCCTTATGCACGCTCCTCGCCCAACCCCACAGATCTGCGTAGGACGCTCCAGTGGCAATTCAAAGGAGTCTGGGGTACTCACCACTGCCACAGAAGCAGTGGCAGTGGCTGGGAGCTCTGGGCCCCTTCAAAGAGCCGGGCCCTGGGGCAACTGCCCACTTTGCCCCCTGCATTGGCGGGCCTGCTGCCAGGAAGGGGTATGAGTCTCCTGCTTGTGTATACATGCTCACAATTAGCACTCATCAAGATAGCACAAATATAAACTGCAAGTACAAAACCATCTGAAACCAGTGGGTATGCACTGGGAATAGCTCAGCCCTGCATCCACAGCTGCTGCCTGTGTGCTGTTTATACTGGCTCCAGCTCAATGAGAGCTAACATGAGCATGTGTACACAGAAGGGGAATTATACCTGCTGCGTGTTTGTGCAGTGCCAAGCACAATGAGGCCCTGATCTGAGCTGGGGTTTCTAGGCACTACAGCAGAATTACTATTGTTTATAATGGTGGTTGCAGGGAGGTTTTGTTTGTTTGTTTGTTTGTTTGTTTGTTTAAACAGTCTGTGAACAAAAGGGGAAAAAAGAGAAGGAAGCTACAATAGCTTGCAATAGCTTCTGTAAAAACAGTGAGCTACCATTTTCATGGATTATCAGAGAGGAGTGCGTCCTAGCTGTTCAAGACACGCATTTTCTCTAGGCTATGGGCCAGAGGCCACTTTTCCACTGATATGATGTTCTTTCCTAGGTAGGTGAGTTCACACTCAGCCATGAGCTGATATACTAGATCAGTGTGCTAAGGCTGAATCCTAAAAGATCTTCTTTCACCATCATGATACCTTTCCCTGTTATCACATCAGCTTGCAAACTACCTAAATCTGTGTACTTGTGGAAGCAGTGACAGCTGATAGTGTTCTCATTTCATTGTTACAGCACCACACCTTTACAGTTAAGGCAGTGACATCAGACTTAACAGTCAAAAACTGCTGTAACTTTGAATTAAACAGTAAGGCTAGGTCTACACAACAAAGAAAAGTTGGAAAAAGATACTCAAATTGCAAACTGCAATTTGCGTCTTTTTCCACTTTTCTTTTGACAGAAGCTTTTCCAAAATTTGGCCCATCTACATGGTGCCAAATTTCAGAAAAACCGCCTCTTTCAGCACATCTCTTCTTCCTCATAGAATGAGGATTACAGGGATGGCAAAAGAATGTGTCCACTTTTTCAGAAATTGTTCTGAAAAAGTGGGCGCGTTCCTTGGACCTGGCATAGTTTTTCCGGGATAACTCTGGTATCCCGGAAAAGCTCTGCAGTCTAGACATAGCCTAAGAGACGAATGGAAGAAATTCAACTATTATAAATTTCCTTTGGACAGAAAGAAGAGAGAGCTAAGCCAGTGATAAATAAAAGTAATGATTCATCAGCATATCACACCACAAATGGCTTTGACTGGTAAGGAGTGAAAAGTATGTGAAGTTCTTATTAAAAAAAATCTACTGTAAATTTCATATACTTGGAAAATACATAAGGTAACAGTTTAATTTATATGCGTATTCTCAGCATATTAAGTAAATATGGCTCAGTAAATACAATATTGCTAATTTGTAAATTTAGGTAAAGCCATCAGAGAGTTAACAGATGTTAATGGATGGTTGTATTTAATTCTTTCATGCATGCTTTGACTGGCAGAGAAATATTTAGCAATGTTGACATTTATATAATTGTAATTAGGTTTCAGAGTAAACACCCCATTCAGATGAATGGGACAGCTATTACTTAGGGTTGCCAACTCTCCTAGACTGGATGGACCAGACATCATTTCAGCAAATGGCATCCGGTCAGGAGAACTGGGAATCCTATTCAATAGGTGATGCCTGCCAGTGTCTGAAGAAATCACTGCACAAGTTACATATGTTCACAATCTGCAGGTTCATTTCAAACAATAAGAACCAGACACTAAAATAAATAAATAAATCTTAAATTGTGGAATAGGAAATGATAGTTTCCCAAAAAATTTTTAAAAAGAAAGCAACTTATCAAGCTGCTTTGTGGCATCCCTATTTCACCTTAGGTGAAGGCTCTACACATGCACAAAACATTCAGGAGCAAGGATGGCCTACTGACTAGAGAGCCTGTGACTTGAAATACCAGCCTTCAGATCTCTCCACACAGGTTTCCCCTGTGATCTTGAATAAGTCACTTACACTTTCTGTGCCTCAGCTCCTTGTCTGTAAAATGGGCTAATGGTATTTCCCTAATTCACATAGGGGTTGTAAGGACAAATACATTAAATATTTCATTGGGGCCAGACATCTACTTTAGATAGGCTTGGTTCTCCTCTCCAACACTAATGAAAGTCAGAAATGGTGAAAGGTGGAGAAGAATAAACCCCACATTGCTAGCATACTGTCAACAGAGCAAAGCAGTGTGGGTAAATATCCCACAGTGCAATGTAGTGGGAAGGCAGAGCTGCTCTGTGAACTCTTCATGCTAAGGACTGTCAAAGCAGCACAGCAGTCTCTCTAGCCCCCTCCAGCCCCTCCTCCCTCCCCTCCCTCTTGCAGCAGCAGTCTGACTGCTGCTGTGTTCCTAACAGGGCAGAACTAGAGGGGAATTCCAATTATTTGTTTATTGATCGTTCCCCAAACACTGTGTTCCTAGTGCAGGGGAGAACAGGAAGGAGCATTCCAATGATCTGCTCTTTGCTTGCTCCCCAAATGGAGCAACTCACTCAGCTGTCAGATACTTCCCGGGGCTTTGAAAGAGGAGGGGTGCATGCCTGCCAGGCAGCAGAGATCACAAAATACTGAGCACAGCCATCAGGGCAGGCATTGTGGGATACTGGTGGAAGTCAGTTATCCTGAAAAAACAAACAGCAGAGTCCACACTGGCTCTTTGTTGCCAATAAAGAGAGGGGAAAAGACAAAAGTCTCTCACAGGGGTGGAAGTTTTTTGTCTCCAAAATTGGGTGTTTTTCCCAACAAAAGTCTCATTGTAATGTAAACATTCTCACTGTTTTGCTGCCAAAAGGCAGGTTTTGGTGACAAAACATGCCAGTGCAGACAAGACCTAAGAGATCACCACTGTAGGTATGAGAGTTCTCACAAGGGACTCAGAGGAGAAGTATCATTTTGTAAAAACATATGTACCTTTTAAAAAGTTAGACTTATGTAAAAACTGATTCAATGAATTGTCTTGACAGCAGCAATCATGTGTTACACCATTATGCTACCCCCACAAGAAGTGTCCCTTTGAATGCCACCATTTGAACTTAGCGATGAGCAACAAAACGGTCTAGAAATGAAATGTTTGTGTTTTTTCTCCTGGCTATGCAGTTTACTGTATGCGCAGCTGAAACCTATTATACTTGATTTAAAGTGACAATTGATAACAAGTTGTATCCAGACCATTATTGAACATAATGATTCAACAGAAGTCATCCTGAATCAATTAGTCTGATGCTGAATGTTTATTTAGTGAAACTCCAACTCTTGGGAAAAAACATTCACATTTCTGATTAATAGATTGCTATACGGTTTAGTTTACAATGTGTTGCCCGGCAGTACTTTCATCCAACACACTGAAGAAGTGTTATGTCTTTCTCCATTAGCAGCAAATTAAAATGGTTTCACTTGTTTCCGAGGAAAATGAGTCATTTGCAGGAGGAAAAAAAATCGGTTTGTAAAGTTCTTTCTAGTGACCAGGCTTTCTGACAAGAAGCACAAGGGGGCAGTTGCTCTGGGGCCTGGTGATTCAGAAGCTAGAACCCCAGGCTCTTTAAATCACCACTAGAGCCCAGGGTGGCACTATCGGGCAGCGCTAAGTGCTGACGGGAAGGGGACGCAGTACTATCTGGGTGGCAGCAAGAGCTGGCTGTCCCCAACCCTGCCCCTTCTCGGCAAGTCTGTTGGCCCCTGTGCTAATGACACTTATTCTGCCTTCTATATAGGGGCATGTCTACACTGCAGGGCAAAAGTTGAATTAAGCTATGAAACTTCTGCCAATTGCGTAGCTAACTCAGCTTTTGGCGCTGTCTACACAGCAGGAAGTCGAAGGGAGCACTGTTTCTCTGACTTCCCTTACTCATGAAATGAGGGTTACAGGAGTCGAGGTAAGAAGTGCTCCAGCTCGACACTATTTCAAAATAATGGCTTGCCATATAGACGCACCTTTTGTTATTTTGAAATAACGTCAGTTATTCTGAAATAATGCTGCTGTGTAGACGTACCCTAGGTGAGGCAAGCTGCTATCAGACATAGTAAGGTCAGATGTAACGACACCGCTATCACAATTTATTAACTCTTTTCAATGTGAGCGCTAGTCTAAGTTCAGGAGGAACCAAGAACTGTCACTTTGGGCCTGCTGCATAGCCAGTCTCCAGGCAACCTATCAATCACAACTCGCCTCTAGGAGGCTGCCTGACTGACTATATTGCCTGCTTGTTGGAAGACTCAGCAGCCCAACCCATAAGCTCAGCAGCTGCTCAAAGCATTAATCAACAGTTGCAGTGTCTCCTGAACTTGCTTATTCCCAGCTTTGCTCCTGCCTCGCCTCATTCCAGATAACTCAGCTCTGACCCTTGGTGATGATTCCTGACTTCTGACTCTGGCTCTGATTCAGAGCTACGATTTATGACTGCCAAGTTTTGCTCTACCACTAGGCATGGCTCCTGCTGTAGTGTAATCCTGCAAACTTAAACCATGTCACTTTCATCTCCAACTTCTGCTCCTCCTACCTGATAAGTTCAATGGCACTCAAGACAAATTTCATGGGTTTCTTAATCCATGTTGGCTCCTACTTATCCCTATGCCTGCATTTATATCTCGCTAACCAAGCCTTAGAAGGATTGATTATCAGCCTGCTAACTTGGGAGGCCCTAGTTTGGGTGTCTCCACTCCAGGAAAATCGGGCCCACCTTTGGGACAATTTGAGGACTTGGCTCAAGCTACGATGCTGATCTTCACTGATCCAAGTGATGAGCACATGACCAAACCTGCACTTCATGTATTGTGGCTGGGATGCCAGCCGGCTGCTACCAATGCAGTATAGTTCCAGGGCATAGAAGTAGATACTGAATGCAATGAGGCTGCCCAGCATCATTTCCAGATCATCCTTAATGATGATATTAAAGATCAACTGGCATGGGTGAAGTCCCCAGCTGGCCTGGTTGCCTCAATTGACCTGTGCATCAAGATCCATGACTGCACATCAAACGCTGCCAAGAAAATGCATGTTTCTGCCTGCTTCCCCCAGCACAGCTGACTATGTTCCCCCTCCCCAGCCCTAGTCTCTAATCTGTTGCTGGAACCCATTCAAGTTGATCACATCTGGCCCCACCTCTCTGATATAGAGAAGAATTAACACCAGGCATTGGGCCAATGTCTATACAAGGGGCAGCTTTACATCAAGCTGCCCTGCTCGGGTTCAGTCTGCACTCTGATAAGTGAACACGAAGCCCTAGCCCAAGTGGGAGGATCAGGGCTGGTTTGGTGCCCTTCCCCCTGTCCTAGCAGTCCACAAACCACATCTCCAATTCCCTCTCTGGCTTTGGCATCCTTTGGACTCAGGGGCATCAGGCCATTGATAGTTCTGGCATTCCACCGAACATACAAGACTCCCCCCCCCCCAACATAAGGGCTCTCTGTCCCACCCAAGCAGAGGAGTCCATAAACGGTTCACTCCTTTCTCCAGGGCCAAGCATCCACCAGATGACTCCCTTAGAGGTAGTTACCCCTAGAGTCATGGAGAAACCCTCCCATTTGGACTAATTTGTGCACCAACTCAAAAACTCTCTCTCTAGCTTTATCCAGGGTCACACCGTATTCACATTCACAGGCTACTGCTTGATACACTCACAACATCTCACAAACACACCTCTCTCTACGATACCTGAAGCCAGTTGCTAATCTGCTTGGTCCAGACAGATATGAAAGTCTGAAAAACTTTGTGTACTGCTCCTTTACCTATGTAAGAATTCTGCAAGCCTTGTTTTTCCACCCTATGTATTCAATTATGCCTGTGCAGAACGTGCAACATAGGTATTGAATTCTATTAACTGTATCTTACACACAGTTTATACAAAGTGGCTACATAAGTGCAAATTAAAATAATCTCGTTCTGTGTGCGGGGGTGAGAGGGATGTTTAGTGAATAGGAAAAATGCTCTGGATTTTTCTTTCTTAAAGGTGACCTGCAGAAAAAAAGGAAATGGGAATTGCACTCTTCTTTGCTTCTTTATGATGTCCATGGGTAAAATATCGCAGACTCCCAAGTAGAGCAGTTCTTTCCTCAAAGAGATGGGTCTTGGTCTCTAGAAGGTTTTGTAATGTGTAAATATCCGTTAAAAATATATTTCAATAATAGTAGTGTCATGCTGACAAATTAGATGTTACATACACCTTGAATGACCCACTGTTATAAAAATTAATTGGGGCTTGCTAGAATTCTCATTCTGTTTCCTTTGTTGGCTTACCCAGAATATAAGCAAACATGGTTTTCATGGTTTTGATTCTATATTAGAATTCTATCATTCTATATTTCATGTCTACAATAAAAATCAGCCACTGCAGTGATAGGAGCCATATAAGCACCTAGAGAGATGATAAAAATGTTGTTAGTGAGTACTTCAGGGGGTGCTTTGTGAGAGAAGGCACTTAATCTAAAGAGCACAGGGTTGTTAACTTTTACTATATCACATATGTAATACTCCAGTTTATTATCCTATTGTTCAGTGCTGCAGTTGATGTGCTGTTTAAGTTTTTTTCCCCCTTAATCCATGGAGTTTAAAACAAAATACCCCAGCTCTGTCTGAATTTCCTCTTCTGTAAGGTGGTATGGTATTACAGATATAATTCACAAAGAGAGAACTAAGCAGTATGCAAAGCACATGAGGAGCTATAAATGGAAAGCAATTATATATAATAAAAGTTACTGTTTTTTAAAATCAACAAGTGATTTGTTTCCTAGCATTTAGAATGCATAAACTTAATCTCACTTGCAACATTACACTATTATTGCAGCTGGTAATAAATAAGCACTCTGATTGCATTTATATGCACTGTGGAAATTTTCAGACAATGTATCAGGAAGTATTTTATAACAGACATGCATCCTCACCAAAGAAATCAGTATGTAAAATATTTGGGGCAACATCCAACTCTTATTAGTCTTACACTGAATCAAGGCCACGAACAGGAAAAAATACACAGACAAGCCAATTTTTAAAAAAATGAAGTAAAATTTGACTGCACAAAGGATAAATAGAATGACTTCTTCTGTTTACAGCACCCAAAAGCATGCTTAGATGCCTTACATTATGTATCAGTACACATGGACACTACCCCATAGAACTTACAGAGCCATGGTGTGAAAAATAGGCATATCAAATAGTAAGGAAAAGAACTGGGCTAGCACTATAGGGGATGTAAGTTGACCTAACATAGGTCCACTTAAGTTTATAGTATAAACATGCCCTGAATAACAGCCACTTTCTTTCCCAGTTCTTTTCCTTACTGTTTGATATGCCTATTTTTCATGTCCGCGTTGTCCTCCTTTTGTTGATGGTGCACATCATCATCAGGAACATTCCACCGACTTAAAAGGGGCTGTGTGGAGAACTGAGAGGCTTTGCACCTGGCTCCCTGCTGGTAAGATGGCTGCCACAACTCCTTGGCTTCCCTACTCCCTCCCAGGAACACAAGGCTTCTCTTCCATAAGGAATGGGGCAGCTATACTGGCTTCTCAGCTCTCCATTCCGCGGTGGGAGCATAGCAGCTCATCAGCTAATCGGGGTTTGGAGCTCCCTGGTGGGAGTGGGGAACTGAGAGCCTGGGTGGCAGCCCAGTTTAGAGTGAAAATCAGGCAGCATCTGACTTTCTTGTCAATTTCACAGCTCCAGCTGAGTCATGAAATTGACAAGAATGACAGCCAATAGATGTAAGTAACAGAATGTCTGCAGGGACAGTGTGTGGCCCCAACTACCCCAAAATAAGCCCTATACCTTCAAGATTCCATGGAGGTGGTGGAGTTATGTTAGTGTAGTAGGGTAGTGTTTCTCAACCAGTTGTACGAGTACCCTCAGAGGTACATAAGAGAAGTCTGTGGGGTTTGTCAACACAACTGAAATTTGGAGAAAACTGAACTTTTGTTTTAAGTTTCACAGCGCTTTATTATTTTTGTACTTTTTATGCCCAAAAATGTCATCGCTCACCCAGTTACAATTAAGTTGTTTAAAGAATTGTGTTGCAATGATAGAAAAAAAAATGTGTGTCTGAAAACTGTAGGTACGGGGGGTACTTATAATTTTTTCAAAGGGGTACTTTATTAATAAAAAGGTTGAGAAACTCTGCCCTAGGAGACATCAGGCAGCTAAAAGAATAGGAAATGTTCGACCCTTCCACCTGGTGATATCCTGGTGGAAAAAGTGACACACACTCAGGTCATACCAGAGCCACTATTCGGAAGCAAGGATCACAGATTTGCACTAGGTGGGGATTAGACAGGGTTCAATTTTCTTACTTAGTAATATTACATAGGAGTGTTGTGGTGGAGTAAGTGGCCAGGTCCTGGGGCCAAGAAGTGCCATTAGCTAGACAAGCAACAAGACTAAATGAGGTTAGTCACTGACAATTTAACAGACAGTTGAGTGGACATAATTTTTTTAAGGGGATACTTTATTTTTAAAAAAAAGGTTGAGAAACACTGTAGTAAGACACTTATACTGGCAGGAGCAAGGCTCTAATGTACACTGACATCATTAGGTCAATGTGAGATGTCTTACGTTGACCTAATGCTTTGGTGTAGACCAGGGATAAGTTAAGATTACTTAGAGTAGCAAAACAACTTGTGGTACTTTAGAGACCGACAAATATATATAAAAACTTAAAGAACAAATGGTCCTGTAGCACCTTAGAGACTAATAAAAAACAATACAGTATCATGAGATTTCGTGGGCACAACCCACTTTTTCAGATGAGTGGAGCAAGAGGCACAGAGAGGCAGCACAGAAATCCCTAAATATAAAGTAGAAAACGTGGAGAGAGTGGGAGGAGAAAGAAAAAAAAAACCCTGTCAATTATAGTGTCCCTGCTAAATGAGGCTAATAGAATGGGCTGTAAATGTCTGATACTTAACTTTTGATGTCATTTGAGTGTTGAATATAATGGCCCATGCAGTTAATGTCTTTGTTCAATCCTGGGTAAACATGTCGAATTTGCATACGAAGCCCAATTCTGCAGACTCTTTCTCTAGTTGGTTCCTGAAATTACTTTGCAATAGAATGGCTTCTTGTAAATCTATTAATGAGTGCCCGGGCAAATTAAAATGTTCCCCAACAGGTTTCTGTGCATTACCATTTTGAATATCTGATTTGTGTCCATTGATCTTTTGTCATAGAGACTGTCCTGTTTGGCCAATATACATGGCAGAGGGGCATTGCTGGCACTTGATGACATATATTACATTAGTGGGTGTGCAGTTGTATGAGCCTCTGATGTGGTGGCTTATGTGGTTAGGTCCTGTGATGGTGTCACTTGTATAGATGCGTGGACAGAGTTGGAACAGAGTTTATTGCAGGGGTAGGTTACTGGGTGAGTATGCTTGAGGTATGATGTGGGGTTGCTGGTAAGAATTTGTTTCAGGTTAGAGGGTTGTCTGTAGGCAAAGATTGGCCTGTCCCCCAAGGCCTGTGAGAGTGAGGGATTGTTTTCTAGGATAGGTTGTAGATTGATAATGATGAGATATATAGTACCATGAGCTTTTGTGAGCAAAACTCACTTAATCAGTTTAGATGATAGGTGAATTAATACTTCTACTGGACTGACTGCTGTTTGTGAGAGACAAGCTTTTGAGCCGAACATAGCTCTGGGAAAGGTGCTCAGAGTGTCACAGCTGAATTCATGATTGGATAGTTTAGCATAAGTAGCACATATTTTAAGAGCCCATTTCAGGTGAAGTGGCCCATTAACACCCCATAATCATAGGCCATAAAGGGTGGTTAATGGGTTGCAGATTGTTGCAGAAAGCCATACACCCAGTGTCTTTGGATCATGATTTTTAGAGGCTAGCAAAGTTATGAATTTAAGCGCATAGGTTCATGTTTGGAAGATGTTGTGCAGGTTCCTTTGAGGATGAAGACTGGCAAGTTGGAGGAATGGCTTTGTGAAAAGTGTTCACTCACAGGGGATGTGGGATTTTATCTTTTACCATTTTTGTATGTGCGCTCATCGGAGAGTGTGGTGATTTTTCACACCACATACTTGTCATGGGGACATTTAGTGCCCTAGAATTGATGATACATCATATCTTGCAAAGTGTGTTGTGGAAGGTAGTGATCCTTGTCGCAGTGGAGATATGGCTGCAGAATTTGTGTTTGTTGTTTTGGCAGGTTCTGATGCAGCTTTGAACTAGGGCTTGTCTACATTACGGAGAATATCAACACTGCCCCACAGTCAATCTTCCAGGGTTTGAATTAGTAGGTGGAGTGAAGACCTGCTAATTCATACCGAGAGGGTGCACCCTTCAGTGCCGGTAGTCCTGATCCTCATGAAGAGTAAGGAAAGTCAATGGGATCATGTGCACCCATCTACCTTCTGCTGTGTGGACAACATGAAAACACAATTTAAGCTACTTCGAGTATGGCTATGTAATTATCGTACCTGGAGTTGCATATATGAAGTCAACTTTTCCCTTTAGTGTAGACCAGGCCTTACTGTGTTCTGGTCTGTGGGTAGCTGGCATCTAATGATGAGCTTGGGGAAGTTGGAGAGTGGGTGAGGGGGAGGAGTTGTGTGAAAGTCAGAAGAGAAGTTCTGGGAAAGATTTCTACCAGAATGGGATAGAAAGTCCAAGATATACAACTTAGCACTCTTGAAACCACCTTCACCAAACACGGATGATCCATCAGAGAGACAGATAGCATCATAGAACAGGCCTCAAGAGAACCTACTTCAGTACAGAAATAACTCCTCGCCCTGACTGCAAGCCTCTAGCTGTCACCTAACACCCTACACTGGAATCCATATGAAGTGTCATAGAATGACTACAGTCCATATGCCATAGGACTCACCCTGAATGAAGTCTTTCCTGAACCCTTTTGTCTGGCCTTCAAACTGCCCCCAAACCTCTTCATGGGCATCATCAGAAACAAGCTCCCCACAGACTAGGATGCACCAACTCAAGGCAGTACCAGATCCTGCCAGGACAACAGATGCAAACTTGCAGACATATCTCCGCTGCTACAGTGATCAACACTTCCCTCCCCAATGCAGCTTGTGAGATCCGTTGGTCTTATACATGCCTATCACAACATGTGGTGTACCTCATCCTGCTGCATGGAGCACCCCACTGACATGTATATGGGTGAAAGACAATCACCAGACGCTCCAAGGAGCTCACAAGAAAATGATAAAAGACAAAAGCAGAGGAGAAAGTGGGCCAGTGTGGGCTGGTGCAGTACACCAGTGTGGGAATTGACTACAGCACTGGCCTGCACAGGGCCAACTTTTTGCTCCCACCACTGGCGGCCTTGATAGTGTTGCTGCGGCAATGCTTCACTGCCTCTTGTGCTCTGGGAGCAAAAGGGGCAGATGCTCTGGGGCCTTGCAATGTAAAAGGGCCCGGCGTTCCCAGTAGCCACAGTAACAGCTGGGAGCCTCAGGCCCAATTGCCACCAGAGCCCCAGAGCTCCAGGCTTCCACCGTTGCAGCCCAAAGCTGTGGGTCGCTGGCCATTAAGGACTGGCTGGAGGGTCTGCCACAATCCTGCCTCTTCCGCCCAAAGCCCCGCCCCTTCTGGGGACACAGAGTCATCCCCCGCCTTGCTAAGGATGCTGGGCCTGGTGCAGGGTGCACCAGTAAGTCCCAGTGTCTACTTTCACCCTTGGACAAAAGCACCATATCCCTTGTGGGTGAGCACTTTCCACAAAGCCATCGCTCCCTAGCTGATGTATCAGTCCTCATCCTCACAGGAAACATGCACGATGTTTTTAAAAGACACACCTGGGGACTTACATTCATAACTTCGTTAGACACTAAAAATCAGGTTTAATAAAGAGACTGGATTTATTATTTATTGCGACAGACTGTAACCCACTAACCTCCCTTTATGTCCTGTGACTACTGGGGTGTGAAAGGGCCAGTTGGCCTTGAATGGTCCCTCAGCACATATTCTAACTACTTATCCTAAACTAACTGTTAGAGCTCGTATTCAGCTGTGACGCTCTTAGTACCTTTCCCATCCCTGAAGAAGAGCCCTGTCTAGCTCCAGAGCTTGTCCCTCCCGCCAACAGAAGTTGGTCCAATAAAAGGTGTTACCTCCTTCAGCTTGTCTGTCTAATTTCCTGGGACCAAAAGGCTACACCACCACCTTGTACAACATTAAGATTAGTCATTCTAGGCAAGGATGGGCAATAAGCCATTGGCTGTGGATCACCATTCCTGGACAATGGGAGATGCAGGAAGCAGCACAAGCCAGGACACCGCTTCCCACAGCTCCCATTGACCAGGAACGGTGATCCACAGCCAATGGGAGCTGTTATACCTGTGGACGTGATGGTAAATAAAGTGCTGGTGGCCCACTAAAGGTTCACCCTGGCAAACTGCCTCCAGCCAATGGGACGCTTATTCCCCATCCCTGTGCTAGGCAGATATACATAAGTGGTTGCCACATTTCATGGTGATTAACTTAAAATGTTGCCAATCCATTTTTTTGGCAATCAGTGCTCTTATATTTGCTTTCACAATTCTAGTCAGTGTCTTTTTAAACAGACTATAAAAGCACAGGTTTACTGCTCTCTGCACCCTCGGAGAGGAGAGTGCCATTTCAGATATTGTCACAGCTTGAGGAAAAGCCAGCCCCTCTTTAGACACAAATCTGCAGTCCTGGCAAGATTTAAATTCTTTGTTGCTCAGTACTTGGATTTGGGTGTTGGAAATTCTGAAGTGCCAGCTTTTCTCTTAAAGCAGCTTAGCCCTGAACTGCAGTCACTTCAACCCGTTTGCTTACAGACTGTAGAAAGTCCCAGCTGAGGTTGCTGGAATGGTGATAGCTGCTACTGGTAATGGGTGGATTAAGGGTAAAATCCTTCAAGGATGGAGAGCATCACATTTACATTCCCTTTTGTTGTAGGTCTCTAAGCATTTCTTAGAAATGATCTTTTCTTATCAAATTATTTCACACCCTACAGTAAACCTATGCAGACCGAGATGTGACAGAGGGCTATAGGTTTGCACTCTTCTTGTACGTGATCTAGATTTAACTCACAGCTAATCTCTCACTAGCTGCACTTCCACGTGTTTTGTTATTTTGTGCGGCTTTGTGCTGGTTCGTTTGTCCCTGCCACTTGGCTTCCGAAGCCTAAAACCAACACTGCATATAGGTTTTGCTCAATCAGTAGGAAAGATGCAGTGAACTCCATTTTAAATAGCAAAAGGGCAAGCTACTCTGTGCAGAGTGACAGAACAGTATGCCAATATACGGAAAGGCCAATATCACAGTTTATTTTTCCTCTAAATTAAGAAAAGTGAAGTTTGGCTCAGAAGCAAGCATATGCTTGAAACATCTGCCTAGCAGATATGCTCAAACTCCGTTCACTCCTCTCTCCAGTCCTCTCTCACCCAATGCATACCCTGGAGAGTTGGCTATACTCTGCATTAGGAGCGGCCAAACTGTGGCTTATGGAGTCTCCCACCCCCTTCTCCACCTACCAGGTTGGGTAGGGGAAGATTGGGACGCTGCCTTGCAGCAGGGTGGTAAGATAGGGGCTTCTCCCCAGTAGGGAGGGCATCTTGGGGCTTCAGCCCCATGGAGTACACCTGCCAAGGTCAGGGCTTCAGCAAGAGCAGGTGGGCCTGAGGCTGGGCCTGAGTCCCAGCAGGTGCACCAGTTCTTGGATTGATGATTGTCATATGGAACTTGGCAGATCAGTAAATTGGGCCACCCCTGCTTTCTATAGTACTCAGAAGCTTCAAGTTAGGTACCTGTTTAAATAACTAGCTAAAGCATCAGAGCAGGGGGACTGGATCCTCCTTCTTCCACCTCCCAAGAAAGGAGTCCTAACCAGTAGTGATAGTCACACTGCATCCAAATATCCCATAGTCTGTGATGACAGCACTGGCTCGTAGCATTTCCAGACTATGGTAACCCTTTCAGGACTCTGACTTGTCGTGTGTAGCCTCCCACATTACATCTCACTGAAAAACTTGTGCCCACGCTCTGCACAGGCACAACCCACCCTCCTCCGGGTGAGGGGAATGAAGACCGCAGTGCACGCGAGTAAAAATAAACTTGTATACCCAGTGGACATGTATACCCCACAGGGGGGAGGGGCGGGGTTTGTAAAAACACATATAACCCAGGGGTTATATATGCTAAAAGATGGTACTTGTTTACAACCTCAGACATAAACATACAAAAATGTCCTGGTGCACTGATACTGAGGAATTATTTGCTTTCTCATTTTTACCAGATCATTATAAAATAAATCTATCGGAATATAAATATTGTGCTTCCATTTCAGTGTATAGAATGTGGAGCATGTAATCGTCATTTTTGTTTGCACTGACTTTACTAGTGCTTTTTATAAAACTAGGCAAGACTCTGGATGAATTGATGTACCCCCTGGAAGACCTCTGAGAGCCAAAGGGTTAGAGTATTTCCCTGAGCAGTAAGAGATCCCTGTTTAAATCCTTTAGTCCCTGAGACAAAGGGGCAGAATTGAACCCATGTCTCCCATATCCCAGGGTGGGGAGCCGCTAGCTACTAATAGCTAGACACACTGCATTGCTGCCCTTGCTGTTGCTTCTTCTGGCTGGTGTGTATGGCATTGAGCAGATTGCTAACTCATTTTCACATGAAGTGTCTTAGGGCTTGTAAGCCATCAGACTCAAGGAGAGGGTTCCAAGTTGTGTCTCAAGCAAAAATAGGCACTTCCTTGTAGACCTAGACTTAGGCACCAAACTCTATGCAGGGGTGGGATTTAGGACACACCCCTTTTGTCAGTATCTCCCTGGATTAGGCAGCTCTGCGCTTATTGGGTTTTTTTGTTTGTTTTTTTGTGCATTAGATTCTTAGGCACTACTCTCTCTCCACACATTGCACAGGAGTCTAGTTACCCAACTCAGCTTTGTGGATCCTATTTGTCCCGAGACTTCCTAGGCACCTAAACATTTAGGCAATGCTCAGGCTTGCAAATCCCTGTATGGATCCATGCCATTGTGATGCAATAACACAGCATATCATATAAATGTTGTAAGCTCAAGACTTTTCAGTTAATGCTTTTCTTTTCCCCTGCATGGCTGGGGCTTAGGCCAGTTTAGCATGTCCATGCATCATCATTGTGTTTGATGTAACTGTTTTGGCATATCCATATCGTGCTCTGTGATACTCCTTAAGAACCTAATGCTTCATGCACAGAATTGTTATTGTGGAAAAGAACTTTTGGGTAGCTTACAGGCACAAAGTCCTGTATTGTTATGTTGACTAACAGAACTAGTGCAGGTTTGATGATTCATTGCTGATATATTGCACTGGTTCAACCAGCTCTCTGCAACACCTGGAAAATGCCCACACTGGCATGGCTATTGTTCAAGAACACAACATATCATATAAATGTTGTAAGCTCAAGATTTTTCAGTTAATGCTTTTCTTTTCCCCTTTTTTAAATTAATGTGAGCAAAGTCTTAATATTCGAAGTTTAAGGAAACAGTATTTACTTATTAGTAACTGAAACTGAATACGTTGTTTGTGAAGATCTCCATTTTAGGAACTATATTTTCTATCTGAATCATGAAGCATGACATGTGATACGTAAAGAGGGGATCAGGATCTGAAGAGGCAATTTCATAAAGATCTTGAACTTCAGACCTGTAAGATTCTCGATAGCAGAGAAGATGTGGCTCTAAAGGGAATAAGGGAAATCTAAAGCTAGGAATTATACACCGCAGATGAGTCTGTGCTGAGCTTCAAAAAGGCACAGTTGAGAATTCAGTCATAAGAAAGTGTAGACTGAGGTGGTTTTTAGTTGCTTTATCAATTTTCCAATCTTGAACTGTACTGGGATGAAAGGTGTAACTTTTGAGGCCTATTTAGGCTACAGGTGCCTTCTTGGCAGCACTCTGGGCCTGGCCCTTTAAATTTGGAAGAGAGAAGCCATTGCAGCCCTAAGGCATCCATTTTGTAACTGGCTGCTGGTTCCCAGATTTCCAAATCATCCAGCTGGTGAGTACTTGTAATTCTTTTTTGAGTTATTTACTTACTCTTAACTTCCCTTTTTCTGTTCTTGAGGAGATGATATAGTTTGTGATACATTGTCTTTGCTATTTTGTGCTTTGCTCTTATCAACTAAAAGCCAGAGGACGTCCCTGTCAGCCCCTATGGCATTGACAGATGTTGAGGAGAGTAGCCGAGAGGAATCTGCTCTTTGAGCCCTCTATCAGGACTAGGCTATGGGAAGCTTTATGCAGTCCTTCAACATAGGGAACATATGGGGATTTGCACAGCAGTGGAGCCTCATGGCCCTTCCCCATCATCTTTTCCTGGCTTACATGTATTAAAGCCTTGCATAACTAAGCTCTACACTGGGAAAAGGGTGCAAACCGCCTCCCACTATTCGGTCCCCACCTTTCCTGTCTTATGCAGCAGAACCAGGCCCAGGGAATCTCCACACAGAAGAAGATATTGGCTTTCCTTGCAAACTCACAATGAGTCTTCTAGTTCTTGGGGCATCTGATGCAAGCCGGGTTCTACTGTCATTCTCCTTCCATCTCATTTCCACTAACCGATGTCTGGGTTTAAGATGCAGCATGGTGTTTTGAAGATTGATATGAGGTGCATGAGCATCACCAGAAAACTCTCTGTCAGGAGAAATAGGTTACTATGTATACTTCTTATTTTTGGGGTATATTTTTTAATGAATTTTTTAATGTCTGTGGCCTGGAAGCATGGCAGAGAGGGCTGGCCAAAGGTAGAGAAACAGAAGGGAGGGGAAAGTGCTAGGTTCAGTAGCCATTAGAAATAATGGAACAAAATGTAATATTAACTCCATGTGAGCATGGATCGTTCACACTCAGGCTACCAATTACTGCTTTTCAATTCTCTAACCCCTAGTGTGGGGCGTGTTGTGGTTTGGCTAGTTTTGTGCAGGGTGATGGGGATGTAAGTAAGCTTCAGAAAATCAGGGAGGTAGTAGCAGAAGGAAGTCAGACAGTGGGCTTTTGGAAAGTCTTGTGCTTCAAATCCTAAGACCAACCAGGAGGAATGGGGATTCTGCTGCTCTGCAGATGGGCTGGCTTTCACAAGGCCACTCTCCAGCTATCATGGCCTATTTTAAATAGGCATAGCTCCAGCAATAACAGCTTGGAGACCCTGAACACAGCCCTTTTGAAGAGAGGAATGTAGCTTGCAACCTGAGGGGAAAGAACTATATTTAATTTAACTCATTCTCAGCAGACTGGATTTATATATTGTCCCTTTTTAGTAATTCATCCATGTGCAAGTAGTTGATGTTGGGACTACTTGTAAGCCCATTCTTAGAAACAATAATAAACAGAGGAAAATACAAAACCTTTGTGACCTTGGTTTCAGTTATCAGAACAGTCACCTAATGAAAAATGTGTGTTAAACTGTAACTTTGTTCCACAGAGCTATATAGTAGAGTAATGGGTTTCAACAATAAACAATTCAGAGTTTGTCAAATCTTGCAATTTTATCACAGGCCTTGTGATTTTTTTCAGCATGTTTTACCTTCTCATGACTGTCTGTAGCTTTCTGGCAAATTTTTCTTTTTACAAAATGACTGCTGTTTCCTATTCTTTTCAACCAGCCTGAATTACAGGCTGCTCTCAGCCAAGACAGACAACTTTTGAAAACAGCCTTGGCATACAGAATTGAGGATGCTCTTAGTAAAGATCATCAGCATCTCCCATTGTTTTTAAGTGGGCTGAAGCCAGGCTGCTCTGAGGAAACATGACTGCCTGCTGGAGTCTCTGGATGGGAAACTGGAGAGAGCGCAGGTAGAGCTGTTCAGAAAATAGTATTTTCTGATAATTTTTCCCAAGATACAACATTGGTTTTTTAAGTTTTTGGAGTGTGATTGTGGCTGGAGAAGCCCCAAAGAAACTTACATTGTAAAGGCTAGTCTTCATTACGCATTTTTATGGACAAAGCAGAAGGGAAAGCTACTGCAGTGCAGAGGAATATGGGGAAGCAGAAGGCAAACAGTGGACCAATGAGTGTGGAATGGAGCAGGTTGAGAGTCACAGGGAAATTTGAAAGTGCAGGAAGCAAGACTGCAAGGGCTGTAGGGACATCTAAGGGATAATATAGGCTGGAAAGGTGTGAGACTGCGAAGGGTGCTGAGGGAAAAAAAGAGAATATGAACCATATGTGATAAGGAAAATCTTGGGGGACAGGTGAGCATAAGGACTAGGTGGGGACTGGAGACAGAGAATCAGTTTTTAATCCAGTTGTGATTTTTAGTCCATCTCATGATTTTTGAATGTTTGGTTCTGGCAGTAACATGAATCTGTCCCTTGTCACGCTGGCTTCAGGGTCCATTGCATAATTTTACAGATGTGGGCAGCAGTTCTTTGAGGTGCCTTTTCATCTGAGTGAAAATGCAGGGCTGAGGCATTGGCACTGGTGGAACTGCATGTGTTTTGGAGTGACTGTCCTATCTCAGGAGCATAATGTTAATTGAAGTGGCTCACTCCATGGAAAGTTCAATTGGGAGGCCCAATTCCAAATGGACAGTTGAGGAAGAAATTCATTGCAGTGTCCCTGGGCAGCCCAGCAGTATGAGTGTAGTAAACGAGCTGAAGGAAGGAAACCTGACATGGTAAGCTAAAAAGTAAATGAATTGCAGGGGCTAGGGTGAGTCGGAGGCGACAGCTAAGTCCATCAACATGGCTGGGGGCACATGTCCCCTTTGTTGGGTAGCTTGAAGGACAGAGACACCCAGCTCAAAAAGGGGTCAAGGAAAATCAAGGTTAGGAATCATTCGGTTCAGAAAGTATGTGCACCAAGAATTTAAGGAGCCCCAGGAGAAGTCACAGCCAATGACCGTGTCAGCCTTATTGCATTGCTGTTCAGTTTCTCAAGAAAATGTTTCTGTGCCCGTATTTTCCTCCTGATCCTCCCTGCCATTCAGAATGCTACATAAACTTTTAATAGATCTTCATTATCGCCCACTGGAGTGTCTGTCCTCTTCCATCCTTCCATCCCATTTCAAAGTCAAAATGTAATTGAAATGAGACAAGGCAGACATTATAATGAGATTCTATAAATAGGGTGTAAAATATCATCTTAACAGGCATAAATGTGACCTATTTAAAATACTAGTACAAAGAGAAATTGTTAAATACATAGCCTCATTACACACAAAAAGTCGCCTCATAAGTGCTTTTACTCTTTTACAGTTATTTATTTAAGTTGTTTCCAGCATGTGATTACATATTTTCTGGTTTGGTGCCCAGTAAATGTGTTTTGCTAATAGTTTCATTCATTTTACACTTGGAATTGCTATTGAATTTGTTGTACGGATAATGCACACTTTTAATCGTCTTCTTCCTTCAGAAGTTAAGAGTTTTAAAGACTTTCGTTATATAATCTATGGCCTGAGACCCAGAAAAGGCATTCTTTTAATAGTTCCTCATTTGCACTACAAGAGTTTTCCTAGGCGAGCCCTAAGTGTGTTTGAATGGCTATGCCCTTTACCCGCCCTTCTGTCCCTTCAGAAGCCAACCTAAGTCAGTAGCATAGGCAGCCATGATTAAACATCAGTTAATCAGTCTCATTTCAAAATATGAAATGCTCTCAGACTGCTGGTTACCTGAACAATGATTTGGCGAGGTTACATTTTGCAGTAATTGACACATTGCATTCCATATTTTCAAATCTTCTTTTGGTCTCATTCTGATTGGTTGCATCATATTTTCTTATCAAACATATAAAAAATGTTTTCATTGGCATGATAAGCATGAAAAAGCAACACTGCGTTTTTTTTTAAATTCCACTTAGGTTAATTTTTTTAATTATTTAATTGACTGTAGAAGTGCATCAGTGCTGACTTCAGGTTGGGAAATTACTGCCTGTAATCAGTCAGCGGATACATCTAGAGCTATTAAAATACCACATATACACTGGCTGGAACATGCAATTTTTCCTTAGTGATTACTATGTTTTAAAGTTTGCTATATTTTTAAATGCTCCTACATACCAACTTTAATTCTATGCAAATACCAAGCATTAGTGCAGCATTAAAGTTAAGAAACCAAACCTTCATTAAGAAATGTGGATTTCAGTTCTTATCCCTGATAATAAGAGTTGAGATTTTTGGAGGTAACTAAAGGATTTAGGAACACCTTTGTATTACCTTTTATAAATACATTAAAAGCAAGAGGAAGACCAAGGACAGGGTAGGCCCACTGCTCAGTGAGGAGGGAGAAGCAGTAACAGGAAACTTGGAAATGGCGGAGATGCTCAATGACTTCTTTGTTTCGGTCTTCACCGAGAAGTCTGGAGGTGTGCCTAACGTAGTGAATACAAGCAGAGAGAGGGTAAGTTTAGAAGATAGGATACACAAAGAACAAGTTCAAAATCACTTAGGAAAGTTAGATGTCAGCAAGTCATCAGGTCCTGATGAAATGCATCCCAGGATACTCAAGGAGCTGATAGAGGAGGTATCTGAGCCTTTAGCTATGATCTTTGAAAAATCATGGCAGACAGGGGAGATTCCAGAAGACTGGAAAATGGCAAATATTGTGCCCATCTATAAAAAGGGGAATAAGAACAACCCAGGAAACTACAGACCGGTCAGTTTAACGTCTGTCCCAGGGAAGATAATGGAGCAGGTAATTAAGGAAATCATATGCAAACACTTGGAAGGTAATAAAGTGATAGGGAATAGCCAGCATGGGTTTGTGAAGAACAAGTCATGCCAAACTAATCTGATAGCTTTCTTTGATAGGATAAAGAGCCTTGTGGATAAGGGAGAAGCGGTGGATGTCATATACCTAGACTTTAGTAAGGCATTTGATATGGTCTCGCATGATATTCTTATTGATAAACTAGGCAAATATAACTTAGATAGGGCCACGATAAGGTGGGTACATAATTGGCTGGATAACTGTAGTCAGGGAGTTGTTGTTAACGGTGCTAAATCCTGCTGGAAAGGGATAACAAGTGGAGTTCCGCAAGGGTCTGTTTTGGGACCCGTACTGTTCAGTATCTTCATCAATGATGTAGATATTGGGATAGAGAGTACGCTTATTAAGTTTGCAGATGATACCAAACTGGGTGGGGTTGCAACTTCTTTGGAGGATAGGGACATAATTCAAAATGACCTTAGCAAGTTAGAGAAATGGTCAGAGGTAAACAGGATGAAGTTTAATAAAGAGAAATGCAAAGTGCTCCACTTAGGAAGGAACAATCAGTTCCATACATACAAGATGGGAAGCGACTGTCTAGGAAGGAGCATGGCGGAAAGGGATCTAGGGGTCATAGTGGACCACAAGTTGAATATGAGTCAACAGTGTGACGCTGTTGCAAAAAAAGCAAATATGAGCAAAAAAAAGCAAAACAGGTGTGTTGTAAGCAAAACTCGTGAAGTCATTCTGCCGCTCTACTCTGCACTAGTTAGGCCTCAGCTGGAGTACTGTGTCCAGTTCTGGGCGCCACATTTCAAGAAAGATATGGAGAAATTGGAAAGGGTATAGAGAAGAGCGACAAGAATGATTAAAGGTCTAGAGAACATGACCTATGAAGCCAGGCTTCATGAACTGGGCTTGTTTAGTTTGGAAAAAAGAAGATTAAGGGGGGACATGATAGCGGTTTTCAAATATCTAAAAGGGTGTCACAAGGAGGAAGGAGAAAATTTGTTCCTCTTGGTTTCTGAGGACAGGACAAGGAGTAATGGGCTTAAAGTGCAGCAAGGGAGGTTTAGATTGGACATTAGGAAAAAATTCCTAACTGTCAGGGTGGTCAAATATTGGAATAAATTGCCAAGGGAGGTGGTGGAATCTCCCTCTCTGGAGATATTTAAGAACAGGTTAGATAGACATCTGTCAGAGATGGTGTAGACGGAGTTTGGTCCTGCCTTGAGGGCGGAGGGCTGGACTCAATGACCTCTCGAGGTCCCTTCCAGTCCTATGATTCTATGATTACTGAAAGTTGTGTGTTTAAATCTTACTTGGCACTGAAAATACCTACCACAGTCTCTTGATTGTTATTAGTTATTAGGGGCCTGTGGCTCCTGGTCACTACGCTTGGCAAACTGCCCTTGGAAGACAAGGGAATAGGAGGTGTGATGCCTGAGGAGCAGAGAGAAGTCTTTTATCTGAAGATGCTTGGTGCTTGTTCCATCACCAAAATACCAAACAAAATTTTCTTTGGTGCCCAGCAGCGAGGCAGAAACCACTTTCCTCTATGCCTGGTAAAGAGCTACTTCAGTTGTTTCACATAGTAAAAAATGGGAGATGAGTAAATACAGTTGGTAGGTATGTAAAATACTGCTATCAGAGACATCTAACCAAAATGTTGTCCTGATGAACCAGTCTGGCATTGTGACAATCACATGATGAGAGGAGAAGGAGGTGGCCACTGCAAGGATAGACATGACAAGTGACTGTAATAAATGGTTGGCAATAACATGATAGAACATGGAGAGGACTGGTCCATTCTATTGGCAGATATATGAAAATAGTGTATGATACCTATAGTGGATGGGGGAATGGAGAGTTTTTTCCTGAGCCTTCTGGTCAGAAGCATAATGTTAATGCAATTTACTTGGCATGGACTAGGATCTGCCTAAACCTTACAATGTGGACTAAGGAAATATCTGCATTCATAAGAAATTGGTGTGAAGGTGACTAGAAAAATAATAATGTAATGTCTTCTGTACAGCCAAGATAGCTGGTTGGTATCTTTCTTACTCCATCAGGAAGGAACTCACCCACCCAACTAAAAATCTGGAGTCCATGTATATGTCTTCTTGTGCAAGAAATGAGGAGATTAAAAATGTTCTAGGTCTATATCTCTCTTGCTCCAGTATTTCCCTATCCTCCTCCTGAGTCTCGGCCTTGTGATTTCTTCACGCACTCCTACTCTTTGTACAGATAAAACAATCAGGAAACAGAAACCAAACAATGTAACTCAGCAGGTGACCAATCACTAAGCATGGATTTTGAGTTCTGAGTGCCAAATATGTAAGGTAATAGAACTGTTCACAAGCAACCCCATAGATTTAAGCATTTTCATAAAAAGCTATTTGCTGGACAATTACAAATAAGGACTATAAGAATCACAATGCTCGTGACCAGAAAAAGGGCCAAATATGACACATTGTTCATAAGGAATATTTAATTAGTTTTATCCACTGAGCTGGGAATAATTGCACTGACTTCAGACTCAAGCCGCAGTGTCTGTCAGACATTTCAAAAGTCATGCAAAGCTCGCTCTCTCCATGGCAAGATAAGATTGCAGTGGCCTTTGGGCTTGAAATGATGTGTGAGGCTCAGATAGAATTGAAAGTCATGTCACCAAGCGAGTGGGGGAGCCAGCCCAGCAGCTGAGGAGATGTTCAGAATGAAAGCTCTGCATCACAGCTACCTTCTGAGAAGGATGGGGTGTGTGGGAAGCTAGACTGGTGACTCAGCAAGAGCAATGAGGGAAAGAGAAGTGAGCATAACGTACACTCAAAACCATGAATCATTTTATCCTTAACCAACTAGCATTCAAGTTCTTGAGAGGAAAAGCAGGGAGGAGCCCCATTCCAGTTTCTTACTGAGCACTCTCCTGCCAGAAGCATTAGGACTTGACTGTGTTTTCTTCTCTTGGGGATTTATTCCTATGCTTGTATTTAACACTATGAAGGGGAAGCAGCAGACCCAGGAGCCTCAAGCACACATGAAAAGTCATTCTAAATTCTTTTTTCCCATTTGGGTATTTTGTGAATGTTATACCCGAGAACAGACAAAACACAGGAGAGAATTCGGAATGTCTTTATGTGGGGTGTGAGCTCTTGGAGAAGGACTGTCTGCTACTAAATGATCAGAGAATACATGCAGAAAAGGGCCTGATTCTGATGGGTCCC
The DNA here is from genome assembly GCF_052426305.1 of Pelodiscus sinensis. Lineage (NCBI taxonomy): Eukaryota > Metazoa > Chordata > Testudines > Trionychidae > Pelodiscus > Pelodiscus sinensis. The sequence goes on from NC_143053.1 coordinate 154,042,191, forward strand.
TCTAAGTCTTAATGTAATAGAGATAAGTAGTTTTGTATTTGTAATGAAGTATAATAAATAAGGGGGGATAATTTTATGTGGTAGAGCTTCTGTGCAGCTTATTCCCACTAGCACTAGAGAATCTGTGACATCTGTCACATCAGATAGGCCCTTTGCAGTCAACAACTTGAACTGTGATTTTGTCACTGCAACATGCGTCTGGCAGAAAGCTCAGCTTCAAATGAGTTCAAGGCGTATTCAGTGTAAATGGGTGCAAGATACGTTTGGCATTTTGCATCCGCATAGTAGCTTTTCTGTCATCACTATCACCTTTTTGCCCTTACTTCTGCCACATGTGTGTTTTTAGGAATGTACCATGGGATGTTCTGGACAGGCTGAGTGACAGCCCGGAAGCAGAGCAGACACAGTAAGAACACGTGGAGCTCTCTCCACTACTAAACTGAAAAGAAGTGAGAGGCAAAGGCAGAACTTTGTGTCTATTCACACTGCCTGAACCATGAATAGGGCCCAGTAGGGTTTGATTCTGTATGCTGCTTGAATATAAATCTTCATGTCAAATTAGAGATGGTACAAGCCATAAACTCAGTTTGGGAGCAAGTGCGTGGTTATGGCCTTTTGCACAGATGAGAGCTGCAAATGTTCAGGGGAAGTTCAGCTCTAGGCTTTTGATTTAGCTAATTGAAAGGGGGCATTTTTTTTCAGTTTTAGATCCAGAGCTGGTTTTGGCCTTCAACTCCCCAGCCTCAAGTTGGTGGGTAGTTAGATTCAGAGATCTGGTTCAGGCCCATAACAGTTAGCTGATGTTACCCAAAATCTAAGGAAAGGGAAAGTGCTAGATCTCAGGTTCCAATTTAATATAGTTAACTGTGCTAAAACTTATATAAAGGGTCTATAAAAATAAATATCCCTTATGGTTTAGAGGATGATTGATCCAGATGAGCCTTCCTGCTTTTGTTCTGATGCTATTTTGCTCATCTGGGACTTGAGGCTCAAATAAAATAAAAAGGAGGGAGGGTGTAACCATCAATCAACACGAGAGAGAATCAGAGAATGAAAATCTAAATCAAAAACATACAGACAGTGCTCAGAGATACAACCCTAATGCTAAGAAATAGATCTTTCAGACAGCAGTCATGGAAGTCATTCACTGTTCTGTGTGGCAAAATAGCTGTAATGTTCAGATCCAGACCCATAATTTCTGAAAGTCTGGGGGCATTTAGCACTGCGTTGTTGGGTTAGCCTGTAACAGAGAGAGGGAGAATACTGGGATCTGAACTTCCTGAAAGCTTTGAAGTGCTGATCCTACCTGGAGCCCCTGTGAGTAGATCAGCATGCGGGTGACTTTTAGGAGAAATGCACCTACTGTATTTGCTTAAAAAAAAAAAAAAAAGGAGCAGCTTTAATATCATTTAACACCACCATTGGCCCCACTGTTCCTCCCTCCTTCTCTGCTACTAAGAAAACTACTGAAAAAGTCAAAGGACAATTTGTTGTAGATTCGACACTAACATGCAGTAGTTGGAACCACCTGTGCCTATCTATTTTCAATTAAAATAACCTATTTCCCCTGTAGGAAAAATGGAACAGTGACTCAGTGCTTGGAGGGGAAATAGGATGGTGCTGAGGAGAGCACATAGTGTGTCTGGCTCTGCCTCAAGCACTCAGTTGGTTGCTGAGCTAATGACAGACGACTGGTCTTTCCTGTGTGTGACAGCAGTGGGTGGGTTTTTCTCCGGAAATCTGTCTATCTAGCCAAATGTAAAGCCAAGCATCAGAATGTCCTGGGAAGTACAGCTGTGTGTGTACCACTGCTGATTCTGTCATTGAATTGGCCTACAGGTTTCGGAGGAATCCACTATTAAAGAGAAAGTCTGCTGTAAAATGTAGCAATCTGTTTTCTTAATTCCTTCCCCCTAGGATTCCTTTCACTGACATCTTGCTGGGAGAACACTCAAATCGGAAAACATAACTACTTTAGTAAATATGTGTGTGTTGCAAACCAAAATGGATTTGTATTTTCCCTCCTCCTCTGTGTTTCTTCTACCATGTGCTTTTAGCAGCAAACACATTTCCTTTCGGGTGAAATCCAGCTTTCTGCTGGGGGCCAACACAAAACTCCCTGCGTGACTTAAGTCTGGAGTTGGGGACAGCCATGCAGGAGAGGGCTTACAAAATACAAATCCCTTTGCGGTAGGGGAGAGGTCTTTGCATTTGAGCCAAAATAAGTCCAGGTGGAATGCACTGATAGAACAGAGCAAGGTGTATACAGTGATCCTACATGCAGTGATCGTCTCAGTCCATCTATGTCTGTTTCACTCCTACAAAGCTCATCTGATGAGACCAGTCCTTCAGTTTGATTGTTGTTGGTTTATGATTCTTTTCCTGGTGGACTGACTACATAGGTGCGAAAATTATAATTTGCCTATTCTAGAAGCAGAAAGAGGAATGTACAATAAAATGCAATGATTTCTTTATACCAAATACCTGGAATTAATACTTTAGTTGGAAACAAATGTAGTAATTTATCTATAGAACTTTACAATCTTATAGTCATCCCTCTGAGACACTTTGTATCATGAGCCATCTGTTTCCGTTTATTAGTTTACCAGATGAGATGTCAAGAAAGTTTTTCCATTGGGTGTACGCCACCCTTGGTCATCTTCCTAATGATGGGTGTGTCAAATGAGCTGCTTAAGACATGCAAACCAGCAGGTCATCTAGTGAAAAATAATGGGTCAGTTCCCTATTGCTGGGAGCCTGAGAAGCTAGAACAAATTTTAAAAAATGTAGATAAGACAGACTGAGGGGAATCTGAGCATACAACATGGTGTATTTATTTGTCTTTTTAGTAAAAGTGAAATGACTATATTTTATACTAGAGCTTCCCTCTTGATCCTGGTGGCGTGCAAACATGGTAGTAATAAAACCCCCTCTATGTGACTAGACAAATAGTTAAAATAGTACAATCCCAAATGACAAAATGCCAAAAATTCTGAAATTCCCATTCACTAGCTGGAAACAATAGTGGTCAGAATAAAAGGACTGGATGAAAAATGCAGGAGGACCACATCTGAGCCACTTGGTCACTTTGTTAAACAATCATTGCCTAGCAGTAAAAAAGTGAAATGCTTCTCTCCTCAAATGGACTCCCAGTTGACCCAGAATAGCCCAGCAGATAGCCCAATACTGCCTTCCTAAACCAGCTATAAACAAAGCTGTGAAAAAAATCCTTAAATAATTATGCCCTTATGCAGAGAAAGTCAAATCAGATTTTTGTACGTTTAAAAAATAGGGAGAGTTTGGAAACAAAGGTTAAGATCATCATAAAGCTCAGTGAAATTTACAAAGCTTGGATTTCAAATACCTCCGAATCTCAGGTGGGTACAGACCTGGGATTTTGAACTAAATCCATCTCTCATCACAGTAGTGTGAGAGAATAATGGCTGTCACTTCCTATTTGTTGCAATCTTTAGGTTTGTTCCTGCCCTTTTTGGAATCAATGGCAAAAGACCTTTTCACAACTGTAGGTACAGTATCATCTCCTGGGGTGGTCCTGATGCTGACTAGTGAGTCTTATTCATGTCAATAGTCATTAGACTGCAATGAGTTTCTAGGCTTTAATCAGACAGAAGATTCTCTTGTGTCACATGCAAAAGTGGATGGAGTGTGCGATTTGGCATAATCTACTATATATTTTAGAAATGTGTGTCTGTCTGTCCACCTGAGTCCATTTGCTCAAAAACTCCTCCTAAACTGTAAGAGTGAGGACCACCAAACTGGATCTACAGTTTCCTCTTATCATAACTTAAAGCAAGGTCAGGGTTTAGTTGTGCCAAGATAATGGGATGTGCATGAAATTAGATTGTTTCTTATAAAATGGAACGGGGGAAAGGGTCTGGTAGAAGGAACAGTTATTATTGCAGAATGTCCACGGGGGCAGCAAGAGGCTGAGACAGCTATAATCCGATTGGGCCAGCAGGGGGCAAAGGTGGAGAAAGGGACAATTATCTACTATATATTTCAGAGGGTTTATGTTTCTGTGTCTGTCTCACTCCCTGCTGAGGGACATGCACCTCCCCCCAGCTATGCCCAGTAGTGGCCATGGAAAGGTACTTCTCACTTAGCCCCAAGCTGCAGTGGTGAGAGAAAGAGGGAGCTGTCCTCTCTCCCTGGAACCCCTCATCCCCAGCCCCATCTCAGAGCAATGATTTAAATTAAGAAAAACAAAATGCATTTGAGTTAAGGACTCCAATAATACTGGGTAAATCTTCTAGTGAAATATTGTGCGGAGTGAAACATCTCTAGTCAGTCAGCCTTTTGTAAAATTGTCTCTCTTCCCTTTTTAAGTGGCAAACTATTATAATCGTTTTTAAAAATGAGATTCTAGGAGCAGAACCTAGTGCTGAGCAATGGGTGGAGTTATTTAATAATACTTAGCAATTTTTACAGGAGACTCTTTATGGTTTACAAAGTTGGGTACATATCATTATCCTTGTTTTACAGGGACAGATTAAAACACAAAAGGGGAGGGGGAAAAACTCCCCTTGATTTAAATGGTTGCAGACCAAACCCCCGGTATATCACTCCCTAAGAATCAAGCCCAAGGTCTCAGTATAAATAAAATGACAGAGCTGCCAAAAGCACTCAGGTTTTCTCAACCCTACCCTCCCACCCTCAGCCAGTGAATATTCTATCTACTGCACTATACACAAGCTTCTCATTGTACATAAATATATCTGCATATTTTCTTAATGTTTCCTAGCTTTGATTTGATCATTGAGTCTTCCCTAGAGTTGTATACATGGGCATTGAGGGTTACTTAGGAGTTACATTTTATGCAGAAAGCCACATAATTCCTGAGACAAAGTCCTGAACAAATTCTGAACTTTCCTCACAGGTGGACAAAATCTTATTTCTCATTCCAAACCATTGTTTGACTAAAACCCAATCACTTTGTCATTACTCAGGCAAATCTCCCACTGACTTAAATGCAGCCTTAGGCTCTATCTTGAAGTCTGTGGGAGTTGCACATGCTCAGTTCCACTTGGAATCAGGCCTGTAGTTCGAAGGAATTATTTGATCTCAGATTGGTTGACAACAGACGTTACAATTTTGTGCAGCTATTTCTATGATGCTGGTTTTATTGCTTGATTTTTATCAGTTTATTGCAGCAATGCTGTTTTTATCACTTGGTTTTATCAATTGTATGACACCCACACCTGCAATATAAATATACCAGAGAATGAAAGAAGGTGAAAGCTATACTTACCTAAATTAGTCAGAGCAGGACACAGGCAGTAACTCATTTATAGCAAAACCATGAATTATCATGACCTTAACCTCTCATTTGACAATAAATGTTTTTAAAGCATAACCCCATCATTATGTATAAAGGAATTCTTTTTTTAGCAGTCGTAAGACGTATATACTTTCTAAGAGGTGGGTCTAACTTGTGGTTAAATACTGCAGATGATAGTCTTGCTGATCTCAGGAATTCCCAAAGGTTGTCTGGATTTTTCCAAACCTCACAGAACTTGTAACAATATCAGATCTGTCTTCCCCACCCAAATATCCAGATCAGTATTTCAATGAAGTATCTACAAGTCACTCGTAGAGTTTTGCATTAAGAGACTCTCCTCTAGAATAACTCTTAGTTCATAGCATTGTTATTCTGGCAAGTTTAATCATGATTTATCTATTAGATTTTGGTACTCGTAGATACAGAGTTGCAGTTGTACTGTTTATGTGGTATTTTAAAGGACTAGGTTCGCAAAAGGATTCATGTGCGTATCCCAGAATCAGACCCCACTGGGATTCAGAAAACCATTGCTCAGCCACTGCTGAATCCTGTAGGCACTTAAACTTACTTGATGCCTGCACTTTTGCAGAAGTTTCCTAGGCACCTGTTCGTGCCTCCTAGCATGTGCCCTGCAACTTGGAGCTTCGTGTGCTGCACGAACGGGCAGAACACAGGTGTTGCTCTGCCTAATTAGCTGTGGAATCGGAACCAGTAGGAGAGCTCTGAGGCTGTTTTTCAGATCAGGCTCCTGTCCGTTATCAGCTCAACTCACGTAAAATAGCCGGGGGAAGGGAAAAGAGGAGAATTTCCCTAATAACGTTAGGCCAATGGGTTAGGGTGTTCACCTGGGATGTGGGAGATCCCTGATTCAAGTTCCCCCTCCACCAGAGGGGGAGAAGGGAGTCAAACAAGGATCTGTCCTCTCCCAGATGAGAGCCCTAACCACAGGGGCTCTGAGCTATTTTGGTGTGTAGCTCCCTCAGTCTCTGCAGTTGAAACTGTTCCATTGTGGATAAATATTTCAAGTCATTGATGGCAGCCTAGGGATGACAGCTTAGGTCTTCCACCTCCCAGGTGTGTGCTCTAGCCACTAGGCTACAGCATCATTCTCAGGCTTCTTTGCAGGGGAGCAGCTTCCACAGGCAAGTCTGAGGGAGTCCCATGCCAGCATATCTCAGGGCCAGCTGCATGGTGGCAAATCTCTGGGCAGTTGCTTTCTCCCTAGCAGATGGAGGGGGAGACTTAAATCAGGGAAATCCCACAGCTTAGCTGAGTATCCCTATCTATTGGGATAAAGGTGGGTCTTGCAAAAACAGCATAGGTGCCAAAGGCAGCTGAGAATGTCAAGCAGAGAGAGGCACCTCTCTGCAGCTCAGACTTGGCAGTGAACTCCCTAAGGGGGTGGGGTGTAAGGTGCCCCGCTTGCCTTGGCATCTTCCATTGGCTAGTGTCAGTGGGGAGCTGCCCAGTGTGCTCGCATTTGTGAAGCCCATTCTTAGGCACCAATCTCTTCCCATTCATTATATAGGGAGCCTTGGTGCCCAACACTTGGGCGTGGCAATACTGAGTGTCGCCATGAGTAAGTTCCTTTTTTAATCTGTTTCCCTAAAGCTACATTTAAAATGATTTAGCCAAAACAAATATCAAAGCTAAACTTGTAGTTCTTTGGGTCGGGCTACATTAGGGGTGGGCATGACAGCCTCTGTGGGCTGCATTCAGCCCGCAGCTGCCCTGCTGCTCCCCTGCCCCCAGGCCAATCAAAACCGGAGATGGGAGAGGATGCAAAGTCTCCTCCCCTGCCAGAGGCATGTGGCACCAGAGGGAACCACCAGCTGCCTTAAAACAGCTGTCAGTTCTCTCTAGGCGCCACAAGCCCCTGGCAAGACAGGGGCAAGAGACTTTGTGCTCTCCCCCCAGGGGCTGGGGGAGCACGCAAAGTCTCCTCCCATTGCAGCACCTAGAGGGAACCACCAGCTGTTTTAAAACAGCTGGTGATTCTTTCTAGGCACTGGGGTGGGGGACAAGACTTTGTGCTGCCCCATCCTCAGGCCAATTAGGGTCCGTGGGTGGGGGAGCACAAGAGGTATCCTGGTCTTCAGAAATTCATGAAGTGGCCCCTTTTGAAAATTATTGCCCATCCCTGGGCCACACTGAAAACGCTGTAGCTGCACCCATGCAGTGCTTAAGTGAAGATCTTTTCCCATCAATGTAGTTAATCCACCTCCCAGAGAAGCAGTAGCGATGCCAATGGGAGAAGCTCTCCCAGTGACATAATACTGTCTACAAGAGGGGTTAGGGCAGTATAGCTACATTGCTTGGGTGGGGCATGGATTAGTCACACCCCTAGGCAACATCATTATACCGATATAGGTCTGTAGCATAGATCCTGTCTTAACTGCCACTCTGACCTTAACCCACACTGCTGTTACTGCAAGAATCTGAAATTGACCTACAGTGATAGGTGCCATTTGGGCTGCTATGTTTAGAGCTTGTCCAGGTGATGGGAAATTTGCATTGATAAAATTACAAGGGTATAATTCCACCGGTGCAAACTCTTAATGCCAACTCTATGTCACTAGGGTAAATTGCAACATGGGATGATTTATTTACATTAATGTTGTTACACTGGGGCAAATTTCCCTACTCTAAAGGGAATTAGGATCGTGGAATGAGGTGTACCGGTAGTTCGAATTAGAGAGCCTAATTCGAACTACCTACTCCGTGCCACGTGTAGCTGCCGGCACGGAGTTCGGACTAAGGGGGATTTAAAAATGGCGGCGCCTGGGAAGATACAAATGAAGCCCAGGATATTTAAATCCCGGGCTTCATTTGCAACTCCAGTTGCCCTCATTTGCCTACCTAGCTCGAACAACCGAGCTAGTGTAGACATTCCCTTTGTGTGGCACTCTAATGGTTCACTTAAGTAACTTGTATGTCTTACCTACAGTTCTGTTTCCTTGTTTGAATTAGGGCCTCTATGGACTAGCATTCATTTGTAGTGAAATTCCCTATTTGTTAGGGGTTTAATATTACAGTGCTGGTTTTGGGCACCTTGCTTCATGGGATGAGGTTGACTCTAACTATATTTTGCTGCCTGTTACTTAGTGACTCAGTTATAATTACAACTTGAGCTAACTCGTGTGTTTTTAGAACTGAGTCTGGAATAGCTTCTGCTTTTTGTGTGCTCTGAAACTAGCCTCCCCTGCAGACGTAATTTTTAAGCTGTCAAGAAATTCCTTCACTAGCCCTTAGCTTGACGAGATATTTGACCAATCTGTGTGCGGTTCCCTAAGGACACAACCAGAACTACTCATTATTTTTAACGTGACAGACTAACACAGCTGATAGTTTAACTGTGGTTGCAAATCTGTGCACTTAAGGATTGTTACCCCATGTTTAATAAAGGAAGTTGCATGTTTAATTAAAACTTGTTAGATGGAAAAAGTGATCTGTCCCGCATTCATTTGTGAGGTACAGATAGGCTGCATTGGTGAGTCCGTTTTTTCATTCCTTTCACTTGGTGGAATTTTGTGCAAAGTCAAGGTCAGCAGAGAGTCCCAGTTATAGTATATTGAGGAAGACTTTTGAAATTCACAAGGACAGATGCTAGGCTATTAAACTAATGTAAAGTTTAACAGAATCAAATAACTGATTTCTTGCAGTTAAGTAACTGCAAGAAGAATAAACCCCGGAGGCAAGATGCTGACAACAGTAAGTTTAAAAATATAAAAATCTCATGATCTAGTCCACTAATGTTACGATTTATATGTAATACTTTTTGTTTTTAGGCTACAGCAGCAGGGAAAGCGATGTTGTGTTCTTAAAACCTGTGATCTCATAGGTCATAAACTTTATTCAATTACACAAGCAATACTTACCAGTACTTTAACCACAGTTTATTAGTTATTATTAGGCATCTCAAGAGATTACTCCCATTGCATCCTAGACTGTGATTTACAATAGTGTAGTCATCTGAAACTACTGGATGTAAGCTCTTCAGATAATAGAAAATCAAGTCAAGCAGTACATGGAGATGCCAAGTGGACTTAAACAGAATGCTTTTTCTTACATGAAAATGTATTACTTTATTATATTCTACCCGCTTTTCAGCAAGCAAAGAAAAGTGGTTTGTAATCATAACACACAAGCTAAAATGAGAAAAATAAGCAGGCATTTTTATGAATTCTTGTAATATTTATGGGACCGTCATCTTCTTAGTGTGACTGAAGTGTTTTCTAGTAACACAAATATTGCTGGGCTGGCTCTTTAAAAAGGACTGTACATCTGATCTTTTCAGAATCTGATTATCTATGTGAACTTTTCTCCTTCCCACTGTATCTTAGAAATGAAAATTATATGCTAGTCTGTGCATATGTAAGCCACAAAAAATGAGTTACAGATTTTAAGAGCCTTGAAGCCAGTTCATAAATTCTCAAGTGATATACTGTCTTCACTTTATTAATAATAATTCATTTCTCTTTAAGGGAAGGGATTTCATGTGAGGTTTCAGCATTGATCTTCACAGAATAATTTATGAAACTTGTTTTAAATTTGTGGCCTACTGAAGAAAAGCAAATGTTCCCCTTTGCAGATTTGGAGACAAAGGCAGCACCTCACCATATCCCCCTGCTTCTTAGATTCTGTGGATACCCTTCGGTGGGGGCTCCATGAGGATCCAGATTCTGGGGTGGAAGAAAGTGAGAAAATGTTGGTGTCTGAGGCAATGTTCCCTCTTTAAAAGATTTTCCACCTATGAGTGAGTTTTTTCTTGTGCACTAGTATTGAGTTCATGTGACTTGTTCAGATGTGTACCACATTGTCACCCAAGTTATTAATAAATATCTCATAAACCTCTATTTTCCCTCTATTGCCATGTCTCCCACCCTCCCCTCGCCCCATTTGCTCCCCTGGTGCCTGCTGCTGCCCCCCACCTCTTACCCTCCTCTGCTATCCTGGCTCCTTCCCTTCTCAATCCCCTCAGCCCTTTGGAGACCTGCCCCTCTCCCCATCCTCCTTGACCCCTGTGCCCACTCCTACTCTAGCCCCACTCTGATCATCCGTAGCTACCCATCCCCTCTCCTAACACCTCCCTCTACCTACCTGCCCTGCCTCTCCCGTCTGGTGCCCATCCCGCCCCTCCATGTGGCTGCCCTTCTGTTTAACCCCCACAATCCCCCTGGCTCCTGCACCTTCCCTTAACACTGCACTTTCCTGGTGCCTCTCCCTTCTCTGTCCCTGCCCTCCTTCTCGCTGGTACCCATCCCCTCACCACCCTCTGCCCCAATTCTCCTCAGGCCCCCACACATGACTTGCTCCATCCCCACCTTCCTCATATGCCCACCCCTCCTTTCAACCCCTCTTCTCCTGGTACCCACTCCTCCCCTCGCCTCTTCCTCCCTCTTGCCCCCATTGTCTCTCCCTCTCCTCTCCCAGCATCACCCTGTCCCCTCCCTTCTTCCACCCCCACTGACATCTCCCCTCCCCACTCCTGTCCTTTTCCTCATTGTCTCCTCTTTGCCCCTGGAATTTGTCTCTCATCCACCCTATTCCATGGTGCCTGCTCCTTTCTTCTCCTGCCCTGGCCACCTCCTCTCCCCTCAGCACAAGCCCCTTACTCTCTTCACCCACCCTCACTTTAGTTCTCCCCCTACCTCTTCCCTAACTTTCTACTTTCAACGTGGAAAGCAGTTTGCGGGGGCTGGAGCAGAGGCAGACCTAAAATAGGCACGCAACTTAGAGGGAACACTGCTCTGAGGGTGACTGCTTTCCATGGTATCCATCAACATGGCTCTATATAGAGGAACAGCTACGTAGGGGAAAATGGGGTGCTACTATCAGTTGATAAATCACTCATGAATATAATAAGAGTTTATTAATACCAGCCTGCTCGAGATTAAAATAAATGGTGGCCTGTATCAATGGGTGACAACTTATAGATGGTGATGTTTTACATTAAACAGTTAACTCCTTCCAAAATCATGAGCAGACAATGCTGCACATGGGGCTGTCTTAAAAGTCAAAATCCATTCTCTCAATAAGGTGCTCCCTTCCCAAAAGTTTGCCGTTTCAAAATGTCTTCCTTTCTAAGTTTTCATTACCATTTAAATGAAATGTATAAGGTTACATGTTCTTTTCAGTCTTCAACTCTCTGTAAGATGCTCCAGAATATATATATTTTAAGAACTACTCCTCAATAGTATGTATTAGCTTCTTGGTTTGTTCAACTTTCAATTTGTATGTAATTACAAAGATGATCCTGCTCTTGCTGAAACGAGAGATGATAGTAGCAGATCCAGATCCAAGATCGAGTGATTAACAGTCAGATATTGGAAAAGATTTATAGTTCAACTTTCTGCCAGTTGAAGTATATGTTGATTATTCCACAGAGTAAACTGACTTTTTTAAGTTTAATGTTATATGTCCAGGGTGAATTACTTCCTATTATGATTACGCCACAGCTCAATCTGTGAGAGTCACTTGGGATGAGGGGGAAAAAAATAAAAAAAGTAGTAGTAGCTAACAAGGAAGAGGGAGAAGAAAAAGATAACCTAACAAACATGCATCAAGAGAAGGGTCACCAAGTATTGTTTTTAAAAACAATCAGAACCTCTAGTAAGTATGATTTCATTCAATATGACAAAGGTTATCAAAAGTAGTATTTAATGTACTTATATAAATATATATGCTGTACAGCAGAACATTTTAAACAAATATGATTACATACGGACATTGTATGATTCCATATAGCTATGCCCCCAATAGCAATCCTGCTAGAGACTCTAAACACCTCTGTGAAGTGCTAAAGCTTGTCCTTTCCACCAACAGAAATTGGTTCAATAAAATATATTATTCCACCCTGCTTGATCTCTTAAATCCTGTGACCAACAGGGCTACAACAAAACTGGAGGAGGGGGAAAGTGGACTCTTAAAGTATGCCTGTAGGGATTTGTATCAAAAGAACTTTAAATTTATTTGTGGGAGCCAATAACCTGTGTTGAAATCCAATTTTCTGAGCTGCTGTCTGCCCAGTCAAAGCAACACTGATCTTACCATAGTAACAGTAGTACTACACTATTACATTTCATATCAAAGTTAAGCTCATCTTAAACACATCCTCAGTGTATAAAGGAAGGAGAAAACATCTCTTTTAAAACATTATAACCAGGAATGTGGCCTTGATGTTAACTGACATTATATTCTGTTCTGGGATATAGTTGAGGCATTATCCAATATCCAAGGATTTGAGGGACCTGCTCTAAGCACATCAAAAAGATTATTTTAATTGACTTTGTTTTGAGTATTGGATCATTTTAAAAAATGGGATTTAAATCCCAGATACATCTAGTAAAATTTGAAATTTCCCATTAATTAATCTTTCTATTTAGGAGTTACAAGTGAGCCAATGTTGACAGTGTTCTGTGTATTCATCCCTGTAGTAGAGAAAAATCTATAATAATAATAATAATTAGCATTTATATAGGGCTGTGTGTGCAAAACACAGTGCAGACACTCATTGCTGGGAGTTTAGACTCCTAAGTATCATTAGCCCCATTTCACAAATGAGAAAATGGAGACATCAATGAAGCAATTTGCTCAAGGTAACACAGTGAGTCCACGGCAGAGCTGTCATTAGAACAGATTGGCTATCATGCGCTCAGGTTCAGTTCACAAGACCACAATGACTCAATTTCTCTTTAACTTGACCATTAAAATTCAATAAAGGACTATGGGATTAAGAACCAGTGGTGCGGTGAGGAGGAGGTGAAGTGGAGGAAACAAATTTGACAAGAAGCCGGGGTGCAAGTACTAGCTGGGCCAAAAGACTGGGAGAGGGAGCTAGAGACAGACTGGACAAGTAGCTCGGAGGGAGACTGGATCTGGAAGCATGGATGGGACAGCATGTGTGACACTGGAAACCAGAGCTGGCAAAGAATTACTGTGTGATGAGACAGGACAGAGGGAACTGGGACTCATTGGGCATGCAGATAAGAGACCATGAGCTGAAAGAGTGAGGTAGGGATCTGGGAATAAACAGAGTAAAGGTATGGGGGAGGAGTATGAACAAACTGGGAGCCCAAAAGGGCAGGATGAGAACTTGTGGGGCAAGGACACTGGGGCAGAGAGCCAGGCATGGGGAAGGGAGAACAGACAGAGACTGGAAAGCCTGAAGCACAAGGAATGATGCTTGAGGAGGTAGAATTGGCACAACAGATCATGCCCACTAGATCACACTGCCCTCCAAAGCCTGGAATGGAATCCAAGATTCCTGAGTCTCCTCATTACTCTCCTGTCAACAGATATCTGCGAAATCAGTCATCAATATCTCTAATACCCCACTAGTGCAGGTCCACAGCGCAGATGCCAACCTAGTATTGGTACCTTCACTAGTTCATGCGACAGAGGTCAGTATTGTGATTCTGAAGATTCTGACCCTGTTAATGAATCATATGGGTTTTTATATTATGCTAATGATGGTATTTCTGTTCATTCAGATTGCTTTTTTAAAAAGCTAGGAAACTTCATGCAAAAAACTGCATTAAAAAGACCATTATTAAGGTTGCAAAGTCATACTCTCGAAAGTTAAGGAAATGCCAGAATTTAGGCTGCCTATACAACTTTAATTCACCCCTTGTTTCACTATTCGTTATGTCTGAGTCTTGTATCATAGTTTGTGTATATAATTTTAATTATGCTGACAATTTCCTTCACTGCTAAAATATGCCAATATTGTGTTTCTATTTCCTCACCCAGTGCCATGGCCCATATTAAGATAATTAAGTTTGCAATATAACTATTAGCACATGTACAGATGTGTTCATTTTCAATACATTTAATGGACATTAACCAACTAGTTTCCACAGCAGCATTCAGAGAAGTATTTGTGGAGAGGGGCAAACTGAGGCAAAGAAGTTGTGACTTTTCCACAGCCACAAAAGGAAATCCATATGCCAGGTGAGTTTAGAACTCAGAATCAGATCGCTCATTCGTCTTCTGAGACAAATATCAATACACATAACAATAGCGAGGGTGAAATCCTGGCCCCACTGAAATTAATGGCAAAACTGACAAAATGTATCAAAATTAAAACTAAACATTCTTTCGAATGCACAGTTCAATACCAGCCACTTCCAGACATAAATATATATTTGTAATAACCCCCCTATATATAACCTCAATACTACAATTCTATTTAAAACACTGAATGTTATCCCAGTCCATCACTGGTCATTCAAAGGTAAGTCTCAGGGAACTATACTTGTTGCTTTTCTTAATGCCAGGTAACCTGTAACGACATCTGAAGGAAGCATCCGAATGTAGGCAAATTCCTCAATGCTACTGAATCTCAGCTTGCTCTGTGGATCTGTATAATTGGCCTGGAAAAGAAACAATGGCAGAGATACCATTCAGAGAAAAATCTCAGTACAAATGTCAAAACAAAACATTTCTTGAGTTCATAATAATATGTATAAAAATTTAAAAATGTATAATAGGTTACCATGTGACAAAGTCAATCCTTCTTTCTTCCCTCACATGTCAAAACTTTTACAAGAACTAAACGGTTCCATGGAAAAGCTTTTACATCAAAATTCGTTAGACATGAAAGTGCTAAAAGACCTTCACATACAAAAGTACACAGCAGGAAAACAAACTACTACAGTCCTCTATCTTCACCCTAACAACTATATATCTGATACAGTTTTCTACACAGTAATTTGCCAAAGAATGGTGTTTGTGCCAATAAGTTACCAATAAAGCAGCTGAGTTATGGGTGGTCTGATAGCTTTGGCTTGATTTTTCTTCTTGTTTCAGATGGTTTGTAGCTTTCGTTTTCTTTAAAATGCAAAGGTTTTTTAAAAGAAAAGCTTGTGTTTCTGTGACTGAACTGATAAGAAATTTGACCTCGGGGTTTTGCATTATTCCAAATGTAGCTGTGACAACACTAACACTGGACTAGTTTGTATTCTCCACTTCTGCTACATTTGGATTAGAGCTTCCTAGATGAGGTTCCAGCTCCACCCCATCAACCATCTCTCCCTGGTGCCCCAGAAATCTTGAGTGTATTTTAGCTATCGCACTCAGCACTTTGGGTAGAGCAAGAAGAGAAACACCCTACTCTCCAGGGTATTGTTCTCTCTGCCCAAGGCCCACACGAAATAACCCTGTTCACATTATCTTATGTTGTGCCCATCAGTGCTCTGAGACCTTCCTTCCTTGCTCTCCCTGACAAGAGATTTGGGATGGTGGAAGGCTATGAGGCGGTGGAAGCTTGGTGTCCTGAAGAAGCATATTACCACAGAAGCTAAGGGACGGGAAGTACTACAGAAGCACATTGCAAGTAAACCCAAATTCAAGGTGTAGTGTTGAACTCCTTGCCAGTTCCAATGCTGGGAAGGAAATGTTCTCCATGGCAGAATAATTTAGGTGGGGGACTCTAAAAGAGAAAGTTCAGTACGTGGCTATTGGGAAGCAATCTAGTCAATTGCCATGGCTGAGTTATGTAGAAGAGTAGACTGAGGCCTATTACCATGTAGCATTTAAAAAATGTAAACTAGGTGGCTGTGCCCCTGGCTCGCTGTGCTCGCCAACCCCCTTTTTGGCCAGGGAGGGCCCACTTCTCTCCCCGTCTTTGCCAGGCCCAGCTCTCTCCCCCAGGTCAGCCCTGACCCAAACCCTTTCCCCCACTCTGGTCTTGGCAGTCCCAGCTCTCCCCCCAGTCACTGGGGGACTGGGCTGGGCCTGGCTGGAGGCCGCACTGGGGAGGAGAGATGCTGAATGGCTGTAGGCAGAGGGAGGGGCTACAGGACACAGAGTGATGTGATGATACCACTCTCTTGTCTTGTAGGAAAAGTTTTTTTTATATATAGAGTGAGAGAACCAACAATTTAACACGGAAAATATTTAAAGAAATAAACCTTTCCATGTAGTTTTTAGAAAATTGCAAATGTAGGATATGACGAAGGGCCAATATCGTACAAGATGATGGAAATGAGTTATCCTGAGTATATATTTGTAAATACATCTGAGTTCTATTGAGTTTGGCTCAAGGTCTGTAAGAAAAGTCTAAACAACAGATTGATTTTTAAAGGGACAACAGCAGTAAGTTTTTCAGTTAAATAGTATCTACTTATTTACTGCATTTCATGAAATGTTTGTTAAAACTTTGTGACCCTGAAAGGATCCTCTACAAGTCATACTTCAAACTGGAGGTCAAGCCATTACTATATACTACATGTAATTACCATCTAGTGATTTCCAGATAAATGATGCCAGAAATAATCTGATTAAAACTTTTTCAAATATTTCTGTAATAATTAAACCAGATGAAAAAGCAGAGAAATGCAATTTTGCAAGGAAAAAGCCCTCCACATTTTGTAAACTAAGTCAAAGGTCACAGATACTTTTTATCATGTTTGAAGTACGTAATCATCTTGGTCTGTTTCTACAGCAATGAAGCTGATATGAAAGGCAGAGAAATTCAAGTATTTGAGTAATTTTTTTCTGATAGATGACTTTGACCTGTATGTTAATATGAACATAGGCCTATCTTCTAAATTTCAACAGAAGAGTTTGTGTGTAAAAAAATGCAAATGCAATCCATAAATACAATTATTTTTGAACTTTTAACACATGCCACACTAAAACTATAAATTGACTGCCTTGTTAGACCATGAAGGGATATAACTCCATTTGTGTTACCACACACAAAGAGACCAGAATCAACAGAATTCAGTTGTGGTATGTAAAATAACTGCTGATACAGTGAGGAGAAAGTTTTAATGCACTCCTCATTTTATATAAGACAGGGCATTTAATACTTCCTTGGCATGAGTAATGCTAAAGAATTTATTGTACATATCATTTCTTGGGGAATCCTGCACTCCTCACAGGAAACATTCTCACACAAATGCTATGAGATTTCTCACAGAGAACAGGGTGACTTTTTTGGACTAGACTTCTAAGATATCTCATTACTCACTGCATCTTCCCTTTAGGAAGTGATTTTAAGTATAAATGATGTGCTTCTTATGAATCAATTCTAGCCTCAGCAATTTAAAGGACACATCATCTCTTATTTTAATAAGAAAGGCTGTTAAACAAGATATTTTGATCACAGTCAAGAAAAACCTTCCAGCCATAAGCATAATAGGAAATCTGACCCAAGATGTATTCAGAAGATGTTTTATTATCTCATCCTCCCAAACTACCCTATTTGCCTATTTCATCTACCTGTTGTGTCCTGTCTCACCTATAGAATAAGAGACGTCTGATTAAATTGTTCACGTAGCACCTAGTACAACTGTACTCAGATCCTTCCTTGGGGATCTGGGTGCTATCATAATAGAGATAATATTCTAGTTAAAAAACACAAACTGGCTGGCTGGGGAGTGGTTTCATTAGATGATGAGCAGTGTCACAAATGACAGGGGAAGAAGTCATGTGTCTGAATCAGTGGTCTGACTGACAGAACCCTGCAAATCTGTGGATATCTGCTTTATATCTGCAGGTGTCTGTATCCGTGGATGTAAATGCAGATTCTCATTTTTGCAGATATGGATACACATTTTGTATCTAGAACTGCAAATTTGCAAATATCCATTTTATGTCCATGAGTAGCCACAGATGTGGATGCGGATATCTGCAATCATTTTTACAGATACAAATTTTGGATCTGCTTAGGGCTCCACTGATCAACCCTCTAGATTTAGGAGCTGCCAGATGAGATTCTAGTGGTCCATTCAATTTCTCAGGTATCAGTCAGAGAGGAAGAATCCTATGGGAGACATTAATCTCATTTGATGTCATTCACCAACTGCTTTATTTTATAATATAATCAAAGAAATATGTTAAAATTAAGGTTGCAAAGTGCTCAAAAGTTAGAAAATGCCTGAACTAATGTTGCCCGTACAAGTTTAATTTCAGCCCCCTTGTGTGTATGCATTATAATACAATCTTTAATTACACGATCACATTCCATTTTTTCTGCAGCAGTCGATGCTCAAAATGGATAGTGCTTGTGACAGATCTCTTCCCATCCTTCTTCACTCCCCCCAGTTTGGGAACCCATGGTCAAGACTATCAACTGTAAACAGCCTCCTTTGTCCTTTAAGTCTTAGCTAAAGACTAAGTTGGTCCTAAGAATTCATGTGATCTCCTGCTCCCCTCCCCAACTGGTAGGGCCTGACCAAGTAATTTCCATGCAAGAGTGGGATGTAGAAACAGAATCCCCACCCCAAGTGGAATCTATGAAACAATGGGAAATTAGAAGTAGCAGTTTCTTGGTCTTTGACTAGCATGACACACCTAAGAGGATAATTGAGGAGATTTCCCTGGTTTTGGAGGTTTATCTTAAGAACAATTTTAGGGTGAGGTTGTGATGAGCTTGAGTGTATGTTAGAATTAGCTAAGCTTTTTTGGGGGGGAGGCGGGTTATTTTGAATTTCTAATCTACTTTGCTCTGCCTGTTTTCACTTGTAACTAGTTAAATCCTACTGCTTGTACTTAATAAAAATCACTATTTACTATCAAGCCCATTGTAAATAACTTTTACCTGGGGCAATCAGTGTGTACATCCTTCTTTCATTATTATAGGGGGCTTCCCTAAACAATTCATTTGGGGTTCTGATCCCATTTAGGGAGTGGTCTCCTTAGAAGCTGGGCCCTAAGCTGCAGTTTTCTCAGACCGGAAGTGTTTTAGTGACTATATTGCTCCTGAGATGGTGGGGTGTGTGTGTGTGTGATCTCACTTCTGTGCCGTGGCTGGGGGAAACCATATGAGCAGGTCCAGCAAGACAGGGTGGTGAGAAGCCCCAGAGAGCAAGAAGGCGAGTGGCAGTGGCTTTGTCAGCACCTGGGGAAGCACCCTTAAGGGGGTCTTCTGTGATCACATTCTATCACAGTGCTCACTTAATAAGCAACTATTCAGAGCTTTGCTTTCTCTTCATGGTTTGATGTGTAGCTCAGTACTGTATTTACTGCAGCTACTCTAACCCTGTTCTGAAAATAGAGATATTAATTTCCCCAGGCAGTCTTCTCTGACTATCATCACTACAGCATCTGAATGATTCACAATGAATTTATGCTTACATACCCTTGAGGTAGAGAAGTATTATATCCTAGCTTTAGGGATAGAAACTGTGGCACAGAGTTTAAGGTCAAAAGTGTCCATCAATTTTGGGTTTGAGATGCTCAGGGCCTGCTTTTTCCAGCGTATTTACCATTATATGGTACTTTCCATGTTCAAAGCAAAGCTTCTATGGCAGCAATGGGCAACCTACGTGGACTGCATGAGTGGAACTCCTTCATCACACTGGGCTGCAAGATGGTCGTAACCAAGACAATCTCCCAGGATAGGGCAGTTTTTGTAACTGCATTTGCATACCTAGTACTTGTGGGGTGTGCCAATTAAACTACAGCAGAACTCTGATTGGATACAGAGGGAGCACCCAGCTCTCACAGTCAATGGTGCGTGCAATCAGCACACACATCACTTCACATGCCCTTGCTTTATGTGCATGTCACTTCAGTAATACCAGCAGGAAAAAAATACCTGGATAGAAGCCAGCGAAATCAAGAAACCCTGCACAAAGGCAACAGTAGACCAAATGTCTTCTGCGCCACACATAGAACCCTGCTGGGCCGCATGTGGCCCTCAGGGCATAGGTTGCCCACCACTGTACTATGGGCTTCAGTTTTTCTGCACTCAGCTCAGCACTTTTGTAAATCAGACCCTACATGTTTCAAGGTAGGCATCCAGAAACTGAGGAACCACACAATTAATTTTAAAGTATAGTTTAAGTGACTTGACTAATATCACATGGGAAATTGGTAGCAGAGATCAAAGTAAACTCCAAGTCTTTAGGGCAGCATTCAACAGCATTAACTATGCTCAGTGAAGATGGACTTTTTGAAGAATTTAGCTGCCAAATTCCAGTGACCCTCTACTAAACATATCTGAACTGGCATCTTATAATTTGGCTAAATTTGGGTGTGTTTCCACAACAGTAGCAAAAAGATACATCTGACACAAAATAAAATTATTGCCAAATTCCAACTTCATACTCCAAATCACAGGAGCATGAGAGCTTCTCAATAAAACAGCTGAAAGAATTTTTTAACACAAACCAAACAATGATTTTTTCTTTAATCTTATTCTCTGTAGCTATTGAATCGTTTTTCCAAATAAGACTAAGAATAATAAGCTGGAGGCAGATATTTGACATAGAAAGTTTTGACCTGAATGGTGAAGTTTGGAAAAATTATAAGCAACTGAAAATAGGTCCCTTCCTGTAATGGGAAGTATGTGTAGATGTGTGAGAGGAACCAGAATCTACTTCTGAGAAGGGGAAATATAGGGGAACTTGTGCAGCTATATCATGAGGCAAAGCCTTTAATCTGCTTTGGCTCTTTAGCCATGGAGTCCACTTAGATCTTGGAAGCATGTGATACAGAGGCATTTTAGATCAAGCTTTGTCCTTAAATCAATGGGGCATGCTTAAGCACATTGCTGAAGTGGGACCTACCTGAATACGTCTTAATTTTGTATTGTGAGAAATGAGATGCCAATTTAGGGTACGTCTAGACTACATGCCTCTGTCGCCAGAGGCATGTAGATTAGGCTACCCGACACAGTAAAATGAAGCAGCGATTTAAATAATCGCCGCTTCATTTAAATGTACATGGCTGCCGCGCTGAGCCGACAAACAGCTGATCAGCTGTTTTGTCGGCTCAACGCGATAGTCTGGACGCTCCCCTGCCGACATCAAAGGTATTTGTCGACCACCCAGGTAAACCTCATCCCAGGAGGTTTACCTGGGTGGTCAACAAATACCTTTGATGTCGGCAGGGGAGCGTCCAGACTATCGCGCTGAGCTGACAAACAGCTGATCAGCTGTTTGTCGGCTCAGCGAGGCAGCCATGTACATTTAAATGAAGCGGCGATTATTTAAATCGACGCTTCATTTTACTGTGTCGGGTAGCCTAATCTACATGCCTCTGCCGACAGAGGCATGTAGTCTAGACGTACCCTTAGATAAGTTAAAAAATACTTACAGGTAGTCCTGAAATATCAGAGTATTTCTTGGCTGGTTTAAAGGAAGGAGGAGCATCAATGCTGAAGTCTAAAAGGTATGTCAAAAAGAAAAAAATTAAGATATTAACTTCTACATTCTATCTTTTCAGAGTCACCCTTTTAAAAAAAAATAAAAATAACACTTGAAAAGCACTTGTTATTGTTAAAACTATTGAAAAGCAATAATTTTACTAAGTGAAATGTATATTGACTAGCCATAAGAATGGCCATACTGGGTCAGACCAAAGGTCCATTCTAGCCCTATTTGCCGACAGTGGCCAGTACCAAGTGCCCCAGAGGGGGTGGATGGAAGACAATGGTCAAGCAATTTGTCTCCTGTCATCCCTCTCCAGCCTCTGACAAAACAGAGGCCAGGGGCACCATTCCTTACCCCCTGGCTAATAGCCTTTTATGGACCTAACCTCCATGAATAGAATGGCAAAGAGACTTGAAGAAATATTAAATGGAAACATTTAGCTTGATGTCTTTGTACACCAGTGTTTCTCAAAGTGGTCTGCGAAACCACCCTAAGAAACCTGCTAACTGGCTGCTCCGGTGTATTTGTTTATTGGCTCCACAGCCACAGAGCCTTGTGGCTCCCATTGGCTCTGGTTCACCATTTGCAGCTGAGGGTAGCTATGGAAAACGGTGGCCCAGGCCACGCCGCTTCCCACAGCTCCCCTTGGTTGCAAATGGTGAATGAGAGCCAATGGAACCTGTGAGGCTCTGTGGCAACAGAACTGATAAATAAACATATAGGAGTGGCAGGTTTCTCAAAGTAGTTTCGTGGACCACTTTGAGAAACATTGTTGTACACTAAGGCCCTCATCCTGCTTGCCTTACTGACAAGAGTAAGGTGAGTAGGAGTGGCCCCAAAGGAAGAAAAATGCAAGACAACTATTTGTACTGTCCTACAAACACACTGGTTTCATGTACGTCTTAATGACTGTATTTTATCTACAGTCAGATAATTCTGCCAGTATAGTCACTATGCCTGCTGTATATTAAGACCACCAAACATTGCTCAAGGCTGAAGCTTTGAAATACTGTAATCCACAAAAGCAACGTAATCTTTTAAATCAGATAAATCTTTAGGCATGTGCCACTTCAAGCGTGGCCAATGACCTAGAAAATTGTCTGAATACTTAAATGAAAAGATGGAAATTGCTATTTTGATGTCCATTAGTCAGCAATAGCATTGTTCTTATATGCAAACCTTCAATCACACATAACTCGTATGTTCCAATAGTTTAAAAAAAAAAAACCTAACTCAACAAAATACTGATATGCACAAAATTATCTTGTACATGTCTAGCTTCTTTCCCCCAAAATGCATCTGATTCAGATTTTATGGATGAAGGATTCCAATTTAGCAGATCAGATCCTTTAATCGTCATGTGCACTGTAAGGCAATAATTCAAAAGATATTCATGCAATAGGCAGCTGTTTTAAAATATGCAATTACACTTGTTTTTCTACTTTTTTTAAAGAGTAAATTTACTTTTACAAATAGAATATAGTGGAAATAGCAACATCAGCAGATTGTCAGTTATAACAGCCAGGAACATGCAGTCATCTGCATTTTTTTATAATAGTAGTCTCCAAAACACTTTTAAATTTGGCCAGTTATTTTTGGATAAAACCCTTGAAAATATGCCTACACTTAAAAAAACCGCAACAAAACCCCAACAATCCTTTAGCAGTAAGTCTCAGAAACTGAATCAACTAACTTGGGCTTGTGCTATGGATTTAAAAACAGCAATATGGACATTCCTCTTCAAGCTGGAGCCTGAGCTTTGAGACCCACCTTCTTGCTGGGTTTCAGGAACCAAGACCCAATTTAAGCAGAAACATCTACACTACTATTTTTAGCCCCATGGCACAAGCCCGAATCAGCTGACTGGGTACTAAAATTTGTTGCCATGGGGGTTTCTTTGCAGTGTGGATATTCCCTTACAGACTGATAAAATATGAAAACTGCAAACACACAATTCCCGAGCTGTTTTTTCATTTCTTATAGATTGCCCAGATAAAAACTGAGGGTTAGATTCTGCCTCTCTTATTCATGATGAGCAATACCTTACTCCAAAGTAGATCACAAGTACCGCCCCTGGTTGCCTTAGAATAATGCTCAACATAAATAAAGGTGACATCATTTTGACCTGAGTAAGAAACTCAGGCCCTTGGTTCAAATAGATTTATTTTCCTCACAAACTTCTCTAAAACATACACAAACTTTCTAACACGGCTCCCAATTGTTTCATGTTCCTTTCCATTTGGTTGTGGGGTCAGACTATTCTTAAGTTATTGGAATTTGCTCAGTCAGGATACTGCATACATAGATAAAATTTAGGTTCATTTTAAAGAAAGTAATTTGTGTGGATTTTATTATTTATAAATACATGCAAAGCATCTAAGCAGCTTACAGCTAGGATCATTGAGTTGCCATGGCAATGCCCTTTCAGAAGCAAGAATTTGTTTTAGGTTCTTCCAAGTTCTGTTCTTCTTGCCAGCTGCTGCTCCACCAATGCCAGAGTGCTAGAATTAAAACATAGTATTTAAAGAAAAAATAAATAATGACTATTTCAAAATGACATTTGTATTTTACAGTTGTTGCGATCTGCCTCATGAACCATTTATCACCCTCACTTATTTAATCAATGATCTAACACACTGTGCAATTTAATTTTAGTTACAAGGAAAAAAAGCATCTTTGAACTGTGTCGAAACTACTATATTAGGGATTAACTGAAGGAAATTAAAATCTGCTTTTTAGATGGACACAGAAAATCAGTATGGTTAGGGTTAGTCCAAGATTACTGGATTCAGCCCTTGTATGCATTTTCCATCGTATTAAAATTCTTTACTATGGGATTGGGATTGTAACAAATTTGTGATTACATGTCTTTTTTACATGGAATATACAAAATTACAGGTGAAGCTGTATCTCCAGTAAGTGAAAAGTGAATGTGGAAAATACAACTGATCCTGTAAAATGTAATCAATGTTGTGAGAAGCCTTGTGGAAATCCTAGTTTTCAAATGAAAGAAGACAGCAAAATAGAAAAAGGGTAATAGAATGTTGTTCTGGACTAACTATTTTGCATTTTGAAAGCTATACTTTTGGAAGTCTTGCTATAGTTATTATAATAGTAATCTCAGTTATCAAATATGATTGCTATGCAGTAATTTATGTATATCCCTCAAGAGGCAGAAGATATACAACATTTTGAACTACTTCTAAATTATGAAAGGACTGAGCTTCTCAGTTTTACTTCAAAAAAGAACATGTTCTTACAGCTAGAAGTGTTATCTCTATTAATAATTACTACCTACCACAACAGCCTTATCAAAACTCTCACAAAGTTCTGAAAACACATTTTTGCTGTAGTTTATAAATTGGTGTGTAAAGTGCTTGAGAATGGGAGGAGGTGGGAATGATAAAGTAAATGAATGGGATTCACTGTGAAAACATTTTCCATGGAGGCGACTATAAGATACTTGTATTCAGGGAAGATACTCATGAGCTGGTAATACATCAACTTTTTCTTTTTTTCTTTTTTTTTTCTTTGCAATGAATATACAAAATGGAAAGTAGATGGAACATTTAGCTATACGAGTAGCACCCTGGTAACCTACATAACACTGAACGAGAAAACTACTGACAGATATTCATTTCCATTCCAATACATTTCTAATTCAGATTCATAGCATGGATTTTTCCCCCTATCTCTTCATGATTAAAGTTATCTGTGTGCCCTATTGCTGGCATTTATGACATGATCTAAAGCCACAGGGAAGACAAATAGCCAAACTGGAAATATACTAATTATTACACTATGAAGAATGTTCCTTTATCTTTAATAAAAAGAAGAAAAATCAGAATCTACTATTTTTTCAAGATATATTTTGCTTTTAAATCCACTAACGCAAGATTTAAATATCTGGATTGAAAGCCTGTCACTGCAAGGTGCTTTGTACCTTCTGGCATCTGAATAGATCAAGGGATTGAGAATGGAATTGAGAGCTTTTCCAAATATTTAAAAATACTTATGGGGGCGGGTGGTATAACAATGTCACTTGCTGATTATACTTTACTGAATTAGCTGGAATTGCTATACACTGGATTTACATAAGTAAGATCAACATAATTTCAATGCTAACTGCTTGAAAAGGCCCTGATCCTGCATGTGGATCTATGCAGATGTATTCCTACACCTGCATGGGGTGCCTTAGAAATTAATGGGGTTCTCTTCCTAAGCCAACCCACATTGCAGGATCTCGGCCTAGCACACTTGTGTATTTCTTGTAAAAGGTATCCAACTGATAGCTTTATTGGCAGGAAAGGTACAGTTGCAGCAGAAATAGTACAGATGTGTGCTTGTCCTATAAATGTACCTCAAATTTGCTCTGGAGAGATCCCCTGTAGGAGTTTGAATGATACAGAAAATAATTCTGTACCCTGGATCTCCCTACTGAGACTGCCAACAACTAAACTGACACAAACTTTTGTCTGCTAGGACCTGAAGGGAGTCTCATCTTACATGATAGCAATCAAAGAGAAACAATTCAAGTGCAAGTGAACTCAGCTGACTGCGAACTGGAGACTTAAAAGAGAGAGGCTCTAGATGCTATTATCATTTGCTTGATTCATGTTGTTCTCAGGAGGTACATAGCACCTTGCAGCATCAGGCCTTAAATCCAGATATTTTTATATATATATAATATTAACTGTAAAAGAGCAACGCCCTTCTTCCTGCTTTTTATTTTAAAATTTGCAACGAAATTTTTTCTTGTGCAATAAACTGTTTCAATTTTTGACATGCTTTTAAACGTTAAGCACTATTTGACTTTTTCTTTGCAATGAGATTAAATTAAGATAAAATTATTTTAAAAGTCAGCAGAATTGTTAATGGCAGCTCATGCAGATATGGGTTCAGAATAAGCTCCTCGAATTTCCCTCTGATTAATTTTTGTGCCAAGTGTAAGGCAATTTTCAGTGCAATTATATAATTCTGTAACAGTGGTACTAGACTCTGAACGTACCTCGGCTTTCTTGCCTGTGGATATCAGCAATTTCCATTCAGACATGGTGAGGATCATCTGAGACATGGAGGGCCATCATGCATCTGCACTATCCAAACTGTGCACTCAGGCTATATCAGGCATGTCCAAAGTCCGGCCCGCGGGCCAATTGCGGCCCGTGTTCCGGTTTAATACGGCCCCACAGGTAATTTGGCAATATCTATCTTTTATGGCCCCCAATGAATCCATATGTATTGAGATGAATACATTGTAAAATCTCAGTTAATGTCAGTTGGTCTAAATCAGTTATAAATATATTTGGACACAACATGTATACTTGGTGTTATGTTCCTGTTCATATTTTTTGAACTTAAAAGTTGACAGACAACCTTTATTACCAATAATATGTAATGTACTTTACAATGTTCCTGACATATATTTCAGCTTCCTGGATTTTTTTTTTCCATCTGGCCTTCAGATATGAAAGGTAGAGTGATTTAACACCTGTTTAGATTTGTTATCCATGTGACGAAATGAAAAGTATGCCGTTTGCAATAAACTTTGCATAAAATAGTTAATTTGTGTTTAATTTTAATGGTTCAAAGAATGTCAGGCAAAATGGTCGGCCCTCACGCATGTTCACTTCATAAAATCTGGCCCTCTTTGAAAAAAGTTTGGACACCCCTGGGCTATATAAAGAGGCTCTGGAATAAACTGGGCTAGTGCTTAGGGAGAGAGTTCAGACGAGCAAAAGATGTAGTGGTCTAAATGCAGAGCCTGAGACCCTGGAAACCCTCTGTTTAGCACACTACACAAAATCGGATTATTCAGATTTTAGCCTCTGCGATGGTTGCACCTTATTCATACAGAACTAAATCATAGAGATCAAATCTTTCTTTCTGAGAAATGGCTTAGGACCTGCACTCTGAGGGTATGTCTACACTACCCTCCTAGTTCGAACTAGCGGGGTAATGTATGCATACCGCACTTGCTAATGAAGCCCGGGATTTGAATTTCCCGGGCTTCATTAGCATAAGCGGGGAGCCGCCATTTTTAAATCCCCGCTGCTTCGAACCCCGTGTAGCGCGGCTACACGGGGCTCGAACTAGGTAGTTCGGACTAGGGTCCTATTCCGAACTACTGTTACTCCTCGTGAAACGAGGTGTACCGGTAGTTCGGAATAGGCACCCTAGTCCGAACTACCTAGTTCGAGCCCCGTGTAGCCGCGCTACACGGGGTTCGAAGCAGCGGGGATTTAAAAATGGCGGCTCCCCGCTTATGCTAATGAAGCCCGGGAAATTCAAATCCCGGGCTTCATTAGCAAGTGCGGTATGCATACATTACCCTCCTAGTTCGAACTAGGAGGGTAGTGTAGACATACCCTAAGAAAGTTAATAGTTCAAAGAGTGTTTTGTGCAATCTGCCAACAGGATCCTATCCCCAACAGGTAGCAAGATAGCAGATATTAAAACACAACAAAACAATACCACACCACAATCACATTCACATTATTATGTTGCTACCCGCTATCCACAATTTATTTGACATTTAAACACCCTGTACTTCAAAAATTGCTAGAGCTTCCAACACTTGAAAGCTAGATTGCAAAGACTTTGAGAGCAGTAAGTATTTGTTTCCAGTTCTACTAATTGAGAGATTATGCTGGAAATGAAATTACTAAGGGGAAGCAAAATGGCAATCATTGAGGATATGATTGATTTTTAATTCCATTATTTTGCAACCTGACTGGGTTTAAACATAAATGCCTCGTGCACTTGAATAGATTGGAGTCCCAGATTTACAATGGTTCATTTTTAGCCTTGATGGCTTGTGAGATACCACACCATAAAACCATTACAGGTACACTGATCTAGCAGCAGTGCTTTTCTGGCTTTGGTTCAAGACTTAATATAAGAAGTCTTGCCTCTGAACTAGCGTAATTTTCATGTTCTGTAATTTAATGCACACTTTGGCCATATTCTGGCACGGATTTTGAAGCTGAATTTCTTTAAAAATGAATCATATGATATGGACCCTTGATTTGGCTCCTAATCTTACTTTCTTAACTGGAATAACTTAAGAAACAATTAATGGTTCTGTATCACCTTGGAGACTAATAAAAATGTAGATGGTATCATGAGCTTTCGTGGGCACAACCCACTTCTTCAGAAGAAAGGAACAAGGGGTCCAGAGGTACAAATACATAGGAGACAAAAAAGGGGATGATCAATTAGAGTGTCTGTGCTAAATGAGGCTAATAGAGTGGGCTGTAAGTGCCTGGTACTTAGCTTTTGATGTCATTAGGTGATTAGGGTGTTGAATGTAGCAGCCTATCCAGTTCAGGTCTTTGTTCAAACCTTCATTAAAGGTGTCAAATTTGTAAATGAAAGCAACTTTCGCAGCTTCTATCTCAAGCTGTTTTTTAAATTGCTTCGTAATAGTATCGTCAACTTTAGATCCATTAATGCAGGCGGTATTCATTTTTGATGGGGGGGCCACTCCAAGATTTTGGAAATTGGTCAAGGGCCGTACTCTTCCATTAATGGAGGAGGTGTGGGGTCTGGGATGGAAGTGGGGTGCAGAAGGGAGCTTGGGGTAAAGACTGGGGTGCAGGAGGAGGTGTGGAGTCTGGGAGGGAGTTTAGGTGAAGGGGGCAACTGTGACCTGGGGCCCTGGACTGAGGTGCAGAAGGGGTACAGGAGTTTGGGATGTGACCCAGGGCAGGAGGGAGTTGGGCTTGGGGCACTGAACAGGGTGCAGGGGTTTGGGTTGTGACCTATGACAGAGGATTGAGGTGCAGGGTCTGGGAGGGGGTATGGGTTCAGGAGGAGGCACAGAGTTTGGATTATGTGAGGAAAGGGGCCAGGAGTAGAGGTTTGGAGGGAGTGAGGAGTTGGGGTGCCAGAGGTAGACTGTGGTCAGGAGACATATCTGAGTGACTCCTGGCCAGCAATCCAGCAGAATTCTCAGGCAGCTTCCCTGCCTTCTCCACCCCCACATAGGCTGCAGAGGCCATGTGCATTCGGGACCAAGAGTCTGAGGAGAGGGGGGACTGGTGCTTTGTGTGCTTCCTGTTTTTCAAATAGGCAGTTCCTAGTGGCCAGAAATCAGCCAATGGGATTGTGCTGGGGTCAGGAGCAGCACAGGAGGCATCACTCCCCACTCCCTGGGCTCTCAGCTCAGAAAGAGAAATGACTGTGGCAGCCGCTTTTTTAAGTGGTGGTGGGGAGGGGGGAAGAGGGAGAGAAGCAGGGCAAGCAAGGGAGTCTGCTCGAGTTTCCTCTCTGCATCCGTGTGCCAGAGTTTCCTCTCTGTATCTCTCTGCATCAGTGTCTTGGTGAGCTGGATCCGACCCCCGGGCCATATTTGCCCAGGCCTGCTTTAATGAGTACCTGGGCAGGTTAAAATTTACCCCAACAGGTTTCTTTGTGTTACCATTTTGAATATCTGATTTGTATCCATTAATCCTTTGTCATAGAGACTGTCCAGTTTGGCCAGTATACATGGCAGAGGGACATTTCAGGACAATTCGTTTTTTCAGTTACTAACACAGCTATCCCTTTGGGACTTCTTAACTGGAATATTAGCAATGCAGTAATATAGTATCTTAGATATTATCAATTTTAAATGAAATAATAACTAATTGTTGAAATACTTACAATGAAGCTTGGATCCTTAAATGGCAATGGTTTGATGGCAGCTTCTATTGGCCCAGTACCCGGATCTACAGTCATAAATTTATTTTCATTCATGGTCTCTGCACCTACACTCTGCAAAACAAACACACTTTCATTGTTTATTTGTTAACAGGAATATATTTTTAAAAAAGTAAACCGTTTTCTTTGTGAACATTATCATTTTAATTCATTTCTTGTGGCGTAAAGCTTTTTTAAACTTTGAAAATGTTACCTGCCATTAGAAGGTATAGCATAAAAGAGGTCAGTGTCAGGCAAACAGTAACCATTCTATCCTCTGCCTAAGTCTTCTGAATAGAAATCCCATAGGTTTTGTTTTAATGTCTCTGAAAACCAATTTATAAACTGGAAGCGAGCGTGTAAATGGACAAAAGCATATAACATTTGTTTCAAAATGTTCAGTATTAATAAAATGTCAATATCAACACAGGAATGTACTTCAACATTTACAGTGGGCTTATTCAAGAGGTTCTTCATCAACTTTCCCTTTATTCCTGACTTCAGTGGAAATCATATCTCAGTAAGGATTGAGAAAAAAAACTATGGGTTTGTGTTTTGGGGGATGGAGAGGAATGGGTACATTCTTTGGGTTTTTTAAGTCATGACTGTAAGAAAGCGAAAGGAAATGTGTGTCTAGGCTAGCCAATTTTTGTGATAATTTTACAAGGCTGATGCATAGTTTTCAAGTATAGTAAATGATAAATACACAAAAATTCCTAAGTGAAATTTTGGCTATAGCAATGGGAATTTTGCTACCAGCTTTAATGGCTTAAGAATTCCAGTCCCTAATTCTTCTTTCTTGAAGACCAAAAGGATTTAGGTAAAAAGCTAATAGAACTTGTAGAATAGGCTGATAGGTATTTCCATATCCTGTGCTCAGACTATAAAAACTCTCTTTCCATAGAAGATAGACATTGCAAGACATTCCATGTTAATACAGGCTCTTTTAGGTGGTATGTAAGGCTCATTAGTATTAGTGAATTACACAAAGACAGCTAGAAGATGAGAATATGCACCTAAAGCCATTATCCAGCAAACTCTTAAGCATGTGATTGCACAGAGCTTGTTTGCATGCACAGATAACCACTTCCACAAGCAGTTACAAACCTAGGACCCAACTCTGCAAGTTGAACACCTATATCACTCAGTAAAAGTGATGGACTTTTTTCTTCCCTTGCTTATTATGTGTTATCTGTATTACTGGAAACTTGCAAACATGGTAGTCCATTCTGTAGAATAATCTGCTAATCTACTTGTGGAAGAATAATCCCTTTGCTCCACCTAGGACACCATATCATTTGCCCCAGATCTTTTTTTTTTTTTTTTGCCTTGTGTTTTTCCACCATCAACTTGCCCTTTCACTGCCCATAAACATGCACTGCCTGCTGAACTTCTTAAAATGTGCCCTGTAAATCAACCACTATTCTTTTCACAAGATTTCTGACTACTGTTTGCTAAATTCCAATCAGGGTCCCATACTTTTTAGTTGGTTACTCAGTCTATCCATGATGTTGACAGAATTCTTCTATAACAATGTAAATCAAAGGACTGTAATATCTTTATTACTGATAGTTTGAACGTCTATATGCACAGACCAAATGTAAGTTTTTAAGAATTAGGAATTTAAGTCTTTAAACTAATCAGTCAAACAGATTAATGAAAGAAAAATCTACGTATGTTGAGTAAAAATACATTCAACAAATAACACTGAAATTAAATACTGTCAAATATTTTAATGAAATTAAAAAGTGAACAGTTATAAGGACATCTTATTTTTCAAAATTACATCAGATCTCATTTGACAAACCCATACAACTGGAATATGATTGTTACAATGTCAATCCTACTTTCATTAAAGTTTATGGCTTTAACCCAGTTCTGTCCCCACTAAGGTTGGTGAAGTAGAACCACTAATAGACTAACATTAGCTCAGACTTGTCGCTGTCCACCCGTGTCCTGACATTTCAGGTTCCAAATCTAAATGTAAATGTTTTTCTCTTCTTATTGTTGCTCCCACAAATTGAAAGGTGTTCCCTCCACACCACCATCCTGGCCAAGGTTACCAGGCAGGTTAGGTTGAGACAGACTATTTTTAGGGCACCTTTTCTAGTCCTCAACTCATTTGGGATGATCAGAGTGGATCCTAAATAGGACTGCTCAATCACAGCTACAGCAGCGGGGCACACTTCTGAGCACCGAATGGCTTTTGTTGCCCGAGAGCCGAGGAGGTTCAATGTTGATGGTCCATGCTTTGAATGAGACCCAGTTAGCTGATGAGGGCCAGATTAAAGAAATCAGTGGTGGCTATGTCTTCGTTTGGAGACATAAATGCGAAGATGAGCACTGTGCATGCATGGTGTCAGCTTTGCTATTAAAAATAGTCTTATGCTTAGCCTCAGTGAACACTGGTGTCAGCAAATGTATAATGACATTATGTCTTAAGCTGGCCAACAATCAGTTCGTAACAGTAGTCAGCACTTGTGCTCCCACCCTACAAACTGACAACGATACTAAGGAATGTTTCAACGCAGTAGCATCATCAGAGGTGTCCCTAGAGAGGACAAGTTTGTACTTCTCAGGAACTTCAGTGCCAGAATTGGTACTGACTACCACCTGTGGAATGATGTCACTGGGAGAGAATGTATAGGAAAAATGAACTCCAATGATCTCCTCCTTCTCACGCTCTATGCTGACCATGATCTTGTTATAATGAACACCTTGTTCCAGCAGAAGAATTGTTTCAAGTCTTCCTAGTGACACCCACAATTGGGACCTGCTTGCTTATGTCATTGTCTAGTCTCGGGATTGTACTGATGTCCGCATCACTCACGCTATGATCAATGCTGATGGCTGCTGGACCGACCACTGACTAATATGATCAGAGAGTCCAACGTAAGGAGTCCCGGGTCTGAATTGGTGCCGCTGGTGATAGAGATCTCACGTGCAGCCACTGCCAGAGTGTGTTCCTTGCCAGAATTAGCCTAATTTCTCATCTTCGCACTCATCAGTTATAGGTGTCTCAGGGGAAATTTTACTCAATTCGAGAGATCCCAGAGAGAACATTAGCTCAAAAGAGAGGAATTAATCCAGAAACGAAAAAGAAAAGCACAAGCTTTTGTGTGTATTTGTGGAACAGTAACAAGAATGAGTCTGCCCTAAATTGGTAATGCTAGTTAGTTGGTAGGTCTCAACGCCATTCTTACCTTGACCAAAAACAATGTCATATTCTAACAAACATTTATACCTAGAGCATATAACGTTAGAAGCTAGTATTTCAGGTTAAAGATCCTAGCAATTGCTCCAAAGTTATTCTTGAGAAAGCTGAGAATGAAGATATAAAATGATTTTTGTTTAATAAATTATTAATATTCTGCAATAGTATTTCTTCTGTCTTTTTGTGAGATAGTATTGTCTAACACATAGTCTTTAACTTGCAATTTTGTTTTTGATGGTGAATTATAGTTAGAGCTGTATAAATAATTGATCTTTTGGTTTGCTAATATATCTGAAAAATTTCAAAACATTTGTTTTTGGTCAAGTGAAACACTTTAAATTTGGAGAATTTACCTACATTTCAAAATAAAAGGAAATAGTAATTTTGAATAAAATAATCTAAATGTTTCTTTCTAGAAATATTAAAACAAATAATGTCTTTTTTTTTTTTTTTACTTATGTTGGGTATGTTGTCCTTTTTTTTTAACATGAACAATTCAGTTGAACTGACAAATTATTGAAACATTTAGATATCAGCAAATTTGCATTTTTCACCAAAAAGTTTTGCCCCCCAAAATTCATCCAGCTCTAATTATAATTCATTCAACATTTTTTTTAAAAAAATTAGTTAATCAGCAGCATTCTTCAGAGGTCTCCTACAAACTACAAAACTTAACTTTTGATTAGGCATTTCAAATAATAATAAGCACTGGTCCAATATTTAAAATCAAGGCAATTAAACACATTCAGAGGACATCAGATGGAGGAAAGAGGGTATTATTACAAATACAAGCCTTCATTCTGCAACCAGATAAGATGCCCTTTGGATTCAGTGGGGGCATTCTGCATAGGGTTTTACCTGCCTGAGTTCAACTGGAGAATCAGAGAATTGTGCCCAGTCTAACAAACACATTTGGGTCTAGTAGTGGGTGATATGTATTTGCAACTGTGAAAATTGCATTCTACTTCCACAATGTTTGCAGGATCAAACCCTTATGAAATTACCGGGTCTTAGTATCAAATCAAATAATGCTAGAGACAGCATGACTGAAAGTGATGATCAATCTAAGGTCCTGGTAACCACAAGATAAAAAATGTGCTTCCAATACATGACAATCTCATACAATAAACATTCATTGCTGCTGCTATTAAAACTTACAGCAGTACTGGGATGGAATGGGATATTTAATGTCTTTCTGAAAGAATGTAAAAGAGTTTTATTGGAAAAACTGTTTCCAGCATACATTTCACTCTTAGAAAAACTGTCTACGATACTGTCTCCTGAGTTCTTCTAACTAGAAGGACTTTCAGCTCCTTTTTCAGTGTATCATACACACTTTTGAATTAAAATCCTCAGCATTAACTACAAAGTAGATATTTTCAACAGTTTTAAAATGTGCTTCAAAATGCCAGCGATTTAAATCACAAAAACTATAATTAAAATCACAAACATCATTTACTGTTTCAAACTATTTTAAGTTTCAAGAGGCAAAAAAACCCATTCAAATTGTTTAATATGATCCTGTTCTTTAAAAATTATCATTACCTATATATTATTTATTATCTATAAGCACCAGAAACTTGAAGGAAACCGAAGGTGGTTTTTCTGACTTGGGCCCAATTTCAGCAGAGCATTTAAGCACACATCTAAATCCAACCCTATTTGGTGGGACTTAATTATGATTTGAGTGCTTTGATAAACATGTATGGACTGCTGCCTAATGAAGAAGATTAATAACTACTCCTCTTGGAGAAGAGAGAGGTAAGTGTCTGGAGGAAGTGGGCCAACAAATGAGCCACAGGAGCAGCCAAGTCTGAGGAGCAGATCTGAGTTGAGCTTTCTTACCTTAATGTTGGTTTCTTTAATAAAGCCAAACCCCAGGAATGAGTCTAGTTTGGACTTTAGATAACATCTGGATTGTACTGGTACAGCAGGCTGGGAAAGCTGCCTACTCGCACATTAGTTTCAGTCTTAGGTTTTGATAGATTTATTCATTTTCTACATATTTTGTTCCAGATTCCCTGCCTCTGATGTATCATATTTCACATCTCATCTTCAAAGACTTCTTCATCCATCTGGTTTAATTTTGGGAGAGGACAGAAGAAACTTGTAGAACATGGAAGCAGAGCTCTTTGTTTTGGCTGTTTTGAGGTGGAATTAGCAATGTGACTTTGTGGGGGAACTGAGTTCCAAGTCTTAGTTTTTTGTAAAACTGCTTGTCTGCAATTTTAAGTATTTCTTTAGTGACACTACATAATTCTCTTTTAAAAAGTGAATGAAAAATCCATATTGGAATAACTGATTTATACTGATTATTAATTTCTCAAGTCATTTGGACTACATTTAGTTTATTATATTTTTAAATTTGGTTTCAACACTATATTAGTGAAAAAATATTTCAAGGATTTTTACAGCAACACCTACACATACACACAATACTGGCATCCAGTTGCTGACCACAAGATGATAGGGCTTGGAAAGAATGTATACACTATTGTAGGTAATTTATCTAATGTTATGCCTTCTAGTGGATGTTACTATCAATACCTCAAAAACTGCAATTCCAAATGAGAGCACTTGAGGATAAAAATTCCAAATCAAATCAAAGTTTTGCTTGTGAAACTCTATTAAGTGCTTAATATTAAGATCTATAAGAGTATGTCTACACAACCACCGTAATTCGAACTAGGGTGGCAGTGTAGACATACCCTCTGGAAGAGAAAGATAGGAAGTGTTTTTGAAGGAAAAACAATACTATACACCAGGAGTGGGGAATCTTTTTTGGGTTGGGGGCCCACTGACCCACAGAAAAATCAGTCGGGGGTCGCACACAAGTCAGAAGCAAAAAATAATCTCCAAAAACCCCAACCCTCACTGGCCCCAATGAAAAGAAGACATGCTCCACATTCCTCTTGTACATCAGAGTCTATGGGGGCCTAGCCTAGTAGATTTTGTGTGCTCCAGCCCCACGGTGGGGCAGCTAAAAGGACTGGAGCACCAGTGTGGTCTCCCCAATGCTAGCCGGGGGCCCTGAGAACAAACGCGTCCCTGGATACGGAGGAGTTTTAATGGGATATCTCTGGAATCCTGGAAAAACTCCTGCAGTCTAGCCGTACTCTTACTGGGTTAAGACAGGATGTATGGGCTCTGGGGTAGGAATGAGGGATTGGGTGTGGGAAGGGGTGAGAGGTGTAAACTCTGGGAGGATATTTGGATGCAGGAGGAGGTGGAGAAGGGGATGCTGGCTTGGGGAGGGGGCTCCAGGCTGGGGAGTGTTGGGGTCAGATGGAGAGTTGGGGTTCAAGCCACAGGCTTGTGGATGTGAGGGTGCAGGAATTTGGGTTGGGGTATGTGAAGTGCTCAGGGCAGGGGGGTCCAGTGTATGATAGGCTCAGATCTAGTGTCTGGGGGGGAGGGAGTGCAGGAGTGTTATGATGCTGTGGCCAGATGGGGGCTTGGCCCCAGTTGGGAGCTTGCTGGCCAGGCTTCATTGTTAAATAAAATACTGTGTCAAACACAAAAAGTTTTTGCATTGCTTTATTTATGAGAATGGCAGAGAACCTGTTTTGAGTCAGGAGTCACTGACCCACAGAAAAGTGAGTTGGGGGCCACACAAGTGAGATGCAAAAAAATAACTCCTCCAAAAACCACCCAAGCCTCATAAATGTGGCCCCAACTGTGCTGGTGGGAGCAGGGGACATGGTACTGGGGAAGGGTGCTAGTGGGTGCTAGGGCAGGAGACGGGGTATTAGGGTGCCAGTGGGAGACACAGGACAGGGTGCCAGTGGAGGCAGAGAACAGGGTGTTGCTGGGGGCAGGGGACAGGGAGTTCCCCGCACCTGCCTCCTCCCAGGACTCCTCACCCCTCCCTCCCGCAGAGCAGGGAAGCCCCGGCGTGCGCCTCCTCTGGGGACTCCCCCCCACTCTCTGCAAGTTCCCGGCACACAACGACCTGGGGGAGGGGAGCAGCCAGCGCTCTTCTGGAAACCCCGGAAGTGGCGCACAGCTGCAGGACTTCCGTCCACCGCACAGGAAACCGGCACTATCTACATTGTCACTGGGGGTAGGTAGTGGGGCTTCTTGGGGGTGGAGGGAAACGGGGGTGGGGTCCCGAATGCCTCGCAATCAACTGGTCGAGCCCTCGCGATAGACCAGTTGATTGTAATTGACAGGTTGGTGACCACGGGGGTAGAGTGAGGGTGCGGAGAAACAGAAAGTGGGTTGTTATAGGGGTTTCTTTACCTCTACTCTTGGGGCAATTTTTGCCTGTGTCTGTATTGTTACAGACATGCTGGCTGACTATTATTTTGAAACTACCAAAGAACTGAAACTGGCATGGTTATGTATTGTAAATTTGACAAATAAAATTTGAAGAATCTTGATTAATTCTAACATATTTGCAGAATTTTTTCATTTTTTTGGTGCAGAATGTTTGCAAGAGTACATACTTTTCCACGCTGCAACCAGCCAGTAGTATGGGCAATATGCTCATGCGTACAAAATAAATTGAGGGTAAATCCAATTAAGTCCACATCACTGCTGCCACCTCAGCGTACAGAAGAGGAGAATCATAGCTCACACTGCGTAATTCTGCTCCCATTGGCGCCAAAGGCAAAAATTTAATTGGGAGTAGAATTGTGCCCAAAAAACTCTCAATGAAAAATAATACTCTCGATTAACTACAACCTATTTTCTTCAAATACAGCCAGTGCAGAAGTTAGCAAGGAAAGATGATGGAGTATTAACAATGAGACAAATCAGACTGGTTTTCTCATTGTTTTTAAAGTGACCTATAACTAGGATGTTAATCAGTGATACTTACAGGTTCCAGATAACCAGTAGGGGCTGAAGCAACTTCCCGCCCACCCCAAGCAGGGGGCAGCTCCAGCCCCCTGGTGCCTGCCGGAGCGACTCCTGTCCATAGTGGGGTCCGGTCATGCACCTCTCCTCCACCGCAGGTTACATGTTGGCTCCCTGGGACCTGGCTGCAGAGCATGCAGCGAAGCCTCCCTGAGAGCGGAGCTGGCAGCAGCAGCTCTCCGGGAGGCTTCGCTGCGGAATCTGAAATATAAAGCTTATTTAAGCTTTATACTGCAGAGCCTGCAGCGCGTGTAACTGATATGATTTTTAGCGATTACGCAGTTACATTTTTAGCCACATTTTTACATCCCTGCCTATAACTGAAAAGTCATTTGTTTATAGAAAGTCTGGAGGAAATTGGCCAATCTCCTTTGCTTTCAGAGAAACATGGCAATATTCAACCAAAACATTTCCAAGCCAAAGTTACCTGGAGACTAAAATAGGCTTTATATTGGAAGCTGACTGTTACTTTAGTTATGGAGGGGTACCTGTCCCTCCCACTCACCTCTTTAACTATAGTATTCTAATAAAAGTCTATAGAAATAGCTTTTTTCTTCCATAAATGAAGCATCTATGTTTATACTTTTCATTGCTGATGCCTGAATATATTTTATAAAAGCCATGAAAAAGAATGGGGAAAAAAATCTATCCTTCCTTCTACCACCGAACAGCCAAATGAATCAGCTGAATATGAAGTGGTACTCTATGCAAATTAATTCAAAACAGGTGACTGGATCTTAGAAGTAATTTAGCTTGCTGTAAAAAGCATTTTCTTGTTTGGTCCATGGAAGAAAAAAATAGTTAAACTGCAGTCTAAATAAATAAAATGGGAAAAAAAAGGTTTCATACTGTAGTAGAGAAAATTATCTGTCCATATTTCCTCAAACTTTTAGACTCCTGTTTTGAAATGGCTTGAAATACCTCATATTCCATCTGCCTGAGAAAGGCTGACTAAAATTTTACTGATCCACTAAAAGATTGAACTGTCACAAAGTGATGGATAGCTTTTCTATGTTCTCTGTAGAGCATTTCAATACCATAGACTCCATGTGCTCTTGATTAAAGGGTGACAAACTCATTTAAAATGTCCCATCACTGACTGAGCTTCAAATCACTAACATTAAGCTACACTGGTGTTTGTGAGTGATAAAATACCTTACCAAAATGTATGAAATATGTGATACTTTATCAATTTGGTTTAAAATACTCTAAAGCAAACTCTATTATGCTGCACGAGAGTTTGAATTTTAAATTAAAAATACAGCTAAAGAGAGGGTAAGATTTTAATTATGTTTCTGGTCCTCACTCCTTCAAAATCTAAAGGGAAAAGAGCCAGCAATTCATGACACAAGAAATCCCTTTTCACTGGTACAGTCTACTTTAAAAAGTAAGAAAACAAAACTGGAATTTATTTTGTTCTTTTTAAAATTATTAAACTTTCAAAAACAGAAACAGACTGACAAGCTTTAATAAAAGCTTTAGTTTCGTCTCAACATATTCAGATGTCAAATGTATTTTTTCATTTAAAAGTTTCAAAGCACTATGCTGAACAAAGTTCTTATATTACAGATATTTTTGAAAAACCACACCATTTTTTTCTAAGAGGGAAAAGACTCAATAAAATGTAATTGGGAAGCAACTGTGACTAGCTTCCCATAATCTCAAGCAAGCTTGATTCAATTTGCATTTGCCACAAACCCCCCTTCAGCATAAATGACTGCAAAAGATCTCTCACTTGTAGATTTAATTTGGTGGGTTGGGACTATTCTTGTTTATAACATTTGACAGTTTTCTTTATTAAGAAAATTGTCACTCAGAGGCAAATTCAGGAGCTGAATAGCATACCTAGAACCTTGTGACCTGTAGAATGAAAGAAGTACAGTACATATTACAGCCCACATTACCAAGAGTAAGACTAAACTCAGCAAATGGAGAATACAGGTAGTCCCCGGGTTACATGGATCCGACTTACATCGGATCCCTACTTACAAACGGGGTGAGGCAACCCTGCACTAGCTACTTCCCCCAGCAGACCAGGGAGACGCGAAGCTAGCACCCCCCCCCCCCCCCCCCAGCAGACCAGGGAGATGGAGTGGCTTTTCTCAGCAGACACCTCAGCTTGAGAATAAAGGACTGAGGGAAGTGAGGTGTGGGAGAATAAAACTGAGCTCTGGAGAAATGTTTGGCTAGAGTTTCCCCTACAATATGTACCAGTTCCGACTTACATACAAATTCAACTTAAGAACAAACCTACAGTCCTTATCTTGTACGTAACCCGGGGACTGCCTGTAGTTAGGGTTTTTTAAAGAAAAAAATATGTTCTCCTGAGCTGTTACATTTTAAAAATAAAAGCATAAGGAGTCGTATTAGTGATTAGTAAAGATTATTCAATTAATAAATTAGTACTGAATATTTTAAACACTTGTCTATATGTTTCTGTGACCAAAAAAACAACTTTCATTGTTCTTGTCTAATCAAGGACTTAGAGGATAAATTCCAGAATAAAATTGTTTCACTATCGTTATACCAATAGAAGATAAGGAAAGAGAAAGAAGAAGAGTATTGATTATTAGGACTGGCTAGAAAACAAAAAATCAGTATCATGAAAATGTTTGAGGTTTTCACACGTTTAGTTCCAATGCAGAATGAAAATGAGTCCTGTCAAAATTTTCCATCAAGAGAGTGAGCAACCCTACAATAGTCAATATCCTAGTAACTAGGGCACTTACCTGGGATGTTGGACTCCCTGCTCTAAATCAGGCAGAGAGCCCTAGTCACCCTAACGATGGACTATTCTTGGATGATGCTTATTTTCCCTCTCTTTCTCCAGACCCAAGAAATCTTCCCAACAAATGTTTGGTGAAAACTGGTATGTTTTCACAAATCACTTATTTCAACTAAATTGTCTCTCTCTATATAATTGTTTTCCCCCTGCAAGACAACAGAGTAATGTTATAATGTCACTGCATCGGCCCCCACCCCCAGCCTCTACAGAATCAGGAGGGGATGTGGCAGCCATGGCTCAGAGTCCCCCGGGTCCCTTCTCGGGGGGCACACTGGGCTCCCCATTGGCCCCCAGCTCCCCTGCAGGAGGGCCAGGGGGTGGTGGCAGCAGCAGTCACCTCCAGCCCCACTTCTACTTCCTGGTCCAGGGTCCACTAACCGCTGCCTGCCTGGCACTCCAGCCTTGTTCCCCCCTCAAGATTACAGCGCCAGTGCCAGCTTCCTGGGAGGGAGGAGTGGGAGGAGAAAGCCCCGAGGCTGCACGCCTGTTCCAGCTTGCAGGGAAGCGCGTACGCTGCTGGGGGGGAGAAGAGCAATGCCACCATTGTCGCCCCCTGGCCCTCCTGCAGGAGAACAGAGGGCCAGCAGGGAGCCCAAGGTGCCCCCGAGGAGGGGCTGCGGGGGGAACCCCAAGCCATGCTGCTGCTTCCCCTTCTGACTCTGCACATGCTAGGGGGTGGGGCAGGCCAATGCAGTGACCACCTCAGAGCGGTACGCGGCATGAAAAAAGTGACCCCTCCCCCTCCGAGCCCATCTTGCTCAGACCCTGCAACCCCAGTGCCTCACTCACCTCCTCCCTGCCACACCCCCAGCCCACTCCTGCTGCCTCCCTGTTTGCCACACACCCTACCCCAGCCCACTCCTGCCCCCTCCCTCCGGCCAGACACCCTGTTCCCAGTTTGCTCCTGCCCCCTCTCCCCAGTCAGACATGCTGCCCCCAGCCTTCTCCTGCCCACTCCCCTTTGGCCACACACCCCATCCCCAGCCCACTTCTGCCCCTCCACCTTGCCAGACACCCTACCCCCAGCTTACTCCTGCCCCCTCCCTTTTTTTTACTCCCTCTTCCTTGGACACATACCCTACCCCCCCAATCAGACACCCTGCCCCCAGCCCACTCCTGCTACCTCTCCCCTGGCCAGACACACTGCCCCCTCCCTTGCTCCTGCCCATTCCCACCTGGCCAGACACCTTGCCCAATTGGGACTCAACTCCCATCAGGCCATAGCGTCCTGCCTTGTCCCTGATCTTGGGTCAGGCCTTGTGGTCCAGCCCCCATCTGGCCACAGGAAGGGCTGGTGACAGCCCCCGTCCTGCTGTGGCACGGGTAGCAGGGGAGGCCACAATCTGGCTGCGGTGGACAGATGGGGGGTTGGTGAGCATAGAAAGCAGAGGTTGCAGCCCCCTAGTATTTTTTTAAAGAAAAAAAGGTGTTAACTTTTTCAACCCTTCGCAAAATCAGCAACCAATTAGTCTCCAATAGTAACTGCTATAGGAGGACTTACCAATGAGAGCATATGGACCCATGGACCTTAAACTAGTGTCCAAACTTAAGCTAAAACCATGAAAGAGGTTAACTAGTAATTGAATTAGGGATGTTAGCTATTGTGTAACAGAATAGTCATGTAACCGCATGAATTCTTAGTGGTTACACGACTATTTGAAAGTCCCTGGGTGCAGGACTGGCAGCCAGTGTGCTCCTGGCCCCATTCCTGGGGAGCTCCCTGCCACCATCCCCCGTAGGCAGAGGCGGCAGGGTGAGGGCAGATGGCACCATGGAGCCAGTTCTGGGGGGGAAACTGGCTTTTAAGCTGACTCCCCCTAGCATCAGCTCCTGCTTTCCTCCCTCCCCTAGATGCCTGTGAGCTAGAGGCAGCAAGGAGGGGGTGGGGGGAAAATGCATGTAGTTGACAAAATTAATAGATAAGCCTAAAAGATAGGCTTATCGGTTAATCATACAGTTGACTGCACGCTGACATCCCTACATTCAATTACAATAAAACACCTAGGTGCTTTCCTACCTTACCTGTTTTAGGCCTTCCTTCTCCCCTAGCCTCCCTTTTCGCTCTGGAAAGACATACTTTCATCCCTTTCCTGTCCTGTTTGGAGCTATGTACCCCCTGCTAGCATAATTCAGCAGTAATTACAGAGAGTCTTAATGTAGTTTTAGCATTAGATCCTAGGGTAATTTAGGGTACATCTAGACTGCAGACCAAAAAAAAAATTAAGTCTCAGAACCCTGGGCTAGTATTATGAGGCTAAAAATATCAGTCTAGATGTTCCCGCTTGGAATATAGGTTCTTAAACCCAGTGAGCGGTGGGTCTCAAAGCCCAAACTCCAGCCGAAGCTATTTTTAGCCCTTTAGCATGGGCCTGAGTCAGTTGATCTGGGCTCTGAGACTCAATACTGTGGTCGATTTTTTGCACTTTAAAACACATCCTATGCAGAAGATTCCTTCATTCCTGCACAGGAACAAACTCTATTAACACCCATAAGATACTCAAAATATCCTGCCTCCTCCCCCAAAAAACCCAGCCCCTCCAACTGTAACATTTGAAGCTACTGTAACATTTGAAGCATTTCATTCTTCAAGCCATTTACCAAAAACATTTAAAAAAATGCTGTCTTTGATTTCCATATCATGTACTAACTCTTCTGACAAGTAACAGAAACTTCAAAGGTGCACACAACAGAGATGAATATCCCGAATAAGGATCTTATGAGTAGCTGGAAGATGACAATACAATGAATTACATGTCCATTTTTACACTTTCTAGTCTTAGGGCTAAAGAGTATATAGAGAAAGCTTGTGTTATTGGGATGGCCAAAGAGAAGAGGAGTCTTCTTTTACATTCACCAAATATTATAACCTCCCTTCTCTCACTTCGTAAAATCACAAACCCAAATAAGGAAATAGGCCTTAAAAGCCAGACTTTTGCAAGTAGCATGGAGACTGTCCCCCTGAAGTCAGCAAAACTGTAGGTGAAGTACCTTTTTGGAGTAATAAATTTTCCAGGATGAGTAAATTGCTAAGTAAACAGAAACAGACACCAGGCAGATTCTAGTTAAGAAGAGAACAGAGTCACACAAGCATCTGTTGTGAACTACTTTGCTTCCTTTATACAATAAAATGCCACTTTGCAGACTGTTTTCTAATAATATCTCCAGGATATATACTGCATTAATAAGATGTAAGGCTTGAGAAGCAATAAAATGCATCTCAATATTTTTGTTTGAGTTTGAAGAATTGCCACATATCCTGAAAACTGCTTGACAGTTCCGGGTTTTTGAATACGTCTTGCATCCAGATTGCCTCTTTTGAAGGACATAAAATAAAAGAGAACTATGAAAAGACTGGTTGTTCCATTGCATCAGAATTAGTGAAGTATTTATACCAGCTTCAAGAGTATAGGTGAAAAAGAACAAGGGATTTTGTGAGAGGTTTTATGGGATTTTGTAAGAAAGCTCCCACAATAAAATATTTAGTATGGCAATTTTTAAAAAAAAATATTGAGGATATGATCAGATTATCAATTAGAGAATTTTGAGCTATAAACACTATAGAGCTACACAGCTCCAAAACTGGGACTTTTTTTTTTAAAGGTTATAGTTCCTAGCTTGTCTATACTATAAAATAGTAGCAACTCCAAATTCTGTTCCTTTATACTTAATACAGTATATTTTGGGGACTGAGGTCAATTTTAGTTTAAAAAAAAAAACAAAAAAAAAACTAGGGGGCTGTGCCCTCTGCTCACTATGCTTGCCAACCTCCATCTCTCTGGAGGTAGGCAACTCCGGTTTGCCTGCCAGTCACCAGGG
Organism: Pelodiscus sinensis; assembly: GCF_052426305.1. NCBI lineage: Eukaryota > Metazoa > Chordata > Testudines > Trionychidae > Pelodiscus > Pelodiscus sinensis. The sequence continues at coordinate 154,086,953 of NC_143053.1, forward strand.
AGGGCCGCAGCAGCCCCGGACCTTACTTCCCGGCTGCAGCAGCCCCGGCTCTCTCTCCTCCCCCAGTGGAGGCCTAACTCTAACACACCCCTCCCACTGCCTGGCCAAGTCAGGCCTGGCTCTGCCCCCGGTGGCCAGGGGTACCGGAGGCCACGGCACACCAGCTCCAGCTCTCCACGTGGCTGCAGAAGAGGGCCAGGCTGGCAGTAGGCGAAGGCTGGCTCCAGGGATGGGACCTTGAGCAGAAGGGGCTGGGCTGGGCTTTACTTCTGGACACTGTGATGTGATGACATCGCGCTGTTGTCCAGCAGGATTTTTTTTTTATATAGAAAGAGGAAACCAGAGTTGGCAAATTCCAAATTGATTTGATATGGTAGAAATATGAATCAACCAACTCCTTTTGAGAATACAGACTTATTAAACTCAACTAAAGCTTATGTTATATAGCAGAGGTGGGGACCCTGTGGCCTGCAACTAGCCTGCTGCTTCATTTCATCTGTGCCATGGGCTGGGAGCCCTGTGCCTTGGCACTTCTACACCCCCCTCCTGTGGAGCTGGAGCTGTAAACACCAACTCACTGGCATGTCCCTGCAGCCTCTAAGTGGGCAGCCCCTAAGTGGAGCGGAGGGGGAGGGTGATCAGGGAAGCTCCACGTGCTGCCCGAGCTCTTCAGCTCCCACTGGCAGGGAACAGCAGCCAATGGAAGCTGTGGGGATGGTCCCTGTGGGCATGGGCTGCATGCACTGTGCAGAGCTGTTTGGCCCCTTCACCTAGGGGTCGGACATGACAGCCACTTCTGGGAGCAGCATGGAGCCAGGGCAGTCTGCCTTAGCCCTGCTGTGCTGCTGACTGGGAGCTGCCTGAAGTACGAGTTGCCTGGCCAGAGTCTGCAGCCCAGGTCAGAACCCTCTCCTACAACCTAACTCCTTCCCAGACCCTGCATCCTCATTCACACCCCAAATCTAAGCCCTCTCCTTCACTCAAACTCCCTCCCGGAGCCTGCACCTTGAATCTCCTCATGTACCTCAACCCTCTATCCCATCCCAGAACTCTCACCACTTCCTGCATCTCGATCCCTATCCCATCCCCCTCACCTCCTCCTGCACCTGAACCCCTTGCACTGGCCCAGTGTTTCCTCCTGCACTCTGAACCTCTCATTACTTGTCCCACCCTGGAGCCTAGGAGAATCCCTGAGTCTCCATCCTCCCTGGGGCTGTTCTGTAGGTCAATAGCCTCTGACGGAAAAAAGTTTCACCACCCTGTTATACAGTGATAAAGGACACTGTACCCACCTGACATTGTGTAACCTGGATTCACACAGACCAGATTTACTTGGAGGAGAGAAGATGTAGGTCATAGCTCACTACCAAGTGCAAATCAATTCATCACTGACCCCCTTTTTAAAGAGTGGAAAGGAGGAATAAGAGACAGAGACACGCAACTGTGGGAACAGCAAATGAAGTTTGACAGGAGAGTATCACTTGTCTTCCCACTTTAACCCAGATTCCCTATCAGGATATTTAATTTACCTGAAAGTAATTAGTTTACAATTGAGACCTAAACTAACAGTTTATCTTCATTTATTCAGTCCAGAACTATCAACAGGAGAGACACTTTAGTAGACTAAGAACATTTCTAACTCTGATTTTAACATGAGCTAAATTTGGGGCTTGAACATCCTGAAAGTGGCTAGACATATAATAGTTTTCACCCCATCCCACTGTTAATTTTTAGTTTATTGTGCTGTGGGGACACTGCAACTTGCTGCAGTTAGAAGCAGCTATGGCAGGGGTGGGAAATAATTTTTGACAGGGGCCACTCCAAGATTTTGAAAATTGGTCAAGGGCTGTACTCTTCCATTAATGGAGGAGGTGTGGGGTCTGGGATGGCAGTGGGGTGCAGAAGGGAGCTTCGGGTAAGTGATTGGGGTGCAGGAGGAGGTGTGGAGTCTAGGAGGGAGTTTAGGTGAAGGGGCAACTGTGACTTGGGGTACTGGACTGAGGTTCAGAAGGGGTACAGGAGTTTGGGATGACACCTAGGGCAGGAGCGAGTTGTGGCCTAGGGCACTGGACAGGGTGCAGGGATTTGGGTTGTGACCTATGACAGGAGATTGAGGTGCAGGGTCTGGGAGGGAGTATGGGTACAGGAGGGGGCACAAAATGTGGGTTATTTGGGGAAGGGGGCCGGGGGGGGGCAGAAGGTTGGAGGCAGTGAGGTGTTGGGGTGCCAGAGGCAGACTCTGGACAGGAGACCTATCTATCTGAGTGACTCCCAGCCAGCAATCCAGCAGGATTCTCAGGCAGCTTCCCTGCCTTCCCCGCACCCGCACAGGCTGCAGAGGCCCTGTGACTTGGGGACTAAGAGTCTGAGGGGAGGGGAGACTGGTGCTTTGTGTGCTTCCTGTTCTTCAAACAGGCAGCTCCTAGTGGCCAGAAATCTGCCAATGGGATTGTGCTGGGGGCAGAAGCAGCACAGAAAGCACCACTCCCCACTCCCTGGACTCACAGCTCAGAAAGAAAAATGGCTATGGCGGCCGCTTTTCTGAGCGGTAGGGGGGGAGAGCGCAGGGCAAGCAAGGGAGTCTGCTCGAGTCTCCTCTCTGCATCCATGGGCCGGATCCATTGGCTTGGCAGGCCAGATGCAGCCCCTGGGCCATATTTTTGCCCAGGCCTGACTTATGGTGATATATACTGATGCTGTTACATAGTGTTAAAACCAACATGTTTTAAAATGGAGGATATTATTGTTTTGCATAAGCAGTGATATAAACTATAGGGCTATGGACAGTGTATCAGTTACTGTGCAAGTCTCTGCAGGGACTTTCAGAGAGCTGACTGTCCTGGTTCTGTCCTTTTTTCCCCTTTCCCAAACTATGTTATCCCCATGATATCGCTACCTCAAAGGCAGATAAAATTTGAGTAAGTAGTTTCCCCACCTGCTCAATAACATCAGAGGCTGACATGAAATACTGTATATGATTAGCACCTTGATGGTCCAAAAGTTAGCAGTGCCATAAGTAGACAGTCATTATCAAGGTGAAAAATCTTTTTAAAAAAATTGATTTGACCTGAAGTTGTCTCACATTGAAAGATTTGCTCCTCAGGACTGCAGATAATTTTTAAGTGATGGACTTTAAACAAAACACAGATTTTTACATTAGGAAGCTGTGCATGTAGGACCTTGGGGAAACTCTGTACATAATATTTTCACCAATGAAAATTGGTGAAATATGTTGCACATATGAGAGACCAAACAGTTTTCTCCCTATTATATGAAGGCATTGATACATAGGAGGTGTCATACTGAAATAAATCAATGATTCAGCTAGTTTATGATCCTGTCTCGCTCGGCCTATAGTGCTGCAGAGGAAGATATAAGATCCACCAAATGCTTCCCATTCATAGTACAGTATTGTATCAAGTGAGAAGAAAATTTCTTCTTGAAGACAGCTGACAGTTTATGTCCTGAAGCATTAGGACAAAAAGCCTTTGTAAAAATTTTCATAGTAATGGAACTACAGACATTTGTTTTCCTAAAGTGATGAAATATGTGGCACTTTCTGCCACATCTTATCTATTACTCAGAATAAGTATTTCTTTTTATCCGTTCTGAATTGCTATTAACCAGAATGTTTCCTTTTTATTATGAGAGAACAAAAATGGGAGTGGCTAACTGGCCTCCACTATCGTAGGGTATGTCTACACTACAGCGCTAATTCGAACTAACTTAGTTCAAATTAACTTTGTAGTGTAGACATACCCTTATTAGCTAATAATTTAGTCACCATTTTTTAAATACTCTGTCCTTTATATTCATTTTACTATTAGTTTTTCCTTATTTTTCAGTAGTTCTCTATCTCCAGAGAACAAAGAGAGAGCCATTCTGGCAGATAATTTAGCACCTGTAAATATACATGGAATGTAATCACAAAATCAATAACCTAATGACCAAAGTCTCTGCTTTGTTTTTTGCTTAGTATGAAACAATTAAGTTCAAAACCCTGTTAAACTACAAAAATAAAATTTCTTTTAATTTCTGTATCCCAACATCAACATGTTTATACAATGTCTATCACTTCTCTGGAGCAAAAATTGAAATACTATCCAGTACAAGTGTGTACAGGTTGAACCTCTCTAGTTGGGCACTCTCTTGTCTGACATGATTTTAGGTAGCCAGATCTCTACTTATCATGGGTGTGGCCAAGTTCCCTATGGTCCCATAAAGTTTGTTTACAGCCACCAGTTCTGGCTCTCAGTGTTCTGTGCTGTTATTTAGCTCCAATTTACCCCTAAATGTCTTCTAAGAGCCTGGTAAGAAGTGGAAGTGCCACTAGACAATATTGACTTCCTGTGGTTTGGCAAATTCTCTAGTTCAGCACCAGTCCGGTCCCAAGGATGCAGGATTAAAGAGGTTCAACCTGTAACATATACTGACCTATGTAACAGAGCAGTTTACGTGTATAAAGCTGTAGTATCTAGATAAACTAATTGTTAGTCCTAATTGTGTCATGTTTTCCTTGACCATTTTAAATGCTAATTTGATTAGGAATGGGCTCATTGGTTAACATGCATGGTTAAAGCGCAAAGTGGAGGGGCAGGTGGAAGCTGGTATGCATAAGGAGCCAGCTTTTAAGATGACTCCCTGCGTGTGTGCTGCTGCCTCTATATAAAAGGCAGCAGCACAGGGGAGTGGGCGGCAAATGCCATCTCCGCGTGCGCACTAGCTCCCAGAGAGGCATCTCCCCCACTCCATGTGTAACCGCTGACATTTTCAGTGGTTATAGGTTTACTTGAATAAACACATTTGACCAACCCTAAACATGACCATTTTTATGAATGTCACATCTTAGGTAAGCTGTCTTGCTAATATGTGAAGTGTTTTGAATCAAATTTTCTATATACCGTATCACTATCGTATCTCCTTACGCCTCTCTTTCAACATGAAATAACCCTTGTGCAGGACTATCTCCTTTAAGACAGAAACATCCAGTCATTCTTTTTGTCCTTTGCTGAATCTGTTGTATTTTTTATACATCATGAAATGAAGTGCAGCAGTAGCAAGATCCGGCATAGACTTTAAAATAAATTGCCCGCACATTAGCTAAAGTAAATTATTTTAAACCTTATGCTGGGAGAAGAAAGGGGGTGAAAAATCTGACACCAATTTACCGAGATCCACTGTAAAATCAATACACATGTGCTGTGATGTAGAGAGAAGGGTGGGAGCACATCTGTGTTTACTCTGAATCTTAAACCAAATCACATGGGGGGGTAGTGTTTCTGGAATTGGCATAGGTTGATTTGGAAATACACATACTTTTGTGCTTACAGATATTCCAATTCCTTCAATATGTGACAAATGTCAAGCATAGTCAATTGTTAGGCTTCCCAGCCTTAACAGTCTGCTTTTTAAAATGACTTGTTTTAAAAATTATTCTCATTTTATAAAGCTAAATTAAAACACGTATATATAATCTTGGCCAGATGATATTACAAATGTTATTGGTAAATGTTTGCTAATTGTGTGTTATAAATATAATCTTCCTTTCACCAAGGACATAGAGGGATGCTGGTTCTTAAAGAGACTGGATGGATTACATAACAAAAATCTAAGAACAGTCCTTCTCATTTGTGGACCACTAGGGTCCTTGGGAGAGCAATAAAGAAACGTGCTGATATTTATTACTCATATTTAATATTTAGCTGTTCGCTGTCAGCTGTGTTGCAATACCTAATTTTGCAAGGCATTCCAGAGCCTTGTCTTGACTAGGATTTAAAGGGTGACAGAGTATATTTGCTAGCTCATGCTAATTAATGCTGTCTAAAACTCTAGCTAAGACAAGATAATTTGTAATAAACTGGTTGAGTTAAAGCCAAGCGAAAGTCTAGGGGCTTTACTTCAACCCACACTTAAAGCTTTTGGTACTAATAAGATGATGTATCTCTTCCATACTTCCTTCTTTTTGGACAGATGTGGATGTGATTGAATTTGAGACCCAGAACTTGAATTCCTCATCCCAGCAGCCATAATAGTAACTAGCTAACCAATGCACCTTTCCCCTGTATCTGTTAGAGATGTAAAATCCTGTTTAATTGTTTAACTGGTTAAACATATTGTTTGACCAATTAATGGATTAAAGGGGAGGGCGACTGGGCCCGCCGCAGGCAGGTGCTGCTCCAGCCTGCGGTAGGTAGGGAGCTGCTCCAGCCCTTACCAGTTAATCAGTTAAAAATTCACATCCCTACTATCTGGCACTAAATCCAGCAAGATAGACATTTAAATTGACATAGGGTAAGTCTACACCTGAATGGCTATTTTGGGATACCGAAATAGCTACTCTAAATCTACACAAGCCGCCCATTATTTCGAAATATTTTTTGAAATAACAGGCATACTATTTCACCATCCCGGTAAACCTCATTGCATGAGGGATAAGGGATGGCTCGAAATAGCGCATTATTTCAAAATTTGGCACTTTGTAGACATGCCAAATTTCAAAATAAGCTATTTTGAAATAGTGCAAATTGTGTATCTTATTTCAAGTTTAGGCTGCTGGGTAGATGCACCCTTAGATTCAAGAACATCCCATGGGAACATTTCACATTGTCCAAAAAGTACTGCTTCAGAATAGAGCTTATCTACCCTTGAAACAATACTGCGGTTCAGCTGCAGCTGCACCATTGCAGCCCTTCAGTGTACACACTGCCTACGATACGGGAGGATAATTTCATTGCCAGAGATAATCCAAGTGACAGTAGGTTTAGAAAATATGACAATCGGCTCACTAATTTGATGATCATCTTTGTTCAGTCATGCTTTAACATGAACAATATTTGATGTTTACCTTGAGGATTAATCTTTGTTTGAATGTTTGGGTTAGACAACTCTTTACTAAGGAAATGACAGTCATTATTCACCGGTTGAGACAATTTTATCAAATCAAGTAACTTATGTAGCTAATTCTTAAATGCCATGAAACACTGGAGAAAATGGTTTTCAAAATAAAGATTAAAATAAATTATATCAAGACCTGCCACAACATTAAGAATAGGGAAAGTCACTACATATGCCAATGCACAAAGAAAGTGCAGAAAAACTCTGTCATAAAATTTCATGAAGGGTTTTCTAAGTATCCAATGAATAGGACAAACTGTGGTATTTTCAGTGAATTATTTATTTTAAATTCACCTTATTGTATGTTACTATTCATGGAGCAGCCGCTCAGCTAATGTACACCAAGACCCTTACATATGATAATACTAGCACATTTACCTGACATTGCTTGGGTCCTTAAGGAGGGGCTCAGGACAAGCGATATAGGACGTTGCAGGAGACAAGGTTGGACCAGGATGAGGAGGGACTCAGGGGAGGGGACTGTGTGTGTCTAGCGATGGACGGGAAGGGCCAAGCCCTCCCCACTTTTGAGATTCATACCAACTCTCTCAAATATAAAGCAGATTTAGAACTTAAATAACACTTTCCATCTTCTGTCAATCATCTCCTGCAAATATCTTCTGACAAAGCTACAGATGATAGCCTTTTTTTTTTATACCCCTTGGCTACCTGCCCTATCACATTTTGACATTTAGCTTGTTAGGTTTCCAGAGTAGGTATTCTTTCTTTGTTTTCTGATTAGTAAATACAACCTGCTGGACAATGAAGTACATAGTTTTGTGTACAATACACTTAGAAGTCTAACCCTCTGAGGTAGGTGCCCACGTTCCATTTTTATGTGCAACTGTGATCCAAAAAAATCCTATTTGGCGATCACTCAATTCTGCAAATGTCTCAACTCACCAGCTCATAAGCTTTTGCAGAAAAAGTTTGTTAATCACCTACGTTTCTGCTTCTGAGCATGTTAGCACTTCTGCTTCACTCTAGAACTCCAGGTGCTTACCTCCCACTTAATCCCCAGCAAAAGTCCACCTAAGTCATGTGCAGAGTCTAATAGGTCTCTGTGTAAGGAAAGAAGGGGTAAAAAATAAGGGTGATGCCATGGCAGGAGTCTACTACAGACCACCAAACTGGGAAGAAAACATGGATAAGGTTTCTTTTAATCAACTAACAAATCATCCAAAAGCTTAGGACTTAGTGGTGATGGGGGACTTCAACTATCCTGATATCTGTTGGAAAAATAACACAGCAGGACACAGATTAGCCAACAAATCCTTTGAATGAATTGGAGACATTTTTTATACCAGAAGGTAGAGAAAGCTACTGGAGGAATGCTATTCTACATTTGATTTTGACTATTAGGGAGGACCTGGTTGAGAATTTGAAAATGGTAGGCAGCTTAGGGTGAGAATTATCACAAAATGATAGAGTTCACGAGTCTATGGAACAGTAGGAGGAAGAATAGCAAAATAAAGATAACAGATTTCAAGAACAAAAAACAGGACTATGTAGCACTTTAAAGACTGAGGAAATGGGTCTGGCCCACGAAAGCTCATCACCTAATAAACCATCTTGTTAGTCTTTAAAGTGCTACATAGTCCTGTTTTTTGTTTCAGCTACACCAGACTAACACGGCTACAATTCTATCAGATTTCAAGAAGGCAGACTTCAGCAAAGTCAGGGAGTTGGTTGGTAAGATCCCATGGGAACCACGTTTAAGAGGAAAAACAACTGAAGACAGATGGCAGTTTTTCAAAAAGATATTAAGGGCACAAAGACAAATCATTCTGTTATGTAGGAAAGATAGGAAACATGGCAAGAGACCACCGTGACTTAAACAGGAGATCTTAAATGATCTAAAATCAAGAGTCATACAAAAAGTGGAAAGTAGGTCAAATTACAAAGGATTCATATAAACAAATAACACAAGTATGTCGGGGCAAAATTAGAAAGGTCAAGGTACAAAATGAGTTCAAATAAGCTGGCGACATAAAGAGTAATAAGAAAACATTCTACAAATGCATTAGAAGCAAGCAAAAGACCAAGGCCCATTACTAATGAAGAGAGGAAAAACAATAAGACTACGTCTACACTGCAAAGCTTTTACACAAAAATTGCCGTTTTTGTGCAAAAACCTGTGGAGCATCCACACCTTAAATGTGCTTTTGTGTAAGTAAATCAGCAGTAAAATGGCAGAACAGAGGGCTTTTGCTGCTGTAAGTAAACCTCCTTCTACGAGGCATAACTCCCTTTTGCACTACAACTATTGTACAAAAAGGCAAGTGTGAATGATCCAGAGGGGTTTCTTGGGAAAAAGCACAGGTACTCCGATGGCCATTCTCTGAATGGCAATCAGAGCTTTCTTGCGCAAGAGTGTCCATGCAGTGTGGACACTCTCTTGCGTAAAAGCACATTACTTTTGTGATATGCTTTGAGGTGTGGACATGCTCTTGTGCAAGAAGATTTTGCGCAATAACTCCTGCGCAAAATGCTTCTTGCGCAAGAAGCTAGCGATGTACACATACCCTAACAGAAAATTTGGAAATGTCAGAGGTAATTAAGGACTTGTTTCAGTTTTCACCAAGAAAGTTGATAGTAATTGGATGCCTAAGATAGTGAATGCCAGTTAAAATGGAGTAAGTTCAGAAGCTAAAATAGGAAAAGAACAAGTTAAAACTATTTAGAAAAGTTAGATGTCTTTAAGTCAGCAGGGCTGATGAAATTCATCCTAGAATACTCAAGTAGCTGACTGAGGAGATATCTTGAGCCATTAGCTATTGCTTTTGAAAAGTCATGAAATATGGGAGAGATTCCAGAACACTGGAAAAGGGCATATAGAGTGCCCATTTATAAAAAGGGAAATAAGGACAACCCAGAAAATTACAGATAAGTCAGTTTAACTTCTGTGCCAGGAAAGATAATGGAGCACGTAATTAAGGAATCCATTTGCAAACAGCTAGAAAATAATAAAGTGATAAATAACAGCATGGATTTGTCAAGAACGAATCATGTTAAATCAATCTGTTACATTTAACTGGTTAACCGATTAATTGGGATCCCTCCAGAGGGTCATTCCAACCTGGCCAGGATGGAGTAGCTCCTGCCCGTGGTGCGGTGGGCTGATGCAGAAGGCCTGGCCTGAGTAGCCCCCAGCATGTGGGCCTGGTGGCCCCTGGCCCTGTAGGGCTACTGGTTAACCATTTACCAGTAAGTGTCACCAGTTACCCATTCACATCTCTACATGTGATATAATCTTGCATTAACTTCTTATTAAACTAGGAAAATACACCCTAGATCAGTGGTCTCCCACCTTTTTACGCTCAAGATCACTTTTTAAATGTCAGAACAAGCCGAGATCTAACACCCCATCCTTCCCCCATGACCACACCCCTTCCTTGAAGCCCCGCCCTCTCTGTTCTCCTCCTCTTCATCACTTCCTATCCCAAGCCCTTATACACTCTCAGGGTATGGCTACACTGCCGCTTTTTTTTAGAGTCTTCTGTAGGAAGAGATTTTTCCAACATTTGGCCTGTCTAGACTGGGCCAAATGTCAGAAAAAAACCCTTATTTTGGAACAAGGAATACAGGAGTTACCGAAATCTTCCGCTAAAAAAAGCAGAAGAACAAATGCGTCCCTGGACACGGAAGAGTTTTTCCGGGATACCTGTGGAATCCCGGAAAAACTCCTGCAGTCTAGCTGTACCTTTATCGGGTTGAGACAGGATGTGTGGGCTCTGGGGTGGGAATGAGGGATTTGGGCATGGGAAGTGGTGAGAGGTGCAAGCTCTGGGAGGGAATTTGGATATAAGAGGAGGTAGAGAAGGGGATGGTGGCTCAGGGAGGGGGCTCCAGGTGGGGGAGTGTTGGGGTCAGGGGGAGGGCTAGGGTATTGAGCAAGCCAGAGGCTTGTGGATGTGAGGGTGCAGAAGTTTGGGTTGGGGGATGTGAGGAGCTCAGGACAGGGAGGCTGGGAGTATGATGGGCTCAGGACACATATTTGCAGTGTGTGAATGATGCAGAAGTGTTGTGGCAAAAGACCGAGGATGTGGGGGTGCAGGAGTTTGGGGATGTGAGAGGCTCAGGACAGGGGGTTCCAGTGTATGATAGGCTCAGATCCAGAGTTTGGGGGGGAGGAGGAAGGCGTCTTATGATGCTGCGGCCAGATGGGAGTTTGTTGGCCAGGTTTCATTTTTAAATAAAATATGTCAAACACAAAAAGTTTCAGCATTGTCTTTATTTATGAGACGGGCAGGGAGCCTGTTTTGAGTCAGGGGTCACTGACCCACAGAAAAGTCAGTTGGGGCCACACAAGTGAGATGCAAAAAAAATAACTCCTCCAAAACCTCCAAAAGCCTCACTAATGTGGCCCCAACTGTGCTGGTGGGAGCAGGAGACATGGTACTGGGGAAGGGTGCTACTGGGTGCTGGGACAGAAGACAGGGTGCTAGAGTGGGAACAGAGTGCCAGTGGGGACAGGGGACAGGATGCCAGTGGGAGCAGGGGACAAAGTGACAGTGGAGGCAGAGTGCCAGTGGGAACAGGGGACAGGGTGTTGGTGGGGATAGGGGACAGGGAGTCCCTGGCATGCGCCGCCCCCTCCCCCGCAGACGAGGGAAGCCCTGGCGAGCGCCTCCTCCCGGGATTCCTGCTCCCTCCCCCGCAGACGAGGGAAGCTCTAGGGCACATCTCCTCCCGGGACTCCTAACCCCTCTCTCCCCCTCCCCAGAGGAGGGAAGCTCTGGCGCGCGCCTCCTCTGGGAAATCTAACCCCTCCTGAGCAGCAAGTCCCCGACATGTCACAGACCTGGGTTGTGGTACTGTGCCAGCTGTTTGGGGGAGGGGGAGCAGCCAGCACACTTCCTGAAACCTCATAAGTGGCGTGCAGCTGCCAGACTTCCTTCCACCCCACAGGAAGCTGGCACTATCTCCACTGTCGCTGGAGGTAAGTAGAAGGGCTTCTTGGGGGTGGAGGAAAATGGGGGGCTCTGAATGCCTCGCGATCGCCTGGTCGAGCCTTCCCGATTGACCGGTTGATCGTGATCAACGGGCTGGGTGACCACGGCCCTAGATGGAGCTACTATAAAGGGGGTATGTAACTGGTTGGATAACCATTCCCAGAGAGTAGTTATCAATGGTTCACAGTCATCCTGTAAGGAAATAACAAGAGGGGTTCCACAGGAATCAGTTCTAGGCCCAGCTCTGTTGAATATGTTCATCAGTGATTTACAGGATAGAGTACACTTACAAAATCTGTGGACTATTCAAAGGTGGGAGGGGTTTCAAGTGCTTTGGAAGATAGGATAATAATTCAAAATGATCTGGACAAACTGGAGAAATGGCCTGAGGTAAATAGGATGAAATTCAATACAGGCAAATACAAAGTACACTACTTAGGAACAGTCAGTTGCACACACAAAATGACTACCTAGGAAGGAGTATTGCCAAAAGGAATCTAGGGGTCATAATGGATAACAAGCTAAATATAAGTCAATACTAGGGATGTCGGTGGTTAACTGGTAAGTATCACCCTTACCAAGTGATGCTTACCAGTTACCGATTAATTGGTAACCCGGCTGGGCCCACCTGCCTGTAGTGTGACATAGTGGGGCTGGCCTGGCTGGAGCAGCCCCCTGCGCCAGTGTGGTACTGCAGCCTCGGCCGTGCCAAAGCAGCCCGCTGTGCGGCACCCCAGCCCTCCCTGTAAGTGGTTAACCGGTTAAATTTAATGGTTAACCAGTTAATTGATTAAATGGGATTTTAGAACCCTAGCCAATGCTGCTGGAAAACAAAAAAGGAAACATCATTTTGAGATGTATAAGTAGGAGTGTTATGAGCAGGACATGAAAAGTAATTCTTCTGTTCTACTCTGTACTGATTAGGCCTCAACTGGGGTATCACGTCAAGTTCTGGATGCCACATTAGGAAAGATGTGAACAAACTGGAAAAAATCCAGAGAAGAGCAACAAAAAATATTAAAGCTCAAGAAAAGATGACTTATGAGGCAAGAATTAGGTTTGTTTAGTCTGGAAAAGAGATGATTGAGAAGAGGCATGAAAACATCTTTCAAGTACCTAAAATGTTGTTACAGGGGAGAGGGAAAGAACTCCTTAACCTCTGATGACAGGACAAGAAGCAATGGGCTTAAATTGCAGCAAGGGAGATTTAGGTTGGACATCAGGAAAAAACTTCCTGTCAGGATGGTTAAGCACTTGAATAAATTGTCTAGAGAGATTGTGGAATCTCCACTCTGGCATTCTGAGTGCAGAAGATGGGGGCCCACAAGAGACCTTAAATTCCTTGCCTCTATAGGCTTCTGTTTCCAAAAACTCCCCAGAATCACAGATGCACTGGCTCTCAGAAAAACAAAAGTTGCCACCATCAAGTGATTTAAACTCTGAAAAAAAAAATCAGAGAGGAACACTTTCATTTCGTCTCCAGGGATACCCAAGCTCTTTTGCCACAACAGATGTTTAAAAATGAAGAAAAAACACAGAAAACAAACTCTCTCTGGGTATGTCTACACTAGCTCGTTAATTCGAGCTAGATAGGCAAATCAGGCAATTGGAGTTGCAAATGAAGCCCAGGATTTAAATATCCCGGGCTTTATTTGCATGTTCCCGTCCGGCCGCCATTTTTAAAATTCCCCTTAGTTCGAACGAACTGCCTGCAGTTTCACGCGGCAGATTAAAGTTAATCCGAACTAAGGGCTTAGTTCGGATTAACTTTAAATTGCCGTGTGTAGCTGCGGGCAGTTCGTTCGAACTAAGGGGGATTTAAAAATGGCGGCCAGACGGGAACATGCAAATAAAGCCCGGAATATTTAAATCCCGGGCTTCATTTGCAACTCCGGTTGCCTGATTTGCCTACCTTGCTCGAATTAACGAGCTAGTGTAGACATACCCTCTGATAGTTGGCCTCCAAGGCTATGCAGACATACACAGACCTCTTGTTACTTTCCAAAACACAAGAATCAAATAATCGCCTTTAAAAAGGTGATTCTATTAACAAAACAAAAAGATATACTTGATAAAGCAGATTGCTAGGTGTTACAGAGCAACTAAGAAAAGAACAGATCAAAACCACAAAGGTCTTTGGACTATAACTTAAATGGTGAGTGGGGGAGAGAAGACACAGACTCACACAGAGAACTTTAACCAAACAACCAAAACAAAGAAAAATACCCTGATCGGGACTAGATACACATTTTCCCTCTAATCACGATTCATGCTGATCCATACTTCAAGGCTCAGTTCACTCCCATGTCCAATATTTCTTAAAGGCAAGGTAATTCTGAGTACTGCATCTGCTCCCTCTAGCCCTTACTTAGAATTCACAAAGGAAGAGCAGGCCAGGTATCTATATCCAATTCATATTTCAGCACTGTATCCCCATTGGTTCTTCTGGCCCCTTGACAACACACTTGTTAACTGCCTGAATTGAACTCCTTAATCACCTTGTGCTGGCCAGTACTCCTCCAATCCATCATACCATCACTGGACATTTTTAAAAGCAGGTTAGACAACCACCTGTCAGGAGTGATCTAGATGGTGCTTGGTCCTGCCATCAGTGCAGAGAACTGGACTTGATGACCTCCTGAGGTTCTTTCCAGTTCTATGATTCTAATCAACTAGGCATACTTGGAGGTTGCCTCTTGGGATGTAAAAACTCCTAAAATATAGTAACTATGTAACCAATTAAAATTATATCAGTTACATGGTTAAACAAGCTCCATGGGCTCTCAATGCCACCGGCCTCACAGGAATCAACTTATCAATTTACTGGTTAAACTTTTACATCCCTACCTAACTCCACAAAAGATAGCCAGGAAGGAAGGAGGTCCTCATATAATCTTTAGTCCAGTGGTTAGAATCATTATTTGGGATATGGGAGACTCCTATTCCAATCTCCTACTCCACCTGACGAGAAGGGATTTGAACAATTATCTGCCATCTCTCAGGTTAGGGAAGCCTCCCTTCTACAGGTCATTTTGTATGCAGTTAGGGAGGCACTTCAGTGGCCTAACTCCAGGAGAGCGCTCCTGGCTGCAGAAACAAAAAACAGGACTATGTAGCACTTTAAAGACTAACAAGATGGTTTATTAGATGATGAGCTTTAGTGGGCCAGACCCACTTCCTCAGATCATATAGTGGAAGAAAATTGTCACAACCATATATACCAAAGGATACAATTTAAAAAAATGAACACATCTGAAAAGGACAAATCAAATTTCAGAACAGGAGGAGGATGGGGGGGAGAGGGAGAAGTGCAAGCAGAGCTAGGCACCATCCTGTACTCCAGACTTAGGCACCAAACTCTGCAAAAGCAGGGGGCTTAAGATACACCCCTCTCATTAGCATCTACACTTGGTTAGTTTAGATTGTTCTGTGCCTCACATACTGCTTTTTGTGGATCCCATTCCAAGGTGCTTATCTGTCGCAAGGCATTGTATGAAGCTCAGATGTCTATCTATATCAGACTTTGTGAATCCCAGTGATTTTCCAGATGCCTGACACTTAGGTGTTGCAACACTTAAATACCTTTACGGATCCAGGCCATTTTGCTTAAAAAGACAATGGCTGTGGGGAGCTCAGTGTACAATAGGGCTCCCATTGGTTCTGACACTAACAAAGCTGAAGCAACAGTAGCAACCATGGAAATTCTTTCTGCAAACAACCCAACCAACAACAACGAAAAAACCCTCAGGTAGGCAATCACTAAATGAATGGTGCTGTGTCAATCAATACTAGAACCAATAGTT
This sequence comes from Pelodiscus sinensis, assembly GCF_052426305.1. Classification (NCBI taxonomy): domain Eukaryota; kingdom Metazoa; phylum Chordata; order Testudines; family Trionychidae; genus Pelodiscus; species Pelodiscus sinensis. The sequence continues at coordinate 154,102,605 of NC_143053.1, forward strand.
TTCTATGGGTTCCCCTCACTTCATATCCTCATTAATCCACAATATTGAAATTACTGAATTCCAGCAAGACTGATGTATTTTTCAATGGAACAACACGGGAGGAATAATTGTGTAAGACTAATAAAAGTGATGTAATCAAACTGCAGTCATGCTCTCCTATAAATTCATTTTTAATTCTGCATTTGGTAAATACAGGCATTATTTCCAAAAGGGCTGTTTCTCTCATTGCAGACATGACTGAAAAGTATTATGTGCTGTGGTCTTCCAAAACAAACATGACTCAATACTTCTGAGGTTGTAACTCAAATAGTGAGCAATATTTTGTTGTTCACGTTTGTGAGACATAGATGAATTAAAGGTAAGTTCTCAATTTATACTCGAGGTCATATAGTCAATTTATACTGGATACATATAGTCCAAATCCAGTACAGAACTCCACTGATATGTAGTAATAAATGTGGTCCTTCTTCCTAAATGCACAACAACACACAAATCTACTTTCCCATTAACCAATTATTTTGCCAGGCAACATTTTTTACAATGTTCAAATTTTTATTTGCTTTTCCCTGTTTTCCTTTCTCCTTTTTTTCGTTTGTTTGAGATCTATAATTCAACCATGCCAACATTCTTTCCAGCTCAAGCACTGTAGTAGCTACTACCCTAAAGCGTGCAAAGCGAATATAAGGCTTGTGGGGTACTACAATAACTGTTTTTAACTTCCTGGAGACTGACCCATAGAAGTGAGTGGGGAAAGCACACACTAAGCACTAAATGTGAAATACAATTATGGTGACAAGGGTCAAGCACAAGGTCCTGTGCATCAATAAATATGTAAACAATTACCAAAGGTGTGTTGAGAAATTTAAAAAAGACGACAATTCCCTACCCTAAGAGCTTGTAACCTAGAGCTCCAATTTTGCAGACATTTACGTAAGTGTGCAATGTATGTATTATTGACTATAATTGGCTGATATGAACTGGGGAATATAAATTATATTTTTCTCTAGCTGTTTCATAAGAGTGTTTCTTTATAAAAAAATTTCCATTTTGAGATATGACTAATGACTGGCATGCAAAGCTTTTAAAAATAAAGGTAAAAAGAGATTAATTTGGAAAATGAATGGTATGAAGAGTATTAAGCATTCTCACAAAACTTGTTTTAAAATTGGATGGTATAAAAGATGTATATACCGATCAGGCTGTTGGACAGGTGAATCGCATTCAGTTAAGTTTTAAAAAAGTCTCGTGAATATAAGCTGGTCAGATAGCAACTTTTTACTGAAAAGCACAGAAAAGTTTATAATGTTTATGGATACGCTAGTCACTGAGGGTACATCTACACAGCGGGCTATTTCAGGATACCAGAAGTATTCCGAAATAGATACCCCACATCTTTTGAACATGCCTGCTATTTCAAGATAGGTATCGAAATAGCACACGTACTATTTTGGCAGCCCTGTTCCAAGAGGATCAAGGGATGTTTCGAAATCTGTCACAGTGAGTAGACACACCAAATTTCAAAATAGGCTATTTTGAAATTCAATTGAAATAATAATTTATCTTATTTTGAAATTAGGGTCCTGTATAGACGCACCTGGACTGCTGCTTAATCAGATGAACTAGCATGAGATAGGGATGTAACTAGCTGACTCAACTAGATGCTGCTCCTCCCCCACTTGCTGCCTCTATCAGAGACGGGAAGCGGGGGGCAGAGTCGCGTGGGGGGGAAGCAGAAGCCAGTTCCCAGCACCATCTCTGTGGGGGACAGGGGAGGCAGAGGCACAGCGGGAACGGCACAAGCGGAGACTGCTTCAGTCCCAGCTCACACCAATTCCCACTGAGAGTGCTTCTGCTTTTGAAATGTACAAGAGCAAATGAGGCGAAGCGTGGAATATCACCGTACTTCATTTGCATAATTAATGAGGTTCCGGTTTTGCGCAAGAAGCTTTTGGGCAGAAAGGAGCCGTCTACCCATCTCCTTTTTGAGCAAAAACCCCCTCTTCTGCAATAGAGGCAGCAGGGGGGGATAGGGGACACTGTGCCCCACTGCGGACCGAGTCTGTTGCCACCAAGCAACCCCTGTTCGCAGCGGCCAGGGTTGGCTGCAGGCAGGGGCTTCTCAGACAGCAGCCCCTGTCCATGGCCAGCCTTGGCTGCTGTCAACAGGGGCTGGTGCTAGAACAGTCTCTGTTTGCGGCAGCCAGGGCTGGCTGCTGCAAACAGAGGCTGCTCGGGCACCAGCCCCTGTTCATGGTGGACAGCATCGATTGTTGTGCCTCTGCATTTTAAATATAGTAAGAGCCTAATGGCAGAGCCACAGAGCAGAATGAAGCACCATATCGCAAGTGATTCTGGAGCCGGCATGAGCCAGGACTGCTCAGTCCCAGCTCGAGTGGGCTACTCTGGAGCTACCCCTGTTGCAGCTCTGCAGAGGTGCTTATCAACTAATCAGATAGTCGATACAAATTGTATTAAATATATGATTAGCCAGGTAATCACATTTTAACATCCTTAGTGTGAGAAGTGCTTGATGTTTATGACTAGATTAGAAATTTGGCTTATTAAGTGTTTCATCATGACAAATATCAGTTTATGCATGAATATTTTGGTAGCTGTGTAACTAAAAATAGTAAGATTTTATGGGGCCTGGGTAGAAAAAGTAATTGCTGGAGAACATGCCAAATATGCATTTCTAACTCCAAAAATATACAGACCAACTTCATTTCTAGATGTCTACTTTAAAAGCCCTGCATCAGGATATCTCTTCTTCTGTCTAAGATTCAAAGAACATGGCATTCTCCACAGCTAGTCAACACAACTGCATGATGGCCAGAGGACGAGTAGACTGACAACAGATATTCTTCATTCCAGGGGTCTAAGTGTGCTTTTGGCAGAGCCTAAACTCAGTAACTTTTTGTTCATGAGTCAAGCCCTGCACCACTGAAGACAACAGCATATTTTATACATAGTACTTCATACACTATGTACAAAGTTACTTCATCTGTCAGGGAAATTGCAGCCATCTCAAGGGAGGAATGCAAAAGTTGTTCAGCGCAAAATACTACAATTCAATTTAAGGCAGGAAATTAAGTATTCTAACAGCTATCTATTGTGACAGATCCAGGGTAGCTGGCTACAATACTTTGGTGGAGGGCAGACATACCAGGAGCTGGGTGAATGGTTTTCTGTTTCCCGAATAAACTACCAGAGACTGCTAAGTAATCAAGGCAGGCACCTGAGGCTAGTTAAGAGCTTGCCTGAGGCAGCAGGCTAATCTGGCACCTGCAGCCAATTAAGGCCTGCTGGGCTACCTCAAAAGGCTTCCCCTCAGGCAAAAGAGGCAGGAAGGGGAAGAATTGAGAGGAGGAAATGTGTTGTTGGTGAGTTGAGAAATGAAAATGTTTGGCTGAAGCAGGAAATCTTTGCTGAGGTACTAGGGGAGTGTTTGGAGAAGTGGCCCAGGGAAAAGGTTGCTGTACTGAGGCTAGAGAAAAAATTTTTGTCAGTTGCTGCTGCCTACGGTTCCTGGGCCAGAACAGTGGGTGGGTCTGGGTTCTCCCAACCCTCCCCACATGACTAAAAGGTCTACTCCTGGAAAGGGAGGCTGGGATTACTGAGGAGTTTCACCCCAATCCTTTAACTTTACCAGAGATGAGAATGTCTCAAACTGTAACCCTGGTCTCCAGAAAAGATAAGAGGCAGTGTGGTGGATCACCATGAACCTCTGGGACATACAATTAAGGTACATCTACACTGGCATGTTCTCAGGCAAAAACTCTTTTGTGGAAGAGCATCCATGCCAGTGTAGATGCTCTCTTACGCAAGAAAGCTCTGATGGCCATTTTAATCATAGGGCTTTCTTGCGCAAGTAATTCATGTTGCCTGTCTACAGTGGCCTCTTGTGCAAGAACAGTTGCGCAAAAGGGCTTATTCCTGAATGGGAGCATCATAGTTCTTGTGCAAGAAGTCCTGATTTCATATAGTAGAATGTCAGTTTACTTGTGCAAGAACATATGACCAGTGTAGACAGGTGGCAAGTTTTTGTGCAAGAGTGGCTGCTTTGGTGCAAGATCGTGCCAGTGTAGACACAGCCTTACTGACTAGATGCACAGAATCTATGGGATGTGGTTGGTAATTGGCCACCCTATTGACAAAGAATGTATCTCTGTTTTTGTTTCTTTTAAACAAATTTTCAACATGTATATTTAGCCCTTGCCATCCTGAAACATTCAGATTGCTTGGCCCACCAACCCTTGAAAATGACTGTAAAATGTGATAAGTCAGCAATTATTTTAATATATTTGTTGACTGCAGCCAGTGTTACAAATAACTATAGGCCAAATAACTCTGCTTATGGATTAATACTGCAGAAGGGGAAAGGAAGAGCTATGCAAATGCTGCAAACTTAAATCAGAACTGTTGAAGAGACACTGTCCAGCTGAGTGAGGGATTACTGGCACACAGAGGAACAGGGATGGTGGCCTTTAAGTTGTATGTAGGATGATCTGATGGAAATTCCAGAGAGATCCCCATTAATCTCATAGCTTTTGTGAAAATAAGCACCCTTACTGGCAACATTGTGAATCAGTTAAAAGCTCTGCTACCAACAGAGCTAACTAATATTAAAATAGATACAGGCAGTCCCCGCGTTATGTACAAGATAGGGACTGTAGGTTTGTTCTTAAGTTGAATCTGTATGTAAGTTGGAACTGGCATCCAGATTCAGCCGCTGCTGAAACTGACCAGCACTGACTACAGGAAGCCTGAGGCAGAGTTGCTCTGCCCTGGGCTTCCTAGAATCAGCCTCTGATCAGTTTCAACAGGCTGAATCTGGACACCAGTTCTGACTTACATACAGATTCAACTTAAGAACCCCAAGCGTCCCCGAGTCAGCTGCTGCTGAAACTGATCAGCAGCTGATTCCAGGAAGCCTGGGGCAGAGCAACTCTGCCTCGGGCTTCCTGTAGTCAGCGCTGGTCAGTTTCAGCAGCGGCTGACTTGGGGACGCCTGGGGCAGAGCAGCTGGGGTGCTGCTGGGTTGCTCCAGTAGCGCTGCTCCTCAGCGCTACTGGACCAATCCACCAGCTGCTCTGCCCCAGGCGTCTGAAGAAAAGCCTGGACTGCTGGGGGGGGGGCATACTAGCTGCGCCCCCACCCCTGGCAGACCAGGGAGATGCGGGCAGGGGACCGAGACGCACCGCGGTCCCGCTGCCTGGGTCCTCCATGGCTTTACTCCCCGTCTCCCTGGTCTGCTGGAGACGCAGAGCACGCGGGCAGCAGACAGGCCAGACGCGCCGCGGCTGTCCCGCTGCCGGTGTCCTCAGAGGCTTTGCTTCCCGTCTCCCTGGTCTGCTGGTCTCCAGCAGACTAGGGAGACAGGCAGCAAACCCCGTTCATAACTGCGGATCCGACATAAGTCGGATCCGCGTAACTCAGGGACTGCCTGTAATTTGTTTATGAAAAATAAGCATAAATTTGTCGTGGAAACATCTCCTGTCTTTCTGATAAGCTTTAGCTACTACTATGCCTCCTGAAAAGGAGGAAAAAAATAATTAAGGGTGTATACACAAAGGCTATGTCTACAATGGCAGCTTCTTGCGCAAGAACTCTTTTGCGGAAGAGTTCTTGTGCAAAAACTCTTCCAGAAGAGAGCATCTACACTGGCATATGCTTTTGCACAAGAGATGTGCTTTTGCGCAAGAGCATCCATGCTAGTGTAGACGCTCTCTTGCGCAAGAAAGCTCTGATGGTTATTTTAACCATAGGGCCTTCTTGTGCAAGAAATTCATGTTGCCTGTCTACACTGACCTCTTGCGCAAGAACAGTTGTGCAAAAGGGCTTATTCCTGAGCAGGAGTGTCAGAGTTTTGGGGCAAGAAGCCCTGATTTCATACATTAGAACGTCAGTTTACTTGCGCAAGAACATGCGGCTAGTGTAGACAGGCAGCAAGCTTTTGTGCAAGAGTGGCCGCTTTGGCGCAAGATCGCACCAGTGTAGACACAGCAAAGACTCTAATTCTCAACATTCACAGGAGAAGGCATCTGTTAAAGCATGCTCCATTGACCCCACTTCTCTTGGTGGGCATAGCTCAAGAGATGCATGATGATACATCATACTACTTAACGAGAGTCTTCACTGCACAAGTAACTCCTCTTGTGCCAGCTTAAGTGATAGCATCCTCCACTCTGAAATATTCAACATGCAAAGAGTAATTGTATTAGAAACTGATGAGCTGTGCTAATTCAAGAGTGTAGCCAAAGAGACCATCTAACTTTAGTTAAAAGCACCAACATACTTGAGGTCTAAGGGTAGGAAATGACCAACAACTAATGATTTAGTTACAGCTTGAGTTAACAGTGGGGCACAGACAACTACTTGAGTGTACCACAGAATCTGAGTTAGCATCAATCATGCTTAAATATAACTTCTCCAAAGCAGCGGCTGGGCATTTTAACATGATTGCAACTCCTTTTAGTGAGCTAGTAAATATATAAATTGGACTTCAACGTCTCTTTATCCCACCTTTGTGCGGCTACATCCCTTAAGCTTTTGCTACAGTACAGAATTAACCTAGGTGAGTGGGATCTGGCTTAGCCTAGCTCAGGTGTGAGCATTTCCAGTGCAAAACTCCATTTGTGGTGGTGTCCCTCCTTTTGCACTCACCCATGTGTTTTGGGGGATAACTCTAGTTTCCTACCCCCCTATTTTTGTGCTGAGATGCTTTAGGAATGTTTGCAAACAGGTGTGTCAGGGTTTTACTAAAGGAAGCTAGTGCCACTAGTCCCATGTCCCCTTCTGAGACGTGGGAATAAAGACAGAGAGGTGCCTGGGTTAACCACGAGCCTAAATTGCAGCGAGAGGAATAAAACCGAGCTCTGGGGCCCCAAACCAGCGCTTCGCCCGGCCTCACGCAGGCTCAGGGCACTAGCAGGCTGGCAGCGCGCGAGAGGCGGGGCAAGGAACGGAGAGATGCAGGAGAGAGGGGCGGCAAGACAGGTGGGGGGGGGGTGTAGTGGCTCCCTGCACATGCGCAGTGCTCCCGCCCCGGAAGCGCACATGCGCACTCGTTCTCCCCCGCTCGATCTCGTCGCGCGCAGCAACTGCTGCCTGCCCTCCCCAGCGGGCTGGTACCTGGGGGCCGCTGGGCGCCGCCAGCACCTTCTTCTTCTTGCTGGGGCCGCTGCCGTTGCCCGGGCTCGCCGGACGCTTCTTGTTGCGGGCCGCTCCTAGGGTGGCGGCGGTTGCCGTTGCCCCCGGCACCAGACTGGCCATCCCCCCCCCCCCTCCTCTGGGCCGCCTCTCGGGCATGCGCAGTGCGGCTGGCTGGCTACGTAACGACAGCTTCGCGCCCCGGCCGCCTTCCAGGCAGCCTGCGGCTCTGGGGGCCAATTCAGCCACCGCGCGTGCGCAGCTCTCCCCCGCCCCCTTTCCCAGTGGGCGGGGCGTCCATAGGGGTGGCGGAGGGATTGTATTGGCGCCTCCCTCCAGGTTTGAGAAGAATGCCTGGAGCTAGCCTGTGCGGGAGCCTTACGGGAGCCCTTTGTAATGCGCCTGATGGGGCTACACTTAACGCGGGGGTGCTGTAGCTTTCAGCGAGAGTGCGACTGAGTGACGGGGAGCGCTCCCAGATCATCCATTTATTGCCCCAAGCAGCAGTTGCTAGCCTGATGGGGGAAAGTCTTCTGCCAGCATAGCAGCGTCTATGCCAGGGGTTAGGTTGGTATAACTGTGTCACTCAGGTGTAGATTTTTCATACCCTGAAGTGAGGTAATTATACCAACTTCAATGTATAGCATAGAGCTGGCCTCAGTATTTTACCCCTAGTCCCAGATGAACTGTGTTTAGGCGTAGGAGATACCCAGCCCTTTGCCTATTTTCTGCGACTATCAGAAACAAATACTGAATTGCCCATCTATTGGGCCAGATTCTACGCAAGCAGCTGCATCACTCTGTACATTCAGTGGAACTGCAATGGGAGTAAAGGAACATAAAATTTTGGTCAAACTATGATTTAAAACCTTACTTGCAATAGAGCTGTTGCTGTGTTTGGTCCTAGAGTATTAGGGAGGAAAGGTGGATGAGCTAATATTTAATGGACTAACTTCTTTTGGTAGAAGAGACAAGCTTTCTCTTCTGGTCATACATAGGTAAGATGGAAAGTTTGTCTCTTTCACCATGGAAGCTGGCCCAATAGCAGATATAACCTCATCACTCCGCTTGTCTCATTTAAAACCCCTGAAATTCTTTAGAATAAATTTCTAGTTAATCTAGTATGAAATGGCTGTGTAGAAAATTTGTTTGACCTTAAATGAAAGAAGTACTGTAATAAGATTAGGTTGAAAGTCTTTTGTTTGCAAATCTGAGGAAGCAGAATGGTCTAGTCAGGATTTAAATTGAGCAAAGTCATTCTGGTTTTGTTACCAGGTAGTGCCATCTTGTTCTCCACAATTTCTCTTTTAAATGAAAGCCTTCTGTTGTTATGATTGAAAAGAAAGTTTTTGAAATATGACCCAGGTATAATAGGGGCATGTAGCAATATCAGCCTTTGTTTCCAGGGGCACTGAAACAATAACTGGGAGGTTTGAGTTGTCCCATTCTGCTCAATAGGTGGTTAATTAAGGCTTGTGTTGATTATTAATTTACATATCAGTTCAAATTTCTCTAACCTCAACAATACCTCAGGAGACCCCTGATGATTTAATTTGAGAGGCTGGGTGGCTTTGTGATGAAGGCACTAAAGGTACATACATTCAAATTCTAGCCTTCCCATGAAGAATGGGACTTCTGTTTCTCTCTTCTCTCCGCCTCCACTCCTCATTTTCAGAGTTTAAAAAATGGACAGTTTAGAGTACCGTGGCAGGGTGAGGGAAAATATTTGTCTCTTCATCAGTTAACCTGTACACCGCTAAGCACAACCTCACCCCAGCCAGTCCAGCTTTAACTTACCATCTCTCCTTGTCTCACTCTTGTTCCTCATTTACTAGTCAATTCAATTCTTTTCCTTTTACTCAACTCTGCCAATTCAGCCTAACCCTCTCCCAGCTCAGAAATTCTTTAGGCCCCCCCTCAGTTCAAAGAAACCCCACTTGCTCAGAAACCCCTCTTCACATGTCCTTCTGTGTGCTGAGACTTGCCCCTTTGCCACCTAAACTCCCCCCAAAGCTCAGAGCCAGCTCTCTAAGTACACAAAGCTATGAACCCTCTTGTACCCAGCACTCTGAGTATCACAATACATACAAAACTCAACGGCTGTGTCTACATTGACAAGATTTTGCACAAAAGTGGTCGCTTTTGCGCAAAATCTTGCCACCTGTCTATACTGGCCACGAGTACTTGTGCAAGAACACTGATGTTCTAATGTATAAAATCAGTGCTTCTTGCGCAAATACTCTGACGCTCCAGCTTAGGGATAAGCCCTCTTGCGCAACTGTTCTTGCACAAGAGGACAGTGTAGACAGGCAACATTAATTTCTTGCGCAAGAAAGCCCGATGGCTAAAATAGCCATTGGAGCTTCCTTGCGCAAGAGAGTGTCTACACTGGCACGGATGCTTTTGCGTAAAAGCACATCTCTTGCGCAAAGGCACATGCCAGTGTAGACACTCTCTTGCGCAAATACTTCAACGCAAAAACTCTAGCGTTAAAAGTATTTGCGCAAAATCTTGCCAATGTAGACGTAGCCAGCAGGTTCACACAACCAATTTCTAGGCTCAAAACTCTTTCTTCTCCAACTTATCCACTACCACCAGGCTAGGAGGTGCTTCTTACACTACTTTCTATCTAGCAATAAGCATGTGCATCTGATCTGCAATGAACCCACAGAGGCCTACTACCTCTGCAGAGTTCATTCTCCATATGTGTGCTACACAGGCTTTGGAGACTGAAGGTTACAAGAAGTATGTGCAGATTAGGGATGTTGAGGACTAGTCCACTATCCGATAAGGAAATGCTTATCGGATAGTCGATTTCCCTCTCCCTCTCCCCCCCACCTCTATCAGATAGAGGCAGCAGAGGGGATACTTCAAAGAGGCAGCACTGCACAGCTGAGTCCAGAATCAACTGGGGACTCCAGCTTTAGTGCCCCGGGCTCCGTGTGGAATTTCAAATCAGCAGCACAGCATGGAGCCCAGGGTCAATGGGGGGACTCTTGTACATTTCAAAACTGGCATGCCATGTGCAGCTCAGAATCAGCGGGACTTCCCACTCTCCCCAGGCTGCATGTGGAGTTCTACGTTCCTCCTTTGAAATGTACAAGGGCCCCAACAGGGGCTCTTGTACATTTCTAAGGGGGAATGTGGAAGTGCCTATCGACTAGTAAAATAACCATTACTTAATGTCCTTAGTACAGATAAATCCTATATGTCAGCTCTGTGGGGCAGAATAGAAGTAGCCTCACGTAATTCTGTTTTCCCTGCTCCGTAGCTTCTCTCTGCTGCCAGTAGAGCCAGAGATTCTTGGAGAACTCCTTTAGTGGTAGCAAGTGATGTGCATCTTCCCTTAGATCAAGTCATGCTATACAGTTGAGACATTTTAAGTGGAACTTAGTGCCATTAGTATTTCAGTAGTGCTTCTGAACAACTGGGAAGCTTTTGGTATTGATTACTGAATTGAGTCTAATCGATTAAACTGGAACTGATGTAATGTGACCACAAGGGAATCTGCACTAGTTTAAGCTGATTTTTAAATGACTTTTTGTTACATTGGTGCAATTTTTGTGTCTAGACAAGGCACACATTCAGCATAGCTATTGGTGCTATAGCTCTAGAAATTTGCCACAAAAGATGAAAGAGCAGCTTTGTGGCTAAGGTACTAGACTGTATTTAGGAGCTCTAATTCTGTTTCTGGCTTTATAACTGTGATTATTTGGATACCTGTCTGTACAATGCATGAACTCTGTTATGACATTATTATTATGAAAATTGCCACTTCATGGAATTTGTCGAGGTCTGTGTTAGAGATGTGAGTAGTCAACTAACTGATAAACCTAGGCATATCAGTTAATCTAGTTCAGCAGTGTGAGTATTGAGGCTGTCTTCCTGGGGGGTCGCAGCGCTTTGATCTAGGCTGGCCGGTATTTTCTTTTCCCGGCTCAGTGCCTGATGTACATGGGAGGGGCGGGGGAGCGGACCGGTGCTTTAAGTTAATTAAAGGGGCTGCTACAAAATGTTGCCAGCTTTTTTTTTTTTTCTCAAAAATTGTCCTGGTTTCGGGGGTCACAAATGAAAAAAGGTTGAGCACCACTGATCGAGTTGACTACTCGCATTCCCCCCTTCGCTGCTTCTGTATCAGAGGCAGCAAGACAGGGTTGAAACTGGTGCTGAGGGGGCTGGCTTAAAAATGGGTTCCTCCAGCACCATTTCCACAGTGCTGCCTCCCCCCACCCGCGCTGCTGCCCCTATCAGACTGCAGCACGGGGGTGGAGGCAGGGGAGGCTGCCATGAAGCAGCTTCTGCCTGCGGTGGGGTCCAGGCGCACCACAGGCAGAGGCTGTTCCACATCTCATAGAGTAGCCCCTGTCCATGGGGGGCTGCTGCTGCAAATCAGCCCCTGTCCTCAGCGGCCAGGGCTGGCCATGAACAGAGGCTGCTCCAGCAGCACCCACAGTCTGCGGGGGGGGGGGGAGGGGGCTCCATCCTCCACGGACAGGGGCTGCTGGACCTGACGTGAGCCGGAACTGAGCAAGCCTGGTTCAGTCCTGGCTCGCTCCGGGTCCAGGAGCTATCCCCACTGAGGCTCTGCAGTTTAAACGTAGTAGGAGCTGGGGCTGCCTGCCTGCCCGACTCTTACTACATTTAAACTGCAGAGCCACAGTAGGAGGTAGCTCTTAAACCCGGCGCGAGCCATGACTAAGTGTTTCCTCCCTTATCGACTAATTGTGTAGTTGATAGAAATTCTTTCCACTACGTGATTATCCGGTAATTCGCTTCCTAACATCTCTATTGAATGTAGCCTGCTACTTATGGCAAGTCATAACGCTGCAGAATTGGGACAGTGGTGTGTGATTTAGAATACAGTGACCATCTATTCAGATGGAAATACCTGAATGACAGTGGGTTGGCTGGAGCCTGGAAAAGATGCTTCCCCTTAAATTGTCTGCAGGAAGGGGGGCAGGACTGAAAAGAGTTGATCTTTCCGAAACTGGGGACGGGTGATGACAAACTCGGAATTAAAAAAGGACAGAGAAGTATGCAAAAAGTTTGGGGCAAGAGAGGGATGAGCCAGTTAAGCTCAGAGAAAGCTCCACAGGGGCGGACTGGCAATCAGAATAGGCCCGGGAAATGGGTTGAGAATGGCCCACTTTTTCACATCAAAGAATTTTTTTAAATTTACTTTTTGACCCCCATTAGCCACACCCCCGACTCCCATTAGCGAGGCCCCTGGGGGTAACTCTCTCGGGGCAAGATGGACACATGACCAGAAGTAAAAGGTGTCATGTGACCCCTCTCTAAGGACTTTTCCCACCATCCTCCTACAATACGGATTAGTTTGGCCCCCACCAAATCCCCCTCATACAACTATCCTGCAATTGCATTAACCCAATGGCTGCATCTAGATTGGCATGATTTTCCAGAAATGCTTTTAACGGAAAAGTTTTCCGTTAAAAGCACTTTTGGAACATAGCATCTAGATTAGCACGGATGCTTTTCCACAAAAGCACTTTTTGCAGAAAAGTGTCCGTGCCAATCTAGACGCGCTTTTCCGCAAAAATGCCCCAATTTTCGTGATGGGGGCTTTTTTGCGGAAAACAAATCTGAACTGTCTACACTGGCCCTTTTGTGCAAAAGCAAAAGTAGGAATAAGAGCCTCCGGAAAAGGGCGCTTTTTCCGGAGGATCGGGGCCAGTGTAGACGCTCTTTTCCGGCTTTTTTAAAAGCCGGAAAAAAGCGGCGGACATTTTTATTTAAATGCCGCGGGGGATATTTAAATCCCCCGCGCATTTCCCTACTACGACTCATGAAATTTACATGCCCCTTCCGGAAAAGGGGCCAGTGTAGACGTAGCCAAACTGTGGGCCCAGACTACTCACTTGGCTGGAGTTCTGGCAAAGGGGGTGTTTAAACTCTGGAAAATCTGAAAGTTCACCACTGGTTTGAGGGGCTGGGTAGTGGGCTGCATGCAACTCTCCATATGGGGTGCTAGACAAAGAGTCTGCATCCCAAGAACGTGCTTAGAGGCCCCAAGGTAGGGATAGTATATGTACTCTGTTCAGACTGTGGAAGTTAAACACACTAGCTCCAGCAGCTGACTTCCCTTGCAGGAGGCTGGTCAGTGACTGAGAGGGGGTGGTTGATTGAGAATTGTGACCACGTGCTAAAGTTCTTCAGGATTTGTTTCTATACCCATTAAATGGGGATAACATTTCCCTATTTCAAAGGGGTTTTGTTGGACTAATTCACTAGATAAAGAACTCAGAATTTAAAGTGTTTAATATCATAGGAACTCCGGTCATCTGAAGAAGTGGGCTGTGCCCATGAAAGCTCATGATACCATCTATGTGTTTTGTTAGTCTATAAAGTGCTACCAGACCATCCGTTGTTTTTTAAGTTTATCATGCAAATATAGCTATATGTAATTATTTCATATCTACAATGTATAGGAATTGGCATTAAGCTAACTTTTATTAACTTGTCAATTCCTGATACATGCAAAAGTAGGATGTACTGTTGTAGTTTTTAAATAGGAAGGTTCAGATATAAAATGCTAAGCATTTCTCTCTTTAAAATGCGTGTATAGTTAGACTACAATGGGCTCTGCAAAAGGAAAAAACATAAGTTCTTAGCTTTGCAGCACTATAAACTAAAAAGCATTGGATTCCTGCAGTGCAGCTTGTGAAGTCTCGTGGTATTTTGTGCATCATTCCTTGCAAATATTTACTGACTTGGATTATTTTGTAGAGCTTGCAGTGCAAACTCCTGCAATTTGTTCACTATAGGCTGCAAGTATCATAGTACCTTTGTTTAAATATAGTGATAGGTACCTATTTTTAAGGGTACCTATTTGATGTCCACTTATCATGGGTGTGGCTAAGTTTCCCATGGTCCCATAAAGTTTGTTTGCACACTCCAGTCCTGACTTTCAGGGTTCTGTGGTATTATTTTCCTCTAGTTTACCCCTAACTATCTTCTAAGAGCCCAGTACACAATGGAAGTGTTGGTAATGTTTCTAATCTAGACAATATTGACCTGCTGTGGTCCAGAAAATTCTTTGGTTCAGCACTAGTCAGGTCCCTAGGGTGCCAGACTAGAGAGATTCAACCTGCAGTAATTTACTATAGTTATGACTTAACTTTTCCAGTTGAGAAGAATTTTTTAGCCATATTTCCTCTTTACAGAACTTTGACAGTAACTGTAATGATAAAGGTTACCTTCTGATTGTAGAAACTGATGGGATGGTATGCCCAGCAAGCTTAACCAAACAAAAGTATGTATAAAATACATTAAAATATTGTCTTTTTTAGAAGTTTTTAATACATTTCTTTAAGCAATGAAGAAACTTAAGAACAAAATGTCGTCATATTTGTGATGTGTGGCTAATACATAGCAGGTAATCATGTAGTTACCAGCCTGCCACTGTTCAAGTGGAGTCCTATATTCGATCAATTATTTACTGGTCATTTTAATATGGAAAGTCTATATGATCATCTTCACTTTCTTCTAAGATTTTCTATATTCCCCACTCTATTGTTATCTACATTGTAATAACTACAAATTGGCTTTCTGCAAACATTCATACAAACAAATATTTAGCTGCAAATTATTCCGTAGAAATAAGTGTTGTGCTATTCACTAGACATGCTTACATAGTGTTACACTGAGGGAAGCTTGTACCTAAATTTGCATCTGATTATTATTAATTAAGCCTCAGTGGAAGTTGCAGATACCACCAAACCTCATCTATCATAGGTGTTTGCTGACCCAAGAATGCCGCAGTAAATAAAAACGTTGCTCACTTTAAAGGGGCCAAACCATATATTGTAAAAGTTTTAAAGGTACAACAAGAAAGGTAGGTAAACAGTAATATTTCCCAACCCCAAGAAGGAAAGAAGATAGAAAAGTACCCCACAAACACTAGGTTACACAAAATACAATAATTACTCAGTCCAGTAGTTGACAGTGGGTGAGAAGCTCCTGTCTCTCAAACCTTTGGCTAATTTAAAGCCTCTGGTGAAAGATAAGGAGGAGATCCCTCGCAGCGGTGACCCTCTGCGGTGCTCTCGACCTCAAGCCTTAGGCTCCTTCCGAGCCCTCAGCGAGGAACAGAGAGGCCATCCCTTGGAGACCCTGGGGACGGGTATGGTGCAGGCAGGTGGTGATGATCCTCGTCTGGGGCCTTCCACTCCTAGATGCAGGAATCACCGTTGGAGACTTTCCTGGTGCTGATCTTCAGGTGGCTTCTGCTCTTAAGCAGGAACCGATGATAGATAGCTACCTATCCCTAATATCTGGAAACAAAACCTAACTAGCTAACACGACGCTCCCGTCACGGACAAGTACCCGGCTGCTGGTGCGGTGAACCGACACACTAATCCTAACGGACACACTCAATGATGAGATCTAGCTAACCCTAACTAACTATAGAGACTAACATAGACAGGAGACAAGCAGGAACAATGGTGGCAGGAACGAACACAGACAACTGTTAGCCAGGCCTTCAAAGCACCCTTCTCATAAAAATTCATTATCTTTAAAATCATTGGACCCTGTACAGGAAAACAAGGGTCCCTGATTGGTTGCTTTGATAAACAAGTTGTAACAGCCTGGATCAGTGTGCTGCATGCAGCAGCACAGTGTGACATGTGCAGCTACTTGGGTGCCGTGTGCAACACTCCTAGAAACTTCTATATTAACATTTCTAACAGCTACTACATATTCATAACAAATCATACATATTAATGATTGATTATACATATAAATGAGGTGTCAAAAATGAGCAGGCTACAATAGCCACTGTGAAAGCTCTGGGTTTGTGAGGGGAAAAAAATGAAGTAACTAACCAGTCATATGATGCAAATTATGAACATCAGATTCTTGAAGTGATTGTGAATACTTTGCAAGCAATCTATATACTGAAATGTTCATATAAACTAATGGTTGACTAATTCTGAATAAGGAATACATTAATAAAAATGTAAATGCTCTTAGTTCCATAACAGAAAACCAGTTACATTTTACTGAATAAATTGTTCACTTGTTAACTTGTAACAAGTAAAGCTGGGTGAACTATACATGGGTTTAGCTATCATTGCACTATTTTGTGAATTGTTTCCATGTTGTTTGATATTTTTATTGCCCATAATACGTAATTTTGATTACGTTATACTACCAAATTTTTTTTAAGTGGCAAAACTTGCACATATTTTATTAGGGTGTGTAACTATCTCTTGCCGATTATTTTTAATTGTTGGGATAATATGTTTCTCTTGAATTTCTTTACACTTTTGAGTCAATAGCCAAACATTTTTATTTGCTTTCTCAGAACTTTTGATTTGTATACTTTTTCAGTGGCATCTATGATCAAGATATTCAACTTTCCTCTAATATTAGGGGGTTTTATTTTACTTCTGAACCTGTGGTTTTCATGAAACTCTTGTAACCATTTGTCTCCAGTTCTAGTCCTGATCTTTCTTTTTCCAAATGAAGGCTTTGATTACCAACTGATCTCCAAATACTGCTGTACCTGTGTCCCAGAAAAGACTTTTTTCACTGTCCGTATCATTTATTTGAAAGTATTGAACAATGTCTTCTTTAATTGCAGTCACGGGATGTGTTTTGGAGAAGCAAGCAGTTCATTTTCCAATAAAAATGATCTTTCGGACCTATCCCAATCATCAATTATTATTTCTACTGGTGCATGATCTGACCATGTAATGTTGCCAGTTTCTACAGATCTTGCCTGCTTCATCAAGAATTCATAGGTTAACAGTAAATCTGTTCTAATATATAACTGATGAGGATGTGAAAAAATAATCTCTTTCCCCTGTGTACCATTTTATCCAGAAGTCTGGAAGATTGAGTTGTTGGCACAGGAAGTCAATACCATGCCTGCTTCCTTATCTCCCATGTCTTCATCAGAGCTGTACCAGTAAGGAGTTGGTGTACAATTCAAGTTGCCTTCAGTTACCCTTTCCCAAAGCGTTGCAGTGTTTTTAAAAGATTGTTTAAAAAATATTGGTGTTTTGCTTTGAGTTACAAGCATATACAGATAGCACTTCGATTATCAGAGAGGTAGCTGTGTTAGTCTGGATCTGCAAAAGCAACAAGGAGTCCTGTGGCACCTTATAAACTAACTGATGTATTGGAGCATAAGCTTTTGTGGGCAATACATCTGACGAAGCAGGTCTTTGCCCTCGAAAGCTTATGCTCCAATACATTGGTTAGTCTATAAGGTGCCACGGAACTCCTTGTCACTTCGATTAGTAAATCAGAAATTGTGCCTTTCAGCAATATAAATCTTTTAACCTGAAAAGGTACATGCTCAGCAAATACTGTGCCCAGTCTTCCTTTCTTTTGCTGAAGCGCAATATATCTGTTGAAACCAGTTCTGGCATGTCCATAATTTGCCCCATCTGAAAATGGGTTTCTTGAAGTACAATAATCTGGAAGTGGGTTTTTGTTAAAGTTCTATATAGGGATTTTTTTTTTCCTTTTTCATGGTATCAGTTAGCCCTTTCACATTCAAAGATATTACTTTTTAAAGGAAGAGACAATTAAAGTAACTAGTTTATTGAAAAACCTGAAATTACTGTGATGCTTGCTGCCTGATTACATGAACTCTTGTGTAGCTGATGTCTCGTTTCTAATTATGTTGCATTCATTATGTGTGCCTAAATATGGCTGGCTTGTTTGTAAACTTCTATAGCTGCTACTTGTGTTATTTCACCCCGTCTCCCCAATTCCCACCACTTTTCTGTATTTCCTCTTACTTCATTTGTGGAGTTAAAGTATCAACATGACAAGTAAAACAGTACCCAAACAACTGTGCTTTGCTGAACTCTAAACCCATTTTCTCTTCCATTAGCTTTTGGACTTCTTTTCTTGCAATGTAATGGACAAAAATTTCCTACCCATAGAAGCTTGACTCTTGCCCTATGGCAGGGGTCAGCAACCTATGGAACTTGAGCCAAATATGGCTCTTTTGTCATTCCCAAATTCCATACAACTTTTTAAATTAAAAATGAAAAATTAATTCAACATTTTAAAAATACATAATTATTCATGTCAAGATGGTCTCTTTTTTTTTTAAACACCTTTAACCAGAGGTGAAAGTAAGGTGGTGCAGCCTGGTAAGTACTGGCTGCTCTGCGGCAAGAGCTGGCTTGGGCACTCTCCTCATTTTAAGGGTTGGCTGAGGGTGCACCGTAGGAGACACATGCATACTCCCAGCCAGATAGTGAGAGGGGCTGGCAGCCAGATGGAAGCATCTGCTGCTACAGTGGCCCAGCTCTAGCCCACTCTGACTGCTGTGTTCTGTCCTCTAGCCACCACACTCCTGAGGCAGACCCGGCATCCCAGCCCTGCTAGTGCTGCAACAGCCCAGCTGCAGTGGCCTGGCTTTGGCTTCAGCTCCGGCAGGCTGGCCAGCAAGGTCCCAATCGGGTCTCAGCCCCCATTTGGCTGCAGCATCCTCTCCCTAGGTTTTGGAACAAATAGAAAAACTTAATGGTAACAAATCTCCGGGACCAGATGGCATTCATCCATGGGTTCTAAAAGAACTCAAATGGGAAATTGCTCAACTATTATCTGTGGTTTGTAACCTATCCCTTAAATCAGCTTCCGTACCTAATGACTGGAAGATAGCCAACGTGACACCAATATTTAAAAAGGTCTCTAGAGGCGATCCGGGCAATTATAGACCAGTAAGTCTAACTTCAGTACCGGGCAAATTAGTCGAAACAATAGGGAAGAATAAAATTGTGAAGCATGTAGAAGAACATAATTTGTTGGACAAAAGTCAACATGGTTTCTGTAAAGGGAAATCCTGTCTTACTAATCTATTAGAATTCTTTGAAGGGGTTAACAAACATGCGGACAAGGGGGATCCAGTAGATATAGTATACTTAGATTTTTAGAAAGCCTTTGACAAGGTCCCTCACCAAAGGCTCTTGTGTAAATTACATGGCCATGGGATAAGAGGGAAGGTCCTTTCTTGGATTGAGAACTGGTTAAAAGACAGGAAACAAAGGGTAGGAATAAATGGTACATTTTCAGAATGGAGAAGGGTAACTAGTGGTGTCCCCCAACGGTCAGTCCTGGGACCAATCCTGTTTAACTTACTCAAATGATCTGGAGAAAGGGGTAAGCAGTGAGGTGGTAAAGTTGGCAGATGATACCAAACTGTTTAGGATAGTCAAGACAGAAGCAGACTGAGGGACTCCAAGAAGATCTCACCAAACTGAGTGATTGGGCAACAAAATGGCAAATGAAACTTAATGTGGATAAGGGTAAAGTAATGCACATTGGGAAAAATAACCACAACTATACGTACAGTATGATGGGAGCTAATTTGGCTACGACAAATCAGGAAAGAGATCTTGGCGTTATTGTGGACAGTCCTCTGAAAACTTCCGCACAGTGTGCAGTGGCGGTCAAAAAGGCAAATAGGATGCTAGGAATTATTAAGAAAGGGATAGAAAATAAGACCCAGAATATCTTACTGCCCCTGTATAAAACTATGGTACGCCCACATCTTGAATACTATGTACAGATGTGGTCTCCTCACCTCAAAGATATTTTGGCCTTGGAAAGGGTTCAGAAAAGGGCAACTAAAATGATTAGGGGTTTGGAACGGGTCCAATATGAGGAGAGGTTAAAGCGACTGGGACTTTTCAGTTTAGAAAAGAGGAGACTGAGGGGGGATATGATAGAGGTATATAAAATCATGAGCAGCGTGGAGAGGGCCGATAAAGAAAAGGTATGTATTAGTTCCCTAAATAGAAGAACTAGAGGACACCAAATGAAATTAATGGGTAGCAGGTTTAAAACTAATAAAGGAAAATTCTTCTTCACACAGCGTGTAGTCAACCTGTGGAACTCCTTGCCAGAGGAGGCTGTGAAGGCTAGGACTATAATAGATTTTAAAGAGAAGCTAGATAATTTCATGGAAGTTAGGTCCATAAAAGGCTATTAGCCAGCGGATAAAATGGTGTCCTTGGCCTCTGTCAGAGGCTGGAGAGGGATGGCAGGAGACAAATCGCTTGATCATTGTCTTCGGTCCACCCTCTCTGGGGCACTTGGTGCTGACCACTGTCGGCAGAAAGGATACTGGGCTAGATGGACCCTTGGTCTGACCCAGTACGGCCGTTCTTATGTTCTAGCCCCAATCTTGTGGTCCAGCCTCCATCTGAACACAGAAGGGCTGGTGTTGGCCTCTCTCCTGCTACTCCATGAGTAGGAGAGGAGGCCACAATGTAGCTGTGGTGATCCTGGCTTGGCCCCTCATCAAGCCACTGCTGCGTGGGTGCAGGAGTTCAGCCCTAGCCAGGTAAGGTAATCCGGTTCCAGAGCATCCCCACATCCTCTGCTTCCCACCCCTAACATTCTGCCCTGCCTCCTGCACCTTCCAAACACCCCCACTCCCCTTGTGTAAGGTGGGGAGGCTTACACAAACTCTGTAAATGATCCTTCCCCTCCTCTCTGTTTTCTCCAGTCTCCTCTGATCTTGTAATCTTTCCCCCAACTCCACTGATATGACTGTCTACACAGCAGCATTATTTTAGAATAACTGCTGTTACTCCACAATCACATAAACCGTGTCTACGCTACAAGCAATTATTTCAACATAATGTTAAAATAATATTGAGCTGGAGGATGACTTACTCCAACTTCTGTAACCCTCATTTTATGAGGAATAAGGGAAGTTGGGGGAAGTGTGCTCTCTCGGGCTACCTAATGTGTAGGCAGCACCAAAAGCCGAAAAAAGCTATTTCGACTTAAGATATGCAATTGGCGTAGCACAAGTTGCATAGCTTATTTCGGCTTTAGCCCTGCTGTGTAGCTGTATCTTTAAGTCCTTGATTACCTCTATTTTAAAAATACAGAACACAGCTATTACTGATCACCCTAATTACAGTAAACCGACTATTGTCTTTATAATATTAACCTAGTTACGGTTTAGTTTTTTAATTCCTGGTGACTCACAAGTCTCTTCTGATTAGTCTTTGGATTATTATTCAGGTTTCTAAGTTCTCTTGGTCAGCTTCACTTCTGCCATAGCCAGTATGGTCTCTAAAGTGTTATGTGTTTTCTTTTCCCGTCACCTTTTTCCTGGGGCTGTCTAAACTACATCCCTTTTCTCGAAAAAGGGATGTAAATTAGACACTTAGAAATTGCAAATGAAGCAGGGATTTAAATTGTCCGCACTTCATTCGCGTAATGGTGGCCGTGGTTTTTTCGAAATGGGGCTTTTCAAAAGAAAAACGGCTGTTTAGACGGGGATGGATCAAAAATAAAATCCTTTTTTGAAAGATCTTGTACTCATTTTTTCAGATAAAACCTAATTTACATCCCTTTTTTGAGAAAAGGGATGTAGTTTAGACGTAGCCTCCATTTACCAGGAGTCTTTTTCCCACCAGTTTATCTCTAGTTACTACCTCTGGAGAACCTTTCTGTATGTCTGAGGCTATGTCTAGGCTACAGGATTCTTTCGGAAGAAGCTTTGTTTGGAAGATCTCTTCCAAAAAAACTTCTTCTGAAAGAGCACATCCACACTACAAAAGTGCATCGAAAAAGCAATATGCTTTTTTGAAAGAGAACATCCAGACTGAATGGATGCGCTCTCACATGTAAGCTATGATTGCTATGGATGGAATAGCTACCAGGACACCTGTGCTTTTTCCTCTTTCCTCTTCCCCGAAAGAGCTCTTTCACAAAAAGGCTTCTTCTTATTCTTTCAATTTTCTTGTGGAAGAATGCAATTGCAGCGTGGACGTTCCTCAAGTTTTGTTGGGAAAATGGCCGTTTTTCTGACACAACTCTGTAGTGTAGACATACCCTGAGATTTGTATCTTGTATTTGATAGGAGTGTATTTCTTTTCCTTGTTTGGTCTTGTATTAAATAATGCTGGTTTTGGATGCTGAATGGGAGTTCATATGGGAATTCCCATCTGTAGCAGATATCTGCCTCCTGGGTGCTGCTGTAATTTTCCCCACCTCAATTCTCACTCTGTTTTTAAGTTAGAGCAGAGAGGTCATGGAAAATTGGCAGCTTGTGGCCTGTGAGTACTAAACACACTGGCTTTTTTCATAATTACATTTTTTTTCTGATGATAATCATAATCATGTAATTTTAAAAATATATCTCTGGGTTTATTATTATGAGTTGGGGGAGCAGTGTTCTATATGCTCTCTCCGCTTTTACTTCTTCCAGAGAGCTCAAATGGAACAATTCTACAATTACAGGTTTTACGTACCAGATTGGGTTTCTTCCTTCAGCATTTTCAGGCAGTCCCTTAATTCTGATGTTGGTTCTTCTTGATCTGTTTTCTGTATCATCCAGTTTAAGATGCATTTCCCTCTTCCTCTTTGCTCCATCACTTTGCCATGCAGCTCTGCAGATCTGTTTATTGCTCACTTATCTCTTAGGCCAATCTCTCTGCACCTTGACACTCTCTTCCAAGTAGATAGCTTGCTCTTGTACTGTGAGAAGTTTGGTCATCAGATTATCTCTCATGGCCTTAAACACAGAAATAATCTCCAGAATGTTTGCTTTAGTAGCTGTTCAGTTTTAACTTTGTCATTTCTACCTGAATTGCCTGCCATGTACTCACTTGGACTCTAAGAGGTTTCACGAGATTGAGTGAAGAATCTTGTTAAATTTTCAGATTTGTTTAGAGAATCCATCCTCTGCAAGTGTGTGTTCTGTTGTTTGGGGGATTCATGGAGCTTGGAGGCAGATTCCTTTGTTATTCCACCAGAGCTCTGACTTCAGGCAGCCACATTATTGTGGCTTCCTGCTGATCCTCTCACTAAACTGTTTAATGTTTTATATTATCTGGCCTCCAGTTATCTAAGCTCTTCTTTTAAGGAATATTGTTAGATTAATTAGTTTTTATAACTTACCAGCTGACTAGATGTTTCAGTGAAGTACTTCTAATTAGTATGATGTATATGTAATTTCATAAGAAAGTGGAATAGCATTGATTTGTTAAAATTACATGCAAATATAGCATTGCATTTGAACCAGATCAATATGAGTAATTAACATGCATGTATATAAATACTGTTTCTCCTTCCATATATTGTGGATTATATTTGTATACTGAGATTACTAGTGGGAAAAGTAATATTTATTTGGGATTGTTGTAGTGTGACACAATTCCATTTCTATATACTAGGTAAGAGTAATATCCCAGATCTTCATCGGTGGCTGACAGTAACTCAGCATAACCGAGCAGGTAGGAGAGAAAGGGTAACTTTAAGTCAGAGTTGTTCTACCTTGACTTTGGAAGGCTGATCTGGGCTAGACCAATTCCCTGCTGAAGTTAGAGCAGCATGAGGAAAAGAAGCTGAAACTTCTTTAAAAGCATATTACCTTACAAATGTGGACTTCTGCAAATGATTTCACTGTGTGATCGTGATTGTACCCTTGCTTAGCAAAAAGGGAGCTCATCATTAAAGATCAGAGAATGTCTTTTTGGTACAATCTGAACATTTTCCCCCTCCCCTCTATTCCTCCTTTTTTCCAGCACAGTTTTGGCACAGTGATAACATTACATTTCACTCTATTATGACAAGTACTTTCTGTATAATTTTGCTAAAGAACAAGTGACTATCCTTTGAACTCTACTTTGGAGAGCTTGGAAGGGATCTACATGCTAGCAAAAGACCTGAGAATTCACAAAAAATGCCTAATAATTTCACCACTGTCAGATTAGATTGAGTTTTGGTCATTCATGTAGATTAGATTCAGCCCAGGTGCTCAAAGTGAAAGGAATTGCACTAATCAGTAGTGACACACTGTCCTTACCAATTAAGTGAGTTCTGAGGGCTCTTCTAGAGTGGGGCAAGATCCTGTAAGGCATTTTGCACTCCTCTCCCACAGACTTCAGTGCAGTTAAGGCCATTCAGCCCCTCAAAAGAGTCACTCAGCAACTTGTAGCACTGGACCCTAGAGAAAGCATGAGAAGTTAGGTAAAATAGAGGTTTCTATGAGTATTTTAGAAGTTGAGGACAAATTATTTTAAATTTACATTTTAAGGGAGACTGTTTTATTAAATCTTTACTATGTATGCCTGCGGTGTACCTCTTCATGTGATCAAAATGTGTCTGTCAAGATTTTGATTAGCCGGTTGACATTTAAACTGAATTAATTTGGATGTACTGACTTTCTAAAGCTGCATATTGTTTTTGTGAAATGGATGAATTTATGTGCAGTGCTGAAGGTCATGCACTAATAAAATTCTTTAAAATCACATATTGAGAATGCCATGATTTTAAGAATTTTTAGAAGAGGCATTACAAAAGTAATAGTACATTAGTATTAGAAGTGAACAATGAAGGCCAACGTACCGAAAACAAGATACAAGGAAGTTCTTCATTGAACTAAAGCTCACAGTATACATTTATTGCTTACATTATCTGAGTTACTGAATGCACCCATTGCATAATTTAGGGTAATGGTTCTCAAATTTTTGTATTGCTGACCTCTTACATAGAGCCAACCTCCAAGTGGGACTACTTTTATAAGTTAAAACACTTTTTATGTTTAACACAATTACAAATACTGGAGTTGAAGCGGGATTTGGGGGTGCAGGCTGACAGCTCATGACCCCTCTTATAAATAATTTTGTGACTCTCACAATGGTCATTACCCCCAGTTTGAGAACCCTGATCTAGGGAAACAACAATTGAGTCTGTTGCTGTAGTAAAACAACTGTCAGGTTATACTGCTTTGAATTAAATCACATCAGATGTAACAAACAACTAAAATGTTTATATCTTATTTTTCAGTCAATGAAATCTTAACTGGTTTCTTTTACCATGTACTTTACCAAAGAAACACTGGTTGTAAATGTGATGCAAAGTTCTCTGACAATAGTCTGGTGGGAATTATTTAAAGATGCATTTCCTTTTCTTGTTAAGCTTGTCTCATCTTTGTTGAATTATTTATTATGGTAAGCTAGCTTTTTTTTTTTTTTTTTCCCAAAGCTCAGGTCAAGAAATTTGTCCTTTTTGTAATAGTTTCAGAAGACTGGACGTTGGTGATATGAAAGAGATATGGGATGTAACTTTAATTGCTGATGATTTTGTCAGCCAGCGCTAAGCATAATCAAATGTTTAGAGCCCTAAGAAGCTCAACCCCTATTAATTATTATTGTGTTGTGTGTCTACAGCACTGGTATTATACAAGTCCTTACAATATCAATTTTCAAAAGTCCTGTTTGAAAGAGATTATATATTCATTTCTGCTAATTAACTCATTCATATACCCTAGTTTAGTAAGAAGAATAAAACCAGGTAGAATTTCAACTATTAAAACAACAAATAGAATAGAATTAATTACTTCTCCAATAGTAGGGGCTTTCCTTGGGAAACATACAACTAGAAATTAGGTTTAACCGGCACTAATTCCTTATACAGGTTGAACCCCTCTAGTTCAGAACTTCCTGATCTAGAAACATCCATGGTCCAGAATGATTTTTAGTTAGCTTGATGTCCACTTTTCATGGATGTAGCCAAGTTTCCTGCGATCCTATAATGTTTGTTTACAGCCACCCGTTCTAGCTCTCAGTTTTCTGTACTGTTATTTAGCTTTAATTTACCCATAAATGTTCTCTAACATCCCAGTAAGTAGTTAAGGGGTTGGTAAAGCTGCTAGACAATATTGACTGCCTGTGGTCCGGATAATTCGCTGGTTCGACCTGCATTGGATTTGCCAAACCATTAGTCCATCGACTCCAGCCCCTACTTGCAGATGTGGTCAATACCAAGTTTCCCCATACCCTGCAATAATCAGTTCATGCATCAAAACATTAATTTGATTGTCTTTTAATGGTCACTAGTAAGAAAAAAGTCATGAAATATCCATCCCATTTTAAAGTGCTCCCATAAAACCAAATCCTGGAGAAATGAGTTCACAGTATTTGGGTGCAATTGATGCTATTTACACTAGAGCAAGGACCTGCTCTCAGATGGATCACAACTTAAATCAGAAATAACTCCACTGAATTTAGTGGAGCTATGCCAGTACAGTATCAGAATAAGTTGATGTTCCGTGACAGTGAAGTTACATGCTGTGTGTAAACTTTCTGCCTGATGGTATCGGTGAACCCAGCTCTTGTTTCTGCTATCCAGGGGTTCTTTTTAATACTACAAAACAGAATCCGCTTGTGTCCTCAGAGGTATTCTGCAAAGGCTAAATTAGGCAAGGGAGGCCCAGTCACCCAGTGAAGCAGTGAAGGCTGCCAGGAGGAAGTTTGTGCCAACACTGTTTAAGAGAAGGGAAAGGAGGGAATTAGGGTGACCAGATGTTCTTATATTAGGGGCTTTATCAAATATGGCCAAATATACCTCCCCTAAATAGCCCAATTTTTTCACATTTGCTATCTGGCCACCCTAGAGGGAACCCAGGGAAAGAGTAGATACTCTATTACACAGACTTTGGTTTGGCATCTCTCTCTCATTACTTCCTTGGACCATTTCCATTTGTATGGTGACCAAAATTCAGATTCTGAGTACAGTATCTGGGAAGAACATGACATTTCTTGTTCACAAAGAAGAAATAAAACAGCACTCTGAAAGGCTTATGGGCCTGCTCCCAGTAAAGTCAGAAGGTGTTCTGCCATTGATTTCAATTGCAGCAGGTGCATGACTTCAAGTAGCACTATCCTTTGTGTCTCCTAGTGCATTTTTGTATCCAGCCATTGTCTAAAATTCCCATCCTTCAAATACTTAGTGCATGTCCAATTTTAATTTTGGAAGTATGCACGTTAATTCAATAGGTTCTGAGGCTGTAGGTTCTGTAGTCCTTGAGGAAAAGACTCTGTATCCCCTTGGCTTTTTCAAGCACAGAGTTCATACTTACCCCAAAGTTTTTAACACTACCTTCTATTGTAACCTTGCAGCACAATGCTGCTGTGTCTTGACTCAAAAACAGATTCAAACATTTAAGCAAACAAACTATGTGTGGATGGGCAATACATTGAATTAGAATGATGCTAACATGACAAAATTATGGGGATGAGAGCTGGAGTCAAGTTCAACTTTTGTGTACAAAACCGGGACCAATCCTATAATCCTTTATGCAGCAATCTCATTGTAGTTCCTAAGGCTTGATGGAAAAGAGTGAAGAATCAGAGTTCAGATAAAGAATGGTCCTTTTTGCTAAAAATAAACAGTAATCAAAGGGGTAGCCATGTTAGTCTATGCTTAAAACAACAAGGAGTCCTGTGGTATCTTAGATTAACAGATTTATTTGGGCATAAGCTTTTGTAGGTAAAACCTACTGTTAGATTTCCTCCGCCCCCTGCTCCCCATAGAAGCTTATGCTTAAATAAATCTGTTAGTCTTTAAGGTGCCACAGGATTCCTCACTGTGTTTTACTACGCACTGAGGTACACTCTAGCTTCTGCAGAACTGGGAACAAATGTAATAAAGTACTGACTTGTTGAATCATCTTCAACCAATTGCAGTGCCGTTGCAAAGACCTCGCACATCCCCAAATATGGCCTGGTTAAAGGCACTGAAGTCAATCCCAGTTTTGGGTCAGGGCCAGATTCCTTAGCTGTCCCTGCCACATTTTCTTTGCCAAAAATGTCACACTTCCACACTTTGTTCCCAAAAATACATTTTTAAATTATGGAAATGGATTGGGAAAGTAATGGCTTATCTAGGGCTCAGATTATAGCTAGTGGTACAGCAGCAGAAAGAGTGATGGGACAGTGAAGAACATTAAAGGTCTGTAAAATGGGATTTTAGGGGAAAGAATATAATAATGACAATGGGTGAAATCCTCTCTCTTGCTCTGGCTCTGTAGGAATAGTAAAAGGATGAGCTCTCTCTCTGGTCCAATGATTATCTAAGTATTTGTAAGAGAGATGAGGTAGATAAGGTAATATCTTTTAAGAGACCAACACCTGTTGGTGAAAGAGAGAAGCTTTTGAGCTACATAGCTCTTTTCATTATGGCAGTATTTATGTGCAGTATACCAGGAATGCAAAACAGGAAAGGCTGATTCTCTCCTACATCCCAGGTGAGCACTCTAACTACTAGACGAAAAGTTATAAGGTGGGTAGCATCATCACCTTCGTGCTCCTGGCTGTTTTGTGAGGTGTATAGGCACTGACTTACCAAATTGCCAGGGGGTGCATGACCACTGCTCTTCCTCCGAGTCCCCATCCCCTTTCCACCTCTTCCTGCCCCTGTTTCTTCCCTGCCTCAACAGCACCTACTACATGGCGCAGAACAGCTGATACATGGTAGAGGGAGGAACTCGGAGGGTGGGAAAAGTGCTGAAGGTTGTGCTCCCTCTAATTTTTCCGACACACATTTAGAATGAATTTTGTTACATGCATCAATATGGAGGTGAAATGTGATTAGGGTTGCCAACTCTGACTGAAACTATTCAGGGAGATTTTTCCCCCCACTGCCAACATGACATAATGCCCTTCTCTTAAAATATCCTATTAAAATCTCTAGGATTGCTTTCAATCGTCACTGGGAGACTTATGACAATTCCAGAAGGCTCCAGGCTAATCCGGGAGGGTTGGCAACCTTATGTGTGATACATCACTTCCATACTGGTGCACATAACAAAATTCATGTGGTGGGGGTGGGGCTAAGGGGTTCAGTGTGTGGGAGGGGCTCAGGGATGGGACAGAGGGCAAGGGATGAGGAACTCAGAATTGGGGCAGAGGATTGTGGTACAGGGTGTGGGGGGCAGAGACAAGGGCTCCAGCTGTGGTGCAGGCTATGGGGTGAGGCCAGCAGGACTGGAGCAGATAATTGGGGGGGGGGGGGGTGATTAGAGAGTAAGGGACTGTGGGTGTGGGGTGGGGATGGGACTGAAGGGCTATGGATTGGGGTAGAGGATTGTGGTGTGGGGGAGTTAGGGCTCCCCTTGGGAGTGTGGGCTCTGGGGTGGATGAGGGGTTTGGAGTGCAGGCTGCTGTGGAACTTTTGCAGGAAGAAAGGACACCCCTCAGCTCTTTCTACTTGCAGCAGCACCTGGGCTCCTCTCCTCCCAGTCATGTTACCCACTGTTTTTCCCATGGGTGCTCCAGCTCCAGAGAACCTTCAGAGTTGGTGCTTATGGTGTGGAGTGAGTAAGGCACCTAACTCATTAACACAAGAAACCACTCAAATGCTTAAGCTTCCTGAGTTCATGTGATGGGGTTCCCCACGGCGAGCAGAGATCTGTGCCTCCCTGCAACCTGGATTTAGGCACCTAATTCCTTGCGAGAGGAGGGGTTTAGAACACACTCCTCTCATTGGCATCTTCCATTGGGTAGCTTAGGTAGCTCCCCGTCTCGCATGCTGGCTTCTGTGGATTGCATTCATAAGCAGCTCTCTCTCCTCATTCATTGTATAAGCAGCCTAGACTTGTAACTCAGGTTTTGTGACTCCCATTGTTAGTCCAGTGATTTCCTAAGTGCCTAAAAGTTAGGCACTGCAACAATGAGCATTAGAATGCCTCAGTCTCTGTGTGGGTCTTGGCTTAGGTTCCTTTATATTGAACAAACAAGACACACACTCCTTTCAACGTAGTTATTTCTAAAATATGGGCTATGTCACAAGGAGATATGATCAATTTTAGCATTATATACAAAGGACAGTCGGGAGGATGCCTCTACCGAATACAATGGTATGATTTTGTTGTTTTTCAAAGGTGTTGAATCACTGCAATATCTTAGATATACAGTACTTTCAATGATAAATGTGTCCCAAAGCCCAGCTTACTAGACAAATTTAGAATGAATTTGTTCAGTGGAAAATAATGATGATGAAAAATGGCAAAAGTTAGACTTAGTTATACTACCCCATAGGATGCAATTTTGAATATGCTGCACATTACAATTCTAAATTGAATAGTTTGAATCCCACATAAATTATTTCAGAACAGAGATTATAATTGTGAATCAATGTCAGAGATGCCAACCAAATAAAGGATGTAATTGATGCGTGATGTGGAATAGTCCAATAATAGAAAATTAACAGAAAAATGTAACACACTAGAGAATGATAAAATGTAAAATCCAATCTATTCCTGCATTACAGCTATCGAACAACAGGTAACACTGAAAGGTTTTATAAGTACTCTGAAAAAAAATCTCTATTTTTATCACTCAGAAGGAAGAAACATTTTTCTATAATAGACAATCCAGAGAGCTGCATAAAGGTCACTAATGCTGTATAGGCAGGGGTGGGCAATAATTTTGGAAGATGGGGACAATTCACAAATTTTGGAAGTGGCCGTGAGCCGACCTGGAAGGAGCAGGGGCTCAGGCAGAAGTGGTGGGATAGATAACTACCTTGCTGGGTACAGTGATCTTATTTTCTGAACCAACTGCAGCTAGTAAGAACAGTTTAATTTAAATTATGAAACAGATGAAGCATTTTAACTTTCACATGTTAGTTTATCAAACTTCCTTTTAAATAAAGTAAAATATTATGTCCAGCACAAAAGGTTTCAATGTTTTCTTTGTCAGAGGCGGGGAACCTTTTTTGGGCCAGGGTTAGTGACCCACAAAAGAATCAGTTGGAGGCCACACAAATGAGAAGCAAAAAAACTCCTCCAAACCCCAACATTCACTGATGTGGCCCGGAGCCACCTCACTCCTCTGGTGCCCCAGCCTCACGGGGGTGAGGGGAAGCGAAGGAGGGAACTGAGGTTCAGGGCTTCCCATAGGTCAGATTTACTTTTTCTAGGGTTCTGGAGTTAGTGGATTTTATGGACCTCCTTAGGTTCTGGTGTAAGGACAAAAATGAGGGGTACAGTGCACGAGACAGGGCTGCCAGCAAGTAGGATAGGGAGGCGGTACAAGATCTGGGAGGGAGCTGGGGTGCAGAAGCAGGCTGGGAGTAGAGTTGTCTGGCTAGGTGGAAGGAGCAGGAACAAGGGAGGGTGCAGTATGTGACCAGTAGAGACGGTGCAAGAACAAAGGAAGCTGTTAGAGCAAGTTGAGGGTGCCAGGTCTTGGGGTGGGGAATGTCTGGGCACTAGAGGGAACATTTCCTGGTTTCATGCTCCCTTGCAGCAACTGCTGCAGCCACGCTGTCGCAGCCACCCTGGAAGGAGGCCCTGCTGCTGAGGCCACACAGTCCTGGAGACCAGAGACACTGCAGCCTCAAGCCACTCTAGAGGCTGTAGGCACCGCTGCCATGGTCACACAGCCTGGGGCCGACCCTGGAGGCAGCACGACCACAGGCTACAGCCATGCAGCTTGGGGCCGGCCCAGGAGACACTGTAGCCATGCGTCCCCAGGCCACCCCAGAAGCCAGAGGCATGTGGCATGGGGCCAGTCCCAGGGACCGCTACTGCACCCACTTGGCCCAAGTCTGGCCTGGAGGCGCACTACCCCGGCCTGGAGCCAACCACAGAGGTGCCGCTATTGTGACCACCAGCCTTCAGCCTCCTGGGCCAGCCCCAGACTGCATGGTGTGGTAGTGCACCTCCAGGGCTGGCTCCGGGCAGTCTGGCCCCAGTAGCTGCCTCCTCTCCAGAGGCTGCCCGGGGGGGGGCTGAGCTTCTTCCCCTGTGGCACACGCCAGTTAGGGAGCAGGGCCTGGACTTGCCTCGCAGGAAGAATCAAAGCCCAAGGCAGGCTGAATCTGGCCTGCTGAGAGGCTTTTACCCACCCCTGCTGTATAGGTCACAAAAAAAGGCATGAACTGTTTTAAGGAACTGTAGCAATCTTTCTGAGAACACACTAAGAAAAAATCTTAAAAAACCCAATGGCACGATCTATATATAATGTTCAGTTTTGCATGTGGTTTTTCTTAACACATCCATGTTAGGGAGGTATAACTATGTAATTTTAGTGGTGTAAAAGATGCCTTATAAACAGGGCTCGCCGAACTGTGGCGAGCCCCGCTCGCCAGCCACGCCTGGGGCAAGTAGATTGTATTATTTGTCAAGCCCTGCTTATAAAATTATAGCTTATTCTCTTTTTTTTGTAATGGAAAAAAATGTACTTGTGTAAGCACATTTTTATACTTGGGGTTTACACTGCTTCCTCTTTCCCACTATGGCCCAGATCTTCAAAGGTATTCAGGCACCTCTTTATTACTGGTTTCAATAGGAGTCAGGCATCTACATACCTTTGAGGATCTGGGCCTACAACTTTTGTATTTAGATGAAGCTAGTTATTTTAAATATACACTGGGGCTACGTCTACACTGGCCCCTTTTCCGGAAGGGGCATGTAAATTTCACCAGTCGTCGTAGGGAAATCCGCGGGGGATTTAAATATCCCCCGCGACATTTAAATAAAAATGTCCGCCGCTTTTTTCCGGCTTTTAAAAAAAAAAAGTGCCCTTTTCCGGAGGGTCTTATTCCTACTTTGAAGTAAGGGCACTTTTTCCGGAGGATCGGGGCCAGTGTAGACGCTCTTTTCCGGCTTTTTTAAAAGCCGGAAAAAAGCGGCGGACATTTTTATTTAAATGCCGCGGGGGATATTTAAATCCCCCGCGGATTTCCCTACGACGATTGGTGAAATTTACATGCCCCTTCCGGAAAAGGGGCCAGTGTAGACGTAGCCTGGTATTCCAGCCAGCTGAATTTGGTATTGCTTTCTTTTGTTGGCTTTTAGAAAAGGGAAAACTGTCAAGCTAAAATTCATGTTTTTAAAAAATACTTATATTACTGATAATACCTTGGACATCTGAATACATCTAAATCTATATTGTTTTTTATGCTTGTGGCGGGTCACCACCCGCCTCCGTCCCCTTTCCCCTGGGAAACCAAGCGTTGACCCCCAGCCTGGGGGCCTACTCTATGATCTCAGCAGGCCCTGCGGCCTAGTCCAGCACTCGCAGCAGGCCCAGCGGCCTAGTCCGGCACTCGCAGCAGGCCCAGCGGCCTAGTCCGGCACTGCAGGGTGGGGTAGGGGGGTCCGGGCCCTCCCTCTCCACCGGACCCCAACCCAGGGCCCTAATGGTGGTGGGTGGTTCCCACCAACGGCTCAGCGGGGGGTCCTCCCCCAAAACATGCTAAGCCCACTGGGGGGGGGGTTTCCCGGCCCCTTGCCCTGGGTTACTTCCTACCCCCAATCTGGCAGCCGACGGAGGTCCCACCTGGCGATGCTGGGTTGCTGGCAGCAGCCTCGTCCGGCGGTCTTGTCCCTGGGGCAGGGGCACAGGGGCGTCTTCTGCAGCGGGGCGGACGGCCACCGGGCGTCGGTGTTGGGGGCGTGCTCGCCCCAGGGCTGGTGGTAGCCGCAGCGGTGCCTCCTCCGGCTCTGGATCTGGCGGCAGGTCCGGCGGCGGGCCTGCAGCTTGGGCCGGAGCTCCTGCCTCCCCAGCGGTCTGCCTCAACTGAGCAGCCCAGCAGTCTTTTATAGCGAGGCTGCACTCCGAGCATGCCCAGTAGGGCTGTGGGGGAGGGGCGTGTTCTGCCCAATAAATGGGCTCCCCTTCCTCCTGCTCAGTGCGGGGCCGGTTCGCCCCGTCACACACCTCCCCCCTTAAAAGGTTTCTTTCCGGTGGCTCCTCTTTAGGAGCTATGCGCGAAAGAAAATCTGCATTGCCGTGCACCTTCCCTGGTCGGTGTGCCACCTGAAACGAATATGGCTGCAAGGCTAGGTACCAGCGCATGATACGCGCATTGGTGTCTTTCATTGTTTGCAACCACCTTAAAGGGGCGTGATCCGTCACTACCAAAAAAGTACTCCCCAGTAAATAATACCTTAGTGCGTCCACGGCCCATTTCACGGCCAGTTCCTCCCTCTCTATGGTGGAGTACCGGGTTTCCCTCGGGTACAACTTGCGGCTTAAGTATAGCAGCGGGTGTTCTACTCCCTCTACCTCCTGGGATAGCACGGCCCCGAGTCCTACCTCGGAAGCATCCGTCTGTAGGATGAAGGGCCTGTCAAAATCCGGTTGGGCTAATACCGGTCCCCGGGTAAGGTGGTCCCTCAAGGTCTGAAACGCCCTCTCGCACTCTGCTGACCACTCTACCCGCCGCGGGTGTTGGTTTTTGGTCAGGTCCGTCAGGGGGGCTGCTATGGTGGAAAAGTTAGGGACAAAGCGCCGGTAATACCCCACCAACCCCAGGAACTGCCTCACCTGTCGTTTCGTGGTGGGAGTGGGGTATTCTCGGAGGGCCTGGATTTTATCTATTACGGGTTTCACCTGTCCCTTCCCCACCGTATACCCCAAGTAGGTTACCTCTTCTTTCCCTAGGTGACATTTGGTCGGGTTCGCTGTTAACCTGGCTTCCCCTAGGGCCTTCAATACCTCCTCTAAGTGGGTTAGATGTTCCTCCCATCCTTCGCTGTACACAATAATATCATCGATGTACGCCGCTGCATACGCATTGTGGGGTGCCAAGACTTGATCCATCAGCCGCTGAAATGTGGCAGCGGCTCCATGCAGTCCGAAAGGCATCATCGTGAATTGGTAGAGCCCAAAAGGGGTTGGGAATGCTGTTTTGGCTTTCGTCCTCGGTGTCAACGGGATTTGCCAATATCCTTTAGTGAGGTCCAGGGTCGAAATATATCTGGCCCTCCCCAGGCGTTCTAGTAGTACATCTACCCGGGGCATGGGGTAAGCATCGAACTGGGAGATGGCGTTCACCTTGCGGAAGTCGATGCAAAACCTCACTGAGCCATTGGGCTTGGGGACCAGCACTATGGGGCTCCTCCACTCGCTGCGGGATTCTTCCACCACCCCTAGGGCCAACATTTCTTTTAGTTCTTGGCGCACGGTGTCCCACATCTTCCTGGGCAGGGGACGGTGACTGTCCCGTACTTTCTGCCCCGGTTTTGTGGCAATGTGGTGGCTAATTAACGGGGTCCTTCCTGGTTTAGCGGACAACACATGTGGGAATCGCGCTATGAGTTCTTGTAGCTGTTGCTTTTGTCCCTCCTTTAGGTCTTGCCCAACATCTACCTGGGGGTTCTCCCTCAAGGCTCCCACTTGTGGTCCCAACTCGTCCTCTGGGGGGAAGGGGGTGCTCATCATTGCTTCCCTCTCCCTCCAGGCCTTCAGGAGGTTTACATGGTACACTCGTAAATCTTTCCGCCGCCCTGGTAGCCTCACCTCGTAATCGACTGGCCCGATCTTCCGCACGACTTCGAAGGGTCCTTGCCATTTTGCTAATAGCTTGGACTCCGAGGAGGGCAATAAGAGTAACACCCGATCCCCGGGTTGAAAGCTCCGCATCTTCGCCTTTTGGTTGTAGTGGCGTGCTTGTGTTTCCTGCGCCGTCCGCAGGTTCTCCTGGGCTAGCCGGCCCAATTCTTCTAACCGCTCTCGTAGTTGTAACACGTAGTGGATGGTCCCCTGGGCGCGTCTCTCTTGTCCCTCCCAAGTCTCTCTCAGTAAGTCCAGAATTCCCCGCGGTCGTCGGCCATACAATAATTCGAATGGGGAAAATCCCGTGGAGGCTTGGGGGACCTCCCTTACAGCGAAGAGAAGAGCGGGCAACCATCTGTCCCACTGTCGGGGGTCGTCGTCGACGAATTTCCGCAACATTGACTTCAGTGTCCTGTTGAACCGTTCCACCAGCCCATCCGTCTGAGGGTGGTACACGGAGGTTCTCAGGGAATGGATGTTCAGTAGGCGGCACAACTCCGTTATCAGCTTGGATGTTACGTTGGTCCCCTGGTCTGTTAGGATTGTCTTCGGGAGACCCACCCGGGCGAACACCTTTAAAAGTTCGTCAGCAATGGCGCGAGCTGTCGTGACCCGGAGGGGAATCGCCTCTGGGTATCGAGTGGCGTAGTCCACAATGACCAGAATGTATTTGTTCTTATTGGCGCTTTGCTCCAGCGGCCCGACCAAGTCCAACCCTATGCGTTCAAAGGGCGTCCCTACCACGGGCAGAGGGACCAACGGGGCTCGGGGGACCCCTCCGGGGTTAGCCCGCTGGCATTCGGGGCATGATGCACAATAGTCCTTCACCGCATGATGTATTCCCGGCCAGAAGAACCGCTGGGCTAGTCTGCACAATGTTTTTTCCCGGCCCAGGTGGCCTGCCCAGGGCACATCGTGGGCCAATCGCAATACCGTCGTCCGAAGCCGCTGAGGTACCAGCAGCTGGCAGATCTCGGCTTGGGTCTGCGGGTCTTGGGTCAGGCGGTACAGCAAGTCACCCCGTATCTCGAACCTCGGGCCTTGGGGCCCCCCTAAGGGGGCCCGGTCCCTCGACTCGGGTCCTCCCGCCTGCTCCCAGGCCCGGCTGAGGGTTGGGTCGTTCCTTTGTTCCTCTAGGAAATCGCCATCCAGGGAGAAAGCAGTTTCTTGGGGATCTATGGGGGGGGCGTCAATTCGAGAGGGTTGTGAGGCTCCCCTCCTGGCCCCCCTTGAGGTCCCTTCCCCGGGGTCTTCTTCCATCGGCAGTTCTGTTAGCGCTGCCTGTGGCTGTTCTGGGCCTCCCCCCTCGGGGTCCCCTCGCCTGTAGCCCTGTAGTAGGGTCCAAAAGTGGGGCCAATCCCGCCCCACTACCACGGGGTAAGCCAGTCGGGGGACTACCCCTACGCTGCACCTCTCTTCGTGCGCCCCGATCGCTAGCCTCACCTTAGCGGTGGGGTACGTCCTTACCTCCCCGTGGATACACTGCATTCTCACCGGGGGCCCCCATTGCTCTGGGTCACCGACTAGGTCTTCTTCTATCAGTGTCTGTCCACACCCCGTATCCACCAAGGCTGTGGTCTCCTCCCCTTGCACCTTAACTGGGATGAGTATCTTTGTCCCCCCTTCTTTCTGCGGTTGCACCCCCGCTACTAGTACTTGCCCATAGCTACAGGCCCTGGGGGTGCCCCTCTCTTTCCCGGGGTCTCCCTGGCGGCTCCCTGGGCGGCCTGCCCCCCTCCGGGCTCCTCCGCCAACCCAGTGCCCTCTCAATAGGGCTACCGCCTGCCCCAACGTCTTGGGCCCCTGTCGCCGGATCCACTCCCTGTCCTCCTTGGGCAAACTCTTCAGGAGCTGCCCCACAGCCTCCCTAGTACCTTTCCGGGGGCCCATCTTCTCCCGGGCCCCCTCGAGCACCTGCCCGACTAAAATCCTGGCCTTTTTTTTTTTTTTTTTTTAAAGCACCCCAAAAAAAAAGGAAACCCCTCTCTGCGCCCCCTTTTACTCAAGGGGGGGGGATTATGCCCACGTTCTCCACCAGTTGTGGCGGGTCACCACCCGCCTCCGTCCCCTTTCCCCTGGGAAACCAAGCGTTGACCCCCAGCCTGGGGGCCTACTCTATGATCTCAGCAGGCCCTGCGGCCTAGTCCGGCACTCGCAGCAGGCCCAGCGGCCTAGTCCGGCACTCGCAGCAGGCCCAGCGGCCTAGTCCGGCACTGCGGGGTGGGGTAGGGGGGTCCGGGCCCTCCCTCTCCACCGGACCCCAACCCAGGGCCCTAATGGTGGTGGGTGGTTCCCACCAACGGCTCAGCGGGGGGTCCTCCCCCAAAACATGCTAAGCCCACTGGGGGGGGGTTTCCCGGCCCCTTGCCCTGGGTTACTTCCTACCCCCAATCTGGCAGCCGACGGAGGTCCCACCTGGCGATGCTGGGTTGCTGGCAGCAGCCTCGTCCGGCGGTCTTGTCCCTGGGGCAGGGGCACAGGGGCGTCTTCTGCAGCGGGGCGGACGGCCACCGGGCGTCGGTGTTGGGGGCGTGCTCGCCCCAGGGCTGGTGGTAGCCGCAGCGGTGCCTCCTCCGGCTCTGGATCTGGCGGCAGGTCCGGCGGCGGGCCTGCAGCTTGGGCCGGAGCTCCTGCCTCCCCAGCGGTCTGCCTCAACTGAGCAGCCCAGCAGTCTTTTATAGCGAGGCTGCACTCCGAGCATGCCCAGTAGGGCTGTGGGGGAGGGGCGTGTTCTGCCCAATAAATGGGCTCCCCTTCCTCCTGCTCAGTGCGGGGCCGGTTCGCCCCGTCACAATGCTACACAATGGTCCCGATCTAACAAAGCACACAAGCGTGTAGGTACCTTTAAACATGTGACCAATCCTATAGAAGTGAGCAGTTCATATGCTTAAAAAGTGCTGCCCTAGGTAAGAGCCTTATTTAGGACAATGAAATGACACACGTCTATTTTACTTTCTTTTCTAGTCAGATTCAGTTTCTAGACTTCCTGAATCAGCACAAAGTTGTAATATTTAGGGAGAGACTATTTTGGGAGAGAATTTATATACAAACAAAAGAAAATGATTTTATCAAAACAAATAAACAAAGTCATTTCTATTTATATTAAGTTTTCTAAAACAATTTCCCCACATACTACAAACCTCGAGTTGAGGCAAATGTGCATACCCATTTAACAACATACATTTGGAAGAATATATGCTCCTATTGGAAAACTATACACCTTCTATAGTTTATCTTAGCTCAAGTTTTGCTCTACTTGTGTATTTCACCTTGAGTATATTTGTTTTATTTTTGTAGCATAGGGTGGGCAATAATTTCTGATGGGGGGGCACTCCAAGAATTTCGTAAGTGGTTGAGGGCTGCACTCTTCCATTTTATATTAATGGAGGAGGTGTGGGGGTCTGGGATGGAAGTTGGGTACTGAACAGAGCTTGGGGTGAGAGATTGAGGTGTGGGATCTGGGAGGGAGTCTGGATGAAGGAGGGGATTGTGACTTGGGGCAACATACTGAGGTGCAGGTTCTGGGAGGGGAGTGTGACCTGGGGTAAGGGTGTAGGGGTTTGGGGTGTGACCTGGGACAGGAGATTGGTGTGCAGGATCTGAGAGGGATATGGGTGCAGAAGATAGTTCTGGCCTGGGACAGGAGTGCAGGAGGGGGTGCAGGTTTTTGGGTTGTGACCAGGCACAGTGGATTGGGGTGCAAGGTTTGGGAGGGGGGAGTGACCTGAGGAGTATAGGAGGGAGTGCAGTGTCTGGGAAGATGTATGGGGCTGGAGCAGGGGTACAGAAGGTTTGGATTACATGGAGTAGGGCTGTAGGAGGGGGACAGAGGGTTGGGGAGAGGTGCTGGAGCACCAGAGGCAACCTCTGCCTTGGAGAATTTACCTGGGTGGCTCCCAGCCAACAGCCCACCAGTTCCTTAGTCAGGATTCCTGCCTTCCACGCCCCTGCATATGCTCAGAGCAGCTGCAGGAGCCATGTTTGCTGCTGTGAATGCTGTGGGGATGAAGGGTACTTTACATGCTGACAGTCCTGAAAACAGGCAGTTGCTATTAGCCAGAAACCAACCAATAGGAGCTACTGAAGGTGGGGGCAGTATGAGAAGCCTCTTGCCCCCTTCCCCAAGCTCTCAGCATTCAGAGATGCACACATGACCCAGCAGCTGGCTTTCCCGAGTGCTGAGCAGAGGGTGGGACAGGCAGGGACCTGGCTGAGGCTCTTGCGGGCCGGATCTGGCATCTTGGTGGGCTGGATCTGACCCACAGACCATAGTTTGCCCAGCCCTGTTATAGTAGCGAGTTTCCTGGTGTTGCTTGGGTCCTTAACTCAATTCACTTCGGAGGAGAGGGAGGAATAAAAGGAAAATGTACATGCTGTATTTAAACAATTGTACAGGTTAAACCTTTCTAGTCTGGCACTCTTTGATCTGGCAATATCTGGCATGGTTTTAGTTAGCCAGATGTCCACTTATGGGTGTGGCCAAGCTTCCCATGGTCCCATAAAGTTTGTTTACAGCCAGTAGTTCTGGTTCTCCGTGTTCTGTGCTGTTATTTAGCTCCAATTTACCCCTAAATGTCTTCTAAGAGCCAATAAGCAATGGAAATATTCTAATGCTGCTAGACAATATTGACCTCCCATAGCTGGGCAAATTTTCTGGTTCGGGACCAGTCAGGTCCTGAGGGTGTCAGACTACAGAGGTTCAACTTGTATTTTTCAAAAATACAATATTTTAATGAAAATGTTTATTTCTGATTCCTTAAAGGGATTGTTTTAAAATTTTCATTTGTTTTTAGAACATTTTTTAAATTGAGGTGTGGGAAGTGCAGGAGTCAAGGGTGTGTGTGTGTGTGGGGGGGGGGGTGATGACAGGCTCAGGGCAGAGGGCTGTGTATGTGTGCATGCAGAGAGATGAGCGGGGGAGGCAAGTGTTCCTCCCCAAGATTCGTACCAGGGTTGCTTGCTCTTCCCCTTCCTGTTCCTGTCAGGAAACAAGAGCAAAGTGTACAGCATGTCTGCCCTCCCCAGACAACATGAAGAATGGAACAAACTGTGCACTTCCCTTTGCTCCCTCATGAAGGTGTATAGCCAGCAATGTCCCTATACAAATCTGGGGGGAGGAGGACATCATCCTCACTGCCCTCTCTAAAGGTGCCTGGTGGGGGGGAAGGTGGGAGGAGGAGGGGCTCAGGCCTGGGGCAGTCCAGGATGGAGCAAAAGGGGTGCTGTGCCAGCCAGCCCTCTCTTTTTTTTCTGCATGGTTTTATGAGAAGCAATCCCATTCTAGGAACATTCCATTTTCCTGGCACAACCAAACCCTGACCTTGCTTTAAGTTATAATAAGAGGAAGCTGTATACTGAATTTGATGATCCTAGCTCTTACCATTTAGGAGGAGTTCTTGAACAGTCAGACAAACTCTCTCATTCATATATATGTGTATATATACACAATATATACGTGTAATGTGTATATATATAGTAAATAATACAACAAATGAGACACAGCAGAAAAATATAAATACAGATTAAACAAACCAGCCCATCATTGGGGCAAGAAATAATGGAATTAAATTGTAACAAGGGAGGTTTAGATTGGAAATTAGGAATAAATTCGGGGTGGTTAATCACTAGAA
This sequence comes from Pelodiscus sinensis, assembly GCF_052426305.1. Taxonomy (NCBI): domain Eukaryota; kingdom Metazoa; phylum Chordata; order Testudines; family Trionychidae; genus Pelodiscus; species Pelodiscus sinensis. The sequence continues at coordinate 154,143,463 of NC_143053.1, forward strand.
CAAATTGACAAGGAAGGTTGTGGATCTCCATCATTGGAAATCTTTATGAGCAGGTTAGACAAACACCTGTCATTGATTGTCTAGATGGTGTCTGGTGCTGCCAGAAGTTCTGGGGACTGGACTTGATGACTTCGCGAGTCATCTACACTGCACAACTATTTCAAAATAAACTATTCTGGAATAGTTATTCCAAAATAGCTTATTTTGAAATAGCACATCTACACTGCAGGGAAGCCTCAAAATTAGTCTGAGGCAGGCTTTCCTAATGTGAACATGCTAGCTCGATTTAGTGCCCCAGGAGGCACTCAGGAGCAATAACTTATATAACCTTCTTTTTCCTCCCCGGGTTACTTGGGAGCAGGTCACACTCATAGGTGTGCCTGGGCACCTGATGCTTTTAACATAAAAGGAGATCCTGAGCACCCCAGTGGGGATGTTGTTTAGTTGGGGAAACCCTATCCACCCCCTTGCTGCTGTCCCTTGCTCATAAAGAACATATAATGGCAGTGGCTCCACCTGGCTCGCCCTTTACACACTTAATGGTGTGCCTTGGGAGCCTCCAGGAATACAATTATTCCAGCAATAATCTGGATCTAGCTCCAGAACAACAATTACAAATCATGAACTGTATGCCTCTGATAGATTACAGTAGAAAGAATGACCTTTACTTAACAACTTAAAGAAACAGAGTTTAACAGTGAATAACACTAAGAAAGTACACAGAAATAATAGGCACGTATCTATCTGGCATTTGCACTGCCACCGTTTATCATACCCCAGAGTATACACTCCTCAGGACTCACAGTACCATACACTTGCTCGTGTGGGTGCGCTTGAATATTTTGCAGCTGGAGTGGATGATTCTAGTCTCCTTCTGTGTGCTGGGTGCAGCGTAGTACTAATAGCCACAGGTATAGCCAAAGGGCAATCAGAAGCAGCCTGCTAGATTCCAGTCCCAAAGGCTCTGAATCCAAGTCTGTAGCTACAACCTAACAGCTCCTGGACTGGCTAAAACTCCTCCACAGCAGACTGCCTTCTTTTTTCCAAAAACAAAGGGAAGAGTCCACAGACTGCTGAGAGTCTCTCTCCACACACATGGAGAGACCCAGACCCCCAAACATATCAAAACTTCCTTCCTAGTTTCCTCAAGGACTCATGGGAATTGTAGTCTCTAGGGCTAGATTACAGCAGCACACAGGATCTTCCCAGAAAATAAACAGAGGCACCTTGAGTAAGGGGACTACACTTAGAATGGCCCGGGTGAGGGGCTATTTTGAAATAGCAGCAGTGGAGCATCTACACATGCCTTATTTCTAAATAGCTATTTTGGAATAGCCATTATTCCTCGCAGAATGAGGTTTACAGATTTCAGAATAAGCCATCTGTTATTCTGAAATTATTTTGAAATAATGAAATGGCTGCGTAGACGCTCACATTATTTTGAAATAACACTAGTTATCTCGAAATAACAGTGCAGTGTAGACACACCCTTTCAGTCCTATGATTCCATAATTATATAAGAAATAGTTGAAGAAAATACATAGAGAAATACATTTTCTTACTAGTTTTCTCATTAAAACGTTACATAAACAAGCACATTATGTATGGGACTGGTATGCATATTCTTATAAAAATTGCCCCCTACCTCAGCAGTCTAAGAGGTTCAATATGTCTCTTGTCATGAAGCATAATCTCTTTCCTTTCCATCTGACTAACACATCTTTAAAACTAATTTTCAAATAGAAAAATAATACATTTTGTGTTTTCTTCTTTTACCTCTGGATCTGTATTCAACTAAATGTGATCAGACTGCCAAAAAAAAAAAAATCTCCAGCTTTGTGACATGGTGTTCTACGCCCTTCATGATCACCTCCTGGACACCCTTTGGTTCTACTATTACAAGATTAATTACCCTTTTTAAAAGTGTCACTCAAAACATCAAGACCCAGAGTTTGGGGTGAGACAAAGAGATATGGAAGTAGGATCCTCAGAACTCCTTTAGCAATAAATGTTTTGGACAAGCAAGGCAGTCAAGCTGCTTACTTGATGGAAATATGAACTGTGGTTGGTGGACCACATTGCTGGAAGAAATATTGAAAGTGAGGTATTTTCCTATTCTGTTTGGATAAGCGAACAAGAGTACACCACAATATGGACATGTTAGATGTGTGACACTTCATGCCCAAGAAAAGTGATTTATAAAGAAAGTAGCTATGTAGTGTATAAAAAGGATATAGTTTGGTGGTTATTTGATTCATTATAGGAGAGTTCAAAGGAAGGGCCTAATCCAACATAAAATATTTACCACTTTCAAGCTGAGCAAGCTCCAGCAAATTCAGATACTGGCTTTGCAGCAGGCTGAAAAGCCAGGAAAAAAAACCTCATCCTGTTGAAAAGTATTAGCAGGGAGAAAAGGGAGGGGAGTTATGACAATATGGACAGATTACAATGCACTGTTCTTAGAATAGTTATTTTTTTCAACAACCATGTAGCCTGTAAGTGTCATTCCTAGGGCTAATCTAATACCTGTTCATGATCCTCAAATCACAGTAGCACCATATCCAATTAGCCAAGAAAATTACACATAGTAACCCAAGTCCACGACCTTTCTACCTTTTGCAGAACACCTGGTGTGACTGAAAGATACTGAAGGGATGCATCTTCAGACTGTACATTCATCCAATATCACCCTCATGGACTCAGGTAAATTTCACTCACAGGATTTGAGATGGGATACAGGAGAACTGTAGGTATAGAAAAAATACAATACATTTCATTCTCTCTATATGTAAAGAGTGTTGTCAAAAAATGAATCAAGCCCTGCAATGAAAACTGTGCTAAACAATGATATGCCAGTGAAAGAAGGAAGCATGTGTCTAAATTTGAGCATGATCTAGGAAAGAGGACAAACTGGGGTCAGGAGGACTTCTGGGATTCTTCTTCCATTTTGTCACTAACCTGTCTTGTGACTTTGCACAAGTTGCACACTCTCCCTGTATCTGTTTCTCTCTCAGAAAAATAGATTATAGAAATAAGATTATACCTGGCTATTCTGAGGGTAATTTAGTACTCACTTCAGCACTCAAACTCAATATAGTTTTTGCCTTTGATTTAACAGGACAGGATTGGGTCCTTGGTATTTAAAAGCACTGCAAGATCCTTAGATCTAAAAAAGATATTGTGGAAGTGTGACATTGGTTTTTATTAACAATATTTACACTGACATAAATGAAAATATACCCGTTTAAGAATATTCAAATACAGGTTGGATCTCCCTGGCTCAGCACCCTCAGGACCTTACTGGTCTGAATGAGGGATTTTTGCCAAATCAGGGGAGGTCTTCCTGTCCCCCACTGCCACTGGCCCCAGACCTGCTCCTTGCTCCCCTTCTTCCAGCCCTGCTGCTGTGCACTGGGTGCCCCAACTGTAATATAACAGGGGGTTTGGGGTATCGCTGAGAAGGTCAACTCAGGGAGAACTGCTTAGAACCAGGGCTACCTACAGCCCAAGACTGGGGTCCTCATCTGTAAGGCACCAAACCAGTCACACAGAGCACTTTAGCTGCCACTCTAGACAGCAAGAAGTCTCACAAGCATAGACACTCCAGCTTTGTCTGTGCCATAACCAGCACCACACTTTACACAGGTGAGAAGTCATAAAACCAATCTCACCAACTTCAAACAGGTTCTTCTGGTCCCAAAGGATCAACCACAGTCCCAGGTCAATTTATACCTTTGATCTTACCCAAAAGATTACACAGAGCCAATCCTTTAGAAGCTAAAATCAAAAGATTTCATAATAAAAAGGAAAAGGTAAAGAGCAGGACTGTTAAAGAACGCTCATTACATACATCAGTCACCAAGTTCTTGATGCAGGCTCGTAGCAGAGATGTAACACGCTGATAGCTTAAAAGTCTCTGGAATACATCCTGTGTTAGGATGGGTCAACACTCCTTCCTGGTTCTTTATCCTTAGCAAAGGTGCTTCTAGAGTGGAGAGCAAGAGTGAAGATGAAGTTGGAGGCATTCCCAGGATACTTTTATAACCTTTCCATTGTTCTCCTGAGTGGTGGTGCCTCCCAAAATGGAGCTGATCATATAATCAACAAACCAATCTGTCCTTTTTAGGCATGGAGCCCTGGAGTATCTGGGTATGTCCTTCTCAGGCAAGGGGCCATTGTGTGCTCCTCAGGTGTCAATTGGAAACCCTTAAGAGCCATTGTCCATGCAGCATTCACTGGGCCACCACCCCTTCACAATAGGTGGTCGATGCCTACTGGGGTCTCCAGGGGTGCCATTTCAGATGGAGGGGGGAGAATTAGCCCATGATTCCATTCCAGAACCTATTTAGGCACCTGAAGACTCCTATGTTGTTTTTTTGCAGGTGACAACTTAGAAATTAGCTGACAGGAACAGTGTTACATTTTTTCTTTATATAAGAATTAGTAACAAATACTAATTAAAGCCACATTTTAAAGTTTATTTTTAAAATAAGAACAAACATCAAAATCTTTCCAATCCCAAATCTTGTTGTCAGTTTTGGAGCCTTAACACAAGTTTGATACTTTGTGAACTATCTTCAGTAGACATAAATAAAATATGCTTAGCCTTGCAATTATTGTTATACAGTCTTATGGTCCAAATTGTGAAGAGGCGAAAGAGGTAGCCTGCTCCTGCACCCTTCCCCTTGGCCAGACTGTCCTTTTGTTCTGCTTGATGAGTCTTGATGAACCTGCAATTCTTCCACTTCAGTGAGCAAAGTAGAGGAGGGGAGAGGAGCAGTGTTCCTTCTAACATTTTTTATCCTTGGGCCGGTTGAAATTTCTTATGTGTAACACCAATATTGAGGTAGTGTGTGGATGTGCACCAATATAAAAATTTAAATAGTCTATAGGTGTGGAAGAAAATATATTAATACAAGGAATAGTTAATAAGGTGCAGTGCTTACAATATTTAATATGAAATCAAAGAAAAAAGAAAATTAACACTACCTTTGGAAAGCTTCAGCAGGGTAGCCGAGTTAGTCTGTAACTAGAAAAACTTTAAAAACAATGAATAGTCTAGTAGTACCTTAAAGACTAACAAAACATGTAGATGGTATCATGAGCTCTACATATTTTGTTTAAGGCGCTACTAGACAATTCATCTTTTTTTAAGTTTTACTGCCCTTGGAGTACATGTATCATCATCCTTTCTAACAACTCAAGCTAGTAAACACACCAAAATGCATATTATCCACACACACCTCAGCTTTAAGATACTAAACCACTCTGAGTCAACCAGAAATAATATTTGCAAGGAAAGCATGACTAATACAATATTTACTGACACTGGAAAGGAGAATAAAAGTAATTCACTGAGGCTTACACTGTTTCTCTAGGGAATATTTAGAATCCATGCTGCAAAAAGAGATAAAAGTTCTCCAGGTTTGAATTTTTACCTTTGTGTGTTCACACCAACTCAAAGAGTAGGATTCCAAGAACAAATTAACACATGGCTTCAGAGTTCGTAGGCAGATGCATGTTTCAAAGAGCTTGCAAGTAAGGTTTCATTCTACAAAACAACTAGTACCACACCTAGTACAGTACTTGCTACCTTGAACTCATAAGAACCAGAACTCTACGGCTACGTCTATATTGGCAAGCTTTTGCGCAAATACTCAAATAGTCTAATGCAAAAACTCTTGTGTTAAAGAGTAAGAGAGCATCTACACTGGCCTTTGTGCAAAAGATGTGCTTTTGCGCAAGAGCATCCATGCCAGTGTAGATGCTCTCTTGCGCAAGAAAGCTCCAATGGCCATTTTAGCCATAGGGCTTTCTTGCGCAAGGAATTGATGTTGCCTGTCTACACTGGGCTCTTGTGCAAGAACAGTTGCGCAAGAGGGCTTATCCCTGAGCGGGAGCATCAGAGTATTTGCACAAGAAGCACTGATTTTATACATTAGAACATCAGTGTTCTTGCGCAAGTACTTGCGGCCAGTGTAGATAGGTGGCAAGATTGTGCGCAAAAGCAAATGCTTTTGCGCAAAATCTTGCCAATGTAGACGTAGCCTACCTCTAGCAAAGATATCTTGTCTTAATGCAAAACAATTTACAATGTATTAATTAACACAGGATTTTAAAAAATCATTAAGATCAGAATTTTAGATATCTGCAACACTCCCAAAAATTCTGTTAAAAGAATCTTTTTCTTTCTTACTTTAAGGCTTAAGCCATTAACGTTTATGTAAACTTTGTTTGAAATGTAATCATGCAAATGTCCTCCTAGCACACCCCCATCCCCACACAGCCTTCTTCCCTGCACCCTCCAACCCAGCCAGAGAGGACTACCATCTGGATGCAGTAAGTGAGTTAGGACACCCCAAACAAACTCCCCCCTGCCTCCACTTCACTGCACAGATGCCAGCAGCCACACATCCCCTCTTTCCCCCACCTCTAATCTTTGCTCCCGCAAGCCCAGCCAGGGGCTGGGATAAAATCCTGCTTCTCAGACTTGCAGGCACCAGCAGCCTAAGTGGGAGTTAGATGACATGGAAGCACAAACTCTCCACCCCTCCCCCATCTCATCCCAGGAGACACAAACTTTCCACTTCCACCTCACCCCAGTGCCAGCATCCACCCACTCACCTCCTTTTTCCCCCACCTACCCATGGGTATTACACTAAGCACCTACCTATGTTAGCCTCTTAGAAATAGTTACTACTTGTTCTGTTCCAGATGCGTAGCAAGAGCATTATGCGTCAGGAGGCAAAGGCAAAATTTATGCCCTCCCACCCAATCATTTGTTACTATGTATCTGTTATTTATTTCTAAGTCAGCAAAAAATAAGAACGTAAATTAAAAAAAGAACAAATGCCACTAATACCCACTGATACTGGGATCAGTTAGTAGATCATAATTACAACAAATATAAATAATAGTTTTTGTGGTTTACATTAATTTGTTAATATCCCGTTCTCATTAAGTTCATGTCTTTTACATAAAAAATGTTAAATGCTTAAAATATGTAAGTTTTATAAAACACAAGAGAAATAAATATTATACAACCTAAATATGAATTTGATCACTATATTTCAATCAAGCATTAAAAATCACTGTTATAGCAAACAAGTAACTTGTTGCTTTAATGAATAAAAGGTAAAAAGATTTTGAGCGTATCAAATTTATTGTAAGCAATCTGTAATGCTTCCTAACTGCCTACTTACTTACCTTGTTAACCTAGTTGTTTTTCATACTATCGCACAGTGATAAACTACATCATAGTTATGAATGTAAGAGATTAATTTACCGATTAAAATAACACTCAGAAAAACTTTTAAATAAAACTAACACACAACACAAGAATCACCCTCACTTTCTTAAAGGCACTTGAAGCAATAAGTAGCCTAAGGCTGAGGTTACACTCTAAGCGTGGTTTTTTGTCTGCCACGAGGACTTTTTCCTTCAGGCTGCTGTGAAATTCTATCCTCAAGTAAAGGAGAGAGGTCTCTCTGAGCTGCTCTTCCAAATTTCACACAAGCCATTCAACCAAAGCCATAGATGTCGATTCAAGGCCAGCCTTGCCGTTGGCAGATTGCCTCACCAGGTGTGCACAATCACAATAGCTGAACACAAATAAGACTTTTAGTTGAGAAAGCCATGTTAATCCCAAGTCTCTGCTATGACTGTGAGATATGGGTGACCTTTGGAAAACAGGAGCATTTTCTTTGGAAAATCTGCAACAAAACGTGTATCGATCACCTCAGTAATGCCAACTCCTTTAGAACTGAGGCCCGGATTATCCAGCACCAGCTGAGGTAGAGCAGGCACTGTGTGCACATGTCTGATATATTTTTACCAAAACTGCTACCTGCCCAACTTGCCAAAGGAGAAAGAAAACAGGAAGGCCAAAAAGGAATGGTTTAGAGCAGTGTTTCTCAACCTTTTTTTATAAAGTACCCCTTTTAAAAATATATGTATATGAGTACTCCCAATGCATCCACCCCCAGAGCCAGTGACCCCCGCCTCCGCTCTAACCCAATGCACCCACCCCTCTCCCAGAGCCAGGCACCCCCAGTCTTTCCACACTAACCCAATGCACCCACCCCTCCTGCAGAGCCAGGCACCAGAGGTACAGGTAATCCTACCTTTGAAGTGGCAGCTCCTGCTGCCTGGCTCTGCCTTGGAGGCTTGATTGCACAGGGAGCGTGTGGCCCACCAGTGCTGGGCTTGCTGTGATGCGTGAGGCTGTGTGCTTCACTTGCACCCCAACCTGCCACCCCCCAAGCATAGTGCTTGGGGGCAACTGTCTTTCCCTCCCCCCACCCCACACACACACACTACGCCTCTGTTCACATATTACACTGTTCACTTGCAGCAGAATGCTGATAGATTTTTAACACTCTGCATTATGGGAGAACTTCTCAGAACCTACATACTTGAAAGTTAAACCCATTCTATACAAGACTTAAGGAAAAGTCTGAAAATACTTTGTGTATTTAATTTGAAATAAATCTTATGTGAATAGATTAAATAATATGCAGGACAATGTAGCACTTTAAAGACTAACAAGATGGTTTATTAGATGATGAGCTTTCGTGGGCCAGACCCACTTCCTCAGATCAAATAGTGGAAGAAAGCAGTCACAACCATATATACCAAAGGATACAATTAAAAAAAATGAACAAATATGAAAAGGACAAATCACATTGCAGAACAGAAGGGGGATGCGGGGGGGTGGGAAGGGGGAGGAAGGAAGGTAAGTGTCTGTGAATTGCTGATATTAAAGGTAGGGAGAGTGGGATGTTTGTGAGTTAATGGTATTACAGGTGATAATTGGGGAAACTGTCTTGGTAATGGGTGAGAAAGTTCAAAGACTTGTTAAGTCCTTGTTGGCAAGTGTCGAATTTTAACATGAATGACAGTTCAGAGGATTCCCTTTCAAGTGCAGATGTAAAAGGTCTTTGTAGCAGAATGCAGGTGGCTAAGTCATTTAGCGAGTGTCCTTTCTGGTTAAAGTGGCAAGAAACTGTTTTCTCTTTGTGATCTTGTCTGATATCTGTTTTGTGGGCATTAATCCTTTGGCGAAGTGTCTGAGATGTTTGTCCAATGTACATAGCAGACGGACACTTTCGGCACATGATAGCATAGATTATATTTCTGGATGCGCAGGAATATGTGTTCTTGATCTTATAACTCACTTGGTTAGTTATAAGATCAAGATCACTTATAACCAAGTGAGTTATAAGATCAAGAACACATATTCCTGCGCATCCAGAAATATAATCTATGCTATCATGTGCCGAAAGTGTCCGTCTGCTATGTACATTGGACAAACATCTCAGACACTTCGCCAAAGGATTAATGCCCACAAAACAGATATCAGACAAGATCACAAAGAGAAAACAGTTTCTTGCCACTTTAACCAGAAAGGACACTCTCTAAATGACTTAGCCACCTGCATTCTGCTACAAAGACCTTTTACATCTGCACTTGAAAGGGAATCCTCTGAACTGTCATTCATGTTAAAATTCGACACTTGCCAACAAGGACTTAACAAGTCTTTGAACTTTCTCACCCATTACCAAGACAGTTTCCCCAATTATCACCTGTAATACCATTAACTCACAAACATCCCACTCTCCCTACCTTTAATATCAGCAATTCACAGACGCTTACCTTCCTTCCTCCCCCTTCCCACCCCCCCCCCCCCGCATCCCCCTTCTGTTCTGCAATGTGATTTGTCCTTTTCATATTTGTTCATTTTTTTTAATTGTATCCTTTGGTATATATGGTTGTGACTGCTTTCTTCCACTATTTGATCTGAGGAAGTGGGTCTGGCCCACGAAAGCTCATCATCTAATAAACCATCTTGTTAGTCTTTAAAGTGCTACATTGTCCTGCATTTTGCTTCAACTACCCCAGACTAACACGGCTACATTTCTATCACTAGATTAAATAATAGACTGTGATTGTTTGGTCGGACCTCCTGTATAAAACAGGCCATAGAGCTGTGGTTCTCAACTGGTGGTCCATGGTGACTTTTTTGGTGGTCCACAAGAACATTGTCCAAAGTCACACGGTGTGAGCAGGTGCCACTGTTAGGCTGTTTTTCGCTGTGTTCACAAGCACGCAGTGCGTCATCCATAGTGTCACCTAGGACGCAACCGCATTGTGTTGCCAGTAACTTCCGTCTGAGGCTCTCAGTGTCAGTGTAGCTGCTGCCGTCATGCTGAGCAGTTGCTGTGTCGTTCATCCTGTGCTATATGTGCTGTTTTACAGGTGTGCTGTAGTTTGTTTATAATGGCAATGACAGGAAGAAATGTCAAGCACAAGTATTCAGAGGACTACATCAAATTCGGCTTCACTTGTCAAGAAAAAGAAGGCATGGATTTGCCACAATGTGTTATTTGTTTCAAAGTCTTGGGGAATGACTCAATGAAGCCGGCTAAGCTGAAACTCCATCTCAAAGTGTCACCCCAACTTGTTGCAAAAGGATGAAGATTATTTTGAGCGGCAGTTATCGGGTCTGAAATGGCAGCGCCTCGACTCAACAAGTGCATTCTACAATAAGACAAGCAATGCAGTGTGCACGTTCTACGTTGTTGCATACAAAGTTGCACAGGCCAAGAAGCCTCATACCATTGTAGAGCAACTTGTGCTCCCCTGTGCAAAAGAGATGGTGCGGCTTGTTCTTGGTGAGGAAACAGCAAAGAAGCCAAATGATATATCTGTCTCTAATGACACAGTATCAAGATGGATAAATGAGATATCACAGAACATCAGTGAACAAGTTGTGGCTGAAATAAAGAAGTCTCCATTATTTGCCATACAAATGGATGAATCAACCAATGTCTCATTGTGCTCTCAGCTATTGGTGTTCGCACGATACATGGTTGAGGGAGACTTCAAAGATGAGTTTCTTTTTTGTAAGACTCTTGATACCACCACAAAGGCTCAGTATGTGATGGAAATTGTTAACGATTTCTTTGACGTACATGGTCTGGATTGGGTAAATCTTGTAGGTGTCACCACTGTGCACCTACCATGCTGGGCTCAAGATTGGGCTTCCAAATGCTGGTGAAACAGCACACTCCAATGGTAACCAGAGATCATTGCTTCATTCATAGGGAAGCTTTGGTGTCAAAAACCTTGCCTGATCAACTGAACGCCATTTTCAAAGGGTTGGTGAAAGTGGTAAATCGCATCAAATCATCGGCTCTGAATACCAGGCTGTTCAAAAAATTTTGCCTGAACATGGGTTCTGACTTTGATGTGTTGCTGTTCTACATTTCTGTACCATGGTTATCAGCAGGGAACGTAGTCAACAGAGTTTTTCAGTTGAGAGAGGAGTTGGATTTATTTCTCTAGGCTCAAGGGAAAGAGGAATTCCAAAATGTGTTGACGCAGTCAAATTTAGAACATGCGTATCTTGTTGATATTTTTGGAATCTTGAACAAACTGAATCTTCAGCTGCAAGGGGAAGGTGAAAATCTGTTCTCTCACCAAAGCATTATCAAGGCTTTTCTTGACAAATTGGAACTCTGGGTTGTAAGAGTCGAAGGCAATAATTCGGTTCAATTTCCATATGTGATGCCATGCTCAGGGAAAAGGAAGCCATTCGGACACAAATTCTCGATCATTTACGGAAGCTACGAGATGAATTCCAACTATACTTTCCGGAGGTGGACAGGACAAGGGATGGATTATCTTTCATTAGGAATCCATTTACAACAGATGTCAATAGTGTTCCAGAGCATCTGCAGGAGGAATTCTTGGATCTGAAAAATGATTTTGCAGTTCAAGACATGTACCAGCAGTCTACCATAGAGAAATTTTAGGTCAGCATGACCGGGAATTACCCAAATCTGACAACACATGCAGTCAGATTTTTTTTTGCCATTTACATCAATTTATATGTGTGAGACTGGATTTTCGTGTTTGTTGCATGTTAAGTCCAAACAGAGGAATCGGCTTGCAGTGGAAAGCGATATTCATTGTGCATTATCAAGTACCACTCCAAACATTGAAAAGCTTGTCAGTGAGAAGAGAATCAAAAAATCTGTTAAAAAGAAATAAATTTCAAAACAAAATGTTCATTGTCTGCTTTTTTTTTATCACGTCTCAAAAAGGAGGTGGTCCATGAAAATTTTTTGATTGGCCTGGTGGTCTGTGGACTGAAATGAGTTGAGAACCACTGCCATAGAGGTTCCCTAAAAAAATTTCCTTGAGCAGATCTTTTATAAAAACACCAAAACTTGATTTAAAAATTGTCAGTGATGGAGAACCTACCACAAAATGCAAGAATTGAAATGGGGATCTTCACTCTAATGCTCACCCAAATGAACTAGTTCAGCTAAAAGATGGAAAGATTTGCCTTAGAAGGAGCCTTATTCTCTATTACCGGGGACAGCACCACCATCCTTCCTGCAACATAATCTGGGCATAATCTTTGACTGTCTCCTTGTAGATCCATACATTCAGGTCATGTGTAAAGCTTGCTGCTTCTTCCTGCAAACATCCCTATCATCCAGACTTCTTTCTCTGGCCACACAAATAAAAGTCAATTCAACTATTGCAACATCTTCTTCTCTAGTCGTGACAAATGCAGTCTTGCCCTCTTAAATCCACTCAGAATGTTTGTGATATCTTTTTGGCTCATCCCTCTAACCACATTATCCACCTGTTTACATCCCTTCATTGGTTCACCAATTCGACACAAGCTTCTTGTCTTTTAAAGCCAATTAGATCAGCCTGCACCTCTGCTCCACCAATGATGTCAGCATTCATTATCCATCTGTGTTGTTTTTCCTCGAGTACCTTTCTTACATAGAAAAAGCTGCACTGCAATGGCTTGCTTTTGTGGGAAACGTTGCCTAGTGTTTAGGGGTGGGCAGTAATTTTTGATAGGGGACCATTCTGAGAATTTGGTAAGTGGTCGAGGGTCACACTCTTCTGTTATATTAATGAAGGAGGTATGGGGGTTTTGGATGGAGGTTGGGTGCAGAAGGGAGCTTGGGTAAGGGACTGAGATGTGGGATCTGGGAGGGAGTTTGGGTGAAGGTGGGGATTGTAACCTAGGGCAGCAAACTGGGGTAGAGGAGGCAGTGCAAGGTCTGGAAGGGATATGGGTGCAGGAAATTATTCTGGCCTGGGGGAAGGGTATAGAAGGAAGGAGTGCAGGACCTGGGAGGGGGTTGCAACCTGGAGCAGGTGTGCAGGAGGAGGTGCAGGGATCTGGGCTGTGACCAGCGATAGTGGATTGGGGAGCAAGATCTGGGAGGAGGGTTTGACCTGAGAAGGAGCGTAAGAGGGAATGCAGTGTCTGGGAAGGTATATGGGGGCTGATGCAGGGGTGCAGATGGTTTGAGTTACATGGGGTACAGGTGCAGGTGGGGGAGGGAAGGGACTAGGATGCTAAAAGCAGGTTCTGGCTGGGAGACGTTACCTAGCTGGCTCCCAGCCAGCAGCTTCCTTAACCAGGATCCTTGCCTTCCATACCCCTGTATTGCTCACAGCAGCTACAGGGGCCATGTTTGTTACTGCAAACACGGGGGCTATGTCTACACTGGCAGCTTCTTGCACAGGAACTCTTTTGAAGAAGAGTTCTTGTGCAAAAACTCTTCCACAAGAGAGTGTCTATACTGCCATGTGCTTTTGCGCAAGAGCATCCATGGCAGTGTAGACGCTCTCTTCTGCAAGAAAGCTCTGATGGCCATTTTAACAATAGGGGTTTCCTGCGCAAGAAATTCATGTTGCCTGTCTACACTGGCCTCTTCTGGAAGAGCTCTTGCACAAGAGGGATCATTCCTCATGGGGAGAGGAATAACTCTTCCAGAAGAAGCCCTGTTTTACAATGCTGTACTAGAAATTTACTTCTGGAAGAACGCTCGTGCAGTGTAGACAGTCGGCAAGTTTTTGTGGAAGAACAGCTGTTCTTTCGCAAGAAGCTGCCAGTGTAGACTTAGCCTGTGAGCCTGGGGAATAAGGAGGAAGGGGCACTTCACGTATTGTCTGTCCTGCAAACAGGCAGCTGCTACTGGCCAGAAAACAGCCAATGGGAGCTACTGGGGGTAGGAGTAGTATGAGCAGCCGTTGCCCCCTCCCCCAGGCTCTCAGCATTCAGAGATGCACATGGCCCTAGAGCAGCCAGCTTCACTGAGTGCTGAGCAGGGGCTGGGCAGGTAGGGAGCTGGCTGAGGCTCTCATGAGCTGGATCTGGCAGATCATATTTTGTCCAGCCCAGGTTTAGGCCCTTCGACACGCAGAGGGAATTTGTTCATTGTGTAGAATATTTGCTACAACTTTATTTCATGAGAGCTAACAAGCAAACATACTGCAAAAATGTACACAGGTCTGAAATCAAGATGAAAAAGCTCCTTGTTTACTCATGCTCATTTTTGTTCATATCTTTAAAAGTAGTGCATTTGTTTTAATTTAACAAAATATGAGAGTGGACAAAATGAGGAAAAGATTTGTCTTGTGTTTTGGAGCATATCTGACCCCTTGTCAGAGGGTGTGTAGTGCTCTGAAGGCAGCAGGAGTTGAGTGGTTCCACGTGTAGAGGAGAGCATCCTACTGAACCAGCAAAGCTGTGTTCCATGGGAGAGCCCTCTGCCCTGCCATTAAGGAAAGCTTTAGAAGAGGCAGGATGCTCAGGGCAGAAGGGGTCTTCTAATCACTGCATATTGTCCTTGTGTCATGTCACTGTTTGCAGTTCTGATGTGTGCTATAGGAATTGTATCATAGTCATTAAAATAGTTTCCATATGGCATCAATTTTCATTAATGTGAAATCTGAGCTAAAAATCTCTATGTGGCATTGTTGTTAAAAATCTGTAGCACATTCAGCTTTTCTTCTTGGCAACTAATTTAGTTTCACCTTCCTCTCCTGGCTTCCTCATTTCATTATGAATCAGCTGCAGTGATTATATCAATGTCTTCTTAGTTCCTTTTAATTGTTTTGAATATGTATTTTCATTATATTATAAAAATTTATCTTGGGGGATTGAAGGGACACTCAGGACTGAAGTGGAAGAGATGAATGATAGGAGGGACTGGAGTGTAGGAAAAGTGAGGAAGACAAGGAGCACATTGGATAGCGAAACAATGACTAATAGCAATCAAACAGGAAAAAAATATCCAGAGACCATATTTCAGAACTGCATTATTATGCTTCCTATAAGCCTCCATGTACATAGAGGAAATGCTGAGCATGGTACCCATTCTACCTTACCTCTGCATTCTAGCTTAGGCCCTTAATCTGTAACTGATGTGTGTTCCTGAAATGTACAATCATCACTATTTAAGAGGTTGTAAAACCATTGGAGAAAAACCTGTGAAATAAAGATTAACACTATTTATAGCTGTGCTGGCTAAAGTCAGGGCATCCTGTGACTTGTGGAAAGGCAAGAACTAGTATAATAACACCAAGATCATATAATTAGAGTCCTTTTATGTGAATATTGAATTAAAGATTTATATTTGTACCAACAGACTGTGCACTAGAAGCTGAAGAAAGTGGAAAAGAGTAAAGAATAGGAAACAGAGCTATGATAATGTGAAACTAGTGAAAGCTGAAAATCATTAACACAGGAACTCAATGAGATCACTTATCCCAGAGTTATAGGGAAGGACATCTTTATACTTTGGAAGAATTAACTGAGTACCTTAGTATCATCCACAAGTTCCAGAGACCAAATCCCTGGAAGGAAGAGATGAATTCCTAAGGCCTGTACCAGATGATCAAAAGGAAACTGAGTCAAGATATAGTGGTAAAAGATGATAGTTGCCACTTGTACCAGCGATCACCAACTGTAGAAAGCAATGAATAATGCCAACACATACATTTACAGTAGTCACATATTTCGGCCCACCTGCCTGCCTGGTACATCCACCTAAATAAAAGTAACTTTTGTAAAAAACAGAGATATTTTAAATAGGGATGTAAGCTACTAGTTGACTATTCCCTCCACTAGCCACTTCCCCCCTTGCTGCCTCTATCAGATCGAAAGGGGGAGGGAGGAAGCAGGAGTCGGTGCTGGGGAGACCCACCTTAAAAGTTGGTTCCCCCCAGTATCATCTCCAAGGAGGGCTAGGGAGGCAGGGAGGTAAGTGGGGACTGGGTGTGAACCGGGAATCAGCATCTGCCCAGCCCCAGATGCTGCGCTTCTGCTTTTCAAATGTATTAAAAGCCTGTCAGCTCTTAATACATTTAAAAAGCAGAGGTGCAGCAGGGGGGACCCAGCACGAGCCAGGACAGCTGATTCCCAGCAGGCTCTTAATACATTTAAAAGGCAAAGCCTCAGCGGGGTTAGTTCCCGGGGCTAGGAGCTAACCCTGCTGTGGCTCCCCTGCTTATCAGCTAATCGACTAATTGATTAAACTAAATTTAACATTCCTAATTTTAAAGATGTAATCTAAACTCCTGAAAATTACAGGAGAGAAAACAGATGAAATAAAAATTGACCCTTATACTGAAAAGAGGACCTTGTGGAAATAACCGATCTGAAAAATTAGCTCAAACCATATTTAGCTATGATTGATTTGGTAATGCTTTTATGTAAATAGCAAATGTGATGCAACACAGCAGTGCATTCTAGATGATTTGGAAATTGTTGTGTTGTAATATGCACCTACCGTTTTGACTTCTTCATATCTTGTAAGCAGTAAAAATCATATGTACATTAAGTTATGGGTGGAATCCTCTGTCTTAAATATTAATGCTAATCAATGTGGTCTCTATTGTAGAAAAGGCAGCTAATGATATTTTTTTCAGTGTTTTTTAAGCTTCCCTGAGAACAGATATTTAGCTACTAAAATCAGCAGGTATCTTTGGGCAAATAATGAGTAGATTTTCCTGCTTTTTTTTCTTCCTTTTAGCTCTGCAGAGTCAACAAAGTTAAAATAAAAAGAGTGAGCTTCATGTGCATTATCAACACAACTGAATACTATGTTTTAATCACTAGCCTCTGTACTGTCATTGAAGGCAAATGGATTAAGAGTTGTCACTGAAGTTTCTGAATCAAAAATTCTGACTGGGAGACTAATTTGGCCCCCAGAATTTTTTAAAATTAAATTAATGATAATAGATGAGAAGGAAAGAACACAGATTGACTCTGCACATCTGCAACTGTGGGGGCAATTATTGTTTTACTTGTAAACTGATCATATTTTTTTCTAGGAACAAACAAGAGACAAAGATGAATGTCCAAGATGGCATTTCACAGTAACTTTTCAGAAAGTACCTGTACTTTAAAGTAGACCTTCTACCAGTTGATTTCCCAGAGATCTCCAACCCCCAAAGGGTCTCCTTGTTTCAACTTCAAGACAAGCCTGGGTATTATTTAACCACCTGGTGTAACTATGGATGAGTAGTAATGAATGTATTAGAGCATCTGGTGGAGATGTCAGTGACAAGCCATCATGTCAAAATATTTGGTGGCCACCCCAGTTCTAATCACTCATAATGCCTTTTCAAACGGCAAGGATAGGAACTGAGAATACCTAGATCTAATCTGCAGCAAGGACAAGATTATTAAAAAACCCTGGCTATCATGTAATGAAATGCTTTATATTATTTTAATATTGCATGAGAGAAGAGTTAGTTTAAATATAATTACAAACTTTCCAACAGCTACATACACAGATCTTATTTTTGTTTATTCATAAAGCTTAAAAATACAAATGAAATAGAGACTTCATCTTTCAGTGACTTATTACACATTTATGTTGCCCCAAGTGTACCTATATTTAATAGAGAGTAGCTCTGATAGCTCACTGACAATTCTTCAAGGATAGAATCAATCAGTTTCACTTTGTCTAGCCTGGGGCTGTTCGGGATAAATCCTATTCCCCTGAAGTCACAGGGAATATTTGCATAGCAGTTACTTTTCTATTGTAGTTTAAATAACTATATTTTGTAGTCATGGATCATCTTACTACATGAGTGTTTTGCAATATATAAAAGCACGCTGTCACTCTGCCAGAAACATTCTGGAAACACAGCTCTCTTTTCTTAATGTTTTCCTTGTTTAAAATAAGCTTTGAAATAATTATCAAAACAAATAATGACATATGGAATGAAAATGCTTAGACACTCCATTGAGATCACTGGAAATGCTATAGCTAAAGGCATTTTTATGCCAAAACTTGTTTAAAATGCTTGTAACTTTCTGAAAATTACTGTTTAAAACTGAAATTCTTATGCCCGAAGGTGAACTTGTTTTTTTGAAAATTTGGTTAAATTATTGTTGAGCTCTAAGGACCCAATCCTGCAAAAGCTTATACATGTTCTTCATTTTATTGCTGAGAGTAGTCCTATTGACAACTGTCATCAAGACTAGGCAGGGTAGCAAAATTAAGCATGAACTTAAATATTTCCAGAATCGGGGCTTTGTATTTTCTAACTGCTCGTACTCCAGAACTAATGCTTTGAAAACACAGCATCACTCTATTAGACAAAGAAGATAGTGGGGTAGATTGTAATTTAAATCAAAGAACAAAAATGGCCAGCAACATTTTCTCTTACCATGTGCTTATTACACTAATGCTTCAGGGGCTGCTGTAACTCCTACCTCTTATGTTACATATGATGGAGCTCAAGATATGCTGGGGCAGATCAGGTCAGAGAAAGAGGACATGCAACAATCAGTTCTCCCTCAACCTGCAAAGGAAGGAAAGCTTCATGAAAATCTGAGTGAGAGAAAGTAATCAGATAATTGGAAGGATACTTACATAAAAGCTATGCTGTTCTGCATCACAGATGAATCTCTATTCCTGAAGAACTGGTGAAAGATGACAAATTGTTTTTTGGCTGAAGGAATAAATAAGAGCCAGAAAAGATGCAAGGGATCCCAAATGAGCAAGGAAAATAAAATCATACTTTTTTGGAGAAAACTTTGGGCCAGGCACACCTATCCTGATCTGAATGATTTTATGTGAAAAAGTGCTAACCCATTTTCAGTTAGGAGTCCCCAAAAGGTTGAAAACATTGTTTTTAAAAATAGTTCCCAATTAAAAGGACTATGAAAGACTAATCCAAGCAGCTTGTGAAATTAAGAAATCTCTAAAATAAACAATTCTAATAAGTTATTTTCTCCTGCTATAACCCAGCCTGTTTCATCTAGGTGGAATCCTAAAGGCTAAACTGACTTTCAGTGCTTGCACAGCTCCCATTAATGGGAAATGCATTTCATGTCATGTTGGAAGGAGCAATAAGGCTATAAAACTCAACTGAGAGAGAAAGTGATGCAATGGAAATAATTACAAGCCAATAGAAAAAAGTTTAAAAAAAAAGATCTATTTTTCAGCTCCACTAGCCCAGTGAAAATGCAATATAAACATTCATAAGAGAACAATACTTTTTCTTATATAATATCAACCAAATAGATTGCAATACCAGAACACTAAATCTCAACACTCTTCCCAATACAAATATATACACTTGTTACAAGGCACATCTACACTACAGCGTTATTTCGAAATAACAAGGTAAGCATTCATACAGCAAGCCCATTATTTTGAAATAAGAGGCTTCTTATTCTGAAATAGAAGGAGGGAAGCGAAGCCGGCCCCACCCCCCGCCTGCAGGCTCCTGGTCTAGCCGGCACCTTCTCATGCCTGCTTGTTCCTACAGTCTGGGGATAGCAAGGCTCCCCTGGGATGTCCGTGCCTCTGCAGGAAAGTGCCCACTGTCTAGGCCATAGATGGCCTTGCTCGAAGCACATTACTGTCCTCTGGACCAAGACCTCTTAGTGTTGGCTCAGAGAGTAGGGCTAGGCTTCATGCACAGTGTCTTCCAGAATGGCTGCTCTTGTCAGTTTTCTTCACAGCTGGACCAGCTGCAAGTGGGGCATGTGCAACACCTCCCACACCAGCCTCCTGACCCCACGAGACACACCGGTGGAGCTGACCCCAGAATGACCTGGCGAGAGAACACCTCGAGTGCCTCCATTTCCTCAATAGGAACTTTGAGGAGGAGAACCAGGAGTGCTAGGCTGACCGGAAGCTGTGCAGCACCATCTGGGAGCAGCTGTCCCAGCAGCATGAGGTGATGTGCGTGGCATATACCAACGAGCACATGGTTGCCACAATGGAGCGGTCCAGCAGCTGCACCACAGCAGTTTCCCCTTGGCTTCTCCTCCTAGCCCTTCCCCCCAGGGCCACCAAAGGCCTCGCGCACAAGGCCAGTCTTAGCCCCATCCCTGAGCCCTTTCTCCCCCAAGTCTTTCTCCAGTCTCTCCCCAGTTATATATTTCCCAAATAAACATCACACAGTTTGTTACAAAACACAAGATTTGGTTTATCGGGAGAGGAGGACGGGAAGGTGGGAAGGGGGGTGGGGCAGGAAAGGCACAGAGGGGTAATGCAGAGACCCCTTGTGGGGAGGCCCAGGGAACAGTGTCACAGGTAGCCATGGATGAAACTTTACCTCGAGGCTTCCTGATGTGCGCAGCCCCTTGACAGGCTTACCGGCTACCTAATGCTGTAGGTACCTCAACTCACTTGATGCCTAAATTTCTGCTGTACAAATTCCCAGGCATCTGTGTCTCTCTGTGATGAGGTGTCTGCCTAGCACTAGCCCTTTAAGGCTGTGTCTACGTTGGCAAGATTTTGTGCAAAAGCAACTGCTTTTGCACAAAAACTTTCCACCTGTCTACGCTGGCCGCGAGTTCTTGCACAAGAACGCTGACATTCTAATGTAAGAAATCAGGGCTTCTTGCACAAATACTCTGACGCTCCTGCTCAGGAATAAGCCCTCTTGCACAAGTGTTCTTGCACAAGAGGCCAGTGTAGACAGGCAGCCAAGACATTTTGCGCAAAAACAGTCTAAATGGAAAAAAGCCCTAGTGGCTGCTTGGACGCTCTGTACCTGCAGGCAGCTCCGGATTTCCTGGTAACCCGAGACCCCATAAAGGCAGACGAAGCCTGCAGAGGCCACGAGGCAGAAACCTTTCTGCTGCCTCTGCCCAGAGCTCTGCCAAGCGGCTCTGCTGCCGTCCCCAACAGCCACCAGACCAGGATAGCTGCTCCAGGGGGGAGAACAGCCATCTGCACCTGCAACGCAGGAGGACCCAAGGAGCAGAAAGCGAACAGCCCCATGCTGGTCCCCGGGGGAACTCGAGGCCCTCCTGGATCTGTGGGAGGAGGAGGAGGCCCTCCACGACACCCGGGGCACCTGTCGCCGCAATGCAAAGATCTTCCACTGCATGGCCCAGGCGCTGTCGCACCAGGGACATCCAGCCCGGACTCTCGAGCAGGTCCAGGCTAAGGTGAAAGAGCTGCGCATGGGCTATGTCCGGGCCAGAGGGCAGGAGCCGACAGCTGCCCCCACTACCAACTGCTCCACCGCATCCTGGGTCAGGCACCACCCCACAGACCATCCGTGCCCGCGGACACCTGCAGGCGCCCCCCCGTCACCAGGCCCAGCGAGGCGGGGAAAGAAGACGAGCCAGCCAGCAGGTCGGAGGATGAGGGCAGCACTGTCACCTTGCAACTGGAGAGGCCCGGGAAGGATCCACTTTGCACTCACAAGGGCGGGGTGAGCCAGGTGCCCAGAGGGGGGGGGTGGGAGAGTGCGTCACTCAGGCTGCATGAGCTGCACACTGTGTAGCATTAGCAGTATGCAGCATGTGCAGCCTGGTGACCGAACGGCACGTGGCCACAGCAAGCAGCTCCAGGGCACGCCTGGGACCATGCTGCTCACTCACGTCCGGACCAGGGGGGAAGGGTGGATGCCGGCTGGAACCAGCCAGGGCCCCAGGGGTTCAGGCCACAGCCCACAGCTCTGCAAGGGTGCAGCACACAGAGCAGCACACTATCCTATGCCTGGCTGTGAGGCACAGCCAGCTGCTCCTGGGAAAACCGCAGCACCACAGCCCTGTGAGTGTGGGCCCCACTGAGCCCCTCGCCTGCTCCCAGTGCCTTGGCTGGCTCCCTGAGGGAAGTCCCCACTGCGGCCACACAGTATTGTATCCCTGGGCTACTGTATTGTGAAGGCTAGGGGGAGGGGAAGGGGGAAAGCGCTTGGGCTGGCCTTGGGGCCACCTGAGTTTCGCTGCAAGGATGGTACACTCCCCAGTCACCCCTGGTTCCGCCCAGGAGACAGCAACGTGATGGGGGATTTGAGAACCCAGACCACGTCTGCCATAAGTGCTCCCAGGCACTGTGTGGGGATTCATCTTGCTCCCTGTCAAACACCATTGATTAGCCCAAAGCCTCACAGCCTCCACTGTCAGGGAGTTCCACAGGTTAACACAACACAAGCGCCTTCCCACCCTCCAAGGAGCCAGGACACAGACCGGTGGTTACAATACATGGAGGAGGACCCTACTCCAGGGGCAGTCCTGTATACAAACATACAACATGGGGGGGAGGGGGTAACCGAGTGGGACCAAGCCGCACTACTGTGGTGTCACCTGGGCTCAGAGGTGGAGGGTATGGAGTGTGGGGACAGTGGCCGGGCTGCCTGACTGACCCATCCTTTCTTCTGTTCCCTGCAGCGGGACCAAGCAGAAGCAGGAGACCCTCCAGCCCTGCAGCAGCGGCAACACCCCCAGCCGCTCAACCACCTCCCGGTGGGTCCAGCAGTGGGACCAGCTGCTTCGACGGCACATGCAGGCCGTCGAACGGGTGGAGGCAGACCTGCAGTGGCGCCAGCAGGCTTGGGGCCCCTTCTAGGCCCAGTGTGTGCGCATGGAAAATGCCATCTCCACCCTCACCATGCACATTGGCCATGCCATACATTATGGCATGGCATTGCCCCATGCACCTGCCATCCCTCCCATAGCAATGTCCGTGCCCCCTTCTGCTCCTGCCCCTCCTGCCCACCTCCCAGTGCTGCCTGCCCCGACGCAGCCTGACCCCATGTGCTGATCTGCCCCCGCAGAAGCAATCGCAGGGGCCACCCCTCCCAGCAGTAGCTCCCCCCTCCCAGTTGAGAGCCTTCCCCCACCCTACATCTCCCCCCTCCCCATTGTAAATAAAAAGTTCAAACGTTGTGTTCCAAAAAAACTGTGTTGGTTGTTTATTGGGAGGTAAGGGGAGGGGAGGAGGGAAAGGTAGGGGATGGGAGGGAGATGTAAAGGGAGACAGAGGTGACCCTACTATGTGGCCTGAGAGAACATCTCCGTCAGGGCCTCCCGGATGCGCACCCCATCATGGTGCACCTGGCGGATGGCACCTGTGTGGTGCTGTTCGAAGGCCTGGCCCTCGCCTGCCATCTATGCCAGGAGGAAGGCCTCCCCCCTCCACTCCATGAGATTGTGGAGCACGCAGCACGCGGCCACTACCTCTTAGACATTCTGCTCACCCATCTCCAGATGGGTGAGCAAACAATGGAACTGGGCTTTCAGACGCCCGAAGGCGCACTCTACTTGGTTGCAGGCCCAGTTGAGGCGGTCATTGAACTGGGCCCGGTTGTGGTCCGGCCGCCCCGTGTTGGGCCGCATTAGCCAGGGCAGCAGGGAGTAGGCCACGTCCCCCACAATACACGTGGGCATTGGCACATCCCCGACAGTAAATTCCCGCTGGAGGAAATAAGTGCCCGCCTCCAGCCTCTCAAACAGGCTGGAGTTTCTTAGAATGTGGGCATTGTGTGCCCTGCCGGACCAGCCCGCATAAATATCCAGGAAACAGCCACGGTGGTCCACGAGGGCCTGGAGTACAAAGGAGAAGTACCCCTTTCTGTTTATGAAATAGGCCGCTCGATGTTCCGGGGCACGGACGGGGATGTGGGTTGCATGCAGAGCTCCCCCGCAGTTGGGGAACCCGAGGGCAGCAAAGCTGGCCACCGTAGCCTCCACGTTGCGCAGGCGAATGACTCTCCAGAGCAGGATGTCATTGATGGCATGGACGACCTGCAGAAGGGTGCAGAGAAACACAGGGGAACACATCACATAAGGCAGGGCCCCCTTCCCCATGGCCCCCCTGCCACCAGCAGGCCTGTGCAAGGGAGGGACGGCCCAAACCTCTGGGTGACCCAGCCTGGAGCTTTGCCTGCCCCTGGGCATGGAGTGCAGCACCCTCCCCCTCCCCCCCGCAACTCCTCCTGGGACTTACCTGCATGACAACGGCACTGATGGTCGATCTGCCCACCCTGAACTGGTGTGCCACCGATCGGTAGCTGTCTGGGGTGGCCAGCTTCCATAGTGCGATGGCGACCCTCTTTTCGACTGGGATGGGTGCCCGCAGCCGGGTGGTGGTTCTCTGGAGTGGTTCTCTGGAGAGCCAGGCACATAGCTCGAGGAATGTCTGCTTTCGCATGTGAAAGTTCTGGAGCCATTGCTGGTTGTCCCATTGCCCCAGGACCAGCCGGTCCCACCAGTCGGTGCTGGTGTCCAGTCTCCAGAAAGACCTCTCCATCCTGGGGTAGGGATGCCATGGCCTCCCTAGTGAGGGAGTCCAGAGCGACCTGCACCTCAAGGTCCTGGAGGAGGAGTGCAGCAGCCTCGAGCAGCAGCTGCAGGCAATCCAAAATGGCCGGAAGGGCCCAGAGCAGGCACAAGGCCACCCCTGGCTCCATGGTAGAAAAAGAGAGCTGAGGTCCAAAAATCAGCCAAAGGCACTAAAAGGCACAAGGCAGTGATATCCAAGAATGCAGAGGGCACCCACAAATAGAACTGCTATGGCTGTCAGTCCCTGCAAGAGGTCCTATAGCACACAGCAGGAGAGAAACGGCTGTCCGGGGAGATCCCTTTTAGCACGTGTCTCAAAGGAGCTCCAGCCCCCGCCCCCGGAAAGGACTGCTGCCCTTTTGCCCTCTTCAAAACGGTTCTGGGCTTTTGCTTTTGTGCAAAAACGTCCCGCCAATGTAGACGCACTTTTGCGCAAAAGCGAATCGTTCTTACAATGAGTCCTGGACCAATATAGACGCTCTCTTGCACAAATACTCTAACGCAAAAACTCTTGTGTTAAAAGTATTTGCGCAAAATCATGCCAATGTAGACGTAGCCTAAGGCTACGTCTAGACTGGCAAGATTTAGAGCAAATACTCTAAACGCAAGAGTTTTTGCGTTAGAGTATTTGAGTAAGAGAGTGTCTATACTGGCATGTGCCTTTGAACAAAAGATTTGCTTTTGCACAAAAGCATCCGTGCCAGTGTAGACGCTCTCTTGCGCAAGAAAGCTCCAATGGCCATTTTAGCCATAGGGCTTTCTTGTGCAAGAAATTGATGTTACCTGTCTACACTGGCCTCTTGCGCAAGAGGACTTGCGCAAGAGGACTTATCCCTGAGCGGGAGCGTCAGAATATTCGCACAAGAAGCACTGATTTCATACATTAGAACGTCAGTGTTCTTGTGCAAATACTCGCGGCCATTGTAGACCGGTGGCAAGATTTTGCACAAAAGCGGCTGCTTTTGCGCTAAATCTTGCCAATGTAGATGTAGCCTAAGGCTGTGTCTAGACTGGCCTCTTTTTCCAGAAAATCAGCCGTTTTTCCGGAATAACTTGCCAGCTGTCTACACTGGCCGCTTGAATTTCCGCAAAAGCACTCATGATCTCATGTAAGATTGTCAGTGTTTTTGCGGAAATACTATGCTGCTCCCGTTCGGGCAAAAGTCTTTTTCCAAAAAACTTTTGCTCAAAAGGGCCAGTGCAGACAGCAGAGATTTGTTTTCCGCAAAAAAGCCCTGATAGCGAAAATGGCGATCGGGGCTTTTTTGCGGAAAATCGCGTCTAGATTGGCCATGGACGCCTTTCCACAAAAAGTGCTTTTGCGGAAAAGCGTCCTGCCAATCTAGACGTGCTTTTCCAAAAATGCTTTTATCGGAAAACTTTTCCGTTAAAAGCATTTCTGGAAAATCATACCAGTCTAGACGTAGCCTAAGAATAAAACCCAGCCCTGGGAGAGCACAGAGCCTCACAACTGAGACAGGTACTAGCTAATCAGGACCCAGCTGAGGGGAGTATAAATGAAGGCTCCTGGAGAGAAGAAGACAGATACAGACTGATTCTTGATCTGTGTGGAGTTAGGCAGGTGCCTAACACTATCTTAAAAACCAAATAGTATAGCAGCACCTTAAAGACTAAGAAAACATATAGATGGTATCATGAGCTTTCGTGGATGCAACCCACTTCTTCAGATGAATGGAGTATTAAAGGTCCAGTTCCAAAATATATAGGGAATGGGGGAGGGGAGAAGGAAGGGACAAAGGAGGAAAAAATGTCAATTACAGTGTTCATGTTACATGAAGCTGATAGAAGGAAAAAAAAGTCAATTAGAGCATTCATGTTCTCTATCAGCTTCATGTAATGTGAACACTCTAATTGACATTTTTTCCTCCTCTGTCCTTTCCTTCTCCCCTCCCCCATTCCCTATATATTTTGGAATTGGACCTTTAATACTCCATTCATCTGAAGAAGTGGGCTGTGCCCAAGAAAGCTCATGATACCATCTACATGTTTTGTTAGTCTTTAAGGTGCTGCTAGACTATTCTTTGTTTGTTTGTTTTTATTTTTTATGTTTTTCCAGTTATAGACTAACTTGGCCACTCCCTGAATCTTTTTTACTATCTTAAAAGAAACTGTTTAGGTTTCTAAACTGCCTGAGTCCAGGAAAGGGGTTCCCAGCTCTGGCTCCTACACAGCGATAAGTATCTCCCTGAAGCCCAGACTTAAGAGCTAAATTCCCATGAGGGCGAGGGGTCTTAGAATGCATGCCTGGCATTGGCAGCTACCATTGACTCTCTTAGGCAGTTCCTTGGCTAGTGTTTTGACTTTTGTGGATAGCATCTAAGGGTATGTCTACACTATAGAAAAGATTGAAGCTGCCTCAGTCAATCTTCCAGGGTTTGAATTAGTGGGCCTAGTGAAGACACACTAATTCAAACCAAGAGGGGCACTCCAGTTGATTCCAGTAGTCCTGCTTCCATGAGGAGTGTAAGGGAAGTCAAAGGGAGAGTGACTTCCTGTAGTGTGGACAGTGCCAAAAGTTGAGTTAAGGTACTTCAACTTCAGCTATGCAATTAACATAGCTGAAGTTGCATATCTTAATTCGACCTTATCCTCTAGTGTAGACATACTCTCTCCCCATGCTTTGTATAGGGATCCTATGTAAGAGAAACTATAAACACCCCATAAGCTCTATAGTTCAGACATATACTGCCAAAGAGAATGGCCCTGCGTTCAAATCCATTTTCCACAGCAACAAGGCAAGTTAAAACAGGGTGTCCCACATTGTGGGTAAGTGCTTTACCCAGTGTGTTAAACGTTATAAGAGGAGTGACAACACCTCTTCCTATTTGGCTGTGAATCTCAAAGCGAGAGATATGCTTCCCTCTGCCCCCAATATAAATGCCTAAATCCATTTGGTAAGTCAGGTGTAGATCTACACACCTCATTGACATTTCTTATTTTAGGCTCTACGACTATGTCTACACTGGCAGGTTGTTGTGCCAGAAGTATGCAAATGAGGCTAAGCGTGGGATATCGCCGAGCCTCATTTGCATACCTAATGAGCCGCTATTTTTGTGGAAGAGGCTCTTGCGCTCAAAGGAGCTGTCTACACTGCCCCTTTTTGCACAAGAAAAACCCTCTTGCGCAATGGCGTTATTCCTGAAAATAATCAGCGTAGCGGCATTGCGCAAGAGGGTTTTTCTTGCGCAAGAAGGGGCAGTGTAGACAGCTCTTCCACAAAATGGCGGCTCATTAGTTATGCAAATGAGGCTCAGCGATATTCCACGCTTAGCCTCATTTGCATACTTCTGGTGCAACAACCTGCCAGTGCAGACCAGGCTTTAAGCACCTAATTTTCTCTGTGCATTGTGCTTTCCTCTGGGTGTCTAATTGAAGCCTGTGGATTCCAATAGTCACTAGGTCCCCTGGGGTTAGGTCAGGGTTTCCATAGACCAAGAATTTAAGGACAGTTGGAGTTCAATCACTATGGAACTTCCTCATTCCATCAGATAACCCTTACCTTTTAAAAAGGCACATTTCATCTAGTGATTGTCTTAAATCTATTCTGGAATGTTTCCAAACCCAGGACTGTATATCACCAGCAACCGTGTGTGACCACAAATATCGAGAAGCTCGATTCTGCAAATACATGTTCATGGTCTCTTATAAAATCAACATCTATAGAAATATATATACATTCTGAACTTGCATGGCTTATCTTTCGTCTTCCGTAAATCCTTATGAGGAGACAAACTTCCCAAATCAGTGACTTGGAAGCATAAATACTTACAATGGCCCTTTAAGAAGTAATATACCAGTGGTAATATATACCAGGAGCAAGAGGAAACAGTTGACAGCAGTAATATATACCAGGAGCAAGAGGCAACAAAGACTTTTACAATTACAGAAAAGGAAATAACTCAGGTAATGTTCTATATTAACTGGGAAGGGGAGCACAAGAGCTGATTGAGGAAGCTTGGAAGGGAAACATAGATGGAAATGGTAGAAAAAAAAGGACAAAACAACTGTAGATTTTCTTAGAGTACCAGATCTATCTAATTATGTATCTGTAAAGCACTTAGTACATTTTTGGGTGATGTAAACAATATTAAAAGCTTTACACAGTTTCAAAGAACATATAAAAGATTTGTTTACCATAATTCTAAAATTTTCTTCACTCAGGTTTTGAACATTAGAGAGGGCACTGAAGCAAGCAATTTATAAAGGTATGCAAGCAAAAGTATGTTCTAAAAACTAGAGTCATTCTCAGAAGCCCTGTTCAACTGGAAAATATCACTGCCTAATGACTGACTTTAATCTTTGTAGTATCTTTCCAGTTGAATTAAATGCTCTCTACATAAAAATCTAACCCAGTGTATCTGTGAAAAGCATTACTCCTACAATGTTTTCCGGGGAATTACCCATACAAGAGTTAAACAGGCAGAGAGCTATGATTGCAATGGCTGTGATGGCGAGTTGGGGAGCCCCCAATTCTGCACCCACATCCGCAAGCATATGTGACTCTCAGCCGGCAGGTAAAACAGAAGGTTTACTGGTTCACAGAAACACAGCGTAGCTTAGGACCAGTGTTAGCACAGGAGCCAGGGTAGGCAGGCTTAGTCCTCGGGGCGGGGGAGAGGGGGAAGGGCTCACGGGCCCTGAACCCCCTTTTCTGCTCCCAGTCTACTCTCCTCATCCTACTCAACAGAGACTGCCTTACCCCCCACAGCCACTGCTCACATGCCCCAGGCAGCCCCGCTTCCTCCATCCTCCTCCTTCCAGGCCCAAGGTGATATGTTCTGTCCCCAGGGCCTCAGGATGTGAGAGGCTGCACATACTTCCCCAGTGAGTCTCACTCAGCCTCCCCCTCCTCATGCAGTTAGTGTTGCCGGGTCTGGGGAAACGGAGGCACACCCACACACACTGTCACTACAGAGCAGCATAGGACAGTAGTATCACATATAATCCTATAAAGCAAACGGTGAATGCAACACCAGAGCGAGTATAGGATTACAGAAGGAGACAGCATCCCCACTAAGTCACAATGGAGTTCCACATATCTACAGGGGTTTGTCTCTACGTAGCTAAATAGAGGATCAGAATCTTATGGGCTGTGTCTAGACTGCATCCCTTTTCCGTAAAAGGGATGCAAATTAGACACATCGCAATTGCAAATGAAGCGGGGATTTAAACCTCCCCCCCGCTTCATTTGCATAAACATAGCTGTTGCTTTTTTCCAGCTCGGAGCTTTGCCGGAAAAAAGCGCCAGTCTAGACGCGGATCTTTCGGAAAATAAAGCCTTTTCCGAAAGATCCCTTATTCCTTATTTTAAGAGGAATAAGAGATCTTTCGGAAAAGGCTTTATTTTCCGAAAGATCCGCGTCTAGACTGGCGCTTTTTTCCGGCAAAGCTCTGAGCTGGAAAAAAGCAACAGCCATGTTTATGCAAATGAAGCGGGGGGGAGGTTTAAATCCCCGCTTCATTTGCAATTGCGATGTGTCTAATTTGCATCCCTTTTACGGAAAAGGGATGCAGTCTAGATACAGCCATGGAGTAATGCTAAAACACTTTCTTCTACCCCCTTATATCAGGATTGGGCAAATACCTGCCTGTGGGCCTGATCCAGTCTGCCAGGGTTAGCTCCTGATGGGCCCTCACTGCTATATTTACCTGCATGGCCACAGATACCAGCAAACGGTGATCAACTACTTTTGGCCATGGATGGCCATTTCCAGCCAATGGGAGCTGCGGGGAGTGGTGTTCTGGGCTGCACTGCTTCCTGCTGCTCGCATTAGGTGATCGTCAGCCAAGGAGAGCTGTGACTGCTGGTACCTGTGGCCATGCATGTAAATATAGTGGTGGCAGCCTGCCAGAGGTTAACCCTAGTGAACCATCGTTGTTATTGGCTACCCCTGCCCTGTAATATTCTTGCATATTACACTGATCGGCAGCTTTCTGGAACCATGGTAATCTAATGCACACAGTGTGGGTGCATGTAGCAGATTACTGATTTAACTGAGGCTGAGATGGCCACGTGAGTATGTAGCAAGTCCCATAAAAATGATAATTTTACTGTGAAATCTACAAACTATGAGTGTGCAAGTACAATAACTCCTTGCACAAATGTGTCACTTTGGAAAACCAGTCTAGAAGATCACAAAGATATTTGTGCATCTATAACAAGAAGAGGTGCACAGTACCACATTCAAAACAGACTGTGCCCCATGCTTTCTGTCATGGCTTGAGGACAATACTTTTGTCTCTTCCCTGTACGTTCTTAACTTTGTACCAAAGAAAATGCACGCTTGACTAACAAAACCCCTTTTTCTACACTATGTAAAAATGCACGTGAAAACTGTATATCTGACAAGTGCTTCCAATTAAATATGCAAAGGGTGCGGTCGAGAGCAGGCCTATTGAGGGTTCTGCTCCCTCCCTGGGGGCTGGCCTGCTGCCTCACAGCTAAAACTCCCCCTTGCAACCTCCTACCCTCAAGTCCACGGACGGGGAGAGTGATGCTGTGTAATAGAGTCGCTGTACCCGCCCCACCCCCACCCTCGCATCGCTCGCCTCCTCCCTGGCCCCGCCCCCTCCCGCAGCCGCTAGCGCACCACGTGGCTCCCCTGGACATCCGGGCGAGCGCTGGGCGGAGCCGAAGGCGTGAAGGGGGCGGAGCCCTCCCGGCCAGCGCGCGAGGCGCAGGAGACGTATTCGCGCGCCGGGGACGTTACCGCCCCTTCTCTCCGCCCCCTCCCCCCACCCCGCGAGGAAGCCGCCGCCCCCGGCCGGCCATGGAGACGCGGCGCTGAGGAGGGCTCCGGAGGCAGCGGCGTGCGGGAGACGCGGCGGCCGGGGAGCAGCGCCGGGGGGCGGCGGAGGGGTCCCAGCGGGCTGCGAGGCGCGGAGGGCGGCGGCTTCCCGTGTAACCGACTCGCGCTGCGCCCGGAGCGGCGCTGGCGGCGGCCGCGGAAGGGGCGGCTCGGCCAGTCGGAGGCGGGAGCGGCCGCACGCGCCGGGACTCGGGGGGGAGCCTCCGCTGCCTGCCGGGAGGCGGCCCCCGCCCCAGCCCCAGCCGCGCCTGAACTTGGCGAGAGGGACGGAGCCTGCCCGCGCCCCGCCGGGCACCGGAGGATTCACCCGGCTCGTCGCCGCGCCCCTGGTGCCCCCCTGCGGCCGGGCGGCTGCTGCTGCCGCTGTCCCCAGGAGCGGGGCCGGGGGGCTCGGCGCTCTCCGGCCGGCGGCCGCTACGTCCCTCGGCTGCGGGCCGGGGCCATCGCTTGCGGACGGGGCGCTGAGGTGAGTGAGGCTTTCGGGGTGGGGGTTGTTTCTCGTCTCCCCTGCCCGCGTGCGGGGCCCAGCGGCGGCCGCTGGCTCGGGCGCTTCCCCCGCCTCGAGGAAGCGAGTCCGTGAAAAGCAGAAACTGGTTCTTGTTGGCGGCTCCTCGTCATCACCCCGGGAGGAGCGGAGCCAGCCGAACCTCTCGGAGCCCCCGGGGCGAAAAAACCCGCTGCCCCCCCGGACTGGGGCTTGCAGGAGAGCTGGTGTGGGAAGGGGACGGAGTGTTTAGGGAATGGAAGATCTGCTCCTACGGGCACGGAACTTGCTCTGGAGCCTGGGGTCAGAAGAGTAACAGCTGCATCCCCCAGCGCTTCCCCTTTGCACCACTGTCACATTAAGTTTGATCAGTTAATGGCTATTACATAATGTGTGACTAATATTTGAGATTCGTATCCAGCGTGAGGAGGATTTGTTTTATTTCCTTTTTAATTCATAAAGCTGAAGAGGATAAAAAACGAAGGGTTTTGTTTTGGCGGTTGCTTTAAAACAAGTTTGTGTGTGTGTGTGTGTGTGTGTGTGTGTGACTCTGCTGCTTGTTTTATTAGTGAGCTGGTATCTTAAGAAAGAAGCTTTCTTCTTTCTCAGAAGATTTGCTGCGAAATATGGCCATATCTTTTAGGTCACAGTATTTCATTGCTTTCCTCAGCATCCAGAGCCTGTTACGGCTACACTTCTGGGGGTGAGAGGCCGACTAAAGGCTGTCTTTCTGTACAGCAGCTGCTTTGGAAGATATTTTTTGTGGTGGTGAAAAAAGTGAGCCGTAATTTTCTGTTCTCTGTATAAAATTGTGTTGGTGACTGTAAATTTACAGCAGCCAACAGCTGTACAAGCCAACACTATGCAACTAGCTAAGTATTTTATACACTCTATTACTCCCTCACTAGGAAACAGTGGCAATCGTGCTGTCTGTTGTATTTCTGACACTTAAAGCACCAGATAATCCATTTTTATTTCAAAAGCTTGTTTATAGTGGAGAAAGCATTTCCTTTCCCATTGCCAGCTTCATCTTGTTCCAGGGTCGGAAAATTTTATTCTGGTTCTTCATTTAATGCTGGATTGTTCTATTTTAGTAAATCATTTTGATAGGGTGTTATCACATTTCAATAAATAATTACTAGTTTTGCTAAGTTGGCTATAAAATCTCTATACAGCTCAGCACGCAAATCTTTCTAGAACCAGTGGTGTTGGTAAAATTGCATATGCTCGGTTAACAAGAGGTGATGTGAACGCTATCTTTGTAGCTTCTTCAGCACACCAACGGCATCGTTTCTGAGCTGAGACTTCTGGGATCCAGGAGCGAGAGTGCTCTTGGAATTTTATTACGGAGCACTATTTTCAGAATGGTAGATTTTATAAAGATTTGTTTGAGATGGACAGTAGACTTTAGAGATGAAAATAAGTGTCACAGAAATTCCACAAGTACTGTATGACTGGCATTAGGATGGTTTAGTTTTCAGGTGATGCAGTTATGTTTTACATATATGCTTTAAAAAATGTTCCTGTCTTCTCTCATTGAATTTGTTGAAAGATAATGGAACAAAGCAGACTAGATAGTTTTAAAAAATGAAAGTGGAGATGAATCTTAGAGTGATTCATGTGTGCCAAACTGTTGTGTTGGCAGAGCAGGATGCTGCTATCTTGTCAGCGAAGGCTGTTTGTCTTCACTGCCCTTTTCTTTGGCAAGGCTAGTATTCAAGAACCCATGTATATGTAAATGTTCATGTTAAATTATTTACCTTAAATGACTGAAGATTCTTTTCTTGGGAAAATAAGTGTGTATTAATAGAGCTCATCTAATAAATCTTAGGTCACTTTTTAAAATTACACTATAAAAACACTTTAATTTGTCAAATATTTATCAGTTAAATATAAAATGTGAGTGGTTTTATATATTAAATGTCTTGGTGACATCAGTCTGCTGTTATCCAGCACTTTTTTCACCAGCACTAAAGTTATCAATTCACAAAACCAGTACAGTATAAATGTAAACAATTGTGTTCTCTAAATTACTTTGTCAGTGCAGTTCTGCATTGAACTACAAGATATTGTATAATAATAATATTCAAGATGATTGAACTAGTGGTGTATATGATACAATTCATTTTCTCTTCCCAATTCCTGGGGCATCCTTATATCTTATTTGTCTTGTTGAGTCTTTCATTGAGCAGAGGTATTCCTTGAGCTGCCCAGAACCTTTTCCTGAGCTTACAGTTATTTTAGAATACTGAATTACAAATGCAATCCACAGTATTCTCATATTACTTTGCATTTATTGACATTGAAGTTTATTGGACATCCTGTTTCCTGTTCACCTAACTCAGTGGTCTCCAATCTTTTTAACCACAAGATCACTCTTTCAATTTGAAGTGCAATATAAGATCTACCTCAAACCCAAATACCCTTGCCCTGCTTTCTTCCTGTCCCTGTTCTGAGGCCCCGCCCTTGCTCCACCCCTTGCCCTGCTTTCTTTCTGTCCCTTCTCCGAGGCCCCGCCCTTGCTCCACCCCTTCTCCAAGGCCTCACTCTGTTCACTCCATCCTCTCTCTTTCACGAAGCTGGGGTAGGGATTTGGGATGCAGGCACTGGTCTTGGGCTGAGGGTGGGAGGGGCCCTGGGTTTAGCCCAGGATAGGGGTTTGGAGTCCAGGAGGGGGTTCAGGGTACAAGCTTTGGGAAGAAGTTTGGGTGCTGGGGGATTCACGTCGGGCAGGAGGTTGGGTGTAAGAGAAGGTTCAGGAAGCAGGCTCTGGTTGGGCACCGTTTAACTGAGATGGCTTCCCGGTGGTGGAGCATTGGGGTTAAGGCTAGCTTACTCCTGCACTGGCCCTACACTACTCCTGAAAGCAGCTGGTATGTACAGGCACTGAGTCCACAGCTTATACTGGCTATGGTTTCCCATTACTGATCAATGGGAGCTGCAGGAGTGGTGTCTGCCGGCAAGGACAGCATGTGGAGACTCCCTGTTCTCCCTTTCTCAGAGGCTGCAGGGACATGACAACCACTTCTAGGAGCAGCAATTACCATAGAGATAATTACTCCAGCCATGACAGGTTAGGCATTTTAGAACTCACTACTCAATATTAAATTTAAGCATGAGAGAGAAATGCAAATAATGAAATGACCAGACCAGTCAAAAACCAAACATAGCACACTTTGTGAGCCGTAAAAGAAGTAACAACAACAACCCACGTATGTGTTGGATTGGTAGGAGAGTGAAGTACAGTGCGTGTTTGTGAGAATGGCAGAGGCACACACATTGTGTGAAAGTGACAGATTTGCTTTGTCAAGCTCCGTCCATCCCCTTTTCGCTGTGGAGGGAGCTTGGCAAAGCAAATGTCTGTCACTTTCAGTGCCCCCCCCCACCTTTCTCCCTCCCATACCCTGCACAAGCAGGAGGATCTGGGGGGGGGGGAGGGGGAAAAGGGGAGCTCCAGGACAGTGGGTGGAGGGGCAACTGAATTGCCAGCACTTGATAGCTTCCTGGCTAAAACCCATCAGGATCATCTGTCAGTTGATCTGGGATCTACTGGTTGGTGACTTAACTCGATACAGGTCTCTCTGAATTTCGTGAATTTTTCTGTGAACTTAACTAATTTTGTAATCTGGAGGCTTTGCTATATCACTCCTTACCCTGTATTCAGGTTTGTTAAAATATATTAAACACTGCTCCTAATATATGTCTGCCCAGTGCTAATATTTTGTGTATTTCAAATATGTCTATTGATACTTCTGGGAAAATTTTGCACCACTACCCATCTGTAGAATTCATGTCCCCCCACAGATTTCTTTGCTTCCCCTCAGGAAAATGACTTTCTGACATGGAAGCAAGAGGAAGCTGCAAGAACAATCACATGCCATCCTTGGTAGCACAGATGCATTGATTCATGCATCCAGTGTAACTGGTAGGGGGTAAATCAAAGCAAGGTTAGGGACATCCAAGCCAGTGACTTCTAGCTGAGGCAGGAGAGGCCAAGACACCCCTTGCAAGGAATAACTGGGGCTATCTCACACCCACCTCCAGAAACCTTCCTCAGCTGCATGTTTCCTGCCCCAAATGCTCCTCAACTGTAGGGGTGAGTTTGCTGTAAGGGGGAGTTGTTCTCCTATCCACCCAGCCTATGTGCATTTGGACTTCCCATGCCTAGACATCCCTGCCAAGCCTTAGCTGGTACATCCAGATCCCTCTTAGCCCTCCATGCACAAACCCTACCCCAATGAACCTCAACCCCTGCATTTAAACCACTCCCTCTAAGCTCTGTGCTTGAACACCTACCCTAATAAGCCTCACCACCTGCACCACTCAATCCCCACAGCCATATTCTCATGCCCCTGACACCCAATTAGCTGCACCCATAATTCCACTGCCCCACCACCCAGACTACTGAGACACCCAAATTATTTGGCTGAGACCCAACTATATTCACTTGAAAGTCCCTGCAAAGGCTCAATGCCCCTGCACTTCAAACCTTCTTCCCATAAGCCTTTGTTCATATAGATACCTATATCTCCACACTGAGGTGCTTACACTCATCATGTGTTTCCCAGAATCCTTTTGCCTCACACTTGGGTCTTTCCACACTGAGCCCTTCACACTTGGATTCTGCCTGGTTGAGCCTACCTGTTTTCCCTATACCTGGTACTCCTGGCACAGATGAGCATGGCCTCAGGGTGTTTCTGGGGTATGTCGAGGCCTTGGATGAGTGCAGCTTCACTGCTGAGTCTGTGTCCTTGTGGTGGGAGTGATCTCTCATCTTCATGCAGCCAGTGACAAAGCGAAGCCTGTGTATTTATTGACAAATAAATCTTGCAGCATTTTAAAACATTTTGTGCAGAATTCTTAATTTGTTGGCACAGAATGCCCTTGGGATACTCTTAGCTTCCTATTTTTTTTTATCCAGGAATAAAACAAATTATTAGAAAAATAATTCTTGGGGAAAATCACCTTCTGCAGTACTATCAATTTACTGAACATGATGCTGACTTTCTAAATGTGAGTAAAGCATGCTTTAACTATGTGACTTGTACATCTTACAGGTATTCCTCCAATACCCCTGAACACTTTATAAAAGGAAAAATCTTTGATCAAATTTGGTCCATTATGTGGAATAAACCATCATAAAATCTAAAGGAGTTGACACATTTTGAGTTAGTATATTAAAGAGCTGGTTAACATTTTCATTGGTTGCTTTTTTGATAATTTAAATATATGGGTTTATGCAACTGAGTACAAAGATTTTAAAGGAAATCTTTTCAATATAAATAAAAACCACTGTCTTTGAAAATTGCATAAAGTCTTCTTACTATGTATTTTTAAACTCTGTATGTTTGGCAGTCTGTGTATCCATTTGTTCAAGAACCCCTCCTGAAAGGTAAGAATTAGGACCACCAAATTTGGTATGAAGCTGCTTCTTATCATAACTTAAGACAACATAAGGGTTAAGGATGTTAAGTAGTGTGTATTTCACTAATTGAGTAGTAGATGCATTTTTCGTCAACTATTCGATTAGTAGATAGGGTGGGTTTGCCTCTTTGAAACGCCGCTACAACGTTTCAAAGCAGCAGCAGCGCTGCACGGAACCTGGGCTCCCTGCGGTGCTGCAGCTTTGAAGTACCCCGTTTTCTCTCTCCTCCCCCCCCCTCCCCGCTGCCTCTAATAGAGGCAGCGGGGGGAGGGGGGAAACGGGGGGAGGGGGGAAACGGATTAATTGCCTATCCTGTCAGCTATCTGATATGCATTTGTTTATCAGAGAGTCAACTAGTCCTTAACATCCTAAGTAAGAGTTTGGTTGTGCTAGGAAAATAGGATGTGCCTGGAACGGGATGCTTCTTATAATACTGTATATTAAAGAGACAGATTCACCTGGCAGATGAAAGGGGCTGGCTGGGGCATCCCCCTCTTCAGGACTGTCTCAGCCCAGAGCCTCCCACTCCCCAGGGGCCCTTAAGGGTATTGGGGGTGGCTGAAGCGCCTCTCTCCTTTCCTCTGATTTGTATGGGAACATTGCTGGCTGTTTCCTTTCATCAGAGACTGAGGGGGAAGTGCACCATTTGATTCGTTCCTCTCTCTGGCTCAGGAATGCAAGAGATAGATGAACCTGGACCTGCCCCAGGAGAGGGACATGTACCCCTCTCCCAGCTGTGCCCTCTAACAAGATTTTGTTTATACTTTGAAACCTTGGACTGTTTAGGTGACCAAGAGCAGTTTATACTTGATTTCCTGTCCCTTTAGTTCAGGAGTCGTCAATAGGTAGACCACAGGCCACATCTGGACTTCCCCTCCTCCACTCACCTTTTGT
Source organism: Pelodiscus sinensis (assembly GCF_052426305.1). NCBI lineage: Eukaryota > Metazoa > Chordata > Testudines > Trionychidae > Pelodiscus > Pelodiscus sinensis. The sequence continues at coordinate 154,181,466 of NC_143053.1, forward strand.
TTGTTTTCCCTTTGAAGTCTGGACCTTATAAGAATGGCCATACTGGGTCAGACCAAAGGTCCGTCTAGCCCAATATCCTGTCAGCTGACAGTGGCCAATACCAGATGCCCCAGAGGGAGGGAACACAACAGGTAATCATTGTGTGATCCCTCTCCTGTCATCCATTTCCAAAGAAACAGAGGCTAGGGACACCATTCCTACACCTCCTGGCTAATAGTCATTGGTGGACCTAACCTCCATGAATCTATCTAGCTTTTTTTAAACCTGTTAAGGTATATCTACATAACTTTTCAAAATAACTGGCGTTACTTTGAAATAACTTAGTCCATGTCTACACAACAGGCAATTATTTTGAAATACAGGCAGTCCCCGGGTTACATGGATCCGACTTACATCGGATCCCTACTTGCAAACGGGGTGAGGCAACCCCGCACTAGCTGCTTCCCCCCAGCAGACCAGGGAGATACAAAGCTAGAGCCCCGCCCAGCAGACCAGGGAGACATGGAGCAGCTTTTCTCAGCAGACACCTCAGCTTGAGAATAAAGGACTGAGGGAAGTGAGGTGTGGGAGAATAAAACGGAGCTCTGGAGAAATGTTTGGCTAGAGTTTCCCCTACAATATGTACCAGTTCCGACTTACATACAAATTCAACTTAAGAACAAACCTACAGTCCCTATCTTGTACAACCCAGGGACTGCCTGTAATGAAATACTGTCAAGATGGAGAACTTCTTACTCTGACTTCTGTAACCCTCATTGTACGAGGAGTAAGGGAAGTCAGAGGAAGTGTGTGATTTCGAAATAAGTCCTTTGTAGATGCTCCCAATTTCTAAATAAGTTATTTTGAAATAAGCTACACAATTGACTAAGTTCAATTTGTGTAGCTTATTTCAAGTTAAGCCCTGCTGTGTATACACCCATAAAGTCCTAGTTTTCACAACATCATCTGGCAAGGAGTTCCACAGGTTGACTGTGCTGAGTGAAGAAAAACTTCCTTTTGTTTGGTTGAAACCTGCTGCCTATTAATTACATGTGGTGACCCCTCCCCTAGTTCTTATTGTGGGAATAAGTAAATAACTTTTCCTTATTCACTTTTTCCACATCAGTCATTATTTTATAGACTTATTGACTATACTTTGACCAAGAAACTTGGACCTGTCCTAAATATAGACTGACCTTGAAGGATCTGGGGACCTGTGTATCTGCTTCAGTGTTCCTTGAGGTTGATTTTAAAATATGCTGTAAATGTAAAAGCAATTTAAATGTTTCATATTCATATACCAACTCTCCCAGTTTGTGGCAGTACAATCACATTTTCCAGTTTTTATATATATTTTTTCTGTTCTGCAGCTATGGGAGAACACAGTGGAAGCTCACTGTAGAGGGGGAATGGTGAGTCAGATAATACAAAATTATTTACAAAATAGGCAACTTTAATAGTTCAATTACATTCATGTTGGGGTTAACTAAAACTTTTATTCTTGATGCCATATTTTACCAAAAGAGTTGTAAGCAAGACACAAGAAGTAATTCTTCTCTACTCTGCATTGATAAGGCATCAACTGTATAGTGTCCATTTCTGGATGCCAAATTTCAGGAATGATGTGGACATATTGGAGAAAGTCCAGAGAAGTGCCCCCCCCCAAAAAAAACCCCAACCCCCCCATTCAAAATTAAAATATTATTTGAGGTCTTGAAATCATGACCTAGGAGAGATTAAAAAAAATGTTTCTTCTGGAGAAGTGGACTGAGAAGGGACAGAAGTACACAAAATATTGTTACAAGGAAGAGAGAGAAATTGTTCTTAATTTCTCAAGATAGGACAAGAAACAATGTGTTTAAATTGCAGGAAGAAGGGGTTAGGTTGGATATTAGTAAAGCTTACCTATCGGGGTAGTTAAGCATTGGAACAAATTGCCTATGCAGATTGCAGAATCTCACTTATTTAAGAGCAAGTTAGATAAACACCTGTCAGGAATGGTCTGGCTGTTACATGGTCCTACTTTGTCCTGTAGAGGTTCCTTCCAGTCCTCCACTTCTATGATTCTATGCAAACCTAAATAGCCCATATTTAACTATCTTAGGCCAACTTATTCTGTGGGACATTCTGGTGAAATTGCAGTCAGGAGGTACTGGAGTTGTATGCCTTTGTAACTCACTTCCTACCTTGGTATGTTTTTAACTAATGTTGAACTTTCAGTGTGTGGTGAGAGGCTTCTCTCTCTTTCCTTGTCCATAATTAGGTGGGTAGCAGTGGTATAGGACTCTTGGAAGGGGATGTTAAATAAAACGTTTGTTTTACTAGGTATTTGGTTTGGAGAAACTCATAGCTTCCCCCCCCCCCCCCTTTTTTTGTGTGTGCAAGATTTTTAATAGAGCCTTGGATAGAGATATCAGTATATGCTCGTTAGGGTTAAAAAAAATCTTGAAAAAGTTTGTGTAAGTTGATGTTCCTTTAAAGTAGGGCATGGGGTACCATTTATGTGTTGGGGGGGCTCTGATCCACAGAAAACTCAGAGGTCATGCACAAGTGAGAAGTGGGAGGGGAGGAGGGGATGTGGACCCTAACAGATGTGGCCTCCAACTGAGAAGCCGGAAAAAAAAGACAGTCACTGTTCCTCTCAAGGTCTAGCCCCACAGTGTGGGGTGGGACGGAGGGAAGTGCTAAGACTCAGGTCTTACTCCTGGGACTAGGCTCTGGATGGGCCAAAAATGAGGGCTTCAGTGTGTGGGAGCGATACCAGGGAGCAAGCTCAGTGTAAGGGTACAGGGTCTAGGATTGGCTGTGTGGTGGGTCTGGGCCAGGAGGTAGGGGGCAGGTGTGGGTTCTGGGTGGGAGATGGGGTGCAAGAGCAGGCTGTGGCAGTAATTGGGGCACCTAACTGGCACAGTTCCCAAGGAGACACAGGTGGCTCTGCAACTCTGTGTAATGGAGGGAAGCATTGCCTGCAGGCACCATCCCTCACTGCTCTGATTGGCTGAGATTCCTGGCCAAAGGCAGCGGCAGCGGCGACGGAGGGGAGGGGGTTGTAGATGCTTGCAGGAAATTCATTCCTGAAGCAAGCAGAGCTGATGACTTCTCTCTGTCAGGGAGAGCCCAGGGATAGATGCAGTCTGTGGCTTGCCTTGATCTGGTCTGTGAGGCTCATGGCTGCTCGCTGCAATGTGGGAGCTGATGCTTGTGCTCCACCAACTCACCTCACAGAATGTAGGTTTCCTACCCCTGCTTTAAAGGAGTGCCGTTCAGCTCCAGAAATTTCTTTTGCAACTGGAAGAGTAAATTAATCAGTATGTGAGTGGTAGAGGAAGATTCAGTAAACAGAGAAACTATTAATGGGTCTCAGGCAACAATTTAAAACACTTGTGCCAGGAAGGAAATCAAGTACTATTTTTAATTCATACTATTTCATGTATCTCAGGAGCTTCAGTGCGTGAGTTTGACATTTGTTACAGTACCTTGGCATAATTTAGTTAAGACAGCATTAACTGGAAAAAAACACACCTATAGACTGACACGTGCATTCACTAGACAGGCTGATACTTTAAATATTGTTTTGAAAATATTGCACAGGCTAATGCTTTATTGATTAGTATTTATCTCATTAGAGGATCAGTAAGTTTTCACATAACTCGATCTTCACCTTTTCCCTGCTCTTATGAAATTTCCAGTTGGTGGATGCTATGGGTGAAGATTTTGGTTATGATGCTGTTAGTGAGCAGAACTAGTAGAATAGTCTTTGACGCTGCTGGTCTTGTTGAGCTTTCCTTAGCACTGAGAGCAGGATCAGCAGCAACTGCAGCTGCTGGGGGCACTTTTTGTAAGGGTGGAAAAATAAGTGTTTTCAGTCTTTTATCAATATACCATATAGTATCAACAGAACATTTTGTAGTTTTGCTTGCTTTAAGAAGTATTAAAAAACAAAGAAAGACCGTTTTACTCTGTTTAGCTAAACAGGAGTTGATATATTATTTATTTATTGCAGCACTAATGTAGATGAGGATCCAGCTGGCAGACCTTGTTTATCTTACAGATTTAAACTTGCTTTTTAGGTTGTAAATAGATTTTTTAACAGATTCAGTTGAGTAGTAAAAATGTAGGAAGCTTTTGTAAGGCTAGGTCAATTGCACAGGTGATAGAATCACTTTACTTTTTTGTAAAATTTCCCAGTGGAGACTGATTAAGTGCCCACAGTTCTTACAAAATAGCAATTCCCTATAAGGAGCATCAGAGTGAAATTTACTGGATTACGTCCATATCACTATTGCTCAGTTCTTGAGGTCATAACTTCTCATGTGAAAGAATTTCTTGCATGTGATAGGTGAAATCGTATGACAAATCAGTTTGTCATATATCAAAAGTGTCGAGCAATAGTACAGGCAGTCCCCGACTTATGCGGATCCGACTTATGTCGGAACCGCACTTAAGAACAGGGCTTTTCTCGCCCTGGAGCTCACGGGCGCCGGGTCGCCACCTGTGTCCTCCGTGGCGAGAAAAGCTTCTCCCGGTCTCCCTGGTCTGCTGGGGGGGTCCAGCGGACCAGGGGGAAAGGAGGGAGCAGGGAGACGGGGAGCAAAGTCTTGGAGCACACCCGCAGCGGAACAGCCCAGGCGCGCTTGGGCTGTCCCGCTGCCCGCGTGCTCTGCGGCTTTGCTCGGGGTCTCCCAGGTCAGCAGACCAGGGAGATGGAGCAAAGCCGTGGAGGACTTGGGCTGTCCCGCCACCCCCGTCTCCCTGGTCTGCTGGGGGGGGGGTGCAGCTAGTGCCCCCCCCAGCAGATCAGGCTTTTCTTGCCTACCCCTGGGGTAGAGCAGCTGGGGGCTGCCGGGTTGGTCCTGCAGCGCCGCTCCGGACCAACCAGGCAGCACCCCAGCTGCTCTGCCCCAGACGTCCCCAAGTCAGCCGCTGCTGAAACTGACCAGCGGCTGACTACAGGAAGACCGAGGCAGAGTTGCTGTGCCCCAGGCTTCCTGGAATCAGCCGCTGATCAGTTTCAGCAGCAGCTGACTTGGGGATGCCTCGGTTTCTTAAGTTGAATCCGTATGTAAGTCAGAACTGGCATCCAGATTCAGCTGCGGTTGAAACTGATCAGTTTCAGCAGCGGCTGACGCCAGTTCCGACTTACATACAGATTCAACTTAAGAACAAACCTACAGTACTTGTCTTGTACGTAACCCGGGGACTGCCTGTAATTGAGATTGTGGAAATTTAATACAGCTGTGACTCAGGTCTATTTACCTGTCAAGTCACTTGTTTAGCTTGTATCATACATCACAGTAGAATTCAGATCTTGCAGGTGCTACCTGCAGAAAGGTACTGGACTCTGACTTTTTTTTGCTATCAAATTATTTGGCCCTCAACACTGAAGTTTATGCATGCGTCACATTCAGCACCCCTGTGAGATACAGCTATATTATAATCCTCATTTTACAAAAGGGAAAACATAATTTGAGCTCCCTGTGGAGACAATGCAAAATCTGTTGTAGAGCTTTGAAACTGAACCCAGTTATTGAGTGTCTCGGTTTGTTAACAAGACGACCATCCTTTTTGATCGCTGTCTCCTCTTTGTGAAGTTCAAATTTGTTGTCATCTAAGATATTACATAAATCTGTCCTTTCCTTTTGAATCTATTCTCCCATTGGGTTAACTTCTTTCAATCCATTTTGCTGGTGATACTACCTGTACGGGGCTATCTCTTTGTTTGCTTTTCCCACTATGGTGTTCAAGTTTCTCAGTTGTCCTTTAGGCTGTCAGAAATGATTTCTGAAAAAGTGTGTGAAAATACTATTTTCTCTTTTTTTAAAAAAAAAACCCCTCTCCCCCCCCTCCAAAAAAAACCTATTGAGGTGGTTTTTTTCCATTTCATGAACGGTCATGGGTACATTTATATAAATGACATGTTTGAAAGTTTTTTGTACTGGAGATACGGTTTTCTTGAAACTGATAGAACAAGATTCTTGTCACTTCAGTTAGAAAATAAGGAAGTTTTAACTCTTAGTTCAACAAGGAATCAGTGGAATCATTGGTGAATGGGAACCAGAGTAGTAAAGTTAGTGGGTGAAATCATCGGTCGATTGTAGCTGAGAAGGGACCTTCTATGGCTATGAATTGTTTGTGATGGAGGAGAAAAAAGAGGTTGGGTACAAAAACTTTACTGCCAGGTAGCTGATCAAGCATGAGAAATGAATTGTAATGGCCAAGAGGAAAACTGATTTGTAGTATTACTATCATGGAGGTATCTGGTAGCACTTTCATGATAAGATTTCATTCTAAAAAGCTATAAAATGGCATACACATTCTATCTTCTCCCCCCCTTCCCCACCAATGTAGGTGACCAAATGTAACATTTTGCACATGGTTAGGTTTTTTTGGCCTTGAATTTTCTGTGATGGTGCATGTTTTTCATCCAGGTTTTAATAGGGAATACAGTATTTGAATTTGGGTTTTGATTAAAATTTTTCTTCAGCAATTTGGTTCCTTAGAACAGGGATTCTCAAACTTTTTTCTGGTAACTCTTTTGAGGCTTTGATGTAAGGATGTTAAATTTAGTTTAATCAACTAAATGTCTAGTTGATAGATTTTTCCATCAACTAGTTGATTAGTCAATAAGCGGGAGAGCGACAATGGGGTTAGCTCCCTGCCCAGAAGCTAACCCTGCTGCGGCTCTGCCTTTTAAATGTATTAAGAGCTTGTCGGCTATTAATACATTTAAAAGTCTGGTGCACAGCGGTGGGGGACCTAGCATGAGCCAAGAATCATTTGAGAAATTATCCTACCTAGTAGGCTCTTAATACATTTAAAAGATTAAAGCTCAGCAATGTGGGTGCCCAGTGTCAGCTGTCCTGGCTGATGCTGCCCCTTTTCTCCCTCCCTCCCCCGCTTTTTGCTTCTGATTTTTAAATGTATTAAGAGCTGGTAGGTTCTTAATACACTTAAAAAGCAGAGGTGCAGCTTCTGGGACTCAGCTGATTCCCAGCTCGTACCCGGTCCCCACTACCCCCATACGTCCCTAGAGACGGTGTTGGGGGGAACTGGCTTTTAAGCCAGCTCCCCCTCCCTTCCTGCCTTTGATAGAGGCAGCAAAGAGGGCGGGAGGGCAAGTGACTTGTTGAGGGTCTGGTTGACTATCTGATTAGCTTTTGCTTATTGGTTAGTCATCAAGTCCCTTGCATCCCTACTTTGATGATCTCCAGCCCCCAAAAAAGATGATAAATTACTATACAGGCAGTCCCTGGGTTACGTACAAGATAGGGACTGTAGGTTTGTTCTTAAGTTGAATCTGTATGTAAGTCGGAACTGGCGTCAGTCGCTGCTGAAACTGATCAGTTTCAACAGCGGCTGAATCTGGATGCCAGTTCTGACTTACATACGGATTCAACTTAAGAAACCCAGGCGTCCCCAAGTCAGCTGCTGCTGCTGAAACTGATCAGCGGCTAATTCCAGGAAGCCTGGGGCAGAGCAGCTGGGGTGCTGCTGGGTTGCTCCAGTAGCGCCGAGGAGCCGCGCTACTGGAGCAACCCAGCAGCACCCCAGCTGCTCTACCCCAGGCGTAGGCAAGAAAAGCCTAGTCTACTGGGGGGAGGAGGGGGGGGCACTAGCTGCACCCTCCCCCCCCCCCCCCCAGCAGACCAGGGAGACATGGGTGGCGGGACCGCCCGCGTCCTCCACGGCTTTGCTCCATCTCCCTGGTCTGCTGACCAGGGAGACGGGGAGCAAAGCCTTGGAGCACGCCCGCAGCGGGACAGCCCAGGCGCGCCTGGGCTGTCCCACTGCGGGCGTGGTCCGCGGCTTTGCTCCCGGTCTTCCTGCAGACCAGAGAGACGGGGAGCATCTTTTCTCGCCCTGGAGGATGGGGGTGGCGGGACTGCAGCGCATCTGGGCGTCCTGCCGCTTCAGTCCTCCGGGGCGAGAAAAGCCCCGTTCGTAACTGCGAATTCGACGTACGTCGGATCCGCGTAACTCGGGGACTGCCTGTACATACTGACAGGAGCATGAAATGAAGCATGTAATCATATATGGTGTGTAAGATGTGGTAATTCTACTTTTCTGCACCAGAATGGTAGCAGCTTGCTGTCTGTCATGAATGGCTGATAGAGAATAGTGACTAATATACCTTCCACAGCCCTGAGTGCTGAACAATATTTTTCTGATCTTGCAACCTTCTACAATAGACCTGTGATCACCTTTTGGGTTGGGACCCCCAGTTTGAGAAGTGCTGCCTTAGAGTATGTGCTAACTACCAGAGTCTGTTAGATGGTTTGGGGCAGTCATCCTGCACCCCCCCCACTCCTTGCTTTGGTGGAGATGCAGAGCTTGGGTGGCATGGGGGCCATCTCAGTTCCACTGGTTCCAATTGCTGTTCAAGAGAGTAGGAATCAGGGGCTTTGAGAAAGGCATGAAGTGGGGGCAGGGCAGAGGCTTGGGCCTGGGAAGGAGGTTGTCCTGGGCCCTATTCTGTCTTAGGAATGGCCTTGCTAACTGGCTAAACAGACTGTTCCACTTGGTGTTTAGCTGTGATGCTTGGAGTATCTTTCTCAGAGATCTGTGTCGCTTAAAATCTTCTCTCACTAATCAAAGTTGGTCTGATAAAAGATTAGTAATACATGTGTAGATAAACTGTGGTGACTCAAGTAGTTGTAATGTAATTAGTAATAGATGTTTTTAATACTTGAATTTAATGGCTAAAAATGACATTTCCATAATCACTAAAAATTATGCATTGGATATAGTAGTGTGGTAAGAACCGAATACACTTAACTTCTCAGCAGCTAGTCCTTCTGTTAGATTTTATCCTACTTTAGATGGTTTTGTGCACAGCTGCTGGAAGGTGAAAATTTCTCCATCAGCAATTTCTAGTCTGCCCTTGATAATTCCACCCCTTTCTTCACATACAATTGCTGCCAACCAAATCAGCATAAAATAAAAAAAGTTAAGCAATACACTGATTTGGTTAGGAAGCAGTCAGTATTGTTCTGTACATAAGACACGCGATATAAATCCACAAAAGCAAGGAAAGTAGAAGTTGCTGGACAATATGCACTGTATATTCCTTCACTGATGGGTGCACACTTTCACAACTGTCATACGTCATAGACTGCTTCACAATCTTTACTGTCACCTGAGGGTTCTAGTTTTTGAACACCTGTGTATTCTTTTGCAAATAGCCTTTCATCAAACTACCCTCTCCTAAAAGCTAGGGATGTAATAGTGTAGTTGATTAATCGATAAGCAAAAACGTATGGACTTAACACATTCCTCCTTGCCCCCCTTTCCCTCCCCCAGCCTATGGATATGAATGACTACTTGACTATACAATGAGCAAATGTTTATTGGATAGTCAACAGGCTACTTGACTAGTCGCTTCCCCCCTCCATTGCTGCCTCTATTAGAAAGATGCAGCAAGGGGGACGGGCAGAGAAGGGGGTGTTTCAAAGTGGCAGTGCCACATGGAGCCTGTGATCCCAACTGGCCTGGGCTGCACATAGCATTTCAAAGTGGCAGCACTGTGTGGAGCCCAGGGTCATCGGGGGAATCCCCTGATAACCCCAGTCTTCATATGGCGATGATGCTTTGAAATGCCGCAGGGGGCATGGGCAGACCCCATGCTCCCCACAGCACTTTCACCTTTGAAGTGTAGCAACAGCCCTGGGGTTCAGCTCGTGTTGGGTGCGGGAGCTCAACCCTTCCCCCTTCATACAGGGTTTGCTGCCACTCCACACTGCTACCTCTGTATCAGAGGCAGCAGTACGGAGCGACAGGCAGCCAGTCCGTGAGCAGAGCTGGTTTTACATGAAGAAAAGTGGCCTTTTAATTGAGGAAAATTGTAACTAGGGATGTTAAGTAGTGATTAATTTGCGAGTTGAGTAGTCCATCGACTACTCGACTAGTTGTTAGGGAAAGGCAGTTACAGTGCTCACTTCCAGGTCTCAGCACAACTTCTCCCCTCTCCCCCTTGCTCTGCACTCTTAAAGGGACAGATAGGAGCTGGCATGTAAAGATCTCTGGTCCCCAGCCGGGTCTCAGGATAACCCCTGTGCTACCTCTCTGCATTCTGAAAGGAACAGAGTAGCAGCAGCTGGTTCTGGGGGTTGGGGTGTCTCCCCAGAAGTTTTCTCCACTGCTCCACTGTCATGCTGCATTTTTAAAGGGACAGAGCAGCGGCAGCAATGGGAGGCGTGGGGTGGGGCTTGTGCTGAGAGACACCTGTGGGACCAGCTGCTGCTGGTCTGTCCCTTTCAGAATGCAGAGTGGCAGCCGGGGGTGGGGGTTGTCCTGAGACCCAGCAGAGGACCAGAGATTGAGCCAGCATCTTTGTGCATTGGATCCACTGTCCCTTTAAGAGCACAGAGCTCTGTGCTCTTAGTGAGAGATTGAGTGGTTGATAGTGCTACCCAATAAGCAGGGCTTGCCAAGCGGAACCACACGCTGTGCATGCGCAGACCACGCTGTGCAGCCGCACTGGGCTAAAATCTACTCACCCGTGGCGAGTAAATTGCCCTAATTGTTGAGCCCTGCCAATAAGTTCCTGCGTGGTTGACTACTTGATTACTCGTTCACATACCTAATTATAACTCTCTTATTAAGCTACCAATTCCTACCTTCTTACCTCTGAAATTCCTCCTGGAGATTTGCTATTTTGTGATGCCTCCAGCCAACTTACTAGATTAGGTTGTCGTATTTTCTTTAAGTTTAGTGTTCTGTAGTTCTGGCCTTCCCTAAGTTTCTGTGCAATCCTATTGATTGCTTTTCCATCTTTATCCTCAGCACCGCTTTATTTAGCGCACTCTGATTGAATTGTTTAAAATTAGTCTGACAGGTCCTCTGGGTAAGGATTGTGTCTTCTCTATTGGGGAAAAATACTTTGTATGATGTTGGGTGCTATTTAAACCATTTTTTTAAGCTTCCAGTTTTGAGCATCTCTGGTTTTGATGGGTAACTTATTTACAGTATATTTTGGCTGATAGTTTTTGGTCACTTCTTAACTTAAAGATGTAAATACTTTAAGCAACACTATCTTAGTTTCCTAACTGGAAGTATCAGGAGTGTCCTCATGCTGAAGGAGAGTAGCCTAATGTGTACCAAATTCTCATTTTATTTGTTGTCATTACTTATCTACTATATCTTTGAGAGAGTTTGTTCTGCTTGTGTGTTTGTCTATTCCCAAACCGGTGCACATGCACTAGGGATGTAAGCGACTAATCAACTGGTCAGCTATCCAATAAGCTAAAGCCTACACCCCAGTTAACTAGTTGCTTCCCCTCTCCCCTTACTGTCTCTATCAGAAAGAGGCAAAAGGGGGGGCTGGAAGAGGAGAGGGTACTGGGGGGGGGGAGGGAAACCAGCTTAAAAGCCGGTTCGCTCCAGCTCTGTGATGCTCCACCTTTGAAATGTACAAGAGTCCTCACTGGGGCTCTTGTGAATTTCAAAGCATAATCACCGTATGGAGCCTGGGCCAGCGAGTCTCCTGCTGGTCCCAGGCTCCATGCTGAGTTTCAGTCTTTGAAATGCACAAGAACCCCTGCTGGGTACATTTTAAAGGTGGAACACCATGTGACATTTTCGCCTTTGAAATGCGGTAACAGCTGGGTGGGCTCTTGGTACATTTCAAAGTGGAAGAGCTCTTATTGACTAATTCAGTAGTCAATGGACATTCTATCAACTATTTTATTTATTAATCTAATTTTAACATCACTAACATGCACCCCTCACACTGTTGTGCTTGCTGTAGTGAGAGAGGGATGGCGTTGTCCTCTTTTCGGGGCAGCTTGTGTATAGAATCCCCAGCCTCGTTCCAGAGTAATTTATTCCAGTTAAGGACCCAAGCAATGCTGGATGAATTGTCTAGTTGTTTAAATGGCATTACCAGCTCTATATAATATAAAGTTCAGGTAGCTCTACATCTCGTAAGACCCTGTGCTTAGTTGCTTATAACTTTACCAAAATTTAGTCATTTGGGTTAAAATGTTTGGAACATTTTAGTAAAGTTTTATTTCTGAGAAGGAAATCAGGGAAAGTGTGCCCATGTTTTTGGAAAATGCATTGTCTTTTAAGAAACTTTTTTAGTTCAGAAATTCTAGTGCCTTTATGATTTGGAGCAAGGTCTTGAAATTTGTCTGGGGGATTGGTTTTATCAGATTCACCCCTTGTACTATGGAGGATGTGAGGGGAGAAACATTCAAATCTGGCCAAGTGATAAGCCTTTGAAATATCAGGTACATATACTCAGTAAAAACTTGTTAGAGTTTGTTCTAGTTTGCTTGTGCCAAGAGCCATCTGGCTGAAGGAAGCATCATCTCAGCGAGACTCTCCTTACAGTTGTTGTTCCCAGCTGTGGCACCGGGCACACTTTCCTGGGTACTCAGTATTCTTGCTATAGGCTTCCACACAATATATATGAGTCCAGAGCAGGGGTGGGTAAAAGGGCCTGCACAGGCCAATGAGAGCCTGGGGCCAGATGGAAGTGCACCAAGTTTCCTTCACCATGCCAGAAGCACACAGCTCCTGGCAGGGTCGGGGGAGGCTTCATGTGCTTCTTTCCCCCAAGTCCTGATTGTCTTGGGGGTGGGAGGAGCGTGCAAAGCTTCCTCTGCCCTGCCCCGCCCTGCCCTGCCCTGCCCTGCAAGGAGTGCTTAGAAGCATCATTCTCTCCTGGCAGGGTGGGAGGAGGCTTTGTGCACTCCTCCCCCAGGCCCTGATTGCCTGGGGACAGAAGGGAGAGCACTCATGCCCCTGGCAGTGGGAGGAGACTGCGTCTAGTGGGAACCTTTTGGGGGGAGCAAAGGTACTTTCGCACCCTCAGACCAATCATGGTCTGAGGGTAGGGAAGCATGGTCTGTGCTTGAACCCCCCCACCCTTTTCGGAGCAGCCCAAGGCCACTTCAAAAATTTCTGAAGTGGCCCTCGGCAAAAAATTATTGCCTACCCCTCGTCCAGAGAGTCAAGGAGACTGTTGTCTGTGTGACTTGTATCATTTGTTGCAGAAGTTGGAAAGTATATGAATGAGGCAGGGTATGGTGCCCTGAAGGGATTAGATTCTGTCCCTGCCTCTGCATATTCTTTGATGCTGGACAAATGAGTTACAATTTTCACAAGTGGTCACTAATTTCATATTCCTTGTTTTCTGATTATTCAACTTGAGAAGCTGGGGTTCTTTTTTGCACTAGTGTTAGGCACCCTGAAGAAGGCAGGAGGGATGCAATAGTGTAGCCAGTTAAACGATTAACTGTAAGTGGATGCTTATCTGTTAATGCTACTGGCAAAACTCTCTCCCTCCCCGTGGTTCTGCATTAGAGGAACTTGGGAGTGGGCGCACAGTCAGACTCTCTCAGTCCTGGCTCACGCCAGGTCCTGGCAGCTACCCTTATTGCAACTCTATTGAAAGGATTTTGAGAGCCAGTAGACAGGCACACTGCTCAGTCTCAGCTCACACTGGGTCCCAACAGCTACCTCCACTGTGGCTCTGCATTTAAAATTTAAAATGCAGAGCCACAGCAGGGGTGGTTGCCAGGACCCAGTGCAAGCTGGGACTGAGCCAGCCTGCCTGTGTGCCGGCTCCCAAGCTCCTTTAAATGCAGAGCCAATTACCAGTTAATCGTGTAACCAACAATTTTTGTTGGCTACATGACACTTCCTAACATCCCTAGAAGGCAGTAGATGAAATCATATATATAGTAGCCCAATGTCTGTGCGTCTGTAATGCAGTAGCTTTACAGTCTTGCGTCTGGGGGGCGCTGTTGCCTTCTGCCGTGGCGCACGGCTAACTACCGTGCTGCTTGGCCAGGCTGCCACGCCGGAGCAAGCAGCCGTTTGGGGTCCGTGCCGCTCCCCATGCAGCACAGCTTGGCTGGGGGACACTGTTGCATGGGGAGTGGCGCGGACCCCAAACGGCCGCTTGCGTCGCTTGCTCCTGCACGGCAGCCCGGCCAAGCGGTGCAGCAGTCAGTTGAGCGCCGGGGTAGGGGGGTGGGCCGTGATGTTCATGGCTGGGGAGCGGGGCCTGGAGCCAACGGCACGCCCCCGCCCCTTTTCACCTCTCGCTGTGACGCTTGGCTCACTTCTGCGCCACTTGGCTGGGCCGCCGCGGGGGAGCCCAAACGGCTGCTTGCTCTGCTTGCTCCCCTGTGGCAGCCTGGCCGAGGAGCGCGGAAGTCAGCCGAGTGCCATAGTGGGAGGCGAAGGGGGGCGGGGCGGTGATGTGCGCTGTGACGGTGGCTCCAGGCCCTGCCCCCTGGCCGTGAACAGATCCTGGCAGGGGGGAGGGAGAGGGTGCAGGATCATTACTGGGGTGAAGGGAAATGGTGCGGGGGGGCAGCTGGAGCTCACAGGGAGCCACTCAGCCGTGCTGCCACGCGGGAGCAAGTGATTCAAACAGCCGTTGGGGCTCTGCACTCCGAGAGGGAGAGCTGAGAGAGACGGAGCGAGAGACTGTAGGCTCAGGAGAGAAGACCAAGATAGAAAGGGGATAGGATGTTGAGGAAAGACCTGAAAATCCCATCTGATGACGGGCTAATTGGTTAGTATTTTAAGAAGAGGCTGAATTTGGATCATATTACAAACAGATCCCAGAAAGACTCTGTGCACTATTGCTACATATTATGTGATGCCAGAAAAGCTGAGTAACAAGGAGTTTCTTGTGGAAATAGCTGTGTAGTAAAATCAAACTACGGATGTGAAAGGTGAACTGGTTAACTGATTCCGGTTAACAAGTGGGGCAAGAGGCTGCTCTGGCTCCACTGGGCCTGCCATGGATTGGGGTTACCCCAGGCATCCCTATAATTTCAAAGCAAACTGAATATCAGCAGTTCCTTCACCTGCTTTGGGCTTGCCGATGGTTGACTGACAAGATTGGCTGGACTGTAGTAGAATCAAAAACATCCTGGAACACTGTGTAGCTGGATCCCCTGGTTCTTCTTCAAGTGCTTGCTCATGTTGAGTCCAAGCAAGTTTGTGCATGCTGCATGCACAGTTATTGGAAGGATAGCACCTAGCTCCTTGTAAAAGTGTTGTATCTTCATCTCCACACTAGATCTGCTGTTGGCTTTCCTTGCCTTCTGGTATTCCTGCTGTAACT
This sequence comes from Pelodiscus sinensis, assembly GCF_052426305.1. Classification (NCBI taxonomy): domain Eukaryota; kingdom Metazoa; phylum Chordata; order Testudines; family Trionychidae; genus Pelodiscus; species Pelodiscus sinensis. The sequence goes on from NC_143053.1 coordinate 154,196,533, forward strand.
CCGTGGGCACTTGTGGCACTGCTGCTGGTTCTTTTTGTGGCATTTCCCCTGCATGCCCTTAGTAATCTGCTCGTAGATGTCCATGTTTCTATGGCTTAATCGGAGCTTGTGCCTGCACAGACTCTTCTCCCCAGATCTGCGAGATCCAGCATGTCCTATCTACTCCTGTTGGGCATGCATCTGCAGCATGGGAACTGGTATGGCCAGCTGAGCAATTGCATATCACACTGTAGAATTGCTAAACCATCCAATCAGGAAAAAGTATTTCCAAAATCTGTGGTTCTTTAAAGGGGATGGCAGTTAAGTTCTCAATGGTGACCAGGTCAGGATGGTGCATTGTTGAATAGCAGCCTCCAAGAGCTAACAGTTAATGTAATCACTGCATTTGTTACTGTTAGCCATTTAATAGAAAGATTGTCTATCATTCTTGTCTGTCTGTCAAGGGATTTTCAAATTTAACACACACATGCATATATGTATACAAACATATGGGTGTGCATTGTATTTATAATGGAAGGGTTGGAAGGACTTTGCAAAGTTCTGGAGTGGTTTAGGGGATAGGCCATTTGCTTGGGGAGCACAGGGTGGTGGGTTCAAGTCTAGCCACACTGGGAGCAGCTGGAGACTTGAACATTTTGCTCTTTGGTGATCTCCTTCAACTTCCATCAGTATCAGGCAGTCCTATTTATAAGCAACCTGTTTCAATGAGACCTACTGTGCATCTCTGGTGCCTCTTTAGCTTTTGTGAATTGACTGAAAACATGTGACAGCAATGGATACAACATTTATCGAAATTATAAATAATCTTCAAGAAGAAAAACTCACACGGGAATGAATAAATATTTTACTGCGTAAATGTGAGGGTGCCAACAACAAGGGGACTTTTCACTCGGAAGAGCTTTGAGAATCACGCCATCTTGTAAAATGGTAGTGACCACAATAATCAAGTTTTGTCCAGGTTAGACAATGTGAACCTCCAAATGTTCACAATCACAGTGCAAGATACCCTCATTGAGCAGAGAAGAAGAATGCCTAACCTTTATCAAGCTATCCCAACAAAGATCAATCGAATGGCAGGCATTCTAAAGAGAATTAGAATATACCTGGGTGCTTAAAGTTATGCTTCGGTACGATGTTGACCAAGCAAAAGGCTTGGTCAACATCAAAATTGACACCATCACCAATATAATATGGCCCTACTTCTGCCGCACCTAAATTCACAAAACCGATATCTCTAAAGTTGAAATTGAATTCAAAGGCAATGTCAGAAAGCACATCACCAAACCTTTCACGTCAATTTCAAGCGAATTTTTGATATGGCTTGGTGGAGCGGCGAATGCTTCCAATCATTCATACGTATGCTGTCACCATCTACAAACTACAAGAGACCACAGTGGATAGAGCAGTTGTGATCCTTGGCTTTCAATACTTTGTGCCAACTCAGCCATTTGTGGCACTCAGTTGAATACGTTCTTTAGAAGGCATAGAGATCGATGAAATCGATCCAAACAAATGAATGGGCAATACTGTTTGTCATAAAGATGCCTTAGAATTACAGTGTCTTCAAAGCCTTCTTCCTTTTCACCAACAAAACAATTGGTCGATCACCTTAAAAACTTTATCATTGCCTTACACACAGCTGGTTTTCATTTACATCAAATATATAAATACCTTGTGCAAAAAAAAAAAGTTGTAAAAAAGTCTACGTCAAAATATATAAGCATATCAAAATGAACCTTGGAGTTTTACTTGAAACACAGCAGATTTAAGACCAAAAAGACAAAAATAATAAAAAAAAACCTTTTTAAAAAGACAGTCTTTCTAAAAGCGCACCAAAAGACTAAAAATAATAATAAAAAAAAGTGCACCAAAATGTCAAATATAAAGTTTTAAGCTTGCAATGTAGGAGAAAGATTGGTTGGCTAAGTACGATTCAAGGTTGCTAACTGTTAGCCAACCAATCTTTCTCCTACATTGCAAGCTTAAAACTTTATGAGAGACATTTTGGTGCACTTTTTTATTATTTTTAGTCTTTTGGTGCGCTTTTAGAAGGATTGTCTTTTAAAGCTTTAATTTAATAATAATTTTTTTTTCCTTCATCAGCCTAAGTACATTGACCTGGACACTCTGCCACTCACTTAGCTTAGTGGGGTTACGTCAGCAGGAGTGAAATGTAAGTGTAGATACAGCCACAGTTAACGTAAGTTGCCTTGTATCAAGCTAACTGTGCAGTGTAGACCAGGCATCAGTGTGTATGTGGCTAAAGAGCTACCACTAGAATACCTAGACCCTCATTGGCTGAATGATGTCCAGCTGAGTTTTATTTAAACATGTATTTACAGAACTTAAATAGGTACAAAGTTTCAGAAGTTGTCACCTGACTGTGAGTTCTGTCAATATTAGTGTGTTTTCAATCACATTTTCTTCTATAAATGATTTCTCTTGGTTCTAACTGTGTGGAAAAATCCACACAGGCAAAAGGGGAAATTGATTACTCAGAGGAAACTGAAAATCTGAGGATACTAAGTGAATAAACAAAACAACATTTTTTTATATTTCAGTTAGTGTCCACAGGGTATTTGTAGATAAGACATTTTTGAGACACATGCGATTTTAAGGTGGTTGGTATCCTTTAAAGTTATCCACTATAAATTTTAGCCTTTTACATTTTTTACAAAAATCGTGTATGCCCTCATTCTTGAATTGCTTTCATGCCTAATAAATAGTAGGGATGTTAGTGGCTAGCCAGCTAACTGTTTAACCGATAAATGATTGCTTATCTGTTAATGGTCCCAGTAACTGACACCTTTCTTCCCTCCCATATGCTCTATATTTTAAACTCAGCCTGGACAGGCTGGCTCAGTCTCAGCCCACCGTCTGAGAGAGCATGCAGGAGTGCAGAGTGGTAGCCAGGAGTCGGGTCTGCATGAGGAGACGATTTTTTGGGCCAACTCAATCTGATGCCCTGCGTGGGAGTGGAGCCCTAAGTGCACTGGCTGCCGGCCCTGCCCTTGAGGGGAGCATTTTAGTAACCATGTAACTGTGAAAAATTGTTGTGGCTACAATGATTACTAAAACAATATTTAACATCCCTAATAAACAGTACTACTTTTAGAAGGAGCAAAAAATGCCCTTTTTATTGGGAACTTAATTTTTAAGACTGATAAGCCAGACTTTGATCATCCAGCAGCTCTGTAGGTCATGGCAAGCTTCATGATTTCAGAGAAGTACTGTTAAAAGTTCTACCTCTGATCTCAGAGGTCTTTGTAGGTCTCCCTTTGTCTGGTCATAGAAATTGGAATAATCAGGGCTCAACAAATACTCACCCACTTGCCCATGGTGAGTAGATTTTACCAGCTGGCGAGTGCAAGGGCGGACTGGGCCGTTGTGACAGGCTGGCCGCGGCCCGCACTATGCGTGGCGCGGTCTCATCCGATCTGCTCGCCGGTGGAGGAGCAGAGCGCTGCCGGGAAGGGGGAAGTGCGGCGATTCTCAGCGCTGGGCTGCCTGCGTGCAGCTGCAGTGTGAGGAGGCGGGGCGCGAGCCAGAGGGCAGGACTTGGGTGATATTTATTAATAACTTATTAGTAATTACCATTCTTATTCTTATTAGGAATTTATGCCATTAAAAAACACTTTTGGGGAGGAGGTGGCAAGTCCCTTTTTCATCTGGCAAGTAGGGTTTTCCATAATTTGTTGAGCCCTGGGAATAATAGTGGTTGGAGTCCCTGGAACATAGAAGTACTGTACCTTGTTAGGCAGATTGTATTTGTTCCCTCTTCAGTTTGCTCGCTGATGTATCTTAGATGATCTCTTTCTGTACGTAAGTAAATATTTTAATTTTCTGTTTTCCAAAATCTTTTAAATGTCAGTATTTTAACTTATAATGGTTTATATTGTTCTTCCATCTTATATGCAAATTATGAAAACACTTGCAATAGCATATTTTAATAAGTCAAAAATTACTGAAATGTCATTAAATCACCAATTAACATAATTACTTTGTCAATATCACATTTACGAATACAAAACACCATGGAATATCTTCTGAAATATAAAATTAAGGTGAAGATTTTAAAAAATAAAAATACTTATCTTTAGGGATATCAAGCTGTTTTGAAGGGGCTAGATTTTCAGAAAATACTGAGCTCTGTCCTTCTGACAGCCAAACCCTTTAAGATGTGTCAAGCTGGACACCAAAAAGCTTGAGAAATCCAAAATGACTTGTCACTTTAAGATATAACAACATTTGAATCACTCTTGGGTGGCTGCTGAAGTGCTCTGCTTACTGATTACACTGGACATCAGGCATCACCCCAGCCCTATCTGTTGATGGCATGACTATTTAGGGCAGGGGTGGCCAACCAGTTAGAGCAGGGCTACTCAACGCTGAAAGTCCCGGGGGCCACAGTGATACTCACAGCACATGCCAAGGGCCACAACTTAAGTGTGGTTGCATATATATTTGCATGTAAATGCAAATAGCTTCTTTCACACTGACGGGCATGAATACAAAGATTAAGCTTTAAACTGTGGTGCTGGACCCAAATGTGGCTAGTGTGAGCCACTCATCACCTCTCTGGCTCTGCCTACAAGGCTAAGCAGCCAACACTTCCCATAATGCCCCAGTGTTCCTGGTACGTCCTCCCTGCAGGCTAGAAATGCCAACACCCTGTACCCATCTGTTCCAGCCAGCCCATCCACTTGCGTCTTTCAGTACTCACCCCGCCTGGGAGATGCCTTGCTGTTGTGAAGTGTGTTTCCAGTGGAGGCCATATTCAAAGGATCCCATCTGCGGGCCACATGCTGATCCCCGCGTAAACCCATATTGCACCGCAGGCCACAAAGAAATGGGATGCGGGCTGCATGTGGCCCTTGGGCTGCGTGTTGAGTAGCTCTGAGATAGACTAAGAGCCACAATAGCCGTGGATAGAGTGCAAAGAACCACGTATTATGTATTTATTTCCCCTCTCTCAAAATAATATTACAGGACATTTCAGACAAAAACCAATAAAAAAGTCTCTAGTCACTTAAATTCATGGTCAGTCCATAGATCTTCAGAGAACTTGACAAGGAACAAACATCAGATTTAAAAAAAAACCCTTTGAAAATACAGTAATATTCTCACAGTAAAAATAAGCATCTCCACCATGTATTTTAAATTTAACATTGCTGCCCTATTATGTCCTGTGAGTTTTTTAAATTAAACTGAACTGAGAAGTAAATTAGCACAATTTGAAGTGCCTGTTTCACTCCAGCTTGTTGATCTCTGGTATGGTTTCCTCTTTTTTTAAATCTTATGAAGATTATGGCTTTTTATAGTTCTAAAAATTCAGGTCTGTCCCAGACTGCAAATATGACAGGTTCAAAAACAATAAGGGAGACGTTCATATCTCATAATAATTGCTTCAGTCTGGCAAACAATAGCCTATGAATTTTCTTTAAAAGAACACTGTGTAAACCAGGTACGTGTTGATTCTTTTTTTGCCCTGGAATTTAAATATGACATCAGTGTTGGCTGCTTTATTCTGCATCCATGAAGACTTTGAGTTTAAGGTGCTTTAGCCCCCCTGCTCTAACCCAATGCACCTACCCCTTCCCTAGAGCTAGGCACCCCCAGCCTCCCTGCTCTAGCCTAATGCCTGGGTCTCTCTGTAGCTACCATGTGCTTCTCCTTCTAGGTGCTGGGGCATGTGTGCAGAGCAGCTGTGAGCAGTCTGGACTCGTGCCTCTGAACTAGCAAGAGCTGCATTTCTTTGAGCAAAGAGCCCTGTGCGGTTTGAGAGCCGTGGGTTGGCCACCCCTGATTTAGTCATAATGTGCAGTTTTTGGAACTGCTGAAAGAGTGTTTTCAAAGAGGGAGGACCAGGTGGAGAAAGATAGATACTATGTTCAGAAGAATGGGATGAGTTTAAAGCACTATCAAGTGGGTAAGGGATTTCCTTGCCGGTTTGAGGAGAACAAACCAGGAATGGACTGAATGACACCATGCACAAGAATATCTTCCTGTCAGAGGGGAGGGAGACCTAAGGGGCTAAATGGGAGAGGAGCAACGAGGATGGAGCTGATTCAGGGATGGAGCAGTATAATGAATGTTAGTTAAAGGAGGACGGGATGGGCCCAATTGATAGTGACATACACAATATTAGGGACACTGTGTTTGAAACTTGGAAAAAATGTACTGCTGGACATGCCCAAGTCTGAGCTTCTCTTAAATAGCTATTCAATGTGATACTTGTTACTGTTTTTATCCTTGGGGAATATGAGCAAAACAAGGTCTGGGCTTTTCCACTATAGACAGTTAAGGCTACCAGAAAGGCAAGTAGTAGTTGAATTTGTCAACTATGCCAGAGAGTCTTAGTAGTAAAATAAATAGCACTTTGATTAGTTGCTGCTGCAGAAGACAGTTATCATTTGAGGGAAATGGTTTCAATTTTTTTTACAGCCTTGCAGTTGAAATCTTAGCTACAGTTGTTGCCAGGATCAAACAGCGTAATTTGAAATCAGTCCTTGACTTGCTATCTGTTCATATAATTTTTTATAAAAATAAAATAATCCAAGACTGTTGGTATGTGAAGGGAACAAAATAAAAAATGTTTTATGTCTTGAAAATATCCTGGTTTTGGGTAGGAAAAAACTAGGTGCTGATTCAGGCTGATGGATTAGTACTGCAGACATTAGCCAAGTAAGGCTAATACAATCTAAATCAGTGATTTTTAACTTTTTTTCATTTGCAGGCACCTATAATTTTTTCGCTTGGATGTGCAGACATGTTTGAAAATCTTAGACATAGTCTAAGGTCAGAGTCCTAGCCACAGGTTGCAAACCACTGGTGTAGAGTATGGTAAAGAAGGCAGCATAAATAAACATTCTTTTACTTTCTACAAGTTTTGTAACATGCCCATGGATTTCTCTTCAAAAAAATGAAGTGTTTTGTGTAACTTATTTGAAAAATAAGCCTTTAGAAGTGTTTAGAATTAGTTCCCTATGCATACATGAAGCTTACGTGAAATGCATGGAAGCAGAAAACTTTGTTCACAAGAAGCTTCTATTTTTCTGCTCTTTAAAATGCACTATGAGAAGATCCATCAGCTGCTCTTTAAAATGCACTATGAGAAGATCCATCAGTTTGCCATTATCAGATTTAAGACACTTCGAAGTGTCCCTCAGTAAAACCAAAAATAAAAATGAGAAACTGGCATGGTTGTCCAACAAAAACAGAGGAATGCTGTTAGGCAGTATTATTTAATTTTAATGTACTTGTAAGACTGAGACTGTAGCTCAGATTGTGACCACAGTGTTTCCTTGCAGATAACCAAATTGTATGTTTTAGCTGCCAATGAAACAGTGATTAGTTTTTCTGAGAAGACATGTAAGGTGAGGTAGGAGAAATCAGTACAATCCAAAACAGATAAAATAAAGGGGTTGTATGGACAGAAGTTGCTTAATTCTAGTTTTTGGTTTTTTTTGGCCACGGATCAAATAAATGGATGCTGTTATCTAGTAGCGAAAAGAAACTGAAATAATTTCAGTCTTAAACTTTGGAAATTTCTCTTGTAAAAGACAAGGTGTTTTTAGGTTCCTGAAATTGTTGATCCCGTTGTTCTGGTTAATAAAGCATCTTTTGTAAAGGGAATTGAGTTCTGTGAATTTACCTTAGAAGCCTTTTGTTAGATGTATTTTTCAACCACTTCTGTATTGTCATACCTTTTAAGATTTTTTTAAAAAGTAGATTAATGTAGCAGCCAGAAGTAGGGAGTTGAGACCTGAATTTTGTTCAAAGTTCTGTCACTGACTGAGTAACCTTTTACAATAGACAGGGAATTTAATCTCCCTGTACTTCATTTCCACATCTGTAAATTTGTGATAGTATTTGCCTATGTTTGTATTTAGAGATTCTTAGATGAAAAGCTCATATATAAAATTATTAAAATATATAAAAAGAAAATACTATATGAAGTATGAGAGTTAAGTCTTCCTGACTGGCACATTCCAGTCTGTGGAGGGGACAGATAAAATTTCGTGTCAGTCTTCTGCAATTGTTAGAAATTAAGTTTTTGAGGGAACTCTGAAATTGACTTACCTTGTTTTTGATGATCTTCCACTAATTTTTCAGAAGATTTGTTGCATAAATTGCAAAACTGTAAATTTACAATTGTTATATTAAACAACTTAAATACTTTCTCAATTTTAGTCATTTTTAAATTTCTGAGTTATTTCTCTTAGTCATCATTAGTCTCCTTGGTACCTAGATGAACTGTACCAGATATAGTTTGGGGACAGAAGGCTGCAGTGCTATCAGTGATCCTTGCTATGCCTGTTTGAACATAGAAATCACTTCAGTGGATCAGAAGAAGTGGTCTCTCTAGTAGGGATCTGAAGGACTTGTCGACTAGTTGCTTCAACCCTCCTCACTGCCTCTATCAATGGAGCCTGGGGCCGGATCCTGGGCTCCACGCGGCACTGCTGCTTTGAAATGGGAGCTGTGGGAACCTGGTATCAGGCTCATCCTGGCATTTCAAAGCGGCAGTGCCACATGGAGCCAGGGTTTAGTGGGGACTTCCTCGCTGATCCTGGCTCCACATGTTGCTGCCGCTTTGACATGCTGTGAGGAGCCTGACTCTGGGCTCCTGCGGCGGCCTTTCAAAGCAGCGCGCTGCACAAAACCTGGGATCAGCTGGGGAGTCCCCGCTGACCCTGGGTTCTGTGCAGCATTGCTGCTTTGAAACGCTGCTGCAGGAGCCCAGAGTCAGGCTCCTTGAGGCATGTCAAAGCGGCAGCAACGCATGGAGCCTGGGTTTAGCCTGGAGTCCCCAGCTGACCCCAGGCTCCACGTGGCACTTTTGCCTTTAAAGTGTAGCAATAACCCTAGGGCTGTTTCTGTACTTCAAAGGCAGAGATGCCCTATCGACTAGTTGATGCAAGATGCATCGGCTATTCGATTAGTCAATTACCCACAACTTAATATACCTACTCTCTAGTAACATGATACTGGACCTACAAATGGCTTGAATAAAATTATTTACAAGACGGTGGAAAAATCCTGTAGAAGGCACCTATATATAATGCCTTTTTGTTTTCAGGTTTTTTTGGGGGGAGGGGGAGAGAGAAGAGGTAAAATAAATGAAGTTTTAAAAAAACAAGTGAAATTTTTAAAAACCAAAAATGAAGGGCTAATAGGCAGGAGTTTGGGGTATGGTAAGATGTGCCTGGTACTCATAGAAAGCAGTGGGCGGGGAGAAGGGGTAAGAGTAGCTTTACTTCCCTATTGTGGGTTTTTGGTGAAGTGATTGGGCAGCCTTGACTGCCATGATTGGATCTCTATCTGTCCTGCTCTCCTGCTGTTTTGGAGAAGTGAACAAATCCAGTTTGAAGTGGCCAATGTTGGGGTTCTTTCTAGCAAGAAAGTGAACAGATCTATCTTCTGGTTCTCTGCTTGTTTCACTCCTCCACTATGCAGTGAGGAGTGAGACTGACAGGAAGCCAGATGACAGGGGAGCAGGACTGGCAAGCCCCTCCAGGCTTCCTGCCTGTCTTGCTTGCTTCCTTTCTGCACAGCAGGAGCCACCAACTGTACATTATCTTTCCATGCGATGAATCTTAATATTGGCACAAGGTATATATTTGAGTTCTCCATTTAAAATAAAGCTAGAGTTTTAAGAGATGTATGTACTATATGGATGTACAGTCTGCAAGACCTAAAAGGTGGTAAAGAGAATTGGAAAGGGATAAATATATAAAATCACTTGTAACTTAACTGGCCATTACAGCTTTCCTGTTAGGCCAGCTACCTTTTTACTTGGAACAGCATTTTTTGTTCATTGATTTCATGGTGTACTGTATGCTTCCCATCCACTTCTCAAAGATTTAATAGAATGCTGCAGTGTAACCTCATGTCATAAAGAGAATACAGGTTGAGACCTCGGGAAACTTGGTCACACACAAATGGACATCTGGCTGACTAAAATCATTCCAGACGAGTGTGCCAGACTAAAGAGGTTCAACCTGTACTTTAAATATGTTTAAAAGTACACTTTCAAAGTAAGTAAAACTAGTTGCCAAAACCGGTCGGCCACGGGACAGGTGGGATAAGGGGCTCCGCGTCTCCCTGGTCTGCTGGGGGGAAGTGCCCCCAGCGCCACCAGAGGCGGCGACAGTGGGGGAGGCACCCCGCACTAGCTGCGCACCCCCCCCGTTCGTAACTAGGGATCCGATGTAAGTCAGATTGACATAACCCGGGGACTGCCTGTATTTCATTTACCATTTGCATGTATAGACACAACATTAGGTTCTGCTACTCCTCTGAGACTTTCCTATTGTTCCAGGACTTGTTCAGAATCACCTTTAATGGAGCTAAGAGCTCGTAAGACAATTCTGCTAATACACTGCATCTTTAATGTTGGAAAAAAAGTATTTAATAAAGATGGTGCCATATGAATACATAACCCTGTTTTCAGACTACAGAACAGAAATATTTATTGAATACTTCTGCCTTTTCTCCATGATTTATAATCTTCTTATCCTTGTCTACTATCATACCCAGGGCTCGCCAAGCCGCGGCGAGCCCCGATTGCCAGCTGCGCGGTTCGGCATGCGGTGATTGCGCTGTGCGGCTGTGCCAGCTTGTAATCTACTCGCCATGGGCGAGTAGATTATATTAATTGTCGAGCCCTGATCATACCTATAACATTGCTAGGATATGGGGTTTTTACTGATATAGTTAAGGAATTAAGTCTTCTGATTTTTAATCCTACTGGGTCCTTTTTTCACTAGTATCTTTTGTATCTTGTATTTGTTGCAGTTCCTAAGTACTGATTTGTCCTTATTGCTATCAATGTCTGCTTTTTTTCTCCCCATTTAAGTTTATATTATTTAAACCCGTGGTGTTCAGCATGCTGGCCACATGTAGCTATTTGGCTGGTTGAGAGTGGCTATTTGGCCAGTTGAGTGTGGCTAGTTTGCTATAGCAGTAGCCACTATAGTGGCTACTACAGGCAGTCCCCGACTTACGTGGATCCGACTTATGTCGGATCCGCAGTTACGAACGGGGCTGCCCCAGAGTACACGGACTGCGGGACCTCGCGGTCCTGCCGCCCGTGTACTCTGGGGCTTTCTCTGCGTCTCCCTGGTCTGCAGACCAGGAAGATGCAGAGCAAAGCCGCGGAGGGGGGGAGGGGGGGGCTCGGGCAAAGGGGCACCCCAGGCGCGCCAGGGCTTAGCCCCGCCGCCGGCTTCCCCGCGGCTTTGCAAAGCTGCGGGGGGGCTCGGGCAGCGGGGCACCCCAGGCGCGCCTGGGCTGCTCCGCTGCCGGCTTCCCCGAGGCTTTGCAAAGCGGCAGGGGGGCTCGGGCAGCGGGACAACCCAAGAGCGCCTGGGCTGCTCCGCCGCCGGCTTCCCCGCGGCTTTGCAAAGCTGCGGGGGGGCTCGGGCAGCGAGGCACCCCAGGCGCGCCTGGGCTGCTCCGCTGCTGGCTTCCCCGAGGCTTTGCAAAGCCGCGAGGGAAGCCGGCAGCGGGACAGCCCAGACGCCCCGCGGCTGTCCCGCTGCCGGCGTCCTCAGAGGCTTTGCTCCCCGTCTCCCTGGTCTGCTGGTCTCCAGCAGACCAGGGAGACTGGGAGCAAAGCCGCGGAGGACCCAGGCGGCGGGACCGCGGTGCGTCTCGGTCCGCCGCCCGTGTCTTCCTGGTCTTCTGGGGTGGGGGGAGGGCGCAGCTAGTAAGCCCCCCCTCCCTCTCCAGCAGACTAGGCTTTTCTCCGGACGCCTGTGGCAGAGCAGCTGGGGTGCTGCTGGGTTGCTCCAGTAGCGCGGCTCCTCGGCGCTACTGGAGCAACCCAGCAGCACCCCAGCTGCTCTGGTCCTGATTCAGCTGCTGCTGGTCAGTTTCAGCAGCGGCTGAATCAGGACGCCTGGGGCAGAGCAGATGGGGTGCTGCTGGGTTGGTCCAGTAGTGCTGAGGAGCAGCGCTACTGGAGCAACCCAGCAGCACCCCAGCTGCTCTGCCCCAGGCGTCCTGATTTAGCCGCTGCTGAAACTGACCAGCGCTGACTACAGGAAGCCCCAGGCAGAGTTGCTCTGCCCCGGGCTTCCTGGAATCAGCTGCTGATCAGTTTCAGCAGCAGCTGACTCGGGGACGCTTGGGGTTCTTAAGTTGATTCTGTATGTAAATCAGAACTGGCGGTCAGTTTCAGCAGCGGCTGAATCTGGATGCCAGTTCCGACTTACTTACAGATTCAACTTAAGAACAAACCTACAGTCCCTATCTTGTACGTAACCCGGGGACTGCCTGTACTTCAAAACTGGTTGAATACCACGGATATGGACAATATAACACAGAAACATTATGCTAAATTATCAGTCTCCTTTCACAGCATATGTTATGAGAAACTTAGCTCAGAATAGAAAGTGTGGTATTTGTGGGCTAAGATTGCATCAAAAAAGGCTAGCTCCATCATTTTTACACTTCCAACATTCTCCTGTGTGATATTACAGCACTCTTATGGAAAGTGTGTATTTCATTCAGGAATTTACTACCTGTATCTAAGTTGTCCCAGCAGCAGCCCCTTTATGTACCAGATTGGCAAGAAGAACATGCAGCTATCTTAGAGCCAGCAGGGCTTCATTATGCTCTGCTAAAATCTTAACAGATAACACAAGAATAGGTTTAGAAAATTTTTTTGTTTGCATTTGCAAATTTTCACTATTAAAGTATTTTCCATAAAGTTGCATGAAGGCATTTGTTCTCATTAAACACTATACCCATATCAGTTTAGTATTGCAGCAGCTTTTTTCAATAGCCTTTTAATAATCCTTTTAAAAAATTAAATTGAAAAAGTTGCTCAAAATTCAAAAATAAGCTGCTTTATTGAAGAAAAAAAAAAGTGCCTAGACTAAACACACCAGACTTCACCAAGTATGGGAAATTTGAACATTTGAAAATGGCGAAATAGTTCTTCAGCCAGCTTACACAGTTGTTAGTTAACTGATATGTATGTCATATCTTGGCTGGCTGGAGAAAGAGACATTTTTGAAATGGTCATAAATAGGGAACTTTTAATTTTAAATTTAAATAGTTCAAACCTCCATTTACAGTAACAATTACATGGGATGAAAAGTTTAGGTGACATTTGACTCTCTTCCCTTCTGAGGCTAGATCTAACACTTCATATAGATTGAATTCACTGCTTCCATCCAACAGCTATTGTAAGCTCACTCTTCTTTTCCTCAGAACTTCAGAATTGTGATATTAAACTGATATAGGAAATCTAGAAGATAAGAATGTGGCGCTTAACTTGATTTTTGTTCTTCTAGGACAGTATAAAGGTCTTCTGGATAGAAATCCTCTTCTATGTGTATGCCAGAGCAGCCTAGCCTTGTCTGCCTTTTAATGGCTCCTGCCACCTGCTCTCCACAACAATGCAACAGATCAATCCTATTGCACACTTGCATCAATGCTAGCAAACCATCCAGATGGCTATAAATCTTCAGAAAAGGTGAGTAATTAAGGTGTAAAGTATCTAGAACATAAACCAGCTGACATTGCTACAGTAAGGCTTGTCTATATCCAATGTGTCTCAGAATGAAAGGAGGATTTGCAGAATCTTATTCTTTGGCATCATGGACTTCAGTTTAAGTCCCTCTCTGTCACTTCAAGGCCATTCTGTCTCATGTCAGCTATGAATAGTTAGCAGAAAACCTCCTCTATAATCATTTAATTAGTGATGTTTTAGTTATACTCATAACTGCTTCACTACTGATGATTAGAAATATCCTTTATTTAGAATTTCAAAGGAGGTGTAAAGCAACACCAATTTTTTCATTCTTCTCTCAACATAAAGCCTGAATTCAAGTCTGTTCTTCAGACAGAGGATTCTGTGTATGAAAACTTCTGATTCAGAAGGATGGTATTCGCCACTAGTTGTCTTGATTATTAATTAATTCATTTATCCATAACAGGCTTACTAGAACAGTAAAATTAACACCTTTCAAAAGACTAACTTCCAAATATAAATTTGAAAGGACTCTTTCAGACTAACTAGTTCCCCTTCAACAGCACAAAAGAGAAAAATGTTCTGTCCCCAAAATATATTGATTCTTCATAGCCCTTTCTCTGATACCCAGTAAACTCCAAAAGATTAATTCTCTTAGTGTGGGCAGGTGCTGTAAAGTTGATTATAAAATGTACAATTTGCATGGATGACATGAATTTGAAATGTATTTCTCTGAATTCTTTTCCTACTGAAATGGCAAGTAGCCATAAAATTACTAGGAATAAAAAAGGATAAATATTTGCTTGGTCTTTGGGTTTGCTTTCTGGACATGACATTTTGTATACAATTTCACTATTTAGAGTTACTTACAACTTTCTCATGCACTAACAAATTACTTTTATTCCTCAGGCCTTCCCCTTTTGAGCAAGGGAGAATGGTGAGACAGACTTCTGAGTTGTGGATAGCTCTTCAGGTCTGGGAAAGGAACTTCCAGAGTTTGTTGTAATAAGCCATAAATCCAGTGTCTGTTCAGTCCATTATTTCTGGTGTATAACAGAGTAATATAAATTCTTGAGTTTGTGTCTTGAAAGTTGTGTGCAGGTTTCCATTGAGAATGAGGCCTGATAGGTGTGATCACATTCTGAATTTAGTACCTCACACTATGTGGTATGTACTTAAACTAAACAATGTGTTCCACCTGGCATTTTTCTGTGACACTAGAGCTATGATAACATTTAAATTTAAAATGTAGAAAGTGAAAGTATTGCTACTCACCAGTGCTGAGGGAGAGCTCTCCCAGTACTCTATGTAAACCACCTGAATGGAAGGCATAGCTCCCAGTGCTGAGAACCCATTTGCACAGGCACTTTATAGCGTTATATCTTGCCGTGCTCAGGGGATGCGTGTTTTTACACCCCTGAACGAAAAAGTTGCGTTGTAGTAAAATGCCAGTGTATCCAAGCCCTAAGAGTTCCTTTCACAAACTTGAAGAGCTTTCTGTGGCTCAAAAGCTTTCCAGCTTCAGAAGTTGGTCCTATAAAAAATCACCCACCTTGTCACACCAGTTACATAAGAACAACCATGTTGGGTCAGACCAGAGGTCCATCTAGCTCAGTATCTAGTCTTCTGATAGTGGCCAATGTCAGCTGCCCCAGAGAGAGGGAAGACAACGGTTAATCCTCACATGATCCCTCTGCTGTCATCCATTTCCAGACAAACCGCTAATTCATACTTGAGTTTGCAGATCAGTTACCATTGTGTTCCTTCTGTTTTCACACACTTTTTGAAGCTTTTTGGTTGAAACTTCACTTGTTTTGGTTTCTCTTCTAATATTTTTTGTTGGGTAAGCAAAATCCTCAATAGCTTTTTGAGTATTATGAAGATATAAACTTATTGCCACATTTTCTACAAACAACCAAAAAGAGGTTAAATTTTGAAACTTGATATGTAAGTAGTTAGAGTACATTGTTTTTCAGAACAGTTAACCTCTAAGACTGTCAATTTTTTCCCCAAGTCAATCACACACAATCTGCCATGTTAGCAGAACCTAATAAAGCACTACCACATTTGATACCATGACGACTCTTTTCCCTGGTTAGCTTAATCAGTACAGCATTGTGTTCAAACTTGTGTAAGGTTGTCTACAAATGTGACGAACACGAGCTTTCAAAAAGAGTCCTTTAAACATGATGAATTACAGATCACACACTTCAAGGATTTTTCTGGTTCTGTTATGTAATGCAACAAATGGTAAATTCTGTTTTCATTAGCATTTCCCCTCATCCCAGCATGCAGGCATTGCACTAAAGAGTAGAAACATTATTACTCACTCAGTTTAACTAGGTGGCAAAAACTTTCTCAAATCAGTGTGAAGATCAGAAGGTATAACAGGAACTGAAAAATGTAGATGGAACTGCTTTCCATCAAAGAGTGAAGTTCCATTTAAATAAAAATGCTCGATTAAATTTTGTAGATTTTGCAAAAATTTTGTTTCATTTAAAAAAGCGGGGGAGGGGAAGGAGTTCCAATTTCCTAAACATCCCATTTTGATATTTTCTAAACAACTTTGTAGATTGATATTTCTAATTTGTATCATGTTGCAATATATTTTACAGTGTAAACATACATATTTGAGTGATCCCTCTAATTTTTCCCACTCCTGAGCAGAATGAATTTTGTGCACGCCAATATGAAGCGTATGAGTACCAATATGAAGCAGACACATCACCTTCGTATTGGTGCACATAACAAAATTATGTGGCGGGGATGGGGCTAATGGATTCTAAATGTGGGAAGGGGCTTGGGGCAGAGGATTGGGGTGCAGGAGTGTGACAGGTCTGGGTTTGGGCTGGAGAAGAGGGGCTCAGGTCTGGAACAAAGGCTTAGGGCATAAAGGCTATGTGTGGGGGTATAGGCTCGGGCAAAGGGTTAAGGTGCAAGGGCTCTATCTGGGGAGCTCAGGGACAGACCATGTTAGGGGACTCCAGGGCTGGCCACAGCAGGATAGTCCCTCCACAGTTACCCAGGGCTGGGTTCTTCCCACCCTAGAATCAGATGAAAATACACAATCACACATTAAACAGAGCATGTCTGAGGACTGGTTAATGAGCACTCACAAGCTGACCCCTTATGTCTCTGGACTCAGTAGGTTGGGTTGGACAGCAGAGTTGTGCCTTTTGAGTCAGTGTGCTGGGCTGAACAGCAGTTTATGTTGCCACCCTCATATGCCCCAGGTTCAGTACAACCCTAGTTCCACTTTCATGCCACAACTGTTTTGCTAGTAACCCACTTGATGAGCAAACACCATATCTACGTCTACACTACGAGTTTGCTCAGCAAAAAATATGCTAACCAAGGGACTCATTTGCAGAGTCACGATCTCATTTGCATATTTTCTGCCAATCCGTTTTTGCCTAGGGGTTTTTGTGCAAAAACAAGTGGTGTGGACATTTTCTTTTCTTTTTTGGAAAAACCTCTTTTCCCGCAAGATCCTTATGCCCTAAAAAAGGAGGTTTACCAATCTGGTGGGAAAGGAGTTTTTGCGCAAAAAGAAAACATCCACACTGTGTTTGCACAAAAACCCTAGCGAAAAATCGGATTGGCATAAATATGCAAATGAGATCATTACTCATGCAAATGAGTCCCTCATTAGCGTATTTTTTGCTGAGAGAACTCGTAGTGTAGACGTAGCCCATGAGGTTTTAGGATACTATAGAGATCTTTGGCATAGGTACAAGAAGGTTACTGCAGAGCGACTGGGAAAGCCAAAAATAACACCGCCAAATGGGGGTTGGAGAGGGAGGCGAGGGAAGAGAAGCAAATAGCTTAACCATGAAAATTATTGCTCAGTACTAACAATACAAGGGGAGCCAAACAAAACAGTTACAATATTAAATCTAACTTAAAATCTGATTACAAAAGTTAGGGCTAGCAAACCTGAATTTATCACATAAGGCAAGTTCAGGAGGCTTATGCCTAGGGGGTGGTAGGAGGAAAGAGAGAGCTCGCACTCCATGAAGCTGGACTCCATTGGGGTTTTCAGGTGGTTGATGTAGTTGAGGGCCAAAAGTGTTGGAGGCAGGCTGAGTCCCCAACATGATCAGTAAGTAGAGGATAAAGTTCCAAAGGAACTAATGCAGAATTTAGATCTAGATATAAAACAGTTTACATGAGCGTGGTAGGGATTTTTGTGGAAAAAGAACAATGGTTCTTCGAGTGGTTGCTCATGTCCATTCGAATTAGGTGTGCGCACCGTGTGCACCGTGTCTTCTGGAGCGTTTCCCCTAGCGGTACCTGTAGCGCCAGCAGGACGCCCCATGGAGTGGCGCCGCCATGGCGAGGCATAGGTCCCCCTGCCGGCGCTGCCCCACCTCAGTTCCTTCTTACCGCCCGTGACAGTCGTTGGAGCGTGTCTCTCTCTTAGATCAGTTAATGGTTCCTGTTTCTCTTGGCATTGTAGATAATTCTGAATAGTTCAATTAGTTAGATAGTTGGTGTCTCTTTGTTTTTCCTTCTCCCCCCTTCGGGGGTGAGGAATGCCAGGGCCGCAAGGCTTTAAGGCGTGCGCTGTCTGCACAAAGTTCATGCCCAAAGGAGACCCTCACGACAGTTGTCTGAAGTGTCTGGGTGAGGACCATCTTACAGACGCCTGTAAGATCTCCAAGTCTTTTAAGCCGCGCACTGAGAGAGAGTCTCTCGTCTAAAACTTCTCCTCATGGAGGTGGCTTTACAGCCAGCACCGGCTGGGCACTCTGCGATGCACAGCGCACCGGTGTCCACGCGAGATGCTCCATCCCGAGGCCGGGCCTCGGCGTCGAGGGCCCGGCACCGGTCTCTCTCTTGACATCATGGTACCAAGTCACTGGTGCACAAGTCCTCATCCTCCACGGTGCGGCGTAAGGAAGCGGGACGTCCGTCTAGTCCAGGGCAGCTATCCTCGCACCGCCCTACCACGCCGGACACCTTTGAGGTGGTGCAAGACCTCATTAGCCTCACTACCTCCCCTCCGTTGTCAGTTGAGGCGGAACAGTCGAGGTCGCCTATAACGGAGTCTGTGCTGGCTCCTGCTTCGCCTCCGCACCGGCATGACCAGATGGCTCCGGCCACTTACGCAGCAGGACCGTCACCTGTAGGACCAGTACCGCTTGCCTCCTCATCAGTGCCGGTCTCGACGCAGGCCACCAGGCTTCACCCGGCGCCTGACTGGGCTCAACCGTCCTTGGTGCTGGGACCTCTCCCAGACCCCGTCTTGGCAGCTTTCCAGGGGTGCCGTTCCAGTCGGCAGCACCGATTCACATGTTGGCACCGTCGCAGGCACCGGCATCGACCCTGTGGACCTTGCCAGTACCACCATCGATGGTGACGTAAGCTTCTTCGGGGTTCGTCTCGCAACCGGTACCGGCTTCGGCAACGCAGCCTTGCTCCGTGTCGGTACTGCGACCAGCATCGGTACTGGGACTGGTCCTCCTGGTGCTGCAACCGGCTCCGCACCGGGACCGGGTTTCCCGGTACCGCAACAGGCACCATTAACGGCACTGGGACCTGTCTTCCCCGTGCTGGCACGCCCTCATTGGGCGCACGCGGGTAAACCCGAGTCCATGGCCAAGTTTTCCCATCCTTCGGTGACAGGACATTCGTCATCTGCGCCTCCCTGGCCGGAGTCTGACTAGTCGTCGGATTCTGATGCGGCATCGTTCAGGTCGGAGTCCTCGGGAGCTTCCTCGGCTCGTGGATCCCATTCCCGGCACCGATGTGATCGTTCGCGGGTGCAGCAGCCTTGGCTGCCTCAACTGCAGTGGCCTTTCTGGACACCGTGTGCTTACCACCAGTAGCAGGGGCCTGTTCCCTCCTCTGTAGTGCCAGGAGCCTCGGGTTGCTGAACGCAACCATCGGCATCGCTGCCGCGACCCCCTCCTTCACTCCAGAGGTCGCTTGCCTCGGATGCCGCGGCTGAGCCACAGACCTCGGTACCGGAGCTGCTTCCGCAAGCGGTACCGCTTGCCCAACCAGCACCTTAACCAGTTGCTACGCTGGGCCCGGCACCAATCCAGAAATCGTCGTCGGATGAAGCCTTTGCGGATCCCGCACCGACACTGCCTACTATGGATTCCCGAGCACATCAGGAGCTGCTTAGGCGTCTGGCCTCCAACCTTGGTGTCCCTGGGGAGCCGGTAGTGGAGGACACGGACCCCACTATTGACATCCTTTCGGACGATGCGCCCGCCCGTTTGGATTTGCCACTTAATAAGACCGTGGCCAAAATTACCAATGCCCTGTGTCGAGAGGCGCTATTACGTTCCCCAGTCGGGGCACGAACACCTGTACTCCCAACCTGTCCTGGGATCCTTGGTAGTCCAGGCTGCGGCCCAAAGGGAGAAGCTTCCCCAGCCGGTGCCATCCCCGAAAGCTAGGGAGTCCAAGCGTCTTGACCTGATGGGCCATAAGGTGTATGCCACCGGTGGGGTTCAACTCTGCATTGCTAATCAGCAAGTGATGCTGAGTTGTTATGCTTTTAATACCTGGCAGGCCGTGGATAAGTTTAAGGACAAGCTGCCTGCTGAGACCTGTCAGGAGTTGGTGACCATGACCTCTGAGCGTAAAACCATCGCACGCATGGCCCTCCAGGCTTCCCTGGATGCTGTTGACTCTGCAGCCCTCACCATGGCGTCAGCTGTGGCTATGTGCCATGGTGCCTGGCTGCAGGTGTCTGGAATACCTTCTGATGTCCAGACTACTATTCAGGATCTGCCTTTTGACGGCAAGGCGTTATTCTCGGAGCATACGGACTCGAGGCTCCATATGCTCAAGGACACGAGGTCTACTCTCCAGTCCTTGGGGATCCACACGCTGGCTCCTCAGCGTCATCAGCTGCCCTACAGACAGCAGGGGAGACCTCAGTCCCAGGTCCCCCATGGGGATTACTAAAGACGCCGTCCTCGTGCTCCTAGTGGGTTGTGGGGGTGGCTGCGGGCCCCTCGTCCTCAAGGGGTCATCGACGTCGCCCGAGAGGGGACAACTCCTGTGGGGTTGGTCAAGGTCCTTCCCAGAAGCACAAGCACCAATTTTGAAAGGCTACTAGAGAGTTGCGCACCAGCCTCCCACCTGGGTCCTCTGTTTGGGGCCAGGTTATCTGTTTGCTCAGGCCTGGGCAGAAATCACGACCTGACTATCTTTAAGACCCAGGCGTCGGAGTGGCTATACCATCCCTTTTCTGGGCTCGCCCCCTTCCAACCTGCCCGCCCCGTCCCTTTTCAGGGACACTTCTTACGAAGACACCCTCCGCCAGGAGGTGATGGTGCTCCTCCAAAAGGGAGCTGTGGAGAGGGTCCCTTTACATCTGGAGGGCAAGGGGTTTTACTCCCAATATTTCATTGTCCCGAAACCCAAGGGCGGGGTTCGTTCCATCTTAGATCTCAGGGACCTCAACAAGGCGGTCGTGAAATCCAAGTTCAGAATGGTAACCCTGGCTTCTGTCATTCTGGTTCTACAGTTAGGAGACTGGTACGCAACTCTTGATCTCAAGGATGCTTACTTCCATGTGGCAATAAGACCCAGCCACAGGAGGTTTCTCCTTTTTATTGTTTCCCGATGCCACTTCCAATTTACAGTGCTCCCATTTGGCCTTTCAACAGCACCAAGGGTCTTTACAAAATGCATGGCAGTTGTAGTGACGTTCCTCCACAAAAAAGGGGTACACGTGTTTCTGTACCTGGATGACTGGCTAATTCGTGGTCGTTCCTACGAACAAGTGGAGGCCCATGTGTCCCTCACAAGGACCCTCTTCGTTTAGCATGAGTCCCAGTCTTACGAAGAAAAGTCATTGTTGACTCCCTCTCAGCACCTCGAATTCGTAGGTGCCTTCCTGGACGCCAGGGTGGCGAGGGCACTTCTCCCCAGAACCAGGTTCCTGTCCATAGTGGAGCTGGTCTCCGAATTAACTAGGTTCCCTATCATGACCGCTCGGGTCTGCTCGAGGTTGCTGGGTCACATGGCGGCATGTACGTATGTGGTACGCCATGCTCGAATGAGGCTCAGGCCTCTGCAGACCTGGTTGGCAAAGGCGTTCAACCAGTCCAGGGGTCTTTGGGACACGGTTCTCACAGTGCCTCCGGAGGTGATAGCCTCCTTACAATGGTGGACTCAGGAGGCGGTAGTGTGCAGCGGCGTTCCCTTCACCGTACCTCCCCCCTCATTTACACTGGTCACAGATGCCTCGGACCTTGGTTGGGGAGCACATCTGGGGTGTCACGGGATCCAGGTTCTCTGGTCCCCTGCAGAGCCGGCTCTGCACATAAATGTCCGGGAGCTCAGGGCAGTCAGGAGAGTGTGCGAGACCTTCCTGTCGAAACTCTCTCGCTGCTCTATCCTGGTCCGCATGGACAACACGGCGTCTGTCTTTTACCTCAACAGGCAGGGGGGAGCCCGGTTGCCTCCCCTCTGTTGTGAGGCTCTGCGCCTCTGGGATCTGTGCGTAGAGCATGACATAGTTTTGCAGACAGTACCTGCCGGGGTGCAAAAACTTGCTGGCTGATGCTCTGAGCAGGTCCTTTGGAGCCCACGAGTGGTCTCTCAGGGACTTGGCTCTTCATCAGATCTTCCACAGGTGGGGCTGTCCTGTTTGCCTCGGCATGCAATACCAAGTGTCAGCGTTACTGCTTCCTGTTGGGGCTGGGGGAACACTCCTGGGGGGTTGCCATGACGGTGACATGGCCGGCGGGCATCCTCTATGCCAGGGGTGTCCAAACTTTTTTCAAAGAGGGCCAGATTTGATGAAGTGAACATGCGTGAGGGCCGACCATTTTGCCTGACATTCTTTGAACTATTAAAATTAAATGCAAATTAACTATTTTATGCAAAGTTTATTGCAAACGGCATACTTTTCATTTTGTCACATGGATGACAAATCTAAACCGGTGTTAAATCACTCTGCCTTTCATATCTGAAGGCCAGATGAAAAAAAAATCCAGAAAGCTGAAATATATGTCAGGAACATTGTAAAGTACATTACATATTATTGGTAATAAAGGTTGTCTGTCAACTTTTAAGTTCAAAAAATATGAACAGGAACATAACACCAAATATACATGTTGTGTCCAAATATATTTATAACTGATTTAGACCAACTGAGATTTTACAATGTATTCATCTCAATTGGAAAAAAAAAATTGCCTGCACTAATGTGAAGGGTGAAACTGAGATCTGGACTGCAGCACATAGGCTAGGTCTGGTTCAAAGGCAGTGGTTTTGATGTGCAAAATGTCACGCAGGTGAGAGTCACTTAGTCTTGTCCTCACACGGTTCATAGCAGAGAATGTCTTCTCACACATATATGTTGAGCCAAACAAGCTCAGCATTTTTTTAGCCAATGTTCGAATCTCTTGAAACCGGCTCTTATCCAGGTGGCAGTAAAAGTTCACAAGAGAGAGCTGTTGGTGACGATTGCGTAACTCGCTGTCACAATGCAGCTCAATGAGCTCGAGCTGCAGCTGATCTGGAGCATCATCGGGATCAACAGAGAATGGAGAGGAGAAAAGGCTGATCTCCTGTTCAATAGCTGCAAAATCCTGAAAGCGCCGTTTAAACTCCCCAGCCAGAGATGCGATGTCTGCTGCATACCTGCTCGTTTGCGCACTGATATTGTCCTGTGGAAAACTGTTCATTATTTCCTGCAACGCTGAAAAATGTATGGTATTGGGCTGTGTTTGTGACAACTGCCTTATGAAAAGTTGCAGCTTTGTTCCAAAGGCTTTGAGGTGTGAATAAAGCTGGTTCACCACTGCATCTTTCCCCCGAAGACTCGTGTTCAGTACATTCAGATGCTTTATGTCAACTAGAAACCCCAAATCAGCCAGACAAATAGGATCAGATAGTTCTCGCATTGGTTGTCCCTTTGTTTCCAAGAATTCTCTGATTTCCTTTGAGAGAGTAGAAACGTTGCAGTGCAGACCCCCGACTGAGCCATCTTACATCATTGTGATATAAAACATCTTCGTATTCAGTCTGGATGTCCAGTAGAAACTGTTTAACCTGGCGGTGGCACAGGGCTTTAGAGCGAATAAAATTAATAGTCTTTAGCACCGGTTTCGTAACATGATCATATTTGAGATGTTTAGCACAGAGAACTTGTTGATGAACGATACAGTGGAGTTTAATAGCTTTGCCTCCTTCTTCGATCACCTTGTTACAGATTAGGGTTGATAATCCACTTCGTTCACCAGCTGTGGCAGGTGCCCCATCAGTAATAATCCCAGTAACTTTGTTCCAAGGCAGATTCATGTAATCTATGGCGGAACTAACAGAAACAAATAAATCTTTTCCTCTTGTTTGGTCCGTAAGGCTCTGGAGGTCAAGTAGCTCTTCAGTCACATTCATTTCATCGTCCACCCCTCTCATAAAAATCAGCAACTGAGCTGTGTCAGATAGGTCCGTGCTTTCATCACAGGCTATTGAAAAGTCAAAATCCACTCCTTTGGACGTCAACTGTCTCTTAATATCTGATGAAATCTCTTCAATTCTCCGTGCTACAGTGTTACGAGCCAGGCAAATGTTGGCAAACTCTTGCTTCTTCTCGGGACAGATATTCTCAACCATTTTCATAACGCATTCTTTGATAAAGTCACCCTCAGCAAAAGGCTTGCAATTTTTAGCAATTAACGTTGCCACCTCATAGCTCGCCCTTGTGGCGTTTTCATTTGACTCACGGGCTCTTGTGAAAAATCGCTGTTGTGACATTAAAACAGCTTCAAGTTGCTTCAACTTTTCACTGTGGTCGCGCCCTGTTAGCTTGTCGTATGTGCTATGTCTCGACTGGTAGTGTCTCTTGACATTAAATTCCTTATAAACAGTCACAGTCTCTTGGCATATCAGACAAACACAGTGATTCCGTATTTCACTGAAGAAATATTCCACTTTCCACCTGTCCTGGAAGCGGCGGCCCTCACTGTCAACTTTTCTTCTCTTATTTACAGTTGCCATTTTTGAAATTGACCAGAAGGGGAAGGGATCATGTGAGCGCAGTGCCAGAGGTTTTGGTCTAAGTGTGTTCGTCCGAGCACTAATACACTGCCCAACAAGAATTCTCTTGCCTTTGTGGCTGTGTGTGGTGAAGAGTCTAAGGATGAGCTCGGGGCGTGTTCGCAGCTCCACGTGCCCGAGCCCGCCAGGAAGCTGACAGCGCGCAGCGCCAATCACAGGTACTGAGACATTTCCCGATCTCTGAAGCTGTGGACCAGGAAAATGTCTCAGTACCTGTGATTAGCGCTGTGCGCTATCAGCTTCCTGGCGGGTTCGGGTACGTGGAGCTGCGAACACGCCCGAGCTCATCCTTAGTCCTGAGCGGTGCTCGGGGATTTGTTGGGGGCCATAAAAGATAGATATTGCCAAATTACCTGTGGGGCCGTATTAAACCGGAACACGGGCCACAATTGGCCCGCGGGCCGGACTTTGGACATGCCTGCTCTATGCTTTCCCTCCATTTCCCCTAATTCCCAGGGTTCTGACCAGGGTCCACGGTCATCCTGATAGCCCCTTGGTGGCCCAGACAGTTCTGGTTTCCTATACTGGTGGACATCCTCAGCGAGGAGCCTATAACACTCCTGCCAGCTCAGGATCTCCTGACCCAACCTTAGGACGAGGGGACCATGGTTCACCCGAATCTCAGCTCTCTCCATCTGATGGCCTGGTTTATCCGTAGCTGACCCAACCAGAAGGGGAATGTTCCCATGAGGTACAGATGGTGCTCCTAAGTAGTAGGAAACCGTCTACCAGGCAGTCGTACGCAGCCAAGTGGCGGCACTTCTCGTCTTGGGCATCCAGAAGGGGAGTGCACCCGTCCTGTGCACTTGTCCTGTCCATTCTGGACTACCTTTTTGAACTTAGGTCCAGTGGCCTCTCTACCTCCTCTGTCAAAGTCCATGTGACATCTCTCTCCGCTTTCCATGTTGGTTTGGCAGGAGTTTCCCTGTTTGCTGACCCTGTAGTCAAAAGGTTCCTTAAGGGTTTGGATAAGTTGTGTCCCTCGGTTAGACCTCCTCTCCCCGCTTGGGACCACAACCTCGTGTTGTCTAGGCTTGTCGCCCCGTTTTGAGCAGTTGGCCACGTGTTCTTTGAAGCACCTGTCTATGAAGGTTGCATTCATTGTGGCCATTACGTCGGCTCGCAGGGTCTCCGAGTTGAGGGTGTTAACTGTAAACCCGCCCTGCCTAGTGTTTTCTGACAATAATGTGAGGCTCCGCCTTCATCCGGCCTTTCTCCCCAAGGTGGTGTCACCGTTCCATTTGTCCCAAGAAATTTACCTCCTGGTTTTCTTTCCAAAGCCCCACACCTCTCCTAAGGAGCAAGTGCTCCATTCCCTGGGTGCTAGACGTGTGCTAGCTTTCTGTATTGATAGGACTAAAGCCTTTCGCAAATCCACACAATTGTTTATCCCTGTCGTTGGCAGGATGAAAGGGCTCCCCATATCGACTCAGAGGTTGTCCAGTTGGGTCACAAGGTGTATTAGGGAGAGTTATGGCCGGGAAAGTCCCGCCCCGGGTTACAGCACATTCCACCAGGGCGCAGGCGTCCTCTGTAGCTTTTGGGGCGCAGGTTCCAATCACTGAAATCTGCAGGGCGGCCACGTGGTTGTTGCTCCATATCTTTATGGCGCACTACGCTCTGGCGCAGCAGGCCAGGGAGGATGCAGGGGTGGGCTCTGCAGTCCTCAGCTCTTTATTGTAAATATGTATGTTTTATCGGTGTCACATTGCACTTTCTACAGTTTTTCTGTGTTCGCTTGGTTGAATAAATTTGTTTGGATTGTTCAGCTTTCGTGGGCTTCTCTTTCTGGGTGCTCCGACCCCTCCTCCTTGAAGTGGGGTTGGCTTGGAAGTCACCTAATTCGAATGGACGTGAGCAACCACTCGAAGAAGAAAAGAACGGTTACTTACCGGTAACTGTTGTTCTTTGAGATGTGTTGCTCATGTCCATTCGACTTCCCCCCTACCTCCCCTTCGTCGGAGTGTCCGGCAAGAAGGAACTGAGGTGGGGCAGCACTGGCAGGGGTACTTATGCCCCGCCATGGCGGCTCCACTCCAGGGGGCGCCCTGCCGGCGCTACGGGTACCGCTAGGGAAAATGCTCCGGAAGATGCGGTGCACGCGGTGCGCACACCTAATTCGAATGGACATGAGCAACACATCTCGAAGAACAACAGTTACAGGTAAGTAACTGTTCTTATCAAGGGAGAAGACTAGATTATTTATGGGTAAACTGATGATTTAAGGGAGTATTCCAAATTTGTTTTAGTCAGGCTAGATAAGTGGTTCTCAACTTTTTGGCCTATGGCCTACCTGGCTCAATGCAAACCTTTCTGTGGACCCCCAGTTGTTAATGGAAACTCTAATTACATAATTACACCTGAGCCATTTTGCTAGGGAGAACAGTTTAATTTAACCAGTAAGAAAAGAAAATTTAATTTAAATTATAAAACAGATTAATCGCTTTAACTTTTTCTCAAACTTAATTTTAAATAAAGTAAAATATTAATTTATGTCCAATATGAAAGGTTTCAATTATTTCTTTATTTACGGCAGTGGTGGGAAACCTTTTTTGGGGTTGGGGCAACTGACCCACAGAAAAATCAGTTGGGGACTACTTAGGTGAGATGCAAAAAAACCCTTCCAAAAATCCCCAGCCCTCACTGATGTGGCCCCCAGCTGTGACACCTTATTCCTCTGGTGCTCCAGCCCAATGAGGGGAGGGAGAGGAACAGGGAGGGCTGAGGTTCAGGGCTACCCATAGGCCAGATTTACTCATCTGGGTGCTGGGGTTAGTGGATTTTTGTGGACCTTCCCAGGCTCCTGGATGGGACAAAAATGAGGGGTTCAGTGTGCCAGGGTGGGGCTGCCAGCAAATGGAATAGAGATGGGGGTGCAGGATCTGGGTGAGAGGTCTGGGTCATAGGTGAGGTAGAGGAGGGGGCAAGGCTGCAAGGTTTGAGTGGGAGGTAGGATGCAGGAGCCGTCTGGGAGTAGGGTGTCTTGTCTGGGGGAGAGTGTAAGAGTAAGTTTCAATGTGTCTCCAGGAGGGAGGATGCAGGAGAATGGTGGGGATAGGGTGTCTGGCCAGGGGAGAGGGTGCAGGAGCAGGGTGTGTGGGGTCTCAGTTGGGGGTGGGGGGCATTACAGGGGTGGGGTCTGGGCATGAGGAGAACAGGGGCACTTACTCGCTTTTGTGCCCTGCGCTGTTCCCAGGCTCCATGTCCTAGACATGGCCTCCCGCTGCTCCCATTGGCTGGAATCTGGCCAATAGGAGCAGCAGGGAAAGCCAGTTATGGGAGGAGCCACACACGGACCTGCTTGTGGCTCCGCTTCTTTCATGTGAGCCGGATCCGGTGGGGTGGCTCAGGACTTTCTCCCCTTCCTCAGGTGGGAAGCCAGCCCTGGTGTTCCAACCTCATAAGAGCAGAGATTTCCCATCAGGGAGTGTTTTCTTGGTCCCAGAGTTCAGTGCAGTTCCTGCCTTGGAATTTATTCTCCATTCTGTATGCTAAGGAAGATGCCTTTCTGTCCTATCTTTGGAAATGAAATTGTGGAAGTTTCTGGAGGATTTAGGTGTGTTTTCCCTTGTCTTTTCATTGCTTTTTGTAAGTCTTTTTTTCCAATCTGCTTTCATTCAAGCAGAAACTTGTAGGGGGCATCTTTCATGAGTCAGACAGGCTGAATACTATGCCTTGATTCCTCAAGAACACAGAGCCGGTAGTAAGTTAAACTGAAAATAAAATCTTCAGATAAAATCTTGTTAGGCCATGATGTAATACCTGAAATCTGATTAGTTTTTTTCTTTGTATCATTGCCTTAAAGCTCATCTCATTTTGATATGTTCTCATATTGCATCCCTCTTAGGCATTACAGACTTCCTTTTATCTTCATCACATTCAGTATGTGTGAAAGTATCATTCCCCAAATGTTTTCAACTTGATTGTTTTTTTTTTTTAAACAGATCAGATTTAATTTGATTTCTTTTCCAAGTTTGTTCTGTGGTCTAGGCACCAGCCCTTCATTCTTACTTTGCAAGTCTTCAGGTCCCTCTTTTGGACCCTTTCACCAGTTGAAGGCTTGTGGGAGTGAGTAAGCTGTTATTTTCTCAGCAGTTCTCTGTCAATACATCTCAGAAAAGATAATGCTTGGTGACTTTTTTGTTTGTTTGTTTTTTTTCCAGCAGTTTTTCCCTAGAGTTCTTAATACCTTTAGTCTCCAGTGGTCCTTTTTCAATTGTCTGACTCCCCGTTTAACTTTCCCCAAATTTGATACCCTAATATAGCTATCTCTCCATAGCCTTCATTGTTTTTAACCAATTGAAGCCAAGCTCCTGAAAACTACTCTAATAAGGCAAGTTCTCCCTTCTTTGGATTATCCTAGTAGCCCTTGTTTGCACCTGTTCCTTTTTAAATTCTTCATTCTTAAACATGGGAAATTAAAATTGGACACAGTATTCCAGATGAGATGGTCTTATTGGTTCCTTGTACAGTGGTGGTAACACTTCTCTGTCTCCACTGGAAATACCTGTGCGTTCTAGGGTTACATTAGCCTTTTTCAGGGCCATATGACAATGGTAGTTCAGTTGTCCTATGATTAATAAACACTCCCAGGTCTTTCTTTCCTGTCTCTTCCAACTGATATGTCCAGAGTTTATAGTTTTTAAAAAAAATATTTTAATCCCTAAGCACATGACTCTGCATTATTGAATTTCATCCCATTTCAGTTATTCAGGGTTGCCCATATCTTGTATGACTTTACTGTCCTCCTCCAAATTGGCCATGCCTCGCAAAGGAATCACATGTTTATCTAGTCTGAACTTTCATAATACAGGCCATAGAATCTCACTTTGTAATTTACTCCTGGAGGAAGTCTGTGCAACTCTACAATGCAGCATTTTGAATGCACAGAATTTCCTTGTTTCCGTATACTGAAATGATCTGCAGAGATGTTGGCCGTCACTAGGGCCCAGCTCACAAAGCTGTAGTTCCTGGCATGTCCTAAAAGAAGGAAGAGGCAGAGGTGTGTAAGAAATTGTGTAAGCCTAGGACGCAGCATCAGGCGCACGCGCTCTCTCTCTCTCGACTTTAGGAGGATAGGGATATTTTTGTGGGCTGGAGTGAGCCCTGTGGTTGGTCTCTGGGGTGGGGAAGGAGGGAAAAGGGTGTGACTATCTGGCCTGTGGATAGTCCTGTGAGGGTTTTGGTGGAGAAGTGCTTT
This sequence comes from Pelodiscus sinensis, assembly GCF_052426305.1. NCBI lineage: Eukaryota > Metazoa > Chordata > Testudines > Trionychidae > Pelodiscus > Pelodiscus sinensis. The sequence goes on from NC_143053.1 coordinate 154,226,253, forward strand.
GAGTGTCTGGCCCCCAGCTGAGCTCTTGGGTGTGAGGGGCAAGAAGTGTCTGTTTTGTCAGTAAATGTGTCTGTAACAGGCATTTATAAATAAATTTCCAAAATAACTGAAACTGGCATGATTATATCTTGCTATATTTTAACAAATAAGATTTGCATGTTTGTAAAATGTTATGTGCAGAATTTTAAAATGTTTGTTGCAGAAGTCCCTTAAGTAGTCATTCTAGGATCAAACCCTTGACTTCTGGTTGAACTAGAGTAGATCTTTTAAATACCAATTCAGTTTCAACTAGTGACAGTGCTTGCCAGCCCCCCCCACCATGGGTAGACAGCCCCAGCTGTCCCCCTTCTGGCCACTGATGCGGGTGGGGGCAGACCTTGGCTGGCCTGGCTCTGTCCCTCTGGCTGATTGGGCTGGGCTGCGGTGGGTCTGGTTCCTTCCCTCCAGCTGCCCAGGGGGCTGGGCCAGACAAGAGTAGGAGTGGGCCTGGCTCTCTCCCTCCAGCTGCCAGAAGGTTGGGCTAGACTGAGGCTGCTGCTTGCCCAGGTCTCCTTGCTCTGGCTGCTGGGAGCGTGGGTCATACTGAGACTGACCTGGCTCCCTTCCTCTTGCCGCCTGTCTGAGTTTGGGGAGGTTGGTCTGGATGGAGGCTGGCTGGGCTCTCTCCCTTTGGCAGGGAGGGGGAAAGGAGCACAGGGCCCGGTCCTCCAGCAGTGAAGGGAAGGCTATGTGGCTCCCACCCACCCCGGACCAACGATACCGTGCATGTCCTATGTGTCTCCCTTTCCCCACCTGAACCCCTGCGGCTGCTGCTTGTGTCTCCCATCCCTGCCCCGAACTGAGGAGGAGCCACATGGCTCAATTTAAACTCCGCCAGCCGCCCACCCACATGGCAGCTGTCAGAAGGACAGTCCAGCACTGGGTCAGGGGCTGGTGGTACAGGGTGTGTCTGTGGTGGCAAGGCTCGTGGCAGGAGGGGAGAGGGGGAGAGAATAGGAGGCCCTGCTGCAGAGGTCCAATGTGGGATGGGCAAGGGCCAGACGGAGAGGCACCGTGGCCCCCCACTCCAGCCCTTCTCTCACCTTCTCCCCTCATCGGGCCTCTGCAGCGGGGCCTCCTGTCAATGACCTCGCTGCCGGCCCCTCACCCGCCCCCCTTTGCCACAGGAACACTTCCAGGGGGTGCTCACGGGCTGGGGTACCTCCCAGCCCAGTTTAGGGGCTGGACTGTCCCCCAGTCTGGTGCCCCCTCTCCCGTTGGGCACCTCTTGCCCCCCCCCACGGGCCTGGCTGCTGGCCCCCATTCCCACCACCAGAACTTTTTTAGTCCTCCCCATACAGCAGGCCCCTCTGCTGGCCCCCTTGCCTCTTCCTCCCAATTTTCCTCCTTCCCCTGCAGAAATCCACCAGCAGCAGGAGATTATTTTCGCTGCTGCTCAGGAGCCATGGGTTTCCAATCCCCCCTGCTGGGTTAGCAGGGAAGGGAGGAGGTGGGCAGCTGTGGGATGCAGAGTGACATGATGTCGTTCTATCGTCCTGCAGGAAAAACTTTTAAAAATAATATAGATTTAAAGTCACCAAGGGATGGAGTATCCACCATATCCTTTGGTAAATAGGTTCTGGTTGTTTATTCTCACTGTTCAAAATTTGTACCTTATTTCTAGTCTGAATATGTCTAGCTGCAGCATCCAGCTATTGGGTCGTCTTCTGCCTTTCTGTTGAATTAGAGCTCTTTGCTATCAAATCTTCTCAGTGTAAGTACTCTTAGACCAGCTACTATAAACCTTTTCTTCAGTGAGCTGAATATAATAAGCTTTAAATATATATTTGAACAAGAAAATAGAAATGGTAAAGTCTTTGTCCTGTTGCCCCACTATCCTCTTACTGATACCAGTAGTTTAAAAATACATAATTGATTTTCCTTAAATTAATCAATCTGAGTCAGATTGTACAGACTTAGAATGTTGCTGTGTTAATTTCAGGGCAGCCATTGCTGTCTAATATGTTAAGGAGTTGAGAAATTACATGGTTTCTGTAATGATAAACTTGAAACTGATCAAATCATAAACTGACTGCTTTAAATCTTTCTTTAGTAGTAGTTCACAACATATTTTCAGCCAGAACTCTGACATTCATGTTGGCTTCAATTCAGCTTTGTATCTGTGCTTAAATACAGCACAGAAACCTGTTAAACATTATTAAAGGCAGTGTAATGCCTGAAATAAACTTGTCGGTTGAAGATTATTAATGCAATCCAAGTTACGGTCGGTCCACAGTTAAACAGGACTGCTTGCTTGTGATATGGAAGAAAGAGGACTGTTACTTTTGTTCTCAATTATATGGGGGTGTGAACTGGAATCTAACTTTTAGCTTACTGTGGTACACTTACCGATGGAACAAATAACTGAAAAGAAATAGTACAGTACGAACAGTAATTTAAAGTTGACCTTTTCTGTAATATCAAGTGGATCATATCAAAATTTGATTTTTTCTGACCTTCAAACATAGCTTGCTTGAGGTTATACATTTTTTCCTTTCAACTTCATTCTAAATGAATTTGTGTCTTTAAGTTACCATCTTGATAGCTGCATAAAGATATAGGCATCTGATATTTGACCTTTTTGGTAAAGTCCTTTTACAAGAGGGTTTTTAATGGAAGCTCTATGTTTCTTTGGTTGTTTAGTAGTTTTGGAAATGGAAGTGCAATCCAGTGCTATGAACAAAGAGGGCTTCCTACTCTTCGCCATGTGTCTGTGATCCCTTCCTCGCTTTACAGCAGTACTGCAAGAAGCCTTTTGAACTACTTGGAGGTGTTTTTTTCTGAAGCAAGATCTAGTTTTACAGAGATGCTCAATTTATTCTTCAGCCACTGTTGAACAAAGCTTATATATTCAAGGATTAATTCCTTAAGCAGACCCAGAAGTGCTCTAGAGAGACTTCCCTAAACATACTAGCAGGGGCAATAACTACAACACACAGTTTCTATTGAGCTATGCCATTGTCCCTTTTAATTAACCATTTTAGGATTTAGCAAAGTATGCTCTCATGACAGGCAGCTCTAATTTCAACCCATTTATTGACATTTTGATTTAGCCATCTCTTTGTGGCTAAGAAACCAAGACTGAGACTTCATCCAGGAACAGTAGGGCTCTGCGGCCCTTCATACTTGCTTTGATAACTTCTGGCCTTAGTCAAGTACCAGACTCTGAAGTCCCACAGGAATATACAGTAAAAGATTTGCTGTTTGACAGGTTATGGAGATGCCCCGGGGTAGTGCTGTTGGTCAGAAATTCTGCTTTTACAAAGAGGTAGGGTGTTTGGGGTGCGGGAGGGATCAGTGGACTGAGGTGCAGGAGAATCTGTGGAGTGCTGGATCTAAGTGATGCTCAGATCAAGTGACTCCGTACCAGCGGTAAGAAGTCCCTGCTGTTGTTCTTCGAGTGGTTGCTCATGTCCATTCGAAGTAGGTGTGTGCACCGCGTCTTCCGGAGCGTTTTCCCTAGCGGTACCCGTAGCGCCGGCAGGGCGCCCTCTGGAGTGGCGCCGCCATGGCGGGGCATAAGTACCCCTGCCGGTGCTGCCCCACCTCAGTTCCTTCTTACCGTGGCGATGGTCATTGGAGTGTCTCCATATCTCCCAGCCTACTTAGTTAGTTAATGGTTCCCGTTCTCACATTCATTTGTAAATAGTTCTCATAGTTAGGTTCTTTGCTTTGTTCCTTCCCCCTTGGGGGTAAGAAATGCCAGGGCCGCAAGGCTTCAAGATGTGCGCTGACTGCGGGAAGTTTATGCCCAGGGGCGACCCACACAACAGCTGTCTTAAGTGCTTGGGTGAGGCTCATCTGGCTATTGCCTGTAAAATCTGCAAGTCCTTTAAGCCCCGTACCAGAAAAGAAAGGGTTTCTCGCCTGAAACTTCTCCTCATGGAGACAGCGCTTCAGCCAGTGCCGCCGGAACAGCCTGCAGTGCGCAGCGCACTGGCTTCCACACGGGACGCCCCTCACCAGCACCGCGCGTCGGCGTCGACTTCTCGGCCCTGATCACGCTCTCCTCCATCTAAGAGAGTGAAGAAATCCCAGGGAAGGTCCCCTTCAAAGAAGACAGTGTCGGTTGGGCACCGCACTGTGGGCTCTCTGGTGCACGTATCGTCCCCTCCGCACCGTCTGCTCCGAGGAGGCATAGGTAGTTCTGGTCGCCAACTTCCACACCGCCTATCCATGCCGGATACATTCGAGGTGGCGCAGGACCTTATTAGCTTCACGACCTCCCCTCCATCCTCGGTTGACTCGGAAGGGTTGAGGTCACCATCGTCGGAGGCTCGGCTGGCTACAGCTTTGCCCCAGCATGGCCCAGATCGGCATGCTAAAGTGGCTTATGCGTCGGGACCACCCCATGTGGGGTCAGTACCGGTCGCTACTTCGGCACCCTTCTCGTCGCCGAGCTGTCACTCTCAGGGAGTTTCCAGCCATGCGCGAACTGAGATACAGTTGAGCTCCTTGCCAGCTCCCCGCCTGGCGGTGCCGGTACCATATCTGAGTAGCCATGTGGCGTCCACTCAGACCTTTCTCTCCTCCATGGAGGTCACTCAGGAGCCGGCGTCCGTCTCCGTGTTTTCATCTGCACCGGCATCGACGCAGTGGTCTCGTCAGCCACCGGGCCTGGGTACCCCGGTGCCACAACCGCCGGACGCAATTCAACCGGCACTGGGCCTGAGCACCCCGGTGCCGCAGCCTTGGGCAGCATCTCAACCGGCACCGGGCCTGGGCACCCCGGTGCCGCAGCTGCTGGCGACTCAGCCAGCACCGGGCCTGGGCACCCCGGTGCCGCAACTGGGTGCCGTAGAACCCTCGGCACTGGGTCTGGGTCCCCCGGTGCCACAACAGTCAGCGAGCCTTCCGACACAGGGCATGGGTCCCCCGACCCCACAGATAGTGCGGCCAGGACGTACTCATGCGGGTAAGCCCGAGTCAATGGCAAGGTTTGCCCCACTTTCTTCATCGGCTCCACCCTGGCCGGAGTCCGATTATTCCTCAGACTCGGATGCTTCCTCTGTCCGTTCTGGCTCCTCGAGGGCATCCTCGACCCATAGATCCAGGTCCAGACATAGGAGGGACCACACTCAACAAACGTGGCCTCCACACCCACAGTGGCCTTTCTTGACCCCCTGGGCCTACCATCAGTGGCAAGGTCAGCTGCCTCCTTCTCTGGGGTCGGGGACTTCAGGGCACGGTTCCTGACCGTCGGCGTGCCTGTCCTGAGCCCCTTCCTCCCCTCTCCGGGCACCTCAACCCGATCCAGCGGCACCGCAACTGCCGGCACCGGAGGTGGACCCATCAGGAGCGCAAGCTACTCAGACGGCTCCGCAGCTGGTGACAACTGTTCCTGTGCCACTTCAGGAGTCGTCCCCTCTCCCCCCCCCCCCCGGACGAGGCACTAGCAGACCCTGCTTCAAGTCTGCCGTCAATGGATGCCCGCACGCACCAGGACCTCCTCCGCTGCATGGCTGCCAACTTGGCCGTTTTGGTGGAACCTGTTATCGAGGACACGGATCCAATGGTGGACATCCTCACGGAAGATGCGCCTGCACGATTGGCCTTACCGCTTAACAAAACGGTATCAGAGATTACCAACGCCCTGTGACAAACGTCGGCAACCTTGATCCCTACCTTAAAAGGGGTCAAGAGGCGTTATTACGTCGCAAACTTGGGGCATGATTACCTGTACTCACAACCCACCCCCGGGTCCTTGGTCGTGCAGGCCGCGGCCCAAAAGGAAAGACTCCCTCAGCCGGGCCCTTCTCCTAGGGAGCCTAAGAGGCTGGACCTGTTGGACCGTAAGGTTTACGCCACGGGGGCGTTTCAACTCCGCATCGCAAACCAGCAGGCGATGCTGAGTAGGTATGCCTTTAACACCTGGCAGGCCGTCGAAAAGTTCCGAGACAGACTCCCTGTGGAGGACCGTCAGGAGTTCGCGGCTGTTGCCTCAGAGAGCAAAGTCATCTTGCAAACTGCTCTCCAGGCGGCTCTGGACACTGGATTCAGCGGCCCGCACGATGGCGACTGGTGTCGTTATGCGTGGGGGGGCATGGCTCCACGTCTCGGGAATTTCCCCGGATGTGCAGTATACAATTCAGGACTTGCCCTTTGAGGGCAAAGCTCTGTTCTTGGAGCACACTGACTCTAGGCTCCATACCCTGAAGGACACTAGGTCCACCCTAAAGTCCTTGGGCATCCACACGCCGGCTCCGCAGCGGCGACAGCTGCCCTATAGGCAGCAGGGAAGGGCGCAGCCCCAGGTCCCCTGTGGGGATTACTGGAGTCGCCGTTCCCGGGCCTCCGGTGGAGGTTCCGGGGCGGCCGCGCACCCTCAGGGGGCTAGGGGTCGACGTCATCGCCCCAGGACCGATACCCAGCGTGGAGGTCCTCACGGTCCTTCCCATCAGGGCAAGTCTCAGTTTTGATGCCTCGTTCGAGAGTTCCGTACCAATCTCCTGCCCTGGCCCCCTGTTTGGGGCCAGGCTATCCTTTTTTGCCCATGCTTGGGCCTTAATAACTTCAGATGCCTGGGTTCTGAACATTGTAAGTGGAGGCTACTCTATCCCTTTCCTAGGCTCGCCGCCCTCAAATCCCCCTTCGCCGTCTCTAGTAAGGGACACTCCTCACGAACACATCCTCTGTCAGGAGGTGTCTGCGCTCCTCGAAAAAGGAGCGATAGAGGAGGTTCCTCTGCAGCTGCGAGGAAGGGCTTTTTACTCCCGTTATTTTGTTGTCCCCAAACCGAAGGGTGGGGTCTGCCCCATCTTGGACCTCTGAGATCTAATCAAGGCGGTAGTAAAACACAAGTTCAGAATGGTGACCCTGGCATCGGTCATCCCAGTGCTACAATTAGGAGACTGGTACGCGACTCTCGACCTCAAGGACGCGTACTTCCACATGGCAATCAGACCCAGCCACAGGAGGTTCCTCAGGTTTACGGTGGGCCAATACCATTTTCAGTTTACGGTGCTCCCTTTTGGTTTATGTACGGCACTGAGGGTATTCACGAAATGCATGGCGGTGGTTGCTGCATATCTCCGCAAATAAGGGGTGCGCGTGTTTCCATACCTTGACGACTGGCTGATCCGAAGTCGCTCGTACGGGCAGGTAGAAGCTCACGTGGCACTCAGAAGAGCCCTTTTTCCTAAGGTTAGGACTCCTGATAAATTTCGAGAAGTTATCCCTGACTCCCTCGCAACAGATAGAATTTGTGGGAGCCCTCCTCGATTCGAGGGTGGCAAGGGCGTTCCTGCCCAAGATCAGGTTCCTCTCCATAGTGGAGCTGATCTCGGGGCTAACTCGGTCTCCTATAACAACCCCTCGGGTCTACTCCAGGCTCCTAGGCCATATGGCGGCATGTACGTACACGGTCCGCCATGCCAGATTGCGGATGAGACCCATGCAGGCGTGGTTGGCGAAGGCCTTCAGCCAGTCCAGCGGTCTTTGGGACTCAATTACGGTGCCCAAAGTAATTCTGGACTCCCTCCTATGGTGGACCCAGGAACCTGTGGTACGCAGTGGGGTCCCTTTCAATACCCCTCCCCCGTCCCTGACGCTGGTCACCGATGCGTCCGACCTGGGTTGGGGAGCGCACCTGGGGCGACACAGAACTCAAGGCCTTTGGTCCCCCTCCAAGCGAGCCCTACACATAAACGTCCAGGAATTGCGGGCGGTGAGGTGAGCCTGCGAAGCCTTCCTGCCAAGGCTCACCCCCCGCTGGATCCTGGTTCGTATGGACAACACAGCAGCGGTCTTTTACCTCAACAAGCAGGGTGGGGCGTGATCATCTCCCCTCTGCAAAAAGGCCCTGCAACTTTGGCATTTGTGTGTCACGCACGGTATCACACCTCAAGCGGAATACCTCCCGGGGTGCAAAAACCTGCTAGCGGACACGCTGAGCAGATCCTTTAGAGCCCACGAGTGGACCCTCAAGGACTCTGCTCTCCGCCAGGTTTTCCGCAGGTGGGGTTATCCCCACCTAGACCTGTTCACCTCGGCAAGCAATGCCAAGTGCAGGAACTACTGTTCCCTGCTGGGACTGGGGAAATATTCCCTGGGGGATGCCCTGACGACCGTGTGGCCAGAGGGCATTCTCTATGCCTTTCCCCCGTTTCCCCTAATTTCCAGGGTATTGACATTTCGGTCCTCGATCATTCTCATAGCCCCCAGGTGGCCCAGACAGTTCTGGTTCCCCATCCTGGTGGACATGCTTGTCCAGGACCCAATAGCACTCCCTCCAGTCCGGGATCTGCTAACTCAACCCTGGGGCGAGGGGATCATGGTTCACCTGGATCTCCGGTCTCTCCACCTAATGGCATGGTTTATCCGTGGTTGAACCAACCTGAAAGGGAATGTTCCCAAGAGGTTCAGATGGTTTTCCTCAGTAGCAGGAAACCCTCTACTAGACGGTCGTACGCTGCCAAGTGGCTGCGCTTCTCGTCTTGGGCGTCCCAGAGAGGAGTACACCCGTCCTCTGCTCCTATTCCAACTATTCTTGACTATCATTTCCAGCTTCGGTCCAGTGGCCTATCTTTCTCTTCTATCAAAGTCCATGTGTCATCTCTCTCCGCCTTCCATGTTGGTATGGCAGGAGTCTCCCTTTTTTCTAACCCAGTGGTTAAACGGTTTTTTACTGGCCTGGAAAAGCTGTACCCCTCGGTGAGGGTCCGCTTCCTGCCTGGGACCTTAACGTGGTCCTTCACAGGCTTATGCTACTTCCCTTTGAACCGCTGGCCACGTGTTCCCTGCTGCACTTTTCATTGAAGGTTGCCTTTATCGTGGCTATTACATCGGCTCGAAGGGTGTCGGAACTAAGGGTGCTAACTATAGATCCGCCCTACCTTGTTTTTTCCAATAACAGTGTAAGGCTACGGCCTCATCCAGCCTTCCTCCCGAAGGTGGTATCACCATTCCACCTGTCTCAGGAGATTTATCTCCTGGTGTTTTTCCGAAAACTCCATGCCTCCTCTAAGGAGTGGGTTCTGCACTCCCTGGACGCCAAGCGGGCGCTGGCATTCTACATTGATAGGACCGGGCCATTCCATAAATCACAACAGTTGTTTGTTGCATTCGGGGACAGGGTCAAAGGGTTGCCTATTTCCACGCAAAGGCTATCAAGATGGGTGGTGCAGTGCATCACAGAATGCTAACACCTGGCTGGTAAAACCCCACACAGGGTGAAGGCACACTCCACCAGGGCGCAGGCATCCTCGGTGGCCTTTGGTGCCCAGGTACCGATCACAGAAATTTGCAGGGCAGCCACCTGGTCTTCCCTTCAGACGCTTGCAACACACTATGCGCTACCTCAGCAGGCCAGGGAGGATGCAAGGGTGGGCTCTGCAGTCCTCGATTCTGTGATGTAAATATGTTTCCGGTTGTCTTTGTTCTTAAATGGTGCCTTATCAGTGTTGAATTGTTCAAATAAATCCGTTTATTGTTCACCTCACTTCATGACTCTGGTGGTATCACTGCTCTGACCCCTCCTCTGTGGGGTTAGCTTGGTAGTCACCTACTTCGAATGGACATGAGCAACCACTCGAAGAAGAAAAGAAAGGTTACTTACCTGTAACGGTTGTTCTTCGAGATGTGTTGCTCATGTCCATTCGACTCCCACCCTACCTCCCCTTCGTCGGAGTGTCCAGCAAGAAGGAACTGAGGTGGGGCAGCGCCGGCAGGGGTACTTATGCCCCGCCATGGCGACGCCACTCCAGGGGGTGCCCTGCCGGCACTACTGGTACCGCTAGGGAAAACTCTCTGGAAGATGCGGTGCGTACACCTACTTCGAATGGACATGAGCAACACATCTCGAAGAACAACAGTTACAGGTAAGTAACCGTTCTTTTCTTAGGCAGAGGCATGGCCAGGTGGCTCTGCGAGGTGCCTCTCTCCACAGGCATAATCTGTAGCTTTATTTGGCTGCTGTCAATGTTCCTAGGGAGAATGGACCCAGGGGCACTGTGCTGACCCCCCAGTGCTGGGTCCACAGCTCCTGTTGGCCAGGAACCACAACCAGTGAGAGCTGCAGGGGCGGCACCTGCTATTGGAGGCAGTATGTGAAGTGCAAAATAACACCACTTTTACTGTACATAGATTCCAAAAGAAACTAATCTGTTGAATTAGCACTGGTTCTTTCTATTCAATAAATCTTGTGACAGTCATAGATTTTCTTCTTCCTGATCACTCCTGTGATGCCCTAGGCTAGAGGATAAATAAAGAAAAAAGCTCTTTGAGCTTCTAACAGTATAATTTTCAGAGCAATCTGTCAGTATGTTCATCCAATTCTTAAGTGGAGGAAGATGCATTTTCATGTTGAGCCTAGGACTCGTCTGACTACAGTCATCTTTTCCTACAGCATGAAGCAGACAAATAGATGGGTCTTACTGTATCGTAACAATATCTATCTTCTCCATCCAGCTTCCTCTAGCCCAAGGTAGTCATAAGATGAAGTGTGAGAAATGAAAAATGATTGGCCTAATTCTGGAGATGATTAGTTTTCAAAGTTCTCAGTCTGAAAGTCACTGAGACAGAGATAGTAACTTTACCAAAGTTACTGAAGAAGTATGCAGCAGAGCAGAAAGTTTGAATTTGGATCCCCTGAGTCCCAGGTTAGCACTTTGAACATTAGGACATCCTTCTTGTCTGGATTATCAGATTTTTCCAAGGAGATACAATTAAAGGTTTATCTGACTTAAAAATAGTATAACTTCATTACTTCGGCCTTGTGTTCTTCCCCACACTGCAACTCACCATCTAATACAGTAACCACGTAACCCATGGGTTGGCAACCTTTTCAAACCAAAGAGCCAAACTATGTCAAAATTCAGAACAGGAGGTCAACAAAGAGCTGTATAAGATTGCCCATATGCATGACTGAAAACATACAATGTTATAATATTGATAATTGACATGATTGATAATGGTATAAATGAAACATTGTACTCAGACTTTTACTTAATGGGACTTCTGCTGCATCTTTTCACACATTTCTTTGAAATATACATCATAACTGGTCAAATCCAACTTCATGCATACATCCAGGATTTCTTCTGTCAGTCTTATGGCAGGAGGATGATGGGGTGTAGGAATCTGAGTTGGGGTGTACTAGGGGCTCAGGACAAGAAATTGGGGTGTATGATGGACTCAAGGTGCAAGGTTTGTGTGTGTGGAGGTGCAGGAGTTTTATGGCAGGGGATTGGGGCATGAGGGGCTCAGGACGGGGTTTAGGTGTATGATGGGCTCAGGGTTGGTGTGTGGGGGGGTGCAGGAGTGTTACGATCCTATGGCCAGATGGGGGCTGGGCCCGAGTTGGGGACTTGTTGGCCAAGCTTTGTTTTTAAATAAAGTAAAATATTATGTCCAGCACAAAGGTTTCAACATTGTCTTGATTTATGGCAGGGGTGGGGCACCTCTTTTGGGTTGGGGATCACTGACCACAGAAGAATCAGTCAGGGAACACACAAGTGAGAAGCAAAATAAAAAACAAAAAAACCTCAGCCCTCACTGATGTGACCGCCCAACTGAAACACCTCACTTCCCTGGTACTCCAGACCCGTATGGGAGGAGATACAGGGAGGACGGGGTTGAAGGCGTCAGGCCAGATTTATTGTTCTGGGGGGTTAGTGGATTTTGTGCCCCCCCCAGGCTCTGGGGTGGGGCCAAAAATGAGGGGTTATGTGTGTGGGACAGATGCCAGTGAATGGGATAGGGATGAGAGCGCAGCATCTGGATGGGAGGAGGTGGGATGTAGGAGAGGACAAGGAGCGGGCTGGGGGCTGGCTGCCTGGGCAAGGTGGGGGATTCTGTCCAGGGGGGTGGGGGCAGGAGGGATTCTGGACTGGAGAGGGGGAGAGTGAGGGGGTGGGGGGCACTTAGTAGCTTTTGCACCATGTGGCAGGCACCCTGTAATATGCCTCCCGCTGCTCCCATTCTTTGGAAGCTTCTAGAAAGGGTTTGCAGGGGAAGCCTCCAGGGAAGTGTTTCCTGGCTGATGAAAAAGGCCAGTGTGCGTGGAACCGTTTTGGCTGCATGTTTCCCACATGCTGAGGGACGGGAAAGCGGTGCACTGAGACTTTTATTTTGCTCCGCTTGTTCCCTTCACGCCAGATACGGGGAGGCTTTGAGTTTTCTCCGCAGGCAGGAAGCTAGTGCTGGCATTCCAATTTTGCGGAGGGCCATGTAAGACTGTAGTGCTGGCTTCCTGCTGTGGGAGGAGCAAGGGAGGGGGCTGAGTTGGACTCCAGAAGAGCCATATCTGGCTCCCTAGTGAGCCACAGGTTGCTGACCCCTGATATAACTGCTAAAAATCTTAGCAGTTACATGTGCTGCAGGTTCTGCAGAAGGCTCCCCAGGCATGGGGCTGCCAGCCCCTGCTGGCCCAGCTCCCGGGAGCAGAGTGGGCAGTCTTTGCCCACCCAACTCCCAGAAAGGTGGTTTTACTGCCCTGTTGCTGTGAAGCCATTTCCCCAGGTGCTGGCTGAGTTAACAGATACCATTAACCAAAAAGCATCCGCTTATTGGTTAAACAGTTAATTGGTTAAACTCTCTCCTACCTACAACCCTACAAACAGAATACCTTTTCCTAGACAAGAATGGAGTTGCTCCACCTTTCCATGTTATGGAAATTGGTTTGTAATATGGAAGCAAGGCAGTGTTTGTTCCATAATGAGTTGCCTAAGTAAATGGAGTATTAGTATTTGAGTTATCTTTTTTCTGTTTCATGGGGTAGCAGAGTTAGTCTGTAACAGGAAAAACTTAAAACAACAACAAATAGTCTAGTAGCACTTTATAGACTAACAAAACGTGTAGATGGTATCATGAACTTTTGTGGGCACAGCCCACTTCTTCAGATGAACACTCCAGTCATCTGATGAAGTGGGTCTTTGCCCACAAAAGCTTATGCTCCAATAAATTGGTTAGTCTATAAGGTGCCACAGGACTCCTAGTCACGTCTACGTGTTTTGTTAGTCTATAAAGTGCTACCAGACCATTTGCTGTTGTTTTAAGTTTTTATTTCTATGGTTTTTTGTTTCTAACTGTGATGGTAATTGCTAATTCATCCCCAGTAAAAGATGCTTCAGGAAGAGATTGCATATATAGCAACAATGCATATGGTGAATACTTTTTCCAGCCCAGGAAGCAGAAGAAGTTGCCCAGAAAGGAAATTTCTCAAGGTTGAAGAGTTTCCTAGTAAAATCTTAACATTTGTGAATTTAATGATAGACTGTAGCAGTTAGCCAAAGTTTTGTACAGTTTTGTTCTCCTGCATAAACACTCTAGTTTATTGCTGGAAGCAATTCATGAAAGCAAGTTGCATTATTTTTTTGACAATTCAGTACCGCAATTTACAGTAGTGTCTGTGGAATTAAGTGGACCTTAAGGTTCATTTCTAAAACTTTAAGTTTAAAATTGAGTAAATATTTGCTCAGTAATCAAATTTGTCAAACTAGATTCAATGATTGGATTCCTTCCAAGCTCATAAGGTAGAAGGACTCTTATTTTAAGTGACAGTTATTAGTTGAGATTTCTTTAGCATTGGATGTCTACCAGATTACTTCTATTGCTGGATCCTTCCCTGCACTTGATAATGTTCTTGTAATCAATATGTGCTTTGGTAAACCTAGCAACAAAGGATGTGGGTTTTTTTACTTGATATAAGTGAGTTATCAACTAACATAGTGCACAAAGGTGCATTATATGCTTTGGGGATATTTTAGTAGCAATAGTGTAGCACGTAGGAGTCCATTATTCTAAGTGCGATAGAAACAGAACAAAAAGAAGTTCTGTACACCTAAAAGCATGTAATCGAAGTACAAGATGAGGGAAGAGACAGATGGAATGCCAGGCAACTGAGAGAATATTGATAATCAGGGTAGGCAGTGATCTCAAGCTCACCAATGGCCTTCTCGTGGTGACACTTTTTCTGAAGACACCTCTCTCTAGCGCAGAAGAGGGCATGAGTATAAGACTGTTCTGAAAATCTTTTTCCTTTTTTTATATCTTGCCATACTTGCCACTTTTTAGTTTGATCTTTGTTAAACATTCAGCAGCAAGCTATTAACCATAAGCAGTCTCTTGTTTTAATTTCTATTTTATATTGTGAGATTTTAATAAAAATAGTCTTCATTCTCTTAGCATAAAAAGCTTGTCAGAGTTGGAACATTTTTTAATAGCAGTATCCTATTACAAAATGAATAGCTAAGTCTAAATCAATTTGATATTTTAAAAAGAACATTAATAATTGATTGCAGTATATCAAATGTGTTCAGTGCTCTTTCAGTTTTGGATTGATATCTATGTAATATGCTAATATAGTTACAGTATAGGATCTTTTGGGGATTATGGAGAAAACTTTTAGTGAGTGATTACTTTTCAGAGACTATTGTAGCGTAAGGGAATGAGACCCTGATTGTAAAGTACTAATTCCAACTTTCATTGAAGGCAACATATGAAATTAGTAATTACATTATTGGAAGGAATCTGGAGGAGAGTAAGAATAAGTGGTTTAGCTTCTAGAGATGTAAGTTGAACCGATAAGATGATGCTTATCTGTTTGGTTAATAGTTAAACTCAGTGGCTGGGATCCTACTGGGGGATGCAAGGACCGGCAGCCATGGTGAGGGACAGCAGCTGAGGGCCTGACATTAGAGGGGGTATCCCTTCTGGGCCCCTTTCTTTCCCTACCCTTACATCCCCAGTAAAACGTTTAAGTGTGTAACCTATAGAATTTTGATCAGTTATATAGTTAATGTTTTTGTATATTTTTACACACGTATTAGAAACCCTGAATTATGAGGAAGTTGAAAGAACTCTATAATTTAGGTCAGAGAAGGTCAATGGGGAGATAAATAATCATATATGTAAAAAGGTTGTTATGAAGAGATCAGCGATCAATTGTTCTTTATATCCACTGAGAGTACATTAAGGGAGACTTAGGTTAGGTATTAGCTATAACTTTCCAACTGTAAGAATATTTAAGCCTGGGAAAAGCTTGTCCAAGAAGGCTATGGAATTCCTATGATTTGAGAGTTTTAAGAGCCGGTTAGACAAACATCTGTTGGCGCTCTAAGCTTATCTTGCCTTAGTATGGACTGAACTGGCTAACCTCTAGAGGTCCCTTCTACACATTCATTTCTGTGATTCTAAGTATTAGAACATGAAAATTCTGCTTTTTACATGTGTGGCACCTGATGTTTAGTTATATGTGGAGTAGTAAGTTATAGTCTTTAAACTTTGAAAATAAAATTGAAAATTGCTGTAGAATATTGGCAACTGATAACTGAAAGTGTTTCAGAGACAGCAAAATAGAGCTTGCTTATTTCTTAGCAATGTAGCAAATTAAAAAACAAAACAAAACTGTTGCTTGCCATTCTACAGCAGTCTTAAAAAAATACTGGCATTTCTGAAACTTTTGCCAGTAAAGGCTGGAGCAAGAGTTGCTTCATTTTCTTGTTTCTCAACAAGCTAATCCTAATAGTTTGTATTCTCTGTGTACTGTTAATAATTCCCTTCTATCCAATGTGTATTTCAGTCTTAAGAAAAGTTAGAAAAGACCGTTGTATTCAGGCCTTTCATTATGTTGGCTAACCAAAATTTGAAAGGTAAACAATATATTGAGTGCAAATTCAAAGAATGGCTTTTAATTTGATTGTAGTTACATATTCTATTTTGCGTTGAGTAGACTTGCCATTTCAGCCACTGGCATTGGCATTTTGCAGGCATGAGTGTTAACATGTCACCAGATTTAGAAATCCTAATTGTAAAATGTCTAGAGCAGAGGTTCTTAAACCGATTCCCCATTCAGGTGGTCTGCAGGTAGTTCCTACAGTGCATACTGGCCAGCTGCACTCAACAGTTCAGGATGGTCACATTGGCTTCTATTATCCCAGCACTGGAGATGGGGGACTGGTTTGCAACCCTTGACTTACAGGATGCATATTCACATGGAAAATTGTTCTTCCTAAGATTCACCATGGGCAAGGATCATTTCCGATAAAAGGTCTTCCCCTTTGGACTTTGTTCAGCCCCTCAGGTTTTTTCAAAGGTCCTGGCTATGGTAGCTGCTTACCTCAGACAGCAGGGTGGGGTTATCTTCCCGTACCTGGAAGACTGCCTTATAAAGGCATGACCTCATGCAGATACCACCAATGTGGTTTCCAGGACCAGACCTCTTTTTCATTGTCTAGACCTACTCATAAACAAACACAAGTCCACCTCAGAGCCTGTTTAAGACATTATTAGGGCCTGCCTCAGTTCCTCGCTGGCTCAAGCTTGCCCTCCACATCGTCCTGCACATCGAAACAGCGTAGTATCCATTCTTTCCACGAGCCCCCTACCACAGTACTTACCTGCCTCAGGCTTATGGGCCACATGGCTGCCACTGCTTAACGTTGTACAGCATGCATGACTTCACTTTTGTGCCCTACAACATTGACTAACAATATACAAGCTGTCCCATCATCCACATCATAAAGTAGTCACCGTCCCCAAAAGCGTGTTGCATTATCTCAAATGGTGGACGTCATCCCTAACTGGGGTCCCCTTCCATCAGCCCAAATCAGTGATGCAGATCACCACAGACACCGCCCTCCTAGATTGGGCTGCTCACCTGCACGATCACATCACCCAGGGCAGATGGCTCCCCATGAAACAGTATTACACATCAACCTCCTCGAGCTCAGGGCTGCGAGGAACACCTGCAAACACTTTGTGGCAATCGTTACCAACTCACCACCATGTTTTATATAAGCAGACAAGGGGGCGCCCGGTACTGGTCACTTTGCACAGAGGCAGTGTGTCTGTGGAACTGATGCGTTCATCACAAAGTCACCTTGAGTGCATCTTACTTACGTGGGGTGAACACCACCATGGTGGATGCTCTCAGTTGCAATTTCTCTGCTGACGGAGAATGGGAAATACACCCGGCGGTCCTTGCTTCTGTCTTGTGCGAATGGAGCAACCCATCAATAGACCTCTTTGCAACTCATCACACCACCAAATGCCCCTGCTTCTGCTCTCGAGCAGGTCTGGGTAAAGAATCAGCAGATGATTCTTTCCTAATCACCAGGAGGGAACCTCCGCATTATGCCCTCCCATCAGTTCCATTGATCTCGAGAGTCCTTCGCAAACTTCAGTCTGATTGGGCTCAGCTCATCTTGATAGCACCTTCATGGTTGAGGTAGACTTGGTTTCCTTACCTCCACAGCCTGTCCATCAAACCACTGATTCCGCTTCCTCACTGCCACTACCTCCTCTTTAAAAATCAAGGCAGGCTATTGCAGCCCCAGCTCCACACCCTGCACCTTCATGCCTGGCACTTCTCTGGTTCCACGACAATGAAACTGTCTATTCAGAGCAGGTGAGACGGTGCTCTTGCACACTTGATGTCCGTCAACCAGAGCCACTTAACCTGCGAGAGTGGAGGCAGTTCTCTTCATGTTGCCAACAAAAGCAGGTTGATCCCCATACTTCAGACACAAACAATCCTTTATTATGTACTACACCTAAACCATGGGGGCTTGTTCATCTCCTCACTGAAGGTACATCTCGCTGCAATAATAGCGCTTCATGTGTGGGCTGACGGGTTTTGGGTCTACGCTCACACTATCACCAGAATATCCTAAAAGGCTCAGAATTTGTACCCCCCACATAAGGTACCTAGATCTTGTCTTGGACTGCCTCGTGAGGCCTCCTTTCGAACCTATGGCTACCTGTGTCTTCCATTCCTATTGATGAAAGTGTTCCTACTTGCCATCACCTTGGCAAGGAGAGTTGGTGAGATTGCTGAATTGGTGGTGGGACCACCCTACACCATCTTCACAAAGGACAAAGTAACCCTACACTCACACCCTTCCTTCCTGCTCAAAGTCTGCACCTCCTTCCACATCAATCCAATAGTGTTTTCCATATTTTTCCCGAAACCCCATACATCTCCTAGAGATGCTATGCTACATACCCTCGACATAAGGCACTCATTGGCCTTCTATATTGATAGAACCCAAGCCTTCTGTAAAACTTCACGCTTCTTCGTGTCCATTGCAGAATGCTTGCGAGGCACACCAGTCTCAACTCAGCATATATCTAGATGGATATCATCATATATCATTTGATGTCACTCTGTCTGTAAGAGGTCTTTACCAGTTCCATCAAGAGCGCACACTACTCGTGCTAAGGCAATGTCAATGGCTGTTCTGAAGAATGTGCCTCTTAAAGACATCTATTAGGCAGCGACCTGGTCATCTGATCATACTTTTGCTAATCACTATACTGTTATGCCACAGCTTACAGAAGATACAGTGGTGGCTACAGCAGTATTCTCTACAGTGACGGTGAGCCCCACCATCCTGGTGGAGTCCTGCTTTCTGGTCACCTACAGTGGAGCACCCAGGGGGACATCACTCAAAGAAGAAACAGAAGTTACTTACCTGTGCAGTAACGACTGTTCTTTGAGATGTGTCCCCTCTTTGGGTGCTCAACTACCATCCCTTCCTCCTCGCTTCCTCTTGTGCATGCAGGCTGTTTCTCGTGCATGTGTGACCTATCTGATAACTGCTCTGAAAAGCTCCGATCTGTGGCTCCGGGGGTGACCTATCACCAACAGTGGAGCACTCAGAGGGACACATCTCAAAGAACAGTCCTTACTGCACAGGTGAGTAACTTCCTTTATGTTGATCTCCAGCCAGGGCTGTGGCTGCTGAGGAGAGACTGCCCTTCTTCCCAGCTTCAGGGGAGAGACCCCTACTGATACTAAAATTTGAGTTGTGTGCTTTTATTTGTAGAACAAAATGTTTAAGATTTCTTTATGTAGCGCTTTCTTCCAAAACGCTTTGCAAAAGTTAGCATATGATGCAAACACATTGGGAAAGGATTAAGTGGTCTGCCAAGATGCTCAGAAATTCTCAAGTGATTAGGAAAAATGGTTTGAGAGCCACTGGCCTAGAGTATTTTGTGTGCAGACTATTGTGATAACAGCTTTTGAAATACAAATGTGTTATCCTAAAATGTAAGTAAAATTGTTTTTTTTTTTTGGGTGTTAGCTTTTCATTTTGCATTATTTTTGTAACTTTTATTTTTTTCCCCTTTTCAGATACAGAACGTTGTCTCTCAAACTGGATTAAAGCAATCTTGTTGACATTTTTATTCATACTTTTTTTTTACTTAAAGTGCCATGAGAAAATTTGCATATTGTAAGGTGGTTCTTGCCACCTCACTGGTTTGGGTCCTTTTGGATATGTTTCTATTGCTTTACTTCAGTGAATGCAACAAATGTGATGAGAAAAAAGAACGAGGCCTACCTGCTGGAGATGGTGAGTGGATGTTCATAAATTAAAACTTGGTTTAAATGTTAGTGCATACTTGCCCATTGATAATGCCCAACAGTATGATTGTGGCTTCATTTTGTACCTCTCACAAATGTTTTCAGAATTTTGAACAAAAAAACCTGTGGAAGTTGTGTAGGCTCTCATCTGAGGCATTTTGAAGACAAATTTCATTTTGTTAGTAATCAATTGCCATGAAGTTGATAGTATAAGAACGTAAAACAGAGTAATGCAAATCTTTCTCCGCTGTAATGTAAATCTACAGTAACTCCACTGACATCAGTAGCATTCGAGCTGTGTAACTAAGCTGTATTTAGCTAGTATCATAATTTTGAAGGGCAGTGATCTCATTACCAAACAAATGTTGGAACAAAAACCACATTTATTAAAAATTAGTACAGTAAACCCTACAGTATTGGGATGTAATAAATGCTGATTTTTGAAACAGTAATTATTTTATTCTATAGCGCAGTTCCTCAAGAAAGCTCTGCTATTCTAGACCCCCTTTGTTTCAAGGAATAGCTTCCATATGCTACCCAATGGAGCTCAATGTTTTAGAGAAAATATTTTTAACAGTATAAAACTGTTACTTTCTCTATATATAATTTGAGAGTTTGTGCATTTGTCTGTCTCGGAATCTGTTCATCCATGGATCCATTTAGGGACTCCTACATGGTAATTGCTAGAACCACTAAAGTTGGCATGCAGATTCTTCTTATCCTAACTTAAAGCAAGGTCAGAGTTTGCTTTTGTCTGGAAAAGGGGATGTGCCTGGAATTTAATTGTTTTCCATAATATGGAAAGGGAGGGGTCTTATAGGAGGGACAGTTACGCTCTGCACACAGTGGGCAGTGAGCATGGGGGACAATTATACTGCAGAGTGACCATTGGGATGGCTGCACCAGGAAGAGAGTGGTCAGCTAGGGTTGGGGAGGGCTGAATATTTCCGGCCATCAGCCTTCGTACGTGGTCCTCTTGACCACGACCCAACCCCTCCTCCCGGCTCTTGGCTGCAGTGCCAGATGGAGAAGGGGAGCCTTGGCCCTTACCCTCTCCCCCTGCCCTTCCATGAAGAGCTGCTGGTCAGAGGAGGACAACAGCACGGTGCCTCCCCCCAGGCTCCCACAAGGAGCCATGTGGAGTAGTCATTCCCGTCCTGTGAGGAGTATAAAAGTGAAATAATGTTCGATTTCTCATTTTATCTTTCATTTAGCAAACAATTGTCATGAGAAATAATATGTGTAGTTATAAGAGTAACATTAAATTTGTTTGTTGCTACAGATCAGGATGAGCTTAACACATTGTTTCCAATTTGTAATAAATTCTGATAAAATTAAAATCCGGAGGAAACTGAGACAGGATTGTTTTTAAGAATGAATTCAAATTACATTCTTTCAGAATGGCAAATCATAAAGTATATCATACATATTTGAAGGGATTAGTCTTCAGTTAAGTAGAAATTTGTATAAAAATAAATTCATTTGCCAACCTCCTAATCTATGTAGAAGTGGATGTTACTAAATATGAAATAACCCCCCCCCCCATCCTTGGAAAGTCTGAAATAATAAAAAGGTAGAGGTTTATTACAGAATTGAGTTAAATTTGTGATGCAGTAGATTTGTACAGTGTAAAATGTGAGGACAGAAAGACAGGTACTTGTTGGACTTTCAGGTGGACAACAGCTGCTGAGAATGAGACTTAATTGCTCTTGTTAAATATCTTAAGTCTGAAGCCTTTATTTTTCCAGTATTTAAAAATGTGACATTTTAAAGTCTTGCTTCCTATGAAAAATGCATTATTAAAGAAATTGGATATGCTTTTGTAAAACATAAACTACAAGAAAATGTAAGTGTGCCTGCAATAGTCTTATCTCTATAGTAAATTTCAGAATAGTCTAGTGTTAAAACTTTTTTGTTAGTTCCAGAACCGGTACAGAAACCACATGAAGGTCCGGGAGAAATGGGAAAACCTGTTGTTATTCCTAAAGAGGATCAAGAAAAAATGAAAGAGATGTTTAAAATAAATCAGTTTAATTTAATGGCAAGTGAAATGATTGCACTTAACAGATCATTACCTGATGTCAGGTTAGAAGGGTAAGTACCGTTTATTCTATCAAAGGCATGCATTAATTTGAAGAACACACATTAAGAATTCTCCATAGTAATCATTGTTCTTTTATATATTGGTAATCAGTGTAGATTTGAAAGTTATAAGAGAGTGTTACAATTACTGAGGTTGGAGCTACATTTGTAAAATTCAACTTAAAAGCAAAGCTAACAAATTTCCACTTACTATTATTGTAACCATGCCATTAGTAATGATTATTAGTGATAGAAATGTAGCTGTGTTAGTCTGGTGTAGCTGAAACAAAATACAGGACTAACAAGATGGTTTATTAGATGATGAGCTTTCGTGGGCCAGACTCACTTCCTCGGGTCTGGCCCACGAAAGCTCATCATCTAATAATGATTATTAGACCTTTGTCAAGAAAAGAAACTTAACTGGCCTTTTGGCAAGTAAACTTAGAGTAGATAAAAATCAGATATTAAATACCAGATTTCTTTAAAAACACATTTTTCTTTCTAAAAATCCTATATAAAATTAAGTTTAAAAATGACTTATTGTATTATCATTAAAACCTAAATTTACTATAATCTATTAAAATAAGTAAGCAATGCATGAAAGTTTTTTTTTAAGAAAGTGAAGCCCCCAAACTGATAAATTACTAGCTAAGTGTAATTTTAAGTGGGATCAGAGCTTAAGTGCAAAACAAGCTTTCACTGGTGAAATATGGTAGGTGTAAAGAGAATATTTTCTTCATATGAGTTTATTCAGCTGTTTCTGTTCAATGGGGCTAATTCATTTAAAGTTGGGGCAAAACTGATTGGGATTTGAAAAAAAGCAAGAAAGATTTTCTACTAATCTAAGGGTAAGTTGGCACTTGCACTTGATCAACAAGGCTTTTGTAATTCACAGGCTCTTAAAAAAATCTCCCAAGAATGAAAATGTTTTGCCTTGGCAAGTGAAAGTGGGAACACTGCTTTGTTGGCAGGAGTAGGGGGGAGGAAGTATTTTCTTAGCAAAAGTGCTGACAAATGGTGTTTGCACAAGCTGACTTTTAGCAACAAGACTGTCCTTTTGTTTAATCAGTTTTTGAATACAAAATGTTTTGATCAACTTTTCTTACGTATTGAGCACATTAGGGTATAATTTTATTATACAAATTCAGAATGCTATTTTTGTGCATTTTTTATTGAATTTGTTTACATCCAAAAGCATCTTGACAGAAACAATGAATAAAAAATAATCTAATGTATTAAAATGCAAAACTGACCATTTTCTAACAATGTAAAAATTAAATATTTGAATAAATGGTTGTTAAGCTATGTAAATGTGTATAGAAATAGTGTATTCTTCGCATTACAGTATCAACAAGTGGTATCAAATTTAGTTTAAAGGCTATACTTAGTTGCAAATGAATATTTTAATGGTTATGCCAGCCAGTGAGAGTCATTCTTTCTTTAGGAAAATAACAAACAAATGTAGGACACATGATTAAAATTGGTTTAAATTATCAGTCGGCTATGGAAAATAAATCTCAAGAGAAAATCTGAAGAATGCAGAAGTCTCAAATATATAATGTACCAAACTTAATTCTTCTTTTATATAGGAGAAAATATTTAACAAGAAATGGTATATTTGAAATAAGTTTATCTAATGTAATTGATACATATTTTTGTCTAGGTTCCATATAATTCTGTAATGTCATTCTGGCTTTACAACATTTGAAATTGCTTGCATGCTATTGACTCTTTCAGATTCAATTTTAGTTAACAATGACTGAAATAAAATGGTAGCTTCTTGTATTTTTCCTAATGACTTGGGTGGGAGGGACTTTCAGCTGGGCAGAGCTCATGAAGTAGCTTTTCTCCCAATTTTGCTGCCTGCATTCTTTTCAGTGAATTGGGGGATAAAACCCTCTCCTCTGGAAGCTCCACTGGAGCTGCTGCTGATTCAGGGTTCAGTTGCTAGACTTATTTATTCCCCCTTCTATCCTGCTATCCTAAAGGAAGTAATCAGGGGTTTAAAAAAAAGATAATTGTTTTCCGCTGGAAATTTCTAGTTCTACAACTTAAAAATACTACTTCAAAAGTAACTTGAGGAGCATGTGGGTATGTAGTATAGGAGATGGTAGAGTTTTCTGTAATGTGATCGATTTGTATTAAGCTAGATCTAGCTTTCAATGACATGGGTTCATAATTAACTTTTAATAACTGAGGTAGATTATGTATTTATATTTAGCTTGATTGCTTCATTTTCAAAATGGCAGTTTGTTTATTTATTACTGCTCAATTCTATTTTAGTACGATAGAGGGATATAAGCAAAAACTTTTCTTGAATGATGCACAGATTTTTCTATTTCATGTATATGTATATATGTTTGCATATATTTAATTGCATCCTTTCTTCTCTTTCTTGTGTGTCACTTATTCCTTCATGGCTATCTCTTGTAAATAGATTTGTGCTGTCAAGGCACATGGTTCCACCTATTTGGATTCATTTGTATGATATAACCCTGATAGTATAAGCTATTTGGAATAGAAGAGAGCATCTTTGAGGTACAGTGTGTGAGACTTTTGGTTAACACTGTAATATGCCAGATGGTTTTAGTTGTAGGAGCTCAAAAGGTTTTCTTAAGATTATTGTTGAGGGAATATAATCTACAATTGCTTTTAATTAGTCTAAATTTGATATGTTCGTCATTAGAGCTTTTTTACTGGAGAGATGGAAGTGAAATTCAGAAATAATTGCCACATTTGGAAGATTAAAGTTCTGTTTCAATTCAAGGCATGTTACACTATGAGATGCACATGAAACCAGTTTTTAAGTTTACCTCATTATTGCTTTGAAAAAAGTCTTTATACTAGTTTAGAGGGTTCAATTACTTTTACAGTTTAGTGCAAACATGAGAAATTAAATTAATTGTGTGCAGGTGTAAGATTATTTACTTAGACATTTGCAAGTCCTATTTTATAGGGTAAGACAATCTAAATTATCCAGTAAAAGGCAAGAGAGCTTTTTAATTATGCAAACTAAGAAAATAACAGCAATCCTAATGTACTTTCAAATCTAAAATTTGACCTACAAAATTT
The DNA here is from genome assembly GCF_052426305.1 of Pelodiscus sinensis. Lineage (NCBI taxonomy): Eukaryota > Metazoa > Chordata > Testudines > Trionychidae > Pelodiscus > Pelodiscus sinensis. The sequence goes on from NC_143053.1 coordinate 154,250,752, forward strand.
AAAAGGATTTTCTTATGTAGCATAACACATTTGGGCAGCCGCCCAGATGCCATCCAGCTGATTAGCAGAGCTCCCATAGCTGGGAGCATGCATTGCATATCTGTACATGCCTTGGTGCACATAAAATTTATTCTACACGTGGATAGAAAAAATAGAGGGAACATTGTATTACGTAGTTGTGGGCTTTTTTGCTTAAGTTTCTGTATTTTGCTACAGGATACTAGACTTGATGATCTGATACCAGGCAGTGTATTATGTAACCTTTTTAATTTAAGTTTTTCTGGATATTCATCACCATATCTGTGAACAGCTTTTAAAAAAAACTCATTTTGCATTCATGTTATGATGCTATGATAGTGTGATAAGGTGATTAAGGATCCCATAATGACATGTTTAACAATTTCTAGCAAAATTATGCAAACGGATGGTACTATGTTGTGGATGTATCAAACTGTCGTAGGCCTTCATACTGTTTTGTTGAAAACCTAAAACAAAAGGTATAATGTAGTAAATTTAAATTATAATGTAAACATTTTTCAAAACATACCATGAAATGACAGTGAATTTTGAATTAAATGTTAAGTATCTTCTGCAGTAACTAGATTCGTTTTGCTTTAACTGATTTGTATTGGTCTTTGCACCTGGATGTTCTCGTACAATAATGATGGCTATGATATTTTAAAACTGAGTTCAGAAAGGATTTAAGGCATTTACACATGATTACCCAGTGTTTTTATATATTTCTACATAGTTTGATTTGAAATTTGTAGCATAAGATACATATCAGAATTGAATTTTTAAAAATAATTGCCAGGCATTTACTCTTAGTTGTAATTCTGTGCCAAGAAATTAAAAAATCTTCACATGGTACTTTAAAATTCTGCAGATTATTTTTGTCAAAATAATACTATATAATCATGTCAGTTTCAATTGTTTGGGTAACTTATTTAAAAACACCTGTCAGCAAGTATGTCTGTAGTAGTACAGACATGTAAAAATTCCTCAAGTAGAGAGTTAAAGAAATCCCTCTAATAAATTAGATCCTACTTTGCTGACCCTTCCCTTCCAGTTCTCTCCCCATAGCCCCAGTCTTGTCTTCTATATGTAGCCCGTAGTGGCAGCCGTCATCACTGCAGCTAAGTTTTGAGTGAAGAAAAAAGAAATTCTGCACATCCAATATTAATTTTTGCAAAGTTCTGCATTGTGCAGTGGTGCAGAATTCCCCCAGGAGTAAACAGTGGAATGGAACTTGACACTTCAGCTTTTTGCTAGAATATAACGAAGATGTCGGAGTGCATTACACAAACAGCTTCTAATTTGCAATATGCTATAATGTGGATTTTTATTACTAAATCACTTGTACTTAGTAAAAAATCTAGCATTTCAGGTTATTCCTACATATATAGTTCGTCTTGTGTTCGGAGACTGCATAAATAGTTCATATTGAGAACCAAATTTTATGAAAAATGGAATGCAAAAATGAGTAAATATCACTTCACTTCAAAGTTATACTATACATTTTTTGAAAGGAAGGATTGAATGGAGTACTGATTTCTCAACATTTATTAAAAATGAGTATTAAGTTTTAAAAGTTTTTAAGAACAGAGAAAATTATCTATTTGAAATCAGGCTGTCACTATAGTCTTTTCAGTATTAGATTTTGTAGGAAGGCCTTTCCTACAATATATACCATTTTGAGGTATGTTCACAAGTTTCGCTATCACCTTGTTTAGAATTCAAGGATTTGGATCTATTGTTTCAATTGAAATCTATGTCAATAGACCATTTTCCACTTAAGCTATGTATACATATTAGTGATGCCAATTTTGGTATCAAAACAAGTGTGTGTGTGTGTGTGTGTGTGTGTGTGTGTGTGTGTGCGCGCGCGCGTGCGTGTGAGAGACACACACACTGGTTTTGCTGTTGCTCTTTCATTAGGCATCTCTGAAATTTGAATTCAAGTCTCTATGGATCCCACTGTTGGTGTATGAAGCTTTGTTTGCGGCCATTCCTGTTTGCTGTTTGTCTTCATTCCCTCCCTCCTACCAGGTGAGAGTAGAAAGACTTTCCTGGATCCAACTATGCTTCAGCAGAGACCCTCAGTTTCCTCTTGCTGCACATGACAAGCAAGTCAGAACTACAGTGTCTGGTAATTAGATACACTTTTGTAAATAAAAATACAGGTCGGTCCTCCCAGGTCCAGTACCCTTGGGATCTGACCAGTCCTGGATGAGGGAGTTTGCCAGACCAGGGGAAGTCATTTTTGCCCCCTCGCCATTATTCCCTCCTCAGTCCTGGCCCAGCTGGTGGCTGGAATCTGCCATCGGCCCTGCTAGCCTCACCAGTTGTCTTGGCCCCACAGGTCAGCCCAGCAGCTCCCTCCTGGCAACCCATTTCCCCGCTAGTCCACAGGGCTCCCAGTCACTAGTCCTTCACCGGGACTCTGGTCCTGGAACCTGGATTATATTGCTGGACCAGTGTTGTTGCCAGACCAGGGAGTCACAATTTAGAGAGGTTCAGCCTGTAATAGTGTTAAATAATGTGGCTTATTTCTGCATGTGAGAAGCATTTTTCCACCTTCCTTTTTTTTTCTGCACAGGGAATCTCTTCAGGCATTTGTGCTTCATTTTCATGGTGGAATCTAAGACATTGTGGGTTAAGACTTGTTCCTCTTGTGACAGGCCAATCTCCTTACCTTATGGGCACAACAGATGCCTTTCTTGCTTGGGGGAGTCTCATATCTGTGATATTTAGTTAACTGCAGTTCTTCTCTGTTTTGACCAGAAAGTTGAGGCAATCTCACTTCACAGTCTGTGTTAATAAGAATGTTTTGAGGTGTAGCTCATACCTGGAAAGGCCTTCCCTTGGCTAAAAGCCATGGCCCCAAAGCCATAAATTAGACTTCCACACTGCTCTGGGAGCAAAGACTTCATTCCCCAAGTGCTGACTCTGAATACCAAGAAAAGGATTCAAGACTGGTGTAGTTTTTGCATCATACTGCACGTGATTTTGGTGCAGATTTCCCCAGTTCAGACCTTGCCAAAGAAGGTAGAGCTTGACATCGTTTTTCTCTTCTTGGAACAGAGTAAGGTGTAAGAGTTAAGAGGTGCTTACAGCCATCTGAGGAACCAAGAGCAGTCCCTATTACCTTTCCATCTCCTTAGATCCAGGAATACGTGTCATCATGATGGGTACTAGAGCATGTTCTGGCACAGTACTGATTGCCATCTATGGTCTCCTCCCAGATGCTGCAGACTTTCATTGTGCCAGCTGATCTCCTACTCAGCGATATTGAGACTTAATTCTATCTTAGTATCAGCCCTTGGAGAGCCCTTCTTGGTACCAGCTCTCTCCCATCTGTGCTTCCCAGGGGACCCACTTTCGTTCCTCCTTGCCAGTATCCAGTAAAGAACAATTTTTTGATTTTATAAGTTTGTGTCGGAATATTAGTACACTATTGATAGTGAAGTATCTATGCCCTCCAGTGTGAAAAGACCTTGGAATGCTCCTCCATCCACATAGGTCGCAAATGACCGATGTGTGAAAAATCTATTTTCTACACATGTGAGTGATCAGTTATTTAAAACAAACTATTTCGGAAAAAAAAGTGTTCTCGCTGTGTGAATTGTACTAACTTTAGTTTTTAATGGTATTTTTAACTATCTGCACTCATGAATTATTTGATTTATAGACCTTTACATCCCCAATTCAGGTCTCTACCATTTGAGCTGTAAGAAAAATTGCGGTTACCCATGTGGACCAACTCCTGGAGAGGGATATAATGCATACTTTGCCAATGGGCTATACAGCTGTTTGTTTTCAAGTGCACTTTTGTGATCAATCAGGAACACTAGGTTTTATCTTTGGCTTTGGCAGAGGAGAGTGGTGCAATGATTAGAAATAGTACAGTAGACACTTGTTTGCAGCAAAACCTTGCAAGACCAATGTCCACTTACAATCAGCATTTCCCATGGGAACACTTTTTGTACTGTGAATTGCCCATTCGGTAATGTCAGTGTAGCAACTGCATAAGCACAACAGTTGTGAAGTTACATCTTGGGACAGATCAGGATGGAGTATGTAGGGGCATTGTCCCCTTAAACTGCATCTTTCCATTCCCCTGCAGACACTGACCCTTCAGTGAAACTCCAGGGCTTTCCTGACAGACTGCATGACGAACATATGTAGGGAAGAGGGCATGGAAGAGAGGGATTTTTTGTGGAATGGGGGAGGGAGCTGGGCTTGGGGGAAGTAGCAGAGGCACAGTTGGAAGGTTTGTGGGGACACGGTTGCTGTTTTGAAGCGGTGTTGTTTTGACTGTGTGTGTGTGTGTGTGTGTGTGTGTGTGTGTGTGTGTCCGCGCGTCACACCCAAGTCTTCAACTGCTGAGACGCAAGGTCTTGTCGCAGCGGGCAGCCTGAAAGGCTGAAGGGCATCCCGAGACGTTTAACGTCCGTGCCTTTACCGCTAGGACCGGGGTCCCGTCGCGGCGGGCAGCCAACAGGCTGACAGACGCCCCAGAGTTTATAGGAAGAGCTTATTACATCTCAGACTTTGACTGCTAGGATACAGGATCCCTCCGCAGTGGGCAGCCTAGGGAAGACTGAGAGATGCCCCAACGGATCTGTCCTTTGGAAGTGACGCGATCCAAATGTCCCAGCTCTTCCTATATCTGTCCCTTATGACCGGCTGAAGTTCTTTTAAATTGTGCTTGGTTCTGTTACAGCAACTGAAGGAGTCAGGTTAAAGCTTAAATAGTTACAGGTTTATTAAAGAAGCTTATAAATCATATGGTTACAATGGCTATTGCTCTATTTCTTAACTGCTAGCAAATATAGATCTTAAAAATGGTTACAAAGAAAATAAAGATAGAAAATAGAAATAATGGTACCAAGTGACAGCTTAATCTTTAAAGAGCTCTAAATCTATGTGTACACTTAAGACAAAGGACCACATCCAGGTACAATTTTTACCCCCTTCTGTGCCTCTCGACTCCAGCGAGTCAAGCCAGGGCCGGTCCCTCAATTCCTAGGAAAGATGAATACGAGGTGGGCGTCCCCGTGGAATCTCGGGAGGTCAATCACCTAACCCGACCAGCAGATAGATGGTAGATTGACACTCAAAGTAAATGTGCTGCTGGACTCATCTTTATACCCATAGGGGCCCGTATCCTTTCTTATCTAGGATGCCAAATTGTGTTGGTCTGTCTTTGTGATGCCAGTTCTTACAAGGGAGTTTCAAGTTAATTTACACTTGCAGGAGAGAGAACTAAATTGTGAGTACTGGACATCTTTTCACTGGGCGAGAGATTCCTCCTTCCGCGGATGGCTGTGTTCGTTCGTATCAATATAGGTTTCAGTCAAGGGCACTCCTTGGCAGCCTCTTGGTCAGCAATTGGCATATCTCTGTTTACAGCCATCCAGGGTCACAGCAACCTGCATATCTGGGCCTTCTGTTTAAGGCTTTCAAAGACTATGCTGTGTTACTGCTCTGTGCGCCCTGCATGCTTCAGACAAGCAAAAATGGATGTTACAGGGGGGTTTCTGTCTGGCTACAGAAGTATCAGGCAGCTCCTGTGCACTGTGCTGTACCCTGATCTTGGTTGCTGATGGCAGGATGCGAGTGTGCTGTTTTGAGGTGGGTAGTCAGAAGATATGAATCCCAAGGAACTGACTGACCTGTCCCCTTCCTGCCTCCATTCTCTGCTCTCTGTGCTAGGAGCCATACCTTCCAACACGCATTGCAGGTTGCATATGGTGCTCTTCCCAGCCATCCATTCTTTGCCAGGATGGTCCATGAAGCTGTCTACTCAGCCTGTTTCCTGCACTTGAGCTCACTCCTCTGTCTTGCTGATTAGGTGTTCCCCAGCTCCATTCCCAACAAACGTGGTTTCCCCATCCTGAATGTGGCTGCCCTATTCCTACCAAAACATTCTTAATTCTTTGTGTGCCTTTGGTCAGACACTCTCCATAACAGCAGTAACCGCTTAGAATCAACATAGCAAAAGGGCACCAAGATGTTGCTACTAAAATATCTAATGTATACACAAAACATGTATCTTTTACATCTTCAGTCTGTGGTGTAGTGTAGTTGAGTTTATAAAATACAATTTAGATGTAGTGTTAGAAATGTCATTGTATTTTTTATTCTGCCTGAAGTAACTTTATGCACTGTCTTTGTAAAAATTGTGCGCCTAATTCTTGATTATGTTCTACAGTTGGCGTTATCAGGTCTTTTTTAGTAATCTGAGTTTGACCCTGATTGTACCTCCTTCAGCACTCTTCAGAGTGGCATGACTCCACAGCTGTCCCGGTTGAGAAGGAATTGATGGGAACCAGAATGGCACTGACCTTTTATACTCCTTGCACTGGCTATGAAGGGAGAGACGTGAGCATCATACCTATGGATACTGCTAGGCAACATTCTCTGACTTCAGTGCACGGAGCATACATGTACTTGAGTTACATGTGTATGCGCACATCCTAAATAAAAAAATTACAATTATACATAAGTAATTGGTTTTTTTCTGGGTTAGATGAAAGTTATGGCAGCTGAATGGCATACAATTGGAGATTTTGGTGGCAGTTAGGAATTGGAGATTAAACAGTTCAACCTGAGATCTGCTCATTGAAGCAGGAATTGTCATCCTATGATTGTGTAGCACTTAGCACAAGAGGTATTTGTCTATTGGTGCTATTTCACTGTAAATGTTTAATATTAGTGCCAAAATTATCAGCAGTAAAATAGTTAAGTGTTGATATGCAGATTTATTTGAAGATTGAGTTAAATCACTGACTTGAGTGGGGGCAGTTCATGACTCTGATACTGCAGGGTTTTTTGCAGAAAACTGTGTAGGAGTTCAGTTGGTTCAAATTTTCAAGGTTATCCTTACAAGCGAGAAGGGCTAGAAAATTTATAGTTTTTTTTAAACTGATAGGTTTTATAAAATATTGTTAGAGCCTTGTGGATATGCAAATTTCTTTTGTGGAGGCACCACATTCTTTGTTGGCCACTGCATTCCCCAGGAGTAGAGTATAGTAGTGCCTTCACTGAAGGGCTATAACAATGAAGCTGAAGTGCTGTAAGTATAGACCCGCCCAAAGTATTCTATGCTTACACATTGTACTAAAGTTTACTTTCCAGATCTTCAATTGATCTTCCCCTAATAGCAGTTGCCATGTAATAGTAACAGCTTGTTTGACTCCTAATTTAATTTGGCAGAGAAATAATCAAACATTTTTTTTTCTGATTTAAGTTGCTTAAGTAGGTGTATTAGAACCGAAACCATCAGAGTATATTTAAAGATGCTTTTTTCCCCAGATAGCATTTTAAAAAATTTAGACTTACTCCTGTGCTTGAGTATAGTAAAGCTGCATACTTATACCTCATGCCAGAACTCATCAATTTATCTTCAGAATTATTTAAAAAATCACCACAAATTCTTGTCAGGACCATAGTATGAATACATGCATATTCAAACTAGGGATGTTAAAAAGCAGGTAATTGCATAACCACTGAAAAACTAAGCACCCGCAGTGGCAGCTGGCTCTCCGGGAGCCAGTGCATGCTGGAAGCCAGCTTTTAAGCTAGCTCAAGGTGCATACCAGCTGCCACCTGCCAGCCCCACTCCCAGGGTGCTTGGCTGCTGCCTCTGTATCAGAGGTGGCAAGCCGGCTCCCTGAGAGCCAGTGCATGCTGGGAATCTGCTTTTAAGCCAGCTCCCGGCATGCCCTGGCTCGCACTTGCAGCTCTGCTCCTGCTGTCACCCCTATGCTGCTGCCACTGATACAAAGGCAGCAGCATGGGGAGGCAGCCAGCTTCCAGGAGCAGGGTGAGAGTGTTTATGTAACCGTGAACTTTAACCAGTAAGCCCAGGCTTATCGGTTAACCATTTACTCAGTTATATGTTCACATCCCTAATTGAAATATTGAAAATGTGGATATAGAGGTGTGTCAGCCACTCTTGATACCTGATATTTTGATTAACTGGCCATAGAGACATGATTAGATCCATAAACTACCAGAATTTTTGTATACTTCAAGACATATTTAATTGTTCTGTTCAGATTCTAATAATGTAAAATAGGACAGAGATGGAACTAAGGCTATGTCTAGACTACATCCCTCTTTTGAAAGAGGGATATAAATTAGACATATCAAAATTGCAAATGAAACCAGGATTTGAATTTCCCATGCTTCATTTACATAATCACGTCTTGGCGTTCTTTCGAAAAATGCTATTTCAAAAGTGAAACCATGGTCTAGATGCAGTTTTTTCAAAAAGAAAAGCCTTTTTTGAAAGATCCCATAAACCTCATTTTTAGAAAACTGCATCTAGACCACGGTTTCACTTTTGAAATAACATTTTTCGAAAACACCAAGATGTGATTATGTAAATGAAGCATGGGAAATTCAAATTCTGGCTTCATTTGCAATTTTGATATGTCTAATTTATATCCCTCTTTCAAAAGAGGGATGTAGTTTAGATGTACCCTAAAAGTGTAACATTCTTTTCCATCAGTTCTAAATAGTGCCATTATTTGAGAAGGCTTTACACTCCAAACTTAGGATCGAAGCAGCGGATGCTTTAAATTAAAGTTAATTGTTTGAAAGTTCAACCAGTAATACTGTGAAAATCATACTAACCTCTCTGTTTAATAAGTACACTGAAGAAAGTTAGTTGATGCAATGACCGTAGTAATGCCAAAAATGTGAAAGCATCTGATCAAGTGCTTCTTTTCCAGTCTAGAATACTTTTCTCATCTGGCCTTACTGTGAAGAGCAAGAGGCTCTTCAAAGATATTTTACATGTTAGACAAAATGCTTAGTGTTTTTTGAGCATATTTCAGAATCTGACCTAAGTTTTCTTGTTGGATTAATGTTTCTTGAAAAAAAGCAGTACGTATAAATCTTGTTTTTTTCCTATAGAAAATAAAAGTAAAACTTTAAAAATAAGATTGCTGCGGTAAGCCAAAACAATGTATGTTTAAACGTTTTTATCTTGTACAGAGACACTAATATTATCCAGTTTGGTTCAAGCCATCATTTTTCCTACTAATTGAGATTTGGTAGTTCCAACATGAGAAATATGATTGGCAAGGGAGGCTTTAAAAGTTTGTTTCATTCATTTGGAGAACCAAATCCTTCTGTATTTCTATCAAAAAATGCTTTTCTAGGAGCAATTTGTTATGCCAACAAAACTAGTAAATGGCCACGTTCCTTTCTTGAAATTCTGCTTGAAGTTTGTAACCACAATGGTTTTAAGGACCATTTTGGATTTTGTTTCCAGGGTCTAAAGAAGATTTCTACTTGGTTCATGAGATTATGCGACCTTTCTTCTATCCAAATCTTTGAAATAAGACGAAAGGAAAATTTCATTCCCTTGATGTCAGGTAAATTATGAAACCCTAATAAAGGCAGAGAATTTAGCAAGTTGAATTAAAATGTGTGGAAACAATGAAGGTTTTGTCTGCACTCAGGTCATTGGTTGAAAGATTGAGAGATTTTTGTGATTTGTATAAATTAACAGACCCCTCTAACATAAAAGGCTATAATCTGAGATTGTGAAGATAGATGAAGCTCTCTTGTCAGAGGTAGTGGAAGGCTCTGTTATAGACTTTTTCGCAGTGGCTTTTTTTACACTGCCATAAATTAAAACTGTGATTGCATATGAAGTGTTTGTTTGAAGGAAGTCCAGCAAATTGTGGATTTTAAATTATTTGCTCTGATGTTTTAGTTTTTGGTCCTTTTGGCCATATTGGTACTACAGGATGATAGTGGTTTTTTTAAAATTATTATTCCAGTGCATGGGTTCCCTTTTGGTGCCTTCTAGGGTATTTTTTTCTGAATACTAGAGCTAGTGTCAAGATCATTGTTAAATAATGGACTTGTTTATAATAGCTTCAAGAGGCTGTTGATGTCCAGGAAAGATTAAACCAGTATTTATCACACATTTTCAAGTTAGGAATAAGATTTTCTTCTTTAGGAATCATACTTTAAATCGAGCTTTTAACTTCATGCACAGTGGAAAATAGTTAATTTATAGCAAATGTAAGGATACTGTAATCTGTATTCCAATTAAGTTAAATTATATATCTATTTTTTGCAATTTATATTTTTTCACAAATATAAACTGCATTATAGTAGGTGGTGTGCTGCCTAAACTATTCTATTATTTGGAGGAATTCTAGCACCAACACTGAAATACTTGGCAAGGGGATAATACTGGGGCTAGGGAAGAAACAGTTGGGCTACGGCTACACCGTAGCCTTCTTACGGAAAAGCATATGCAGATGAAGCATGGGGTGGAATATTTGCAGAAGTAATGAGCAGCTAGTTTTGCACAAGAGGCTTTTGGGCAAAAACGAGCAGTGTAGATGCCTCGAGGAAGAATGGCTCTTGCGCAAGAGGGGGTTTTTGTGGAAAAAGGAGCTATCTACACGGCTTGTTTTTGCGCAAAAGCCTCTTGCGCAAAAACGGCTGCTCATTACTTATGCAAATGAAGCGTGGTGATATTCCACACCGCACTTCATTTGTATATGTTTTTCTGCAAGAAGGCTACAGTATAGTGGTAGCCTTACTGTCCCCATATAAATTCTTTAGAGCTGGGTTAAATCATAGGCTTTTAAATCAACATTTCTTATCTCTGTTTTGCTTAGTTTTATTTTGCATGAAACTTGTTGCAAAGACTGTTAGCGTCCTGTTAAAATTTCAGCATTTACCACTTCAACCACCTGATTTAGCATGCCATACAACTAAAACATCTGGTGGGATGGAGGGATCCCAAATGGATGTTGTTGTTCTCTGCTCTTGTTTTTATCATCAAAATATCTTCTGATCTGGAGGAACACGTAGGGGACTATGTACCAAGAGACTGTGAATTCTGTACAGTAATTCCTCCTTTAACACTATAGATATGTTTCAGAAAATGATCGTGTTAAGTGAAAACGTGTTATGTGGGGTCAGTTTTCCCATTGAAAATAATGGAAAAGCTGGGGATTGCGTTTCAAGTGGTGATGTCTGTTGGGACCGGGACATAAGGTTAGGGGAGAAAGGGGCCTGGGTTACAGCAGAGGGGAGGTGTTTGGCTCTGGAGAAGAGAAGGGGAGGAGAGGGAAGGGGGATTGGGTTGGGAGTATGCCTCTGTGACAGGTCTGCCGGGACCTGCACTGTGTCTGGCAAGGGGGGGGGGGTCATCGGGGAACGGTGTGGCGAGTGGCAAACCCTCTGCTGCTTTCCAGGGAGGCGGGGGAAGCCCCGCGCAGCCACTGGCGACGGGCCAACTGGGGAAACCCAGCCACCGGCCTGCGAGAGGGGGCAAAGCTTCCGGCGAGGGGGAGTCAGCGGCGAATGGCATGACAAGCGATGAACTCTCCGCCGCTTTCACGGAGGTGGAGGAAGCCCCGCGCAGCTGCCGGCAATGGGCTGGCTGGGGAAATCATGTTATTCCGGGCACGGTTGTGTAATTCAATTTTTTTTTCCCTCTCAACCAATTTCTTTCCCTGCCAAGTTCGGGATTATTTTGTGAAGGTATCTGGCACCCCTACTTGTGTGACCACTGAGGGGAGAGATTCAGATGCTGCCTAGTTGATTAGAAGAATGCCCACAGCTGTATTTTTTGTTTCTACTGGTGGTGTACATTCACACATGCCTCAGTGCAATTAAACATTTTATTCAGCACATGGATGGAAAAGATTAGAGGGAACATGGCTGTACCCCAACCCCAGGTCACAATCCCCTCCCAGCCCCTGCACCCACTGTTACATACCTCCTCCAAGTGAGAATTTCTCTCCTGCATCCATACCCCTTTCCCAGATTCCACACCAGAAGTCTGTTCCCAACTGTTCACCCCCTCCATTAATATCATGGAAGAGTGCGGCCCTTGAACACTTATCAAATTCTTGGAGTGGCTCCACATCAACAATTATTGCCAACCCCTGTCTTAGATTCAGTAGCTTAATGTTTTTCTCTAATAGCTTTTTAGTCCTGGCAGAAGCTATTGAGAATGAAATTCAATTTACACAGCTACCTTTTTCTCTTAGATACATACTACTACTTTGATCTGCAGAATCTCATAATTTAAATAAGGTCTAAAGAAACACTCCAACATGATATTGCTTTATCTTGCACTGTTTTCAATGGTTTGATAAAAGATTGTGCGCATTTTTCGGAAATTTGTGTAGATTATTTTTAGTTCAAGATTACATTTCTTGTCTCTCTCTGATAGGTAATGCCTCTTAGAATTTTTGCACTCCCATATACTTCTCTGGTCCATAAGTTCAGGCATCTCATCCCCTTGAAGGCCTCATGTACCATTTTTTTTGCTATCTAAATCTTCTCCCTTCTGCTTGATTGTGACAATGATGCCAGCCTTGTTGTCCATTTTGTTCATTTTTTCAGCAGCAGTGTGTGTTTTCTTGTGGTCTATTCCTTAATTGAATGTCCTTCTTTTAAGATGTTTCTCAGAGTCTTTACTCTTTCATTTATATCTGCTCTCTAAATACTCTTTCCATGATTATAGAAGAAATGTGGCTATCATCTACTTATCGCTTTCTCACTTGTTTGGTGTCACGAGATCAAATGTTGGGGAGATTGAAGATGGAGATTTCTGTGTGGGATAAGATGAGAAGCTTATTTGATGAGAGAATGCAAGAAACTTAAATGTGTTTAATATTAAAATCTATATATTAATGAATTAATAAGACTAGTCACCCTGATTGCTTTGCGTATTGCATTTCTCTTACCTATCCTTTCTTTTATTTAGATGGAAGTTGCTGGAAAAGTAGTTTCATTTTAATAGTGGCTAGCATGTTTTGGGAGCGATAAGCAATCTAAATAAGTAATGATACTGAACCACTTTAGTTCACAGGGTTGAAGGCCAGTTCTTCAGGAAAGGGATAGACATGCAATGTAAAACTTCCACCAGCAATCATTTGGGGTTGTTTTCAATCTAAATTGGAGCTAAAATGTTCTTAGCAAACTGATCAGCTGATTCCCTGTTTCACCACAGATACATATTCTGGTAAGCGTGGGTGGCAGATATGAGAGACAAGGGAAGGCAATTCCTTCCCTAGGTCTTGGTGCTTAACCTCTCCCTTCTTACCATGCTTATTCTGACCATTCCTGAAAGTTTCTACGGTAACAGGCTGTTATTGCTTGCAGACTCGTGACTCTTCTCCAAAGTGGATCTGTAAAATTAAGTGACAAGCCTTCCAGTTTGCCAAACCTATTAATGACACATTGAACCTGTGAAAGAGCCATTAAATGGTGATGAACTCATTTAACAGACATGTGCCAATCCTGAATTTACTGACAAAAACAGTCATGTGTCACTGTGTACAGGACCTTAGTTTATTTGCTTTAAATGTTTCGTTAGTTTGATGCTGAAGATTATAAAATTACGTCTCTAAAAAAATCCTTGCATAGATTTTTAGATGCCAAATCTGAGTGTTCAGCTTTAGCCTTAAATGCTTGGATCTTCAGATACACACATTTTAAAATAAACTCTTAAAAAGACTAACCTTATCTAAAATACCCATTTTAATTTTAATTGCTGTAGTACAAAAACTTGCTTCCGAAGTCGTCTCCTTTCCATCCATACCTAATCTCCTTTCACCCTGTTAGAGAACCCTTAAAGGTACAACATACCTTTTCTTCCAGATTGCTGGACCAATAAAATAGTTTTAATAGAACCCTCCATCAAAACCAGAACTTCATTAGGATATAAAATCCGTTGTTAAAAATGTTTCCAAACATTTTAGGTATAACAAACAGATGGTGTAATTTCATAAACTTGCGTTGTTATGAAGATCACCCAAAATAAATTAGTGTTTCCTTTCCTAAAACCAGTGGTGTTATGTAATTAGTCTGATTAATTTAAAATATCTTTTGTTTCAGTGAATTTAAATATGAAGTAATTGGTAATGATTACTTTATGAAGGCTTAAGAGAATATTTAAAATATAAAATCAGCTTAGAAATACTGATTAAGAAAATGTATAACAGAAGGGCTATATCATATATTCCACAATATTTAATGTTGTATTCAACAGGACAGCTGACTTGTCCTTACTACAGAGTTTTTGCAAATAAATCCCTGACAAACTTCAAGATATAGTTTTTAAAAACCCCAAAACCCTGTGATTGACATTTTTTATTCCCAAACATAGTGCTTTTAGTTAGGTACCTTCTGTATGTCCAGTCTTCACAATCTGGTGGGCAGTGGAAAATGTGCTCCCTTTTCTTCAGAAAGAACTTGTAAAAGTGTTTTTTTCCAAATATCACTTGCTACATTAGGGTTCAGGGATTTGGTTGGAATCAAGGAGCAGAGAAAAGAGGAGAACAATAGGGAGGTGGTGGAGCCTGAGCAAAGTAGGGGTGGGACTTGAATTTTTTCCCAAATTGCATTCAGTTTATAAAATACCAATTAAGAAATTACTTGCAGGAAGTCTTCTGAATGTGAAACAGCTAATATAAAAAAGTGTTGGTGTTCTTATTGTGCGGGAGTGTCTGTAGTGTTGGATGGAGCACAGTTAGGGTGTTGTCAGCTTCATGGTAACAGCTCCACACCCAGTGTATTACTCATTTCAGTGTACAACTGAACACCACTACACAGCTCAATATATTGCTGATTAGTTAAAAATATCAATGAATAGGGTCTATGGAAGACTATTTTGTTTATCAACATATAATATAGGGATGTTAGCTATTGAGTAATAGAATAGTCAAATAACTGCTAAGAGTTCTATTCTGATAAAGCAGTGCCAGGTGGGAGCTGGTCTGTGAGGGGAGTCAGTTTAAAAGCCAGCTCCCCATGCCTGCCTTTGATACAGCAGTGAGGAGTGGCAGGGGTATCAGAGCAGCCTCTGTCCTTGGCAGTCTGAGTTGGCTACAGATAGAGGCTTCTCTGGCAGCAGCCCCTGCCTGCAGGGGGTCTGATATAGTTACTTGTTTATCAACAAAGCCCAAGCAACTTTCATGTTAGGGATGTGAATGAATAGTTGACTAGTTGATTAACCCATAAAGCTAGGCTTATCGGTTAATCTAGTAGACCACTCATCCCCCCTTCCCCTCCTCCACCTCTGTCTCATCTATTCAAAAAATCAGAAATAGATTGACAAGCTCCACTGCTAGGAAGCTGATGACTCTCACTTAAAATTAAAGAAGAAAAGGACAGATAAAAGCTGGCTCGGGGTTCATCAGATAAAGAGAGAGAAGATACTGATGAATTTGATGACAAAGACAGAAGAAGCAGTTAAAGCTGATTAATAAAACTTGAAAGCAAGGTGCTCAAAGTTGGTTTGCTGTCTATCAAACATAAGACCAACTATAAAAGAAAAGTAATTTTAAATGCAATATGTTTTATTTCTGTAATTATTTTGTAGTTGTTCAGTCTTCAATATTCACATTTAAATGCTAACTAATTAACTATTAATTTAACTCTCTTGTGAGTTAGATAAATAATTTGTTGTAATTGGACTTAGTCTCCAAAAAACTTGGCCTTAGATAGAAACTTATGTAGTTCGTTCTTTCTTGTTCTGATAACTGCTTTAAAGTATTTGACCATTTTAGACCTTATTTGATTAATCGCTTGGCCACTTATGATTAGACTGGTCAAATGCCCAGCCCCAAAGGTATGCCATTCTGCTATTTGAATAATTTAAAATGTACAGACATGGACCAAATACATGTAATTTAAAAAAATCTTTCATAGACTCACTTCATACCTTTATGTCTTTTAAGAACTGTGGTTTTATAAACATTAGTAGGAACATTTCTAGTAACATATATAGCTATTTTGTTATTAAATATTTATATTATGATAAAATTTCCTGTTGTACTGATGTGTTTCATATACAGAAAGGAGATGATCCCTGCTATAAAGTAATGATATATCTGTCTATAGACACAACTATTGTTCCATTCTTGGATAATGACAAAGTTATGGTAATAGTTTGAGGGGGTTAATGATCATGTCAGAGTTATTAGATTTTTAATGGTCTTCTATTTATCATTCCTCCTTCTCTCTGTGCGCGTGCGTGCAGCGCATGTCTTCCAGTATTGTAGTGTTTTAAGATACCAGTTTGCAAACATTCACATAAGCTTGCATAAATACATCTAGTTCTAGAGAGGTGCAAGAAGAAAAGTAGAGACCGTAGTGTTTCATGTTCTCTCATCTTCCCTATCAGTGTTAGCATTTAATTTCAAAAGAATGTGTCACTAAAGCCACTGATTTTATTCTTTTTTTTTAAAACCTAAACTTCCAGCACAGTTTCAATGTAAAATAGTCTCCTCCTCCCACTCCCCCCCTAAGCCACCTTCTGCATCTTTTGGGGGAAAGTAGTGCCTGGGAGCTTTTCAAATACCTGCCAGCCTTGAGAGAGAAAAAGCAGGTCAAGGGGGAGGATACTCAACCTCCATTACCCAGCCCTGTGGAGAGTAGCAGCCATGGGGAGGCTCTTCACTTGCTTATAGGCCATAGGTGGGGGTAGTGCTGGGAGCTGCAACAGGAAGTGTAGAGTTATTTTGGAACTGCTTCTGCCCTGATAGCCTCAGTAGCAAACAGGAGTGCTGCTGCTTTAGTTTCAGATGAAAAGTCTGTCCACATATATGATAGACTTTCTTCAGATAAGAGGAACTGAAAATCTATAACCCCAAGAGAAACCATGAAGTGTTGGCAGGTTTAGACTGGCTGGTTTATTTGATGATTGATATACAAAGTAGGGTGCACATGTTGCTGCTAGAGTATTATGATATATAGAGAACTAGACTACTTAACTTTTAATTACATAATTAATTTTAGACTTTATCATTGATTTTAATTCCTTAGACGCCTAGAAAATCTTGGAAGAGTAACACGCACAGACCTGTAGGGGAACATTTTAACCTCCTGGGACATTCAGTAACGGATTTGAAAGTAGCCATTCATTTACAAAAGAATTTCACTACCCGATTACAATGGGAAACAGCTGAACTGGAATTTATTTGCAAATTCAGCACTATCTACTTTTGACCGAATAAGGATCTCGGTTGGTTAGCACATTACCAAGGCAATTTCCCCTCTTCGTATTCACATCTCCACACCAAATGCTGTGAATGACCTACTTCCACCCTGACTGGATTAGCATCATTAACACAAGAAACTTCTTCCTTATATATACCCCTACTTCTGTAATTTCCACTCCAATTAGTCTGAAGAAGTGGGTTTTACCCACAAAAACGTATGCCCTAATAAATCTATTAGTCTTTAAAGTGCTATATGACTCCTCATTGTTTTTTACAGATACAGACTAATACGGCTATCCATCAGACTTGAAATGTGTTATTTATGCACTACAAAGCCGAGATATTTAAAGGCATTGATCTGAGTGTTGCAACATCTAAATCCATTTTCAAAAGTTGTGTAAGTACAGTGAAAAGTCACATTCAGAGTATATATACTGATCCTGCCAGTCAGGTCCAATAGTTAACTCCTCCTCCTCAGCCTTTAGTAGTAGTAGATTCCTCTTTTTTGCGTTCCCTGGAATGAAGATCTATAAATTATATCTCTAAAAGATCATTTAGGTCAGTTTCCATTATCCTGACCCTAAGAGTCACAGGGACCCTCGTTCTTGGTACCAGGCCCCACGGGACTTCCAATTTTCAAGGAGATAATCATCTTCAGTGTGTTTTCAAATTAAATCTTCATCTTTTCTGTCAGAGATTAGCACTTAAACTACTCAAGAAAAGCCCCCTAGAGATGAGAATCTTGAACAATGTGAGGAAGTTACAAGCCAGTGACTCTTCTCAAGTACTCATTCACATTGTCTCCCAGTGAGACTGTCATCCCCTCTCATGTCATTCTTATAACCAGATGACTTCAGATCCTTCCAAGGGTTGCTCTGGAGCTGCGGGACACATTGAAGATCCCAGCAGAAATGGTCTAGAAGAGATCTCTCAAGCTCCTGGAAATTTTGCACAATACCATGTCAGGTTGTCTAGTGGTGCCTATTCATAAATGTATCCTAGATCCCTCAAAATTGCTTTTGGCAGAAGCCAGCCTACATAGCTCTAAAATGCAAGTGTGCAGAGAATCAATACCAAGTTCCACTTTCTACTTTTAACTTCATAACCACCTCGCTCCATGTTCCCTGATTGTAGCTACAGTCTATCAAATGTTGAGGCAAAAGTACCCCAAATCTACCCTGAGGGTTAAGGAGCTAAAAATATTGGGTCTGTTTGGATATAGTAATTAGCCTCCTGCAAACTTACAGATTGGAATTGCCAACTTATAGCTGATTTTGGCAATGCTTGACTTTGATATCTAAATTTCTTATGGATCTCATAGGATATAGAGGAATTTAAATAAATTTGGGAAGGCCAGCTGATCACTCTTCTCTTTAGACAGTCATTACTGTATTGGATATGGTCATGGCGCAGTCATTCTGTTCTATAAGCATCCAGCAACCTATAGGAGGGATAGATTATTGTGGATATTTTTTTTTAGATGGGGTTTGTTCAGTGCCAAACTTCAAAGGATTCTGAGAAGGGTCAGGGGAGCGATATTAGGTCCTGGGTCAAAGCTAGGACTCTCTTATTACTCAAAGACCTTCTGAGTTGCTGCGGAAATGTCAGAAATTTCAGACGAATGTTAAAGCTGTCAGTATCCTCTGGGCACCCATTTTTATAGTGAGGCAACAAATTTGACTCGAGTTCAGAGCTCTATAAAACTTGTAGTGGATTCAGTTATTTCCCCTCTTTTTAGCAACGACTATTCTCATTTCCATGGGGTTATGGAGATAATGAAACTGGGATACTTAATCTATATCACACCCTTCCTATGTCCTCCTGTGCCTTTTTCTGTGATCCATCTCAGAAGAGCTAGTTTCATCAGTTGAAGTAATTTCAGAGAATTCGCGGTGAAAGAGGTTTTCTGAGACTATCTTCTGATAGCACAGTGACTAACCTGAGACAGCCTTCGTTTGCAAACTCAAATCCATTTCGTCCACTGAACGTGGTGTGATGCTCCTTTTGGGAGGATCGTTTTACAGTCATTTAGTCTCCCACTGCACACCTCCATCAAATTTGATCAGTGAGGAGAGTCACCATCAGTGGATTACATGTGAACAAGGTAATTGTGGTTCTTTGAGATGTGCTATCCACAAACTATTGTCCTTTCCCTCAACAATGTCTCATAACAGCTGGATTCTATATTGGTGTAGGAATTGAAGCATTGTTGAAGTTGCCCTGTTATGCCATTGTTGGGAGTACAAGGGCATTCAGGGAATAGAGACAGTCCCAAATAGACACTCTTGGACAAAAGAATCCACAATTGAGTTCACTGGTTTGTGTACCATCAGTGGAATACGTATGGACAGCATATCTCAAAGAACCACAAAGTAAATAACCATTTCATCATACGGCTATAATGTTTTCTTCCAGAGATTTTGTGATATTCGTTATATGCCGGGTAACTTTGTTCACGCTTCATATTACAGAGAATTGTGATGTAAAGCTCGATTGTACCTGGCCCATGCAGAGGATTGGGGGGGGGGGGGGGATTGCAGGGCTTGAATTGGAAAACAAAAGGCTGAGCACCATTTGTTTGAAATGCCAAAATAAGACAACCTTTTGAGAACTACTAAAATATTAAAAAGTATTCCATCTTATATTAAATATGACAGTAGCTATATTAAATGATTTTCTTTCCTTCAGCTATACAATATTCCAAACAAATTACTTTTTTGCAAATATACTTTTAATTTTTCGATTTTTTTTTTCTGTTGTAAAAATGTTGACTGTATAGTTTTTGCTTAACTAACTTTTTTTTTCTTAAATGAGCCTAGGTCTAATTGTATGTTTTCAGAGGTGGCATCCTTGGAGATGGATTCTCCTTATTCACAAAACAAGCATGTGATGGAAATACAAGAAAAATGAGAAAATAGTTTAAATGCACATCTTGTGATTTTGTTTGTGGTCTTAACAAGGATGCCATTTTAATCCTGCACTGCACATAACTGAATAGTTAGCTATAAGGCTGCTGACCAGAGCAGGGAGCAAGACTTGCATTGGAAATGAAAAGCTTGCCATTCCATTACTTAAGCCACTGGATCATTCAGTTCTCCATCCTTTCCCAGCCCTCTACTATGATTTTGAACAGTTGAGCATAATAGTGGCAAGTGCTTTTCTTAACTCTTATACCAATGTATGTTAAGAAGAGACAGAAAGCTGGAACACACATTGAGAAATGTTATAGCAGAAATGTATCTATTTGCTATTTTAAAATCAGAAAATTTAGTCTTTAATTTTTAAAGTTGTAAATATTATAGGTGTATTTTATGTTAACCCAGAAATTGCTTTTTAAAATGTTATAAAAACTTTTCATTAATAGATAAGCCAACTTTTAAAGTATTTGATTTACCTTTCTGTCCACAGGTGTAAAACAAAGGTATATCTGGACAACCTTCCTACAACAAGTGTTGTTATTGTGTTTCACAATGAGGCTTGGAGTACACTTTTACGAACTGTCCATAGTGTGATAAATCGGTCACCACGACACTTGCTGGAAGAAATTGTACTTGTAGATGATGCCAGCGAAAGAGGTAATATGGTGGTATTGTGTTGGTGGTATTCGCATGCCATCTATATGGCTTCATGACTTAGTGCTTTGAAAAATTCAGATTTGAAATTGGTTTAGTGAGGGAATGTAGTTCTGGGGATATTTGAAAATGTATAGTAATGAAACAGTGCCCACATTTGTTTGTTTGTATCTGGAACATTCCACGTTGAATACATAGTAAAAGCCTGCCCATTCATTTACAATTAACATTATAAAGGACCCAGCAGTTCTGGCTATTTATTTATTTATTTTTAAAAGGGATGCTATACTACTGTTGTCAAATTCTGTGCAATCTGTAGTACTCTTTTACTTTCTAGGGTAGGGGCGAGGAACCTTTTTTGGGTTGGAGGCCATTAACCAACAGAAAAATCAGTTGAGGGCATCATAAAAGTGAGAAGCAAGGGGAAAAATCCCTCACTGTGGTCCCCAACTGAGAAGGAGAAAGACCAGTCCCACATTCCCCTTGTACAACAAAGTCTAGGGGGGCCCAGACTAGTACATTTTGTGCACTCCAACTTCCAGCAGGGTGGGGGAGGGGTTTGGAGCACTGGTGCAGACTCACCAATGCGGGTGGGGGGTGGGGATCTGAGCCTCTGGGGCTGGATCCAGGTGAGCTGCCAGAGGTTCCCACTCCTGTTCTAGGGCATTCACAAAGCCCTTAAGTAGTGGTTCCTATAATGAGGTGCCTGGGTCATGGCAGTCCATTGTGGGTTATACAGGGCTCTGTCCCTGGAAGCAGGGCCAGGACATTTTAGTACGGCATTGACACTTTGCCACATGGAGGATGTCATTTGTTCTGCATAGCATAATGCACTGTGTGAGAGGTCATGCTGGCAGGAGCATACACATGCTGCTTGGGTACATTGTGGTAAAAGCAGAAATAAAAAGGATCTAGGATATTTAATCAAATGCTAAAAGGGTCCTCGGTGGGAAAATCAAAATTGGGATTCAGTTTTAGAGCATATAAAATTCTATTTGTATCACCTGGTCAAATGAACACAGACAGCTTTCTACCCTAAAAACCTAAACAACTCAAATATATAAACATAATTGTGCACAGGTTAACAGTAGTTGAAACATAATATTTCTGTGCCATAGGAAAATGTCATATCTTAAAAAATTACATTCGCTGTTAAAATTTCAATTTCAAAAATTCCTTTTGCCTCAGCCAAAACATTACCGAAAAATTGAAAAGTTTAATTTACATTTTCACTTTAATATTCAGGGCTCGACAAATAATGCAATCTATTCACCCCGGACGAGTAGATTGTAACCCGGAAGAGCAGGGTTCGGGCGATTTGCGCATGCGCGGCTAGCGAGCGGTTCGGTGAGCCCTGTTAATATTCATAGAATCATAGAATACTAGGACTGGAAGGGACCTTGAGAGGTCATCGAGTCCAGTCCCCTGCCCTCATGGCAGGACCGAATACTGTCTAGACCATCCCTGATAGACATTTATCTAACCCACTCTTAAATATCTCCACAGATGGAGATTCCACAATCTCCCTGGACAATTTATTCCAGTGTTTGACTACCCTGACAGTTAGGAACTTTTTCCTAATGTCCAACCTAAACCTCCCTTGCTGCAGTTTAAGCCCATTGCTTCTTGTTCTATCCCCAGAGGCCAAGATGAACATGTTTTCTCCCTCCTCCTTATGACACCCTTTTAGATATCTGAAAACTGCTATCATGTCCCCCCCTCAATCTTCTCTCTTCTAAACTAAACAAACCTAATTTCTTCAGCCTTCCCTCATAGGTCATGTTCTCTAGACTTTTAATCATTCTCGTTGCTCTTCTCTGGACCCTCTCCAATTTCTCCACTTCTTTCTTAAAATGCGGTGCCCAGAACTGAACACAATACTCCAATTGAGGCCTAACCAGCACAGAGTAGAACGGAAGAATGACTTCTCGTGTCTTGCTCATAACACACCTGTTAATGCATCCCAGAATCATGTTTGCTTTCTTTGCAACAGCATCACACTGCTGACTCCTATTCAGCTTGTGGTCCACTATAACCCCTAGATCCCTTTCTGCCGTACTCCTTCCCAGACAGTCGCTTCCCATTCTGTATGTATGAAACTGATTGTTCCTTCCTAAGTGGCCATTTCTCCAATTTGTCTAGGTCATTTTGAATTATGACCCTATCCTCCAGAGCAGTCGCAACCCCGCCCAGTTTGGTATCTGCAAACTTAAGCGTACTTTCTTTACCAATATCTAAATTGTTGATGAAGATATTGAACAGAGCCGGTCCCAAAACAGACCCCTGCGGAACCCCACTTAGAGTAAAGCGAACTAAAGTACTGATAGTATGTGGCAGTAGGATCCATGTAAATAGGAAATGTCACAGTTAAGTGACAGAGGTGACCTTTTAATTGAACTGGAAATAGCACCATTCACAGGTTTATGGCAGCTGAGACCACTATGACATAATTGTATCCTTAAAAATTTATGATTTGTATTGCAACAGATAAATATAAAATAAAATACTTGAAATTTAAAAAACTGCTGTCTGGTGGAGGATTTTCTCCAATATTGTGGCTATATGCACAAGAAGGTAAGATGCTGTCTCTGTATGAATATATACAGTAATAATTAACCAGTTGTTTGACTGTCTTGTCCTGTTACCTTCATTGGTTATATAAATGAAGATTATTTTAATAACAGGATATAGCAGCATTACTTATGAGGCAGAGGATAGTGAATGCAATGGCTGACAAATTAAGTAGGTGAATAGAGAGGATTTCAAATGAGCTTTGAAGATCATCTCTAGAGTTACTGAATCTAATCTGAGTCAGAGTATTAGCTGAAGTAAAAGAAAGCACAGCATGGAAATGAAGCAAAAAGGCAGTGAACTAGTGGAACTAAAGTCTGAATAAGCGCTATGGTCCAGAGATTCAGTATGACTATCTTTGAATGGAACAGTATGGGTAAATGGAAATTAACATATTAAATTGACAAATAGCATAAGAAAAATGGAGAGAATAATAACGCACAAAAGGAAATTCAACTATATTCTTGCAGGAAAAACTTTTTAAAATGTTTTCTAGTCACTGAAGCTCCATCCTATTAGCCATGAATTTGTATGCTTAGTGTTAGAGTGCAGGTAGGATGAAAATACAGTCCCCAAATGTCTGTTTTCCCCTAAATCAGTTGATGGTGTACTTAAATATTGTCTTGTCTTATTTACTGGTAAAGTTTTCTCTGTAGCAAGTAGAATGGGCAGGCAGATTTATTTCAGCCCATTTGTATAATGAAGAATGCACCAACTTGTGCAAAAATTCCAAGGTAATTGGAACCCCAACTTGCCAAGGAATATACCATGGCATTCCTTTAGACATTAGGTACAAAGGTCACAATGCCTGGGCTAACTGCACCTTGATGCCTTCATGGACGCTTAGAATGCCAATCCTCGTTCATCTCCATATTCTTGCTGCTGTTTCTCTTGGAGTGGAATGCTGAAATTCTTAAACCAGGTCTTGTTGCAGTGTTTAGTATATCAACATAGATTACCTGAACAGGATCTGTCTTGTGTCTAGCACCTGCAAGTCTGTCCCTTCCTTGAGCAATGACTCAACAGCCTCTTTAAAACAACGTATTTACCTAGAACAAAAGCATTCAAAATAAAAATGGTTTTTAAAGCCGATATCTAATTTACCAGATAAGTAATTACCTTCCACATTGTCATCTTGTGCAATGATTTACATTTCTTATATACCAACCCCTTTTACGCCCAAGATCTCTACAGTTTGGCTGGCATAGTTTGCCCCATTAACTCGTAAAATCTTCTGTCTCCCATGGTTCAGGAGAGCCCTATTTAACAGCTAAGTCAAGTCTTTTTTATCTCTAATTTCTCACTCTGGAAAAAGATCCTTAAACGTGGTCTGTAAAGTTCTTAAAGCTTTGCTCATTGTCCTTCAGTTGTGTGCTGGGATTTTCTTATCTGGAGCCATTGTCTTCCTGCTGATTCTTCCTGGTGCCCTTGTTAAGCTAAATCAGTTTATTCATATGGGAAAGTTTTATAACCAAACATACAATAACTTGTATTCACTGACCAAGTCACACAATACTCATAAAATCATTGCATTTCTGCATTCTCAGATTACAGATCAATTCCATCTCCTTGATGTATTCTTTCCATCTTCAGCTACCTAGATTCCTGAATTATGTGAGACGGTGATGGTTGAAAAAATGTTTTTCATAATTGGCTGTTGAAAAATATTCTCTAAATTATAAGGCTTAGATTTTTCATGTAAATATGTCCTGGACTCTTATAAGGAGAAAAAAATAAAAAAAAAGAAATTATATTAAGGTTGCACAGAAAGGGCTCCAGGCAGGAGTGCACAGGTGTGCATACATCCTGTGGTGGGGATCACCCATGTGGACAGAATATCTCAAATTAATTTCTGTACATGTTAGCTGTAAATTTTTTATGTGCACTTTAGATAATGCAGTGTGTAGCTAAACTATTGTATGTAATGTATTCCTGAAAAATTACCTATATACTAGCTCGGACAGATGATAAAATGTCAACCTCTCCCTTTCCTCCTCATTCTCCTACTCCTGTTTTTCTCTTAGTTATTTCTTAGATCCCCATCACCTTTTTTAACAAACACGTCAAATTTGGACTCTGATTTGCGCATATTACAGTAGGGATTGCTGTAGGAGTAAATTTCCAAAATTAATTAGAATATGTACAAACTTAAAACAAGCTTATGTTTTCATCTTCAATGGAATTCACTATTTCATCTATAGAACATCTTAATTGGCACTATATCAGAACAGTGCTAATGGTCAGTTGTAGAGTGACTTTTAATTGTAGCTTGAAAATATTGAGGAATGACCTATAAGCACTGTGATAAACTAAGATATGTGTATTATTCTCCTCACTTCTCTTGTGGTAGATATAATATCTTTTCAGTTTTTAATTGAAGAGGTCATTCAATCTCATTTTAAAATTAGAAATCCTTCATTATAAAATTGTTAGCACCCTTGGAGCCTACATTTTTTTAATTCAGTGTTTTTCTGCTTTGTATGAAAAGCAGAAAACTTGTGTTCTCTTTATAACCAAAAGGAAACTTACGTTTCAGATTTTGAGGGTTAAACTACTAAACTAGTTTCTAAATTGGTCGAGAATGGTACAGTACTCATAATTTGAGATCACTTAAATATATTTCATTTTCATCCCTTTGTCAGTTGTTGTGAAGCTTTCTCTCCACTCCTTAAATTCCAAAACAGGTCTGTTTGATTTCAAGGCAAACCTGGCTTTAAATTAATGAAGACTGGAAGACACAACAGTTGAAAAAGTAAATGTTTCTGCACATGCTGGTTAAGTGTTATATTGAAGTAAGCCTTTTTTAAAAAATGAGATGTTCGTCTTAGTTGAGTAGATTTCAGATTCTAGCATGAGGCAATTTAATTTGAATAAAGTAAGCAGTCAGTCTTGCCTGGAGCCTGTTGTATATCTGCCAATGTCTGCTCTGATCGAAGTTAATTTGCATAATATCACAGTTCTAGTTACATTGGAAAGAAATAATATTAAGGGAAACAAGACTTATCTGTTACTTCTGCATCATTAGCTACTGAACAAAATTCTGAAGCATTATTAATTTTATGTATTTGTTGATGGTTTTTTATATCAAACACTTTTTCAGCAAGTAACCGGTTAAAATAGTAATAGAAATGTAGCCGTGTTAGTCTGGTGTAGCTGAAACAAAATACAGGACTATGTAGCACTTTAAAGACTAACATCTTGTCTTTAAAGTGCTACATAGTCCTGTATTTTGTTTCAGTTAAAATAAGAATCTTATGTCCTGCAGTGGCCCAAGAGTGAGAATACAAACCTCAGGGCAGGCTATTAAGAACCAGAGCACAAACTCCAAATTGGTTGTGAGTTTTGTATTTGTTTCACCAACCAGTTTGTCAAGTGTTCATTCCTCAGGCACAACAGCCGTAGTGTGGAATCAGACAGCCCCCTTGAGTACTGTACTCTGGTCTGTCTTACTACAGAGGTAAGCCTGTTCTTCAGGCTAAGCACTGGGATCTTTTGCTTATGGCAAGTAATTCTTCCCCCACCCCCTCCCGAATCCAAGCAGCATGTAGTTCCGTGTTGGGTGATTTTAGTCCCTTCTCCTGCTCTGAGCTGCAGGCTCAGCTGATTGGGGGAATTCAAACGCATTTCTTATCTGCATTGGCAGGGGAGAGTAAACAAGTTTTTTGTCCTCTTTAATGTTCTACATTAGTCCATCTCTCATTGAAGGGCCTTCCTTAATGACAGGGAAGTATCACCTTATGTCTTCAACCAGCATTTCACACTAGGTCTCTCTCCTGTCTGGTGATTTATACAGTTGATAGAATATTTGCTGATGTCCGTTCCAACTTAGGTGTGCGTGCTCTCCACATGCATTAGTGACCGTTTTTATCCTTAACGGTACTTCTAGGGGACTGGCCCTGGGGCCCCCTGGAGAGTGCCCACATGGTGTGGTGTAAGTAACAAAGAAGGCTTCCCCACCCTCAGTTCCTTCTTACTGCTAGTAATAGTGCACAGAACACACTATTGCTTTAGCAATCTCTCCTGTTATCTGTGAACAGTTGTAAATAGTTTTTTCTGTTGTACAGTACTTTAGTCAAGTTAGTGTCTCTAATAGGATTTAGCCTTGGGACTAGAGGTGTAAGCAACTAGTTGAGTAGTCGACAACTCTCATTCCATCCCCTTGCTGCTTCTGTATCAGAGGCAGTGGGCGGGCACGAACTGGCTTAAAAGCCAGCGCAACCCAGCACTGGCTATGCAGTGTGCCCCTTCTCTCCCTCCCCGCCCCCCATGTGTTGGTGCCTGTAGGCAGGCGGGGAAGCAGAGAAGGCTGCTGCAGAGCAGCTTCTGCCTGCATTGGGCCCAGGCTCCTCAAAACGTAGAGCCACAGCAGTCCCCGACCTGGTGTGAGCCAGAACTGAGCCAGTGTTGCTCAGTCCTGGCTCTCACAGGGTCCGGGACTACCCCCACTGCAACTCTGCAGTTAAAATATAGTAGGGGCCAGGCTGCCTACATGCCTGACTCCTCCTGCATTTAAATTGCAGAGCTGCAGCGGGGGTAGCTCCTGGGCCCAGCTCAAGCTGGGAAAGAGTGCCTTTCTTATAACTAGTCATGTAGTCAATTATAAACTGTATCAACTACACACTTAACCAGTTACCCGCCTCTTAACATCCTTACTTGAACACAGCATGTCCCAGTCTCTGGGGTTTAAGGACTGTTTCCAGTGCAAAAAACCTTTGCTGGTTAGTGACCCCCGTACTAGTTGCTGCTTGGGGGATATTTGTATTTGTGACAAGCGTTGCATTTGTAAGAGCTTCAAACTGTGCAAAAGAAAAATGCAGCAGATTAATAGCATTTCTGATGGAGTTGACCCTGAAGCAGGCACCAGTGTGGTCAGGGTCAGACTCTTAACAGCGACACAACTGAGGTGCAGAGTGCCCAGCTCATAATAGCATTGGAACAGTAAAGATGAACCTCCCACACACCAGCTGCCTAGAACAGTGGTTCCCAAACTTTTCAGCATCATGCCCCCTTTTTGATTTGAGCAAAAAAAAAAAAAAAAGAACTGATTGGGGCCAAAAAAAAAAAAAATAGCAGCACAACTTGGGGGGGGGGAGGGGGAGAGGAATGGGTTGCCTCATGCCACTCCCCCCTCCCCCCCCGGAATTTCTTCACACCCCCCAGTTTGGGAACCCATGGCCTAGAAGAAGACCGTGAAAGGACTTTCCTTGTAAGAGCAAGAAAAGGGCAGGAGGTGAGCCTATATGCATAATAGGCAGCTCATTGCTTCCAAGCAGGAGTCGGGCGCCATCTTCCCAGAGATGTACCCATCATCCTGGACAGCGGTATCAGTCGATACCTGGAAATGCTGATTACCTAAGAGATTCTTAGTCTTATCCCTTCTGTTGCTGCCAACATCCAAATTGTGAGAAATCTGTCTTGTGTCTGATTCCTTTTCACCCCTTTGTGAGGTTTTACTCACCACCTCAGGGAGTGTCCTGTGAGCCGCAGCACCCTGGTCACAGGTTTGCCACTCAATTGAAGCCCCAGTGGTAAATCTCTAGGCACAACAGTATGGGCTCAAAGCATCAGTCTGTGGTGTGACAGCATGGCCTTCCTGAAGCATGTTCCTACCCACTTCCCCAGTACTGTGGACAGTGGAGTCATACCCCATCCATATAACAATTGGAAGGTCATGTATGCAGGTATTCTCAGTACTGGTCCCCAGCTTATGGTCATAGGTCTCTGACACTGCACTAATGCTCAACTTCACAGCTTTGTTCTCATTCCTATTTCCACTCCGCACTTCAGCACCAGTCAGGAAGTGTTCAGCATCACTTGCTGAACTATCCCCATAGAGCTGCCAAATGAGGCCACCGGTGTCGTGCAATGTGTCATCTCCCACCTACAGATCCCAGTCAGAGGAAAAGACTGGACACCATTGGAGAAGGACACCTGGTCAGTTTCTGCACAGTACAAGTTACCGGAGCTTGATCCCCATCTCAGGTCTCAGAGTCAGACGAAGAGTCCTTACAGATGGTTCAAGGTCCTCCCTTAGTGGCACATTTTCTCCACTGGCACTGCAAGATTTTCCTTGGCCTCAGGACCAGTGGCAGTGGACTCCATGAGGCTTGACTCAACAGTTGCAGGGCTCAAAAGTGGTCTCAATAACCTCCAGAAGGCCATTGGCTGCCATTTTCTGACCAACAGTGCCAGAAGCTCTGGTGCCATATCAGAAACTTCCTAGATCCAACTGGGAGCAGGGGAGGGGAAGAATGGCTAGACAGAGCAAGGCCCAGAGGGAGTATCACCCACAGTACCAGCATCTTCTTCATTCCTTGCCCATAGTTCGCAAAGAAGATGCTGTGGCTCACCAGTGAATGGTCTCTCATTTGGGGCTGGCAGTGGAGGCACTGGAGGGGCCAGCACACACTACCTCTTCAGTGTCCTCAACTCAGCAACCCATACCAGGATTGTACTGCCTGTGCATGAAGGGGATGCCAAGATCACTAAAGCCTTTTGGCAGACTTCTCCACTACCATGCAGAGCTTTGCAATATTACATGCCTGCCAAGGGGTATGGATGCTTACATATTGCCTTGCCCCGAACTCGTTGGCAATTTCAGCTGTCAATGAGTGAAAAAGTAGGGCGAACCAGGTGCCACTTCTAAGAACAAAGAGCCTAAAAAACTAAACTGTTTTAGGAGAAAAATAATTGTCAATAAGCTTGCAGCTCAGGTTTGTCAACTGTTAGGCTCTGTTAAGCTGCTATGACTTTAATTTGTGGAAATTCATGCCTAACTTTGTTGACTCCCCAGAGGACATTAGGAAACTGTTTCACACCATCCTAGAAGAGGGACAGAGAGTTGCTAGGGTAGCTTTGCAAGCAGATTCAGATGCTGCTGAGTCAGTGGTGTAATCCATAGCCTATTCCATCACTGAAGAAATGTGTGTGGCTACAATCTTAGGGACAGCCTGTGGAGGTGCAAAATTCTCTGTAGGACCTTATATTTGATGGCCTTGCCCTGTTGGCAGAGAAAACTGATTAGCTGTTTGGGCTCAAAGACCCATATAACACACTTAACACTCGAGCTTGTATGCCTTAGGTCAACCAAAAATTGTTTTAAGTTACTGCTTGTGCCCCAGTAGTGTAGCCAGCAGAGACAGGATCCCTTCCAAAAGGAAGGGAAATCCTACAAGCACCATTAGGATCAGCAGCCTTCTGCCTTTGCACAAGCATTTTCTTCCCATCTCCAGTATAGCTCTCAGCAGACATTTTGAGGGTTTGCTCCTGGGTAACATTATAAAAAGTATCCTGGATCCTTCCCTACTTCTTTTTTCCAACCAGCTTACCATTTTCCTCCATACCTGGGCTTCTATTACCTCCAACCACTGGGTCCACAGTACTGTGATGCAGGATTTTATCCTCCATTTTGTTTCCACCCCTACGCCCTCCTCTCACTCCCCATTCCTCTTCAGGGATCCCTTTCACAAGAATCTATTGCAGAACCTGCTGCAGGAAGAGCGGGAGCTGGGGAAGCAGTCCCCCTAAGGCCTCAGGAACAAGGGATCCTATTGGGCCACCTGGCAGAATGCATATACAGCATATGCCACGTAAGGCTCCAGAAGTGACCATTTCAATGTTGGCTGGCACGAGTTTATCCCCTATTCAGGGTACACCTGAACAAGGTGTGGTCACCGTTCTACTAGATGTGCTTGCGTCAATCCAGTGGTGGACCAACCTCAGAACGGTCCTACAAGGTGTTTTTTTTAGACAGCATCCATCCATCAGTTTTGCTGATATCGATGCCTTGGATGTAGGGTGCAACTTGGAGTGTTGCACATGCAGGGTACTTGGTCCCCAGAAGAGTTGACATTACATGTAAATGTCAAATAGTTCAGAGAAATTTGCCTGGTGTGTGAAGTGTTCCTCTTGCAACTGAAGGACCATGTGGTTTAGGTATTGACTGACACCATGGTCTCCATGTTCTTCATTAACAGAAAGGGAAAGAGTATGCTCTTCAGCCCTTTGTCAAGAGGTGCTTCATATCTGAGAGTTCTGCATATAACATATGATTCTCTGGAGGCATTTCATCTCAGCAACAAAAAAATGTTGGCAGATTGTCTCAGCAGATCCTTATCTTTCCAGGAGTGGTGACTCCACTCAGAGATGGCCCAGATACTCTTCCAGGGATGGGGAACTCCTGAAGTGGACCTGTTTGCCACAAGGCACAACATGAACTGTATGCAGTTTTGTTCCCTTCAGTATTACAACAACAAAGCTCTCTGATGCCTTCCTTCTACTCTAGTCGGGGGGCGGGGGAGGGGGGGGGGGCTGATGTATGTGTTCCCAAGCATTCCACTCATTAGCAGGATTCTGGCAAGAAGGAACTGAAGGTGAAGAGAGCTGGAGGTGCCCCTTATGTTGCACCATGAGGGTGCCACTTCAGGGAGCACCATAGCCAGTTCCTTACTGCTAAGGAAAAAGTTTCTGGTACCAGTACATGTGGTTCATGCACACACCTAACTTCGAATGGACATAAGTAACACATCTTAAACACCAGTTACAGAACAGATAACTTTTTTTTTTATATAGAACTTGCAGATACTAGTTACCTTACAATATGAGATACAGATGCTAGAAGTGAAATTAATGCATGCAACAACTTACAAATATTCCATGGGTCTAAACACATTCTTATAACTCTTAATAGCTCTTTAAACAAGTCTAACATGTACGTGCGCTATGTATTTACAGTTAAGACATGGGGACTTTGGTGTGAACAGACAACTAATCTGTCAATGTCACACCTGAATTAATTACTCATTTTGTGCTAAGAACTAGGTCAGCACAGGATGATTGCAGGTCACATCAAGAGGGAATGTACTAGCAAGGATCAAAAAAGAAACTACTAGGTGAAACCATACTAGCTAGTCAAATATACACAGAAAAAAATCAAATGTTTTAGTTTTACTTTCAGACTATTCAATCTCTCTTCCACAAAAGTTTGTTCCTTATGAGTAAGGCTATGTTTTAGTCACAGGTATTTTTAGTAAGTCATGGGCAGTAAACAAAAATTAATGTTGCTTTGTCTGTGTTGCTTTGTCTTCCTTCCCTATAGATCCCTTTAATAAAACACCAATGTATTGCTTATAATTTATTGGGCACTGAGGAAAATTTCTATATAATTTAATAAAAACAGTGTTTCACTAGACATAGTCTTGAAAACCCATACAACTAGATAATATTTACAGAAAGATTCTAAAGAAAGGATATGTTGTATTCAAAGGCAAGGGCATAAGTTATCCATTAGATGTCATACTGCAGTTAGTTTAAAATTCCATAAAGTATCTATTTTAATTCTTTGTTTACAAAAAAATCTACAATAAAAGAATGAAAAGATTGCAAAATTAGTTTCTCAAGTTTTAAAATACCAGAATTAAGTTTGAGATGTTAATTCAGACCTCTTAGACATATGCAGCATGATAAAATTTTGCTCCCTCTCACATAAGATGTCTGAGAGCGAGCTATGGGTAGATCAGTAACTACAATGCATTGATCATGAGCCGGTTTGTACCTAAAGAATGCAAAGAATAATAGTCTTCTGCTGTATAAGCCAGTCCCCAGAGAGGGAAGTTGGGTAACAACATGTTCTTCAACAGTGACTTACACAACTAATTGCAGAGGAACATTGTCAGTCAGAATTCCTAGGTTCTTTTCCTGACTTCTCTGGAAGGAAGTTTTGGGTCAGGCAGCTAGACTCTCACTTTTTTCCTTTTTACTTCCAAGTAGGGTTGCCAGATGCTCTCCCAAAAAATTCCAAACACATGGGCTAAAATTTTTTGTCGAACAAAAAAGAAAAAAAAACCACGTGTGTTGGGCATATAAAAAAAACAAAAAACCCCGTACCGCCCAGCTTCAGCACACAATCACAGGAGGCACCACCAGGCTTCCGTCCAGTGCCCAGCTAGAAAAACAAAAAATACCGGACATTACACGTCTGGTATTTTCTGAATTTTTTTTACCAGACAGAGGGTGCAAAAATCGCAAGTGATCCACCCCCTCTTGCCCATTCCCAGCATCTGGCAAACAGAGACCAGGGTCACTTCACTGCTCGACTTTGCAGGATATTGGGGTGTCTGTCAAAGCACCCTGGGATGAAGTGGGGGATTGAGGGGGGCTCACAGGGGCAGGTTGTGAGGAGGCATGTAGAAGGGGAGCCGGGGACTCGCAAGGGCAGTTGTGGGGTTACGGGGGGGGGGGGGGGAGGGCTCACAGGAGCTGCCTGCTTAAAGTGAGGACCCAGCGCCCACACATGCCATGTGTCTCTGACTTCGCATGGTGCTCTGGGTCTGTGCATGGGGCGGGTCCCAAGCCTGGCCAAGCCAGAGCGCTCCTGGTGCAGGGGCCTGAGTGGTGGGTCTGTGTCTCTTGCTGGAGGTGGGATCCAGTGACGACGTGGGGCTGGGGCAGCCACTGGCTGCAGCTGGAGTGCAACGGGCCGAGCCCCTGGCAGGCACTCCCTCTAGTTGCTAGCAGAAGCCAGGTGGAGGGCAGAGGGAGAGGCTGAGATTCCCGGCCACTCCTCCCTCCCGGCTTCTGCACGCAACCAGAGGCTCCCAGTGCCAATCGCAGCCCCGCCTCCCAGTCGCTCCCTTGCCCTTGCCAGGCTTCTGTTCGGCGCCCAGCTAGAAATTCAGAAAATACCAGAAATTGCACATGTCTGGTGTTTTCTGAATTTTTTTTTACTGGGCAAAGAGTGCAAACGCCGAACTGTCCGGTAGAAAACCAGACACCTGGCAACCCTACTTCCAAGTAGAGTTGGAATACTACGTAAGGTTCCAGTTCTGTAAACACTTAAGACTGGGTAGAGTATTTATTACTATGACTAGTCCCCTTGAAGTTGGTTGAACTGGAACTACTCATTGTTTTCATTTTGGAAATTAGGCCCCAACATTGTATCCTGGGACTCCAGTTAAAATATTATTTGTCCTTATTTAGATAATTTACAAAACTTGAAAAATTTCAACCTGTTTCTATATAGGGAAGTTAATAGTTTAATATGGTAATTGTGTGTGCACTAAAAATATTAGCTGTTATGCACACTGTGGTCTCTGTAGTATAAAGCTTATCTTTATATTGCAAAGTTGGCAGTGAAGCCTACCCAGGAGCAGAACGAGTAGCCCTTATGGACCCATCTTCCAGGGAGGAGGCTTCACTGCCTTGCCGCTGCAAAGCTGCCTCCCTGGGAGCTAGTTGAGTGTAAACAATACCTACCATTAATCAGTAAGCATCATTTTATCGGCTAAGCGGTTATTTGGCTATATTAACATCCCTAATTCTGTAATTAGTTTAAAAAGTAAATGAAACATTCCATGAATGTTTATTTTTGGAATTAAAAATTTCAAAATTCATAACACTTTTGACCAGATTTTACTTTCTGAAATAATAGTAACTCTTTATATGCAGTACCTTTTACTATTCTGTAAGCAGAACAAGATGGTTCACATTGAATCTTTGCCAGTCAGGGTTGTCTTTGTTTTTAAAAATCTTTTTTCTGTTAGAACTTTACCAGTCTTCTGGTATTACATTTGCATGCTTCAAGTCAGTGTTGTTGCCTATGTTGATCTAGCTATAAATGGTTAGACTATTTTAAAAGGTTATGGCAACTACTGAATTTTTCCACAGGAAGAACACATTGATCAATATGACACACTCCTTCTTTCTCATGTGGTGGGTAATGTAGGAGGGAAAGCACAGAAATTGAAACCATGGCTTCCACATAGATCAGAATGAAGTATTGCCCTAACGTTGGCCCACGGTTCTGTTTGTTTAATGTGTCTGGAGGGCTGCAATTGAAATAGAGGAGTATATTTGGTTGTGATAAAATGTGGATTATTTAATCTCAATTAATCTTTTTGTAAGCAGGCTTGTGTACTCAATCAAATTATGCATTGTTCAGTTCGTTTGTGCCACTCAGGTAATCCTTATTTTTTTATTCAGCCTGTTAGAACATGTTGATAAAAATGAAGTATCTCATTCTCTGGCGAAGATAGAGATCTATCCTGCCTGTAGGTTTTGTGTAACAGATGGATCACAGTGTAATTCTACTTTTTTTTCCCTTCCCTACATTGCAACTGGAGGGTCAATTAGAGCTCATTCAGCCAGAGCAATGGCAACTAATGGTAGTCACCCTCGGGTCAGCTCTGCTTTTTGAGATTTGTAATACAGACACTAAGAGTTGATTGCATATTTTGTGCAACATTACACTTCCTATATATTTCATAACCTAGTTATTTTATACTGGTACCTTTGTAGATTTATTTTCCTACATGAGTAGTATAACTGTCCATTTTTTATTCTAGACTCTTAATATAAGTATACGATATATTACTTGTTTACATTTCTAAAAGATACACGTGAAATCTGCTAATTGTGAACATAGCCAGTTTGTGATCATGTATTCCTACATCTGTTAATCATGTTCTTTCTTCCCTATTCCCGGGATAGTTTGTTTTCCCTTTGGTTGCCATTCATCCTAAACTAGCTTTTCAGAGAAGAGAGACAATCCAGCTATGCATGATTTTTGTCTTTTGGCAGTTATTGTAATGCAAATAATTTTAATTCTGTAGGTGATTAGTAGTCTGCTAGAGCTAGTATATTGCAATAGTTCCTTTACTTACAGAGCTAGTTGGTCTTTTGGCAGTTAAAATATTGCCTTATGCTTAGATGATTTTGTCTTTTATTTTAGATCTGAGGTGATAAATTAATAAGAACACCTTAGCAAGAAACTGAAATTCTAAAGGAAGCAAAAATGAAATAAGCCATTTATTAAATCTACATGTAAGGAAATTCTCCTTAATTATAGAACTCATACCATCAAACTTCCCATAGTCTGCTCCTTTTTCTTCATTACTTTCTGGAGGTCAGGTGAATGCCTCACACCATAGATAAGTAGGCTTGATAGAGTTCTAATTTTATATCATTTTGATGGATAGTTTTAGTATTTTAAGCATTTTTTTCAATTTTTATCTCCTTAATTTCTCACAATTGTGAAGGTTTATGGAGAGAACAGATAATGGGGTGGGATCAAACACTGACAGCAGACGTTGAGATTTTTAGAAGCTAAAAGTGACAGTTTTAACATCACATCAAATATGCAAAGTAAATAGTCATATATCTAAGTTCTCAAGCAGCATTTTTCTTTGTCTATAAATTTTGATTATCTATGGCAATACTTTTTTTTCTTCGGCTTGAGTGAAATGAAACTGATATTTACCAATAAAAATCTACAGCCACCTATGCAGTTTGGGCCTGTGTAGCCGTGGAGAAGATGCACATTTTTACAGATGAAAAACTTGGTTATCTCACTTGATCCTAATGTAATTATCTTACATTCTCCGTCTCTTTCATGGGATGCAGTGAAAGATGGAAATAAAGAAAAATGAGCATTTGAGATTTGTGGTTTTCCATGTTAGGGTATGTGAGCTCCAGGTCTCTCCTTTTATGGAACAGCTTGGTTTCTTTCCCACAGATTGATAATTCCTTCTGTAGGTTTCAATATGATTGATCTTTTCTGTTTTTATTTAATGTACTTATTGAGTTAAAAGTATTTCTGAAACAAGATTACTAAGTTTGCTTGTGATTCTGGATCATTGCAGTACATTGTACACATACAAAACTGTTGGAGCTAGTCATATGATTACCATGTTAACTTATTTTATTTCTTATTGATCGATTATATTTTGCAGACTTCCTGAAGAGACCATTGGAAAACTATGTGAAAAAGTTAAAAGTACCAGTTTATGTCATTCGAATGGAGCAACGTTCTGGATTGATTAGAGCAAGGTTGAAGGGGGCGGCTGCTTCTAAAGGACAGGTCATCACCTTCTTAGATGCTCATTGTGAATGTACAGTAGGGTGGCTTGAACCTCTGTTGGCACGGATCAAAGTTGACAGGTAGTTAGTGATTTTTTAGTGATCTGCTTTCTAAAAGTTAATAAGGAACATTTTTACTGCAGGCTTAACTTGGTTTATCGGCTTTAGCTGAACATATTACTAAACTAATTTGAAGTAGTGGATTAATTAGGTAATATCACAGAATTTTACTAATGTGTGATTAAAATTAGTGTTCATATCAAATGCTAATACCAGGGAACTTTTTGCAAAACTCACTGTTTCAATTTAAAGTTACAATGAAATATTTTGTTTGTATATGTCCCTGACTCAGCCTTAGTCTACAACTTACGTCAGAGGGACAGTGTCACTGTGGGGTTTTGAAAATCTATGCATCTAAGCGATGCAGTTACTGGCCCAGCTCTCTGTGCTGTCAATGGGATGGCTTCTTCCGTTAACACAGCTTCTGCCTCTCATGCAGATAGCTTAAGTATGCTGATGAAAGACTGTATTGGAAAGTCCCATCAGTGTAAGTAGTGTCTGCAGTAAGCAATATAATATCACAGTTGCACCAGTGCAGCACTATAAATGTAGACAAGCCTCAAGTTAAATACTAATATCCATTCCACTAAAATATAATAAAAATGAGAACAGTGTACTGGAGCTCCTTCACCTGCAGCCTGGACCACTTCCTCACCTATTTGAAATTAGTATTAAGTCATGTTTTTCCTTGTGTGGTTGTTGTTGGATAAATTGTGGTTCAGGTGCAACTGAAACACATCTTTAAATTAAATTCATGGAGATTGCCTATCTCCTAGAACTGGAAGGGACCTTGAAAGGTCATCAAGTCCAGTCCCCTGCTTTCACAGCAGGACCAAGTACCATCCCTGACAGATTTTGCCCCAGATCCCTAAATGGCCTTCTCAAGGATTGAACTCACAACCCTGAGTTTAGCTGGCCAATACTCAAACCACTGAGCTATCCCTCCTTTGAATCATATCTTGCTATGTGACTTTCCGTGAAAGGGGATGTGGCCACAAAGAGTTATCAAAAAGCATCTCCAAGAGTATTAATCTAATTACTGCCTCAGAATTCACCCTCCTAAAGATCAGGATGAGGGACAAGCAGGTTCTTCCTGTTGAAGATCTCTACATGGCATTGGTATATATGTGTTAACCAGAGTAACTTCATTATATCCATTTGTTGTTGATGTCTAAGTATTCCTTCAGAGCAAAGACCAAATATTTACTTAAAAACATGTAAGATGTATTGAGCATTCATCTAGGAAGGGAAAATTCTTATAATCTAGGGTGGCTGTATGGCTGTATTGGAAAGTCCTCATCACTTTATCACAGTTTTAGTATGTGCAAGATGAGGATAATTACTACTACTTCTTGATTACTCCAGGAGTGTTTTGAGGAATTTAGTTAATATTGGTATGCTTCTTTGAATACATAAAGCATTATTAGCAGTAAGTACAAATTGATAAATTAAACCAGGTGTGGGGAATCTAAGGCACATGGCTTGCCTGGATCTGGTTCCGGAGGCTTGGGGCTCCCAACTGCAGCTTCCCCTGTGGGGCTGCACCAGCTCCCTGCTGTTGGGGGGTGGGGAGGAGCCCTGGAGCCTTGCTGGCTCGAGTCAGGCAAGCCAGGGCTGGATCCAATCCATGGGTTGTGCCTGACGGGGAGGAAGCAGCTCCATGTGCTGCCACTCCCCCTTCCTCCTCCCGCCACTCCAGTGGGCTGTAATCATGGCCAATAGATGCCTGGCAGCAACTGGGCACAATGAGCCATGTGCATCCCTGGAGCACCCCACCGCCCCCCACACACACATACATTACCCAGACATTGCACCCCACCTCGCTCCTGCACTCCCTCCTGCCCAGACCCCCAATCTCCAGCCTGCACCCCCCACTTCGCTCCTGCACCCTCCCGCCTGGCCAGCCCTCCCATTACCACCCTGCTCTGGCACCCTCTCACCTCCCAGCCCACTCCTGCACTCTCCCTCCCATACACTGAACCCACTCATTTTTTGCCTCACCCCAAAAGCATGGGGAGTCCCACAAACTCTAGTCTGTGCCTTTCTAGGCTCAGGTATGCAAGGGGAATGTGGAGAGTGTCTGTCTTGGGGTGGGGCATATCAGTGAGTGAGTTTTTGATGAGGCTTTTTGTTTTTGTTTTTTTGCTTCTCATTTCTGTGCAGCCCCTGACTGATATTTTTTTTGTCAGTGACCTCTTATCCAAAAACATTCCCTGCCTCTGAATGAAAAAGTAACTAGCTACTAGGACTAGATGGCATTCACCCAAGAGCTCTGAAAACACATGTCAAATTGCGGTGCTAACTGTTGATTGTAACCTATCCTTTTAATCATCTTGTGTACCAAATGATTGAAGGATGGCTAATATTATGCCATTTTTTTAAAAAGGGCTCTAGCAGTGACCCTGGCAATTATAGACCAGGAAGTCTAACTTTAGTAGTGGGCAAATTGGTTGAAATGATAGAAACAGAATTGTCAGACACCTAGATGAACATAATTTGTTGGGGGGGAAGTCAACATGGTTTCTATGAAGGGAAATCATGCCTTACTAATCTACTAGATTCTTTGAGGGGGGTCAACAAGTATGTGGACGAAGTGGGCCCAGTGGATATAGTGTCCTTAGATTTCCAGAAAATCTTTGACAAGGGTCCCTCATCAAAAGCTCTTAAGCAAAGTAAACTGCCAAGGGATAAGAGGGAAGATCCACTTATGGATTGTTAAATAGGAAACAAAGGACAGCAATAAATGGTGAGTTTTCAGACTGGAGAGAGGTAACTAGTAGTGCCACACAGGGGTCTTTTCAACATATTCATAAATTATCTGGAGAAAGGGGTAAATCAGTGAAATTGCAAAACTTGCAGATATAAAACTCAAGATAGTTAGGTCCAAAGCAGACTATGAAGAACTTCAAAAGGATCTACGTTACTGGGCAACAAAATAGCAGATAAATTTTAATGTTGATAAATTCAAAGTCGTGCATATTGGAAAACATAATCCCATACATTCAAAATGATGAAGATTAAATAGCTATTGCCACTCGAGACAGAGAGCTCTGAGTCATTCTGGGTAGTTCACTGCAAACATCCACTTAATGTGCAGCAGCAATCAAAAAAAGCAAATAGAAAGTTAGGAATCATTTATAAAAAAGGTTAGAGTGAGACAGACTATCTTGCTGTTTTGATATACATTCATGGTATGGCCACAGCTTGAATACTGCGTGCAGATGTAGTCCTGTCATCTCAAATGATATCTTGGCATTGGAAAACATTCAGAAAAGGGCAACAGAAATTATTAGGGGGGGTGGAACGGCTGCCATATGGGGACAGTGATTAATATTAGGACTTTTCAGCTTAGAAAAAAAGATAAAGGGGGAGTCTATAAAATCATGACTGCTGTGGAGAAAGTAAACAAGGAAAAGTTATCTACTTGTTTCCATAACACAAGAACAAAGGGTTGTCAAATGAAATTAATAGATAGCACATTTAAAACAAAAGGAAACATTTCTTCATACAACACTGTGGAACTTCTTTGACAGAGGATGTTGTAGAGGCCAAGTCTATAACAGGGTTAAAAAAAGTTAGATCAATTCCTGGAGGATACGTCCATCAATGGCTATTAGCCAGGACGGGCAGGAATGGTGTCCCTAGCCTTTGTCAGAAGCTGGGAATTCATGACAGGAAATGGGTCACTTGATTACCTCTGTGGCACTTGGTATTGGCAACTGTCAGATGACCAGATACGAGGTTAGATGGACCTTTGGTCTGACCTAGTATGGCTGTTCATATGTACACAAGTAATATTGATAAAAATTAA
Organism: Pelodiscus sinensis; assembly: GCF_052426305.1. Classification (NCBI taxonomy): domain Eukaryota; kingdom Metazoa; phylum Chordata; order Testudines; family Trionychidae; genus Pelodiscus; species Pelodiscus sinensis. The sequence continues at coordinate 154,291,623 of NC_143053.1, forward strand.
GCCATTACTAAAATCAGGACAAACATGCACTCTCCCTGGTCAGCAAATACCGTTACAAATGGAATGGTAAAAACTCTTAATTAAATTCTCATTCCTCTTGTCCACTGAAAAAGGCTTCATGTGTACTAGTACTTCGAAGGGTTGCTAGCTATGTATAGTAGGTAAGACACAAAAGATACAGCTGTTGGTCTTTTGTACTAATAGATTTTGGCACTTCTCTCTTTTTGTGTCTCTAGGAGAACAGTAGTGTGTCCTATCATTGATGTAATCAGTGATGACACCTTTGAATATATGGCAGGTTCTGATATGACCTATGGTGGATTCAACTGGAAGTTGAATTTCCGCTGGTATCCTGTTCCTCAGAGAGAAATGGACCGAAGGAAAGGTGATCGGACGCTTCCTGTCAGGTAAGGAGAATTGATTATATTAAATTATCAGATATCTAAAATTATTCATTATTTTTGGTCTCCTTTCCATATTAGTTTTTATATTCAGTAAAACCTCAGAGTTATGAACACTTGGGAGAATGGAGTTTAACTGAACAAAACACAGCTCCAGCAGTTCTCACTCCAGGTCAGGTTCCAAAGTCAGCCAAGCAGCTTCTTTCCCTGAGCCAGGCAAGCTTGTGTCCCAACCTGGATGATGAAAATAGTATGCCCCTCTCCACATGGAGGGAGGAGAGATGAAAACAACACCCACGACTTACAGGAAAGCAGTGCAGGTCCCAGTATTGCTTCTGTTCCAGATGCCTTGTGCTGGCAGTGGGGGCTTGCAGCTTTGCCAGCAAATCTCAGCATCTCCACTTCCTAGCTGTAGGTGGGTGCCCTACATGTAGGGATAGAAGTGGGGACAGGCAGCTCAGATGTGCCTGTGAAATGCAACACAGTCACAGTACAGCATTTGCCTTTTTTTGGTCTCTGCTGCTGATTGTCTACTTCTGGTTCCTATGGTATCTAGTTGACTGGTCAGCCCATAACTTTGGTGTTCATGTCTTTGCAGTTCTACTATACCAAGAACTAGTGAGGAATGATATAACAGTTGGCATGTTTTGAGAAATAATACGAAGGCTGTATTGTGATGAGATTCCCTGCTAAATATGTTTTTAGATTAAATTTATGGTGAAGAGAAAAAAATTCAGATTCCTTAATTTTATTGTAACACGTAATTAACTATCAATTTGATTACTGGGGAGCTTAAATGAAGGCATCAAGTTCCCATATACTTGACAAACACAATTACCCTTTTTCTTACCTGTTTTTTAGTCCCGGAGAGGAAATGTTTGAGATTCAGTGATGTGACAGTTACATGTTGATTTTATTTGCAATGCAATCTCTTTATTTAGGCCAAGGGAGGGTGATTGATTATACTGCTTTAATTTAAACTTAAGTAAACTTAGGTCCTCTAATTCTCATCCTCTTGCCTGTATATTTACCTATTGAGTATCTACTTGTACTTTTACAACTAGTGGTTTCATTTTAAATTAAAATGTCAGCTATTACTAACGATAGCTATGTGGAGGTAGCTGTTATCTTCTGTTCCATCAGATTCAGAAACTCATGCCTTTCCAGGGCTTGATATTTTAGATTGGTTCACAACACTTATATAGATGTCTGTCTAGCTGTTTTGCATACAGTTGTTGGCAGAGTTTATTGAACTCACGTTTAATTGCAGGTGCACAGTCATTTCTTAAAAACTGAATTCAAACCATTTCTGAATAAGTGAAATTGCTGATAAGTCTTATATGTGCTAAAAGCATATTGTCAAATTTAATGTAGTCAAAGTACCCAACATGCATATGTGATAAAATTACTGATTTTGTCATTAAAAAGCTAAGTAAATAATTTAAGTTTAGAAGATTTTGCAAATCATTAGCAAGTAATTAGCACCATTTTGAGTAGCTGAAAGGGGAATGCAATGGAGCTGTATGTAATGGAGCTGTATGTATCCCTGATTATAGTGTTCGTTTCTCTGAACACTGATATTGAAAGTAAGCATTGGCAACAGTACTTGGACCATGATGATTTCTTGTTGAGGAATGGTATACAGAAAATTGTTTTTTTCTTTCGGGGAAATTGGTGCCTTTCGTAAGATATCAGCCTTAGAGAGAGAGAATTTCTATCTGTCCCATGAGTATTAGCAGCTTTCCACCCACTTTTTCTGTCCTGACCTATAGAGAATAGCTTTAGGGAGGAACAATTGATGTAAACTCTGTGACTGATAAGTTCCTGCTGCTGAAACTCACCAACATAGTGCTAATTCAGATGTCAGGTGAACGCTTATTGACTAGGAACTAGAGTAAAGATGCTGACTAAACTTCAGGCTATTATGCCAATAGTTAGCAACAACGTTCAGTAGTTGCAGAGAGGTGCCTGAACAGTTGGTGTGGAAGTGAGAGACTTTTCACGTAGGCCATCTTCTACTCCTCTAGAAAACGGTTTAGTTACTGTACTTTAAGATACAGGTGTGAAAGGACAGGAAAACAAAAGATTCTCCTTTGAGAGATGTCTCTGTGGGTGATCCATTCTGGGTCAAGGTGCATCCTAGCGCTTCTGATTAGAGATTTTGCTAGCAGTACCACTGCTCCTCCCTCCAACCAAGCGTACGCTTTGCCTAGCTTACAAGCTGTCAATGTATAAATAGCATACACACAGTCTGGGTTCCTCAGTTCCTACTCTGCAGTCACAGAGATGTAGTACAGCAGTCACGACGCCCACCTCAGCAACATAGTTTTTTAGTTTATACATAGTTAACTTAGTTTCATTTAACAGTCTTTTTTCTTCTTCCTGTTTAAAAACAAAATAAAACCCTATGTTTCAACATGATGAGCTCTCCCAGTTTCCAGAGTTGTTCCAGAGGCTATCAAAGGCTGAAGCGGAGTAGCAGGATCAAAGGGAAGCACCACTCCCACTGTTTGAATATGTTGCTGTGAGCCTGAGGCTGGCACTGGTTCCACTGAAGCAGCCACGTGTGTGTGTGTTGAGAGGCAATCAAATAAAAGCCCTTTGCCTTGACACCTTTTGATGCAGTTGCTGGCACACCGTCGGTGCCTATAGAGTCAAAAGTGCTCAGCTGTGGAGTGGCTGACACTGAAGAAATTGAAAGTCTGTGCTGCTTAGCTCTCCCTGGGGAAATGGAGGAAGCAGGTCTTTTTCTGGGCTTGGAGATCTTTTTGTTGAGTCTCTGAAAGGTTTTATTTTCCGATACCATTCTGACGGAGATGACTTTAAGTCCTTCCAGGGCTTTTTCAAGAGGGTAGTGGCTTTTTTGATAATTCCTTGTCCAATCTCCCTGAAATGCAACAGAAGCTTATGGACATCCTTCAGGTATCCTCTTCAGCTCAAATAGCTTTGCCAGTTACCATTTGGCAGATGCCCATTACAGTTCTCCTATCCTGTAAATGATCAGACAAAAAATATGTCCCAGCCATAGAGGCTGGATTTCTTTTCACTCACCCCACTCCTGACTCTCTCATCGAGGAGGTGGTAAACCAGAAGAGCAAACAGTAGTCTAGGTCTATCCCTTATGACAAGGACTGGAAAAAGCTTGACTTCTTTGGATGGAAAGCCTGTTCCTCCACCAGTTTTGCAATTTGCTTCACGAATTACTCTGCACTACTCAAAAAATTCTCACACAACCTCTTCACAATGATGTCATCCTTTGTTGACCATCTCCCTGAGGACAAGAAGGCCTACAGATCCAACATCTACAATCCCTGGGATTGTGAGGTTTTTTAAAACCTGCTGAGCTACACTTCATCTTCAAGTTTGACACAATCAACTCAGGATTAAACAAAGACTGTGAATGGCTAGCTAACTACAAAAGCATCTTCTCCTCTCTTGGAATTCACACCTCCAGATCAGCTACTAGAAGTGGGCCTCATCCTCCCTGATTGGATCCACCTCGTCATTTGCAGCCTGACTCTGGCCTGCATATTTATACCTGCCTCTGGAAATTTCCACTACATGCATCTGACGAAGTGGGTCTTTGCCCACGAAAGCTTATGCTCCAACACTTTGGTTAGTCTATAAGGTACCACAGGATTCCTCGCCGCTTTTGCAGATTCAGACTATCATGGCTACCCCTCTGATACTTAACATCTCTGAAAGCTCCCTTATCACCAAGATAGTCCTTGAGGCTTCTCTAGAGCTAGCCAGGACTGCACAAATCCATTGTGAGATCAGTGGTGATGTGCAGAGCATCCTGGCTCCACCTATCCAGATTTCTGAGAGGGTTTCAGGCCACTGTGAAACCCTTTGAGGGCCAAAAACTGTTTGCAGAGGCCACAGCCACGTCCCTACATACCCTTAAGGATTCCTGAGCCACCTTAAGATTGTCAGTATCTATGTCCCTGGCAACAAGAAAAAAATGGGGGAAATTTTATAACCCAAAGGTCTAGGCTGCATCTTACTCTGAACCTCTGCCCATTTTATGTACTACATCGCAAGCAGAGGCAAACCTGATTAAAGTAGACACCAGACCAGTCTTCTACATCTCAGCCTTACAGTTCTCATCAATCATTTTGAAAATTTGGGCCAGTGTACAAGACCTCTTCATTCACCAACTCCAACCTACGGGTTCTCAACTTCAAGGCCTAGCTATTCCATGGGTGGACTAGTTAGATACTGACTACTCAGAGGAGGTAAAAGGCATTCTCATGAATAGTCATCAGCCAAGCAGAAGGTATACTCACAAAAGGCTAAGATTCTGTTTCTGGTGTGTGGCTAATCTGTCTCCTCACTCCATTCCCTTAGATCATGGATTGTATCTGAAGCCTTTTTACAAAAAATCAGGCTTTTCCAACAGTTCCATAAAAGTGCATTTAGTCACCACAATCACTCATTCTATCACAAGGTGGATTGCACCTCTGTCTTTGTTCACTCTGCATCCAAACATTTTCTCAAAAGTCTACTGAATGTCTCCTCACCCCTGAAAGACCAATGTGGGATCTTAATTTCATGCTCCACGTTCTTCTGGGGAAAGCATGTTCCCTGCTGCACTTGTCTATGAAGGTTGTCATCTTTGCCATCAGATTGGCATGGCAGGTGCGGGGGGAGGTTTTAGGAGCTCTAATGTCACATCTATCTTATCCATATTTCATAAAAACAAAAGTAATATTACCCCCTGTGATGGGGTTGCGTGTATCATTTCTGTATTTGAAGTTACAAATTTGAAGTGCGAACCTGTTTTACTAATCTAAACAGGGCCCTTAAGGGTATATGTTGAACCTTTAGCCTGGCACCCTCGGGACCTCACCAGTGCTGAACCCGAGAATTTGCTGACCCACAGGAAATCAGTATTGGCTAGCAGTATTACCAATGCGTCCACTGCTTACTGGGCTCTTAGAAGACATTTAGGGGTAAATTAGTACAGAACACTGAGCCAGGACTTGTGGCTATAAAGAAATGTTATGGGACTGTGGGGAAATTTGGCTACGCATATATAAGTAGACATCTGGCTAACTAAAATCATTCCAGACCATGGATGGTGCCCGACTAGAGAGGCTCAAACTGTATTTCAGAAACTTGATGGGTCATGGATAAGGACAATGATCTGTAATTGGGTTTGTTTTTCCTATGAACTAGTGAGGTGGCTGGGGGAGGGGCTCAATCACCACAAGGACACGCGTTTGTCACCTGATGCTGGGACCTATCTTCCAAATACTTTTCCTCTGAAATTATGGAAAAGTCCAAACCAAACAGAAAAGATTCCAACCTTTGTCAGAACCTCTATATAAAGGTGGGAAGCCAAACAATAAGGACAGCTGCCAGACCTGAAGTCATCCCTGCCTATCACCCAAGATGACTACTAGAAATACCTTAGACTGAACAGAGAAAAGGACTAAGCCCAAACTGGAAGACTTTCTAGTTTGTGAAAGATGATTAGAACTGCTGTTAGGGTAAGATATTGCAGGAACAAGTTTCTTTTTGTTCTAGGTTTTACTGGCATGTTTCATTGTATTGGTTTGGTAACTTTGCTTTGTGTGCTATTACTTACAACCACTTAACAAAATCACTTTTGTTTATTAATAAAACCAGTGTAAATAATTACCTGATGAGGGGTAGCTGTGCATATCTCTCTCTATTTAAAAAAAAGTCAAATAATATGAGCTTGTGCTTTATAAAACTTTATATAGAGTAAAATGGATTTATCTGGGTTTATGGTTCCATTGGGGCTGTGCACCTGAATTCTGTGGCAAGTTCCTTTGACTGAGCCTTCCTAGAGCTGAACTCATTTTAGTGTATTATCCTGCAAAGGACTCTACTTATGTATCAGTGCTGGAGGAAGAGTCTGATTCAGCAGGACAGAGTGGTGGGGCACCCCAAAATATAGATAGGCAGGCTTAGTGGTATTTCAGCACTTCAGGTAACAGTATCAAGGGGATCTCTGTGACCAAACCAGTCACACAGCCCCACCCCAAATTCATATCTAAATTAGCCTCCCCATTTCATTTGAATCAACCCATATACTTACTGTGTTTTTCCCCAGACCTACACACTGATGCCATCGAGGCCTATCTTCACACTCACAACAAACATAGAGTTCTCTACTACCAAGACAAAACAATATTTAGGAAGTCCCCATGTCCTTTTCTGTCTACTACTGAGCAATCAAAGGGTAAGGACATCTCTAAACAAAGATGACAGAAATGGAATTCTGGCTGTATTCACCTCTGCTGCCAAGTGAACAATATTCTTGCTCCATCAAGAATTAGGGCTTATTACACCAGAGCACTCTTGACCTCAGTAGCATGCCCCTAGTTGATGGTTTGCAAAGAAGGTTCCCTCTACTGGCAGTTTGCATGTTCGGTGCTTTCCACAGGTTCCAAAACCCCTCCCTCTATTGAGGGGCATTGTTCGACAGCCACTTAAAATGGATCCACCCACAGGGAGACTCCTCAGAAAATAAAAGGTTACTTTACAAAATCACTGATATTCTTTGACATGGTTGTCTCTGTGGGTTCTCCACTCTCCCCTCCCTCACCACTTCCTCTGCTTTGGAATTCACACTGATACACTCAAGCAGAGAAGGAATTGGGGGTGGATTGGCTGTGCATGTGCGGTAGCCCCTTTAAACTAAGTTAAAAATGCAAAGATACTTAAATGGTATGGAAAGGATTTGGTGTATAGATTTCTCTCTGTGTGTATCCAAAATGTCCAATATTTTGCCTTTAAAGTGATTTAACATACTTGTCATCTTTCAGGACACCCACAATGGCAGGAGGCCTTTTTTCAATAGACAGGGATTACTTTCAAGAAATTGGAACATATGATGCTGGAATGGATATTTGGGGAGGAGAAAATCTAGAAATTTCCTTCAGGGTAAGCAGAAATTCCTTTTTAGTTCAATGTTTTGCTTTGTAATTTAAACAGTTTAAATTGTATAAATGGTAACCTGTTGCAGTCCTTATACCTTTGAAATCCAAGCACAGATACCCAGGACCAACCTGCCTGGGGCAGAGGAGGGTGGCAAAGAGGGCAGTTGCACCTGGGTTCTGGTTATTGAAAATGGCCCAACGTTCCAGCCTCCGCTACCATGCCGACGGCAGCTAGAGCACTACTGTGATGCACTCGGGGCGGCTGTGAGGGCTGCCTGGGGGAGGAGGGGAGAGCATGGAAAGCTGGGTGCCTTAGCCCCACTCCTTCTGCCCACCCCTTCCGGGAGGGTGGAGCTGTCTCCCCCCTTGCCCAGGGGCCCGGTGAAGCTGTTGGCCCTGCTGCAGATGACATCTTATGTAACTTCTTGAGAGGACTGTTGAAAATGATGCATTTTCAGTAAAGGAAAATGCCCATTTATGTCAGTGATGGGCAACCTAGGTTGTGAGTGGGCCACATAAGTGGCCCTCCACCTCACTGGGCTGGAAGATTGTCATAACCAAGACAATCTCCTGGGATAAGGTAGTTTTACTAACTGGGCTTGCATACCCAGAGTTTATGGGATGGGCCGGCTAAACCATAGCAGTAAACCATAGCCCATGGCTCTTACAGTCAATGTGTTCAATCAGCAAGCACCTTACTTTGTGTACCCTTGCTTTACATGCATATTGCTTTAGTAATACCAGGAAAAGGAAAACTACATGGATGGAAACTAGAGGATTCTGTCAAAAGTGTGCATGGGCAGTGGTAAACCAAATGACTTGCCGGCTGCATAAGCAACCCTGGTGGGCTGCAGGTTGCCCCACTACTGCATTATGCAGTCTATTAATCAATTAAGCTTTGCCTGTTCAGAAGCTCTGTTAGAATAGCATATTGGAGAGATGAGATATTAGCTAAACTGATATTAGTGGCTCAACCTTCCAATAAAAGCTAGTATTTCCTCTGTCGTTTACAGCTTGGTTGTTGCATCCTTTTATAGATATGTGATCTACCTAATGTTGTCCCTATTTCTGAAATATATTCCATGTTGGGTGACTTCAAAACTGATCTATTACACAAAGGAAGTATTTTCTGCAATTAGCAACTTAAACTGATTATTTTTCATTGCTATGTATTTCAGGATTCTAGAACTAGTAAATTTCAGTCTCAATACCTCTTTTACTTTCATAGAATTGAAGTGGAAAACGAGCCCTTTGACTTTTCAACTCTCTATCTGTTTCTCTATTTTGTATGAACTAATCATTGAACTGAACTAGTTAAATACATTTGAAGTTAAAGAATCTGTTCATCTGTATGGGGGTTATTGCTGTAAGAAGCTGGCTTAGCACTTCAGTAAACTCTGGTTCCAGGTGCCAAGACAGTTACTTTCACCAGTTTGTGGTTCAACTTTCTTTAAAACTTCAGCAGCAAACGCATACTGCTTGAATATTTTATTCACATGATTTTAGTGTGTTTAGGTCTTAATATAGGTTGTCATAATTTGACATTTAATTAGGTTTAGTTTTTAAAAAGAATTTTGCAGTGACTGTTCTATCACTTTCAGATTTGGCAGTGTGGGGGCACTTTGGAAATTGTAACCTGTTCGCATGTTGGACACGTGTTCCGAAAAGCCACTCCTTATACTTTTCCAGGTGGCACAGGACAGATTATCAACAAAAATAACAGGCGTCTTGCAGAAGTTTGGATGGATGAGTTCAAGAATTTCTTTTACATCATTTCCCCAGGTGAGCAGTCTTTGCTGTGAAACAATTCCATTCAAGATAGAAGATATGAGTGAAAAATAAATGTCAGTACTTGCTAAATAAAAATGCTAGTAATTCTGGAGAAAAGGCCTTTCAAGTAAAATAAAGATCACTTAAAAATTTCTGTTAAAGCCGTGGTCACCAACAGGTCGATCGCGAGCTACTGGTCGATCGCGAGGCCTCGACCAGTCGCTCACGAGGCGTCCTGTCTGCCCTGCCCCCATTTTCCTCCCACCCCCGAGAAGCCCCACTACTTACCTCAAGGGGTGAGTCAGCCCCGCGTGGGGGGTGGTGTTTGGCCCCGGGGCAGGTGTGCGCGCGGGACTTCCCTGCGCGGGGTGGGGAGGTGGTTTTTTTTTACGTTTTAACTTTTTCTCATGTTTCTTAATAAATTCCTTCTTCCCTCTTAATTCCCCTCAACTTTTTTGTTTTCTTTTCCTGTATGTAGCAGCTCTTCCATTGATGCTTATGATCTAGCCCACAAGAAATGAGTAGCCAAGTTTGAGGGTGAGAATTCCTGGGGAGAAACAAATTTAGCTCCCAGAAGAGCACCAGTCAGCCATGAAATCAGTCATGATTAGTTTTCCTTTATCTTTTCCTTTCAATCCCATTATTCAGTTCCTGATTTTCTGTCTTAGTGGTTAGTAGGACAGTAGAATTGAGCATTGAGACTGTTCTCATAGTCATACAGTTAACTCTCAATCAGGAGTTTACCCACCTGGGAATAAGTAGTTCATCTATAATGATAATGGGCAGTTATTAGTTTTCAGAGTATTTAAACTGGGGAGTTTACTTGAAGGCCCAACAGACGAGAAAATTATTAAAAAGATGTGAGAATGGTGAGTACAGAAAGGGAAGCCAATGGAGCCTTTTCTAAAGTAAGAATAATAGAGGCCTGTTGGAGATTGATAGGTAATATTCCGGGAGGTCACAAGCAGTAAGGGAAGGATCAGTAGTTGGGATAAAAGGATTTTGGAAAGCTTCAGGGTATCCAAAACTTGCTTCATTGTTTTAAACAATCCTCTGCAGCTTTTAGTCATAAAGGTCCATTTATTTATAAATTATTCCAAAAATATGACTTGCAATTTAAGCATCTCTGGATACTTACAAAGGATGCAAGTTTCTCAGGGTGAGAATCACATCTGGACCAATACATTACCCATTGAAAAGATGGACTAGGTCAGAAGTTACTAACTGCATTAATCTACTAGTTTAAAAGACTAATACCATCAAGCTCAACATCCATTTGTTCACTGTTGCAAACAATAGCTTACATAAACTAGCAGAGTGGAAAAAATAACTCATTAAATGCAGAAGCTCTACACATTTTTTCCTAGAGGAAACCTATCCAAACTTAAAGAATGTTTATCAAAAGATCCCATAAACCAGAGAGTGCACTAGCTGAGCCACCAAATAAGGGTGTAAGGGAGTAGTCGACTAGCCGACTCCTCGCTCTCCCCACCCCACCCTGCTGCCTCTATCGGAGGCAGGGGAGAGAAGTAGGAGCCAGCTTAAAAGCCGGTTCCTCCCCTCCTCCCCCCAGCACTGTCTCCGTGGTGCCACCCATTTAGGGTTGCTAAGTGTCCGGTATTGACCCAGGCAGTCCAGTATTTTCGCCTCCTGTCCGGTAAAAGAATTCAGAAAATACCAGACACCTAAAATGTCCTGTATTTTCCGATTCTTCTTTGGTTAAACCATCTGGCAGTGTACACCCATTCTCTCATCCCTCCCCCTCACCACCACCATTTCTATCAGCAGCCTTGCCACAGGTAGGGACTGCTGCCAGCTGGGTAGGTAGTCTGGTTCAGTTCCAGGTGCGTGACCAAACCCCGCTGCGGCTCTGCAATTTAAAAGACAGTAGGAGCCGGGCAACCTTCTTTCCCTCCCTCCCTCCCCCTCTCCGCAGCTCCTACTGCCTTTTAAATTGCAGAGCCACAGCACAGTTGGTTCCAAACCTGGCATGAGCTGAGACTGAGCCAAACTGCCTATCCGACCTGGCTCATACTACATTTCAAATGCAGAGCCACCGCCGTCTGTACCTCTCCCTGTCTGTGCCACATATGTAGACAGTCTGTGTCACAAAGTCTGTCTCTCACACACTGTTTCTCTTTTCCTCTTGCCTTCTTTCTTGTCCCCATTCCTGTCCCTTCCAACCAAGGCCCCACCCCTTCCAAGGGCCCATGGCTGGCCTCTGATGACTTACCAAAATTTATGGAGTCAAAAATGCAGAAATTATTGTCCACCCTGTAGTAGAAGGATTTTGGCAGTCATTGCTTGAAGTCCTGATAGAATTAGCACAAAGGCCTCCTCTCATATTTACAAATCTGATCATCTTTCTCATGGGTTTGTCAGTCACGCAAATCTAAACTACCGTAGCATCAAAGTAAAAGCTAAAAATGTGAATGCTCAGCTGTGATGTAAGAATGTTATTAGAATCACTTGGCTCATCCACCAGCCTGTCCAAAATCTCATTGAGGGTTCTCTTGTGTTTTCTGGGTCTGATCTTTTCTTATTTGTACAAACAAGTCCACAAGTATCTTGGACTTTTATGATATGAATAATTTGATATGGCTTTTGATCCAGCATGGTCCTTTCGAGCGATATCACTGGTAAGCATCACCCTTACTGGGTGACGCTTAACAGTTACTGGGTAATCTGTGGCCTGGCAGGTTGGGAGAAGCTCGTGTGGTGGCTGGCCTGAGCAGCCCCAGTCAGCAGTAGGCCCAGCCTCGTCAGAGCAGCCTGTGGCATGGTGGGCTAAGCTAGAGCAACCCCCTGCATTCGCTGCGGGCTGGGCATGTTTAAGCTCATCCAGACTGTGTGGGTAGGGGGTGTTTCAGCTCTGCTGGAGGCCTGGCTAGAGCAGCCCATGACACACCACAGGCAGGGGACTGCTGTAGCCCAGGCATGTCAGACAGGCGTCTGGAGGGCCGCATGCAGCCCAATTGAAGTTTTTTGTGGCCCGCCACTACATTTTATAAAAGAATAAAGTGAGGCCTGCTGGCTGCTCAGAGCACGTGGCCGAGTGCAGATCACAGCTGGCCAGCTGCTCTGTGCACTGCGCTGCAGTGACTGCTTGCAGCCAGCCGGGCCGCTCTGTGCACGGTGCCCAGCACATGCTTACGGCCGGCCGGGCCACTCTGCACAGTCAAGTGCCTGCTCACAGCTGGCCGCTGTACTCACCTCGTCCTAGCACCTGAGGAAGAAGTATGTGGTGGCGACGGTAGCTCCAGGACCCAGGCATTAGGTTAGGGGGACTGGGAGTGCCTAGCTCTGGGAGAGAAGAGAGGCATTAGGTTGTGGGTGCCTAGCTCTGGGGGAGGAGGGAGGCATTGCATCACAGCCCTGTAGATCTTCCCCTTGTACAAGCATGCAATTCAGTGTTAATTGCCTGGTGTCACATATGTCCTGAGTTTTAAGTACCTAACTGTACTGTGTTAATATTTGTCATATGATTCCCTTGGAATGTAGGCATTGCCAAATCAGACAATGGGACCCTCTAGTCTAGTCCAGTCCAGTATTGTAGCTACAAAAGTGGCCAATACAAGATGAGTCTTATGATGGGGGGTGTGTGTGCTCGCACATGTCCACAAGAAACTACAGTGGACAGATTTCTCCAGATAGGGAATGTTTCTTCTTCACTCCCACCAGTTTGTGGCTGGCTTATGATCTGAAACGTGAGTGGGTTTTAATCTGTTTTTTATCCTACCTATGGTATTTTAGATGTTTTCTTTATCAATAAGCCTTCATCCTTTTAAAAATCTTACAAACTTCTGACTTCACTGCTATTTAATGACAGAGAGTTCCAGAGATGAATTGAGTAAAAAAAAAAAGTTTCCTTTTATCCATTTTTTGTCATGTTTTGACTGTTTGCTCATCAATTCCCACTTTGCACACCTGATATCTATCTTACATTTTACCTATTCGTATTTCATTTTCTGCTCTCTGGTCTTAACCAGGGATGGGTTTCCAATTTCTGAATGATACCTATTTAGCTCAAATAACATCTGCTTTAAAGATAAAAAAGGAGAAAGATATAAAACTGGATAATTTCAAACTACCAACAGCCAGACAAGGGTAACTGGGGCATACCAGTATTGCTAATAAATATTCAGTTGTACATCAGCCAGCCAGAGGGCAATTAACTTGTTAGTCTTGCATGGATTATATATGTAAGAAAATTACATGTACCTTTGAAAGTGCAAAGTTTAAGAAATCCTAAGAATAGCATAAAGGCCAGCTTTGCAAGCCACTCGATTCGTTTTGGTAATCCTTCTGGGGACAAATAGACACTCAGAGCAGGCGGGGGAGTAGGGTCTGGATGCAGAATAAGGCAGCTCACACAGATGTCATATTTACATTCCAGGGCAAAAAAAGAATCAGCATGTACCTGGTTTACACCGTGCTTCTTGAAAGAAAATTCAAAGGCTATTGTTTGCCAGGCTGAAGCAATTATTCTGAGATCCGAGTCTCTCCCTTATTGTTTTGGTCTATACTTGTTTTTATTTCAACGAAACGAGTTATGTATCATATAAAAATAATTAAAAAGTACCTTCAATTTATACTTAAAAATTATAAAAATTATTATATATGAGCAAATAACAATTTACGCATCAAATTATTGTATTAATTTCAAATAGGCCCTGAGAAAATATTATACAATATACCTAAAACATAATCTATAATAATAAATAATTACGACTTTCCGATAGGCTAGAGCAGGCCACCAATGAACTTCTATGTGAAAGATAGCATAATACAAACCTAAACAGTACTGAATTGTAATTCAGATGTTCTTGATTAATAGTTGTTAGTCCGATCATTTGTTCTCCAGTGCTGAAAGAGAGGCATAAAACAGATCACTATTCATTGAAGGAGCCAAAATCAAACTGCTCAAAAGTCAGCGTCTCCTGTACAATCCACCAGCAAACATTCCGAGGACAAAGTAAAGCATCCTTTGAAATAACACACACTATAGCACCATCATGTGCCATACCCATGACATTACGGAAAGCGGTGGGGCATGCTTCCTGCTTCCAGACCCTCCCCAGTTCCTCACCCTTTTGACTTTCCAAATGCATGGGCTTCCAAACTCTGTTATACATTCCTTTGGGTGTTGTAAAAAATCTCTAGGGAATACACAGGAGAAATTGTGTAAAGAAGGATTTTTTTTATTAGATTCTCATAACAGACTAGTCAGATGAAATTTTAAAATGCTGGGAAATTATGTAAATTAGGGCAGCTTCAAGATGTACCAATGAGAACACAGATATATGGGGAACTGACATATAGTGCCCTCACTTCCAGTCAGCATATGTCACAGGTTCAGTTGCCCAGCAGCTGTCCAGTCTGTCTAATCTCAAAATATAGGGGTTTTATTTGATTGTATATGTGGCACCTGTTTCAGGATGACTTCAGGATCTTATCAAGATTTTAAAAAGACTACTTGTGACTCTTGATATTCCCACTGAGATGTCCAGGAGAGTTCTCTCATTTTGGGTTTGGCAGGGCCTTCCAGAGTGCCTCTACATATCAATGGTGCCATCCTAGAGCCTATGTAGATCATGACAGAGCAGATGTTCTCCTGTCTGCCTTCAATAGTAGGAGAATTGTGACATGCTATATTCCTTCCCAAGGCTTATATTTTTGTGTTACACTTAGAGAAGCAGAACTATCAGAATCTTGGTTGGGGGAGAGAAGAGAATATGCCACGTGTATTGTGAATGCAGAATTCATTTATTATGCCTTACTACTAAAATTATTATTAGAATATTATTACCAACCTTAGTTGCTCATGCTAGTCCACTGGCCAGGTGGCCTAAAAATGAGAAGTGGAGCTGGGTCTTGTTGATGCTTACTGATGCTCCTGGAGAATGATCCTAGAATCAAAGTCCCAGTTCTGTAGTTTTGCCCTCATCTTTTTATATGTTTTAGCCCATAGATCCTGTCCTGTCCCACAGCCCTAGGGTAGTGTATTGACCATGAATATTGGTTAATAGAGAATGTGGCTTTGCCCTTTTTCTAGATCGGGCTTTTGTGTGTTTGTTTCTTGGGGGGTTGTTTTACAGGTGGCCCTGTCACTTGGTCACCAAGACAGGTTGACGCTGGGGATTGATTCCATTTTTCTTACACATGCACGTCCCTCTATATCTTTAAACAGAGTTAAGGCAGTACAGGCAGTCCCCGGGTTACATTGATCCGACTTACATTGGATCCCTACTTACAAACAGGGTGAGGCAACCCCACACTAGCTGCTTCCCCCCAGCAGACCAGGGAGACGCGGAGCGGCTTTTCTTAGCAGACACCTCAGCTTAAGAATAAAGGACTGAGGGAAGTGAGGTGTGGGAGAATAAAACTGAGCTCTGGAGAAATGTTTGGCTAGCATTTCCCCTACAATATGTACCAGTTCCGACTTATATACAAATTCAACTTAAGAACAAACCTACAGTCCCTATCTTGTACGTAACGCGGGGACTGCCTGTACAGAGTTTAAAATGGGGTTCAGTTACTATATGCTGTCACTTCAGTTACAATGTATTAAAAAGGAGTTATAATAATAGATCCTTCAAATGTAATTCTTAACAGACTACTGACAAATTTGTTCTAAAGGGGTTAACATTGTTTAATTTATAAAATCCTATTCATAAAAATCAGTCCGTAATTCATAAGGTTATAGATATAATTAATTAAAAGTGTGATTTCATCCTTCATCCCTACATTTATATCCATCCCATGCCAGATTCCATAGTTATATATAGCTGGCTTGTTATAGGCAAAATATATTTCGAGCATTTATCACAATTGCAAAATTAAATCAAAATCCAGCTGTTTAAAATTCACTAGCAATTGCTGTATGAAATAGTTGTGTTTTTTTTCTCTACAGGAGTTACAAAGGTAGATTATGGAGACATATCATCACGTCTTGGGCTAAGACACAAACTGCAATGCAAGCCTTTCTCTTGGTACCTAGAAAACGTGTATCCTGATTCCCAAATTCCACGCCATTATTTCTCTTTGGGAGAGGTAAGAATTATTTTCATTTACATACTCTTAATCTTCCTTTTTGTAAGGGGGATCCCACAGTAACATCTAGTTTTTTAGATTCCATTTGAATAATAAAACTGAAGTCAGTGTCTCCAGCACCAAAGTTTGGTATCTCACAGCTCCATGTTTTTCATCTGTAAAATGATTGATATGTTTGACTTCTGAATAGTTGGGTGAAGTATTACCAAGCAGTTGACCCACAGAGTCAAAGATTGGGCTTCTTTATCCCTCTTTTACAGCAGTACTAAATTAGCATGGAAGAGCTTTGGAGAGAAAATGTTTTATTCAGTTTCATTGATGTGCATAGTGCTTCACGAAGAGTTAAAACTAACAAGGAATTTAGAGATACATGGAAAATTAGTATATACCAGTTGAGATGTAAATTTAATGTCATACACTGCTTGTGAATCCTGATGGTGTACACAAAAACTTTTAATGTGTGCCACAAGAATCCACAGACAGTGCATGACATGTTGGTTCATATTGCACTCTAGCAGGTGTGCACTGCTCTACAGAGTAGACAAGCCCTTAGTTGCATTAGATCTAAAACATCAAAGAATTACAAACACAGCATGAAGAAAGGAATTCTTTGAGTGGTTCCTCATGTCCATTTCATGTTAGGTGTGTGCACACTGCGTGATCTGTTGCTGAAGTTTTTCTCCATTGGGCTGGCTCTAACTCCAACTGGTCCAACAGTCTCTCAGTTCATTCTTTTTTCCCATGACGGATGCTAGAATGACCTTTCTTACAATGTCAAGGCTTTCTTTCCAGTGATTTTGGACTCTTGGTGATTTTCATGGTGGTATAAATAGTTTCTATTGTCAATGGAGTTCTTTACCCCACGGGCCCCAGGTTCCAAGCCCTGTATCTCTGGTAGCAGTCTATGCCAGTGAGTCACCACACTCAAGCTACTTCATGTCTGGGGGAAACTCACATGAGGGAGAAGTGTCAGATCTTCCTGGACTTTTGACCTTGCACTTAAAAAGTCAGACCTATTAGGCTGAAGGACATCAGGACTCATGGAAGCTGTCCTCAGGCTAGTTTCAAAGCTGAGCAGCTCTGATTTTGAGGTAAGCAATTTGATATCAGTGTGGAGTTTTCCTCAACACCATTTGCTACAGTGCCAAGGAAGAAGCATAAGAAGCAGCATACTGAGAACACTCATCTGTGCAGAAGAGAAACACTTAGGGTGTGTCTAGACTACCTAGTTTTGTCGACAAAAGTGGACTTTTGTCGACAAAACTATACCAGCGTCTACACTACCGCTGAGTTCTGTCGACATAACGTCGACAGAACTCAGCAGTTTTGTCGACGCTGGTATACCTCATTTTACGAGGCATAACACCTTCTGTCGACAGAACTCTGTCGACAGAAGGTGTTATTGCCTGTAACGTTGCGTCCAGACTACGGAGTTCTGTCAACAAAGCAGCTTGCTTTGTCGACAGAACTCAATGTGTCTGGACGCTCTTTGTCGACGGAAGTTTTGTCGACAGTATCTGTCGACAAAACTTCCGTCGACAAAACGCGGTAGTCTAGACGTACCCTAAGTCCAGTGTGAGATCCTCCCACAACACCCAGAAGCCCGGCTGGTGCCAGATGTCTGATGGCTTCATTGACCCTGGAGGTTTTCCAAGCATTGAAGGACCTTTCTCAGCCTGTCCCACAAACTGTAAGGGGACACTT
Organism: Pelodiscus sinensis; assembly: GCF_052426305.1. NCBI lineage: Eukaryota > Metazoa > Chordata > Testudines > Trionychidae > Pelodiscus > Pelodiscus sinensis. The sequence goes on from NC_143053.1 coordinate 154,309,465, forward strand.
ACCGTTTCTGGTGAGCAGAAGGAGGGAGCAAGCAGCCAGCACTGGGCTTGTTCCAGGCACTTTCTGGGGGCAAGCCTTCTATGATCCCAGTGTCATGATCGCTGGTTTGTTGCCAGTCCCCTGAACTCTAGGAAGGTAGAAGTGGGAGGGTACTACTGAGCCATGGTCTATGAAAGAAGACTTATCTTTGGACTCCAAAGGAGAATATTCTAAAGCTCAGCACTGGTACGTAGCTTATGCACTACTAGTGTTCAGTACCAGTCCCTGTGCAGGCACCTGGCCAGCAGGTCACTGGACAATGCAGTGGCCAAACTGGAATCTTTGGGGGTTTCTCCGGGTGCCAGGTCCTCTCTCCTACTCTGTGGTTTCAGAAGGACATGCACCTAGCTGTTTGGCACTGGAACTTGACTTCAGCACTGACCCCCAGTACCAGGAGAGAGAAGGAAGAGGAAAGAACCCCTCGTCCATCTCAAGCTGTCCCCATCCTCCACAATTGAGGAGGTTGACAGGTTTGGCAGGTGATTCAGGACCTATCAGGACCTTCTGAAGCGGGTCGTTGCAAACCTGGAACTGAAGATTGGGGAGCTCAAATAAATGTTGCATTGCCTAATTGATATCCTGGCTGCGGCAGCTCACTCCAAAGGGCTTTGTCCATCAATGAAAAGGTGATGAGATGGGATCAAAGCCTAATGGCTGGAAAACGTTTTTCTCTGTCCCCTTCCTCCCACTCCTCCAAGAGAACAGAGAAGTACTGTGTTCCAGCAAGCAAGGTTCAATACCTAAACAGGAACATATATGCACCTTTGAGAGTCTCTGCTGGTGTCTGCAACAAATGAACAGGAGAGGCAGAGACAGTCAAGCACTACTCCTAATCATAAAGCCACAATGAAAATAAACCTTTTCAGAAGAAAGGTTTATTCAATATCTCCAACAAGCAAATTTTGCTGGGGAGGTGTGATTTTAATCTGTGGGACTCCTTGTCTAAATTTAAAGACTCCCTGCCTCAGACTTCAAGTACTCCTGACTTGAAGGCTATGTCTAGACTTCAGAGCTTTTCTGGGTCCAAGGAACACATCTGCTTTTTTGGAACAATTTCCGCAAAAGCGGATGTTTTTTCGCCATCCCTGTATTCCTCATTGTATGAGGAAGAAGGGATGTGTTGAAAGAGGATGTTTTTCCAAAATTTGGCCCAGTGTAGAAGGGCCAAATTTTGGAAAAGTCTTTTTCGAAAGAAAAGTGAAAAAAAGATACGCACATTTTGGTTTTCAACTTGTGTATCTTTTTCCGATTATTCTTTGAAGTGTAGAGTTAGCCATAGCTCTGGGCTTCCATTGTATCTAGTGACCAAGTACCATGGCTAATTATGCATTAATTACAAGCATGTATATCCTTTTCACTTTTAAATGTTACAACTTTGTATTTAAATGAATACCTCCTTGGTTTTGGAGGGCATATAGTACATCCCCATTCATCTTTTATAGTGCCAGGGATGGTTTTGTTATACCCCTTTTACTTTCTCTTTAAACAGGCAAATCTGTTATTGAGGGGGCTGTCTTTTCTGTCTCTAATTTTTGTAGCTTATATCTTGGCCCCTCTGTTTGGCCCATGTCTCTTAAGGTAACATAGTAGCCAGAGAATGTACATTTGATTTACAAAATCACATTTCATTTTTTCCATTTATATACAGTGTCGTACGTAGATTAAATTTAACTGCTTGTGTACATTTGAGTGCTTAATTCAATAAAAAACTACAATGTTATCTAAGTCTCTTTCCCAAATGTTTAGTTACCTTAAAAACTAGGAATGTGTCTGGGTAGTTCAAATTATTCATTGCGGCATGCAGTACCTCATAGCTAACAAGTCACGAGCGGCGCAGTGTTTCTCAAACTGGAAACTGACTTCCCATCCTGGAGTAGTAGTGATGTGTGGACAGTGAGATTCTCATTTTTCCTACAACCACCAGGAAGTGACTGGGAGGCAGGAGCCAGTCCCTTCTCCCCCTGCCCCCCCAAGTCTCTGAAAGCAGGGCCCCTCTCCCTCCCCCCCACCCCCCAACACACACATGCCTCCTTCCACCCCCTTAACGCCAGTAAAGGAAACTGCTGAGGAGTTGCTGTTTCAGGAACAGTTGGGACTGTATGCTGGCATGCCTGGGCTGGATTGCTAAAGCAGCTGCATGTGTGAGTGTACTTTCTGTACTTTCTTCTCACAATTTGTCCTGGGCCAAAGCCATCCTTGTTGGTTGCTATGAGCTGAAACTGAGACAAACTGCTTGTCACAGAGAAGGAAATGCAGGAGTATCTTTTGTGTATGTATGAAGCAAGTGTCACTAAAGTTGCATAATATTTGACATTACCATTGCATTAGTTGTCAGTGAATTTCAAGTGTTGTTTCTGGTTTTACGCAAACTAAATATTTTGCACGTACAGTGAAACTAGTCTTAATTGAAGGCTGAATGTATAAATCCATATTAGAGTTTGTAAATGAGTCTGTCCTAAATGGTAAGAGTTAGGACCACCAAATTTGGTATGCAGCTTCCTTTTATCGTAACTTAAAGCAAGGTCGGGGTTTGGTTGTGCCAGGACAATTGGATGTGCCTGGAATGGGATTGTTTCTCATAACACTGAAAGAGAGTTATTATATAATGACCACAAGGGGCAGCTAGGAGCCTAAGGTGGGAACCGGGACAGCTAGAACCCCATTGGGGCAGAGGGCAGAAAGGGACAGCTATCTAATATATATCTGAGAAAGTTTGTTTCTGTGTCTCTGAACCCCAGACGGAGGACATATCTTCTTCCCCAATCTGTAGCTGTTGCGATGACCACGCACAGATGTATCTCATCTGGTCCCAAGCTGCTGCGGTGACATATGACTGGGCTGTCCTCTCTCCCTGGGGCAGCCTGCATAATGAATCTTTCAGCCCTACCCAAGGCTCCCACCCTACCCCCAGCACCGTTTAGGGTGGGTGGGAGGACTGAAGGTCCTCCTTCCCCAATTCATATGGGGACATTGCCAACCCAAGCAATGCCAGATAAATCTTGTAGTTTAATATACAAATATAAATTGAAGATTTTTTTGAGATGTTTGAGCAAACCAAAAGAAAGCAGAAGAATGGAGTGCAAAACAGTTTTATCTTCCCCGTGCTCTCATATCACATTTTGCTTAACGAGCAGGGCTCGCCAGCCGTACGGTTCTGCGCATGCGCAGATCGTTCTACACCGGCTCTTCCAGGGTGTAATCTACTTGCCCCGGGCAAGTAGATTACACTATTTGTCGAGCCCTGCTATAATATACAATTTTTCCAGAAACAGGGCCATTATTTGGGACAAAGTGAGAGAGATCACCATGAAAAGAACATGTTTATAAAGCTAACTGCCAGAATAAGTGTATTTTTGCACAATACTGTAAAATCTTTTGGTATTACATTTTTACTTTAGTCTCTTTACCTTTCCATCCTTTGCATTATAATTCATGGGGTGGGAGGAAGGTTACCGGGGTACCGGTTGGTAAGATAGTGACTTGTTTCTAAAAATGTTCAGATTTTATGATTAGCCAAAGGAAACAAGTGGAGTATGACTTACAAATACAATTGGTAAACTGCTTTGGATACTATAACTAACCCAAGTAACTTACAACTTCTTTTATATCATGGTGCATTATGTTTTCAAAACAAGTATGAAAAAACCTTCCTTAAAATCTTAAATCAAACCTGAATCTTTTGTGCTTAAAATTGTATTTTGTTTTTATGTACCTATGCATTGAGCGGTTCCACGTTAGCATTAGAAGCTCTGAAGTAATATGAGGCTGGTTTCATAGATACCTATCTGGTCTACTTTAAACAAGGAAATCTCATGAGAATGATCTTACATGAGTTATTATAAACTTTGTATCCTGGGGCACTTAAGCTCAACTGAAACTCCAACTTTCAGAAGATTTATTTATCACTATTTGTGAATCAGATGCCAGTGGCATTCTCTGGGGGTTGATTCTTTTCCCCCAGTAACTATTAATAAAAACCTGTCTTGATGTATGCTACGCTTTATTTCTTTTCTAGATAAGAAATGTGGAGACAAATCAATGCCTGGATAACATGGCAAGAAAGGAAAATGAAAAAGTTGGAATATTTAACTGTCATGGAATGGGTGGAAATCAGGTGACAAGATGACATTACTCATCTGTTTAATTTTCAGCACTTTCAATAGTTAACTGTACACAAAATAGGCTTTTTAATGAACTCTAATGTGAGGTGTGGCCTGCAAGATGAATTAAGAGTGCCTAAAAATGTTACCTTGTTGCCCCCAATGTAAGTCATTTGGACCTGATTCAAAACCCACTGTAGTCAGTGGGTGTCTTTCTAGTGACATCAGTGGGCTTAAATATCATCCATTATCAGGTAGGTAGGTATCATCTGTTACTCTAGAGGGAATTCTTTACAATGCAGAGTTTTGCAAAATTCCGCTTCCCCCACAGAATTGAGGCTGCACATTCTCTAGAGTCCAGTGGCTGTTGATCACCGCTAAGGGCCACTGGACTTTCTGCAAACAAGCTCACAGTGAACAGAGTACCCAACTTGACTGGGGTGGAGACTGCATACCCTGAGATGGGTAATCAAGAATAGGGAGTGATGCTCATGAATGGCCCTCTTTCACCTTAGTAGGCCGCAGCAGTCTGCGACAAACTGGTGTTCTACCTGCGGCTCAGCGGCTCCCCTGTGTGCCCCCTTCCTCACATGCCTCTTGTGCACTCAGGCACCAAAGCCCGGTGGTGTTTCCGCTCTGGGACAGAAGGGTAGGAGTGAGGATAGAGCACGAATCAGAGAATTCACAGCACACTGAAAGTGCTGGGAGGGAGGGAGGGGGAGAGGAAGTGTGCAGCTCTGGTGCCCCGGTGTGTGAACCACGTGGGGGAAGGGGGCAGACAGGAGGCCTGCCACTGCTGCAAATTGTGCTTGATGCTAATTCTTCCAGGGACATGAAAGGGATCAGGACACCCAATTCTGCAAAAGGGTGAGGAAGGGCAGGGCTGCACCACACCATGTTCCCTGGCAGAATAGCAAAGCAGTTGAGAGAAGTAAAGGCTCTGGAGTGTGTGTCTGAACTGAGGGTGCCCCGGGGCTGGGCTCTGCATGGGGAGAATAGTGGTGTCTGGGATCAAGGTATGCCCATTTCTTGGGGAAAAGGATACTGATCTGGGGGCTGCCCCATAGCTGAATTGTTGTCTCCCCCATATTCCCTAGAGGGAACTGGGTTGTTGTCGAGGTTTCTTTAATTCTACTCCTGCGAGAATCTTTTTTTACTGTTGTCTTTATTGTTATAGACATACTTGTTGATAGGAATTGTGAAATAATTTTTTAAAGTAATAGAAATGACAGTGATTATGTTGTGTTATTTTGACAAAAAATTGCATAGTTTTAAGTGTTGCATACAGAATTTTTAATTTTTTGGCACAATTCCCCCAGAAGTAATATATGCAGCAGCCATTCTGTAGGATCTCTGGAACTGCTTTTCTACAGATTTTCTCTGGTTGATTTGTCTCTTGCAAATTCAGACGTAAAAATACTGTTATGTTTATAGATTTCATTTTTACTTTTGTCTTTCTCCACTCAGGACTTTATTTTGTCTGCTTCCCTCTTTAATTTTTTGTCTGCTGTACTGCTTGCCACTTGCCAAAATTGTCCATTTTTAGGGAGCTCATCCTGTTCTATCTTTTGGGAAATTTTGAGACACAAACTTTGCTACTGTCAGTATGATGATATGTGTCTCCTAAGAAAACAGTTGTGTATATAGTGTAAAAAAAAAGTAAAGAAATTAAGTTGGCTGTAAATGAAATAATAATGAACTGGTATGCAATCCTGCTTTTTTTCTCTACCGAATCCAGTAGATGAACATTATTATTTTTTCTACAAAGGTTTTCTCATATACTGCCAACAAAGAAATTCGAACAGATGATTTATGCTTGGATGTTTCAAAACTTAATGGCCCAGTTACAATGCTCAAGTGCCATCACCTCAAAGGCAATCAACTTTGGGAATATGATCCAATGGTAAGTCTTTGTGATACTGAAATAAGGCTTTCTCTTAATTTCTTATACAATTTTTTACAAAACCTATGATAAACATTATGTTCCTGTTAGTAACGTCTATTGTATGTTGGTCAGAACAGGACACCGTGAGTCTGGATTGTATTTTTAGGTGCCATCAATTCTTTAACTTGGGCAAGTTGCTGTGTTTCAGTTTAACTTTCTCAAAAACAGTTTTAACTTTTACTTGTCTCACAGGACTGAGTCTTCATGTTTGGAAACTGCTTTAAGATCCTCTACTGAAAGGTTTTATATTAGCAAGATCATAAAGGGAAAATTACCCTGACCCAAAACCAATTTTTTTCTTTAGTCCTGAACCACTAAAATAAAACCAACATTATGGGCTTTGTGACACTTCAGGATCTAAAATCTTGCCTCTGCCAGTGTTAGAAACAAATATTTTTATTATTCAAGTCAGGTTACTGAATTTTGAAGAGCATAAATCTTTACTATTTAGCCTTTACGTGTTGAGATATAGGAATTTCAGATAAACTGCTAGAGCAAGAAACAAATGACTTATATCGTTTGAAAGCTTTCATGTAATATAAATCTGTAAGGTTGAACTTCAACAGTTTGTTAAATATCAGCTTCCAAAAACATGATGCAGTTAGATGTTAGTATAGGGTGAGAGGAGTCCTATTGTGTGACGTTTTTGATGTCCTGTCTTATTAACAGTGGCCCAGTGAATACCTCTTGCTTTGAAAATTTTTAAAATCAGCTACTATACTAAATGACTGTTAGATTTTCCTTAACAAGAATTATCTATCCCTGCAACATATTAATAACTTCTGAGGAGGATAAAGTAGAAAAAGGAGGACCAATAGATACCCTATTTGGAATTTCAAAAAGCCTTTGCTAAAAATACCTCACAAAAGATATTAAAGCAACTAAGATAGTTATCGGTTGAGAGGCTAAACTACTAATGACAAATAAGAACTCATTTATTCTTTAAAAAGAAAGTTTAATGTATTAGTTGTTCAAAGGATTTTTACAAATATCCATGTTATGTTTGTTGCTTATCTATAAGAGGAACTGAAGAATAAGGTGGCAAATTTCTGGCTGCCAAAATATAGATCAGTCAAATCATTATGAAGAACTTTTGAAGTAGTTAAATCTAGGCATTTCAACTAACACAAGTAAATGGAATTAAATGTAGATAACTGACAGGCCATGCATAAATCTGAACTATTTAGACACCATCCAAGTCCTGAAGTAATTGTACAGTTTCAGTTCTTAGTGGGCATGTAACCAAGATTAGATTCTTTTGAATAACAAAACTTCAATGCTATAAGATGTTTAGTAGGTTTTGAAAAAGAATGGCTAGACATCAATAATAATAATAATAATATTTTCACTTGTGTTATCTAAAAGTTTACAAGGTATCAGGACATAAGCAATCAATTAGTAGCCTGACAGTGGAAAGAAACGTCTCACCTTTCCTGGTTGTATGTTTCTTCATTAAGCTAGTTTGCACCTTCCTCCAAAGCATCTGGGTATCAGACAAATCTGGACAGTTTGTCTGCTCTGATATGGCAGTTAATTTGTTTTTGGTTGAGAGAGCTCTAACCGTCTAGACATCCTCGCGTCACTCAAGCAGGTGGTTGTAGTCATCTGTTTATGAAACATACCTGGACTCACCCATTAGTCTTATGGGACCATACCAGAGCAGTGTCTTTTTTGCTCTTCTGCAAGGGTTGTGGCTCTTTTGACAGAAGGTCCTGTCCATTTTTTGCATCAGAAAGAAGGCATTATCTTTTCAAGCTCTTTTTTTTTTTTATTTTTTTTTTTATAAAAGCCCTTCCTTTGTCTTCCCACAGTAATATGTAAATTTAATACTATCTGTTTTCCCCAAAGATATTTCCTTAGCTAGCAAGAGCTATCACATTTCCCCCAAAAGCAGACAGAGTACCAATGCCTGACTTGTTCTCTGGAGTGTTTCCTTCCTTCAGTGTCTATCACAAATATATTTTCAGACATTGAGTTTGGGTGTGTAGGACATAAAATTCAGCCAGAAGCATAGATCTGAAATAATTCCTTGATATACATTGCTAAAGCTTCAACCAGTAGAACTAGGTCTTGGACCTAGTGGCTTATTTTGTTCTGTTAAGCAGCGCAGAACTTACATGCCGCCTCTTGGTTCTTATCAATGCATTCCTTGGTTGGCTTGCACGCTATAGAAGTCCCTCCTTCCATTTTTTCAGTTGGATTCCTGCCTCACTGTGGAGCTCTTCAAGGTTGCATCTGGGCAGCATTTTATCAGGAAAATCGGAAATAACCAGTTAAAGCCGAGAGAGGAAAAACACTTCACAGTTCCTGTGGCTGAATTTTTTTTCTCACTTTGAGAAAGTTGCATTCTTGCAATGGAGACAGTAATAGAAAAAGAGAAAAAACAGCTCCTCTTGCAGAAATCTTAGAGAAGCTCATTGATGTGGTCAGAACCACTCCCTGAATCACACTTAGACTAGGGGAAGGAGATTTTCTAGAATCTAAAGGGATTCGTTAATAAACTCCCCTTTCCTGTGGCCTCTAAAATGGTTTCTCCACCTCTTAATAAAGCCGTGTTCATCTCTATGAGGTACTAGCACCTCTTGTTACCTGACCCTATCCTCCCATTCTCCATAAGGAATGATGCAATCCCCAGTAGCTCTATAGTAGTAAATGGGAGAAGGAGGGCAAAGAGAAGCCCATTGGGCTATATAGAGGGGCGCTCAGCTCACTCTAAGGACAAAAGAGTGCAACCATTAATACTGTTACAAAACCAGAAGAATTAGAACCAACCCTGATTTTAACTAAAGCTTATTTCATAAATAATCCGCTGCTCCTGCTCACTGCCTTAAGATGGTATTTTTCATTTTAATATATTCTAGGCCACAGTGTAAACAGGTAGCACTAGCTGGCTCTCCAGAATGCCATGAGATCCTACTTTTCCTGGCACATGTGAACCATTAAAACTAGCAGTGAAACAAATCAGAAATGTAAATGGATGGTGGTAGACTGAACATTTTATAGGGAGCTACGTTGGGCATTGCTGGTAGATCTCACAATCTATAGGATTGGCAGCTTTTTTACAGGGTGTATTGTATGTGGCTACTGAGAATTATGTACATCTGAAAGAAAATTGTGTGTACCTAGTGTACTCTTGCACTTATGATTGAATAGGTGGGAGTTTTGTGGTGCAGTAATGGACTTAAGTTCCATAACATGTAAGTAATGCACACTTCATGGTTTCCCACAGTGAGCTGCAATGAAAAGCCGACACAAAACTAACTTGATTACTGGCAGATGCATTTAGCCACAGATCATTTTGTATTGTAGATCAGGCCTCAGTTACACAAACTTTTAACTAAGGCTGGAGTGGGCTGTTTTCTCACACAAGGCGTTCCTTCCTCCTGCACATACCCAACTGCTGGGAGCTCTCTTGTTTAGTATAGTCAGGCAGTCATCTTTCTCACTCTCCCCATTTTTATAAACTCCTACTTGGTCTAGGGTGGTATTCTGGTAGGTGATCGATAGGTTAAACCACCAGTAAAAGCCTAACTCAAAAATCATTTGAATTTCATGTCAATTTAGACCCTTATTCTACTGGTGTTTTTTCCAGACCTCATTTAAATAAACACAAATCAGAGCTGCATTGTTTGGATGCATAATGCATTTTATTGTTCTCTATGGATTGAACTAAGGATTTTAGAGGGCTATAACAGAAAATTATAAAACAGCATCTCCCCAAGCTGAGCTGAGAACTCCCTCTGCTAGAGTGATAAGGGCCTTGGCAGCATGTTTAAAACATGTTCTGCTAATATAAATTTGAAGAGTAGCTATGTGAGGTTCTATACGCACACAATCAAAATATTACTTCTTGTGTGTTACACAACAGCTTAAAGATGATGAGTAAATACAACTGAATAAGGATTGTGTGGTTTAAGCACTTTAATGGAACATAGGACAATTTGAGTTACATGCCTGACTTTAACACCTATTTAATATGTAGTTTCAGGTAAGTCCACTTATGTGTATAGAATGGTAAGAATAATGTTCTTCCTTCCCCCTTTTTCATCTTTGTGTTTTTAGATTAGGCTTTTCACTGCAGGGATTCTCAACGTATATGTTAGTGTATATTAATACAATGGGGCATGATCTTAGTTGGGGTCTCTCGATAGTATGGAATTCTGAGAAATTATGTGTATTATGGCACTAAGTAGTATTTCTTAGTGAGGTAGAGTTGCAAGATTTTGAAATACTTTTTTATTTGCCTTCAAACGCAGTGTATTTTATTGAATATTGAATCTGTGTTGCAGTGGTAGACTTGAAATACACCTTATATTAATTGTATAGTTGGTTACCACAAAATGCTTTTTAAAAAAAAATCAAAAGAATTAGATTTACTTTTTCTACCTCGCCTTTTTCTGAAATATCTTGGTTTTTGTTTTTCAAAGAAATTAACCCTGTTGCATGTGAACAGTAACCAGTGCCTGGACAAAGCCACTGAAGAAGACAGCCAGGTACCCAGCATCCGAGACTGCAATGGCAGCCGCTCTCAACAGTGGCTACTTCGCAACGTTACCCTTCCAGAAATATTCTGAGCGGTTTTTACAAAAGAAAAGATTGACTGGGCTACCTCAGCAAGTATTTTGGCTGTATCCTTAAGTAGCAAAAAAGGGAGCTGTTTCTGCTCTGCAGGATGCAAAGTTCATCAGATATTAGAACTCTGACTCTTCTAGCTTTTCAGTAGCTGTGAACCAGCCTTTCTGTATAAGGACGTGAAACTATATACTTACTAGTGAAACTGCTCATGCTGATGTTTACAAGATTGAAGAGAGTTTCTTTTATCAAAGAATCATTCTAGAGAACGTTTAGACAATGGAAACATAATCACTGAAATATGCTCTCTGGAGAGCTGCATATCATTGTAGTTTGCTTGCACCTCTGAAAGTACTATTGTGAAGAGACTTCCAAGGTTTGTTTGTTTTTCCTGGTTAGCATTGGTAACCAGCATACTAACTATAATTACAGAAATAAATGGAACAGAAAAATGGAGACCACATTCACTATCAAGAAATAAGATTTTTACAGCAAGAAATATGTAAAACAGGGTTTAAAGGAAATAAAAATTGGAACTATGAAAAGTACAATTTGTTATAGTAAAGTATCAGATTTATATGTAGATTTTTATACCTCAGTGGAGAAAAAAATAACCAAGTCAAGCAATTCTTTCTGTTTTCAGTTGTAATAGTTCATGGATTTTTTTTTTTTTTTTTTGTTTTGTTCATGGTGGGTCTGAAATAATTTTGGAAGCAAATTTAATGAACTTCAGAACAAAAAATTGGCTCTTTGAATGGCAGCTCGCTTTTAGATGTTAATTTGGTTTGTGAGCTGTTGGAATGTAATGCATTTTTATTAATGTCTGAAAACTGGAGGTTTTACATGCTAACTTTTTGTCCAGACCTGCCACTTGAGTTGTACTTGGGTTGCCAGCTTATGGATTTTCATGGCCAAACAAAGGATTGTAGTGCATTTTGATTAAGTTAACTTGACTGATTATGCTTAGTGCCGAAAATTCCTACTACTGTACTACAGATCTGTTTTCACAGCAATAAATCTTTTGTTCTTTGTTTGATTTCCACTCATCAGAAAGCCTGCAAAATGATTTATTTCAGTAATAGGAGATTGGCATAACTGAAGGTTTCCTGGAATTTTTTTCACTTCATACTCAGATGTGCTTAATTGTCAAGTGCATACTTAGATTAGATTCTTGAATTGTAATGTTGATCTGCTGCTTTTTTCTAATAAAAACTGAAGAAAAATGTTAAATTAGCATGGTTTTTAACATTAATATAGCCAAAAGCAGTATGACTGTGCACATTACATTAATCTTGCACTTCTGAATTGCTTTATTTCATTTAAGCTGAATCTTTGAGCTAACCTAGTCTTGAAAACAAACCAAAAATGCTGACTACTCAGTAAGTTTCCTTTTAGAGAAAAGATTAATATAATGGAGAAGATATTTTTATAATGTGTCATTGTTTGACCAATTGTCCTGTGAAGTAAATTAAATTTAGACTAAAGCAAAAGATGCTGCAGCTGTTGTCTACTGTTGCAACCACTTTAGGTCTGCTATTTATATAGTACTTTAATCAAAGAAATCTATTTTTTCATAATTTTTTGCAGCCATTCCTGAGTTTTCTTATGCACAGACATGATTAAGCAGAACAGGGAACAATATTATGCAGTTGCTCAACAAAATATTATGCACAGCATGTTGAGGTAAAATATACAATTTAAATATATTTCACTGATGTTTTTTATTGGAGTTGCTCAAATGGCACAGAAGGATTTGAATTGGTGGTGTTGGTGCACCATGTCTATGTAAGTATTCAATATAAAGGAGTGAGTAAGAAGCCTGGAGACGGTTGTGGAATATTGGAAAACTGGGCACTAAGGCAAATTACACAATGAAGAGGGTATAAGAGTTGTGGTGTAATTGTTCGTATATCTGGTTGTCGTCCTTACTTTCTAGGAATCCTTTCTCTTCTCTAGCCTCTAAACATTTCTCAAGCTCTGAACTGAGAAACTGTTGTCTTCTGAGTCTACATATTATTCTTCTAATATATAACCAACCATTCCTGCAATTGTGGTCTTCTTCCTTAGTTCTTATTGGTATATGATGGTCTTTAGGGCATGTTTATTTTTCCTGCAATTCTGGTCTGGTAAAATAATTTAGCCCAGAAACAATTTCTCAAATTTGGAAAAAATTGACAATAAAAATGTTCTCTTGTGAAGCTCAAATAGCCCATGGTATCCAATAAGGATTTATTTTTTTTGGACTCAGACAGTTCTCGATACACTTTTATCCAGCAACTATGGAGGCAGTTTTCAGAGCAGAAACCAGTCTCCAGAAGGTCTTCCTCCACTAGAGATATAAAGACAAGTGCTCCTGTCTCTTACAGAAATAACATTCAATTATTCTCAGTTTCTTTCAGCCAAGGGACCACATGGGGGGGAGGGGAAATTGAATGAGGAGATGTGAAAGTGACCAATGAAGTGAAGCTGGGATGGGGGGTTAATTCAGTGTCTCTGTATTTACAGAAATTATAGAATCCTAGATATGTAGGATTATAAGGGACCTCGGGTCATCTTTTCCATCCTTCTGTGCTGTGGCAGGACCAAGTATACCTAAACCATCCCTGACCGATGGTTGCTACCAACACCAAGCAAACACAAGAAGGGGCTTATTACCCTAGGAGAGGGAAGAGTCTGGAGCAGAAGCTTCCAAAGAAAACTCAAAAGCCCACAAAAGCTTATGCTCCAACAGTTCAGTTAGTCTATAAGGTGCCACAGGACTCCTCGCCACTTTTAAAGAAAACGCGATACATTTTTCTCAAAATTCTTATGACTGTGTGAACAAGAGCTTTCCGTTTCTGCACAACACTACTTCTTCTGATGTACTCTATGCACCCAGAGTCTTAAATGGCTGGTGGTAGTCACAGTAAGGCACAGGTCACACGTTACCCACCTATACCTATGACATGCCAATCTGTATGCTTTCCAGAGAAACTGACCCTATTAATAAAAGAATAGCTGCTATAAAGGATTTGTAGCTACCCACATTTCAATATCAAGAAGACTTTTTTATCCAAGTGCTGAGAATTGTTCACTTCTGCCATGGCTATGGCTGTAATTTTACCCTAATGATAGCGATTCTGAGAGGTCATTGAGAAAGAATTATCTCCAATGGTGAGGATTGCTGGTGCTGTGCATCATCTTCATCTCCTGAATGGGTTTCTCAAAATTCACTTCTTAAAATTCTTTCTAAAGACATACCACTTGATGTAGTGCAAATTAGATGCAATTCTCAGTTCACATCCAAAATCCTTTTGTGGGTAGGTAAATACAATCTGCTGAAGGTCAGCTCAACTTTCATTCTAGAGCCTTGCGTACTCTATGGAAGCAAATATACTGGGAAGGCAAATCTTTTAGAACGTGTCTTCTTTGAGTGCTTGTTCATGTACACTCCACATAAGTGTGCATTTCCACATGAAAGCCACAAGATTTTTGCGTAGTAGCAACTTTTAGGTCAGCCTAGGTGCTTCCTGGAGTGGCACTGTTACAGCACTTGATATGTAGCCTTGCTGACCCGCCAATCCCCCAGTTCCTTCTTACTGCCCTGTGATCGCATCTGCAATGTCTCACTCTTGCTGTTGCAAGCAATCCTAGCAGCATTTAGTGTTTAAGTTAATAGTTTTAGTATAGTTCTAGTTGGTAGTTTCTTGTTAGTTGTTAAAAGGAGGATACCCTCCTTTTTTTCCTTTTCTCTGGACTGGGGCATGCCTTGATCCCTGGGATTTAAAGCTTTCCAGGCTTGTGGCAAGCTTATGCCAAATTGTGACCCTCACACAATGTTTGAAGTGCCTGGGCAAAGGTCAAAAGTGCCACATTTGTAAGAGCTTTTGCCTGCATACGCTAAAGGGCCATGAACCAGAGGCTCAGAATCTTGCATATGGAGGCTGCTCTTTTTCCCCCAATCTGAGTCAGCACCATCTGGCCCAACACGTGGTACTGTGTCTGTGCAGTGCGCCCCAGTGCCGTTGACTCTCAATGCGGGACTGAGTAGATTCCAGCACCAACCATAGAGGCATGAGGTGCAGATCGGCAGCCCATGTGTCTCAGAAGCAGAGGCATGAAAGGAGTAGATCAGTGGTCTCCAACCTTTTTAAGCACAAGATCACTTTTTGAATTTGTCAGTCCAGGATCTACCTCAAACCCAAATACCCCTGCCCCACTCTTTCTCCGAGTCCCTGCCCCTGCTCCACCTCTTTGCAGAGGCACTGCCCTCCTTACTCTGTGAAGATGGGATAGAAGGGAGTGGGACAGAGTGACATCAGTGCCCCCTGCCTCTGTCTCCCCCACCCTGCACAACAAGCAGGAGGCTCCTTGGGGGGAAAGCTTTGAGGCTCTGTGCAGGAACAGCAGGGCAGTGGTAGGAGGGGCAGTTGAAGTGCCAGCACTTGATTGCCTCCCAGCCAAACTAGTCAGGATCATCTGAGAGAGGCGTCAAGATCTACTGGTAGATCCTGGTGACCACTGGGGTAGATACTCCAGCCCCTAGAGAAGGCAAGCCACTGGGCAGAAGAAACACCAGCTGCAGCACTTCAGGATATGTTGATTCCTGCCCCCAAAAGAAGTCCAGTCAAGTCTGACCCATGAATGCTCACTGGGCTGACATTCAACTTCCTTTGACCTCAGAAACTTTCAAGGCAGCCTGGGAGTTGATACAGATGATAGTACCTGAACTTTCTAGGAGGGAGGCGGCACCTGTGCCAGCTGTCAGTGCCATCTCATGGTACATCCTTTCCACTACCATGTCACTCGCTGTTCCCGTTGTGAAGTTCCCCACTGGGGTCAACTCAGGATGTGACACAAAGATCACTGGGGTTGCATCACTCAGCACTGCACTACCCTGGTTTTTCAGCGTCCAAGTCAGAATCTGACATGGGCTCCGACTGCTCAAGAAGACCCAGCACTAGGAGGTCCTGGTCTTGGCATCTTCACACGCCTTTTGGGCAGTGGCCCCCATCAAGTGACCTTACTGGCTCTTGGGCCTATCATCAGTCCCAAGGCTTAACCCAAGATCACAGAGTTAGGTTGTCATCTTTAGCCTCAGCACTAGAAACTTCCTGAATCGCCCCAGCAGTGGAGTTGTTGCTGGCACCATCGGCACAGTCTATATCCTTGGCTCCTGGGGCAGTGTTCCTAAGGTGTTCCCTTAAGCGAGGCAGCAGAGCTTCACAAGTAATTAATCAGCCCTGCCCAGTTAGCTCCATGCAGAGCCCTGAGTCTCTCACTTGGCAGGGCTGGACTAATCACCTGTGAAGCTCTGCTGCCATGCAGTTTAGAGGGAACACTGCTTCTGGGGATCCCTTTTTCTCTATAGACACTTCATTCCTCCTCTATGCTTGTCGTTGACCTTGGCACAGACAACAGCAGACCTTGGCCTGACATCGAGGCCTGTCCATCTTCAGCACCAGCCCTAACCATTCCTGTGCTGACGATTGTTCCAGTGTTGTTGACCATAACTGCTCTGCACCGGCCACAACTGCTCTGGCTGCCCCCTCAGCACTGCAGCCCATTCAGTCCTCTATCAGGCCAGCAACTGTATATATCCCGGCACCAGGAGCACAACAACCTCCACAAGCAGAAACAGGAGAGTTGTGGACCTCCTAATCCTCCTTTGGCCCAGAAGTCACTGTGGACTTGTTACTCAAGGATCTCACATTATACCTGCAGAAAATACCCCAGATCTTTCACAGCAGGAGTCATTCATTCAGACCAGGAACAGCCTGGGCTTTGGAAGAGAAATGTAGTTCAGCATGGCTTCTCCCTTAACCTCAGATATGGTTTGGTATCCAGACAGAATTTAATTTCATGCATTGGTCTGGTCAAATTTACACTCCTGGTTTGAGGTGAATCTGAAAACTTTTGCGGGGAAGGAACTGTTTTGTATAAATGCTACTGTAATAAAATATAATAATCCTAAAATTAGTGTAGCTGACATCACTATAAAGTTTCTCTACAAAATTTGATTGGAATTCTGCAACCCAGCACCTTAGAAACATGGTTAGCAACCCATAGCAGGATTTGATGTATGGAACACAGCCAGCCCACTTAATTAGCCTCATTAACATGGGTTCTACAATTGACAGATGGTACTTCTGCTGTTTATATATATCTTGGATTCTGTTATTTCCACTCCAATTCATGTGATGAAGTGGGTTTTGCCCACAAAAGCTCATGATTCTTTATATTTTGGTTAATATCCAGAGTATCACAAGACTACTCATTGTTAATGTTACAGATTAACATGGCTATCCCTCTGAGATGCATTTCAGATTTTTAGGAGTAGATTAGAATTCTAAACTCTGAATCTGATTGATCGAGCAAATTTATATGTCTTCACTTAGTTGGCTGCTGTCCCATCTGTTTTCTTGCCACAATCGGGGCCTGCCCAAGCCATTTTGGCACCCCGGGCTCCAGGCGCGCGGTGCCGCCCCCGGGGCGGACGGCCCGACCGGGCGCACGACGCATGCACGGGCCTGCCCCCGGGGCACATGGGCAGACGCACTGCACATGCGCTGCCCAGTAGGCCAGACCACCACTGATGGTGCACAGCCCGGCACGGGCTGTGCCTGGCCGTGCAGGGCTCTGCGGATGCGGAGGGAAGGGCGCTGCTGGCAGGTGCTGCGGAGGTTAACACGGCCCCCGCCCCGGGCGGCCACTGCAGCCTGCTTAGAGCCGGGCACCCCCCGTAGGTTGGCGCCCTGGGCAGCTGCCTGGCTAGCCCACCCTTTAGTCCGGCCCTGGCCACAATTATTCTTTTATAGTAGGATTTAATGGCAAAAATAGTCCTCAATTTTTTGTTCCATTTCAAGCTCTTGAAGATAAACAGGAGAGAACTATTTTTACCTGCTTGTTGATGAAAATAACCTGTCTGTTACAAACGTGTAGCACATTTTGCTAAATGCAGCCAGGATGGTTAGTGAAGGTCAGATACATATTGCAAAATGTCCTGTGGTACTTCCAAACCTCTCAATGACTCTCATAAGCTTTCTTAGCTAGCGGGTAGAAGTCTGAAAAAAAGAAAATCAAACTAAATGGAATCCTAGATGGTGACTGACTACATGCAGATCCTTAAAACATAGCTTGTTTTCTTAAAAACTTAGAGAATATCGCAGTTCATTTCTGATTACAATTAATGTAGCTGTACCAACTCAAAACAATTCTATCTGGGGATGCAATTCCACAAATTGCTGAATCTGAAGTGCTCCTCTGGGTAGAAAATACTTCCTTCTATTCTTTGTAGTAAGCGTAGTAATTGCTATATCCAGATGATAGCAATGGTCCATTTGGTCAGCATGCTATCTCTGAAAGCAATCCTTAATAGGCACTTCAGAGGAAGATGCAGAAAGTCAGTAAGGCTCGTGCCTTAGGGAAAAAATTCTTCCTAACCCTGGCATGGTTTATACTTGAAGCATGAGAGATTATATCGCTTATTTTTATAGCATCTCTCGTGTAATTGCGAATCATCTTCTGATTTTTCCATATAAATTTCTGCTTTTTTGAACTTCCAAGTTCTTGGAATCAGTATTACAATACTGACTAAAACAGGGTAGGCAATTTTTGAAAGGGGGGGGGCACTTCTTGAATTTCAGAACTTGTTGTGGGCCTTCCTGGAAGAGGTGGGGCCTCGGAAGAGGCAGAGCCATAAGGCTTTGCATGCTCCCCTGCCCACAGACCCTGACTGGTCTGGGGGTGGGGAGTGCATGAGGTCTCCCCGCCCCCTCTCTCCCGCCCTGCAGGATGCATTCGGTGCCTAGAGAACTGCCATCTGTTTCGAACAGCTGGCAGTTCCCTCTAGGCACCGTGTGCCCCTGGCAGTGGGAGGAGACTTTGCGCCTTCCACCATCCTCAGGTCTCCATTGGCCTGGGGGAGTGGCAGGGCAGCCACAGGCTGGATCTAGCGCACAGATACTGTCTTGCCCACCCCTGGGCAAATAGGTAGGCGAGGTGGTATGTTTAAAAAAAGCCCACCTTTTTCATTTTAAAGGAGTTCTCTCATTCTCATGATATGTCCCCTTCTTGCATTATGGCAAAGTAAATAGGAGTGTTCTTGATGGTGCCTTTGTACTATTTATTATAGTACACCAAAAAACAGGACTATGTAGCACTTCAAAGACTAACAAGATAGTTTTAGGTGATGAGCTTTCGTGGGCCGGACCCGCTTCCTCAGATCAAATTGTGGAAGCATGAATGACAGTCATTCGTGCTTAAATTTGACACTTTACACGTAGGTCTTAACAAGGACGCTAATTACCTTACCCATTACAAAGACAGCTTCCCCAATTATCACCTCTAATATCATTAGCTCACAGACATTTACCTACCCCCCCCATCCTCCTCCTGTTCTGAAATTTGATTTACCCTTTTCATATGTGTTCATTTTTTTTTATTGTATCCTTTGGTATACAGTATATGGTCATGCCAATTTTCTTCCACAGTTTGATCTGAGGAAGTGAGTCTGGCTCACGAAAGCTCATCACCTAATAAACCATCTTGTTAGTCTTTGAAGTACTACATAGTCCTGTTTTTTGTTTCAAATAGACCAGCCTACAGGGCTACATATCTATTACTATTATAGTACAGATGTATTTCTGTCATCTGTGCTCTAAATAGGCCTAAGCTCAGCCTCACCTCAGATGGAAGGGTTTTTTGGTCACTTTCTGTACCCTTTCTATTTCTACTAAATCTTTGCTAAGATTGGATGGCCAGACTGAAAACAGTAATCGGTATACTGTTCTATAATGACATTAAAAGCTATGCATTATTTCCTTTGCTATTCTTTGTGCATCCTAAACTGTTGGTTTGATCATCTGATTGCCATAGTGCAGTAAGTGGATGTTTGCACTCCTGATCTGAGTTTTCTGAGAAGATATGAATAATTTAAACTATTATGTCCAATACGCAATATCTTGTACTTGTCACCATTGAATTTATTCTCATGCTGCCTAATGATCTGGTGGTGTTAGGCCATTGGAGTTGCTCACCATCTAATATAATCTTTACGAATTTATATAATTTTGTTGGCAAATTTTAACATGTTTCTTACAGGTGACACATGCCTCTAATAAAAGGCATTAGTCCTACTCTATGGCTGTGGAGCAGCCCTGTCTTAACCATTTGCCTGCTTTTAATCTTTGGACAGACCACTTTTCATTCTGAGTATTTGGTTTTCTTAAGGCTTTTTAGTCTCAGTAAATTGCATCTGCTAATTTCCATTCATTAATATGCTGATCCATGCACAATAAGTAATGCTAAGTAGTACACATTGGATGCAAAGGAATGTGCAGTACATAATGTAATCCCAAGTATTCATAAAAATTATAGGCTTTAAATTAGTTGTTGCCACTCAAAGATAGTTCTTTGGAAACATTCCTTTTAATATGCAGCAATAGTTTTTTTTAAAAAAAACTAACAATGTTAGGAACCACTAGGAAGGGTTTAAAGTAAGACAGAAAATATGATAATGCCACTATCTGAGCCCATGATATGCTCATACCTTGAACACTTGATGTAGTTCTGGTTGCCCCATTTAAAAAAAATATTAGGAAAGATACTGAGGAAGTGCAACAAAAGTGATAGGGGCAGGAAACAGCTTCTATCAGAGAAGGGTTTGTAAAGATTGGAACTGTTCTGTTTAGAAAAGAGATGAGGTCTATAAAATTGTGAATGGTGGGAAGGAAGGAAGGTGTCATTTACCCCTTTGCCTAAAACAATAATCAGGGATCACCCACTGAAATTAATAGCACATTTAAAGCAATCAAGGAAGTACTTTTTCAAACAACATACAGCCAACCTGCGGAACATACTGTCAGATATGAAGGCCAAAAGTATAGATAGATTCAAAAAAAGGATTAGCAGGAATGCAGTGATTCCTAGACCTCTGACTAGCAGAAACTGGGACTGGACAACCAGCAATGGATCACTTGATAAGTGTCCCATTTATTGTGTTGCCTCGAGCATTTGGCATTTCCCAGGGTTGGAAGACGGGATACAGAACTACAGACACCACTGGTTCCAGAATGTAGTGAAACAAATACATTAGACTGCCATTGCTACTGTATAAATAATCTAATGTCTGAATCCAGGTATCAGTTAATCATACAAATTATTACTGTGCAGATGTTCCAGCAGCTGGTTCCTTTCCTGCTCTGGGGCCCTAGCCCCATGGACAGGTAGGGTTGAGTCATTGTCTAACTGCCAATGATACTGCCACAGGACTTCTAGTTTTTAATGATACCGGGGTTAAAGATAATCCTTTTTAAGAGGTTTATTGCTACTTCCTTTAAAATCATAGAACTATGCTTCCACAAATTCAACTCTGGCAAAGAAAAGCATTATCACCACCCAACTTTCCAAGAAAAATTGCTGGGTTAGTATCCAACCCACAGGAAATGGACACAAGTCCAACGCACATTGCTGTGGGAGCCTCAGAATTGGAAATATTCAGACTGAGGCATTTGAGACAGTTGGCTGTGACCTTTGTGACTATACAGTAAAGGTTTGGATGATCTGGAAAATCCAAAATGTCACGTCTTAAGTAGACAATACCCAGAAAAAAATACTACTTAGCAGGTGCTATTGGTATTGATGTGGATTAATTGGATTTTGGGAGAAGGAAGGTGTTGGGAGGGTTATGTGGAAAAGTTAAGGCGTGCATGGCTGCAAGAGGAATCTGATAGTGGAATCCCATTCAACTTCTGTAATCACACTACAATTGCAGACAACATCCAGTTCAGAAGGATGGAAAAGGCAATAGATGAATGAATAAAGCAGCAAACGTAAGAAGAAATAACAAGAGGATGAGAGAGTTAAATAATTAGAAACTCCTTGCCTGTGTATGAATACATTCTAAATCTGTTACAACCACATAAAGGATCTAATGATTTTGAACAGGAGTACAGGAAAATGAGCTACTTTCCTTAAAAGGATGCATAAGCAACACCTCTGTTTTCTGGAATCTGTTCTTTTACCATAAACCCCACAGAGTTTTTCCCTGCCTCAGTTCCCAGAAACCTTGTTCTTCAGTTACAGAGGGAATATTTGGTGACTCTTAAAGGGAAACTTCTCTCTTGTCTCCCATTGCAATCTTCTTTTATTGGTCTTCATTATCCCTGGATTTTTTTTTTCCTTTGGCTGCTTATTATGTATGTGGCAGTCTCCATGTGGTTTTCACTCAGAAGCTCATAGCAATCACCGACTGACTTGCAGCTGTAATTTGAGCAAGGGAACAGGAGACCCCCATGTCTTGCCTATATTGAAAAAACATTAAAATACAAGTAAATTCCCATCAGTTCAACTAAACCAGAGCAACTGTGTACACAAGGTTACCATGACTGGAATTGCATTTTATCAGCATTGTAATTAGACTCTCAGTAGGGGCTACTAAAATAGAGGCAAAAACAAATCCAGGCAAATTAAAGTGTATCATGGTTCCCCACTGATTCTTCAGGTTCTGTACCACTTATATCCCTATTAGATCAGATGCCAGAAAGGGGCAGCATATGTATGCTTGATCTCTTCACTATTTTGGGCCTACACTGATCTTGCCAGAAAAGAGATCATAGCAGCTTAATCAGAGAAGATAGCAATCTATGTAGTTGATACAAATGTGTTAAATGCTATCACAGACTAAGATGAGGAACCGGTGCACTTTCTGAGGAAAAGTTCTTGAGAGTATTTTGGTTTTTGAAGCCAGAACAAGCTATCTTAAATGAACAAAAATTGTTTTAAATCTAACCCTGATGCTAGCTGTTGATTCAGTATTGTTCATTTGTGTCTGAATACGTACAATCTCTCCCTCCAGCTAAAACTGTTAGCAAATGGCAGATGATTTGCTGCTCTCGAAATGGTAACAGATCTTGCTAAAAATCTTTCCAAAGGGCAACATTTAGCAAAATCAAATCTTTAAAACGAGTATGAAATTTAGGTCTCCATTTTTCAACCTACTAATTGTGTTGTGAGATCTTGGCAGCTAGTTTCATCATGTAGAATCATAGAGCTGGAAGAGACCTCAGAAGGCCATCAAGTCCAGCCCCCTGCTCTAGGCAGGACCAATCCCAACTAAATCAACCCAGCCAGGGTTTTGTCAAGCTGAGATTTAAACACCTCTGGTGATGGTCTCCCCTACTTCCCTAGGTAACCCATTCCACTGCTTCACCACTCTCCTAGTGAGAGAGTTTTTTTTCTAATATCCAACCTAGACCTCTCCCACCACAACTTGAGACCATCGCTCCTTGTTCTGCCATCCGTCACTACTGAGAACAGCCTCTCTCCATCCTCTTTGGAACCTCTCTTCAGGAAGTTGAAGGCTGCTATCAAATCCCCCCTCACTCTTCGCTTCTAGATGTACTAAGAATCCTTCAGAAAACTTTTTTGGTATCATGTCCTTAAAAAGCTAGATACACCAATTATTATGAGTACAACTGTACAAGGAAACCAGCCAATGGGAGCTGCAGGGATGGTGCTTGCAGGCATGGGTAGTGCTTGGAGACCTGCTGCCCCCATCCCCCCCCCCAAAGGATGTGCAGAGATGTGTCAATAGCCAGCCGCTTCCAGGAGCAGCATGGAGCCACCGCAGACAGACAGCCTGCCTGAGCCCTGCTGTACCACCAGCTGGGTGCCACCTGTGGTAAGCACCTCCCAGCCAGAACCTGCACCTCACACCCCCTCCTGTACCCCAATCCCTTGATCTAGTCTGGAGCTCCTTCCTGCATTAAACTCCCTCCCAGACCCCACACCCCCTGCATTGATAAAGTAATGTGCATCCTGTGTTGATGTACCAAAATATATGGACTGCCGCGCCCCTCTCCCCCCCCCCCCCCCCCCCCCCCCCCGCTTTGAAAATTATTTCCTCTCCTCCCTGCTGTAGAGTATAAGGACAGCAGTGGCACCACCACCAGTGTTTTGGGGCGCTGAATTGAATGGGTGTACTCTAAGGTGCCAGAGAGCACTGCTACTGAACTAGATCCTGCAGGTGATAGTGGTAGGCAAACACCTTGTTTGTGAATATCACTGGAGTTTAGGCCTGCATTCAGGAGATGTGTGCACGTTTGCCAGAGAAATGTACACGCTTAGTGGATTTGCTAGCAGAAACATAAGTATTTCTACAGTTTTAGCTGGCAGATAAGTAGGAGATTTGAGAATCCAAATTTTGGCGTTAGAATCCTTAAAATGACACATTAGAGCATAAATCCTTCTGTAGATTGTCTGTTTTCAAAAATGCCTTGATTTAGTTAAAATTTAGAACAGTGTTTATAGGGAAGAAGAATTTAAATATTCTGGTATTTCAGAAAATGTGAGGAAAAGTAGGATCCAGGTCAACTTTTTGACATTGTGATAGCTAAATTGGCTTATCTACTATATATTTTAGAGAGTTTGTTTTTATCGAGAATTCCTCCTAAATCATAAGAGCTAGGACCGCCGAATTTGTTATGCAGCTTCCTCTTACCATAACTTAAAGCAAGGTCAGGGTTTGGTTGTGCCATGAGAACTGGATGTACCTGGAATGGGATTGCTTCTCATAATACCAAACAGAAAGGTAAGGCTACCTGGTCATCAGTCCATACCTTTACCAACCTCTATGTGATTGCTCTCTTGGCTGGGGAATATACAGCTATTGGCAGGGCTGTGTTACAGTCTATTTCCTCTTAAGTTCTGACCCTTCCTCCAGGGTAACAGCTTGGGAGTCCCCTAAATGGAATGGACATGAGCACTTGAAGAAGAAAAAATGGTTACTTACCTCATAACTGTGGTTCTTCACAATGTGTTGCTTATGTCCATTCCAAATCCCACCCACCTCCCCTTTGTTGGAACATCTGGCAAGGAGGAACTGAGTGGGTGAGGGGCCAGCAGGGGTGTATATGCACCGATATAGCAGCGCCACTCCAAGGGGGCTCCCTGGCTGGCCCAACGGATACTGCTAAGGGTTAAAAGCTTCCAGAACTCATGCAAGTGGCGCATACACACACCTAATTAGAATGGACATAAAGCAATGCATCTCAAAGAACAACAGTTGTGAGGTTAGTAACCATTTTTTCATAGGAAGAAGACCTGTTTCATAACTGGTGTTCTTTGAGATGTGTTGTCCATTCCACATTAAGTTTGTGTGCTCGCCCCGTGCTTGGGTGCTGGAAGTTTCTCACAGCAGTACCTGCAGGGGAGGGACTTTAGCAACCTCTGTGAGAAATTTCCAGCACCCAAGCACAGGGTGAGCACACACATAGGCTACGTCTACATTGGCAAGATTTAGCGCAAAATCTTGCCGCCTGTCTACACTGGCCGCGAGTATTTGCACAAGAACACTGACATTCTAATGTATGAAATCAGTGCTTCTTGCACAAATACTCTGACACTTCCGCTCAGGGATAAGTCCTCTTGCGCAAGAGGCCAGTGTAGACTGGTAACATCAATTTCTTGCGCAAGAAAGCCCTATGGTTAAAATGGCCATCGGAGCTTTCTTGCGCAAGAGAGTGTCTACACTGGCACGGATGCTTTTGTGCAAAAGCAAATCTTTTGTTCAAAGGCACATGCCAGTATAGACGCTCTCTTACTCAAATACTCTAATGCAAAAACTCTTGCGTTTAGAGTATTTGCACTAAATCTTGCCAGTCTAGACGTAGCCTTAATGTAGAATGAACATGAACAACACATCTCAAAGAACACCAGTTAGGGAACAGGTCTTTTTGCTATGAAAATTATCGCAAATGCACTGGCTATTTGTAATGTTATGAGTGACATTAGTTGTGGTAAAAAGGGTAATGGGTTGCCAGCACTGGAGACTGAAATAGTCTGCTCACGGAATAGGTACAGTATAAGAACTGATGATGCAATAATCTCCATGCCACCATATTAAGTTCCTCACCATTCGTGGGAGGATCCACCTTGTTGTGATAGTTGTTCTTGTTTATTGAGGGTGGCCAACTAGGGGGTACATAGAGATAAATGTCTGTATAAACAGGATTAAAGACAGTCTTGCATTTACCTAACCACAGTGCTATGGGTCACTGTAATCTCTACACATCTATGGTCTGCACTGAGACCCTTCTTCAAGGGTATCAGATATGAATGGTGGATTCCATGACATTTATCCTTTTCCACTTAGAACTGGACTAACATAAATAACTCATTATATAGAGGGCACAATCTAAACAGCCATCAAATTATGTTTCTATTACCGACTAGGATGGATTTGAACCAATAACATGGCAATGTAAAGGTCCATATCACGTTAACAATTCCTAAACCATCTAAACTCCATGGTTGAGTCAATCTATACACATAGTTGGAAAGCCAAAATACTTTCCCATGAAAATCTGAATGCATAAGCAAAACTGTTGTCATGTTTTGAAAATAACATGTATTGACTAATCGCCTTCCTCTCCCAAGGGCATAAGGTTTTGGTTGCAGTTACGTAGCTTTCCTCCAAGAATTAAATTGATTTTGCTATCTGATGGAAACATTTAACTTTCTGTGCAGCATGGGACTATTTTAGGTTCCAAAGTCCTTCGTTTGCAACATACATTTGCAATAAAGTGTGATGAGTAATCACAGTGCAAAAGTAGTTGAAGAATACTGCTGTAATCCCAGACTCTTGTGGTGGCGTATATATTCAATTTGCAGAGCTAGTTAATATAAAGTTATTCAGAGCCTAAGCTAGAAGAAAAATAACTTTTTAGTTTATCATCACTCTGGTAGTAGAGGAGATACAGAAGATTTAATAGGGTTATACAGCAAATTATTCATTGGAAGTTGCAGAACTTGTAAATAACTAAGGTTATTTTTAGGGTACAGAAAAATGTCGTATAAAACAGAAGTACATCGCAAATAGGCAACCTGCTACATATTAGGGGAATACATTTAGTTTATGTACTGCAAATGCTGCTAATTCCCCTTGTACATATAGTGCTGATTAAATGGGACACTTGACTACTTGGATTATATTGACACACGCATACTAATTAAGCTTCATTTTTAAGTCATTTACTTTGTGTATACTTTACTAATCAACCCTGTGTGTGTAATTGATTCAGCTGCAGATTTCAGTAATGGCTTTTTATGTGTTATACTAAATGAGCTGCATTATTCTGAAGGGTGGATTGTACCGTATATTTAACTGGCCCAGCTGTGAACACGTAGAATCCAGTTGGGTATTGCAACAACGGTTTGTTTAGAAAGGAAAAAATGTCCTTTGTTGGTGATTGGACTGCATACTTCAGTAATCAACCTGTACTTTCTAATGGCTGAAACATGACAAGCTTTACTGATCGTAGGACATTATATACAGCATATTTACTTCACTGAACTGTGCCATATTCTGTTTACTAAGATACATACAATATTTTCTCAAACACAAATGGAGGATTGTTAACCTAACATGTCTGAAGAATGTAAGAAAGTTACCTGATTTCTAACGCTTTTTTTTTCAAAACACAGATCTCGATGGCACGCTGCCAAAGGGAGTAGCAATTAGATTAAGAAACCTGTTCCAGTGTTTCCATCTAATTAGTGTATAATCAGAAATTGTTATTTGTCACTAAAATATCACAAATGGAACTTAGCAAAAGCAAAATGTGCAATAAGCAAACCTCGGGCAGTGGTGAGTTGCTTTGGATTAGTGTCCAAAAGTTCAGGTGTTCACGTAAATTAACTGAAATTAACAAGCCTTTTCTTCTGAGCTTCTGGCCACTCCCTCGTTTCCCTACTTCCACTGTTTTGGCTTTTTCTTTTTGTGATAGAGGGAGGCCCATTTTTCTTTTCACAATTCCTGCTGTTGGCATTACCTGTCTAGCAGACAGGCTGCCTTTAGAGGGATGAAAGTTAAATCAAAGCATCTGCTTTTAATGCCCCATGGCCTCTGAATTAAAACTTCATTAAATTATTTTCTGCAGCTGCTGATCCACAGAAACCACTGAGACCAATGCATGGCATGTAACTTATATTAATGTATAATTATTGCGGTCCAGCAGAGTAGTTTCCAGATCAAAGGGAGATTAATGAAAGTGACAGCTATTGAAGGGAGAAAGCAGTATCTTTGAAGGATGATAAAAATGTGTAGTGGGAAGGATCCTTAACTACGTGATTTCAAAATAATAAGTAACTGCTCATGAAGTTAGAGGATGAGCGGTGGTGGTATATCTTGTTTTACCCAATCCTGTTCACTTTTGGCCAAGGTACCTTATGTCAAAACATAATCAACTCCTGCCTCATATATGAAGCCTTTAGACACTGTAACCTCCTAATTAACTTAAATAGTTTTTGTAAGTTGTGAATTGTTTTTAATGTCTAATTTTATTAAATTCAGTCTGTGAATGTTGGGCCAATATACTACAAAAGTAAATGGCTTAAACCTGTCAAATAATTGTATTTCAACTGCTTTCTGCACCTTGTGTCAGTAAAGTATATGTCAGTCAACAGAGTGCATATAAATTCAGCTGCTAAACATGCAAAAATGACATTTCTTTCTCTTTTCTTTTCACTTGCATTTGGTGCATGCAACACTTAGGATGACTAACTTAGAGACTGGTGAAAAAATCATTTCTCTTTTCAGAAAAATAGTTCTCTATTTTCTGTGTATTTGATGGCCTTTAGATTGTGTGTAGTCTGTTTCAATCTTTCCTTTGTCATTGATCCTGCAATTGCAATCCATGGTCAGAGGTCTGTGTCCACAAAAAGTCCCATTGACTTTACTGGGCATCCTTGTGGATGCAACTGGTTGTTCACATGCAATCAATAGAAGGATCAAGGGCCAACCAGTTTTAGTCAGGGCTTTGTTGTTTGTGTGATTCTTTCACATGACACAGGCAGGAGAGGAGATTAAACAAAAAACACATTTGAAGAATAGGAAATGTGATTGTAAAAGCAGAACAATTGTCAGTGCTAATCAGGTGCGGGTGCAGTGTAGAGTAGTTCATTTTTTTAAAAAAATTAGTAAGATTTCAAGTTCTCTCTTTAGTCAGGACAGGTAGGCTGAATAAATTAAATGTCACTTAGCGACTATAATGTGCCTAACTTAATAAATCAATCATGTGCCTCAATTAATGGATATAAATTACTCTATTTTCATGCAGAGTTGTGATAGTTGAACATGAAAATGAGTTTCTTTTTTTTTAAATCAAAAGTGATTTAGAATTTGGTTTTGTCCAGTAAAATCCTGTTTGTTCATGCTATTTATATGGTATTTGGTGTCGTCCATGTTTGGATAACCTGGTTCAATAGAAAAAGGACACCACTGTGATTCACTTAAAAGTATAGTTAAGGTATAGGGTATTTATATAATCAGGATTCTATTAGTATGTTTGTGTCTTATCAATAGGTACTGTATATAAAAAAAAGTATTTAGCAAACTTTGTAGTTTGACCGTTCAAAGTGTGGAAAAATTCCAGAACAACGAAAGGATGCATCAAAATTAATTTAGAGCCAGGGCCACTATAAGAATTTGGTAAGTGGTCTAGGGTTTTACTTTTCCATGATATTAATGGAGGAGGTGTGGACTCTGGGATGGAGTTTGGGTACAGAAGGGAGCTCGGGGTAAGGGATCACGGTGCAGGAGGGGGGTATGAGTTCTGAAAGGGAGTTTTGGTGAAGGAGGGGGTTGTGACCTGGGGCAGGAGACTGAGGTGCTGAAGGAGGTGCAGGGGTTTGGGTTGTGATCTGGAGCAAGGGTTTGGGATGCAGGATCTGTGAAGGGGTATGGGTGCAGGAGTTATGATATAGGGATTCGGGGGCAGAGGGTTGGGGGGAGGGAGAGATTGGCTGGGAGGAGCATACCTGGGTGACTCCCAACCAGCAGCCCAGCAGGTTCCTCAGCCAGATTCTCTGCCTTTCATGAAGGCTCCAGGGGCCATGTATACTGCTCTCAAGGCTGCAAGTCCAAGAGGAAGGGGGGGAAGGAGGAAGGGTACTTTGTACACCACCTGTTCAAACAGGCAGCTCTTATTGGCCAGAAACCGGCCAATGGGAGCTACAAGATTGTGCTGGGGATGGGGGCAGTGCACAAAGTTTTTTCCGCCAGGCTTGCAGCATTGAGTGATGCACATGGCCCCAAAGCCAGCTGCTCTGAGTGGCATGTGGGTGCAGGGCAGGCAAGGGAGCTTGGCTGAAACTCCTGCTGGATCTAGCCTGCAGACTGTATTTTGCCCACCCCTGGATTAAAAACTTATATCCAGGATTAATCAATGTTTTTAAACAAGTGAAATGAGATGGAGAAGAAGAGCCAAGATCCAAAGGCTGAAGGGAGAGCTCTAACTCAAGCTGCTGCAAGGTATTTGTTATCAGGACTTGCATAGTAAAGAAAATGAAGTAAAACGATCAGTAGATTGTACCGTTTTTGATGGAAACTGTATCTGTTACTATAGAAGTTATATTTAAACTAGAGATTCTCTCCAGCCAAAATCTTGGATCCAAACTCCCATGAATTTAATAAAAGCTAGGGTTCTACTCCTGAAATTACAACTCAGTTTCAAGAAAGCTGAACCAAGTTTATGAACTGGTAGTATGTGTTCAGAACACTACAGTGTGGTCACATAAAAAAAGTTGTGATGACTTGAAGATAATCATTCTGAGGCCTCTTTCCGTACAATCTCTCACACATGGTCTGTGTGTGCCTAGACAGGCATGGGGTTGCAGCATGCTTAGACCTGTTCCTTTATTTCAACAAACAGGGTTGCCCCTATGGGGATGCAGCACCTGGGACATCCCCCTACTCAGTTACAGGACCTTCCCTCTCCCCCACTCCATCATCCCCCCAAGCCAGAGGTGGGGAACCTAAGACCCACAGGCTTAATGCAGCCCCCAGCTCGCCTGGATACAGCCTTTGGGACTCTGAGCTGGAGAACACAAAATCTATTAGCCTAGGTCCCCCTAGCCCCCTATCCTGGGAGGGAAATGTGTGACAGATTTTTCTG
Source organism: Pelodiscus sinensis (assembly GCF_052426305.1). NCBI lineage: Eukaryota > Metazoa > Chordata > Testudines > Trionychidae > Pelodiscus > Pelodiscus sinensis. The sequence continues at coordinate 154,340,055 of NC_143053.1, forward strand.
TGGGTCAGCACCTTCTGACCAAAAAAGGTTCCCCTCCCTTACCCCAAGCCTTCCCTCTTTGCCCTGCCTTAGGAACTAGCAGGGGACCTGGTGCTGGCAGCAGGGGTCAGCCCCCATATTCCCCAGCAGCAGCCACAGAAAGACTAGTGACCTGGCTCTAGATCATTCTACTTCCTCAGCTCCCAGCCACATTGCTGAGGGAAAAGGTGGGGAGCCTGCTCCGCTCCACCGACTCCCAGCCATGTTGCTCTGCTTCCTGCTCCTGCTGGTAATGTGTAGGAAGCGGTCCTGCCATTTTTCCTAAGCCCTTTCCCCCGCAAGCGACATGGCTGGTGCCAGTCAAGTGGAGTGGCCTGGACCAGGCACTCTGTTTTCTGCCAGTGAGAGCAGGGACAGGCCCAACCACTGCTGCTGGTTCCAGGTCCCACTAGTCCCCTGATCCACCCTGGGCCCAGCAGGGCTTCCAAAGCACAGGATTCAGAGTGGTTGCCCCAAATCATCCTAAGAACACGATGGGTCTGGCAATAAACTGCTTCCTAAGCAGTCACTAAAGAAATGTTTTGGGCAGTGAGGAAAGGGAGAGTTCATGTTATCCAAACAGAAAAGAAAAACACCCCTATATAAACGTTTACGTCACTACGGTAATTCAGTGTGAAGTTTCTTAACAAAACATTAGTTTAATGACTAATGCTAACAGACTTTTGCAGAAAAGAAAAGCCATAATGAATCGGTGTTTGCAGTGTGAATGTAACCGTGTTGATCCTAGGGTCTGAGAGAAACCAGGTGGGTGAGGTGCTACCTTTCATTGGACCAAATTCTGTTGGTAGAAGGGAAAACCTTTGAGCTTCCCTTTGTTTTCATTCTGGTTCAGTTGAATCAGTAGCATTTGCTAAAATCCATAAATGTTCACTGGAACAAAACTTGTTTGTGTGTCCTGGTAAAAAGTTATTAGGTTTTACAGGTGTGGGTTTTTGTTTGGTTGGTGGGTGGGGTTTTTTTTAAAGGAAAACTCCCAGTTGTTAACACCTCCTCCCTTAGAATTTTACTTGGATTTCAGTGTGATTAGTGTATCAAGTAATTTCAGCTCATCAAAATATCCTTTAATACAAGGATAGGAATCTAAAGAGGGTTAATGATACTATCCTTATTAATTGGGGGCAATACTCAGAAGCAGCATGAAGGTGATCAGCTCAGTTATAAGGAAGAGGAGGCAAGTTTTCTAAGCTAAGAAAATTGCATGGTTGAACTTTGTTTCCAGATCTGCATTTGTTCGGCACCTGTTCCGCCCTTCTCCCAGATCTCCTTACCAATGGACTGGTGATAAATTACAGAAAGAGGAACAGAACAACTTCTACTGGGAAATAACTATAGTTTAATATCCTACATAGGATTGACAGCTAAACTGAAGCCATTATATCTGCCAATGACCTAATCTAAATTATGGAAGCCCAAAAGGTTTGTATAATAGGCATCTGTGTGCTCCTTGGAATTCTGGTTTACCATCCTGCTCTCTGATGTTTTTTAACCAGCCACGTTACTCAAAGCCCTTCGCTTGCTGACAGAGCTTTCTCTCTACTAGACATTGGGCTGCTTCTCACACTCCCACCCATGTAAAAAAGACAATTTTGGACCTTCAGCATTGCTGCAAGTCGGGTCTTCTTCCCAGACCTTGTTCTCCCCAGCGCTTTCCTAGGACTGGTTCACCTTTCCAGCTGGAGAGAGGCCTATGGTGGATTTAGCATGCTTCCACAAATGGCCCTTTCCTCAGAAATCTTCTTAATCTGCTTTTAGAGGCTTAATTCAGCCCTGGTTTACATGCTGTAACGTGAGTCAGCATTTTGCTGGACAAGCTGAGCAGAGAGTTTGCCATCTGGTGAGCAGCTTGTTTGACTGCTTTCTCTTTAAGCATTGTGGTTTAAGGATCGGGAAGCTAGACAAAATCTTAGCAGATAAGTATAGAGACAAATACAAACATCAGGCTCAAGAGTTTCCTTATGGTATCCCCCAAATATGGGAAATGTAAATCTTGGATGGTCCTTGATCATTTGGTGTAAGTAAACATTTCTTACTGGTACTGGAGAGGGAGGGCACACCAACTAACAGGGGCCATGTGAACTCACCATGTGACTCCGCTATGCCCCCATCCCGGGACCCACATGCTCTTTCTCTCCACTCCCCATCCCATGTTCCTGGGAGGAAGGGAGCCTGGAGGCAGTATGGTAGCCAGAGGTGTTGCTGTCAGTTCTGTTCCTTTCACCTTGCACCTCCCAATGGTGAACTTCCCAGCCCTTCTATGGAGCTGCTATGTCGGTGTACAGGGATGGGGGACAGGGCTGGCAGTTCTGTTCCTTTTCCCACTGGAAAGGGCAGGGGGAAAAGGAGCTGAATGCCGGCAGCTCCTCTGGCTGCCCTAGCACTCCCAATCCCACCACCAGGTCCCAGCCCTGTTCAAAGAGATGTAGCAGCCAGTGGAGGGGCTGGAGATGGCTGGCAGGGAGTCTTTCGGGTACGTCATACTGTCTAAAAACAACTTTCCAGTGTGGTGTACTCAACCATATTGGCCCATTTGCACCACTGTTCTTGACTCACTCCAGACATCTCTACCTGTCCATGGGTATGTTTCCATTAACTCATTGATCTATGGTTTGTCAAGTCTTACTACAACCTTGAATATGGAGGAGGACTCATTACATGTGTAAGAAATTGATACCACAGCTAGTTCTAAAGCGTTTAGTGAGGGTGTGCTCAACAAAGGACTTCCAAAAAGCAACCTTGAATAAAAATCAAAGAACTGGTAGAATAAGTTGAAAACAAAATCTTAAGAGAAAAAGGAATTCAGGAGAGTTGGCAGTTTCTCCAAGAGACAATATTAAAGACACAACAGCAGACTATCCTAATACAGATAAAAGAAAAAATAAGAGGTTAATATTGCTGCATTAGGAGCTTATCAATGACATGAAACTCAAAAAGGAATTTTACCAAAATGGGCACATTAACATCTTACTGAGAAGTAAAATAGAATAGCACAAGTATGATGGGGGAACAGAATGGCTAAAAAGAGTTTCACTGCACAAGGGACATAAAAAGCAATAATAATGGAGTCTATAGATGCTTTATGATCAAGAGAAAGATGAAAGATGGTAGAGTTACACAATTTAATTGAGAAGTGGAGCTAATTATTGATGCCATCAAGAGGGCCAAGGTGTTTAATGACTACTTGGTTTTAGTAGTCACTGAAGAGGTTAAAAAGGCATCACCTCCCCTTAGTGCCCAAGCTTTCCTCTCTTCCTATCCCTATTCTGACCATTCCTGCAGGCTCCCAGCATAACAATGAACCTGTGAAAGACCCATTAGGTGGTAACCTATTTAACAGGCATATGCCAACTGGGAGGTATATGCTGCCAGTTTCTGAACGTATTGACAAAAACAGTTATGCATTACTGTAATATGTCAGCAAGTCCTTAGTTTAAAATTGCTTTAAATATTTCATTACTTTGTTGCTGAAGATTATAAATCCTTGCATAGATTTTACATGAGTATTCAGCTTTACCCTTAAGTTTGGCTCTTCAAACAAATAGGTTTTCTAAAGTGAATTCTTCAAATTATTGCCCTTATCTAAAATACAGGCAGTCCCTGAGTTATGCGGATCTGACTTACGTCAGATCCGCAGTTACGAACGGGGCTTTTCTCGCCCCGGAGGACGCGAGCAGCGGGATGCCCAGATGCACCGCGGTCCCGCCGCCCGCGTCCTCCGGGGCGAGAAAAGCTGCTCCGCGTCTCCCTGGTCTGCTGGGGTATTTGCACAAGATCATGCCAGTGTAGACATAGCCCTAGGGTATATATAATATAGCCCTGAGGCCTAGTCCACAGGTAAGCCTCCTGACTGCTAGGAAGCTGGGTTGTTGTGGGGGGGGGGGGGGGAAGGACCCAGGCCTTCTCGCTCCTCTGAGTCCCAGCCCAGGGCCCTGTTGGGGATTCCTGCCAAAACATGCCAAGTTTCCAGAGGAGAAGGACGTCCTGGAGGATAATCCTCCACTCTGGGCCATTTCCTACTGTTTCCAGCATGCTGCTCTGCTCTCAAGGCATTGCTCAGCGGTTCGACACTCCTAGATGGTCTGCTTGGCTGGGGCTGTTGCTGGGGCGGTGGCAGCTGAAGTTGCTGCTCCTGGGGTGTTCAGGCCTCAGCTCCTTCCTCTCTGGTGGTCTGCCCTGACTGAGTGGCTCCCTGGGCTTTTATACCTGGTCTCCTTTGCGAGCATGCCCAACGTGGCCGTGAGGGTGGGGCGCTTTCAGCCAGCTGGGCCAGGGCAATTCCCTGCTGTTCAATGCAGAGTGTGGGGCGGTGCAACGCCCCATCACACTCCCTTCACTGCCTTGTTGAAGAGAGCCCTTAAAGCAGTGGTTCCCAAACTTTTCGGCATCATGCCCCCTTTTTGATTTTTGAGAAGCCCTCACGCCCCCCTGGAATTTCTTCACGCCTCTCCTCCCCAGTTTGGGAACCCATGCCTTAAAGTTACAACACCATTTTCTTTCAGATAGTTGGACAAACGTGTTTCCCTTTCTTTACTTCTATTTGATGATCTAACCTCAAGAGAACTCTCAACCAAAATCAGTATAAACTCCTTTGTTAGGTCTAAAATCTTTGGAAACATATGATGACATTATGACATTTCATAAACATCTATTGTTATGGAGCGCACTCACAATAAATTAATGTTCCTCTTTACTAAAAACAATGAACTTTGTTATGAGCATACTAAACTGCAGTGACTGATTAATTTTAAAGAATATCTTTGTTTTAGTGCATTAAATATGAAGTATTTATGATGAAGTAAAACTACAACATTTTTATTCTCAAATGCAGTACTTTGGATGCAGTACCTTCTGCAGGTCCAGTTTTCACAATCTGGCATTCAATGGAAAACATTCTCCATTTTCTTTAGAAAGAAATTGTGAGAACTTTTTTTGTTTTGTTTTGTTTTTTAAGTGTTGTTTGCTATATTTGGGTTCAGTGATTTGGCTGGAAGGGAGTGAATAGGAAAGAGAGGAAGAGAAGAGGGAGACAGTAGGCAGGGACAGAGCCTGGGCAAAGTGGGGTCAGGGACTGAGATGGAGCAGGGGTGGCATATGGGGCAGTACCACAGGACCTGCCCCCACTCTGCCCAGGCCTCACCCACTCCCCACTGTCTCCCTCTTTTCTTCCCTCTTTCCTGCTCACCCCCTTGCCTACTTAACCAGCAGTTTTATCCACCACTCATGTTAACTCACCTTGGGCAGTGAATGTGGTACATCAAGATATGTGTCCCTGTAAGTGCTCCTCTACCTTGCCTCCTCCCCGCTATTTTAAAGTTTTCTTAGTGGGATTTCACAGTGCAGCCCTGTATTGCCTCAGCACAGTGCATGAGAGTAGGCTGCATTCGTGGACCAAACACACACTGTTAATGAAGATGCATGGGCATGTGTGCACCTGAAGTGAAGCAAGCAGCCCACAGGAGGCACATCTTGAAGAACTACAGTTCCTGTGCAGGGTAAGTGACCTGCCTTCCTCTGTGTCTACTGAAAGTAGGACAAGAAATAACTGGCTAAAAGGAGATTTAGGTAGACATCTAACCTAAATCTCCTTTTAGACAGTTATTTCTTGCTCTCCATCAAGCCCAAAACTCACTACAGGTTCAACTTATGAGCTGCCTGCCTTTTATTCTGGTTGTTTATCCAAGCTTAGCCAATCAGCTTCCAGATATTGGTTAACTTCACCTGCTCAGTCATGTGTACCTACACGTGACTGGTAGCTCCTCCCAGCTACATGCATCTCTATTGTAACCGTCAGTTGTCAGTCAAAAGAGGGCTTTCTGATGAGTTATTCCCCACCAGAAGTGAAATCTACCATTACATCACAGGAAATAGAATTATTTCTTATGTTACAGGAAATGGAATTTCCTATTATGCAACAGAACATAGAATCTCCAACAGTAAATAGAATCTTCTATTATGTTACTGGAAATAGAATTACTACATCGCACTGTCTTGCTTAAAGATGGAATTGTCCTATATATGCCATTTTGGTCAGCCATATTGTATATCTTAAATCTAAACTCTAAATTTCTATTTTATTAAAGCTTTAATCTTAAAACAACTTACTGTTACGTGCATTCCAAAGGGTCTTGACACTATCACCACCCTTTTAATGTCAAAGTAAGAGAGTTACAATTTTTCCGACTTTTAAACCCCTTCTGAGATTTTTCTGCAAGCCATTAAGGTGCTGTATAGCATTTCAAAACAGTTAAGGCAAATCTTTTTGCTACATTTTCTGATCTTAAACCCTGACATTGTTTTAAACATTCTTCTAAGACATGACAGCCACTGAAGTTGGCATAAGCCAGCCACAAGAATTAATTTATGGTTTACTTCTTCTATGGTTTATATATATTTTTATGTGCAGAGGCATCTGACTGTGCATTCATGTATGGATGCAAAGTATATTTTAGAAATCTTTATAAGTGAACAATCTCAATTAATATTCATCAGCCCATAAAATGGCCCATCTGACAATGCCCCCCCCATATTAGAGTTCTACCAACGACTCACTAGTTATTTTTTATTAAAAGTGTGTATGTGTAGGTGTAGTTCCTACACCACCTCCTCATATTAATTCTCAGAAATGGCTGGACCACTACTACTCAACTTCTAAAGAGAACTTTGTACTTGGGCTTGAGAACAAATATGCTGAATCTCAGCCTCTATTCTTAACCTGGTACAGATTATTTCAACAGGAGCTATTGATTTATCTACATACCACCATGTTACAGATCTGTTCCCCATCCTGTATCTAACACGGGGGACAATTGACACTCTGCAACACTAAGGAAGCAAGTATAAGGTACAAACAGAACAAAAATGTATTTAACAGGACCCCAACAAGAATAATAAATAAGATATAAACAGTATAAAGCACTCCACTCTTAACCCACAAACTGGCTTGATGCCAAGAATCCCAAAATAACTCAGGTAGGTATAAAAATAAATCAAGGAGATTAATCCATCACCATGTCTGATGGTTTCACAGGACAAGGACCACTCTCAGATTTGGGAGCACACTGGGGCTACAGTGACTGCCAGGAGACAGGCATATAGAACCACAAAAGCAGCACAAGGTTCCAAGGATGACACCACTACAGGGTCAGGTAAGCAGGTCTTCTCATCTGCTCTTGACCCGTTGTCTTGGCTAGACCATAATATACACTGGCTGCCACTGGGCAGAGAGCAGTCCTTCTAGAGTCTCATAATAGGAAAGTCCAGGCAGCTTACACGGATCACAAGACCCTGTTTCCTCCTTAGGTTTCCCACCTTGAACAGAAAAGGATACCACCTGGCAAACAAGATGAGGATATCAATATGGAGGGCAATCCACAACTTAGGGAAACAAAATAGCAAGTTGGAAAAATAACCCTACCATCTGTAAAAGATGAACTAAGTTCTAGGCAACTGGAAATGACCCTTTGCAATGGAAATGTTTACACGGTTTTTATTATTGACATTAGTGCTAAACAAGAAAAAAAAATTCAAGCTAGTGAGCCAAATTGAACTCTAGTACAAATGTATGCAGGCCAATCAATGAGAGTTGCCTGCCTATGTCAGAGTGGAGTTTGATCCATTGGTCTTTACTGGCTTGAAATAACAATGTTCCATGGTGCATAGCTGAAGCAATAAACTTTCTATTCTGTGAAGATCAAAATTATCTAGAAAACTTTCAAAAATGCTTTGCTGGGTAACTGTCACAGGTGGTTTGTTGAATTATTTTAAAAATGATTTTACATGCTTTCCCTGTGCTCTGTGCATATTACTGCTGTTTATGCTGCCATTGAGTTGCACAGGTGGAGTCCTATACAAAGAAATAATGGTAAATTCTTACAGCAGAGACACCTGAAGCTCAGTGGAAGTGTAGTACTGTCACTTCTGGAGAAAAAGGGAATCCAGGAAGAGGAGAACCTGGAATCTTTGATTCTCCCATTTTTTTCACAACTTCCTGCTGCAAAGCCCTCATATGTCTAATTCTGTGGCTTCTTACAGAAGATTCCCCAGACTGTAAGTATTATTAAGAAGTCATTTTTTCAGACCACCAGAATAGCTTTCCTCAGATTTAATCTTGAACATTTACTGGGCAGCTGTAGCGCAGTCCACTGCATGATGGCATTGTGGATTCTCAGCACCTTTAGGATGAGGTGCAAGTTCTAGAGGATGAAATGTCTGATCTCCTCTTGTCATGACTGTCGCTGCTGGAATAGCCTGGCACCAGCTGAGGGTGAGAACTAGGGTGCCCTACATGATACTCAGACACTGAAACAACAAACCAGGGATTATCAGATCCTCATGGCTGCATCTAACACAGTTCATAATTTGAGCTGCGTGCTTTTCTGCAGGAACCTACATGTTCAAATTGGGAACGACTAAGATCACTTAATGGACAGTGTATGAACAGTTCTGGACAACCTTTCATCCAGGCACAAAAAGCAGCTGCTATAAATATCAGCTTCAGTTTGTGGAACTTGGTGTCAGAAGCAGAGCTACCTCCCCTTCCAAACAAGAGTCAGAGACTATGGAAACATGCCCAGCAGCTGTGATAATGTTCACCTAAGGTAAGAAATAGAATGAGCTGAAGTCCATGGTGCTTTAAAAAGGTTCAGCATCTCGCATTACTGGTATTGTAACATCTTTCTCGCTGGCCTTGACAGACAGGGTAATCTTGGTCCAGTCATATTCATTCCCAATACTGCTCCTGAGATTATTTCCCTAGCCCATTGCTTTAACCGTATCGCTTCTTGGTTTGTATTGTCCATTGGCTTCCCTTTCTCTACCTTAGCAAATATAAAACTCTCACTTTCAACACTTCTCTCCGCCCCACCTGTCATCTCTCCTTTAGCATTGAGAATTCTCGTCTCCCGCCCTCCCCCGCAAAACTATGCCAAATTCCAGAATGTATATTGGGGCACAATCCCCCCATCCTTGCTTTGACGGATATGTATGTTAGATATTTTTTTTAAACAGACCATGAGCATCCAGTGGTTTAGTTGGGGGAAGGCTCTTCTGTCCCAAGCCGCCAGCCTGGCCCCACCCACACTCCACCCCCAGATTGTCTACTATAGCCATTCTGGGGTGGAGTGTTGCTGTCACCAAACGCATACCCTCCCCATGCTCTGGGGCCAGGGAGGCGTGGTCGCACATCGCCCATCCTTCCTGTGTTCCAGCCCAGGGAAGCTGGACCTGCCCTCCCTGAGGAGTGGGGGAGGGGGAGGGAGAGCAGCTTGGCTCCCATGGGGAGGGCGGGGCCTCGGAAGAAGAGGCGGGACTGGGAATGGGGCTGGGGGCTTGCCTTCCCCAGCCCTACCTTCACCCACCACCCATGACTGAGTACAAAAGGTGTTTTCTTTCCACTTTATATTCACAGATGTGAAAAAGTCAAATGAATTTATTTCAGATTAAAAGCCAAACTTGTGTACACAGCTGTAGTAAGAATAAAGTTACAGCAGAACAGTAGCTGGAGAATAATCTTCCTGTTTTCAAGTGGTGCACAGTCGCAAACTGATTTGTTAACATAACACAAGGGCTGGATGCACAGTGGGAGGCTGTGTTTATTCCAAACTTACTTGTAATGTATTCAAGTATTTGCTAATTAATATTCAGAATGCAGATGGGATGACAAGGTAGTTTTTTATTTGGATTAGATATATTGGGATGGGGGGGAGTTTAAGTTTGACACCAAGTTAGGGCTAGTGTTTGTATTCTATGGGGCAAGACTTCAGGCTTCCATCAGCCTGAATTGTGGCATTCTTGTACTTTGAGCAGCACTCATGCAATTTCTGCCATCAAAAGCAGCACTCTCTTTTTAAAGTGTTGTTTTAAAATTTTAGCCACAATCTACACTGGGTAAAATATAGCCCCCTTCCAGGTTTGGACCTGAAGTGGAAACACAAAGGAAGGCACAATATTATCTGCAGAGTGTAAGTTGAATGCTCCCACCCTCCTGAAATATGTGAAGGGGTTTGGATTTCTCTAATATTTTCCCCCAAATTAATAATAATGTAATTTTGCTGTCTGGCTCACTGGATGGTAGTTCCTTCTAGATGTGTGTCTGAGACACTTTTAGGCAGGAGTCCAGGATATATGTTATCTGTAGCTTGAGTTATAAAAAACTATCCTCCTATTACATTTGTGGTTATGTAGTACTACGAAGGGGTCAAATTAACTGCTCTCTTCACTATTAAAGAATAAAAGTGAAAAAGGTTGCAACTAGCTCTTGCCCCAGAAGACTGTTTAATTGAAGTTCAGGAAAGATTTTTCAGTAGAAGCTAATTTATGTACAAATATAGTTCCATTTACTGCCATTAGACTGCTTTTGAAACTCTTGCCATTGCTGCCTGGGTCCTGCTTTATAGAATGGGGTCACATGGATGGTACCCTGGGATGGAAGCATTTAAATAGGTGGCATTGAAGGGAGTAGGGCACAGAAAGGATTTTAAATGTATGTAGAGCCTCTGTCTTGGAGGTCATCAGTGGGGAAAGTTGTTGCAAGCAGATGACTGATTGATGGTATATGGGAAATGACTACAGAGATCTACTTGATTACATGACTGAGGCTCAATGTAGGGAGATGTGCTGGTATTGTCCGTACTGCATCTGATGTAGGGCTCTCTCAGGACTTCCTGCAATCTCAGTGTGACACTACTTTGACCTCATCAGAGCAATCAGACCCTGAGAGAGTGACTACCGCACCCCATCAATGGGTTTTACTTTATAGGTATTTCAAAAAACGATAGCATAATATTGTCCTCAATTTACTCCCTGGCTATGTCTACACTGGTGGCTGCTTGCACAAGAACAACTGTTCTTGTGCAAAAACTTGCTGGGTGTCTACACTGCACGCACGTTCTTGCGCACGTAAATTTACAGTCTAGTGTCGGAAAACAGGGCTTCTTCCGGAAGAATTATTCCTCTTCCCACAAGGAATAAGTCCTCTTGCGCAAGAGCTCTTGCGCAAGGGGGCAGTTTAGACAGGCAACATGAATTTCTTGCGCAAGAAACCCCTATGGCTAAAATGGCCATCAGAGCTTTTTTGCGCAAGTGTGTGTCCACGCTGCCATAGATGCTCTTGCGCAAAAGCACATGCCAGAGTAGACGTGATCTTGTGGAAGACTTTTTGTGCAAGAACTCTTCCATAAAACAGTTCTTGCTCAAGAAGCTGCCAGTATAGACATAGCCTGAGTTGAACCATTCCTAAAGTTTCCATCCAACGCCACCTTTCGATTAGCTCCCTAGTTTCCAGGGGCAGGGCTGTCCTTACTCAGATGCAGAATATGCAGCTGTTAGGGCATCTGAACATTTGAGGGAGCACTGGGTTTTTAATGTCCACCCACCCGCTCTTCCTGTCCCTGATCTGTGACTCTGCTTCTTCTGGAGAGGATCTAGTTAATTTGAAAGTGAAAAAGCCTGCCAGAGCTATTAGCAGAACACTAAACCTGTGAAAGAGCCACTCAAGTGGTAAGGAAGCCATTTAACAGGCATTAGCCAACCCTAGGTACATGCTGCCAATTTCTGAATTTACTGTGTTAGTCTACAGACTTGAGTTTAAAATTTGCTCTAAAAACTATTCCATTGGTCTGTTCCTGAAGATTATAAAATCACATCTCTAAAAAACATCATCACCTCGGGCTACCACCAGGGATAGGGGCACAAGTTTAATAGTACTGCATGGGGCCCCATAAATCCTAAGGACATTCCTGCCCTGGGAACTCCGAGAGACCCCCTCCTCTTTGCACCCTAACTGGAGCTAATTGGACCCAATGGAAAGCATGACTCACCATAGCTTTGAGTGTTAGCCTTCGAGCCTATGGTGACTCATCTGTAGAGTGCTACATTCCTATTGTTGTGCTGTTGGGTTTGGCGAAACCTCATTGAAACTGGTAGGCATAGCATCAAGCTGCTCTATGAAACAAGAGTTTATAGAATCATAGAACACTAGAACTGGAAGGGACCTCGAGAGGTCATCGAGTCCAGTCCCCTGCCCTCATGGCAGAATCCAGTACTGTCTAGACCATCCAAACCAATAGATACGCCTGTCCAAAACACAGGCACAACTTGACTCTTATGATCAATTTCTCCAACCTGCTAGATCCCAAATTTTAGCTCATTGCTCACATCAAAAAGGGATAATGTTTTACAGCAGTGGTCCCCAACCTTTTGAGGTTGTCGGGTGCCAGGGGGCGTGGCCGTTCGGCCGCCGGGCGCCAGGGGGCAGGGACACTTGCGTGCCTGGGGGCGGCCCCCCCATAGCTGCGTGCCTGGGGGCGGCCCCCCCATAGCTGCGTGCCTGGGGCCGGCCCCCCCATAGCTGCATGCCCGGGGGCAGCCCCGCCATAGCTGCATGCCCGGGGGCCGGTGCCCCCTCCAAGGGCCGCGCGCCCGGGGCTGGCCCTCCCCGCCGCGCGCCACGCGCCCGGGGCCGGCGCTCCCTCCCCCCCCGCCAAGCGCCGCGCACCCTAGGTCGGCGCTCCCCCCCGCCAAGCGCCGCACGCCCGGGGCCGGCGCTCCCCCCCGCCAAGCGCCGCGCGCCTGGGGCCGGCGCTCACCGTGCGCCATGTGCCCGGGGCCAGGCCAGCCCCAAGCACCTGGTGGGCACATGCAAATGCCCCCACAGGCGCCATGGCGCCCGCGGGCACCGTGTTGGGGACCACGGTTTTACAGGGTTATTACACTACCTACACCAGTTTGCTATAAGCCTAAGCAACTTGCTATAAGCCTGTGCAACTGAAATGAGAATGGAGCTACTTTGCAAGGGCTTGAATTTGTGTTAAAAAATAAACTACTGATTTGGATACAAAAGAGAATTTTTGGAAAGACTAAAGCTAATCATAAGGGAAAGACTGAATATCAGAAGTTCCTGCTCTCTTTGTGACCGTCCTCTTTAAACTAGCCTTACCAAAGAGAATATGAAAATAGCAGCTCAGCCTGGAAATGGGGAGGAATCTTGCTCGAGGTTAATCATGTAGTCTTGGAGGAGAAAGACATGACATCATGATAAACTGAATGTAATAAGGGTTTCCACTGGTATTAATATAAGACAGCGATGTCCAAGCTCAGCTGGTAATTGGATCTGACAGCTGGGAAGGCTGGTCACGTTGCATACATCAGTAACGTTGATCTATTAACTTTTTTTTCTAAATGTCAGGCAGATGTTTCTTTGTCACTTGTATGTTTGCCTCTAATGACCCCAATGACCACTCTCCCTTATAGATAAAAAGTTCAGCATTCTACCTGTCCTCCAACGATGCACTCAGATTATTTCAGAGTTTATTTCTTACCTGCGGCACTGAGCCCAAGGCTGTCAAACACTAAATGTCAGGATTTTATTATATGAATTTAAAATGAGGTTAATTTAAAATGTATTTTAAAAGGAGGAAATCTATCAGCTGGCTTGGGGCAGATAAAGCAAGGCATGAAGAGCTCTGCGCACGGGTGCACTATGAGAAATGAAGCTTTCACTGCCAGGGTGTCCCCAAAATAATTCTAGTGCAGTCCCTGGGAATTGGGGCTGGGAACACATTAAAAATCTTCCTGTCAGTGCTCTGAGCCACCTGTGCTCTTTGAGATGCCACATGATGGTTTGCATGTCAGTACCCAACAGCAGGAGGGCCTCCCCGATAATCGGAGTTGGATGGTGAACTGAGATTGCACCACTACTTATTTACTATTTCATCAGTGCCTAGGAACCCCAGCGCAGGAGGTGTTGTACAAACATGCGCTGAAAGGCAGCCCCTCCTCCCCCACCCCACAAGCTTCCAATCCAAAGAGGACAAATAGTGGCAGGGGAAACCACTATGACGAGTGACGATGTGTCTTGCCTCAGTCCACACAGCTTGTCACTGGCTGAACTAGGATTTAGAGCCTATGTCTCCTGACTCCCCTCCCATGCCCTGTTTGCTAGTTCATGCTGGCTCATGCCTCAAAATTTAACACCTTCTCCTGCCTGGAGGTAAGGCTTGTGTAGGGCTGGGTGATTTGGCGTAGCACTTTCTGAAAAAGAGCAGTGCTTTGGGTTTTGTTGATCAAATACCCCAAATCTGGGGCTCAGATTTCTGGTTCTGGCAAACATCCAGTTCCTACAATTGTCCTGCTATGGCCCTGCACTGCATTGTGGTGGAGGTCAGGCCTAGATTTCCTAGGGCGCAAAGAAAGGCAGCATAAAGCCACCTTGAAATCCCCCTGGCTCAGCTGCTCCTCATATGCTGTCTCCTGCGAGGTGCAGCCCAGAATCTCACCCTGCATGTTGATGGACAAACTCTGCTGTCACTCATGTTCCTGCAGCCCCCACTGGTATTAGCAGTGGCTGGATGGAAGTGATTGAGGCCTATTGTTTTCAGACATTTGTAGGCGGAAGGGAGAGGACAGAGGATGCCAAGTTTGATTTTCTCTCTCAGCTTCTTTTTTTAAAGCATCAGAATGAAAGCCTGTGTGTGTGCGTGGGAGTGCCCCATTCGACAGAGCATCCAGGCTCCCAACTGTTGTATAGAAAAGGCACATACCTCCAGGCACTATCACTCCAGCTCTGTCGGGCTTCCGCAAAGGGGGTGCTGTCAGAATGTGAGAAACTGAGCTTGCTACTGAGTGTGTGGCTAGCTACTGTGAAACCCATGTTTGAGAGCTGGATTTGTGAATTATCATAAACTAGTGAAGCCTATTTTGTTATCCAAAAATACATCCTGTACATCTGTGGTTCTCAGCTGGGTGTCTGTGGCCCCTTGGAGGGCTGTGAGCAGGGGCCTGCCAAAATAAACTAGAGAGCAGAGCTGGCATTAGACTGACTGGGGCCCATCATAGGAAGCCCAAGCCTGAGTCCTGCCACATGGGGCTAAAGCCCTTGCCTGCTCCCAGCCAGGATGAAGTGTGCTCGTGGCATGTGTATGTGCTTGTCAAAGTACTCCCATGCCTGGACAGAACTGTGGAGCAGCACCAGCAATAAGTTTCACTCTGAGTAAGTGAAACGGAAATAAGATTGTTGCTTTTCTTGTACAGGCTGAACACCTTTAGTCTGGCATTCTCTGGTCTGGCAATATTCGTGGGCCGGATTTTAGTTAGCCAGTTTTCCACTTTGCACAGGTGTGGCCAAGTTTCCTGTAGTCTCATAAAGTTTTACAGCCACTAGTCCTGGGTGCTCAGTGTTCTGTGCTGTTCTTTAGCTCTAATTTACCCCTAAATGTCTTCTAATAGCCCAGTAAACAGTGGACGTGATGGTAATGCTGCTAGACAATACTGACCTGCCATGATCTGGCAAAATCTCTGGTTTGGCACTGGCCAGGTCCCCAGGGTGCCAGACTAGAGAGGATCAACCTGTACCTACATATCCTTTTTAGTTTTATTGTAGGTGTGTGTGTGTGTGTGTGTGTGTGTGTGTGTGTGTTTACCTATAGAGCTATTAATTTAGCGCATCTTTTAATCAACTAGATATGCAGCACAATAGTTGTTGTCAGGAACACAGACAGGATTGCCGGGTCCCTAGGTGGGAAGAGGAGGGCAGATTCATGCTTCCTGGAAGGGGCGGGGCCTTTGGGTGGAAAGGGCAGAGCTGTGCACAGCCAGCCCTCAGCACTACTTGGACTGCACCGTGCCCCTTCCCCTCCCCGTAGGGCATGGGGCTCTGGGGCGTACCATGCGGGACTCCGACAGCAATTCTAAAGGGCCCAGGGCTGTGGCTGCTATCGCTGCCTCAGTGGCAGTGGCCGGGAGCCCCAGATGTTTTAGAATCACTAGGCCCAGAGCTACTGTCCCTTTTGCCCACCCTTTTCCTCATGGGTGGGCCTGGTTATTGTGGTACAGGTGGGTTGTGGAATGTTTATGGCATGGTCAGGGCTCAAAGAAAAAGTTTGAGACATCAGTGTTAATATCTTCATAATTTCTTAACCCTGACATTCTGGACTTGCCCCCCGCTCTCCTTGAGACAGAACCAGAACTATCCCACATCCAATTCTATGGATATCAGACATGCATAGTAGGGAGTGGACATCAAAACGCAGCCTTGTGCCAAGACACACTCCAGAGCTAATACACTAAGAATCCCACCCTGGAAACATTTGCACACATGAATTGCATACTCAGTCTCATTAGAGAGAGATGAAATGGATCATATGAAATTGGTTACGTGTGTGCATAAGTGTTTCACGGATTGGCACGTAAGAGGGAGCTTTTTGAAAGTGAAAACTTGCCTACTCTCACTGAAAATTAATGGCATTTGGGCATCTAATTCCCATTTGGGCCTTTGAAAAATCTCACCTTTCTCCTCCTCCAAATGTAATCGGGAACCTTGAACGTAATGAGTTAATTTTCAGAGCTATTAACCCTTCCTTTTTCTTCAGACCCTTTATAGACCTAAATTGTACTGATTACTGAGCAGTTGTGGCAATGTAGCATATCTACATAGGCTTTTCCTTTTTCCTTTTTCCTTTTTCCTTTTTCCTTTTTCCTTTTTCCTTTTTCCTTTTTCCTTTTCTTTCCAACCTTGTTTTAGGAGTTCTACATGGGGGAAACTATTATAGCAAAGAAGATACAAACATATTGCAAAACTAGAGCTGCTGGAAGAGAAAAAGAGAGTTGAAACCAAAGCACAAGATTTTTCAAATACAAATATAAGGGTACCCAGAGGCTAATGTTATTGCTGTGTCCTGCAATAGAGCCATGTTGGGATTGATTCAGATATTCACAGCCATTTTTGTAAAAAAAAATTGTAATTGGGAAATGATGTGAGTGTCAAACAATATGCCACTTGAATTGAGGCCTTGCAAGGGGGGTTAAAAAAAGGAAAATGGTGAAAACTGCATAACATGTCACCCTCCCGGCCATGCTCTGAAATAGTTCCCTGCTTTTTTCAATTAGCACCCATGGCATACTGTCATGTATCATTTTATATTTCCATGGAGAGTACGTTCCTCCATAAGAGAAATTAAAATGATGGAAAAGCTGGTGTGCCACTTTCAATAACATCACCAATGCTTCTGCTTCAATGGTTGGGGAGGGGAGGGAAAGAAAATACTCTAAAGAGATCCAAGGAAGTGACTGTTAGGGAAATAAATTTATAACTCAGCATCCCAGTCTTTTACCTGGAGGAGTAATAATTACATCAACCTAAGAAAACAATACAGGCTTCCTGACAGGGGCTCCTGGATAGGAATAAATTACTTCTGCATATTGTTTGCCTGTGTGGACACGTGACATGTCACAATTATAAAATATTTTGTGTCTCTGGACGGCATGATTGCTACTTTCAATGACTTGCCAATGCAAATGGTTTCCCATTACAATACACCGACTAGAGAAGGCTGTCCTGTCTTTTACAAATATTATCACCAGAGACTATTTCCTTCAAATTTTATTTTTATTTTCTGAAATTCATCCTCCTAACAGCACCTCTCTATTTTCATTGCTTTTTTTGCTTCCCTCCACCCTTGGGCCCAAGCCTCAGCACTAACTGGTTTTCTTTTGTATTCTTCAGTGTGTATTCCCCAAGGTGCCTATGGTCTGCAGAGATGGCAAGCCAAGAAATAGGCCTCACTATGTAACTAGGCCTTCATGAGTAGCACAGGTAGGAAAGCATAAGCTTTGAAATATGTTATGAATGTCTAAAGAATGTGTTACTGGCCACTGAAAATTCTGCAGTACTAATCTGAACCAGCTGCGTACACATCCTACGTCCTTGTTCTGTTTTCTTTATTAAATGTAAAACCTTCTGGTACTATTGGTTAGTAATGTAATGCATACCCCTGAGGTATATGCACTAGGTGGGTAACATGGGCCAGAGTAAGTATTAACTCTTAGAATTGCATGGCTGACTGCATGAGAGCAGGAGGAGATGGATTTACGATTAAACCATCACAAGTGGTGGGCTGGAAAATCTGGCTTCTGATTTCAGTTAGATAGCATTTCTTTGCAACCTTGCATGAGTCACTACCTCACTTCCCAGGCTATGGTCTTCTTTAAAAAAGTGAGAAGGGACAATACATCCCTACTTCCCACTGTTTTTAGTGTTACTCAATTTTTTTTATAAAGTGCTTTGAGATACTCCAGATGGAAGATACTATAGAAATACCAGGTTGTCTTGCCAGTTTTGGTTGGACATAATTCTGGAGGGTTCATTACCTGACAATCATTTAAATGAAAGATTCATCTTTAATTTCTGGAGACTCCAGGATAATCATGTAAGGTTGGCAACCCTAGGAAAAGAGTAAACTCAGATCCCTCTTGCATAGAAATGGGGAATTGTTTAAAATTTCTTGAGTAATATCTGTTGTGTGTCATTTATGCAGTTATCTGTACCAGTTGATAGAAAAAATACTGACTGCTTCCTTGAAAGAGCTTCCTTGCTTTTTTTTTTCCCTGTTATTGTTATCAGGGGAGCCTTTAATGATCTGGGCTACTCAAATCTTCCTTTCAGCTATTCATTGTATTAGTGTCTATTCTCTCACTTTTGCTGGGATGTGTTCCATGGAAATGCCTGGTATCTCCAATACGTGATGGTGACAGTTGGTAAATGCAGTATTTCCAACCCAGAAGATAAAACCATTATGAATTAGACCCCTCAAAATCCCAAGACTGGCTTAAAAATCACGAGATTTAAAAAAAAATAAAAACAAACGCATTGGGTTTTTTTTTTTTTTTTTTTTACCCTTTGTTGTTGAATCTTAAGGAGTTGAAGTTTTTTTCCCCCAGCTTTTCAGCAATCACCGGGACTAGAAATGTTTTTTCAATGAAATAAGAGCTGAGATTCTCACCTATTCACTTCATTCAACCAGGAGGGAGGGGGAAGTATTGCAAAACTAGCAATAAAATCAGAACAGCTGGCAGCACCATGTACTGTTAACTGTAGCATCTGTCTGTTTAAACATTTTTAGTGACTACATCACCATGATCCTTAGGCATGAATGACAAGCAGCTGGAAAAAGAACATTTGCAAGGGCGAGACAGAGAAAAATGTATATTCTAAATGCAAATGATGTCAGGGCTAATAGAGCTTTTATCGTATGGTTGCAAAATAACATCTAGTAAACCTAGAGACAAATTCGTCCCAGAAGAACATCTACAGAAACACTAACAAACACTTAAACCTTCCACCAACCCCAGACTTCATGACAGCACCATGGAGGACTCTGCTGTTTGCCAACCTTTTTAAAAATTTAAATATCTTCTACTATTTCCAGACACTGTGATACAATGCTGAGATTTTGAAACAGACTTGGTCCTTGAGCATGTACTTTTCCAGTCAGTAAACTGTGATCTTTAAATGTACTGCTAGACTTGCTCTCTAACACAGCTTGCCTTTCAAGACCAGCCAAATGAAATGCTTATGCAAATGTACAGCCATGGAAGAATGAGGCCATATCCCTTTTTTGAGGCATAAGGGATCTTGCGCAAAAGAGGTTTTTTTGTGCAAAATGGCCCCGGCTACACTCCTTGTTTTTGCACAAAAACCTCTTCCACAAAAAGCGTCAGCAGAGAATATGCAAATGAGAGTGCGACAAATGCTAATGAGTGCTTCATTTGCATTGTCTCTGCTGACAAAAGGCTGCAGTGTAGATGTAGCCTATGAGTCTTCCAGGCCTCCCTCAATTCAGAAGGGAACCTAAACATTGTGAATAGACTATCAACTCAGTCTTGGTCCCATTAAAGTCAATGAAATTAGGTTTGTTGTCTTCTGAAGGAGCAGAACTGGGCACCAGAACTCCCAAAGTTTTAATCATAATAATTAATTTTTCCTTAGCCTGTATAGAGTTCACTGTGAAATGGAACATTTCCTGTCCTTGTGCTTTGCTTTCTAATCTAAATGATTAGTGGTACTAGTGCTAGTAACAAAAATTCCTTTAGATGAGCCCTGAAGAGCCAAAGGTTTGTCTGCTGTAATAGAGACACTGACTTTTATTGCTGTTTTTCTGCATTGTTAATCTTTCCCTGAACTTGCTGCTCCATAGGCTACTACTTCTGCTCTCCACCTGAGAGGTGGCTGATGTTTGAGCATGCCATGTGTTATATAAGGCCTC
Organism: Pelodiscus sinensis; assembly: GCF_052426305.1. Classification (NCBI taxonomy): domain Eukaryota; kingdom Metazoa; phylum Chordata; order Testudines; family Trionychidae; genus Pelodiscus; species Pelodiscus sinensis. The sequence continues at coordinate 154,360,127 of NC_143053.1, forward strand.
ATACGTAATCTGAGATCCATTGGGATGAAAATGGTAAAATCAATGATAAATGTTTATAGTCTGTGTGCAGTTTAATTAATATGTGGTATTATTATAGAGTCAGTAGCTTTCTCATAAAGATGTTCCTTGAAGGTACTGGCCAGCTTTCACTTTCTAAGCTGTTTAAATAGAGCAGGGTTTCCCATCCTATGGTCAGGACCCAAATATGGGTCGCCATTACATTTCAAAAGCGTCGCCAAGTGTCTCCCCAGGTAGCTCTGCCCTCCCTCCTCCCTCCATTTTTGAATTTCCTTGGTTCATCAAGTTTTCCTGAATTGTCAAAATGGGTTCCCGTCTGGAAAACCACTGAAATAGAGGCTGGGTGTTGTTATGTGGAAGAGTGAGTTGGAGAAGCTTTCACACTGTAATTTTGCTGTTGAATAGCAGTTTCCCCCCTAAATCAGTCTCTAATGTTCTGGAATTAAAACACAAAGTCACTTGAATAGCTTTTTTTCTGGTACAGTACATTTAGTTATTTCTTCAAAGGTTATTCCTCAGTCCAACTCTTTCCTTTCTAGATGAATTTGGCTGGTGGTATTACTTGCTATCTACATAGCACATGGCATTTGATATCACTGTATACATAGCTAAACTTGAATGTCGCTAACAACTGGTTACGTCCAGTTTTAACTGCAGTATAAAGAGGGAAAAAAATCTTATAGGACAAAACCATTTTGGCATCCTCATTCCTATATCCATGTACTCTTGAGAACTGGCATCAACATAAAGTGTTATTGTAATGATCCCCTTCTATCAATACAATTGTGAACTTTTGGAATAAAATTACTTCATTAAAATATAGTTGCACAATAACAGAGTAGCTATAATCTTCTACATTTATACATAACACATTCTCAGACATGGAGCCCAAATATTTAAAACATTTTTAATTTAGCTCTTAACCCTTCCTGTACAGTAAATGAGCATCCTCCCAATTTTAGAGATGAGGGAAATGAGACCAAAAATAGCTGAGTGAGTTGCCAAAAGTCTCACAGGGAATCAGTGGTTGGTTAGGAGATAGGACTGAGGGCCTTGAGAGTCCTAATTCTGTGCCACGCAACTGCTGTTCCTTTCCAAGTATTAGCTGCTAATGTAAAAGCACTGTGTCTCCATACATTTGTCACTAAATGCAAACATGTAGAATGCTAGAAATTAAGGATGTTAAATACTGATTAATTGACTAGTCAAGTAGTTGATGGAATTTGCATAGACTACTCAACTAGTTGATAGGCACTTCCGCATTCCTCCTTTGAAATGTACAAGAGCCCACGCTGGGGCTCTTGTATGTTTCAAAGGAGTACAGAACTCCATGTGCAGCCGGGGCCAGTGGGAAGTCCCATTGACTCTGGGCTCCACACGGGTGCTTCTGCTTTGAAAGCAGGCTCCATGCGGTGCTGCCCCTTTGAAACAGCACCTCAGCATTTCAAAGTGGCAGCACTGTATGGAGTCTGGGGTCAGCTGGGGACTCCCTAGCTGACCCCCGGCTCCCTGCAGCATATCTAGGGAACCCGGAGTTGGCTGGGGAGTTCCCAGCTGATCCTGGGCTCCATGCAGTGCTGCCACTTTGAAATGCCAAGCGGAGCCCGGGATCATCTGGGAAGTCCCCAGCTGACTCCAGATTCCGCATGTCATTTCCATGGAATCTGGGATCAGCTGGGGATTCCTGGGTTCCTTGGAAATGCCATGTGGAGCCTGGGGTCAGCTAGTTCTGTGCGGTATTTCAAAGTGACAGCGCCGCATGGAGCCCAGGCTCCATGCGGGCACTTCTGCTTTGAAATGCACAAGAGTCCCCACTGGGGACTTGTACATATCAAAACTGGCATCCTGTGTACAACCCAGGGCCAGCAGGAAGTCCTGCTGACTTCGGGCTCCATGTGGGTGCTTTTGCTTTGAAATGCACAAGAGCCCAGGGCACAAGAGCCTCTATCTGATAGAGGCAGCAAGGGGGGGGGGGGATTAACTAGTCGATTGGACTATCCGATAAGCATTTGCCTGAATCCATAGGTGTGCGCAGCACATTTCATTAAGGTGTGCACCTAAATAATTTTTTTTAAATGCACTTTGACCACCCCCCCATTAGCAACACCCCTGACCCCTGTTAACCATGCCCTTGACTCCCATGCCTCCGGAGGTAACCCTCTCCGGGCAAGATGGGCGCATGACTAAAAGTAAAAAGTGTTATGTGACCCCCGACCCAAGGACTTTCCCCACCATCCTTCTACTAATAGGGATTAGTTTGCCCCCCCCCCCAACCCCTCCCCATGCAACTATCCTGCAATTAAATTAATTCAATGTGTGTGACTTTAATGCAGGGGTGGAGAGTCTGTGTGTGTGTGTGGGGGGGGGAACTCTTAGTGTTCCCTCTAAGAGTTTCCTCCCATGAGCAGAATGAATTTTGTGTTGTGTACCAGTACTGAATTCATGTGCCTTGTTTGGATGTGCCATTGTGGCACCCAAGTTATTAATTAATATCTACCTTTCCCCTCTGCTGCCATGTCTCCTCCCCTTGCTCCATCAACTCCCCTGGTGCCTGCTGCCCCCCAACCCCTCACCCTCCTCTGCTGTCCTGACTCCTGCCCTTCTCACTGCCCTCAGCCTCCCTGAGACCTGCCCCTCCTCCACCAGCCCTTCTCTCCCCTCTGTGCTCGCTCCTCCAGTAGCCCCACTCTGATCATGTGAGCTACCCCTCTTCATCCCTTCGTCTAACACCTCCCTCGCCTCTCTCCTCTGGTGCTGGTCCCTCCCTGCAGGTGTCTGCCCTTCTGCTTCACCCCCAGAATCCCCTGGCACCTGCACCTTCCCTTACCCCTGCACTCTCCTGATTCCTCCCCCTTCCCTCACTGCACCTGCCCCCTTTGCCCTTTTTCCCCTGATGCCCATCCCCTCACTACCCTCTGCCCCCATTCCCCTCATGCCCCTCTGTGCCCTCACACATGACTTGCTCCAACCCCACCTTCCTCATGCCCACCCCTTCTTTAAGCCTTCTCCCAGCACCTCTCCCTCCAATCCCCAGTGCCCTTCCCCTCCCCTCTCCTCTCCCAGCATCACCCTGTCCTCCCTCCCACTGACACCTCCCCTCCTGCCCTTTTCCTCATTGTCTCCACTTCCCCCCTAGCATTTTTGTCTCCTCTACCCTGTCCCTTTGGTGCCTTCCCCTTTATTCCCCTCTCCCTTTCCCCCTCCGTACAAGCCCCTTCCACCCTCCACCCTCTCCCCACCGCAAAAGCCCCTTCCTCTCCCACCCCTTCCTCTTAGTCCCCCCTTACCTTCAGCTTCTGCCTTACAGGGCTGGAGTCAGAGCCAGCCCAAGCTTCAGGGCCGGGGAGGGGCACCCCCGGGCAACTCAACGGTGCTGTGCCATGCGCACCGTACTGCTGAACTGGACTCCCAGGTGCCTCAAGGGCACCGCGTGGTGCTGCTGGGCCGGGTGGGGCCCAGGGTGCAAAAATGGCTCGGGCTAGCCGGCCCGAGACATTAGGGTGTGCCTGGGCACACCCCGTGCACACGCCAGTGCCTGAATCTACTTGAACAGGCATGTCCTGCATTCACTGTATGAAAGGGTTAATGATGGCACAAGGTGTAAGGCAGGGGAGCATCAGTCTTTAAGTTGAAACTGTCCACTGTGCGATGGAGATAAGGTGACAGATCAGTGACTCTGGAGATAGAAGTCCTCCCTCGAGCCTCAGAGGTGGGAGGGGGCAGGTTTTCAAACTGGGGTCATGACCTTCTGGGAGGAGGTAGCAAGTAGATTGCAAGGATTTTTTTCTCTCTGAAACATGGGGGTCATGGTATGGCAACGGTGGAGGACCACTGAGATGGGAAGTCATGTAAAACGTTTACGTGGGGAGCTTAGGATCAGGCATTTCTGAGGAGCTCCACAATCCCTAACACGTTGCTCTTTTTGCTAAACCCAGTCCAAGAAATGAAAAGCAAACAGTCCTGTTGTCAGGCAGGTTGAAGAACCGGAGAGTAGAATGTCTGATGCAGGGTTAACAAGAGAAGACGGCATTGTACTAAGGCAGGTGTTCAAGTTTGCAAAGGGAACAGCGTGGGCAACAACAGAATACGTTTCCCCATACTGCCACACATCACTGCTTTTATGCTGACCTGTCAGCCCCGAGACCGACCTGATCTTAGGGAAGTTTGGTGTGCAGGATTAAACTGCATTTCAGGTGCTAAAACATGCTGAAATGCTTTACGAGGTGATAATCTAAGCAATTAAAACTGTGATGTTGCTAGTAGGGGAAATAAAAGGTAACCAAATTTTAAAAAGGGTTTATAAATATGCAGCCTAGCCCAATAATGTAAGGCATAAACAGCATAAAGCCTATATAATTAGCCTAATATGCTTCACCTGGGATTAAATAGTTTATCAATATGTATTTTGTGATTAAAAAAAATAAACCACAAAAGGGCAGTTTGAGCATGAAATATGGGTTGGACTTCCTTGGTCTGGCACCCTCAGGACCTGACCAGTCCCAGATGAGGAATTTTGCTGGACTAGGGAAGCTCATTTCTGGGCCCACCCCTGTCACCAGCCACCCAAACCATGGCCTTGTTGCCAGCCTCCCACCGGCTTTCCCCTGCCACCAGCCCCTCCGCACACAGGGCTCCTGGCTCCACTGTGGCAGCCCTGCTGCCGGAACGCACAGTCCCACTGCTGGGCTCCCAGCTCCACAGGGCAGACACTCTGCAGGGGTCCAGCTGCACCTCCGGGTGACAAGCCCCGCTTGGGCTTCAGCCTCGCTGGGCGGCAACCCACTGCCTCGCGGCCTCACCAGGCAGCTCCACCGGGTGGTAACAGGGCAGCCGGGTTCTTTGCTGCACCGCCAGGCAGCTCCACTCCTGGGTTCCAGGACCCGCTGCTAGGCAGCCCCACGGCCAGGCTCCCAGTCCCACTGGACAGCTGCACCGCTTGGCAGCACAACCAGGAGCAGGACTGGTTGTGCTGCCAGGCGGCCCTGATGCCTCCCAGTCTCGATGGGCAGTTTCTCTGCTGGGCTCCAGCCCCGCTGCCTCCCGCCTTTCTCCTCCCCTCCCCTGCAGTGTCAGCGTAGGGGGGCAGCCCTACTGCTGGCTCCTGGTTTTGCTGCCATAGGGCAGCCCTGCTTCTGGGCTCTAGCTCCACTGCAGGGTTCCCAGCCTCCAGCCCTCCACCGGGGCTCTCTGGTCGTGGGTCATCCGTGGTGCTGCTGGACCAGAGTCCTGGTTAAGAGAGGCTCAACCTGTAGTGGATTTTGATGGGATTTTTGGTACATGTGATCAGGAAGTGAAATACCATCCACATATGAAAACCATTGTGAAGCACAGCAGTGTAGTGATAATCCCCACGCCCCACCCCTTGGAATGACAAGCCCAGACAGGCTGTGCCAGATGTGCGAGGGACGAAAGGGCACAGGAGACACAAAGATGTCAGAAGTCTGAGTAAGAACAAGCCCTCTTGTGATGATCTCTGCCTACTTTTCTGCTCTCTTTGGTGTGGCTGGTCTCCACAATGTGGTAAATATGCTGGCATTGGCAGATTTTTCTCTCCTATCAGCCAAGGCTGGATGTACACGCAGTCTAGGGGCCGTTTTGTTCTACTGCACCTAGCTTTGTATAGTATCAGAGGGGACGCCATGTTAGTCTGGATCTGCAAAAGCAACAAGGAGTCCTGGAGCACCTTATAGACTAACTGATGTATTGGAGCATAAGCTTTCGTTGCATCTGACGAAGAGGGTCTTTGCCCACAAAAGCTTATGCTCCAATACATCTGTTAGTCTATAAGGTGCCACAGGACTCTTTATCACTTTAGGTTTGTATAATTATGCTGATATCTGGATTTATTTCGACTGTAAGTTCCAGCTTGTGTGATTCATGAATCTCACTCAGTAATAAGCCTCTCTCCGAGTTACGAACGAGTTACGGACCAAACACTTGGCCGTAACTCAATCCGTTCGTAACTCAGACCCCATTGAGTTACACACGACCGCGCTGTTTGTAAGCATGGGTCACGTTTGAAACTTGGGGACTGCCTTTACAGCTGCTCCATGGGAGCTTTGGTCATAAGTGTGAACGGTCGTAACTCGACCGTTCGCAACTCGGGGAGCGGCTGTAATCGTATGTAGCTGCTGAGCAAAGAACCTGTTGTTGGGTGCAAATTGTACTTGCCACCTAAACTTATCCAACGTGTTACTGGGAGGAACACCATGTATCAGATGATATATATAAGAAGCTGTGGCAGTCCTCATTCTCATTCAGCCTTTAGCCTTTGCAAACGCAGTTAATAAGGCTGCCAGTGTGGCAGTATCTTTTGGTGGTGTACAACCACCAACTGATTTCACAAAGGCCATTGCACTGCCGACTGTCCCCCTGGGTTTGAATCGGAGACGTGGAATAAAAGACTACAAAGAACTTGAGAACCATTCAGTCCATAGGGTGCATTGTTTCCATTTGAGGAGATTGAACCCAGATTCTACCAGAACTGGGAAGGTTAAATATGTGCCTTTGGCCCAGCAGGCCAACATGGACCCGAGGTGTAAAGGCTGGACTGAGACCTGAACCTTGACTGTTTGATATGGAGTTTTGGTTTGTGTCACCTGTCCCTGGAAACAATATAAAAAGAAACCAAGTCTATGCTGGATGTGGGATTCATGGTGCCGCTAAGAGTCAGTAGTGTCCAGTATTTCTAGAGTGCTGCTTTAAGAGAAGGAGCTAAGAGTGGTGGGCTGCTTGGTGCAGTGACCAGCCCTGATCTTTACACTCAGGCTTATGCCAGGAGGGTTGCTATGGAAGATGGGCATCTGGTGCTTGGAGTCCAGTTCTGGCAGTCACTGAGAGTGGAGGGAAATGAGATTTTTGTGCTCTGAAAGAAGCACATTCCGCAGGTAATGGGGAACCTGAGAGTAACAGAGCAATCTGGTGAGTACAGTACTTCATTGTTCTGCAACTGAATAGCTGTATTCACTGCCTCCATGGTAAATGAGACTTGCAATAGTAAAAAAAATTGGCTTTCAGGTTGGGTTCATGTATTATCTGCTGCAATAGTTCTGCTTTCACAAAGCATGAAAAAAGAAATCAGTCCTGTAATTGCTTTATCATTGCCTTCTCCCCCTCCCCTACTCCCTAAAATCTAAAATCCTGTGTCTTTTCAGTATGATCCTGATTCAATCAGATCCTGCCTTGTTCTGTTACAGACAGCTCACCTTTGTGCGCGCGCGCGTGCGTGTGTGTGTGAGAGAGAGAGAGAGAGAGAGAGAGAGAAAAAAAGATCTATTGAAAGGCAATGAAAACAGCTAGAAGATGAATCAAAGAACTACTGTATGTGATCTTGCAAACACGAGGGGATTTAACTGAGGCATTCAGAATTATGAAGGAGATCCACTATGCCACATAAAAAGGGTTAACCTGTTGAAATTGAAGAGCAGATAATGCAGAACAAATCTGAAAGGAAAATCTACTTGATTGTTTACATAGTAGCCCAAATGTGGTGGGTGCTTTTCAGACAAATAAAAGGCATTGTCCCTCCCTGTCATGAATAGCTAACGACCTAAAGGTTTGCCTAGGCTACCAGGTTTTGTCCAGGAAACAGTCAACAGGCAGAAGTTGCCAAAAAAGGTGTATTTCCACTTGCTCCCTCTGTCAACAGATTGTGTCTATATCTTTAGCTCCCCTATTGACAGTGGGAGCAATGCACTGTGGGTATGTCCCCCACACTGCCTGGTGATACCATCTGTTGCAAGGTGTTCTGGGACCTCTGAACAGAGTGCGGGGTATCTTGGGACCATGTAAAACATCCTGCCAGGCAGCACTTTGTGCTTCTGGCATCCTTTCATGCATTGTTTCCAACCACCATTCAGCGATGTGTGCTCTGGCATCTACAGTGAGAAAGAATGGCTACTGCAGTTCTCTTGCATGCTCTGTTAACTGTCCTGAGGACCTTGCACATGACAGCAGAGAGAATCTTGAAGTTACTGACAGAGGAAGAAGACTCAGAGGAGCCTGGCAGTGTGCATGATATGGACAGCAGCCACCTGTCAGTGCATTTAGCAGTCACAGAGCAGCTATTACAGGTTAGAGTGCCACTTTTGGACTAGGGAAACCAGCACTGATTTGGGGGATGAAGAGCAGTGGCTACAGAACTTCAGGATGCCTAAAGCAACCTTCCTGGAGCTGTGTGCAGAGCTGGCCCCTAAACTCCGGCACAAGGCCACCAGAATGAGACCTGTCTCCTCGCTGGAGAAGCGTGTGGCAATTGCTGTGTGAAAGCTAGTGATTCCTGATTGCTACCGGTCTGTTGCAAATCAGGTTGGAATGGGGAAGTATACTGTTGATGCTGTACTGCCGCAAGTGTGCAGGACCATCAATCCCACATGACTCTGGAATATTGCATGACATAGTGGCTGGCTTTGTAGACATAGAATTTACTAGCTCTATGTGTGTGTGTGGGGGGGGGGGAGCAATAGATGATGCACACATTCTGATTTTTAGCTCCAGCCCACCTTGCCACCGAGTACATCAACAGGAAGGGATACTTCTTCATGGTGCTGCAGGCACTTGTGGGTCACTGTGGGTGTTTCACAGACATCAATGCAGGCTGGTTTGGAAAGATGCATGATGAGTCCATCTTCAGGAACCAAGGCCTGCAGAGAAAGATGCAGACGGGGACTTTCTTCCCCAGCTACAAGATTACAGTGGAGGATGTGGAAATGGCCATAGTGATCCTAGTAAACCCGCCTTACGCTTTACAGCTAAGGCTCATGAAACTGTATGCGGGACAGCACTCAAAAGCGTTTAACAAAGGCTGAGCAGGTGCCGCATGGTGGTTGAATATGCCTTTGAGAGCTTGAAGGGGAGGCGGAGATGTCTCTATGGCAGGCTAGACCTCACTGGGGACAATATTCCCATGGTTATTGCAGCTCGTCACGCTTTGCATAATCTGTGTGACTCTAAGAGGGAATTGTTTGCTCGCGGTGGAGCACTGAGGCACAGTGCTTGGCTGCAGAGTTTGAGTTTACAAGGATCTCTCCAAAAGTTTCAATAGCCTCTTTCTGTAGGATTCCATTGACATCATGGTGAGCATCAATATCCTGCTGAGCCATATCAATAAGCTACACAGGAATACATGCAACTCACAGAAATACAATCAGCCTCCCACTTTTTCATGCCCTCTGCCCTGCACTCCACAAGTGACAGCCACTTGTATTGCATCTCATCCCCTGCTTTCTCATCCATGGGAATTGGCTGCTCAGACCAGCTATTGTCCGTCAGCAGTGGAGAACAGTTCCTGGCTGTCAGACATACTCAGCAATTGCAGGGGGAGCTGCAGGTCCTCTGGTAAGAAGTTCTACAGGTTGCCTGCGTGGTGTGTGAAGAAATGCTTCCTTATGTTTGTTTTAAACCTGCTACCTATTCATTTCATTTGGTGACCCTTAGTTCTTGTGTTATGGGAACAAGTAAATAACTTCATTTTTCCCCCACAACTGTCATGATTTTATAGTCCTCTATCATATCCCCCCTTAGTCTCCTCTTTTCTAAGATGAGAAGTCCCAGTCTTTTTAATCTCCCCCCATATGGCAGCTGTTCCAAACCCTTAATCTTTTTTGTTGCCCTTTTCTGAACTTTTTCCAATGCCAATATATCTTTTTTTAGATGCGTTGACCACATCTGCATGCAGTATTCAGGATGTGGGTGTTCCATGGATGTATACAGAAGCAGTAAGATATTCTCTATTTTATTAAAGGGAAGTATTAAGTGTTTGCCACCTACAGAAAAGTTAATTCACAAGGGGAAAAAAATAAGTGAGAGAAAAGATGAGAAATATTAAGGGGGCGAATAGGGGGGAATGAAGAAGGGTGGGAGAGGAGCAGGCATGAGCCCAGACAGCAGATAAGAAGCAAACCTTCATCTTTAGCTTGTCTCCTTTTTTGGTAGTGTTGTCACCAGCACTAAGTCCACAGTGTGGCACAACTCCAGAGCAGGGACAAGGGTGGCTTTAGACAGGCTGCAGACAGATAGGCACCTGGAACTGAACTTTGTAGTGTTGAGCATTTTCAGTGGCGTCCTATGTGCAGGCACATTCTACTGCACCAGGTCCAAAGGTACAGATAAATTGCACACCTCACTACCTGTTCTCCAGGATTGGCCCAAGTCCCCTTTGCCAGCACCGCTCAATTGCCTGCTTTCCAATGCTTAGTGGCAAGGCCTGGATTAGCAGTGCCGAGTCAGCTATAAATGTGCCAGCAGTGTCTGAACTGGTTCCCACTAAAACCTCTCCATGAGGTCAGAGGAAGAAATGGGCCTATTTTTTGGCATTGAATGTTCAGTGTGTAATGCAGAAAATTTGACTATTTCTAGTCCAGACACAGCACCCTTGTAATCAATGAATATGGCCCGAATGCTATTTCCCATGCAACCTCCCAATCATTTTTCTTAGCTCCTTTCCTAAAAGCATTTTTTTTCCAGTGTGAAGCTGAAATGTGGGAATTGGGCTCAGGTAATGAGGTGCTACGTTTTTCTCCCTTGAGGCCTCTGGTTCCAAACCCAGCTCAGGTCACTAATGAATGAAACGTGTACCCATCTGAACACTATTGGTTCCGTGTGAAACTAGTTGCCCGTCTCCACCTGTTCCTAGAGGGCTTCACTTTGCACTTAGCACTGATTGAATTTGATACCCTTTTATACAGAGTCATCAGTCTGAGTGGTCCTGGATGCTGGCTAACAGCTCATCCAGAAGGGATCTTACTAGGAAAGATGGGAATGTGGGAAGGAAGCTCTAAAGCACAGGGCACTGACTGGGACTTGAGTAGGCTCCTGGCAATTCAATTCCTATCTCAGCCACTGACTTTCAATGTTCATGGGCAAGTCATCTGATCTATCTGCTCCCTCAGTTCCCTGTCTGTAACGGGGCTAATACTTCCCAACCTCACGGGCTATTGGGAAGCTAAAATTCATGGATGAGCATAAGATACTCAGATACCACTATATTGAAGGGCCAGTTAAGAACCTAAAGAGAACCCGTACTCTGTCCCATGGCTTCACTTTCTAGCACCATTCATCAACACTAAATTAACTGTAATTGCTTTTTTTAATGAAAAATTAAAACCAAAGCGGAAAGAATGTCTCCATGTTGGTGCTTGCTGTTTTCAGATGTGTAACTTTTTGTGATGCATGTGGCATGAGACATCTTGTTCTAATATAGCCCAGTGGATCGTATGCAAGGGTGAAACACAGCTCCCCTCCAATTCAAGGGAAAATGTGTTCTCTGTCTCTGGAATTTGTCCCATGCAGTGTATGTGGAAACTAACAGGAAATCAGTTTATTTGAAGGGGGGGGGGGAACCCACCACCACCCCCCCAGTCACCTCTTAAAAAAATAGAGAAAACAGCATTAGTTCCAGACAGTGGTCCTGGGAACACAAAAAGTGTGTGTGTGTTTGTGTGCATGCTCCTTTGTTTTAATTTTTTCACTCCATACTTTCCTGTGTGGCAGGAAATGTGTAGCCCTTGTTCAAGGTGCGTGTGTTCTGTTCATCAGTGTTGGATGCGAGTAATTAAATGATAGAGAGTACATGATAGATATCAGCACCACCCAAGATCCCATGAGCACTTAAAACAGAAAAAAAGAAAATATTTAGTCCATGTTGTAGCCCCTGTATTTCCCTTAAATTGCAACAACCATGTATCTGGTAGTAGGTCTGCTCCCTCTACGTTGTCAGGAATGTTCTGTATATTTGTCTGCGGTAGGAGTTTTATTGCAGCACTTGCAGAAGCATGTAACTTAAATTTTTCAACCTAGACCAATCCAGCAAACTGAAGCTAATTCACACACACACAAAAAAAAATATTTTCCCATCAGCACCTTCTGTTTACTGGCTCTAACTGGAAACTCAGTCCACCTTTTGATTGATATAAAATTAGCTTGATATTTTACTCCCATCCAGTGGTTTTTGGTAGAATTGCAGCTTTCTACCCACAATACAAAGCATGCTACAAAACAGCAAAACATCATTAGGATAGGGCATATTCAGGCCCAGTTTCAGATGGTCACAACAATTAACTCTCACTGCCACTCTCAAGGGTGAAAAAGTTCCTGAAGAAGAAAAAGTTTGCTTGTTTTCAGTGACAAAGCGAGAATTTGCTCAAAGTGGGTCTGGTTCTCATATAGTAGGGAGCTAGATCTGCTCATTTGAACTGGCCTTTCTAGATGTCCTTTACTTTTTAACCTGCATGTGTTATTGATCATTATAGATGGGTTTAAGTGATTACTCTAATATATGAAAGTTTTCCATATCTGTTCAGTGCATGTAAATGGAAGTTCTGAGATTTTCCTGATGAAACCCAAAAGTAGGTGAAACTCTCCCAGTCTCTAGTTCATTTCACACTCAAAGTTCAGGCCAGGTTCCTTGCTTTATTGATGTTCATCTTGAAATGTAATGTGGATTGTGTGGTATCTTTGAAGTGCACTGCTCTTCATGATTTAGACTTTGGGTAAAATGTAGGGACTACAACTGAGTGTCGAGGGAGTGTCCAACTTTGACCCAAAACCATAAAATAAAATTTGGAGGCAGTTGTGTGAAATGGGAGGAAAGTTTGACATGCCCCCACACAAAGTGAAATCACAGACACACATGGCTCCATTGTACTCAACAAATCTGCACAACTCTTAAGTCAGCGGAATAAAGGTCATATGGACAGGCAGAAGAGGACAACTTGCATCTCATATTAATTGTTACCATTAAAGAGAGACCCAACCTGCGTTGAACTGGTTGTGAACTTTCTCAAGATCTATGGGTTAGGTCTGGATGTAGCTCTAGTTTAGCACTAATAAACTGGATAACAATTTCACAGGATCTTAGGTAGGTACACAGGGAAGGTTTTGGACAAATGATGTCACAATGCAGAGAAGCGCTGTGCTTGGTGTGGGTTATGACAGTTTGGCTCACCCTCCGCCATGCTGTATGACTGTCTTATGTATACAAATATGCATAACTTGAAGATGCTTTGGACAAAATACCTCATATAACCTTTCAGTTTTAATGTCACAATCTGCTGGATCTGTATATCTTATTTTGGTGTATGTATCACTCTTGTAGGTAAAGTTAGAAATATGGAATAGGAAATGATTTATGACTTTAAACATGCAAATGAAAGCCACCAAGCGTGTTTCCAATGTTGGGGCATCTCAATGTCTGAGTAATCACCTGTAAACAGCCTCCTTTGTCCTTTAAAGTTAAGCAGCAGTTGGTCTTGGGAAGACATGTGATTTCCCCGCCTCCCAACTGGTAGGGTCTCACCAGGTAATTTTCTGTGGAAGGGGAGAATGTGAAACAAAAAATTCCAGCCTAAAAGGAAGGCTATTTAAGATGCAAAGTTTTTCAGTCTCTTTGTCTTTGGCTGGCATGGCACTCCCAAGAGAATAAACCAGAGACCCGCAAGGAAAAAGATCTTCTCTTGCCTGGAGGTTTAGATGAAATAAGAACAGTTTTAGGGTAAGTTTGCACTGAGCATTTAGTGTATTAGTACTAGCTAAGCAGTTGCTGTTGTTTTAAATTTGTAATCTACTTTGTTCTGTCTGTTCCACTTGCAAACTCTTAAATCCTGCTGTTTGTACTTAATAAAATCACTTTTATTTACTATCAAGCCCAGTGTAAATAATTGGTACCTGGGGGAGCAATCAGTGTGTACATCCTCCTCTCATTGTTATAGGGGGCTTAACGGAATGATTTGGGGTTCTGATCCCATTTGGGGAGTGGATTCCCTGGAAGCTGGGCCCCAAACTGCCTTCTCCTTAGACCTGAAGAGTTTCAGTGTCTGCATTGCTCTTCGTGGGGGCAGTGATCTCAGTTCTGTGCCCTGGCTGGCAGAGACCAGAAGATCTGGCCCAGCAGGACTGCGTGGTGAGAAACCCCCGAGAGCAAGGAGGCAAGTGTCAGTGGCTTTGTCAGCACCCCAGGAAGCAGCTTCAAGGGGTCTTCTGGACCACACCCCAGCACAGTGGCGCAGCAAGCAGAGTACCTACTCTCCAGCCATCACATGGGTCACAGCTAAGAGTGCCAAATTCAGAGCAGTCACACCCTGAAAAACTGGTGGTTATTCTAACAGAGTTCACCAAGCCAGTGACAAAAGTGAGCTCTTGTATCACCATCGTGTATCTTGGTTAACAAGAAGCTAAAAACATTTTTCTTAGGCAATCCAGCCCTAAATACCTCCCAAACTTCTGATATTTATGATGAGAGATTACTGAAAACCAGATTCCCTGTACATGAGGTCCTTCTAATTCCAAAGAATCAGCCACTCATCCAGATCACTGTATACATACTTTCTATCTTACCAATTTACTGCATTTGTTATAATTTATTAATATAAAAAGAACTGAATAGTTATTAATCGGTCAAATAAATCATATACTTTACAATGAATTTCAGAGTTTGCAGGTCAGTATAAGATCAGTGCTGTTAGATCTGCTAGCTTGTAAAAAGTCTCTCTAGACCATAAGAACGGCCGTACTGGGTCAGACCAAAGGTCCATCTAGCCCAGTATCCTGTCTACCGACACTGGCCAGCACTAAGTGCCCCAGAGAGGGTGGACCGAAGACATGATCAAGCGATTTGTCTTCTGCCATCTCTCTCCAGCCTCTGACAGAAGCCAAGGACACCATTTTATCCCCTGGCTAATAGCCTTTTATGGACCTAACCTCCATGAAATTATCTAGCTTCTCTTTAAACTCTATTATAGTCCTAGCCTTCACAGCCTCCTCTAGCAAAGAGTTCCACTGTTTGACTACACGCTGTGTGAAGAAGAACTTTCTTTTATTAGTTTTAAACCTGCTACCCATTAACTTCATTTGGTATCCTCTAGTTATTCTATTTAGGGAACTAATAAATAACTTTTCTTTATCAGCCCTCTTCATACTACTCATGATTTTATAGACCTCTATCATATCCCCCCTCAGTCTCCTCTTTTCTAAACTGAAAAGTCCCAGTCGCTTTAACCTCTCCTCATATGGGACCCGTAACAAAACCCCTAATCATTTTAGTTGCCCTTTTCTGAACCCTTTCCAAGGCCAAAATATCTTTTTTGAGGTGAGGAGACCACATCTGTACACAGTGGGCGTACAAGATGTGGGCGTACCATAGTTTTATACAGGGGCAGTAAGATATTCTGGGTCTTATTTTCTATCCCTTTCTTAATAATTCCTAGCATCCTACTTGCCATTTTGACCGCCGCTGCACACTGTGTGGAAGTTTTCAGAGAACTGTCCACGATAACTCGAAGATCTCTTTCCTGATTTGTCATAGCCAAATTAGCCCCCATCATGCTGTACGTATAGTTGGGGTTATTTTTCCCGATGTGCATTACTTTACACTTATCCACATTAAATTTCATTTGCCATTTTGTTACCCAATCACTCAGTTTGGTGCGATATTCTTGGAATCCCTCACAGTCTGCTTCAGTCTTGACTATCCTAAACAGTTTACAAACTTTACCACCTCACTGCTCACCCCTTTCTCCAGATCATTTATGAATAAGTTGAAAAGGATTGGTCCCAGGACTGACTCTTGGGGGACACCACTAGTTACCCCTCTCCATTCTGAAAATTTACCATTTATTCCTACCCTTTGTTTCCTGTCTTTTAACCAGTTCTCAATCCAAGAAAGGACCTTCTCTCTTATCCCATGGCCATGTAATTGACACAAGAGCCTTTGGTGAGGGACCTTGTCAAAGGCTTTCTGAAAATCTAAGTATACTATATCTACTGGATCCCCCTTGTCCGCATGTTTGTTAACCCCTTCAAAGAATTCTAATAGATTAGTAAAACAGGATTTCCCTTTACAGAAACCATGTTGTCTTTTGTCCAACAAATTATGTTCTTCTACCTGCTTCACAATTTTATTCTTTACTATTGTTTCAACTAATTTGCCCGGTACTGAAGTTAGACTTATCGGTCTGTTATTTCCAGGATCGCCTCTAGAGCCCTTTTTAAATATTGGTGTCATGTTGGCTACCTTCCAGTCATTAGGTATGGAAACCGATTTAAAGGATAGGTTACAAACCAAGATAATAGTTCAGCAATTTCCCATTTGAGTTCTTTTAGAACCTTTGGATGAATGCCATCCGGTCCCGGAGATTTGTTACCATTAAGTTTTTCTATTTGTTCCAAAACCTCCTCTAATGACACTTCAGTCCAGGAGAGTTCCTCAGATTAATCACCCACAAAGGACGGTGCAGATTTGGGAATCTCCCCAACATCCTTCAACAGCTGTGAAGACTGAAGCAAAGAAATCATTTAGTTTCTCCGCAATGGCTTTATTGTCCTTGATTGCTCCTTTTCTAGTTTGATCATCTAGGGGACCCACAGGTTTATTAGCAGGCTTCCTGCTTCTAATGTACTTAAAAAACATTTTGTTATTTCTTTTTGAGTTTTTGGCTCGCTGTTCCTCAATCTTTTTTTGCTTTTCTTATTGCATTTTTACACTTGATTTGACAGTGTTTATGTTCCTTTCTATTTATTTCACTAGGGTTGGACTTCCACTTCTTAAAAGATACCTTTTTGTCCCTCACTGCTTCTTTTACATGGTGGTTAAGCCACGGTGACTCTTTTTTAGGTTTCTTGGTATGTTTTTTAATTTGGGGTATACATTTAAGTTGGGCCTCTTTTATGGTGTCTTTAAAAAGTTTCCATGCAGCTTTCAGGGATTTGGCTCTAGTCACTTTGCCTTTTAATTTCTGTTTAACTAACCTCCTCATTTTTGTGTAATTCCCCTTTTTTAAATGAAATGCCAGAGTGCTGGACTGCTGAGGTGTTCTTCCCACCACAGGAATGTTGAATGTTGTTATATTATGGTCACTATTCCCAAGCGGTCCTGTAACGGTTATTTCCTGGACCTGATCCTGCGCTTCGCTCAGGACTAAATCGAGAATTGCCTCTCTCCTTGTGGGTTCCTGCACCAGCTGCTCCAAGAAGCAGTCATTTAAGCCATTGAGAAATTTTATCTCTGCTTCTCTTCCTGGTATGACATGTATCCAGTCAATATGGGGGGAATTAAAATCCGCCATTATTATAGAGGTCTTTATTTTGGTAGCCTCTTTAATCTCCCTCAGCATTTCAATGTCAGTATCGCTGTCCTGGTCAGGTGGTCGGTAATATATCCCTATTGCTAATTTCTTATTATTGGAGCATGGAATTACTATCCATAGTGATTCTATTGAACATGTTGATTCACTTAATATTTTTATTTCATTTAATTCTACATTATCTTTCACATACGGTGCAACTCTGCCACCCACCCAGCCTGCTCTATCCTTTCGATATATTTTATATCCTGGTATGATTGTGTCCCACAGATTTTCCTCATTCCATTAGGTTTCAGTGATGCCCATTATGTCAGTCTCCTCCTTTAATACTAGGTACTCTAGTTCACCGATCTTATTAGTCAGACTCCTAGCATTTGTGTACAAGCACTTTAAAAATTTGCCACTGCTTATTTGTGTGCCCTTCCCTGATGCATTGGATTCCTTTGTATGCGGTTGTTTGTCTGCTCTGGCCCATGATTTGCCCTCTCCCCTCCTCTATTTCTGACTACAGCTTAGAGAATCTCTATCAATGGATTCTCCTCTAAGAGAAGTCTCCCTCCGATTTACGTGCATCTCCGCACCAATCGGCTTTCCCCCATCTCTTAGTTTAAAAACTGCTCTACAGCCTTTTTAATGTTTAATACTCATGCAAATTTATTTGTAGGTGTGTCACCCAAGAATCACTATATGTTTGTGGCACAAATACATAGCAAATATTTAGAATTTCAGATAAAAAAATGTTTATATGCATGTATCAGTCTGAAGTGTACCCATGTTAGTCTGTAACTTTAAAAACTAGTAGCCCTGTGGCACCTTAGGGTACGTCTACACTATAGAGGAAGATCAAAGCTGCTGTTGTTGATCTTCCAGGGTTTGAATTAGTGGTCTAGTTAAGACAGCTAATTCAAAGTGAAAAGAGCACTCCGGTTGATGCTGGTAACCCTGCTGTCATGAGGAGTAAGGGTAGTTGAGGGAACAGTGCTCTTCCTTTGACTTCCTGCAGTGTAGACAGTGCCAAAAGCCAACTTAAACTACTTCAAATTCAGCTATGCAATTAACGTAGCTGAAGTTGTATATCTTAATTTGACTTTGTCCTATAGTGTAGATACCTGTAGAGACTAAGAAAAAAATATAGAATCATGAGCTTTCATGGGTAAAACTCACTTTATCAGATGAGTTCTCTAGAATGGGCATCCAGGATCTGCAGCTTTGTGGCAGGCCTTCTATGCAGTCTCTCCTGGGGTCAGGGCTTTCTGATTCCTGAGTCTGCCTGATTCCCAGGGTATCTGGCCCCCAGACCACAGCCACAGGGGTCTAGAAACCCTCAGGCTCCCAGATCTGGGGCAGTCCCTATGGCCAGGCTTCCCCAGACCAGCAGACTGTGAGGTTGGGCAGCTGCTGACTGAAATTGACAAGCTTGTCAGTTTCAATGGTTGAGCCTGACAAAGTTAATTTGAATCAGCAGAGGGCATCCAGGAATTTCATTTCAGATTTCAGTTCAGTTTCAGTTCAGTTCATTTCATTTCAGAAACACCATGTGTCAGTGTTGCCAAAACAAAACTCTTGGTTCACAAGAATATTTTAAAAGTCTGTTTTTTTTTTTCCTGAGTCAGAATGAAACCAAATTTCAAAATATGAATTATTCTTTTGTTAATTGGAAATCCTAAATTTCAACCAGCTCCATTTCTGCCCCTTATTTTCTTTCCCTGGTGCCAAGGCCTAGGTCCAGGCCATACTTGGATTACTGTTACCTTTACTCTAGGCTAGTCTACATTCAACAGACAAAATGCTTTTTTAATTTTATTTTGTTGCTGTTGCTTCAATCACAACCCAAATATCTTTGCTGGCTCCTTGTCTCTTCCTGCCCAAAGTGAAAACTCCCCATACTTCGTTCTAAGGCTCTGTCTCTTCCTGCATCTCATCTCAAAGTTTGCTCCTGTCCATGTTCTGTTCTGCCTCCTAGATGAACTTTGTATCTTTTCTCATGCTAGTGTCTAGGCGAACATGGCATCACTCCCTGTGTGTACTCAGTGTCTGCCCTCTAACAAATCCCTCCTCAATTTCTCCTCCTTTCACCTTCCTTCCCACAATCAATTTCCATTCCCACTCTCCCTATGCCTCCTTTTTGCCGGGCTCAATCTCAACTTAAAAGTATCAGTGGCATATTTGAACGGCTTGCAATGTGACATGTCCTAGCTCATTTATCTCTTTGCATGAAGTCTTTCTTTTTCTTTCTGCATGTATAGCTTAATGTTATGTGGTTCATTTTGACTTCAGTGATGGGGCCATGTTCCTTTAAATCTCTGCAAAGATGCTGTATGCTCATGTTATATGCTTGCTTAAGGGCAACAAATATTATTTTTGCAATAAAGTGGGAAAAGTCGGTTCTCACAGCAGTGCACAGCACATAAACCAATGCTATGTGCTATTAAACTTTAAAGCCAGGTGGGAAAATGAATCAGCTGCCCTGATTAATAATCTACTGGAAAGGATCCCATGATAGACTGGCATGTCACTCTGTAGGTTTTATTTTTAGCAGATGGAAGGGGAAAAAACAACATTTGGCCCAAAGCCTATGTCTGTAGGAAAGTTTGCTCATTTTGAAGCTGCATCCGTTTCTTGGTGTTAGAAAGCTGATTTAGTTAGCTAAGTAGGATCCTGCTTTATCAGATCTTTTCTGCCGTTAAATGCACAAAACTAACCAAACTGAAAGCTTTCAGACTGTTCTGGCCAATTCCCAGTCTGAAATAGGCACATTAGAACATCGGATAAAATAATAGAAAGGAAGGAGCTTTCATGTTGGAAATGTCTCCCATATTTTCAGAGTGAATTGAGTATCTATTGATTTATAGTTTCTAGCAGATGGGGAGTGCTTGGATTGCTCCACCTTGCTTTGAAAAGACACATTCTTGGGAGAGTTTGCCTTCATTAAGAAATTATTTTCTTTCTGATTTGATTCTGTGCTGTGTGCTTTTGGGTATGGATTGCACCAGGAGACAAACTGGGATTATGGATCTTGCAGAGCTGCCAAGGTCCTGCTGTGCAGAGGGAGAGAGCGTCTCCCCTAAAAGCATGAGCTTGCCAAGGAATAGGAAGAAAAGCCTGCGTTCCATTAAGCAAAGTGACGAGTGTCACTGCTAAAATGAGAGGCATAGCCAGTCAGCCTAGACGATTACAGTGTCGTTTGTGCATATTTAAATACCATTAAAGAAGTCTCATGACAGTACTGATTGTTGCTTTACCAGAGAAGTCTGTCATTTTAAGGAGATATTCAAAGTACGGGATGGGTGGAGAGTTTCTTTAAACTAAGCAAAGGAATACTCTCTTGTATAGTCGGGCAAAGGCCTCCAGTATTAGCAAATTTGGCCTGTATTATTTTAAATCTTATTTGAGAATTGAAAAATTGACATTTGCCATGTCGATGACCATACTAGAGCGACACTGAAGATATATGTTGGGATTACACTTGATTGAGAATTTTTGATTGTGACAATCCCCTCCCCTGATCCCATATGTGCACTTCTGTTGGTTTTGACCAGTTTATACGGCGGTCAAACTTGTTAGAAAATTCAGCAAAAATCTTGGATTTTTTTCATGAACATTTTTCTGCCTTTTTCAGCCAGCTCGAATTGGACTCTGAAATGTTTGCATACTGCTTATTGATACCACAGACAACATATACACGCAGCAGGTGTAAATCAACAGGAGTCCTATAAATCAATTTGAGGGGGAGGGATAGCTCAGTGGTGTGAGCATTGATTGGCCTGCTAAACCCAGGGTTGTTAGTTCAATCCTTGTGGAGGCCATTTGGGGCAAAAATTTGTCAGGGATGGTACTTGGTCCTGCTGTGAAGGCAGAGGACTGTTCTCAATGACCTTTCAAGGTCCCTTCCAGTTCTAGGAGATAGGCAATCTCCATTAATGTATTTATTTAATTCTCGGGGGTAGACATTCTGTACTATTAAGAGTGTTGGTAAGTGTGAACAGTAGGCAGAGTTTGGATAACATTATAGCAGTTCAAGAGCTGGAGAACACAATTCCAAAACAATATAGCCCTATTCAGTTATGTAATTTCTGTCTATTTTAGGTATTTCTATGGCGCCCATAATGTCATAAGCTAAGTGCTTTTATCCTTTCAATGTACTTCTCCTCACAACCGTCTGTGAGCTAGGAGAGTGCTATTAACCCTATTTTTCAGATGGGGAACAAGTGAATGGTCCAACATCACTCAGTCTGGTGGATGTGGGGAAATGACCTGAGGTCTCCCAAATGCTACAGTAACCACCAGCCTGTCCTCCTTTCCTTCTTAATTTAGTGTGTGTGTGTGTGTAAGTGGTAAGGTAGCGCCATCTATAGTTAAGAGCCCCTGATACTTTCCATTAAAAGATCATGTTTTCAGTTGTTTATATTTTTTGCCAATCTCTTACTAGTCGGGCTGACATTATCCGTGGCAGATGCCTGCGTCAGGATGAATTATTGTTTTGAAAGATTCAGCATAAATGGTCCAGCCATTTCTGAGACTGATTGTTGGAAACAATACATTGTTTTGCCTGGGTTAACAAGTTGTTGTAAGAATAGTTTATCTTTTATATATACTTCCTCTGCTTTGGAGCAGGTATGTCAAAACTAGCAGGTGGTCACCTATTAGAAGGGATGTTTCTTTGGTTGCTCTTGTGGGAAAACATCAGAATTGGGTCAAGTTGTGAGTTTTTGAAAAGCCCCAGTTCACACATGTGCTGTAGAGGCTTGTTAGAGTTTAGAGATGTTTAAATTCTCCAAAGATTCTGTGTCTGCTGAGCAAGCTCCATCCTCTCTACTCCTGAATGTCAATTGTCCTGTTCATGTAATATCCTCACAAGAGTGACTGAGCATGGTCCATCCCAGGACAGTAGGGTATGAACCTGTCTTTCCCTGCAATTGCTGTCACATGCTGCCGTGGTGCTGGGCACCAGAACTAAGGATGAGGAGCCTGGACAACAAGGTGAAAGCAGACTGACATGAATATAGAGAGGCAAGGGATATGCAGAAGCTGGAAGGGGGAGAAAGCAGTGGCAGACAGAAGCTGGAGAGGCAAGGAACAGGAGTCAGGGTGGCATGGGACAGAAATAGTGCTTTATCCCCATAATCAGCCTATGGTTGTTGCCTGTTGCTCCGTTAGCTGAAGTGGCAGAGGTCTTTGTAGTAGATCTAAAGGTCCCAACCCTGCTAATGACCCATGTAAGTATGTGTGCTCCTATGTGATAAAATTAATGTATTTCCAGTTTGTTAAAAAAAACCCTCAGAGATTTCATATTTGTGATCAGTATTTAATGACACGATCACATACTGTTTGTTTTCCTACCAGAGCCCTGCCTCATTCAGTGCACAGGATGGGCCTGCTCTGGGGCTGAATCAGGGTTGCATAAACAGGATGCTGTTTTCTGCAGGAGCCCAGCTGTTACAGTTGAAGACTAGCTGCACCTCTGACTCCTTCCTGGTCTCTGAGATCTTGAGCTTCACCTCTCTGGGAGGGGGAATGCCAACATTTTCCCACTGACCCTGGCTATGCTACCCCATGTACCAACTGTGCCCGAGTAATGGGGTAGGAGGCTGGAAAGGCAAGAGTACGTATATTTCTTTTACACTCCCCTTCTTCCTGCACCTCAGCTTAACACTTTGCTGAAGCAAAGACTAGAATTCTGTCTGTTCAGGATGTTTTAAAAAGCACTACTCAGAATGTTAAGCATTATGGCTATTGCATGTTAAGCCCTGATCACGGGTATTACTAGTTCCCAGTCCATGCTAAAGAGAGAATACCATACACTAACAAACATTTAATACCCACAGAAAACCATGTAAGCAGTATCAAACATTGAAAATGGTATGTGGAAAACAATGAATAACCTTTAAACAAAAGCTATTAGATAGAGAAGCTATTGGTGTTCCTCAGATGGACTTCTTATCACCACCTCCTTTGTTGCTGTTGCATATACTCAGATATAATGTTCCAACACATGTGCGCACACAAACACACACTCCCCTCTGATTTTCTCACAGATTGCTGCAGTGTAAAGGATGTGGGCCACACCCAACCAGCAGGGCCAGCCAAGCTCAGCCTCTGTAGTTCTTCCTGTTGGGAGTCTGAGAGCAGTGCTGGAAGGGGCGGGGGGGGGACCAACCTGCCTTTTTCAAACCACAGTATTGATTAATTTTAACCATAGGAACGAAACATTCAGAGGAAAAAGTGTCAAGCACCATGCTACAAATCTCATTCTGACCCAACGTTTACTACTCCCTTGTGAGAGCTTAGACAGGTCTAACTCCTTTTGGATAGTCTCTGTTTGTGTCTGTGTCAGTCTGGTTTCCCAGAATAGCTCCCCCAGCTGCCTCCTTTGAGAGAGATGGAGACCCAGCCAGAGTCATTTAGTTTTTCTCACTCCCCAGGCTTTTGCCTTTATGGATGAAATCCCTCAGCAGGAAGCTGAACCGGAATCCTCAGAGCTCTGTCATCATCCCATAGCAACCCACAACTGTTAACGGCTCAGGATGAGCCAGCGCTTAGTTCATTCCCTTTCTGCATGTTTTCCGTACACCTCACCATTACACTAAATCAATATAATCCCACAGTAAATACCCCATTAACCAAATCAACATACAGAATTCACTGATAACTGCATTGCAGCTCATGCACGTTCTACAACAAATGAGGTGAGTATAAGTTGGAAGGTGTGGACGATGGATAGTACTGGGCCTGGCAAGTCTAGATCCACCCATAATTAAAGGCCTGTGCCCCTTAATTAAGGGGGAGGAACCACTAAGCCCAGGCTGCAATTGACTTTTGGGGACAGCAAATAGAAAAAAATAGGAGTGGAAGTGAGGGCAAAAGCAGAAATTCAAGGATCAATAGAGGGGACACTTAGCAGACAACCTCTGGCAGCACCCATTGCCCCTC
The DNA here is from genome assembly GCF_052426305.1 of Pelodiscus sinensis. Taxonomy (NCBI): domain Eukaryota; kingdom Metazoa; phylum Chordata; order Testudines; family Trionychidae; genus Pelodiscus; species Pelodiscus sinensis. The sequence goes on from NC_143053.1 coordinate 154,384,150, forward strand.
AAATGTATCTGAAGAGTCAGTGGACACTGCCCTGAGTGATTCTACCCGAAATGGGACTGAACCAGGGAACAGAAATAGGTCTAAGAGTAGCAGTGTGCACACGGGTATCCAGCTTCCTTCTCCTGGAGCGATGGATGGCCATCTTGGCCAGTACCAGGAGGAAGCTGACAAAGAAGTCTCGTGACTTTGTGGAGCCACAGATGGGATGTTCGTGAAAGAGGAAGTGTGAGAGAAAGAGCAGACGGAACTTCAGTAAGAGGTTCTGGTGTAGCTGGAAGAGCATCCACAACCAGATACAGTGTCTCCCTCTTGCAACAAAAGGGTCAGGGGTCCGGAGGTCAATGTTCACAGTTGGCCACGCTGGGTATGTCTACTTTGCAAGCATACTGTGTGTTGTCTCTTTCCCCACACCCAAACTCCTTAAACACAGGCCCAAGTGTGTTTTGAACACTCACTTTCAGGTGTTGCTGGGAGGATAGAGCAAAGTGTTTGTTATGCTTTGAACTATATCCCTACTCTTCCATTTTGTAGTGTGGAGGCCACAAAAGCATGGGCACCCAAGCTGGTGGTTAGATAATCCTCCAGTGCCATCCCACAATTCCCTTAAGTGTGTCTTCTGGCCCTTTTATCTAGTCACTTCCCTCATTTCCTCAATACTAGAAGCTCTGTTCATATACATCAGGTCAACAGCTGAGCCTCTAGTTGCTGTGCAGTTCATTTTAGTTCTAGTAAACACACCTAGGATGCTACTAGCTGGCCAGAGAAGCACACCAGGGCTCTGGCTAACCTCTGGTGAGAGTATAGGAGAAATCATGATTTTTGGGAGAAGCACCTGAAATCCCCTCTTTCTCCAAACACCTAGAGATTCCCTACTGCAAGGCTGAGTCTGACAACACTCTATCTATATGCCCTATCTAAGAAAAATGTGACTGGCGGTGCACCACTATCCTAAGCATAGAGCCCATTGTCCTGTATGACTTGCTGCCAAACCTGAATGGGTCGATGTTCAGACTGGAGGAAGAGAGGTTAGGGAGGGCACTGGAGGAGACCACAACATAGGAGGAGTCAGAGTCTCAGGAACAGCTATGATGGAGGAATGGAGGGTCAGCTTACATGGGCAGATTGGCTAGCGGGTGTCCTGGATCTGTTTTCCAAAATCCAGCTTGAGGGTAGGCCCAAGGAAGAATCTGGTGAAGAATAGGCAGAGGGCAAGGAATCAGATCCCCACCCTGGTAAGTGGTGCCTACCTCTTTGTTATGGGGGAAAGTGTAGCCTAAGTGGGAGGGATTTCTAGATTTTGACCAATAAAATTACTATTGTGGAGGTTAGTACATGTAATTGGGACATATTTATCTTTAATTTAGAGAGGAAGCCACATTTTTTGGCAACTCTTTCTTCCCCTTCCTACATATGATCCAAGATGAACCCCTGGAGGGGGAGAAAAATCGAACACGTGCTATTGTTTCATTTTAACTATCTTTTCAGTTCTTATTAAAATATAACACCATTAAGAGTACAGCAAGCACAAGTGCATATCTTCATATATACTGCCATCTTTTCAACTCAATACACTAGCAGAATGATATCGATTTATACCAGATCTGTAACTAGAATTAAATTATTGTCCCAGATGCGACGAGGAGTCCTGTGGCACCTTATAGACTAACTGAAGTGTAGGAGCATAAGCTTTCGTGGGCAAAGACCCACTTCGTCAGATGCATGTACTGAAGAATCTGGTGAAGAATAGGCAGAGGGCAAGGAATCAGATCCCCACCCTGGTAAGTGGTGCCTACCTCTTTGTTATGGGGGAAAGTGTAGCCTAAGTGGGAGGGATTTCTAGATTTTGACCAATAAAGTACATGCATCTGATGAAGTGGGTCTTTGCCCACGAAAGCTTATGCTCCTACACTTCAGTTAGTCTATAAGGTGCCACAGGACTCCTCGTCGCTTTTGCAGATTCAGACTAACACGGCTACCCCTCTGATACTTGTCCCAGATGGTAAGGGTTATAAGTTTTCATTAAATAGAAGAGGCCCTTGGGAAACTCAGTGCTTGATCTCCTAGTCCTGTCAGTCTGTGGAAGCTGTCTGGGCTGTGGGTAGAGGGGAGAAGAGGTGAAGTCAGTTCAGCTGTTAGCAAATGTCTCCTGCTATGGTTTGCGTGCATTTCCACCTACTGCTGGTAGGCAACACTGGAAAATGTTTAATGTAGTAGGAAGCCAAACTGTTTGGGGAGGTAGCTGGGTAGAGCAAACTTCTGTGGCCATTTTGGTAGCTTATCAGCCCTCTCCATTGCTTGACATGCTGTTGGAGTCACCAAGCAATAATTCCAATTAGTGAGGATGTGCCTGCAGAAATCCTAGTGGCGGTTTTTGCTCTTTGTGACTGAACGTTGACATGTTCCACAGAACTCGCCCCTCATTTCCCAACCAACTCTAATCACAATTTCATGTGCGTTTCTGAGGATGATCATCCCCACTATCCAAAGCTGCTCCCGGAGGAGGCTGCTAGGAGCATGGAGAAGAATTCCATTCTTCCTGTGATTAGCCCCTGAACACAGGGGGTTACTTGTGTTCTGGGCATAGACCTGCAATTAGTCTGTTGGGTTTGTACCAAGAAGGGATATGCAGGCTCTCCATATAAATGGGAATGAATGATGAATAAGAGATGAATCCTAATGAAATCAAATTCTTCCATGGAGTTTTTTGGGGGCTAGCTAATCAGCTCTGAATGCTACATTAGATACTGTATATTATCCTTGAAATTAAAAAGTGCTGCAGAATACATATTAGGTATATTTGCATTAGTAATTGTGCCCTGGAGGTAAAATAAAGTATTAATAGGAAGGGAGTAATAGAATTTGCAGCAAATCTTTTCACAGGGACATTGCGTTTCCAAGGGCTGTAGGAGTTCTGTACCAAGGTCATTTGTTTCTCTGTCCTCATTTCTGTCTGCTGCAGTTGTCCCACTAGTTGTATTACAATGTTCTGTACTTTCAATCGCCAGCCAAGTGTCCTGAAAGATGTTTTCAGTGTATTAGCTGGAAGCAGTGAAGTTTCTCAACCACTTTCCTTTGAATCCCTTTTTGGGAGTTTGTCTTTTCATGAGCTATGAAGCTTTTGTCTGCAGTCAGTGGTTTTGATGTGCTTCTCAAAATTCTGTCATTTAGCCTACCATGGCCTGTGGTTACAATTCAGGCATGGAGTGAACGGGCCGTGCCATTGCTCCTTCACACACCCACCCTGTAAAATAAAATATTTCTGAAAAGTGAAGGAAAATCACTAGTAAAAACCCAACCTCCTTGTTCAGCTCAAATCCAAAATTCAGTGAGCGGAAGGACTCTCTTATGCTGAGTAGCATTTCGTGAGATGGTTAGTACTTTTTGCATCTGTGAGATACATGAGCCATACCACATCCCAGAGGGTGAGGAAGGTTGACAGAATCAGACCCTACTGAATGAACTAAGATGATCCATGATAAAGAGAATGAAAGAAAAAATTTCATTAACAGCCCACCCCCACATATTTAAGATCAGAGGCTGGTGTGGGGTTCCCTTTACTTGTGCATGGTTGCCAGGAGACCCAAAAGCTGTTTTAGCTACTGGAAATAGCAGAGGCTTACAGACACTAAGGGTACGTCTAGACTACAGGCTTTTGTCAACAGAGGCTTTGTCGACAGAGAGTCTAGACTACATCCAGATCTGCCGACAAAGCAAGCTGCTTTGTCGACATGAGAGTGCAGACGCAAAGGACAGTGTAGATGCAATAATGCCTTCTGTCGACAGAACTCTGTCGACAAAAGGCGTTATTCCATGGAGAATGAGGTTTACCGGCGTTGACAAAACTGCTGAGTTCTGTCAACGTTATGTCGACAGAACTCGGTGGTAGTGTAGCTGCAGGTATAGATTTGTCGAGAAGTCCACTTTTGTCGACAAAACCCTGTAGTCTAGACACACCCTAAGAGTTGTGGTAGATTTTCCATCACGGACAGTTTTAAATCAGGATTGGATATTTTGCTAGAAGATCTGCTCTAGGAATGTGGAGAAGTTCGGTGGCCCATGCTCGACAGGTCAGGCTAGGTCCTTTCTGGCCTTGTCATCTAGAAATCTGTGCCACCTCCTCCAGAAGAGCATTCTTGGCACTAACCATTACTGCTGGAAACTTTGCTGCATAAAGCCAACTATGCTGACACTTATGGGCTTTCATTCACTGCCAGCTAGATTGATGGGACAGCAGTCAATCCAGTGAGGGTCAAGTTATTGAATCTAGACTTGATAAATGGATGGCTGATCATTCTTGTGTCGACTCTGGTACTCCACAGAGCTAAGAAGCAAAAGGGAAGTTGACAGGAGAGTGTTTCCCTTCAACAGAATGCTGTGAAGACACCACACCAAGTAGATCCAAGTACATTAACTGTGTCATCATGCAGTTGAAGTTGGTCACTTTGACCTTATCCCGTAATGTAGACCTGATCTAAGTATTCTAGGGACATTGATCTATGCTGGAGGAATCCCATGGATAGCCTTTATGATAGCTTCACGCATGAGTGTACACATACCTCAGATAACACTTATTTACTCTGGTGTATCTCCATTTGCTTCAGTGTAATTACTTTGGATTGACACCATCATAAGAGAAGCCAACCTTTGTACCCCGTTACACTTTTACAGTCCCTGTTGAAATCAGTGACTTTGCCTGGGTGTGACACAGAGTAGAATTTGGCCCTACAAGTCTGATTCCACTCTTACGCATTCCTGATTTATATCAGGATAACACCATTGGCATCAGTGGCATTACTCTGTTTTACATGCGAGAGAACAAATTAGCCTTTAGTCTTTTTTCATCTCTGCTGTTTTTATTACACTGGCAAAAAATACAAGTAAAACCCTAAAGCGATAAAGAGCTTTCAGTAATGTTTTTCCTAAGCAAAATATTGATATAACAACTTTTATGTGTATTAGAAAAGTAATAATGAAATCAGTCTGATTTCTTATTGAAGCTGAACAAATCTGTCTTTTGTTTTCTGAGCCGTAAACAAAGGTAAACAGACTTTGGCCTTTGGGCATCTCCTTCCCAGCAGGAGGGATTACTGAAAAGCACCATAAGTAATGAAAATGTAAATGGTGCATAAAATACATTTTTAAAAAAGAAATTGGAAGCACTTTGCATCCTACTTTTTAAATTTAAGTGAAGAGCATTTCCTGTCACTCCTTTTATTATAAAATGTAGAAAAGTGACTTTCATATGGGAGAACTTAAAAAAGAAATAGGATTTCGAGTGACCTCTTTTCTCATATTTATTTCTTTTCCTGGTTATGTTTGCTAGCTATTAAAATCATGTATATTTTAAAGGTGGGTTACTGTCCCTCCAGCTCCATCTTTCCTTCTTTTTCCCTTGATTTTTCACGGCATCTTCATCTTGAGATCTTCACAGTTTCACTTCCCCTCTTTTCCACATTTCCATTCTCATACCTTTTCTGTAGCAACCATAGTCCTTGCTTACTTGAAAAGGTGCCATTGGGCCAGTATTGGGGACTGAAGATGGAAAAATGGCTTGGCAGGCCAGATCCATCCTGCGGGCCCTATCTTGCCCACCCCGATCTAGGGGGTATAGTGGATCACAACCGAATATAAAACAAGGTGATACCGTTGAAAAATTGCCAATATGATTCTGGGGTGTAATAACAGATGTGGTGTGTGTAAGATTTAGGAGACAACTATCCCACTCTGTGTGGCACTGGTGAGGCCTCAGCTGGAATACTGGGTCCAATTTTGAGAGACATACTTTAAGAAAGATACAGAGGAAAGCAACAAACATGTTAAGATTTAGAAAACCTAACCTATGAGGAAAAGGTTTTTTTTTAAGGGCTTGTTTTGCTTTGAGAAAAGAAGGGGGAAGGGAGGACAGACCTGATAACTGTCTTCAAATACTGTAAGGCCTTTTATGAAGAGAACAGTGATCAGTAGCTCTCCATGAAGGTAGGATAAAGCATAGAAGCCTTAGCCTGCAGCAAGGGAGAGTCCAGTTAGATATTCATCATCATCAACAACCATGGGCTCAATGCCTATTGGTGTCTGATGCCTCCCTCACTATTTCCTTCCATCTTTCCTTGTCCAGTGCAGAATGGCTTAATTTCTGTAGACTAGCTCCACACCAATCTACTATATCATCTCCCCATTCTCTTTGGGGTCTGCCTCTCCTATTCGGACCATCCATAATGCCGAATACCAGAAAAAGCGTTCTAACTGTGAGGATAGTTAAGTTCTGGAACTGGTTTCCAAGGAAGGTTGTAGAATCCCCTTTGCTGGAGATTTCAAAGAACAAATTGAACAAACACCTGCCAGGGATGGTCTAGGTTTACTGGATCCTGCCAGCACCCGGGTCTGACCTTGGTATCTTGAGAGATGTCCAGCCCTACATTTCTATGATTCTATGCATGAAGACATGAAGCAGCTGGACAGGACTTGAAGAGAGTCCAAGAGAGGCCCTCTCCTAGTGGGAAGAGTGTCTGCCTGACACCTGTGAGGTGCGTTACTCTTGTGATATAAGCAGCAACATAGTCAACGACTGGAATTACTCAATCTGTTGTGGTAGTGACCATCATCTACAAGGTACTTTTATAACACAGAGGAGCTACAATTCCCACCCTAAAGAGCTTGAAGTCTACATGCATTCCAGTCGTTTCCTGGCAATAGCTTACCATATGGTTTCACTGAAGTAACTGGAGTAGAGCATGGTAAGTGAAAAGTGTTACAATTTTGGCAATTGTTGGGATTTACAGACATGAACAGATGGCTTTATTAGGATCACTCCTTTTAACATGAGTACTTCTCTGTGTAGTACTTTTCTGGGTTGTCATTGTTTATAGTTCATAGGATGTAAGCAACACTTTCATAAGTTGTTTAAAGTCATACAAACCTTTTTTGTATTTTCTTAACCCACCAGCAGATGGCCCAAGAGTTTCCAAAAATCAGTTTTCCTGTAGTACAGATGTAATATAGGTGTAATACAACCCTATATTGTAAAGCTTTGAAATAAGCTGCTTCCTATCAGATAAGACCATTCTAAATCGTTGTCCTTGGGTATGTCTGTCTGTCTGCAGATTCCCTTCCTCACAGTGAAATAAAATGTGTGCCCCTGTCACCATAAGACTTAAACCATTTCCTAACCCACTGTACAGAGAACTTGAAATCAGTGAGTTTTAAAGTCAGGTGACTCAGGAACCACATTTGCAACCACCACTAACCACAAGAAACACAAGACTGCTGTATACCCTGTGGACCTTCTGACCACACACACACCTGCAATAATATTAAATATATAACTATAAATATAACCAAATACTCTAAAAATTTAAATAAATACACAACAATGTGGAAATTGCATTTAGCTAACTTATTTATGGCATGTATCTAATTGCCTGGCTGTCAGTTTGATGTCCGGCTCTCCCTCTGAGACACAAGCTCAGTGAATTTGGGGTCTGTGCTTGAGATGGCAAATGGAAAGGACTCGTGTGTGTGTTTAAGAGTAAGACAATTTCACCCGTTGCTTTTACTCTTTGAAAGTGCTTCATGGCTATAAGTTGAGGGGAACTTGAAATAAACCTCCTGGCTAATTGTGAGATTTCTGAAAGATGACTTACTAATTTCCGGAAAATGTTGATGGAACTTGCATGCCATTTTGTGAGAGCACTTCAGTTCCGCAACTTCTTGAGTTGAGAGCATGTTTCTTCCATTTCAGCTACCTAAGTGGAATTATTCACCAGAAGCCAAAGTCATAATTCTTAAAAATCATTGATTCTGGCATCATAATTCTAATGCAGCTCATCTACCACATCACAAAACTGCTTTTGATTTGAGGAACAGCATCTGCACTGTCAGGTTTTGCCTTATCACTATCTGCATGCTTGAGAAAAGACAGTGGTCACGTTTTGTTCCCACTCCTGTGTAGTGACTACAGAATGTGTTGACAGCCATGTAGTTTGTATGTAGTCTTATTCTTGCCTTGCATCTTCACATTTAACAAAGATTGTTTGGTTTCTCTATGGCCAGCAATGAAAAGTTTAAGTGGTTCAAAAACATCTGCAGAAAGTATTTGCCTTCCCCCTCATGAAAGTCAATTTATCTCAGAATGCAAAACCAAATCCCTGTTGTGCAGAGATGGGTAATAATTTTTGATGGGGGGGCCACTCCAAGATTTTGGAAAGTGGCTGAGGGCCACACTCTTCCATGATATTAATGAAGGAGATGCGGGGTCTGGGATGGAGGTTGGTGCAGAAGGGAGCTTGGGGTAAAGGATTGGGGTGAAGGAGGGAGATTGGAGTCTGGGAGGGAGTTTGGGTGAAGGAGGCAGTTGTGAGCCAGGGCAGAGGACTGGAGTGCAGGGGTTTGGGATGTGACCTAGGGGGAGGAGGGGATTGTGATCTGGGGCAGGAGATTAGGGTTCCTGATCTGGGAAGGAGTATGGGTATAAGAGGGGGACAGAGGGTTTGGGTATATTGGCGGGGGGGAAGGACAGCAGGTTGGGGCAGGGAAGGGCTGGGGTGCCAGAAGCAGGGTGTGGCCAGGAGACTTACCAGCCAGCAGCCAAACTAGCCTGCCTGCCTGCAGAGCTAAAGGTTGCAGAGCTTAAAATGTTTCCCAGCCACCCAGCCTGCCTGCTTGCCTGGCCATGTGCTTCAGTGCATAACTGAGCCGAGGAGAGGGGGTGTGGTTCTTTTTGGCTGCCTGTTATTCAGACAAGCAGCTCCTATTGGCTAGTTTCTGGCCAGAAACCCACCAATGGGATTGTGCTGGAGGTGGAATGGCTCCTGAAACTTTGCCCCTCCCCTTCAGTTTTAAAACCGAAACAGATCCCTGCAGCCATGTTTCTGCACGGTGCGTGGAGCTGCGGGGCAAGCAGGGGAGCCTGCCTGGGGCTCCCTGCTGCCTCTGCAGGCTGGATTTGTTGGCTTGGCCAGCCAGATATGGCCCACGGGCTGTATTTTGCCCAGGCCTGCCATAGTGGGTTTCAAACTCCTCACACAAAAGCCAGAATTGCTGGTGGTCTTATCCCAGGCCCTGACGTCATTGAACTACATCTGTCATTATGCCATTTTAAGAATGAAATGTTGCAAATAATGGTTCTTGCTGGTGCACAACGCAATAAAACAAAGTCATTCTCATCTGTTTTCAGTGCTCATTTCAGAAAGCTACAGCCCTCATTTCCTCAAGCATGGCAGGAGAGCTGTCGGTTGTTATTGCTGTAATTTTTTTCCGGTTGTATGTTGCACATTTTCCATTTATTTACGGTGATTTTAATTTCCTCCCCAGTTGTTCCATTTTGCAGGGAAACCATGTCTACTCATTCTTCCGTCACATCAAGCTCTGCAGTTGTTGCTCTGACAAATAGCATCTGTGGTAACTGCAATAATAACTGTGGGATGTCAATGATATCCAGGCTTTCGTCCATAGCAAGGCCAAGAAACTCTGAAGAAGACAACCTTTCCTTAAGGATGTTTTCACTGTGTTCTGAGATCTTTAATTCCTGTCTCCACACCAACACCATTGAATCAGGTCGCTGAAGTTTTTTCACCTCTTTCTCCAGCTTTTTTTTGTGAGGGAAACTAGTCACTTACATCCCTAGCAACAGCCCAGCTTCCCTGGCCCTCCAGCTGGATAGGATGGATTAGACTCGGGGTAGGCTGAGTTTGGCTCCAGGAGTTGGCCTCAAGCAGAGGGGTCAGAGCTTGGGCTTGCCTTTCCCAGCTAGGCCTTCACCCACCACCATGATTAAAACTTTATAATATAAAATATTAAATACAGTAATGTGTGTGTGTGTGTGTGTGTGTGTGTGTGTGTGTGTGTGTGCGCGTGTGCGTGTGTATAAATAAAACACTAAAATGTGCATTACAAAATACTATAAAAGGCTAAGCAGAATGTTGAAATTGAAATAAAACAGTCTGACTTTCTTGAAACAAAACATTTTGACATCCAAATCAAACAGGTGAAATAATTTGTTTTGGCGTTCTTCTCTTGACAATTTGGTTGCGATTGACACGTTCCTGTGAACGGCTTGAATTTTGCTTAAACTCCATTTTTCAAAGATACACTTTCATTTAAAATGTATGACCAGCTCTAATCACTACATGGGGGTCGACACGGAATGGGATGGGACCCTGACAGGAACTGCAGAAGCAAGATGCTGCTGTCTCTGAAGGAGGCACATCTGCTGCTCCACCTTATACTGTATGGGCATGTACAGTGCCCCCTGTAGTTGGTAGCTCTGTTAGGATAGTAAAAGGGTAATTTAGGGCCATGGCCTCTTTCCTTCTTCACCACCTACAGAGATCTCCATTGGGAGGAAGAGCTCAGGAGCATGGCAAATTAAAGCTGTTAGTGTTCACATTGGGGATTCTGGTTTCTATCCAACTGGCATTTCTTAATGAAATGAGTTTGGTGGCTAATGGCTCTGGCTGGTGGGACTGCAACTGCTGTTAACAGTAAATGGGCTTCTGTAAACATAGATTAAAATTCCAGTGAGAGACATGTGCTTTACTCAGTGCTGTGTCCTTAGGTCAGCTTTCGAAGGGAAGTGCAAGGAAAAGACTGTGGATTATTTTAATTAATAAGCATTTATTTCACACTGTATATTTACATACTACTTTGCAAACTTAGATAAGGTAAGTTCCCTGCCCTACCAAGCTTGTATCTCCAAGCAGTTCCTTCAGGGGAAATTCATTCTACACACTGAATTAATTATTGAAGGAAAAACAGTACTGAAGCTGAAATCCTCTTATGCTACCCGTATAAGGGTCAGTTGAGTTCTCGAAAGACGCAAGTTTGGAGGAATATGCTGACTTACTTTATTTAGTGCCTAGTGGAAGTGCTGCTCTTTAGTTTTTATATGAGTTTCATTTTGCCGCAGAAACAATATATGCAAAAGTCATCAATTCCCTTTACTGGCACCTGTTCACTGTGACCAATGGGTAGTGCTGTTACTGTCCTTTTGTTAAACAAAGACACCCTCCCTCCTGTTTTCTGCATTCCCTCCATCACCAGTCACACTGAACACTTTATCTGGGTCTCTCTTTCCCTCTTGGAGGCTTTCTCCTAGGGAATAACATTTATGTCTGGCTCTCTTCTCGCTCTGACTTGAAAGTGAAAGGACTTTTGTGGGAAGGGTCTAGACTTCAGCATTCTCCAGAAGCTCATCTGTTCCTCTCCCTGCCCTGTGGATGCTGCCTACAGTGGAGAATAGTTAAACCCTATCTTTTTAACAGATTTGTTTGTAGACCTCAAAATGGCGACACGGTCTTGAAGTCTCAAATTTCCACTTGGGAGGCTGTGGGAACTCAGTGCAATTCCTTGGGTCTCCCCCTGTGGGACAACTAAGCAGTAGGACCATGAATCATATTGTTAACCACAGCTGCACCTGAGCTGGTTGCAAAGCTACCTCCTCTCTTTGAACTCTGGAAATTCAGATTAATTTTGATTTTTCAACCTAAATTGAATATCTTGGGACCATTTCTGTAGTAGTCTGTATTGGAACCCTCTATCCAAATATCCCTGAACTTTGAACAAATTCTGATTTGGATCCTAATATCGTAGCTTGAGCCCACGTTTAATGTTTTATTCACAGGCTGTTCATGTTTTTTTGAAACACTCCGCACTGTTATTAGGTGCTGATTTTTCTGGGGAGGGGTTAAACTGAGTGAAGTTGGTTCACTGAGACAGGTGTTTTCTGACCTCATCTGAAAATAAGGGAGCTGGTAGAAAAAAATTTACCTTACCCTGGAACCTAAAGTGATGCTGAGGTTTTCTATTGTATCATTCTGTAGTAGGGTGGCTTGTTCCATGGATTGAAGAGCCTGGAGCTAAGCCAGTGCTGATTACAAAATAAGATGAGAGGAATTAGGCAACGTAACCAGAAAAGCTAGCAGGAAGGTGTAGGGAAAAGGCAGCGGAGGGAAATACCCAAGACTGCCAGAGGTAAGCAACCTGGCAATAAGTGATGGGATGCTCAGGAAACAGAAGTCTGAGAAGTTTGAAGAAGCAACAGCAGCTACAGAGAAGATGACTGGCTCCTACAGCGGCCATGAACTGTGACTTAGTTCTGGAAAAGAGGACTGATAACTCCTCCTGTGGCCCTGATTAACCAAATGCTGACTCTGGCCAAGGCCATAGGTGTTAGCTAAGGACTAAGTCATCACAGGAAATCAAACGAGCTCACCTCTATATTAGTTTTTTTCAAAAAAGGGATTAGTCTTCTAAGACTGGATTTAGTGTTCAGACTCTATGGAATGCTTGTAAATTGCTGGACACATGAATTTCACTTGTAACATCTGCATTCTATGCTACAAGGAAATATTGGTGGCTTTTTAATTTTGAAAATGTTTGCTCTGAACTTCTGAACCCAGACATGGGACTCACCCTCCCCCCCTCTTCCACACTACTCTGGTCCATTCAACAGGCCTGTCAAGATTAAATGGACCATGAAGGAACGTCACACTACTATGGATACATGTACTACTATGGTAAATGATTCTCTCTCACTTTGGAAATACAACATGCAAGGGAGCTTAGGCCAAGTCTACACTGTAGATTTATATCAATTTAACTATGTCACTCAGAAGTGGGATAAATCCCCTGGCCCTGAGTGATGTAGTTACACTGATGGAACCCCCATGTAGACAGCGCTGGGTCGACAGGAGAGCTTTCTGAAGAGGTAGATAAGTGATGCTGTTGGGAGAAGCTCGCTCATCAGTGTAGGAGCATCTTCAGTGAAGGGCTGTGCTGATGCAGCATTGTAAGTGCCCTACATATAAAAGGTAAAAAAGGGTAACATCAACATTTTCCCCTTCTTTGCTCTTTAAACTCTCAGAGCCAGTGACACTAACCTAAGATGGAGATCCCCTGAGGTTACCTCGGGCCTACTCTGAAAGGCATTTTTACACAGTGGTTCCCAAGCGTTTTTATACTGCGGACCAGCAAACTCTCTGAGACATAGGAAATGCAGCATGCAAGTTCACAAACTTCTGGAGGACCGGTAACATTTTATTTGCATATTTTCATATTCATTATGCAAATCATGAACATGCAAATATGCAAATAAAATGTTACTGGGCCACTAAAAGCCCCAGTCCTCAGAGACACCGCAAACAGCTGGCTTCAACTCTAGCAGTCACCACCGAGTCCCTGCCCTGAGTCCTCCAGTGCCAGCCCTAATCCCTAGAGCCCCCTGTACCAGCCTCCTGCCCTCAGAGCCCTCTAGTGCCAGTCCCCCATTCCAAATTCCTCAGTGCAGGCCCCCTGCTCCTTAGAGCCCCCCACTACCAGACCCCCAGTGCCAGCATCCTGTTTCCAGAGCCTCACTGCACCCAACCCCCAGACACTGCCCCAGCCCCAAAAATTAGCCCCACCCCAGGTCCTCCCAGTATTAGCTTTGCCACCAGTGCCAGCCCCCCACCTCTTAGAGCCCCCACCCCAGATCTCCCAGCACTAGCCCCATCCCTGGAGCTCCCAGTGCTTACTCTGCCCCCTCACCTAGCTCTGTGCTGCCTCCCAGCCACAAGCTGAGTGCTGCTGCCTGGGTTGTCTCTGCTCTAATGATGCCATGCCAGGCTCTGCACAGTCCTCTCACCAGGCAGCAAATTGCTCTTCCATAGTTGGGACCCTGCCCAGCGCTGGTTTGCTGAGAGGTGAGGCAGTACATGTGTGTGGTGGTGGTGGGAGGGATGGCACTGGGTTGTGTATCCCGGCCCCCAGAGCTACTGTGACTTGGCAGCCTGCAGTTCACAGCCCAGCACTGGTCTGTTTAGGAACCGCTGTTTTTACAGATTACTATACCTGTCTTCTTTGGGAACCATACCTGGTAACCCATTTGTATGTATACACTTGCTTGCTTTAACCTGTACGTAACTGTCTCTTGTTTCTTTTTCACAGTGAAGAAACGTTTAGTTTATTATAGGATTGACTACAAGCATTGTCTTTGGTGTGGGATCTGTGATACTGTCATGACCATGAGGGTTAGCCAACAGCCTGGGGACTAAGAGGTAAACTATGCCCCTTACCTAACCAGGTAACAGGCAGCCAATAGAAATGTAGGTAGGAATTTCAAACTGGGACAAAGGAATTTTTGGGGTTTTCCCTCCTTTGTCTCTGAGCAATTTCTCTCCAACTATTGAGGGGCACAGAAAAAAAGTCTCGCTCCAAGAAAAGACTCTTCACTATCTGTAAATTTTAGATAAATCTGTTAGGTTTTATTGTTTTATGGTTTGGGAATGGGAATCTGATGTCTGTGCATTTAAAAATGGGGTTTCCTCTCCTTTGTAACTAAGCGCTTGGCCCATGGGGGGTCCCCCCTTGAGTATATTAATTGGTGACTTTTCATTGTCTTCCTCTGTATCTGGGCAGCATTTACCACACATTGGGATGCCAACGCAACATAACACACACTACATCTTTCCTCTGTTTTTTGCCAAAGGGAAAAAGAGGTAGAAGACTCCATTGTTTTGATCATCCATTTGAACCAAAGCTGGTATGTAACTAACTACAGCTACAAAATGTTCACCATTTCTCACAGCTGTGATGCTTGACGCCGTCATGGATACACACACACTTTAATTTACAAAAGCACATCAAGAGGTGCTAATATAATGAGCACAGAACTAGAAGGCCGATCCTTATAAGAGGGAGTGGGGCCTAGTGCATCTGGATGGAAAATTTGCTACCCAGCTAGGCTTCAGGGAAGGCACATAGGCCTTATAAAGGGGGAAACAGCTGCAGGTTGGCAGATGCTTTCTGACATTGCAAGGCCTTGAGTTAGCAATAGGGAAAATCCAATTCCAGGCAAGAGGTGTGGGAAGAGCAGGAAGACTGACCCTCAGGGAGAAGGGGCTGAGCCCAGCTGACCGTGGGAGGGAGACTGTGGATGTGAGAGTTCTATTTTGAAAGACTGTGCTGCACTTAACCAGCTGGACTGCAGAACTGGAATGTGTTTGAATATCTGGCATGTGTGGACTTCTTAAGGGGCTCCGAGTAAAGGGAAAAGTGCTGCAGGCCTTAGCAGAGCCGTGCTGGCCAAAAGCAGCGAATACAATACCGGTGTAATGCTGACAGACCCCAGTCATCTGTGGGCGGAATCGAAACTGGGACCTCTGGAGCTTAGCGCAGGAGCCTCTACCGCATGAGCTAAAACCCAGCTGACTAGTAGCCAGGCTATAGAGCAGATTCCTTAGTCTCTCTGCAAGTGGCCTCAGTGCCACCAGATGGGACATTACCCCATACCCAGAAGGTGTGTGGGTTACACAGGCATGACTTCTGACAGACATCCAAGCCTCCTGGAGTAGATCCCCAACCCCCTCACTGGGGTGTGGTTTGTATTACCATGAACCAAGGGACTGTTGGGTCAGGTGCTGTACAAACACATATTGGAACAAAAAGGGAGTCCCTGCCTGCCCGAATACAGTCAGAAGGATCGTCCTGGAATATTCACTATGCAATTTGACCTGGCATTTTGGATCTGCAACTTGATTCATTCCACAGTGTCTTTTAATTTAGGAGTGTGGGGACATGTGAATCATTGCCTATGCAACCAACACAAGACCATTTATTTTAGCAGACAGCCAGGACCAGGTTTTCTGTCCACTCGGTGCCGCTTTTTTAATCCACACATCAGTAAAGAAATGACCATTTCTGCTGCAGCCAAAAGCTGGTGTCTAAAGGAGGGCAGCCTGATTCAAATGGCTTGGTATTTTTCTTCTCTCAACTTTGCCACATAGGATTTGGTTTCTAAATAACATGATGGATATACTGAGTCCTGTATATTTTATTAGGTGAAAAGTACCCACTGAGGCATAGTATCATTTCCAGGAGTGACCTTGTGACAGTAGCAGTGCACATAAAAATGATAAAAGTCTGGGTAAAATCCCTGGCTGAACAGTCTGGAAGGTTGGCTAGCCAACTATTGATAGATGGGTCAGATTAACAGATAAGTGCAGAGTCAAAAATAAGCATCAGATCTGGGGAAGCTATGGGTCAAGATGAACATAAAATAAATGAAATGAAAAGCAGAATGCAGAAAAGAAATTGGAAGTGAGGTAATGGGGACTAGAAGCCTTAAAAGAACAGGTATCCTGCTTGAGAAAATATGGCCATTCCAAAGTGTTGGCTGGTTGCTTTGGGCTGGAGAGGGAGAAAGAAACATTGCCTCCTCTAAATAAACTACTATGTTTTTCTATGCCCAATGAATTACCTTTCCTCACTTTCCTTTGCTGTTTCGGTGCTGTGGGTTTTCAAGCAGTGCAGATAAATACCGCATTGATTTTTCTCTCTCACCTCTTAGGATGATGTGGAGTGTTTTTTGTTTTTGTTTTTTGGTATAAAGAAAACAAAGTTTTACCTTAACCACCAGCTGGTTTTAATTCCCCATCCTACTAAACAGATGCTGGCCTCAGTCAGAGCACTGAATCCATGTTTCTCCAGTGACGAGTCAGCTGCAAATTGTGTCTGAATGTTGCAACTTAGGCCCATCTCCCAGACTAAATCGGGGAATAAAATGTTGGTCTTAGCCCTTAAGGACCCATGTCTATTCCAGCTCTAGTGTAAAGATGGAGACTATCAGATGGTGGATCTGTATTCTGTTTTGCTTAGTTTTCCTGTCCTCCTACGATGTGCACAAGACCATATATTAAGGTGGATGAGTGAGGAAAAGGGCATGAGACAGTCAAAAGAAGAGAAAACAGATTAACGTAGCTGCTGAGAGACATGACATGAATTGGGATAGAAATGCCCGTTACAAAAACTGCCCTTAGTAAATCACTTGCTGATAAATGGATTGGCTAATCAGGACCAATCATTTCCATGAGAGGGAGGTGTGGTCAAAATGAGATTAGAAGCCAGAAGCTCCTGTGATTTAGTCCTAGTTCCCATTCTGCCTTTGTGTGGTCTTGACAAATTACTTAGGGTCTAACTAAGAGCTACAGTGCCTCATGCCTCTGAAAATAGGGACTTTAAGATCTCTATCTCAGTTCCTTCTCAGTAAAGTGGTCTGCAAAGAGAACTGTAAGGATTCCATAAATGGAAATGTGGGAAGCACGTTGAAGATTAAGGTTGTGATAAACAGCGCTCCTTGTTAGAATTTAAACAGTCACCAGTTACCACATGGTCTCCCCTGTATTTAGAATAGGCAATAAGTTGATAGCTGCACAATCTCAATTGCTGAATGTTGACTGGTTAATAACCAAGGTAGGCACTCAAGCACTGAGCACTCTGAAGAGCACAATGCTGTCTGGGTGCAAAGTGTTACTTCAGAAAGCTTTCAGGGCATTTTAATTTGTCGTACCTCCCTAGAGCTTCACCTCATGCCTCTCATCACATTTTGGTTCATCTCAGCTTGCATTGTGCCCTTGTATCTCTGTGAGATTCTCTTGTAATGCGATTCCCTCCCTTGAGGTTTTACCTCCTACAATTTACATGGCTTCATACTGTTCACTCTTTACAATGATTTCATTAGCATAAAGACATAGCGTATATTCTCATTTAAAAATGTGTTCCATGAATAATGCAAGCTGGAAATCGGTATGTACTATAAAAAGTGTTATGGGCGTGTTCTATTTTGCATTTTACTCTTGATGGGTAGTAGTATTCCTGTGAAGACTTTGCTAATGTATTTCAGGTGTTGTGCAGTTCTTTGGGCTGCAAGATATTACCTAAATTTGGTGGTGGTGATTATAGAAACAATCACAGTAAGTGTAAAAAGGACCTCATGCAAAGTTTGACCCTAGAGATCTCTGGACTTCAGAAGAACTACAGTGATGACAAGTGTGTCCCCTTGATTGTCATTCCGTTTGTGAACTGTCCAACTGTATATGTCAACATTTACTTTCTCAGATATAATTGGTGAGTGTAATTCATCTCCATGTATGTAGCCAATAGGGTTAAGGACAAAAAGAAATGTTAAAAATAGAACAAACAAATCACTCCCTGCAAAAGGCTTTCTTCCACAGCTAGACAGGTATGCTAAAATTGTTGTTAATGCAGGCTTGTTTAATAAGTATTTCTGTTCTGTTTGGAAATACATTGGATGATGATTTTATAGCTTACAGTGACAATGAATAGATTGCAAGTGTAAACAGGGAAGATGTTAAATAGTTAAATGTGTCTATGCAGGCACAAGCTTTTGTATTTTTTGTTTTGGATTCATAACAAACTTTTGTGATACTTGATCATGTAATACGGTGATACGGAGAAATGAAATCAGATCTACAGATGTTAAGGCAGGAAAACCATTATGGTCTAATTTGACATCCTGTATAATATTGGTTAAAGAATTTTAAACAATCATTTCTGCACCCAGCCTGGACCTAGAGCATATTGTTTAGGAAAACATCCAACTTTGAATTTAAAACTAAACGGTAGAGAATCCACCACATCTGTAGGTAAGTTATTCCAATAGTTAGTTATCCTTGGTATTAAAAGTGTTCATCTTCTCTCTTGCCTAAATGTATATATCTAAAGGCGTCTGACTTTTTTTTTTGCCTTTGTTTGCTAGATTAAAGAGCTCTGTATTATCAAAAAACGTCACCCCTTGTAATCAAGCTAGATTAACTTTTTAAGGAAGGTTTTCTGGAATTTGAATCAGTCTTACAGTTCTCTTCTGAACCCTTTGTCAACATCCACTGTGAAATATAGACATCAGCACTAGGCATAATTCTGATAATGGTTTCACCAGTGCTGTACAAAGATAAAACCACCTTGACTTGTGGGGTCTAGGGTAGTTCTTGCTGAAAATGCCAAGGTCAGGGCACATTGTAAAAGAAGGGCAGATTCACTCAAAAGTTTACAATGATTTTAGATTCACCAACCAGTCACAAACTGTGCTCCTGGTCCCCACGTGGTTATCAAGAAGCTGAAAAAAGTAATCACATAGACCTCATTATTGAATTCTAGTTCTCTGTCCGTCAATATGTAGGTCCAATAAAGTGAGAAGTCATTTAAAAACTGTTGACCGTACAAAATGTTCTTGTGATTTCCAAATGCCGAGACATCTTATCAGTTCAATATTACTGTGGATCTCACCCAAAATACCATGCTGCCAGCCAAACCTATAATATATAAAACTAAAGGTTTACATAAAAGAAAAAAACAAACAAACAAGAAGAGAATTGTTAAATGGTCTAAAAAGTCAGATGCATACATGAGACTTCAGAGTCCATATATGAGGTTTTTAGCAGCATTAGTGAGTTTGCTGTCTTGCAGAGTCCCTCTGGACCACATCCAAAACTTGGATGGATATGTCAGATCTTTGTTCAAAGATTCAGATTGCAGAGAAGTTGCTCCATCACTCACATTTCTAACTCACAATACAAAGATGATATATGCATACACATGTAATTATTGTATTTAGCGAATTGTAACTTTTCTGTTGATACTTTACATGGCATATCTGGTAAGATTCATTGCAATTTTAGAATATTTTTATCAATAACATCATAAAGTGTCTCACATAGTTCAGATAATGTCACATTACCTCCATGCTTCTACTCAGTATTCTCCTTAATATACATCCAAGGATAATATTCAAACTCTTTGCTACAGCATTGAACTGGGTCTTTGTCACAGTCAATTATTTCCAAGATGCAATCCCTCTTCCTGTAAAAGTGACTTACATTATTTGCTCCTAGATGCGTAACCTTGCATGTGATGGCTATATTAAAAAGCATGATGTCCAGAGGAGTCAAGTCCAATCTGACCAAGTGTTCCAGATCTCTCTGAAAACCAGACCTGTCCTCAGTATTATATATTACTCCCCCTATGTCTCGTCTGCAAACTTCATTAGAATGATTAATATTTTCTTTCAGATAATTGAAGATAGTGAATAGCATTGTGTCAAGAACAAACTTTTTGGTTTCCCCCAGTAGACACATCCCTTTTTGCATGCTGGTTCTCAATATACAGTTTCTTTATGGACTTATCAGTGAGTCATTTTTAAAACCATTTAATATGTTCTCCATTGATTTTAACGGTTCTAACCAATACTAAGTCAAATACCGTCCAGAAGTTTATTATGTCTACACATTTACCTCTACCAACTAGATGTGTAATCACATCAAAAGAATTGTTTGTATGACAAGATCTATTTTCCCCTAAAACAATGCTGATTTCTCTAAAATATGTCAGTCTCAAAAGTGTGGCTATATCTTAGATGCTTCCATTTCTCTATTCAAAACCAAACCAAATGAAACCTCCACACAGCACTAGTAACTGCTTTTCAGTTCTCTTGTGCCTTTTGTCCTGTCAAGCTGTAATCTCCTAATATAACTTTTTGGGCCAAATATATCCCTAGTTTAACATAATTGGCTTCAAGGGTGAACTGCTAGGCATGAATTTTTGTCTCCTCATTAATTCCAAGTGGATGCAGATGTGAGTGTGTGTATTTTAGTTGCCTTCAAACTTGTGTTTATATTCCTGTGATGGGGTGTGTAGCCCATCAAACCCTGATTTGGTCAATGAGGGTCAAAGCAGCCAATTAAATCACCTGAAAGAAGGAAGGCCAAGTTTAACTGAGTGATGTCCAGCTGGGGAGGAGATGGGACAGCACTATAAAGCCAAGAATTTGAGAGCAGAAAGAGGCTTTAGGTGGAGAAAAAAGTCGAGGCTGAGGGACAAGGAAGAAGTCTAGGGAAAGAATTTGTCCTGGGATCCAGTTCTGGAGTAAGGAGTCTAGGGAGAGGTGAGGAGGGGCCAAAGTAACCATGGTGTTGACTGCTATACCTGGCCAAAAGGGAACCAACCTAGAGGAATCTCTCACTACCCGCTTCTATAATTGGGGTTTGTCTCAGCCCCTTAGGAGAAATAAAACCAATTAGAATATGGGTGCAAACAAACAGGGTATTTATTTAACAGTTCAGAACAAGGTAAATGAAAGGATTAAGAACCAAGGTATAACAAGGACCCCCACAATTAAAGGTAAGTAACAAGCAGTAGTATGCTGATTGCAACACAGGTGACTTCCCTTCCCCAGGACAGGACCCGGGGAAAGAAATGGAGGATTAGGGAATCTCTACCATGTCCTGCAGCTTGAGGACCCTCATGGTGGAGAGACCGCTCCAGATCCAATCTCCAGATGGTATCACAGGTAAGGCATGATCAGGCAATGTTAGCTCTGCTTTGCATTGGTCGGTCCAATCTCCCCCCCGCATCATTGTGGGTGTGTGTATGTCTTCAGCTAGGAGGAATGGCAGCTGGTAACACACCTCTTCTGTGCTGGTAAACTCACCCTTCCACCACCAGACCTATGCTTGTGGTGCTGGCATGCACTTTTAAGCAGCTTCAAACTTTGCCACTCAGAAGGGCAGCACTTTACAACTGGTGAGGCAACTCTTACATAACCTGTGGTGGCTCGGCAGAATGTAGGTCACGTGTCTGTCTGGTTTCCCATCAAAAGAGTGGGAAAGTGCCTGCAGGGGAGGAAGGAGAAGAGCAGCCAAGTTGGAGTCCAGCTGGTTGTTTGGACATTCCGCAATGGTGTACCCATGCTGCTGAGCTCCAGAATTCCCCTCCCCCTCCCACAATGGGGAAATGAATAGGCAGGCTTCTGTGGTAAGCACAGAAATAGGTCAGAGAAGACACAGAGGCTGGATAGGAAGGAGCTAAGGGAAACAGCAACAGGGGTAGCGACTGATGACTTGGCCTGCTGTCTGTAAGCTTCCTGAGCGGGTACCTGGCATAGTGGGCAGGCCCAGATCCCTTTGCCTGCCATTGGTACAATAGCACAGCGCCCCAAACTAGGGCTGACCACCATCTGAGAAAAGCATTTGCACACAGGCCCTATTGGATTTTGTCATCCCAGAAGGGGTCTTTAAATGGTGGAGTGGCCAGAAGGCCACGTTCCCAAGAGGAAGATTATAACATAGTGAGCAATGAGATGCCAGGAGGCAGGCAAAGCAGCAAGAACTATTTTCCCAGGCCCAGACAACCATGGATGCTAGCAGTGACTGGCAACACCATAACCAGGTAACTATTTTGTGGTTTCTTTCTTATTCTTCCTAGCCTTGACCTTTTTCTGAGTCAAAGATCAAATGTCATTAACTGCCTCACACTGACAAAGTCAGAACCTCCTATCTAGTCAAAAGTGGGACATTTAGTCCCCTGCTGAGGCAGAACCTTTGAAAAAAGGCGAAGCTGCTGTCTGCTTGTAGGAAACATAAAGGGAACAAAGGAATTTAGATTGAAAATGTAATACTCTGCTGGCCATCTCTGGGGCTAGCTTCTGAACCTTGTGATTGCATGAATCAAATTTTACTTTACAGGTGTCACTTCAATCTAAATATGAGCTGAACACACACTAATCTGGGGATGAGCTAAAGAGTTGAGAGCCACATCTAGACCTGAACTTTCACCAAAGGCTAGGGATGATTGGTCACTCCCCCACCTCAAAAAAGGCCCCCAAAATTAAAAAGGGTTCAGAAAAAGGCAATGAACAGGATCCAGCGAAAAGGGCCTGGGAAAATTTATATATAAAGAGAGATTGACAAGACTGGGATTGGCTGCTTTAGAAAGGAGATGAGTAAGTGGAGACATGATAAAAACATATAAAATAAAGAACAGTATAGGAAGGTAAATCACATATTGTTTCCCCCGTCTCATAATACAAAAGCCAGGAGATAATCGGTGAAACTAGAAGGTGGAAAATTCAGTACGCACAAAAGGAAAATAATTTTTTCAACAATATATAAACAAACCACAGAATTAATTGCCACAGGAAGTCACTGAGGTAAAGAATTCAGCAAGATTTTAAAAAGGGATTAGAGATTTGTCTGGATATCAAGAATTTCTAGAGATGTCAATAGTATGAAAAAATGTGTGGAGGGGATGTTAAGCTTCATGCTTCTTGCCTGTCCTAGCCAATAAAGATCAAGATGAGATCTAATATGGAGGACCGATTTCCCCACATGTGCCTGTTGCAGGGTTCTTTTCCCTTCTTCTGAGTCACTGAGGTTGGCCACTGTCAGAGACATGACACTGAATTAGATGGACCTGGGTGCTGATCTGGTATGGAAATTCCTGTGTTTGGATCTGGAGTTTTAATTGGGGTTGCTTTCTAATTCTCATGCAGTGACAGCTCTTAAGCATAAGTCATTGTTCCTTCTTTGACTTGAATGAGTTGATTTACACCAGCTGAAAACTTAGCCCGTGTTTTATACTTTGCTCTTTTGCCTTGACAAGAATGTCCAAATCTATAGATTAGGTGTGGATTGTCAGAACTTGTGTCAAATGAAAGAAAACTTCCTCTCTAACAGCATTCACACTGAATTTGCACTACAGGAATCATTAGTACTTCCAAGTGTCTAAAAAAAGATGTTTTTATCTGCAGTTCAATAACGATTTGCAGTCAAATCTGATTTTGCACATCAGTCAACAAGATAATTGTCAAGGCCTAAATGTCATGTGCTTCCATTTTCAACTTGTGGAACCCAACACTGTAAATGTTCATGCCTCAATGAATGTTTTTCTGCATATAAGGTCTCCCTTCTCTGGGATCTGTTTGATTGATTTCCTCGTTTGCTCAAATATCGGCATAGATGGTAAAGTTACACTTACATCTTTTAAAATAGCCAATCTCTTATGAGCTAGCTTTCCAGTTTTTAAATACTGTATTTACAAACACACATACATCTTCATTTTGGTCTCAGATCTGCACCATGTTGCTTCTTTATTTCTAACAGCATCACCTTAGCTCCCTAGATACCACCTGACACTTCTCAGAAGTCTAGGTTTTAGGGAAAAAAACAAAACACACACACACACAGTTCCAAAAACTACCACTAGATGGCCACCCAATAGCATATCATTTCACAGTTGTTCTTTTCCACCTCTTCGAACGGATTTCTCACGGCTCTCTAGTTGGTAATAGTCTCAGTTTGAGTTGCATTTTAGCCACCAAATGTGATTTCTGTACCTTCAATTTTCTTCTCAGCATGCTACAGTGTAATTCCAAACCATTCAAGTGTATCATACAAAGAGCCTAAATGAACAAGTCTAAATCTAACTTCTGAAGCCTCTGGTGTTGGCCAGTGTTAGAAACAGGACACAGGACTACATGACCCTTTGGTTTGATCCAGTATAACACTTCCTATCTTCTAGGAGTATTTGCAGGAAGTGTATTGAATAAATTGGGCACAGCCTGGTCAGTCTGTTTCCCCATATCTGGTCACATAGCTTCAAAAGATGATAAACTGGTGACAAATTACAGCTTATGATTCAAAGTCTTTTGCAAGCTATTGTTTGTTTACTGGAGGAATCAAGGGCCTCTTAAAAATCCCACCACTGAAAAAGCAATCTTCAAGAAAAATAGCAATTTGAGGAGGCAAGTACCTAAGAAACACTTGCCTTTTTAGCGTGGTTTTATCTACCTCAAGTTCAGATCAAGGGAAAGACTAAAGCACATTTAATACTCTCCATCAGGATGTAAACATTTTAAAATGATTTTGGGGCACTCAAGAAGTCATGACCCACTGCTATGTCTACCTGTCCAGTGCTGCATCAGTGCTGATAAAGATACAGGCCAACAGGACAGGGTTCTCCCATTAGCCTGAATCTCTACCCCCACCAGGTTCAGAAAAGGGCAACAACATGATTAGAGGTTTGGAACAGTTGTTATATAATAAGAGATTAATAAGATTAGGACTTTTTAGTTTAGAAAAGAGATGACTAAGGGGGGATATGACTGAGGTCTATAAAATTGTGACTGGTGTGGTGAAAGTAAGTAAGGTAAAGTTATTTACTTCTTCCTATAGAACAATAACTAGGAGGTCACCACATTAAATTAATAGGCAGCAAGTTTAAAACAAATGGAAATATTTCTTTAAAATAACACAGTCAACCTGTGATACTCCCAGCCAATGGATGTTGTGAGGGCCAATACATTACTTCTTCACTCAGCACACAGTCAACCTGTGGAACTCCTTGCCAGAGGATGTGGTGAAGGCTAGAACTTTAACAGGGTTCAAAAAAGAGCTAGATAGCCATCGCTGGACCTAACCTCCATGAATCTATCAGCCTGGATGAGTAGGAATGGTATCCTTACCCCCTGTTTCTCTGGAGATGGGCGACAGGGGAGGGATCACATGAGGATTACCTGTTTGTGATCTCTCTCCCTGGGACATCTGGTATTGGCTACTGTTGGCAGACAAGTTACTGGGCTAGATGGACCTTTGGTCTGACCACGTATGGCAGTTCTTATGTTCTTATTAACAGGATTCAAAAACAAACTAGATAAATTCATGGACAATAGGTCTATCAATGGCTATTAGCCAGGAAGGGCAGGAATGATTTTCTTAGCCTCTGTTTGTCAGGGCTGGGAATGGGTGACAGGTAATTGATCACTTGATGATTGCCTATTTTGTTCATTGCCTCTGGGGCACCTGGCATTGGCCACTGTCAGAAGACAGGATACTGGGCTAGATGGACCTTTGATCTAATCCACTATGGCCACTCTTATATTCTCATTTTCACAAATGTCATAACAAACTCTCCCTCTGACATAGTACTGTGCACGCAAATGTTTGTTGGTGTTACTCTGTCGCTTAGGGGGGTGACTTATTCAGTCCCAGAGTTACATACATTTTGCTGACACAAGTGATAGTGTAGACATAGTCTTGGTGGGGTTTTGTTTTGTTTTGTTTTTGCAATGACTTTGCAGTGTATGTTAAATGTAATATGAAGCAGATAGAAATATGTCTCTCGGTAACAAAAGAGTTTTAGACTCCTCATTTAAGCAATCAACTCTTCCTCTAGTGAGCAGTTATGATAACAATACACACAATTTCTGTAGAAGTCTATAGTGGGTAGCCTGACTGTGAATTTGGATATAAATGATTATGGTCTTCCATGAGAGAGAGGAATATTTTACAGATAATGAAAGTGAGGCACAGAAAAATTAAGTGGTTCCGTTGTCTTACCTGTGAGCCTAGTGAACAGCTGTCATGGCAAACGCCCAGAGCTTTGGCAGGATGTGGTATGGTGCACCCCAAAAAGCATCTCCATCTTGGGGAAATCCCCCCGAGCCAAGGCAGTAAGCAGTTGGGCTACATCTAGACTGGCATGATTTTCCGCAAATGCTTTTAACAGAAAGGTTTTTCCGTTAAAAGCATTTGCAGAAAAGAGCATCTAGATTGGCACAGACACTCTTCTGCAAAAGCACGTTTTGCGGAAAAGCGTCCGTGCCAATCTAGATGCAGTTTTGCGCAAGAAAGCCCCGATCGCCATTTTCACCATCGGGGCTTTTTTGCGCAAAACAATACCATGTTGTCTACACTGGCCCTCTTGCGCAAAAGCATTTGCGCAAGAGGGCTTTTGCCCAAACGGGAGCAGCATAGTATTTCCGCAAGAACACTGACAATCTTACATTAGATCGTCAGCGTTCTTGCGGAAATTCAAGCGACCAGTGTAGACAGCTGGCAAGTTTTTCCACAAAAGCAGCTGCTTTTGCGGAAAAACTTGCCAGTCTAGACGCAGCCTTGGTGTTTACTTTCTCAGAAAAGGTGGAGTGAGGAACATCTAATGACAGGAGAAAGAGTTGAATGAACAAGGGGCATAGATGATACAAGGTGCTTGATCTAGACTGGGAATGCACCAGAGTTTGCAAATAAGTAGTACAGTGATAATTTTGGCAGTGTGAAACTGAGAAACAAAGCTGTGGACAAAAGTTTAGTCTAGTTACTGAAGTATCTGAAATAGGAGCTCATGAATGAGGGGTTGGATGTGGCTTCTCTTCTGTGGGTGGGGATCCTTGGCAAAGTGAAGATTTAATCTTGTTCTACGACACAATAATTCAGAAAAACAGAAGAGTGAGATGAACACCTTTTGTGCCACAATGGGATGCTGTCTCTGAGGCTGATGATAAACAGTTATCTTGGGGGCACCAGATCTTTGAAAAATAATAGAGGCGAGACTAGGACGTACAGATGACTTGTCTATTGTTTCCCCTACTGAAAATAAAACTCCTCATTTGGCAAGCCTTTAGCCCCACCATGAAAACACAGTGGGGAAAAAGGTAATAATTCCATAAGTGCTGATGTATTCTGAGCTGCCGAGTATAAAAAAGCATCCCAAATGGCTGCCCCAAAGCATGCTGGAGCCAGTAATGCACTTACTTTGGCTCTAAAATGTATTTTCTGACATGTTATAGCCAAGAGCAGTTGGTAGAGCACCTCTAAGCTGGCATGGAATGAGAAATTCACAATGCTTTATATAATAGTAAAACTGTATGACTAATATAATTGTCAGATGTGCGTAAAGGACATAGAGTTATTTAGGAAGTGTTGGATATCAAGCTGCCATGCAAAAATTATATGGAGTTGAGATTGCAACCTAGTGACAGCATTCTATTTTCACAGTCAGTTTACATTCTGCTACACTGAAATCTGGAGCCAAAAAAGATATGTCTGGGGGAAAAGGATGCAGTGAGCCCATAACTGCAAGACTCCAAACACGAATCATAGGGCACATCTAAACTACGTTTTTTCGAACGAGGATATGCAAATTCCATATTTGCATATCTTTTTCCAATCTCACTTTTGAAAGAGGATCTTTCCAAAAGTGAAAGTAGTCTGGATGCAATTTTTTCGGGAAACCTCCTTTTTTTAAGGAAGGGGGTTTTTTCGAAAAAGGGTTTGTTTTCCGAAAAAACCACGTCCAGACTACTTTCACTTTTGAAAGATCTGCTTCCAAAAGTGAGGTCAGAAGAAGATATGCAAATTCCCATGGAATGTGCATATCCTTTTTTTGAAAATTCTACATAGTCTAGATGTAGCCATAGAATGGTAGGACTGGAAGGAACGTTAATAGGTCATCTAGTCACATCCCCTGCATTCATGACAGGGCTAAGTAACAATTAGGCCATTCCTGTCAGGTGTTTGTCTAAACCGCTATTTAATAGTGACAATGATGGAGATTCCACAACCTCTGCAGGCAATTTGATCCAGTGCTTAACCACCCTGACATTTTGGACATTAAGAAAAATGTTTTGGACATTAAGAAAAACCTCCTTTTTGTACTGCCATTTAAACCCATTACTTCTCAAGCTATCCTCCGAGATTAAGTACAACAATTTTTTTAAACTTCTTGTAGCCACCTGTTATGTACTCAAAAGTTATGTACTATGACCCTCCAATCAGTATTCTCGTCTCCTGATTAAACAAACCCACTTTTTCCAATCTTTCCTTGTAGGTCATGTTTTCTAGATGTGTAATCATTTTTGTTGCTTTCCTCTGGACTCTCTCCAATGTGTCCACCACTTTCCTGAAATGTAGTATCAAGAACTAGAACATAGTACTCCAGTTGAGGCCTAATCATTACTAAGTAGAGGGAAGAACTATCAACAATGTACTGATTATCTTATTTTATTGGCATCAAAACATGGATCAGCAGCAGTTGAGATGAGATGTCAGCTAATTACTGACAAGTAGCAGAACGGTACACTCTGATTTAGGCAGCAACATGTAAATTTGAAACTGAAACTTCTCTTTGTTGAAGGAAAAGATTGTAAAGTCAAGATGGTTCTTATTTAATCCTCCAGCCTCTCATTGTGGCAGTAACAATGCCAAACTGGTGGTGGGTGGGTAGTGAGAAATGTATCGCTTTCACCTCCTCTTTTATTTCCCACTCTATTTGTCAATAGTCTTTCAGCAGTCTCATTGAATGTGCCTATACAACCTCATCCTCTGCTCTCCAAGGAAACCCTGTGTAGATGTTCTTTAGGAGCTTCCCTCCATAAGGCTTTGAGGGTGGATGGGGGAAGCAGTTTGTCTACTTATAGCAGCATCTCCTGCTCTGCCTATAAATAAAGAAATCTGGATGGAAGTATTCATGGTGTTATAATTAGCACTGGCTCCTACTGAGTCCTCTGCTCCAAGAGGCATTCTGCCAGGGGGAAAGGGAACAGCAGAGCCATCCATTGGCAATGGAGGGGTTTAACCATCCATTGGTAATGACTACTGCTTGCGTGGATCTGGAGGACGAGAAGGGTGATACAATATCTCTTATTGGACCATTTTGTGCTGTAAGGCCAGAAAGTCTGGGGCCATGTGCTGCCCACCCTCCCTATGCTCTGGGGCTGGGCTGGAGGCTTGCCCCTGCAGTGGGGAAAGGGACTTGGCTCCTGTGGAGAGTGGGGCCTTGGGCAGAAGGAGCAGGGTTGGGGACTTGCCTCCCCCAGCCCTAAGTTCAGCCACTGCACGTGGTGTTGATGATTGTAGCAGGCGAGGTATTCTGCAGGTTTTGCATGTGGTGTTATGGCAAGGTCTGTCGCTGCTTTGAGTTTGTATGTTCTGGCCTTTGGGGAAGCTTCTTCTAATGATGAATTTGCAGAGGTTGGGGGAGAGGGAGGGTTGATGAAGGCCAGAAGAGGGGCTTCAGGAAATATTTCTTTCTGGTGAGTATGGGCTGTAGTTTGACACCCCATATGGGTTCCAAGGTGAGGTGGTAGGTGACTTTGCTATTGAAGCAGGTTCTCTTGGGATCTTTGGGTGGCCTGTTTCCTGATGCAGTCTCCTTCTCTGGTGGAATGTCCTAGCTTAGTGGAAGTGTCTTTGCGTGTGTTAAGGTGTATATTCCAGTATTTCTTCTCAGAATGTATTCTGGATCTGAAGGAGACCTTGGCTCCAAAGGATCTCTGGCATTGTAAGAGCTTTGCCCTCTGCCATTTCATCAGCCTCTTTGTCTCTAGCACTCCTATAAAGAAGACGGTGTCCTGAAAACTGCTAGATAAACCGTCTGGCGTTCTCCCCTCACACTCTCCTGTGGGCTTCTCCATGGATGTGATTTGGCTCTCAGAATGTGTTATTGCAAACTACTCTATTATGGACTGAGCAATAAGAGGAAAGGTCTCCATGTTTCTAAAATGAAATGGGCTCTTTATTAAGAAAACTATTTATAGAAATGCTGTTCCTGCGGCTAGCACTCCAACCACATGCATACAGATTGACTCCCTGGAATCTTATCCACATTCTTTTCTCATGCAGCTTGTGCAAAAGGTTCTATTCAGGTTGCTACATACCGAATTAACTTGTGTTTCTTTCACTTGCTGTGTGTATGGTTTAAATAATTTTCCATTTTAAAAGAACTTTATGTTTGGGAAAGATATGACAGCTCTCGAGAGTAAATCCTCTGGTTAGCCACAGAACAGGCCAGGCTTTCCTATCATTGTGCACGAATCCAGACATAAGGATACATCTTGAAGGATTATAAAATAGATCAATGTTCATTCAGTTTTCAGTGTTTCTGTTGAGGGTCCCAACAACTGGGCCAGGTCTCATGACATGGAACACCTGTTTAATAGAAATGAGATTAATTCCACTAGTTTCTTTTTCCTCCTCAAACTGGTCACAATATGTAGTCACTACTGATCTGGGTCATCTAGAGTCACCCATTTCCATTATCTTTATTTTTTATAAATAATTTCCAAACTAAACCATGTCCTTCCCTTACAACATTGCCACTGAGAGACCCTTTCATATACCTCTGTGAGCACCCCCAAAATGGATAGAAATGGTGCTATAAAAGGTGTACAAATTCTACCACTATTCTTCTGTGGCATCTAAGGAGGGATCAGTAGATTCAAAAGTTACAACTGTAGCAAAGTTCAGTTAAATGTGAGCCATTCCTTATTCTGGCCACAACCAATCACTATCACCACAACAGATTTATGTTGTTCTATTTTCGGTTCTCATTGCAGTTTTGTCAAGAGAAAGAGACATCCATCAGCTCTAGGATGAGGAATACTAATGAAAAGCATTACTTGACCATTTTTAGCAGTGAGAAGCCCAACAAAACTCTCTACTCAGCGTTCCCATGTGGACAGTGTAGCCAACAGACTCGCCGGGCCCTTGGGCAAGGCAAAGGAGGCCTGGCTCTGCATGCCTGGAAGGGATGAGGCCTCAGGTAGAAGGGTGGGGCAGGGGCTAGCTCCCCTCCACAGCCTCAGCATCACCTGGAGCACACTACACTTCCCCGAGCAGCCCTCAGTGCTGCCCAGAGCATGCTGTACGGGTCTCCAGCTGCTGCCATGGCCACAATAGATGGAGTGTGTCTAGTGGTTATAGTGAGAAACTGATGGTCAGGATTCCTGGGTTCAGTTCCTGGCTCTGTCAGGGAACTAGAGAACTGATACATGTGTGCAAGTAAGACCAACATTTTAAAAATATCGACTAATTTTGAGTACTGTTCATACGACACCTGATATTAAGGGCACCCAGAATCAGGACACATTTGTTATAAAATGGGCCTGAGCCCAGGCCCATCGACCAGGGGAGAGGGGTGTGTGGAAACAGGATGGGCAAAGGGGGCAACTGAGAGTCAAAGGGGCCTGGAGTTTCTGGCTGCCACTACTGTGGCAATGATGTGGCTGGAGTCCCGGGGGCCACTTTGAATTGCTGCTGGAGTGCCATTCTGTGTGGCTCCGAAGATTGGTGTGTGTGCGTGTACTGTGGTCTGGGTGGTGCTAAGGGCTGACTGCATTCAGCCCTGCCCACTTCTTCTTTCAGCCCCGCCCCTTCCGGGAGTGCAGAGGCACCCCCACATGCATTACCTCAGGCCACGCAGTGGCTGTTGGCCCTGCTGCATGAGCCTCAATGTAGTCATGCAAAGAAAGGGTATTATAATAGCTGATGGGCTAAAAAGCATTGTAGACATTTGTGCTTGGGCTGGAGGCTGGGCTCTGAAAGGCCACAAGGAGGGGAGGGCCTCTGAGTCTGAGCTCCACCCTAAGTTCAAACGTCTCTACTGCTCCTCTGAGCCCCACAACCTGTGTCAGTTGACCTGGGCTCTGGGATCTGGTGCCAAGGTATTTTGTTCATTACTAAAGTGTAGCCATGCCCTGTGAGGTAATGAGGCTTTGGGAAAGTTTGTAAATCACTTTAAGAGCCTCACATGAAAAAAGCCTTCCATGTGCAAAGTGTGCCATTGATTTTTAGTCAATGAGGAGGAAATCTCCAAAAGCCATGAAAAATGAAATGGCACCAGCTGAACTTTGAAGGGATGAGGGGTAGCAGACCTTCCACTCTGTTTAAAAAATATCCACAAATCTGCCGCTATGTTCTTCCGATTCCCTGCTTAAAACTCTCCTCTGTCCTAATAGCGACAGAACACTCAAGCAGCTGGTGCATTTTGACAGTTACTTATGCTGATCACAAGCCTCTGACTGTTACTTTGTGCTCTACCACCTTTGCTGTATTCACCTGTTGCCTGTAGTCTTATATTTAGATTGTAAGCTCTTTGGGGCAGCGATTGTTTCTTTGTTATATTTGTGCGTTGTCTAACAGTGGGACTGGAGCCTTGAGGCATTGCTGTAACACAAAGAACGAATAATTGGCTTTCCAGTCCACATGTGGTCAGATTACTTTAGATTTCCTGATTGGCAGGCAGAGACAGGCCAAATAAAAGTTGTGATGTTTCGTTCACCTGTCGTTCTCATTTCCCCCCTGCACTGCCACTCTGTAAGCTTTTAAGAAATATAACTCAGATATAGTGCACGATATTAATGCATTTCTCCAGCTACACAGGTGATACACATTCTGATATTACTTCATCCTCAAGGTAGAGTGTTATTAAAAATTAGAAAGTGAATCATCATAACTCATTTTCATTGTACTCCTAATATTGTGTTCTTGCCCTTGGTTCTATGATGAATTAGTGTGTGAATATGACTGTTCCGTTGCACTCTAATGGAGTGTGATAGCCATACTTGGATTACCTTTTTATTTCCTGCCATCCCAGATCCATTTCCATTTTGCCATTGAAAAAGGGACTGGAAAAGGGAGACATTTGGAAGAAAAGAAATTAGGGGAAATGATTTAAAAAAAAAGTAGTGAACTTTTTTGCAAAAATTTCCAATTTCAAAAACTGCCACTCCATGAACATATTTTAAACACCTCTGCAATGTATTGGATGTGGTAGATGCCTAAAATGGTCTGTTGTTTTGTGAAAAAATCAAATCTTTTAGAACTGTTTAAGAGCAGCATATAGAAGACTCCTGAGGCTCAGAAAACGTTCAGCTGAAAATATCTAAGTACTGAGTGATTTGGGGGAGCCTTCTTAGATCATCAGTAGCCAGAGCAGTGAGAGGCCTTTCAAGCACCCTCTGGATCTGGCCTATTGAACTTACAAAATACTTGTAATCTTTCTCCACAGATTTTCTTTTACTTTGCTAGCAGCAGCTAGATCCTCCTCTGTTTGGTGCAGTATCTACTAGCTGTCTTCATCTGACCATTATGACTTCTATGGCAGTAGCACATAATTACAGAATGTGGCCCTAGCCTGTGAAGTCGTCACTGATAGTGGAACAGTTTGAATATATTGTAAAATGACTGTGGATATATTGTCAAATCCAAGCTCTGGTAAAATCAATGGCAAAATTCCCATTGACTACAATGGGATCAGGATTTGTCCTTGTATCTGTGAGTGTACCTGTACGTATATGTGCAAAATCCCTTTCATTAGTTACAAGCTCCTGTTTCGGAATATAAGAGTTGTATTATTTACCATACTTGCAAAGCAATTCACTTTAAGGCCACCTAAGTTGCTTTTAATGATCATAGAGCATTCAGCTATTCTGCTATCTGTAACTGTCTCTGAATAGCTGAAAATGAGATCCTGGCAAGGACTATTACCTACATTCTAAGTGGCTTCCTCCCTAATTTGTTGCTCTCAGAGAACAAGTCAAAAAGAATGATCAGGTGTGACATTGGACTAATCCATTCACTTTTAATTAAAATATGCTTAACGGACCAAAAGGGAAATTGAGTATTCTAAAGACAGGGAAATTACCTCCGCAAAAGAAAGATGATTTCATGAGTACTACTGCTGAAATGGCAGAAACTACATTATTAGAGGAATTATTCTTTTGACCTCCAAACAATTCAATCTAAAAAGCCATAAAAAGCAGATTTTAGTCAATAGGCTAGAGTTATTAAAATAAATCCTTAAAGAAAAAATCATAAGTAAAAATGGGAAAGGTTGCAGTATATGAGCACAGCTACAAAATGTTTCATTTCTGCATTGTTTGCCACATCCAGATAAATATGGAATGTGAATAAAAGCACGAATCATAAAATCATAGGACTGAAGGGGACCAAGAAATCATCTGGGCCAGTCCTTTCATTCACGATAGGACCAAGTGTCACCAGAACCATCCCTGACAGGTGTTTGTCTCACCTCTACTTAAAAAATCTCCAGTGATGGAGATTCCACAGTATCTCTGGATAATTTATTCCAGTGGTTAACTACCCTAAAAGGAAGTTTTTTCTATTGTTCAACCCAGACTGCCTTTGCCACAATTTAAGCCAACTGCTTCTTGTCCTATTCTCAGATGTTAAGGAGAACAATTTTTCTCCTTCCTCCTTGTAACAACCCTTTATTTACTTGAAAACTGTTATCCTGTCCCCTCTCAGTCTTCTCTTTTTTTCAGACAAAATTCCTCACAAAGAACAACAAACAATTGCTCCATCTTTTCCAAATAAGTCCTGTTTTCTAGACCTTTCCTCATTTTTGTTGCTTTTCTCTGGACTTTCTCTAGTTTGTCCATATCTATCCTAAAATGTGTATCCAGAACTGAACACAATATTCCACCTGAAACCTAATCAGCATGGAATAGAGCAGAAGAATTCCATCTAGTATCTTGCTTTAAGTACTGCTACTAATATATCCCAGAATGTTGGTTGTTGTTTTTTAGCAGCAGCATTGCACTGTTGACTCCTATGTAGCTTGTAATCCACTATGTCCCCAGATCCCTTTCTGCAGTACTCTTTTCGGCAGTCATTTCCCATTTTGTATGTGTGCAACTGATGGTTCCTTCCCAAGTGGAGCACTTTGCATTTGACTTTTTAAATATCCTATTTACCTCAGACCATTTTTCTAGTTTGACCAGATCATTTTGAATCTTAATGCCATTGTCCAAAGCATTTGCAACCCCTCCCAATTTGGTAGCCTGCACAAACTTTGTAGGTTTACTCTGTGCCATGACCTAAATCATCGATGAAGGTATTAAATAGAACTGGACCCAGAACAGATCCTTGAAGGACTCCACTCATTATGTTCTTCCAGCATGACGGTGAACCACTGATAACTACTCTCTGTGAATGGTTTTCCCCTTACTGTAGCTCCACCTAGGCTGTATTTTTCTACTTTGTTTATGAACAGGTCGCACAAGACAATATCAAAAGCCTTATTAAACTCAAGGTATACCATATCTACAGCTTCCCCATCCTCAAGGCTTGTTACCCTGTCAAAGAAAACGATTAGGTTAGTTTAACATGATTTGTTCTTGACAAATCTATGCTGACAGTAAATTTTCATATTCATACCTTTTAGGTATTTGCAAATTGATTGATTATTTGCTCATTTATCATTCTGGGCATAGACTGATCAGTAATTCTTTGGATTGCACTTATTTCCCTTTTTACAGATGTGCACTATATTTTTCCTTTTCCAGCCCTGTGGAATCTCTCCAGTCTTCCATGACCTTTTGAAGAAAGTGATTAAAATTAATTGTGATTAATCACACAATTAAATTAAATACACAGTTTTGCAGCTATATAATAATAGAATATCATTTATTTAAATATTTTGGATGTTTTCTACATTTTCAAATATTATTGATTTCAGTTACAGCACAGAATACAAAGTGTTCTCATTTTACATTTATTTTGATTACATATATTTCCATTACAAAAATAAAAGGAAAAACTATGTAGCACTTTAAAGACTAACAAGAAGAAATATAATTTATGCCATCATGTGCCAACAGTGTCCTTCTGCTATGTATATTGGACAGACTTCTCAGACATTTTGCCAAAGAATCAATGCCCACAAATCAGACATCAGACATCTTCACAAGGAAAAACGAGTTGCTTTTCATTTCAACCTACCTAGACATTTCCCTTTTGGTAACAACCTTACTACATGCATCTTCAAAGAGACTTTAACACCAGATTACAGAGGGAAACTTCCTAACTTTCTTTCATGCTTAAGTTTGATACTTTACAAATGGGCCTTAACAAAGATGCTGATTACCTTAACCATTACAAAGATAGCTTCCCACTTGTCACCCCTGATTAGCCATTCATTGACTCAAATAGCTTATTCCCTTCCTCTCTCCCCCTCACCTCAGCTTCTGTACTAAATCTGATTTGTCAGTTTAATAATGTGTTCACTTTTTTCATTGTATTCCTTTGGTATATATGGTCATGCCAATTCTCTTCCAGAATATGATCTGAGGAAGTGGGTCTGGCCCATGAAAGCTCATCACCTATTAAACCATCTTGTTAGTCTTTAAAGTGCTACATAGTTTTTCCATTTGTTTTAGCAAGATCAGACTAATATGGCTACTTCTCTATTACTAAAATAAAAAGGTCGGTATTTTTCAATTCACCTATCACAAGTACAGTAGAGCAATCTCTTTAGCATGAGAGTTGAACTTACAAATGTAGAATTATGTAGAAAAACTGCATTCAGAAATAAAACAATGTAAAACTTTAGAGCAGTGGTCTCCAACCTTTTCACACCCCAGATCACATTTAAAATGACAGAACAAGCCAAGATCTACTGCCCCGCCCCTTCCTTGAATCCCCGCCCCTTCATTGAAACTCCACCCTCTCTATTCTCCTCCTCTCCATCACTTGCTATCCCCAACCCTTATACTGCTGCTTTTCCCCCCAATTCTTCTGTAGGAAAAGGTTTTTCCAACATTTGGCCTGTCTAGACTGCACCAAATGTCAGAAAAACCCCTTCTTTTAGAAGCCCCCTTATTCCTTGTGGAAAGAGGAATATAGAGGTGACCGAAAGATCGTGTTTGCTCTTCCACTAAAAGAAATGGAAGAACAAATGCATCCCTGGATGTAGAAGAGTTTTTCTGGGATATCTCCGGAATCCTGAAAAACTCCTGCAGTCTAGCCATAACCTTGCTGGGTTGAGAGAGGATGTGTAGGCCCTGGGGTGGGAATGAGAGATTTGGGTGTGGGAAGAGGTGAGAGGTGCAAGCTCTAGGAGGAAATATGGATGCAGGAGAAGGTGGATAAGGGGACACTGGCTCGGGGAGAGGGCGCCAGGCCGGGCAGTGTTGGGGTCAGATGTAGGGTTAGGGTACTAAGCAAGCCACAGACTTCTGGATGTGAGGGTTCAGGAATTTGGGTTGGGGTATATTAGGGGCTCAGGGAAGGAGGTTCCAGTGTATGATAGGCTCAGATGTAGGGTCAGGGGGAAAGGGGAGTGAACATAAGAACGGCCGTACTGGGTCAGACCAAAGGTCCTTCTAGCCCAGTATCCTGTCTGCCGACAGTGGCCAGCACCAGGTGCCCCAGAGAGGGTGGACCGAAGACACGATCACGCGATTTGTCTTCTGCCATCTCTCTCCAGCCTCTGACAAACAGAGGCCAAGGACACCATTTTATCCCCTGGCTAATAGCCTTTTATGGACCTAACCTCCATGAAATTATCTAGCTTCTTTTTAAACTCTGTTATAGTCCTAGCCTTCACAGCTTCCTCTGGCAAGGAGTTCCACAGGTTGACTACATGCTGTGTAAAGAAGAACTTTCTTTTATTAGTTTTAAACCTGCTACCCATTAATTTCATTTGGTGTCCTCTAGTTCTTCTATTTAGGGAACTAATAAATAACTTTTCTTTATCGGCCCTCTCCACACCACTCATGCTTTTATAGACCTCTATCATATCCCCCCTCAGTCTCCTCTTCTCTAAACTGAAAAGTCCCAGTCGCTTTAACCTCTCCTCATATTGGACCCGTTCCAAACCCCTAATCATTTTAGTTGCCCTTTTCTGAACCCTTTCTAAGGCCAAAATATCTTTTTTGAGGTGAGACCACCACATCTGTACACAGTATTCAAGATGTGGGCGTACCATAGTTTTATACAGGGGCAGTAAAATATTCTGGGTCTTATTTTCTATCCCTTTCCTAATAATTCCTAGCATCCTATTTGCCTTTTTGACCGCAGCTGCACACTGTGTGGAAGTTTTCAGAGAACTGTCCATGATAACTTGAAGATCTCTTTCCTGATTTGTCGTAGCCAAATTAGCCCCCGTCATACCGTACGTATAGTTGGGGTTATTTTTCCCGATGTGCATTACTTTACACTTATCCACATTAAATTTCATTTGCCATTTTGTTACCCAATCACTCAGTTTGGTGAGATCTTCTTGGAGTCCCTCACAGTCTGCTTCTGTCTTGACTATCCTAAACAGTTTGGTATCATCTGCAAACTTTACTACCTCACTGTTTACCCCTTTCTCCAGATCATTTATGAATAAGTTGAAAAGGATTGGTCCCAGGACTGACCCTTGGGGTATACCACTAGTTACCCTTCTCCAATCTGAAAATTTACCATTTATTCCTACCCTTTGTTTCCTGTCTTTTAACCAGTTCTCAATCCAAGAAAGGACCTTCCCTCTTATTCCATGGCCATGTAATTTACACAAGAGCCTTTGGTGAGGGACCTTGTCAAAGGCTTTCTGAAAATCTAAGTATACTATATCTACTGGATCCCCCTTATCTGCATGCTTGTTAACCCCTTCAAAGAACTTAGTAAGACAGGATTTCCCTTTACAGAAACCATGTTGACTTTTGTCCAACAAATTATGTTTTTCTACATGCTTCACAATTTTATTCCTCACTATTGTTTCTACTAATTTGCCCGGTACTGAAGTTAGACTTACCGGTCTGTAATTGCCAGGATCGCCTCTAGAACCCTTTTTAAATATTGGTGTCACGTTGGCTACCTTCCAGTCATTAGGTACGGAAACCGATTTAAGGGATAGGTTACAAACCACAGATAATAGCTCAGCAATTTCTCATTTGAGTTTTTAGAACTCTTAGATGAATGCCATCTGGTCCCGGAGATTTGTTACCTCCTCTAATGACACTTCAATCCGGGACAGTTCCTCAGATTCATCACCCACAAAGGACGGTGCAGATTCGGGAATCTCCCCAACGTCCTCAGCCGTGAAGACTGAAGCAAAGAAATCATTTAGTTTCTCCTCAATGGCTTTATCATCCTTGATTGCTCCTTTTATAGCTTGATCATCTAGGGGACCCACAGGTTTTTTAGCAGGCTTCCTGCTTCTAATGTACTTAAAAACATTTTATTTCTTTTTGAGTTTTTGGCTAGCTGTTCCTCAATCTTTTTTTGCTTTTCTTATTGCATTTTTACACTTGATTTGACAGTGTTTATGTTCCTTTCTATTTATCTCACTAGGATTGGACTTCCACTTCTTAAAAGATACCTTTTTGTCCCTCACTGCTTCTTTTACATGGTGGTTAAGCCACGGTGACACTTTTTTAGGTCTCTTGCTATGTTTTTTAATTTGGGACCTTTGCTCCGCGTCTGCCTGGTCTGCTGGCCCGCCGCCCCTCCCCCCCCCCGTCTGCTGCCCCTCCCCAGCAGACCAGGGAGACGCAGAGCAAAGCCGCGGGGAGCAAAGCCACTCTGCGTCTCCCTGGTCCGCTGGGGGGAATGGCTATTATCGCTGTTTCGTCCCCAATTTTGCGGCAATAGCGGCACCCTTGACGGATCTTACATGGGCCGCCCTGCTCCAAAAGGTACGATGGTCCCCAGAATGTGAAGAAGCCTTCCAGAGGTTAAAAGACTGCCTAACACGGGCCCCAGTGTTAGCACAGCCCAACTTTAACCATCCCTTCACCCTCTATTCGGACGCTTCGGAAAGCGGAATAGGGGCGGTACTGTCACAAGGGGAGGGGGCGGACGAACATCCCGTCATTTGTCAGTCGTAAGCTGTTTACGCGGGAGCGTAAGTACTCAATGATTGAAAAGGAGGCCTTGGCGGTAAAGTGGGCGATTGACCTATTGAGGTACTATCTTTTAGGTAACCGTTTCCAGGTGGTAACGGACCACACCCCCCTGCAATGGCTACAAACTATGAAAGATTCGAATGCTCGGTTAATGCGCTGGTACTTAACCTTACAGCCCTACGCATTCGAGGTAGCCCACAGGGCCAGCACCCGACACCAAAACGCAGACTTCTTTTCAAGATGGCACGAAGGAGAGGAGGACACAGGACCGGGAGCGGTGACTAATTTAAAAGGGTGTGTGTGTGATGGGGCAGCCTAGCCCCGCACCGTGATTGCCGCCGAGCAGGCGCTGCTCGGCACCTGGGGGGGTCAGCCCGATGTTGCGCAGCGTGTTTACATGCCGCGCCGGGGCTGAAAGCGCCGGCTGCTGCACCGGCTCGCACCGGTGTGCGGCAATAGAGGAGGAGCTAGCGCAGGAGGAGTTCCCCACCCTGAGAGTCCCGGGTGGCAGCCAACCCGTGGCGAAGCCGGTCGGCCACGTCCCCGCCCAGACCTGTGATGTCAGGGAGGACGTCAGCGGCGGGACATTTAAAACGCCGCCGCCATAGCCAAGGTGGGAGGGGGGGAGAGAGCGGACGCGGAACCGGGGGGAGGCCCAGGGCACAAGAACCAGAGTTGGCACCCATCGGGCTGATGGAAGCCCCAACCGGCGGGTGTAATCAAAACCCCCTGCTCGGGCAGGGGTAAAGCAGCGCCGGCAGCCTGTCGACCAAGAGCAAGGTAAACACCCCGGCAGGGGAAAGCCGGGGGTGGGGAAAGGAAGCAGCCCAGGGCAGAGCCCAGTTGGGCTGGTGGGCTGACGCGTTACGGCAGGACGCCCCGTCAGCCGGACCTGAGCTAGGTGGTTCTGTGTCCTTAGGGCCCTGGGCTGGGGCCCGTGAGCGAGGGCGGGCCCGGGCTCCCCTTTCCCCCAGCCTGCGGTTGGCGTCAAAAGTAGCACCTGGAAAAAATACCTCGGTGCCCCGCAACGAGGGCTTACAGGTGGCAGTAAGGCAAGTGAGACTGGTACAGGTATACATTTAAGTTGGGCCTCTATTATGGTGTCTTTGAAAAATTTCCATGCAGCTTTCAGCGATTTGGCTCTAGTCACTTTGCCTTTTAATTTCTGTTTAACTAACCTCCTCATTTTTGTGTAATTCCCCTTTTTGAAATGAAATGCCAGAGTGCTGGACTGCTGAGGTGTTCTTCCCACCACAGGAATGTTGAATGTTATTATATTATGGTCACTATTCCCAAGCGGTCCTGTAACAGCTATTTCCTGGACCTGATCCTGCGCTCCACTCAGGACTAAGTAGAGAATTGCCTCTCTCCTTGTGGGTTCCTGCACCAGCTGCTCCAAGAAGCAGTCATTTAAGCCATTGAGAAATTTTATCTCTGGTTCTCTTCCTGAGGTGACATGTATCCAGTCAATATGGGGGTAATTAAAATCCCCCATTACGATAGAGTTCTCTATTTTGGTAGCCTCTCTAACCTCCCTCAGCATTTCAATGTCAGTATCGCTGTCCTGGTCAGATGGTCGGTAATATATCCCTATTGCTAATTTCTTATTATTGGAGCATGGAACTACTATCCATAGTGATTCTATGGAACATGTTGATTCATTTAATATTTTTATTTCATTTGATTCTACACTCTATCCTTTCTATATATTTTATATCGCG
The DNA here is from genome assembly GCF_052426305.1 of Pelodiscus sinensis. Taxonomy (NCBI): domain Eukaryota; kingdom Metazoa; phylum Chordata; order Testudines; family Trionychidae; genus Pelodiscus; species Pelodiscus sinensis. Next base: position 154,425,664 of record NC_143053.1, read on the forward strand.
GTATGATTGTGTCCCACAGATTTTCCTCATTCCACTAGGTTTCAGTGATGCCTATTATGTCAATGTCCTCATTTAATACGAGGTACTCTAGTTCACCCATCTTATTAGTCAGACTCCTAGGATTTGTGTACAAGCACTTTAAAAATTTGCCACTGCTTATTTGTGTGCCCTTCCCTGATGCATTGGATTCATTTATATGCGGTTGTTTGTCTGCTCTGGCCCATGGTTTGCCCTCTCCCCTCCTCTGTTTCTGACTACAGCTTAGAGAATCTCTATCAATGGATTCTCCTCTAAGAGAAGTCTCCCTCCGATTTACGAGCATCTCTGCACCAATCGGCTTTCCCCCATCTCTTAGTTTAAAAACTGCTCTACGGTTTTTTTAATGTTTAGTGCCAGCAGTCTGGTTCCACCCTGGTTTAGGTGGAGCCCATCCTTCCTGAGTGCAGGAGTGTTATTATGCTGTGTCCAGATGGGGCTTGGCCCCAATTTGGGATTTGTTTGTCAGGCTTCATTTTAAAATAAAATACCGTTTCAAACAAAAAGTTTCTGCATTATCTTTATTTATGAGAAGGGCAGGGAACCTGTTTTGAGTCAGGGGTCACTGACCCAAGAAAAGTCAGTTGGGGCCACACAAGTAAGATGCAAAAAAAAACTCCTTAACCCCCCCTTCCCCCAAGCTTCACTAATGTGGGCCCAACTGTGTTGGTGGGAACAAGGGACATAGTACTGGGGAAGGGTGCTAGTGAGTCCTTTGGCAGGGGACAGGGTGCCAGTGGGAACAGAGTTCTGTGGCTCAGGACAGGGGAATGAGGACAGAGTTCAGAGAGTGGGGATGGGGATAGGAATGGGGACAGAGTTCTGTAGCTGGGGACGGGGGAGTGGGGACAGAGTTCGGGGAGTGGGAATGGGAATGGGGACAGTTCTGTAGCTGGGGAGAGGGGAGTGGGGACAGAGTTCAGAGAGTGGGGATGGGAATGAGGACAGAGTTCTGTAGCTGGGGACAGGGGAGTGGGGACAGAGATCTGTGGATGGGGAGAGGGGAGTGGGGACAGAGATCTGTGGCTGGGGAGAGGGAACTGGGCAGTGGGGAGCGAGAATAGGGCAGTGGGGACAGGGCATAGGGGGTCAGTGGAGGCAGAAAGTCCCCTGCATCTGCCTCCTCCCAGGATTCCCCCCCCCCCCGGAAGCCAGTGTGTGCCTCCTCCGGGCCCCTTCCCCTCCCTCCCCCGGTGCAGGGAAGCCCCGTGCGTGCCTGCCCCGGGGCTGGCTCACCCTTCCTGTACGGTGCAGGGAAGTCTCTGTGCTCCTCCTCCAGAGCCAATGCTCCCTCCCACAGCATGCCCAGCAGAGCAGCTAGCGCACTTCTGGAATTGCCAGAAGTGGCACTAAGCTGCAGGACTTCTGTCCATCCCCAGGAAGCCGACACTACCTCCATTTTCACTTGAGGTAGGTAGTGGGGCTTCTCGGGGGTGGGCGGAAATAAGGAGGGCTGGGCAGGATGCCTCACGATCAACTGGTCAAGGCCTCGCGATCGACCAGTCTATCGCGATTGACCTGTTGGTGACCACTGCTTTAGAGCCTACAAATAGATCCTTGCATGGATACAAAATTTGTATCTGCAGCCACATCTGTATCTGCAAAAATGAGCTGTGGATAGCCCCACTGACATCCGTAGATAGAGATTCCTGCAGCTATAAAGTGGTTATCTGTACATTTGCAGAGTTCTAGATCCACTCAGTCCTATTTCTTGTTCATCCAATTAATCAGACAAACAAGTTTTGTTACAAATGTAGAAGATAATGCTGCCTGCTCCTTGCTCGTAGAATCAACTGAAAGTGAATATAGGCATTTGGATGACACTGTGCTAGATACACTAAAGATTCATATGTCCTTGATGCTTCTACCACCATTCCAGAGAACATACATCCATAATGTTGATGGATTCTGCTCGATAATAATCCAGTGCAGTACGGACTGATGCATATTCATTTTCATTCATTCAAGTCAGAGGCCACCAGCTGAAGGATGATTTTTCTTTTTTTGGTGGCTTGGGTCCTGTAGTTTCCACATTTGGGTTTTGTAGTTTCTGTATCGGAGTGTTGCTCTTTTAAGACTTCTGAAAGCATGTTCCACAACTAAGCCCCCTCAGATTTTGGGAGGCACTTCACATTCTAAAACCATGGGTCAAGTGCTGTTGCTATTTTTATAAATCTCACATTGATACTTTCTTTGCATTTTGTCAAATTTGCTGTGAAAATGGTCTTAAAATGAACATGTGCTGGGTAATCACGTAAGACAGCTATAAAATGAAATATATGGGAGAATGCATGTAAAAGATAGAACAGGACACAACAATTCTCCCTCAGGGAATGCAGCCATAAATTTAACTAACACATTATTTTTTAAATGAGCATCGTCAGCATAGAAGAATGTCCTCTGATATGGTAGCTGAAGTATGAGGAGGCATATGGATGTTTAGCATAGCTGGTGCATAAATACCCTGTAATGCCAGTTACAAAAGTGCCATGTGAATGCATGTTTTCACTTTCAGGAGAATTATAAATAAGAAGCAGGCAGCTCCAATACATGTAAACAAACTTGTTTGTCTTAGTGATTGGCCACACAAGAAATAGTGCTGTGTGAACCTGTAGGCTTGAAAGTTTCACACTGTTTTGTTCTTGAGTGCAGTAAATAATGAAAGAAATTTTCATTTGTAAGTTACATTTTTCGTGATAGAGATTGCACTTCAGTTTTTGTATGAGTGAATTGAAAAATACTATTTATTTTATAATTTTTTCAGTGCAAATATTTGTAATAAAATTATATCAAGTGAGCACTTTATATTTGTGTGAGTAGAAATCAATATATTGAAAATGTAGAAAACCCAAAAATGTAATATATTTCAATCAGGCTATTGCTTAACAGTTAAATTGGCCACAATTAATTTTTCTGAGTTAATCACATGAGTTAACTGAGATTAATCAACAGCCTACTATTGGAGCAGGCTTGGCTCCATGAGGTGGGGTCTTAGGTAGAAGAAGCAGGGTGGGGCTTGTCTTTCCCAGATGGGCATTTACCCACCACTCATGTTGACATCCAAGAAAGAAAACGCAGAATTCATTTCTATACATTTTAGTTCATTTTTTTAGATAGTAACTACAGAAGCAAATTCTGTTGCCAGGGTTTGCTGGAGGACCTTCCTTGATAGTAGACAATTGGGGAAATGCTGGGATGGATTGCAATGTGCCATTTACAGTACTGAAGCCTGATAAGCAAGGAAACACATTGCAAAAATAATGCTGATCAAATAAAATCAGACATTTCTCTCACAAAATAGTTATACATGAGATTGCTCTAGCTACTAGGCGTTCCCATGGGAATTCGCGATTCCCTTCTTATGAAACATAAGATTCACTGCCATGCTCGTCCCCTGAAACAATTGTCTTGGCCCCACTGAGAGCATCCCAGTCTTGGTACTAGAAGGCTGTGCCACTTCTGAGCTCCCTGGAAACTTCTGTTTCTTTCTTTTGAAAGGGAAGAATGTGTTTTACCATGTGCAGGGCTTGACTAATAATGTAATCTACTTGCCCACAGCGAGTAGATTACAACCCGAAATAGCCGGCACAGAGCGATCTGCGCATGTGCAGAGCGCAGAACTGCACGGCTGGCCACTGTTTGGCAAGCCCTGACCGTGTGTAACTACCACCAGGTGGATTTGTCTGGGACCTCTGAAGCAGAGTATAGGAGCCTCTACCCTCTGAGCTAAAAGCCAGTGGGCTCCCAGCCCAGGCTGTAGAGGTCTCTTGGTCTTAACTGTTGCTGTGGCCTAGGTACCACTTGCATTGCTCAGTAACCACACTAGGTATGTGGGTTACACAAGCAAGAGACTTTGGGCTCCCTTTGGAACTGAAGCCAATCCAGGAGAATATTTAATTTGATTAATGAGACTTTTATTCTGTTTTTCTGTTTCAACATGAAGAGTTTAAACAATGCTAATCCATACTGTTACATTCATTTACTTGAGAGGAATTTATTCTTTGTTTCACTCTCAGGGCACGTCTGGACTATGTTTATTTTTCAAAAGGGATATGCAAATTCGGCGCTAATTTACATACTTTCTTCCGATAGCTTTTTCAACAGAGCATTTTTCAAAAGTTGAAAGTAGTTTAGACACGGTTCTTTTGGGGGAAAAAACTCCTATTTCGAAAGAACCCTTCTTCCTCAAAAAATGAGCTGTACAGGGTTCTTTTGAAAAAGAGTTTTTTTTTTCTGAAAGAACTGCATCTTCTGTGCCTCTCAACTCCAGCGTATTAGGCCAGGGCCAGTCCCTCAATTCCTAGGAAAGATGAATACGAGGTGGGCGTCCCCGTGGAACCTTGGGAGGTCAAACACCTAACCCAACCAGCAGATAGATGGTAGATTGACACTCAGAGTAACTGTGCTGCTGGACCCATCTTTATACCCATAGGGGCCCATATCCTCTTTCTTATCTATGATGCCAAATTGTGTTGCTCCGTCTTTGTGACACCTTTTCTTACAAGCAAGTTTCAACTTAATTTACACTTGCAAGAGAAATAACTAAATTGTGAGTACTGGACATTCTTTTACTGGGTGGGAGATTCCTCCCCCAGGACAGTGTGTGTTCGTATCAATATGGGTTTCAGTCAAGGGTACTCCTTGGAAGGCTCTTGGTCAGCAATTGGCGTATCTCTGTTTATAGCCATCCAGGGTCACAGCAGCTTGCATATCCGGGCCTTCTGTTCAAGGCTTTTACTGCTCTGTGTGCCCTGTATGCTCCAGGCAAGCAAAAATGGATGTTACAGGGGGGTTCCTGTCTGTCTACACCAGGTCCACAGGGTGCTAGACCAGTGAAGTTCAACTAGTTCTAGAAATCAAAGGTATATGCTAAGTGCATTTATGTTTACCTATATCTTGTTAGAAGTTTAACTAAATAACCAGATTAGCCTAGTGATAATAACCCCCTTTCATGTTTTAATTGCCTTAATTATGTATGCGACAGCATCCAGTTAACTTTATGATCAAAGACATTGCAGCTGCTTAAGATCAAAGATACTGGAGGAAAACTAATAATATTATCTAATATTATCTGTCTTCAAATTGACTTTCTCTGTTATAATGAAGAACCAGTTAATTGCCTTTTGTGAAAGGGTGTAACTAGTTTATGCAGGAGAAATGGAAGATGAGCTTCAAAGCAAAAGTTTGCATTTTCTAGTCCTCATCGGTGCGGAAGAAGGCCCTGCTGTGATAACTTCTGTGATGAGGCTTATCAGCCTGTTAGAAGAACTATAAAAGAGAAGTCTCTAGCCTGATTTTAGAATCTCTAGTCTTCTTAAGATTTGACAGGGCAAGTATAAATTGTAAGACAGAGATAATCTAAATAAATATTTGTAATGCCTTGAAAAATGCATGAAAGGACTTGAACAGACACTACACCTGGACTACCTATTGGACTAGAATCCTTTAGATTGATTCCAGAAAGACTTCTACAAATCAGCAGCCTCACCATCTCTGCAATGAAATGGATCTAATGGCTTTACAGTATGGATATTGATCTTTTAACCATTTGCAACACTTGCCTTTCTTTTTCCTTTTATTATTAAACCATCATTTTTAGTTACTAAAGGACTGGCATCAGCATGATTACTGGGTGAGATCTGAGACTCATATTGACCTGGAGATAAGCATCTGGATCTTTGGTATGGTGAATCAGGTTTTCAGAAATCCCTCACTCTCTTAGATTTGGCTCTCCAGATGGAAGCCAAGGGCTGGATTGCCTAAAAGCGATTGTGTTTGGCTTCTTGTTGTCCAGTGTAGTATTGCAAGAGCTGTTTTGTTTCCAGCCTGAATAATCTAATTTTAGAATAAACCACCCTTTTGGGATATTGGTTACCCTATTTCTTGCCCTCTGTCCTGAGTGTGGCATTCTCAATGTGGCCTATCCAGGTATCCGATCACCATGTTCCTTTTATCATCCTGATCCTGCTTTGAGACCCACATGGGTGCACATCTAAGTCTTGCATGGAGCACTGGCTTATGGAGATCTCAGTGAAGGATCAAACCCAAAAGTGTGACTCTAAAATATTTTAAGTGTCAGCATATATGAAACATATTTCTAACAACTGGAATCACTGAAGAATCGATGTCTCCCATTAGAGTAGCAGCTGATGTTGGCTGGGGAGGAGAACCTCATAAGGATCTACCATCTATTGTATGGCTCGTCATGTTTGCTAGAAAGGGCTAGTGAAGAACGTAAGACTATAAGGTAGAGGTCCACTTCTCGATACATTGTGAAAACATAAGGTCCCACTGTATTCTCTAGGATTATTGCCAAGTCAGGGTGAAATTTAGAAAGGTTGTTAGGGACCTGACTCCCACTGATTTAAGTGGGAGTTAGGAACTTAACCACCTTTGAAAATCCCAACCTTGGTGTCTTAAGAAAGGTCATTGATTAGCATTGGAAAGGCCCGTCATTACCACGGGGGAAAGGCTTTCTGAATCTTAGAGGAGCAAGGGCCTGTTATCCATTGTGTTGCTGTTAAACTGCCATCGTGACTCATTGCCTACTTGTTTTCTCTCAGATGCAGACATGACTTCTTGATAAGGGCATCTGCCTCATGAATCCAGTTGCAGTGACCTTTGGAAACACAGTGAAGAGTGCTGCTGACTTGTCTGCCAACCAACTCGGAAGAAATGTTTCCAGAACCAAAACACCGTTCCTTCCCTATTTGGGTGACACAAGAATCAGCTGATTTCAGAGGAGAAAAGCTATTCTAACCAAATGAATCCAGGTAAAAGTCCATTTTATATCAGCTTCAGAGGGGTAGCTGAGTTAGTCTGTACAGATAAACTTAAAAAACAACAAGTAGTCTGGTAGCACTTTATAGACTAACAAAATATGTAGATGGTATTATGGACTTCCGTAGGCACAACACACTTCTTCAGATGACCAGAGTTTTGTATGCCTAGAACCAAAATAAAGGGCAGAAAGGGGAGGGGGGGACAAAAGGAAGCAGTGGGTATATAAATATCAAAGGGAAAACTGAGCAGGTATGTAACAGGCAAAACTGGATAGTTAAAAGAAGCAGATAAGGACCATTAGTTAGCTATTAGAGAGGAAGAAAACTAACACCAGAATCTACACAGACAAAGAACCATAGGCACCTTCATTGTTTGTTTGTTGATAATGTCCCAGCCATCTGATTCAAACCATTGACATGCAAATTAAACTTGTGAGTGAATTGTAGTTCCAACCCTTCCCAGTGTTGCCAGTTCACACATATGTGATGGGGTGAAAGTTGTCCATCAATGGCTATTAGCCAGGATTGATAGGAATGGTGTCCCTAGCCTCTGTTTGTCTGGAAATGGATGACAGCAGAGGGATCATGTGAGGATTACCTGTTGTGTTCACTCCCTCTGGGGCATCTGGTATTGGCCACAGTTGGTAGACAGGATACTGGGCTAGATGCACCTTTGGTCTAACCCAGTATGGCCGTTCTTAGGTTCTTATGTACTTGGGCAAGCAGCTGATAAGTTAAACATCTCAGGAGATCAAAGCTGGTGCTCATGAAAGATGATATGGAGGAGAGGTCTCTTTGGGTTTCTGCCTTGTTTCTTTTGTTGTTGGCCCACAGCAAAATCCCTAGGGGTATGTCTGCACTGCAAAGTTAATTCGAAATAACAGCCGTTATTTTGAATTAACTTTAATAGCATCTATACATGCAAACTGCTATTTCAAAATAGCGGAGCGCTTAATTCGAATTTGGTAAACCTCATTCTACGAGAAGTAATGCCAAATTCGAAATAGCTATTTCGAATTAAGTGCTGTGTAGAAAACTTACTCTCCTCTTCCCGAGCCCCGCAGCCATTAAAGGGGTAGACTCTGGCCACAGTGCCTGTGCCAGCTCCAAGCCTGCCAGCCCAGAGCCAGCAGTGGCTCCCTGATGCCCGTTAACCACACCGCAACCCCAATTAGCCACGCTCCCTGACCCAATTAACCACGCCCCAGCCCCCATTAGCCACACCCCCAACCCACATTAACCACACCACGACCCCCATTAGCCACACACCCTGACCGCCATCAACCAGGCCTCTGGAGGCAACACACTTGGGGCAAGATGGACACATGACCAGAAGTAAAAGGTGTCATGTCACCCCTCTCGAAGGACTTTTCCCACCATCTTCCTACCAACAGGGATTAGTTTGGCCCCCACCAAACCCCTCTCATGCAAATATCCTGCAATTGCATTAACCCGATGTGTGTGATATTAACTTGGGGGCAGAGAGGCTGGAGGAAGTGTTCCCTCTAAGGCTATGTCTACACTCGCGGTTTCTTACGCAAGTATAGGCGTTCTTGCACGAGAACCCACAGAGCAGTCACACTGCCCGCCTGCTCTTGTGCAAGGAAATTTATAGTACGGCGTGGTAAGAGAGGGTGTCTTGCGCAAGAGCTATGCTCTTTTCTAACAGGTGTAAAATGGCCATTGGAGCTTTCTTGCTCAAAAGAGCGTCCACACTGCCATGGATGCTCTTGCGCAAAAGCACAGCTCACACATGGCAGTGTTCTTGCGCAAGACTTCTTGCACAAGAAGCTGCCAGAGTAGACATAGCCTAAGAGTTTCCTCCCATGAGCAGAATGGATTTTGTGTTGTGCACCTGTGCCGAGTTCATGTGGCTTGTTTGGATGTGTCACTGTGGCACCCAAGTTATTAATAAATATCTTATAAACTTTTACCTTTTCTCTCTGCTGCCATGTCTCATCCCCTTGCTCCATCAGCTCCCCTGGTGCCTGCTGCCCCCCAACTCCTCACCCTCCTCTGCTGTCCTGACTCCTGCCCTTCTCATTGCCCTCAGTCCTCCTATGACCTGCCCCCCTCCACCAGCCCTTCTGTCCCCCCTGTGCCCACTCCTCCAGTAGCCCCACTCTGATTGTGTGAGCTACCCCTCCTCATCCCCTCTTCTAACACCTCCCTCTACACACCTGCCCTGCCTCTCTCCTCTGGTGCTGGTCCCTTCTGCTTCATCCCAGAATCCCCTGGCACCTGCACCTTTCCTTACCCCTGCATCCTCCTGGTGCCTCCCCCTTCCCTTACTGCCCCTGCCTCCTTTGCCCTCTTTTTCCCTGATGCCCACCCCCTCACCACTCTCTGTTCCTGTTCCCCTCCTGCCCCTGTGCCCTCACACATGACTTGCTCCTTCTACACCTTTCTCATGCCCACCCCTTCTTTCAAGCCTTCTCCCAGCACCTCCCCTTCCCCCCTCTAACCTCCAATGCCCTTACTCTCTCCTCTCCCAGCATCACCCTGTTCCCCCTCCCACTGACACCTCCCCTCCTGCCCTTTTCCTCATTGTCTGCACTTGGCCCCCTGGCATTTGTTTCTCCCCCTCCCCACAAGCCCTCCTTCCCCTTCCCCTCCCCAAAAGCCCCGCTTCCTCTCCCCCTCCACACAAGCTCCTCCCTCTTCCCCCTCCCTCTCCCCCTCCACACAAGCCCCTTCCTCTTTCTTTCCTGTCCCTCCTCCCTCTGCACAAGCCCCTTCCTCTTCCATCCCCTCCCCCTAGTTTTCCCCTACCCCTACCTTCTGCCTTACACTTTGCGGGGCCGGAGTCTGTGCTCTGGCCCCAGACTCTGAACCCGGAGCCAGGCCACGCCCTGCAATGCAGTGCCAAGACTTTTAAAGTCCCAGGTCATGACATCACATCACGCCTGGGCATATCCCCGCTCATGGGAAAGCTGCACATGGCAGCAGCAGCCAGCGAGGGAGAGCCACACCAAGAGCCATGCACAGCAGGGACGGGATGGGGACAGGGTCGGGGCTGGGGTGGGAAAACGTGCAGGGGGGCCAGCAGGTGGGGGCCAGGGATGGCTCCAGGGAGAGTCGGGGGAGAGAACCAGCTCCAAATATTGCTAGAACAGGGTCTCCGGCTCTGAATATTAACTCACGCCCATGGCACCAAGCACACTTCTGGGTTCAGGGTGTGGGGCCCCTTTAGGCATGCAGTCCGATTCAGGGGAATTGGTTAAATCGGCCTAAGGCTGGCCCTGCTCCCCAGGAGCAGTCTGCCAGCTTCCAGGAGCCTGCCAGGGGCTGGAGAAGGCAGGCGCCTTCCTGGTCCAGGGTGGAGATCATGGAGTATATTCAAGTTTGGGGGGGATGCCCCCAACATCCATGATCTCCGCACTAGATGGAGTAATGCGGCCATCTATGGCAGGATGCGAACCCAGGATCAGGTTTGCATTAAAACCAAGTTAGTCTAGTGAGACTCCCAACCCTGAGCTTCCCCTCCCCCTTCTTCCCCTTGCTTCCCCCTTCCAGCTCCCTCCTCCCAGGTATCCTCCTCCCCTCTCCCACCCCCTCTCTTCCCCTCTCCCACCTCCTTTTGCCAGTCTCCCCAGAGGTTCATCCTCCCCCCCTCCCAGTTTTGTTCAATAAACCCAGTTTGTATTTTTGAACATACGTGTCTTTTATTTGACATCAGGAAAGGGGGCTAGGGAAGGGTAAGTGGAAGGATATGAGGGAGGAATGGGGCACAAGTCCCTGGTGGGGAGGGCCATGGTGGCTCTGAGGGCTCCTCAGGGTGAACGCTCTCCCTCAGGGCCTCCTGGATCCTGACAGCCCCCCGATAGACGCCCCAGATGGCAGCCTGCAGCAAGTGCAACTGGGCTGATGGCAATGACCCCCACAAGACGCACCAGTGTGCCCAGGGGCAGCTCTGGCTCCATGTGGCCGAGTGCTGTGGTGTCCTGAGTGTGGGTACTCCAAGACAGGAACTGCTTTGTTGTCCCTCATTGAGGAAGACAAGCAAACAGGGAACCCTGAGAACTGTCTGTCTGGGGTGGGGGTAGGGTCCCTTTAAGCATGGAGCTCAGTTAGCCTCAGGCAGCAGCCCCACACATTAAGTCCTAACCTGATGCCCTGCCGGCACTGGTTCCAGCCAGCCTTAACTTTGGTTCAGGGTCCACTCAGTGTGGATGCTCTATTTCGAAATAGCAAAACGCTATTTCCAAATAGGTTTTGTGTGTAGATGTGTTAATTTGAATTAGCTTAATTCGAATGAACTATTTTGAATTAAGTTAATTTGAAATAGCGCTGTAGTATAGACATACCTTAGCAGTTTCTGTGCATTTCAAAAGTGCCAGTCCTTTGGTTGAATTTGTTCAGGATTTGTGCAATGGTATTAACATAACTTTCCAGTAAAACATCATACAAGTCAGAACAATATTTACAAATGTTAGATCTGTGTTGTGTAAAGTTCTCAGTACCACTCACTATGGTTCCAATCAGACTGAGCACTCTGCCACCTGTGTACATTTATACATGAGCGTGACCCCATTGATATCAATGGGGTTGAGTCACATGCACAGAGTTTAGAAGATCACAGCCTTTGTGCACATTACAAGCCAGTGATGGTTCCCATTTTGGGACATATATTGCCTTAGCACATTGTATCCTGCTATGTATACTTTTGTCATGAACCCTGCTAGAGGCTTCTGTGATTTTGTAAAACACAACAAATTGATGTTTCTAGCAATTAAAGCTTGTTAAGATGTTTAAAAAAAATCTGTCAACAAACAGGCATTTTTTCAAAATTACATCATGGTTGCAACTACACTGTAGAGATGGTATTGCACGTTTCACTTTACATCCCCTGTGGTGGACAGTTTTCTGTAGTCATCTTGTTCAATTCCAGAACTTAAGGAAATGACTTGCTTTGCTTGACCTTGAGGCTGTGTTTGTAAAAGCCCAATAAATGTACTTTTCCAGCCCTTTATTTATTTATTTATTTATTTATTTATTTGGCTTATTTCCTATATATAGAGACATTTCAAAAGCCCGAGAAAATGTCAAAATGTTTTAGATATCATATGTAGCATTATGAACCCCGTTTTAGGCTGGCTGCCAAAGTGATTGTTTGCTTTCCTAAAAGCTAGGCAAGGGTATATCATTCTTTTCTGCTTCAGTACAAATGAATTGATATTGGAAATGTCATTTTCTTTGTGTTCCCCTTACATCCCTTTTTATTTATGTATGTGATGCCATTTTGGTTGCTAAGGTAGCTTTCATTCTTGAAACATATTGGGTTATATTCATCTCCAGGCTAGCTCCAATGCTATCAACAGATTGCATCAGAAATGAGTTTGACCCATTATATTTCTTTTTTGTACCTGATGGGACATTGGCTGACTCTAGAGATGTGTTTCAAATGCAAACAGAGAGAAAATGAGCCAGTATGACTTGGCCATGCACAATGCTGAGCATTTTGCTTCAGTGAGATGGGAAAGGGCTCAGCACCTCTTGCGTAGTACTCTTCCCCTTACAGCATGAGTCCAAAGATGCTCGTGGCATAGCCTCCTTCTTAGCATGTTTTTTTTTTTAGCAAGAATGATTTGCCATCTGTTTCCTTCCTATTTTGTAAATAGTGTTATAGATCTGCTAAGTAGGGAACTACGACTCCCATAAGCCCCTCCCCATGCACTTCTCTTCCCTGTTCAGGAAAGAGGAAAGGTCCTGAACCAGGAAGTGGCTACTAGTTCAGCTCTATCTGGGAACAGCAGCTGCCTGGAGAGGGCAACCCAGGCACTAAGCCTAAAAGCCCTGATTCTCAACTGGGCTGCCTCTAGAAACCACTATTACTTGACCCCTTTCCTGCAAGTCCTATTAAAACTCCCTTTCATATAGCCATATGTCTAAGTGTGTGTAGGGACCCCCTCAAGGGTCCCCAAATGCCTGTAAAGCTCACTGCTGAAGCACCTGCAGTGATTGCATCCAAGTCATGGTAAACACCCACCAGACTACTGGTATTTAGAAATTCGGTATTACTCCAGCATTGAGCAGCCCCGGGAATTACTAACAGCTGGGTCCCTTGCAGTGTTTCCTATGCAGAGAGACTGACACTATGGAGAAATGTACTGGTTAATTTATTCTGAAGCACACTGCTGTGTACACTTACCAGTGTAAGAACCTATATTAATATTGTGTTAGTGGTGGATCAGTGTGTAAAGTGCCATGTAAGCCTCTTCTCTCCCTGACACACATGCATGTGCACACGCACTCACTCACTTACTCATGCACACGTCCAGCCACTCCCAGGTGCACGCGCGCACACACACACACACACACACACACACACACAGATGACAGATAGTATTTAAGACTGATGGAAAGCTTGTCTACATTTTTCTGTGTTGCCTTGTTTAGATTATTTTTGTTCCCTCTTATCTGTCTCCAGTTAGAATCAGCGAGTTTTGTTATTCAGTTGAATGGAAACGGTCCTTACATTGGCTTTTTAATAGGCAGCATTTTTTTCCTTTCCTGTCAACAGATAAGGCTCTTTCAATATGTTATAATTAGATTTTCAAAATGCTTTTGGAAATGTTTCATCTCAGGGACTGATGGCTAAAATAGAGTTACGATAGAAGGTGAAATAGGATGTTGGGTGGAAAAAATGAACCCAATAAAGGGTTGTTATGGATGCATACTTTACTGATTGAAAAAGTTTGGAGTGGACTGCAGCAGGAGTTATTTTTTCTAATACTTCTTTTGTTGTACCTTTCCACAGTTAAGATTGCAGGCATTTCCATTCTAGCCCTATGTGCTAAGTTGCTCACAAGTTTCTAAAACTTTCACCTTTGGAGCTGAAATAAACTAGACATGAATATCAAGATTTCAGCAGTGCCTTGTGACTTTGGGTGTCCAACCTGAAGAAACCTTAAAGTTGCCTGATTTTTCAGAAAGTGATGGGCATCTGTTCTCTGAAAATAATGCCCCTCTACGGTGTTCCAAGTTAAGAATCCAAAAATTGATGCATCCAGAATCATTAGGCATGTCAAATCTTGGTCCAATGGTCTCTGCTCAAAAGGTGAATGATTTCTTTTTTGAATGTTTCAGTTAAAACAGTGAGGTCATTTCAGTGCCAGGGGAGGTGTTTTTACTGCACTTTTCCAATGATCACACATATTTTGGTCTTATGTGAATTGCTCTACAGTTGATATGGTTGGGCTTTAAAAGTGGAAATGTTGCAGGGTAAGGCATTTATGTCACTAAGAATCAGTACTGGAGGATTTTTAATTTCAGTGAAATATGAGAATTTGGAAAGTGCATATTGACCATGTGTAGCAGAATGTTTTCTTAACAAAGCTTAAGTGCACAGATACAGAAAAAGTGAACCCCTTTTCCCATAAAAATTCAAAATGTCAATAACATTCCCAAGTTTTCAGAATCCACTCTATCGGAGCTCAAAAGTAGAATGATTATCTGTGAAGAATTTGCCCACTTTTTCATTAACATTCAATGTTGACCAAAATATAACTGAAAAATTGAGAGTCTGAAAATTTCAGCCAGCTGTAACAATAAATCGCCTTCACAGTCAACTTGCTACTTACGCATACAGTATTGTTCAAACTGGTAGGCTGAACAGGTGGGATTTAACTGAAGAGATGTTGAACTATTTTGTTTGCCACATTTTTCAGTTTTTGATGACAACTGTCTTTCTTTAAAAAAAATACAGATTTTTTTCTTACATTTTCCAGTTTTTAAATGAAAAACTGGGAATTTTAATTTTAATTTTAAAATCAGCAACATTTTTTCTCTCTGTCTGTCACATGCACACACCCACACATACCTTTTCATGTTGTTAGACTATCTTTTGAATATTTTTGTGGGAAATATTTTCCATTTTCAGTCCAGTTCTGCTTAAGGGTTTTATTTTGACAAGATATCCAAGGGCACTAAACATGGATCCTTTTTTTTTTTTTAATCTATGCACATAGATTTGTAGGAGGGATGTCCTCCTCCCCATTGCAGCTCACTACTGCTGTGTCTGGGAAAGTCTCTTTCACATTGGACCGCTTCTTTAAATATCCAAGTCATTATTTTCTCTTAACTTGAAAAGTTTTTGGTGGGGGATGAAGGAAATTATTTCAAAACATGCCTATGCAGGGACAGTTTGTACTCCTGTTCCACTTGCAACTTGAACAGAGACAATGACAATCCTAATTCGGAGGAGAGGGGGGAGGGACACACAAACTAGCAGCCACAGAGGCATTCTTTCCCTGAAAAGGACAAACAATCCCTCTTCACATCAGCTAGGAGCCCAATGATATCTGGAGCTTCTGCTGGTGAAGTGCAACCCTCTTTCCCCTGCTCAGCTTCTCCACCCCTCCCCCCAAAACCAGAAGTTATTACCTCAGTTCCTGCAACTGGAGAAGGTGTGCACAGATTACTGTAGGCAATGAAACATATTTAATATTTCTAAACCATGTTTGCTACCATGACACACAACGTTTGGCAAAATTCCTGTTTGCTTTCTCGATGGCTTTTGAATATGGATTAAAGAGTTTTAATAGATAGAAACAATGATGTTTGCCACAAACCACAGAGGCTGCAACAGGATTCATCAAGGGAAAATGTATACCGTATTTTCCGGTGTATAAGACGACTTTTGATGTTAAAAAACATCCCCCCAAAATCGGGGGTCATCTTATACGCCGGGTATGCGGCTTTGCAAAGCCTCGGGGGAAGCCGGTGGCGGGGCATCCCAGGCGCACCTGAGCTGCCCCGCCGCCGGCTTCCCCTGAGGCTTTGCAAAGCTGCGGAGGGGCTCCGGCGGCGGGGCAGCCCAGGCGCGCCGGGGCTGTCCCGCTGCCGGGGCGTCCTCAGAGGCTTTGCTCCCGGTGTCCCTGGTCTGCTGGAGACGGTCCCAGCAGACCAGAGGCACCAGGAGCAAAGCCGAAGCGGCGGCGGGGTGCCGCGTTTCTGAGGCTTTGCTCTGGCAAAGCCTCAGAGGCACGGGACCCCGCCGCTGCTGCGGCTTTGCTCCCGGTGCCTCTGGTCTGCTGGGGACTGTCTCCAGCAGACCAGGGATACCGGGAGCAAAGGAGGCGGAGGGGCGCTGGGGTATAAGACGAAACCCTATCTTTTAACTAAAAAATTAGGGGGTTGTCTTATACGCCTAGTCGCCTTATACGCCGGAAAATACGGTAATAAAGGCACACGAGTCCATAGTCTGTAGATACAAAGGAAATAAATGACCCTTGTACAATATCATATCATTTTCTCTCTCTCTACATCTATCTAGGCATTTGTGCCATGTTCATCATCATAATCTCATTGGCACATGCTAACTAATATATTCTTCTTTGTATTACAACAGCGTTCAGAGGTTTCAGCTGCGATCAAGGCTCCATTGTGCCAGGAGTTTACAGACAGATTGAGACTCTCCTGGCCCCAAAGAGCTAACAATCCAAATAGACAAGAGAGACAAAAGTGGGAGAAGAATAGAGACTTTGAAGAGGTGACATAACTTGTCCAATGTCATGCACCAGCAGCATAGCTGGAAATAGAGTCCAAGGTTCCTGATTTCTGTGTCCCGTTGACTAGGCTTCCTCTGAACACATATATAAGCCATTCTGGTAATGGTGTGTGAGGGAGGGTTAGGGTTCTGTAAGTTTTATCACTGGAGAAAACATAGGAGAAAAAGTCTCTAAGGCTATGTCTACACAACAGCCTTATTTCGGAATAACTAATCTTATTCTGAAATAACAAAGAGCGTGTCTACACAGCAAGACATTATTTTAATGTCAATTAAAATTATTTTTAGTGTCAATTTGGAGGACTTCTTACTCCATCTCCTGTAACCCTCATTTTATGAGGAGTAAGGGAAGTCAGAGGAAAAGTGTTCTTCCTTCGCCTTCCTGCTGGGAACACAGAGCCTAAAGCCGAATTAAGCTATTTTGACTTAAGCTATGCAATTGATGTAGCTGAAGTTGCATAAAGTTCCATTTTAGTCCTGCTGTGTTGACGTGCCCTAAAAGACTTGGTTAGAAATACAAGATATTTCAATGACTGCTGAAGACCATAGGCAAGACTAGATGGTATAGACTATGAGGTCTGAGATAAGCCATAAAAATAGACAAATACATACATATGTACACAGGGAGAAAGATATTTTAAGTTTTGCCATTTTTTGTGCACGTCTATGACGTGGCAAGCTGTCAGCTGGATTCTTTTTTATTCCTTCTGGTGAGGAAGGAGGAGTTAAACTTCTACATCCAGACCCTCAGCTGGTGTAGATCAAGATTGTGCCCTTAAAACCAGTGGAAATCAAGTGACAATAATCTGAAGTACCTCACAGCAAATAGCTTCAAAAGGGAGGCTGTTTCCCATCTCTTGCAACAAGAAACATTTTTTATGGGGAATACATCTGAGTGCTGACTGCTTACTCACAGTGTTTTTGTCTATTCTAGCCGGGTCAGGTGTTTTGGTAGCTGTCCTCTTTCTAGTCCCTGTACATGTGATAATTGTGGGAACGTGACAAAGCAGTAGCACAGTGAGTTCAGCCCTCCCATAACTACTGTATCTAAGCCAGTGGGAATACTGCTTAGCTCGTGTTAGCTAGAAATCAATCATACAACAGTGCTAATGAATTTTAGGAGGTAAGTGCATGTTTATGGCTGTAGCACTTGAGATTTGCCTAATATTTGGCCAGCACATCCCTATATGTGTGGCACACACTTTAAAAAGTTCCCTGCATTTTTTCTCACTGCACATATTTTTAAAGGCCTAAGCCCAGATTTTTACAATTATTTATCTTTTGCAGTGTTCAGCACTTTGGAACCTAACTAGCTAGCAATGGGATCTTGGCTTCTTAGTGCCTATGTTCCCAGACTGGAGCACTCACAGGGAAAAGATGGGCCCTCTGCTCAGCAACTCCTTCCCCATCCTCCCAGAGCTTTTGGAGTGCTGTAAATAGCTCACTTGCAGCGCTCAAGCTCTGAAAGGGAAGCAGAGGGAGGAGCAGGTACAGGGGATGCTTGGGGGAAGAGGCAGGGTGGCTGCAGAGCTGCGCCGCTGGTAGCCAGCAGGAGTGGAGAGTGCATCTCAGCTGCTACGGGACTTGGTGCACTCCCACAGGGCTCTGCTCGTAGGGCTCCGCATCCATCGTGCCTCTGTCTCTCAGTCCCTGCTTAGTCAATGCTGGCCCCTCTGCTGCCACCAGAGTGGGTCCTACAGCCAGCAGTAGCAGAGGGGCCAGCATTGACTGCCCTTGGTCTGTCCAGATCCCTGCTTTGGGACCAGTCAGGTCCTGAGGGTGCTGGACCAGGGAGGTACAACCCATACCTATAAAAATCTAGACCTTAGGGTCTTATGAATGAAAGCAAAGGCACAACAGAGGAAGGTATGAGTGAGGACAGACATGAAGCCAGAATAGGAGATGACGTCCTAAAAGCCCACCACGTGGTGCTTGGGTAGAATTCTACAAGTTCATGCTGAGTTTTTAGGGACCAGTGCACTTAATCAGCTGACATAGAGAATGATGGAATCTCTTGGAGCCAGCTGGGAATTCAATTACTTCCTCCTGCCAGTTGCTGCCTCTGCCTGTGACTAACATTTGCAGCTCATTTTTGTTTTTTGAATATCAGATGCTGTTGCTGACTGAGTTCCAGGAGTTGGGAATGCAGGCTTGATTGAAACTGGAGTTTATTTCTTCGTTATTACGGTGGGTTTGTTTTTGGTGTTCTCATCTCTGAACGGTTACAGTTTATAGGTTTTGAAGGGGACTAGCAGAGTAACAGAGATGGCCCTGAGCTGCGGGATTCAGATTCAGATCCTGACTTCCCCCAATGCTTCTGGATATTTTGATTTGGTCTGTGATACAGGTGAGGGACAGCTGCAGAGTTTTAGATCTGAATCAGCAATTGAACTTCCCCCAAATTCAGAGGCCTTTACAGAGAGGCTCAAACCAAAAATCGAGATCCAGAGAGAAGATGGGGAAGGTGACTAGTAGGGCAAAATGGAAAGGGAAGGAAAGAAAGTTCTTTTTAAATGTCAGCTGCCCCTGGAATCAGAGCTGAAGAATAGTTCTGTTAACAGAGGCAGCCAGAAAACTGTCCCTAAGAGTTATTGCACTAACTGTGCCGGGCACCTGAAGAGTCTTTTGAAGGGCATAGTTTTTTCTGATTATAGTTACATTTTTCAAGTTCACAAGGTGAGTATTGTATATAAGATGCAGCTGACTACAGTGATTAATAGCCCATTCTGCCCAGAGTTCTTCCGCAGATTCTTGGCATTTTGTGTGTTCAGCAAGTTTATTTCCACATAACTGCAATTGCTCTTGGTCACTCGAATCCATTTTCTACCATTATGAAGAATAATCTGGATGCTGGTCAATCTCTGCTGCTGTCAAGGGGGCTCTGTATGCAGCAGACACTCTCTCTGTCTCTTTCCTTTTTGCAAGTTTTTAAGATGATCTCCTCTTAGCATATATTAGCGATGCCAAATGTCAGTAGGCTGGTACTGAAAATAAAATAAGACTGTGTCATTAAAAGAAAATATCTTTAGGACAGTTATTCTTTGGTTAAAAAGGAATTTGCACTTGCCTTATTTGGTACTATTCTTTTTAAAGCACCTTAAAGAACTAGGGAAGATATCTGTAAGGGGTCCGAATGAGAACTGTTCAGATCTTGAATGGCTTAGCATTGTGATTTCCACACTGATCATTTGAGCACCGAGGGTAGTTGGCAGTGAGATTATACAGCCACTGATGGCCAAGTGTCTGGTTTGAATCTAACATGTGCCACAGGACAAAAAAGGGCTGTGCTCCCCTTTGCATGAAGTACTTGCTCGGTTGGCTGCTAGACATTTGAGATGGTGATGGGAGAGATTTTTCAAAGGCACTGTGGGGATTTAGGGGCTCAACCCACCCCAACTTTCAGTGCCTGTTGATTCCCTAACTCTCCTTTGTGTCTTGGAAACTCTCCCATGTTGCTCTGCAGCAGCAGCTGTTGGAAACAGCACCCGTGTGGAAAGGGTCGTATTAAAGACAACGATAGAAAAAATTGGTGGTAGAGAAGAATCTCACTGTTAATGGAAGAGGTATGGAGGGACAGGAAGGGGAGTAAGGGGCCTTACTGAAACTTGGGGGAAATGTGCTCCTCCACTCTGGGAGCTGTTGTCTGAGTGCCCATGAGCCCTGCCCAAGTGCTGAGGCCTTTCCACCACCCTAGTGGCTGGTGCATGGTATTTCCTAGCTGCTGTCTAGCAGCCAGCATCATCTCACGTGCTGTGGTGGCCATTCCGACCCATCCCCCAGTTCCACTCTCACCTCCATGTGGAAACAGCTGATCCCACTCTTGCCTCCCTTAGATAGTATGCGGGGCAGAAACGTATGTCAGCCCTCCTGAATATTTTCCTTACAGAGGGTGCTAGCCTCTCCCCACCTCCTGGTTCTGTGCCCCACTGGTGGTTGGCAAAGAGGAGGGGTCTGAGGCCTCGGTGCCACTATTGAGGGGGTGGCAGCATATGCATTAGCATAGTGCTCCCGCTCGATGTAGGCACACGCCTCATGGTTCCAGAGCAGTGTGGTTGCCAGGTAGTAACTGATCACTAAGCAGGGTTCACCTGCTGGCTGCCGCTGGCACCCAATTTTCATACTGGTAGCAAAAACTTCCTCAGTGCCACCCAGTTGAAACTCTTCTCTGCCTTATTCTCCCCCCTCCCTTCTCTCAGACCTTTCCATGTCTCGTCACCTCAGACTGCATTGTGTGCGGAATGCTGCTCTTCGCTTTCTCCCATCTCACGCTTTTTCCATTGCAGGATTCTCCTTTCTGCACTGCAGGCTTCCCGGTTAGCATCAAGGGAATGACCAGATGCTTTTTTTTGGTGGCCTGCAGTGCATGCACACATGCAGCCCCCTCAGCACGGGTATCAATAGCAGTGTAGACTGTGCGACACAGCTTAGGTGAATAAACACATGCCTGTAAGATGGCAATTACATACCTGAGTACATACCCTACACGACTTTTTACTCACCCAAGCCATGCCTCCCCATCTACACTGCTAAAAGCATCAGTCTAGTGCCCTCCCCACTGCTACAGTTTTTCTCTGTAGTGTGCAGTGTAGTCATAGCCCCAGACATCTGGTGGAGAACCCGTGGTCTGCTGAAATGCAACCACATCTGCGATAGGTTGGAACACAAGGATTCCTTGGAGCTGTCACTTGGTCTGCTGCTCATATCACTGGACCCACAGACTTGCCTTCTGCAGCGCTCAGTGTCCTGCTGGGCTAAAGCTCTGGTCTGTCCCAGCCAAGGCTCAGAGCCTGGGTAACAGCCCCCCAGTGGAGCAACACAGATGCTGAACCAGCTCAGCTTTGGGAGGGCTCAGTGACAGGGACTTGTCAGCAGCCTGGTGCACAGCCCCAAAGAGGACCAAAGCCCCAAACAAATCCATCTTGCTCTGCATAAAAGTAAGATTGTCTCTCTTTGTCAATGAAAGAGATGCACAGCAGTGCCCCTCCCTCCAGGTAACAATTATTTACAGTGGGTTTGATAATAAAACAAAAGTGTTTTTATTAAGTATAAAAAGTAGGATTTTAAGTGATTGCAAGTGAAAATAGACAGGTCAAAGTAAGTTACCAAGCCAAAATAAATAAAACATACCAATTAAGCCTAACGCAACAAGAGAAGTTGTTACAAAATGTAATTCTCTGCTCTAGTTCTTATCTCAGATGCAATTCTTCACAAGCCAGAGCTGATCTTTTTCCTGGCTTGAGTCTAACAGCTTCTTTAATATCCTCTTTGGGTGTGAAGGCACTTTCCAAGGCCAGCTGATAACCCTCATTGTTTGTTCCCCCTCCCTTAAATAGATTCTTTGGTTCCATCCTCCCCACCCCACTGGAAAAATAACAAAGTCAAGATGGATTTGAGCACCAGGTGGCATGATCATGTGTCTTTGTAGGACCAACCACAGTTTGGGCTTACAGGAAAAACAAAACTATTTACAGAAATGTCTTGAATACTGGGCCATTAAGTTCTTAAGTATCACTAATGGCTTTCACTAGATGACCTAGATTAATAAGCAGGTTTACACTTCCTAATTTTAAATTGACATACAAAAATGACACACACATACTCAAATAGAATGTACATATTTGGGGTCCACAGGCTCTTGAATGATAGGTCACATATCTAGTTTTGCATAAAGCACACTCAAAATATGCATGTTCATAAACATATTTCCATAAAAAATAAGAGGGCACAGAATCACAACATCTCCCCCTGTACCAAGCAGTTCTCCTAGCTGGCCATTCTTTGCATGTTTCAGTTCAAAGCTGATCTGCTTAGTTTTAAAACTTTACTTACTGTAGCATAACTTTCTAGCCTTCTCTCTCTCCTCTCCTTTCTCTTGTCTATCCCCAATCTCCTTTTCTCTCCATGCAATCCAGCACTGGTTGGAGAGAGTTCCTTCTCTCCTAAAGCTACTGCCACTTGGATCTGCCTTCATGGGTCCTTCTGACACATTTCAAATTTTACCTGCAAATCTCTTACCCCATTTCAGTTCCTCATTGATTGCTCCCCCACTTTGGTCTCTCTAGTGACTTGATTAATATACAGCACTTGTCACACGATGAAGGCAAAGTCAACAATTACATTGGAAACAGAGTGGTTTTTCTGACACAGTCAAGCACTGGTCTTTATCATTGTTCTGTGTAACTCTCCAAAGCAGTTTGAGATGCAGTGTATATAAAAGACCCTTCTACACATGCCATTATTTTTATATGATACATAACTTGTTTTGTTGAAATAAAAACAAGTATAGACCAAAACAATAAGCAAGAGACTCAAATATCAGAATAATTGCTTCAGCCTGGCAAACAATAGCCTTTGAATTTTCTTTAAAGAAGCACGGTGTAAACCTGGTACATGCTGATTCTTTTTTTGCCCTAGAATGTAAATATAACATCTGTGTGGGCTGCCTTATTCTACATCCATACCCTCCTCCCCAGCCTGCTCTGAGTGTCTATTTGTCCCCAGAAGGATTACCAAAACGAATCGAGTGGCTTGCAAAGCTGGCCTTTATGCTATCCTTATGATTTCTTAAACTTTGCACTTCAAAGGTACATGTAATATTCTTACACAGATAATCCATGAAAGACTAGCAAGTTAATTGCCCTCTGGCTGACTGATGTACAAGTGCATATTTATTAGCAATACTGGTATGTCCTGGTTACCCTTGACTGGCTGGTACTTCTTAGATATAAAACTAGATAATTTCCTTTTCCTTTTTTATCTTTAAAGCAGATGTTATTTGAGCCAAATGAGTATCCTTCAGAAATTGGAAGTCCATCCCAAGTTAAGACCAGAGAGCAGAAAATGAAATAAGAATAGGTAAAATGTAAGATAGATATCTGGTGTGCAAAGTGGGAATTGATGAGCAAACAGCCAAAACATGTAAAAAAAAATTGATAAAAGGATACCTTTTTTACTCAGTTCATCTCTGGAACTCACTGTCATTAAATAGCAGTGAAGTCAAAAGTTTGTAAGATTTTTAAAAGGATGAAGGCTTATTGATAAAGAAAACATCTAAAATACCATAGGTAGGATAAAAAACAGATTAAAACCCACTCACGTTTCAGATCATAAGCCAGCCACAAACTGGTAGGAGTGAAGAAGAAACACTCCCTATCTGGAGAAAACTGTCCACTGTAGTTTCTTGTGGACATGTGCGAGCACACACACACCCCATCCTAAGACTCATCTTGTATTGGCCACTTTTGTAGCTACAATACTGGACTAGCTAAAGGGTCCCATTGTCTGATTTGGCAATGCCTACATTCCAAGGGAATCATATGACAAATATTAACACAGTACAGTTAGGTACTTAAAACTCAGGACATATGAAAATTGAACTGGGAACCACAAATAAGCCCCGTGTGTGTGTATATTACAGTACTCTTGATTCCATTCCATTCCATTTGGTGGAAAAAAACTGTATGCTATCGTATTATTTGAGAAACAGTATGACACACCATGCAATTAACACTGAATTGTACAAGGGGAAGAGATAAAGGGCTGTGGTCCAATGCCTCCCCCGGAGCCAGGCACCCCCATGCCTCCCTAACCTAATGAATCACTCCTCCCCAGAGCCAGGCACCCCCCAACCTAATGCCTCCTCCCTCTCCCACAGCCAGGCACCCCCACACACCCCTAACCTAATGCCTCACTCCTCCTCCAGAGCCAGGCACCCCCAACTTAATGCTTCCCCCAGAACCAGGCACTCCCAGCCCCCCCTACCTAATGCCTAGGTCCCGGAGCTGCCGTCGCCATGTCGCTGCCACATACTTCTTCCTCAGGCACTGGGGCCATGTGAGTACAGCGGCCATATGTGAGCAGCCACTTGATGCCTGTGCAGAGTGGCCTGGGTGGGTGCTGTGCGCAGAGCAGCCCGACTGGCCGTGATCTGCACTCGGCCACGTGATCTGAGCGGCCAGCGGGCCACACTTCAGTCTCTCTCAAAATGTAGTGGCGGGCCACAAAAAACTTCGATCAGATCGCATGCGGTCCCCAGATGCCAGTTTGACATGCCGGGTTTATAGGAAGGAGACTCCCCTTCCTGCTTTAGCTTCAGCACCTTTGGATGCTAGCTGAATAGCCTTCAATATAAAGATTCATCTTGAGTCCTGGGACTGCTGCTAAGCTGCCTTTCCTCCCGCCCAGCACCTTTGCCAACTGTGCTGAGCCTCTGTTTTCACAACACCTGCCTCAGGGACAAGGACAAAATCAGTCAGGGGCTCCCTTTCATTCACTTTCCTGGACTGGAATTTCTACACTCTCCCTCAGCTGACTCTGCAGGGTGACTTTAGCATAAGTCAGTGGCACAGTAGCAGTAATTACAAAGGTAGTAGGGGGTACAGGAAGAAGTGGTATTAAGGAGCCAGAGAAGCACTGGTATTTTCCAGTCATGGGCTTGAGAGCAGTGATCTAGATTCAACCCCCTGCAAAGTTTGAGGATACTTGTATCTGGGCTTTTGGTTCACTTGACTGAGAAGAAGGGGGTGGTGGTGGAAAGGCCAGCTTGAACATTCAGCAGAATCCAAATGCTCCCAAAGCACAGAGAAATGCTCTGATTCATGTCCCTTTCTACTTATTGCACTATTTCTGCTAATGGAGTAGACTTTGGCTTTAGCACCTGATTAGCATAAATGCAGTGTCTCCTTTCTGCAGGTGCAGCAGTTTCAGCCTATTCACTGAGTTGCCTGATTTTCTCTTGGCAGAGGAGGAAGTGACAAATGAAGGAAATGTGCCGCACATGGGTTAGGAAAGGCTTAGCCTCCGCGACCTATCATACCTGCTACCCATGTGCATGGGGCTTACACGTTCTTCCCTAATGGCACAATGAAGGATTCTCTCTCCCATTGAACTCCCACCTTGAGGCTGGTATTACAACCCCGCTTGCATTCTGTGATCGTGGAAGGCAGAGGAGAACTTAGAATGAAACCTTCTTTCCCATCGCCTTCATTTCTACAAATGTAACAAGTGAATGGGCCGGGGTGAAGGGGGAGAATAATGAGAAATTATTTGCAGGCTTCTCAATAGACTTTCACGTTTTCATTTATTTTTCCCGAATGTTTGTGAACTTGAAGTTTTCTTCTTGCAAGTGGAGGCAGAACTTTCTGGCCTGTAGCTGAGATTCATTTAATTCCCAAACAACTTTTCCTTTGGGTTGGGGCAGGTAAGGAAGCAAAAGTGGTTTATGAAGGCTAGATAAGGTTGCCAACTTTCTAACTGAACAAAACCAAACACCACTGCCCTGCCCCTTCCCTAACAACCCCCCCCCAATCCCTGCCCCCAGCCTTTGTTCTTCTCTGAGACCCCCTCCCTCCATCACTCACTCTCCTCCACCCTCACTCACTTCCATCAGGTTGGAGGTTGGCATGGAGGAAGGGGGAGAGAGCTCTGAATGGTGGTGTGGGCTCTGGGGTGGGGCTATAGGATGAGTGGTATAGGGTGCAAGAGGGGGCTTTGAGTCAGGGCAGAGGATTGGGATGTGTGAGGGATCTGGGCTGGATGTATGAGCTCCAGGTGTGGCCAAAAAGAAGGGTTCAGGGTACAGAACAGGGCTCTGGGCTAGGGAAGGGGGCTTGGGATGTGGGGTCCCAGTGACGCTTACCATAGCTCCCACAGGTGCCACCTTTGCAGCTCCTATTGGTTGCAGTTCTTGGCCAATGGGAGCTGCAGAGCCAGCACTCATGGGGGGGGGGGGGCAGTCAGGGGAGCCTACCTGGCTGCTCCTGCATGTAGGGGCTGCAGGATCCTGGGGTCCTGCTTCTGTGACTCATGCAGAGCCAGGGCTGATAGAGATCCTGCATTACACCTGGGCTCCCACTACACCACTGACTGGAGTTTTAATGTCCCAGTTGGCAATTCTGACCAGAACCACCAGGGTTCATTTTGGGCTGGGTGTTCTCTAGTCAAAAACCAGACACCTGGCAACCCTAAGGCTGGGCCAGGAAACCGATAATAGTGTATGGCTTGGGTAAACACTTAAAGGCATGCCTGCAGCAAACAGACTGAACATATCCAATTGCTATTATTAATTATTGGTATTATCAGAGCACCTAGGAGCCCTAGTTATAGACCGGGGGCCCACTGTGCCAGGCATTGCACAGAGACCCAAAAAACAGTCCCTGCCCCAGAGAGCTCACAATGTAAGTAGAACACAAGAGACAACAGATGGATTCAGACAGATTGAAGGGGGAACCCATGGAAACAACAAGGCAGCATTGATAAAATAGACAAGACAGAGGGTGAGGGAAGAGCTATAACACACAAGCAGTGTGGACAATGAGATAGTGGCATACAGCTTCTTTCTTTCTTTTATTTTGAATAAAGAGGGAATCAATTAAATGGAAGGGAAAGGCAGAGACATGAGAGGAAGAGGAGAGAGTAGGAAGATGAACAAATTTGTATGGGCTTTTTGTTTTGAACTGCCTTCAAGATGGATGCCATTTGATTCTTGTAAAATAGATGCTTAATTGGTACAGAATTGGTGGAATTTGAGAGAGTGAGAGTGAGAGAGAGAACATGTGTGTAAAAACTGAGGCAAAACACTCAGGATCAAGCACTGCCCTCAATTCCATCCATAGTATGCCTCGGATTTGAGTTTCATAGTGCAACTGACAGCAGAATAGAGAACGTTTAGGCTGTTTTTTTCTCTCTCACTGGCATAGATCACTAATAACTTCATGGAGGTCTGTAGCACTGTCTTGGAATAAAACAAAGATGAGTGGAGGAGAATCAGACCCCAGAATGTTTGTGTGTATACAGCAGTGGTCACCAACCAGTAGATCAGGATCTACTGATAGATTTTGGAGCCTTTAACAGATGACCCTGACAGGTTTGGCTGAGAGGCTATCAGGTGCTGGCACTTTTATTTAACTTTCTCCTGCCCTCTGCCTTGGAGCTGCCCCCACCCCCTAGGAGCTTCTTGCTTGCTGTGCAGGGCACAGGAAGAAGAGGAGGGGTGCTAATGTAAGGGTGCCCCTCCCCCGTCCTATACCCCATCTCCACAGAGCAGGGATGGGACAGGGATGGAGTGAGATTGTTGGCTCTTTTTGGGAGTGATGCAAGGCCAGAGTAGGGGTGAGCCTGCTTTAGCTCCCTGCAGGGCCTGCCCGAGCATTTTTGATGCACCTGGGCCCAGGGGTGTGGTGCTGCCCCTGGGCACAGGGCGCATGCGCTGGCCCGCTGCTCTAGGGTGCACGGGCCCACCCCCCATGGCGCATGTGCACACTGGCCATGGCTGCTGGCGTGCAGCCTGGGGCCTGCTCCCGGGGCACACAGTGCATGCGCTGCCCAGCCTGGCCTGGTCACTGCTGCTGGCGTGCACGCTGGGCAGTGCAGGGCCCCTGCACCCCAGCTATGGGGGGAAGGGCGCTGCTGGCCGGTGCTGTGGAAGCCGGGTGCGAGGCTCCTGATGGCAGCTGTAAGGGACGCGGCACGCCCCTTACAGCTGCCATCAGGCACCACCCATCGGTTGGCTCCCTGGGCAGCTGCCCGGCTCGCCCATGCCTCCATCCGGCCCCCTTTACCACCACCCGGAAGCCACCTGTGGTAGGTGGTGCCCAGCTGCATTCTGCATTCCAAACCCTGGATCCAGTCCTGAACCCCTCCTGCACCCCAACTCCCTGCCCCAGGCTCAGCTCAGAACCCCTCCCGCACTCCAAATCCTTTAGCCCAAGATCAGAGTCCGCATCCCCCTTCCCTGCACCCCAGCCCTCTGCCCCCAGCCTCATAAAAGTGAGTGAGGATGAGGATAAGGGAGGGAGGGGGGATGGAGAGAGCAGGGGCAGGGCCTCAGAGAGGGGCAGGGAGGTGTTTGGGTTTGAGGCAGATCCTGGATTGCACTTAAATTCAAAAAGTGATCTCCTGCATAAAACGATTAGAGACTCCCGGTATCCAGGTTCACTACCCTGCTTTACCATCTCATCTTGTTGCTCTGTGGGAAACGCTCACCTTCAGGGCCTGATTCTATCCACTAGGAAAGGCATGGAGCAGTCCGGCTATGTGCTTTGTGGAGGTAACCCTTTCGTTACAAGATTAAACCTTTCCCATCCGGCTCCATTCTAGACAATTACAAGGAGAGGTAAGAACACAGATAATGTTAACATTTGCAAAGATTGGGCTCAATTAAATCTTGCTGAGGGTGGTGCATCTGGTACGTGGCAGCTTCCTTATAGGAATCTTTGCACCACCACCTTCATTAATGGTTCTGCTCACAGAGAGAAGATCCAAATTGAGCTCGGAGGGGCTCTATATGAGCTGGCACAGAATGCTGGGAGTAGCGCTGAAATAGCTCATGCCCCAGGAGTCCTGGCCATGTCTCTTGTGCTTGTGGTTATGCCAGCTGTAGGCCCCACAATGGAGCCTCAACGCTTTGTGAGGCATCCGCCATGGGGCACATATATAATCATATCACATTCTTCTCTGCAGCTTCAGTTACTGATATGATTTGAAGGTCAGCTCTGAAGATGAGGCTGTGTAATTAGCATCTCTCTTAAGTCTGAACCTTGTATCTTAATCAATCTGATTTGCAGTCTGATTCAGCATATTAGCTGCAGACTGTTCAGCTTCCCAAACTCCATGGTGTAATGAATATGCATACATTCAACAGCTGCAACTACTATGCACCCACTGAGGAGGAAACAAATGCATAGGCTCAAAGTATGCAGTCCCATTTGGGGCAAAGCTTCCACTGATGCCAATGGGAATTTTTGTCAAATATGAACCCTAGGATTTGCTTACAGAGCAGCCATTAATATACCCTAATCTTTGTTGGAGCTAGTTTATTGGAAGCAGCACTATGAATGTTTGGGTTGCTTCTGATTGTATCTGCAGTCACTTGCCCATTCTTAAGTGGCACAGGCAGGAAAATTTAAAATTTGTAGCATGTCTGGAACTGCACCTACATTTGTGCTTATTTTAACAGCAGATGTTTGTGCAAGCCGCTTTCCTTCACTGAACTAAACAGATTAATTAGCCAACTTCAGGAAAACAAAAGGATTAAATTATCAAGTAGCTATGTTCAGCTGTGTGCAATTGTCATGAAAATTAGCCAGACAGATACAACTGGGATAGTGAGGAACATTTATGCACAGCTACAGTTGTGTTCCTTTTTCTACAATTCAGCTTAACCCTCTATTGGCGAGATGGTGGGCTTTTTTTCAGGACTTTTCAGGAAGTAGTGTACAGAATGAGAACCAAGGCTATTCTATTTAAGCCTTTGATTTAGATTTTAGTAGTAGCTACCAATGACTTGCAAAGAGTCAGTACCATACAACTGTTTAATATAAAACTATCTACATTTTAATAGAAACAAGCCAAGCATATAAGACCATAGATGAATTAGTATTAAATTCTCAGAAAACTGAATGTACCTAGGGACAGTGAAAAACCACACTGCATTACATCCCAGGGCACTGCTATGACTAGTCAAGCGTGAATCTCAGTCAAAAGGAATTTGAATGACAACGTTTGGAGCTGGAGCTTGATAAAATCTTCTCCAAAGTTGAAGGAGCTGTGTGGGTGTGGGTAGGAAGAAGATTAATTTGGAATGTGGTCAGTACATCACCATAAGAAGCCACTTCCCTCTATGTTGTTTTCTTTTTCCTGGACCACCTAAACTTGCTTCCATTTCTGGGGGCTTGCCTGGAATACAGTTTTGTGGTTCTTCTATAACTTGAGCTAAGGGCCGATTAACTCAAGTGAACTAACATGCCTACATATGCTAGTCTAGACACAAATGTTTGTTCCAGGACACAAATGTTTGTGACTTACCCTGGGGCTCAGTGCAGGGCAAACAAGAGGTGATGCAACTTTAGACTTGATTTTGCAGCCATCATAGAAGAGTTGGTCATAGCAAATACACTTGGGCAAGATGATTTAGTTTAAACTAAATAGAAGACTAATTAAATCTGATCAACTATGATTTTTTTTATTTAAAAAGGCAGACTTTGGCAATTAAGGGAATCTGTTAAAGAAGACAACTGGACTGAAGAATTCAAGAGTTAAATATGGAAGAGGCTTTGCATCCCAAGCAAGGGGAAATCTGGATCCCAAGCAAGGGGAAAACACTTATAGGGAGGGAAAGGCTCCCTGCAAGCAGAGATCCTATTGGGAATGGAAAAAGGGACTGATCATCAAAGAAAGCTCCATTGTAGAGGTTAAAAAATGTGGACTAAAGTGAGATGTGGACTAAAGTGAGAATTGCTAAACACCAAGCTGAATTAGCTACGGCCAAAGAAATTAAATAGTGGTTTTTTTAGTTATATAAATAAAAACAAAGTGAGAGAGGATGAGGTTGGACTGCTATGTAGTGTGGATGAGAAGGAGCGTAAAGATAATCTAGGTCTGGCTTTAAACTTACATGACTACTTTTCTCAGTTTTCAATAAGGAGGATCATATGGAACATGTGCATGGATGCAGAACAGCTAATGGGAAACTGTATAGCTATGGAAATTACCTCAAATGAGGTGGAAGAAAAACTTTAAGAGCTTAATGCACTCAAATTGGGGTAACTGGATAACTTCTACCACAGAAGATTGAAAGACTTGGCACATGAGATGGCTGTTCCAATAGCAAGGTTTTTCAATAAATCTGTCTATTTGGGGGTAGAATTGTATGACTGGAGAACAGTTAATATCATCCCTGTATTTGAGAAAGGGAAAAAGTGATCCAAGCAATTACAGACCTGTTAGCCTGACCTCAGCAGTATGGAAGGCTTTAGAACAAATTGTGATGGAAAGAATAATTAAAATCATGGGGGTAAATAGTTAAGGGGATGTTATGCAATATGGCTTTACCAATGGCCAAGCTAACCTGACTTCCTCCTTTGAGAAAATAACTGATTAATAAGGGAAGTGCAGCAGTTCTAATATACCTGGACTTCAGTAAAACATTTGACATAGTACCACTTGGGAAATTATTAATTTTTTAGAGAAGTTGGGGACCAGCACAAGAAATGTCAGGTGGTAAGGAACTAGCTAAAGAAATAGTGCTGGGTTGTGCTGAAAGGTGAATTATCAGACCAGAGGGAGGTTATGAAGAAGTTCCTCAAGGATCAGCCTGTAGAAGTTCAGGACAGCGATGTAGTAAGTTCAGGATTCACTGGTGTGGCGTCCTGACAGGTCTCTTTCTCTGCCAGTGATGATAAATGTTCAGTTGCAAGCATTTTTGTATGCCCACTCAGTATATCATGTCAATCTGTCTGACCCTTAATGTCCCTTGCTACAATTTAAGCACATTGTTTCTTGTCCTATCATCAGTGGTCAAGGAGAACAATTTTTCTCCCTTCTCCTTGTAACACCCTTTTAGATACTTGGAAACTGCTATCATGTCCCTTTTCAGTCTTCTCTTTTCTAAACTAAACAAGCCCAGTTCTTTCAGTCTTCCTTCATAGCACATGTTTTCTAGCCCTTTACTCATTTTTGTTGCTCTTCTCTCTCTGGACCTTCTCCAATTTCTCCACATCTTTCTTGAATTGTGGTGCCCAGACTCCAACTGAGGAGTAATGAGTGCAAAGTAGAGCTGAAGAATTACTTCTTGCGTTTTGCTCACAACACATCTGTTAAGGCATCCCAAAATCATATTTGCTTTTTTTGGAACAGTCTCACACTATTGACTCATATTTAGCTTGTGGTCCACCATGACTCCTAGATCCCTTTCTGCAGTACTCCTTCCTAGACCATCACTTCCCATTCTGTATGTGTGAAATTGATTGTTCCTTCCTATCTGGAGTACTCTGCATTTGTCCTTATTAAACTTCATCCTAGTTAGCTCAGATCATTTCTCCAGTTTGTCCAGATCATTTTGAATTATAACCGTATCCTTCAAAGCACTTGCAACCTCTCCCAACTTGGTAATGAGTGTACGCTCTATGTCATCATCTAAATCCTTGATAAAGATATTAAACAGAACTGGTCCCAAAACAGACCCTGTGGAATCCCATTTGTTATGCCTTTCCAGCATGATTGTGAACTATCAAAGAAAGCTATCAGTTTCGTTTGACGTGATTTGTTCTTTACAAAGCCATGCTGGCTGTTACCTATCTATCTTCCAGTTGTTTGCAGATGAATTCCTTAATTATTTGCTCCATTATCTTCCCTGGCAAGGAAGTTAAACTGACAGTTCTGCAGTTTCCTGGGTTGTTCTTATTTCCCTTTCTATAGATGGGCACTATATTTGCCCATTTCCAGTCTTCTGGAATCTCTCCCGACTTCCATGACTTTTCAAAGATGACAGATAAAGGCTCAGATGCCTCCTCTATCAGCTCCTTGAGTATTCTGGGATGCATTTCATCAGGCTCTGGTGACTTGAAAACATCTAACTTTTCTAAGTAATTTTTAACTTGCTCTTTTTTTTAATTTTAACTTTGAAACCTATCCCCTTCCCACTAGCATTTACTGTGTTAGAAAGTGTCTGAGAGTTTGCAGTTTCTATTTCTGGATTCCCTCATTCCTGTTTAAACCTTAACAAGTATACCGTGACAGACTTGTGATGGCTGTGTGTGTTACACAGAAGGTTCGTTCACCCAAAGCTCTTGGTAACTTTATGTAAGGTGGTGTCAAGACATAAATCAATAAAGATGCATCCATCTGAGGGATAGATGGCTGGCAGAAACAATGCAATATAAGAAAGCTCTGAATTAAAACTATACTTGATTTAGTTTCAGGCACTCACACGTATCCATGACAGGTTAGTAAAATCCCCTCAATAATTACCGAAGTTTGGTGTGGCTCTCAAGTGATACAATGGCACCTTCTGATTGGCTTGCCTTTCAGCTGCCATTGGGGCCCTAAATTGTCTCCATGAAGAGATCTCAGAGTTCCTGACAGGGCCCACATATGAGGGATGGGAAAAATCATGCACTTAACCAGGACCTGTGTCATAAACTGGAGGAGTGCTGACCAGCACCTGGTGACTAAGGGGTTAACTCAGGTACCTAGCAAAGGTTTCAGCCAGGACGCTGGAAGAACCAATCGAGATAGAGGGTTGAAATTTGAATTGGATATAGGTTCCCTGCCTTCTTTCTTTGTGTGGGAGAGAGAAACCAGGAGTTGAGACTTCTAGACTGCAGACTTCTTTCAGAAGAAGGTTTTCCAGAGGAGATCTTTCAGAAAAACTTCTTCCGAAAGAGTGCGTCTACACAGCAAAAGAGCAACGAAAAAGCGATCTGCTTTTTTGAAAGATAGCGTCTAATCAACGTGGATGCAATCTCTCATTTAAATTGTGATTAAGTATGGACTGAGTTTCCACTAGGGCCACCTGTGTTACTTCCTGGAGGCCTCTTCTTTAGAAAGAATTCCCTCTTCTGCGTCCAGACATGCCTCTTTTCTAAAAAGCTTTTTCAGTAAAAGGCTTCTTCCTCAGAGAAAGAGGTTTACCGCTGTCAGAAAAACCCCTCTGTTCTTTTGACTTTCTGTCAAAAGAACTCAATGGCAGTGTGGATGCAAGTATTGTTTTTCCAGAAAAACGGCCGTTTTTCCAGGAAAAACTCTGCAATGCAGACATACCCTGAAAGACACAGAGTGATTTAAACCCAGGCAGGACTACCATGCCCCCCACAGAATTCAGGCATGGGAGTGGACTGAACAAAGAGAAAATTAGAAGTGAATAGTTGGGAATCCAGTCACGTTCAGGGTAATTTTTCGTTATTTTGTGGTTTGATTTGACTGCTCTGTGTGATTCTATGCCTCCCCTGCCCTTTACCATCTAAGCATTGTGCCAGAGGTTTTTTTTCCCTCTGTTTTAATTCAGTTTCCTCAGTTGCTCAGTAACATCTAGCCACCAAGTATGCTTTATCAAGTTTATTTTTTGTTTTGTAATAAAAAATTACTTCTTTTAAGGTGATTATTTGATTCTTGTGTCCCAGAAGGTCTGTCGGTGTTTATCTGCATGCCTCTGATTGAGAGGTCAACTACCAGAGACTGCAGCTTGTTTTTCTCTTTTCTTTTTTGCAAGCTCTTTTGGAGCAAAAGGGTGTGGGGTACGCTAGGGGTGATTTCAAATGTTCACCCCCGGTTTTAGGGAAAAAGTACTCGATGGTGGTGGCAGTTCCCCAAAATCTGTGTATTATGATTCTGGGGGGATGTTTTTGTGACCAGTGAATGTAGAGGCAAGATTTGAAGCTTTCTTGAGGGCCCCCACCTTCTGCACGCAGAGTGCCAGAGTGGAGAACAGCCTTGACAGCCTGGAAGCCTTTGAGGGCCTGGCCCAGGCTGCAACCCCATTATCGTGTGGAAAAAAATGAGACTAAATTGTAGATGATGCCTGAGGATATTTATAGAAATGTGTTCCCCTCTCTCTATGTATCTATTGCCCAGATCCTGAGAGATTGGCTGGAGCCAATCAGGAGCAGTCTCATGCCGCATTCTGAACCGTGAATTGCTGGGCCTATCTCTAGAACAGATAGTGTGTGCTTGTGTGGTTAAACTAGGACTTGTAGCTTGAGACTGACAGACAGAGGAATTGTGCTCCTCTACATGACAGGGTCTATCATATCAAAATCAAGAACATCTGAGTGAGATGAACAAATGAGATTTACAAAAACGGCAACTAATTTTCAATGAAGTGTGCATAGTCCTGTGAATTTTTTACATACTGCCAGTGACTGGGGTAGAAGCAGAAAGAAGTTTTAGCAAGCTAACATTCATCAAAAACCGCAGTTGTTCTACAATGGGGCAAGAATGGCTAAGACATCTATTTTGTCTACTGAGTGTGAACTTGCAAGAGAAATTGACTCTGGGGGGCTAATTCATGATTTTGCACTGAAAAAGGCCAGAAAAATAGAACTTTAAGGTTAATTGGCTTAATTATCAAATATTTGCAGTTACATTGTTCTTTTAGAATAAAAAAAAAAACAAGACATCAAGACACCTTTATAATGACCATAAAATTGTACAACAGCTAACAAACTTGTAGAACTTTCAGGCTGGGTGCTATGTTAAACAAAACTAGCAAAGGGGGAAATTTTCAGAAATGTAGAATAAATAACAGTGATTTCAAAATGAAAACAAACTTTTTTCATGGCTCATGAGATTGTATATAGGCGATGAGAGTTAACGGCATGTCTGTGGAAGGGGGCCGGTGTTACAAGTTTGTACTGAGTCCCAAAAAAGTTATGCTTGGGCTCTGGTCCCTGAACTAAGAGGCTACCTACCCCACTCTTTCTCCCCTTATTTACTGGGTTAGTGTGACAACAGCATATCAGTAAAAAAACTCATTAAGTAAACAACTTTGAAGTTGAAGCAAACCATTAATTAGATGTTAATTGCAGAGTCCGCCTGTCCTGATGGCCCTGACAAATACATCCCAAAGGGCAGAAACAGATAAGCTTCCTGTTCTTCCAAAACACATTCCTCAGCAATTTCAACAAAGAATATATCAGGAAGGACACAATGACAGGTCTCCCTCGAACTCTCCCCTCTCCGCTTCTTGCTTAGACATGCTAAAACCATTCCAGAGGCCTGCAGAGACCTACTGATTTAGCTACTTTTAGCAACAAGTATGATAATCAATATTACACTGTCAGTAATGGTGCCTGGCCTTTTACTGTTCTCTCAAATTCTCCTAGTACACAGGTTCCATTATTAACACTTACTTTTCTGTGTGAATGTGCTGTGCATACTTATATTTGGAAGTGAGACATATGTGTGGTGAATTAATAAAATGAACTCTTCTTTTTTGTTTTCACTTCATTAGACAAGTGGGTTATGAATACTGTGTGCATATATTTTATGGATTTTAGAAGTAATCAAGTGTAGCATTTCAAAGCTGTGACATGGCAGATTTGCTTGCATAATTCCCTGAGGCCTCACTTGCTTTGTTTGTTTTCTTCTAGAAAGAATAATTTTTGCAAAAAACAGCATAATTGTTTGTTTGTTAAACTAACACAAGGGCAAACAGGATGAAGCACATAATTTTGGAGGGGAAAAAATCCCTTGCAATAGATCCTTTTCTTTTCTTTTCCTTTCTTTTCTTTTCTTTTAAAACATTTCATATAGAGGTGAATTTTGTCTCAAGGCCTCTTCTTCATCAAATCGAACCATGGGGTAGGTTGTGGGTGAGTTACAGAAACGTTCCACCCATCCTATGGTAACCTTTGCACAAAGTCCAAGCTTAGTTACAGTGACTGGATGGTTCTGAGCATGAGAGCAGCTCCTAACAAACCTCCCCAAAAAGAAGAATGATGAAGTTGGGGCATGGTACTTCTAGATAAACACAGGCAATTACAAGGGATAATAGCTCAAATTGTGGGCTAGCCCGGATCACTGCACTGAATCCAATCTACTCATCCACATCCTGCAAACCTTTGGAAAGTTCTGAACTGGAATTGGGGACACACTGTATATCACTTGACTAAACAGACAACTCTGTCTCCTTTTGTTTTTATGGCGTTCCATTAATGTTACTGAGTCCTTACGGCATCCCTATCAGGGAGATATTATTCCTATTTTACATAGAAAGGAACTGAGACACATTCTTCCTCCACAGAATATAAATCATTCCCACTGTAAAGTCAGGGAAATTCATATTCTGAGATAGGAGAAGATGTCAGAAATGTAAAGTAACTCATCCAGCATCACAGTGAATTAGTAGTGGAGCTGGGACTAGTGCCTATAGTACTACCAACCTTAAGAGATCAAAAATTCTATATCTAATATTGGGTTTTTTGGTCTTTGTCATGGGCTGGGCTGCCCCTTTGAGGTTAGCTAGACTGAGCCTTGCCCATGATTTAGCATAAACTTAAAAAACAACAAATGATCTGGTAGCACTTTATAGACTAACAAAACATGTAGATGGTACCATGAACGTTTGTGGGCACAGCCCACTTCTTCAGATGACCCATCTGTGCCCACAAAAGCTCATGATACCATCTACATGTTTTGCTAGTCTTTAAAGTGCTACCAGACTATTTGTTGTTTTTTAAAGTTTATCCTGTACAGACTAACTCGGCTTCCCCTCTGAAGCTTTTGAACATGATTTAACAGTTTCCCTCAGCCTCACTGATGAGCTAGCAACCTAATGGCTAATTACAAATAAATGTAATGTGGCTTAATTAGATAGACTAACACCAGCTGAGGTGGTGAACAGTAAGAGCACTAGTTAAATAGAGCTGGGAACTCATTACAGGGAGGACTGTGAAGGGAGGAAATAGGGAGGGTCCCTTCTGAGAAGAGCCTGAAGATGCCAGCCTGAGGTATGTACAGAAGGCAGAGTAGGCTTATCTGTGGGAGCCCTGAGCAAAGGCCTACAAGCATAGAGGAGAAGCCTGTGAGTGAGAAGGTGTAGGAGTTCATGCTCTGTGTAGGATCTGGGATAGTCAGAATGAGTATCCTACAGGAAGCAGATTAGACCCTGAGAAAGGGCTACAAAAGACAAGTAGATCCCCAGGGAAACTTGAAGTCTCTGGGACCTGGAGACTATAAAGGAATTCTGCCGAGGAAGAAACAAGATAGAAAAAGCTCTGCCCAGGCCAGAAGATGGGGTCAGCAAGGCTATGTCTACACTTGCGGCTTCTTGCATGAGAAATATGCAAATGAGGCTGTGTGGAATATTGCTGAGCCTCACTTGCATACCTAATGAGCTGCCATTTTTTTTTGCAGAAGAGGCTCTTGTGCCAGCAGAAGCTGCCCCTTCTTGCTCAAGAAAAACCCTCTTGCGTAATGCCACTACGCTGATTATTTTTAGGAATATCTGCATTGCACAAGAGGGTTTTTCATGTGCAAGAAGGGGCAGTGTAGACCGCTCCTTCTGGCACAAGAGCCTTTTCTGCAAAAAAGGTATGCAAATGAGGCTTGGCGATATTCCACACTTAGCGACTAGGAGTCCTGTGGCACCTTATAGACTAGCTGAAGTGTAGGAGCATAAGCTTTCGTGGGCAAAGACCTACTTCGTCAGATGCAAGTAGTGGAAATTTCCAGAGGCAGGAATAAATATGCAGGCCAGGATCAGGCTGGAGATGACGAGGTGGATCCAATCAAGGAGGATGAGGCCCACTTCTAGCAGCTGATCTGGAGGTGTGAATTCCAAGAGAGCAGAAGCTGCTTTTGTAGTTAGCGAGCCATTCACAGTCTTTGTTTAATCCAGAGTTGATTGTGTCAAACTTAAAGATGAACTGTAGCTCAGCAGTTTCTCTTTGAAGTCTGGTCCTGAAGTTTTTTTGCTGCAGGATGGCTACTTTTAGATCTGCAATTGTGTGTCCAGGAAGACTGAAGTGTTCCCCTACAGGTTTTTGTATGTTGCCATTCCTAATATCAGATTTGTGTCCATTGATTCTTTTACGTAGGGACTGTCCTGTTTGGCCGATGTACATAGCAGTGGGGCATTGTTGGCACATGATGGCATATATTACGTTGGTGGATGTGCAGGAGAATGTACCAGTGACAGTATGGCTGATCTGGTTAGGTCCTGTGATGGTGTTGCTGGTGTATATATGTGGGCAGAGTTGGCACAGAGGTTTGTTGCAAGGATTGGTTCCTGAGTTCGAGTTATTATGGTGCGATGTGTAGTTGCTGGTGAGAATATGCTTCAGGTTGGCGGGTTGTCTGTGGGCAAGGACCGGCCTACCTCCCAAGGCCTGTGAAAGTGAGGGATCATTGTCCAGGATGGGTTGTAGATCACTAATGATGCGTTGGAGAGGTTTTAGCTGGGGACTGTAGGTGATGGCCAGTGGTGTTCTGTTGGTTTCTTTCTTGGGCTTGTCCCGTAGCAGGAGGCTTCTGGGTACTTGATTCCACACTTAGCCTCATTTGTATATTTCTTGCACAAGAAGCCATGAGTGTAGACATAGCCCAATAGATCTTGAGAAGGGAAGAACTACTACTACTTGGGGCACTTAATTTGGCCCTTTTAATTACCCTGTAAAGGCAGTAAACTATTGTTATACACCCGTGGTCACCAACCAGTAGATCGTGAGCTACCGGTAGATCTCAGGGGCTCTAAGAGTAGCTCTTGAGCCCTCTCTGAACTGCGCGCCTGCGCAGTACATTTACATTAGATTTCCTCATTTGAGGAGCAGCTACTCACCGAGCAACAACACAGGTGAGTAGCTGCGAGGAATGGTGGGAGCTGGGAGGTCAGGAGGGCTGAAACACCCCTGCCAGCTGACTGTGGCTTTCAGCTGAAAGAGGCTGCCCCGCGCTCCAGCTGATCGGCGGCTTCTCCTCTGCACCTGCCCCCGTGGAGCTTGGTGCACCCTGGCTGAGTGCCATGGCCAGCTGGCCGGGCAGCCACTTCTCTTCTCTCCAGCCCGGCTGCCCTGCGCTCAGCCCAGGGAGGCCGCGTCTGGAGCAAGCTTCCCGGGCTGAGCACAGGGCAGCCGGGTGGAAGCGAAGAGAAGTGGCTGCCCAGCCAGCTGGCCATGGTGTCAGCCAGGGTGCACCAAGCTCCATGTAGGCAGGCACAGAGGGGAAGCCGCCCGATCAGCTGGAGTGTGGTTCAGCCTCTTCCAGGCTGAAGGCCACAGCCAGCTGGCCAGCCAGCTTCTCCTCTGCATCAGCCCGCTTGGTGAACCCCGGCTGAGCACCATGGCCAGCTGGCCAGGAAGCCGCTTCTCTTTGCTCCTGCCCGGCTGCCCTGCGCTCAGCCCGGGAAGCTTGCTGTTAGTGTTAGTATCCCAACACTGTCCAGCCTGGACCCCCCTCCCCGAGCCAGTGTCCCCTTCTCCCCCTCCTCCTGCATCCTGATTTCCTCCCAGAGCTTGCACCTCTCACCCCTTCCCGCACCCAAATGCCTCATTCCCACCCCAGAGACTACACATCCTGTTTCAACCCAGCAAGGGTCCAGCTAGACTGCAGGAGTTTTTCAGGATTCTGGAGATATCACAGAAAAACTCTTCTGCATGCAGGGTTGTTTGTTCTTCCGCTTTTTTAGTGGAAGAGCAAACAGGCTCTTTTGGTCTTCCCCCATATTCCTCTTTCCACAAGGAATAAGGTGGCTTCCAAAAGAAGGGTTTTTTTTCCTGACATTTGGTCCAGTCTAGACAGGCCAAATGTTGGAAAAACCTCTTCCTACAGAATTTTTTTTTAAAGCAGCAGTATAAGGATTGGGGATAGCAAGTGATGGAGAGGAGGAGAAGAGAGAGGGCAGGGCTTCAAGGAAGGGGCGGGGCAGTAGATCTTGGCTTGGTCTGTCATTTAAAAAGTGATCCTGGGTGTAAAACGGTTGGAGACCACTGTTATACACACAATTCCAGAGAGGGAGTTGGGAGAAGACACTGTCGGCCAATGCCAAGGAAATGGCCACTAATGAGGTGACTTCTTCCTGCAATGCCACATCCAAGTACCACGGGGTGCCTGAGAGGTGAGGGCATATACAAGCCATACATCTTTTTGCTTTGAAACCCCTTGCCCACCTCAGTGTGCCTGTGATAATTAGCAATGCCCATTCTTCCTAATTTATTGGGTAAGGGGAGTTTGGCCCCTGAGCTGTGTCACCCCCACAGTGTTCATTCTCTGCTTCAATTTTGCCACCAATCTTTTAATCAATCCTATCAGTTCAGCCTTCTCAACCCTGGTCGCTTCAAACACCCCCCTCCCCTGTACCTCTCAGGTCCTTACCGAAGGGAGAGAGGGGAGGAGGACGCAGCTGTAGCCTGAGCAGCTGGTCTCTTAGGCCATTCTCACAGGAGGGGAGCTAAAGGTGGCTGGGAAGCAGTTCTGGCAGGTTACGTGGCAGACAAAGGGGGGTAGGCAAGCCCCCAGAGGGTTTTTTTTTCCCACAGGCAGGGCTCCAACTCACTAAAAGGTTGAGCTTTCTCACATCATCTTCTTGCATGAGCTCCAGCAAAAATCTCATCCCTTACGGAGGGAAAAATATCACCAGAATTGGCACCCACAGTGACCTTATGACCTTCTATCCCTTCAGCTTCTTGTTCGTGCTATGTGATCATGAGGCAGAGTGGCAGAACACAGCACATTGAAATAACTGTTACACAGGCATACATAGCAGGGTACTACTTGTCAGTCTACGTGTTCCCTAGGAGTCCTTACTGGCTAATGAATGCACACCCTGTTGAGTGCTATTGCTTACTTAATGTACTGCAATTTTTCCCTGATAACTTGAGAATTATTGAACATCCTTTCTTGATTCATTGAAGTCCTCATTTATTTATGAGCACCCTTCATATCAGCTTTTACTCTGTTCCCACTGAAAGTAAAAAATCAAGATGCTGTATATTTTGTCTCCATTATAATTAACCAAATTGCAATGCTGAGGTTGTAAAGAATTATTAGACTATGTCCGGCCCTATGTATTCATGCCATGTACAACATAAAAAGAGGAATGGGGAGGAGAGCACACAGAACTCTACTAGATTTCACCTCTACTAAGGCTAGGCACAGTCTTAGAACAGCAGCCCAAAGCAAGAGAACAGTGCCCCATCCTGTTCTTTCACCATCATAACTGGCCTATCGGTACAGGTAATGGAGGGTGCATTTCCTCTTGGAAGAGGAAGTGGAACGAGGCAGAAGCTGCTGTCTGAGTTGTACTGTCTCAGAATCAGACCCTGAGTGTGCGTCTGCACAGCACCCTAAACTCAAAATAAGATACATGATTTGCTCTACGCAAATTGCTTATCTTATCTAGAATCTATTTCAAAATAGCTTTTTTTGAAATTTGGCACATCTACACAGTGCCGAATTTCAAAATAACTCACTATTTAGAGCCAGCCCTTGTTACTCGTGCATCAAGGTTCACCAGGATGGCGAGATAGCATGCCCGTTATTTCAAAAAATATTTCGAAAAATAAGGGGCAGCTTGTGTAGACACAGGGTAGTTATTTTGGGATATCTTTACTATAACAAAATAGCTGTGCAATGTAGACGTACCCTAAGAAGGAATTTTGCCTTGTTCTGGGAAGTGCCTGTCCTGTAGTATGCTTGCACATCCCCCATGCTGTGAGGAAGAGCTGGTTGAAATTTTTTTTTGATGGAACAGTTTTCTACTGGAAAATGCAGCTTGTTAGAAATTAAAATGTTTCATTGGAACGGTGCTTTTGACAGACAATTTGTGAGAAGGGTGGAATGATTAGTCTTGACTTTGTTTCATGTTGTAAAATTTAGTTTTGACTTATTCATTTTGTTTTGAATTTTATGTCAGCCTTACTCTTATATTTAATCAAAACTGTTCTTTATCTTCTCAAAATAAATTTGACCATATGGAAACAAAATGTTCCACTAGGCTAAAAGGTTTTTTTTTTTTTTTTTTTTTTTTAATTTCAAGATTTCATTCTGGTTTGAAATGTTGGAATTTTCTGAGGAACAGAGCTTCCATTTTTCAGTTTATCTGTGCTTCATAGAGCCAATCTAGCCTGAAAAGATTAATGACTATATCAATCATAACTGGGAGAATAAATCCTAGTGAATAATTCATTCTGTTAAATTATCTTCTTTCTGTTTGACAATTGTTCGCTAACAGAAGGTGACTAACTTATTTATTTGAAACTATTTGCTGAATAATTAGTGAATCAACCCACCTAAAGTGCTATCAAATTTAATAAAAAGTGGTTTTTAGTTTTAAACCAACACACATCACTGTTACATTCTAACACTGTTATAAAATGTTACAGATTTCTTCAAAAGCTTTAGAAGAAGTAAATCTCCTTTTATTAAATTATATAGGTGTTTAGAGTTTCTTGAGAAATTTACTTTTCATCCTACATTCAAATTAGAAAGTTTACTAAAGTGATTTTTTTCTATGAGAAATTCTTGATCTGTAGATATTGAAAAGCAGTTCACTAAATGTAATCAATATTCAAACTTCAGTCTGGGTTGGGAGGGCGGGTTTGGTGTGGGTTTTGTTGTTGTTTTTTGATTCTTAAGTCATAGTATGTTTCTCTTCTGACTGGGTTGTCTTAACCACCAGACATATTTCTGATGTGAATACTGATGATTACTAAGGCAACTTACATGTGCTATCAATGGGATTAAATATTTACCTAAAATCAGTGTTTAAGTGAATGCTCCTGTCAGTAAAATCCTGGCTATTTGGAATATTTACAGAAAATAAATTGTAAAAAAAATATTTATTGTATTTATTGTAAAAAAAAAAAAAAAAAGAAAGAAAAAGAAACAAATACTTGTGATTTTTTTTTAAAAAAATGTACTACACTGAACCAGCTTTAACTTCCATTTTTTAAAATGTCATTTTTGGTAAAGATATTAATTTTATCCAGGAATTGTAACAATTTAAAGTCTGCTTTGAAAAGGCTATATTCAGGAGTGGCCCTAGACAAGCTGCAACTGGCGCCCTAGGTGAAATGCATGATCGGCGCCCCCACCTCCAAAGCCAATGGCCATTTATCTTGGCAATCTAGGTGACCGCCTAGTTTGCCTGTATTGACGGGCCGCCACTGGCTATATTATAATATTTTCCCATATATAAGATGACCATCTTTACACAATCTGTTACATTGCTGATTCCTCTCCATGGGCTACTGTTGGTTCCCTGCCCTGCCAAAGCTTGTCCTTTTAACATAGGGATAGCTTGTAGACCTGACTCTACCTTCTCCATGCTGATTTCTCACTTAATGTTACTGTTCTCCAGGCCACACTGTTTCACACCTTGGTCTTTACCACTCACACGTACATAAACCATGCCCACTCAGTGTAGCTCTGTGCCCTTATCTAATACGGGAGTGGTTTCCAACCTTTTAAAGCACAAAGTCACTTTTTTAATTTAAATACAATCCAGCATCTACCTCAAACCCAAATACCCTTGCCCCACCTCTTTCCCCACCTCTCTTGAGGCCCCGCCCTGCTCACTCTATCTCCAGCCTCCTGCTTGCTGTGCAGGGTGGCCCCAGGGGGCAACTCCAAGGGCAGCATGGTACTGAAATGCTGGCACTTGATAGCCTCTTGGCCAAACCAGTCAGGATCACCTGTCAGAGATTCCAAGTTCTACCAGTAGACCCTGATCTACTTGTTGGTGACCACTGTAAAACAGGATACATAAAGACTGATAAACCTTGGCTAACACACATGGGCCATTCCTGGTATGATTCATAAATGTTTGAATCTTTTTGGTCTTATTCTCTCTGATGCTTTTGTTTCAGATTAAATGTTCTTTGCTTTGGAGTAGCTGTGACTGCAAAGCCTTCTCTCTGGGCTGTAGGAAAAAATAAGTGGAGTTCCCTTTAAGTAACCAGGGGAGGCAGGTATCTGTATATTTAGCTATGGTTTCAAAAATTTAAACTGAAATAACAACCAAGTATGTCGGCTTTTATGTAAGGGTTTAAAATCAGTAAGTAACTGAAACACAATCACTAACATTCAATTATCTTTAAGGCAGGCTCATAACTTCTGAATGTTTGGTTTGGCAATTATTGCTGGTTGGGATACTTTTGCATTAGGGCTGAAAAACATTTTCAGTTGCAATTATAGCTCTGATCCACAGGTGGCGCACAAGCTCTTGTAAATGGAAACAACAAGTTTTGCTATAAAGGAAACTTTTTCAGTCAAAGATTCTAGCAGCTGCCACATAGTGGAAATTTGTGCATTTTTCATTTAAACCCCCCAACAAAGATATACCAAAAAAACCCTGAGACCTTTAATACATTTGCTCAGC
The DNA here is from genome assembly GCF_052426305.1 of Pelodiscus sinensis. Classification (NCBI taxonomy): domain Eukaryota; kingdom Metazoa; phylum Chordata; order Testudines; family Trionychidae; genus Pelodiscus; species Pelodiscus sinensis. The sequence continues at coordinate 154,470,584 of NC_143053.1, forward strand.
AGACAATAAAACTATAATTACAGATTCTGTAGGATCTAGTGTCAACATGTGTGTGTTTTCTCTGGTTGTGTTCTCCTCCCCACACCCATACTGTTAGCTAGCTCTCCATACGTTCTGTAGGAACAACAAATTCTCATATCTTTCAACCAACCCCCACATATGCATCACACCAGTATTTCATAACTATTTAACAACTAGTGGGAAAATATTAACTAAAACGTGAAACTCTGGCCCCTCCACCTGTGTTCTTCATCACAAACCTCTCTTCCCTCAATTTCTCCCCCCCCCCCTTCCATGTACCTGTCCCTTCCCCCCAGTATTGCCTGTGGATCATTTTCATTCACACTGATCTCTCCAAGCCTTTTCCCTTTCCTCTCATTCAATCCTGACTTCACTTCCCTCCAAGCTCTCATTCATCCCTCCTTCAGTATTTTCCTTTTGTTCCTTTGCTTACCCTCTCTTGTTCACTGAGTCTCTAGTATCTTGCCCTTTGTTTTGGCTCTTACACCACTGCTAAGTAGGTGTGAAAAGCTACCAAATCTGAAATCTCCACACACTGACATCAGCAACTTGTAAAATGTGGACGATAGGGCTCCATGTCCCCTTCTTCTTCTATCTCTGCCTGCACCCCTCTCCAAAATTCTAACGTGCTTTTTACTTTCCCATCGTTTGTCTTCTGTTCCCTGCCCTAACTGCTGTCTCTACTCAATCTTTTGTCTCCCAAGTCTCCATCAATCAACTGATCATCTGACTCCCCCTTTCCCCACTTCATTCAATTGATCCTTTGCCCAAAGCCCTCTACCAGCTCATCTATCCTGTCTCTTCGCTCCGCACATTGATTCTATGCCTCCCTCTTGCAAGGAGTAGCTGCCACTGTTGTAAACACTGGGGCTGTAGAGACCAAGGTCACTCCAATTTGGGAGGGCGGCTGTGGACTGCCAGGGACTGAACAAATTGGAGCTGCTTACAGCAGGATCTGGCTGCTGTGTCATGTGCTGTTGTAATAAAGTAACTTAACTGTTCAGTACAAACTCTCCATGCCTTTAAGAGGGAAAAACACAGCTCACAATTGATCCTATGCCTCTGCAACCCCAGCAAATCGATTGTATGACAGAGGATGTGGAAACTCAAGGCATGGGTCTATTAAACAGGGACTCTTAATACAATCAACACTTTAAAAATGAAAGTCTCTCCTTGAGTTGTATGTAAAGCCCATGGGGAAGATAAGGAAGGAGATCCTAACTATAGGGTCAATGAGTTCCTCCTTCTTCTCTCCAGTCACCTTGATAAGCAGAGACTGGGTTGCTTTGGGCAATGTTTCTGACAGAAATTTCTCTGGAAGTAGGAGGGAAAAACCCCAGCAGCTGCTGGATTCTATTTTAGGTGTTGGGAGGGGAATGAGATGGACCTTGTCAGTACTATTTATGTGTTTACATACACCCTCTGTTAGGAATGCAGTATTGTAAGACGCACTGTTGTGCGGCTCTCTCCTGAACAGCGGGGAAATTGCTAGATCTTTGTTCTGTTTATTGCAAGCGGCCCCTTGCTGAGGGCTTGCATGAATAAGATGGAGAAATGTTTTAACAGAGAAGAAAAAAAATAAAGATGTGACAAGGGGCATGTGTGTGAGGGGTGTGAGTGGAGAGAAGGGACTATACCAAGGAGTTTAGTCAGGGCCACTACTGGGGTGGGAGGCAAAGGGGGCAACTTCCTCAGAGCACAGCAATTTAAAAGGGCCAGGGGTTCCTGTCTGCTGCTTCCGCTACAGGGGCCATGGCAGCAGCCAGAGCCTTGGGGCCTTTACATCGCTAAGGGAGACCTGAGCAGCACAAGCCGAGCTGTGCTGAAGGGCTGGATGTGGGAGACTAACTCCCAGCCATTCCCCTTCTGGGGGCTTGGAGCTGTCCCCCCCCACACACACACACACGCATACACCTAGCTCAGGATTTGGCAGACTGTTGGCCACCCTGAGTCTAGTGGCTGAAACACTAGAAAGAGTGGCATCTAGGGACTATAATGCTGATCTCTAGAATTACAGGTGCCTAAATTTGACTGTGTCTAGAGCACCCCCTGAACACTTTGAGATCTGAGTCCCCTGCTCCAATTACTGTTTTACTAGTTATCCACAGTGGAACAGCTTCAACAAGAGGGACTGAGGAGCTCCACACCAGAACATCTTAGCCCATTGGCTAGTGCATTCTCCTGAGGGGTGGGAAATGCTCTTTCCAATCCTTTCTCCCCCTGTGGTAGTGGGGGTGGGGGGATTTGAACCCCCCAGGTGAGCGTGCTAACCCCAGGACTAAAAGGTATAAGATAAGCACTCTCAAAAACAAAGGGGGGGGGCAAGATACCTCTTACAGGTCACATCCAGCCCACCAAGCCACCGGATCCAGCCTGTGGAGACCCTGCCGGGACCCTCAGGCACACAGCAGCTGCTGATTTAAGCACAGGGCTGCTCCGTGTGCCTCTCTGCTCTGGAAGGCGGGGGGGAAAGGGGACTTTGTGTGCAATTTCCCCACCTCCAACCCAATCCTCAGCTCCTATTGGCTGCAAACAACCAGCCAATAGGCACTGAGAGACTGGCCTGGGGGTTAGGGGCAGCACAAGCCTCTCCCCTTTCCGGAGCTGAGAGTCACAAGGAGGGAGCAGTTTTTAAGCTGACTGCAGCTGCAGTAGGCAGGGAGCCCAGCCTGCCTCGGGGGGGCTGCAGGGCTGCTGGTCAGGACACTGTTAGGTAAGTGCCTCCCAGCCAAAGCCTGCTTCTGGCACCCTTGCCTCTTCTGCATCCCAACTCCCTCCCCCCCCCCCTCCACCCAGGTCACCATCGAAATCCTCTGCACTCTCCTGCCCCGGGTCAGAACCCTCCCTGGTCCTGTATCCCCTCCGACATCCCTCCCCCAGGCCAGAACCCTCTCCTGCACCCATACCCCCTCCCAGACCCTACACCAAAATCCCCTGACCCACATCACAACCCCTTCCTTCACCCAAATTCCCTCAGACCTCATACCGTGTCCTGCACCCCAATCCCTTACCCTGTGCTCCCTTCTGTACCCAGCCTCTCTATCTAGACCTCACATCTCCTTCACAGAAAAGCGCGACCCTTCACCACTTTCCAAAATCTTGGAGTGGCTCCCCACCAAAAATTATTGCCCACCCCTGCTCAAGAAGCATCCTAGGTGCCTAAGACATATAACCCCAGGTGATCTGGGAGGTCTCTAAGCAGATATTGGTGCCTCACTGCAGCTTGGACTTAAGTACCCAACTCTGAAAGGGGTGGGCATAGCACCCTCCCCCTCCTATTGGCATCTCCCGCTGGCTAGATGAATGCTTTCCGGACTAGTGTGCTGACTTTTGTGGAGTGCAGTGCCACTGTCTGCCCACTTGCTATCCAGGGAAACCAGACACTTAGCTCAGGACCCCATCGATCACCCCAGGGATCCTGGGTCTTTTCGAGGAGCTAAAAATTATGTTCCATGACAATCAGCACAGCGATGCCTCAGTCTCCTTGTGGATTCCACCGCAGCTTCTTGTTCCTCTTTCTTCACTGTTTTCATGTATCTATTATCTCCTGTGGTGCAATTAGAGCATGTTTGCATCTCCCAACCGCTACCCCTTTTCCTTGCTCCCTGCAAACAGCTATTTTACTTCTCTCTCACTGTTCTGTGTCTTTCTCCTTGCTAATATATATATATATATATATATATATATATATATATATATAATATAGGCCTGGGTCTCCCCTCCCACAGAGAATTCATAATGATGAACTCTCCCCCCCCCCACCACCAAGCAAACTTCTAATTTATTCCCCTAGTGCCTGGAAGTCCACTCTGTGCCTTACCCAATTCACTGCTGGTATCTTCCCAGCCTGGGGCATAGGCTGTTTTTTTCCCCCCCATCATTTTATCCCTTGTAATACAATTCCTCCAGTCACCCAGACTTCTCTCAATGGGTGGAAGTACTGGGAAAGACAGCCTTTGCTACACACTTCCTTGGGATTAAGCAGGGCCACTTGTAATGCTTATCCGAGTGCTTGCTGCACTTGAGAGAAAATGAGACACATGCACACACAGCTACACCTGCTGTGTAATGACATTATTCATTAGCATAATTGTTGCTAAAGGTCTTTTTAAAAAGTGTGTGAAGAGTTTTCCCATGTTTTCTGGCATGTATATCTGCAGAAAAATCACATCAATCCTTATTGGACATAGCTTTGTTTACCACAACAGGAAGCTGAATTCCTTATACCTCAGGCATTCATTGGCGAGATTGTGTAACCATGTTGAAGTGTTGTGCCACATGCATCATCAGACTAGACTCAGTGATTATACAGAGATGGTGTGATGGGGTGTTTGCTTCATACACATGAAGGAAAAGGTGAAACTCATCAGGGGCAGTGAAGATGAGTCCTCCAAATGGCCCAGAGAGGCAGTGTGAGGTGCAGCCAATAGGAGGGAGGCTGCAAGAAGCACCCAATCGGGGTCCAGGAAACTGACATAAAATGCTCTGTGGGGGTGGGGCGGAGGGAGGGACGGTAAGGAATGTGTCCCCTAGCAGACTGAAAGAAAGCTAGCTAGTGTAGACAAGTCAGTTGCTGCCAGGGATTAGCAATAAGAGAGAGCTCCTGGCAGGCTGCAGGGATTGAGCAGCAGAATGCCCTAAAATAAGGGTGCAGAAGGTGCTGGGGTTGTGTAGTAGTGGCCCAGGGGATCACAGAAGTAGTGAGAAGAACTAGAGGCACAGTAGGAGGCTCCTCTGTACCAAGTCCCTGTACTGGGGCCCAGAGTAGTGGGTCGGTTTGTCCCCTCCCCACTTGCCCCTGTGGGAATGGCATGATTAACTGGATTGAGGCACTAACCTCCAGGAAGGGGAATGGGGACGCAGACAGAGGGCCGAGCTGTGAAGAGGGGGCTGTAGTTCCCGAGGTTCTGACGGGGGCTGAAGGTAAATGCTGCGATGGAATAACTGTGCGCTGGCTGTGGATGGGAGCACTGGCCTCGAGCTAATCCCCAGCATGACCAGGAGGGGGAGCCAGTCCAGCAGTGGGGGATGTGCCCTGCGACAAGTGTGATAGATGGCTACAAGGTGTAGCCATGGCATCAGCAGCACAAGGTATGTCTTAGACTAGCTTCTGCCTGGAGGCAAGAGGTGAGGCTGGAGGACAGAGAGCGACCTATCACGGAATGTTCGCAAAGGATGCTGCTATCATGGAGACACCTTAAAATGGAGTCAAACATCTTGCTCAGGCCAGGCAGCAGGGTGGGCAAAATGGATTGCCTGCTGCCATCAGGCATAGGAGATTCTAAATGAGGTTATCTGTAAGTTACCCGTGTGGTGACTGACACTGATGCAGAAATGAGTTTTGCCTGGAGTAGATGAATGTCATATTTTTGGATTTGTTTATCCCTGTCTCCTAAAATATCACTCCTGTCCCACTTGCACCGTCCATTGCTGGAGAGCCAAAGTTATGCTTTTTTTCCCCTCACCATTATCAGTATGTTCATATTTATTCACAGCACTAAAAGTTTTAAAGAGTGGAACTTCAAAAACAATGATCCCATCAGACCCAAGAGGTGCAGTAATGGTGGAAATATCAGTCATGCTATTTGGAGACCCCCAGATATGAATATATATATATATCAATAGTTGCAAGCATTCCGGAATTCTCTAAAGAGTAGGGCGACACTGCATGCTTATTTCGAAATAAGCTATTCCAGAAGAAATACTCCAAAATAGGCTATTTCGAAATAAGCTATCTACACTAGAGGGAAGCCTCAAAATTAGCCCGAGGCAGGCTTCTCTAATGTGGACATTCTACCTCGACTTAGAGCCCCAGCAAGCACTGGGGAGTAATTACTCTGAATGGCCCTAGAGAGGTGCTATTTCGAAATAGCAGCAGTGGAGCGTCCACAGTACTGCTGTTCTGAAATCGCTATTTCAGAATAGGCATTATTCCTTGTGGAATGAGGTTTACAAAAATCAGAATAAGCAGTGTGTTATTTCAAATTTATTTAGAAATAACAGAATTGCAGTGTAGATGTTCACATTGTAATTTCAGAATAAAAGCAGTTATTCCGAAATAATGCTGCTGTGTAGACCCACCCTAACAGAACTGTGAATAACTTCAGAGTGACTGCAAATGCCTAAAAATGCAGGTGAATTAAAAAGAAAGGCGGTAAGTGGCAAATTACCAGGAGGAGGCACAGCATACCACTTACATTCAGCATACTCAGACTACTGGATGTATGTTGGAACTGTTCTTGACTTTCACTGAAGTCATTGGGCCCTTAAATCTCCTATCTTAAAATTAATCAGGAGCTTAAATGCCTTCCTGAATAGGATTAAAGCACACACTTAAAGTGGAGTTTGAATGGCTTTGTTGAATCATGACCTTGCTGCCGAAGTCCCTCGGCATCACAGAATTAGGTCATTAATGTTTTATAAATACAGTCTCATGCTTTGTCACTTCATGAATCTTTAATTGCTGTATGAAAATAATGTGGATTTACTGTGTCTTGTTTTCTCTGTTTGTGAAATGAGTTTGCAAAGGGGATTTTTAACTATTTGTGGCATTTTGATGAAATGAAGAATTTGGCTTGCATTAATGCTTGTCTGTGCAAGTACTTAACATGGCTGTTTATCCTATTTTGTCCCTCTATAACATGAATAAATAAATAAAGCTCCTTCATATGTAATCACAGTGATTCTGCATAATTGAACATGTTAGCAGACATCCATATGAGCCAAAGGCAGACTGCAATGTCTGTAACCAACAGCAATCCCTTCCTCCCTTGTCCCAAACTATTCTTGCCTAACCCTCGCCCATCAACCTATCCCTATGTACGTAAGCATCACACATACCCCAAACTAACAGCTCTGTGGATTTCTCAGAAACTGTTCCATGATCCTGGCAAATAATTCCATTGCGAGGGGAGCTAGTCAAAAGATCCATCCTGACTGCAGGTAGATCCCATCTGAAAAGAGGGACTGAGCTAAGCTCAGGCAAATAATATGAGTGAATTTATAAATTGGGTGTATGTGAGCAAAAAGGTGTCTTAGGCAACCACAGTGTAAAAATACTTCATGTACAAAAACTCAGTTTTCTCATGTACTCAGTATTTCCAGGTACACCTTTAAGTGTGTGTACACAAGCACATATGCAACATCTTTGAAAATCTGGCCCTCGATTTTTGTGTAATGGGCCATAGGTTGGGGGAAGCAGTGTCTCTCGAGTCAGGCATGGCTCTGCTTCAGCCCCCATCCTCCTACGTGAACTTCCCACTCCATTCCGTGTGCGGCTCCATTCCCCCCGTGGGGGGCTGGGCCTGCACCATGTGTCCTCCTAGTGCATCGGGTTGGGGTTAGCCTAGAGTGAGACCAGTGTCTGTGTGGGGAAAGGGCTGAAAGAGGCAGGCCCTTCTGTGGAAGGGGCAGGGCTGGGAGCTAGCCTCCTCCAACCTGCATCGCACCATAGTTGTGTCCAAAAAGTCATTCAAATATTGAACCGTTCTTTTAGCAAGCTCTCAAGTGGCCTAAAAGTTACTTGACAATGGTTTCTTTGCATATGTGATGGCATGTAACTGTAAAGTATAACCTTGTAGTGGAGACCTGGAATAAAATCCTAGTCCCAGTGAAAGTAGTATTCCCACTGACAATGATTTCGATAGGGTCAAGATTTCACCTCTTCTTTTTACATTTGTGATTACAGCGCCATATGCACCGTTGTCACTAATTTAAAGAGTAAATAAGAGTGTCCTTTGCTTAAAAGGGATGTTGGAATGGTCCTTTCAGTGCTGTGGATCCAGTATAAGTGACTTTGACATATAAATATCTAACCACCTTTTCACATGCCAATTGGATTGTTTAGGGAAAGACAGTGGCTTCGGAATGATTAATGAAAAGTCAGCTTTCAGTGGTAATTTAATTAGTTTTTTTTCTATTAAACAAATTACTTTTTTTGCTACTAACTCATCCTGGATTGACCTTCAGATAACTTGTCGCTATCTGTATTAGCAGAAGTGACACAGGACTGGTGGGTATCCTTCCTGATTAATATATTTTTGATGGTGTTTGCATATTTCTTTTCCGCATGGTCTAAAAACAGGCTTACGTCTACCTGTGTTTCTTTGGGCCCACCATTTATTTCTGTTACCATAGAACTTATAAGCTCTACTCATGGACCCATTTTGTCATGTTGGTATGGCACCTAGCACAAAGAGGAGCCTTGTCCTAAAGTACTTCCCTGGGTATGGGGAGAAGTAGCAATCACACACACAGTAACCAATGTGATGGCAAGAAATGGCTGGTGAGAGCCACAATATTTTTTGTGGGTTTAATTACGAGAGGATAAGTTAAAGAGAAGGGAGTGGGGGTCTTGCACGGGAGAAGAGCGTAAGAGGAGAGTTTCTAAGGTGTAGAGACTGAGGGAGGGGGAAAAAATGGAGCTGTCACTCACCACAGAGCAGAAAAACTCCAGTCAAAAGTTAGAAAGTTTGCCATAGGGCATTGCTTTGACTGTTTCTGCTCCAGTCTCTGGCTGGCTACTCTTTGCATCTTTCAGCCAACCCAATGCCCTGTGGCATTTGGTGAGACACCTCCTGGATCCTAGTGCCCTAATTGTTGGCTGTTTTGCTGGAAAGTAACAAACTAACAAGAGCATAAAGCTACACCCATAAATTAACTCATTGATTTTTAAAAACATATCCTCAAGTCCACACTATAGCTTTTCTGAGGTGTGTTAATGGCTTTAAATCCCATACGACTGTACAAATAACCATTTATTTTCAGTTTGGTGGCTAAGCCAAAGAATACCCTTTGCCATCTGCTTTGAAACTTTCTGCCTCAAACAAAGCTCACAGCCTAGTTTGTGGGAAATTATTGGCACAAAATGGAATCCAGGGTCACATCAGCTTATCGGTGGTACAGTCTCCACAGGAAGACTTATTTTGGCACAATGGATTTCTTCTGTGGTTCATTGTGAGAGTGAAATGTTCTTAATTGGACGTATTCAAGCTTGATGGCTTTGATCTAGCTAGCACATTGTGAATGGACTAAATTACTTTGTGGGTGTTACTTCAGGAACAAACACAATGTTGAATTGGGTATATATCCAATAATCACAACTTCAAATAAAAAATGAATATAAACAGGCTAATCATACTTCGCAAATGATAACTTATCCATTGACACCTTACATGACATGCTTTGTACAAGATGTGTTGCCTTTGTGTTGCTGTGGCAATATCACTGATATAAATAGTCACATTTCAATCACAGACCTTTCTCTGTCTTTCTGCAATCTTGCTAGTGTTGGTACAAAAGTCTTCTGTTGTTTTTTATGACCTGGTACACCTTACCTTCAGCCTCATTTGTTCTCCATCTGACAAAAATCTAGAGTCATGCAGAGAGAAGTTGAGTTTCATGAAGGGTTTTGAGATTTTTGGCGATGTTCAAAACAGAAATGGAAAAACAAATATTTCAAAAATCTTTGCAAAGGAAACATTTTAAATTATTTTTGTTTTGGATAATTCAAACCATTTTGACTTTTCATATCCTAACATGCAATTTTGTAAACAACTTCAACATGAAAAACTAACATGTATCAAAATAGGGATGTTTCAAAGTCACTGGAATTTTCCTGGTCTTTTTCCAAAATGAAATTCCAGCAACATCCATCTGATTTTTGGTTTGATGAATATGGTTCTGTCAAAGTTTCCTTGATCAGTTCCACTTACATTTTCATTTGAAAGCATCTTTTCTCCCATTATATTATGGGCATTCAGTGATGGGCATTAGTATAATTATCTAACTAATTTCCCATCTTATTTGTTAGGCTTATGAATACTTCATTTTTTCATTCTAAACTATATTTACATGTTTCTTTTCTGAGTGTGATATACCACCAAGTACTGAGAGTGCTGTTCACTATATTGTCATTTTTAATAAAGTAAAACATTTGATACAGTTTGTAGGAAAGCACTTAACTACAATGCATTATGATTTCTATAGTGCTTTCTAACATTTATAGAACAAATTGACCATATTCCCAGAGTTTAATAATATTTCTTTTGAAATTCAAAGAACAGAATCCCAAATTCTCAATGGTTTCACAGTTTGAAAAATCCAACAGTTTCTATTACTTGCTTCCTTTTATAAACTACCAAAGGGAACACTTTTTTAATTCATAGCAAGAGAGAAGGCGCAACCGATCTGTCTGAAAAGTTATCCAGGCAGCCAGTGGTTTCTCAGAGAATGATGAGGAAAAGTTAGCCAAGTTTATTAATCTAAAAACAGTACGTACTTCTTCTTGATTGCTGGCCCTGTTTACTCTCAAACTGGTCATATATAAGAGTAGAAGAGGTTTCAATCAACACTTTATGCAGCATGTCCAGTTTTCAGGCATTCATGCGTGACCTTTCCGTACCCTGCAGGTACAATTGGTTTCTGGGTGACATATATTTTATTAACTTTTCTACCCTGTGATTGCATTGAAGTAATACTATTTGTGCCCCCAGTGTCACATCAGGAGACAGACTATCGAGCTGCAATTTACAGAAATGGGCTCTTGCACTTTCCAGGAGGATGGGGTCTCTTCTACGGGGCTGAAAAAACATCAGTGTCACTGACAGAGGGGGGTCCCTCATGAGTCATGAGCAATTTTCAGTCTGTAGGGCCCTTCAAAGCTAATTCTATTTTTATAGATCCCTCATCCTCCTTCCAGCCTCATTTTACATGTCTCTAACTCTGAACTGCTGGGTGATCGAAGAAGTTTGTTTTCCCTAGCAGCCTTCTGTTTCCTATATCTCCATTGTAAAAGGCCCAGCTCTGCTGCTGAGTATGAGTGAAAACAATGCAATGGCAGTCAGGAGCAGCTTGGGGGGAAAATTGATTGGTGGCACATACACAACACAGGAGAGAATTTTGTGTGGGTTGTGGTGTTAAGGGACAGTTCAAAGTGAAGAAACGTTACAATTCAGGCTGCTCTGTAAAACAGTTAGGTATTATTAATAATAATTAATTAATAATGCCTGGTCAAAAGTCTGTTACAGTCGATAAGACTCCTATAATGCCAGTGCATTTTAGATCAGGCCCTTGCTCTGAACTACATACATGCCCAGAGACTTCAGACTTTGACCCCAATAATACGTCTTACTGCTATTAGCACTGTAGATTATGGTTGAGTGATTTGGATTCCATTGTGGCTTGCACATTATCAGTAGACAAAGAGGTTACAAGGGCAGAAGTTGGCCTGCAAAAATCTTTAATAGTGTCTGGTAATGTGTGAGAACCTAAAATCCAAGTTGATTCTTAGAGCTCAGGTTGTCAGGACTGATGGTATGTGAGGAGTATTAGGTTTTGCTTGTGAAATGAGCACCTTTAATTTGGGATCACGGATGCACAGAACCTTGCTGTACCACTCAGCTAGTGCCATTAAGAGATGAAACAGTTACTCTTCTTCTTCTTCATCATTAAAGCAATGGGTTCCTACAATAGTGTTTGTTATGGAAACAGTGACTGATGGTATCTAGGGCTCAATGTTAGCTCTCACAAGATATGGTAAATAATTTTAACAGATTAGTAACCAAGCGTTGGTATTCCTTCAGTCCAAGCTTTTCCTCTTTAGTAGAGAATAGCCTGACAATATCTAAATACAGAGCAAACTTTCAGCAAGATCTTCAGAGCTAGGCTCAAATCACTTCTAAGGCCCATTACAACTACAACACCTACAATAAATTAGCTTGTTTAATAATAGTAGTGGTGGAACCATAGGACTCCGAATGCTTTATCCCTCTTTCCTGTCCTTTGTGTGTGTATCTTCTTAGCTTGTAATATCTTGGGGGCAGGATTTGTGCATTCTTTTATTGTGTGCAGTGCCTCGCATGCTGTGGATGTCATTGTAACAAATTATTTCTAATGAATAATAATAGAGATAAGTGTCAATAAAGCATATTAGTGGTATTGCACTCTGATCTCCCCAGTGGCTTTGTATATGTATTGATCAGGAGGACTGAATTAATGGAGCACTTCCTTAATGAAGAGTGCCATGTACAGATGTGAAATTACCCAGCACTACCCTCTGGCAATCATCTGATGGAAAGGAATCAAGCCACAGAAACACAGCTCCATCTAACCCTGACTGGGGTCTACAGATTGGCCAGCACCAATTTGATCTGTTACCCCAAGGTGTCTCCACAGCACACCCAGAACTAAAGCTGGCCTGAAAGGAACCAGAGAACCTTAGATAACACCAGAGCAGCTTTGCCACAGCCTTCTCAGTAAGGGTGCATCTAGACTGGCAAGATTTTGCGCAAAAGCAATTGCTTTTGCGCAAAAACTTGCCAGCTGTCTACACTGGCTGCTTGAATTTGCACAAGAGCACTGACTGACTTTGTAATGTACAAAATCAATGCTTCTTGCACAAATACTTTCATGCTCCCACTTGGGAAAAAGCCCTTTTGCGCAAGACTACTTGTGCAAGATGGCCAGTGTAGACAGGGAAGAACTGTTTTGCACAAAAAAGCCCCAATGGCTAAAATGGCGATCGGGGCTTTCTTGTGGAAAATCGCGTCTAGACTGGCCATGGATGCTTTTGTGCAAAAGCACTTTTTGCGCAAAAGCATCCGTGCCAATCTAGACGCACTTTTGCGGGAATACTTTTAATGGAAACACTTTTCCGTTAAAAGTATTTCTGCAAAATCATGCCAGTCTAGACGCAGCCTAACAGTTCCCATAAAGAGAGAGACAGTGAGAGTATGGGGCGAGAGGGAGAGCAATAACTGGCAAGATCATCAGCATCAAGAAGTAACCTAACCTCTACTCCTTGGAGGGAAAACTGCTGTGCCGGTGGGGAAGCATTATTGATTTTAGGTGTGGGTGGAGAGGAGACCTGAGGCACAGAGAGGTAAAGTGCCCTACTCAAGATAACACAGGCAGTTTGTATCTGAGCCAGGGCTAGAACCCAGCTGTGACTCCCAGGCCTGGCCTCTCACTATGAGATGTTCCTTCAATTACTGTATATAAAATAGAGAAATACACTGAACCAGTGCTTTTTTTGGTTAAAAAAATAAAAAGGTGCTGGTACTCCAGTTGTCAAGCTCTGACTGAAGGTGCCGGTACTGCATACCGGGCAGTACCATCACACAAAAAACACTGCACTGAAGGATAGCAGTACAAGGTGGGTTCCAGTATAATGCAGGTTAACATTCACTGTAGTTTAGCCGATTTAATAATGGCACATACTTACCACCCTATTTATCAAATAGCCTAGAGTAGAAAGTCTCAGAGGGGTAGCCATGTTAGTCCCATGGCACCTTAGAGACCAGTGTAGAGAAACCAGCCTTTGTAACTGTAGTTCTATTTCTCTATCAGGCTGTTCTGTCTGAAAGCACAACCCCAGCTTCTCTTTTTGAATTTCCCATCCTTTTCTTGCTGTTTATCAGGGATGAGTAGTTCTACAAGCGTAAATTCAGTGTGACAGAAGCCAGCAGTGCACTGGTAAAATGCTAGTAATGGGCTAACTTCAAAAGATTCAGTGGGCCAGCCACATGTCGAAGCTTATCTTCAGAGTGGAAATTGGGCTGGAGTCTTATAACATTTCCAGTAGATTCTAGTTTAAGCTGTGTTTCAAGCCCTTGAAGGATAACCTTTCTGGTGGTATTCCAGTCTCTGTTTCTGGTATAGTTTGAAACTAGGAAATGTAGATATCAACCATCATTTAAACACACTGGGCCAGAGCTTCAGCTTAAATAGGGAGGCCACCACTGATTTCCCTTATTTATGCCCCCAACCAAATCCAATTTAAAAGGCCTTTTAACATGTTTACAGTAGGTTGGGATTCCTTTAATGCTTGGGACAAAGGTACTGAGAGGGAGAGCCTTCCTTAGAGAGGCCTGGGGCAACCCACCCCACCCCACCCTAGGGGAACAGAGCTGAGCAGAGAGGGCTGGGGCCAGGCAGGGCTTTTTGCTCCCTGCTGCTGTGATGAGGTGAAGTGACCTGGCTGGGAGATGGCTGCAGAGTGGAACAAGTTACTCCACTTGCCACTAGGGATGTAAAAGAGTAGTCGATGGGTCGACTACCTGATAAGCCTAGGAAGCAGGAGCCGGTGCTGGGGGGGAGCCAGTTTAAAAGCTGGTTCCCCACAGCACCATCTCTGTGGTGCTGCTTGCTGCTCTCCCCACCCCCCTTCCCCAACATGCTGCTGCCTATCAGAGGCATTAATGCAGGGGGAGGGCAGGGGAAGCTGTTTCAGCAGCAGCCCCTGTCTGAGGGGGGTTCCCAGCTCCCCACTGAGACACCCCCTCCCCCCCCGTGGACTGGGGCTGCTGGACCTGGCATGAGCCAGGACTGAGCAAGCCCGGCTCAGTCCCAGCTCTCGCTGGGTCCAGGAGCTACTCCCGCTGCATCTCTGCAGTTTAAATGTAGTAGGAGCAGGGCTGCCTGTGCACTTGGCTCTTGCTACATTTAAACTGCAGGGCCACCATGAGGGTAGCTCCTTCCCTTATCAACTAATCGTGTAGTTGATACAAATTTTATCGACTACACGATTACCCAATTAACCGCCTCTTAACATCCTTGCTTGTCACAGCTCCTGCTGCAGCAGTGAATGCGGGAGGGCCCAAACCCTGCTGTTACCCTGTGCCAGGCCCCCCGGGAATCCTTTATGCTGACCTCAGCCCCACATGGCTAATCTATACAGGGGACCATCCCATCCATAGGGTGTTTGAGGCAGCTGCCACAGGGCCACCCAAAGTGCAGGGCCTAGGGCAGCCATCCCAAACCATCCCAAACTATGGATGGGATGGCTCTGCTTAGAGGAGATTATTTGATCAGATTCACACAAAACAGCAAGTGAAACCAGCAGCTTCATAATGTAGTGATGACATAAGGATAAAAGTATCAAAGGGGTAGCCGTGTTAGTTTGAATCTGCATAAACAATGAGAAGTCCTATGGCACCTTATAGACTAACAGATTTATTGGAGCATAAGCTTTTGTGGGCAAAGACCCACTTCGTCACATGCATCTGACGAAGTGGGTCTTTGCTCATGAAAGCTTATGCTCCAATAAATCTGTTAGTCTATAAGGTGCCACAGGATTTCTCATTGTTCATAAGGATAAAAGTAACTTTAACGGCTGCACGGTTTACACCCCATGCAACTCCAGAGAAGTCTGTAGTATATGGTTTGTAATCTTGAGTGCAGAATCTGGCCTTCTGTTTTTATACAAGGTTGTTATCTTTGATATGAAAGTCTCAAGGTATAATTTGATGGTTTTATCTGTGCTCAAAAAGATCATTAATCACTGAATGCACACATGTATCATTATTCTGTGCAAATCTCAATGCATTTTTTAAATTTGAGTGTCAGTAGCTAAAGGTCTGTCATGTCTTTTTAAATTCCTGTTTTCAGGACTGTATAAGTGGGCTGTAAATATTTGTTCTAATTTAAACTGTTGCATAAAAAGATTCAGACAAGGGAGTTAATTTTTTAAATAACAAAATGAGGAAAAACTCCATATGGCAATTTTAGTCGAATCTGTCACTGAAGGAAATAGAAGACAGCTAACAGTTCAGTCACAGAATAAACATATGGCCAGGGTGCACCCTCTCTGTCAGAGGAGATGCTAATAGTGCGGGTTGGGGAAGAATGTCCACATCATATTCCCTCTTTGCCCTGATCCTGTAGAAACTTTTTCACCCTGTGTCTGCTTTGGCTTGGAGCTCTGTGGCTGTGAATACCAGGGCTGTGAGCAAAAGCCTGTAAAGCTTCATTCCCACCCTCCCCCTAAAAATCCTTTCTGACATTGCTTCCTCCTTTGTATTCTTTAGAGTTATGCAGGCCTTCTGTTACCTTGTTTTAGTTGGATTAAATAGCCTCTCTGCCAAAAGTAATTTCTACACGTCTGATGTCAGGGCGTTTTAGACTAGCTACCTTGTTTTTTGAAAGTCTCCGAGGGGTAACCATGTTAGTCTGTAACTTTAAAACAACGGGTAGTCCTGAGGCACCTTAGGCTGTGTCCAGACTCAGGGGTTTTTTCGAAAAAAATATCCTTTTTTCGAAAAAACTTCACCTGCCTCTAGACTGCAGCCGCGTTCTTTCGAAATTAAATCGAAAGAACGCGGCTTTTCTTTCGATGGCGGTAAACCTAATTCCACGAGGAAGAACACCTTTTTTCGAAAGTGCTCTTTCGAAAAAAGGTGTTCTTGAAAGCAAACAGGGTTTTTTAGAAAGAGAGCATCCAGACTCACTTGCTGCTTTCTTTCGAAAAAGCGGCTTGCTTTTTCGAAAGTTCCACTTGCAGTCTAGACGCTCTCTTTCGAAAGAGGCTTTTTCGAAAGTATCTTTCAAAAAAGCCTCTTTCGAAAGAGGCTTGCAGTCTAGACATAGCCTTAGAGACTAACAAAATTTTATATATATATATATATATATAGTATTGTGATGGATAGGAGGAGTGCAGGCCAGCAACTGGTGACTGAAGAGTTAAACTTAGGTTGCAAAAAACCAGGCAAACCAATGGGAAAAAGCTGCTGAAGTTTAAATTGTATAGAGAAATGGCAGTGGGTATGTTGTGTGAATTCTAAGTAAGGGCTGGAGGGAGCAGATGCAGTATTCAGAATTACCATCTGGGAGGGGCACATAGGGGGCAGCCCAGAGCTCCTGGCTGCTGCTGCCACTACTGCTGCCACCCAGCCAGAACCCTGGGCTCCACAGGCTCCGATGGCTGGGGAGGGGGACGTGCTGGGCAGTGCTATGGACTGACTGTTCTCAGCTCCGCCCCTTCTGGGGGCTTGGAACCATGTTCCACATACACCTTGCCATGGGGCCCACAGTGGCTATCAGCCCTGCTGGTTGTGCTAATATTTTAAAAGGGTAAATAGGATGACGAGAGTAATTTTAGGCTTATCAACCTGACACTGATCCATGGCAAAAAAATAAAATAAAAATGGAATGGCTAATAAGGGGTGCAATTAATAAAGAATTAAAGGAGGATCTGAAAATTAAAACCAGTCAATGTGGATTTATGAAAAAAATACCTTGTCAAACTAACTAGATTTTATGAGATTGCAAGTTTGGTTGACAAAGGTCATTGTGATGTTGTAACATACGTAGAGTTCTGTAAGGCATTTGACTTATTATTGTGAAACATTTTGATTAATAAAGTAGAATGGTGTGTTAGCCACATGGCATACATTTAAAAAGTAGCTACCTGATAGGCCTTAAAGTGTAATGTTTAACAGGGAATCATCATCAAGTTGGTCCTTAGTGGGGTCCTGCAAGGTGCAAGTCTTGCCTCTATGCTATTTGACAAGGAAAGACATCTCTCTCCTCTAACGGCTACTGTCACCCTCTTCAGTGCTAATACAGTAAATAAAGTTCAGAAAGTTATGAACGCTTTTTATAAATTTTTTCCCCTTCAAATGTTTCATCATAAAGAGCTCAAGTCTGAGAAATCTGAGCAAATGAAAAAAAGGTCGTTGAATGGAAATGGTTGTGTGATCTTAACTTTTTTGCTTTTATTGGATTTCAGCTATAATGTATGTGTGTATAGTCATGAATTTAGTACTTGTGAAAGCTGTTGGATTGATAAGATTGTCGAGTGAAGGGCTGTTGAATGGATACAACGTGGCAGCATATGTTTTTATTTTTCTCCACAAAATTAAACCAATGTGCCTTACTCATCAGTGACCTGAAGGGCCCATAACTAGCAATCTATAGAAAATGTGGTGTCTATTTGTATTCAGTCTTAGGTCTCTGTCCTAAGTCTACTAACAAGACATTGTGTTGTGTGTGTCAGACACAGCTGTGGCCATTTGCCCACTATAACATAAGGCCCCTAAATGGCCAGGAGAACTTTTCATTTTCCATTTACCTGTGGGGTGGACTCAAGAGACCACATATTCAGATACCTATCCCCATGACATTCAGCAATATAATCAGATACTCTTTAAAAGAATGCAGGTTTTTTTTCAAATACACGTTTCCTCATTGCTATTTTAGTCTCATTATTTTCCCCATCTTTATTTACCCATAATTTTCTACAAAAATTTGACAGACTGGTTCTTTTTTTCTAATATTTCAAGGCCAAGATAAGCATCCTTGAAACAGATGTTAAACATTAAAAATAGCAAAAAGTAATGATGAATAATTGAGATGATCTTGAGGAATAGATGAGATGAAATGGAGGAAATAATGTAAGAAAATAATTCCTATTACCTTCACTAAGGGAAAGTAAAGTGAGAAAAAGAGCTAATCACTGTGGAAGATATCCCACCTGTCCCAGGGCTGCTTGTGTTTTCCTTCATTAGAACTCAGACACAGGAACCCCTCAGCCCTCCACTCATCTCCACGTTTCACACCTGCTGATTAGTAGCTTTTATTTTTATTTCTACTAGATTCATGACTCCAATTTTGAAAGCCAAAGGACTTCAACTATGGGACCAATATTATCAGTATTATAGACAGGTCAGTGTTAGGGCTGGGGAACCTAAGGCCCATGAGCCAGCTGCAGCCTCTGGTTTGCCTGAATCTGGCCCCTGAAGTTCAGGGCTTCCACCAGCATTGGGGGAGCCCAGACTGGTGAGGGACGGGGTTTTTTTTTCTTCTCACTTGTGTGCAGCCCCTGACTGATTTTTTTTCAGTGGGTCAGTGGTCCCCTAACCCAAAAAATGTTCCCCACCCCTTGTCAATGCAACATCATCTTGCCCTTAGGACTCTGTGAGCTTGAGCCATGCTGTGAAGTGGTGAGAAGAGCACTGCTCACATGGAGCTCCTAAAAGCACTGGGTCTCCTTTATTTCAGCTTTACAGGGGTGTCACTCTATTGAGTCCGCTGGACTCACTCCTGATTTACACTGCTACAGAAGAGCACAAAGAAATCCACTGTGCCTGCAGAGGCCTACAGCAGGAATACTGCCTGCAGTGATGCCAGAGGCAGCATGCTCCCTGGCATTCATATTGCAGCGCTGTGGTGCTTCCCTACACTGCCAATTAATGTGAAGGTGTTAGGTCATGATCAAGCCCCTCCAGCTACACCCTCGTCAGCCTGGCCCAGAGTGCAGAAAGCAACACTGACGCCCCAGCCCACCCTTGTATTCCCCAGTGTTTTTGCTGAAGAATGGCTGTCTTTTTATGGTTAGAAAAGAGGAGACTCGGGGGATATGATAGAGGTCTATAAAATTATGACAGGTATGGAGAAAGTAAATAAGGAAAAATTATTTACTTGTTCCCATAAGAACTAGGGGTCACCAAATGAAATTAATTGGTAGTAGGTTTAAAAAAAACAAAAGGAAGTTTTTCTTCACGCAGTGCACAGTCAACCTATGGAACTTCTTGCCAGAGGATGTTGTGAAGACCAGAACTTTAAAAAAGAACTCGATAAATTCATGGAGGATAAAAAATTCCTTTTTAACTGAGGAACTTCAGCAGAGCTTGGTGAGTCATAAGGCCTGGAGTTAATACAGAAGCTTGTCTGACCAGAGGAAGGTAGGGAGTGGGCCAGACCAAAAAGGCATGTGTATTGAAGAGACAGATAAAGCCAAGGGCCCTTAGGCCTGGATTGGGTAGAGGTGTGGACGGCAATGATAGGGGAGGCCATGGATCAAGACAAGATAGTGGAGTTAATAAGGACATATTGGGTTGATGGCTGAAGGGGGTAAGGCATGAGAGAGAAATATTTCAAAATGGAGGATGACACCTCTTTGAATTTGTATTTTGAGGCCCATGTGAATATTATTTCATCCCCACACCCAGTGCATGCACATAAGGAAGATAGAATTTGGCCTTTCACTTATAACTGCCATATATAAAATAGTTATGCGACATTTTACTTATATATTCTTACTAAAGTTTAGTGCCTGTTCATGTGGCTGGTCCTTCAGAATTCCATTCCTGGGATGAGTCTCACCCTGGTCTGGCCTCTTTACATCTCCTGAAAAGGGATGGTGTGACATTTGGCCGGTGGAGGGGGCTCCTTCAGTTGAGGCACTGTGGAAGGCAGACACAAGCTATTTTCTGAGGATCTCCTCATAAGCCCTGGTGCAGGTATGTGTGCATGGCACGGTTGAAATTGTAGGCAGTGCTAATTAAGAATGCCTGGGGAGGCTGTAGTATCTTGGGCCCACCCTTATAATTATCTAAATACCTTGGGATGAGGGTGGGGAAGAGTTTCTTTCAATACCTAGAGCAGTCCAGAATCAACAGGGTGGCTTAAACCATCTTAATCTCATCCCCCTCGCCCCCTACACACACACACCTGGGTTGTGAGTTCTGTGCTTTGCCACTTAAAGAGACATTACACACAATCTCACTCCTGACTTTTCTTTTAAAGGAAGCACTTGGTAAGGCTTATAGCCACAAGTGACTGTTCTTAATTTTTTATTAGGACATTTTGTCCATGCTAGTCATATGACTCAGAAGTGGTCTTTGGGCCCTCTCCTCAAGCCCAATCCGTTAATTCTCTGTATGCAGGTGCAGTAGTGCACTTGCAGGCAGTATGTTTCATCATTGGGAGGGTTAGTCATCACCTAGCCAAACCCTATAGTACAAATTTAGTTCTTAAAAATTGTTAATTGTAAATCAGTTCCTTCACACCCTAATCATTTGCCACTTCTTCTCTGATCTCCCTACAGGTTGTCTGTCATTATCTAGTTAAGATGCCTGGAATGGAATGGAGTGTTCCTGGGCAGATCTGTCTGTAGTGAAGAGAAGGTTGTCAACCCTCCATTCCATGACAAGATGTCTCTGCTTTATGCAACCTAAAATTGTAATGGCTGCTTTGTTGCCATTTAGCAACTTCTGATTTGCTGCCCAGCATTGCTCATACTGAATGTCGGCTTTGACATTATTGACTTTTCAGATTTCTTCCTCTCACTCAACCTCTCTTTGCACTTTAAAAAAATATCATTTTATTATTTCCTCCCCATATGTTTCTAATTTCTCTAGATCTCTTTGTATCATTTCTCTACCTTGACTGGTAATAACATTCCCTCCTTCTTTAGAATCATTTACTTTAGATACATTTACTTAACGTGCACTTTACTCCCTGTTTTGGATAATTAATGTTAATATTAAATAAATCAATGCATTAAAATTCCCAGTCGATATCTTTCTGCAATTTGGTCTATGTCTGTTATCATTATTGTTCTTAATTTAGGCTTTGATGTTGCCAACTATTTAAGCATATATTTAACTTTAAGTATTGTGATAAATTTGAGAGGTTTCGACAATGCTTTCTTGTTTAAGTCTTAAGTGCAATAGGAAGCATGGCTGTAACAAAGTATTTTATTGAATTGGTGCCTCCGTTTTCAGTCCCTTCCTCTCATTTCCCACATTTCTGCTAAGGAAGGAAGGAAGGAATCCCAAATCAAGCAAATAAAAATCATATTTTGCTTGTAATGGTTGTCTTCTTTATTCCTCTCTACCTATGGCTTATGTTTCCAAAATCCTATTGCTGTGTAATTTTCCCCTAAATATTTGGTCTATTTTATTGATGACTGATGAAAAATATATTGTAATAGCCCAGATTGATAATATTCCTGGCTAAATCAATACCCTATTTGCTTTTTTCCAGGCCTCTAGAACTTTCAAAAACAATTATCAAAGGTTGCGTCTAGACTGGCAAGATTTTGAATAAAAGCGGACGCTTTTGCGCAAAAACTTGCCACCTGTTTACACTGGCCGCGAGTATTTGCGCAAGAACGCTGACGTTCTAATGTAAGAAATCAGTGCTTCTTGTGCAAATACTCTGACGCTCCCATTCAGGAATAAGCCCTCTTGTGCAAGTGTTCTTGCGCAAGAGGCCAGTGTAGACAGGCAGCCAAGACATTTTGCGCAAAAGCAGGCTAAACAGAAAAAAGCCCTAGTGGCCGCTTGGATGCTCTGTACCTGCAGGCAGCTCCTGACTTCGTGGTAACCCGAGACCCCTTAAAGACAGATGCAGCCTGCAGAGGCCACGAGGCAGAAGCCTTTCTGCGACCTCTCCCGAGAGCTGTGCCACATGGCCCCTGCTGTCCCCAAAAGCCACCCAGAGCAGGATGGCAGCTCCGGGGGGGGGGGGGGGGGGGACAGCCACCCGCACCCCCAGAGCAGGAGGCCCCAAGGGGCCAAAAATGGAGGGCCCCATCCTGGTCCCCAGGGGAGCTGGAGGCCCTACTGGACCTCTGGGAGGAAGAGGAGGCCCTCCATGATACCTGCTCCCGTCGCCACAAAGCGGACATTTTCGACCGCATGGCCCAGGTGCTCACCCACCAGGGACATCCAGCCCGGACTCTCGAGCAAGTCTGGGCTAAGGTGAAAGAGCTGCGCCTGGGCTATGTCCGGGCCAGCGAGGGCCAGGGGGCAGGAGCCGACAGCTGCCCCCACTACCAGCGGCTCCACCGCATCCTGGGCCAGGCACCACCCCAGGGACTGTCCGTCCCTGTGGACACCTGCAGGCTCCCCCCCCCCCCATCACCAGGACCAGTGAGGTGGGGGAAGAAGAAGACACCGCCAGTGGGTCGGAGGACGAGGGCAGCACTGCGACCCTCCAGGCGGAGGCCCCCTCCGGCAGCCCCGATGTCTCCCGTGCGTCCTCAGAGGCCAGGAAAGGATCCACCGGTGAGTGTTGCACTTTGCACTCACACGGGTGGGGGGTGAGCCAGGCACCCGGGGGGGGGGGGGAGAGTGTGTCACTCAGGCCGTGTGAGCTGCACACTATGTAGCATTAGCAGTATGCAGCACGTGCAACCACGTGCAGTCTGGTGACCGAGCGGCATGTGGCCACGGCAGGCAGCTCCAGGGCACGCCTGGGACCATGCTGCTCACACACATCTGGCGGGACCAGGGGGGAAGGGTGGATGCTGGCTGGAACCAATCAGGGCCCCAGGGGCTCCGGCCAGAGCCCGCAGCTCTGCAAGGGTGCAGCACACAGAACGGCTCACTGTCCCATGCCTGGCTGTGAGGCACAGCCAGCTGCTCCTGGGAAAATCGCAGCGTCACAGCCCTGTGAGCGTGGGCCCCACTGAGCCCCTCGCCTGCTCCCGGTGCCTTGGCTGGCTCCCTGAGGGAAGTCCCCACTGCGGCCACACATGTCCCTGGGGTAAGTGTGTGAGGGCTAGTGGGAGGGGGAGGGGAGAAGTGCTTGGGCCGCCCCTAGGGCCACTGAGTTTTGCTGCAAGGATGGGACACTCCCCAGTCACCCCTGGTTCCGCCCAGGAGACATCCCACGTGATGGGGATCTGAGGGTATGTCTACACTACCACCCTAGTTCGAACTAGGGTGGTAATGTAGGCATCCGGAGTTGCAAATGAAGCCCGGGATTTGAATTTCCCGGGCTTCATTTGCATCTCACCGGGCACCGCCATTTTTAAATGTCCGCTAGTGCAGACTCCGTGCCGTGCGGCTACACGCGGCACGGACTAGGCAGTTCGGACTAGGTCTCGTGAAATGAGGAGTAACGGTAGTTCGGACTAGGAAGCCTAGTCTGAACTATCTAGTCCATGCCGCGCGGCACTAGCGGACATTTAAAAATGGCGGCGCCCGACGAGATGCAAATGAAGCCCGGGAAATTCAAATCCCGGGCTTCATTTGCAACTCCAGTTGCCTACATTAACCACCCTAGTTTGAACTACCTAGTGGTAGTATAGACATACCCTGAGAGTCCAGACCACATCTGCCATATGTGCTCCCAGGCACTGTGTGGGGATTCATCTTGCTCCCTGTCAAACACCATTGATTAGCTCAAAGCTTCACAGCCTCCACTGTCAGGGAGTTCCACAGGTTAACACAACACAAGTGCCCTCCCACCCCCCAAGGGGCCAGGACGCAGACCGGTGGTTACAATACATGGAGGAGGACCCTACTCCAGGGGCAGTCCTGTATACAAACATACAACACGGAGGAGAGGGGGGTAACCGAGTGGGCCCAAGCTGCACTACTGTGGTGTCACCTGGGCTCAGGAGTGGAGGGCATGGAGTGTGGGGACGGTGACCGGGCTGCATGACTGACCCATCCTTTCTTCTCTTCCCTGAAGCAGGACCAAGCAGAAGCAGGAGACCCTCCAGCCCTGCGGCAGTGGCAGCACCCCCAGCCACCCAACCACCAGGTGGTGGGTCCGGCAGTGGGACCAGCTCCTTCGGCGCCACATGCAGGCCATCGAACGCGTGGAGGCAGCCATCACGCGGCAGGTGGAGGCAGACCTGCAATGGCACCAGGAGGCCTGGGGCCCCTTCCAGGCCCAGTGTGTGCGCATGGCGGATGCTATATCTACCCTCAGCACGCACATTGGCCATGCCATACATTATGGCATGACCTTGCCCCATGCACCCACCATCCCTCCCATAGCAATGCCTCCTGCTCCCACAATGGCCCCTCCTGCTCCTGCCCTTCCTGCCCCCGCAATGGCTCCTCCTGATTGTCCTGCTCCTGCTCCTGCCCCTCCTGCCCACCTCCCCGTGCTGCCTGCCCCAACGCGACCTCACTCCCATGTGCAGGTCCGCCCCTGCAGAAGCAGTAGCTCCTCCCCCTCCCAGTTAAAAGCTTCCTCCCCCTCCCATCCTACATTTCCCCCCTCCCCATTGTAAATAAAAAGTTCCAAGTTTGTGTTAAAAAAAAACCTATGTTGTTGTTTATTGGGAGGTAAGGGGAGGGGAGGAGGGAAGGGTAGGGGAGGGGAGGAAGTTGTAAAGGGAGACAGAGGTGTCCCTACTTTGGAGCCTGGGCGAACATGTCCGTCAGGGCCTCCCGGATACGCACCCCATCGTGGTGCGCCTGGCGGATGGCAGCTGTGCGGGGCTGTTCGTAGGCTTTGCCTTCACCTGCCATCCATGCTGGGAGGAAGGCCTCCCCACTCCACTCCACAAGATTGTGTAGCATGCAGCACATGGCCACTACCTCCAGGACATTCCACTGACCCATCTCCAGATGGGTGAGCAAACAACAGAACCAGGTTTTCAGACACCCGAAGGCACATTCAACTTGGTTGCGGGCCAGGTTGAGGCGGTCGTTGAACCGGGCCCGGTTGTGGTCCGACCGCCCTGTGTAGGGCCACATTAGCCAGGGCAGCAGGGAGTAGGCCACGTCCCACTCACCACATGGGGATGGGCACGTCCCCGACAGTAAATTCCCGCCGGGGGAAGTAAGTGCCCGCCTCCAGCCTGCCAAACAGGCCGGAGTTGCGTAGGATGTGGGCGTCATGTGCCCTGCCGGACCAGCCCGCATAAATGTCCAGGAAGCGGCCACTGTGGTCCATGAGGGCCTGGAGTACAATTGAGAAATACCCCTTCCTGTTATAAAATGGGCTGCTCTATGCTCCGGGGCACAGACGGGGATGTGGGTTGCATCCAGGGCTCCCCTGGAGTTGGGGAACCCGAGGCCAGCGAAGCTGGCCACCGTAGCCTCCACGTCGCGCAGGCAGATGATTCTCGGGACCAGGACATCATTGATGGCATGGACGACCTGCAGAGAAACACAGGGGAACACATCACGTAAGGCAGGGTGAGTGTGTGCTCCCTTGGGCCCCCCCATGATGCCCCCTGTCCTCACACACACACACACACACACACACACACACACACACACCAGGGACCCCTTGCCCCACGGCTCCCCTCCTTCCCCCACCAGCAGGCCTGTGCAAGGGAGGGACGGCCCAAACCCCTGGGTGACCCAGCCTGGAGTCTTGCCTGCCCCTGGGCATGGAGTGCAGCACCCTCCCCCCACGCCACTCCCCACTCCCCTTGGGACTTACCTCCATCACGATGGCACCGATGGTCGATCTGCCCACCCTGAACTGGTGTGCCACCGATCGGTAGTTGTCTGGGGTGGCCAGCTTCCAGACTGCAATGGCGACCCTCTTGTCTACTGGGATGGGTGCCTGCAGCCGGGTGGTGGTTCTCTGGAGCGTAGGAGCGAGCCAGGCGCACAGCTCCAGGAACGTCTGCTTTCGCATGCAAAAGTTCCGGAGCCATTGCTGGTCGTCCCATTGCCCCAGGACCAGCTGGTCCCACTGGTCGGTACTGGTGTCCAGTCTCTACAAGGGCATCTCCATGGTGGGGTGAGGATGCCACAGGGATGCCATGGCCTCCCTGGTGAGGGAGCCCGGAGCGACCTGCGCCTCGAGGTCCTGGAAGAGGAGTGCAGCAGCCTGGAGCAGCAGCTGCAGGCACTCCAAAATGGCCGGAAGGGCCCAGAGCAGGCACAAGGCCACCCCTGGCTCCATGGCACAAAAAACAACCTAGATCAAAAAAATCAGCCAAAGGCACTAAAAGGCACAGTGGTGTCCAGGAAGGCAGAGGGCACCCACAAATAGAACTGCTATGGCTGTCAGTCCCTGCAAGAGTTCCTATAGCACGCAGCAGGAGAGAAACGGCTGTCCGGGGAGATCCCTTTAAGCACGTGTCTCAAAGGAGCTCCAGCCCCCGCCCCCGTAAAGGGCTGCTGCCCTTTTGCCCTCTTCAAAATGGTTCCGGGCTTCTGCTTTTGCACAAAAACGTCCCGCCAATGTAGATGCGCTTTTGCGCAAAAGCGCATCGTTCTTACAATGACTCCCGGACCAATCTAGACGCTCCCTTGCGCAAATACTTTTAACGGAAAAACTTTTCCATTAAAAGTATTTGAGCAAAATCATGCTAGTCAAGAGGCAGCCAAACTGTTTAGTACATTAGCTGACTAATTCCCTTAGCACTTTAGGATTAGTACAATTAGACCTACTGATTTATGCAGCGGATGTTCAAAATGTCCAGTTATTCCCTATTTTACAAGGTTTTCATTACTTTCCTACTGGTCAAATCCCTTCGTCCTTTGATGCAAACTTATACAAGGAATTCAATGTCTCAGCTGTTCTTCCACTTGATTTATTAATGGTCCCATGTAATCGAGCATTTCTTTTCCAAAAAAATGTTTCTGAAAGCCCTTCTTATTCTCTTTCGCCACTTGGATTGGCATTAGCTCTGTTCAGTTTTTGCTGCCCTTGTCCCTTCCTTTTCCCTCTCACCTACTTTCTCTTCCCTTTTGTTTCCCACTGTTCGTTTTGATTTATTTTTTAACTCTGTCTGGAGATAAAATGCATTGTTGTCATTGACCCACAACTACACATAATCATAAATATAGCTGTGCCACAAGGATCCAATCAATCACAGAATTCTGCCGTTTGTCTCTCAGGGCTGAGTCTGCACCCTCTTTCATTTTTCCTACTTTTGTTATTCTACAGTGGAAGGGGGATGGCATTAAGAGTCGAGGCATGTGTTAGAGTGGCCAAAATACTATCATGAAAACTAATGAGCAAATATAACATCCTGCATATCCCATTTCAGTAGGGTAAAGGAAAGAAACTTCTCCCTAGGAAATGATTGGCAACATTCTATGTAATGTACGGTTGCTGACACAGTGTGGGGTTGAGGCAGGAACTGATGCTTTTGTTGTCTTCTCTTGCTCATGTGTAGGGGCATTTACTACATGCCCTAAGCGATCTGTCTCTAATTTCTCAGTGGGCTTTTCCCATTTTAGTAATTATCTCTGAATCCCTTGCCTGTTTCTCTCCCTCTTTTTTCCTGGTGGTCTTCTTTCTACAATCTGTTGCTTTGGAAATGCCTTCACTTTACGCATTGAGGACTTGCTTTGACTGCTAGTCCTATCAGGCTGGAGGCATTGGTGTATAGATGATGTTTTAGCAATGACAGGTGTCTTCTGTGTCATACCCTTCACTGTGTGCATCCAACCCCTGCTCTCTCCCTTTAGTATGGGAAGATGCACCCCAATCGTTCCTTTCCATGTACAGATATTTCATTTAAAAAGCTCTTAATTACCCAAAAGATGAAGCTGAACATTTCTGAAATATTTTAAAGAGCCCATTTCATACTAAGAATCTCCATCCATATTCTCTTAAACTTCACCTTGCACTGTTCAGTTGATGCATGAACCCTTTGCACTGGTTATGTGTCCACACTGACTAACGGGAATGGATACAGTCATACACCTTTTTGCATGACAGGAAATATTTTTGTGCATGGAAATACTTCCTAGTGAGTCCAGCATGTAAACACAGCAGGAGGATTACTGTAATCAGCGGCAATATTTACTGCCTCCAGGCATTTTTCCCACTTCTGGTTTTGTTATTTCTGTCTTGCTGCCTCTTATGTTTAGGAATGAACTCCCAGCTTTGTATGCCAAGCCCCTTCAGACTGCCCTATCAAATAACACTGGAAAACCCACATGTTCATAAAACATTCCAGTCCCCCTTATTCATAAAGCATTTCAGTCAAAAAGGACTTAGGCATTATAGTGGAAAACCAAATGGATGTGAGCTCTCAGGGTACATCTATACTTACCCGCAGATCGAAGGCTGATCTTCTGGTGTTTGATTTAGTGGGTCTATTATAGACCCATAAATCAAATGTTGAGCAGCTCCTGCTGGCGCCTGTACTCCTTGCAGTCATGAGGAATAAGCAAAAGCGGTGAGGAGTCCTGTGGCACCTTATAGACTAACTGAAGTGTAGGAGCATAAGCTTTCGTGGGCAAAGACCCACTTTGTCAGATGCATGTTGAAGTGGGTCTTTGCCCACGAAATGTTATGATCCTACACTTCAGTTAGTCTATAAGGTACCACAGGACTCCTCGCCGCTTTTGCAGATTCAGACTAACACGGCTACCCCTCTGATACATGAGGAATAAGGGTAGCCAAGAGGAGCCTCTGTTCCCATTGGCCTCCTGCTGTGTGGATCCCATCAATCTTGGCTTTACTCTGACACAAATTCTACAGAGCAGGAATCGTGTACCTTAAGCTGACTTTCCAGATCTAGTGCATACCAGGCTAAAGTGAGCTGCTCTGGCTAAGAGGGCTAATACAATCTTTGGCTGTGTAAGCAGAGGAATATTGAGTAAGAGCACTGGGGTAGTATCTTTTTTTGTATACATCATCAGTGAGACCATTACTAGAACAATGTGTCCCATTCTGCCTACACTTTAAGGAGGATGCTGAAAAATTATACAAGGTTTCAAGAAGAGCCACAAGACTAATTCAAAGTCAGGACAAAGGTTCCTGACAGTGAAAGAGTTAGCAAACTCAGTCTACTTAGCTTATCCAAGACTTTAAGTGGTTACTTGATCGTATTCTATCCATACCTACATGCAAAGATTTCTGATAGTGGAGGGCTCTTTAATCATCAGACAGAGACATAGCAAGCCCCAGTGTCTACAGGGTGATGGCAGGTACATGTTTTCAAGCATTAGGGTAACTGGAACAACTTACTAAAGGGCATTGCTTTAAATCAATATCTTAGCCTTTCTATGTTCTTGTACAATCAGTAGATGCAAACTATATGCAGAACTGGATTATTGGGTGGCATTCTGTTATTATGGAGATCAGATGAATGTATCATAAAGGTCCTGTCTGACCTTACAGTCTATGAATAAAGACCTTGTCCAACATTGACCTGATGGAGGTATTTTACAATAGACCTGAGAAGGAAATAATATGGGGCAGAGCCATCATAGAGAGAACTTCAGGTGGGATTGTGCCTGGGTGAATGGATGGATCCTTCCTGTAGCTCACAGTTGCACAGGGGAAGGTACATGCTTGTGCTTTCTTAGAACAGTGTACCCTACTTTTCATAATGTATCCAGCTCACTCAGCAGAGCAGTGCAGAGATCTAATGGGGCATAGCTTCCACACCCAGCTAGTCTGACTTCCTATAACAAGCCACAGAACCTCCCACAAAATAATTCCTATAGCACATCTTTTTAGAAAACATCCCACGTTGATCTAAAAATTGTCAGGGATGGAGAATTCATTAAAATTGTTGATAAATTGCTCCAAAAAATATGCCTTATTTTGTCCTACATTATAATATCTTTCAGAAAAAAATTATATCATATTACATTTGGCAAGTTATAGTGCCGCACATAGAATCATAGAACAGTAGAACTGGAAGGGACCTTGAGATCATCAAGTCCAGACCTCTGCCTTCACAGCAGGACCAAGCACCATCTAGATCATCACTGACAGATGTCTATCGAACCTGCTCTTAAATATCTCCAGTGATGGAGATTCCACAACCTCCATAGGCAATTTATTTCAGTGTTTAACCACCCTGACAGTTAGGAAGGTTTTCCTAATGTCCAACCTAAACCGCCCTTGCTGCAAATTAAGCTCTTTGCTTCTTGTCCTATCATCAGGGGCCAAGGAGAACAATTTTTCTCCCTCCTCCTTATAATACCCTTTTAGATACTTGAAAACTGCTATCATGTCCCCTCTCAGTCTTCTCTTTTCTAAACTTAATGGGACCAATTCTTTCAGTCACCCCTCATAGGTCATGTTTTCTAGACCTTTAATAATGTTTTTGTTGCTCTTCTCTGGACCTTCTCCAATTTCACCACATCTTTCTTGAAATGTCGTGCCTAGAGCTAGACACAATACTCCAACTGAGGTTAATGAGTGCAGAGAAGAACCAAAGAATGACTTCTGTACTCCTCATGTCTTGCTTGCAACACTCATGTTAATGCATCCCAGAATCATGTTTGCTATTTTTGCAACAGTGTCACGCTGTTGACTCCTATTTGGCTTGTGGTCCACTATGACCCCTCAATCCCTTTCTGCAGTACTCCTTCCTAGACAGTCACTTCCCATTCTCTAAGTCTGAAACTCGTTGTTCCTTACTAAATGGAATTCTTTGCATTTGTCCTTATTAAACTTCATCCCATTTACCTCAGAATATTTCTCTAGTTTGTCCAGATCATTTTGAATTATGACCCTATCCTCCAGAGCACTTGCAACCCCTCCCAGCTTGGTATCATCTGCAAACTTAGTAAGCGTAAGTAATGTAACTCAGCAATGTTCCTGGCTCAACTTAATAAGCGTACATATTCAGTATTGGAATTATTTTTAAATCTCACTGAGATCTATTTAAAAAAAAGCCGAATTTGGTTCAATACTTATAAAGTTAGATTATAAAATCTTTGGGGAAGTAACTGTAACTAATTATGAATCTGTGAAGTACCTAGCACAATGGCATCCCAATTCTGGCAGACGCCTCAGGGTACTACTACAATGAAGCTAATGAAAAAGGAGAAGAAGAAAGCTATAAATGTCTAAAATAGAACATCCAAGAGGAAGAATTGGGCCAAAGTTTGAGTCTTAAATGTCATGTGGTTCTGTGTTTGATATTACAGGTTGAAACTCCATTATCTGCTGCCTTGTGACCTGTGCTCAAACCAAGGTATTTACCAGAGCAAGGGAGGTCAGTGCTTGCCCCGCCACTGCTGGCTGCTGGCCCCCTTAGGGCTCTGCTGCTCCAGCCCCAGAGTATCATGGCTCCACTGTTCAGGCCTCAGGGGCACTGGAACTCTACTTCTCCTGACACCAGGATTTCATGGCTCTGCTGTTCTCTAGCCACTGGTCCAGCTCCTTGGATCTCCACTGGTCCGGCCCATGGGCCCACTTGAGTGCAGGGGCTCCGTGGCTCTGTTCTTCCCTAGTCCAGCAATGCTCCTGGCTCAAGCCCACTCGTTTTTCCCCATGAATGCTTCAGCTTCAGAGTACCCATGAGGTTGCCAATGATGCCAGACTGGGGGGAGTTGCTGGACTAAGGAATCCTGGATTAGAGAGAGTCAATTTGTATCTCAAATTTTGTATGCTGTCAACTTTGAGATGGTCCTCGAGATAATCTCATAGAAATAATCAAAATAAGAAGATAATATAGTGTTTATGCCTTTCTTGTTATTACTTCATCTATGATTGCATCATATAATTTTGGTATGTTATGCTAGTAACTAAGAAAAATGCTATCTGGACCTTCCGATGTTGGGTTTTGAAGTTTCATTTTTTAGATGGGACTCCCCAAGTGTTCACATTGCTCTTTTTTTGTTCATGCAACAAATGTGCAGCAAGGCAAACATCTGGTCTTCCATGAGGATGCAGCATCTATTGCAGTATAAATGGCACGACGACTTTCCAAACAAATTGATCAGATCATCAGAATATCGACAAGCTATGATTACTCTATGTACTTAGCCCTTGCAGTTTCTTAAATATCCAGCAGAGAGCTCTTTCACTCTAAAACTTTTCTGTGCGGCAGTATGCCTGCTGTTTTTCCTGTATCTACAGGAACATGCCCCAGAATTTCAACTCTACAAAGCACGTATGAAGTAAGAAGGAAAAATGACATTAATGTAACATTTAGAGTCTGATTTGAGGCAGTGGAAGGAAAAGATGACTGACTTAACTTGCCATTCCTTCCTTGGTTAGGCGCATCCCTGATAGGTACAAGAGAAGGCTCGGCTATAGATGAAGTTTCAGGCTACAAGTCATATCTTTAAATAATGTAAGTTTAAATTAGTTATTTGAGCAATTAAGAGTATTATTTGTATGCAATTAAAACATAAAAGCTGAGAGAGGTTAGCCGGTTTACTACTTTCTTCTGGGACTTTTCTAAGCCCCTTTGTCCCACTCTGTGCCCCTGTATCTACATTGTCATTTAACTGAACAGAACTTGCCATCACTGATGGGAAACCACGGTTGTGTCTACACTGTCAACTGCCTGTACAATCGTGTGTTCACACTTGTGGCATTTGCATCAACATTTGGTGCCGTGCCCTTGAGGCAGCTGTCCCACCACAGAGCATCTCTCTTTCTTCTACCACTAAATGATGTGGGAAGGTGGAGAGGGGGTCAGGGGGCATCTCAGGGCCTTCTTCAATGCCCCATGATGCACTGCTTCCTATTCCAGCTATCCGTCTGTTTCCATCCACATCTGGGCCATGTTTCAGTGGTTTGTTTACTGCACGCTCTGCCTCACTGATCGGTGGGCGTGGATCTCACACTGCTAACCAATACTCTGTTTACTCTCACTAACGCCTCACGAGTGGCAGTGGAGCTATTCCTTAAACTACAAAGGCAAGAGGTGTCCAACACTGACCTTGCCATTCTGAGTATCTACATTATCTTACTGTTTGTGGCATTTACGGAGGTGCTGACCACAGCGGAATGCCACTTTTGGGCTTTGGAAACAAGCACTCAGTGGTGGGATCCTATCATCATGCACACGTGGGATGACAAGGAGTGACTGCAGAACTTTCATGGAACTGTGTGGTGAGCTTGCCCAGCCCTATGACACAAGGACATGAGAATAAGGGCTGCCCTGCCACAGAAGAAGTGTGTAGCTATTGCACTGTGAAAGCTGGCTACTCCAGACTGCTATCAATTGGTCATGAACCAGTCCAGAATGGGGAAGTCGACCGTCAGACTCACGTTAACTGAAGTGCACAGGGCCATTAATCACATCCTGCTGTGAAAGACTGTGACTCTGGGAAATGTGAATTACACTGTAAATGGCTTTGCACAGCTGGGCTTCCCTAACTGGAAGAGCGATAGATGTCTCGCCTATTTCCGTTTTGGTACCACACTACCTATCCACTGAGTACATTCATCAGAAGGGGCATTTCTCCATGGTTCTCCAAGCACTTGTGCATCACTGAGGCTGTTTCATGGACATTGATGTAGACTGGCTTGGGAAGATTCATGACACGCACATCTTTTTGGAACACTGGCCTATTTAGGAAGCTGCAAGAATGAACTTTCTTCCCAGACCAGAAGCTCACTGGAGGGGAAGTCAAAATACCGATTACGATCCTCAGAGACCCTGCCTAACCCTTAATGCTGTGGCTTATGCAGCCATACATGGGGAACATTGACAGCAGCAAGGAGCAGTTCAACAGCAGGCTGAGCAGGTGCCCAATGACTGGTGAATGTGCTTTTGTCTACTTAAAGATTTGCTAGTGCTATGTAAATGGGAGGCTGAACCTGGCTGATGACAGAATTCTGATGGTTATAGCCACGTGCTGTACATGCCGTAACATTTGTAAAGAGGGAAGGGGGGAAGTTTCAGTCAGGGCTGGACTGGTGAGACTTAGCACTTGGCAGCTGAATTTCAACAGCAAGAGGCGGGGCTGTTACAAGGGTGTTTCATGGGGCCATAAGGATCAGGGAAGCCTTGAGGCAGCAATTTGAACTTGACAGCCACTAATGTTTGCTGCTGTGCTCAGGAGTTCAATGCTTGTCATGCTGATAAGGGATTGGGATTGGTATGGACGATGCACTGGGATGGTTTAATAAAATTGCCTGCTGCTTTGCAGGGCTATGCTCTGTTTGCTTTCAGTTAATGGAATAAAAGTTGCTTTCAAACTAAACAATTCTCTTATTAAACAACCACCACCAGAGGAGACAGAAAAACCAACAACAACAACAAAAAACACTTTGGCACTGGGAAGGGTAGGGGAACGGAGGGTCCCACGATGAGGTGGGGTCCCAGGACAGTTAAGGTGCTTCTACACCACAGGGCTTAACTCGAAATAAGCGACGCAAATTGAGCTATGTCAATTGTGTCGCTTATTTCGAAATAGGGAGCGTCTACACAGCACTCATTTTGAAACAGAGCACTCTTCCTCTGCCTTCCCTTACTCCTTGTACAAAGAGGGTTACAGGAGTCGAAGTAAGAAGTCCTCCAGCTTGGCAGTATTTTGACATTATTTCGAAATAACTGCCTGCTGTGCAGACGCGGACTAAGTTATTTTGAAATAACGCTATTTATTCCGAAATAATGTTGCTGTGCAGACGTACCCTTACAAATCTGTGTATGGCCAAGAATCAGATGCTGATAAGAATGTGTTCATGGTGTCGGAGAGTGGAGGGCATGGGAAAGAATCTTTTGTGACAGCAGCTACGTGGGAGGATGGGAGTAGCACTGCTCAGTTTGCAACCCTATGAGCACCTGGAGTATGTCTGCTTAACACTCCATAACGTTTGAGCCACATCCCATGGCTTCATTCTGGCACGCCACATTCTCCTTTCGGCAACTGTTCTTGCTGCCACTCTTTCAATTCTAGTTTTTTCTGCCATGGAGTGCGGCATACCACCATGCAGAAGGTCCTCCCTACTTTTCTGCAGCCTCTTTCTACTCCTGTTTAGCTGGCGTTAACAAAAAGTGAGCCTGGGCTCCCTGGGTCAGATCGGTGACGCCAAAATGCAACATTTAACAGATGCACTATTGTTTGCAACACACCAAGCACTGAATCAGTGTTTTAAAACAACCACTGCTCACATACGTATCACTGACTAGCCAACCGCGGACAAGCACGCATCAGTCACAAGGCCCCCCTGAATGGTAAGTAAGTTCAGGGGCAGGGGAATTCAATCTTCCAAGCTACTATTGTGCATGGGGCTCTTGATGACAGTCAGCAATATAGGGGGTCATTTGAATCATTGCTATCTCCACATTTTCCATAGGCGGTGTTATTAATGAAGATAGCTCACTGCTGAGGGTGATCAGGGAATTAAAGGCCCCTAAGCAGGGGAAGAGGCAGGGCAGGAGAGGGGTGGGGACATGAAGGTGGAGCAGGAGTGGAAGCTTGTGGGGAAAATGAGGAAGTTGATACCTATGATCAGCATTGTTCCCTTACCAAATGTATAGGGCCTTGTTAAACAAAATTATTTTGCTCAAGTTTCCAATCAAAATGGCATGGAAATTTCACATACATATGTGTACCCGCACCAAATGTTTAAAGCCAAGATGTGGGGGAAGCTATTTTCAAATGCAGGTCAAGTTTTTGAACAAAAAATGATTTTTGTCCATCTGAAAACGATCCGTTCTGCTTGCTGGTCCTGTGTTATGCTAATGAGACTGAGGCTTAAAGATGTGAATTGCCCAAGGCTATGCAGCCATTCAGTAGCAGAGCCAAGATAAGTCTACAGGAATTTTTATTTCCTAGTGCTATGGCTACACCACAGCACCTTTCTGTGTTCTCAGATACCAGATTAAGAACATGCCATTTGTTCCTGTACATAGGGGCCTTGGTTTTTTTCTTGTATTCCATTTAATTTTCAGAAACAACAATTATTTTAAAAAGGAATTTGCTTTTTCGGGAGAGCTCATTTTTAGGTGGTAGGAGCTCTCTGACCACGCTCTCTGGGTGATAGTATTAGAGAATCAAAGCCTACAGTGAATTTATTTATGAGAAAATGGATATACCTGCTGAGACTGAAGTTCTTACTAATGGAAGACATGGAATGAGCTAAGTGAACTCTTGGGTCTTGTAATGCTGAAAGCCTACAGTGTCTATGTTTCTAATTTACAAGTTCCACTTACCATCTGCTTGTTGGCTCTGACCTGGAGCTTGCAATTTGGTAAGAATGGATAAAGCAGAGTGAGAGAGAGACAGAAGGAAAAAACAGATCTTGTAAGTCAGACATGGAATAGACAAACCCAGAGTACAAATTCTTTGTTCTGTTGCAATCCTGGGCTAGGTGCAACTCTGACAGTGCAGAGATGTGGATTACTCTTCCTTTCACTGGCAAGTGCTGAGACATTCAACGGGTTCATGTCCCAGCAGAGGACAAGTGTTGTTTCCATTGGCTTTTGTTATCTGGGTTTCTGCTAGCAGGGGATTGAGGATGGTGGCATTCAATCTCTCCAGGGATTCCAGGAGAATAATTTATTCATGACTAGATCAGTAGGATCATAGTCCTCATAGTAATGTGGGCTTATTATTTTGTAAGAAACTGAGGGCATGTCTACACTACAGCGCTAATTCGAACTAGCTTAGTTCGAATTAGTTAATTCGAACTAAGTTAATCTGAATTAGCGCAGCTAGACTTAAAAACTAGTTTGAATTAGCATTTTGATAATTCGAACTAGCATGTCCACAAAGAGTGGACCCTGAACAGAGGTTAAAGATGGCCAGAAGCAGTGCCAGCAGGGCATCAGATGAGGACTTAGAGTGTGGAGCTGCTGTCTCAGGCTAGCCGAGGGCTGTGCTTAAAGGGACCCGACCCCCATCCCGGACAGACAGTTCTCAGGGTTCCCCGCTTGCAAAGCAGTCCTGGCTTGGAGTGCCCTGAGTGCCCACACGCGGAACATCACAGCACTCGGCCATCACCCCAGCTGCACTTGCCACAGGCTGCCATCTGGGGGGAGGGGACAATCGGGGGGCTGTAGGAGAACTTCCACACCGAGAAGCCCGCAGAGCCAGCCCAGTCCTCCCCATGGGGGGCTCGTACCCCATTCCTCCCTCACCTCCTTCCACTTACCCTTCCCTAGCCCCCCTTCCTGATGTACATAATAAAGAAAATGTGTGTTCAAAAATAGAATCTCTCTTTATTGAACAAAACTGGGGGAGACTGGGAAAAAGAGGTGGGAGAGGGGAAGAGAGAGGCTGGGAGAGGGGAGGGCAACTAAAATGATCAGGGGTTTGGAACAGGTCCCATATGAAGAGAGGCTAAAGAGACTGGGACTTTTCAGCTTAGAGAAGAGGAGACGGAGGGTGGAATATGATAGAGGTCTATAAAAGCAAGAGTGCTGTGGAGAGGGTGCATAAAGAAAAGTTCTCCATTAGTTCCCATAATAGAAGGACTAGAGGACACCAAAGGAAAGGAATGGGTAGCAGGCTTCAAAGTAGTAACAGAAAGTTGTTCTTCACAAAGCAAAGAGTCAACCTGTGGAACTCCTTGCTGCAGGAGGCTGTGAAGGCTACAACTAGAACAGAGTTTAAAGAGAAGTGAGATCAAGTCATGGAGGTTGGGTCCATGGAGTGGTATTAGCCACGGGATAGGAGTGGTGTCCCTGCCCAAAGTTTGTGGAAGGCTGGAGATGGATGGCACGAGACAAATGGCTTGGTCACTGTCTTTGGTCCATCCCCTCCAGAATACCTAGGGTTATCTGCTGTCGGCAGACAGGCTACTGGACTAGATGGACCTTTGGTCTGACCCAGTACGGCCATTGTAAGCTCAGGGCTCAGGGTCGGGGGTCTCAGTGGTCCACCTTGATTTTCATGCAAACCTGCTCCTGGGTGGCCAGGCTGGCAGCTCTCCTGCCTTAGACGGCCACTTTCCTGTGCCTAGTGCGGAGTTCGTAGACAAGGTCCACGATGTCTGCACTAGACCGAGAAGGTGCCCACCTCTTGCGGTCCTGGCCAGGCTCCCAAGAGCCGCCAGCCTGGTCCCAGGAAGAGGCGGAGGGCTGGGGGGCATCCAGTGGCTGGCTCATGGCGTGCCAAGTGCAGGGTCTGCTGGCTGGGTTCTGGCAGGCTTGCACCTGGCACAGGCACCATAGCCAGCCCGTGCCCCTTTAAGGGGGCCGGGGCCGGGAGGGGGGCATACGAGTTTCTCTGGTGGTGCCCAGAGTGGTTCGAACTAGGTAAGTTCGAACTAGGTTTAGTCCTCGTGGAATGAGGTTTACCTAGTTCGAACTAAGGTGCTCCGCTAGTTCGAATTAAGTTCAAACTAGCAGAGCGCTAGTGTAGCGCCTATCAAAGTTAATTCGAACTAACGTCCGTTAGTTCGAATTAACTTTGTAGTGTAGACATACCCTGATTCCTTTGGCTATGCTAGCAAATTTGATGGACGCAAAATACTGCCCCAATTTGGGGAGTATCATGAAGTCCTCTGGTAGGCACCATTGTGCTCTACATTTTATGCTAAGGGGGAATGCTGAGTACCCAGTTACAGGTGCAAGATTTGGGACAACAGCAATTGTACGTTTCTGCTTCTGCCTGCAAGTGGCAAGAAAAAACAAGCACTTACTTCGCCAGGATAATACCACTTAATGTGAGGATAGACTTGGATTCCAAACACACCAGAATCAAGAGTTTGCCTTGGTATTGTGGCTAAATTAAACACCATTTTCTCAGTCATCTTGCCTACAACATGAGACATGCCAAGGCAAAACAAGAAGGATCGTTTGAAGAGAAAACACTCACTGCTTAAACCACTGGGATTGCACTTTGTGACTCTAACCCCACTAGTCAGTACAAGTGAACAGGAATCCCCAGCAGGTTAAACTCATTTCACACTGATGAATCTCTTGACATTTGGGAACTGAAATTTCTTCACAAAGGGATGAATTGTTCGCAGGGGAGGGCACATTGATCTCCATGTACCATGGGGTGATAGACCTTAGAAGGAACTGTCTGCTTCCTAACCTAGACTCTTTACCAAATCTCTTTGTGGGTTCAAGGTTATCACATTATCTTCACAATACTAAGGCCTCCCAGTGTTCAACTTTACATCCTCCTGCAGAAGTTCACCTTTGATTCACAAGAAACATCTTATTTCATGGGTCATAAATACTAAATTAATATAAATGTAACCTCTGTACCCTTTGTGCTTACCACAAGCAAGTGAATTTAGGATCTAAAATCTCCAGGCTGCAGTCACTTTCTCTATTTTTAGCATGCTGTGCTACAGTCTAAATGAAATCACCAACAACCATCGTCAGCTTCAGCATAGATTCAAAAATAACACCCCCATTGACTTTTCTGAGCTGCCGCAATCAAGTTAACCCTGAATATTCCAGCATGATTTACCATCTTGAATAGCACGGCCTGTGAAAATGGGTGTGTCTAAACAGCAGAGTTATTTTGGAATAACGGCCATAATGCATTCATAATAAATATTCCGACTTCTGTAAATCTCATTCCACGAAGAATAATGCCTATTCCGAAATAGCTATTGCAAAATATCTGTAGTATAAATGCTCTACTGCTGCTATTTCAAAATAGCTCATCCCTAGCGCCATTCAGACTAATTACTCCTCAGTGCCTCTTGGGGCTGTAAATCGAGGTAGTGCCTCCACATTAAGGAAGCCTTCCTCAGACTCATTTTGAGGCTTCCCTGTAGTGTAGATGTGCTATTTCGAAATAAGCTATTCAGGAGTATTTCTTCTGGAATAGCTTATTTTGAAATGTGTGCTGTGTAGATGTACCCAATGTATACAAAAGCCAGATTGTCTCCCATGACACTGATGCAAAAGACCTAGGCCTTTGGGGGAGATCCTTGCCATTGTAATTCTCTTGTTTATGAACTCCTTCTGCTACTCTACAAAATTATGCCAGCCATGGCATTCTGGGCTTGTTCTTGAGAATCTGATGGCATGACACTGAAAATAATTACAGTGTAAAAGTCACTGCAAACAGAAATGTCCAAATGATTTTCTGGTGTAACTTTTGAAATGCAAAACTTGGCTGGGAAAATACATAAGTCATAAGTCTATTTGCCTCACCTACTTACTGTGTGCTTATCTGGAACAGCTTGTGAAATTCTTTGGTACTGTAATGTATTTAACAGATATGGTCCAAGACTCTTTGATAGCTCGCCAAAAGCAAATGATATTTCACAGCTCTGATATCACAGGGGAGCTAAAGCTGATCTAAAACTTTTCTGACATTAGAGTTGTGAAATATAGCTCCTTTCAAGTGTGAAAAAACCAACAAATAAAAAAAATCCACCGGAATGTTTTGTTATTGACAACTGACATTTAGAGCGCTGTTTGTCTAACACTCTGGCAACAGCCCAGATATTCTTCACCCCACGCATAACATTCTTTATGGTCATATTGGTTTCACTACTTAGAAAAAGAAAAGTCTACATAGCTGTTTTTGAATCTTTAAGTGCCTAAGTCTGAGTGGTGCAAGGTCTCCTCAATGCTCTGGATCTCCGTTCCATCAAAAACTAGCATCGTGAGACAATTGTAAAGAATCAGAGAAAGACTTGCTTTCTTTTGGCACTGAACTTTGTTAGAATAAGGAAAACAGTATAATCTTTAAAGTGACTCTGGCTTTTTTCCTTCTTCACTGTAGAGCTTCAATGTGGAACCTTCCTCTGTCCCTCTGTCTATATATTGAAAGAAACAGGACAAACAGCCTGCTTCCTTCTTTAATCTTAAAGTGCTCTTACTCACAACTGGAGATGAGCATGAAGAGCGCTGAGGGACTTACCAAAGTTAAGCAAATGGGCAGCAGGACTGTGGCAGAAGATATCCCTGTGCTCTCACCCTACACGTTATAATCTTTGTGGAAGGTATGCCAGGTGAGGTATTATTTAAAAGAGCATAATTTGTTGATTGATAATATCATGGCAGCATGCATGTTGCTGCATTATATATGAAGTTATAAACATACGCTGTGATCATGACTAAAAGCATGTTTTCTGCAGAAATCTGGGGAGTGGCCACACCAGCTCCTCAAAGACAAAGAGCAAGCTGATGCCAGGTATAAACAAGGCTGATGCATCATTACCTGCTAAGGAAGCACATACAAAAAGAAGCAGCATGGAGTTTCCTTTGATACGTACTGCCTGTCACCTTGCTCCCAACTGGAAATGTTTTAAAAGAAGGTGACTGAAATATAGAAAGCAGAGGCAATACTCCTAAGACACGTCCCCACCCCCTTCCATCACATTTTCTGCACCTAAAAAAGCAAAGGAAGCAGCCATTGGATTCAAGGAGTGAGGGGGAGGAGGAAGGATCCTGACCTAAAGTTTGGCTCGTACGACTGCAGACAGCATGTGGTGCAAAAACTTTGCTTTGAATCTAATAGACTTACTAGGTTCTAGTAAGGATTTTATCTTTATTTTTCTTGTAGCCATTTCTGACTTTTAAGCCTCGTTGCATGTAGTCCTTTAAAATCTCTTTGTAGTTAATACACTTGTTTTGTTTTTTTATTTAATCTGGTGTGTTCAGTCTGAGGTGCCCACATAATTCCACTTGGGGTAACAAGTTGTGTGCATATTAGTCCCTTAAGTGAATCATTGACTTAATATATTTGCATTCTCCAAGAGAGGGCTGGGCAGTAGAGGATATATATTTATTGGAGGAAGTCTGGGAGGCTTTGTCTACACTGCAGGCTTTTGCCGGTGGAGAGTATGCAAATGAAGCGCTGATTAGCATTTTGTTGCACTCATTTGCATAATCTAGTCAAGCCGTTTTTGCGCAAGGGGTTTTTGCGCAAAAACACGCAGTGTGGTTGTTTCCTTTTTGCACAAGATCCATATCTCTCTCTCGAGATCAGATGGAACCAGGCTATGGGACAAAGAAGGCCTTGCAGAGGAACTCAGAAAAAGCCAGTCTTGAGACAAAAGTGCATGTTGAGGTTTATATGTTATTTTCTGACTTGTAAACAAGTATAAAGCCTAAACTATGGAGTGGGTGTGTCTATTGGAAGCAGGGTGGAAACTCCACCTGTATCCTGTGACTATCTCTTGAGTCTGTTGCTCTGTTCTGAAATGATGCTTCAGCATAGTACTAGAGAGGCCACCACGGCAGCAGAGTTTCTCTCGTCCAGATGAAATGTGGATATGAGGTTCTGATTACTTGTGATCCATCACAAGCAAATGGCTCTTTTTGTACAGGGTCTGAGGTGCCTCTGACCTCACTGTCCTGTCTGGATTCAGATTGAGTAATTACTTTGTGCCTAGCTAAATTCCTGTGTCATTGTTCTATTCCTGTCCTAAGTTGTGTCTAACATTTTGGTATGCTACAATATTCAACAGCTGTGTGTTTTACCTCCAGAGGTAGTTTATTCCAGGAAGGAATCTTTGCATAGGCACTGAATCAACAAAGAACATCCTTGCATGAGCCTCCCAATGACAGTGGCTAATATAAAATGCTTCAGAAGATGGTGGGGAAAACCCCTTCACTTGCAGAATCAGGGTGATCATTTACAAGTCCTTATAGGGTCTGGTCTTCTTTTCACCATGGTGTCACAGATCTGGCTAGGTTTCCCCTGCCATTACTCCATCAGACTGCTTTGAGGGGAATTCTGGCTCTAAATCTTTGAGGGTTTGTCTACACTAGCCCCCTAGTTTGAACTAGGGAGGCTAATGTAGGCATTCGAAGTTGCAAATGAAGCCCAGGATTTAAATATCCCGGGCTTCATTTGCATCTTCCCGGGCACCGCCATTTTTAAATGTCCCTTAGTCTGAAATCCTAATTTGAACTACCTACTCCATGCCGCGTGTAGCTGCGGGCACGGAGTTCGGACTAAGGGACATTTAAAAATGGCGGAAGAGGTGCGCTTCCTAGGCTCCAGTTGAACTCTTAGGGTATGTGGTAATTGTAGCATGTAACACAGACACTTCACACAGGCTACGTCTACACTACAGCACTATTTCGGGACACCAGAGAACCATAGTCACACACATCTTTGACTCAGTTTCCTCATCACTCCAGGGTACAATTTAGGTAAGGGTCAGTGCCCTTTGAATCTCTCTGCACTAGTGCTGGACTTGTTATGAAACATGAAGTCTTCTTTTCCAGCTCAGCTACTCTTACCTTGTCCATATCCTTTCTTTCTCCTTCACAGGCTCCACCTCTCTTATCTGCCCCAAACCATCCTCTAGTGAATCCTTATTTAAACCTCAGTTGGTCCTCATTTCCTCTGCTCCTGGAAAACTACTTTCCACTTCCTACATGTAGGGCACCACTGTTTTTTCCAATGCCTGAACTCCTCCCTTATTCCCAAGAGGTTTTGACTCCCATTGGTGATCATTGAGTTCTAACTTACCCAGGCTTAGGAGGATGTCACACAAGACCCTCCAGGTTATGCTGGATGGACAGACAGAGGGACATTTATCATACAGTTTCACAATAACTTCATAATATGAGCAAGAATTCACTAATTCTACAGCCCCCTCCACCATCTCCTGCAAAAGTCACATATGTCATTGGCAAAACTTCCATGGACCTCAGTGAGAGTAAGGATGGGGCCTGCCTTTGTAAAGCTTTTGGAGTTCTTTTGGACAAAGGCCCAGTGGACTTAAGGCCATTGTGTACTATGAGTGCTCAGTTCATGAACATTCATTATTATTTCTACAATAAGGATCATGCTTGTCTGTGCAAGGGACAGAGCTTACTCTGCTTGCCCAAGACAGGGGGGTGAACTCCTTCCAGGCTATCAAAAGTCTCATCACTTTCCGCTTTAAGTAGAAAGATGCATTTCTTTAATCTTGCCTTCATTAACAAACTTATCACAAAATGTATGTAGAGACTTTTTTTTTAATCCAATATAAAACACTCCACTGCACACGGCTGTCCTCTTGGGAGGAGAGGAGAGAACAAACAGAACATGGCAGATGTTAGTTATATTGCATAGTGGACTCCTGGAAGGTGCTCAAATACGAGGTGATGAGTGTGGCATAGAAACCAATGCAGAATAGAATCATTCTCTTTCTCCCCCCAGCCCCAAACAAGGAAAA
The DNA here is from genome assembly GCF_052426305.1 of Pelodiscus sinensis. NCBI lineage: Eukaryota > Metazoa > Chordata > Testudines > Trionychidae > Pelodiscus > Pelodiscus sinensis. Next base: position 154,514,570 of record NC_143053.1, read on the forward strand.
TTGACTTGTTTAGACCATCTACAAAATTTCAAACGAACATTTCTTGGGCTTACCTGGAACTCAGAAAGACTTAACCTGAATATTCCCCAGATGGCTAATAGTACCCTATGTGGTTTCTTGTACTGTGCAGTGAAGCCACTGTCAGTGACAGAATGGACAACTGATCTGATCAGGTATGGCCATTCCTAAATTGCTAGTCACCTCCTAGGCCAAGCATAAGATCTTTACGCCTTTACGACACATTGTAAAAAGGTCATAATACTTTACATTCAATCCCATGGGATCCTAAAGTGCTTGACAGATACCTGCTGCCTCCTATACACAGAGCACCAAAGAAATGCAACCACCTCCTGTGTGAGAGGTGGCAGCCATAGAGACAATGGGTGTAAAATAGAGTGGATGTTCTTTGTCCCAGGACACCATGGCCAACTCCTCTTCTGACAAATTATGCTGTGCATAGAAGCAAAGGTTTAAAAAAAACAATGAATAGTCCAGTAGCACCTTAAAGACTAACTCAAATATATATGTAGTATCGTGAACTTTCATGGGCAATACCTGAGGAAGTGGATATTTGTGTTACTTGTTAATATTTGTGTTAGCCTCTGAGGTGCTACAGGACTACTCCGTTTTTTTTTAAGTTCCAGCTACCTCCTGGCACTGACCATGGGTTTAGAGAGGAGTGCCTATTGGTTCATTACTGTGATATGAACTGGGCCAAAGTATTGTAGAAGCCTTTAAACAACTGAAACTTCTTTATCATAGAAATGGGTAATAAGTGTAAGTGACAGATCAAGAGTTCTTTTCAATTGAAGAAGCATGCATTATTGTTTAATGAAGCTTGTGACTGAAGGCCATGTAAAATGTGCTTAGATTCTGCATTAATAGGATCATTAATACAGCAATTAGCTGACTGTATACACAAGAGAAAGGCTTCGCTTGGGGACAATTTACAGAGTTGCTGAAAAAGAGATGGGTGGATGCTGTAGAATGGAGTCCCATTATGGTAGTTCTTAGGCTCACCCCAAATGTGTTATTTTCTAATTATTTTCCTATTATTCAAACTGGAAAAAAATCTCCATAAAAATGGCATTTGCTCTAGTATATAATTTGGTTACTAAGGTTACTAGATGAGATGTGTTTGCAATGATTTACAGTTCCCAAATACTTCTTCCTCCCCCCCATAAACTGACTAAAGAAAGATCTGCCTTAATAAATTAACCATGGTGAATGCGGACAAATTAAGAAATGCAAGGTTAAATACAAACATTGATCAAAGGCAAGAGCTATAAATAGATAATGAACTGATGAAACAATGCCTGCAAAGCAACAGGCTCCCAGAGCTTTCATGATTGCTCACAAATGCAGCTGGAGTACTTTGTAAATGTAGGGCAGTGTTTACCAAAAGAGGCATGTGCTGCTTGCACACAATCAAAGGAAATGTCACGGTGTGGCAGAAAGCCTTGTCATTTTTCCTAGGACGGGTGGAGAAATACAGGCATACAAATAACCTTCCAGAAGGGAGCGAGGGAGCTCTGAAGCCAGCGTTATGATTTGACTAGAACAGATAATACACGCTGAGACTGGTTGAGTGACCTTTTAGCTTAGTGCTCTCTATCACTTATTCCAAATGCACTGCCTGTCTCGTAGCTTGATTAGTTGAGTGCTCTGTACAGAAAGAGCTGGTGCTGCTCCCACTGGCCTTTATTTAGTAACAAATTCCTCGGCCGTAGAATGTTTTTTACATTGTTCTTCATTATTAAGGAGGGCACTGGGGATCTTTGTTATTCATAGGCTACATTTTAAATGGTGCATCAACCTCGCCAAAGAACTTGCTGTACATCATCGTGGGTGCAAATGCTAGCACTTTAATATCCAGTTACTGGATTTGGAGGCATGATTGGATCATTAGGAGCCAGATACTCAACTGGCATCTATCGGTGTTGGTCACTGGCTTCAATGGAGTTACCCTAATATACACTGGGAAGCTGGCCCTAGATATCTAAAATGTTAGCACTGGTGCCTGAAGGTCTGTGCCCACAATCTTTGCTTCTGCAATGTTGGTGGCTATTTTTCAATATCACTCCTAAGAGCTCGTATCCCCGAGAGCAGGATCCTCCACTGGTTGCTCTCAAAGGGCACATCCACACTGCAGGGCAAAAGTCGAACTAACGTACACAACTTCAGCTATATCAATTGCAGAGCTGAAGTCGAAATAGCTTAACTTGGCTTTTGACGCTATCTACACAGCAGGAAGAGCACTCTTCTTTTGGCTTCCTTTACTCCTCAAGTAGAAACGGTTACAGGAGTCAGAATAAGAAGTCCTCCAGCTCGAGATGATGTTAAAATAACGGTTTGCTGTGTAGACCCGGGCTATGGAATTTTGAAATAACGTCAGTTATTCTGAGATAACACTGCTGTGTAGACTTACCCCAAGGTCTTTAGCAGAGAGGTTAGTGTCTTTACTGGAGTTTATTCAGGGCCTGCCACAATAGGACCCTGTTCCTGCCTTGAAGGCTTTGGATGATACTGGACTACAAATACTAACAATATGACATGACCCATACATGACTGCAGTGCAGAAAGATCATATGGGGAATAAGTAGCCTGATCATATGTACTCTGGCAAGAAAGATCCCATTTCCATGCAATTGCCCCTAACAATAACAAATAAGTGACACACTATTGGAAGCACAGTGGGGGAGTTAGGACATACATCTGGAAAGCTGAACATCAGCAGGGGTTGTTTCTTTACAAGCGTGATTCTGTTTTGCTGCATGAAACAATGTTCTTCATTCTTGTCCATCGCTCACAGTGTCCATGTGGGTGAAGTAATATCTTTTATTGGTCCAGTTTCTGCTGGTGAAAGAGACCAGTTTTTAAGATACGCAGAGCTCTTCTTTTCCTACCTTTAAAATAAGGATAACAAGACTTCCTTGGCTCACGGGAGTGTTGATATTTTGAGGGGGACATGCAAATACTACTGGTCATGAGCATGAAAACCAATCCTCTTTGAAATACCCACAATCAGCTGGTATTCTCAAGATGGCCTGAGTTGTCATGTTCAATAGTCTATAAAATGATTTACTGATAGGGAGAAAACTTACAGGGTATAAATAAAATAAATGTGTAACATCATTCCACAGCTTAACAAGGTAGCTGTAGCTGGTAATGTGACGGAATTTTTAGTTGCAGAATTTGCAAAGTATTCAATATATTAGCTGCTAGGGTTCATGTCACACTTCTTCCTGTTTCACTATACAGCTAAATTCTTTCTTGGGAGGACTAATACTTTCTCAAAAGGAATGGTATATCAGCTCAGATATACCTTTTTAGAAGGGCAGATACTTGTTTGAGGGCTCAAATAGCACCACTGCTTTTGCACCTGTATTTCAATCATGACCACTGCTCCTGGCTACAAATTAGATGTTACATGTATATCTGATCCAATGTGATCCTACTGTAACAATATGTTTTTTTTGTTACCATGTTGGAAGGCCTGTAGCAATATTGGTAGGCCTGAACTAAAGCCTTTCCCTGTAGCCAGACTGAAGAGCAGCCATTAGCTGTAAAGCCTGGGGTCACATACTCACATTCCATCTAAATTGTATTAAAATAGTGTTACACCAGGCTGTGAGAAGGCGACCTTGTCCTAATAGCCCTCACTGTCTCCAGATTAAGAAACAGATGTCAAGATGGGCAAAGAAAACGTAATTAACAACATTTCGTCCAGGCAAGAAACTGCTTATCGATACTTGAGACTGTGGAATCCTCATTTTATGATTATTGTCCTCACACTTTCCTATTATTTGTCTGTGTGATCTCTGTCTGGTTTGCAACTGTTTCTGTCTGCTGTATAATTAATTTTGCTAGGTGTAAATCAACCACGGTGGTGGGGCATGATTGGTTAGGTCTTTATGTTATTATTGGTTAGTAAAATTATACTAAAATGATTGGTTAAGGTTAAGGTTAATTATACTAAAATGATTGGTTAAGCAGGACTCAGTTTTCACTATATAAACTGGGGTTCAAGAAGGAGACCAGCAAGAAGAGCAAAAGTAATAGAAGCAGAAAGAAAGAAAGGAAGACCAAGAAGAAGAGCAAAGACCTGGACACTCACCTCCAAGACACAGCCTAAGACCAGAACTGCCAGGATTCTCCTGCCTGACCGTGACGTGCAGCAGCTAAGACCCAGAGACACTGATCTTGCCTGGCTAACAGGGGAAGTCTGCCTGCCTGTATCAGGATTGGTGAGCATGACACTATGTGCTTAGCATGTGTATTCTACTTGCTTAGGAATTGTCAATTCATAGAGAATAAGAATATTACTGTGTGAGGCTCTTTCAGTGGCTAAAGATCCTGCAAATCCTCCGGAAATTCTGCCCTGAGCCCTAGGAATTGGGTAAGGGTGGCTGCGTAAATTAACAGGGTTGCACCTTGAGCCCTAGAAACTGGATAAAGGTGTGTGTACAGGCGCGGCCCGAGGCCGGCTGCAGCAGCTGGCACCCTAGGTGGGGCAGCGCAATCGGCGCCCTTGCCTGCACGGTCATCAATGGCTGTGACATCATCATCGGGCACCCAGGCCAGCGGCACCCTAGGCAGCTGTTTAGCTCATCTAGGCTCACCGGCTGCCCCTGTGTGTGTATCCCTAAAGTGTGGAAGGGATAGAGAAATTTGTGCAGGTAACAGTACAATTAATTCTGCCAGTGCAAAAATGCAGACAGGCATATGGGAGCAACTTACACCTTCAAGGTAGGGTTGGGGTGTAACCTGATTGAAAATATACCTCTTTGGGTGAAATCCACCACTCAACCCTGCTCAAAGCTCAAGCAAACAAGCTTTGAAAAGGGAATTATACAAGGGAGGGAAGAAAGAGCCGAATCCACTCATCCAGCTTGAGGGCAGGTGTCAGGTCCCTATTTCTGTAACTGCCCTTGAGCTGGAATAGCATATGCAAACTTTGTGCATCCCTTCCACAGGAGTTGTATTCACTGGATTTACTTAATTGTGCACTGGACTTAGCCTGTCCCAAATCCCCCAAATACAGTGCCACACAGAACTGGTATGCTGTTTGGTGTAGTGTGCCCTCCCTTTCTCATGCAGCAAAATACCTTTAACTTGCCCTGGGTTGGTCTATGGGAGGATGATGCCATGAAGAGTAACTAACCTCTCCATCTCCAGCCCTGTTAGCCCCTTCAAATCTGTGCAGGTCAAAACCCATGATGGAGAATCCATGGTGAGGCTTCTGTAGAATCAGGGGGAGAGAGGGCAGCATGCTCTATAACCAGCATTCCCTCTTTGCGTAAGCTACTGGCCAGATCCAAAGAGCTCTACTCCCCTCCCCCCCACTCCCAGAAGGAGCATGTAACACTGTAAAGTTCCTTTCAAGATGAAACTTTTGATACTAATAAAATGAAATCAATGAATGGAAGGTATTATCATCTCTGTCGTCCAATATAGAAAGAATTGTATGTGATAGAGTCCCGTTTAAACCCTGGTTTCACCTTGCTATTGAAGGTAACACAGTTGATTCTAAAAATAGTCCTGCCTTCATCTAACATTTTGCCAACAGTGTAATGTAATCTATGGGAGACTATACTAGCTCTGACATGAAAAATTCATGACTTCACTCTCTTCTTCATGAGGGAGGATAATGTTGACATTTATCACAGCTACAGGTACTAATATACTAATGGGTTTGAGTTAAATCTATGATATTTCAAACATTGCTCCAGAAAGCAAGAGGAAACCAAATATGCTATAGGAAGGAAGCTCTCTAAGTAAAGGGCCAGATTCCTTGCGGGCATAATTCCACTGAAATCAATGGAGCTATTCTCCAGTAAAGAATCTGGTTTAGGCTTTATTCTGGCTGTGTTTGGGCAAGTAAACCATTTCTCATTGTAATTGTTCTTCCTGGGGGCTGAAGATTCTACCATGTTCTTATGGCTGTGGGACAGGACTTTAGACAATGGACTTTCTGGGGTTATGTGCTTAAAAATGTGCTAATATTGTAGTTTTATTCATCCACTTATTTTGTGCGAGTTGAATAATGGACTCTATTTTCTTTTAATAATGAAAGGTGGAATCATTAACCATGATTTTATAACACTTTCCATTTCCACTTAATTGTTTTTCTGTAATTATGTCACTTTCATTACTCTACTATTTCTATGCCCTTCTTTTTTCTGAGTTTAATTTTCCTTTCTTATTAGTTTCTTCTATGTGGAAGGGTAATTAACTACCAGCATGCCCCCCAACCCTTGGAGGGGCATGGTGGAATAGGGTCTTCTCCTGTGGACTCCTTGTTGAGAGCCACTCCTATCCAGTAGTGGTCTATTACTTTTTGTCACTCTGCCCTTGGCCCAGGACACACAAAGTCCCACTTCCTTTGGGATAAATTGAGATTAGCACAGCAGGGTACTGGTGGATCACCTCTTTAGTCCAATTTCAGCCTTCCGGGCCTTGTCTCCAGGGGTTTTCCTCAGTGGCCCAGTAAGGGAATGCCGGCCTGCCCTCCACTCTGGGTTTCAGTCCAGAAACCCTATCATAAGCCACTAAGGTCTGTCACATCAAAACTCCTGCTTCCCACCTCCGCGTATCTAGACCTTTCCACCAGGCCCCTCCTAGGCTCACCACTTCACAGCTCCACCAAATACAATAGATTAGTTACAGGTAACAAAGCAAATGTAAAGGCCGGCCGCAAGCTTGCTTTCCCTAGCTAATCTCTGTCACCTGGTAGTCTCAGATTAGCCCTGGCCCACCCCTCCTTGAGAGAGTCTTAAAAGGGAGCAGAGAAAGGAGAGCCTGGCATCCCAGGGGTTAAAGAAAGCCTCTGGGCCCAACTAGTCCCACCCTGCTTTACCTGCAATCAATGCCAGGCTTGGAGGGAGGGGAAAAGGAAGGAGCCTGTCTCAGTTTGGGGTTGACTAGAAAGCAGGCTGGAGCCCAGTTCAGCTGTCTAAGGACATGAACCAGAGCCTGTCCACTCAGCAGCCTGGGGAGAAAGTAAGACCCCACCCACACCTCCACCGGGAAAAGGAGGAACCTACTGAGAAGCCCCAACTAAGGGGAATGTGGACTCTTGGGGCTACACCCCAAATTTAAGGTTATGAATAGGAAGTGGCTTGGAGTTCCTGGACCAGGCACACACGGGCCAGGGGGCCAGTGTCCCCCCTTTCCCACCTGCTTACTCTGCAACCTAGCCACTAGGCTACTCACCCACCAGGGACCCAGCCACAAACCTCAACCCAGTTTTCCCTGCCAGGGACTGGCACAAGAATGTCTTGGTCTTTCCCTTTTTTTGAGTTCTCCCTCAGGCTTGCTGCCGCTGGCCCGTGTAACCCACAGGTTCTCATTAACCCCTTCCCAGCCTGTGTGGGCTTTGTATGCCCTATCACTGTCTCCACTATCTGCACACACACATATCAGCTGCTCTGCATTTAGTGACAAATATCAGTCAAAGTGTGGACAAAACATCCTTCCTATTCAATGTTCTCTCTCTATGAAAACATGCATGAAAAGAAACAACTTTCCCCAATGCCCCAGGACAGGACTGACTGTCAGACAGATCTGTGTAGGCCAGTAATTTCTCCCCTCCCCAACCCAAGACCCCAGCCAGTCTCACTCCCCTCTGGCTCCTGCCTTCACAAAGGCAGCACAGCCAGCTCCTCTCCAGACTGGCATTCACAGCCTGGCTCACGACTGCAGTGCAGGGGCCAGATTTTCATTCAACAAGGATGAGCAAAGAGGGCAACTGCCTTGAGGACCAGTGATTCAAAAGAGCCTGGGGCTCCTAGCATCAGCAGCCAAAATCCTGGGCCCTTTTAATCATCATCAGACCTCTGGATGGTACTTAGGACTGGCAAAGAGAAGGGGTGGGAGCAACATGATCCAGATGCATGGAGCTGCCCTCCTTCCCACTTTGCCCAGGGGTGTGGCAATTCTGTCAGGGCCCCCCCCCCCCCCCAAATCAGTGTCGCTCATTTGACTTCAGTGTAATTATGCTGATTGACAGTGGTGGAGAACCAAACTCTTGGACTTTTTTTATGCAGATTGCAGGGCACACAAGATTGCAGCTGCTTCAAGCAGTGTTACCGCAATGTTCCCCTTTATCCTTAGGCTAGTGAGTCTTCCACACCATTCCTCTTCTATGTGTCCCCCTGTGTCTGGAAGGGACTCAGATAGCCACGCAGAAGGGTGGTACCTGTTACCTTCTTTTATTGCACCAAGGGTTTCCTGCCCTCCACAGAAGATAAACAGTAGGGATCTTAAACTCGGAAGATATTACAGATAATGAGCTCAGTAATGTTACTAGGTATCACCCAGTTTCTTTAAAAATTCACAAGTTCCAAGGAAGTGAAAACATTTTGTTTCTAGTGCAGACTAATTTGAGTACAAGTGTAAGGGCAGATCAAAGCCCCTCCTGCTATACAGGCAGTCCCCGGGTTACGTACAAGATAGGGACTGTAGGTTTGTTCTTAAGTTGAATTTGTATGTAAGTCGGAACTGGTACATATTGTAGGGGAAACTCTAGCCAAACATTTTTTTTAGTTTTGGATAGCATAGGGAAAGGTTAACTCCCCTCTAATGTTTGTTTTGCTGTCTGTTCCCCTGTTCAGAAGATTTCACATCTATTTCTGTCCCTGTGACAAACTCAGGACTAAAGGAGTAACTCATCAAATACCAAACAGCTCTGCACCATGCTTTGAGCTAATAGCTTTATTTCCACACACCACCCAGGGTTCTAGGAGGAGGGTCCTTTTTTTGCTAACACAATGAGGCCAGCACTTTGTTTGTTTTGGTGGAGTCTTTGTTTGCCCAGGGAGCCCAGCATGTATAGGGGGAGGAGGGGCGGAGAGGCTGCTTTTGTCTGCTGTTCGGCAGCCTGTTGCTCAGGGGAGGAGGCAGCCTGTTGCTGGCAGGGGGGGAGGGGGGAGGCGTGCAGGATGCGAGGCCGCGGGGGGGGGGGGGGGCAGCAGGCGTGGGGAGGCACTTTTCCTCTGCCCGGCAGCTCTGCGGGATCCCTGTCCCTGTGGCCAGCTGCTGCAGGCAGAGGCCAGTTGGAGCCGGCCGAAGAGGAGGAGGAGGTGGATTCTAGGACCCAGGTGAGCGAGCCCCGGGGACGCTGCTGCACTCCGGGAGCCCGGCATATATAGAGGGGAGGAGGGGCAGAGAGGCTGCTTTTGTCTGTTCGGCAGCCTGTTGCTGGCAGAGGGGTGGGGGGGGGCAGCGGGCGTGGGGAGGCACTTTTCCTCTGCCCGGCAGCTCTGCGCGAGGAGGAGGAGGATCCTAGGACCCAGGTGAGCGAGCCCTGGGAATGCTGCTGCGCATGTGCGGGAGTTGCCTCACCCCGTTCGTATCTAGGGATCCGACGTAAGTCGGATCCACGTAAGTCGGGGACTGCCTGTACTCTTCTCTCTCGTGAGTGTTCTTTTTGGTCAGTTTGGGCTAGAATTCACCTCTCTGTGGGTACATCTAGATTGCAAGCTTCTTTCGAAAGAAGCTTTTTTGAAAGGGCTCTTTGAAAAAGCTTCTTTTGAAAGAGAGCATCCACACCTCAAAACCAGATCGAAAAAGCGATCTGCTTTTTCGAAAGAGAATGTCCAGACTGCACGGACTGTCTCTCGAAAGAAAGCCCTGATTACTATTCACTGAATGGCCACCAGGGCACCTGTGCTTTTTTTATTGCCTCTTTTTTTGAAAAAATGTCCCTATTCTGCATCCACGCATGCCTTTTTTCAAAAAAGCTCTTTTGAAAAAGGTGTTCTTCCTCGTAGTTTGAGGTTTACCAATGTCGAAAAAAACCCTGCATTCTTTCAAGTTAATTTTGAAAGAACGTGATTGCAGTGTGGACTCAGGTGACGTTTTTTCTAAAAAACAATGTTTTGTTTCTAGACATACCCTCTGTGTGTGGGTGTATTTATAAAAGAATACAAGTTACCTTCCCCACCATCATCCTTATGCAAGGACCACACACTAGCCTAGGGCATGACAAGGGTAGGGATTCTAGAGCCAAGAATGGAAATCTAGCTTTCCCAAAGACCTAGGAAGAAGATGAGGTCCTGCCTTCCTAGTATTTGTCAGTAGAACTGGGTTGGCACAGCAGGAATGCCCAGTGAAGAGGGGAACAGGGTGCTGTGGTGGGTTTGTTGTATTCTCTGCAATAGCACTCCCAAATGATGCTTGGATCTCCTGCTCTCACCAGAGTGAATCTGGCATAACCCCAATGAGTTATGTTGGTGTAAAGTCAGTGTAAATGAGAACATAAACTATGCTTTTCTCCGGTCATGATGTCTCTACAAGCTCTTGCCAGTGGGCAGACCTCCCTCCCTCATTCTCTACAATACCTGTGGTGACTTTAATAGCACCTTCTTCTTCAGGCAATGTCTCTTTGCTTCCTGCACCTCGCCAAACTCTTCTTCCTACATCTCTTGGATTTTTTTGTATTTTTCAACTTACTCATTTGTTCCTTCTCTAGAAGAAAGGATAAAATTCATGTTGAAATTACAGAATCCATATCCTCTGTGAGACTTTTATGGTTGATTCTGAGTCAACTTCTCCATCCTTTCCTAGGGTAACTTCTGATGTTCCCAGTATTATATCCCCTTTTTCCATGTTAGTCATCTGTATCTACTAAGTTTCCATACTTTTCTCTGCTGAATATCTCCTCTATGAGTTTTAATTAGTATGTCTAATACTGCTTTAATTTGATCATCATCTATCTTACTTTTAATATCTCGTTCTCAAAATTTCATTTCTTGCTGTATTAACTCCATTTCTCTCCTTGGCTCTTCAGCCACTAATGAAATAAGTCTAATGAACATCTATAAAGTACCATATCTCACATGTCCATGAAAACAATTTTATCACATTTGATTAAAACATAGATGGGCCTGAATGGAATCAAAGAATTAACAACTGCTCAACCCAAACTTTAAAAACAAAATGGATCTGGATCCAAATAATCTATTTCTTTCTTTTCTCCATCTCTACATTTTGTTTTATAATCTACAGATCTCTTCGATATTAGGCATTTATAGGGCATTTGACTTGCAGTTCCTAAAGTGTCATAAGAAACTGAAACGGGCAATTGTTTATTTTCCTCCTTAGAACATTAGCCAGTTAACCGCAGTAAATTGTGCTGATTGCAGTGACCTAAACCAGATCCTAGTATCAGTCATACTGTTTTTGATGTGGAATAATTTTAATTTTATTTCCACTGTGTAGAATTATTTTTTTTTTTGTTTATTTTGAACCAAAGGATGATCTGTAAAACAATTACTGAACATAATGTTCAATCTGTATAGCAAGAGCAGTCTGGTCTAAAACAGAAAGTTTTGTCCCTAAGTTAATGTACCCAAACCAGAGAGAGATAAATATATTATAACTCCCTGCTTAGTCAGTCCATATCATCCTAAATTTGCTCATTCCCATTATCCCCATTAATTTCCCCACTTGACATAATGTAAATCATTCATTATATCCTGGGCAGACACTAGAACATCACACCTTTAAAGGTGACTTTCCTCACTGCACCAAGTGATAGCAAGCAGAAGTCATTTCCCCAAGTCATTACACTTCTATCCCGCAGATCTAGTAAGCAGAAGCAGACTAAACATTCAGAACTAGAGATATAGGCCAAGTCTATACTGGGAATTTATATCAACATAGACATTTCTTTCAGGAGTGTGAAAAAAAATCCAACACACTTGAAATTGTAACGATGCTGACCTAACTCCGAGCATCAGTGGCAGATTAACCACTGAGCCAATGGAGCCTGTGTCCAGTGTCCCAGGCCATTTGGAAAAGTGACTGCTCCACACTCTTACCCACTTCACCCCGGGATCAGTGGTGGTGGTGGGAGGGTGACTTCAGGCAGAAGAAGTGTGGAGGAGCTCCCACTTGTAGGGCCCTGGGCCAGAGCACAATGGCAGCAATGGAAGAATTTTTCCATCAACCTAGCTATCACATCTCGGAGAGGTGAATTACTCACATCCACGAGAGAACCCCTCCCATGTGTAAGTGCTTACTATGCTAAAGGACTACAGTGGCACAGCAGCAATGGTTTAAGTGCAGACATAACCATGTTTACAAGTTTGTGATAAATGTATTGACTGCCAATGTCAGTTCTAGCATTTACTCTCCTTGACAGAAACTACTTTAAATAATCCCTCAGAGGTATTGTAGCAGCTATGTTTATCTAAATAACTTATGTTTTCCTGCTATGCCCATCCCTGTAGTATCCTAGTGTTCTATAAATAACCTTTGTCTCTCTCTTAAGAAGAGTGAACCAGAGGTGAGTTTAATCCTTACATTGCTTCTCAACAATCACACAAGGAGTTTTATGACTGTCTCTTTCCCATTTAAGCCCAAACCCTCAAGCTCTTTGCACCTGAAATTCCCACTGACGTCATTAGAAATTCCTCACATGGGACTTGTAAGACTGTATGTGTGAGATTGTGTGATGAGGTGTTTTAACTCTGCATCTGGGTCAAATAGGTTGAAGAACAGCAGTGGCCAAGGCTGGCCCCATCCCTCCAGCCCAGACACTCATGACAGGGATGGAATAAGGGTTTAAAAGCAAGAAGTTCCAGACAATGGTGGGCAGCTCTGAGAGAGGTAATAGCAATGCAGCCCCCATGAGGCACTCCTGGAGGACTTTGGGAAAGCTGCCCTCAAGAAGGTTGTTGGCAGATTCCAGTGCCTACAAAGAGGCAGCAGGCCCTGCTACACCAGCCGGCAGGATAGGTTTGTCAAAGCCCTGAGGTGAGCTGTTAAGTGTGCTGTGTTGCACGCTTCTATCCCTTCCACCAAGGGCACCATTTCGGGAGAGTGCAGTGGGGGAGGCAACAGCCATGTGTACTGGGAGGTGGCTTACTTTTCTTTCTTCCTCCTGACTGTCAGGGAGTGAGGGGAAAGTACACAGATTTCATGAATGATTTCTTTGGTCCTCCCCATACAAGGCAGGAGTGAGGCATGCACACAAGTCGTGTGCTTTCCCCTTGCTCCCTGACAGTCCGGGGAACAGGAAGAAAAGCAAACAGTGTCAAGGTATGCATGGCTGCTGCCCCCCTTCCCAGTTCTCCCAAAATGGAGCCCTGGCCTCTGAGGGATATTGAATTGGGAACTATGCTAAAATGTCTTTCAGGGGTGGTGATCCAAGAATTTCCATCTCTTTCAAATACAGACAGGGCTTAATTTAGTATCGAGAAGCCTCCTGTTTATGTTGGCAGAGGTGTCCTGTGGATTTGGCAGTGCCCAGACAACAGCAGGTGCTGGATAGTGATCTACGGCATGTAACAGTCCCCTATAATTCCTGGAGTCAGAAATGTTCAAAATTCTTATGTGCCATGCAGATTGTTCGGATTTCCCTATTGATTTGTAATACAGCATAATATAAAGTGGGCTCATTTTTAAAATGTTTTTCGTATTGTTTTTTAAATGTTAATTGGGCATGCATTGTCCCCAGTGTCCCTCAGGGTCTGTGTATAGATAAACACCCATGTGTGTGTTACAGTGGGCCATTGTGAATTTAACAGTTATAGTTCCTGTTCTGTGCTGTCAAGCACAAGTGCAGAATCAGGTCAGGCAACCTGGAGGGCTGGGGCTAGGGTAGCTGCACTGGAAACCCAATTACTCTGTAACACGAGGCTATGCTTTTCAACTGCTGCCTCCTGTTCCTGGCAAGGAAAGAAAGTTCTGGTCACTTACCCCAGTGACAGTAGCATCTTCCTTTACCTGCTCATCTAGCTGAGGGGGGAGAAAAGAAGAGGGTTCACCTAAGGGAGTACTGCAGCTACAGCTAGAGAGAGTGCTGAGAGCAGGCATTCCTAGAAACAGGAGCCAGAAGCTAGCTAGGTCTGGCGGGCTGCTCAAATCAGCAGCAGAACACAGAGATGCCAGGGGCTGGCTGCCCTTAAGAGTGAAATTCAAGGCCAAAGAGTGAGACTTTCCAGTTCATTGTTTAAGACGGGAGTGGGCCAGGACCTGTCAGGCTGTTCCCCAATCTGGCACTCTGAGTGTAGAGATGGGTGCCCACAAGAGACCTTAAATACTTTGCCTCTATAGGCTTCTGCTTAAAAAATTCCCCAAGGTTACAGATTCCAAGACTGGCCTTGGGAGATACACTGCTAACATCAAGTAAATTAAGAAAAACCCTGAAAATCAGGAAGAAACACTTGAACTTCTTCCCAAGAGGTACGCCAAGCTCTTTTGCCATAAGGGAGCTTGAAAAAAGAAACAAAAAATTCAGAAAGCAAATTGTATCTCTGATAGCTGACCTCTCAGGCTAAGCAGGCACAGAGACCTCTTGTTATGTTCCAGGACACAAGAATCAAACCTCACCTTAAAAAAAGATGATTTTATTAATAAAACCAAAAAGATATACTTGATAAAGCAGACTTGGTTGCTAGGTGTTACAGAGCAACTAAGAAAAGAAGAGATCAAAACACAAAGGGTACGTCTAGACCAGGGGTCTCCAAACTTTTCAGCCCAAGGGCCGCATTAACTATCAAACAGCAGTTCGGGGGCCGACTACACACTTGAGGTCCAAATAAAAAACAATCAAAACATGGATGTTGTTTTTAATTATTTATTTAATATTATTTTATTCAGTTATTATTTAATAACACATTGATACACTACACATGAACACCTGTATTAGTGTGAATGGTGAAATTGTTTCCTGGATGCCAAAATAGAGCCCAGCCCACTAGTGACCTCATGAGAGAGCTAGCCAATAGGATAAGAACGCACTGGCCAATAGGGAGCAATTGTCCACGCCAAGTCCCAACCCCTCTTGCTGTGAGGGACGCGCAGAGCCCGGGCTCGGCCGTCGGTCCGCAGGGCGTGTGGCCGTCCGTTGGCGGCTCCGATCCCCCGCACCCCCGGCCGGGGAGTCTCGCTGCCCAGGGCAAGGGCTGCGCGGGTCCAGAGTCCCTCCTCCGTCCCGCTGGCTCCTCCGGCTTCCCTCTCCTGGCTGCCTGCCCAAAAGAAAGTGAGTGCCGGCCGCCCCCTGTCCTTCCGGCCCCTCCCCCTTTTGAGCCGGCACGCACGGAGCGTGCCGCTCACCCTGGCGTCCCTGCCCCTTCTCCTCCTGGGGTCCTGCCGCCTTCCTCGCCTGCCGCGCCTGCGGCTGTGCGCCCTCGCTCCCCTCCCCGTGGGCTTTCCCCTGGGCTCCGCTGCGCTGCGCCGCTCGGCGCTTCTCCGGGGGAGGGGCTGTCAGTGTGGGGAGTTTCTTCCCCGCCCCAGCTCCGCGGCGCTGCGCCGCTCGGCGCTTCTCCAGGGGAGGGGCTGTTAGTGCGGGGAGTTTCTTCCCCATCACAGTCTCCACGGGCCGGATGAGAGGGCCTCGCGGGCCGCAGTTTGGAGACCCCTGGTCTAGACTATAGGCTTTTGTCGACAGAAGTTTTGTCGATGGATACTGTCGACAAAGCTTCTGTCGACAAAGAGTGTCTAGACTACATCCAGTTCTGTCGACAAAGCAAGCTGCTTTGTCGACATCACAGTGTAGATACAAAGGACAGTGTAGATGCAATAACGCCTTCTGTCAATAGAACTCTGTCTACAAAGGAGTTATTCCTCATAGAATATGAGTCTTTTCCATTGGCTTTCCATGGACATAACTCACACGTTATGTCGACAGAACTCAGCGACAGTGTAGATGCAAGTATAGTTTTGTCGACAAAAGTCCCCTTTTGTCCACAAAACCCTCTAGTCTAGACACACCCAAAGAAACACAGTCTGTAACTTTGATATGGTGAATAGGGGAGGGAAGGCACATGGAATTCCTACAGAGAAGTTTAACCAAACAGCAAAATAAAGACAAATACCCTGATCTTAACTAAACATACATTTCTCTATCTACTCATGATCTGTACTGATCCATACTTCAAGGCCCAGTCCATTCCCATGCCCAATTTTTCTTGCATACATGGTAATTCTCTTTGATTACTTCATCTTGCTTCATCTTAGGGTACGTCTAGACTACCGAATTTGTCAACGGAAGTTTTGTTGACAGATACTGACGACAAAACTTCCGTCGACAATTTGCGTCCAGACACATGGAGTTCTGTCGACAAAGCAAGCCGCTTTGTCGACAGAACTCCGTAGTCTGGACGCAGTGTTACAGGCAATAACACCTTCTGTCGACAGAGTTCTGTCGACAGAAAGTGTTATGCCTCGTAAAATGAGGTATACCAACGTCGACAAAACCGCGGAGTTCTGTCGACGTTATGTCGACAGAACTCCACGGTAGTGTAGACGCTGGTATTGTTTTGTCGACAAAAGTCCACTTTTGTTGACAAAACTAGGTAGTCTAGACACACCCTTGCTTCCTCCATCTGCTAACTTAGAACTCACACAAAAGAACAACAGCCAGGTATCTATATTCAATTTAAATTTCAACAGTCTTTCCCATTGGCTTTCCTGGCTTTTTGCCAACACCCCCTAGCTACTCCCTAGTCACTGCTCCCATCCCTCACAGGGCCACTAACCCACAGAAAAATCAGTTGGGGGCTGCACATAAGTGAGAAACAAAAAAAACCCACCCCTTACCAGCATGAGTTCCCTAGTGCTGAAGGGAGTCCTGAGCCTTAGGGGCCTGATTCAGGAAAGCCAGAGGCTGCATCTGGCCCCCAGGCCTTCGGTTCCCCACCCTTGGTTTAAGACAACGACTGTCTTCTTTAGGCCCTGGTAACATCCAATAGTGCAAGTTTTTAGTCCAATCAGCAGGTTTGTTTAAAAACGTACTCTGCTTAATACAGCATATGAAATACTTAAATGTCCTAATTCATACTGAAGTCTAAGGCATGGAATTCTATATGTAATGCAACCTGGTAGATTTTAATAAAAATAATTATTGGATTGTGGAACACAAACCTGGATGGTTGGGGATTTTGGGGAACATAGGTGGCACCTACTAGAGGCAGGGGGAGGCTAAGTCTCCCCAAATCTTGTGCTGTCAGAGGGGAGTGCAGTGGCAGATTACAGCATGGGCCCATGGGTCCTGTGCCCAAATGCCCTGGCTAATTTGGAGCTCCCAGAAAAATCTCTCCTTGCCTCAGCCCTTGGGCTGTGGCTGGGGCTGTGGAGGGGGAACAGAGCTTTTCAGGTCTCTGTGCTGCAGTGGGGGAGAAAGGAAAGGTGGAAAGGAGTGAGCAGGGGGGTGGCATTCCAGGAGAAGAGGCAGAATGGAGTGGGGCCTTTTTGTGAGGGGGTAATCAAGGGGTGGTACTGTGGTCAAGGCCAGGGCTGAGATCTAAGCCTCCCTTTGTAGTCCCGACTGAACTCTCCCCCTCTGCCCCAGACAGAGCCATGGGAGAGCTGAAGGCAGCAAGCAGGGTGGAGCCTCAGCCAGAAGAGGTAGGGTAGGGAGATAGCTTCCCCAAGGGGAAGCTTCACCTACTGCTGAAGCCTGGAGACATGAATTAGTCCAGTGTGGTTTAAATTTTGAACTGTAATATGGCAACTTATGAACAGGTTGTGTTTCAGAACTTTGTTAGTAAGTTGGGGACTTCCTGTATGCCATCACGTGCCAACAATGCCCCTCTGCCATGTGCTCTGGGCAAACTGGACTCTCCTTCTATGCAAAAGAATAAGAGTACGTCTAGACTGCAGGGGGTTTTCACTCCACTGCATCCAGAGATCATGTTTGCTGTTCTGCTTTTTTTTGCGGAAGAGCAAACATGCTCTTTTGGATGCCCTGTCTTCCTCATTCCATGAGGAAGAAGGGATCTTCTGAAAGAGGGTTTTTTTTTTTTTCAAAATTTGACCCAGTGTAGATGGGCCAAATTTCAGAAAAGCCTCTTCTGGAAAAAGAAGTGGAAAAAGGTACGCAAAATGTGGAGCGCAAAAACGTTGTAGTGTAGACATACCTTAAATGGACACAAATCAGACATCAAGAATAGAAACATTCTAAAACTAGAAGGAGAACACGTCAGCTTTCCTGGACACTCAGTAACAGACCTGAAAGCTGCTATACTTCAGGAAAACCCCCCAGAAAAACAAACAAACAAACAAACAAACAAAAACAAACAAAAACCTTAAAAAACAGACTGCAGTATAAAACTGCAAAACTAGAACTCGCATGCAAACTCGACACTATCAGACTGGGTTTGCATAGAGATTGGGAATAGCTGGCTCTCTAAAAAAAGTAATTTTTTCCCTCCTCTTGGTATTCTAACCTTCTTATCCACTGTTGGGAGTAGGTCACTTCCGCCTTGATTGAACTAGCCTCATTAGCACTGGTCCTCTGCATAACAATACAACACTCCTGTATTTTTAAGTATACATCTCTGCCAAATTGAAGTTTCCACTTCATGCCTCTGACAAAGTGGGCTCCAGCCAACGAAAGCTTATGCCCAAATAAATGTGTGAGTCTTTAAGGTGCCACAGAACTCCTCGTTGTTTTTGCTGAAACAGACTAACACGGCTACCCCTCTGAAACATGATAATATTGAATCCAGTCTAACATCATAACATTAACTTAGACATCAAATACAACTACGCACCCAAACGCAAGTTTAACTAAGCAGGATGCATTCAGATATATGCGCTGTGACTGAACAGCATTCCCACAATTTAAAATTAAAATCAACACTTCCTAGCCATGTAGGAGGTCATTAAACATTTCAAAGCACCAGCCAGCATCTCTTTTTCTAAAAAGAGGTGTCAGAATGTTCAGCCAAATGAGCCATCCAATTGGCTTAACTCTCCTTTCCGCTTTCTAATTTGCTTTTAATGAAGATATAATTAAGAGGTAATGTCACTAGAGCAGAACATTGTCACAGGATAATGGCCTCCTGCTGCTACATAAATGGAAAATGCAGTAAATACAGAAGGAAAGCCAAGGCGTTTATGTTCAATGCAGGACACACTGATCCTATGACACTATCCTATTATAATAACTTTAGTTAGACTTTGCAGAATGAATGATGTTCAGCAGATTATCGTTTCTGGCCTCTGCCTGCTGCGTAGGAATCAGTGCCAATGCTCCTGTTGGGACTTTGCTGGGGATGGGAGCATGACCTTCTTCCGAGAGCTACTGGGGGGATAGGCTAACAATTGCTGACATTAACCTCATTCTCCAATTGCATTCTGTTTGCAAAAGGCAAAAGCAATTGCATGTTTCAGTGGATTGGTGCAAGGGAATAATATATCCATATTAGTATTGTTTTGAAAGGAAGTTTACTTTTAATAAGCTGCCCTCTGACAAGTATTATTAAACTTTTCCATGAATAATGTCTGTCTTCTGGCATCTGATTAGCAGATATGGAGTCGGTATGCCAGCAGTCACCACTAGGTACTACTACATTTCAGTGAGCAAAAATACTTCCATTGTAACACCCAATGTCACTTGTTCTTAGTTTTCCACAAACTTTGCATTTGGGGAGAAAATTGTCCACCCTAAGGTGATTTTAATATCCATAGATATAAGCCATATGATATCTTTAGCCATTTTTGCATTATTCAAAGTAACAAAATATACCATTTCCTAAAGCAGGGCTACTCAACTTTGAAAGCCCTGGGGGCCACAATGATACTCACAGCACATACTGAGGGCATACATGTGTGGTTGCATATGCATGCAAATATATATGCAAGTATATGCAAATAGCTTCTTTCACATTGAAAGGGCATAAATACAAAGCACTTCCCACAATGCCCCAGCGCTCCCAGCACCTCCTCTCTAGGGGCTAAAAATGCTGACACCCTGTACCCGGTCTGCCAGCCAGCCCATCCACTTGCGTCTTTCAATGCTCACCCCACCTGGGAGACACTTCACCGTTGTGGAGTGTGTTCCCAGTGGAGGCCATGTTCAGAGGATCCCTAGGGTTGCTAGATACATTCACAAAAAAACCCAAACATGGCAAGGGAAAAAAATGGTCCAGGGGAAAAAAAAAACCAGGGGACCAAACTTTTTTTTTTGTTGAGCAAAAAAAAAAGGTCACTACACCTTTAAATCCCCTCCCTTTTCCCACCCCCGCCAGATGTGGCAGGGGAATAACATCCCCACCAGCCTTCCGTCTGAGAAAACCAGAAATTTTTCTGTTTTTTTTTTCCAGACAGAAGACACAATTACTAGACTGTCCAGTCAAAAACCAGAAGCCTGGAAACCCTAAGGATCTCGCCCGCAGGCCAGGTGTTGAGTCCTGTGTAAACCCAAAATGCCCTGAGGGCCGCAAACAAATGGGCTGCATGTTGAGTAGCCCTGTCCTAAAGCAAAGCTAATTTTTGCAGGCAGAAAGCTGCATGAAATAATAGTAGTTATCCTAAAATATGGATAAACCTTGAAAGTTAACTTACTGTGAAATTAGTATGTGCTGAGATGAACTGCCTTTGCTCTGAGTGACAGCAGGAGGGTTACCTGATGATTACCTGTTCATTCCCTCTGGGGCACCAGGCATTGGCCACTGTTGGAAGACAGGATACGGGGCTAGATGGACCTTTGGACTGACCCAATATGGCCGTTCTTATGTTTTATGTTTGAACACTTTGGGTTTTGAATTCACAAACTAAAGAAAATAACTTTTATAGCACTCCATGTGCCCAAGTAATAATAGTCCCTACTGGTTAGCTCTTTTGGTCCACAGATCTCAAAGAAGGCCATCATCATTATCTTTAATTTACAAAGGGGGAAAGTGAATGACAAAGACATGAAGCGACTTCCCAAAATCATCCAGCAGGTAAAGTGGTAGAGCCAAGACTTGAATCCAAGCTTGTCACAGCCTAGTCCAGTGCTTGACTGACTAGCGCCAACTGCTACAAAGAGAAACTAGAGTATTGAAAGTAGTGTGAATGCATGTGACTCAGTCTGTTCCCATTGACTGCTGTAAATCTGGAGTAACTTCATTGGAGTAAGTGGAATGTTTCTGCATTGACATCACTGTCACCAAGGGCAGAATTTGACCCAGAGTTTGCAGTGTAACTTTGCCTAGGGTTACCAGGTAGACCTCCCCAAAATACCGAACACACTTGATTGTGGACGGGGAGGGGGAGCGACAGGCTGGGAGGGGAGTGGGGCTGGCTGGGAGACGGGGCTGGCGGGGGGACAGGGGCCGTGGGGCTGGCTGGCAGGAAGGGGGGTAGGAGGCGGGACTGTTGGGGGGGCGTTGGAGGCCACGGGGCTGGCCAGGAGGAAAGGGGGGCGGGAAGCAGAGCTTGGGGGAGGATCGGGGGGCTGCCCAGGAGGCGGGGCTGGCCAGGAGGAAGGGGGAGCGGGAAGCAGAGCTGGGGAGAGATTGAAGGCCGTGGCAGCTGGACGGGAGGAGGGGGAGCCTGAGGAAGGGGGGCAGGAAGCAAAGCTGGCAGGGGGGCAGAGCAGCCACTGGCCGCAGCCAGAGTCCAACAGGCCGCGCCCCCAGCAGGCATTCCCTCTAGTTGCTAGTAGAAGCTGGGCAGGGCCGGAGGAGTGGCTGGGAGCCACTTCCCCCGCCCAGCTTCTGTACGCAACCAGAGGCTCCCAACTGGGAGGCGGGCCGTGATTGGTGCTGGGAGCCTCTGGTTGTGTGCAGAAGCCCAGCGAGGGGAGTGGCTGGGAGTCCCAGCCATTGCCCCCACCTCGCCCTGCCCGGCTTTTTCACGGGTCTCCCAGAGTCAATTGCGGCCCACCTTTGCAGTCGCTCCCCTGCCCCCGCCAGGCTTTCCTCCAGTTCCCAGCCGGAAATTCAGAAAATACCGGACATTGCACATGTCCAGTATTTTCTGAATTTTTCTACTGGACAGAAGGAGCAAAAATTGGATGTTCCAGTAGAAAACCAGACACCTGGCAACCTGTGCCCTCTAAGTAACTGTTAGTTAGTGAACTTGGACTATGATTTCTTTAAAGGAACCCAGCACATCAAATACAGAAACTATACTCATGCAATATTAAATGTGCATGGTTACATACAATCATAGGACAGGAAGGGACCTCGAGAGGTCATCAAGTCTAGACTCTTGCATTCATAGCAGGACCAAGCACCATCTAGATCATTCCTGACAAAAGTTAAGAGTCCTACAGTAATGTTAATGCTGCTGGTTGCATACACAAGCCTGAGTTCTGTGTAGGTTCAATTTGTGGTTCCCCAATTTGTGTGTGTGTGAAAGGGGGGGGGGTGGAATTCAGCCACCAATTGAGTGTAGAGCAGCTTGGGACCATCCTTTGGCTGGGGATTGCCCTCTGGGAATGTTCCTCAGGTCACCTGCTATACCAGGAGCTGAAGGAAGTAGTATAGAAGTTGGCTGTGCTGGCTGGGGAGGTCTGGCTGCTTTCTGGCCCCTTTGTACCACAAGACTACCGAAAAGGAACCGCATTTGGGCACAAAATAGAAGCTGTATGGTATTTGCTATTCCTGTTCTTCTTATTATTCCTTGTTTTCTATATACACCATTAACGCACTCTTGGGCTCCTAAGTTCGATTTTCTTCACTGAGACTTATGTTCCTAAGTATCACAGCTGCTTTTGAAAATGGGTGTTAGCCTTCCAACTCACGTAGGCACTTTTGAAAATAACTCCCTGTGTCTGCAAAGCCCTGTCCTAAATAGGTTTGATGCAGAGTCATCCCAAGGGCTGTTCTGGGAAACACAGTGGCTCCTGGGGCACCGTACCTCCCAGAGCTCCTCAGAGGGCAGAGAAAGTGTGAACTGTGTTCCTCTCTTAATAGGGTACACACTATGACTAGCTCTATTGCCTTGTTCAAGGCAGTTGAGGGCTGTGTGTGAGGGTATGTCTACACTACAGTGCTATTTCGAATTAACTGCTGTTATTTCGAATTAACTTTGTAGTGTAGACGTACCCTGAGTCTACAAAGGGAGGTATTAGTGGGGAGCAGCCCTGGTGTAAGCAGGATCTGAATGAGCTCTTCCCTGACTTCTAGTGATGAGCTAGGGAAGAGGATGTCAGGAGCTAATCTTATTTGCATGGGCACAGCCACCCTCCCGAAGCATGCAGCATGAGGGGCTGCTTTGCCCAAATGAGTAATTTTGGCAGGTGTTGGATCACAAGACACTTTGTTATTGAGTGCAGGGGAAATAAAGGGTTGCTATCCTTGTGTGACGGTGCGTTGGGGTTTTCCCATCTCCTGCACCCCTGTAGTGGCACGAACAGACTCCACCAGCCACTAGAATAGAGGGAGTTTATTGCTTCTCCAGGATACAGCACAGCACAGATGTAATCTGGTTACAGGAATGGGGCTACGAGGCCTCAGTGCCCCCCCTTGAGATGGGGGGTGGCTGGGCCCTACAATCCCAGCCCCCTCCCTTGCTCCTTCTCCCCTGCTTCCCAGACAGAAACTAAAGACCGTCCCTTCCAGCCCTGCCCCCCAGCCAGGGCGGCATTCCACCTTCCTTTGTTCCTCTTCCTGGGGGGTAACTGGTAGAACAGGTTACCTCCCTGTCCCATCAGCTACTCGGCTGGGCCGTGGTACAGACAGTAACCAGTGGGGGTCACCCACAGCCCAAGCCTAGCAACCAGCAAGGTACCCACACTATGTCACAGCTTGTAGTGTGAATGAAGGGCAGCAGAACAGTGTTTGTCACACTCTGATTAGGGGATTCACCTTTACCTGGAATGTGCTTGCTAAGCAGAGAGTAGAGGTGCCGAAGTTGAGTAGAGGTGAGGGGCAGGTATTTCTACTTGGTGGAGAGGGATCTGCTTAAGGGTTCTAGACACCATTTGACCTGCCCACTGTGTAATAAGAGTTGATTAAGACACAACTGATAGTATTTTATTGCAGAGCAATGGACCTGAAATCACTGACAACCAGGTCTAAGCAGTAGACCTGCTCTGGGACAGTGTCACTTATGAGAGAGGCTATCCAACGTGTGTTAGCAGTGAGGCTCCGCCTGAAATCTCTGAAAGTTGTGTTAAGTGTGGGACCTCAAGACATCTTGGGGCTTCCTGCTTCTTCCTGCCCCACCACTCAGGATGGGAGCTGAATTCATGTGAAAACACCTTTGAATTCTGGTTCACCACCAGCCAAAGACAACTTTGAGTGAGGTGCAGTGGAGGGAGAAAGAAGGGATATGTTCAAGAAACTTTTGTTTGTTGAACGCTCTCTCTGCAAGGTGAGGTAAAAGATATGGCCCAAAGTCTCTGTGGCGCAGAATTGCACAACTTTGACGCTGTCAACAAGCAACGTTATTTTCAAAATATGCCAAATACAAGATAATCCCATTTCAAAATGAGATAAAAAAACAAGCAAATCCCCTCTCCCCTCAATCAATGTGACTGGATTAATCTCATCACCCATTCCCATTCTCCTGTCAAATAGAGGAGAGGAGCATGCAGAATATGGTGCTGGATTTCTGCCCACATTGGCTAATAGCCATTAAGGTACCTCTTCTCCATTAATGCATCTAGTTCTTTTTTGAACCCTGTTATAGTTTTGGCTTTCATAATCACAACATTCTCTGCGAAAGAGTTCCATTGGTCGACTGTGAAAAAATACTTGCTTTTGTTTGTTTTAAATCTGCTACCTATTAATTTCATCGAGTGACTCCGAGTTCTTATATTATTTGAAGGTGTAAAAATACTTCCTTATTCAATTTTTCCACATCATTCTTGACATCTGTCATATCTCCCCTTAATCATCTCTTTTTCAAACAGAAAAATCCCAGTCTTTTTAATCTCTCCTCGTATGGAATGTGTTCAGTACTCCTAATGATTTATGTTCGCCTTCTCTGTACCTTTTCCAAAACCAATATATCTTTTTGAGATTGGGTGATCAAATCTGCACACAGTATTCAATATGCAGGCATATCATGGATATATACAGAGGCAATATTATATTTTCTGTCTTATTATCTATCCTAGTCCTAATGAGACCCAATATTCTGTTAGTTTTTTTTTTATTGTCACATGGAGCAGGTATTTTCAGACAACTATCCACAATGACTTTGAGATCTCTTTATGGAAGGGTTCAGATGTTATCTGAACCCTTCCATATAGACCCCATCATTTTGTATGTGTCTTTGGGATTATATTTCACCATGTGCATTGCTCTGCATTTATCAGCATTGAATTTCATCTGCCATTGTTCTGCCCAGTCACCCAGCCACTGTGTAATCCAGTCACCTGTGTCACTCTTTGGAGTCTGTTTTGGACTTAACTATCTTGAATAAATTTGGTATCATCTGAAACTTTTTCCAGCTCACTCTACCCTTTTTTCCAGCTCAGTTATGGATATGTTGAACAGCACTGGTCCCAGTACAGACCCTTGGAGGACACCACTGTTTATTTCTCTCCAGTCCCACCATTTATTCCCTTTGTTTCCTATTTTTTTACTAGAGTACCTGACATTACTTTCAGGATCATCTAATGATTCTTAGTTTACTTTAATGACAAGCCTTTTGATATCTTAATCACCCTGCTTCTGTTTATAAATGAGCTCTCTTCCGTGAAGGAGATGCTGCTCCCAGCTTCCAAATTCATCACTTGTCACACTCAGGCTGTTAAGAGCTATATCTGGGACTAGGATGAATAGACCTCTGGTACAAAATTCAGGTGCGGGGAGTTGCAGTCCCTTCAACCTCCCCTAAATGGAGCCCCTGCTTCTCCCCCATCCTGGACAGCAACAAGGCTCAGGGCTTTTTCTATTACCCTCCAAAATTGTAATTGTTTTTAACAAGGAGAGGACCCTCCACTCTGCCCCTGCTCACCATCCCCCTGTACTGTCCTGCCAGAAGAGTGGGGTGCCCAGAGTCCCAGACTCAGGAGCTGAACAAAGTTAAAATAAAACATTTAAGTCTTTTTACAGTCCCGTGCACGCTGCTAATAGGCACAGTCAGACAGCAGGGGAGGAGAGGGGAGGGAATTCACAACCCTACTCTACCCAGACTGCAGCCAAATCACTTGAATCAAGCTTTCATTGTGATTGGCTGGAATGGGTGGACTCCAGGAGCCAATCAAAAAACAAGAAGCTACAAACCACAGTATAACTGACTGCAAACCAAACCAAACCAAACACACACTATCCAACAAGTAGTCAGATGCCAACTCAGACTGAAAAAGCTGTATTTCAATCTGGTTTAGGCAGAATGGCATCACTGCCTTGCAGAGTTTTCCCAAGCTAATGCTGGGCTATCCCCATCCTTTTATTAAAAGTTTATTTTCTATACACAGACTCTGTGCTTCTGAGAGGGGCAGTATTGCCTCTCAAAATGGCTTTGTGTTGCACTGATTGTTAAAATGGAACCCCTAGATATTAACCCAGCCCTTGTCACTGCAGAAAGGTCACATGCTATCAGGAGAACTTGTGTGAGGAGGGAGTCTCACACAGAACCCTTCATAGCAGGTGCAAGTTAGCGCAATACTTTGCATTGTTCTTGCCTATGTGAGTGCCCTGGCATCACCCAGGAAATACAACTGGGCCTGGCTTATGTGATCCCAGGCAAAGGCCAAGTTAACTTTGCTGTAGGAACTTTGCATAAATAGCAACAAGGGCAAAACTCTCTTCTTTGTTCCTAACATCATGTATCTTCAGGGCTATCCTATACTTCAGCATGTCACCAGAGGGCTGTCACGAGGACAAATGGATTATGCTGTACATTGAGAATGAAAAAATGCCATTGGGGGAAGAGCAAGAACTGATGAGTTTCCCTTTAAACGAATAGAAAGCTTGTGAGACTTCCCCTTGCCCCGTAGGAACACTGTACTTTCCAGTGGACAGCAGTATGAATTACACCTATTGGTGGAAATAAAGATATTTTACAGCTGTCCAGACTGAGCTATGATTGATTAGCAATCTAACAAATCATTCCATTCTTTTCTTCCCCCTGGTCTTTAAGCTACACTGCACACCACATTCATTTTTCCTTTAAAGATGCTAAAGAGGGGGGAAACAACCACCATAACCATATCACAGATGAGTTTTAAAATTCCCTGTAATTTTCCTCCACTTGGTTGTTAGGATAAATGGAAAGCACAAATGCAGCAGATGTTCCCTGTGAGGATGTCTTTGGGAGCCGGGCTCATGAGCATTAAGTATGTATTATAAGATGATAGATTACTGCACTGGAACCAAAAATAACAATTTCATCACAAGATGTGGAGTGTTGGGAGAGGGGATAAGGAGCAAACTTGTGCTGATTCTGGAAAGGCACTGCTATGAAAGGCGCTATGAAACATTATTTGGCATGATGTGTCAGGGGTACAGGAACAGAGTATCTCCAGCAGGAGAAGGTGAAATTGTAACAAATCAGAATGCATGCTCTTTTCTCTGTTGATATGTTGTCGTTCTCCTATTACATTATAGGGGAACATCTTTTATCTCTTGGTGATTAGGGTGGGATGCGACACTGCTAATGCAGAAGGGAGCTGTAATATCAAGAAGACAACCGTGAAATAGCACATTACACACTGAACTGAACAGCAGGCTCATTTACATTCTGTTAATTTGGAAATATGGAAACTCAGGAACTGTGCTCTCTCGTGGTGTTTCCTTATTTGGACAACATGGGAGTTTCATGTATGACAATTTAGCATTTAACTGGGACAAGAAGTGCAAATGCCAGGAGTGAATGTTTCAGAACAGACAGCAGTGATGACAGCTTTCTTTGTAAATACCATGTGCTGGAAACCGACTTTACGCATTGTACAGCACATTCTGCTTTCAGTGTCTGGGCCTGATCTGACAGACCTTTACACACACCAGTTACCTCTTAGCCCCGGTCTACACTAGGGAATTATTTCGAAATAGCACCCTTACGTCAAAATAATACGTGGAGCGTCCACACTACCAAGCCCGTTATTTCAAAATAAGGGGGCTGGTAATTTCTACATCTGTACGCCTGCTTTCCTCGGGGAATAATGCTAATTTTTAAAGTTATTTTTGCTCCCAAAGGTCTCTCTCAGTTGCAGCTCTCACCACTCTGGCCAAAGCTGGCCTCTCTACTGCTCCTCTTTTCCTGTGGAACTTTAAGCTCCAGGCAGCAGGAGAAGGGCTTGCCCCAAGTGGTGAGCTGCAAAAGCCCCGTGTGACACAGCAGCATCTGAGGGAACCATGAGTGACCCCAGTGCTGCCTCAGAGCCTCCCACAGCTGTCAGCACTCCTGTTGCTACCTCAGCTGCCACTGGCCAGGGATGCAGGAGAGCTCTGGCCTGGACTGGCGCAGAGATGCTGGACCTCATTGAAGTCTGGGGGGAGGAGACCAACCTCCAGGATCTCCACACTAGAAGAGAAATACAGACATCTATGGCCAAATTGTCACTAGCCTGGCTGACAAAGGCCATCACTGGACACTCATCCAGGTCCAGATGAAGGTCAAGGAGCTCCAGCAGGCCTATCACAAGGCCAGGGGGCAGAGTGGATGCTTTGGGGCCGCACCACACAACCACTATTTCGAACAGATGGATGCCATCCTGGGAGGGGGGCCTGTCACCTTCCTCACTCCTCGTCATTGTGGAGTCCAGCCAGGACAGGCCCAGTGAGTGCCTCCAGGAGAGAGGGGGAGGAGGAGGAGGAGGAGGAGGAGGAGGAGACCATGCCTCACTCTGGAGCTAGTCCCTCCCTGCGAGGATGTCTCCTAGGCTTTGGATGAACCTGGGAAGGCACTTCAGGTGAGTTCTACAGATTTACCTACCTACATGCGGGGGGCAAGTGGTGGGCTGTGAGGGGCTGCATGCTCCTCACACAGCCTACTTGGCCCTGGAGGCCACATGACAGCCTGTGCACATGGGTGCACATGGAGCGCCACTCCAAAGCATTCAGCCCTATGATGCTCTCACACAGGAACCCCTTGCATCTTCTCACAAGGCTCCTGGACCTTCCCATGACAAGCCACTACTAAGGAGGCTGGGGTCATGCAGCAGTGTCATCTTGAACAAGGTTCGGTTCTAGGACCGGTTTTGTTCAATATCTTTATTAAGGACCTGGATGAGGGGATAGATTGCACCCTCAGCAAGTTTGCAGATGACACTAAGCTAGGGGGAGAGGTAGATATGCCTGAGGGCAGAGATAGGGTCCAGAGTGACTTAGACAAATTGGAGGATTGGGCCACAAGAAATCTGATGAGGTTCAACAAGGACAAGTGCAGAGTCCTGCACTTGGGACGGAAGAATCCCAAGCATAGTTACAAGCTGGGGACCAACCAGTTAAGTAGTAGTTCTGCAGAAAAGGACCTGGGGGTTACAGTGGATGAGAAGCTGGATATGAGTCAACAGTGTGCCCTTGTAGCCAAGAAGGCTAATGGCATATTAGGTTGCATTAAGAGGAGCATTGCCAGCAGATCCAGAGATGTCATTATTCCCCTTTATTCGGCTCTGGTGAGGCCACATCTGGAGTATTGTGTCCAGTTCTGGACCCCCCACTACAAAAAGGATGTGGACGCATTGGAGAGGGTCCAGCGGAGGGCAACCAAAATGATTAGGGGGCTGGAGCATATGACCTATGAGGAGAGGCTGAGGGGATTGGGACTGTTTAGTCTGCAGAAGCAAAGAGTGAGGGGGGATTTGATAGCAGCCTTCAACTTCCTGAAGGGAGGTTCCAAAGAGGATGGAGAAAGACTGTTCACAGTAGTGACGGATGGCAGAACAAGGAGCAATGGTCTCAAGTTACAGTGGGAGAGGTCCAGGTTGGATATTAGGAAAAACTATTTCACTAGGAGGGTGGTGAAGCACTGGAATGGGTTACCTAGGAAAGTAGTGGAGTTTCCATCCCTAGCGGTGTTTAAGTCTCGGCTTGACAAAGCCCTAGCTGGGTTGATTTAGCTGGGATTGGTCCTGCCTAGAGCAGGAGGCTGGACTTGATGACCTTCTGAGGTCTCTTCCAGCTCTATGGTTCTATGATTCTATGCCGGCATTCAGGAAGCATCTGCTCCTGGTCAAGTGCAGCAATGTAGAGGAGATTGATCCGCTCCATGGGAACCTGTAGGAAGGAGGAAAAGGAGGCGACCCCCCAGTGGCACTCTCTCCATCGAGCAGCATCTGCTGCTCACACACAACTGCCCCAACAACCTCCAGCCCTCTTCTTCAGTGGGCAGAGATAGAAGTTCTCTGCAGCATGCCGCCAATGCTGGACTCAGCACATGTGGGACACAGAAGGTAGCCAAGCCACCACATCCTCCCCTCCCACCCACAGGCTCCTGGGCTGGCCAGCACCTTCCAATGCCTGTTTGTGCCTGGGCTGTGGGCATAGCGATGCTCCCTTGGTACATCTGTGCCCCTGAAGGAAAGTGCCCACTGGATAAGCAACACGTGGCCTTGCTTGAAGCACATCACCATTGTTGGAACAAAGACCTTTGGAGTCAGCTTGGAGATTAGGGCTAGGCTTCATACTTTGTGTCTCCTAGGATGACTGCCCTTGTAACTTTCTTCACAGCTGGGCCAGCTGTGAGCTTGACATGTCCCCCACCTCCCACACCATCTGCACGACTCTGTGGGATCCACAGGTGGAAAAGAACCCACGAGGTCCTGATGCGGGAGCAGATGGCCTGCCTGCAGTCCCTCATCCGGGGGCTCAATATGAAGCACCAGGAGTGTGCCATCGACTGGGAGCAGAGGAAGGCTGCCTAGGACCAGCTGGAATGCCAGAATCAGGCCATGTGCTTTTATCTTACCTTGGTGATGGATCCATGGCCTTGTGTATGGAGCAGGCCACCAGCCACCTCCCCATGCTCTCCCATGGCTTCCCCTCCTGACCTCCCCAGGGGAGGCCCGGGCCCCAGAACATGTGATGCTGAGACCTCTCAGGCAGCCAAAGCCTCCTGACCAACCTCCTACTGTCCCAGCCCCATCTCTGAGCCTCCCTCCCCCCCCCCCAATAAACAATCCTGCTTCAGAAGAGAAGGATTTATTATTTGCTCTGCAGTACAGTGGGAGGGGGGAAGGTGGGGCAGTAGGGTAGGGGAAGGCAGGGGTGAGGGAGGAAAGGCACACAGAGGGAATACAGGGGCCCTTTGTGGAAGGGGACAGAGGAGAGTCTCACAGCTGGTGTGGCATGAAACTCTCCCTCAAGGCCTCCCTGATAAGTTCAACCCCTTGATGGTGCTGGAGTCCAGCTGCTAGAATGTCCTGGCCAGCTGTTCAGTCCCTGCCCCCCACCATGGCAGAAAAGTCTCCCCTTTGCTCTCACACAGGTTGTGGAGCACACAGCAGGCTGCCACCACAAAAGAGATGTTACACTCACCCAGATGGGTGAGGAGACTCCTGAATCCCTGCTTGAAACAACTGAACATACACACTCTACCACCATATGGCACCTGCTCATCCTGGCACTGAAGTGCTCCTTGGTGGGGTCCAGGCTGCCCAAGTAGGGTTTCATGAGCTAGGGGAGCAATGGGTAGGCTGCATTGCACAGGATGTTGACGAGCATTTCCACCTCCCCGACTGTGATGGCACAGTCAGGGAAAGAAATGCCAGCAAGCATCTTTCTGAACAGACAGGAGGACCCTCTGTAGCAAAAGCCTCACTCCTGGGTTCCTTGCTGTGCCAACAGGCAGCCCCATAGTCATGCTCCTGGCCCCACAGGGCAGCCGTGCTGCCTTCTAGTCCCACTGGGCAGCTGTGCCGCATGGTGGTAGCATAGCTGCTAGGCAGCCTCGCTACCTTTGGTCTTGCTGGGCAGTTTCATTGCTGGGTTCCACCCTGCTGCTTCTTGCTCCCACAGTGATGCCAGCGGGTGGCAGCCCTACTTCTGGGCTCCCCCACTGCAAGGTTCCCAGCCACCAGTCCTCTACCGGGACTCTCTGGTCCTTGGACATCTGTGGGCCTGCTGGACCCAGGGGTGTTGCTGGATCAGACAGTCCCAGTTAAGTACTAAACTTGATCAGGCTCAAGTTCTCCTGTATTTTGGAGGAATTTTCCTCTCGCCTTCGATATTGTAGAATCACAAATTACCATGCTAGGAAAAGACCTTTGGATCAACCAATCTCAAATCTGTGCTGAGCAGAATCTTTTACATTAATCTCCCTAACACTTTAGCCAGCCTATTTGTGCATCCCTCTGATGATGGTGAGCCACGTTCAGTAATTTACTAAGCAGCTTATTCCATTGCCTGAGCAACAGCCCTTACTATTAAGATATGTCTTGTGTATCTAAATGGAATAATTTCTTTTCGCTTTTACATTTACTGTCTCAGCTACAGGGAAAGTCCATTCTGATGCCATACAGATATTAGCACAATCTTATCCTGTTCATCTCAATAGCACCTTTTCCCTCCAGCAATATAAATGACATTCCATCAGCCTGTCTTCATGTGCTAGATCCTCTTTTCTTTCTCATTTTAGTTGCCTGCCTTTGCGTGCTCCCTAACTTTTTAATGTCCTCTTTAGAAGGAGAAGCTTAAAAATGTATGCAGCTTTTCAAGTGAGGCCTCACCCAGACTATATAATGCTTCATTTATTGCTTCTTTTGTCATACAAGATATTCCTCTATATATATGCAGTCTGGGATAGCAATTGCTTATATTGCAATATGCACTCATGTGCTCTTTATTATCCATTACAAATCCCAGGTCTTTTCCTATATTAATGTTTTCTAAATAGTAGTCTCCCGTTTTATATCCATGTTCATAGTGGTTATTTTTCCCTAGGTGCATTACTGTCACATTTATCAATAGTAAATAAATCTAATTTTGTTGATGTCTGTCCATGTTCCGCGTTGGACAAATAGGTGTACAATTAAGATTTACTAGCCCTAGCTTTTAAAACATATATAATATTTGTTTTCAACACCAAATTGTCTGATAAGGACCAAAAGTAAAATATACAATGGAGAGTAAGCAAACTTTGAGAGATAATTGGGGTTGGGAGGGACAAACCATAAAGGGAGCAAAAAAAATCTAACCTTATCTTGCAAAATATTATGAAGTCCTTTAGTACCACCCTTGCTAATGTCCTCTCACTTTAATTGTTATTAATTCATGCTGTCTGGAGGACAACAATTCCATTACATGACAGCTTTTGCATAACTTGCTACAACTTGATTTTTTAAATGATTTTGATAGATAATATTGATGTTTGTGCAAATGTGAAAATACAATTTGATAGAAATCTGAAAAATTCTTAAAACAAAGTAATAGGCAGTTGCACTAATTATTTTGAAACAATAGATGTTGAAATTCAAAAAGTTAACACTGCAAAGCCATTAAAACACATTTTTTTTAATCTGTTCTGCTGTATATAGTGAAATTGACATTTACTGACACTTATTTGAAATAAAATCTAATCCTTCCAAGCCTACATTTGAAGGCTTTGATGTTGGTTTTTCTTCTGCTCTGGAATGAAAACAAAACTTTTGGAACACTTTTATGAAATGGAATTGTGTTGAAATGGCTGTTTTCCAATAAAAAAAATGTGCTTTTCAGTTTGTGTTTGGATCTGTCTCTCTCTCTCTAGTCAGAAAGGACTAAAAAGCCTGAGACCTAAAAAATCATTGAAATCAATACATCTTCAAAAAACAGCAAATTCCATTTAATCAAAAATGTACTAAGCAGATCTATTATTATTACATTTGTGCCTAAAGGCCTCTCCCAAGATCAGAAGCATATTGTACTTGGCACTAGAATGGGTACATCATAAAAGACAGCCCGTGACTCAAAAAAGCTTGCTATCAAAGAGGTGGTCAAAGTATATAGTATAGGAGGACCAAGAAAGTTAGGTATTTTCAATGGAGCACTTATAAAGAAATGAAAAATGTTGATTCATGTGAAAATTTTAATTGATTTTTTTCAATGAAATGAAGGAAGGAACATTATGGAGAAGGGATACATTTTCTTTTCTGGTGGAAGAAATTAAGAAGGGAAGATTAGGAGGTGGGGAAGGGAATGAAAATGAAACATTTTTTACTTCTTGAAAATTTCAGCTAAAATGAAAATCTTCTAGGAAGATTTTCATTTTGGAAATAAATCATATTTGATCCAAAAAATCAAGTAGTTCTGACAAGTTTGGGAGAAAGGAAATACTGTTTTCTCAAGGGGGATTGAGTTATACAAAGATTAAGGACCTGATTATTCAGCAAAACACTTGTGCACGTGCCTGAAGTCGAACCTATGCCAACATCTCTGTCATAATCAGAAGTGTTGACCAGCACCTGGTGACTAAGGGGTTAACTCATGTACCTACCCAAGGTGTTGGGCAGTCAGCCAATAACAATGCAGGTAGGAATTTCAAACTGGAAGAGAGGGGTTTTTCTCTCTCTCTTCTTTGTTTGAGATCAGAGCAGTTTCTCCCAAGTATTGAGAGAGATGGGAGATGTGTGTCTCCAAGAATGGACTTCTTAAAATATTTAAGTAGAGAAAAGTTTAGATAGTCCATCAGGGTTTATTGTTTTCCTTGTCTGCGGGTTTGGAAACCATGTCTAAGCTTGTTAACTTGTTTTTTTTTTCTCTTTTGTAACTACGCCTTATAGCCCAGAGTTTTTCCCTGAGTCTCTATATCAGTGTTTCTTAAACTGTGTTCTGCGGCACACTGGTGTGCCGTGAGGCAGTCAGAGGTGTGCCGCAGAGAACAACAGAGTTCAACATGGTCACCCTTAAAGGGACAGGAGACTTTTTTTTTTTTGGTCAAAAACTTTCCCCCCAACCCCTTTTTTGTTTGTTTGTTTTTTTGCTCAACAAAAAGATCCTTGGTGTTCCTCATAAAAAAAGTTTGGTGTTCCTCAGTCTTAAAAAGTTTAAGAAATACTGATCTATATCAAATGGTGGCTCTTTCCATCTAGCCAATTTACTGTGTTTTCAACTGTAGTTTTGTTTTGATAATAATTTTTTTTTAAATTAATCGGCATTGGTTGATCGTTGCGTCCTTAGGACTCAGTGCCTAGTTACCAGAGCAGAGTCCATTGTTGTCTGTGAATTCCCTCTGCTTTTCCCAACTCCAAGCAAAATGGAGGTTAGGGCAGGGGGGAAAGTTTTACCTTACGGAGGGGATTTCCCAAGTGATCTCTTCCATGATTTTCTTGGAATTACTTAGGGGGGGTGGCAGCAGATTCCCCAAAATCTGGGTATTTGGATTTGGGGGGAGGAGGGGAGTTTTTGTACCAGAGCCTATAGAGGCCAGGTTTTGGAGTGCTCTTGCGGGCCCCCACTTCTGCATTTGTTGTGCCAGAGTGGGGAACAGCCTTGACAGTCCCATTTACTTCAATCAGTAAGTACTTTGCTGCACATGAACAAACTTAAGCATGTGCTTAAATGCCTTGCTGAATTCGGGCCCAAGGCTACATAACAGACAAAAACCCACAGCTGGCCTGTGCTGGCACATTTGGGCTACAGTGCTGTTTCATTGCTTTGCTGCATAGAGTTCCAGGCTCAGGTTTGGAGCCCAGCCTCTAGAACTCTGTGTGGTAGGAGACAAGCTCAGACTCCAGTCTGAGTCCAAAAGTCTACACAGCAATGAAACAACCACAGCCTGAGCCTGGCAAGGACAAGTTGGTTGGCACAAGCTAGCTGCAGATGTCTAGTTGTTGTGTAGACAAAGCCTTAAAGTCATATATGCCATGACTGTTCAAGAGTTAGAAACTTAACATAGATCTAGTTGAAATCCTGGCCCTACTGAAATCAATGGGAATTTTGTCAGACCTCTGTCCATTTTCTGTATGCCTAATGTCTCCAATCCTACTGTGCATCTTAAAGTGTCAGCTCCAATGAGCTCACATTCTAAAAGGCAGCCAGGCATAGACACCTCCTTTTGTAGAAGCTGTGAAGGGATAGCTAGGGATAGATTTTGCTTATTCAAAATTTGGCAAGATCTGACCTCAAGATCTTCTTTTTAAATGCTAACTCTACACATGTAATTAAGATTGTGGTGGGGTCAGCAGGGAAAGTGAATTTCTTTTAAAGTAAATATCTAGCAGTTAGGAGAGTAATTAATGCTGCTAGCGGGGCTAGTAATTCACTTAACCATGTCTCAAAAACTGTTCTGTACTCCTCTATGGGCTCTAGGCCAGGTTTAGCCCCACTAAACTCATGGCTTTCATTTTATTCCCTGGCATGTTCTTCTTATTTAAGCTTTATTTTCAGCCAGCAACATAGAAAAAATATTTCCTGCCTGAAGCCTTGTTTTCCAGATCAGTGATTTGAGATTCTACTCCTAGTAACTTAAAGAGAATATTTTCCACTTTGCCCTCAATAGCACAGAGAGACACCTTTAACTCACCTGGTCTTTTTTGCACCACATCCAAGCTCTTGAAAAAATGCACATTTTCTGTGGCTAGAGGATGTAGTACTGCCACCTGTGGGATCTCACTCATGTGAATTCAAGGAGACTTCCTTAGGGGTTAGAGGCTTGTTTTAAGCTACAGCCAGCATTTTCTTAACTTCTTAGTGGTTCTTCTTCTATCTTCAGGCAAAATAACTATCTGGCAAGCTGATCCAGTGGCAGAAATGGACAGAAAGAGCAGGTTTTGCAGAACTCGGCCAGACAGCCTGCATCCCTTGCTGCTGCTGCTGCTGCTGCTGCTGTGTGCTTAAAAAACATCTCTGAATTTAATTCTTGGGGAGGTTACATTTTTCTATGGATTTATTTATTTATTTTCTCCAGATTTATTTTACTTTTGGAGAGGATGGGTCAGGGAGGAATTTTAGTGCAGGTGACGATACAGAGTTAACAGCTTCAGAAACTGAGCCCCTGCATTTATTCACACAACAGGTAAAACAGGGAAGTAAAATTGAAAATATTCAGAGCTATTTATTTGTATCCTAGCACTGCCTGCAAGCCACAATGGAGGCTGTGCCCTTTTCCCCAATTGTGCTAGGCACATTCTCAGCTGATGTAAATGACAGTTTCTTAACCTTCCCAGGCTCTATACACCTTGGCTGCATCTAAACTGGCAAGTTTTCCCACAAAAGCAACTGCTTTTGTGGAAAAACTTGCCAGCTGTCTACACTGGCCACTTGAATTTCCGCAAGAACACTGACGATCTCATGTAAGATTGTCAGTGTTCTTGCGGAAATGTTATGCTGCTCCCATTTGGGCAAAAGCCCTCTTGCACAAATGCTTTTGTGCAAGAGGGCCAGTGAAGACAACGCGGTATTGTTTTGTGCAAAAAAGCCCCAATCGTGAAAATGGCGATCGGGGCTTTCTTGCGCAAAACCGCGTCTAGATTGGCACGGACGCTTTTCCTCAAAAGTGCTTTTGTGGAAAAGGGTCCGTGCCAATCTAGACGCTCTTTTCCACAAATGCTTTTAACGGAAAAACTTTTCCGTTAAAAGCATTTGCGGAAAATCACGCCAGTCTAGACGTAGCCCTTTAGTGAGCCTGACTTGTCTTGTGTTCCCCAAGTTTCACCTCCCTGAAAAACTATTTACTTACATAATCAAAGATAAAAATACAAAAGAGTCTCAGCACTCTGTTACTGAAAAATTGGTTTCTTTCTCATTTTTACCATATTATTATCAAATAAATCAATTGGAATAGAAGTATTGTACTTACATTTCAGGATACGGTATATAGAGCAGTATAAACAAACCTTTCATTGTGTGAAATTTTAGTTTGTACTGTCTTCGCTAGAGGTTTTTAATGTAGCCTATTGTGAAACTAGGCAAATATCTAGATGAGTTGATGTTTTGCGCCCTGCAAATCTGGGGGTATCTGCTTTATTTCCACAGGTATTCACAGCTGCTCACTTTTGTGGATACATATGCAGATACAAACTTTGTATCCAAATGGGGCTTTACTGATATACATCCTGAAAGATATCTGAGTTCTCTGGTGAAGTCAATGGAGCTATGACCATTCACTCCAACTGTGGATCTGCCCATAATGAAAGATGATTCCTGCTCTGATGAGGGGACTCAAAGAATCAGAGTGAATTGATTTGGCCAGGACCAAAGAGCAGGTGAGCAGCTGAGCTGAGACTACAACTCAGATCTCCTAGCAACTCTGGCTAGACCACACCTCTGTTTTGGAAAGGCTACATATGCACAGTGCTATGAAAGGCTGGTCTGCTCAATCTCTGATTGCAGGGTTGTTGTAGCCATGTTGGTCTGAGGATATTAGCAAGACGACATCAGGATTAGACTAGTTCTGATGAAGGGTTTTGATTTATTTGCGGGGGGTTTTTTGGGGGGGGGGGGGGGTGGAGATGAGCAAAGCAGTTGTCCAGCACAAAATCACCAACTCATTTCTGACCAACCATGAAACAAGTATTCGTATAGGACCTCATTTTTCTCCCCATTGCTGCTTAGGAGTTCAGCAATAATCATTTTCTGTTTGTCATCTCTCCTAATTTTCAGCTACACTTTTTCTTACTTCTCCTCAACTCTTAAAAGGAGGGTCTATTGCAGACTATTCCCAAATAAATGCTTATGAGGGTGAAGGTGCATGTCAGACATAGGAAGACTTATACATTTTTTGTAATGCAGTGTTACATCAAAACTTTTACAGAAATCATGACAAAGCACATGTGCTATGTGACCTTTTTCACAGTCTTTAATTACAGTACATTTTAAAAAGTCTTGGATTTTCTGACATGGTCTGTGTTTAGGCTTGGCAGGAACCAATTTTGATTTTGATTTCAAAGAAACAGTTATATTCTTTATAATTAATTTTAATTTTAGCCTAGGTAAATATTTCTCAACCAGCAAAATTCCATTTAGGAAAGCATCTCCTATTATTATCACCTGTAAAAGGCTGAACCCTTCTTAGGTGCTGCTGGAATGGCTTCAGTTAGATGGTATCTGCTAACAATTCACGTGGCACTGTATTTCTCCCTAAATCTATATGGGATGGGAGATGAGAGAGTTTTTATTAAACTGTTCTTAACATAAAGGACCAAGAGCTTGAACCCATGTAATTACCTTTTCTTTCATGTGTCACAATGGAGTAGTACATGTCATAAAGTCAAATTTAGAGTAGTAAAGAAAGAAAGCGGGGGGAGAAAGGGAGAAGGGGAGGAATCTACAATACTAATTATTAGCAATTAGGAAAGATGTTGAGTGAACAAATAGATGCATTAAAAATTCCTTGGTTCGTATGACACTGAGTTTACAGGAATATAGGAGAAGGTTGTTGTGAACATATTGTACATTTAGATAAAACAGGGAAAACCCATCTGGGATATGATTAAGTGTTAAGTACAAGATCATTAATAACATAGTATGCCTTCTAGAATAAAAAATTATTAGATTAGTGGAAACAACAGCAGGTTAGCCTCTGGGAATTTAAGTGAAGGGGAGGATTTACATAATCAAAATCAGCACAGCAGCAGTGGTGTCTAAGGCAGCAGTTCTCAACCAAAGGCTTGGGGGTCCATGAGCAGGTTTCAGGGTGTCCACCAAAATAAACCAGGGAGCAGGGTCAGCATTAGACTCACTGGGGCTCAGGGCAGAAAGCCAAAGGCCGAACAACTTAGCTTCAAGAGGTCCCTTATGGTGTGGGGCCCTGGGCAATTGCCCTGCTTGCTAACCTCTACTGCTGGTCCTGGCTTTTAATCTACTGGATATGCAGAACAACGACTTTTGTGGCACAGGTGGGTTGTGGAATTATTATAGTATGTTGGCCAGGGAGGGGTGATTCAAAAAGAAAAAGGTTGAGAACCCCTGATCCAGGGGAGTGAGAGTCAGGAGAAGATCTGGGCTGTATTCCAAACAGTGCAGCTGATTCAGGCTGTGATCCAGCAAAGGGACCTAAAACCCTCTTGCCTGCACAGAAGTGGTGGGCATCTTCACAGGCAGAAGGATTCACACACGTGGATCAGTATGTCTACATTTAAACCACTACAGCAGCACAGCTCCAGCACTGAAACCCTTCACTGTAGACTTGCACTTGCAGGAGGGGTTATCCCATGTAGGAAATCTTCCTTCCCAAGAGGCAGTAGCTAGATAGCTGGAGGAATCCTTCCATCAAACTAGTGCTGTCTGCACCGGGTATTAAGCTGTGCATTTTTCACACCCCTGAGGCTATGTCTACACTACCAGGTTATTACAAAATAAGTGAGCTAATATCTAAAGGAGAATGTTTGTATGTTTGTGCGCTAATAACTTGGGCACTATAAGAGCTACCTCAACTGAACTTTGCATGGGGTAACCTTTCCTCCAGGAGGAGGTTTTAAGGTACTTTTGGCAATGCAGGGAGATGTGGCTTCCTGGGGGAAGCGGCGGGAACAGTCACTCACTAAGGCCGGCGGCGGAGGCACGAGGGGAGGGGCGGCACTCTGAGCGGCAGCTGCCCCATCCGTCTCTACCAGGCCATTCCACTGCATAGGCGTGTCCGGAGTGGGAGAGTCCCCTCCTCCCTTCCGCCCGTGATGTCACTCAGCCCAGGCCCCTCCCCTCCAGTGGCAGCCAAGTGTTGCCGAGCGGCGGGCTGGAGCTTGCAGCCGCCAATAGGGAGCGGTTGCGGGCGCAGCAGGGCGAACCCAGCGGGGAGGTGGCGGTGGCGGTGCTGGGATCAGCCCAGGATCTGGAGCAGCTTCCTGCTTGAGTGGCGGGGAGCCCGGCACCTGCTCAGCGCGGCCCGTGGGAGAGGGGAGCCCCCAGCACAGCCCCATGGTGCAGCAGGTAGTGGGGCAAAAATTTTGGGGTGGGCGGCCCACCATAGGTCCCGTGCTTGCCCCCTCTCATCCCTCACACGGGGCACCCCCGGCAGGACCCCACTGCCCA
Organism: Pelodiscus sinensis; assembly: GCF_052426305.1. Classification (NCBI taxonomy): domain Eukaryota; kingdom Metazoa; phylum Chordata; order Testudines; family Trionychidae; genus Pelodiscus; species Pelodiscus sinensis. Next base: position 154,555,078 of record NC_143053.1, read on the forward strand.
CCCTGAGCAACGCCGGGTAACTCCCGCTAGTTTTAAAATAATTACTCCCAAAATACTATTTTGAAATAAATCTTATTCCTCTTCACAAGCAGGAATTATTATTTCAAAATAACGGGCTTAGTAGTGTGGACACTTGCCTTGTTATTTCTAAACAAGTGTAGACATGCCCTGAGAGATGAAGCTATGCTGATGTAAGTTCTCAGTGTAGAGCAGCCTTTACTGTAGAAGACTGGGAAAGTCACTTTACCTCTCAGTGCCTCAGTTTCTGCATCTGTAACGTGGAGGCATAATACTGCATGTCCTGCTTTGTAAGGAACATTAAATTTCCTTAGTGAACCATGCTGCATAAGTGCCAAGTAGTGTTACTACCATATTTGTCCTTCTGAAACACAGCAAACATTTGGGAAAGTGAATTCCTAATCTTTGCACCTCCATCTGTCACACTGGAGTCCAAATGTGAATTCTGAGGCATTGTTAATTTCATGTGAATATATATTAACATAAAATAATAGGGTACGAACCGTAAAAAGCATGTGGGTCATTGGTTTAAAACTGCAAAGTGGGGGAACTGGAAATGAGTGCCCCCATGTTGACACTGGGATGTGTGCGAAAGCATTTCACCAAGCAGATCAAAAGGCCACAGCTATCCCTATTTTATTTTGCCACCCTAATGGTCCTAAGTGCTTTGAGAAAATTGCCACTAAGCAGTTTACCCAAAGTATTTGTGAAAAAGCGCTTAAGAATTAATGATAGTAAGAAAATACCAGATATTAATGAGCTTTTTCTGCAAGCTAGTGTATCACCAGAGAATTTACAAGTCCTAACATGCACTCAATTTGCAAAGTACAACTTTAATTCCATCCTGGAGAATACTTAAATCTTAAAGCAAATTGCTAGCTTATGAAGTGAGTAATCTATATTACAACTGTCAGCAGTAATCCTCCTCTACCTCCCATACAAAAGAGACCAAAGCCATTAATCTAAAAGTTTGTATTCAATGCTCCCATGCCAAGAACTGTTTCCAAACTGGGATGGGAGAAAAAACATTAAACAAACCCATAAAACCTCTGCTCAGTAAATAAAGAGGATGGTAGGTCAGTGGAACCTTCATGTATACAGGAGATCTGACAAAGCAGCAGTAACTGGAGTGGGGGGAGGGAAGGACAGACTTGCTGGGCCCCAGAGCAAGGTGCTCCAGCAACAATTTAAAGGGCCCAGGGTTCCAACTGCTGCCACTGCTGCAGTAGCAGCGATGGTAGGTGGGGTTGCCAGATCGTTGAAACAAAAATACTGGACACCCCCTTCCCCCAAAAAAACACCGGGAAAATATTCTGTTGAAGGGGGAAAAAAAGGGAGGAGACCAAAGTTGTTGAGCAAAAAAAAAGAGGACTCCAAGGACTTATTAAGCCAAAAAAAAAAATTACAATAAAACAGCATTAAAACAGCATTCCCCTTGAAGAGTGAGTGCAGGGATAGGAACAGGGGAGAGTTTGAGCACTAAGACCCAAGGGAAGCATTGCTTCCCCTAGGTCTTTTGGCCAGCGGCCATATTGTGCCAGCAGCCTTGGGGAACTAGGTAAGCATGGGGGCTGGGGAGTCAGGGGCAGGGAGGCCGGGCACTGAGTGTTTGTAGAGTTGCCAGGTGCCCGGCAATTTTGCCTTCTGGCCTGGGAAAAAAATCAGAAAATACCAGACATTTTAGGTGTTTAGTATTCTCTGAATTTTTTGCCGGACAGGAGGCGAAAATACCAGACTGTCTGGGTCAATACCGGACACCTGGCAACCCTAATAGTAGCTGGGATCCCTGGGTCCTTTTGAATCGCCAGGCCCTAGGGCAATCACCCCGCTTGCTTCCCCCCTCATTGGCAGGCCTGGCAGTAACAAAGGATAAAAAGTGCTGTGACTATTCTAACAGTCCATTCTGTTTGTCCATACACCTGGAGCAGACATACAGTACCTCAGCAGAGACCAACAGTCCTGTCCTTTGTGCCTCTCTGACAACATTACGCTCACTCAGCTCTGAATATTGAACTGTGTTATTTACCTTTTTATTTCAGCTGTGGTGCCATGTGTTGTTGGTCCTGCTCTTCTCCTGCCACTGCCACCTTTCATCTGCCCAACATTACTTTCCCTGCCAATGGTGCTTCTTACTCTGCTTTTACCACCTTTTCTGCACCTCCTCCCCTTCAGCTCCCCTTTCCCTTTGCATCCACCCTCTCTTCCTCCTCCCATCCCTCAATTTCTGTTCCCCTTCCTCAAGCCAGGTTCCCACTCCCCAGCCTCAAAAGTCTACAACTGGCTTGGTTGAAAAAGAGGCCTAGTTGAAACCTATAAACAACCAGTAAGACGAATAGTGATGTGCAAAAGGCAATATCTCAGCTAGGTCATTGAAAGACTGCTATTAAACATTGTTAAAGGATCATTGTATTCTCCATGGATAAAGAAAAGAGGCGAGTCCAAACCTTTCTTGTGTTTGGGCGTGACTAGCGAAAAATGTTTTGGAGAGCACGGATAGTGGCGTTCGATTTGGAAGGGCTTCATGTGTTCCTCCTGGCAACAGCAATGAAGAACTGGCATCTGGACAGCGTGATGCTGGTTGATTGAAAAGAGTTGTCAGAGAGAGGAAAGAGCTTTCAAAGTAGTCTCATTTCTTGTGTTTTCTCTGTAAACAAGCTGAGAATGCTGTGTCCAGCTTAACCTAAAGGGAACTTAAATTTATGTATATTGGACTGCTTTGCCTGAGTTCCAGTCTCTTTTTAATAAATCTTGGGTTCGTTGCGATTAGACCTTCCCAGAGAAAAGAAAACCTTGGAACTTGTGGGGCAAGGTGCTGAAGGGCAACCTTTCTGTGAATTATCGCTCCCTCTCAGTGTCAGTCCAGGGAAAGGTGCCTGCTCCCAATGAGCTGTGCTTGCTTGCTGCAGCTACACGAAGGGAAAAGCTGGAAGTCCAAGGAGGAGATGGGAGTTGGCAGAGGTGTTGGTAACACCTCTACCCAAGGCCCGCCTGAGGGCTGGACAAATTGGGCTCATGCCCAGGGTGCCACAGCCAGAGGGTGAGGAGCAATCAGGAAGGGGTGTTGCTAGGCAGGGTGGCAGGACATGAAGCACAGGGCTGGAGTTAGAGGCTCAGGTGGAGGGAAAGTGCATGGGTTGGGATGAAGAGGGCACTGTGCAGAGGTGAGTGGTAAAGAGAGCACAGGATGGGTGTGCAGGGGTTGGAAAGCCACTGGGTGCCAGGGGAAATGGGCAATGCTATGCCCACAGGGGTAAGGGGCAACTAAACACAAGTTCATCCACGGTGTCATTTTCCCTCAGGCCGGCCCTGCCTCCACCTCCTCCTCCATCAGCCCTGTCACCTCAACTCCACCTCCACTCAGGGAAAAATCACTTTTATAATTGTGGAGCAGGTGCAACCTTCCTTTCATCACTCAGCCAGCCCAGAAATGAGTCATGGACCAAAGAGTTCCAGCTGTAGCTGACTCACTCTTTTTTGTGTGTGTTTGTCACTGGCCCCCCTCCAGCTGACTAGTACTTTCTGCCAGCGAATCCTGGTTCCACTTGCTTTGCTGCTACTGATCCTGCAGAACTTCCCAGTTTCTCTGCGCAGTGCCTTCTGCAAGCGTCCTGTTCTCTTCCAGCAGGGCGTGTGCTTGCTTAGTAAAGGCAGCTGTCTAGCAGCAAGCCGCATCTTCACTGAGCTACTTCGGACAATAGCAAAAACTGCAAAGACTTTCCCACTACTGCTGCCTTCAGACAAAAGCTGCAAGTTTGTATGATTTTTGGTGGTGCCCAGAATGGATCCAAATCCCACCGAAGGCTCTGAGAGGGAGTTTGGGTGCAGGAGGGGGTGTGAGTTCTGGGATGGAGCAGGGGGCTGGAATGCAGGATGGGGGCAAAGAGCAGGTTCTAGGAGGTAGTTTATACCTCAGCACACTATATAAAATGGAGAGGAGCTGCAGTGTCTAGCCATTGACAGTCAAGGAATTGGGGTACCTGTGCCTTTAAAAACAGCCCTGGGAAGCCTGTGCTCCCGCACTGACATGCAGCATCCTGTGAGAGGGGAAATAAAAAATCCCCCCCAACCCCTCTCTTTGCAAACACAGCAAGTGGCCTGTCCCAATAGGGTAACATTACCCCCTCATCTCCCATCCCATTGCAGGGGTTTTGCTCCTGTGCACAATCTGGCAGCATCTCCTCCTGGACTTAACTCCAGGCTCCTTCCCTCTCTCCCTGGTTTCTCCCCTCCAGCCCCTCCAGGCTGCCACTACCTGCAGTTGTGTAATCCCCCCAGGCCAGAAAATTTCTGCCCCCTGCACATCTCCTGACACTCCCCCTCCCCACCTTCTTTGCTCCTGTATAACCCCACTAAAGAGCAGTCAGCAGAGTCTGACTCCAAGTGAGGGCAGCAGACATTACTGAGCATGCAGGGAATTCTGAGGGGGAGTTGTTCTGGTCACTGCAGGGCTGCAGCCAGAGACGGCAGCCGTCCCAGGCCCTGTACTATGGTAACTCACATAGCCCAGTGGAATAGCTGGTGCCACCAGCAAGTGTCAGGCCAGCCCCACACTCACAGTGGGAAGCGGAACAACCCAGCCCACTCTGCTTTGCCGGCTCCCATTGCCTCGGTCAGAGAGGGGGCTTGTGGGAAGGAGTTGGAACCGCCCCGGCATTCACCAGCAGTGGGAAGCAGAGAACAGAGCTGGGAGCTGGTGGGACAGAATGGGCTATGGCCAAGTCACTGTATTTCCTGATACCTCTGGTGAGTCAGAGGGGCAAGCCGGCTGCTAGTGCCAGGCTAGTCCTCTGGGCCATGTTTAGGGGAGGCAGGTCGGGAGAAGAAATGGGGTAGGAGTTATAGAGCAGGGGTGGGAAGGAGTGGAGAGGAGGCAGAGCATAGGTGGTTCTTGGGGAACAGTGGAGTGGGAGCAGAGCAGAGGCAGGGATGGGGCAGGAGTTGGGGAAAGGGGTGAAGTGAGGGTGAAGTGGGAAGAGACGAGGCCTGAGGTGGAAAGGGGGTTGTCCCTTCTAGGGTCAGCCCTTCCCTTGTCTAGGGGTGGCCTAGGAAAGTCATGTGGTGGGGGTAGTCAAGGTGTGTCCTTCCCCAGCAGTTACCTATGTTTCCTTCAGTGTGACAGAATATACCCCTGTACTCACACCCCAGGGGCAGCCTGTGGCTATAGACGGACTTGGCTGCCACCTAGGGCGCCGCCCACCGATGATGTCAGTATATTGATGGCCCTGCAGGTGGGGGCGCCGATTGCGCGTTCTGCCTGGTGCGCAAGATGCCACAGCCAGACTCAGGCCGCTCCTGTCATACACTATTGAGCAATCTTTGTAAAGGTATGCCTTATAAGGTATCATTTGAAAACTCATAATTTCCTGGACAGTATTGTGCTGATAAAATAGGTAAGACAACGCTCTGAGTGTGTCTAGACTACACGGTTTTGTCGACAAAAGTGGCCTTTTGTCGACAAAACTATACCTGCGTCTACACTGCCGCTGAGTTCTGTTGACATAACGTCGACAGAACTCAGCAGTTTTGTCGACAGCTGTAAACCTCATTCTACAGAGTTCTGTTGACAGAAGGCGTTATTGCATCTACACTGTCCTTTGCATCTACACTGTCATGTCGACAAAGCGGCTTGCTTTATCGACAGAATTGGATGTAGTCTAGACGCGCTTTGTCGACAGAAGCTTTGTTGACGGAATCTGTCAACAAAACTTCTGTTGACAAAAGCCTGTAGTCTAGATGTACCCTCTGTGATGAAGTTGTAAGATTCTCTGTATTATGTTGCTGTCATATGTTCCAAAACCCACAGTCTTGCCCAAGCAGAAGTTAACAAACACAGGAATGTGCACCTGCCTTAATTTGTATTTAAGAAGCAAACAGAGCCATCAGGAATGGCAGGATAACAAAGGGAGCGTAAACAGGTGTAAACAGGGCAGCCAACAGACAAGATGAGGAGGTTGGCTCTGAGCTCCCAGAAAGGGCAGGATTTCAGGCAGAAGGGGCTGGGCTGAGGGCTAGCCTCCCGCAGCCAGCCCTTCAGCGTCATCCAGCACGTGCCACCCAGGGCTCCAGTGGCAGTTTAAAGGGTTCGGAGCTCCAGCTGCTGCTCTTGCCAGTATAACGGCGGCAGCACTCTGCCCGTTTAAATTACAGGGCCCTAGAGAAGCTGTCCCCTTTTTCTGTCCCTCCCCTGTTGTCAGCCGACGGTCAGGGCAGTGAGTCCCTTATGACCGGCTGAAGTTCTTTTAAATTGTGCTTGGTTCTGTTACAGCAACTGAAGGAGTCAGGTTAAAGCTTAAACAGTTACTATTTATTGTTACAGGGTAAACTTAGTTGTTAAATGCTACTACTGTGTTACAGATAACACAGACACTACAAAGGACAGGACAGAAATTACACTAATAAGTCACTTACAGGTACCATGAAACCCTTTGGTTCTCTGAGCTCTTATTAAATGCATGCAAAATAGACACATAGCAGGTATATATTCTCACCCCTGCGTTCCAGACTTGGCGTGGCCAGCGTCTTTCTCTCAATCCCTCGGGAAGAAGTAGGGCGAGGTTGGGCGTCCCACAGACCTCGGGAGACAATCAATACCTGCCAGCAGGTATAGATGATTGGAGCTCAAATGGGGTGGGCTGCTGAACCTCTTTTATACCCCTTGGGTCATTTAGGCTTCTTCCTGGGCTCAAGTGGCCAATTAGGAAAAATGGCTTTGAACGCCAAGTTTCCCACGAAGGGTGCAAAGCATAATTTACACCTGGGAAAATGCAGACAATGGGCACCTCTGGTATGTGATGGGCGAAGATTCCTCTCCTGGGACAGTGCAGGCGTGTCAATTACTGGTACTAGCCATCAGGGCGACGGGAGGCCCCGGGTCGTCAGCTAGCCCATTTACTGTCTGGTTTCTGTTTATGGTAGAGTCAGGGACAGGCAGCAAACCTGTGTTCCCAGGGCATCAAAGGCTGACTGCCTTTCTCTTGCTCTCTGGGGGGGGGGAACAAGATGGGGTTCGTGGAAAAACAAGATGGGGTTTTGTGTCTGGCTACACCTGTCAGCAGACCTGGGTGTAAAAATCCTGCAGGGAATACCCTTCCATGCAGACTCTTTGTGTCTTGGGTCTCAGCTGGAAAAGTGTTTCAAGAGAGGAACTAAAACTATAAAAAGGGAGGGAGAACCACTCCAAGACCCTCTCTCTCTCTCTCTCTCTGCCTGCTCATTGCACTTTCTTCATGTGGGAAGATGAAAGGAAGCAGCTTTTGGAATTTGTGGAGGGGTCCTAGCCATGAGAGTTTGGTCAATAATCTACTGGGGCATGTGGTGAGAAACTTTGCTTGGCTCTGATACAGGTTGTTAAATTAGGCACTAATAAGTGTTTTATCATCATAGTTCTAGTAACCATTTTCTATTCCCATGCCTCATTACCTATATTCATTTACAATCTCTCTCTTTCTTTTTACTGTTTTATCTAATTCATTGTGTTTAAGGTGGAGTGCCTAGAAACTCCATTTAAAATAATAAAATGGCATATTATTCCCTTAAAGGAATAAAGGGCTTAATATGTTTGCACTATCCTGGGGAGAGCTCAGGAGTATAGGACATATGTTTCAGGGGGAAGATCTGGGATAAGTGGGGTGTGCACCCTCTAGCATGACCCGGGCAGTAAGAGCCATGATGTAGTTGGCTGGCTGCAGTATAGAGATAGTTAGGAGTGATGTACATGCTGGAGGCTGTTTGTGAAGACCGGAGGTTACAGCAGCAAGACATTGTAAAGGACACCCCAGTTTACAGGGCATTAGACTGGCTTGTGAATGTTATGTCGCATACAGTCTCCTGGTCCAGCAATTTTGTAGTTTCCCCCAACTTCAACATTGCCAAGAAATCTGCAGTCCTCTCCTGGCTTCATCCAGATGGTGAACACTTAAAGGCAAAAGCTCTGGTGCTTGCTCATCATTCACAAGTAGAGATGATCTTCTATCATCTCACAACATGACCATCAATTAAACCAGCTTTAAAAGACAACGATTTAGTTTGCTAGCGGATAGTACTTGGAATCCATGTTGGCTAGTGCCCACTGAAACATTTGGTATAGACTAGGTCCCTTGGGCCCAGCTGTCCGTTTGTAGCAAGATAGTCATCGTTTTGTGTTTGGAAAGCTTCCTTCTGTAATAGTTCCTCCATTGTGCTGGACAGATTAACGCCAAAAGAGTTCCTGTCAGTCTTCCCAACAACAGCTGGTCTGTACTCGCTCCCATCATAATTTGAAGAGTGATTCTATATTTCGAAAGAAAACAAGCCAGCTTCATCTTCAAGCTCTCATTAATCATCTTCTTTATCCCCTCTTCAAAAGTTTTCTCATCTTTCCCTGGAAGGCAGATATGGGAAAGTTTGAATATGTTTAATCTCATTTTTTCTCAGAACATCTTTCAACTCCATGCTTGTCACAGCCAATGGACCACATTTAACAAGTCCTACTGGTAGTGGAAAGAGGACATTCTGGAGCTTTTATCAAGCACCAGTGGAGGTGGGTTGAGGTGCTTGCATGTACTTCTAACCATTTTCAAATGTGCATCCACTATGACTGGAAAAGATTTGCCCCATGAGTGGACCTGAAACATCTGTATGTATGTGGGACCATGGGTGGCTTGACCATTTCTGGGGTGAAAGAGTGCCAGCATCTGGATCTAGTGGTGGACCTGACATTGGTGAATGTCGCAAGAATCACAGGTCCGATGATGCGTACCCAAAGAGGGAAGGACAGAACCAGGTGGACAGTTTTAGCAAATAAAGGATATTTATTTATGACAGTGATGAATTTATAGTATTTATTCTAAGATTTTTAATAGACCATGTTAATAATGAATTTACAGTATTTATTATATTTATTCTATGATTTCTAGTTAAACGTGTCAGAAATATAAGGATGTAACTACACTAATTAAATAACAGTGATAACTACAAACTCTATGTACTACCCAAAACAACTACAACACTAAGCTTAGACAACAAGAAAAAATCAAATCATACATACCAACTTACACAGCACCTGGAACGTTTCAAAGATATCGGTTCGGTTGCGAAGGCCTTGCTTATGCCCGAGAGTCGGGGGAGGTGGCTGGTCGGTTGATCAGGCCGGCAGCGCTTTGAAATATATGGGAAGGCACACGCACAGTGGTACATGTGTACATCGCTTTCCCGCACTTGCATATTACCATATATGGCCCAATAGTCACCAAGTGGGAGGTCTGTGTCCGAGGTTGGGCCGAAACTGAGCAGGTTTCATGCGACCAGGTAAGCCCCGCAGTTCTCACGCCAAGGTGATGGGTGGGAGAGTCTGAGGCTATTTTCCCCTTTTCACACCTTTCCTTTTTCTAAAGGCAATGTTATGCAGGAAGGGTGCGGCTGGTTTCTCCCGTGGAGTACTGCAGCCCACTATAGCAAGAGCATCCTGGCCAAACTTTTTACTGGGGGGTGGGGAGCAGTTTTTTTTCTAACAGTGGTGCACCTGACATTGGTGAACTCCCTCTCCGACTTGTTTCATATCTTCATTCACTTTGTCCATCACACAGAACTCCGAGAGAAAGATTGCATGTATTAAATGACAGGGTGTTCTCTGAGTAGCTCTGTCACGACTTGACCTTGTCCTTCTGAGAAAATAGTGACTCTTGTGCCCCCAAATATACATCCCTTCTCTAAGTTCAATGCTATATTCCTAAACGGGTATGATGCCTCCTCCTTGCTCTGCTGGCAAGGAGAGCAGTAGCCAGGACAGTAACTCTGGGAATCCCGTAGGACAGCTCTACCCCCTCCTCCAGCCAGGGCCAGCATGAAAAATCCCTACTAAACTGTCCCTGCAGCATCTGTTTCAAATCTCCTCCGCACCGTGACAGCGTGAGCACCTCAGAGGCCTTGTGAGCCAGCTGCAGATGGAAGCAGGGCTTATTTCTGCCCCTGAGCTGGGTCCCAGCCTAGGACCAGAATTCCCCCCATCTCCTGTGAAATGGGCCCATTGGACAAGCATTGGAAACTGAAAGGTTGTGTGGGGCCACTGACAAGAAGGTCAGCCAAAATGGGACAGGGGCTGGAGAAGGGAGAGCTAGAAGACCAGAGAAAGTTGAAGAGGAGAAGGGAAGGCTACTCAGCATAAGCCCGAATGTATGTTGTACAAATTACAACAACCCTGACCTGAACCCAACATTTGTAGTTGGCACTGGTTAGGTTTCAAGCCTCTTCTCCAACATCTACTCCTGGGGTAATTTCTGTGCCACTGTGCAAGTGCAGAAGTCATGCCTCCAGATTTTGTTTTTGTTTCCCCCACAGAATAATAGATTCTGATGTGATAGCAAATGGATGCCATGGGAGGGGTCACACATGCCTCTCTGGCGGTGGTCCCAAACAGGCCTATTGGTACGGGCATCGGGGGACACTGGAAGAGATGTAAATCACCACCTTTGGGGAGAGTGGGGCTAGGCATGCGTGGGAGTGTGAGAAACTCTGTCATTCTCGCTAGCTATCTTGGTGCACCCAGCATGGAGGGGCGCTCCAGGATGTTTCTGAGGCAGGTATGGGGGCCTCTGCTCTAGTGGCGGAGGTGTTTTGTTGTCTTTTTACAGACATACTCTCGACAGGTATTTTGAAATAAACTACTAAAATAACTGAAACTAGTGTGATTGTAGGAGTGGGATTTTATATTTGTATTTCAAGTTTAATAATGTAGTACTGTATAGATTAATTTCATTTTGCTAGCCATCCTTTTTTCCTCTGAATCCCTGGGGAACGCATCTAACATTTTACCCATTACGCCCTTTAGTTAAATATACATTTCTTTGTTTTAAGGTTTAGTAAGTAAAGAGACAGGATTTTGATATTGTGTCTATGTTAATGAGATTAGAGGAATATTGAAGGCCTGGGCCTTCAGTGCGAACTGTTTTGATTACAAGGTTTAGTAAGGTTTAATTTACAATGCTGTTTGCTTTTGCTCAGTATAAAACACTGCTGTTTGCATACCTTTGAAGGTCTCTGTGAAAGGCTGTTTGTGTGAATGGGAGATGTATGCTTCAGGAAGAGATAAGGTGTGAGGGCCATCGTTAAAGCCAGATGGTCAAAACAGAAGGGGGAGAATGTGGGGTGAAGACAGACTCATCAGCGTCAGAAGAACCATCAGTGCATACCCGTGGTCAAGGACTGGCAGAATTGATGACTCAAAGGTGAACCTGGTACCCCTAAAGACAATTGATTACAGGATGAGCCTCTCGGAGATGTTTTGGAATGTTAACATCAAAAGATAACAGTAACTGGTCACAGACTAACACAGCGAAATCCATAGACTTCAACAGGGAAAGAGGATTATAAAAGCAGAGTGCTTTGCCATGGAACTTTGGGTTTGTCTTGCCACCAACTCTAGGAGCATTGGATCACGACCGACAAAGCCCTGCTCTCCTCTACAATCAATCTTGCTGTCCACTAGATAGATTCAGACTCTGGACTGGTAACTATAACATCGACTAGAGGGACTGTGTGCATGGTGTGTGTGTGTGTGACTGAAAAGCATATGCTAACTGTTGTATTCTCAATAAATGTGGCGTGTTGCCTTATCCCCCTGAAAAAGATCCCGTGTGCTTCTTTAAAGCGTAACATGATTATATTATGTTATTCTTGACACAAGAAGCAGAATTTTAAAATATTGTCCACAGAATTTTTTAATTTTTGATGCTGAATTCCATCAGAAGTAAACATCTCTCATATTATTTGACAGTACTGGCCCTCCCCCTTATGACAAGATACATTATTTGCCTCGGGTCAAAATAGAAAAAGAGCTTCAAGAACTTGAGTGGCTTTTTAAACACTTGAAATTTTCTGTCTCTTTCCAAGGTTCTCCTTCACCAGGAGTTGATGCAAGGGCTCTAAAGAGAGCTGAAACATTTATAGAAATTGAACACCACAAAACATGCTCAGGGCTCAGTTGTGTTCTAGGAGACAGGGACCTGTTCAGTTGTCAAGATCTTGTCTGTACACCACTTCTCATAAAAAAAGCATTTAATGAAGGCCTGCTGCCTCTATTCTTTGAAATACCTTCTCCAGGGCTGACAGATATTCAACATCACTTCTCTTTGCAACATACAGGGTAACTTTCAATAGTTTTCCCATGGCTATTTGGAAAATTGAAGTTGCTGACAATATTCCATATGGCAATTTATAGTACTGGCTTTGACGGTCCCCCTATGCTTTATGAAAATTGGCTAATGAATATAAATATGCATAACTTGGAGATGCTTTGGACAAACTACTTCATGTAACCTATCAATTTTAATGTTACAATTTGCTGGATATGTGTATCTTATTTTGGTGCATGTATCATTCTTATATGAGAAGTTCAAAATATGATGTATGAGACTCTTTATAGTTTTAAATGTGCCAATGAGAGCCATTACTTACTGGAAGCCTTAAGAACTTGATGATCAATATAACGACTTGTAAACAGACTTTTTTATCCTATAAGTCCAAAGGTAATTGGACTAGTAAGACATGTGACAATACCATCTGGTACTGGGATTCCGTTTTGACGTAGGTATTTTTCCATGGAAGGGGGAAAGTAGATCAAAAGATTCGCACCCTGGGAAAAAGACTATTTAAGCAAGGGGAAGCTATCAGTCCTTGGTCTTTTGCTGGCATGACACGCTCCAAAGAGGGCTGGAAAGCCAGATCAAGATAAAAAAAGGTTGTCTCTGACTTGAAGATTATGCCTAGAACAAGGACAACTCATTAGGGTAAGAATCTGCTCACAATACGTTTTTTAGTGAATTAGAACTAGCTATGCATTTTCTTTTCATTTTAACTTAGTAACTTATTCTGATCTGTCTGTTTCCCTTGCAACTTCTTAAATCCTACCATTTGTACTTAATGAAAACATTGTTGTTTACTATCAGGCCCAGTGTAAGTAATTGTTATCTGGGGAAAATAACCAGTGTGCATATCTCTCTTTCATTGACAAAGAGGGCAAACATCCACACAAGCATTCTTTGTGTATAACTTTTACTTAGAGAAAGATGAATTTGTCTGGAGTTTTGATCCCTTTTGGGGGTTGGTTTCCTAGGTGCTGTGCCCTAGAACTGCATTCTCCCAGAGCTGAGGTGGTTCACTGTCTTCATTGCTCTTCAGGGGACAGTAACCACAACTCTGTGCCTTGTCTGGGGGAGAACAGAAGATCTGGTCCAGCAGGACAGGGCAGTGGAGAGCCCCAGAAAGCAAGAAGGCGGGGACCAGTGGCATAATCAGCCTACTAGGGAACAATCCTACAGGGTCTTCTGTAACTGCACCCTATCACATTGGCATACACCCATACGAGTATTTATAGTGCTGTTCAGTCCTCCTCCAGTCTCATCTGTTGGTACCTGAAACATTTCTAACTTATTACATTTTTGGCACCTTCTACTCTTCCTCCCATATCACTATTATGTCCTCTGTCTTAGAAATCAGAGGTCTGTTTGGACTGAAAGGGGAAAGAGAGCATCTATACTAATATAGGCACCACGTTTATAAAATTGTGATACATCCTGTACAAAACATGCCTTGCGAGGTATCAGTGTCAAAGTTGTAATCTGCTGAATAGTATTGGCATTGTGTGTGGAGTTATGAAATTTTGCTGGTGGGGCTGAGAATTGCCCACAAGTTAGCTCTTTAGAAATAACAAAGGTGCAGTAAACAAGGGCATCTGCACCTCATCCCCAAAGATACTCAGATGGTACATAGGCAAAAATGCAAGCTAGAATCTGCAATTCATATGAAGGATTGATGACCAAGGGCCATCATGAAACTGCTTGACCAGTGACACTACCTGGCTTTTCCAGCAAAAAAGGTCATGATATAAAAGGAGAGAACAAAAGCCTCTGGCCATCTCTTTCCTACCCCATCTCCAAACTGGTGAATTCTAACAAGGGGAAATTTTGAGCAAAAGGACTGAAGTCCCCACACTATGTAAGCAAACTCAGAGAGCCTCATAGAAAACTAGCAGATTTAACATCCTTGCTATTATTTTGAACCATGTGCTCTGATCCAACTGTAAAATGTATTGTCTGTTTTAACCATATAATAATTCTCATTTCTTTTTCTTAGTTAATAAGTTTTTAAGTTCGTTTACTGAGAATTGACTACACTGTTGTTTTTGAAGTGTAATCTGAAATAGCCACTGATCTGGGTAAGTGACTGGCTCCCTTGTGCTTGAAGAAACCAATGTGTAGTGAATTTGGTTTTAATAATCTTTCATCATAAAGTCCAGTTTGTCTGTTCATAAAATGGGGCCGGGAGGCCTAGCAGAATTGTCTGTAGCTTCAAGATTAAACTAATGTAATGATCCGGGAACACACTTTTGTTACTGGCTTGATGAGATCAAATGATAGATTACACTATCAGTTTGGGGTGTCTGCCCTATTTTCTGACTGATCAGAGTTTGGCATTTTTAACTGTGAGCCACTTCGGGTGCCATGACAACTGTATTAACATTCTCTGTCCAGTTTCTTGTTGTCAGTTGACCATGTCACAAAATAAGCACAATTGTCACTTCATTCAGTCTCTTGTTGGAAGCCCCAGGAGAAAGAAGCCAAAAGTAGAATGGATTTGGAGATGCAAATAGCTTCTTGCTCCTACTGAGTGTTTGCTTTAGGTCAGGGCCCACATACAGCAGCCTACCCTGTTGCCACCAGTATGCACTTTACCTCCTGTATGTTGCAATCTCAGCTGGAGATTAAATTGCCAAAGTGGATGAACAGTGGCAGAAAGGTCATTTTAACCTACAGTCATGTTGTCTGAAATTGTTGCTGAAAGAAAGCATGGAAGGGAGACAAAGGAATGATGTAAAGTGTTTTCTTTCAACTCAAAGAACAAAAGATTTGAGGCTTTCAAGGTTACTGGTTCTGGATTGTTATGGCAACATACAAGAATCTTTCTACAATGAGAGGATGTACTCATTTATGGATCATTGGATTTTTGTTTTGTTTGAGATGGTGGTCATGGTGCTCCAACTTCCGTGCCCAATTTGACTTTTTGAGTAGGTGGGGGTAGGGCACTAAGCTATTTACACAGTTCAGCATGACACAGAGCTTTGAGCATGGCAGGGAGGTTGGAGCATCATGGCCACCTATCTCAGCAAAGGAGAATGCACTAGATGACTACTTCCAGATCTACAGTCTATTATTCCATATTCCGGGTCCAAGGATTTACCTTTGCTTTACTGGATCCTCTTCCTGATCATGAAAGATGTTGTAATCAGACCAAATGATCATGGAAATTATAAAACTACTAGCTGAAGTTACCTAGCATTGCTCGGGAAACCAGAGGAACAAAATGTAGAAAAACAGTAGTCCATTATCTTTTTCTGAATGGTAGAAAAGTTGCACTGATTTCTATAGGGATTAAAATATAGGTCCGTGTCATCCCCGGAGGGGGTGTGTGCGACCCCAGATGGGGGAGGGATTACATGTGGGAGGGGCACTTCAGCTCATGCCCAGGGCTGCAGGTGCCGCACGGGGTAGGGCGAGTGCCCGAGCTGTTGTGCGCATGGGGGATGGGGCACTGCATGCTGGCACAGGGGAAGGGAGGGGAAAGAGGGTCACTTATGTAACCTTGCAGGTGGAAGGGGGTGAGTCCCGGATGGCGCTGGGGGGCCACAGGTGCCGGGCACGGGACATAGGGTGGACGGGGCGGCCCCTGCAATGCAGCACGGCAGTTTCTTTTTGATTTTTACAGCTTGAACTCGGGCCCAATTGGGTCCAAAAGTATCTTAAAACCTTCTCTTGGATGAAAGATTATCCCATGCAAAGTTTGGTTGCGGTAGCTCTTATTTTGTCCAAGTTATTAGCGCACAAACTTACAAACATTCTCCTTTATATATTAGATAAGACTGGGAAGAACCCTGAGAGGTCTTCTATTCCAATTCCCTACAGTTAAGGCAGGACTAAATATTAAAATATCTAAATCATGCCTGAGAAGTATTTGTCTAACCTGCTCTTAAAAATCTCCTTTGGTAGAGAGTTCCCATTCTCTCTAGCCACTCTGTTCTACTGTTTATGTAGGACAGCTAGGAATCTTTTCCTAATATCCAATCTATCCTCCTTTGTTGCAACTTAAGCCCATTGCTTCTTGTCCTACTCTGAGAGATTAATGAAAACTAATTTTCTCCTTCCTCTGTGTAAAAACCTTTTATGTACTTGAAAACTGTTATAATGTTCTCTCTTAGGCTATGTCTACACTACAGAGTTTTTCCAGGATTCCAAGGAAAGCGTCTGCTCTACCGAAATTTTTTACAGAAGAGCAGATGCGTTTTTTTCGGCATCCCTGTAAACCTCATTTTACAAGGAAGAAGGGATGTACCGAAAAAAGGGGGTTTTCCAACATTTGGCACTGTGTAGATGGGCCAAATGTCAGAAAAGCCTCTTCCAACAAAAGAAGAGGAAAAAGGTACACAAATTATGGTTAGCAATTTGCGTACCTTTTTCCGGAAAAAACTCTCAGTCTAGACACAGCCTGAGTCTTCTCTTTTCCAGACTAAACAAACCCAGTTTTTTTCAATCTTCCTTCATAGGTCATGTTACTACATCTTTAATCATTTTTCTTGCTCTTCTCTGAACCTTCTCCAATTTGTTTACATCTTTCCTAAAAAATGTGGGAAGCAAAGCTGGACACAAAACTCCAGTTGAGGCCTTATCAGTGCAGTACAGCAGAATTACTTATTGTGTCTTCCTTATAGCACTCCTGCTAATACACCTCAAAATGACTGTTTTTTACAACAGTATCACACTGAGGCTATGTCTACATTGTATCCCTCTTGCGCAAAAGTCTATGCAAATGAAGCATGGATTAGCATATTGTCATGCTTCATTTGCATAATTAATTAGGGGCAGTTTTTGCACCAAAAAACCCCTCTTGCACAAGAGCCGTTCTTCCTCATCTTTTCAGGAAGAATGGCTCTTGTGCAAGAGGGGTTTTTTGCTCAAAAAGGAGCGGTGTAGATGACTCCTTTTTGCACAAAAGCCTCTTGTGCAAAAATGGCCCCTAATTAATTCTGCAAATGTAGTGCCGCAATATACTAATCTGTGTTTCATTTGCATAGGATTTTGTTCAAAGGGGATGTAATGTAGACGTAGACAGTGTTTCAGTTAGCTTGTGATCCATTATGACCTCCAGATCTCATTTTGTATGTGTGAAGCTAATGGTTCGTTTCTAAGTGGAGTGCTTTGCATGTGACTTTATTTAATTTCATCCCATTTACTTCAGATCATTTCTGCAGTATGTCCATATCATTTTGAATTTTAATCCTATGCTCCAAAGTACTTATAAGCCCTCCCAGTTTGGTATCATCCATAATCTTTACAATTGTATTCTTTATGCCATTAACTAAATCTTTGATGAAGATGCTGAAAATACTGGATCCAGAACTGTTGCTTGCATGTCCCTATTTGTTACGCCCTTTCAGCATGACTGTGAACCACTGATAACAACTTCTCTGGGAGTGATTATCAAACCAGTTATGCACCCATCCCTATAGGTTGTATTTCCTAATTTTGTTTATGAGACAGTCATGTGAGACAGTAAAACTCTTATTAAAGTCAAGCTATACCATATCTACTATTGTCCCCCAACCCACAATTTTTGTTACCCTTTCATAGAAAGATATTAGGTTGGTTTGACCGGATTTGTTCTTGAAAAATCCATGCTCCTTGATACTTCCTATCTTATTAACTTACAAACACCTATAAGTTGATCGTTTATTTGCTCAATTATCTTTCCAGATACAGAAGTTAAGCTGTCTGGTCTGTCCTTATTCCCCTTTTTTATAGATTTACCCTGTATTTGCCCTTTCCCAGTCCTCTGGAATCTCTCATATGTTCCATGATTTTTCAAAGATAATAAGATGCTCAGACATCTCCTCAGCCAGCTGGCATTTCCACATTTCCTATTGTTTTTTCCTCTTCATTAAGCACTGGGCCCAGCTTATCCTTGGCCTTCCTCTTTCTTCCAATGTATTTGTAGGATGATATTTTGTTATCCCGTACATCTCTAGCTAGTTTAAGCTTGTTTTGTGTTGGCCTTTCTAATTTTGTCCCTGCATACTTGTGGTGTTTGCTTATTTTCATCCTTTGTAATCTGACCTGGTTTCCACTTTTGGTAGAACTCTTTTTTAGTTTTTCAAATCATTGAAGATCTCTTTGTTAAGCTGCAGTCATTCATGATTTTTTTAAAAAATTCTTTTCTCTCCCCTCTTGAGAATAGGCTTTTTGTTTGTTTGTTAGAAACAGGATTGCTGCAAACCTGCACACTGATTGCTAACACCTAAAGACCTCTGTGTAGCTCAAAAACATGTCTCTCTCACCAACAGAAGTTGGTCCAATAACAGATATTATTTCACACCCCTTCCCCCGTGTATCTCTGAGACTTTTTGCCAACAAGGGCATTTTGTATAATCTAAGACACTGATAGGTGAAGGCTTTTCCCCTTAGGAGAAACTGTGTACATGATTTGTTGGTAGTTGGTAAAGGGACATTATTAAAATGATGGGTTACTTAATCTCTCAAGTTTTAAGAACAAGAATTGTAAAAATGATGATTTGGAGTTACCTAAAGTTTGGGGTGCACAACTTGAGATGTCTTAAAATGTCCTAATTTTCAGATAGCCAAGTAGCAAAAATGCTTCCTGACAACTTCAAATTAGAGTTTGATTAAATTATATTTACTTTGTATATCTTGACATGTAATGTTGACAATTTATGTTTGAATGGTTTCAACACTTTAATTTTTTGAATCTCACCCTCTGTTGTAAATGTCTGACTCCCATATAATTTCCCACAACTGTGAAAATGGACATCAATAAAAATTGAAAATAGTGCATAAAAAATCAATATTATCCATCAAAATTATAAGAAAAATAAATCTTGAATTTTGCCAGGCCTAATTATGGGCCAGTGTTACTGTTACTTTTGTGTGGTACAAAACTAACAAGCCAGATAACTTAAAAATGATAATGTCCTAAAATCCCTGTTTAAACGTCACAACAATGAGATCAAGGGAGGGAAATTTGGTCACCATAGTGGTCAATTCATCACCTTCTGTTTCCACTTAATTTATTAAGAATTATTCCTCACCTCATTATAACTATGGATGTGTCAGTTCCATAACTTGGTGCTAATAGGAATTCTGGACCTAAATAAAAGGAATCTCAAGCTCTCTCTCTCTTTTTTTAACAAGTCAGTTCCATGGTTGGATTATGTTAGAGAAAAGAAACTGCCCCCTCCCCCCCCCAGTAAAAAAGTTTGGCCAGGCCGCTCTTGTTCTGCAGTACTCCTTGAGAGAAACCGGCCGCACCCTTCCTGCATACCATCGCCTTTAGAAAAAGGAAAGGTGTGAAAAGGGGAAAATAGCCTCAAACTCTCCCACCCATCACCTTGGCGTGAGAACTGCGGGGCTTACCTGGTCGCATGAAACCTGCACAGTTTCGGCCCTACCCTTGGGACACAGACCTCCCACTTGGTGACCTTTGGGCCATATATGGTAATATGCAAGCGCAGGAAAGCGATGTGCAGATTTGGGGATAAATACCCATGGCACAGTTCACTCTAGGAGGTCTTCGCAACACACGTACCACCGTGCGTGTGCCTTCTCGTATACTTCAAAGCGCTGCCAGCCTGATCAACCAACCAGCCACCTCCCCCGACTCTCGGGCGTAACCAAGGCCTTCGCAATCAAACCGATATCTGTGAAATGTTCCGTGTGCTGTGTAAGTTGGTATGTATGATTTGATTTTTTCTTGTTGTCTAAGCTTAGTGTTGTAGTTGTTTTGGGTAGTACATAGAGTTTGTAGTTATCACTGTTATTTAATTAGTGTAGCTGGATATTTTAAGATTAGAGACTATTCCCCTTGCCATTCCCATCCTTATATCTGACATGTTTAACTAGAAATCATAGAATAAATATAATAAATACTGTAAATTGATTATTAACACAGTCTATTAAAAATCTTAGAATAAATACTATAAATTCACCATTGTCATAAATAAATATTTTTTATTTGATAAAACTGTCCACCTGGTTCTGTCCTTTCCTCCTTGGGTATTTATCATCGGACCTGTGATTTTCGCGACAGATTACCGTAGTGGATATTTTTGTGTTTCAAACTGATGTTTTCAAAGCCTGGATGTATGTTATTGCTTTTGGCAGTGTTTAGTAGGTATGCTTGGAACAATGCTCTACTTTCCATCAAGTAAAAGACAAAAGTGGTATGATTTCCAGAGTATTATCTGTCTGATTTGCCTTCTTTAACAACTTTCTGGAGAGTGATTGGAAAGATCAGTTACTAAAGAGCCCACCTCATAATGAGCATATGTTTTATTATGCTTATTTGTACTCAGCAATCTAGAAAACATAAAGAAGTGACAGTTCCTGCCTCAAGAAAAGCTGTCTAATCAAAGGGGAAATACAGCTCTGGTATGTAATGCAACACTTGACCATAAGATGAATTTATCACAAAGCAGCATGGGATTTTTTTTAATTAATTGAAATTGGTTTTACAGCACTGCTTCTTCAATGGATTATGTTGATTGCTTACAAGGAGCAAGCATGTCAAGAGGGGATTTGAAAGAAGTTGTGGTATACAGGCCTAGTGTGCCAGCGGAGCTGCAAGCAAGGAAACTAAGCAAAATGAGCAAGTGGTGAAATGAAGAGAACTATCAGAGTTGTTGATAATTAGGCTGGTAAAAAAAAATTTTGATTGACCCTGCTTTCCAATGGAAAATTGGGTTCTTGGCCCCAACACTTTTCAATGAAAAAGAATACACCTGAAAACTGCAATGTTTTGTCTGAAAACCTAAATATATAATCGGTTTTGTCTGGAAAATTTTCAGTAGTCGGGGGAAAAATGTTTTTTGATCTATTCCAGTTGAGAATTTTCTCATTCCTACCTTCAGATGAGCGGTTTAGAAGCTTAAACTTGATGTGGAGGGAGAGGGGAAGGCAATGAAAGAATTTGAATGGGGGAGTGATGTGTTAAAACTTATTGAAATGTTGTATTTATTACCCCTCTTTTCTTTTCTCTCTCTATCCACTATCTTGTTTGTTTCGTCCACCTGTTGTGTCTTTAAAAAACAGCTGTAAACTCTGTGAGGCAGTGACTGTAATTTGCTATGTGTTTCTACAATGCTAGAATAATGGGGCCACAACTTGGCTGAGTATAAAGGGCCCACAATAATCAGAATGGCAGGAGGGGAAAGTGATATTTATTGTTACCTGTTAGGAGATGGTTACAGGGAGCACAGTAAGAAGCTAGGAAGATAGCAGGAGAAGGTTGAAGTAACTGAAGTAAAAGATGATTCAAGTGTTTTTGCATGTGCCTAAATTAAGTACACAATTAATCCCATCACAGCCAACAATTCCAACAAATCCTATAAAGTCAGGATTATTTTCAACATCTCATCTACAGGTTATTTCTAGATCCTGTCTATACTCCCTTTATATTGTCTATAAAACTTCTCCATCCGTTGTCTATGCCATTAGTCCCGATTCAATAAGGTACATAAGCACATGCTGAAATTTAATCATGTGGCTAGATTCATTTATTTAAACTTAAGCACATGCAGTGTTTTGCTGGATCAAGGATTGAGGGGATATCGTGGCTGTCTATAAGTATTCAAAGGGCGTACAACAGCAAGAGGAAGAATTATTTTCCGTGATCCTAGAGGATATAATTAGGAATAATGGGGTTATGACAGGCTTGACAGAGCAATATCAGTCGGAGAAAAGAACTAATATAAGTAAGGTGGCATTTCAAACATGAACAGGTATGGTTTATTTAAGTGTGAACAAAGCAGTCCTCCCGGGAACAGAGAACTTCACCAGCCCTAGAGATGTAGCTATAGCAACCTTCACAATATTAACTTTCATAATCCACAGGTGTTGGAGAGGCATAGATGTTGTCTAATAATTCATCTCCAGCTGGATACTCTGATCTACATAATAGCTTGTATTTATACTCCAAATACTGAGCACTTTCAATTCTTCCTTATATTAGCAGTAAGCCCATTCTTTATTTTTAGGGGAATACTTTACACTTGCCCTTGCCATCTGATAAAGTAGACAGATCCAGTCTATTTTGTGTACTTGTTTGTTTTGAATCTACTGCAAACAATCCTCAATTTCCCTTTTCTGAATGACTTGTGGATGAAATGGCATCCAAACAAAAGAAAATAGTCACTCTACTTTCTCGTACACGTTACATGCAGCTGAATCAGTTACATACTCACACTAAGGACAGACTGTTTCACTGAAGAAAATATCCATAGAGAGACTGAACCCATCCTGTGCCAGATCATATTTAATTATCAAGCACAACATTGTTAAACACACCAGGCCAAATTCTGTCCTGAATTACACCCTGGGAAAATCATTGAAGTCTGTGGGATTGCATGAAATGTAAGTCAAGGCAGAATTTGGTCCACCATCAAATAACTCCAGAGAATCCAGGACCTTTTGATAATAAAAATCCTCACTTCACTGATACACTAAAGGAAGAAATTCAAGGTGCTAAGATCAAAATGACCCTTCATTGTATTCCCTGCTAATCTGCTAGGGAGTTCTCTTCACAAGATAGTATAGTCACACACTCATCATTTCCTCAAAGCCAGATAAGGACATGTAATGAAATCTGTAAATCTTGTATCACTTACCCTTTGCCCTCTTTTTTCTTTCTTCTCTCTTTCTGTTACCTTTTGAACACCCTACTGCTTAGCTGTCCTCCTTCATTTCTTCTTTTGTTGGCATTGGTAGATTCATCATATTCATTCTTTTACACAAGGTCTTTCTGAAGATTCTATCTGAGACTGTCATTTGATTGTACTAGACATTCTAGTGTGTATATATACAATAGGCACCGACACACATTGAGTACTATGTATTCTTGTATGTGTGTGTGTATAAACACACAAACTATATTACAAGAATGTCATGGTTACAGAGTCAAGCACTCACAAATTAGGAAATGTCACTATTAAAGGTTGCGTGTTCAAACTCAATCATCTCCCCTTCCCCCACATACTTGGTGCATATAGGTTATGATATAATCTTTAATTATGTGATGACATGCTATTTTCCCCACCAAATCCCTGCCTCCTTCAATACATAGGATAGATAGTGCTTGTTTAATGAGCAGCTATTCAAAATTTTGTCTGTTCTTTGATACTGAGTGTATGGACCCATGTCTTACTTGCTGCATACTATTCAAATCCTGCTCAGAAGACACAATTGATAGTAGAACTGATCAGAAAGCTGTGACATACCATGGTACAATCCAGACTAAAGAGCAGCTGTGTTACCCTTATCCTGCAACACTGAGTGCCTTACAATGTCTTGCTGCAGTAACATTCACTTGGGTTACACTCTAGCTCCCACCAGCCTTGGTTACACTGCAGGGTGATCCCAACATACACTCAGTCTTATATTTCCACTCAAAAATGAGTGTCTTGTGGTAGCAGCCCTGTTCTGGACAATACAAATTCTAGAAGTATGCTATGCCTTAGGAGAATAATATGCACACAATCACCCCCAAATGGAGTGTCTCAGACATTTCAGTTTAAACACCCTGGATTAGATAAGACCATAAAACAGGTTTACTGACTACAAAGAGAGATTTTAAATGAGTACAAGTAATGAAACATAAAAGTCAGAAATGGTTACAGGAAAAATAAATATAAGATGCTTACTAATACCTAACTTAGCACATTTTATCAGATTTAAGCAATGTTTCTCACCACATGCTTTCAGCAGTTGTTTTGACCGAACCCTGTGAGTCAAGACTAATCCTCCCAAGAGTCCAATGAACGCTTTCTTTGTCACTTTAGGTGCCATGAATGATTTGGTCGAGGGAGAGAAAAGTGCTTAGGCCTATTTATCCATCCTTTTTATAGTTTCAGTCCCTCTCTTGAGTGCCATTCTCAGTTGGGTACCAGGAGATAGTGAGTCTAGTGGAAGGATGTTCTCTGCTGCTTTTTTCTCATCTGTCTGAGCCTGCTTTTTTCCCCCATTTTGCTCAAGGACTTTGTTTACTGTTTACATACAAATTAAGCAGAGTATGCTTCCCTGTGTTTAGGAAAGAGCTGTTTGCCTACCTCAGTTTGTGCAAGGCCATAGGTGTGGAACATGGGTTAATACACCATGTTATATCTTCACATACTATATTACCACATATATTATATTGGAGTGACACTGAACAGCAAATTATGAGCTTTCAAATGATGCCTTACAAGGCATACCTTATACAAAGATTATTACTGTAGTATTGTTAGGGCTGTTCCCCACTCTGGCACTCCAAGTGCAGAAGATGGGGGCCCACAAAGAGCTCAAAAGAAAAAAAAACACCTTTACCTCTAGTACACGCACTGGTTACCAAAAACTCCGCCGCCCTCCCTCCCCTCCACCCCCCGAATCACAATACACAGATTTTGGGGCATTGCTGCTACCATCAAATTATTTTTATCCCTAAAACTGGGGGTGAACCCTTGAATCCACCCCCAAGGGTACTCCAAGCTCTTTTGCCACAAAAGAGCTTGAAAAAAGAAAAGAGAAAAACAAGCTGCAGTCTCTGGTAGCTGATCCGTCAGTCAGAGGAATGCAGACACACACAGACAGACCTTCTAGGACACAAGAATCAAATCATCACCTTAATAAAGAGTGATTTTTATTACAAAACAAAAGATAAACTTGATAAAGCATTCTTGGTTGCTAGATGTTACAAAGCAACTAAGGAAAACAAATTAAAACACAGAGAAAATTCTCTGGGCACAGTGCAAGTAGGTGAATAGGGAGGGGAGGCATAGATTCACACAGAGCAGTTCAAATTAAACCACAAAATAAAGAAAAATACCCTGATCATGACTAGATTCATTTTTCCTTTTACTTGCTTCCAATTTTCTCTTTGTTCAGTCCACTCCCATGTCCCCAATTCCTTGGAGACATGGTAGTCCTGCCTGGGTTTAAATCATTCAGTGTCTCTCCACTCCTGGTTTTTCTCTTCCACACAAAGAAAAGAGGCAAAGACTCTATATCCAATTCAAATTTCAACGCTCTATCTTGATTGGTTCTCCCAGCCCCCTGGCCAACACCTTTGCATGCTACTCAAGTTTAACCCCTTAATCACTGGGTGCTGGTCAACACTTCTCATGTCCATCACAAGTGTGTAGGGTTTGTTTATTGGGGTATATTCTGTCACAGAAGCCAATTTTTAATTCGGTGACATATTCACGGTTTTGGAAAGATTTTCTATTTCCAATCTGGATGAACCCCCCAAAACTTGAAATAATGGAATTAGGATGCAACCCTACTTTGTTTTGGAAAAACTGAAACATGGTGATCTCTGACTGCCCGACTGGTGGGCTACAGGAATTCTGGCAGTTGCAGACTGAAATTGGGGCCATCCAAGTGAGCTAGCAAGAAAAAAGTGTTCTGCTTCTGTCTATGGAATGGTTTACATTT
Source organism: Pelodiscus sinensis (assembly GCF_052426305.1). Classification (NCBI taxonomy): domain Eukaryota; kingdom Metazoa; phylum Chordata; order Testudines; family Trionychidae; genus Pelodiscus; species Pelodiscus sinensis. The sequence continues at coordinate 154,580,595 of NC_143053.1, forward strand.
TCACAAATAGTAAAACATTCTGTAGGACATTTTTTGACCAGATCAAATGGTGTTACCCTCAGTATGCAGATTGGGAATTGAGACATAGGAAGATGAAGGCCAAAGCTGTCCACTGCTTTTAGGTGTGTAATTTGAGGCATCAAGGACCTGATTTGTGTCAGAATACTTAGCATTATATAGCTCTTTCAGTGTTCAAAGTGCAGCTCCCATTAACTGAAAATGGAATTGTGAGTGAATTAGTGGAAAATGTAGTGTAAATAACTTGCCTAGCATCTTAGAGAAACTCTGTGGCAGAGGCAGGGCTAGAGTCTATTTCTCAGTAGCTCGCAACTTTTCCAGATAATTGTACGCCTTTCAGGAGTCTGAATTGTCTTGTGTACCCCAAGTTTCACCTGCCTTAAAAAAAAAATACTTGCCTACAAAATCAGACATAAAAATATGTAAGTATCCCAGTGCACTGTTAAAGAAGAATTGCTTATTTTCTCATTTTTACCAGCTCATTCTAAAATAAATGTACTGGAACGTAAATATTGTACAGATATTTCAGTATGTAGTATACAGTGCAACATACATAAATCATTGTCCACATGAAATTTTAGTTTGTACTTACTTAGGTAGTGCTTTCTATGTAGTCTGTTGTAAAATTAGGCAAATATCTAGATGATTGATGTATCCTCTGGAAGCACTCTTTCTGCCCCAGTGATACACATACCCCTGGTTGAGAATCACTGCTCTAGGGCAATATTCAGCTACCCTAATCATGGCACCATCCTTTCTTCTCATGCAATCTCTTACCTTATTCATTATATGTTTTCCAACTTTGCCACAAATGAGGCTGGCATCCTGCAAACAACAGCCACTTCACTACACAATCTCAGCTCATCCCCAGAGCTGGTCCATCCTGTGCACTGAATGAGGTGGGGCCTATAGAAAAAAATGTGAGTGATCATGAAATAAAGCCTGTATCATCATGTATAAGGAGACGGGTGCAAACCGAGGTGGTACTTGCAATTTAATTCTGGATTTTCCTAACTTTAGAGTGATGGTCTTTGCAGCACTTACATTCTCTTAGGCTACGTCTACATTGGCAAGATTTTGCGCAAATACTTTTAACGCAAGAGTTTTTGTGTTAAAGTATTTGCGCAAGAGAGCGTCTACACTGGCATGTGCCTTTGCGCAAGAGATATGCTTTTGTGCAAAAGCATCCGTGCCAGTGTAGACGCTCTCTTGCGCAAGAAAGCTTTGATGGCCATTTTAGCCATCGGGCTTTCTTGCGCAAGAAATTAACGATGCCTGTCTACACTGGCCTCTTGCGCAAGAACAGTTGAGCAAGAGGGCTTATTCCTGAGTGGGATCATCATAGTTCTTGCGCAAGAAGCACTGATTTCATACATTAGAACATCAGTGTTCTTGTGCAAGAACTCCCCGCCAGTGTAGACAGGCAGCATGTTTTTGCACAAAAGCCAATGTAGACACAGCCATGGAGTAGTGTTTCTTTGTAATAGCCTAGGTTTTTTAAAAGCAAAAATTCTATCATGTGAAATCCTGGGAAGTGTCAGGTAATCTTGTACTATAGTAGATCTCTATCTTTTCCACCTCTAATAGCAGATTCATAGAGTTTAGGATCAGAATTGGCCAGTAGATCATCTAATCTGACTTCCTGTGTATCGTATCACACCTGGCTCAGCAACAGGGTTGGAACCTTGAGATCCATTGCATAGACCTCTGCCTCTTGAGGTAATTGTCATTGTCCATATGGACCAACACTAGCAGGGGATGAGACACACAGTTTGCCGGGGGGTTCACAGATATTGGCTGACTGAATGAATGGTGAAATTCAGGGAGCTTTGGTTCCTTACCGACTCTGGAGGAGAGTGTGCTCTAGCGGTTAGAGACCATTTGGCCCTTGTTCTTCCCAAGTCTCTCCCAGTGCTGTCTCACTCTATCCTCCAAATCTTTGTCCTAAGCTCCTCACCTAACTAATCCCATTCTCTGCCCCTCTGGGCTCCTTATCCCTGTCCCAAGTTCCCATTCTGTGTTCCTCAATCACCCTCTCCATGATCCTCATCCTAGTCATCTCCCACAGGTTCTTTGAGCAGTCTTTTCTAATCCTCAGGCTGTGGCAGACACAGAACATGGAAAATTTCAGCCTCAGCTGTTAACTTGATGGAATTCCACTCCATCCGGCTGAATGCAGTGCCTTGCATGTTCAGGAGCTTCAGGGGGTAGCCTAGATAAGCTCCTGAACATGCAAGGCAGTGCATTCAGCCGTATGGAGCAGAAATCCATCAACTTCACAAATAAACTCACAGGCTAACTTGGCTACCCCCTGAAGCTCAGTTGTTAATGTTAGGGAAAGTTATAAGCAACTGAAACCAGGATCTTATAATGGGAAGTGTCAGGTAACCTTGTACTATAGTAGATCTCTATCATTTCCACCTCTAATAGCAGATTCACAGGCTACGTCTAGACTGGCATGATTTTGCGGAAATACTTTTAACGGAAAAGTTTTTCCGTTAAAAGTATTTCCGCAAAAGAGCATCTAGATTGGCAAGGATGCTTTTGTGCAAAAAGTGCTTTTGCACAAAAGCATCCATGCCAATCTAGACGTGCTTTTGTGCAAGAAAGTTCTGATGGCCATTTTAGCCATCGGGCTTTCTTGCACAAAAAATTAAGGTGCCTGTCTACACTGGCCCTCTTGCGCAAGTATTCTTGCACAAGAGGGCTTATCCCTGAGTGGGAGTGGGAAAGTATTTGCACAAGAAGCACTGATTTTGTACATTACAAAGTCAGTGATCCTGCACAAATTCAAGCGGCCAGTGTAGACAGATGGCAAGTTTTTGCCAGTCTAGATGCACCCTATAGAGTTTAGGATCAGAATTGGCCAGTAGATCATCTAATCTGACTTCCTGTGTATCATATCACAGGTCTTTACATTTCTTCCAGTTATCCCTATATTGAACCTAACAACTTGTATTTGGCTACAGCATATTGCCCAGTCTTGATCTGAAGACAGCCGGAGGCAAAGAATCCACCAGTTCCCTTGAAAGATTTTTTCCAGCGATTAATCATCCATACTATTAAAAATGGTCTTATTTCTAATTTGAATTTATCTAGCTTCAGCCTCCAGACATTGGACTTATGTCTTGATTCACTAGATTAAATAGCCTCTTTCATAAACCAATGCCATATATAGAAGAAAAATCACCTGGCCATTCCTACCCACAGCATTGCATTAGCAGCTCATGTTGAATTGCTTGTCCTCTATGATCCCTAAATCCTTTTCAGAGTCACTGCTTTCCTGGATACAGTTTTCCTTTCTGAAAGTCTGGCCTGCATGCTTTGTTCCTAAACACATAATTGTGCACTTGGCTGTTTTTAAAATGCATTGTGTGTGAATGGATCAAACTCCCCAGACAATACAGAGTGCTCTATATGAATGTTCTGTTTTCATTATTATGTATGGATCTGCCAATCCTGATTGTATCTGCACATTGTATCAGCAGAAATTTCAGATTTTCTCCCAGCCTATGAATGGAAATGTGGAATTGTGGCAGGCCTCATACTGATCCCTGCAGAGCTCCACTAGATTCACCACTTACAAATACTTTTTGAGATCTGGTAGTTGGCCAGTTCTCAATCTTTTTAGAGTGCTAATTTTAAAATCCAAACACTTGAGGTACCAAGTCAAATTTCTTTCAAAATGATGAGAATTTCACATCTGTGCAGTGACCTTTATCAACCAAACTTTTTACTCATTGAAGAATGTAATTGGGCTTTTCTGATAAACCTATTTCTCATATAAATTCACATTATCTTTAATTCTTTATCAAGTGATTCCCAGATCTACTTTTCTATTATTTTGCCCAGGACTAAAGTCAGGCTAACCAGTCTATAGTTAGCTGAGCCATCTTGCCTCCTCATTTTGAACATTGGTACCATATTGAGTATCTTCCTATGTTCTGGAATTTCCTTAGTACTCCAGGGCTTGTTAAAAATTGACATCAGTGGGTGAGAGATCTCCCCAGCCAATTCTTGTAGGACTCTTGGGTGCCAGTTGTCCAGAATAGCTGTGATGGTGTGTCTGCCCCACACTGCCCTAGCAAGGGTTAAACTCAGCCCTGGAAGACAGCTGAGATTGTGGACTCAGCAGCTGTGGCAGATAGCAGCCAATTAGACCCCAGCTGAGGGCTGTATAAATAAGGCTCCTAGAGTGAAGGAAAATACTCACTCATGCTGTGGAGTAGGAGGGGCCTGGCTGCTGGGGAAGGTAGTAGCTTCCTGAGACAGAGCAGTGCTGGGGAAAGGTAGGGAGAGCAGGAGATCCCTGGCCTGATCCTATCCCCAGGCTGCAGGGCCTGAGGCAAGGCTTACCTGTACTAAGGCTGCAGGGAGGCAGCCAGGGCAGCTGAAGGCAGCAGGTCTACACACCTTGCCTATGATGAGTGGCCATTTCAGACATCAGTTTGCCCTTCAGGCAGGGGCTAGATGATGACTGGCAGTGCATCACTAAGGCAAGGTGGGTAAAAGAGTGCTGGGGGTTCCCTGAAGCAGATGACCCCAGAGTGTGGGGGCACTGTGGCAGGGCAGTACCCTGAGGGAAGGGCTCTGCAGTTTGGGAGAGATGTGGGTCCTAATACAAAGGGGAGAACAGATGAACAGGTAAAGCATGTGAGATGTCAGCCAGAAAGGGGGTGCTCTGTGGCAGAAATGAGCTAATCCCAAGTGACCAGCAGAAGGTGCTGCAGCAGTGAGCCACACCATGTTATAATGGTTAAGTAAAATGGGTTGGCAAGTACTTTGTCATCCTGATGTGATATAGGTACATCATCCTGCTATTTTCCAAATATAAAACAAAAATATTTGTTGAACATTTCTGCCTTATCTGCATCACTATTAACCATTAGTAACCAATTTTACATCTGATGAAGTGGGTCTGTGCCCACAAAAGCTTATGCTCCTACACTTCAGTTAGTCTATAAGGTGCCACAGGACTCCTCGTCGTTTTTGCAGATTCAGACTAACATGGCTACCCCTCTGATACAATTTTACATTGGCATTTAGGAATAGGCATACACAATTCCCAGGATTTCTGTTGTTCCTAATATATCTAAACTTATCCTTATCCCTTCCAGCCATGGATGTTTCCATGAGGAATGTCTCTGATCAGTTTTGTATGCTTCATCACTTTAAATTCATGTTAGTGGCTACCTGTTTCTCTCTCCCCCCCCTTTCAATTTATCTATTTTTTTTAAAACCTCTCATTGCTGTCTTCCCTTTGCCACTGAAGTGGGATGGGCTTTTATCTAGAATTATTCTCAAGTTTGATTGTGGAATTGTGACTACTTGGCCATTTGACAAACTCTTCTTTAAAACTCTCAATTTTCTTTCTCCTGTCTAACTTTTTTTTCTGAATCAATTTTGCGGTAGAATTCTTTTTCAGTGTTGGGAAACTAGATCCTTTGAAGTACCAAATATATTACTGGTTGGGACTGTCCTCCACCCACAATAAATGTAATGATGTTGTGATCACTGGTTTCCAGGCAACTGTAAACTTCCTGTCCAGCGATGAATTCATCTTTATCCATCAGAATGAGGTTAAAATAGAGTTACCTTGTGTTAGGTACCATATCTTTTGTGTTTGAAAATTACTATGTATAGTTTTGAGAAACATGAATGATATTTTATTGCTGGCTGCTTGAGATCTCCAGCATATGTCTCCCAAATTTATCCCCCTCCTGCAACTTCTCTTTCTACACAAGAAAGATGTAACTCAATTTGTTCTCTGGGATTGATTCACTGGTCAGTAGCAGACTCCTATCAGTACTCCCTCCAGGACTTTGTTAGTTACTACATTGATCCATATGCATTCAAGAGTCCCTGGTTCTGAGATATCAATAACTCTAAACCAGATAATGGTGTCTTTTAGCTCAGGGCAACACCTTCTCCATCTTCCCCCCTCCCCTTCTGAAACAGGTTGTATCTATCAATTTTAACTCTCCTATACCTTGAATCATCCATTCTGGTTAATGTCAGTTCTTTCAAATTTCTTCTCATCAATGAGAATTTTCAATTTCTCTTGCTCATTACCAAGATACTTAAAATTGGCATACAAACAATGAAAATAGTTCTTCTCCTTGCATTCCTTGTTACATCAATGTACTCTGCCTGAAACACAGAGTAGGACATAAGCATATGATCTAATAAAGGTGTATATTATTATTCTCATTTTACAAATGGAGAACTGGGACACCAAGTGACGGAAATGACTTGTGCAGTCACATCCAAAGTTTATCAGAAATTAGCTCAGATCTTGTGATACAGCAATGCAGGAGTTATACTTCCTCCCAAATAGTCTTCAACACATGTTGCTCCCATGTGCAAAAAACCTGTTTTTAGCAAGCTCAAGTAATTTTGTAGCTGTCTAAAGAAGTGAAAAAAAATCTATATACAGATATATATCTGAAAAACATAAGTTCACATTAACCAGCCATATATAAATAGATCTAAAAATACACCAACATTTTGGGCATCAAGATCAGTGCCTCTTAATATTCAAATGTGTTGATATTTCACCTTGGCAAGCATTTCAGTGCAAGCTAGTGTGAAAAAAACATTGTGCTAGTGATGCTGACCTATGGTTGGAAGGTCTCTGTCAAGAATTAATTTTACAAAATCTGAGAGAGTAAAGATTTTCTTATAAACAACTCCATTTTTTCAAAATGGGAATATGCAAAATATTTTGCTGTAGGGATAGCTAACTTTTAATTGCTAAATTTATTGCTGATTGCAGCCATTTTGTGGCAAATGCAATATACTTAAACTGTGAATAAATTCCAAAAATTATAAGGCTTAATTGTAAACACCCCCGAGATTTACTATTTTTATTGGCTTTCACTATTTTTAGTAGTTTTTAAAGCCTTGCATGGGTGCTATATTTTAGAATTAGAGCTCTTAACACCAGCTGGTTTTCACTCAGCTAAGCGTTTTATCTAGAAGATTAGATTACGCACCCCAGGGAAGAAAGAGACTTAAATATATTGTACAGCAGGTAACATGCTTGGGGCTATGTATTGTGTCATTAAGAGCAATATGAGAAACCAGCAAGGCTGATCTTAATCTCGCTCATCACCTCAATTAACACAATCCCTACAGTGTCCTCCTTGAAATTCAATCCCGTGGTTGTTCTGTTTGTTTAGTTTTGATAATCTTCATTATAAAATCATTGCTAAAGGTACAAAAGTACATATCAAGTAAGTGCGGATGTGGCAGTTACAGAAGGAAGCCACAGGCCTAACTGACGTGGAAATCAGCCAACTGGGTAGTCAGTCTTCCAGGGAAACATATGTACTAGATAAGGGCCTCTATAGAAAAATAAAAGGAACAAGGCTAATTATAAATTTCTAAAGTGATGACAATTATGATAACCTGTCTATACTTACAGTAAATACTTAATTATTTGAAAAATATCATCTTCTGTGTGCCAACATAAGCAAGCAATGAAATAGGACCCAATCCTGCAACTCTTTACTCACGTGGCTAGTTCTTACTCATGTGAGGACTAGTTGCAGGACTAAGAACTACTCTAATGAATAGAAGCTTAAAGTCTTACACATGTAGATTTTTATGCTCCATTTTCTTGGTCCTTCATAGCATATACAAGAAATTGAATGTATATTTTTTTGAATCAAAATTGTATACTAGGCTAAGGAAAAAAGGATGCGTGCAATGAAATGATTCACTGTGAAGCTAATAGAACATGGGTTTGAAAATTGAGGCTTTGCCTACCCAACGGGATGAAGTAAAATTTATTAATTTTTTTATTTCAATTTTTTGTAAAGCTGAAGGTGCATGTCCCCTGTGTGCAAGAGTTTGATGTATCATGTCTCTAATAGGATGACTTCTATCGACGGGTCCCCTCCTAGAATCCCGTGCAGCTGCTCATATAAGCGTCATGTTTGTGGTACTGAACCAGAGCCCAGACTGTCCATTTGACTTCTTGGTCTTCTGGTACCCCTGCCTGAGCACTTTTATTTTCACGTGGCACTGCTGGGTGTCCCTGGCATTTCTTTTGTCCACCATACTCTGTGCGATCTTGGAATGGATATCAGTATTTCTTTTGCTACTTTGTAATTCTGCCTGAACTGATTCCTCTTCCCACACAGCAATGAGGTCCAGGGTCTCCTGCACGCTGTATGCTGGGGCTCGTTTGTGACCCTGGGCATTCATGATCAGGTGTGCTGCTGAGGTGAGCTGCCTGCTCTGAAGTCTGTTCACCACACTGGTCACATAGGAAATTAAATTCAAAATTTCACAGGGCTTTTCCTGTGCACCTGAAGAGCAGCAAAGCTGAAAGTCCAGAGCGGTCATATCGGGGCACTTTGGGATACCTCCTGGGGACCAAGAACATCAACTTTCACAGTGCTACATCTATACTGCCCTAAAGTCAAGCATGCAAGGTCGAATTTATCCCTACTCCTGCTTTTCATGAGGAGTACCAAAATCAATTTTAACAGTCCTTCAGGTCAATGGAATGGGCTTAATAGTATGGACTCATTGTTTAGAAAATCAACCCAATGGGGTTAAGTTCGACCAAAACTCTTGGGCTACGTCTACACTGCAGTCTTCTTGCACAAGAACTGTTTTGCACAAGAGTTCTTGTGCAAAAGGTCTTCCACAAGAGCGTGTCCACACTGCCATGTGCTTTTGCGCAATAGATGTGGTTTTGCACAAGGGCGTCCATGGCAGTGTGGACGCTCTCTTGCGCAAGAAAGCTCTGATGGCAATTTTAGCCATAGGGGTCTCTTGCACAAGAAAATCATATTGCCTGTCTACACTGCCTTCTTGTGGAAGATCTCTTGCACAAGAAGGCTTATTCCTCATGGGGAGAGGAATAACTCTTCTGGAAGAAGCCCTGTTTTCTGATGCTATACTGTAAATTTACTTGCGCAAGAATGCGTGTGCGGTGTAGACACCCGGCAAGTTTTTGCGCAAGAACAGCTGTTCTTTCACAAAAAGCCTGCAGTGTAGACGTAGACATAGTGTAGCCCAGACCTGAGAGTGATTAGCTGGTGAGGGACACAGGACAAGAAACTCCGCATTCAGAGCTACTTGTGCTCGCCACTCTTCTGATGCTCTGGATGGCTTTCAATAAGTATCTCATGGCCACAGTGCCACTGAAAACTTATCAGGTCCTAATGGCTCAGAGACTCTGTATCTTCCTCTGCAACGGATCCATTAATAAAACTTAATTTCATCTCTACTATCCATCTGTATCGATATGAGTTTTATTCCACCTCTATATTTCAATAAGGTGACTGATTGCTCAGCACTCTGGCAATAACCATGTTTCTTCCCCCACCCCCACAACCTGCCTTAACATAAGGAGCTGTGTTTTGTGGAGGGAAGTGAAGGGTAAAATGTTACTTTGTGAACATTAAATACTTAGTTGGTTGAATACATAAATATTTCACCTATATCAATTTTTAAACCAGTTCAGCACTTAAAACTCACTGTGTGACTCCCATGAAATGAACAGAAAAAGCTCCAATAGCGAATAGCTGTACCAGCTAGATTTGAGTCCCCCTGACAAAATTAGTAAAATGCACTGCACCTGTTCTGAGCTAAGAACCCTTCTCTGCCTTTTATATTGCCCCTTCTTAGTGACTTCCAGGCTATATGTAACTGTGCCAATGCAGAATAGAACACATGGTAAATTTTCTCAGTGAGGAGAGCACTCTTCTGCTAGTGATGAAGCAACCATATGCAAGCATTTCCCACCAATATTCCTTTACAATGGAAAAACTGTCTGTAGCCAGACAGCCCCCCCACATCTCATCCATCTTATTTTGCGCCTCTGAGGTTCCTGAAGCATCCAGGGCAGAGAAGGAGCAATAAAATCAGCATAGTCTATGCTGGCTCATCTGATCCTGAGAAGCTGAAAACATAGATATTAGGAGAGAGCGATTAAGGCAATAAGCTGGCCTCGAGGCTGCGAGAAGTACCCGGCTGGCACCCATGTTGATACGAACACACAGTCCCTGGGAGAGGAATTTCCCACTGAGAAAAGAATGCCCAGTACTTCCAATTTAGTTATCTCTCTTACAAGTGTAAATTAAGTTCACAACTCCCTTGTAAGAACTGGTCTCGCAAAAGACAGACCAGCACCATTTGGCATCACAGATAAGAAAGAGAAATACGTGACCCCCTGGGTATAAAGATGGGTACAGCAGCGCACTCACTTTGAGTGTCAATCTACTCTCTACCTGCTGGTCGGGTTAGGTGTTTGACCTCCCGAGGTTCCATGGGGACGCCCACCTTGTATTTTCGTCTTTCCTAGGAATTGAGGGACAGGCCCTGGCCTGACACACTGGAGTCGAGAGGCACAGAAGGGGGTAAAAATTGTACCTGGATGTGGTCCTCTGTCTTAAGTGTACACATAGAAAGAGTAAGCTGTTACTTGGTACCATTATTTCTATTTTTCTATCTTTATCTTCTTTGGAACCACTTTTAAGTTCTATATTTTGCTAGCAGTTAAGAAATAGAACAATAGCCATTGCAACCATATGATTTATAAGCTTCCTCAATAAACCTGTAACTGTTTAAGCTTTAACCTGACTCCTTCAGCTGCTGTAACAGAACCAGGCACAATTTAAAATAACTTCAGCAGGTCTTAAGGGACAGATATAGGGAGAGCTTGGGCGTTTGGATTTGTGTCACTCCCAGGTGGCAGATCCACTGGGGCACCTTTCAGTCTTTCCCTAAGGCTGCCCGCTGCGAAGGAATCATGAATTCTAGCAGCTGAAATCTAAGGTGTTATAAGCTCTCCCTGTAAACTTATTGGGCGCCCGTCAACCTCCTCCAGGTTGCCCGCTGCAAGGGACCCCGGTCCCAGCAGTTGAAGTCTCGGGTTTATAGCACATACACACTGCCCTGACCATCGGCTGACACTGTCTCGCTGTGTTTTATATGTAGATGAGCTAAAATAATGTTGCTGTGAGATACCTATAAACATTGAGCTCCAGACAGGGGTTCATACCCATTTGTTTGTGTGTTTTTTCCCTCAGATTCTGAAAGCTATGTGTTATGGGGGCTTGGATTTCAGTGATGATCTTGAAAGGAAATTTGTACCTGTGCTCAATGAATGAAGACGGTTAAATAAGAAAATTTCAAAATATATAATGGATCAAACTGACACAACCCAGGTGTGCAGGTGGTGCATTATAATTACAGATGGTCCAGACCTCAAGCTTCAGGTGCTAGCACTTCCTGAATATGGGGGAAGTTCCAATCCAATGGGGATTCTGTGGTTCAGACCTATCTATCACTATACTCCTAAGGGGCAAGTTTGCCTGGCAGGACAGGAGTATGATTTTATGACGACATTGGAACTTTTCTAATGCAAATTGCAAGACAAGCGCTGGGCCTACAAAAATGAAGGGAAACAAGCCTCCACTCATCTGACCATCTTCCCCAATGATTGGCAGTTTTGTGGAGTGAATTACTGTTGCTTGTGTCAAATGTTGTGAGCAAAACTGGTAAAAAAAAAAAGTCAAATAGGATTTCAAGGACAAAACCATTCTTCATGGGTGGTCTGCTCTCTGGAGAGTCTCTGCATTTCAGGGAGGCGTATGAGGGGAAAACATAGAGACTAGAGACCAGTTAAGATGGTTAAGGTCCCCTTGCACAACCTTGGTAATAAAGAAGAACCATAATGGGATTCAGGGCCTATCCCGTAGACTGTTTTGGAGTGGAATTTCAGTAGTGTTCAAGTGCTGAGCTAGGGAAGAGTGGTTAAGAGTATATGGGATGGCTGATGAAAAGCAAAAAGGGACCATATATGACTATTGGAGACAGGTGAGTAGGTATCATCCTGCAGGTGTAGCGGGGATAAGATGGTTTAGTTCAGTAGACAGGACACAGGCTATTGCAGCTTTTCTCACACTCTTTTTGACATCTTGAGTAAGTTTTTTGTGCCTCAGTTTCCCTGTTCTAAAAATGAGAATAATGGACCATACTGATTGTTACAAAGTGCTTTGTATTCTGGATGAAAAGCATTATGTAAGCACTAACTTTTTATTATTCTAATGAGGCTGCAAAATGATATCTTTCTTGCAAAATTATCTTTAAAACATGAAGCATTAGGATGGTGCCTGGAATCATTAGTATCAAATTGCTCTGTTTTTGCCTTGTCACTTTGAGACTTCAAGTAAAATTGTCTTGTGGGTGTATACATGGTTTTATAAGGATAACTTGTCTTAGAGCTTGAGTGAAAAAAATAAACAGACTTTCTCATAATGAATAATTGTAAAGCAAAGGAAGGATCAATATTTTCCTCTCATACTGTGCTGAAGCTCTGTTTTGATTCTGCATTTAAAAATACTGACAACTGAAATGAGGAGGAAATGCCGATAATTAACAGACTATTTAGAAAACAAGTATAGGCTGTATTCATCGCTGCATAACTCCATTGGATGCCTTTATGATCCAGCATAAAACCAGAGGAATTCACTGGTTGAAGTGTGACATGCTGACAGCCTTTCTGCTATTATTTGGCTTAGATCATAAGCTCTTTAGGGCAGGTGAAAGCTTTTCATTCTGTTTGTACAGCACCTAACCAAATGGGCTCCTGTTCCGCAACTAATAACTAATTATAATGTAGGGCCATCGTAATATTGAATCACCAGGGGGGTGCAAAGTATCCAAAATGATCCATGGTTTATAAAATGGAAATGGAACAGTCAGCTCTTTCGTAACTTGTTTCTTTTAAAAAGACAATTTATTGATCTTTTTTACTGTCAACAACCATAGTTCTTGGTTTCGTGTTACATAGTACCTACCCTCTGATAAATTAATTGTTGATAATACCGCAGTTAGGGCTGCAGATGAATGATAGAAAGAGCAATGGTACAGATGAGATGCAGCTGCGGAGTATTACAGTTATGCAATTTTATGTCAAGCCAGTTCATTAGCATTTAAATCGGTTCTTAAATGTTATCCTTGAAACTTGCAGTAATGTAAGCCTTAAATAGAGTGATGATAGCGATGTGAGTTTAATGACTAATTTTAGCCTTAATTTTTAACCTGCTAAATGGAGCCATGCAATTTCATAAGGCTGCTGTAAAGTGCATGTATTTGTGCTTTTCCTTTTAAGAGGTTAAAAGTAGACCTTACCCCACATCCATATTTGAAATCATTAGCAAATTGTACAGTGCCTTGACTGTACCTATCGATGATTACAGTTACATGCCTGGCAAATTGAAACCCAGGACATCAGATCTATCTTTTTAGCAGGGCATGTTTACACTGGGGTGTTATTTTGAAATAACAAGGTGCGTGTCCATACTACCAAGCCTGTTGTTTCAAAATAATGGACTTGTTATTTTGAAATAACTCCTGCTTGTGAAGAGGAATAAGCTTATTTTGAAATAGTTATTTAGGGAGTAATTATTTTGAACTTATAATTTATTTTGAAATAACCTGGTAGTATAGACATAGCTCTTGTATAAACCAAGAGGAGTTGTATGACTGCACACTAGCTTTTCACCTCTGAATAACAACTTGGGTTCAAAAGCAGTATAAATTATCAGTGAAATGAGTCTGATAGCCTCAGTCCAGTTCAGTGCACATTTGATCACCTCACACAATTCTGTATTTCTGTCAGCCTCTGCTCATTAAAGGCTCATGTCAGTAATTGTGCAGGGATTGTAACAGTGATCTCCAACCGGTAGATCAAGGTCTACTGGTAGATTTTGGAGCTTCTTACAGGGGATCCTGACTGGCTTGGCCAGGAAGCTATCAAGCGCTTGCACTTCAGTTGCTCCTCCACCCACTGTCATGCTGCTCCTGCCCTCTGCCTTGGAGCTGCAAGCTGGGAGTCTTCTGCTTGCTGTGCAGGGTGCGGGAGGGAGAAGAGGGAGGTGTTGATGTCAGGGTGTCCCTCCCCCCCCCCACTTCTGTACCCCATCTCCACACAGAGAGAAGGGAATGGAGAGAGCTTGGCAATGCAGATCTCTGTAACTTTCATACACTGTGTGAGTCTCTGTCTTCACTCTCATTTCCCAACCCAACATATACAGGGAGGGTTGTTGTTACTTCTGTTACTGTTTTCAAAGTGGGTTAGTTTTGGTTTTTGACTGGTTTGTGCATTTCATCATTTTCATTTCTCTCTTACGTTTACATTTAATTCTGTGAGTAGTGAGTTCTAAAATGCCTAACCTGTCATGGCTGCAGTAATTACCTCCACATGCTGTCCTTGCCTGCAGACACCACTCCTGCAGCTCCCATTGATCAGTAATGGGGAACCGTGGCCAGTAGAAGCTGTGGGTTCAGTGCCTGTAGATGAGGGGCAGCACATGGTGCCATGGAGCCATTGCTGTACATGCCAGCTGCTTTCAGGAGTGGTGCAGGGCCAGGGCAGGAGTAAGCTAGCCTTAACCCCACTGCTCCACCACCCGGAAGCTGTCCCAGTTAAACAGTGCCCAGCCAGAGCCTGCTTCCTGAACCCCTGTCCCAGCCCTGAACCTCCTCCTACATCCAAACTCCTGCCCCAGACGTGAGTCCTCCTGCACCCCAACTCCTTCCCAGAGCTTGCACCCTGAAACCCCTCCTGGACCCCAATCCTCCACTTTGGGCTAAATCCAGAGCCCCTCGCACACTCCAAACCCCTTGGCCCAAGACCAGAGCCTGCACCCAAAACCCCTACCCCAGCCGGGTGAAAGTGAATGAGGTTGGGGAGGAAGGGGGATGGAGTGAGCAGGGTGAGGTCTCGGAGAAGGAGTGGAGCAGGGGCAGGGCTTCAGAGAAGGGGTGGGAAGGAAGAGGGGCAAGGGTATTTGGGTTTGAGGTAGATGTTACATTGCACTTAAATTAAAAAAGTGATCTTGTGGTTAAAAAGGCTGGAGACCACTGTTGTAGAATATGATTAAAACATATTGACCAAGTTGTGCCCTCACATCATGACACAAGCCAATTGCAATACCTGAACTAGTCTCTCACCTTAATCAATGCTAACATTTGGCTCATTGTTTTGTTGATTAAAAAACAAATAAAAACTCAAGTCGGGGGGGAATAAAAAAAAGCTTTCTCCTCAACAGAAATGATCTTAAAACCCAATCCAGTGATTATTTTTGGTGACCTTTCCTGATTAGGACTATGTTTTCATCCCTTTATTTGCCTCTGTTAGGTAGTCCTATAACATGAAATGTGCAATCCTGATGAGTTTTATGGGCTAATTAATCAATTTCTCAGCTGTGGTATCCACGGACGAGTATTCTGGTGCCACGTATTTCAGTTGCAAGTGAAACTAAAAGTTCTTCAGACACTGACAAGCTAAACAAATGGACAGTTTAGTAACACTGCACTGCTCATCTGCTTGATTCTGTGTTTTAATCAGCTGGAGAATGATAAGTTGTTTCATCAGGTGGAAATTATTAAAGGCCCTGGAGGAAAAGAAAACTATTTAAAGCAATGAAATGCTTATACTATTAGTCTCAGTAGGTTGTCTCCGCTCAGTGTTGCCCTGTCAACAAATATTGCTATTGTTATAAAAGAATCACCCCATAATCTTGTCCCCGGAGAACCCTGATGTGAGAACAGCTTTCGATGATGAAGGAAGGTTCCACAACAGTGATAATGACACATCTCCGATATCACATTTAAGAAGTTGCTCAGTAAATTCATTGTTGATAACTACTCAGGGAGAAAATCAGTATTCGGTGTGGTAAAGGCGAGGTCAAGCTCTGTATAATTGCCATACACTTCACAAGCAGTGCTGCAGTGAGCCCACAGACAGAGTGAAAATACCGTAATAGAATTATATTTTATTAAATTATTGAAGCTTCAAAGTGATGGGAGTGACCACAATTTATCTCCAATAATAAAAGTTTGATTATGAATCAAATGTCACAGGTTTAGTAAAAGCCTTTTACTAAATGCACTTCTTTTGCTAGGAACGTTTTCCTACACATTAAAACATTAAGTGTGCTGCTCTGTGTGTTTGTATGAACAACAGGTGTTGTTTTGTCTGAATTTCTGTATGAAGTAGGAAACGTAACAATCTGGGATTTCATTCTTCCTCTTCATTTGAATATATCTTCATGAAGGACTTGCTGTACCTGTAAAATCCATGGATTAAGTACCTAGCTAACTATAATTTTCCTGTCCTGAAAAGGACGTGGAGAGATGGGAAACTGAAACAAATTTCTGGAGCCAAATCCCTTTGAGAGAATTTGACTCAAAGTTCAGGTGCAAACTTCTCAGGTGGTCCAACGCAGAGCTCCGAGTCTCAATCTCCTTTGACCTTTGGGAAAGCGTTGATACGTAGGTAGATCTGAACTGTGTGGCTCATACCGATCTCTATTCATTGTATCAGACACGTTTCTTATTATAGTCCTGATCCAAACCCCAGTGAAGTCAATGGGATATCAGTGGGCTTTATATCAGGTCCCATAATCCCAGGGAAGAAGTTCTAATAACCGCCTCTCCTGTCTCTATGGAGGGCAAAATGTCTATGTGTCATAATGTCGTCATCATGCTTCAGGTGTAACTTTTTGTTTTCCTTTTACCCCTTTCTTTTGGAGATACGGTGCCTCTTTCCACCATCTTTTCTTTCAGTGACAATAAGAACTGGAGAGCTTTCTTCAGTTTTAGTATTTTGCAAATCCTGTAGAGCTGTTTTCCAAGTGCTAGTTTTGATAACACACACGTTTCCCCTGTTCATCTTAACCCCATCCCCCATCGTGGAAATATAATGTTCAGAAAACATGTACTCCTAACGGACAGTCAGTGTTAGGTTTGACACTTATTCTTTCCCTGCTTGTAGGGATACCAATGGAATAAAATAATGACCATGTTTTAAAAATGCAGAACTAAATTTAATTCTAGTCTCAAAAGTTTGGGGTTCTAGTCAAAGGGCTTGCTTCCATTCACAGTAAGACCAAAGGGTGGCTTGTTTTTTTCCATTGTCTTTGCTGGGAATTCGATTAGGCCTTTAATTCTGATCTCATAGTTGTCAAATGGGTTCAAAATTTGGCCTTGTGGGCTCTTCCATCTTTCATGGAAAATTAAATGTCCCAGAAATGCCATTTTACATGTATGGTTCGTGCATTTCTGTGGCCCATAGCTGTGGAAGGCTCTCTTATATTTCAGAAGGCGCTTTGGAGCCAAAGATTATACTTGCTTTATTTGAAATGCCTAACTAGTTCTACTTAAATCAATGGGACTTCTTAGTTGAGTATGACAAGATTGAGCCCTAAAAGAACTAGCATGTCAGTGCATAGTTAGCTGGAGCAACAGTGTGATGCCTCAAAAGGAAACCTAAGAGCAGCTCTTATACAAAGCCAGCAAG
Organism: Pelodiscus sinensis; assembly: GCF_052426305.1. NCBI lineage: Eukaryota > Metazoa > Chordata > Testudines > Trionychidae > Pelodiscus > Pelodiscus sinensis. Next base: position 154,597,942 of record NC_143053.1, read on the forward strand.
TCCCAGTAGAGCCCAGATAGTCATAGGAAAGGGATATGCTCCGATAGAAAAGGAGTGATTGGCTATGCTCTTCTGAATGGAAGTTCCCCTTTGGGTGAAGGGGCAGGGGCTGCAATCTGACCATAAACCATTAGAGAACATCATGAAGCAGCCACTCTGAAGTACCAGAGTGATCCACAAAACTCCAGCTCAACTGCCACTGAACCTTGGAGCATAAGCTTTCGTGGGCAAAGACCCACTTCATCAGATTGCCCACGAAAGCTTATGCTCCAATAAATCTGTTAGTCTATAAGGTGCCCCTCTGATTCTGAACATTGTAAACACCTAATCTCACGTGGCACCTACATGTTTGCAGTAAAAGTTCCCGTGGCACCTATATTTCTCTCTTTGGGCACACACACACTGCTTGCCTTCCTCTGGCGTCTGGGCCTGGATCTCCCTGCTGAGCCCCAGAATGATTCATGAAGCAGGGGCAACTGGGTGCTCCTCACTCTAACGTGTGTTGGGCATGGTCCAATAGTCATGCTTAGAGGCTGACTAAATCTACCCAAGGTAACCTGGAGAGGGAGAACATCCCTGATATCCTTTAGGCCAGTGGTTAGAGCTGATGAGAAGAGCTTTGAGCAGAACCATGTCCCCTGGTGAGTGTCCTACCCACTGGGCTATGGAATAGTCTGTCCTATTTAACTTTAGTTAAACCATGGAATATTATTTTGACGAGAAACTGAGACTCACACTCTAGCCCAGTGGTTGGAGCACTTACCTCACAAGGGGAAGATCCCTATTCAAATCCCTTCTCACCAGGCAGATGGGGTATTTAAACTAGGAGCTCCCTTATCGTAGGTGGGAGTCTTGGCCATTGGGCAGCAGGCAAAAGAGAGACCCTCTGGCCTTCCCCTATGTAGTTGTTTTGTGTAGACTGAGGCAGCCTCTGTAGTACCTCATGTGAGTTAGGTGGAGAGGCACCTATCTTTCCCCAATTTGTGGGTTGCTAGCTGAGATACTCTCCTCCCTGCAGCCCCAACTTGGGAACCTGTGACAGGGCTAGGAGCAAGGCATAGGAGACACCCTTCTTATCAGCACCCCCATTGGCTAGCTTAAGTGGCTCCCTGCTTAACACTTTGGCCTTTGTGGAACCCATTCTAAGGCATGCATGCTTCCCCATTCATTGTATAAGGAACCCGAGCACCGAACACAGGCTTTGTGGGTTACAGTATTGTTCCTGTGAATTTCTAGATACTAAAAATTAGGAGTTCCTTCGTGGATTCAGGTCTGTGTGCTTTGTTCATATCCCCTCCTTGATCCCAAAATTGGCCCCTATAGTGGGAGCAGCAGAGAGATATGGAGATACAGTTTCCTCTCTCAAAGTAGAGCAGAGCTGAAAATCTGTCCCTTTGTATTATGTATTGTTCTACATAGGCAGTAGGCCAAGCTACATGAAGTTAGCAATACTACAAGTAAGCAATAACAAGAGAGGATGGTGTTTGTTTTGCTTTGTGTTCAATAATATATAGAAACTGTGGGTGCACCTTAACATATTTATGGTGTATGTTCAGATCGCTTCATTCATCTGGAAAATTATGACAGTGATACTTTTCTTTTTTAAAAGTGCTTTGAAGTATCTGGATAAAAAGTGCTATAGAGAATTTAGGATTATGATCATCATTATTATTGACATGTCCCTGCTACCCTTTTAATTTGGTCGAATTGCTTATACGTATGTCTTCTAAGAGTGAACCTGACTTAGATTCACTTGAGTTAGTGAGTGAAAAAGCAAATTATTTTGTTAATTTCCCATAGGACAAAAAGAACAGGGTCTCTGCAATACTCATACGTGCCAGGAAGCTCAAACGGTGTGAAGAAGTCTTGAGTTACTCAGCAATTACACTTTTGTGGAAGGAAGGGAGGTGATCGTTAAAACACTGATCTGAGCAGAGGAAGGACAGAGGGGAATTGCTACATGACATGATTGGATTGCATCATCTCAAGGGCACACAGCCTGAGCTATTGGTCTTTCTTGCAGAATCATAAAGTATGTGTAGCTGGTGGGCTGATAAAAGGCTGGTTAGCCATGGCTCCAGGGTCTTCTGAAACAAGCTAAGGCAACTCATCAGATTTCTTTTGCACAGTCCTCTGGGTGGTGTGTCTCAACTGCTCCAAGCAAAAGTAAGATGGGGTGTTTGTGAATTATATTAAGTCTGTTGTTATGAACAGGGAATCCATGGATTCATAGGCATGAAGAATCAGAAGGGACCATTTTGATCAGTTAGTCAGATCTCCTGCATAACACAGACCAGAGATATTTTACCCAGCAGTTCTTCCACCATGCTCGGCTGAAGTACAACATATCTTTTAGAAATATATCCAGTCTTGATTCAGATATAAAGTAGATGGAAAATTGCCACCCTGCATCAAACCTGTGGTCTATGTAAACCAGCGTCTTTGAGAGTGGCCAGAAACAGAGATTTCAGGGGAAGATGCAAGATGTTCCATAGTGCATAATTATGGATTAACCCACTAACAGAGAAATGTTCTTTCCAGCCCCATCAATTAGTGGCTGGTTTGTGCCCTGAAGCATGATTCCCCTTATTAAAAAAAATTATCCTCATGTAACCGTGGATATTCTCATTACCCACATTAACTTCTTATTTTTTTAATCACATCAAAATATCACACAAGTCTCTCTTCTACACCTCTGTTTAACACGCTACCCTCTTGCGACACTATTAATGGTAGAGGTTTGCTATAATAATCTGGAGGGGCTAGATCAAGGTGCTGGAAGGCTGGTATCCTTCCAGAAGCTAAGCAGCCTTTTGTAGTAGTGATAGGATGCAAGAGAGAGAGGCGAACCAGCAGTTAGGAGAGGCATTCTCATCTCCTCAGTCTGTCCCTTTCCCTTCCACCAGAGGCCCCATCCCTCCCTCCTTCTCTTGCCCCCTGCTGCTGCTGCCCCTCCCCGACCCAGTACAGAACCACCCTTAGCCCCAGAGCACAGAGCGGGCAGTGTAGTCACATCACCCCTGGGCCAGAGCCTGAGGTGAGCAGCACCACCACAGCTCCTCAGCCCTGGAGCAAACACTCCAGACCCCAGCCTGGAGCGCCAGGGTGGTGAAGCTGATGTAATGTCCCCAACCACAGCCCCAAGCAGGGCACCAGTCCTAGCCTCCTCAAGTCCATAGCCCCGGCCTATGTTTGCTCTGCTGGGCCATGAGAGAAAAGGAACTCAACTCTAGGCAGTCCTGGGAGGAAAACTCCTCAGCCTCCCCTTGCCTATGATATCCACCGCCTGTGATAGGGAGTGTGCCTGTGGGTGGAGGAGATAAGGATATGGACTGTGAGGCAGCTTTGCTCTTCCATTTCCTTGCTCTTGTGTGTTTGTGTCAGGCAAAATTGAAGTCTTATTAAACTTGGCTTGAGAGTTTTCTACTGATACTTGCCTTATAGTAACCACTAGGGCCTGATTTTGCTTGCTGTGGTTATGCGATCAGTCTAATTGGCATTAGTCAGGCTACTTATTCAGGACCAGACTCATACTTTGGGGGAAAATGAAGGGAAATGGATTTGGTATTTTTTGAAATAGAAATTACCTTCCCTGTGCCTGGGAGTCACAAGGAACTTCAAATAAAAAGCAGTCTGTCAGTGGTTAGGTGTAGTTAACAGTGCTTTAGGTTCAGCGACACTGCAAAATAAACATTTTTCTCCTCCATGAAATAGTGAAAGGAGGGGTTCTGAGAGGAAGAACAGAAGTGCCGTAAATGAGATATTTGCAATAAATTCATTAACAGACACCCTATGCACATTACATTATAGTTTTTCCTTTACAAAATGGAAAGCAACCCATTTAGTAAATGGAAGAAAGACAGAAGTATACCTACTAACAGGGAAGCTTTAGGAAGATAATCTTGCTACCAAACGGGTGTTCAAGAGGATTAACTAAATATGCTTTCAAAATGTATGATTGCTGTAAGTAATTTAAATTACCTACTCTAGCTCATATTACATCTTTCTGTAGCGATCACAAAAGCACTTACATTTTTACCTAAAATGTGGCAGAAATCCCTGAGGAAAGTCTAAATCCATTTACAAGCACTGCCATGAGAAATATGGAGGGAGTACTGTAACAGTGCACACCTATAGTTAAAGATCTGGCAGCATTTCCTTCATATTGTAAAGCCTTTTGTTCAGAAGCTCATCACTGAGACCTGCAAAAAATTCATTGCAGGCTGAGGCTTGGCATAGAAGGATTCAGCCAAGGAAGAATATTTCTTGGCAGTTTGTCCTCTTCTTTAAAGCTTATGATTGGGGAAAAAAAGAAGCTAAGCGCTCTGTGGTTTTCAAGTGTGTGTGTGTGTGTGTGCTCATATTACTCAGAAAATGACTTTGAATTGTAGAGTGAAATTGTGCAGGTTCTTAGTCTAGAATGTTGGTTATTTTTTAAAAAAATATATGTATATATATTTTTGTGGCAATTGCAGATACTATAGGCTGTAAGAAATATTCTCTTTGAAGTATGAAAACTTCCCAAAATCCAGCCCAAACCCAGTAGCCTTCACTCAGTAACGTCCAGTAACTTCAGTAGATTCAACTGAGTAAGGACTGTGGTATTTGCCAGTGCTGCAGAACTTCTGCCTAATGCATAACCCACAAAATGTAGGAATGGCTGAGGAAAAACTTTTCAAACCCCGCCCTCCCAACAAAGCGAAACCCAGAAACCAAGCACATTTTGTCTGGTTGCAAGTTTTGCTACAAATTAAAAACTCTGCTCAGATCTGTTGAAGGGCTTGCAGACCACATGAATGAAGCTGGGTCCAATGTCAAGCAAAGTCTGTTCTGAGTTAGGGTTTTGACTTGAAATCTAGTGCAACTTTTTGCGGAGTTCTGCTTTGCATGGGGAGGGAGAGAGAGAAAGAATTGACTGAATCCAAGAATTCACACTCAGAGAAAGGAACGTATATCTATGTGAAATAAAAACTTAAAAGTATTTTTTCACACAAACTCCTGAGAAATAAACTGCTGACTTCTGCAGGGTTCTATGAATAGCACCTCATACGCTCCCTTTTAAACCATTTCTAAAAACACTAAGGTTGTCACAGGAGCAAAGAGAATTCTTTTATGCTTCCTTCCTCCAGAATACTTTGAATGTAAGAGCTTGTCTTCACTACGTAGTGGATTGATGCGGTAGTAATCAATCCACCAGTGGTAGATTTATTGCTTATGCTTAGATGTGATCAATCTCCAAGGACTCTCCCATTAGCTCCGGTACTCCACCAGGATGAGAAAAGTAGCCAGAGTTGCTGAGAGAGCATTGCAAGGTAAGCCCAGGGTTAGCGGGACTCGAGTCACCTGACCCATATTAGGGATCCTTGGGCTTGAGCATCTACATTGTATTTTATCCCTAGGTTAAGACCTTTCTAACTCATGCTTGAACTTAGAGCTCTGGTGTCCAAATTGCAGCGTGCAGACCCAAGTCAGTATAACCACATTACAGGGTATGTCTCATGCCTCTGCCGACAGAGGCATGTAAAATAGGCTACCCGACATAGTCAGTGAAGCGGGGATTTAAATATCTCCGGCTTCATTAAAATAAAAATGGCCACCACGCTGTGCCGGCTCAACTGATCATCAGCACAGCGCACAAGTGGGGAAGTGGATCAGTCGACAGAGAACACCTTTGTCGACCGCTGCTGTAAACCTCGTTTCACGACGCATAAGGGAGCGGTAAACAAAGGCGTTCCCTGTCGACCGATCCGCGTCTTGACTGCTGTGCTGTGCTGATGATTTCCCCCTTGAAATGTGGCTGCTATAAGCCCTAGGACCATGGTGCACTATGGGTAGGCTTTATCCTGCACATTACCAGGGAAGCATCTCACTTTGCAAAAGACTTGATTGGTTCACTCTCCGTTGCAAACCCAGGAGGCTCTCTGATAGATGTTTGCAGATCAGTGATCAGAAGCTGCTGCCATTTGCCAAAGGGTGATGCAGCTTCTGTTTTCAATACAGTGGACTGCAGATTGTTGGGCTAGAGAAGACTAAGAAAGTTGTCCTATGGAATTGTGGGATATTTCCAGCTGACTCCTGGGACCTGAGTCAATCAGGGTTTTGTCAACACTGTAAAGCAATAGAGCTCAGACCCTGGCGGGGGGGGGGGGGAGGGGGAGAGGAAGGGAGTGGAGAGATGTCTCTGCTTAACTTGAGCTCAGACCCTCTAACCTGTAAGGTCCTGGGATCCTGTATTCAAGACCTGGGTTAGTGCAATTGCAGTGTTGATACAAGGGGTAGTTTTAGCTTAGGTCTGGGCTCAAGCATGGGCTTACATTGCAGTATAGTTCTACCCTGAATGCATATAATTTTCTCTGCCACCCACACTGCAAGAATGAGGCCGTGTCTAAACTACACCCCTCTGTCGGCAGAGGGATGTAAACTGGACACATTGGAAGTGCAGATGAGGAGGGATTTAAATATCCCGCACTTCATTTGCATAATCACGTTCGGGCGCTGTTTCAAACAAGCACCATTTTGAAACTCCTCATTTTTTGAGGAGTACAGGATCTGTCGAAAAATCACCCTGCTGTTGGCAGACCTGTGGCTAAGCCGCGATTTCAGTTTCGAAATTGCTCTTGTTTGAAACAGCGCTCAAATGTGATTATGCAAATGAAGCGTGGGATATTTAAATCCCCACTTCATTTGCACTTCCGATGTGCCTAATTTACATCAGTCTGCCGACAGAGGGGTGTAGTTTAGACACGGCCTGAGTGTCAACAAAGTGTTTTTACGTATTCTACTAAATGAATTGCACAACTGAATGTTCTTAGGTTTTCTTTCCCTCTTTCTCTCAAGTGGTCAGTAAGGGCTAACAAAGGTGCTAGCAATTTCTCTAGGTATTGCTGTTAGTTTGAATATCACATTAGAGCTTGGTGCCAGGAGGAAATCTTTTGTTGCAACTCACATAGGTAGGTTATAGACAGTTAAGGGGGGAGCTCTGCTGAGTGAGGTGGAGGAAGAAGAATCAGCTTGAGGAAGGAAGGTGTAGACAGTTAATCCATCTCAACCCACGAGCTCCCTTGCCACCTTAGGGAAAGACTTGTGTCAACTGTTATAGATAGCTTGAAGTCAGGGCAAGGATAGTCTGATTATCCTTCACTATGAAATAGAGGTTTTAAAGAAGGCTCCGTGAGTATGTCTACGTAGCAACTAGACACCTGCAGCTGGCTATGTCAGCCAACTCTGGTTTGTGGGGCTTGAGCTGAAAGATTGTTTCATTGTTGTGTAGCTTTCTCTGCTAGGGCTGGAGTGTGAGCTTTAGGACCCTGTGGAGGTGACATCGGATTCCAACTGGAGCCCAGAAGTCTACACAGGAATGAAAATACCCCATAGCCTGCGCCCTGTGAGTCCAAGTCTGGCGGCATGGGTCAGCCACAGGTTTTTCTTTGCTGTGTACACATACTATGTAGTGTGTGTAGGCATATCACCTCCAATGGTTAAGCCCCTGGGAGAATCCTGGGTGGTTAGGTTACAAAGCCAGTGGAAATTTTGCCTCACGTAGTAACACTTCAAATTACGTTAAAAAAAAATCCTGTACCTGAGCTGAAATAAACTTAAACCACAAATGGTCTGGTAGCACTTTATAGACTAACAAAACATGTAGCTGGTTAGTCTATAAAGTGTTAGTCTATTGTTAGTCTATAAAGTGCTATCAGACCATTTGTTGTTTTTAAGTTTACCCTGTACAGATTAACTCGGCTACCCCCTGAAGCTTCTGCCCTGAAATGTTTTTACTTATTTTGTATTCAATCACAGTTCTAGAGGCAGTAAGTCGAAGTACTGCAAAACTTTGCAGCAACCCCCTCAGAGATTCTGACACCTTGGAACATGGCAACAAGTGTCTTTGTTATCAGTCCAAGATACTGGCAGGCATCTCCCAACATTATGTTCCAGCATAAGAAATACTGATTTACTATTGCTGCCTATGACTTGTATAAGTGTTTTACCTCTGTAAAAAACAGCTGCCTTCCTCTTAAATAAATGTCAAGAACAGTCTCATCTTGTTGCTCTGAGAGGGCTGTTTTGAGTGACTAATAATCTGTACAATGTACAAGGATTGCCTATGATCCAGAAGTATGTTCTTTGTAAGTGGACCACAATGGCAAGCAGCTCTCGCTTGTACGTCATTGATTTTATTCAAGTTGAGGGTAATGGAAATGTTTTAGACAGTTATATCTTCAGAATAAAGAAACTATACTGCAACTGGCAAGCCCACCAATGGGAGGGCAAACCAGGCAATTTCCCAGGGGCCCAGATGTTCTAAAAGGATCCGGGTACCCCAGCTGCAGCAGGGCTAAGGCAGGCTACTTGCCTGTCTCTGTTCCATGCCACTCCCAGAAGCAGCCAGCCCTTTCCCTGTGGATCTGTGCTTTGGGAGATGTGCTGGGTTGTTGGGTTTTATTTAAGTAATGTCTTTGAGAGATCTGTAGAATTATGGTTCTTGGGAAGCATTTCCCTAAAGCATGTGGGATTCTTCCATTTCTTCATGAGCTCCAAGTGCTAATTCCTAGTTAGCACAATTCAGTACGGAAGTGCATCAATCTAGATTCTAGGGTAGAGTAAATGATGGAAAAAACGTTTTGTGAATATTTGTCCAAACTGAAAGACTGCATTTTATTGTTCTCACATTTCCACAAATGCAGGGGAGGAAAGTGGAGTTCTACTGGCACAAATGCTCACAAAGTGCACATTTTATGCTTCAATACAAATTTCAAATTACAGTACAGATGTATATTTCACAACAAACTGTGTAGGTTCATTACCTATGCCACCAGAGAACAGAAGTACTACCACATGACTTATGTAACTAACCGGCAGAGCGAATTGCAAGTTATGGCTCAGATTATGTTACTTTTATTCATGTTGAGGAGCTCTTTATCCTTAAAGTAGTTTCGCTGGAAAGCAGGTGGCTTAATCAGACCCTGTAACTATTCACAGCCAACTATTTCCATATGTTCTGTAGATTAAAAATTTCTTGCTGAAGACATTTGCAAATCATTTCAAATAACTTCAAGAATCGCTCAATCTGTTCATGGTCAATTTCAGACAGAAAAAAGGCAACATTCATCAAATAAATGATCATTTCCATTATTCTTCATTCAGCTCTTCAGTCACCATTTACCAACCTTTTAGTTAGTTGAGTGGTGAAAGAGGTCATGAATCCCAGAGCTAAGCTGAGCATTAAGACCTGTATATTGTCCCTGACTGAGTGGTAATGTGTACGCCAGTGGTATAATGAAGTTGATATTCATTCCCCAAGCCATATTTTCAGTGTGTGAATCCACAGAGCAGAACAAATACTGAACAGTGAGAGGCTAAGGTGAACATTATCAGCATATAAAGCAATAGCACTCACATTTTGTCAGCCTGACATACCAGGTGTCAGCCTACGCACAGATCCTCATGATTTGCTTGGATACTGACCAATACAGAGCTGGAATTAGTCTGGCTCACCTGTGTGTTGGTATTGTTAAAATAGAGTTATAAAAAATGGGTTTTGTGATTAGACTTTATGGAATGTTTGTATGCTGCCACCAGCATCGATCTCACTTGTAACATCTGTATCCCAGACTGTCAGGTAATATTTGAGCATTTGGCCTCATCAGTTTCTGTCACTGTGTAAATCACCTGACAGAAGTGTGAAATGCTAGTTTCTAACAGAAGACCCTGCCCAATAAAGAATGTTCATCAACAGTAGAGGTGTGTCTAGACTATGGAGTTGTTTTTTTAGTGGCCTTTTTTCGAAAAAACTTCACCTGCGTCTAGACTGCCGTCACATTCTTTCGAAAGAACGCAGCGGTTTTTTTCAAAACCTACTTTTACCAGGAAGAACGCAAACTGGGCTTTTTCGAAAGAGAGCATCCTGATTGCCTTGTGGCTGTCTAGATGATCTCTTTTGAAAGAGGCTTGTAGTCTAGACGTACCCTAGATGAATTAGTGTTGTGGAACATTAGACGACAAAAAGCTGTTGATTGCTTCCCCCCTCCACAGACACACATTCCCATGAAGAGATGTGTATGAGAAGTCTTCATAAGAGCGCCCATACAGGGTCAGACCAAAAGTCCATCTAGCCCAGTATCCTGTCTGCCAACAGTGGCCAATGCCAGATGCCCCCCCGTGATCCCTCTCCTGTCACCCATTTCCAGACAAAGGAAATCACCTTCCCATCACCTTAGCTGGCAGCTCACAGGAGGAAATGAAAGAAAAATCCCTGACCAGGAGAAGCTGTATCTCTATGCTGCTTGGATGCTCAAGGCATAAGCAATGAGCTATATGGGCCTATGGTGCCCCAGCACCAGGAACATTCCTGGGCTGGGTTCCACCAAAACTTGCCACCTGCTGCCCCCTAAGCTCCCTGCCCCCTGTACTCCCTGCCCTCAGCGTTCCCTGGCATCCCTGCTACCCCACACACTTCTTCCCCCTGTGCATCTCTCCTCCCTCCTTGCCTTGCCCAGGGACTTGGCGAATGCTGCTGCGGGGGTAGGGGAAGAGAGAAAGGAGGCAGAATTAGGTGCTTTGGGAAAAACTGCGATGCCAAGCAGAGCTGGGGGCTGATGTGGGGTGGGAGGAGTATCCCCCTCCCCCAGCCTCAGGATAGGTCTGTCAGCCTGCTGTCTCCCCCTCCCCAGACACACCCATCTCCTCTCCCTCCCCCCACACACTTCAGTTGAAAAAGCAGCTGACAATGTACTAGGAACAATGAGACGGAGAAACTTGCATTAAGTGATGCTGTACCCGCCCATTGCACCTCACTGCCAATTGCACAACGGAATAATCAGGGCCGGCCTTAGGCCGATTCAACCTATTCCCCTGAATCGGGCCTCGCGCCTAAGAGGTCTCCACACCCTAAAACTGCGGTCCCCAACCGGTCAATCACAATCAACTGGTTGATCACAAGGCCTCGGCCAGTGGATCGTGAGGCGTTCAGGGCCCCCACCCCCCATTCTCCCTCCACTCCCGAAAAGCCCCACTACCTACCTCCAGCATAGTGCCAGCTTCCCCGGGGTGGATGGAGGTCCTTCCTGCAGCTTCACGCCACTTCTGGGGATTCCAGAAGTTCACTGGCTGCTCCCCTCCCAGAGATCTGTAGCGTGCCGGGCGCACTGCGGTAGGGGGTGTCAGTCCCGGAGGAGGAGTGCAGCGCTGGTGGCTTCCCTGCAGCACCGTGACTGTAAACTACCACAGTGCACTGCTCTCTATGTCAGTGCAAGACCTGTTAATGTGGATGCACTCCACCAACACAAGAAACCAGTGTGGATATGCAAAGGTGGTTTTAATTAAAGCAGCATATCTTTTGCTGACAAAACTTTGTAGAGTAGACAAAGCTTAACTGATTTTAAAATGTGTCCAGCTGAAACTGATTTAAAAAGCTGTAGCATAGGCCTGGTTTTAGGAAATTTGAGATGCCTTTGACCCAGTTTACTGAAAAGGTTTTAAGACTTCACTAGGACTCTAACTACAGCTATTAATAACAGAATTTGTGATACCATGAATCTGGAAATATTTTGGAGTGCATAAGGTATAGAATATCTATATTGGTTTGCTTCAATGAATTTGTTTGTTTGTTTGTTTGTTTTCACGAAGGCTAGATCTATACTACAGCTTTTTTTCGGGAAAAAGCTGCACAAAACACACTCTGCATTTTGCATAGCTTTTTCCAAATTTTTTTTTCTGAAGAAGCTTTTCCGAAATTTGGTCCGTCTACACAGAGTCCTGGGCAAGGGGCTCCCCACCCCCGCACATAGACCGCAGGGAGAAGCCTGGACCCCCCCACCATGTGTGACCAGCCGCCCAGTCCCAGCTCTGTGGAGCAGGAAGCCTGTAACTGGGGGGGGGGGGGGGGGGGGGAGTTAACCCTTTAGCTCCCAAGAGCTATGTAGGAGCAGCCACAAGGATGCGCACGTGTGTGCCTCTCCCTCCCAACAGGAAGCCAGAGCTAGTGTTCCAGCCTGCAGATGCCCGGCTGAGGCTGGAGCCACAGCGCGAGCTCCTGGCTGCGCAGAGGAGAGGGGCAGGGCTGAGTTCCCACCCCGGATGCCACGGGAAGTCAGAACATGTGCCATTTGTGGCACACGTGCAGTGGCTTGCCAACCCCTGGTCTAGAGGATGATATAGTCTGAGATTATGTCTACACTACAAAGTAAATTTGAACTAACAGTTGCTAGTTCGAATTAACTTTCATAGCATCTATACATACAAACCGCTATTTCGAATTTAATTCGAACTAGTGGAGCGCTTAATTCAAACTAGGTAAACCTCATTCTACAAGGACTAATGCCTAGTTCGACTTAAGTAGTTCTAATTAAGGGCTGTGTAGCCACTTAATTCAAACTAGTTGGAGGCTAGCCCTCCCCAGCTTGCCCTGGTGGCCACTCTGGGCCAAATCAGGAAAATTCTTCTGCACCTCTCCCGGCCCCGGAGCCCTTAAAGGGGCACGGTCTGGCTACGGTGCCCGTGCCAGTTGCACGCCTGCCAACACCCAGCCAGCAGACCCTGCACCTGGCACGGCATAAGCCAGCCACTCGCTGCCACCCAGCCCTCCGCCTCTTCCCGGGACCAGGCTGGCGGCTTCCAGGAGCCTGCCCAGGATCAAAAAAGATGGGCGCCTGCCTGGTCTAGTGCGGAGATCATGGACCTCATTGAGGTTTTGGGGGAGCCCTCCCCGAGGTTTTGGCCAGCCTGGCCACCAGAGGCCACATGCGGACCCAGGAGCAGGTCCACTGCAAAATTAAGGATCTGCGGCAGGCCTACTCCAGGGGCCAACTCAGAGGCCTGCCCTCACTTTGAGGCCCTGAACTTCATCCTGGGGGCTCACGCAGTCCATGCCTCCTGGGTGGATATCGACCCCGGGGCAGAAACGGAGGAAGAGGAGGACGTCGAGAGCCAGGAGCTGTAGGAGCCTGCAGGGAGCCTGCCCAGAGCCCAGGACCCCCGAGTCATCCTACAGAGCACATCTGCTGCGTCATCTGAGGCCGGGGAGGGCTCCACATGTGAGTGCCATCATGCTCCCCTTATGTGTATGGGCGGGGGAGGTGGAGAGGGAGCCCAGGGACCGTGCGCCTGGGCCTTGCCCACCATGGAGCAGCAGCTGGGTGTCATGCAGGGGCCCTGGTCTGTTCCCCACACGCCAACCTCGCCTTGCAGAGCGGGGCTGGGTTTCACCCACTGTGTCCCCAGAGAGAACTGACCACTGCTCTTGTTTCACCACAGCTGAAGCACCTGGAACTGGAGGGTGCACCACCCCGCCTGCAACAGCTACCTGCACCTGGGCCAGCAGGTGCACCAGGAACCTGGAGGACTACCAGCGGCAGCACCTGCGGCTACTGGGGCAGCAGCTCCGCACCCAGGAGCACTGGGTCTGGGAGGACCTGCGGCTGCAGCAGCAGAGTTTGGAGGTGCTGGAGGAGCAGGGCCGTGCCCTCCATTGCCACCTCCAGACCTTGGTGGACAGGTTTCTGCCTCCTCCTGCTCCAGCCCCTACGGCCGCCCCAGCTCTCGCTCCTCCTCCCATCCCTGCTCTCCCTCCCGCTTCCTCCCCAGCCCCCGTCCCTCCTGCCCCACCCTTCATACCCACTCCCTCCCAACACCACCACATCCTGTGGGCTGATCACATCAGAGTGGGCTTTGAGGGTGATTCAGCTCAGGCCAGGACTAAGCTAGGGAAGAAAGTTGGCCTAAGTTAGGCTGAAACAAAAAACAGGACTATGCAGCACTTTAAAGACTAACAAGATGGTTTATTAGGTGATGAGTTTTCGTGGGCCAGACCCACCTCCTCAGATCAAATTGTGGAAGAAAATTGGCATGACCATTTAAACCAAAGGGATACAATAAAAAAAAAAGTGAACACATATAAAATTGACAAATCAGATTTTAGAACGGGGGCGGGGGGGAAGAGGGGGAGGTTAGTGTCTATGAGCTAATGATATTAGAGGTAATAATTGGGGAAGCTATCTTTGTAATGAATAAGGTAGTTAGCATCTTTGTTAAAGGCCCATTCATAAAGTGTCAAATTTAAGCATGAATGACAGTTCTGAGGTTTCCCTTTGTAGTGTGGTATTAAAGTCTCTTTGAAGTAATATACATGTAGAGGTCATTGAGACAATGCCCAGTCTGGTTGAAATGATAAGAAACTGTTTTTTCTTTGTGAAACTGTCTGATGTCTGATTTGTGGGCATTAATTCTTTGGCAAAATGTCTGAGAAGTTTGTCCAATATACATAGCAGACGGACCCTATTGGCACATGATGGCATAAATTATATTTCTGGATGAACAGGAATGTGTTCTTGATCTTGTAACTGACATAGTTAGGTCCAATGATAGTGTCAGCAGAGTAAATATGTGGACAAAGCTGGCAACAGGGTTAGTTGAAAGGGAAAGTTCCAGGGTTGGCATTAGTGTGGTATGGCCTGTGGTTGCTGGTAAGAATTATCCTGAGGTTATGTGGTTATCTATAGGAGACTATGGGTCTGTCTCCCAGAGCCTCTCGGAGTGTAGTATCCTGTTCCCGTATAGTTTGTAAGTTATTGATAATGCGTTGGACGGGTTTAAGTTGGGAGCTATAGGTGATGACAAGTGGTGTTCTATTGTTAGTTTTCTTGGGTCTGTCTTGAAGTAGATGGTTTCTGGGTATTCATCTGGCTCTTTCAATTTGTTTTTTTATTTCCGCAGGTGGATAATTGAGGTTTACAAAGGCTTAGTAGAGACCCTGAAGTTTCTGGTCTCTGTCAGTGGAATTAGAGCAGATGCGGTTGTATCTAAGGGCCCGGTTATAGACGATGGATCATATGGTGTGTTCTGGATGGGAGCTGGGGGCATGTAGGTAACTGTATGAGTCAGTGGGGTTTCTGTAGAGAGTGGTATCTAATTTTGAGTAGCATAGCTGGAGTCAACGTACCTTAGTTTATTTACCACGGTGTTCCCACTGCTGGGGAATTGACAGGAGAAACTCTCCTGTTAATGTCCCTTACTCCTCATGACCCTGTGGAGTACCAGAGTCGATGAGGGCACAATCAGCAGTTGATTTACTGCATCCTTACTAGACCTAATAAATAAATGCTGGGAGATCTCCACAGTGTTGATCTTCTAGTAAGTGAAGACAAAACCTCAGTTACAAATAAGTATCCACTTAATAAAAGGTGGTGCATGGTGGGTGGTAGCACCAAACGGTAAAAAATTAAGAAGACTGGGTCCTTTACTCATCATCAAGGAGAGAAAGGGAGCCACCAAATGAGGGGGAAATACCCAATCAATAGCTGAAAGTACAAGTACAGATACAAATGCATAATTAGGGACCACTGACTAGAGAACCAAAGATTCATTCTCCTCAGATTCAAGGTTAGCAGCTTCCACTCCATTTGTCCATATTTTATTACTGCAGTTTGTCAATTGTCTGAATAAATGCCGCAGTAAGTTTGAACTTGAGCAATGTTTTATTGAGTTACATCCTTGTCTTTTCGGTATAAGTTTTGGTGCAGCTAAACTGTACCTTCTCTATGGTTTTTTGGGGGAGTCCAATAAATATGAATTAATTAATACTAGCTCTTGTTTTGATCTAATTCCCAGACCATGTGAAAACTAATATACAAGCTTGTCTTTCTTTAGTGAATTGAACTTGTTGTTTTACTGAGTTATTAGTAGTTAAAAGATTATGCAGTGAATGTTCCCTATCCAATATTTTAATTTGATTAAAGCTTTATTGAGATAAACTTGCACATGAAAAGCAATTTACCTCTGCTCTTATTGGAGATAACTGCACTTGTCATAGTGTAATGTATTTTCTATCTGCATTTCAACTGCACTGCATTATATGAACCAAGATAGATTTAATCACATTTAATTTGGGTTGTGAATTTTAAGAGGTTTCACCAATTAGTTAGAATAAATCAGAGCATTTGTGGGAGAGGGATTAAAGTTGATTAGATAGTGCTAGCTCTTAGTTGGCCACTCATCCCTTTCTAGATCTCATCTCACCTAGCTACTTTGCTCCTTTTTGACATGGTTGTGTTTTCCTTTGGTCTCTCCTTCTCCCATACAATACATTTCATAGGTGATCTTTTTGGGGGGGTCTCTTGAAAACAAGAGCCACAGATAATTTTATCCACTTGTTCTGCTGGTAGGCACCTCAGTCCTGAGCTGTTCTGTTCCTGTTCTACCAGTTGTGGGCCTTTTCTGGGCAGTGACTGCCAATTACTGTGTGAAGTGGATTTTTTTAAATGCATTAATCTCCACTGGGAATTGATCTTGCTTTCATAGGGTATGTCTACACAGCAACGTTATTTCAGAATAACTGATGTTATTCCAGAATAACAAAGAGCATGTCTACACTGCAAACCATTATTTCAAAATAGTCCTCTTCCTTCGACTTCCTGCTGAGTAGACAGCGCCGATAGTCAAATTAAGCTATTTCGACTTCAGCTACACAATTGACGTAGCTCAAGTTGCATAGCTTAATTCAA
The DNA here is from genome assembly GCF_052426305.1 of Pelodiscus sinensis. Classification (NCBI taxonomy): domain Eukaryota; kingdom Metazoa; phylum Chordata; order Testudines; family Trionychidae; genus Pelodiscus; species Pelodiscus sinensis. The sequence continues at coordinate 154,614,438 of NC_143053.1, forward strand.
CTTTTGCCCTGCTGTGTAGAAGTGCCCATAGTACTCTGTAACTACCTCCTTCCACTGGCTTCCTTCCATTGAATCCTTGACTCCTTCACTGGTGCCCTCTCTCATGGAGTCCCTACAGGCTTCTTGTCCCCACTTACAATGCTGGATTACTTAGCAGTGTTGTTGCTGGTACTATTATGTTTGGAAGGCAGTAGCTCATTTGCTTGATACTGTTCATATTTTGTGGCCCTGTATACTGAGTGGCTACAAACTGTTGATCAATCTAGAGTAGGTCAGTCTGACATTACTATCCCCCCTTTCTCATAAGGAGAGCCAAAGAAATTGAAAGACAACTATGGTAAAAGTGATAGAAGAATATACTTTAATAAGTCTATGAATAATTAACCTGTGGAACTTTCTGCCACAAGACATTTCTGAGGTCAAGGGATAAGTAGGATTCAAAATAGGATTAAACATTGATAGAAATAATATATACAAACTTAGGTTGCAATTTTATAAATGATATAAATGTGCTCGCTCAGGCTGCAAAACTAATTGCATAATTGGCTACTATGGGGATTTGGCATCTTCCTCCATCATAGTCCTCATTGCAGAGAGGATACTGGGCTGTTTGGACCACAGGTTTGATTCCCTTATAGCACTTCCTATGCTAAACCTTTTCATGGATAGGAACCCCATTAGTGCTCCTGCTTCTTTCTCAGCAGCATTCTGGCACCTTTGCACCTCAGTCCATACTTTTAAAACAAGACTGAGGATACGTATACACTGCACACTTCTTTTGGAATAAGCTAGTCCAGAAGATATCTTCCGGAATAGCTTATTTCAAAATAACGCATCTACACACAAAAAGCACAGCAAAATAATGTGTAGCTATTTCAAAATAGAGTGTCCACATTGATTGGACACTGTCTTGCATTTAAGGACACCCAAAACCAATTCAGGCAGGGCATTAGGTCAGCAGTGACTTCCCGGAGCTGCTGCCTGAGGCTACCTGAGACGCGAGTTTCAAGGGACCCCCCGTACAGCCATTTCTTAGGTTCTTCTGGCTGTCTACCTATCTGAGGGTCAGCAAAGCATTTCCAGTGGGTGCTTTGGTTGCTCTGCTTTTGGACGTCACAGCCTTCCCTGCTATGAAAATGGAGTTGCCTCTGGGCATGTGAGGGCCCCTGTCTGTCGTGCTGCAGCAGCTGCAGCAGTTTCTGCAGGCTGCCCTCCAGGCCCTGCAGGAACATGATCCCGAGCTGCTTGAGGACACCCTCAACATGTGTTTGGGGACAGCTCTTTCAGGCACCCCCCACTGTGGAGCACCACTTCTGGTGGCTGGACACCAGTTCCTACTGGTGGGACCGGATAGTGACGGAGCGGTGGGATGACCAGCAGTGGCTGCAGAACTTCCGTATGAGGAAGGAGATGTTCCTGGAGCTGTGTGCCTGGCTCGCCCCTGTCCTCACACGACGGGACACACAAATGAGAGCCGCTATCTCCCTGGAGAAGCAGGTCACCATCACAGTGTGGAAGCTTGCCACTCCTGACAGCTATCGATCCGTTGGGAACCAATTCAGCATAGGGAAGTCGACTGTTGGGCTCTTGTTGTGCAGGTATGGTGCTCTTGGGCTGCAGTCCCCGGAGGGAAGAGTACTGGAAAGGTGGACCCTAGGAAAAGGGGGGGTTGGCGGTATGGTGGGGCGGGAGTGGTGGGGGAAAGCCCCGTCCTTGGGTGGTTCTGCAGTCCTGCCCTCACGCAGCCCTGCAGGGGGGAGGGATTCATAGGGGGTGGCACCTGGATGTTTGTGGGGGAAGAGGAGAGCTTGGGAACCTCCCAAGGGCTCTGACACCCCTTTTGGTTCTCTAGTTTGTCTGTTTCTCTCTGTCTGTGGGTGGTGAGGGCCATCAACACTGTTCTGCTGCGCAGGGTCATCCATGTAGGCGATGTGGACCCCATCATCACTGACTTTGCTGCCATGGGCTTCCCCAATTGCAGGGAGGAGGCATTGACAGAATCCATATCACCATCCAGGCCCCCGACCACTGGGCAGCATAGTACATCAACAGGAAGGGATATTTTTCGATGGTCCTGTAGGCCCTGGTTGACCACAGCCAGTTTTTGGACATCTTTGTCGGCTGGTTGGGGAAAGAGCATGATGCCTGCGTCTTCAGAAATTCCAGCCTCTTCCAGAAGCTGGAGGACAGCACTTTCTTCCCCGAGTGCAGCATCAGGGTCGGGGATGTGGACATGCCACTGTGCATCATGGGGGACGCAGCCCAATCCCTCATGCCATGGCTAATAAAGCCAAATACTGGACACCTTGACCCCAGCAAGGGCTGCTTCAGTGCCCACCTGGGCAGGACCCTCATGCAGGCGGAGCGTGCCTTTGGGTGTTTGAAGACGACGTGCAGGTGCCTCATGACCCGCCTGGATGTGCGTGGAGGAGCACAACATCCCTCAGATGGTGTCTGCATGTTATGTGCTCCACAACTTCGTGGAGAGGAAGGGGAAGGACTTCTAGGATGGGGGGCAGAGGCCGGATGGGAGGGAAGAGCCTTTAAGCAGCCATGCACAGCTACCATCCGGCAGGCCTATCAGGCAGGGGTCCACGTGCGGGAGGCCTTACGGGAGAGTTTCTTACAAGGACCCCAGTGATACTTTCCCCAGAGCCTCCCCACTAGGGGCCTGTGCCTTGCCCCTCTCTGCCTTTGCCACAACAACCCCTCCCTTCCCCCTCCACCTCTCTTCCCTGCAGACGTAATAAAAACAACAGTTTTGTTTTGAAAAAAAGAACTGGTTGGTTATTTATTTGGGATAGAAATAACTGGGGAGGAGGGGGGCTGAGGACCTGGAATGGGGAGTGGAGAGGGGGGCTAAGAACTTTGGAGGAGGTAGGAGGGAGCAAAAATGGGGAGGAGGGGGGAGGAGAGGCCCAGGGCTGTGGCTGGGAGTGGCGCAGGTGCTTTCTCCACCTTGTGTGCGAGGACTTTGGTGACCTTGGGGGTGGGGAAGCCTGGGGAGGCTAGAGGCATAAGCAGGAGGCGGGGCTGGAGCAGGCATGGGATGGGGTGGCAGGACCAGGAACTTGGACTGGGCCAGGAGCAGGAACAGGAGAGAGCCTGGATGGTCATGCACATGATGCATCCCTGGTGCAGCAACTCCATCCACGTGTCTCTCTGCCACTGCATGTTGCCCCAACCTTCTGGGCCAACGTCTCCTGCATGTCCCAGAGTATGGAGACATGCTCCTTCATCAGGACCTCCTGGGCCCTCCAGAGCCTGCAGCTCCCCAGGAGTCGGATGGCTGGCTCAGCTGGTGTCGATTGCCCCGCAGTCATGGCTGGTCCAGCTGGGGACAATAAAGAGAGTCGGTCAGTCATCCCTGGAGACCCTGTCCCTGAGGCCTTGCCCTCATCTGTGAGCTGAGACAAACAGTTCCTGGGTCAGAGGAAGGTGATGTCCTGGGAGCAAGGCCCTGTGTGGCCTGAACAGCAGGCTCTTCCTTACAGGAGCCCAGAGGTCCCCAGGGGACCATGCTCCCTCCCCCACGTCCCAGGGACAAGCAGGCATGGGAAATTGCCAGCCACACTGAGATTCAATGGGCAGGAGGAGGGGTCTCAAACTGCCTGGCCTTTCATCAGTGCCGCACACACGCTGGCTCCAGTATTGGTGACATCCCAGAAAGAGAAAACTTGTATCCCTGGCCACTGAGGGAGAGGGTGTAGTGGGGATGCACCTGCAAGTGCTGTCCCTGGGAGCGGATGCTGCCTTGAGCATGCAGGCATGCCCGCATGCTGTGTGCGACATTCCTGACTCTGTGTGTGTGTGTCTTTGTCCCAGCCTCCTTCTAGCAGTGGCTCATAGTGGGAGTGTGTCCCCCACCCCAGGTGTCAGAAGAGAGGCCAGCCTCCCCAGAGCATGTGAGCAAGAGCCCATGGGTGCTCCAGTGTTGCCTCCTGGGGCTGCCTGGTGCAGACTAGTGCTGCATGTGCATCCACACGCACAGACTGCAGCATAATGCCCAGGCTGAGAAGGCCGAGTGACAATTGCATCACAGCCCCTCAGCACCCGCCACCCCACCTGTCTGTGTGAGAAAACTAAGACCACTCACTTGTTGATCCTCCCCTGCCTCGAAGGATGCCTGGGACACATCCAAGCCATGGGGTACCGGCTCCAGGGTAATGGTGGTCACCATGCTGGCCTCATCCTCCTCCTCCTCCTTAGCTCAGACCCCGGGGCAGGCAACAACAGGCGTCTCCAGCAGTGAGTCCATCACCGGGAGTGGGGAAGAAGCTGCACTGCCCTCCCCTCCAGGATGCGGAGCAGGTTCTCAAAATAGGGGCAGCGGTGGGGTTCTGCCTTGGAGTGTGAGCTGCATTCCCTTGCCCCAGCAGAGCTCTTTAACTTTGCTCCTGATCTGCTCCTGCATCCTGATGTGGCCCTTTGTGGCCAGGCTCTCAGCCGCCTGGTTGTATATATCGGCATTGCTTCATCTGGAGGTTCTCTTCGTCACTCCACACCTCGAGGAGGGCCAGGATCTCCGTCCCAGACCTGGATGATGCGTGCCCTTTATGGCACCTGGCAGGCTCCTGGGACTCCTCTGAGTGCTCCCTAGGATGGGCAGAGGGCTCTTGGGGGGCTTGAGGGTCTCCCATGTTGGCCACACAAAGTTCACTGGCAGCTGCAGTGCGCCTGGAATCTGTGAGGGCCGGCTTCCTGCCATAAGCCTTTTCCCCTGCATCTGCAGCTTTAAGAGCTGCAGGGGAAGTGAAACAATAGAGTCCTAAGGTGTGTGGATGGAGTAGCCAGCAGGGCACCTGTGAGATTTCCTGGAGGCCCCTTTTTTCCAAAAAAAACCTCCCTGTGCCGTGTCCACACACACCCTCTTCTGTAATAGCTATTTCTTTTTTTCTAAAGAAAGTTTTCAATATTGCCATTACTGGACCCTCAATTCTTACCTTTCATGCTTCTCTCTTTCTACCAGGATTCTTTCCCTAGGGTATATTAGTCTGAATGTCAAGGGGGTGAATTTCATTAGTGTATTTTAATTGTAGGTCAGGATGTTTCCGCTGTGCTATATAGTGCATGGAATGTTGAAGGGTAATAAATATGTTATTATTAGTAATTGTCCATGTTAGTAATTTTGAAGTGTTATGAGGTCTTGTTCCATTTTCCTGGCTTGGGAATTTTTGAGTGCCTTTTCAGATTGTTCAGGCTAAGTAAACCTAAGCAGAGGCCATTGTAAAATAATAGACTGAAATGAAAATGTCTCAGTGCAGCCAAACAGCCCTCCCTCAATTGAAAAGCATGGTATTTTTACATTGTGAGACAGTTTCTCGGACAGTGAGACAAGGTGACATTAATCAAATCAATCACACTAATTACAACTCCAGTTGTCAAGAGAGATTTCATTGACCTGTTGATTCTTGATGGTCGCTGCCAATGACAAATGTAGTAAGAAAACAACATTTTTATCCTTTTAACTTTTCTCTTTTAGGGAACTGGAACTGGTTAGCCCACTAGCTGCGAGCGCAACGGAGAGCAGCACAGTCTAGATAAAGCTCCTGACTGGGCATTGGAGACCCAGGTTTTATTAATGCTACAAACAGAACCTTAGCCAAAGTGTCATGAGTAGCAGTCAGAGGCTGGCTGCCATAGTACGTAACTAGAATTTTGGACAGCTTTGTATGAAGGATGACTCGCCCCATGCACTGCTGCAGCTATGCTTCTAGAATTAGTGTGCTAACTCGACCAGAACTGGTGTGGGTGTGTCTCTTTGAGCTAAAAAAATTCCACCTCCAGCTTGACATGTAACCCTTGATGCTGAGTCTAAGCACTAGCATGGTCTCTTCAGCAGTGGTTACACATAGGGCGAGGGTTTCAGTCAGTTTTGCCCAGCTTGCGTGTGGAGAACTAGCACCTGTCCTGCCGTGAGGGCAGGGGACTGGACTTGATGACCTCTCAAGGTCCCTTCCAGTTCTGTGAAATAGGTATATCTCCATATTTTCTTTTTCTTTTCCTTTTCTTTTCTGTCTGCATAAAGGCAGATTTGGCATACATTTGGCAAACTGAGCAGGGCCAGCCCACAACTTTTTGGCACCTGAGGCGGGGAGCTCAAATGACACCCCCATACCCCCTCGCTTGGGCCAAAACTTTGAAAGGTCTCAATTCTCTGGGTCCTAGTGGTGCCCCTCCACCCCCACAGTTTGGCACCTCAGTTCACCTCATGGTAAGGCCAGCCCTGAAACTGAGCTACCATTTAAGGACTTAGTACTGACCACAACTGCACGCAAAGTGAATGGGAACTGTGCCCATATAACTGAGTACAGACTTTGCAGCAGAGTTTGAAGGAAGTTTGTCTTCAAAGGAAAAGTGTGTATCCAAAAGGAAGCAACAATGTCATCTGTTACCTGCAGTTGAGCAGGGTTTGGTAATTATTAAACAGCTCCGTAGGCAAAACTAGAGAAGGGCTTTACAGAAAGACGAACTTGCATGAGACAGTTGTTGAATACAGCTGAAATGGTTTCCTTGACTTTATAAAAACAGGCCACTGTACTTTGCTGTGAATATTGCTTTATGTTGAACCAGAGAGGCACACACCCCTTCAGCCCCGTGCTGTCACCATGGACAGTAGTTTTATCCCATTCATTCATTTCAGTTGTTCTAAACTGATGAGGATTTTATTTGAATCTATAAGGCTACGTCTACACTGCAGGCTTCTTGCTCAAGAAGCTTTTTGTGAAAGAGCTCTTCCACACTGCAACGGCGAATCAGAGAAGCGATGCGCTTTTGGGGCAGGAGAGCGTCCGGACAGCAAAATGGCCGGGTTTGCGCAAAATCTCTGCAGGCTAGACATAGCCTAAATGTCTGGGCCGTGTCAACTCACCTGCTGAGCCATATCTAATCCAACCAAGGAACTAATTGAGAAGTTGAGTCACATTCCATGGACTCAGCCCCAGTGGCAGGACACAGATCTCTCTCTCTTTCTCAAGAGACCCTCTTGAGTGTGACTGGCTTTTAAAGCTATAATTATTCAATGATTGCATACGCGAGTCCCTAAGGGTGTTCAAGGGGAGAATATTTATTAAATAGCGCGTTTCCACAAGGAATGCTCAGCATTGGCTCCCACTTGACAAGCTGGAGGAGAGCTCAGTTCCCAGGCAATTTTGCAAGCTCTGATTTCAGGGTGTCTCTCCTCACACTGTATTGCTGGGTATTTCCTCAGTTTTATGATCCCTTACCTGAGTGTTCTGGGTTTCCCCCAAGGCCTTAATAAAATCAGAGTGTGGTTGTAAAAATCGTGATTCACAATTGCAGCCCTGACAATAATGCTGTATGCCTTTATCGGCGTGTAATTTGCTGAAGGAAACAAGTGTCCAATTGTATTCAGTGGTCTATGTGGCTATGTAATTGTTAGTATTGCAGTATCACTAATCACGCACATTAAAAAGTCATGAGTCAGACCTCAGGGCAATCATATATTGGCTTTGAAATCATGAGATTTGTTAACGAGGCTCAACTGATCACTTTATATGTGTTTTCTAATTTCTGAGCCTGTAGGATGTCCTTGGATTTTCAAGCTTTTCTACTCACTCATGAGGGCTAGAACCTTATTTTAAAGAGGTTCCCACCTATTCACATGAATCCTGGAGATGAGGCCTTGAGCAAAATCAAATGTTATGAAATGCATGACAAAATTGCAAAAATTGATAACACTGTGTGGTATTTTCTGTGGAACTGCACCTTTGCTTTTCTAGCAAGCTGCTGTCTGCAGAGACAGCTTCCATTTGCAAAGGAAAACAAATAGCGAGAAAACATGAGCCCTATATTATTTCGTGGATACTTTCCTTTGGTTTCCTCTTTGTTGCTTCTCTTAATCTAAAATAAAAAGTCATTCAAATGGAAAATTGATGCTTTCTCTTTGTGTATGGAATGCATAAAAGATCCTACATGACATGAGAATGCCATTACTGCATGGACATTTTATATGCAGAGAACTAGAAACCTGTATTATTTTGACACCGAGCAGCTGGTACTAGGACCTAACATAAATTATTTCAGAGCTGGTACATAGACAAAAACTGTTTTAGCTAGGCTAAACTGCAGATCCAACACCACAGAGCTTTTGATCCAGATCCAAAATTAGTAGTTGGGGCCTTTCCATGAATCGCACAAGCCCAAGCCCTAAATCTGAAAACCTCCAAACTTCATGAACGTTCATATTCATATCACTGGCAGTAGATAAGAAACAATTCTTTTTCAGCTTTCATTCAATAGACCAGTGTTTTTCAGCTGGGGCGCACAGACTGCATGTAAGATTTCCAAAGGGGTCGGCACTGACATTTTGTATGGGGTCTGTAAATAAAGACAGTTGAAAACCTCGATAGAACATTGATATAGCTGGAATATTAAAGTCACATGTTAAAACCTGAAATCACAGACTTAGTAAAAATCTCTGCATTGAACTTTTATTTCCTGAAATTAATTTAGAACAGAAAGTAGCCGCACAAGATAAGCAAAATGCGACAGAGGGCTGGGATATAACCAGTTATGTTGTATATAAAACAAACTAAAAGACTTACCCATCATTGCCCAGGTCCTTCGGGGCAGGGAGATGTGGGATGTAGGAGTCAGGGTAGGGCCTTGGGGCTGGAGGGGGGGAGGTCAGCACAAAAGGCTGGGAATGGTGAGGGTAAGGGAGTGAGGGTTGGGGGGGAGGAGGGGGCTTAGGGTGTGGGTCCCATTTAGCATGGGCCTTTTCTCACATGCATCTAGATCCCTGCCCAGCTTCCAGGGGCCTTTTCTCTTCCCCTAGCACCTCCCTAGCCACCAGGAGCCTTTTCTTTACCCCAGCCTGCTCCAGCCGCCAGGGGCCTTTTCTGTCCCTCCAGCCCTCTCTCCAGCCACCAGGGGCTTTTTGCTCTCCCCAGCACCTCCTCGGACATCTGAGTCTTTTTTTCTTCCCTTAGTCCCCACAACCACCACTGGGGTCTTCCCTCTCCCTCCCTTCAGCCAAAGTGCGAGGAGTGGGAAAAAGACTCGGGGAAAGGGGATACTTAGTTAGCGTGCGGGCAGCCAAGATAATGGAGTCCCAGCCCTTGGTGGAATGGCTGCCCCCAGTGGACACTCTGCAAGATAGTTTCCCCCTGCAGACTCACTGCCCCACATGGCTACTTTCAGCATCACATCACTCCAAACAGCCCCTTGCTTTCTTGTTATAAAACCCCCTGAGGCTTCCAGTTGTCTTGGGGCTTCCAGTTGCACAATCAAACCCTGACTTTGCTTTAAGTTAGGAGAAGAGGACACTGCATACGAAAGTTGGTGGCCCTAGTTCTTACTGTTTAGGGGGGAGTTCTCGAACAAACATTTATGGACAGACACACAGAAACACAAATCTCTAAAATTATATATATATATGATAAATCTGAAATATTAAAGTTATAGATTCACAGACAGACCAGACACATAAATCTCTAATATATATATATATATATATATATATCCATTCCCTGGTAGAAAAACACCTTTCCTCTGCTGTGGAATGCATAAAATAACATTTTTTAGTGAAATTCCCCTATTTCACTGGAAAGGAGTAATTTGTCTGAACACTTCCATTTCCTTAGCTAAACCCCCCATCTGTGAAGTGTTGTTCGCACCACAGTGACTCATTCTGATTGCGTCTGCGAAAGACAAAGCAAATATTTGTCAGTGAGTCTCATTCTGAACCCAATCATCTACCGATGCGGGTTTAATTTTATTTTCCTGCTTTAAAAGTTCTTTTTTTCCAAAAACATCAGTGATGGCTGTTGTAAATATTACCCAGCTGGAAGATCCCTCAGCTTGCAGAATGTATGTGTGTGTGAAACTAGTCGGAGACCAGCCCACACATAATACACAGATGCTTTGGTCTGACCTAGGCCTCCAGGGCTGCTGCCATATAATGGTATAGAGCCAACTCACATTTATGAAGCTACATATGATGGCCTGTTTTTTAGTGGTACTGAACACTGCAGCTCCCAATGACTTCAGTGCACATCAGAAAATCAGGTCACATCTATTTGGATACCTAAGTATGGCTCTCCAGTCCAGATCCTCAAAAGGTCTTTAGGCACCTAAGCACCTACCTTATTACTTCCAAATTGGACAATTCTGGCTGTAACGTTCAAGTGTTGCTCCCCGTCTCTGATCCCCCAAACCCACAGACAAATTCTACACCTGAATACTAGGCCGAAGTTTAGACTTTGAGTAAGCAGCAGCGGTTAGTTCCATTCCAGCCAATGGAGCTCCTGCCACATACACCAGTGATGAACATAGCTGAGTGTCTTATAACCCATCACTCTTAGTCACAGCAAGAATTTTCTCTTGGGTTGGTCTGGTAACTAGTTAAAACATTAGCTCTAAGCCAATCTCCCGTAAAGATTTTTCTGATCCCATAAGATATCACTTCAGAACTGTGTTGATTTTATTTACTTTTTTCCTTCAAGGAAAAAAAGCCAGGAGTTACTTCAGTACATGAACCCTCACAATGGAGTGTCAACAGCGGCTCAGCCTGTGGTCTTCAGCAAAAAAACCACAAATGAAAAAAAGCAGTTAGACATGTGCTTAAGTGCCTGGCTGAATTGGGACCCAGAAGCACAGGCCTGCTCTTGGGTTACACTTATAAAGTGAGTGCTGTTTTCCACCCTTTGCTCTAGCAGCTGACACTAGCTTTTATTTCTGTCTTCTTCCTTCAGGAGGGAATCCAATATTTTCTGAGTATAATTTTCTGCTGACTGCGTTTCATCTATTTGGTCGATGGTTGCTTTATGGCTGCTTCCCCTCAGTTTATTGTCTGTAGGATGGTTTAATTCCTTGCTCTGTGATTGCTTCCACTTCTTGACCATGGCACACTTATGTGAGGAAAGAAGAGACATGGCAAGTCAGCACAACACAGAGACTCTCCCAAAATGCTGGTCCCTCTTACATCCAGAAATAAAGAACGGGGCAGGGTCAGTTTGCCAGCAAAGCGATTGTGGCAAACATTACCACTGCAATCTCTCTGTCTTTTACACTTGAATGGAAAAAGGCCCTGAAGTGGGCCACTAAAGGCAGCAGATTATCCTCAAAGCCTGTGGCTAATTAGTCATATAAAAGAATTGCAATCTGTCAGGCGAGCACTGGGAGCAAATGAGGATTTAAGTGTATATACTTTTGCAGCTATATGTCACAGCATGTCACTTGTTGATAAAGGACAATGCACAGGGTTCGGTTCAATAAAAGGGAGGAAGGGAGACTTCTGATTTTCCTTCAAAACTTTGGGAGGTAAACTGTCTGTGTTCAGCGTGTTCCATGCACATACAAGTAGATGGATAATTGCTGGGTTAGGAACTGAAATAGCAGCATGTGGGCATGATTCAAAGAAATAAGCAGGTGCATGGAAAAAAACAACCCAGTCTTTGGCAAAATGCAGCTTTATGCTAAATAAATTGTATATTCACTGTCGAAATTTCCCTCATTCTGTAAAACATAAATAAGCAGAGAGTGTAAGATTGTTCCATCCAAAATGCACCCAGTGTAGCCACCTCTGTACACCAGGTTTGGATATTTCCTGGCTTGTAGTTGCCAGATTTCAGATTAGTTACTTAAGTAGCTGGATACACTCCTACTGTCCTGTATTTCGAGGAAGACAATCAATTAATATCAAGACTAGGTTAAGTAAAGTTCATATCATTATTGAGCATTCTTAGTACTTTACATCTCTCAAAGCACTTTACAGACACTAATTAATCTTCAGGATGCCCCAGTCCAGCAGGTAAATATTCATTATCCTCCTTTGATAGAGAGGCCAGCTGAGGCAGAAGGGTTAAGGCTCACATTTTGAAAGACTGCCCTTCGGCAGGTTGTCTGAGGCCATGGAGAGAAATCAGCGTCAGAGCCCGCATTTGATCTTGTAACTAGCTCAAGGCCTGTTCTCAGAGCCCTGGACAATAAGTATCTCAAAGCACATAGGCAAGACAGAGAGCTGTTGAAATGCAGGGGGTGGAGGGAAGGGAAAGGAGGAAAAGAAATTGAAACAGAAGGGGACAGCCAGAGGGAGCAGGATGAAGAAGAAAATGGAGAGGAAGCTAGAAAGAGAAGGAGAAAATAGAGGTTATAACTTACACCAATTTTGAATGTGTTTGGCATTTGACCTGCAGCATGAGGCTCAACTCTCATATTTTTCTAATTGAAAGTACAAAGAGAGTTTCTTTAAGACCTAATTTTTCTTTTATGGTAAATGTTCTAGAACACAGCAATGTTGTAGTTCTGTAACACTGCTCTGTAGCACAGCCGGTTGTAATTGCCGCCAGCCTGTCTGTTCTGCAGGCTGCCCAACTGGCAGGCTGGCCTTTGGTCGCTACAGTCACAGCCACACTCAGAGCCTCTCCCAGGCAAACACAGCTATGCCACACAACTCTGAAGAGACATCTCATAAGTTTTGTCACTCACGGATTCCATATGAAACATGCTCAGCTTATGAATCATAAGGCTACGATTCCTGCTAGAGACCACGTTGCAAATGCATCCTGGGACCAGTGAGCTAGGCTGGGGTTCTGCAGGTCCTGAACTGTTTCACCTGTGGTAAGTGTCCTGTCAATCAAAATTTGCCATCAGTCACATGTATGCAACCCCATTTGTCTTCCATGTATGGCCTCTGGGACCTGTGTAAACCTATTGCCCTCGATGGGCTTGCACAGGAATGAATAAAATTGGTCAGGGCACTGAAATATAGTGAAGCTGATTCAACACAGAAGTAATGGAATCCAGTTCCCGCTCCCATCACAGTCCTGGTGCGGTCGGGCTAACGGGAATCAAAAGCAACAAAAACACGTTAGTCACCTGAATGAGCAGCTGTGGCTCTGAGGAAGAAGACAGCCATGGTCAGGGCCCACATTCAGACCTGATGCAAGCATGTACTATGCAACGCGCCATCAGTGAAGCTGCACCCACTCACACTAACGCTGACCCTAGATATCTGTCTCTGTGAACGAGAGGTGGGCTGGAGGACAGTTATCAGAGAGCCAGCTTTCAGAACTCTGTAAGACACAGCATTTTTACTTAGTTCCAATACTTCAGAATCAGGGGACCATTTCAAGTTTTCTCTCCCCTGGCATCTCTGCTGCTTCTTCCAAGTGTAAGGCTAATGAGCATTTTCTATAGCGGATATGTTTTAGAAGCGTGGCTGTCTTTCGGAACGACGAGCCATCATGCTGAGAAATGGGTATTGTTTCTGACAGCTCAATAACAGTTGCACTCCCACTGAAGACTCATATATGTAGAATGCGTGCCTGGTGCTATCTTGCATATAACATGCAAATTGGGGCACATGGCACCTGAGCCTAAAACCTTCGCTCAGATACTGAACTGACTTCCTTGGAACGTGAGAAAGTGTTTTAGGGTTGGGTCCATAAATATACAAGCTTTTTTTCTCTTGCTTTCATGCAACATCTTTGCAGTTGTACAGGGAAAGTCTTAGCCCTTCCTCTACTCAGAGCCATGTTGATTGAAACAAACAAAAAAAGACTTCTAAAGGAATTGGCCAAGGTCACAGAAGGAGCCAGTAACAAATGTGAAAGCTGTATTCAGGACTTTCTGTGTTGTTCAATTGAATGCTCTGTTGTGCCTCTCCATTCTCTTCTTTTCATGTTTTAGAAAACAACAAAATGAATGTAGCTGTTGTGATACTGTGTGGAATTTAGAAGACACTTTATCATATTTGTGTCATGTTCAGTCACAAAGACCCCCTTGTGACTGTCACTTGATGTGCTGAAGTCCCACTGAGCATACACTTCTGCCCTCCTGGGCACCCCCTTTGCTCTATTTTTGCTGAGCCAGGACCTCCGACCACCTCCAGCACTGACACAGAGATAGGGTCATAGCCTACAGCAGTGTAATAAAGACACTGAGGTCAGCTGAGTTCTGAGAAGGCTAAGTCAAAGGGACTTGCCTCAGGACCCAGGTACACCATCCCAATGGGACTTGAACCCCATAGAAATCTCTATCTAATTTGTCCATTATTAACATTACCCCCAAGCTCTTAAGTAGCTGATTAAAAAGCAAAGACAAGAAGTGAAGCAAAGCAAAGGAAAAGCATGATAGGGAGCTTTACTGAGTAGGCGGCAGAGCTAAAATTAGATTTCTTTCAACTGTGTAATATAGTTTATTAGGAGGTTAGTCTAATGTTTTGTGTAGCTGCGCCTTAAAGCATCCTCCTCTTATTATTCATTTTGGATGTAGTTACTACAGACATCCTTTACCCCAGCTCATCAGTGTTCCCAGGAATAAAAGTTGGTGGCTCAACTATTTTTGTGTTTTCTCAGAGTGCAATGTTATGATGCAGTGATGCAGCTAATAGAGCAGCGGTCTCCAACCTTTTTAAGCACAAGATCACTTTATGAATTAAGTCAGCCCAGGATCCAACGTACACCCAAACACCCTTGCTCCACACTGGATTTATACATAAGCAAAAGTGATTTTATGATGTATAAAGGTAGGATTTAAGAGGTTGCAAGTTTTAGCACACTGAACAAAGGAAGTTACTAAGCTCAAACAAAACACGCCAGCTAAGCTTGATACACTAAGAAACTTGTTACATATAATACCTTACCCTAACACTAATTCTAATAATCTTTCACAAACTGGAAAGCCTCCAGGCCCAATCCTTCTTAATGGTCAGTTTCCAAAGATTACCTTAGATGACAAACAGGGGTGTTCTCAGGACTGCCAGCCCCATCTCTAAGGCTCTATCCCCTCTCCCCCCTGCCCCTCCCCTCCACACACACACTTCAGTAGATTGTCCAGAAGGCAGGAAGACATTGTTTGTTAACAAGCTTCCCCCACCTCCATTTGGAAAAAAAAATACTATATTGAAAATGGACTCCCATATTAAGTGACCAGAACACATATTCTGGTGGGGACTCTCAGCCCCTCTTTATGGGATGACCCATAGGAAAAACAAACCCATTTATAAGTCATTGTCCTTATCAATGAGCCATCAAGTTTCGGAAATACCCTTACTCGCCCTCACTTAACATGTCTACATCAGTAACACAGATTAATACTTCATATTTAAGGCATTTGATACGGTCTCGCATGATATTCTTATTGATAAACTAGGCAAATATAACTTAGATAGGGCCACGATAAGGTGGGTGCATAATTGGTTGGATAACCGTAGTCAGAGAGTTGTCGTTAACGGTTCTAAATCCTGCTGGAAAGGGATAACAAGTGGAGTTCCTCAAGGGTCTGTTTTGGGACCCGTACTGTTCAATATCTTCATCAATGATGTAGATATTGGGATAGAGAGTACGCTTATTAAGTTTGCAGATGATACCAAACTGGGTGGGGTTGCAACTTCTTTGGAGGATAGGGACATAATTCAAAATGACCTTAGCAAGTTAGAGAAATGGTCAGAGGTAAACAGGATGAGGTTTAATAAAGAGAAATGCAAAGTGCTCCACTTAGGAAGGAACAATCAGTTCCATACATACAAGATGGGAAGCGACTGTCTAGGAAGGAGCATGGCGGAAAGGGATCTAGGGGTCATAGTGGACCACAAGTTGAATATGAGTCAACAGTGTGATGCTGTTGCAAAAAAAGCAAATATGATTCTAGGTTGTATCAACAGGTGTGTTGTAAGCAAAACTCATGAAGTCATTCTGCCGCTCTACTCTGCACTAGTTAGGCCTCAGCTGGAGTACTGTGTCCAGTTCTGGGCGCCACATTTCAAGAAAGATGTGGAAAAATTGGAAAGGGTACAGAGAAGAGCGACAAGAATGATTAAAGGTTTAGAGAACATGACCTATGAAGCCAGGCTTCATGAACTGGGCTTGTTTAGTTTGGAAAAAAGAAGATTAAGGGGGGACATGATAGCGGTTTTCAAATATCTAAAAGGTGTCACAAGGAGGAAGGAGAAAATTTGTTCCTCTTGGTTTCTGAGGACAGGACAAGGAGTAATGGGCTTAAAGTGCAGCAGGGGAGGTTTAGATTGGACATTAGGAAAAAATTCCTAACTGTCAGGGTAGTCAAATATTGGAATAAATTGCCCAGGGAGGTGGTGGAATCTCCCTCTCTGGAGATATTTAAGAACAGGTTAGATAGACATCTGTCAGGGATGGTGTAGACGGAGCTTGGGCCTGCCTTGAGGGCGGGGGGCTGGACTCGATGACCTCTCGAGGTCCCTTCCAGTCCTATGATTCTATGATTCTATGATCTGAATACAGGAATAATACATGTACACAAATAGAAAACACATTCAGTAGATTGTAACTTTGCCAGTGATAGCTTATAAGAAGTATTTTGCATAAAGCAGTTTCCAGTTATGTCATATTCATATTTATAAGTATATTTCCATAAAGAGTATGAAGTGCCATGTCACAATATTATGGATACCAGTATTGTAAAACTGCAATGAATCGTACCAGATGTGCCATGTAAAGTATTTGTGAAAATGTTATAATTTGCCAAGTATGATAATCTTGTTTACATGCCTGTATCATCTTTGAACTGGGAGTTATAGATACATATGGTATATCTGTAGTTCAAACGTGAGCTGTGTCTCTGGACGGCCCTGTGGCATGTGGGGAGCATGGCAGGCAGGGAACCTGCCTACGGTTCTGCTGGGCTGCTGACCAGGAGCCACCTATAGTAAGTGTCTCCCAGCCAGAGCCTGCCCCTGGAGCTGAACTCCTTTCCACACCCCAACTCCCTGATTCAAGACACAACCCTGGTACCCGGACCCCCCTCCTGTACACCTGCCCCAGGTCACAACCCCCTCTTGCCATAGGTCATAATCCAAAACTTCTGTACCCCATCTTACATCCCTGCCATAGTCACAACTCCCTCTCAGACTCTTCACACCCTCCTCTACCCATCTCCCAGGTTAGACTCCATTACTACACCCAACCTCCCCTTCCAGACTCCGCACCCGCTCCTGTGCCCCAATCCCCTGCCCCAAGCTCCCTTCTGAACCCAATCTCCATCCCAAACCCTGCATGTCCTTCATTAGCATGATAAAAGAGTGTGATCCATGATGACTTACCAAATTCTTGACCCCCCCCCTTCAAAAATTATTGCTCACCACTGTTTTAGACACTAAGGCTACATCTAGGCTACTGCTTTTTGTGCAAGAATGGCTGTACTTGTGCAAAAACTTTCAGAGCATCTACACTGCACATGCGTTCTTGCGCAAATAAATTGACAGTACAGCGTCGGAAAACAGGGCTTCTTCCGGAAGAGTTATTCCTCTCTCCATGAGGAATAAGCCCTCTTGTGCAAGAGCTCTTCCACAAGAAGGCAGTGTAGACAGGCAACATGAATTTATTATGCAAGAAAGCCCTATGGCTAAAATGGCCATCAGAGCTTTCTTGCACAAGACAGTGTCTACACTGCCATGGATGCTCTTGCGCAAAAGCACATCTCTTGCATAAAAACACATGGCAGTGCAGATGCGCTATTGTGGAAGACCTTTTGCACAAGAACTCTTGCGCAAAACAGTTCTTGCGCAAAAAGCCTGCAGTGTAGACGTAGCCTAAAGGTTTGGCTGGGAGCATGATATTTTGGGTAAGATCCAAACCTACCCTGACCTAGTAACATGGCTGACCCTTTGAGTCGGAACATTTTGTATAGGTGAGCAGAGTTTTAAAATAACTTCTTACTGTACAGCCCTAGGTTTTGATTGGTAGCCAGAGCAATGGAATGCAATACAGAGGGCTGTGTGATTTCAGGCTAAGCAAACCGATGTAATAATACTACTGAATGATACTTAATACTGAAATACTACTACTGGGGATGCTTGCCTTTTTTCCAATACCATTTCTGTTTCAAAAGCTTTTAAAGGGAGATACTTCCAAGGAGGAGACAAGCCTGACAGTGCTCCAAAAGTGGCATGCACATTTACCAGTCTGCTATAAAGTCTACTTAAGTCAATTGTCATGCAAAAGCGAATGCATCAGAACCATTCAAAAGCAAAAAATTATCCATTGGGGGCAAGTCGAATTTTGTAGTACTTCAGGGAGAGGGGCAGGGACAGAAAATGTCCTACCCAGATGGAACATCATTGACACAACTTCCCAGATAGATTTTATTTTTCTCCCACAGCTTTCTCTTCCTGTTTCTCACTCTCTCCCTGTGTGGCAAGGCAGGCTATGAAGCTGCAGCAGCCTAGCTTGCCACAGTGGACACTGCTATGGAATGTCTAGGAGCATCCTTTGAAAGGGCTTTCACTTCCTTGCTTTCAGGGATGCCTCTATGACCTGTACATGGAAGAAGCTGTGTAGACAGGGAACCTTAATCCCTAGAGTTCAATCCAGTGGAGGCTGGCAACGAGTGTGCCTGACAGACTAATAGGAAAAGTTGCATGTGGCCAGTTTCATGAACAATGATTGAAATGTGTCTGATTCAAAAGCAGAATGGACCCTGTCTCCTCTGTGCTGATGTACTGAGTTTCACCAGCCCGGGGAGGCAAAGCTAGCATTTTAAATAACGAAAGGATGACAGATGGATCCGTTCTTTGCCCCTTCATGGTCCCTCCGCTTCATTTTCCAATATTAAAGCAACAAGCTGTTCTCCTTCAGGTTCATCATTTTTAAATGACAAAACCATGACAGTAGTCTCCCCTTGAGGTCTGAGAGCCAGGATGTACAGGAGAGGTTCAGAATCTCATTAATTTTACACTGAGCAGACTCTCCTGCGGCATGTGGGGTCTTGGTTATTCACTGGGAAACTAGCGAAGAACATTCAATGTGGCACTTAAGCCTGATTCTGATAGGAAAGGAGGAAAGAAGCTAAGAAAAAGACAAAACAGTTGCCGAGGGAAAACTGCCTATGACAGAAAACAATGGTGTTAAGGGAAAACACTGAACATTTTTGACAGAAGCACGGCAGAAAACAGAAATAGGGAGAGCCTGGTGGAAGTGGAAGAAAGGATGCCCCATACTACCAAACTCACTAGGAGTTGGGGGCTAGCCCCCCCATGCATTGCTTGGAAAACATACCCCATCTTAAGAGCTGCCAGGACTCCAGGCAGCCTGTAGCTCACACCTGAGTTCTGACTACATGGGGTTGGAATGTGGAGCCATGTGGAGATGCACAGTCCCATGGGAAACACTGGGATAGATTCCACCTTAGGCAGCACAACTCCTCTCCATGTTCTTTAGCATGCAGGGGCCTGGTGCTTACTGTGCCCTCCATCCTGTAGGCAGCTAGGGTACGTCTAGACTACAGGCTTTTGTTGACAGAGGCTTTGTCGACAGATACTGTTGACAAAACTTCTGTCAACAAAGAGCGTCGAGACTACAGCCAGTTCTGTCAACAAAGCAAGTCGCTTTGTCAACATGAGAGTGTAGACGCAAAGGACCGTGTAGATGTAATAACGCCTTCTGTTAACAGAACTCTGTTGACAAAAGGCGTTCTTCCTCATAGAATGAGGTTTACCACCATCGACAAAACTGCCGAGTTCTGTTGACATTATGTCGACAGAACTCAGCGCCAGTGTAGACTCAGGTATAGTTCTGTCGACAAAAGTCCACATTTGTCAACAAAACCCAGTAGTCTAGACACACCCCTAGTGAGGCCTTCTCCGACAGGCCCCATTTTGGGATGTCTACATCTGGGCCTATTTGAAAAGTCCCCCTGAAGCTACCTGACTGGAAAAGAGATGCTGCTAAAAATATTCATGCTCTTCACTGAGTCTTGCATCTTCAAAGTGGAATGGGCCCAGGGAGGAGTTACCAAGGAGCCCTCAAGCCTAACTAGGACTAAACAGAAGCCGGTAAGAGCGCTGAGGTCAGCATTGGTGAACCTGAAACTGAAGTGCTCAGACGCGACTAATGATTCTAAGTGCTTAGCTAGCATTTGATGCCTTAAATGAGCCTGGTTCTAAGACATGGCTGAGCATTCCTCTCTATAAATCACACCCTTCATTATGTCTGTCTCAGTTAGGCCAACATACAATGGAGCTAGCAGGCCTGCTGACAGGTGGGGGCAAAGAGGGCAGCAGTTATTCTGGGGTCTGGCTCTTCAAAAGGGCAATGGGGCAATCTGCCACCACTGCTGCTACTGTGGCAATGGCAGTGGCCAGAGCTCTGAGACCTTTAAATTGCCGCCAGAGCACCACATAGTGTGCTTCGTGCAGCTCAGGGGCAGAGAGGAACCACACTCTCGGTGTCATGGCTGCTTCAGCCCTGCCCCACCCCTTCTGTGAGCACAGTTGCCAAGGAGTCCAAGCAGGTTGTTGGCACCCCTGGGGACCAGCCAAAGTCACGGGTCACTTCTGAAAATATTGGCCTGGGCACTGTAAGTTAGTCTCCTAAAATCATATTTAGGCATCTAAGTGCTGAGCACCATCAACTCCCACTTACCTGTCATGTATAGGAAAAATCGGTGACACATTATTACTCTCCGGGGTTGGTTTACAGGTTCCTAGGTTCTCTTTGCAATTAAAAGGGCTAGAAACTGAAAGCTGAGATGCTCCTTTGCAGCTAAGGCAGCGGGTAACTGTGGGAGGTTGGGGTGAGAGGCGGGAGGGAAGGGGGAAAGACTGCAAAAAAAAGAAATTCCTAGATGTGACATTGGGCAGACTACTGAGAAGACCTTTGGGAAGACTGCTGGAAAAAAATATTGTTAGCCCCCACAAAACATTCTCACTAATGCCACTAGTGTTTTTTAAAGCATGTCCTGTATTACTCTACTACAGTGATCAATCAGTAGATCAGGATCTACTGGTTGATCCTGGAGCCTCTGACAGTTGATCCAGACTGATTTGGTCAGGAAACTATCAAGCGCTGGCACTTCAACAGTCTCTCCCAGAACTGCTGTGTTGCTCCTTCCCTCTGCCCTGGAGCTGCCTCTTGGAAGCCTTCTGCTTGCTGTGCAGGAGGGGGGAGACTGAGGAGAGGGATGCTGAGATGTTAGAGTCTCCTCCCCCCACTCCTGTATCCCATCTCGATAGAGTGAGCAGGATGTGGCCTTGGAGAAAGGGTGGAGCAAGGGTGTTTGGCTGTGCGTTGGATCCTGGACTGACTTAATTCAAAAAGTGATCTTGTGCTTAAAAAGGTTGGAGACCGCTGCTCTATTAGCTGCATCACTGCATCATAACATTGCACTCTGAGAAAACACAAAAATAGTTGAGCCACCAACTTTTATTCCTGGGAACACTGATGAGCTGGGGTAAAGGATGTCTGTAGTAACGACACCCAGCATGAATAATAAGAGGAGGATGCTTTAAGGCTCAGCTACACAAAACATTAGACTAACTTCCTAATAAACTATACTACACAGTTGAAAGAAATCTAATTTTAGCTCTGCCGCCTACTCAGTAAAGCTCCCTAGCATGCTTTTCCTTTGCTTCACTTCTTGTCTTTGTTTTTTAATCAGCTACTTAAGAGCTCGGGGATAATGTTAATAATGGACAAATTAGATAGAGAGAAAGGACATTTTTTTTGTAGTTTTAAAGTTACCCAGCAGGTCTGTCATTAAAATAAAAACTAGGCATAAAGAGGATAATCACACAGGAACTTGAGTAGGCTACAGCAGAACATGCCAGTGACTCCAGCTAAGTTAGCATAAAGCTACTGTCATTAGTTGGTGCTGGAATGGTAAAATATTGAATAAGGGGAACTCCTCTCCCCTTCAGCACTTTCCTTATATAAACTAATTATAAGTGGCAGTTGGATAAAAGTTGCCCCTCAGTGTGTGCCCTGCTTTTAGAAGACCTACTCAAAATGCCCAAAGCCCTGAGCCTGCTTCTAATTAAGTCAATGGTAGAATGCCCATTGACTTTAATTGGGATAGGTTTGGATCCCAAATGCAAAACAACAACTGCAAAGCATTTGAACAAGCAGGCCTCTAATGGGAAAATATATAGTTGAAAGTGGAAACTTTCTCCCTCCCCCTCTTTTCCTGGAAGCTGATGACTCTTGTGAATACAGAACTTTCAGTTTGACTTTCACAAGCTATTGCTGACATACAAAGCCCATTGTGCAGCATTGGTGTGAACTCAGGAGCATGGCTGTGAAAGGTTTATTTAGTGCGGAGTGAATCATTACCTCTAGGATCTATGCATGCAAGGTCCCAGCTGCAAGCTGAGCCGCCCTACACATGCGGAAGGAAATTGTAGTGCATAGGAAATGAGCCCTCTGTAAGCTTTCCAGTGGTCTTCATTGTCCTCTGTGTTTCAGAAGTCACCAGAACCCTGTCAGAGCAGCAGCCTGTATACAAAGCAGGAGCACCCATGTTGTATATAGTTAGTTAACATCGGTATTTGGACTCCATAGTGCCTGTGTGATCCCTGCATGGTCTGTTGGTTTTGTAAACAGCTAAAGACACGCAGGGTTCCAGCTGGCTCCACAACACTACCTCCCCCCCCCACCCCGAGACATGCAGGGAACCCTCCCTAAGGCTGGGATTTCACATATGGGGAAGGGGGTGGCAGGACAGACATGCTCCACACATCAATCCTTTCCCAATGCCCTGGAGACGCTACACAGAAAAGCGTATTAGCTACAGACACAATTCCCTTTTCCATAGGCCCCACCCCCCAAAAAATGGAACCTGCCCCCCTTTGACATGACATTCTGGCCAACAGGGAAAGAAGATGTGATGGCGGGAAACCAGAGATCGTTTTTGCCAGATGCACTAACTGGACCCAAAAAAGAGAGGTGGGTAGGAGGTGTCAGATTTCAAAAGGCCACATCGATGTTAACTTCTGTCTCCCTGTGGTCTTTTACCTTCCCTGTGGTCTCCTGCATGGAGCAAATACTTACAGGAGCTAGGAAACACATTGAGCATAAACCTACCATTTGGACAAGGTAGGATTGTCTCCTTTAAACCTTCCTAAGCCCCAGGATCTGTGCAGTTCTCTGAATCCCCATGGGAAAGGGCACTCAGAGGATGAGGGCTTTGGGAAACAGTCTCAGGGTAATGAGCTGCAGCTTACTCCTACCCCCAGGCAGATTGCAATAGAAGTGGAGTTAACTGCTATGTTAGCCCCCAGAGGAGAGGAGGCCACAGGGAGAGAGGCTATTCTTTTCTCTTAACACGCAGGGTTTTCTGCAGTGACTGAAGGAAAGAGGGGCATGTCATGAAAACAGTGCTCTCAGCCCCAGCCATTGAGCTGGGTCCTAAATTGGCCGCCTCACAGGGGACAATAATGTTGTGACTCCAAGTGCTGCAGACAGTAGGCAAGTTACTGTACACCCACAGCTGGAGAAGACCCACTAGGATTCAACTCCTTTGTGTCTGCCTTAAATACAGTCAATTTACTTCTGGGAACTCGACAAAGTGAACACTATGGGCTTGTCTACACTAGGAAATTATTTCAAAATAACTGAATTTGAAATGTAAGCCGGGGCTGAATTACCACACGCTATCACCCAGCTAAAGGGAGAGAGCTGCCCTGGGGGTGGGGTGGCCACTCCAAGGCTATGTCTACACTGGCAGCTTCTTGCACAAGAACATCTTGCGCAAAGGTTCTTGTGCAAGAAGTTTTCCACAAGAAAACATCCACACTGCCACGTGCGAGCTGTGCTT
This sequence comes from Pelodiscus sinensis, assembly GCF_052426305.1. NCBI lineage: Eukaryota > Metazoa > Chordata > Testudines > Trionychidae > Pelodiscus > Pelodiscus sinensis. Next base: position 154,637,970 of record NC_143053.1, read on the forward strand.
TTGCGCAAGAAATCCCTGCCAAGCGTCCACACTGCCCTCTTGCACAAGAGCACCTGCGCAAGAGGGCTTACACATGTTAAAAAAGAGCGTAGCTCTTGTGCAAGAAGCCCTCTCTTCCCACGCAGTACTGTAAATTTCCTTGCGCAAGAGTAGGCGGGCAGTGTGGACGCTCTGCGGATTCTTGCGCAAGAACGGCCATACTTGCGCAAGAAGCTGCAAGTGTAGACATAGTCTAATTGTTTAGCTCTGCAAGATAATTAACTGTTAACTGTTGATACGTAAATACAGCTCATGCCAGGAGGGGGAAGGGATCCGAGGTGTGGCTATGTAAATCCAATTCAGTCAGGGCTGATGGAGGATCAGTGTTGGAATGGAATGTGGTGTAATGTAACTAATTTGGGGCTGTTGGGGGGGGGGGTCTCAAATCATGCTACCCCTACATGTGGGAACTGTAAAATATGACACCATCATTGGTTGCAGGAGAGACACCATCATTGTAAGAAGTCTCAGAGGAACAAGCCTCCCCCCTGCCAGAGTTGCGTGAACTGAGTTGGGGGGGAGGCGGGAAGGGCTTAAGTCAGATTGCTTCATGCCTGCCAGGTGTGAGTTATAAGACTGGCTTAACCTGCCCCTTTCCCCCTGGTTTTTAAGGACAGACCTAAAGCAGACTTCATGAGGGCTGTGTCTAGACTGGCCAGTTCTTCCGGAAAATCAGCCGCTTTTCCAGAAAAACTTGCCAGCTGTCTACACTGGCCACTTGAAGTTCCACAAAAGCACTGACTTCCTACTGTAAGAAATCAGTGCTTTTTGCGGAAATACTATGCTGCTCCCGTTCAGGCAAAAGTCCCTTTTGCGCAAAACTTTTGGCAAAAGGGCCAGTGTAGACAGCTCAGATTTGTTTTCCGCAAAAAAGCCCCAATCGCGAAAATGGCAATCGGGGCTTTTTTGTGCAAAAGCGCATCTGGATTGGCATGGATGCTTTTCTGCAAAAAGTGCTTTTGCGGAAAAGCGTCTGTGCCAATCTAGACGCTCTTTTCTGAAAATGCTTTTAACGGAAAACTTTTCCATTAAAAGCATTTCCGGAAAAATCGTGCCAGTCTAGACGTAGCTGAGGAGTCTTTTTGCTAGTCCAGTGGGAGCTGGAATCTTTGGCCAAGCTAGGTGGTGGCTAAAGAGTTGAAATCACTAAGAGCTGAAATCACTGGTTTGGTGGGAAGCCAGACCCATTGCAGCCAGCGGTGTGGCTGGTAGGGATGACCGGCGGGCAGCCAGCAGTACAGCTGGTGGGGACAACCGGAAGGCAGCCAGTAGGAGCATTCCCCTGATTAGTTACACTGGTATGGATTCACAGTGATTGAGCTGAAGCACTGACTCAGCATCAACAGACACAGACACACACACACACACACACACACACACACACACACACACCTTCCAAAGCTTTAGAACAGTGGTCTCCAACCTTTTTACACCCAAGATCACTTTTTAAGTCTCAGAACAGGCGAAGATCTACTGCCCCGCCCCTTCCTTGAAGCCCCGCCCTCTCTATTCTCCTGTCCATCACTTGCTATCCCCCGCCCTTATACACTCTGTTAAACAGTTTATTTTTAAATTATGCAATATATAAAATTAAAATCACATGTTTATAGTTATGAAATAAATGGTCTGTTTTTAATTCATGCTATTTAAATATCAAATGAAGCATTTACAATTATACACTTTGTTCTCTGCTATTTTGTAAATCTAAAATCAAGTATTGATAATTATATATTTTTTCTTCCAATAACAAAGTCTCAGTGTGACACCTGTGACTGAACAGTATCGGCCAGTGTCTTGAAGTCTGGGTTGTAGTCTGAGATTGCTAGTTGTATAGAGTCCATCAGATGGGCATCTGTGATCCTGCGCTCAGCCTGGGAAGCTTGCTCCAGCACAGCTGGAGCTAGACGCAGCCTCCCTGGGCTGAGCACAGGGCAGCCAGGCTGGAGAGAAGAGAAGTGGCTGCCCTGCCAGCTGGCCATGGCGCTCAGCCAGGGTGCACCAAGCTCCACGTGGGCAGGCGCAGAGGAGAAGCCACTGATCAGCTGGAGCGCGGGGCAGCCTCTTTCAGCTGAAAGCCACAGTCAGCTGGCTGGGGTGTTTCAGCCCTCCCGACCTCCCAGCTCCCACCATTCCTCGCAGCTACTCACCTGTGTTGTTGCTCGGTGAGTAGCTGCTCCTCAAATAAGGAAATCTAATGTAAATGTACTGCGCAGGCGTGCAGTTCAGAGAGGGCTCAAGAGCTACTCTTAGAGCCCCTGAGATCTACCGGTAGATCGCGATCTACTGGTTGGTGACCACGGCTTTAGAATGTTCGTGGATCCTGAAAGTTTCAAGCCTCTTTCTCAGATTAAATTGCTAAACCAGATTGTGGTTTGGGCTTCTAGGGGAGCAGGTACTCGGGCAGAATCTCTGGGGGGACTTTGAGAGGAGCGCATGATGGAATGGCAGCTCCGCCACCTCTGAAAGGATACAGAACACCCCGCCCCCCAGCTGGTTAAGGAGTAGTGTGAAAGCTGTAGAAACCATTTTTATATTTAGCTAAAAGCCATTTTGTATATTAAAAACCATTTTAGCTTTTTTTTTAAGCACGTAAACCAAAGTAAACTTTTTGTTACCCCGTGAGAAGAGGCCTACAGAATGGGCTATTGGTATATGTTAATTGGGCTGGTTGGGACAGGAAATGTACTCCCTCGCACCTGTCCGCCATCTTGTTAATAAGGCTTTGTTTTTCCAAATTTAATTAAGAATTTCTGTAATTAAATGCCCTAACGTCAAACTGTTTGGTTAAGGGTATAAAAATACTAAAATTAATTGTATTAGTAGCTTTACTGGGTCTGGCTCTGCTGTAACCACGTTTGGCTCATGCTGTGCTTTATTAATTAATAAAGCTGCTTGTTAGCTGCCTAAACACAAAGAAGCGTGTTTTTGCTTCAACAGTAGTTAGGGAGCTTTCCCTCTCCACACGTCCCTCTGCTGCTGCTAATACTTTCTTGACACCGATCCTTAACTCCCTGTGGAGATAGTGGCTGGCTCCTGTGCAGGTGTGCAAGGCAGTTCCTGTGCTCCCTCTTTGTCTGCCCACTGACAGCCGCCCATGAGCCTTGGTTTTCTTAAAATGTTGATGTTTCTCATTGACTCCAGATGAAGCACGTGCTCAGTTTACAAGGAAAGACTTTTCGCAGGGGGGAGGGGAGCAGCAGGAGAGAAGCAGCAGTTTCCCTTTCAAAGTTTCATTTTTCTTTGGCTGGCAGCGCAGCTGTCCTCTGCCCCTCCAGCCTGCTCCAATACCTCACTGCCACCCAGCCCTCCCACCTGGGGTGAGGCTGCACATTAGCCTCCCTCCCTGCCCTGCTTCAGGGTTGCCGTTTCTGGACCAGATACCATTGCAACAAATAGTGTCATGTCTGTCCAGTCGGGGAGAGTGGCAGCCCCTTGATCCCACAGCCCACCCCTCAGAGTGGCCACTGCCCTCATAGAGGGAGGATGTGCCAGGGCTGGGCTGCGTAGATGTAGCCAGACAGGAACCCCCCTGTAACATCCATCTTGCTTGCCTGGAGCATGCAGGGCACACACAGGCTGTGTCTAAACTACATGGCTCCGTCGACGGAGCCATGTAGGTTAGGGTTATAGGCAAAGGGAAATGAAGCAGCGATTTAAATAATCGCCGCTTCATTTAAATTTACATGACTGCTGCGCTGAGCCGACAAACAGCTGCTCAGCTGTTTGTCGGCTCAGCGCGCTAGTCTAGATGCTCCCCTGCCGACATCAAAGCCCTTTGTCGGCAGCCCTGTTATTCCTCGTGGGATGAGGTTTACCGAGGCTGCCGACAAAGGGCTTTGATGTCGGCAGGGGAGCATCCGGACTAGCGCGCTGAGCGGACAAACAGCTGATCAGCTGTTTGTCGGCTCAGCATGGCAGCCATGTAAATTTAAATGAAGCGGCGATTATTTAAATCGCCGCTTCATTTCCCTTTGCCAAAACAACAAATCTACATGGCTCCGTCGACAGAGCCATGTAGTTTAGACGTACCCACAGAGTAGTAAAATCAGCATAGTCTTTGGAGCCTTGACAGGAGGCCCAGATATGCCAGCTCACAAGTGACCCTGGACAACTGTAAGCAGAGATATCAGGGTGCTCGAGCTAATTGTTGACCAAGAGGCTGCCAAGGAGTGCCCTTGACTGAAACCCATATTGATACAATCACACACTCGTCCGGGGGGAGGAATCTCCCGCCCAGTAAAGAATGTCCAGTACTCACAATTTAGTTATCTCCCTTGCAAGTGTAAATTAACTTGAAACTCCTTTGTAAGACCTGGCGTCACAAAGACAGACCAGCACAATTTGGCATCTTAGATAAGAAAGAGGATACGGGCCCCTACGGGTATAAAAGATGGGCCCAGCAGCACACTTACTCTGAGCATCAATCTACCATCTATCTGCAGGTCGGGTTAGGTGATTGACCTCCCCAGGTTCCATGGGGACGCCCACCTCGTATTCGTCTTTCCTAGGAATTGAGGGACAGGCCCTGGCCTGATACGCTGGAGTCGAGAGGCACAGAAGGGAGTAAAAATTGTACCTGGATGTGGTTCTTTGTCTTAAGTGTACACATAGACTTAGAGCTCTTTAAAGATTAAGCTGTTACAGTACTTGGTACCATTATTTCTATTGTCTATCTTTATTTTCTTTGTAACTATTTTTAAGATCTATATTTGCTAGCAGTTAAGAAATAGAGCAATAACCACTGTAACCATATGATTTATAAGCTTCTTTAATAAATCTGTAACTGTTTAAGCTTTAACCTGACTCCTTCAGTTGCTGTAACAGAACCAAGCACAATGTAAAAGAACTCCAGCCGGTCATAGGGCAGACACAGTGAGGGAGAGCTGGGCGTTTGGGTTCTGTCGCCTCCACGGGACAGACCCTTTGGGGCATCTGTCAGCCTTCCCTAGGCTGCCCTCTGCGAAGGGACCCTGGTCCTAGCAGTTGAAGACTCGGATGTTTCACACTCTCCCTGCAAACTCTCGGGGGTCACCCGTCAGCCTTCCCTAGGCTGCTTGCTGCGAAGAAATCTTGATCCTAGCAGTTGAAGACTCGGGTGTATAATACACATGCGCGCACACACACATACCATGCACTGCCCTGACCATCGGCTGACAGTAGGGCATCAGCATCAGTAGGGACAACCTGAGTGTAGGAGAAGCTTCCCCCACCACTACCTGGGTAGTTGCCATTGTAGGGGTAAACAACGCCTGTCAGTTCTTCATATTGCCAGTTGGGAACTTTTGACAAAACTATAAATTAATTTCTGTAAAGAAAAAAAGAATTAGGAGCAATGCTCCTTGCAGGAGCCTATGTGGGACCTTGAAAACATGCACATTAATTATATGAGGATGAGAAAAGAGTGAGTGGGCTCTTCCCTACTAAATCTATTTTTCAAGGTTAATACAACTGCTGGAGAGCTCAGTGCCCAAAGAGTGCAGAATCTTTCTGTGTGGATTGGAAATCAGCTTTGCAGTGGCAAAGTCAAACGATACATGCCAAGTGGACATCACCTTCCCATTTCGTCCTTGTGAAATCAAGGCGTAAATTAAAAAAAGAAAAGTCGAAAACTCAGGCTAGTTGCACAGAGAAAACCCAAACAGCACTGTGATGGAAAACACTGTCAGGAACCATATACCAGCCCTAGCATTCTGCTAGCTGGCTCTGCTTTTCTATTTCATGGCCCAATCCTTTGCAGTGCTCAACACCTGATCCTGTGCAGGGCTCAATGACCTCCCCTTTCACTAAGGTCTGTAAGGATTAAGGAGGAGGAAGACAAATAGGAGACAGGGAATGGATGAAATCTTAAGAAGTTCTGACAAGTCTGAGCTAAACCTCCAGTTTTTGTTTTTTGTTTTTTTGTGCTTCAGGGTAAGTCTTTTGACGTTTATCCATCATAATAGTTTGGGGAACATAAGAAGTCAGGGATTAGGCCCCTACAATGAGTGGTAGAGCTATTCTGCTGACTCATGAGAGTTTCTGTAAGAAGCCAGGTCTGATGCGTTTTATTTGCTCCAGTTCAGGGTATAAAGGATTTGTATGAGAGGGAGAGGGAGGGAAGCAATCCCAAAGGCAAGCCCACTTCAGAAATAATCACAGGCTGCAATTTGTTATTTAAGCTAATACTCCAGGACGAGGGATGATTTTTGGATAGTAAGACTAATGTCATATAATCATTGCAACCTAAGAGAGGTAGGCATCCAGCTCCTATTGCATTCAAATGGGAATTGGGCACCCATAGAGTCCTTTGGAAATCCCAGGTTCACTGGGATTTGTGTACACACAGGGTTGGCAGAGCAGCGTCGGGGTCCTCCCTCTTCCAGGGAAGAAAAAAGCTCTTTGTTCTTGTGCTGCAGCTTGAGTTTGGTAGCAGGGTTGGCGGCATCCCAAACCTCACTGCGCTCAGTCCTATCCCTATAAATAGTTACGTTCCTTTACAGCGCACCATTTTTAATTGCTGTTTTCTGAGACAGAGGGAGCCTCGTCTAAATATATTTCGAGCCCTAGCAGTGGTATTTAGCACAGCGACTGTAATTAAGCATTCAGCCATCACCAACAAATAGATTTCGCACTTGAGCAAACAGGTGCTCTCAAAACCAGCTGAAAATTTGACGACCTTCCATTTTCTATTATTTTAATATCATTAGGCAGCCTTGGCTTTCTCCCTTGCTTGGTGGAATGTGTATCTGAACTGCCAGCCAAATTACCAGTTTTCCATCACAATTCTTTTCCAATTATGAATGCAGATGCTGACAGCTCAAACAAAGATGCTCAGCTGTGCTCAGAGACTTTTCCTCCGTTAGGAGAAATAAAGCATTGTTGCTTTAAAACCCACCAATTACAGCCTATAACAACAATACTTCCTGGGAAATATTTTGCGTTTTTGTTTTTAACTTCAGGCTTGGCTTCAGTCTGATGACTAACTAGCACAAATTCTCTCACCTCTTGCAGTTCAACTGACAGATGCCACAGCAAACAGGGGAATGCAAACATGTCAGTTGACCCACGCCCTACACATTTCTGGCCTGATCCAGATCTCAGGCTCTGCTGTAGGAAGAAGTGAATGCTACTCCGCATGAACAGAGCTAGCAGAATTGGGTGCCTTCAAAGCTGGCCCGCTCCCATTGAAATCATTGAGAGTGGCAGGTACTGAGCATCCACACACTTGATATTTCTTAGAATACTTGTGGGGGTTTTTTTATTAGCACCAGCGGGACCGTGTAGGAGGGAAAGTCTCTGGGGGAGATTATGGATGAGAGTAAAACAGTGTAGCTTTGTTGAAGCTAATGGAGGTGTACTAATTTACTCCAGGTGAATTCTTAGCCCTCTGGTGTTTAAAGAGTGCATTTTTCTGTTTTGTCCCTCCAGAAATACGGTCTACTGCAGTGCATTGCAATGGGACTGAAAGGTGGATCTGTTATCCCTCAGACAGTGCCTGATCCTGACCTTTCAATGGGAGTTGACTGGGCTCAGCAGCTCTGAAGAGGTGCTCAGTATCTCACAGGCCTGGGCCCCGAGGGCCTATCCATAGCTCTGAAATATTGGCAGCTCTGCCAGGAGAGACTGAAAAATGTGTAGCTGGGAGTAATGGCTGAAATGTCACCGATGCCTTGGGAGCGTTAAGGCATCTCTCTCCCTTGAGGGTCCTTCCAAATCCTTTTGGCTGTTTGCACCAAAGATCAGGGGATAATCCTAGTGCAGTAATTTATATTTAAAACTAAGACAGAAACACTGACACACAGCTACATTTTCAGCACGAAGAGGCCATCTCTCAGAGATGATCGCCAGCTGGGCAAAAAACTGATGAGTCTGATGAGAGAGAAGGTGAAATACTTGTTTTCTTTCCTTGGAGCTGCTTTCTTGCTTTGCTTATGTGAAATAGGGTCTGAACAAATACACAATAAATATAACCCCCCTAACAGCTACCAGGTATGAGAACTTTCTAAAAATCACCTTTGCAGTGAGATGCAAAGGCCACTGTCTGTCACCTTTCCTCCCATTGAGTGGTACCTTTCTCTGCATGTAGATCCCTTTATTTCAATGGGACAGCTCAAGGACTAAGGTACAAAATGGGAGAAGGGCGGATTCTGACCCCAAATGTTCAAATAGAGTAGAAACAGTCTTAAATCACACAGCTGTAGGCATATTTGTTCCTATTGACACGGGCAAGTCACACAATTACATCAATCTGCACGACTTAAAAACGGGGGGAAGGGTTAGATTTGTAGATCAGTCAGTAACTCCAAGTCTCCATAGTTATTTTAATGATTCCAAATGACCATCAAATGTTACAGTCTTGGTAATTAAAATGTATAAAGAGGGTTTTTTCCCAAAGTGCACATTAAAACAATGTATCTTTTTTTATCCAGTCTAGTAATCCAAGCAAATCCTGTAGCTGTCCTTACTCGGACACACGTTGAAGCCAATGAGAATTCTGACTAAATACAATCTGCAACATTTGTTCCAAACAGAAATCAGAAAGCTCACCACTACTTATAGGCATATTTTCTCTACGGCATTGTAGGGTCAGCCACCTTGCCATGCATAACTGCTTGCCACTGTTTTACTGACAGCACCCGCCTCTTATTATAGCACAGTCCAGTTACAAGAATAAAACATAATGTGCATTCCAAATAGCAGCGCATGACATTGAAATGTTACATCCAAACTAGATAGAGTTTAACCTGCTGATCCTAGCCCGCCTTGCATGAGAGGAACAAGGCCAATGACAAGAAGTGGTCCGAACACTGTAATTGTTGCTATCTGACCCAGAGCCTCCTGTCTGCAGTCAACTCAGACTGAGATCCTGGGGAGGTGGCAATTCTAGGAGAAAGCTGCAAAAAAATCCAAGCGCAACACCAAAACCAAGCAACAGGTTCCTAGGTTTGATTATGCTAGATGTTCAATGAAAGTCCCATGTCCATACCCATCTCTCTCCTTTCACTTCTTCCTTCTTGGTTTCATCCTCTTGTCTTGGGCTGTGCTGTAAAGATGTGCCCCTCTGGCTGCAACACAAGACACGAGGGTTCAGAAAAGCTCCCATGTCCTGTGTTGTAGCCCGAGGTCTCACAATATATCAGAGGAAAAAGCCCCCGAGCGTGCAGGCTCCTTTTCTAAGCAGGGCTGTTCTCTTGCACTTTTGAATTCCACCTTTATGCCAACCTGGGAAAGAAAAAAGCAGAGAATAAAAGTCAGGTGTTCGTACTGGGCACGCAGATAACACTGTGTGCTATTGCCATTGTCAACATCACTAATGGAAAAAGGACTCCAGCAGCTGCCAAACTGGAGCTGGCGGGTCAAGTTCAGGCTTTGAGTAAGATAGTGCCATTTTACTGACCTCAGTGCAGGTGCACCTGTTCAGGTCTGCATCGCCTCATGGCTTTTGTAACCACTGGGATCTTCTGGACTAAAAACGCTGAATACTCAGGCCATGTGGTTGACAGTTCTGAGTGACTCCAGCAGCTAAGCAAATACTCAGTAACTAATATTTTATCAATACCACTTGCCTTGTTTCTATTTGTAAGTTGCCCCACATCAATCACAATCTCCACTTTGTTGTCCAGAAATACTTACGAACTTCTGCAGAGAATAATTCCAGGTCTGCAGATTATTGTGTACAGTTGGCTGGGAATATTTGCAAACTATGCTGTGCTTCTTAAGTGAAATAAACCCTGTTGTGCTATTCTGGTTTCCTGATTAGAGGAGTTAGCTAAGTAAGTAACGTGCAGTGAATATTCAATTCAAAAATTCATTTGAAGCCAAAGTTCAAACATTAGAATTTAAAATCTGGATTTGAGAGTATTTTTTGCTAATAAAGTCCCAGTTCAAATATTCACAGAAAGCAACCACCAAAAATGATTATAAGGAGTTGAACTGAAATTCACTTTTAAATGCAGCTGAATATTCACAGGGCATGTTTTTTAAACTGCTCTCTCACCTCAAATAATAAATTATGCCTAACTAAAGTTTTCCAAGATGGTACAGAATTTCTCATGAGCATGGTATTTACTTGCATGTACTTGTTTGCTTGTGCGTCTATAATTCCTTCCTTTCTGCAGTGATTTGAGAGGAAGTGCCTGAAATTTTTTTAGAAATGAGTACACTGGTATGCATTACAATAAAGATCAGCAATTAGGGATCCAGATACAAAAGGTTTTTTTGTTTGTTTGTTTGTTTTGCTATCTCTGTTCAACTGATCTATGGCAAATTTATTGCTTTATTTTACCCTGAATCACTACATATCACTTTTTTCCCCATCTCATCTTGGCTAGACACTTTTGCTTCTCCAAACAAATACTGTGGGGGCTGAGAAATGAAATGATCTTAGCTATACTACCTATGAAGGTGACCCACTGAAATGTCTACTTGGGCACTATGATAAGCCAGTGCTTACATTAACAGAGTTTTGAAGATTATTTAAGTCATTTTCTCCAGCATGTTAGTACAAACTTCAGTCATTATTCTGTTCAATGGATTATTTCAGTTTGCTATCTACTTTAAATAAAATGCCAAGCTATCAGCTTTGTTCATGTACAGCTTTATCTCTCATGGAATAAAGTGGAGTTCAGTCAGCCATAGCCCAGATTAGGGGGGAAAAAAGGCTTTGAATTCAAATATCTTACAAAATATGAACACCTCCAAAAGGAAAGCAGGCGGTAACTTTTGGTAAGAACGTGGCTCTCAAGGTTGTCTAATGATCAATGCAATACAACAATAGGTTTTAACTGTTAACCTGCAACACACAGATCCCAATGCTGTTTTTTATATTCTGCCGTTTTTGCAATGAGAAACCATTTATCTGGAGATTAGTCATTTCTAAATCTGGCTCCTGGATCTCAACAGGCATAATAAAACTAGAAAGTATCAGTTTTATAATTGCTGTAAAAAATTCTCCAGTCTGCATCTGTCTTACCAATTCCCTAAACTGTGCCCAAATAAGCACTAAAGGAGAATAAAAATGTAGAATATTAGAAACTTGGGTCCCAGAGTTAATCTCTTTGTATATATATATGTAAAAAAAAAGATGTTCAGATAAAGTTAAGAGTTTCACCGCAGCCCATTAGAGCAAGGAAATTCAAGGTTAAAGCTGAAATTGCATCCTTCAGGATCTGATGCCTCATGGAAAACTCTGAAAAGCATTCATTCATTTAGAGACAGTTTCACTTAATTAGTCTGTATTTTCTTATCTCCTGATTTTCATTTCTCAGGGCATTTCCATGGGAAGTTATTCTAGGTTCACTAACTCTGGAGGCCAACTTGAAGTCCCAAGGGGCACGCTCTGGAGGCAGCTGTGGTCACGGTGGGGTGATGTGGAAGACCTGGGGGGTGAACTGGTTCAGCTAAAAATCAGAATCTCAACACATCATCTTCTCAAACTGAATTGTGTCACCCATTGTACTCCACCACCAAGCGAACTTTTTTTTCAGGCTACGTCTACACTGAAGGTTTTCGTCTGCAGAGAGTATGCTAATGAAGTGCTCATTAGCATTTGTCGTGGTGTGATTTGCATATTCTCCACCAATGGTTTTTGCGCAAGAGGTTTTTGCACAAAAACAAGCAGTGTAGACGGGTCCGTTTTGCGCAAAAAATCCTTTTGCGCAAGATCCGTCATGCCTCAAAAAAGGAGGCATACAGCAGAATATGCATAAGACAGAGCGACACATGCTAATGAGCACTTCATTAGCATACTCTCTGCCGACAAATACCTGCAGTGTAGACATAACCTTTGTAAGTGTCAGGGAAGGGAGGAACCTGTTGCCTTAATCCTGTCCTCCAGCAAGGGGTGTCTCATTTGAGATCCCATCCAGTCATATGGCAGCTGGCTTTCCCTCTTTGGCCTGGGGTTGTAAAGCTTTCAGAGAAGCTGAACAGCCCTCTTTCCCCACAGGGCTAAAGAACTTGATTTTTGATGGTTACTGAATAAAGGAGTTTGCCAGTCCGTCTTTTGGACAGTGGCGTGCTTTCCCTGCCCTGCAGAAGGCCAGCCAAGTAGGAAAGGGGTTGTGGTGAGAGTGGGTTGGTGACAGAGGCAGGAAGATATACTCATTGTCATCTTTAGTCTGAGATCTAACATCCACTGAAGAGCAATCAATCACAATGTTGTTAGCTGTTGTTAGTTGTGACTCCTAGCACAGTAATTAGTAGCAGGAAGAGATGAACTTTCCTGAGATCACTTGGAATATGCCATTTTAATAGAGCTGGCTCAAAACTGGACTATCAAACATAAACCTCTTTGAAGTTGGAGGCCTGGAAACAGTTCAGATTTGAACGTCCACATCCTAACCAAGACCTGTCGTTTTGGTGATGGGATGGATCCCCAAAACTGTAAGGGGTCTATTTTACCACTGCTGTCTGCTTACATCCCTGAAACAGATTGAATAGGAAATCTAGTTCTCACTCAGTCTTGACCACAAATCTTATGTCTTGTCTGAACCTAGGTCTGGGTCTGAATGCCACCTTCTTGCTCCATCTCTAATATAAATGGTGTCAACATTTCTGGTAGTTGTTGAGATCAAAAGAATTTCCTGAGCCTGGGACATTTATGAAGTTGTGGAAACTCCCTTTTTGTTCTTGTAGTCAGCTACCACCCCAAGGTGCACCCTTGTAGCCTGAGGTGGTCATACAGGCACCCAGCCTGAGTTACCCACTGAGTTTCCCCTGTGTAATCATAGAATCATAGAACTGGAAGAGACCTCAGAAGGTCATCAAGTCCAGCCCCCTGCTCTAGGCAGGACCAATTCCAACTAAATCAACCTGGCCAGGGCTTTGTCAAGCCGAGACTCAAACACCTCTAGGGATGGAGACTCCACTACTTCCCTAGGTAACCCATTCCAGTGCTTCACCACCCTCCTAGTGAAATAGTTTTTCCTAATATCTAACCTGGACCTCTCCCCTGTGTAATCTGGTTATAATCATGGTTTTTGAAACAATAGTCCCTTTCTCCTGGGATCTAGTCTAGTCAATATCATTCAGGTCTCACAAAGATCCTTTTCGCCTCACCCCTCCGGGTTAGGGTTTCACTGTCCTTGACTTTAAGTCCGGACCTCCTCACCCCATAGCTCACCTCTCAAGTGTAAGAGTTATACAGCCCTTTCTGAGGTTGTCCACTGGTAGGCATCGTTCCCCCCACCAGCTCACTCCAATGGCTCCTCCCTAACAGTTTTCCAGCGTGCAAGTCACATCCTGAGTGCTAGTGTGTAACTGCACACCCTGGTGTCATGTTATTGGATTTTAAAATGAGCAGACAACTCACTGGTGCACCCACGGGTGGTGTTTGCCCCAAATTCTGTACAAAGTGGGCCAGGTGAGGTGTCAAATGAAGGCTTATGCTCAGCTGATTCTATGTCTGTGGCTCATATGTTTGTATGATTTTTGTATGCGAAGTTGTGACTATGGGCCTTGTTCTTGTATTTTAAATGTGCTCTGTCTGGGAGGGAGCAATGGGCCTGGACTGCCTATTGTGAGGAATGATAGTTCAGTGAACAGCTGGGCTAACTAGCACCGCTTCATGGACAATGGCTCTCAGAGTGGCCAATACTCACCTGAGGAATGTGTCTGGAAGCCTGCAGACCAGCCAGTGCATAGTGAAACACAGACAGGTCACTTGATCATGTGACCAGCTCCACTTTGGGAGGCAGCAGGAATATAAAAGTGCCATGAGGCCATCTCCATCTTGTCTTCAATCCTGCTACTGATTCCAGATGCATCTTTGCTAGGGACAGAGAGCCGGGAAGGATTTGCTGACCTGTCCTGATACAGGATGTACATCAGAGACTTTTAAGCTAGCAGTTTGTAACATCTCTGCTAAGCGCCCGCATCAAGAACTTGGTGATTGATGTATATAATGTATTCTCTTTTACAATCTCACTCTCAACCTTTTCTTTCTTTTATTAATCAACCTTCAGATTTTAGATTCTAAAGGACTGGCCCAGCGTGCTCTTGTGGGTAAGATCTAAAGTGTAAATTGGCCTGGGACTGACTGTGGCTGGTCCTTTGGGACCAAGAGGCTCTGTTCAGAGTTGGTGAGATTGGGTTTTATAACCTGTCACCTGTGTGTAAAGTGCGGGGATGATTGTGGCATCAGGAAAGCTGGGGTATCAGAGGGGTTTTGGTTGTAAGGCTTCCTGCTGGCCAGATTGGCAGCTGAAGTACTCTGTGTGACTGGTTTTTGGCCTATTTGGGCAAGAACTCCAGTTGAGGGCTGTAAGTAGCTCTGGTTTTGAGCAATTCACCCTGACCTGACACCCTCAGCACTGCCCAGATCCAGCCCCGTCCATTACACCTGGCTCTCACCAGCCTCTGATTATGCTGCAGGGTGACCCTGTTACAGCCCCAGTCTTGGATCTTCCTGCAGATATATGTGTACGACACTGTACTGCCCAGCCCTCTCCTGGGTCCTACAACTATCTTAAGTCCATTCCTCCGTTAAGGGAATAATGGCCATCTTATCACTTTAATTAGTTACCCAAACACTTCAACCTAAACACAGTAGATGAGATAAAATCCTAGAACAAGTTTATTAATTATAAAACAAGAGAGATTTTAATTGACTATACTTGATGAGGCCTAAAAGACAGAAATGATAACAAAAAAAGACAAAATGCTTACGAGTATCTACTTCAAAAACTCTCTTACTACATGTGCCCAGAGATTACTGATCAAACTCTCCATTCAGCACCCAACCCGTACGCTCCAACAGCCATTTCCTTTTGTCTTCTCAGGTTTGGAGAATGAGATTGTCAGGGAGAAAGCGAGGGGTGTCTTGTAGGGTTTGTCTCTTCTTTTTATTGTCCTAATCCACCTCTTGAAAAACATTTCCAGCTGAGACAGGGAAGATAAAGTATCTACATGGAAGAATATTCCCCGATGAGGTTTTTTTCCACCTGTTTGAACTTCAATTATTTTTCCAACCCTGCTTGATGCCTCCATTTACTGCTTCAATGCAAATTAAGGGAAGCACACACTCCTTTGTGTAGGACAGACCCAGTTGCCAGCATCTGCTTTGGCAGGACTGTGGGGTTTGGAACATGTGTTAATAGCATCATACCAGGGAATCTTAACTTCACATAAAATGTTGCCACTTGTATTTGATCAGGACAATACTGACCGGCAAATGATGAGTTTTCAACAATATCTCACCAGGCATCATTTTTTAAAAATTGCAATAGAGTGTAGGGTATGAACACAGGGGTGTATTCTATCACAGTTTCTTAAATGAACAATAGACTTTGAGGGCTCTTATATTCAGGGCCGGCCCGAGCCATTCATGCTCCCCGGGCCCTGGGAGCACGGCGCTGCCCCCGGGAGTGCGGCGCATGCACAGCCCCACCTCCGCCCGGTCCAGATGCCCCGCGCAGCGCCCCCTACAATGGAGTGCCCCGGGCGGTAGCCCGGTCAGCCTGTAGCTTGGGCCGACTGTGCCTACACTTCCCCTTTGTCAGACACTGATTACTCTCTGGTACCATCATCCTGTCTCCCAGGACAATAACTTCTGATATTCCAGACACCTAGGACAGGATAACTGCCTTCTTACACAGTGTTAAAGAGCCAGTACTCTGTTACAGTTCCCCTGATTAAAGTTTCACCCCAGTTCACTATGTACTTCAGAAAGATCATCTTACTGGGGCACATGAAAAATTCAAACATTTTATAAACAACTAAATGTCTGTATTCACTACAGGTTATCTAACCATTGTTAACTAATTTCCTGTCCTACTTACATACTAGGACATTAATTTAGATGTATGCTGCAATAATTTTTCAACCTCCATAATCATGTTTCCTGTAGCTATTATTTCAATACAGATGAAGCCACAATCATAGTGGGGGATGGGGAAGGATGCCCAGCTTTATTTTCAAGAACTTGTCATCATCCACCTGTTTACTATTAGCAAAAGAGGTCACTAACCCTGAAAAACATTGTCGTTGTGTGCTCACGAGTCTCCACTACTAATAATGTGTACAAGAGAGACAGAATGTGGCTTTTTTTGAACTAGTGCACTCTAGTCATCTGATAATCATATAATCCATATTTGCTGTGAGACTTTTTCTCATCCACGCTCTGCTGCCTTATACCTTGGGAGGTGCCCTCTATGGTGAACATGCAAATCTGCTTTGACACAGTCATGCAGAAAACAGGTATCATGGGCAACTGCCAAAGCCGAACCAGCATAATTCTGGAGACCAAGGAAGCAAGGCATGTATCGTCAAATGTGAAGATCTGCTGGATAGTCTCTGAATTAAGACCACAATTTAAAGCAAGTCTTTAAATTGAAAATCTGTATCTGACTTGGCTGCAGGGGGGCTCCTAAGCCTGTACTATAGATTTTAAATCAATAGGAATCATTTTGGAACATTCCTGTTCAAGGATTTTGTGCCAGTGCTGTTAAAGCATCATTAATTCATGTTCTTATCTTATTTATTTCATAAAGTGTAAGAGGGTTTTTTTTGTGTGCAGTCTATTAATGTGGAAGCTGCAATCCATCTTTTTTTTTGTCTTACTATTGTCTCCCTTGATCAAAGCTAGATTATAACACAAGAGTGAATTTCATAAATTATTTACAGAAAAGAACAAAGTAATGTGGGTTAAAGTCAATAGCATATCGTCTATCACCTAGTTCAAGAGGAAGCAGTCAAGACTTTGAAATAATCGGTTAAAACACAACAATAAGAAGTTGATTTAATTTTATAAAATGGCAGATGTCATTTTTTTTATAAAGAAAAAGGTGAATGCAAACATAAAATCTCCAGAGGCTGGCATTTCTCTTCGGATGTCAATAAAAGATAATGTAACCTGTCAAATTTGCAAGCATGTTTTATCCCACCGTCGCATTTTATCTTCACCACTCAAGCATTACCTCCCAGGAAACAGCCACATCTGCTTGATTATCCTAAAGTAATTCTGATGAGGAGAGCAGGTTGCAAATTAAAAGCTCCTTTCGCTCTCCAGTTTTCAATCCCTCGTTATGTCCAGTTCAGTTAATTCTTTCTTGAAAGGTTAAAGAGCTGGTGATCAGTTCAATGGCCCACGTGACTTCACAGTAAGGCTTTTCTCTCATTTTATATTAAGGGGCTGCCCCTCATGTACCACACTTGATGTCTCTTGTTAAACACTAATATTGACCTAAGGGTTACTGTACAGTGGTGGCATGGTATGTTGGGAGCTAAAGTGATTTTGTTCTCACTAGCTAGTACAAGCTGTGACATTGAAGGGTCTCTGGTCACCACATTGCTTAATGCAATGGGCTTCACAATATTGTGCTAGCTAGTCTTAATATGAACTACCACTGTGTCTTCCAAAAGCACAACAGCTAGAGGTAACACAGGCACTTAATACAATTTTTTTAATACTGTGGTGATGGGTGTCACCAATGCTTAACTGGTAATGAAAAAGCTGCTTGGGATCAAGCATATTTTTAAAAAAATTATATTTATCCCCCACCTCCAATGCCTCAATTTTTGGGGCTCCAGTATTATTTTCGACATGCTCTCCAACAGATTTTTACTTGTCTTCTCTAAATTATATCTTACTATTTTTAAAAAAATAAAAACCTATACATCAGAATCTCCCAAACTTTTCACAGGTTCCTCATGGATTATCAAGCCCAAACAAGACCACTGTGATCATCTAATCTGACCTCCTGCATCACACAGCCATAGAACTTCCCTGACTTAGTTTCTGTTCCAACTAGAGCACATCTTTTAGCAAAACAGCCAGTCTTGATTTGAAAATTGACAGTGAGGAGAACACACTACAACCTTGGTTAAATTGTTCCAGTGGTTAATAACCCTCACTATTAAAAATGTGGGCCTTATTCCAGTCTGAATTCCTCCCATTTCAACTTCAAACCGTTGGCTGCTTATTTGAGGAACCCATTATCACAGTTTTACGCCTCATGCAGATACTTAGAAGCTAATGAAGTCAGCCCGTAACCTTCTCTTAGTTAAATTGAACAGAATGAGCTACTGGTGTCTATCACTATCAGGCATCTTTTCCAATCTTTTAATCATTCTTGTGGCTCTTCTCTGAATAAGGTTGCCAACTCTGACTGAAGCTATTCTTGGAGATTATTTTTCCCAGCATGACCTAATAGACTAAAATATCCCATTTTAAAAATTCTCCAGGACTGATTTCAACAGTCACTGGAGACAGATGCTGATTCCAGGAGACTCCAGACCTAGAGGATTGACAGCCTCATCTCTGAAACCTCTTCAACCTCTTTCTTGAAATATGGGCACCAGAACTGGGCACAATATTCCAGCATTTTGAAAGCTGATGTAAACATTTCAGTCTAGCTCTGGCATGTATGACTATAAATTTAGACACAGACCCAGACAAAATTCAAGGTATCAGAATCTCTGAATTATGTATCTGTGTTGGGATTTTTACTGGTACTCAGTGCTTAACTTGTGCTAGGGCTTGGCAGGTCAAAACCCTGTGGCCCAAGCCCTCTAGCTTTGCTGCATCAGTTACAAATTTTTTAAAAAAATGTTTGAGCCTTGATACCCCCTTCATTATAAACTAAGCATTGCTTACACCCATTATCAGCATGTTAGAGAGCTAGTGAGATCTGCAGTTTTTATGCTTGCGGGGCCCTAGAGGGCTGGGTTGTTGCTTCTAAATAAGTTCTTTATGTCCAGCACAGTAAAAATCACTCACCAAAAAATAAACCCTTCAAATCAGGTTTGCTATCGGGTTAGGAAGAATGCTGATGACACGAGCCATGCTATGCCAGATGGTACTTATCTCCCTTGGCTGTATTCTGCATTTCCATTCTCTCTTCACTGTCATGCCACTATCAATACTGTAATGTGTTTCTTGTAGGCTGTTTCTCTCATAGAGGCTGCACGATTCATAGAGTGCGTTCTCTTTTGCCTTCCTGTGCTAACCCTGGTCAAGCCAAGAGTGGGGCCTGTTTGAACATCTGGAGCATCACTGTCATCCTTATGGGTTGTCATTTTTGGATTGTCTCACATTCAAGTCACAACTCAGGCATTGTCTCCCTAGAATAAAGAAAGGGGTATGTAGGCAACAGCATAAGCTCCTGACCTTTTCCCTGGGAAACTTGACACATTATTTCCACAACTCATCGGTCTGAGCACTAGGGAGAAGGTTGAGATTGTCAAAGCAGTCTAGTGCATCCAGATATACCTTTAATTAACAATTGAGGTAAGATGTAAAGGTAAGGTAAGAGGGGAGGGGGGGAGAAGCTCATGTATAACCCTTGGCATTTCTAGAGTGCCTTCTAGCTGAACAGCTCAAAGAACTCTGCAAACCCTGTGGAATTATATTTCCCTGTGAAGCTGGTGGGTATTGCTGCCATTTTCAAATAAGGGACACTGAGACATAATGATTTACTTAAAATAAAATAGGAAGCATGTGGCAGAGTCAGGAATTAGACCAAACCTGTTTGCATATCCATGCCTTAACAGGGCAATGCTTTCCAACAGGAGCTTCAACCCGCTCATTCACTAGCTGCGCCCTCCTTCAGCAAGCAGAAAATACTGACAGAAGAATCTCAAGAGATCTGGTAGGTACTGTTGGGTTCAATTAGCCTTCAGCATTTGAAATATTTTACCGATCTATTCAAATCTCTTGGCTCTGTAAAACTGGGCTGGATATGTGATAGCTACAGACTTGCTTGTGTGATTTCTGTGATGTCCTGCTTGTGGACACAGCAGAGATATGAAACCATTCTTTCTCCTGGTGTTTTGGCAGAAGGGACCAGCTGCATAGAGGAAAGTAAAAGAAAAAAAATAGCACCAAACAGTTTTCTAAACTTTTCCCTCTATTTAAGGTTCCCTCTTTAGATTCTGAGTAAAAGTTCAAAAACTTGTTGTCATCTTACCCAATTGGTTTGCTAACCCCAGCAGAAGTTTTAAAGTCTTTCTTAGGCTCATGTCTCTGGCATTATGATAGCACAGAAATGTTGTCCAGGCATCCCACTTATCAGAGTCCTGGATATGAACTAGATTTTCTGCTCTCATAGGGTATATCTACACAGCAGAGTTATTTTGAAATAACAGTTGTTATTCTGAAATAACTTTACCAGCGTCTACACAACCAAACCACTATTTTGAAATTAAATTGAAATAGCGGAGGGCTTATTTCAAAATTGGTAAGCCTCATTCCATGAGGAATGGCACCAATTTAGAAATTGCTATTTCGAAATAAGTGCTGTGTAGACACTTATTTAAAAATAGGGGGCCTCCAGCCCTTCCCAGGGTGCACTGGTGGCCACTCTGGGCACAACCAAGAAAACTCCTCTCCCTCCCTGGAGCCCTTTAAGGGGTAGACTCTGGCCACAGTGCCTGTGCCAGCTCCAAGCCTGACAGCACAGAGCCAGCAGTCGCTGCACCTAACCCAGTGGCCCCAGCATGAGCCAGGCAGCCAGTGCCAGCCAGCCCTCCACCACTCCCCACAACCAGTCTGCCAGCTCCAAGGAGCCTGCCAGGGCCCGGAGAAGGCGGGCGCCTGCTTGGTCCAGTGCGGAGATCAGGGACCTAATTCAGGTTTGGGGGGAGGCCTCCAACGTCCATGCTCTCTGCACTAAACGGAGGAACGCAACTGTCTACAGGTGGATAGCTGCCAGCCTGGCCACCAAAGGCCACATGCGTAGCCAGGAGCAGGTACACATGAAGATAAAGAAGCTGCAGCAGGCATATGCCAGGGTCACAGGGGACAGCTCCCAACCAGGGGCAGACCCAGACCCCTGCCCCTATTTTGATGCCATGGACCGCATCCTGGGGGGCAGGATGGTCCGTGCCCCTCAAGTGGTCATCAACCCTGGGGCAGAGCTTGCTGCCTCCTGCTGCTCCATCCCCTGCTGCCATCCCAGCTACCGCTCCTCCTCCCACTTCTTCTCTTCCTCCCGTTTCTTCCTCCCCAGCATCCCCACACCCCCAGGGACACCGAGGCCCCCACACCCATGGTGCTGGGAGACAGTTGGGCTGGCAAGACCCCCAACCCTAAGCCCTGAGCTTCTCCTTCCTCCTCTTGCCTCCCCGTGCCAGCTCCCTCTTCCCAGGTTTCCCCCACCCCTCTCCCACCCTCCCTCTTCCCCTCTCCCACCTTCTTTCCCCAGTCTCACCTCAGTTTCATTCCCCCCCCCACCCCAGTTTTGTTCAATAAAGAGGCTTTGTTGTAACGAACATATGTGTCTTTTATTGTACAGCAGGAAGGGGTAAGTAGAAGGACATGAAGGAGGAATGAGGCACAAGCCCCCAGTGGGGCACACCAGAGAGACTGTTACTGCCTGCAGAATGTGCTGCCAGGCTCGCAGCAACACGTCCAGAAGAAGCACGTGAGTGTCCATGGGCATCTCCGGCTCCATGCTGCAGAGTGCTGTGGTGTCCTGAGTGAGGGCAATCAGAGCACACAGAGAAAAAAATGCTTTGCTGTCCCTCAGCGAGGTAGGCAAGCAAGCAGGGAAACCTTAGAACCTGCTGTCTGGGGGAGGGGGGTTCTACACAGCAGGCAGTTATTTTGAAATAATGTCGAAATACTGTCAAGCTGGAGGACTTCTTACTCCGACTCCTGTAACCTTCATTGTATGAGGAGTAAGGGAAGTCGGAGGAAGAGTGTTCTATTTTGAAATAAGTGCTGTGTAGACACTCCCTATTTCAAAATAAGATATTTTGAAATAAGCTATGCAATTGACATAGCTCAATTTGTGTCGCTTATTTTGAGTGAAGCTCTGCTGTGTAGATGTACCCATATGGACCACATGAAGTACTATGGTGGCAAAACAGTACCATGTAGCTGGCTTTACTGGACATCTGGGGATTCATACTCACTTGGGCTGTGTCCAGACTCCATGCCTCCGTCGACGGAGGCATGTAGATTAGCCAGCTCGGAAGAGGGAAATGAAGCCGCGATTAAAATAATCGCGGCTTCATTTAAATTTAAATGGCTGCCCCGATCTGCCGATCAGCTGTTTGTCGGCAGATCGGGAGAGTCTGGACGCGATGCCCCGACAAAGAAGCCTTTCTTCATCGACACAGGTAAGCCTCGTGAAACCAGGTTTACCTGTGTCGATGAAGAAAGGCTTCTTTGTCGGGGCATCGCGTCCAGACTCTCCCGATCTGCCGACAAACAGCTGATCGGCAGATCGGGGCAGCCATTTAAATTTAAATGAAGCCGCGATTATTTTAATCGCGGCTTCATTTCCCTCTTCCGAGCTGGCTAATCTACATGCCTCCGTCGACGGAGGCATGGAGTCTGGACACAGCCTTGGTGTAGAGCTGGCTCCAATTTGCTATAATGATTCTTAAGACACTCTGGCAACCAAAATAGTTTAAAGAAACCATGAGGCTGCTCTAAACTGCTTTGGGAACAAGCAATGTATCTCCAACCCAGGATAAGGGATGCAAATGGACACTCCGGACACTAGTTGCCATATTGACATTTCAGCTATTGTAAATGCAGTCAGCGATATATAATTAATCATGGTGAATAATGGAGCAGGTGACAGCGTTTAGATGTTCTAAATTTGCAGTACCATAGGTGGTTTGGTCCACTGCTATTTCCTTTCACTACAAAGCACCGAATATAGCTTCAGATTTAAATATGCTGCATGAAAAAATTGTTCTCATGGAACAACTGACAGATATTTGAAGTGATATAATAATAATGCACAGTCCATTTGCTGTCTAATGTATGTGTGGGATTGAATAGCTCTTTGCAATACATTTCCTTCCAGCTAAATTACTGTAACTTCAAACTGAATAAAAGGAGCTAGTTGCCACTACACTGTGGAACTTCAATAGCAATATCCATCCCAAATTTGGCCTGGTGTGTCCTTTCCTGCATAAGTTATGGCCCGAGGGGAATTTTAGAGAGGAAGCAGGTTCTAAAAGAGACAATATTAAAGGCACATCAGCAAACTATCCCATTGCAGAGGAAATATAGAAAGAATAGTGAGAGACTACACCAGGAGCTTTAATTAGTCCACATTAAAAAGGAATAATCCAAAAAGTGGAAATAGGGACAAATTGCTAAGGGTGAGAGTAAAAGAACAATAGAATAGAATAGTCCAAGTATATAGGGATGAAAGGTTAGGGCACAAAATGAGTTAATTCAGCAAGGGATCCAAATGACAGTAAGGTTCTATACATATCTTAGGGCACCCCTTTCACAGGTGGAGATGCACAGAGATATTAAGTGACTTTCCTGAAGCCACATAGGAATAATAAGGCATAAATTGAATCCAGGTCCCTTGAGCAGCATGGCACAAGACTATCATTCCTTTCTAATGCAGGAGGGAAGGCTCTTTGTGTGTAACACTTCAGATTCTGGACAGCTTTTGCCCATCCTGCTTTAAATGCTGGTAGCCAGGAATAAACCAACAGATTAGAAGGCAAACCTTTCAAAATAATATGTGGGAATGAAAATATGTTGTGTTGAAATCAAGTATTTACATGGGGACCAGTCAGGAAGGATGGCTCTGGATGACACTGTGAGCAGGAGACAACTGTTGTCCACAGGATCTTGTCATGGGGTGCGTCTCATCGCTGTGGCACTTTCAGGTAGTTGTTCCATGGAATTAGTTCCACCTAGTTGCCCTTGAGTGCAGGGCAGTATGGCCTAATGGCCAGAGTCTGTAGATTAGCCCTTGAGTGCAAGGCAGTACAGCATAACAGCCAGAGTCTCCGAAGTTCTGGAGCTCCTTTTTCAGGTCCTTCTTCTCCAACATCCTGCCCAGATTGAGCTGAGCTGAGCTGCTCCCTTTTATACTGTCCTGGCAGCCCAGTAAGGGGCATGACCTTCCTCCATTCACAGGGCATTAACCCCTTCTGTCCCAGTGCAGGGCATGCACATTCTATCACAGATCCCTTCCTAGTATCCTGTACTGTTATCATTTTATATGGGAAAAAACAACGCCTCCCCCCACTCCCAACATACTGTGTGTTTTAACCTGGAATTATATTTATTTTGGGCGAATTAAAGCAACAACAAGAAAGGGGGGAAAGTGTCTGATCTCTGTAGGCTGCTCTAGCTCTGGTTATGGCTCAATTAGAGTTTGTGGTCCTGCTTTAACTAGAGTTAATGGAGTGCCAATTAATTTAAGTTATATGAAACTTTCAACTGCTACTCTAGACTACTCCACAAATGTCTGTGGTTTACTCTAGGCTGAGCCCCAGGGAACTGTCTGTCCACTGATGCCAATTAAAGCTGGGCTGAATGGGAGAAAGGGAAAAGAAGCTTCTGGTGCTGGGGGCGAGATTGCAGCTCCGTGCATGTGACCTAGCCCCAAAATCAGCTACATCAGAGGCCAGAAATAGAGCAGGGTTAGATATGGATGTAAAGGAGATCCATTTATGGCTTTACCCACGGCCAGAGCAGTATGTTCGCTCTGTGTCTGAGGGAGAATAGGGGGATCACCACTGTACCAGGCAGTGAACGCCACTTTTGTGCCCAGATCAGCAAAGGATAAGATTTGTCTCTCACACAATGGGGTAAAGGGTGAAAAATTGTGAAAGACTGCAGACATAAGTTCCCCCTTGTTTTCCAGTTCCCCTAGATAATTCAGGACTTGTACTTCCCCGGTGGGGCTTTATTCATTAATAATGAGACTCCATGATGACTGAGCAATACATAGCACCTGGACAGAGATAATAATTATAGTCCCAGGCAAAAGAGATCAGCCGGTGGAAATATGAAATTCACTGCATCAAAACATCCTCTGTAGTGCAAATGTCACAAAATCCTTCATCCTGCAAATGCTGACTTTCTAACACAGATCTAAATTATACTTATGTACAAGACCTTTATGAAATAACTACAAGAAACACACTCCATTGCAAGTCTTTGTCCTATTATAAGTAGGGAGGCATCAAAATCCAGGATGATAGCATTTATAAGGGAAAGATCAATATGGCATATGGGATTTCAAAGACAGCAAATGAATCTATTAAATTTTCACAGGCAGAAAATGCACTGGAGAAAATATTCCAGCCAACATTCACAGTACACACAATGCGCTAGGCTAGAAAGCAGGGAAAATCCTTCACTAAATGCACTCTAAGAGCTATGCTGGTACCGAGTCCCCCTTTCTGATCAAAATGATAGTCACTTTTAAGTCAAGAGTGTGCACTAAGAAATCTCATGACCCTCCATCAGCAGAATGTATCCAAGAGCCTTTGATGTAAGCCCAAAGGTATTTGGGCACCTAACTCCCAGTGAAATCGTGGAGTTCACTCTTCAAATCAGAGAGAATTAAATACTGTTGAGGATCTGTGCTTTAGTGACTACTTTGCTGGTGGCTGAACGAGTTTTTTTCTCTCTCTAGCCCTCTCTGGCTATGTCTAGACTACGGGCTTCTTTCGGAAGAAGCTTTTCTGGAAGAGATCTTCTGAATCATAGAATCATAGAATACTAGGACTGGAAGGGACCTCAAGAGGTCATCGAGTCCAGTACCCTGCCCCCATGTCAGGACCAAAAACCGTCTAACACCATCCCTGATAGACATTTTATCTAACCTACTCTTAAATATCTCCAGGAATGAGGATTCCACAACCTCCCTGGGCAATTTATTCCAGTGTTTAACTACCCTGACAGTTAGGAACTTTTTCCTAATGTCCAACCTAAACCTCCCTTGCTGCAGTTTAAGCCCATTGCTTCTTGTTCTATCCTCAGAGGCCAAGATGAACAAGTTTTCTCCCTCCTCCTTATGACACCCTTTTAGATACCTGAAAACGGCTATCATGTCCCCCCTCAGTCTTTTCTTTTCTAAACTAAACAAACCCTATTCTTTCAGCCTTCCTTCATAGGTCATGTTCGCTAGACCTTTAATCATTCTTGTTGCTCTTCTCTGGACCCTCTCCAATTTTTCCGCATCTTTCTTGAAATGCAGTGCCCAGAACTGGAGACAATACTCCAACTGAGGCCTAACCAGCGCAGAGTAGAGCGGAAGAATGACTTCTCGTGTCTTGCTCACACCACACCTGTTAATGCATCCCAGAATCATGTTTGCTTTTTTTGCAACAGTATCACACTGCTGACTCATATTCAACTTGTGGTCCACCATAACCCCTAGATCTCTTTCTGCTGTACTCCTTCCTAGACAATCGCTTCCCCATTCTGTATGTGTGAAACTGATTGTTCCTTCCTAAGTGGAGCACTTTACATTTGTCTTTCTTAAACTTCATCCCATTTACCTCAGACCAATTCTCCAATTTATCCAGATCATTTTGAATTATGACCTTATCCTCCAGATTAGTCGCAACCCCTCCCAGTGTGGTATCATCTGCAAACTTAATAAGCGTACTTTCTATGCCAATATCTAAATCGTTGATGAAGATATTGAATAGAGCCGGTCCCAAAACAGACCCCTGCGGAACCCCACTTGTTATACTTTCCCAGCAAGTTTGTGAACCATTAATAACTACTCTCTGAGTATGGTTATCCAGCTAGTTATGTACCCGCCTTATAGTAGCCTCATCTAAGTTGTATTTGCCTAGTTTATTGATAAGAATATCATGCGAGACCGTATCAAACGCCTTATTAAAGTCTAGGTAAAAGCTTCTGAAAAAACTTCTTCTGAAAGAGAGTGTCCACACTACCAAAGCACATCGAAAAAGCGATTTGCTTTTTCAAAATATTGCGTCCACACTGAATGGACTCTTATCTTGCATGTAAGCTGTGATTACTATGGACAGAGTGGCCACCAGGGCATCGGTGCTTTTTCCTCTTTCCTCTTCTTTCAAAAGAACTCCCTCTTCCCTGTCCTCACACGCCTTTCTCTGAAAGAGCTCTTTCAGAAAAAGGCTTCTTCCTTGTCGAAAGAGGTTTACCAATGTTGAAAAAACCCTTCAGTTCTTTCGATTTTTTTTTCAAAAGAATGCGATTGCAGTGTGGACATAAATGAAGTTTTTTTGGAAAAATGGCTGTTTTTCTGAAAAAAACCTCTGTAGTGTAGACATAGCCTCTCTCTGAACATGACTGAGCTGGTGAGGTTATAAGAAAGAAGTGATGGTCTTGTAGCCAAAGCACAGGACTCAGAGTCAAATCATCTGATTTCTAGCCCTTTCTTACGTGGCCTGAGGCAAGTCACATGCTGCTGCAGCGCTTCAATCTGGAAAATACCTGCCCATCTGGTAGAGGCACTAAGATTCCTTTCTTTAATGATTGCAATGCACTTGGAGATCTCCTGCTGGAAAATGCAGTAGAAATTATTTGACCCCACCAGGGCTTAAACTCCTAGGGTATGTCTACACTACATCACTAATTCGAATTAAGCTAATTCAAATTAGCGCATCTAGACTTAAAAACTAGTTCGAATTAGCGTTTTGCTAATTCGAACTAGCATGTCCACACTGAGTGGACCCTGAACCGGGGTTAAAGATGGCCGGAAGCAGTGCCAGCAGGGCATCAGATTAGGACTTAGAGCGTGGAGCTGGTGTCTCAGGCTAGCCAAGAGCTGTGCTTAAAGGGACCCAACCCCCACCCCGGACAGACAGTTCTCAGGGGTTCCCCGCTTGCAAAGCAGTCCTGGCTTGGAGTGCCCTGAGTGCCCACACTCGGCACATCACAGCACTCAGATATCAGCCCGGCTGCACTTGCCGCAGGCTGCCATCCGGAGCGGGGGGGTCAATCAAGGGGCTTCAGGAGAGCTTCCACCCCGAGGAGCCCACAGAGCCAGCCCAGTCTTCCCCATCGGGGGCTCATACCCCATTTCTCCCTCACCTCCATCCACTTACCCCTCCCTCGCCCCCCTTCCTGATGTACAAAATAAAGGACACGTGTGTTCAAAAATAAAAACTCTCTTTATTGAACAAAACTCGGGGAGACTGGGAAAAAGAGGTGGGAGAGGGGAAGAGAGAGGGTGGGAGAGGGGAGGGCAACTAAAATGATCAGGGGTTTGGAACATATGAAGAGAGGCTAAAGAGACTGGGACTTTTCAGCTTAGAAAAGAGGAGACTGAGGGGGGATATGATAGAGGTCTATAAAAGCATGAGTGGAGTGGAGAGGGTGCATAAAGAAAAGTTCTTCATTAGTTCCCATAATAGAAGGACTAGAGGACACCAAATGAAATGAATGGGTAGCAGGCTTCAAACTAACAACAGAAAGTTCTTCTTCAGAAAGCAAATAGTCAACCTGTGGAACTCCTTGCTGCAGGAGGCTGTGAAGGCTAGAACTAGAACAGAGTTTAAAGAGAAGTTAGATAAAGTCATGGAGGTTGGGTCCATGGAGTGGTACTAGCCAGGGGGTAGGAATGGTGTCTCTGGCCTCTGTTTGTGGAAGGCTGGAAATGGATGGCATGAGACAAATGGCTTGGTTATTGTCTTCAGTCCATCCCTTCCAGGGTACCTAGGGTTGGCCGCTGTTGACAGACAGGCTACTGGGCTAGATGGACCTTTGGTCTGACCCAGGATGGCCATTCTAAGCTCAGGGCTCAGGGTCGGGGGTCTCAGTGGACCACCTTGATTTTCATGCAAACCTGCTCCTGGGTGGCCAGGCTGGCAGCTCTCCTGCCCTAGACGGCCACTTTCCTGTGCCTAGTGTGGAGGTCGTGGATGAGGTCCACGATGTCTGCACTAGACCAGGCGGGCGCCCACCTCTTGCGGACCTGGGCAGGCTCCCGGGAGCCGCCAGCCTGGTCCCGGGAAGAGGCGGAGGGCTGGGTGGCAGTGGGTGGCTGGTTCGTGCCGTGCCAGGTGCAGCGTCTGCTGGCTGGGTGCTGGCAGGCTTGCACCTGGCACGGGCACCGTAGCCAGCCCGTGCCCCTTTAAGGGCTCTGGGGCCGGGAGGGGGGCAGACGAGTTTCCCTGGTGGTGCCCAGAGTGGCCACCTGGGAAAGCGGGGGAGGGCTAGCCTCCCACTAGTTTGAATTAAGTGGCTACACAGCCCTTAATTCGAACTAGTTAATTCGAACTAGGCGTTAGTCCTCATGGAATGAGGTTTACCTAGTTCGAATTAAGCGCTCCGCTAGTTTGAATTAAGTTTGAACTAGCAGTTTGCCTGTGTAGCGCCTATGAAAGTTAATTCGAACTAACGTCTGTTAGTTCGAATTAACTTTGTAGTGTAGACATACACTAGCTAGATACAAATGACCCGCAGTTGACCAGGGATAAAGCAGCAAACAGTGTGAGGAAAGTTGCCAAAGGAGAAATTATCTTGTTATCATTTGTATTGCCAGAGCACCTAGGATCTCTCCTGTGTCGTCCACCTGACACCGTAGCATCCCTGGCATCAGTGTGTGGCATTGCAGGTATCTTCATCTCTAGGGTCCCCTGTTGACAGCTTCTTTGGCTTCAGTCTGGCCCTGTCTCTTTCTACACCTTCCATAGGCCAGTCCTGTTGAGAGGTTACCTTTGAAATTCAGTCTCCTTCCAAGGTAACAAGTCCAACTGAAAATTCAAATCAGTGATCCTTCTGCCCCTCTGGGACCTCAAGTTTCCTGCTGATCAACCCTTCTCCCATGCCCTATAGCAGCAGTTCCCAACCTTTTCCAGATGGGGACCCATTCCGACAATTCAGGAAGACTTGGTGACCCAAGGCAATTAAAAAACGGGGGGAGGAGGGAGGGCAAAGCCATCTTGGGAGACACTTGGTGACCCTTTTGAAATGTAATGGCGACCCATATTTGGGTCCCGACCCATAGGTTGGGAAACCCTGCCCTATAGAGTTCTTCTATGCTCCTTAACCTTGCAGTTCCTCCCAACTGTCCTTCCCAGCATGTTTTCCCACTTCCTCTCCTGCACTCACCTCCTGATTTTAGAGGTCTTGAGCCTCCCACAGGAGCCTAACTTGGTCCCTGTAGGCCCTTTTCAAGCTGGCTTCACCAGACCTTTCCTAGAGAACAGGAGCTCCTCAATGGCCTTCTCAGACTGAATTGGTCTCTCTCCTTAGGTCGTCCTCTCTGACCCTTTCACAGCTAGTCACTGACCAGGGCCCTATTGTGCTAGGTTCTGTACACATACAGAACAAAAAGTCCTTGTCCCCAGTGAGCTTATGTAAAATGCAAATGCCAACATGTGGCTACAGACAGCTGCCGGAGTGCAAGGAAACAGAGACACTATTGTTCAGGATGACAGGTTGTGGTCTCAGCACACCAGCAGCTTAGATGTGCAGGCATCGCAGCAAAGGAGAATTTTAAGGAAGGTTTTGAATTCATTTTGTTGATATTTATCTTGACAAACATACGGGGCAGCGTGGGAGAAAGCAGGCAGATTCTTGATTGAAACTTAGCTTCTGTGGCCCCCTTGTTATCACTGATTGGAGACAGGAAAGGTAACAGTTCATATTCCCAGCTCATATCTACCTTGAAAGGTTTTGAACTGAGTACACTGCAAACTCAGCGTTGGGGGGGATGAAGAAGAGGCATGGAAAGGGGTAGCACAGGGAGAATGAGAGAGAGAGACAGAGAGAGAGAGAGAGCATAAGATTGCTGGGACAGTGATGAGCCCATGCTAGTTTATCTTTGTTCCTTTAGCTCTTTGCGCAGTGAGCAATAAACCTTTCTAACCCCAATTCCTGTGAGACTATCAATTACTGTGGATTCAGAGGGAAACATAACCAAGAAGCTGCTTTTTCTTTGCTTCTTCTGAACCCTGTGTGAAATGTATGTTCTGCTGCAATAAACTCTGGCCCCTCTGCACTGCAATACAATTCCAGCTACCTAGACACTTATCACAGACAATAGAAGATTCTAAGAGCAACACTCATCCCTGGAATGAATGGAATTGTACCAGAGACACGTATAGACCTTTGGTTGTACCCTATGTAGTACCTAGATACTCCTAGACTGCCTTAGAAATCTGTACAATAAGAGTAATTAACCCTCAATTTGGGCATGCTTACTAGAATACAAAATGTTTGGGGGCCCGTGGATAGATTCCCAAACATTCAGAAATGTAATAAGTTGTATTGTACAGGCAGAGCAATTATGGCAAAGCAATTGCACAGATGTGATAACGAGCAATGTTAACTATTTTCCTTGCAACACCTATTTTTAAAGATCTTTTCTTTACACTGATTCTGAGTAGAAACCATGTGTCCGTTGATGGATTTGCCTTTCTGAGCCACTCTGGCTGTGTCTAGACTATATCCCTCTTTCGACAGAGGGATGTAAATTAGACACATTAAAATTGCAAATGAAGCAGGGATTTAAATATCTGGCGCTTCATTTTCATAATCGCATAACAGAGCTCTTTCAAAAAAGCCTACCATTTTTGAAAGAACCGCGTCTAGACTGCGGTTTTACTTTCGAAACGGTACTTTTTTGATAGAGCGCAATGATGTGATTATGCAAATTAAGTGTGGGATATTTAAATTCCCGCTTCATTTGCAATTTTGATGTGTCTAATTTACATCCCTCAGTCTAAAGAGGGATATAGTCTAGACACAGCCTCTATGATACAGAAGAGAAATTAGAATGTGTTTTTATGCAGTGCCTCTCACACCAACTGATCAAAAGTTTTTCACCATAATAATTTAAATACTGATTGTACATTGATTGTGCAGGTAACCAGCAGTCAGTATCCAGGAATAGCTCTTCCATAGCAGTTTACTTTAGAAAGAGATATGGCCTTAAGCCACAAAACTGAGATTCTTATATGACTGCAGATCACCCCCTTTGGGGAGTTCAGATCTGGGGTTCAAAGTTCATCTTATTATAGATAAATGGTCCCCACAGCATTACTTGGAAATTTGGACCTGCATCCAGATTCTGAAGTTCCTCGGTAGCTTGGGTGTTTGGTTAGAATCCATTGACAATTAAGGACCCTTTGAAGAAAAACTGAGCAGGATGGAGAGGTTGTTTTTGAACAGACTATCAATTTTAAATATCTAAGGGAAAGCCAATAGGGATTTTGGTTTCGCATGTCAGCTGAAGGATGTTTTCTCTAACAATGAGATCATCCCCTACTGCACTACAGTGATGCGAACAGTTTTGGGAACCTTGTGTTGGTATAGGCCATAAACTTTGCACCGAGGGGGAAGTCTTCAACCATGGAAGACACACTGGCATGTTACCCACCAGCTCTATGATTCTTGGGGAACCAGAACATGGTCGCCTGTCAACCTTGTGCTCTTGGGGAGTCAGGGAGTGACATTCATGGAAAACCATCCCCCTCCCTCAGGCCTCTGCTAGAATCAAAGACAAAGCAAAGAAAAGGCCGGGGAAGACACACCTAGCTGCTTCAGACAAGGGTGATACAATTAAGGAAACACCCCAACCTCATTTACATTAAAGATGGAACAGAGGGACATCTCATTAGCATACAGAATGGAGAGCAGCTCTTCCAAGGCAGGAACCGCACTGAACTATGGGACACCGAAAGCAGAGAAGCATGCCTGATGGGAAATCCCTGCTCCAGATGCTAATGAGCCTAGGCCTGCTCACACCCAGATTAGTCATTATCAGACCAATTCTAGTAAACGATCCTATTGACATCTAAAATACTGAAACTGCCTAGCTGCATTGTGAGCTCGTTCAAGGAACATCCCCCATAACCAGGGGTGATCAATCTCTATTGTCTCTCCTCTTTCTCTTTGAACTACCCCTATAAAAACTCCTATCCTTGCCCCAAGAAAACTGTTCTGATACCTGGACTTAAACTGCATCAGTTCCATTGAGACTTCTTCATCTCCTGTCTGATCGTGCTGGGGGCTCTGTCCTGCTTTTCTCCTGCCCTCTGGACCCCCGGCTACCGTCATCATCTGGGAACCCCGATCAGTGCAAGCTCCGTGGAGTGGTGAGGTCTCTCTCTCTCTCTCTCTCTCTCTCTCTTTCTCTCTCTCTCAACTATCTCTCTAAACATAGCCTCCTGACCCTGCCCTATGTAAACTGTTATATGGTTACCTAACATTTGTAATCAGCTTCAATTTAGATTTAATATTGTAATTGTTAGATTTAATATTGTAACTGTTTGATATCTATTCACTACTCAGAAATAAATCACTTTCATTGTTAAACTGGTTGCTTCTCTCTCTTTCTTTCTCTTTTGCTCACTCTTCCTTAAGGGGTGTTGTTTTGGCTTCCCCATTCGCTCTGCAACAACGCTTCTTGTACCCAAGCTAAAGATCCCTGTAGTGCCCAAAATCCTGTGGGGTTTGCTCATCGTGTGGTTTACCTGTGAATGACTGTGGTGTGAAAGTGGGGATAGGGGGTGCTGAACCTGGGGGCTTATGAGGATGGCAGCTTAAAGTGCTGTTTAATCCAGCCCACGGAGTCCAAAGGCACATGAGGGTGCAGTGTGGCATTGCTGTGAAACCCAGCCAGCTGAGTCCAGGGACATATGAGGGGGTCAGCTTGTGAGTGCTGAGTACCCAGTCCTCTCAGACGTGCTCTGATTAGTGGGTGTGAGTGTCTGTGTGTGTTGCTAAGGTGGGAAGAACCCCATCCTGAGGAACCTAGTTCCTGCAGGAGAGCTCCAGTGGGAGGGGGAATTGGCAGCAGGGAGAATTCAGCTCCATATGAGAGCCCAAGTAAGCACCAACAGCACACTGATAGAACTGTCAACCTTCCCCCAGTCCCATAAGGGTAACCCTGATAAATGAGCATACCCCAGAGTATTGGGCAAATCTGGTAACAGGCACCCTCATATTGATCAGAGTGATTATCTGGCCTTTTTATTCAACACCGAAGCAGTCTGTTTGCTTCTGTATACAGAGCAATTAAAAAGAGGTTTTGTACATGGCATGCCCTCTGCCATGTTTGGTACTCATGTGACTTATTTCTCTTAATTAAATACTTTAGAGACAGAGAGGTCTAGTCTGCTGTCAGTGCATTTACTTACTCCTAATTAGCATAAAAGACAGCAATGGGGAGCTGCAAAGATAAAAGTTATATAGCTACTAAAGATAATTAGAACAACATTTAATGAATTAATTAATTTATAGTTAACTCTTATGTAGCATCCACTACAGCACTTAGTCGCTGCACAGTAATAATTATTAATGCTGTACAGAACTCAAAGCTCAAAACCAGGCTTGCCCTTCATACAAAAAGTGCCTTTCTCAAACAGGGCTGGATTTCCATTTAGGCATGGTAGGCATATGCCTAAGGGCACCGGAATTCTAGGGGCACCTAAAAAAATTGAAAGTTTTCTGCTCCCGAGTCCTGGCTAGGGATGGGGATGGCTGAGAAAGAGACAGCTCCATGAAACCCTGCTGACGCACTCCTATCAGGGAAGGTAAAGCAGTCCCCTGTGGCAGGGGAAGAGCTCAGCAGTCCAGTGGACAAGAGAGTCCTGAGGGAGCCTGGCCTGGGTAGGCTCCATTCTAGCTCCAGCCTGGCTGATTGTGCTACTCCCAAGAGACCAGAGTCATCCCTGACTGACCCTGGCTGTTCTGCTCAACCCAGAGGACCCAGTCACCTCCCAGCAGGGCCAGTGTGTGGGGCTGGGGACAGTGCACAGAAGCAGTGTTATCCCCAGGAATAGAAATTAGGGACCGTGTGTTCAAAAATGCTTTTGTGTGGTGTGTCAGGGGGGGAGTCAGGATCGAAGAGGGGTGAGATTGATAGGCAAAGGTCGGCTTTATGGTACCATCCTAAAAACTGAAAAATGTTTCATGACCATTTTATTAGATTTAACTCATTTTTTAAAAATCATCACAGGAATTAAAGTTGGCTACACAAGCCTACTATGGAGCATCATATCTACATCCTTCTTGGTTTCTAGTTGTATTTTTGTACAACTCTATGAAGGAGCTTCTCGGATACAGCACATTTATTTTTGGTGGCTTCTCATGTGTCCCGTACTTCCAGTCCTTTCCGATATGCTTATGATCAGACAAAAGGCAAGTGCTTTCAGAACACAAAATTCTACTGTGTGAAGAACAAGAATGCTCAGCAGTCTGTAGTTGTGGCTGGGACTAGAAAGAGGTGAATACCAGCGTTGTCTTTAAGTCGTCATTGTCAAGTCCAAGTCGAGTCTCAAGTCACTACAGTTGAAGTCTCAAGTCAAGTCTTGAGTCCCTAAAGTCACTTTCGAGTCAAGTCCCAAGTCGAGTCTCAAGTCTTAATTTAAAAAATGTCAAGTCACTTTTGTACAAGCCATCAATATTGGCATTTTTGGATAATTTTTTCACCAAGTCTGTCTAACAAAATTAGTAAGTCTCAAGTCGGGTCTCAAGTCACAAACATGTCATTTAACTCTTCTAAGACGTAGGTCGTCAGAGATGCTGACGTGTCTTTTATAACCTGAACGTCTAGAAATTCATCTACTGGTCTACCACTGACATCAAAGATACCCATTTGCACTGACTTATTCATCAGCCATATATGCCCATTTTCTGAATGTGGTAAGAGAATTCTTCACTTTTTCAACTGCTGAGTCTTTCACTGTGGCACTACATGCTTCTTACAAAAAGATAGTGAGCATTTGCTGGTCTGGTCTGAACCTGTGTCCAATTTCAGCATTAACAAATGACAATGCACTTAACACTAGTCTCCAGTTTATACTGTGTGGTATCTCTTGCTTAAAGAGAAAGTATGATGTGATGCCATGGTTGTTTGAATAACTGTGTCCCCTGCATTTTTAACAGCCTCGTTAAGTACTTCTACAATTGGTTTTAACAATGACTGACTTATAAGGCTCTCTGCATGTCGATACAGTCCAGAGGATCAGTATTTTGTTTCTTTTTCGCATTGTTTGTCAGCAATGGCTTTGCTGATTGGTCTGGCAAACTAGACACTTCCACTTTTATTATAAAAATCCATGGCATGCTTACATTTTGAATCCTGCATGCAGATCTAGTTGCCCCATCTCACAAAAGATGTATTGCAGTTGGAAAAGGCACAGAGATGGGCAACTACCGTCTTTTAGTGAATATAACCCATGGGTTATATTCGTTTTTACGTGGGCTATACTCGTGCACGGGGCGTATAGGGGTTTTTTCACTCGATGGAAGAGGATCCCCTCCTCCCACCCTTTCACTACCTTTACCAGGCTGGGTTAGGCTCCCAGCCCATGACTGAACAACGTGGGGAAACTTACAAGGGGCGCAGCAGCCGGAAACGCTCCAGAGCTGGGGCAGAGGCATCCCCAGCAGAGGCACAAGGCTCCCAGCCTGGGCTCACAAAGGGAAGGAGCCCAGAGGAAGATGCTCGGCGGCCAGCAGCAGCGGCAGGAGTCTGCAGGTGGCCATGGCTCACAGGAGCGGGGCCGAGACAGGGTGCTTGTTGCTCCTGGGCCGGGACATGGTTCGGGGCGGCCCGGGAGCAACAAGCGAGCGCGCAACAGGTCTGGCTTGTGGCAATGGCAGCTGCAGGCAGGGAAGGGCACCCGGCTGGATCGTGCACGAGCAACGAGCAACAAGCACCCTGCCCCGGCCCCACTCCTGTGAGACGTGGCTGCCTGCAGACTTCTGCCACTGCTGCTGGTCGCTGAGAAACTTGCTCCGGGCTCCTTCCCTTTGTCAGCCCGGGCTGGGAGCCTCCCACCTTGCACCTCTGCTGAGGATGCCTCTGCCCCGGCTCCAGAGCATTCCCGTCTGCTGTGCCTCTTGTAAGTTTCCCTGCGTTGTTCAGTCGCAGCCTGGGAGCCTAACCCCCCGCACTATAAATATACCACTACACCCTAAATATATCCCCGGCACAGTCTTGTACACCCTGCGGGTTGTACTCGGGCACGGGGTATACAAGATTTTTTTTACTGGAATAGCAAAAACCACGGGGTATATTTGAGTGCGGGTTATATTTGGGTGTGGGGTATATTCACTAAAATACGGTAATATGATTAGGGGTATAGAAAAGCTTCCATATAAGGAGCAGGGCAAGTCAAATAGTGGCTGTGACTTTTGGCCACAGTCCACAACACCAAGCACACCCTCTTCCCCCGTGTCCCCCCACAGGATCTGCCATCCAAAGCCCTTGCTTAGCAAATACAGTTCAGTTGAGGGTGACCAGTGCTTAATTTATAATGAAAGAGGTGATGGGGTTCAAGCAAGTTTT
Source organism: Pelodiscus sinensis (assembly GCF_052426305.1). NCBI lineage: Eukaryota > Metazoa > Chordata > Testudines > Trionychidae > Pelodiscus > Pelodiscus sinensis. The sequence goes on from NC_143053.1 coordinate 154,674,947, forward strand.
TTACTTTCAGAACTAACACAGCAAGCTAAGATGTCCCAGGGCTATGAACAGCTAAACCTAGACATACTGGGACTCAGCCCTGGCAAAAATCAGCTTTGAGGGTGTCAGTCAGCAGATGCTAAGTGCAGTTTTGCTGTCCTTCACTCATACATGCACACAATAAAGGTAACATTTCATGACTGCTGCATTCAATACCAAAATGATTTGTAACACACCACCAGCCAAAACTGACCACGTGGGCAGCACAACTCTGCTTGCTGGATATCTAGTCAGAGTGGGTGTCTTCATGTGAATACAGTCTGGTCCTGAAGCCTTCCCCCCTCTCCTGGCTCATCAATAATTGTCAAGGGAGAGTTCATTCAGACCCTGCTTACAAATCATCATTTGAAATGATAAAGTTGGCCAACATTCCTGAAAAGAATGGGATAACATAGTTCAAAAAAACCAACAGCTGGGTGAGAAAGCTAGTCTTTGTTCATATTTTTCAATCTATTATACTATTTCAGGTAGACATATTTTATCACGCATGGTATATGATTTTAAAGTGTATATTAATGTTCAATTTCCATTCAAATTTCCAACCAATGGCTAAATTAGCAACACTGCATGTAACTGGTTGACCATTTTGGGGATATTGGGGAAATCCAGGAGGGATTACACCCCCATTGGGGGATGTAGGGAAATCCCTGCAGGAATAATGGGGGTATGTGAGGGCTATGAGGGTGGTTTCTGGACACTGAAGGGGTAGGATTGCTGGATAGTGGGGGAGGTCTGTGTGTGTTGGAGTACTATGCAGTGGGGGCTTGTGGGAGTTGTGTGGTGGGGCACCCAACAGCTAAAAGTGGCAGGGTACCCTTACCATCCTTGGGGTATGTCTACACTACCACCCTAGTTCGAACTAGGGTGGTTAATGTAGGCAACCCGAGTTGAAAATGAAGCCTGGGATTTGAATTTTCCACGAGGAGTAACAGTAGTTTGGAATAGGAAGCCTAATCCGAACTACCTAGTTCGAGCCGTGTGTAGCCGCGGGCACAGAGTCCGAACTAGCAGACATTTAAAAATGGCGGCGCCCGGCAATATGCAAATGAAGCCCGGGAAATTCAAATCCCGGGCTTCATTTGCAACTCCGGTTGCCTACATTACCACCCTAGTTCAAACTGGGGTGGTAGTGTAGACATACCCTTGGTGGTTTAGAGTTTCAAGCTGTCGCTAGGTGACTGGGGGCCCCCTGCAGCCTCCAGCCACCCTGGAGGAGCTCAGAGCCAGGGCTCCTGCAGCTGCCCAGCCATCGGGGCTGCCTAAAGGAGAACAAGATGTCTTTCTGATCTTGTACTCAAGACTTCCATCTTAACCAGAACAGAAACAAAAGCAGAACAGTATTCATCTAAAAACCTGCCTTATAGGCAAAATCCAATGGTGGGGACTTTCTAGTGAGAACACCCCATCACTAACCTTGGAAAGATGAGTACTGACAGCTAAGAGGTCATCTGTTGTGCTGAGGCTTAGAAAAGGAAGTGTTCCCATAAACAAATTGAATCTCATGCTACCTAGGGTATTAAAGACCACTGGAATTTTACAGCATTGCCAGCAACATCGCTTTTGTCTTTTTCATGGTAATTATATACTATAAATAATACATTATTCATAACACTTTGCCCATTCATTGTTAATTTGATTCAGGGACCCCAAAGCACATGTTAATTAACAAATATGTTAAATAACTAAACTTCACTAAGAAGGATGAGGCAAACCCATCAAGCATGATCGATTCAGATATGACTCTACCACCTCTCTTGAATTCAGATTACATCACATAAAACGCATTGGGATACTTAACCTATTGGAGTTGGTTTTAATCATAATATGAATCCTTTCTGTAGCTTCCAGCTTCTTTAACCTATTTTCCCAGTCACCTTCTTTGTCCCCAGACAAGAACCTTTGTCTCCTTGTGCATGCCAAGGAGTGGTGAGTCAGATGTCAGGAAAGGAAGGGGAGAGATTTGTCCTCTTCCTGAACCGTATTCTGCTCTGTCTGGTGTGTACTTGGAGCAACTCCATCATCTTCAAATAGACCTATTCCACATTTACACCAATGTAACTGGAAGCAGAACTGACCCTGAATACTTCTGCAAAGCCATTTTTTATGTGTGCACATCTGGGGTATGTCTAGACTACATGGCTCCGTTGATGGAGCCATGTAAAATAGTTTACTCAGCATAGTCAAAGAAGTGGGGATTTAAATAATCCCCGCTTCATTAAAATAAAAATGGTAGCCACGCTGTGCCGACGATCAGCTGATCCAGCACAGCACGGCAGCCATTTTTATTTTAATGAAGTGGGATTATTTAAATTCCCGCTTCTTTGACTATTCCGAATAAACTATTTTACATGGCTCTGTCGACGGAGCCATGTAGTCTAGATGTACCCTTAGATACACAAAAATCTCTCTTCATTCCTGGCTGCCAGTCACTACAGATCTCTTTGCACTCCCTGTAACTTCTTCTTTCCTGTAACATGGCTCTCATCCATGTTTTCCTTTCTCTCCATGAGCCCAAGCGGATCTTCTGCTCTGTATTTCACATGAGATGGATCCTGACAGAGGATACACATGATCTGATGAATCTAGAAAACATGGTTCCATATTCTACTCGCAGCTTGAGTAGGTCAAGACTCAGGATTTTCATTTTGTGGTAAATTTTGGTCACATTACAATTTGGAATTTCATTAATTTTCCTGGGAACTGAACATTAATTTTCCAGGACTAGGTAGCTGCTGGCTAAAATTGACATGATTGACTGCCACAATTCAGTGGTAGGCAGTGGTAAGAGTCATAGCAATGTCAAGCAGCAGCTATCAGGGCTTCCAGAGACCATGGGCTCCATGACAGCCCCTCAATATGGACTGCCATGGGGTTGGGGAGTCCAGGACTTCCAGACTCCTGGATCAGTTGGTTTGCTGCACTGCCTAATTCCCACAGCGTGGGGAGCCAGGGCTCTGAGAGTTGGGTAGAATGGGGTGCTATCTCTGGCCAGGTCCCTCCGGAAATAAGCTCCTAGTTCCATGGTAGGAAGCCTAGAAACCAGGAAGTTCCAGCTTGAGTCAGGGCTCCCAGGCTGCTCTGGAGCTGGGAGTCTGAAAATCTTGGGATGAGGTTTGAGGATCGGTGGCTCTGAGGAAGCCCCACCATGGGGATTACCTTGGAGCTGGGGTCCTCATGGCTCCTTACAAGCTATCTAATCCATAAGTTTAGAAGCCATTGGGCTGCCTGCCCTGTGACAGTCCACATGGTAGGATTGCCACAGAGCTGAGGGCCCTGTGAGCCTGGATTCCCATCACCTACAAGGCAAGTTGGCAGGAAACCAGACAGGTTTCCTATGGCAACAAGCCTGTTGGTTATTGAAAATTCATCAAACTCAATGATTTCATGCAACATTTTAGGTTGCAGTGACCTGGTTTAGTCAGGTAAGATTCTTGTTTCACTAGAAAATTCCTGACCAGCTCTCCTCCCAACATCCTTGAAATACAGAATTATTTCAAACCCAGGATACCATGAGGGCAAGTGAATTGCCCAAGGTTTCACTGCAAGTCAATGGCAGAGCTGGGAACAGTACCCATTCCCAATTCCCTACTGGGAAATCCCAATTGCTGCCAACCTCATGCCTTCCGTACATGTGGAAAACAAAAATAAAAATTAAGGAGTTGGGCCAAAGCCCACTGACGTCAATGGGAGTTACTATGTTGTCTTCAGTGAATTTTGGGTCAGGACCTATGAGCATGGTGCTAGGGATGACTATCTAAACACAGGCAGGTAGTGTCATATGCTGCAGATGAAAGATGTGAATTAAAATATACGACTAACACTGGACACCAATTTTTTTTAAATGGAAAATTTTGTTTGTTTTTCTCTTATGCTAATTATCTTTCAACATCTCTTCAAGCTGCTGTAAGGATCCTCTTTCTTTTCTTCACATTTCAGTAAATTTCTCCAGCTAGAGGACGAAGTTGAATGGTTAGGCTTTTAGAAACCACTATTACTTTGTCAATGTCGGAACTAACAATAGCATTCTTCTTGCACTTACAGAGAAGGAACTGAATAGCTTTTAAGAACTATGCTACATTTTAATGTATCTTAGTGACATACATGAGTGTAATGACAATACTAGAGAGATTTTAAATGGAAAAAAGAAGGGGAGAGTTTCATTGATAACAATATCTTAACTCAGAACATTCAGTAATGTCAGGACATTTTGTACACTTACTTTTCTCCGTAATTAATTTACTGGTATTTGAGCAAACATCTATTCCTTGTTCAAGGATACAATTAGTAGGTGTTTTAGTCTGCCCTAAATTTTAGATCTTCATTTTATTTGATATATTTTTCAATGACAAAATCATTACAAAATCTAATCTTTCTGGTTTTCTCTCAATCTTAACTAATTTTAGATGATGATAATGAACACTGGTAATCTCTGAATTGCTTCTATCTCATCATTGTGAAGAAAGTTTCCTTCCTCAAGTCCCAACTAAATTTCCAGGTGTATAAAAGAGGAAAATAGGGGATGAACTGCCAAATTGTGATCCATTTAATCATTACACCACCATTACAGTCTGTGACTTTCTAGCGTACGGTGCTAATCAACATAGATAGATCCCAATCTGGCCTGATACGAATGTAGTTTATTTATTTACCATCCTTTGGAGAATGGCGGAAGGCCTGCTTCTTTATAGAGTCTGGACACGGAAGTCAGTCAGGAACACTTTGATTAAAATTGAAAATTATACAATTATTTTCCTGGGCCAGTAAGGGTACGTCTACACTTGCACCCTAGTTCGAACTAGGGATGTAAATGTAAGCATTTGAAATAGTCAGTGAAGCAGGGATTTAAATATCCCATGCTTCATTAGCATGATCTCACCAGCGCATTACTCCGATCAACAGCTGTTTCGAAAGTGAAAGTGTGCGCCAGGATGCGTTAGTTCGAACCAAACCCCTTGCTTTGAAATCATGCTAATGAAGCAAGATCATGCTAATGAAGCTCAGGATATTTAAATCCCCGCTTCATTGACTATTTCGAATGCCTATATTTGTATCCCTAGTTCGAACTAGGGTGCAAGTATAGACATACCCTAATTGCATCCCTTCCAAGATAAATGGAAGCATCACAATTAGAGGTGAGCCTGAACCAAAAGTCTCCATCTGAACACCCCCAAATTTAGGTATTTCCCCCTCACTATGCCCTGAACCTTGTCACAGGCTGAGTTAAAAACCTCACTCAAGCTAATGTGAATGAGCCCCCCCTCATCCACCCTGTCTCCCCCATTTAAGACAGTTGAGAAAGTCAACTGAGGAGCCACACTTAAAGCAAAGCATAATAGAGTTGTTCCACAAACTAGCCCCAGGTGGGTGGAGGGTTCGACTGGTATTGTGGACTGGTGCACATGTGTAGGAGGGAAGAACACACTGAAAACCGGGAAAAAACGGATGGCTTGCCTTCATGTACAGAATGAAGATACTACTGTGCGGACAGGAGAGCTTCTCCCATCAGTGTCATTCATCCATCACTCTGGGGCTGTGTCCAGACTCAGGGGTTTTTTCGGGAAAAGTAGCCTTTTTCCGAAAAAACTTCCCCTGCATCCAGACTCAAGCCGCGTTCTTTCGAAATTAAATCGAAAGAACGCGGCTTTTCTTTCGATGGCGGTAAACCTCATTTCACGAGGAAGAACGCCTTCTTTCGAAAGTTCCTCTTTCGAAAGAAGGCGTTCTTCAATGTAAATAGGGCTTCTTCAAAAGAGAGCATCCAGACTCACTAGATGCTTTCTTTCGAAAAAGCAAGCCGCTTTTTCGAAAGTTCAACGTGCAGTCTAGATGCTCTCTTTCGAAAGAGCCTCTTTCGAAAGAGGCTTGCAGTCTAGACATAGCCTAAGAGGCAGTATGTCAGCAGGAGAAATTCTGCACTAGATACAGCGCTGCCTACACAGGGGCTTTGGTTGGTATAACTCCATCGCTCAGGCTGTGGATTTTTCATACCCCTGAGTGACATTTTTATACTGATATAGGTCTGATTTGATCTCAGAGAGAGCAGGAGCGTAAAGGAGTAGCTGAAAGCAGGGAGTCTGACTTTGGAAGAAACCAGGGGGAGAGTTTTGGGACAGTGTGCAGGCTGAAAGCACGTGAGCAACTCCTGCTATTTAATTCCTTCTGTGTTTAGAGACACAGGACTTTGTACATTCTTGGTCAATAAAAAAACTGCTTCAAAGAAAATACCAGACTCCATCAAGTTCAACTTTGAACTGGAACAAACTTAAGACCCCAAACTTTGACTAGTCACTCAAGGTTAAAACAACAACAGCAACAACACAGACTAGAAGCCTGACACTGAACTGCTTGTAACGAGGAGCAATTAAATGTGGATAATGCTAAGAATATAATTAATATTTTTCATCCATACACCTCCATGAACTTTAAAAAGGAAGATATTTATCCTTAAGGGCAATTTACAGATGGTACGTCTGGTATTAGTAAACACTTTCCCCCACAGAAAAGTGTTAAAGATTCAGTCTCCCCAAAAAGTCTTCATCCTTCCTGGAAATTTGCCAGACATTAAGATACCCGATTGTCATTAGATCCAAAGATGTGAAATTACAGAAAAGATTCCTCTTTCTATTCTTTGAAATATATCTCCAACCAACAAGTCCAAGTTACAACCACCTCAGACGCTAGGACATAGCTCAGTAGGTATTGAACAAAGATAATTAAGGAACGTTAATTAAAATTTTGTAAAGTACAAGCACAAGGCTAAATACTAGAATGGATCCTTAGTACTGTGTAAATATGGGGCATATGGTGATGATACTTGTGATGTTGTTCATGGGAGTGAATGTAAATATAAGCAATTAGGACATAACGATGGATAATCAGGGTCCAGTTTCCCAAGAGTGCTCAGCCTAGCCTCCAGTTTTCCATGCGTAACCTTTCTGTGTGCCTATCAGCTAAGTATACCCGTGTTGTAATATGTACATGTGCTAAACCATTCACACTCAACTGGATACAGCAAGGGGGGGTTGTGCATACAGGTTTTGTGTGTACAAAGCATACTGCACAAAAGCTATGTGTGCAAAAATGGCACACATGGAAATGGAGGCACCAGTTGGGCTTTCATCTCTGATATTACATTTTAATAGAAATCTTCTGGGTGTGTTACATGGGCACATTTTTTTTATCTCTTTAGTAACGATTACATCCTTGCTGGCCTTTGTTCTTTCTTATCTTTATCACCCCCAACCTATACTATCTTACCTCTCCTCTACAACCAATTTCAGACTCTGAATGTGACATGCCCTTCATATACTTTTTCATTTAACTCTGATCTGTCACTGTTGAAATTCTGAGCAGGTTTTCATAAAGATCTTATCTAAAAATCAAAAAGTGATTATTCTTTTTCATGCTGGAGGATATGACCATATCTCATGCTATTATTGAAAATCTAAAGCTTTTTTACACATATATTTTTGACCTTTGCTGTATTTGGAATCAACCCCCAGTGGCAGAGCCAGGCATAGAAGACAGATCTCTTAGCTCCCAAACCTATACTTTAACTACTAGAACCTATGCACTGTAAATAGAAACATTCACTTATGTTTCTAACTGCTAGGGTGTTTGTTTGCAGTTATGGTAGTTTAAAAATATTTTCCAAATCCTGCTGTCCCTCTGATCCGATCCTCCTCCCATTCTTAGTAGAATTTCAAGGTCCATTATAACAGTGCTGGCAGCTTTCTGATCTTACCTGCACAGCCTGCACATGAAAAGTTCCCATCAAACAGCGGGAAGTGACTATTACACCACAGCCAGCCCCATTAGAATACAGTAATCTTAGGAGTCTGTGCGTGTAAAACTCCTGATAATTCAAATATTTCAGGAAACAAGTACACACGTTTTAAATGTATTATCTTACGCCAAGCACACAGGAGTTCAGCGTTCCAAAGACAAAATGAAGTGGCACTTCTCACTTATAAAAATGTAGGGCCCAATTCACCTGTAAGTGGCAATCAGGAATCATTCCACTGAAGCCAAGAGAATTACAATAATGTAAAAGTGGTGTAAGGGGAGAAACATTCCCCCAAATGGTCACCATTAAAACAATAGGATAGCGCTTCACTGAGGATTTCAAACAGGTATCCATAATTAGCAGGTAAAATGCTCTTGTTGCTACACTGTGCCCCTGGGAAACAAGCCTGCTTGAATAAGTGTGACTAAAAGGGCAGGGGAAAGGGTCTATATATGTATGTCTGTGATGCAATGTACCAGCGCCAATAGCATAATTACCTGGCAAGTCACTATGTGGCAAGGCAGGGAGTGATTCCACAGCATACCGGCTTGCTGCGCATTAGCTCCTTTGAGGACACTGCTAGAGTACCACGAAAGTGCCACTGTGCCGCTTGGCCTTCCACTTTGAGACAGCAGCCTGCTAAGCTGCATTCCAGCACTTTCATTGTGCTGTAGCAGCGTCCACAGGGGATGTTTGTTGTGGCACTGGGACTGGAACGAGGGCTGCTGGAGGGGCTGCTGCACCCCCTGGCGTGCAGTGGTTTCCATCATAAACAGGATTTACAGTTTAGTTCAATGGTTCTCGGCACCCTTTCCCCCCCACTACACAACTTGTTCCACCCTCCCCTCCCCCCGCGTTGCTGTGAGCGGCAAACGGGTGAGAACACAGATTCACACCCTGGCTTGCGGCGCAGCATCTCGTGACGCAGACGAGCCTTTCAAGTGTGACTTAGCCATAGCCAAGCTATTTTCTGAGGGAAGGAGATGAAAGGTGTCACAGGGCCCTCGGCAGGCTGTCCCGCCTAAGACCCTTGTCTGGTCTCCTGAGTGCAGCCCTGTCCAGGGATGAGTCCAGGCCCCCACTTCTCCCTGGGGTGGGATCAGTGATACAAGTAAACAAAATGTCTTGCCGGTACAGCAGGGGAGGACATACCAGCTAAGGGGGGGAGGGGGCAAGTGAGCCCCCCATGTGTCCCCAGCCCAGGACCCTCATGCTCTTCTCCTCCACTCTCCACCCCACGTTACTGGAGCTGGGGGCAGTACTGCAGCCAGAAGAGCTGCTGGCAGTTCTTCTCCTTTCCCTGCTGCCCCTCCCAGAGGGGAAAGGAGCAGAACTGGCACTGGCATTCCCTGCCCCCTTCCACAGAGCTGCTGTGTTTCTGTATACAGCGTAGGGCTGGCAGTTCTGCTCCTTTTCTCATTGGGAAGAGTGGTGGGGAAGGGAGCAGAATGACAGCAGCTTCCCCAGCTGCCATAGCGCTCCCAGCTGTACCCCCCGACCCAAGCTCTGTTCACAGGCAGCTCAGTGTAGGATTGGGAGTGATCAGCAGGGAGTCTTTCTGGTACGTGGTACTGGCTAAAAATAACTTGCTGTTATATGGCATTCCAGACCGTACCAGCCCACTTGCATCACCACAATGCAACTACTCACTGACGAGGTCTCCAGGTTACAGCTCCCTGGCTGCCAGGTGTGTTACCCAGCAGGCTGAACGGAGCTTGGACTCGGCCCAAGCTCTCCTTCAGGAGCCTGTGGTCAGTAATCATACGCAGTGACACAGAAGCAGTTTCTCCAAATCCGAGCGTAACTCACTCTACCCAAATGGTACAGAGAATTGGAATTAGAAACAACAAAGAACTATATGCCTCTTGTCTTACTTACACATGGCATTCTTCTCATGCTGTAGGTGGACCCAAGTTAGCCATGCTGTCCCTGCATCTCTGGGCATGAGGTTAAAACTAGCGAGCTTCAAGCCCTGGTTCTCAAGTCAGTCGGTGTATGTGTCTGCCTCAGTGCATGCTGGCTCTGTGTTCCTGTGAGTCACTAACTAAGCTGACCTCTTCCCCCTTCCCTGTCTGCCTTGGCACCTTTTTAATCCCTCAGGGCCTTTTGACCTCAGCCCTAGCCTTGGGAAGAGAAAAATACCCTAAATAAAATGGTGCCAGTCAGTTAGGTTCTTCCTCAACCTCCTTTTATAGCCTCCTCTGATTAAACTCTATTTATTTGGTCAGGCAGCAATATAAAAATGAACAAGTCACGCCTAATATTCCTAAGCAATATCAGACTCCTTGTAACAAAAAGAACACAACATTTTCTACAAAATCTAAGCTTCCATTTTAAAACTCTTTTGTCAATCAAAAATGAAAGTGAGAGCATCTCTGAGAAGGAGTAACTAAAACTGGGCACTACCTTCTGCAGGACTGATTTAAGAAACAATGTATTGTTTTTGATCATTGGCATCTGTGTCATCATGGGCTGAATTGTGAGGGATTGTGGGCAGATATTAGAATGCTTTGTCCCAATTTCACAAAGCACTTAAACACATGCTTTGAGACATTAAGTATGTACATTGGGCTGAACCTTAACCGCAGTTAGAACTGGTTGGAAATGGAATTTCCAACTGCAATGGTATCGGCACTTGCCTCTCTTAAGCATCTACTCTCTGGCTGATAAGTAACTGCAATCACAGAATCATAGAACACTAAAGGTCATTGAGTTCAGTCCCCTGCCCTCACGGAAGGACCAAGCACCATTTAGATCATCCCTGATAGATGTCTGCTTTTAAATATCCCCAGTGATGGAGATTCCACAAGCTTCCTAAGCAATTTATTCCAGTGTTTAACTACCCTGACAGTTAGAAAGTTTTCCCTAATATCCAACCTAAACCTCCTTTGCTGCAGTGTAAGCCCATTGCTTCTTGTTCTTTCCTCAGAGGCCAAGGAGAACATTTTTTTCTCTTTCCTCCTTATAACACCTTTTTAGATACTAGAAAACTGTTATGTCCACTCTCAAACTTCTCTTTTCTAAACTAAACAAGCCCAATTCTTCAAGTCTTCCATCATAGGTCATGTTCTCTAAACCTTTAATCATTCTTGTTGCTCTTCTCTGGACCTTCTTCAGTTTCTCCACAACTTTCTTGAAATGCGGTGCCCAGAACTGTACACAATACTCCAACTGAGGCCTAATTACTCAGCTTTGAATGGAGCAGCACCCATCTTCACAGGCACCTCCTTTCAGGTCAGTTATAAGCCTGCTCTTATTTCTGTTCTTACAATAGAACAGCACCCAATTCTCATAAATGCCTCCTGGCTGCTGGATCTTTTGGTGGGTCTCCAGTGACTTAGCCTTCAGGCTGAGTTACACACACACTGCCCTTCCTTCTGTGGTTTATAGTCTCTAGTTCTTGCTCAGAGGCCTGGTGTGGACGGTAGTACTAAGGTTTACTCCTCAGAAGCACTGACTTCATTAACAGCCCAACAGAGTCCCTTCTCCTTACCCTACTTCATGTCCTTGCCTGGGCTCAGACTTCAACCAGACAAGCAAGGCCAATCATGGTATCATCACCTGGACTGGCTAAATTCTTCTTGGTTCAGCCTGCCTGCACTGACCAGTCCATGGTCCTGCTTCTCAAACATCCAGGCACCCCATCTTCAGCAGCCATGCACCCAGTTCTCCCCCTTCAAGCTCTAGGCAGCAACTGAGCTGCCTGCTTCTGCTGCTTCCTTTTGTGTGTCCCTTTTAGCCCCTGATTGGTCACTCCAACAGCCCTTCTGGCTGCTTCCCTACAGTCACTGTAGGCCTCATGGAGGTCTTTCCCTCTTCCCTTTTCTGGGGTAGAGTAAGGCAAGAATTCAGGGACTCTATGGCTACATGTAGACTACATGCCTCTGTCGCCAGAGGCATGTAGATGAGGCTACCAGGCATAGGAAAATGAAGCGTCGATTTAAATAATCACCGCTTTATTTAAATTTACATGGCTACCGCGCTGAGCCGATCAGCTGTTTGTCGGCTCAGCGCGGTAGTCTGGACGCGCGGGTGTCAACATCAAAGGCATTTGTCGACCACCCAGGTATGCCTCCTGGAATGAGGTTTACCTGGGTGGTCGATAAATGCCTTTGATGTCGACACCCGTGCGTTTCAGACTACCGCGCTGAGCCGACAAACAGCTGATCGGCTCAACGCGGCAGCCATGTAAATTTAAATGAAGTGGTGATTATTTAAATCGCCGCTTCATTTTCCTATGCCTGGTAGCCTCATCTACATGCCTCTGGCGACAGAGGTATATATTCTAGACGTAGCCTATCAGGGAGCATCCAGACCTAGTCCACCCTGTCACACTACCCACATGACAAATTCTGATATTTCAGCATTTGCTTATATTCCAGATTAGAACAATAACTTGAAATTTCATTTGTATGTGTGTGCAATAGAAACTCTGAAAAAATCTGATTTGGAAACATCAAAGTGTTTTGATAAAGTCAAATGGTTTCACTTTGATAATACTGCAACATTTCATTTTGAAAAAGTAAAAACATTTTAATATTATCAAAATGTATTACCATATCATACATATTATACAGCAAAGCAAAATGGAATAAAATGCTAACGCAAAACTGCATCTTTTACCTATTCAAAACCAAATGTTTTGACAGCACTGAAATATAAGAAAGTCAAAATGATTCTTTTTGACATTTTATATTAAAAATGTCATTAAAATCAACATATTGCCACACAATGTTTAGATTTTGACAAAACTGCATTTTCCAACAGAACACTTCCATCAAAAATATTTCATTCCCCTCTAAACCGTGTTGAAGTCCAGGGGTGTTTTGCTGTTGATTTCAATAGGGTCAAAATTTCACACATTGATTTCACTTGGGCTACCTACGTGCTTAAAACTAAATGCATGCTTATGAACTTTGTTGAAATGAGACCTTAGTGACTAAAGCTCAGTACAAGGCAAATGATCTTATCTCCATCCTGGTTGCCAATGTAGCACATCCAGGCACACACAATGGTGAACCAAATTCTCAGCTCCCAGGGATGTAGGCAGGTGACAGAATATTTTCTTTTAATATTAATAGAATCTTATCTACCAGCTTCACGGTGTCATACGGCACAGTGAGATTACTGCATTCTATTCTTACCATACATGGAAAAATCATATGCGAGGCTACAAGGAGTCTGAAAATCTGCATACTTAAGAATAAAGGATCAATTATGCAGATCAAAGAGTGTCTGCTCTCTCCAATTAAGATAACAAAGCCAAATAACACAGTAACATTTAAAAGTCAGAACTCACCAAAGGCAGGCAAGTACACTGCAGGCACCACCATTTATAGACACATGCACCCATGGCAGAATGCTATTATTTAGCACTGCCAGTTCAGCCTATGTGTTTTCCAGGAAGCAAACACAAATACTCCCAGCAAATGATAAAAGCTAAATATAAGCTTCTTTGACAAGTGGTATTGCCTGCCCTCTTCCTCTGTTGTGATAATGAGAGAGCATTTTTGCTAAAATGGGAAAACAAATGAGTATATTCCTCGCTTCTCCCGTTCACTGTCCTCTCCTTGGGCACAAGACTCAGCACAATGTTAGAGGAAACATTTTTGCGGGAGCTCTTTGTTAAAAGCATTGGCAGGGATTTCTTGCCTGAGTATGAGTTTCTTTGTCTACCAATTCTGTTCTCTACTTTTAACAATAGATTTGGAAACAAAGGTAGATTATTGTGGCTATCTGGGTGACTTGGATGAGCACTGATATAAAGAGACTGCTGAGTTTCCCTGACCATCTCATGTGTGCTCTTATCTGAAATAACACACCAGCTGGAGCATCTTATTAAGAGCTAAAAAAAACTCTCAAACTAAAAAGCAATCTAAAAAGGTATCTTATTTTTAAACTGTATCAAGCATTTTTAAGGGAAAGTGGGAAATGATATTTCAGACATGAATCATCAAACACAGATAACTGCAAAACAGCATTAAAATTTTCAGAATGATCACTCAAGAGCTGCTTTATTTTCTTTAAATGAATGTTGATTTTTGGTACATTAACTCAGTATTTTTGGTCTCAATAAGTGGAAAATATTTTCTGCTTGCAACTGTTTTATGAACACTACCACAAGTTTTGCAGTTTCATTCATCCACGCAGATCATCATGTTCAAAAACACATATTTAAAAAAAATTACAAATTGTTGAGGGGACTGGATGGTTCAGAAGACTGTTAATGAGACATTGGGGCTTTCATCTCAAGAGAACTATTGGAAGCTGAACAGATCAAAACTATTATTATCAGGGTCATACAATAGCAGCCCATATGTAACAACATGGGGCAGAGATCAGCGCTCCACTGAGTTCAGTGCCCCACTGAGTCAGACACTGTACAGACACGTAAAACGAGATAATCCCTGCTTCAAAATCTTGCAATCTAAGGAGGCAAGGCATACAACAAATTAGTATCCCATTAAGAGACTTGCCCAAAGTGACAATGGAATGCTGTGGCAGAGTTGGAAAGTAAAGATCTCCTGAATACCAAATACCTCAACTACAAGACCAACCTCCTTCTCAGAAAGGGCTCTCTTTGACTCCATTGGGCTTTGGATCAATCAGGACCTTAATGGGTTCAGTTTAAAAAAATGAGAACAATGTCGGATAAATAAGTTACACATAATGTTCATGGGTGGCAGGGACAGCATCAGCGTTTTCCAATTTTCTGAGTCAATGGCCTGATAGAACTTGCAGGGGTATTACATTGAGAACTGATGGAGATCAACTACAAATCAATGGAGTTAACAGCAACATACATAGAGATGAGTCTGGCCCGGATAATGTTGTTCACTTTAGCTCTGGCGGTACCATTATTGGAAACCATGCACTAGGTTTTGATGACTATGGGTTTGTCACTTAGGGTAGTAAATCAGAATGAAAGAATTAAGTAGGCGCTTAAAATTATGTCGCTCTAGTTTTAGGAGAGTCTACCTGGAGGTCTCCCAAACTCCTGATGTCCTAAATGACAGTTAATCACTTCTGGTGTCCTTCCTTGTTGATTGCAGCAGCACACATTTGCCTCAGCACCTTTGGGATTTGTGTTGCATTACAGATCCATCAACAATTTGCTGCATACTCTATATTATTGCACAGCTGCTGAAGCACACATTTCTCTACCAGGCTCAGGTGACGTTCTAAAGTTGCCTTCAGTTTAAAATCTTGTTAATGTTGGCACTTTCCATAAAAACACTGCAGTGACAATGGACTGAGCAAGTCCTGCTAACTTCAGTGACTGTCACGTACCAGGATATTCAGGGCACAAGATCGGCTTCCCTTTTCTCACATAACATCAAGGCAGGGGCATTGCCAACACATGTGACTTTGTTCCTGGAAATAACAACAAATGATGTCCAGGCCATGGACAATACTGGTTGGGTGGCGCTGTGGTGACTAGTTTCAATATTACATTGCCATACTGGTATGCCCAATATGACTGACCAACAGGCCTGATTCAAAGTCCACTAAATTCAGTGGAAAGTGACTTCAATGAGGTTTGGCTCAGTATGAATTATTTAAACCATGGCTCTCAGAATTCATTTTAAACTTGTTTTCTTTTAAGAGAAATCGACTTTCTGAACGATTTAAAGAGGACTGACATCACTTCAACTGAGAGAGGCTCAAACCAAAGACACAAACTATATTAAAATAAGAATAATTAAGACTAAGGAGACCAGGAATGAAATGTTACAAAATTGTGCAATTATGATCACATGCTGAATGCTAAAGAAAATACAAACTATATTTCAGTTGTTGGCTGCTTGTTAGTTGTGTAGTCCTATATTACTTCTTTAGTACTTTAACATATGTATTTCATTATAACTATATGAGTTGTCCTGTTAATTATAGGATTAGGGCCTTACTTTTTCAGACTCCCCTGTCTCTCCCACCTGTATTTTATGCCTTCAGAAACTAAAATGGAATATACATCAGAAAACCACATCAGGCTGGAGAAACACTGAAGGAAGGTAATGGAGAAGATAACACAATATACTTACGTTAAAGTGGTAATATGACAAATGGCTAAGCAGTCTCTGCACTCTCTGAGATTTATGAAAAGTAGTTTGACAGACTGTCACCCAAAAATCAGATTAGATTAAAAAATGTTCAAGTTCTGGGAAGTCCCATTTAGGGCTGAGTGAGCTATTTTATTGAGTAATTTTTCTGATGATTTCCCCCTCTTTTTTCTCTTCCCGAAATATCCCCAAATAGAACTTTTTTTTAAATCTCCATTACTCAGAATAAATTGCCCAAACATTTCTATGAATAATTCTTGATCTGTATCTTATTTCTAAAAGAGGTTTGCTGAAAATATTTAACATTCAAAATCAGAGCTATTTTGAAATAGCCACTTACATCACACGGGATTGATTATGTTCCCTGAGTTAATGAGCATAACTTCTGCCATCACAATTAAGGTGTCAGTTCTCATGCTGACAAACTCAAAATTTGCTTCCCATGGATGCTGTCCATTATTTGCTTAGAAATCACTGCTGCCATAATAGTTCCTTACAGTAAATTGGTTCACTAGAAAATTTGGAAACAGTTGATTCAAGTGGTGCATGAAAGCAAACAATGATAATTCAAGTTTCCTATATATAACATATATGAATATTAATTATAGAGATAAATACAGTGAATATTTTCTCAAATAAAAATGACTTATCTTTGTTTTCATGCCCTATTTGAGACACTTTCTGCACGTGTACTGGCAAACAACATTTTCGGAAGTGTTACTTAGCTGTAGCGCAGGAGTGGGTAATAAGCGATCCATGGACCAGATGCTCTTTGCCAGGTTTAGCCTCTGGTAGCCTGCCAGACCCTTTATTTACCAGTGCATCTGCATATATGGCTGCTCATAGCTCCCGTTGGCCATGGATCACCGTTCCCAGCCAATGGGAGGTACAAAAAGTGGTGTCCTGGTCCGTGCCCACTCCCATTGGTCAGAAACAGCAAACTGCAGACAATGGGAGCTGCAAGTGGCCATACCTGCAGACACTCAGGTAAATAAAGTATCTGGCAGCTCACCAGGGGCTAACCCTGGCGTCGAGCCTGCGGGCCACATAGGCCATGTCTACATTGCAGAGCTATTTTGGGATACCAGAAGGATCCCGAATTAGCTATTCCACGTCTTTTGAGCAAGCCTATTATTTGGAATATAATGGACTCGCTATTCTCATGTCCCGGTAAACTTCGTTCCACGAGGAGTAAGGGATGTTTTGGAATAGCATTCTATTTCATAATTTGGCAAGTTGTTTAGCTTATTTCGAGCTCCAGGTACAATGTAGATGTACCCTCATTGCCCATCCCAATGTAGAAGGATGTTACTTATTAACAAGGAGCAAATAATCTGCAGTCACCTGAATCACATGGTCCTTCCCAACCACATGCTCCCTCTGCTAAGGGTTTTTACCTCGCTGTTCCCCTCTGGGGAACTACAATTCCCTGAACTCCCTTCTAAAGCACTGGGGGTCCTCTGGCAGGTGTGTTGGGGGGTGAGATGATCAGCATCCTGTTACAGACAGAGAATGTGCCTGTTGGAAATGAAATGCCTTGCCCAGCTTCTTCATGCAAGAGGGGAGCACACATTCACAATCCTTGGGCCAGTGCAATATTGCTGCCCCTGCCTTGAAGGCAAGTGTACAGGGTTAAAATATCACGTCTGAGCCCCCTGTGGGACACAGAGTGGCAGCAACCCAGGAACTGTGATTGTCTGTGGCCCTTGTGCGGACCACAAGGGGAGAGAAGCTCCATGGACGAAGCAGACAGCAAATTTAAACCGGAATGTAGCTTCTCAAAGGGGCCAAATTTTCCCTTCACATTCCCTCCTGCAGTCAATAGGAAATGGGCACCTGTACTTCGGGAAGAAATTTGGACCCACATGCTTGCTCCTAACTCCAGACAGTATTTACAGGGACAGACCTGTCCTTGCTGAATAGCAGAAGAATCACTCCGACCCTGACATGGCCTGTGCAAAGTCAGATTACAACAGCACTCCCTGTGAGCAGGGGCTGCTTAGTCTTCCTTTCCCCTCTGAGCAGCCCCTCACCCGCTGAAATATGCAGGGAAGGGGGAGGAGGAGCTGGGACCATGGCTGTCCCTTGCGTGCCCTCCCCACAAGCACACAGCATAGGACTGCGCTCCAAGGCCAGACCAGTCTGCACTGATCCACCACCCACATATCAGGTGCTTTAAAGAGATTCAGCATCTTCTGGGCTCCCACAGGGCTGGGGTGGCTGCGTGCTGCTCTGTAGTGAAGGCTTTGTACAAACGGAGCCTATCCCCTGTAAGAAAGCACTTTTCAGAAGCGCTGAGCACTCACAGCTTCACCTGATGTCAATGGGGCTGGGGCTGCTCAGCATAGCCAAAAGCCCCAGTCATACAAGCCTTGCAGTCATAGCGAGTCCAAGTAATGGAGATTTGCCATGAATGTAACAGTTTGTCTAAAGGATTCCAGGAAAAATAATACAAGTTGAACCTCTCTCAACCAGGACTCTTTGGTCTGGCAACATCCGTGATCCAGCAAGACCACAGATGTTCCAGGACCAGAGTCCTCTTAGAGGGCTGGCAACTGGGAGCCCTGTGGGCCAGCAGAGCAGCAAGCTGCTGGCTGGAAGCTGCCAGCTGGGCCAGAAGCCCAGCACGCTGGGAGCTAGGCTGGAGCTGGGCTGCCCAGCATGGCAGGGAAGTGGTCGGGGAGGAGGACTGGCAGGGCAGGGGAGCTGGCAGCAGTGGGGGCAGGGAGGTGGAGGGCAGCCAGCCAGGTGGCCAGGCCAGGGCTGAGGGGAACAGTACCAAAGGGGTCAGATATGACCTTCTCTGGTCTGGCAAAATCCCTCATCCAGGACCAGTCAGGTCCTGAGGGTGCCAGACCAGGGAGGTCCAAGCTGTACTCAAGAGCCTATACCCTGTTACGGACAGGTATGGAGGTGTTCTATGGTTACGTCTCCACTGCACACACATGTTGATGGGGAATAAGGCACGTATAGTGACATACCACTGTGAAAAGCAAACTGCGTCCACATTGTGGTGTATAGGTATCCATGCCAGTGAAAGACTCGGGCAGTGGGGAGTCAGTAGGGAAAAGACTTCTTCAGCTCCCTGCTGTCAGAGCCGCTCAATGCAGTGAGGACAGGCCAGGGGCAGAGAGGGAGAAAGAAGCAGGAAGAGGAGGAGTAAGCTGGTGGAATTTTTCCCTACTGCCTCCCTCTGCCAGAGCCTTTCCCAGCTCCTGGACTCTCCCCATGGCAGTGGCTTCAGCAGTGGGATGCTACACGGCTAACAATAGCAATGGAGTTGAGGGGACATGTCTTGGGCGAATAGGGAGCCATGTACAACATACATCCAGGAACATACCCATACACTTCAGGTGCATCTTTACTTGCCCAGGCAGCACCTCACCATCTATGCTGCTAGCTGTAGTTATGCTATGGGTGGAGCCCTGCAAATCCAGAGATATCTGCTTTATATCCACCGGTTTCCACATCCACGGATATGGGTACAGATATCCCTGACTCATTTTTGCAGCTAAGAATGCAGATGCAGATTTTGTATTTAGAACTCTGCAAATCTGCAGATATCCATGGATATCCATGCAGATGCAGATGTGGATTTGCATATCAATTTTGTATCTCTACAGGCTCTGGCTGTGGGGACTGCCCATGCATGTACACCGCCAACATAAATGTGCTGTGTAGATGTACTAAGTATGTTTGCACCTCCTAGCAGAAAGTAATAATAATACTTAATTTATGCCAGTTCAGTCACAATGATCCATAATGAACAGGGTTTAACACCTTGGTTTTGACATATTCCTCCAAACAAGCCATCCTGATTAGCCCTCTCTAGGCTGACACTTCTGCTAAGTTGAAAGACTCTCCACAGGAAAGGAGGAAGCACAAGAAGTGTAGCCACTCAGCTGAGACAACTGCATGGAACTCTTCAGTCTACTTGGCAAAGACAAGCTATTTGTTAGAAGCTTGATTTATATCTGATGATGAAGCAAAGAGGGAGCATCGATTAAGCAATCCAAGCAGAGAAAATTCTACACAGAATCAAGAGCTTTCAGTCTGACCACTGGGTTCAAGGCTTTAGAATGTGCGTCTGTGTTTGATGCTTGAAGTTACAGCTATTCTTAACCCGCAGAGGCAGCAGGACAGTGAGTGATGTCAAGCCAACATTGTAACTCACA
This sequence comes from Pelodiscus sinensis, assembly GCF_052426305.1. Taxonomy (NCBI): domain Eukaryota; kingdom Metazoa; phylum Chordata; order Testudines; family Trionychidae; genus Pelodiscus; species Pelodiscus sinensis. Next base: position 154,695,007 of record NC_143053.1, read on the forward strand.
AACCGATTTTAAATGTGTACGGCAAAGTAGGATGAAATGATGGAGGAGGAGGAAGAGGTTTGCAGCACCACACTTCTACATAAAATATTGCTAATGTGGGATTTTCTTTTGTCCTCAGTGAGAGTGGAAGGGGACGGGCAGCTCCATTGCCAATTGTGACAAACCTCCTTCTCTGCCTCGGCGGGTTCCATGCTTTCGGGTAGACTGCTCATCTCAGAGGCTCATGGCAACCCTCAGTTTAGATGCTTTCCCAGGGGCACAAACTTGCCATTTATTAGCCACTTTCATCATTGGCCAGCATGGGGGAAAGAGAGACCAAACCCCATAGTCTCTGCTGCCTCTCTAAATAATTCAGGAACGGGACAGACCCTTTTCCAAATTAGTCCTTCTGCTATGATGCATCCCACTCTCTGGATCAACTCTCCCATGGGGAATAGGGAGTTGATGAGGGCAGCAGGGAGAACCTAGGCCTGCCCTCTACTCCAGATTTCAGCCTAGGCACCATGTGATGACAGCTGCCTGTAATGTCCCCAGCATCTGCTGTGTGACAACTACAATTTCTAAGCCACTTCTCCATGGTCCTCCCTGGCACCTTCCTTTACTGCAGACTCTTCTTCCTGGTACTTGATAGTGTTTGTCCCTCCCAGGCCTTTCACAGCACCTTTTAACTCCTTGTATCAAGACTAGAATTAGCCAAAATGTGTGTGTGTGTGGGGGGGGGGGGTTCAGGAAAAAAATTGATTTTTCAGTGGAAATTTTTGGGTAAAAAAAATGAAGTATTTTAGTTTGGAAATACCGATGCTGCTCTTTCATGGGAGTTGTGGTTTGTGTGACTCACCCTCCCATCCACTTTTACAGGCCAGGCTCCATGGTCAGACTGCATCTCCCATGACGCACCATAAAATAAAATAAAGTTTCATTATCGAGTATTTTAGCACATTGGCAGGGGGTGGGAGGAGGAGGTAAACTCCAATACCAAAGCTACGTGGATGGTTTCTTTTTTACTATAGGCAGTCCCCGGGTTACGTACAAGATAGGGACTATAGGTTTGTTCTTAAGTTGAATTTGTATGTAACTCAGAACTGGCCCCAGATTCAGCTGCTGCTTCTGAAACTGACCAGCGGCTGACTACAGGAAGCCCGAGGCAGAGTTGCTCTGCCCCCAGCTTCCTGGAATCAGCCACTGATCAGTTTCAACGGCGGCTGAATCTGGAGCCTGGGACAGAACAGCTGGGGCACTGCCGGGTAGGTCCCCCCAGGACCAACCCGGCAGCACCCTAGCTGCTCTACCCCAGGCGTCCACAACAAAAGCCTGGTCTGCTGGGGGGGGGCACTAGTTGCGCCCCCCCCCCCCAGCAGACCAGGGAGACCTGGAGCAAAGCCGCAGAGGCGCGGGACCCCGCTGCCTCCAAGGCTTTGCTCCGGGTGTCCCTGGTCTGCTCGGGATGTCCCTGGTCTGCTGGGGACCCCCCTAGCAGACCAGGGACACCCGGAGCAGCTTTTTTCACCATGGAGGACGCGGTTGCGGGACCATTGAGCATCTGGGTGGTCCCGCCGCCCGCGAGTTCCGGGGTGAGAAAAGCCCCGTTCGTAAGTGCGGATCCGACATAAGTCGGATCCGCGTAACTCGGGGACTGCCTGTATAACAAATTATTGACCACAATTTTTGATGGGTGGGCAGCTCGAGCCCAAGCTCAGGTAAGAATTCCTTTTGCAGTGCTCTTTGCAACACTCTGCAGCTATCCAATTCTTCCAGAGTCATGAACAGCTTGAATACTATTTTGATTTGAGTTTTTTTCAAGTGCGGTGAATATGAGCACTTATGCATGCTTTTCACAGGCTTGTGTTGTTCTTTTGCTAAACACTGCCTTTGGCAATGGCCCAGCTAGTTTTGCTGCCAGATAGGGAAGTAATGGTTGTGCAGGTACATGAGATAAGGCACAATACACATTTTTTTCAACAAAATTCTGTTTCGTTTTGTTATCTACAGGCCTGGTGTTTACCTCCTTGTGAAGTGACAGGACTGCAGATACTAAATAACTAGCCAAGTTCTCAGGAGCCTCTCCTGAACCTGTTGCCAGGGCCAGATTAAGGGGGGGGTGTGCGCTAGCCGGCAGCTGCCCGAGGTGCCAACCTATGGGGGGTGCCTGATAGCAGCTGCAAGGGGCTCCATGCGCCTGGCCATGCGGCGCCCCTTAGAGCTGCAATCAGGTGCCACACGCCCAGGGTGGAGCCATGCATGCGTCGCGCCCCCGCTGCCCGGGACGCAGGTCTGGCTCGAGCCACCCTTGCCTGTTACTAACTCCAAAATTCAGTGACATCCTGACTAAGGCTCTCTGTCCTTGTATGACACTTTACTGAGCTCACTTCAGTGATGCCAAGGACGGAGTTGTTTTCATTTTCATAATCAAATTGCTGATATCATTCAACTTCCACACAACAGTCCAGAGCAGTCTATTAAGGTGCTGTGATCTTTAGGGTTAGTGTTCCTCAGACTTCAAGAGCTGCAAATTTGATCAGAAGACATAATCTGATATATAATTGATGTTTCTAGTTGTATTCAGTGAGCAATTCTGGAACTGTATAAGTAAACCATCATTTGGACAGCAAAGGCCTCATACTAGATCTTGAAATCAGAGTAAGAATTGACATTGAGTAGGTTTATAGAAGTTGAATCTCTCTTGTCTGGCACTCTGGGAACCTAACCGGTGCCAAACCAGAGAATTTGTTGGACCGCGGGAGGTCAATATTGTCCAGCAGCATTACCAACACTTCCACTGCTTACTGGGAAGACATTTGGGGTAAATTAGAGCTAAGTAACAGCACAGAACCCCAAGAGCCAGGACAGGTGGCTATAAACCAATTTTATGGGTCTCTGGGAAACTTGGCCATACCCATGATAAGCGGACATCTGGCTAACTAACATCATGCTAGACCACAGATGTTGCTGGACCAGAGAAAGCCAGACTAGAGAGGTTCAAACTGTACCATGCCTGGCACATCAAAGCACTGCTCATAATTAGAACTGTTAGGGTATATCACCACTGCAGTGTTTTTCCGGAATAATGGCCGGAAAAACAACACTTGCATTCACACTGCTATTGCGTTCTTTCAACAAAAAGGCAAAAGAACGAAGGGGTTTTTCTGACACTGGTAAACCTCTTTCTACGAGGAAAAATGCCTTTTCTGAAAAGCTTTTTCAGAAAAAGGTATATGTGGATTTGGAAGAGGGAGTTCTTTCGAAAAAAGAGGCTTCCAGGCAATAACACAGGTTCCCTGGTGACCAATCCGTCCAAACTCATCACAACTCTCTAGTTCCTGTCTCCTGCCACCTCTTAAAGCCACAGGCACCAGGGCCAAACCTTGTGGCAGGAAGCAGAATTGCTTCTCACTGCACAGCTCTAATTGCCACACTGCTGCTGAGCTATGGCTCAGCCACTAGCCCACCGAGACCTCTCTGGTCCTCACAGGGAGCATGACCAGGGCGCCCAGGACTAAGCCAGGAGCCAGAAGAGGCATTTGCCATTGTGGTCTGGTGCAGCGATCCTGTCCCTCCTGGAGGTGTGGGGCGAGGAGGAGACCCTCTAGGATCTCTGCTCCCGACAGCACACCAGCAACATATAAGGCTCTGGCCACAAGGGGCCACCACCTCAGGGAGCCTCGAACAAATAAGGAGCCAGGTGAAGGAGTTCCACTAGGTACGCCAGGGCCAGGGAGCATAGCTCTCACTCCAGGTCAGGACCCCATTCCTGCCCCTACTACACAGAGCTCCATCGCATCCTGGGGGGTGGTTCAGTCCCTTTCCCCACTCCTGGTCGTCAACTCAGGGCTGGAGACGCCCGTTGTTGCCCCTCTGGGCCTCCCAGGCCAGGAGGAGGAAGATGACCAGCTGGAGGAGGAGGAGGAGGAGACAGCCAGCACCATCACCTCAGCCTCGAGCCAGTACCCCAGAGCCTGGATGTCTCACAACTATCCTCCGAGGGTGGGGAGGGATTATCAAGTGAGTGCTCTCAGTTCTTCACACACACAGGGTAGGGGAGGTGGGCGACAAGGGGCTGAGGGGCGACTTTCGCTTGGCCTTCTCAGCCTAACATTGTGCTGCACTCCACACATGTGGAAGCACATGCAGCGCCAATCTGCACCATGCGGCCCAGGAGGCAGCCCCGGAGCACCCCCAGGCTCCTACTTCCAGGCTCTGAGGATGCCACACACACGTCTGACCCTTGAGGGCAGGAACGCCTTCCCACCACCAGCCACCGCTGGAAGCAGGTTGGGGACAAGGGCACATGCACAGCCACACACAGACTAAGGAGTGCCGCACACGGGCATGTCTCCACATGCGAGGCACCACCCATTCCCGCGAACAGCACTACCAGGTGCAGGTGTGTGTGCGACCCCTATGGAAAGCCAGGCTGCTCCAGGCCCCTGCCTATGGGATACCAGTGTGGCCAGACACTTCTCTTGCCTGCTTGTCTGAGGATCACAGGGGTGGGGATGGGAAGCACAGTCCCCTGGACATCTTGAGGCCTCTGTGAGGCAGGATCCTCTGTGCAGGCCACACATGGCCTTGATCCTGGGACATCACTGTCTTGTGGCCCAAGGACCATTGCTCACAGCTCACAGAGGAGGGCACGGCCTCAGGGACAGTGTCTGTATGGATGACTGACCACCTCTCCCTCTTTATTCTCCACAACCAGACTAGCCATCACTGAGGGGTGATCACCGCCAGCCGAGGCAGCCACCTGACCACAGGTGCCAGAGGTCCATGAGGACCTGATGAGAGAGCATGTGGCCATCCTCCAGGACATGCAACAGACCCTGGTCCAGAAGGTCTGGGAGAACACTCAATGGCAGACTGAGCTGGTGCAATCTGGGCCAAAACATCTGAGAGATAATGGCACACCTGACTCCTGTCCCTGTTCCTGCTTCCCCTACTACTCCACCATGTCTATGCTCCCTCCCCTTGCCACGTGTATGCCACCTCCCCCTGCCATGCCTGACCCTGCTCCAGCCCTCCACCCCCATTGTCCTAAGTTTGCTGAGGTCCCTGGACCTGAGGCAGCACTTCCAGTTGCACCATGTGCCACTCCCAGCCCCGAGCTCCCCTCCTCCCTGCCCCTATGCAGGTTCTGAGACCCGCTCCTCTCCAGTTGCAATTATTGGAAAAGAAAATACAAAGTTATGTTTTGAAAACAAAACCATTGTTTTTATTGACTGTACAGAGAAGGGGCGAAGGGCCAGGCTGTTGTGGGAAAGGCATAGGAAGGCAAAGCATAGGCCCTAGTGGGGAGGCCCTGGGGAGAGCTACTGGGGTCCTTCAGAGAAACTCTCCCTCAGGGCCTTCTGTATGCGCACCCCCACCTGATGGGCCTGGTGGATGGCAGCTGTCCGCAGCTGCTTGAAGACCCTTCCCTCCCAGCCGGCCTCTGCCTCCCCCCGCAGTAGGAAGGCCTCCCCTTCCTCTCCACAATGTTGTGCAGAACACAACAGGGTGAGATCACCTCGGAGATGTTGTGTTCCCCCACATCGAGGCGGGTCAGGAAACACCTGAACCACACCTTCAGGTGCCGGAAGATACATTCCATCTGAATATGGGCCCTGCTTAGGTGAGCATTGGATCGGTCCCTGCTGGGTTCCAGGTGGCCACTGTATGGCTTTATAAGCTACAGCAAGAGGCAGTAGGCCATGTCCCCCACGATGCACAGTGGCATCTGCATGTCCCCAATCCCAAAGTCATGCTGGGGGAAGAATGTGCCAGCCTTCAGCTTCCTGTAGAAGCTGGAATTTCTGAAAATGTGGGCATCGTGCACCCTCCTCGACCACACAACGAAAATTTCTATGAAGTACCCATGGTGGTTGACCAGGGCCAGCAGCACCACTGAGAAATAGCCCTTTTGGTCGATGTATTGGGCGGTTCGATATTGTGGTGCTCGGATAGGAATATGGGTTCCATCTAGGGCCCCTCCACAGTTGGGAAGCCCAGCATAGCAAATCCAGCCACGATGGAGCCCATGTCTCCTAGGCAGATGACCCTGTGCAGCAGTATGGAGTTTATGGTCTTCATCACCTGCAGAAGGAGACAAAGAAACACACAAAACAGAGAATGAGAGAAGGTGCCTGAGCCCTTGGGAGGTCCCCAAATCCCCCCTCTTTCCCCTCCTCAAACACCCCAGAATCCACCCCCTATAAGCCCCTCCCCCCCCGCAAGGCTGTGTGAGGGTGGGATGGCAGAACCCCCCGGGGATGGGGCTTTCCCTCCACCCCATCCCATCCCCCCGACCCTAACCCCGCACCCCCCTTTCCCTAGGGTCCCTCTTTCCAGTACTTCCCCCCCTGCAGGGACTCCAGCCCAAGAGTGCCTTACCTCCATGAGGAGGGCCCTGACAACAGACTTCCCCACGCTGAACTGGTTGCCCACAGACCAGTAACAGTCTGGGATGGCGAGCTTCCAGACAGCAATGATGACCTGCTTCTCCAGGGGGATGGTGGACCACAGGTGGGTGTCCCATCGACGGAGGGCAAGTACAAGCCAGGCACAGAGCTCCATGAAGGTGGCCTTCCTCATCCTGAAGTTTTGGAGTCACTGCTGGTCATCCCACCACTCCATGACCAGCTGGTCTCACCAGTCGGAACTGGTATCCAGCCTCCAGAACCTTCTCTCCACTGTGGAGTGCGGTTGCAAGGGCCTTGTTCCTGCACATAGGGAGAGGGTCTCAATGATGAGCTCGGTGTCGAAATTGTGCAGGGCCATGAAGGCAGCCTGCACAAACTGCTGCAGAAACTGTGGCATGGCTGTGTGGAGCCATCGTGTGTCCAGAAGCAGCTCTGGCTCCATGGCAAGGAGTATGCTGTGGCGTCCAAAAGATGGGCAACCAGAGCAAGCACTGCTAAAGCTTTGCTGTCCCTCGGAGAGGTAGGCAAGCAAGCAGCAGAATTTGAGAAACAGCTGTTCAGGGGAGTCCCTTTAAGCACGCGTCTCAGCTAGCCTTAGGCAACAGCACCCGGAAGCAACTGTTGACCTAATGCCCAGCCTGAACTGGTTCCGGGAGGCCTTAAATGCGAGATATTATCCAATTAGTGTGGACGTTATCTTTCAAAATAGCAAAAGTGCAATGAAAAAAAATGATCTGCTGTGTGGACACTCTCTTTCGAAATAAGCTTTTCTGGAAGATTTCTTCCAGAAAAGCTTATTCTGAAAGAAGCTTGCAGGTACTACCATAATACAAATAATTGTTGGGGCTCTTTCACCTTAACAAATAAATTGTATTAAATTCCATTTTCTTGAACACTCATAATTATTTGGGGGGGGGAGGGGGAAGGTAGATGGACAGAATATCAAAAGTGGGAAAAAATGTACAAGGTATTAATGTAACTAGAAGCAGGTGACATGACACCAGAGGAATATTATAGAGCCCCCGAAGTTGGCTAGCCAAACACTCACAGACTGCAGAGCAAAATCCTGAATCCCAGTGTGATATTGTAGGATCATTTCTGAATGTTCTGACCCTGCACAAGGTAGTACTTCTGCTTACTATACCTATTGCACTATTTCTTTAGCATTGCTCAAGTATATCCTGGTCAACAGTTCTGCATCTGATGATATGGGGAAGGGATAGCTCAGTGGTTTGAGCATTGGCCTGCTAAACCAAAGGTTGTGAGTTCAATCTTTGCAGAGGCCATTTGGGGCAAAAATTTGTCAGCGATGGTACTTGGTCCTGCTGTGAAGGCAGAGGACTGGACTTGATGACCTTTCAAGGTCACTTCCAGTTCTAGGAGATAAGCAATCTCCATTATATTATTATGAACATATTTCTAGGAAGACAGGACTAGAGTTGGAAGCCCTTTCTCACAGAGTGACGAGGAGTCCTGTGGCACCATATACACTAACATTTATTGGAGCATAAGCTTTTGTGGGTAAAAACCCACTTCATCAGATGCATCTGATGAAGTGGGTCTTTGCCCACGAAAGCTTATGCTCCAATAAATCTGTTAGTCTATAAGGTGCCACAGGACTCATCACTTTTGCAGATTCATACTAACACAGCTACCCCTCTGATACTTTCTCACACATGTAGTCTAACTGGCCTGGGTTTTGATGAGAGGGTATTATTCCTGTGAGAAGGAATAATATCAAGGAGGTAATAGAGGAGGTATCTGAGCCTCTAGCTATCATCTTTGGAAAATCATGGGAGACAGGAGAGATTCTAGAGGACTGGAAAAGGGCAAATATAGTGCCCAGCTATAAAAAGGGAAATAAGAACAACCCAGGAAACTACAGACCAGTTAGTTTAACTTCTGTGCCAGGGAAGATAATGGAGCAAGTAATTAAGGAAATCATCTGTAAACACTTGGAAAGTGGCAAGGTGATAGGGAACAGCCAGCATGGATTTGTAAAGAACAAATCATGTCAAACCAATCTGATAGCTTTCTTTGATAGGATAACGAGTCTTGTGGATAAGGGAGAAGTGGTGGATGTGGTATACCTAGACTTTAGTAAGGCGTTTGATACGGTCTCGCATGATATTCTTATCAATAAACTAGGTAAAAACAATTTAGATGGGGCTACTATAAGGTGGGTGCATAACTTGCTGAATAACCGTACTCAGAGAGTAGTTATTAATGGTTCACAATCCTGCTGGAAAGGCATAACAAATGGGATTCCGCAGGGGTCTGTTTTGGGACTGGCTCTGTTCAATATCTTCATCAACGATTTAGATATTGGTATAGAAAGTACGCTTATTATGTTTGCAGATGATACCAAGCTGGGAGGGGTTGCAACTAATCTGGAGGATAGGGTCACAATTCAAAATGACCTGGACAAATTGGAGAAATGGTCTGAGATAAATAGAATGAAGTTTAATAAAGACAAATGCAAAGTGCTCCACTTAGGAAGGAACAATTAGTTTTACACATACAGAATGGGAAACAATGGTCTGGGAAGGAGTACGGCAGAAAGGGATCTAGGGGTTATAGTGGACCACTAGTTAAATATGAGCCAGCAGTGTGATGGACCACTAGTTAAATATGAGCCAGCAGTGTGATGCTGTTGCAAAGAAAGCAAATATGATTCTGGGATGCATTAACAGCTGTTTTGTGAGCAAGACACGGGAAGTCATTCTTCTGCTCTACTCTGCGCTGGTTAGGCCTCAATTGGAGTATTGTGTCCAGTTCTGGGCACTGCATTTCAAGAAAGATGTGGAAAAATTGGAGAGGGTCCAGAGAAGAGCAACGAGAAGGATTAAAGGTCTAGAGAACATGAGCTATGAGGGAAGGCTGAAGGAATTGGGTTTGTTTAGTTTAGAAAAGAGAAGATTGAGGGGGGACATGATAGCAGTTTTCAGATATCTAAAAGGGTGTCATGAGGAGGAGGGAGAAAACTTGTTCATCTTGGCCTCTGAGGGTAGAACAAGAAGCAATGAGCTTAAACTGCAGCAAGGGAGGTTTAGGTTGGACATTAGGAAAAAGTTCCTGTCAGGGTGGTCAAACACTGGAATAAATTGCCCAGGGAGGTTGTGGAATCCCCATCTCTGGAGATATTTAAGAATAGGTTAGATAGATGTCTATCAGGGATGGTCTAGACAGTATTTGGTCCTGACATGAGGGCAGGGGACTGGACTCGATGACCTCTCGAGGTCCCTTCCAGTTCTAGTATTCTATGATTCTATGAAAACAAGATAGGCATAGGACCATAGCAATCACAGTAGCAATGGAAAACACCTTTTTAACAACAACACAAGAGACCTGTGAGTCACCACTTTTAGCAGTATTCTTCAATACGCTAAAGGCACAATGAACAGAACAGGTAGGTTTTAAATCAGTAGATCACAGAATACCCCTAACACAGCCTGTTTATTGTGATGCTGACATTTCTGCTGTCTTAATACCCTGTTGGTGCCAATGGTGTGTTCTCTGGGGATGTGACAGAGTGCCTCACCCTTCACATGTCAAACTCTGAGTTTGTTGTTGGTTTTGTGCTCATTACAAAAACTGCGTTAACCAATTAAGCAGACTGGACTTTTGCACTACACTGTCTGCAAATAACAATCATATCAATTCATTTTTAAAAAAAGATGTTAGACCCAATTCTGTAGTCCTTATCCTGCTGCTTAAATTTGTCAAGACTTCTTCGAGAAAGTCAATGGGAGTTTTCATTTAGTAAGAATTGCAAGGAGTTGACCCATTGTTAAATAATTTAGGTCTGATGACGCCTTTAAAATTCTGGTGATGATTATCAATTGGAATTTAAATTTCTTTCACCGCTCTAATGTTGAGAAACTAAAGGACAAAAGGTAATCTAGATCCTCAGCTGGTATACACTTGTAAACTGAAGTCAATGGAGATACACTCATTTATACCTGCTGGCAAATTTCTGTTTGTATATGAATTAGCTATATATTTTGTTCCATGGCACAGCCAACCACCCAAGAGAGCTCAACATAACTAACAAAGCCTGTTGTCTGATTTGCCATTATCAATACGACGGTTTGTTATAGTGACAGGAAACAAAGTTAAAGGCAAAATGTAAAGTACCATGGCACAGAAATAGGTGTGTGGGAGGAGCAGGGATGAATGTTTGCAAAACTCAGAAAGACAAGCGGCAAAGATTCTAAGACTAAATAAGAGAAAGAAGATAAGGGAAAGAAAATTAGAAATCAATTTTAGAAAAGTATTTGACAGAATCTTTCCTAAATGTAGTGCTAAATTCATAGTTAGCAGAACATGGACTCAATTTATCTCTTGTGTAAATCCTATGATCTCAGTGGAGTTATGCTCTGATACTATGGTAATGAACATGGTATAATAACATATGCAGAACATAATATATCTAACACAATGGTTCTGAGGGAACAAGCAGGAAAACAAAACCATATCAAAGAGAGAATTCCTTTGTATCTACCCTTGAGTTGCCAAGGATTCAGGTATTTTGGGGTGAGCAAAATCTCTAATTCTCACTTTTGTCTCAGCAGCAGTTCCCTAGCTCAGTAGTGATCAGTCATCTCAAAACTTCTCCTTTCAGAAATTGACCATTTCCATGGTAACAACTGCCAGCAGCACTGGGAAATGTGATTTTGTTCGTATATCAATGGGACAACCTGGATATAGAGCGTTGGTTTCGTGTGAGTTCAATGCTCTTTTTAGATTAAACTGTTTATTTCTGAAAAAGAGAGGAAACAGGTGCAAGCAGAAGTCAGCCGCCAGTTGCTAGCTGATCCCTGGAACAGGATTGGCAGCAACACGTGAGTGCTGTCAGAATGCCCACCTGCAATGCCAGGATATACTGCAGCTGCAAGCGAGTGGGAAGGACAAAGTATATTAACCAACAGCCCCCCAACTGTTTATCAGCAATTTCCCCTTTCTTCTTCTGCCTTTGGTGTACTCTGCAAACAGCAGCAGCATCCTAGTTAAACACCTCTACAAGATCAGTTTAGAGAAGGATTTTAAAAAATCCTGATTTCTCATTCAAAGACCACTGAACTGAAACTGAAGGGAACAGTAGTTTAATCACCAAAATATTCATGCTGCTGAAATAATCACTGGTGCCTTCATATTCAACAGTCTTAATGGCCATACAGCCAAAGTCCCACTGAAATCAGTTGCAAAACACCCACTGAATTCAGGATTTGGCCTGTAGAAAACATTTATACTGAATTTCTTGTCTAGCAACCAGTCATACCAGCAATGGAGTTTCACCTCCTGACAGACTTCCTACAGTTTTCTGGAAGTCTCTCAACATGGAGGCTCTTTGCAGGAAGCCCATCTGTTTTATCTGAAGTTACTCTGGCACCTTCATCCTCTTTGAAATGGATGATTTGCAGGCCAATCCAGCAGGCTGTGAACGGCTCATGTGAGATTCAGCCCCATTTCTCCTGCCGTGCAGCGGAATAATAGTATTTCCTTTCTCTCACAAGCACAGCGTCAGGTCAGAAAGTAGAAACACGAAGTGTGCCTTACAGGACTGAAATTCCCTATTTCCAAGGCTAAGATTGCAGGTATCATTTAATGCATGGATTTTAATGGTCAGAAAAAGTGCAATTTTTATTTTTAAAATATTTCTTTTAAGTGCTTGTGAATGGGGATGAATTGACAGCACCAGACACTGAAGGATTAACAGCAGATCCTTTTTTTTCTTAATTCACTAATTTGCATTCTCAGCACTAGACCCAGATTTATTGTTCTGTTCCCCTGAATAAGTACTGTTTTATTTCCAGGTGAGCAAATGTACGCAGTTAATTAGACGCTTGAAAGACTAGCACTCAGGTTGGATCTAGGCCTGCAAGCCTAAGGCTGCATGCACTGGAGAAGCAAACTGCCAAGGCATTTGGGAGAAGAAAATGTTTACTCTGCTTTTCTAAATATGAATATTCAAGGGTTGGGGTTATGCAGCCTGCCCAGTACTGTGCTTGTTCAGGTCCCACAGAGATTAATCTGGATTAGAAATGAGACCAGACTCTGAATGTAACATACATACTGTGAACCCTCGTTTATCGCGGTAGATAGGTTCCAAACCCGACCGCGATAGCTGAAAATCCGCGAAGTAGGCTTTGAAAGCCGCGGAGGGGCTCCGGCGGGGGAGCAGCCCTGGCGCGCCTGGGATGCCCCCCCGCCGGCTTCCCCCGAGGCTTTGAAAGCCGCGGAGGGGCTCCGGCGGGGGAGCAGCCCTGGCGCGCCTGGGATGCCCCCCCGCCGGCTTCCCCCGAGGCTTTGAAAGCCGCGGAGGGGCTCCGGCGGGGGAGCAGCCCAGGCGCGCCTGGGATGCCCCCCGCGCCGGCTTCCCCCGAGGCTTTGAAAGCCGCGGAGGGGCTCCGGCGGGGGAGCAGCCCAGGCGCGCCTGGGATGCCCCCCCCGCCGGCTTCCCCCGAGGCTTTGAAAGCCGCGGAGGGGCTCCGGCGTGGGAGCAGCCCAGGCGCGCCTGGGATGCCCCCCCGCCGGCTTCCCCCGAGGCTTTGAAAGTACTGTTAACAAACCACCCTTTAATGTACAGAAAAAAGTCCGCGAAGTCGTGAATCCGCGATGGTCGAACCGCGAAGTAGCGAGGGCTCACTGTACTGTGATTGTATTTATACAAGTTATCAGCCTGGCCTGTTATCAAACCCAGGGCATTTTCAGCAGTAAACCCAGTGGCCTCTGCCATTTTAGTTGAAGGAGCACTCCTCCGGCTGTCAGTGAGTACTAGGTATTAGAACCATTGGTCACAATACGGCAGGGTATTTGCAGGAACACCTCAGAAAGCAAGTGACATTCATATTTAGGTCCAGGTCCTCATGTGGTAGCTGGATCCTACTTTTAGAATTAGCCAAATAAAAACTCTGTCCCAGTGCCATGAACTCTGGAGAAGTTTGGGTCTAAATCAAAATTTAGTGGCCCAACCGCATCTCTAGCCTAGGTACAACTCACAAGATGAGTGGACCACCCACACCATAAAATATAACCACTACGTATCCAGAAAACATCCCCAAGATTTGCTGGATTCTGTGGCAGAACATGTTCAGGGAACTTGGCAGGTAGAGGAACCAGCCAAGGCTTATTTTGCACGGGCTCAGAGTGATTACCCAAAGGGAGCACTCTCGGGGAGGGAAAGGAGAATGAGATAAAGGCACAGCCCCTCTATACTGAACACCACTCTCATATAATTCAAAATGACCCCACATGGGGTTATACTTCCATCAGGAGTATGGAAACAAGTTAGCTCAGAAATAATAATATTGGCAAGGGGGGCTCTCAAGGCCTGACTGACATCACTGAAATAAGAGGATCTTAGCACATATCCCATGGGCGAGCCATTCAGATCTGGGATGAGACACAGGAATGTGCGGGTGCTCATTGGCTGTCATTCCAACAGGCATGAACCTCAGACACTGCCTATGACTTTTCAAAGCCAAGCTGCTCTTTACAGCCTTAGGCTCACTAAGGTCATTCAGCAGCTAATGAGCTGTCAGAGTTTAAGAGAGCAAAAATATGTTTGGCTTACCTTCCAAGGCCCTTTCCCTGGTATTAATATCAATGGCAAGGAAATTGCATCTGCAGTGCAGAAAGGCCAGGCTGAAAAATTAACCATGTTTTTTCACATAGTTGGTGCTAGAAGCCTATTGGACTGATAATGTTCTCACAAAGGGAGGATAGGTCTTCTCACTGTCTTTGGTATATCAACAATGTGCCCATTACCATGGTGTTTGAACACTTAAGAAAACGAAGATCAGTACTAGCAAGAGCAATGAATTGGTAGGTACCAGGAATGCACAATTCTACTAGTAAATCTTAATCTGGCCCTTCAGCACCCTTTCCCCCCCGTTCCTCTCCAGTCCAATTTTGCACTTTGCCAGAGTACCAACTGTCAATCATGTCAAACAGCAGCAGACTATGTGGAGACTTTGTGAAGTGGCTTAACTGCAAAGATCAGGCCACCAAACAAATGAACATTTACAAGTTGAAACAGGTGTGAAGAAGAATCCTGGTTCCAAATATTAGAGAGGCTATGAATCCAAAAATCACACCATAGGGCTGTCTCTGGAACCCTGAATTCAAACAACCTCAGAGTTAAGAGAAGTTTGGATTTTGATCGGGATCCAAACTACAGAAGAAAAGGCCATCTCTTCTTGTGACCTAAACCTTGTGAAAAGGAAATGCAAGTCTGCAGAAATAAAAATCAAATGCATCAATACACTGCAGCTCCTAGACACCCATGAACATTTTATATCAGCAAGAGAAAAAGAGCCGTCATAGGCACAAATTATAACAGAAAGTAGAATCTCAATTTTCTACTGCAGACATGTCATTTATAACCAAATCTTTTCTTATTCATACACAGAATACGAAACTGTGTAGGACTCCCAAAAATTTGGGGCACCCCTGGGTCTTCATGATCATCCGCCCATCTCTCCCTATCACTGTTCTGTAGCTCTGCTTCCTCCAGAGAGGATCTACTTAACTTAAAAGTGAAAAAGGCAACCAGAGCTATTAGCAGAACACTGAACCTGTGAAAGAGCCACTCAAGTAGTAAGGAAGCCATTGAATAAGCATTTACCAGCCTCAGGGTATGTCTACACTACCCTCCTAGTTCGAACTAGGAGGGTAATGTAGGCATACCGCACTTGCAAATGAAGCCCGGGATTTGAATTTCCCGGGCTTCATTTGCATAAGCGGGGCTCCGCCATTTTTAAAACCCCGCTCGTTCGAACCCTGTGCCGCGCGGCTACACGCGGCACGAACTAGGTAGTTCGAACTAGGCTTCCTAGTTCGAACTACTGTTACTCCTCGTGAAATGAGGAGTAACGGTAGTTCGAACTAGGAAGCCTAGTTCGAACTACCTAGTTCGTGCCACGTGTAGCCGCGCGGCACAGGGTTCGAACGAGCGGGGATTTAAAAATGGCGGAGCCCCGCTTATGCAAATGAAGCCCGGGAAATTCAAATCCCGGGCTTCATTTGCTAGTTCGAACTAGCGGGGTAGTGTAGACATACCCTCAGGTACATACTGCCAGTTTCTGAATTTATTGTGTTAATCTACAGGACCTTAGTTTAAAATTTGCTTTAAAATATTTCATTAGTGTGTTGCTGAACATTATAAAATCACATCTCTAAAAAATCATTATTCTCCCTACCCCAGGCCGTTGTTGTACATAAGGGCACCAGTTTGATAGTAGCGCATAGGGCCTCATAAATCCAAAGGATGGCCCTGTCTATGACTATACTTCAAAGCAGGGCCGGACTAAGGGGTGGGTGAGCCAGGCAGCTGCCGATGGGGGGAGCCTGATGGCAGCTGTAAGGGGCACACGGCGTCCCTTATAGCTGCCATCAGGCGCTGTGTGCCCGGCTCCCGCAGTGCCAGCCCCACTCGCCATCCCCACGGTGCTGGCCAGCAGCGCCCTTCCCCCCACTGCCACGGGGCCCTGCATGGCCAGGTGTGGCCCAGGCTGGGCTGCGCACTAGCAGTGGTGGCCAGGCCGGGTTGGGCAGCACATGCACCGTGCGCCCTGGGGGCGGGCCCCGGGATGCGCTCCAGCGGCCGTGGCCGGGCAGCGCATGCGCTGTGCGCCCCAGGGGCGGGCCCGTGCACCCTAGGAGGGGTGGGACCACACATGCGCCGTACACCCGGCGCCGCGCGTCCAGGCCCAGGGTGCCAAAATGGCTCGTGCCGGCACTGCTTCAAAGATATATAAAATCATAACCACCTGAGAACTAGGTACATTTTATACGCACATATATGGTTGCTTAGGGCCTTTTTTGGCCCACAACAATTGAGCAGAATGCTCTGTGATTGCTAGACAGAATTGTTCTAGTGAATGATTCACTACTAGTATTTTTCCCTCTCCCTTCTGCAGGAAGTCTTTGAGGTCACACCAAGATTAGCCTCTATTGTGCAATCATGTTAAGCACTCTTATCTACTGTTGTGAAGCATGGGCACTTCATAGCAGGTACTTGAAGCAATTAGAGCATTTTGACATGCACTGTCTGCATCTCATCTGTAAAGCAAGTGGTCAGACAGGGTGCTAAACACTGAAGTCTGGACTAGTATTGTATGACTAACATTGAATCCCTAATCCTACAGGTGCAACTTAGCTGGACTGATCACCTCCTCAAATTCATATTTTACGGATAGGGCCATATACATGGAGAGGCCAACAAAAATGATATAAGAACATCTCAAAGCTCACATAAAAGTTGGCCAAGTCAAAACCAACACGGGGGGAAACTTGTTGCTGCTGACTGCTGACAGATGAGGAGGCTGGCAAACTTATTGGTCTGCAGTTAAAGCCACTGAGACGATCAGAACAGAAAACACCAAACAGAAGTGAGAGTGAAGCAGCAAAAAAAAGTGACCATATCTGTGTGTACCTCATCAGTTTACATTTACAGAAGATGGTGCAACAAAACAAGCAAACTCTCAGACATTGACTATGCAAGGAAACTTCACCAGGTATATTTCACATACACACACGGCTGCTTAAAGCTTTTTTTGGACAGAGTGGTGTCTTACCAGATAGAATTATTCTAATGAATTATTCTATATTGGGTTTCTTCCCTTCCTCTCGCCAGGATTTTTCAGTGAACTAGCCCCCCCACCCAAAAGCTTCCACAGCCAGGCCATGCTTAAAAAAATAAGCATGGAATTAAGCATGGAAACTGTTGCAGAACACACAGCCACAATAAAGACCTTACATGATTTTCCATCTCATATCAATCCGCTTATACTCTCCTAATTAGACTCTTCTTCTGTGTGACACTTTTGCTTTCACTGTGGCCGCATCGGACTCATGAAATAATCGTGCTCTCTCTATTTTAAATTACTTTAAAAAGTGAATTTAGGGTCAATGAAAGGTGTCACAGCCCTATAGACTGAAGGGCTCCATCTACAACAGTGGCTCTTAACTTTTCCAGACAACGGTACCCCTTTTAGGAGGCTGATTGGTCTTCAGTGCAGTGAAACTTGGGGGTACAAAAGAAACCTACTTGCTTACAAATTCAGACATAAAAATACAAAAATGTCCCAGCACACTGTTACTGAAGAATTGCTTACTTTCTCATTTTATTGTATAATTATAAAATATGTCAATTGGAAAATAAACATTGTACTTGAATTTCAGTGTACAGTATATAAAGCAATATAAACAAGTCATTATCTGCATGAAATTTAAGTTTCTACAGACTCTGCTAGTGGTTTTTATGTAGCTTGTTTTACAATTAGGCAACTATCTAGATGAGTTGATGTTGATGTACCCCCTGGAAGACCTCTGAGTATCCCCGGGGTAAAGGCACTCCTAGTTGAGAACCACTGTTCTACAAACACAGTTGGGCTACGTCTACATTCCGCTCTCTTGCGCAAGAACATATGCAAATGAGGTGTGGTGATGAATATTGCCATGCGTCATTTGCATACTTAATGAGCCGCCATTTTGCACAAGGAGATTCTGCACAAGAAGGAGCAGTCTATCCTCCTTGTGCAAGAGCCGTTCTGCTGCGTATTTTCAAGCAGAACAGCTCTTGCGCAATAGGGGGTTTTTGTGCAAGAAGGAGCAGTGTAGACTGCTTCTTCTTGCACAAAAGCCCCATGTGCAAAAATGGCTGCTCATTAAGTACGCAAATGAGGCACAGCAATATTCATCACCGCACCTCATTTGTGTTCTTGAGCCCCAGTGTGCCTCAGCTGTGACCTGAGAAGGACCATGTCCATGTAGGTAGGAGGGCAGTCCAGGCCCCTCCTTATATCATCATCACCACCACCATCAACTTACCAGTCTCTGTAGTGACCTGTCCTCCTCTCTCAGTATTTATATTAGGTTTGTCACTGTAATATGTAAGGTTTAAATTTCCAAAATAGTCTAGGTTGTTGGCTAAAATTAATAGTATATGGGTCTAAGCACCATAGATTGCTTTGAGAAACTCAGACTAACTTGGCCCTCAAGGCTGCTACCTAGTGATAGCAGCAAGAAGGGCACTCCAGAGGGTCAAACTGTTCTACAGAGAATTACAGCACCTGATCTTGATCTTAACCTTTTCAAAATTTTGGATTATTTGAGATATTTTAACTCAAGTCCCTTCCAAGTTCTCCCTCTCCCCCCACAGCTGTCGATAAAATGGAAGGAACCAACAACTGTGGAGGCTTCTCAGATACCAGATCAAATGGTACAAATATATGTGTGAGCACTCACTCTTCTGTCTGATTATTGCCTTGTAACAGTTGCTTCTCCTTACAGCTGGCTCAACTGCTGCATTGTGATGACTCTCTACATTAAATTGGTTAAGCAGGCTAACCCAATGTTTCCAGGGATGATAAATGATAAATCAGTGAGGCTTCTATCTCATTGACATTGGTTTTTTAATTGTAAGTAGCTATATTTTATTCTCTCCTTCTCATTTTCAAGGCATTAAAAATAATGCATGGGAGAACTCTCTTTTCTCCCTCCCCCCCAACTCTTCATTGTTTTCATGAGGGTAATCTGTAAGAAGCAAGGAATAAAAAAATGACAGCACATGTTTAAGTTATAAACATTGGAAATAAAATAAATAATACTAATAATGGTAAATCAGAAGCTGCTTCTTCCCCCATCCTGCATCAGAAAAAGAAAACAAAGCAAGTGTTTTCCTGAAATGAATAGCTCCTATGTGTTGCTGCTAATAGAGTCAATACAGAGAACATATAAGGCTGCATAGCTCTGATTAACATGACTCCCTTTATGGCCCAGTGGCCTCACAGTAGCATGCTGTCTTGCCATGCAGTAAACTCCAGCTCACTGGTCAGCACTGATCTGTCATGCCCCAGGCTGCAAAAGGTTGGGAATGCTGCTGTGGCAACACCTTTGGCTCCAGGGGAGGAGGAAATGCCTCATATCACTCAACTGTCACTCTCCCCAGTTAACTAAGTGGCACTATCACCTGCTGAAGATTGTTCCATTCAATCCTTCGAAACTGGGAGAATGAGCGCCAGCAAGCAGAATACAGGCTGGGTAGAAAAGTGGGGTTGGAAAACCTACAGGGATCTGAAAGAAACACACCCGACTCATCAGGAAAGGAAAATATTGCTGGTTCAGGGAGAGGCTGAAATAGGAATCTTAGTTATGCCACAATACAGCAGTAAAATGATCCCAAATGCTTGGGACATTTCATATGCACATTGATATGCCTAACAGTAAGGGCTACCTCACATCCTATTAAGGAGACAGGTACATGTGACAACTAATACATTTATTTAGCAGGATAGATTCCAGAAATGGAATTTGAGCCTGAAGTCTCTGAAATGTCTAGACAACTCATGCAAATTAAACCATAGACCCTTTCACACCCAGCACTCATATAAGGAGTGATTTCACACCATCTGCAGGATTTCACCAACACATTATGTCTGAGCTCTTCCCAGAGCACCAGTAATGGATGTGCTGAGTTGGAAGGCTCCTGGTGTTCTCACTTTGCTCCTTGTGTATCTGTGCAGTGCTAGTCACAATCTAGCCTTTATTCTGGGTATTATACCGATTTTACAGCTGAATGAACTGAGCACAGAGAGATTAAATTACTTCCCCAAAGTCACACATCATCTGACGAAGTGGGTCTTTGCCCACGAAAGCTTATGCTCCTACACTTCAGTTAGTCTATAAGGTGCCACAGGACTCCTCGTCGCTTTTGCAGATTCAGACTAACACGGCTACCCCTCTGATACTTAAAGTCACACAGTGTGTCTCTGGCAATGCCAAGCCAGGATTAGAACTATTAATGGCTCTCATTTCCCATCTTTTACTACTGAACTACTCATTTCCCCTCTATGATAGTGGAAATTTCCCCATGCTCACATTCATAGAAATCTGGTTCCTGGGGGAAATCCTTTACCAAACACAATGCAACCATAGTAACTACATTACAAACAAACATCAGCTGTTGTAGTCAGAACTTTGACTGTAAGACTTTTACCAAATTTTCAGTTTCAGACAAGTAATATCCATTAGAGAAGATTTTCAACAACAGAGTTTGGATCCAAATCTGATTCTCAGTGACTTTCAGGTGTATTTGCATCTGAAATTTGGTCCAAGCCCATTTCTAATTTCTGTTGTCTACTGTACGACCAGATTTTAGGCTGTGGAACAAGCCTTATAGCACAGAAAACAGAGTTAATGGAAGAAAATTAAGGACTTACACTAGAATTTATAATTTTCAAATTTTCAGAGATTCTCGTTTTACCTATGAGTCCTTTCTAAGGTTACTACCAACTTGCTTTATAAACGGCATGTTTCATCTCCCTCTGACAGGAATTGCAGGATACTGAATCCCCAATACTCAAGTTCAGTGGGGATCTAACACCAGATAGTTCTGCTTTCCATGCCCTTCAAAGCTAGCGGGAATTTTTAAGAGGTCTTTTGTCTCTCTTCTTTGATGAGGAGTCTGTCTTGCTTCAGATGGGCAGTTGCTACCTGACCTTTACATACCCTTGTGTAGTGAGAATGATATCCTTAGAATCCTGATGGTCCTATTATTGATTTTTAATGTCCCAAATGTTTCCTGTTGGTCACTTCTCTGATACACTATTGGAGTGGAAGGGTAACTTCTGATAATCTGTGCTGCTTAACTGGCTCCTAGAATCCTGAGGTTATTTTTCAAATGTTACTGCTACACTAGCCTTAATTATGGCAATAGAAAATCATTTCAAGTGTTTAGTTCTCAACTTTTGTCTCTGTTTCTCCTTTTGTCTCGCTGTAAGTCCTTTGATTTCTATGACTTAAGTCTTGCCTTTCATTATCTTCCTATGCTTTGCTTTCACATTCTGGTACCTTTCTCCAAAGAAAGCATTTGTAAAAGCCAAGAATGTTTCCACTGTGCTTCAAAAGCATGGATGTGAATCCTCCAGACTTCTAGCTCAGATTTGTCACAAAGCTCATAAAAAATCCACTCACAAAGGCACTTCACCTATATATGCCTCTGTAAACTACAAAAGAAGCTCTTTAGTGCAGAAACCTTGAAAAACTCCACCTATATATGTGCCTCTGTAAATTACAGAAGAGACACTTTAGTGCAGAAAACCTTGGAAAATGCTAATAATCTTTTCAATCATTCTAACTAGAAATTGTCTATATATGAAACCAATAGCTGTTTACTTGCTTTACCACCATGTCAGTAAGCATGGATGGAAGTGTTTACCTCTGTAGCATCACTCTCCTGACTTTCTGAACAAAATTGGTGCCATTACAGCTTGCTTAACAAGCAGATTTCTCACAGCATTTCAACCACTCAGTTTACTCTTGTCTTTGATACTGTCAACTGAATGCCTATTATCTGACTTCAAAGAGAAGCTTTTAGTTTGCTCACCTGAGTCACCTGCGGGATCTTTGAAATGCCTCCTCTTCTGTTCCTTCCAAAGAGTGCATTCCTGCATCACCCACTTTGCTCCTGAGTCCATTTACCATCCAGTTAGCAATAAGTTCTTGCTAAGTTATCCTGCGTAACCCTGAGAGAAACAAGACTCTGAAACACAATGCTAGGTCTTTCTCCCTCTCTTTCTTTGACTATTTTCTTTGCTCGGTGATCCATCACAGACAGGTCTCCACTAGTAAATTGAACAACCTACCCTTCTGCTCTTCTTTTCTTCTTTTTTATAAACATATAATCAGTGTTTCAAATTCTTCAGGTATTACCAACTGTACTTCTCTAGTGCCCTCTACTGGCTATTGGGTTACACAATCTTGTACTGCATAAGAGAGCAACAAATAGTACAATTTTCTTCTTGTCCTGTTCAAAATCAATAGTTATACACGCTGACCAAAAGCCAACGCACATCATTCTGTTTCTTTGTAGTATTACAAAGCACCTGGCAAGACTTACAGCTTATTGGCCGGCACTGGTCAGCACAAAACACTTAGCAACGGGGCAGGAAGCTCTTGATACAAGAGGTCTATTCACAAAAAATGAACAAAATTTAGGAAAAAGTGGAGACCAATGAATACTATCTAAAAAATAAACATGATGTCATAAATAATACGTTCTACTGTGGACCTGAGCGCTATATTATTTTAAGGTCTTGGTCCTACCAGCATTGCATGCAGAACTATTGATTTTGATGTGAGTTTTATAAGTGAAGAGCTTGCAGAATTGGACCTGAATAAATCAATTAATTACAGCTTACAGTCCAGTAGTCATATTTTCTTTCTTCCCACATATTTCTCTGTGAATCTATACCAATATTCTGTTTTCAGTGCAGCAGTGAAAGTACCTTAAAATACTGTCCTGTTGCAATCCGGGTCCCTGCCAGCTCTTCAAATAGCTCCCTGCTGGCTTTTGTCAACTCCTGCCAGAGCTGCGCACCAGGGCACACCAGCTTACTTTCACCTCTGTTTCAGTATTCAAAATCTGAAACCAATTCACATTTTGATTTTTTTTCAACTCGCCCTATATTTATAATTGGCTAAAGGAACACAGCTGCAAACACCTCAATGATCTAGGATGTTTAACACCCTCACAATTGGGATGTTTGAATTCAACATGTCTCTGGATCTGAATTTTGCATCCTGAGCTCACCTCTGCTTTCAAATGCAGTCCTCTGCTCTGTTATCACTATAGCTGGCTCTATATTTTTAAAACATGGTTTATGGTTGAAGCTGAAGTGCCTCCTTTGCTTCCAGTGAAATTGACTCTGTATAAAGCTGTCCATTTGGAGCCATGCCTTTTAGAAGAGTGCACTCAGCAGTGGATTGGTGGGGGCAGCCCATTGCTGGCCAATGCACATGAATAAAATAATGGGACAGAGCAAAGAGGTATAGTTCTGCCACATGGAGAAGTGAGGGAGAATCAAGTTGAAAGGAGATGATAGGAATGATGATGGGATGTGAAGCAGGAAAAAAGCAGGAAACTAGAGGTGCACAAGACAAAGATATTCAAGAACCAGGAGTCTCTAATGGAACAAGGCAACACTATCTTGCCAAAAATCCAAGAAAGCTGTAACACAATGAGGCACACAAATCCAATAGTGCCTGCCACCTCTAGAGCTCACACAAGGCATCCTTACCCCCAGAGAACCCTTTGTTGCCATTTTCTTTTCTCCAGCCTCTCTCTGTCTCTCTCTCAAACCACACTCAGCTGCAACCCAGCTGGTAGGGAGATTACAATGCGGTGTAGTATTTTTGGTTTCACATATCTTTAATATGCAGTCTATGGCACTCTAGATACAAAGAAATCTTTGCATTTCCTATGAGGCTGAGTATCTCTCATGTGACATGTTCATGTTTATGTGTATATGATGGAAAATATCTCAACATAAAATATATTTTTGTCCCCATCAACTCTAGGTACTATTTTTCCTGCTTCACTTTCCAACCTCCTGCCAGTTCCCTCATCCATATGATGTTGCACTTAAATTGGTCACATTCTGTCTTCAGCTACCTCCCCCTCAATATTCTGCCTTGAATTAAATAGAATTTTAAAAGTGGGGTTCAGAGTATATCTTTAACCAATGCAGCAGCATAACTGCATAACTACTAGGGTACGTCTAAACTACATGCCTCTGTCGGCAGAGGCATGTAGATTTGTTTGTTCAGCAAAGGCAAATGAAGCCGCGATTTAAATGATCGTGGCTTCATTTACATTTACATGGCTGCCGCGCTGAGCTGACAAACAGCTGATCAGCTGTTTGCCGGCTCGCGCGCTAGTCTGGACGTTCCCCCTGTCGACATCAAAGCCCTTTGTCGGAAGCCCCAGTAAACCTCATTCCACGAGGAATAACGGGGCTGCCGACAGAGGGCTTTGATGTCGACAGGAGGAACGTCCAGACTAGCGCGCGAGCCGACAAACAGCTGATCAGCTGTTTGTCGGCTCAGCGCAGCAGCCATGTAAATGTAAATGAAGCCGCGATCATTTAAATCGCGGCTTCATTTGCCTTTGCTGATCTGTCTAATCTACATGCCTCTGCCGACAGAGGCATGTAGTCTAGACACAGCCCTACTGTGCCACTTTATCACCATATAGTTAAACACTTGCTACAGCAAAACAAAGGGTAGTGTAGTTGATCCATTCCCTTCAGAGGTGATAGCTAAACTGATGGAAGAATTCTTCCATCAACTTAGCAGCGTCCATATCAGGGCTTGGGTCAGCTTATCCACAGCTTAACTACTTTTTCACAGCTCTGAGTGAGATAGCTAGTTTGGCCTTCGGGCATGTCTACGCTTGGCTTTTAAAGTGAAAAATGTCCCATTTTGCTCAAAAGCGGTAGGACTGTCTACACTTGCCAATGACTTTTTGCAGTGAAACTCAGGAGTTTCACTGGAAACAGAAAACCAGCTCCATGAAAGAGGTGCAGTACTTACCGGTGATACTTTTGCATCAATGTGCAAGTGAAGACATGTTCTTCCTGTTTACACAGTTTTTAGCCTCTGCAGGATATCCCACAGTGCCCAGGTGACCACTCTGGCCAGGAGTTCTGCTGCTCTGATGCCAGGTAAATAGATGTCCATCATAACCCCTGTAAAGCCCCTGGACCTTGAAACTCCCCTTCCTGTTTTCTTGGCAAGTGCTCACTTATCATCTGGCCAGGTGACAAACCCTGATCCATGGAGTAAAGGATTCCCTGCTTTGAGCAATGCAGGATTACTGGTGCTGATCAGAGTTTGGGGAAAAGAGGGCTGTGCAGTGACCCAAGATGCCTCCTGATATCCCCCCTTCCCACAAGACCTATCCTCAACATGGAGAGAGCAGCACTGTGGGATAGCTGCCCTCAGGGCACTGCTCTCTTTGGTGATGGAAGTGGTGCAAATGTGAACATGATCTGACATCTGGGGAAGGAAGGAAGAACACAAACCACCACTTCTCTTTTACTTGTTCCTTATCACTGGTGAAACTGACAGCACAAAAACTCTGCAAGTATAGACATAAACTTAGTTTTATGGGTAGACAGGGTCTCACATGCTGAGGTTGCCTGGCTAACTGGAACAAAGTGTCCTGCGGCGTGAATCCACAACCTCCACTAAGAACAGTAAATAGTCTGGGTGAAATCCTGGCCTCACTGAAGTGAGTTAGCCATTTACTTCAAAGGGCTCAAGATTCCTTCCTGTGTATGCAATATGATGGAGAGGATGAAATCCAAGATAGAGAAGACAGAGTAGGTCACAAAGAATGTGACAGATGACCTCAGTGCCAGACTGCAGAGATGGTCAATAATTCGAGCTAAAGGGGAAAACATCATTTTTTTCCGGAATGAAATTTCATTCTGAATTTACAGCAGTACAAATTTAGCTAACTGCCATACATATCTGAAAGTGTAGGCATAAGTCTGGTACTGGAAGCATATTACTTGAATGCCATGAGGTGCTATTATATTTGAAGGGATTTAAAGCAGTGAATAATGCAGACATATTGGTCCTGGGACATTTCAAAGTCCAGGTTAAATATGTATTGGCTAATTTGACGGGGGGGGGGGGGGGGAACAGGAAATGTAGAAGCTGTACTTTCTCTAGTACTAGTTTTTAACCAGGGGTCTGACGCCCTTTGGGGAGCTGCAAGCAGGTTTAAGGGTATCTGCCAAGCATGAGCAGAATAAGACTCACTAGGGCAGGGGTGTCCAAACTTTTTTCAAAGAGGGCCAGATTTGATGAAGTGAACATGCGTGAGGGCCGACCATTTTGCCTGACATTCTTTGAACCATTAAAATTAAATGCAAATTAACTATTTTATGCAAAGTTTATTGCAAATGGCATACTTTTCATTTTGTCACATGGATGACAAATCTAAACAGGTGTTAAACCACTCTGCCTTTCATATCTGAAGGCCAGATGAAAAAAAAATCCAGGAAGCTGAAATATATGTCAGGAACATTGTAAAGTACATTACATATTATTGGTAATAAAGGTTGTCTGTCAACTTTTAAGTTAAAAAAATATGAACAGGAACATAACACCAAGTATACATGTTGTGTCCAAATATATTTATAACTGATTTAGACCAACTGACATTAACTGAGATTTTACAATGTATTCATCTCAATACATATGGATTCGTTGGGGGCCATAAAAGATAGATATTGCCAAATTACCTGGGGGGCCGTATTAAACCGGAACACGGGCCGCAATTGGCCCCCGGGCCGGACTTTGGACATGCCTGCACTAGGGCCTTGGGCACAAAGCCAAAGCCCTGCCGCACAGGACTGCAGTCTGGGGCCCAAGCGCCACCATTTGGGGCTAAAGCTGAAGCCTGAGTAACTAAGATTTGCGATGCCCTCTGTGGCATGGGGCCTTGGGCAAACTCCTTGCTTGCTATCCCCTAATACCAGCCCTGGCTTTTATATCCAGAAAAACATTAATTTGTAGCACCACTGAGCCATGAAGTTTTTATAGTATATTGGGAGCAGAGGGGCTCGGAAAGAAAAAGGTTGAGAACCCCAGACCTCATACACTGAAAAAAAATCCTTAAAAATGATAGGCTGGGGTAGGGAGAGAGGGAGGGAATCTCTGAGAGAAAACACTCATCTCACTAATACAAACCTAGAAAACAGTGAGGGATAGGCAAAAACTAAATTGTATTTAATATCAACAGCACAAGAAAATTATTGACTTAGATGCTACTTTTACCAATGACATCATGATACATTTCCTCTGAAAGCGAGGCCCACATCCCCAGGCAGGAGGAGGTTAGGGTCAATGGTAAATAAATTCCTTGAAATGGAATGGATATATGGGACTTCCAGTGGGGAAATGGCTCAGCAGAAAAAACATAGGCCTTAGGGATATATTGCAGGATCCAACAGTACCCAAAGGTGACAACTGACAGGCTCATAATGGGATCAGGACCATGAAGGAAAGCAGAAACTGCAAGACACCTGCAAAGAAGAAGCCACCTAAGAAGCAGCAGCAGCAGCAATCCCAGGGAGCAGTGGCTACCAGAGGAGAAGTAGCAGCAGCATAATCCTGCAAAGAAACAGCTACCCCAGGAGAAGCAGCAGCACCAGCAATCCCAGAATTCCAAGGAAGGCCAGACAATAGATGTTTCCACAACCCAGCCAGCAGGCATCCACAGTAACAGCTACCCCAGTCGACAGTAGCTTGTGTATCTGCCACTAGAGGCCAGCTATTCACCTCAGTGGCAGCTTGCTTTTGACTTAGTGAAAAACCAGTGCTCTCTATCAACTTCATCCAGCCACGCTCCTCCTCATCCTGACAGAGCTGAAGGACCTTTACTGAACAAAAGGAATTGTGGTGATTATTTACCATTCAAGAATGTATGGGTTTCATCTGTATTTAAGATGGAAGCCCCTACCCATCTAATAATTTCCTGATCAGCACTTATTGGTTGTTTAGCATTAAGGGGTTTAGTATTAAATATATACTAGAAGATTTAACCAGGGTTGCTCGAGTCCTTCAGGGAAGGGGGCTGGCGGTGTGGAGGGCTCAGGGCAGGTAGTGGGAGGTGCAGGAGTCAGGGTAAGGGATTGGGTGGAGGGACTCTGGGAAGGGAGTAGGGGTTCAGGAGTCAGAGAAGGCTGGGAGATGTGGTGGGGCCTAAAAGGGGCTCTGGATTTGGGGTTGCAGGATTCAGGGAAGGGGTGGGGGATTCATGCCAGGGGCTGAGTTGTCTGAGGTGAGAGCTCACTGGAGCTGCCCATGGTGGCATGGAGTATGCTGCAGCTACCAGCCCTCTCCCCCTGCTCCTCTGCATGGGGATTGGGACTGTGGTGCTCAGTCCAAGGCTCCTGGGGGGTGGATCTCCTCTGGAAGGTCAGGGGGGGGCCTTGGGGCTGCCCAGCCTGGCAATGGGAGAGAGGGGGTAACTCCGGTGATATTCCTGGCCAGCCCTAGCCTCCAGCTTCTTAGGGAACAGGCTCCCCCTTATGCAGCACTGCAGCCAAAGGCCTGGGGGGGAAGGGTTTTGGGGTAGGAGAGACTCTTACATGAGCTGGTAGCTAGCAACATGGAGAGCCCTGGCCCCAGGTGGCCACTAGCTTCCTGGTGCAGCCGCCTCCCTATGGTCACTCTGCAATATAATTGTCCCTCCTATCAGCTCCCTTCCTTTCCATGTTATGGAAGTCAATCCTAATCCAGGCACATCCTGTTTTCCTGGCACAACCAAACCCTGCCTTGCTTTAAGTTATGATAAGAGGAAGTGCATAAAAAATGTGGTGGTCTTAGCTCTTACCATTTAGGAGTAGTTCTTGAACAAATGGATTCATAGACATATGTACGACTCATGACAGACAGATAGAAGCACAAACTCTCTAAGTTATAGAATATTAATGATATTATTATATGGCATAGAATATTAAGAAAATTATGATATTGTTATTGCATTGTTTTTGTTTGCCGCACCACTTCATTGGTTTAACTGTATTGTTTTATTATTACTATAATATGCAGGGCTCGACAAATACACTCGCCTGCTTGCCCATGGCGAGTAGATTTTGCCAGCTGGCGAGTGCTGGGGCGGACTGGCTCGGTGGGCCATTGTAAAGGGCTGGCCGAAGCCCGCACTACGGGCAGTGCGGCCCCATCCAATCTGCCAGCCGGCGGAGGAGCAGAGCTCTGCCAGGGAGGGGGAACCGCGGCGATTCTCAGCGCCGGGTGCCTGCGTGCAACTGCGGCGCGAGGAGGCAGAGCGCCAGCAGATGCCAGGACGCTGGTGTGACATGGCCCCGCCAATTTTAAAGGGCCGGGCAGCTCGGCTCTGGCTGCATGTCCCCGGCAGCTGGCTGCGGCATGCGGCGGAGCCAGGCCCCACCCCACCAGCTCCAGTCCTGCCATGGCTCCAGCCCCTTGCCGGCGAGAGACCGCTCCCTGCCGACCGCCCGGCTCACTGTGCCCGCCCCGCGCCCCATCTGGCTCCCACCGCCCATTCCCCACGCCGCCCCTGCACCCTGCACCCCGGATCCTCTACTTTCCCTCTGGCTCTGCACCGCCCTTGCACCCCGCTCCCCCCGATCCCTGCTTCCCCCCAGCTCTGTGCTGCCCGTTCCCTGCACTACCCCTAAACCCCGATCCCTCTGCCCCTCCCTTTCCCCGCGTCCCATTCCCCGTGCCTCCACCGCACCCTGCACACTGCTCCCCCCGATCCCTGCGTCCCCTCTGCCTCTGTGCCTCCTGTTCCCCGTGCCACCCCGTCCCTCCCCCCCGCCACACTGTTCCCTACACCCCTCTGGCTCTGTGCTGTCCCTGCACCATTTCCCCTGTGGGTTGGGAGTGAGGGGTGCTTGTCCATAGGAGGGGCTGGACAGGGCAGGGAAAAGGCTGCTGTGACCCAGCAGCGAGTGAAAGGGGGAGTTCACTTGAAGCACCTTTGCCTTTATGGAAAAAAATGAATGAAAATGCTATTTGCTATTTATAGAGCTAAAATGCTGGGACAAAAATGAAAACAAAAAAAACCCCATTGTAAAATGCAAACGTGTAAAAGACAACAAAAAAGTTGGGGGAATGTTTTGCTTGGCCCTGGGGAGAGGAAGCGGCTGGGATAGGCTGGGCTGGGCTGTGGGGAGGGGAGGGAAGGGGAAAAATATGGGAAAGGGGCTTGTGCTGAGGGGAGGGAAGGGGAGAAGGTCAGTAGAAGAAGAAGAAGAAGAAAGGGGAAGGCACCAAGGGACAGGGGTGCAGGAGAGACAAATCCCAGGGGGCCAAGTGCAGACAATGAGGAAAAGGGCAGGAGGGATGGTGTCAGGGAGGACAGGGTGATGCTGGGAGAGGAGAAGGTAAGGTCACTGGGGGCTAGAGGGAGGAGGGGGAGGTGTTGGGAGAAGGCTTGAAAGAAGGGGTGGGCATGAGGAAGGTGGGGATGGAGCAAGGCATGTGGGCACAGGGACATGAGGGGAATGGGGGCAGAGGGTGCTGAGGGGGTGGATATCAGGGAAAAAGAGGGCAAAGGGGGCAGGGGCAGTGAGGGAAGGGGGAGGAATCAGGAGGGTGCAGGTGCCAGGAGATTCTGGGGGAGAAGCAGAAGGGCAGACACCTGCAGGGTGGGGACCAGCATCAGAGGAGAGAGGCAGGGCAGGTGTGTAGAGGGAGGTGTTAGGAGTGGGGATGAGGAGGGGTAGCTCACTTGATCAGAGTGGGGCTAGTGGAGAAGAGGGCATGGGGGGAGAAAAGGGCTGGTGGAGGGGGGCAGGTCTCAGGAAGGCCGAGGGCAGCAAGAAGGGCAGGAGTCAGGACAACAGAGCAGGGTGAGGGGTTGGGGGGCAGCAGGCACCAGGGGAGCTGATGGAGCAAGGGGAGGAGACATGGCAGCAGAGGGAAAAGGTAGAAGTTTATAAGATATTTATTAATAA
Organism: Pelodiscus sinensis; assembly: GCF_052426305.1. Taxonomy (NCBI): domain Eukaryota; kingdom Metazoa; phylum Chordata; order Testudines; family Trionychidae; genus Pelodiscus; species Pelodiscus sinensis. The sequence goes on from NC_143053.1 coordinate 154,725,707, forward strand.
CTTGGGTGATATTTATTAAGAACGTATTAGCAATTACTGTTCTTATTCTTATTAGGAATTTATGCCATTAAAAAAAACTCTTTTTTGGAGGGGAGGGTGGCGAGTCCCTTTTTTGTCTGGCGAGTAGGGTTTTCCATAATTTGTCGAGCCCTGATAATATGTATTTTATCTTTATCCTTTCCTAACATTGTAACCACTTATTTCTAAATAAATTATTATTTATTTTTCAAATAAATCGCTTCTTGTGTGCCTAAAGGGAAACAAGAAGACTTTTTATAAATACATTAGAAGCAAGAGGAAGACCAAGGACAGGGTAGGCCCACTGGTCAGTGAGGAGGGAGAAGCAGTAACAGGAAACTTGGAAATGGCAGAGATGCTTAATGTCTTCTTTGTTTCGGTCTTCACCAAGAAGTTGGAAAGAATGCCTAATATAGCGAATGCTAGTGGGAAGGGGTAGGTTTAGAAGCTAAAATAAAAAAAGAACAAGTTAAAAATCACCTCGAAAAGTTAGATGCCTGCAAGTCACCAGGGCCTGATGAAATGCATCCTAGAATACTCAAGGAGCTGATAGAAGAGGTATCCGAGCCTATAGCTATCATCTTTGGAAAATCATGGGAGATAGGAGAGATTCCAGAAGACTGGAAAAGGGCAAATATAGTGCCCAGCTATAAAAAGGGAAATAAGAACAACCCAGGAAACTACAGACCAGTTAGTTTAACTTCTGTGCCAGGGAAGATAATGGAGCAAGTAATTAAGGAAATCATCTGTAAACACTTGGAAGGTGGCAAGGTGATAGGGAAAAGCCAGCATGGATTTGTAAAGAACAAATCATGTCAAACCAATCTGATAGCTTTCTTTGATAGGATAACGAGTCTTGTGGGTATGGGAGAAGCAGTGGATGTGGTATACCTAGACTTTAGTAACGTGTTTGATACGGTCTCACATGATATTCTTATCAATAAATTAGGCAAATACAACTTAGAAGAGACTACTATAAGGTGGGTGCATAACTGGCTGGATAACCATACTCAGAGAGTAGTTATTAATGGTTCACAATCCTGCTGGAAAGGTATAAGAAGTGGGGTTCCGCACGGGTCTGTTTTGGGACCGGCTCTGTTCAATATCTTCATCAACGATTTAGATATGGGCATAGAAAGTACGCTTATTACGTTTGTAGATTATACCAAGCTGGGAGGGGTTGCGACTGCTCTGGAGGATAGGGTCATAATTCAAAATGAGCTGGACAAATTGGAGAAATAGTCTGAGGTAAACAGGATGAAGTTTAATAAGACAAATGCAAAGTGCTCCACTTAGGAAGGAACAATCAGTTTCACACATTCATATTGGGAAGTGACTGTCTAGGAAGGAGTACGGCAGAAAGGAATGTCAGGGTTATAGTGGACCACAAGCTGCATATGAGTCAGCAGCGTGATGCTGTTGCAAAAAAAGCAAACATGATTCTGGGATGCATTAACAGGTGTGCTGTGAACAAGATACGAAAAGTCATTCTTCCACTCTACTCTGCGCTGGTTAGGCCACACTTCAAGAAAGATGTGGAGAAATTGGAGAGGGTCCAGAGAAGAGCAACAAGAATGATTAAGGTCTAGAAAACATGACCTATGAAGGAGGGCTGAAAGAATTGGGTTTGTTTAGTTTAGAAAAGAGAAGATTGAGGGGGGACATGATAGCAGTTTCCAGGTATCTAAAAGGGTGTCATGAGGAGGAGGGAGAAAACTTGTTCATCTTGGCCTCTGAGGATAGAACAAGAAGCAATGGGCTTAAACTGCTGCAAGGGAGGGTTAGGTTGGACATTCCTAACTGTCAGGGTAGTCAAACACTGGAATAAATTGCCCAGGAAGGTTGTGGAATCTCCATCTCTGGAGATATTTAAGAGTAGGTTAGATAAATGTCTATCAGGGATGGTCTAGACAGTATTTGGTCCTGCCATGAGGGAAGGGGACTGGACTCGATGACCTCTTGAGGTCCCTTCCAGTCCTAGTATTCTATGATTCTATTCTTGATTTGAAGGCTGTATTCATGTCCTTTCAAAGGTCAGCAAGCATAGCTTTGTTTTCTCTAGAAATTCCTTTAGGGTAGGCGACAATCTTGGTTGCTGGTTTAGATAAATTATAAATTAAAAGCATTATTTCTAGGTAATATCACTGGCTTAATATAATTGAACTCAAATCTTTTGGTAACATAGCCTAAGACTCTGTGCCATATTATGCCCCTTTGTCATTTTACTGTCATTTCTTCTGAACATCTGTAGCAGATCATCAGTGAGTAAATCAAGAAAGGAAAAACATTTTCAAAACAGTTTTTTGTGGGAATTAGGCCTAATTTTGTAAGAAGTTACATACTTTTTAAAGTAAATATTTTCAGAATTAACCACGTTATAAAGTCCCTATCTAAGATGCATGAGATGTGCGCCCGTTAATCTGTATCATTCTATGATAAATAACTATACTAGTTTTCTAAGTTTTATTTTTCTGCACATTGTTTTGCATTCAGTTTTTTCTAAAGAAACAACCATGCAAAGAAACTAGAGCTTTCCATACAAGAAGATTTCTTCCCTGTGCAGGGTATTGAAAGACTCATTATACCAGTTATGTTTATTGAAACCCATGAGTGGCTCAGACTTTACATATTTTTAGAAGGCATCTTTTGGCATGTCAGAAAGACATTTGGAATGATCAAATATGCAGAGGAAAGTAAAAATAAAATATGGATACTGAAATCTATTGTTTGGTAGATATGACAATAAAGCTATGACAAGATACTATAAGCTGAAGAATGACAGTGTGTAGGAATGCTAATGAGGACTGTGAAACCTCTAGACCAGGGACTGGCAACCAGGAATGGTGTGGGTGGGCCACATGACTGACCCTCCTTCACATCAGTGAGCTGCAGCATCCCACGGCCCACTGGGATTTAAATTGCAGCCCCATGAACTCCCAGTCTATCCCCGTCCCCTCATATGCCTCTGGAGTATGAGGGCATCAGAGCCCCATACTTACCTGCTCCTCCCCCTCCCTTCCAGCACTTTTGGAGCAGGCAAATCACCTGATTCGTGCTCAGTCCCCTCTCCTCTCTTTCCCTCCCAGAGCTGAAATACCACAAATAGCTGATGGATCCAACCCTGGGAGGGAGGAAGGGAGAGGAACGAGGATGGAGCATGAATCAGACAATTTGTGGCTCCTCTAAAAGTGCTGGGGAGAAGGGTGGCTAGGAGGTCCACGGGGTGCAGGTTGAGCTCAGTGGGCCTAATGCAGCCCATGGGCTGCAGATTGCCCACCACTGTTCTAAACAAAGCCTCCAGGTTCAGCAAGCTAACAAGATATGATGCTGGATGCTGACACTAGCTACAATCAGACTGGAAATAAGGTTCAATTTTTCACAGGGAGGGTAAATAACCTCTGGAACAACTTACCAAGTGTTGTTGTGGATTCTCCATCACTGGCAATTTTTAAATCAAGAGTGGATGCTCTTCTAAAAGGAATGCTCTAGTTCAACAATAATTCAGGAAAGATCTGTGATCCATGCTTTACAGGAGAGATGATTGGAGCAGGCCTTCCTGGTCTTATACTCTATGGCTACGTCTAGACTACATGGCTCCGTCGATGGAGCCATGTAAAATAGTTTTCTCAGCATAGTAAAAGAAGCACAGTATGCCTCGTGAAACGAGGTTTACTGGAGCTGTCGACAAAGGCTTCCTTTGTCAACCGCGCCGCGTCTAGACTGCCGCGCTGTGCTGGATCAGCGGATCGTCGGCACAGCACAGCGGCCATTTTTATTGTAATGAAGTGGGGATTATTTAAATCCCCGTTTCTTTGACTATGCCAAATAAACTATTTTACATGGCTTCGTCGACGGAGCCATGTAGTCGAGACACAGCCTATGTCTCTTAGTCAGTCTGGAGTTTCATAGAACATATGAACACTTTACAAATCCAGTTGATCTGGGTGTAAAGGCCGTTTTTTTATGTGGAGAACACAGGAGATATCTGCATTATTGTTTATGAATATCTGTTCCTGAATTTATCTGCTTGATATTATTCTGAGTACGTCAAGACCAAAAAGATCAAGCAGGAAATGAAACAATGTTCATTGATAGGACACATAAAAATAAACATCTCTAAATTTGGATTAGTTTGTGGCAAAACGCTATTCTCAGGCTCCAATCCCAAGCTATTTTACCAATGCCAGATCCTTAGATCATTTGGACCATGAACAGCTAAAGGTACCCTCCTGGAGGAAGAAAGGAGAGGTGAGCTGCCAACAGCTGCTTGAGAAGCAGTGCTGACAGAGAATGCAGCAGGATAGTCTGGATTGATACAGGATAGTCTGTCTCTTTCAATCCAAAGGTGTGAATATGTGGGTTTAGCAGAACCTTCTTAAACTTGAAAGGAAAAGATAAAGTTCATATGTGACATTACACTCAATATTCTTTATGAATATGTGCTTATGATATGGATACAGCATCACTATGTGCTTTATGAAAGATAACATATGTAAGGAAGGTATCATTGGAAAGGTTATGATTTAATGAATATGATTATCTTATTTGTATGCATATATCATTTTTTTACCTGAAGTTAGGAATATTGACTAATGTATCTGCATTTCAACTATTCTACTTTAAATGATGCCCACTACTAAAACTTCCAATGGCTAAAGAAACCAGACAGGACTAATGACCCATCAGTGAGGACAATGACCTGTGAAAAAGGCTTGGCCTTCTTGTGGACAATCTGTACTGCCAGTGACTCAAGGCCACTAGGATGCTAGAGTCAGATAACCTGGCTGCCCCATACCAACCTCCATCTTGGACTGCTGAACTGTTCCACTGTGGGCTGGTGAACCAAACAAAGGATTCCCACCTTATGGAAATCCTAGTATAAGGTGGGGGAGGAAACCAGTTAAAATCTTCAGTTTGCTTCTTCTCCACCTCCCCATATAAAGAGATATTTAAAAACATCTAGGACTGCTATTGAGAGGTTGGGGGCAGGAGACCTGCTGGACCCAAGCTAAAATATACTGGGTCTGTGAAGGACTCTATCTAAACAATATCTAGGGTGAGGAATTATTTGCAAGCAATTTCTTTAGTCTATCAAGTTTAGTTTGTATGCTTTGCTTTATTTTCCTAGTAATCTAATTTGTTCTGCTTGCTTGAGAATTTAGAAATATTTTTCCTGTGGTACAATTTGTGGCTACCACTTTGTCTAGTTCTTTAAGCTCTCAAAACCTACCTTTTGTAAATAAACTTATTTCTTGTTTATAATATAATCTAGTTTATGTTATTTCTAACGGTGGTGGCAGGGAGAATAAGCGATTGTGCACAGCTTCTTCCATATTGAGCAAAAAGGTGAACTTCAAATGCTGTTGGGTTTGCACTCCAAGAAGGATGGGCATCTGTGTGCTGTGGCAAGTCCTTTAAGCTGAGCCTTCCTAGAGGTGATCTCAAGAGTCTATCTTTTTGCACTTCGGTGGGCCCTCCCGGCTCTAGCTTCCTCTTCTCTCCCCTCCCTCTGCATGTTGGGGGAGGTTTAAAAGCCCAGATCTACAAGACAGGATTAAAGGGTGCCCAAGCTGACAGAAAAGTTGAATTAAGCGGCATCTGATCTTATTGGGTGACTTCCCAAGGCAGTGTATATCATTCCATCATATTATGCAAGACATGATGAATACAGGCTTTTATTGTATGTACTTTTTTCCTTTGGAATAAACAAAAAGACATTTGTTGTAAAGCAGCTGATTTGATACACTTCAATCAGACACTGGCCACATGCTTCTAGAAGGCAGTTTTTTTGCAAGTAGCAAATACTATTAGACCTAAGGATTTAACATGGCTACTAAACAAGGGGCTAAGATTGGCAGGACCACATTTCCATTCAGGTAGGGAAGAAGGTAGTAAATTTGGCCACATGAGAAGTGCAGTTGAGACAGCAAAGGGGTTTAAGATACAGGATACCTGTACCTATGACATTTTGTGTCCTGTGTTCCCTCTAAGCTGCGTGGCACCCACGGGTTAGTCAAGTGCCACAGACATCCAGGTGCCCCTTCCCCAGCTGCTCTACAGCCCATTGTTCTTACCCTCTGCCTTGGAGACACTGGCCAACCTCTCCTGGGAGCCCCCTGCATGCGTGCAGAATGGAGGGTGCTAATGTCAGGGTATCCCTCTTCCTTACCCGCTGGCTGCGTCTAGATTGGCAAGGTTTTCCAGAAATGCTTTTAGCGGAAAAGTTTTCCGTTAAAAGCATTTTCAGAACAAAGTGTCTAAATTGGCACGGACACTATTCCGCAAAAAAGCACTTTTTGCAGAAAAGCATCCATGCCAATCTAGATGCGCTTTTGCGCAAAAAACCCTGATCGCCATTTTCGCGATCGGGGCTTTTTTGCGCAAAACAAATCTCAGCTGTCTACACTGGCCCTTTTGCGCAAAAGCTTTGCACAAAAAGGGACTTTTGCCTGAATGGGAGCGGCATAGTACAGTATTTCCGCAAGAAGCCCTGATTTCTTACAGTAGGAAGTCAGTGCTTTTGCGGAAATTCAAGTGGCCAGTGTAGACAGCTGGCAAGTTTTTCCAGAAAAGCGGCTGATTTTCCGGAAAAACTGGCCAGTCTAGACTCAGGCTCCCTGTGTAGCAGGGGAGAGGAACTGGGTTCAGGGGCAGGACTGAGGCCGGCAGCTGCCGCAGTCTGAACTATCCTTGTGTCTTGCTGCTCTGCAGCGCGGGGCGCCCTTAGGGTGCAACACACTTGGCAGTGGGGAAGGCAACTAGCGATAGGAAGGGTCACGGCTCAGACGAGCGCTGCCGTTTAAAGCGACGCGGTGGCGGTTTGTTTTTTAAAACGGGCTTTTGCCTCGTGCTCACCTCGCCCTGCCGTGACGCGGCCGGGGCCTGCGCTAACTGCTAAGGCGCCGCTGAAACGCCGCGCGGCGGCCTCGCGCTGCCCTCCGGGCGGCCACTGGTCAGTCAGCCTAGGGCGCGCGGGGGGCTCAGCCACGCCCTCTGGCCCCGCCCGTTTCCTCGGCCGGCCAGAGCGCGCACCGGCAGGCACCTCTCGCGACCGCCATGAGGGGGCGGGGGCCGCAGGCTCGAGACCCACCCGGCGCGCGGCCGCGCCGCTCTCAGCGTCACGCGCCCCTGAAGCCACCTGGGCGCGGCGCACGCGCAGGAAGCGATGTTGGACTGGGCTGGGCTGCCCGGCGCTCCCCGCGCGCGCGCGCGAAGGGGGCAGGGCTCAGCCGTGACCCCGCCTCGAGAGGGGGCCGGAACGCTCGTGCCGCGGTTGCTGTTTCCGCCGGGGACCCCGCGGCCGCGCATTCCCACCGGAAGGAACGGCGCGGTGCTAGGGGAGGGTTCCGGGCTGCGCGCCCCGCTTGCTACCGCGGAGATGTCGAGTCGCCGGCGGTTCCTGGAAGGGGCGGCCCGGGCGCTGATGGGCACGTGCCCGGCTCAAGCCCGGTTCCTGATGTAAGAGCCTCGCGCGCTTTTCTGTGGGGGGAGGGGAGAACAAGGCCTCTCGTGATTTGTGACGTAGCGCCCAGGGGGCGCTCTGAGAACGTTCTTTTCCATCCCCGCTGCAATCGTGGCCCCGCCCCCGCGTGCGCCTCGCTTCTTGACGCCCCTGGGAGCGTGAGCAGGACAGGCCCGGTTTGGGCTGAAACGGTTTGAAACGGGCCCCTCCTCCCCCCCCCCCCCAACAGGTCCTGATACAGGACGTCTTAGCTACAGGGCGGGATCCCTGACATGGGGATGGCAAGGTCTGGAGCCAGTGCGCCCCCCCCCCCCCATATCTTCAGTGAGTGAAGCGCCCTGACCTGCAACTTGCTTAGTAAACCCAGACTTTTTCCTCCCCCCAGGTGGACGTGTCCTTCTGAAAAAGGCAAGTTTACATATTCTGTGGTGGTGGTACTTTAAATCAGAGCCAGATGAGAAAGCTCAGTTCACAGATGTTGAACTGCTCAGAGCACTTGGTTAGAACATGATGACTTTTCTTCCTCCACCCTCCCAATGGGAAGCGGAAGAGAGACAAGGAAATTCCTTCCCAAGGAGAATTTAGAAATATTTTTCCTGTAGTACAATCTGTAGTTACCACTTTATCTAGTTAATATGATCTAGAACAGGATGCAGTGTGGCAGAGGTAGGACCATCTCTCCAGATTGCACCCATTCACATCAACGCCTGAATCTGACCTTTCATCAGCCGTGTTTTGACTCTATTATATTTGTTAACTGAATCTCAGCAATGGAAGAAGCTTAGTAAGGGGTACACTACATTTGATATGCATAGGGTTTTATATTGACAAAGGCTTGTGCCTCATGAAGTTCCTTGCAGGACTGTAATATTTTGCAGAAAGATGGGAGTGTATTTTTCTAGTACAGTTGCCTATTGGACAGTGCTGCCTTGTATGTAACTGTATGTACATTACTGTGTATATTTAACATTTTGGCATTTGGCTTCCACTTGAGAGTTTGAGTATGAAATGCAGAATTAAACAAATCCTGTATATAGTGCTGACTTAAATGTGTTTCTAACGGAGCAGTATGAACAAAGGAATTATATCTTAATGCAATTTAAAAAATGCTAGAGTAGAGAAAAGGAAATGCTCTGATCAGTGCACAGTTTACAGTACACTATAAATTAGTGACCTAATAGCTGTAATATATGGGGGTTTTTTATGCACGCCTAAAACATATTTACTGAGAGAAGTTCATTTAGGGTTTTACTGTGTTACCTTCTTTCATCTGTAGATAACAAAACCGACCGAGAAAGGATATGCCCTTACTGTTTCCAGTTTCTGATTCCTGATAATCACAGAGTTCGTCTCAAACCCAAGATGAAAGTGACTCCACGGCTACAGAAACTTCTTAATCGGGAGGCAAAGAACCATAAACTCAATTTGAAACAGACAAAGCTTTTGAAAAAGTACAAAGACTCAAGAAGTGTTCTGGTAAGATTGCTATTCCAATCAACAGGAACTGGGTTTGTTCTTTCTCTAGAGCCTTTATTTTAGAGCCTTTATTTCCCTCAAAGTGAAAGGGAAGAAAAGATCAGGAGACTTTTCTCTTTAGAAATTGAGTTTGCCATCCATCAGATTATTTCATCAGAACATAACTTTTTCTATGTAATTTTCTTGTTGGGGTAATTTCAATTCCAATACACACACAAGGGATTTTAAAACAAAAAGCCTGAGTTTAACAACAAAGAAATGAGAAAATGGCAGGTTGAAAAATTCTCAAACATCCAAACACATTGCTGCAAAAATGTTCAGGTTTAGCAATCTGCATAATCCAAGATTTAACTTAAAAAAAAAAAAAGGCCTCTTGTCTTTTTGTTGTGAACGTTCCCAGTGTAGACTGAACTGTTAGTCGATTTGTGCACTCTCCAGCAAAAGTAGCAGCAGCAAAGATTGATAACATACTCTTCACTCGAGTGTTATAAGCTGCAGAGCCTTCTTCCTTAGCCATTTGAGGTATGTGTGCACCATGTTTTGGAACTATGGATGTAATTGATTAGTCGACTATCTGATAAACAAAAACTTATTCTGTAGTCGACACACTAGTTGAGTAGTCCCTTCCCCTCCCCTCGCTGCCTCTATCAAAAAGAGGCAGCAAGGAGGTGGGGGGGGGGGGGGGGAGTGCTGGCGGGGAGGCAGCTTAAAAGCCAGTTCCTCCAGCTCCATGGGAAGAGTACAGTGGCGGCATTCCAGTTCTGAAATGTACAAGAGTCCCTGCTGGGGCTCTTGTACATTTCAAAGGTGGAAGCCGCTGCTGCGCCTCCACCCCCTCCCATGGAGCTCCTGAGGCTCTTGTACATTTCAAAGTGGAAGCACCACAAGGAGCCCAGGGTCAGTGGGGAACTCCCCACTGGGCCCGGGCTCCATGCAGCCTTTCACTCTTTGAAATTCATAAGAGCCTCTGCTGGGACTCTTGTACGTTTCAAAGGCGGAACGCCACACAGCACTTCTGTGTTTGAAATAAAGCAACAGTTCCCAGCTGCGCCCCTGCCCTTTCTCCCCATGGAGACAGTGCTGGGGGGAAACTGGCTATTAAACCGGTTTCCCCCCAGCACCAGATCCTGCTTCCCCCCTCTCCCCCGCTTGCTGCCTCTCTCTGACAGGCAGCAAGCGGTGGGGAGGAAGCGACTAGTCAAGTCACTAGTCCACTATCCAATAAGCATTTGCTTATTGGCTAATTGACTAGTTGTTTACATCCCTAATCCATAGACCATTTTTGTTGGTTTGGTTTGTTTCTTTTAATTGAGTGTAAACTGCCCGAGAAGCCTCTGATGTCTCTCAAACAGTCTTAAGGAAAACTGAGTTGGATGGCTGTTCGTACGAGACTTTCCTGACCAGTGTTTGATATTATGTAGTGAATAGCTAATTTGTGACTTCTTGTTTGTGGAATACAAAGTGGAAATTATCCAGCAAGGAAAAAAATGAACAATTGGCTTCCCTTGACTACAGGGTTACACTACTCATTTTTACCAAAGGGCAGTTTTATTACCAATAAAAGGTGCTGCAAACCAACATGCATAGGGGAAGGCCTCAGAATGCTCTCTGAGCTAAATGTTTCCTCTCACTTACACCAAGGTGTAACTGCAAAATAATTTCATCACAATAATGAAAGTAGTCATTAAGGGGAAAGGAAAGACACTGGTTGACACTAAACAGAGTAAACAGTGCTAACGTGTCATCTTACTGCATGATCTCCATTGTATTCTGGAACAAAAAAAGTGGAAAAGTTCACAAGATCTGAAGCACGCAGAGAATAACTATGTATACTTTTAATGTAGTGATGGAGGGACAAACAAATTTATTAAAACAGTCACGTAGACAGATGTTTTATTAAATGAAGATGACATTCCACTGGATACAATGTTGACTCTTCAGAGCATGTCCTGGCAGACTGGACACCTGCCTACGAAATGAGGACACTATTGATTATAATTTCCTCTTACAGAATTTGCAACAGTAGAAATGCAAAGCACCAAGAACATAAGATTGGGTTGAGAAGAATCATAGTTATTAACTAGTATCACTTACACATAACAGAAATAGGCACTTTAGAAAGACACAGTACAAAACAAAGCAGATTTTCTCCCCTCCAAATTTTAGTTTCCATTTGAAAGGCACACAAACTAATGTGAACTGGGAAGTTTTGCTTTTATTATTCATTGGTGTGATATCCCAAACATTTAGGCTAGATTTAAAGAGCTGTCATTTTTAGACAGGTGATATTCAGTGTGTGTTTTCCTATTCCAATAATGTGGGTGGATACAACACTTTATGGTCTTGCCTAAGCAAACTGAAGTAATTATATTTAAGGAGTGAGTAGATGACAAGGTGTGCCTGTACAATTATGTTTAAAAGAAACACAACCACCAAATATTGATGTACAGTGATTTGCAGAGCTTTAACAGGTTTTTAAACAAAAATGTACTTCTGTGTTTTGGCAGGACAGATTCTCAGGATGTAACAGGCATCCATATAAATGTGAGCTTAGTAGTTTGTGGTCCATTGTAATCTCCATGTAATGTCCTTGAATTGGGATTCAAAAATAGTAAGTAATAATACCTTCTGCTCTGTTTCAGACAGACTGACAGTCTCACGAAGATCTGTCCAGGTTCAGATCAAGATTGACTTGCATATGTACTATGATTTAGTGCGCAATTTGCTACTTAAATTGCGCCTGAAATGTTTCTGGTATTATGTACTTAAAATACTATCAGGAACTGACAGCTCCCACAGTTACCATTTGTAGAGACACATAAGCGCCTGCTGTGGAAGATAACACATTAGGAACAAGGCTGACTAGGATTTAGACCAACAAGCTGACAGGCTACGTTTGCAAGACCTTTCTTAGTCATTAGCAATATTTTATATCTTGGTTTTAGCATACTGCTAACTTTGCAATTTGCATATCATTACCTATTATACTTTGCAGAGTTACAAAATTGTTAAATCTTTTTTTCCAGATTTTTCATCCTTTAATTGAAGATCAATTATAAAAGATATTTTTGCCTAAGCCATTGGTTTTCAAACTTTGGGGTGTGGAGTACTGGTGGTCTGTGGAGAGCTGGCAGGTCACATTGTTTTGATTCTCTTCAGCTGAAACCACTGAAAAGAACTAAAATAAATTAAAAGCTTTCCTATTCTTTTCTGTGAAAGCAATTGCTATACGCATGTGAGATGTTATGTGATGGCAGCAGTGTCTCAGACGGTCTCTCTATTAATATATGGTTTTGTGCATGAAGCTGCTTCCCCTTTGACTCCACTGAACTTTAGTGTAGGGGTTCTCAACCTTTTTCTTCCCAACATGCTACAAAACCTCCACAGCCCACCTGTGGCACAACTATTTTGTTTTGCATATAAAAGCCAGCGTCAGCATTTCAGGGTCGCCATCAGGACAGTTGCTTAGGCTTCAGCATTAGCCATGAGTGGTGGAGTTTGGGACCCCTGGCAGCAGGTTGATACAGTGGAGCTTCTTTCTGCTCTGGGCCCCAGCAAGTCTAATGCCAGCTTTACTTGGTTAACCTGAAACCTGCTCACAGCCACCCAGTGGGCCCTAGACTCCTTCCTGAGAACCATTGCTTTAGTGAATGCCCTGTAGTCCCAGGGCAGTTCTTACCATACCAATGACCTCCCTTGTTTTAACAGTGCGGGATATACCTCCCTAAACTGGGATCCTCTGGTCCAGTAACAAGGATCACGTATGTTCCTGGACCAGAGAGCCCAGGGACAGGGAGGCTCAGGTAACTCAGAGAGCATAGTGCCAGAGGGCTCAGGTGGCGCAGGGAATCCCATGATACAGCCTCAGGGGGGAGCTGTGGCAGCATAAGGAGCCCCACTGCAGGGGATCCACCAGTATGGGGAGCTCCAGTGGCACAGCCAGGAATCCCACAGGAGGGAGTCAGGGGGTGCCCCATGGCGTGGCTAGGAGCCCTGTGGCAGGGGGGCTCAGGTAGCACAGCTGGAAGTTCCGAGACATTCAGCTAGGGCTGGCAGCACAACTGGCTGAAGGCAGTGGGGGCTGGCTGGGGTCAGAAGCAGAGTTGGCAGGTGCCTGGAAGGCTGGTAGTAGGGAACCTCCCCTAGTCTGGCAGATTTCCATATTCGGGACCAGCCAGGTTCCAAGGGTGCTGGACCACAGACGTCCAACCTGTAGTGTATCTTTAGTTTTGAAGATTTTGAATTTAATACCACTTTCTTTGAAGACTTGCCAAAAAAGTGTTGTATAGTTAAGTTGAGAAGTGTAAATTAAAACATTTTAAAATATATTTTGGTAATTTTCTAAATTCTTGAATGTCTATGGTGAAAAATGAATCCCACGGCGGTACTCAAAATATTTTACAGTCACAGCCACTTCTAATGTTGCCTAGTTTTTTCTTGTTGTGACAAGATTGGTTTTTGTTTCATTCCATGTGTTTGCAATTCAGAATTAAAGACCCTGAAATTAGTTTCCAGGGGATTGGAGTTGTTTCTAGTCAGACCCTGGGGATTTGATGGCTTAAGTGGTTTAAAAAAAAAGCTATATGTGAATTCACTGTTGCTTTTTATGTCTCTCTGCTTCACATAACCAAGTCTTTAAGCAGCTTGATTCATTTTGTAATTTTGAAGAGCACTTGGACACTTATACATTTTAAATGAGGAAAGACAGAAGAGTTAACGTTTTCTTTCCTCTCTTCATAGCTGGTTACTTGCAACACATGCAACAAAACAACAAGACATTATGGTAAAAGCAGAGATTTTCTGGCAACAGCAACAAGCCGTTCTGGAACTCCAAAGAGTACACCAGACCCAAAGACTCCAATGTCTGCAAACAAAATGACACCCTTAAATCACAGTAAATCAGGATCCAAAGGCAAAAGTCCAGCATCAGCTTCCAGGTAACTGTTTCCATTTTACCCGAAGAGTCAATATACTGAATAAGTTGCAGTACTAGAAGTGAGAAAAGGGAGTTCAGACTAGCAATGTTAAATAACGGTTAATTGACTAGTCTATTAACCTCATGAATTATTTTCAGTTACTCGACGAGTCTACAGTCCCTGGGGGTGGAGACTGGTAGCCAGTTTGCTCCAGCCCCATTTCTGAGGAGCCACCTGCCACTCAGCACTGCTGCCTCTGATACAGAGGCATTAGCACAGGGCGGCAGCAGCTCCAGTCAGAGGGGTGAGGTTGAGCTCCTGGACCCGGCACAAGCCAGAACTGAGCCAGGTTGCCTGCCTGGCTCCTAATACACTTTAAATGCTGTGGTAGGTCCCAGACCTGCTGCAAGCCAGGCTCCTAGTCAGCCAGCTAAAAATTTACTAGTTGAGTGGTGGGCGGGGGGAAAAGAGGAACGTGTGTATTTTATACCATTAACCTATAAGCTATTACATCCCTAGTTCAGACAAGTTTTTTAGTAATCTCTTATAATTAATAACCAATATCAGGGATCTGAAATGGGAAAATCATTTTAGTTTTACGGATGTAAATACTCATTAAAACAGTTGACTGGTTAACTGTTGGAGAGCTGGTGCAGATCATCTGGGGCTGGGGTCCAACTAGGGCTGTGGTCCTGCTGCCTCACTGGGGCAGAAATCCTGCCTGCCAGGGATGGTGAGGTCTGCTTTGGTTGGGCTGGTTACTGGGTAAACATGCTAGGAAAACTAAAGCTAAAAAGTATTTCTTCTTGTTTGGATTTTTAAAATAAACTTCAGCCTTAGTGTGAGAGACCTTTGAGAAAATAAAACCCTAAGCATATATGTAATATATGCAAACTCAGTACTTGCATACATATTTCGGTAGTTGTGCTTCTTACAACCCACTTTTAAAAGCAATGCATAAGTTATTCTGCACACAAACATTTTCAAAATCAGACCATAAAATTACATTATTCCCACAGTCTCACTTTTTTAATAAGATGTTCTTGATTTTTGTTTGGTTTTGCAGAACATGCATGCTTGGACAGTCACCATCCAGTTCTTTCCTCAAGACTCCCAAAACCACTAAATCTCACTTTTCTCAGCTCAAATGGCTACTTAATCTTGAAGAAAAACAGAAGAGCCAGAAGAGGGACCTGAGAAACTTCTTGTCTTCACTTTGAAATACTGAATGATTACAATAGTAATGGCTAAAATTGGGCCAGTAAATGAACTAAGTTAGTGACTGTTTTATGTATTATTTTATAAACTTATGAAAACAATTTTAATGATAGTTTAATTTGACTGTCTTAAGGCCTTCAGCATGTAAGGGAGGATTAAATTCATTGTTTGGAACATTCTTTGTACTTAGTTTGTCTACCAGAGGATATTGCTGGTCTCAGAAGCCTGAATTTGGTTCACAGTCTTTAATAGCTCAGGAATTAAAAGCCCAAATCTGTTCTTGAAACAGGTTGACTTGCATCAATGAAATGGCTTTTAAAATAGGATCCTGTACCACAGTAGAATTTGCAGAAGATCTGTGGTGTTGGTTTGTGGACATTCTCTGTGGCTGTGCAGATCTGTGAAACTGTTTTCTAAAGGAAATCTGTGTGGTCCTTAATGAACTGACAAATTAATTCTGAAACATGCCTGCTTAACGCTATTTAAAACAAGTAAGTATTACTCTGCAATTCCTGACATTGGTGGCTCTAGTTATCCATTGGAAAGAGAATTAATTAATTTGTTTTTGCATACAAATAGCTTTAAAACCAAAAATGTGTGTGTCTCTGCAAGTTGTTATATAAAGTGTTTCCTTTTTGTTCTTGACTGCATTCCTGTTTGGGCAGTAGCAAATTAACAAAATTATTACATTTATTCCCTGCACTGCATCTGGATTTTTGAAATCCAATTAAAAACCACTTTCCAACAAGTACAAATTGGTATATTTAAAAAAAATCATGGAGGCCAGAGCTTGTTGCAAATCTTTAGTGCCTATAGTTTTCTACAAATTAAGAGTGGGACCATTTCCTCCACATTGAGAAAGTATAAGGGATGCTGGAAGAACTTCCATTTTGCCTCTTTCCTACTCTGATCTCTAAACTAAGAACTTGCACTATAAGGAACATTCCAGTCAATGAACTGAGGATCTTTGAATTCTTTGGAAGAGACTTTACAAGTCATCAGTTTATTCCATTACTGTTTCAAGGCTGATAAGAATTTTACAATGTGTATGTATTTGAATTCCTTAACCATTAACTCTTACCCCCTTCTTTTCCTTTAAAAATAAGTCTGCAATATTAGATACTAAAGAATTGGCAACAGTGTGATTATTAGGTAAGAACTGTTGACCTGACTATGTGGCTTATCTCTTGGAATTAGGAGAACCCTTTCTCTTTGATGGAATTGGCTTTAAATAAACCACTCATCATTAAGTCTGGGGTCTGGGTGGTGAAGCAAGGGCTGGGATACCTATGGGTATGTCAAGACTACGTGGTCCTGTCGACTGAGCCATGTAGATGAGTTTACTAGACATTGCAAAATAAGTGGCGATTTAAATAATCGCCGCTTCATTTACATTAAAATGGCCGCCGCGCTGTGCCGACGATCAGCTGATCGGCACAGCGGGGCAGTCTAGACACGCCGCGGTTGACAAGGGAAGCCTTTGTCGACTGCTCCAGTATGCCTTGTGAAACTGGATTATTCGCCGCTTCATTTTGCTATGTCTAGTAAACTCATCTACATGGCTCCATTGATGTAGCCATGTAGTCTAGACATACCCTAAGAGACTGCATTTCTGACTTATTGTTAACCAGTTTGAGACAATCCTTTTTGTTATTGTCTCAATATATCTTATGGACGAGTAACTGCCACTTTGGTTTGGTTCAGTTTGTCCTGAATTTGGTATTCTTACTGGTGACCCATTGAGGTATTAACTTCACAATCAGCTTCAAAAATGGAACCTTACAGACAACTATTAAAAAAAAAAAAAAACAGTTTATTATACATACTTTGAAGGATCCAATACCCACCCTTCGTTCACCAAGAACTTTATTTACAGAAAAACACTCAAATACGTTAGAGAAGAATATGCTCTGAGGAGAAAAGTCTCAGGTGTATATATATATATACCTTAGATGCTTAAAACCACCTTCACCAAAAGTGGACACTCTATTGCAGAAGTAGATCAAGCTTAGAATGGGCCACTTAAATAACTCAACAGAACCCACTTAAAGCACAGAAATAAGACCAGAGACTGCACACTGCTAGTTGTCACCTACAACTCCACACTGTAACTCAGACAGGGTATCAGACTATTATAACCCATACTCAATGGAGACTACATTCTGAAGAATCTTTCTGGTACCTCCAAGCTTCATCAGTCGCTCCACGCTGATCAGGATACGCCATTCAAAACAGCATCCCATCCTTCCAGAACACATGCAAAATCTGCATACTACTGCTACAATAATCCCCATAATGCATCTTTCAGATCCCTGCGTGCTACATGTGCCTATCAGAATGTGTTGTACTTCTTCCAATGCACTAAATGCCCCAATAACAATTATGTGAGTGAAATAAATCAGTATGCTCTCAAATGAACTCACAAAAATAAAGACAAAAACACCCTCTGCATGAATACTTTTCACAAAGTAATCACTCTATATCCAAACTTTCAATCTTCATTCCCAAAAGGGCAGTATTTCTCAATGTGGTCCATGGATCCACTCTGAGAAACCTGCTAACTGGCTGCTCTGATTTGTTTATTTACCAGCTGTTTGCAGCCAAGGGGAGCTGTGGGAAACATCATGGGCCAGTCCGCTGCTTCCTGTGGCTCCCCTTGGCTGCAAACAGTGAACCAGAGCCAATGGAAGCCACAAGGCTCTGTGGCTGCGGAACTAGTAAATAAACATATCTGAGTGGCCAGTTAACAGGTTACTCAAAGCAGATCCATGGACTACTTTGAGAAACACTGCAATAGGGATGTGAAAAGTAACTGGTTAACAAGTAATGCTTACCGGTTCTGGTTTACAGTTAACCAGGGGGAGCTTAATTTTACATCCCTAATCCCCAATGAAACCTGCAAAATGCATTCAAAAGAAAAGCCTCAGAGTTTAAAGTAATAACTTTCATAGACACTAAAAATCATGGACTGAATATGGACACTGGATTTATGGCTCATTAAAACAATCTGTGACTAACCTCCAAGGTATTTTTTTCTCCCCCTTCCTTCTCTTATGACTGGAAAGGTGTTAACTGTCCACTTCACCTTGAAATGTGCTAAACAATCTGTTCCATCTCGTACATTTCCCAGACCCGAAGAAATGTTCATCTTAAGATCGATAGCTTGTATCTCTCTCACCTATAGAAGTTAGTCCTGGCTATGACAAAACTGCATATAAGAAAACAAAATGGTAACAGTAATCAATTTGGTATCGCAATCATGCTTAAACTTTTTTCAATTCTGAGATTTCCTGTTTTAGCAATTATTCTTCAATTTAAGTACAAAGGAATCTCTTAAACTGGTAAATCTTTCAAAATAGAACACACTAAATGTAATCATTGTCATGCATTTTTCTTACTATGTATTCACCTGTTGCTTCAATGGATAACTTCTTTTGTTTTAAAACACATTTTAGAGACACTCACCAGAGAACTATGCACCCTCATTTAAAAATACCATTTCAATTTTCAATATTTAAATACTGAGAAACAGTAATGTAATAATTAAAATTAGTATAAAACTACCAACTTAGTCAAAATGGCAGAGTAGTTCTGGGTTACTCAGAGCAATTCACAATGGTTATATATTGACAATCCAGAGAACGGCGGCTGGGTATATAAGTATTAAATAATGTTGATTTATGATGTTTTATAGTGTTTTATTCTTTTAACTATGAAAATGTTATACACTGAAGAGTTATTTAGAGGACAAATTACACAAGAATTACACAGTCTGTGAGCAGTGCACAATAAAACACATTTTTACATTAAAACATCTTGTCAGCCTTCAACAAATGAGCAAATTTTGGTTGCAAACAAGTTACAAAGTGCTGTTGGTAGCATTTTTCCCACAAAAAGGATCATGCTTACTAAGATACTTTTTCATGTAGTAACGATTAAATCAGAATTAGACTTCTAAATAGTAAGACGGAGAAACTGACCCATTTAGCAACGTAATTTAACACACAGAGACAGATTCAAAGACAGAAATTGGTCATCTGTTTTTAAAAAAAGATAATCAATATGCTTATTATGATTTTTAAGTTGATTTTCTAAGAGTGAGTTGCTGACAGCCAAATCCTAATTGTTTCATTTGCACAGACAGAATAGCAATTTCAAAAAAGCAAGAATTAATTCCAAATGCTTTTACTAAAACCATCCCAACAAAAATAGTGCCATTGCAGCTGCATGCTAATCTTTCTACAATAATTCGATAATTTTCTATTACCATATGTGCTACAAGTTGAATCTTTCCCTTCTCAAGCATATGGCTAACAAAGACTACATCTATACTGCTGCTTTTTTTCCAGAAAAAGGTACGCAAATCGCACTCCACAATTTGCGTACATTTTTCTGATTCTTTTTTGGGAAGAAGCTTTTCAGAAATTTGGCCCGTCTACACTGGGCCAAATTTCGGAAAAGCGTCCTCTTTCGGAAGAGCCCTTCTTTCTCATAAAATAAGGAATGCAGAGCTTCCAAAAATAAATTCGGAAGAGCAGATGTGTTCCCTGGATGTGGCAGAGTTTTTCCAGATACCTCTGGTATCCTGGAAAAAATGCCATAGTCTAGACATAGCCAAAATGTCTATGCATGTGCTATGGCCATTTAAGTCCTGCAGTGGTGCACAGATCTCTTGATGGGATTGTTAGAGGACACATTTGCAGATACTGAAAAAAAATCATGGGAATTTTGCCACTGACTTCTAGATTTTAAATCATGTAGCTTGGATTGTGTTGGGAGAGGAGGAGGGGAATCATGAAAGGCTGACTGATTTAATAATATATGAAAGGCTGAACAGTAGCTGAATGTAAAATAGACAAGCACAAGCTATTGTTACTGAAATTTATAAATTAACTTTCTACAAAGGAGGCAATTTATCTTTTATCAACACTTACAATTCTTTCATAACCAAGAATGTTAAATTTGTTTGTAAGCTCACAGAAACTTGGAGAATGGGCATTTTTAGACAGATTTTTTTAAATAGTTTTACAACAATATGGCTTTATCTTCAAAGCCATTACTTCTTCATGAGAGTAATCTCATTGACACAATCTCAGTTACCTGAAAGTAGGTACTCATATGATTTAAGAGCTGTAGGACTATGTCCATGAAATTTCACTAAAACTCCTGATAACTGTATCTTGTTAGAAGGATCTGATTTTTTATTATTAGAAAACACTTTAAGATGTAACATTTGTTGAGCTGAAACAAAATTCGCATCTAGGATCCTCCTTTCTTTGGGTAGGTGAATTGGATTTCATTGTATGTCACATGACCAAAATGCAACTTTATGCAGATTAGTTGACTGCACCTCATTTTTCTACCATGCACACACAGGTACATATACTATATTTTGGTACCTGAGAACATAAAGATACCTGACAGCCCTATGAAGCAGCTGTTGTATCTTACTGTATTGTATGTCACTCCCATAGAAATCATAGACTGAACACCATTCCTCCAATAACATGAAATATTTTTAGTAACAAATAAGGAGCATTTTACCTCCCCTAAATTCTTTGTTTCCAAACTAATTTTGAGTGGTTTAAAAAAGGCCAACCAAAGCACACCACAAAATTAAAAGAATCATTAGATAAAAGCATTAGCACTGAGTTCTCAAAGTTTCACTTTAAAATTGTATCAAAATTAACATTCATCTCAAGGAAAAGTTTGATTTTTTAAATATATTTTCCCTAAATCTTGTCTTTAACTACTTCTAAATATACATCTATACACACAAAACAATATTACTAAAACATAAGAAGAGAATAACAGAGTTAAGTTAGTATCTACCTTTCTCTCTGCCCATGAGGTGTTGAATCCTGATTTTCCTTGACATTTACACAATGATTTCTGCCCTTTTTCCGAACAAGGCAGGTGGAGAAAGAATGAATGCTTAAACTTTTTACAACAAAATATTCTAAAAATCTAGGATCTGATTTAGCAATGGACTTCTTACACTGGGACAGAGCCCTAGTGATTTCAATAGCAGTAGCAATCGATCTGCTTTGGAATAGGACTAAGACTACTGATTTCTTCTATTCAGTTATAATTCATGAGGTAACAGATTTGTTTTTTTAAATTTGTAAATAATTTTGTACTATGCTTTACAAAAGGAGTGCTTTTTTTGCAGCAATAATGTGTATGTATATAGACATTTATATAGCTAATTTTTTAATGGCCTAGAACACCTTTAAACCATGAAACTCTTACTCTAGCTCTAATTTTCAAATAGTTTTCAACTTGAATGCACTTTTGAAAAGATGACTGGATACTTTTTACATATCTGACAATGCTTAAAAACATAGCTAGTTTTGTCTGCTAATTATGGTCAATATCCTTCTCACTCTGGTTTTCACTGTGGACTGATAAAATGAGTAGAAAGCGAACTCAAATAGCTATAAATCTGTTGATGGCTAGTGAGTTCAGACCATTGAGCATCTTCCCACCTCTAAGGCTATGTCTACACTGCAGAGCTTTTCCGGGATACTAAAGGTATCCCGGAAAAGCTCTGCCATGTCCAAGGAATGCATCTGCTTTATTGGAACAGTTTCCGAAAAAGCAGACACGTTCTTCCACCATCACTGTAATCCTCATTGTATGCAAACTAAGGGATGTTCCAAAAGAGCAGGATTTTCCAAAATTTGGCCCCATGCAGACAGGCCAAATTTTGGAAAAGCCTCTTTTGAACCCCCCCCCCCCCGCTTGCAAATGGTGTTTCGCAGTTTGCACATCTTTCTCCAACTTTTCTTTGCAGTCTAGACTTAATCAGGTTTTTTGGGGGGAAACTCCCAAAGAAAACATCTCTATATATTGTTGTCTCCTTGCAAATTGCAGGGTAAAGTGTTCAAGAATTAATGTTTGATCCTGTCATATTTAATTCTCACAAGTTCCTACTTCATGCATGTAAACTTGAGGGGGACTTGGGAGTGTTTTGGGGTGAGGTGTGGCTTGAGAAGCCATGCAGCAGCAGCCTAGATGGTATACTGTCAGGGAGAACAGGAAAAATCTGGGGAAACAGCAGAGAGTATGGCCCTTTTTTCCCCCCACACACACCTTCAGATGCACAGAGAAATCCATGGGTGAAAGTCCAAACTTCCTGAGATCTTTGCATGGACTGCCAAACCTTATTCTGAAGTAATGATACTGTGCAGATCCTGTAATTTCAATCCATCTATTTTTCCAGCTAATTACTGCCCATTTGTGATACAGCCAGAATTTCCTCTTTTGAAAAAGGTATATGTTTTTGTCAAAATATGATTATTTTCATAAAGAAGGTTGTTATATCCTGCTGACAGTTGTTAAATATTCCATGGCCAATGACTAGTTGGCAAAACTTCCATTGACTTCAGTAGGGTCAGGATTTTACTCCATGACTATGAGTCATCTCAGTTTATTTTATTTTTAAAGCTACTGGTTTTAAGTCTGCAAAGTGGGATGTGCAGTAATGTGTTAAATGGCTGTAAACTTTATTTTTGTTTAAACTGACGTAAATGTAATTTTCATGACACATATAATTAAGAGTGGGTATTTATTAATATTGCTTATAAAGGTTTACAATGAAATGGTTTCTTTAGGCAAGCCTCTCACCAGAACACTTAATAATAAAGCCTCTCAGAGTAAAACAAACATACATTTGGGGTCAGATGCTTATGAGTATTTAGGGGCCTAAAGGACTTGGAGCCTAGTGGGATTTTCAAAAATTCCTAGATGCTTAACTCCTATCAATAGCTAGTAAGGCAGTTTTGAAAATCCCACTAGGCATCTAGCTGCATCTTGAGGCTCTTAAATATCCTTAAACACCCACTTCTTAGTGTTTTTAAAAGGAAGGGGGTAAACAACTTTGTTTTGATAGTTTAGTTATTGACATACAAATATATTTATACAGTGACAGGTTGTTTTTAAACCCACATTCAGCAATGATTCTTGCAGTTTAATATACAGAGTGGCCTAGATTTTCTGGGAGAAAATCCCCTCTTTGTAAGAAAAGGAGACCAAGACTTATATGTTTGCTGAGAGGCTCAGAGGCAGGGGAGTAGTAGTTCTCAATGGCCTCTCTGGAGAAGTTTCTTCATGGGAGAGGATGCTCTGATCCAAATTTTCTATAGCTTTCAAAATGCTATTTGTAGTAATTAAAATTGTGGAATGATGTCACATTTATTGGATCAGGTTTGTTAATGGAGATGAATGTGGCAGAAATAGGTTATTGTACAAAGTGCTCCTTCAATTCAGAAACCAAGCTGTCAGAGAAAAAAAATATTTCTATTGCACTAATTAAAATGTTTGGCTCTTAAGCAGTATTTTTAATTTTAATATTTAAAAGTAAATATTATGCCAATTTTGAGTCACCTAAAATGTGTTCAATTTATCATGATTTATATTTTCCATTTTCAAATCTGGTTAATAGTATTTACTTGAAAATAAATCAACAGTCTTATTTGGGGGTGGGTAAATTAAATTAATAAATAACCAGAAACATCACTCCGCACACAAAAAATAAATTGCAGTAGTCTTCTTAGAAACTTAAAATTATGATTTCCACAATGTTCCATTGCCTCACTAGGCACTGAAATGTGGCAATTTAAATGTACTCTTTGATTGTAATGTGAACTACATTGAATAGAGGGTACATAAGAAAAATAAAAGAAATGTATCAGTTTCTTACAGGGCACCTGATCAAAATCTGTACAAAAGATAATATTTCAAGATAATTACTCATTCTTTAACATAATAATATACAGATGCCACCTTTTATAAATGTACCAATATGTTCACTTGCCAATAAAACAGTAAACAAATCAATATTTTAAACAATTCTTATAAATTATTTGGAGCATTTTTTACCACCACTCTCCAACAATGTACAAAAATAATACTACGGGAATATCAATCAGTCTGACCTACCCCTCACTCCACAGAAGAGCAGAGGCTATAGAAATAGATGTTCTTATAATCAATCATCATTGTAGATGTCTCCGGCAAATGGTAGGTGCACATGGCTTCCTGTGACATTGGGAAGTCGAGACAGATCAGGAAGATTCTGGATTCGTGTCCTAAGTTCTTTTCTCACCTGGGATACTCTGGCTAACTTGCGCTTGTATTCCTGTAATGCAAAAGTAGTTGACAGATGATTTTCCAATCATAGCAGGATTTTCAAAATCCCATCCATATTATTTAACTGACATTTCATTGATCACGACTCCCTTAAGCAAGTGAGGTAATTAAATATATGTTTATAGGTGAGGAGTTAGAGAATCAGATAATTCCAAATAGAGTTTATCATCTGCTAGAACTAGTGTTTGATTCCCAAGAATCACAACACTGCTCAAGAGATTGATTTAGATCACTGCACATTTTATTTTTGGGGTTTTTTCTTTATTCTATGACTATAAGAAAGCTAAATAAGAAGAATGCCAGTTTTAGATAATATAACTGTAGAAATTTCTACATGTGACTAATAGCATGGAGTAATTCTGAGATATGGTATTAAAGCTACTTGTGACTAATTTTTTTTCATTTACCCCATAACTCTACTGACATCCAGAAAGTTATTAGTCATTTACACTAGCAAAAGAGTTGCAATAGTCTTAATTCCTTCCAATTAAAGCAAGACAAATGCCGAGCAAGAAAAATGTCAGTGAATGCACTAACAGTCAATCAAATATATAAGAAAACTGTCAGTAAAAATGACAAGACAACTTAGAATTAATATTTTTTCCTTACACCATAGTAAATTTCCAGACTAGAGTGAATATTTTTTATATTTAATCTGAATGTATGAACTCCTTGATGGTCAAAATAATGGACTAAAAATAGATTCTATATTTCTGCACAAATAGAAGTTGCACAAATCTGTATTTGTTTTGAAACCATATTTTTTCCAGGTGCAATTTGAATTTATTCGAGGGTTTTTTTGGGTTTTTTTACATTTTATTATCAAAGTTGGAGTTTTTTTGTTTACAGGTTGAATTAGTATCCTCAATGCCTTCCTCATGAACAAAATACCATTGCACGGTGTTGTATTATTTTCTGGAATTGAACTCAGTGAATAATGAGGCTAACAACAATTTGGTTTATATATTAAAATCCATTATTGTACTGACCATCAGATGGAATAGTGAGCTATCCTGAGCCCAAAGTTTCACAGAAATAGTACTCTGTATTCTAGTACCTTATGTGCTGATCCTGCCAACCCCTTAAGAATTCAAGGGTGAAATCCTGAACCCATTGAAATCCATAGTAAAACTCATATTGATTTAAACTGGAGGGAGAGAGGCAAGATTTTACTCAATGTATTTGAAAGATTGGGGTCATCAGGAGACTCGCAAATAGTTTTGCAAAGATTAAATAAGCCATTCAAACTTCAACAACACTGAGATAAGCATTATTATCCCCATTTTAAAAAAAATGGTTAGACTGAAATACATGGAAGTTGAATAACTTCTTCAACATGCCAGAATCTAACATTGGCTCCCTGATGTGCTCTAAACACTAGACAGATCTGACATTAAAACACTGGAAACTGCTGCTAATGACTGCTGCATAGTATCCAGAGGTCTCAATGGGATTAACTTTGTACAGAGATACAAAGAAATGATCCTTTGCCATAAAGATCATAACATCTAAAAGTCTGATAGCAATCTTATGTCTTCATCTCCATTAATTTCTAGTCCAGCCTACATGAACACACACTTGAGAATTCTTTAATTTAGGTGGCAGAGACATTCAAATTTAAGGAAAGAACAAGGAGTCATGGTTCACACAGACAAATAAATAGGTAATATGTATAACATTTAATTGCATTAGGTTCACCAGTTTCAGAACAAAAATGTCTAAAGTTCCAATAAGGCGGCACCAGATTACAAGAAACTGACAGAAAGGTTGAAGCCAATAGATTTGGATTCAGCAATGATATACAGTAAAACTCCATTAGTCCGGCATTCAATGCTCCGGGACTCCTGATGGTCCGGCACCATCAGGAACCCGGAAGTGCTGGGGCAGCCGGACAGGCTTCCCCCATTCAGCTGCTGCTGAAACTGACCAGCAACGGCTGAATCAGTTACGCCTGGGGCAGAGCCGGACTATTGTAAGGGGGGACTGTGAGGGTCTGGGGTGGCATCCCCTCCCGCCCCACTCCAGACCCCTCATAGCCCCCCCCTTCTGATAGTCCGGCATATCTGAAATCCGGCACCCCCTGGGTCCTAAAGGTGCCGGATTGTCGGAAGTTTACTGTAAATGGTTTGCAACAGTACAGGAGAGGTTCAGTGGAACATTAAGCAAAACCAAACTGTCCAATGAGATTAAAAATTGGCAAAAACCCAACTAGCCTAAATATAAAATAATACTAATGGTACCCTTTCATTAAAGAAAACTAATTGGGACAGCATTAAATAAAGCTTAATTCCAAATTTTTCCCCAAAATAGGAAAGAATTGTACCACAGTTGAGGCTGACACACCTTACAGAATTGATTGAGGATCCAAGAAAATAGTCTAGTGGTTACAGAATGCTAAGAAGTTACTAAAAAAAAAAAAAAATCTGAAATTTGCAATTGGAAAAGACTCTTAATACTTCACATAACAGGTTCCTTAGCAGGCTGCTCAACACCACACTAAAAATTTCCTTCCACTTGTAATATAACATTCCCGTAGGGTATGTCTACACTGCATTCCTCTTATCGAAAAAGGAATGCAAATACAGCTGAGCAAAATTGCAAATGAAGCACAGATTTGAATTTCCTGCACTTCATTTGCATAATCATGTCCAGACGCTATTTCAAAATACCCTTTTTCAAAAAAAGAAATGCAGTCTAGATGTGGTTATTTCGAAAGAAAACTCTTCTTTTGAAATTACCCTTAAACCTCATTTTATAAGGAGTAAGGGTAATTTCTAAAGAAGGGTTTTCTTTCGAACTAACCGTGTATAGACTGCGTTTCTTTTTTCTAAATAGGGTATTTCGAAATAACGCCCAGACGTGATTATGCAAATGAAGCACGGGAAATTCAAATCTGCTCATTTGCAATTTCACTCAGCTGCATTTGCATTCCTCTCTCAAAAGAGGAATGAAGTGTAGACACACCCATATTAATTATCTCCGGAATATGTAACATCACCCAAAGCAATTTTCCATCATGAACCTCCCACAGGATTAGAATGTGTATTGAGATTTTATGAAGCAATAAATATTCTAGAATCTAATGATCTAATTTATCATGTACTTCCTTAGCAGTCAAGTAAAATTCTGAATTTGTCCAAAATTTTCATAGCAATGTTGAGTAGCCAACTTGGGGTGGAGATTGATTTTCAGACCAGAGATGCTCAGCTGTTTCAGAAAGGAAAATCTTGTGGTTTTTTTTTAAAGTTTATAATTTGGGCGGGGGGGGGGGGTTTAAAGTTTATAAGTTGGTCAAATTTGGGTAGGTATGCACAAGAATGGTGAAAGGAACATTTGTGACATAAAGACCACCCCTCAGATTACAAATGCCATTTCTACTGCCTGGGATGCTAAAGGAAAAGTCACAAGTTTTTTTTTAAAGTGGAAAAACATACTTTTTCTAGCCTTATTCTAAGAAACACCTGGACCATTCTGACTGAAACTTTCCACAAAATTCAGCCTGAGGCAGACACCTGGCTTAAAAAATGTCAGCCAAAATGATTACTGCTTGGCAAAAGTATAAACAACTGAAAACAGGATCTTCTAATGGGAAGTATCAAGTAATCTTAATTAGTGGAGCTTTTAACTGTGCCTATCATATGTTTACCAAAGCTCTCCAATGATCTATGTTAATTTACAAAATGGATTAGCATGAAAATGGATTAGCAAATGAATTATCTGCTGAAGGCTTGGACTATGCAAATATCTGCTGCAATTACACATTTAGTGAAAGAGAAGAAGTACAGTAATTTCTAGAAATGGGATAGGATGGCAGATGCACAGTCATGTGGCCAGTGGTAGTAAAATAGGTTATAAGTAATCTCCTGGTGGCAAGAATGTGTCTCTTTTCATATACGGTTGTTAACTGTATCTTGAAGAGGTAATGCTAGTTAAGAATTTGGCAAAAAGTATAATCTCACCCCCCAAAGTGACAGGTTCCCTATAGATTCTTTAAATTTCATTAAATATTTCAAGTCTTGCTTCCCTGCCAAAACCATCAGGATGCTCTGAAACATCATAGATAATACAGGATTAGTCAAGGAAGAATAGTTCTGAGTAAATGGGCTGGAACATTGTATTAACACTGATGTGCTGTACAACAAGAGCCAGGTAAAACAACTACTAAAAGTTAGCAAACTTTGGGATTGAAAGCAATGAAAACAAAATGCCTGCAGCCTAGAGACAGCTTCAGAAATGTGTGACTTCCTGACAATGGAGCTATTTAAAGAAAATGAATTTCTGAAAGCTAACACAGGTCATTTTAAAAATAAATCTAATATTAAACTTACAAATTTGTTAAAGCAGGTTTTCACAAGCTTACTTAAGAAGAGTTGTGTGCAATACAGGCATATATATTTACTATATCTATTAACTGAACTTTAAAATCTCATCTGTCAGACAAACATTTCATTTCAAAAGCCATTGCCTGCAGGTTCTCATGAAGCACTGAATTCTACCCTGAGATCCATGCATATAACTTTGACTTCAGCAAAGTTGTGCTTGTGTGTTCAAGGGCAAAATATGGCTTTAGCACTTAATAGAGACAACTGTTTACTTCAGTGGTGGTTATGAGTGCTGAGCATCTCTAATAATCAGGCTATAAATGTTTCAACGAATTAACCTATTTAATGCGCAAAGCAAACAGAATTTGACCTGTGTTAAATCAGATCATTGCTATGCTATTTCCCCTTCCAGAAGCCCAAATACATGACCTCAGGAACTCTACTTTTTAGCTTTTTAAACTCAAGAGTTTTAACGGAGGCACTATCCAAAGCAATATTCTGATTAGGTAGATGTACCATTTTGATGATGTCTCACATATGCATTGAGGGACAAATCCAGTTGCCCCAGGGAATTTTGGGGGAACAGCAGGGAGGGAAGGGAGTATTTCATCAGGCCACAGAGAATCTGCAGACTGTTCCAAAGAGGCTGCCTTAGGTCACTCACTGAAGTTCTATTTTGAGGTATAAGAAAAAGGTAGGAAGGAAGGAAGGCAATACACAGCTGCCACAGATCCACTGACTCAACTATTTCTTCAGTCTGCTTCTTCCCTGCCCTCTTTAATCATAAGAAGGAGCTATGCTCCATGCATAGGATGCATGTCTCTCATAAGGACTTCTGCAGTCACTACAGCAGTTCCACAGCTATCAAGGCAAAGGCAAGATTTGTGCCTAACTGCAACCTGTGCATTGTTCCTGTCTGTGGAAAATAAAAACTATATCCTTAATGTTAAAATCAAATATAAGAGAGCTGTAGATGATAAAGGTAAGACAGGAAGCTAGAGGGAATGGAAAGGGCAGGCCACAGAAGGAGAACATCACACTTTTTACATGCACCTCTCCCTGACCCCAAGTGTCAAGCTGACTTTTCAGAAACAGTTTGCACATATTCAGCCACTTTTAACTCACTTGCTGTAGGACTTACTAAACTGGGAGCTGTACAATAGACTGAATTTTGTTTTTATAGTATAATAAGATGGGATAAAAGTGGCTGTTGAACCATAAACTACTGATGGAAAGGCAGCTGAAACTTTAGGGAACATTAAAAAGAGAAAGGAAGATAGAAAAAATAACCATTTTCTCCAAAACACACTTGAACAAGGCAATACAGGCAGTCCCCGACTTACGCAGATCCGACTTACGTCGGATCCGCACTTACAAACGGGGCTTTCTCGCCCCGGAGGTTGAGGTGTCGGATTGCTGCCTGCGAGCTCCGGGGCGAGAAAGCCCTGTTCGTAAGCTGCTCCCGGTGCCCCTGGTCTGCTGGAGACTGTCTCCAGCAGACCAGGGGCACCGGGACTGAAGCCGCAGCAGCGGAAGGGTTCCCGCGCTTCTGAGGCTTTGCCAGAGCAAAGCCTCAGAGGCGCGGCACCCCGCTGCCGCTGCGGCTCTGCTCCCCGTGTCCCTAGTCTGCTGGGGGGGGGGCGCAGCTAGTGTGCCCCCCCCCGCAGACCAGGCTTTTGTTGTGGACCCTGGGGCAGAGCAGCTGGGGCGCTGCCGATTGGTCCTACAGCGCAGCTCTGGGCACTACTGGACCAACGCGGCAGCACCCCAGCTGCTCTGCCCCAGGTCCTGATTCAGCCGCTGCTGGTCAGTTTCAACAGTGGCTGAATCAGGACGCCTGGGGCAGAGCAGCTGGGGTGCTGCTGGGTTGGTCCAGTAGCGCCAAGGAGCGAGGAGCGATGCTACTGGAGCAACCCAGCAGCACCCCAGCTGCTCGGCCCCAGGTGTCCCCAAGTCAGCCGCTGCTGAAACTGACCAGCGCTGACTACAGGAAGCCCGAGGCAGAGTTGCTCTGCCCCAGGCTTCCTGGAATCAGCCGCTGATCAGTTTCAGCAGCAGCTGACTTGGGGACGCTTGGGGTTCTTAAGTTGAATCTATATGTAAGTCAGAACTGGCGGTCAGTTTCAGCAGCGACTGAATCTGGATGCCAGTTCCGACTTACATACAGATTCAACTTAAGAACAAACCTACAGTCCCTATCTTGTACGTAACCCGGGGACTGCCTCTAATGGCAGCTTCCAGCTATATTAAGGAGGGCACAGAGCACAGATTTTGGATTTTTAAAAACAATGCTATTTATTCATTATATGACTATTTAGCTCTTTCTCTGTACAAATGTTGGTCAAAATTTGGGTCTAGACAGAAGAGGAAGGTCACAACAGACACACATGCATACTGGTTATAAACATGCCAAATGCACTTCAGTTGTAAGCAGGTGCATCTCCAATGAATTCAAAGACTTGCCAGTTATAAATATATAGCCCAATGCTTGTAGAACAGTCTACATGCCATGGGGGAGATCTTTGGAAATGTGAATAGTTCAACATACAACAGCTTTGGTGCTATGGAATTCTAATTTAATGTTTCTTTGTCAATAGTACATGATCCGCTACTTTTGGCTTGTTAACAGGTCTTCGCAATTTTAACTCTCTCAGTTTATTAAAGGCTTTGGCATCTCCCGTGGTTGAACTTTATTGTTTCTTTGTGGGCTTTGATTTATACTCATCCTTAGGGATGATCTGGCCTTTGAAGAACAAGGTATTATGGCAATCAATAAATTAGATATTGTTCGGTGTTTTTATTGTTATGATTCCTCACAGTAGTTCATAAAAACAGGTGTCCTTCAATAGACATTTCAAAGACTACAAACCAGGCCCAGGGTAAGAGAAAATGTAGTCCTTTTGAAAGTCATGTGTCTGAATGTTAACAAAAAAGTGATTGCAGAAGACGGCAATAAAAATGTTTGTGAAATGTAATATTACAAAGATATTTTAATAAGCAGATCTCAGATTCATAGAATGATTACATGATCATTCCAAAAGCCTTCCAGATAGAAAAAAGCTGCCATTTGATCAGTTCCTTCCCTAAATTTTCTTCAAATAGCTCTTTTGTGCTTAGGATATACTGAAAAATAAAACAACAGAAAGCCCTGGATGGTTAATTGGATTGATAATCCATTACCAATTCCCTTCTCTGCTTTGTGCTCCCTATGTGTCCTTGTGCAAGTTGCTTAGGCTACGTCTACACTGCAGGCTTCTTGCGCAAGAAGCCTTTTGCGCAAGATTTTTTGTGCAAAACCTTCTTGCGCAAGAGCATGTCCACACCTCCACACTGACGCTCTTGCACAAGAAAGCTCTAATGGGCATTCTGTGAATGGCCATCAGAGCACCTGTGCTTTTTCCCACTTAATGGGGGTGAGAGATTTTGTGTGTGGATGGGAGAACAGATAAGAGATAACATCTGAGTAAGAGCCTGGATTAACTCTTCGGCTGTGTCCAGACTCAGGGGTTTTTTCGGGAAAAGTAGCCTTTTTCCGAAAAAACTTCCCCTGCGTCCAGACTCAAGCCGCGTTCTTTCGAAATTAAATCGAAAGAACGCGGCTTTTCTTTCGATGGCGGTAAACCTCATTTCACGAGGAAGAACGCCTTCTTTCGAAAGTTCCTCTTTCGAAAGAAGGCGTTCTTCAATGTAAATAGGGCTTCTTCGAAAGAGAGCATCCAGACTCACTGGATGCTTTCTTTCGAAAAAGCAAGCCGCTTTTTCGAAAGTTCAACGTGCAGTCTAGACGCTCTCTTTCGAAAGAGGCTCTTTCGAAAGTATCTTTCGAAAGAGCCTCTTTCGAAAGAGGCTTGCAGTCTAGACATAGCCTTCAATTAAGATGTACCCTAAGGCGTCTACACCTTAAATGCACTTTTGCACAAGTAAATCAGCAGTAAAACGGCAGAACAGAAGGCTTTTGCCAGTTTAGGTAAACCTCCTTCTATGGAAGAAACCCGTCTGTAGCATCCACACTTACCTTTTTGCGCAATAGCTGTAGCCCAAAAGGGAGTTATGCCTTGTAGAAGGAGGTTTACCTAAACCGGCAAAAGCCCTCTGTTCTGCCATTTTACTGCTGATTTACTTTGAGGTGTAGACGCTTTAGGGTACATCTTCATTGAAGTGTTAATCCAGACTCTTACTCAGATGTTATCCCTATCTGCCCTCCCATCCACACATAAAATCTCTCACCCTCATTAAGTGGTGCTTTAAATCTATGCTAGCTGGTAAAAATGTGGGAATGAGTTAAGTTTAAGTTTCACTTTCATTCAAACTCATCCTATGTAGTGAGGATTCAGGTTAAATCATTGGAGCACTGACAGTCTTCCAATGCCTTCCAGCAACTCCTCCTGCTGCCCAGAAAGACAGACAGGTTCTCCCACACTTCACCTGGAAAGAATTGTGGAGCAGATCAGTTTACCACAGTTCTAAAGAACCCTGGGATATACCCCCGAAATCCTAGCAACATATACAATGGTAAACAGTACTCGTGAGGACACAGTAACGTGGGCAGGGATTTTTAATGTTAAGCCAGCCTAGATGTTGATCACCCAGGCTAACGCTCCAGTGAAGACATATCCTTAATCTCGCTATTGCTCAATTTTCTATCTTAAAAATGTGGATGATAGCACTCCACTACTCCACAGGATGTTGTATTTAAAAAGATGACTGAGCTACTATAGTGATGGGGACCATATTCAATAGGATAAAGAACCATATCTAAGCACTTGTTTTATATTCAGTCTCTGATATTAGTAGCTGAAAGTTATTACCAAACAATAGCTTTAGGGTGGCCTCTCTATAAAATCAGTTGATGATCTCTGTTCAGCTTGACTACATGGAAGTCTCAGGCAAGAAACCAACAAATGAACAGACATGGGGACTCAATTAATCACTGATACTTGGAGCTGAGCTCACCACATTAGATTCACATTGGTGGGGCAACCTAGGCAATTTTGAATTTAGCTTCACTTCTTATACTATGAGGTATAGTTGAACAATCTCCAGGCTCTCTATACCACATCTTTCATGCATGTTAATTGAAAATTGAAAAAAAAAAGTAGTCTCCTCCTGTCCTGTCTATGGTGCGGGAAGCCTCTTCATCTATCTCTGTCAAAAGCAGCAAGGCTTTTTGTACTTGGGGTTCAAGAAAGTGCTGGCAGGGAGTCCTGGCTTCTATAACAGCAGATGTTTCAAAAGGACATGTCCAGGCTCCAGGGTATGGCAAAACACCCTGCCAGCTGAAATCTGTAACATACAGGACATACTGAGTGAGAGAAGAGAGGGAATATGCTATTGCTTTTCAAAAGAACAAAAGAATGTGCTCACACTGCATCCCTTTGAGCCTACCAGATGTAATGTACCTTGGATCACAGCTCTAATATATCAGAGGAATAGCCCTATTAGTCTGGATCTGCAAAAGCGACAAGTAGTCCTGTAGCACCTTATAGACTAACAGATGTATTGAAGCGTAAGCTTTCGTGGGCAAAGACCCACTTAACATGCATCTGATGAAGTGGGTCTTTGCCCACAAAAGCTTATGCTCCAATACATCTGTTAGTCTATAAGGTGCTACAGGACTACTTGTAGCTCTAATATATTTGACTTGTCACTTCCTTTCACCCCTCTGTGAAACTGCATCAGAGAAGACTAAGATTTCACTGGCAATTGAGAATGTGTCACGGAGCATTTGACAAGAAAATTAAATAATTCTACAATGATTTCTATAAAAGATTGAAGTCTACCCCAAGAATTATGTAGTTTTAGTCTAAAAAGTGCTCTAAATATGATTTTATAGGGTCTCTCAAACTTCCCATTTTACAAGTGCTCAGTTTATAATTTGAAAGATTACTTATTATAACTGACCGCCATGCAAATTCAACTTGGGATTTGAAATCCATGTCAGGTTCTTTCCTCCTAACATACAGTTCTCAGCTGTAAATCTTTGGCGGGTCAAATTAGGTCCTCATTGACACCTGTGCTACTGCAGGACTACAAAAGCATACAACTTTAGCATACTGTCAGATAGTCACTTATACCAGGGCAAGCCCCCTGTAATTGAAACTTAGCAATTCTGATGCTGGTACTCAAGAAGGAATAGAATCCACCACCCTCACTTCACCTCTGAATGAATAAATCAAAGTGAAGATGTGCTCGGTCACTAACTTAGCCTATATGAATACCAGCTTGGTGCACATCTGCAAGTGAAAAATGGATTGAGATGTATAGTCCCTAGTTGTATTCCACACATAGGCATACATGTACACCATACACCCAAGTTCAGAAATTCTTAAGCAGTATCCTTTGACCCACACTCAAACAGTTGTTCCCCTCATGCTCCTCACCAAGGATCTGAATGGCAATACATATCAATGCCTCTCTAGTTACTTCTCTTATTACAAATCCAGCAGAAACTGAAGCAGAGGGGATGGAGGACAGGTTGTGGAATACAGATTAGAGACCATGCATCTCAAAGAACCTCCAGTCACAGTAAGTAATCTCCATTTCTTCGAGTGATGGTTTCTTTGTTTTTCCATATATGTATGACTGTAGGAGAGCAAGGAAGGTAGTAGCAGTTGCTTGCAGGGGTAGTTATTAGGTGGACTGCAGGCCAAATCCAGATCATCATATGATTTTGAACAAACCCTAAACTTTTTATTTAATTGTCATTGTTACTATTTTTCTCGAGTCTCAACCTTTACTATATTTTGAGCAAGAAATCTGGACCTTGACAAAAAAAATAAACCACCTCTGGATTAGCGCGCAGCATGTCTTATCCATGTAGACAGAATTCCAACTTGCTGCCCTGCAGCAGCATACATGATAAGGATGCCACAGAGTAGCTTTTGCTTTCATGAAGTAAGCTGCAATATCCTCAGGAAGGGTAAATTTTAGTTTTTTGTGGCATTCTAAAATCCCCCTGAAGCCCACTTAGAAAACCCCTGGGAAGATACAACTTGTCTATGTAATCTTTCTGCTATGGCAATGAAGAGGAAGAACTGGAGAGTCATTGACCCAATGTATGTTTTATGCCTTAGGAACAGGATGGGATTTACTGTGCATTTGCAAGTCAATGGACATTGAAGAATTTCCAGACTCGGGGGGATAGTGCACATACATACGTACATGTGGAATACACATAGGGCCCATCACTCTCAGAAAAGGGTGTGAGTTTTACGGTTACTTTTCAAAGTGAACTGTAGTGTAAGTATTTGTGGAGTGTTTAGGGAGTATTGAAAGATGTTGCAATATGCAACAACAGTGGCATATTACAGACTGTTCACTGAAATATTAAAGGAGAAAACATTAATGAACAAGAAAAATAGCATGCAAAGATGGACATCCTAGTTCAATAAAAATAAAGATTATTAGGGGTAGTTTTGTCATGACAGATTTAGAGGAATATTATGAATTTGTCTTGTGGGTAAACTTTGTAAAAGTTGTAGATCCAGACCTCAAGATCCTTTTACTAGCAGTATTTACATCCAATGTGTATTAAGATTCTGCTGTCCCTTCCTCAGAAAAGCCCATCTCAGCTGCTGTAAATATTTTTCAGTGACTACTTGCTTTTTTGCAGTAAGGTCTAATGGTGCTTCAGGTAATCAAGTGATTTTCTTTTACTCACATTCAGGCAGTGCTTTAAGCCCAGGTAAGGAACCTTTTCATCCAATCATTAAACCATTTAACACAGCAATTCTTAAAACAATTATATTATGTTTAAATACTGTATTTTACATTAAACTTAAAATTGACAATTATCTGACTTTGTCCTGCTTTTGTGGTCCAGCATAATTGATAATCTACATCTGAACTAAGTGAAATATTTTGCTTATCTGAGCATAATTCCTAATTCACATTTGCTTATGATAGTAATACAGGTTTTAATTTTATATACTTTTTGGCTACTAGAGCCTGCCACACAAATTTAAAGATACAATGCTATGATTATCCAAATGTGAAAAGGACAATAAATAAATTTGGACAATTCAACTTTTTAAATAAGAGGGAATTTTTAATTTGATTAAATGACATGACCAATTCCATTCTATAATGTTCTCCATAATGGAAGTTCAAACAAAGTTATTTTGTAACTCACTGTGTACAATTGCTCAAGAATTGGGAAGAGAACTATGACCGCTGATGAAGGGGGATATGTAGGGTTAAAAACTGAACAGCCACTTACTGTGCTCAGTTACTCTGAACTCACTGACACTTTCTGGTGCAATTCTCTCCACACTTGCCTACATTTTGGATATATTCCGCTTCCAACACGTTTTATAACTTCTGCTACTGTCATTAGGAGTGACAGATGCATCAAGAGAATATTTTCTAGCCCTCTGGCTGAAACCTTCTAGTTTTGGAGGGACATTCCATTTGGCCCTGAGTAACCAACTAGAGAAGCATTCTTCCAGGACTAATTCTGTCTGACCAATGAAGATACTACTGGATTCACAGTTCAACTAGAGCGGATATTGCTACATTAAGTGGCTGTGAGAGCAGAGGAAGATCTCTTCTGCTCCACATACATGTTCACCTCTTTCCTCTCACAAGACACTGATCAGTCAAGGTAAGCACCAACCCTGCATGCAGCACACAAGCATGCTGCTTTCTTTTGGAGGTGTTGAGAAAAGATGGCTAAAGTGAGTTTTTCTGTTTCCCTTCCCATACTCTGCTATGGTTTTCTTTCCCCCACAGGCAGTTTTGTATGAGATGAGCACATGACAAAACTGTTAGTCAAAGACCTTATGCACTACAATGAGTAAGACGTGGTTTTTGAAGAGTGCAGCCCAGGTTTAAGTTGGACAGCTCTCACCTACACCATACAGAATGCCATACCATATAAATTACATAAGGGAAGTTAGCAAGAAAGACAGTGACGTAGAGGTTATAGGGAGGGATTATCTGGACAGCCCAAAAGCAGAAAGGGCATACACAGAAGCAAGCAGTTGGGGGTGACACTATCACATTCAAACAATACATAGGAGATAGGAGGGCACAGGCTACATGTTCCATTGAGGAAAACCCAACCCACATTGGCGGAATGCTATGGGATGGCCAAGGTTTTATAGGGACAGCCCCTCTTATACACAGGGATGTCTATTTTAGGGCAATACAATCCTTATTACAATCTGCTTTTCCTCCATTTCACAGACCCTCTGCCTTGGCGAGCCAAGGGTCCATGATGATCCCATTTTGGAGATACCTGGTTTTCTCCAAGGCTGTGTCTACACTGGAACGATCTTGCGCCAAAGTGGCTGCTCTTGCACAAAAACTTGCTGCCTGTCTACACTGGCCGTGTGTTCTTGCGCAAGTAAACTGACGTTCTACTGTATGAAATCAAGGTTTCTTGCGCAAAAACTATGATGCTCCCACTCAGGAATAAGCCCTTTTGTGCAACTGTTCTTGTGCAAGAGGCCAGTGGAGACAGGCAACATGAATTTCTTGCACAAGAAAGCCCTATGGTTAAAATAGCCATCAAAGCTTTCTTGCGCAAGAGAGCATCTATACTGGCATGGATGCTCTTGCGCAAAAGCACATGCCAGTGTAGATGCTCTCTTGCGCAAGTACTTTAACACAAGAACTCTTGCACTAAAGAGTTTTTGCACAAGATCATGCCAGTGTAGATGTAGCCCAAAAGAAATATGTGCCACAACTAGGGACTTATCCACTGCTATGGCATCAGACACTGTAGGAGTTCCCAAAGCAAAGGGGGACAGCTACTCAAATAACTGATTATTAACAATAGATGCAGATAAGGTGTCAGTCTCAGCTTCCAAAGCTGCGAGTAACTCCCCTCAGGTCTTGGGTTCTTCAGTGAATGCCTGGAAGCCTTTGGGGCTCTCTCTCAGAAATGACACCCAATAAATATGGCTTAATCCATTCACTAATCTTTGAGATACAGTGTAGGGACCGACTTGGCTTGAAGGAAAGCATGGTGAAGTATCTGTTTGACCACACAGTGAGCCTAGACAGGGTGTGTGAAGGCAGGGTCCCATATGGCAATGAACAGTGTAAAACCAACTGCCCACCCTCCAGTGAGCTTGCTTTTATTGGAAAACCACTTTTATTTTGACAAAGCCCAGAGCTGCTCAGTCTCCTGTAGTCTAAACATCAAAACTTCCCTACAGGGTGATCAAGGAGACTGGTTTACTATCAATTGCACAATACCTACATATCTGGTGTGGGGCAGGAGACAGCATGGGACTCAAGGGACTAAGATGGTCTGTTGGATGTATTCCAGCAACTGAAACTAAACCGGACTTCTTACATTTCAAGGTGTTGCACTGGTTATCAATACCAGAAAGGCTGAATGCTCTAGTACAAAGTAGGCATGAAGATAAGTGAAGACAAGCTGCTGAACCATCCAGCAGTTACCAGTTTTTGCCTTTAAGGTGGTGGCTTGCCAAACTTTGTTAGTGCAGGGGTGGGCAATCAAAAATTGGGACCCTTGCCAAAAATTAAATGGCCCCAGAAGGGGTGGAGCCTAACCAAGAAGGAGCAGGGCCAGGATGCTTCTGGGCTACCCTACCTACAGATCATGATTGGTCTGAGGGTTGTGAAGCCTCTTTGCCCCACTAGGTACCCATGCCCCTGGCACGGTGGGAAGAGGTTTCACACACTCCCCTACCCTCAGGCCAATCACCATCTGGGGGCAGGAGAGAATGCAAAGCCTCCTCCCACCCTGAGGGGAGCATGTGGCACTTTGAAGTACTGCATGCTCCTTACGGGGCCAGGGCAGGGTAAAGGAAGGTTCATGCAGCTCCCCCACCCTCAGACCCTGATTGGCCTGGGGGTGGGAGGAGTGTGCGAAGCCTCCTCTCACCCTACCACCATCCTGCAATGAGCACTTTGAAGTGCCGTGGGCTACACGCACCTCACAGGGTGGGAGGAAGCTTCGCCCGCTCCTCCCGCCTGCAGGCCAATCAGGGCCTGGGGGCAGGGAAATTGCATGAAGCTTCCTTTGCCCTGCCCCCACCGTGCACAAGCTTATGGCACTTTGAAGTGCTGTGTGCTCCTCTCAGGGCAGGGTGAATGTCAGAGGAAACTTCGCACAGTCCGCCCACCCCAAGGCCTATCAGGGCTTGGGGGCGGGGGAGTGCGTGATGTCTCCTCCTGCCCTTCAAGGAGCACATGGCACTTCAACTTCAAAGAGCTGCATGGTCTTGCCAAGGCAGGAGGAAGTTTCATGTGCTCCCTTGCCCCAGGCCCTAATTGGCATGCGGGCAGGGGAGCAGCAGGACCTCCATGGGCTGGATCAACCTGCTTAGCGGGCCCAGCCCGGCCCACAGAGGATCTTTTGCCCACCCTTGTGTTAGCATCTCATTCCAGCAATGGTAGAAGCATATCATCTTCACCACTTACACGCTATCAGATTTAGGGGAACTATCCTATGTGCTTTCTGGCAGAACATATGCAGATGTATATGCTCTGGCTCTTTTTAGACTGCAACTGAATATTTTGGAGAGCGTGAAGGTAAGACCACACTCAAGCACATTAACTCCACCAGAGACCGACGCTATTATTTATGGCCAATGGACTTCTTCCATTGGTTCATCCCCACTCAATATCCCATTCTAAGGGAATAGCACAGTTTGTATGAAGGTCTTGTCAAGATATGGTTATCCTTTCTTCTCACACACACTCTCTTTCCATTATTATCAGGTCAGACACAAACTATAAGAGAATGCAGGAGGTAAAGCGCCAGCGATAAAATTTAATTAGCCATAGGAAAGAATTTCAGCTCTAAACGTTAATGTCCCTCAACCACATTTTCATTGATTTTATCAACATTTCCAGGAAGTCTTTACCAACAGAACTATTTGGGGAAAAAGGACACATTACTTGGAATGAACTTAGTTTCCCTGGTAGATTTATATAGTAAACAAAGTCTTCTTTCAGCTGAGTTGATCTCACTGAGTCTACATCTGTTTGTTATTTATTAAGGAAGTCTTCTTGTTGGAAACACTTCAGCTTGAAAACACAAGGTGCCAGCTCAATATGAGATTTTTAGAAATAAGTCAGACTTAATTAACCGGGGGCCGGAGTGGGTGCATAACATAAGGTTGTTCCAAGGCAGCTGTAGGACCCCCTGAAAGCTTTAGGATTTCAACTCCTTTCAATCTGGAAAAAGTTGTAGATACTAAATACAGTCTGCCCAGAGACTCTTCTAGGACAACATTCAGGTGCCCACTGTTAGCGCAGGACTGGCCAACAGTCTTTTTGATACTGCAGATCTTGACGTATTGATTACTCAGCTACAGGTCACAGCAGCAATAGTGAAGAGAAACTCAAGTAGCTCATTCTACCTTTCAAACTCTGCAATGCACACAAGTGGTAATATCAGATAGCTGCACATACAGGGGCATAGGATTTTAGTCACTGGTCCTTCAGATGCACTTCAAGGTGTAAACAGACCACAATGCAACCTGTTCCATTCTTCTAAATTTACTTCTCCTTGCAGCTGGAGGATGCCATGTGTTCTGGTAACCTAAATCTTAAGATTAGTCCAGCTAAAACAGAGTTCATAATGGTGAGCTGGAGAGATGCATCCTTCATCTATGACACATTACATCAGCTCCCTCACGTGTGTGTATATAGGACCAGACTTTTGGGTAGGTTCCTCATAACATCAATATATTCAGGAGGGGGAAAAAAGTTTCTATCTTCCTGACTAGTAGCTGGGAAAGGAATATCTTTTCACTATTCAAGTCCTTGTACCACATTTCCATGAATTTTTTACTTAATTATTGCAATGCTCTACCTCATCTTCCTGCTTAGTTAATGGCATGGCCTGTGTGAATAACATGTGTCATGGCTTGTATTAGGTACCTGTTTGTGATCCAAACTGCGGTTGGTTTTTTTTGGGGGGGGGTGGGGGGGAAGAAGGCTGCGGAAGCAGCACTGAAGTCCTACATAGTTTTGTCCTGGTTATATGAGAGACAGCTGTCCCTGTATGCACCAGCTGATATTGAGAAATATGGAAGGCTTTTCTTGAATAGTCCCAGTATTTTAACTATTTGGCAGGAATTCCTTAGCTACCAAGTTTACTTTTAACGGTAGTTCAAGGTTAAATCTGTTAATTATTATACAAGTTATCACATATCCTCTCATGACACAACTTCATTGTTCCTCCTCCTCCATGCACACCTACATGTTAACATGGAGCAACAGGAATCTGTTTTTAAAACATGACTATAAGCAGAAATTTTAATTGACTTTACTGAATTACAGAGTCTATGTTGTCACCTACATTTTCGTATTTAGGTTAACAGTTTTAAAGTTGAAATTTGAAACACATAAGGCAGAATTCACAGTATTATTTATTCAGATAAACTGCACATGTAAAGTGCTATTAAATATTTCTTAGCTATGCTATGTAACATACCTAAGGTTCATCTTAGCTTTTTAACTGTTTTCTGATCCAAGTGCATTTAAGTTTTCAATATTAACAAGTTTGCATCAAGTCTCTTAAGAGACAAAGGAATATTCTGCTAGCGCATGAATGTGACAACTATCAAAATGACTAAATATGCATTACAAATACATGGAACATCTTCAGGAACTGGGGGACACTGGACAGGAGAGAGATATCAAGCCCGATAGAAGGGAAAGGGCTTAGCAAGGCTTTGACAATCTGGCATCATTGTATAAATACTTTGGTGCATTTAACTCATTCACATATTTAAGTTTCTATGTGAAAACTGTATTTTTTATGCTCTATTAATACTACAAGTGTATACTACATTCACACTGGATGGCTTAGGCAGGAGAAATGGTATCAAACCTGCCTGATATTTTTAAATGGCAAAAAGGCTAAAGAGGGTAAAGCAAAAGCAAAAAGTTCTAGCATCTGTTTCTTCGATTGTCACTGGAAGAGCTTGATAAACTGGCCTTCTGCGGATGCCTTTCAAGCATACAGTTCCCATAGCACATGCAGTGTTTTCCACACCCCAGTGTGTCCAAAATGTGAATGGTCTAATTACATACATGGGTCAGACTGAGCTGCCATAGGTATATTTTATTAGCTTTTGGGTGGTCCTATAAAACTTCTGAATCAAATGTTTCTAAGTATTAGGTTTGCAGGGGGGGGGAAAGCCTTAAGTATAATCTTGTGCATTTCAGCCCAAGAGAAAGGCAGTAATTGAAGTGAAATGTTTAAAACAGTCTCTCTCTACCACAGAACATGTACTAAGTTTTATTGTAATAGAAGCACCACAAGCCACTAGAACAGCATAAACTCCCATTTCATTCCCTTTTCACTTGCTCATATGGCAACTTTCAATTTTTTGACTGAAATTTTCCAGGTTTGATCTCTTCCCAAAAGTTTTGGGAAAGTTTAAAAAAATAATTCAATTCCTACTTCTGTGGAAGTAAGCTTACCAACAAAAAATGTTTTCTGACATGTAATATCATTAAGGTATGGCAGCATATGATCACCAATAACTACATTTTGCAACAGATTCTCAGCGTAAGCCATCTGTTACACCACTGAAATCCCCTGGCCTTTCCAGTGACACAACAACAACACACATTTATTGGATGTTGGGAGGGGCTGAGGAAAAGTTGTCATTGAAACAGGTTGCACAAGTGACTTCAATTGGAACTTGATTAAAAATTCTATTAAAATATCCTAAAAATCCAGTTGACTCAACAGCAGTATTTTTTC
Source organism: Pelodiscus sinensis (assembly GCF_052426305.1). Taxonomy (NCBI): domain Eukaryota; kingdom Metazoa; phylum Chordata; order Testudines; family Trionychidae; genus Pelodiscus; species Pelodiscus sinensis. Next base: position 154,768,973 of record NC_143053.1, read on the forward strand.
TGAGAGAGAGAGAGAGAGAGAGTTACAAAAACCATGTGGCTTCATTTTAAGGTAGTAATCATGGATGGCTCCCACTGACTTCAGTAGCTACAGGTTCTAAAATGAAGCCTTTTTTTCGTTAGCAGATATGACCGAAACAGAGCAGAACTGCTGAAGAAAGCACCATTTTCAGCATCGCTTTTCAGATTAGAACTACACTTTAAAATAGATTCCAGATGCAGAACCTGAAGTTAGCACTTGTGTTATGCTCTGAGTGAAATATTTACTCAAAGTGATGGTGATCTTAACAGCATTTAACAATTATATAAACTACTATTTAGATTGTAATTAGAACATTAAATTGCAGTTTCCCTTTTTCTCACAATCCTTTTGCTTATGAAATTTTGACTAACCAGTGCACCTGAGTAATGCTAGCAAAAAGAAAGTTTTCCTATAGTCCAACTGTTAAAGAAAAAATGCTGTCACACTGAAATTTGCAGTGTGCACTTCAGTTTTCAAAGTACAGACAAAAATAATTACATTACATACCTGCAAATGTTGTTGTTCTTAAGATGTATGATAGATCTCCTCATTTTGGTTTAGGAATCTCAAGCTTTTGGTTTATAGCAGCCAGGAATAATCTGTTTAAAAGCCGCACCATAGAGCTATAACAGGTCTCAGATATACATAAGACCAGAGCCCTCATTTGCTTCCTTACTAGGGAGGCACCTTTAAATAGAGTAGTACAAGCACCCCAATCTAGTGTAGATGGTAGAGGAATGGGAACCTATTTAAAATACACTGTACTTTTACTACAGGCTATACTCAAGCTACAATGTAAGAGTTCTGATGTGTGACTATATAATAGAAGAACCAAATTTAAACAGCTAGAATGTGAACTGCAAAATAGTAAAACTCTGGGGAGTTTACCATATACTACTCCTTTCTAGTAATACCTTTCACCTTCAACCTAAGAATTCTAATTTTTACAATGATAATGAATAATAGAGGTTTATCCTGGTACAGAGACACAAATTAGGTGTACGGTATGCCTGTACTGCATTCACGGGTATGAACACAGGCTCAGTAATACCTGAGCTAGGTTTAATCCAGCTAATTCAGGTGCCGGATCAGAGAAACTACAGCAATTCATGCTACACAAATCCATGCTACACAGAACCTGGAGCAATTACTCAAGCAGCAGCAGCTGTCATGCACATGCACTGTCATGGTTTCACTCCTCCAGTACCCATCCCAGCCTGTTATTAAAGCTAGTTTGCGGCAGTGTACTCAACTTTAATACATGCCCCTGGACTGCAGTATAGACCAGGCGTGGGAAAGAGCCTCCAGGAGCTGGATCCGGCCTGTGGATGCCCTGCTGCTCCCCCGCCCCCAGGCCAATTGAAACTTGCAGATGGGGGAGCATGCAAAGTCTCCTCCTGCTGCAAGGGGTGCGTGGCACCTAGAGGGAACTACCAGTTGTTCAGAACAGCTGGTGGTTTTCTCTAGGCACTGAGAGGGCAGGTGGCAAAGACTTCACATGTTCCTTCCGCCCTCAGGCCGATCAGGGTCTGTGGGCAGGGGACCATGGAAGTGTTCTGGCCTTGCCCCTTCTTCCCAAGGCCCCATCCCTTCCAGGGCAGTCCAGGGCCACTTCAAAAATTTGTGAAGTGATATTCCCCCCCCCTTCTAAAATTATTGACCCCTTCTGGTATAGACAGACCCTCAAGCAGCATTCTGACTTACCAGAGCTTTCCATAGAGGACTGTACAAAAGCCAGAATTGAAACCTGTGTCTCTATATTTAAGTTCTGCATTTTAGGCCCCATCCCACCCTTCTATACTAAAGTTGGCTTCATTTCCCCCCCCCCCCCCACTTAATATTAGAAACATCAGATATTTTTGCAGAAGACTTAGGATGGGGAAATTACAAAAGGCTGAAACCCAATCTAATGCATTTTCAGTCATCAGTTGAAGGTTTTATATATTGATGGCCACAGTATATCTGAGGAACTTGGTCATTTTAATGTTATTGATTGTGTGTCACATCTGTGCCAACAGTGAATTTATAAGCTGTTTATAAAGAGTAAACAATTAACAGATTTATAAGCATGTTAGACATAAGGTGAAAGTGTTATATAAGCTGTTGTAAGTCATGTAAGAAACCAACTGCTATTGAATTCTAACAACTGGTAAATCATTTTTGAGCTATAATTGCAACTGAATTATATGGTCTATTTATCCCCAAGAACCCAGGGAAATATTTTCTCCCATGCCACCGACGGGGAACTGAGGCAGAGAACTGAAGTAGTTTGTCCAAAGTCACACAAGATGACTTGGACTGAATTAAACCTGGTATCCTATGTCCCGGGCCAATGCTCTAACTACTGGGCTATATTTCTTTAGGATATGGAGAACTGAAGGTCACATTTTAGTCTAGTAAAAAATATACTTGAATAGGTTTAAATTAAGGATCTGATCTCATCAGTGAAAAGGATAAAGTTAACTACAAAAATTAAATGCATCCATTACTGTAAAGGGGCATAAGGAAGAACTAATCAATTCTAAGTAACTGAAAAAAATCCTTATAGCAGAGAAACAGAGACTACGTATATATTCATCTCAGCAGATAGATCTCTGCATTAGACAATTTCCTCACAAATTTCATATCCAGACTAAAGTAGAGAAGATTACAATAGTTCACACCGGAGGCTTTGACACATGAATCCCTGTTCTATTTCTAATGTTCAGATGGTCAGTGAAGTAATAAGCTACGTCTGTACTATGTTAAATTGCAGTTAATTTACTAGTCAAGCAGTCGATGAAATTTCCATCGACTAGTCGATAGGAACTTCCACATTCCTCCTCTGAAATGTACAAGACCCTCCACTGCCCCTTGAAGTACCCGTTCCCCCCCCCTCCCCCTTGGTGCCTCTGATAGAGGCAGTGGGGGAGGGGAGAGAGAATCAACTAGCAGACTGACGATCTGATAAGCATTTGCTTATCGGATAGTCAACTAGTCTAACATCCTTACTTTGTACCCAGTGCATTTTCCAGGTCTAGCAGCAGTTTACCAATCAAAGTAAATCTGGCCTATAAACAAGGTAGAGGCACTAGCTGTGTGGCAACTAGTATGGAAGAATTCTATTTTTCTTACCCAACAAAAGTGAAATAGCTGATACAAACAGGAAAAAACCCACTAGGCAATTACAATGAGCTCAGAAAAAATCTGTACATGAGTTCTGTACAGAAGGGAACTATATGTCTATAGAAGTACTCCTTGTCACCTTGAGGATCAGAAGATTTTAATATCACTTATTATAATCTTATTTCAAACCAAAATGAAGCTAAGAAAGGTCTCCACCACAGTGACTTATCAGATTGCTTATCGACACCTCTTTCAAAAGGTGATTCAATTTAATTAGTTCTACACATTCTAAAGTATTTTGCTGCTTCCCCATAACATTCAAATGAATGAGGCAATGGAGAATATCCTTTTCGAAAGAGAAGTCTTGTTTAAAGACAAGTTGATCTCATATTATTTAGAAAGCATAAATGCCAAGGAAACAGACACGTCTGTCCATGAGACATTTCAGGATTAAGTGCTGGTGCAGAGGCATTTTATGAATAACTAGGACAGATATTCAAAATAAGGAATTCTCAGCAGGCTGTGAACATAAAAAAATTACCCATCTATTGCAAGAGAAGACCAACTATCTCGTAAGCAACCCCAGAATCCACCTCCACACCTTCAGAATGGCCCTTATATCCTATGTTGGCAATCCGGTCGCTCCCAGGGTGGACAGAGTGGACGCCAGAGGTCAAACCTGCCACACTCCACTCCCCAGAAACCTCAACTAGAGATGGAAGTGGTTAAAAATAAGGAGCCTCCCCAAAAAAAGCTTTAGTGATTTGAGTCTTAAAATTAACTTTTACTAAACTAGTTAAAGGATTACAGAGCTACTCACTATCAATCAGCAAGGGAGGAATTAATGAAGTCATATGTCTCCCCACAAGGCACACACAATTGACATTTTGTGATAAATCCTCTTTAATCCAAGAACTAAAGAGAGCTCAAAGGCTACCAATAACTAGAAGCTTGAGATCCATAAACAATATGTGGAGAACATATTTTAGAGAAAGAAAATGCATATTTATGTAACAGTCCTCATTGTCAGTAATTTGTTTAATCTAACAAATATTTGAGCATAGATACAAGCTGAACCTCTCTAGTCTGGTATAATCAGGGCCTGACCAGTATCGAACCAGAGAATTTGCTGAGTCCTGAGAAGTCAATATTGTTTACCAGCACTGCCAATACTTACTGGGCTCTTAGAAGACATTTCAGAGTAAAATTAGAGTTAATTACAGCACAGAGTCAGAACTGGTGGCGGTAATCAGACTTTGTGGAACTGTGGGAAACTTGGCCACACTCATAAGAAGCAAATATCTGACAACTAAAATCATGCCAGACTATGTATGTTGCTGGATTAGAGAGCGTTGAACTAGAGAGGCTCAACCTGTACTTAAAAATTAGAACTACTCAAATGTTTATTATGGATTCACCACCTAGAATTTTCACATTAAATTCTTTTAATTCCCCCAATAGCTCTACTCCCATGGTATCCAACCAGTTCTGAAGTAGAAGCCACTCTAGTGGTTACTGCAATAGTAAGCTAGCCACACTCAAATGGCCAAATAGCCACATGTGGCTAGTTTGCTGGACACAACAGCTCTACTGGAATCTCAATTTTACCAAAAATCTTTTAGCCTATGGGAAGAAGCAAAAAAAAGGAAAACCTTCCCTGGCACTGCACCACACTCCTAAATTCCAGGCAGCCAAACAATTCTATGCTAGCTTATAACAATTATTATGGAGAAGTGAGAAAAGTCATGGCATTCCTAAATCAATAAAAACAGCTGGGGAAAAAAGAGACCTTAAAATGGGAAAAGGTGTCTTCTCAAAACATCGGTTTACTAGTGACACTACAGCTCATTAATTCAACCTTACTAGGATTCACACTTGAGATTCAGTTTGCACATCAATCCATTACACATGCTAAAGTTTTTTATACAGATTTGTCAGTGTGAAAGAAAACAGCTGACTCCAGAGGCACTGGCACAACTACATATAGGGGGGACATGATAGCTGTTTTCAGGTCTCTAAAAGGGTGTCATAAGGAGGAAGGGGAAAACTTGTTCATCTTGACCTCTGAGGATAGAACAAGAAGCAACGGGCTTACACTGAAGCAAGGGAGGTTTAGGTTGGACATTAGGAAAAAGTTCCTGTCAGGGTAGTCAAAACACTGGAATAAATTGCCCAGGGAGGTTGTGGAATCCCCATTTCTGGAGATATTTAAGAGTAGGTTAGATAATTTAAGAGTAGGTTAGATAAATGTCTATCAGGGATGGTCTAGACAGTATTTGGTCATGTCATGGGGGCAGGGAACTGGACTCGATGACCTCTTGAGATCCCCTCCAGTCCTAGTATTCTATGATTCTATATGTATCTAATAGCAGAACATCTCTGCCTACACTACAGGATAGACAGTGTCTCAGAAGTAGTTTGTGACAAGTTCTTGAAAACGTATCAACTAATTCAAAAACTGTTGAAACTTCTGTTTTTCAATGTATTTTTAGAAGAGTTATGCATCATTCATGCCATATGGCACAACTATGCTTTCTGAAGAAGTATAAAAGTGACTATGAATAGTTTCACTACCCTAGCATTTTGTAGAGTAGTCAGGGCTGACTACATAGGTCATGATGTTCCAATGGTACTCATATACTTAGAGGTAGATCATCATACTTTAGACATCTTCCTTATCAAGGATCCTTGATACAACAAATGGTTCACAAGCCTGCATAAAACAAGCTTGCATTCTCATGCCCAAGACAATAAAAGATTACTAATCTTAAAGTAAAGGTGTGTGGATTTTTTCTTAAGAGTTACCAACTAAAAAGGGCAACTACAGGATTTATGAAATAGCTGTTCAAAGGCCATTTTAACTTTATTCTTCAATGATTAAAAGGCAGGAACAATATGTTGGCCTTCCCAAATTTAAGGAAGTAGAAACTGATACTATGATAAGTTTGTGAAAATGGAACATTTTGGTAGAAGTCATTGCATACAATAGTGTTGCTCATTACTATATTTAGCATACCGAACTCAATGATATTCAGAACAGTCCTAAAGTAAAAAATTAGGAGAGATTTAATCTGTAAACATCTGAATACAGTGATTTTAAGTACAGGCAATGAAGCATGTTATTTTTTTTGTTTTGCCATGCTATCCCATTTGCAATCCAGTGACATTTAACTATCTTCGGCACATCTGAGATTGATTTGTTTAGCTTTTGGCCAGTTGTGATCATGTAAAAAATGCTATTGCAAGAATAGCTTTCTCCCTCCCACAATTTTATCATGAATTTGCTTTGCAGGGAGTCCAATATCTATTTGATAAACACTTGAACAGATTTTCTAGAATTAGACCATAATGTTACTAAAAGTTGTATACAAATTATAACATATTATGCAAAACCCCAAAATATGGTTCAGCTCAAGCTGCACTGACTGAAGTCAGCAGATTAACAAAAGAGTGTTTGTTTTCAGGGCAACAGAGGGTAGGACCTTGAAATGCATCATGTCTTTCAAAACACTAAGTGTAAAAAGACAGGTGAACAGACAAGGGGAAAAACCTCTCTATTGTACTTGTGATGGACACATGCTGCAAGCTGTATTACATCCCAAAAGGATGTAACCTAACACCTGCACCAAGTTACTAGCAGTAAAAAAACAATGGCATTACTTTCAAAGCCTTTTTGTTCAAGTGACAACTTTACTATAAAATCAGACTGTTGACTTCTCTTGTTAAGGGTGTCACATTATAAGTGTTTTTTAACAAGACCAAGAGCTTTAAGATGTTGCATTTATTGAGAATGTTTTATTGCTAGACTCAAAGCTGGTGCATATTTCATTTTAGCAGATTAAAATGTGCAACTTCTAATCTCTAGGAAGAATACTGAAAAACACTTATTTTCTGCTTTAGGTATAAAAGACAGTTTGTGTTTGTGAGACAATGAAAAGTATCAGTGGAAGACACAAAGAGCACATTTTGATACAAGCAGTTAAAGCAATCTTTTCAATTTTCAAAAACAAGAGACAATACAGGATTTTGATTTGGATATTTATTTTTAGCAGGATTTGAGAACTAACGGATGGTGACATCATTAGGAGATACGTCCATATCCACCACCTGCAACAGAAGCTAGATAGATGTTAAAGAAATCATATTTAAAAGTTATAAAAATGACAGTACTTACCCATATCGGGGTTATGACAGTAACCTTATTAAATGGCTGGGTTAGCTTTTGATGCAAACACACATGACCAGTAACAACTTACCTACCAAGTTTCAAAATTCACTTATCAAATTTTAATTTGTATGCATACTTTACCTTGATTAACAAGTTGTTGGTTTAAAGAAATACCCATTGTAATTCTCCTGGTATTTAGAAAAAGTAAATAAAATAATGTAAAAAGTTTATATTGTTCTTTAGTGAAAAACTTACCTGTAATTTGCTTCAGAAGATAAGAGATTCATACATTTAAGCCTATACTCCAATTTATGACTGGCAGGAATTCCCCAGAGTTTCAAATTTTAATGCTATCAAACCACTTCAGCAGCAGATGACATGCACCCATTCCTGCTGAGAATACAGCCACTTACTCTTTTTACATGTCAAATACTTTTGCAAGCAGCCAGGTAGAAATTAGGGATATAAATGACTACTGAAATTGTTAACTAGTTAGACAGTTAAAGTTGTACCGTTTAACTGGTTAATAGATGGCTGGCCAAGTGCAAGGAGTCAAGAGGTCCTGCCTAGGCTGCTCTAGTGCAACTGAGGTTGAATACTGCCTACTGCTCCCACGGAGCCAGGGTCTTGCTAGCCCAATGTAGGCACAGCAGCAAGGATTACTCAGCCTGGTGCAATTAGCCGTCCAACTGGTTACCTGGTAAGCATTCGGGTAAGTCTAATGTTTATCAGATAAACGGTTAAACTTATACTTCCCTAGTAGATATTGTATAAAACATAATACCACAAAACTTTGCAAAGAAGGTGATGTTATAAATGTATTTTCTGTATGAGATGGGGATAATTTAAAAAATAATGTACCTATCTGAAAGAAAACTTCGGAAGTTTTCATCAAAACACTTTGTACTGTAGCAATAAGTTACTACAAAAAGCAAATTACAGAAACCCGGAAGTGCTCTGGGCAGCCGGACCATTGGAGCTGCTCTGCCCCCAGCTTCCCTGATTCAGCCGCTGCTCAAATTGACCAGCGGCTGAATCGGGGACGCCTAGGGCAGAGCAGCTGGAGTGCTGCTGGGTTGGTCCCATAGCGCTGCCCCTTGGAGCTGTGGGACCCAACCCGGCAGCACCCCAGCTGTCCCCGATTCAGCGGCTGCTGAAACTGACCAGCGGCTGACTCCAGGAAGCCCGAGGCAGAGCTGCTCTGCCCTGGTTTCCTGAAATCAGCCCCTGATCAGTTTCAGCAGCGGCTGACTTGGGTACACCTGGTACAGAGAAGCTGGGGTGCTGCTGGGTTGGTCTCGCAGCGCCACAGGTTGGTGCTACCAGACCAACCTGGCAGCGCCCCAGCTGCTCTGTCCTAGGCGTCTGGACTCATACGCTGCTGAAACTGACCAGTGGCTGACTCCAGGAAGCCCGGGGCAGAGCAGCAATGCCTCGGGCTTCCTGGAGTCAGCCGCTGATCAGTATCAGCAGCGGCTGACTTTGGGACACCTGGGGTAGAGCACCCCAGCTGATCTGCCCCAGGTGTCCCCAAGAGCAGCCGGGGTGCTGCTGGATTGGTCTCGCCGCGCCAAGGGTCGGCACTACCGGATCAACCCGGCAGCACTCCAGCAGCTCTGCTGCAGGCGTCCCCGACTCAGCCGCTGTTGAAACTGACCAGCAGCGGCTGAATCAGGGACACCTGGGGCAGAGCCAGATTATCGGAAGGGGGGCTATGAGGGGTCTGGGGTGGCATCCTCCGCACTCCACCCCAGGCCCCTCATAGCCCCCCCCTTCCGATAGTCCGGCAAATCTGATAATCCGGCACCCCCTGGGTCATGTTTGAGATGTTTCTACAGAGTATCTATAAGGTTGGAAACAAGTCCTTTTAGATAAGGACAAATCCAACAAATCTGAACTCGAGACACAAGGCTGAGTCCAAGTGACAGTAATTTGTAAGCAAATGGAGAAACTCTGCACTTCCATCACAAAGCTCTTTGACAAATGATCGGAAGCTAGGTACAGACAACATGCATATTCTAACTACAGCTTGGCATCTGAGAATTACTGAGAAACAAGAAATTCAGTCAGCTAGTGTAAGTACAAGTTCACTTGAAAAAGTCTGAATTATATATAATCAATGGCTCAAAGTCTTTACAAATTGATTATCTTGTGAAACCAGGGTATTTTAAGTGCAATTTATCATGAAACAGATTACTGTGCAACTGAAAAAAAGTAGGCTCTCTTACTTGATTGTGAAGAAAAAGAGATCATCATCAAGTAGGGAAATAAAATCCCAGTTAACGAGTTAACCAGTTAAGTGTTAAGCTGACCTAACATTTAACAAACTTAAGTGACATTTAGGCTGGAGACCCCTCCAGCCCAGCTGGAGGAGTCACCAGCCCATGGGACACCCAGTCCCTGCACTGGGGCCTGCCACTAGCCCCAGCAGGAGCAGCCCCTGCCTGCAGGTCACACCTAGGAGCAGGGCTCCCCTGCCCCGAAGAGCAGCCCCTGTCCGCGGCGGGCCCCGTGTGGCTGGAGGAGCTCCCAACCGGTAACTCTGAACGAGTAAGCATTACCCCATTTAGTGTGATGCTTACCGGATAACCTTTAACATCCCTAGTATTTTGTGAGGCCCCTCCCCGCCCAGGTTCTGGAGTGGGGCCAAAAATGAAGGGCTGAGTGTAAGGGAGGGGGCTGCCAGGGAGTAGGCTGAGGGTGCAGAGGCTGGGAAGAAAACTGAGTGCAGGAGTGGGCTGTGGATGTGGAGTCTGGGCATGAAGAAGGGTGTGAAGGGATGGGTGCCCTACCTGGCATAGCTCCCATTTACAAAAAGGTGGCTCTGCACCAACAGCTAACTTCTGGAGTCGAGTTGTCTCTGCAGATATTAACCTGATAAAGCATGGAACACTTTAGAGGTAGTATGCAGAATATTTAAAACCTCAACTCCCTCAAGATACTAAGAGGGGTAATTGGCTTCATGAAAGGCGATTAAAAATAACTATTATAATTGAAGCATGTGTCAAATTAGAAAGCTAGAGATGTTAAATTACGGTTACCAAGCTAATCTGAAGCTAATCTGGTGTGAACAGTTTGCATCGACTATATGATTAGTCGATAGGACCACTATTCAGCACCCCAGGGAGCAGCTCCGGGAGCTTCCTGTGCTGCAGCTCTGCATTTTAAAGGTAGTAAAGAACTGCCAGGCTCTAACTATATTTAAAATGCAGAGGTGCAGCATCCACGTGAGCTGGGCCTGCTCTGTCCCAGTTTCCACTGAGTCCAGCGGCTCCTGTTTGCAGTTGCCAGGCTGGCCATGGGCAGGGGCTGCTTCACAGCAGTCTCCTATCCCACCCCGCTGCTTCTGACAGAGGTACAGGGGGAAAGCAGGTGGCATCTCGGAGGTGGTGCTGGGGGGAACCGGCTTTTAAGCTGGCTTGTGCTCTCCCCCCCTCCTCCCGCTTGCTGCCTCTCAAAGGCAGCAACGGGGGGGGGGGGTGCACAGGGAGCACCGGGCAAGCAGGGACTCAAGCAGTACCACTCACCCTGTGTTCCCACTGCAGCATTTCAGCCTTTGAAATGTAACAAGAGCCCTATGTAGCAAGACACAGAGCTCTTGCTACATTTCAAAGGATAAAGCACAACAGTGGAAACTGACAGGAGTGGGGACTGCTTCAGTCCTGGCTCATGCCATTTCCCCACTGTGTGTCTTCCTCTGAAATGTACAAGAGCCGCAGCAGTCTCTGCCTCCCCTGTCCCCACAGAGATGGTGCTGGGGGGAACCAGCTTTTAGGCCACCTCCCCCCAGCATCATCTCCTGCTCCACCCCAGAGGCAGCAGTGGGGGGATTGGAGAAGAGCAACTAGTTGAGTCACTACTCGACTATCGGATAAGCTTAAGGTTATCAAACAGTAGACTAGTCGCTCACATCCCTATAGGTAATGGAAGTTTTAACTATTGTGCTCAATTCTGAAGGACTTCAAGACTCATGCTCTGTAATCTTTCATAACAACTTGCTGGACTGAGTGCAAGCTTTGTGTCAGTCCAATAAAGGTAGCTCTGGGACCAGGGCACTTGCAGCAACATTTGGATGTAGATCACACTATCAGCTAACTCATATTCCATTTTAACACATCAAAGACGGCTGAAGCACCTCAAAGCACTTGGACAGCTCTGCATTTTCTTCCAGGAACATTATGAACTTCTGAGGACTGGAAAGAGAATATGGTTCTTTATATGAAATTATGATACAATAAATTATGTAATGTAGTAATTTGGTACTATAAGGATTGAGATCTTAAAAATTCAAGCAATCAAAGCTTATTTCAGAACAGAAAAAACAAGCAAGACCTTAGCTGGGTGAAGAGTTAAGCTCCCAGATCTCATAAAGGAAACTATTTTGTTTGAACACAGATAAGAAAGCTTTGTTAAACTTAGGAACACCTGCACCAACCCCTTCTCCCCCCTCCCCCCACCCCCCAAAAAAAAATATGAGAACAAAAATCTTATAAACAAAGCTCAAAAAAGCAACCACTGAAGGCTACTACAGGAGGTTCCCCCCCCAGTGTAGAACCACCTGTTGATATAGTTGCATTACACCAGGTCTTTTGTTGGCAGTTACACCGATCAACAGTATGGGTTTACCCCAACTAAAGTATCACACCAATACAGTTTTTCGTGTAGACCAAGCTTAAAATAATAACCAAAAGAACTTTTCCAATATCAGAGGTAAAAAAAAAAGATATGAGCTGGATATAGAGGGAGAACTTTCCTTCAACATGAACGCATACCACATAACGTGGAAGTGGTGTAATAGTTTTAAAATTTTGAAGCTAGGGAATACCTGTTAGTCATATCCTAGAAGAAAAGACTTAGAAGTGGGCATCTATTTAATATTTACCTTTGAGAGAAAGTTTAAACCAACTAAACATTTATAACATATAAAAATTAGTTTCACGAAGAACACAGACCAAACTGAACAAAATAGTACGCACTTCCAACTTATGCTCTTTTTCTGCAAGGACTTCTTTTTGACATCGTAGAAAGTCTGATAACATTCGAGTTAATTGTTTTCTATCATCTATTTCAGCTGCCAACCTGCCATTGTAATCCGCCAGTACCATACAAGCATCATCTACCATCTTGGAAAGCTGTTCTCCAGATTCCTTATCTAAAAGACAAGCAAAGAGGAAAGAAAAAGTATACCAACACATTACTCAAATCTTGTCAGGTGATCTCACACTAACATTTCAATTACCGCATCCCCCTCTCACCTGTTATTCTGTCTAATAAGGACACATCCTGTACTTCTACGGGCAATGAAGCTATCCTCTGATGAACTGCTGCATCCCCCGAGGCTGCATTTTCTAGTTCTTGTAATGCTCTAATAAGATCTGCAGTCTGAAAAAGCACACAGGCATAGAACTGGTTTATTCATCAAATCCTGATGCAGAATGATGTCAGTGTCATTTCACAATGAGTTTATGTGATGTGATTTGACAATATCAATCTAAAAACTACTTTGGCAAAGTCAGCATTACCAATGTCTTCCCTCCCCAACTTCAAATAGGGAAAATATCAATATCTTTAATTCCCCATGGAGCAGAACTGCAGTGTTCCCAATTTTAAGATGGAACTTCCTGTTAAAAAGAGTCTCATTTTCCTTTAAATTCTTGCAATAGGACAACTTTTAAACATGAAGTACAAGGTTTATAGTTCATGACTACCAGGCGGCATCCTTCATTTTTACTAGGTACTTTTAAATTGCTTAAATTAAGTGCAACATATTAAATTACTTCTTGCTTAACTTTCCCTGTAGGTGAATCATAGCATAAAAGCACAGCAATAATTTCACTGGTAGCACATTCATAGAGCTGAACTTAAATCAAGTAGTAAAAATAAATTATTTGTGACAGTACTAAACTTTGATTCTCTTCACATATCCTGTTCTTAAAAACACACACCACAATTTACGGTTCTCACCGCTCCAGTTGAACTTAAAACCCTTCTGGGAAGAAAATGGGACATGACAAAAAAACATAAGCACAACACAGTGACAAGTATGAAAATTAGGAAAGACCTTGCATACTGAATGAAGCTGTTAAATAGTACAGTGATGGATCAAAATTTGATCCAATTATACAATGTTTTACATTTGCAATAGTCTTATCACAATATATTATTTTTCCACTATTAAACTTGTTTTTAAAAATTTAAAAAATATAAAACTAATTTTGAAACGTTTTTTAAAAAGTGTCAAATTTGCTACAATTATAAAATGCTATGGTACTGATGTAATTTGTAGCCAAGACACAGAAGTATTGTAATAAAGAAAAGAGTCCAGTACATGAGAAGACTGCTATAATGACTATTGTAAAATGAAAGTTAAAGGAAGAGTAAATTTTCAATTAATCTTCTGCCTCCCCACAAAATGTAGAGATTTACTTATGAAATGCTGCAAGAGCCAGCAGCACTGGGCCAGTAAGGTTCTTATACACCACTGGAGAACTATAAAGACCTTAAATGAACTCCAAAGAAGGCAACACAGATTCCATCAACATGGCAGAATCTTCTGGAAGCATAAATCTGGGCTAACGCACTGATACTTATGAACCACTCCGATGTAACGAAAACGCCTGCAGTAGAGCTGGAGTGCAAAATAGCCCATCCATATGGGCGGCTTCTGCAGCCAGCACAGTTTAGAGCAGCACTGAGGCTGCCCCAAATTACACCAAGGGTTGCGTTGCCCATGATAAGTCAAGGATTGGGGAAGAATAAAGGTGGTATACAGCCACCTTTACTTAACTTTCTAGCTCTGAGTGTTGATTAGCCCTTAAGGGGCTACTTATAATGCAGAGTTGTTTCAGTATTACTCAGTGACGGCAGTTTCAGATTTTTTAAATATAACCCAAACCTTATGAAATAATAAAAATGTATGAACACAAGAGACTTCTACCTGTGGAGGGTCACTTGGAGAACTTTGTGCTGAACAGTTATTTTCATCAACTTTTATCTGTTCAAATATGCGCTTTCTGCCCTTTCTGTCACCATCTAAAAATCAAAGTAGAGACCTAAAAATCAGTTCAGGAAATAGTAACATTTATATAAAAGACTGAAACACGTGCGCACAGAATACTTACACAAAGCTTGTCTAAGTTGTTCTAATACATCATTTTCATATACCGATCTTTCTTCCCAGATAGAGAGCACTCGGCCAAGGTGCTTCTTACAACTCTCATCAGATTCACTGCGGGGGAAAATTATAAACTCTTCAATAAAAATGGTTAAAGTACAACCCAGTAATCAAGAACGCGGCCTTGCATAATCTTATACCAAGGACCTGAACCACTTCACAGAAATAAGAATTGAAGCTTCCAACACCTCTAAGAAATAAAGATCCTCATCTTGAAGAAAGAGAAGGAGAATGCGTAGAACTCAGCACATCCTTCTATACCTGTGGGTATCTGCCTCTGTGGATGTGAATGCAGAGATCCACAACTTATTTTTGCAGATAAGATGTTAATACAGATTTTGTATCTAGAACCCAGAGAATGTACATATATCCACTTTATATCCATGGATCTCCGCACCCACAGACGTGAATGTAGAGATCTACAGCTCATTTTCGTAAATGTAGATGCATCTGTGGATACCAATTTTGTATCTGCACAGGGCTCTAAAGATGTGACTTGTTCAAAGTAGGGAAGTTAACAGTTAACTGGCAAGGGCTGGAGCAGCCCCTCACCTGCTAGGGGCAGGGAGCTGCTCCAGCATCATGGGTCCCAGTTTAAAAATCAGCTCCTTGCACTGCTGCCTCTAAACTCAGGCACCCCCAGGGAAAGAAGCTGCTCTGGCATCCTGTGTGCTCTCCCTCCTCCCACTGCTGCCTCATAAGAGGCATCAGCGCAAGGGGAAGGGACACAGGTAGCTGAGCAGGGATCCGGCTCTTGGGAGAGCCAGCATTTAAGCTAGCTCCCCTCAAGCACTGGCTCACTCCGACATTGCTGTCTCCGTGGGAAGCAGCAGCAGCCAGGGGAAAAACAGCTCAATGGGAATCGGCACGCACGGGGAGCTCGCTTAAAAGCTGGCTCCCATCTCTGACCCCCTTGCTGACATTGATACAGAGGCACACCTGGGATCCCTGCTACCCCTCCCCCCCATGCCCTGGGTCCCAGCTGCTGGCTCCAGACCCCTTATACCTGCCAGGTCCCCTCATCCTAGCTTTGCTCCAAGCCCCAGCTCATGAGGACATCGGGTAGCATGGACAGGGGTTAGAGTTTTGCCTTTTAAAACCAGCTATTAAAAATATTCCAGCACCACTGGGCTTATGCTGAAGAAAACTGACAATTATGCAAGATCAGAGGAGCTTTTAAACTAAAAGGTGCAGTAAAAAAAAAAATTAAAAAATAGATTTCAGACCTAGGATAGTGTTTTACTGTACCTTGAAACGTGCTTAAAGGCCTCAACTATAACTGGTGCAAAGTCTTTTGTAAATTCTGGTCCTTTCCTTTTGCTGTTCTGAATGACATCATTGGCCAGATATAGGAATGTCAACTTCCTATTTGGTTTTGCTAATGAAAGAAAAAAGCAGATATATGCAACAATCCAAATAATTAGCAGCATAAAATGAATTTTGTAGGTTAACATTCAGTTAAGTTTCTTCCTACATCTTGTAGAGGATAAACACAAACTATCTAAAAATATAAAGTTCACTATTTCTATTAGCACCTCATGCTATTAATCTACTATATATTTGGGAGAGGTTGTCTGTTCAAGAACTCCTCCCAAACAACCAAATTTGGTATGCAGCTTCCTCTTATAATTTAAAGCACGGGTGGGAAACCTAAAGCCCAGAACCAGAATGTGAGGAGTATCTTTCTCTCTCTCAGTCAGGGACTACATCAGTGAGGATTTGGAGTTCTGGGGTTGTTTGGATTTTTTTGCTTCTCACTTGTGTGCAGCTCCCAACTGATTTTTCTATGGGTCAGTGGCCCTCAATCCAAAAACTGTTCCCCACCTCCTGATTTAAAACAAGGTAAAGGGTTTGGCTGTGCCAGGAAAATGGGATGTGGTTGGAATGGGGATTTCCCCTCTCCCTAAAACGGAAAGGGAAGGCTCTGCTATATAACCACCACATGGGGGAAGCAGGGAATAGGTGATGGAAAGCAGGGCAAGTTATACTGTATAATGACTGAAGGGGGGCAAGCAAAGATCCAGGGATCGGGACCAGGACAACTATAACCTCTATGGGCCAGCAGGGGACAAGGATGGAGAAAGCTACATATTTGAGAGGTTTGTCAGTCTGTCCATCCCCCCAACTGGGGATATGCATCCCTCCTCTAGCTGAGTTCACTGGAGCTGCAGTGGCCATAGGGGGCTGGAGTTGACCCCTCTCTCTGAGGCAGCCTGAGTACTGAACACCTCATCCAAAGCCTCACCCCAGAGCAATGATTTAAATTAAAAAAAAAAAAAAAAAAAAGAGAGAGAGAGTTAAAGACCCAAGCAATACCAGGTAAATTTTCTAGTACTAAATCACAGCAACTTTCTATAACAAATTTGTCCACACAGATTTCAGCACTCAACACTGGGGCTACGTCTATACTGCTTTCTTCTGCCGAAAGATATGTAAATTCAGAGCTAATTTGCATATCTTCTGACCGTGTTATCAGAAGAGGTTTTGTCAAAAAAGAAAGTTTAGCTGCAGTTCTTAAAAAAAAAAAAAAACTTTTCCTAAAAAAATGAGATGTGCAGGGTTCTTTCGAAAAAAGGGTGATTCCCCCCCCCCCCAAAAGAACTGCATCTAAACTGCTTTATTTTTCAACAAAACCTCTTCCGATAACATGATAGGAAGATATGCAAATTAGCTACAAATTTGCATCTTTTCAGCAGAAGAAAGCAGTCTAGACGTAGCTTCAGAGACAGAAAGTCACAGTGGTTTTCTATCCCCCATAGTCATTTTAAGTACAGATATAGCAATAACTAATTTGAAGTTTGGATGTTCTTTACATTTTGTCAAGCCACAATTCGCTCTGACCACTTGCTTCCCCTCTCATTCTACCGTATTTCTCTGCTACGATAGCACACACACTGTCACTACCCACCACGCTCATCAACTCTTCACAACATAACACTTAGTCCCCTAAATTCTTTCTTTCCACACACTAAGCTTACATATTTTAATTTCAAATTTAAAAGCACAATATGTATTTAAAAAAACCCAAGACATTATCAACCACCAAAGCAAACTTAGTATGATCTTGTAGCTGTAATTTTAGGGTAACTTTTTCAACAGTGCTGCAGGGCATGTCTATGCTGCAATGTAAGCCCAGGGTTAGTGGGTCTCCAATCAGCTGACCTATACACAAAACCCAGGATTTGAGTGTTTACCACGATTGTAACCTGACATTAAGATTTTGCTAACCCAGTCTTGAATCTGAGATTCTGACATCCACACTGCAGCACACTGACTAAGTGAAATCAATCACATACCAGACTTTCAAACACCCTCCTGAAATACCCCCAACACTGGCATACTATGAGAAAGCTTGACTGTCCACATTGTATATTAGAGGAAGTTTCAACAGCCCACCAATACATCCTGGCAAGCTGTCATGATCTGTGTACCCAACTACTGGAGCCAGAACCTGGAGGAAGCACCTTTAGAAGACCTTTTCTTGCTTGTATTTTCAGTCCTGTGTCAGGAAAAAGATTTTGAGAGCAGATCATGACTATTTAAGTTGCATCTTCTAATCCACGAAAGGCACCTGACTGAGCTTATGATGGAGGAGGAAGAGGTGGTGGTGGCAACAAAGTACCAAGCATGGCAGACTCCAATGACTGATGGAATCTCATGACACTCAATACAACCACTCATGCCCCATAAGCAGACTCCTGGTGCAGGGCCACAAGCATAGGCTAACTGGATCATGTTGTCATGCTGACTTCGGGCATCATCCCAACTGACCTGCTCATCATGCACCATGACTGGATCTGTGCTTGAAGCACCCAAATTCCTCATAAAAAAGTGTTTCTGGTCTCTGGTTTTCTGTTCAGTCTTGAGATGTTTAATCCATTCTCTGCACTAGTCATCAGCTTAGTATGTTTGCACAGTGTCACCTTCATTATTTTCTGGTATGTACCATCAATCTTGGTATTCTTACAAAAATCCAGTTTTCCTGATCACACACCAGAGACTTATCATTCATGAGAACCTAAATACCATTGACTTTCACAGAGGGTTAGGTTCCTAATTACTTTTGAAAATAGTATTCCTTAGTTCCCAACATTCCCAGTCCACTTAGTTTCATTTTGCCTTCCCTCTCCATGTACTTTTCATTAATCTGTGCACTATTTCTTTAAAAATTAGTTCTAGTGCCCATGATCACAGACAATCAAAAGCTTGTCTTAAATTACTGATTGATTCATGATTATCTCTAGCTCTCCAAACCTGAGCATATCAAGGATGCTGAGTGATCTACAACCATCATACCAGCCCATACATATATTTATTCACTGTTGCTGAAAAGAATTTTCCCAAGTTATGAAGCATCATCTACACTTGCTACTGACCCCTTTTGGAGCATCCCTTGAAATGAGAGCAAGGAAAACATGAACGCTGAGGAAAAACTATGGGGTAACCAAAAAAGCTGATTTGACATTACATGAGACTTTGCCCAGGTAAAGCTAACATTACATCATTACTAGAGTTCAGTTCAGAGGATGGCAATCACAAACAAGAAAAAGTTGTCAGTTTGGTACATTTTTTCCCCAAAACATGATACCTGGAGGCTGTCATGTGTTCTCTGGAAAGTCACCTAGGTATTGCCCTAACACAGCAAAGCCATCTCCCCAGGAGCCAGCTAAATGTAACCAATACCACTAACCAACAAGCATTAGTTTATCAGTTAAACAAACATCCCTCACACCGAGACATCTGGCGAATACAAAGGAAAGGATTGGATGTTAAGGCTGGATCTATACTGACATTCTGAAAATGTGCAATTTTACTTCTTGCACACTAATGTTCACGTACAATGCCATGGGCAATGGGTATAGAAGCGAGGGGAGGCAATGCCTTCCCAGTGCTCAACCTCTCCCCTCTTCCTTATTCTGACAGCTCCTACAACAGGTTGATGCAGCTTATTGACTAGGGAGGTACTCTTCCCTAGGTGAATGTGTTAACTTAAAAGTTAAAATCTTTCCAGCTTGCCAGTCCAATTAGTGTAATATTGAACATTGTGAAAGAGCCATTAAGTGGAACAGAAACCATTTAACAGGCATGTGCCAACCATATCTACAGAACCTTAGTTTGAAATTTACTTTAAGTATTTAATTAATGTGTAACTTAAAAAAAAAAAATCACAGTTCAAAATCCTTGCATAGATATTTAAATGCACAATCTTAAGTATTCAGCTTTAGCATTAAGTGCTTAGATGTTCAGACATAGGGTTTTTAAATAAATTCTGCGGTATATTTAAAATAAAAATCAGCTTAGAAATACTGACAAAAAAATGTAAAACAGAAGAGCTGCATCAACTATTCCGTAATACTTCATGCTATATTCAGCAGAACAATTGACTTGCCCTTACTACAAAGTTTTTGTAAATAAATCTCTGAAACTTCAGGGTATACCAAAAAAAAGACTTTTTATTCCCAAATGTAGTGTTTTTAATTAGTTACCTTCTGCATGTTCAGTGGTGGAAGCTCTTGCCGTGATCACACTCCCAGGTAAACTTGAACATGTACACAAAGCCTAAATATGGCATCCAGTGGAAAACATGCTCCATTTTCTTCAAAAAGAAATTTTAGAAGACTATATTTTCCAAATGCATTTGCTACATTTGGTTTGGCTGGAATAGGTGAGTAAAGAGAAAAAGAAGACAGTGGGGAGAGGGCAGGACCTGGACCAGGGGTGTATGCTTGGGCCACAAGCAGGGAAGGCAGGCTCCTCCCAACAACAGCTTCACCTACAACCCATGTGTAATGCCCTCTGGTTACCTAATTGCAGTTACTGGCACAGGTCCCAGAAGTAATGGATTTTAGAACACCTCAAAAGGCAATGGTGTACTGTGGAACAGTTGCCCCATCTGGATCCATCCAAACCATTTCAATTACATCCATATTATCACTAAATAAATGCTGAATGAAACAGTTCAGACTAAACTATTAGTAAGACATTGAAAGAAAGCCTAGAGTCCAAGAAGTGTATGGCAGGCAAACAATTTAATACCCATTGTTTGTTACATGTATGCTAGGAGAAACCATATGTTCTTAGCTGGTCTTATAAATTCCAGACAAAGCCTGAGAATGGAGTAACTGTTCTCTGGTTATGAGAATATGTTTGGTGATCTGGTCTGATTGTTTGTGATCCTCCACAAGACTTAGAAAAGGTAATGGGAATGCTTTTTTATTTTCAGGCTCTTCTGACTACTGGAGCATTTTTTCCATGGTCTGACCATGCCTGAAGAGTCAGCACTGCTGATGCAACAAACTGACCATCAAGGATATTACTGACACCCAGGTGTGACTTCCCAGGTTATTCCAGCCTGTGTACAAGTAGCTACACAGCAAGCCTCTACCCAACTTACTATGTGCCATTGTGACTTCTGGGGATACAGCCCATGGTTCTTTGTGTACAGTAAACAGCACCACCATGTTCTGTCTCAGTGAACTACAGGAGATTATCCATCCTACTTGGTACACTGGAGGAAACTGAAACAAGATAATGTGGGACTACCGGCACCTTACAACAATTTAGTCCACATTCTCATGGCATAAAAGTACTTCTAGCCTGAGTGAAACCAGAATCCAAACCTTACTCCCTATGGTCTCTGCCATGCCAGCTGGCCCAGACTAAAAGCATCACTAAACAAAGATGAGAAGTTTGTGAGCGCTGATGGGAAGGGGGTGGTGAGGTTGGCACAACATTCAACTAAGAACTTAACTCTCCTCATTTAGACCACTCCTGCCTTGGTTTTAGCCCAAGTCTCTCTACCATACATACAAAACCTTTGTCAGTGTGGCTACGTCTAAACTACACCCCTCTGTCAGCAGAGGGATGTAAATTAGACATATCGAAAGCACGGATTTAAATATCCTGCGCTTCATTTGCACAATGGCAATCACTGCTTTTTCTTGAAACGGGGCTTTTCGAAAAAACAGCAGTTTAGACGGGGCATTTTCGACAATGCCCCATTTTGAAAGATCCTGTACTCCTCATTTTTTGAGAAGCACCATTTCGAAAGATCATGTACTTCACAAAAAATGAGGAATACAGGATCTTTCAAAATAGAGCATTTGTCGAAAATGCCCTGTCTAAACTACTGGGGGTGGGGGGTTTTCTAAAAGCCCCGTTTAAAAAAAAAAGTGGCAGCCGCCATTATTCAATGGAAGCGCAGGATATTTAAATGCTGGCTTCATTTGCACTTCCAATACATCTAATTTACATCCTTCTGCCAACAGAGGGGTGTACTTTAGATGTATCCTGTATTTGTTAGGCTCTCTTACCCAGCTGGAGGTAAAAGTTAGAACTCACACTTCACTGTAAGATAGATTCTAACCTCTTTTCCTACCCTGCCATGTGAAGACAGACTGTAGTCAAACAACAGTCCTCTAATGCCTTTGTAAGGGACATTTTTTTCCTGCTTTTGTACCTGCTCCCTTCCTCTGCACTGAAAGTCATCTATTAATTTATATACTCTTGGTCAGTTTATAAACACATTACGTCCAGCCTTCTGCATTTCTACACAGCTCACTTGAACAGTAAGTTCACTCAATACCATAATTTCTCTCTCTCACACACACACACACACAAATCGCATCTCCAAGAGTCTGGCAGAGGAGGGGATTACATGGAAGGCATGTCAGTGTACAGAGAATACAAAAATGCACCAGGATTAAAAAGATCACCATGGTGGAAGCTCTTGAACATGTACACAAATGACAGAGTTATGATCATACGTCTAAAGTTATTCCTAGTATAAGTTAGGTAAAAAAATTAAAAATGAGTGAAACACGTTTAAACATACGTTACAGGAGCATTCAGCATGTGTGTGCCAAACATTTAAAGGAAGTTTCTAATGAGCATATGTATCTGATAAATATATTATAGGACACATTCCAGAAGTCTACAGTCAATAGACAGTATCAGTAATTTCATAATATGATGAATTCTAGGATACTTGCATTTAGTGTTTTCATTAGTTATAGTCAAGAAGCATTAGTAAAAAGTATGTTACATAAATCTGAGGGAAAGGTCCACAGCCGTATAGTTTATGAATCGTAATTCAAAATTACAACACACTCAGATGTTGTTTAAACTAAGGGACCATAAATTCATCAACAAATTCCATCGTCTTTCTGGTAGCAATAACCCAATTAAAAAAAAAAGATATATTATACACCATAAGAATGGAGCAAATTTAGTATCCTAGTTTGAAATAATTCTAATAATTTACATCCTTCCAAATGCTACAAATATAATTCTATGAAAATCAACAATTGCATTTTAACAGTTTTCCCATGAATTTATGTATACACACCTCTCCACACAAAAATGAAAGATAACAGCTAAAAACTAAAAGTGATATACCACTCTTCACAACTTTACAAAGTTATTTTAATCAAGTATTTCAATCCAACCCAGGTCGCCACAGTCTAGGCTGCTTCAGTCTCCACCCTCCCCTCCCTTCTGCGCTGCTGCTTCTGCTACATAGGTGTCAGGGGAACTGGCTTTTAAGATGGCTCTCCCTCCCCCCCCACCCTCTGATACAGAACCAGCAATGGGGGGTGGAGGAGGGGAACCCGAGTAGTCGCTTACATACCTAATCTGAATCGCTCCTGGGTGGCCACCCAAGCGCTCAGTTTACAGGGAACACTGACTGTAATCATGTTTACATAAATGAACAAGAGCACTGAGGTGAAATTTACCTAACATACTCTGGACAAGGAATCTAAAGGAAAGAGAAATAGGAATATGCTAAGCATAAAACCCAAAATATTAAAGGATCAATACTTTAATAAGAAGTTTTAAGAGGACAAAAAAATTAATATAACTAATTTACTCCAAAGAAAGACAGGTTGAGAAGTTTGTCTTCCCATTCCAAAGTTTGTATTTTGTCACTCATTTTGCTAGTTTTAAAACAAACTGCAAGAGATCACTATCAGAACCAGAATCTCATGGGCTTAGGCTCCAGCAGACGTTAACATCTAATAAGTATCCAGCTTAGAAATGTTAAGGACTCGTTGACTATCTGATAAGCAAATGCTTATCAGAGAGTTGACAGGATAGTCAACTAGTCCTCCCTTGATGCCTCTATCACATAGAGGCAGCAAGGGGGAGAGAAGAGGGGAGTGATTCAAAGCAGCAGCGCTGCACAGAGCCCAGGTCAGCTGGGGAGTCCCCAGAAGAACCTGGACTTCGAGTGGTGTTGTCCCTTTGAAACGTCCCCTTTTAAACAGCACCCTATCAACTACTCAAATGGTTGATGCAAAAATGCATCGACTATTTGATTAGTCAATTACACAATACTTAACATTTGTAATCAAGCTATTTAATAATATATCAATGTCTAAATACTGTCTCAGTACCCCAATTTCAACATAGTCTCGAGACTCCATTACACAATTTTAAAAGTACAGGTGCCACCGACAAAAAGGAACAAGAGTCTGAGCTAATCTTTAATACTGAAGCCATTTAAGATGAAAACTAGGCAAACTGTTGTCAGGACCAGGAATGTCAAGGGGTAACTGGTTAACCAGTAAGCATTTGCCTTGAGGGCATGTATACTAAGGTAAGTGGTTAACCAGTGCCTGGGCAAGCAGACCCCTGCCCATGGCACAGGCTAACCAATTAACATTTTATATGGGATTTTACATCCTAAGTCAAGACACGCCATGATCATTCTACTCATTAGCTAAAAGAATCTAGAGAAATTAGTCTTGCATTGTACTGTGCTCCTAAGATTGCTCAGCTTTATCTCTGGTGATGGCAAGTCCATAGCTAGGGTCATCCACAAGAACAAGTTAGGACATAAAAGGTTGTATTGGCTAAAGACACTGGTTTGGGACTCAGGAGATACTGACTGGGGAACCTTTTTTGGGCCAGGAGACACTGACTCTCAGAAAAAGTCATTTGGGGGCTGCACACAGTGAGAACCAACAAAACCAAACCTCACTGACGTGGTCCCCAACTGAAATCGAGAAAGATGCTTCCCACATTCCCTTTGCACACCAGAGCCTAGAAAGACCCAGGCTAGTGGATTTATGTGCTCCATCCCTGCGGGGAAGGGACAAGGGCGGGGGGGGGGGGGGGGAGAAAGAGTCACGAAGAGAAGGAGGGGCTGCAAATCAACTTAATTTTTCCCATCAATTTTGTTGGGCTGTTGCCTTACTACTTCTACACCAAGAGTGGCCAACCTAAACCTGAGAAGGAGCCAGAATTTACCAATGCACATTGCTGAAGAGCAACAGTTATATGTCACCAGCCCTGATCATCTCCCCATCACCACTCTCAGCACATCCCGCCCACTGGCAGACCCACCTAACAGTTCCTCCTTCTCCATCTGCCCACTGTTATCAGCTCTTTTTCACTGGGAGACACTGGAAGGGGGGAAGCATGGGTGAGACAGGTTCAGTGGAAAGGGTACAAAGTGGCAGGATCTTAGGGGAAAAAGGTGGAGGAGGACAGCATCTAGGGCAGAGCGAACACCTTCCGGCCAAGTAGAAATTTGGCACCTGTAGCTCCAGCCCTGGATTTGGTACCTATGTAAGGAGCTGCATATTAACTTCTGAAGAGCTGCATGTGACTCTGGAGCCACAGGTTGGCCACCCCTGTTCTACCCCATCTCCTTCCTAATGAAAAACTCACTCCTGACCTAAACTCTTCTTCAAATGTCTAGATACCCACTATGTAGAGGTATCTATGGGAAGAGTAAACGCAAAAGTTGCCAGACAGAGCAAATTATAAGCAAAAGTTACTTCTGGTACTATGGCCAGCGCCTGTCCTTGCAGCTGTAAGTCTACAATTTGCTTACTGGGAAAGACTACATGAAGGGTGAACATGTTAGCAAGGTGAGAAACCTCAAACTAAAAAAGTCAGTCTGAAATATAGTCAGTTTACAAAAAAAAAAAAAAAAATCAAGCAAATAACACTTTCCTCTCACACTGAGTCCTCCTGCTCATCTCTGAAGTTACATAATCATTTCTCTAATGTATTACCCTAGAGCATCAGGGGGTAGCCAAGTTAATCTGTATAGGATAAACTTTGAAAACAACAAATAGTCCTGTAGTATTTTAAAGACTAACAAAATATGTAGATAACATCCTGAGCTTTTGTGGGCAGTTACTGCTGGGAAAGAGGCCCACACGAACAGCAATTCGCCTGCTACACTGCAAAACTGATTAGACACAAAACCAGATCAAACGTGGGCCGTCAACACCCAAAGGGAGAAACAAGTGTCTTGCCCCGTGGTGTCCAACACGCTAGCCACACGGGGCTATCTGGCCGGTTGAGCTCTCGCCGAACAGGGTGGACACACTGGTCTTCAGTGCCGCCAACAGGCAACGGCGGGTTATCTGTGAAGTTAACTGTCCCTACTCTCCCAGTCTCTCTGACGAGAGGCGCCGACGCAGCCGGGGGAGTCTCCCCGCTTCGCAAGGCGCAGACACCAACACTGGAGCAGCGGCCCCCCCCCCCCGCAGGGCGGCCCCTCCCACCGCGCGCGCTAAGACGCGCAGCGTGGCCGAGCTCGCAGCTCCCGCCCCAGGGGAAAAGCCTCGCGCCGCGGAGAAAGCCCCGAGCGGCGGCCCCGCCCCCAGCAGCAGAGCCAGGCCCAGGGAAGCGCCAGGGCCCGCGGGAGGCGGCGGAACCAGCCTGCCCGGCCTCACCTTTGCGCAGCTCCCGCTCCCAGACGGTGACAATGAGCCCCGAGTGCTTGCGGTGGTGGATGAGCCAGAGGCTCAGCGTCTGCACGCTCTGCTGGGAGTTACTCAGCTCCGAGAGCTTCCGCTCCAGCGCCGCCTCGGAGAAGGCCGACATGCCGCCCGACACAACCCGGCCCCACGCAACTAAAATGGCGGCGGCCCAAACCACGACTCCCTCGGGCCAGCCCCCTGATGTCACTTCCGGGGCGGGTCCTGGAGAAGGGCGGGGCCGAACGGTCCACATCCGGGTGATATATTAGCCCCGCCCCCTGCCGGAAGGGGCCTCGCGTGCCTTACGCCTGGCGTGTGGTGGGCGCTGCGTTCGGGCCCCGCTGCCGAGGCGGCGTCTCCGCCTTGCAGAACCCCGGGGTCTTTCCGGGGCAGCGTTTGCTGCAAAGCAAGTGAAAGGCGCCAGCGGCCGTTTCGCTATCGCTGAACGTTTCGCTAGTTCCGTTGCAGGGACACGGTGCATTGCACGCCTGTCCCTGCCTGCCTCCCTCCGCAGCCCTGCTCAGCCAACCCCCACAGGGGTTTTTTGTTTTAAGGAAAAAAACAGTGAAATTGCTCCAAAAGTCATGAGATACTTTGAAAATATATTAGAGGGGCTGACTTGGGTTTTTTTTCCCCGCGCTTCTGTTTTTTGAACTCCCCATATCAACCCCCCAGAATAGGTCTGTGACTATTCCTATTGCCCGTTCTCTCAAGTGTATTGACTTTAGTGAGTAAGACTCTCAGTACAGGATCCTTGTGGCGGCTGCCTGTTGGTCTGGAGTCTCCAGTTTCTTCCCATACCTTAACATTTCTAATTAAGACTGTGTATTTTTGCTAGTCTCATAGGGTACATCTACACTTGCTCCCTAGTTCGAGCTAGGGATGCAAATGTAGCTGGCCGAAATTGCTAATGAAGCAGGGATTTAAATATCCCGCGCTTCATTAGCATAATCTCGCCCGCGCATTATTCCGCTCAACAGCTGATCGAACCAGGAAGTGTGCTCGGGGATGCGTTAGTTCGAATCAAACCCCTGGGTTAGAACTAATGCATCCCGGAGTGCACTTTCTGGTTCGAATCAGCTGTTGAGCACAATAACGCATGGGTGAGAGTATGCTAATGAAGTGAGGGATATTTAAATACCTGCTTCATGAACAATTTTGGTGGGCTACATTTGCATCCCTAGCTCAAACTAGGGAGCAAGTGTAGACGTACCCTAAGGGTACATCTACACAGCAGGGTTATTTCATAATAACTTGATGTTATTCTGAAATAACATAGTTGGCATCTACACTCCAAGCAGTTATTTCGACATAATATCGAAATTATGTTGAGCTAGAGGTCATCTGACTCCTGTAACCCACATTTTACAAGGAATAAGGGAAGTTGAAGGAAAAGTGCTTTTAGACAGCACCAAAGCCGAAATTAAGCTATTTTAACTTAGGCTATGCTATTGACGTAGCTCAAGTTGCGTGGCTTATTTCAGCTTTAGCCCTGGGCTGTGTCTACACTGGCACCCTTTTCCGGAAATGCTTAAAACGGAACAGTTTTCCGTTATACGTATTTCCGGAAAAAGCGTGTCTACATTGGCAGGATGCTTTTCCAGAAAAGTACTTTTACCAGAAAAGCATCTGTGCCAATGTAGATGCGCTTTTCTGCAAAAAAGCCCCGATCGTAATTTTCGCGATCGGGGCTTTTTTGCGGAAAAGAAATCTGTGCTGTCTACACTGGCCCTTTTCTGGAACAGTTTTCCGGAAAAGGACTTTTGCCCAAACGGGAGCAGCATAGTTTTTCCGGAAAAGCACTGATGATTTTACGGTAGATTGTCAGTGCTCTTCCGGAAAAGCAAGCGGCCAGTGTAGACAGCTGGCAAGTTATTCTGGAAAAGCGGCTGCTTTTCCAGAATAAGTGGCCAGTGTAGACACAGCCCCTGCTGTGTAGACCAGGGATGTAATAGTATAGTTGATTAACCGATAAGCAAAACCTTATAGGTTAAAGCTGTAGGCTACAAACATTTCTCCTTTCCCCCCACTTGCCAGTAACATTTTTAGCAGACTGGCTAGCAGTCCGGCTCAGATCTGGCTTGAAACAGGTCTGGGATGTACTCCTGCTATAGCTCGCATTTAAAGTGTATTAGGGGCCGGGAGGGCATGCAGCCCAGCTTAGTCCTGGCTCTCACTGGGTTCGGGAGCTCAGACCCCCCTAAGCAAGGGTTGCTGCCACCCCCAGCTGCTGCCTCTTTATCAGAGGCAGAAACACAGGGCAACACGCAGCTGGTCCGCAAGGGGAGCTGTTTTTTAAACTGGCTTCACTTGCGGACCAGCTTCCACCTGGTACCCTGAACTGCTGCCTGTGATACAAAGGCAGCAGCACAGAGTGGCAAAAGGATCCTCAGGAGTGAGGCCAGAGGTTACGTCTACATTACGAGTTTTCTCAGCAAAAAATATGCTAATGAGAGACTCATTTGCATATTTTCTGCTGATCCATCTTTGTGCTGAGGAGTTTGCAAAAAACAAGCAGTATGGACATTTTCTTTTTGCACAAAACCCCCTTTTTCCACAGCCAGAGCGCACTGGCTGCCAACTCAACCCCTGGGGACTATGGAATAGTCGACTAACTGATAAGAATTCTTGAGGTTACTCGACTAGTCCGTTAAGAGATATTTAACATCCCTAGTGTAGATGTGCCCTAAGGTGCCACAGGCTGGGCCAAATTATCATGTAGGCACTGTGCCTAGGGCCTACAAACAATTTAGGGCCTAAAAAAACCATGATTGTCTCAACAAAACAAAACAAAAACCAACTAAATCACACTTAATAATTTGCTATTTTTTTATTAGAATACATGTGCAAATGTTGAAGATCAATTAAATGTAGGTGTATTAAATATGTAATCAACAATACAGGTATAGCATACTTTGTGACTGTTAGCAAAATCACAGATTACATCATCAAATGTCATTTTTCTCAATAGCTCACTCTCAGCTTAAAGTAGCGCAAGGGAAGATAGTTGTTTCTGTCCCATGATAGACCAAAGACAGTTCTTTATACATTTTAATTTTGAAAAAAAGCGCTTCCCTTCACAGTTTGTTCCCAAGATGGCAAGATACATTCTGAAAGCAATGTTGACATTTGGAAAACGTGTCACCAACTTGTCTGCTATTTGTGCACTGCTCATTGCTGCCACAGATTTCTTCTCTGCACACTTATGTCAGAACAATAGAAATGCATCTGTAAATGCATGTTCAAAGTCTGATGAATAGATATCTCATAGTGCACGTGCTCTAGAGGCAACTTCAGTGCTGGATACTGATTTATCCACAAGAAAACTGAACCTTACATTCAATGTGGCATATGCTGCTCATCTTCTGACCAGCTCAACCACAAGTTTATCCGTGATTGGATAGGAGCACAGTGTGTGAAATTTGTCTCTGGCATTCAAAACTGAGACAGAATTATACATGCACACTTCATCAAAACATTTCTTTCTCAGTGATTTGTGTTGTGTGGTCTCAGTGTAGTCAGATGGTGTGAGATCTTTTTCAGTTGCCTCAAACACATGAAATTTATTGTGGATATCATGAAAGTGTGCTAAAAGACCATCAGATAAATTCATGACAGTTCACAACTTAATGCCAGGCTCCTGTAGAGCTTTATTCACAAGATTAGTCTTTTGTAGTATGTCATTTCAATTTACACACATCAAAGTTGTCTCAAATTGATCCAGCTTCTTAGACAATGACTTTGCCTCATGGACTGCTGCTGGTGGTTTTCAATCATTTTCAGCTATGTCTGTCAAAGTCTGATGAATTTCAGAATAGTTCATATAGGCTACGTCTAGACTGCATCCCTCTGTCAACAGAGGGATGCAAATCAAGCACATCGAAATTGCTAATGAAGCAGGGATTTAAATGTCCCATGCCTCATTAGCGTAAACATGGCCATCACTTTTTTTCAAAACATAGGTTTTTGGAAAAAAAAACCCCGGCAGTCTAGACATGGATCTGTCGAAAATAAAGCCTTTTTAGATAGATCCTGTATTCCTAAAAAATGAGGTTTACAGGATCTGTCGAAAAAGGCTTTTTTTTTGACAGATCCACATCTAGACTGCCAGTTTTTTTTTTTTAAAACTCAGTTTAGAAAAAAGCGGTGGCCATGTTTATGCTAATGAGGCACTGGATATTTAAATCCCTGCTTCATTAGCAATTTCGATGTGCCTAATCTACATCTCTTTGTTCACAGAGAGATGTAGTCTAGACACACCCATAAAGTGCTCTGGTGGCATCACTCTGTGCTGACCATCTTGTTTCTAATATGCTTCGTACAACAGGGCTACGTCTACACTGGCACCCTTTTCCGGAAATGCTTAAAACGGAACAGTTTTCCATTATAAGTATTTCCGGAAAAAGCGTGTCTACATTGGCAGGATGCTTTTCCGGAAAAGCGTCCGTGGCCAATGTACATGGACTTTTCCGGAAAAAAGTCCCGTTCGTCATTTTCGCGATCGGGGCTTTTTTGCGGAAAAGACTACTGTGCTGTCTACACTGGCCCTTTTCTGGAACAGTTTTTCCAGAAAAGGACTTTTGCCCGAACGGGAGCAGCATAGTTTTTCTGGAAAAACACTGACAATTTTACAATAGATCGTCATTGCTTTTCCGGAATAAGTGACCCAGCGTAGACACAGCCCAGGGGTATTTTGTATCATGTTATTTACTAATTTAGACATCTCTGGGGCGAAGCTAAGAATAATGTAAAGACTGACTGCAGAATCCCAAGCAATCTGACTGTTGCAGGGCAACACTCAACAGCAGCTGATTCAACCAAATTCAGTCTATGGGCAGCACATGGAACCCATTCAGCCGAACAGTTAACTTCACGAAACCTAGCTTGAAACCCTGAATAAATGCCACACATATTGCTGGCGGTATCATATGACTGTGACCTGCAGCTTGCAATATCAATGCCGTGAAATTTAAGAATATCCTGCAAAAGATCAAATAAGTATTTTCCATCATGTTCAATGGAACTGAAGAAATCACTCAACCACATTTCCATCACTGAGTACATAATGAAACACCACTGTAAGCTGATCAGTGTGACTGGTATCAGGGAATTAATCGATTTTGATTTCATAATACTTTGCCTTCTTGATTTCAGGTATTATCTGTGCCATAACTTTGGATCCCACTATATCAGGGCTACTCAACTTTGGAAGCCCAAGGGGTCACAATGATACTCACAGCACATGCCAACGGCCGCAACTTAAGTGTGGTTCCATATACATGCAAATATAGAGGGCTCGACAAATAATGCAATCTACTCTCCTGTGGCGAGTAGATTGCAACCCAGAAGAGCCGGGTTCGGGCGATCTGCGCATTCACAGATCACCAGTCAGCGCGGCTGGTGAGCGGGGCTCGCCATGGTTCAGCAAGCCCTGCAAATATATATACAAATATATGCAAATAGATTCTTTCACACTGATGGGCATGAATACAAAGATTAAGGCAAGACTACACAGCACACGGGCCCCATTTAAATCAGTACTGCTGATAGTAATAAAATGCAATATTTACCCCATTTCCACACATATGACAGCACTTTTAATGAGCAATGACAGTCCAGGAATTTAACTACTAAAATGCATATAAAAAGAAGACCATTATATTGACTACTTTTTTGTTTTGGCTCCCACCTACAGGCCGGTGTTGAGCCCCGCGTAAACCCAAACCACATTGCGGGCCACATGTTGGGTAGCCCTGCACTATATCAATACATTCGTTGCATATAGTTGACGAAATGTAAGACACATTCCCTTTTACTGGATTACCACGTTGTTGCACGTGTTCTGAGAGAAATTGATCAAATTCAGCTAGAAGTTCAATGTGATCAAGGTAGTTTCCATTGTTAGGGCAGCCGTGCTCTTTAGTGTCCTCACAAAGGACTAGTCCTCATTCTTATTACAGCACCTATTCTCTTTAAGACGTCAGTCCAGTATTTATATGATCTTTCCTTCATCTTCTCCAGTTCTGTACCAATTCTGGCGGACTTCTGATGCTGGAGCATCGTAGACAGTGCACCAAGATGATCCTTCCACTGCCCACGAGAAGTAATTCTAGTGACTGCATTTTTCCAGTCATCAAAACCTGTTATACACTGATTAGCATAGTCACTGATACAGAATAGTTTGCATATGTAGCAATATACTTTACCAGTTGAGGGAGAATAAAGCAGCATAACCTTGCAGCTGCTTAATGAGCACTGCCCAGTGATCAGGGGCTGCTTCCCATGGAGCTGCCTTACTGAGGGAGTATACTTCTCCTTCAGCAACAATTCCATGCAGGAGGTGGAGTTTGCCTCTTCCAACTGGTGAAGAGGGGACTTAAGGATATAAGTGGCTGCAGGAGTGTCTTCACAGCTCCTTTTTGAGCAAAAGCCTCTTGCGCAAAAATGGCCCCTAATTAATTATGCAAATGAAGAGCAGCAATATGCTAATCCACGCTTCATTTGCATAGGCTTTTGTGCAAGAAGGAAGCAGTATAGACGTAGCCTTGGTGTTTTTCTATTGTAAAGCAGTTAGGTGGCTTTTGTAGATAAGGATTATGTGGATAGGCCTAGCTCGTGATATTTGCATGATTAGATTTTTTAAAAAGTTTACATAGGTGTTAATGGCTTAAGGCATGGAAAGAAAAGGATTCTTTTAGCAGATTTTTCGGAATGTTGTAGATATCTGAAGACTCTGATCTTTATGTTTTTTAAATATTCTGTGTTGTTAATTAATACTTTTTAAATTGTTGAAACTGGAAGAACTTTGCCATTGTAAGCAGGGGCTGAACTGCTGCTTGCTGTCAGCCAGCTGAAAGGAGGGGTGGGTGTGCCCACTACAGTTGTTTAGCTCTACAAGGTAATTAACTGTTAACTGTTGACATGTAAATACTGCTCAGGAGAGAATCCAAGGTGTGGCTATGTAAATCCCATTCAGCCAGGGCTGATGGAGTGTCAGTGTTGGAATGGAATGTGGAGAATTGTATATAATTTGGGACTGTTGTGGGGGTCACTAATCATGCTACCCCTAAATTTGGGAACTGTCAAACATGCCACCAGTGCTTGCAGGAGAGACACCACCATCATGGTAAGAGGTCTCGGAAGAACAAGCCTCCCCCCTTCCAGAGTTGAGTGAACAGAGCTGGGGGAAAGGGTTAAAGGACTTGAGTCAGCCTGCTTCACACCTACCAGGTGTGAGCTATAAGACTGGCCCAGCCTGCACCTTTCCCCCTTTGTTTTAAGGACAGACCTAAAGCAGACTCCCTGAGGAGTCTTTTTGTTTGCTAGTCCAGTGAAAGCTGGATTCATTTGAGAGCTGAAATCACTGGTTTGGCTGAGAGTTGAAATCACTAAGCGGAAATCACTGGTTTGGCTGAGAGCCAGACCTACTGCAGCCAGTAGAGTGGCAGCAGGCAAGGAGCGGTGACTGGCGGCGTGGCGCGGCGGCAGGCGAAGCGCAGCCATCAGCGGTGTGGTGTGGTGCGACGGTGGATGAGGAGCGGCCATTAGCGGCGTGGCGTGGAGCGGCGGCAGGCGAGGAGCGGCCATTAGCGGCGTGGCATGGAGCGGCGGCAGGCGAGGAGCAGCCATTAGCGGTGTGGCATGGAGCGGCAGCAGGCGAGAAGCGGCGACAGGTGCCCAGCGGAGCGTCCAGAGGTGTGGGACGAGACAGCTGGTGAAGCGTAGCGGAGTTTCGTATAAGGTGCCCCCTATCTATCTCCCCACCCCCATTTCTACCCAGGTTGGGAGGTGAAACCCTGGGGGTGAACTTTGGGACTCTGGGTGGCACAGAGATTTGTGGGGACAGAGACTTTTGGGGAGTCGGTGGACTTCGGGCGAATCTTGGCCGGGGTGGGGGCTCATGTTTGGGTTATGAACTCTGTTTGTGGTGTTTTCCCCAAGCTAATGCCGTATGAATTCTTCCTCTGTTTCATTAAATGTTCTTTTCCTACACTCAGACTCAGTGCTTGCGAGTGGGGAAGCATTGCCTCTCAGAGGCGCCCAGGGGTGCGTGAATTTCCCAGATCACTGGGTGGGGGCTTGAGCCGGTTCTTTGTGAGATTGACCCCAAAATATTGAACCCAGCCCTGGTTCCTGCCAGGCCTACCCGGCAGAAGGGCTACACCATGAAACCTGTTTATTTGTTTGGCATTTCAATTAGATTTGGATTCCAGACAAGTAATAGCCATTACATTTTAGAATGTGTTTTGGGGGGAGCATTAAGGCCAGATCTTTTCTATGCAGCCTCTTCCCGACTTATGAACCTGTTACGGACCAAGCAATTGGTCGTAACTCGGTTTGTTCATCAGTCAGATTGCATTCATAACGCAGGGTCCGCCATTTTTGACAGCTTTGGTTGTAACTGCGAACGGTCATAAGTCGACCGTTTGCAACTCGGGGACTAGCTGTATTGTGTAGTTCTGGCACTTATGAGTCATTGGGCATACTAGGTCTGATGCTAGGTTTGTTGTTGGAGGAAGACTGTATTTGCAAGCTCTTTAAAAAATGGATCTGTCTACAAACTCTGAAGCCATGTGTTAAAGTGCTGCTCTGGAACTTCTACTCTTTGAGCTGGTGACACACACATTGTGAAAGTTTCAAACAAGGATAACTTTTATCTGTGTTTACAGGTCTCTGTTTTACTTGCATAGTGATCCTAAACATTCATTTAAAATACCAACCACCTGATGTTTTACTTCCTCTCCTGTTTCCACATTTGTGGCTTTATTTGCTTTCTGTGTTGCTTTATTACTTATTTTTACTGTTCTATGTTTGTGCAGTACTAATCCAATTAAAAGTTGACATCCCAAATAAACTGTATAAACCTGAGTGCATGCCTTTTTCTCTGTTTTCCAGGGTAAGTAAATATTGTATTAATATTTGCAAGGAGAGCATGACTGTTTCCAGTTGACTCATAGATTGCTTTAGCATCTTAAAGCCTATCTATATGTTGATAATATGCATTTTGGTGTGTTTACTTTCTTAAGTTGTTAAAAAGGATGATAAAATACATGATTCAATAGATGCAACCCCAGGAGGTCTTCCCCACCCATTCCCAGGCCTGGGGGGGAAGGACAGATGAAATAGGGTCCTCTTCTCATCCATCCCAAGTTCTGCAGTGAGGTCAACTGCAGGGACTCTTCGCTCTCTTCTCATTCATAGAACTGGTGTTGTCAGGATGAAAACAGGAAGAAGAAGAAACAGAGAACCGTAACCCATTATTCACAAAAGGGCAAAAGACTGCCCTAACCTACAGAACCTTTCTCCTCCTCCTCCTACCCCACTCCCACTTTCTGTCTTGTGAAAGCAATATCAGTTGCACCCTCACCCCAAAGTCCTCAGTTCCTGGTGGGGAAAAGCAGCTCTGCTTCCTATAGAAGCTCTGATTGGCTGTTCTTCCTCAATTGACTATCTCCTGGGGAAGAGTCAACAATTCATAAGAGGTCTGGTGCCTCTCAGGTCATCCAGAGACTGGCTGCAGCCAAAAATTGAGATTCATAATTAAGGTTAAGATTCTGACACAGGGATATGTTAGAAAAAGTCAGGGACAAGTTGTGGGCAATAGTAAAAAAATCATGGAAACACAACCTGTCCTTAATGTTTACTATAAAAGAAAAGGGGTGGGGGAGAGGAATAACAGTTGGAGAGTTGCTGGGGGCTGACCTTTGGCAACTGCTCCAGTCCCACTGCTGTTGTTGAACAAGGGCTGATGGTCGCTGCTCCAGCTGTAGGAGGGCTGGGCCAACCACGGTTGCTGGTCTAGAGTCCTGGTGCTGACAACTGCTCCAATCCTGCAACTGCAGAAGTAATAGTCCCAGAGGTCCTGGAACATCACAGAACCTGTGACTTCCATGACAGCATATTACCCCTATTTATGAGAGGTGACAGCACTGCAACCCCACTTTTCCTGAAAGGTGATAGTTTGTGACTCTTGCTGGTGTCAGAATAAGGGAGTTAAAATAAAAATAGACACCCAATCAAAAATAAAAATAGAAATGTCTATAAAGAGTGCAAGTCACTTCAAATCAATTCATACTTGAACTTTTATTTAAGTCGATACAGAGGTGTGGGCCATAACTGTTGAAATTGAAACAGTAAGTTTTGAGGAGGGCATTCAGAAATCTGTGTAACTATTAAGCATGCAAGTTATCTTATTGAAGCCACTTATATGTATGATGCTGAACTGTGGCCCTAGAGAACATGAGCTGTTTTTGTGAATTAAACATTTCCAATTAGGGCTGTCAAGCAATTAAAATATCACAATTCATCACACAATTTATAAATAATAGTGATTAATCATGCTATTAGTAATAGAATACCATGTATTTAAATATTTTGGACACTTTCTACATTTTCAAATAAATTAAGTTACAACACAGAATACAAATATACATTGCTCACTTTCTTAATATTACAAATAGTTGTACTATAAAAATGAAAAAATAGTATTTTCAGTTCCCCCATTACAAATATGATAGTGAAACTTCTATCACAGAAGCTGAACTTACCAATGCAAAATTATACATGCAAAAAATAACTGCAATAAAAAATAAAATAATGTAAAACTTTAAAGCCTGAAGTCCACTCAGTCCTATTTCTTTGTGCAGCCATTCATTCAGACAAACAAGTCTGTTTACATTTACGGGAGATAATGCTGTCCTCTTTTGTTTACAATGTCACCTGTCACCAATGTTCACTTGGCACTGTTCTACTAATGAGGTCTTGTACTGGGTTGTGTTGGGCTGCACTTTGTCTGGCACCTTACCTTCAACATTACCACGAGTTGATGGTACCAGGGCTCCAAATGGCATCATTTTGAGGGTCTTAAGTATACGCAAGCTTCTCTACATCAAGGTGGGAATCCAAGGAGAAGGGCTTTGTGGTAGTCCTTATCAATATTGAATAATGCTCTGTTTTAGCATTTTAGGCATCTCAAGATATTTACATGCCAGAAGTGCTAAATATTCATATGCCCCTTCATATTTCAACCACCATTCAGAAGACATGCTGATGACAGGTTCTGGTTGATAATGATCCAGAGCAGTATGGAGCAACACATGTTCATTTCCATCATCTGAGTCAGGTGCCAGCAGTAGAAGTTTGATTTCTTTTTTGGTGGTTCGGCTTCTTTTGTTTCCACATCAGAGTGTTGCTCTGACTTCTGAGACCATATTCCACATCTTGGACCTTCCCAAATCTGAGAGGGACTTCAGATTTTTAAACCTTGGCAGTTGAGTGTTGTAACTATGTTTAGAGATCTTACATTGGTACTTTCTTTGCCTTTTGTCCAATCTGCAGTGAAAGTCTTCTTAAAACAGACAACAACCTGTTATGGAGATATTTAAAAAAAATAGAGGGAACATTGTCTTTAACCTCTCCCTACTGCTACTTCAGAGTATCCTTTATAACTGTAGTCTCTCTAAAGAAATTCCAGATAAGGCTTTTCCCAGTTCAAGGTATGTCATCATTGTAACTTCAAGTAATGTCTCTCAGCAATGTATTAATTTACTATTTCTTTATATTTATGCACACATCACTTTAAACGAAGTGCCTCTCTCTTGCTTTAGACACCTTAAAATAGACTGAGCCCAGAACTAGCCTCTAGTCACATATAAGCAAACAGCAATAACCTTGCAGCAAAAAACATATTTAAGATTTTTGAAAACTCTGACAACATTTTGCTCCCTGCCCTGGTGCTAAATCACATGACCTGCTTGGGGAATGTGGGCCTTTTCAGAGGACACACTCCTGTGTATCCTTACATGGGAAATATTGTTAAAATACCTGTTTCTTGGTGCAACCTCATCCATTCCCAAGAGAAAACACTGCTTCTTCAGTAATATTTATGCAAACTCCAGGAAAAAATAACCTTGAGCAAGGATGATTTAGCAGGATTAAAAAATGGGAGGGTTAGCTTCAGAAAAGTTAAGGAAATCATCCCAACCCTTCTCCCATTTTTGTTGCAGAATTTAAACTTGGAGATCCCATGAACCCCCAGGGAGCCATTCCAATACATCACTGATCATTTACATATTTGGCTACGTCTACACTGGCCCCTTTTCCGAAAGGGGCATGCTAATTTTCCAGGTCGTAATAGGGAAATCAGCGGGGGATTTAAATATCCCCCACGGCATTAAAATAAAAATGTCCGCCGCTTTTTTCCGGCTTGTAGAAAAGCCGGAAAAGAGCGTCTACACTGGCCCCGATCCTCCTACTGGCCCTGATCCTCAAAGTAGGAATAAGAGATCCTCCGGAGGATCAGGGCCAGTGTAGACGCTCTTTTCTACAAGCCGGAAAAAAGCGGCGGACATTTTTATTTAAATGCCGCGGGGGATATTTAAATCCCCCGCGGATTTCCCTATTACGACCTGGAAAATTAGCATGCCCCTTTCGGAAAAGGGGCCAGTGTAGACGTAGCCATTGAGTGAGCATGGGTGAAAAAAAAAGTCTGAAAACATAACTTACAGAATACTGTCATTTTTATCATGTACAGCAGAGGACACTATTGGCATAATTCAGAACTGACTACACAGGTAAACTGATATTGAATGGATAGATATACAGGAAATAGGAAACTGATTAACACTAATTCTGTAGTTAACTCTCAATGAATGTTGCCTCTTAGGAGTTACAGAAGATAAGAAAAATGGCATGTAGATGGGGGGAAGTGACAGAGAGTAAATAGTTATCTACACTGTTATAAAAGGAGAGGTGTCCATCATGCCGTCTATCACAGAGAACATTTGAGAAGACTTGAGAAGTTTCTAGGGAGAACTAGGCCCCCAGCCTCACCTACAGCCATGCCCACTCTGCTGAGGCCCCACCCCCACCATGGGAAGGGGAAGAGAAGCACACTGAGTGTGCACCCCACCACCACCATGGGGAGAGGAATAGCACATGTGCATGCCCCAGCACCCCCAGAGCATCAGGAAGGGAAGCGGACACACGGCCCCCAACCCATACCCCTGGGAGCAGTGGAAGGAAGGAGGCCACATGGCTCTACCCTCCATAGCCCCAGAACAGCGAGAAGGGAGGTGGCCATGTGGCCTGAGCCAGCCCAAGCCAGCCCACTCCCAGGAACAGCAGGGAGGGAGGAGGCCACAAGTCCAGCCTCTGCTCTGCCTCCACCCCACCAATTCCCTCCCTAGCTCCACTCTCACTCCCTTTGCAACCTTTCCTTCATCGCCCCTCCCCTGAGGGATACAGCCTTGGGGATTGCCAGGGGGCCTGGTGCTGGGCACCAGTAGCGGTCAGGTCTGCCCGTCTCTGCTTTGCTTTGCCATCCTCTCCAAGGCCAGTCCTATTGCTCCGTGTAGGGAATAATTCTGGACACTTTGGATGCAGGTGAAAACAATCTGAGGATTTATTGTACACCAGCTGGTGGAGTATCCCTCAGGGGTTAACCTGGTGAACACTAGTTAGTCAAAACATTACAATGAATTATATAGGCAGCAGGTAGGCGGAGTGGAAGCAATTTAATAGATACTGGCGGCAAGACTTAATGAGCACATAAGCCAATAAGCTAGGAAGATTACACAGCATCTCCACCCACCGCCAATTAAACATCTTATCAATAATACAGATAGTTATTTGTAACAAACTAAATAAGCCAACATAAACAGAAAACATGCTGATGGCAACTTTGTCTGCTGAAATTATGATGCATGTACTACAGGATGATGACTGTCTTGTGTTGGCGTGGTCCTTGGGATCCAGGTTTATCATCTAGAATTAAAGGAGACTGTGAGAACAACTTCCGTGAAGTTTGTTTTGGTACCAGCCAGGGCCTTATCGGAGTGAGGCCCTCTTGGAATGTGGTTGCCAGGGCAACCAGGGTCGCATTAGCTGTTTGTTCTACGTGTTCCCAGGCCTTGCCGCAAATTTTAGGATTTGTTTAGGAGAGTTCTTAGCAGCATACCATGGACTGCCTCAGTTTACCCTTACAATTTGCTTCACAGCAGCAGGAGGAAGCAGAGTGCCTGAGCCCCAGTGCAGGCTGGCTTAAGAGATGACAGCAGAGTGGAGCAGGCTGCTGCATTGTTCTGTTTCCCCTGTGCATTGCTTTCTGTCGTGGCTACAAAGAGTGTATCAACAGCCATTACAAATTGCCATGCAGCTGTTTTTCAGCAAAGAACATTCATTTTAAGGACAAAAGCATTACAGACAAAACAAACATAATGAAAGTTCCTACACACATACTAGCAAATGCACTGGAAATCATCCATCAGTTTCATTGGCCCCAGTAGGCTAAAGTCATTGCAATATTGGGGCTGCTCCTTAGACAGAAACTAGGTTGTGGCCCTGCCATGCTCTACTCTGAGGCATCCCGCTCCTCCAAAATCAACAGGAACTCGCTTTGGGCCAGCAGCGTGGAACTGGGCCTTGGCTGGTGGCTTGGGGGTGGACTGCTGCTTGTCATTGGCCAGAGGCCTGGAGGTGGCTCTTCCAACACCAATGGGTTAGTGTCCTTGGGGTCCTGGTGAATGAGGGAAACAGTAGGGGAAGAACTGGCATTAGCCTTCCCAGAGGAGTGGCTGATGCACCACCCGTTGTCTCTTACTCTCTTGATAACCATGCTCCATAGAGTAGACCACAACCATACATTAATACAGTGCTCCCCAAAGATACCTGCATGAGGGTGTGATAGCTCTCATGGGAGATGGTATTCCCTCTCAGAGACAGCATGGCATCCATATGGCCTGCTCTGATGTTCTCGTGGTTGACCTCATGTTTCCTATTCTTAAGTCAGGACACCCACATAGAGCCTGCTTACCCTGTGTTTATGTGGTAATTTCACCCTACCAGTCACAGGGGGACAGATTTATACATTCAAGAGATCTTCTTCATGCAGCTCTCACTATTGCTGCACAGAAGGGAACATCAGCAGTCTCCACAGTTCTGTGTCCTCCACTCGGACCCCGTGAAGAATTCTTAAGGGGTTCAGATTTACATTGAGGGTGAGAGCAGAATCTAAGTGGGCCCACATTGGGTGTTGATGGTAAGAAAGACAGAAAGGGCTGACTTTGTGTTATCTTGGTAGGAAACTAGGAGGCATTTTACCACAAGAGGGGCCAAACTGGCCCAGAACCAGTGACACATATTTGAAAAGGGGAAGGCGTTTCTAATAACCCAGTAGGCCATGAAAGATTATGACATGTATTCTTATTATTTATATAGTGACTGGATAAAATACCTACATATTCTTATCATACATACTCCAAAAAGAAGGCTCCCTTTTTAAGGGCACAGTTCCAGGCATCTGCTCTACCTGGATACCTCACCTAGTCTTTCCCTTTGACACCATT
Source organism: Pelodiscus sinensis (assembly GCF_052426305.1). Taxonomy (NCBI): domain Eukaryota; kingdom Metazoa; phylum Chordata; order Testudines; family Trionychidae; genus Pelodiscus; species Pelodiscus sinensis. Next base: position 154,810,505 of record NC_143053.1, read on the forward strand.
TCCAAGCTACAGGCCCACTCCTGTTCTCCTTTCAGGGCAAACCCCTATAATTCACCCTATTTTTAGGCTGAGTCACCAGGTTATCACACTCTCTGTTTCACCAACCACATTACCTCCAGAAGGTGCAGCTGGGTTTGGCCCCTGTTATAAAGTCTTTTCTGGGAGCTTGTTAACAGTATGAAATGGAAGTAATTTAGGCCAGCTTTCGCAAAACAAGTACTGTATGATTTATTTATCCTTAGGAACATCTTACATATAGGGACATGGGTAAAAGTAAAAAACTCTAAACACACATTATCTTACTTAAACGTAGGCCTTTCCTTGCTATTTGTAGACTCACAGCATTGGAGTAGAGGAGGAAGACTGCCCATGCAGCCTCTACCTCCATCTAATTCCCCCAGTCTTCATCTTTCCTTTCCCTTCTCCCTCTCCCTAGCTTATGAGCTGTCTTTTATCCAATCCAAATCTGTTGAAGATGTCATAGTTCTCTAGTCTGACTTGGGACCCTGCACTTGATCCACAGTGGCTTAGGCATTTTTCCAGCTAGTTGAGGTTTTCCCCACAGTGGATTCAGGTATCTAAACATCAGGCATCCACAATTAATGATTCTTCTGTCCATTTGGAGAGCTCCACCAGGAATTTACTCTTAGAGTTCCATGGAGAAACACAGTAGCCACCAAACCAGAGAGGCATATACAATGATAGTAAAATATGAACACAAATAACTCCCATATTCATCACAAGTCCCAAATATTTCATTGGATATGTATGCAAAATTCACATCAGCAACTAACAACCCAATTTGTATACACATATTGCCATTTACAGTCTCAGATGAAGGACTTTATCAGGAAAGCAATAAGTAAGCTCAAAAGGGAGGCTTGGAAAATGTAGCCCAACATTAACTGCTGACATCAAAAGATGGTGATTCATCTAGATTAGCTGTTCTTGAGGAAAATTAAATACCTCTTGTAGCTGAATACAGGCAGAAACTAAAAATAAAATACTGAATCAGCCTGAGGACAGACAGCAAAAGAAAGCTTAAATGGAAAAGAAAATCCATGCTGAAGCCATCTATGCAAACTGCATAGTGGAGCCAAATACTTTTTTATATAAATGACTGACTCTGCGCACTCCACATTTTAATTTAAGTAATTAAAGATGGAAATAAATTGCTGCTTTTCATATTAAGAGCAGCATTTTCCAGAGTCATGCAGACTGCCACACATGTTCAAAGCAAAAGGACAGATTGCCCAATCTAGAATCATCACCACAACTTCATCCTTTCCATGATTTCTTTGACTGTTTTGTAGCAGGACATATAAGGATGTTTGCATAAAACCTTCCTTTGTTCCTAATAGTCAGGCAAACAGCCAGAGCTGGCTGTGTACATCATGGCCTTTCATCATTAAACTATTAGCTCAAGAGACATAATGTAAACATGCACTGTGATTGATATATGGATGTAATCGAGTTTCAGGTTTTTTGAGTGAAGGGAGAGCTGTAACTAGGCACTCTGGGGTATTTATGCACTCGGGTGTGTTGAGAGGCATGAAGCTTTAGATTAATTTTAACAATCTGAGTAGTGTATTAATGGGCCATTAATATATGCCCTGGAGTGTGTACAGCTTTTATGCATAGCATAACAGTAATAAAGCACATTCCTACTAATAAATAATGTTAGCATTTAAAAGAAGTAAACACTCTTTAATACATCAAGGCACCATACGGATATCCTATTTAGAAATTTCAGAAAACACAAGTTTAAGCTTGAGCCTGACAGCAGATGGGTTCATTCAGTTCTGTGATCCAGCAGGGACCTCTGTATCTCAGGGAAGATTCACCTCTAGGAAGGACAGGCAGTGTTTTCATTATCCCATAGCTTCCACAGGATAGTGCAACTTTAAGTTCCTGGAGGGGCCAGAGAAGTCTTGCTGAGAGAGAGATCCAGGATGACTTATCCACCAGAGCCATCCACTTGAAAGGCTATACCACCAGAAGCCGGTGCTAAAGCTGTGGTTTAGCTGGGCACTTTGATGTTACCATGGGCTTTATACTGTGGTTTACACCCTTAAGAGCCAGCAAAACCCATTGCTGAATCTAGCTCAGTGTCAATAAACAAAGTTTATATATTTTATAACATTGCCAAAGACCTCAGAATTGTAAAAATGTAATACTGTAGATGCCTACCTTTTTCATGAAAACTAGGTGTCACTAGTGGTTTAGCTGTGGCTGCAGTAGTTTAATTCCCAGTTCTTCTTTTGCTGAAGGAATTACTCCTGGTAGCATACAAGGTAAATATAACAATTTTTTTGTTTAAAAATTATGTACTGAACATCTTTGATCAAATTTTGCTCTCCCTTACAATGATGAAAATCCAGAGTAATTGCACAGATTAAAACCCAGTATAACTGACATAATTTGGCTCCTTCTTTATTGCTAGAGGGTGTGAATGTGGTATATTTCCATGGTACTCTTTCAGTACAGACAGTATGGTTACATACATAATTACACTTGTGATCAAGTAATTAAAGAGTATATTATAATGCATAAACACAGCAGAACTGAATTAAGGCTGCACTGGCAACCATAATTCTAGCATTTCCTAGCTTTTATTGCTTGACTTTGCAATCTTATTCATTTTCTTTTAACCTGGATTTTTGTATGTTATTTCCTGTGTTTAAAAAAACCAGAAATCAAATTCCATTATATTGGCATCGTATTGACACACACATGGTTCATCAGCAGGGTTTAGACCTTTAAATCCACTGCACTCACCTTTGCCATTTGAGCCAATGACTACAGTAGTAGCTTGTCATCCTCTATGTGGATCAACACTCGACAGAGATGGAACACTTTGCTGGTGGGTTTCACAGCCATTTGCTGACAGCAGAGAAATGGTGAGACTGTAATAATGGGTTTCATTCCAAAATGAACCTGTCCCCTCAAGATCACTCTCTTCCCCACCGTTGGCTCTTCATCGCAGTCCTAGTCTCCTCACCTAGTAGTCAATCTCAGTCTCAGTCTTAGGCCTCTCATCCCAGATCTAGTCCTCTTGCCTACTCTGTCCTAGAGACCTGCTCTGGCTCACTATCCCAGTCTCCCCCTAGACTCAGTCTACTTGCCACTCTCAGTTCCAGTTTCCCTTTTCACCCCTGCCATACAGCTTCCAGTCACAAGCTTCTGATCCCATTCTGTATCCCCCAAGGTCAGGCTCTTGCTTCCTCTTGTCCCATACAGGGCCATTTCCTCCTCCTCCTCACTTCCTGGGTCCCAGTAGGGAGGTCATTGGGAGCACAGAAGTGTTACCCACCAGCTCTGTGATTCGTGGGGAACCAGAGTATGGCCACCTGTCAGCCCTGTGCTCTTGGGGAGCCAGGGAGTGACCTTTATGGAAAACCATCCGCCTCCCCCCAGCCTCTGCTTGAAGCAAAGACAAAGCAATGAAAAGGCCAGGGAAGACGCACCTTAACTGCTTCAGACAAGGATGCTAGAATTAAGGAAACACCCAGGCCTCATCTGCATGGAAAATAGCACAGAGAGACATCTCCATTAGCTTACAGAATGGAGACCAGCTCTTCCAAAGCAGGAAACGCACTCAGGGCCAGCTTTAGGAAGTCCGGGGCCCAATTTGAACCACTTTAGCGGGGCCCCTCCACCACCCAACCAGGATTTTTTTGTTGAGCAAAAAAAACCACACACCCACACAACAAACCACAACCACACACAAATATCATATCAGAAGTAGATCTGATTAAAATTAAATCAGTTGCCTTAAGTGTAGGTCAAATATTTTCAATTGCAAACTATCCAATTTTTTCAATAAAGTTTAAAGTTTGATTTTTAAAAAGTTACCAGAGGGCGTTGCAGTTTTCTGTTGCATCAATTTACTTTTTAAATAGCAAAAATGGAGTATTTGTTAAGAAAGTGTCAGTTCTGTGGTCAAATTCCAGGACTTAGTGATTTCAGCACCAATGATTTCACTAGGTTATATGGTACCTCACCACCATTGACTCCTTTGCACTGCTCTTCAACTCATTGTTGAGTCCAAGATCAGACTAGACAAGATTTTATCAATGGTTTTTGCTCAAGTGATCACTGAGACAAGACAAGGACTCTCAATTGATTCTAGTCAGCTCTGCCTTTAAACACTGGGGCTACGTCTACACTGGCCCCTTTTCCGAAAGGGGCATGCTAATTTGACAGGTCGTAATAGGGAAATCCGCGGGGGATTTAAATATCCCCCGCGGCATTTAAATAAAAATGTCTGCCGCTTTGAAGTAGGAATAAGAGATCTCCAGAAAAGGGCTTTTTCCGGAGGATCGGGGCCAGTGTAGACGCTCTTTTCCGGCTTTTCTAAAAGCCGGAAAAAAGCGGCGGACATTTTTATTTAAATGCCGCGGGGGATATTTAAATCCCCCGCGGATTTCCCTATTACGACCTGTCAAATTAACATGCCCCTTTCGGAAAAGGGGCCAATGTAGACGTAGCCTGGATGTAAAGTGTCAGATATAATTGAGGACTCCCATATAGACTCTACACCACCAGAAATAAAACCTGTTTCCATCTTCTGTGACTTTCAGTTAGATGTGACTCACTATCCTCTGCTTAGTAGTCAAGTTATGGTAGACACTAAGCTAGGTCATATTAAGTTCAGGTCTTTTAATCATACAATATGGATAACAACATTTCATTCTCCCAGCTCCAAGTCTTAAGTGAATTTCAACCCAGAAGAGCCAAAATTGATCACCTTGACACAGCAAGTGTGTCTACTGATCTCTGTGGCAAAGTAAGTTGTCTATATAAATAAGGTCTGCTCCTGAAGCCTTTTCCTACAGTTGATTAACAGATGGCAGTAGATAGCTCATTCAGACCACTGGTTGATAATAGCTAGTCACCCTGACCAGTCATTAACCATGGTCATGGACTCACCCTACTCTCCATTGTCTCTATGATTCTCTGATGTCCTGTGTCAAAAAAAGAGGGTGGAAAGGGAAACTGAAGGAAGAGACCTCTCTAAATTCACCAAAGAAAAGTATTGCCAAACCAAAAATCACAAGGAACGCCTAAACAAAGTTATGAGAATGGTCTACAAATCATAAGATATTTTAAAAATAAAACATGTTGGATTTTTATTGGCCTTTTGTTTGTGTATTTAGGGTTCATGTTTTAAAGCTTTCTTCCTTAGCTGTAAGGCCCAGAAATATAGAGAACTTTTTTTAAATGAAAGCTGAGATTCCTACATAATCAGCTGACTCCAGGCCTTTAGAAAAACACAAAGGCTACGTCTATACTGGCCACAATTTCCAGAAAAGGGATGCAAATCAGGTAAGGATGCAAATCAAAGTAGGAATAAGAAATCCTCCGGAAAAGGGCTTTATTCCGGAGGATCGCACCAGTCTAGATGCTTTTTTTCCGGCTTTTCCCCAAGCCGGAAAAAAAGCGGCGGACATGTTTATTTAAATCCGCGGGGGATATTTAAATCCCCCGCGGATTTCCCTATCCTGACTTACCTGATTTGCATTCCTTTTCTGGAAATTGTGGCCAGTGTAGACGTAGCCAAAATGTTTTAAGACTCATGTTAAAGCAATGGAGAAATTCTTGTGAGCCCATGCTTTGCCCACAGTATAAATAAAAAAAAATAACAACAGTATCTTCTCCACTAAACATCCTAGTGAGATACTGCAAATGGTGAACTGGATTCAACAGCTCCTGATATGAACAGGTATCAACTTAGTTTTTCATATCGGAGATGGGTTACCAGGAATCATATGTGATAATATGAAATCTTTCCACTCTCAAGTCAGAATATTCACAAAGCACCTATAATTTTGATCCATTTTATATTATTTTTCTCCCAGGGGCAACTGACCCCTCCGGCCCCCTCACTACGCCACTGCCCCCCCTCCTGCAGATCTATCATCTTATGCACGTGCAAGATCTATGAGAGCCGTCCCATGAATCTGCAGTTAGTGTCTGTGGTGCCTGCTTCTGGGTGGTGTCTCAATGCTGCCACATTCCCCTCCAAAGAGGGGGCTTCCCAAAGCAGGCCCTTGCTGCTGACCCCCAAGGCAACCACAGGTCCAGTCTCCTTTCAATGGGCCCACTTCCCAGGGCTCATTGAACTTGGATCTGGCTTCCATCCCCTCTCCAACCCCCATCAGAACTACTGTGCCCTCCTGGCTTAGGAAAAGAATAAACAGGAGGATTGGAAATTAACCCACTCAGTCTCACATCCCCTAGGCAGGGAATGAGCCTATATTAGGCCTCAGCTGGAGTATCATGTCTAGTTCTGGGTGCCACATTTCAGGAAACGTGGAGAACCTAGAAAAAGTCCAGAGAAGAGCAACACAAATGATGAAAGGTCTAGAGAACATGAGATATGAGGCAAGGCTGAAGAAATTGGCCTTGTTTACCTTGGAAAAGAGAAGGCTGAAAATGGACATGAGAACAGCTGTCAAGTATCTAAAAGAATATCATAAGGAAGAGGAAGAAAAATTGTTCTGCTTGGCCTCTGAGGTTGGGATGAGAAGCAATGGGCTTAAAGTGCAGCAAAGGAGGTTTAGGTTGGACATTAGGAAAAACTTCCTGCCTGTCAGGGTGGTTAAACACTGGAATAAATTGCCTAGTGAGACTGTGGAATCTCCATCACTGGAGATATTTAAGACAAGGTTAGACAGACACCTGTCAGGGATAAGCTAGGGCAACTCAACTTTGGAAGCCCCAGGGGCCACATACTTACAGAACATGCTGAGGGCCTCAACTTAAGTGTGGTTTCATATGCAAGCAAATATATACAAATAGCTTCTCTCACACTGACAGGCATGAATACAAACATTAATGCAAGACTACACAACACACAGGCCCTATTTAAGTCAGTTCTGCTGATATTAATAAAATGCAATATTTATCCGATTTCTACCCAGGTGACAGCACTTTTCATGAGCAATGACAGTCCAAAAATGTAACTACTAAAACACATCAACTGAAGATCATTATACTGACTACTTTTTTGTTTTGGCTCCCACTCGCCAGCCATGTGTTGATCCCCACATAAATCCAAACTGCACCGCAGGTCGCAAGCAAATTGGCCGTGGGCAGCATAATATTTATTAATAAATATTTTTAATCCTTTACCTTTTCTCTCCGCTGCCATGTCTCCTTTCCTTGCTCCATCATCTCCCCTGGTGCCTCTGCCCCCCAACTCCTCACCCTCCTCTGCTGTCCTGACTCCTGCCCTTCTCACTGCCCTCAGCCCTCCTGCGACCAGCCCCCCTCCACCAGCCATTCTCTCCCCTCTGTGTCCACTCCTCCAGTAGCCTCACTCTGCCCGTGTGAGCTATCTCTCCTCATCCCCTCTTCTAACACCTCCCTTGCCTCTCTCCTCTGGTGTTGGTCCCTCCCCTGCAGGTGTCTGCCCTTCTGCTTCACCCCAAAATCCCCTGGCACCTGCACCTTCCCTTAGCCCTACACCCTCCTGCTGCCTCCCCCTTCCATCACTGCTCCTGCCTCCTTTGCCCTCTTTTTCCCTGATACCCACCCCCTCACCACCCTCTGCCCCATTCCCCTCCTGCCCCTCTGTGCCCTCACACATGCCTTGCTCCATCCCCATCTTTCTCATGCCCAACCCTTCTTTCAAGCCTTCTCCCAGCACCTCCTCCTCCAGCCCCCAATGCCCTTCCCCTCTCCTCCTCTTCCAGTATCACCCTGTCCCCTCTCCCACTGACACCTCCCCTCCTGGCCTTGGCCCCCTGGCATTTGTCTCTCCTGCACCCCTGTCTCTTGGTGCCTTTCCCTCCCCTGGCCCAAGCCCCTTCTCCTTCCACCCTTCCCCCTCCACCCCTCTGCATCTACCCAAGCCCCTTCCCCCCATCCTCACCCCACCCGTGCCCCTCCCTGCCCCCGCCTAAGCTCAAGCCCTTTCCCTTCCCCCTGCCCTGCTGCCGCCGCCACCGCACAAGCCCGTTCCCTACCTTCTACCTTCCACGTTGCAGTTGTGGAGGCCAAAGCCAGAGCCACTGATGCCCCTCAACATGGCCCCCCAGGACTTTTAAAATCCTGGGTCGTGACATGACCTCACAGCCCGGGCATCCTCCCCGCCCATGTGCAGAGCCACACATGGGCAGCAGCAGGTGGCGAGGCAGAACCGTACATGGCAGGGGCTGAGCGGAACGCTCTGGGGGTGGGAGGATGCGCGGGGGGACTGGCAGAGGGAGCCGGGGCCTGCTCCAGGCAGAGCCGGGGTAGAGACCCGGCTCCACATAGTGATGGAGCTGGGCCCCCAGCTCTGTAACTCACCAGCTGGCACTTCTGGGTTCAAGGGCACAGGGCCCCCTTAGGCGCGGGGCCCGATTCGACCGAATCAGTCAAATCGGCCTAAGTCCGGCCCTCACCACACTGAACTATGGGATACCGAAAATAGAGAAGCATTGCCTGATGGGAAATCTCTGCTCCAGATGCTAATGAACCCAGGCTTGCTCACACCCAAATTAGTAATTATCAAACCAATTCTAGTAATGTATCCTATTGACATCCAAAGTACTGAAACTGCCTAGTTGCATTGTGAGCTCCTTCAAGGAACATCACCCATAACCAGGGGTGATCAGTTTCTATTGTCTCACCTCTATTTACCCATAAACAAATCCAGTGTTCTCTTCGAACTATTGTCCTATCCCTATAAAAACTCCTACCCTTGTCCAAGAAAAACTGTTCTGATACCTGGATTTAAACTGCATCATTTCCATTGAGACTTCTTCACCTCCTGTCTAATCGTGCTGGGGGCTCTGCTCGTCTCCTGCCCTCTGAACCGCCAGCTACCATCACCATCTGGGAGCCCCAATCAGTGCAAGCTCCACGGAGTGGTGAGGTCTCTCTCTCTTTCTTCCTCTCACCCGCCGTCCAAAGCATAGCCTCCTGACTCTGCCCTATGTAAACTGTTATATGGTTAGCTAGCCCTAACATTTGTAATCAGTTTCAATTTAGATTGAATGTTGTAACTGTTATGTGTGTTTGGCTTCCTATCGCTACCAAGAAATAAATAACTTTCATTGTTAAGCTGGTTGCTTCTCTCTCTTTCTTTCTCTCTCACTCACTCTTCCTCAAGGGGGGTATGTCTACACTACCCCACTAGTTCGAACTAGTGGGGTAATGTAGGCATACCGCACTTGCAAATGAAGCCCGGGATTTGAATTTCCTGGGCTTCATTTGCATAAGCGGGGAGCCGCCATTATTAAAACCCCGCTGGTTCGAACCCCGTGCAGCGCGGCTGCATGGGGCACGAACTAGGTAGTTCGAACTAGGCTTCCTAGTTCGAACTACCTAGTTCGTGCCCCGTGTAGCCGCGCTGCACGGGGTTCGAACCAGCGGGATTTTAAAAATGGCAGCTCCCCGCTTAGGCAAATGAAGCCCGGGAAATTCAAATCCCGGGCTTCATTTGCAAGTGTGGTATGCCTACATTACCCTCCTAGTTCGAACTAGGAGGGTAGTGTAGACATACCCGGGGTGTTTTGGCTTCCCCATTCGCTTTGCAACAATGCTTCTTGTACCCAAGCTAAAGATCCCTGTAGTGCCCAAAATCCTGTGGAGTTTCCTCATCATGTGGTTTACCAGTGAATGATTGTGTTGTGAAAGTGGGGATGCTGAACCTGGGGGCTTATGAGAATGGCGGTTTAAAGTGCTGTTTAATCCAGCCCACTGAGTCCAAAGGCTCATGAGGATGCGGTGTGGCATTGCTGTTAAACCCAGCCTGCTGAATCCAGAGATGTATGAGGGGTCAGCCTGTGAGTGCTGATTACCCAGTCCTTTCAGGTGTGCTCTGTTAGTGGGTGTGAGTGTCTGTGTGTGTTGCTAAGGTGGGAAGAACCCCATCCTGAGGAACCTAGTTCCTGCAGGAGAGCTCCAGTGGGAGTGGGAATTGGCAGCAGGAAGAATTCAGCTCCATATGAGAGCACAAGTAAGCACAAGCAGCACACTGATAGAATTGTTAACCACCCCCCACCCCAAGTCCCATAAGAGTAACCTTAATAAGTGAACATACCCCAGAGTATTGGGCAAATCTGGTAACAGAAGAGAATAGTCTATGTGTACACTGCAGCGTTTTTGTGCAAAAATTTGTGGAGTGTCCACACTACAAGCCTGTTCTTGCACATGAAAAACTACAGTAAAGTGTAAGAACACAGGGCTTTTTGTGCAAGAGTTATTCCTCTCCCCATGAGGAATAAACCTTTTTGTGCAAGAGCTCTTGTGCAAAAAGGCATGTGTGGACAGGCAACAAGGGTTTCTTGTGCAAGAGAGTGTCCACACTGCCATGGACACTCTTGCTCAAAAGCACATGACAGTGTGGATGCGCTCTTGCACAAGAACTTTTGCGCAAGATCTCTTGTGCAAAACAGTTCTTGCGCACAAAGCCTGCAGTGTAAACGTATCCTAGTGTTAGGTCCCACAGGCATGCACTGGGCCAGGAGCACCCATGGAAGAAAATACTGGGTGCACAGCACTCACTAGCCACTGGCTGACCAGGTGTTTGACAATGGATGGGAAGCACGGGGCGGGGGGGGGGGGGGGGAGGGGGAGAGGGGAAGGTGCAAAGCAGAGGCAGGAAGAAGAGGGGTGTGGCCTTGGAAAAAGGGGGCACAAGAGGCAGAGTAAGGCTGGGGACTCTGGGGAAGGAGCAGAGCAGGGTGAAGCAGCCTCTTGAAAAGAAGAAAATTTGCTCCTGTGCCTGGTCCTAGCCCCAATCCTCAGCAGCCAAGAGCTGCTATTCCAGGAATAGTCCTGCCCAGCCCTCTACAGATCCTAGCTAGAACACACTCTGTGCTGATGGAAACTTTGGGAAAATTAACTGTGATGCTCTAACAAGTCTATACTGGGACTGTTCAAGTGATTTTTTTCAGAGGTTTATAGTTTGGCCACATATAGGCAGATTTTCATGTCATCAGCAAAATGCACTTCTCTGACTCAAAGATTGCCCTTTGCCACTTTTCAAGTCCCTGCTGCAAAGCATGGGACTGCTTAAGCTCCTCAAAAACAAAGGTCAACAGAATTTTGTAACTTGGGCAAAACAGTGTATTTTCCCTTAGCCTCATTCTTAGAAACATCTGACCTTTTTCGACAAAATTAAAATAAATAAAATATCAACCTTAGGCAAACATCCAGTATGGAAAATTTCAGCCCACTGTTCAAGTCTGGCAAAGATATCAGCAACTAAAAATAGAGTTTTACAATGAGAGATGTCAGGCAATCTTTTGGCTGTTCTACACTGAAAATTTATATCAGCATAGCTACGTCTGTCAGGGTGTCCAAAACGTACACCCTTGAGAGATGTGGCTATGCTGAGCAAACCTTTTGAGTAGACAACTCTAGGTCAACAGAATTCTTCCACTGACCTAGCTACTGCCTCTTGTGTATGTGAATTAACTTCAGTGACAGGAGAATCCCTCCCAATCCTGCAGTGAGTGTCTACAAGATTGGCTACAGCAATGCAGCTGCAGTGCTACAGTTGTGCTGCTTTCACATTTTAAATGTACACATATAGCATGAATACTAGCACCACCTATAATAAAGGCAAAGAAGCTAAAGACAGGAATGCTTGGTGTGCTTATTTGCATAGCTTTCCACTTGGGGGATTCTATTTTAGGTGATGAGATTTACCTTCGAATTTCTATCATTTAGAAATTGTAAATTTCTACAACTTAAAAGTAGAAACAAACATACTTTTCTTGATGCAAGCTCTTAGCTTAGTATCAAGCAAAGATCCATGCATCAGTCAATAGTATACTCTCAGAAAGATTCTGATCTAAGTTACACTGGTATAAAATTCAAAGCAATTCAATTAGGTGAAATAAGAATCTGCTTTATATCATATTATTTTAAATGTGGAGAAGTATAGTCTCCAAATAGTGTACACTCACCAGTCTTGTTGGATCACATTCTTTATTCAGATAATGTACATAATACCCAAGGAAGTCAATGAGAATGGCATGCTCTTACAGAAAACATAATTTAGACATATCAGTGGATCATATTAAATAGTGGTTTGTGTCTTCATGAATCCTAACATATAAATATATGGATTTTAAGGTCAGAAAATCTTTATGGTAATCTACTTTGAGCACCTGAGCAACATAGACCATGGAATTTCACGAAATAATTCCTGCATCAAGTCTGATTTCCTGTGATCGAATAAGAGCATATCTTTTAGACATCCTATCTTAATTTAAAGATTTCAGTTAATGGGGAATCTACATTCCTTGGTGACTAATTTTACTCTCACTGTTAAAAAATTGTGTCTGGTTTCCAGGATAAAATGTTAAGCTTCCAGCCATTGGATCCTGTTATACTTCTGTTTGCTAAATCAAATAACCCTTTGATAACAGAGATCTCCTCCAAGCATAGAACCTTATAGACTTAATTTAAGTAATTATTTAATCTTTTTAATACATTGAATAAATTGAGCTCCTCACAGCTCACACTATAAGGGCATGTCTTCCAGACATGAGTCTTTCTTATAACTCTTTTCTTTTCAATCTTTCAACATCTTTTTTAATGTCTTAAAACTAAAACTGGATCGATGTAGAGAATCAACAAATATAGTGCTTTGGCCGCGTGACAGGGCATCCCAAGGACGAAACCAAGCAACAGTCCTGAGCCAACAATAACAACATCTTCCTGAATCAACGACCTTCGAGAATGCTGTGTTTGGAACTGTGAAAAAGCAGTTTGTAAAAAAGCAGGATGTGGACTTCTGGGGAGTTTAGAGGGTATAAAGATAGTTGTAATCTTGCAATAAAACGATTTTGTGCTTGCACCGGCCGGAGTCCGTGCCTTCATGAGGAAGACCAAGGACAGGGTAGGCCCACTGCTTAGTGAGGAGGGAGAAGCAGTAACAGGAAACTTGGAAATGGCAGAGATGCTCAATGACTTCTTTGTTTCGGTCTTCACCGAGAAGTCTGGAGGTGTGCCTAACGTAGTGAATACAAGCAGAGAGAGGGTAAGTTTAGAAGATAGGATACACAAAGAACAAGTTAAAAATCACTTAGGAAAGTTAGATGTCAGCAAGTCACCAGGTCCTGATGAAATGCATCCCAGGATACTCAAGGAGCTGATAGAGGAGGTATCTGAGCCTTTAGCTATGATTTTTGAAAAATCATGGCAGACAGGGGAGATTCCAGAAGACTGGAAAAGGGCAAATATTGTGCCCATCTATAAAAAGGGGAATAAGAACAACCCAGGAAACTACAGACCGGTCAGTTTAACGTCTGTCCCAGGGAAGATAATGGAGCAGATAATTAAGGAAATCATATGCAAACACTTGGAAGGTAATAAAGTGATAGGGAATAGCCAGCATGGGTTTGTGAAGAACAAGTCATGCCAAACTAATCTGATAGCTTTCTTTGATAGGATAACAAGCCTTGTGGATAAGGGAGAAGCGGTGGATGTCATATACCTAGACTTTAGTAAGGCATTTGATACGGTCTCGTATGATATTCTTATTGATAAACTAGGCAAATATAACTTAGATAGGGCCACGATAAGGTGGGTGCATAATTGGCTGGATAACCGTAGTCAGAGAGTTGTTGTTAACGGTGCTAAATCCTGCTGGAAAGGGATAACAAGTGGAGTTCCGCAAGGGTCTGTTTTGGCACCCGTACTGTTCAATATCTTCATCAATGATGTAGATATTGGGATAGAGAGTACGCTTATTAAGTTTGCAGATGATACCAAACTGGGTGGGGTTGCAACTTCTTTGGAGGATAGGGACATAATTCAAAATGACCTTAGCAAGTTAGAGAAATGGTCAGAGGTAAACAGGATGAGGTTTAATAAAGAGAAATGCAAAGTGCTCCACTTAGGAAGGAACAATCAGTTCCTTACATACAAGATGGGAAGCGACTGTCTAGGAAGGAGCATGGCGGAAAGGGATCTAGGGGTCATAGTGGACCACAAGTTGAATATGAGTCAACAGTGTGATGCTGCTGCAAAAAAAGCAAATATGATTCTAGGTTGTATCAACAGGTGTGTTGTAAGCAAAACACGTGAAGTCATTCTGCCGCTCTACTCTGCACTAGTTAGGCCTCAGCTGGAGTACTGTGTCCAGTTCTGGGCGTCACATTTCAAGAAAGATATGGAGAAATTGGAAAGGGTACAGAGAAGAGCGACAAGAATGATTAAAGGTTTAGAGAACATGACCTATGAAGCCAGGCTTCATGAACTGGGCTTGTTTAGTTTGGAAAAAAGAAGATTAAGGGGGGACATGATAGTGGTTTTCATATATCTAAAAGGGTGTCACAAGGAGGAAGGAGAAAATTTGTTCCTCTTGGTTACTGAGGACAGGACAAGGAGTAATGGGCTTAAAGTGCAGCAGGGGAGGTTTAGATTGGACATTAGGAAAAAATTCCTAACTGTCATGGTGGTCAAATATCGGAATAAATTGCCAAGGGAGGTGGTGGAATCTCCCTCTCTGGAGATATTTAAGAACAGGTTAGATAGACATCTGTCAGGGATGGTGTAGACGGAGCTTGGTCCTGCCTTGAGGGTGGGGGGCTGGACTCGATGACCTCTCGAGGTCCCTTCCAGTCCTATTATTCTATGATTCTATGATTCTAAACACCACAGATCTATATACCAGTAATGATCTTCATAATGGCAGTATAGCATCCCAACCTGTTCTATCTAGTAATCAATTGTTTATCTACTCAGCTATCACATTGGCACTGGGAACTCATATTCACTTTGTTATGTCGTGATCCATGTTTGGATTAATGAGCAGTGGTACCAGAATTTTCGGATGTGCAAATCCATCTTCCTAAAAATATATCTCAACCCAACACTGCTACCCAAGGACACCAGAATGAGATCTGCTCTCACTGAGGAAAAGTGAGTGGTGACTGCTGCGGGGAAGCTGGCAACTCCAGACTGCTACTGGTCAGTCATGAATCAGTTTGGAGTTGGAAAGCCACCATGAGAGGTTGCATGGATGCAAGGCTACTAATTGCCTCCTGTTACAAAGGACTGTGACTTTCAGCACTGGGCAGGAAATAATTCATGGATTTGAGACAATGGGATTCCCTAAATGTATCAGAACAAGAAATGGAATGCACAGCCTTATTTTGACCCCAAATCATCTTGCAAGAGGATATATCAATCAAAAGAGCTATTTCTTCATGGGCTTGTAGGTGCTGGTGGATCACTGGGACTATTTCACTGACATAAATGCAGGGAAGGTGCATCATGCATGCATCTTTTGGAACACTAGACTGTATAGAAAGCTGCATGCTGGACTTTCTTTCCAGATCAGAAGCTATGTCAGTGGAAGAAGCTCTTCAGCTGACATAATGCTGTCCACACCGGCATTTACATAGACATAACTGATGGCCCTTATGGGGTTTATTCATCCCTTTGAGCACTGTAAGTTATGCCAACATAAAATGCAGTGTAGACATAACCTTAGAATTAAGGGCAATAAGGAACTCCCAAGTTTGGGTCCATGATCATTAAATAAAAAACCTTTAAGGTCAATAAAGTTTGAATGAGCAAGAACGAATTGATTTGGCCCAAAGAGATTTCATGCATTTTTTTTAAAATTAGAACTGTTACTTTAAAATAGTATTCCTTTTCTCTTTTCCCATAAAGAATAGTAAGGTTTCCATTTTCATGTATATGAAATGCAATATCTCTGAAATTTTTATGATGTTTTCTGGTATTTTCAGTAAGTGTCTCTTGGCGCCTTTCTATTAATGTTTTTTTTTGTTTTTTTTTTAGTTGGCAATGTGATCACCTAGGCCTGGATAAAAAAATTCACCAAAAATTCCACGAATAAGATTTTACAGAGTTTTAAATATTAAAAAATTGGAAAAGAATATTTCCATCTATTTCTAAGCAGCATATGGAGAAAACAAAGGAAAACATTCCGAATCCTGAAAGGCTGCAGCATGGTCTAATCGACTGATGGAAGGCTGCTAATTCTAATCCAGATTCTGCTACTGATTAGCCATTTAGCTTTGGATCAGACATTCAGGCCTCTCCATAAATGTGTGCTTAACTTTAAGAACATGTTATTTCCACTGAAGTCAATGGGACTATTCACATGCTTTTGCATGGCATTAAATCAGGGACTTCCCTCCCAATCTTGTTCACACTGATATAAATGAGAATGGGAGATAGAGGGATCCTTAACTTCTTGGATCCAGATTTTTAGGAGTATTTAGGCTTCTAATTATGCAGATAGGCATCAAGTGGGACAGATAAAGGTGCCTTAGAACCAAACTTTTATTTTGAACTAACCCTACCAGGCATATCTTGTCTCACTTGTCCCATCTGTGGAAGAAGAAGACTGCTTATATACCTCTAACCGGTGCTGTGACGATTCATTCATGAATGTTTATGATGTACTGTGCTTTGTAAAAATATGAGGTGGTTATTGATACTGTTAATTAATGCAGTTGTTATCTGCATGCATGCAATGTACATAGTATCCTATCTAGTGCTTATACGGTTTGTGAATGCATTATTTAACTATCAGTACTATTACTACCAGTAATGCCCAACTAAAATATTCTTACTATGTATTTTAGAAATGGGTGTGTCTGTCTGTGAGTCTGTTTGTTCAAGAACTTTTCTAAATGGTAAGAGCTGGGGACACCAAATTTGGCATGCAGCTTCCTCTTATCATATCTTAACGCAAAGTCTTTGTTGTTCCAGGATAATGGGATGTTCCTTGAATTTGATTGTTTCTCATAAAATGGAAAGGGAGGGGTCTGTCAGGAGAGACAGTTATACTGAGAATGGCCACAGGGGATCAGCAAGGAGCCAGAGATGGGGACTGGGACAGCTATAACCCCATTGAGCCAGCAAGGGGCAGGTGTGGAGAAGGGGAAATCTAGCTACTATATATTTCAGAGAGTTTGTCTGTGTGTCTGTTTGTCAGTGTGTCTGTGTTCGCCCCCACCCGCGCAGCTGGAGGACATGCACCTCTCCCACAGCTGTGTCTGTTGCAGTTGCAGTGGCCATGGACAAGCGCTTCTCACTTGGCCCCAAGCTGCTGTGGTGAGAAAGGGCTGGAGTTATCCTCTCTGCCTGGGCCAGCCTGCATACTGAGCCTCTCATTCTGAACCCCACTTTAGAACCACGATTTAAATGAAGAAAAACAAAACTTGTTTTTTTAACCCCTAACCTCTAACAAATTCTTTCCAATAACCACGTAACACACGTCCATCATAATCATCCAGGAACCCACACCTGCAATCAGCCCCAGTCCCAACTCTGCCCACACATCTACACCAGTGATTTCATCACTGGACCCAACCACATCAGCCACCAAATCAGAGGCTCATTTAACTGCACATCTACTAATGTAATCTATGCCATCAAATGCCAGCAATGCCCCACTGTCATATATGTTGGCCAATCTGGACAGTCCCTTCAGGAAAGAATTAGTGGACACAAATCAGATAGCCCAAAAGGCAATACACAAAAACCTGTTGGAGAACACTTTAATCTACCTAGACACTCATTAATGGATCTCCAAAGTTGCCATTTTGTTTCAGGCAAATTCCACAAGCCAAATACACAGAGAAGGATTGGAACTTCACAAGTTTAATTCTTATTCAAAAGGTATGAACAAAGACATGGAGGCGCTAATGGTTCTTATCAGCCTCTTGTAACTATTTAGTCTTTAAGTTGCTTCCATACTATTTGTTGTTTTTTAAGTTTTTCCTATTACAGAGTAACTGGGCTACCCCTCTGAAGCTTATCTACTCACTGTCTCTCTTTCTTCTTTCTCCCCTCCCCTCTTCTTTTTCTCTTTTTTTCCTTCTCTCCCTCCTCCCACCTTCCCTTATTTATTTATTTTTGGATCTGGACTTCTAACACTCCTGTCATCTGAAGAAGTGGGCTGTGCCCACAAAAGCTCATGATGCCATCTACATATTTTGTTAGTCTTTAAGGTGCTTCTGGTCTATTTGTTGTTTTTTAATTTAAAACTTGTTTGAGTTAAGGACCCAAGCAACACTGGGTAAAACTAGTTAAATATACAATTCAGTAAGTAATTTACTAAGATTTAGCGTGGGGAGTAGCAAGACATTTTCTCTGAGGGTTGAGGAATTATGCCAATCCTTTATAGTTCAATACAAGAATTTTAATGACATTAAAAGCACAAATCATTATGTAATATGGTGCTATTTAGAGTTACCCTTTATCAAGATATTACACCTTCAGTAACAGATCAAAACACTGGAAATCACAACTTTGTTATGCTCTAATCCATATCATTAAAGCTTTATTGAGGAACCAGTGTTTATGCATGATTACAAATAAAGGGCCCTATTACTAATATTTACCATCCCGATAAGTCCCATTGACCCCAGTGGAACCAATTTGGTAGTAAGCACTACGCTTGCAGAATCATAGCAGAAAAGAATTCCAGATGTTGTCTTGCCAAGCTTTAGGGCAATATGATTTTTACTTCTGAAAATTACTAAAAAGACTAACAGGTCAGCTAATAAATTTGTTTTGTATCTATCGACTGTACTATGATGTCTCCCTGATTGATAGATATCACAGTATGTTATAATTTTGCTGACATACATCAGACAAAACCATGCAAAAGTCAGAGTGTTGCACAACATTTCAAAATCTACACAGTACTTTAGTTGTGCAACTTCTTTCTGTCTCTGTTCAGCACTGTGTGCTGAAATCTCTTGCAGTATTTTCAAAATGTTGGGATAAATTCACACTATTAATATGTACTAAATATAGTAGACATGGCATTTTTAAAAAAATTGCACAGATGTGATTTACTGAGAGGTAGACGTCATCTGTGTTGTTTTCTGGTGGGAAACCCTTTAATGTTACCAAAGAAATGTGAATGTATTAAAGACTCAAACACCGGCATCTGGGTTTTTCTCTGCATGGGGAATCTCCACTGGTGTAAACTGGTAGAGGAAGCTTGCATGCCTGTTTCGTCAGTTCTGCTGCTGCCTGCTCCAGTCATCCCAGCTCCTTTCCCATCATAAGTCGGGGGAAGGGAGTGTGTCGGAGGGGTGTGTTTCCCTGAGGGACCTGACATCAGTGATATAAACTAAAGCCACTCCCGAACTTTTAGTTTGTTTCATTATTATTTTATTACTACTTCACTCTCATTAATTTCCTATTCATTATTTAGGGCCTGCACTGCTGAGATTTGGATGAGAATCAAGGTGTTGTGCCTGGCTCCCTGACAGCCTTCCTTTTCTGAACAGTCCTCAGGCATAGTGGAGTATAAAGTCCATTAAAATATTGAGACAAAAACAGGTGGGGCGACACAGAGTGTTTGCGTACAGATTGCTAGTCTGAATCAAGACTGGTTAATCATGATTAAAAATCATTTCCTATCTGATAAATATTGAATGATGACATACAGTTCAACTGACTTTTCTCACTTTAGCTATTTCTACATCAGTCAGAGCATTTTATAAAAGATTGATCAGCACCATATTTGCACATAATCCTCCAGTATTCTAGCACGACTTATGCATAAAACAGCTTGCCAGCAGAAATGACCTTTATTTATATTTGAATAAAATAAAACAATGCCCTTTCAGTCATGTGAGTCTCAAATGCAACCACCATACAGTAACCAATTTGACCCAGTTTAGGACAAGCCATAAGTTGCTCACAGTGGACCACTGTGATTTCAGGAACACTTCCAATCATGGATACTCCAGATAACATGTCAAAGTCATTTGGGCTTTGTGAATATGAAGTGGCGTCAGAAGAACCTGGCAGGATAGTGAGGTATCAATTGCCAGAACTGCTTGTTTTGTTTAACAAATGATGGGCTCCAGCAACCTTAGGCTTCATCAGTTCCACTGGTCTCTTAGGCGCTAGGATCATGCCAGCAGCTTTCATTTGATATCATCAAGAAATTTGGCTGACCCCAAGCAATCAGTGTTTTCTGTCAGTTACTGCAAGACTTGTACTGGAAATGACCTGAAGTTTTTCTCCAGTTGAAACCTGAAGCTGGCTGTGTAGATTGGGGATAACTCACATCATAGACAATTTTCCTTAGTTTACATCTCCGGTGCCATTGTATTAAGGGCCTCATTTTAATCCATAACAACCCTCAGAATCCAGAGTTATGCCCGTCAAATGTCCTCATATGGCTGAGTCTCTCCTTGTTATCTGCTATCATGGTATAGGTGCTTACCGTTCTCTTCCTGCCTGTCTGTGCTGAACTGGCACAGCTGCAAGAATAGAGCATAGCATTGAGAGAAAGTTTGCTTCAAGGCCATCTCTCATTCAATTCTGGTACCCAACATTCAACTGCTTTCAATAGTTCATTGGTTCCATCTCCAGAAATGACCATTGGTACCAGTTAGTCTGACTCCCTAGAGCCTTCCTCCAGTTGTATAACCCATATTTCAGAGTATATATCATGTTGTCATTTAGGTTATGGCTACACTGCCATTTTTTTGTGGAAGAAGATATGCAAATCACGCTCACCTCTTCCAATTCTTTTTGCGAAAGAGGTTTTTCCAATAAAAGGCCCCGTGTAGATAGGGCCAAATGTCGGAAAAAACCCCTCTTTCGCAAGACCCCTTATTCCTCATAAAGAAAATGGCAGGGTAACCATAGCTTTAGAAACTAAGCCACATAACAGCCTCCTTCTGTTCTCAATTACTCCTTTAACTCAAGTAGAAGAGGATAGGATATTTGGATTATTCAGGGTTTTAACTCTGCTGATAACCCAAGAGGGAAAAAATGAAATCAGAAATTAATCGAAGGGGTAGCTATGGCCACTAGCACAGATCTGCAGTTGCTGAGGTCATTGCTCCAGGTCTACATCAAAAGTAGTTGGTACATACTGTGGATAGTTTTATCCTGACATGTTATAGTGTGTTGTGTAGATAAAACAGTGAGGAGTCCTGTGGTACTTTATAGACTAACTGAAGTGTTGGAGCATAAGCTTTCATGGGCAAAGACCCACTTTGTCAGATGCAAGATGAAGTGCATCTGACGAAGTGGGTCTTTGCCCACGAAAGCTTATGCTCCAACACTTCAGTTAGTCTATAAAGTACCACAGGACTCCTTGCCCCTTGTGTAGATTCAGACTAACATGGCTACCCCTCTGATACTTGTGTAGATAATGTATCCCACAAATGTAAGAAAGGATTACAAGGTGGGTTTTTTTTTTTCAAAACAAGGAAACAATTTTGTATTGTAATTTCCTTTCTACAAATGGGTAAGAAGAGGCACAGAGAGGTTAGGGATAAAATTCATTCTTTGCATAGGCCTTAAATAGTGAGGAACAGGCTTTGTGCTGCCCCTCTGCATGTAAATTAATTTTACGCTAGGGCTGTGGTGCTGTAAACATTTAAGGTCATGAGCAGTCCCACTGAAGCTTGTGTGGCACTAAATAAAAAATGCTACTAAAGTACTCAAACACATGCATAAATATTTGTGGAATCAGCATCTAGGGCCTTAAGAGAATCATGGTGTTGCAAAAGGTTTTCTGCATTTTGGTGAATTTCATCCACAATCTTGTTTACTAACTAAAATACAGTATCAGCGCACAATCCAAATGTGATACTGCTATATATGTGTTACATCATAACAATATTACTCCTAACACTTGGGAGTGTGGAAGGAGGGAAGAGTCCAACTGGCTCCATTTTTTCCACATGGTAGAACTCAGATGATACAGTACTAGGCTGAACGATCTGCCCAGTAGCCAGTATTTTAGTTTTACTGGTGCCATAGGTTGGACTCAGACTTAAACTGCAGTGCTTATTAAAGATTTTTCTTTGGCAAAAACAAAGAAGATGAATTATAATGAAGGCTGAGATCATGTTAAAAAAGTTTCCAGCTAGAACAAAAAACTTTCAAGACTTCAAAATTACATTTTGCAAATATTTCCCAGCTGGTAAAATTGAAAACTGCATTGCCAAGTATGCTTTAATCATATTTAGAACAAATCTATCTTCTCATTAGTACTGCCAATAATTGATTAATTAATGCTAGTTTGTGTGTGTGTATATATATATATATATATATATGTAGGTGGGATAATTGTAACTGAGCCTTTACTATGGTACTTATCGATAAATGCTTTGTGTTGCCTGCTGTTGATCAGACATAATATCAGCTTGCAGCTAGGAGGTATCTTTTGATAAGCAGGATGTGTATTACTCAGTGTGCAAATCAAATTTTATTTTTACTAGCAAGAGCTGAATGGAAGCTTCATGCCTACCTCAAAGATCAATTGTTTTTAACAATTGTTAATTTTACCATTTTATTGATTATTTTTTAAAATTTAAAAAATATCTTTTTTATCATTAAAAGGACCCTGGTATAAAAGATAAAGACAGCTGCTTCTGCTTCCCCCCCCCCCCCTCCTCGCCACACCAGAGAACCCTAGATCAATCTATAGCAGTACTTTACCTTACTAGTAAATTCCAACATGTATCACAACATCCCTAAAAAGCTTGGAGAAAGAAATGGGTGTTCCAGTATGCCTGCAAACGCAACAGTTTCTGACTATTTGGGTATGTCTAGACTACATGGCTCCGTCGACAGAGCCATGTAGATGAGTTTACTAGACATAGGAAAATGAAGCGGCGATTTAAATAATCACCACTTCATTTACATCAAAATGGCCGCCGCACTGTGCCTATCAGCTGTTTGATGGCACAGTGGAGCAGTCTGGATGTGCCGTGGTCGACAAGGGAAGTCT
Source organism: Pelodiscus sinensis (assembly GCF_052426305.1). Classification (NCBI taxonomy): domain Eukaryota; kingdom Metazoa; phylum Chordata; order Testudines; family Trionychidae; genus Pelodiscus; species Pelodiscus sinensis. The sequence goes on from NC_143053.1 coordinate 154,833,213, forward strand.
TTGTCGACTGCTCCTGTATGTCTCATGAAATGAGGTTTACCGGAGCGGTCGACAAAGGCTTCCCTTGTCAACCGGGGCGCGTCCAGACTGCCCCGCTGTGCCACCAAACAGCTGATCAGCACAGTGCGGGGGCCATTTTGATGTAAATGAAGTGGCGATTATTTAAATTGCCACTTCATTTTCCTATGTCTGATAAACTCATCTACACGGCTCTGTCAACAGAGCCATGTAGTCTAGACATACCCTTTAAGTCTAAGTGGGGAGTAAAGTCGAATGTTCAGTTTCCTTCCTAGAAAGGGGCCAGGAATTCCCTGTTTTCTACTGAAATAGCTCTGACTTGAACTCCTTTGATGACAGGAGCTGTGACTACCTGGCTAGAGGAGCGACTGTAATATCTAGAGTCCTACCAAATTCACAGCCATGCAAAATGTATCATGGACCATGAAATCTGGTGTCCTCCCCTGAAATCTGGCCTAGGCTGTAGAGCTCCCTTGTTCTTATCTGTCCCTGTAAGTGGTCTAAGTGCCACTACATGGGACAGTGAACCACACCCACAAGGTGTGTGGGTTACACTTTTACCCTATATTACACAGATTTAACGAAGGAGACCAGCATTTCTCAAATCAGAGATCCAGACCCAAAAGGAAGTTGCAGGGGGATCACAAGTTTATTTTAAGGGGGGGATCATGGTATTACCGTCCTTACTTCTTCACTGCTATCAGAGTTGGGCAACTGGAGAGTGGTGATTGGAATGTTAGTGTCATGCCCAGCTTTGAAGGCCCAGCCCTGAGTACTCACCAGGAGCAGTGCAGAAGTAAGGCTTGTAATACCATATCCATGGCACCCTTACTTTTGTTCTGCTATTTGCAAAGCTGGGAGGCTTGAGAATGGTGTCTGCTGACTGAGGGCCCAGTTGTGCAGGTAGCAGAGCAGAAGTAAGGATAGCAATACCATACCATGACATCCTTACTCCTGCACTGCTGCTTGTGGTAACCCTGTCTCCAGAGCTGGGATCCTAGACAGCAACCCCTGCTCCCCAGCTGCCCAGCTCTGAAGCAAGGGTCACAATACACTACCATTACAACACCATGACATTTCAGATTTAAATATCTGCAATTATGAAATTTACCATTTTAAAAATCAGATGACTGTGAAATTGACCAAAAGGGACTATGAATTTGGTAGGGCCCTATGAATAGGCAGATCCCAGGACCTGGCTTTATGTGTTGTGCACTACCATACAAAACCATAGTCTAATAAAAGAGAAAGACGTTACTGTAGTAAAACAAATTCTGGGTTTCAGGGGGAAAAGCCAGAACTGAGAGCCCAAAAGCAATCTAAGAACAGGAAAAGCCCAAACATAAATCAAGAGCCACCACACAAGCCCTGAAGAAACCAGAATTTTCTATTTCAAATTCCATATTCATTTATCACATTCTGCTGGAAAGGCATAACAAGTAGAGTTCCACAGGGGTCTGTTTTGGGACCAGCTCTGTTCAATATCTTCATCAACGATTTAGATATTGGCATAGAGAGTACGCTTATTAAGTTTGCAGATGATATGAAGCTGGGAGGGGTTGCGACTGCTTTGGAAGATAGGATCAAAATTCAAAATGATCTGGACAAACTGGAGAAATGGTCTAAGATAAATAGGATGAAGCTTAATAAGGACAAATGCAAAGTATTCCACTTAGGAAGAAGCAATCAGTCTCACACATATAGAATGGGACACGATCTCTAGGGAGAAGTACTGCAGAAAGGGATCTAGGAGTCATAGTGGACAACAAGCTAAATATGAGTCAATAATGTGACGCTGTTGCAAAAAAAAGGAAAAATTATTCTGGGATGCATTAACAAGTGTGTTGTGAGCAACACACAAGAAGTCATTTTCCACTCTACTTTGTGCTGATTAGGCCTCAGTTGGAGTATTGTGTCCAGTTCTGGGCACCGTATTTCAAGAAAGATGTGGAGAAATTGGAGAAGGTCCAGAGAAGAGCAGCACTTGTGAAAGTTGCAGGAAATTTCTTTCTCCAGTTCATGGAGTTCATTCACAGATGGTGAATACAGTATTCAGTATACCAGACAATAGCAGGCAGAGTGGATGAGAGATTATATCACAACACGTTCCCCCAAATTTCTGAACTCCTTGAGTATCATATTTCATCAAGATATACCACAGGGCTACATATTGTATTAAAAAAATCCATAGGCACATCTCTATAGCCGACACTAGTATTACTCCTAATGCGTGGATACTTAAACGTCAAAGAAAATGAAAATGAGTGTGGAACAGTTTTCTACACACCAGTGTAGTTACACACAGTTATCTGAAATGCATTGCTTTGCATTTGGCAAAGAGTCTTTAGCACCCTGCTTCAGTGGATGTTCTGCTGTTAGTCTTGTATGGTCAGTTCCTCTGGTGTTAATGGGGAGAACTCAATTGCAGTTAATAGAACCCTGCCCATTCGCCATCTCCAGAGCCTATCAATGGCACTTACTAGAGTTGTTCAATATGTGCACATTGGCTTTGTGGTATATGGAGTTATGGCTTTGTTTTCTGTGTCTTGCATCTTTAAATATAAGGGGTGAAATTCGGCCCCCGTTTAAACTTCTATTGACTTTGGTGGGACCAAGATTTCACCTACGTGGTCTGCCAGGCTGCAAATGAATTAAAGCAGTGAATATTATCGAGAGAGAAAGAGAGAGAGCAAAAGAGAGAGAGAGACTCTGCTTTGTCTCTTCCAGTGATACTGTATTTCCTCTTTCAATCTTCATTATTTCTTTTATTTAAAACACACATCATTTGGCCAAAAACTGTACATTTGGTTCATTGTGGCCTTGATTCAGTAAGGTACCAGAACCATGAGTCTAAATTTAAGTACATGAGGAATACTGTTGACCTAGAGATAAGCACCTGCTTACATTCCTTGTTGAAACAGTCACTCATGGCTATCTCTGCAAAGGAACTTAGGTTGCAACACCTAACTGTTACGCACCCTGCTGCCTGGTGGCATTCAGAGCCCCATGTTTGGCATGCAGGCTCCCTATACAATGTGCTCCCCATGCAGGAGGAAGAGGAGAAGAGAAAGAGAGCGTGAGAGGCAAGAGGGAGAGAAGAGAAAGAGAGATGGAGAGAGAAGCAGGAGACGGAGGAGAGCTGAGAGAGGGGGGGGGAGGCAGTAGGAGGAGGGGAGAGAGAGAGAGACGGAGCGAGAGACCGGAGGGTCAGGAGAGGAGACCGAGATAGAAAAGGAATAGGAAGTGGAGGAGAGACCTGAAAATCCCGTTTTATGACGGGCTAATTGTCTAGTACTATAATAGTTAGATATAGTACATTGCTTAAAAATTAAACATGCTTCTAACTTATCTGCCTTCAGAAGATATGTCTAGTCTGCATCCCTCTGTCGGCAGGGGGATGTAGATTAGGCAGGTCGACATAGCAAATGAAGCGGGGATTTAAGTATCCCGTGCTTAATTTGCATAAAAATGGCCGCCTTTTTGCCAACTCAGCACTTTGTTGGCAAAAAGCAGCAGTCTAGAGGGGGATCTGTCGAGAAGAAAGCCTTTTTCGTTAGATCCCTTATGCCTCCTGCAAGGAGGGTTTACAGGATCTGTCGAAAAAGGCTTTCTTTCTCAACAGATCCCCCTCTAGACTGCTGCTTTTTGCTGACAAATTGCTGGGTTGGCAAAAAGGTGGCCATTTTCTGCAAATTAAGCACGGGATACTTAAATCCCCACTTCATTTGCAATGTCGACCTGCCTAATCTGCATCCCTCTGCCGACAGAGGGATGCAGTCTAGACATACCCAGACAGTGCCTAAATATTATACTTGACTGTGAATGATTTATTATGTCAATTGTGCCCATAAATCCAAAGTAGGACTTTAAAAATCACATCTTTTCCTTTTAAAGGAATTAAATAATTGTCAAGTGTTGGCTTGATTTAGCACGTGGAAACTGAGCCAGATATTTCCAATATTTGGTCCAGTTGATGGTCTGACAGAATATTATCATGTCTTGTTGAAATTGTGCATGGCTTGTTGTTACAGCTAATTTTCAACAGAAATCTGAAAGTTACAGGTGTTGGAAATAAATCTGTCACAGAGACAAAAAAATATTTGCAGATGGTGTTACTTGCACCAAAAGCTGATGCCTATTTATCTGACTTTTAAAATCTGCCTGCAGTGATTCAGAGTAGTGTGTTTGCTAGATGTTGCAATAAAGCTTGTTTTGCTATGAATTCCAAACAAGAAAAACAATAACTAACTGAATATATATTTATAATAATAATGTAGTTGTACACAACAATTTTTCAGTTAGTTCTTATAGACTCTTGTCTGGTGATCCTTCTGAAATGGTAATGCTCCAGAATCATTGTGGCAACCAAAATGCACAATATTAGGCATTCCTACTGTTATGTGTGCTTATAACTTTATGAAATCTAGCATCGTGGTGTTCATTCATCTAAAGTTGCCTATACGTAACAGCTGTGGCCCATACACATTTTCTTTGAACTCCTGTAACAATTTGTCATAGTCTCAGAATAACTGCCTCTCCACAGCCCCCAGGTGGACTGCTAAAAAGACGCTCTCTTAGGTTTTCAATTCCTAGAGTTGTCACCTCATCATGGGCAGAGATCTGCATCCCTCTCCCTCCAAACTAGAGATTTAGGCTTGTTGTTCCCCTTCCATACACTAAGGCTATGTCTACACTCACGGCTTCTTGCGCAAGTATGGCCATTCTTGCGCAAGAATCTGCAGAGCGTCCACATTGCCTGCCTGGTCTTGCACAAGGAAATTTATAGTACGGTGTGGTAAGAGAGAGCTACGCTCTTTTTTAATAGGTGTAAGCCCTCTTGTGCAGGAACTCTTGCGCAAGAGGGCAGTGTGGACGCTCAGCAGGGTTTTCTTGCTCAAGAAAGCCCTATGGCTAAAATGGCCATCAGAGCTTTCTTGTGCAAGAGAGCGTCCACACTGCCATGGATGCTCTTGCACAAAAGCACATCTCCCACATGGCAGTGTGGATGTTTTTTTGTGCAAGAGTTCTTGCACAAGAACCCTTGCTCAAGATTTTCTTGTGCAAGAAGCCACCAGTGTAGACATAGCCTAAGGGTATGTCTAGACTACAAGCCTCTTTCAAAAGAGATAATTTAGACAGCCCCAAGTCTTTCAAAAAAGTGACCCACTTACATGCGAGAGAACATCCATTCAGTCTGGATGCTATCTTCTGATCAGCTGTTTGTCGGCTCAGTGCGGCAGCCATTTAAATTTAAATGAAGCAGCAATTATTTAAATCGCCACTTCATTTCCCTATGCCTACAACCCTAATCTACATGGCACCTTCGACGGAGCCATGTAGTCTAGACACAGCCAATATGAGATCCTGTCTCTTTACTTACTAAAACTTTAGAACAAGGAACTATAGAAGATATATACTTAACTAAAGGATTTGACTTACTACAATATTAAATACTTATATATATATTACCTTACTTTACTACATTACTAAACCTAAAATACAAATATAAAAAAGAATAAAACTTTCAGTCCTAACATGGATCTCTCCCAGTCAGAGAATAGGAGCCATTTGGGTTTCATGGAGCTGTGAGCTGCCTGTGAGCTGCCAGGTGAAAGACTGAAATGGCATAACCTCCATAGACCCAAGTTTGAGACTTGTAGGTTCTGATATATGATTATCCCAGCAGATCTGATTTTATCTTAGCACCTGAAGTTTCATTCTGTCCCAAGGGCTATAACAAGATTACCAAATACCCGTCAGCTTTTGCAATTGACACTTACTTTTAGGACAAAAGGACTGCAGAGAAAACATAACACAACAATAAATAGTCTATACACTTGCTGGCTTCCCAGATCTCATCCGTCTTCCATACACAGACCTTGACTGGTTCCAATACTCCACACTTTCAACAGGGTTTACCCTCTTGGTTATAAGTTCATATCAATTTGCTGGATCAAAATGAGGGTTATTCAGCATATTCAGGCTTGTTTTTATACGACATGCTCTTTCCTTGTCTCTTGAATACTGTCTGCACCAACATTCATAATTTACCAGTCCCAGGGTCCGCACTAAATATCACTTAATAACTTTATTTTCTGGAGATGCAAATCAGAGCTACCAGTCAGATTTATAAAGTCAGTATAATTGTCGCAAAGATAGTCCATGCATCCACAACATCTGTCACAACAATATTCATAGGACTGTCCACACTCTATCCATTTGTCAGAGGTATGGAACAGGTCATGCTGTCATATACATATGTTTGCATTTAGTTTTTAATGTGATAGATATGTCTCATGCCAGGCCTGGTTTCTGGGGTGAAAGCTTGGCCTCACCCATGTCAATGGCAAAACTATCATTGACTTTAATGGGGTCAGGATATCATCCCTTGTTTTTATCAGCCTGAGTCATAATTCAGACTCAGGCTGATAAAAATGTGACTATTAAACACTGCAAAGTTTAGGGAAACTTGGATAAGGGTTTTGGTGAAGGCCCATCTCTAAGTTTTTACATAAGAAACAGCATCATATTTTGAGATTAAACCCATTGTACTGCTTTTTTCATCTGATTAGGCAGATGCTTCTATTTCTCTTGGATATGGACCGTGCAGCTGTCAACCATGCGTTTGTGAGTTCCAGATTAGTTATTGTAATGAATCCTTCACGGCGCTACCCTTAAATCCCATTGCAAAACAAGAGAGACTGTATTATATCACTTCTCTGGCAAATGCCTTGGCTTCCAATTCCCTTCCAGTTACATTTTAAGGTATAAATTCTTAGATAGCTTAGGCTTTGACTACACCTCATTACAATAGATGACATCAGCCAGAGCACTTAAATGGACAGTTCCCAGATTTAAACCTCTGCAGTAGAGTGAGTTGGAATAAATGAAACAATTTTGCAAAATATTTTGACATTGTTTCCATTTTGCAGCCATGGCTTCAAAATTGAGACTATTTTTCCCAAATTGCTCATGAAATCATAGCCTTATATAAATGTTGTAGACACTAGGGATCTCAAGGGGTCATCTAATCCAGTCCCCTCCTCTGAGGCAGGACCAAGTATACCTAGAGTATTCCTGCTGTTCTTAAAAACCTCAAAAAGGCTTTTAAAAAAAATCAGTTTCCCTTTTTCCACTGACTGCAAGTGGCAGGGTCAGCACTCACCTCTAGTTGTGTGTATCTGAACTCTTTCTCCTCTGGTGACCCATTTTGGGCTCCAACTTTAAGTCCTGGTGTGGTGCTATATTCCCAGGGCTTCCCCCTTGAAGACACTATTTTCCTGGGGTACGTCTACACTACATGCCTCTGTCGGCAGAGGCATGTAGATTTGTTTATTCAGCAAAGGTAAATGAAGCCGCGATTTAAATGATCGCGGCTTCATTTACATTTACATGGCTGCCGCGCTGAGCCGACAAACAGCTGATCAGCTGTTTGTCGGCTCGCCGCTAGTCTGGACGTTCCCCCTGTCGACATCAAAGCCCTTTGTCTGCAGCCCCGGTAAACCTCATTCCACGAGGAATAACGAGGCTGCCGACAAAGGGCTTTGATGTCGACAGGGGGAACGTCCAGACTAGCGGTGAGCCGACAAACAGCTGATCAGCTGTTTGTCGGCTCAGCGCGGCAGCCATGTAAATGTAAATGAAGCCATGATCATTTAAATCGCGGCTTCATTTACCTTTGCCTACAACCCTAATCTACATGCCTCTGCCGACAGAGGCATGTAGTGTAGACACAGCCCTGGGGGCCTCCCCAGGCTCAGTCTTCCCACAGTCCCTAAAGCCAGCCAGAAGCTCCCTCAATGCTCCCCCATCTCTTCTTGCAATCTGTCCTTAACTCAGGAGCCCCCCACTTAGCCATTGTTCTGCCGCAGTTCCCTCAAATACCTGGACATAGAATTCTTTCTTCTCCAGCTCTTAGTAGCAACTTAAACCAACAACACATTGTTGTGCCTCTCCTTTTTATATGATCCACCTGACTGGTTGCTGTAGTCTGCTTGGAGGACCTCTCCACTGCTCCCTTCCTGGGAAGTGTGTGGAAGATCCCAAAGTCTCCAGCGGGGGGCCTTTCGGCTTAGTCCACCCCCTCAAATTGCAATAAAATGAATAAAGTCCAGGGTATGTCTGTTTGTGTTTATGCTTCCTTTTTTTATTATGCATCTTTTCAAAACTTCTTCAACTTTGAAACAGTTACTGACACACGGTAACTTTTCCAAATCTGAGGAAGTTTTAAAAAGCAGCAAAATGAAGGTGTAAGGGAAGGAAAAAATGGAATTCCCTCATCATAAATCAAAAATATGAAAGTTCAAAGTTTAAAAATGTTTTGTGTAGACAAAAACCAAGAAGATTTCAGAAAACAAAGGGGTGTTTTGTGAAAGATTTTGGTTAAAGGAAAAAAAGGGGAGGGTCAAGTTTCAAATGACAAATTTTGACCTGCAGTGTGATGGTAGACCATTCTCCTGAGAGGGCTCCCAACAATGAAATTCACTTCCTTGAGATTCTCTTCTCCGATACAGTCCAAAGACACAATCTTCAACTTAGCCAACTTTTTATTAGGTACAAGTGAGGGAGGGAAAAGGAAAGGCCTTTTTATGTCTCCCCTAACCATCCCCTAGCACAAGTTTGAGTGCCCATTGTCAAAGTAAAGTCAAAGTTCCCCCAGGTCAATGGTTCATCAGTCCAATACAGTTAGGGCACATTAGTTTCATAGTTAACAGTACCCAAGCGAGTGGTGTGCTCTAATTTGTGTTGGCAGAAACAGAACCCTGCTTCTTATTCTACTAGCTGAGATGTGGTAGAATGTATTGTACTCTCCACTCCTGCCCCTGGAGTGGCCCTCATTCCAACTGATTCTGGACACATTCACTGTGTGCCCATGTATTGCAGCAGTAAGGGAACTTGCCACTACTCTGGCAGCACAAAACAACCTCTGAGATTCCAAGAATCTGGCCCCTAGTCTGTTGAACCTTAGAGCATTGTGCTAGGCTTCTCTCAGGCATTCAAGGGGGCTGCTGACTTAGCATTTAGCGTTTGAGGAAAGTCGATACGGGTTGTACATCCAAAAACCAACATTCTCTGGCCTGGCAACATCTGTTGTGCAGCAGGACCATGGATGCTTCTGAACAAGAGAGCCTGGGAGCCTAAGGGCAGGAGAGCCAGCCGGGGCTGTGGCAACAAATTCAGCAGCCCAGCTGGGGACAGCACAAGACCAGGGCTGGAGCTCTGCGGCTGGTTTCAGCAACCCCCAGGAGCTTAGGGCTAAGGCCAGAGCCCTGTAGCAGCACAGAGCTGGTGTCTCCACAGCAGCCCCCGGGACAATGGGGCTGGAGTCAAGCCCCATGGAAGAGTGGGGCCAGAGCCCCACAGCAGCCCGCTGGAGTGGGGGGCCGAGCTCAGAGCCCTGTGACTGCCTCCTTGTAGCCAGACATGAACCCCATCTTGTCCCCCCCCCCCCAGAAAGCAAGAGAAAGGCAGTCAGCCTTTGATGCCCTGGGAACGCAGGTGTGCTGCCTGTCCCTGACTCTACCATCAACAGAAACCAGCCAGTAAATGGGCTAGCTGATGACCCGGGGCCTCCCGTCGCCCTGATGGCTAGTACCAGTAATTTACATGCCTGCACTGTCCCAGGAGAGGAATCTTCGCCCATCACATACCAGAGGTGCCCATTGTCTGCATTTTCCCAGGTGTGAATTATGCTTTGCACCCTTCATGGGAAACTTGACGTTCAAAGCCATTTTTCCTAATTGGCCACGTGAGACCAGGAAGAAGCCTATGTGACCCAAGGGGCATAAAGAGGGGTTTAGTACCCCACCCCATTTGAGCTCCAATCACCTACACCTGCTGGCAGGTATTGATTGTCTCCCGAGGTCTGTGGGACGCCCAACCTCGTCCTACTTCTTCCCGAGGGATTGAGAGAAAGGCGCTGGCCACGCTAAGTCTGGAACACAGGGGTGAGAATATATATACCTGCTAGGTGTCTATTTTGCATGCATTTAATAAGAGCTCAGAGAACCAAAAGGGTTTCATGGTACCTGTAAGTGACTTATTAGTGTAATTTCTGTCCTGTCCTTTGTAGTGGCTGTGTTATCTGTAACACAGCAGTAGCATTTAACAGCTACGTTTACCCTGTAACAATAAAATAGTAACTGTTTAAGCTTTAACCTGACTCCTTCAGTTGCTGTAACAGAACCAAGCACAATTTAAAAGAACTTCAGCCGGTCATAAGGGACAGATATAGGGAGAGCTTGAGCGTTGGATTTGTGTCACTCCCAGGTGACAGATCCGTTGTGGCATCTCTCAGCCTCCCCAGGCTGCCCGCTGTGAAGGGATCATGTATTCTAGCAGCTAAAATCTGAGGTGTAATAAGCTCTCCCTGTAAACTTGTTGGGGCGCCCGTCAACCTCCTCCAGGATGCCCGCTGCGAAGGGACCCCGGTCTCAGCAGTTGAAGTCTCGGGTGTATAACACACACACATACACACCACTCACTGCCCTGACCATCGGCTGACACTCCTGAAGTGGGCGGCCAGGGCTGGAGCCCAATGGTTTCCCCCTGAAGTGCAGGGCCAGGGCTGGAGCACCACAGCAACCCCCTGGAGTGCGGGGTTAGGGTCAGAACCCTGCAGCAGCCCCTAGATGCATGGGGCTGGAGCCCTGTGGCAGGATCCAGAACCTGTGTTGCCTAGGGAGCCAGCAGCAACTGGGCAAGCAACCCAGCCACATTGGGGGTGGGGGAATGCGAGACAGCAGGCAGTGAGCTTAGGGGCTGGTAGCAGGAGACCTCCCCTGGTTCAGGCAAATTCTCTCATTCGGGACTGGTCAGGTCCCAACAGCGCTGGACCAGGGAGGTCCAACCTGTACTATTAAATATTGTAAAATTTGGCACAGAGGGCAAGTTACCTGGTCCTAAAATGACTTCTCCCCCCAGTCAGGATTTCCAGGATGCATAAGCTAAGTATGCCAATACCCTCTTCCCTCCCCTTCCACATAGCTGCACCAGAATATCCCTCATGCTGCCGTGGGGGGAAGTATCACAGGCTAGCAGAAGACTGCTACAGCAGTCCTCCACCAGTGGATCCTTTATAGAATAACAATCCTCAGCTGTTGCCTTAAGGCAGCTTTAAGTCCCCTTTGAGTAGTACAAAGGGACTTAAGAGTGCCCAAAGATCAGCTGTGAAACTGGGTGTCAGGCATCTAGAAACTATTCTTCATGCTACTGGCATGCTGGGTAACCTTGAGCAGAGAAGCTCTCTGTATCTCAGTTTCCATAAATGTAAATTGATTAAAGTAATGCTTCTTTGCTTTCAAAAAGTTCTTTGCAATCACAGCAAAAGCATTGAACATGGGCAAAGCATTCCATTACTATTATTTTAAAGATATATTTTGCAGTTAATAATTCTTAATGTATTATTGCTTACATGTCCAATGAAGCTGAGAGTTTTATTTGCTGTAGAAGTGGAAGGCAATGCAATATTTATATTATTAATTTTTCCACACTTTCCAGGTGTGGCTTGCTGTTATTTTCTCCCATCACTTACAGAAACACCTCGATAATGAGAAAGTTCAGTTTTTCAGTACTACTTCAACGGATCAGTGGGGAAACAATCTCAATACCCTTTGGGAAATAAAGAACAGCTGCCCCTAAAAGGGACTGAGGTCTGGGATTCACTCATTAATATTAAGTTAGTGGGAGACAAGGATCAGAGTTCACATCACACTGCCTGTCAGTACCAGGCCTGGGCTGGGGAAGCTAATTATATAATCAGCAGATCAAATTTGGTGATGAATCCTGGTCACGTGCCACCTGGCAGGTTGTATGTGTACTAAAAAGATTGAAGTTAGTACTGAGTAATGTTCAAGTTGTCATGCCAGCTGGATAAACTTATTAACACAAGGATAACTATGCGGTGTTCTAGCTACTGAATTGCCTTTTGAGGCATTTGTAATTAAAACTGTCCCAGATGGCTGTTTTGGAATTCACATTGATGTAACAGCTTTTATGGCACCATTTGTTTATACAATAATAAAAGAAAGTAACTAATATAGCAGTGTAAGGTCTCAACTTAGCAAGGCGCACAAGTAGTCCTGTTGAAGTTAGTGGGACGTCAAGGCTCTTAGCACCTTGCAGACTTTGTCCCTTAATAAATTTTGTTGTTTGAATGTCAGTCTCATGTTTATCCAGAGTTTAGAGAGGAGCAGGCAAGGCCAAAGAGTGAGTATGCATGCAGTTCTGAATACAGGGAGCTCTGTAGTCATCATTACCTCTGATGGAAGTGAAATCCATAAACAAGGTGGCAGCCCAGATCTTTCCTCCCTCAGACAAGTGTCCCCACCCCGTGCATTTGAGAGTCATCTGGCAACATCATTGTCATTGGTGGCCAATAGATCAAGCAGGCTGCCTGATAAGAATGGTCCCCTATGAAATGACGGGTTAGCAGTGTCACAAGTTTGGAGTGAGGCAAGGGAATATGGTGCAGTTAGGGAGGGGACCTATCCTTGTCTCGCCACTGGCATGATTCTGAAAGAAGTATAGGCGAGAGATATGGCAGGTTATACGGGATACAATTGCCCACTTGGGAATCTTCCATCTAAAGAGATTACAGGAAAGATTTAGAAAGGGGAATTTTCAGATTGATTTCCTTGCTGTTCAGGAAAGGTCTGACGAGGAAGGGGGCAGAAAACACAAAAATGAGGAGGACAAACCCTGCAGGCCTAGGATACCTCAAACATTTATGCAAGTATAATATGTGTGAGGAGCCCCTCATTCAAGTACGAAGGCTTATGCTATATGAGATGGAGGGGAAGAGCATGGCAAAGATATGACAGAAAATTTAGTCAGAAAGTCACAGAAAAGCCTGTTTTACTCTACAGTAAAATAGACAAGGAACACTGTTGTAAATGACTCCTTGTCTCCCCACCCAGCTGGCATTCACAGACCAGGTTGCTAGTGCCAAAACCTCAGCTTCAAAATGCAGGTATAAATGCCAATGTGTGCTTTGCATTTAATGCTAATGTTTGGAAATGTTTTCACTTCCAAGGCAGGTACAAACACCGCTGTGGGATGTGTAGGGCCAACATGGTAAACATGGAAAAGCTCATTGCCAGCAGAGCAGCAGAAAAGGGGGTCTGCAGGAACTCAGTGCTTCAGGAGATGCTTCAGGCAGTAACCATGGAAAAGGCTGCTTGCTTCTCCAATTAAGATGTAGGTATTACAGAATGTATTGCCTGCCCTACGAAAAAAGATGCTGCTTATTTATGGAATGGATTTTTGACCAGTTTTCAAACTCCATGGAGAAAGTGTGAGGTGCTACTGCTCTACAGAGAATTTCAAGTCCTTTAACAGCTTGATGTTGAAGTTCCTGTGTTCAGCCCTAATGACAGTCCTTGCTAATTGTTAAATTCTCACTAGTAAATGAATTACAGGTGGTAAAGAGGCACCTAAATTTTGCATGCTGGGTAGTGCCTCCCAGTTGGTCATTTTGTGCCCATCGGATATCAATCTTCTGTGGAGTGCAAAACCCGCACCACTTAATCAGAATGACAAAGGAAATCTTCTTAGCATATGTACAATGTGCCTCAGCCAGCACATGACCAGATTCATCCCCAGATTTGGTCTGCTGATTGAATGACAGACTCCAGGAGCTCACCCCACTGGCCAGCAAGGATCTGAAGACAATGCTCCATCAACTCTGGAGCCTTGCTCATGACAGCTGTAGGACTAGTTGAGGACTTAGCTGCCCTGTGAAATTGGCGGGTCAGTGAGACCAGTTTCAGATTGCATGGAATTTAGGGCACAGGGAAGGCTTCACTTTGGGTGGCCTTAACCCATACATCAGGTGGTGTGATATATGATGAGATTGTACTCCCACAGTTGGGCTTCCTTTAGTCTCTCTGACTGGCTAGTGGAACTGTTCTACGGGAGTAGATGGGTGGGTTTCCCAGAAACATGTGGGCATTGCATAGTGAGGAAACTTTTAGAGGGCAGAGTGTGACCAGATAGCAAGTGTGAAAAATCAGGACTTTTTTTTGGGGGGGGGGAATAGTTGTGTATATAAGAGAAAGGTCCTAATATCAAGACAATCCCGATAATATAGCTACATTTGTTCACCCTAAAAGGGTGCTCAAGGAGGGACAGTGCTGTAGGGTCTACATGTTACCCATAACACTGAAACCCACAGCAGAGCCTATAATAATAATGTCAGGGTCTGTAGCTGTGGGAGGGGCCATTTTATTTAAAGCAGCATTTGTTGTTCCCTTCTTCAGCATTTTTTGAGTGAGTGAGCTGGTGTCTATGGCAACTGCAGACAGGTTCCAGCACTTGTTAAATATCACAGATGTAATCTGCAGGAGTGGTGTCTCTGCATTTCATGCACTCAGAAATCAAGGAGGCTGAGGTCCTCATCACCTTACTGCATTGTCTCTCCCCGTCTTGTCGGGGTGTGTGTATGTGTGTGCTTAGAATCAAAGAGAGCTGAGTCCTGAGGGATAGGCCGAGGAGAACCTATCCCATGTTATGGATTCTACAGTAAGGAGCCCTGCAATGCCCACACTGGAACCAATTAAATGTCTTGGGCTATGTCTACATTGGCCCCTATTCCGTAATAGGGATGCAAATGTAGCACTTTGGAAGAGGCAAATCCGCGGGGGATTTAAATATCCCCCGCGGCATTTGCATTTTCATGGCTGCCGCTTTTTTCCGGCTTGTAGATAAGCCAGAGAAAAGCGCCAGTCTGGACGCGATCCTCCAGAAAATAAGCTCTTTCAAGTAGGAATAAGAGATCCTCCGGAAAAGAGCTTATTTTCCGGAGGATCGCGTCCAGACTGGCGCTTTTCTCCGGCTTATCTACAAGCCGGAAAAAAGCGGCAGCCATGAAAATGAAAATGCCGCGGGGGATATTTAAATCTCCCACGGATTTGCCTATTCCAAAGTTCTACATTTGCATCCCTATTACGGAATAGGGGCCAATGTAGACACAGCCTTGGTGTGGGCCAGTATGGGTGATAGGCTAGGTGTGTCCCTCCCTTGTGTTAAAGTTTAATAAAAGTTGCAGCCTGCCACTTAGTGCCATGCATGTATCAGTCTTTCTTCTGCCCATGTCCACATCAGTGTGTTTTGACGATGGTCCATTTGGGTGAGAGGGAGCAGTAAACCCACCCTGTTCGGCAGATAATGTGGGGCAAGTCTCAGTTGGTGGGCCTGATGGAAAACTTTCAGAGGCAATGGCAAACAATTCAAATGATTTAAAAGTAAAAAAAGAAACACTACAAGAAACCAAGAGTTCTCCCTATCTGTGGGTATGTCTACACTACAGCGCTAATTCGAACTAAGCTAATTCGAACTAACGCATCCAGACTAAAAAACTAGTTTGAATTAGCGTTTTTCTAATTCGAACTAGCTTGTCCACACAGAGTGGACCCTGAACCGGGGTTAAGGCTGGCCGGAAGCAGGGCCAGAAGGGCATCAGATGAGGACTTAGAGCGTGGAGCTGCTGTCTCAGGCTAGCCGAGGCTGTGCTTAAAGGGACCTGACCCCCACCCCGGACAGACAGTTCTCAGGGGTGCCCCACTTGCAAAGCAGTCCTGGCTTGGATTGCCCGGAGTACGCACACTGGGCACATCACAGCACTCAGCCATCAGACCGGCTGCACTTGCCGCAGGCTGTCATCTGGGGAGAGGGGGTAATTGGGGGGCTGCAGGAGAGGTTCCACCCCCAGAAGCCCGCAGAGCCAGCCCAGTCCTCCCCATCGGGGGCTCGTACCCCATTCTTCCCTCACCTCCTTCTACTTTCCCCTCCCTAGCCCCCCTTCCTGATGTACAAAATAAAGGACAATTGTGTTCAAAAATAGAATCTCTCTTTATTGAACAAAACTGGGGGAGACTGGGAAAAGGAGGTGGGAGAGGGGAAGAGAGAGGGTGGGAGAGGGGAGGGCAACTACAATGATGAGGGGTTTGGAACAGGTCCCATATGAAGAGAGGCTAAAGAGACTGGGACTTTTCAGTTTAGAAAAGAGGAGACTGAGGGGGGATAGGATAGAGGTCTATAAAAGCACGAGTGGGGTGGAGAGGGTGCATCAAGAAAAGTTCTTCATTAGTTCCCATAATAGAAGGATTAGAGGACACCAAAGGAAAAGAATGGGTAGCAGGCTTCAAACTAGTAACAGAAAGTTGCTCTTCACAAAGCAAAGAGTCAACTTGTAGAACTCCTTGCTACAGGAGGCTGTGAAGGCTAGAACTAGAACAGAGTTTAAAGAGAAGTGAGATCAAGTCATGGAGGTTGGGTTCATGGAGTGGTATTAGCCAGGGGGTAGGAGTGGCGTCCCTACCCAAAGTTTGTGGAAGGCTGGAGAGGGATGGCACGAGACGAATGGCTTGGTCACTGTCTTCGGTCCATCCCCTCCAGGGTCCCTAGTGTTGGCCACTGTCGGCAGACAGGCTACTGGGCTAGATGGACCTTTGGTCTGACCCAGGACGGCCATTGTAAGCTCAGGGCTCAGGGTCGGGGATCTCAGTGGACCACCTTGATTTTCACGTACACCTGCTCCTGGATGGCCAGGCTGCCAGCTCTCCTGCCCTAGACGGCCACTTTCCTGTGTCTAGTGCAGAGGTCATGGACGAGGTCCACGATGTCCGCACTAGACCAGGCAGGTGCCCGCCTCTTGCGGTCCCGGGCAAGCTCCCAGGAGCCGCCAGCCTGGTCCCGGGAAAAGGGGGACGGCTGGGGGGCATCGGGTGGCTGGCTCAAGCCGTGCCAGGTGCAGGGTCTGCTGGCTGGGTGCTGGCAGGCTTGCACCTGGCACGGGCACCATAGCCAGCCCGTGCCCCTTTAAGGGGTCCGGGGCCAGGAGGGGGGCAATAGAGTTTCCCTGGTGTTGGCCAGAGTGGCCACCAGGGCAAGCTGGAGAGGGCTAGCCTCCCACTAGTTCAAATTAAGGGGCTACACACCCCTTAATTTGAACTAGTAAGTTTGAACTAGGCTTAGTCCTCGTAGAATGAGGTTTACCTAGTTCGAACTAAGCGCTCCGCTAGTTCGAATTAAGTTCAAACTAGCGGAGCACTTGTGTAGCGCCTATCAAAGTTAATTCGAACTAACGTCCGTTTGTTCGAATTAACTTTGTAGTGTAGACACACCCTGTGACTAGGAATGAAAGGCTGTTTTCAGTGTAACACAGAAAAGGGAGAAGCACACTGTGTCTCTTCACTGGTAGCTGAGCTGCAGCAGGGTATATTTGGCCAAATATACCCTACAAATAATGTCTCAATCAATACTTCTTTTAGTACCAGCTCTCACTTCTTTGGCACCAACTGCATTGGGAATGCTATCCTCTGTGGCCAACAAACCTTCAGTACCAACTTCATCAAGACAAGGGATACCCATGAAACTTAAATTGGACATACTCTCTATAGTACCAATGAGCAGAGCTACCACCCAGAGACTCAGTTCTAGGTCACATGCCTCCATTACCCCCTTCTCTACCACTACTCTTTTTTATTCATTGGATTCTGAGGAAGGGACCTAGGCTTCTCCTTATTCCAGAGGCAGATCAAGATTGTCACCCAAGTGTTCATTGGTGGCATGATTAGACACCCACCATAGGCAGGTCTACAGTGGCAGAATGAAGTAATCATCCAGATGGCAAACCATGCCATACCCATAAGAGCAGTGACCATAATAGAATCCAGGTGCATTCCTCTAGTTTTCAGGTCAGTTTCCCCAAACCAGGTGAGACAAAGATTCTCACTCATCCCAGAGACAAAGGAACCTGGTGCCTGGTACTTGCCTCAGGGGCCTCCTCACTTGGTACACACAGTGCAGTAACTTTTGGAGCTGAAGGCGCAAGTGGCCCAAAACAGACTGAGAAACCCTTTTTAACCACCAGTAACTTGTCTTCTTGTCCAGATAAAGCATTGGCTCCTGAATCATCCTCCTCTGTTCAGGATTATTTAAAAAACAACCAGGCACTCCTTCCAGAGTGGCTAATTGCCTGGGCATCCAAATAGAACCAGTCTAAGACAACCCTCACCAACAGGTGATAATTTAAAGGGAAATTGTAGGTTATGTTGTGAAAAGAATATCTAGTAGCAGGAATATTTCTCTAGGCAGCATTAGATGTGACAGATTCTGCCACAAAGGTGAAAGTGATTTTATCATGCATCACCTCTTCCTGACTTCAGCATTTGGGCATACCTATAGAGATGCAGCAGTCTTCTGAAGGTTATTCATTGTTCTTGTTGCTCTGGCATTACATATCCTCACAAATCCTAGGGTGACCTTTCATTCTGTGTGTTTATATACTTTGGTGCCCATTAGGAAAGTTCTACCTACAACTATGGCAGAGGCAATTAGATTCTTCCAGGAAAAAAATATAGATTTCAGCGGTTCAGGCCTCCCTCTCTATTTGCTACTATTGCGTGGCCTGTATGGATTAAGGCCTGGAAAATGTCCTGATTTAATTCCTTTTTCATGGCAGACTGGACAAATTCTCTGGCCTGACTGAAATGCAGAGTCTCATCAGACTCTATCAGCTCCTGAATACAGCCTGCAACAATCCCCTTAAACCAAAATCCATCAAACTCACAAATTCCTTGCTTCCCTTGCACCATTCCCATCAAGCTAATCTCTTAGTAGATCTATACAATACATAAGTAAATACATAAATAAAACAAATAAATACATAAATTATATAAAAAGGTGTTCTTCACTCAGGCCGTGTCCAGACTCAGGGGGTTTTTCGGGAAAAGTAGCCTTTTCCCGAAAAAACTTCCCCTGCGTCCAGACTCAAGCCGCGTTCTTTCGAAATTAATTCGAAAGAACGCGGCTTTTCTTTCGATGGCGGTAAACCTCAATTTACGAGGAAGAACGCCTTCTTTCGAAAGTTCCTCTTTCGAAAGAAGGCGTTCTTCAATGTAAATAGGCCGTCTTCGAAAGAGAGCATCCAGACTCACTGGGTGCTCTCTTTCGAAAAAGCGGATTTCTCTTTTGAAAGATCCGCCTGCAGTCTAGACGCGATCTTTCGAAAGAGGCTCTTTCGAAAGATGCTTTCAAAAGAGCCTCTTTCGAAAGAAGCCTGCAGTCTAGACATAGCCTCAGGTTGACTGAGGTTAAAATAGCAGTGAAGACATGGAAACTCTGTTTGTAACTTGAGTTGGCAACTTGAATTCAACCCCAAACTACCCCACAGACCTTAACTTGGTTTAGCTAAAGCAAGTTAACACACTTTTTTTGCTGTGTAGACATACATTTGGACACACTCAAAGCTCCCACTCTCTCATGCACTCCCTCACAGTCAAAACTCCATAAGATTCTCAAAGACTCTATTCTCCCTTTGAACCAGAGAAGCTAGAATACTTGTTTATTTTCTTTTTTTATTCTTGTACAGTAATATGGTTTTTTTTGGGGGGGGGGGGCTTCTCTATGTAATTAGGAAAAAAATAGAACCACCATTCCTAGCACTAGAAATATTCCAGGATACATTGAGCTCCTGTCACTGTTTCCCCGGCTCCCAGTACTGGGACAATTTTGTACAGGTTCCCAATTTAGAGATTTTTTTCTGAGCTTGTTGACCTGTTCACATACTTAAACAAATAATTTAGCTATTCCAAGGTAGAACCATAGAACTGGAAGAAACCTCAGGAGGTCGTTGAGTCCAGCCCCCTGCCCAAAACAGGACCAGACCCAACTAAATCAACCCAGCCAGGGCTTTGTCAAGCTGAGACTTAAAAACCTCTAGGGATGGAGATTCCACCACCTCCCTAGGTAACCCATTCCAGTGCTTCACCACCCTCCTAGTGAAATAGTTTTTCCTAAAATCCAACCTAGACCTCCTCCACTGTAACTTGAGACCATTGCTCCTTGTTCTGCCATCTGTCATTGCTGAGAACAGCCTCTCTCCATCCTCTTTGGAACCTCCCTTTAGGAAGTTGAAGGCTGCAATCAACCTCCCCCCCCCCCCACACTCTTCTGTTCTGCAGAATAAATAAGCCCAAATCCCTCAGCCGCTCCTCATAGGTCATGTGCTCCAGCCCCCAATCATTTTGGTTGCCCACCGCTGGACCCTCTCCAATGCATCCACATTGTTTCTACAGTGGGGGTCCCAGAATTGGATGCAGTACTCCAGATGTGACCTCACCAGTGTCGAATAAAGGGGAATAATCACATCTCTAGATCTGCTGGCAATGCTCCTTCTAATGCAACCTAATATGCCATTCGCCTTCTTGGCTACAAGCGCACACTGTTGACTCATATCCAGCTTCTCATCCACTGTAATCCCCAGGTCCTTTTCTACTGAACTTCTATTTAGCCAGTTGGTCCCCAGCCTGTAACAATGCTTGGGATTCTTCTCTCCCCCTGGTATTTCTCTGAGGTTTTCTACTTTTCTTCCCATGGTACTGTTAAACCTTTTCTTTATAGTTTTTAATTTCCCTTTTCTCTCTCTCTCTGACTTGCCCATGTCTGTCTTAATCACCACCACAGTATATATTCCGGTATTATGCTTCCACCTTGCCTAAATGGTGAGTCCCCTCTGGAAACGCAGAGCAAGGTTGGTAACTAAGTAGGAAATGAAACATCATACTGGGGTTTGTGCTGAGGGGCTTACATCCCAGTATAAAGCTGAGATACGTGATGTCTTTTCACAATCAAGACACCTGAACAGCTTAAACTGCCTGGTAGTGACAATATGCCATAACCATATTATTAAGATAAATGCTTTTTTTGTGGTCCCAGATTAGAGTGAATCAATTTTTAAACTCACTTTTCAATTTTCTCTCTCATTCTGGCACTAAGGAGCAGATTTAAGGTTCTGTAGGTGCTGCATCTGAGTATTTCCATACCTTTAGACTGAACTCTCAATTTCCCAAATTTATAATGCTGGATTTTGGGATAATTACAACAACCCCTTAAAGGTTTTATCTTTAAGTTACATATTCCTACTCACAACCTAAACTCCATTTTAACTTGGTTTGTGTGGCATCATCCTTAGTTATTAAAAAGATTTAAAATACCAGACATGAACTCTAAGTGAGAATTGCCTGGGATATTTCTAATGATTTGACAACATGTAGAATAAACCTCAAATCATTTTTTTATATTAACTATAGGGCAGTTAACCCTTTGGGGAGACTTGGGGCCTGTCACCACAGAAGGGCTAAACTCAAAATAAGCTTCACAACTTGAGCTATGCTTCTTGCATAGCATAAGTCAAAATAGCTTATTTCTACTTTTGGCACTGTCTACACAGCAGTTATTTCGAAATAGAGGACTCTTCCCCTGACTTCCCTCACTCCTCATACAATGAGGGGGACAGAAGTCAGAATAAGAAGCCATTATTTCAAATTTATTTTGACATAACAGGCTTCCTGTGTAGATGTACACTAGGTTATTTCGGAATAACTAACATTATTCCGAAATAATATTGCTGTGTTGACATAGCCTTGGAAGAGTGTGGAAGGAATTTTTCTTCACCCAAGTACTCCTATAAGTGACCTCTAAATTCTGGCTGTATGACTGAAGTCCTCATATCATGGTTTAAATACTTCAAGTTACATTTACCATAGATTAAACCTGCAAGTGACTCAAGCCCCACTCTGATAAATCTCTGATCCGTGAAGAAAAATTCCTTCCCAACCCCAAATATGATGATCAGTTAAATTCTGAGCAGGTGAGAAAGGTCCATCAGCCAGATACCTGGTAAAGTAATTTCTGTAGTAATTGAGGCTATGTTTAGTCTTCAGGCTTCTTGCACAAGAAGCTTTTATCAGAAGAGATCTTCTGCAAAAATTTCTTGCACCAGAGCACATCCACACTACAAAAGCGCATTGAAAAGATGATGCGCTTTTGCGAAAGAGAGTGTCCAGTCTGCATGGACATGCTCTCAAAAGTAAGCTCTGATTGCTATGCACAGAATGGCCACCAGGACACCAGTGCTTTTTCCTCTTTCCTCTTTCTGTGCAAAAAACCCCCTCTTCCCCATCCACACCCACCTTTTTGCAAAAGAGCTCTTTCGCAAAAAGGCATTCTTCCTCGTAGAATGAGGACTACCTATGCCGGAAAAAACCCTCTGTTCTTTAGATTTTTTTGCACAAAAATGTGCTTGAGCTATGAACACTCCACAAGTTTTTTTTTGAAAAACAGCCATTTTTCTGAAAAAAAACTCTGTAGTGTAGACATAGCCTGAGAGAACTCCCCCATCTAGTGTCCCATCACCACCTGTGAATATGAGAACTAGAGACTTCTGGATTTGCTCTTGCACTGGTTGTTTAATACTGAACAATAGCTGCTGAGGGGGTTTTGTTTGTTGTTGGTTGGTTGTGTTGTTCGTAGATATCAGGGTGTCTACAGCTTGGGTTAGAAGTTACTTCTATTTTTTTTAAGAAAAAATGTTCTGTGCTTCACGTAGATCCAGTGCCTCCACAGAGAGAGATTAGTATGTGTTTGGCAGTCTGTATATGTTTTTAAGTGAAGGGTATTGTATATTTTTCTCTACAGTTTGTGTGTGACTAGATGGAACAGCCAGGAAAGTGTTATGGGCTTTCTGCATCTCATATTACTTAGCCCAGAATTGAAGGAAGGGGGCCTGTCCCCTCTTGGAGGCTCAGAGAGGCAAGGGGGAAAAGCCTCTAGAGACTGCAGCTTGCTTCATAAGGTGGAGCTGCTTTCCCTTCTGTTACAATAATAAATTGTGCCCTGAGGCATGGGCCTGAAACAACCTTGGGCATAGTGCTGGTTCTATCCTGGGCTGGCAAGAATGCCCACTAGTTTCCAGAGTACCACTGAAAAATAAACAGTTCTCATTATAAATACAGAAGCACCACAATAAAGCCTATTCTTTATCCCATCATGATCTTACATATTAATAATGCCTATTGCATTATACCTGTTAAATAAAATTCTACCCCACAAATTTAATTGTGCTTTGTTTCTTCCAAATCCTTGTTGTCTGTAAGGGGCAAACACATTCTAGGCAACCTTTGTATTGAAAAAACATATTTAAAATTTAGCACCTCTTTGTTCCTTTGCAATCTGGGTACTAGAGTTTTTAGATCTTTTTGTTGGTAAACAGCATAGCATAGAAATTGGCTGGAAGGTATATCATGCCTGATTCTCACATGTTCCCTCTTGCATGAGTATTTTTGCGTGACTATTTTTTCCTTCAGATAAAAGCCTCAGCGATTCAGACGTATTTGGGTTTGAATTCCAGACACTAACTTGGAAAATCTTGCATTGCATATGGAAAAAGTGATACCTGATTCTAATCGTTCATCGTAGCTTTAGTATGCTCTCATCTAGTGGCAATGCTTTCTAGCATACTGTGCTAAACAAAGCATACTTTAATGAGGGCCTGTGGATGATTTGCTAGCTTTATGTGGGAGGAAGCCAAAAGTTTGCTTTACCCAGTTATCATTTCTATTATTGAATCCTACTGTGTTTGGGAGATGTGATATATATATTTTTTTAAAGCCACCGCTTTTCAAGTTCAGCAGCAATGTCTGAACAGAGTTGGCTTTAAATCAGACTGTATTCTACTCCATTCTAAAGTCTCTACCTTTCTACCCCTATGATTTTTATCACAGATCTCTCTCACCCTCTCCTGCCATACTGTTAATATTTTCAGTCTGGTTTCAATTATTCAGAGGCTCACAGCCAGTCAGACACCTTCAGTGTGGCAATGAAGCAGCTCAAAAGCTGAAGCATTTGTACAAATTTCCTTAGCAAATTTAGTGGCCTTTTAATTTTGCTGCCTGTGTGACCATTTCATGTGTAACCTTTTCCTTTGGCTGACCCAGAATAGTGAGTGTGATCTGTAAAACTTTCTAGACATTACACAAGAATACAAACACAGTGCAGAGGGCGGCATTTGGCCCTGCAACTGGAGAATAGGAGAAACCATTAAAAGGATACAAACCTGAACTCTCTGTAACTGATGCTTTTTCTCCTGATATGCAAATCTTGGCAAATCAAGTTTCTATAAAATAGAATGTGAAGAAAAAGTGCCATAATTCCATCCTCTGACCAATATTTTTTCAGAGACAAGATAGAATCATAGAATCATAGAATACTAGGACTGTAAGGGACCTCGAGAGGTCATCGAGTCCAGTTCCCTGCCCTCATGGCAGGACCCAGTACTGTCTAGACCATCCCTGATAGACATTTATCTAACCTACTCTTAAATATCTCCAGAGATGAAGATTCCACAACCTCCCTAGGCAATTTATTCCAGTGTTTAACCACACTGAAAATTAGGAACTTTTTCTTAATGTCCACCCTAAACCTCCTTTGCTGCAGTTTGAGCAGCAAGGTTTGCTAATACATCACTTTTGATGCATCATCACAGCAATTCAATGCAACTTGTTCAAGTTGCTTTTTCCAGTGGGTATTCCACTGAATGTATATATGCAACCAAAACACTCTATGCTACTTGGTCCCATTATAAAAGGGGGGGAGGAAGGGAGGAATCTGTAAACATACTTTGCAGTTTGTCATTTGGATCAATCTTTTCCTGACAGGTAAAGATTAACTGCTGGCCCTGGTGGCTAATGCTGAAGCCAAAAAGATTAGGGAAGGCAACATTAGCATGCATCTCCCAGGACAACTCATGATCATTGGTGATGTGCTGCCAATATTTTACAAAAGGACTCCCACAAGCGTTCCTCTGAGTCTGTGATAAACCACATATCTCAGATGAGTGTCTGGTTGCTGAGAGGAAGAATGAAGAACTGTGGAACCTACTCTGTGTGTGAGTTCACCCATCACTCAGTTATGATAATAAAGCTTCACTGCATCAAGAGTGGCGATATGAGTTTAATTAAAATATCTCAAATGATAAGTACTCCAAAACTCCTAGAATGAAGATAATATGTCATATGGCAAGTTTTATTTTGTTTTTAATGGTGACTTCTGTACACTTTACCCTTACCATGTGTATACTGTAAGGATATAGGCATTTTATTGAACTATTATATGTTCCTTACATACAATATTTCCTTGAGTTGCGTGCCATTTTAATCATGAAACTACTTCTAACCTTAAGCTGAACAATAACACACATTTATTTTGCTTGTGTCTGGTCTGAAAGAACAGTTGCTATTTTGCTCCTCTGTCTTCTGAATGTCAAACAATAGCTCAGGCTAAATTGTTTACATCTAAGTTCTGCCAAGTCTGAATAATTAATTTCTGGCTTTGCTTGGTCTCTTCATCTTGCCCTGGATATTCCTTTGAACTTTGATTCACCATTCTTTTTCCTTTCTAAGATGACAGCACAGTTTCATTGATTCCTTTTTATTGATTCAAACTGGTCTCTAGTGTAACATTTCAAATACATGATTAGAATTGGTTTCTCCTACCCACTGAATATTGCTTATTTCTAGAGCAGCTTATCTTCTTCTGACAGAGTTATTGATCCATGCATACAGGGCTTGCAAGCTTGATAATTATTCTTCTTGCCGGCCTCCCTCATGGTCTTATCAGACAATTATATTCAGCCCAGAATGTTACAGCACTGTCATTGATTCATTCCAAAATTAAGAACTGAGCCTTATTCCCATGAATACTTGTTATTCACCTCTGTATCCTCACACAAGTAAGAGTTTCCAACATTAGTGCCTTGTTGGCCATGTTTGTTCCTGTTCTTTCTTAACTCCATTAGCTTTGGATGCATGTGATAGGGAGATTGGGAGGCTGGGCAGCCTAGGGATTAGCACACCTGACTTCCAGCCCTTTGTCTCCCTGTCCAACTATAGATCTTGAGACATTAATCTTTGGCTCTCTTCCCACAGCTGGGCCTTGGCCCTCCCCCTCCACCAGGTCCTAGGTGGGAATCAACACCAGCCAGGGCCTCCTTGCAGCAAGTCTAAGTTAACTTCTCTTGGCTACGTCTTACTTATAGATCTCTTCAGTTTGGGGCATGGCCTCTATAGTCCAAATAGTCAGTCACTCAACAACAAAAACAGAATTAAAATATACAGAGCCCTGCAGGACCTGCGGGGTCTCAAAGAGGGGCAGTGCATGGAGAAGGCTCTCTCTGAGGGCATTACTGATCCATGGCCCCTCTCAGGCTCATTCTTCTGTCTGGCTTCCTCACTCCTCCAGCTTGTCCACCAGCCTTTGTTTGGGCTTCTCAGCTCCTTTAACCCACTCCTCTAGTGGGAGCAAGCTAGGAAGGGCAGGAGGGGTGGGGTTACCTGGGTTTGGTATTGCCTTTTAAGCCCTTCAGGTCCAATACAGAGTTTGTACACCTCATGAAAGTGCAACGGGGTAAGGGTGGGTTCTTTAAATTTTGATTCGTCATAGTGAATTTGCTCTGACTTAATTTCCCTCTCTCCCGTTTAAGCCAATGACCACACTGATGTTGAAGGAAAGAGGATTGAGTCTTCTCATGTCCTTCTAGTTGTTTTAGGGTTTAATCCAGCATGGTGACACTCGTGTGAACCAGTGGGGAGTTGAGAATGCTCAGATACAAGACCTTGCAGAGAGCCCTCCGCTTATTGCAGGATTAGATGTAATATCTTATATTCAGGGTCTTTGAGGGTGCACCTACACTGCACCATAACCTGAAATAAGATACGCAATTTGAGCTACTGCTATTTCGAAATAGCTAATTTCATCATTTGGCGCTGTCTACCCATTTTGAAATAAAGCACTATTCCAAAACCTTCCTTACTCCTCTTAGAATGCGTGTACCAGTTGCCTTACCACAGGTCTCTCCCTGTCCCAGCACCCCAGGGCTCTGGGCTCTGCTCTGCAGGCCCAGAGGCCTAATCACAGTTCTGTATCAAGGAGTTGGGTAGGGGGGCCCAGGCCCTCCCTCTCCTCCGGGCCCCATCCCAGGGCCCTATCAGTGGTGGGTGGTTCCCACCACTGGCTCGGTGGGGATCTCTCCCTGAAATGCACTGAGTCCGCTGGGTCATTTCCCATGCCCCACCCTGGGCTGCTTCCTACCCCGTTCCCCTGGATACTGTGAACACTACCGTCATGTCCAGATCCCGCCTTGGTGGCTGGGTTCACTGGTCCTATAGCAATTGCGCATGCAGTGGTGGCGGCGAGATTAGCTGCAAGGCGTGGCCGGCAAGGTGGTAGAGATTGTCTCGAGGGCTGTGTCAGCGGTGTCAGCAGCACTGGCGACAGTAGTTGTGGCTCTGGTGCTCTGGCAGGAGCGCCTTCCCCTCCCGCGGTCAACCCTAACTGAGCTGCGCTGCAGGCTTTTATACCCGGGCTGCACTGAGAGCATGCCCAGAAGGGTCACAGGGGAGGGGCGTAATTCCCCCCATAGGCATGCTCTACTTCCCCTTGTTCAGTGCGGGGCTGGCCTGCCCCATCACAATGAGGTTTACAGTAACGTCGGAATAGCAAGCCCAAAATAATGGGCTTGCTGTGAAGACATGGGATTGCTGTTTTGGAATACTCCGGTATCCTGAAATAGTGTAGACATAGCCTGGTTGACCATCAGTTTTGCCACTTCTTTTCTCAGCATTGTCCCTTTTTTTGGATAGCTAGCAAGAAAAATACCCAAGTGTGATCAGTACACACTTCCAGTGGTCCAATTTTAAGAACTCAGGATCTGTTTTATGGGTTCAACAACTCCAGTGACACTCTCTGATTGGATTAAATTCCTGTGGTGAAATTCTGGCACTGAACTCAGCAACAGATTTGCCAATGGGTTTACACCCACCTGGGTAAGTAGGGTTTTGTGAGCTGTTTTAAGACCAAATCTCAGAGACATTTTAAGTGCCTACAACTCCCATTGAAGTCAATGAAAGTCATAGGTGGTCATTACCTCTACAGTGTTGGCCCTATGAAGGCTGTGTAATATTCTTTCCACTGAGAATTAGAAATTCTGATGCTCTGCTACAGTTCAAATACAATTTTAAAAACCATCTTTCAAGTCAACTTTCTTCTCTTTCAATTTATTCCCATGGCTCCATGATTTGAACAGCATGTTTAGTTGACACATCCTTGAATTATGAAGTAAGAATAATTATGATGATGAAGAGGGTTGTGGTTTGGTCATAGCAATTTTTAGGGGAAATCATGGGGTGGTCATAGTCAAAGGAACAAAAAAAATTGCACACAAACCACAAGCACTACATTTCTATCACAAGCAAAACAAACAGTAAAAGTCACAGATCCTGTTTTGTATCCGGTATTGCCATGATTTTCCCATTTCAGTGCAAATACCAAAAGCATTCAATATGGTATCTGAACAGTTTTCAATACACAGTAGGATTTGTCTGTGAGCAAACCCAACCCAACTCTACATAAGGAAGAAATATTTGTATCTAGTGAAGGGGGAGCATGTGACATGTTGGAGGATGAAGGTCTCTGCAAAGTCTCCTAACCTAATCTTTTATGTAGAGCTGGTGAACTCCTGCTCTGTCAAGTCATTTTTGCCAGGGTTTATGTGTCTGCTAGAAGAGCACAAACCTGCCTGGTCGTCATCTTAACAAACTCTTTGAGGATTTTCCCCTCTCCCCCACACTTGGGAATCATTAGATAGCACAGAGCCACAACTGTAGCTCCTATGTGATCCCCCTGGAAGCCCCTAGAACACACAGTATGTCTCATGAGAGGAGGTACACTGGTGTCCCTATGTCCTGGGCACTGCTGGCTGCTGGAAGAGAAATGACGGGATTCTAGACAATCGGCATAAATTAGATCACTTTTCTAATTTACACTAGGGTTTCAAGATGGCACTACCTCTCCACCCTGGCCTCCTTTTCAGCCTTGCAGTGAGTATAGTGTAGCTAAACCACTTTAGTTTAGCTCCCAATAAAGTGTGTTCAGCTGCTTATCACTCACACCCAGATCAAGAAACAGACATAAAAATCACCTGGATATTGTCAAGCACTAGCCTTATCCAGTCCATGTCCTCTGCAAAGCTACGTGATCAGGGATTCCTTCATTTTTGCATGGCTCTTTTGGCATTTGGAGATTGCTGCATCTGGGTAGGTGGCTGACTGGCTAGTAATGGTTCACTAAACTTCATGGAGCATTTCAACAATTGCAGTGACAGCCTGGGTTGCATAGGAACGTAATTGAGCAGGGGGTCTCCAACTTTTTTTACTAGACGTCCCTTCTCCATAGGAGTCACACAATAGCCCCCTCTCCATTGCTCCTGCCCCTCTGAGGCAGAAAGTCACTGAGGGGAGGCAGGCAGCTCATACCTGGTGTGCTGGCAGGACCCAGCTTGGTCTATTCCAGTGGAGCCCAGAGCATTGCAGGGTGCATCATGACTTTCTTCCTGCCTCCTATCTGTCCAGAGCCCCGACTCCTGCAGACTCCAAAGCATTTAATATATTTGGGGCTGCGGCCAACCAAATGCCCAGGGCAGGGCAGAGTAACCAGATGTTCTGTTCATGGATGCTTTGTCTCACATATGAAACTGTATCCCCTCACCCACAAAAAAAGAAATGTCCCAATTTTTCACACTTGCTATCTGGCACCCTAGGCCACAGCAGCAGCATGGTGAGCACAAGAGAGTCCACAGTGGTTAGGGAGAGGAACAGGTGAGAGCAGTAGGCTGCTGCCAAGTTAGGACCGGGATAGGCACGACCAGATGGCAAGTGTGGAACATTCGGACACTTATATTTTGGGGAGAGAGGGTATATAGTTGCCTATATAAGACAAAGTCCCTATATTGGGATGGTCCCAATAATATTGGGGTATCTGATCATGTAGTGCTCCACCTGACCATGAGGGATCCCTTATGCACTTACTCCACTGCTGGACTTCTCTCCCCTGGTCTGGAGACCTGGGTAGATGCAGTCCTGTACCTTTCTTCATGCCTCCCTGATAACCTCATCATGGCCCCAGAGAAAGCGAAGCCCACTGTTCAAAAAACCAGTGTAATTGAAAATGCCAGCCTCAGCAATTGCTCTCTGAGCCAAGAAAAGCAGAGGTAAGTAATTAGAGAATTATTTCTGGTTTGGGAGTTTTATTTTTTTTTGTTCTTGTTTTAAAGTATCCTTAAACAAGATGGGGAGAGTGAAGAGTTTACACATTTACATTCCAAATAGTAAAAGAGTGAATAATTTATATGATTAATTTAATCAGATTTTCTGCTTGCAGAACACTAGTGAACTACCTATCTATTTTAAATATATGGCCCACATCACTGTAGTATGCGAGCACTTCACAATCTTTAATGTATACATCCTCACAAAACCCCTCCCCCATTGTACACTTGGGCTGTAATTTGGTTTCTGTGAATACTCATCCATTTTTGAAAATCATTTCCTTCAAATATTAGTATCATTAAAACTCCATCACTTGTAGGTTTGCAGAAAGTGAATTTAAAGGACATGCAAACTTGGCCTGAACACCACTTAAAATGTCAAATAAATATTTATATTAAAATATGCAGTATTTGTCCAGACTAAGTGTTAATGTATCTTTAAGGGGTTTTAGACACTTGGCTAGGTTTTGTTTTTTCTAGGAAATGACTGTATGAGAGCAGCATAAGAAGGAGAGACTTTTGAATCTGCAAATAAACTAAAGCGTAGCACATGCTCCAGAGAGTAACTTTCTGAATTCTGGCACGGATGGAGAATCAACATTAAAAGACAATAGTGGGAATCTTGGAAAAGAAAATTGGTCAGAGCTTATATGAGATCCACTCCCATAGGCCATACATGTGCTAAAATGTCAAACAAATTTATTTTAGAGGATTGCCGTCACATCTGTTGCTTTGATGGCTGTTATAGTCATCATCACTAGGATACTTCCCAGGAGAACATTGTGTCTGGCCTAATGTTATGGCATTAGTGCTGAATTATGGCCCTAGAACCCAAGAGTCCCGTGACCAACAAGAAGACAGCTCCTGTTTTCCTCTCTTAAAAGAAGTATGAAATGGCAATATGACATCAACCACCACCAAGAGCCACAGAGCATGCAGCCACTGACACTGCAGAGAAATTTCAGTCCAAACAAATTTCATTCCAAAACTCCAGTTGTGGAGAAGGGTAGGGAATTCTGATATTCCAAAAGGAGTGAAAGCACAAGTTGTGTCTCTTTTCCCCAAGTGTTGTGTCTGGAGGAGGTGGCAGTTGCTGGAGCCTCAGCCCCTAGACAGTCTGCAGGCCGTGGCAGGGGGGCTTGAAGACTAGGGACAGCCCACCAAGTCTGGGCAGCCTGCTGGGGTGCCCCCTCAAACAGGCTGCAGGATGGCGAGGGCTGCTAGAAGCCAGAGGTACCCCCCAAAGTGCCTCCCCCTCCCAACCAGCTACAAGGTGGTGGTGGTGGGGAAGCAGCTAGAGGCTGGGGCCAGCCTGCAGAGTATCGCCCCCTCCAACAGGCCGCAGGATGCTTGAAAGGAATGTGCAGATATAGTGAGCAATTATGAAATAACCTACACTAAGATGTTTCTTTCACTCACAGCAGTTACTGGTTTGCTAATGACCCGAAGCATGTGGAAGGCTTTCGTCTAATACATATAAGTGTCTAGCCCTTTTTTGAATCTTGCTAAGCTTTTTGCCTGAGTGGTATCTTGTGACAATGAATTTCACAGATTAATCAGGCATTGTGTAGGAAAGTACTTTTCTCCTTGTTCTCGTATTGTGATGTAATGGCACATTCCATTTACCTTCTCTATATCATTCGTTATTGTATATAATAATTGTAATCATCACCTCTCCTACTTTTGTCTCATGTTGCTTCTTTGCAAAGAGTGGCCTGACCCAGTTCCTCGATGAGATTATCACTAAACTTTAAGCTCTAAACCAGATCAGGATCTAAATTTTGTGATCAGATTCTACTTCTTTGTAAACTGTTTGGAATAACAGTGTCTGGTATTGGCAGGAGAGGGGAGGAGAAAGTAAACTTTCTCCTTAAAAAAAGTGTTGTATTAGGAATTTTAAGTAGGTTATGCATTAAGTAGGTTAATTAAGTGATTTATTTTTCTGCTCTTGGCAATTCATTAATTCTTCATTAATCAAGATTTGGAGAGAGGGAATTACAACTCTTGACTATCCCACAACAAGTGACAGAGTCAATGTGCCCGTGTCTGCTGTGACAGGAGATAATGAAAAAGGGATAAAAGGTAAAGAAAAAAGCACTGAAAAATCATTTATTGGAAAGCCCGCTTTATTTCAACTCCCATCCACAAGGCAGCTGAGATCCTTGGCTAGGATAAATCAGTATAGCTACATTAACTTTAATTGCTTGCATTGGCTATACCAGTTTACCCTAGCCATGGATCTTGCTGGAAATATTTATTTTCACTTTAGAGCTGACCATCTTGCTAATAAACTTTTTTATATAAGCTTTGTTTTGTTTTGTTTTGTTTTGTTTAGGCAGTTGGAATACTTCTACTCTAAACATATACCATGTGTCTGCTACCCAAAACGATTGCAGCAGTAAGCCAGGGATTTCTAAATCTGACAGGAAGACTGTTCCAAGATCACATGTTTATTGCACTGGTGCTTGTGATGCAGAACAAGCCTAAATCACAAGACAATTAGTTCTATAGTTAACAAGAAAACAAAAAGCAAGCCTTAAAAACTGTTAAAATCACACCAGCTAGGCCAAGAACTAGGAATCCTTACCATTAAAGCAATCATTCTCAGCAGTGCTGTCTTCCCTAATGATCTCTGTCAATTTTGAGCTCCAACTCATTTCTTCAGATGAGTGAAGCTATGTCTAGACTACAATGATCTATCAGAAAAAAATGTATGCAAATTGCACTTCACAATTTGCGTACCTTTTTCCAATCTTTTTTTTGGAAAAGGCTTTTCCGAAATTTGGCCTGGCTACACCGGGCCAAATTTCAGAAAAACCTCTACTTTCAGAAGAGCCCTTCTTCCTCGTGGAAGGAGGAAGACAGGGCTTTCAAAAAAGCGTGTCTGCTCTTCTGCAAAAAAAAGCAGAAAAGCAGACACATTCCCTGGATGTTACCTCCAGAATCCCGGAAAAATCCTGTAGTGTAGAAAGAAAGAAAGAAAGACATGGGAGTGTGACAACAATGCTAATTAAATCAGAATCCATGTGGCTCATCTCCAACTGTGGTGAGAAGGTGAGACTATCTGTGTAGGAAATTACTTATTGGAATGCAAGAACCACTCCCTGGCTACGTCTAGACTGTCACGATTTTCCGCAAATGCTTTTAACGGAAAAGTTTTTCCATTAAAAGCATTTGTGGAAAAGAGCGTCTACATTGGTATGGACGCTTTTCCGCAAAAGCACCTTTTGCGGAAAAGCGTCCATGCCAATATAGACGCGGTTTTGCGCAAGAAAGCCCCGATCGCCATTTTCACGATCAGGGCTTTCTTGCAAAAACAATACCGCGTTGTCTACACTGGCCCTCTTGCACAAAAGCATTTGTGCAAGAGGGCTTTTGCCCGAACGGGAGCAGCATAGTATTTCCGCAAGAACCCTGACAATCTTACATAAGATCGTCAGTGTTCTTGCGGAAATTCAAGTGGCCAGTGTAGACAGCTGGCAAGTTTTTCCACAAAAGCAGCTGCTTTTGCGGAAAAACTTGCCAGTCTAGACGCAGCCATCATGTGTTTATAAACCTTGGTCAGGGTGTCAAATGTGCCTATGAATTCTAGCTCAGCAGTTTCTCTCTGCCATCTGTTTTTGAAGTTTTTCCATCTGAGAATGGCAGCTTGCAAGTCTGAAACTGTGTGCCCTGGGAGGTTAAAGTGCTCCTCCTCTGGTTTTTGGATAGAGAATTGCAAGATAGAATAATTGAAGGACTATGGGAGAAGGGAGAACTGATAGATTGTGGTAGGGAACACTAACCTATTTGTATGGAAATGACTGATACATATGGGTGGGGAAAGTTTTGGGAGTATTATGCAATTATGCACATCTACATGGAATTTTTTCTCAGGGTTTTCACTGAGCCAATGGCATGTCTGTCCTAGCTAAGTGCTACTAACTTCAGTCGAACTATTTGTATAAAAGTCTATAGGTGAATAAAAATGCAGGACAATGTAGCACTTTAAAGACTAACAAGATGGTTTATTAGATGATGAGCTTTCGTGGGCCAGACCCACTTCCTCAGATCAAATAGTCAATAGGTGAATAAGGATTTGCAGGGTCAGGCCACAATGAATGAACTGAAACATTTCCATGGCATGTAAGAAGGATTACAGGACTGCAGGTACTTTGTGATGGCAGAGAGCATTAAGGCAGTGTCTTTACTCACCTACTTTCAGCCAGCAATTTCTCCTAGTTGTGAAAAGTTCAGAGAACCTGACATTGACCCAACAAGGAGTAAAATGAGGAAATAGCTGGTCAGGGCTGAGAACTTAGATTGCTGTGGACAGAGTTATTCGTCACCTCCTCTCTCTTAGTGCAGTGATAGACAATTCTTCAATAAATCTGTCTCTTTCTGAGTAGCTAAAATGAGATAGCTGCATGTCAAGTGGGCACACTAGTGCACCCCTGATGACTTCAATTCAGAGTCTGTCATAGGTCTGCCAATTTTTTTGCCTGTGGTGGGTTGAATTCCATAGAAGGAATAGTCATTGTTCAGCCAGCCCGCTACATTTTCTTACTTCCAGCAGCCTCGCTTTTTGCTTTCTCTGGAGATGTTGTTCTTTCCCTAGCCTCACAAGCCCGGCAAGCTTCATTTATGAAAACAAGTTCTTGTTCACCACACAGATTTTCCCAGGCTCTCTCTGCTCTTGTCAAAATACTTGCAGGCAGGCTGACTAGACTACACTTCTGGCTCCTTCTCTTCTTACCTGAATTAGTCCCTAGCTATGCTTTTCTCAGTGGTACAATGTAGTCCAGGCAATTTATATACTGTTTGCTGGTATGTTTGGTTTCCATTAGAGAAACTGAACTGGCAGTCCTGATTGGTGCCTTATAATTTTACCAGAGAAAAAGACCATACCTTTTAAATCACATATATGTGTGTGAGCTGCATGCATATGGATGCATTTAAACTTTTAAAGAGCTAGACATTTCTTCACAGTACATATGTGTTACTATGGCACCAGCACTATTTATTTTGATTCCTTCTGACATTATTAATGCAATGGCTTAAGGTGATTTTTTCATACAAAATATTGTCCCACGGACACTAGCTAAAAAATAAAACACTTGAAGGCAGAGTCTGTTCACATTTACACAGGTGCAACCCATATTCAGCAGAGGAGTTTACATGTGTGAAATTGAGAGTAAAACTTGGCTCTTCCAGACTATTATTATTATAAATTGGGGTACGTGGAAAATGTCTCTGTTAAAATAAAAAAGCTCAGCATAAAGACATAGATGATTATCAGGTTTACTGAGTCCTGTGATGGAACTAGAAACTTCACAGATGCCAAAATACTAGATTTTCACCTTTACAAAACAAAAACAGAGTTTAATTGTTCCTAGAAGCTTAGTGCCCCAAGTTCCATGCAGAAAATGAAACATTTCACACAGTTTGAATGGGAGACATTAATTATTAATTTCTATTAATTATTGTTATTAGGTGTTTCCACCCTAGATACAAGGAATGCTTTAAAAAAAAGAAGAAGAATGCACAGGATCCACTCTGATGATTTTACCTTCTAAGTACAATCAAGACACAATAGCATGGCAGCAGATCAGCATAGGAGAGAGGGCTGGAAAGGGAGAAATGGGCAAACAAATTGCTCTTGCACACTGTACAGGTTGAAGCTTTCTAGTCTGGCATCCTCAGGACCTGAATGGTGCCAAACCAGATAATTTGCCAAACCATGGGAAATGGTCTAGCATCATTACCGACAATTTTACTACTTACTGGGCTCTTAGAAGACATTTAGAGGTAAATTAGAGCTAAATAACAGCACAGATCATTGAGATCCAGGACTGGTGGCTGTCAATAAACTTTATGGGATCGCAGGAAAGTTGGTCACACCCATGATAAGTGGACATCCCAGCTAACTAAAATCATGCCAGACCACGGATGTTGCCGAGCCAGAGAGTGCCGGACTAGAGAGGTTCAATCTGTAATTTCCCACCATTATGCTTGCCTGGAAAGTTGGTAATACTGGAAAACGGGTATATTTGTTTACATATAATTTAGATGTGCATCTCTAGCTGATCATGAGTGAAAGGCTTCATGGCGAAAGTGTGTGTAAAAATTAATTTCCAGAGGAGGTGACTGGCACATCAATACAACCATTCCAGGCCTAAGGGTCAGCATGGGCAAAGATGACAAGGTGAAAGAGGTAGACAAATCCTAAGGGAGAAATTTGGTGGGAGATTTCAGACATGTGGCAGCAATGGAGTCTACTACTCACTTCTTTGAGCCTAAAGAGCATCATATAGTCTGCTGGCATGAATAATTGCAAAGGTATATTGGGAGGTATTACCAATATGGAGGAGGACTGGAATATCATACAAGACGAACTGGATGACCTTGTAAACTGGAGTAATGGAAATTTGATTAAATGTAATAGTGCAAGATTTGTTGCTATACGCTTGGGACTTATCAGTTGGAAGTGACAGAGGGGGAGAAAGACCTTGGTGTATTGGTTGATCACAGGATTACTATGAGCCATCAAGGTGATGAGGCCATGAAAAAGTCTAAAGCAAGATATGGCCAGTAGACACAGCGAACTGTTAATACCGTTATAAAAGGCACTAGTGAGACACACCTGGAATACTGTGTGCAGGTCTACTCTCCTATGTTTAATAAACATGACTTCAAATTGTAACAGTTGCAGAGAAAAGCTACTAGGATGATCTGAGGTATGGAAAACCTACCTTATGAGAGGTGGCTCAAAGACCGTGGCCTGTTTAGCTTAACTAAAAGAGGGTTGGGAGACAGGATTGCTCTCTAGAAATACATCAATTGGATAAATACCAGGATGGAAGAGGAGATATTGAGGTTAAGCACCAATGTGGACACAGGAACAAATGGCTGTAAACTGGCCATCAATTTTAGGCTCAAAGTTAGACAAAGGTTTCTAACTTATCAGATGGGTGAAGTTTTGGAACAGCTTTCCGTTCCCAGGGAGCTGCAGGAAGTAACATGAGTCACAGGGATGTGCTGGCCGCCACTTCCTGCAGCTCCCATGAATGACAAACCATGGCCATGGGAGCTGCATGGGGCCAAGCCTGAGGATGGTCAATGTAAATAAAATGTCTCACTGCCCGCTATTGGATAACCCTGACGGAGCACATGGCAAAGGTTGCCAACACCTGGACTAGATGATCACAATGGTCTCTTCTGACATTAAGGGTACGTCTAGACTACATGCTTCTGTCGCCAGAGGCATGTAGATGAGGCTACCAGACATAGTAAAATGAAGCGGCGATTTAAATAATTGCCGCTTTATTTAAATTTACATGGCTGCCGCGCTGAGCTGACAAACAGCTTATCAGCTGTTTGTCGGCTCAGCGCGATAGTCTGGACGCGCGAGTGTCGACATCAAAGGTATTTGTCGACCACCCAGGTAAACCTCATCCCAGAAGGCTTACCTGGGTGGTCGACAAATACCTTTGATGTCGACACCCGCGTGTCAAGACTATTGTGCTGAGCCGACAAACAGCTGATCAGCTGTTTGTCGGCTCAGCGTGGCAGCCATGTAAATTTAAATGAAGCAGCGATTATTTAAATCAGCACTTCATTTTACTATGTCTGGTAGCCTAATCTACATGCCTCTGGCGACAGAGGTATGTAGTCTAGACGTACCCTAAGCCTATGAGTCTTTAAAGGTGCTTAGCAGTCTGACCATCTGATTTGTGGTGCCATAAGATATTTGTGTGTCTCAGTAGCCTAAACTGCATCCTAGAATAACTGTGAGCACAAAATTTACTTATTGCCCCTGCAAAACTGTATGTCAACTATAGAAAACTGTTTACTGAAAATTTGGCCTAAATGTTCCGAGTGAACTATTTTTCGTTTCAGAGAATGAGTAATGAAATAATGACTTGAAACCTAATTCAGTCTTTTAACCAGCGGAGAG
Organism: Pelodiscus sinensis; assembly: GCF_052426305.1. NCBI lineage: Eukaryota > Metazoa > Chordata > Testudines > Trionychidae > Pelodiscus > Pelodiscus sinensis. The sequence continues at coordinate 154,871,108 of NC_143053.1, forward strand.
AATTATATCTCATTTTAAAGTCAATAATAAAAGCTTCTTGGCATTAAATCGGTTTCTAATGTAATAATTAATAACGAATTCAGTGGAACCATTTTATTTGCCTGTGGTAACTTTTCCATAATGAATAATAGTTAGTTCTTCCATACAAAATGAAAATGCAGATTGTTTCATGCATATTGGACTTGCAATTTTTTAACTGGGAAAACTTAATATTCTCTTGAAACAAAGAACAGACTACAATGAAATACTAGGTCCTGTGTTTCATTTGATACCTATATAAATATTTGTTGTATGTGATCAGCAGTATATGCAGTGATGTTTTCCTTATATCATAGACAAATAAAATTCCCTATTAATGGCATTATATAAAAAGACACATCAACATTTGAAACCATACCCACGTAGGCCATGTAATCTAAATTCAGGATCTTTTACAGATAACAGTAACTATGTCCAAGATTCTGTTAGAGCTTTTAAAGTGCAAGAATATTTAACACAGTGTATGAAATATCAATATGTGGGACAGAAACTTTATAACCCCAGTGGAGCTGTTTAATATCAGACGAGACCTCTGAGAGTTTTCAAGGAAGTTTTCAAACAAGAAAAAAAAAAAAAACCTACTGAGCCCATGCTTAGTCTCTACTGCCTTTTGTACCAAAAGACATTTTTAAAGACCCTATAAAAGCGAAGAAAGACATTTTTATTGGGAAATCTGTCTGCATGAAGGAAACAATTCACCAGCATTGCGCAACCCATACAGCGGTTAACAACTATTTGCAATAGTTTGCAGTGTGGGGGGTGCCTAGCCATGTGAGTTGCATTAATTTAATGGGAGTTCTGCAGTCACATCCCCGTGCAACCTGCTGAAAATTGACCCCCTGGAAGTTTAAATTGCCACAAATATATTGCCAGCTTGAAACAATAAGTGGTAAATTAGCAAATGGGTTCATAGGGACTGAGATGCCAAATTCCTGTTAACAACAGCAAGAGCTATGCGTTTGACTCCATGTGCTCTTAGTTGTAAACATATCCTTAAATGGCTGTTAGCTTTCCAAAAATAAAAGCCATCTTTCAGAACCAGTTTTAAAGTCACAGAAATTGAGTGTTCAACTGTGACAATTCCTGAACTAGTCACATGGTACTGAATCATCCTCACTGACAATCATCACAAGACCGTTTCAGAATGTGTGGCATGTGTTTGCTTAAAAGGGGAATGAATGTTGATGGCAGGGCTGGTCCTAGACCAAATGATACCCCAGGTAAAGAGTGAATTCAGTGCTCTCCCTCCATTTATTAATCTTTTGAATACCTTATTTTTTACTGCATTTGTAGCCCATTTCATGACTTTGATGCATGATTAGCATGTACCATTTATCCTTGTCATATATAATATTTTTAGACGCTAGAATCTGTAAAACTTTATTTATGTCTCTCTGATGTACTGGTGATGCCCTGCCCCTCATATACATAGGAAGGCACGAATACAACATACTAGGAGGTTCAAGGAAAATGCTCTTCTCAAAAAGCCTTGAAAGTTCCACAGGATTCCACAAAGGTCCAGAATATTCTAGTGGGTTTGTGAAAAATGAATACATCTTCTGCCTCCCTGAAACGTATTATTTCAACTATCTATTTTCCGTTAGGTCACTAACTAAACAAAAGCAGCACCCAAACTCATTCTACCCCATCCAGTACCCTGAATGGTTAGCTGGGTTGCCTGCTTCTAAATCCAGCCCTGGCTACTGTCTTTCCTTGTAATGGGTCCCCCAAGGACAACAGTTTGATTTTTCTTCCTTATCCTCCCACAATTGTTCCTACAGAAGATGAGATCAGATTAAGGACCCTTAAATATCAGAGTTTTTATATAACAAATACAATGCTTACAGTTGGAAAAACTCAGGTGAGGTTCTACTGCAAAAAATTACCCTTTCAATAGGCAGTGTGTAGTTTTCATGCTTTTTACTCTTCAGTTACTTGAACATCAAATTAAAATTTAACCAGCTAGTAGTCAGCGTGTTATGTGTCCACTACTATGCTCAACCAACAGAGCATATGGATCTGTTATATGTCTGACTCCTTGCCTCTTCTCCCTCCATGCTGAAAAATGCAAGTCTTTATTAATACTAGGCAAAACTTAGCAAACTCTTTTTTGTGCCCAAAAGGACAATTTTTGTTGAATGAAACATTCCATGAATTGGTTTTGCTTTCACTAATTTATTTTAGTTAAATACAAAAGTAGCCAAAAATTCTGAAAAATATTGAACCATTTTGATTTGGTTTTTATTTGAAACAACTTTGTTTTGAAATTTACTTTAATTTTATTTGAAAAACTAAATTTTAAAAATATAAAAACTAAATGAAACAAAATATAGCCTTTCAAGCTATTTTTTATTGTTTTTTCAGTTCACCAGAAATTTTTTAAAAATTTGGTTTGACCCAAGATGAATTTTTCTTGTGTGAATTTTTCAGGATGATCAATAAACTGAAAAATCAGTTATTTTTACAACTCTAATCTCTGAAGTTTGGGTTAGGGGCTCAAGCTGAGAGCTGTAACACATTGATATTCTTTGTGAATTAGAAAGTGAGCAAAACAACAGTAGTAACCAACAGACTACACAAATTCAATCTGGGATTTAAAAGTCAGGCTGCGGACTTTATTGCTCACACATTCCCAATAAAGATTCTACAAGTAGAATGTAGTTTACAGAAAGTTTTATTGCTGATGAACAAACCAAAATAGACTCTAGCTTTCTCTCCTAGTTCTGGTTCTGCAACTCTACAAATACAAATACAGATTAGTCCAAACTTTTTAATCATTTTTAAAGACAGCGGATACTCAAAAATAGGACCCGTTTCTGCACTGTTGTTCTATCTTTATGATGGTATAAATCCATGAGACAGTGTAAACCAAGAGTAACACAGTGATGATGAAGGCCCTTTATATTTCTTTATCATAGCATTCCCCCTTGCAAACAAGACTTGTTTTTATTCTAAAAAAAAAAGGAAGTGTGGGACTGGAAGATGCATTTTGTAGTGAACCTTACAAAAGATTCAGTGTTTCATTTGAATAAGCATTCCCAAAATTAGCAGAACACCATGCACATTTCTTGAGTAAGCAAATTTTGGACTTGGAGTCTCACAAGATCTTGATTCTTCCAGCTAGGCCAGAAATACAATGAGAACAGCCTCTTTTGTGGTATTTCAGAACTTCTGCTGCCAGTTCCATCCCAAATAATTAATTTTAGAGAAAGAAAAGAGTGGAAGAGACCTAACAAAATAAACTAAGTTTGACTAGGTTTTGACTATTTATTAGGATTCAAAAGTATCAGAGGGGTGGCCATTTAGTCTGTAATTGAAAAAAATAAAACAAAAGCAACAAATAGGCCTGAAGCACCTGAAAAAAACACATCTGAAGGAGTAGGTTGTGCCCACAAAAGCTCATGATACCATCTCCATATTGTGGCAAGGGCCCATCTTACCCAAGCCACTGCTTGGGCCAGTCTCTCACCCTTACCCCCAAATATTGGGGCTTGCAACAGGTGTCTGTGGTAGGGAACCCAGCCACTCCTCCTAGGACTCCCTTCCCTGCTGAAGCTGACATGACTCATTCTCAAACTTTTACTTTTTTCCTGTCCTCTCATTCTCCCCCTCCACCATTCAACTGTGGAGGCTTTTAAAGGCCTTTAGCTAGCCAGACAGCAGTGGAGTCAGCTGGCCCCAATCTGCCTGAGCCAGCTCCCTCCCAGCTGCTTCTGATTGCCCTGCTGGCCTCTGCTTCTATTTAGCAGGTCTTTTCCCCTTTTTGAGCTTCCTTTCTCCCACTTTGCAGGAGCTCTCTGGCCTGACCCTGCCACAATATTTAGATCCAGTTTGTTATTTATTGGCCGAGAAGAAGAATGAGATAATATGTCATTTATGCCAGTTTTTGATGGCAGACTCTAATACACTGTGAGCAGGAAACTTCAAGTTGATGGGCTTCATTACCTACCAGACTTGGTCTGAACTGAAACTGAGCCATATCCAGTATGCATCATTTGGATGAGATCATGTTCCCTGCAGGTCTTATTGATGAGTTATGAGGCCAAACTAAAAGTTGAGAATGATGTCAGTACACTGTATTGGAAGATGGTAAGAAATGTAGTTTCAGTGTGAAGAAGAGTGGCTAAAAGTTTGATATATATCAGCTAGAAAAGGAAAAGGAAGTTAGGGGGTGGGTGTTAGGATGACAGCTCTGGGTCCTAAGCCAGGCCACTCCCACTGGCCCTGTGCAGGGTTGGTACACCCAGTCACACCATTGTCAGGTTCTCCTGATAATGCAGAGAGTTGTAACAACATGGTTCTGGTCCCCTAGCAAATACAGGCAGTCCCCGGGTTACATGGATCCGACTTACTTCGGATCCCTACTTACAAACTGGGTGAGGCAACCTCGCACTAGCTGCTTCCTGCCAGCAGACCAGGGAGACGCGAAGCTAGCACCCCCCCCCCCAGCAGACCAGGGAGACGTGGAGCGGCTTTTCTCAGCAGACACCTCAGCTTGAGAATAAAGGACTGAGGGAAGTGAGGTGTGGGAGAATAAAACTGAGCTCTGGAGAAATGTTTGGCTAGAGTTTCCCCTACAATATGTACCAGTTCCGACTTACATACAAATTCAACTTAAGAAAAAACCTACAGTCCCTATCTTGTACGTAACCCGGGGACTGCCTGTAGTCCATGGCCCCTCAGCCTCTGGGCTGGGACTGACACCCACAACTGGAGTTTTGGCCCCCTTGGATGAGACAAAACAATAATCATGATTGTTGTTTTCCCCCATCCAAAGCAACCAGAACTCCAGTTGTGGGCGTCAGTCCCAGCCCAGAGGCTGAGGGGGCATGGACTGTTTGCCAAGGGACCAGAACCCAGCTTCTCCTTCCCCACCCCTCAATATCTCCCTGCAGGAGCCCCTGCCTTTCCCTGTTCACTCAATAGCCCCCCTCAGGTAATTTGCATAGGCCCCATAAATCCTAAGGATGGTCCTGTCCCCTATGTCCTCATTGCCTGATCAGATTTGAGAGCACAAGCTTTTCAGTTAACGGACACACAACAAATGACATGTAAGTGGAAGATCACCAGACTGGCCACAGAACAAAGCCAAAAAAAATGGGAAGGGAAACTGAGGAAGATAGAGAAAGTGGCAGAGAAAGAAAATAAAGCGTAAGTTCCAGATGAAAGTAGTATAGGGTGAAATTTACCCCTACACAGGAAGTCTGTACAAATCCCTACACCACACACAAGACCCTCTTACACATATGTTAGGGGATTAAATGGTGCATAAAACCACGCATAATTCCTCTGCATTGAAATGAATTTCATTTCTAGGAATGAGATAGAGGAAATATCATGATCCCATAGACTCTCAGGCTACATAACACTTCTGAAATTAAATACTGTGGCCTGAATTCTGCTTCCAGCTATATCAGTACAAACTGATGTCGTTATTAAGGCTTTGTGGGTGTAAATTATATAGAAATTGGTTCTAATACCTGATAGCACCAAGACTCACTATCACTGAAGGTTTAACTAGTCATTGAATATGTCAACATGGTGGTGGTGCCTAGTACATAGGTTTGGTTGAAAATTTTCTGCCAAAACTATTCTTCCCTGGAAAATTGGGTTTTTGATGTCATGTATGTAAAATGTCTCACCCTGTGTGTGAAGTGTGTGCTATCTACAGAAAAAATGACTTTTTTGTTAAAAACAAATATTTTCGATTTCTGGTTAAAAATTGAAAAAATTCTGTTCAGAAGTGTGGCCACTGTGTTTCCTGAGAGTTTTAGTCCTGGTGCTTCATCATCTTTTCTTGTCATGGGGTCAAGCTCCCTAACTGGGCTACATTTCCCATAATGTATCATGGCCAGAGACTCTTACGAAGTAGTTCTGTAACTCAGATAGCAGTGAAACCATAATGCATTATGGGAAATGAAGTGCAATTAGGGAGTGTGGCTGACAGAGAAAGGAAACATGACTCACCCAAGCTATACATCCTGTGAGGCTGGGTGACATTTTTTAACTGAAATTTTTGGGTTTGAGTTGTGAGCTTCCTGCTAAACATTTCTGAGTTTGTACTATAAATGTTCAGTCTTTGATTTTTTGATACAAAAGCAAAAACCATTTTTTTCATTTGCATAGAAATCTTCTGTTAAAAAAATCCAAACATTTTCCAACCAACTTTAGTGCCTACACAATTGTATGACAACTAAACACATAGGCTACGTCTACACTGGCCCCTTTTCCGGAAGGGGCATGTAAATTTCACCAGTCGTCGTAGGGAAATCCGCGGGGGATTTAAATATCCCCCGCGGCATTTAAATAAAAATGTCCGCCGCTTTTTTCCGGCTTTTAAAAAAGCCGGAAAAGAGCGTCTACACTGGCCCCGATCCTCCGGAAAAAGTGCCCTTTTCCGGAGGGTCTTATTCAAAGGAAAAGGGCACTTTTTCCGGAGGATCGGGGCCAGTGTAGACGCTCTTTTCCGGCTTTTTTAAAAGCCGGAAAAAAGCGGCGGACATTTTTATTTAAATGCCGCGGGGGATATTTAAATCCCCCGCGGATTTCCCTACGACGACTGGTGAAATTTACATGCCCCTTCCGGAAAAGGGGCCAGTGTAGACGAGCCCATAGGCTGTGTCTAGACTGGCCAGTTTTTCCGGAAAATCAGCTGCTTTTCCGGAAAAACTTGCCAACTGTCTACGCTGGCCGCTTGAATTTCCGCAAAAGCACCGACTTCCTACTGTAAGAAATCAGTACTTCTTGCGGAAATACTATGCTGCTCCCGTTCGGGCAAAAGGGCCAGTGTAGACAGCTCAGATTTGTTTTCCACACAAAAGCCCCGATCGCGAAAATGGCGATCGGGGCTTTTTTGCACAAAAGCGCATCTAGATTGGCACGGACGCTTTTCCGCAAAAAGTGCTTTTGCAGAAAAGGGTGCGTGCCAATCTAGATGCTCTTTTCCGAAAATGCTTTTAATGGAAAACTTTTCCATTAAAAGCATTTCCGGAAAATCATGCCAGTCTAGACACAGCCATAAAGTCCTATCTCCCTGTTTAGGGGAACTAGTGTAAAATTGGAGTTGGACACATTGAGGACAGTCTTTTCTTTAGTTGCTCCAGAATTCCACGAAGGATGCTGGAGGAGAATCTTCCCAAAACATTATTAAACTCCATTCACACTAGGAAGAATAAAGATGCATAATGCTAAATTAATAGAGATTTTAAATACTCTACCTTTTCTGTTAGGAAATTGGCCCTCCCCACTCAAGACATAAAAATATGCCTGTGGCCCACAATATGCCTGTTAATTCAATAAGCACATCTTTGTTAAACATTTCCCCCACCCTCACTTCCTCCACAGCCATTCCAGCATTCTCCCTGCAGTTAATTTAATGAAATGTTAAAATAGCTCTTGGGGGTTGAAATAAAACCAGAAGATAACAAATCCCCTTATGTATACTTAATTGCCTGGATTTCAATGGGATGTGCACCAGAGAAGTAACATGGGCTTCCAATTCCCATGACTTCCAAATGAGTTGTTGGGTCTTCCTTGAGATTTCACATCTCACCTCAATAAAATCAGAGGACGTAGGGCTACATTTGAGCTCCTCAAGTACTGGCCACAATGTCTGCAGAGAAGTCGAAGGGAGTATATTTGGAATGATTGGATGATTAAGATGGAAAATGATACACTTTTGAAACATAATGAAAGCCAGTATTCCCAGTCACACAGACCAGATGCCATTGCAGCAAATGGAGTCCGGTCCATACCATCATGAAAGTTGGAACCTCTAGATAAAGCCAGTAAGCTAGGACCAGAAAGAGGTCTGCAGCCACTATCTGGACATTAGAGAAAGGAAGGAAGATACCTACTTACCTAAGGAGAGAGGGTATAAGAAAAAAGTGCAGGGAAATGGCAGCAAGTTTTAAGATGGTTCAGACCTTGGCTGTGATTAAAGGGTCCATGGAAGCCAGAGCAGAAGACAGGCTGGGTTTCCCTATCTACTGCAGAAGTGGCAGGGTCAAAGTAGTGGATTTGGAGATTGCCTGGGATAGTCTTCCTTGTGGGACTTTGACAACTCCCTCAGAAAGGGAAAACACAAAGAGCACATCTACACAGCAGGACTAAAGTTGAATTAAGCTACACAACTTCAGCTACATCAATTGCATAGCTTAAATTAAAATAGCTTAACTCGACTTTTGGCACTGTCTACACAGCAGGAAGTCGAAGGAAGAACACTCTTCCTTCAGATGCCCTTACTGCTCATGAAATGAGAGTTGAAGGAGTTGGAATAAGAAGTCCTCCAGCTTGACATTATTTCAAAATAAAGACTTGTAGTGTAGACGCTCCTTGTTATTTCAGAATAACATCAGTTATTCCAAAATAATGCTGCTGTGCAGATGTACCCTTAGGGCTTGTCTGGACTATGCCGAAGTTCCGAAAGAGGATATGCAAATTCCAGGGGACTTTGCATACCTTCTTCCGATCTCACTTTCGAAAGCAGATCTTTCGAAAGTGAAAGTAGTTGGGTCCCGTTTTTTTGGCAGCCTCCCCCCTTTTCGAAAAGCCGTGTAAACCTCATTTTTTGAGGTTTACGTGGCTTATAGAAAAAGGGTGGGCTGCCAATTAAAACACATCCCAACTACTTTTACTTTTGAAAGATCTGCTTTCGAAAGTGAGATCGGAAGAAGGTATGCAAAGTCCCACGGAATTTGCATATCCTCTTTCAGAACTTTGGCGTAATCTAGACATAGCCAAAGTGATTTGGCAAGAAGGATAAGCCCATGATGGGAGAACACCTGGAATTAAGTGGGGTCAGACCTGGAAGCAGCTAATTCCGAGAGCACTGAGGAAGAGGTTCCCTAGCAGTGAATGTGTTCCATGACAGACTATCACTAACTTTTATTTGCAACAGAGAGAACATATGTTTTTATTATTTGCAATAACACTGTTGAGCCATACAGAATATACACCCAGATACCTCCACTAGTTTCATTTAGATAAATCTAGTATTGCCAAATGCTTTGAATGACTTCCTTCCAGAATGAAATAATTATTCACAAACATATGCTCAGATTCCAAAAATCTTCAGAGAGGGGTTCAGAAAAGCTCTGCTTTGAGAGCAAAAAGGAAAAAAAAGTCTTATTTTCAAAGTCTGACCTGAAGGCAAGCCTGTGTTTATAAGTTTAAATCAATAGCACTGACAACAGCCAAAAATATTTCAGAAAGATCACCATGGTAATGCCACTGTACTGTAATTGATTTTGAATCGAAGCATTATTTAAAGCCAGTTTATATGTTTCCTTAAGATTTTGCAGAATCAAGGAAATAGAGCCATCACTGCTAGAAGAAAGTATATGGCATTAATTCCTAGTTGACAAATGGTTAAGAAAAAGCAACGTGCAGTGTGTGTGTGTATGTGTGTGTGTGTGTGTGTGTGTGTGTGCGTGTGCGTGCGCGTGCGTGCGAGTGTGCATGTGCATCATACACAGCTAAAATATGTTGAAACTAACTGGAAAAGCCATTAACAAACATTTTCAGTATTGGAACTGTGTATACTGTAGTAGTCAAACTAGATTTATTTTCTAAAACCATGGTGGGTACTGGGAAAAATGTGTCCCCAGGGCTCTGTTTTGACTTGTACAGCCCGAGTTGTATAAGGGAAGGCGTGAAGATGCACTTCTAATGTAGCTGGAGGCATTATGATGATGCAAGGAAAGACACCACCAGGCATTCTGAGTAGTAGCAAAATTGCGGGTAGTGCTGCTGTGTCAGTACCAGCTAGGGCCCAGGATGTGTGTGTGGGGCTATCCCCCTGTTCCTGCACTGCATTGACATACCATATCTGGAGAAAAGCAGTGGCAGTCTCTCTCCCTCCTGTGACATTTACATTTACATTATGGATACCAACTTGTATGGGGAAAATAATCAGGGTTTCCTGTGTCCTCTGCTTTACACGGAACCCATTTATAGCAAGCAAAACTTGTCACTGAGGGCAAATCTACACTACAGAATTAAGTCGACCTAATTTACATCAACATACAGCCAACACAGTAATTAAATCACTCTTGCATATCCATACCACGCTCCTTGTTTCAGCAGGGCGTGTCCTCACCAGGAGTGCTTGCACCAATTAAATTGTCAGAATGGTGCATTGTGGGATTGCTTTTGAAAGCCAGCAACAACTGATGTAATCATCTTAGTGTCTACACTGCCACTGCATCAACCAAATTATTTTGACCTAAGTGCCATGCCTTTCTCAGGGTATGTCTAGACTGCATCTCTCTGTCGGCAGAGGGATACAGATTAGGCAGGTCGACATTGCAAATGAGGCAGGGATTTAAATGCCCCATGCCTAATTTGCATAAAAATGGCCACCACGTTTTGCAGACTCAGCACTTTGTTGGCAAAAAGTGGCAGTCTAGAGGGGGATCTGTCAAGAAAGAAAGCCTTTTTCGACAGATCCTATAAACCTCCTTGCAGGAGGCATAAGGGATCTGTCAAAAAAGACTTTCTTTCTCGACAGATCCCCCTTTAGACTGTCACTTTTTGCCAACAAAGTGCGGAGACTGCAAAACGTGGTGGCCATTTTTATGCAAATTAGGTATGGGATATTTAAATCCCTGCCTCATTTGCAGTGTTGACCAGCCTAATCTGCATCCCTCTGCCGACAGAGGAATGCCGTCTGCTCATACCCTCAGAGATGAAGTTATTCAATTGGTGTATTGGGTAAGTTATATCAATAGCAGCTACATTTTAATGTAGACATAGAGTTAGAAAGTCTCAGAGTTAGCAAGACATAAGTTCTTTAGTATAGACCAAACCTAAGTTTATCATCTTACCCTCTGTATGTACATGTAGTAGTCTCAGTTAAAAAGGTAATATTTACCAACAATTTGCATACATTATTTAAGACATCCCACCTGTTTCCATTTATTTCCTAGTCCAAGTATAAGGACAAACTATGGCATCTCAGGTGCCTCTGTAGGGTAACCTGGCAACTATTAAAACATAACCTTCACAGATGTAAGTCAAGACTCCATTAATTGACATGCATGGAGGTTATGGCCTTTTATCACCTAAATGACACCCACAATATGTTAATCATCTGTTGTACATTTATCACTGCCGCCTTTGTAAATGTTCGTTATTTTTTCCATTGCTAAGCATTTACAAAGGGTGTGTTTTGTTTATCTTTGCTTTCTGTCTCCCAATTTTGGTGAAAGGTATCTGAATTTATGTTTGTCCCAGGTGGATCAGTAATGTGCTCTAAAGCAAGATTATTGGAAAGTCAGGGAGTTTTAGATTCTGATTAAGAACAAAGAGGAAAAAACAAAAAGAAAAGCATGTTTCAATTTGAGCTGAAGGTTCATTTTCAGAATGACAGCCCTTCTTGCCAGACAGGATATTCTAATGATGTTTTTGTTCAGAACAACATAAAACTTCAAATAAGTCACTTTGCAATAGCATGGATGTATCTAATTTTCTCCACATGCACATTTTTCAAGCATCATTGTTCAATTAATATTGCATGTTGTAAAAAAGTAACACAAGTATTTTGACTGGAAGTATGATCAAAGATCCGTCACAGCTCTTGTTGATGAATATTTTAGGATCCTGTAAGACAGAATGTCAGTAGACTTCCATTTCCAAAGCTCTCTTGGATTAACAGTTTGTCTATTGTGAAAATGATGCAAGAAACCGCCCAGGAAATTATATAAAAAACCCAAGCAAAACAGAAACACCATACTGAAGGAAAAACTACAGACATCATGCAAGATTTTTTCCTTTATCTTAGGAGCTGAAATGACCATGATGTCCCACAAGTTGTTGAGATGACTTTGAACCAAAAAAGGTTTCTTTTAATGGGACAAGGTCCTGGTTTTCATTACTTTGCAAGCTGTTAACATTGTGCACTGTGATAACAAGTAAGGCAATCCTGCTTACTCATTATACTGTATCTTATAAAAATGATCAAAGACACAGAGTTTACATTAATCTATGCTTTCCTTCTATTTAATTGGAAATGCAGGATGTTGCACACATTTCTGGCCAAAAAAGTGACTATAGATACAAGCAGCAACTTCTTATTCTGTTGGCACTTCTCTCCATGGCTGTGTCTAGACTGGCAAGTTTTTCCGCAAAAGCAGCTGCTTTTGAGGAAAAACTTGCCAGCTGTCTACACTGGCCGCTTGAATTTCCACAAGAACACTGACTTCCTACTGTCTGAAATCAGTGCTTCTTGTGGAAATACTATGCTGCTCCCATTCGGGCAAAAGTCCCATTCGGGCAAAAGCTTTTGCGCAAAAGGGCCAGTGTAGACAGCTCAGATTCATTTTGCACAAAAGCGCGTCTAGATTGGCATGGACGCTTTTCCACAAAAAGTGCTTTTGCGGAAAAGCGTCCATGCCAAACTAAACGGTCTTTTCCGCAAATGCTTTTAATGAAAAACTTTTCCTTTAAAAGCATTTGTGGAAAATCATGCCAGTCTAGACATAGCCCAGGTGTATTCAGAGTAATATCTACCTAGTGTAGAAACTGAAATAGGTTATTACTTATGTTTAGCTGCTGGTGATACCATTATAAAGACAATACCAGTTTTATAGAGCTGCTTTCCACAAGTAGGGTGGAAGGACAATCTTGTGATTTAGTCATGAGACTAGGAGTTCTAGGCTCAATTTTTGTTTCTGCTAGACTCATTTGGAATCACATTACTTCATGCTTCATTTCCCTATCTGTAAAATGGGGCTAATACATCCTGACCTCACAGAGTTCTTGTAAGTCTAAAATCTATTACTGGTTGTGAGGCTCTAGGATATGTTGGTGGAAAAGGCTGAATAAGTAAAATGAGTAAAATTTCACTTTACATTAGTGAAGAGTTTTATTCTCCTTTAGATGAGTGCAAATAATTTTTTTAATGTAATGTCTACACTGCAGAGACCAGATGCCATTGCAGCAAATGAGCTCTTTAGGAAAAAGGCATATGTGGATGGGGAGGAGGGGTTTTTTTTTTTTTTTGAAAGAAGAGGCCTCCAGAAAATTGCACAGGTGCCCTGGTGACCACTCCAGCCAAAGTAATCAGGACTCTATAGTTCCAGTCTCCTGGCCCCTCTTAAAGCTGCAGGCACCCTGGACAAGCCTTGTGGCAGGAAGCCGGCTTCAAAGCAGCACCTCACTGCAGAACTCTCCCTGCCACAGGCCTTGCCAGCCATGGTTGAGCCTCAAGACCCCCACGACCCTCCTGGCCCTCGCAGGGAGCAGCTCCACAGGTCCCTCCCAGGGAGATCAAGAGGCACGCATCCTCCTGATCTGGATCAGAGATCTTGTCCCTCCTCTAACTGTGGGGTGATGAGGAGACCCTGCAGGATCTCCGGTCCAAGATCCAAAATGCAGACATTTATGGCCAGATGGTCGACTCCCTGGCAGAGCGCGGACACCCACCCCAGACCTTGAAACAGGTCCGGAGTAAAGTTAAGGAGCTCTGCCAGGGATATGTCCAGGCCACAGAGCACAGTGCACGCTCAGGAGCAGGACCCCACACCTGCTCCTATTACCAGGAACTGCACCAGATCCTGGAGGGTTGGGAAACATCTTCTGACCCATCCTGGTGGACTCAGGCCTGGAGACTTCGTCATCGCCCAGCCGGAGGTCTCTGTGGGGGAGGAGCAGGAGGAGGCCAGCTGGCGGTGGAGAAGGAAGAAGAGGAGACGGACACCATAACCCTGTCCCTGAAGCTGGTGCCAATGACCCAGGACATTTCCCAAGCCTCCTCTGATGCCTGGGAGGGATCTTCAGGTGAGTGTCACACACACGGGGTGGGGGAGGTGGGCGCACAAGGGGCAGGGGGCAAGTGTTGCTCGGGCTGCTTGGGCTGGACATTGTGCTGCAGTCCATGCATGTGCAACCACATGCAACATTAATGTGTGGCATGCAGCCGCAGCAGGCAGCCCCTGAGCACGCCCAGGATGGCGTGGTGGGGAGGGGCCACCATGGCTGAAAGCAGGCTAGCCACAAGGGCTCAAGCACGATCCCACACAGACCGAGGAGTGCCACACACAGTACATGGGCATTCCTGCACGTGTGAGACAGCAGCCTCTCCCGTAGACAGTGCTGCAAGCCACAGCTGTGTGTGCAGACCCCAGGGAGGCCCAGGCTGCTCCCAGCTCCTCTGCTGCCCAGGAGGGGATGCCACTGTGGCCAGACTCTTGTCTGCGAGCCAGGGGGTGGGAAGCAGGCAGCACGGTCCCCTGGGCACATTGGGGCGCCTGTGAAGCATGGCCCCCTGTGAAGGCCACACATGGCCTTGCTCCTGGGACATCCCCCTCCTCTGGCCCAAGGACTGTTGGCTGTTGCTCACAGAGGAAGGTACAGCCTCAAGGACAGTGTCTGCATGGACGACTGACCACCTCTCCCTCTTTGTGTCCTCTACAACCGGACCAGCCGGCACCGAGGGCCAAGCCACACCACCACAGCCACCCGCTAGAGCCTGGGGGACCCAAAGGTGTGCCAAGATCCATGAAGACCTGATGCGCCAGCACATCAGTGTCCTGCGCGGCATGCAGCAGACCTTGGCACATGATGTAACCGCGCATGGGACCAGCTGATGCAGTGGTGTGACAATATGTGTGCCTTCAGATCATGCATGATGGCACATCCTCCTGCTGCTGCTGCTCCTGGCTTTCACCCTCCAGCTCCTCCTGCTATACCTATTCCCCCTCCCACTGCCCCTCTGCTCCCACTCCAGGTGATGCCTATGTCCCCTCCCTGACATCTCTGACCCTGCTCCAGCCCCCCATTCCTGTCCACCTCCCTCTGGTTCCCAGACCCACCCAACCCCAACTCCGATGAGGTTCCTAAACCTGCAGTGGCAGATCGAGCCATCCCTTCACCCCTCCCAGCCCTGAGCCTCCATCCTCCTCCCAGCCCTTATCCCCCCTTCCCCTCCCAGTTATGAGCCCCTTCCCCCTGCTCACTTTTTCTGAATGTTTCATAAATACAGACTTCTTTTTGTTGAAAACCAAACAAGTGTGTTTATTGAGAGGTCAGGGAAAGGGCAAAAAGAGGGGTTGTGGTGGGGAAGGGAATGGGGGAGCTTCAAGCCAGAGGTCCCTAAGGAGGAGTCCCTAAGGAGAGTTACTGGGGTCCTTGAGAGAACCTCTCCCTGTGGCCTCCCAGATGCGCACCCCGGCCTGATGGGCCTGTTGGATGGCAGCTGTCCTTAACTTCTCAAATGCTCTGCCCCTCACCTCAGGAGGAAGGCCTCCTCCTTCCTCTCCACAGTGTTGTGGAGGACACAACATGCTGGCACCACCTCGGGGACCTTGTGCTCCCCCACAAGGTGTGTCAGGAGGCACCTGAAATGCGCCTTGAGATGGTTGAAGGTGCAGTCCACTTGAATCCTGGCCTGGTTCAGGTGGGCATTAAATTGGTCCCTGCTGGGGTCCAGGTGGCCGGTATAATGCTTCATTAGCCATGGCATGAATGAGGGGAAGGCCACATCCACCATGATGCATGATGGCATCTGCACATTCCCAACCGCAAAATCCCAAGCAGAAGAAGCATGTGCCCGCCTCCAGCTTCTCATAGAGGCTAGAGTTCTGAATAGTCCAGGCATCGTGGGCCCTGCCCGACCAGCCAACAAAAATGTTCATTAACTGTCCACAGTGGTCAACCAGGGCCTGCAGCACCCTTGAAAAGTAGCCCTTGCGGTTGATGTTCTGGACCGCTCTATGATGAGGTGCATGGATTGGGGTGTGGGTCCCATCAATTGCTCTCCTGCAGTTTGGGAACCACAGGGCAGCAAATCCGGCCATGATTGGGTCCAGGTGTCCCAGGCCCTTCACAGCAGGATAGAATTGATGGCCCTCACAACCTGCAGAAGATGACAAATGAACACACAAAACAGAACAAGAGAGGGAGTGCCCCTTGGGAGGTGCACCACCCCCTTTCTTTCCCCTACTCTAACACCCCAGGGGCCACCCCCTATGAGGCAAATCCCCCAGCAGCAGGGCTGTGCGAGGGCAGGGTGGCCCAGCCCCCTTGGGGATTGGGCTTCCCTTCACCCCCACTCCACCTCCCACAGCCCCCAACTCCCCCCTTTCCCAGGGGTTGCCCTTTTCCTGGACTTCTTCCCTCTGCAGGGACTGCAGCCTGAGAGTGCCTTACCTCCATGAGGAGGGCCCCGATGGTGGAGTTCCCTACGCTGAACTGGTTGCCCACTGACCGGTAGCTGTCTGGGGTGGCGAGTTTCCAGACAGCGATGGCGACTCGCTTCTCCAGGAGGATGGCGGGCTTCAAGTGGGTGTCACATCTCTGAAGGGCAGGGGCAAGCCAGGCACAGAGCTCCAAAAAGGTGGCCTTCTGTTTGCAGAAGTTTTGGGGCCACTGCTGGTCATCCCACTACTCCATGACCAGCCATTCATACCAGTTGGAACTGGTGCCCAGCCTCCAGAAACGCCTCTCCACTGAGCGTTGTGGTTGCCAGAGGGTAGTACCCGCACCCAGGGAGAAGGCCCCTAGAATGAGCTCAGGGTCCAGCTTGTGCAGGACCAGGAAAGCAGCTGGCACAAACTACTGCAAAAACTGCAGCATGGCCGTGTGGGGCCATCGCATGCCATGGGGCAGCTCCAGCTCCATGACACATAGGAAAAAGCTGTGGTGTCCAAAAAAGCAGGGCAACCACAGCAGGCACTGCAAGAGCTTAGCTGTCCCTTGAAGAGGTAGGCAAGCATGCAGCAGAAGCAGAGAAACAGCTGTCCTGGGGGGAGTGTGTGTGGGGGGGGTCCCTTTAAGCACGTGTCTCTGCTATGCTCTGGCACCAGCACTCAGAAGCAACTGGTGACCTAAAGTCCTGGCTGAAATAGTTCCAAATGGCCTTTTATATGATATAGAGTCCAATCAGTCTGGAGGCTCTCTTTTGGAAGAGCAGATGGCTTTTTTGATGCGTCTTGGCAGTGCAGACACACTTCTTTCAGAAGAATTTTTTTCAGAAGATCTCTTCCGGAAAAGCTTCTTCTGAAAGGCCTGCAGTCTAGACATAGCCTGTAAGAAGCAACCTAATATGCTTCCGCACAAACACAAATGATCTTTCCCCACACAGTGTGTAATGACAGCCATCGGTAACAGTACTGGCATTGTATTCATCAGTCCAAAATGTCCCCTCTGACTCAGTGGCTGAAGGGATAAAAATAGATGGAGTCACTCCCAGTGTCGGAGAAAGCAGGTATGACATGTTTGAGGCATCATTCGTTCCTCTTTGTCCAGACCCAGAAGCAGGCTCCACTTGGGGTTGTGAATCTGTGTTGTGGAAGGGTTGTTTCATATGGAAAATGCAACACTTCTCCTCAGATGCATGCAGCTCCCATTGGTGTCAAAACATCCAAAGCCTGAATTTGACCTTTTTGAAATACCAGGTCAAGATGACAAGCAATGTACATTGTTAATCCAGCCAGGTGACAGGACTGAAGTCTGCTATCCAGGGGACTTGGGCCTTGTCTCCACTTACCAAGAGATCAATGCTGCAGAGATCCATCTCCAAGGTGTTGCTTTAGTGGGTCTCATTAGGATCCACTAAATCAACCACTGATCATGTGGCCCCATTGACTCTGGTACTACACTGGATCATGAGGAGTAAGGGAAGCCAACAGGAGCGTTTCTCCCATCAACCCCTGCACAGTGGGGAACATAGCAGAAATTCAAATTAAGGTATTTCACCTCGAGCTACACTATGCACATAGCTGGAAATATGTACCTTAGTTTGACATTGCCTCCTAGTGTAGACCTGGTGTGGGGTTCAGAAACACATCACACACTTTCTCTTCAGATCAGTGGAGGCAGAGGGCAAAATGAGCCAGATTTTAGAAAGCTATTTAAGTGTCTAAAGATGCAGATAAGTGCCTAATGAGATTTACAAAAGCACCTAAGAAATTCACTTAGGTGCTTTGGTAAATCACACTATGTGTGTATGTGGGCACCTAAATACCTATTGAAATCTGTCTCTGGCTGCATAATTGTAACAGGATATGCTTCTGGTCAGTATGTGGATACCTTCTGCGCTTCTCACCATTTCAGATTAATCTAAATGCTCCTACCTCTAAACAGGAAACATAAGTGCCATAATATGAGCAGCAGTTATGAAAGAGGGAGGGTAGGAATTTAAGAGAAAAGTGGTAATAAAATAAGTTGCACACTTGGCATTTTAATAACACCGATTCCATTTAAAATATGCTAAGTTTTCGAAAGCTAATGTTTAAATTCCCTGTATTTGAAAGGGATCACTCAGCATTCAGAATGAAGGTAAGAACGATGAGCAAGTGGTTGTTTACATGATAGGCTACCATTTTAAAAATCAGATGCTTCAAGTTAGGCTCCTAACTCCATAGTTAGGCATCTACAGGTCTGATTTATCAGAGACACATGATTTCAGTAAGGTCTATGGCTGTTCAGGTGCCTTACAAAATGAGACCATTTATGTGAGTAGCTAAATGTGAAGTGAGATGCCTGAATAGTGCAGTTGTAAAGCTGAGGACTATGTTTAACAATAGGCATTGTAAGACAGATATTTTTTTCCTTAACATCTTTCAAGGAA
Source organism: Pelodiscus sinensis (assembly GCF_052426305.1). Lineage (NCBI taxonomy): Eukaryota > Metazoa > Chordata > Testudines > Trionychidae > Pelodiscus > Pelodiscus sinensis. The sequence goes on from NC_143053.1 coordinate 154,889,718, forward strand.
AGCACACTGGATAAAAGTGATCTTTGCAGATACTTTTGTTAGGGTTTTGCATTTTGGTGAATATTCCCACCATAGGCAGGTCCCTGGGAAAACATGTGTGACAGAAAGGGAAGCCTTATGTTTTCTGGCAGCATTCTTTTTCAGTAGTCTATACAGAGGCAAGAGAGCATTTTGGATAAGGTAGATGTGTCAGTGCTGAGCAATCAGCAACAAGAAATAAGAATACTTTCCTCTAAAGCTCTCATCTTACTAAAGAGGAAATTATGTGGCGGATTGACCTAGAAGGTTAAAAAAAAAAGAGAATCTATAAATCTGATCAGATTCCTTATGTGAAATGATATCTGCATAGAAATATACATATGCACACATTATATCACTTTGCCTCCTCAGTGTACCTATAATTAAAGCACACACATGGGATTCAGAATTATCACTCTGTTCTCTGTGGTTTTATCATTTTCAGTTTTCCATGTTTGGGGATTTCAGTCAATTCCTATTTATTTTGCTAAAAATGATTAGAAATTACTTTTCAACGGACTAAGAGGTTTCTCAATAATTTATCACAAATATATTGGGAAATGTTTTGTGTTCTAACCTGATTCCATCCCAGGGACCTGCCTATGGTGAGAATATTCACCACGGAGTCAGGAAGGATTCAAAAACACACTGATGTTATTTGGCCATTTCTCATGGGCTACTTTCTATCCTGTCCTATCATGTGGCTATCCAGGAATCTCTGGAGTTTCTAGATTCCTCAGCTGGGGCAGTTTCCAGTGGCCCTTTCCTTTCTAAGGCATCCTTCACTGAGGTCTCGCAGGTTTGGCTTCCACGAGCTGAAGATTTATTACTTCCCAGGCTGGAGACAGCAACCTGCATCCTCCCTTCTCAGCAGTCAGCCTCGACTGAGCTGAGTTGCTCCCTTTTATACTTGGGTTCCTGCAGGGCTGAAGGGGCGTGGCCTCCTTGACCCACAGGGTGGGATTAAACACTGCTGAACTACTGAAATGCAAGCATGCCCTAATACAGGCCACTGTAAAACAAAAAAATTGTTGATTGCCCCATCAACAAATGAAAACCTCAGGTGTGCCTGTACCATTGGTTGGAATGCTTGTGGAAGGGCATATAAAGATGCTCACAAGAAGAAATAGTTATCTCTTCGCTGTCTGAACTCTCATAGGGGTGGAGCTAGGAGACAAAATCAGAAATACCCAGGAACATCATACGTTATTCCTAAAAGATATTTAGTGGACAGATTACTACATGTCGGTCATCTTTTGGAAACACAGGCTGTAATTTATTTGTACTTATACTTCACCCATTTTAACTTGTAAATAATTCTCTCATTTCTTTTTCCTAATTAATAAGTACTTAGTTGTTGTACTGTAGGATTAGCTACCAGCATTGTCCTTGCTGTGAGATCTAAGGTACAAATTGATCTGAGGTAAGTGTCTGGCCTTTTGGGATTGGAAGCAACCAGAGTATTTCGTGATTTTTGGTGTAAGTAACCATTTATCACTAAGTCCAGCTTGTCTTGGTGACAAGTCCAAGGGCACTGTCTGTGATTCCACAGTAAGACTATAAGAGTGATTCAGAATTTCACATTTGTTACTGGTTTGGTGAAATCTAATTATAGAGCTTACTACCAGTTGGGGGAGGGGGGAGGGGGCAGTCGGTCCTGCTTTTTGACAGTCAGCCATGATGTTGGCACTCACTGGCTGTGTCTAGACTACATGCCTCTGTTAGCAGAGGCATGTAGATTAGACACATAGGCAAAGGCAAATGAAGCCGCGATTTAAATGATCGCAGCTTCATTTACATTTACATGGCTGCCGCGCTGAGCCAACAAACAGCTGATCAGATGTTTGTCAGCTCTCGCGCTAGTCTGGACGTTCTTCTGCCGACATCAAAGCCCTTTGTCAGCAGCTCCGTTATTCCTCGTGGAATGAAGTTTACCGGGGCTGCCGACAAAGGGCTTTGATGTTGACAGGGGGAACGTCCAGACTAGTGCGCGAGCCGACAAACAGCTGATTAGCTGTTTGTCGGCTCAGCGCGGCAGCCATGTAAATGTAAATGAAGCCGCGATCATTTAAATCGCGTCTTCATTTGCCTTTGCCAAAAAAACAAATCTACATGCCTCTGCCGACAGAGGCATGTAGTTTAGACGTACCCACTGTGATGAACCACTCCAGAGAGCACATAGAAAGGTTAAAGCAGGTAAACATATCCTCACAAATGATATACAGTCTTAGGTTATAAGAGATTATAGCAGTTTCTATAAAATGCAAACTTTTATATGTCCTTTATGGCTGATCCAAGCTACACAGCTGCGAGTCTTTTGCTTATGCTTAGTGATTCTTGTCCCTTTAGAGCCCGAGCACCAAAAATACCCTGTTTTTCCATATCAGGAATTTTTATCTCCTCTGCCTGGAGTCTAACTTGATGAGTCCATGTGTAGGGGTGAGGAATATAATTAACAAAGTGTTTGTGCTTTGATGTCTCACAATGACTCAAATGGTGTCAAAGACCTTCTTGATGTTCAGGTCTTGACAGAGGAAGACGGCATTTGCATTAAAGAAGGCTCCTCTCCTCTTTGAGTTACATAGGTTACAATGCAAACACTCAGTATAACCTTATATTATTGGACACGGAGGTTATAAATGTAGTCAAAACATGGAGCATCCTATAGGCACTGTCTCAGATCTAAACACACTTTTATCAACTTAACATATATTTTTATAAAGCTAACACACAGGTAAGCCAGATTCATTTTCAGATATGCATTTGTCAGCATGGGGACTATGGGCATGAACTGGCACCCTGTAGGCCAGCATCAAAGATGATGTTACAGATAACCTTGAGTTCCATTAAATGGAACATACAGGCAGTTTTAAAGAACAGCATTGTTGTTGGGTGTGATGCAACATGCAGAAGTAGTTTGGTCAACGAATGGGTGTCTGACTAGTACATAAAGAATGATTCAAAACTTCTGTCTGCAGGATGCTCATACAAAAATAACCATATTTATATATAGAAAAACTGTCCACAACATATGGATCTTAGTTGCCAATTCAGTTTCTTTAAGAACCTGTTCTTTTAAGAAGAAAATCTTAACTTAGAGTTAAGAACATGTTTTGCATTAGCTATAAGACTCCACTGACTTACCAAAAAAAAAAAAAAAATCAAGAACCTACATTTTAAACATACAGCCTTTGTCTGATGAAAAATATTGATTTTTACATTTTCCCCTACAGCTGTGGGCCTCCTGACCAATCCAATAGAGTTAGTACAATTGTACTATCTTAGGCAGCAAAGCTGCTAAGCCTCCGGTGAAAATATTTTCCTTTATTTTTTGAAGGTGCAAGCTTCTGATAAAGTAGAAGTTGAACCTGGTTCAAAATCACAAAATAAAACCAATAGCTGCTTTATGCCTGTATATAGGGAACATAAGTACTATGGGTGAAATCCTGACCCACTGAAGTTAGAGACAAAACTTCTGTTAACTTCAGTGAGGCAAGAATTTCATGCGAGGATTCCAAAGGGTGTGTTGACACTGCCTTATAAAACCACCAGCAGCAGATCTCAGAGCCTGGATCTGTAGACTCAAGCTCATCTATGTAGCTGTTCCAACTCAGGCTGTAGCTCAGGTGCTGAAGCTCAAGGCAGGGTGACATTTAGAGCCACAATATGCACACTGCTGTTTTTTAATTGTATCCTTTGGTATATATGGTTGTGACAATTTTCTTCCACTATTTGATCTGAGGAAGTGGGTCTGTCCCACGAAAGCTCATCACCTAATAAACCATCTTGTTAGTCTTTAAAGTGCTACATAGTCCTGTTTTTTGTTACTGCTGTTTTTAGCACTTTAGCATGAGCCTGTGGATTCATGCTCTGAGAGTCATTGCTGCAGGTCCTACAATGCTACACAAGGTAGATTTGGGTGCTCACTTAGATTAAAGTTCTAGAAATGTCAAGTCACAGGTAAAATGTCTGACTTTGTGACCTGGGCCATGATTTTACAGGAATGATTTAACCATGAAGTCAGGGAGATAGTGTGAAATAAATATCTTTCCCCCACCTCACTACAGAAGCAAAGTGCGGTTTTAGGGTGCAACTGACAGACAACTCTCCCTCTTTACACCTGACCAACCCCTATCCCTTGGTGTTTTTCCTTGGGTCTGCTGAAGGGATTTCATGCAGGTGCTTTGCCACAGTCCAGATACTACTGGCAGCATGCCGTGTGAGCATTTATTTCCTCTGCAGGGGGTCTACTACCAATTTTGCACATAACTTTTAACCGGCTGCCTCCCTCCATGGCAAGCAGCCAAAGGGAACATAGGAGCTTTAATGAACAGCAATTTTGTAAATGGATGTCAGAGACAGTTTTGACAGGCATTAGGCCTGGAAGTGTTAATGCTCTGGAGGTGCACTGTGGAAGTCCTAATGGATATATAGTTGGATGTAAAAATAACAAAAGGGAGAGGAGATATATTTGCTATAAATAAGGCTAAGCCATAATAAGGTAAATTCTATCATTTGTTGCTAGCCAGCCACTGAAACTACAGTATTCTGTGGTGATTATTTGAATAACTGTGTCTGTATTACCAGCTGTTCACCAGATGTTCTGCAGCTCTACATATTTACAGGTAGTTATTTTGTTTTATTATTTATTATTCATTATTCATATTATTCACATTATTATTATTATTATTATTATTATTATTATTATTATTACTTTCAGCTACCAAAGATTCAAGATACAGCATGAACTATTTCTTTTTTGCTAGAACCACTCATATCAGAAAATACAGTAGAAGAAATATGTATTTGTATATAATATATAGAAGCATAAAGTATCATATGTAGAAAGTCACATAATTGTATATACACACACACACACACACACACACACACACTTATCACACACACACTATCATATGTGTGTGTATGTGTGTATCTAAAGACATACAACATACATACACTACCAGTCTGATAATATACAGTTGCTTACTATTTGTAAACATACATAATAGAGATACTGTTCATATTACGTTAACTAGTGTGAAATCTGAAACATCTTGCAGTGCTTTTTTTGTGATGGTACACCCTGTATGCAGTACCGGCACCTCCGGACGCAGTACCGGCACCTCCAGTCAGAGCTCAACAACTTTTCCCCTGGAGTACCGACACCTTTTGTTTTGTTTTGTTTTACAAAAAAAAGCACTGGAAACAAGTAATCAAGTAATCCATGAAAGTTATCCTGCAGTTCCACAAATATCTGAGTAAATACACTGGGATCAATTATGATTTTAAAAAAGTGCATGTATAAACTACTCTGTATGCCATTTTATTATGCCGCAGGAAGTCTGCATAATTTATTACCAAGTCCCTATGGCCACTGCTGCAGACACAAAGATCATCTGCATACCAGGCTATGGACTGACATAAGGCAAATTTATGACAATTTATCACCAATCATAAAAATTATCCCCACAGACAATGTGCTGAATTTCATCTACTGTGGTGTCTGAGAAATGGATAGAGCCCTTCACATCAGTGAAATGAAGACTTGTCTGAACCCTTTTTTTGGTAACAGAATGGGCTTTGGGTTGGTTACATGTTTTATGTATGGTTTACCTGACTCATGTTTCGCTAAATGAGTTTAAATTCCACCAGTTCATGATAATAGACCTTCAGTCCTATCTGGGTCCACCACTTTGGGGAGCAGCAATTTCTGGGAAATTCTTGCTTTGCCCTTACAACCCTGGTTAGATCATGCTCAGTGAAGATGGCCTTTTCAGAGGGAAATATACCTGGAAAAACTGTAACAAGTCTGTGAGCATGTGTGAACACAGATGTTTCAAAGACTTGGCCAAATGTTAGGAGATATTCACAGGAAAAGCAAAAGTACATCCTGGATACAAAGGCAAGGCCACTGCTAAATGTCAAGTTCTTGTTCCAAAACACAGGGTGCTATATCTTCTCAAACAAAAGGTCATTCTTTTTTTAACATAGCAAAATAACATACTGTCCCCTAAAAATCTCATTCTCAACTCCTGCCTCAACTCCCCCTCTGTCCCCCCGCAAAAAACCCTGAAGCATTTTGACTGAAATTTTCCAAGAACTATTCAGTCTGAAGGAAACACATTCAGCATGGAAAATTTCAGCCTGAATGGTTAAAGTCTGGCAAAGCTAAAAGCAATGGAAAATAGGGTTTTATAATTTGGGGCAACTTTAACTATAAATATTGTAACCCTTTCCATCTATAATATAACAAACAAATCAGTACCAGTAATAGATTGATCACAGATAAACATCCAACAAATGCTGTATTCCAATTAATCAGCATATTTATGAGGATCTACAATTAGATGAGGTAATCTGCTGCAGTCTTTCCACTGACTTCAATATAAGTTCATGTTAGTTTAATATAAAGTTGGAATGTAAAGACAAATGGTTGTTTTCCAGAGCCTGACTAGTACATGATAAATTAACTCCTTTGAGGACTAGCAGACCAAGGTGGCTCTGTTCATCAGTGCCATATTCAGAGCTCTTTTCTCACTATATTCACGTCCACCTACAACTAAATTACTTGTTCTTGTATATTCCTATTTACATTAAACTTGGGACAAGTAATGTAAATCATGACTTTTAAAACTGTGTTGCCTACTTTTAAAGCCCAGGGACATCATTCTAAAGTTTCATCATTATAAAAATGTCTTTCTGCATTTGATCTTTTCTTGCCAGCTGTAGCTTTAGAATGATCTGAGGTAAAATTTCATTTAGTTACAAATTGCTGTGTGACATATATTTCTATATTCCCAGTTACGGTTTTTAAAAATTCAGCTTATCATCTTGGAGCATACAAGAGCTTCCTGAGCTATTCAATTAGGCTCAAATCCAGAAACTAGCATTTTTCTTAATCATGACAGAGCTGTGTCTAACTTTCTCTTTGTTATTAAACAAGTAAATCGATAACAGTGGTCTCTTAGGGTATGTCTACACACAGCAAAGTTATTTCGGGATACCAGAGATATCCCAAAATAGCTACCCCATGTCTTTTGAACACATCTGCTATTCTGAAATATAGAGGACGTGCTATTTTGCCATACCTGTAAACCTCGTTGTATGAGGAGTAAGGGATGGATTGAAATAGCACTTTATTTCAAAATTTGATGCTGTGTAGACAGGACCAAATTTCAAAATAGCCTACTTTGAAATAGACTCGAAATAAGCTACACAATTTGCGTAGCACAAATTGCGTATCTTGTTTCGCGTTTATGGTGCTGTGTAGACGCACCCTTAAAGATGAACATGATAACAACAGTGTATGTCCCTTAACACTGCAGTAACCATTTTACAATCCTCCATCTAACGAAGTAGATTCAGAAGTTAAAATAGAGAAAAAAACAAGTTAAAAATTACTTAGTCAAGTTAGGTGTCTTCAAGTCACCAGGGCCTGATGAAATGCATCTTAGAATATTTAAGGGGCTGACTGAGGAGATATCTGAGCCATTAGCTATCATCTTTGAAAAGTCATGGAAGACAGGAGATTCCAGAAGACTGGAAAAGGGCAAATATAGTGCCCATCTATAAAAAAAGGGAAAACAGTCAACCCAGAAAAGTACAGACCCGTCAGCTTAACTTTTGTACCAGGAGAGATAATGGAGGAAATAATTAAGGAATCCATTTGCAAACGTCTAGAAGATAATAAGGTGATAAGTAATAGGCAGCGTAGATTTGTCCAGAACAAATCATGTCAAAGCAACCTGCTACTTTTTTTGATAAGATAACAAACCTTGTGGATAAGGGGGAAGTGGTAGATGTGGTACATCTAGACTTTAGTAAACATTTGATACAGTCTCGCATGACCTTCTCATTAACAAACTAGGGAAATTCAGCCTAGATAGGGCTACTAAAAGGTGGATGCATAACTGGTTGGATAACCATTCTCAGAGAGTAGTTATCAGTGGTTCACAGACATGCTGGAAAGGCATAATGAGTGTGGTTCCTCAGGGACGAGTTTTGTGACCAGTTCTGTTCAATGATTTAGATAATGGCAAAGAGAGTACCCTTTTAAAGTTTGTGGGTGATACCAAGCTGGGAGGGCTTGAAACTGCTTTGGAGGATAGGGTCATAATTCAAAATGATCTAGATAAACTGGAGAAATGGTCTGAGGTAAGTTGGATGAAATTCAACAAGGACAAAAACAAAGTACTCTACTTAGGAAGGAGCAATCAGCTGCACACATACAAAATTGGAAATAACTACATAGGAAGGAGTACTGCAGAAAGGGATCAGGGGTCATCATGTACCACAAGCTAGCTATGAGGCAACAATATAACACTGTTGCAAAAAAAAAAAAAAGCACAAACATCAATCTGAGATGTATTCACAGGAGTGTTGTAAGCAAGGCACAAGAAGAATTCTTCTACTCTACTCTGTGCTGATTAGGCCTCAACTAGAGTACTGTTTTCAGTTATAGAAAGCACATTTCAGGAAAGATGTGTCAAACTGGAAAAGTTTCAGAGAAGAGCAACACACATAATTAAAGATCTAGAAAACATGACCTATGAGGGAAGACTGAAAGAAATGAGGGTATGTCTACACTACCCTCCTAGTTCGAACTAGGAGGGTAATGTAGGCATACCGCACTTGCAAATGAAGCCCGGGATTTGCATAAGCGGGGAGCCGCCATTTTAAATCCCCGCTGCTTCGAACCCCGTGCAGCGCGGCTACACGGGGCTCGAACTAGGTAGTTCGGACTAGGTTCCTATTCCGAACTACCGTTACTCCTTGTGAAATGAGGTGTACCGGTAGTTCGGAATAGGCACCCTAGTCCGAACTACCTAGTTCGAGCCCCGTGTAGCCGCGCTGCACGGGGTTCGAAGCAGCGGGGATTTAAAAATGGCGGCTCCCCGCTTATGCAAATGAAGCCCGGGAAATTCAAATCCCGGGCTTCATTTGCAAGTGCGGTATGCCTAATTACCCCGCTAGTTCAAACTAGCGGGGTAGTGTAGACATACCCTGAGATCCTTTAGTCTGGAAAAGAGAAGACTGAGAGGAGACATGATAACATCTTTCAAGCACCTGGAAGGTTGTCAGAAGGAGGTGGGAGAAAAATCATTCTCCTTAATCTATGATGACAAGAAACAATGGGCTAAAACTGAAGGAAGGGGGGTTTAGGTTGGACATTAGGAAACATTTCCTGTCTGGGTGTTTAAACACTGGAATAAATTGCCTAGGAAGGTTGTAGAATCTCCATCATTGGAGATTTTTAATTGAAGGTTGGACAAACACCTGTCAGGGAAGATCTTGATAGTGTTTGGTCCTACAATGAGAGCAGGGTACAAGACTTGATGATTTCTTGAGATCCCTTCCAGTTCTAGTAGTCTATTATGATTCAACATCCCACTATAACTCTTATAGTTCAGTGATTTCATCACAGGTCTATGTGAACTGTAGAACATAGGAATTATATATTTTATACCTTTAATCTAGATTTTTCAAAAGCATTCACCATTGGCCTCTCTCTGTCCTCATTGAAGCCAGTTGACTCTGACCGACCTAACAGAGAGCAGTTAGGACAATAGATAACCTTTTCAAAAATCCCATCCTACGTATCTTCTAAGTAAAGAATAACACACATAATAAATCAAATATCCACAATGATCACTGCTTGGTGGGTTTATTTTCTGAATACACACTGACACTTGATTGTGTGTTATAAATTATGGATATCCGTAGCCCTGTACTTTCCCATCTTCTGTGATACCCTTGAAAATAGGACATTGCAGTGCATGAATATGCATTTGGAACTACATTTTTAAAAAGTTCTCTCTAAATACAGGCTTAGAAATTTTTGAAGTGGCTCCGGGCCACCCTGGAAGGCCACCACAGAAGGGGTATGGCCTGAGTCGCAGAAGGGGTGGGGCCAGGACAGTTCTTGCTTCCCCTTATTGGTTTGGGAGTTGGGAGAGCAGGCAAAGTCTTTGCCTCCCCAGAGAGAACCACCAGCTGTTCTGAACAGCTAATGGTTACCTCTAGGTGCCAGTGCCCTTAGTCATGGGAGGAGACTTTGCATGTTCCTCCAGGATCAGGGTCTGGGAAGGGGGAGCACATGAAGTCTCTTGCTTCCTGCCCCCGCCCTGCGCCATGCTTAGAGTCAACCACCAACTGAGCAGCAGCTGGTAGTTGACTTAAACTGCTGAGACCCTTGCAGGGTAGGAGGAGACTTCATCCACTCTCCCCACCCCCAAGCCCTGATTGGCCTGGGAGTGGGGGGAGTGCACAAATTCTCCTCCCACCCTGCCCTGATCCTGCAAGGAGCATACAGTGCTTAGAAATGCCACCTTGCAGGGCAGGAGGAGACTTCAAGCTCTCCTCCCCCACCCCTAGGCTATTCAGGGCTTGGGGGTAAGGGGAGTGCACGGTGCTTCTAAGAGGAGGAGACTTTGCACAATTTCCATTCCCTGAATGGGCTGGGCTGTGGGGATGTGGCAGGGCCTCCGTGGTCTGGATCAATTTGCTTGGTGGGCTGGATCTGGCCCACGGAGGCACTTTCGCCCACCTCTGGCTTAATTTTAGGGACTACATTTTGGGGTCATGGTCTAGTTTGGTCTCCATAGCCATTTGACCTACCATATCCCATATTCTGGGCCTCTTTGACACTAAAGCTGTGAACTCTAATGGGGTTTTCATGTCCCCACTCCAGGAGTGGTTTTCAAGGTGGGATCAGGGGCCCACCTGGATAAGACACTTCCTGAAGCTCCCTTTGGCTGGAAACGGAAAACCACACCCAAAGGGAGTTGCCAGACTCTGTGGCTGTGACCACTTAGATGAACAAAGCATTGTAGGCTTGCCAGTGGCTTACCTGGGTGGACCCAGGACCCAACTTTGAAAACCACTTTATTAATAAGACTCTTTTACCCAGTTCTAAACAGAAGATTCCACTCACTTCATTGCTTCAGGACCCCATATTAAAATGACCTCTCTTGCCTGAGAAGGGTTAAATAGGCCTGTCTTCAATTAGGGCAGTCAGAACAAAGCCACATGAGGTGTTCATCTCCCATGATGTCTCCACAGTCCTTCCTCTCACAGTCTGCCCTGATAACATAAGATTGGACAAAGTATTGGACTTTGGTCTCCATTGTGGCATTGTGATATGAAAAAGAATCAGTGAGGAAGAAAGAGACCCCTCATAGAGAAACATCACAGTACAGAATCCCTTCAGATACAACTATTGCTCTAAATACTTGAGGTCCCTGCTTTTGGTATATTTTTACTCTTCTGACATTGAGGTTAATGATAGCTGAAATTCAGCCAGCCTAGCCTGAGCATAATAGATAAACAAAATATCTCTAAAAAGCTTTCTCAGATTCCTGGCCTCGGTGGCAGACTCTCTCAGTTGTTAGCTGTTCAATCATCAGGAACAAGTTCATTTGGCCTCTGCTCCAAAGCCTATTAAATGCAATATGAGGCTTTCCATACACTTTGATAGGGAATAGATTAGCCCCATGGACAGATCTCTTTACAAGTCAGAAAAGAAAACTGTTGCTAAAAAAAGACAAGCACATTCATAGCCATGGGAGCAGTAAATTCTCTTTGTGCTGTTTTAGAACCAGTACAAGAAAAAGTCAAACATTTGGACAAAAGACTGGAAAATTTTACAGTAAAATGTTTAATAGAAATTAATTGCTGTTTTCCAGTCAGCTCTAGTGGTCATTGTGTAATGTAGGCAACAACTCCATATCACTGGGTGAAACTGTCTCTTCCCCAATGCAATTACAAAGGATAATATGGGCATGTCTACATAGCAGGGCAAAAGTCAAACTAAGCTACGCAATTTGAGCTATGTCAATTGCGTAGCATAAGTTGAAATTGCTTAATTCGGCTTTTGGTGCTGTCTACACAGCAGGAAGTCAAAGGAAGAACAGCCTTTCTTTAACTTCCCTTACTCCTTGTGAAATAAGGGTTACAGGAGTTGGACTAAGAAGCCTGTTATTTTCAAGTTATTTTGAAGTAATGGGCTCACTGTGCAGACACACTCTATTATTTTGGAATACCACCTGTTATTGCAAAATAATGCTGCTGTATAGATATACCCTGAGAGCAAAGGGGGATTATTCCCCTGCATGGTTTACCTGTATCTTTCACGATCTGTGAAAAAAATATAGAGCAAATGAAGCAAAAACCTTAAATGAGCCTAAATGTTCCATAGAATCTCTATGGATAGTAATTCCATGCTCCAGTAATAAGAATATAGCAGTAAGGATCTATTATCGATCACCTTATCAGGGAACTGATAGTGACAATGAAATGCTAAAGGAGATTAGAGAGGCTATCAAAATGAAAAAATCAATAATAGTGGGCGATTTCAACTATCTTTATACTTACTGGGTACACATCACCTCAGGATGGGATTTGGAGATAAAATGTTTTGATACCTTAAATGACTGCTTCTTGGAGCAGCTGGTTCTGGAAACCACAAGGGGACAGACTATTCTTGATTTAGTCCTAAGTGCAGCGCAGAATATGATTCAAGAGGTAAATATAACTGGACTGCTTGGAAATTGTGACCATAATGTAATAAAATTTAACATTTCGTGGTGGGAAAAACATCTCAGCAGTGCAACACTGTAGCATTTAATTTCAGAAAGGGGAACGACACAAAAGTGAAGAAGATAGTTAAACAGAAATTAAAATGTACAGTGACAAAAGTAAAATCTCTGCAAGCTGCATGGAAACTTTTCAAAGACACCATAATAGAGACCCAACTTAAATGTATACCCAAATTAAAAAACACAGTTAGAGTATGTCTACACTAGCCCTCTAGTTCGAACTAGATATACCCTAAGAGAAAGTGCCACTGTGCCTTAACAACCAAGCAAAAGAAGCAGTGACAGATAAAAAGACATCTTTTAAAAAGTTGAAGTCAAATCCTAGTAAGGAAAATAGAAAAGAGCATAAAACTTTGTCAAATTAAATGTAAACATATAATAAGAAAATCTAAAAAGGAGTTTGAAGAGCAGCTAGCCAAAAACTCAAAAAGTAATAGCAAAATGTTTTTTAAGTACATCAGAAGCAGGAAGCCATCTAAATAAGCAGTGGGGCCACTGGATGATCGAGATGCTAAAGGAATACTCAAAGATGATAAAATCATTGCGGAGAAGCTAAACGAATTCTTTGCTTCAGTCTTCACGGCTGAGGATATTGGGGAGATTCCTAAACCAGAGCCATTCTTTTAAAATGACAAATCTGAGGAATTGTCCCAGATTGACATGTCATTAGAGGAGGGTTTGGAACAAATTGATAAACTCAACAGTAACAAGTCACTGGGACTAGATGGCATTCACCCAAGAGTTCTGAAAGAACTCAAATGGGAAGTTGCAGAACTATTAACTCTGGTTTGTAACTTATCCTTTAGATCAGCTTCTGTACCTAATGGAAGATAGCTAACGTGACGCCAATATTTAAAAAGGGCTCTAGAGGCCATCCTGGCAATTACAGACTGGTAAGTCTAGCATCTGTACCGGGCAAATTAATTGAAACTATAGCAAAGAATAAAATTGTCAGAATTGTCAGACACGTAGATGAATATAATTTGTTGGGGGAATGTCAACATGGTTTCTGTAAAGGAAAATCATGCCTTACTAATCTGCTAGAGTTCTTTGAGGGAGTCAACACACACATGGACAAGGGGGATCCAGTGGATATAGTGTACTTCCAGAAAGCCTTTGACAAGGTCCCTCACCAAAGGCTCTTAAGCAAAGTAAGTTATCATGGGATGAGAGGGAAGGTCCTTTCATGGATTGATAACCGGTTAAAAGACAGGAAACAAAGGGTAGAAATAAATGGTAAGTTTTTCAAATGGAGAGAGGTAACTAGAGAGGTCCCCCAAGGTCTGTCCTGGGATCAATTCTATTCAACTTATTTATAAATGATCTAGAGAAAGGGGTAAACAGGGAGGTGGCAAAATTTGCAGACGATACCAAACTGCTCAAGATAGTTAAGACCAAAGCAGACTGTGAAGAGCTTTAAAAAGATCTCACCAAACTAAATGACTGGGCAACAAAATGGCAAATAAAATTTAATGTTGATAAATGTAAAGTAATGCACATTGAAAGAAACAATCCCAACTATATATACAATATGATGAGGAATAATTTGGCTAAAACTACTCAAGAGAAAGATCTTGGAGTCATTGTGGATAGTTCTCTCAAAACGTCCACTCAGAATGCAGCAGCAGTCAAAAAGCAAATAGAATGTTAGGAATAATTTAAAAAGGGATGGAGAATAAGACAGAAAAATATCTTAATGCCTCTATATAAAACCATGATATGCCCACATCTTGAATACTGGGCATACAGATGTGGCCGCCTCATCTCAAAAAAGATATATTGGCATTGGAAAAGGTTCAGAAAAAGGCAACAAAAATGATTAGGGGTTTGGAACATCTGCCATATGAAGAGAGATTAAAAAGACTTGGACTTCTAAGCTTAGAAAAGAGGAGACTAGGGGGAGACGGATCTGATAGAGGTCTATAAAATCATGACTGGTGTGGAAAAAGTGAACAAGGAAAAATTATTTACATATTCCCACAATTAAAGAACTAGGGGTCACCAAATGAAATTAATAGGTTGTAGGTTTAAAACAAACAAAAGGAAGTTTTTCTTCACTCAGCGCACAGTCAACCTATGGAACTCCTTGCCAGGGGATGTGATAAAGGCTAGGAATTTAACAGGGTTCAAAAAAGAGCTAGATAGATTCATGGAGGTTAGGCCCATCAATGGCTATTTGCCAGGATGATCAGGAATGGTGTCCCTAGCGTCTGTTTTTCTGGAGGTGGGTGATAGGGGAGGGATCACATGAGGATTACCCATTGTGTTCCCTCCCTCTGGGACAGCTGGTATTGGCCAGTGTCAGCAGACAGGATACTGGGCTGGATGGACTGTTGGTCTGATCCAGTATGTCCGTTTTTATGCACAGATGAGCCAGGAGTAGCAAGGTAGAGCATGGGAATAGGTGGACTTGGCTCTGTTCATTCAATATGCCAGCTGCCACGGCCAGTTAAATGGATGCATTAGACTTATTTTTTTCTCTATGGGAGCATAGGGAGAGTCAGGGACCAGATTTTTGGGGGTGAGGAACCATGGAAGATAGAGGGAAGAAACTAGAAAATTTCTGAAAATGGTGTGAATTTTGCCATAGGCTCTGTAGGCAAGATGTTCACACAGTAACAACATGTTTCATGAAATTTTTGGTGGCCATTTTGTTGCTCTTTCCCCCTTTTCTAATCTTCAATTTCCATACAGGGATTTTCTAGAAAGAAAAAAAAGTTTTTTGCTGATTGGAAACACATTGGCAAAAAGCAAATTCTATGTCTGCAAAACTGGCTAAGTTTACAATTGCTCCTTTGTATGAAGAATTGTTCCCACAGCTCTATATGACTGAAATACAGCCCTGTGCATAGCATCAACACAAGGTCTGTGCGCCACGTCCATGTCTTTAAGTTGTATTTTGAAGGTTAAGTAGTGCATAGCCCAACATGCTTGCCTTCTGAACAGGTCTGAATTTCACACCACAGGAGCTTCTGAGTGTGGATTGCTTTTTCCTAGTTCAAAGTTTCCTTGCCTTATACTCTCCCCGTTGAAATGTGTACACAAGGCCTCTGCCTTATCAGCTGAATCTATTCTAGCTATTCTGTAACTTTTACTGCCCTTCATCCTGTTTTATTACAGCTTCATCCCCCTGTTTGGTAACTTCAGTAAATCTCTTCCTCTCACTGCACACTTTGTTTGCTATTATCGGCAGTGCCTTAATAAGGTTTCTTGTACAACAGATAGCTATCTAATTAGTACATTATGAGCCACTTTTCTGGAGGAGTTGGCACTCCCTTATCTTTTTGCGTTTCAAGCCAGAAAAGCTTCTTCAGTCATAAAATTGCACTTGTAGATGTTGCCAAAGGAGTTGCTACTTTGAAGTTTTTTTTGTTTTTTGGCCAAGTGTTCCTCAGCATTAAGCCTTTCAAGTTTTTGTACAGTAGGACAGTTAGAAATTGTACCTTTCTCCCAGATGTTCTCTTCCACATTAAATGTTACATCTACGGCAAGGGTGGGCAATAATTTTTATGGGGGAGGCCACTCGAGAATTTAGGTAAGTGTACAAGGGCCGCACTTTTCTATGGAGGAGGTGTGGGGCTAGGGACGGAGGTTGGGTGTAGAAGGGAGCTGGGGGTGGCTTTCTGGGGTGCAGGAGAGGGTGGGTCAGAAAGGTATTTTGGGTTGTGACTTGGGGCAGAAGATTGATGTGCAGGGTATGGGAGAGTGTTTGGATGTAGGAGAGGATTCTGGCTTGGGGAAGGAGTGAAGGATCTGGGAGGAGTTGTGACCTGGAGGAGGAAGGGTGCAGAGGGTTTGGGTGGTGACCTGGGGCAAGGACTTGGGAGTTGTGGAATGCAAGGGGATGGGGTGCAAGCGGCAGGCTCTGGCTGCCAAGTACTTACCTATGCGGTTCCCGGCCAACAGCCCAGCAGAACCTTCAGGAGGCTCCCTGCCTGTCACAGCCCCAGGCTCAAAGCAGCTGGCTGCTCTGCATGTGGAGGAGGTGACAGAATCTCCCTTTCACAATCTCTCAGCTCTGATTGGCTGGTTTGTGATGGGGGTAGGGCAGCACGTGAAGCCTCCCCCCACCCCGTGCATGAGGCACAGTGAGCCACATGGAGCAACTAGTCACTTTGAGCAGTGTGGAGCTGCTCCATGCCCAAGGGTTCCAGCAAGGTGGGCTGTGGTCCAGATTAATAGGCTTGGAGTGGTGGGCCAGATTATCCGCCCTAATCTAGGGTCTGATTTTTCAAAACTGTAAGTGCACATAAGTACTGACCATTACATACCTAATTTGCTCATATGCAAGATGATGTACAAAAATCAGGTATTTTTATAGGCAAATGGCCAATCAGATGCATAACTTTCCTTCTAAATACCTTGTCCTCTACACACATGTACACAGTAACAAATTAACACATGGTGTCATTGTAATCAGGTCATTATAGGGTTTGACTCTGGTATGAACAACCAGTTTCTCCCAAGAGCACTGATTATGAATCCCTGGCCTCTTCCCCATGTTTTGCCTGTATACTGTCATCAAAACCATTGAGAGAGCCTCACCACTTTCTGATTGAGTGGGAGTACAAAATTAGTTCACGTAAGAGTCCAATTTAGGAACAATCCCATTAAGAAAACCATGCTGTGGAGGGCAGGGAGATGTTCTTGCAGCACCATTTATGGACTTTTCTGGTTGGTCAACATGGATATTGGGCTACTGAGAGTTGATTGGTCAGTTCCTTCCCCCCGCAAAAAAAAAAAATTGAAAATTTTGATTTTAGTAGACATCTTCCATGAAAATGTGTATAGTCAAAAACCCATTTTCCATTGAAAAAAGGGTTTGGATGAAATGCTTTTGACTAGCCTCGCTAGCCAGATGACTGAGGAAGCTGTTCCCTTCACATTCCCTACTAGCATAAAGGAAATAAGAATTATGCCCAGAGAGGGTGACAAAATTGCTGGGCCCTTCCTTGGGCGAGGTGTGTGGAGGCCCTTCTCTGTGCCTCCAGAAAGGGCTGGGCCTCAGGCATAAGGGGAGGACTAAGGCTAGCTTCATCCAGACAGTCCTTAGGTGCTGTCCAGAGTGAGCCACCTCGGGTTCTGGTGGAACAGTTGGTAAAAACAGTCCAGTTCTAGTCAGAAGTGCAACCAGGCATTGTGATGTGCCAGGAGGATTTTACTGAAGTGGGATTGCAGCCATACTGTTTGGTATAAATCTCCTAATACTGACAGTGTTGAAAGCAGAATATTGTATTACACAGTGCTCACAGAGGACTGGACCAATTTACAATTTCCATTTGGTGATACTGTATAACAATTAAAATACACATTCAGTGAGCCAGCAAGGGGAACTTGCTGGATGGATCATGAGATAACAGGTGACCTCTCAAAGCCTTATTTATAAAATGTAGGGTTGGACAGATAAAGGATTTCGACACCTAATCAACGAGAACCGTATAAACATAAATGAAAGATTCAACAAATTATTAATATTCATTGGTAATCTAGGACACTGTGAATCAGGATCTAGACTTTCATATGTAACTTTTGCACAAAAAGGGCCTATTTTTGTGTTCTAGAAGTTCCTTCTGGAAACTTGAGTGATACCAACTTGAGTCTAAACAGAGAAACCTTGGATTATATATATGCCATTGTGGCTGCCATGATAGGCAATACTCCCCCACTCACAAACACTGATTCCAGGGATTTAAAACAAAACATTCCTGGAGGGAGGGAGAAGGGGAGATGACAGAATAAACTTGGGAAAGCCAAAAATCAATAAAATAACAATCCCTGTGGGGTAAGATTCTCTACACCCTTGGGTATCTTAGCAACCTCAGTCTTCTTGCCCTTGCGTTTGGCCTATCTGAAGGGGAGCTCCCTGGACACAGGAATTATTAAATGGGAATCTGTGGCAAGCAGTCTTTCAGGGTTCCCCTTTTCTTTGGAATATGCTCCACTTGATCAGAAAGAACCCAAATTCAGTAACTTTTTGTAAACTATCATGTCTCATCTCTTTCCCCAGGTCTTTGGAGTGGACAGTGGGTGGAAGGAGCTGTTTATGCAGTGAAAAAGTCTTCTTCCTTTATGTTTGATATATATGTATTTAGTGGGATGATTATTGTGAATATTAATTATGAAAAGACAGCCAAGGCATGGGATTAGCATCTTTTTATATTTTAATAATCTCAAGAAAGGAAAACCCAAGAAAGGAGAAGTTATGGAGGGTCTGATAGATGAGTTATTGGAAGGCAGATGTTATCAGACATATGGTTTGTGGCTTGCTGCTAGTATGTTTTAGAAAGATGGGATAGACCAACCTTGACCATAGGCATAGACACTATAGAAAACCTAAGTTAGATAGACAAACATAAGGCCAGATTTGGTCATGGCAGTAATAAAGAGGAGGCCTGGTAACAAGAAACTGTAATATTCATCCCCAATGGAATGATATTGTGTCAACAATGGAATGAGTTGACAGCACTGATGTGTGCTCAGGACTCAAGCATGTGCCTTCACACTTCTTGTTCACACCTCTTGTACAGACCAGATGCTTAACAGTCTGCTCTTAAATTACAATTACAGAGCTGGATGGTAAACGTGAAACTGGAGACACGTACTGGGTTTTGTCAAATAAATAGTATGCCCCAGAAAATAACACATCGACACTTTTTACTGCCAAAAAGGAAAGAATAATAATTTAAGGTGAAACATAAGAGAGACTAACGTAGCAGACTCAAAGGAGCATGAAGAAACTGACATGCAGAGATATGCACATTTCCATATTTGCATCTTCTGATTC
Source organism: Pelodiscus sinensis (assembly GCF_052426305.1). Classification (NCBI taxonomy): domain Eukaryota; kingdom Metazoa; phylum Chordata; order Testudines; family Trionychidae; genus Pelodiscus; species Pelodiscus sinensis. The sequence goes on from NC_143053.1 coordinate 154,909,119, forward strand.
ATGCAGATCCATTTTGTGCCAGCAGAAACTAGTAAGGATTAAAGATTTTAGGATTTTCCCCATAACCAAGTAAAGCTACATTGTCAAATAAAAATAAAAGATAGCCAAGTTGATATATATCCAACTTGATATAAACAAATGAAGTTTGTGGCAGTTAGAGGGAGTATCTGTAGTCACACTCAGGGACCAGAGAGGAGGAAACTTAGAGGGAATGAATAAGGCCTGGGATCCTAGCAGTAGAGGAAGGGTCAACCCCAGCAGCGTTTTGGGGAAAGAAAGTCTGAGATGGTAGGGTGGGAAGAAGCGCAGAGAAATAGCAAGGGAAGGGACTGTGTAGGCATTGGCTACCAATTCTAGGGTACTTGGACTGTAACTCAGGGAAGAGGGAGGGCCTGGGTTCTCTGGCCCACCATTGGGAAGCAATGTAGGATTGTCGAAGGTTCAATCCAAACAACTTGTCTGATGAGATTTTGACATCTTGGAAGCAGGGACTATGTAGTGACCAAGCTAGAAGGCCGTGTCTCAAACAGAAAGCATTGCAGCAATAGAACAACTATCAGCAGGGGACGCTATATGGGAGGAAAGCGTCTATGCCACACCTAGCCTGGAGGAGGCATTCTTGCAGTCAATGAACTATATACAATCGCAGAAAGGATATTATAGTGTATCGTTGCAGTTGGGTGTGTGTGCACATGGCTATCCATTTCCTGTATTTTTATATTTTCCAATGAATACTTTTATAACTAGCAGTAAAGAAGTACAGTTTGTTGAAGATTAACGATTGGCAGTGACTGAATAGCTTAAGTAAAACAAGACCCGGCAGCCTATAAGTTAATGCTAGTCAGTCCCCACGTACAGGTTACCTAATGCACCCATTTCTTATCCCTAATGTCTTGTAATCACTTGAAAGTGTGTTCTTTACTGCAGTATACATCTACCTGGCCACTGGCTCTGGCAATGCTCCTGACCCTGGTCTCAGCCGTGTCCCAGTCCTGGCCTATAGTCCAGGCAAGGCTCACAGCCCTGGCCCTTGTCCTGGCTGCGTGAACCTGCCACGCCTCCCAGACCTGCTCCTAGCCTTGACTTCCAGCTGCTGGCCACTCTGCTGCCAGACTCCCAGCTGGCTCCCACTCCCAGCCACTGGAGCTCTCTGGTATGGCTCCATCCGCGGTATTCTCAGACCATGGATATTGCTGAACCAAGGAGTCCCAGCTCAGAGAGGATCTATCCGTATTTCACTATCTGAAACACATGCCTTTTGATTGTTGACATGCTTTTGGAATATGTTCTTCCTTTTACCACCAGGTACTTTAAGTCTCTCTAGTACCATGGTTTTATACACTGAGGGGATCTAATACTGATTCCACTAAAACAAATGGGAACTGCAATTGATTGCCATTCTAAAATATGACTAAAAGAATTATGGGGTTAGATTTCATATTTAGTGTGCCAGTGATTTCCATTTTAAACATACTTGTTTTACAAATAATTTCCCCGCCTGTAATTAGGCTCTAAGGGTGTGTCTAGACTACAGGGTTTTTTTGAAAAAGTGGCCTTTTTTTTGAAAAAACTGTACCTGCGTCTAGACTACCACCATGTTCTGTCAACAGTAAATCGAAAGAACGCGGCAGTTTTGTCAGTGGCGGTAAACCTCATTCTTTGAGGAATAACGCCTTTTTTTCGAAAGTCAGCTTTTGCATGAAAACAGAGCTTTTTCGAAAGAGAGCGTCTAGACTCTCTTTCAAAAAAGCAAGCCACTTTTTCGAAAAATCTTGTTGTCTGGATGCTCTTTTTTCGAAAGATACTTTCGAAAGAGGCTTGCAGTCTAGACGTAGCTTAAAAGGCTAACAGTGTTTTTGCAATTTTGTTCATCACCACTAAGGGTGTGTCGAGACTACACCTCTCTGTCGATAGAGAGATGTAGATTAGGCACATCGAAATTGCTAATGAAGCCAGGATTTAAATATTCCACACCTCATTAGCATAAACATAGCCACCACTTTTTTTCGAAACGGAGCTTTTTCAAAAAAACGGCAGTCTAGACATGGCTCTGTCAAAAATAAAACCTTTTTTGACAGATCCCATATTTCTCAAAAAATGAGGTTTACAGGATCTGTCGAAAAAGGCTTTAATTTTGACAGATCCGCATCTAGACTGCTGTTTTTTTCGAAAAAGCTCCGTTTTGAAAAAAGCAGTGGCCATGTTTATGCTAATGAGGCACGGGATATTTAGACGTAGCCTAATAGTAAAGGCTTTGCAGGTCAAATTATGCTGTACATGTATAAATAAAGATGATTCTAAATCTAGACACCATTTCCAACCTTAAATTTGGAGATGTGTGTTCCAAATCTGACATTTGTGGGTGGCCTTTGCCTTTATAATGGGTTGAGAAAGCATTGCCAGACTTTGAACCTCATCAAAAACTGTTAAAGGAACTCAGCGGAGGCTCCCATTGACTTCAGTGGGTTTGTGATTAGGTACTTTATGGATGAATTCCATATGTGGTTCTTCACTGGGGGTTTTCTTTATATAGAACAGATGCAGAAGTGTCCCTTCTGAAGAGCGCTGTCAGAACATTATCACTCTTCTCACTCACATTTTGTTCATCTCATGGATTATTAGCAATATATTTTATTACAAAGTGGTTCAATCTGGCCCTGACCTACATCTTCATTTTCCTTTCATCTTCATTTTGATTCCCTAAACAGTTCCCTTACTTTTAACAGTTTTCATATTTACTATTGGAGACATATGAAAATGCCTATTGTTAAAGCTACAAAACGGTTGTCACACTCTCAGAACTTTTAGAAATGTTCACCATTTGTGATGAAAATAACCATGGCTGAGCTATGTCAAAAGTAATTTTTTGAAAGTCTAAGCAAAATCCCCTCCACATGGTCAGTGAAAGTGAATATTAGCACAGAGAGACCCACACCACCATTTGCTATTTTAAAGAAATCCAACCAAACTTTTAAGAGAGGGCAACAGCAAAAGATGTTGGCGTGGGAAACTTGCAACTTCACACACATATGTAATTCTAGTTAAGAACTAGTTCCTTTGCTTGACATGAAAAAAAGTTTTGATTACGCAATGCAACCATGTAAAAACTACCGAATACTCATGTAAGTTATGTTCCTGAATTCAAACTGTCTGAACTTAAACACAGATGGACTGTATATATATTCAAATATATAAGTGTATAGCAAACTATTGTGGCATGCACCTTCCGTTTCAAGGAGTGTATAAGATGGCCACTTCCAGATCTTCTTATTTTCTCCATCATGTTTGTCTTTTCCATTTTAGTTACAAAAATAAATGGCATAAAACTTGTATTAATGCAACATATAGGTCTAATTTCTGATATTCTTACACATGTGAATCGTAGTATGATTCCTTGAATCATACTATTACAGCTAATGAGTGAGGGAATTAGAACAGAGCTGTGCAAATATTTTTTTTTCAGTTCACTGGCAATATCAATTAAAATAAAATACAAATATTTTGGGTTGTCCTGAATCACAAATGTTCTAAAATTTCTGGCAAGTCAAAAAATTGAAGAAAAATTAATTTATCTTATAAAACAGATGTTGGACTAGAAATGAAATATTTTAGGTAATCTTGGAGCTATTTTTTTAATGAAATTCAAGTAAAATGTAAAAGTAATTTTCAATAGAAACTTCAACATTTGTTTTGACATTTTCAAAACAAATTGTTTTAATTGTTTCAGATTTTTTTCCAAGATTGAAGTAATATAATAAACTCAACAAATATTCCACAGAATGTTTCAAGTGATTTGAATCTGCAATTTTCAGGAAAAAAAAAAGATTTCATCTAAAAAGTTTTTCCCAATTCTTAATCACCTGAGCAAGGGGGGGGGGCTTGCTCCACACCCCTGGAAGGGGCAGTGTCTGAGGTGGAAGGGGCGGGGTTGTGACTAGGCAGCCCTCAGCACTGCCCAGAGAGTGGCACCCGCCCCCCCCCCCCAGGCAGCTCTCAGTGCTGCATGGAGTGTGTGGTGCTCCAACAGCGATTTAAAGGGCCAGTGCTCTGGCTGACACCCCTGTCACAATAGTGGTGGCTGGGAGCTCCAGGCCTTTTTGTACTGCTGGGCTCCGGGGCAGTTGCCCCCCGCCCCTTCCCCCTGCCCCCCCTATAGGAGGCCTCAACTCAGTTATATTGGGCACATGTTGAATTTTAAATTGTTCTTTTCCATGTTAAATTAAGCCCTAAAATATTACTTTTTATTAGTATCTGGCATGAATGAAATGGCCAATGAACTCAGATGGGCAACGTGACTAAATAAATATTGTCTGAGCCACCTTAACTTCTGGAATTACCTGTCTGAAAGCTCTGCATTTAAAAATGTACTATGCTAAATCACCAAAATAAATCACCAAAAAATACTGTGCTACACATTCAGTTGTGTGAGTCATCTGAATACAAGAGGCCTTATGGAGACACTAAATGCCACGCATAGAAACAGGACTCACAAGAACTCACTGTAATTCTAAGCCTTCTGACACCATTTAGTCCCAGTACAGAGTGCAAAAATATGTACACGTGGTGAGGGTTAGGTCTTCCTATGAACATTGTTCTCTCTCCCACGTACCCTTCACATGCAACTGTTTGCTGCCAACATTTGCTTCAGCCTTGCAGTGTTTTCTTCCTATTATCCACAGAAAAAACCCTCCCAGAAGACAGCTGGCAAGTTGAGGTATAGTGACTCTTCAAGAGCTGCACCTACAGACATTTTCTGTTTTAATTTAGAAAGCATCTAATAAGTACAAGAGGGCAAGTTCTTTTTCTCATAGAGATGTAGTTCTAATTCTCACAAAAGAAGTGCAAGATGTCTCGTTGTTGCTCCAGGAGGAGAGGTGAATACAACTGGTTGTGTAGAGTGCCTTTTACCTAGAAGTAAAAACCAATACCTTTTCTGTAGCTAAATAATGTCCGGCCATTAATGAAATTTCCAAGTCTCTGATTACTAATAATCATAAAGGAGATGATGAAGTCCATTGGCCTTACTGATATAACAAAATAAGGATTTGACTGCCTAGTCAGATAGCATATAATTCTTTCATGAGCAAAAGTGAATTCTCTATAGTAAGATTTTGTCTTTATTTTTTCTTTATTTGAATGACAGGTTGATTTTCTGACCGGTTCAAATGCATACATTCACTTATTATATTTGAGGGGATACAATTGTTTTACCATATTTCCTGCAGTACTACATTTGAAAAAAAATATGAACACTGCAGTAGAGTAGAACCTCAGAGTTATGAAATCCAGAGCTACAAACCGATTGTATGGGCGGAATCTCAGGCAGGTAGGAGGGGCAGCAGACATGCGCTCCGGGGCACAGCTTGCTTTTCCTCCCATGCCCTGGACACTAAGGGTATGTCTACACTACCCTCCTAGTTCGAACTAGGAGGGTAATGTAGGCATACCGCACTTGCAAATGAAGCCTGGGATTTGAATTTCCCGGGCTTCATTTGCATAAGCGGGGAGCCGCCATTTTTAAAACCCTGCTGGTTCGAACCCCGTGCAGCGCGGCTACACGGGGCTCGAATTAGGTAGTTCGGACTAGGATTCCTATTCCGAACTACCGGTACACCTCGTTCAAGTAGGAATAAGAGATCCTCTGGAAAAGGGCTTATTTTCCGGAGAATCACATCTAGACTGGCGCTTTTCTCTGGCTTATCCCCAAGCCGGAAAAAAGCGGCAGCCATGTAAATGCAAATGCCGCGGGGGATATTTAAATCCCCCGCGGATTTTGCTATTCCGATGTGTCTAATCTGCATCCCTTTTCCGGAAAAGGGGTGCAGTGTAGATACAGCCGAGGAGTTTGTAGTTCTGAGAGTCTATTGTATTTACATTGCACAAAACGTGTTTACAGAAATAAAATTATATCCATGTTTTTTTCATATAAAAATAAAAGGATTTTAATAATCCTGAAAGGAAGTAAAAGGAATAAGAATTGTCAGCCAGCTTCTGAAAATCAGGTCCTTTTAATTGTCTCAGGTTGGGCCATCCAAAATAACTAGGTTGGAGGCCAAAAAGCCTTCTTCAATGACATCTTTATACACCAGTCCAGGGGCTAGCCACAATTAAGTATAAAAGGTTTCTTTATAGAATCTTAAAAATGTAGCACTGGAAGGGACTTTGAAAAGTAAAGTCCATTTCCCTGCACTGAGCCATGAACAAATACATCTCTAGACCACTCACGACAGGTATTTATTTATCCAACCAGTTCTTAAAAACCTGATTTCCAAAGGCAAAACTAAGGTGAAAACCTATGAAAAGAACAGGGTGGTTCAAAATTCATCACACTCAAAGGGTAGGTCACTGCACAATAGGACACTTGAAAAAGTTTCACTCCTCCCATCCCCCAGAATCTCTCTCAAGAGAAGTGTATGTGTGAATTGGCTGGGTTCCCTTCTATAGTTCCCACCTGCTGCACTGACATCAGTGCTGGAAGAAGCTGCTTTTTCTGTTCCAGCTGAAGGCAAAACATGCCAATACCACCTGCCAACAAGCAAAGGTAAGGCGGGAATAAGGGGTACATTGAGGGAAAGAGAGAGGGAGAAGCAAAAAACAGATTTACTTAGATAATTATTTATATGGCTCTGGAAAGCACAGTAAACCTCAATGTATTTTGGCTGCTAGTATGTGAGCCTGCTGCACTCAGTGACTGCAGCTCAGATGAGGAATGTGGGTCCTTATTCAAACTCCTATTTTGAGGAGTGTTGTCGCAAGAGGCCCCCCCCTTTATCCAATTTTCACTTAATCAAGGAAAGGATGGAACCTTGTCAGCAAAGGTTGCAGCTGCAGCAAAAACAGTGGGGAGCCATCTGATATAGAAAGGTTCCCTGGCACCCATTTGACTACGTCAACCATTCCTGATTAGGATCAAATCTTTGCTTACGGTTCTCTCAACTTGGAAATTGGGCCGAGTGTACCATCAATTGAGACATTCTGTAGACTAGATTTCAATGTTCTGTCTAATGAATTTATCAGAATTTTGAATATTAATGAATTGTGTAAAGAAAACTTTTAAAAATGGGTTCTCTTATCCTTCTATAGACGATGTCTAAGTATTGTGATATTAGTAATGAAATAGTTGTCAACAGGTGATGGAGAATAAACACAACACTTAGAATTAGATATCGATACAGATATGTGCTGCAGCAATTTTTTGGGGTGGAGGTTGAATCTGGCGCTTGGTTTAAGTTTATTACAGAGCTTAGGTAACAGGAACCAAACTTGTTCCAAATTATTGGGGGAAAGACTGAGTTAAGTTTTTGGCTCAGGGCTTTGCCTAAAGTTTAATACCTGATATATTGTTCCTAGTAGTAGTATTTACCATAGACTTATTAGCGATATATTTTAGTTAGGGCTCTCAGTTAATCATGGTTATCTCATGCAATTCACTCAAAACATTAATTACATTAATTACATTAATTATCAAAGTTTTAATCATACTGTTAAATAATAGAATATCAGTTGAAATGTATTAAATTATTTTTGGATGTTTTTCTACATGAATTGAATAGAAATATATTGATTTCAGTTACAACACAGAATACAAAGTACACAGTGCTTATTTTATAGTGATAGAAATGTAGCCGTGTTAGTCTGGTGTAGCTGAAGCAAAATACAGGACTATGTAGCACTTTAAAGACTAACAAGATGGTTTATTAGATTATGAGCTTTCGTGGGCCAGACCCACTTCCTCAGATCAAATAGTGGAAGAAAATAGTCACAACCATATATACCAAAGGATACAATTTTAAAAAAATGAACACATGAAAAGGACAAATCTGATTTCAGAACCGAAGAGGATGCGGGGGGGGGGGGGGGGGGAAGGTAAATGTCTGTGAGCTAATGATATTAGAGGTGATAATTGGGGAAGCTGTCTTTGTAATGGGTAACTAGACAATGTCCTTTCTGGTTGAAATGGCAACAACCACAGGACATGCCACACTAATATCAACCCTGGTTCCTTCCCTTGCAACAAACCCCGTTGCCAGCTTTGTCCACATATTCATTCTGCTGATACCATTATTGGACCTAACCAAGTGAGTTATAAGATCACGAACACATATTCCTGCGCATCCAGAAATATAATTTATGCTATCATGTGCCGAAAGTGTCTGTCTGCTATGTACATTGGACAAATGTCTCAGACACTTCGCCAAAGGATCAATGCCCACAAAACAGATATTAGACAGGATCACAAAGAAAAAACAGTATCTTGCCATTTCAACCAGAAAGGATATTGTCTCAATGACTTAATCACCTGCATCCTGCTTCAAAGACCTTTTAAATCTGCACTTGAAAGGGAATCCTCTGAACTGGCATTCATGCTAAAATTCGACACTCTACGCGTGGGTCTCAACAAACACTCTAGTTATCTTACCCATTACAAAGATATCTTCCCCAATTATCACCTCTAATATCATTAGCTCACAGACATTTACCTCTCTGCCCCCCGCATCCCCTTTCGGTTCTGAAATTTGATTTGTCCTTTTCATATGTGTTCATTTTTTTAAAAATTGTATCCTTTGGTATATATGGTTGTGACTATTTTCTTCCACTATTTGATCTGAGGAAGTGGGTCTGGCCCACGAAAGCTCATCATCTAATAAACCATCTTGTTAGTCTTTAAAGTGCTACATAGTCCTGTATTTTATTTTATTAATAATATTTTCATTGTAAATGTGAGAAAGAAATAGTAATTTTAATTCACCTCATACAAGAACTATAGTGCAATCTCTTTATTATGAAAGTGCAGCTTACAAATGTAGGTGTTGGTTTTTTTTACATAAATGCATTCCAAAACAAAACAATGTTAAATTTTAGTGCATACAAGTCCACTCAGTCCTGCTTCCTGGTCAGTCCATCACTAAGGCTTCATCTTCACTGCCAGTTCTTCTGGCAGAAAATATGCTAATGAGGAACTCATTAGCATAAGTCACAATCTCATTAACATATTTTCTGCCATTTCTTTTTGCACAAGGGGTTTTTGCACAAAAAGAAGCAGCGTGGACCTTTTTTTGCACAAAAAACCATTTTGTGCAAGATCCTTATGCCTGTCCCAGAGAGTTCCTCATTAGCATATTTTTCTGCCAGGTGAACTGGCAGTGAAGACATACCATAAGAGAAATAAGTTTTTTTACTTTTATGGGAGATAATGCTGCCTGCTCCTTATTTACAATGTCACCTGAAAATGAGAACAGACACTTTTGTAGCTGGCATTGCAAGGTATTTACATGTCAGGTATCCTAAAGATTCATAAGTCTTTTCGTGCTTCCACCACCATACTCCAGGGCAAGCTTCCATACTGCTGACATTCATTAAAAATACATTAATTACATTCGTGGCTGAATTCCTTGGAGGAGAATTGAATGTTTCTTGATATTTTACCCACATGCTGCCACATATTTGATGTTATAGCAGCCTTAGCTGATGACCCAGTTTATTTTCATTTTCAGAACACTTTCACAGCAGATTTGACAAAATGCTAAGAAGATACCAATGGGAAATTTCTCAAGATAGGTCCAGCACTCAACCCAACGCTGAAGAATCTGAAGCGCCTTCCAAAATCTGAGTTGTATGAAGTATGGAGCATGCTTCCAGAAGTCTTAAAAGCTCTACACTCTGATATGAAAATTACAGAACCCAAATTACCAGAAAGGGAAATCAATCTTCTACTGGTGGAACTTGACTCTGATGTTGAAAATTAACATGCATCGGCCCACACTGTTCCAGCATTATCTAGCAGAACCCATTAGCAGCATGAACGCATGTCCTCTGCAACTAGGTATTTTTGCTCCCAGGACAAAATATTAATGATGTGCCTCCTCTCCATAGGTTAGCACGTGTCACGCTCTTTACTTTTGCAGCTTATTATTTTTACTTATTGCGCCTTTGTGCCCCTGATTATGATGTATCCGGGGTGAGCACCTCTCTTACCCCACGCTTGTTACGGTCCTGTCCTTTGGAATAGTGATTGAAGCATGAAGACTACGACTATCTAGCATATCTGGAACATAAATAGCTTGCAACGCCATCTATAACAGCACCATGTGAATGACGGTTCTCATTTTCAGATCACATTGTAAACAAAAGGCAGACAGCATTATCTCCCTTAAATGTAAACAAATGTGTTTGTCTGAGCGATTAGCTGTGCAAGAAGTAGGACTTGAGTATTCTGTAGATTGTAAAAGTTTTACATTTTTTGTAATACAATTATTTTTTGTATAAAATTCTACATTTGTAATTCAACTTTCACGATAAAGAAATTGCACTGCAGTACTTGTATTAAGTGAATTGAAAAATACTATGACTTTTTTTTAAAAAAAGTCATTTTACAATGAAATAGTTCTAATAAAAATATAAAGTGAGAACTGTACTTCTATTCTGTGTTGTAACCAAATAAAAATATTTGAAAATGCAGAAAACATCCAAAACATTTTTAATAAATGGTGTTATGATTGTGTAACAGAAATCACATGATTTCTAATCACAACATCCCTAATTTTTTATTATTATTTTCTTCCCACATTTCATTGTAAGTAATCCTCCTCCTGATGATCATATTCTATATGGGATCCGTGAAACAGCAAGCTTCCTTCTAGCTTTAGGCACAGAAGCAAAATTAGCAGGACCAAGTAAGTGCTGTTATGTCAATTTTGTGCCAGGGCAAGTGAGTCAATTTATAATTGACTCTAATTGGCACTACAATAATCTTTTACATTCTTTATTTATTGCCAACTCCAGTAAAAACAAACAAACAAACAAACAAAACCAACTATGAAATTCCTTTCTGCCTTTGAAAATATTGGAGAAAACACTTCCAATCTTATTCTTTTAGCACAAAGCTCAGATATATGAAGCTATGTTGTATAACCCATTGTAAATAGCATACTGATAAATGCAATTCATCAACACAATGTGGCAGTGATCAGTACAAGTGATGGTAAACACATCGTCACAAATGGAAACTGGCTTCTGTGATGCAAGATTTTAATCATATGCGGAATTATATCTGCACATAGTATTAATTGAAACCAAATTCCTGCCTAATAAAGTTTTCCTTCGAAGTCAGATTTCATTTCCATCTTTCTTTTGAGACAGATCCAAATTTACACCCCATTTACACGTAATAGTCCCACAGGATGTAAGTCAAGGTACAGTCTTGCTCAAAATGGGTAAATTAAAGGAACAAAAAGGGTACATTTGGAGGCATAAATCTAGAGTTTTATCTTTTTCCTACTAAATGTTACCACCAAATTAGTACAGGGAATACCACAGTCATGGTGATCATTTGCTAATGTGAACCATAATGTTTTTAGTGGTGACCACAGTAAATTAATCCCTATTTTCCCTATAATTTTCTAACACAAATGGGCATCGCTCCCAGCATGAAGTAACTCAATTTAGATCCTCTCTAATGAGGTACAAAATGAATCAATCACTGGACTGGAAGTCAGTTATTGTGTAGGGACCAGAGACTGTGACCAGATTACATTAAGCATGTGCAAACCGAGGACAGACCCAACTAGTAATATTTATACTTGGTACTTCAGAGTAGAGAATTTCCCAAAGTTGTGGAAAATCATGTGTGAAATTGATTTGGAGGTAAAACTACTACAGAAAACAGAATGACATTTGGGAGCTCTTTAAGAAGTGTTCATTAGATCGCCAAAAAGCCACAGTTCTACACTCAAGGAAATCAACAACTTTGGCTATATGACTAAATGGCTCAGTGGCAAAGGGAAGGCAGCAATTAGAAATCATATATATCAATACTAGGGAAAAATCCAAGTCAGACGGGGCTAAGCACAATAAAGAGATTAAGTGTATTAGGCACCAAAGAAATCCAAGCAATGGTATATATTCACTACTACATGGAGAGGATAAAGTTATTAACAACTACACAAAAAAGGCAGAAGTGTTCAAAAATCATTTCTGTTATATACTGGGAAAGAAGCAGGGTGATGTATACACACTGCATGAGGATAATGAGGTTCTTTCCAGACCATTAATAACTAAGGGTACGGCTACACTACAGCGTTATTTCAAAATAGCTTATTTCAAAATAGTGCGTCCACACTGAGTGGACTCTGAATTGCATTTAAGGCTGGCCGGAACCAGTTCCGGCAGGGCACCTGGTCAGGACTTACTGTGTAGTGCTACTGCCTGAGGCTATCTGAGGTCCGTGCTTAAAGGGACCCTGCCAGACAGCCGGTTCTCAGGTTTCCCTGCTTGCTTGTTTACCTCGATGAGGGACAGCAAAGCATTTTGTCTCTGCATGTTCTGGTTCTCCTCACTCGGAACACCACAGCACTCTGCAACATGGAGACAGAGCTGCCCCTGGGCACTCTGGTGCTTCTCTTGGACGTGTTGCTGCGAGCCTGGATGCACTTTCTGCAGGCTGCCATCCGGGAGGTCCATCGGGGGGCTGTCAGTATCCAGGAGGCCCTGCGGGAGAATTTATATCCAGAGGAGCACTAACAGTCTCCCTGGTCTGCCCCACTGGGGACTTGTGCCTCATTCCTCCCTCACGTCCTTCCACTTACCCCTCCTACCCCCCCCTTCCTGATGTCAAATAAAATACATGTATTTTCATTAACACAAACTCTCTTTATTTAACAAAACTAGGGGGAAGGGAATGAAACTCTGGTGAGACTGGGGAAAGGAGGTGGGAGAGGGGAGGGAGAAACCTGGGAGGAGGGACCTGGAAGGGGGAAGCAAGGGGAAGAAGGGGGAGGGGAAGCTCAGGGTTGTGGGTCTTGCTGGACCAATTTGATTTTCATGCAAACCTTCTCCTGGGTTCACATGTGGCCTTTGGTGGCCAGGCTGGCAGCTACCCTGCCATAGATGGCTGCATTCCTCCATCTAATGCAGAGATCATGGACGTTGGGGGCATCCCCCCTAAACCTGAATAAGGTCCATGATCTCCACTCTGGACCAGGAAGGTGCCCTCCTTCTCCGGGCCCTGGCAGGCTCCTGGGATCAGGCAGACTGCTCCTGGGGAGTGGTGGAGGCTGGCAGCCAGTAGCTTGCTGGCTGATGTTTTGGGGCCACTGGGTCGAGGCAGTGACTGTTGGCTCTGGGCTGGCAGACAGGCTTGGAGCTGGCACAGGCAGTGTGGCCAGAGTCAACCACTTTAAGGGCTCCGGGGAGGGGGAAGAGGGAGAGGAGTGTTCTTGGTTGAAGCTGGAGTAGCCACCAGGGCACCCTGGGAAGGCTGGAGGTATCCTATTTCGAAGTAAGTGTCTAAACAGCACTTATTTCAAAATAGCTATTTCGAATTTGGCGTTATTCCTTGTAGAATGAGGTTTACCAAATTCGAAATAAGCGCTCTGCTATTTCGAATTTATTTCAAAATAGAGGTTTGGCTGTGTAAATGCTAGGAAAGTTATTTCAAAATAAGGGCTGTTATTTCGAAATAACTTTGCTGTGTAGACATACCCTAAGAGAATATTTAACATCTATTTGGATGAATATTTTTAAATCAACATACCCAGGTAACCAAGGGTCCTAAAAGAATTAGTTGTGGAGATCTCTGGCTTGTTGATATTTAATTTTAGTAAATCTTTGAATATTTTAGAAGACTGGAAGAGTACTAATGTTGTTCCAGTGTTAAAAAAAAAGGCAAGAAAGATGACCCTGGTAACTATTGGCTGACATCCTCCCAGCCAAAATAATGGAAAAGCTGATATGGTATTCAACTGAGAACGAACTAAAGGTAGGAAGATAATTAATGCCAGTCAAAACGGTTTTCTGAAAAATTAAATGTGGTCAAACATATCTGATTCATTGTTTTGAGACTGCTAGCTTCATTAAGAAAGCTAACTGAGGTTTGGTAAGGGATTTGACTTAGTTCTGCACATTTGTACTACCCAATATCAATATAGCACAAAGTTAATTATTTAAGAAATGGTTAATTGAGAGGCCTATAAAAGTAATTGTTAATAGTGGTGTTTCTAGTGGGGGGTCCAGAGGGATAAGAGTAGGCCTAATGTTATTCAGTATTTTCACCAATGAACTGGAAATACATATGAAAGTATTGCAGATAAAACTCTCATATGGCACGAAGTGGTGGAGTGGTGAGGGCTTTCACACAGTCATCTGCATTGCTGGGTTACATTGGCCTATTCAAACAAAACTTGTTCTAAAATAGCCAAATACTAAGTTTTTCTGTCCTGGGAGAACTTTCAAGATTTAAAAAAATTCATTTCTCTCTCCCCACTCCCACAACAGGGCAAAAAGTCAAAGTTTTGAAAGTGTTCATGCACGGATAAGGCAATTTTCTTAGGTCAATCAAAATGTTTTGTTTGAACTTTGACAGTTAAATCTTTTTTGTATCAATGAACTAAAATTTTAAAATGAAAAGTCATTGTGGATCAAAAAGTGGAACTTTTCATTTAGAAAATATCAAATGGCATGTTTTTGACAATTTCACATCTTTTTCCCCCCAAATTCATAATTTTGTCAGAACTGATCCTTGCAGTTTTAGTTTCAACAAATTGGCATTTTTCTGACTAAAATAGATTCCAGGATCACTTTTCTACTACTATCTCTGTAAATTGAGATGCTGTGCCCACGAAAGCTCATGATACCATCTACATGTTTTGCTAATCTATAAAGTGCTACCAGAACATTTTTTTTTTCTGTAACACACTAACTCGGCTACCCCCTGAAGCTCTGTAAATTGAATTAGTATGCCTTGTCTCACATTTTTAAAAGGGTGTTGAAAAACTGGAGATAGTGTAGAGAAGAGCATAAAAATGATCTGAGAGCTGAAGTCAATGCTTACAAAATCAAGACTGGATGCCTTTCTGCAAAATATGCATTAGCCAAACCACAAATTATGCTTTAGTCACAGTTACTGGGGTCAATACATTTCATAGACTACTAGAACTGTAAGGGACCTTGAGAGGTCATCAAATCTAGTCCCCTGTGCTCATGGCCAGACCAAACACCATCTAGATCATCCCTGATAGATGTCTATCCAACCTTCTCTTAAATATCTCCAACGATAGAGAGTCCACAACCTCCTTAGGCAATTTATTCCAATGTTTAACCACCCTGACAGGAAGTTTTTCCTAATGTTGAACCTAAACCTCCCTTGCTGCAAGTTTAAGCCCATTGCTTCTTGTCCTATCTTCAAAGGCCAAGGAAAACAATTTTTCTCCCTCCCTTTTTTAGATGCTTGAAAACTGCTATCATGTCCCTCTCTCAGTCTTCTCTTTTCTAAACTAAATGAGCCCAGTTCCTTCTAGACCTTTAACCATTCTTGTTGCTCTTCTCTGGACTTTCTCCAGTTTCTCCCCATCTTTCTTGAAATGTTGTGCCCAGAACTGGATACAATACTCCAACTGAGTCCTAATGAGTGCAGAATAGAGAAGAAGAATTACTTCTCTTTTTGTGTCTTGCCTACAACACTCCTGTTAATGCATCCCAGAATCATGTTTGCTCTTTTTGCAACAGTGTCACACTGTTGACTCATATTTAGCTTGTGGTCCCTTTCTGCAGTACTCCTTCCTAGACAGTCACTTCCCAGTCTGTATGTGTGAGACTGATTCTTCCTTCCTAAGTGGAGTTCTTTGCATTTGTCCCTATTAAACTGCATCCTATTTACCTCAGACAATTTCTCTAGTTTGTCCAGATCATTTTGAATTATGACGCTATCCTCCAAAGCACTTGCAACCCCTTCCAGCTTGGTATCATCTGCAAACTTAATAAGCGTACTTTCTATGCCAATATCTAAATTGTTGATGAAGATATTGAACAGAACCAGTCCCAAAACTGACCCATCAGAATCCTACCTGTTATGTCCTTCCAGCAGGACTGTAAACCATTAATAACTACTCTCTGAGAAGATAGTGGCCCCATCTAGGTTGTATTTCCCTAGTTGATCAATGAGAAGGTCATGTAAGACCGTATCAAATGCTTTACTAAAGTCTAGGAATACCATGGCCATTTCCCCCTTATCCACAAGACTGGTTATCCTACCAAAGAAAGCTATCAGATTGGTATGACATGATTTGTTCTTTACAAATCCATGCTGGCTGTTACCTGTCACCTTAACTTCTGTGCCAGGAAAGATAATGGAGCAAGTAATTGAGGAATTCATATGCAAACATCTGGAAGTTAAGCTGACTGATCTGTAGTTTCCTGGGTTGTTCTTATTTCCCTTTTTATACATGGGCACTATATTTGCCCTTTTCCAGTTGTTTGGAATCTTTCCTAACTTCCATGATTTTTGAAAGATGACAGCTAAAGGCTCAAATACCTCCTCTATCAGCTCCTTGAGTATTTTTGGACAGTGGTTCCCTACCTTTTTTATACTACAGACCAGTAAACCCATTCGCAAACTTTTGGTGGGCTGCTAATATTCTATTCACATATTTGCATGTTCATTATGCAAATAATGAATATACTAATATGCAAATACAATGTTACCAGTCTGCCAAAAGCCCTGGGCCCCAGAGGCATGGCAAACATCTGGCTTCAGCTCTGGCAGTTACCACAGGGCAGACTAGCTGCTGTAGCTGAAGCTGGCTGTTCTCAGTGGCTCTGGGTACCGGGGCTGGTACACCCTGGCCTCCTGAGCCCTTCAGTGCCAGTATTAACCCTTAGAGCCTCCCCATCCCTCCACTACTCCCCAGTGCAGGCCACTGACCCTAGTCGCCTGCACCCAACACCCCCAGTGCCACTTTCCTACCCTCAGAGCCCCCCAGTACCATACCCCTATCCTAAATGCCTCAGTGCCAGCCCCTGCCCCTTAGAGCCCCCCATGCCCACACTCCCCAATTCCAGCCTCCTGTTTCCAGAGCCCCACTGCACCCAACCCCCCTAAGTCCCTCCAGGGCCAGCCCCCAGTCCCCAATATTATCCCTGCCCCAGAGCCCCCCACTACTAAACCCACCCCCAGAGCTCCCCAGTGCCAGATCCCCATCCAAGATGTTGCAGTGTCATTTCCCCTCCTCTTAGAGCCCCCTATCTCTTAGAGAGCGCCCCAATACTAGCCCTACCCCCACAGCCTCCCAGTATTAGCTTCACTCCAGAGCCCCCCCCCAGTGCCAGTCCCTGCCTCTTAGAGCCCCTCAGCCCCAGAGCCTCCCAGCACTAGCCCCATTTCTGGAGCCCCCAGTGCCTGCCCCACTCCCCTCACATAGCCCTGCAATGTCTCCCAGCCACCAGCTGAGTGCTGCTGCCCAGGCTGTGGTTGCTCTAAGGCTGCCATGCCAGGCTCCCCATGGCCCTCCTGCTCTGCAGCAAACTGCTCTTCCACATCCGGGAGAAGACCCCGCCCCTCCCTGATGCTGGTTGGCTGAGAGGCGGGGCAAGACAAGGTGGTTGGGAACTGCTGTTCCAGGATGCCCTGGTGACTTGAAGACAACTAACTTTTCTAAGTAATTTATAACTTGTTCTTTTTTATATTTTTAACTTCTAACCCTACCCCATTTCCACTGGCATTCACTATTGTAGACATCCCATTGCCATCAATCTTCTTGGTGAAAACTGAAACAAAGAAGTCGATAAGCACCTGTTATTCCTAAGTTTCCTGTTATTGTTTTTTCCTCTTCACTGGTCAGTGAGCCTATCTTGTCCTTGGTTTTCCTTTTGCTTCTAATATGTTTATAGAATGTATGGGTATGTCTAGACTACCGCGTTTTGTCGACGGAAGTTTTGTCGACAGATACTGTCGATAAAACTTCCGTCGACAAAGAGCGTCCAGACACATTGAGTTCTGTCGACAAAGCAAGCTGCTTTGTCGACAGAACTCCGTAGTCTGGACACAATGTTACAGGCAATAACGCCTTCTGTCGACAGAACTCTGTCGACAGAAGGTGTTATGCCTCGTAAAATGAGGTATACCAGCGTCGACAAAACTGCTGAGTTCTGTCGACATTATGTCGACAGAACTCAGCGGTAGTGTAGACGCTGGTATAGTTTTGTCAACAAAAGTCCACTTTTGTCGACAAAACTAGGTAGTCTAGACACACCCTATGTGTTACCCTTTTCTGTCTCTGGCCAGATTGAGCCCATTTTGTGCCTTCACCTTTCTAATCTTGTCCCTACAATACAGGAGCAATTGGGTGAAATGTAATGGCCTATGATATACAAGAGGTCAGACTAGAGTGAATGAATTCTTCTGGCCTTAATCTCTATCAATTCATGTACCATTTGTGACAATATGATATAAAGGAGAAACAGAATTTTCTGATGCACCAAAGTTCCATAGCCTAGCCTACATATAATGCAGCAGATCTAGCATTGCTTTCTGGAGATGAGAAGTCTCAGTGGTAGTGGAGATGAGAAGCCCAGGTGTGCTATTGGAGCTACCATCTGTGATCATTGATATACACAGAAATAATTTTCTAGACACTTTGCTTGTTGCTTTTTTCATATCCACTGCCATGGTGAATGAAGATACTACCAGGGCCTGAAGATGGACTGAAACATCCAATCATTGTCCCCCATTTCTTAGTAATTTTTCTTGCACATGTTGTAATACCCAAGTACTCTCTCTAACAAAAAGATACTCCCCGCTATTCAAGTGATAGGAGATGATAGACCATATTGGGTGGTTAAAGCTACCTGGGCTTTGATTTGTGTCTGATGACACAATCCAGATGTTCTGTTAGATTAGTGAGCTCCCTGGGGCAGAAATTGTTTTTGCTTTACTTACCCAAGAAGCCCTTGATCCATGTTTACAATTCCTAGGTGGTACTCCTCTAAATAAGCCATCATCCATCAGATTGTAATATGAAAGCAGTTATAAAGAAGAATTTTAATTCATGCCAGGTGATGGTCACTGATTGTTTTCCAACATGTACATATTAATTAAAAAATACTATAGACAGCAGTAAAGTGAAACTCAGTAATCACTGTTTTGTAGTGCAACCTATCAGCTCTTACTGTCACTGAACCAGGTCTGTTTCAGGTCTGCAGACACAAGGGACTCTTCTATACAATTTGGTTTGTGTTGGTTATATCCAATTCAAGGCCGCAAAACCAAAGTCACATACACACACAGTTTCCCCTGAAGTAAATGGACTTTCCCATCTGTATCTGAAAAGAGAATTTAGACACTTGTCAACATCTGGCTGGAAGATAATGGGGTTAGATCCTTGGCTGATATAGCTCCATTGTCTTCAGTGGAGTTATGCTGGTTTACATCATCATCTTAGAAACTGGCCCAATATCTCTAGTTCATTTCTACTAGCTGCTTTATCTGAGTGATCTTTTATAAACCATTTGAGACCTTTCATCCATCACAGAGGATAATAATATCTCTGTTCTTTTCCAACAAGTTACAGGTTAGTGCCTATGTGATATCATCTGTAATCGCTTTCTCCCATTCAGGTCACTTACATAGCAATTCTTTTTGTGCTTGTGAGAATGTATGTGCCTGAAATGCTTGCTTCAGTTCATCTTAGTCACTGGTAAATAGAAACACAACTGGCATAAAATTAAACATGAAATCTTTGAGCACATGTGTGATGGATAGGAGGAGTGCTGGCCAACATTCAGTGACTTAAGGGTTAAACTCAGGTAGCTGGGGGAGGCAGGGGGAAAGAGGTTGGCAGGGAGCCAGGAGAGCCAGTGTGGAAAGGCGTTGAAATTTAAATGGAAAGATATACCTGCTTGCTGTTTTTCTTTGTGGGAGTTTTAAGCTAGGAGTTGAGGAAACAAGATGAATTGAACCAGGCAGAACTACCATGCCTACAAGGAATACTGGGAATGGAAATGGACTGGACCTTGAAGCACAGATTGTAAGTAGATAGGAAAAATGTCTATTTAGTCAGAATCTGCTTATTTTCTTTGTTTTGTTGTTTGGTTAAACTTCGCTGTGCTAAGTTCATGTACCCCTCATGTATGGTTCATGTAAGTTCATGTATGGTTTGTGTTGTGCAAATCGTATATCTTATTTCGAATTTAGGGTGCTCTGTAGATGCACCCCTCCACAAGCTGCCTGTTATTTCAAAATATTTTTCAAAATAATGGGTGCGCTATTTCGCCATCCCAATAAACCTCGTTGCATGAGGGATAAAGGATGGCTCGAAATAGCACGTTATTTTGAAATTTGGCACTGTGTAGATGCACCAAATTTCAAAATAGTTTTGAAATAAGATACACAATTTGCATAGTGCAAATTGCATATCTTATTTCGAGTTTAGGGTGCTGTGTAGACGCATCCTAAATGAATCTTGGAGTTTAAATAGTTTATTTCTCCCTAGGCTGTTTTAAGAGCATTTTCTTATCCTTTTTATAAATTGTGATGGCTGTACATGCAGCAGACAATTGAAGAAGGCAGTCACCTGATGTTCTGAAATGAAAGAAGCCAGCTTCTCCTCCCTGCCGCACCCCCCAAAAAACTATTCCTTTTAGCATTTCCAGAGATAAAAATCACACTGCTAAACAGTCTGGTAGTGTAGACTATCTAATCAATTCTCATCTTTTCTGTTCTCCTAATCAGCTGAGTAGTTTAGACTTACTCATTGGCTTCAACAGTGTATTAAAGCAAGTAGAGACAGGGAGTGATTTACAAGTGAGAAAATAATCCCAAATCTAAACCAAGTTTTTTGTCCATGACATTGCAGAAAGCTACTCCAGAGGGAACAATTAACTCTCAGACATTAAGTTACAGGTTCAGTAGCCAAATGTGGTAGGTATTCTTTTGTATTTTCAAGTTCAATCGCTGCAGATTTACTGAATCTATATGGTAAAGATGTGCAAAACTGGCCCAACTGAGGCCTGCAATGGATACAGGTAAAGAAAAGTGTGAAGAAAATGGAGTGTAGCGACCCTCCTCTATAATATGGCTATCTGTGTGGCCTCTTGAGACCACAGCCTCTGTATGCAATACTCAGATGGCAGTGATTTCAGGCTATTTACCATAGTCATCATTTCCAATTTGTTTTGGCCCCTCATGGCTGCAACAGCATGTCAATGGCATTAAACTCAGAGACCATAGGCAGGGTACATTAAGGCTGCAGTTTGAGGCACCCCAAACAGGGGCAACATCTACTACAATAGGGATGGGAAGGTGTCAAGGCTGTTCCCCACTCTGGCACTCCAAGTGCAGAAGGTGGGAACCTGCTAGAGACCTTAAAAACATTGCCTCTATAGGCTTCTTCTTAAAAGCTTTCCAAGATCACACATTCCCCAGCCTTGGGAGGTAGCTGCCACCACCCAAGTGAGAAAAACCTCCTTCCTCTTGAACCCAGAGGAAAAAAAAGCATTTGGCAACTTCTTCTAGCAGGGTACCCCCATGCTCTTTTACCATAAGAGAGCTTGAAAAAAAATGATGAGAAAACAAACTGCAGTCTCTGATAGCTGACTTCTCAGTCTTAGGCATACATACAGAGACCTCATATTGCCTTCCAGGGCACAAGATTCAAATCACTGCTCTAAAAAAGGTGATTTTATTAAACAAAACAAAAAGATATACTTGATAAAGCATACTTAGTTGCTAGATGTTTTAAAGCAACTGAGAAAAGAACAATTTACAAACACAAAGAAATTTCATCTGTGGGTACAGCTTAAGGAACAGAGTATGGGATGGGGGAGGAGAACACATGGACTAGTGATAGAAATGTAGCCATGTTAGTCTGGTGTAGCTGAAACAAAATACAGGACTATGTAGCACTTTAAAGACTAACAAGATGGTTTATTAGATGATGAGCTTTCGTGGGCCAGACCCACTTCCTCAGATCAAATAGTGGAAGAAAATAGTCACAACCATATATACCAAAGGATACAATTAAAAAAAATGAACACGTATGAAAAGGACAAATCACATTTCAGAACAGAAGGGAGATGCGGGAGGGAAGGGGAAAGGTAAATGTCTGTGAGCTAATGGTATTAGAGGTGATAATTGGGGAGGCTATCTTTGTAATGGGTAAGATAGCCAGAGTCTTTGTTGAGCCCCCCGCGTAGAGTGTCTTAGCACATGGACTTAGCACAGAGAAGTTTAGCCAAACAACAAAACAAAGAAAATAACCGGATCACGTCTAAATGGACATTCTCTGTCTACTCACAGACCTGTGGTTCAAGGTCTAGTCCATTTTCATGACCACCATTCCTTGTAGGCAGGGAAGTCTGGCCTAGTTCAATTTATCTTGTTCCCTCAGCTTCTAGCTTAAAACTCATATGTTCAGAAAAGGCCAGCACTCCTCCTATCCATCTCATAGGGCAGGGATGAACAAGCCATAGAGCGTTCCTTATCTAGTAATCATGCAGCAATCATTGTTTCATATGCTGTTGCTGAAATAAAGCAGCACGATGAACAAAAGTCAGGCAAATTCTATTTAGACCAAGTGGACAAACAACCCCAGCTGTTGCCTTCATTCATCCACCCATCGCTGTCTAAAAGTCAGCTCTTCCCTTTAACACCAAAATGACTTCTCCCAGGCTGCATGGGAAAAACGTTGGCCAAATCTGAACAGCATCTTGCTTATATTCTCTTTCTACTCCCTTCATAAGACACAACTCTACCAACATACTCACGAACCCTCGCATGCTGAGCCTGGCTAGTCACATGGTTAGCTGCGACTATCCATCTTCTCCTTCCATCCTTTTACCTCCCCATTTCTGGTCTTTCTCCTCAACCTACTCCGAGCCCCAACTTCAAAAAAAGTGAAAACAAACCAAACAAGAAAACAATACTTGTAACTGGGGGAAAAGGCAGCACTTTGCGCCCCCTGCAATCACTGCCCAAGAGCGTGATGTACTCAAGGAGCATGCAGCCACAGGGACTGCATTTGAGAAATGATGGTTCACAGCGTTATCCCTTTAGGGCAGGGAACAGTTGATTAATTGCTCTACTTTCTGGTGGCCATATAATTCTTCACTCACCACTTCACCTGATTTATAGCATCCACATAACTCAATTGCCCTTTCAATTTTCAAAATTATACCGATAGGTCAAAATAACAAATTACTAAGAGATAAAATCCATTTACCTGTTGAAGGGCTCTATGTCACATGAGTCTCATTACAAATAAATTACATTGATAGCTATGCAGTATAATTAAAAATACCAAATTCTAGCATCTACATGCACTTATATAAACCTATACCAGGTAATCAAACATTCCATTACACCAAAACCAACGAGCCATTCCAATTCCATTTCTAAAAATATTCTCTTTGAGTACATTACACCATGTGAATTTATAGCACAAAACTTCTGTGGAATTTCTTTGGAAATATTTGTTTGTTAAATAATAAAGGTGATATAAATTAATTGTATATAATCAATAGCATATTTCCATCACAGGACAAAGCGAGAGGACAAACACCACACTAAAGTTGTTTGGTTTGGCTGGGACAGTATTAAATTAGGAAGATTATAAGGCAATGCCAATGCCTAAGGCAGTGGTCTCCAACCTTTTTAAGCACAGGCTTGCTTATTGAATATAAGGGCAACCCCAGGATCTACATAAAAGAAACTGCAGAAATGTAACATGAAGCTGAGCTCAAGAGTGTAGTATACATAATTTTACAGTTTCTCTATTTGCTGATGCTTGGGAGCAGGGAGTTGGATTGTGAGAAGGAGCGTGGACTCTGGGAAGAGTTTGGAGTGCGGGGGGAGGTATGGGGGATGTGGAGTGTGGGCTATGGGAGGAGGTTGAAGAACAGGAGAAGGTGCTGGAGGGGGTGTGGAGTTGAGGAGGAGGCCACAGGGCTGGGACAGAGATTGGGATATATGAAGGGATTCAGGGTGTGGGCTCCGGCTAGGCTTTGTTTACCTCAAGTGGTTCCTGGGACAGAAGCACAGCGGGGCTAAGGCAGGCTCCTAGTCCATAGCTCCTATTGGCTGCGGTTCCCTGATCCCAGCCAATGGGAGCTGCAAAGGCAAGGCCTGCAGGTTAGGGGATCTTGCAGAGACCATGTGCCACTCCAAAGAGTCGCAGGGACAGGCTGGCCATTTCTGGGAGTGGTATGGAGCCAGGACAGGCAGGGAGTTGCCTTAGCTCAGCTGTGCCTCTGGACTGTTAGTGATTTGGCTGCAGGAAACTCTGGGAGATCAATCTCAATTCTAGGAGACTTCCAGGCAAACCAGGAAGGTTGGCAGGCCTAGACGGAGACTGAAATTGACCGTGAAAGACTCAATGATTGACCAGTTGATGCTGATCTACTGGTTAGTGATCACTGACCTAAAGTGTTTCTTTTTCAGACAATGTTTGGCGGCTTAACAGGTGTTGAATGTTTATATAATAAACTTATTTTTTTTGGTCATTAGCTGGAGTATACAAAACGTATTAGCCAAATTGAACTCTTTTTTCACATAGTTTTAGGAATAAGGTTTCAGTGTTGGCTTTCGGGCCATGTTGCATCACCAATTTTTTTTAAGAACTCCCAACAATGAAATCAGTGGAGTTTTAAAACAGTTGGAATGATATGACTCTGTCAGAGAAATGCTCCAAAGCCACCATCAAGTTCATTTGCAAATAGCCAATAACAGAAGTTACTTTTTGGGGCCTGATTTAACACCCAGTGAAGTCTTTCCATCGATACCAGTGCCAATTGCATTAGGCCTTTTCTAATTTGGCTCTAGTGACTACAATGTGACATTTGCTGCATCTCCTGTATCACTATGCACATATAGTTAGAACATTATGGTTTATGCTTTAATCCTTTAGATTTGTATTTATTATCTTCACTAACCTCATTGTTCCTTGTAATTAATGCAGCATACTTGTGAAATCTTCCAGCCAAACAGATTTGAAATCCTATGTGAGGAAAGTCTAGTCAAAAGTTTGATACATCTTGGCATTTAGCAAGAATAGCTTTTTTTGACTGTGCTATGAGGTCAATAATTTTCCACAATTTTATGTGGGGAAAAAGGTTGTTAAAAAGATATACAGGGCCTCATTTTAACAATCCCTTTCCTTTGCTAGCTGTTGCCAAGATTATTTAAACCTCCCTTTACACATTTAGGGGAGGATTGGACTGTGGTAGGGGGAAAGCCAGCTTTTGAGTTCTCATTCAGGAGTTGGAATCTTTCATTACTTTATTTGAAAAGATAATTTTCACCCTGGTGTCCTTTTTGGATGTGGCATCATAACATCGTAGAGACCTAACCATTCACCAAGATTTGTAAGGTGTATCTAAGGTGATTCTGGTTACCTGTGGCATCAGAGGCGAGAGTTTTAGAAAATTAAGGCCACTGTCCCAGTGTTTGATGTTTTTAGGTGTCCAACTGGAAACACCTAACGGGCCAGACAGACAGAAATGCTGGCGTCCCTCTTCTGAAAACCAAAGTGTCTCAAAGTGTGGGACACCCAGGGGAGCTGGTAGCCACACGGGACTCTTGAGTGAGGGGTGGGGAGGGAGCGGCTCTGTGCTCCCAGAAGGGGTGGGTCCCTGAGGAGAAGGAGCTGGGCTGGGGGCAGCCAGCCCTCAACGCTGCCTGGAGCACATCATGCTGTCCCCCCCGCCCTTAGAGTTCCTTGGAGTGTGCTGGGAGGCCCGAGCCCTTTAGAATTGCCAGGCCCTGGGGCTGTTACTGCCTCCTTTCCTCCTCTCCTCCCTCCGCCCTCAGTGAGGCTGAGAACAACCAATAATAAAGCACAAGATTCCATCCCAACCATGGTGGCTAAGGGAGACTGGAGAGGCAGCTGCGTGGCAGAAAGGAAAAGGATTCCATCTGAATGTTAAAAGTGGGGTGGTAATCCTCAAAACACATCATACTCCTCTTCAGACACTATGGGTGGGTCTAGAGGGTTTTGTCGACAAAACTGGATTTTTGTCGACAAAACTATATCTGGGTCTACACTACCGTCGAGTTCTGTCGACATAACAGCAACAGAACTCGGCAGTTTTGTTGATGGCGGTAAACCTCATTCTACGAGGAATAACGCCTTTTGTCGACAGAGTTCTGTCAACAGAAGGCGTTATTGCATCTACACTGTCCTTTGCATCTACACTGCCATGTCGACAAAGCGGCTTGCTTTGTTGACAGAAGTGGATGTAGTCTAGATGCTCTTTGTTGACAGAAGCTTTGTCGACAGTATCTGTTGACAAAAGCCTGTAGTCTAGACGTACCCTATGCTTCTGTTTGCAAGCAATCTAGGGAAAGCTGGGAGTGGAGGTGAAGGGTCCACAACAGCATGACTTCTAAGGTAGACACTTTCCATTCAGGATTCCCCAGTAGAGGGCTGTCTCATCAGATTGTGGTTTAATACAATGCAGCAGTGATTTTTTAATTTTGTATTAAGAAATTCACTAGAGGTAATGATTTCTGAATAGAAAGGAGCCTTCTTATTTTCCGAACTACGTTCCCTAAGAAAATATGGAAAGTTTACAAAAAAGGAAAAAGATTTTTCTCAATATAATATTTGCATTTTCATGGTGAAAATGTCATGGAAGGGCTACAATACAGGTAGTTGACAGACTGACCACAGGCCAAATTCAGATTGCCAGATGCTTTTGAATGGGCTGTGAAATCTATTTTCTTATTTTCACATTATTATTTTTTATTATTTTCTGTGGAGTCTGGACCTTGCCTATCCATGGACCTCGAGAAAAAAGAATCGATTACCCCTTGGCTGCAAACTACTGCATGCAGCTGTGCAGTGGATAAATTGCAGACACATTTGGTCTCTGACTAGAGTCCAGAGGCTTCCCTCTGACAAAAAAATGAGTTCTGAGTACTGAGTCTGAAAAATCTATGTAAGCGTTGTCACTGCACATCTGGAATTTAGAATTACTAATGGATATATTGTGATAGAAAAGTGTCTGGCCAATAAACTTGTTTTATATATTTATTTTAAAAAGCATTACCACATTTCTGGCTAGTAGCCTTTCATCCTTTAGACTTTACAACAGTGCAGCTGGAATGCTAAGCAGCTCTTTAAGAGATACATGTAGATCCCATGGGGCATCTTTTTATATGAAATTACTGGAAAAAGGCATCTAAGAAGGAGCAAGTCACTGTTTTCTGTAGGAAGCATTACATATATGATAACTTACAATGGTTCCTATTGCCCCCCTAAGGCTCCAGGTAACGTACAAAAATCATCTGTGAAATTCTTTCTTAACACAGCTAAGAATCTAAGATGATGCCACAAAATTATGTAAGTGTTTTTGAACTGTGTAACCTAACTTCACTGATCGTACATGTATCATAAAAGGGTAAATATTTTCAGGTAGCTTATGATGCCATTTGTCCTGGAAATCAAAGTTTTTCATGCCACTGTCCTAATCTAGTAGGGTAAAATAGTTATCACTTTTCTACTGTGTCCCCTCTGTTATGGGATGCCTAGCCCACCCTCCAGGGGAGAGAGCGGTGGGCCTCAGTGACCCCTCAAACCGTATCTGGCCCACATGCATTCGTGCTGCCTGCAGTCTTCTCCAGTCATTGGAGTTGTCAGGCAAGCCTCTAACGTGGCCTCTTCCTTGCAGGGCAGTGTGGCCTAACAGCCAGAGTCTATCACAATGCCCTCCTCTTTCTGGGCAGTGTGACTTGGCTGCTTCCTACCAGTCTCTTCCAGGTAATTCTCTGTCTCTCCCCTCCAGATTGGAATCTGTGGCTGCCGCCTCCTGCTGACTGGCCTCTGTGTCTTCGTCTGGTGGTGGTTCCTCTTCAGGAGCTCCAGAAACACTTTTCTTCCTCGGTGGCAATCAGCCCTGACTGTGCAGCTCCACAGGCCTTTCCAGATGGCCTCCAGCTGGAGCATGGCCATCAGGGCTGTGGGAGATGGGCCTCCTCGGCCAGGTGAGCCAGATTAGCCCTCCCAGATCCCGTGCGGAGTTGATACACCTCCTCATACCCTCCAAAAAAGCTCTGTTACTTTAATTCAGACAGATTGAATGGGGGCATATGGGGAGAGCTGAGGTAAACTGTCCTCCTGAACACATTTGAATTGAGTTAAAAGGCATGTCCCTGTTTTAGTCCTCCAATATCTATCTGAATGGCTCTGTAAACAAGAGTTTCAGGAATTCCATTTCATTGTGCAGAGTCGATCAGGACACTCACCTGAGCTCAAGAGAGTCAGAGACATGAATTTATAAACTAGGAGCTCTTTGTACAAGTCTCCAGCTGCATAGGCTGCTTTAAGGATAAAAATCAATCACTCATCAACTGCCAGCAGTGCTTAATTTGGGTCAGGGCTGAGCCCCGGAACCTCTAGGCTTGGCGGTTCAGAGCCCTGGCACCTCTCAACCCGCCACACAAGTTATGAAAGCACAAGTTAAGAGCTGACTGCTTGCTAATGGCAGCATCCCATGATGTTTGGTGGGTATTTCATATTACCTATGACCAATCTTGGAGGACTGGGCACATACATGCACATTTACTTCACTTAGGATTATGCATTTGGTTCAATCTGCGAAAGCAGGGTTAAAGAGTTCGCTTTTCATTGGCAGATAATCCAGAATTGGCATTCTTTTGCTCCTGTGGTGGCTTCATGCATGCATAAAGAATACAAACTGTTTAAAAAAAAAACCCCCAGCCAACCAAGTTCTTAGTAGTTGGGTACATCAACAAAATCAGCAACCAACACAGAAAATGCTTTAGAAAGCTTTATTGCAAGATGTGTTTACATAATGCTGTAGAGGTGAGCTTTGTTACTACTTATATCAAGAAATTTTGGACACGGGTCTGAGGTCAGTTTCTCAAGTTGACCCTGCATGGCACGGAAAAAAGAGAGACTGCATTTTCAAGGATGTGAGGAAGGGATGGAGTGGGGGAGGAGAGGCAAAAGAGGGGTGTGTTAAAAAAGGGAAATCCACCTCAGTTATGCTCAATGTAGTGACAAAGCTTCCTACAAATGGATACAAATGAAGGAGTGCTTGTGTGTAGTAAATTTTAAACAGTAATTCAAGTTATTTATGCAATAAAACTGAGAAACAAAAAGCAGTTTCATGAACAATTAAATTTAACATATAACAAAACATCTTTACCTAAAATGAGAAAAACAAACAAATGAAAAAAGGACCTGTAGATAATATCTTTAACCATGCATGGCTTGTTTTTAAATTACAATTCACAGAATAACACTGCTGAAAAGCCTATTTTACACTATGCTACACACAACATGAAAAAACATGAGTAGTGACATTTACACAATTTTACAGTATTTGTCCTTCCTCTAACAAACATGTCCTTTTCTACTTTACAATTTTGTACAATTCCCAGCTCTCTCTCTCACACACACGCACGCACAAAAGACGACATAGTATGCCCCAATACAGTCTTTAAAAAGGAGAAATGCACCCATTGCCATCGATAGACTTTTTCTTTCAAAGCAGCCTCCAGATTTCATATCTGTTTGACATAATCAATGGTTAGACAACGGTTAAACATTACGTACCTCTGTTTGCCACTCAATGTGAAACCAACAAATTAGAAGTGTCCAGAATATATATATTTTTGCATGAACATAGTACTATAAAACCCCACAAACTCCTTTGAATTTCTTGCTCTTCAACTCTCTTTATATTGTATCTAAAATGCAATTTAATCCCTTGTCTAAAAAAAAATAAAAACCACAAAATAGGCCCTCATATTATCAAAAGTTTACAAATAAATTTCAATAGTGTTCCCTATTCAAGCATCATTTCATCTCACCATCAGGAAAACAACATAGGGCAGCTTTAAGTTTTTAATTAATTTTACTTCCTTCAGAGCTCCTAAGTATCTAACTCGCGAAACTTCAGCATTTATAGTCCTTGCAGTTTATATGCTGGAAATCCAGAACAATCTGAACTTTCTACAGGGATAAATTCAACCCTCATTCATGCATGCACAATTCCCCTTGAAGACAATGCTAGGGGCTGCTTGTTCACAGGAGGGAGCGGGAACTGACCCTTGAGTGCTGCTTGTCATCTTTTTTTCTAGCCTCTTATAAAAACAGTCTGCAGTTCAAAAATAGCAATCAACAAACAAAAAGTGACTCCACATTATAGACTAATAACTAGTTAAATATGGACTTCCAAATCCAAGCTGTTCATGAGTTACTGGAATGCATGTATGCTTGGGGGGAGGGAGGGAGGAAGGAGAAAGAAGCAGGGGATATGAAGTTGGTAAATTACTATCTTTCCCCCTCCTAATCAGATTTAAAACAATCCATTGTACGAGCCAGAACCACCTGTCCTCAGGAATCCTGACTCACATTGTCAAATGAATCACATTTTTATGGCTAATTTTTAAATCCCTTTTAAATGAGGGGAATGTAAAGGATTTGGGACATGCAAGCTGACTGAGAGACATTTAAGTTTAATGACACTTTAGAAATGGCACTAAAATATAGTCTCCAAACACAAGAATTGCTTCACATTACTACGCTGGTGACACATTGCTCTTGTAGCAATTGTTGCATTCCTCCCTTATTAGTAACTAGAAATGGAGATTCCCATTGTCTGGGGTGCATACACAGCACAAGATGCAGGGAATTTAAAGTTCAGTCCTGCCAAGGGCCCAATACCTGGAAAGGGAGTTGAGCTTCTTTCAGGAGGGCTTCAGCAACTGGCCAGATCAGGACTCAGATTCAGATTTGTTTTTAACTAGAACATGAATTGCAATCCAACCTACTCATTCAGACCTTGTTGACTTCCACAAACCTCCAATACCTCCTCCAGCTATGTGTTTTTTGCAACCTTGAGCAGAAAGATAAGAAAACATAGTGAAAGCAACGTGTCGTATCATGCAGAGATCCTTTCCAAAACCCTGTTGCTAACACATCATTTCTTTTCAAATGAAAGAAAGTGATTATATAAATTCTGTTTCCTTCAGTTTTCTGCTCAGCCCTTTCTTCTTTACAGCTTTCAGCTCATTCTTTACTCTATGTTTTATTAGCTATCCGATAAATAGCTTCTGTCTGCTTGCAAAACCCACTTGTTAAACCAAACTTACTGCCAACTAGCAGGAAAACATGTTCACCGCTGTCTGTAAACCTAACACTACACTGTGACAACCAGGCCTCATAGCAGGGAGATATAAACTGGATGGGTCAGGGCCCCAGGCAACTGTCGATAAGGACTGAAATCCAGCAGCTGAAGAAAATAATTGCGCTGATTGGAGTTTAAACAGCAAATTCCATTTAATTTTATTCAACTAGGTCATTTATTTCAGTATTGCCTATTGATTGGCTTTCAGATTACTTGGATGCTTTTCATTCAACATAGTCTCATATATATTTGAAATTTCATCTGTTTGGTACCTTATCCTTAGCACTTCCTGTCCTCAAAGTGGAGCAGAATGTAGGAGTCAATACATCTTTAGTTCCAGCCCAGAGTCAAAGAAACAGCTAATCCCACATTTCTTCACATTCAATATTCCCTCTGATTTTTTCCATCTGTGTAATACATTTTGTTATGTGCACTGATGTCTCTGCAGATGTGCACCTCCAGGAGAAACATGTGCTAATCAGTGGGGTGGCATTTGGATCATTACAATCAGATATACTTTGGTGCAAAATGTTCCATTTTTAGTTATTACTAAATTGCCGTTCCCTTGAAAATGCTTCGGCAGTGGCGAAAGCCAGGTATAAGTGGGTTCCAAATTCACTGAGGTGGGATGTATTTCACTTAAAGGCAAATGAGTTGATTAAAGGATATTCTAAAATCTTCTCTGATTTGGACAACAGAGTGTAATCGCTATATGGGTATATAGCAGAACAGAACATGCACCGAACATGAAACCTCACCCATACACTGAAGGTGTTAATAGAAATCAATTAAAAACAGTGACATAAGGACGAATGAGGAAAAAGCAAATTCTTTGTGTGTGGGAAGAGGAATGTTCTTGCTCTTTGCTCACTGTGGTTTCCTTGCTATTCATTTTATTGATGAAAGAAGAAAAAATATAAAGGCGTTTTAACAGGCTCATTTCATGTTCAGTTCAATCAGATTGAAGCTAAATCACCACTAAGCTACATCACTACCGAGAAAAGCAGAATGAAGGGCTCAGGCAGGTGAAGAAAACTTCTTGATCTTGGCAGCAGAACCTCTTTATCTAGTATGTAAATTGTTGGCATAAATTTCTGAAATTGTACAAAGACTCAGTATACCTAGAGTTCAACAGAAGGAGGTATTCTGTGCTATCTCTGTGTGTATAGTATTAGGTACAGTGTACATGCACATACTGTACACACATGCAGTTCAGAATCCTAAACTTTCCACTTGCACTGCAGAGAATTTCCTGCCCTGCAGGGTTGAATTCCATTGAACATTGAGTTCTTGTAAAAAGACACTCCTATCCTGAAGATCAGGTGGAACTTTAAGGCCCTGGGAATAAAATCTTTACCCCTTTGACTTCCATGGGGCCAGGATTTCACCCCAGGACTATATGTGAATGTATACACACACACACATCCATACTGTACATATACATAGGTACACATACATTTTTACATTCTTTGGTGGTGAGATAAAAAATAGGGTTGTACTGATCTGTGTATGTCTGTCCAATAAAACAATCTTAGGAAGATCATAATAACTGTAACAGAAGTGATTTTGCCTCTTTAAGGACTGTTTCTTGCACTGACAAAATGCCATACTTTACAATTTCTAAAACAGGCCACAAGGATAGCCAGCGTAAACATAGCTCACACAATAAAAGATAACTCAGGAGAGTCCCCTAATACCACATCAATGCATCATGAGAGAACCAAGCTATAAACTCTCACCTACAAATACTCAAACACTCCTTTTTGTATCTGTCAGGTTTTAGTGCTGAGCTGTGACACACCCTTCTTTAGCCCTTTTTGTTTTTTCTGGTATATATCTTATCAAAATTAAACAGAGGACGGGATGTCCGAAGCAGCAGATGAGGCTGGTAGAACAATGCCACACTGAATGGTTGTCAGCCCATGTGTCACCAATGATGGTTTTGCTTGTAGCCACCTCTGAAGATTTCACACCTGCATCTCAGAGGTGCTGATGAGGCCCAGTGCTTTGGCTTCTTCTGGTGTCAATCCGCTCTTTAGTGTTCTTCTTACTGCACAGTCACAAATCCAAAGGGAAGCAAAAAACAATTAGGAGTAATATACAGGACAACAAGCTGAAATATATATTCTAACACAAAAACAGAATCAAACAAACAACAGCTATGGCCATGTCTCCACTGACGTGCTGGAGAGTGATCTTTTGACATTTGATTTAGTGGGTCTAGTTAAAACCTGCTAAATCAAACACTGAGGGTGACTCTGGTTGGTGCTGATACGCCTCGTAGTTGTGAGGAGTAAGGGAAGCTGACAGGAATAGGTATGTCAGATATGGGGTAATTGAATAGTCGAGTAACTGCATGAATTCTTATGGGTTTCTTGACAATTCTATAGTCCCAGGGGGCAGGACCAGAAGCCAGTGTGCTCTGGCCCCACTCCTGGGGAGCCCTGTTACCCCATGCTGCTGCCTCTGTGTCAGAGGCAGCAGCATTGGATGCCAGACGGGAGCCAGTCTACGAGGGGGGGGGGGGTAGTTTAAAAACCAGCTCCCTGTGCAGACTGGCTGCCTGCTGCTTCTGATACAGAGGCAGCAGTGTGGGGTGGCAGCCGCCCCCTCCGTGGGGGGGCTGAGTTCCTTGCGGACAGAGGCTGCTGCAGGGGAGAGGCTGCTGCGAAGGAGCCTCTGTCTGCAACGGCCCAGGCTGGTCATGAACAGAGGCTGCTTCGGCAGCAGTTCCTGTCCACAGATGGTGTGAGCTCCCTGTAGAGATTGCTCTGTCTCTTAGGGTATGTCTACACTAGAATGAGGTGTAACAGTTAATTCGAACTAAGGACTTCGAATTGCTGTTTCACTGCCATGTGTAGTTTCGGGCAGTTAGTCCTGACTAGTGGCATTTAAAAATGGCGATCGGACGGGAACATGCAAATAAAGCCTGGGATATTTAAATCCTGGGCTTCATTTGCAACTTCAAATGCCTACATTAGCCTCCCTAGTTCGAACTAGGGGGCTAGTGTAGACATACCCACACAGAGTAGCCTCTGTCCATGGCAAGCCTGGGCCCCCTGTGGACAGAGGCTGCTCAGTACTGAATAGGGCAGCCTTTGTCCATGGCAAGTCTAGGGGGATCAGCCTCTGTCTGTGGTGGGCCCAGAAGACGGGATGCACCGTGGCAAGTCTAGGGGGAGCACCCTCTGTCAGCGGCAAGCCTGGGCCCACTGCAGACAGAGGGTACTTAGCGGCAGCCTCTACTGTCCCTCCGACGCTGCTGTCTCTGATAGAGGCAGCAGCACTGGGGAAAGGAGGAAGGTGGCACCGTGGAGCCGGTGCTGGGGGAAACCGGCTTTTAAGCCAGCTCCCCCCAGCACCAGCTGCTGCTTCCCCCTCCTTTGATACCTCTAATACAGATAAGCCTGGGCTTATTGGTTAATCATATAGTCGACTGGAAATGAGCATTTGGTCCCATCAGCCTCCACTGTGAAGATGGTGCCAAGCTTGGCTTAAAGTGAGCTGGCTCCAGCTAGGTATTTTACATAGCTGGAGTTACATACCTTAACTTGACCTTCTGGGTCTAGTGTAGTCTTGGCCTATGTCTGTAAGATCTGAGATTCAGAATAGCTTAGCATTCTCATCTGGCAACTCAGACTATGTCTACACTGCATGTTTTTTCTGGGATACCGGTATCCCGGAAAACCGCCGCTGTGTCCAGAGAACACATCTGCTCTTCTGCTTTTTTTTTTTTTTGCAAAAGAGCAAATGCACTCATTCAGAGAGGGGGCAAAATGGCAAAAAAGCCTCTTCCGGAAAAGCTACCGGAAAAAATTATGCAAAATGCGGAGCGCATTTTGTGTAGGTTTTCAGATAGAAGACTATAGTACCCAGCAACCGTGAAAATCTTTCTCTAATATATATCTATAGATTCAAAACAATCACTTGTATATTTCAAGTCTTTTGTTCTTAAGTAAAATGCTCCAGAACTTCAGGAAATTAACTTTCTTCGAAATTATCAAAAGGTTTTTATATTCCACAAAAGGAATTTGGATGCTCATTTAGGGTTTTGGAGAACTTTTTATAGAGCCATATTTGTTTTGTCCCTATTAAATTATATAGGGCTTTTCACATGATGTTTTAATTGCCATTTTCTCTGATCCTCTAAAGACATAAAAGTGATAGAGAACCAAAATAAACCACAACATTGCAAATAATCAAAATCCTTACAAATAATGCTTCAAAAACCAGATTTCCTTTCGCCTTGTATTCTGCTGTGCCCCCTTGCTCCACCCACCCACCATGTCCACAACATACATTGTCGGCAATGGTTTATAGAGAATTTACAGGAGATGAGACCTTGGCTTATTGTTTTTTCTGTGGAGCATCTGGAAAACCTGTACCACTACAATAAATTTGTGAGCAGCACTAATAAGGATAATTCGATTCACAACAGTTACATTTTACATTTATTTCTGCTTCACAGACTCAGGGCTTGTCTACATGACATGATAATGTGCACCAGTGGGGTGTGAATTCTAAAGTGCACCAATGTATCAAACATTAACCTGCCTATGTAGACTTGGTTGATGTGCACTAAAAGTTCTGTACTGGGCATTAATATAGTGCTGTTGAAAGAGACTATCAAAATGAGCGCTAGGGAACTGTTACTGCATACCATATATTGGACAGTCAGTGAGTAGCATTTTGGTGCACTTCAGAATTCAAACCCCACTGGTAAGTGTCACTGCACTAGGCAATGGTGCCAACAGCTTGCAGGTGAATACACCTTATTTCGGAGTGGGATGGGGCAGTCAATCCAATTGGACTGCTCACTCCAATAGTTTGTTGTGTAGGCAGACATGGAGAATGCATATTTATGCACTGCCTGTACTTCCAAAATCCAAACTATAATTTATGCAAAAAAAAAAAACTCAGATCTCCACAACAGTGAAGTGAGCCAGGAGAAGGCACACAGCTCTGGAGAAAGGAATTACGGATCATGGTTTAAAACTTCTTGGCTTCCAGCATTGTTTTTATACACCATAATTAAGAGCTCCAACTTTCTGAAACTGACTGGTGATAGACATGGATCTAGCAGGAGTGAAAGGACTGAATGGATTGTTATGGAAAACAAATGAGATGAGAAAGAGGAAAATAACATCGCAGTCAGCATGTCACGAATATGGGGAAAAACATGATCTACATTGAATAGCTAAATGTCTGGGACAATTAAGTGAGTTGAGCATGTTACACATACAATTGCTCTTTCACATCCAAATCCCTCGCCTGAAGAGTTCTTCCAGGCTCCTCCTCTCCTCTATTTTATTTAACGTCTATACAAAGCCATTAGTGAGGCAATGTTGCATGATACCCAGAGCCATATCTCCTTGACATCAAATATAATCAGCACCATGTCTCAACTCTATCAATATTTCAGTGAGATATGTACTGGATGGAGAGTACCAGGCTCAAACTGAATCTCAGCAAGACTCAGATGCTGCTCATAGGAACAGAGAACAGCAACACAGAACACCCCCACTTTCCAGAGCCTCTGCCTTAGATTATTAAATCAGCCCTCACTCTGGGGGTACTTTTGGACTTTTCAGTTATTAGAACCCCAAACTTTCATGACAACAACAAAAAAGCACTTCCAGTTGAGAATTGCCAGAAGATTTCATCCTAGCCTTTCAGAAACAGCCATAATGATCCACAAACTTGTGACTTGACGGCTTGAGTATCAAAACACACTAACTAGAAATTAAGTTATCCCCCCTAACTCTGAAACCAAAGCTGCAACTGAAACAAAATTCTATCTGCTCAATAACACAGGTTGCCAAGTACTGTTTACCCCAGTGCTCTGCTCTCTGCATTGATTCCCTGCTCAATAAATAGTCCAATTCAAAGGCTATGTCCCGTTATAGTCAAGGTCCTCCCTGGAACTGGCTCTAGCTACATACAAGATCATCTTTCCATCTGTGACCCTGAATGCCAAAACCAGCTACAGTACATTCCATTGGAGCAGTAAACCTGTTGGCCACTAGAGGGAGGCATATGAGCACAGGAGAGAGAATTTTCATAGAAGCTGGATGTAGAATGTGGAACTCATTCCCACAAGAAATAAGACCACACCATTTTCAGAACTTAATGCAAACCTCATTTTTTTCTTCAAAATTAACTTTTCCTCAAAAATGTCACCACAGATGCATGTACACTCAAGCATATCCAAGCAAGCTATCTTTTTCTTATAAGAAGGTAAAGTTGAAGTAAAGACACAGAAATCAATTGTTATGTTCATTTGCAAACAGACTCTCAGACACTATAGTAATGGGGGTCATATTCATCCACAAAAAAAATTTAGTTATGCCCTCATAAATCTATAAAACACAATGCAGTTATTATTCCATATGAGGAATAACGGTAGTTCAAACTAGGAAGCCTAGTTCGAACTACCTAGTTCGTGCCGCGTGTAGCCGCGCGGCACGGGGTTCGAACAAGCGGGGATTTAAAAATGGCGGTGCCCCGCTTATGCAAATGAAGCCCGGGAAATTCAAATCCTGGGCTTCATTTGCAATTGTGGTATGTCAATTGCGGTATGCCTACATTACCCCGCTAGTTCGAACTAGCGGGGTAGTGTAGACATACCCTTAGTCTGTTACAGAAAAAAACTGCAGGCAAATGGCCTGGTAGCACTTTATAGACTAACAAAACATGTAGATGGTATCATGAGCTTGAAGAAGTGGGCTGTGCCCACGAAAGCTCATGATACCATCTACATGTTTTGTTAGTCTATAAAGTGCTACCAGATCATTTGCTTGCTGATTAAGTAGGAGTGTGTCTACTCTGAATTCACATGGCAATTTTCCATGCATTATGTCCTTGCAGCTCCATAGTAGAGTAGTAAACTTCGAGGATTTGTTGCTGAGTAGGCAAACATGATTTGTTTCTAATGTGCCTGAGAACTGGAAGAGCTCAAGATCCCTCTTGTGAAGATATGTGCTTTTCGGTGTTAAACTTCTATTTACAAATAACCTTGAGACAGACTTGGCCTTTATGTATGTTGTGGGGACCCAGAGCTCAAGGAGGCTTCACTCACCTTTATGAATCAGGTGGAATTTAAGCTCTTGCACTTGTGGAATAGCAGGGACTGTCCCTTTAAACAGCCCTACGGGTGAGAAGCAGTAGAAAGAAGGGAACACCACAGTCCTGTAACAATTTCCCGCCAACCCTCTCTGCATTGGTCCTTGGAGGTGGCTGAAACAGGGGAAATCTAACTGCACTATATAAAGGGATGTAATAGACTATGCTCTTTCCATCTGAGCTGGAGGATGGGTGAATCTTCTTATAATATGCTATACAGCAGATGATTCTAGACCTTCTTCACTTCCAGAGACTGCATTTGGGGTGAGTCTCCTACCAGCCTGGGGGCAGAAATACAATCCATTGGTAGAAAGGATATGGAGGAGAGCTTTTTCCTTCCATGTTTCCAATGCAAAACTACATTACTCAAGCTAGACCTTTGTTCTTCCTTTTTTCACTGAACTCTGTGGCATGTCACTAGCTTGACTAGACATAATATCTTGGCTTGTAAAACTCTTGGCCTGCTGAAGCCCATATTAAACTGAGTTATGGAATGCATTCTGGAGGCAGTGGCAATAAAAATAAAGCTTTCTAATGACCTTTTGTGCTCTTTAAGCAATCTTTAAAACACTGGCTAAAGAAACATAAAAACATAAAACAGGAAGAAAATAACTTTACTCTTGTTACAAGAAAGGCTTGCTGAGATCTCATAGCCTAGAAACCAAATGTTGTTTTTAGGGGGGTTAGAAGGGATGATATTCTTTACCAATCAGGAAATCTAGAACTTAATTTGCTATTCTGGAAGAACGTAGCATGCCTATGATGAACATGGTGAATTCAGCTGAGCACACTGGGTCAAACAACTAAAGAGAGAAGCAGTCCTCACAGAACTGGGAACATTTTAAATACAACAAGAATCCCCAAAGCACAAAATTAATCTAAATAAGTTGTTTTTTTTAAAGGTGTCTAGCCCCCTTGATTTCACTAGAAACGAGAAGCAGTAAAAAAACCCAGGTTGGCACCACTTATATGGCTTTTGGCATATAGGTGTACCCCATTTCTCTTTATACACCATTTGAATGGCAAGTGTCCTTTTACATAAATATGAGCACTTTGTCTGCTTTGGGATGTGTAATTCCCAATAATGCCCTAATAAACAATGAAAATGAAGTACAACTCTTCACTTGGGTAGGTGTGAACAGGGACATTACAAAATGAACCACATTCAGCCCTGATAAATAAATGGATAAAACTCCATGGCAGTCTGTGGGCTGAATTCAGTGGTGAAGAAACTGATGGTGATATTTTGTCAAAAAAACAGGTATAATATGCTATAAATTACCTACAGGGGGAAGCAGGAAGGTTAGTAGGAAAAGAGGTCTATAGCAGGATATGAGACTAAGTAGTATCATGACCCTATTTTATCTTATCTACTTCAGTTGCATTTCCTATGAAATACTCCACTTTCCACCTATTCACTAACACCTATTTTCTAATCAAAGTGTTCTTTCCCTTACCCCATCATCTGGGATCAGGTCATTGTGCAAACATGTGTCATCTTTGTCTGTCTGAGGTCCATCTGCTTAACATGTTCTTTGATGCAACCCATCCGACACTTCCTCGACGTCCCTCAACCCTCTGCTTCCATGTTATCTTTACCAGGTCCTCTTTGTTCACCCTCTCTCTGTGTCCAATCCAGCAAAGTCACTCTTCCTCAATTTTACAGCCACATTGTGGACTTTGACTTCCATCCTAACCTTGAATTGCACAATCTGTCTCTCTGTATGACTTTTTATAGTGTGTTTGTAGCTATGATGCTCTGAGTACCTTTCCTAGACCTGAAGAACTCCATGTGTACCTGAACGCTTGACTCTCTCATCACCAGAATATCAACGAAAGATATTATCTCACCCATCTTGGCTCTCTTTTTATTGCACACAGATATTCCCATCTCAAACCACCGTTGGTGTTGAACATGCCATCTCCTTATTCCCCATATTTCTGCACTATTCAGCATTGCGAGGCAAACTATTGTGCCAGACAGGTTGGCTTTCAATCTCACATGCATATGCTTGTCATATACAACTCCAGAGGTGTAATTCCACATTCTTCCAGTTCCCCCCTGTCTGGAGTGTCTGTCACGTTAAAGCTCGCCATCTTCCATAACCCAGCTGCCAATGTACTGGTTGGTCTAGTTTAGTCAGGAAGTTCTTCTTTACACAGCGCATAGTCAATCTGTGGAACTCCTTGCCTGAAGAGGCTGCGAAGGCTAGGACTATAACAGGGTTTAAAAGAGAACTAGATAAATTCATGGAGGTTAACTCCATAAATGGCTATTAGCCAGTATGGATAAGGAATGGTGTCCCTAGCCTAGGGAGATGGATGGCAGGAGAGAGATCACTTGATCAGTACCTGTTCGATTCACTCCCTCTGGGGCACCTTGCATTGGCCACTGTCAGCAGACAGGGTATTGGGCGGGATGGACCTTTGGTCTAACCCAGTATGGCCATTCTTATGTTCTTATGTCATACTCCATTAATCTCTATATCCAATATCCTTATGGCACCTCTTCTGACCAACATAACCTTAGTCTTCATCATGTTCATTTTCATTCCATGCCATTTTAGCTGGTCATATGGTTGGATTAATATTTCCTTAAGGGCTTCACTTGAAGACACTCTTATTACTATACTGTCTAAATATAGAAGTTGGTCAAGTAAAAGGTACTTCCACCCCTACCTTCTCTCTAATAACTTGGGACCAACATATCTGCAACAACACTGCATATAGCAGCTTCTTAGGTTTTCCTACTGGGATCTCCCTGCTAATGTAGTCTATCAAACATGATAAACAGCAGTAGACTGAGGGCTGGCCCCAATGCAATCTGACTTACACTTCAAAGGGGCTTATCTTCTAAAACATGTATAGATCAGTGTTTTAAGTGATCTATATAATCCCTTTCTAATCAACTTACACCCAATATATTACTCACATTGCCATTTAAGTCCGCTCTGATTTTACCCGTATCAGTCAGGGAAAGACAGTTTGGTTATGTGAAAGCTCAGTTTAGAAAGTGTTTGTCTTCTTCATCCCCTTCCATTGTTTTCTTAGATGATTTATTTTTCATGTCAATATATTATAGTCGGCATTAAGCTAAACTAGCATTAAGTGAGCCAGATGTGATTGTTGAGTATGAGCAGGGTTAAATTGCCAAGCGGTGACGGTGCGTACAGAATTTTTTTCTTACGGGATTTGTGAGTGAATTCCTGGATCTCATCCAGTACCACTTTGAAAATGTACAGACAACTGAAATATGCAGCATGTTCAGTCAGTATCAGAAGTTGTCCCAACCCAATTTCATAGACAAGGCCAGTCTCTCCCAACAGAAAATTCTACTATTCAACCATCTCCGTTGTAAGACTAGATATTAAAGGATCTAAAAAGGGATGCCAAAAGTAAAATAAAAGAATAAAATGTGTCTTTATAAAAGAAAGTTAAGATGTACATTAGCTTTAAAAGGGCTACATTCTAGGGAACAATAATACACACATCATTTGGAAGAATTTGGATAAAGGAAATATTTTTTTCTACATGATATTTAATCTATGATGTCAATTACTAATTAAAAATGGTTTATATCTCTAGCTACATATTCAGCATCTTCCCCATTAATTAACATGATTTATATAGTGCCCATAGTTAACCTGGCTGTTGTACACACATGAAAGAAGAATACAGCCTTGAAAAGCTTAGAATCTATGATCTTGAAAACATCCCCGTTCAGGACATCACATGCCTAAATGCCAACCTGAATTGGGACTCATGAGTTCAAAGTTGCAAAAACATATTGTTTAAGCATAGTCTCATTGGCAGCCCCCCAACCCTGTAACTTTAGAGTGACTCCATTAATATTAGTAAGTAATGTACCATACATATTATTGTGTGCTACTGGCAGCATGAGTGCCACTAGATGTACTGATCACAGTATTAAGCACTACATTAAGTAATATGTATTTTCAAGATTAGACCATAAATAACCTATATCTATAGCTATATATAAATAAAACAGGTAGGGGACAGAAGATAGAAAATGCCAGGGGATTTAGCAGAGGTTTAAACCATTTTTAAATATTTTTATTATTTAAAAAGAGACATATTTCACTCAGGCAAAAACTACGGCTTGTAGACTTAGAACTGTGTGTTCAAAAAGGACTAGGAGCAGGAGAAGGGCTAATTTCTTTGAACACATTAAGTTCTATGGAACTGAAATCTGAACCGGCTCTCTCAACTGAAGTCTTTGGTGGGGAAAAAAAAGAAGATTAAAAAGCAGATCTATACATTAACAAGATAGCTTGAGATCAATATGGTGTTTTGTGCATATACTGATTATTCAAGGTTATGCTGTTTTGAGAAATTCAGGAGGAAGTTGGGGTGGGATTCTTCCGTGATGCACTGCTTTGAGTCTAGGCAAATTGCGGTGGGAACTTGTTTTGCACCTCACAATATAGATATCCCTCCAGATGCAATCTCAATATTATGAACACAGTTGGAATTTTGCCCTCACAAATGATTATGTGAAATTTCTATAGATGGTTCCCTTTGGCAACTGTGGCATTACATTGCTCTTGAGTAAAGCTGTAAACAATGGCACTTCTGTTATGGTACACTAAACTTCCTTATTTTTTCTGTTTCTTAACTGAAGCCATTTCCCCAAGAACTGTTTCATCTTGAAAGCCAACAGCACACTGCTTCTGATTTTGTTACTCAGATGCTGGAAGTAAGACATTCCTATGAGGAAGAAAGATGTAAATTCAGGCATATATATCTGACCTGGTGTAAATCTGAAGTCTTTATTAAGATGGATTGAAACCAAAGTAAACAAAGTACATATTTAAGGCCAGAAGTACAACCAGAGCACACATTATTTGTCAAGTACCCAAAGCGCTATCTGTTCTCACAGGAATTCAAAGAAAAAAACCTTTTAAATCTTTAAAATATACTAAAGAGGAAATAAAGATTAATGCGAGTGAAATTATTTTTGCCTAGCCAACTGAGAACAAAATAAATAACAGACATCAATGAAATATTTCTATCCCTTGAAAGAGGTAAACTAAAGATGTCAAAATTAACTTTGGTTGTGAATAACTATGGTACTACGTTTTGCAATTCTGTAGCAAGAGACAACATGGATTACTTATGACCTGGAACTAAAAACAGATCACCTGCCCAACACTCCACTATAGAGTTATAATTCTATATGGATTATTCAATGTCCCATCACTTAACATTTGCTATGCACTCTTATCTTGCCAAATCCCAGCTTCCTTACATCACCTTCACCTTGTGTTGACCATATAAGCCAATCAGCACCACTCAGTCAATTAATCTAGGACACTGCAGCACTGATGGGCTTTCTTTAGCTACACCTGGGAAGACTCAGTTCATCAGCTATTCTTTGATCCTTCCTATGTCTGCTTTCTGCACTTGCCGGAGACTATGCATTACACTGATAGTCACAGGGACAAGTAAAATATGCAGTAACGTTTTTGTTACATTGTCAGGGATCTTGTGGGGAATCAAGATGGCTTCTCTGTAAAAACAATAACCAAGCAAAACAACTATTA
The DNA here is from genome assembly GCF_052426305.1 of Pelodiscus sinensis. NCBI lineage: Eukaryota > Metazoa > Chordata > Testudines > Trionychidae > Pelodiscus > Pelodiscus sinensis. The sequence continues at coordinate 154,952,726 of NC_143053.1, forward strand.
CTCCTCAGCCTTTAAACTTTCTTTACCTGCCCAAAGTTCTGGTTAAAGTCAAACAGCTTCTTGACTGGCTTCCCTGTTTGGGAAACTGCCTCATGCCCATGAATTCTCAAGTTATGTCAACAATGAAAGTAAAAACCTGGGTCTGGACCCTGCTAGAATACTCATGCTCCTGTGCCTGTTTAAGGGCAGTTTAACTTTGGCTACCTGCATCTCCCACTGAGCAGCCAAAACTCCTGACTGCCCAGGGTCCACTCCCAGACCAAACGTGATGGGAGACCACTCATTTGGGAAGCTGCTATCTCGGGATTGTGAGGGATTTGGGGACTATAAGACCTAGTGTTACTAGGGAAGTAAAAGGTTAACTGGTTAACCGGGAAGCCTCACCCATTAAGGGAGGGTCTGGAACAGCTCCTTGCCCACCCGGCAGCTCCCTGTTCATGGCGGCTTCCCCTCACAAGTTACACGTTGGCTCCCTGGAAGCGGGAGCCAACTACAGAGTTTGCAGCGAAGCCTCCCGAGGAGCAGGGCCAGCAGCAAAGCCTCCTCTCCAGGAGCAACTTATTTAAGCTTTATACTGCAGAGCCCGCAGTGCATAGAACCATGGAACCTCTATGATTTTTAGTGGCTACAGTTACATTTTTAACTGTATTTTTACATCCCTAAGTGTTACCTGCCTGAGTCACTTCAGAAGGAAGAACCTGAATGGGACTTGACCTGCTGTGCGCTTGGGTCTATAACATGCTATACATGGGTATGTGAACATCTATATATTGTTCAATACCCTCTCCTGTCTTCTCGCCACGAGTTGAAATAAACAAGCACAAATGCCAGACAGTACAGAACAAACAGATGCCATGGCATCAGTGTGCACCAATGAAGCATCTGATATAAAAGATGAGGACATGACAGTTCAGACTGGACTGATTAAACCTGAAGTAAGCATTTTAAAATAGGACTGCTTATTTAGTCAATGACAATGTTGTTTCACCTAGAAAGCTTGCAGTTATGGAGAACAACCTAAAGAATAAGCTATTAATGTCAGGGAAGAAGCTAAGTACACTGAAATGATACTGTGGATGTGGGTTGTTCTGGAACTCTTGCTGGAAACTAAATGCAGCTACCCTCACAAGTAATATAGGTTTACTGGTCTTCTAGACTAAGTTGTCACAAAAATTCTGCTTTTGAGGGAAAACTGCTTCCAGTGGATTGTGTTGGACTGTAATCCTTTCATTTCTGAGGTCTTGGGACTAGGAGAATGTTCTTGAACAAAACATCAAATCCAACCTCCACATAGACTGGGCATCTATGTGGCTAGAATATCCAGAGAAATCATCATAATGATGCTAATATTTCTGGTAGTGATAGAATCATAGAATACAAGAACTAGAAGGGACCTTGAGAGATAATCAAGTCCAGTGTCCTGCCGTCCCGGCAAGGCCATCCCTGATAGATGTCTTTCTAACCTGCTCTTAAATATCTCCAGAGATGGGGATTCCACAACTTCTCTAGGCAATTTATTACAGTGTTTAACCACCCTGACAATTTGGAAGTTTTTCCTAATGTCCAACCTAAACTTCACTTGCTGCAGTTTAAGCCCATTGCTTCTTGTCCTATCCTAAGAGGCCAAGGAGAACAATTTGTCTCCCTCCTTCTTGTACCACCCTTTTAGATGCTTGAAAACCATTATTGTGTCCCCTCTCAGTCTTCTCCTTTCTAAACTAAACAAGCCCAATTCTTTCAGTTTTCCCTCATAGCTCAAGGTCAAGTTTTTTAGACCTTTATTCATATTTGTTGCCCTTCTCTGAACTTTCTCCAATTTCTCCACATCTTTCTTGAAATGTGGTGACCAGAACTGGACACAATACTCCAACTGAGGCCTAATCAGCACAGAATAGAGTAGAAGAATGACTTCTTGTGTCTTGCTCACAACACTCCTGCTAATGCATCCCAGAATCACTCTTTTTGCAACAGTGTCATACTGTTGACTCATATTTAGCTTGTGGTCCACTATAACCCCTAGATCCCTTTCTGCAGTACTCCTTTCTAAACAGTCGCTTCTCATTCTGTTAGTGTGAAACTGATTGTTCCTTCCTAAGTGGAGGGAGCACTTTGCATTTGTCTGTATTAAACTTCATTCTATTTATATCAGACCATTTCAATTTATCCAGATCATTTTGAATTATGACCCTATCCTCCAGAGCAATTGCAACCTCTTCTAGATTGATATAATCTGCAAACTTAATAAGCGTACTTTTTATACCAATATCTAAATTGTTGATGAAGATATTGAACAGAACCGTTCCCAAAACAGACCCCCGGAGAACCTCACTTGTTATGCCCTTCCAGCATGATTGTGAACCATTCATAACTACTCTCTGAGATCAGTTATCCAGCAAATTATGCACCTATATTATAGCCCCATCTAAGTTGTATTTGCTTGGTTTATTGATAAGAAGATCATGCAAGACCATATCAAATGCCTTACTAACTTCTAGGTATACCATGCCCACTGCTTCTCCCTTATCCACAAGACTTGCAATGCTATCCAATCACATGCTTAAAACTAACTATTAGAGATCAGTATGAGACTTAATATGAGGAGCAGATTACCCCACATCTGCATAATGTACAGTTTATCCATCCTCCTCTAAAGCATTTGGTACTGGGCATTGTCAGAGTCAAGCTGCAGGGCTAAATGGATATCACAATAGCAAGTCCAGAGTTTCTGTCCTCTAATCCGACCTGCTGCATGTTGCAGGCACATTATACCCAGTAATTACTACAATGATCCCAACAGAATCTGGGCAAACCAGAGCATGTTTTTGCAAAGGCCTCAAACCTGCTACTCATTTGATAAACAGTCTGTATTACGAACTGAATTCATTCCCATCTTCTGCTAGTTTATATTCCATTCTGTTAAACTTGAATTAACTTGATGTTGAACCTGTGCAAGTATTAGGTTAAGCAACTTTTGCTAAGACAAATAGCATGTGATAATGGATAATGTCTATTAAATACTTACTGCAATTGTACTTAATTGCTGCTAAGTGTCCAATCAAGAGTAACTTGATTGGTTAGTTTGTTCTTCCATCTCCCAGCCCCTTTTTTTCTTTTCAGAACCCAGCAATTGTAGACTTAGTTGTAAATTATAAGCAAAATTGCTTGGGATTTTGGTGTTTATATAGTCTTTTTTTATTGAAAGACATAAAAATGCATAATTTCGATTAATTCCTGCATTCAGTCAGGCCATAAATATCTGGACAACCGGCTCTTTTATAGTATTTTGGCACTTTTGTATCTGGTCCTGGCCAGAAAAAATAAGCACTCAGACATGAACTTGAAACATCAAGAAAAAGAAAAAAAAGCTGTCCTGTGGTTCAATATTTGGGCAAGGCACCTGTCGGAGTTTGCTGTGAAACTTCTCCGAAGATGTGTGTCAGAACCCGTCCTGGGTTGCTTCGTAGAATTCACAAAGAATTCCCTCCTTGGCTGGTTTAATCTATTGATATTTAAATCCAGTGCCTTTTTTGTAAGAAAAAAAATGCCGGTACTCTAGGCTCAAAGTTGTTGAGCATATAAAAAAAAAAAAAAAAAAAAGCGGTCGCAGCCCCTTTAAGAGCCGCATGTCCTGTGCATGCTTCCAAGCTGCCCCAGGAAACAGGTACCGGTATGCCAGAGGGGAATCCCATTCAATTCAAGTAAGATAGGAAAAAAGGTGGCGGTACTCCATCCTGGGGCGTACCATCACAAAAAAAGCACTGTTTAGATCTGCATTTCCATATACCTTTATGTACATGTTGGAATTAGTGTCTGTAGGTGTCTATAGCTGGGCAGACAGGCCCAAAGCATGTTTATAAAATCGGAGCTTGATTTTGATATATTTACTCATGTGGAGTAGTGCTTTACTCCTTGAATAGTCACACATATTTCAATGGGACTACTCAAGAGCAAGGAGTTACTCCAACATGAGTAGAAGAATTGTAGTCTAAAGCCTTTAGTAAATGATTTCATGTACAGCAAACAGCTGCCTGTTTATTGAGCATTCATCATTGAATCGCTGAAGTAAACAAACATCAAAAGAAGAACTATTAAGGTGCCTTTTCATACTAGCTAAGACTCCTGGCTACCTCCAGTACTACTGTATGTATCCAGGGTCCTCCTCTTCGTCTCTTCCATCATTGAGTTGCTCCTATTTCTTAAATAAAAGTTCTAATTTTATCAATTTTTACCACTAGTTTCAATGTGCAAAGCAGGAATAAAAATGCAACTTTTCTCTAACATTTGATGCAGTCAAGTTTATATTCCTCATGGGGTGAGTACCCAATTTCTGCTGGAATAATCAAATGTGTACCTTCCCTCTTCATTCTTTTTCTTTACAGTTTGATGTCAGTCTCCCTGTCCACCTTATGCTTCAGACTTCAAACTTTAAAGCTTGTCTATCTGACCAAAAAGAAATTGGTCTAATAAAAGATATTAACATCTTATGCTTGTCTTTCATCTAATTCTTTCTCTACCAAAATACCTTCATTCCTACCTCTAGTTTTCTCAGATCTCTCAGATCATTGTGCAACTTTTATTTTTTACTCCTTACAATCCAGTGCTCCATAACAATTTTCTACAAATTACTAAAACTAAATCATTTCTGCTTCTTAATAACTGGACTGTGTCCACTGGAATTCAATGATTCTTAAAACATTCCCATTTCTATTTACCGTCATATTCATTGTTTGTTTAGGTATTATTTCGGAAGTTCATCCCAACATTAGGGGAGAACCAGACAATCATATTATCTTCTGTTTTCCTGCTAGTTTGGATAGCTCTAAATAATGTTATAAAAACACAGAAAACAGCTGTCAATGTATGACAACAGAAATAGCACATGTCCATTCTCTCCATTTTTATTTAATGGCTGTGAAATATGCTGAATTGAGAACCCTAGAGACTGGAGTTTTCATTTACATGCAGAACATACATATCGGAGGAAGGAACGGGGAAAGCTTCCCATCGCAATTTGCCTCAACCCTGATTTGGTGGGGGGCATCTCTAGGGATGGTAAGTCAGACATGAGACCTGGTAATTCAGTTTCTGTGGTTCATTAAATCCTTGGGATTTCTGTTAAGACTTCCAATGAGAGTGTCAGAGTTTGAGGTTGTTTTCTTACATGTTCTCCAGTCCAAAGCATATGTCATATAGGCCACTGAACAATCATCATGTGGTAATGACTTTGAGTTGTCACTGAACTTGTGCAAATCCTCTAATCATTGGGTTGGGGCTACCTCAGAAACAGTCTCTCTCACCATGTATTCACACTCAGAACACAGTCCTTATACATTTACAATATATTTCAGCAGAGGGGTCAATTTTTCTTAGTGTATTGCCCATTGTCTCCATTTCTCAATAAGTTCCTTCTTATTTGCTTTCAATGTTCTTTACATCAGCAGGCCCAGCCAAAGAGTTTGCGGGGCCCAAGGCAGTGAGTGAGCGGACAGGTGGACAGCACTGGGCCCTGAGCCGCATGGCTGTGCGGTCAGCGCAGCAAGTGAACAGCTGGGTGGGTGGGGCCGGGAGCTGGGCAGGGCGGGGCCCTGAATGTGCGGGGCTCAAGACAACTGCCCTTGCTCGCCTTGCCCAGAGGCTGGGCCTGTACATCAGATTCACATTTATCAATAACCCTCAATAGCTTCAGAGTTTGTAGAGCAAAGACAGGAGTTGCTATTCATTTATCTCCGATGGAATCTTCACAGCTGTATCCCTTCTCGTAAGTTATGGCTTCTTTGATTGCTCTGAGTTTACCACACTACCCAACAATTTATCTCATTCCACTTTGTGGTAGAAGTAATTCAACAAATGTCAAAATATATTAGTTTCCCAGTAGATTTATCTAATGTCTAAGAAGTCGCTTCTTCCATAACTCCATTTCAATTTCTCCCTTGATTCCAAAAGACTGAGTTACTAATTTTTCATCTCTATTTTCTTTATCCTCTCATCTTGTCTGTGAAAAGCATGACAGTCACACAAAATGTTTGTGTTTCTAGCAGAATTGGAAACCCAAGGGAGTTCTGCATAATTGTCTTGCAAACTCCTCAGTCCAGGTTCACTGAAAACTTTGCTACTCTTTAAATTAATCGGAGCAGTTTTCTCATTCTGCATTACAACCCTGACAAATGGCTGCAGTACAAGCTATGATGGTAGCTGGTACTTTCACTTTGGCATTTTGAGTTAGATTGAACATCAAACATACACCCTCCTAGCTTTCACTGTGAGTGTGTGTGTAAGGGTGGGTACTGTCAACCCTCATAGGTCAGAACAGCCAACTATTGTTGTCTTTTGCTCTTTATGCAACAAAGGCACCTGATCCTTCAGTGCTAAACCACCTAAAGCTGTAATTTCCAATAGAAAGTTATGCAGATCCGTACCACTTTCACCGAGTCTTGACTGTTCAGAGTAGCCTTTCACATTCTCTTATCTTAAATTCTGTATTAATATTGATGTGGTCCTACTTAGTTCTTTGGGGAGAAAATGCAGATGTCTTGTTATCTGTTCAGCTCCATGGTTTTTCAAGCCAAACCCTTTTTATTCATTAATGATCCAGGTAAATCACAACCACTGAAGTAGTTCAGTTCCAGACATTCTTCAATCTGAAGTGCCTTACCCTAAACTACCAAACTTTACATTTATTTTGAAATCGTCTTTTAGTCAACTTAAAAGGGAAGCCGAGACCTTGAAGACAAAACAAGTGAGAGAGCTGGAATCTATCTGGAAAAAATACAATGGAAATCAGTCCCAGCCTAAACATTTACCGAGTCCTTAATCCCTGTTAATGTTTTCACTAAACACAAATGAAAACCAGCCCTATGGAAAATATAGAGTATTTTCATTATTATCCTTTTTGCTGTAGCAAGTGTTTCTCTGGAAGAAAGGTGCCTGGCAAAGGCATTGAACATATGGCTTTTGTGTGTGTGTGGGGAAAGGATTGCAAACAGAGGAAATAGTTTAGCATGAGGTAAGCCACAAAAATATGCAAACATACAGGGAATCTGTTTGATATGCATGAGTCACCTACAGCAATCAGCACATATGGAGAACACACACAAGTGCATGTGGGGCAGCAGGTGGTGGCAGTGATATACTCTGTGACAGAAAGTAAGAGAAACAATCCAGTGTCAGTTCATTTTCTTTGCTGGAAGGCTTGCTCATTGAACCAGAATGTCTATTTCATTTTTAATTTCTCGGAGGAAATCGCTGCATGCAAATATCCCTCTTTTGGCACTTCGGGAGGAGTGAATGTGCTAGTGAGCTTTCTGCATACGCTAGCTAATAAAAGTCAAGTGCGATTGCACAGAATGCTTTCGATCACCGACAATGTTAACTTAGCTAGAATAATGCCACCAAAAGTTGGCTTGTGGTGATCTTTCACTCACTGTTGTTGTCTCTTCTTTGTTCTAACTTCCTGGAGATGCTAAAAATGGATGGAGAGGTGGTCACACAGTCGCATATAGTGATTATGATTAAAATATTAATTTCTACCCTCTTCTGGTATTCACCTTCCCCACAGTACTTGCAACATTCTCTATGGGAAATGGGAAATGTTACAAAAACTTCTGCAACTTAAACTACTGCATTCCATAAACATCAAGGCCAAGCATGAGTGACTATTACAGCTCTATGCCATGGGCAGGGGGTTGCATTACAACAGGATTTTCTTTAATTCCCAACATAAATTAAACCAGTTTTGAAGCTGCTTTGCAGACACATTGCACTACAATACATAGATTTTACTTCTGAGTTTGCAAAAGGACGTTGTAACAATAATTTAAAAAAAGAAAAGACAAACACTTGTCAGGGATGGCCTAGATGGTGTTTGGCCCTGTAGGGTACTGGACCTGATGACCTCTCAAAGTCCCTTCTTTTCTTATGATACTATGTTTACATTTGTGAAATAAGACATTTGACAGTGGCTTTTTATACTTCAGACACAATGCCATTTGTTTTGTAGAAAGAAGTCAAATCTGACAGGGTATATCTTGTATTTTGTATATACATATACAAATACATTATTTTTTAATTAATCACAATGCCTGAATGCAAGTTAATTTAGTTTCCATGTAAGTTCTTTAACTGATTGCAGTATCCTTTTGAGGTGTATTGTGATCACAAAAAACATTAAAGCACTCCTTTTATTATTAAAGACTTGTTCATTTCTCTAGTATAGAGACACCCATTGCCTAAAGTAGTAACTTTCCAGTATGAAATGGTTACTAACCTCTTCGTAACTGTTCTCTGAGATATGCTGCTCATGTCCATTCCCACATAGGTGTGTGTGTGCTGAATGCACTGTTGCTGAAAAGTTTTTCCCTCAGTATTAGCCATCAAGTCATCTCGTGTACACTTTGGAGTCATTCTGATTGTATGTAGGAGCCTGCTGACTTAAGATCCCCTCAGATTATTTTGTTGGCAACTCTGACAGAGGCGGAGGAAGGCTTATTTAAGAATGGACATAAGCAACACATCTCAAAGAACAGCTGCTATGGAAAGGTTAGTAGTGTTTTCTTCCTCAAGTGCTTACTTAAGTCCATTCCCATCTAGTGATTCCCAAGCAAATGTTGGAGATGGTTTCAGAGTTCAACAAGTGGACTGTATGGAAAGAAGGAACTGAAATGGTGCTAGGTTGGCAGACTTCTATATTGAGTGCCATGAAGAGCTACATAGAGCTCTGGAACTTACCTGACAGATACTACTCAAAGAAAAACCTTCTGGTGACTGTGCATGAGGTGAACACACACCTATACTGGAATGGACATGAGCAAACACTTGAAGAAGAAGAATGGGCTTTGATGTCCAATACCTAATTTTACCAAATATGCAGCTAAATTGTCTACATTTTGGAAGCCAGCTTTAAGATGTGGAGCGTTTCTTCATCTAATATTAATTCTGATTTCCACAGAGTACTTTTACCATTAAGTTGTATGCTGTTTGCCAGAGCAAAATATCTAACTCTGAACTTTCCAACTACCAAGTAAATTTTAAATCATGCTAATAGCTTATCACTTACATGAACATTTTAAATTGAAACATTTTGGGATAGATCCTCACTTGTGCAGACTTCAGTGAAATCTCTGATGTTAGGTTGATTTACATAAGCTATTGAATTGACCCTGCATTTTATTTACAGACAGACAGACAGACAGACACACACACACACACACACACAGATGTGCATATGAAAAGAGTGGATGGACAGACAGTTTTCCTCTCCTTGGCTACAAGTTTATCAGCAGTACTCACATGACTTCCTGTTTGCTCGTGACCGCTTCCTCTCTCTAGGCACCGCTCGCTGACTTGGCACTTGGGTGGCTGACTTTACAATGCGATCCATGATCTCATCAGCTGCATCATCTGTAGCATTAGGTGAATCATCACCAGCAGCATTCCATGAACTGATTCGGCCTGGAAAGAATTGGATTTTTAGTAAAAGAGTCCCCTCCCCACATCACATATATTTGTAGTTGGACCACTGCAGAATGACAACAGGAAGCTCAATGACGGCTGCTTTAAAGCTGTCAGGGTGACAACCTCTACGTTTTGTTGAAAATAGTAGATAATACCCCAGCTACTCTGCAGCATCAGAGGAGAGTGTGAACTATAAGGGAGTTCTGCACTGGCCTTAAACTCATGGCTCTGCTCTAGCCTATGCAGCTGGCAATAGTCACCCAGGGACTGTCCACCGATTGGGGACTGCTGGAATGCAGGATGCTCTCTTCACATCCCCTTTTACTCCCTACATTGGAGCCACAGTGGGTAGCACCGAAGCTGACTCTCCCACATCTGCTTCCAGGCTTGTGGCACAAAGGGGATATGGTTGAGGAAAGAACCTGTTTTTAGCCCTTTGAAAGGAAGAAATCACTTTTTCACCACACGGTTGGATAGATCCTGGCACAACTGCATGCACTCTGTTACAAGCAGAAAAGCAAAAGTACTTGCCAAAATGCTATGACTGAAAAGCTATATAAGCAATTTTGGTCGAAACCTCACGCATGTACATCCTTCTTCCCCACCCCCCGCATCTCCAGAGAGCTATGTCTCTGAACCAAAAGATCTGTGACATTATGGCCCTCCCTGCTGCAGAGAGGTCGCCATCAGGCCCATCTTTTGGTTTCTCCATTAGACATTATTATTTGCTTTTTTAAAAAATAATTGGAAGGTTAGTCAGTTGGAAGAATAATGACAATGAGCTTTCCAAAGGAGCTGGCTCAGTAAACAGCCAGCTTAAAGAAACATCAGTGATGGGACCGTCCTTCGGCACTTCACTGTTGACAGTAAAGAACAGTCTTGAGCAGCAGTATGTCCTGCTGCTTTTTTTCCTGGCTCCCGTCAACAGCACTTCTATTACGACAGGGCTCCTAAAAGGCTTCTGTCTGGCTCGGTTGACAGCTGCCTCTGTTATTCTTTAAGCCGACAGGAACTGAATCTTATTACAGGACACACTCCTCACTAGCACTTAATGAATTACGTCCACTGTTTAGCTTGCTGCAGAGCAGTGTGAGTTGTTTACTTCTTTGTATCTTAGCTACTCAGATGCTTTTCAAATGGGGAGCTTTTGGAGCCAGGCATCAAAGCTTTAATCAAATACCCAGAAAATGTTTTACTAGACGAGCATAGTGGTACCAAAAGGAATCAGTAACTGATAAGATGTCCATACATGAGGGAAAAGAATACCATGAAGAACAAGACTTATTACCAAGATTTAATACTTTAAATTTTAGTATATGCCCTGGACCCCAGAACCATATTCTGGCCTTCAATTGAGAAACCACAGCTGTAAAAAAAATCGTGAAAGGAAAATGAGCTTATGAGCCCATTCTCCGTGCTGTGATTCAGCAACAAGAAAGAGGTTTGCTTGCTATACTTCTTATGAGTAGATATCCCAGAGGATATTTCATTGCCAAAGATGGGTGTACTACTGCACTCCTTTGTCAGATGACTGGGTCTGCACATCGCAGATCGGGACAACATTTGATTTCCCAGGATTTAATTTTCAGAACCGAACAGTGCTGACACTTGACAACTGTTGGCTTCAAATGAAGAAGAAATATCCGCTAGAGTTGCAAACACATCCACAGCTGCCTATGGAAGGTAGATGACCTGCCACCAATAAGCTCTCTCTTTACCAGCTGGTATCACAGGCCCTAATATGGCACTAAGTGACATGAATGTGTACATTCATAGACTCATAGAACGCTAAAACTGGAAGGGACCTTGAGAGGTCATTGAGTCTAGTCCCCTGCCCTTCATCTGGTACTGATTCAAGCCTGGGGAGTATTATGTTTTACCCATGGACTACTAGTGCTTCACTGTGAAATGGTTTCATGTGACTGGTCTGACTGATTTTTCATCTACAATTTCATTTTTTTTTACAACTGGTTTTACAAAAACAACACTGAGCTCGTATATATGGTGTAGACTCGGGTGTCCACTACAGTTCTATGCAGTAGGATAAATCAAATAGCAGGGAAATCTGCATACATTTATAATCTCTTTTTCTCCCTTCAACAACTTTGTGGATTCCCCCTCTTCTTTCCCTACCATTTCCCATGAGCTTCAAGCCCTTTAAGCAACAGTTTGTGGCCTCATGTGTAGGGTCACAATATTTGAACTTTCAAAAAAGAAGACTGCCTCCCCCCCGAGAGGGAGTGTATCTGTATCAGTATCTATCAACTCACGTTGTATTAATGTGTAACATATAACATGAGTTGGTAGATACTGATACAGATACGCTCCCTCTTAGGGGTATCCTCTTTTGTGAAAGTTCAAATATGGTAACCCTACAAGTCATGTGGCTATTTTCAATTTGCTTTTATTAGAAAAAATTATGCAGATTTCCACTATATTTCATAATAAAAAGTGACCACGGGAATAGAGACTGTGGCTTAAAGGGGATGGTTTAAAGGGGAGCCAGGGTCATGTGGGATGGAAGGTGAGGGGAGGAGAGGTCACTTTTAAATGGTCCTTATTCCTTATTGCAACTCTCACTGTCCAAGTTATAGACTACCTGCCTGATCTTAGGCAAACCACTCAAAATGTCCATGACCCATTTGTAAAACGAGTGTGGAGTAACAAACACTGCTTTTTTTCTTTTGACTCTTTAGACCGCCAGCACCCCACTATGGCGGCATGACCTTAATATCTTCCTGTAACACACACAATAAATAATGGCAACGCCCAAAGGGAGTTGAGAAAATAAATATTCAGCATTTACCTCTGCTGGCTCTGCTTCGAGTGCGAACTCCTAGCACAGTGGGGCTTTCCCCACTGATGGAGGAAGTTTTCAACACGGCCTTCATGTTCTCATGCTCTGCTGCATCTTCAGCATACTGCAGACCCTGTGGCTGGCTCTGAGACGGAGTGGAGTTGCTGGAGAACTTTCCAGACTGCAGAAGGAAAAAGAATTCATTGTTTAATTGACACAATCTTAGTTAGAGAGCCAAGGTGGGTGAGGTAATATCTTTTATTGGACCAACTTATTTTGCTGAGAGAGAAGCTTTTGAGCCTACACAGAGCTCCTCGTTAGGTCTAGGAAAGGTACATAGTGTCACAGCTAATTATAAGATGGAACCATGAGTGCCATTTATGGGAATCTGGGGACGCAGTAGCCCCCTCCTCTGAGTTTGAACCCCTGGATTTCATACTTGATGTCTGCTTAAATCCCATGTTCTAGCTCCAAAGACAGTTCTTAAATGCAACAGAGTTTGAGCTGCTGACAGCTTTGCCTTTGGGGCAGGGAATTTGTTACAAAAGAAGGGAGGCAGGGTGATTAAGAATAACAAAAGACTGGGCATTCAAAGAACTGAAGGATTGTTAGACCATCATGAAAACATTTCTGGGTACTCCACTTAAAATATAGGGGGAAAAAGAGTAGAAATGAGTATTTTGCTGCAGGGATCTGCATTTGGACTACTGCTTTTAAACTTCTCAGAAATGTTCTTGAAAAAAGGAGTAAACAGTGACTAATCCAAGTTGACTGTGAAGAGTTTAAAGGGGTCTCACAAAACTGAGTGACTGGGCAACACAAGGGCAGATGGAATTCAGTGTTGATAATTGCAAAGTAAGGCACATGGGAAAATACAATCCTAACTATAAATACAAAAAACAATGGGTCTAAAATAGGGGGTCTACCACTCAAGAAAGAGATATTGGAATCCTTGTGGATAGTTTCCTAAAAACATCTGTTCAATATGCACTGGCAGTCTAAAAACTAAAACAGCTAACACAATAATAGGAATAATTAGGAAAGGAATAGATAATGAGACAAAATATCATACTGCCTCTATATAAAGTCACTATATGCCCACATCTTGAATACTGTATGCAGACCTGGTCACCCCATCTAGAAAAAGACATACTGGATTTGGAAAAGGTACAGAAAGGGCAACAGAAATGATCAAGGGAGTAAGGAACAGCTTCCATATCAGGAGATATTAACAAGACTGGGACTTTTTAGCTTTGAAAAGAAATGACTAAAGGGTGAGGAGATATGTCAGAGTTCTAAAAATCAGAAATGGTGTAGAAAAATGGAATAAGGAAATGTTATTCATCCCTTCACTAACATAACATAACACAAAAAGCAGACCCAATTAAATTTATAGGCTGCAGATTTAAAACAAACAAAATAGGAGACAGGGGATGGACCATGATGATTGCCTCTTCTGTTTCTTCCTTCTGAAGCACCTGGCATTGGCCATTGATGGAAGACAGGACACAAAGCTAGGAGGACCATTGGTCTGACCCAGCCTGGCCATTCTGACGTTCTTATATAGAGCCGAAATGTATCTGCCCCTTGCTGTAACCCACTAGACCCCACTCCTCTTCCAGAGCTGAGATAGAGTCCAGGAGTCCTGACAGGATCTGTCTCTCTCCACAGAGTTAGTAACAATGTAAGAATATGCATGAAAATTTTAAGGCTAATCATTGTCTCTTAAGTGACTTGACACAGATGTCAAAATATGTTCATGTTAGGGCTGAGTGAGTCTAATATTTATTATTTTTTTTCTTTTATATAGGTATTAGATACAGTGCTCCTGTCAACTAGGTGCTAAGTTGTCTGCCAATAAAAGTAGAGTTTTTCACTGCCTAGTATGCCCTGGGTAGAGATGATGTGTAGGGGGGAGGATGGATGGGGTGGTTCCCTCTCCTATTTGAAGGTTGGCTTGTACCGAGAACGCTCAGTAACGCTGCTGAAGCCTCTCTCTTCAGTCCACGCCCCTATGTTCTCACTCTTTCCTCTCCCCCCCTCTCATGGTATGAACAGGTTGGCCCTCTTGCCAAAATCTGAAATGGCTGGATGGAACAAATAATATAGCATAAGTTATTAACACACATTTCAAAGGACCACACAAGGTGAAATGGCCCTTTAACACTGCTCCAGTCATAAGGAGGAAGGGCAAAGGTGGTGGAGGGGGGTGCAGGTAGCAGGGAGTTGTTAGTGGGGTTACAGATTATTGTAATAAACCATCAATCCAGCGTCTCTATTCAGTTCATTAATTTTAGAATAGAGCAAAATTATCAATTTAAGCTCCCAGCCTTGTTTTTAAAATTGTTGTGCATGTTTCCTTTGAGGATGAGACCTGACAGGTCAGCTATAGTGTGATCATTTTGTAAAAAGTATTCACCCACTGGTGATAGGGTGTTTTGGTCTTTTATCATTTTCCTGTGAGTTTCTGTGAGTGCATAGCGATTATCTGATTTTACCTAGATATTTGCTATTGGGACATTTAATGCACTGGATGAGGTACACCACATGCTGTGATCAGTGTATGAAGGATCCAGGGACCTTGAAAGGTGTGTTGTGCGGGGTACTTATCAGCGATATGTCTTCAGATTTTGCATCTATTGTTTTGGCAGGTTCTGGGCCTACTTCAAATTGGCATGTCCTGGTGTGGGGAGCTTGCTTCTGATGAGTTTGCAGAGATTGGAAGATCGTTTGAAGGCTAGAAGAAGAGATTCAGGAAAGATTTCCCTCAGGATGGGGTCCTCATGGAATATGGGTTATAGCTGTTTCATGGGCTCCAGTGAAGAGGGGTAGGGGACAACTAGTGGTGTATGGTCAGAGGAGTTCTAATTCTGTATTGAAGGTATTTAGTTTTAAAGACTACAAAACTAGTACAGAAACTATGTCATTATGACAATATGACACATCACATAGTAGGCACATAAGCAAAGATCCTTGCCTGGTAGACTCATTTGCAGTACAGGCTGACTCAAAGAATGAGGCAGCAGTCACTTCTCATACCCTGATAGCTGTATGAACAAGGGAGTTAGTTAGTTAATGCCTATTACACCCCCTGGTGTGTAGGGCAGCAACAAAGGTTCTCCATTTTTGTTTGTCTTTGGCCATTTTCTCCAGTGTGTCCCAGTTATAGTTCATTCTCTTCATATCTGCCTCAACAGTACGCCACCATGTTGTCTTGTGCCTCCCACGTTTCCGTCGTCCTTCAGGCATCCGGTGAAATGCTACCTTTACAATGGTGTCTGCCTCCCTTCTCATCATGCCCTATCCATCTCCAGCATCTTCTCATAATGATAGTGGTCATGTCCTCCTGGTGACATCGCTGGAGCAGGTCGTGGCTGGAGATTGTTTTCGGTCAAAAGATGTGAAGTATCTTATGAAGGCTGGTGGTGTGAAAGGATGAGAGCTTGGCATGGTCACACTCTGTCATCTGCCAGGACTCTGAGCCGTATAGTCGTGTTGATATGACACAGCTCTGGTATAGCTTAAGCTTGATGTGGACACTGTGTATCTCTCCATACATTGTTTGAAGTATGTATGGAGTACCAAGGTGCATATACAATCTCAGAAGTCCTAGGCATAAGTATGGGCTTTCGTCTTCCCATCAGAGCACAGGGTGAGAAACAAAGAAGTGCTGTGTGACCCTGCATAAGAGCTAGCCCTTGAGACTCAAATACCAGAATGATGGGCACACTAGATGAACCAAGTTAGCTAAGTAAGGAGTAATTAAGTTTGTTATGTAGCATCAACTAATACTAACTTGGCAGAGCACAAGTAGTTGCACTGTCCATGAAAGGAGACATTTTTCTGCTGTCTCTAACCTCCCTCTCTACTCCTGCCCCCCCTACATATCTATGGAAATCAGTCAAGCCATTCTAATAGCAACTACATACAGTAAGTTAAAAATACATTAAGAACAACACTGAAAAAATGCTGCCAAGTAATTTTATGGCTGGAGCACAAAAATTGCAGGCGTCTGAAAGAAGAACAAACAAAACCTCAAACAGATTTTGGAACATGCCCTTTACTCACGCAGTCTGTGTATGATTTCCGTATTACCAAGACAACATTAAGAAACAGACTCTAAATTAGTTGCATATACATAATATAAATTAATGAAATAATAGGTTGAGGTTTCAACAGTTACAGGAGAAACCTGCCTGTGAATGAGGCCAGGCAACATACAGCAGGATCAGATGATCTCTAAGAACTTATTCAGACCAAAACATTTTAAGAAAGCAAGATGTTTTCAGAGGATGAACATGTTATATTTCTTTCAGCCTAATGGTGTTAAGGTTAAAATATACCACTTTCTCTCATGGTTCACTGTCAGAAAGAGTATTTTAAGTATGTTTCTACCCTGAAAATGATTTCACAAAAATGGTAATTTGTTACTTAACAGGTCTGACCCAGTGTTGTATTCAGAGCTATATTTGAAAGCACCAGGGGCTAAACTATTTGTAAATTTCTCCTCACTCCTGTTAGTACTGCAGACATAACACAGATCTGAGCAAGCGTGTTGAATATTACTCCTCCTTTTGTACTCATTGAGCCTTTATTACTGGTGATGTTGCTTTTAGAAAGAAAGAACCCAGCTTGACTCTCAGGATACTTCTAGACTGCAAGCCTTTTTTGAAAGAGGCTTTTTTGAAAGATACTTTCGAAAAAGCCTCTTTTGAAAAAGAGTGTTTAGACTACAACCAATATTTTCGAAAAAGAAAGCCACTTTTTTGAAAGACAGCACCTAGGCAATCTGGATGCTCTCTTTTGAAAAAGCACAGTTTGCATTACATAGCGCCATTTTCGAAAGAGCACTTTCAAAAAAAGGCGTTATTTCTTATAAAACAAGGTTTTCTGTGGTCGAAAAAACTGCCGTATTCTTTCAATTTACTTTCAAAAGAACGCGGCAGCAGTCTAGACACAGGGGAAGTTTTTTTTTAAAAAGACCACTTTTTTCGAAAAAACCCTGTAGGTTTTTGTAGAAAAGACCCTCAGAGTCTATGTTGAGTTTGCAGGGCTGGCTGTTAGGAAAACCCCATTGTTTTACCTGAAAACTGAAAATATTTGATCTGGAAATAACTGGGAGAATGATACTATTTAAACAAAATGATTTGTCTGATTAGATCTGTAAATTAACCAAATAATAAAGAAATAATCCTGACAAGGCACTGAGCTAAATATACTAATTTGAGATACGCTGCTGATGGTGCATGCCTAGAGTTTGCTTCATTTGGAGGAAGAAAACACATAAATGCTAGATTTTCACATGTGAAAATAAAGGTTAGAAAAATATTAGTGATAAATTTTACTGCAATGCATGATGGACTTGTTTTAAAAAGATTATTGACAGTAGGCTGAAAAGTTATCAGATACAAAATGTCACACACACACACACACACACACAAAAACCCCCAAAGGAGACCATCATCACATAATCATTAGAATGCACATACTAGTCAAATATTTATATACAAATGTTAACTCAATAGCACATATTATTCCATCTAATCAGTTCAAATTGTCATTCTCTTGGTGATCCCTCATGTTCTGCCCCACCAGATACTGAGTTATAATCTTTGGGGAAGCAGAGATACTAGATAAATAGCTTCCTACATATCCTTCATTTTCAAATACTGATGCTTTGGTTACCTGTAAAGACTGTGCAAATGAACTGTCTTTATAAAGCACTGGACAATCAGCCAATCAAATTGCTTTGTTAGATGAACTGGATGAGTAAGCTATTTTTGAACAAAGAATGCACTACATAAAAATAGGCTTTTCCACTGGGAATACAGCAGATATATCACCTGGCACACTATTTATTGATGAGTCAGGTATTAAGAGGATTTTTAAGCAGTTCATAAACTTCTCCATTGTTTAATTCTTTGGGATTCACCACCCATATGTTGCAGCATTTCATTTTGCATCCTTATATATAGACAGATGTTTGAACTGCTCATAAAATAAAGATTTGTGCATATATAGCACAACATTGATTACCCCATTGCCGTGGGACCCTTTATCCAAAATGTAGTGGTTTCCCCCCTAACACTCAGATTATTGAGGGTTAGAATAGTTAAGGGAACTGTCAACTTAATTACTAGATTTTGGGAACAAGAGAAAGGAAGATTTAGATAATTAAGGCCTCAGGATTTATAGGAGAGCACTTAAGCTCATAGGAAAAGCTACTTTATAGCTAAAGTCTTGTGACAGTCAAAAAGCCATGAGAATTAAAAGTCATAGTGCACAGTTCCAGCTGAGCTAATGGACTTGAGCATTCCATGCTATTTGTGTTAGAATTAGATCTCACAGCACACAGGGATTGTAAAAACAACATGCTCTTTCAAAGAACCATACCTCTACATCCTCCTCTTCATCAGTCTACCAGAGGAAACAAAGGATAGAACAGAGAAGGACAAAGAGTAATGTTTAGCAAGTACAGTGTGGTCAAAGCATGATATTGTTTAAGAAACAACAAGATGACCTGTAAATAAAGGCAGATAAGGACTTCATATGGGAACCAACTTGCTGCTTACTTTTATTAAAGCAAATATTAATGGATGCTGTTATCATCTGCAGAAATAGCATTTTATTTACTCATCTAAAACCACCAGCCTATTAATCATCCAACCCCTCTCTGCTAGACTAAGCCACCCTTTCTTTCACCTTGCAGGTTAAAAATAGGTGTACCCTACAATCCAAATCTTCTTTGAATTCTACCCCAGATATTGGGGTTAATTGATATTTTGCTCCTGACACTGGCTACTCAGATATTCCAGATCTTCTATTCCCACATAAGTAGTGTTCCCCAATTTTTTAGTTTTATGTTAACCCATAATACCCGTAAGCCAAATGGCACCCGTGAACATTTATGATAAAAAGCTTTATTTATGAATGAATTAGGATGTAACTCGAAATGGGAGAAAATGATGAAACCAAACACAAAAGAATATCACAAAACTTAACAAAACACTCAAGCAAGAGTTGACTTTAAAGAGGTTAAAATAAAATACACGTTTAAAGTTCTTTGATGGACCCTTAATCCCTGAGACAAGGCACTGGAAATCATAGAAACAAATTAACCCTTCACCATCTAGATTGTTCACTCCCTGGACTCCAGACATTTCAAACCCAGCATACCCCTGTAATTAGGCTATACAAACCATAGTTTATGTATCCTGAAGCCACAGTATATGAATTTTAAGATTGCCTCAAATTTGTGGACTTCAGGCCCAATGACCAATGTATCAAGAGTTTAACCTGCCAAATTTCAGGGATGTTTTTCCTATACCCCTGTGAGTCACAGTGCCTGTGCAGGCTGTTCCTTCCAAGATCCCTTGACAGGCCTATACCTCTACTTTTCCTTAGGATGGGTCCTGCCATTTAACCAGTCTCTGACTGACTCTCCAGATTACATCCCTCCGGTTGCCAGCCAGGATATCTAGCAGACTCAATGGACTGGGGGCCTGCAGGAATTTTTCTTTGGGAGCCTTTACCTGGCATTCCTCTCAAGCCCCTTAGTAGACCTGACTTAGTCTTGGAGTCCTCCTTCTCTTCAGTGACAACCTGTAACCTGTTTGCTATAAACACCGATTCTCACTCAGTCTAGGTGTCTCCTTGCATCTTCTCACCCAAACTCTCTGTGCAGTGTCTCTCAGCTCACCTGACCCCGCTCTCTTTTCTAGGTCCAGTGTCCTTTAATGTTTAGTGTCCTCCGATGAAGGGTATGCCTATGCTATGCAACTTTTAGCAACAAAGCTGTATTGACATAGTCGGCGCATACAAATGCTTTCTGTTGGCATTTCTGCCAACAAAATACTTCCACTCCCAACAAGCGGGTTTCAGTTTGTTGGCAGGAGCAAAGCAGCATTCACACATGCACGTGTTGTGACAAAACCGTGTTGTTTGTAGGAGATGGGGAGGGTTAGGGTTAAGAATGCCAAAAGATTTGTCGAGCAAATGTAAATGTAGATATAGCCTTAGTGTTGGGAAGTCACACAGGAGACATTCCCCTTTTAGCAGCTTCCCATTGTTCCCTCTAGGACTCTTAATTACATTAGTGTTTTTGGCCTTCCTTGTTTGGTCCTTTTAACTACCTCTTCCAGTTAGCTGCACTGAAAGTAACCCATCACACAAACACACCGCCCTCCATTCATGAAAAATAACAGAGATATTCCCCAGTTGTCCACACCTATCTCATATGAAGTATTCTCAGGTGGCAGTATAGGAAGGCATTTATTTTATCAATATCTATTAAAGTAGAAATTTTGAATTTCTAAGTTTTTGGATATTGTATTTTTAAAAAATACACTGTTCCATTAATTCACCACCTCATGCAAGTTATTAATACATATTTTCTTATCTTCAGCTCAGTACTGATTTTTTTTCTGGGATTGGGGAACAAAATGTATCAAACATTCATAATTAAATCTGAAAGCCTCATTTTTTGGCTCTCCTCTAGTTTTCGGCACATTCTACATGACAAGATTAGCTGCAAGAGAGTGCTGAGAAGCACATTAACATTACTTTTTAAGGGCACATTTGGTTCAGAGAGTGAATTGTTTGTTTTCCTTTGGGTGTAGTGGCACTGAAATGCAGCCAGACATTTTGCAGTGGACCTCACCAGGTATATTTGTTTTGTTATTCACACTATGGTAAGTTTTTTTTTCCCCTGGCAATCCCAGGGGAAACAAATTCCTCTGAAAAACGGTTATGCAAAGCTAATGTGAACCTTGGAAACCAAGAGACTATTTGTTTATTAATCTAGCCACAAAATGATGAGAAAATAAATGGAAGGAAGAAAATGAAGCAAAAGCACAAAGTAATCTGCGAGAGGCACTCGAGGAAAAGAAAAGGAGCAGAGAACAATGCTAAGTGCATTTTCCATAGTCAGAAAGCAATCTAGGCTGTGTGCGCAGTTTATTTATTATACCAGTGTTAGATTGTGACAGCAGGAGCATTCCAGGTTCTAGAAGACAACTTCCTTCTTGCGCCCCCATTTGCTCCAGGGAGAAGTATCTTGCTGATGGCTTATTGTCAGCCACTGACTACTATTCCTGGCCTACTATGCTTGTTCAGTTCCAGTCATGTGTACCGAGAGGGACAGAGTCAAAGTTCTGTCCATTCCTCTCCCACCTGCTCTGGATGGAAGGAGTAAGCAGTCTGTATAACACCCATTATCCCTATATACTCATACCAAATCTCTTTCCCTATGTAGAAACACATTGTGGGCCAGAGTGCAACCCTATAGTTACTAAGGATAAGAGTTAAAGTAGTAAGTAAATTGCCTAGTTAGATCAAGGATTAATTAGATGGGAATTTTCCTTCTATTCTTTCTTCTTTCTTTAATGGTCAAATATATGGAGAAATGTTTTTGAATTAGGAAAATGTTAACAAAATTACCATAACCAAACAGTACTGGAGGAATGCAGCTAGGCTGAACAGCACCCCTAGCTTTCTTTGTGCATGAGCTCTAGCTTATATAGCTCAAAGGATCTCCAATTCAAATCCCAGGGATTCAACTTTTGTATCAACTTCACAGGCTGTAGCACAATTTCAGGAGACCTTTTAAAAATCACTCTAGGATTCATATGTGTGAGGATTTTTCCATATTTAAATATTATTTCTATTAAATAGAATTTTTAGAATGGAAATTCTAAAGCACTATACAAAAGAGCTGTATAATTCTGGGGGGATGGGTACTTTTATCTACTACTCAATGTTATTAAAAATAATTGAAAAGCTCAAAGGTATAACAACATTTCCTTCCCATCTTTCCTACTTATTCTTCAGTGAAGTGTATCACTTCTGCAAATGTGTGACTGACATCAGTAGCTAAAGGCAGACGTGGGGTTATTTCTACACTAAAATCAAGGATGGGAAGAAGGGTGATTGTAGCATGTGTCATGTCCATGACAGATTTAATCTAGCTAGTGTGGGTATTCATAGCAGCAAAATATGGCTATGGCAGCACAGGCTTCAGCACAGGTTGTTCAAACTAATGTGGGATTCTATATGGGCAGCTAGTTGATGTCTGTATTGCTGCTGTTTCATTGCTACTACTGTAGTATGAGAGCCCGCTAGATTAAAGCCACTTTAAATATGGCTACATATGTTTCAATCTAACTGCAGGGTAGCGATAGCAGTACATTGTGCAGACATAACGCAACCTCCCCATGTACCTATGACAATGCACCATTCTTACAGATACTATTTAGAAAATTAAATATTTAAGTTGGCAATCACTTTGATGAGTATCACTTTTTAACTCCTCCAGAATGTTACAGAGAAATTAGCATGCATTGCAACTATCACACTTCAGTACCTTAACAGTAGCCCTGAAATTTTGCATACCTATCTTAAACCCTCTTCACAGACTCAGAACCTTTCCTTTATTTGGGACTAGTCCAAAAAGGAAAATTTTTTGAGATAATGATGTGGCTCTAACATTCTCTCCCAGACGACAGATTTCCAAAATGTGAAAGGTTATTGCCAGGAAAGATCTACAAATGATTGTGACTCAACGACTTAAATACAATCCCAATATGGGTCTGATGCATTTTTTTTTCCTTACCTAACTTGTCTGAGCCGTTGGCCAAAAAACTGTAATCAGCTTTGGGTTTTTTGTGCCAAAAGCAGGATAGGGGTAGCTTCATATGTGATGAACCACTCATGTTTAATCGAAATTCCAGATTTGGATTTTGAGACAGCTGGAAACTTTTACTAAGTACTGGCACTTATAAAAACTTTAGTTGGACTCAATGAAACAGCATCACAGTTTAAAGGAAGATAAAATAATCAGAGGATCTTTAAAGATTAAGAGAAAGTTCATCTTATTTTTTACCAAAGTAGCCTGAACACAGCCAGAAAAGTTAATCAGATAACAGTTGAAGAGAATCTAAATTTGCGATCTATACTAAAATCTGAAAGAGGCTGCACTTGATTTTCATGTAATATATTTTTTTACCTAATGAGAAAATAAATACTATACATATACAAATGGGAACTTAACATTGCATACCTAGATCGGCACCTAAACATGCAGTCAGTAATTTGATATATGGAATGATTTGGTAGCCTAGCTTTAAGGTTATGTTTTTTTGGCCATATTTTTCAGTAAGGCGCCCTCAATTTTTACTCTATTCTTTGTTGAAAACAGACACTGTGCATGAATTTGTCCACACATCATATGGGAGATTTTGTTTAGGAACCCTTAGTCTTATTTTGTTCAAGTCAGGAAGCTGCTCTGAATCTAGAAGATTAGTAGTCAATGAAAAAGAAAAGCATAATACTGATTTACAAAAGAATACAGAACACATTATTCATAGTGGAGGGAAACCTCAAAGGAAGGTTAATAACATCTAAGGTAAGCATTTACTAAAAAAAGAAAGCTTCACATATATTTGACACAGTGGATTTGATTTTGCCACTTACATCTGTGATCATTTTCCCCCTGGTCTTGTTTCTTTCCCTGTGGTTGGCGCGTTTCTGTTTCTGCTGCAGAACTCGTTCCCTGGTGGTGCGATATTCCAAAGCAAATTCACTTATAATTTTGCAGAACTTATTAATATTGACTTCACGGATTGCGTAAGGAGGATGGCCCATAAATAACAAAAATGCATGGAACCTGAAAAGAAAACAAATTAATTACAGCTTTAAAAATGAAAAAGCCTGGATTTCAGGAAAATAGATTCCAGGTGATCCATTTATTGTCTTATGAGCTCTCTTTTTTTTTTCATGCTGTGAAGTTTTCATGGATGCCTTAAACATCACTGGCATGGTTTATAATTAAAAACATAATGCAAATAAATGGCTAGTCTATGATAAGTTCATCCCAACACATTTTCCCATGCTGATATAAGAGATAAGATGTTTATGGAGCTCCATTCATTTTATTTTACTAATTTGGTATGTGCATGAACAATTTCATTTCAGATATTGAAAAAAAATATTTTGTTTTAATTCCATTTGTTTGTATTAAGCAACTTCAAAGAGGCAGTTAAGAAAGTTGGGGAAAGTCTAGACAAGAAGAATGAAGATTTACAGGCTAGCAGCACAGGAAAAGAAGTATTTCTAGTTCAAAAAAGAAAACCATAAAATGTTGTAACATCCAAATACTTTTAGTCTGGGGCGCTTTGAGTTCACATCTTTATTGTTGATTCAGTTTTATTCACAATGTTTTCTATTATTTGCAGCTTTGCTGCTGCTTCTGTACCACATTATTCACAATAGACTGTTGAATGTATAGATCTTTGTGAATCTATTTATCTATAGTATCCATGCTGATTAGAACACTCATTACAATGAAAATGAAAGATATGATTAAATAAGGTATCTTAGAGAGGCTTAGAATAATAATTACATTATATAATTTAAAGTAAAAAAAATACTGTTCTACTTATTTTCAAATCCAACACAATATATGTGAATAAACCCAGTAGGAAACTTGCGAGTTCCTGCTTTCATGAGTACTCGGCTATATCTGGGGTACTACTTAGAAGGTGGTATGGCCAAGCTTCCCATGGACCCATAAAGTTTGTTTATAGCCACCAGTCCTGGCTCTCAGTGTTCTGCATTGTTATTTATCTCCAATTTACCCTTCAATGTCTTCTCAGAGCCCAGCAAACAGTGAAAGTGTTGGTAATGCTGCTAGACTATACCGATCTCCTGTGATTCGGCACATTCTTTGGTTTGGCACCCATCAGATCGCAACGGTGCCAGACAAGAGAGATTCAACCTGTATTTAAATCATCAGTTAATCATGAGTTTATGAATCTGAAAATATACCAGCAGTGGCACTTGTGTGTATATGAGCACTAGCAGATTGTACAAGTTATGTATAATTCTAGTTCCAGATACAGATCTTGTTCCTCAATCTTTACTATGGCAAATATCTAATTAAAAACAAAAGGAAATTTCCTGAGTATTTTCTAAGGGATTTCACCATAGCATGTAGTAATATGTAAGAAAATAATTGTCAGTCACAGTTTTTCTAAGCAGAAATGCATTATTCAGCTGAAGTTAGGAAATATCTGGAACAAACGAGTATCTGTTATAAAGAATTCACAACAGATATGTTAGTAGGCATGCTTCTTGGAATGTGGTTTGAAGCACACTGAAATAAGTCATTGAAGTTATTCCCATCAGTGCCCTTGTGCTGTACCTGTTAATTATTCTTCTGTGAACAATCTTCAGAATTATGATTCTTTCTGCACAGTCTTTAAGGAACTCAGACATTTTTTGCTTCAGATTTGGCTTCATTTCATGCTTTGCTATAGCCTTAAGGTGATCCCAAGATGCTTTGCACCTTTTCTCCATCTGACATAAGTTGTCCTGAAGTTGTTCAAAGTCAACCTAAAAACAAGTGAGGAAATCAGCCACTTCGATCTCAAATACCACAGCAGTAAGCATGGGAACCTGAACTGTTTCATCTTTATACAACAAGGAGGTAGGGAGGGTGATGTAGCTTCAGCGAGACTGCTATATACATTAATAAAATATAAACATTTGTCTGTGTCTTTACCCTCAATATAAGCATGTGAAATATTAGTCAGAGAAATTCTGAAACACAAAGAAATATAACTATGTTTTTTTGCCATATAGATGTAATATCTAAAGAATGACTTAATCTTCTGCTACATTTATATAAAATGTTTTAGTAGATCCTCCTCTTTGCAGTCAAGTGTTCTAGGATGGTGATTTTCCAACTTTTTTTCTTATGACCCAGTTGAAGAAAATTGTTGATGCCCGCTACCCAAGATAATTTGACTAAAATATGGGGTCTGGGATAGGGCTGAGGACGAGAGCTTTGGGATGTAGGAAGGGGCTCCAGCTTTGGGGGAGGGGTCAGGGCTGGGACAAGAGGGGCTTACCTTGATTGGCTCCCCATCAGCGCTATAGCGGGAGTGCTAAGGCAGGCTTCCTGCCTCTCTTGGCACCGCAGACCATGCTGTGCCCCAAAAGCAGCCAGCAGGAAGTTCCCAGCCAGTGGAAATGTGGAGTTACTGTATAGGGCCGGGGCAATGCACAGAGACGTGTGTGCTTCCCCACGATCTAGGAGCCAGGCCTGCTTCTGGGTTGCAGTGCAGTCTGCAGTGCAGGACAGGCAGGTAGCCTGCCTTAGCACTGCCACTGATCACCAGATCCTCCTGCAGCAACGAAACCCAGTGCCTGACATTCCACAACCCAGTACTGGGTTGCAGCCCATAGTTTGAAAACCACTGCACCAGGGACTATCAGAAAATGTGTGCATACACCAAGGCAGCAAAAGGGATCTATCTATCTAATATGTCTGCCAATCACAAAAATGTCTAGATGCCAATGTTTCCCCTTGGGTAATTCCCTTTCTCATGCAGTATTTTGTTGAAAGACTATGGTGTATTCCAAATGGTCAGTTCACGTGCCAGAACGTCAAGTTTTATTCAGAAGACGTGTTATCTAGTGATCTCAGTACAAACTTGCATCTCTTGATTCATACTATGACATTGTGCGCTTATAACAAGAGCTTTCTAATAGTTTGAAAGTCTGTGTCAACACCGTTAAAATAAATTATTACATCCTCAGTAACACTTATCAGGAGGGAAGCCAATAAATTCCATAAGAAGGTGAAACAGAGGTTCTCTCTTACTCATCAACCAAAAAAGGTGTTCAAATTGGAGTGGTTGACACAAGCCATTTTCAATATGTTTCTAAAAACAGGGGAGGATGCATGAACTATCCTATCACAGTACGGCGCACACACAAAACAAATGGAAACAGCAGAAATCTCCAACGTAGTCCCCTTGACTTCCCAAGGAAGAATACATTTATTTTCAAACAATAGTTCAAAATAGAGATGAGCCTAAGCCATAAAATACAGATTTAGATTCAGATTCCAAACATGCCAGAATTTGCAGATGCTTATGCCTGGTATTTTGGCCCATTTCTTATTACAAAACAGAAAACAGTACTATATAAGGGGTTTCTTCCTGCTCATAGGATCTGAAGGAAATGAAGCTTTGTAAATGTTATTTTCAAAGGTTTTTAATTAAATATATCTGATGCAGTGCAGCTATTCATTAATTTTAATTGCTTTTGTGATAAAGGAAACTACTGTTCCACAACAGTACATACAGTGTTGTGACAAAACTTAGCAATATATAATTTATCATATACAGTAGGAAATTCATATTTGTGGTCACATGTCTGTGACCAATTTTATAACGTGGACCACATACAGAACAAGACATTTTAAATGACTGAAGAAGGTAGTATAATCACATACACTAAAGAGTGAAATAATGGTGTCGTTGAAATCAATGGGAATTTTTGACATTGACTCCAATGAGGCTACATTACATTCATGGTATTTATGCCCAAAGACATAGCACAATCTCATGAGGTTTAGTGAATTCTGATTTGTATAACTGTTACATATTTCATATGTTCTGCAAAGTTATTTCAAACTTTTCTGTGTTGAGCAAATTAATCTTATTTTATATTTTATCATTACTGGTTTAAATCTGAAATCAGCCTAAACTGAAAAGCTGGATCAAACTTCTTGTGAATTCTAGGAAAGTTCAGGTATGACCCCCAATATAAACTGTGACAGGGCATCTGCCCCACACTGGCCTAACAAGAGTTAAACACAGCCCTGGGAGAGGGCTGAGATTGTGGAGTCTGTAGCTGTGGCATGTATTAGCCAATTAGGGCCCAGCTGAGGGCTGTATAAATGATGGTTCCTAGGGTGCATCTACACTGTGGTGCTATTTTGGGATACTTTCAGTATCCCAAAATAGTTATTCTGCATCTCGACAACATGCCTGTTATTTCAAAATAACTTTCTAAATAACAGGTGTGCTTTCCGACATCCCTGTAAACCTCCTTCTATGAGGATTAAGGGACATTTTGGAATAGCGGGTTATTTCGAAATACACTCAATAATCTACACAATTTGCATAGCTCAAATTGCGTAGCTTATTTCGAGCTAAGGGTGCAATATAGAAACACCCCTGGAGAGACACAGGGTATGTCTACACTACAAAGATAGTTCGAACTAACGGACGTTAGTTCGAACTAACTTTAATAGGCGCTACACTAGCGCTCCGCTAGTTCGAATTTGAATCGAACTAGCGGAGCGCTTAGTTCGAACTAGGTAAACCTCATTTTACGAGGATTAAGCCTAGTTCGAACTAGCTAGTTCGAATTAAGGGGTGTGTAGCCCCTTAATTCGAACTAGTGGGAGGCTAGCCCTCCCCAGGTTTCCCTGGTGGCCACTCTGGCCAACACCAGGGAAACTCTATGCCCCCCTCCCGGCCCCGGACCCCTTAAAGGGGCACGGGCTGGCTACGGTGCCTGTGCCAGGTGCAAGCCTGCCAGCACCCAGCCAGCAGACCCTGTACCTGGCACGGCACAGAGCCACCCACCCGATGTCCCCCGGCCCACCCCCTCTTCCCGGGACCAGGCTGGCGGCTCCCGGGAGCTTGCCTTGGACCGCAAGAGGCGGGCAACTTCCTGGGCTAGTGCGGAGATCGTGGACCTTGTCCACAATCTCCGCACTAGGCACAGGAAAGTGGCCGGCTAGGGCAGGAGAGCTGCCAGCCTGGCCACCCAGGAGCAGGTGTGCATGAAAATCAAGGGGGTCCACTGAGACCCCCAACCCTGAGCCCTGAGCTTACAATGGCCGTCCTGGGTCAGACCAAAGGTCCATCTAGCCCAGTAGCCTGTCTGCCAACAGCGGCCAACCCTAGGGACCCTGGAGGGGATGGACTGAAGACAGTGACCAAGCCATTTGTCTCGTGCCATCCCTCTCCAGCCTTCCACAAACTTTGGGCAGGGACACCACTCCTACCCCCTGGCTAAGACTACTCCATGGACCCAAC
The DNA here is from genome assembly GCF_052426305.1 of Pelodiscus sinensis. Taxonomy (NCBI): domain Eukaryota; kingdom Metazoa; phylum Chordata; order Testudines; family Trionychidae; genus Pelodiscus; species Pelodiscus sinensis. The sequence goes on from NC_143053.1 coordinate 154,981,868, forward strand.
CTCCATGACTTGATCTCACTTCTCTTTCAACTCTGTTCTAATTGTAGCCTTCACAGCCTCCTGCAGCAAGGAGTTCCGCAGGTTAACTATTTGCTTTGTGAAGAAGAACAACTTTCTGTTACTAGTTTGAAGCCTGCTACCCATTCCTTTCCTTTGGTGTCCTCTAGTCCTTCTTTATGGGAACTAATGAAGAACTTTTCTGTATGCACCGTCTCCACCCAACTCCTGCTTTTAGAGACCTCTATCCTGTTCCCGCTCCATCTCCTCTTTTCTAAGCTGAACAGTCCCAGTCTCTGTAGCCTCTCTTCATCTGGGACCTGTTCCCAACCCCTGATCATGTTAGTTGCCCTCCCCTCTCCCAGCCTTTCTCTTCCCCTCTCCCACCTCCTTTTCCCAGTCTCCCCCAGTTTTGTTCAATAAAGACAGAGTCAATGTTGGAAGAAACGTTATCTTTATTTTGTACATCAATAAGAAGGGGGGCTAGGGAAGGGTAAGTGGAAGGAGGTGAGGGAGGAATGGGGTACGAGCCCCTGATGGGGAGGACTGGGCTGGCTCTGCGGGCTTCTGGGGATGGAAGTTCTCTTTCAGCCCCCCAATTGCCCCCTTTCCCCAGATGGCAGCCGGGCTGATGGCCGAGTGGTGTGATGTGCCCAGTATGGGTACTCCGGGCACTCCAAGCCAGGACTGCTTTGCAAGCGGGGCACCCCTGAGAACTGTCTGTCCGGGGTGGGGGTCGGGACCCTTTAAGCGCAGCCCTCAGCTAGCCTGAGACAGCATCTCCATGCTCTAAGTCCTCCTTTTATGCCCTGCCGGCACTGCTTCCGGCCATCCTTAAGCCCTGTTCAGAGTCCACTCAATGTGGACTTGCTAGTTCGAATTAGCAAAACGCTAATTCGAACTAGTTTTTAGTTCTAGACGCGTTAGTTCGAATTAGCTTAGTTCGAATTAACTAATTCGAACTAAGTTAGTTCGAACTAGCGCTGTAGTGTAGACGTACCCACAGAGAGATGCTTTTGCTCCAGCTAGGGAGCAGGAGGGACCTGCCTACCAGGGAAACTATAGGTGTCCAACCAGTTCTGAAGTAGTAGCCACTGGCTACTGCTATAATGAACTAGCCACACTCCACCGGCCAAATAGCCACATTGTTCAAGCGAACTAGCCACGCTCAACTGGCCAAATAGCCACATGTGGCTAGTGGCTAGCGTGTAGGACACCATGGCTACAGAGGCTTCCTGACACAGAGCAGTGCTGGGGAGCTCTGGCCAGGCAAACTCCCAGGCTGAGGCTTTGCTCTCAAAGCCTGAGACTATTGGGGCTGAAGGGAGGCAGCCAAGGCAGCAGAAGGCATCAGGTCACCCCCTTGCCAATGATGAGTGGCCTCAGTTTGCCCCAGTGGCAGGGGCTAGACTGCAGTTTGCCCCAGTGGCAGGGGCTAGATGACGACTGGCAGTGGGTTGCTGAGGCAAGGTGGGTAAAAGGGAGCTGAGGGTTCCCTGAAGCAGATAACCCCAAAGTGTGGGGGCACTGCGGCAGGGCAGTACCCTGAAGGAAGGGCTCTGCGGTCTGAGAGGTCCTGATACAAGGTGGAGAACAAACTGACAGAGTAGGTGAGACACTGGCCAGAAGGGGGTCCCAGGGCTGAACTGAGCTAATTCTCTGAGTGTTCAGCAAGAGATGCTGTGGCAGTGAGTTATGCCATGTTACACAAACTCAGGCACATCTCTGTAAGACAGACCTGTACCAGCGGACTGGAGATCGGATCTTTAATGGTAGCCATGGTGCTGATTTCAAGTCAGCGTGCTGTTTGAAAACTGTTTAGAAGCTCTCCTTTGCATTCCTGTGATCCTGATGCTATGTTGTGCAAGACTGTTCCCTCCTGTGCTGTACTAGAGCCGCTAAAGGCTTTCATAACCTGTGCCAGGTTGCATGAATCAGAAGGGACTGAAACAGAAATTACAACCCATTTCCCCCAGTCATGCTTCCTTTTCCCTGCCATGCTGGCAACAGAGAGGTCATGTGGCATGACCGCCCCAGTTCAGGCTCTCCTCCATACAATTATCTTGTTTATCCTGGGGTAATCCCTCCCTGGGCAACCATTTATGGCCAGGTTATGCTGACCCAGTAACTGCAATAAGGAAACTAGCTCAGGATTCAGACTACTTCAAAGTTGGATGAAAATGGGACTGGAATCCAAATTGTTCCAAATCAGCCCTATTTCAAGTGTTGGTGGATTGGACTCTGTGATTTTCATTTTTTTAAATGCATCCTTGACCTTGGTTCAAATTCAGGTTTGTTACAGATGGAATAAAGTTTTCAGCTCTATACAGTACCTACTGCTGAGAGTCATACTAACGGAGTTTGGCCATAAGAAATGTATTATTATTAAAAAGCTCCCTGATATAACCTGGTACTGATTTGATTCATTTTTGCTCTGACTTACAAAGTGATGAATTTTTCTTCTGCACAAGGAAATAAAAACATCCTTTGATCCAGTCTGCTATTCAGAAAAGCCCTGCAGGCGAGGCAGCTGTGGGGGGTTATATTTTTGTTAGGGTATCAATGCCTATTTAAAAAAAAATCCCTCAAGGTCAGTATTTTGACTGTTGATGACAAACATATTGCAGCTCACCACAGACTGGAAATGTAAAAAGCACAGAGTAGACAAAATACCAGTATCCCCATTAGAAATAAAAAGCAGCCCAGAAGACTGTAGGAATCAAAATTTGGGGTTGCAAAGAATTTTCCAGCCACAGTAGGGAACTCCCCCAATTCCTCTTCTGCACAGTGCAGGAATTTTCATTAATTTTCATCTTATGTTATAACAGCTTGTTTTGAAATCAGTGAGAGTTCTGAGTTACCAGGTTTGTAGAAGTCAAAGATTTGAAAGAGCAGGCTCCAAAGAGCAGAGAGTCTGGAGTGCAATTGGCACCTTCCTGTCCACTGTGGTCCTACAAAGCTCCAAGGCAGCCACGAAAGGGGTATTGCTAGTTGAGGAGTGGATGTGGCTGAAGAATGTGCTAGAACCTTTGCTTCAGTTTGAAGCTCCCAGTCTCTGGTAGAACCTCTGAAGGAGTGCAGCTTTTACCACCTGTCGTCCCATGGGGTGAACTAAGCTCAGCATGCTAGTGCTGCAAGCGCAAATGACTGAAACAAGAAAACCAAATGAGGGTACCTTGCCTGTATATTCTGAGCATGACTGAGGCTGATGTCAGAAGGAGAGTTGCCGGAAAGTATAGCAGATCACTATGGTCTCTAATATAACCTGGGCCACCAGCGCTCAAGAACCTGTCTTGAATGACTTGTCATTTTTAGGGGACAAAAATAATCCATGCCTGTAAAATTTTCAGTATTTGGAAGAGTAAGAGTTAAAAGTCCCATGAGACAATAATGCACATTAGTTTGTTTTTTACAATGTACTGTTTCCCCAGTTTACGTTTGTAAAGGTGTTCCCATGATTTCCAATAAATCCCTGGGATAAGTAGTGCTTATAAGTAGTGCTTATAAGCACTGAATCGGACAAATTGCCATTGGATACCTGCTATAGACTTTTAATACTTAAGGGGTTAAAGTGAAGATCATTTCACACATTATCAGCTTTCTTTTAAACATGTGCTATGGTCCAACAAAATGCTTCCCTAAAAGAGCCCTGACTAATGAACGTGGTAAAGTCACCAGATATTTAAAAAACAAAACATTTTGTACTTGCCGATCTGTTAATGGGATTTTTCCTATCTTTAACTCACAGAACAATTCTCTAAGCCACCAGACTTGGTAGGCAGGAATACAAAAATCTGAAAAGTTATTTAGAAAATTTGGAGTCTTCTAGAAAATGAGGTCAAATGAATACACGAGTCTACAGTATTAAAGCACCCACTGTGCAACATTTTAAAGCACTAAGATGGGCTTTTTTCAAGTAGCAAATGTATAAGCATACTGTTTTCTAATAGGGCATGACCTGGAGTGATACAAACACTGTCACTCTCAATATCCCTTCTTTCCTGGATCTGCCCCCACTTGTTCTGGTCTCTTATCCTTACTTCTGTCACTGTCCTCTTCTTTTGGTTTTATGGATTCTCCGCTCTTCCCATTTCTCTCGTGTACAGTTATCCCCTCAATTTCTGTCCCCTCCCTTTCCCCATTTACACTAACGGCTCTGTCTTTACTTATAGGCAGTACTGCAGGGAAGCAGAATTTGTCACAGAGCTCCCTTCAGGCTGGACAATTTGGTTATGGTTCACCCCTTCAAGTCATGTGGCTTGTTCTCATCTGCATGCATAGCTAATCCTACTGGCTGCTTTATAGTGAGACCAGAATGCTGGCCATACTTTCTACCTGACAGCTTTGGAGTGTCTTTTGCCACACAAAAGTTGTCAGTGTTCTCAAGTATGGATAGTACTTGGCTGCTATGAGGGAAGTGAATCCCCTTTCCCTCTGTGCACCCATTAACCACTGAGGTCAGATAATCTTTCTCCATTTCCTACCCTTTCTCGGTCAACCCAATCACGCTTTGTCTCACATATTCACCTCAGCTAGCACTGAACAAGGTAACTCTTTCTCAACTAATGAGGGAGCTCTAAACAATGTGCTGAGTTTCTCTGGCCATCCACTCCATTTAGACTGGCTATTAGTAACATCAGAAAGTGAATGGGGTGTATGCTGACAGAAAAGGCCTCTCTACCAATGCTCGTTACTTCTTTCCTAATGCATGAAAGATGAAAGGACTATGGAACTCTCTTCATCACCTATAAAAGTGAGGTTTCCAAGGAAAGTTTAAAGGCTGAAAGATGGCAAAGAAGTTTGCATACTTCAGTAATCAATGGCAACATCCAGCTCTGTATCACAAAGGAGGAACAAAAGAGTCAAGCAGTTAGCTTGAGATCACCGTGACTAAGTCCAAGATCCACTCAGAGCTCTGTATGTTACTCTGACCCATCTCCCATGCTCATCTTTTTGTGTATAGAAGGGAATACAATATTGAAATATTAAAGAAATAAAATGGGTGATTTATTTATTTAATATCTCCTTAAATAGTGTTGCAGTGTTGTGGGAGCCAGGCTGGTCCCAGGATGTTAGAGATACAACGTGGCTGAGGTAATAACTTTGAATGGACTAACTTCTGTCAGTGAAAGAGAAGAGACCAACAGACATTGGGCCAATAAAAATTATTACCTTACTCATATATGGTCAGCAATATTCTTACATTTGATGCATTCTTACTCCATTCTGGGATTAGTATTTGTTTAATGTTGCGTACTATCAAATAACTGCATATCACCCCAACGAGGTGTTCAGATCTTAAAGGCACATAAGTAATTTGGGGTCAGAATTAACAAGATTAAAAAGGGTATAGATAAAGGAAGAGTTATAAATGAGGACTGTTTACAAGTAGAGTACACATATCACAAAGCATAACATAGCATATTTCCCTGTGAGCTATTCGGTTCATACTACGTTCCCATGAGAGGCAGGGAAGAGAGAAGTCCTATCATCTCACTTCCAACATTGTATTTAAAGAAATGAAGTTACATAATTGTAGAGAAAGAGCAATGATTCATTTTCTTATTGTTGAAAGGAAACAGGAACAGTACCTGCTTCCAGCTGGAAGACAGCACTGTGACTAACATGGCATTTAGGTAGATTTCACATAAAAAAGCGTTTCCACAAGACTATGGAATAGGTAGCCTTGAGAGATCTACTGTAACAGTTTTATAATTATGCTTCATTGTATAAAGAAGAACGATGGTCTTTTCAAATGATCATTACAGTATAGTTTCAAATATCCCTCTTTTGCATTGTGTGCTATACATATCAATCAATTCTATTCTTCTGTTGCAATTAAATCTTTTCTGGATCCAGTTCAAGACTGCCATAACGATAGGGAGATCCTCCATCCTGTTTTTACTGGGACAGTCCCTTATTTAAGACCTCCTTCTGGCACACTGACTGTAGTGGGTTTGGGGGGAAGGGAGGAAGAGGAAGTTTAGCCACTAGCACTCAGGGCTTCAGCTGCTGAAGCCCCAAGCACCGGTGGCTCCACACCCTGCTTGCTGTGGATGGGGAACTGCTGACACTTGGAGCTTCAGCTGCTGGAGTCTCGAGCACCGGTGGTTCCTCCAGCTGTGGGACTGAAGCCCTGAGTGCTGGCAGTCCCCCCCTCCCGCTGTGGGGTTAAAGCTATGAGTGTTGCCCCCCCCGCCCGACCCAAGCACTTGGTGTCCCATATTTGGCACAGGGAAATATGGTCACTCTACATAGTGAGCACAACTCCTCAGATATTAAATATACTGCTCTTGCTTATGCTGGTAGCAAATTTTTCCCCTACAGTTACCTGAATATTTAGAACAGGGCTGGAAACCCCAACTTCAGGCCTGAGGTACAAATAAAATGTAAGGAAGCTCATAAAAACTCTTTGCCTCTCCCTATCTAGCGCTACTAACACCAGAACCAACACATTCACAAGTGACATTTTTCACTCTAACTTCACAAGTGAAATGATAATCTGATACACATGCAGACATAAAAAGTTATCGTCTCCCTTCACAGATAGGGTATCTTCTACCACAGACCACAGGTCGGCATGAGCTGTTTATAATTTTGGTCAGACAGATCATTTCCACATAATTACGGGGATGAGTTTTGATGTGGAACCCAGCATTCTCTTCTTCCTGCCCTTGTTCAGAGCCAAGGGGAGTTCGGAGCATTGAGGGAGAAAGAAATGAGCACAGAGGGCTTTCAACGATCAGTCAGATTAGGGCTCCTTGAAAAACACTTGCAATATTAATGAAGCATATGTCATTGCCACACACTGGTGGGCACCTCGTGTTTTGTTATACATTACCCACATACTTACAAACACCATTGTGAAGTTGCTATTACATAAAATCTACCCACTACCTTTTTAATCTTGTGTTTTAGGAGATGGCATGTAAATCATGACAGGATTCATTGTATCTAATTAGGAGTAGGGAGAAAAGTAAGATAAGATGCAGTTACTGCACTCCATTTGCTTAGAATATAGGTACAGAAAACTGGTAGGTAGATTTGCTATTTACTTATTTTTAATAAATAATTATAAAATATGATTACCTAAGCAAGTAACTGGTTAATAAATGAATAGACTGCATAACCTTACTGGTTCTTACCCGTTATTCTCATTTACTTGTATAGTGCTCAGCACCATTGTATCTGAATACCTTCCAAATTCTACAATAAATACACTAAACAATATCTTCACAAATCCTACAAAAACCCTCTGTGTGAACAGAAAACTGAAAGGGAACACTTTCTCAGTGGATGTCAACCTAACTGGGTTGCTTTAATGGTCAGTATGATTCTATGACACAGCTAATACTAAGAGCACTCATTTGACTTGCACTGTTAGGGTACGTCTAGACTATATGCCTCTGTCGCCAGAGGCATGTAGATTAGGCTACCAGGCATAGTAAAATGAAGCGGCGATTTAAATAATCGCTGCTTCATTTAAATTTACATGGCTGCTGCTCTGAGCCGACAAACAGCTGATCAGCTGTTTGTCGGCTCAGCGCGATAGTCTGGACGCGCAGGTGCCGACATCAAAGGTATTTGTCGACCATCCAGGTAAGCCTCCTGGGATGAGGTTTAACCTGGGTGGTCGACAAATACCTTTGATGTCGCCACCTGCGTGTCCAGACTATCGCGCTGAGCCGACAAACAGCTGATCAGCTGTTTGTCGGCTCAGCGCGGCAGCCATGTAAATTTAAATGAAGCGGCAATTATTTAAATCGCCGCTTCATTTTCCTATGTCTGGTAGCCTAATCTACATGCCTCTGGCGAGAGAGGCATGTAGTCTAGACGTACCCTTAGTGAACATAAAAACATAAGAATGGCCATACATCAAACCAAAGGTCCATCTAGCCCAGTATCCTGTCTGCTAACAGTGGCCAATGCCAGATGCCCCAGAGGGAATAAACACAATAGGTAATCATCACATAATCCCTCTCCTGTCATCTATTTTCAGACAAACAGAAGCTAGGGACACCATTCCTACCCATCCTGGCTAATAGCCATTGATGGACCTAACCTCCATGAATGTATCTAGCTTTTTTTGAACCCTGTTAATGTCCTAGTCTTCACAGCATCCTCTGGCAAGGAGTTCCATAGGTTGACTGTGTAAAGAAAAACTTCCTTTTGTTTATTTTAAACATGCGACCTATTAATTTCCTTTGGTGACTCCTACTTCTTATATCATGGGAACAAGTAAATAACCTTTCCTTATTTACTTTTTCCACACCAATTCTGATTTTATAGACCTCTATCATATTCCCCCTTAGTCTCCTCCTTTCTAAGATGAAAAATCCAAGTCTTTTTAATCTATCTTCATATGGGATCCATTCCAAACCCCTAATCATTTTTGTTGCCCTTTTCTAACCTTTTCCAATGCCAATATATCTTTTTTGAGATGATGCAATCACATCTGTATGCTGTATTCAAGATGTGGGCATACCATGGTTTTATATAGAGGCAATAAGATGTTCTCTATCCCTTTTTAATCGATTCCTAACATTCTGTTTGCTTTTTTGACTGCTGCTGCACACTGAGTGGTTGTTTACAGAGAACTATCCACAGTGACTCCAACATCTCTCTTTTGAGTAGTTGTAGCTAAATTAGTCCCCACCATATTGTATATGTAGCAAATGAATGAATGAATGAAAACAATACTACCAGGTACTTACTTTTTCCAGATAAAACGCCTACATCTCAATCTCTCTTTCTCTCTCTCCTTCCCTGCCCAGTTATAGAAGCCATCTGGGATATTGCAGTTAATTCTTCAACACTGCTCCCACTAACCTGTTTTACTAACTGGAACAACTGTTAGTGTCCTTATATGTGGCACTGCATTTGGCAGAAATTGTATAGATTTTTTTTGTCTTAAAATCCATGTGCAAAATATACTTTCATGGTAAAGGGTATTATACCCAAATACCCCTCCGTGCACAGAGACAAGAACAGATATCACTGAGCCTAAGCTTGAAGCACCATTTGTCCTTCCCTTCTCTTCTCTATCATTGCCACCCTGGCTATGGGTAATATTTCTCTCAGAAAAAGCCATATGATATCAGAAAAGCATTTGTGCTTCACCCACCCCCTTCTCCCCATAAATCCAAGATGAGTCCTTTGGCTCACTCTGCAACTAGTTGCAGACTTCCTGTCCCCCCTGTGTATGTGTCAGTATAATCAGCAGTTCTTTCCTGAAAGTAATTGCTACTCCCTTGTGTATATTTCTCCCATTTCCTCATGCTTATTCTTCAAAATCACCTGCTCTACCAATGTCTAATATCAGCGAAGTAATTTGGGATTCTTGTGGGAAGAATGAAACATAGCCTGTGATTGTGGTACTTTATAAATAAGTAAGAATGGGACAATTATAAGTTAGCTCTATGGAGCTGCCTTTAGACTTTCTGATGGATGGAGATAATTAATGGAGATTAGATAGGGGAATTTGTACAAGGATTTTTTTTCCCCACTAACATCAGTGGAATCCAAAGAAAAGATAAAGAATACAAACACCACCTCATCTTGTTACATTAAGAAGAACAGCATTGACAGAGGCACAAAAATCTGGCGACCTGAAACCCTGCCTTTGCATTAGGTATATCAATACTAGGCCAATACCAGCAGCAGACAAACAGATTTTTTTTAAAAGGGAAAAACAAAAGACATGTTTGTAAAGGCTTATTTATGTAAGACTTTTCTGAAGGACTGGTATTTAATTGATTCATTTATATGTGATATTATAGCTTTGTAAACAAAACGTGGCACAACTGCAATAGGTTAAAATGTCAATGGTCCTGCCCTACACAATTTTGTATGGTAATAATATGGAATTGTATTGTTTTAGACTGCTGTAGTGAGTTTCCACTCACCCCAATGTGTTCTCATCACCATTTCTGGGAACTACGATGTTGTTTGCTCCTTTGGAGAGGAGCCATAGGCTTTGCAAGGAATTTTATTGCCTTATTTCATGTCTTTTCAACTCTTTTTAGATGTGCCAGGCTGTGGGTTTCTTAAAAATAACATTTAGGGAATTCTCACAATGATGTTCATCCCAAGCTAAGGGATATCTCTGTTTTTCTACGTGATGGAAATTGTTTAATCTTTGTGGTTTGAGTATCCTTGAAGTTTTCGAAAGATGCTTATAAATGAACTTGAGCCCAAACTGCAGTGAAACCCTCAGTGTCAATTTTCCTAAACCAGATTGCACATGCTCTCTTCAACTGTTCCACTGAAGAGGAGAAGTTGGCAGACTTCCATGTCCTAATGCTTTGATTTGTGGTGGCTGAGATGAAGGGGAATAGAGCTTAATTCAGTAATCCATCACTGGTACAATATGTGCAGGAACATCACAAAGAGGAAAACCTTGGGCATCATGGGGAGGATTAAGGCCATAATTTCCCTAATTGTGATTTTGTCTGACCTTTTAGAATATCATCTGCTTTGGACAGGGCCACTTAGTGTAGGAAACCACAGAATGAAATTCTGGGTGCAGCTTTGTATGGCTTTGGATCTAGAAACTCTCAGAAAGTGCAAAAGCAGGTCAAGATTTCTTCCATTTCCCCAAAATGCAGGATACAGACTTCTTTCAGAGCCCAGAGATAAAAGTCTATGGCTACGTCTACACTACAGCTTTTGCCAGAAGAGGCAATGCAAATGAAGTGCAGATTAGCATTTTCTCATGCTTCATTTGCATAATCTCTTCTGGTCCGTTTTTGCGCAAGAGGTTTTTGCCCAAAAACAAGCAGTGTGGATGTTTCCTTTTTGCACAAAAATCCCCGGGAGGAAGGATCTTGCGCAAAAAGGAAACATTCACAACATGCACCTCTTGTGCAAAAATGAACCAGAAGAGATTATGCAGATGAAGCATGAGAAAATGCTAATCCACGCTTCATTTGCATTGCCTCTTCTGGCAAAAGCCATAGTGTAGATGCAGCCTATGATAGATTTTGGAGAATTAGTTCTCATGTCTTCAGCACTAGTTTTCATCTTTTTAGTAATTAACTGAGTCACAATTTAAAGTGTGCCTTTATGTCTTAACTCAAAAAAGAAGCAAGGAATACAAAAAGTAAATCAGTACAGTTAAATGGCAAGGCATAAGTGAGTTATCTGAGCTGTAAAGAGATCCTTTAGAAATTGGAAACCTAAATAATCCTACTGAAGCCAGTAATAAGGAGAATAAACTGTGACCGTCAACATAAGAAGAAAACTAGAAGACCTGTGATGGAATCTAAAGAATAAGTAACTAAAAGTATAAAAATAAATACCCCCAAAATTCTTCAAGTATATTAAAGGCAGGAATCCCAATGGAGAATCTATGTCTCTGGCAGATCACGTAGGATGAAAGGGAGAAATTAAGGAAGACAAGGATAAAGTTGAGACACTAAGGGTATGTCTACACTACCCCGCTAGTTCGAACTAGCGGGGGTAATGTAGTCATCCGCAGTTGCAAATGAAGCCCGGGATTTGAATTTCCCGGGCTTCATCTGCATGAAGCCGGCCGGCGCCATTTTTAAATGCCGGCTAGTTCGAACCCCGTGCCGCGCGGCTACACACGGCACGGAGTAGCTAGTTCGGATTAGGCTTCGGATTAGGCTTCCGAACTAGCTGTACGCCTCGTGGAACTAGCTTAATCCAAACTAGATACTCCGTGCCGCGTGTAGCCGTGCGGCACGGGGTTCGAACTAGCCGGCATTTAAAAATGGTGCTGGCCGGCTTCATGCAAATGAAGCCTGGGAAATTCAAATCCCGGGCTTCATTTGCAACTGCGGATGACTACATTACCCCCGCTAGTTCGAACTAGCGGGGTAGTGTAGACATACCCGTAGTGATTTCACATGCATCTGATGAAGTGGGTCTTTGCCCACAAAAGCTTATGCTCCAATACATCTGTTAGTCTATAAGGTGCCACAGGACTCCTGGTCGCTTTTGCAGATCCAAACTAACACAGCTACCCCTCTGATTCTTTGCATCAGTTTTCCCCACAGTGGATGTTAGAGAAATGCCTATCCCAGACCCTGCTCTATTCTGGTAATGAAGATGATATACTATGAGAGATTGAAGTGTCCAAAGAAAAAGCATTGGAACAAATCAATGCATTAAAAAGGAACAAATCACTCATCCCAGAACTTGTCCCAAAGTTCTGAAGGTACTTAAGAATGAGACGACTGAGCTGCTCACAAAATTAGGCATTCTCTTATTAAAACAAGCTACTATGTTGTAGGATGAGAGGGTAGAAAATGTACCCGTATTTAAAAAAAAGGTGTGAGGGTTGAGCCAGGAAATGACAGAGCAGCTTAGTAAATTGGCTGAAATAATATTAAAAATATAATTATAAAGCATTTAGATGATTATGATAGGATACAAGCAGCACAACTTCATAAAAATAAATCATGCCTCACTAATCTATTCAAAGGCTTTCAATGTGCCAGTAAAACAGTGGATAAACGAGAACAAGTAAATAAAATTAATTTAGACTTTCAAAAGGCCTCTGAAAAAGTCCCTCATAGAAAGCTAGTCACAAAATTAAGAAGTCGTGTGAAGTGAGGCAAAGTATTGTGACTGACCAGAAACTAGCCAAGAGGGAGAAAACAAAGCATGGAATAAACAGTCAATTTTCATCATGGCACAAGATTAAAAGCTGAATGTCACAAGGGTCTGTACTAGAACTTTTGTTGTTTAATACACTGACTAATATGTGGAAAAGAGGGTAAGCACTGAGAGGGCAAAATCTGCAGATGATCGAAATTTATTTAGATTATTCAACTTCAAAAGATTGTGAAGAACCTGAGAGATCTAATGAAACTAATTCAATAGGCAACACTGTGACAAATAAAATTCAATGTTGATAAATGCTAAGTGATCTACTGCAGAATGAGTAATCTGAACCACTCAGACACTTTGCTGAGTTCCAGATTAACTGTATCCATTCAGGGAAACACCTGGCCACCATTATGGACAGTTCCATAAAGACTACTGTAAAATATGAGTCAGCAGTCAAAAACCAAACAAAATGCCAGGGTGCTTAATGAAAGGGATGGAAAATAATATGGAATATATTAAAATGCCATTATATAAATCAAAGGTAGGGCCTCACCTGGAATATTGATTTAAGTGTCTTTCATCCCATGTAAAAAAAAAAAAAAGGATATAGAGAGGCTACAAACACAGATGTGAAAATAATTAGAGCATGGAAAAATGAAGAAGAAAGACTGAAGAAATTAGGGGATCTTAATTCAGCCAGTAAAATAAAAATAAAACAGAAAGTTGGCAAATTCCAAACTGATAAAAGAAAATACTTTCTACTTGATGCAAAATCAGACTGCGGAACTCATGATAACAAAGGTATCACGGAGAACTAGAACATGTCATCGTGTAAAAGAAGATTGTACATCGGTGTGCACAGCTGATATTGACCACTGCCATACACCAGATACTAGAATAGTACCCAACCCATTCCCATGTCTATAAAAAGTGATTCCGTAAGAACAGCATTCTAGATACCCATGTTGATTATCTCTCAGGCCATGTCTACACTAGGAAACTATTTCAAAATTACTAAATTCGACTTTAAAACTCCTGATTTAACAAATTCAAACTAGCGTATCGTCACTAAGGGGATGCATCAAAATTAGTCCGAAGTAGGCTCTGTTAGTGTGGACGTGTTACCTTGGACTTAGAGCCCCAGGAAGCACTCTGGGGCGCAGCGGGAGGCCTAAGTTTACATTAGCGTCACCAGAGCGTCCACACTAACGTTATTTCGAAATTACTGTTTTGGAATTAGCGTTACTCCTCGTGAAAAATAGGCTTACAGAGGTCGAATACCATGGCCCATTATTTAAATATAAATATTATTATATTAAAAATAATGGGCTTGGTAGTGTGGTTGCACTACTTATAAATTCGATCAGGGGGTGTTATTTCGGAATAAGTTCCTAGTGTAGACCAATGATTCCATATACCATGCATGCAATTTAAAATGTAAAATATCTTGTTTCTAATTTCCAGGTCAGAAAATTCAACTTAGGCTCTGGGAGTTGAGTTGAATGGTTTCCATCATGCATGTCACTTTCAGTACTAAAAGTTCTGAAGACTAAATTTGTCCTTACTGGCAACTGTGCAGCCCCCTATGCAGGGATGAAAGTAACATAATTTCATACGGATAAAGTCGTATCACAACCTCCTGGGGGGAAAGAGGGGGGAAGAGGGATGCCTCAGGGCAGGGAGTTGGAGAGGGAGGTTGCCATACAACAGTACCTGTAAAACATTTAAGTGTGGGATAGAGCGCGGGGGGCCGGGAGGGGGTGGAGGGGGGAATCAGGACAGAGGATTGGGGGGAGGTGTAGAGTGGTGCAGGAGTTAGGGCAGGGGGCTGGAAGAGTGGGGGACTCAGGGCAGAGTTCCTTATGCGCCACACAAATTTGGACTCCCTTCACTTTTACTGTTCAAAATCAGTAAAAGATGCACAAAAATGCAGTAAAAGAATTAAAGATGCACGAAGTTGCTGTAGCCATGCTGGTCCCAAGAGGGAGAGAAGATGGATGGGCTAAGATCTTAGGTAGATAACAGCCAGGCATTCAAATATCACAGATTACACCGTCAAGAGAAAGTCTGGGATATATACTTTAACACACTTAAAACCACTATAACCACTAGGACACTTCACTCCACAGACCAGGACACGCCAACTCAAAGTGGCATCTGGTTCTGCAAGAACAACAGATGCAAAACCTAAAGAAATATCTCCACTGCTACAATGATGACCATCCCCCTCAACACACCTTCCAAGCTCCAGGGTTCTACACATGCCTATCACAACGTGTATTTCATGCACTAAATACCCAATAATAACGATATGGTAAAAGCAGACAATCACTGCATTTTTAATGAACTCACACAAATGATAAAAGATAAACACTGTATCATCTGTGGGCGAACATTTCTCACAAAATGATCAGCTTATATCTGTCCTCTCAGTCTTCATCCTCAAAGCAAACCTGTGACAATTTCAAAAGGTGAGCCTGGGAACTTAATTTCATTCATCAGCTAGACACTAAAAATCATGGACAGGACAGACACCCTGGATTTATAGCTTCTTACAACAATCTGTAACCCATTAACCCCGTCTCTCCCAGCTTTTTGTTTTTTTGGCTTTACTTACTATGAGTGGAGAGGTTGTAACTGACTATTTTCACCTTGAATGTTTCCTTGAAATATGTGTTCATGACTTATGCTAAACAGTCATTTCAATTTTGCATTAGCTGTGTCACTCTAGGTATGTCTATATGGGGATTAAAGCCATGTGGAATGACTCCAGCTAGCCTGGATCAGCTGACTTGTACTCAAAGGGTTCAAGCTGCAAGTCTTAAAGTTGTTGTGGAGACATTCAGGTTCAGGCCAGGTGCTGAACTCAGGGCCTCTGACCCTCAGCGGGCTGACGGCCACCATGGGTCCTACAGCTAGGTGTGTGCGGGGCCCAATGCTGTGCCCCAGAAGGAGCAGGCCCTCCCCATAGCATGCACTCCCACCAGTGCTCAGCTCTACGTGGAGTGGCAGCGCAGCACTCTGATGCCAATTCAATGGGAACCAGGCACCCTGGTCTCTTTAGAATCATTGGGGCCCAGAACAATGCCCCCTCACCTCCACGTTCACGAGCCTGTTGATCTTCATCGGGTTCCAGAACTTGGGCTCTCGAGCCTGAATATCTAACATGACCCGTTTTCAGACCCAGAGCCTGAGCCCTGTGAGTACAAGTCAGCGGACCCAAACAAGCTGCAGGTTATTTAATCCCCATGTAGACATAACCTGTCAGAACATTCCCCAGATCTGATGAAGAGCTCTGTGTAAGTTCGAAAGCTTCTCTCTCTCACTTACAGAAGCTGGTCCAATAAAAGACATTACCTCATCCACCTTGGTTCTCTAAAACCCTTCTGAAACAGTTAGTTGTTTTAAAAGAAAAAGAAAAAACAAACAGTTTATCTTGGTCTCTTGATGAGTTTGACATAATTAAATCAACATATTTACTTAAGAAAATAGTGTCCTCAACATCAAAAAATAAACACTGGGTGATATCAATAAAATCAAATACTAGCCTGAAAGTAAATAAGGAAAAAATCACATGGTTACATCTATAATTTCTGTATCAGAAGGGTAGTTTTAGTCTAGATCTGCAAAAGCGACAAGGAGTCCTGTGGCACCTTAGGGTATGTCTACACTACCCTGCTAGTTCGAACTAGCGGGGTAATGTAGGCATACCGCAATTGCAAATGAAGCCCGGGATTTGAATTTCCCGGGCTTCATTTGCATAAGCGGGGCGCCGCCATTTTTAAATCCCCGCTCGTTCGAACCCCGTGCCGTGGAATGAGGAGTAACGATAGTTCGAACTAGGAAGCCTAGTTCAAACTACCTAGTTCGTGCCGCGTGTAGCCGCGCGGCACGGGGTTCGAACGAGCGAGGATTTAAAAATGGCGGCGCCCCGCTTATGCAAATGAAGCCCGGGAAATTCAAATCCCGGGCTTCATTTGCAATTGCGGTATGCCTACATTACCCCGCTAGTTCGAACTAGCGGGGTAGTGTAGACATACCCTTATAGACTAACAGATGTGTTGGAGCATAAGCTTTCGTGGGCAAAGACCCACCTTGTCAGATGCATCTGATGAAGTGGGTCTTTGCCCATGAACGCTTATGCTCCAATACATCTGTTAGTCTACAAGGTGCCACAGGACTCCTTGTTGCTTTTGCATAATTTCTGTAGTAACAATAACATATAGATAATGACAGCTTCAGTGATTTCTAAAATAACTGTTGATAGTTGTATCAAAACACAATAAAGACTGTGAATTTGTTTCAAGTTTATGGATGATGTAGTAGCATGCTTGCTGCCTGACAGGTAGACAAAGATACAGCCAGAAAGAGCAGAGTACCGGTACCTTTAAAATTCCATAAAAGTGACATGACAAATCCACATGCATAAGAATCATTGTGAGGAGGAATGAAAAAAAATAAAAGCAAATACTTCTATGTTACATTTAAAACGTTTTTGTTTCTCACAGAGACTGATAAGATCCGTCATCTGTAGCAAATGCAAGGAGCTTTTCTTCTTTTGTTTTCAGACATACCTTGGCTGACCTAGTGATGGCCCCGATTTCTGAATAGAGATCTGTGCTGTCTGGGAATTTTTCCACCACCATAGTGCAGACATGGTGCAGGAGCGACTGCTTATGCACTGTGTCCTTGACTTCTGGAACCTTCTCGAGGTAGCTTAACTCAAAAGCTTTGGCCTGTGTAGAAGAGGAAATTTTTTAAAAAAATAGTTAAGTTTATTTTGTCCATGCAGATCTCCTCAAAGAAAACATTTTAGTAAGATATACAATGTGGCTGTGTCTACACTGGCATCCCTTCCGGAAAAGGGATGCTAATGTAGCACGTTGGAATAGGCAAATCTGCTGGGGATTTAAATATCCCCCGCGGTATTTGCATTAACATGGCTGCCGCTTTTTTTGAAAGTAGGAATAAGAGATCCTCCGGAAAAGGCTTTATTTTCCGGAGAATCACGTCTAGACTGGCGCTTTTCTACAGCTTATCTCCAAGCTGGAAAAAAGCGGCAGCCATGTTAATGCAAATACCGTGGGGGATATTTAAATCCCCTGCGGATTTGCCTATTCCAACGTGCTACATTAGCATCCCTTTTCCGGAAGGGATGCCAGTGTAGACACAGCCTGTGTGAGGAGTGAGGGGAAGAAGAGTATTCTCTTTTAAAATAATACTAAAGCAGGAAGACTACATGAATCTTGCTGACACCATTTTACATTCTTCTGAAGAGTCAGTAGATATCTAGACCATTTCATTTTTCAATGAAAAGAACAAAGTGGTGATTCTTGTAGTGTGAATCAAAAATGACCTGACTGTGGTCAATGGAGTTACATTGGCATCAAACTGGTGCGTGAACAGTGCCTGATCCCAAATCTCTCTGAGCTTATTTGGAAGTGGGAAAATAGTATTCATGAAACATACAATGTAAGTTTTGTTTTTTTAATTCTGTGTACGTGTTAGAAACACATATTTACTGGGTAAAAAACGTAACACAAGATACAGAAGTTCATGAGGAAAATCTGTGATAACAGTGATAAAATAATAGGGTGACAAAAGCTTACATTGGTTCCATTTAGAAAGTTCCCAATGGCTAGTAAAGTAGAAAGGATAAATCCTAAGGTTTTATTATGCTCCAGCTGGTCCATTCCTTCCTTCAGGTCTAACAGTGGTTCTGCAACTTCCTGTTATTAAAACAAAACAAAACAAAAAACAAAACAAAACAAAACAAAGACTGTAGGTTCTCATAGATCCTTCTGTCCTAATTCTATGCTTTAGATTAATTGTTACAAAAGTTCTGAACAGTGACCCTGCAGAGGGGAGGCAGTTGTGTGGTGCTGGCTTGCTTCCTTGCTGCAGCTACTAAATCACATAAAAACCCCAGAAGATAAATATTCGTAAAGTTCGTGAAGTTGCTTATTCATGTAAGCAATTGGTGTCCTTGTCACAGGGATGTTATGGATTGCAAACAGGAGAAGCTCCCACTGCAGAAGGCTGCTGTGTTTAATTTAGAGATGTAAAAATCTCCATTAATGAAAGGTCTAAATTTGAACTTTCGTGATCTTTCAAGAGCAAAGAAAACCTAGAATACTTGGTAACTTGATCATAGAATCATAGAATATTAGGACTGGAAGGGCCCTCGAGAGGTCATCGAGTCCAGTCCCCTGCCCTTGATGTCTTTGATCTGCCTCTACAGGTCCCTACAAACGGTGGCCACCTCTGAGATGCAGATGTGACTACTTCTGTAGATCAGTCTGTTACTTTAAGACTAAAAAAAAAACCCACTGCAATGTCAAGATTTACGAAACTGATCCTCTGATTTTAACCATTTAACTTGCAAACTCTTAATGTGCCTCCTATAACTAACATGCTAGTTATCTGTGAGCAAGTATATAGATTGAGAGACTTACAAACATAAATTGTGCTTCACTATCTCAGGAAATGGATTACATTATATAGTTCAAAGGCAGAAAGAGACAGTAACTGAAATAAATGAGCTTATTTATGTATGGCCAGGGGCTGTTTACTTTATACATACAATAAGGTACATACAGTTCTCAATCCTTTCTATCAGGAAATTTAATCTCAGTCATCTAATAACCAGCACTCTTTCTCCAAATTATTACTCTGTTTATGATCCGAGGAGCCAAAAGTAAGCCTCGGTACTTCAGGCTGAGTAGTGAAACAATTGAGACCATCTCTGCCTAGAGGACACATGATGGGTTATTTACAGATTATGGGGATATTTTATCATAAACATGTGTAGGGAGCTTCAAGAGACTATGCATTAACAGTCATTATGTATTACCATTTTGTGTAAATCAAAAGAAAAAGGAGTGTTGGACATTTCATATTAGACATATTGGCAGGGGCGAACAAATTCAGAGATGATGTAATTTACACATCAGAATATGAGTGTAAGGAAGTCTAAGATATTGCCTACACGCACAAACACATACAAATCTTGCACCAGTTTAAATGTATGTCTACGTTATGGTGACTAGGACAATGTAGCTATGCCAGAATAATCCCCCAAGTGAAGACAGCCATTTTCTGATGGAAGAGTTTTTTTCCCATTACTGTAGGAACACAACTTCCTCAAGCAGTAGTAGCTAGCTATGCAAGTGGAAGCATTTTTCTGTTGACTTGGCTGAACCTACGCTGAGGGTTTGGTTGGCTAACTATTGTGCTCAGTGTTGTGATCTTTTTTCACACCCCCAGCCAACATAATTATCTTGAACTAAGTGTAGACCAGCCCCCCCCCCCCAAAATTGATTTAGTTAAACTGGACAAACCTCTATGTGGACACTGGTTTAAACTGGTTCAATCTTATATTGAGTTAGCTTTATTTGGCAAATAATGGAAATAAGCTAAACCAATACAGTGCATTTTTAAACTCAGGGACGTTCACAGGTTTAACTAACTTGTTTTAAAAACTGATGTAAGTTCAGCATGTATGTGTGTATAGATAAGTCTTAAAATGGAGTCACTTACTTAATACTGGGCTAGATAAAAAAAGGTAGTTCCTCACAAGATTGTGTTAGACAGAGAAAGTCTGCCTCAGTAAAATTAATGTACATTTTCATCCAGCCAAGTCACGTGTAAATTGTATCATTTTAGAATTCTTTATATACATCTGCTGATTATTCTTATTTATTATTATTTGCATATAGGTAGTGCCTATAGGCCAAGAAGAACAGGGCTCCTCTGTGCTAGGCACTGTACAAATAGTGTAATAGACGGTCTCTCCCATTAAGAATTTACTATGTAAATAGATGCACACAGATATCAAAAATAGCAGAATTACTGTGGCTCAAATGTGATAAAACTGGATAAAAAATCAGGAAGTAGAGAATATGATATAGAAACAGCCAAACTCTAATTTCTGATGAAATTTGGGTCTAGAAACTAAAGTGCTAAGTTCAGCAGAAGAGCATCTTTTAAAAATGCGTAAGGAGGAAAATCCTTAACGGGAGGAAATTTGCAAAATCCAAGGGCAAATCTGCATTCTAATACATTGTTTCTTGCATTTCTTTTCAGCATGGGAAATCATAAAGCTCAACAGGGAAATAGAGGTTTTGTATTGACTGAGCTACTACTGACTAGGCCTCAGATCAAGGATCAAGCTTATTCTAAGTATAATATCAATGAAAGTAAAGTACAGGTTGAACCTCTGTGATCCAAGACTCTCTGGTCAGCAACTCCCTGACAGGACCACAGATGTTGCTGGACCAGAGAGCCCCAGTCATAGGGGTTTCAAATATTACCAAAGCATCAAATAAAAAAACTTTTTGAAAGTTACCAATGTATAAAATCACCCAAACAATGTTGAGTCTTCCTCATCAATAATCTACCCTGCAGATTGCATCAGCTTGCAGAAACAATTCACAAAATATTTCTATGGCTTTTTGAATGAATAGTGCACATCCACAAGTGCAGCAATGTTGTGCCTATATCCAAGTAATTCTGTTAATGAGCAAAATTAGAAAAAATCTGAAAGACAATCATGGTTTTTTTTATGTTCAGTAATTTACAATAGCAATAACAATTTTGAAGGGTCCCAGGGATCTTATCCATTAACCAGTGAATAAATATAATGATTAATCCTCTTCACTGGTTAGAAGCAGTTAGATCCTGTTACACTAAGTCTTCACGTAGGCAAAACTTCCACTTGTTTTTTGCCCAATTAATATCTAGGTAAGAAGTGAGCAAAGACTGGGCCCTCACCTCCAGGAAATACATTGTTCTTAACTCATTATCACCTAATTAGAGGAAGGAAGACATAACTGGTAACTATTTGTGTAAAAAAGAGCTAAAATGTTTCCTCTGCATCCACCCCATCTTCAGTTGGCCACCAAAACAAAAGCTAAAAATAATTCATACACAATACCCAGTCACGTAATAATAAAGATCGAACAAGCTGAAATAAGGACTTGAAATTGCCTGTCCTCTGACTAGGAGGTTTACCTTTTCCACTACTTCATAATCCATTTTGAAGGCCCAGAGCTGGAGTCTAGCAGAGAGCTCACTGATGGAGGAGAGAGTGAGAAGAAACTGCTCTGCACTACCCAGGGGGATGTCAGGGTTTGCCATCTGGGCCTCCTGGATCTTCTGTTTCTCTTCTTCTGTGGGAATCATAGTTAAAATTTTCTAGAAAGAAATACAAAAGACGTTATTTTTAATAAGATGTAGAAGAGTAATGATTTCAAGCCTCTTTTTCATGGAGGAAAGGAAAAGGCAGAATGGTAAATTTATACAGCATATATTTGGATACCCTCTTTTTCCCCCCCAGGCAAGTTACAAGTACTACTAAGTATCATACTGAAGGCTCGACACAGGATTTACTTAGTGTTGATGGGATTTCTGACTTAAATAGCTGTGAGAGCAGAATTGTGCTCTGATTATAAGCAGCACAAAACCTGCACAGGAAACCTAAACCATTACAAGACAATTTTGAGCAGATGTAATAGGTCTAAAATTGTAATCAAAATTCCTTATTATTTCTTTTATTTTTATGGAATGGGAGTGATTATCCATTGGAACAAAGTAAAAGGACACATTGTAGATTGTCCATCTCCTGGGATTTTCAGATCAAGTCTTGATGCCTTTCTGGAAGATATGCTTTAGTAAAATGGAAATTATTGGGCTCAGTTCAGGGGCAACTGGGTGAAATTCTTCGGCTTATTTATACATGATGTCAGATGAGATGATCTAATAGTCAATTTAGAACACAAAATAATTCAGATACTAAGTATAAGTGAAGATATATTTTTTTGAGCAATGTACCATGAAAATCCTTTTTAAATGGAAACATTTTGCATGTCTATAGATAGGAATGAAAGTGCCCAGATGCCAAACCATTTCTGGATGACAGTGAGATGGGTAGCTCAACTGCATAAAATGCATGATATTGAAAGGACAATTATCCCTCCCTACTCCTATCCTATATGTTTATTGCCATGTAATGTGTCAACACTATTTCAGCATATGTAGTTCAGTCCTAGAAATATCACCTGTATTTAAGACAATTACTCAATAAGGAGAGGTTGTTAAAATTTTAATTAAAGGTATTCACTGCATAACATGGGGCCCACTATTATGTTTATCTGACAGGTTTATAGTGCTGATGAAAGAGGATTTCAATATGCTCATTTGCTGCTGTCAGTATTTGTTCAGAAACATGCGTTTTCCTTTTAAACCATGGATTTTATGTGCTTGTTTGCATGTGGGAACTTCCCATCTGCTTGCTCTCCAGGGTCGCAGTTGGAAATAAGATTTTGCTTCATAACGAATTTTTAAATAACTAAATGCATTTTTAAAATGAAAAAAACCCCTCAGAACATAAAAACATCAAATAAGTCAGGACCTGTGACCTGTTGAACGTTGCCTCATTGAAAGTGGCATGGTAAGTTTTCAACGAGCTATGTTCACTCATTGGAAATAACACTAGGCTTTTCCTATAGTCCTTTCCAATGTCTGAATCAATTCTGGAGTGGTGAAAAAGTAAAAGAAACACAGGATCTGCCATACCAGATTACACCACTGATTCATTAAATTCTAGTATCTTGGTCCAGCAGTGGCCAGTGTCTGAGGTTCAAAGGCTACCTGCTCCCTCCCCTACTGTTGCATCCGAGTATACTCCACCAGGTAAAGAATGACCTTTGATCCATCAAAATATTTAATCAATTCAAATTCAGCCCACAGTATTTGTCCACATGACCATCTTCCCACATCAGTGAATTCTACATAAAGAAGCATTTTCAACCTTTTAGCTTTGAACATATCATGTTACCTTTCCATTTAACTCAGTGTTTCTGTTATACTATACAAATAACAAAAACAGTCTGGTTTTCACCTGTGATATGCAGATGGGAAGCATAAAGTCTGTACTCATTTCAGTCAGGAACTGGAATCATTTAGTCTATTTTCATTCATTGGAACAGAGGAGGGATAATCTAGAATTCAATTTCTGTGCTTCTTTTTCCCCCGGTCATTATTACATCGTGTTTATATTGCACTACAGGTGGGGTTCCCTACACTAGAGATCTTACAATCTGGGGGTATGTCTACACTACTAGTTCGAACTAGCGGGGTAATGTATGCATACCGCACTTGCTAATGAAGCCCGGGATTTGAATTTCCCGGGCTTCATTAGCATAAGCGGGGAGCCGCCATTTTTAAATCCCCGCTGCTTCGAACCCCGTGTAGCGCGGCTACACGGGGCTCGAACTAGGTAGTTCGGACTAGGGTCCTATTCCGAACTACCGTTACTCCTCGTGAAACGAGGTGTACCGGTAGTTCGGAATAGGCACCCTAGTCCGAACTACCTAGTTCGAGCCCCGTGTAGCCGCGCTACACGGGGTTCGAAGCAGCGGGGATTTAAAAATGGCGGCTCCCCGCTTATGCTAATGAAGCCCGGGAAATTCAAATCCCGGGCTTCATTAGCAAGTGCGGTATGCATACATTACCCTCCTAGTTCGAACTAGGAGGGTAGTGTAGACATACCCTAAGAGAGAAAATAATCAGCCTTAGGAGATGGAGGAGATATGCTATCCAAAGAAAAATGATCCAGGTGATAATAAGGGTGTGCAATTTTTGTCCTGGAATGTATATGATCCCATTGTAAAATACAAATGAATCCATTGCCCCTCCTTTGAATTCTAAGACATATCTGTGTTTCCTGACACATATCCTGAAAATGGCTTGAAATTACTGTTGCATGCACTTACTGAAGACAGCCTTCTTTTACTGACATCAATATGATTTTTTTATTTGTTTTTATGGTCTATCTATAATCAGTTTTACAAGATCACATTGATTATCTGGACCAGAGCTGAGAACTGAATTGTTTCAGAGCACTTCTCAAAGTACCCATTGCAGAGGCTACTGCAATGGGTACTTTGTAAACACGCAAAGAGATCGGACAAAATGAGGGACTGATTAGAGAGATTAGTACAGACAGATGAGAGAAAAATCCTAAATGGTACATCAGGAGAACTCCTCAATAACTCCCCAGCACGTAGATTACAAATTTCAGTGGCTTTCTGAGGCTAAATGGAAGAGCCAGGATAGTTTGAAATTGGGATTATTTTAACATTCATATATGACCGATTTAGCAACATGATAGAGGTACACATGCTGCTGATACATTTTGGTCTCAGAAGGGAAGACACTTTGGTAGTTGCAATACCCTTAATTACCCCCTGCAAATAAACCAGGCTCCAGGATTTTGCCCAATACACAAGGATCCTCCGTCCTACTTCCTTATTCTTATAAAGCATTCTCAATGTATGGATTTTTCAGAAGCCTTAGGGTATTTTAGAGTATTGCATTGAAGCAGTAAGATGTATTTCCAAAGGGACTCGCCTGGTCCCTGAGCTTTGTGTAAATACAGCAGGCCAGACAGAGCTGACAGAGCATTCAGTCTATGCACTGCTACTCTGCTTTGCTGCTAGGCAAGTACATATGGTATGTGAAAAAGGAAAAGCAAATCCAAACACCTTATTAGTAGAGGAAGCTTCAAGGATCATCCCTTCCATTGAATTATTGCCCTGATAGTCAGCAGCAGCTCTGATTGTATCTCATGCTAGCTGAAAAAGGTTGAATCAAAGCCATAATAATAAGAGGCTTTTCACAATACTTTTAATCTATTCTAGCAGTCATTTTTACCCTGCTGATTATGACCTTCCTTGTGCCTTCCTGAAAAAGCAATAAAATGTTCTTATGTTTTGTTTTTCACTCTATGACTAATTTAAACCATCCGTTTAGTATTGAAGATTGATGAGTCTACCATCTGCCAGCTTATTATTATTTTTCTTACACATCATCGATAAAAACGGCATAAAAACACAGTGGGACAGCAGGTTATTGGCACATCTTAACAACTCACTACCTCTTTGTTTCCACCAGTAGATCCTAACCAGCTTTGAACTTAGTCATTATCTCATAATACCCAATAATGCCCTCTTTGGGTAGAGAGCAAGGAAAAGCTTACCAAAACTCATAGGCTCATATATTTACTGCTGGAGGGGGATATCCTGGTCTAGTATAAACTACAGATTCCATACCCACACATACCCCCGTAATCCTTTGGCCCACAGTGCATGACTTTGGAGAAAGATCTGTCCACTAAAGTAGCATTTTTATGGATACAAAAGATTATTTTTGGCCCTCTGGTTCATATGAGATCATGGTACTGATTAGTATTTGAGCTTAAAATAACCCCAATAGGTCCTTTTCTTTGGACACTGTCAATTGCTGGAACTCTGTGGGTAGGGGAAATGGGGGAAAGATATATTACAAAACCATTACTCTTCTAGGTTGAGTCATTCCAAAGTTTCTGATGAGAATGCTTCATAAAGTTCTTAGTCTCTTCTTGCATCTAGGAATTTCCTAGCCAAATATATATTTTCTGACATTTTACCCATTATTTCACAGGCTCTTTTGCCTTTCCAATAGCCATTAACCAACCAGATCAACAACTTACATAATTTAGGGGGGTAAGTCCAGAAATCTACCTATAATGACTACGACCGTCTGAATTTATTTTATTTGATTTAGATTCTCAAAACCATATTCAATTTCAAAGAAAAGGAACTGTATCCAAAATACTTCATAATGCTAGTGATATTTAGAAATCATCTGTTTCATTCATGTGTTTCACTCAAATTGGTTTGTTTCTTCAACTATTTATTGAATTTAAATTTAAAGTTACATTCCTATGTACCCTAATCATTTTTTAAGACACGATTTATTTGAGTTTGAAAATGGGACATAGGCACTTTTGAATGTTTTGCCCCCATCTTTAATTTCAAGTAATTTTAACCCGATAAAGTCTAAAACTACCAATATACAACTGATATAACATCATACATTATTTCCTAGAATCTTAGATAAACACACATGCACACAGTGCTTCTATATTTCATAAAGGGCACAGTAGCTTATCTCAACCCCTTCCATCCACTTTCCACTCAGCTAAATTACTCATGCTTATATGCACAATGCAAGACTCTTGAAGTGCTCAATTTGGGCCTGATTCTGCTGTCCTTACTCATAACAAGTAGTACTTTACAAGCAGATTAACTGCCCTCATTGAGGATGACTAGCAATAAGTATTGTGGCTGACTTTCTTTTTTGATTTTTCCTTCAGATGAATCTGTTAAAATCCATACTAGGCACACATAGAAAATACCTTACACTGATTTTTTTGCTTATTTCATAAAGAGCGCAAGACTGCCACTCTCACTTACAATGAATAAGTAGTACTTGCTCTAAAAGTAGTTCAAACTTGATTGGCCATATTGGGTATGTCTACACAGCAGGGCTTAACTCAAAATAAGCTAGGCAAATTGAGCTAAATCAATTGCGTACCTTATTTCAAAATAGTGTATTTCGAGTTTTGGAGCTGTCTAAACAGCACTTATTTCGAAATAGAGCACTCTTCTTTCATGGGTACCAGCTGCAGTCCAATTGTCAGTGAACCTCACTATGGGTATGTTTAGACTACATGGCTCCAGCAACAGAGACATGTAGATAAGTTTACTAGACATAGCAAAATGAAGCGGCGATTTAAATAATCACTGCTTCATTTACATCAAAATGGTCACTGCGCTGTGCTGACAATCAGCTGATTGGCACAGCGGGGCAGTCTAGATGCGCCGCAGTCAAGAAGGGAAGCCTTTCTTGACCGCTCCGGTAAACCTTGTTTCATGTAAATGAAGTGGCGATTATTTAAATTGCCGCTTCATTTTGCTATGTCTAGTAAATTCATCTACGTGGCTCCATCAACGGAGCCATGTAGTCTAGATATACCCTATGTGTCCAGCCCCTCACATTTTACTATATTTGCTCTCAACACCAACCTCCTGCACTCTACTCTGTTATCGGATTACTTTACTAGGGACTCAGTCATGGATTGAAATTACCAGAATTTTTCTTTCCACTGCCCTCTTCATGACACACAGGCGCTGTTCTCTTTGTCTTTGTCTCTATCCATGCGTGGCTGCTATACTATATTGCTGACAGTGCTGTTGAGTTGAAGAGCCTGGTGGATTTTTTCCATGGAGGACATCCAGGATAGAACTAAATGAACACAAACCTGCTGTCTTTCTCTACAAGAGTTCACCTTCCTGATTTTGGCACATTTATTTCTCGGCCAAATAGGTGTATTGCTCAACTTCTTCTATTTGTTCTATCTTGATTGTTATTTGGATTTTAAACAAGTTGTTAGACCTTAAATGTAGGTTTGGAGTGGTTAATTTTCAGGCTGAGACTTGGCCACTTTTTGTGTTGAGTTCTCATAGCATTTTCTGTAGTTTGATTTTATTTTTAGCTATCAACACAATATCATCCATGAATCTAAGATGGTTTAATTCTTCATTGATGTTGATTCCACTCTTCCAATTCATCCATCTCATTACCATTTCGAGGCAGGCTGTGAAGAGTTTGATTAACCCAGTAGTCACCAACCAGTAGATCCGGATCTACTGGTAGATTCTGGAGCTTCAGACAGGTGATCCTACCCAGTTTGGTCAAGAAGTTGTCAAGTGAAGGCACTTCAGCTGCTCCTCCTCACACTGGTGCGCATTTCCGTCCCTTTGCCTTGAAACTGTTTCCTCAGAAGCTTCCTGCTTTCTGTTTAAGGAAGGGAGAAGAGGGACACTGATGTCAAGGTACCCCTTCTCCCACTCTGTACCCCTTCTCCCACTCTGTATCCTATCGGGGATACAATGGTGTCCTTGGCCTTTGTTTGTCAGAGGCTGGAGGGGGATGGCAGGAGACAAATCACTTGATCATTGTCTTCGGTCCACCCTCTCTGGGGCACCTGGTGCTGGCCACTGTTGGCAGACAGGATACTGGGCTAGATGGACCTTTGTTCTTTCAACATCAACGACGGCAATTCATAATGGGAATTTGGATTTCCCTGAGCATTTCAATAGCTAGTTCATAATGAAAACATGGTCCATTGTGCTGAAATTCCTTCAAACACCTGTCTGCTTTCTCTGCTGCTGCTCATCCAAACTTTGTTACCAAAGTTGTTAAATTATTATTTTGGTGAACAGCTCGTAGACATGTAAGATAAGGCATACTGGATGAAAGTTCTTCAGATCTTCATAACAACCATTCTTGTACAGCAGAATGATGTTGGACACCTTCCAGCTAGAAGTATCCTCTGCATTTCCAAGTAATGGCTAAATCTCTGAGCAAGGGTTTCCTAGAGGTCAAGGCCTCCAGCTCTTACTTTAACTATCACTCCATTTTTACCTGTGGCTTTTCCTTCCTTCATATAGGCTATGTCTACACAGCAGTGACTGTCATTATTCCAAAATAACAAAGATTGTGTCTATACTGCAAGCCATTATTTTGAAATAATGGCAAACTGAAGGACTTTTTACTTCGACTCCTGTAACCCACATTTTATGAGGAGTAAGGGAAGCCAAAGGAAGAGCGTTCTTCCTTCGATTTCCTGCTGTGTAGACAGCGCTGAAAGCTGAAGTAAGCTATTTTGACTTAAGCTACGCAATTGATGTAGCTGAAGTTACATATTTTAATTCAACTTTTGCTCTGCTGTGTTGACGTACCCTTAGTGAACTGCATATCAAACTTCACTGACAAGAACTGGAGGCATGTGCTCATTGGTTGGTTGAAGTGTTGGTCCTGGGATATCTATTTGAAACAGGAACAGTTTAGTGTAAAAATCTTTGCAGACTGCTTCCAACCTTGTTCTATCAATTACTGGTTTTCTATCGCTGTTCTTTGGCACCATTATTGCTGACCTGTCCAGTGTTAATTCCCTTTTGCATTTTTTGAGACTTCTGCAATCTTCAACTGTATTTAACAGCCTTTCACTTTGGTACTTCTCAAGTCCTCCTTTAGTCTTCTTCTTATCAATTTGCAGAGCAGGGAGTACTCAAGTTTATCATAATCATTTCACTTCCTATTCCTCAACTTCTTAAGAAAGTTCCGCATTTTCCCCAAGATACTTCCTTTTCCTGTCTTCAGTCTTTCTTTCTTATTTCACGCATTGCCTCTGCTTACCAGTGACATTTTTATGATCCTTATCACAGTTATTTGTTAGACTTCAGTCTTCCTTGGTTAGAAATATTCACTTTCAAGATTGCCTTGTTGAATATTTTTGGCTGCTGTCTCTGATTTGCTATCTGCAGTGCATTCTTCTCCACCTTTTTGTTAAAGTTGAGCTGTTCTCTGAGCAAGTGATGATCACTACCAGTGTTAAATGATGGTACTCTAAGATGCCTTGTACAATGCGCTGCTTATCAGAATATAGTAAATCTCATTCTTGTTCTTCACATTAAGCACAATCTATGTCCATCTTCTCTTGGCTCTTCTTCTTAAACCAGGATTTGCCAATGAACATTTCTTTCATCTCCACCAGAGTTGCTAGTTGCTCTCTCCATAGATTCTGTTCATTGATGCCATACCTTCCAATTAATTTTTCACGCTCTTCTATCTTTGGCACTGAAATCTCCCATTTTGATTGTATATGTGAATTTTTGATTGAGAGTTTCCTCTACCTCCTCATAGACTTCTTTCACATTGTCATTTTTGTTTGTGCTTCTGGGAGTACATATTTGTGCTGTTCTTATTCAGTCGGAGGTGTAACACTCTAATGCAGGATGAGTTGAACTTGCAGGACATGATTTTTGAGGATAATTCCTTGTTGATACTGAAGCTGTTTCCACCAATGATTCTCGCACCTTCTTCTTTTCCCACGATGGTGGTACTTTCATCTCTCCACTTCCCCTCCATCTCCTTTATTCATCATGTTTTGCAAAGACCAAGGATTTTGCAGATTGTCCTTGCCATCTTCTCCATTAGATGGTTGATTAAATCATCTCTCATTGCTACCCTGCAGTTGTAGGGACACACAGAGAGGCTGATCCTTTTTTCTGGCTCCTAAGGTTCTCTTCATACTAAATATATGTTTGCTTAAAACCAAGCAATGTTTCTTTGTCTCTCTCTTCTTTACATCTCAGTAACAAATTACTCCCATTTTATGGTCTTTAAAATACATGACATAGAGCCACTCTTATTTCTGCTTATGTCCATTTGAGTTAAAAAGTCAAAGGAATAGAAAGATTTGTCTATATTTGACAGTGTAAAGTTTAAAGACAAACATAATATTTGCCTTTTGATTTTGGTTCTGTCTGTTTACAATTCCAAAGGTTTTCCACGGTCATATTTGACATAAATCTGCCAACTTTTAAGATTTATATAATGCCACCCTCTGAGGGTTTTTTAATAGCTCCCATGTGTATCTGATTTCAGTTTGGAAAATATTAGTCCTGTGGGTTATCCCTACGTCCAGAACCTCAATGAAAGGCCCTTCTGATGCTAACATTATGGCTTCATTATGAGAGCCCAGGAGAACAAAGGAAATAGAAGAATAGAAGATTTTGCCAGGTTCTTATGCATGCTAATATTCAGCACTGTCAATATCATTTTTAAAGTATGATAGACCCACAGCTCCTGCCACAGCTTCTATTACAGAATAGGCAAAATGATTACTCCCAGTTGGCATATACTATGGCATTGAAGCCTTTAGCATCTGGGTACGTGCAGCTACATACCACAGTGTAAGGCAGGCTGGGTTCATACTGTGGAGTGTAGCTACATATGCAGCAGTAAAAGGCTCTGGAGAGAAGGAGGCAGTATGGAAAGTCTCTGGCAGCTGCCTGCTGAGGAAGCCTTTCCCTGTGTGTGTGGGGAAGATTTCAGCAGCAGGGAGGCAGAAAGACACTAGACTTTTAAAAACAGCTCTGGGACCCGCAGGCTCCAGCCAATCCTGACACTGCAATTCTACATGCAAGTCCCACAGGCTTCAGTCAGTGGACCCAGGCCATGTGTGGGTATCTGCACAGACATACCCAGAGTGGCCACACTGCAAGGCAATGCACACAGTGACTGGATTAGCAGCCCCAAGTGACTGAATCAGCATCTGATGAGCTGTACTAACTTTAGTTTGTTGCCTGTAACTATACCCCCTGCCTTAACCACCTCAAGCATCATCAGCACCTGAATCACTGAATTGGAGATTGGGTGGGGCAGAGCTAGTTTAGGGACAGCTCTCCAATTATACTTTGGGCAAACACAGCTGTGAAGATAAGCTCTTAGAAATGCAGCATAGGGGAAGGAGAGTAATCCAGGGCTGTGGGGGTTTCAGAGGACACTTGCAAAATTCACATGGCCTAAGTCACTGTTGCCTCCTTGGGGCTACTTTGCAGGATGCAGAACTGCTTAGAAGCTCTGCACTGCTGCATTATGCATCCATATCCCAACACAGACTGGCCCTAGCACAGCACCTCAGTCAGGTCTTGTGAGGAGTCCTAGTCTTACAGTAGTCTTATCATTTTCCCTGCTAGAGGAATTCTCAGGATACGGGGCTTTGGAGAGCCCCTTCTGTTACTCCAGTCTGATTACCAGGCATACAGACGTAGAGGGACTCACCATTCTTACCCCTTGATGTTTTGTGAAACTTTCCCACACTTTTTTGGCAGTCGCTTCTTTACATGAACTGTCTATAGGCAAATGGAGAAAGCTAAAATTCTTATGTGCAAAATGTACTCCTGGAGTCTTTGGCAGCTGCTTCATTTGCTACAACAGTAAGGGCTTATTTTTCCAAATTTTGCATGGCATGGGTATTCAGAAAACCAAAGAAATGATATAGCAGGCTCAAATCTGTCATGCAGAAATACAGAGAAAATTGACACACTGACAAGTGGTACAAATGATTATTTCTGCACTCCAAAGACAGTGAGAGAGAAGATGACAATCTGAGTAAGCTGCCTCCATTCAGTCTGGCAAATTAAAAGCAAAAGACAGTAACGTGTCTTATCAGATGCAGAGAATATTGTAAAGTCTGTAGTTCAGATTTTAAACTAATTTCATTTTCAAGGCTCATTTTCCACTGCTTATAACTTTTTCAAGCTTCAACTTTCTTTCAGAATGTGGCCAATATGTTTTCAATCTGGGAGCAAAAGAACAAGGATAGCGGGGGGAAATATATTTTATCTGTTAAAAAGTTCTGTTGGCAACTTTTTTTTTTTTTTATGAACAGCTCTAGCACAGCAGGGACAGATGGCAAACACTTGAAATCTGGCAGGGAGAGATTCCCTAAATTGCAAATGGACTTTTCAGAATGCCGGCAAAAGCTGACAATCATTTGTCAAAGTTATGCAATTTTAACAATCATATTTTGTGCATGACTGAAGTTTGCATTCTCTTAATGGCTAGACAGTATTCTATAGGGGCTTGAATGGGAACCTACTGATTGGGAAAATTTGTAGGCTGTGCAATGTTTTTATCTACAATTAATGAAGGTGAAAAGAGGAGACAGGATTCTTCTACATATGTGAATGTATATAATACAAAGGAAGTATGCAAAGGGTCCAAAGGAATCCTGTCTGGAAAGCTGTGCATGGAAGGAGGCCACATGGATTGCATGAATACCACAGTATAGAGTATTCTACAGCTATTTAAGTACAGTACAACTCCATTAGTCCGGCATCCAATGCTCCAGGACTCCTGATGGTCCGGCACCATCCGGAACCCGGAAGTGCTGGGGCAGCCGGACAGGCTTCCCCCATTCAGCTGCTGCTGAAACTGACCAGCAGCTGAATCGGGGAAGCCAGGAGCAGAGCAGCTGGGGTGCTGCAGGGTTGGTCTCGTAGCGCTGCCCCTCGGGACTGTGGGACCAACCCGGCAGCACCCCAGCTGCTCTTGGGGACGCCTGGGACAGAGCAGCTGGAGTGCTGCCAGGTTGGTCCCGCAGCGCCAAAGGACGGCGCTGCGGGACCAGCCCGGCAGGACCCCAGCTGCTCTGCCCCAGGGGTCCCCGATTCAGCCGCTGCTGAAACAGATCAGCAGCTGATTCCAGGAAGCCAGCGGCAGAGCTGCTCTGCCCCGGGCTTCCTGGAATCAGCCGCTGATCTGTTTCAGCAGCAGCTGACTTGGGGATGCCTGGGGCAGAGCAGCTGGGGTGCTGCCGCGTTGGTCCCGCAGCACCGAGGGGCAGCGCTACGGGACCAACCCGGCAGCACCCCAGCTGCTTTGCCCCAGGCGTTGGGATTCAGCCGCTGCTGAAACTGACCAGCAGCGGCTGAATCAAGGACGCCTGGGGCAGAACCGGACTATCATAAGGGGGGCTATGAGGGGTTTGGGGTGGCATCCCCTCCCACCCCACTCCAGACCCCTCATAGCCCCCCCTTCTGATAGTCCGGCATATCTGATAATCTGGCACCCCCTGGGTCCTAAAGGTGCCAGATTATCTGAAGTTTACTGTAGTTGAGCATGATGTCTATGTGTTCTTGTTTAAAAATGTAGGAAATTCCATTAAATATCATCAAACCTATGTCGCAAGAATGGTAAGATTACAAAGCAAAACACTCAGAACGCAGGAACTTATAAAGTGAAGGTAATTCGCACAAACTGACCTCTGTCCTAGTCTCAGTATCCATTACAATGTGATCTGTTTTTAAATGACCATAAACTATTTTTCTCCACAAGAGTCCGAGCCCATTCAAGCAAAAGGGGGAGAAGCAATTTGGTTGATTCACCGCAGCTAAGATATGCAGTGCTCTGAAAGAACCTGTTGCCCGCAGACTCATTGTTTCATCGTTTGTAAATTATATGGTGTGAAGTGCTGTAAATGAGGCAGGTTGCTAATGGAAGGAGGAGTAGAGACTTCAATTTAATTCACTGGACTAAGAGTCAAGAGATTTGGTTTCCATTGCTGCTTATGGGACTATAGGTAAGTCACTTATTACTTTCTGTAGCAGAACACTTTCTGACTCCAAGTTATCTCCTTGGCTAAGTCTAGACTGGCATGATTTTCCACAAATGCTTTTAACGGAAAAGTGTTTCCGTTAAAAGCATTTGCGGAAAAGAGCGTCTAGATTGGCACGGATGCTTTTCCGCAAAAGGGTTGTCTTTCAACAAAATATGTAGTGTAGACATAGCCTAACTGACTATGACAGTGGATATAGGAATGGAAGCAGGAGGTGTAGGAATGGAGGATAGAGGTGGGGGAAGGATGAAAGGAGGGGGTGGACAGTGTGGGGAGGGGAGGAAGGGCTAGGGAGGATGGTGGATATAGGAGTGGAGGCAGGAGAATGGGGATGTAGGAATGGAGGTTGGAGGTGGGGGATGGTCTGTTGGCCATGGAGCTCCAGGATAATGACTAGTGGCCCAGATTACCACAACCGGGCTCTCTTCCCTTGTGACCCAAATCTGGTTCTCAGTAGTATGCAGGAAGGTGAAGCTGGGGGCTCCCCATTTTTCCATGTGCCCTGTCTGCACAGAGCATGTCCCAGCCCTGCGGCGGGAGCTCGCATGCCAGCTGGAAAGGCACACTTGGAGTGCTGCTGCCCTGCAAAGATGGACAGTAACCAGGCATAGGGAAGGGTTGGAATTTAACTTCACTTACAAGTTTGAGACCCATCATAAAGGTATGAATAAAGACATTACCTGGCTAGCACACGACCTTCCACATCCCAATGATTTAACCAACCAAACAATGGGTACTCAAGAACAATTTTCACCTTCTATATCAGCTTCTTGTAACTTGAACACTCTAATTCACTATTTTTTCCCCTTTCTTCCCCCCACCATTCCCTATTTATTTTTGGATCTGGACTTTTAAAACTCTATTCATTTGAAGAAGTGGATTGTACCCACAAAATCTCATGATATCATCTACATATTTTGTTAGTCTTTAAGATGCTGCTAGACTATTCGTTGTTTTTTAAGTTTTTTCAGGCGCAGAGAACGGGGAATTCTCTCCCTACCTGGCCGCTCAGACGTAACCCAGTCCCTGCCTCTTGCTAGCGAGCCGGGTGCCCAGGAGCACCTGGAACGAAGGGAATCATTTGGAGTAGGGCCCTGTTTTACTGACTGCGTTTGGTTTTCGTTTACATATGAGGCCCAGAAGCCTGCAGAGCACAGCCCTTTCTGACAGGTCACTTCTCCATAGTCCCATGTTAGCTGCCAGGAGAGACTCTGAACACTGTACACAAACTAACTATTTTATTGGCGGGTGGAGCAGGAGTGGGAAAGGTATGGGGGGTGGTGGCTGGCGATTGAAGGGTGCAGGTGAGATGGGCCGAGAGTGTTCAGATAGAGGGGCCTGTCCAGGGGTACGGTGGGGTTGGAGCAGAAAAGGGTGCGAGTGACTTGGGGTCATGGAGGGTGCAACGGGGCTCAGTGCAAGATTAACAGGCTCCCTGGCCACAAAAGCAGCCAGCAAGTCACGGGATGGCAAGGGTAGCAAGCAGGGGGTGCACCCCCTAGCATATTTTAAAAAGTTATGGAATTCTGTATAAATCAGGATGCCTGAGGAAAGACTACCTACAAAGGGCGGAGGTGGTGCAAAACACTCACTACCCTACCGGGTGGCTAGTAAAGCCTTAACAGTAGGTGGCACTGGTTGGAAAGGTGAGTTGTCCAGAGCAGCTGGCGAAGTGTTGAGTCTGCCAGGGAAGGTGGAAATTTAAGGGAGAAGATGCATAGAATATTGTTAACATCTTTGCTACACATTGTGGTTTGGTCTCTCTCAATTAATAGAGGCCCAATTATTCACCTGCTGGATGTGAGCAATATACAATGGAATTCAAGTAATGTGTTACTGGAACTATCGTATTCCACCAGAGGAAGATCAGACTCTGGCATTAAGTTAAAACATAGTAGTTTTTTTTTCATTTAACTGTTTGAAGCTCTGTTTCTATAGTATCTTGATTTTAACCTGTCCTTTTATACTAAATATTGAAGAGGAGGAGCTGCAAATGAATATTCAGTCAGGTGTTAATTAGGATTTTAGACAAGGTCTTCATGCATGCAGATTACTATTACTGTAAATGGTACAGGTTTATTTAAAACAGTTAAAATAAATTTAAAAAATCAAATAAAAACATCAGCAAAAGTTTCTTTTTAGACTTCAGAGAGGAACAATGTTTTGATAAAAGAATAACACAGATCATCTTGGATCTGGATAAGGACATCTGAAAATTCACACATGTAATGGTAAAAATTACATCATCTCTAATATTTTTACCACCTGGCTTACTTCAAATAACAGTAACACAGAGATGCTATTTTGAGGACAACCAGCCATTGCATTTGTTTTCCATCTGATATACAATCTAGGACAACTGCAATAGTAAACCAGTCATGAACTTTATTAAACCTTGTACAGTTTCCAATAGTTCTAGGAACTGTGAATTTACCTCTTGTTGATACCATGATGTGCAAGTGTTCAACATTTATTTTAATATATATGTATGATGAACTGGATTTAGGATTTTAATGAGTTTAATGAGTTAAATATATATGAAATTAATTTTGAGGGAGTACACAAAGAAAGATATGTGAGTGATTCTGAAAATCTTAGCATGAATTTAGATTAAAATTTTATCAAAAGCTAAGCATTAAAATCCATATTTTGACACTTAATAAACAGCCCAAAGTTCAGAGAGGCAGAGCATCTTCAATTCCCTTGGGACACCAACTGGAGTTCTGAGTACTTTGCACATCTGAAAATCCTAAGCATGGATTTAGGAGCCAAACTTTAGTGACTGAAATTTTTAAATAAACAGATTTTTGAGTAATAAAGATGCAGGAGTGAATGAAAGAATGTGCAGGCATGTATAACCAATTTCAAACCTTATGATAATAAGGCATATTTTCCTTACATAGAGATAAACTACAGTATATATAATACTAGAAGACTTACCTGATATTGCCTGGGTCCTTCAGGGCAGGGGTCTGGTGGACTGGGAGGTACAGGAGTCAGGGCAGGGCCCTGGGGATGTGGATAGGGTTGCCCGATGGTTTCAACAAAAATACCGGACACACTTGACATTACATCACAATCTACATTACATCTTATTTAGAAAATACCAGACATTTATATTTTCTCAGTTGTATTTTCTCAATTTGTTTTCTGAACAGAAAGCTCAAATACTGGACTGTTCAGTTCAAAAGCAGACACCTGGCAACTCTAGATGTGGAAGAGCAGGAGGCTGGGAGTGTGTGTGTGCGGGGGCGAGAGAGTGAGGGTTGGAGGCTGAGGAGGACCTCAAGGTGTGTGGGGTCCCATCTGGCAGGGCTTTCTCTCCCACTCCGGCCAGCAAGATCTTCGTCTGATGGCAGGCAGGATGGTGGAAGCCCTGCCCTGCTGGCCACTCTCTTAGTGGTATGGCCGCCCCCAATGGTCTCTCTGCAGTATAGCTCTCCCCCACAGGCTCACTGTCCCCAGTGGCCATTCTCAGTATCACAACCCTCCTGTCTGTGCCCCTCCATTTCCATGTTATGGAAAACAGTTCTATTACCAGCACTTCCCATTTTCAAACCCTGACCTTGCTTAAGTAAGGATAAGAGGAAGCTGAATGCCAAATTTGGTGGTCCTAGCTCTTACCGTTTAGGAAGAATTCTTGAACAAATGGAGTTGCAAACAGACACACACACACACAGATGGACAAATCTTTACATAAACATACATATAGATATAGATATAGATACACACAAACAGAAAGAGAGAGAGAGAAAGAGAGAAAATTCGACAAGCAATTTAAAACTGAGCATATTGAACTATCCTTTCTTACCTCTATTCCCTCCTTGCTTAAGGCATATTCGTCAAAGTTCAAAATAGCAGTCTTAATGGTTCTTGGAGGGGGTAACACTGTCAATCCAATATTAATAGCATTGCTTCGTTTTGAGTCCAACACAATGATCTCTTGTCTCTTTCCATCTGCAGCAGTTTTCTTGGTAAACAGGTAAAGAGAAGAAAATTAACTTGATACAATTATTTACATTGGTCTTCAGTGACTTGGACTTACATAATAGTAGCAACAATGACAATAAAATCTTGTGTATCTATAAGCAAAACATGGGGTAAATTCTACTGTCCTTTACACCAATGCATCCCCACTGAAGTCATAGGTGGCTGTCAAGAGTTTAAATTAGAAGGCAGAAATTAGTCTTATAACTGTGTAAGATAAATATATTATGTACTTTTTGCCATGAGTCTTGGGAGTACAGAAATTGGGGCAGGATTCAAAAATTTTAACTTAAGTTTGATGTTGTCAGTATGAAGTGATAGATCTCTCCATTGGACAGAAATTAAATGGTGCCAGAAAGTGGTAGAATTTGCAGGGATGCTCAATGGAAGTGTACACAAACGATTAGAGCAGGAAATTGGGAATCAGGGCTTCTGAGCTGTGCCGTGACTGGCTATGTGATCTTGAATATGTCACTTCACTTTTATCTCACCTAATTATAAAATGGAGACAGTCATACTTACATAGTTCATAGATTGTGTGTAGCTTTTTTGCAGGTGGGTCTATAATGTTAGAAAAACAAAGGCAGACAAAGGTTCCATGGTTGCTCTCAGAAGGAGCTCCAACACCTTCTTTCTGGAGGTGCAACATGTGTCCTGCCTGCTCTGTTTTCTGAAGGAATAACACCATCCCATTGATTGTGGTCAGAGTACTGTGGCTGATCCCTGCAGTGCAGACCTACTGTTACCCTCCCATTTCCTTCACATTTCCCTGTAGGGCCAGTCATAATCTAGTCCTTAACATATGCCAAGGGCTTTGAGATCTTCAGGCAAGATGTGTTAGACAGTAATGACAATACAGATAACAATGAAAATGCAAAATATATATTTTACAGATCTCAGTCATGTATTTATTTTTTGTAAAATATGTAAAAAAAATTCTTCCCACCCAACATGGACAAAAAATGCCTAGTCAACTAAGCACACTAATTTGCAAAACATGTATGGGGGTATTATAAAATGTTCAATATAGACTTAATTTAGGGAACATGTATTTTATTTTTTCATCACACTGCATTGGAAGGCATGGTACCTTTTTTTGGAAAGCCGAGGACGTAACTGAATATGGCATATGATGTAGGACTCTGTTATTCAGTGGACTTTGTAAGCATATTTCTTTCTATGTTAGCATACAGTAGGGGGTGGAAAAATGCTGTTCAGATCCATACTGGGATCAAATTTAGGAATTTGACTTGAAGTCTAAAGTTCCTATTCAGCAAAAGCACTTAAGCATGTACTTTACTTTAAGCTTTGGCTCCACCTACCAGTGTGTCAGCTCACATAGCTATGCTTGTGAGGAACAGGAAATAATCCATGCATGGTATAAAACCGAGGCATATTACTTCCCTTTTGGATCACAGGGGGAAGTGGGAAGCAAATTGTGACTGCCTGAGTCTCAACCTTTTCCTGGCCAACTCCCAGGTTAACGCAGCTAAGTTCTGCCATGATTTGGAGTTTGCGCCATAGCAATAACTGGACCATAATTATACTATCACCAACCTATCACACTTTCTCATTCTGGTGTAACTATCACTATTAACAGTATGATTCTTTTAGAGTGTATGCAGTATGGATGAAAAAAAAGTTTTAAAAAAGTAACCATGTAAATGTTAGAAGTTACATGCACTGTGGGCTCTGCTGTATAATGCTTATACTACAGAAGTGTTTAAACACCACAAGAATGGATAAAGTGATGCTTATCAGTTAAACTCTTACGTCCCTAGAACGCCACCATCACTACGTCTAGATGTGCAAATCAAGCACAACAAAATTGCTAATGAAGCAGGGATTTAAATATCCTGCGCTTCATTAGCATAAACATGGCTGCCGCTTTTTTTTCAAAACAAGAGTTTTTTCAACCCCCCCTGGCAGTATAGACGCAGATCTGTCGAAAATAAACCCTTTTTCGACAGATCCTTTATTCCTCAAAAAATGAGGTTTACAGGATCTGTCGAAAAAGGGTTTATTTTTGACAGATCCATATCTAGACGGCCTTTTTTTCGAAAAAACTCAGTTAAAAAAAAAAAGCAGTGGCCATGTTTATGCTAATGAAGCACAGGATATTTAAATCCCTGCTTCATTAGCAATTTCGATGTGCCTAATCTACATCTCTCTGTCGACAGAAAGGTGTATTCTAGACATACTCCATGACAGTATAAAGGGTTTTTTTCACTACTATAACTTATTTTCCTTCTTGTAAGTTCAATAGCTATAATGGTCAATAGCTATAAACACTTTTACACCAGTATAATAGGGTTCACAGTCAGGATGGCATAGTGATACAGTTAAAGTGAAACAACTTTACTGTGTACAGACAAGGCCGAAGAGGGATGTGTACAGAAAGCTGTTTTTTAAACTGGCTTCCCTCATGGATTGGTTCCCGCCTGGCAACTTGCATTGCTGCCTATGATTCAGAGGCTGCAGTGCGGGGTGCAGTGGACTCCATGGGAATGGGGCCAGACTGCACTAGCTGCCAGCCCCATCTCAGGGGACTAACCGCTAATAATTCATGCAGTTAGTTGACTATTCTATTACCTGATAGCTAACATCCCTACTGCAGACAAGAGCAGGGTTGTATAACATAATTTAGCAAAGCAGAGGTGCATTTTTTTCATCTCTTTGGGCAGAAAAATAAATATTTTGAACCATCTTGCCCACATACCTGCCTTGTGTAGCAGCATAAAGGGCAGAAATTTTTCAGACTTGTTCAGTGAGGAAAGATGATCTCTCTCTTTATGCTTGCTAACAAGCTGTCACAGACCTCTAGTCCAGCACACACATAAACTGTCTGCAATGGAGAATGCTGTGAGTCGTGTAATCATGCAGTAGTTTCTCTGTTATGTTACCAATTTTCTGCCAGAAATCACAAATGTCTCCACATGTTACATTCTGCTATCTAAGGTATATTTTATTTTATTTTATTTTGTTGTAGTCTATTGTGTTTAATGAAAAACTTATTGTGAGCCAGCATCAGGAAGTGGCTGTTTATAGCTGTGTTTTGTGGAAATCATTGTTAAGGATTAGAAACAGGAGTAAAATTGGTTGCAGCTGTATCAAGGAGCATATCTTGTAAGATGGAGCCAAGAAATGCATACCTCATCCTCTCTTCTGATCTTAATTTTAGTCTCTCTCTCTCTCTCTCTCTCTCAATTTTCTGAATAATTTGTTTGATGAATAACTGACTACATCTACTGCATTGATATCTGACTGGCCGAACTTTTATTCGTTGCTCTGTATTCTGATTTTAGGGGTACAAACTGGACTGGCAGTCGCTCTTATACGACTGCGCAGTGGACCTGATTCAGAATGTAGTCATTGGACAGTAGAAGTCAGGCACAATGGGATGTGTTCTCACTGGAAATTGACAAACTGGTCAGGAAAAAGTCAGAGCTGGGCTACTTTCAGCACAATCTTCAAAGCAAAGCCAAGGAACAAAGGTGAGCTCATGTGTATATGTATTTTATTTTACAAGTTCAGTTATGTCTCTTCAATTATTCCTATTTGAGATAAGACCTGCACTGCCTGTCCTCAACAGGTTTGATGATAATCCCCCTAACCCATGGGGAGTCTCAGAAGTCTGAAAATCTTTGCTGAGGTATTTTTTGTTCTTCATTAAATTTTACATGATCCAGGCTTCCTGGAGTCAATAATCTCTGATACTTCTGACTCACAGAAGTCTCAGGGTATTTGAGATTTGAAGACAACTGCTAGTCTGAAAAAAGAAGACACACCTCAGTCCTCCCAACTTAGATTTGTCAGAAGGAGAAGATGGGAAACAGGACAAATCTTGGATTGGATGAGCTGAAGACTAGAGTCTAAGGGTGTGTCTACACTGCACCGTAGGTCGAAATGAGATACGCAAATTGTGTATCTTATTTCAATGTTATTTAGAAGAAGATTATTTTGAAATTTGGTGCAGTCTGCACAGCACTTATTTGGAAATAAATCGCTATTCCGAAACGTCCCTTATTCCTTGTGGAATGAGGTTCCCAGGGACGTCGGAATAGTGAGCCCATTATATTTCGAATAAAAGGCACGCTCAAAGATGCAGAATAGCCGTTTTGGGATACTGCGGTATCCTGAAATAGAGCTGCAGTGTAGGCCAGCAATAAGAGACCAGGCTACCATCAGGTGGGGTGGAGAGATAAGACCTGAACCAATGCCCAATGAAATTCACAGGACTCTTGCCACTGACTTCAGTGGGAGCTGGATCAGGATCACAGATAGCACTAGTCACAAAGTGCAGTCCAAGATATCAGGCAGAGCCCAAGAAGCAGGTTGTACTCAAAGGAAGAGAAGAAAGTCAGGGAAGTAACATGGAGCATCCCTGGGATTCATATGAAAGATGTTAAG
This sequence comes from Pelodiscus sinensis, assembly GCF_052426305.1. Lineage (NCBI taxonomy): Eukaryota > Metazoa > Chordata > Testudines > Trionychidae > Pelodiscus > Pelodiscus sinensis. The sequence goes on from NC_143053.1 coordinate 155,024,691, forward strand.
ATGGTCTTGATGAAATCGCAAAAGGAATAAGTCCTGGTTGAGTGGAAGGAAAGATGTTGGGTTACAGTGAGGAAGAACCAGTTTTCCAAAGTTTGGCTATACATCAAAACTTTAGTAGGCTTACCCAAAGTTTGTCCATTAAAACAGTAAGTCTTGAAATATCACTTCAAACTCCTGTGCAAGGATAAGGAAGCACCAGTATTGTATTACTGAAGTGACATCCTGGAAATTAAATTTATAATTTCTCATCCAAAGAAGTCCTGGCCCCTCATATGCTGCTGGTAAATTTGGTACAGTATCTGCTCCTTGACTGGGAAGATGAATCATCAGGTTTCTTAGAAGTCAGCACAGTTGTGAATTATAGAGTGATTCAGATGACCACTTATCTTTCGGACACTAAGTCTCTGAGACTAACCTCCAAGAGAAAGTTGTCATCTAGATCACTCTTCGCAAAGCTACACTGCTCTCAAAGAAACCTACTGATTCATCTTGCCAGCCAAAGCATAGATGCTGCGCCAAAGCATCTATCAACACATGGAAGAAAGGAAAGGAAGCCTGTGTAGGGCAATGGTGAGTGAGGAGAGCTTGGAAATCTATCTGGTTAATGATCTGGAAAATCAACAAATCAATCCAATGATTAAAACAATCTCAACTTTTAACATAATTTACAGTAAATGGGTAAAAGTAAGGCAGACCAAGTCATCAAAATATTGGCATTATAAAGTGTAGAACAAACTCTGCAGAGATGGAAATATATTATAACTCAATATTCCTAAAGAATGATTTGTTTTATGGCTCCTAGACAACATTCACATTCCTTCTGCTCCAGTCTACATTCAGAATGAGTTGTCTATGACAGATTTATATTTACAAGGCAGGAAGACAGGAGGAATAATATGCCATAATTTTACCAACAGTCCACTGTGAAAAAGTAGAGAGTGTGAAATTAAGTTCTACATACCCTGAGTTAAATATTGATTTGGATTTATTTTTAAAATCTGTCTGAAATACATTTCTGATCTACACACAACGAAAATCATTGAGCAATTATTGTGTCATAGAAATTCAATTTAAAAGTATAACATCTGTAGCATGATGTAAGTCATGTATATGTACACCTACTGTTTATTGTGCAAACATTTTATAAACTGTGGCTATTTCATTCACATCACCAACACATAACCTTTATGACACATCTGTAATTCTGGTAACTATGGCTGAAATGATTACACTCACAGCTAAAGCCCAGAGTTCAAAGTCAGCTGAATAAATTAATCAGCAGGACTTCTGATTCTACTTTTTATTCTGTTTTTTTGGGGGGGACTCAGTGTTTTTGGAAGATGCCAGTTGACATCATTGTAAGCAGAAGTCCCAAGAGCACTTACACCCAAAAGCAAAAGCAGGGTATGGCAAGCTTTCCTGAACTGATACAACATCTCTCAACCCTGACCTGGAATAACAGCATCTAGAACTGAGAAACAGTGTTAATATCTCAGATCCATCGAATCCTTGGCCTATCAGCTAAGTCAGCCAACTGTGAAGTATCTGGCTGACCAAGGACATCAAAATATAGACTGTCAAACTGCCATTTAGAACCATTTAAACTGGATTTGACCTAAATATGAAGTACAAGAGATCTAATTTTCAACACTGTAAGGCATCTAGTCTCCTGGAATGTTTGTTTCTGAACATATGGCTACTTAATCACTTGTACCAATAACAGAAAAGTAAAATGATCATGGTACTATGTGGTTTTTCAGAGTTGTTATAAAACTTGTACTAATGTGAGAACTTAGGCATATGTACAACAGATACATTGGCAAGGAATGATTTTCTTATATGTGGCCTTATGGTATATCTTTTATTAGTACTGTAACTGGAAAAGAATATTGTTTCTCTGATACCAATTATTGTACTTACATTAACAAATCAAAAGCAATGTAGTTATAAACAGCAAGAGTTCTATCTAATAACTTTTAAAAGGCTACCTTTAAATTTCCATTAAATTTAACTATTCAATTCAATTTAACATGGAACTAGGGATGTCAGCGATCAGTCGACTACCCAATAAATCTAGGCTTATGGGATGGTCGAGTCACTACTTGACTAGTCGCTTCTTCCCCCTTGTTGCCTCTGTTCCAGAGGCAGCGGGGGAGGGGGAAGCAGGACCCAGTTCCCTAGCATTGTTTCAGCAGTGGGGCAGGGAAGGCAGAGGTACAGCGTGGCAAATGGTGGGAGCAGGGACTGGTAGCCTTTAAATATAGTAAGAACCCCGCTGGCCCTCAGTTCCACACTGTGCCCACGGGGCTCTTACTACAATTAAATGGCAGAGGTGCAGCAGGGAACCCAGGGCGAGTGGGGCTCTTACTACATATAAAAGGCAGAGGCGCAGCAGTTGGGACCCGGCGCGAGCTGGGATTGCTTCTGTCCGCACTCACGCCATTTCCCCCGTTGTGCCTCTGTCTCCCTGGGGAGATAGTGCTGGGGGAGCAGCCATCTTTTAAGCTGGCTCCCCCCAGCACTGGCTCCTCCTCCCTCCCCTTGCTGCCTTTCTATCAGAGGCAGCAAGGGAGTGGGAAGCAACTAGATGAGTAGTGACTCGATTATCTGATAAACTTATTAGGTAGTCGACTAGTTGCTGACAGCCCTAGTTCCATGTTAATTGTCTCTTGATGATTTCCATTTCAAGTGTGTTAGGATTATTTGTCAAAATAATTTTTTATCATATTGCCAACCCCTTCTAACAGAACCTAGGATCTGAAAGTCAAACTGATTTCTCTTCTTTTCATGCATAAATATCATGCTTGAGTGGTCTTTTTTGACAACTTTAACAGAAATGTTTTTCACCCTTGACTTAGATAGCATGACTATTCAAATTTCATAATGAAAACATGAAAATTGCATGAGAGAAAAATCTTGATTTGCTAAGAATTCTTTTTCATAGGAATATTACCATAAAATTAATCCTCTAAGTCTGGTAACATAACTATGTAATGCTCAAAGCATCAAGAAATTATGACATCTCTTGTAGTCAGGGAAGGTTCTTACTACACTTAAAAGGCAGATGTGCAGTGGGGATAGCGAGCACACATCCCTTATCGACTAATCGAGTAGTCGATGGAATTCCATCGACTACTCGATTAGCTGATTAATTGAAATTTAACATCTTTACATGGAACCACAAGATTATTTGCACTTTTCCATGCAGAACCATATTTCAATGTTATGACCCTTTCCTTAATACATGATTGACCTTAGTATCTATGGGGAAAATATTTTTAAATGTGAGTACTTAAAATGTTAAGGTGTCTATAAGGTGTGAATTTTAAGTATATTAGTTAAATCACATTTAAACATTTGTGAACGCTCTCATTCAGAATTCAAGTGGCCTTGATTTAGGATAATTTAATTCACTTTGTAAGTAAATTAAGCCAAATGAAGGCCGCTTTAATTCTGAATAACAGCACTCACACAGGGACTCCTCATAGTCTAACAACTAATCCACTTCAAATTCATACCTTTAATTTGGATTAATATTCCTCGATATCCCCCATGTAAGCAAACCTATATATGAAGACTCTGGCTATAAAGCTTAGAATGCTAATACTCCTCAGCTGAAATGAAATCCTAACAGTGGTATAGAAACATATACACAAGTCCTATGGCATAGGGTAATGTAGGTATATTGTTTTGGGCTCAGCTCTTAATGTCAGCTAGCTCATGGAGTGTCTGTCTCTCTTTCTAGCATACTTAACTTGTGCACTAAATGTATAAAACATATATGATTTTTTTATATGAGGCTTTGCAGTGTTTCTTTTATTAGTACTATAACTGGAAAAGAATATTGCTTCTCGGATACCAATTACTGTACTTACATTAGCAAATCAAAAATAACGTAGTCATAAACAGCAAGGATTCTAGCTAATAATGTTTAAAGGCTACCTTAGCTAATTTTGCTTTTTTAAACTTTTTAAGCATAAAATATTACCTACATTAATCTAAAGCAAACTCAAAATGAGTAAAGACTAAACAAAACATTAGAACTACCTTTGTGACGGGCAGTTCCTTGGACTTAGACTCAAAGAGGTGTTCCAGTTTGGAAGTGTCCAGCTTAATGGGTTCCAGTTTCGACCACAGGAATTCTTTACAGCGTTTGTTATTTTTACACTGCCACTCAAATGGCCGTACCTCGTTCCAAAACAGACGAATGGTTTTCTTCTTCTTCATGAATGCTGGCTGACCCCTAGGAACCTGGGGTGACCCTAAACCCTGAGGAGTGCTGAACAGTGGAGGAGGAGCCAATAAATTACCAGAGGGTAGAGGTGGACAGCCAAACAGTGGTGGAGGTGGTGGAGGAGGCAAACCCAAAAAGGAAGGTGGAGGTGGGGGAGGGGGAATCAGGGAGTCCCCAGGACCCATATCGAAGTCCAACACATCTACATCATCCTCATCCCCCAAGTCTGTAAAATCCATGTCTTTGATTTTAAGTTCTCTAGGATTAGCCATGAGCTGATCCCAAATGTAGTCAGATTCCTTCTTCGGCTGTGCTGGTGTTTTCTCAGGGACAATTTCATCAAGCTCACCCTCGGGCAACACTGTCCCCTTGGCTAGCTCACCATTGTTGAATTTTTCTGCAAAGGCTTTCACACTGCCTTGGTTGTCCAGATTTCCAACCTCCATCTTTTTGACACTTTCATCTTTGGCCTGCTTGCTGGCCTGAAGGATAGAGATCCTACTGGCTAGGCTGGTGATTGACTCATCACTTTCCTCCGTCGCCTTCTTCTCCTCCTTCTCCTCCAACTCTTTCTCCTCTTCATCCTTGGGTTTCTTGTTATGGGCATACAACATATCCAGCATGAACCGTTTGTTGTTGAGAATGCTGCTGCACTGCTCATTCACACCAGCATCTTGAATGGTCTGTGACCACGGACCTGTAATCACACACAAACAGCGACAATGAACGGAAACAGCATCAGGGTGTCAGGAATCCTAAAAATGGCACTGGAAATGTCTTTGGTGATGCATGGACAATTATAGTAGGAAACTGGATAAAGGGACTGTCTACACAAAGACCAAATGTTCCACAAGCTGGGTTGTGAATCTATCTCACACTGACTGTCCTTAGGGACACTGCCGATTTGTACTGTTTATTGGCACATTTTAAGGTACACCACTTTCAAATGACAGCTGATTTGTGCAGGACAGAGTCATACTCCAAGTTGCTGTGAACTAAATATTCATGTAGATAAGGCCAAAGTTTCAGGAAATATTTGGAAATGACAGGCCCATTTCTGCAAGTTGGTATTTGTCTGAAAAGTGCATAGCAGCCATTCAGGCAGTAGGAGCTAAAGGTGCTCAGAACCTCTCAAGAGGGACTCAGTGACACTAAGGACACAGGCCAAACTGCTTCTCTGAGATGCTTTTTTAATTTTATAGAGCAAAAATTATGGGTTACCGGTTGATAATTGCTGAGGAGTTCAGGGTCACATTATTTTACTGGTCACCAGCTGGTCAGATTCTTTGACAATCCATCAGTACAAAGGCCACAAAGGACTGGATGGCACTTGCCCTTGTTTCCAGCGTCTCTGAACTTTCCGCTCTGGGCTAGGACCAGAAGTGGGAGCATTAAAACCCTGTCAAAAGGGCTGCTCTTGTGGTATTTCTGACATGGCTGGAAACAGCTGTTACTCGAGGAAAGGGTGTTGTTTTTCCAGCCTGATTTTGAGGCCAACAGAGTTTGGCTATCTATCCACCTTGCTCTCTTCCACTGTAACCACTACTAGCCAGGGGGAAGGCAGCTTTAAACTCAGGCTGCTCCTAGCACAACTCCTGGTTTGCCATATTCACCAGAGTGACCTCTGGGATCTCTGGCAGAGTGAATTGTGCACACAGAGTAAAATTTCCAAAAGCACCTAAATACATAGGAGCCTCAGTTACATTTTCAGAAATGACTAACGCACTTAGGCCCCTGAGTCACTTGGGTATTTTTGAAAATATTATCTGCTGACCAAAATTAATGACATTTAAACTACAATCACATTGAATTCTGCCCTCCTCTCATCCAGATATAACAATATATAATGTACACATACGAGTTGCAAAATTAAGCAGTGTATGAGACATCCTCAGAAATAATTAAAACCAAAGAATAATAAAACCATTAAAATAAATGTTCAAAATGTATTGTAGGATGCATTTTTTCCTAGCTTTTAATACCTCTTAACATCTTCACCAACCAGCCTGAGACTCAGTGTAGAAAATATGTAAGGTCCCCTTTTTTTCAAAAGGCATTCAATAAGGCCAGCCTTATTTCACCTCCATCTTATTTTGTAATTAAGAATGGATTATGAAAATAGTTCTTCAATACTTAAGATTATTTTGGGTTTGGTTCTTTCTTTCTCTTCCTTACATATTTAATCGTTTTTTTTTTCTAATCTAACTTTTTAAATAAAATTTTAGTTTATTTTTTACTACTGTCTTCCTCCTCTTCTCTTTGCTGGCGTACTTTTTTCTTTTAGTTCTGTGGTTGTATTTTCTCTTGAGTTTCTTATTTATTTTTGTTTCTTCTTTTACTATTCTATCTTTATATTTGTCCAGATTTTTATGTTAGCACATCAAATTTAATGTCTTTATCAGCTGACTTATTTTCTTTCTATCACATGAAGCCCCTTTCACCTGCTCTGGTAAGTCTCTTCCTTTGCAAGTTCAGTGGACACATCGACACTATGTGCCTAAAAATCCAAACCGCAAGCTGCTCTAGCTGAATCATTTGTTAAAATTACATTAAGCTAAAATGGGTTTAAAAATTCGCTGTGCCCAGGGAGTGGATTTCCAGCCTGGAAATTCCAACCTGGGTTTCTAATGTTAAATAGTTTATGGCCCCATCCATACCTGCATTTGAAGCATTAAGAAAGATGCAGCTTATACACAAATGATTTTTGTCCAGGATGTATGCAGCCCCTGTCTTTATTCACCTTGTACTTTTCTGAACAATTAATCTCTCCCTTGCCTCATTTTCCCCTATGAAACAGATATGGCAATTTCCTCCACAGTCTTTGAGAGACCTCAATGTAGTACATTTATATATCATTGTCAATCCTGCTGGAAAGGTATAACAAGTGGGGTTTCACAGGGGGTCTGTTTTGGGACCGGCTCTGCTCAATATCTTCATCAACGATTTAGATATTGGTATAGAAAGTACGCTTATTAAGTTTGCAGATGATACCAAGCTGGGAGGGGTTGCGACTGCTCTGGAGGATAGGGTCATAATTCAAAATGATCTGGACAAATTGGAGAAATGGTCTGAGGTAAACAGGATGAAGTTTAATAAAGACAAATGTAAAGTGCTCCACTTAGGAAGGAACAATCAGTTTCACACGTGGGCTGTGTCTACACTGGGCCACTTATTCTGGAAAATCAGCCGCTTTTCCGGAATAAGCTGTGAGCTGTCTACACTGGCCCTTGAATTTCCGGAAAAGCAATGATGCTCTACTGTACAAAATCAGCCACTATTCCGGAAAAACTATTCTGCTCCCGCTCGGGCATAAGTCCTTATTCCGGAACACTGTTCCGGAAAAGGGCCAGTGTAGACAGCCCAGTAGTCTTTTCCGGAAAAAAGCCCCGATCGCGAAAATGGAGATCGGGGCTCTTTTCCGGAAAAGCGCGTCTACATTGGCCACAGACGCTTTTCCGGGAAAAGGGCTTTTCCGGAAAAGCAGCCTGCCAATGTAGATGCTCCTTTTCCAGAAAAACTGAAAACGGAATAGTATTCCGTTTTAAGCATTTCCGGAAATTCATGCCAGTGTAGACACAGCCATACAGAATGCGTTTGTCTAGGAAGGAGTACGGCAGAAAGGGATCTAGGGGTTATAGTGGACCACAAGCTGAATACGAGACAGCAGTGTGATGCTGTTGCAAAAAGCAAACATGATTCTGGGATGCATAAACAGGTATGTTGTGAGCAAGACACGAGAAGTCATTCTTCCGCTCTACTCTGCACTGGTTAGGCCTCAGTTGGAGTATTGTGTCCAGTTCTGGGCACCGCATTTCAAGAAAGATGTGGAGAAACTGGAGAGTCCAGAGAAGAGCAACAAGAATGATTAAAGGTCTACAGAACATGACCTATGAAGGAAGGCTGAAAGAATTGGGTTTGTTTAGTTTAGAAAAGAGAAGACTGAGGGGAGACATGATAGCCCTTTTCAGGTATCTAAAAGCGTGTCATAAGGAGGAGGGAGAAAACTTGTTCATCTTGGCCTCTGAGGTTAGAACAAGAAGCAATGGGCTTAAACTGCAGCAAGGGAGCTTTAGGTTGGACATTAGGAAAAAGTTCCTAACTGTCAGGGTAGTTAAACACTGGAATAAATTGCCCAGGGAGGTTGTGGAATCCCCATCTCTGGAGATATTTAAGAGTAGGTTAGATAAATGTCTATCAGGGATGGTCGAGACAGTATCTGGTCCTGCCATGGGGGCAGGGGCCTGGACTCGATGACTTCTCGAGGTCCCTTCCAGTCCTAGTATTCTATGATTCTATAATTCTATGATATATCGTTGTGCACCAATGTAATTCCCTGGAGGAGTGATATTACAGCTCTTCCAGGTCTTAAGAACAGTGGGAAGCAATTAAGCAAATTCATTCAGTTTGTAATTCCTCCAGAGAGCTGCCACTAGTTGGAGAGGATCACCAGAAAAGGTAAGGATTTTGTGGTTAAAAAGGTTGATATTAAACTGACTCAGGACTTTCTTCCTGATCTAGCAGAGACAGGGCTTCTGTCCAGGTTGGGTGCCAATCATTCCCATGGAGGGCTGGAGGGACTTTGGCCAACTGAGCCACCATAAGATGGATAGGTGAGCTCTGGTAAGCTGTTAGCGTACACACAGGAACTTTTATTGTTTTTATATGTTTTCTCTGTAATGCTTTTATCTTAAGATTAAATGTGCTTGCTCATAAAGGGCTTTTGTAGAAATTTAGAGCTGCTAGCAATTATCCTGTTTAGAAGCCTGCAGAAGAAAAGCACAGTGTGGAGGCTGGGCTTGTTTTGGCAGTCTGGTTTGCTGGAGATTACCATGGTGTAGACAGGGAACTATGCAGCCTGGTCAGGAGGGAAAGAGATGCAGGTTTCCACTCAAACCAGGGGATGGCTGAGGAGCTGGAAGTCTAGAGTGGGTACCCCCAAGGGACCACAGAGGAGGAATACAAGGGCATGTGCCCTGAACTGACACCCTTCATTCACCTTTCTCCAAGATTCACCACTTGATTTTTGAGGTTGCCTCCCTAGAAAATCTGATCCCCTCCAGACTCTTTTGTTTCACTATGGATTCCACAAAGACCAGTTCCCAATCACATTCAAGTGCCTGAAGATTGTCCAAGACTGTCTACTGTCCAAGATTTCTAAGACTTCCCACTATAAATGCCACAAGACCTGGCCTCCCTCCAGACTTACACCTTCTGTGTCTCCCTAGATCTGATTCCTTTCAATACTGCTCATTCAAAATTCTCCAAGAGACTTCATCCCTATTTTAGTCTCTCACTGTCTACCTCTGACTTCACTACCCAAACAAGATTATTTCTGTAAAGCCTCCTGTGTTGCTACTGCTGTACAGAGTCCTCTTCCACACACACACTCCTTGTACGCTACTTCTGCTGGCTACTGCTTTGCAGTGCTACGTAGCAGGGCAGAGATTGGAAGAAGCATAGCTCAGTGTATCTGATGATATGGAAGGAGGAGCCAAAAACCAGGCACTTCATTTCCTTGCCCCTACTGTGTCTGGGCAGGCACAGCAATGTAATCTAAGAATGACAACTTCTTTTCTGGAATCTGACACCTTTCTCAGAAAGCACAAAATCCGAGGAATGTAAAAATAATCCATGCAGACCAAGAACTCTGCATGATTTCGAATTCTGCATTTGCTCCCTTACCAACTAAATCACAAACTTTAGTAATTCTCACCACACATTAGATCTCTCAAACCAATGAGCCTTTTCAATACCACTAAAACGTTATCAACTTTAAAGGTTGGCATTTTATTAAGCTATAGTACAATACCAAAAAAGAAAAAAAAAGCAACAAAGAAGAACATGAGAGAAGGATTCAGTGTGACAGGAAGTTAAAGTTCATCTTGTTGGAAACAGGCAGGACTAAAATGTGAGTGTGAAAAAACTGTGTAACCCATTCACTCCTCTTTTGCATTTAGATTATGCCACAGTGTGGTATGAACCACAGTCTATTTCATAATCAATACCATTTTTATTTAGCACCATCTGAGTAATCTGCAACACTCACAGTTTGAACATCTTGCCTGCAAGGAGTGGTGAAGCAGAGGACAGTCCACATCCCCTATCTAAACAAAGCCTTTCATCATCTACTCTAAAATGGAGGCTCTATCAACCCTACACTGATGGAGAAAGGGGACAGGGAAAGAGAATGAGAGTGAGCTTTTAGGATTTATTTCCTATGCTTGTCCCCTCACAACCCTCTAAGCAATAGCACTCCATTACTAGAAGCTACTCTTCAATATTTGCAATATAACATGACCTCTTCTAACCTGAAGGTAAGGGATCCAAATTTATAATAAAACTGTTCTGGAAACTAACTGTGCTCTTCTCATGTGGAACTGCTGTCTCAAAGGGATAAATCTGATGGGACTAGTTTGTTAACTCTTGGGTTTACATTTTTTACATGAACATTTATCTAGTCATCTTCTTCAAGGGCATATTGGCATTCAAAGAGCCACTATATACCAGCCTCAACCACTGACATCAAGGGGAGTTCTGTGCACTGAAGAAAAGTAGATGACTTGTAAATAATGAAGCAACAGTGGACGTATAGCTTTTTAGTAGCATGTTCCTGTTAAAAAGGTTGGGGTGTGCCACCCGCAGCAATATTTAAATCAATACTGGATTTTTTTTAAAGTTATGCACTAGTTCAAAAAAACGGTTTGGGGTCAGTTCTATGACCTAACACAAAGACAGACTAGATAACCATAGTGGTCTCTTTTGGCCTTGGAATCTATGGGGAAAAATGTGAACATTTCAAGGCTGGCAATTTAACCACTAAGACATGATCTCTGTGATTTCATGGACTGCTGGCCGTATTGAATTAGACCACCCATCCCTAGAGGGAATTCTAAGTGGCACAACCTCTCTCCTCCCTGCAAGCAGAGGCACAGAGTACTTGTGCAGGGGGGTGACATTATTTAAATGTTTCTGGTGGTTCATCCAGCCATTTTTCTTGGCTGCTGGGGAAGTGTTCTCTTTAGGACATTGTTCTCCTTATGTCTTCTCCATAGTCACATATTTCTAGCTCTATAATTAGGAACTACAAAACAGCATCTCCCTGAATTTCACACCTGACAAGATAGGAAAGATGGAAGAAAGAAATGAAGCACTTGGAGAATCACCTCATCTAATTACCTATAGTATTAACATGAGGGCTACCAGTCATAATAGTGAATAGCATGGAGACAGGCATTCGCAATCTCATGACAAACTACCTGAGGGTATCTCATACCATTGTTTGACCATTGGAACATCCAACTGAATTTACTGAGAACTATGGATGCAGGCCTGTGGCAGGATCAGACTAGTTAATGAATTGTGTCTCAATCAGAGGGAAATCTTATTTTACTGTTTCTTCTGCCGCACGGTACACACAAACTCTACTAAAGTCAATAGTAGGAGTTCCACACAGATAGCAGCTATGGATTTGGGTCATAAAGGAAGAAATACTAATGAAGGACAAGCTGGAAGGTTTGTTCGATGATTAGCTTTACACCAAAACACCTGATCTAACATGTTCTTTGTAGGAAAGCCTTCATTTATTGAAAAAGCTTCACTTTACCAGTTTCATTGTCACTGGTTAACTTGTCCTCTCTTTCTTCCCTCTCTAAAGTGCTGCTTGCTGAGGATATGCTGGATGCAGAACAGTTGTCTTTTTCATTCACTTCTTCATTCTGCCTTTCTTTTTCACTGAGTATTGCACTTTCTTCTGGCTCTCGCTCAGGACCTTGCTCCACCTCACTCTCCGGTCCCACCTCCGTAGCCTCAACTTCCTGTGGTGTCGCCGTTTCCTGCTCGGCCTCTGCCTCAGTTTCCTGTTCTGGTTCTGTCTCTGGTTCTGGTTCACTGGCACTCACTGGTGGAGAGAACAATGGAGAAAAAAGATTCACTTAACAACAATTTCTCTTGGTCGTCTTGATTCACCCAGCCAAATGAGTGAGATGTAAAAAATATACAAGTGGTTTTTTTTTTGTCCATGGAGAGTCTAGCTTTATGAGAGAGAGACTGCTGATCATTGTGTGCAGACAGAACCAAACATGGGTACAACTTGGCAAATCTTGCTTGATTTATGTTGCTTACAGTCTGTACCTAATCCATAATTTTTTACATGTAGCTCATCAGAAGATTGGCTATTGTGGTCATGGAACGAGTCAAACCATCATAAACCTGAGCTATGCAGAACGAGTTAAACAAAAACAGGAATTAGAGCGTGCTTTGGAGTTGAATCCCCTTGGTTTTCTGAAGGAATTTTTATGGTAACTTCTTTTTCACCTAATGTGGAGTGCTTCAACAAAAAGATACAAACATTAGTTTTATAAGCACAATAAATGGCACAGTCTGGAAATGACAGTGTCATACAAATTTGGTTGACAGAAAGCATATGTTGTTCATGCATATTTACTTCAGAAAAGCCACATCAAAACTGAACAGAGCTTCAAATTGTTTGGCATATGGCATAAATTTAGCTTCCAATTGGATGGCATATGGCATAAATTTAGCTTGTAATTGGTTGGCAGATGGCATACATTGTTGCTGGTGCAATTGGTTTCCTCCTCTTGCTTTATCACTGACACAGTGAAATTCAGTCATTCACCTTATTGTTTTCAGCTAAACCAGAAGATTTTTACATGCAAGATTTTTTTTTGTTATGTTGTGAAGACACTGGAAAGCATCCATACATATTCACATCAAGCAGCTCATGACTCCTGGCAAACTGAAATGGCCATGCAAAAGTGATGAAAATCTACATGCATATTAGGTCAGCACAGTTTTCACATCATCTTAGTATTAAATCTTGTGCAAGATGGTTGAACTGCAATATCTTATTCCTGTTAGATTTTCCCCCGGTTGCTTACTTTTTGTTTACAATATTTGCAATATACACTTCAGGCCCTCTAGTGGTTTCTGAACTCGGCTATGTATGACGTGACATATCCTGAGAACTAAAGAAATTAGAATTCAATTCACCTTTTGGTGAGATGCAAAAGAAAAAAGGAAAAAAGAGAAATGAAGCATCCCCAGAGTAGTGAACACTGGAGATTTGCAAGGTCCCTCAGAAGTTATGAAACACCATTACCGTCAAGTTCAAAGACATACACTCTGAGTGTCAGGGTGCAGGTGTTCAGATTTACATTGTTCTTTCATCATCATCATCATCAGCAACAATCAGTACTGTATGTTTCCCAAGTAGAAGTAAAGAAGTCAAATTTTTTAAAATCTAAAAATTGTTAGCTTTATCCAGGGACCCAATATAGTTCAGCTGAAACCAACTATATAATCTTGGTAGTGTACACAGCATTACCGTTTGCCCCTATTCTTAATATACGTCTAACCTTAGCAACACCAGTCTCACTGTAACACCCAGACCTCATTCCCTGCTGGAGTCTCTTCTCTTCACCCCCTTTATCTTTCTCTCATGACTCGACTGCCAGCCCCACTCTCTGTAATTCCACCAACTCACAAGCTTGGCTGGGAAGAAGCTGCAGACATCATGTGACATCTCTCTGGACTCACGGCTCCCATCCTGTCTTGCAGCTGCTTCTGTTTTCAGCACTAGCAGGGACAAGGAGTAGTTCACTTCTCTAGATTCTGTGATTCTCACATGTGTTGCCACCTCATCTATTGCAATAGGGGATGCATTGTGAGCTTGAGGGGGTAGCCAGAAGGCAGATATATGAACGGACAGGTGACAAATGAGCTATAACTGTCTCATGGCTTTATCGACAAGTGAACACAAAACAAACAACACGCTCAACCTTAAGTCCAGGTTGGGCAGATCTTAAAATTCCACTCTTAGGACAGCTCACACCAGGCCCTAGACTCCTCTAGCAAGTGGGCTGCAGCCACCTCCATCATATTCAGCAAGGCTCCAATCCTGCAAATACCTCCACACATGCTTAGTTAATTTTAAGCATTTTGCTGGTTCTATTCCCTTCAATGGGCCTACTTGTTAGTTTGAAGTTAAGACGACGTGCAGTGTCTTCAAGATCAGGGCCTACATCAGCTTGGATAATTAGCATCTCGTTGCAAGCTGCTCACCCTGCTTCATACCTTCTCCACTACAGCTTTGCCCAGCACATACTGTATTCTCCTCTGTCCTTCACCTCTGCACAACTTATTTCAGATCCAACCATCACAGAACCCTGTGATTGACAGAGAACTCGATGTCTGTAACAACTGTGGCATTTCCTCATATGTGGCTGTGAGCCAGTCCTACAAGCCCAATAAGAGAACAAAAGCATTCCCAGTTTTGCTTCTTAATGACTGCCCTGAGTCTGAGCTGGATAATCCCACCTTGAGTCAGCCTTCTCAGCTTCTACCTGGTGAGGGATATGTAAATGAAATCTCCATAGACACCAATGGAGGTCTCTGCAGAAATTCACTTCTAATCAAGCTCTCCTGATTTAAATGTCTGGACACACGCTGGGTTCATTGGGACTGTTGAGAATCTTTCTTATTAGCTGTGTATGCATGGGACACCCAAATTAGAGAACTCTGCACATCTCCCTTAGTCACACACACCAAAGAAAAATATCCAGCTAATTAACACATTTCTTTGAAAGGTTGTATCTTACAGTCCATATAATGTATCGCACATTTTCCTTCTGCAATTTTCCCTTTGCTTAGGAAGAATCTGTCTTAGAGATAAAACTTTAGACTGGGATTCAGGAGAGCTGGGTTCCCAGCTCGGTCCCAGCCTCCCTATGTGACTGTATGCAAGTCAATGTTTCAATTTTGCCATTTATAAAATAGGGCAAATAATATTTCGAGGCTTGTTGTGAAATTACACGAATTAGAGCAGTGGTCACCAGCCAGTAGATTGGGATCTACCAGTATATCTTGGAGCCTCTGACAGGTGATCCTGACTGATTTGGCCAGGAAGCTATCAAGCGCTGGCACTTCAGTTCCCCTCCACCCACTGTCATGCTGCTCCTGCCCTCGGCCTAGAAGCTGCCCCCCCGGTAGCCTCCTTCTTGCTATGTAGGGTGTGGGAGGGAGAAAAGGGGGGATGCTGATGTCAGGGTCTTCTTTTACTGTTTGCAAAGTGGGTTAGTTTTGGTTTTTGACTGGTCTGTGCATTTCATCATTTTCATTTTTCTCTTACACTTAAATTTAATTCTTTGAGTAGGGAGTTCTAAAATGCCAAACCTGTTGTGGCTGCAGTAAGTATCCCTGTGATAATTGCTGCTCCTGGATGTAGCTGGCGTGTCCCCGCAGCCCCTGCGAAAGGCAGAGCAGGGGGTCTCCACATGCTGTCCTTGCCTGCAGACACCATTCCTGCTGCTTCCATTGATCAGTAATGGGGAACCGTGGTCAGTAGAAGCTGTGGGGTCAGTGCCTGTATATGACACATGGTGCCATGGAGCCATTGTTGTACATGCCAGCTGCTTTCAGGAGTGGTGCAGGGCCAGGGCAGGAGTAAGGCTGCCTTAACCCCACTGCTCCACCACCCGGAAGTCATCTCAGTTAAACGGTGCCCAGCCAGAGCCTGCTTCCTGAACCCCTGCCCCAGCCCTTAACTTACTCCTACACCCAGACGTGAGTCCTCCTGTACCCCAACTCCTTTCCAGAGCTTGCACCCTGAAACCCCTCCTGGACTCCAATCCCCCACCCTGGGCTAAGCCTGGAGTCCCCCCCACACTCCAAAGCCCTTGGCCCAAGACCAGAGCCTCCATCCCAACCCCCTTCCCCCGCCTGGGGAAAGTGAGTGAGGATAGTGGAGGAAGTGGGATGGAGTGAGCAGGATGGGCCTTGGAGAAGGGATGGGGCCTCAAAGAAGGGGCGGGAAGAAAGTGGAGCAGGGGTATCTGGGTTTGAGGTAGATCTTACATTGTACTTACATTGAAAAAGTGATCTTTTGGTTACAAAAAGAACCACACTCACACTGTGTAAGATGCTCAGTCAACAGGGCACACAAACTGACTGCCAGTCTAGTGCTGTCCAGTTTACCACTACCAGTCTGATGAGCTTCCCTGTTCATTAGGAAACAGCAAGGGGTTTTTGCTGCCCCACCCCCACTTGTCAAATTCCCAGTGCTGCCTTTCTGCTGCTGCCTGAAGGCCTAAGAAAACAGACCTTACTCAAGCAAACACCCACCAAAATACATAGATTTCAGGACCCATATTCTGATGCTGTCCTAGCTACCCAATGGATGCTTAGAGTTGCCTTATGACAAATTTTGCCTGCTGAAGCTCTACCCGTGTGCTTTATGCCTGATGTTGCTCTGCCCACTGTCCACTTCTTTTTTGTTAAGGGCTCCACTTCAGATGCCCTGTGCACTTGCTGGCTGACTGACTGACGATAGCCTCTCCACTGTCCAACTGCCTGGAGTTGCTCTCTGCACCTGTTCCAAATACATACTCCATTTTATACTGTCATTTTGAACATGCTTCCAGGGGAAATATGTTTAAATAATCATCATAAAAGAGATTCTTCTTTCTTACCCAGTCCTGAAATCCTAATGGTGGAAAAATCTAGCTCATTTGCTCTAAAAGCAACAATGGATTTGAATAACTGGGATTTAAAATATTTTGAAAGACAAATGTTCCAGCAAAATATCTGTATTTTCTGAGCAATTATCCCACAGAGACTTATGGGGGCTCTGCTGTCCAAAGGAATCAGTAATAAAGAAATCATGTAAACTCAAACTAAATAAACTTGACTTGAGATTTAATGCTATGAGAGTAAATACACCCAAAGTGCAACTGCAGTATCTTCTTTCATCATAGTTGTATTGCTTTACAACGTGCTTCAAAGCCATCGTACCCAATAAAACCAAGTAGCGCAAATTATAAAAGCATTAATCACGAACAGCATGTAGCAGGAAATCAAATCAAATAAAAGAAAATGATGGTAATAATTCATCCTCAACATGCTCAGAGGTTCCCAATGTTAATGCAGTGTCACGTGGCAAGAATATACATCTCTATAATTTTTTCTTTGGAGAGAGAGATACATGATGTGAGTGGTGGAATGATGTGCATACATAATATCACTCTAGACACCAATAAATTATATGACAACAAACGAACCACAAAAAATACTAATTCTACTTTCCTTCTTCTAAATTGCATTTGGTCTCTACTACTAGTTTTGCTACAACTTTAAGTTTTTCTGCATTATTTAAAAATAATCAAAAAATTCCCTTGAAATTCAAAAACAATGAGCAGTCCTGTGGCACCTTAGACACAAAAAAATATACTGTATCATGAACTTTTTGTGAGTAAAACCCACTTCATCAGATGAGTTGGAGTGGCAATTACAGAATCCAGAGTATACATAACAGCAAAAGCAGTTACCTGTCAATTGCTAATTGAGTCAGGCTGGATGTGTCTCATTCATAGCTATAAATTGACATATCTGGCTTGACTCAACTAGCGTCATTAACTCTGGTCCTACAATTGATAGGTAACTGCTTTTGCTGGTACTCTGGACTCTGTAATTTCCACTCATCTGATGAAGTGAGTTTTGCCCTCGAAAGTTCATGATACAATATATTTGTTAGTCTCCAAGGTGCCACAGGACTGCTTATTGTTTTTACAGTTACAGACCAACACGGATACCCCTCTAAGCCCTTAAATTCAGTATTTCTTCTGTTTCTCACATTCAGCCTGTGCTATGCTGGAAGGCTGTTAGAATTCTGGCATTCAGCAGTTGCATTTCGTTCAGAGAACCCACATAAGCAAAATGTATTGGCAGGCGCACTGTTGTTTCAGCATTCTGTAACTACTGATATACAAAGAACATGATGTTAAATAATTTTCTAATTATTTTATTCTAATAACAATGGGCGATAATAATAACTAGAAACAATAGCAACAATGAATTACTACATATTCCTAGCACAAGTAGCTCGGAAGGCATATGAGAAAACAAGAGAAAAATTCAGATGGACAGCTAAGACTGATCTGTTAAGTAAGGACCCCTGGAATAAGTCATGACACTATAGAGTTTATAGTCCTGTATTCATGCACAAAAACCTGTGCTAAATAGACAGGCAAGCTCCTTTCTCCCCATCCTCATTTGCACTCACCTTCAGAGGGCTGAGGAGTCCCACGGGGTGTCGAAGGGGTTTTCAGCTCCTCCTGGGACTCTATGGAAGTTGGGCTGATGCACTTGGGAATAGGCGAGGATGGGGCTGAAGGAGAACTCAAGTTTAAGGACAGCTCACTTCTGCCTCGGAATATACTCCGACTTTTCAGCTCCTTCTCATACTCCTCAGCTGCCAACTTCTCCAAGTATTTGTATCTGAAAGTTAAATTCCAAAGGGTTTCCGTAAAGAAAGAGAAGCCAGCGGTTGATGCTTGTTTATGGACGAAGCACCTGCAGAGAATGAGCTGATTTCCCAACAGAGGGTGGACAGTGCTAAAATGAGTGCTGGGTCAGCTGGACAGTAAAAATTCACCAAAGTAAATGATATTAACCAAAAAAATATTAAGTTGCTCATGACAAAATAAAAAATAGTAACATTAAACAATCCTTAGATACTGTATCCTGTCTACACAGTCCTGCCTTCCTACTTTTGGAAGCATCTGTCTGTTCCTCCCCCTCCCCACTCCCGGCAACATAAAAAGCACTTCAAAACCTTAGCCCTCTAAACTGATGCAAATAGCCAAAGTCCCAGACTTGCTGCATGGAGAGGAAAAGTAGTTCAGTCCAGGAGACAAAAGCAGCTCTCCCTGAAAATAATACCAATAATAAATGTTTGACTGAGGACTATCTAAGACTCTGAACCTGCTTCTATTTGCTTTAAGAGCAATGCACTGGAATTCACTTTGTTCTCTCCAGAGTCTACAATGGAAACTTTTTTTTTTATTCTAAAAAATTTCTCTGCCGGACTCAGACATCCAATAGCTTGGACCTGACGTCACATATAGTTTATTCATCAAAGTCAGTTTAAAAGAACAAAGATACATCTGTTTTGCATTTTAGG
The DNA here is from genome assembly GCF_052426305.1 of Pelodiscus sinensis. NCBI lineage: Eukaryota > Metazoa > Chordata > Testudines > Trionychidae > Pelodiscus > Pelodiscus sinensis. The sequence continues at coordinate 155,043,899 of NC_143053.1, forward strand.
CAGGCAGAACTCACTAACTGTTTATTAAGACCAGCTACCAATCATATTCTGCATACTGAGCTTTATACATTTGGACCAAAATAACTTTGCCTCTTCCAGATGTCTGCTAATTTTATGCACCATTATTTGCTCAGGAATATATTTATGAATACAGCTGTAGAAGGCTCCTGACTCTGTCTTACTCACAAGTGAACTATTAAACAGGTTAATCAAGACTGCTGCCTATATCTCTGAAAGACTATGCGGTCATCCTCCAACAACCCACTGCTATAAACACATGATAACAAGGAACACCCCTTTTCCCAATACTGCCTCAATGACAGGCAGAATTAGTGCACATGTGTATATTAAATCCAGTAAAGGGCAAGGAAATCAGCCATATATGATAACAAACATGCTTAGTGCATGCAGTAATCATGCACATTCACAAGCATAACTATTCTGCATATAAAGATGTCTTTGAAGAGCACTTCTTGTGCTTGCTGGTGCAAGTTGCATTATTATAAACCACAATAACAAAGAATAAACTCATTTTTTTAATTCCTCTTGAGGTATAGGTATGCTTTGAACTGAGATTTCGCAGGAAAAGGAACCCCTACAGACTTTGGATGAAAAAATAACAAGTCACATACTTGTATGGTTATAAAATAAGAACTGTTTACAGTTCTAGCATGAAGCCAATTCTAAAGAATGATTTTTTTTCCGAAAGAAGTGAAAGCCCTTCACAAATATTATCATGATATTTTGTTACATAGTTAATTAAACCAGCTTTTATTTTAACTACAGTCAATCAGGAATTCCCCCGCCCCACAGATGGAGCAGATGGAACACTGGACTCATAAAAAGACATTCAAATAGATTGTTTAGCTAAACCAGGTACAGAACAGCTGGCTGCATTGAAATTTTCTGCAATGTGCCAATGCACTACAGCAAGAATCGGGAGGGAACTCCCAGTAACTTGGGGGACTACAATGTTTTACTGTCCTCTGTTCTTTTACAGCTGTTTTACCTTTTTTAGCTTCTGTGGCTTTGAGTTGCAGGAAAATAGCAGACCGACAATATACACAACTGAACCTAGTCACAATGTAAAAAATGAACCTATATAGCAGCAAATCTCAAGGCATTACACAAGAAATTGAAGATAGAGAATATTCAGATTTAAGACTCACGTGGCTATTGGGTAACTCAGGAACTAATAAAGGTCTAAATTAAGCTTTTTTTACCAATAGGCAACAAGTATGAATGGAGATCAAAAGTTGTTTCTATTTTATGTGGATTCAGTGAGCAATGTTAAATGAATGGATGGTTTCAATCCAATTCCTAATGAGTAGGTATCTATACCAAAAACCTACTATCACATTATCTTCCTTGTTAGCAGTCTTATAAAGGCTAAGATCCAAATGGATACAAAGAATGAACGACTATCTCTCTCCTACATGTGGTTCCTCCAGTCCAGGGCTGAGGCACTGAAACCATCCATTCTTCCAGGTTCCTCTAGATTAGGACAACTTGCAATGCCAGGGCATATGCTGAGCCTGTTCTATGACTAAGAGGGTTGTCAGTTTGCTATGTTTAAGACTATTTAAGAGAATAAACATGTAATTAAACGTTCCCTAGTGCACTGGGAATTGTATGTAACCCTTTGTATCAGCAAAGTCTTCAGATATAGGTTGGAATAATATAGGTTCCATTTTTTACTGTAAAACTCTAGGAAAGATTCTGAGAGGGTTTCTTGGCAAGGACCTTTTTAAACTATCTGCCATTAAACACCAAAATAGCATTGCTGATTCACACTCGCAAATCAAAGGAAAGATAGAATTACACTTTTTACTTGCTCATTAAGGTCCTGATCAAAAGCCTGTTGAAGTCAATGGAAAACTTCCCATTGACTTTAACTGGCTCTGGCTCAGGGCATATATTATTCTAGGTGTTACATGAAGAGGTTCATATACTATGTGATAGTACACAAGACTGCTCCAAGAACCTGAAGACACTTAAGACTAAAGAGGATTTCAACACAACTTTTTGAGCTACTTTTGTTTTAAGATGGGAAATATATTTGAAAAAATAGCCCATAAAAGTGTACTGTCAGAGAACGTCTGATGAAACAGACTTTATAAAACAAAATTACATAAGGCCAATGCAACGGATGACTGACCTCTGTAGTGGGGTTTTCTTCTAACATTTCTGCACTGTCTACGAGGGATGTTTCTTTGCTCTTCATGAGAAGGAACTAAAAGTTTAGTTTTTCATTTCAAGATAAATACACATCAAGATATATTGCTAATGATTGGTAAAATTGGCCCAGACCGTATAGCAATGATGCCCTGCTGGTCAACATTTCCAAAAAAACACTCCAGCTCACTTCAGCATGTTCCATTACAACCCAAAAATGCTGGAGAACTCACTTCTAATTTGTTTCAAATCTATCTTACCAGCAGGACTGCTGTAAAAGTTTATACCCAGCTATGATCAGTGCTTGTTATATGTGCGGTCAGATGTGTTTCATTTCAAAAGATGCTTTAAATGGCTGTACTTTTTGGTTGTAAAGATGAGGGAAAGCATATCAGCCTCTGTCTGAATTTAGAAATGTCAAAAAAAATTAACAGTGGCTAACTTAACCACAATTGTTGCTGGGTCAGACTCTATGTTTGAAAGAGGAAATTGCTTCCGGTGTGATCATTTGTATTGCCAGAGTAGAAATCCACCAGCTAGATGATTTCTAGGAGGACTCCCTTCACATTAATGTAATAAAATATAATTTTGAAAAATATTCCATGGGTCGCTTTGTCTAGTAGTCTTTCAATGGTAACCATGCAGCATATGTCATGCCTAACAAAACTGGAGTACTCTTGATTTTTGTTGTCTGTTATCTAGTTAGTAACATACACATTTTGTAGGAGAAAACAAGAATTGTGTCTCGCCTTTAATGGCAACCACTGAAAACTGAAGGTGCTAACAGCTTTCTGAATTGTATCCTTCCTGCCTTACCAATCTATCCACTGACTTTGATCTTTATCTACTGAGGTTTAGCATCCTGTCTCCTGATACTTTATGTATAGAGGTAGGGGGGTGGGTAACAGAGCATCTTTCTCCCCCCCCCTCCACCCCGGCCTTCTCCTATTTATTTCGAGTTTTCTTATCCCCTAGTCATAACTCCAGTCATAAGAAGTGGGCTGTGCCCACAAAAGCTCATGATACCATCTACATGTTTTGTTAGTCTATAAAGTGCTACCAGACCATTTGTTTGCTGTTTTTTTTTTTTACTGAAAACTGAGCTAAATTACGAGAAGAGAAAGTCTATTATTTGAGTGCTCCTTGAAACTTGCTTTCATAGGCATAGGAAACTACCATATATACTCGAACAGGGGGCTGGAGTGTAAATGGTGGCACAGCTTGAGGTGGGTGGACAGATGGTGCCTCCCGGGGTAGCAAGATCCCATCCCGAAGGTGGGAGGCAGCATGTGTGCAGCTGGTCACGAATGCTGAGCCCCTGGTAAGAATCTTCTGATGGAAAATTCCTGTCCTGTGGTGGGCCTGATCCTTACTTTTCTTTTCCCTTTGTTGTTGTTTTTTTTTCTCCCCCAGGGCTGTGTGCCTGGCCAAGGGCGGAGTGCTGGGGAAGGAGCTGCCTTTGGCCACAAGACCCCCCTCACCGTATCCTCTGTGGATGGGCAGGAGATGGAGGGGGAGGGAGCTGAGGAAGTAGCACAGGCCGAGGGACGTGCTGGCCGCCGCTTCTAACCCCTCCCCTTGACTGGAACGGTGAACGGCAGTGAGTACTGCTGCCATTTGCCATTTATGCTGACCTATTTATAAGCCAATTCCTGCTCTTCAGAGTAGGATTGTTTTTTCAAAAAAAAAGTTGGCTTATAAACGAGCATATACAGTAATTGCTTAGGTTTCTCAGCCTTTCCAGTTGGCAATCTTTTATTTCAAGTACAATTCTTTTGCAACTCCCATTATATTTATTTTGAAAGAGTTAAAACGTATTCATGCTAACCATGTTAAGTCTATATAATTCATGTGTGTGTTTTGAGCAGTTCTGAGAAAATACTTGATCTTTAGCGATAAGGGTGTGTTGGAAATAAGGCAATGACATTTTCTTTGCTAACCTATTTTCTTTGCTTTAGATAGTAGTACTGTGTTCAATGCTTCAGGACCATCTAACTGCCTTTCATGATCTCCCCTGAAGAGTCATAGCCATCTGTTGAGAAACACTGGTTTAGACCATCTACCACTATACTAACATTTGGGCAAATTTCTGGTGCAAATGCAATACTTGGTATTATTTTCCAAATCAACAGATAAAAGTGTCAATCAAACAATTCCATGCACACCTGTTCTACTGCACTTGTATTTATTCCTACGCCCAGGACGAAACTCCTTTCTCATTTAGTGAAAGCACAAAATTCTTATAGTTCCCTTTTAAACAAAATTGTCCCTAGCATGCATGGTTAAAAGTATACTTAAATAGACAACAGCCACACAATAATGGACAGAGTAAGAAGAAAGCAACTGAAAGCAAGAAGTAAAAGGTACAAACCTCTCTTCTCTTGCTTGTCTTAGTTCCTCTCTTTTGTCTAAGTAATCACGGCTAAAGTTGCAATAAATTGAAGAGGAAATAAAGGAATAAGAAGGAACAGGAATAAGGAAGATGACAGAGGTAAATAGTAAGAGAAACAAATAGCTAAAACCAAGACAATTTTAGGTAATTATCTTCGCTGAAGACATCTGTGTCTGCCCCTTGAATAAATGTGGAAGAGGGTGCATGTGTGTTCATATGTATATAGATACAATATAGGTCAACATCACGTCAAATATGTACAGTGGGAAAGGGTACTAAGCATAGATTAAAAATGGGCAACATTGAATTATAGGCTTAGAAGCCCAAAATAGAATTTCTGGCACATGTTTGTCTATTATTTTTCATGTCCCTGACTTTTGGACAAGTTACATGTTCTCAAATGCCACTACTTACATCTGGCCTCACATTTCTGCTATTCTTTCTCATCTAGTTCCTCTTACCCTTTAATCCCACAACTGTCCAAGAAACTCTTTTCTTTCCCTTTTGCCAGATCAATTTTGCTTGACACTTGTGTGGTGTAATTACTGGTGTGACGTCCCACTCATGATATTTATTTATTGCTGAAATGTTCTTTATATTATTTGCAGCATGTTTATTTCATAGGTTATATAAGAACAGCAGAGGTTACAAGCAGGGATGTGAAAGGTTAACCGGTTAACAGGTAAGCATCACCCTAAATAAGTAGTTTGTGGGGGCTGCAGCAACCCCGTCTGCTGTGGAGCAGCCTCCGTCTGCAGGGAGCCTTGGCACCTCACAGGCAGTGGCTGTTCCCGGGGAGCAGCCTCTGCCCATGGGGAGCACAGGACCGCCATGGACAGCGGCTGGGAGTCAGGAACTGGTGGCAGCCCTAACTCCAGTGTGGGGGTAGGAGCTGGCAGGCAGCCCTGCATGGGGCTGGGGGCAGGAGCTCGACAGGTTGGAGGCTGCTCCAGCCACACTGGAGTGGTCCCAAGCCCAGATCCCACTTAGTTGGTTAACCAGTCAAACATTAGGTTAACCTAACCTTTAACCAGTTAACTGATTAACAGGGATTTTACATTCCTAGTTACAAGCTCTTAGACCAGCTAACAGCTTAGCCAATACCTCTGCTGATGCAAGATTGTCCCTACACTCCATTTAATGGAGTTTTGTCAAGTGTTTAGACAAAACTGGTAGGACTTTCATCACTTAAGACAATTTCTCAGCCTGTAAGACCACTGTGCCAGGAAGTTTTCCAGAAATCTTCTACTTATTGATCACATCCCATTACTTCTTTTTTTTTCTATCAAATGAACTATTTTTTTTACCTGCTCCTGGAATATGCACTAATTACACATCTTATGACAGCTATCATATCCCTTCCTTAGTATTCACATACAGAAGTTACCCTTAAGAGTGTGTTAAATTTGCATATATAGATAAAGAGACATAAATATTTGCACTGTCCTCTCTAGATCTTCCTTTAAAAAGGCGAGTTCTTTTCAGGAGAATGAAATTGATCTCACTGCTCTTCAATTCTACAATGTGTTGTTAAGGCTCTATTCCAAATAAGCAGTCACTCGGAGCAGACTGTGAAGATCTTCTTCTTCCTTTCTTACATGCTTTTATGAAATAATCAATAATGCTGACATTCCTCACTGGCATTGTAATCAGAATCCTTTGAAATTAAAAATGTAGTGCACATCTTAAAAGTGTTGTTTCACAATCTCTTTGCAAATGCAAGACATCATTAAAGTGTTTGTTACTCACTGGTTCACAGTTTATATATTTTCTTTGTAACCATAACAGTTAGGAGACTAAAGTTAACCCCCCACCAAACCCCGAAAACTGAGATTAGGGAGAAAACTGAAGGTATTTGTCCACTGCAATTAAAAACCTATGGTTGGCCCATTCCATCTGATTCAGGCTTGCAGGGCTTAGGCTATAGAGCTGTTTACCTGTGATATAGATGTTCAGGTTTAGGTTGGGACCCGGGTTTCAAAACTCTGTGAGGGAAGAGGATCCTGGAGCTTGGGGTGCACCCCAATTCCAAATGTCTACCCTGCAATTAAACAGTCCTTTAACCTGATTTCTGCGGGCCCAGGACAGCTGTCATGGGCCAGTAACGGGTATCTAACTGTACCGTAGACATACTTTGAGTGACTTCTCCATACACCCCAGGCTAATCCTCTGTACCACTTCCCTACTCCAGAAGCATGTCTCATATTGTTAGAAATGTTGTTCTATACTTAACTACGAAAAATAACTCAAATATTGAACATGTATGTGTTGGGATATGTAAGAATTAATAGGGGTCTGAGATGGCTATACATGAGTGGGAGGGGTCCAACCAGAGCAGGCACTGTCCTTTGAATACGTTTTTTCCCCTTTGTTCTAGAAAGACAGATAAAGGGTCAGGCCAAAGCAGATATTATCCTTTCTGATGTATAAACATGTATAAATATGCTCTTTCCCTTCACTCTTGCAGCCTAGAAAGATAGCAGCATGTAGCTGCTCTTCTTTGTTGTGTCTCTTACTGATTCTTATTTGCTCTGTAAAAATACTTTTGGGGTCACATCCTTTGTAATCTCTGTAGCCTGCTGACTTGGAAAGTTTCTAGTGTAGAAAAGTGTTGATTTAATTAGAAATTCTGCCAACAGTAATTAGGGGCAGGTATAACAACATTCATCACATGCCTGTTAATATTCATTGTATAGGAGTTAACATTACTAAATAAGGATTTAGGGGGAGTAGTAATTGATGTGCGAATTAACATACTAAAATTGATAAAAGAGTGTAACTAGTGCCAAATTATTGCTCGCTCGGAATGTCGTGTTGGGGGGTGGAGTTTGAGGGGAACGAGTATCTGCAATAAAGAGGTCTGTTTACTCCATCCACTCCTGGGTCACCTGTTTCTTCTCTAACAGTACACAAACAAGTTATTTAGTTATCTCAACCATCATCTTAGCTAACTGGAGGGTGACCACTTTTTTAGCAATTTGGGCTGTTCAGCAATTCACAGGATTATACTCTTAATTTAACAACTGTGAGGAGATTATGGAATGGAATTAATATATTTTTTTCTTTATTTCACTTGCATGGTCTCATTTTTCTATCCTTAGGAACTATCCCCAATGCGAATACTGTCACTGTGGCTACGTCTACACTGGCCCCAAATTCCGGAAAAGGCATGCAAAGCAGGTAAGTCAGAATAGGGAAATCCGCGGGGGATTTAAATATCCCCCGCGGATTTAAATAAACATGTCCGCCGCTTTTTTTCCGGCTTGGGGAAAAGCCGGAAAAAAGCATCTAGACTGGCGCGATCCTCCGGAATAAAGCTCTCTGAAAGTAGGAATAAGAGATCCTCTGGAAAAGGGCTTTATTCCGGAGGATCGCGCCAGTCTAGATGCTTTTTTCCAGCTTTTCCCCAAGCCGGAAAAAAAGCGGCGGACATGTTTATTTAAATCCACGGGGGATATTTAAATCCCCCGCGGATTTCCCTATTCTGACTTACCTGCTTTGCATGCCTTTTCCGGAATTTGGGGCCAGTGTAGACGTAGCCTGCATGTTTCTGGTGAGATGTGCAGATATGTCATTCAAGCTGACAAATGCTCTGTGGTGGCTTTGTTGGTCTGGGAGTTTCCTTTCTGGAAGCTGATGTTGGCTGGCTCATGGCTACCTACTGTGGCAAAATGATACCATTTGGAGGGAGAGTTTTTGGAAGGAGCTGGAGGATTGGGATCTGATTGCTTCTGTTTCAGGAGAACTTGGACCACTTTTGGCTGCCAAAGATTCTTTTGTCACACCTTAGGCCCTGCCCTCCTCTTCCTTTTTTCTTCACTGAACTAGATGTCTTCTGGGGCTGGGAGAACATCTTCACTGATTAAAGAAGTCTTCTGTGAAATTTTCTTAGTTTTCCTCTATTTATGATTTAATATAACCTCTCTTAATAACCTTTAAGTCCCCTCTTTCACAGTCTCTCTACAGACAAAATAGATTACTTCCATTTCTTAGATGCATACTAAAACAGAAAAGGGCATAATTCTGTAGTCAAAATTACATGAAAACCAGTGCCCAATTTTTTATTAATATATATTCTAGGACTATAAATTAAATGCTTTATGTATAAAACAGCATTACTTTCCAGGCTGCTATGATCTGACTTCTACTTCATGAAAGTATTCTTTTCCTCACACCCCTCATTTTGACACACTGAAATTGTTTCTATGCACAGTGTGCAGAAAATACTTCATAACTGGAGACGGACAAGGTGTCCCACTCTGATGAGATCTGCTACGACACTGTACAACTAACAAACAGCATAAGCAATTTTTTATAGCTAGTATTTCCAGAACTCCTGAAAACTCCCTATTAAGCTTATTGAATCTGAAGCCTTTGGCAAACTATTTAATTTCAAATTATTTGATTTTTCCCCTTTGGGAGGGATCTGTATAAATTTTAACTGTATGTACCTCGTCCAAAGCCCACAATAGTCAGTGAATGTCTTTACATTGGCTTCAGTGAGGTTTAGATTAGGCCCCGTATTTTGTTTGTGCAGTGATTCTGATTTTCTATGACTCCCAGAGCATTAAAGCTAACTGGAAGTAAAGTACTCTAGAAAAGTGCAATATTTCAAAAAGTATCATATGCTCCTAAAGGTGACATGTTTTTACTTAGTAAATAATTAAGGTACTTCGAGACCTCTCCCTTGCACCCAACATAAACAATATGGTCCGAGGGAGAGTAAACTGGTTAATGGATGAGATCCTGTGCAGTTATTGAGCCAATATAATTGGCTGGGTACACAAAAGCTGGTAGTTTCAATAAATGCTACAATTCATAAATACCCTTTCTCTAATGTATCAATCTTTAAACCTGTTTATACCTTGTCACACAGCTGGAGGAAGAACACTGCAATGAAATTTCCCCATTAATTAAGAACATATGGCATTAAGAAAACAAATTGTTAAAGAACACTGTTATCGCCTACTTGAATTTGTTTCTCTCTTCCCGCTCTATCCTTTGCAACCTCTCTTCTCTCTCCTGACGTCGCCTCTCTCTTTCCGCTGCCAACGACTCTTGGTGCTGCCGATAAGATGATGTAAGGAGACCACCCAAGGCTGGCCTGTAGACCAAAAAGGATCGCATTTCACAGTGCCACTTTTATTGATTACACAGACAGAAATGATTAACAGTCATCAATTAGAGAGAAATGCATTCCTGGCAATGGAATGACATGGAAAGATACATCAAAACACCTACTCAATACACCCATGCTAACTACAACTTTATTAAAAGCTGCAGATTTTTTAGAAATTTTTAAAATTAACTTAAACCTCTGAGATGCATGCAAAATCTTCTTTAGAATTGTTCAGCATATTTCAATTGCAGTATGACTTCAACTAACTGTATACCAATCTGCCTCTAACTGAAAAGACAAACTCCATAATGGGATTTTGAAATAAAAACAAGAGGTGCAAGACTTCGCTAGCATTTCCGAACATGTTATACAACAGTGCTTATAAAAGCTTATGCATCATAAACATCAAAGGTATACTGTATACACTCTACTGAGAAGCTAACCTATAAGAAGATAATAGAACTGCATTTTGGAATCTGAATGCAATTTAGGATGAGGCCCTTACGTTGCTTATTGATTCTTATCTTTATGTTCACGAAATCTGCCATCTTACCAGTGCTGCAATAGCAATGTGAATTCTTTGCTAAGATATATTGTAATCTGGACCTTTTATGTTAGTAAGTACAAGAACAAATTAGTAAAACATATAGGGAAAGTGCTAATGGTTATCACCCTGGTTTATTAAAGGCACACAAGGTTTAGTTTTGCTATATCAAGTTTATGACTTGATTGTTAGTGTACAACCAGAGTGGAACACAGCCAAACCACACTATTAGTAATACATATCAAAAGTTTAGCTCTTGTTCTAATGTCTGCTAAAACAGAGTCAGAAGTCCAAGCATAGCTGAGTAAGTTTCTAGCCAAACAACATGGTCCCTTTCATCAAGGATGAACACTAGCTGCAGCTAGTAAAAACCAAAGCAACCACTTCTGGAGGGGTTATCAGATGCTAGTCTTGCATGATAGACTGCTCCTGTAATTAGTGGATACATTTAATGAGTAGTCACCATTGAAAGCAGATGTGAGTTCTGCAGTTTTTGGCCAGATCGACACACAGCTTTTGTACAAGTATAACTATTTTGGTGAGGGTGTGTTGCTTGACGAAAGTAGTTATATATTGGTACAAGCCTTCAAGTATATGCAGTTGTATAAATGTGCCACTATAGCTTATTCCCCTTCCTCTATGGAAACAGCAATCAAGGTAAAAAAACACCTTTATGTCAATATTACTGCATTCACACTAGGAGGGTGGTACTGCTTTAACTGCGCTAGTAGAATTAAAGTTGTACACCCTTTCGTGTAGCAAGCCCTTATTAAGTTAATAAATAATTGTAATGGGAGCTTTGGAACAAAGGGACCAGAAATCATAAATAAATGAATCCTTTCTGTGAAAAGAAATTAACCAACCTAATCCTTTCAGAATCACAAACTTAACTGTATAAGAATGAAACACTTTCACTGCCTTTATGGACTCATATACCCACTTTCTATTTATGTTAGCTGTAAGAATGCCCATCACTATACTATCCAGGCATTTAATCCCTAGTGTTTACTGCTTCACAGTGAAGGCAATAGCAGCAAAAGACCAAACTATGCCTGTAAACATCTTTCTTGTGTGTCTGTGTATAGGCAAAAAGGAATCCTGTAGAAGACATCCATTTTGGCTGCATTGGCAGCAGGGTCAGTGAAAGCATAATTTCAGTAATTGCATTTAATTAAATTTCAATATGTCATAGTCCACCCAGATAAACTTTACATAAGAGGATATAAAACTTGATACTATGTAAGACTTGCTTCTGGAACTCTGCTGAAGCTTCAACAACACTGCTGAATTATACTCAAAATCATAGAAAGTTCCAATATTCTCCAGTAATATCCTCTCATCATACTCCTTCCTCCCTCCTTCCCCAAAAACCCGTGAGAGTCCAGCTTGCATTGTACATCTTTCCTGGGAATGTATTTTAAAGAGATTTTAAACAGACCTTTCAGCTCACCCTAAAAAAGAGCATTCAGTAAGGAGTAAAGATTCAAAAGGCCACAACTCTAGCACCTAATGGGCATGAAAGGCTCTGGTGAATTATGGCTACTGAATAACACTCAGAGACTACTCTAAGAATGGGCAATCTAGCCAGGGTCTCCAGGTGTAAACATCCATAAACGAAACAGGAAAAATGGCAAACTGAGTTTTGACTGTTTTCCTTCAGTTCAGTTCTGTTTTGTCCAATCTCTTGAAACCCTAGGTAACTACCTGGAAGGCTGAAGACTCAGTACACAGTCAAGGGCACTTAACAACCCCTGGTCTACACTAGGGAATAAGTTCAAATTAAGATATGCAACTTCAGCTACGTTAATTGCGTAGCGGAAGTCAGTGTATCTTAACTGGAATTTTGGCACTGTCCATGGTGCAGGAAGTTGAAGGGAGCACACTCTCCCTTTGACTTCCCTTACTCCTCATGGAAGCAGGACTACAGGCATCTATGGGCCCATCCTCTCAGTTCACCTTAGCGTTTCTTCACTAGACCCACTAATTTGAACCCTGGAAAATCGACTGCAGCTACTTTGATCTTATCTGCAATGTAGACATGGCCTGAGTGAATGAAACCTGAAGAAACACTAGAAGCAGATCAAGAAGAAGACAAGACTGCTACCATGAGACTGTAAGCTTTTTGGCTGGATGTATCTTTTTACATTTGTACAGTGTCAACATAAATTGGAGCCTGAGCTCTCTGATTGAGGCCTCTGAGCACATAATACAGTAAGTAATACAAATATTTAATAAGTATCCACATGATCAAGGACATATTTACGTGAAAATAAGATGTTTGGTTTTTCACAGGAGACTGAAACCATGACATATCCCTAAATTTCTTCTGTGAGATCTAATGAGTTTGCAGCTGAGTCATCATTAACAGCAACAACTCTAATTACAGTAGACTTCCGATAATCCGGAACCTATGGGACTTAGGTGGTGCCGGATTATCAGATATTCCGGACTATCAGGAGGTACTATAAGCTGGTTATATATATACTGTATACATTATATACTGTATATAAAGTGTTCTTAACCCTTTTTATTGTACATACTGTATACAGTATACTGTAATGTTTTAGTTTTTTTAAGCCTTTTTTACCCTTTTTGCTCAGTTCAGTTGCTGCAGCTGTAAGCTTGTGCCTCATTTTTTGCCGAAGCTCACTCAGTAGGCTCTTGCCATTTTGATGCCAGACTATCAGGAGTGCCGGACTATTGGATGCCGGACTATTGGAGTTTTACTGTATTAAGAACAACTATTACTTGGTTATTTGGAATTATGTTAGATAGGTCAAAACTACAAGAGCTCTCAGGCATCGTGCTTTGGAGCATAAACTGATCTCTAGCTAGGATAAAAAAATACTCCTCTTCCCCATCCTATGATGTAATATTTCTATACAGAAACATTGTGAGTGTATTATGCCTTCTCTGCAGTGTATCAGGTATTGACCACTGTCAGTGACAGAGTCACTGTGAGTGATTTTATGAACATTTGGTGTGTTTCAGCATGCAATTTCCTATGCTCCAAAATATTCTGGTCTGGAATTAAGTCCTATCAACCTCCAACCCTAACATGAGTTGTGACTAGCATTTTAATACATTTTAATGTCTTTTACTAATCTTGTACTAAATTATCTGTCCAAAACTTGAGTCATGGTTCCCTAGGCCTAATGATTTTATCCTGAGACACACTAACTCCAAGCAACATACTTCAATGATGCTTCTTAGCAATCTTGAATGATGCATAGGGCTCAAAGAACTGTATGAAGAGTAGGTGCCAAAGCTAAAAGAATGTGTAGCTTTTGTGTTGGTATATAGACCACAGACTGCAGGGCAAAGCTGATGGACCAAAATGGCAGAGTTTGTAATGCACTTTAAGTAATATCTTAAATAATAATGATTTTAAAAAGAGATTTGTCTTAAAATGGCTGTTTTTCTATGGCTACGTCTAGACTGTGGTTCTTTTCTGCGATACCGGAGGTATCCCGGAAAAGCTATGCCATGTTCAAGGAACGCGTCTGCCTTTTCGAAAATTTTTTTGGAAAAGCAGATGTGTTCTTTCGCCATTCCTGTAAACCTTGTTTCACAGGGGTTGGCTCAAAAGAGAAGGTTTTTCCAAAATTTGGCACCATGTTGATGAGCCAAATTTTGGAGAAGCCTCTTTCAAAAGAAAAGCAGAAAAAGATACGAAAAATTGCAGTTTGCAATTTGTGTATCTTCTTCCAACTTTTCTTTGTAGCGTAGACTTAGCCTATCACACTAGCAATGATGCTCAAGTTAAAGTTTCTCCCTTGCTGAAATCACATAGTGGGGTCTGACATGACCACAGAAAATGGCTGAGACTAGACAATAAATTATCTTGGTGTATTATTGCAATTATCCACATAGCTTATATAGACAAACATTATAACGACTGGTTTCATATATGACCAAACGGTAATATCAAAATTTAAAGGTCAATTCCAAATGTACAATCAAAGAGTGTCTTTATTCTGACAACTTATTTTCAGTCTTCTATGTTTACTAGAGACAGAGGGACATAAGGAGACTTGCATGGGCTAACGTAATAGATTATAAACTTAAAAAACTAGGTGTACCGATAGTTCGGAATAGGAAGCCTAATCCGAACTACCTAGTCAGTGCCGCGTGTAGCCGCGGGCACGGAGTCCGAACTAGCGGGGCTTTAAAAATGGCGGCGCCCAGCAAGATGCAAATGAAGCCCGGGAAATTCACATCCCGGGCTTCAATTGCAACTTCGGTTGCCTACATTAACCACCCTAGTTCGAACTAGGGTGGTAGTGTAGACATACTCTATGATATTGGGACCTGAGGGCTCACAGAACATTATTTTATCATTATTTTGCTGGAAGAAAACAGGAGAGAGAGACAACAAAAAGGACTGTGTAAATGAGGAATCTGGAAAATGTAAAAAAATGCCATATGTGAGCCAAAATTTGTATGAAGAAGAACTACATTGACTCACTGCATTTGCTATAATTCAAGTTCAATGCACCATTCTGTTTTGTTAATTTGTTATACGTATATTTCAGTTTAAGCAGTATTTTATAACAATACTGCACTATATACTGGCAAACATCATTCAATATGTTGTGAACGTGGCAACCCCTTAGGAATATGAAACCTTTGCTAGTAAATCTTTGTTGAGAATTGAGGTGAGACAATAAATTTTATTGCAAGAGTTGTTAGATTGGCAAAGTGGGAATTAGCACTGTAGATACGCTATCTAAATCTTATTCCTCAGTGGTTCTCTTTTCTTCATTACCAGAAGAGCAGAAAATCTTTAACTTTATCAAATATATCTGCTATTTTATTTAATCTTTGCAAAGAACACAAGATACAAAGGTTTTTGATGACAGCTGAAAAAATCAGAAAGTTGACATTCAGGATTTTTCATAAATTAACTATGACCAGAACTATTAAGAGTCTTTGTAAATGAGCCCTATTTATCCATTTTCCACAGTATCCATGCTTCTGCAAACATGAAAATGTTATGAAGGGAGAACTGCAAGCTTGTAATAGACCTCACACACACTTAAATGTCTCTTGGCTCTAACATAATAAACCCACTGCCCAGCTAGAAAGAGAGAGAGAGAGAAAAAAGGCGGGGAGAATAGTGGCTAGAACTGCCAAGAGCCATATTGCTCTTCACAATTATGGATATTATCTGTGTGACAGGGCAGATTCAAAAGTATGTTGATATAACAATTTGAGAACAGACTAAACATAACTTGGGAAATCTTTACAAAAATTCTCTTGCAAACAAACCAAAATTAGAGAGATAAAGCTGAAGATTAATATTTCCTTTGAAAGAGAAACTTGAGAAGCACCAGAAGAAAAAGAACTGATTAATGTCAGACTTTTAACAGGCCTGTATGGCTATGCAAAATAAAGCTATGGTGACAAGGTAAGTACAGTAGTTCAGGGTCAATGAGTATCTAGGACAATAGTTCCCAATCCACACACACACTTTCCTCTACACACAGATCACTATTTAGAATGAAGACCTAGTCTACACACAATTTTTATACCAATATATCTATTTTTGGCTAGGGTGTGATTTTTTTTACTGACAGTCACATTAGTGTAGCCCCTATTTTGGATGCAGTTATACCAGTGTGCAATACATTGATACAGTATATTTCCTCCCCATAAATAAGGAAGAAGTAAAAGTAGTATAACTGCTTTTATGTTAGGCAGTCTGCATCACTTTAATTATACTGATATTGTTAAAGTGCGGACCACAATTCTACAATTGTATAGAAGCACTTAACTTTGATTCAGTGCGACTACTCATGACTTAAATATAAGCAAATATGCAAATCTTTGCAGATTGGGACCAAAATTAGTAAATGTTAGGTGCGTGTCTGAAGTGTAAATTGCTAATCTTCTCTTAATGTATGCACAGCTCACCATCATAGCATCAAGACACAGGAAGATGTCTTTTGTCAGTCTTCAACACATACCTTTGCCTATACTGTGAGGGCATGTCTATATAGCGAGGCTAAACTTGAAATAAGCTTTGAAACTTGAGCTACGCTAATAAGCTAATCAAAATAGCTTATTTCGACTTTTGGCACTGTCTACACAGCAGTTATTTCGAGATAGAGCACTCTTCTTCCGACTTCCTTTACTCCTCGTACAATGAGGGTTACAGGTGACATTATATGGGGTAGGACAGCTCAGTGGTTTGCCCATTGGCCTACTAAATCCAGAGTTGTGAGCTCAATCCTTGAGGGAGCCATTTAGAGATCTGGGACAAATCTGTCAGGGATGGTATTTGGTCCTGCCATAAGGGCAGGGGACTGGACTCGATGACCTCTCAAGGTCCCTTCCAGCTCTATGAGATAGGTATATTTCCATGTATATATATATATATATATATATATATATATATAAAATGATGTAGTCACAGACTATGCTATTTTGGAGAAATGTTGATTTGTGCTCCAGTATGACCCACAAGGCTTGATATCCTATCAAAGAAAGCTATCAGATTGGTTTGACATGATTTGTTCTTTACAAACCCATGCTGGCTGTAACTTATCACCTTATTATCTTCCAGATGTTTGCAGATGGATTCCTTAATTACTTGCTCCATTATCTTCCCTGGCACTATATTAACCCTTTTCTAGTCTTCTGGAATCTCTCCCGACTTCCATGATTTTTCAAAGTTAATAGCTAAAGGCTACCTCCAGTATCAGCTCCTTGAGTATTCTAGCATGCATTTCATCAGGTCCTGGTGACTTGCAGACATCTAACATTTCTAAGTAATTTGTAACTTGTTCTTTTATTTTAACTTCTAAATCTACCCCATTTCCACTAGCATTCACTATGTTAGGCATCCCGTCACCATCCATTTTCTTGACGAAAACTGAAACAAAAGAGTCATTAAGCACCCCTGCTATTTCCAAGTTTCCTGTTATTGTTTCTCCCTCGTCAGTGGCTGAAATAACTCTGATGATGTATTTAAAATTAACTGTATTTAAACACGATATGGATCAAAAAGGTCTAAGTAGCCAATCAGGATATTTGACTGAATAATAAACATTCAACACTTTATTTTGAGAGAGCCCAGTGAAAATATTCTGTGTCCTAGGTCAGAGGGAACAAACATAAATGTTCTAATAGAACTTAAGAACTTAGGCAGCTTAGTTCCTAAGACAAAAATGAAATCTCATTAAAACAAATTACTGCACCAGAGAATTGGAAAGTAGCAAATACAGTACATATCAGTGCTTTTTTTGTTTTAAAAAAAGTGTTGGTACTAGGGTTTTTTCAAGAAAAACAAAAACAAAAAAACCCCAAAAACTTGACAGGGAAAATTTGTTGAGGAAAAAAAAAGGTGTGATCCCTTTAATTGCTGCATGTCCCGAGCGGGCCTCCGTCCAGCACAGCGCAACTGCTCACTCCCAGGGCCAGATGGGGGCTGTGATGGAGAAAAGTGGTGAGTGCTCAAAAAGAGGTGATGGTACGCTGTACTGGTGCGTACCATTACAAAAAAGCACTGGCACATATTATATATATATATATATATATATTTCCGACTTGCAACGTGATCGGTTCCAGAGATAGCGTTGCAAGTTGGGGGCATCGTAACTCGAGTCCACATTTACAACAGGCGTCATAGGCCCTCGTAAATGCGGGGCCGAGGACGTAAGTTGGGGGATTTTGGCCCCTTCTGCACTTACGGAAAAGGTCATAAGTGCAGGGGGTCATAAATCAGGCCATTGCAAAGCGGGGGCCTCCTGTATATTGCAGATTATGATACCTTATGTTTTGTATCTGGTGAACTGCCTGAAATGGTCATTAAAAATGGAACTATGAAACATGTAGGAAATCTGAAAGGGTCTAACAGAAGAGCTTCTAGAAAGGATAATGCGCCTCACAAATCTATTGGAGCTTGTTTTTCAGTGAGTCAATAAAACAGTGAATAAAGGAGAATTGTCTGCTGCAATTTATTTAGACTTCACAATGTTTTTGAGAAAGTTCCTCCCAAGGAGCTGCTAACAAAGCTGATTAGGGTGTGACATACAAAGAACAGCTCGGATCAGAAAATGATTATGACACATGATGGAAAACATGGGAAAATATAAGTTTATTTTCATGATGGCAAATGTTGACAGCAGGCTGCACAAGGTTCGGCCCTAGGACAGTTTTTGTTCAATTTATTTGCAAAGTGGAGTGAGTCATGAAGTGAGGCAAAATCAGCAGGTGACACTAAATTATTTATGATAATCAAGACTGAAGACAACTTGGCGAAACTTCAGAAGGATCAGAAAGAGCCCAATTTGCAGCCAAGGAGCAGAAGGAACCTAGGCTGCCTGGAGAACTGCACAGAAGCCAAAAATGGTAAAGCTGGGGAGCTCAGCCACTGAAGCTGACTACAGGTTCCTCCTCCGGTGACACACTGGGTTGGAAAAAGAAGGCTCAGAGTTTGGCTGCCTAGATTGCCATCCCACAGGGAAGATAGCTTCCCTGTGGAATAGAGTGAAAAAACTTCTCTGTGTTGTAAATAATAATTGCCTAGTTTTAGATTAAATGAGCCTTAGCCTGTATGTTTTTTTATGGGCAGGGGAAGGTAATTGAAGGCTATTGTATGCCAATGCAATACATTAAAGCAGTACAGAAGTCAGCAAACAGATCTGAAAACAGGTGAGTCTGAGCGGAGTTGCATTGGAAGAGAAGGGAGGCAAAGCACCTGTTCCTTAAGTGCCATGAGTGAATTCTTGAGAGGGTGCGTGTGTGTTTGCTGGCTTCCTTTTTTAAAATTTTGTGGCAGCTGTTAGTGGGTAATGTGCTGTGAGAGAATCAGAGCCTTTGATCACAGTGGAGCCCTGATCAGGTACAGGGCTTCCCATATTAAGGGGGCTATAAAGGCATCCAAGCTACAAACTAGTGGAAGATAAAATACAGGAGGTGGAACTCAGGCTGAAGATCATTTGAATGGGACCTAGGAAGAATCCACTGATTGTCCACCAGATGATACTTCTAGATCCTTTCTGGAATGCCTCAATGGAGACTATACCCAGCAAAGGGAAATGTTTAAAGAAAGGGAGGATCAGGTGATCTTTGGTGAGATTCTACCATTTCCAAGAGGAGGAAAGCAAAGGTGAGACAAGATTATGATGCTCAACAGATGTCTTTGGCAGTGAAGCTAAAAGCATGACTCTGGAATGTCCAATGACTGGGAAGCATTCACAGGCAGAGTATTGTTATTACAGAATGAACACCACCTGACTAGGGAGGGAAACAGATTTCTAGGATGGTCACTGACTAACAGATTAAAAGAGCTTTAAATTAAGAATTTGCAGGCAAAGTTTGAGAGATTCTCAGGTCATGGAAAGTCATGAAAGATGAGAGAGATTTCAGAGGACTGGAAAATAAAAAAGAACAAATGTAGTACCAATCTATAAAAAAGGGAAGAATGGACAATCCAGGGAATTACAGACCAATCATCTTAATTTCAATACCTGGAAAGATTATGGGGCAATCCATTTGCAAATGCCCGGAAAAGAAAAAAATAATATTTTATGGATTTGACAAGAACACATCATGTCAAACCCATCTAGTAGTTTTCTTTACCCGGATAACAAGCCTTGTGGAAAGAGGATGTGGTAGATGTAGTGTAACTTGACTTTAGTAAGGCTTTTCATACCATTTTGCATGGACTTCTTATAAAAAACTAACAAAATACAATCTAGGTGGGTGCACAACTGGCTGGAAAACTTCCCAGAAAGAAGTAATCAGTGGTTCACAGTCAAGCTAAAAGAGCATAAATAGTGGGGTCTCACAGAGATCAGATCTAGGTCCAGTTCTGTTCAATATCTTCATCAGTGATTTACACAGTGGTCTAGAGAGTACTGTGATAAAGTTTGAGCATGATACAAAGCTGGAAGGCATTGAAAGTGCTTTGAAGGATACGATTAAAATTCAAAATTATCTGGACAACCTGGAGAAATGGTCTGAAGTAAACAGAATGAAATTCAATAAGAACAAACACAAAGTACTGCACCTAGGAAGAATCAATCAGTTGTACACATATAAAATAGAAAGTGACAGCCTCAGAAGGAATATTGCAGGAAGGGATCTGAAAAGGATAGTGGATCACAAGCTAAATATAAGTCAGCAATGTGAGACTGTTGCAAAAAAAATGCAAAAGAAAAAAAACAAACAAACCCCATTATTCAGAGATATATCAGCAGCAGTGCTGTAAGCAAGATATAAGAAGTAATTCAGAAGAAACAAAAAGATTAAAACATGATCTATGAGGGAAGAATGAAAAATGAGGCTGGATAGTCTGGAGAATAGAAGAGTGAGAGGAGACATAATGACAATTTTCAAGGAGATAAAAGGAGGAGGGAGAAAATGTGTTCTCCTTAACCTCTCAGGATAGGACAAAAAGCAATGTGCTAAAATAGCAGTAAGAACAGGTTAGACTGGACACTAGAAAAACTTCCTGTCATGGTGGTTAAGCACTGGAATACATGAATTAGAGAGGCTGAGGAATCTCCATCACTGTAGATTTTTAAGAGGAGGTTAGACAAACAGCTGTCAGGGTTGCTCTAGATAATACTTCATCCCACCATGATTGCAGGGGACTGGATTAAATGAACTCTCAAGATCCCTTCTGGCTGAATAACTCTAGGATTCTGTAATCTCCATGCTTGAGTCTAACACTGAGTGGGGAGGTAAATTAAGGGAGAATATAGCATTGGAGAAAGGAAAAACAAAGGGTAGGAGAATGGACATCAAGAAGAAAGATAGTGCCAATAATAATGGCACTTAGTGGAAGTAAAATGACTTTATATTACAGGTAAGCAATCTGGGTGAAACGAAGCAGAAACAACAAAGATGTCTGCATACTAATGCAAGGACTCTGGGTAACAAAATGGAAGAACTAGAATTACTGGGGCAGCAAGTGAAACCAGATGACAGAGGGATAACAGGAACATCATGAAATAGTAGTAGTTATGGCTGAAGCACAGGTATTGAAGATTATTTGTTGTTCAGGAAAACCAGAAATAAAGGAACAGGTGGTGAAGTGGAATAGTATTTTAACAAAGAGGTAGACTGTACAGAAATTAGAAATGATGAAATGGATAAAAGAGAATCTGTTTAACATTGGGGAAGAAAGGTAAGAGAGGTTTGGGATAGTGCTTTGCTACAAACCCACAGGATCCAATTTTGATATGGCTAGAGCATGTCATACTCAAGGTACAATCGGAACTATTGTACTGCTATGTCCCTCAGTGCTCTAACCTGGCTCTAACTTTTACACCATTTCGCTGTGAGAGCAACCACACCTTATCTGCTTGATTTTTAGAGCAAGGACATGGCTTTCCTCTATTATAAACATATCGCTCTCCATCTTCAGTCGCCAGTGGTGAGATCACAGGTAAACACCTGCAGCTGACCTGGCTAGCTGATTTAGGCTTGAGCTACAGAGTTGTAAAATTGTTGTACAGATGTTCAGGATTGGACTGGAGCCTGAACTCTGGGATTGCACCAGGTGGGAAGGCCCCAGTGGCTGGGCCTCAGCCCGAGTCCTAAGGTCTGCATTGAGCCCTCTGAACCTGAGTCATCTGACCCTGGCCAGCCAGTGATGTTTAATTGCTCTGCAGACATACTCAGGAGGGCCCTGTTAGATTAAGAAGCCCATCTTTCGATAATTCTTTAAGGCCTGAGCTCAACTAAAGGAAAAAAAGAAATACAGGGAAGCTTTAAAACAAACATCTTGGGTGCGTCTAGACTGGCAAGATTTTGTGCAAAAGCAAAAGCTTTTGCGCAAAAACTTGCCAGCTGTCTACACTGGCCGCTTGAATTTCCGCAAGAGCACTGACTTTGTAATGTACAACATCAGTGCTTCTTGCGCAAATACTTTCACGCTCCTGCTCAGGGATAAGCCCTCTTGCGCAAGAATACTTGCGCAAGAGGGCCAGTGTAGACAGGCACCTTAATTTTTTGTACAAGAAAGCCTGATGGCTAAAATGGCCATCGGAGCTTTCTTGCACAAAAGCGCATCTAGATTGGCATGGATGCTTTTGCGCAAAAGCACTTTTTGCGCAAAAGCATCCTTGCCAATCTAGACGCTCTTTTGCGGAAATACATTTAGCGGAAAAACGTTTCCGTTAAAAGTATTTCCACAAAATCATGCCAGTCTAGACGTAGCCCTTCCCTTCACAATCAAAAAGTGGAGTTAGAGGTATAGAGAGAGCACTATATATTGTTACTCTCTGGCTGTTACTTTTTGCTTTGGCCAAACTGATAGCTTATGAATTGATGCAGCTTTCTGGTTGTGGAGGAGTGGGAAGTGGTTTGCTGGTAGAGGAAGAAATGAAGGGTGGAAACAACATATTTATACTGGCAGTGTGTACTCTAGTCTAAAATGGGAAGGTTAGAATGTCTCACCTTCCTCTACCTAGGGAATTATACTCACAAACTGAAAAAGAACCAATATCCCTTTCCTTCTGAACACATGATGAACATGGAGTGCACTGCAGTTAGACTTCCTAAACCAGGATCCCCCATAGATGTAATATGCACTTCGCAAACATGGCTATCCACAGGAGGTACAAAGAAATGAGCTGGAGGCCTTTCAGGCAGGAGCTGGCAAGATAAGCAGCTGAATTCACAAACTGACAACTTCAAATAGTTTCTCTTTCCACTGTACAATCACAGACACCAAAAACAAAACAAAAACCCTAAACACAAACTGTTATTATTATACAAATGTTTTTATTCAGTACTGATCATAGGCAAAGAATGGTATTAAAAACTTTTCTTTCAAACTTATGTTGTCACTCTTGTTTTCAGAAGCAAAACATAGCCAAAGTTCTGAAAGGTCCATCAACTGCATCAAACTCAGATTGAATCAGGCTAGATAGCACTGAGATAAACGCTTCTCTACTTCTTTCTTGTTTTGTAATGTCAGATAAACCATACCAAAAATCAAATATGAAATGCAATTCAGATTTACATAATATAAAAATAAGGATATAGAGGAGACTGTAAATTGCAAGCAGAAAACTCACCTTGGAATTAACTGTTACCTGCATCTGCCGCTTATCAAGTTTTTTTAATTTTTCAGTTTTTTACCACCAGGATATAGGAAACAGTATCTACATAACCCAACACAGATTACAAGTAGCTACCTCAGAAGAAGTCATTGAAAAGTTCCATGGTACCTTGAACTAACTGGTTTGTGATTAGTGAAACATACATTATCGCCTGCTGCCCAATACATAAAATTCCATCCTTAGAGCCATCCTTGCACATCTTTGCCAATCATGAATTTCACAATTCCATAAGAAAAATCTGATTCTGCCCCGCCTGTCACCTTTAGTTGGAGTAAGATGGTGTATACGCCTGAAATGGCAGAGCACTCAGAAGTCATATGCTTGATATGAATTGAATCCCAAAATCCTGAA
This sequence comes from Pelodiscus sinensis, assembly GCF_052426305.1. Taxonomy (NCBI): domain Eukaryota; kingdom Metazoa; phylum Chordata; order Testudines; family Trionychidae; genus Pelodiscus; species Pelodiscus sinensis. Next base: position 155,067,562 of record NC_143053.1, read on the forward strand.
AATGTGTGTATGCTACGTTACAATAATCTGGAAACTCAAAATCTTTCAAGTGCCTATGTTGGTGCATCTAACAGGCAAAAGGAAGCTGTTGGATACATGCATTTTTCATATCTCTCACCTGCACCTGAAGTACACATACAAAATCCAGAAATGCAGGATAACCACAATGATCTGTAACACTCATGCAAGACTTTTATGGCTTCATTCTGCAAGGTCCTGAGCATTCTGGCTGAAAACCAGCAAAACACTTAAATACATATGTAAAACTAAGCTTGAGTGCTTTGCTGGATGAAGGCCAGAGTGCTCAGGACCTTGTTGGACAAGTCCCTATAAACACGAGTTAGTTATTCTGTGCAGATCAGTCATTCTTCGACAATTTGCTATATTATCCAGTCCCGCTTTTCAGATTCACGCTCTCTCTCCCTTTTGCTTGATTTTGGCACAGTGATTGCTTTACGGTCCTCTGCACTCAACATAATTTAATTACTCTTGTTTTAGTTTTGTTCAGCTTCCAAATACATGGCAATGTTATATCCTACTCAGGCTCATACTTGTATTTTTAGTCATATGAACAATCAATATTCATGTTCATAACAATTCATAGGGTTTATTATTATTAATTATTATTAGCAATAGACATCAGTAGGCATTCTTTTTATGTTTAATATTTAATTGAATAATTAATCCGCATTTATCACTAAATATTAATGTATATTACAAATATTTTTTCCATATTATTTTAAAACACCAAATGCCAGGCAACTAATGCTCAAATACAATACAAGAAACAAAGACTTAGGTTTGGACTCAGATATTTGGCTAGCTGTTGGCTGTCACATTTGTAGATTTGTGCAGCCCTTCCATAGTCAGATCCCCCCAAAAATAAATGTTTCGTAAAGGGTAACAATATTTTGTGCCTAGAAAGAAGAGAGTTTTTTGTTGCATAACTTTCTTCAAAGGGGCTGAAGTTTGACCTATGTAATCATGGCTCATATTGAAGAAGAAAATGAAGGGCTGACTGTTGCTTTTATGGCTGAAATTATAATATACACATGCCATATGTAGAAGAGACATCCATGTGATGAATTGCAGAGCCAGGAGATAAAATGAATTCATCACATACTCTGAACCACTTGCATGCTGCCCCAGGTCTACTTCTAACATTTCAAACTCATGAGGATCTTCAAAGGGCCACATTATTATTATTATTTTTTTATATATTCTGATAGAGTTATTTTCCTCCCAACCCAAGTTATACTCATCACAGGTAATATTCCAGGAAATAACTCAATTTCCAAAAGGGACCAGGCTTGATTCTATTTCTAGAAGCTCTAGAGATATAGTTTAAATTACAACATTTATGCATGGATGTGTTAAAATTAATAAAGGCCTCTGGACCTTCCGGGAGTAGAGTGAGCTCTGTCCCATTGGCAAATAGAGTAATTTCCTTTTTTCCAATGGTATAAATGGGTATATTGCTGACTCTAGAGTAGCCTGATTTTAAAGACCTACATATAATATATATGGACACAAATACACACGTAATTACAGGACAGAAACAAAGGGATGTTCCCTTTGCGAAATGTTTGCATTCAACCCATTTAGCAGCAATTTACTGCTTTATGCTGCACTCAAAAATGCTGCTTTTAACTCCTTGAAGTAGTCTGCGTTGGTGCCTAAGGCACAATTCAACCTACTAAAATCAAGCTAAAGGCATTACTCTGTTTCTGTACTGGGAAAAAAAGTCTAGTTTAGGGCCAGACTGAGCTAGCATGTGTAATTTAAGCACAAGCACATAGGGACCACTTTTCCTAGACAAGACAAGGCCTCAGAGGGTGACTGTTACATAGAGCCCTAATTCCAAATTAGACCTGGTTTCAGGTATGGAAACAGAAGTTTTTCACGGCCCAAATCTCAACATCTGCTATATACGCAAGACAAATATCACCTTTCCTTATGAAACCTGTTCAACAAACAACTGACGAACATAAACAACTTTTCTTACAAAAGCTTATTAATCAAAAACCTAAAAAGAATTGCAATAGGCTGATTTGAATCTATGTTTCTGAGAGGTAAAAGAATGACAAGGGTTGTTTGGAGTCTTTTTTTCTGGTTTTATATGACAATGATTTGACCCAGACTGGGAATGATAAATTCAGTCAAGTTGCTCTGGGAAGATGAACGAAATGAAAAATTGTGCCTTTCACCATGGGTAAATTTAATGTAATTATTCACTTGAAAGCAGGATTAAATCAATACCTTGTGCTTGGAAATATTTACACACCATGGAACCACTTACAGCAGATGGTGGAAAGATTCAGTGAAATAAGCAATTAAAGATATAACGAAGGGAGCATCAAGGAAAATTAAAGAGAAAATATTTACACTCAAAAGATGACCTGGAAATGAAAATTCTGTGGCATATACAGAAAAGATCCTGGAGAAAATACTTTGGTATGTTAAAGCACAGGTACAAGCATCTAGTAAAAAGTTTCACCAAGGAGCAAGAGTCTGCACCTAGCCTCTGTTTTGGTTAACAGCCAAGTTTAAACTTGAGGTTTGGGGTAAACTAGGCCTCTGCAAGCTACTACATACAGAAAGCTTTTGAGGAATTAGAGGCCAATTTGGCAACATGTAAATCTGAGCCCATCAAGCTCTGTTGGAAATTATTTAAGGTTGACCAGTCTTGACAGCAACATAATTAAAATCTCCTACCTCTCCCTCTTTAACCCAGCATGATATCCTTTGGAGTTGTCATCTGCTTTAAAGCAGTAACAGTCAGATAATTTCTGGTGGTCTAAACCTTTGGCCAAGTGGCATTTCTTGCACATATCCATAACATTCTTTCTTTCTATATTTTTTCTACATACTTTGGTGGACCATAATTCACCATGATATTTTGATAGCTCATAGACTGAATTTTTTACAAATTAGTTGGTATTTAAGTATGTCTCCCCCTGACTTATTCTGGAAAACATTTTTGCTTGTGATTTAAAAGCAGGAAGATAAATGAAACATTTTCAAGAAAATGAAGGGCTAAAATTATCCAATGGGAAATTTGGAGATCTTAGATTTAGATGAAGTTAGTCTTGATTTGCATCAGTGCAAAGGAAACAAGAATTGTGTAAGATGTTTTAAAAATTGGGAGAAATGAAATTTGATCTAAACAGCCTTGCAAGTACAGGTTGAAACTCTCTTAACAGGCACTCTTTGGTCTGGCAACATCCCTGGTCCAGCAGGACCATGGATGCTCCAGGACCAGAGAGTCCCACTGGAGGGCTAGCGCCCGGGAGCCCTGCAAACTGGCAGAGCAGCGGGGCTTCCCAGCAGGACTGCGGGGCTGCCCAGAGCAGCAACAGGAGCCAGGTTCTGGAGTGGGAACCCAATACTCAGAGGCAGCGGGGCTGCCAGGCACTGGAGCAGGAGCCTGGTACACACACAGGAGGCAAGCCTGCCTGTTGCAGCAGTGGGAGCCCGGTGAGCAGAGGGGGTGGGTAGGGGCTGAAAGAGCAGCGGGGCTAGCGAGAGGGGGGAACCAGCTGGGAGGGCAGCAAATGGGGCAGGGCTGGAATGGGCTGGCAGCCAGGGTGCCAGAAGTGACCACCCCTATTCCAACAAAATCCCTCATTCGAGACTGGTCAGGTTCTGAGGGTGCTGGACCAGAGTGGTCCAATCTGTATTTAAAATCTCTTGTAACAATTTTAGCTGGAAGCAGCAGCAATAGAATGGTGATAGATCTAGATCCGACTAGGATAAATATTTAAAATTCAGACACAATGAACTCTAATTTCCCCTTCCTCTCTATATAGAGATAATCACAAAATGAAAATTTAATTTCCAAGATGTTTCTTACAAACCTTTCAGATTTGGTCTCCTGAGGTGGTGACAGACTTGTCCCATAACGAGAAATAGGTGTTGTAGGTGCACTTAGTCCAGAATAAGGTCTTGTAGAAGAATAAGAGTTGTTGCCATAGCTACTGTTTCTAAAGGTACCGGAAAAACAGGAAACAGGAGGAGAAAGGGAGAGAGAAAGAAAGAAAATCAGTCAGCAAGAAACCATGTGACAGCATATCCTTTTTATTCGTAGCTGGGGACTAAAGAACGTTGTACCTCAGAACTGCATGAACTGCCAGCCACATCCCCAACTTAGAAAAAGTAGCAAATCATATCATTTTAATATAACCCATAACAAGAACAGATTTAATACTGTATTTTTTAAAATGCTAGTGTGGAGATTCAAAGAAGGATTACAATGTTCCTTTAAAGTGACAGCTGTTCACTGGAATACTTAATTGACTGCTCAGTTACTTAGAAATTTATTAGCTGGTTTGGGAGCTGATAATCTACCACCAGGAAAGAAACTGAAAAGATCAGTGTCAGCAGTATTCATTCCAAGTGAAATAAAGGAAAACCCCAATATTCCCCAGATATTGTCAGGACATGGAATCAAATGATTGGCTAATGTTTATGCTATAAATGAAAAGCATTCAAATTCTTTTCAATTAAAACATGAAGTATTTTCTTTCTCCACCCATTTTTCCCCAACATAAGTCATCACTTAAGTGTCATTTCTTATGATGTCTGTAAAAAATGATAGCCCCAGTTAAATAAGACATGTCTTTTAGGAATTTCTACCATCCATTCACTCCATTAAAAAAATGCTTGACTTTAATGTTAGCTTGTTGATCAAAGAGAAATTGTTTCCAGGAATGGTCACCTCCCCAGAGCCCCTAGTATCAATGTTTTCATCCTGGCTTTTCTACTGAGCAGGAAAGGCAGGTCCACAACTTTCATGTGTCTTTTAACTGCCCCAGGAGCATTTGTAGCTGACATGTCATGGGTACACAAGGGAGGCTGGCTTTGGAAAAGTTTAAACCTTTCTTTCCACTTTTTGGAAGAGATGTACCTTTTCCACTCGGAGCCTACGCTATATGGTAGTTAAATTATTCCAAGAAGCCAACCCACCCAAATGTCAAAATTCCATGAAAGAAAAGCACATTGTCATTTTCTTTTTAACCACTCGCAATATTAAATATAATTCACACCTCTCCCCTCTCAAAATGCTAGTACTGCACAATTTCATTTTTTTTCACGTGTGTTACTTGGAAACTTACGTGCCTGTTTCAGCTCAGATTAACCCCAATCATTTGCTTATGGAAAACTGATTTATACAAATGTCCACATTTCATTTGGGCTGCCATGTGAAGTACTGATTGACATGGCAGGATTTATATCCTTAGAATACATTTAAGTTAGGAATCTTTTATGGGAGAGGCCTTGTTTTGAACAGAATGTATCATGTTTCCTCTCCATATCCTCATCTCCACAAATACTGTGAATGTCTTAAAGCACTATCAAACCCCTATTTGTAAGGGAAATGAAAGGACAAGTTTGGGAATATAACCTCTGTAACAGCTCTGGCAAGAGAATAGACTAGGAAATGGAAATAGTACTCTGAGATTATGTGCCTGTATAGCGCAGAGCCTCTTTGGTCACATAGGCCTAACATTGTCACTGATCTTCAGTCTGATAGAGATTAAATTGGGGGTCATGAGCCAGTAACAACTTTTCTACCTTGATTTTTCCAACTAAGAAATCGAGATAATACTACTTACAGCTCTCTCATGGGGTACTGCGAGGGTTATATGATCCCTGTGAAAGGGAAGGGAAAAATCCTTTGAGAAAGGGAAGTGCTCTCTAAGTTCCAAGTGCTGAGTTGTGGAAAAGTAAAACTCAGTTCTTTTTAGAGTGCTTTGGGGGCTACAGAGTAAACTAATGAAGAGAGTCCTTAGCATCAAAGGTTCTGCAGTCTGTCAGAAGGCAATGAGCTCAGCCTGAGTATGAAATTGAAGATCATCAACCCCTTATCCCACTACAAAGATAAACATCTGCATAACTTTTAGTATGTATCATACAACAGAGAGAGCTAAATAAGGGATAAGAATGGGCAGTAACTTGTCAAACATAATTATTTTGCATAACAAAATAGCAATCCAAATAAACCTAAATATTTTATTTAGTAAGACTTTTACTACATGCAAAATATTTACCAATTGCTTATTGAAAACATGTGCATTGAGGATTTACTACTAAGCTCAGTAAGGGCAGTAAAACCACTAATCAACTGTTAAACCTCAAAGTGTTGCAAATGATCAATTCTTTTATAAGCCTATAATACTGTAAGTGGCTTATTAAATCTCATTCCAGTGTGTAGCTAGAAATTTAAATTAAAGTGTGGCTGTTTCCTTAATTTCACGTATCTAATGGCTTTTCAGGATTAAACCTAATACAGTATGTATCTTTTGTGACATACAATATGAAACTGCAGAAACAAAAGCTACAGCTGTGTCTATACCAAAGCAGTGCAATGCTATAACAGTGGGGGTGAAATCCTCTGCCCATTTTAATCAATGAGAGTTTTGTCATTGACGTCAGTGGAATCAGGATTTCACCCTAAAATTTCTAGGGCCTGATTTTTATCTCACACACATTTTACATCAGTATAACTCCAATGATTTCCTGGAAATTACTGCTACAAATTATATCTATAAATGAAGCAAAACTGATGCCCATAAGCGTTTTCCTCCAAAGATGTTTTTACCATGATTTTCTAATGTCACTTAAAGAATACCATCTATTCACTATGTATCTTGAAGAGACACAGGATGAAATAACAGCATGAAAGACCAAGGAGGGAGAATCAGTCAAGTTAAAATATAGTATTACAAGACTAAAACTAATGCAGTATGTTCTAGAAACAATGCAATATGAAAAGCATGTAAACAGTACAATACAACTTTAGAAAGGTGCTATTAATTCATCTAAATATTAATGCCAGCGGTGTAAAATCTACCTGTTTTCCCTCATAACTTCTGCTTCCTTTTCTGTAACAGTTGTTGGAGACTCTTCAAAGTCATAGGAGAAAAGGTGAAAAGGGCTATGTGGTACATAAGGCAATTTCTCTATAGTTGGAGATGCCTTTGGCGTAATAGATGCTGATGAATTTTGGGAGGAGTTAAGTGAGACTGATGCAGGAGAGGATGATGATGAATGAACAGAATAATGGTGTGAGACAGATGAATCAGGCACTGAAGATGAGCTGCTGGATGGATTCTTGGATTTAGAGCAGTGGAGAGGCCTCTCGGCTTGAGAACCTGTACTTGAGACGGTTGAAGAATCAGAAGTCTGATTCTCATTCCGCAGCTTTTCATTTGCAACCTGGTACACATCTGAGACTTCACTGCAAGGGAAGGTGTGGTGAGGAGGAAACAAGAGAAAAGGCAAAGCAAGATAAGGAGAGAGGGGATCAAAGATCATATAGTTAGGGGGGGAAATCCAGAAGAGTAAAATAAAAACAAAAACTTCCTAAATGTAGCCAATTGCCATCACTGTTAAAAAGCTAGCAAAAACTCAAAGCTTTGTATACCAGGGGGATTCTTCTTAGGACTGGAAAATAATGCAGAATATTCAGATTTGATTTAGAGGAAAGAAAGGGTATTAACCCATGAAAATTCAGAACCATTTAATCTAGTTTTTATGAGTTTTTTTCCACTACAGGTCTCTATACAGGTTGAACCTTGTTAGTCCAGCTCTTGGGACCTGATCGGTTCTGAACCAGACAATTTTCCAGACCAGGGGAGGTCAATATTCTCTAGCAGCATTACTAGCACTTCCACTGCTTACTGGCTCTTAGAAGATATCTAGGGGTAAATTAGAGCTAAATAACAACACAGAACACAGAGCTAGGACTGGAGGCTGTAAACAAACTTAACAGGACCATGGGAAACTTGGCCACACACATGAAAAGTGGACATCCTACTAACTAAAATCATTCTGCACAACAGATATTTCCAGATCAGAGTTTTGGATTAGAAAGGTTCAACTTGTACTATCCTCAAGTGGCCAAATAAATCCCAAAGCAGCCTTACTATACTGGATGATCTGGCCCAACAGATAATTTACGATGTGTGCCAAAGTCTAATGACCATCCTGTATTCTGATACAACATTTTTATAAAAACGAGGAGTCTTGTGGCACATTAAAAGCTAACAGATTTATTCGGGCATACGCTTTCATGGGCAAAACCCCATTTAGTCAGATCTGATAAAGTAGGTTTTTGCCCATGAAAGCGTATGCCCAAATAAATCTTGTTCACTTTTAAGGTGCCACAGAATCCTAGTTATTTTCATGGATTTAGACTAACACTGCTAGCCCTCTAACATTTTATTATAGAAGTACATGGAGATCTACTGACACAAAGTGCTATGAGAGAGCCAGGTAGTGTTATATAAAACTAATTTACCAAAGATGAAGCCCCAAATGACCCAAGCCAGGTTTCTTCTACCAAAACAAAACCCTACAGTGGTTTTAAAAGCCATTTGCCATCAGTGTGTTTATGCACCTCTATAGGTACTTTCATGACCGTTCTCACTATCTGAATGCCAGTACAAGGCTTCCATCCAATGTAATCACTACATAGGGACTGCATGAGGGTATTACAAGCAGATTAGTTGTGCAGAGATTCCTGTGCACTGAGGGCAGTAGAAAGGGGTCTTTGCTTTGGTCCTGCCTAGCTTACTGTTATTGTTATAAAGTAGAACCAGAGGCAGGATGGGCAAAGAACCATGGGAGCTGCCTTGGAGCAGGTCTGTTAGTCTTGATAACCAGAGCCCATAGTCTGGAAAAGCAACTATGGGGGCCAGTATTGCAGCCTTGAGCTGGGTCACCAGATTGGTGGGTGGATTTCACCACTCCTACCACTCTGAACTCCAACTGTGTGGCACCTGAGTATTCAGGATTTGAGAAAGGAGTGGATTTCACCCTGCAGATAACATTGATTACTGTATTTTTGAATGGATAATCATAAAATCAAAGGGAGTTTTTCAGAAAGGATTTGCATAGAGAATTATGAACTATTATCATCCATCTATTTCACCCCAAATCTGCTGTCATAAATTATAGTTAAGATACCAACTTGACTGGACTAGAGCAACAATTTGAATTTTTGAAGCTCAACTTCCCATAGGAGCAACATCCTCAGAAACCTAGAAACATTCATCTACTGTGCCAGATAAGAATCACCTGGCCATAGATCAATATATTCCCACAATCCCTGACAAAGTGGCCTGGAATAAATCTCCAGAGCACGGGTCCCAACCAGTTACTTTACAATGGCAGTTAAAGAGTAATTTTGTAAACAATGATCTGAAACATCACTCTAGCTGTATCAAAGTAGATATTATTTTTAAAATATGAAAGTTACATATGCACAAAACAGTGCATACATGACTCTTCAATTACACCTCTTTACGTGCTGTTGTTTAATATTCAGTTAATTAAATAATTGAGTTTTTAAGCATTGGATTTGAGGAAATTATCACTTAATTTTAAATTTTCAGAAGGCCATTGGCTAGATTTGCAGACTGGAAGACATTAATAACAACATTACAGTGTTTTCTTTGGAATTTGCACATTAAAGAGTTTCCTTTCCTCCTTCAATGCTGTACAAGACTGTATGAATGCGGTTAAGTACAAAAAAAATTACATATATATATATCCAATCTCATTTTGCAGAATTGCAGAGCCAAACATTTTAACTTAAATCAAATGGCTGTCTAGAAGAGAAAGCATATTTTCTTTTTCTGATTTATTTATTAGGAAAAAATTACCACTGGCCAAATCCATATGAACCTCAGGAAATAAATGGAAAATATAACATTTGAACAGGGAATATTGATAGTTATAATTTGTTTATATATATACACACACAAATACATGTCTGTGTCCAGCTTTGTCTCTCAGTTAAGTATTTTTCCCCTATGATACAAATTTTTAAAATTCTAAAATAACTAGCAGGCAATATTTCACAAACGGTAATATTTTTACATAAGGATTCATAAAAAGAATTACTATAATGAAAAAGACACATTTTTGTCTGATGATGGATCATGGAAACACTAACAAAGGATGTTCAGGAAGAGGTGCATAGGAGTTGCAGCAAAGTACTGCAGCAAAGCATGTGATGAATAGCTTTGCTGAAAGAGATTAAATTAGGCACCTGCTTTAAATTCCATCATCAGCTCTGCCTGTTAAATCTCCTGAATTGAACTAGTGTATCTAATGTGCAGCCCATTGGATTTTTATAATTAAATGCATTTTGATAATTCCATAAATATGAACAAGGCTTTGCCAAGTCAACAGGTTTGTTCTAAGGTATGTTTTTATAGTGAAAAGTATGACTATGGTTTCAAGGATAGTTGTATACTATAAATCAGTAAGGTGAATTCATGCTACAAATATTGGAGGTGAGGTCAGGAAATGTGAGGGGAGGGACACTGAACCCCAGTACCTGGCTTTGACCTGCCTACTGGCCTCTTCCTCCCACTCATCCTCAGTATTAGGCTCTGTGACTGGTTGTTCCTCGTCCTCTTCATCCTCCTCCTCCTCTCTGAGACCAAACCAAGGAAAGAAGCATGCAATGGGATAGAAATAGAGAAGGCGGAAAAGAAAAAGATAAGTCGCCCCAAAACACTAGACCCAAAAATGTTAGAAATGGAAAGAAAAAAAATTACTTCAGCCACTACATGAGAAATCATCTTACTCACATAAAATCTTTTGGAAAATGAGTAATTATGCTGCAATTATATGCACTGTTTACAGTAGTTAAAGTGTTTAAATATCCAGGATATTTAAATTTATACTGATGTTATCACAAAGGGATTATTAATACATTGATTCGTTTTCCATGTGATTCGTTTTTAAAAAATTCATAAAACTGTCCCTTTCTTTTCTAGACCTAGAATTCAGCGCTGCTGTGGTGCTACTCCCACAGACACTTGTGTAAGCTATTTCCCCATATCATACCAAGAGGCAATTTATTTTGCAATAAACTATGTCACTTCGCTTAAAGCACCACACAAAATGAATCTAGGTGGTATGATGTAATAATATTAAAAGCCAAAAATAAAATATTTTGCTTGAAAAGCTGACAGGAATTTCAAAGGCACCTATTTAACAAGAAAATTAAGGATGTAAACCACCAACTTAAAAATAAATCTAATACAAAATAACCAAGATAAAGTTTACAACTTTTTAGAGGTTAAACATTTTATTTACAAGATGATTGTATACGAATTGTCCGTTGACGGAAAAAAGAGGAATCATTAGCATTGCAAGAAACATATATTTTTTACCCAGAGATCAGATGAAAATTACAAGTCATGCATAAGCCCCATTCTAAACCACATCCCAACTATAAGCTCATTAACTACATTACACTCCCCTCAAATAATACATCTATATATAATTTTAAAATAATTTCTCTTTTAGTTTCTCTTTCTTAGGAGTTGCTCTAGTTCTCCATCTGACTTACTAAAGAGTGTCATTATCCATGTTATATGCAAAAGAGACATCACTTGACCAGAAATACCACAAATGGCCATGAAACTTTTAATATTCTCATATTCCACTCACTTTTCTGATTGCAAGGGTTTTCTTTTTTAAATTCTATAGGGATGCTCTATGGATTTTTTAATTTGTGTAAAGGTAGTATATTAATATATGTAGTTAGGATATTTTAGTGTCACAAGAAAAATGAATGGTGTTAATGTGAAAAAAAAAGTTTTCAGTGGCATAGAACAACAGTCTTAATATAAAATATCCAAGTTAAAATTGCCAAATGCTATCCTACTGAAGTCAAGAGGACTTTAGCCACTGATTCAGTGGGAACAAGAATCAGGTCCAAAGTTTGTTATATTAGCTTGATTTACTAGCATTGTAAGAAGATGGCTGCGGTTGAAACCCTTTTCTGAAACCACTGGGAAGCATCCAACTATTCTCAAAGCATGCAGAATGCAACACCAACAACATCGGCAGCTGTCTCAAACCACTACTAAGGTGTCTTAGTGAAAGGAGCATAATTAGAATCATACTAGATACGCGAGGGGAGGGGGGCATTTTTCATTTTCTTTTCTTTTGGGAGACCTTTCATGACTTCAAAAATATAAATTATACAAAGCAAGTGGCATGAAAATCAGCCAATTGAAGAGTTATTGCCTTTAGCTCACCAGCTAGCAGCTGAGCATTAGCTTTGCAAGCACATGACCTTTTGCTCAGGGGGAATGCTTATAGTAGCTCTGCTGCAACTTGTTGCTACCAGCCAGGGTTGAGGGAGAGGAGCTGGTTTTAGACCATGGCTCATAAGATCGCAGCGCAATGACTTACACTGTCAATTCCTTAATGGCACTAACAGTGTTTTCTTTCACAAACCGCTATGTTTATATGTTCACTTGCCAAGGGGAAGTGTGTGGGGGGTTAACTTTGCCATAAATATTCGCTCTTGGGGGAAGTTTGGCATATGCAGGCTGAACCCTGAGGCAAAAATGTTCAAGCTACCTTCTTCATCTGAAGTAATATTTTACCCTAAAGCTGCCTCGTTCACACAGGAGAAAGCAGACTTCCTGGTACATTTTGTTTCATATCTAAAAACTTAGGACCTGAATGTACAACTCTTCCTTGGGTTACTGAGCACTCCTTTCTTTAAGATGAACCACTGGCATGCAACTATTTGTCTTAGTAAGTGCCCACCAATGTGAGGAAGGGCTGAACATTCTGACTTTTCCTGTGAGGTTTGTTAACTCCCATCAGAAGGTTTCTGGATTGACTTTTCCAAATACCTCTTACAAGACAAAATGCCTCATGTTACAACAGAAACAGAAACAAATCAGGGTATAACAAATCAATATCGTAAGTACCAGCTTTATGCTTCATGCACTGATTTTAAAGATTTTGGTCCCAATTTTCAAAACAGGATTGCTAAATCAATTTACACCCAAATAGAGTGAAATTCTGGCTATGAATGACACTGACTTCATTGGGGCAAGACTGCATTCTGATGTAGTGAATCTTGGAGCTACTGGCCGCTCAGCATATATGAAATGCAGGACACATAATTATGTGGGTAAGACCATGTGCCTATGTTGATTCAATATGGACTCTGGACTGTGTGTGTGGCATCAGTTGCAGAATTGGGATCTACGTATGGATTTAGGAACCTAATTTTAGTCACCTAGTTTTGAAATGCTTGGGATTTTTGCGAATTCCTTATGTGAAATGAAATATACAATCATCTTTCACATTCAGTTACGAACAAGGGATGCAGAGAACCTTTTCATTTGTCTTTGTCAGTGGAAAATCTGATTCCCAGATTGCAGAAGGATTAACTATAGGACTGGGATTAAATCCATCTTTGAAGACCATAGGCTGAGTAAGGTGACCATCATAAACTGAAGTCACATGAATAAAAGTCCCCTACAACATTTCTGCTATTCACTTAGCCTGAAGGAACAATTTTTCTTCAGGAAATTAAGTTTCCTGAAGAATTACAACAAAACTATCTAAGTCAGCACAAGCAAAAATTCAGCAGATTAACAGTAACAAAAACATGCCAAAATACAGCCCATAATACTTCAGTTTCAGTGCTGTCAATCTGGCCTTTAACATGAATGCTAATCCTTTTAAATATGTTTGAACAAGGGACTCATATCAAAGTGTAGTCATAAAAGTCATCCATGTTTCTCATATGGATAAAGGAACTTGGCCTTTGGCCTCACATCTCACAACACATACACAACGTGCAGGAGAGTTGTACATAATATCTGTGCATTTGGATGATTTAATTGCTTTGAGGATTGCAGTAACAGGATAGGGAGTAACTTTCACTTCTAATTCAGTTGTTATAATAGATCCCAGGTTAAAAGAAATGAAAAATCATTATCATGTAACAGCTATCTGGAGTTTCTGAGTGCATGAACTTAGCCCAGTTCTAGTGGACAGGCAGTCACATCTCCAAAACCCCCAATAAAATCAGCACACTTGGCAGTCTCATGGGTGAAGTCAAGACCCACATGGTCCCGAATGAGATTTACACACCCTTTCCCCTACCTGTCAGATCAGGTTTCAGGACTAGAATCTTAAGGAAGATCTTATGTGTCCTCTGATCTTGCTCTACCTTCTGTGCATACACATAGAATACTTCAGTTGCTAGTTATCTGGCATTGCTTACAAGCACGGATCTCACTTTAGGGGTTAAAAAATGTCGTCTTACATGTTACTGCTTGCAAGATGTCAAGGCAGGACATTCAAAATCATATAACTGGCGGGGAGCTTACGTTACCACTCCCTGCACCAAATCAGGCTGTGAAAGCTATGGACAAGTCCATTTGCAGCACAGCCTCTGGCCACCAAACAACCAGCAACTCAGACATTTGTGTATTGTTTCAAAGTATCACATGTTTCAAATGATCTACATATGGAGCTTTCCCGTGACAGCACATTTGGTTTTATGATTACAATTGGCCATTAACACATATGGAGGTAATCTTTACAAAGCTGCATGTTTTATAAGAAATCTGCCTGTTCTTTTTGAACAAGAGCTTTGGTTTTTGTATAAGCAAAATGAAGACAATAAACAAAGACATTAAACTCACTGCTGAGTGGACACTTAGGTGTGAAGCATGGGCACATGGTCTCCACGTGCTCTAAGTGGATCTCTTGACTTCTGAGTTCACCTCAGACAGGCTAGTAAAGTGCCTGTATATCAGCCCACTCCCTGACTCTTAAAATGGCCTTACATTAATCTCATTTGTATCTCTCCTCCTATCTACTCCTCTTTAAAGATGCAGCGAGACCAGTGATGCTCCAATGTACAAGTTGAGACCAGGGATCCTACATTTTTTTGGAAGGAGGGGAGGCAGAATCTATTTTGTGGCAGTAGGTGGACTGAGGGGTTGGCAATTGATGGAGCTTTCTCCTCCCTTCTCCCCAGTTATGCAGTGGCGGTATAACAGAATGATGGGTCCATTCTGTTCTCCTTTTAGATGACGACTTCACTTTAAAGATGCCAATCAGCTAGACTTCTTCTCAGGCCATGGGGACCATTCTCATGTACTTTCTCTCAACCTCAGCTGTCCTGAAGGAATCTGGACCTTATCAGATTAGAAAGGCTCAGTGACTCTGGTGATTTCTGCCCTAGCAGGATGGGGCACATATGGCAGTTGGCCTGGGAAGAATCAGAGGAAGGGGTTGTCTGTTTGAAGATGTCAGGGGCAGTGGGGAAAGAGGGGAGAGGGAAATATACACTGGCTTCTGCGGCTGTGGAGCCAAATTGGACCATGCCCGCTACGGTGGAATTCACACCGTGGAAAAAGCTGAAGCGACATATTAAGGAAAGACCCAGATCCAGCACATGACTTCTAGAGCAGTGTTTCTCAACCTTTATTTTTTTTTATAAAGTATCCCTTTTAAAAAAAGTTATAAGTACCCCCAGTACCTACAGTTTTCAGAACACAAAATTTTTTTTCTACCATTGCAACACATTTGTTTCAACAACTTAATTGGAGCCAGGTGGGCGGTGACATGTTTGGGTGTAACAAGTACAAAAATAACGAAGCGCTGTAAAACTTAAAACAAAAATTGAGTTTCTCCAGATTTCAGTTGTGTTGACATACCTCCCAGACTTCTCTCAAGTACCCCTAAGGGTACTCGTACCACTGGCTGAGAAACACTGTTCTAGAATATAGTTGTTATGAAAGTGGGTTTCATCATGCCTGGGATGATTGACAAGTTTACTCTTAAAATACCTGTAGAATCAAGACTGTGTTTTTCAGTTTTTAAGTTAGCAAATAGTTCCAGTGCCAGCAGACTTTCAATGCTGATAGAAAATACATGTTCTACAGATTTTTTTGTTTAAGCAATGGTGTAAAAATGGAAAATATGTTCCAACATATTCATTAAAATTGGAAAACAGCTAAAGAAAGACTGAGAATGCCATTTATATAATAAAACATTGGTGAAGGTGAACAGATAGAGGAGAGAGATCAAATGGGAAGAATCAACAGATTTCTGAATATACCTGGCAGCTCCAACAGAGCCTTTATTATTAAGTATGTGTTTATTTTTGTGTGACTAGGAGAAGGGATAACTTGGCAATACTTTCTTCTTCTCTGTATGTATATAGGTAGATTTTGTGCCAATTCAATAATACAATTAGATTAAGAAAAATGCTTCAGTGGAAACAGATCAATGAAATTAAACTTAAAAAACCTGGGATGGTTTTCAGCAATGGCCTAGCTGCTTTATCAAGTTCAGTACAAAGCAAATATTTATCTCTACAAAACTTACAGCTAGCAGTGTATGGACTGACATGTTTGACCAACATTAAGGCCACTGCTGGCTTACTTAGGTTCTGTGATATCAGTGACAAATCAGAAATTTTGCAACTAGTGCTTTTAAAACAGTAAAAATAAGTTTTGGAACAACAGATACATTAAATATCAACTTAAAATGGCTTTCTGATATCCACTACAGGGGGGAAATACCTTTAAATGATTATCATCAGCCAAGAGAACTAATAGACATCTAAGGGTATGTCTACACTTGTTCCCTAGTTCAAGCTAGGGATGCAAATGTAGGCGATGGAAATTGCTAATGAAGTGGGGATTTAAATATCCCGCGCTTCATTAGCATGATCTCGCCGGCGTGTTACTCCGCTCAACAGCTGATTCGAAACAGGAAGTGCGCGCCAGGACGCGTTGGTTTGAACCAAACCCCTTGGTTCGAACTAACATTACCCCTCAAAAAATGAGGAGTAATGTTAGTTCGAACCAAGGGGTTTGGTTCGAACCAACGTGTCCTGGCACGCACTTCCTAGTTCGAATCAGCTGTTGAGCAAAGTAATGCGCCGGCGAGATCATGCTAAAGAAGCGCAGGATATTTAAATCCCCGCTTCATTAGCAATTTCCGTTGCCTACATTTGCATCCCTTGCTCGAACTAGAGAGCAAGTGTAGACCTACCCTACTAGTACAAAGTTGTTGTTTGATTATTTCCATGGTGAGAACCCAAAGTTAAACTGGGAAATATGTATAGCCCCTTTAAAGTACATGTAGGTTTAGCAAGTGTATAAAGTATAATTTATGGATACAGACTTCATCAAGGAATTGAAAATAAATGTAGCCAAAGCTTTAAAAGTAATGGGCAATCTTTCTCCTTTCTTTTTATTTAAAAATCAAATCAAATTGTTCCTCTTGCTGACATTGGAGAGCCTCCTCAAGTTAATGAATTATAAGCTTTAAAACAGGGGTGGGGAATCTTTTTTGAGTCAGGGCGCTGACCACGATTAAAAACAGTTGGGTGCTACACACAAGTGAGAAGCAATAACAATAACAAAAACAAACCGTCACTGACGCGGTCTTCAACTGAGAAGAAGAAAGGCACTCCCCACATACCCCTTGCACACCAGAGCCTAGGGAGGCCCAGCCTAGTAGTTTTTGTGTGCTCCAACCCTGCGGTGGAGTAGCGGAGGGTCTGCAGTGCCAGTGCGAGCTCCCCAATGCTGAGAGGGCCATGAGCCTCGGGGACTGGATCCGGGCAAAATACTGGGCTGTCCGGGCCAATACTGGACGCTTGGCAACCCTACCTAAGGTTCCCCACCCCTGCTTTAAAAACACAGAGACTGAAGAAAAAAAACCCTAACAACTGAAAGCCTAACCTGCACGTTTATTTAAATGGGAAAAAAGCAAAACCAGTAAGTTACTACCTAAAGATAGTAACTCACACTCAGACATGGAAGAATCTTAATGTTTCATTTACATGACCATGTTTTTCTTAAATCCAAGATGTAAATATTCCTTAGTGGAGTCTCAATCTAATATCTGTGTACCCTACAATATGATTAGGAGCAGTCTTTGAGAACACAGTGGAAAAGGAGGCTGCAGCTATCAAATTACCAGGATTAAAAGGAATAGCACCAGAAGTACAATCAGAAGACAATAGACCTGGATTAAGGCTTTCAAAAACAAGGAGTTTGAAATTATAAAGTCTGTGGGATCCTTCCGCAAGAGTTGAAAGCATCACAGTATGGCATGCTAACACAATAGAATATGAGAACACAGAGATGAAAAAAAACTGTTTAAGTTATCTAGTCCATTCTCCAGTCAGCACAAGATTGCTCCCTACAGTACAGAGTTTAACATTTCAACAAGCAAAGTTTTTAATGTCTCAACCTCTCAGTATTCTAACAGGCAGCTTGAAACACAGGCACTTCTCAATTCTATATTGTTTTCCAACAGAAAGAAATGGCTCAGAGAATTTGAAGGAAGCAGCTGGGAAAATATTTCTGTCTATCGGAAGGATTTTCAATGTAAGACCAACTTCTGCTATCCTTAGTATCAACAGGACTTTTCATGAAGTAAGCCAAGGTAAGGTTTTACTCAACATGGTTAACAGTAGCAGAATCTGATCCACAACAGAGGAACTAAAAGGATGATTTTGTAACAATATTTTGAGTTTTTCTACCACATATCATTTGGTTTACATGAACAATTATGCAAGTTTCACTGAATGAGATATTAAATGTATCAAAAACCTCATTTAATATTTGATTCTTGTTCTTATAGGGCCCGATTCAACTGCCCTTATAGTCAACAGGAGTTGAAAGTCAACCTGTTTTCCCTCTCACTTTAACAGACATTGGATCAGGGCCCAAAACAGTGATTCTGAAAGAAGGTTTAGGGACCAGAGGCCTACGGGTCTTTTCTAGTTGGTCTGAAGAGTTAAATATTTTGAGAACCAAGTGTGTGTGTGTGGGGCGGGGGGGGGGGGGGGCAGGAAAGGAACTGAAATGTTGAGAGGGAAGGTGAGGTCATGAGATAATCGCTCACTTAGGAAGTGGTCTCCACAGAATGATACAGTTGGACTTTCCTAGTTATGTTATAGGACACTGTACTCCCACTTCTTTAAAACTACCAGGTATGCAAAAGCTTTTGTGTACTTCTTACTGGTGATGAGGAAAAGATGAGGTTTAAAAATTAAGGGAATGGCAAACAAGCTCTTTTCATTTTAGTTTCTTCAAATAGCCCTATTTATATATTCATGACACATCATGGGCCATGCTCATTGATATGGGCACTATCCCTCTCAACATTGTTTTTTTTTAATGAAACATTAGGGTTGATTTAAAGACATTTCACCTTTTCCCCCCTTGAAATGTCAGAGCTGATTTCTCTTTCGTAAAGCACTTGGGCTATGTCTAGGCTGCAGGCTTCTTTCGAAAGAGGCTCTTTCGAAAGCACCTTTCGAAAGAGCCTCTTTCGAAAGATCGCGTCTAGACTGCAGGCGGATCTTTCGAAAGAGAAATCCGCTTTTTCGAAAGAGAGCACCCAGCGAGTCTGGATGCTCTCTTTCGAAGACGGCCTATTTACATTGAAGAACGCCTTCTTTCGAAAGAGGAACTTTCGAAAGAAGGCGTTCTTCCTCGTAAATTGAGGTTTACTGCCATCGAAAGAAAAGCCGCGTTCTTTCGAATTAATTTCGAAAGAACGCGGCTTGAGTCTGGACGCAGGGGAAGTTTTTTCGGGAAAAGGCTACTTTTCCCGAAAAAACCCCTGAGTCTGGACACAGCCTTGGAAAGCAGCTTTCCTGAACTCCTTACAGGTGAATAAATAGAAAATGAAAAATGGTCCATCAAGGAGAGGTCTTTACAAGTCATAGTGGGAAACAATTTTATTTCCTTCCAGGACTGCTTGCTGCTGTCATAAATTTATGGCTCAAATTCCATTTCCCTAGGTTAAATAGTACAGTTCATAGTTAACTACTCCAGCCCTTTTCTTCCTTTTATGAGCATTCTAGTGTAGTCTTTCGTTTCATGGACAGAACAGGTTTAATTAGTCTTATGTGCAAGGCAAAACTACAAAAGGGAGAGCTATTAATATTTCAAATTAATCAAATTATGATTCTGGAAGAAAAGGTTATTTACACTGTTGATCCTCCCCCTCCCCCCCTTTGATAACAAAAATTAATAAAGCATGCCCCATATCTGCCAAATATTTTCAATAAAATGGTTTTACTGGAAAAAATTAGTAGGCTGTTGACTTACACCTCATGCAATTTTACTGATATCGGGGTACCTAAGGCACACATTGGCAAGAATTTGGACCATTGTGAAGAAAGGTTTTTACTTGTATTAGAGATCAAATGGAATATTAGTAAGTCTAATCAATTGGCAAAAAAATCCTGCTGTTTCTGTGATATGGCCATATATTTCAGTTTGGAAAACAAGAAGAAGGGTAATGAATGGTGTAAGGGAAAATATGTTTGATTTCTGTATTCATATGTGACAGTGCTCTCTGCTTTTTAACTTCCTGTTATTTTCTTTTTTATAAAATAAGATAAATAGCACCTAACATTTATACATGCTTATAAACCATACTTTTGCCCAATAGTAAATTTCAATCCATAGTAAATTAGTAGATTCTCATATATACTGTTTGGCTCTTGATCTGTTTCTTATCTCCCCCCATCCATTGTATTCCCTGAGCTTCTTCACTAAGACTTTCTTTCAAATTGTGAGTACACAAATCTTTTTTTCCCCAGCTTCCCCACTTCATCAGCCTTCCCTTCAAATGTGCATTGCATCATTCTGCATTTCATCAGCTACTATTACCATATGCAGAATGGATGAGTGATATAAGAAAGGGAATCCTTCGCCTACTTAAAATAGCAGGTCCTAATAGAACAGGTTACTGTGCCATTGCACTCCCTATGCTTTATGGAAATATGCTTATGAATATGTACAGTGAAACCTCTGTTACCCGGCACTCTGTTAACCAGACAACTTTGTTAACCAGCATTGCCCCCAGCCACAATACTGTCACATCTTCATGTGCACAGGCCTGGCTAGGTTTACCATGATTGGCTTAACAATTTTTTATTTAAGAAGTACTAATAATCAAAATAGAAATGTGAGACCAATTGCCTTATACTACAAAACTACCAATATTAAAAACTTAAGCTTTATTATTATTATCCTTTGGTTTTTCCTAGGTTGATGGGACCCTCAGATAACCAGAATTTTTAGATAGCTGGAATGCCCTAATTCCTGAGCGTGCCAGATAACACATTTTTTTCATTCATTTTTTTTAACTGTATCCTTTGGTATATATGGTTGTGACTATTTTCTTCCACTATTTGATCTGAGGAAGTGGGTCTGGCCCACGAAAGCTCATCATCCAATAAACCATCTTGTTAGTCTTTAAAGTGCTACATAGTTCTGTATTTTGTTCCAGATAACACAGGTTTTCTTGTATAACTGGAACAAACTTTATGCAAAATACAGCTTGTGATATATTAGAAAAATTGTAATCTGATGAATGTGTATATTCTATTTGCGTGCATGTTTCATTCCTGTATTTGAAGTTTGAACTAGAAAGCATAAACCTGTTTACTAATCTAGATGAGTTAAATGAAGGTCATTAGTAATACTCAAGGAATGTAATGGCCTGGTACTCAGGACAATGAGTTTTGAATAGTATTGTTGTTTCTGTTAGCTTGGACTCTAGTTGATCCTGCCAAAACATGTGGCCAGGTCACCTGATGCTGGAACCCATTTTGGATGCTGTACTTTTTCACTGGAAGTGTGAAAAGTTTGAACGAAGCACAAAGGATTCCTGTCGTTGGGAAAGAGATACAAAAGCACAACCCAAAAATTGGGGCCACTGCCAGACATCAGGGCACACCTGTTTACCACCCAAGATGACTGCTGGAAACATCTAAGACCCACCATGGTGAAGGTTCAAGCCCAAGTTGGGAACCTTCCCAGCTTGTGAGGAAAGACAATCAGAACTACTGTTAGGGTAGAAAATTGCATGTAATAAGTTTATCTGAGTATTAGGCTCAGCTGGCATCTTTTATTTGGTTAGTAACTTACTTTGATTTCTGTTATGACTTGCTGTCACTTAAATCCTACTTTTTATTCTTAATAAAGTCACTTTTGTTTATTAATAAACCCAATGTAAATAATTGTTACCTCAGGGGGACAACAGCTGTGCATCTCTCTCTTACATTCACAAAGGGGGCAAACAATTTATGTGCTTGCTCTTAATAAAACTTTATACAGAATAAGACAGGCAGGTAGTCAGGCTCAGTGATATTTCAGAACATCAAGTGACAGCCACAAGGTGATCTCTGTGGCCCTTTTCCATAACTGGAGTTCTTCAAAATTTGTAGCTCATGTCCATTCCATGTTAGGTGTGTGTGCTCACACCAGTGCCAGAAGATTTCCCTTAAGTGATATCTTTAAGGAATGGGCTCTTGTGCCCTTTGGTGTGGTGCTTATAAGGTGTGGAGTAAGAGGTACTGCTAGCTTCCTCCACCCTCAGCTCTTTCGTGGAAGAACTCCAACAGCGGGGAAGGAGGGCAGGTCATGGAATGGACATTAGCAACACATCTCAAAGAACACCGGTTACGGAAAAGGTAACAGTCTTTTCTTCTTCAAGTGCTTGCTCATGTCCATTCCAAGTTAGGTGACTTCCAAACAATATCCACAGAGGTGGGTAGGACTTCATGAATGTGAAGCTTATAACACAAATCTACTGACCCCAGAATCATTTCTGACCTGTTGGGGGATGGCGTAGTAGATTTTCTTTGTGTAATAAAGTTCAACAGAAAGCACTTGTTCAGATTTTGTGGAATAGGTTAATCGCTGTGCTCATTGGAAAGACTGAGCAACAGCGATTGCTGATGTCTAATTATGCATGGATAGGACCACGAAGACCACATTATGTGAAAACCATACTGAGGAATTCCACTACCGCACAAAGCTGCGCATCAAACTACATGCCTTCACCTCTGTCAGTGTGAGAACCAAACGTGAAACACAATCAGTCTCTTGATAATGCTCATGTGAATTTTAAACAGAAGATACTTTAAAGGTGTAAAATGAAAACTCCACTCTCA
This sequence comes from Pelodiscus sinensis, assembly GCF_052426305.1. Classification (NCBI taxonomy): domain Eukaryota; kingdom Metazoa; phylum Chordata; order Testudines; family Trionychidae; genus Pelodiscus; species Pelodiscus sinensis. The sequence continues at coordinate 155,090,351 of NC_143053.1, forward strand.
TGCAAGATCTTGCCTCTCTTTATTGTCTCCTTTGACTTCCCATTGGTATTTCTGGAAACAAACTTGAGTCACACACAAAATATAGAAACAATCTGCACAGAAGTCTATTATTCAAAAAAATAAAATGCTATGCTAGGCCAACAGATTTAGATTAGTAAATTCAGAACAGGGTAGAAAAAGGTCAGAAAGTGACTGCTTGAATCATTCTAAATGTCATATTTTAATAGGATTAAAGTATTTCTAAACTTTACTGATCTCACCTGCATAACGGAAACAAAAAGGGTCCAATGTAAGGAAAACGTGTGAGCGTAAGGCCAAAAAGTAAATGTAAAGAGTCTAGATAACAGAAATATGCCTGCAGCAAAATGCCAGTCCATAAAAGTCTCTCCCCCGCTCTCCAACACACACACATACACTCAGTCTAAATTTAGTTAAGTATTTGCAATGGGTATATAAAGTTGGTTTTTGCTCTCTGTTAAACAATGTTGAAAGAACAGATTTTGTCCCTTATTAGTTTTGAACCACATATAAAACAGTGGCACAGTGGTTGCCAAAATGATGAAAAAGACCTACACATTCTCTACTTGGTTGTCTGTAAAGATAGATAGTCAGACCTTTTCCCCATCTTAAAACCAATGTCTGCTCTCAATTACGTTGGTGTAAATCTGAGTAACCACACTGGCTTCAGGCAGCTTTACTGAATTTACAGCACTGAAAATGAAAACAGAATTTGGATACTATTGTCTTTTCTGCTTTACTGCCACCATAAATATCTTTCTTTGGAGGATTTATTTCCTTGCCCTTGTAGTAAATCTTACCTGTTGACACAAAGCAGATGAATCTGAGCAACCTGTTTGATGTGGTAAACAAAAGCAAAATAAGTGCCAAACCATCTGAACGGGTCAGAAAGAAAAGGAAGAGAAACACTATGCGAAGAAGTACTCTGAGGAACAACCTAGAGCTTGCAGTGATTTGGGGAATGGAGTCCATAAATAACCAAGAAGAATACACCCTAAAAGGAAACACAATATACTAGGTGGGACTGATTCTGATCTTCTGAGACTGTAAATCAAGAGTAGTTCTACTGAAGTCAATGAAGTTATTCCAGTGAAAAGCCAGACATCAGTATCAGTGACATGTACCATATAACTACCAGCAGAGCAAGGCAGGAAAAGTAAGGGGAAAAAAATTAAACTGAATAGCAACAAAGTTTTCCTAATGGTGAAGCAAATTTGGAAGAGTCCCCAAGGAAAGTGGCTAAAATCTCACTGCTGGGAATATTTTATAACTAAAACAGAGATCTTCAAAACACATTGTAAATTACAAACCTGCGTTTGCTAGGGGATAAACTAGAGCAGGGGTCGGCAACCTTTTCAAACCAAAGAATTAAACTACATCAAAATTCAGAACGAGTGGTCAATAAAGAGCCAGTATAAGAATGCCAATTTGCATGACTGAAAATGTACAACTTAGTATTACAAATAATTGACATGATGATTAATAATAGCATAAATGAAACATTGTACTCAAAGACTTTATTTAATGGGACTTCTGGCGCTGCATCTTTTCCACACATTTCTTTGAAGTTTACATTGTAACTGGTCAAATTCAGCTTCATGCCCGCATTCAGGCTGTCTTCTGTCGATCTTAAGCACAAATGACTTTTGATGTGATTCAAATGAGAGAAAGTCTGCACACATATATAGGTGGAGCCAAACACTGAAAGTAAGGCCAAGCTGACATTCTGCATGGTGTTGTATATGACAGGACATTCTTTCTAAGATTGCAAAATTAGATTATCATCATGTTCCAAGTTCTTCATGTCAGTCCGTTTGTGCAATTTGCCAATTCTGAACATTATCGAACAAGTCATTCTAAATCAGAATTCAGCTTCATGAATTTTTCCATCCCAATATCCAACTCCTTAAAATCTGCTATTTCCATTTCCAAATCGCTGATTGAGATGCCTGGAATTACTGTCATATCTAGTTCTCCATCCGAAGCTTTAAGTGGACCAATCATAAACTTAAACAGAGCACTGTATTTGCAAAAGTCAACAAGACGAGACTTGAATGCTATCAGGAGCTCAGAAACAAACCCAGCAAGCTGCTGTAAATCAAGGCTGTTTGGTTTCTCTCTCTTATATGAATCACAAAACATTCACAATCTTTTAAAAAATGTCAGTCTGTCCATTTTGATATCTTTGATAAAGACTGTCAATTCTGACTCAAATCCAAACACGGCCTGCTGCAGAATCAGGACTATATTTCCTTGCCCTTGTAGCTTAAGGTTCAACGTATTGTAACGTCAACAAGATAGTAAAACTTGAGCAACCAGTCACAGTCTGAAAGCTCTATGTGTTTCACACTGCTCTTATCTAAAAATTACATAATCTCATTAATGCAGGTGGCAAAATGAGACACAATTGAGCAAACAATGTGCATCAATAGATCAGGGTATTGGAAATCTACTTCCTCAAGTAGTGACTGAAATTGATGGCGATTAAGGGCTCAGGCAAGAATCCAACTGACAATGTGAATGACCAGTCCCATTACATTTCTGAATTCAGTTCCACAAGATTACGCACAAAATGCCTCCTGATGCATAATGCAGTGAAAGTTCAAAAGTGGGTGGTTCAGCTGTTCTGACAAAAGTAAGGAATCCTCTGTATTTACCAACCACACGAGGTGCACCGTCCGCACGCACAGACATAAGATTATCCATCTGGATTTCTTTCTTGTAACGGGGTGGCACTCACCTCCCGTGAACGCCCCCTGTTCAGCTGAATGCGGGTTCCTGCACTGCCTCAGTCTTAAAAGCCTTGCAGCTACTCAACCCTCTGGCTGAGTCACACAGTCTCGTGTGCATTCACAACCACCTTTAGAAAATTTCAGTGCTCATCAACCACTTTCTCTTTGCCTTTTTACTGTTGAGGGTTATGGAGTTCACCATTACATATATTATAGAAAGATTTCTTGACCAATCAAATAGAAGGAGAATATGCACAACCCCCAATAAGTGGAGAGGATGGATGATTGTTAAGATGACCAGTTAAAGACAGAAGACAAAAAACAAACAAACAAAACCAAAACACCTTGACATGAATAATTAGCATTTTTAAAAGTTGGAATTATTCAATTTTTCACTTTAATTTAAAAAGTTGTGTGCATTTTGGAAATGACAAAAGAACCATATTTGGTTCCATACTGAGCCATATTTGGTGCTAGAGCCATAGGTCGCAGACCCCTGTACTAGAGGCTGGATCACACCCATTGAAGCGGAGTCCTTCTGTTGAAATAAATGGGCACCAGGATCTGGTCCCAGATGAAAATTAGACCTTGGCCTCCTGTAATTTCTATGGGCTGAATTACACAGCATGGGAAGCAGGAGTACTAGAGGCTGTGGCAGTTGGAAATGTTATGCCTGCAGAAGTCAGGCAATCACGATTTCACTCAGAGGAGACCACTCATAGCTGGTTTTTTATATACCTTGGTATATGTATGGGCATTGGAAGTGGGACTGTGGACCCACAATAAACACGCCACCAATGGGAAGTAGATGAGAGAGCTGGATCCTTGATAAATTCTTTCAGAATCAGAACAATATTTATTGAAATTGCAATATTTTGATGAAAAACAACAAAAATATTTTGAAGATATTTTGCAGGATTTTTTGCCATGTTTCCACCAGCTCTGTGATTAAACTCAGAAACAACATGAATAAAGACTTGTCTCTATCAAGTTTCTGTGTATAATTTTGTGTTGTTTAGTTTTGAGGCTAAGATATGCTCAGGCAAAATGACTAGCCCACAAAGTTATTATTTTGAAACAATAGTCTATAATAACTTCTCTACAAAGTTCTGAGGGTCACACTCCTTGCCATTAATAGAGAGATGTGGCCCACATGAACTTTTGGTCCCAATAGGCAAATATTCTGACTTGATCGAACTGATAAAGCATATGAACCTAGTCTTGCCGTAGTGCAGTTATATTGTCCTCACACGTTTTAAAACACAAAACTGAAGTTTGAGACTAACAGATGTGTGGTGCCTAGATGTTGCTTTAATGCTTACAACTTGGAAAAAAGGATGTAGCCAATGTAATAATGAATCAAAGTATGCTTCTAAGTACTATAAGGCACTGTATGACATATATATTATATCATTAGCTTTTAAAACCCCTTTTATCAACTATAACACTCAGTTATATAAGACACTTTTTGAATGTTCAGAAAGAAACATAACCATACAGATGAATGGTCAGCAAAGCAGGATATCATCTCAAGACACCAAATGGCTAAAATTTCAAAAAATCAGCGTCCGGAGATTCTCCTGGAGTGAAGAAGCTATAGGCCCAATCTCTGGTATGGCAAGAACCGAGTGGAAGAATGCTCCCACCCACCGCAAATACATGCAGTGCTGGGGCCAAGATCTGCCCCAAAGTGGTTAAAATAGAGATGACAAAGGGTGTGTCTACACTGGAGGGCTTAACTTGAAATAAGCTACGCAAATTGAGCTACGTCAATTGCATAGCTTATTTCGAAATAGCTTATTTAGAAATAAGGAGCGTCTACACAGGACTTATTGTGAAATAGAGCACTCTTCCTCTGACTTCCCTTACTCCTCATACAATGAGGGTTACAGGAGTCGGAGTAAGAAGTCCTCAGGCTTGACAGTATTTTGTCACTGTTTTGAATTAACTGCCTGTTGTGTAGACATGGACTAAGTTATTTTGGAATAGCACTAGTTATTTCAAAATAGTGTTGCAGTATAGACATACCCAAAGAAAGTGATTAGCATAATATCACGTCCAAAAGGAGATGAGCACAGATTTAAAACGAGAGGCATCAAAGGGTTATGTGCTGGGGATTAGGATGGTGTGATTTGGGACAGATTGTGTTTTCCATTGGACTGTTATGCATTCTCCAGTTCCCAACTATGAAACAAAGGGTATGTCTACACTTGCACCCTCTTTCGAGCAGGGATGCAAATGAAGACATTCGAAATTGCAAATGAAGCTGGGTTTTAAATATCCCACGCTTCATTTGCATAATCTCGTTATGGCGCTATTTTGAAATAGCGCTATTTTGAAATATAAAACACGGTATAGATTTGGTTACTTCGGGAGAACACTCTTCTTCCGAAATAACTGTTAAACCTCGTTTTATGAGGAATAAGGGTTATTTTGGAAGAAGTGTGTTCTCCCAAAATAACTGCATCTACAATGTGTTTTGTATTTTGAAATAGCACCATAATACAATTATGCAAATGAAGCATGGGATATTTAAATCCCAGCTTCATTTGCAATTTCGAATGTCTTCATTTGAATCCCTCTCTCAAAAGAGGGTGCAAGTGTAAACATACCTAAAGGAAAAAAATGGGCAAAAGCACATGACAAAAAATACACAGAAGCACAGTGTAAGGTGCTTCAGGAAGGATGACTCAATGTGCTTGCCTATCTTTGATCACAAAAGAATCAATCCAGGATCCTTGTGAAGTAAAACCACTTAAATAAAACACCTTTCTTCCTCCCAAATGCATCAGCCTAAACAGTTAATCACACTCACTGCACGTGGTCTAGCCACACCACGAGGACATGAAAAAGCCCAAAACCATGCAAGAGGTGTTCCAGGCAGAACAGCTGCTGCAGCACTCACATTGAGGAGACCTGATGTTCAGTTTCAAATGCACTGTCATCCTTGTCATCAGCCTGTAAGGCTATAAGGCTCTCATTCTTGAATTTACTACAGACCCAGCAAAAAACAAGCATGAATGAGATATCAAATGAAAACAGGGAATAATGACTAATGCACTGGACATAGAGAACTGATCTAAACTACTGCTTAAGTCAATGTAACTTATATTGCTCAGGATTGTAAAAATATATATCCCCCTGTGAGATGTAAGTTACACTGTCTTAAAGCCGTATTCATACACAGCTCCGCTGGCCACCTCTTGTGGAAGTGGAATAATTTTGCTGAAGGGAGAGTACCAGAAGTGCTTCAGCAGTGCAGCTAGTGTAGGCTTGTCTTCAGCATACTGGGAAACCACAAGGCAGTAAATTATATATATGAATCCTGGAGCAATAAAATTTCACCTATTCTGAAGAAAGGGTCTTTTTAATAGGAATTGGTTGTTTTTCTATAAAATTTAGCTTGCAAGGTAGGAAGTTTCCTACATGACAGGCAGAATTTGGAGGCTTCTGGATTGCACTAAGTATCTTCCATCAGAAATGTTGAAAGAACTTCATTCTTTATTAGCTTAATGTGCTTCAGTTCCTGGTTTCCCAATTTGAGACTCTGTTGCTCCTTCTTTTCTCTAACAAAACCCTGGACTAGAATGGCACTGGCAATAAAGAAAATCCAAACACCTACTATTTTTCATGTTTGTTTTATAATACCAATAAACTCCTCAGGCAGTACTAACCAGCTAGACTGAATAGCTCGCCTTGTTCCTGGGGCTCTGATTCCTTCCCAGTTAGTCTTTATTGCATCTCGTTTGTTAATTCTTAAATAGAACCATCACATCAACTCAAAATGGCAGCTCAGCTTTGAAAGAAAAGCTGAATATACATTTTGGAGCACTGATTGTAAAAAGAAAATGCCTCACATGAATTCATTTCAACCACACAACCAATAACTTTGCACACATACAATAAATCTTGATGTTTATGATCTCTCCAGGACCTCCCTGTAGAATTTGATTCTTCTACCATACGGATCTATCAAATGGAAATTGTGTCCCTATATTACAATAGATGAAAATTCTATCATTAAATATTGTTACGATCTCATTGCATGAATGTTCACTCTCAAGCTGTTCACATCAATTCCTATGGTAATACAGACTCAGGAATATATTTGTTTACTTTACAAATAACTTTGAAGGTTTTTTTTCTTGAAGATTAATGAAATATAGTACAGACAGGCAGGTATTCATAGGGAACATATGCATCTGAAAGGCAGGTGAATAAAAAGAACCAATGATCTACACATCTTTCTCTTTTCAACCCTCTAGTAGTGTTTTGCTTTTGTGTCCACTAAGAGAAACTCAGACTGAAGAAAGAAAGGAGGGGGAAAGTTAAATAATTGAACAGCGTGGCATGATTAAAGTCACTAATGTGCAGTGAGCATAATGGAAGGGTACAGAAACGGGAATAAAGGAATATTTCTTGTCTCAGGCACTTACTTCTCACTAAGATCTTCTATTCGTTGCCCATGGCCTAACATGAAGTTAGTGCTTGGCTGGCTGCAGGGACTTGCAGGAGCTGATAAAGTGCTTTTGATGCTCTGGGCTGAATGTCTGCGACTTCTCCTGCGTTCCAGCCCTCTTCGTTCATTGGAGCCAAGACTGGCCCTTCTTCTATCTTTCCGCCCATTGGGTGGGGGATCAGCAGTCTCATCTCCATCCTCATGTCTTAGTGTCATCTGAATGGAATGAAAGGGGAGACTTTTCACATGTTACTTCTGGATTCCCTATGTTTTCACTCACATTTTAACAATGAACATGTACCTGCATGTCATCCCCAACCATGAAGTCATCACGCCCAGCATAGCTGACTCTTACGACACTCATCATTATTACAGCTACTTCACTTTAACTACACATTCATCTTACTGATGCTATTTATACTATGGAATTACATAGACCCCCTCCTCTGCTGATCTTAAAGAGCTCTCCAAAAAAATTAGACTGGGATTTTTAAAGTCAAAGGGACTTAGATGTCTAGCTCCCATTATATTACAGTGGGATTTGGACATCTCAGTCCCTGGAAGAAAACCTGGCTCTATTCAAGTCAATGGCAAAATTCCTCTTCACTTCAAAAGAGACAGGACTTTACCCAGAGTTTTATGAATTCTCACCCAACCACTGGAAGTAATGACATACAACCCTTATTTTATAGATGGCAAAACAGAGCCACGGAGATATTAAGTGATTTAACAAAGTCCCACAGGAAGTCTGGGACAGATCCATAAACAAACTTCACATTTCTAGAAACTCAGTCTGGTCCATAGATTTTCATTCTCTCTAGAAAGAAGTTATGTGAGAGCCATGCAGATATTGTAAATCGTGCCCTACTTTAGAGCTTTACTAATGTTGCCATGATTTTGGCTCACCCAAGAAAGAAATTAACAGATTTGCACGCCAGCTTAATATCTTTATTGGTTTTCATGACTCTCTCCGTAAAGTTGAGAAAACCTGTCCATGGTATCATGATTGATCTAAAAAAACCAGAGGTTGTATCTGGACCTTATTCTCTAGTGAGCCACTCAAGTTTTCAGTTGGTGTGACTACATTCAGTGATGCAATCAATGGAGCATTAGGGCCACTATACATAGATTTGGTCTATCTCATCTAGCATGGGTGTAACTCAGGAATAACTCAATTAAAGTCAGTAGAGCTACACGGGGGTGAAGTTGGCATAAGAAAGGCCCAATCTCTGAAGCTGGACTTAATGCTAAAGACAGTTATTTCATTTCACCACACCAGAACATACATTCACATTAACTTTATATTACTTTAAATAAAGCAAAGTCTGAAATGTGTTTGATCATTAAGAAACCAAATATCCTATCTTTGCACATAAATATTTCACAGGTGGTGAATGCAGAGTCAGTCATTACCCAATCATTGCAAGTCAGGTAGGAATTGATCCAGTATAAACTCGTAAACAAGGACTCACTGGGCAATCAATTGTGGAGAGAACTGTGTGTGTGAAGTTGATCTAGGCTGGCCTTTTTTTTGGTGTGTGCACTGAATACTTTTGCATGTGGAAAGCACTTTTACTGACTTAGAGATTCTGATGTGTAACTAGCAGTCTGAGAAAGAGTTTTAATTGCCTTCAGAACTGCCTCTAAAGAGGCCAGTAAATGCTCAGTTTTACCTTGACGCATATTCTATGTCTAGTATGAAATGCATTTGTGCTGCATGTAGTCATGTACCGTAGTAGGTCAGATATAAGAATGTGTGTAACACTTCCAGCAACCAGATGTTTTTCTTTTAAAATAAAATAGATAACCAAGTTTCACCTAGGTTACATTCCCCCTTCAGCTTTGAAGTTTGCACAAGCTTCAAGATGCATAAAACAGGACATGTTATGTTACCTCATAAATGTTAAATTGCTCAACTAAGTCCAAGTCTGTTCCTTTCTTGTTCAAGTGTCTTTGTGAAATAACTTCAATGCCTAGCTCTTCCAGACAGTCCACCACGTCATAGAAAGAGTCCTGATCTGGCAACCCCGACAGTGTCTAAGAATCAAAGTGAAAACATTGACATCCATTTGTTTGGAAGAGAATTAAAAACATTTTACAAGAATCTATAAATGGTAGTAGTTGTGATTCTGATTAAACAAGAAATAAAGAACGGGGTGAGACACAGCTAGAAAAATAAAACATCAAGTGAAGCAAAGTCTAACAAAAACTGGTAAAGTGTAAAAATAGATAAACAAAACAAATTAATGTTACTAATTCATACAAAACTATTGACAATGTGGATATATATATATATATATATATTTAGATCATTCCCTGGTTCTACTTAACTGCAGAACAGCAAATATTAAGGCATTAAAAGCAAAAATTAAAAGCAAAGAGAGAGAGAGAAAAAATACAAAAAAGATTTTTTGGAGCAAGGCAAGCTGGTTTCCTACTGAATCCTGTCTCTTTGACCTTACTGAAAAGGGTGAACCACAGAGCTGACTGATGCTCAGCTAGCAGTAATCATCCCCAGCCTACTGTCTTCAAGTCTTTAGTAATAGTAGTTTTCTTAATGTACAAGTTGCTCTAGACAGCAGAAATATCAGTGCCTTCCTTCCTACTCATTCTTTAAAGTCTAAGGGTATGTCTAAATTACATGGCTCCATCAATGGAGCCATGTAGATTAGGCTGATCGGCAGAGGGAAATGAAGCCGCAATTTAAATAATCGCGGCTTCATTTAAATTTAAATGGCTGCCGCACTGAGCCGATAAACAGCTGATCATCTGTTTGTCAGCTCAGCGCTCTTGTCTGGATGCTCCCGCGCCAACCTGAAAGCCCTTTATCGACCTCCCCGTTATGCCTCGTAGGATGAGGTTTACCGGGGAGGTTGATAAAGGGTTTTCATGTCGACAGGGGAGCATCCAGACTGCCCCGATCTTCCGACAAACAGCTGATCGGCTCAGTGCAGAGGAGCCTTTTCCAGGGAGCCTGAAAAACCCCCAGTGGCAGGGGGACAACAGCAGCAGCAACCAGGCAGTTCTGGCTGGAATCCCGGGGAACTCTGGCAGCAGGGTGGGATCCCAGCCTTGGGAGCTCCAGGGAGAGGAGCCTGGGAGTGGAGCAGCCAGCAGGGGAGCACTGACCTCCCCTGGTTCAGCAAACTCCCTGGTTTGGGACCCCTCAGGTCCCGAGGGTGCCAGACCAGGGAGGTCCAGCCTGTATAAAAATACTTTACACCAAAATAACTTTTTGAACTCCCATTTTGATTTATATCTGGATTTGATACAGGGTTTTTTTTTTCTTATCATAGCTTAGACTTCCTTTTGCAGGGGAATTCACAATGCTGTCATGAGATACACACTGCTACAGTGCGATGAAGTCATAGAACAGTTTGCATTGCAATACACCAACTCCACCTGGTGTTGAAAGTGACTGCCACGAGATGAATCCATTATTATGGCTCAACAGCAGAACCAAGTCAGGGGGAGAAGATGAACTACTGGAGGGAGATTTGTTTAAATAGAAGTGGGCCTGGTTCTCTGTTATCCTGGACTTCTGGCAGTCATTTACATCCTTGCAAAGTGAGCACACTGTACTGCTATTTTGATCTGGTAGGATGTTACACTTCTTTTATGTTGTTGTTAATGACTATGCAAGGTGCAACTATAACCCACATACCTAGTGGGTATGGTTCACTGTCCCATGTAGTCCCACTTAGACCACTTGCAGAGAGCAAGCGAATGAGTGAGCTCTACAGCATTAACTGAGAGCCAACCAACTTTTAGCTCAAGCTGTAGAGGCTCATGCATGAAGCTCCAGAGTCCCAGGTTTGGTTCCGCCTGGTGGCATTACACAAGGCAAGTGAGAATCAGGCCCAAATATGCTTAAGAACCCAATTTTGCCACTCAGGCTGAGTAGCACCTTATCATAAATACTATGCAAGTCACTTTGGAGCAAGGTGTCTCTCAGTGTGACTAAGTGTGGCAGAACTGGTCTCATAAATCAGGTCCACACGCTATGTCCCCCTCCTAAAAAAATTGCCAAGGAGGAATGATGGGTTCATCACTAGAGAAAACAACTGTGGGATGAAAATAAGTCAGTGTGGGATGAAGTAATAAAACAAATGCTAGTGGCTGACAATTTCCAGATAAGATTAAGAGGCATAACTCCTCAGAAAGAAGGAACCCAGTATAAAATAAAACAGGGCATATATAAAAAAAGACTCCTGAGGACATGTTTTCGCACTGTAGTGGGACTTATATACATATGTAACTTGATAGATGCCTTTCAGAAGGCTTCTTATCCTAATGAAGTCAATGGGAGTTTTGCCTTTGATTTCAACAGGACTAGAGGTTGGCTTTAAATTAAATGTCATGACAACAGCAATGCTACTGTGGGAACTGGGCCTACTAGGTTGCTTCCAAAGGCAATGCCAAGTACTAAAGGAGAAGCTAGTTTATCAAAAAGCTTTTACTGTAGCCATGAACAAGAGCTTAAGAAAGTACTGTGCAGTAGGAGTACGTTCACATTCTGATTTATGACCAGAACTGACAAACTGAAGGCATTAGAACGAATATAATGAATTTAACAGGTCAGAATGATAGTAACACTATGACCTATTAAACAAAACTATAAAGCACAATAATATTTTAGTTCCTAAATGAATTCTGGTTTTCTATCTTCTTTAAAAGGTCAGTTTAAAAATGTGACTCATTTGATGATTGCTTTAGAGATTAAGAATTTCTTATCTATCTAGATTTCCATTTTTATAGACTTTTGGTTTTCTTTTGTGAGTGTATATGTATCTTTTAGATAACATTTAATTTTACAATGGAACAGCTCTTGTAATAAAACCCTTTGAGAATGACAAACAAGACCGAAAAAATCATGGCACCTTATGTTTTTTCTTTCTTTTCAAAGTACTCGGACCTGCTAAATTCATTATCCTTGGTGCAAAGAGAAAAATATCAAATGTTCTGGAACTATCAAATTGTGTACAAAGCTAGCCTTTGTAACCATGGGATCTTATTACCATTATGCTTGTCTACTCTGCCTCCTATGGTTTGTTACATTCATTTCTTTGTTTCTAATTAAATTTTGAGCTCTTTGAGAAAGGATCTGTCTCCTCCTCTGTATTTGCACAATACTTCACACAATGGAGTCCTGATCCTGATTGAGACCATTACAGAAATGATAAACAAGAAGAATAACTTTGTTTTATTCATACTGGCAGATTGACACAATGCTGTAAACTAACCTTCAGAAATTTGCTCCTATGTTTACTGATCCATAAACTGCTACTCCCGCTAATGCTCGCACTACTGTCCTTATCTATCAAATAATAAATCTCCTGTGTCCCTCCCCAAATATCTGACCCCCACTACATCAGTCATGTCAGACTCTTAAACACCTAGGCCCCTCTTTCTATCTGTCTAACCCTCACACCATTCCGAAGTACCACAATACCTCAAGTGAATATGTTCTCCCTCATGCCTCCACCTCTACCTATCTGTTCAGCCCTCTTACCTCTCCAGCCAATTAATTTGAAAAGTGACTTAACTTCTCTTTCAGTTACCCTAATATCTCATTTTCCTCTCTAACCTGGAGCTCTGAAAGTGTTCTAAGGGATGGAAAAGAGAAAATTGGAAAGAGAAGACTCGTTTCTGAATTTTACAGCTGTTGTGGGTTGAAATTAAAGAATATTTATTTGAATATTTGTATGAGTGTATTGTATAAAATAATCATGCAAAGTTATACTTAGTGCCTCTGACCATGGTATCTGCTGTTGTTAATGTTACATTTACGAAATGGAAGTACAGTGGTGGCTCTTGGCACAGTATTAAAACATCAGGTAGAGTACTCAAGAGTTGCTGATGGGGAAGCCAAAGGGGCAGTTGCCCTAGGGCCCGGTGATTTAAAAGGGCCCAGGGTTCCCAGCTGCCACCTCCACTACGGCAACAATGGCCAGAGCCTAGGCCCTTTAAATTGCCGCTAGCGTCCCCATCGGCGCAGGCTGGGCAGTGCTGAAGGGCTGGCTAGCTCCTAGCCCTATCCCTTCTATCCAAGGCCCTCCACTCCTGGGGCAATTCTGTCAACTGCTCTGATTCTACTCCAGATAAGGTTAATTCAGTCTGGCTTTGAGTGGCTTGCACTGTATGTTCTTGGGACAAGACTGGTCTTGCTAGATGTCTTTGATGTAACTGAAAATAAATGAGCACTAATATCGCTAAAGACATTAATGTATTAAAACAAACCTTGTTAACTAGAGTCATTGCATAAACCAGCAGTTCAGTGTCAACCCCATCTTTTTCCTCCAGGATCTCCATAATGTTGGACCATGGCTTGGCTCCTAAGAGTAACACAGATAAAGTCATTAGAAAAACAGCTGGTAGACTCAAGTTCAAGTCTTATGTCTGAGCAATTCTGTAAAACCATACCATTTATTTAGCTAACCCTGAGGTAGATATGTAGAATCATAGAATCACAGGGGTGGAAGAGACCACAGGAGGTCACTGAGTCCAATCCCCAGCTAAAAGCAGGACCATTTACAATGAAATCATCCCAGCCGGGGCTTTGTCAAGCTGGGGCTTAAAAACCTCTACCAACGGAGATTCCACCACCTCCTTATGTAGCCCATTCCAGTGCTTCACCTCCCTCCCAGTGAAATAGTTTTTCCTAATATCCAATCTAGATCTCCAGCACTGCAACTTGAGACCACGACTCCTTGTTCTATTATTTGTCACCACTGAGAACAGCCTCTCATCATCGCCTTTGGAACCTCCCTTCAGATAGTTGAAGGCTGTTCACTATGTACTCAAGAAAGAGCCAAAACTGATTTATCAATGAAATTGAAGGACCAAAGTTCAGATGATTGTGTTTGAAGTAGATGTGAAGATCAAGAGGGAAATCAGACAGCTATCTATTATTTACGTAGAGAGACTAATTCAACAACATAAGCAGCAAGGTTGAAAGACATTATCCCAAGTGCAGAGAAATGATTCAGTTTCAGGCCAATCTTCACAGAAATCCACCTCCAAAATTTTATCCACAGGATACAGACTCGGAGTGACAATACAATTCATATAATGAAACACAAGAGGTTCTTCATCAGAACCTGTCTTTGATTGATCAATGACCCCAAAGAAAAGATGTTGTAGTCTAACAATCATTTTGTGGTTGTCATATACACCACATGAGTTATCATCACAGGACTGCGAGCAATCTCTCATTCACGCTGCGTTCAAATATATATCCTCTCTCTCATTCTCTCTCTCTCTCTCTCTCTCTCACTCACTCATTCACAGATTGAGATTTCCCAGGGACGTAATTGAAAGCACCATTCACAAAGTGATGGCATTTTATAGAATGGAAAATTTTAGTCAGCAGAATGTTCTCATTTTCAATACTTTTACTTTAATTGATACCGATATTCTGCAAAAGGTACAAAAGGTCAGGGGGCATATTTTCACTGCTCAATATTTTTTCTTATCCATTAATTAAACCACTCTTCTGTAATGAGCTTTTCCATTCCACTAATCTTCTTTCATTTGCCTCTTCATATCAACAGACATTTTTGTGCAAGGAACGCATGTTTAGAAGACATGTGGAACAAATTCACTCTGCTCAAATAAGATATATGAACAGTAGGAATTATATCCTCACTACAAAATGTCTTTCTGTGGTTTCTATTATAAAAAAGGAAGAAAATGAGAGAGAGAGAAAGAGAGAGAGAGAGAGAGAGAGAGAGTTTGGACCTATAACAGTGCCATTTGTAAGGAAGTGAACTGCCAATAACATGACAAACTGATTACTTAATCCTTGCCTTGTGAGTCAGTGAAAGGACTTCAGGGGTGAGGAGGGGAGGAAATGCCTTTTATTCTATAGCCAGACAGTCCTCACTTGATTAGAACAATTCCATTTTGTATTTTAAATGCAGTATCTTGATATTCTATCATTTTACATTATCCTGCCTGTTTCCATATAAAGATGACATCCACAGTTACCCACGAAAACACAAACTTAGCTAGCCTGGGTGCACCAATTTCTTTGCTGCTTTCAGCGTGTTTAATGTTACTCTGTCAACCAAGCACTGTTATCAGCAAGCCAGTCCAGCAGTACTTGCTTTTCAGAAGGCAATAGGCTGTTGTGATTTGTAAAAGGCCATTTCCTGACCCAGGACATGGAAATTCTGGATCAGATGCTCAGCTGGTGTAAACTGACATAGCTCTTGTGACTTCAATGGAGCTACTTCAATTTATACTAGATAAGGACATTTTGCATCGAGTCTGCCTATTTTCTCATTGTGAACCCGAATTGCACAATCAAATAGAAAGCATGAGGTGACCTGAAAGCTGCCTATCTTCTCTCATCTTGTTACTTGTGTGTGCATATGTGCTCACAAGAGGCTGCAGCAAGACATGGACACTTATCTAGGAGCCCGGAAAAACATTAAAAGCTGTATGTTTGCATCTTCATTTTCCCTCATTCTTTCTACCTTCCCTGAAGAGGAATGTTCATTTTATGGAAAGCTTTCAAACTTCTCAGACTACAGATGAGTTCAAACCAAAACCACAGATCTGAACACTCCCAAATGCTAGGGTAATTTGTATCCCAACCCAAAAGTCATAGTTTGCCACTAACCGTAATCGTGAGGCCTACTTTTCAGGTTAGGTTTAGCTTTGCTGAAAAGTTAAATCCATTTAATGATCAGCTCTTTGGGATTTTTTTTCTTTTTATACTGCTACCTACCTATATTTGTTAATTGTCAATGTTATGAGGTACACAAATGTTGATGCAAAAAAGGCATAGTGCTGAATTTCTGGCAACGTTTTTTTTCTGACAGCAGACTGTGACATAAAAGGACATATGGTGGTTGGCTGGACTGGGACTTATGAGCCTTGGTTTTATTCCCAGCTCTGTCACTGGTCTACAGGATGACTTTGGGCAAGTCACTTCACCTCTCTGTGCCTCAGTTTCTCCATCTGTAAAAAGAGGGCAATGATACTGACCCCCTCTGAAAAGTGCTTTGAGATCTTCATGTAGTATCAGTAGTAAAACTGACGAGAGAGAAAAAAAATCAGGCTCACTGTAGTGAACGGATAGAGGTTTCTTTCTTGGCCTTCCTACTGAATGGAATCAGAAACACTCTCCAGTATGTCATAGGCTTCCTATTGTGGACAGCTATTGGAAATTCTTCTTTAGCTTGTGATTTGGGGCAGGATCGTATCGTCTTCATCCACATTTTACTACTAAGTTCAGAAGTGGTCATGGATGGTGCACAGCACCTACAAGGTCCTAGATGATACAGGACACATTAAATACAGTATATCCAAATAGGGTATCTTCCTGAGTCTGACTGTTTTTGGCCTCTCTTTAACACCATGTGCACATGAATTTTGTTTAAATCCAATAAAAAAGGAACATGAGTTTGGTGGGGTCAGCCAAGTCCTTATATACAGTTTCCACACCACAGATCAGCCATGCAAGGAAACACAAATAGTTTTCTGTCCATGAAAAGTCCCACAGACTAACAATAGAGGTGAGGAGTAAACAATTGGTACTGCTAGGGGAGAATTAATTCACTGACAAGGTTTATCTGTAGATTTCCACTAGTCATAAGCACTAACAAGTGACAACTTCTACATTTGGAGATGCCTTTGGGCCTTTTATGCATTAAAAAAAACCCACGTATTATGTGCCTGTATATCCTTTCACACAATCTTAGGAATACCAGTATTAAGCTCCTGAACATCTAGCTCTGCTTTGATGAGGAGGAAAATATGGACTATTCTTGTATTACAGGCCGCTTACAAGTCACATAGCAGCCAAAGCAGCAGAAACAACAAGCACAAACAGGATGTTAGTGTGCTCAGTTCGGACACCATGCATTAATCTCTGTATTAAAAAAGATGTTTGTGATAAAGTAGCAGCTGAAGGAACTGTAGAACTTCTACTCCACTTTCTAGCACCCAGCATCTATGTGCTTTAATTAAAGGGAGACAGTTACACTGTAGCTCAGAAAAGACATCAGAAAAAAAACTAAACAAGGGAGGACAAGCAAGAGTTTTAGGGACTGCCCAATTGCTCACTTATGAGCTACCTTTATCCATTATTAAGCAAGCAACTTCTATGGAACTTTGTATGTCAGTTTGCATATGGATGTGTTCTAGCAGAGAAACCACAGATGGGGTCACTTGGAAAGGGGGTTGAATTATTAAGAGGGTTTTGTTGTTGTTGCTAATCATATGTGCTACACATGTTAAAGAATTATGCCATATTTCAGCACTTTGCATGTGGATGAAAAATAGGGTTTTTTTCCAAAGTAGCATTGAACTTAATTAGTTAGTTCCAAGATTTATGATAATATTGCCAAAACAAGGCATGAAACATATTCTTCCTCTTTTCTTCCATCTGATAAGCAAATCGTTTAAAGCAGGCCTGCCACTGTTACAAGCGAGCAATGACCAATGACTGAAATTAAAAAGGCAACATCTCCACATCTAAAAATGAAATGCTATTCCTCTGATGACCTTAAAAAATCCCAACCCAATCCTAACCAGAAAGAACAAGAAAACAGACTTCTCTTGTAGTTTCTTGTTTGACTTGAGGAATTTTTAATATAATTGTGAGAGGTTTTTTTTAAGCACAGTGGATATGTAATGATAAGTTAGTTGTGAATCCATGGTACAATATGCTGCCCCATTGGGGTGAGATTTCTAATAATCTCCCACTTTGCTTTCAACAATCAGCTATCTAACCACAAGCAAACCAAAATGTTATGTTGATTCTGAAGTTGTTTTATTACTTTTTGGGAGGGGAAGGGGCGAGTGAAATATAGGCCTAAGGCAATCATACGGGATATAAAAGCGGAGGGTATGATTTTTCCTTTCCCCCCCATAATTGAATCACGTTTGCTATCATGGGAACAGCTGATGATTTGAAGATATGAGAATGTAAGTGAGTTCAGAGAGCTGAGGAAATACCAGAATTGTCTGTAAAAAATAAATCATAGAACTTACTATTACATGAGCACTATTAGTACATTTCTACTGTACAGCATTCTTAGGTTTATAGGCTTTAATTCAAAACAGAAAACCAACCTGAATTGGCCACATTTTAAAGTATCCCCTTGCCTTCCAGCTGGCCACTGAGGATGTATAGCTCTTTAAAAAAATATATTTTCAATACACCCATTTTGATAGCTAGAAGTGAAAACTGGCAACTTTTTCTTCTCTCCCTGACATCACGCACTCTGCTTCCGTCCCCACCAATCATTTGTTTTACTTTAACCATAAGGAGTTATTGGCGGAAGTTTGGGAGCAAGGCAACCATTCCAGTGATGGGGATGTTGTTTTAATCTCCATGTGTGTGAGACCACAACAATAGATCTACAGCCTTACAAACCTGCATGAAGCCAAAGGAACAGTTCAAATCAAAAGAGCATGACCTTGGAGGTTAGCAATATTTTATGGAAAGAACCACCCAAAAAAACCCACTACAACATTTTTTTACCTTTTCTTACTGTATGCAAATTGTTTAAATTCAAGACTTTTTTCCCCTAGACATGAAGGATAACAGGTTTCAGCATAATGTCTGCTGGAGAATTTTACTGCTATGTAACAACAGAACATTTTAGAGGTCTGAGTTTGTTTAGGTTTTTGGACAACATAAAGTGATGATATACTTTTTCTCCATATTAGATGGCTGCTATTATGCACAAAAGAGAAAGCATGATTCTGTGGTTAGGGTACGCGCTTACAAATTGGAAGACCAACATACAATTCTTTGCTTTGCCACACAATTCTTGTGTGACCTGAGGCAAGTCATTCAGTCTCTCATCTGTAAAATGAGGATAGCAGCCCTTTTCTACCTCACAGGGATGTTGTGAAAATTATTACACAAAAAATTGTGAGCCCCCTAGATTCTCCAGCAATAAGGACAATAGAGATAGGTATGGGATCATAGACAGACTCATTATGGAGAAATTCCACATAGTCTTAGAAATAAAACAAAGTAACTTCTTCTGGCTGATTACATTGATGACAGGTTTCACCAATGTGTTTAATGTATATTTTCAACATGTGCCAATTCTAACATGATTATTCATGTTAAATAGTATCTTATCCCACCAGCAACATTAACAAAACCCAATGAATTATTTAGAGAGGAAGGTACTTCTCTCAGTGATTCAGTGCTGTATTTAATACTTTAAACAAACTTTAAAAACTTGAAAAACAACAAACAGTCTTTTAGCACCTTAAAGACTAACAAAACATGTAGATGGTAACATGAGCTTTCATGGGCACAACCCACTTCTTCAGATGACCAGAGTGTTGGAAGTTATCCGAAGAACTGGGTTGTGCCCATGAAAGCTCATATACCATCTATATGTTTTGTTAGTTGGGTGCTACTAGACCATTTGTTGTTTTTTAAGTTTTTCCTGTTACAGACTAACTCTGCTACCCTTCTGAAGCTTTTAAAAAAATTAAGCAGCAGTTTTAGAAAAGGAATGTGGGACTAAAAACTATCGAGGAAGATTCCTTTGGAATGAAAAGACAAACATGTACCACGGGTGAAATCTTGACCTTACCATGATCAATGGCAAAACTCTCAGGGGAGCCACAATTTTACCCTACATTATCAGCTACTCACCTCTCTTATCATCTACTGTGGATACTGCCTGGATTAGAAGTGGGGCATTGGATTCTGTATACTCCACAAACACCAGCAGCAGTTTCAGTGCTGTCTTTACCACCAGCCGGAACTGAAAGAAGAGAAAGTAACTTGTCATTCAGCAGCTCACAGTACTTCCAGATGTGCTGCATGCCACTCTACCAGATGGAAGCACTGCATTTTGGCTGGCGGCAACAATGTCAACGATATACAGAGAATAAAGCTATTTGAGCCATATACATGAAATATCTGCACAGCCAGCTGGCCTAGCTGTTCGCTGATAGGATACCACTCTCCCCATTAATTGCAGCTCAATTTTAACGCCAAAACTGACACTCCAAAGTGCATAACAAATGTAACCATACATTCCTCATGCCCCTTGATAGTCCCTGGCCAAAGCATGGAAGAAACCGTATGTGCTGATCTGAATGCACTCATCTCCCAACACAGTATTCATCATTCATTACTGGTGAGAGTTTAATATGGTCAGATTTCAAGCTCTTCCTTCTTTTTCCGGAATAGGAAATGACTGTTAGCTGCTTTTCTTTTAATCTCGTATACAATTTTTATTTAATAGACTGAAGTTCATTAAGCATGGGAACAAGGATAGGCGTGTGTATTCTTAACTGTCCCAGAAAACTCTTTTAATAAAATGGACTTTTTGTATCTCTGTGGTGGAAGCATTGAGTTTGTAACCTGGAAACAAGAAAACAAAAACTCCATCAATGAGTGGCCCTCCCATCATTTATTCTCCGAGTTTAGAAATGGCTCAACTGTGGCTACTAGGATGAAATTCTGATCCAGCTGAAATCACTGGCAAAGCCCATTGACTTCAATAGGGCCATAATTTCATCCATAGATTTCTCAATAACAGAGAGGAGGGTTTGTCTATGAGATCATTTCCAAAGTACACTGTGAGAGCAGTTACATGTTTTCATATACACATTCACACACCAGACTTCTGACAAAACCTTCTTCCCTGCAGGGTACATTTCATCAAACAACAAAGAGTGTCACATATAAAAGACAGTTAAAGAAGGAGAACTTTTAAATAGATAGGATTGTGTATGGCTAGTGAAGAAGAACTGTATCAGAATGGTGATCATTCTATTCTATTCTATTCTATTCTATTCTATTCTATTCTATTCTATTCTATTCTATTCTATTCTATTCTCAGGCCTTACAGATGATTGTTTATCAGAAAGTAGATTTTCATTCACATCCTCTCATCTGCTACAGAATGGCCACTTATACAGGTGAAGGTCCATTTTATTTTACTGACACCTGATTGCCTAGCCTTTTGCCTCTGGGGAATTGGTTTGTGGCTGCTACACCCAGAGTTAGGACATGTCCAGTAAAACTATACAGAAGAATCCCATAACTTTACATGCAATGTGGCTATGCATACTTTACCAGGACAATAATGAGCAGCAAAATATGAGTTTTCAGATAACGCAAGGCATACTTCTAAAGAACTATGGTAAATTTTGTAAAAATGGTGAATACAGGAGTACGGACTGTCACACTCAGGCACCTCAGTCACTTTTGAAAATGAGATTCAGGATTCTAAGGCAGCTGGAGCTTAAACTCTATGAAGTGCAAAAATACACCTATACACCTTTAAAAATCTGTATGCAGGGTTGTGGTAGCTGGAGAAGCTTTGGATAAGCTTGAAAACATGTCTTTCTCTTACTAACAGAACTCGACCCAATAAAAATACTGTTTTACCCAACTTGTCTCTAAAAATGTGGGTCTATGTCACTTTCTCAAGATCACTCACGCAGTCCATGGAAGAACAGGGTCTTAACACAGGTCTCCCAGCTCAGCATCCTCATCACCAGACTATCTGTCTAGTGACTCCTTGTTTTAAGAAAGCAGTGAACAGATTAACAAAAATCAGGAGCTTAGTGGTAGTGTTCTAATAATATGGTACAAAACTCAACTCATTAAATGAGTAGTATTTGGGGATGATTTTTATTGCTTAATTATCATTTCAAATTATTAATTAATTTAATAATGAGTTTGTGTCCAGATCAAAGTCTGTTCAGTTATGTAGCACACAGATGTTTAAGCAAAGTCTCTTCCTTGAAAAGCTTTCAACTGAAGATTGAAGGAAATCTTACAGTAGGGCATAACTTTTGAGTTTTCCTAGAACTTTATGCTAAGTCACATGGGTCACTGATGACTGCAACCATAAGAAGGTATCTGGGAACAAAGTCACATACAGCTTCCAACAGACAAAAATTGATGTGATATGCTGAGCTTCAAAAAAAAAAAAAATCCATCTGTAATTCCACTACCTCTTCCAAAAAGCAGACGGCCATTTTGTGATCTCAGCATGCTAATGGTTGGTCATGGCAATCCCATAGCAGTCTAACAAGTCTATTTATTCTTCCACTCAGCTTGCATCTGCTATGCTATAGATCCTGTAAACCCTTAGGGCTAATGTAACTGTTTGAGCCAAATAAGGGTTCTGTAAGTGAATTTATTGAAGCAAAAACAGTCTGACTTTTTTTGAGTGTTCTTTGCAGCTGTTAACCTACTGTGCTTAACTGGAGCCCAGACCATCATTTGGCGGCTGGGCACAATCCAGCAAGCAAGACCAGGAGGAAGAGGTGGTTATGAATTTTTTTCCTTTTAAATTATAGTTTACCGCCTCATATAATTTTGGCAGTGGAAGGATGTTTTAAATTCAGTTATAAAGCTGCACATTTTCAGAGTTCATTTAGCTTCTAACAGAGTAAAAACAGACAAAATAATTAATAAATTGTGGGGAAATAGGTATACGTGAAACTACATGACCAAACTGATTGGTGACACTAGTGAACAGTGGATTTGAATGCTGTTAACTTTTTTAATCTCGTTGTCACCAAGATTTATTGGCAGGGGATGACGCACATTTGAACATAAAATGATACGGAAAACATTCAACTTGCTGATTTGCAGTGAAGTATGACTTTTTATTTAGAATGGGCAATTGGCCCCCAAACTGAATTTTTGGGAGGAAAAGGAACTTGCATTAAACAGAAAAAAAATTGATTTTTAAGTCAAAATAGCTGATTTTGACCATTTTGAAATGAATCATTTCAACTTGTTTTGAAAGAAGCACTTACCTGTGTAACTGTGGTTCTTGAAGATGTGATGCAGAGGTGTATTTCTCTTGGGAGCATGTGCACTCAGCATACTGGAGCCAGAGATTTTTGCCCCTCAGTCACTGTAGAGGGGTAGTGCTAGCGCCTCATGTCCATGGCTTCTCCTCTGGTTATGTGAGGTGGCATCATCCCGACTCCTTCTGTTCCTTTGCATCAAACTCGCAGACTCTGATGCAAAGGGGACAGATGGGGCCGTGGACTGCCCATCTGCATCACATCTCAAAGGACCACAATTACAAGTTAACTGTTCTTCTTCTTCAAGTAGATCCAGTCATCTATTTCACAAACAGACCTAGCAGCGGCTCGGTTCCACAGGCTATTTAAATGAGTACTGCGGAACTGCCTTGCCAAAATTTGCATGTGCTCATGATAATGAGATAATGTTTCATATCAACAACCACGTCGCAGCCCTAAACATATCCAGTATGGAGATGTCACCTAAAAAGCCACTGACAGCTTATGCTCTCATTGAATGACATCACACCCATAGACAGGGCATAGCTGAATCTATTTTGTGTGCAGTCTTGATGCAGGAAATTATCCATGTAGAGACTGTCTGCGAGGAGACAGTTTGTCCTTTCATATGGCCTGCACATGACACATACAGATGAGATGAAGCCTGAAAAGGTTTAGTCATGTCCGCATTAAAGACCAGACACTGTCTATATGCAATGTGTGAAGACACTACCTTCTCTGGAGAGGAAGGTGTGAAACCCCCCCAGAGAAATATACTGCCTGGTTTAAATTAAACTGAGGGTCCACTTCAGACATACACTTCAGGTACAGCGTAACATAATTTTGTCTTTGGAAAACTGTTATAAGAAAGCTTTGCAATCAAAGCCTGCAACTAACACACACTCGAGTCCTGAAGATATTATAGCCACAATTTTTTGACATGAGAGGAAAGATTGATTTAAAATACCCATACACCCAATTTTAATGTTCATATCACATGAATTAGCAATGCATTATGGGGGAGAAGAGGGGCAAAGGGAAACTGGTCCAGGGCACAGAGATACAAA
This sequence comes from Pelodiscus sinensis, assembly GCF_052426305.1. NCBI lineage: Eukaryota > Metazoa > Chordata > Testudines > Trionychidae > Pelodiscus > Pelodiscus sinensis. The sequence continues at coordinate 155,114,392 of NC_143053.1, forward strand.
AAGGCCTGGAGCTCCCAGCTGCCACCGCTGGCAGTGGCTGGAACCCCAGGTACTTTAAATCATTGCCAAAGCATCCTGTGGCTCACTGCAGTCATCACTGAAAGCTGCCTGAAGGAGGTGTGGCACTCTCCAACTGTGTTTAAATCATTTAAGCTGTTTCTGAAATATACTGGCCTTCTTATACTTTGTAATATAGAAGGATTCATTGTTTCTTGTGGCGTTTTAAATAATTAGCCAAATTACTTTAAAAATCTGTAGGATACTTGGAACTTTGATTTAACAGGACATGGTACAGTAAGAAAAATAATGAGCAGAAACAGAGCTGCAAAAGTACAACTGTAGCTTCCTGAGAGACAACAGCATCATCACAATGCCATCAGTTTGGGGTTGTGATTAATTCCTTATTTTTTTCCTGTTTCTTCTTCAAGTATTTACAATTTTACATATGAAAAAAATGTCAGTCCTTTGGGGTTATAAATACATGTGCTGACCCAAGGAAACAATGTTTCACTAAGTGCAAGCCAGGTTTTGAGATTGAGCCTGGATTCTTACATCAACGTAGGCCGCAATGTCAATGTTTTTGTCAAGGTTGCTGGAGGGGACAGAAAGGGGAAAGTGATGTTCATAAACTACTTTGTTCTTTTCACATCACTTACAGAGAGGAAATGATATTAGCATTTTCTGGATCTACATTAAATGCCACCATCATTGTAAAAGGGAGGAGGGGAAGGGAAGCAAGGAAGAATCATAAACCCTTTCCTTCTAAGTTTCTTTTACACTGTTCAGAGACTTTGGCAGTCCTTCCTGTTTTATCTGTTACATTAAGACAATAGAAATAATGTGTTACAAAGCTAGCCAAACATACCATGCAACAGAGATGACAACATTAATATTCCAGTGAAGGGCCTCATTCCAATTGTTAATTATTTCCCTAGAAAAACCTAAAACTTCACGGGGAAAGTCGAGAAAAGGTTCACTAATGAGGACTCAAAATAATATTCACTTTGTGCGGCTTTTAGCTATTCAGGTGTCTCACTTTTTGAAAATTTTAAATGAATTCCTAACAGCCCTTGTATATTCGGAGTGCTCAATGGATACAACGTGGTTACACCAAAATAACTGAAGGAGGAATTTATCTTATTGAACTGTAGTCACTTGAGGCCTGAGACAAATTTTAGTGCACTGAAATCATTAGGTGCCCTTGCAGTGTGTCGGGACTTCCGCATGTTGCAATACAACATAAGAGACTAAGGTTCAAGTAAACACTTGAAATATTGTACCTCAGACCACCAGATGGCAGGAGTACAGAAAAGTTGTAACATTCTTCTTCACTGGGGAGAGTCATACTATGGTAGAACCTCAGAATTATGAACGCCAGAGTTATGAAGTGACCAGTCAGTCACGCCCCTTACTTAGAACAAGAAATAGGCAGGCAGGCAGCAGCACAAACATTTTGCAGTATTAAATGTAAATTTGTAAATTATTAAAGAGAAACTTAAAAAATGATAAAGTTAAGAAAACTGTTTCTGTGATTGTTTCATTTAAAACAAGAGAGTTAAAAGCAGCATTTTTGTATTGCATTGTGAAGTTTCAAAGTTGAGTTAAGCCAATGTTGAGCTGTAAACTTTTGAAAGAACATCTATAATGTTTTGTTCAGAGTTACAAACTTTCAGAATAATGAAGAACCTTCATTCCTGAGGTGTCAGTAACTTTGAGATTCTACTGTAGTTTATTTTTAGCAGCTTCTAGGTCCATGTAGCAATCTCCAGAAGGTTTGCAATTATGTGTGGCAGCAAAGTTCTTATAGTAATAAAGCCACTACTAATGCAAAGATGGAGAGAAGGCATTTGAAATACAGAGACTGCATTGGCCTTGAATAAAAAATAGGTAAGCCTCTCTTACTCAAGTGATCTAGGAGTTGTACTAAATACTGCAGCCCTCCCTCTGTCAAAACTGTCTCTGATATGTATGGGAGTTTTGCTTGAGTAAGTACTGCAGTATTAGACTTTTGGGTGAGTGGGGACAGCTTCCCATTAACTTTGGTGCAAAGTGGATTGGAAAGAGAACAAAGTTAGATGTTGCAGTGGTACAAGTGGAGGATTGCATCTCAGAAACAGGTGGAAATCAAACATGCTCAGGGGATGTAAAGCCAAAGTGTATTTAGCACAGGGTAAACTCTTATTATTGTAAGGATCTAATCATGCCATTTAAAAATAAATCTGAATATTTTTTTTAATCCAAAGATGGAACTTCCAATAGGAGCTTCCACACCAGGAAGCATCATAGACCATTCTCTATTATTATAAAATGACTGCAGAAACAAAAAGGTTCTACTGACAGTAGTACAATTTACATCCCCAGTTTATTATTCTCATTTTATTTATTCTAAATTATCCACTTATTTATTTGAGACAAAAGGGAGGGGAAAGATACATAACTGTCAGACCCAAACTGTTTCATACCTAGAAAGAGAAAACACAATAGAAAAAATTATGCTGTTATATGAAAATTAGTGCTGAATATTATACTGCCTTTCTATTATTTCTCAAATCCACATGAGACTAACGGCTAGCAGTAAAAGAAGAAAAGAATCAGTCTATTTTGCAACAAGCAAGAACCCAAATGCCATTATCTGTTAAAATGAAGGAGAGTTGCTTCAAAATACTTGAACTCAGAGGACACATTGCTGAAAAATATTTGCTTTTGTGTGCAGCTACCTCTGAGTCTAACAATGTCATGGCATTGGGGTCAAAACAATATTATTATTTGTATGCCATAGCACTGCAAGGCCCCAGCTCTGCTGTGCATTCTGAAAGATAAGGAGAACCTGGACCCAGCACCAAAGAGTTTACAATATAAGGACAAGAGATGGATACAACAGATAGAATTAAATGATACTTGTCAGCATGATAAGCAGCAGTAACAACCCAGAGGTCCCTTAATCCCTGTCAGGATTTTGTGAGCATAAGAGTGGAGGAGAGTTTTATATATCTGACCTCAATCCTTAATACACAGGATTCTGCTGCATATCTGCTTGAAGAATCAGCCCTTACTATTAAATTATGACTAATACAAGTTGAAGAATACCAGAATTGTGCTAGGGGCTTCACAGGTATATAAGATGCCTAGTTCTGAAAAGAAAACCATCTAAATAATTTACCGTACAAGGACATTTTCCTCTTTTAATTAATGACAGGAGTGGGAAAATGATTGTCCTCTTCCTTGAGGAAGAACAGTAGCCTTGGCAAACATGACAGATACAAGCTATAGGACCTGAATTGCAAAGCTGATTCTTAAAAGTTCCATCATGATTCCCAAAACATTGTGACGCCACACGCTGGATCACTTGCAGAGTTTGCATCTTTTACTGTAATAAGACATAAAACATACTCAGTCTTTGTGCTGACACAGCACTTTGACCTTTAAAACAGAATACATATAGGAGACATAAGCAATGCATGAGAAAATGATCAAGCTTAAAAAAAAGTGGTGATAAATTCGCAGAGAATGCTGGACTGCAAATAATTTACACACATTGTAAATCGTGGTGTAAATTAGTGTAGCTGCATTTAATTTAATGCTGAATGATGACAAACCATCTGAGGAACTCTCTCACTGCTTTCACCTTTCAAAATGAACAAGCTGAAAAAAGAAATATCTTGAGCTTGATGCTCTCCTATATTATGCACAAAAAGAGCAAACACGGAGAAAACATTGTTGTATTAAGATGCATGCTTGCATCCCCCACTGAATTCATTAGAAGTTGTTGGAGCTGATAATCTTTTAACATCTGAGGGTATGTCTAGACTACATGCCTCTGCCAACTGAGGCATGTAAATTAGACATACCGACATAGTCAATGAAGCTGGGATTTAAATATCACCCACTTCATTACAATAAAAATTGCCGCCAAGCTGTGCCATCTCAGCTGTTTGTTGGCACGAAGCAGCAGTCAAGACGGGGATCGGTCGGCAAGAAAAGCCTTTGCCAATCTATCCTGTAAACCTCATAGCACAAGGCATCAGGGATCAGTTGGCAACGGCTTTCCTTGCTGACCGATCCCTGTCTTGACTTCGGCTTCATGCCAACAAACAGCTGAGCCGGCACAGTGCGGCGGCCATTTTTATTCTAATGAAACAGGGGATATTTAAATTTACATGCCTTGGTCAGCAGAGGCATGTAGTCTAGACCTTCCCTGAGAGACAATGTGAATGAGATAATATCTTTTAATGGATATTAAAACTTCTGTTATTTCACTCTAATATTCTTCAAAGATGCAACGACACTCTATGCATTTTGAATACATGGCCATTTTTACAGGTGACTAAATACTGATTTAGGCAGCTAGTATTATTTATTGTAAAATATTATTTGTATTATAGTGGTAAGAAAAAGCCCTAGTCATGGACCAAGACCTGCCAAGAGAAGCATCAGTCCGGACTAACATGAACCCGGCTCCTTCCATATCCGATCTATCTGGCCAATAGGTTGGGCTGAGCAACACACTATTCAATCAGCAGGGTGTGTGTGTGTGTGTAAATGCATATGCTACTTTGTTATATTATCACTAAAAGCGGCATGTTGCCTTATCCCCCTGAAAAAGATTCCATGTGCTTCTTTTATGCATAACAGTTGTGCTAGATGTTGTACAAGAACAAAACTAAAAAAGTCCCTGCCCCAAAGAGCTTAAAATCCAAGTAATTTTAATCATAACTATGGAAAGTCCATATGTGTCCAACTGGATATGAACCCTTTGTGTCATGTCAAACACACACACAAGTCCACACATAATAAATAGCTATTCCAGTTGCCCTTTTCTTTTGAAGAGGTATAATTCTGCGGCTTCCATAAGGGCTTCCAAGAAAAACCACAAACAGACACAGACCAGAAGCAGAACAGGAAGAAGTACCCCTTCATTAGGATATGCAAACATAACAGCGATCAACTTGGGCTTGTAGCAGCTACTGGCAAGTTCATAAAAAGTATCTACCAATATACTGTAGGCAATAAAAGGTTCGTAAAACAGATGACATCCTATTCACTAATGCTCTGGTTTTCATGGTATACCCTGGACCATAATAAGTTTCCTATGTTCCGGGGCTCTGTGGTTCACATGCTGTCTTGTCTGCTCAGTTAATAAAGTCAGAACAACCCTATCCACAATACACTAATTCTATTGTAGGTTATATGCCCCTGAGAGAAACTCAGATGATACACTCATAAAAAGGACACCAAATTAAAAGAATTTTATAGATGGAGCTGGTTGAAGAGTGGTAAAATTATTTTCGAACACGTTTGCAAATTTCACATTGTGATTTGACCTGATCACATTTGTAGCCTTTTCTCTTTGCTTTCATGCAGACAGGAGTTGTTTGTAAGAGCTTTTGGGAAGTGGTGAAGGTTTGGCATGTGTTTCTATGTAAAAACATATCTGTGCCCAGGGGCACTGACTGCCTCTGTGGGCCCGTGGGCAAGGTGAGTGTGGGGCCCAGCTCTATGCTCATTTGATATGGTCTTGATCTTCTTATTAATAAACTAGGGAAATACAACACAGATGGGACTACTATAAGGTGGGTGCATAACCATTCTCAGAGAGTAGCTATTGATGGTTCACAGTCGTGTTGAAAGGACATAACAAATGGAGTTCTTCAGGGGTCTGTTTTGAGACCAGTTCTGTACAATATCTTCATCAACTATTTAGATGATAACATAGAGATTACGCTCATTAACTTTGCAGATGATACCAAGCTGGGAGAGGTTGCAAACGCTTTGGAGAATAGGTTCATAATTCAAAATGATCTGGACAAACTAGCGAAACAGTCTGAGGTAAATAGGATGAAGTTTAATAAGGACAAATGCAAAGTACTCCATATAGGAAGGAACAATCAGTTCCATATATACAGAATGAGAAGTGACTGTCTAGGAAGAAGTATGGCAGAAAGGGATATAGGGGTTATAGTGGACCACAAACTAAATATGAATCAACAGTGTGACGCTGTTGAAAAAAAAAGCAAACATGATTCTGGGATGCTGGAGTGTTATGAGCAAGACACAAGAAGTCATTCTTCTGCTCTACTCTGCACTGATTAGGCCTCAATTGGAGTATTGTGTCCAGCTCCGGGCACCACATTTCAAGAAAGGTGTGGAGAAATAGGAGAAGGTCCAGAGAAGAGCAACAAAAATGATCAAAGGTCTAGAAAGGATGACCTATATGGGAAGACTGAAAGAACTTGGTGTGTTTAGTTTAGAAAAGAGAAGACTGAAAGGGAACATGATAGCAGTTTTCAAGTATCTAAAAGAGTGTTACAAGGAGGAAGGAGAAAAATTGTTCTCCTTGGCCTCTGAGGAGTAGTGGGACAGTGTTTTTACAACTCCAGGTCAGAACAAGGGAACTAACGTAGTTAATATGACAAAACAGAACAAGGTGTGTGATCAATTACTCTAATGATTCATACCAGGACAGAATATAGACTAGTGTATTCAACCGAACCACGTGAATAATTCACGTGCTACTTCATTAAACACTGTTGTAAAATAAAGTTGAACTGGCAATGGGGTGATCACATATCTGCTCGATACAATTCAAAACGTCAAAAGATCAGATGATATTCTCCCACAATTGTGCCATCACTGAGTTATCACTGTTCAGTGTAAGAAGGCATCCATATTTTCACAGGAGATTTCAAAAACTTTCATGAGTGACCTTATAAAAGGGTTCCTCTTATGTCTGTAAAAACTGTCTGAAACTTCTTGTGTGCACGCTGGATTTTCTCTACAGATGTCAGGTAGCAAAGATAATACCAATAATACTTATACTGAGATGGACAACCACATAGAGCCTGTAAAGAATATGGTGCCTGTGATGGTGCCCATAAATCACTGGAGATGAACACCTCAATAATTTGCCTGCAGTTGAACGGCCATATACTGTATCATCACCATTTAATACACTTTTCATGATTTTTCCCTACCCCATTGGTTTATATAAGAATAGCCAGACTGGGTTAGACCAGAGATCTATGTTAGTGGACAGTGAGAATGAACAGAAAAGGTAATCATTAAATGATCCATCCCTTGTCACCCATACTCAGCCCTGACAAACACAGGCAGGGGACACTATCCCTGCTCTCTATCCCTGCTCTTCTTGGCTAATAGCCATTGATGGGGCTGTCCTCTGTGAATTTGTCTAGCTCTTTTTTTAACTCTGTTAAAGTGTTGGAATGTCCTTTGGCAAGGTGTTCCACAGGCTGACCATGCCATGCATTATATGAAGAAGTACTTCCTTTTGTTTGTTTAAACCTGCTGCCTTATTTATTTCATTTAGTTACCCCTAGTTCTGGTGTTATGCGAAGGAGTAAATAACTTTGATTGTTTGCTTTCTCCACAGCTGTCATGATTTTATAGACATCTATCACACGACTCCTTCGTTGTCTCTTTCCAAGCTGGAAAGTCCCAGTGTTATTAATTTCTCATCTGGCAACCATTCTGTACCCTAATCATTTTCGTTGCACTTTTCTGAACCTCTTTCAATTCCGATATATCTTTTTGGCTGCGTCTAGACTGGCAAGTTTTTCTGCAAAAGCAACTGCTTTTGTGCAAAAACTTGCCAGCTGTCTACACTGGCCGCTTGATTTTGCGCAAAAGCACTGACATGCTACTGTCCGAAATCAGCGCTTCTTGCGCAAATGCTTTGATGTTCCCGTTCGGGCAAAAGCCCTTTTCCGGAAATGCTTTTGCACAAAAGGGCCAGTGTAGACAGCTGAAAACTGTTTTGCGCAAAAAAGCCCCAATGGCAAAAATGGCGATCGGGGTTTTCTTGCTCAAAACCACGTCTAGATTGGCACGGACGCTTTTCCGCAAAAAGTGCTTTTGCGGACAAGCATCCACGCCAATCTAGATGCTCTTTTCCGCAAATGCTTTTAATGGAAAAACTTTTCTGTTAAAAGCATTTGTGGAAAATCATGCCAGTCTAGACGTAGCCTTTGAGATGAGGTGACCACATCTGCACACAGTAGAGGGCGTTGACTGTAAATGGTGTCGCTCTTTGCTGTTACAAGTATTTCCCTGAAAACTCTTCCTTTCATCAATCACAGCAGCATAGCACAAATTAAGAGTGTGCATATCACCTTTCTTGATTTATGTTAAGATCTGAGACATATCAATGGCTGCAGCTAGTTGTCTTTCTAAGTATCTCTTCTTTGCTTTAATAACTTTAAAGCAGAGGGCTTTGTGGTTAAAGCTCTGATTCACTAGTACTTAAACATAAACACAGCCTTCAGTGTGTGGAATGGGACTTCTCATGTACTTAAAGTTATGTACATGCACAACACTAGTTTGCTGACTCAGACCTTCAGGATTATAGTCAGGAGAGCTGGGTTTTAGATGCTGGCAGTGACATGATGTGTGACTGTTTGACCAAGTCATTTTCCTCTCCTAAGGCCTCAGTTTCCCCAGATGTGAAACAGGGACAATACCACTCTGTTCCCAGGATGGAGAAAGGTAAGGGAACTTGCTTTATTCCTTAGTGCTAGGAAAACATTTTGATAGTCCTAGATGGGAGACTTTCCAAAACTATTAAGAAAAAGCTTTTGAATTACGTGTGTCCCTTTAGCCTTTTCTTTTTATGCACACTGACAGAATGGATGACAAGGAAATGCATGCATATACTGCTCAAAGTGAATGTTTTCAAAGATTGCTAATACTCTGCCTAAAGATTGCAGACTATCACATATGTGGTGTGCAGTTTTTATGTATCTGCTGTGAGATTTTGCACATCCAGAGAAAGAGGGAAATTAAAAATAAGTAAATCTGGCTTACCACCAGAAAGTGAGGAAGAGCAAGTGGTGACGAGTAAGCAGTCAACAAACGAATAAAATAAAATGGTTCATGCTTGGAAATTATTATTTCCATCATCAGTCATGGGTGCGACATAGGATCAATAAAACCAACCAAAGCTATCCATACACAGAGGTAGGCACTAGGGATGTGAACGGGTAACTGGTAAGTATCACCAAGAAATCTACCTTACAGGGTTATGCTTACTGGTTCAAGTTAAGCGGCATCCCGGGAAGGCCAGAACAGCCTGTAGCACCCGTGGATGGTGGGCACTCAGCTCGGCCAGAGCCACCCTGGGTCCAGCCACGCTGGGGCAGCCCCCACCTGCAGTGGACCCAGCATGGCCAGAGCAGGCAATAATGTTTAACCAGTTAACTATTTAAATGGGATTTGACATCCCTAATTTAGACCACAACAAAACAAATGATGGACCAATCTGCCCTCAGACAAATATAAAAGGAAAAACTATGTTGCACTTTAAAGACTAACAAGATGGTTTAATAGGTGATGAGCTTTCATGGGCCAGACCCACTTCCTCAGATCATATTCTGGAAGAGAGCTGGCATGACCATATATACCAAAGGAACACAATGAAAAAAGTGAACACATTATTAAACTGACAAATCAGATATTGTACAGAAGGTGGGGTGAGGAAAAGGGAGGGAATAGCTATTTATGAGTCAATGAATGGCTAATCAGGGGTGACAAGTGGGGAAGCTATCTTTGTAATGGGTAAGGTAATTAGCATCTTTGTTAAGGCCCATTTGTAAAGTATCAAATTTAAGCATGAAAGTTCTGAAGTTTCTGTACTCTGGTGTTAAAGTCTCTTTGAAGTAAGATGCATGTAGTAAGGTTGTTAAGATTATGTCCAGGTAGGTTGAAATGAAAAGCAACTGGCTTTTCCTTGTGAAGATGTCTGATGTCTGGTTTGTGGGCATTAATTCTCAAAGAATATGATCTGAGGAAGTGGGTATGGCCGACGAAAGCTTATCACCTATTAAACCATCTTGTTAGTCTTTAAAGTGCTACATAGTTTTCCCTTTTCTTTTTGCAAGATCAGACTAACACTGCTACCTTTCTATTACTATTCAGATAAATATGTGCAATGAGTATCAGAGGGAAGAATTTGGGCCTATTTTAGTTTGCTTTTATTGACTCTAATAAAACCTAGATACACTTCTAATGCAACAAATATGCTATCTAGGCAACATATAAAAAAACCCTTAACAACTTAGGTATAATTGTTCACAAAGGGAACTGACTCATCTCCTTTGTAATAAGATGTTTTTTCTCACTGGAATCTTGAGGATTGTTTTTCAGGAGAAAGGGTTACTTAGATAGTTGTGCTACTCTGTTTCGGAAGGAAAAAGCCTGTTTAGGGACAGCCATTCACTAATCAACACACACAAGATTTATTGTTATCTCTGGTGATAGTACAAACATTAAGGTACATTAGAACATAAGAATGACCATGGGTCATGCCAATGATCCATCTAGCCTAGTGCCTTGTCTTCCAACAATGGCCAACACCAGGTGCTTCAGAGGGAATGAACAGAAGAAATATTCATCAAATGATCCATTCCCTGTTGCCCGTTCCCAGCTTTTGGAATATTGCAAAGATTTGCAGAAGGGTTTTTTTTAATTTCTTTCTTCTCTCCAAATTGCAGCTTTAAAAAAAAATCTATACAACCTCCTATTAACCTTTATGCTGGTGTATTTTAGAATCTCAGCCAATGAATGGACAGCAGGATGCACAGATATGTCTCTGGAATCCATGTGGCAAACTACAATTATGTCATTCTGAGTAGGATGCAAAACATTCAGTGTGATGGATATGGTATTGAGGTGAGATACAATTTCTGCTAAAACTCATGTTAGTTTGTAATATGCTACAAAATGGCATTTGAAAAGGAACAGACATCTCTTTTTTCTTTTAAAAATATACCTCAATTCGTAGTAATAACATGGGCTCCCAAAAATTTTCACATGTGGCTCACGTCTTAACGTAGGCAGACCTCCCTTCCCTACCATAATCACATAATATCCTTGGGTCAAGTACAGCAGTGGCTCTCATGTGGATATATTATTAGGAATGTTTATAGTGTAACTTGAATATGATTTAGAGGCTGGAAACACCTAGGAGGAGTCAGCTGACCATCCTTAAGGTATGTGCCTAAGCATACCACTGTTGCAGTTTCAGAACTGATGTTCTATAGTATTTACAGGGAACACCCCAAAGGTATCTGTTAATTGACAGAGATCTTCAAAATGAAATAACACTTACACAGTCTTTCATTTTTGATGGTCAGAGTTACCCTAAATAGTTTATTCAAGATTATTCAATGCAATGCTACTCATACTCTGTTCAACAAACACATGTAGTAATTTAGAAGCAATTTAGAAGAGCATGAAAAACAATAGAAATGACATGCTCTTTAATGTGTAATTGCACACACAGTAGACTATGTTAATTACATTTAACAGCTGAATCCAGCTATATTTTTTTTGATCCAGCTGTTGGGTATGTGCACCCTCGTCTTTTAAAGCCACCCCACATACCCAGTTTTCTCACCCATTGCCACGTTTTAGCCTTGAATGCTGTTGCCCCACACAGCTGTGCAGTTCACAGATCCACTGGGTTGGACCACGTGGCTGTCATTTTTTGGCAACCAAGAAAGATATGGAAGAATGGCAGTTTCAGCAACTTCTTTTCTGTGGGCAGGTCTGAGCTGATACTTCCTTAGTTCTGTTCCAGAAAGCAGAGGGGGAAAAAGAGAATTCCCTGGGTCTATTCTAGAGATAGATTCTTTTGGTTTTTCACTTCCCAACAGCCTTCTTCACACTGTGGGATGTCATTATTTTGTTATGCAACTTAATGTCATGGTTTTAGGGGCTTTTTTTAGGCTACTCAATATAAAACAAGATGGATGTTATCCAGAAGATTATGTCATAAATTTTAGCTACAATGGGGTCTAACACAATGCTAATACAAAAATTATAATATTTTATTTACATACTTATAGTATTAATATAACCATTTTTATTTAAGCATCTTAAAGTTCTTTTCAATTAATGGAGTGTTCAAACACTATGGAGGAGCAGGCAGTATAATCCTCATTTTTCAGATGGGAAATCTGAAGCAATGGGCTTCAGGGATATACATAAGATCAGAAGTGGAATACAAGAATACAAATCCCTGCCTTAGCCACCCAAGTAGAAATTTGACACTAATATATTTTCAGGACTATTTCACTTTAAAAAAAAATATTGTGGAACTACAGTTACATTAGTCTTCTAAATATATACCATCTCAACTCGGTGGATTTAATACACTATTTTTAGTGACTTTATTTTGAACTGTGTCCCTTTTCCAAAACAAATTCCTCTTCCTACCAGTGTATCCCCTACCATTATATGAACATCAGATTTCTATACAATGATCTACAAGCCACAGCAAGTAAGAATGCTATTGCCGAGTGGGTGTGCAGAATGGATGAAGCTGAATCTCAATTTCAGGACCAGGGCCAGAATGTCTGAATTCAAACCCTACACAAAGGAAGAACCTCGTACGGGTCTCAGTTTCCCCCTCTGGCCAATGTGTGGGCTGGATTTGAGGAGGTACAGAGGGACTGTGTCTGGCTCTCTTCTGACACCTTCTCTGTGGAACAATGGTTTTAAGATTATTTTCATGATAGAAGAAAAAGGGAAAAAATGAGAATACGTCACTACTTTCCATTGCACCTTCCTCAGAAAAGAAGTCAAACATAGGACAACTGTGAAGATAGCTCCATTGTTTAGAGTGAATATCTGAAAAGTGTCCCACTTAAATAAAGTCACGGCTCTGTTCAAGGGTTTTAGGAAGGAAGGAAATATTTGAGCTCATAAGTATAGTGGGAAACTATTCTGTGGTTTTATGCATAGGCCATTTGTTCTTCAACACTTTCATTAAAATGTACTCATATTAAGTACTAAAAGAAAAAAAAGGCTATGTTTAAATAACTTTACCTGAAAACATTAGTAAATATAAATATATGGTTAAAAATCCTATCTTAATGTTCTGCAGTCTCATGGACAACATTTTTCAACATTTAAAAACAATCTAAGTACATCTGAAATAGTACAAGTGGTTAAAAGTAGTATACTATCTAAAGTTCTAAACCATAATATATTCATTTTCACAACAGATCTTGCTTAAGCAAATAATTATTAAGAGGTTAACCTTTCTGTGCACCCTAAAAAGCAAAGTACTAGTGGTTTTATCATCCCAACAGTTCAAACTGTTGAAAGAACAAATGTAATAGGTATAAAACTATGGAACAAAACCACCACAAATCCTTCTCAAATGAATACCTAATAAAGGGAAAACTGGGGAAAGGATATATGTTCCACATATTACTGCAACAATGAGGCTAACAGTATTTCACTGTATGGAAGGACTGGACTATTTGTTTCATGCTCAACCCCCTGAATATTATCAGTGACAAAAAAAAACTCAGCAACAATGGCTTCATTGCAAACACAGACCCATTCTTTTTACCTTTGGATTACTTGCTAAATAAACTCAATGAAAGAAGCTGGTTTGTGAAGCTCCTAGGTACACAATGGAAATTTTTCCAGAAACCAGCCATTTGTCAGCGTTCAAGTCTCATAATATTAATATTCACAAAATCTTTAGGCCCTGTCCATTCCTGATGTCATAAAAGTCATTGCTCCACAATAAAGTGAATACTAGGCAGCACCATCCTTTTTATGCTCCAATATGACAGGTCAGCAAAAACTTTCTCAAAATAAAGACATTCTGAATGTATTAAACATTTTCAGTAACTTTTCTTGTTTTATTTAGAATGAAGAGCATAACATTTTGTTTCTTACAGAATGCTTCATTCAAGGCTTTTACATCACTTTGTAATAACACATTAATTAAATATCAGATTGCCTGTGAAAGGCACAGTTTACAAATGATTAAATTAAGGGCACAGAATTTTAGTCATTTGCTCAAGTCCACAAAGTAGTCAATGTAGAACTAGGAATGCTATTCAAGAGTCCTAGGGTATGTCTACACTACCCCCCTAGTTCGAACTAGGGGGGGTAATGTAGTCATACGGAGTTGCAAATGAAGCCCGGGATTTGAATTTCCCGAGCTTCATTTGCATGAAGCCGGCCGGCGCCATTTTTAAATGCCGGCTAGTTCGGACTCCATGCCGCGCGGCTACACGCGCCACGGACTAGCTAGTTCGGATTAGGCTTCCTATCCGAACTAGCTGTACGCCTCGTGGAACGGAATCCGAATTAGCCAGCATTTAAAAATGGCGCCGGCCGGCTTCATGCAAATGAAGCCCAGGAAATTCAAATCCCGGGCTTCATTTGCAACTCCGTATGACTACATTACCCCCCCCCCCCCCGTAATTCGAACTAGGGGGGTAGTATAGACATACCCTAAGTTCCCAGGCTTCAGTTTAACCCACTGAATTTTAAGACAGAATGAAATTCCCTTAAAAGTCTCTAGCTGAAACTTATTTTGAAATGTAGGTAGTTGACACTGTTGGCATTCTTACTTATTTGGTTCTGTGACAGCATTGACATGAACTCTCAAGAGAGAGGGCAAGATAGACAATGTATTCAAGATTTTAAGCACTGTGTCATGAAAATAATCTCCCTCCGTGAGGTGAGCTACTTATTCTGTCCTATGATTCATAAAGTATTTGAAAAGACCCTCCAACCACTGCTACATGCATGAATCAGTATATAAGCTCTTAACATCTTTTAAAGAAAGAGGCGGTATGTTAAAAACATTCTTTATTTTGAAGGTACGGACATTGTTTCTATATTAACGCTTATAGTCACATCACTTACCGACTTCAGGCAGAAAGCTTTAGAGGGTAAATGCATCATGAGACAGTACAGTCAGTTAAATATTCAGATTCTACTGTGAATCATTACATGCATTTGAAGTTAACTTCTTATTTAACTTTCCTAGAGGGATTCTGGATATTTGCTTCAGGTAATCCACTAGTCCACTGAGAGTCACTCTTGACACTATTATGCAATCTCAAAGAGTAACATGAGTGGTTGTGTGAACCATGGTGATTACATGGAATATGTTTAGTGAATTCGTTAAATTAATAAGCCACATGAAAAAAGAAGTGTGAAAGGTAGTAGTTTTGGTACAGAAACCATAAATACTGGGAATGGTGACGTGAAAAGCACATGTTTCAACTAGGCTATCACTTAAGAGGTGTGTTAATATAATTCTTTTCAGTCTTTAACCACCATTCATCTCTACAGTACCTCAGTGCTTTCCAGCAATATTAACTGTCCTTAAACTTCATTGATGCACAGCTAAGGTTATTTGTTAGTGCCTACTACCCATCCAAAATGTCAAGTTCAGCTATACTGAAATCTCTTAAAACTAGGGAATGAAGACTTAAGGCAGTGGTCCCCAACCTTTAGAGGCTCCCGGGCGCCCGGGGGGCGGGGCCACACTTCCGGGGGCACGCCAGGGGACGGGGATGCCTTTGCACCCAGCGCCGGCATGTGCCCCAGGGCCGGGGCTGGGGCCGCCCAAGTGCCATGTACCATGGGCCCGGGGCCGGCACCACCGCCCAAGTCGCGCGCCTGGGGCCGGCACCGGTGCTGCTCGAGCGCCGCACGCCCGAGCGCCCGCATATTCCCTGGGGCTGGGGCTGCCCGAGCACCGCGCACCCGGCACCGGTGCATGTCGCACGCCTGGGGCCGGCGCCTCCCTTGCACCGTGCGCCGGGGGGCGGGGCCGGCCCAGATTGTCGGCGGGCGCCCACAAATGCCCCGGCGGGCACCATGGTGCCTGTGGGCACCATGTTGGGGACCACTGACTTAAGGTAGCATAAACTTAAACTTCTTAAAACAGTGAAATACATAATCAAGGTGCACACCACTGCTACAATAAAACCTCTCTAGTCCAGCACTCTCTAGGTGGGCAACACCCATGGTCTACCATGATTTTAGTTAGCTGGATGTCCATTTATCATGGGTATGGCAAAGTTTCCCGTGGTCCCATAAAGTTTGTTTACAGCCATCAGTCCTGGCTCTCAGTGTTCTGTGCTGCTATGTAGCTTTAATTTGCCCCTAAATATAAGTAAGCAGTGGAAGAGTTGATAATGCTGCTAGACAATAATGACCTCCTGTGTCTCAGCAAATTCCCTGGTTCAGCACTAGTCAGGTGCCAAGGTTGTCAGACTAGAGAAGTTCAACCTGTACTACCTACACCTGCCTATACTCAAAACACTAAACCACAGAAACCACCCTAGATTCACTAAACCCTTCACACTAAGGATTCTTCCTGTGATATTGCCCTCACCTAACTCCTGACCACACCTCCAATACCACAGACAAGTACGTCATCAGTCTGCAAGCAATCTGTGTACTGGTACAGATAGAACCTGCAAAACACATCACTGAAATGAGGCATACAGCAATGTGCACATGCACCTGTCCTCATATCCCAGTGACAGCTCCGCAAACCTTTTCCAAGCAATCCTGCGGTTGTCCAATACAGTGACACCTAACACAGTGAAAGCAACAGGGAGGCATGGCGATAAATGCTGGAATTCAAATCTGTGGAGATAAACAGAGTGCAAACAATGGATGTTCTTCATGTCTACTAACTCTACCACCACCCTTAATGAATCATTCCCAGTGGCTATTGATAGCTCCAGCAGACAGACTTAAGGCTGCATTTGGAAGATGGCATGTACCTTAATTCTGCATTTTTTCTGATTTCTGAAGATTAAGTTGGTGTTACATTTTTTTCTGCTTTACTGAAGATTACGTTTGTGTTACCTTAAGTTTTCAGTTTCTTCTATTCAAAGTGTGTGTTTAATTTTTTTCAGTAAGATACCAGGCAACCTTCACTCTGTGTTAAAAGTATGGGGGCAGTTAATTTCCTTGTTTTTGTTGGGTTTTTTTAGAAATAATTTATCAGCATGCCATGTTCTGCAGCCCAGTTCTTCTCT
Source organism: Pelodiscus sinensis (assembly GCF_052426305.1). NCBI lineage: Eukaryota > Metazoa > Chordata > Testudines > Trionychidae > Pelodiscus > Pelodiscus sinensis. Next base: position 155,131,218 of record NC_143053.1, read on the forward strand.
TCCACTGTCTCTAGTTTCTTGGCCATAATTACCCTGGCCACAAGATCATTAGATATACGTTAGTGCCCTCACTGCCCCCTCTCATCTTCCATCCTTCTGCCTTATCCAGTACAGCCTAATCCTTTCTCCCCAGCCCTCTTCCCTACAGAAAGATGGGCATTGGTGAGGCTCCACAACTGAGCAGAGATGACAGAACAGAGCAGAAACTGACATGGACTCAAGGCATATTCTGAATAGAGGACACAAATGGAGAGGTATGGTCCAGGGTGAATATGGTGGGTGAGAACTGAAACCCTTTCCTATATTTCCAACTCTATAGTTTTGACCCCATCATATTCTTATGTTCTTCTTTGATTTCTCCTTTCCTTTTAAAAGCAGCAGTATTAAGGGAGGGTTTTCCAGGTGTCTCTTCCCCATTGCAGAAGGAAGCATGAGTAAGGAGGGAGTTTTGAAAATCCTCTCTTTTAGAATTACTTAAACACCCCATTTCATGTGCTTGCTATCCTAATGCGATATCATCAATATCCTTCCAATCTTGTACTTAAGAACAACAGAACACTGCTATGTGGAAACAAAAATCAATTTAAACAGAGTTTTTTAGTTAAGTGGCAACACATTTCAAGTTATCAGAGGTTAGTCCCCGGCCAAAATGTGGCCTAAATGAGTTATGTATATCTCAACTAAGGGACCGTTAAAATGGACGAATTATGTAGTGATAGCAAGTTTCAAAAGATTCCAATTAATCCACTTGAATCCCTAACGGATTATATCATCCTTCACTGAGCATCTGCTAGGGTTCATGTCCCACTGAAATATGATAGAGACAGAAATATTTTTAAGTTTGCGTTTTGGAAAATTCCCCCACGCATTCAGAATCTGCATACAAGTTGCTGAAAGACAAAGTGATTGTACAAGACCTTTTCTTTGTCATTCATATTATTTGGTTTTGTTCAGCAAAAGCACTGCTATATCTCAGCTACAGATAAAAGGTCTGGAAAAGAGTCAAAGCCCTACTACATTACAAAAGAAAATGGAATTTATTATTCTACCTCCTCTCACCCAGCCCACAACATCAGCAAGCCAAATAAGCAACGAAACAGGAAAGGTGAATATTTTTATTAGAATCACACAAAAGAGAAACAGGTACAGCATGTTTAGATAATAAAATTGGAAAATGTTTCTACATGGCCCTTATCCAGGTTCCTAAAACATAAACTAGGAGCTAATTCATACCAAACACTTGCCACAGTGGAAAAGACTTGCTGTGAGGAGACACCATTAACTTCAGGGTTTACCTTTTCATTATCAGGACTGCAGTATTAGTGCCCCGATGCAGAATTATTACCCTCTGAGCCTTGTCTCACTTCAAACTAGGGATGTTAGCGACTAGGCGACTAACTGATAAACAGGAGCTTATCGATAAGCACTATCAATTAGTCGCATCCCTCCCGCTGCCACTCTGCATTGTACAGCCTAGGGAACCTACACGCAAAGGCTCTGAGTTTCTTTTCATTCATCACCACACACACACACACACACACTTAGGGTGCATCTATATAGCACCCTAAACTCTAAATAAGATACGCAGTTTGTGCTACGCAAAGTGTATATATTATTTTGAACCTATTTAGAAGTAACTTATTTTGAAATTTGGTGCATCTACACAGCATCAAATTTCAAAATAACCTGCTATTTCAAGACATCCCTTAACCCTCATGGAATGAGGGTTACCGGGATGCTGAAAGAGCACACCTGTTATTTCAAAAAATATTTTGAAAGAACGGATGGCTTGTGTAGATACAGGATAGCTATTTCGGGATACCTTTGGTATCCAAAAATAGCCGTGCAGTGTAGATGTACCCACACAGACACAGAGCTTATCAATTAGCACTATCAATTAGCTGCATTTCCTCCCCTCCCCCCCGCTGTTGCTCTGCATTCCACAGCCTACGGAAGCCACGTGCGAAGGCGCTGAATCGGTCCCTGCTCCACATGTTTTTTTTCCATTCAGTCTGGTGTCTCTGTGTAGTGATTTTAACATCCTTACTTCAAACCAGTTTTTTCATTACTTAACTACAAGTCACACAGAGGACTTCAGCTATTATGTTTTCTTCTTATACCATGCACTAGAGCTGCAGCAAAGTACAAAAGATGAGACAGTGAAGGAATACATTAATTCAATTGTAGCCACATCAGAAGAGGGAGAGAAATTGGAGAAATTCAAGAAGTTCTGCACCTCCAACACACACACACACACTGGCACGCACGCAGTGTGGCGCGCACGCAGGTACACACTCTGGCTGCGTCTAGACTGGCAAGTTTTTTCGCAAAAGTGGCTGCTTTTGCGGAAAAACTTGCCAGCTGTCTACACTGTCCGCTTGATTTTGCGCAAAAGCACTGACGTTCTACTGTCCAAAATCAGAGCTTCCTGCGCAAATGCTTTGATGTTCCCGTTCGGGCAAAAGCCCTTTTCCGGAAATGCTTTTGCGCAAAAGGGCCAGTGTAGACAGCTGAAAACTGTTTTGTGCAAAAAAGCCCCGATGGCGAAAATGGCAATCAGGGCTTTCTTGTGCAAAACTACGTCTAGATTGGCATGGACGCTTTTCCGCAAAAAGTGCTTTTGTGGAAAAGCATCCGTGCCAATCTAGACGCTCTTTTCCGGAAATGCTTTTAACAGAAAAACTTTTCTGTTGAAAGCATTTGCGGAAAATCATGCCAGTCTAGACGTAGCCACTCTCTCTCACACATGGTGTGTGTGTTGGTGTGGATGTATGCACCAAAAAAAAATCCAAATTCTAAAAAAATCCAAATGCTTGGTATTTTCACAGAATTAGGATGGTTTCTTAACACTGGAATAATGGACCACAACTATATGCTAGCACACTTGTATACTATGGCACTGGTATCACACAAATACTTGAAATGTCCCAGCCAAGTGAAGCTAAGGTCTTTGTGTAAAAAACCCCACCACTGCAGTGGAGTGACCTGGTTGGAAGATGGCGGCAGAACGGCACAGGCCCCTGCATTGTTCCATGTCCCATAGCTCCCACTGCCACAGTGAGTGCTGGGGGCCAATCTGCACTCCTCCATGTAACCCTCCAGGCTGCCCTGGCCCCAGCAAGCTAGAATCTATGCAGTTGACTTTCCCATCCATAGGATGGTTGGGGCAGCTGCTGCAGGGCCCCTCAAAGAGCAGTTCCAGGGCAGCCAACCCAAACAGTCCTACGGACTCTGCCAAGAGTGTACCTTTTAGGGCACATCTATACTCGTGGGAAGGTTGATCTTCCAGCATTCGATTGAATGTTTCTGATAAAGACCTGGTAAATCAAACTTCGAGGGTGCCCCCGTTGGCCCCAGAAATCCTCCCAGTCACAAAGAGTAAGGGAAGTTGACATTAGAGTTTCTCCCATTAACCCCCTGCTGTGGGACTGCCCCAGAAAAATGGATGCAAAGTAAATTGACTCCAACTACATAATTCAAGTAGCTGGAGTTGTGCATCTTGCATTGATTTTCTCCACCAGCATGGACCTGGCCAAAAAAAACATCCCATTCTGATTTAAAAATTGTCAGTGATAGAGATTCCATCACAACCCTTGGCAACGGTTACTTCCAATGGTTAATTACACTCATTGTCAAAAATGTATCCTGTATTTCCTGTCTGAATTTGTCAAATTCAGATCATTGGATTGTGTTATACTTTTCTCTGCTGGACTGAAGAGGTTATTATTTAATATTTTTTCCTCATATAGACTGAAATCAAGTCACCCCTTAACTATGAAGGCATGGCTATCCAGACGGTATTGATGAGATGACTTCAGGTTTCTTGACCATGGAATGCTATTCTGGAAAAAAAGTCTGCTGGAGTGAGATGTGGTCCACTTGACCTGGAAGGGGAACAACGTCTTCACAAAGCAACTTGCCAATATAGCGAAGAGGGCTTTAAGGGGATCGGTGTCAAAAATCCACAGGTAAGCATAAAAACAACAACCTTAACAGAGGGCTATATGTTTGAAGGTGGGCGAGAAAATGGAAAATTATATTAGCATCATCAGAGCTACAAAAGGGGAAACCAGTGAGGAAAACGGATCAACATTTTAGATGTTTATAGAGAAATGCAAGGAGTCAGTGGATAAACAGGAAGAACTGGAAGTATTAGTATATAAACTAAAATATGACTCAGTTTGTTCACAGAAACTCGGTGGGATAAATTTCATGGCTCAAATATTAGTACACAAAGGTATAGATTGTTCAGGAAGGACAGACAGAGTAAAAAGGGAAGAAGTGCTGCATTATGCATCAAGAATATAGAACTTGTTCTGAGGTCCAGAAGGAAATGGGTTGCAGACCAGCTAAAAATCTCTGGGTAAAGATAAAAGGGGAAAAAATAGGAATGATGTGATGATAGCGGTCTACTATAAACCACCATAGCATAGGAAGGGGAGGTAAAGAGGCATTTCTAGAACAAATAACAGAATATCCAAAACACAAAACCTGTTAGTAATCGGGGTCTTTGACAACCTAGATACCTATAGGAAAAGTAATTCAGGCAAAATACAAAATTTCCAGTGAGTTTTATATAACACATTCCCACCAAGTTTTAAAGCTTCATCTTAGTAGCCTACAATGAAAACACAGTAAATAAAACAATTAACAATAAAGTCCACCATTATATAATTTATCTCATGAATCCCATACAGATGTCTCATGTACCTTGTAAGTACAGTTTGGAAACTTCTGATCTAATGGTGTGAATATGGGAATACATATTAATCAAGGTTCTGCCACTGACTCACATGTAGCCTTGAGAAGGTTGCAACACATCGCTCAATTTCCTGTCTATACTATGGAGACAACACATGGCCACCTAGGCAGCCTACCAGAGGGATAAATTAGTTAAATTTTGTAAAGTGCTTTGAACATACAGCACACTTTAAATATACAAATGCTAAATATTATTAATGGCTCAGAAGCACTCTATTGTCAGCTTTCAGAAGCTAACACAGCAACAGTCATGAAGAAAAATGCTACGAAAAATACAACAGTCTCCTCCACTCATGAAGGAAATGCCTCGTGTGCTCCTGAGAATATGTATGGATCTACTGTATATATGAGATTGATTTCAAAAGGTCACAAAAGTTCACAATGCAAGTCACAAAGAACTCTCTATATCAGAAGCTATTAACAGAGAAATGCTTTGGAGCCCAGACGTCTCTTCATTTGTTCCTTTCCTTCTCTTTTTACTTCAGATCCAAGCATTAAACACATTTGACCAGCTTGCTGCAGTTTTGGACGTGCCTTTATTGTGGTATTATTTAATATACATTTTAGTTTCATTCTTGTCAGAATGAAACATATTTGAGATGTATTGTTTGAGATTTATTTTGCATCTGGGACTTGTATAAATTTTAGCCAAGTAATTGCCATGGTCATTCAAAAGAGCTGAAGCATGAGATCATAATCAGCAGTGATTTGGCTTACATCATAGATCAATCTAGAGTTGTTGGGTTTTTTTCAGTTCTTTGGAGCGGTATATGACCAAAGGAAAAAAAATAAAATAAAAATCTTTCCTCTTCCTGATGTAACCACAACAGATTACCACCTATGCTTTTTTGCATTTTTTCTCAAGTCTAGAGGAACTGCAGGCAAAATCCAGTAAATACACAGATACTCTAATGAGGAGCAGCAGTTCATGAAAGTAATAAATGGATGCATAAAAAAGTCTTCCTATTCCAGAAAGCCAAACCAAAGAATACTGGGTTAGCTTTATAATGTCTGATGGGAAAGGTTTCTGTACATTCAGCCAAAAACATATTTCACTGAGTTTTGACCCTTTCAGCTCAGTATAGTGTTGTCTTTGAAGATGTGGATTTATCACTATTTAAACACATGCAGATCTCCTATCATGTGATATTATTCTTCCTACTTTTTACTTTCCTAGAAGTCTCTCAAAGCGCTTTACAAGTACAAGTAGGATGGGACTCTCTGGTCTAACAACATCCATAACTGCTGGACCATGGATGTTGCTGGACCAAAGAGCCCCACTGGCTGGGAGCGGGGGCCAGCTAGGAGTCTGGTAGGGGGGCGGAGCACGGTCAGGACCAGCGGCACGGCTGGGAGTGCATCCGGGGTCAACGGCCAATGGCTGGGGTTGGGGAGCTTGGCCAGGGTCAGGAGCTTGGCCAAGCCCAGCTGCTAGAAAGCTAGGGGCTCACAGGGAGAACCCCAGAGATGGGCAACAGGGAGCCAGAATTGACCTTCCCTGGTCTGGCAAACTCCATCATTTTAGACCAGTCAGGTCCCGAGGCTGTCGGACCAGGGAGGTTCATCACTGCAGTGGCTGGGATGCAGCTCCCTGTTCATCTCACTCCCATAGGGTATGTCTACACTACAGCGTTATTTTGAAATAGCTTATTTCGAAATAACGCATCTACACACAAAATGCATTTTGAAATAGCGCGTCCACACTGAGTGGACACTGAATCGCATTTAAGGCCGGCCAGTACCAGTTCCGGCAGGGCATCTGGTCAGGAGTTACTTTGTGTGGCTGCTGCCTGAGGCTATCTGAGACCTGTGCTTAAAGGGATCCCTCCTCCCCCCCGGACAGCCGGTTCTCAGCTTTCCCTGCTTGCTTGCCTACCTCGATGAGAGACAGCAAAGCATTTTGTCTCTGCATGCTCTGGTTGCCCTCACTCGGGACACCACAACACTACAACATGGAGCCAGAGCTGCCCGAGCACTCTGATGCTTCTCTTGGACGTCTTGCTGCGAGCCTGGCTGCACTTTTTGCAGTCTGCCATCCGGGAGGTCCACTGGGGGGCTGTCAGTATCCAGGAGGCCCTGCAAGAGAGCTTCCACTCTGAGGAGCACTAAGAGCCTCCCTGGTCTGCCCCACTGGGGGTTTGTGCCTCATTCCTCCTTCATGTCCTTCCACTTACCACCCCACATACCCCAACCTCCCTTCCTGATGTCAAATAAAATACATGTATTTTCATGAACACAAACTCTCTTTATTTAACAAAACTGGGGTGGAGGGGAATGAAACTCTGGTGAGACTGGGGAAAGGAGGCAGGAGAAGGGAGAAGAGAAGGTGGGACAAGGGAGGGGGAAACCTGGGAGGAGGGAGCTGGAAGGGGAAAGCAAAGGGAAGAAGGGGAAGAGTAAGCTCAGGGCTCAGGGTTGGAGGGGGGTCTTGCCGGACCAACTTGATTTTTATGCTCCTGGGTTCACTCATGCCTTTGGTAGCCAGGCTGGCAGCTATCCTGCCATAGACGGCCACGTTCCTTCGTCTAGTGCAGAGATCATGGATGTTGCGGGCATCCCCTCCAAACCTGAATAAGGTCCATGATCTCCGCCCTGGACCAGGAAGGCGTCTGCCTTCTCCGGGCCCTGGCAGGCTCCTGGGAGGTGGCAGATTGCTCTTGGGAGCTAGCTGCCAGTGGCTTGCTGGCTCATGTTTTGGGGCTTCTGGGTCAGGGGCAGTGACTGCTGGCTCTGGACTGGCAGGCTTGGAGCTGGCATAGGCACTGTGGCCAGAGTCAACCCCTTTAAGGGCTCCGGGGATGGGGGAGGGAGAGGAGTGTTCTTGGTTGAGGCTGGAGTGGCCACCAGGCCACCCTGGGAAGGCTGGAGGCCCCCTATTTCAAAATAAGTGTCTACACAGCACTTATTTCGAAATAGCTATTTCGAATTTGGCATTATTCCTCATGGAACGAGGTTTACTAAATTCAAAATAAGCGCTCCGCTATTTCCAATTAATTTCAAAATAGCGGTTTGGCTGTGTAGATGCTAGGAAAGTTATTTCGAAATAACTTTGCGGTGTAGACATACCCATACTGTGCTGGAGAAGCAGACAGGGCTGCACTGAAGCATCAGGCTCAGGAGGGGTCTCTGTCCAGCAGGAAAACTGGATGGGGACTATGACTTAGGAGTGAGCAGGGCAGGGAACTGGGTGATAGAGAGAGAGATGGAAAGGGAGCCTCCCTTAGCTGCTGGGACTGAGCTCTCTGTCAGCCTTGCTCTCCTGCAGTACAACTGTAGCCATCAAGCACCAGCTACCATCCTTTGAGCAGGTGCACTGTGTCCTCTGGAGGGGGCTCTGGGGAGACAGGGGAGGAGAACTAGGTCTGGGAAGTACAAAATACAGGTTAAAGTAGGCAAAACCTGAATCGACGCTTATTCAAAACCCAGAATTGGGAGAAGGGAGGAGAGGAGACGAGTTAAAACCTAAAGGGCCTTAGATATAGACAGAGATAAAAGTGACCTAATTTTCAGAGTTCATGAATATGCACAGCTTTTGACTTCAGTGGAAAGTGCAGTAGCTCAGCAGCTCAAAAAATTAGTCCATTTTGGGGTGCCCAAATATGGAATTAGTTGTTTAATTTTAGTCTTGAACTTTTTTATATCAATGACATTCCCAAGACCATGACACCTACTCCCTGCTTTAACCCATAAAATAGCAAAAATCCCAGAACTTGAAGAGGACGTAACTTCTTACCACCTCCTTTTTCTTAAGCACACCTGTCTGTTTACAAGACACACCCAAGCTGGACCATGACCCTGCAGCCAGTGACGCCTCTACACTATTGCTGAGCAATACAGGAGATTAGCCCACATCCCTACTGCTAACAAATGGCTTCTCCTGTAAGGTGCATAATCGCTGATTCAGAATGTTACTCCTTACATTGCACAGCTTTTCTGCACCTGTAATGTAGGGGAACTAAGAGCAGCTGTGGTTTAGAAAGTCTTCTTAAAGGTCCCAGTCACGCAGTGTTTCCCTAACTGTGCCTGACCCCTGCCCGCCCGCCTGATGATTTTGGACAGCCCCACATGTCCGCATATTTTCTAGGTCCATGTATGCAGGTCATTTATTTATTTATTGGAGCGGGGCTTGCAATATGGAAATGAGAGTAAAGAGTAAAGGACGTTTTTAAAAAAAGAAGGAGTTGGATTGGAATTTACTCAAGTTTTACAAATACAGTCCCGATCCATACTGCAAACTGTAACTGAGTTCAAGGAGGGCCATGCAAGAAAGAAACTGGGTTTAACAATGGATTTTTAACTCAGAACGAGCTAGCAGGTGCAGTTCCACTGGTTCTAACACAGCTTGTCTGGCTGAATTGTGTGATATTCAGTTTTCAAAATCTGTGCTTTATCCAAACTCCACAGCATGTCTTCTCAACCTGACTATAATGCCCTCTGTCTCTACAAGGCTCGGCTGAACTGAGAACACAGTGGGTGTGTCTAGACTGGCAAGATTTTGCACAAAAGTGGCCGCTTTTGCGCAAAAACTTGCCAGCTGTCTACACTGGCCGCTTGAATTTGCGCAAGAGCACTGACTTTGTAATGTACAAAATCAGTGCTTCTTGCGCAAATACTTACACGCTCCTGCTCGGGAAAAAGCCCTCTTGTGCAAGAATACTTGCGCAAAAGGGCCAGTGTAGACAGGGAAGAACTGTTTTGCGCCAAAAAGCCCCGATGGCTAAAACGGCGATCGGGGCTTTCTTGCGCAAAATCATGTCTAGACTGGTCACGGATGCTTTTGTGCAAAAGCACTTTTTGCACAAAAGCATCCGTGCCAATCTAGATGCTCCTTTGCAGAAATACTTTTAACGGAAAAACTTTTCAGTTAAAAGTATTTCCGCAAACTCATGCCAGTCTAGACGCAGCCACTGAGTTTAACAAGCCCTGTTATACTTAATTGGGTTTGCAGGAAAGGTGGGGCCACAGACTATGGTGCCTGGAGGATGAAATATGAAAATTAAGGACTCTGTTCAACACAGTGTAGCAGCAAGTGCTTAAACTGAAGTAGGATTGCCAACTTTCCCAACCAGATAGACTGGACACATTGCCGCAAATAGTGTCTGGTCCATTGGTCCATCGGGTTGGGAAAGTTGGCAACCTTAATGCAAGCCCTAAGTGTCTGGCATGAAAGGAGAGTAACTGTACCGAAGATAGTGGAGCACAACCTCCTCTCTGTAGGAACGAAAGGCCTGTTCGGCTTGCAATGGATACTAAAGAGAAGAGTTTCTGTGTGGCATGCAACTCTTCTACACAGTGTTATATTGTCATGCTCCAACCTCAGTCCCAACCTTTTTTCAATCTCTACTCAACTTTATCTGCTAGATGGCGCTGTGGGATGGTTTTTCTAAAGCAGACAAGGAGGGGGAAAAAAGACTTCCTGCCTTTCTTCATGTATTGATTTCTCTCGCAAAATGAAGCACCTGGAGGTCTCTCTGCTTCTTGGTTTCATCAGACACATGCTGGTCTCCTGAGGCTTGGTATTTCCTTGGCTGTTCCCTCAGTATATTCACATCATTTACTATGGTGCTTCTCAGAAGTGATTAGCAAAAATAAATGGGAAGGAGAGAACCCTTGGGAGCAGCTTGTGGGTGTGAAGGAGAAAGGTTTTCCAAATGTATTTAGTTTTTACTTTCCTTTAAGACTATTACAGCTCCAGTAGCAGGGGACTTCTTAGAAACTAGATTTTCTGAGAACTAAAAAATCAGCAACTGGCAGCTGGCATTCTGAGAGGGTATGTTTACACTACAGCGCTAATTCGAACTAACTTAGTTCGAACTAATGGATCCAGACTAAAAAACTAAGCTAATTCGAACTAACGGAACCAGACTAAAAAACTAGTTCGAATTAGCGTTTTGCTAATTCGAACTAGCATGTCCACATTAAGTGGACCCTGAACCGGGGTTAAGGATGGCCGGAAGCAGTGCCGGCAGGGCATCAGATGAGGACTTAGAGCGTGGAGCTGCTGCCTCAGGCTAGCCGAGGGCTATGCTTAAAGGGACCCGACCTCCACCCAGGACAGACAGTTCTCAGGGGTGCCCCGCTTGCAAAGCAGTCCTGGCTTGGAGTGCCCGGAGTGCCCACACTGGGCACATCACAGCACTTGGCCATCAGACCGGCTGCACTTGTCGCAGACTGCCATCTGAGGAGAGGGGACAATTGGGGGGCTACAGGAGAGCTTCCACCCCAGAAGCCCACAGAGCCAGCCCAGTCCTCCCCATCGGGGGCTCGTACCCCATTCCTCCCTCACCTCCTTCCACTTATCCTTTCCTAGCCACCCTTCCTGATGTACAAAATAAAGAAAACGTGTGGTCAAAAATAGAATCTCTCTTTATTGAACAAAACTCGGGGAGACTGGGAAAAGGAGGTGGGAGAGGGGAAGAAAGAGGGTGGGAGAGGGGAGGGCAACTAAAATGATCAGAGGTTTGGAACAGGTCCCATATGAAGAGAGGCTAAAGAGACTGGGACTATTCAGTTTAGAAAAGAGGAGACTGAGGGGGGATAGGATAGAGATCTATAAAAGCATGAGTGGGGTGGAGAGGGTGCATCAAGAAAAGTTCTCCATTAGTTCCTATAATAGAAGGACTAGAGGACACCAAAGGAAAGGAATGGGTAGCAGGCTTCAAACTAGTAACAGAAAGTTCTTCTTCACAAAGCAAAGAGTCAACCTGTGGAACTCCTTGCTGCAGGAGGCTGTGAAGGCTAGAACTAGAACGGAGTTTAAAGAGAAGTGAGATAAAGTCATGGAGGTTGGGTCCATGGAGTGGTATTAGCCAGGGGGTAGGAGTGGTGTCCCTGCCCGAAGTTTGTGGAAGGCTGGAGAGGGATGGCACGAGACAAATGGCTTGGTCACTGTCTTCGGTCCATCCCCTCCAGGGTCCCTAGGGTTGGCCGCTGTCGGCAGACAGGCTACTGGGCTAGATGGACCTTTGGTCTGACCCAGTATGGCCATTGTAAGCTCAGGGCTCAGGGTCGGGGGTCTCAGTGGACCACCTTGATTTTCATGCACACCTGCTCCTGGGTGGCCAGGCTGGCAGCTCTCCTGCCCTAGACGGCCACTTTCCTGTGCCTAGTGCAGAGGTCGTGGACAAGGTCCACGATGTCCGCAATAGACCAGGTGGGTGCCCGCCTCTTGCGGTCCCGGGCAAGCTCCCAGGAGCCGCCAGCCTGGTCCCGGGAAGAGGGGGAGGGCTGGGGGGCATCGGGTGGCTGGCTCGAGCCGTGCCAGGTGCAGGGTCTGCTAGCTGGGTGCTGGCAGGCTTGCACCTGGCACGGGCACCGTAGCCAGCCCATGCCCCTTTAAAGGGGCCGGGGCCGGGAGGGGGGCAATAGAGTTTCCCTGGTGTTGGCCAGAGTGACCACCAGGGAAACCTGGGGAGGGCTAGCCTCCCACTAGTTCGAATTAAGGAGCTACACACCCCTTAATTCAAACTAGTAAGTTCGAACTAGGCTTAGTCCTCGTACAATGAGGTTTACCTAGTTCGAACTAAGCGCTCTGCTAGTTCGAATTAAGTTCGAACTAGCGGAGCGCTAGTGTAGCGCCTATCAAAGTTAATTCGAACTAACGTCCGTTAGTTCAAATTAACTTTGTAGTGTAGACATACCCATATGGAATAATTTTAATGCTCCCTAAAATCTTGCCCCCTTTTTCCACTAAGCCAAAGTGGAACACTCTCTCCTTTCCTAGTTGCTGACTCCAAAAGCCACAGTTGCTGACTCCAAAAGCCCTTTGCAATGAGGGAATCTCAGAATAACACTTTTTGGCACATTTTGCCTGAAGCTTAGGTAAGCTACCCAGTACTGGTGAATGCTATGACTGGTACAATATTCAAAATATCATAATTGGTTTAAATCAGGATTCAACTGCTCAGACCTGATGCTACATGTTGAGCTAATGACGTGAGGAAAATAAGATAAAAATAAGACCAAGGCCTATTATCTTAGGCCTATTATGCCCATATGTTATGTGAAAAAGTTTTCTCAGTTTAGCTAAAGACCATGAATAATTTTAGTTTATTCTTCTGGGCAAGAACAGCAGCCCCACTCTCTCACAAACAAACAAAAGTTGCCATAATCTGACAACATGAAATCCCATGTTCAGTTTACAGGTACTGTAAAACATTCTGCTCTTGCATCCACAGCACAAGTCTCTTCTTTGCAGTACAGGTTTCTAATGGGTGATCCACATTCATTCTATACTTAGCTTATCCACTGATGACAATGGAAATTTGATAATAATTGTGTTTATTATGCTGTAGCACTTGCAAATGTGCTCTACACTGCAAATGTAGAACACAAGAACACAGAAGATAGATTCTTGCTCTGAAGAAACTATTCTAAATGAAGGAGCTGATGGATAACTGAAGACATAGCACATACGAGGGAAGGGGACAGAAGACATGCTGCAGATGGACACTTACATAGATGCAGAGTCCAAGTGAAGTCAATAGGGTTCCATGTAGAACCCTGAGGCTGCCCAGGAAAATCAAAATGCAGGATCAAGGCCATTGAATACTATGCCTAGAGAACTTCAATGCATGTAAGGCATATACAGCGCAGAGTGGGGAAAATTTTGCCTTAGAAGACAATGAATGTCCTTTTTTCTACAGAGAACCCTCATTGCAGCAAGACCAGTATGCTTCTACTACTTGTAGGGGGAGAGGCAGGCACCAAGTGAGAGGCTACAAAATTTGAGGGGACAATGGATCTACACACAGAGTACAACTTCTACTCAGTTGAAGTTGCACTACCAGGAGATGGTGAGATAGATCCATTGTGGAGGGGGTCTACCAGATGGCCCTTGCCTCTTGCAGGTTTCAAAGAAGATAAAGGGATTTGGGATGAAACATCAAGTCATTCCATGCAGAATGAATCCTTGCTTTCCCCTGCCCAAATATGTGGGGGAGCTTCATTCAGAGATTTTTGCACTTTTCCTTCCTCATTTGTCCCTTTTGTACAAGATTTTTGTGGGAGATTACAAGCCAGGTCCTTGTTAGGATAGTGAATTTGGGGAAGGAATAAAATCACAAGTCTGAAGGAAAGTTTAAGTTTTCTACACAACAATAACATTTCTACAAAACATCTGAAGGGGGAAACAAACAAACAAACAAAATCGACTCCATAAAACTGTGTTCCAAATGGAAAGGTAGGGACCAATATGTTTATACAAAGCTAGCTGAAGTTTGCAGGCACCATGTAAGGGCAGCAAAGTACAAAAATGAGCCAGTGTTAGTCAAAGGTGTCGCAGGCTTTTGCCAAAATATCAAAAACTTTCAAAAGAAAAAAAAAAGGAGTCCAGTTAACAGAAGTGGAAGGAGATGAAATCACTTGATTCTACACTGGTTGAAATATTTAACTATGTGCTTTGTTTTGTTGTCTTTAAGAAGAAGGATAGGGAGAGAGGGATAGGCAATTAGAAAGTAACCAAGCTCTTGATATTCTGTTGCTACTGAGGAAAAGTGGACAAGAATTCTAGAAGGACGTAAACAAGAAACCCAGATGAAATGAATGTCAGTGTCTTATGTGAATTGCTTAATGAATTTACTGATACACTGGCTATTATTTTGAAAGGGCACAAAGATCTGAAATAGACTGGAAAAAAAGTGGTAAGACTTAAAAAAAGAAAGAAAGAAATTCCTTGCTATATGTGTTCAATAACTTCAATCCCCAGTGAAATAATCCAGGGCTGTAAATTTTACTAGATGCTTTTTAAAGACATGACTCACTAAACACACTACCAGAAGAGGTTAACACAAAACATGAAGGAGGCACCTGAAGTAAATGTTTGAAGAACCATCAACAAAGGGTAATGCTGAAGAAGAAGAACAGCTTGATGGACATGCTTGATGGACATGGGATGGTCAAGGATGAGGTGTTATTATTCATATAATTAATGATGAGTATTACAAATTGCAGTTTTGTACTTAACAGGTCTGTGTTTTCCACTTTTGGCACTGTCTATTTTTAAACAATGTCCATTTGCTTACACTTAAGGGTATGCCCTTAAAGAAGCTCAAATATTATGGAAAATGTCCAGTAGGGTTTAGAAAGAATTAGTATTATACTTGGTTTTAGTGTATAATATTTATTATATAAGGTTAACTATCCATCCTAGGTACTTATATGACCCCATTATGCAGTATATGAGCATTTCAGTGTCTTTAATGTACTTATCCTCACAATACTTCAATGAAGTGCTGAAGCACTTAATTTCAAAGATGGAGAATTGAGACACAGAGGGTATGTCTACACTAGCCCCCTACTTCGAACTAGGGAGGCTAATGTAGGCATTCGAAGTTGCAAATCAAGCCCGGGATTTAAATATCCCAGGCTTTATTTGCATCTTCCCGTCTGGGCACCATTTTTACATCCCCTTAGTCCGGACTAACTGCCCGCGGCTACATGCGGCAGGGACCCGGTAGTTCGAATTAAAGCTCTAAATCGAACTACCTGTTATTCCTCCTGCAAGGAAGAACGCTTCCCCTTTCCCACCTCTGGGGGGTGGAGGGGAGGGTTGAGCCAGGCCCAAAAATGTACACTGCAATTTTACCCCTGCAATCCAAGCCCAGTAAGGTCAAGTCAGCTGAGCTGGGTTAACCACAACTATGCTGTGGGTCTTCAGCGTATCTACACCCAGAGAGGCTATATGACTTGTCCAGTCTACATGTCACTTGGATGAAAATGTTGGGGACTGCCATTGTCTTTTCTGTGGCAAGATTACAATTACTGCTGACAGTAGTGATACAAAATTTGTCAGAAAAAAAGACTGGTGCAGACAATGCCAGAAAGACAACACTGTACTGACTGAGATGCAGTTCATATTTAGAAGGCTGTTTTAGCTACCCAAAGGATAAACCACTTAAAACAAATTAGAAAAGGCTATTTTTCAGAGCTGCAAAATAACAGAAAATATGGACTTGCTAAGAGGGGTCTTGAGAGACTAAATTCATTCATACATGGAGAGGGCTTTAAAAACTTTGGATAGACAAATTCACTGAGGTGGTATTATGTTTTATTAGATCTTATACAGGGCGTCCCCACTATAAGTCACCCGAGTACACATCCATTCCATACAAAAGTCGTTGATGCTCATAGCATTATAAGTCCTTCCATTCGCCGCTCTTAAGCTACACACAATTTTTTGTGCAAATGGAAGTCAGCCGCAGGAAAAAAATTTTGTGCTTTAAGTCTACGTTTTTTGGAATGTATCTTTGATTTGTAGTGAGGAAGGCCTGTATCCAAAATTTTATCTTTACTGATGTTTTATACCTAAAGTCTCTTCGCAAACTCAACATTCTTTATCTATTGGTCTTCAAACAACGGCTTTCCTTAAAATTAAAACAAATCAGGCCTAACAAACAAACAGGTGCTAATATGTAGAGGAAAGAAAAAGAGCCTTAGAATAAAGGTGTGTTTTCATGTGCCAGCAGGTAATTACAGACAATGAAAACATGTAGTGATTTGAAAAAAAAAAACCCTCCCTGGACACTTCCTATCAAATATTAATGATTAGCTTGTCACACTCTCTTTTAATGTATTTTATGTTAAATACATGGGGGCAAATCTGACACTCCAGGGCTACGTCTACACTGGCCCCTTTTCCGAAAGGGGCATGCTAATTTTCAACTTCAGAATAGGGAAATCTGCGGGGGATTTAAATATCCCCCGCGGGATTTAAATAAAGATGTCCGCCGCTTTTTTCCGGCTTGGGGAAAAGCCGGAAAAAAGCGTCTAGACTGGCCCGATCCTCCGGAATAAAGCCCTATTCCAGAGGATCTCTTATTCCTACTTCAAAGGAATAAGAGATCCTCCGGAATAGGGCTTTATTCCGGAGGATCGGGCCAGGCTAGACGCTTTTTTCCGGCTTTTCCCCAAGCCGGAAAAAAGCGGCGGACATCTTTATTTAAATCCCGCGGGGGATATTTAAATCCCCCACGGATTTCCCTATTCTGAAGTTGAAAATTAGCATGCCCCTTTCGGAAAAGGGGCCAGTGTAGACATAGCCCAGCTTTGTTAAGAAGAGCAGAGATCATCAACATGATACAGATATGAGTGAACATGACAAAATTAACCATACTAATCTGTAACAGCCATAGTGAACCAAAAACATTAAATACACAGGATGGAATGCAAAGGCTAATCAACTCTTCTTCCAGCAAACAAACTGACTCATCCAAGCAGTCACACCTGCACTCTGCAGGCAGAGCTGGCAAAATCCTGTCTAAAACTCAGAACCCATGATTAAGCTTTAGGGTCTCTGGAAACAGGGTCAGGATCAGAGTAAATTGATTTCTTTATAGTGGCCTCACCACAGTGTGGAAAGGGGAAGGTGGAATTTTCTTTTATTACTTGGTCATAAATACTGAGTTGTTTGGACCTGGAACATTCTGGAAGTTTACTCACGCAAGATCTTTTCATTTTGTTTTTCTTTTTTAATTTACCTGGTGCTCTTTTTTTGTATGCCAAGTAAGGCAGGAGAAAACAAAAAATCCACCTCTCAGCCACTGAAGGCTTCTCATTCCATAGAATTATGTCTACTAATTGTCCATGGAAAAGAAATAACAATCAGGGCTTGAACAGTGGTTCACAGGAATAGAGCATGTGAGTTCAGGAGAATGGGGGATAGAGAGAGAGAAATGCATGGTACATTTATTACTGACATGGGCCTAGACAAAAATCAACAAGCCTTTGTTTTTCATTGCCCATCTAATCCCCAGACGATGAGTATAATTGTATGAACTAGAATAAATTGTCCCACTGATTGGCATAGCAGCTGGATTTAACTACAACCATATTTGACAATACACTAGACTGTCTCAGTCTGAAAATTACTGAGAATATACTCATGTACTCCCCTATCATCTTTCTTTCACCACCAGAAGCTGTTAAGTTTGGCGGTAAAAACTGTTGGTCATAAATGATAAGACTCAGAGGACAGGAGAGGAACTGATTAGCGACTCCAATGCAGAACGTCTGTGCTTCTGCCCAAACACTATGTAACTAATAAGTAGCCTTCTCTTTTATGAGTCACATCCTATTTCTACAACAGCGGAAGTGCTGTTATTGTCACTTAACCATGTGAATGAAGAAAACAAACGTAGAGAAAATATATTTTAGTTTTTAAACAGGAAATAGTTCCACAGAATAAAAATAACATACCAAATTTCTTATTTATGACTAAGTCGATTACAATCCTATAAAGTGCATGCAAAATAGGATAACGATACTGACCTCCTTTATAAAGCACTTTGAGAGCTCAAGATGAAAAATGATAGCTAAATGGTAGAGTATTGTTGTTATTATTACTCTTACGGGACTTTTGCATCTCATAAATGATTTTACAAAATGATACAAGCACAGAGAGACTGTTTTCTATTTGCCAACCTGATTTCCTGGACCAGATAGACTGAAATATCTTAGCATATATAGTGCATTTTATGTTTTGCAATTTAGACTTGGATTATTATAATTTGCTTTTCACCTTGAGAGCAACACTGGCTTGATGCTTCTATTTTTTCCCCATCTAGTCCAATGTGTCAAATTTTTGACTGAAAAATTGCAATTTTTCTTCTTCGGGCAATTAGTTTCACAGTCAAAGAATCTCCAAACACTTATCTTGACAGAAAACTTAATGGGTATCAGCAAGCAATAAAGACAAGTTGGTTCCACCTCTTTTTCTGGCACCATGATGATGTGGACAGATATCCCTTCCAGGAAAACTTATGGGACCTCATCTCTATTAGGAAATATACTGCTAGGAACCCTTTTTACATAATCCACTTGCTAAAAGGAATATGTATACTGAGCTAACTGTGAAAACTTCCACTCATCTTACATTGATTTCTTTTCTGTTACCATTTTCTTAGTCAAATAATATTCATTTGCTTTGGGCTCATTTGTTTTATTCTTCCTGTTTTTCTCATACAACATATAGACTATTTTGGTAATTATTTATCCATGTTGCATTTGTTCTTAACAGAATGTTTGCATGTTACACATAAAAGTGGATTATTTTGAATGAAAAGTTGGAAGTGAGTTCCTGCTATGCTAATAGCAGTTAAGAGTCGTACCATGTGTCAATTAACATGCAATTTCTCCTAGATTTTTAATGATCTGCAAATCTGATCTATAATCTCAGAGGAATGAGATACTCATGATAAAGAGAGAGGTATGTATTTCATAGACTTCTATTCATTTACAAGGTTGAATTCTTAGCATGTTAATTTCTAAAGAATAAACTTACTTTCCTTGAAAATATCTATTCATACTACTGGAAGTTTTATTCATACAGATTATGAAGTGACAGAGGGGAGCTGTGTTAGTCTGTAATGCATCTACACTGCACCCTTATCTCAAAATAAGCTACGCAATTTGAGCTATGCAAATTGTGTAGCTTATTTTGAGTTAATTTTGAAATAGTTTATTCAAAATCTGATGCTGTGTAAGCGCTATTCTGAAATGTCCCTTAATCCTCATGGAATGAGGTTTACAGGGGCGTTAGAATAGTGAGCCTGTTATATTTTGAAATAACAGGCTTGCTCAAAAGAATAGCTATTTCAGAATACTTCCGGTATCCTGAAATAGCTCCGCTATGTAGATGTGGCCTAACTGAAAAAACTTAAAAAACAATAAATGATCCTGCAGCACCTTAGAGACTAACAAAAAATGTAGAGGGTATCATGAGCTTTCATGGGCACAACCCACTTCATCAGATTCATCTGAAGAAGTGGGTTGTGCCCATGAAAACTCATGATACCCTCTATAATTTTTAAGGTGCTGCAGGGCCATTTTTTATGGAGTGGTCCACAGTTTGGATTGCAACAGACTGAGCTGCAGTGTCACCTCAGCACCAGACAATTAGAATGCACTCCATTTTGCACTGACCATCAAGCCAAAAGGTAAACTAGAAGTGCTTCAGTAAACAGCTAGCTGCCCTCCTGAAGGACAAAATAGACCCAGAGGCATGCTATAAGTATCCCATAGGCTGGATGCATTTCACTAGGGTTAGCCCCTGGCAGGCTGCCGGCGCTTTATTTACTTGTGCATCCACAGGTACAGCTGCTTGCACCTCCCATTCACTGCAGATTGCCATTCCTGGCCAATGGGAGCTACGGGAAGTGGTGTCCTGGTCCACAGCCAAGGGAAAGTTAAAGTGGCCACGCCTGCAGATGTGCAGGTAAACAAAGTGCCAGTGGCCCACCAAAGGCTAACCTCTGCGAACTGATCCAGCCCATGTGATGCTTATTGCTCACTCTTGGGATAGCCCAACGTGAATGCACATGCACTCTACACTGGCTGCCTGTCCAATTTCAATATCGCTGCAACATCTTGATCTCTATATTGATATAATAAAATCAATACATGCAAAATAAACTATGTTCATGCAACATCACAGCTGGAAATTTAGGTCTTGGGGCAAAGCACTATGAGAAGCGTTTCATTGACTTCAATCGGCATTTGGCTTGAGCTCTTAAAAGTCAGGAAATGAAAAAGTTAAGGTGATCTGATTGTGTTCATACTGCACACAAACACTTTTTTTTCCATGGAAGTCAAGTAGCTAAATGTAATGCCAAAACACCTATTGGGTTGAATCCTAGTGTAAAATGGACGTAGTCATAGTTCTCTCTAAAGTACATGCCTGTGTGGCCACGCACAAAAAATTCTAGACCAGCCCACCTTGTTTGCAGAGCCATGCAGCTCCGCTCACTTTGCTGTAGGACCTGGAAAGTGAGTGGCAAGGTGGGCTCTAGCTCCTGCGGAAAGTGAGTGCCGGAAGGGCGGGTGGGCAGCTGCTCCAGCGGGCTAGGGCCGTGGTTGCCTGGTGGGTGGGCAGCTATTCTGGCTGGCCAGCCAGAACCGGGACCGCGGCTGCTCCAGCTGACCGGGGCTGCTTCAGCGACCCCAGCTGCCATGTGGTAGGGGGCTACTTGGGCACCCGGGCTGTGTGGTAGAAGGGCTACTCTGGCAGCCCAGGCTATTTGGCAGGGGTGCTGGGCTGCATGGAGGGGGGCTACTTTGGTGACTGGGGCTGCTCTGGCATCCCAGGCTGCGTGATGGGGAGGCTGCTCCAGCAGTGGGGGCTGCTTTGGTGGCCTGGGCCGCATGGTGGCCGGGATGCTCCGGTGCCCCATGGTGAGGGGCTGCTCTGATGGCTGGGAGACAGAGTGGCTGGGGGTCTGCTACAACGGCCCGGGGGGCTGCTCTGGTAGCCAGCTCCAGCCCTTCCCAGGGCTGGAGCTATGTCCAGGGCCCTGTAGTGGCTGCCCAACTACTCACTGGGAAGGCTGTGTGGCATCTGCCCAAAGCAGTACCTGGGCTGTGGTGCGGCTGCTTCTGGGGTTGGGGTCCCCTGTCTCTCTTCCCACACCTCTCCTTTGCCCCTCCGAACCCTGGTTGCTCCCAGCCCTCTGTTGCCCCCCCCCCCCACACACACACTCCCTGTCACCTCAGTCCCTGCAAACCCTGGGCGCTGGCAGCAGCTTCTGTCTGTCCCAAGTGGGGACTCACAGCCAACCCCATGAGGAGCAGCCTGGGGCAGTCCCTGCCCTGCACATAGGCTACCCCAGGAGGTCTCCCCACGAGGTGGAGGGATGCTTCCTGGGAGCAGGACTTGGGGTCTCTGCGCTGGGAGAGTCTTTTGGGAGCAGCACCCCTGGTGAGTGCCACAGTGGCTCACATCCAAACAAGCGCACATGACCTCACTGTTGGTGCTCTGAATCCCTCATGCCAGGCAAAGGGGCCAGAGAGCAGTTTAAATGTCTTGGGGGAGGATTCGCCCAATGAGGTAACTTAGGAAGACAGACGCAAGATCCCTTTGCAAGACCTGGTGTAGCAGAACATATTAGGGTCCCCACCAGAGGCAGAAGAAAAATCCTCATAGGCTGCATCTGCTACAGGGATTCTCCAAGCTTGCTTACACAGTGTGACAATGAGCACAATATGTTGTGTGTTAACTGGATTGTGTACCCTCTGCTGGGGTGTGCTAACAGTCCCCTACTGCCTTTCCTTTAGTTTGCATCAGCAGTACCTATATTGACCAACTAATGCACAACATGTTAGTGAGCTATAGAAATCACACCATGTTAGTGGGCATTACCCCACCACGTAGACAAGCTCTCAGTCATGGCAAGCTGCAGAGCAGCTTATTAGCAACCGGGGGAGGAGGGGGCAGTGTGTGAAGTAAATTACAGCGGCTCTCAGAGTTTCCTAATTTATTTTGAGTACCACGCCAGGAGGCCCTGCGGTAACCCAGAATCAAGGCTGATTTGGAGGCAGCCCTACCAATCACCACCTCTACCCCCCCCCCAGCACTTCCTGCCCTCTAGCAGCCTCATTGATTGACACTTCCCCCTCCCTCCCAGCAACTCCTGACACAATCAGCTGTTTTGTGGCATGCAGCAGGCACTGGCCAAGCTGCAGCAGGAAAAGGCAGGAGAGGTCTTGGGGAGGGTGCATAGAAGGAGTGGAGTTGGAGGATGGGGCAAGAAGAAGCAGGGTATGATGGGGGCTTGGAGGAAAGGTTAGAGTGGGACAGGGCCTGAGGTATAGTGTGGATCAAGTACTCTCTGGGCTCTGAGGAAGTTGGTGCCTATGCTTGCATGCCTTCTGTAAGAGAAGACATCCCGCCCTGGGAAATACCTAGAAAAATGTTATTAGACTCATTTACACAATGAATCAGCTATTGCACAGAAAAAATATGGTCCTAGTTCAGCTGAACCTATTTACAATATATAGTAATACAGGGGTTCCCAAACTTTTTGACACGGGGACCAGTAAATCCATTCACGAACTTTTGGAGGACCAGTAATGTTCATTTGCATATTTGCATATTCATTAATCACGTGATGCATATTCAAATAAGTTGTTTCTGGTCCTCCCAAATCTCCCAGTGCCAGCTTTAGCAAATATTCTTGCCAGCAAGTTAATGAATATGCATTGGATAAATGGGCTGTAAGACAGACAGAAAGCTGGCTAGACCAGGGTTTCCCAAACTTTTTACTTTAATTGGAACCCTTTTTTTTCAGTTCTCCTTTTTGCAGCCCAAAAATATAAACACATGAAAAACAAACTGGTATAACATGTCTGGTATTTTCTCAGGAGGTAAGTTGTATTATTACTAAATGTATCAGTGTGTAGTTTCGAACTGCCTGGCTGGTAAATGTGCTCAGGCTGCATGAGTGTGTCTACCAGCCAGACAGTTCACAACTACTCAAGGGGTTTGTGTGTGTGGGGGGGGGGGGGGGGGGGGGGGGGACGACAGTAGAATCCCTGCTTCCGGTGGCCAGCTCTCTCCTCCTCCTCACCCCAGAATCCCCTGGCACCTGCACCTTCCCTTAGCTCTGCACCCTCCTGGTGCCTCCTTTTCCCCTCTTTTTCCCTAATACCTACGCCCTCACCAGTCTCTGCCCCATTCCCCTCCTGCCCCTCTGTGCCCTCACACACAATTTGTTCCATCCTGACTTTCCTCATGCCCACCCCTTCTTTCAAGCCTTCTCCCAGCACCTCCCCCTCCAACCCTCAGTGCCCTTCCCCTCCCCTCTCCTCTCCCAGCATCACCCTGTCCCCCCTCCCACTGACACCTCCCCTCCTGTCTTTCCCTCATGGTTTGAACTTGGCCCCTGGCATTTGTCTCTCTCTCCCGCACCCCTGGCCCTTGGTGCCTTCCCCTCCCAAGCCCCTTCTCCTTCCACCCCTTTCCCCACCCCCTCTCCTTTCCTTGCCGCCGCTGCACGAGCCAGTTCCCACCTTCTTCTTGCACGTTGTGGGGCCGGGGCCGAGCTCAGGCCCCAGAGGCCGAACCCGGAGCCAGCCAAGCCCCGCCATGTGCCTCCCGCGGGTTTCGAAACCCCAGGCCGTGATGCATGTCACGCCCGGGCGTCCTCCCCGCCCACGTGCAACGCTGCGCACGGGCGGCAGGCGGCGAGGAGGAGCCGCGCACGGCAGGGATGTCTGGGGCTGCCCGCTCCAGGCAGAGCCGGGGAGAGACCCAGCTCCACATAGCGCTGGAGCAGGGCCCCGGCTCTTAACTCGCCGGCACTTCCGGGTGCAGGGGCGCGGGGCCCGATTCGACCCAATAGGTCGAATCGGCCTAAGAGCTGGCAGCCACCAGGCACGCTGAGGCCCGGCATTTTTTTTCGGGCCGCGGACCATAGTTTGGGAAATGCTGTAGTAATAGATTAGTTTCCCTGGATGGGATGTTTGTATGGATGTCTATAAGCACCTCTTCAAAAATGGGAAAAAGGCCAAGGCAACTTGTACTGCCAGTATATTGCAAGGCTATGGCAAGTCAATATAATAAGATATAGAACTAAACCCTGAGTTTCTTATTCACGTCTTCTATTGATGCTAGTGAGAAATGGTCTCAATAAGAATTACACGATAAGCAAGGAAGGACATTTAGATGTAGCTCACAAGCAGAAACAAAGGCCATTTCCTTTGAGGCAGTTCATTGGCAAACAGCTCCAAAGAGATATAACAGCTGTTGTATATACTAGGTAAAAACACAGGACCAGAAATCAAACTGTTACCTTAGAGATAAGGAGGTTGCATGGAACATGGAAAATTGATTTAATCAAGATTTCAGTACTGGGTTTTGTTTCAAATTGGAATGAAACCCCAAAATCCAAAACTCTCCAAAAGCTTTGCTTTGGATTAATCAAATCCCTTTAAAAATATTTGTTTTTGTTTTCATTTTACACTAATTAAAACCCTTCAAAACAAAAGTAATATTAATACAAAAATTAAAACATTTTGTTCTAAAAATATTTAAATGGCACATTTCTATTCTGTCAAATCTATTTTTATGTTTTCCCCTCACAATGAAATGTTAACAAAATGAATAAAATTTCATGTCATATTTCAATTTTGAAATAAAATGATTCTGTTGAAGTTTTTCCTGCCAGTTCCAGTGACAAGTTACTATGTTACCACTTGTAGTAACTCACCAATCATTTTAAGAATTAAACCTTATATCTTTCCTGGGAAGCACCTAGGAAAATATTATTAGACTCATTTACACAATGAATCAGCTATTGCACAGAAAAAATATGGTCCTAGTTAAGCAAAACCTTGAGCTCATGCTTAAGTCAATCTATGTTCAGCAATGCAGTTAAGCATGTGTTTAACTTTAGTTAGAAGGAGAGGAAGAACGAGAATAGTGCTTGACTGTTTGACCTCTTCTTTAAACACTAATCCTACACCGCCTCCCATATTTTAGAACTAGAGTCAAAATGATCATTATTTAGGGCATTATACAAAGCCCATTGAGTTCATTAACTTCAATGGACTTGGATTTGGTCCCTAGTGAGGAGTGAGATATATGTACCTTACGCTTAGGTGAACTTCTATTCAAAAGTCACACAGTTCTCACAATCTCAGTGTGGCCCACAAAATCTTTCTAGTATTTTTGGGTACTCAGCACCAATCAGAATACAAAACAATTCTGCCCTCTATAAAATATGAAGCAAATGATTCATACAAGACAGAGAGAAGGCCAGAGAGCTAAGATTCAGCATTTTCCCTATAATACTGGACCCACAGAGAAGCAAACTGGAAAAACAAATTAAAACAGTATGTGAGAAATAAATCTTTGCTCAATCTTGCTATATCGACCCAGCATTCCACCTGGTCTTCCGAGAATACCCAGATCACTTTAAAAATGGATTACTTTCCACGGAAAACAATGCCAAAAAGGATTTTCAGGTCTCTTGGGGGGAATTAGAGCTGCCTGGATCATCAAATAGAAAAAAAAATTACTTTGAACAGTAGCATTCAGAAAAGAAAAGACTCCCTGCTAAAAATGCATTATGTTTTAGGAACATTTAATGCTCTTTTATGCATAATTTCTATAGTCTGAGGTCAGTGATAGAGATTTGTGGGTTTGCCAAGCAACGGAAACTTCATAGGAGATTTGTTTTCCAAAGGCCAACCGTTTATTCCAGTGATCTGTGAACACAGTGACACAGTAGAGTGTGTGAATCAAACTGGTGCTCCACCATTAGAAGCTCTTTCAGAAATGTGGCTACAGGAGGTATCCTGCCTGTGGGCAATGACCTCTCACCCCAAAACCTTTATTTCAGTAATATAGAGTAAATATATAAGTTTATATGTACTAAAAATTACTTCAGTACAAATCCCTCTTCCCCCATTCCTTAAAATAAATTAATATTAAGGAAAATGTCTCCAGCAGTCCACCGGTATCAACTACTCAGACACTGCAGATGCTACACTATAGGAAAACCATTTTCACCTCCAATATATGCCCCAGATCCCTTCACAGACAACTTGCATATAACTTGAACTATGATGAAAAGCCTTAAACTCTGACGTCGGCAGCAACAAGAGAGAGAGTTAACACAAATGTGGTGTGATTTGTCAGAGGTCTGAAACAGTGTTTACACATTGGAATTAAGGAACGATGCGGCAGAACCCCTTTAAAGGGTTAATTTCTACGGGGGTTAATTTTATTTTGAAGTTGCAGAATTGTTGTAAACAAAGTAATTTTGGGGGCACTGATAACTGAAGTCCCCTGAAACACACTTTCACCACTAACTCTGGCATGACGTTGTTTTTGTGCAGTTTTTAATGACTGTCAAAGGTTTAAATCTGGTTAGCATCAGCTTTTCTTTATGTAGGCTAAAAATAGTGGGCAACATCCTTGGCCCTTAAAGAAGCCCCTTTCCATCATTCCAGAAGTGCCTAGGCACAAGAAGCTAGCTTCTGGGTCTACCTAGGTATCCATCTGATATAGGGGGAACACCAAGAGCCAGAGTAATGGTTGTGATGAGCAGTCGCACTAGTGAGTGGGCTACATGAGTGTCCCTCCTTTGTCCCAGCGGGCAGCGAGACTATTGTAACCAAGACAGCCTCCCGGTGTAGGACAGCTTTGCTAACTGTGCTTGTGCACGTCGAATGTGCGGAGTATGTTGATTGAACCTTACTAGCAGCACTCTGATTGGATGCAGAGGGAGTGCATGTCTCTCATAGAATAACTGAATACTAGAACTGGAAGGGACCTCGAGAGGTCATCAAGTACAGTACCCTGCCCTCATGGCAGGACCAAGCACCCAAACTATGGACCGTGGCCCGCTACTGGGCCACAGGAAAAAAATACCGGGCCTCAGCATGGTTGCCAGGGTGCTCCGGGCTTCCGGAGTGCGCATGTGGCGCCAGGCCCCCCAAGCCCTGGAGCAGGCTGGGTGGCAGATGTAGCCAGATGTTCCTGGCTCCTGGCACAGAGGCGTAGCGGGGGGGGGGGGAGCGGGGGAAGTGTGGGGGAGGAGGGACGAGTTGCCCCCGGGAGCCATGCTAGGTAGAAGCGTAGCAAGGGGCAGGGTGCCACGCTAGGGGGGCGCTGGGCTGGGGTGGGAGCAGAGCGCACAGCACCATGAGTTGCGGGGAGCGGCGAACATG
Organism: Pelodiscus sinensis; assembly: GCF_052426305.1. Taxonomy (NCBI): domain Eukaryota; kingdom Metazoa; phylum Chordata; order Testudines; family Trionychidae; genus Pelodiscus; species Pelodiscus sinensis. The sequence goes on from NC_143053.1 coordinate 155,158,425, forward strand.
GTCTGTATGGAAATGCTCCCTGTAGGATTGTGCTACTTCTGATAGTTTCCTATAGGAGCATTTCCTTACAATCGTACAGATAAGAAAATGATACCAGCAGCACATTCCTATAAGGTAGCAGCTTTCTACATTACACGAGCGCTGTTGGGCCACGTACTCCCTGTGCAATCAAGCCTCAGAGGCAGGGCCAAGCGGCAGGAGCAGCCACAGTATAGGTAGGCCTGGCTCTGCGGAAGGGGGAGAGGTATTGGGCTAGGACAGGGAAGCTGGGAGTGCCTGGCTCTGGGGGATGGGCACTGGATGGGGGGGGAGGGTGTTCTGGGGCAGAAGGGGCATTAGGTTGGATCAGGGGGGCTGGGGATGCCTGGATCAGGGGGAGGGGTGGGTGTATTGGGGATACTTATAATTTTTTAAATAGGGTACTTTATAAAAAAAGTTGAAAAATACTGCTCTAAACCAGTGTTTCTCAACCAGTAGTATGAATACCTATAGGGGTACTAGAGAGAAGCCTGCGGGGTACATCAACACAACTGAAATTTGGAGAAAACTGAATTGTTGGTTTAAGTTATTCAGTGCTTTATTATTTTTGTACTTTTTACACCCAAAAATTTCATCACCCACCCAGCTATGATTAAGTTGTTTAAACAAATGTGTTGCAATGGTAGAAAAAAAAATGTGTGTCTGAAAACTGTGCTGGGGTACTGATCATTTTTTTTAAAGGGGGGTACTTTATAAAAAAAGGTTGAGAAACACTGCTCCAAACCATTCCTGTTGACCTCCCTGTTTCCTTTCTCCTTCGGCAAGTTGGGCAGGTAGCAGTTTTGGTAAAAATATATATCAGACATGTGCACATAGTGCCTGCTCTACCTCCATTCGTGCTGGATAATCTGTGCCTCAGTTCTAAAGAAGTTGGGATTACTGATGTGATCAATTCCCTCCATGTGGTGTTGTGGATAGTGCATGTGGGGGCCTGCCCCAAACTGGAGGGGGTGGGGGAAGATGCAATACAAGCTCCCCCCTTCCTCTCAGGGTCCAGCCCAGCCATGTGTCAGGTTCAGTGCCCTGCCTCATGGCGGGGGCGGGGGCAGGGGCGGGGGGGGGGTGCAAATTTTGCTTTGGCCCTGGGCGCATAACATCTCACTACTCCTCTGATGCTAGGGGGGTGCCGGACTGGGCTGTGGTGTGGAGGGGGTGGGGGGAGGTGCGGGGCGCTGGGCTCACCTGGGCTGCAGAAGGAGGGAGGTGCTGGGAACCTGGGGCTAGACTCAAGGGGAGGGAGGGGCAGGAAATCAGAGCTGGGCTCAGCAGTTTTGCGGGGCTTGAGGGGAGGCGCAGGGAAACGGGGCTCAGCTGTGCTGCAGGGGAGGCATGCAGGGAACCAGTGCAGGGCTCAGCTGGGCTGAGGTGGATGGGGGAAGGCATAGGGAACAGACAGGCAGCTCAGCTGGGCTGTGAGGGGCTGCAGGGAACTGTTGCACTCCCTTGGATTGTGGAGGATGGTTTCGGGGAAGGTGCAGGGAACCAGTGGGGGTGGGCAGCTCAGTTGGGTTGCAGGAGAGGGAGGTGCAAGGAAGTGGGGAGGGGGGGAACCAGGAGCCCTGAAATGACCTCCCCTGGTCCAAAAATATCCCTCATCTGAGACCAGTCAGGTTTGGGAAACCCTGGTCTAGCCAGCTTTCTATCCGTCTTACAGTCCATTTAGCCAATCCATATTCCCTTAACTTGCTGGCAAGAATATTGTGGGTGACCATATCAAAAGCTTTGCTAAAGTTGGCACTGGGGGTGTTGGGAGGATCAGAAACAACTTATTTGCATATTTATCATTTGCTTAATGAATATGCAAATATGCAAATGAATGTTACCAGTCCTCCAAAAGCTCGTGAATGGATTTACAGGTCCCTGTGTCAAAAGTTTGGGAACCCTTAGTCTAGATCATCCCTGATAGATGTCTATCCAAACTGCTCTTAAATATCTCAAGTGATGGAGATTTCACAACCTCCCTAGGCAATTTATTCCAGTGTTTAATACTTCCCTGACAGTTAGGAAGTATTTCCTAAGGTCCAACCTAAACCTTCCTTGCTGCAATTTAGCCCATTGCTTCTTGTCTTATCATCAGAAGCCAAGGAGAACAATTTTTCTCCCTCTTCCTTGTAACACCCCATTAGATACTTGAAAACCGCTATCATGTCCCCTTTCAGTCTTCTCTTTTCTAAACCAAGTAAGTCCAATCCTTTCAGTCTTCCCTCACAGCTCATGTTTTTTGGCCTTTAATCATTTTTGTTGCTCTTTTCACTGGCCATGCACATAACCCCAGTGGGCCCATGGGCCCATGAAAGACTGAAACTGAAAACTGATGGAACAGAATTCAACTACAAAAACAGACAATAGGTTTCCAAAGGTGTCCACAGCTCTTTTTGAACATTTTTAGGGGGCTGTGATTGAAAAAAAGATTGATGCCCACTTGTCTAGGGCATATGAAATTTGGTAGCGATGTTGGTCCCAAGATACTAGAGAACAAAGATGAGTTCTGTGTAAGCTCACCAAAGAGAAATCTCTCTCACCAACAGAAGTTGGGTGATACAACTAAGCAGAATGACCCATAATGTCACTATATTAACTTTAAAAAAATTATCTGAGAACTACCAGAAATGTTAACCTACAAGGAAGGAGACTTTCAAAAATCTACTGAAAGTCTATGAGACTTTGGTGCCTTCTTCTCCTTCATGCTTTAAAAATCTTCTCTCTTGTTACTTAACTTTGATATCTTGCTAGATTCTAAATGTAATCTTGTACATAGACAGGTGAGAGGGGGATGAGTAGGAATAATGTGAGAAAGATGAGATGATGAAAAGATGAAATTGACAGAAAAGGTAGGAAGAGCTAGTTTTCCATTCCAAAACCTAAGGTTTCAGTTTTAGACTTCTTTTTCCCCCCACGTCCTTCAAACTCTTCATCCACTTTACCTGAGAGCCAAAAGAGCTTTATTTTTATAAACAGACGTATCTGATGGCTGTTCAATCCCTTAATTATCATAAAAAGTTTGAGTGTTTGAAACTTTTATTGGTATCTACATACCTGCCTAAAGAGCTTGAAATGCTCTATGGGCCAATTCAGAAAAGCTTTTACATATATACTTAAGTCCAACCCTAGCCTGAAAAGCATGGCTAATTTTAGATATGTACTTAAGTTCCATTGCCCAATGGATCTTAACCACAGTTAACGCATAGTGAAGGACTTTGCTAAATATAGTGGAAGTTGTGGGAAATGACGGGTACTGCTGAATAAAGGCCTATGTAAGTGCTATGATTTTAGTGATATGTTTTAGTGATATGTTTTAATCATGATTATATAATGTCATGTTATCCCATCCCTTAAAATGAACATGGAAGAAGTACATTGCTACCCTCAAGTTGTGCACTTATCATTAACTTGAAGCGCCATCTTAGCACCCTATTGTCCCACTCTTACTCACATAGTTTGTGTATAACATGAACCCTCCCTTCTTATTTACAGTTTCTTACCACTGAGGCCATTGGTGCAGCTCTACTAGTGAAACTATGGTAGGTGCACTAGTGCAAACTGCCTGCTGGAATTTTAACCATTGTGTCCTTGAACTCTGTTCACAGCACATATAGGCAATGCAGTGTTGAAAATGTCAGTGGCTGATGGTAATCCATCTACACTAGTGTCCAGTTCTGTTGGCTACCAGAGATGGAACTGCAATAGTACGTAATGGTAGGGAATGTAATAGAAAAAAACCCTAATATAGATAAGTCCATTGGGTAATACTATTCAAAGTGAGTAAGGAAGCCAGAAACAGAGCCCAAATGTGCAGAATTTAACAAATAATTATAAAAAAAATCTAAAATATTATGGAATTTTTCAGAAAAGATTTTCAGTGAAAATTATTCAACCATCTGTGATAATTGATTTCCTAAGTCTCTACAAAGCTTTTAAGTAAAGGCAAGAAACAACATGTGCCAGTCACTGCTAAAGTACTTGATTAAATGATACGTTGTTTACCTTCTGTGTGCTTCCAAAAGGAATTGTTTCAATATTTACACTGCAGATTTAGCAATTTCTGCATCCTTTTTTACTCAAAAACTTTAAAACAATTTTCCCTTTGTTGCAAAAAAAGTAGTAGTTTAGCTAGGCTGTAAATTAGACTGTAGGTATATTGCAAATTCCACAGATTCATTTTTCATGGAGAGCCAAATTCACATTTAAGTGTATAAAGCAGCTGTCACACCACGCATTCTGCTAGTAAGCTTGTCATACCTTCGATTAACTTTTGGCACACGGACAGGGACTTAGATCTCTTCCAAGACAGTTAAAGTAATAATGAAAAAAATAACTTTGATGCTACCTGAAACCAAACTATTCAAAACACATTGCCTGCACTCCCTGGCCATAGGCACTGAGCCAAGATATGGATATAATCATTTTGGCTGACAATGCGGGTAAGGAGGAGCTTAAAGACTCCAGTGATGTAGTGCTTTGGTAAAGACAATCAACAAACTCCATTTCAGATTTACAAAGTAATGCTATGGTGTTTCCCACATCATGGTAGAATTAGAGGATCAGCGTACTCAGTAACTTAACATTTATTTTTCTTGCTTGTTTTTTACTTTTATATGTTTTATAGAAAGCTAGAATCCATACCCACCAAATGATCTCTACGTCTATACTGACATCTTCTTTCTGGCAGTGGCGAATACTTGATGTTCCAAGAAGACAAGCTACCTGATTATGTGTCCAGCAAACTATGGAATGATCTACATGGAGTGAAAAAATCCTTCCTGATCTTCCATCCAACCACAAGATGACCAGAAAACTTCAGATTAGCCAACCTCATCATTATCTTACTGTTAATATCTACCAATAATATTGGTCATCTGAAGATGACCTAGCAGTTCTAGTAATCCAGCCCCAGTTTTTGATTTCATCTCTTGCAGCAGTGCATTCTGTGCATTGGAAGGAGTGCTTTACAGTGGGAAAGGGGACTCTGGAACTCTTATGCTCTCCTTTATGTTGCACAAATATCTGTATGGAAATGAGGAAAGAAAACCCTTTCTCCCTAGACCCATCATCTCTAAAGAATTTCACTACTTTCCCCACTACTTATAACACTGGTTCAGTTCCCGCAAGTGTTAACAACCTTTGGGAGCCCCAACATAGAGGGGTTACTGACACCGTCCCAAGGTTTGTGGCTGTCCATCATTAAAGCCTGCAGCTCTGAAACCTGCCAGTGGAGGTAATGGCCACGAGGAAAGACACTTTCCAGGCAGGAGCACATTGTCAACGACTCGAAGGGAGGGGTCATGAGTCCAGAGAGCACCAGGTTAAGGTCCCAGGACAGCAGGGGTAAACCCTGGGAGTAAACCCTATCCCATCCCTTAAGGAAACGATGCACCATAGGGTCCATGAAAACAGACCTGCCTCGCAACCCTGAGTCTAAGGCCGAGATGGCCTCGAGGTGCACCTCTTGGTCTGGGTCTAAACAGCAGGCAGTACAGACCACCATGAATCTGAACAACCTCATGCAACATCAGGCCATCAAGGTGGAGAATGACTGGAGCCTCAGGACGGCCTCCTTCATTGCCATGAAGTGGGCCATGGGCAAGAAGGCCTTCGCCCACATCACATCCAGACTGGCCCTCCACGAACTCTATAGTTTGGGTGTGGGTCACAATGGACTTGGCCTTGTTTAAGATGAGGCCCAGCCTGAGAAAGGTCTCTCTGACGAGAGATATGTCTGAAAGGGAGGAACCCTTTATAAGCCAGTCATCTAGATGGGGTAAACCTGAATCCTCCTTTTCCTCAGGACGCAGTGACCACTGCCATACATTTTGTGAACCCCCTGGGAAATGCAGAGAGGCCATCAGGAGTATTTTCAAGCATGAGCTTCTCTTGCCTGAGCCCAGGACTTAAAACTGCAACAGATCTTGCAGTTGGATGGGATGTGGGGCTCACCCAGACACTTTTAAGCACGAATCGTGAGGACCTGGCATGCCCCGGGGATGGGGTGGGAAGAGGATGCAGTGGTTGAACTCTGACCCAACACGAACACTAACTAACTATAACTATGAACAAACAACGAACAAAAAAAGAGGAAAGTAACTTAGAGACCAATGGGAGTCAGCTAGGTGCTAAGTAACTGCTAAGTGCAAATACCGCTGGTATCAGGCTTGTGAGCAAGTGAGATAAGAGCTCCAACAACCATCATGGGCAGTAAGAAGGAACTGAGGGGTGGAGAGCCAGCAAGGGTATATATGTGCTGCTATGGCGGTGCCATTCCAAGGGGCTCCCCTGCTGGCCTGTTGGGTACAGCTAAGGGAAAACTCTCCGACAATCTGTGCACGCGGTGTGCACACACCTAAGTGGAATGGACATGAGCAAGCACTTGAAGAAGAACTATATTTAGGAAATAGCTAAGATGTCAGGCTCTAGAGTCAGCTGACAAGTTATTTTGTTTTATGAATGCTGGCAAACTCTAAATTATCTACACAACTTCATTGTTTTTTCTATACTTAATCAATCAATCAATCAATACTTAAATTTCTCACTGGAATGTCTTCTCCCCCTCCCCATAGGAAAAATATTTTTAAAAGACTTAAGATGTATAAAACAAGTAATCTGGAGATATTCTTACCTTTGATCCAATGAGAGTATACAGCCATTGGATGGTTTCATTGTGATTTATTACTCCATTCATTCCATCTACATACAGCATAATCTGGCCCAAAGCTATATTAAAGAAAAAGACACAAAAAGTACAATCAAACATGGTGAATATTAAAATCCTGATATTTATTATCATTACTATTTACATAGGTTCATATTGTCAAAAACTTTAGTGACAAAATACACAGGACTAGATCCTAGTCTAGATTACAATGGTATTAATTTGAAGTAATTTCACTGACTGCATTTGGAGTTACTGCAGATTTATACAATGTCATTTAGGGAAGATTATAGTCAGCATCAGCTCTTGCCTGAATTACTCTACATTGTTTTGGCTCAGTCTTGGAAACACTTGCTACTCTGCAACAGTTCCATTATATTCAATGGGCTACACTTTACTACTGTAAGCAAATGGGTCTATTCAAGGTTGGCAGCACTAAACATTCGATGTTTTAGATTTGGAATCTATCTATATGAACTAAATAATGTTTGATTAGATCATTCAGTTGTCCAAATTTCAGCAATTCACAATTCTAGCATAGTAGTTAATGCAAGTTAATACAATTTTAGAATGTTGCTATTTCACAAAGATACCTTTGTGAATCACTGAATTTTTAATATTATCAGGGAAACAAAAAGTCAGGAAGGAGAAAACATCACAAAATATGCTTCATAGTAACATTCCATATTTTACTTGTAAAATATAATACTATATTTTTTCTAAACTCATGAGGTACTGAGACTTTGCTACAGCACATAGCTATAAATTATTTGCTGAAAGATAAGGAAAGATAGACGTTTCTTATGTAAATCATCAAGTGCTGGGGTTAGCGAAGAATAGATTAGCAAAATTCAAAGCTTTTCCAAATCTTTTACTTTATGATAGGCAATCCAGGCACAGTTGGGCCAAAAAGTAATGTGTTAAAGTAGTGCCTCCAAGACAATTTGTAGTTAAAATAATACAATAGTATTCAAGAAGACCCAAGAGTTATTGGTGGAGCATTTTTGCAATAATATCAAGAAGTACTGTGGAAAAAATAATTATACTATGTATCTTCCAAAAAACACTGATTTGTTTAACTGTGTGCTCTATATTGGATCCCATCAGTAGAACTTCTCTCAGCTGGTTGGGTGGGGAATGGCCCATCTCCTCCCTCAAAGGTGGATGGCATTGTCTAGCTTCTGTCCATCAGGTGACTCACACACTAGGCCCTGGTTGCCTCCCTGGCACAGAGAGACATAGTGCTTACATACCTGTGCCAGGAAGCATCAATCTGACCTATTAACTAGCTAATCATCGTAACTGAGGTAGGTACAAATGAATAATTATACCCTTTTTTCAAATGGACAAACGGATGTAGAGAAGCAAATGCTCAAGGTCACACTGAATGTCAATGGCAAAACTGTATTAGAGTTCTGATTCCTAATTAGTAACCCTTCGCTTGCTAGACCATGGTGCCACTATCAAGAATAGCAGGAATCATGACATTTTCAACATACTATGTTGAAAAGAAACATAGTTTGTTTCTTTTATGATACATCCATATGATTTTTCCAATCTGAGACTACTATTCACATAACTGTTTTGATTAGGCAGTGGGGGCATGCTATGATACTTGGTAAGGAAGCCTATTATGCCCAATACCGTAATTTCTCTATTATTTAGTTTTGTTCCCTCTCACTGCTACATTTGTTTCTCTCTCTCTTTGGTACTTCCAAGCTTTAAATTTCAAGTTCTCTATATATCCATATATACTACCTGTTCTACTCCTACATTATTTGAGAGGAGATTCCCCCACCGGTACAAATGCAATCAGGCACTTATTGGTAACTGAAAATTGACATTAGTTAGGAATCTAACTGACATTTGAGTTTTTAGTAAATCTCATCTATTGGTCTGTTTTAACTGGTTTACAAGGAAGAAGACCAAAAACTAAAAAAAAACAGTACATTTTGAAAAATTAAGAGATCTCTCCCTCAAAGAGATCTAGCCAGTCAATGATTAAAATTGCATTGACTAGCTTAAAAAGCTCAGTTTCCACATTTCTGGACAGCTCTTAGGCTATGTCTAGACTGCATCCCTCTGTCGACAGAGGGATGCAAATCAAGCACATCAAAACTGCTAATGAAGCAGGGATTTAAATATCCTGCACTTCATTAGCATAAACATGGCCACCGCTTTTTTCGAAATGGACTTTTTTCGAAAAAAATGGCAGTCTATACGTGGATGTAGAAAATAAACCCTTTTTCGACAGATCTCGTATTCCTCAAAAATGAGGTTTACAGGATCTGTCGAAAAAGGGTTTATTTTTGACAGATCCGTGTCTAGACTGCCGTTTTTTTTAAAAAACTTCATTTTGAAAAAAAGCAGTGGCCATATTTATGCTAATTAAAGACAGGATATTTAAATCCCTGCTTCATTAGCAATTTTGATGTACCTAATCTACATCTCTCTATCGAAAGAAGGGTGTAGTCTAGTCACACCCTTAGAGAGAGGGGAAGACTAATATCTCCCAATAATCAAAGAAATGTCTTAATTCCTATATTTGCTTCATTTAAGAACAAAAAGATTTGCCTATAGATCAGGGTGAGATCAAACCATGATAACATCACCAAACTATTCTTTTGTAATAAATTCTTTGCATAGGGGTGAAGGGATTTAATTTGAATCTGAAACAAATGTGCAACAAAATGTATTCTTGGCTCATACTTTCCAAATTAATAAGGAAGAAATCAAAGACAGCACAAAGTCTGCCTTTAAAATGAAAACACAATTTTCCAATGAAACAACTTTCTAATTTGTGCTCAAGATTGACTGGATGCCTAGGTGAGATCTGGGCTACATTACATCTCAATTTTTTAAATATGACTGTGCCTAACAACACAGGGTTAAGCCACATTAGCAGGCACCATGTAAAGCAGGAGCACTGAGATTCCTGACAATTTTCATCTGCTAGCAGAAAATCTTTGTGTGCACATTATCAGGCACTGCCCCAAGACTGATACTATCTGATACAGCTACGGGACAGTTCTTTGGGATCTCAGTGGAAAATTCTAAACACATGAAAGAAAATTTGCTAGGCATTATGCTGTAGTTTAAATAACTAGAAAAAACTGACAAAAGCATTACAGGACAAAGAATATTGTACAGAATGACAATTAAACAATTTAAACAAAAGATAACTTTTTGCTGGTGCCAGGCTGCCTACATAAAAGTCATGTCTACAGTGATTATCTGTCACATATCAAGTTATCAGTTGCTGACAGTTCCTGAAGTGGGGCTTCATAGTTTACTTACTGAATAGCATGTTATTTCCTGTCTCTACTGGTCACAGAAACAAAAGCAAGACATGAAGAAGGTGGGGGTGGGGAGTCTACTTTCTGTAGGATGAGCACTTAAAATACACAACAACTCCACACCCTTAACTGGTCTCTTCACCCTAGTCTACACTAGAGAGTTATTTCGAAATAACCCCCTTATTTCAAATTTATAAGCAGAGCATCCACCTACCAAGCCTGTTATTTCAAAATAATGGGCTGATTATTTCAAAATCTGTATTCCTCCTTTCCTCAGGGAATAATGCTAATTTCAAAATGGTTACTTTAAAATAGTGTTAGCATGGAAGCTCTGGTGCTATTTTGAAATAACTACTACCCAGAGTAATTTAAATTAATTACTCCCCAGTGATTCCTGGGGCTCTAAGTCAAGGTAGCGCATCCACATTAATTCAACCTGCTTGGACAAATTTCGAGGCTTCTCCATAGTGGGGACATGCTATTTCAATTTTGTTATTTTGGGAGTTATTATGTCATTTAGTTATTTAGAAGTAATTTCCTAGTGTAGACATATCCTTGGACTTGTGTATTTTGACAGTACCTTAACAATATTTTTGTCCTCAGACTGAGGTCCATTAAAAAAGAAAAACGGAAATACTTTAACAAATGCGCACACACTCCTCCAGGACTATACAAGGTCCGTTTCCAACACTAAATCTTGTTTATGTGGTATACGTGTGCCAAGGGAAAAGAGAGAACATCTGCAAAGTATAGAGGGATATGTCTACACTGCAGCACTAATTCGAACTAACTTAATTCGAATTACTTAATTCGAACTAGTGCATCTAGACCTAAAAACTAGTTCGAATTAGCATTTTTCTAATTCGAACTAGCATGTCCACATTGAGTGGACCCTGAAACGAGGTTAAGGATGGCCGGAAGCAGTGCTGGCAGGGCATCAGATTAGGACTTAGAGTGTGGAGCTGCTGTCTCAGGCTAGCCGAGGACTGTACTTAAAGGGACCCGACCCCCACCCCGGACAGACAGTTCTCAGGGGTTCCTCGATCGCTTGTCTAACTCGATGAGGGACAGCAAAGCAGTCCTGGCTTGGAGTGCCCTGAGTGCCCACACTCGGCACATCACAGCACTCGGCCATCAGCCTGGCTTCACTTGCCGCAGGCTGCCATTTGGGGGGGTCAATCGGGGGGCGGCAGGAGATCTTCCACCCCGAGGAGCCCGCAGAGCTACCGCGTCCTCCCCATCGGGGGCCCGTACCCTATTCCTCCCTCACCTCTCTCCACTTACCCTTCCCTAGCCCCCCTTCCTGATGTAAAAAATAAAGGACACGTGTGTTCAAAAATAGAAACTCTCTTTATTTAACAAAACTGGGGGAGGGAGGATTAACCTCTGGGGAGACTGGGAAAAGGAGGTGGGAGAGGGGAAGAGAGAGGGTGGGAGAGGGGAGGAGGAAACCTGGGAGGAGGGAGCTGGAAGGGGGAAGCCAAGGGAAGAAGGAGGAGTATCAAACTATGGTACGCCATATCTTCAGTACTGTGTACAGATGTGGTCTCCTTACCCCAGAAAAGATATTTTGGCCTTGGAAAAGGTTCAGAAAAGGGCAACTAAAATGATCAGGGGTTTGGAACAGGTCCCATATGAAGAGAAGCTAAAGAGACTGGGACTTTTCAGCTTAGAAAAGAGAAGACTGAGGGGGGATATGATGGAGGTCTATAAAAGCATGAGTGGTGTGCAGAGGGTGCATAAAGAAAAGTTCTTCATTAGTTCCCATAATAGAAGGACTAGAGGACACTAAATGAAATGAATGGACAGCAGGTTTAAAACTAATAAAATAAAGTTCTTCTTCACAAAGCAAATAGTCAACCTGTGGAACTCCTTGCTGCAGGAGGCTGTGAAGGCTAGAACTAGAACAGAGATAGAAGTGAGATAAAAAGAAGTGAGATAAACTGATGGAGGTTGGGTCCATGGAGTGGTATTAGCCAGGGGGTAGTAATGGTGTCCCTGGCCTCTGTTTGTGGAAGGCTGGAGATGGATGGCATGAGATAAATGGCTTGGTCATTGTCTTTGGTCCATCCCCTCCAGGGTACCTAGTGTTGGCTGCTGTCGACAGACAGGCTACCGGGCTAGATGGAGCTTTGGTCTTACCCAGTACGGCCATTCTTATGTTTTAAGCTCAGGGCTCAGGGTCGGGGGTCTCACTGGACCACCTTGATTTTCATGCAAACCTGCTCCTGGGTGCCCAGGCAGGCAGCTATCCTGCCCTAGAAGGCCACTTTCCTGTGCCTAGTGTGGAGGTTGTGGATGAGGTCCACGATCTCTGCACTAGACCAGGCGGGCGCCCACCTCTTGCGGCCCCGGGCAGGCTCCTGGGAGCCGCCAGCCTGGTCCCGGGAAGAGGCGGAGGGCTGGGTGGCAGCGGGTGGCTGGTTCATGCCGTGCCAGGTGCAGGGTCTGCTGGCTGGGTGCTGGCAGGCTTGCACCTGGCACGGGCACAGTAGCCAGCCCGTGACCCTTTAAGGGCTCCGGGGCTGGGAGGGGGGCAGACAAGTTTCCCTGGTGGTGCCCAGAGTGGCCACCAGGGAAAGCTGGGGAGGGCTAGTCTCCCACTAGTTCGAATTAAGTGGCTACACAGCCCTTAATTCGAACTACTTAATTCGAACTAGGCGTTAGTCCTCGTAGAATGAGGTTTACCTAGTTTGAATAAAGCGCTCCGCTAGTTCGAATTAAGTTCGAACTAGCGGTTTGTATGAGTAGCGCCTATCAAAGTTAATTCGAACTAATGTCTGTTAGTTCGAATTAACTTTTTAGTGTAGATATACCCGAGCAGAGTGAAGGCATAGTACGAACACTAGTCTGGGAATCAAATTAATGCATCTGCTGCTACTTAATGTCTTCAATGAAGAGTATGTCTGCCTGGCCTTGCCGTGCAAAGGACACAGCTGGCAGATTAGGCACAAGGTGTTCCTTGTCTACAGTCGCAACATACATCCCCCTCAGATACACTTAGGCACTCTGCCCTATATTGGCATAGCGGCTTATGATCCACTGAATGGCTGAAACCACTTTGCTACACACCTGAACACTCCGCATCAGTGACACAGCATAGTGGATGGGAGGTGACTCCCCCACTCCACTCTGGCCACCTCTAGGTGTATGTGTGGTACCTTCTCTACTTATAGGTATCACTGAAAGTGACACCACCAATGATCCATCACTACCTGGTCCCGGCTCTGCTATTGTTTAGAACCTTGCTTTGCTACGGCCCCACATACAGTCACGTCAAGGAGAGGATGATTTTACCCTATGGAGACGAGCTAACTAATGAGTGTATTTTCGCCCACATCTGCATTTACATATTCCTCTAACCAAACTGGCACTGAAAAAGTACAGGCTATTTAATCCAATCTCTGTACTAACTAGAATTCTACTTGGATATACATCAACAAAGAGCACATGCTATCGAGCAATGTGGGGCAGGCAAGAGGGAAGAGGGTTAAGATGAGCAGGCTTACTTTGAAATTCCTTTGCTTTTGACAGTTTAAGTCAAACTCCTAATCTTATCTGAACATAGTCTGTGAATTTACCCAGGGCTATTTTAAAGTGTCTTCAAAAATCTCTAAAAAACTTCCTAGTGTTGACACTGAGACTTTGTTGAATTACATATAAGAAGAGTTATCTAGACTAATGTGGAAAAAGCTAGTGCAAAACCCTTACTAGTCTAAATATTTTAGTAGACATTTTCTATTTACTCACCTCTAATTTCAAACTTTTCAAAGCTGTTTTCAGCCTGTCATGTTCAGTAGCTTTCAGCTGATCTGGCTTGCAGCCTTATTTTTTTATCTACTTCAACTTTGCACCACAGTAACATCCTAGTTAACATACCAGCATTGGAGTCAGGACAAATTTCTATTTTCTTCCTGCTTCTTCAAGTCAAAATGTAATTTATCATGCCAGAGTTATGGTACAATATATCTAAGAATGATGAACCAAAGTCAGACCTTGTTTAAAAGGATTCAACTCTGATGGAAGTTTCTGGGCCCAATTCAGTGGGGATGTCATACAAGGTGGCAGTGGTGCAAGTTACATATTGGATACAAATTGGAATAAGTTTTTTATGTACCCGTCATAGAAATTGCACGTATGTGGCATTTGTGGATTTACATCAACAACAAAAAGGAGTAAATGATTCATCACCAGTGCAAAAGGAGTGGATAGCATGAAAAATAAATATCAGGATATAAATTTAAGTATAGTTGTTATCCTTTATATTATACCTCCAGTAATTTTTTCCTGCTATGACTTTTTCTAATGCCTTCCAATAATTTTACACATCCCCTAAATGTCACAAAGGTAGAAGTTATAATACTTTATCATTCACACTTATTTTCTAAACAATTAGCCAAATTCTGAACTTTTTAGAGTAGATACACATTACAGTAGCGCACAGTCAGCTTTTATGAAAAAACTGCTTTCTGTCTGGCTAAAGCTTTATCTTATCTTTTACCAGCAAAGAAGGCCCATTCAGCTACCTTGCATTCAATTTTATATACTACTGTATAAATAATTATTACATAGCCCACTCTTGAGTCATTGGCTCTGCTGAAGACTAGTATAATGTCTCCCCCAATGCATGAAATGGCTTATCTAGCAAAAATACCTTCATATTTGACATATATGAGGATACTGACAAGATATGGGCTATGAATCCTGATTTAGAATATCTTTGGAAAATATTTCTCTATGTAAACTTTTAAATAATTTATTAATATTATTATCCAAAGTGCCAACAATATCTCATGGTGAAATACCAGTAGGTAGGTAGTTCTTAAAACAGTATCTTCAGAACAGTATCTACCTTAGAACTCCTGGCTGTTTATTCCCTCACTGCAAAGGAGCAAAGGAGAAGTTATTTGGCTAGAACAGACGATTTACTAAATAATTCATAATACTGCAACTGGATCTATGGAAGTTCTAGAAAGTTTTGCTTATAACCATGTTCCGTGTGTGCAATAGTGTACTGTAGGATATCATCAGCATGAGTCCCATGAAGGACAGGTCTAGAGTCATTTGAAAAGATGACTAAAGTTTCAGTGTGAGGCTCCATATGCATTGCTCAGGCCCAGGCCAACTATGTACTTAAGATTGCCAGATGGTTTCAACAAAAATACCGCACACACTTGACATTTCATCACAATCTACATTACATCTTATTTAGAAAATACCGGACATTTATATTTTCTCATTTATATTTTCTCAATTTGTTTCCCGAACAGAAAGCTCAAATACTGGACTGTCCGATTCAAAACCAGACATCTTGCAACCCTATACGTACTACAGACATTTCTCTTTCTCTTTCAAGCAAATCATGAAAAGGAATGGTATAATACAAAAAATAGCAACAAAAGCCTGCCCACTGAGCTCAGTTATTCGGACGCAGACACAAATGAGTTAAAGTAATTTTTCCCAATCTCCACAGACAGGTTTTGTTCCAAATGTAAACACACTGCATTTTTAAACACAGTTTCTGTGCCACTTGGCTATGTGGCAAAATAAACAAAATCATACAAAAATTTCTCATCTCTAAAAAATAAGATCAGATATAGCAGTTATTGAGGTGGACTCACTGTTTTTCCCTTGTAAAAACAATCATGTTAAGTAATAGTTTGCCAACCTATAGACACTATATTTGTTCTAGAGGGATAGACTTGGCTCAGATTTTTCAGATTTGCTGTTATTTTGTTTTAGAGATATGATCAGGTTTAGTCTGCAATACCAAGTCAGTCATTTGTGCACATATTCAAGTCTTTTCTCACTGCCAAGGAGGTCAGCAATGTCTTACATGAAGCTAAAAGCCAATTTAGTGCTGCCTAGAAATCTGTGATGGTTCTGCTCCTTAACAAAGTCGTCTTAAACACCATCTCCTTGTTTAATCCTTTTTTATAAGGTTTGGACACTTGTTCATTATTACGGAGCTGAAATACAAACAGTGCTAAGAAGATTCCTTTGTTCATCTATGATTTATGGCAGAGCTGCAGTTTTCTAATGAACTGCATAAATGTTCAAATATATAGGGCACTTTTGTTCCAAATGTAAAGATACCATTTAATGTGTAATGCCAGTCACCTTGGTTTTCTTCATCATCAGAAATCTAATCTCAGACTCATGAGCTTAATGCAAGTGCCTCCACTGCCTGATGTAAAAAAAACCATCTCTCTTACCAAGGCTATAGCAGGTTCATGAGTCTTTACTTGGCCTAGCCTCCACTAGAGAGGCAGTGTGCTACACCCAAAAGACAGAGGTTACAAACATAGATCAGCTGGTCCTTTCATTTTTAAGAACTAGCTTTCACTTCCATGTTTAGCCAGGCTTCTGAACCAGTGGTTGTGTGGAACTCTATGCAGTTGTTTCAGCTCTTTGGTACTATTTTACATTTATGTCTTTTTGCAATATTATAGTTTTACTCTTTCAGGAAGAAAATACAGAAAAGGTTTCAGGATTAACCACCGTATGAAATTTTTATTCCTCTAATTTCTTAAAATCCTTGTAGCAAAAGCTACGAAGATCTACTAAGAACATATTGGTAACTTGAAAACATATTAACATGGTGGTTTTCAAACTGGGGTACCCAAGCTCTCTTCAGGGAGTACAGAAAAAAATCCTTTAATGTAGGACAGGCCAGAGTGAGGAGGGGAGTAGGAAGATGCACACTTGCACAGACCCCTCCACACAGACTGTCAGGCAGGGCAAGTGGATGCAGGTGGACCACATGGGCTACTGCCCAGGGCACTATTGTCAAGCAGTAAAGGAGTCGAGCAGGTCTAGGTTTGCCAAGTGTCCGGTTTTCACCCGGATAGTCCAGAAATCGCATCTTCTTCCCATAACCCTCCCCGGAAAATACCGGACATTACAATGTCCGATATTTTCTGCTTTTCCAGCTGGGTGCCCGATGGAAGCCTGGCGGGGGCGGAGAGAGTGGCTGGAGAGGTGGGGCCATGATCGCATTTCGGCGCTGGGAGCCCTCTGCTGGTCGGTTGCGTCTCATTGTGTCTGACATAGGAGTTATGCCTTGGGGAGAACGAGGAGCCCTGTCTGTATTCCTGAGGCAAAATGCAGGACAATGTAGCACTTTAAAGACTAACAAGATGGTTTATTAGATGATGAGCTTTCGTGGGCCAGACCCACTTCCTCAGATCAAATAGTGGAAGAAAGTAATCACAACCATATATACCAAAGGATACAATTAAAAAAAATGAACACGTATGAAAAGGACAAATCACATTGCAGAACAGGAGGGGGATGCGGGGGGGGGGAGGAAGGAAGGTAAGTGTCTGTGAATTGATGATAGTTCACAGACACTTACCTTCCTTCCTCCCCCCCCTCCCTGCATCCCCCTCCTGTTCTGCAATGTGATTTGTCCTTTTCATACGTGTTCATTTTTTTTAATTGTATCCTTTGGTATATATGGTTGTGACTACTTTCTTCCACTATTTGATCTGAGGAAGTGGGTCTGGCCCACGAAAGCTCATCATCTAATAAACCATCTTGTTAGTCTTTAAAGTGCTACATTGTCCTGCATTTTGCTTCAGCTACCCCAGACTAACACGGCTACATTTCTATCTGTATTCCTGAGCACTCTTCAAGCACATGGCACAGCCGTAGTCCGGGGGAGAAGCCCACAGGTACCTTCTGGCTGCGTATTTAAGCTCCCTCCATGGGCTCTTGTCTCAACCAAAACTGACTGGGGTGGGATTTCTGTCTGCTCCCACCGGAAAACTGATAAAAGCTGCACAATCTAATGTAGAATATAAGATGTAGATTGTTGAGATTGTTGTTAATAACGTTTCCATTGGGTGTTAAGCATGGTGTTGGGTTTTTCGGGTTTTTTTGCTGGACAAATTTTTAGCATGTGTGTTTGGTCTTTTTTTTTTAAACCATCTGACAACCCCAAGCAAGCCTGAAGTGCAAGGCTGCAGAAGCCACTTGGGGCAATGGGGTAGGAGAGGGGAAAGCAGTGCTTAATTTGTGCTCCCAAGTGACTGGCCAGGAGCCCAGAGGTGCTAAGTGCTCAGAATACAGGATCACCAGGAGCAGCAGCAGCGCAGAGGGGTGGCAATTTACACACCATGCCACCTTCGTTTCTGCAATGCTGCCCAGCTGGGTGTCCAGCCAGCTGCCAGCGCTCTCTGCTCTGCGTTAGAGCGAGGTAGCTGGAGAGTGGCAGCTGCAGGCCAGGAGTCTGGAAGTGATGGCCAACATTCTGTTGATTCAATCATGCAAATTGCCCTTTTAATAAAGACTAAGAACTGAAAACTGCCAGTAAAATAGAGGATTTGAAAGCCACCGAACAGTGTTAGGCAAATATTTTTTGTTTGTTTTTGTTTTTTTCTGAAGCATCAAATACTTTAACATGCTAAACCGTCTTTCAGAAAGTGTAAAAGGTCAAGTTTTCCATTTTGGGTTCTACAAGTGCATAGAATACCCTTTCCCCCCATATACATCCACCTTTAAAATATTTGCCAACAAGTATGAGAGTCTTTTCAAGGGTATTTTATGTTCCCTCTCTGAGATTGGGAGGCTATACAATAGGTTTTATTATTTCGAGAAGGGTACGCAGCCTAAAAAGTTTGAGAACCACTGTGGTAACAGTCACTGCAGGAAGCTGGTGCACAAATCCTACTAAGTTGTTGAGTCAAAAGGTTGGGCAACTAAGAGTTTACACTTGACTACTGGTTCAAATGAAGCTGCTTTCCAGAGGTCAGCTCACAGGATGCCAAACAAAACAGGAGGCTGAACATGCTGTTCTTCAGCCCAATCAATTCATCTTTGTGCTGTACATTCAAGCACTGACATTTAGAGTGGGTACTGCAACAACATGCCATAACTTGCCATTAAAAATACAAATTATTTAAAAAGCAAGGTCAAGTTCATGAGGAATATAACAACATTTCTTTACTGAACAGCTAAAATGCGCCTGTGCTGAAGCCCCTTTGACATAATTTTGCTTTTTAAGACTATTCAATCTTTGGGTACACCACTCCAAACTTTGTGTTCTAAAATGGCAGTTTTTCTCAGCAGCAAAACAGGAAATGCTGAAAAGAGAGTTGCAATTCTGACATTCCTGGCAAAAACAGAGACCTCCAGGTCCACGCTGTTGTTATTATTATTATGTTCCACTTAATTATCTGCTTTTAACAATAACCTCAGTCTCAGCACTCCCCAGGGAACACTGTGAAAGAAATAGCTGTTTCATTGCTGATTATGGTAAAAAAGTGAAGGTCAACAGGCTGCAAATTCTAAACGTGGGACAGAATATTAATCTGCAAAGAGGCTGAAAAAGTGTCAAGCTTCTGAAGTCCTCCTTACATTTACAATTGTTTGCTGTGCAGATACCCAAAACTATTCCACACATACAAAAATGACAAATATTTTCCAGTCCCAGGTTGCTCTGCCAGTGATAAAAACTCGAAAGTAAATAAGAAAAGCCTTATTAGTGATATTCAAGATATAGAGGGAGTCCAACAACCATCTTTTTAGAAGTGTATCTGAGCTGTCAGCTGCCCTTCTTACACTGCATTAAGAGTCTCCACTAATTCCTGAATCCCACATTACCTTTCTACCTTGATCACAAAAGCCAAGTTTGCAGTCTCTTTTTTTAGGACCTGATCTTTCCCGGATTTGAGTTCCCCCTGCTCACAGAAATTCAGAGCATTCTTCTCCTTTTACAAAAAATCTAGCACACTACAACATGAGGCCCTCAAAAATTTTGAGGAATACTCTTACAAGTGGGTTGCCAGGTGTCCGGTTTTCTACCAGACAGTCCGGTATTTGTGCCCTCTCTCCGGTAGAAAAATTCAGAAGATACCAGACATGAGCAATGTTCATTATTTTCTGAATTTCCCGCTGGGTGCTGGTTGGAAACCTGGTGTGAGCAGGGGAGTGACTCGGAGGCGGGGCCATGATTGGCGCTGGGAGCCCTGTGGTTGCTTGCAAAAGCCGGATGGGGCGGGGCGGGGGCAGTGGCTGGCTCGCCTCCCAGCTGGGAGCCTCTGTTTGCGTGCAGAAGCCGGGCAGGGGGAGTGGCTCTCAGCCACTCCCCCCGCCCCTGCCTGACTTCTACTAGCAACTAGAGGGAGTGCCTGCTGAGGGCGTGGCCTGTTGGACTCCGGCTGCGGCCAGTGGCTGCTCCGCCCCCCCCCCCCCCCGCCAGCTCAGCTTCCCACCCCCTTTCTCCGGCCCCCCCTCCTCCAGACCAGCCCTCCCAGCCCCCGATCCCCCCCCCAGCTCTGCTTCCCACCTCCCCTTCCTCCCAGCCAGTCCTGCGGCCCCTGACCCTCCCCCTTACCCGCCCCCCTTCCTCCCGCCCCCTTTCCTCCCGGACAGCCCCCCCCTTCCTGGCCTGTCCCTCCCCTCCTTCCCCCCCCCCCCCATGAACAAGTGTGTCTGGTATTTTGGGGAGGTCAGCTTATTTCTACCAGCTTAAGGCCTTTAAATGGAAAGAAAACTATTAATTTGTCAAATAATGGTAAATGTCAATGCAACATCTGAGGCAGCATACACATCAGCTACATCAGTGTTAGGTAATCTAGGCTAATGAGTGGGCCCTATGAGTGGAGCGCCTTCATCTCAGTTGGCCACAAGACCAAGATGGTCTCCCATGATAAGGTAGTTTTGGTAACTGCTTGCATACCTAGAATTTGCAGGATGTGCCAACTAGAGTTGTCAGGTGTCCAGTTTTGAACTGGACAGTCCAGTATTTGGGCTTTCTGTCCAGGAAACAAAGTAAGAAAATACCAGACATTTATATGTCCAGTATTTTCTAATTAAGTAAGTTTCGTTATTATCACGAGTATCAGTACGTAGTTGCGTACTGCCTGGCAGGTAGACACTCTGAGCGTGAGTACCAGCCAGGCAGTACGCAACTACACAGTAGAGGAGGAGGAGGAGGAGGGGCCGGGGCCAGATGGAATCCCTGGGGCCAGACTCGCCCGGGTGCCTCACCAGGACTGTATGCAGGACAAGCAGCACCCCGGGACCTGTGTGTGCCCGGGCCAGCCCCGGTCCCTGTCAGCCGGTCCCCGTCGCCCCCCGCCCGGCCAGCCCCGCTCCCCTAGACCAGCCCTGCTTCCTGCTGACCCATTCCCCCCCGGATCTCCCCCGGCCAGCCCTGCTCCCCCGAGTCCCTTCCTGGCCAGCCCCGCTCCCCTTCCAGCCAGTCCCCCCCACCTCCAATCTGAGATCAAGTGTGTCCGGTATTTTTTTCAAACCATCTCGTAACCCTAGTGCCAACTAAACCATAGCAGTGCTCTGATTCGATACAAAGGGAACACACAACTCTCACAGTCCATGTTGAGTGTAATCACTACATACCTCACTTTATGTGCACTTCTTTACATGCATGTCACTTTAGTAACAGAGGTAGAAAAAAAACTATGCCGATGAAAAGCAGCAGAATCTGACGACCTTGTGCACGGGCAACAGTAAACAAAATGTCTTGTGGGCCACATAGAGATGCATGTGGCCTTCGGGCTGCAGGTTGCCCACCACTGAGCTACATGAATTCATCACAAAGGAATTAATCACAGTCATAGCTATTCCAACAAACAACACATTCCTGGAGATGGAAGATTCCTACATTATATCAGCTCTCAATAGAAATTATAAAAATAGATCCTCAGTAGACTCTGCCAACCGTTAACAGCTTGCTGAATATATTTGTGTAAGAAATGAAATCCAATAACAACCATTATGTAAACATATTATAAAATCTTTGCATGAATAATAATGACAGCAATAAGATAATCACCACCTTTATTTTATATAGCATTCTTCATACAGCACGAAAATATCATAACATGCTTTACATGTAAAACTTACAAAATTATCCACATTAAGAATAAATAAAATTGTTTCACTATGAAAAAAGAGTACTATTATAAAACAATCTTACCTAACAATCGAACAAGTCCACTTCAGCCTGTGACCTACCAGTTTGCAGACATAAAATAGAAACATATGCACTAGAGCTGTGTGAAATTTTCATTAAAAAAACAAAAACTGACATCCTTCAGCGAATTCTTGCATGAGGGGTCTTCATTAAGGCTGCATACGTAACTCAGCTACCTTTCTGAGATTAATTCTGGGATTTCCTTATTTTGGAAAGTTTGATTTTGCAACCTTGAGTGTGTTCATGTGATGTAATATGTGAGTAATTTATAGCTGGCTTCATTGTGTAAGATGAGAATTTTTAATGTACAATTTGCACCTAAATATACAGAACTCTCTGGTCCGGAAACATCCATGATCTGGAAGGACCACAGATATTCCAGAAGCAGAGTGTCTTGGTGCACTTTTGGGGGTGTAGAGGCCAGGAGCTGAACATGACGTGGGGGGGCAGGAGCTGTCATGGTGATGGGTGGGAGCTAGTGTGTGGCTCAATTGGGCTGCGGGGGAGGGGAAGCTGAACGTGCAGCTCAGCTGGGTGCTGGGGGGGCAGAGGTGGCTGCTCAGCTGGGGGGAGCCAGGAAACCTAGTGGGGGGAGACAAACTGGGGCGGGGCAGCAGAAGGGGGCAAGAAATGACCTTCTCTGGTTCAGCATAATCCCTCATTTGGGACCAGATAGGTTCCACGGGTGCTGGACCAAGGAGGTCCAACCTGTATTGTCAAAAGAACATTTCCTGCTAGTCTGGATTTTGGATGGGAGGTTGGCACATGGAAGGATCTCACTTTCGTGAAGTGGTCTGCAGAGTGACAAAATAGATGTAGGGCATTGCCACATTGCTGCCCAGTACCCTTTTATGTCCCATTGCTTGAGCTACACTTTTTCCGGGTTGCGTATTCTTTCTGAAGCCATGGCTATTGACTATTACCACTGCAATTACATTATACTTTAGGGTAGGGGTTTGGCAAAAGTGCCTCCGAGGGCCAGATCTGGCCTGCCAAGAGGACTGATCCAGCTCTCAGAGATCCTGCTGCTCCCCTACCCCCAGGCCAATCTGGACTTAGAGATGGGGAAGCACGCGATGCTTCGAATCGACCCTGGTGGTTGACTCTAAGTGCTGCAAGTCCGAGAGCAGGGAGTGAGAGACTTCATACGCACCCCCCCCCCACCACCCGCAGGCCAATCAGGGGGTGAGAGGTAAGTGTGCAAAGTCTCCTCCTACCCTGCCCCTGCCCTGCAAGGAGTGCGCAGCGCGTAGACAGGGGCAGAGCGGAAGGAGATATCCCATGCTCCCCTTGCCCCCAAGCCCTGATTGGCCTGGGTACGGGGGGAACATGCAAAATCTACTCCCACCCTGCAAGGGCCGCGGCACTTAGAGTCAACCACCAGCTGCTGCTCAGCTGGCAGGTGACTTTAAGTGCGGAATTCCTTTGCAGGGCGGGGCAGACTTTGCATGCTCCCTCTACCTCCAGTCCCTGATTGACCTCCCACCTCCAGGGGCACAGGCATCTACAGGGAACCCCCGGTTGTTCAGGGTCTGTGGGCAGGGAAGCACCGAAGTGTCTCGTCCTCGTCCGTTCTGCCTAAGGCCCCTGGTCAAATTTCTGATGTGCCCCCCAGTCAAAAATTTTTGTCCACCCCTGTTTTAGGGGCTAGTATTCAGACCCACATTCACATGATTATTGAAATAAACATTGAGTATGAACTGTTAGAAAGAGATTCATCTTTAATAACAGTTTAAACTTTTTACGGTGGATTTATCGTTCTGAATCATCTCAAAGTGGCTGGGGAAAAGCATGGGGCCTGGCAATGCCCCTCCACGGCGGATGGGGGAAGAACTGGGGTTGATGTCGTCTCGGCCCTGCCCGACAGCTTGGAGGGGGGTGAGGAGCCGGGACTGCCTACCACAGAGGGGAAGAGGGGAGTTGGTGAGCATGTCAAGTAAGGGGCACAGATCCCTAGTACAATTAAATAATCCATCCCACAGAAGTAATAATTAGTTAAACACAGGTAGAACCAAGTAAAGCAAACTTAACTTAAATGCAGAATTAAATGAGTGATAAGATAGTAATACTCCCTATGTCAATAGGCAATGAGTTCCACCCAGAACTGAACTTGCATAGCGGTGAAACAAGCAATAGCCAAAATAATGCATTTTGTACTCTGGCTGAATACTCAATCCAGTTATGTGTTGGATGAGGTGGATCTCAAGGCATTCCACTCCCCACTAATCATGAATGTGAATCTTTTTTCTGGGTAAACACCATTAATCCTGACTTTCAAGGTACAAAGAGAGGAACATGATGTGTCAATCCAAATTACAAGAGGGGGGGCAATAATTTTAATAGCTCTTTTTCTTGAACTCCTTACAAGCCTGTTTATGCTGCAGGTGTTATCTGTCTTTTATCAATCACTATCAATTATGTACAACACATCAGTTTGGAATTCCAATTTCTCCTTCAAATACCAGCAAGCTAAGCCGCTCAACTGAGATTTAAGAAAGTACTCAGCTTGAAACTCCCTGGAAAAGACAGATACGTGTTTTGAAAAATTCAGTTATAATAACAATTACAATTCTCCTGGATTGGCAGTCTCTGTGAGCATCTGAACCTGAATTTAGAAATTCTGAAGAATGCTATGAAACAATATTCCTGCTACTGTATGAAAATAGGAAATTAATTGATTGCAATCAAGTACTTCAACATTAAGTAGCCAAAAAAAAAAGGCTATCACAAGGACATTGCCTCTTGCAATTTATATAAAGAAAATATAAGCAGAGGTTGCATATCTGGCCTGCTTAAAGAGGCAGTGGAGAAGTATAAAACACAGTCAACTGGTTTTCATACCTGGGTACATTATTTTGTTTTGACAAAAAGTAAACCTTCCAGGATATAACTTGGATATTTGCTGAGGGAACAAATGCTGGATTCATTGTTATTAAAAATAAAGACACATGTTCTGAAGGATTTAAATATTTACATTTCTCCTAAACAAAGGACAGGATTCCCTGAAAGCCAAAAGAAAGAAAACAAATGGGTGTGACTTGCCCAACACTAATTTGTAATAGAAAACACTGGGAATCTCTCTTGTGTATGTGAAATCCTGGCCACTGCCCATTTGGTTTAGAACTGACTTCATCCAGAACTATTGCTATCCTAATGAATGTTTTTATTACAGGCATTTCTATATGTGGTATATTGATAAGTGATACCTTCATTGTCATCAGCATCAGTTTTCCACAACCTTACTGTCTAGTACTCAAACATCCTAGCCTATTTCCCAGTACCTAAATTACTGCTTACCTGTAGGCCCAATCAAATGCCCACGTAAATAGGAATCTTTTATTGATTTAAAAGGATGTTGGATCCTAGGTGCAGCTTAGATGATGGACATGAGCTGGGCAGTTCGTGTTAGCAGCAATTAAATCCTGGTCAAGCAAAGCACTTAACCATGTGAGCAGTCCCACTGACTTCAAGGGAATTACTCATGCACTTAAAGTTAAGGAAGCAGTACAGTACTGCCAATCTTCAGCATTCCAAAATCATGAGTTGGACTCCTCCCCCCAAAAAATCATGCAATTGGCTTAAAAATCATGAGACGATTTTCTAATGATATATTTGTCTGTCTTCTGGTGTCTGAGCTTTTTACTCAGCATTCAGGCCACTTATAAAAGCTTTTCTAAACAACCACAAAAGCTAGAAATGTACTTTCTTTGTGAAAGGAAAAATGAGATTTGTATGCAATCTCTTGAGCATAACAACAGGGTCTTAAAACAAAACAAAACAAAAAACCCACCAACCACCTCACCAAATAGAGCAAAGCTTGCGTTAGAACTGCAAATGTTGGCAACACTGTGACACGTGTCAATAGATTGCTGGATCAGGGTCTTAGTGCATAACTCAATGACCCATGGAAGATGTCACAGAAGGAAACTAATGACACTGTCCAAAGAAGCACTTCTCTGCTTAAAGTAGTACACTTCTTTTGGAGATGCATCTCCTGAAAAAGAGGTGTGTGTCAGCATGTGCGGGTGCAGGTTTGTGTGAGCGAAGCAACACAAGAAGAGATGGATGAAGAAGAAGTAAACCATGAAAATGGGAGCCCTGATGTTATCTCACATAATTTTCCCATTGAGAGTTTTGTGAAACAAAATTAAAAAGCATTTGTGTCACTCACCCTACCCCTGGTACCTTCATTCAGAAGCATGTGGGGAGATACTGTGATATGTGGATCAGCGGACATTGCTTGGTGAAACTTCTCAACTGAGGTGTATTGCACACATGTGTACCTATGTGTGGACTATACATATGGCTAGCCCGCATAGAGGGAGTATTAGTTAAATAGGCCTTGCTTAAGTCTAGCACCAAAATAAAATAATTTGTTCATCCTAGCTAACTATGTAATGGGAGTCCAGGGCACAGGTGAATTGTGGTAGCATTCTGGAGGGGCACTGCCCCTGTGCCTCTACCAAAATGTTTATTGCTGAATGGGTTGCCTCCAAAAGCTCCCTCCCTGCCTCTTTGGGTGGCCCTCTCTGCACCCCTTTCTCTTACAGGCACCTATGGTCTGGGGAATATATTGGAGGGCTACATTTGAGAGAGAGAGAGAGAGAGAGAGAGGTTCAGAGAATACTAGAACTGGCTCTGTAGAAAAAAGGTCCTTGCTCTATTGGAACTAGAATACTTTAACTTTTAACATTTCTTAATCACACATGGGAAATGTAAAAAAAAAATCTGTAATTTTCTGTAATAAAAAGGCATGGTTTGTAAAAAAAAAAAAAAAAACTTTACAAAATCAAAAATAAAATTATTTCACAGAAACACTAAAAATCCTCTTAGAACAGTATTAATGTTAATATTACTCCAAGTTTTTGGAGTGCAAATATTACACCTGGTGTTTCTGATCATCTGTTTTCATTTTCTCACCGGAAAGAAATGCAACAAGTAAAAATATCAATATTAGCTGAAGTAAATTATATTTATTATATTTTCTCATTATTAGTAATACTTGAAATATGATTAATAACGGAGAAAAAGAAGTTTGCTTTTCAGAATAATATTTATTAAGCTGCACACAGCCTCTCTTTGGCAGATGGGGGGGAAGGGGAGGCTTGCCACTCTGAAGCCAATGCAATTTAGACATACAGCTGCTTTTTCCCAACCATCAGCAGCACATCTCCCCACTTCTTCCCAGAAAGCAGAAGAAAGATGGAAAGAGTTTAATGGGTCAGCTTGTTACCAGCAGAGCAATGTGAAGAAGCTTGCATATCCCCTGGCCCCAAGCAGAGCTGTTAAACCCTCATTTATTAGCATACTAAATGTACATCCTAAAACTTCAAACAAAGAAAAGGCAGGGAAGTAAAGCACTCTTCTAGTTTCCCAAATCCTTTGTCTCCCTGAATGGTGACTCAGTGAGGGGCAGAATGAAACAGCAGGGGAAATAAGCTTGACTGAACCAAAATCCTTAGCAGTATGAATTCTACGATGAATTCCAATATAAAGTGATGTTAAAAGTCCCTGACATTAATGATCAACTGAGCTCTCATAACAAATTTTAAAAAATGATTATGCCCTTTTCTTGCTTTATACTATTTTTTTCTAAATCATAGTTATAGTCTAAGAGAAAGCACAACCTGACATTCCTGATATACACAGACTTCCATTTTTTTATTGCCATACAACATGCAGTGCTTGTGTTCACACAGACTTCACCCTACATCTGCAGTAATGTAGGCATCCTCAAGGAATTAGTTGTCATTTGCTGAAATCATGTTTGTTAGAACAAATTAATGAAAGAAGCTATTCTTTAAGTACAGGTTGAACCTCTCCAGTCCAGAACTCTGGTCCGGAAACATTGATTGTCCGGCATGATTTTAGTTAACCGGATGTCCACTTTTCAGGGTGTGACTAAGTTTTCCGTAATCCCATAACATTTGTTTACAGCTATCAGTCCTAGCTCTCAGTGTTCCCTGCTGTTATTAAACTCTAATTTACCCCTAAATGTCCTCTAACAGCCCAGTAAGCAGTGGAAGTGCTGGTAATGCTGATAGACAATATTGAACTTCTGTGGGCCAGAAAATGTTCTGGTTTGGAACTGGTCAGGTCTCAAGGATGTCTGACTAGAGAAGTTCAATCTGTAGTGGCTATACAAAGCCAAATTGAGCACCAGAAACAAACTGATACATTTATTCATTGGACTTTTGTTGTTGTTGCTTTGTCTTTTGTTTCAGATCTGTCTGTTGCCATGTGGAAATTATGGCTATATGGTCTCATTAGAAATCTCAGAGAAAAGTATGTACTGGTACTAAAAGTTCAAGTCTCTTTCTTGGAAAGACTTCTCTGTAGGGCTGGCCTGAATTGGCGGTTGCCTAGGGCGCCATGCTTTAAGGGGTGCCAAATTAGACGAAAGTGATACTTTTTCTCTATTTAAAATATATTAATACAATATCTCTTATAAACAAAAGTATCAAATATTTTATTTGTAAAACAATGCATCATTGTCATGTCAGAAGTTGAGTTATGTTATATATTTCACATTGTGGAGCATGGCTATGTGTGTAAATATAGTTAAAATGTGTCACGGCATCGCTTCAGAAGAGCTCCATCTAGGTTTGCTGCCTGGGGGAAGGGTATGGCAGTTCAATCATTCTCAGTAGCCCAGTCCTGGCCAATCATGCAGCGGAGTCAATGTTGCTTGCCTCGTAGTGAAGGCCAGTCAGTGACCATCAAGAGCTCTTCAGTTATGTTACAAGCTGTGATCTTGAGGACACTATGCCCACAAAGAATCTGTACAGGCTGAATGCCTCTAGTTCGGACCTGAATATCTCTAGACTTCAGGACCTGACCAATGATGAACCAGAGAATTTGCAGAACCACGTGAGGTCAATATTGTCTAGCAGCATTACCAGAACTTCCACTGCTTACTGGGCTCTTAGAAGACATTTAAGGGTAAATTAGAGCTGAATAACAGCACAGAACACTGAGCACCCAGGACTGGTGGCTGTAAACAAATTTTATGGGGCTGTGAGAAACTTGGCCACACCCATGATAAGTGGACAACTGGGTACCTAAAATCATGCTGGACCACAGATGTTGCTGAACCACAGAGTGCCTGAATAGAGAGGTTCAACCTGTATTGTGCTTGACTTAAAAACATTTGGTAAGAGGTTTTAACACGACTGTAAAAGGAGAATCACATTTTTACATTGTTCGTTCTGAATACCCGATTAAAAAAAGGCAACATTTCATTCTACACTTCTTGTTTTTCCTTTTTATTCAGTGGGGGGAGGGGCAGTAAACAATTCATAGTTCGCTTACGGCGCCAAAAACACTAAAAAAAAAAAAGAGATCCCAGATATGTGTCCCATTCATCCCCTCCCCAAATGATTACCTATCCCAGCCATCCAGTTACCATCTCCCTCTGCCCTACCAGTGTTCCTCACCACCAACACACTTTCAGGCCTCTTCTTCCCCCATTCGCTTCCAGTATCTCAAGCATCCAGCCCAGCTGGAAATGTAAAAAAGGAAACCTGTAACACCTGGGAAAGGTCACTTTGGTAGCCTTACCTTTCTCTATGATAATTAGTTCTGAGATTTTGTTGGTGGATTGGCCTCAGGCATTAAATTCTTTTCCTTTAGTTTTTTTTTCTGTTTATACGCTGCATAGAGAATTACACGAAAAGAACCTTCCTAGGCTTTCTAAAACTCATACATAAGAGAGGATATTTCCTGAACTTTTAGGAACACTACTCTGGTTTTTCAGAATGATCTGCAATATAGTCTTTAATTTATGAAATGCCAAAGAAAACACTTAATAAAATGTTCTCATTAGTTAAAGGGCTAAGAGAGTGTTAAAGGAAATGAGCCAACTAGCAAAACAAGCATGGTCTGACAAGCTGCAGATGCCCCATTGAGAGCAACAACTTCATGCAAGCAGCACCTGTAGTACAGCTAACTGTTCAGTGTGAGGTCTAGTCACCGTCTGCCTAAAAATCCACTTTCATAAATTCTGCATGGAATGACTAGGCATCCACTCCAGCCATTAAATAACACACTCCACTGGATTCTCCCCCCCCTCCCCCCACACACACTATTGCTTTTTAAACACTGGTAAACTCAACAAGTGGGAATGAGGAAAATAATAGTGTGGGTAAACTTCGGAGAAATAGGAGTTACTGTCAGTCTCTTTGAGAGTTTAAGTTCATGGCACTTTGTAGACCTTCTAAAATAAACTATCGCAGAGCTAGAGTACAGTGTTCACATCCCAGAGAGATTTCTGAAAGGGCACAGTGCATGGCCTCCAAAACAATCTGTATGTGGAGTTTTTAATAACTACAAAGGTTCAAATGACAGATATATGTAATTTTACTTCATGTGTCTCTTTTTATTTTAACCCATCATACTTCCCTGTGCATTTATACAGTGCAATGTGACTTAGAAACCAAATTGTGTGTACATCCCCTGTCCACAGTCAATCCAGCACTGTGGCAGTCCCTCTTCCACTAGGAAGTGACCTGACCTTTTGGCCAGATCATCAACTGAGTCTTCCCTCTTCAGGGATAAGAGACCAAAATATAAGCATCCAACACCCGCCCATCCCCCAGCAAAAGGAAGAGACTTCAGCTCCCTTCTTGTCCCTGTGGGATATGCACCCTTGTCTCGGGGTTTCCCATATCTCTACCTCCCACTCCTTATCTCCAGGGGAGAGGGGAAGGAGAAGAGATTGTTCCCACTTCAGAAGAAGGTGGTTGGTGGGGAAGCTCGGGCCTTCCCAATCTACCAGGCTCTGATTCAGGACCCTATGAGTAGCAGCACTATCAGGCACCCAGCAATGCTCTGGGCTACCTTAATGGGCTACCTCCTACAGCATACTTTTTCAGTCCAAGAGCCGCATAGACAATACAAATGAATGGCTCCTTCCTCATTAAGGGCAAGCTAGTTCCTCCTCTTGGACCTGGGGTAGCTGCTATATGCAGACCTTCCCCTTTTGCCTGCAGCAAGGGCTCCCTCATACTCTTACTCGGGAGCTCTTCAGATACATCCTATCCCATCTGCTGTCTGTCCTCCTTTCTGAGCTGTCTGGCTTCCCTTTAAACTCCTCCATGTAGAGAAGTTTCAATGTATACATTGCAGTATGAAAGCCTGCAGTACTTTAAGAGCAGAAATATCATAATAATAACTACAAGGATAACACTCATGGCCTGATGGAAAGATACCTATCTCTGCAGATGATGAAATATGATTAGATAATCTCAACAAAATTATATTATATAAGAAGCATGTCACTGTTTGATTTTACAGCCTTTAAGCACAGTTTCATAATGACCGATTAACTAAAATATTCTTAAAAGCCTGACTGAAATTATGCACCGAAGCAACACACAACTACCATGCTTTGCTAGTTTTTTTGTCTGAATGATATACTGAAACAATCTGAAAAGAGGCATGCCATGAAGTGAATGTCAAAAACAAACTAACAGTGTACTCCTTACTAATTACTTACAGCAGCTTCTCTCTACTTCCCTGTTAAGAGACTTAATTATAGCAGGAGAGTAATTTAGCATGCCTGTTTATCTAAATTATGCCAGAGTCTCTAATATATTAGAAAACAGATTTCCTGGAGGAGAGTGAAGGGCCTTTCCCTTGGACAATTTCCATTATTGTCAGCCTGCTTACTTTTTCTCCTCAGATTTTCATCAGCTCAAGGAAACAAGACTATCTATATAAAATCTCTGCCAAAGCACTGAATTGACTTTCCTCTCCCATGAGGCAGAAGCTCCTCTGTTCAAGGCCACAAATTAACCACAACAACAGATGAAGGCTCTGTGACGGCCACACCTTCAAGAAATCTCACAGACATACATAAATGCACAAATGCATTCCAGTACAATAATAGCACTGACCATAAGTCAGTATTATCAAGTTCAGAGGAGCATATTCAGAAGTAGGGTAGTCAGATGGTTTCAACAAAAATACTGAACACACTTGACATTATATCACAATCTACATTACGTCTTATTTAGAAAATACAAGACATTTATATTTTCTCATTTATATTTTCTCAATTTGTTTCTAGAACAGAAAGCTCAAATACTGGACTGTCTGGTTCAAAACCAAACACGTGGAAACCCTCTTAAGATGTTCAATAAGTGGTGTCCCAATCATTTGAAGTCAAATCTGTAATGAGGGATCATTATAGGCAGAGGCAGTAAACACAGGATCTAAGGCCTTCTGCTT
Source organism: Pelodiscus sinensis (assembly GCF_052426305.1). Taxonomy (NCBI): domain Eukaryota; kingdom Metazoa; phylum Chordata; order Testudines; family Trionychidae; genus Pelodiscus; species Pelodiscus sinensis. The sequence goes on from NC_143053.1 coordinate 155,190,577, forward strand.
CTCTTTTTACTACTGAAGTAGACAATGATTAATCAAGACTATATTGTTTTCCTTTAGTATTGTGGTGTTTAGTTTTGTGATAACATCTGAAAACATTTTTGTTTCATCTTTGAAACAATTTGCCAAAACAAGGCCTTAAACTTAGCTGATATAAATTTAATGTTTCTCAGGGCAAATCTGCACTAAAACACTACCTCAGCGCAGCTGCGCCATCAAGGGTGTGTCTAGACTACATGCCTCCTTCGACGGAGGCATGTAGATTAGCCAGATCGGAAGAGGGAAATGAAGCCGCGATTAAAATAATCGCGGCTTCATTTAAATTTAAATGGCTGCCCCGATCTGCCGATCAGCTGTTTGTCGGCAGATCGGGGGAGTCTGGACGCGATGCCCCGACAAAGAAGCCTTTCTTCATCGGCACAGGTAAACCTGGTTTCACGAGGCTTACCTGTGTCGATGAAGAAAGGCTTCTTTGTCGGGGCATCGCGTCCAGACTCCCCCGATCTGCCGACAAACAGCTGATCGGCAGATCGGGGCAGCCATTTAAATTTAAATGAAGCCGCGATTATTTTAATCGCGGCTTCATTTCCCTCTTCCGATCTGGCTAATCTACATGCCTCCGTCGAAGGAGGCATGTAGTCTAGACACACCCCATCATAATTGCTCCAACACCAGAAGAGGTGGAAGGTATGTCTCCCGCTGACAGGTCTGGTGTGGACAGCGCTTAAGTTGATGTCACTTGTGTCACTCACAGGGATTGCTTTTTCATAACCCCTGAGTGATGTAAGTTATACCGACTTACTCCGTCATATAGAGCAGCCCCAAGTATCATTTTTTTTTACTGTTGGGCACTGCTCTACATTAAAAAAAAGTTTCACTCCTGAGAAATATATGCAACAATACAAATATCAGTTACTTTAGGTTTCTGCCAACGTCTACCACCAAGGATGCTAATACAAAGTTAGCCTTGTCAAAGTACCAGTTGCAGAGACAATGTGTTTCGATGAAGAATTCAATCCCTTTGGCTTTGGTAACCACAGCACAGCTACCATTTTAAGCAGCCTTAAGTGGTAGTTTATCTGAGTCAAAATTATTTATTAAGGTTTCTTCCCACACAGACTTATCCATGTACTTACCCTTATGCATTTGAGAGGGAGGGCTGGCAGAATGGAACTCAATATGAATACAGGGCAAAGATCAATAGGAAAACATGGCTAATTCATTTGTTTTATAATGCTATATCATAAAAAATTGAATTGTATAGTGTGCAGGTCATTTTTATAAATTTTAACTTTTTTAAAGTAGCTGTATTTTTAGAAAGTTTTTTAAAGTATATAGTGTCTGGCTTAGAAGGGACTTAGAATGGAGTTACAGTAACGAGAGAGTGCATTCCCTCAGATAGGTACAAGATGAGAGAATTTATCCCCATCACTGCAGGGGAGTATTCTACAAATTTGCAGGATCACTACAACAGCTGTGCCACTGTACGTATCAGGCATATCACACCATGGGAGAATTGCTGACAGTGGCACTACAAAGGAAAATGACTGCTTGCCTCCCAGCCATGTCAGTGGTACACTAAACAGAGATCATCAATTGGTTTCTTACTAGACAAATTTCAGAGAGATGGGAGCTGAAGGGGAAATGGGCTAACACAAAAATCAGAGCATGGGGGTCACTACTAGCATTGCATTCACTTCATATATTAACTGGTCATCCCCATTTTCTTTAAGAAAGGTTGTAGCCACATGTATCAAAGCAAAATTAGGTTCATACTGTATAGTTATTTCCCCCTTCTGTTTGGCAGTGAGATCTTGATCAGTTCCCATTACACTGGGTGCCTCATCATGAAAAAGGCCTACTCAGCAAAAGGAACATGACTTTGGTATAATTTGTGTCTAATGATATATTCTAGTAGGTTTTGGACTTCTCCACTTCAAGGTTACACACAGAAAAAGAAAACTATCCTACAATTTAATAAAATAATTTTAATGGTATTTCATTCCTCCTTTCACATTCAAGTACCATAAAGCAAATACACATGATTTCCTGTGGGTATCCCTACAGTTGGAATTATACATTAGACACACTCCAATACAAATGTAAAACAATGGACTATTATGTATCTATTTTCACAGGAGCTAAGGCTGCCTTAGTATATTTTAAAAAAATGTCAATGAACAGCTCCTGGAACCCTTGCTATTATATCGAAATATAATGGGCTCGCTATTCTGACATCCTTGTAAACCTCATTCCATGAGAAGTAAGGGACATTTCGGAATAGCAATTTATTTTGAAATAAGTGCTGTGTAGACAGCGCCAAATTTCGAAATAAGTTATTTCGAAGTAAGATCAAAATAAGATACACAATTTGAATAGCTTATTTCGACCTTCGGTGCAATGCAGACACACCCCAAATGTGATGAATATGGTTTGCTGGAAGTTATGATAATCTAAAGATGATTTGAAACATCAAGGAGTTGAAATTCTCAATACTGAAGAGATCTGAAAACTGAAATTTCATTCTCTCTTGGGAACCGAAAACCTCCCAGTTGTGTTTGACTACAAACAGAGCAGAAAACCTTTTGGAAAAAATACCATATAAAGCTTTTCTTTGTCATCAGTAGGCAGCTTGTTTTAGATTTAGAGTTCTTTCAAGCAATTAAAGCATATAAAAAGCCTTCAAGCAACCCCAATGCGGGTTCTTTTTGGGAAGACTGTAGTTTGAGGGGAAGAGGGGGATATGCAGGCATAAAACAAGAGCTATGTTTAGAAATACCACAACCCTACATATTCTTCTTAAAGTACATAGTGAGATGCATAATGGCATTTCAACATGTTCAGTAATGTGTTTGTGGTTCTCACAGATAGCCCAGTAAGCAGGATGTTTTTTGTCTTAAAGTTTTTACAGTAACAATGTTTAAACAAGCAAGACTGAACACTGATGAAAAATGAGAGCATCGGATAAGGCTCTCGAGTGACAGTAGAATGATCCACTGAAATCTGGTTTTCATTTACAGATGTATCACAGTTTTTCCAGAGTTATTGTGTAAGGAGCTGTCTGTTTTAAGGGTGATGATCATAATTCCACTGAAGTGAATGAAAAAATCCGATTAACTTCAACCGAGGCAGGGTCAGGTCTTTAATGAGTAAAGATCAAAGTCTGATTAGTTCTTTGAGGATCAACACAGATTTCTGTACTGAAGTGTTTCCATTCAATATATTATGGCTTCAAGGGTATGTCTACACTGCATGGCTATTTGGGTATCTCGAAATAGCTACCCCATATCTATACAAGCTGCCTGTTGTTTCAAAATATTTTTCGAAATGATGGGCACACTATTTCACCATCCCAGTAAACCTCGTTGCACGAGGGATAAGAGATGGCTTGAAATAACGTATTATTTTGAAATTTGGCACTGGGTAGATGTGCCAAATTTCAAAATAAGCTATTTCAAAAGTTTCGAAATAGGATATGCAATTTGCATAGCGCAAACTGCGTATCTTATTTTGAGTTTAGGGTGCTGTGTAGACGCACCCTAAGCCTTTTAGTATAGAGAAACTGAGCCTGATTCTCCTCTCACAGCAATGTACATCAATAGAAACTCCCTTGAAGTCAGTAGAATTAAAGGGGATAAGTGAAAGGAGAAACTGGGTCCACTGTATCTTAACCTTGTGTGTGATGCTGAGGACTTCACAGTCTTCTGTCCAAAAGACTCGCTCCAGTTTAGAGATTGAGATTTAAGTTCACTCATTTTGGCATGGTGTCTATGTGGATACAAGGGAGTGTACACACATTCCAAGGCAGCTCTGCGTGGGTCATTCCCAACTGGAGAGGGTATCACCCTGCCTGGAGTTCTGCTGAGAAGAGAAGCTTCAGAGTTGCCAACTCTTGTAATCTTATCAAAAATCTCATCATATTTGGTATATAACTCCTTTGACCTACAGTGACATAATTGCCTAAGAATATCAGATTTCATGTAAAAAACCCCAGAAAAGTAAGTTTCTAGCCCTCATGATTGTGAAGATAAGTTTGAAGGCAATGACCCATATTAGCTTAAAAATCACAGAAACCAGAATGCACCTACAGAGACCTCAACATTGGTTATTTTTAATATGTCACATTTTAAGCTAAACTCACAATTTTAGAACATTTGGGGTTGACAATACGGCAGCTTGGGTATGGAACCAGACAGCATCTGCCCAGAAAACACTCTGAATCAGTGTGTTCCCAGCCACACTGGTCATATTCTCACCCCCACCCAATATTGCTGAGTTTGTGGCTATGCCAGCTGGCTGAGAGCCTTTCAGAGAGCTGGAGTTATGGACGCCTCACCCCATGTAAGAGATCCTGGGGCAGACTTTGTGTTAGTGGGAGCACTGGATTACATCCAGCCCAGCTGAGCAAGATGTACAACACACTGATCTGGAGCTGTAAATCAACACGACCATCAGCACTGGTAGGCTATCCCCAGAGCCAACAATGCTCTCCACTAGAATTACAAGACATGAGGAAGTAAAGGCAAACAAGCTCCACCCTACAAAGAGACCATATTTACTGCCTAGACTTAATTTCCTTTCTTAAATAGGCAGTTGAAAAAGCCCTATAAAGGAGAGGAGAATCTGAATTAATAAAGGTATGTACTGTCATTCTTTGAACAAATAATTGAGGTAATTGTTATAATTTATTGCAAGGAAGCAATTACCCTCTAGGCTTGCATGAAATACACAATTACATGATTCAACAATACTCCATGTACTAATAAGAACAGCACCCCAGCTTTCTTTTTGTTTTATCCACACATACAGTAAGTATATAGGCCTGCATTATTTTATTCCTCATTTTCCTTGTCATGGCCTTGGCAAACATGGAGGGAAACAAAGGTTTTTACATTTGTCACACTGAAGTAAAGACTGATTACCTTTACCCTAGAGTAATTGTGTATCTTCAAAGGACTGTAGTTACTGTGAATCCCATTATTGGTGTGCATGTTCCTCCTGAGTATTAGGCTGGATTTTTTTTTTTAATAGGAGTGTCCAACAGGGCAAGCATGAAACCTGTTTGCTCTGTCATAAGGGGCAGAAAGGCAATGACCCTGCCTCAGTTTTCCCCCCATTCAAAGCCCACGTTACAGAAGGAATGGAGATCCAGACTGAGTACATTATCATGAAGAACCAGTTACTATAGAGTAGGTAAGTATCCTCGCTTCTTGGAGTACTTGTCAATGTCAACCCCACTGTAGGAGGATGGTTAGCAGCATCCCCTCAGGGTGATAGCGATGAGGAGTTTCAGCTGCCTCAGTCAGAAAGAGACTGCAGACTTATTCTCTGACCTGCCAGCTAAATCTGGACATAGGGTTTGACAAATGTCAGTGAATAATTCCACATTCCTGCCTCATAAATTCCTAATATTGGCAAATTCCTGTAGCTGGTGGAGGATACTGCTCAAGTTCTGGTGGGGTTAGCCTGAATGTTTGGTGAGAGAGGTACTCCAGACAACTAGTAACATGCTGAGATGCACTTAATGGCTATTTCAATATCCTATGCAATGAGATGACCTGTGATTTACAATTCCTGGCTACGACTGGATATAGATGGGTGGAGTAGAAAGCTGTAACAGTACTTCAAGCTTTCCAGAAGTACCTCTTAACGTTTCTCTAGTTTTAAATATGGGCTGATTGGTATCTAGTATTTGCCAGGGCCCCTTAGTTGGTTCAAATAAGCCATCACTGAGGAGGAGAATGACCATGGCTAGGACTCTTGCAGTGAATATTGCATACCATGGCGTGTATAAATTCAAAATGGAGTCTTGTAAAACAAAATGGAATCTTTGGGTTCTTGTTCAAAGGTTTCCCGCCTTACAGTGCCCTATCCCCATTTTCCCGCCTAAATCACCTCTGCACTCCTCCCTGTTAAGGGCTCGGGTTCTGTTAAGGGCTCGGGTTCTTCTCTGTTCTTCCCCTTATTCCTGTGAGAAGTTCCAGCATGCGTGGACTTATGGCCTAGGGACTATCTATACTGACCTGATCTACGGAGTCTCCATTGAGTACTTGGGAAACCTCTCCGTACTAGTTTGGGACTGGATTTATGGACTGTATTGAGACATTTTACCACCGCGTCCCTGAGTGGATCTTCACATGGTCGAAGGATTCGTGAAGCTCTCCAGCAGCGCTGTCCACCACCGAGGTGAGGGTCCTCTTCCCTTCGGGCATCACCTTCGACAGAAAGGATTCGCCTCGTGGTACCTCCCTGTCAGTCCTCCCCAAGGGCTTCCAAATAGCCTACAGGTAAAAGGTCACAGGCTTCCATCACCGCCTCCGCATTGTTGTAAGATCTCCCCTTGTTGTATCGGGTTCGTTTTCTATCTTCCTTCTTTTCAGGATAAGGTGGGGTCGTTCAATTCAATGTACCGTTGCCTTTTGTTGTGCTCAACCAAATTTAATTCAAATAGATGGGTTTGACCCTAAACATTTTGTCCGTCATTTCTGAAACAGTTAAGCGGAATTTGAAATAGATTCGCTACTGTCAGGCCGAATTTGGCTTCTGGCGAAGACATCCCTAACCCTAACTTTTCCACCAACTGGCCATTTTAATTGCTTACCTGAAGTCTCCGGGGTAACAATATCAAAGAGCTTATGGGATTTCTCTTGTATGAGCACTGTTTCGATATCTAGGATATCTCTGTCATACATGTTAGCAGATCCTGAAAGTCAAATGCCAGGGCAAATGCTGGTGCTACTGTTTTTTCCTCAAGAAATGATGTCAATTCTTTTGGCAGAAAACTCCCATTTTTCTGGTATTCCCAGCTCTCGAGAGTTGACATCAGATTCTGGTATTGGTGACCTGAATTGTGATGTCACTGGGCAGTAGGGATGTCAAATCCTAGTTAATTAGTTAATCAGTTAAATGCTACGTTTGACAGGTTGACTGAGTGTGCCAGGATCCCAGCACAGGGTTGGTGATACTGCCTCCCAGCCATACGGCGGCTCCTACTGCCAGCTCCTGACCCCTGTGAGGGTCTGGAGCAGCTCTCTGCCTGGGGCAGGCTGCAGGCAGGGGATTGATCTCAGGCACCGGTTAACCTTCTTTTGTCATGCCAGTGTCTGTTCCCATGATGACACTGTTAGTACGGTGTCAACTAGAGAGCACCAGAGGTATTGGTGGCAGTGGCAATACTGGGGAAGTTGGTACAGATATTAACGTAGTGATAACCAGTTCCCAGGTGGCATCAATTTAGCCAAAGCAGATTTTGATGATATTGTATTTCCTGCCTTCCTTTTCTTGGTGTCTGCTCACAACAATAACCCTTTTGGTTGTTCTTTGTCAGTGGTCATCTCTTCTGGGTCTGAAGAGATGCACACCAATTGCGTAAGTAGGTATAGCCTCTATCGTGTGTTTCTAGGCTTGCAAATCCTCAAAGAGAAGGATTTGCACACTGAACATCTGTCAGGAATGGGGTTCTCCCCAAGACCAAATAGAGTTTAATAATGCCTCTGGGGCACCTGGTGCTGGCCACTGTCGGTAGACAGGATACTGGGCTAGATGGACCTTTGGTCTGACCCAGTACAGCCGTTCTTATGCCATGGAGAGTAAGCAGAGCCTAACCCATGAAAGCTTGAAGGTCTGCCATGAGAGTAGTGGTAGGCGTAAAGCATCTTGATCTCACCTCACCTCTGCAATATACCTACTGGGGAGAGTCACGGGTAACTTTTCTCCTGAGTTTGTGTCCAAAAATAAAGATTTCTTCACAAAGTGGCTTAAAATCTCTAGGAAGCGTAGCATGTTGGAGACTCACTGACTTTGATCTCAGTGCCATGGGAAGTAAAAGGAAACTCAGGAAGCAATGAGGCTGCTCTATATTTCTTCTTCATGGCTTCGTGCAGGAGCACAAGGCATCCCAGGGCAGGTGCACAGCTACTGAAAGAAACACACTAGGGGTATGTCTACATTACAGCACTATTTTGAATTAACTTAATTGGAAATAGTTAATTCAAATTAAGCTAATTCGAAATAACACATCTAGACACAAAAACTATTTCGAAATAGCGTTTTGCTATAGTGCGTCCACACTGAGTGGGCTGGAACCAGTGCCGGCAGGGCATCAGGTTAGGACTTAGTGTGTGGGGCTGCTACCTGAGGTTAACTGAGCTCCATGTTTAAAGGGACCCTACCACCACCCCGGACAGACAGTTCTCAGGGTTCCCCTCTTGCTTGTCTACCTCGATGAGGGACAGCAAAGCAGTCCTGTCTTGGAGTGCCCTGAGAGCCCACACTCGGGACACCACAGCACTCGGCCACATGGAGCCAGAGCTGCCCCTGGGCACGCCGGTGCATCTCGTGGGGTCGTTGCCATCAGACCGGCTTCACTTGCTGCAGGCTGCCATCCGGGGGTCCATCGGGGAGCTGTCAGGATCCAGGAGTCCCTAAGGGAGAGCGTCCACCCCGAGGAGCCCTCAGAGCCTCCCCACTGGGGGCTTGTGCCACATTCCTCCCTCACTTGCCCCCCTTGTCCTTCCACTTGCCCCTCCCTAGCCCCCCTTCCTGATGTCAAATAAAAGACACGTATGTTCAAAAATAGAAACTGAGTTTATTGAACAAAACTGGGGGGGGCGGGGGAATGGACCTCTGGGGAGACTGGGAAAAGGAGGTGGGAGAGGGTAGGAGAGGGTAGGGGGAAACCTGGGAGGAGGGAGCTGGAAGGAAGAAGCAAGGGGAAGAAGGGGAAGGGGAAGCTCAGGGTTGGGGGTCTCCACGGACCAACCTAACTTTCATGCTAACGTGCTCCTGGGTTCGCATGTGGCCTTTGGTGGCCAGGCTGGCAGCTATCCTACCGTAGACGACTGTGTTCCTCCTTCTTCTGGGGAGCGGTGGAGGGCTGGCTGCTAGTGGCTTGCTGGCTCATGTTTTGGGGCCACTGGGCCAGGGGCCCCAGTGGCCACTGCTGGCTCTGGGCTGGCAGGCTTGGAGCTGGCACAGGTACTGTGGCCAGGGTCTACCCCTTTAATGTCTCTGGAGCTGGGGAGAGGAGCCGTTTTCCTGGTTGTGCCCAGAGTGGCCACCAAGACTCCCTGGGAAGGGCGGGAGGCCCCCTATTTTGAATTAAGTGTCTACACAGCACTTAATTCGATATAGCTATTTCGAATTTGGTGTTACTCCTCGTAGAATGAGGTTTACCAAATTCTAAATAATGACTCCACTATTTCGAATTTATTTCAAAATAGCGGTTTGCCTGTGTAGATGATATTAAAGTTAATTCGAAATAACTGCTGTTATTTTAAATTAACTTTGTAGTGTAGACATACCCTAGAAGACTTGCTTGGGTCCTTAACTCAATTTTTGTTTTTTGGAAAACTAGGGGGCTACACAGCCAGCTCACTATGCTCACCAACCACCCTCTGTTGGGTAGTAGACAACCCCTCACACACTCCTAGCCCTGCCTGCCTAGACCCTCTGTCAGTTTCCTCTATCCGGCCATGTCCGCTCCAGCCCAACCCCTTTCTCTACACCCCCCTGTACCTGCCCCAGCCCTCCCCTTGCTTAATATACCCACGTGCTTCGTCACCCAGCCGAGGCCATGCCTCTACCCCTGGAGGCCGGATAAGGCCGAGGCTACGGCGCCCCAACCCCGGCTCTCCATGTGGCCACTGGAGAGGGCCAGGCTGGCAGTGGGTGGGGATTGGCTTTGGGGATGAAGGGGCGGGGCTGAGAGAGGGGCTTTACCCACCCACGCCTGCCCCCCAGCCTGTGGACACTGTGACATGATGACGTCACTCTGACATCCCACAGGACATTTTTTTATATATATAGAGAGAGAGAGATAAAATGAAAATGTACATTTAAATCATTGCTCTGGGGTGGGTCTGGGTCGAGGGGTTCAGTATGCAGGCTGACGTGGGGAGAGAGGACTACCCCAGCAGCTTTCTCTCACTGCAGCAGCTTAGGGCACGGTGAGAAGTGCTTCTTCATGGCCACTGCAGCTCCAGTTGGCACAGCAGGGGGAGGGGTACATGTCCCCTGGCTGGGGCGGGTCCAGATTCATCTGCGACATGTACCCCTCAACCAGAGTGAGAAATGCAGGAAACTGCGCACTTCCCTTCGCTCTGTGATGAAAGGGAACAGTCAGCAATTATAGGGAGCTTCAGCCTAAAGGGTGCCTGGGTAATGGGAGGCTTAGGGCAGGGACATGGTGGTGGTGCGGGGGGCCCTTTTTATCTGCCTGGTGTTCTGTTTCTTTTCTGTATTTTTTATGGGAACTAATCCCATTTTGGGCACAACCCATTTTCCTGGTGCAACCAAACCCTGATCTTGCTTTAAGTTATGATAAGAGGAAGCTATAAACCAAATTTAGTGGTCCTAGCTCTTACTGTTAAGGAAGAGTACTTGAACAAACAGACAGTCAGTCAGACAGACTCTCTAAAATATATAGTAGATTGAATGATACCTTTTAATATATTATACCAGCTCAATATGTTGTACTGCTAATTCATTTTGAAGATTTTAGGAGTTGGCTCTTTACATAACAAGCTCAGTTAGTGTGATATTTTATCCAGGCCAATAACCAGTATCTGTCGCGCTTTCTTTATTCTTAAACTAAACATTAACTGCAAGTTAGTCTATTTCTCCAGGTGAAATAAAATAAAAAAAAATAAAATAAAATCTTTAACTGGAATTAACTAAACAGTCACCCCATTAACTCACATTATTTCAGCTAGCCAATGGAACAGTGCCATCATCAACAGAGAGTTTAAATCAAGTATTCACTCATTTGCTTCTGGCTAATAAAGTATCACTTCTGTCTACATTTTCCACCATTAAAGCTGAGAGTAATCAGACCCCTGGAAATGAAATGACTCCATCATTATTTTATAGAAATAAGGTATTACAACCTAAATATGAACAGATCAAGCATGCAATATGATTGGTTACTGAAGACTACAATGTATTACGTGCTAGAGGCTGAACCTCGAGGTTCCAGATACATTTAACCTTAATTCTATGGCATTCTTTGGCAAATTTGCGCAGTGGCAAGGGAACATTTTTTAAAGTGGGGGTGCTGTCCACCCCCACCTGAGGAAAAGTGCAAAGTCCAGTACGCGGGACAAGCAGCTGGTCCCCTGAGTGCTGGGTTCTCGGCTGCCAACCTGCACCCCAGGGACTCTGCTGCCCCCCATCATACAGAGCTCTGACTGGGACCCCAGCGTGAAGGGCTGGCAGCAGAGCCCCTGGTGTGCAGAGCAGCAGCTGAAAACCCAGCATGCGGGGGCGGCAGCTGAAAACCTGGTGTGCAGGGTGGCAGCAAGGACTACAAACTGTTGTTTTCCTACAAAGTTTGAGAAAGAAAAATGTACTTGCTACATGGGAAAGCTACAAAACACACTTAAGGGAAAACACAGATGTTTAATTATAATGAATAATTAAAAAATGCTGCTTTCAAAAGCCACTCATTTTTGTGTGATATATGCAAAACATTAATTTTTTAAAAGATATAAACAATTGAAAAAAAATCCTCTTTAGCATGGTCAGTAGTAGGCTATTTGCTAATGTTTTAGCAGCTTAATGAACCCCATATTCTACATCACATCACTAGGGGGCAGGAGATCTGCACATTTTTCTCAGATGCTTTGACTGCTGTGATTAATTCTTTTTGTTTTAAAATCTGCCACAGAAGTAAAGAAGTGACTGTAGAAAGAAACAGATACAGTCTGAGAACTTTAAAGTCTCTCCACCATCTCTTCTGCAATTCAGAAGATCCATGTGATTTTCTGGACTATAATGCAATTCTACAATCTGCTCCAAGTAAGGGGCAGTGCATAGCTTCACATTCCCAGGAGCAGGCAGAGAATCAAAGTTCTATCCCCAACCTTGCTCTAAGGACAAAGCAATCTGAGCTACTGGTCTATACTTATAGCAGCTTATCTCTCCCTCTACGTTGGCTCAGCTGTGCTGGGCAGTGCATCCAGGGATCTGTCTAAATCCTTGCCCAGATACTCACTGACAACCTGCAGGGAGGCAGAGAATAGCAGTTGCAGGCAGAATGCTTTGCTCCCTGTGCTGTACTGTTATACCCAGCATGAGTAAGCCTATTCAGGGGAGGTACATGACAGCAAGTTACAATCCTGTCCTCTACATTTCACTAAAAATTGAAGACACACAAAGTGTGCTTCCTTGCACAGACACAATGAGTATAATAATACACTGATGTGCCCCTTTCCTGTTAACTGAGTCGAACACATCCACAGCCAAACAGTAGCACCCACAGAAGAGTGAATTCAACCTTCCCCTGTCTGATTTCCTCCACAGAATATAAATGTCAAAAGATCATTGGAATGATTTCAGTGCTTACATGATTAATCACTGTCTATTTATTTAAATAAAACCAGATTATTATATGGAAAATAGTATTCAAATTTAAACACCCTCTAGCCAGGATATGGAAAACAGACTCTCATCCCCTCATTAACTTGAGCTCTTTGCAAATACTGTATATATAGTCTGATACATATTTAATAACCTAGCTACTAACCAAACGTGTTCCATATACGCTATGTAGACCTACTAATGTTACTAAGAGCATCTTAATGCTTTCTCATTTTAACCCTTTTCTATTTGAATTCATTACTCTCTTTAGTATCTATATTACAGAAGCAAAAAGAAATCCCAGTACAGAACACTGTTCCAGGTTGTGGAACAGCATACAAACATGAAATAAATGACAAGCTCTTTGTCAAAGACTTTATGATATAATGCTCTGATTCTGTAGTTGGATCCATGGGGCCAGACCCAATCAAGTATCTATGTAATATATTTGCAGGTAAGATTAAACACTCGCCTTATTTCAAAATAAGGAGAGTTATTTCAGAATAATTCCCCAGTATAGACGTGCCCCCAAAGAGCAAGAGTGATGTCATGCAATGGCTATACTATTAGGATTGGTGCATAATGGTGTCAGTAGTCTTCAATTAAACTGATTTAAAAAATATTTTACACTTTTTGTTGTTGTTATTCATGGTGTGATGAGGTATAATTTTAACTTTTTTTCCTCCCTGTAAAATTTGTAACCTCTCCTACTTCCCATGGTCAGGGATCTTCCTCCATGGGGGCTTAAGTCTTGCAGATTTGAAAAGATGACACACCTATTACAGATGTGTGTCAGAGTACCTTGCTTGAAAGTGGCAGGAATGAAGAGAGGTAAATCTGTTGTTTTTCCAGCATTGGCCAGTGGTGCATGTTTTGGGGTATTAACAGTTTATATACTATACAAAACTACTGACTACTGCCATGTTGCACTGTGTGTGTGAGCATACTCTTTACTCCATGCAAATTACCTCTTATCTATCAGTCTTGATTATAGCTAAAAACAAACTACCCCCCACAACAACAGGGGTAGAAATACTCTCTCGCTGCACCAGCCCCACACTCCCACCACTTGGTATCAGCACATTGCTAGCAAAACTGGTTCCATCCAAAATTGCTTTAAAACCCTAGGCACTGCTTTTCAGGACCAGTTACTCTTTGCTCAGTACTTACGGATGTATATTTTTCATGGTTCAGTTCCTCATTTTGACAGGGTCTGCACAGCCCAAAGTGTTACATTTCATGGGAATTTCCCAAAATGTAAAATTACACACAAGCCAAAGATTAATTTCCATGCAGGCAGAAAGCAAATCAAAGCCTTCCAGCCCCAGTCAGCTTTAAAAACAAGGGAAATCCATAATTTTATGCTGTTATTGCTGAATTCCATATAGACTATCAGAACTTTATATCCTCCTCCTCAGTAGTCACAACATGAAAGCGCATTTCATATTGTGTACAAAGGAAGGAACAGAGCAGTTTATTTGTAGACTTGTAAATTACTAGATGGAGGTTAAACTTATGAACTCAATTTTGTTTCAGTGCCAATTCCCATCCCAGACTGGGAAGACGCGTACTCTGTACAATCTGTATTAGGATAAACTGACTCATTTGCACATGGATCATAGATCAGAATCATATCCAGGGCTGAGGAAGGGAAGGATCATTTTACAGCCTAAAAGACACTTCAGATTTTTTTTTTTGAAACTGTCATGAAATGTGTTAATAAAATCAATTTTAATAAACATGCAATTTTAAAATGTTCAGATGGGAATTGTGGAAAGGAAATGTTTGTTATAAGTATAGAGGGAAAGGAAGGATGCTTTTTGCCTTTAAAATTTGATGTTTTTCAAGAGCAAGCTCTATCTTTTTTTGTACAAATAAACAAAATCAGCTAGTCTTAAACTTAAAGGGACATTCACAGAGGCACACAGCTACTGAACCAAGGCAGCCCACTGTGCATCTCAATAATCACAGAGATGATACATGTACCCTGTTTTTAGCAAAGCAGAGTATCATTTTCAAGTGTTTCTTTCTAAACCAATGGGCTGATGTAATTGGGTGCTTATCCCATGCACATTAGTCAATCTGACAGGCACCCAAGACATAATGGTAACAGATCAACTACAGTCATACTATTATAATACTTTTAAATCGAACAGAAATGTTTTGCAGCCCTTCTCAAGATGTAGCATAGTAGGCATTGAGATCACTTCGGTCTGTCTGTCTGTCTCTCCACACCACTACTGGACTAAGATGTTTCCCATGACAGGGGTGGAAAACATCTTTTTCATTGACAGCTCTTTTGTGTCAAATAGGGTTGCCAGGTGTCCGGTTTTGAACGGGACAGTCCAGTATTTGAGCTTTCTGTTTTGGAAACAAAATGAAAAAATATAAATGAGAAAATATAGAAGTCTGGTATTTTCTAAATAAGATGTAATGTAGATTGCGATGTAATGTCAAGTGTGTCCGGTATTTTTGTTGAAACCATCTGGCAACCCTAGTGTCAAGTCCAAGAGAAAGTAATTTAGTTGCACCAGAATACTTTTATTAGATTGTATCTTTCATGATGAAGATTACACTGAGATGCTCATTCACTGTTATGATATACTAAAAATACTGTGTATGTGATTTCATATGATTGCTATTTGGGAACCTTTACTAAAATTAATGAATGGTACTCTAGTATAGTTTCCAACGAACAAGAGTCGACACCTCTGAAATTACTGACATCTTTATTATCAGTCTCCACGAGAATGAACTGTCAACTCATGCTTGGGGATGATCTTCTTAGATGGTCAAGCTTTAAAAATATTGCTGAGGGGGAAATCTGAGGAGCTAGTAAAGGTCCAAATCCATGTTGTGTTTGTTCTGTGACTAGCAAAGGATTTTTTTTATAAAATTAAAAACTACTCATTATAAGTCACTTGAATTCTTAGAAAAAATGGTCAACTTCTTAGTTATGCATTGAACAGAATAATGAATGTTGGGGAGGGTTACAAAGTGAAAGCAGCAAGTTTTGATGTCAGCCCCTGGAAAATGAGAGAAGGAGATAGGCTTCTGTCCAGTAATGTGCTGAATTTTCCTGTATGCTATTTACTTGAGATATTCATCATATCATGCTAAAAATGCTGGGTAATTTCCAGTAGCCAGCTTTCATTGACAATGAATGGGGAAATAACACGATGAGATTCATAATAAATTAAATTAATTCTACCTTTCACTACTAAACTTGAATTGTGCCTATCTGCTTTTCTGCTGAGTCACAACTGGCCTCTCAGGGTACGTCTAGATTGCGGTGCTATTTCAGGATACCTGTAGTATCTCAAAATAGCTATTCTGCGTCTTTTGAAGGCGCCTGTTATTTCAAAATAGAATTCAAAATAATGGGCATGCTGTTCAAGCATCTCTGTAACCCTCATTCCACTAGGGTTAAGGGACGTTTAGGAATAGCACAGTATTTCAAAATTACCTCAAACTAAGCTATGCATTCGAGTGTTCTCTATGACGTAATGTATTTATTCATCATACTTTCACAAGATAAGCATCATATGTGAGCTAAAGCTATTTGTTTCAATCCTTCACTCTAATGAAAGAAAGAGTTTCATTGGAAAAAAGCAAACATTTCACACAGCACTTGGCTTGTAGCAAATTATACTCTCAGTTAGTGACAGCTACTGTTTGGGTTCTGCAACAAGAGAATTTTAATCATGTTTCAACTGTCCATTAACAAAACTTCAGCCTTCACTTTTTGTTTCCTCTAGCCTCACCTCAACACCTTCAGGCATGGCATGTCCAATGATAGATATTAACCAGATGGTGTTCTACAACAGACCCATAGCCTTGAGTTGTTTCCAGAATCTGATTTCCCAGAATGTACAAGAATAGAAGTTTGTTCGAAAGCTGGTGCTCAGGTGACATCATATGCCTCTTGTTTTATAAATAATGCTGGGGCATTAGTACAGGTTCTGTGATTAAATTGTCTACTACTATAAATATCCACAGACCATCAGATAGTTGCCTATCTACATGAAATTCTAACTGACAGAATTACTCCTGAATGTATTTGGAAGTAGCAGATATTATATAATAAATGGCAAACCAGACTATAATATTCAAATTCATCACCAATAGTGAAATCTATTGTCTTCCATTACAACTAATCACAATGTGACTGGCTTTACATGTTATGTTCTTTTTGCCTTTATAAGCTAGATAACATTATTACACTATTGTAAAACAAAGATATTAGAATGACGTTGATACAATAATAGGCAGAACCCGAAACCAGAGCAGGGAAAATATATTATGTAATAATAAATATGTTCGCACATTTACAATACACTTTTTAACTAAAACTGTCAATGAACATCTTTACAAAGGTTAGGCTCATTTTACCTCTCACAAAACAGAAGCACGGGAAGGTTCCTTGACATGATGCCTGTGGTTCCACAGTGAGAGAATGAAAAACCCAAACTCGTTAGACTAGGTTCAGTTTTAACATGAGTGCTCAACTAGCACAAATTTTTGAAATGTAACATAACAACTTTTTGCCTGAACAATATGAGTATGAACTGGGGACCAGAATTTGAGTCACTGTGTTACTTTCTCCACATAGGGTATTGTTATATTTCTGGGTTTCTGTAGTTATTTTTCATTTATTTTCAGGGCTAAATTTTTTACAGCAAAGTGATTTCAAATTAATGAAAGGCCTTGGTAAATTAATAGGGCAAATAAAATAACCAATTAAAAAGTCTTAATACAGGCTTATTTTATTTGGTATAAAGCCAAAAAGGCATTATGGAAGCATAAAAAGCATTGTACACAATATATCTCATCCACAAAAGTTCAAATAAATCCTCAAGTTCACAGGACAGACATGTTAGTAACGGTTGTTGTACAGTATTGAAGCCTCACCCTGGCTATATTCATTAAACTGTTCACTCAGGTTTAATCCCATTAAGCAATATGTCACCTTCCCTTAGGGTATTTTAGTTCCTCATCCTATGTCATCAAAACAACCTAGTGCTTGATCCCAGGTCCACTAAGATGACTCTGGTTGATTTTCACTTAGTAAGCTCTGGATCTGGCCCCATCACAATGAATTCTGCTACAGCCCAACTCCTCTGTCTAAAAGACTGTATTGAGTATAGGAAATTCAAGCATCAGAAGTGATACATCTTTACTTTTAGATGGTGAGATTAGTATTTTTTTCACCTTGCATGCATAACTAACTTGGCTATATTCTAAAAGTTCTCTTTGCGTTACTTAGAGCCCCAAAATAACAAGGTCATGCCACGCGCATTCATATATATCTGTACCTGACTAGAAAATGAAAGCTTCTTTTCAGGTGTATTATTTTTGACTAGAAAATATAAAATTGCTTAATTCAGGACAACATTGTTTATTATTTGTATTACAGTAATGTCTACAAGTCCCAACCAAGATAAGGGGCACACTGAATGGATATTCTATAGCCTATAGTGGGACACAGTCTTTGCCTTGAATATCTTAGGGCTTGTCTTTACTAGGGATATGAACGAGTAGTCAACTAGTTGATTACCCGACAAGCCTAGGCTTTACTGGTAATCTAGTCAACTACTTGCATACCGCTGCGCCCCCCCTCCCTCTCCCACCCTCCACTGCCTCTGTATCAGAGGCAGCAAGGTAGGGGAGCAGGAGCCGGTGCTGGAAGGAGCAGGCTTAAAAGCCAGCTCCCCCCAGCACTGGCTCTGTGGTGCTGCCTGCCCCCACATCTCCCCATGCTGGGGACAAGGGAGGCTGCCACAAAGCAGCCTCTTCCAGTGGCAAGTCCTGGCTTCGCAGCAGCAGCCTCTGTCTGCAGGGAGCTTGGATACCCCCTGTGGACAGAGGTTGCTGCTGGAGAAGCCTCTGTTCACAGCCAGCCTCACCCACCCCTCCCTCTCCCTGTAGCCTCTATCAGCAGGGAGCTCAGACCCTGCCCCATGGACAGGGGCTGCTGCCATCCCACGCTGCTGCCTCTGATATAGAGGCAGCCGTGTGGTGCAGCAGGACTGCAAGAGGAACTGGTTTTTAAACTGGCTCCCCTTGCAGACTGGTTCCTGCCTGGTCACCCGGCACTGCTGCCTTTGATACAGAGGAAGCAGCGCAGGGTGCCGGGGGCCTCCCTGGGAGTGGGGCCAAAAGGCACATTCCCTTTTAAAAACAACCTTTTAAATAAATTCTCCCACCATAAGTCAGGGAGTAAGGTCAGAGTTTCATTCTAGATTATTATGAAGATATTGATGGATAGTCCCACTTGTCTTGTCACGTTAGCCTATTATTGTACAGGGATATATAGTTTGACTAGGCGTGGCCTCCTATTTAAGCATATATTTTATGACTGCGTAACTTGGTACTACAGCCTACATAACTTGAATTTTAGCCCCTAAGTAAGCATTTTAAACCAAATTTAGGCAGTTAGGGATACATGTCCGTGCCCTCACTACAGGAGGCCCATAGCCCCACAGCCATTACCTAGCTTCAGTCCTGCTTTTGACTCTGGCTCCTCACCATGGCTCTGACTCTTCTACTGGCACCCAGCCATGAGCCCCTCTGCTGGCCCTGGCTTCCAGTCTCACTCCCAGTCTCAGTTCCTGGTTCCCCACTGCAGCACCCGGGAGGGTACAGACCAAGTAATGGGGGGACAAACAAAAATAGTTGGGGATCATTGACCTATGCTGTAAAAAAAGAAAAAAAAAAAAAAAAAAAAAAAAAAAAAGAGATGTATCCATGAAGAAATCCAAAGAATCCCCCAAATTAAAGGATCATGCACAAATAAAGCCCTACCAACTGTGGACATTTTTCTTCCACTTTTTTCCATTTTCATCTTTCCCTTTTCATATTCTGTTAACAGCCTCCTCAATATTGTAATTCTGATTAGATCTATAGATACAGAAGTACATACCAAAGAGAGAGACTGCAGTTTGATGCAACATCACAATTAAAATAAATTATTAAAAAACTTGCAATACCTAGATTAGCTCAGCTTCACCCAGGCAATTGAAATACCACACAACCAAGGGTATTTCTGTAGCATACAAAGTATATTTTCAAAATTTTAAATGAACCCTGTTAACTGCTAATTCCCCATCAAAACTACCATGCTTTCACTGTTTCTGCCATCCCATTGTAATCAACGTACTTCAGCAACAGGAAAGCTCTGGAAACCAGCATTTCTGATCTTCATTGGAAGTCCAGTTTGCAGTCCCATTGTTGCGGTGCCGGCAGGTTCCCTATCTGGCTCCATGTGACATGTTCCTGCTGCTCTTGGGCAAAAGAAAGGGTTCCATGTGCTGCACCCCCACATCCCACCCTGAGTGTAGGTTCCACAGCTCCCAATGACCAGGAACTGCAGCCTGTGAGCAGAGGCAGAGAGCAGACCTCCCTAGTCATGTCTCTACCAAGGACCACAGGGACAAGTTGCGCTTGCAGGAAGCTGCCTGAGTTGAGTACCTCCTGGATCTAGCACTCCAAAACCTCTGCCATGTCCCAACCCCCTGTCCAGAGCCCTCTCCCTGAACCCCATCCACATCCAAACTCCCTTCCTCTTAGTTAACCAGAATTTTTTGACTTACCGGCACTCCCTGTTCCCCAACATGCTAGGTAACAAAGCTTTTACTGTAGCTGGAAAATTCAGCAACAGAAAAGATATTCCAGGATATTCAGTTAAAAAAAAAAAGAAACATCCTTTTTTTTATTATTTTTCAGTTATAACTAACAAAGACACTTTTCCTGTCTAGTATTTACATCAGTGACCTATTCTTGAGTCAACACTATTTACCACACTGGAGGCATTATTTATTTGGAGTCCATTGAAGGCTTTCCATTTACTATATTGGGATTTGGATTAGGCCTGTGTTCATTAACAGTGACTGTTTCTGAACATATCTCTTTCCAATTATTCTAAAGGAATACTCTCAAATAACTGTAGGCCCAGTGGTTATTAACTGAGTATGAATAACCACCAAAGCTAAATAACCGTTAGATGAAATGTAAACAAAGAGAAAAAGCACTAGCTACTATTGTTTCCGGACATCCTTGGAAAAAAAAGCAGTGATTAGTGTTCCATTGCATGGCTCTTTGGAGGATGACAGCAAAGGAAATCCATTTGCAAAGGTATCATAGACACTGTTGTTTTGAAGGCCACCAGCCAACAGATAAAACAACATTTTTACAAATGTTTTACAAACTGTTGTTACTTCATATGCAGTAGCCATACTTTTATTTGCTACTCATTTACTAAATATAGACAAGGAAACTCTTTCGACTAGTGAAAGTCATTCTTCTGGCAGCACTTTCTGCCTTGAAACTCAGTAGATTATTCTAAACTGCCTAGAAAAGCAAGCTCACAGACAGGAATCTTTGGAATAAAGCAATAAATAAATCTTAAAAAAAAAAAAAACACAACAGTGTTTATCCCCAAGAAATTAGTTCCAGAAAGCAAAGTCTGCCATTAAACAACCTAACAATATTACCATGTTTGTTGGACTTCCACTTGCTTCTGGAAAATTAACTCTTCACATGGATGCTGGCATCCAATTTCACAGAAATTAACTCTTCCATCAAAAATTAATATTGAATACATACACACTAGAAAGTGAGGAAATGTTGGGGTTGGAATTAATGGCAACACTATAATAAAAGAAGAATAGTGGCATCAGTTACAATTACAAGGAAATACAGTTGGGATATGGAACTTGGGCCAAATCATATCCTTTTTGTGGTTTAGGCTGAACACTCTCCAGAAGGAGGGAAAATCCCACTGCATGGGGTATTAAGAGACTGGCACATGCTGCTTGCATGCTGGAAGCATTCAGTAACACACACTATCTCATTATATTGTTGTATTTCCATCACTTAACATGTTGTTCAAAGCCCATGGCACTGTCTCAGCTTCTCGAGTTCCTATTTTGATGCATTTTAAATCCTTATGTTCAACCAGAACTCTACATCTGTACATTTTAAACCATCATATTCGATTTATATTACATATATGGTTATCATGAAAAACCTTAAACCATTTCCTACAGTCATCCAAAAATAATAAATCAGAAAAAATATTATTCTCACATGATGTACACTTAATGTTTTTTCTCAACAGCCTCCTCATATTTTTGGATAGGGTTGGATACACTGTACTTGGAAGCCTATCTTTATCTCACTCCACATACAAAAAACACACACTGGTTCCTGGAACTGAAAACAGCTGACAAAGGCTAGAAGTAATAATGGACTTCAAGCAGCTTGAAAGTCAGTCAGGACTTAAATTCAATTTCTAAAGAAAACACAGATATAGGAAAATGCTAAAAGATATTGCAGTTTGATCCATCAGCAAAACATTAAAATCTCTTAATAGAGTGATATCAGTCATTCTGGCATCTGTATCACACTGTTGACTCATATTCAATGAGTGATTCCACTGTAATACCCAGACCCTTTTGAGTTGACCTAGTGCCTACCCAGTTATTCCCCATTTTGTAACTGTAAATTTGATTTTTCTTTCCTTAGTGAAGTACTTTGCACTTGTCTTTATTGAACTGCATCTCGCTGAATTCAGATCAATTCTCCAGTTGGTTAATGTCATTTTGAATTCTTCAAAGTGCTTAAAACCTCTGCCAACTTGGCGTCATCTGCAAATTTTATAAGTATGCTCCCAACTACATTATACAATTCATTAATTAAAGTATTGAATCGTACCAAACCCAGGCTTGACACCTATGGGATGTCCATTACATTCACTTGCCCATTTTGATAGCAAACCATTGATAATACTATTTAAGTATGGTTTTTTTCAGCTACTTGGCACCCTCCCCCAGTAAATTCATCCAAACCATATTTCAGTATGAGAATGCCATATTAGACTGATGATATATTTGCATGTAACCTATTCCACAGCTTTAAAATAACTCTCATAACATATAAAACTCACTCAACCGGAAGGCCCATTCTGAATAGCTAATCACCGCAAATTATTAAAAAAAGTAATGTAGTAGATTGGAGCAGATTTGTCAGTGAGATTCATCACAGCAAACAAAACTGCTGAGTTCTCTTGCTATACCTCTTAAGATGTAGTTCTGATAGTTCTGGTCTGCCTCAGCTCCCACTTTTATCAAGCAAGTCAGGCCTTCAGCCACAACAAACTCGTGAACCAAATCCTTGTCATCCTGCCAGAGAAGAAGAGAAAGGGAGAGAAAACAGATACTATATTACAAATCTCAAAGACAAGGAAACATTTTTTGTCATAACATGAACTAAAATATACAGTCTGTGGTTTTTACTTTCTATTCAAATTAAATGAACTAAGCATACTCTTTCCTATAAGTCAGAACTAGACCAAGAATTCTTCTATCAACCAAGCCAGAATCATACTATGACCATTCTATGGAACTCAGAGTGTGAAATTTTTCACAGTCCACAGCAACAAAACAAGGTCTATCTAATTTCTAGATGGAGACCAAATATATGTATACACCACAATTCAACAACCACAGTTGGCCAATGAGCTTCCAGGCCTTGGATGCAGGCTACAAAATTGTTGTGTAGATGTTGAGGGTTGGTCTGGAGTTCAGACTCTTAGACCCTCCCTGCTTCTCAGAATCCCAGGGCTCAAGTTCCAGTCTAAGCCCAAACATGTATGCTGTAATTTTACAGTCCTTTAGCCAGAGCCTCAGAAGCCTAAGATCATGGACATGGGTGTTCAAATACAGTGTACACATGTGCTAAGATCCGGTGGCAAGATCTCTCTTTTTGTTAATAGCCATCCTTTGGGATTTACTACACAAGTGCATCTCGTTTATGAAATTTTGATAGGAATACAAACTGAGTAAGGATTTCAAGAATTTGACCCACAGTTTTCAGTTGGTTGGTTAATTTCTTTAGATAAGAATACAGGCAGTCCCCGGGTTATGTACAAGATAGGGACTGCAGGTTTGTTCTTAAGTTGAATTTGTACGTAAGTCGGATCTGGTACATATTGTACCCCAGGTGTCCCTGATTCAGCCGCTGCTGAAATTGACCAGCGGCTGACTACAGAAAGCCCGAGGCAGAGCTGCTTTGCCTCGGGCTTCCTGGAATCAGCCGCTGATCAGTTTCAGCAGCAGCTGCCTTCGGGACACCTGGGGTAGAGCAGCTGGGGTGCTGCCAGGTTGGTCCCCGCAGCGCCAAGGTGCGGCGCTGCAGGGACCAACCCAGCAGTGCCCCAGCTGCTCTGTCCCAGGCGTCCAGATTCAGCCGCTGTTGAAACTGACCAGCAGCGGCTGAATCGGACACGCCTGGGGCAGAGCAGCTGGAGTGCTGCTGGGTTGGTCTGGTAGCGTCGACCGTTGGCGCGGCAGGACCAAACCGGCAGCACCCCAGTTGCTCTACCCCAGGAGTCGGTGAGAAAAGCCTGGTCTGCTGCCCCCCTCCCCCCCCCCCGCCCAGCAGACCAGGGAGACGCGGAGCGGCTTTTCTCGCCGCGAAGGACGCGGGAGGCGGGACCGCGGCGCGTCTTGGCGGTCCCGCCGCCCGCGTCCTCCGCAGCGAGAAAAGCCGCTCCGCGTCTCCCTGGTCTGCTGGGGGGGGGGAGTGCTAGCTCCGCATCTCCCTGGTCTGCTGAGGGGAAGTGCCCCCCACTCCGCCGGAGGCGGCGACAGTGGGGGACGCACCCCCACTAGCTGTGCCACCCCCCCCCCCGTTTGTAACTAGGGGTCCGACTTACATCGGATTGACGTAACCCGGGGATTTACTGTATAATGTAGACTAATGAAGAAACGAAAGACTCAATAAAAACTGTATGCACCAATGAATTAATTTCTAACAACATAAGCTACCAAATCAGAGGATAATTCAATTGCACATCAACTAATTTGATCTATGCCATCAAAAGCCAGCATTGTCCCCCTGTTATATATACTGGACAAACGACAGTCCCTATGGGAAAGAATCAATGGACACAAATCAGATATACATAAAGGGAACATACAAAAACCTGTTGGGAGAGCACTTCAGTCTACCTAATCACACTTTAAAAGATCTCCAGGTGGAGGTCTTATCACAAACCAATTCTACAAGTCAAATACACAGAGAGGTGTTGGAATTACAATTCATCCACAAGTTCAATTCTCATGCTGAGGGTTTCAATTGTGATGACGGATAGGTGGGACACTATCAACCTAACATTCAATGAAGGTGCAAACAGCTCTTTGTCTGTGTAGATTCTAGTGTTAACACCCTTTCTATCTATTACTATCCTTTGATCTGTTTCTTTTCAACTATCCAATCTTTAGGTGTTTATAGATTGCCAGTTCTGCCTACTTGTTTTTCCCTTTGATATTTCTATATTCTCTGCTCCTTGTTTCCTGCTCCCCCCTTTCCCCCCTTCTTCCCTATTTATTTTGGGTTTGCACATCCTAAACTCAAAACTCCGGTCATTTGTAGAAGTGGGCTGTGCCCACAGAAGCTCATGATACCATCTACATGTTTTGTTAGTCTATAAAGTGCTACCAGACCATTTGTTGTTTTTAAAGTTTATCCTCTACAGAATAACTTGGCTACCCCCTGCAAATTAGAAAGTGTTTCTCAAATAGCAGGAATTGAGTGAAAACCATTTCAAATTGTAAAATTTTGCATAAAGAAAAATATCAGTGTTCAAGCACAGTGGCTGTCATTTAAAAAGTCAGCATTTAGAGTTACCTCAAAATAGTACTGCATGTTAATATTTAAGTTCCTAGCATTAAAAAAATCCTATTACCCTGCAAGGTATAATCCTTTCCCCCAGAAAATGATCAGAATTAATTCTGCAGGCCAAGTATAATTTTAAATGACATGATTTTACACATTTGGAATTAGTTTCATATTCACCTCTACTGTCATATTGGTACGATGACCAGTCCAAACTTAACAGAAACTTGAGTAACTTCTAGCATCAGAGATTCTTTTTTGTTAATCATTAATTATTATGGCAACAACAATACTTGTTGACTTAAGGACCAATACCCATAACAATGAGAATAATTAACTACATCTGTGCCATTCTGGTTAATATAATACCACTTCAGGACTGTGGTTTACAATTTGCCATTAGTTAAATTTGATAGTGGTGATTTTTGCAAGTCATTTCTTGGACCACCAGTCTTTTATGTAGCATAATTGAATGCTCAAACTTACAAAAAGTCACTGGATAGTTAATTAAGCAGCAGCTGATTGGATGACTAAATCAATCGACCATGGAAGCAAGGGCGGAGAATGTCAAACTTATGGGCTACATCTAACCCATTGCTTGATTTCTTCCAAACCGCAGCAAATCTTTATGCCACAGGCTGGAAGCCCTGGTATGTTGCTGCGGCACTTAGGCATGTGGAGAGCAGGGAAGGTCTATGTGCTGCTGCTCCCACCCCCAGCAATGGCTCTGCAGCTCCCACTGGCTGAGAAGCATGTACAATGGAAGTGTAAGGCGGGGCCTGTAGGTGCAAGTGGTGTACACCATTCAGAGCCACATGCTGGACCCTCCATGTAGGGGCCAGACATGGCGGCTGCTTCCGGGAGTGTTGCAGGGCCAGGGAAGGGAGGGAGCCTGCCTTAGTCCTGCTGCACTGCTAACCAGGAGCCACCTCAAGAAAGTACTGCCTAGCCAGAGTCCACACTCTTAGCTGCCTCACCCAGGTTAGAACTCCCTCCTGAGCTCTGAATCCCTCATTCCCTCTGAGACTCTGCACCTCCATCTGGAGCCCTAACCTGCTCCCACACTTCAACCTCCATCCCCAATTGGAGCCCCATCTTGCATCCTGAGCCCCTCATTTTTGCTCTCCCCCGAGCCTCCCCACCATGGGGTTGGAACTGTGACTGCAGCTTGCCAGAACTAATGGTAAACAAATCATTGTGGTATTTCAACATACAGCAAGATTATGGTGTCTAAGCCCCATAGGAAAAAAAAATTACCAGAAAAAAGAAGTTACCAAAAATTAGTAATGGGAGAGTAAGTTTACTAAAGGTGCCAAAAAGAGTCTTCTTCAAAATAACTTTTTGGCAAGTTGTTATTGCTTTTATTCAAATTAATAAAAAATAATATTAGAACCTTAGCAATAATTTAGAAACCATTGAGATACAAGGAACACATCTCCAAATATATATTGCCAATCAGAATTACAACTGAAGTAAGTTAAATTGGTTGGTAACTATCTTTTGCAGGATGCATTACTTTTCTATTAGAAATACCTTGTGGGCACCTTTCTAAAAATCTTGATAGGATATTGAGCCTTTCCTCAATGGTTTTCAATGTATTTGAGTTGACAGATAAAATGATCCCTGCTGGAGTGGATAAGGCATAGCACAAGAAATATTGAAAAATACAATAACCATGTTCCAGTATTTATAAAATGTATTTAACATATCAATTTTGGAAGAGCTATAACATATGAAAGATACAAAAAAAGTCCAATCCACAACCCACAGAAGTCAATAGGAGTCTTTCTACAGGTGTCAGTGAGCTTTAGATGAGGTCCTTCAGGTGCAAAAAAAGGGCTTTCTTAGGGCAAGTTTACACTAGAAGCGCTACAGATGCACCAATACAGCTGTGCCACTCTAACACATTACGTCGACAGGAGAGATCTCTCCCGTCAGTATAATAAAATCAGCTGCATGAGAGGAGATAGCTAAGTTGGTGGAAGAGTTGTCGATACCAGCACTTAATTTAAAGCAACTTGCAAATTTAAAACTTAGAATGGTGGCTTATTCACACCCTGAATAATGTAAATTATTCCTGCATAAGTGGTAATGTGCACCAGTCCTTAGAAATCTCCCTCTAAACTGTTACTGGAATGGATGCATAGTTATTTTATGTTTGTACTTCTACCATAATATCATTCACGTACAAAAAAGCTAACATAAGAATGGCCATACTGGGTGAGACCAAAGATCCATCTAGCCCAGTCTCCTGTCTGCTGACAGTGGCCAATGCCAGATGCCGCAGAGGGAGTGAACACAACAGATAAAAAAAGAAATAACAAAATGTTTTTTAAGTACATTAGAAGCAGGAAGCCTGCTAAAAAGCCTGTGGGTCCCCTAGATGATCGAGCTATAAAAGGAGCAATCAAGGACGATAAAGTCATTGCGGAGAAACTAAATGATTTCTTTGCTTCAGTCTTCACGGCTGAGGATGTTGGGGAGATTCCTGAATCTGCACCGTCCTTTGTGGGTGATGAATATGAGGAACTGTCCCGGATTGAAGTGTCATTAGAGGAGGTTTTGGAACAAATAGAAAAACTTAATGTTAACAAATCTCCAGGACCGGATGGCATTCATTCAAGGGTTCTAAAAGAACTTAAATGGGAAATTGCTGAGCTATTATCTGTGGTTTGTAACCTATCCTTTAAATCAGCTTCCGTACCTAATGACTGGAAGGTAGCCAACGTGACACCAATATTTAAAAAGGGCTCTAGAGGTGATCCTGGCAATTATAGACCGGTAAGTCTAACTTCAGTACCGGGCAAATTAGTCGAAACAATAGTAAAGAGTAAAATTGTGAAGCATGTAGAAGAACATAATTTGTTGGACAAAAGTCAACATGGTTTCTGTAAAGGGAAATCCTGTCTTACTAATCCATTAGAGTTCTTTGAAGGGGTTAACAAACATGCGGACAAGGGGGATCCAGTAGATATAGTATACTTGGATTTTCAGAAAGCCTTTGACAAGGTCCCTCACCAAAGGCTCTTGTGTAAATTACATGGCCATGTGATAAGAGGGAAGGTCCTTTCTTGGATTGAGAACTGGCTAAAAGACAGGAAACAAAGGGTAGGAATAAATGGTAAATTTTCAGATTGAAGAGGAGTAACTAGTGGTGTACCCCAAGGGTCAGTCCTGGGACCAATCCTTTTCAACTTATTCATAAATGATCTGGAGAAAGGGGTAAGCAGTGAGGTAGTAAAGTTTTCAGATGATACCAAACTGTTTAGGATAGTCAAGACAGAAGCAGACTGTGAGGGACGCCAAGAAGATCTCACCAAACTGAGTGACTGGGCAACAAAATGGCAAATGAAATTTAATGTGGATAAGTGTAAAGTAATGCACATCGGGAAAAATAACCCCAACTATACATACAGTATGATGGGGGCTAATTTGGCTACGACAAATCAGGAAAGAGATCTTGGAGTTATCGTGGACAGTTCTCTGAAAACTTCCACACAGTGTGCAGTGGCGGTCAAAAAGGCAAATAGGATGCTAGGAATTATTAGGAAAGGGATAGAAAATAAGACCCAGAATATCTTACTGCCCCTGTATAAAACTATGGTACACCCACATCTTGAATACTGTGTACAGATGTGGTCTCCTCACCTCAAAAAAGATATTTTGGCCTTGGAAAGGGTTCAGAAAAGGGCAACTAAAATGATTAGGGGTTTGGAACGGGTCCCATATGAGGAGAGGCTAAAGAGACTGGGATTTTTCAGTTTAGAAAAGAGGAGACTGAGGGGGGATATGATAGAGGTCTATAAAAT
This sequence comes from Pelodiscus sinensis, assembly GCF_052426305.1. NCBI lineage: Eukaryota > Metazoa > Chordata > Testudines > Trionychidae > Pelodiscus > Pelodiscus sinensis. The sequence goes on from NC_143053.1 coordinate 155,219,418, forward strand.
CATGAGTGGTGTGGAGAGGGCTGATAAAGAAAAGTTATTTATTAGTTCCCATAATAGAAGAACTAGAGGACACCAAATGAAATTAATGGGTAGCAGGTTTAAAATTAATAAAAGGAAGTTCTTCTGCACACAGCGTGTTGTCAACCTGTGGAACTCCTTGCCAGAGGAGGCTGTGAAGGCTAGGACTATAATAGAGTTTAAAGAGAAGCTGGATAAATTCATGGAGGTTAGGTCCATAAAAGGCTATTAGCCAGGGGATAAAATGGTGTCGTTGGCCTCTGTTTGTCAGAGGCTGGAGAGGGATGGCAGGAGACAAATCGCTTGATCATTGTCTTCGGTCAACCCTCTCTGGGGTACCTGGTGCTGGCCACTGTCGGTAGACAGGATACTGGGCTAGATGGACCTTTGGTCTGACCCGGTACGGCCGTTCTTATGTTCTTATGTTATAATAATCATGTGATCCCTCTTCCTTCATCCATTTTCAGACAAACAGAGGCTAGGGACACGATTCCTAATAATGTGGGCTAATAGTCATTGATGGACCTAACCTCCATGAATTTATCTAGCTCTTTATTGAACCCTGTTAAAATCCTACTGTTCATAACATCTTCTGGCAAGGAGTTCCACAGGTTGACTGTGCGCTGCAGGAAAAAAAACGTCCTTTTGTTTGTTTTAAACCTGCTTCCTATTAATTACATTGGTGACCCCTAGTTCGTATATTATGGGAACAAGTAAATAACTTTTCCTTATTTACTTTTTGCACAGCAGCTGGCCCTAGAAATCACCTGAGCAGAGATCCCGGGGTGACCAGAAAAGTCATGGCGTGGTGGCAACCATCAGAGGTCCCCAGACAGTCAGAGCAGATGCTGTTCAGCGGCCACTGCTACTGGCCTGGCCCGGCCCCGCCCCGGACACTCTTCCAGAAGCAGTCCCTAGAATGCTCCCCAGCAGCAACCCCTACAAAATTTAGTTCATAGGCTCTGAATTTTTTATCATTGCCCAGGACCTGTCCATGACTTTCGCCCTTAACTGTGGTTTTCTGTCATGCAGGATAAAATAACCATGTCTGAATATTCACTCGTGTCTTAATGTCATATTAATTCAGATTAATTTTCCTTTTGTTCGTTTTAAACCTGCTTCCTATTAATTACATTTGGTGACCCCTAGTTCTTATATTATGGGATCAAGTAAATAACTTTTCCTTATTTACTTTTTCCACAGCAGTCATGATTATATATCTCTATCATATCCCTAGACCTGTATCATATCCCTATTCTTACATATCCTTTACATTCTTAATGAGATATGCAGTATGTGTTTGGAGTCATTGCTTTTTCTTTCATAAATGAAATGTTATCAAAAGGGCTAAAGTAGTAAACTATTGCCCTGAAGATTGATCCACGATTGAAGTGAGATATATTGCATTGGGATTTCAGAGAAAATGAAGGGGATGAAGAAATTTTAATCACACTACTTGTAAAGCACTGAATAAACACACCAAGATTGAATTTGAAAAAGGTTTTTAAAGTACTCTTCCTTCCCCCCAATAAAAGGAGAAAAAGTGTCATGAAGCAGAGTATAAATACATCATCTTGTAGACATACATTTGCACTCTGTTCATTATCTATTCCATCATGTATGCATGATGTAAGGAAAGAAACAAACATCTGGAATGTGCAAAGAAAGATGAAAGAAATCCAAATCCACATATCCTAAATGGAAAGGAAAATGTTTATATCAAATTGCTGTACTACGGTAATCTTTTCAAACCCATTAACTCACTGACTTGCCAGTTAGGTGACCTCAAGAGTAAAGGCTATTCTACCAATGGTAAGTGGTTCACTGTTTCCTGAAAAGAGAGCATTCATTCTGTAGATTATATAGAGCAGCAACAGTGCATGACAAGTATTTGTGGCCTATGGGTGATAACAACTAATGGGGGCAGAGGGAGGTTTGTCATTTCTTAGGGAAATATTGCTAAGATTTATGACCCCATAATCAGCAGACATTAAAGCACTGATGAGAAAAGCAGCAAAATACAGTCAAATCTCCATACGCTTCCTTCTAAGCTTCTACAACCATAAACATTGTACAGTAACACAGAGATCAGCTACTTAAGGACTTTACAAAAAGATGCTGGTGGCCCTGTCAGCTAAATATATTATAAACATCCATTAATAAGTTTGGAACAGATAAAACCCTTAAACAAAAGTAAGCATTTCAGGACCAAAACCAGGAACAATTATGTATGTATAATTCTACACTATTTTATTCCAATAAGACATCAACCAGAACTCTAAATATATTTAACCTATGTAAAGTTTACTTGTTAAGTAAGTGGCTGGCAAATGTAATATTTACAAACTGTTATACTTAACCTTTCCAAAGTCTGCTATTTCCATGGATCATGTGTTTTAAAAGTTCACCCAATTGTATTATTTTATTTGTCAGAGAAATTTTTTCTCTTACCAGATTTTTCAGAAAATTATCTGCCAGAAAAACAGAATAGAGTAAATAAAAAAAAAAAAAAAAAAAAAAAAAAAAACAGCTCAAACAAGCACTGCAGACAGCTGTATTCCAAGCATTTGGGGATGTTAGATTAGTTATTTGTTAATCATGTTCAGATGTCCACATATTTTTGTTTTACATGGCCAACAGCTGTGCAATTTACTAGATGCTTCCTTCCCACCGGAGCTTTTGAGACAGAGAGAGAAAGAGAGAGTGCACATGCGAGTGCCAGGGGAATTTCTACCAAAGGGCAACTCATTTTTATGCCTTTCCTTTCTCTAAAACAACTTCTGTATTCCTCTTGGAGACCCTGAGGAGTTCTATATTTATTCCCATTCCATACATCTTGCCTACCCACACGCACACTTTACAAAGCTAGCTTGTTTAAACCAGGAACCTGGGTGCTATCAGCTTGTCCTCTCTTCCCATGAGAGGACACTGAATAAGCAGGTAGGCACATTCTGTACCAACCAACGTTCCCATTGCAAATATACAGCCATTGCAGCAACACAACCTGAAACTGACAAAGGCATGGATAGCCATGATGATGACGACATCTGAAGGAAAAACCTTGTAACCTCCTAGCAAAGCCCAGAATGAAAAAAAAATCACTTTCAAATACTGTTTACAAGACAGGACCCCTTTGTGTGGCACAAAAGTGAATCAGTCAGATGTGTCCTCTTGAAGAAACGTGGCACTTCCCCCCACTCTCTCTTGCAAAGCCTCCACGTGGTTCTCTTTAGGGGTAGACTGGGGCTAGGAATTTAACCTGGGTTTAACTGGTTAGGCTCCGTGTTTGTCACCTAGGTTGTGCAAGTCATGGATTCTGTGACTATCTGCAACCTCCACGACTTCTGCAGCAGCCAGTGTGGCTGATTGCAGCACTGCCCAAGCAACGGGCTCTGTGGCTTGTTTCTCAGGTCTCCCCAGGGACAGCCACACCATCTGCTGCTGAAGCAACCCAGAAACTCAGGCAACCCAGGGACTGTTCAAGCAGTGGCCAGAGCATCTGGCCCTAAAAATCACCTGAGAAGAGATCTCGGGGTGACCAGAAAAGTCACTGCGTGGTGGCAACCATCAGTGGTCCCCAAACAGCCAGAGCATATGCTGTTCAGCAGCCACTGCTACTGGCCTGGCCCGGCCCCGCCCCGGACACTCTTCCAGAAGCAGTCCCTAGAATGCTCCCCAGCAGCAACTCCTACAAAATTTAGTTCATAGGCTCTGAATTTTTTATCATTGCCCAGGACCTGTCCATGACTTTCGCCCTTAACTGTGGTTTTCTGTCATACAGGATAAAATAATCATGTCTGAATATTCACTCTTGTGTCTTAATGTCATATTAATTCAGATTGCTAGATTGCAAGCTGTCACATTGTTCTGCAAGTTTGTTCAGCAATATTTTGCAATGTGAAAAAGTTAAATCCTACCTGAAATAATTCAGGAACTAGGGGCAGACTCACTCACATCCAATGGTTCAACGTTTTTAGTGCAACTCAGTTAATGTAGAGACCTACTATTAGGCAGTAGGGTTGCTAATGCAGAATTTTATGTGGAGCTCTACTGCAATTTCTACTTCTAAGGGCAGGAGGATGGAAGGAATCATAGTTTACACTTGTGCTCATTAATTAATGGTAATTTTACAAGTGCCCCTCACACTCTGCTGCAGTAGCTAAGCTGTTCATTGAAGAGTGAATTGCACAGTCTCATGAGTTGCGCTCTGAATAGGTGCTATTAGGCAGTGCTGCAGTACAAAATAATAAATAATAAAACTAATAATACATGATTCCCTGAAATGTGAATCTACTCTGAAAAGTTATTTAATAAAATGGTATTGGGGGCTCCTATGTTTATTATTCCTCATTTACTTCCAAATCAAATTTTTTCACTGTAGAAGTAAAAGGATATGTTTTCTCTAACCGCTTGCCCTGCAAACTCAACCTAGGATCAGGAAGTTGAGCTGGGTTTAGAAGGATTGGAGTCTGAGGATTAGGATTTTCTCATCTGGAGATATAAATTAGCTTCACGGGAGCTACAGATGATTTGTGAGGGAAGGGGAAGAAAAAGCACAGCAAGTGGTACAATATAAATGAAGACTGTTACGACAAATGATCTCAGCGCAGAAAAGAATACAAGGAAGGTATTTGCCCTCTACCCCCTTTTTTGTATTCAGCGTGCCCCCGTTTTGCATTTCTGATTGCATACAGGGCACAGAAGCAAACAGGTCTCCCTTTCCAGCAATTCCTCTGACTTTGGGCAACTCCAGTTCTTGCAGAACCATCATGACCATTCCTTGCAGCCCCCATTGTAATAGGTATGTCAGGGTGTTAACAAACTGTACTGCACTCCGGTTATCCTTAGCTTGTGTATAGACCTTATGTGGTCAAAAAAGGCCACAACAGCTGATGGGTTTCTCTAATATATACCGGAGTCTGTGCAGAACCAGCAACCAAATCCTGTTTGTCTTTCCTCCCAGTTGTTCAGCTTGAAATCCGACCCATAGACTCCTTTGAAATGTATCACAGGCATGTCTGCACAGGAATGATTATATGTAAATTACCCATATCTGCTCCCAAAGTACCTTGTGTGTCAAATCTGCAGTAGTTACCGACAAAATTAATCCTGTTGACTTTGCTACTCTAGCGTAGAAAAAAAAGTGCTGTGTTTAGCTCTGTGTTATATATCACAGAACAAACTTCCAGCTAAATCCCAGAGTCCAGTTGTTTGTTTTTTTATTGTGTGGTTAGGTGATTGCCCCACACAGGTAGAAGGGTTCAAGAAGTCCTCAGGAAGTCTATCCAAAACCCAACCAGTGGAAGGCCTGCAGAGAGCCAATCAGGAGGCTTGTTGGTGCAGCCAATCTGGGGTATGGAGGGCCATATAAGAAGGGCTGCTCAACAGAGCACAGTCAGTCTGAGTTTTCAGTCAGTCTGTCCTTGGAGTGCAAAGGAGAAGAACTGGCTGCCTTATAGGAGTACCTCAGATGGAGTAGTCCTGGGCAGGGGAGCAACAGGGAGTAGCAGCCTGAGGACTGCCAGACTGAGATTCCTGATACAAAGGACCGGGAATATGCTAGGGCTACTAAGAAATGGCCCAGGGAAACAGGCAGTAGGAGTTGGAGGAAGAGCAGCACATGCTGCCAGATATAGGGTTCCTGGCTCAAGACCTGGAGTAGTGGGTAGACTTGGGTTTCCCCACTTGCCACTGAGGTGAGTGGCTGTAGCGAGGACTGACAGGTCCATTGGAGGATGGGAAAGAATCAAGTGGGACACAGCTTCAGAGTTGTGCCCAGAAAAGGACACCATGAACGAGGGAGCAACGTGGGTCCCAGTAGTGGAGCGGAGGTAATGTCAGTCAGATTAGTTTAGAGGAAGGCCCATTGTTGAACTGCAGAGCTAATTTCCTGAGAGGACCAGCAGGAGGTGCTGCCATGGTGAATCATGTGCCCTGTTACAATAAGCAACAGGCTGTGGGTTTTGTATGTATGAAGTTGAGCTTCCAATGCTAGTTTAGTTTAGAAAACTTATTATTGATTGAGGGAATATAAATATGGCCTATCACAATATATGTTTATAGTTACTTTCCGATACTTTAAATTATAGTTGTTTTCTGGACTATAAAATTACTATTGTAATTACAATATTATATCCCAAATCCAAAATGCCTAACACTATATGCCGGTAACTGCATCATCACTACTTGCTTGAGTATATTTTAGGTTGCTTCCTGGGCCATGTGACCTACTAAAGATGCACCAAAAAAAGAGAGGAATCAAGAACGTTTAGAAGTTCCATGAGATGTCTTACTGTCCTGCTGGCTAAACCTAAATTAGCACCAAAGATAGGATTCTACATAGAGACCACCTGTTGTTCTTAACTAAACCACTGATTATAGGATTCAAATCCTGTCTTATAGCATTATGTAAACCTGTGTTTTGCACTGAGGTGGATAATTACATTTAAAACACAAACAAACAAACAAAAAAAGCACAAAACCACATACAGACAGAGTTGTTCACACAGTCCTGAATAAACTACATCTCCAAGTCCACGTTTTTTCAATTGTGTACCTTATATGGCATTGGCACAAACTACTCCTAGAGAAGCATACTGAGGAAATTCTGGTAGTGTTTCTCACTGTGGTTTTCTGCTGCTTCTGCTGGTTCTTCTTTTTTTTTTACATGCAATTCTTAACATATTCTCAAGCAGCAACCCTGTTTATTTTGTGAGACTGTAATTAATCTGCTCATAATTAAGGCCATGTTTTAGTCATAAGTATATTTAGTAAAAGTCATGCAGAGGTCATGTGCAGTAAATAAAAATTCACAGCCCTTGACCTGTCCATGACTCATGCTACATACCGCTAACTAAAATATGGGCCATGGGTACTCTGTGTGTGGGGGAAGGGGGAGGTGGCAGGCCAGGGCCTAAGAACCCGTTTGGTGTGGCAGTGAAGGGGGATGGTGTGTGTGTGTAGGGGGTGGGGGGCAGACTCCCTACCCAGCTCCCCAAAAGCAGCTGGCATGTCTCTACAGTTCCTAGGGAGAGGAAAGGCTACAGGGGCTCCACGCACTGCCCCCAGCATGAGCCCTAGTTCCGCAACTCCCATTGGCTGGGTACTGTGCCCATGGGAGCTGTGAGGGCAGTGCCTGCAGGCAGGGGCAGCATGCAGAGACCCCCTGGTCTTTCTGCCTAGGAACTGCAGGAACATGCTGGCCATTTTCAGGGATCCCCATGCCATGGTAAGCACTGACCTGCACCCCAACCACCTGCCTCAGCCCTGAACCCCCTTCCACGCCCAAACTACAGCTGCTGCTGGGGTAAGGTGCAGTGGCCTAAGACTGCCACAGCAGCGGCTAGTGCAGCTGGCCCAGGGGCTGCCTGAGCTGCTTGGGCAGTCCCAGAGCCAATGGAGACAGAAGTCACAGAAAGTCACGTGATAGACCCACAGCTTTATTCATAATGCACACCCCCAGCAGCTTTGCAGACTAACGGAGCCATTTGTGAGTTAAATGGTTGATTGTACCTGTCCAGGGGAATAAATCTGGATATTGGCAGGAAATGGTGAGATTATGTCTATAACTGAGAACTAAACTCTGATTGCTCCCTTACAGAGTCTCTCAATATGTATCATTACATGTAATAACATCTAGGATTTGAAGGTAATTCCCTAGCAATTCTACATACAGGCTGTGAGAAAATTTCCCAGAGGAAATGGTGAAAGTCCCAATGCACTTTCATCTCTTGCTTATAGAAAGGAGGTGGATAAGAAAATACATACATACAAAATAATGAACAGCACAGAGATGGTAGTGTTGTTGCTCCTCCTGTTTGCCCCCTCTCATAGAGCAGGAACAAAAAAGACAATCAATGAATTTGAAAGGCCACAATTTCAAAGCTATGTAAAAATACTCAACCTGTGAAACTCTTTGCCATAAAGTCTCATTAAGGACAAACTTTACATAAGATTCAAGAATGGTGAGATATTTATACAAATAATGAGGACATACACTGGTATGCCAGGCAGAAAATATAAGGAGTATAAACCTTCATAAGCCAACCTCGAACAGAAAGGGCTAGGAAGCAACTTCACCTACTGAAAGGTTTGTTTATAATTGGCCACTGCTGTATTTTTTGCATTTCGTTCTGAAGTATCTGATTATGATCAGTATATGGGATTAGACTGACTACTGGTCAGATTAATTATGGGTTCCTATTCATTTACGAGTTTATATAATTTATTATGAGTCTTTTATAATTCATGCAGACAAAATACACAAGAATCTCCTGCAAAGAACAAGCATGTAGGGAAGTGGGCAAGATGACCTAGGTTTGACTACTGTGATTTTATAATGAAGTGAAACATTATAAATAATTGAAAAGCAGCCTATTTAGAAAGAGGCAAGTCTTCAAGTCATCATTGTCAAGTCCAAGTCAAGTCTCGAGTCCCTACAGTTCAAGTCTCAAGTCAAGTCTCGAGTCCCTAAAGTCACTTTCGAGGCAAGTCCCAAGTCGAATCTCAAGTCTTCATTTAAAAATGTCAAGTCACTTTTGTACAAGCCATCAATATTGGCATTTTCGGACAATTTTTTCACCAAGTCGATTTAAGAAAATTAGCAAGTCTCAACTCAAATCTCAAGTCACAAACAATGAACCCGAGTCGAGTCTCAAGTCAAGTCACGTAGGCGACTTAAGTCAGACTCGAGTTCAAGTCATGGGACTCGAGTCAACAACTCTGGAAATAGGCTTCATCTTCCCCTACCTGTCAAAAAATGCTTGCTTTAGAGATGGAGAAGTAAAAATGCCTTATAACTGGCTGTGTCTACACAACCAAGTTTTGAAAACAAAACTTATGTTGACCCCCAAAAGTCAACAAAAAAAAAAAAAACATCCCAGAGGTTGTTCACACTAGCTCCCTCTGGGGATGTAAAATCCCAGTTAATCAATTAATGGATTAAACCTGAGGTTTATCTGATTAAGCAAAATCCCAGGGGGGACTGCTCCAGCTGCCAACTCCTAGGCCTCCCCCCTACCATGTGTGGTGTAGCCAGCTCCCAAACCCCATGGGGTAAGCCAGAGGCGGGGGTTTGCTCCTGGGTACCAGTTAACCAGTACCCGGTAAGCATCATCCAGTAAGGGTGATGCTCACTGGGTAACCTGTTACCTGGTTACCTATTCACATACCTAGCTCCCTCTGTTGACAGTTCATGTCCACACTGGAGGCACCATTATTGACAGTGTGAGCAATGAACTGTGGGCATATATCCCACAGTACGGTGATGTGCAAAGGCAGAGCTGATCTTGGAATTCCCTCCGCGTTCTCCCACAGCCTCCTCAGCTGCAGGGAGAGGAATCATGAGTAGTTCTGTGAGCAATCTGCGCTGAGGAATGTCAGAGCAGCACATCAGCCTGCAATCAGAGCTTTCTTGCACAAGAGTGTCCATACAGCGTGCATACTCTCTTGCGCAAAAGCACGTTGCTTTTGCGATGCACTTTGAGATCTGGAAACGCTTTTGCACAAGAAGTTTTTGCGCAAGAACTCTTCCACAAAAGGCTTCTTGCACAAAACCCCTGAACTGTAGACAAAGCCACTGAGTTTTAAAAACCTGTCTATATTCATCCAGGACCAGGTGGGTTATGCTTATTGCTTTTAATGTGTTATGCTTTCTTATTTCCCCTTTGTTGTTAACTTGCACATGCAGTAACTTTCTCTGTTTATAGCTAAGACAGTCCCAACAACCATTACAGGTAAACTGGTACAATTTTACTGCAAGTAAACAACTTATAACGGGAAGCTGCATTCTTGGCTCCCAGTGGCAAGAAAACTTGCCCTTAAAATATCACTGTCCTAGCGCATCATTGCAATGAGTCAACTTGCTAGTTATCAAACAGCAAATGCCAGCAAATTTCTTTCCCAGCCCTATAAACATCTCCAGAGTATGTCTGTTGCCAGCTAGTAAAACAGTCTGGCATTAATGTATTAAAAGACCAGATCACTTCTTTCCAAGTTGAAGACATTTCAAATATACATTGAACTATTGCTGCTTATGCATTTCCATCTTGGCATAAATGAATGGGCATCAAAATCTGCTGAAAAGTAAAACATTTTGTTACAGCCATTAATCCCGCATATCTAATTTCCCACCGCAAGATAGCACGTGAACAGCAGACTGTTCCAGGGACTAGAGTTTGAAATGCAGTACAGAAATATTGTCAAAAAGAGACACATGAAGTGTTTCTTGCATTACAATAGGTAATTTTCCATACAAATCCTCTCACCTTTTCACCACTCTTGGAGATAAACCACATCCACTCTGATTTAATTAGCAGTGATGCCACCCTCCCATCTCTGTATCCCGTTTCTTTTTCTTTCTTTTCTCTTCAGCATGTGAGGAAGTGAGTTGTAGCTTGTGAAAGCTTATGCCGTAATACTCTAATAAATGTATTAGTCTTTAAAGTGTCACCAGACTCTTCCTTGTTTTTGCTGAAACGGACTAATATGGCTACCTTTCTGAAAACAAATGTAAAAATCTGTCGGTGGGGGATTCTAATAAAAATGTATAACAAAATACTATTCTTGCTAACTGGCATATCCCTTCCTCCCCTCCTCCCACCCCCCAAAAAAGAAGGATGTTCTTTTAGTTATTTTAAACTGTTAGTAAATATGTATTTTTACATCTTATTTGGGATCAATGTGGCGGGTTTAATATTAATCATTAAAATCTTGGATGGGGAAATGAAGATTTGAATGGAATGGTTAAGTCTCAGAAAGTTGATAAAAGCTTACTAAATGATTAACATCTTGGGAGGGTTTTGCATTTCCACCTTAAAAAGGACAGACCAACATTTCATACTCATCACTCTTCAGGGGCACTGGGAAGTATGGTAGTCAGTGTTCCCTGTAAACTATGCACTTCTGCAGCACTCAGAAGAGATTCAAATGCCACCCAGCTGCTTAACCAGGTTTTTTGTTTCTACGTGTGGTGCACATTCACACATATCTTCGTGCACATACAAATATTTATTCCACATATGGATGGATGAGATTAGAATGAACATTAATTGTAGGGCCAAAGACTGAAGCACATGGCATGTCTCTATGCACACCTGGAAGTGGGAGGTGGCTCAGCATTGTACACCTACCCTCAGTACTGTCCTCAAAGCTCCCATTGCCCGGAAGCTGGCTAATGGGAGACATAGGGGGTGGTGCTATGGGTGTGGGCAACACATGGAGACACACTCCCCTACTCCTGATGCCAACAGCAGCTGGCCATTTCCAGGAGCGGCGTGAGGCCATGACAGGCTGGCAAAAGCCTTGTGGTAAGAGCCTGTACCTCGCATCTCTCTACACCCCAAACCTCTGCCCCCCGGTCAGAACCATCTTCTGCACCCAAACTCCTTCTTAGACCTCACATCCCTCACCCTCTCCTCCATGCCAACACTGCAGAAGTCTGGAGCTTCCTACTGCACTCAAACTCCATCCTAAACCCCGCATCCCCTCCAATAACATAATTGAAATGTGAGGCCTGTGACAATTTTCCAAAATTTGTGGAGTGCCTCCCCCCCCCCCCCCGTGAAAATTATTGCCCCCTACTAATATAGCTGCATCGCTCAGGGATGTGGATTTCTCACACTCTTAGAATAATGCAGTTATAGCAGCAAAAGTTTATAGTGTAGACCTGGCCGAGGTATCTCTGTGTTATCACACATACCTACCCCAAAATAACACTCAGACCAACAGCTTTTGGGAGGGTTCTCACACACCTTTTGTTTTAAGGTTAGGATTAAAATTTTATGTTTAAAATTAGGTGTGAACTCACCCTTCAATTAACCTGTCACCCTCAATGAGGTTTTAATCCAACCCATAGCAAGGTTTCACATAGCTCATAACAATACACATCCATTACAATCTGATTACTTTGTTTTTCAAAAAACGTTTACAGTGATCTGCTCCTAACATAGGTAAGCATTATATGTACTCCACTGTGAAGAGAAGTGACCCAAAAGTGCTGTTAAACTGTCCCTATATCTCTACACTGAAGACCAACACTTCATTCCGAAATCAAAGTTATGGATCACATTGAAGAAAATGGGAGTCTTGCCACTGACCTTACTGGTACCAAGATTTCATCCCAAGATTAGGTCTTGAATGAAAATGTAAGAATGGCTTTATGTTGTGACTCTTTCCCTTTCATTCTGTAGAGCTGACAGCTATTTCAGTCAAGAAGTATGTGAGAAAACATCTACAATGCCTCTTACTAATAAGGAATACCCATTAATGGGACAGTAACTTTTACAGTAGATCAAATAACACTGAATTCCAAAGGAGTGCAAGATAAACTATACAGAAAACATACAAAATTAGTTGTTCTGTGCTACACTATTGTGATTTAAGTAGACATTAATATCTCATACTCAAAAACTTGTGTCTTCTACAGCGGTTGTATTTTTTTACTTGCTTGGAATTAAGACCTCAACCATTTAAAAATGTTAGTGCTGTTTTAATCCATAGCCAATAACACTGCCTAGGCCTAACCAAGGCTTTAGCTATGGATGTGGTATATCACTTTGGGTGATGCAACCTGTATTTTTTTTTTTTTTTTGAGACCTGTCTTTTTCAAAGTTGGGTGAAAATGAACAAAGGAACTCTGACCTAACAGCTTTACAAGCAGGATAGGAAGCAAGGTTCTCTTTTCTATAATCAATCAAGAGTCCTTGCAAGAATTTTAGTTCATCAAGGGAAGATGTGGAGATCTGAGTTTAGAAGACTGTTCTGCATGGACAAACCCACAGAGCATACCACAAATGAGGCTCCCAAACTAAGTGTCTCTAAGGAGTCATCAATCATTCTTAGAAGAGTAGAAGAAGTATACTCTGTTTGCCTCATTGGTCTGAGGAAGAGGACCAATGAGGCAAACAGAGTATACTTCTTCTACTCTTCTAAGACTGATTGATGACTCCTTAGAGGCAGAAGAGTGTGACATTTGATTTAACTCATGGATAAAACTGTTTGCTCCTGTATATCTTCAAGTTAATTTTTTTCAGGAATCTGAGCTATCCCCTTTTAACATTTTTTTAAAAGCCTCCACGGTTATATGATTAAGGAATTTGTGACAAAATAAGAAAATATATGTGCAGATTTTTACAAATGATTACGTATTATATGTATTTTAATGGAAAAAGTATATAACACTCTGCCGTTAGCCACTATCAATGCTTGCTTGCTTTTCATAAAACCTAATGCACGTGTGGATCAGCATTTCTTAGTCCTCGTTAGAGAGTGATATTTCAATTTTACAAATTGACGCTACTTCTGTTGTTGGTTCCTTCTTTTCCTTTTTAAGGAATGTATTTTTGTCTGACTTGTTACATTGAAAAAATACAATTAGCATAATTTTAAACTATGATCTGATCACCATTTTTAGTTTCTAACTTTCCAAATATGTTTATTTCTCCGAATATAACTTTCTTCAATTTTATTTTGACAAAAGCAAACCTCTTGCTCATTGTCTTATGATGTACTATACTAATTTTCTGTTTTAAGACCAGATTCTGATAACCTTCCTCATGCTGACTGCTACAATCCTTACTCCTCCATTTTTCCTACTGAAGTCAATATGAATATTTGTGCATATGAAGATAGTTAATCAATCACTTCAAAGGTACACTGTGACCGGGCGCCATGGCCCTGCACTTCAGAGACCCGTGCAGTGGCCTGGCAGGGAGGAAGGAAGGCGAAGGTGCCCGCATGCGCTACGTGCTCATACGCTGCGCAACAGCTGTGAAGAAGGGAGGTGAGAGAGGCCGCTGGCTGGAGAGGTGGCGAGAGGCTGAGCACAAGCACAGTGAGCCGCCAGGTGGCTAGGCAGCCAAGAAGGGCGGCACCCAGGCATGACGTAACACCAGGGGTGCCAGGATTTAAAAAGGAGAGGTTTTGTCGACATAGTCCCAGCGGATGGACCCTCCGATCTATTAAACATGACAGCGCAAAGACTAGTAAACTAAAGTTAAGGTCAAAGAGTGCAAATAAAATGTAGAGGGAAAAGCAAAACCTTTACAGACACCTTACCAAGACCTTGCTGAAAATAAAAACAATCAACAATACAGCTAGTTCTCCATAGGAATACAATTCACAGGTACTACAGGTATGGTTACACCATAGCCATTACAGTGAATGTTAATATTAATGTGAATATTCTTGCAAAGTAAAGCACTCATAAGAAGAGCCATACAGGGTCAGTCCAAAGGTTCATCTAGCCCAGCATTCAGTCTTCCAACAATGACTTATGCCAGGTTCCCCAGAGGGATGACAAAAAATAGGTGATTATCAAGTGATCCATCCCCTGTCACTCGTTCCCAGCTTCTGGCAAACAGAGGCTGGTACACCATTATTGTCCATACTGGCTAATGGAGCTATCCTCCATGAATTTATCTAGCTCTTTTTTTAACTCTGTTAAAGTCCTGGTCTTCACAGCATCCTCTGGCAAAGAGTTCCACAGGTAGACTGTGCATTGTGTGAAGAAACACTTCCTTTTGTTTGTTTTAAACCTACTACCTATTAATTTCATTTGGTGACTCCTAGTTCTTGTGTTATGGGAACAAGTAAATGACTTTTCCTTATTCACTTTTTCTACACTAGTCATGATTTTATAGACCTCTGGCAAAAGCCTCAGAGGCACGGGACCCTGCCGCTGCTGCGGCTTTGCTCCCGGTGCCTCTGGTCTGCTGGGGACCATCTCCAGCAGACCAGGGACACCGGGAGCAAAGCTGGGGAGGCGGAGGGGCGCTGGGGTATAAGACGAAAACCTATCTTTTAACTAAAAAATTAGGGGGTCGTCTTATACACCCAGTCGCCTTATACGCCGGAAAATACGGTATTTTGTTGCCTGGTATAGCAGGGTGGTCACCCCATTTCAGGCATGAAAAAGGTTAAAATAGCCCTGGGAGAGGGCTGTAGACATACATATCTCATAGAGCTGGAAGGGACCTTGTGAGGTCATTGAGTCTAGTCCCCTGCCCTCACAACAAGACCAAGTACAGATTTGCCCCAGATCCCTAAATGGTCCCCTCAAGGATTGAACTCACAACCCTGGGTTTTAGCAGGCCAACGCTCAAACCACTTAGCTATCCCTCCAGCTATGGGACAATCATAAGAGGCCTTGTAGCAGCCTATCAGATCCCAGGAGGGCCATATAAAAGAGATGGCTGGCCAGGCTGAGCACATTCTCATTCTAGCCCTGGAGATAGAAGGAAACAGCTGCCTGCTAGCCAGGGTACCACACAGACAGAGCAGTATTGGGGAAAAGGCAGGGTGAGCAAGGGGAGTTCCAGCCTGAGTAAACCCAGGCTGAGGCCCAGTGACAGTAGTCTGGGGGATACTAGGGCTTCAGGGAGGCAGCCACGGCAGGCAAAGGCAGCAGGTCCACACCCCCTTGCCTATGATGAGTGGCCATTTCAGACTGCAGTCTGCCTCTGAGGTAAGAGGCTAGATAACAACTGGTAGTAGGGTCACTGAGGCAAGGTAGGTAGGGGAGGTTGGGGATCCCCTGAAGGGGAGGACCCCAGAGAGTGGGGGCACTGCTGTGAGGCAGTACCTGGAGGAAAGAGTGCTACAGTCTGGGAGGGACAAGGTGGTGGAGAATAACAGGTAAAAGTAGATGTGACACAAGCTGGAAAAGTGAACTCCAATGTGGAGCAGAGCTAATTCCCAGAGGGCTTGTTCGCACTACAGAGAAGACAGAAACTGCCACAGTCAATCTTCCAAGGTTCGAATTAGCAGTTCTAGTGAAGACACGCTAATTCGAACAGAGAGGGAGCTCCTGTCAGCGCCGGTAGTCCTGCTCCTCACGAGGAATAAGGGAAGTCAATGGGAGCGTGTGCTCCCCTTGATCTCCCGCTTTGTGGACAGCACCAAAACATGATTTAAGATACTTCTACTCAAGCTACATAATTAATGTAGCTGGAGTTACACTTCTACTCGAGCTACGTAATTAATGTAGCTGGAGTTGCATATCTTAAGTCATAGTTACAGTCTGTTTTGGACTTAAATATGTTGAGCAGTTGAGTATCCTCTGCAAATTTTGCCACCTCACTCAATACTTAGGAAATGCCAAAAATAAGGTTCCCTGTGCATTATGATTAGATGTGGTTGGAAATTTTCCAACTAAATAAGTTTTATTATTCATCAAATCAAAACCTATTTTGTGGGAACCAGTATTAACAGCTTTTTAGCTGTGCACAGTTTTGCAGGTTCAGGATGAAATGTATTGTCTAAACCACAGAATAGTTTATACTCCATTGGCGGGGGCTTTCACCTCAGATGTGGAATATCCAAGTACAAGTCCTTGCTTAGACCAGACTCCAAATGCAAGTTTCCTTCTCCCAGATGAATGCTCTAATTCTGACACTATTGGTTTTTCTGGGATGGGTCTCTCAACTTTTTTTTCTATTGGAGCTGGCTTGTTTTGAATAAATAATTAAATATTCATTGGAGAAGGGAGAATAACCTGAGTCTTTCACATAAATGTCCTGACCAACAGATCATAACATCAATGTGGGTTATTTTCAATTATTCCCTTACCAAAAGGATGAAATAAATGTCATATTGAATACCATGGAGATGCAGCAGTAATGTATTCACTTACCTGAAATATTTGTTTCAGAGAGAAAAGTGCCCGTCTCAGCTCCCGTCCATTGGAATTGTAGAGTTTTTCTAAAAAAGGAACAAGCAAAAAAATTCAACATTAACAAGACTTCCAAAATGGGACAGAGTGGAAAGGAGCAGGTGAGGAATGGTTGCAGTGTCCATTTATTTAGCTGAGTGTATTCCTCTCAGAATAGCCAATCTTTTTTTTTTCCACAGCTATAATACCCATCCATCAAACAGCACAAATAAAACAGTAAATTATTCATGGCCTGAATGAAATTTCCCAGAAGAATTTTAGGAAAGGTCAGTAGAAAATGAGGCTATGAGAATTCTTGAAGTGTAATCGGGTCTAACTTTCCTTTTAAAGATAAATTTAAAGCCTGTGAAAGATACTAGACTGACTTCCCAGCAGCTCCACTGCAAGCTTCCCCACACTGCCCTTCGAATGAGCCTCAATCCTGTCCTGGAAGAATCATTTTTAGGGAATGAAAGTGAACTTCAGTCCTCATGTCTATGCAATCTTTGACCATTGTTCTGTCATGACTAACCATCATGCTAATTAGTGCGAGCTTCATGATTTGGAAAAATCTAATGGAAAGTAGATTGAGGACATACATCTCCCTCAGATCCCTCATTTTATACAGTCTAACACCCAATGGTGGTAAGTGTAGGTCACTACCATTCTATCTACACTTGAACTAGTGACTTACAAGTAAAAGCATCTACATCCCCATTATCAGTCCTTGAGCCACTGAATCCCCGGATGTTCTCTTCCTGTGTCCTCATTTTTGTCCTGGGAATTCCTTTCAACTGCCATGTATTTGACGATACTTAATACCAGAAATATCTGGAGAGTTTGTACTGAGCATAATTCAAAACCATGTTCGTCTCCCTTAAAATATATTTCAGTTTCTCTCTCATTCTCCAGCTGTGTATAAAGACATAGAGCAGAAACATTATTTTCATCATTCAATAATAAAGCATATTATATGGGTTGTTCTTCCATTAATGTGTGGTAATAGAAAAATAATGAAAAGCGGGAAAAGTAATTAATTTTTAGATGGACTGAATTAATATTTTGTGAAGGCAATTAAACAAGAGAAGCTGACTTCTCTTTGCCACTCCCACATGGAATCTAGGGGTATGTCTAGACTACATCCTTCTGTCGCCAGAGGGGTGTAAATTAGACATACCGAAATTGCTAATGAAGTGGGGATTTAAATATCCCACGTTTCATTAGAATAAAAATGGCCGCTGCTTTTTGCCAACATGGCACTTTGCCGGCAAAAAGCGGCAGTCTAGACGGGGATCGGTCGACAAGGAAAGCCTTTTCCAACCGATCCTGTAAACCGCATTGCACGAGGCATAAGGAATCGGTTGGAAAAGGCTTTCCTTGTCAACCGATCCCCATCTAGACTACCGCTTTTTGCTGGCAAAGTGCTGCATCGGCAAAAAGCGGCTGCCATTTTTATTCTAATGAAGCGTGAGATATTTAAATCCCCACTTAATTAGCAATTTTGGATCGTCTAATTTACATCCCTCTGGCGACAGAGGGATGTAGTCTAGACATACCCTAGGAATCTAGCCTTGCAAAGGATGTGTCTGAAGTATGCTCAACAGCTTTAAAGAAGCACTCAAAGGTGGAATCAAGGCTCAAATGACTGCAGACTGTGGATATTCCTATATGATCAGATAATGCACCATCAGCATCAAAAAAGAGTGTGCAACTGACTTAAATACATCTTCCCCCACCCCCAACTTCCCTTTGTATATTTATGTACTACACTAAATACTATACAACATTCAATAACCACATTTTGTTTTGCTTTCTGGAAAGGATGCAGAAACATTAGGCATTTGAGGATTTCTGACATTTTTGCTCAGAGACTTTTCATTTCCCATTAAATCTAAGAAACTTAATTTGAGAAGACCAGGGGGTTAATGTGATAAAACACCTTCTATTCCCAGTAGTCTCATCCAATCACACAAGTAAAACTCAAGTAGTTGTTTATAAGCCTCATAAAGCATTTTGGTCATCCCAAACTGCCTTTGGCTTTGAAGGCAGAATGTGTAGAACTGACCCAACTGTTACAGCTGTTAGAACCATTCCTTTTCCTTGTAGAGTTTATGGATTCCTGACAAAAACATCGGAGGAAGGGATTTCACTTACAACCACAAACTGCAATCTTTAATTATTCTGTCTTAAAAATATACTGGCATGCATAAGTGCATGACATTTATTGACATGAAAAAGAGGAGTCTTGTCAGGAAATCTTAAATAATAATATTAATTTTTAAGACCTTGTTTGTTGACCTTACATGCTATACAGCACAAAACCATTTCTCTGTGAAATACATCTCCATCTGGCATTTGTTATAACTAATTTCCCTCCCTTCGTTTAAGTCACTGGTATAAGCAGGGTCTCTCTAAATGAGGCAATACAGCATCCTGATTAAAAGAGACACCGCGTCTTGTAATGTTGGCAACTTTGTAAATAAATATCAATATTTTAAACAATGGCATCCGTTGGCCCATCCTTACAAGAGAATAACTGTGGCTGCAGACTGGGATAAATAATCAACAGTTGTTACTATATTGCAATGGTGGTATGCCTCCATTGGTACATGATGTTTTTGGTACTTATCTGAGAACTATTAAGTTGAACTATTACCCTTCTTTTGTTTTCTCATCCATCTTGTAGTGACTGCACTAGGCAGTTTAATCAACTGTTGTCACTAGATGGCACTTATTATTTCTTTAAGGGAGAGGAAGCACTATTCTTAGGGGTCTGCTTGGGCCCAGTTTTAAAGTTTGCCATGAAACCAACTAGACCATAGCCAATATAAACAAGAACCACGCCCAAGAATGTAAGGTTGTTTTCATTCCTGACCCAAGGAAAAAAAGAAAGAAGAAACAACTCTCCTGGTTAAAACTGCAAACAGTAGAGTAAGGGACAGCCGAACTCAGCAAGAAGGGGAGAGAAAGATAGCACATCATGCAATGGGAATACTGTGGGGCAGCACCCAGGAATGGGCTGTGCAGCAGGAACAAGGTTGAGTAGGAACCCAAAGCCAGGAACAATGGCAAAATGGGGGCTGAGGTCAGTGTTCGCTGTAAGTTGGGCACTTGCACAGCCGCTCAGGAGAAATTCTCTTGTCACCCAGCTGACACGCACCCAGCTCAAACTCCACATATTTGTGTTTCTATTGGTGGTGCACGTTCACACAGGCCTTGGTGCAAATAAAATAATTTATTCTGCACATGGATGGAAAAGATTTGAGGGAACATTGGCTGAGGTGCATTCTGGGGGGAAGAAGAGCAAGAGGGTAGCTGGAGGAAAGACAGAGGCAGTGAAGAAGCTCGGGGAGGCCCAGGAAACAGGGGTGACTCAGTGCAGAGCCTTGATCCATCCCTGCCTCCTGCTCTCTGTGGGGGTCTCTGCCATCTGGGTAACCCTGTTCCCAAAAGCTCCAGTCCCTAAATCCACTGACTGGTCCCAGCTGTAGCATCTCTGGCTCCTCCTCACATGACTCACCACCAAGCATTACTATCTGCCATCTTGGAAGACACTCTGCAGCCAGAAAAGACTCCTTGGGTACCTGAAGCCTGCTCATTCTGCTTCCTATTCCCCAGCCTGATCCTGGGCCCGATTCTCAGCCCCCACAATAATTTGATTGCAAGGAGTCTACTCCTCACCACTCTTGGGTGCCAATGCCTGGTGTAGGTCCTGGAACAGGTGTTCCCTTTCCCTCCCTGGCAGCAGAGCATCCTACAAGCCAGCACTGGTCCTTTCACTTGCGTTTCAGCTTTAATTATTAAGCCTTTAGGGTGGAACTTAAGGTTTCAAACATGTCTCTCTAAACATGAGCGCTAGAAACCTGTTTTTAAAATGCAAGAGGAGATTCTCAGCTAATCAGGTATCTCCAAGAGCTGAACCTTTAAATGAAATATCATATATGCTAAGACATTTAATAAAACCACTAGAGTTAGTCACTATCCGTGTGCTAAGAAAGGGCCACATGTACACAAGCAAGCTTTTATCATCCATCCCCTCTAACTTAAAACCAGCCAAAACCAAACGAGTGAAAGTGGATTTTTTTCAGGAGAACACAAATATCAGCGGATCATTGAAAGGAGAATTCCAATGATCTGGTCTGCAATTAGCGTATTTTACACTGAGAGAGTGTTCAGGAACATACTATGTGATGTCGTGCATGACCTTCAAAGGCTTTTTGTTGTAGCATGAAAGGGCTTCATTTTTTTTCTCTTTCAATGTTATGAGAAAAATAAATAAATAAAATCATCTATATAGTTAATACAATTTTCACTTTTCTTTAGTAGATGGCTAGGGGAAAATCACATTTTTATTCACAATTTAAAACAAAACAAATACCAAAGCTAAGCATCGTCCCAAGTGTAATGCCTGATCTCAGACCATGGAGATACAAGCTCCTCCCTTCCCCGTTGATCACACCAGCTGAATTAGCCTCTGAGGTTCAGTAATTGATGAAGCAGCAGCCTTTTGGTTATTGGCAAAAGAGAAGCTAACATCTGGCCAAGCACAAATGGGAGTTACTCTGCTTCACTTGCTGCTTCCTGAATGACCTCCACATTTCCCATCCATGTCCCTCTTCTACAAACTCTAATTTCAGAGATGAAACAATTTTGTTATAAAACATAAGATGCATACTACACTCTATATTACACTGCATTACCGGGGTCCACAGTGTTGACTCGGTAAAGGACGCTTGAAATAGTTCCTGCTATTCCACTGTAAAATCCCTGTGCATGAGCTACGAATAGTAATATTCCCAGGCTTCCATGAAACACTCAAAATTGTGCTTGGCACTTAAAACAAAAAACCTTATTTCTCAACCTAAAGCAATGAACAACCCGAATGTCTCAGCAATACACACATTATCTGCACCTTCACAGGCCACTAAGCTTTCTATATGAATCATAGGTAACTATTTGAATTTTTCCACACAAAGAAGAGGAAAAAAAGAAGTTAGACAATTTAACTCTTATTGTAGGAAAACGCTTTGTTGTGAGTGCTGACCATCAGATAAAGTCTGATTTAGCACCAGGCGACTCCTGTTTTACACTAGTGTGATTCCACTTGCCTTAGAAGCAGTACACTAACAGAAAGATGGAGCAGTACACTAGCAGAAATTAGACCCATGCAGCCAATCCTGAAAATGCTGAGACAACAGTCCAATTAACTTCAACACACGTCTGGATTGGGCCTAACGGTACAAACAAATTCTCAGATCCATAAATGTACTGTTCATAAAATTAATTAGTGCAACGTGCCATTCTTTCATTGCATGTCAGGCAAATTAAAGTGGCACTCAAAGAAAAGACCTGGGATAATGCCAAAAAGGGGATTTCTTCTTAGTCTTGTTTTTGTTCATAAAAGCCAATAATAAGTCTGTTGGCAAGACAATATACTTTCCTCTTACTCCCAGATCCCTACAAAATATATTATTTCAAGAGGGGAATCATTCACAGGCACATTGGATAAAAACATCCAAGATTTGTAATATACAAAACAAGTAACCTCAACAGAAACAACAATTATGTTAAAGTAATAATAGGCAATCTGAGTAGTTGCATATAAATTAATACATATTAATCTGTGCAATATTTGTAGTTTGTGAACTTAAGTTTTAGGTCCTCCCATTATTCCAGCTGTAAATGGTGAGTATTTGGTGAAGAAATGCAGGTAAGTTACTAAATTATAATGAACAAATAAAAAAAATCACTTAGCCCAGGGGTGTCTAACCCGTTAGAGATGAAGAGACAAAATAGTGGTAGATAGAGTGCGAAGAGCCACATCCCGGGACATACCATCGCAAAAAAAGCACTGGGAAGGGGTGAGAGGTACAAGCTCTGGGAGGGAATTTGGGTGCAGGAGGAAGTAGAGAAGGGGATGCTGGCTCAGGGAAGGGGCTGCAGGCTGGGGAGTGTTGGGGTCAGGTGGAGGGTTAGGATGCTGAGCAAGCTGCAGGCTTGTGGCTGTGAGGGTGCAGGAGTTTGGGCTGGGGTATATAGGGGCTCAGGGGCAGGGAGGCTGTGAGTATGATGGGCTGAGGACACAGATTTGCAGTGTGTGGATGGTGCAGGAGTGTTGTGGCAGAAGACTGAGGATGTGGGGGTGCAGGAGTTTGGGGATGTGAGAGGCTCAGGACAGAGGATTCCAGTGTATGATAGGCTCAGGTTTGGGGCCTGGGGGTGAAGGAGTGTTATGATGCTGTGGCCAGATGGGGGCTTGGCCAGGCTTCATTTTTAAATAAAATATTATGTCAAACACAAAATGTTTCAGTGTTGTCTTTATTTATGAGAGGGGCAGGGAACCTATTTTGAGTCAGGGATCACTGACCCATAGAAAAGTCCGTCGAGGCATACCGGAGCAGTTGACAAAGGCTTCCCTTGTCGACCAAGCCGCGTCTAGACTGCAGCGCCGTGCCGGATCAGCTGGTTGTCGGCACAGTGCGGCAGCCATGTTTATTTTAATGAAGCAGGGATTATTTAAATCCCCGCTTAATTGACTATGTCAAGTAAACTAATTTACATGGCTTCGTCGATGGAGCCATGTAGTCTAGACGCACCCATACTGTTTTAGGAAGGGCTTCCTTGGGTTCAAATAGGCATCCAAAGTAAGAAATGCTTAACCAACATCCAAAACTTTTGACGTCTTCCCAAACATTGTTATTTGTAGGCATTTTTACAATATCAGATGGGGTTTGATAGAGTTATCAGGTCTGAAAATTATGATTCATATTAAAAGTTACTAAAAAGCACATCCATCAGCCAGGAGCTAGTGACCACCAGCTGTACCTTGTTCCCATCCCCTACAGTGACAAGTATGTAAAAGGAATGAGGTTACTGACTGAGGGGATTAAATGGTTTGAGGAAGGCAGACAGGAATATGAGAGAGGGAAAAATAATAAAGGGATACTGCAAGATGACAAAGGAGAAAAATAAGGAGTAAGAGGATGAGAAGGAGCAGATATATCAGGATAGACAGGGAGAAAACATGGGGAGGAAAGTACAGAAGAGAGACAAGAGAAGATAGCTATCAAGAGGCGGAAACAGATGACAAGACGGGGGGAGGGGAAAGGATGATCCTTGCTGTCAGACAGCTGCAACTCTTATGACACACACACAGGAGTAAATTCAGGAACTGGAAGATGGAGAACAGATAAAGAAGGAGATGAATCATTTAATCCCAAACTGGAAAGCAAAGAAGAAAATCTCCAGAAGGGTGGATCCTTGATTTTGCCATATAATTCCTGTATGTCATAATTCCTATATGCCACTACATAAGGATCAGCACACCAAATTCATTAAAATGTACAGAAAAATATCAAGTCATACCTAAATGGGTTAATTAGATTTGAAAGAAGGATTTTTCCCATATATTCTTAGCCTCTGGGGTTATCAACTTCCACTACTGAAGCCTGAAGGGGTCAAATCAATCTCTCCTCCAATGATTTCTATCAAATTCCTGCTTATTCAGCTTGACTTTCTACAAGTATAAATTTGTTGTGAGTAAATCAATAGCAAGAGTTCCTTCTTTAAATTATTACTCCCCTCCCTCCCATACACCCCTCGACAGGCATACAGAACTAGCAGAAATAATCATTTATTACACTATCCCTAAACACTGGAGCAAATAAATGCCAGGAGTTTACAGATTTACAGTAAAAGGATGTGATGAAACACAGTAAGCGTTTATATATTTAAGTGAAATGAGAAACCTTTGTTTTTCATCTGCCGGGGGAGGAAGAGAGGGAGAGGATATTGAACCCAGAGCTCTCCAGAGTTTATTCCTGCACCACACTGAGAATAATGAATGATTTTTCAAATTGACAGCATAACAACTTCCTTTGTGAGATTTCCGCTTTCTATTCACCTTTGTGAACTGAGGTCCTGCTTGCTGGAAGGAAGAAAACATAATACCTGTGCTGAGACAGGGCAAGAAGACTGGCTTGGACGGAGTGCTCCTATTTTAGTGCTAATTTTATACTCCCACCTGAAGCAGCAGTGTCAGTGTTCCCTACTCCATGCTGCAGAAGCCTGTCTAAATCTACTCCTGCTGTTGCTATAGAACAAGTGCACAGGTGGGGAATGGACCCAGCATGAAATGATAATAACAATGAAGTGTGTACCTAAACGGGTAAGAAAGAACTAGAATTAGAAAGACGAGATCAGAGTCAATATATCAAGACTTTCCAAAGAAAAAAGCAGCAGCAACAGCCTTGGGACAGTTGTGTGGCTCAAATATACTATCTGTAAGGAAGGTTGATAAAGACTGATTCCCCGTAAGACAGGTGCACAGAGCGCGGGGGCGGGGAGGGATTCCTTGTCCAAATGCTCCATGGAGATGGCTTTTGTGGTTGCACAGCAGCTGATACGCTTTCAAAAGTTATCAAAAGGCCAAAGCCACAAATAAGCTTGCCATGGTGCAAACTGAGAAGCAGGAAGAGTAAGGAGAGTGGTGCACTTTCAGATCTCCTTGTCTATTTCAATCCAGTACAGCAGTGCTCTGCATTTCCAAACCTCTTCCACTTGCCATGATCACTTACCATTTCTAGTTTTGAAAATCAGAGTACAACGGTTCTGCTTTCCACCTATAATTATTATTTGTATGTGTAGGGTTGGGTGAGTATAAGTGTATCTGTGGAAAAGACAGCTGTACACAATGGACATTATTACATACTGACTAAAGGAAATGGCAAATACACCACCATAAAGAAGCCAGCACAACACTGGAATGAATTATACAAGTAGGCTTCATATTGCTTGAAGATATCACCTTTACTGGAAACAGGTTAAAATTTGATCACATGGGCTATGTCTAGTCTACATTCAGCACGTCACTTGCATAATCGCATCATGGCGCTTTTTCGAAAAAGCACAATTTTGAAAGTAAAACCTCAGTCTAGATGAGGTTCTTTAGAAAACGACAGGTTTTTTTGAAAGATCCGGTACGATCCTGTAAGATCTTTCAAAAAAGCCTGCCGTTTTCTAAAGAACCGCGTTTTTACTTTCAAAATGGCACTTTTTTGAAAAAGTGCCATGATGCAATTATACAAATAAAGCATGGAATATTTAAATCCCCACTTCATTTGCACTTTCGAAGTGTCTAATTTACATCCCTCTGTCGAAAGAGGGATGTAGTCTAGACAGCCATATTGAACAACTAAGGATTCCCTGATCATTCAATGAAGTTACACTGGTGACTAATTTGGCTCTTTGATGTGTACTCCTGCAATAATACGTTCATAAGTTCATCTTGCCTTGAATGCAAAAGGAGTAGTACTCTCTATAGTTCTCAGTGCAGAAGGGTGCATTTTTGTGTCGTAATTTCAAACGAGGGATATTTTTTAAAAATGCATAAAAATTGTGGTGATTGTTCTTTTGAAAAACTATGTGCATGAAAGAAAGTGTTTGAGGGGGAAGAGGCAGTGTGGAGTTAAAGTAACAAGGGTATATTTTGTAGCATGATATTATAGAAAGTGGTGATGGAAAAGAATTAAGAGGTCATCTTGTTCATCTCCCTAATAATGTGAAATTGTTCCCTAGAGAATAATACAGTAGGAAGGCAGCAGTTATCCTAAAACATGGGTTACATAATTCAGCAGAATGAAGCCAGAGAAAATTGCTATAAAAATATAGAGCAGCTCATTGTTTTCTTTAGAGATTATTGTAACCAATTTGCGGCTAAAAATATAATTATCTAAAAAATATGTAAGTCAAGGCAAACCTTTAATGTTTGTTTCAGTTTACAACTTAGTCTCTGAATTGCTGAACTGTACACTAGTATAAGCAAGGGAAACTACATCAGTGTCTCCTGGTTATGAGAATTTAGCAATCTCATGCTAGATTTTTTTCCCATGTCTTAAGTCACTGGATATTTTCCCAGAATGCTGCCAACCCTTGTTTACTCTATAAATACTACTAAGCCAATGGTGATGTGTAGCTTTAGCATGTTCTCACTAAGAAAATGCAAAACAATCAAGTCACATCTCTGCAGACCTTCCAGTGATGATCATATTTTTATCTTTGTTGACGACTTGGCAAAGAAGTAAAATACCTAAGTGCAAAGAGATCTCTGATTAACGGAAACAGCTTGGATTTATTCCTGGGCTTCAGGCTCAAACTGAACTTTAGTGTTACAAAAGATGTGACAAAGTACGTCAGAGGATAGATGAGAAAAAGGATGCAAATCATAGAAGCCTTTCAGGCAATGTACTAGTTCACCAGGCTAAGCTCCTTAGCATCAGCAGCTCTCACAATAAGGGCTCGTCTACATTGGCCCCTTTTCCGAAAGGGGCATGCTAATTTTTCAGATCGTAATAGGGAAATCCGCGGGGGATTTAACTATCCCCCGCGGCATTTAACTAAAAATGTCCGCCGCTTTTTTCCGGCTTTTAGAAAAGCCGGAAAAGAGCGTCTACACTGGTCCCGATCCGGCCCGATCCTCCGGAAAAAAGCCCTTTTCCGGAGGATCTCTTATTCCTAATTTGAAGTAGATCCTACTTTGAAGTAGGAATAAGAGATCCTCCGGAAAAAGGCTTTTCTAAAAGCCGGAAAAAAGCGGCGGACATTTTTATTTAAATGCCGCGGGGGATATTTAAATCCCCCACGGATTTCCCTATTACGATCTGAAAAATTAGCATGCCCCTTCTGGAAAAGGGGCCAATGTAGACGTAGCCTAACTGTGTGTTCTAACCCAATGCTTCACAAACTTGCTGGGCTCAGAACCCATTTGTAAATATTTATATCCTGTGGCAACCCCTTAAACAGTCTGGAGACCCTCAGGTGGTTTCAATCAGATCCTGCCCACCCTCCAAGGAGTGAGGAGGTCCTGCCCAGCACTCACCTCTATGCCACAAAGCTGGCTGGGTTTGGCTTTCCACTCTGGGTGTTGCGACATCCAGTATTGCAATGACACTCAGGTTTGGACCTATCCCCCTGACTGGACCACATTTGTGTTAATGGAGTTGCAATCTAGTTCATAGGATTGTAGCGTCAGTCACTTAAATTTGGCCTACCCGGACTCCTGTCATCATGATGTTGGGCCAAACCTCAGTGGCACTGGGATGCCAAAGGTTGCAGTAGCTGAAATAAGGAGGTAAGCCCAGCCAGTTGTGGGGGAAAGGTGCTGCCATGCAACCCTTTGAACCATTTGAGCATTCCAGTTTTGGATTCTGGATCATGGGTTGAGAAATCTTTTCTATCCCACCATGAGATGCTCAAAAATTCAGACACCCAAGATAAACACACACAACTGGCAGTTAGCAACCATCAAGCCACCAGAGAGTAGTACAGAACCTCAGCATTTTAGCTGCTAAGTTGTAGTCAACTCTCACAATGTTATCACTAGTCCTGTCACATTAGTCTCAAAAGATCAGGTCATGGAGATGCACATGATAATCTTTGTTTTCTCTCTCTCGCTCTCTCTTTCTCTCACACACACGTAGGATTCTAGCCTTCACGATTGTGTAGAAAAGCTTGAAAACAAGACCCATAAAGGATAAAAGGCAAGCCAACAAATAAAAAGATGCAAAACTGTTATTCGTTTTTAAATTTTGATTATATTAATGCCAAATAAATGATGTGTTAGGGTCTGACTCATGATTTTGCACTTGGCAGTTCGGAGAATTCATCAAAAATCCTAATACATGAATCTGTGGATAAGAATCCCTACAAACATACAAAAATCATATGTATTTATCCTGTAGTAGCACCTAGGAGTCCTTAGTCATGGATAAAGATCCCATTGTGCTAGGTACTGGGCAAATGCAGAAGAATAAGATAGTCCAAAAGAGCTTACTATCTATGGAAAAGAGAAATGAAACAGGAGGTTAACTAACCAGCTTGCTTAACCAACCAACCAAAGCTAACATCTCTCTCTCTATCTATAATGGAGCCTTGCTGTATTTTGTTTGGTATGGGAGAATGACAACATGTGGAGAAATCTCACACCAGTCTGTCTGTAGTATTTGCTTCATTATTACGAGTAATGCACCACGTAGCGACTGCATTTTGAATCAATATAAGTCAAATTCAAACAAATGTATTAGGGACAGGAGGAAAGAGTCTGTGGGAATCTGAAACATCGGAGAAAAAAAGTAAAAATTTAAGAAAAGCCCAAATGGCATTTGCATTAACTTAAGAAGTTAAGAGAAATTGGTTGGCAATAGCATGAAAGAAACACTGAAATATCACAGATGTATGAACAAATGGATAGAATGTGGTACAAATGGATTAAACAGATGTCAAAACACCTTCTGGTACGCAAAGTTCCCCCTCCACTCTGAACAATAAAACTGACACTTCTGATGAAAAACATGCATCACCCTGAAGACTCAGAAGTAGGAATATTGATATTGGATCTACGTCACACTATAAGAATTCAAAACACAAGAAGACAGAATTTCGTCTACAGTTATTTCTATGATTATTTCTTATTTGTCTCGTGGTAGCAACAGCAGCCCCAGTTATGCTAGGATTTGTCCAACTGTTTTGAACTCTCTATAAAATTCTCTCACAAAAACAATATGGAAGGCTCAGGAAGTTTAAATGGGCATGGGGGTGAGGTTCTTTGCATTTGTTGTTGTTTGTATGTCTCCTTTCTCTTCTGCAACTGCAACAGTTGTG
This sequence comes from Pelodiscus sinensis, assembly GCF_052426305.1. NCBI lineage: Eukaryota > Metazoa > Chordata > Testudines > Trionychidae > Pelodiscus > Pelodiscus sinensis. The sequence goes on from NC_143053.1 coordinate 155,248,741, forward strand.
TTCAGTGGATATTCTGAACTATAACTCACTCACATTGAGAGAGAGAGGGAGCAGCTGGCAAGGTGTTCTCTCTGCACATTTGGAATTCCTTACCACCTTATTCTGACTAAATAAGAGCCTGGGATTTCAGGAAACAATTGATATGATAATGGTTGGCACTTTACTCTATTGCTGGCCAGAAAGATTTTTTCCTCCCAGTCTGGACATCAGGAGGGACAGCCAGTTGTTTGGCTTTCCTGTTAACATTTGTATGAACCATTTAAGCCTTGGGTAGGAACTTTTCTTCTTATGTAAAATGAGAGAAAAAGCATGTCAGAGCTGTTGTTTTAATTCCACCTTTATATATAAATAAATATATTGTGCCATTTTTTTCTCTCTTTTACACTTCTATAACTTACTGATGTCAGGAGTTGCATGTATGTAACAGAATTTATTCTATGTATCTTTACATTTCTGCACCAGTGGAAATTAAGTGGAGCATAGGATGTTGCCTGACCTTCTGCATGTGGGGGAATTCCACACCATAATGAAAAACATCACACAGCTGAAAAACACACAACCCAGCTGAAGCCCACTATAGTTCTAAATATAATACCTTATAATATCATATGATAACATCATAAACTGAGGCTGAGAGGAGTGATGATATAGCAGAAAATGTGATAGCGTAGGACTCGAGGAGATCCACGTTCAATTCTCATCTACACTAGACTTCCTCTGAGACCTCCCTAGGCAATTATATTTTCAACATATTATGACATGAAGTTATATTTACTAACTTTTGCATTTCAGATATTTCTGTTTTATACTTTGTTTAATAATATTTTGCCCATAATGAATCTGTGCCTCTACTCCACATCTGTAAAATGGGAACAGTAGGACTTTGCTATTTCACAGACATATTGGGAGACTACAGGCAGTCCCCGGGTTACATACAAGATAGGGACTGTAGGTTTGTTCTTAAGTTGAATTTGTATGTAAGTCGGAACTGGTACATATTGTAGGGGAAACTCTAGCCAAACATTTCTCCAGACCTCAGTTTTATTCTCCCACACCTCACTTCCCTCAGTCCTTTATTCTCAAGCTGAGGTGTCTGCTGAGAAAAGCTGCTCTGTGTCTCGCTGGTCTGCTGGGGGGGGGGGGGGGGGGCGCTAGCTTCACGTCTCCCTGGTCTGCTGGGGGGAAGCAGCTGGTGCGGGGTTGCCTCACCCCGTTTGTAAGTAGGGATCCGATGTAAGTCGGATCCATGTAACCCAGGGACTGCCTGTACATGCATTTTAAGATTGTCAGGTACTCAGATACTAACGGATCATGTAAGTACCAAAGATGGAAAGTAAGGTTTTAGGCAACTGTATTCCTCTGCATGTCTTTTTTAAATTAAAAGAACCTAAACTATTTCACATTAAGAATCAATAGTGAGAATTAACTGAGAAGCACTCTCAAAATTTTGGAAAAAACATAGGGACCCCATTTAGGGTGGAATAAACTTCAGCCTCTGAATCTTATTTCCTGGTTAATATTTACTGTATTTTATTATTCCCAAAATGAACTATGAAAATAGCATTGTGATGAATGGAAGTTAACTAACTCAGTTAACTAAATTGCCTGTAAGGGTTCAAACCATAGACACTGGGTCCTAGAAAGTCTTCAGAAAAGCTAAGAAAGTAGCAAGTGATGACAGGATGCCAGAAGAGCATATGAAAATAGAGTATTGGTTTTTGGATTGGAAGCAGTGACCTTCCTGTTACAGTCTTTGGGGGGGCACATCTTCACAGCAGGACTTAACTCAAAATAAGCTATGCAAATTGAGTTATGTCAACTGCATAGCTTATTTCAAAATAGCTTTTTTCAAGTTTTGGTGCTGTCTACAGAGCACTTATTTAAAAATAGAGCACTCTTCTTCTGACTTCCCTTGTTCCTTATCAAATGAGGGTTACAGGAGTTGGAGTAAGAAGTCTCCCAGCTTGACAGTATTTCGACATTATGTAGAAACAACTGCCAGCTTTGTACACGCGGACTTTGTTATTTCAAAATGACACTAGTTATTCTCAAATAAAGTTGTTGTGTAGGCATAGCCTGTGTGATCAGAGAAACAAGAATTGAGCCAGGAAGCAGGGCATGGAATATCCAGTGACATCCATGCTTTGGAAGGACTAAATCTTGGAACAACCGATATCTAAGTATAACAGGGAATGCTTAGTAAGATACAAACATGTTATATTATTTGGATGATGTCTACAATACCAATCCAAGGCCAGGGAATCTGTGACCTTGGGGAGTGAAGGGTATGCATGTGTCCATTTTAAACAAAATGTGATTTGGAAAGTAGGTATGCATAAAGAAGCATGCTGTGGCTCACCACCCTAGCAACAGCCTAGAAAAGGACAAAGGGAGGGGGGTGAACTCAACATGTGGAGTGGAGAAGTACAAGCATGTGACAAACAAAGCCATATATGGAAAGATTGAATCTGATTGGTTTAGAAGTTTGTGTTATGTAACCTATAACTGCCATGTGCTATAAAACAGCAAGGGGAGGGGCTCCTTGCTGAGGGGCTCTGGCTGATTTTAGTACCAGGGGCTCTCCCTTTGTGTACATTGAATAAAGTCTCATTGAATTGAATTGAATTGAATTGAATTGAATTGAATTGAATTGAAGACCCTTGATTCTGCTCAGCACCTGACTCTCTGGGAACCGCAAAATCCCAACAGGGAGTTTTTCAAATAGAAGTCTTCAGTGACAAGTTATTTTGAATTCTCTTGCAGGCCCTCAAAGTGCCAGTATGGGGAACATCCTTGACAAACATAATAAAACAATTCTCTCTCTCTCTCTTTCTGATAGGTAGATAGATAGATAGATAGATTCAGTCTAATCATGAGTCAGATATATAATTGTTATCAATGTCTATCAAAGGTTATTACACTTGTAAGCTAATTCAGATCTAATTAAAATGAATTAAACATAACTGCTGATGGTAAGTTGAGGTCCAGAGTGGTGGTTCTCAAGACAGGGGTACATATATCCCTGAGGTCTTTTAGGGTTACATCAAGTAACCTAGATATTTAACAAGTTTTACAATACAATACGCTACATAAAAATCACTAACAAAGCTAGTATAAAGTAAAATTTCACAGAGAACATTTTGTTTATGCTGCTCCTACACTTTACACTAAATTGTACCACCATATTTATATTCAGATTGTTTTACTTTATAATTATAGAGCAAAATGAGGAAGTAAATGATTTTTCAGTAATACTGTGCTATAACATTTAAGTATTTTTATGTCAGAGATTATACTTTTTAAATAAGGTGAAACTTCTGGATACCAAGACAGATCAGACTCTTTGAAGGGGTACAACAGGCTGGAAAGGCTGAGAACCACTGGCCTAGAACATATGCATCTTTGGAGGAACAAAACTGATATGTACATATATGTATAACTTTATATTAGCATAAGATATCTACTTTTACATTTTGGTGTCAGGTTCTAGAAACTGAGCTAGGCTAGGGCTGCCCACTGTAATATATATATTTTTTGATCAGGCAACACTTAAACTCTTGTATGCCAAATAGCCCTGATCTACACGAGGGTATTATTTCGAAATATCCCCCCCCCCCAAATCGGTCGAATTTATAAGTACAGCATCCATACTACCAAGTCCATTATTTTGAAATAATGGGCCACTTATTTAGAAATCTGTACTCCTGCTTTCCTCAGGGAGTAGCACTAATTTTGAAATAGCTATTTTGAAATAGCCTTAGTGTGGACACTCTGGTGCTGCTATTTCAAAATAACTAATCCCCAGTGCTTCCTGAGGCTCTAAGTCGAGGTGGCACATCCACATTAACAGAGCCTGCCTCAGACTAATTTCAAGGCTGCCCTGTAGTGGGGAAACGCTATTTTGATTTTGTAAACTCGGGAGTTATTAAATCGAATTTAGTTATTTCAAAATAATTTCCTAGTGTAGACAGGAACACACAGTAAAAAGGAAGAGTAATCAAAAGCCCATTATGTCCTTGAAATTACAGCCTGTGAGTGTCAAACCATATGGGTGTCGAGTTGGGATTATTTACTTAGCTGGGGCACCATACCATGATGCAGCAAGGTTCTGCTGAATCCATCCATGATTAAACAAACTTTCCCACAAGACACTTGGAATGTTTATTCATTGGCATCTGAAATGCTAATCTATGCTTTTTCACTTAATTTTCAAGAACAAGAAAAAAAGAAGAAACCACCTGAATTTATTCAGTGAGATATGGGATCGGGGAATTTATTGTTAAATATTTCTCTTGTTAGATTTCCTGAAGAGTGGGATGTCTGAATGATCACATTAGACAATGAATATTGTGTTTATATTTCTGTATGCAATATGTAGAAGTCAAAAGAAAAGAAAATACTATTATTTTAGTGTTATTTAGTGAAGTCTGTCAGCACTCTGACAAAGCGTGTGGACACACACATGTCATGTATGTCAATATGCTCTTTATAAAACTAAAGGTTTCTATATATTTACAAACAGTACAAGTATACAAATTTACTCCAGTTTGAATGCTGGTGTACAAGGTTTGAACCTTAAAAAGAAAAGTCTCCACTTAAAAAGCGGGGGGCAGTTCAGCTCTTTTATACATATGGGCATATCCTTCAACATTCCATTCACTTCCAGTGGCTAATGCTGATTTACACCAATGTAAAATTCAAAACCACTGAATTTTGTATGTTAAGAATTGTATATGTACAGAAAAAACTATGTATTTTGACTGAAATACACACAAGTGAGAACAAATGAATTATAGCTTTTAATTGTCTTATTGGTCACATAATACATATTTTCAATAATATTGCTTTGAGTAACTTGCACCATATATATATATATATATATAATTACCCCAACAATAACCTTACCAAATGTAGATTTTTTTTTCTCCATCTCTTCACATTACTATGAGGCACATTACTATGAACCAAAGAATAGCAGTCCCCTAAATTTGGCCGTTGAATAACCTGCACTCAATAATACTGATCATAGGGACCTCAACCAGAAAATTTAGCTAAACATTTACTGTCATTTATTCATATGTATACATTTAAATTATTTTAAAATATGTATTTTTCATTAACCGCTTACTGTCAGAATGATTCACCAAAAACTAATGACCTGGACATCTTATGCAGTGCTATTGTAGCCCTGACTGTCCAAGAAAATCTGAGGAGTATGATCAGACAGAAAATGTGAAAAAATCAGGAAAGGAGTGAGAGGTAATAGATGCCTGTGCCTATAAAAAGGATAAAAAAAACCAAATACTGGAGCTGTCCCAATTGGTCATTCTACATTACAGAAACAAGGTGAGTGAGGTAATATCTTTTATTGGACCAAATCTGTTGGTGAGGGAGACAAGCTTTCAAGGCATGGGAAACATACTCAAAGTGAACCTACATTTAAAACTCTGCAACAGCAGAGCTGCACCCATGCAGCAGTGCCGCTTTAGCACTTAAGTGAAGGCATTGATACAAAAACAAGAGAGCACGCTCCCATGAGCATAGTTAATCCACCTCCAGAAGAGGTGATAATTATATTTACAGGAGAAGCTCTCCCTTCAACATAGCATGGTTGTCTTTAGGGGTTAGCTTGGTATAAAACTAGATCAGTGGTCCCCAACCTTTTGAGGTTGTCGGGCGCCAGGGGGCGTGGCCGTTTGCCCGCCGGGAGCCAGGGGGCAGGGACACTAGCGCGCCCGGGGGCGGGCCCCCCCTTTGCCACACGCCCGGGGGCGGGCCCCCCCAGCTGCGCGCCCGGGGGCGGGGCCCCCCCATAGCCGCACGCCCGGGAGCAGGGCCCCCTCCAAGGGCCGCGCGCCCGGCGCTCCCCCCCCCCCGCCGACTGCCGCGCGCCCGGGGCCAGCACTCCCCCCCTCCTGCCGAGTGCCGCGCGCCCGGCGCTCCCCCCCCCCACCGAGTGCCGCGCGCCCGGGGCCGGCACTCCCCCCCCCCCCCCGCCGAGTGCCGTGCGCCCGGGGCCGGCACTCCCCCCCTCCTGCCGAGTGTCGCGCACCCGGCGCTCCCCCCCTCCCGCCGAGTGCCGCGCGCCTGGGGCCGGCGCTCCCCCTGCCGCGCGCCCGGGGCCGGCGCTCCCCCCCGCCGCGTGCCCGCCCCCGCCCCCCCCGCCGAGTGCCGCGCGCCCGGCGCTCCCCCCGCCAAGCGTGCTCCCCCCGCAAGTGCCCGTGCGCCATGTGCCCGGGGCCAGGCCAGCCCCGAGCACCTAGCGGGCGCACCGTGTTGGGGACCACGGAACTAGATCATAAAGGGGTGTGGATTTTTCACACCCTTGAGTGACGTATTTGTACAAATGCAAGTTTGCAGTGTAGACCTAGCCTCAGTGTCACAGCTAAATACAAGGTGGAACAAATAGTTTAGTATAAGTAGTTAACATATATTTCAAGGGACCGTGCAAGGTTAAATGGCCCCTTTACGTCCCCCCAGTAATGGGGGAAAATGAAAGAGACAGAGTACCAGTAGATTATAGATTGCTGAAATAAGTCATAAATCTAGTATCTCAACTTAGCCCATGATTTTTAATGCCTAGCAAAGTTATGAATTTAAACTCCCAGACCAATCTTTTGAAAGTGTTGTGGAGGCCTCCTTTGAGGAGGAGGACTGGTAAATTTAGCTATGGAGTGATCAATCAACTGCTTACCTGTTCACATCCCTATTTCTAGGTACTTAATTTTTTTCTAAATTCATTTTTTTTAATATACTGTCCCAGGCTGTTCCTGTACTGTAACCACAGCCTCTGAACGACTCCCAAAAGTAGTAGAGGCAGGGCTTTCAGTGGCTAGAGCAGGGTAATTGAGAATCAAGATCTGTGGGGTGAAATTCTGGTTCTATTAAAATCTATGGAAAAATTTCAATTTAGTCAGGATTTCCACCTGCTTTTATTACAGACTCTGATGATATGTGATGGTGAATGCTTCCATCTATATGCATGACAATTTACCCATCTGTAAAATAAGTATGCTAATACCGAAATCAGACTGACTTCGCTGACCAGAAGATCCAAAAATTATCCAGTAGTTCCTATGATGAACCACCAACCTGAGATCTAAAGTCAACTTCACATCTGTCAGTATGCTGTAGGCTTGTATACACTTGAGGTATTCTAAACGTGGGGAGGGGGAGGGGAGGGCGATTTCCAGAAGGGATCACTTCCAGTGTTCAGTGTAGATCACTGATCAATCTCTGAAACATCTGTTTTAGTGCTACACACTTTGAAGACTATTTACACTGTGTACACCATGTCAGTGCCTCTCACTCTTCTGTTCTACTTTACTTTGTTTTGTCCCCTTTGCAGACTTGCAGAATTAAATATGCACTTTACACAGCATTAGAAACGAGATTTCTTAATCCTTGTGCACAACTCACCTCAAAAGCAGGAGTTTGGCTTAGTATCCCCAGGAAAATGGGCAACGTTTCTCATTAAAAGTGAAAAATACACTACAGTCAGTGTTCTTATTTTTTTTAAAACATACAACTACAATGCTTAGTATCTCTTGTCCAAATCTTCACTTGGTTTGATATTTTTTTCTGGTTACCCTTCCCTCCCATGTCCCTCTGAAACTATCTACTACATTGTTGGCTCCAGGACTGCTGACGTTCAGTCTCTCTGGCTGCTAAACTAGGCTAATGAGCAGCTCCTGACTCCAGCAGATGTTTCTAGTTTTAAGCCCATTAGGAACTTTATGGGGCATTTCTTAAGTCTTTCTCCCAGCAACGGGATTTCTAATGGGAACTTAAAACTAATTTAATAGGTCAATAAAATGGTGCACTTTTTTTTCCTTTTTAGACTCCATATTTGTGATATCAAACACTTAAATACTGAATTCTGTTTCAGAGCCTCAAGACTTCTGAACAGAAGCACAATCAAGGTAATGCTGGCTGACTAGATTCTTGATTCTAAAGCGTTCTGTCTCCTCTCTTCCCCAAGACATTTTTTTACTCATTATTTTTTACTCATCATTTTAAATTCCATATTGCACTTTAGGCATAAGAAACACAGGATTTTGTGCTTCCAAAACATCCTAATCGTATCACTTTAATAAAGTCTTATAAAAATTATTCAAAAGTGAAACCTATAATTAACTTCTCAAATTTCGTTTTTTGTTCCTTCTCTCTCCCTTTCCTTTCATTCAGTGTTGCTAATTTAGTGCTGGAACTGAACTCACTGCCATTCTCCAAATTGTTTAGGATCACAGAGACCTGAAATGTGATCATTAGAGCTGGCTGTCAGGTCCATCACAAAATAAATCCTCAAGAAGAACATGGACCCTGAATATTTATGTACACATCCATCGATCAATGTTTTTCTCATTATTTGTTCAGGGTGTCGACAGCATATAATTATCCTTATTGGAAAGAGATGCCGTATAACAGGAAATTCAAATGATCAGTTATTATCTATCAAGCACAGTACACCATTACACCCACTCTATGCAGATGTCTGACAATACATAATACTACTACTAGCTGCTAGAAAAGACTGCAACTTACAGACAGCCAAAAGTCAGTCACTCAGTCCAACTCATTTTTGAGATGCTGTTGCTCAGATATGAATAATTTCTGTATGCTCTATGGTAGAAGTACATAATCATTTGCAATACTAATCCAATTTTAGATAAGTGATGAATTGTCTTCAGAGTGGCCAACTGATGGTGACATGCATACCCATAGCAAGGAAACATCTTCCAAAAACTGCTTTACTCAAAAGAAGTTACAGTTTTAACTAAATTTTAAAAAATCCTCTTTTATACTTATGATGACACTACATGTCCAACACATGTATACCAATACTGGCTGGGAGAAGTCCTCAGGATATTAAATGTGGCTGGAATGAATGAAGGCACAGGATAAATCTTTCTAGAGGTGTCTATACAAAGGGAATTAATCCTTTGGCTTGTCAGACCTCTCCTCAACTTGTCCGTATTCAATGCTGGTTAGAGCTTGCTAATTTTGTCCAGCAGAATGGACTGTACATCCTACTCTGAGTGTCTGGGCCAAGTAACAAACTCACCATTCATACTTCAGTCTAAAAAATTAGTACTTTAAAGACTAACAAGATGGTTAGTCTTTAAAGTGCTACATTGTCCTGCATTTTGCTTCAGCTACCCCAGTCTAACACGGCTACATTTCTATCACTAAAAAATTAGTGACCTTAGTCCTAAATGCATCAGCTTCCATGTCTTCTTGAACCACAAAACCAGCTCAATGAAATATGTTAATAAGAGTCTGACTGCATGGCAAACTCAAGAAAGTCACTAAAATTACATCTTCATCAAGCAGGCATGGATACTCAGACTCATTTTCCACGACTGCACTGGGAAAACAGATGCCCATTCCAGTCTATTGTTTATACAGCTAAGTTATTTTACAGAAATTTTTCATGAAGATGCAGTCTCTTAAGTGAAATTTCTTGTTTGCACAGAACACTATTTCTGAGAGTATGTGATAATTGGTAGAGCTCAAAATGTGCTAGGTTCTATACAGACATATAGGAAAATATTGTCCCTGCCACAGCTTACAGCTTTAAATTATCTCATGGCATGTCAACACAGCAGGGCTAAAGTCGAGTTAAGCTACGCAACTTCCGATCTCTTCCGAAAAAGATCTCTTCCGAAAAAGGTTCTTCTAAAAGAAGCCTGCAGTGACCTACAGGTGGTAACAGGTCCCCACACAGGCAGATATTCCCTGTGGATGCAGCTGTCTTGGAGGTAAACTTGGGACAAATCCCTATATGTGTCTTTGTCCAATCATACTGTATAATAGAACAAATTCTGAAATCTAAGCTCTGGAATCAATGGAGATAAGGGGGCTATATGAATAAGTCTTGGTTCCAAAAGGGACTAGGCTGAAATTTCCTCATAACTGGATTAATTCCTGATGCTCTTTTGCCTTCTTAAGAGGATAGGCCCCACACCTCTGGGAGGCCTGTTTCTGCCTGTATCCATTTACAAAAGTTTCCATGATCAGCACACCATAGCCTTTAATTGCTTCTAAACTAACATAGGGACATCTCCCCATACCGTTTAAGATGATCTACTAGCAGTTCTTTATATTACATCAGTCTATCGAACTCTATATGACAACACTATAAATTATTATTGTGTTCCACATTTCATTCAAAGATAAATCCTCTGAATATTGGTCTCTCATGAGCTATTCCTTAAAAAAAATTTAATTTAACTTCAAGCTTGTTATTTCAATGTAGGTCAATTAAGGAAATTGTGAAAAAAACCCATATGTTAATGTGGTAGGAGATATAAAATTCCTTTTTGTGTTATAATAGGAGTAGCTACATAAGAAAGACCCTCAGAGTTTCACAATGGTTAGGACCATTGGAACATGCAGTAGTCATTTCATACAAATAGGTTCTGTTTTTCTTCTGTTGTTCAATGGGTATTATGCACACATATTTCATTTACATTTGAAGGGAATTATATGTTCATCCACTCTGCCCCACAAGTTTTACTGGCCTTATTACTTAAATTTACAGTGAAAACAGTTGTTCATGGGAAATCTTGTTAACTAGAAAATAGCAAACAAAGAAACAAACAAAACAAAGTTGAAGGTACTATGAGCTGAATCATCATTCACAAGTAATTTTTGCTTTGTGTATCAGTTCCATCTGAGTAAGACTAAAGGGATGATATGCCACCTAAGGTCAGGCAACACGCAGGAAGAAACTACATAGCTCTTCCAGTGCACCCTAGTTCATTCTTGACTTACAGTGTACCTACTACTGTGATGGACGTCTGCTCAGGACCGCTGATAAGGGGGAGGGAAGGCTAAAGGGGGTAGCTGCCCTGGGGCCTGAGCTCCTGGCCACCACCACTGCTAGCTCAGCCACAGCAGCAGCTAGAGCTCCAGGACTTATAAATAGCCACTGGAGCCCCTGATGCCTCTGAAGGGCAGATTGGGAGAAACTAGCCCTTAGCCTGCCCCTTCTGCCCCAGGCCCTGCCCCTTCTGGATGCCTGGAGCAAGCTCCCCCTAGATTCTTGTCAGTTCTGCCTCCGGTAAGAAGAGAATGACAGCTGTGCATTATGTTAGTGGTTTTATGAAGCACAAGAACAAACTGTAGGAATGAGGCTAACATCCCAAACCTATTTGCACTTCCAAATCTAGGCCAGAGTTTAAAATTGGGTTTCCTGAAATAAAAAATCCAAAACCATTTAAAACTCTAATTTAGGACCCAACATCACTCTTCCTGATGTGAAAGTTTCATCATTCTGTTCAGCATTGGGCCCTTAACATACCAGTCTTGTGTTACCCAACATACCCCCTTTACCAGGATAGGATTATGATGTACAATATCTTATCGTGGTTTGTGAAGTCCTGTTTTAAATGATGGAGCTTTCTTTATTTTTATTGGCATATTATTCCACAGACTCACTATTAGGAAAATTTCCCTGACATTTAACTTCAATTTTCCTTTGTTCAATTTCATCTCCTTGCTTCTTACTACATGTGGACCACCCTCTCCCTCTTTGGTTTTTATTCCCTTCCTATTCTGTGTACAATCATCTTACATTTCCTGGTTCTAAAAATCTGTATCTCATTTGGCAACAGCTATTTTCCACATCCCTCAGAAGTTACTGGCAACATGATTTTCCATCTGTTAAATTTTTAAATTTACATGTTTGGTTTCTGCAAATCATTCCTTTGGACATGCCAACAAATTTAGATGAATTCTGTTCTTTGAACAAGCAACAGACTGTGCTATAAACCCTGCTTTTGAAGCATTTAAAATAATTTCAGGTTTCAGGATTTTTAAATATATTGTAGTTTTTTATATTTCCCATACTCAAGGGGGCAAAAATTAGAGTTCTTTTCACTGTTGCTTGATAGTGATATTTCCATTTTGCTAGCTTATTTCCTTGTGTCATAGTTCAGGGCAACTGCACCTGTATTCCCCTTTTTATGGTCCAGCAAGGACATCCAGTCTAGGCTCTGGCTTCCTTTCTTGGGTGGACTCCTGTTAGTCTCTCCCTTTTGACTATAGTATTTCCAGACTGCACAGTATCCTGCCTAAACTGTTAATTTTCTCACCAACTCAGATTGCCTCCGCAGCCTTGCTTTATTTTTTTTCCCCTCAAAAGAATATACCTATGGAAATGTGATTAATGCACAATGTAAAATATGCAAAAAACCAACCTATGATGAAGACTATAGATGTAAAATAATAGCAGACTTATGAAGAGACCCATAGATATTAAAGGCCAGACTCTCCCTTCATATGTCTAGCAAACTTGCATTGTTATTCTCTCTTTCACAGACACACACCAAATGTTATGCATCTGAGGCTGCTACACACACCTGAGATGAGTCAAAGCAGTGTCTACCTCAGTGTCTCTGATTCACATGTATAAAGATTTTTTGTCTCTGAACCCGTGCTATAAAACAACATAGGTTTCAATTTACAGCAGTTTTGAAAGTAGACAAAAAAGATATCCCTGTTTACAGTGCACAAGGAATTTGTATTTGAATTTTTGTTGCTAAGCTAAGTGTAGAATAGCACCTGGGAGCACTGGGCTCTTTACTTTTCAAGGTGAGCTTATGCTTGTTCAGTAAAGAATTGTAGAATTTCAAAGGGCAGCACCACCTGGAGCCTGGGTCAGCTGGGGAGTTCCCAGCTGAACCTGGGCTCCGCATGGCATTTCAAATTAGCAGCGCAACATGGAGCCCGGAGTCAGCAGGATCCCTGAGTGCACTTCCACTTTGAAATGCACAAGAGCCCCCGCTGGGGACTCTTGTACATTTCAAAGCTTCCATACCCACATGCAGCCCAGAGTCAGTAGAACTTCCCGCTGGCCCCGGGCTTCAAGCAGTGTTCCACATTCCTCCTTTGAAATGTACAAGAGCATAAACTCTTGTACATTTCAAAGGAGGAATGCAGAGGTGCCTATCCACTAGTTGACTAGTAAATTAACTGCAATTTAACATCCTTAAGTCGGACTAGTGCAAGTTTCAGTCCCCACTCATGCTGTTTCCCCGCTATGCCTCTACTTCCCGTGCCTCCCACCCCCCCATCGAGACAGTGCTGGGGAAAACTGACTTTTAAGCTGGCTCCTCCCAGCACCTGCTCCTACCCCGCCTCCCCGCTTGCTGCCTCTCTCTGATGGGGGGGTGAAGGAGAGATTATTTGAGTCACTACTTAACTACTCGATAGGCATATGCAGACACTTCACTGTATGAGGAAAAACTGGACCTAGCTGCCCATGGTACCAAAAGCTGAACTTATATCAGAGATAAGTCTGTAAATCCTCTGTTTATTAGTAGACAACACCAGGGACCCTCCTAAAGGAGCTTGGCTTTATCAAGGAATGGGTTTCCAAACTTCTGTGCTTTCTCCTCAGCAGTGGACCAGAGCATCAGTGACAACTTTCCCATGCACTGTCAGAAAAGGCACTCCTATCTGAGCTAAGGGCACTCAATGCTAACCCTGAGTGGAGAAGTTCAGAGGGTTGATGAAGAGTTGCTTTCGCAAAAGTGTGATGCAATCTCTCCTCTTTAACATTTTTTTTGTCCGGGATTTGAAGACCCTGAAAATCTGTCAACAGTCTTTGACACCACCTTTACCAAGGAACTTTAAGCACCCAGAATGAGGGTCATTCACCAGCATAGCAAAATCCTAAGTCAAGCACCTATATGAGGGTATGTCTACACTACCCTCCTAGTTCGAACTAGGAGGGTAATGTATGCATACCGCACTTGCTAATGAAGCCCGGGATTTGAATTTCCCGGGCTTCATTAGCATAAGCGGGGAGCCGCCATTTTTAAATCCCCGCTGCTTCGAACCCCGTGCAGCGCGGCTACACGGGGCTCGAACTAGGTAGTTCGGACTAGGGTGCCTATTCCGAACTACCGGTACACCTCGTTTCACGAGGAGTAACAGTAGTTCGGAATAGGCACCTAGTCCGAACTACCTAGTTCGAGCCCCGTGTAGCCGCGCTGCACGGGGTTCGAAGCAGCAGGGATTTAAAAATGGCGGCTCCCCGCTTATGCTAATGAAGCCCGGGAAATTCAAATCCCGGGCTTCATTAGCAAGTGTGGTATGCATACATTACCCCGCTAGTTCGAACTAGCGGGGTAGTGTAGACATACCCTGAGGGACTGTGAAGTCCACAGATGTTCAATACTTTTTAAAATCATTAGACTTACTGAGGCAGATAAGTATGGACTACGCCTGATTGCCGACATCTAGTTTAAAAATCCTAGCCTTAGTACAGAGTTTCAGATTCTTCACCTCAACACATTCAAAACAATTTATAGCCAAATGAATAGGAGAAGCTATTACTGATGCTGCAAAGCTATTTCATTTTGGGCCATAAATTAAAGAAGGGAAAATTAAGTAACATTTATTCTGCAGTATATCAAAAGCACTCTTCTGCACAAGCTCCACAGTGGTGTCCCAAAATATTGTGCAAGTATGTGAAAATCTTGTCACTTCTCACTCACTGGAACTCAGGAGTTAGCATGTCTGGAACAATCCTATTTTTTCCGGTATTTTATTAGCAGCCCATTTCTAAGAAATGCCAGGTGGCAAGATGCCCAGAAATCATTTGCCAACTAATATTGAAGGATTGGGCACCATGCCATCCAGACAAAAAAGTCCAAATGTTTTAACTCATTGATAATGGACTCATAAATCATGAATTAAATTCAGTAACCACACTACTAGAAAAAGTTTTGAAATATTTCTCCATAAATTACTTTCTTACTGAAATGTACAATGCAGGTAGCAAAAAAAAAAAAAAAAAAAAACCTGCTCCCTTTTCCTCCCTTTTCCTCCACATTCAAATCAGAATAATCGGCTGTGATTTCATTAGGCTTTCAGAAAGCTGGAGACAAAAATGGGACTTTGGGATCTCTGTAAGCATCGCCATTGTACATTTGTCTTCTGCAGTTACAGTACAAATGGATTTCATTTTACCAGGAAAGTTGCAAAGTGCAAAAATAAATCCAGCTTTCTTCCTCCCAGAATCACAGAGTTCTTTGGTACAGTGCTATATTCCCATAAAACAACCAAAGGGGGGGAAAAAACAAGGGAGGCAACTTTGGACTGCTCTCCAACTGCTGTCTTTAGAAGGTATATCTCTGTTATTTACAGCTTTCTTTCTATTCTTTCAAAGAATAGGATCAGTAGAAGGGAGTCATTTTTCCATAGCCTTCCTCTTACACCCTTGAAAGACCCATAAACCCCACACATAATTGTTACATCATTTCCCCTTTGGAATATTCAGTTTGTTTTAATCACTGGAGACTATAAGGTATCAAATGTAGAAATCACATTGGGAAACTGCTAACTTATTCCTATAATGTAATAACCTCCAGACATCCCTGCAAAAATTCCTGTCAGAAAATAAGAATAAGAAGGAAGCTCATAGACATTTGCCCTCTATAAAGAAATAATATTCTTTGTATGATTAGATACTTTGGTTGGAGAGTTTGTTGCTCATAAGAATTGCTTACTTAATCAACCTCATTCCCACAATCGCAAAGCAGCACAAAAGAATTTAGCCTTGCAACCCTCCTTAGCATCTTACAAAATGCCATGAAAATTTTGGAGAGTATATGAATTTGTGCAACCCTAAGCATCAGTTTCTTCATCCACAAATGTAGATAACAATAATCATTTTCCTACTTCAGCCAGGTGCTCTAAGGAGGAATCTAATGAAAACTTGCAAAGCAGAATTGTAGAGAAACATTTAAATGTTATGACTAAATGTTAATTTCTGACTGTTAGTCTGTGCACTGCAGTTGGTAGTGGGTTTAGGAAAGACAAGTGACACCACACTGTCATTCACTGTATCCTAGATGTAGGAAAACATACATGTCCAGGGCAAGATTTAAGTGTGTGCTTAAGAGCTGGGCTAAACAGGGATGGACGTAGGCAGGTGTTAATTTGGAATAATTAAGATTAATCAATCAGATAAGGACTCTGGGCTCTCTAACTGATATTCATGCTAGCTGAGAGAATTTTATACAGAGAATTTCAATAAGCCGAGTAAGAGTAGGAAACATGTATCCCATGAATATCAAAATTCCAAGGAAACTGATCCCTCTTTTCCCTTGCTGACTTAACTTTATCCCTTTTTTCATGCTGTCCCTAATTCTTGGAACATCTAATCACCAAAGTACACTGCTCGCTACCACAGTACAACTTCAGAAAACCCAGTAATAGATTTGTACTGCGTTTTACCCTCCTGTGGCTTTATGGCTAGTTACTACTGACAAAAGACTGCGCTGTTCCACTGTCTTAAGCATGTAGCTTTGTCTGCTTCCCACAGAGGACAATTTGGCCCTTGGTGTATAAACATTGCAGGGCACGCACTTTGTTATGTGTTCAACATTCTTGACACTAACATCACCACATAAAGGATCAAGTCTAAAACACAAATATAAATCAAAATTTCTGCATTTTTCCCTCAAGTATGACAGATGTCTTAGCTCAATACATTATGGGCCAGTCTAAGTCCCTCCCTCCTCATACACATTTCACATCTTTGCCATCTGAAAAAGTCATCTTAGATCATGTCCAGAGGACTCAATCCTAATAAGAGGATCTCTAAAATGATATAAATATTTCAAAAGTGATGAAATAGTGAGTCAAAGTAAGGATCATTTATTTTTTGTATCCATCAGATAAAAAACTGACTCTAGCTGATATTCTTGAAGCTTCTGATAATGCAGTCCATTTAGATGAAAGACCAAAATGAATTGACTTTTGTTTTCATGCCATTCTCAACAAGCAGAACTGAAACAAAGACACTTGACTACTATTTCATGTCTGAAATCTTTGCTTCAAAGCAATAGAGACAGCACAGTGTGGGTGGCCTTGACACCACAGCTGGTGTAAAACAAAACCCTTGTATAAGTAGACACAGATCACAGGACTTAGTGAAGAATATGCCTGGTCAATGATGAAAATGAGTAGAAGAGGGAGAGTAGGATATTGGCGTTCCAATAATAAAGTGACACTTGAGATTGCTGACTCAGGAATCTTCACTAATGATAATATGAATAGCATCTTGAAAGAGCTCATTCACTGCATTCCAGCAACCCTCCAAAATTCAACTCTGGGTGACAGTAACTGAACTAATAATGGTGGAAAGCATTATAATAGGCAACAAAAACACTAGCATTAATGACATGTCTTTATTCACATCCCCACAGATCAACCAATGATCATAAGGACCACCCTGATTATGTAGAATGAGAGTGATGACGTGGCAAAAATTCAGACCACATTTTCTATATGAATATTTCACAGCTATTTATTCAGGGCAAGTATGATTCTATTAAAGCAATGAAAAGAAGCAAGTGCATTTAAAACCCCAAAGCCATACCATTCTTGTCAGTGTGCATTAAAATGGTCAAAATAATTGAAACCTTAATTTCATAATCACATAACTATGATTTTTGGCACAGATCAGAAACCCTGTAGCTCAAAGATTCAGCAGCTGATTTAGCAAATAACGTTGATTATCAATTGTCTCAATTGCTGTTTAGGTATACGACAGTCTAGGCTATTTAACCTATTTGTTGATGTTAGGATTGTGATATCTGAGAGATAAATGTTATTTGTTTCTGGAAAATGGCTATTGGATCTGAAATGGAAAAAACATGCTTCGAGCAGTTTACACTAGAGATGAAGGTGTAATTTCCAAATTGGAAAGACTATACAAGTTATGACTGATCTAGTGCACCATGAACAGTAGTGTAGCTGTAGTGCTGCAAGAACTGTACTTGGATAGACAGTTTGTCCACACACTCATGCCACTATGTGAACACCTACATTTTTCTGCACGCTAACTTGATCAGTGCTTGCATGGGTATTACCTGAGCTGGGAATTTTACCTTCTGCTCCAGTGTAAACTAGGGATGTGACTGATTATTCGATTAATCAATGAGGAGCAGAAGAAGGTTGTCATGGCGGACATCACAGTGTAATTCGAGAACCAGACTCCAGCCTTCTCCAGGGCCTGAGCTCAGAATGCCGAGACATACACCACGATGGCAGACACCCTGAAAGCCCAGAGCTATTAAGTCCAGATCCCTGCCCTGCTCTTGGGGGTTCTGGGTGCAAGACACCCCCACAACGAGCTGGTGCTGCAAGCATGCGGCATCAGTCGGCGCCATGCCTGGCTCATGAAGCAGCTGATGGGGTCCTGCATCATCCAGTGGTCCAGAGACATTTACACAGAGCATGTCCAGCGTCACCAACAAAACCAATATAAGTGAACGAGATCACCGACAAGAGATGCGCTTGGGGAAATCACACACTTCCTTCCCTGACAGATTATATATCTTCCCTCAGGAGACACGAGACCACCGATGGACTAAGGGAGGCACTCTACCCATGTGTCTATAAGCTTTACTGATACAAACTTTGACGTTTTACCCTTTATGAGTAGCGTCCCTGTGGGCACTTATTTTACTGATACTTCAAAAATTCACCACCTTAATCTGGGACAGTGCTGGTTATATACACTATGTATCTCATTAATTGTGTAAACCGATACTTGTAATTCTTCATAACCTAAACCTGACCCTGGATGTACAGAGCCTTCGTTTTTAACTTATATCCTGTAAAGTTTATTTGAAACATTAGCTTTAATAATCTTTTCAATCTATTATGAAGGTGCCCGTAGCAAATCTATAGTTAAGAGCAAGTCTAGATATCCATTACAGCCCTCATTTTTACTTTCTTTCCCCCTCTTTCATACTAACACCACTTTTTTGATTGTGGAAATTGATCACTCCAATATGACAAGCTTAAACTAGGACATGAAATTTTTTTCATGAGAATTTTAAAAGTGCAGTGTTGAAGTTATTGGTTATTTTAAAATAGCTTGCATTTTAAATTCTGTCTCTCAAGCATTATGTTTTTGGGCTCCTGCGTATCCTGTGGATGTAAATTTTTCCAACCAGCATTGCCCCTCTCTCCATAAACACACTTTTTGCTTATTATTATGGCTAGATTTTTGTTGTTAGTAAAAGCAGATGTTTATGGCCAGATGTGGGATGTTTCTCTGTGTACAGTGGCTACTACATTACACTGCACTAGTATGTCTGTGACCTATACCATATGTATCACTTTGGTTAGTAGGCATTTTGAATCACATTGACAATGGAGAGCAACTACTAAAAGTCACTTTAAAATTAAGGGTTTTTTTTTTCCACAGGTGTTCTACAAAAGTTTGTTTAAAAATTGTTCTTAAAACATCCATTTTACAATACCTATTCCCTACAGCTAACATATGTTGCTATCTGGATTTCCTATGGAATATTTATGGATTAGGACTATATTTTCAGAAGTATTTAGATGTCTAAGGATGCACATAGATGCTTAGTGGGATTTTTAAAAAGCCTAAGCACCTAATTCCCATTGAAATCAAGCAAGAACACAAGCTTCTCAAACACTGCCCATAATGTAGGAAAGACTTTTGTTTACTACATCAGACTGAAGTTCAAGAGCTAGTTCCTATATCACTGTTTTTGAACAACAATAGATTTGGTGCCACAGTCATTGCAGATTCATTGGGTTGGCGGCCATATTTCTCAAACATAGGGGAAAATATGCCATCTAATTGAAAACGGAATGAATTGAAAGACCACTGTCCCATCCAACTCCACAGCAATATACCATGTAATAACATTTTGCCACACAGTCAGCCTTGAATCTCCGAATGAGACCATAGGGACAAAATGCTAGTTAAGTAGCATATCAGCTTTCTACACCACTTGTGGAAAGCATCAGAATTTCCCTCTGGTGCATATTTTCCCTACCTAAACTACTTATTACTCTTTCTCAATTCCTTTGTTCAGTTAATGTCGATGAGGATTGAGGGGTAATTTTCTAACCTTATTTTATAGAACCCCTCTGGGCTTTTATTTTAAACTTCTCTGTCACTCTGTAGCTGTCACATGAAGTTCATGTGGATTTCAAGTTTTGATGCAAGAAACATCAGACTGTAAGTTCAGTCTGTGAATGAAAATTTCTACTATTTTCTAGCTCAAAGGGAAATGAAGGTTCCTGATTGTGCCTACTGTGAATCAACAAGAGAGTTACAAAATAATGTAGAATCCAAGAAAGGAAGAGGAATGAATGGAGTCATTGTTGAAGCATGTGGGGGTAGTGGGTGGAATCAGGGAATCAGCTTTCACTGAAGATGGAGAGAGAAGTGGTTTGATTTGCAAACTGACTGAGGGGGTCTTCCTTTATCAGAATAAGACAGTTACTTGTTTCTGTAGCTGGTGTTCTTCGAGATGTGATCCACATGTCCACTCAACGCAGGTATGTGTTCTCACCATATGGAATAGTGCTTCCAGAAGACTTTTCCTTAGCAATACCCCTAAGGGAGCTGGCTCAGGTACCCCCTGGCGTGAGGCACACATGCCTCTGGCCCTCTCTAACCTCAGTTCCTTCTTGCCAGAGAACTCTAACAGTGGGGAAGGAGGGCAGGATGTTGAATGGACATGAGCAACACATCTCAAAGAACCAGTTACAGAAATACTCTTTTCTTCTTCAAGTGGTTGCTCATGTCCATTCAACGTAAGTGACTGCAAGCAGTATCTCTAAAGGTGGGAGGAGTTTACTAACATACCAACTTCCAAAGGCCATATCCTAGAATCATAGGATACAGGACCAAGCACCATCCAAATCATCCCTGATAAATGATCTTAACTATCTCTAATGATGGAGATTCCACAACTTCCCTAGGCAATTTATTCCAGTGTTTAACCATCCTGACAGGAAGTTTTTCCTAATGTCCAACCTAAACCTCCCATGTTGCAATTTAAGCCCACTGAATCTTGTCTTAGCCTCTCAGATGTTGCATCGGGACACAGTGTGCAAAGGTGTGTACCAAATACATCGCTGCAGCCTTGTAAATTTCCTCAATAGGAACATCAGTGAGGAAGGCTGCAGAAGAAACTTGTGTTCTGCTTGAGTGAGCCTTGACAAGCGAGGGCAGCCGAGTACCTGCCAACTGATAGTATGTCTGAATGCATGAGATTATCCAACTGAAAATCCTTTGTGAAGATACTGGGAACCCCTTTCTCCTCTCCGTGTAAGCAAGAAAGAGCTGGGGTGACTTACGAAATGGCTTTGTCCTGTCAATGTAGAAAGAGAGGGAAATGCAGAAGTCCATGGCATGTAGCCATCTCCTTGTTCACAGCAGGTTTCAGGGAGAAAACTGTGAGAAAGATGTCCTGACTCACGTGGGAGACTGAGCCACCTTAGGTAGGAGGGTAGGGTGTGGTCACAGCTGGACCTTATCTTTAAAGAAGACAGAATGTGGCAGCTCTGAAGTCCAGGCATGCAGCTCGGAGACCCTCCTGGCTATCGTAATTTCCACCAGGAAGAACACCTTCCCAGATAGGTGCAGAAGGGAGTATGTGGGCATGGGCTCAAAGGACATTCTGGAAAGCCTAGAGAGGACCAGACTTAGGTTCCACTGGAGAACGGGAGGCCGTACATATGAAAAGAGCTTCTCCAGACCCCTCAGGAATCTGACTTTCATGATGTTACTGGATCAGAGAGCTCTGATAGCCTAGTGGCAGGAGGGGCAATCCAGGAGCAGAGCCAAGCTGAAGCCCACAGCAGCCCCTTGCAGTCCACTGCAGCAGGATGGGACAAGGATTGGCAGCAGCCCCCCACAGCCTACGGTACTGGGACTGGAGCCAGGACAGTACCCGGCAGGACAGGAATGGGCCTGTGAAAGCCTGCCATAGCGTGGGGCCAGAGCTTTAGGGTGCCCACAGAAGTGGTGCCAGAGCCCAAGCCCTTGGCAGCCCTCAGCACCCTGTGGCAATGGGACTGGGGCTATGGCTGAGGGTTGTGGAGGACCCCCAGAAACTGGCAGTGCTGAGGGTCAGTGGGAGGGGACCTCCCCTGGTCCGGCAAATTCCTTAGTTTGGGACGGGTCAGGGAGGTCCAACCTGTATTTTGAATTTGATGTGAGATTCTCTCACCAATAAAGGTATCATGATCTGAATGGCAATATTTTGTTACTGTACTTAAAACATAAAATATAAGGAATTTATAAGGAGTGAATGACAATGGGTACCAAGGGTGTCAATCAAAAATTAATTAGTTAACAGTTCATTGCTACATATATAGTCCCAGTTCCCTCGAGCCACTGTTTTCAACCTATGGACCTTCCACTATACCGTATTATTCCCCTCAAGTCCCACTTCAGTTTGCAACCTTCTTCCTTACAGAAACAATGAGGTACAGTGTTAACTTTATAGTATGGTTTTCAACATGTTAGTCAATTAATTCTAAGAATTCAAATGTGCTAAACATTTCAATTATGCAAGGGATTACCTCCCCCCCAACCTCTCTCTGCACACACATTCAGATCCCAGAATGCTATTATAATTAAAGCTCTGGTAGCACTTTAAAGACTTTAAAGTTAGTCTTTAAAGTGCTACCAGACTATTGGTTGTTTTTTAAGTTTATCCTGTGCAGACTAACTCGGCTACATCTCTGAAGCTTTTGATAATTAAAGCTGTCATCCATATTCATATACCAAGCCCCAGTATCATATCTGAACATTAACAAAAGGGCCGGGAACTTTGTTGTAGAAAACAATACTTTTGGTAATATGAGGCCTGCATACAAAAGGACCTGGTTCAAGGTTCTGACGCACTGGAGGCTAAATGAACCCAAGTTACACTGCTGTTCAGCACCCTCTGCTAACAGCTTCATAGACAACAATTTTAAAACATTTTGCATACTTTTGCTTACTAGCATGAATAATAAATAAAATTTGCATGTGATAAAAAAACCTTATAAAATCAGAGTAAACAATCAATCAGGTCTAGGAAAAAGTTCTCCCCACCACTATATCAGGAGTAAAATCATGCACTATACGAAAAACATTTTCCAAAGAGGATGTCGGTATAAAAGGAGAAAACACTGAGAATATCTAAATGTTTGATGGGCAAGTAGTACTTTCCAGCTAATATTGGTTTTCATCTTGACATGATTATAATAATTTGCCACATCTCTTGCCCTGATGCAAAATTATTGATCTTCTCTTTCCTCCATGAAAAAACTATAGTTCAAGCAGTTCCAAAACAGAACTATTAGTTAACAGCTGACATTCTATTATGCCTATAGGCCAGCAAGAGCCTGCAGCTGCTAACATACCTCATGCTCATATATTGAAATAGCTCAGCCTAATGCATGTAGATAGATTGTTAGAATCTACAAGTGGTATACAACCCTGAACTTATGAGAGAAAAACAGTATTATATTGTGCTTTGTCATGCTGAACTGGGAATAATGTCTGACCAGCAAGTGATATGAAATAAATTTCTGAAGCTAGGAGATGGATGCATGGTCATGATACAAGGAGAAACCAGTAGAAACTAACACAATCTTTAGTCTCAACCTTTATAACAAATTGACTAAAGGATTCTCAGATACACTGATTCTGCTCTTGATAAATGACTGCTATTAATTCTCCTTCATTCTCTGCTCCCAGTGTATTCCAATGGACAGATTGTACAGTCTCTGCCTTTAAGGTGATAGTATTTCTTATGAGCTGCAAAAGCAAGGAACACTGTATACACTGACTTCTCAAGTATGCAGTTCAGTATCTCTTAAATGCTGGTAATTACATATTACAGTGTTCTATTTCAGCTTTCAGGGCTTCCCCTGGGGAAGCAGTGTTGTCTAAGTAAACCCAGTGCAAAGGACAGCTGTAGACCAAGAGACCAAATCCTGCTCCCATTGAAGTGAATGGAAAATTTCCCACTGATTTTACAAGGAACAAGATTTGGGCCCATAATTATGTCATCTATTTTTTAAGAAAAGTTTCCTACCCTGTCTTCTACATGTGAATATTTAAATTCTTGACAAATCTGGATTGTTTTACACTATTTGGCTGTAAAGCATGTTAACTGCACTTTACCTTGGATCATAAAATGGGTGTAGGAATACAGTAAGCTATACTCTTTGCTTATTATAAAAATAGACCTTGTGACCTTCTCCATGAGTAAGACACATCACACGAAGACCTCAAATGTACTGTATAATTAGAATATCCCCACAGTCCTCTATCACTGTGCCAACTAAATTCCTGATCTGGTTTCTTATTTAACCTTATCATGTGTATTTCACTGTCAATAAAAGGCTTGCAATTCAGAGTTCCTTACTGACTCAAATACAATCACTAAGGGTTAACAAGCTTGAATGTTCACAAGGTTAGTTCTAAACTGGATGAGTGACATTGACTATAATTAATACCAAATTGCTAGTCCACCTGTTCTGTTTTATTAAGAGTGTGAGTGCTCTGGTGTCCAGTAACAGTGAAGAGCATATTTAGCACATGAAACCAAAAAACGCCCAATTGCATAATTCCCTACAGGAAATCAGTCTCTTACCATTAAGATTTAGCCATACCAAGCAGTTGCTAGTGGGACAAAAATAGCTTGGCATTAATACAGAGCATGTAACAGAGTCAACGTTATCATACTATCAGATAAAATATTACAAGAAAATTCTGTGCTAGTTCCTTTGGTAAAATTATACGTTCAGTCATAACAAGACACTGAAACAGAATATTTCTAGTTAGCTATTGTTTAAATGTGTTTAGGATGCTAACTTGTATATCACTGAGGTTGCATTTGGAGAGAGAAAACCTAAATCTATGGCTATTTGAACAGAGAGATTTATTCACAACCATTCTTCCCGTTGGGCAATTGCTGCTGCTTCTCTGCAGGAAACAAGGATGTTATTTCACAGGCAACAGCCTAAGCAGGCAATTTCTACATCAGAGACAAAGTTTCCAGGGTATAATTTCGCTACCCCCTTAATGACTGCATATAAAACACATCAGTTGAGAAACTATTTGGATACCCAATCTATGTTAATAATAATCATATGAAGTAATAAAATATCCAGTCTGAGGTATTTAAAAACACCCCCATTTAATTTTCATGACCTATTATAACCTTTCTGATAGCTGGAGATTTAACAATTTAAGCAGTTGGACAGAAATTCATAAAGTACCCATCCCAGACTTATTTTATTCACAAATTAAAAGTGAAACCTGTTATCTACTCCCATGATATAGTGCGTACCTTATATAACTGCAGGTCAATCCCAATTATCCAAGTCAGTTTCAGTTTCTGCAAATCTGATATAACTCATGACTCCGCATTTCTTAGGGAGCCATATTTCTTTTATTCAGAACCAATGATCGGAATGTTTTGGAATGATCTGAGAAACAATTGGATAATCATGGATTACTTGCCATTGTTTACCCTAAGTTTTCAAATCATTGCACGGTGATTTTGCTTACAATGCTTTTCCTAAACACAACAAAAGGTAAGTCTACACTGCACGCTTATTTCGAAATAAGCTATTCCAGAATAGTTATTCCTAAATAGCTTATTTCGAGACAGTATGTCTACACTGCACGGAAGCCTCAAAATTAGTCCGAGGCACGCTTCCCTAACATGGATGCACTACCTCAATTTAGAGCCCCAGGAGACACTGCGGAGGAATAACTTAGAATGGCCCTTGTGAGGGACTATTTTGAAATAGCAGAGTGTCTACACACGCCTTATTTTGAAATAGCTATTTAATAGTCATTATTCCTCGTAGAATGAAGTTTACAAATTTTGGAATAACCTGTCCATTATTCTGAAATTATTTCAAAATAACGGAATAACACTAGTTATCTCAAAATAATGATGCAGTGTAGATGCACCCTAAGGGAGTCCAGTTTTATAGGCTCCGAATTAATATATACATAGGGTTTTTAATTTTACTTACTTTTTAAAAACCTATTTAAAGTTATGTTAATACAGATGACTTGGGTTTGTCTTCTTGAATTGAACCTTTTTCTGCCTTCTAAGTTTAACAACTAAAGCTTTCGGACACCTATATTGTTTTCCAGCAATTCAAACTTCACATACACACTACATAAATGCTTTTGTAACAATCAAGTTGCACACATTTCTGAGCAATAATGCATCTTAAAGTGTTGTTCTTCCAAAGTTAGTCAGCATTTTGTAACTATTTTATTCATGTTATTCATTTCAAATTGCCATTCAGCATGTTGCAGCATGGGAATTATGCAGGCTAAATTATGCCTCTTTGAAGACTTATGGGTATCACTTGAATATTATCCTGCAGTTGACCATGATAGGAGATACATACTGTACTTTGCCCTTTCATTTCTGCTGATCTCTGAACAGCTATGGGCATGGTTTCTATGTCTGAACTTCTGCCAAAGATTATGAGTATTCACACATACACAAGCTTATGTGCGATCTGTGTTTCCAGATTTCTGCAGCTATTATGTGCCTTTTTCTACTTGTCCAATCCAGAAGAGGCAGTCTTTTTTAATACTGGCCATAATACAACAACTACGATAAGCATTCTATGAAGAAAAATACATAGCTTTCAATGCCTTGTATCATAAAGTCATTTTGATCACAAAATGGACTCTTATGTACACAAATGTGACCCAGTATATATGCATCTCAGAAGAATAAAATCACCAAAAACTGTGATTGTTTATGATCTCCACATTCAGCATTCAAGCTACTCAGCACTGATAATTATGAACTCATTATCCTAAGACCTAAACTCTGTGGCCTATTTCCATCCAATTTTCAGATTCATTTGCTTGCTGCAGTCTTCTCTTAAATAATTTTTCTCTTCCATTAGCTTTAAGTTTTGAAATGTGTTCTGAGACACTTTGAATGAAAGATGCTATGTAAGTGCAAAAGTCTGTTTGATGGGTTACAAACTGCCTCTGTATTGGAAACTGTCCACCCCTAAAACATTACAGGAGGGTAACCAATCCTCTGCTTCACTCAAATTAGTTTCTCTTAGCTCTCAATTACACACTATTTTTGTCCTCTCCACAGCTAACAAAACAAAGCAGCACGCACATATTTAACAGTGTTCCATAAAAGCATCTTGAGGAATGCCTGTGGGGAGATCCCTTTGCTCGTCTGAGGATTCTGTCTTGCAATCATCATTAAAATGTATCAATATATTTTAAAGCAGCCCAAAGTGTTCATCAAGAAAACCCATTACAAAATTATCTTCCAGTATAATGGCAAGGTATTCTGGGATATTTGAAAGCACATTTCTGCATTCTAAGGCTGTTGAAATAAATGGATTATCATTAAAACATGTGAATGTTGTCAATAACATTTTTTCCTAGGTGCTTTTTGTGCTACTAAAGGATTTTGTTACAGTTTGAGAGAAAAGTTCCATATGCTGAAACTGACATGGGTAATTCTTCAATACTATTAAAATGCAAAAGAGATGAGAAAACCAGATGGGGAAGTATATCAGGGATGAGAGTGTCACATCAGGGAGGACGAAAAGCTTCAGAAAGAACCTGTAAGTTGTGACTTCTCTTTGCCCTAAGTTTGAAGCAATCATCTCTCACATCTTAGCCTAGCCACAAATACAGCAAAAACAAACTCATTAACTGATGACCCAATGAATTAGTCTGCACATATGTTTATTGGAAATAATATAAACATAATATATAGAAGCATTGTAACATATAAATTAAGGATGTTAAATAACAATTAATTGACTAGTTGAATAATCGATGGAATTTCCATCAACTACTTGACTAGTCGATAGACACTTCTCATGCATCCTTAGAAATGTGCAAGAGCCCCCCGCTGCCGCTTTGAAGTACCCCCTCTTCCACACACCCTTTGTTGCCTCTAATTGATAGCATTTGCTTATCGGATAATCAACTAGTCCTTAACATCCCTAATATAAACCCCTACTACAAATATCCTGATTCTGGTACATAATTCTGGTTCACCAAAAAAACTTACCTGAGGACTTAATTGACAACAATGGTTACAATGATTATTAATATCATTGTGAAATGTATATACAGCTATTATAGGAGTTATGTTTGCATAATGAAAATATATTCTTAGATTTTATCACACAAGAGATTAGTTTTCTGACAGACAAAGGATGTTTATTCACCTCTGTTAGCAGGTAAATATGGCATTGTAAGCAAACGCAATGGTGTCAAATTTACATATGAAGAGAACAGACAGATAGGAAGTCAATAAGGAAGAGTGCACAAGGGAGAAGAGGAGAGGAAACTTATCTTGAGATACCTGGTGAGTTAAGTTTAGTCTCTATAAGGCATGTTATAACTTTGTTTTATATGTTACTTTTACTTTCTCTTATCCTTACTGTCTCTTGAATCTTTAATAATAAACATACTATCATTTTCACTATAAATGTATCTCAGTCCTATGATATTAAACAAGTTGCTGATGTGCTGAATCATTCAGACTGCTCACTCTTCGCTGAGGGACTGTATACTGTTCCTTGAGGGACAGCAGCTCTGGTACTTCTGTGAAAGTTCAGTGGAGATGGGGCTGGACACTAGAGGAAAACACTTCAAAGGGACTCAAGGGCTATGTCTACACTCGCGGCTTCTTGCGCAAGAAATATGCAAATTAGGCTAAGCGTGGAATCGTGCTGAGCCTCATTTGTATACCTAATGAGCCGCCATTTTTGCAGAAGAGGCTCTTGCACCAGAAGGAGCTGTCTACACTGCCCCTTCTTGCACAAGAAAAACCCTCTTGTGCAATGCAGCTACACTGATTATTGGGAGGAATAACGGCAGTGTTCCCTTTAAGCTGCATGGTAACACAGCTTCACAGATGATTAATCAGTCCCACCCTATCAGTCTACTCCATGCAGGGACCCTGAGTCTCAGATTGGGAAGGCCTGATGAACCACCTGTGAAGCTGAGCTGAGGTGCAACTTAGAGGGAACTCTGGACTCCAGGACTGAAATACACTGATTGTTAACCTCCATGGCAAAGCAAGGGATGACATATCCCAGAGGGGAGGGCTTGAGTGACTAACAAGCATTTCACGAGGCATAAGGGATCAGTCGGCAAAGGCTTCCCCAGCCGACAGATCTGCGTCTAGACTGCCGCGCTGTGTTGGATCAGCTGATCGCCAGCACAGCGCAGCGGCCATGTTTATTTTAATGAAGCGGGGATTATTTAAATCCCCACTTCTTTGACTATGCCAAATACACTAATTTACATGGTTCCGACTATTTACATCAATAGTTTCTTTAGAGACTAAGAAAATGTTGATGGTATCATAAGCTTTCGTGGGCACAACCCACCCATCTGAAGAAGTGGGTTGTGCTCACGAAAGCTCATGCTACCATCTACATGTTTTGTTAGTCTATAAGGTGCTGCAAGACTATTTGTTGTTTAAGTTTTTCCAATTACAGACTAACACAGGTACCTCTCTGAAATTTAATAATTGTGCTAGTTGTAGTGGATTTCCATTGTGATGGAATACGAAACAAATCCATGTATCAGTTCAAGGGTACAATGCGCTCCCAGAGAGCCTTCTGCCATCTCACACTGCTGCCTCTCGATCTTAAAAATCAGCTCCCCTAGGGGACTGGCTCCCACCTGCCACCCCACTCCGCTGCCTATGATACAGAAACAACAGCATAGGGCGGCAGTAGCCCCGTCAACAGGGCACTCGAGTTCCCCATGGACAGAGGCTGCTCCACAGCAGCAGAGGGGTCCGTGGGATGTGGAGCAGCCTCTGTCCATGGCGAGCCCAGGCCCGCCACAGACAGAAGCTGCTTTGCAGAAGCCTCCCCTTCCCTCCTGCCTCTGTAGGAGGCAGCAAGTGGAGGGGCAGGCGGGTCCACTGAGCCAGAAGGCATGGAGAGCCATCCTGAAAGCTGGCTCCTTGCATGTATTGGCTCCCTCCTGCCCCACTCAGCCTCTGCACTGTTGCCTCTGTATCAGAGGCAGCAGCACGGGGTGGTGGGGGACTGGCAGATCCAGTGTTCATGGGAAGCTAGCTTAAAAGCTGACTCACCAAGCTGACTCACCACAGGCACTAGCTCCTGCTTACCCCCAAGAGGAGGGGGAGGGAATGCGTGTAGTCATCAGGATCAACCAATAAGCCTAAACTTATCGGTTAACTGTGTAGTCATCTACACGTTGACATCCCTATTTAGAACATAATACCATAACTCCAGATACTGCATTGTCACCTATATTCCACAATGATATTACTGATCAGAATGTTGTTAGTTTTCAACTGGCATATTTTGTATAAATATCATCGCAGTATCATGTATGGTGTGAATACAAAGGTGGCTAGACTCACAGAAGGGTTGTGCCTGAAATGATTTTTACAACTGAAGAAAAGGCTCTCACGATTGTCTCTGCTGCAAGATCTTTTTTTTTTCATTCCTATCAATGCTGTTTGTGTTTATTCTCTCATTGTAGTTCATTTTTTCCCACTTGGTCCTTTGGCATAGCTGCAACTGGAAATTAATGCATCACCACAACATGGAAGCCTCAGATCCTGCTCCACTAGATCAGAAGGTAGCCTGCCCCACCAGGGAAGCTAAAAATCCATCTCTACATCTGATAGCCTTTTATCCACACCTGTTCCACATCACCATAACGAAAGAGATTTTCAAATCAAACTCATGTAAGAAGTTGTGTTTATTCCACCTCAACAGCAGGTCTCAGGGCCATACTTCTGTGCCAACGTATTTGACAAAATTACCTAGTAATGATTGGAATGGTTGGCCCTTTTTTATCACCTTGGGAATACCTCAAAAGTGGACTTATTGGACAGGGGACTCTTAGTTTTCTCTTCTCCCGCTTCACATTTTTTTCCTTGTGTCTGATGAGCACTTGATCACAAGAACAAGCATAATAAAAATGGGCTCTGGTCCCTTTCTTTTCCTTGCCTGATCAACATAGAACGATCTATTCACACAATGGAGACAAATTTGATTAAATTATGATGTCACTATCGAAGTTATCACTTAGGCGATCCTGCACATCTGTGATGGTTGTGACAGAAGAACTTTGAAATAAAGCATAACAAGATGCTAAGCTGTGTGGAAGGAAAACCTTGTTTACACAAATGTAAACAAAACTAATACAGAAAGATATATATTTGCCATCTAGAATGAACTCTGATTTTTGCATTTTGGTGAAAATTTTCCTTTGAATAGTCCAGCCACAAACATACAGTTAATATAGCAAAAGAAAAGAAAAACCTCTTCCCTGTAGTTAGAAGTACAGATGTTCTGCAAAAAAAGACCATAAAAGGATAAAAATGAATGAAAAGAACATGATGTCTTTACATTCTCTAATTCCATTTCAGCTTTTGTTTGATTAGTTTTCTGGCATTTGAATTTTCAAGTAAAAATAATACTGTATTAAAGGCACAAAAAGTGGAGCGCAGTCAAGTAATCTTGTTCAGCTGGCAAACCAACATTTTTTTTTGTACTGCTTGAAGATCCAATGTTTTGTGAGGCACAAGAAAAAAGCATATTGATCCTGGCTCTGCACTTTTATCCCAGCAGCTACCAGTTTTAAAGATAAGCAGCTACCAGTTTTAAAGATAAGCAAAACAAAATCCCAAAAGAACAAAAAAAACCAGACTTTATCTGGCTTTTTTTGACTGAATTTGACACAAATCTCTCTATTAAAACAATTTTATGGAGTGCAGAAATAATTGGATTTAATCCAGTGATTTGTAGCTTCATCAATTATTCTTTTCCAATAATTACTGATGTGTGATTTTGAACCTCTTTTGTCTGTCTTGTGAAGTGCTGCTTGTAAACAACTGTTTTTATTCCTTTAAGACACCACATGCATTTCTAGTAGCAAAAGATTATTATAATGCCTGCATTGCTTAAACAAATTATGTTTTATTTTTAATTGCCTGTTTATCATTTGAGATGCCCTTTGAATAAAAGCTAGAAACACACTTAAAAGTTATGGGAAAGTACAAATCAGGGCTTACTTGAAACATATATCTCTCAATCAAGGACAGTGTTGGCAATTTGCCAAGAGTTCAAGAAATACATAATTTATTCTACATGTATGCTGCATGAATTGAAGCCGTTTCAATTTTATCTCATCTATGGAGGCTCAGCCCATGGAGATTATGAGTCCCATAAGGCAGTGTTCTCTATGACTTACCTGATTAGTTGACTACTTTGATAAAGATGGAGCACAGCATGCTGGAATCTAGTTCGAGGGCTACCCCTCTACTCATGTCAGGCACTGGCTACATTTTTGAATTCCTTGGACCACATATGTACAACAGAAAGACAACAGGAACCCACTCAGAGCAGCTACTTCAGCACTGTTTTGTAACATGCTCCTTTTAACCAGTTTTTATTAAATTAATGACTTAGTATATTCTGCAGCCCCTATAACTTACAATTGGTCTGCAAGGGTCGATTTCGGTAGAGAACACCTCAGGTACGTCTACACTGCAATGCTATTTCAGGATACCAGAGTATCCCCAAATAGCTATCCTACGTCTTCAAAATTTTGGGCTCCCTGTTCCGACATCCCTGTAAACCTCATTCTACAAGGAGTAAGGGACATTTCGGAATAGGGCTTTATTTCTCAATTCAGTTCTGTATAGACAGCGCCAAATGATGAAATAAGCTATTTCAAAATAGCCTCAAAATAAGATACACAATTTGCGTAGCTCAAATTGCGTATCTTGTTTTGAGTTACTGTGCAGTGTAGATGCACCCCTCCAGTCTGAACATGGATGACAGCAGCAAGACTCAAGGCCAGAAAAATGCTCATAAAAGTAGATGAATGGGAAAAAATCACCCATTGATGTCAACTGGGAATTCAAGAGCAATGGAGAAGCC
The DNA here is from genome assembly GCF_052426305.1 of Pelodiscus sinensis. Classification (NCBI taxonomy): domain Eukaryota; kingdom Metazoa; phylum Chordata; order Testudines; family Trionychidae; genus Pelodiscus; species Pelodiscus sinensis. The sequence goes on from NC_143053.1 coordinate 155,281,504, forward strand.
AAGAGTTTCCTTGAACTGCAAAACTCATTGGCGAGAGCTGTGTAATCTATCTGCAAAGCCCAAGGAATTCTGTGTGGATATTCTGGGGAAAAAATCTTCCACGGCTGAATAGAAAAGTCATCACTAATAGACCAGGATTTGTGAGCAACCCTACAATATGAAATATATGCGCAAACAAGGAATAGACTTTAAAAAACTGATAAAGAAATATGGTCTTCAGACACCCAAGGACTATTTTCTTCTCCCCCTTCACTCACAATCACACACACACACACACACACACACACACACGAAAGCATTCTAACAGTATGCTTTCTATGTTTTAGAATTTAAGATATGTTAGCAGACTCTAATATAACAGCTTCCTGGGCAGACTATTTTGCTCAGTTAAAAGTCCATTCCAAAATGTTTCACATTGTACAGTGAGCTGAAGTGTTGTGAAAAATAGAAATTTTTCCCCGAAAGAATTGGCAGTTAAATCTCAAACTGCAATTTAAACATGACTGTCCATTACTGTTGCCCAGTTGCGTATAAATCTTATCTTACTGCCCATAGATCAGGCTTAGCTGCATATTTTTTTTATTCTTCTATCTTTCTCTTCTGCAAAGTCTTACTTCTCATTAACCACTGGTCATGTGCTTCTAAGGTGCCAAACAGCATTTATTCATTGAAAATATCTTTAGAATATACTACAATGCTCAATTTACCTTTTTCTTTCTACCGAGTGGTATCTCACCTTATGCTCAGTCTGCACCAGATTATTGTGGCAGTTAAATTACAATTGACACTAGCGGGACAGTGAGGTCACTGGAGTTACAGTCACTTACAAAGAAGACTGACTATTTCTCAGGATCTTTTAATTCAGGGACCTGAAAATAGCTCTTAGTTTTAAGAGTATCCCTTCATTTTAATTCATATTTTCTGAATTTTTAATCTTTCACTGATGTGCTATAACAGAAGAGGGCAATAAGCAGCAATCTGTGGCTAAGAGGAGCTGCAAGTGGTCACACCTGCAGACGCACAGGTGAATAGTGTCTGCTGGCCTGCCAGGGGCTGATCCTGTGTCTAGCCCATAGGACAATTATTACGCACCCCTGTGCTAAAAGAAGATAGATAACTCTCTCCAGTTAAAGGACATATTGTGGGTGTACAAAAACACAGGAGTTGATTGGGGTTTTCGGTGAAACTCAGACAATTGGCATATAATTAATATGCCAATATACCAAACATGTTGTACTCATCTGTGCTACTACATTCTACAACCATGTACACTTTAGTCTCTAAATATGACCAATTTGTGAAAATTAGACCATAGTTCAGTGATGGACTATTTAGTATAATTCCTGGATAAATAAAAGAATAGCCAAATAATGAGAAAAAAATATAAGACTACACATGTAATTTATCTGACCGCTTACTTCATCTTTAGCTACACTGCAAGGATATGGATTAACCAGAAACAAAATTCTTTCTTCTGTTATTTCCAAGCAATGGTTTCCTGAGGTCAACAAATAGAATAGCACTAGGCATTAGAGAGCTCTCCCACAGAAATCAGCATGAGTGCTTATTAACCACAAGACACTGACTTAAAGGAAACACAGTTCAAAAATGTGACATATCCTAGTTCTATAGCCCAAATGCTGGCTCTGTGGTTTTTCCCCCATCAGCCAGCAAAAGTGTCAAATCATTTGGAACCAGAAGCAGTGAAAGAGTAATAGAGATTCCCAAGTACTGCCTTTCTGTAAGAATCAAAAGTGAGCTTAGGGTTTGTCTACACTTGCAGCTCTGTAGATGCACTGCTGTAACGGTTAGTGAAGATGCTAGCTACACCGACAGGAGAGATACTCCTCCTTCCTCCCTCCCTCCCTCCCAAAAGATATTAGCTAGGTAGACCGGCAAAGCCCTCCCATCAACACCGTGCTGTCTACACTAATGATTAGATTCATATAACTAATCTGAAGGGTGTGGAGCATCTGAGTGATGTGATGATACTGACATAAGGTGGTAAAGTAGACAACGCCTTAGGCAAGGATGTAAAGCTAATCCTAATTTTTTTCTATGGGTGATGAAATTTTTTTGTAATCTTCTACCTTGTCTTCAGACTACGCTTCTTCTCTTTCACAATTTACATGTAACTCTTACATCCCAAAGCACAGCTAACGAAAAACAGCTCTATTCAGGAGAGCTCTGAAGCACATCTTAATTTGAAAACTGAGCTTAAATCCCACCAATGGCAATGAGATTTATGCAGATGTTTATTTGCTTTTCTTACTCCGGACCTGCAAGTATGTCTACACTGTAATTTAACACCACATGGCTACCCCAAGAAAGAAGGTCGGAGCTTCCAGGGCTCAGGCTATGGGGCTGTTTCTCTGTGGTGTAGGCATCCAGGCTAATGCTGGAGCTAGATTCTGAGACTGAATGAACAGGTCACTATATCATTCCACACAGAGCTTTTTCTTTCAAGCTGTTTAAGTTAACAAATCCATGAAAGACACCAACTTACTTTGAAGAATAGGACACCAAATATTACACCTAAAAAACTGTAATTTGCCAATAAAGAACAAAATAAAGTATGACTACTGAGTATCTAAAACCTATGTTATACAGTCTTCCCTTTCCTTCAATTAACCTTACTGATGTAGTACCCCACATCTGTCTTTTTAAAAAATGACAAGACAAACTTAATTTCTCCAAATTAAACCCCTACACTAAATAAAAAGGAAGGTATTGTAACTAAATGAAACTCACTCAATTTGGGACTCTCTCTCTAGCAAACTTGCAGATTCAGAAGGCTTATATGTCTTAGAGGTTTGAAATCAACTTCAGCCCCTAGAATACTAGCAAGTCTGAGGATGACAGCCAAACATATATTCTGGAAGTTACACGGCCAGGGTCTGCAAAGTGTTAAGCTTGATAACTGTAAGATGAACTACACCAGCACAGAGATGATTGGAAACTACTTGGTGGTTTTGTTAAAGAAAAACAAACACCAACACAAGGAAAGTTGTCAAACCAAACAAGACAGCAGTTCTTAACCAATTGTGGCACAAACACCATACAGCTGCAGCCCATGGAGCAGCCTCAGGGCCTTGGAGGTAGAATTGGATATGACCCACCATAATAAATAAGTTGAGAACCACTGGTAAATTCCTTTTAATATAATAATTTGAAAAAGTTTTTCACAATAGGAGTCCATATGTCATTGGTACCAAAGAATATAATGACAAAACTAAAAGTTATAGAAATACCCCATGGTCTCTTCCAAAGCCTTCTATGACAAAACAGTCAAAAATCCCAAATAACTTGTGTTGCCAGGTGTCCAGTATTCAACCGGACAGTCAGTTTTTTCACCCTCTCTCCCTGTGCAATGTCCTGTATTTTTCATGTAGTCAAAATATAGGATATAGACTGTTGATTGTTTATAATAAAGTTCCCATTCAGTGTTAAGCATAGTTGTGGTGGTGGGTTTTTTCCTCAACACATTTTTAGCACGTGTTCGGTATTTTTTGGGAAACCATCTGGCAACCCTACAAACAGCAGCCTGTATTTTAAACAGTGGACTATAATTTTCATTTATAAACTTGAATATTCAAAAGTAAATCACCTCCTCCACTGTTCTACATTATCTGTAGAGTAGAATCAGGCCAGGATTCAAGGTTAAAATAATTTATGAATCCAGCATACACACTAGCATACTTAGGCACTGAATGCATTATTTCTGAAATACCACATCATCTTCTGTTTGCCAAATATTAAATATCAGAAAAAAATGAACACACAATGCTATGTTTTTGAGATGAGCCATTGAGCATTATGATCTGGAGTTGATTTAGGATAGACTTTGGAGGATTGGAGTTCAAATCAACAGAACACTGGAGACTACACAGCTCCGAGTCTCATCATCTGTTTGTGTGATATGTTGAAAATCTCATGAGAATGACTATCACTGCAAGACTGAACTAGAAGATATACTCTTCTCCACTTTGGACCTTAACTGAAGTCAAATATAGGGGTTAACTCTGAGTTAACTATACCATGGATTTAAAATTCAGTTCTCAGACAATTTCTGATAAGCATGGCTATTTTCTGACTCAGATGGCTTTCACGCTATCTAAAATCATCTTTTTCACAATAAGAACATGCCATAATCTCTTTAGGCATCTTGATCATACTACAAAACACAGATTTCTGTTGTATATTAATATTCATAGCAATGATTGAACTGTGTTCACAGTTTGACTTCATTTGTAAATCTTGGACATCCAAAGTCTATTTTTAGTTCTTTCAGTCCTGTTTTGTTAGCTTGGTGAGCTTAAGTGCTCAATTTTTTCTATTAAGAATAACCCATTTAATTAAACGGTTATAAAATAATTAAGTAAATATCCCAAAACAAATATGGACAATCATTTTTCTGTGAAATGTTCACTACCCAACACACCAGTCTGATGTTTTATACTGTGCGGTTACTAGATATTCATGAAAATGGTGTCTGGCATTTTTGATTAAGCACGACATCTTTAAAAATCTCTTTTTTTTAAGATGGCAGTACTACAAGAAAAAAGAATTGGTAAACTATTGTGCATCAACTTGACAAAGGCCATTTAGTCATGATCCCAGTCCATCCTTTCCCCACTCTTCCTAATGAATTGTCAATTCACTAGGGCAAATGGTGTTCACTGTCCTCTTTTCTGCTAAGAGTTAATTAAGTTTGGCAAAGAGAGACTAACTTCTATACAGTAAGCAAACCCTTTTTGTCAGACGGTGAAATTCATATTGACTAAACCAAGTGAGGATTTCTGAGTGAATGTCAGCCAAAACTGTTAAAATCACTTACAAACAGATGTAAAGTAGTGCAGTCTATTAAAAAAAAAAAACCCATCCAACTAATAGTCAAAGTAAAAAAAAAAAAAAAGGCCTACTCTCAACTGTCTATACCCAGACTGCAAATTTCTGATGCACAGATTCACTAGAGTGAACCATGAAGGATCCGTTTACTCCACTTACAGACATACTGGATTTGAGAAGGGAAATTATATGTGAAACTAGAACAAAAATATGATCCCAATTCTAAGGGCTGCTTTAACTCAGATAGGACTGAGGAAATCAAGCACAAACTTTTTCTATATTCATCTGTCTATACTGTTGGTTTCTTAAAAGACAGATGATGAATATTTTAATGCAACAGATTATAAACGACACCCACTTGTTGGTAATATTTTATCTTGAAATTAACTAGATTTTCTGCATGTGTTACGTCCTATTCATTTTACAAACACTGTTTTTTCATGCTTTTTCAGATGCGCCACAGGCTACCATGAATGTATAATGTTTGTTCTGCTGTATCATGAGTGTTAGCCATGAATATACAGATGAATCAGCAGAATTATGGAATCGGGGTTTCTTAGTAAATCTATGTTAGCAGATTGCCTGCCATAGGAGCACAGAAAAATATTATAGGATCATGCACTGTGGTCAAGTACACATAATTTTCACCCACAGAATATTAGTTTTTAAAAAACAAGATGTAAAAGTCCAGGGAACATTTCTAATAATTTGCCACTGGTCAAATACTGAAGCAGTTGATAGAATCCTTTTTAATATGCTAAAGATGGAGGAAAAACAGAACCTGATCAGCATTTCTATTAAAAACGACACTTACGCACTCTCTTACCTTTAAGCACGTGCATAAATCCCTCTGAAGTCAATGGGATTTAAGCATACATCTAAGTGATGTCCAGAATAGGGACCTAATTATGTACTGTATTTACTTATGTGCTTTTCTGAAATAAATGTATGGCTAGCTGGAATGTGAACTGGACAAAAACGATGCAGAATAATAATCAATATTATTATTCTACAGGCAATAATCAAGTTATTGGGTATATAACATTCGAATAGTTTATTAGAGGAGCAAAGATCAGCTGGGTTGCAGGTTTTCCACCCTGTCACTCAATAATATGGAACTAGTTAAAAAAAAAATCTTCTCTGATTAGTTTGTCCTTTCAGTTGATTTCCATCAACTGAAGCAAACCTGTCATCTCATTATCCTAAACTTTAACACTGAAGAGCTAGCAACAGTGATTAATCCTCTGCATTAAAATAACAGCTAATTTTTTTTCAACATAAATAAAAGTTTTTCCACATACTGTAGGTATTATAACAGCAATACATCAATCCTCCAGCCCACAGCTTCTTTCTACAACACTCCCACTCACTCCTTTTAAAAAAAGGTAATTTAAGTCTGAAATACTGCACCTCCTGTGCTATTCATCCTGGAAAGCTGCCAGCTTCCCTTTTCCATCACAGCCCATTTATTTTACTTGAAGTTTCCCACAATACTTTCTACAAAGAAAAGTCACAGATACAAAGAGAGTAGCACTGCCGGCAATGATCAGTCTTTGGGGTTTGGTGTATGTACATGCTCAGCTGTGGAGGAGCTTGCAGTTAAGCCCTTATCAGTCATATCAATCAAGAGCAAGGCACCTGGACAACTTCTCCAATAATGTTTAGGATCCTGAATTATGATGGTGGATTTAAGGGCACCATAAAATTACATTCCCATTTTGCTCGGGGCTTAACAACTCTTTCCCCAGAGTAGGGTTTTATAGTAAGGTTTTTCTGCTGCATTCTGAATCCATCAAAACAGCCAGTGGACAAGAAAGTTGTCTTTCTAGTTGTGTATGGGTACTTAGAACATTGTAAACTGTGTAACATTTCATTTCATCCAACCGCAGCAAGGACAAAGCCTTGAGTTAGGATTCTGACAGATCAAGCAACGCAACCTGGTAGAGTCAGTAATTGAACAGGAGACATCAAAGGTACATCTATGTGCTATAGAAATGCCATAAAAACTTCTGTGCATGCTGCTCTTTCCTCTGATGCAGAACTGAACCTGTGCTTCTGTGTGCTTAGGACATGGTGCTGTCTTTCAGACAATAAAACCAAAGTCCAGACCCATGTGTGGTCATGAAAAATCCATTTTTTTTTGAAAGAGCAGAAAAAACTGACTGTTCAGAGGTGGATGAGAAGCTTCTGTAATAGTTTTTTGTATTAATTTGTAATGTGTGTTGGGTCTCCAGGGACTGGAAGGCACTATCAAATTTACAGTAGTATAATAAAAGGGAATTGCAGTGAATTCTGGTTAGAAGGATTTCTGACAAAATGCCCCATTTGCTATGGAATTCATTGGAATTAGTGTACCCATAGTGCCTTCTACGACTTAGGAAACACTTAGGAATGAAATAAGAGGGCTCAAGGCAGATAAATCTTCTTTTTAAAAGAAACAATGCTGGTGGTAGCCTGACATATTCTCACCACAGAACTCCCTAAACAATGGCAAACAGAGAGAAGAGAAAAGCAGCAAATCAGCTGTGCCTCTTACTCTAAGCCTTCCTAGCAACTCACACAGATGCAGAATACTGTACATTGCTGAAATTAGCATGGCTTCACAAAACCATCCAGCTAACAGCATAGGTAGTCATGGAGGACACCACTTCTTTCAAACATTCAGTATAATCAGGGCTTCTTGTGCGTGTCTGAAAGTTGGAAACATTTTTAATAAGCATGTTAAAATCTTACAATAGCTTGTAAAAGAAAAGGTTAAATTATATATCAAGTAGGAATAAGAGATCCTCCGGAAAAGGGCTTATTTTCCGGAGAATCACGTCTAGACTGGCGCTTTTCTCTGGCTTATCCCCAAGCCAGAAAAAAGCGGCAGCCACGTAAATGCAAATGCCGCGGGGGATATTTAAATCCCCCGTGGATTTTGCTATTCCGATGTGTCTAATCTGCATCCCTTTTCCGGAAAAGGGGTGCAGTATAGACACAGCCTCCATGTTCCCGTCACTGGATTCTCACTCTATTTCCATTGTGACCTTTCCCCCACTCTCTGCAATCCATTATCTAAAACCCAAGTTCAAGTGCAGCCATTAGATTGATGTCCTCTGTGGCTCAAAGCCATTAAACCAGTGGTCTCCAACATTTTACACCCAAGATCACTTTTTGTCTCGTCTCAGAACAGGCAAAGATCTACCGCCCTGCCCCTTCCTTGAAGCCCCGCCCTCTCTATTCTCCTGTCCATCACTTGCTATCCCCAACCCTTCTACACTCTGTTAAATAGTTTATTTTTAAATTATGCAATATATAAAATTAAAATCACATGTTTATAGTTATGAAATAAATGGTCTGTTTTTAATTCATGATATTTAAATATCAAATGAAGCATTTACAATTATACATTTTGTTCTCTGCTATTTTGTAAATCTAAAATCAAGTATTGATAATTATATATTTTTTCTTCCAATAACAAAGTCTCAGTGTGACACCTGTGACTGAACAGTATCTGCCAGTGTCTTGAAGTCTGGGTTGTAGTCTGAGATTGCTAGTCATATACAGTCCATCAGATGGGCATCTGTGATCCTGCGCTCAGCCTGGGAAGCTTGCTCCAGCACAGCTGGAGCTAGACGCAGCCTCCCTGGGCTGAGCGCAGGGTAGCCGGGCTGGAGGGAAGAGAAGTGGCTGCCCAGCCAGCTGGCCATGGCGCTCAGCCAGGGTGCACCAAGCTTCATGTGGGCAGGCGCGAAAGAGAAGCCTCCGATCAGCTGGAGTGCGGGGCAGCTGCTTTCAGCTGAAAGCCACAGTCAGCTTGCTGGGGTGTTTCAGCCCTTCCGACCTCCCAGCTCCCACCATTCCTCGCAGCTACTCACCTGTGTTGTTGCTCAGTGAGTAGCTGCTCCTCAAATGAGGAAATGTAATGTAAATGTACTGCGCAGGCGTGCAGTTCAGAGAGGGCTCAAGAGCTACTCTTAGAGCCCCTGAGATCTACCGGTAGATCGCGATCTACTGGTTGGTGACCACAGCATTAAACACTTTCACTAGCTTGTTTTTCCCCACTATGCCTGCTCAAATTAGCAACTCACTGGATTTTATTTAAGAAGAAAGGCAGTTCTATGATTATTTTTCATCAAGAATTCTTACAAAAAGCCCAGTTAAGTCCCTTAATTTAGATTTGGGCCTAATGCTCTTCAAGCCTTGTAAAGAAAGTCCCACAATGATAAAAATGGGACTTTTTATCCTATTTAATCCTATTAATCCTATCCTTTTAATCCTATTCCGAACTACCTAGTTCGAGCCCCGTGTAGCCGCGCTGCACGGGGTTCGAACCAGCGGGGTTTTAAAAATGGCGGCTCCCCGCTTATGCAAATGAAGCCCGGGAAATTCAAATCCCGGGCTTCATTTGCAAGTGCGGTATGCCTACATTACCCTCCTAGTTTGAACTAGGAGGGTAGTGTAGACATACCCTTACAGACTTCACTGATTCTGATTATTTCATTTATTTATCAAAAGAAAAATGTGTTTACAAAAGAGAACTTGAAAATAAAATGATTTTAGTATGGTAACAGCTTTGGACAAGACAAGTGGATAGAGCAGAGGGAACTGTAAGAAAACAAAACCAAAAAAAAAAAAAAAACCTCTCTCTTGTAGAATGCAAATTCAGATGAAGCCTGGTGAGTAAAACAGCACGTCAAAGACAAATCAATGCAGCCAACAAAAATGTGTGTACATTGCCATGTTTGTCATTATTTAAATAGAATTATGGTGACTCTAAAAAGTTTCTGAATGAGAGTGACAAATTTAATTTTCAGAACTCAGCATGTATAACATGCCATATTGTTTTAAATGCAACACAATTGACAGGTAAAGTCAGAAAACACTAGTATATGCAAAGAGGACCAACAATCTTTGAACTATAAAACTTTATTCTAGTAGGCCAGGATAGCGAGGCTACATTTTTTTCCTCTTCTCCTTTGACAATGGCTGCCATTTCACTAAACAACCCTGAAATTACTTGTTCCTAATACCGAGAACTGAAAAATCAGAAAGCACCAGTGTGGAATTCCTTAACCAAAAGTCATAGCTTTATCATACAAAGATTCCAAACAGCAATGTACCTTAGAAGCCAATTCATTTTTTATTCAGAAAAGAATTTCAGAAAGGAACACCTCCACTCCCCCGCCCCAAAAAAAAACCAGCACACAAGTAGATCACAAAGCAAACTATTTTAAATATGCAAAAACATGGACTCCTGCTTAGCTTATATATGTGTTATTAATTTGACCCTTTCGTTACTGGGCTAGAAGACAAAGCAAATAGTTAACACCACAAGTTTGAGTTAGTGCTACCTACCTTGCTTTGGCCAAAAAGAGTGGAAGAGCTATCCAGCTGATGTTTGTAAAAAGCTGGAGATATGTTGCAAAGACTGCTTGCAAAAACTAAGCAATTGCCCAAGATCAATTCCAAGCCCATGAAAGAGACAGCTTACTAGCACTACAGAGTTAAATTTCTGCATCTCTTCAACATATCTTCCTGTAGTTGTCAACATTCCATTTCCAGTGCCCTGAAATTGCGAGGTGAGATACTATACTTTCAAAATAGAAAGTGAAGCAACATGCTCATTGCCAGTTAATATATACTGTCGTTCTTACTTATAGAACTATGCTCACACGGTCAACATAGTGCTAGCAATGCATGGACATCACTGACTCAATGAGATAATACAGAGATCAGCCTGCCAGTGCAATAGCTACATTTGTAGTATCAGGGCTTATACCTACTGCTGGCTGCAATCACTAGAAGGTAGTAACATGATCACTTAAGAGATTTCAACAGAGTAGTTTGTGTCATAGTTTTAGCCAACAGAGAGCGCCAAGATCACATAAATTTCAGTGTGACTCTCTAGGGCCACCTTTTCCTGTACCCAGAATGCGCAGTTGTGTAGGGCACCTGAAATTTGGGCACCACTGAGTCTTAATGTCCATCCACCTGCCTCTCCCTATCCCAGTTCTGTGGCTCTGCTTCTTCTGGAAAGTATTTAGTTAACTTCAAAGTGAAAAAGCCTGCCAGAGCTATTAGCAGAACACTGAACCTGTGAAAGAGCCATTCAAGTGGTAATGAAGCCATTGAATAGGCATTTGCCAAGCCCAGGTATATATACTGTCAGTTTCTGAATTTACTGTGATAGAAATGTAGCTGTGTTAGTCTAGGGTAGCTGAAACAAAATACAGGACTATGTAGCACTTTAAAGACTAACAAGATGGTTTATTAGATGATGAGCTTTTGTGGGCCAGACCCACTTCCTCAGATCAAATAGTGGAAGAAAATAGTCACAACCATATATACCAAAGGATACAATTAAAAAAATGAACACATATGAAAAGGACAAATCAAATTTCAGAACAGAAGGGGGATGCGGGGGGGGGGGGAGGAAGGGAAGGTAAATGTCTGAGCTAATGATATTAGAGGTGATAATTGGGGAAGCTATCTTTGTAATGGGTAAGATAACTAGAGTCTTTGTTAAGACCCCGGCGTAAAGTGTCGAATTTTAGCATGAATAACAGTTCAGAGGATTCTCTTTCAAGTGCAGTTTTAAAAGGCTTTTGAAGCAGGATGCAGGTAATTAAGTCGTTGAGACAATGTCCTTTCTGGTTGAAATGGCAAGAAACTATTTTTTCTTTGTAAATATAATTTATGCTATCATGTGCTGAAAGTGTCCATCTGCTATGTACATTGGACAAACGTCTCAGACACTTCGCCAAAGGATCAATGCCCACAAAACAGATATTAGACAGGATCACAAAGAAAAAACAGTTTCAGAGCATGTTCCAACAGGAGACAGTGTTGAAAAGGGAGTAACTCAGCTCAGAAGCAGGAGGCGGCAGGAAGGAAAACAGACCTACCCTGAATGTTCCTGTCCAAAGGGAATAGAGAAGCCTTCTTAAGGGAACAGGATAATGAACTTGACTAGGGCTGAAGGCTGGGCTTCCTTTCTATTTCTGTTTTGTTTTTTTATGTTTGCTTGTTTGTTTGTTTCCCAGAAGCTGCAGGAGGAAAGCAGAGGTAGGAAGTGACTCAAGTGGCATATGTGAGAGGAGTCCCCAGAGAACCCTAAACACTGCTGACCCTCCTAGGGCCTTGGGTCAGAGCCTAATGGAGTGGATTGGCCTGGGCTGCCCGATCACTGCCCACATTACAGGGTGGGTGTTAACCACAAGGCCATCCAGGTCACCAACAACACAACAGGTTGAACCTCACTAAGACAGGACTGAGTGGTCCAGCAACCGGAGAATCCCTGTGGAGGGCTGGTGGCTGAGAGTCCTGCAGAGGCAAGAGCTGGGTGGGCATGCTGCAGAGGGACTATCTGGCAGGGCAGCAGGGCTGGCCAGGAGACCACCAGCCGGCCCAGGGTTGAGGAGGCCGCAGGTGTGGGACCAGAAATAATCTCCTCTGGTTCAGCAAAATCCCTCATCCAGGACCGGTCAGGTCCCAAGGATGCTGGACCACGGATGTCCAACCTGTAGTAAAAGACCTATAATTCTAACAAAATGCCAAATGTGCATATTATTTTTGTCTGATATTTAACACTCTGACTGTTTTATTGTATGTACAGGATGGAAATGGAAACTAAATTTAGAAAATATCTTCTTTGACTTACAGTTCCTTAGCAGACCTAGAGTCTGACACTACTTGAATTTGAGAAATGTGCACATTAGTATATTTATTCAGAATATCAATTTGACAAAATGTATATAAAGTAGCAGTTGTTACTACCTGCAATATCACAAAGTTGTGAACTAATGCAATAATTACAGAGATTCCGTTGCAATTCTAAAGAGGAATCTACAAAATATGATGCTTGAAGTGGTAGAAAACAAATATTCAGAAGTTCTAAAGTCTATTTACTTGAATAACACAATGCACAATTCTGACAGAATGGAACTCCACAGTGAACAGAACACAAGTCTGACCTCTGACAAATACCCACCCTGGGCTGATTTTTCATAGCAAAAGCTGTGTGGTGATGTGTAACATAACCACAAATCGTTTCTCATCTCCAAAGTATTCTGACAGTACAACATCAAACCTCCCCAGTCAGCCAGCGACCATGCAATTTCCAGTGATTCAGCAAGTCCTTTCTGTTATTTCTAGTGACTACAATGGCATCTCGTTACATTTCCCAAGCAACTGAGAAAACTCAAGTCTGGGTGGAAATTGCTGAAGGTGATTGTGTAATTTAAAGACCAGTCACAGGGCTTGGCAATAATTTTCCATGTTCTACTTGTCAACAGTAAAGTAAGTGGTCTTTGTCTGAATAGTTGTGGGGACCAGGAGGTGACAAAAGCAGGAAGGAGAGCGTAGGCCAGTTGGACTCACTACAGAGGATGAATGAAAGTTTTTGAAGTCTAGGACTTCTGGGGAGAGGTCTGTCAGGAAAATACAAGGAAGTGAAGTCAGTTACTTCTTCCCTTGATTCCTCAACAAGCTGGGTTATGGGAATAGTAAGGTGCAAAAGGAAACTTAGCTTTCATTTTTTGCAATTTCATGTGGCTTTAAGTCATACGGTGACATTTGTCAGCTCATATCTCATTTTACAGCATTATAAGAAGTGAAACCTACAATTCTTTTTATTTATTTGTTACTTAATAAGATTTTTCATGTCTCCTCTGTCCCTCCCATCCCCACTTTAGGAGTAGCTACATTTTGTGTCAGTGAGAAACTCATATCTCTGTCTGAATCATAATTCTGTCATTTTTAAAATCACACGAGTCAATACTCGCTCCTGGGTCTAATTTACTACTTCTCCTGCCTTAAAGATTTTGGCATTAGTTAGTATAAGAAAGGAATTGTCATAAATGTACAAACACCTAATAAGACAAAGTGACATGAAGGCCTCAAGCCTATGGACTGGATCCAGCTAAACAGGTATGACATGTCAAGCTCTTCATCTCCTTGCAAACTCGGAAAGTGGGTATTTGCTTGAGAACACCTAGTTCTCTCTGTAAAGTTCACACATTTTTAGACATGGCAAAGGCCTTGGGGAACTTTAGACTTTAGAGTTTGGTTACAAGGGCCCACAGGTCGGCAGCCAGATGTGTGGAGTTGTTCTGTTTTTCATCTCTCTCAGTTCAGGATGGGCCTTCCTTTGCAAGCAACACAACTCCCCCGAGACAAGATCAAAGCAAAATCAAAAGAAAATTATATGAAAATGATGACATCTCCTACAGGATCACAGTGATAATTCCAGGCAGGGTCACCAGAGGTTAGCATTCACAAGGATTCAGTTTCTGACCCACATTTATCTTGATTTATTAGGTAGCATAGTCAGGTGGTATTGGTCTAGGTACAATTTTAGAATGAAACAGAGTTGAGCCTGAGCAGACAAGTTTTGATCAATAAGTTCTCTCAAAATTAAAATTAGTATTTCTGTAGTACTTAAAAAACAAGGCCAGCAAGCCTGAATTTCATACATAGAATAAATATGTATGATAAAATAATGGATATCAACCACTGAGATGTGTGATGAAATTCTTTCATTTCATATACAAGGGAAACTGCGCCAGACTGTCAGAAGTGATATCAATAACAGCACTGCAATTAGATGGATTGACTTAAAAACACACAAATAACTGACCTAAGGGAAATTGGATGACTGTTATGCTTCATATGGCCCAGACAAAGGACAGAAAAGTTTCCATTTTGTATGCCCTAGCTATCATATGTAGAGTAAAAATAGGGACAGACAAATCATATTAGTGAGTTCCACATGAAGGCCCACTGCCATCAACTTCAAGGGCAAAACTTTGAAGTAAACTACACAACATGGATTGGAAAAAGGTTGATGGGGGTGCCCATCTTTTAAAAAGGGAAGAAGGACAATCTAGGGAACTACAGACCAGTCAGCCTCCCCTCAGTTCCCAGAAAAAAAAATCAAGTAAGTGATCCTCAAGGACTCCATTGTGAAGCACTTGGAAGAGGGGGAAGTGATCAGGAATAGTCAACATAGATTCCCAAACTGCAAATCATGCCTGACCAACCTGATTGCTTTCTATGATGAGGTAACTGGCTCTGTGGACATGGGGGAAGGTGGTGGACATGCTGTACCTTGCCGTTAGCAAAGCTTTTGATACTGTCTCCCACAGGATTCTTGCCAGCAAGTTTAAGAAGTATGGATTCGATAAATGGACTGTAAAGTGGATAGAAAGCTGGCTAGATTGTTGGGCTCAATGCGTAGTGATCAATGGCTTGACGTCTTGTTGGCAGTCGGTATCAGGCAGAGTTCCCCAAGGGTCGGTTCTAGGGCTAGTTTTATTCAACATCTTTATTAATAACCTGTATGAAGGGATGGATAGCACCCTGAGCAAGTTTGCAGATAACACTAAGCTAGGGGGAGAAATAGATATGTTGGAGGGTAGGGATAGGGTCCAGAGTGACCTAGACAAATTGGAGGACTAGCCAAAAGAAGTCTGATGAGATTCAACACGGACAAAATGCAGAGTTCTGCACTTGGGATGGAAGAATCCCAAGCACAATTACAGGATGGGGACCTACTGGCTAAGCAGCAGTTCGGCAGAAAAGGACCTGGGGATTATAGTGGATGAGAAGCTGGATATGAGTCAACAGTGTGCTCTTGTAGCCAAGAAGGCTAATGGCATATTAGGGTGCATTAGGAGGAGCACTGCCAGTAGATCTAGAGAAGCAATTATTTCCCTTTACTGCATCGAATTCTGGGGCCCCTATTTCAAAAAGGATGTGGATGCATTGGAGAAAGTCCAGCGGAGGGCAACCAAAATGATTAGGGGGCTGGAGCACATGACGTATGAGGAGATGCTGAGGGATTTGGGCTTAGTCAGTCTGCAGAAGAGAAGAGTTGGAGGGGGGTGGATTTGATAGCAACCTTTAACTATCTGAAAGGAGGTTCCAAAGAGGATGGAGAGAAGCTGTTCTTAGTAGTGACAGGTGGCAGAATGAGGAGCAATGGTCTTAAGTTGCAGTGCGGGGAGGTCTAGGTTGGAAATTAGGAAAAACTATTTTACTAGGAGGGTGGTAAAGCACTGGAATGGGCTACCTATGGAGATGATAGAATCTCCATCACTATAGGTTTTTATATCCCTGCTTGACAAAGCCCTGGCTGGGATGGTTTAGTTAGGGTTGGTCCTGCTTTGGGCAGGGTGTTGGATTCAGTGACCTCCGGAGATCTCTTCCAAGGATTCTATGATTGAATAAAGGGGGTTGTTTTTTTAGGAAGGGCAGCAGCTGCAGCAGCTAATCACACTGTAGGCAATAACCCAGATTATGAAATAGTACGTAAAATCTGTATGGTTTTATCTTGGGGTCAGATCAAAATGGGAAAAGACCAAATTTCTGATTCAGCTAAAAATGGTGGAAAACTCATGCAAACTACTGATCTTCTAAAATTGTCACTTCTAGAGTAGGGAGGTTAAAATGGTTAATCGGTTGATGGTTAAACGCTGTGGATTCCTACCACGTCCATGTGGTCCCTCTCCACCTAGTCCACCAGATGCTCCACGGCCAGAGCTGGCTATCTGGCCACTGCTGGAGTCCACTGGCAAGGGCCGGTTAACCAGTAAGTGTACCAGTAAGCCTCATGCTTACTGATAGGCTTACTGGTTAACAGTTTAACATCCCTATTCCAGAGGGTCAAATCTAATGATACCAACATGTGGGACAATCAAAAGAACAGCTCCTGAGAGTTTGTTGCCATCAAATCCAAGGTTAAATTCTAGCCTTGTTTTTATCCAAGAATCCAAATCCTTGCTTAAAACTCACTGCGCATGATAAAATATCTATTTAATAATAATAATGTCATCAACTGTCATATGAAGACACACTAATCACTTTAGTACACAGTACTGCACAACTGGCTACTGAAAATTCACTGAATGATCCCTCCTTATGGAAAGTTAGTCACTGGCCACTGCAGGAGTCAGAGGACCAAAGAGTCTCTCCTGATGGCATAGGATGGTGTGGGAAATCCTACATTCCTAAAAGTATCTTCTTAAGGCATTATTCAAACTTAGTAATCAGTTTAAATCACTTAATGTCAGCAAACATCTAATGTAGGGTACAGAAGGGTACAGCTGTACTAAAGTAAATTAAGGAGGGTGGGAGGGGAGGGTCCCTTTCAGGAGGGTCCCTTTCAGGCACACTCATGTAATTTGCATTCAAGTCAGTGGAAATTAAGTGTATGCAACTGAAAAGTGAACTGGCCCCTGAGTATGCTACCATGAACATAAGAAAAACAGTAAAAAAAAAAAAAAAACCATGGGATTAACTGCACCTCCAAAACTATGAACAAAGCTTCAGTCCAGCATGTCAGTTCCAAAAGAGACAAGCAGCCATTCTTCTTTGGTTACTACCAAAGTATACTCTCAAGCAGTGATGCTTAGACCTCAGGAGCCAAATGAGCAATCAGCCTTATCCGAAAGAGCCGCAGGAGTATGAAATCATTGTTCCATTTGTTATTTGTGTATAAACAACATTATTTTCACAGCAAAATGGCTGACTGTATTCTATAAATTAATTAATGACTGTCAAAACATCTCAATTGGTTAATAATTAAATCACACAATGTTTTAATACCAAGTACTGCACAGAGCAGCAGGGGACACATTAAAGACCCGCTTGTGACTCCTGAGCCTCAGTCTGAGTATCACTGCTATAAGATTTCAACCTAGTTTATTGCTGTAATAGACCTTTCAAACAACCTAGAGAACAAACAAGGCTTCTCTAACAATTTTTAATCGTTTTAGAAATGATAGGTTCTGAAAGAGAAGTGACTTACCAAGCAAACAGTTTTGAGCACGAAGCACATAATTTGATAAAATTAGATTTTTAAATCTTTAATCGGAAGAGTTATCAAATGTGTATTGTAGCATGAACAGATCATTTCTATAATCCTGGCATGTAACATAAATGCACAGCTGTGTCTATGTATCTATCACTTCCCCAAAGCACCTATCACCATCAGATCTAAGTACTGCATATTTCATAAATAAAGAGCATGGAATATGCCTAAAATGGCATAAGTGGGTCATCTAAAACGCGGTACATAAAACGCTTCGATCTAAGTCCTCAAGATACCAACATTAACTGTACTACAATGATAATTAGAAAGAAGTGATAAAGCAGCAGTTTTACTCCACTGAACATTATTACTGGTACTACAAGATAAATTTGCCATTTTTCCCAAACACTCTACTACGAAGGTCTTCTAAAAGCACACCCCACTTGGCAATATTAGTAAATTGCTAGGATTTTTTTTTTCACCCTTTCACAGGTTTTCCCTCCAGTTCAGGAAAATATCATCCGTTGAGGACAACTCTCAAGCACTGTGCTCAAAGTTAAGCATATGTTCTTAAGTGCTTTCCTACACTGAGATGGATTTAAACGTGTACCGGTGCCTTCCAGAATCAGAATGGAAAGAAGGAAACATCATCTTGTTTTTGAAACACATGACTGGAATACATAGGATCTGGGTTCCGTTCCTAGCTCTACCACAGATGTCCTGTATATATATCTGCAAGCCACTTAATCTCTGTGCCTCTGTTCTCTGTCTGTAACGTGTGAATAGCAACACTTCGCTACCTCATGGGGTTCCTATGGGAATAAATTCACTGATGTTTGTGAAGTGCTCAGATATTACAGGAGAAGGGGACCATGTATATATGGAGTCTAGACAGAGAGAATATGAAAATTGATCCCCTAGTAGCACCTCATGTATCTATTATCACACTGAGCCATGTGTAAATACAGGTCAGAAACAAAAACTGATTCAGTCAAGCAGATAGTAAAATGGGTTTGAACTAGTGAAATCTATTCCAGTAAATCCATTTAATCTAAGGCAAACATATTCCCGAAAGGGAAAACAGGACACTATGTGGGGCTAACCTGAGCCCTGTGTCCTCTTCCCCCCAGGGCCTAGCCTGAACTACTCTTCTGAGTCTCTCCCCATTCAGAGCTGGACCGAGCAATTCACTGGAATCCTTCTGCCCTCACCCCCAACCTCAGCATGAGGCTGGCGTTGCTTTTCACCCAAGCCCTGCCTGACCCCTCCTCCCCACTCACATAGAACTGACACCACAGTTTGCCCTCCATGTTCCCCTACTCCACCTTTTTAACAAACGTGGGTGAGTGGCCTGTTCATTCTTGCCAACTGCTCAAGTCAGAAAGAGCAAAAGGGACAAATGCCCACTTAAAAAAAAAAAGTCAGAGCAGCCAGGACAGGAATTAAAAAGGCAATTTCCCAGACAAATGGGGCATATGGTCATCCTACTTTAAACTTCATTGCCCTGTCTCTCTTAAGTGACAGCAGAGGTTACAGTTTCTTCATTATGCTGCTCTGGAAAGCACTACATTCATTTGTTAGCAAGTTTATTTAGGCATGCTTCTATTAAAATGAACACCAAAACAAACCTCTCTCTCTGCCTATGTGTACACTGGCGCGTTCTCATGCAAAAACTCTTTTGCAGAAGAGTTCTTCTGCAAAAGCTCTTCCAGGAGAGAGCATCATTTTAACCATAGGGCTTTCTTGCGCAATAAATTCATGTTGCCTGTCTACACTGGCCTCTTCTGGAAGAGCTCTTGCGCAAGAGGGCTTATTCCTGAGCGGGAGCGTCAGAGTTCTCATGAAGAAGCCCTGATTTTATACATTAGAACATCAGTTTACTTTTGCAAGAATGTGCGGCCAATGTAGACAGGCAGCAAATTTTTGCGCAAGAGTGGCCACTTTTGCGCGAGATCGCACCAGTGTAGACACAGCCAACGTGTCTCTCTTTTTCTCTCTCTCTCTGTTCGTGGTTGCATGTGTCATATGTACATTATGCAAAACAAAAGCAGCTTTGAGCAACCGAGAACCCAAGCTACATGGAAATAAAGAGTTTTGATAGCACTGTGACATCATAAAGTATAGGGGGAAGAATCACATTCTGTAGTATTTTGAAGGTAAACTAACATTCTTAAAAAAAAACAAAACAGCTGAGATTCTAAATCCTTAACTGAATACATGAGCATATGTTGAAAAATACAAATAAATGCATTTATAAATGTCAACTCAAAGACTTTTTACCTGCCAAGACTGGAGGTCAGGACTATGTATTTATCCTGGAGCAGTTGATGACATCATTAATGCTTCATGGAATGTAAGGAATGCAGCTCTCCACATATTTTAAGTGTTAGTGATTAGGCCAGCTCTTACAGGGGGAAACAAAGATCCCAGAACTCTAGACTTGGCAGGTAAACAAGGGTCTAATTCTGGGAGATGTTGAGTATTTGCAACTCACAGAGCAGCTAATGAGGACCAGGTTTTCAAGGGTTCAGCGCCAATAATTGGGACCAGATTTTAAAAAGAGCTCAGCACCCAATCAGCTAAACTCCTTTCAAAAATCAATGCACTGAGTATACAGGAGTGGAGTAATTTTGGAAGATCTGTCCTGCATGTTCAGGTTGCTCTGCATTACTCAGAATAAAGGAAGGGAATGACTCTTCAACTAATCTTTCTTTAAACAAAGAAAGGTTTTTTACACTAGAGCTATTTTAATGCTATCATTTTTACGCTAGATCTATTGTATGCTAATTACATTGGATTGTAAGGTATTTTCTTTGTTAAAAGCACTTCAATATTTTAATTTCAAGCATACTGTAAAATATGGCTTTAACATTTACCACTGAATCTACCCAGTGCTACAAGATGGTCAGAGCTAGACCAGACTAACACTGCTGCATCTCTATCATTATATCAACTATGTTTCTAGCCTTTCTGGTTATGAAACAACCTTGAAAATGTGAGCAGAGTTATAACCAATGTAGTGTTGTCTTTTCAGTCTGTTAACAGCCTGAACGAATAGGCCTGAAACATGTCAATCACAAATCAATGGAGTGTTAACTGTGTAGCCCAGTGGTCCCCAACCTTTTGAGGTTGTCGGGCGCCAGGGACGTGGCCGTTCGCCCGTCGGGCACCCGGGGCCGGGGCTCCCCCATAGCCATGCGCCCGGGGCCCCCCCCATAGCCACTCGGCCGGGGCCACTGCTCCCCCCCCGCAAGCGCCGCGCGCCCGGGGCCGGCGCTTCCTCCCCTCCCCCCCGCAAGCGCCGCGTGCCTGGGGCTGGGGCTTCACCCCCTCCCCACCGCAAGCGCCGCGCGCCCGGGGCCGACGCTCCCCACAAGCGCCGCGCCATGTGCCTGGGGCCAGGCCAGCCCCGAGCACCTGGCGGGCGCATGCAAATGCCCCCACGGGCGCCATGGCGCCCGCGGGCACCGTGTTGGGGACCACGGGTGTAGCCTATTAATGGAAAATTTTATATCCAAATAAATATAACAGTAAGCATTGTACTAATTAGTTCATATTTATTCATTCATAATCTTTTAATTTTTCATGTAAATGAAGCTGTCATGGAATTTCCTATGAGCTACATGTTTAGTCAATGTTCATAAGGCCGTTTTTACTATTGCTTGCCTTAATATCAGATGTTAATATCAGATGTTGTGTCTAAGTTTGAATTGCTAACTTATAAAGCTAATATTGCAAGCTTCCACAAGGCAGATGCTTGTACCCCAGGTTTCACTTGAACTGTACCCTACCCTAATTATATCAAGGGATTCTTGACACTTTATCTTATTTCACATATTTACCTCTTACCTATGCTGCAAATTAATGGATCAATATCAACCTTTAAAAAAATACTTGTATCTGTTTTTAACCTATCATTGTATCAAGTAACCCTTGAAGATGACACTAATTTAAAGTGATTAGACAAACTGATATTTTTAAGAATGTTTCAGATTGTTTACTTTGTGCTTTTTGAGAACATTTTGGGTATCCTGCTGTGTCATGGTTGCTGATGTCTAATCAGTTTCCCTCTATTGTTTGTGGCTCTTTAACACTTCTCAAAAGGGAGAGAGGAGATTTTAAGTAAATAAAATATTACGGTAAAATCACTACATTTGACACGGGGACTCGGGCATGTGAAAAGCTTGAAACAGTTTTAACTAATTATTTTTATTTGACTAATTTTCACATAATTGGTGTTCCTTTAAAGTCCTACTCCAGTGTCTTTGTGATGCTTTTCTGAGAAGTGCTGAGCAACCTCAGTTCCTATTTACTTCAGTGGGAATGAAAGATACTCAGTATGTTGTACAAAACACAGTCACACCCCATGGGACCACCTTACAGAGAAATGAAAGCAGAACAAAACACCCTAGACAGTCCAGATTTTAAAAAATGGGTCACCTCACAAATTATATGGTCAGTAAGGCATAGTCTGAATCCTAAAATAAAAATTCCAAGACAACTCTTAGCCCCCTGCAATAAATCTTTTTCTTTGTTAGAAAACTGTCCAGCCCTATCAGTCAATATCAAAACCTGATCAGACAGACCTTGATCAAATGTCAAACTCTGCAGATAATCTATCTGCTGCTAAAGAACTGTGTTTGAGGCCCAGCAGTTAATTATAACTGTGCCAGCAGCCCTAGATGTGAGCTTCATGTCCCAACCTGCTGACCAGTATAAGAAAGTCCCAAGAGTCACACCCCATCAGGCAGCACTCATATAAACACCTTTCACTCAGCATGGGGTCTGACAAACAATGAAAAGGCCCAGATAAGCAAAACAAACTTTAACCAGCAGAGACTTCTCATGGCACAGCTGACCAAACCCCCTAGGGAGAATTCAACTTAGCATCTTTTAGAAATAGAACAGTAAAACAACACTACTTTATTAACTATTAAATGACCATACTAGAAGAAGAAGAAATAATTTTTAAAACCTCAAAACCTGGCTGTAAAATTCTCAAATTTTGTAAGGGGACACAAGGTTGGATTAGTACTCTCAACACCAATTTCCATTTTTTTTTGCTTGTTTTGTTTTTAACCTAACTAGATTCCAACTCACATGGTCTCTATAACATTGACCTGTAGTGAAATTTAGCAGAATGGGTAACTAAGAAGGGGTAACTAAGAGCACAATGGTCCACTCTTGAAAAGCTAATTGCAGGATGTGACTAATAGTCAAAAACCTGGAATTCTGCAGTAGCCTAATCCTATCCTATTTAGCATTTGTGTAAGTTTTTGTAGGATCAGAAAAACTTTCACTACACAATAGGGGATTAAAAACTAACAGCATATGGAAAATATTTTGGTTCTAATGTCCCAATATCACGGTGTAGGGCTAGAAGAAGTCTTATGGACCTTTTATTCACTCCTTCTCCCCTAATGTCTTAGCTGTAACGGACTAACATGCCTACCCCTCTGAAACACCTTAGCTGTAGTTTAACTTACTCTTTTCCCCTCTTTTCCGTTGTTCTTTGCTTTCCTGGTATTCCTATTTGTCCTTCATTTAGAGGTTTCTACTGTAAGAGACTAGGGATATTAAAATGTGTTTATGTAGTTAAACATGTAACTGGTGAAAATATCAGAAGTTACACATTTAAACACCCTCCTCCCCGCTCCCCACGCTGCTGCCCAGGGGAGGGGAGCCACAATTCACAGAAAGCAACAGCATGGGGGGGGAGGGAGGTGCATGTAACCATGCACATTAACCAATGAGCCCTAAGTGTGAGAGGGCGCTCTGGGCTCAGGCAGATAGTTGGGGTGTAGGAGGTGATGAAGGCTCTGGCTGCGGGTGAGGGTTCTGGAGTGGAGCTGGTAGAGTTGCCAGGTGTCTGGTTTTGATCCGGACAGTCTAGTATTTGAGCTTTCTGTTCAGGAAACAAATTGAAAAAATATAAATGAGAAAATACAAATATCTGGTATTTTCTAAATAACATGTAATGTAAATTGTGATGTAATGTCAAGTATATTTTTGTTGAAACCATCTGGCAACCCTAGGAGCTGGGGCTGAGGGGTTAGCAATGTAGGAGGGGGTTCCAGGCTAGAGAGTGGGGTTGAACGATTCAGAATACAGGGGGAGGGCTGTGGGTTAATGCAAAGGGTTGGGGTGCAGGAGGGAATGAGGGCTCTGAGGTGGGCCCAAGGAAGAGGGATTTGTGATGCAAGGAAAGGGCTCCAGGTTTGAGGGGGAGGGGATCAGGCCTGGAGGTTGGTGTGCAGGAGTGGGGTATAGGATCTGGACTGGAGTTGTGGAGTTTGAGGTGGGACTGGGGAAGAGGGTTTTGGGTGCAGGTGGCGGCTTTGGGAGGGGGAGATGGGGCTTACCTGGGCAGCTCCTGGTGCAGCAATAGGCAACCTAGGCTTGTGATGGGTCACATGAGTGGTCCTCCATCTCAGTGGGCAGCAAGACTGTTGTAACCCAGACAGTCTCCTAGGTTGGAGCAGTTTTACTAATTATGCTTGCATACCTGGAATTTGCAAGGGTGTGCCAACTGAACCATAGCAGCACTTTCAATGCAGAGGGAGCGTATGGGAATCAGCATGCACCTCACTTCACATGCCCTTGCTTTAAGTCTGTGTCACTTTAGTAATACCAGTAGGGAAAAAAAAAAACTATGAAGATGGAAACTAGCGAAATAGTGGGCAACAATAAACAAAATGTCTCACGGGCCATACCTAAGTACCCATATGGCTGCAGGTTGCCCACCATTGTCCCTGGGAGTGATGCTAAGGCAGGATGCCTGCCTGTCCTGTGTACCATGCAGCGCCCAGGAAGCAGCCAGCAGATGCAGTTCCTAGGTGGGAGTTGGAGGCAGGCGGCTTCGTGTTGCACTGTGCATGCTGCTCTTGCCCACCAACACTGTCCCCCCTCCGCACTCCACTGGCCGGGAACCAGCCAATGAGCATGTGGAGCCAGTGCTCAGGGTAGGCGCAGCATGCAAAGCTCCATGCCGCACCACTGCCTAAGAACTGGACCTGCTGGCTGCTTCCAGGGAGCATCATGGTTCCCCAGCCTCTCAGATCCGCAGTACCATTGACTGGATATTTAATGTCCAGAGTCACCAGGGTCTCTTTTTGACCAGGTATTCCAGTCAAAAGTTGGAATCTGGTCACCCTACTGTAGGCCACTAAGTTGCCCCCCTTACCTCTCCTCCATCCCCCACATCTCCAAAAAATGGTTTACTCCTGTTTTCATAAATATTTTATAGATGACTTGGTTCCATGAACATGATAAAATCACATTCACAATAGTAAAAAATTAGACTGATAAATCTCCTCCTCTTTCTCTCCGATTTTCTTCCCTCTTTTTGGACTGTGCATAAACTTCAAAAGGAAAAAAGCATGATTTGTCATTAGATAATCTTGTATACTTGGATCTTGTAAAAGAATTTCAGTGGGAATTCTACACATAAAGGTTGTTTTCTTTCCAGGTTTATGTCAGTTTCCTTCAAGTATAGTAACCCACGTACAAAAAAGCCCTAATGTGTTCAAACTTGTTGTATTTTAATCTATCACCAAATATTACATTAGACCCTAGCTCTGCAAACTCTTACACCATGAATCACTTTACTCCCATGTGCAAATGCAGAACTAAGCTTTAGCATGGGCTGAATCCTGTGAGCAGATCCACACATACAAATACCTGCAATGTGAAATCTCATTCAAGTCATTGGGACTGGGCACAGGAGCAAGCAATTTTGCACAAACAGGTTTTCAAATTGTATTTCCATAAACAAAACTGAAAATGCAAGATCAAAACTACAATACAGTAAACAGAACTACAATCTACTAAGGTGCGTTCAACAAGAGTTTTTTTACTAAGCTGTTCAAGTTTACTGTGAGTATAGGATGGGTACTGGAATTTATATTGAGTTTTGCTGTCCACTCAAGTTGCAGACTTTTGTGTGTTGTCTGCTTACAAGTACAAATAAGAAAGCAAGCCCACTCTTAATTCCCAGTGACTTTAATGTGAGCAGAATTGGTGAAACATACAGAAAGCAAACAGCACTGCCAGAACTTGTGATTTTATCTTGAATTTCACAATATTAAATTGAGGCGGGGAAACCTGTTTTTTTATCTCATTTTTAAGCCAATCTCAGGATTTGCAGGACCGGATTTACAATTTCTTATCACCAAGACAGGGCAAATCTAAAAACACAGCAATAGAACATGATTATTATGCTGTACTAATGAAGTACATTATGAATGTATGAATTACATTATGAATTTAATTAATTTAATGTGCATTATGAATTTAATGAATTAGCAAGCCAAGGACATACGATCTTTAATTCCATGAACAGAGGAGATGCAAAAAGCAGCAGCATTTGGCAGTGAGGCTGGTGCAGGATGGATGGTAGTGGGAGTGCTTTCACCATGTGACCTCCTAATATCATGAATAATGTCACTTGTGTATGCTCCCCACAGAATAGGTTGCCTTGCCAAAAAGGATGCTCACCAGAGGTGTCTCGGGGCAACATACAGAACCCCAATGAGCCACATGTGGCCCCGGGGCTGTAGGTAGCCCACCACTGATGAAGAAAGAAGATACATTATTGTTTATATGCAACAGTTTAGCAAATTATTATTTTACATCTGGACAAAGGAGAAATCAAGAAAAGAGATCAGAAGAACACAGAAGAAAAAGCAGACCGCCCACAGAGAGGATGGAATAGGATTGTCTGGGGAATTTCACTGAAATAAACCATTCCCACATGATAATCTGCCAAAACAGCAAACAGGATCTCTAGTTTGATCTCTCCAAAAGGACAGAGACAGTTCAGAGCCCCGGGGACAATTTCTCCCCTGGTGTAAACCCACTGACTTCAGAGTTACATGAGGGATGAGTTTTGATTAAAGAAACTAAAGATAGACCCTGACCAATTTCCCCCCTAAATAGGAGTCAGCTCTGTGGCTGCCTGGGTTACAACATTGCTTTGGCTTTATTATGCTGTTATGTTCGTCATCAGAATTTTTTTTTACTCATATAGAACAGTTAAAGGATTCCAAAACTAGTAGCATCACCTGATGAACATCAACTGCTCTTCAAAGCATTTGTCTTAATATCCAAGCTTGTGGGTGTTAGCCCAGATGAATTCATTGTGTGGTCTGTCTGATCAAATTGGCTGCTTAAATCCAATCATTCACAACTGAATGGTAATATTTTTACTGGGTAGGATTTGATCTTTTCCAGTGTACTCACTTCCATGCGACGCAGCCTCTGTCTGCTGCAAGCCTGAACTTCCCATGGACAGAGTCTCCTCCACCTCCCACAGCTCACCCTGGGACAGTGGCTGCTGCCACCCGCTGCCGCTGCTTCTCAATCAGAGGCAGCAACACAGGGCAGCAGGCAGCCAGCCAGTCTGCACGGGGAGCTGGTTTTTAAACTGGCTCCTCTTGAGGACCAGCTCCCATCTGCCATCCCGTGCTGCTGCCTCTGATATAGAGGCTGCAGCGTGGGGTGGCAGAGGTTCCCCGGGAGTGGGGCTGGAGCCCACAGGCTGCTGGCCCTGCCTCCTGGAGACTATAGTTGAGTAACCGATAAGAATTCATGCAGTTACTCGACTATTCAAGCACCCGATATCTAACATCCCTACTCTACATTTCTACATGTGGTGTTTTTGTTACTGGCTAACAGATGGGACACAACATAAATGTCACCCTGTCACATATCAATCGCCTCCCAGTAATTCACACATATGTATCAGTTTAGAACAGTAGTTCTTAAAGTGCCATCTCCCAGCTGGGCCGCAGTTTGAGCTCAGTTCCCCCACCTCTCCCACGCAGTGGGGGAGCCTGCACTGGTGCTCAAGGCTCACACTCGGCACACAGCCACAAGGCTGCAGCACCAGCTCCAGCTTCTGGCTCGGAGGGCACGGGGGAATGAAGAAAGCAAACTGACCTCTCTTACGCGGGCTGTGGAGCTACAGGTGGAGGAGCACCACCCCACTCCCATCCATGGGAAAGTCTTGCCCATTGCTGGGTGTCCACCTCGCCTAGAGCCTACCAAGTTCAGTGATAACAGCGGCGCTTCCTTCGGTTGCTCCCATGGTTGGGTTGGGCAGGAGTGAGTTGGGCTCTCATGGGGTACGTCTACACTAGCTCTTTAGTTCGAGCTAGGTAGGGTAATTAGGGCAACCGGAGTTGCATATGAAGCCCAGGATTTAAATATCCCAGGCTTCATTTGCATGTTCCCGGGTGCTGCCATTTTTAAATCCCGCTTAGTCCGAACTCCGTGCCCACGGCTACACGCAGCACGGAGTAGGTAGTTCGAATTAAAGATCCTAATTCGAACTATCGTTACTCCTCGTGGAATAACGATAACCCAGGGTCACCCCCACCTTTCTGTGCTGTGCCCAGACTCCCTGCCCTCTCCCCTAGGGGCACCCCACCGCCCATTTCTCTGAACACTCCCGAGCCACACTGATCCCAACCCTATTCCCAGGGGCACCCTGCTCCCTATCTCCCTGAACCTCTCTCAGCCACTGTGACCCCTGATTTATCCCCGGGCACACTTTGCCCCCATCTCCCTTCCCCTAGCCACACATCCTACTCCCATCCTGCTTCTGCACCCTACATCCCACCCAGACCTTGCAATCTCTCCCCTTTCTGCAACTCACCTCCCTCCCAAATCCTGCATCCCATCCCTATCCCTCTCATTGGCAGCCCTATACCATACACTGAATCTCTCATTTTTTTTCTACCCCAGAGCCTAAGGGGGTCCATAAAATTCATTAACTATGGGAAGCCCTGAACCTCAGTCTTTCCTGACCCTTCCCCTCACCCTATGGGTATGGAGCACCAGAGGAGTGAGGTATCTCAGTTGGGGGCCACCTCATTGAGGGTTGGGAGGTGGGGGTTGAAAGAGGTTTTTTTTGTTTCTCACTTGTGCGGTCCCCAATTGACTTTTCTGTGAGTCCATGCCCCCAACACAAAAAGGATTCCCAACACCAGCCATAAATAAAAAAAATATTGAAACCTTTTGTGTTGGACATAATTAATATTTTACTTTATTTAAATTGAAGTTTGACAAACAAGAGAAAGTTAAAACACTTAATCTGTTTAATAATTTAAATTAAACTGTGCTCCCTAGCTTCAGCACTAGCGAAATGGCTCGGGCATAATTATGTAGTTTTACGGTGAGCTTCCATTACCTATTGGTGGTCTGTGAAAACATTTACATTGAGCCAGCTGGTCCACGGACCAAAAATTTTGGGAACAACTGGTTTAGAAGTATGGGATTTGTGATGACTCATTATATTACAGCAGCCCAAAAACATAATAGATGATTCTACATTCTGCCCTGTTCCCTTCAGTTCACCTATAATTAGATATTCATGCAGGATCGACAAAATGTAGTCTTGATGTAGTTTTTCTCCCTAAGCAATTATTTGGGCTCAAGTTCCTAAATTTTCAAAAGTAAATTGACTACCAAGTCAGCAGGAGGTTGTAGCTTGGGTATCAATTTGCATTCACTTTCACATTGCTTCTTTCATTCCATTATATAAGTCTGATGCCTATTTTTCTCCATCTCTTGCAGGATGTCTGCTTTCCATCAAGCACAGACACACTTTGGGACTGTGCTTCCACAGCTGCATTTTCTGACTGAGCCACATTTTACAAAAGAATTTTTTACAAATGCAGTGCCAAACTTGTCATAGGTGATTGTGTCTGCTTCAGCCTTAAAGTTTCATCCTTTGTTCTCTCGCCAATCCTCCCCTCCTTCCCCCCTCCCCCCACTAGTTAGCTAAATGATTTGCTGCTAGGGACTGGGTTGCCAACGTTCTAACATCACAAAATTTATCAGCATTCCCCACCCCCAGCACCACACATTCCCCACCCCTTCTGAGGCCACACCCCTTCCTCATTCCACCCTTCTTCCCTCCATCACTCACTCTTCCTCACCCTCTCTTTCACGGGGCGGGAGCAATGAATTGGGTGTGGGAGGAGGGGTGAAGGCTCCAGCTGGGAGTGCAGACTCTGGGATGAGGCCAGAAGAGAGGGGTTCAGAGTACAGGCAGGAGTTCCAATCTGGGGCAGGTGGCTGGAATGTGGGAGGGGGTTTGAGGTGTGGGGTCTGGCCAGACAGCACGCCTCAGAAGTAGCTCCTTGTAAGTGATACAGCAGGCTAAGGCAGGCTTCCTGCCTACCCCAGCTCCGCTCAGCTCCTATGCGGAGGGGCCAGGGCTTTGTACACAGCCCACACCCACAGGCATCACCGTCGCAGCACCCATTGGCCAAGGTTTCTGGTCAATGGGAGCTGCAGGGCCAGTTTTCAGGGCAAGGACAGTCCCTAATGGCCACAGGGAGATGGCCAGCCGTGTCAGGGAATTGTACAGAGCCAGGGCAGGCAGGGAGCCTACTCTAGCCTGCTGTGTTGCTGACCAGACTTTTAACGGTCCGGTAAGTGGAGCTAGCTGGATGGAGCCACTAGGGCTGCTTTTTGACTGGGTGTTCCAGTTGAAAACATTCACTATCCCAGGGCTATTCTTTTAATTAAAGAGACCTATCTGGCTGCATTATGGAATGTTTTCTATATATGATCCATTTAACCCTGTGCCTGACAATAGTCAGCACTGGATGCTTCATGGATAGGCGTCAGAACCCTCAGCAGGCAGATGCAGATGCTCCGCCATTAGGTCTCATCTTTATCTAACAGTCAGACAAGGGCCTAAATTAGATATTGGTTTAATGTCGCTTTCAATTTTTTTTTGTGACCAATAGCTACCACACTCCTGAGTATTTGTTATAAACATCAATGTTTAATCTTTTTGAATCTTGCCGAATTCTTGATCTTAATGATATATTGTTGCCAAAAGCACCACAGTCTAATTATGTGTTGTGTGAAAAAGGATTTTCTTTAATCAGTTTTGAATCTGCCACCTTTTTAATTTTGTTGACTGTCTCCTTACAGAAACATTGATCTAGTTTTTAGATCATTCATTATTTTGTACAGTTTTACTATTATTGGCCTGTCTAATATGAACATAGTCTCTAAGGTGCTGCAGGACCACTCATTGTTTTTTTAATTCAAATCTTGTCCCTCTCTTATCCCCAAAGACTTTTTCCAGGCAACTAACCATTCTCATCAGCTTTCTCTGAACTAGCTCTAATTCTGCAAAATACTTTTTTGGAGGCAGTGACCAATACTGCACGTTAAGAATGAAAAAAAAATTATAACCCGTAACTGCTAAAAATCCTAAAGGTTACATGGGCTATGGGCTCTGCAGCATAAAGCTTAAATAAGTGTTATACTGCAGAGCTTACAACGAAGCTTCCTCAGGAAAAGGACTGGCCTCCCTGGGGAGCCAGCATGTAATGTGCAGCGGGGCAGCTAGGTGAGCCTGCTACAAACAGGGGCTGCTCTGTGATGGGCCCCATATAACTCGAGCAGCTCCCTTGCCCAGGGTAAGTGGGGAGCTGCTCCTGCCGCTACCGGTTAACCAGTTAACCATTTACATTTCTACTGCACACAATATTCCAGATAAAGCTACACCATTGAGTGAGGTACTGAAAAAAATAATATTTTCCACCTTGTTCTCCATCCTATTCCTTATGTATACTGCTTATTTGCGTTTCTGACTAAGGATGTTAAATACCAATTAATTTACTAGTCGAGTAGTCGATGAAATTTCCATTGACTACTTGACTAGTCGATAGGCTCTTCTGCATTCCTCCCTTGAAATGTACACGAGCCCCTGTGGGAGCTCATGTATATTTCAAAGGAGGAATGCGGAACTCCACATGCAGCTCTTGTACATTTCACAGCAGAAGTGCCCACACGGAGCCCAGTGTCAGCGGAGGACTCAGAGTCCCCTGTTGACTCCAGGCTTCATGAGGCGCTACCGCTTTGAAATGCTGCGCAGAGCCGGGGTCAGCTCAGGACTCCCTAGCTCACCCTGGGCTCTGCACTGCATTTCTGCAGAAGCTGGGATTAGCTGGGGATTCCCGGGGTCAGCTCTGTACGGCGCTGCCACAGTGTTTCAAAGAAGCAGCACCACACAAAGCCTTTACCAGGCTCTGTGCGGTGCTGCCGCTTTGAAGTACTCCCTCCTCCCCCCCTTTGCTCCCTCTATCTGAGAGAAGCAAGAAGGGGGGGGAGAAGTGACTAGTCGACTCAACTATCCGATAAGCATTTGCTTATCAGATAGTTGACTAGTCCTTAACATCTTTATTTCTGACCTGTGTAGCATATTGAGAAGACATCCTTTTGGAGCAATCCAAAATGTCACCTAGCTCCATTTCCAGAGCTGAGACACCTTATTTAGAAGTTTATACAGTTATGTTTGGGCAGTTTAATTTTTATTCCTATCGATATCCATTACTTAGCCTTCATCAACATTCAAGATTTTCTGAAAGACAAAGCAAAAGCTCCAGAATAGAATAATGCCACTCCAGAAAAACAAATACACCCAAGTCAATTCCAAGGCATAAGGATACCCAGCAACTATGAAGAGATGTATATATTCTGGAAAGGAGAACATCAAAAGTTCCTACTCCATAGCTGAGCAACAAGGGGTGGAGTGAAATCCCTCCTGATGTCCCCTCTTGCACCAGTATGTATGTGGGATTGAGAAAATAGGTGGGTCCAACACCTGGCAGCAATTACATTTCTTTGAATGAATGCGATGCCAATAGAACATCTAGGCACTCTCCTGTTTCCACAGCAATGGAAACGGTTGAGGACAATACAGAATACCATTATCAGTGAGATCAAGAAATGAATTTCCTTTCCATGGTAAAGCAGTCTAGAATCACTATGCAAATCATAGTTATGTAGTAAATCAATGTGTATTTATAACTATTAATACAAACCACATATTATCCAGTACTGCAATACTGGGATTCAAGACACTCATCTATCAGTTGTTACAATAGTCTTTTCTACTATCTAAATGACATGAAGAATTACCACTATCTCTACACTTGTATAGATACATTATCTCTACCTGGAATAATTATTTGGTCACGTGTATAATCTCAGACAGTGTCTGGAGTCTATGGCAATGTGCACTCAACATCTCAATTGAAAAACAACAGCAATATAAACAGACTGTTATCTTTCCTGTGATAACCAACAGTAAATCACGGAGGGTATGTCTATACTACAAAGTTAATTCGAACTAAGAGATGTTAGTTCGAATTAACTTTGATAGGCGCTACACATACAAACCACTAGTTTGAACTTAATTCGAACTAGCGGAGCGCTTTATTCGAACTAGGTAAACCTCATTCTACGAGGACTAACGCCTAGTTCGAATTAAGCAGTTCGAATTAGAGGCTGTGTAGCCACTTAATTCAAACTAGTGGGAGGCTAGCCCTCCCCAACTTTCCCTGGTGGCCACTCTGGGAACCACCAGGGAAACTCGTCTGCCCCCCTCCCAGCCCCGGAGCCCTTAAAGGGGCATGGGCTGGCTACAGTGCCCGTGCCAGGTGCAAGCCTGCCAGCACCCAGCCAGCAGACCCTGCACCTGGCACGGCACGAACCAGCCACCCGCTGCCACCCAGCCCTCCGCCTCTTCCCGGGACCAGGCTGGCGGCTCCCGGAAGCCTGCCTGGGTCCACAAGAGGCAGGCGCCCACCTGGTCTAGTGCAGACATCATGGACCTCATCCACAACCTCCGCACTAGGCACAGGAAAGTGGCCATTTAGGGCAGGATAGCTGCCAGCCTGGCCACCTAGGAGCAGGTTTGCATGAAAATCAGGGTGGTCCAGTGAGACCCCCGACCCTGAGCTTAGAATGGCCATCCTGGGTCAGACCAAAGGTCCATCTAGCCCAGTAGCCTGTCTGCCGACAGTGGCCAACACTAGGGACCCTGGAGGGGATGGACCGAAGACAATGACCAAGTCATTTGTCCCGTGCCATCCATCTCCAGCCTTCCACAAACAGAGACCAGGGACACCATTTCTACCCCCAGCTAATACCGTTCCATGGACCCAACCACCATGACTTTATCTAACTTCTCTTTAAACTCTGTTATAGTTCTAGCCTTCACAGCCTCCTTGTGACGGGCCGCTGCGGGCCCACACTCCCGTGGGTGGGGTCGCCCAGGGGACTCACACGGTGGCAGGCGGCGCGCACCGGCGCTGCGGCCGTGGCGGCGGCAGCCGGAATCTGCCTCCGCGGCTGCGCCAACGCGCGACAGACAGCCCCCACCCTGGGGCGTCAAGGGGAGGGGCCGTAAGCGCCGCCCGGGACGCCGCCGGCCGCATCAGCAAGGGGGCAGGGCTGGCGGCCAACGTCAGGGCCGGCGGGGCAGTTTAAAACGCCCCGCTGGCACAGGGAAGAGGTCTCTCCTCTGGGGGAGCAGGCAGTAGGCCGCGTCCCAGGACGGACCGGGGATGCACCCGACCACGGCTGGTGGCGCAACCCCGTGCTCGGGGATCCCAGGCCAGCCCCCCTCGCAGACGGGCCACTAGCCCAGGCTCCAGCAGTGGCCCGGACGGTACACGACGCCCACAGAGGGAGCGGCCCGACCAGGTGAGAAGACAGGGCGGACGACTGGCCCCGGCTTCGACACGGACCAACACCCGACCCCTCCAACCGAGGCACGGTAAGCCGGGCCAATGGACGGATCGTCCGAGGGTGTGGGGTGAAGGGAGGAAGCAGCCCGGGGCGGAAGCCTTCTGGCACCCGTGGGTAGACAGGTTACGGGTGGAGTGACCCCCGTCTACCGCGTTGGGGCGCGAGTAAGCCCTGACGCTTAGGGCCCCGGGCTGGGACTCAGAGAGAGGGCAGGACCGGGTCCCCCTCCCTCCACCAGAGGAGCATCCAGCTCCGAGCAACGCTGGCGTAGGTGGGCGACTGAACCAAGCCCCGCAACTCCGGGAAGTGGGATCAAGCTAAGGGGCACGAGCCCCGCCCTCCCCGCAGGGACGGGTAACAATTACTGGGTCCGCAGACCCCCCCCCTCCTTCCAGGGAGGGAGGGGATCGCACCCGATCGCCCGGGCTTCCAGCCAGGAGCCCGGCCGTGAGACAAACTGAAGGGGGCAAAGGGGTCCGCCGAACACCCCTCTCGAGCTGGGAGGGGGTGATCGCACCCCAACCCCCCCACACTCCTGCAGCAAGGAGTTCCACAGATTGACTATCTACTTTGTGAAGAAGAACTTTCTGTTATTAGTTTGAAGCCTGCTACCCATTCATTTCATTTGGTGTCCTCTAGTTCTTCTATTATGGCAAGGGTGCCAAAACTTTTTTCAAAGAGGGCCAGATTTGAAGTGAACATGCGTGAGGGCCGTCCCCGCACTCTCAGCCCCAAGGCGGAGGGCCCGCGGGGTCGGAGGCGGGCGGAGAGCGCAGGGCACGCCGGCCTCACGGCGGCCCGGAGGCAGGGCGAACCCGCAGCCGAGCGGGGCTGCGGACGTGCCCTACAGGGCAGGCTCTAGGACCGCGGAGGCCATGGGCGGCGGCGGCGTGGCCGGAAGCGACGTGCTGGGCATGCCAGTTCAAAAGAGCGCCAGGGAGCCAGGAGAGGGGGAGGAAGCGGGGGCCGTATTAAACCGGAACACGGGCCGCAATTGGCCCGCGGGCCGGACTTTGGATATGCCTGTATTATGGGAACTAATGAACTTTTCTTTATGCACCCTCTCCACACCACTCATGCTTTTACAGACCTCTATCATATCCCCCCTCAGTCGCCTCTTTTCTAAGCTAAGAAGTCCCAGTCTCTTTAGCCTCTCTTCATATGGGACCTGTTTCAAACCCCTGATCATTTTAGTTACCCTCCCCTCTCCCTCTTCCCCTCTCCCACCTCCTTTTCCCAGTCTCCCCGAGTTTTGTTCAATAAAGAGAGATTCTATTTTTGAACACACGTGTTCTTTATTTTGTACATCAGGAAGGGGGACTAGGGAGGGGTAAGTGGAAGGAGGTGAGGGAGGAATGGGGTATGAGCCCCCGATGGGGAGGACTGGGCTGGCTCTGCGGGCTCCTCGGGGTAGAAGCTCTCCTGCAGCCCCCCGATTGACCCACCCTCTGGATGGCAGCCTGCGGCAAGTGCAGCCAGGCTGATGGCCAAGTGCTGTGATGTGCCGAGTGTGGGCACTCAGGGCACTCCGAGCCAGGACTGCTTTGCAGGCGGGGAACCCCTGAGAACTGTCTGTCCGGGGTGGGGGTCGGGACCCTTTAAGCACAGCCCTCGGTTAGCCTGAGACAGCAGCTCCACGCTCTAAGTCCTAATCTGATGCCCTGCCGGCACTGCTTCCGGCCATCCTTAACCTCGGTTCAGGGTCCACTCAATGTGGACATGCTAGTTCGAATTAGCAAAATGCTAATTCGAACTAGTTTTTAGGTCTAGATGCACTAATTCGAATTAGCTTAGTTCGAATTAATTCAAATTAAGTTAGTTTGAATTAGTGCTGTAGTGTAGACATACCCTAAGTGACTTGTGCTTCTAATAGCTTTTGTTTAGGATGATAAGCACAGAAATGTGTTTGGAAAAAATACAATTTCCTACCCCTATTTATACATTATTGAAAATTTAGGCTGCAGCTCCTTTTACTTGGTGTCTAAACATTTGATATCTTTTGGGAATAATTTATTGTGAAGAAATCTTTGCCAAACAATAGTTTCCTGGACAGTCAATAACATTATAAAATAGTTACAAAAAGGTAGCCATGTTAGTCTTATCTTGGT
The DNA here is from genome assembly GCF_052426305.1 of Pelodiscus sinensis. NCBI lineage: Eukaryota > Metazoa > Chordata > Testudines > Trionychidae > Pelodiscus > Pelodiscus sinensis. The sequence goes on from NC_143053.1 coordinate 155,317,819, forward strand.
AAAACAAAAAAAGCAGTCATGTAACACTTTAAAGTCTAACAAGATAGTTATTAGGTGATGAGCTTCTGTGGGGCAGACCCACTTCTTCAGATCATATATTGAAAGCGAATTGGCATGACCATTATATAACAGAGGGATACAATGAAAAAAGTAAAAAAAAATTACAAACCAACAAATCAGCTACATAGAACAGAAGGTGGGTGAGGGGAGGGAGTGACAAGGAAGGAGGAAATTGCTTACTTTAAGAGTCAATTATGTGGCTAATCTGGGGTCACTACGAATATCAAAAGGTGGGGAGGCTGTCTTTGTAATGTGTAACATAATCATCATCTCGATTGTTGTTTTTTAAGTTTTCCCTGTTACAGACTAACTCGGCTACCCCTCTAACACTATAATGCAGTGAGCATTGCACTGTGCCTGAATTTATTCAATTGCTTAATTGAACCTTCTGGGATGCCTACTTATTGTGGTCAATAATTCAATTTTGTTGTTCTCTATGATAGGTTCTTTGTAATCTTTTTTTATGGTAAAAACTGAATTTGTGCAAGAAAACCGAAACTCAAAGCATTTGTCTATCTTGGGAAGCATATTGTCTGTTGCTTTCCATAGGCCTCACCGAAGTCAATGAGAATGCTTCCATTGACTTCACTGGATACTGAATTTAACCTAACGAGACTATTTATTATCTTATCCTTTTTTGTCAGAGACATAAATTCTGCCTATGAGTAATCACTGCATTCCTAGTCACAGTAAGAGGAGTGAGTGAGCAGTGTGTCTCTGCCAGATACGCAAGATGGTAAATCATGGTCATTCCAATAAAGCTAACAAACCTGAAGGAAACAGGTTCTAAAAAATCAGCTGCATCATACACAAAAGGGAACCACAGCATTAACGAAATGCAGCATAAGATATAAAATGTAAAGAGATATGCAACACCGTTCAGCTGTTTGGAAACAGACTGATTTTAGAAAGGTCTAAAAAGTCATTTACTTCATATTGCTGACGTCAGATCAATGGAATAAAACATTTCTCCATAATACTTGTGCTATTATGAGTTGATTGCCAAAAGTTATGTTATCTAAATAGCATAACAAATCTTTTAAAGCCTGCCTTACATCAGTGCATCAGCAAAGTAAACATTCAGCTCTGATTGTGACTAATGGTATGGTTTTTTTTGGTTTTGGGGGGTTTATTGCATTTGTTTATATTACAGAAGATATTTAAGCTTGCTGAAGGAAAGAGGGGACACATGGATTCCGGTCATCTCTTGTGGTCTGACTCAACACAATATACTCTGGTTAATGTTCAGGCAAGACCCTCAGCCACGGTAAGTCAGTGCAGTTCTAAGGAAGACAACAGAGCTACACCGATTTAAACCACCCACCTGAGAATCTGGCCAGCAGATATCACTTTTGCAAATTAGATTTTTCTTCCACAATATATCTATCACATAAATCACAAACGTTGCACTTAGACATTGAGCATTTACCCTGAATGATAGCAGAGCAAGGAAAAACACAAAATCACATACTCAATGCAAGCATGCCTTAAATCACTGCTTGAAAGGAGGATGCTGTTTATATTTATTTGCATGTCCATCCTGAAGAACGCTTCTTTCCCTCTGCTAACCTCTCAGCAGGAAGGGGTGAGCTCAGAATTCTGAGTTACTGCCATGCTGAGGGCTAGAAACAACCATGCATTAAAAAGTAAAAGGAAAGCAAAATCACTCAATAATTAATTTCCCTCTTTTCTGTATTTATCTCAGTCCAACTGTACTGTTTGATAGCCAATCAGTCCTTTTAGACTATCATGAAGTAGTACAAAAATAACATATTTAAGTGAAGTCTGGAGGAAACTATGATATCTGAAGCTGTCTAAACTACCACAGTGCTGCAGAATGATGCTAATTTTTCTTCACTTGAAGGGTACTCAGGAAATTACGTGTTGACATCCCTAGCTGTGCTCTCTGCAAAAGAGTGAAGCAACAAAATGCTTCACACAGGTGATGCAGCTGGAAACAAGTAGAACAAAATGACAGTTAAGTCTGACACACAGTGAGTGGGCACCTCACAAAGGTAATTATAGATGACTGTCAGTCATCCATATTTATTTGAACCCCCAGAAATCAAAGTGCTACACCAAGGTGCAAATTCTAATATTTTTCTTTTTTTCCATCAAAACAACACATAAGGATTTTTTTACATGTGACTTAAGTAGTTTATTTAACTTTGAAGCTGAAAATTAAACAGACAGAATATTCCCCTAAAAAGCATTTCAAGTACACATGGGTGGCGTTCCTTCCAATCTCATCAGTAGTTTTACATATTGCAAAAGTTGGCACATTGTTCATCTATTTTTTCTTAATTCTTTATGTAATCAAAATGACACTAAGGGTGCATCTACATAGCACTGTAACTCAAAATAAAATATGCAATTTGAGCTATGCAAATTGAATATCTTATTTTGATGCTATTTTAGAACAGCTTATTTCGTCATTTAGCACAACACCAAATTTCGAAATAAAGCGCTATTCTGAAACATCCCTTACTCCTTGTAGAATGAGGTTTACAGGGATGTCAGAGCTGTGAGCCCAAAATAATGGGCTTGCTGTGAAGATGCGGGATAGCTATTTCAGGATACTACACTGCAGCCTCAGCTTGAAAAAAAAACTACGCAACTTGAGCGACATAAATTACTTAGCTTATGTTAAGTTAGTTTTGAAATAGTGAGCTATTTCAATATGTCCCCTAATCCTCATGGAACGAGATTTACAGGGACACCAGAAGAGCATGCCTGTTATTTCAAAATCTATTTCGAAATAATGGGCACACTGTCAAGATGCAGAAAATGCTATGTCAGGATACGGGAAGTATTCCAAAATAGCACCGCTGTCTAAACATACCCTCAGTGCATAAGGATCCTCCAAATTACCAATAAAATGCTTGCATTCATAGCAAAAACTAGTGCACAAAGAAGATGCAATGATACTTAGACCTCTCCATCTGCCACTTTTATGCATACATTACAGGAAGGGTCTTAGGGTACATCTATAATACAGTGTTATTTCGAAATATATAATTTAGAAAGTTATTTCAAAATAAGATATTTGAAAATAACATGGGCATCCCCCCCAAACCTGAATAAGGTCCATGATCTCCACCTTGGACCAGGAAGGTGCCCGCCTTGTCCAGGCCCTGGCAGGCTCCTGGGAGCTGGCAGACTGCTCCTGGGGAGTGGCGGAGGGCTAGCTGGCTCATGTTTTGGGGCCACTGTGTCAGGGGCAGTGACTGCTGGCTCTGGGCTGGCAGGCTTGGAGCTGGCACAGGCAGTGTGGCCAGAGTCTACCCCTTTAATAGCTCCAGGGATCAGGGGAGGGAGAGGAGTGTTCTTGGTTGAGGCCAGAGTGGCCACCAGGGCAACCTGGGAAGGCTGCAGGACCTCTATTTCGAAATAAATGTCTACACAGCACTTATTTCGAAATAGCAATTTCAAAATTGGTGTTATTCCTCATGGAATGAGGTTTACCAATTTTGAAATAAGCCCTCCGCTATTCCGATTTAATTTCGAAATAGCAGTTGGCTTGTGTAGATGCTAGGAAAGTTATTTCGAAATAACGGCTGTTATTTCGAAATAACTTTGATGTGTAGACATACCCTTAGCGTGGTATGAGATACTGTCTCAGCTAGTTATTTCTGAAAGTTACTTATTCAACTGGTGGATCCAGAAACCTACTTGTCTTCCACTAACTCTTTGGGAAGCCAGCTATGAAAACTATGACATGTTCCCTTGAGGAAGCACAGCCTTACAAAATTTCTACTCAACCACTCTCCAGAGGTAAGAAATGTCTGTTTTTTATTCTTGATGGGCAAGTCAAATATTATTTATTTTCATTGTAATCATCACCTCGATGAGGGTGAGAGTCAATTTGATGAAATAGCAACAGAGAACAGGTACATTTTCATTAGCATTTTGAAAACCTGATACCCAGGAATTAGCCTCCCGCTGAAGAGGAATTTCTAGAGTTGTTTGTGAAGAAATGTAAAACAAGAAAGAACACTATGGTCTGATCCTTTAGTGACTTACGCACATTTTTAACTTAAAGCATGTGAACAAAGCCTCCCGGGACTGGGGCCCATATCAGTTATATGCTAAGACAATGCAAGATACCACATACACTGCATAATATTCTAAAATGTGCAAATGATAATGGAGTGTCCATTTCTAACTTTTCCAATAATGAGTGGATTATCACTACTTAAATTGTTCAACTGCCCACTGCTATGAGGACTCCGTTGGGTTGCAGGAGATTTCCAGAGCCACTTATGTGAGGATTGGGGAAACTCTTTCATCATGAAGACTCTTGTCCATAAGCCCCTCATGTTAAAAAAACACCAAAGGTAAAAATAACATGTAATTATTTCAAATATGGTACGAGTGCCTATAATCATGAGGCAGTCATATAAATCTTGTACATGTGCAACGGCAGCCACTGAAAAACAAGTCTTCAAAAAAGCCGGTTATGTAGTTTTACCTGAGGTGATGCAGTTATTTTGTGCTCTGTTAACACGTACAGAAATAACTCAGACAGCTAAACACGTATATTTCACTGTAAAAATTAGTATAATCCTGAGTATTTTTTTTTTAAAAAGATGCAAGCATATTGGGCCCAATATCGTGGTTGTTTCATTGTCCAAGCAGGCCCAGATTCAGATGCAGTGCAAAACATTTACGTTCAACCACATTATTTTAATGCACTCATCTCTAAGTTAGATGTCAGTCACACAGAACTCTCAATAATACAAAATCAATGAACAGAATGAGGTTTCCCCTTATACAACATATAAACCATATGTCCCGTCTTCTCTTCTATAGTGAAGCATTTTAACATCAGTCTCTTGTGTTTATCGTTGGAATTTAGCAGCTTGCCTCTGCATTTTGTCTTCCCTAGTCATTATTTCACCATTTCTCCTTAATTGCAAGTGATAGCTTAAGCATTTTAAGTAGCTGTTAAATTAATTCCCTTTGCAATTATTAATGCCTACCGAGGCTGGGAAAGATGGGGATTTTGTCAGCTATGTAATGAACATGTAACGAAGAAAAGAGAATTCTAACCCATCTTGCATCATGGTTAAATCAAGAATGAAAGCTGAATTTCAATACACAGGATATACCTTCGCCACACACTACCTCAGTTCGCATTAGGGTAAACACAATGTTTATTTTGAAGAATCTCAGATTTATGTAAGCCAATTTAAGACCACTGTCGTTATTCTCATTAGGAGTCTGTCTGTTGTTAGTCTTTATTTTGCAAAGTTATGAATGGCCCCAAAACAGTAACGGAGCCCAGTCACTGGCTCCTTTCACTCCAGCATTTACATATGCATGCACATACTAAATTTAATACCATGTTCTTCATAAACAGACATACATTTTCTGGTGTTCGCTTAACATCATAGGCCCTCAATTGCTGTGTGAAAGTGTAGCTGAAACTCTGTCTTCTTCTGATTGGGCATTCATTATTGTGAAACTAACATCACTTTTTCATTTTCTTTTGACTTAGGTTACAAATATCACTCATATCCAAACAGAGAATTAGCATGTAACTACACTAGATTACAATACTTTTGCATACAACAACAGTGCGACACTATACAGAGCTGTAATAACATATTTGTCTTCTAGGAGATTTCCACTGTTTCTCAAGGATATTTTCTATCTTGCTGTTTTGTTTCCTGGCTCAGTTCTGGAATTTCTATTTCATCCCTCTCACTGGCAGATCCTCTCCTTCTTTTCTTTTATCTACCTGCTGTTGTTCCCCTTCCCACTTGTTTCTCACCCCTCTTGCTATCTCTCTTGGAGCAGAAACATTTTTGCATCCATTGTGCTGAAGGAAACAGGCCAACTCTTAATCCTGTCTCTGCTACCAGGGCTGCAGCTGCTCAGCAGCTGCAATGTCCAAGGGAGCAGCTACATCTGCTGTATTGGGGAGACTTCAGGTATATCCAAGATACTGGGCTCTCATAAATCCAAAAAGCTGGCTCAAAATATTAAACTAAGGGCAAAACCAAGCCCCTTGTTTAGCAGGCTCAGCTTCCTAGGCTGTATCTTCCCCACTTAGTGCACAGCAAAATTGTGGCAAGCTGCATAATCCCCAAGACTGCAATAATCTTAAAAATTATTGCTTCCCATACAGATACTTTAAAAAACAGTATTTACATAACACAAGAATCAAGCATTAAAATGGTGGTTTAAGTATAACTCTCCCCATTTTGCAGATAAACAGTCAGAAAGTTAAGCAAGTCACCAAGGTCACACTGCAGATCAAATAGCACAGTACAGTAGTAATTAGAATCCAGGTTCTCTGTCTTAATGTCTAGGGAACACTGTCTAGTTTATAAAGGAGACCCCCAAGGCTCAATATAAAATAGGAGATATTGTTCTGTCTTCTGATATTTGTATGTAGTTCTTACAGAGCAGTCAATATGAGATTACGAAAACCAACAAAATAACTCATCCGTGCCAAACATGTCTAGTATAGGTGGTGCATCTTCAAACAACAATTCAGAACACTGGCTTCAGTGTTCACTTGAAAATCCATTGTTGTTCTTGCTCATCAAGACAACACCGTTCATAGAGTTTGTTACTGTCTGTAAGAATTTTCATTGGACTAGATTAATCCAAAGATGCTGTTGCACTCTGGCATCTGTTATTGTTCAACCTTTACCATAACAAAATCTACCTATTGACAGAAAGTTTCCTGTCATCCTCACTATACGAACTATGCAGTCAGGAGGCTCTCTGACAATATGCTTTCCTATACTTGCAAGTTAATTTTTTTCCCTTACATTTTTCTCTTGTACTACAGACTGGGGCAAATTCCTCTCCAGTGTAATGGAGTTACACAAATGATGAATTCTGCATTTTATTTAACGCCTACATTTCAAGCGGCGCTTGAATTTAAAAATATTAAAAAATATTTAAAATATTTAAAAATATACCATAGTTTTTGTTGATTTCATTGCTTGTGTGTTGTCATCATCAGTGTTAGCAGAACAGCTCCCCTTGCATCATTGTGATCATTGCAGTGGCTTTCCAAAACTCAGCATAAATCTTTAGTGCCTGTTAATATTTTGCTCTTATTTTATTTCTCAGTAATAGAATGGTACAATTTTCAAATTTAATAAAAACGGTCTTTTTCAGATGCCATTTTCTAGCCAGTTATAGTTTGCAGGCAGAGATTTAAGTAGTGTATTATCTTTGCACGCATCTGGTCAGTGTCACTCTTCAAAGGAACTTCATCAGCTTGAAGGAGCGTTTAAAAAATTAATACAACAACTGTGGCCTAAAGGTAAAATCAATGAACAGTAATAAAAAGTTGGCTAGTAAATCTGTCCAGTACAGGTGTGCCTTTGTACTCAGTGTGCTTTATTGTAGACCTGGTATGTGGTTGGGTGAAGACTGAGGAATGTGGATTAAAGCAATTACAGATCAGAATTCCACCGTGCATTTAGTCAACCTCTGTTGACACCCTCTGGAAAAACATTTGAGTACAATGATCACATGATTAAAAATCACTTTAGCTTCTGAAACATTTGGTTTGCGACCAGAGTCATAAAAGACTGCAGGTGAGCGAGATTCAATTCACCAGGGATATCTCCCTGTTCTCTGAATTGCATTGGTCAGCCCCAACTGCTTCCTACTTCTCTCACAGGGCATCCATATCCAGCAACCTCTGCTAACACGCGGAACTAACATGTTCTGGCAGTTGGAAACATGATGGGTAGAATTCTGCTTTTGGTTTTCTTCTTATTTTATTCTGGCAGTCACAGGGTATTTCTTTTTATCCTATTTAATCAATAGAGGGGCTGTACAGGCGTAATGAAGCTAAGAATATGTCACTATGTCTTTAATTATAGATGAAAAATTTTGGCATTTCCAACCTAGAGCTAGTATGTCACAGCAAATGCTAATGCATAACAGCATGTAGTCTTGTTTTGAATAATATGTCAAATTTGGTGTAGTATGTTTTGAGCTCTTAAACTATTTATAATAATTACTATTACAGTACTGCGCACATGCAGAACACTTTTCAAAGTAGGTCTCAAAACACTTTTCGGGAAGGAGATCGGTATCACTATCCCCATCTCACTGATGGGGAACATGAGTCATAAAGCAGTGAAAGTGATTTGCCAAAGCTCGCCCAACAGGCCACTGTCAAAGCCAGCAATAGAATCCAGATCTCCTGAATTCTAGGCCAATGCTCTAGCCACTAGACTGCACTGCCTCAGTTTAAGGGTTATGTTCTCAAAAGCAAGTGTGAAAATAGTTTATATAATGGTTGAAATACATCATCTATGTGTGAACAGAAGGAAAGACCAGCTGCCAGCAAGTGTACAGGTAACTTTATCTTCAGGTTTGGCTCTCAACCAGAGATCTTGGATTCTGTCCTGGATCAGATTTATTTATAAAACTGGAGACTTCGCTAATGCTCCACTGGCTTCCTGGACCTTCAATGTTTCCTTTAGCCTTCCGTTGGCTCTCTTGGCTCGCTCCAGAACTCCTTAAGGCCTTTTGGCTACTTTCCAGCTCTCTCACATTCAAATGGCCTCAGATTGCTTACCTGGCCTTCTTGGAAGGTCCTCAATAACCACTCTACAGTTCTAGCAGGCTTTTAAATACAGCTTCTCCTCTCTATTTCTCACTTAGCTACACTTTCCCCCATGCACTAAAAGAGTCAGATCTAAGCCTCTGGCTTCAGCTCATGGCAATTCTTCTAAATTAATTTTAATGGCACTTGTTCTTTGGTCACAAGCTTCCTATTTTCTATTGTTAGATTTCCATTGACTGTGATATTCCATTTTTCATTATACTCAGGTGAATGAAACATGAAATATTTACTCCAAGAGGCGAGAAGGCAGCAACAGAATCTTCTCGCTCTAACTCCTTTCTTCCAAGAAACTGAAGTCAACTAATTAATCAGCATCAGAGGCTTCATAAGCTACTGAATACCGTATTTCCCAAAAATATAAATTTAGGCGTGTTACACAAAAATTCCACTAAATATATTCAAAAATTGAAAATTCCTGTTTACAAAATATTCAAATGGGTTGTTTTCTTTAATTCCTAAGAGCATGGAAAGTCCTGGCAGTTAAGTTGTTGTGTCAAGATTTCATGACAAGGTCCACCTCTTTTATGGATGTACTGAAGCAGGACTGTGTGAACAAATGGATCTTTTCCAGTATAACAAATCAGATGACAAATGTTATCCTGTGTTTAATATTTTAATATAAAACATAATTAAATTAAATATAAAATATTATTGACACTGAGAGGATTCACAATCTTCACAGCCAGAGTCACTCAGTATTGCCAATCTCTCTCATTCCCAAACTATGATTTTTGTGGGTCTGGCTTATGAGATTGCCTTAAAAACAATGAGACTTGAAAATATTAAATTTGGGATGTTTTTTTATTTTCCGCCTGGGTTTTTGGATTTTTAGGAGTCTCTTTGGTCACATTTTCAAGTACTTCTTGGCAACTATGTAGGCTAGAAACTATTTTTTCCTAAATGGCAACTGTGATTTCACATAATCATATGACTTCAGAATCTAGGTTTAAAAAACTCCAACAATTTCATGATACCTCACGATAAAATTGAGAGCTGGCAACACTGGGGGTTCATCATTCTTGGAACATCAAAACTATCATACTGGCTAAGACCAAATGTCCATCTAGCACAATATCCTGTCTCTGACAACACTCCATGAGACACTTGTGAGGAAGTTGTCAGAATCCTGGAATATTACAAATGTGGAATAATCTTCTCACAGTGTCCACTCACCACAGGTGGCACCTTCTCCTGATCATCGTGGGAATTAGCTTTCTAGGATTGATGCTCCCTTCCACTGCTTGCTGCACCTCTCTCTCTCAGACCAGGTGTACACTAAGGGGCAAAGTCAAACTAAGGTATGCAACTCCAGGTACATGAATACCGTAGTTGGAGTGGATGTACTTTAGTTCAACTTACCACCCTGCGGGGGGGGAGGGAGTCAACTCCTCTTACTACTCACAGCCCAGTGAAACGCCAGAGTTGATGGAAGTGCAATCAGTGGTTGATTTAATTTACGTGTCTGTATTAGACTAAATTGTCCCCCCTCCACTAAGTTGACCCCCCAAATCTCTGCGGCATCTACCTCCTAGTAAGCGTAGATATGGCTCAAGGTGCTCCCTCTTCATGACTTGGTCTCCCGGACAGATTACTATGGGTGTTCCCTCATTTCAAGGTCTTTCCTTACTGTCAGTCTTCTCATGCACTGTCACTATGGTGCCTCTTCCCCTGTGGCTGGTAGGTGAACCCAGGCCCAACCCTCTATTCTCCAATTCAGGGATCTCATACCCAGCAGCCCAGGTCTGTTCCATCCTGCATCTTACAGTGCCTTTTTCCTGAGCCTCTGCTAATTAGGGCCTTCTCAGCCTTAATTCTCCCTACTTGCAGCCTACTAGGTTGATTGGCCCACCTGGCATCCCTTAATCCCTTTGGATCAAGTATGGGGTGAGCATCCCACTATAAATCTGCCCCCAAATCGGTCTCATCCTAATCTCAAATAAAAGTTAACATTCCTTTCCAAAAGCCTATCAGACTAAAAGAAATATGGATATTTTTGATAGCCATAGAAATATCAGATCCTTTTTTGAATTTAAATACTTGGCCTCAATCATAGAAAAAGTTCTGGACCAGAAGTGATCTTCCTTCGAGATCTGCTCTGATGAAAAGAAAGAAAAAACGAGAACAAATCCTGTGAAAACGAAAGTGCAATGTACTGTAGCTAACTACAAGGAAATGAGCCCTTCCTGAGGTGTTTCTCCTCTCCTAGCATCTCCAGTCCTGAGATATGAGACATTCGGCAATACTATATTGCCTTTTCCTTGTTTCTTTATGCAAGCTCCTCCACAGAGCTCAGCATGGGGGAAGAATATATAAATACAGAACAGCGAAAAGTGCCAAATGAATTTGGCTGTGTCTCACAAAGTATTATTTTCTAGCATTATGCAAAGTACTGTTCTGAATAATTGTTAGCTGCTCAAAAACTAGGGAATTGTTTGCAGCATAAAGTGCTTTCTATCTCAATAAAAAAGTATGGTTTATTATTATCTTCAGGTTTCTAAAAGGGTGTCACAAGGTGGACGGAGAAAAATTATTCTCCTTGGCCTCTGAGGATAGAACAAGAAGCAATGGGCTTAAACCGCAGCAAGAGAGGTTTAGGTTGGACGTTAGGAAAAAGTTCCTAACTGTCAGGGTGGTTAAACACTGGAATAAATTGGCTAGGGAGGTTGTGGAATCTCCATCTCTGGAGATATTTAAGAGCAGTTTAGACAGACATCTATCAGGGATGGTCTAGACAGTACTGGGTCCTGCCATGAGGGCAGGGGACTGGCCTTGATGACCTCTCGAGGTCCCTTCCAGTCCTAGTGTTCTATGATTCCATGAGTATGCCACAGTAATACAAGAGAAGGAATGTAACTCCTAATCCGTATGAAGGTGGTGCATGTACTGTCACTGCACCCTGAATACACAGAACAAAGACCTTTCTTCACCTGTCCACAGGGCAACACATTACTGAACGGAGAATGTAATTCTAGTCCCACTGATCAGTGGACATTGTGGCATTGAGTTCAATGGGACCAGGATTTCACCCTCTTAGGGCACTGGTTATGAGTCAGGGTTCTTTGACTTATTTATCTGTGTTATGTATATAATTCAAGCAAAATAAAGCAGCACAGAATTAGAATCTGATAGTGACTAATTAAATATTATAAACTCTATGAAATAATTAAAAACAGAAAAAAAGTAAGGGTTAGATTCCAATGTCACTTACACCAGTGTAAATCTGGAGTAAACCTATTAAAGTGAATGGCATTACTTGTGATTTAGGCCATTAGAAATTACATCAGAATCTAGCCTTAAAATCTTGATCCATTCACCCTAATAAACAGCTTTTCATTTTAATACCCATGCTTAAACCCCTGTACTAAAATAGTTATCTGCAGTTGTTCTTTAGCAATTGGCAAAGGGGGATAAGGATTTTGCAACTCAACCCTTGACACACTGATTGAAATGAGTAAGAAAATTCTTAAGCAAACAACTTCCTGGCTTTACCATAAGAGGAAAAAAACCCTAATAGTTTTCCTAAAAAGGCACTCTAGTTTATGAGACACAAATTTCACTTACTACAACCACAGTACAAATGATTATAAAAGAAAATATAAAGCAGTGCATGGATGTGAAAGCTCCTTCCCACACTTCTGAAACTCACAGATCATGTAATCAATTTAGAATAGCGATAGAATACGCAAACTATCTTACCCATTACCAAGATAGCTTCCCCAATTATCACCTCTAATATCATCAATTCACAGACACTTACCTTCCTTCCTCCCCGCCCCCTGCATCCCCCTCCTGTTCTGAAATGTGATTTGTCCTTTTCATATGTGTTCATTTTTTTAATTGTATCCTTTGGTATATATGGTTGTGACTATTTTCTTCCACTATTTGATCTGAGGAAGTGGGTCTGGCCCACGAAAGCTCATCATCTAATAAACCATCTTGTTAGTCTTTAAAGTGCTACATTGTCCTGCATTTTGTAATCAATTTAGACACTGTTACTATTATCCTCTCAGGAACTCTGTAGTAGTCAAGAAATTATGACTGGGCCAAGCACAACAGAAAGATATCCTTTTTGCTTGTTTGTTTGTTTACAAAGGTAACATTTCAGGATGATGTGAAGTGATAGCTTGAGCACTTTGGGTTCCTTTCTTGATCTAGACAGCAGCTACATACAAGCTGTGCTTACACAGCACTCTACAAAGGATACTCAAGTAGGTCTGTCGAAGGATCACAAAAACAAAGGAGACAGCTTAAAAATAAACCTAGAGAGAAGCATGATCATCATCGATCTGATCCTCACCACAGTTTGAGAATGCCCATAGTCAAAATAAGAAGAGTGGTGAAGGAAGGATCATCCATTGATGAGAGTTCTAGGCAGGACTTGGGATACCCTCTTCTGTCACAAACTTCCTGTGTGACCTTGGTCAAATTATTTAGACTTTGTGCCTCAGATTTCCATCTGTGAAATAGGAAGCAACAGAACTGGTCTGCTGCACAATCACGCCGGAATGATAAATACATTACAGGTTGTGAGGTGCTTTGAGATCCACTGGGGAAATGCTGTGTTTCTTTTTTTCTGCTCTTTTGTCAGACAGGTCCTGGAAATTAATACTCAAGGTGTTGATAATTACGGAGATCAATTATTTACACTTTTCTTGTATGTGGTCATTTTTTCCCAGTGCACAATGACAATGTGTCACCGTAATTTGATTTGGTAGATTTTTTTTTTTTTAATGGAGGCAGCTCTATCTCCAAGTGATAGTACGTTATGGCTCTCTGCGCAGCAATGTATATAATTAAGGAGGCTAAAGACAACTATACACTGCAGTTGTTTGTAGCTTTCCATGGAACATGTGGCACACCAAAAGAACCATCATTATTTATCTGAATGCACAAGAGCTTTGAAAAGAAAACAAAAAGAATCCCTTGACAAACACCAAATTGGAACTCTGTTTTGATAGCCACTGGGTCGCTTATTATACTACTTCATCTTAAAATCCATGCACAAAATTGAGGACAGAAAAAAATACAAATAATATGTGTATGCAACAAGAGTCTCTAAGTCTTATTTAAGAAAACTCCCGTGACAGAACAGGGTAAATGAAAGGCCATATTGGTTTCAACAGCAGCTTATAAATGCTCACCTTTTTATGGTGATAACTACGGGTACAAAACTCATAAAACTCAGACTGTGGGCCAGAAACCTTACATTTCTAGATAAAGGAGCATTAATTAAAAGTCAATTTCACTTTCCTTCTCCATGTCTGCCCTCCCCCCCCCCGCCCCCAATAGCAGGAGCTGTTAATACTGCTCTAGGATTTATATAGTTAAAAAGAAATTCATACTGCAGTTGAACCTCTTTCGTCAGGGACTCTCTGGTCTGGAAACATCCATGGTTGGGCAGAACCACAGAAGTTGCTGGACCAAATAGCCCCTGGATCAGAGAAGCCTAGCGGCCAGGAGCAGAGCCAGGAGCCTAGACGCCCAGGATAGCCTTGCTGGCCCTGAGGCAGCAGAATGCTGGAGCAGAGGAGCCCCAGCGGCCCCGGCAACTCCACACCAGCCTCGCCATGGCAAAGCCCCACTGCAGAGCCCCAGCATCAGAGCCTGGTAGCCTGGCAGTAGCCCCACACAGCCACAGGCCTGTAGCAGAGAGCAGGAGCGTCCTGCCACCAGTAGAGGAGCCTCTGCTGACAGACCTCTGAGAGCCTGGCATCCATCAGCAGAGGGGCAGAAGTGACCTCCCCTGGTCTGGCAAACTCCCTCATTTGAACCGGTCAGGTCCTGAGGATGCGGCATCAGGAAGGTCCAACCTGTACCAAATTCAGAATAACTGTATGACAGTGTAACTAACAGACTTTACTAGAGATGCCTGCTTCTTACATTTAGGTTGGATATGTATTTCTGAAACCAAAAAAGAGAGTCTGTCATATTATATATATACAGAATAGCTTGCAAGCAGTTGGGCCAACACTTTGAAATGGAAGTAAATGAAGTTAAGTATGTGTGTTTCTAAAACAAGAAGTTTGATTTTTAGAGGTGATGGGCACCCTGGATTCATTGACAGTTATAGGTGTTGAGCACTTCAAGTTATTTATTCAGATGCCTTACTTTAGGCACTAACATTTAAAAAAATAGCTTTATTACTTAATTTTATATGGCACAGACCCAGACATATTGTTGTAGCCCCTATTTTGTTTGCAAAGTTTTATTCTCTATTTGGAATGCAAAACAATGTTCTCATAAATAAATGACTGTCAAATTAAAGATAGAAAGAAAGGGTGAGTGAAAGACATATACAGTACATTCAAAATCACACACAAAGGTTTCTAGGGGTATGACACTTTGGTTTGCATTGGTTGACAACTTGCACATTAGTTATATGAAAGCTAAAACTTCATTCTCCATTTCCCACATGATTTTTTGAAAATGGTAAAACTGTTTTACTTATGTGCCAAAGAACTTTAGCACCCTATAAAACATCTTTTGTAATTATGCAAAATACAGCATATTAATGTTATTTATATTCAGGCCCGGGTGTATACATAAAACACAATGACAAAGTCTCATTCTGCCTTCTTGTGCAGCTCCTAGTCTAAATGGAAGGTACTTGGACAAATGACTACAGAGAGAACTTGTAGTTTTGGAGAACAGCTAGTATGGCCAAGGAAGGCATAGAGGACAAAACAGCTGAATGAGTAAGAAAGCCATTAAGTTCTCAAGTAAATGTTCACAGAACTGCATGGATTATGGATAAAGAAAAATGGAGGTTAACACTAACAACTTTATAACTTTTGTTTACATTAATAAATGTTAGCATTAAAATTGACTGGTTAAATCTGAAGATTAAAAAGTCACATGCAAATTTCCAGGAAGCAGAAAACTCATCAACTCCAGGTGGTTTGTGCAAAACTTCCTACAACACATGCTCAGTGGCTTTATTTATTCAACAGTTCAAAGTTTCATTCCCCAATCAACATTTGCCGTGACAATTCCCTTCATTATTTTAGGAGAAATCTGATGGGAACATTTAATGTATTTTAAATGAATATAATTTAGATTACTGTGGTAACAAATGCCATTCCCACCACTGCCACTTTATTAGAGAATGGAAGAGCATAAAAGAAATAATATAATGTTCACTGACTCTCTGCCAGAACTATTTTGATTAATAGCAATTTATGATTGATTGGGCCATGGGGATTAACAGCTAGAAATACTCCAAAGGGAAGAAGCTAGCAATGTATACAGAGCTGCTAATTCTAAACTCTTGGACCACATTATTGCCTACTACTTCTGATGACTGACCCAGTTTTCCTCCTGCAAAGACCCAACAACATTCCCTGTCACCACCTCTGGAGCCAATCATTCTAAAGGCTGCCCAGTGAAAATCGAATGAAAAACAATGGGAAGGATACTCAAGAGCTGAGTAAACTGTCTTCATAGTACTCCCAAGCCTCTCCTGTACCAAGAGGATAGAAATAGAGTTTAGGGCCTGTCGGGCCCCCCCCCCCCTTGCCGGGGGTTGCCACCCTCCTCCGGGACATCACTCACACAGCTTGGGCCTTGGCCTGAAGCACGGTGCCCCTTTTTAGGGGGAATACGACCTCCCGGCCTAACCCCCAAAGTTCACTGCCCCTGGGACAGGGGAAATACAGCCTCCCAGCCTAGTCCACATCTCGCAGGCCCAGAGGCCTAGTCCAAAGTTCTTTATCCCAGCCCCCACTCGCCAGGGCTCAGGGCAGGAGGGGTAGGGGGGCCCGGGCCCTCCCTCTCCACCGGGCCCCGACCCAGGGCCCTAGTAGTGGCGGGTGGTTCCCACCACTGGCTCGGGGGGGCTCCTCTCCGCAACGCCCCGAGCCCTCAGGGGCTTTTCCAGCTCCCTGCCCTGGGTCGCCTCCTACCTCCTGCCCACCTGCTGGCGTTGGTCGGGCGGCTGTACTGGTACTTCCCCGGTCAGCATTGGAGTTGGCAGGGTCCGGTCTGGCACTCGGGTCACGGAGGGTCGGTCGGCGGCTGCGGCCGAGCCCGGCTCAGGCTCGGCAGTGGCACGTTCAGCCCTCCTGGCGACTCCCTCTCTGGCAGTTGGACGCTAGCTCCAGCTCGGGCTGCAGTCTGCCCCTTCTGAGCAGGCCCGCAGCCTTTTGTACCTGCGCTCCCCTTGGAGCATGCCCAGTAGAGCTGTGTGGGTGGGGCTCTCTCCACCCTCGGCACCAGGTGGTTTCCCTGGGCTTGAGTGCGGGGCGGGCCCGCCCCGTCACAGGGCCCAAAATGACATCCATTTTATAGACCCACTGAATTAGTGCCATTAGACTACTGAGTTGTCCGAAGTAATTTAGCACGCTTCGCTGGGGTATCTGCACTCTAGAGATGTGAAAGGTTAACCAGCTGGGCTGCAGCACCCCTGTCCACAGCAGGCCCCGCAGGGCTGGAACAGCCCTTGCCTGCAGCAAGTGAGGAGCTGCTCCTACCCCCACTTGTTAACTAGATGTTCACCATGAACATCAAGCACAATTGGCTTAACAGCAAAGAAATTAAAGCTAGATGAAAAGTTGTTTTTAAAAAGAGATGAGAGAAAATTGCTTTAAAAGATGGATCCAGCTGGCCCACTGTCTGATGTGCTGAAAATTACAGATGAGAGTAAAACATCATGGGCAAAAATAAAGAGTAATCAGAACACAATTTAAAAAAAAAAAGAAAAAATGTCAAACCAACCAATTTATCCATAAAACCAATAATTCTAAGTGACTTGTATGCCAGCTGTAATTTCTGAATTGCAAAACATGTTTCTTTCAAAGATACATAGTTGTTCTGTGAAGTCTGCGCTATTATTATTGCAAAACGGAAATGGCAGAAAAGGAATCACTAAACAGAAAGTATCATTGTGGAAATAAATATTGGCTTGTGGAATACTAAACATAGTCCACATCAATGTTAATGTTGCAGACATGTATTTATTACACTGTCTTTTTCAATGCTGAATTTAATTTCAAAGGGACATGATTGGAGCTGAACAAATATCCAAACATAAGTGACTTTTAAAAATTGAAATCAAATGCTAATCAGGTTGCACGTAACAGAATTTGCTCTATCATAGATAGATCTTTCGAGAGAAGTATACACAAATAACTACCATTGAAAAACATAAATTTGTAGTGGACACTTCAGTGCAATGAGCCTTATTCCCATTCTTTCCTTTTATCTCAGATACCAACTTGGATTTTTTTTTTGTTTTTTTTTTTTTGCAATAAGATGATTCAAATATTAAAAGCATGAAAAAGTCTGATTTTTATTTTAGACAAAATAGTAGATTCCAGGGTAACAGCTATGGAGCCAACCATTGTACTGTATGCTTTTAGCTTCACAGCGCCCAGAACTTATTGTACTGAGTCAGATTCTCTCAGCCAAATTAATCCGTGATGTAAATTAAACCAGAGATGAATTTGACCCTTTTTGTCTAAGGTGTGCAGGTTGGCTGGCCACAGGCCATGTAAGTATCAACAACTACCTGTCATCAAAGCTGGAAGAAAGAATTTCACACTCATAGTAATATATTTATTTAGTACAAAGTATTTAGAATTCAGATTATGTGGAAAAATAAAGTAAAGTACACAACACCATTAGGGTTCAAGATAGATTTGTTGTTGTGATTTATGTTATCTAAATGTTTGTTGAACATTTAATCCTCCCCTTCCCCCCTGGCTTTTGCACAGTATCATGTTCACAAAACATATTCAAGTAAGTCTTGAAAGTATGTTTTTCCTCTTTCCTTTTGGGAAGGGCTATATAAACTAATTCAGGTTGGTCTGGAGAGCTGCTTTCTCAGTAACAGTTCTTTTTAATCTCTCACCATATTATTTAGAGACTTCAATCCAACCCACATAAAACTTTTCTTTAGGAGGGTGAAAGGGGGACACATTCTCTTCCCTGATCAACAATGTAATTCTTGTATCAACAGTTCAGATCTCTACTGCATGTTCAGCACTTCTTTGGTGCCTGAAACTTCCACAGATATGTCAATTCTCTTTGCAAACCTCTGGCATGCAGTCTTGTCATGAAAATATTATAGTGGTGTATTCACGCTATACAGATTAAATAAAAACATACAATTATACACAGACACTGTAGTTTCAATCAAAGAGGGGGCTGAGCCACAAAATTCACTCAGCTCTGAATTTCTCAAAACTCTGGGTGTTGAATTTCAAGGTTTGGATAGGCCCATTGGAGAAATATAGACCAGTTATCAAATTCAGATCTGGGTTCAGGTACGAATCCACCAACCCCAATGCCAAAGTTTGGTGGAGTTTTAATACTGGATTTTGATTTGGGACCATTTCTAGTTCCAAATGAAGCAGCTGGAAATAATCAGTGTGTCTCCATAACAGAGCTTGCCTCCTAGCTGTGAAAGAAAAGGAGAAAGAAATCCAGCTTTTGTATTTGTTCATGAGGCAAACAAAATGAGCTGTCATCCTTTCTCACAGTAGGAAAAGTAAGAACGGATTAAAATGAAAGCTCTGGCAGTCTTGATACCTGACATTCCCTGATGAGACCATGTAAGCTTTGTGTTATACAGAGAATCCAGGTTCCTCAATATCAGGTACGTTCATAAATATTTGGTCAGGTTTATACCTAAGCCATTTACAGAACATGACTAGGCTTGACTTTTTTTCTTTGTTTGTCTGAACACTGTTACAAAAGAACAACTGTTGGAACAAGAAACTAAAAAGTCTGGCATTTCACTGAAGGGCTCTCTCATTCCTTATGTTTGTTTTCTAGCCCGTGTTCTAGTGAAAAGCATATCTGAGCTGCTGTCTAAGCCATCACTAGAAAGCATTCTGCGTCAGAGTGCTAATGTTCTCTGGCGTTTCTTACTCACAAATCTGGATACCACCAATCACATGACAGTGTTAATCAGAAAAACAAAATGAAAAAAAAAAACCCAATCAAATAATTAATTACATTCTCTCTTCCAGGGGAGTTACATTATCCTTTATTCCCCTCATGGCAATATCATCTGCTTACAGATGCTAGATATCAAGTCAATGAATAATGAATTATTATATCCAGTGTGTTATTCCAGAAGATCTGCCAGCAACTAGGTCTAGAACCAGCCAAAACTCCAGACACACTCACTCATGGTCCTGTACCCTTTTCTATCAAACAGGCAGAATTTTGAGTAAAAACACTTTGGAAGAAACACACCAGTCCATCACTTTGATACCAAGCAGTGACGAAACATAAACAAAAACAATTTCAAGAAACATGGATACCAGGTGTTATGTTACAAGTCATTACTTTCCAAGATATCCAGAATCTACACAGGTGGTTTCTTTTTATTTGCCTTCTGATTTCTGAGCCTTTAGGGTCTACTCAGTTTGAATGTTTTTACTTTTCTCTACAACCATGAGGACTAGAAACTTATTTAAAAAACAAAACAGATTTTCATTGAATCACTGGCTGCCAGGAGCTTTAAACAAAACACCAAGCAGCATGACACTTGTAATAAAATGGCAACTCTCTGCTGTGTTTCCACTGCCTCTGGCAGCAATAAGCCCACATAGGCTTATGCAGAGGCCTCTAAGCTATATCTACACAGCAGCGTTATTTAGGAATACTTGACGTTATTCCGAAATACAAAGAGCATGTCTACTCTACAAGCCATTATTTCAAAATAATGGCAAGCCGGAGGACTTCTTATTCCAACTCCTGTAACCCTTGTTTCGCAAGGAGTAAGGGAAGTTGAAGGAAGAGTGTTCTTCCTTCCACTTTCTGCTGGATAGACAGCCCCAAAAGTCGAAATAAGCTATTTCAACTTAAGCTACGCAATTGACGTCGCTCAAATTATGTAGCTTAATTCGACTTTTGCCCTGCTACGTAGACATGCCCTTACAGTGCAATTCATGGGAAATCAAAGGAATGGACATGCTGGAGGCATGCTAGTTTGATCAAAAAGGCAAAAACATGGAGCTAAAAAGGGTCAAATCCAGTAGAGTAAGTAAACTGCAGGCCATGTCCACTTATCTCCCCTCCTCCAGTAGCTGGCCATAGACTGACCATCTTATATGTGCTAAAGAGCCCAAAGTATATTATATGACCAGTGAGGGGACAATACATTTTGCTCAGAGCAAATCTTCCTCCCTTTTTCATTTGTTGTTGCTTTATTCCAATGTACAGAACGTAGGCCAGTATTTGTTTTATTATTCTAGTCTTAAATTACACAAATAAGGAAAAGGTATATAAATAAAGTACCCAAATAAGACAGATGAAACAGTGAAAGCTTCCAATACAGATATTAAAACAGCACTGGACAGAATGACCCTAAAGCCAGTCACCGAAAGAAAAGGAATGGTGAGGGAGACAGCAGATGAACTTGTTAACTGCAAGATATGTGTAATGGAAAACTACAGCCTACATGCTGAAGAAGGAATGATCTGAACGGAAAGACCTTGTCCTGAGCTTTCAAAACAACTACAGTTGGTCTCTGGCAGGCTGTGAGGCAGGTTGTTGAGAGACAGTGTCCCTGAACTGAAAAATGTCCCTAAGCCTAAACCTCTTCATGGAAGTAAGGGTGACAGATGCTTTCATTTGTCATGGGAGGAAAGTTCAACAATAGTTTTTAAACACAAAGTTACAATTTGCTGCTCTGCATCCCTACACACAGCAAGAAGCCAAAGCCCCTTCTGCAAGGCACCGTACACAGGAGCAATAGCACAGGACAAAGTGTGTCTGTTTTAGCCAAGCCATTACTGAGATAAACTTCTCCCTGGCTTCAGAATATGAAGACAGACACCTGAAAGGTCCGAAAAGCACTGGATTCACAAACTAGTACACCTGAAAAAACAAATACAAGTGTATGTGAGGGGAAGAGACGACAGTGGCAAGCTTTATATATAATGAATGATATGTATGTGCTCTATCAAATGACCACCTGAAATTCCAGTTGTGGTGATATGTAACAGCTGTGCTATGCTTATGACACATTTTATTTTGCTATAAACCTGGATGTAGTCAATGGCAAACTTCTGCAAAGAAGTGCAGCATCAGTGTTCTTTGCATGTTGCCTTTATCTCCTAAAACCAAAACTATTCAAATGAATGACAACAGTTTGCATATGAAAGAAGGTAGGCAAAATTGGCATGAAATGATGGCTCTGAAACAAACTCTTCAACTGATCCTTAGCTGGTGCACCAAAATCTTTAATACTCGACTAGGAAAAAGTGAGGACCATACCAGTTGGAAATCAAATGCTATTTTTAAAGATAAGACAGGAAGGGCTGCAATTTTTACTTTTAGCAGGGAGGGTTAAATCACAGGCTTATAAACAAATTTATGATCACAAGTGAAATCATATTATTTGCTCAACGAAGACTGTAAAGATGGCTACAACAACTGCCCTTTAGAAAGAAAGGGGGGAAAGCAACAGGTCGGGGTTTGAGCAATGGAGCAGGCTATAAAGCCAACATCATAACCTTCAGCTCATCCATATGTAAGTATTTAGAAAGTAACCACTTCCTTAGCTGTAATTGGCCTGGCCAGTGCCTCTGCAGGAGGCCTCAGCTGAGTTCATAGTGAAATAATTTATGTTTAGTAGCTAAGAGTCAAATGCTTTCAGCATTAACCATGGCCAGAAATTTCCTAGACTGAAAAAAAAATCCCTTGCTTTTTCATCCACAGTATGAGGGACTACCTACACAATGGAACTAGGGTAGTTCTCCTTAGCACATGCTAAGGTGGCTGCATCACCTTTGCATAGCTTGGACTCTGCTTCATGTGCTCCCAAACAACTGCATGGAGGGAGAGGGGAGGAGTAGGAGGCTATGTCTAGACTGCAGGTTTCTTTCAGAAGAACCTTTTTTCAGAAGAGATCTTCCAAAAAAAACTTTTTCTGAAAGAGAGCGTCCACACACAAAAGCAAATTGAAAAAGCGATCTGCTTTTTTCAAAAGATAGTGCCCACACTGAATGGACACTATCTCGTATTCAAGCTGCGATTACTATGGACGGAGTGGCCACCAGGGCACCTGTGCTTTTCCTCTTTCCTCTTCTTTCGAAAGAACTCCCTCTTCACTATCTACACATGCCTTTTTCCAAAAGAGCTCTTTCAGAAAAAGGCTTCTTCCTTGTAAAAAGAGGATTGCCAACACCGGAAAAAAACCCTCTTTTCTTTTGATTTACTTTTGGAAGAACGCAACTGCAGTGTGGATGTAACTCAGGTTTTGTCGGATAAACGAAAACTCTGTAGTATAGACATACCCGGAGTGTTCCTGGGTATGCACCGGGACCAGACAATCAGTTTCCACTCAGATCCACCAGTCACTCTCCTGAAGAATGGAATCAATCTGAGGCAGTGTGGAGGCAAAACAGTGGCTGTGCAGGCTCTTTGAACTTGGTCTATAGAGTCAAGGCTTATTAAATCTGTACACTGAAAGGCTGTAGTGATGCTTGAGAGGCCAACAAATTTGACCTTTAAGTTAGATGGTGGGAACTTAAAAACATTGACCTAATTTTGTAAATCTTTTCTGTTAGATCAAATATTTGTTTACAGTACAGGCAGTCCCCGTGTTACGTACAAGATAGGGACTGTAGGTTTGTTCTTAAGTTGAATCTGTATGTAAGTTGGAACTGGTGTCCAGATTCAGCCGCTGCTGAAACTGACCAGTGGCTGACTACAGGAAGCCCGAGGCAGAGTTGCTCTGCCCCGGGCTTCCTGGAATCAGCCGCTGATCAGTTTCAACAGGCTGAATCTGGACGCCAGTTTCGACTTACATACAGATTCAACTTAAGAATCCCAGGCGTCCCCAGTCACCTGCTGCTGAAAATGATCAGCAGCTGATTCCAGGAAGCCCGAGGCAGAGCAACTCTGCCTTGGGCTTCCTGTAGTCAGCCGCTGGTCAGTTTCAGCAGCGGCTGACTTGGGGACGCCTGAGGCAGAGCAGCTGGGGTGCTGCTGGGTTGCTCCAGTAGCACCGCTCCTCGGCGCTACTGGACCAACCCAGCAGCACCCCAGCTGCTCTGCCCCAGGTGTCCTGATTCAGCCGCTGCTGAAACTGACCAGCAGCGGCTGAATCAGGACGCCTGGGGCATAGCAGCTGGGGTGCTGCCGGGTTGGTCCAGTAGCGACCAGAGTGGCGCTGCGGGACCAACCGGCAGCGCCCCAGCTGCTCTACCACAGGCGTCTGGAAAAAAGCCTGGTCTGCTGGGAGGGACGGGGGATGCTAGCTGCGTCCCCCCCCCCCCCCCCCAGCAGACCAGGGAGATGCGGGTGGCGGGACCGCGACGCGACGCGGTCCCGCCACCCGGGTCCTCCGCGGCTTTGCTCCCCATCTCCCTGGTCTGCTGGGGGGTGGAGCCCCCCAGCAGACCAGGGAGACGGGGAGCAAAGCCTCAGGGGACGCCGGCAGCGGGACAACTGCGGCACGTCTGGGCTGTCCCGCTGCCCGCGTGCTCCGCGGCTTTGCTCCGCATCTCCCTGGTCTGCTGGGGGGGTATTCCGCCAGCAGACCAGGGAGACGCGGAGCAGCTTTTCTCGCCTCAGAGGACGCGGGAGGTGGGACCGCGATGCATTTGGGCGTCCCACCACTCCCGTCCTCCGGGGCGAGAAAAGCCCCGTTCGTAACTGCGGATCCGACATAAGTCGGATCCGCATAACTCGGGGACTGCCTGTATTTCTAATCTTGTGTACAATTTTTTCTTCTGCTCTCATGGGCAGTTCTCATTCTGCAAGAAATCCAGATCCTTGTAAAAAAAAAACCCCTAAACAAACAAACAAAAAAAACCAACAATCACACACACACACCATCCTGCCTTCCAGGAATAATAAGAGAATAAGTAAATACTTGTTAATTAATTCAGAAAAAGAATCACTAAGCATTTTGCAAGCTGTATGTCCAAGAACTGTATCCCCCATTCCTTGTGTCAAACACACAATCTGCATGTACACAATTGCAAATAATGGGAACATTGCAAGCTTGGACTGGTTACTGTACGGTGCAAGCTACAAAATGTTTGGCGTTGGGGAGAACTGTGGGGGTTTTTAAATTTCAGCTTGTTGCCTTCATTTTCTCTCCTTTTTAAAATCATGAAATGTATGTGAAAATGATTACTAATATGTGAAGTAAACTTGGCTTTCTATTTTTTTTATCCATATGTCGTGACATTTGTGTGCTACAGGTTACATGTGAAGTACAAGAGCTTGCAAAAATATTTTTTCTTAAAAAAACAAAAAAACTAAACAAAAGTGCGCTGGTGTCCCTTACAAACTAAATTTGGAGCAGAGGAAGTGAATTAATCCACAAAAATATTTCAGACACTTATTCTATATTAATATTTTCATTTAAGGTTTTTCTGGCTGGCTGAATTGAGACATATTTCCCTCTGGTACTCCTCTGTTGTGGTGCCAGCCATTGCGCTGCAGCAGGTTCACATCTAGCAGTGTGAGGAGGAGGAGGAACTGTGAAACCCCTGCTGTTGCATTTGGTTTAGTATCCCCCTCATCACTTCAGCAGATGTTTCTGCTGTCTCACAACAACAGGAACTCTGAGGATTTTTGTAATATATCCGCTCTATTCCTAAAAACAAACATCAGCCAAACATCTCCAGATAGCCACAACAAAAGTACTGACCCAAACACCACCACAGTACAACTGGAACAGACCCATGAGCCCATGGGAGCAGAAGGACTGCTTCTAACGTCATGTTAATGATTAATCTTTGGCAGCTCATGTGAGAAAAGTCTTGAAGTAGTTGCCGTGACAAAACAGCATGAAAACAAATTATGATTCAGACATGAACAATATTGTTTAAAGAGGTAATATAATATTTGATCCCTTTACCATCAATGTTTCTGCAGTGCTCTTGCAAGTGTTATATGTTATTAAGTGTAGAAGTTTTTTGGGTTTTGTTTGTTTGTTTGTTTGTTTAGAAAAAACAACAACAGGTTAGAACAAATAGAATTTCCACCATGTTCCAGTATGGAAATACCTAGATTCCATGGAGGCACAAAAGTCAATTGCCAGAAAAGTAGATAAATTGAGTGCCAGACACTTTGCTCTATGTCTGTCTTTCAGCTGAGCTGTTCAACTCCTGTTCCAACACAGCCATAATTTCTATCTGGAAATTAAGGAGCCCATGGCACCTTTTATAGAGAATTGACTATATGCATAAGATTCACCTTTTACTGAATCAGTTTGTTAAAGTGGTACAATCTCTGTTAGAATAGCTATTCTTGTACAAAAAAGGTAATAAACTATCACGGCAGAAGGCACCTTTACACAAGTATAACTGCTTCCATACTACAGTTTTAACCAGTGTAATTATGTCAGAAAAAAAATCACACTCTAATTTAAATAGTTATTATGCCAATACAAAATCTTTGTGTGTAAAGTAGGCCAAGGAGTGAGTTTCACCCAATTTCCATGGAATATAATGTCCCCTCTCTATATTACTGTAAGGCTCTTCACATATATACAGATTGCTTCTGTACCTTTGTGCACGAAAAATTCTTAATAACGTTTGCAGAGTCCTCTTGCAGAACTTATAGTAAGAGCTGGATGCAAATCCTTACCCAATCATCTAGTAATTTATTATCTTCTTCACTTCATTGTATCAAAGGGTCTGCAAATTGTTTTTAATTTTTTAATGTTTTATTTTCTATTGCTGTTACTCATGAACTCCAGCTCCCATTGTTTTATTAATTCACCAGAGCCAAGCATATAATTCAGAGAGAACAATTTATTCAGCAACGACAGCCTCTTCTCGTTCATGCACTGTCTGGGACTACTTTATGATTTTCTCAAATGTCTCTGTTACTGAATTTATTGACCAAATAGCAAAGGGGTAGAATGCTTCTTCTACAGATTGTTCAAGAGTAGTTTGCTGTAAATACAGATATTTCAATTCCCAATCAGCAATGTTCACTTATAAGACAAAAGTTAAATAGTCTGTTCTCTCACAGAATATGTATAACACTTAAATTATATTTCTTGTGCGTTTATTTGTGTTTATCAATCACAATTCTCTTTCTGAAAATAGGTTCAAAATTGTGTTTAAAATGTGACACTTCTTCAAACATTCCTGTCTAAAAACCTATTCAACAGAATATCTGCAAACAACAAGCAGAAGCTAATTCATTTTTATTCATATATTTTAAATTACAACTAAATCTACTTATTGTGGTCACAATCTAAACAATTTGCTTCCAGACAGATGAGAGATTCTGGACTGAGTCATCTTGTAAATGTCAAGAAATCATCTTAAGACTTAGACTCTCAGACCTTTTCCAAGCTCCAGCCAGAATGCTGTACTTTGGGGTGAGGAAAGGGGAAGAAATCTAAAGGAATAAAAGCAAAATTCAACAGCATTTACTATACCTCTATTGTGCCATGGCACTGGAATAAGTAATATCACTATTCCTATGCCAATATGTGCTTCAACACCAGGGAAGGAGTTCACTTCTTCATTTACATAAGAAATGGCAAGGAAAAGAAAACTTCATTTACATAAGATTTTCCAAAAGGAAGCTAAGTGGTCCATACAGCGGAGCAGCTACCCCATTCGGAAGGGAAGAGGAGTCTACACAGAGCCCAAGCCAACCAGGAAAGGGCTTAGAAGAAGCCAATCAGAGAGCAGCTTGCTGGGACAGCCCTGTATAAAAGGAACTGCTCAGCAGAGAGAGAACAGTTGGGGCCTAACCTGGATAAGTGCTGTACTGGTTCTCAAAGGGGCACTTGGAGAAAGCAGTGCTGGGCAGGCTCAGAGGAGCAGAGGAAGAGGGACTCCAGCCTGACTCCTGCCAGGCTGCGGTCCTTGATGCAGGGACCAGGAGCATGTAAGGGTCACAGGGGAAGTGGCTCAGGGAACAGGAGGCAGTAGAGGGGGAGAGCAGGACAAGCCTGCTACCAGAGGGTGCCTGGGCCAGGACCCAGAGTAGTGAGTGGGCCTGGGTCCTCCCTCTTCTTCTTCAGACAACACCCAAGCCACACAGAAGAGTGGCTTTACAAACTGTGGCTTGCTCCTTAGGTGAGGAGCTAGACTCTGGGGCTACAGCTGTCCATGGCTGCAGCTGTACAGACTGAGGACTGCTAATACCACAGGAAGGTGGGGGTGAGAGACCAGTGTAGTGGGCACTGATGGAGGGCAGTATACTGAAAAGGACACTGTGCTCCTGGGAGCTACGTGGTTCCAGAATGAGAGCATGCGGCAACAGTGGGTGAGACAACAGCCAGAAGGGATGCAGTGTGACCAGCAGGAGATGCTGTGGCAGTGAGTCCCAGTCCAATACCCTAGTTTGGCCAGCCTCAAACTGCGGGGTAGGGCACACAGGAGGTGCTGGCTTAGATTGGCTGGAGTCCAAGCCCAGAGCCTATCCCTGAGCTCCAAAGCCTGGGTGGTGAGGCTCCAGTTTTGGTTTCAGCCCCAGGCAGGCTCCCTGGCCATGGGTGAAGCCTTTGAACTTTAGCTCCCCTGCCTGGGGTTGGTGGGGCTTAATTTTGCAGGTTTTGCATCCCCTCCTCTCTCCCCAGGGCAGTGGGACTTACTTAGGCTCCAATTTGCACCCCGCTCCTGGGATCGTGCAGTAATTTTCATTGTCAGATGGGGGCCATGGCACAATGAAGTTTGGTGTTCCATGGTCTCAAAAAGTTTAAGAAACACTGCCCTAGATTACCCATGGTGAAAGCAACCTTCACAAACTAGAAAACAGCGGAAACGATAGAGATACATCTGCAGCCACACTCCTCCATACATGATATCAGCACCCCAAAGCTCTGCTCTGAGAGCATCTTCGACTTGGACATTCCCTCACAACAAGACAATTCTTCATAGCTGGGATTTATGATTGCTTAGTCCTTAAAGTAAAGCATGCACTCAAGGAAGCAGTGGTCTTTTCACCATAATATGTGGACAAGTAGCAAAGGACATTAATTTAGCTAAGAACACACCACAATAGCTTTCAGCCTGTGAAATACTTCTTTCCTAGCTCCTGGGTATGGCATCAGTCTACTTGTATTATTAGGCAGTGACTGACAGCATGCCACAAAACAGGGCACTGTTCCAAGCTGTACATTTCCTTCAAACACATGCATTTAGAATATGCAAAAGCAATGGAATGTCTAGTTAACGTTCAGACCACCTCTCAGAGTTTCACAGGAGGATTCTTTATTGCAGAGTTTAGTAGCATTTAAAATAGGGGCAGGGACAGGAATTTAATTTTCACTGCATTTTTTTTGAAGGGGGCATTAAAAACTGCCAGTGCTGGTATTGAGTAGATAAGATTCCTGGTGGCTTCAAAAGTGTCCTGAGTGGAAGGGAGATCCAGGTCCTCCTTCAGTACTCCACACACAAGGGAAACTATTGAGCCCAGACTCGAGGTCTCATCCTCAGGGCCAAAGTCGATGGTGTACAGGGCCAGAGCTGCCACTCTCTTTGTGGTGTCCTGACAAGGGATGTATTGAGGCACAGGGTTACTGGTATTCCAGGCTGGAGAGTGGCCTGTGTCCAACCTGGATCTCTAGTATGGCACCAGTGAGCCAACCTTGCAGGTCAAGAAATGGTACCGGTGCTCCTCGTGTTCCTCTTTCCTTGGAGCCCATGAGTACCACATAGAGGCTGGCACTCTGTGCACCAAAGAGGCTGGTGCCAGATCCAACACTCGGGAGGAAGCACCCAAGGAAGAAAAAATAATGCCAATGCAAAACTATTGCCTACTAACTATCTACTATAAGAACAACTAACACTTAACTAACTTTATACAGGAAAAAGAGGAAAAACAGCTAGACTTGTATTGCAAGGCAAAAGAACAAGCACTTCAATGACCGTCACTGTAGCTGTATCAACCCCAGTTAAAATGGTGTAAAATACTATGTGGACGTGGTTATTTTGGTTTGAATGGCTTATTTCAGTTTATTTTAAGCCAGTTCCCAACTGACTTAAGCTACACTGAGGTAAGCTTTTTTAACAGGTGTCAGTCGGCAGAGGCCTATATACCATGTCACAGAGGTGCCACTCCAGGAAGCTCCACAACTGAACCAATGGATACCGCTAGGGGAAAAACCTTCTGATGATCATTCATGCGTCATGCACACACACCTACTGGAAGGCACGTACTGAAACACACACAAGCAATCACTCGAATTATTTTTACCCTTTGTTATAAATGCAAAGACAAACACAAATCCAGATAAAGTTGTACAGAAATGTAACTAAATATTTTAGCAGATTTTTAGGCAGTCAAAACTGCTACACGTGTGTTTCAGTCTACTGTACTTAGGGCTTCTCCACACAGAGAACAGCAGAGGTTTAACAAAAGGGTGATTTTAAACTGATTTAATTAAAACAGGTGCAAACCCCTTTGTTCAACAGTGGCTTATTTCAGTGTAGCTTAAGTTGGCTTAAAATAAACTGAAATAAGCCACTGAAACTAAAATAAGCACATCCACATAGAATTTTACATCATTTTAACTGAGGCATGGTCTACAATTACAACTTCGGTTAATGTAGCTACAGAGCTCAGGGTCTGAAATATCCACACCTGAGTGCCTTAGTGCTATTGCTGAGCCTCAGTAGCGTAGACATGGCCTAAATCAGTTAAGCAGCACAGTTTTCTCATGTATATAGGGCCCAACACTTGACCACTACCTTACATGAGTAGAAGTGTGAGCATTCGAGTTCTTGCACTATTAAATTCCCAATGCACTGAAAGGCAAACAATACTCTTGGTAACCTTACACTAATCCACTGCGACCAAAATTTAACAAATCTATTCTCCTCTAGCTGCATCCATAGTGAGCTGCAATGCAAAACATATTGGTGCATTTTCAGAAAGACTTGGTTTTTTACACTGCCTGTACATGTGCGTGCTCCTCTAAGCCACAGATACTGCTTTGTATCTGTATTTATACTTAACTGGATCTTGGTACTAAAATGGGGATCAGAAGCTTTCTGAATATTTTAAAGAAAAAGGATTTGCAGTTCTCTGACACAGTCATATTGGCCGTAACACAAAAAAGCTTAACTATAAAACTGTGCCAGGACCAGAAGGTATAAAATAAAATTTTCAGTTTAAGAGACATTTTCTGCTGTCAAATAGGAATAACAACTTAAGTGCCTCTCCCTGCCCAATTTCTCAGCTTGCAGTCTGGTTTATGAAAATTAATTATGAATATTCTCACTAAGAAAAGAATTATAAAGGCTTCCCAGATGTGCCTTTGAAGATCACATCATTTCAGTGTTGAAGTATCAACCAGAACAAAATAAAACATGTTTACTCTTGGAACTATTGCCATACTTTGAAATCTGTTTGTTTGGTTTTTATTTGTCATAAATTTGGATAAAGAGGATTTTTCTGCACAATATGCTGTTTTGGAGTTTCATTTTTTATTTTAAAATGTACATATACAATGGGCTTGGTGAAAAGAAAATAAAGAAGGGCATTCACTCCTAAGTTAGATAATTTTCCTAGTTCTAGCTCCAAAGCTCAATAACTATTTTTGTATTTTATTCAAACAATAAAACATAGAAGGGGTTCTTCGCACCATTCTCCAACCAGTACCAGGAGTCAATATAACTTGCTTGCATATACTCCTATCTCTCACGCAAAATAAACTTTTTCTTACGGACAATCCCTATAAATAAACATAAAATTTAAATGTTAAAAGGAAAACTGAAACAAAATGAATGCCCAGATTCACTATAATCTGTGTCATTTTTGGCCCACTTTGATCAAGGCAAAAAAAACGCTGCTTAAAAAAAGGTCAAACTCCAAATCTTATAAAAACTACAAAACACATTTTTGAAATAAAACATCTCCCTTGTCTAGAAAGAAAGGGTTGTATACAAGAATAAAGTAAAGCTGAAGGGCAGAAAGGCTTTGAAACATCCATTCAGCACTCAAGTGTCTGAAGCAAGTAGAGCACTTCACTTTTTAAGTTAAAAAAAAAGCAATATATATATATTCATTCTTTAGACTCAACATTTGCAAAGTGTTTGACTTCAAACTTCAATATTTTATATAAGAATTGTTGCCCTAATTTAAATACATTATATTGTAACAAGGATTCTCTCTCTCTGCTCACGTATACACAAACACACGTTGTTCTCTTGATTAGCAAAAGCTTAGTATTCGCTGTTTCTTCCAATATAAAGCCATCAAACGCCACATTAGTTGTTCTGCATGAGAATATGCATGCACACACTTCTACTTCCTTTGAGAAGTACAGACTAGCATTCTGAATTACCAAATTAATAAACTATGGTTGGACCTCATCGTTTTTGGTTCCAATGAACATCTCAGAAGATCTGCAAGAACAAATGTGCCAAGAAAATGCATTGTCGTGATCCACTAAACTGCACAGAATGCACCTTCATTAGGAATGATGACTGATGAGAGTAAAATGTGAAATGTGCTGGTACAAACATCCAAATTAACAATAGAAAGCTAAGTGTTTTGAGCTATTCAGTTACTGAATGGCTTCGGCCAAACTCTTGAGGACTTTTCTAGTGTTCATTATTTTTGTTTCTTCTTTTCTCTTCAGACCTATTATTGACTGGCTCTGGAAAAACAATAGCACGCAGGAAGTTGCAAGACAAAAGCCCTTTCAGCATTCTTTAATACTACCATGGTAAACTTTTACATTGTAACACAGGCTTGTGCATCATTGATAGATCAAAATGCCTAATGCACATCTTAATAAGAACCCATTTAAAGTTACAAACTCTCCTTCTGAATACTAAGAAATTGCCATGTCTCAAATATGAGAGGGAAAACTCACTAATGCCGCAGTACTTGCTATGTTACTTTCAAAATCTAAAGGCCTGATGCAAACTTTATTTTCTTACGATATCTTTTGAAGTGATTTTTGATGAGTGTTTGCTCTTCCTGATGCTCCTTTGTTATTGCTGAGATTTCCCAATCTACATATTTTTGCCATTTTTATGGATTGACAATTGGCATCACATCATAATCCGTATCTATTATGAGCTCAAACAAAAATCAGGATGCACTCAGATTAATTAATCCATTTCCCTTTTACACAAAAGAGATGAAGTAAAAGGCATATTTAAATAATGTTACAGTTAGAGCTGACTGGAGAATTGATTTTATTTAATGACAACTTTCAAAGTTTGCTTTCATTCTATACTGGAAGAAAAACCCCTCAAAATGTGTTTCTGAAGTGAAATTCTGTCAGAAAGGTCAGGACTTCTACTCCCTTTCTCGTAGAGTACGTCTAGACGTCAAAAAAGCCTCTTTCAAAAAAGAGCACCTAGATTGCACTAAGCGGATTGAAAAAGCGATCCACTTTTTTGAAAAAGAGTTTCCAGACTGCCTGGACGCTCTGTCAAAAAAAGGGCACCTGGAAGCACTTTTTCCAGGACACGGGGGCAGCCTTTACTTCCAGGTCCTGCAGCATGCTCTTTGCAGAGACGCGTGCTTTAAGGGACCCCCCTGAACAGCCAATCCTCTGCTCCTGCAGCTGTCTTGCCTGCCTCCTAGAGGAACAGCAAAGCTTCTGCAGTGCTTGCTTTGAGAGCCCTGTTTTCTGGGACACCACAGCATTTTTTTTCCTGCTCTGAATTGTTTTTTTGCCATGGAGCCGGAGCTGCCCTGGGCAGGCAATGACCCCACACTGTAGTGCTTCAATTTTTGCTGCAACTCTATGGCTGTGTCTAGACTACATGCCTCTGTTGTCAGAGGCATGTAGATTAGACACATAGGCAAAGGCAAATGAAGCCGCGATTTAAATGATCGCGGCTTCATTTAAATTTACATGGCTGCTGCGCTGAGCCAACAAACAGCTAATCAGCTGTTTGTCCGCTCAGCGTGCTAGTCTGGACGCTCCCCTGCCGACATCAAAACCCTTTGTCAGCAGCCCCGTTATTCCTCATGGGATGTTTACCAGGGCTGCCGACAAAGGGCTTTGATGTCAACAGGGGAGCGTCCAGACTAGCGCGCTGAGCGGACAAACAGCTGATCATCTGTTTGTCGGCTCAGCGCAGCAGCCATGTAAATTTAAATGAAGCCGCGATCATTTAAATCGCGGCTTCATTTGCCTTTGCCAAAACAACAAATCTACATGGCTCCGTCGACGGAGCCATGTAGTTTAGACGTACCCTATGAGACCTTCATGGTGTTCATGCAAGGTCTGGATTCTCAACCCAGCCTTCAGCCACTCGTTCGGGCTGCAGCAACACTGTTCTTGCCACCGAACTTCTTCCATGAGAGGCGATTTTGGAGGCTGGAGACAAGTTCAGACTGGTGAGACCGGCTTGTCATGGAGCGGTGGGACGACCAGGCTTGGCTCTGAAACTTCAGGATGTGTAAGGCCACCTTCCAGTAGCTGTGTACCTGGCTCGCCCCCGCCCTGCAATGAAAGGATAACCACCTGCGCACTGGAAGCTGGCCACCCCGCTACCATTCGGTAGGACACCAGTTTGGCATGGGGAGATCTACTGTTGGTGCCATGTTGATGGAGGTAAGTCCTTCTGGGGGGGACAGTCCATGCGAGGTAAGGGGAGTGTAACAGGAAAGGGCAGGGGAGCAATGGAGTGGGAGTGGGGGAGAGCTCCTGGCCTCGCCCTGCCCTACTGCTGGGAGCGGCCACCTACGGGGGGTTCCTGGGGTCTTTGGGAGGGGAGGGGGCACCTCCAAAGGACTTGGGCAACCCCTCTAACTTCCTATTCTGTGTGTTTGTATGTGTCTATTTCTGCTTGTGGTGAGGGCCATCAACTCAGAACTGCTGAACAGAACTGTCTGCCTCGGAGACCTAGATACCATCATGGCAGGCTTTGCTGGGCTGGGATTCCCAAACTGTGGAGGAGCTCTTGATGGAACTCACATCCCAATCCGTGCACTGCCCCATTGAGCAGCCCAGTATATCAACAGAAAAGGGTACTTCTCCATGGTGCTGCAGGTGCTGGTTGACGACTGTGGACAATTCACTGATATTTGTGTGGGGTAGTCGGGCCGGGCACATGATGCTCAGATTCTCAGAAATTCCTACCTTTATCGCAGGCTGCAGGCTGGAACATTCTTCCCGCAGTGAAACTTTCCTGTTGGGGACGTGGAGATGCCAATCTGCATTGTGGCCGGTGCGGCGTACCCCCTCATGCCCTGGCTCATGAAGCCATACACTGGGCACCTGAACACGAGCAGGGAACAATTTAACGTGCACCTGACCCGGGTGTGCTTGCAGGCTGAATACGCCTTTGGCTGGCTGAAGGGAAGGTTTAGGTGCCTGCTCACTCGCCTCGACATGGGGGAATGCAATATTCCTGAGGTGATGGCTGCGTGTTGCGTGCTCCACAACCTGGTGAAGAGCAAAGGGGAGGCCTTCCTCCCAGGGTGGGGGATATGGGCTGATGTGGAGGCAAGGCGGTTCCAGCAGCCCCAGACAACTGCCATCCGCCAAGCACATCAGGTGGGGGTCTGTAACCGGGAATAGCCTGAGATACGGACAGGAGCAGGAGCCCAATGACTCCCAGGGTCTCCCCAATGGGGCCTGTTGGCCTGGACCCCCCGCCCCAAGACCTTTCTTCCCACAACCCATCTCTGAACCAGTCTCCGGACAGTTAACACATACACACCCCTGGTTTTATATCAAAAACGTTATGTTTATTAACAAACAACGTGCAAAGAAATAACTTTTTGTAACAAAATAAAACTGTGCAAAATGTTTTCAAAAATACACTTTCTTGTTAAACTAGCAAAGTCTTTTTAAAACTGGGGAGGATGGGGGATGTAAACCTGGAGGAGGGAGGGAGGGAGGACGGTTTAGGTCTCAGGGTGTCGCCTGGCCCACAAAAGTCTGCTGCCTTGGGTCCATGGCCCTAAATGTCCTCAGGGTTGAGTGGGGCCTGGGATAGTGTGGGGGGGGGCTGCAGCAGGATCTGCGCTAGCAGGAGCTGGAGGGGGGGCAGGGGGTGATGGGGATGATGAGGAGACAGGGGCTGAGGGGGAGGAAGGAGGGGTAGAGGGAGTTTGAGCAGGAGGAGTGGCAATAGGGACAGGACCTGGGACACCCAGGGCCTCTTGGATATTCCCACATATTGCCGTCCACTGTGGGAGGAAATCCTCCAGCAAGCGGTTGTGCCACCGAGCCTCTTCCCGTGCCCCTTCTGCCATGGTCTCCTCCATCCTTTCAAGGGCCTCTACTTGCCTCCACATGAGGTCACTGTAGACCCGCCATACCTGCAGCTTCCGTGAGACTGGGTGGGTGGTGGCACGGGTGTTGCACGGTGTTCTGATCCAGCAGGTCCGGCTGTGGAGAAGAGGGTGAAGTGATCAGTTTTATGAATGCACGCACTGTCCCTGCTTGTGATCAGTAAGTAAGTCCTTAGAACAAGGGATGGGAATGTTCTCACTGCAAGCCCACATCTGGCCTGGCCAGCAGCACCAGCCTCACAGGGCCCCAAGGTGGCTAGGGCAATGTCCCACCACCGCCCAACCCCACCATGGCCATACAACCCAGGGAAGTGTCCAGCCACAGTGAGTCACAAGACATAGGACAAGGACCTGGAGCAGGTTGGGTCTCCTAGGGCCCCGACCCACACACCCACCTCCTGCCCATGGCAGCACTGTCTGCCAGGAGTGATTGTTGTGTCGCTAGTGCATACATGCCCAAGTGCTAGGTATGACACTTGAGGTGGTCTGTGTGCTGTCGTGCGTGCACCCTTGTGACCAGCCTGCTTCCCGCAGTTTCTGACAGGGGGAGGACAGCCCTCTCTGGGGTCAGACATATGTGGGGCCTTCCCTGAGCTGTGAGCAGCTGCCCATGTGGGCCCTGGGAATGAACATGCTTGCACATGACAGAGAGGTGCAAGCTGTCCAGGAATAGCATGATATCTGCAGATCGGCCCGCATCCCCTGTGCTCCCACCTCCTCCGTTCTGTGTGTGTGACCCTGACCGCACTCACCTGATGTTCCCTCACTAGCTTCAGAGGATGCCTCATGCCTTCCAGGCTCAGGGTGACCAGACTCCGGTTGGGGTCCTCCTCCTCCTCTTCATCCTACAGCTGCTCCTCTGGGTTGTCCTCAGCCCCCTCCTAGCACTGCTGCACCAGTATCTGCAACCCGGACTGGACAAGAACCAGGGCAGAGAGGAGTTCCCTACCACCCAGGTTTCTGTCCAGCTCCTGGAAATACACGCAGTGGTGAGGTGCTTCCCCCGAGGTGGAGCTGCGCTCGCGGGCCCTGGCATAGCCCTGCCTCAATTCCTTTACCTTGGCCCCCACCTGGTCTAAGGTTCTTGGGTGGTGTCCTTTTTTTGGCCAGCCCCTCGGCCATGCGAGCGTAAATGTCTGCACTGCGGTGTCGGGAGTGCAGAGCCTGCAGCGATTCCGCCTCTCCCCAAAGTTCTAAAATTGTCAGGACCTCTGGCCCTGACCAGGCTGGAGCTTGCCTCTTGGTGCCTTTAGAAGCCTCGTGGGATGGCTCCCTGGAACGTCCTTGGGGATCTCGGGGGTCTTGGGCTTGTGCCATGCTTCTTTGGCAGACAGGCAGGCAGAGCCGTGTGGTCAGAGGCTTCCTCTGGCTGCCTACCTTCCACAATGGCTGCCCAGGGTGCCTGTGCCTTTAAGAAATGGCCAAAGACAGGAACAATAGAGGTTCTTTCTGCAGATGGAGTGTCCACCAGGGCCTTTCCCTGGAGGCCTGTTTAAAAAAAGAAAAAGTGTCCGCGCACACCTTTTTTCGAGAGAACTCTGTCGAAAAAGACACGTTATTCCGCGTAAAATTAAGTTTACCACTGTCGACAAAACTGCCATGTTCTTTCGATTTATTGTCAAAAGAATGTGGCAGTAGTGTAGATGCGGGGGAAGTTTTTTCAAAAAAAGGCTACTTTTCTTTTAAAAACTGTGTAGTCTAGACACATCCTTAGTGACTAGCGTTCATTCACTGTGGACCTCAGAAACTATCCCATCAAACACTTTCTGAAAATGGATACATTTTGATGAAACAACATTACTCACCAAACAAAATGTTTCATCACAAATTTTCTGACTAGCTCTAGTCTCAATTTAATCAAGAACAACAAATCCAGGAAACCCTAAATTAAGGTTATCACAAAGCTATTCTGTCATGCCAAAAAGGAGAAAACCACAATATCCTAAACTAGTATTGGTATAATCAGTTATTATAGAGCACCCATCAGAGTAATTTTGATGCAGCTGAGAGCAAAGTACCATATACAATACAGGCTCCTGCACTTCAATCTTGTCTATGCAGGAATACCCTTGCATTCTGCACACAGCAGCTTTCGAAATCCGGGGCCTTAGCTTGTCCTAGTTTTTTGGTTTATATTATATTTAAAAATGCCATTATTTATACTTGCATTTTAAACTGTTTAATACCCTCATGAAATCTCAAAAATGTCATTCCTCACAAATACAATTATTTTATTTCTTTCCCCGGGTGTTTCTGTTATAAATTAACATGATTTTCTATTCAATTTCTTTTTTGTTGCTCTAGTAGCATCAACACAATGATAGTGTAGCTTGCCAGGAGAGAGTGGGGGATTTTGTTCGTTTGTTTTGATAACTTGTCCTCCCTATGTAAATATACCCTCTATTTGGTCTGCAACACAAAGCCATAAAGCAGGGTAGGTCCTACATTAAACACTGATTTGTGTCCTTGTTTCTTGGCAACAAGGTAGTGATTATTTTTTTCTGGAAAGGGTAAGATTAGATACAATGAAAGAACTATTAACACTGTCAAGGTCTTGTGGACCCAGGTACTAGTCAAAGGAAGTAAGAAAGGAGCCCATAAGGCATGTCATACATCTAAAGGCCAAGCTCAACCGTTTTGAGTAATTACTTACTCGATGAATTGCCCCATTGACTTCAAAGGGACCAATGGTGGAGCAGGGTGCTATTCCAATTGAATAAGGGCATCTGCTCTATACATACACTAGTAGGTCCCTAAACTATAATTCCAAAATCAGGATGCATTTTTTTGTTCTGGGTTTTTTAAATGTCATTGGTGGTTGTGGTTTGGTTTGTTCTAAGGAGAAAAGCCTGACAGAAAATGTTATGAAATAAGAACCAAACAATAATCAAATATAAAATGCCATAACGCAGCATAACAAAGATTATATTTCATAGGGAAAACAAAGTATAACAAAGAATAAAAATTTGCTACAGCACATTTCACTGCTGCTTCCTGTTAGCTGGAACGCTGAGTCACATGCAAGTTCCTTTGGTTCAGTCCTTGAAGGATGGGGGAGAGCAAGCAGAAGCAATATGTTTGTTAAGAGACAAATAAGTATTTATTCCTCCAAATTAAAAACTATTTAACAGCAACTGGTGAACAACAAAATGGCATAGCAACATGAACTTTGCTTCAATAAATATGATGTTCTTTAAAGAGAGGGAAAAGTGTGGGAGGGGAATGGTTGATCCTGAGAATGCAAATGGAGCTGTGGGTAGGAATGTAACACATGTTCAGGTTAAGAAAATAAATCCACATTCAGAAGAGGCATGAGGCCAAGAAAAAAAAAGTTCTCTCAGTGAGGTAGGCAAAAATATAATCCACCTGATGTCTCTGCCCTGAGACCCCTCATGTTACATACAGATCAAAAAGTGATGTTCCCAACCAATACATTTATGTTACAATTAAGAGGCGCGGTGTGTGCTTCCACATAACATGTTTAAGTGAATTATAGTCACCTGTTTCAAATAATATACAAGAACGAGAGCAAAATGAATGGTTAGATCTCCATCCTCTTTCCTAAGAATGAGTGAGTCTATCGGAGGGGAGTATATTTCCCTCCTAAAGCATGCACATCATTCTCATGGGAATGGAAAAAAATAAACATAAAAGCATGACTGTGATTTGCTATAATCAGCTTTCATGCTGAGTATATATCCAGGTAGAGTCAGGAACTACTCCTCCAGAAAAGTCTGATATAGCCAGAATGTATTGGTTTCTTTGGAAATTACTAAATGCTCTACCTAAAACTGCAGACACATTGTGACACCAGTGCATGTGTTAATTGAGTACTTCCTGCTATTTTGCTGCATGGAGCAGATTTTCAGAGACATCTGCAGCTGAGCTTGTCAGCAGCTAAGCAGCTAAGTCTTGTCAATATGAGGATGTACAGTAGGGAAAGGGATTTGGAAAGGAGAGAAGTCCTTCACCCAGAAGATTACTATTGCTACTTTCACACAAACACGTAGGCTGTGTCTACACTGGGCCACTTATTCCAGAAAATCAGCCGCTTTTCTGGAATAAGCTGCGAGCTGTCTACACTGGCCCTTGAATTTCCGGAAAAGCAACAATGCTCTACTGTACAAAATCAGCCGCTACTCCAGAAAAACTATTCTGATCCCGTTTGGGCATAAGTCCTTATTCCGGAACACTGTTCTGGAAAAGGGCCAGTGTAGACAGCCCAGTAGTCTTTTCCGGAAAAAAGCCCCGATCGCGAAAATGGCGATCGGGGCTCTTTTCCGGAAAAGCGCGTCTACATTGGCCACAGACGCTTTTCCGGAAAAAGGGCTTTTCCGGAAAAGCAGCCTGCCAATGTAGACGCTCCTTTTCCGGAAAAATTGAAAACAAAATAGTATTCCGTTTTAAGCATTTCCGGAAATTCATGCCAGTGTAGACACAGCCATGCAGTATCCAGAATTCAATGCATACGCCCTCATTGATTCAGCTACTTTCAACACAATGCAAGGGGAATTAATCAGATATCTTCTTTGTAAGCAGTTAGAGAAATAATTTTTCTCAGTTCACATACACCACAATGGAGAGAGACTCTTCAAAAATACTCCAGAAAGGTAAGAAGCCCAAAGCTAAATCAGTTTTCTAAACATCACTGCTAATTGAGTAAATGGTACTCTTTACTCTCAGTCACCCTGAATCAATGCCAGTCCATGATGCTAGGAAGTACTTTTGCTGAGGAATATTCTGCCTGCATGTAAGAATAAAACTGAGCTTGTGACTCCTTATTTAAAGATTCCACAGAACTGCACATAAAAGAATAATCAGGAGAGCAGCTGTCATAAGTATACTGCAGCAATTAAACAGAAGTGCTTAGAGGTCTTTCCCTCCCATCATAATATAAGCATGCATCACTGTTAAAAATGGAAGAAAGGAGAAAAGGATTACAGGCAGTCCCCGGGTTACGTACAAGATAGGGACTGTAGGTTTGTTCTTAAGTTGAATCTGTATGTAAGTCGGAACTGGCGTCAGCCGCTGCTGAAACTGATCAGTTTCAACCGCGGCTGAATCTGGATGCCAGTTCTGACTTACATACAGATTCAACTTAAGAAACCCAGGCGTCCCCAAGTCAGCTGCTGCTGAAACTGATCAGCGGCTGATTCCAGGAAGCCCGGGGCAGAGCAACTCTGCCTGG
Source organism: Pelodiscus sinensis (assembly GCF_052426305.1). NCBI lineage: Eukaryota > Metazoa > Chordata > Testudines > Trionychidae > Pelodiscus > Pelodiscus sinensis. The sequence goes on from NC_143053.1 coordinate 155,358,825, forward strand.
GGCTTCCTATAGTCAGCCGCTGGTCAGTTTCAGCAGCAGCTGACTTGGGGACGCCTGGGGCAGAGCAGCTAGGGTGCTGCTGGGTTGCTTCAGTAGCGCGGCTCCTCAGCTCTACTGGAGCAACCCAGCTGCACCCCTGCTGCTCTGCCCCAGGCGTCCTGATTCAGCCGCTGCTGAAACTGACCAGCAGCGGCTGAATCAGGACGCCTGGGGCAGAGCAGCTGGGGTGCTGCCGGGTTGGTCCGGAGCGCCGCTGCGGGACCAACCCGGCAGCCCCCAGCTGCTCTACCCCAGGGGTAGGCAAGAAAAGCCTGGTCTGCTGGGGGGGGGGCACTAGCTGCACCCCCCGCCCCAGCAGACCAGGGGGGACAGGAGCAAAGCCGCGGAGCATGCCCGCAGCGGGACAGCCCGGGCGCGCTTGGGCTGTCCCGCTGTGGGCGTGCTCCAAGGCTTTGCTCCCCGTCTCCCTGCAGACCAGGGAGACGGAGAGCAGTCCCTTCTCCCGGTCTCCCTGGACTGCTGGGGGGGTCCAGCAAAGCCGCTGGACCCCCCCAGCAGACTAGGGACACCAGACCAAAGCCGCCGCCTGGGCGGCTTTGCTCGTTTGCCCGGGAGCAAAGCTGCCCTGGCGGGGGGAGTCCCGCTGCCTGGGCAGCTTTGCTCCGGGCCAAACGAGCAAAGCCGCCCAGGCAGAGGGACTCCCCCCGCCTGGGCGGCTTTGCTCAGGTGTCCCTGGTCTGCTGGGGGGCTCCAGCGGCTTTGCTGGACCCCCCCCAGCAGACCAGGGAGACCGGGAGAAGCTTTTCTCGCCCTGGAGGACACGGGTGGCGATCCGCCGCCCGTGAGCTCCGCGGCGAGAAAAGCCCCGTTCGTAAGTGCGGATCCGACATAAGTCGGATCCGCGTAGGTCGGGGACTGCCTATATCTAATTTTTTTTCATATCCATCACAATATATTTCAACCCACTGTTAGCAAGAATTCTCTCTTGCTCATCCCCTCTACTCAGTTACAACATGAAAAGAGCCTGAAACTTTTTGATCTTTTCAGTCCAGTAAATAATGAAAAGCTAAACTATGCCACAGTCTTTGTAGTGGACTACAGGTTGGACCTCCCTCATCCAGCAACCCTGGGAGGGGATTTGCCAGACCAGGGGAGGTCCCTCCCAACATGGCCCGTGCTGTCCGGATGCCCCCAGCTAGTGCTCCAGCCTAGCCCCACTGCTGCTTGCCCAGCTGTGGTTGCCGCCAGGGCAGAGTACTGTGGCCATCGCTGCCGTCCCCAAGCTCCACAGCCAGGGCCAGAGCTCTGTGGCTGACGTTGCTGGGCCCCCGCTACTGCCTAGCTGCAGGGGCCAGAACTCCCTGCTGCACCGCCCACCGGGCCCTCCATACCCTGCTCCCTGGCTCCCAACTGAGTCTCCGCACCCAGTCCAGATGTTGCCAGACCAGAGAGTCCCAGTTACGGAAGCTACAACCTCTACTATTTTGTAATTAATTTTCAGTGTAATACCTGAGACAATGTAAATGGGATTTCGGTCTACACTATTCTTTCTCTTACCATCCCTCCCCTTCACATTCACCCCATTCACCTTCTGGGAAAGAATATGTCCCAACAATAAATTCTGAATTCTCTTCCTGGAACACTCCCTTTTGCCACTGTCTTAATTCCTCAGTTTTTGTTATTGTTCATCATTATAGGCTCTTCCCCTCCTCCAACATTGTGCCGTTTCTCCATATGCCAACCACTCTTGGTTTAATGGTTTTGCCACAAGATAAATAAGTGCACTACATAGGAAAAAGCAAATCCCTGATTTGGCACGTGCATAAATGTACTGTTTTAAAACAAAATGCAATTGCAATTTATTTTTATCTTATTTGGAGAATCTTGCTTGTTATGTTAAATACACACCAACATTTACCAATAAAAGACAAAGAACTATACATTTTAAATAGTTCAATGGATAATTTCCTGAATATTTGAAACTGGGTAGGGTTTTTTTTTTTTTCTTTCACATCAGGTCATCATAGACAGAAAGTTGCTATGATCAGCTAATGGAGTGAGTATCCAATCTCCTACTTTCTGGCACTACAGTGAGGACTGGAGGAAAGTCTTCCAAGCCACTGTAACTAAGGCTGTGTTACTTCTATATGAGCAGACTGACTTAACTCCTTTTTAATATAAATCCTTAATCCTCTTCTTCTCTGCATCAAAATTTAGCTTGTTAAATGTGACAAACAATGTCATGAAAAATCACACGTGCCCTTCATTTTTTGGCTTCTTCATGATTTATAGAAAAAAAATTCCCTTTCCCAAAAATACTTAGGGTGGGAGCAGGTTCTGCCTGTTGCTTGGGGGGACTTGTGGGTTCATTTGATTTGGGAGGTTTTTTGTTTTGTTTATTTAAAGAAATTCAGGTTTGGTCTACCTAGGACACCTTTTTGGCACCTGAAAATTAATTAAATGAGAACATCACAAAAGTCAAGAGACTGAAAGTTGAGCACTCAAAAGAGGAGGAGATTTTTATTCTGTCAGTTTAAAACTATTTTTTGTTAACACAGCTCTAATGACTGGTGAGCATTTTAGTTAAAGGCTGTCTTTGTTCAAGATAAAGTATCCTCAACTCTTCTTCAATTAAGATAAAAAAATGCAAGAGATCCTTCAGCAAAACCAAGTAATTTGATATTCCTGAAATTTCTTAGGTAATAAAAAAGCACTAGGAATAACCTATAAAATAAAAACAAACAAAATGCTTGTTTACTCTTTATACATCATAAACCAGAAAAAGATAGGTCAAACTCAACTTTAAAAAATTATTTGCAGGATTCCGTTAATATTAGGAGAACTAGCATACATACATAAATCTGTTCCTCACCCTGTCTTATTAAAAGGTAGAATTCTCATATACTGAAAGGCCTGACTCCTGTTTTACATCTGGGAGAAGGGTGATCCCTTAACAAGAGACATTTCACCTTACTAGGAACTGGCTTTAGAAGAGAACCCAAACTGGCTTTAGAAGAGAACATTATATATACATATATATATATATCACCATAACATTGCAGGCTCAGCACTTTAAGATGCCACCTCTACACTGCAATGCAGTGGTTAGCAATTAACAGGCTGTTTACCACTGTTATTCTGTGTTCCGAGGCTGAACTGTAGGGAGTTGTAGAGATGCCCTAGTTACTGCAGCAATATTGTACTTCCTTTGAAGCTCACAATGTAACTCGAGCTGCTCTACAATTCTCTCTTTTCTACCAGCTTTCCAGCCTGTTGAGAAATGGAACCAGCATGATGGCCCTAACTCGGGCACAGAAGCTTTGTTTTCTCACTACAAATTTTTCCTTTACTCAGGCTCAGAATTGAAACCAAACCTTCACTGTAAGTTCAAGAAAGCTTGTGTAACTCCCTCCTACCTCTTTTTACTTCTTTTTTTTTTCATTTTGCTCTGCATTTCCTGATTCCATACAAGATAGCCAAAATATTGCAAGGCAGGCAGCTAGGAACCACAGGAAATCTTGAGAAAAAGCCTGTTCTTCTGAGGTTTCTGGATTTCTGTGAAGGTGCTTGGATACTTTAGGTATTGTTTGGATACTTTTCCAACTCAATTACCAAACTTTTTAAAGGTTCAAACATCATTAGATTTTATCAGAGTCCAGGCAGCTAACCTAAACCCAACACAGTTGTACTGCTATTTACACTGGCATTACATGTGAATTTGCTATATCTGCACCAATATTATCTTTTTTTAAGAGCACTGTTCAAAATGTAATGGGTGTTTTAATTACTTTAATTTTATTTTATAAAGCAATCACTGTTTCCAAATGCTTGGCAGTCATCTCCTTTACAAAGTGAAAAAGATACATTTATCATGACCTCTTTTCTGCACCAGTATTTTGCACATTGCCTATTACTTGTGCTGAAATAAAATATCCGCACTGAAAATGTTATTTTGCTCCCAGTGGTTGAAAATGGCTTCAATCTTCAGCAGCTGGTGCAGGAATTCATTGGCCTGACTCACAGTATCTAGTATTCTTAGAGGATAAAATCAACTTCTGGACTCATGCTTTTTTGTCATAAAGGAGCCAAGACTTAATAACGGACTTCCAAGGTCTGAAGCTTGGGATTTTAATTCCTCTCCATTTACTAATTGGATTTTAATGAAATGTACTTTTCATTGGAAAAAGAGATACATTGTATTTTAAAAGCTGCTGGTACTGAGGCAAACGTTTGCAAACTTGCGTGGCTATATATATGCAAATAAAAAGCATCTGACTATCCCATCAACTTCAATGTGATATATCCACACTCAGCTATAAATAACAGGGATATTAGCATATAGTCAAGTAAACAATATCAGAAGCCGCAAGGGGAGGAAGCGAACGGGAGCCAGTGGCTGTGAGGAGCTGGCTGTAAGCAGTAGATCTCAAAGTGCTTTATGAAGAGATAGGTATCAGTCTCTCCATTTTGTGGATGGGGAAACAAGCATGGACTGGGGAAGTGACTTGCCCAAGATCATCAAGCTGGCCAATAACTGAGCCAGAAACAGAATCCTGGTCTCTTGAATCCAGTCCAGTATTTAAGCCACTAATCCACTGTGCCACCCTCAAGAAAAAAAAGCTTATTCATGGATTATGTATCCACATCTACTTGGTTTACAAAGACAGCAATGGGTGGGGCACTTACTTTGGATTTTTCAGACATCCTAATTTTCATCGATGCACATCTGCAGTTGGTAAGAATTAATAACTAGGTACAAGAGTGTTGGTGCCCTTCCGCCCACCCACCCTTTTTTACTCATCGTAGGATTGGCCCAATGCATTCTGGCTTCCCTCTGTCTTATTGTCCACTCAAGAAAGCTGAGAAAGAAGTGGACCGCTGTTTCTTTACTGCCTTATTCATAGAACTTCCTAGGGGCCTGAGCCATAGGCAATTGAAATCAAGGGGAGTCTTTCAGTTGATTTCAATGAGCTTTGAACTGTATACATGCTCACATTTGCTCAGAGGAGATGATGTTAATTATTTTGTGCTTATGAAAGAATATTAACTTATTAGGGTCAATAACCCCTTAATTTTCCCACATGCTCCACTCAGACTGAGCTATCCCTATTTTCAGTGCTGAACCGAAAATGAGGGGCTCTCGAGATACCTTTTACTTTTATCTACCATATCACCTAGCTTTCCCACATCAGAAGACTGGTACCATGTTCTTAATATTTTTGTTCTTCCCAGCCAAATACAATTTTCATGACAAAAATGTTGTATAAAATAAAGATAGTAACTTATTACTGGGAGTGGGAGAGCAGCCCAGTTCACAGAAATACATACTAATAATAATTATACTGGTGGGCAGTAGTGACAGCATAATGTCTCTTCATAGGAGAAAGAAATGAGACACATTTACTACTTGAAACTGATCTACGGAAACACAGCCAACGCTCACAGGGTGACCCACTGACAACTAGGGACAGACATGAACCAGCTGCAGGAAATATGAATCAAGTTTCCTCAGACACAACATTTTTTAACTATAAAAATGGATAAGTGTGGCAAGTGCTTATTTTGAGTATGGAAACATGGTGAGAAGGCGGAAAAGCAGTTTCAATGCTTAACGTAAAGTCTCAGTCACTGGTCCACATTCAGAAGTTAAACATGACTTTACAAAACAAAACTCACATCACTGTGGTGGCAAATTCAGACTGATAATGTCAGCAGAGGCTTATTTGTATTTCTGCTGAACAAACAGGTACATTAAGAAGGCCGAGTAGAACAGCCTATCACCTATTAATTACACACATATGGAGTGAAAGGTCTTACGGCCTGATCCTGCATCAAAGTCAATGGTAGCTTTTCCATTGACTTCAGGAAGTTTAAGATGAGGCTCATAACTATGCCACCCACCTCCCAGTAAAGAAAAAAACAAATAATAAAGGTCTCACATAATTATTGTGGAAGTACTGATCAAGCCAGCCCTGCCTTTGATATTTCTTTTGAGTGGACGTTGCTTACGGATGTTAAAAAAAAAGAGTTGGCAGAGAGTGAGATACAGAAAAACGACAGCTCTCTTGTGTATCTTATTTCGACTTTAGGATGCTGTGTAGATGCACCCGTAGTGTGTGGCAAGCTAGTGTGGGGTAGATTTACACCCTCGCTCACCACAAGCTAAATATTTTTGTAGACAAGTCTCAAAGTTTTACTACAAAGTGTGTTTGACTGAGGCCTGATTCTGATCTGTCTGATATCAGTTTTACAGTGGCATAACCCAACTTATATCAGTGAATGTATGATTGTAGTCATAAATCATTTGCAAGGACTTTCTATTATTCTTTTCTTTAATAGGAATTGGTGGGGGGTTTTGTAAGACAAATGACTATTCTGTTTTTAGCATCATTGCAGATTTCAGTTCATCACCAGATTTATCATTGGTCAACACCATTCTATGCGCAGAACTTACAGTGATGTCAATAGGAATTTTGCATAAACATTATGACCCTGATTCTTTTGCAGCTTTCATACACTTATTCAGAGAAAAATTCTTCTGTTCACCTGTCACCTTCCTGGAATGCAAGGTATTTCTGTAGAGTCGGGCCAAAAAAGGGATTAAGAAATTAGAAGAAGAGGAAACAAACCAGGACTTGTGACCTAAAAATTTCTATACCTGGAACTCCTCCTCCCAAAAAGGTTCTTGTCATAAATGAGTATTATCATGGACGGAAACAAAAAAGAGATAATAAAACCCGATTGCCTATCTCACTCTCCAAATCTATCAGGACTATAGAATGCTTATCAATTAAATAATTACTCAAGGAAGAGATAGGACATTTTTGATTAGGCTGACTTCAGCTGCCAACACCACTAATGTACGGAATGACTGCCAGCCCATTTGTCATGTCAACAGTTTACAAAGATAATAACTGCTCTTCGGTATCATGCCTGGCATAACTGAGTCTGAGAGCAGGTTGCTAAAATTAAATGGAGTATGTACAAACTAAGAGCAATTCTCTAATGATTTCAACCATGAGGCAGTTTAACCAATATTGCATTCAGTTCAAGATAACCAAGGGATTTTAGCATGGAATGTAGACTATGTAATAGCCATTCGTGATCAGAAACGTCAATGTCACACCAAACACTGGAAGAGAATGCACAATACTGCAGAGTGTGTACTATCTAACCAAAATCTACATGGCTTCTACGGCTTATTGTTACAAGTGATAACTACATAACTATCATATTTACATGTTACTATAGCTCTTTGATTAAATGCTTTCTCATAGGACTGGCACAGCTCTTTTGGCTCTATCTACAGATCGGTGATTACAACAATAAAGCCATAAGCCCTTAATTGGTCGTGTATTCTTATTCAGTTATTGACTTATGCTATACAGCACAACTCTAAATGCCTACTTGCCCAAAATAGGTTATATAGGAATAATGGATTGTAAGCTAAATCAGATCCTGCAGCTCTTGAAGCCAATCATAACAGAATGTGATCTGGGAATATTTACAGACTTTACTGCCAAAGTCAGGCCGTATAAGGGCCTGTATATATGGATTTAGGATCCAACATTGAGGCTACTGGTTTTTTTTTTTAAATCTCATTTTAAATACATGAAAAACAAAGTTGAACTGTGCACATACCAGAAACAAATACTGCACACACACATGCACACATCACAAATATGTCATGAATAACTTTTAAATCAAATTCTAGGTACAATTAAAGGTATAATTGAGGTAACCATATAAGCCTCTGCTTAAGAATGGCCATATTGGGTTGGACCATCCAAGCCCAGTATCCTGTCTTCTAACAGTGACCAGTGCCAGATGCCCCATCGGGAATGAACAGAACAGATAATCATCAAGTGATCCCTCTCCTGTCACCCATTCCAGCTTCTGACAAACAGAGCTAGGGGCACCATTCCTGCCCATCCTTACTCTTCTTTATTGTCCCTAGATTGAAAGGTTTGAAGGCAGAGATAAAAGCTATTTTCAGTGAACGGCCCTTAATTCTGCTCTGTGCTTGTCCTTCCGGTATGACAGGGAATATCCGGGACCATGTTCCTCTGTAGCCAATTGTTGCTTGCCAGTACGATCCTCTTAAGTCATGATCAGTGTTCCCTGTAAGCTGAGCTCTTGGGCAGCCGCCCAGCAGATGCTCCACTAATGGGTGAGCACTTTTAAAATATGTATACATTTTCCTTTTTGTAAACTAAAAATCCCTATTAGCTAACCCTAACTCTACAAATGTTTTTAACAGCAGCTTCTCAGATCATGTCTCCACTTACTGCGAGATTGACACTGTAGCAGTCATCTTTTGAGGATCTATTTAGCATCTCCTAACGTGGCCACTGATTGCGCTATTGTCAACTCCAATATTCCACTGGGCCACAAGGAATAAGGGAAGTCCCACAGTGGAGACACCACAGAAATTCAAACTGAAGTACCTCAACTCCAGCCATGCTATTCACCTTAGTGCAGCTTTGCCCCCTAGTATTCCAGTTTTTTTCCCTATTTGTTTATTCCACGACACAGTAACACTGAGTACCACACAAACTCTTAATTTGTCTCCATCACCAAGCTCCTTGGGGTAATTCGGAGGGAGCCAACAACTAGTCAGAGGGTACGTCTACACTACATGCCTCTGTCGGCAGAGGCATGTAGATTTGTTTATTCAGCAAAGGTAAATGAAGCCGCGATTTAAATGATCGCGGCTTCATTTACATTTACATGGCTGCCGCGCTGAGCCGACAAACAGCTGATCAGCTGTTTGTCAGCTCGCTGCTAGTCTGGACGTTCCCCCTGTCGACATCAAAGCTCTTTGTCGGCAGCCCCGGTAAACCTCATTCCACGAGGAATAACGGGGCTGCCGACAAAGGGCTTTGATGTCGACAGGGGGAACGTCCAGACTAGCGGCGAGCCGACAAACAGCTGATCAGCTGTTTGTCGGCTCAGCGCGGCAGCCATGTAAATGTAAATGAAGCCGCGATCATTTAAATCGCGGCTTCATTTACCTTTGCCTACAACCCTAATCTACATGCCTCTGCCGACAGAGGCATGTAGTGTAGACACAGCCAGAGTGACTGAAATCACCAAACTGAAATTGGGATTGAAATTTAGCCTTCAGTTTCACGAGGCATGGAATTTGCCTTCATGTTCTACTGTGGAGATTCCACGGAGAGATTGCCTTAGCATTCACTACACATGTCACTGTAGCAATCACCACTGCAGAATCTTCAGCAAGCACTTCTCCCATAATAAAATACAGTATATACTGCGAGCCTCCAACTATGCACTAGCAGAGCAAGCTTTTCTAACAAGAGGAAAACATGTGCTGCTTGTATTGGTTCATGATAATTTCAGCTGATATAACAGCTATTTTTAGCTAGGACTGAAAGTCCAGTGCATTATTATTTGTTGGGCAAGTGTTATAAAAACAAGCTGCATTCTGCAATGGCATGGCAGAGAATGTGCGTTAATAAGATTAAATACTACTCTTAAAATTGACACAAAATATATAAATAATTGGAAAAGAGATCAGCTGCAACTGAGAATAAGTTATCATCAAAGCCAGAACTGAATCTTTACTATCTGACAAGTAGGATGGCCAACTCTGACTCAGGCTATTCTGGGAAACTTTTCATTCCAACATGAGTGGCATTTTCTTAAAATATCTTATTAAAATCTCCCAGCTTGCTTTCACTAGTCACTATAACACAGATACCAGTTCCAGGAAACTCCAGGCAAATTGACTGTTAACAAATTAAAATGTAATTACAGTATGGACCTCCCTCAACCAGCACCCTCGGGATCTGACCAGTCCCAAACGAGGGGAGGTATGATGGACCAGGGAAGGTCCCTCCCAACATGGTGCATGCTGAACTACTACACCTGGCTAGAGCTCTAGCCTGCCCCGCTGGTGCCTGCCCAACTGTGGCTCCCCAGGCTGGCCCTCCCTGGCTGCCCCCAGGACTGGAGCTCCGCAGCTGAAGCTCTATGGCTGCCACCAGGACCGAAGCATCACGGCCACTGCTGGACCCCCAGCTCTGAGGCCGAGGCCACAGCTGCTGCTAGACTCCTAGTTCCGGGCCAGAGCTCCACATCTGCTGCTGACCCACTGCTACCTCCCGGCCACAAGGAGCAGAAATCACTGCTGCGCCACATGCCTTCCCCCTCCTGCCCACACAGGGCTCCTGGCTGAGTTGCTGCACCCCCCACTCACTGCACTCCTGCCCAACCTCCTTAGACCTGGGCTCTGTGGTCCAGGAACATCCCTGGTCCTGCCAGACCACAGATGTTGCCAGACCAGCCAGTCCTGGTTACGGAGGTACAACCTGTAATAAAAGCAGCAAACCACAGAGCTGCCAATTCTCTGGATTTCATTGACAACATATATTATATAGTGGTCTTTTTCAGCTCCAGCTCTAGAATAACATACCTACAAAGGGGTTAGGTTTTTTTAGCTGAGCCCTGCTAGATCTCATAGTTAACAAGATGTATTCAAATGGCCCAGAAACCTGACAGCAAATGAAAAAAATACTCTAAAAAAATAATCTCCTGATGTTTAAACCAGAGTCTTGACTTGTGGGGTCTGACTCATGGTTTATGAATGCTTGGGTTTGGCAATATTAGAACATACCCCCTACCTGCTACCTCAGAAAGGCATAAATACCACATGCACGATTGTGATCTCTCCATTACACTTGTGCTGCACTGTTGTGTTCAAAGGAGACAGTCCTGATTCACACTAGCATTCTGTGAAAGTAATTTCAGTGTACTACTCTCATGCACCCCTCACATCACTATGGTTGAAATTAATCTCTGCGAAGAGGGCCGCATAGGCTTATGCCCAGTTCATATAATATGTAAGCCTATTTCTGAGGGCTTATATTGGATTTTAAGTGGCGCCTTGGTCTTTAAGCAGAGCCCTCTGCAAAAGGATGAATTTCACCCTATGTGCATTTGTGCTCTTGTCTTTTTGCCAACATTATCATTATATCTTAAAAACACAATTTCTTGCACATTAAAGAGTTCTTAGGTTGTACTGTATCATTCTTATAATCACAGTTTTAGGGTCTGATCCAATAGCCCAAAATAGACTCCAAATGACAGTCCTTGAATCAATTCAAGTAATTGCATGAGCTATTCCTAACTAAAATCAACAGTTATATTAAATGTAACATATTCAGCCAGCAATGAATCATATGTTACCTCACTTAAAATAAAAGTGCAGCTATGAAAACCATTATTTTCTAATGAAACATCATTTATTCCATGCTGAGGTAATAGATACTGAATATACTACTAAATGTGAATTTCACTTTAGAAATGCACTATGAAGTTGTGGTGAAACAGAAGCTTTAATGGTTTATGTAACAAGAACTGCTAAGCTGTACTCGCTGGTAAAGCCCAAGTCAGTTTCTCTCTCTGATTTTATATAAATGCATGCAACCTTGCACCAATCACATTAAACAATTGCAAAAACATCTCTTTTGTCCTCCTCCTTTCTTTCTCTGGCAGATCTGTCTGCTCTTTCTTTGTTTCTCCACCACCTCGTAAAACATCAATCTAAAAGTCTCTCAAAAGCCTTCATCAGTGGAAAATTTTTCACTGTATGTCACACGTCCTCATAACCAAAATTAATCAGTGGGAGGATGATGGCTTGACATGAAAAGAAGGTAGTATTTATGTAGTACTGTTACTTTCCCCATTTCCTCCTGAGAACTACTTACTATGATCTTAGGCATAAAGCAACCAGAAACAGCTCTTCGGGAATTAATTTCTAGATAAAAGACACCCACCGTGCTAAGAATTCATTTAAATTGTTCCAGGCGTCTGAAAGGTTCATGTGAAGGACTGTTTCATCTACAGACTGAAAAACATTCTCTTTAAAATGCATGGGCCACATTCTGCCTTCACATGCATACACATCACTCCCATTCAAGCCCATCGAGAGGGGCAAAATTATTCTGGGCTGCATCTCTATTATAACACAAAACTGAAAACAAGAACATTCATTTCATTATTAACTAATTTTTTTCCTACAGGAAAGTTTGTGCAAAATGATCACAATCATCAGTGGACACTGTAGCAACAAGTAGCATTTTATCACCTTCCTTTCCACTGGGAAAGAGCCAGTATCAAGAGTTTTCCTCTCTATTATCTGTTGTTAGAAATAGAACCTTTTAAATTCCAAGTAAGGGCTAATCCAAAAATACAGTACTAGGAACTCTTATTGTGGTTATAATTATAAATCTGTGTCATATACTAGGAACAAATTCTTCACCCTGAATGTAGTGGACAGTGTATTTCTTTAGTGACTATTATCAAACTACTTTCTACGAACTCTGCGGGGGCTATGATTAACACAATAAAATCTGAATTTATATAGAAACACAGGGTGAAGTAGAAAGAGAATGGAATGAGATTGTTTGCAATTTATTTACAGAGAATAACCCAAAGAGCATGAGAAAGGGGAAAGATGTTTTAAGTAGGGATGTGAAAGTGTAACCGTTTACCTGGTTAACCATTGAGCTCATCGGTTAACATGCAGAGTTGCATGCAGCTGCTCCTTTACGTCCATGTTACTGCCTCTTTTCAGAAGCAGCAGAGTGGGAAGCTTGGCTTTTAAGTTGACGCCACGTGTGTACCAGCCCCCGGCGGAGTTGCCTGCTCCACCACACTGCTGACTCTGTATCAGAGGTGTGCAGGGAAGAGGAGGAAAGTGTGCAGGGAGACAGCTTTAAGTCAGCTCTCTCCCCACGTGCACCTGCTCCCGCCTGCTCCTTCCCCCCACACGTAACAGTCTATCTCAGGTGTCGCCAACACATTCTGGACAAAGAGCCAAGATATCAGTAGATCCAGCGTGAAGAGTTGGGACAAAGTTGTTGAGCAAAAAAGCAAGCAAGCAAGCAAACAAAAAAGGACTGCCCCTTCCCTTTAAGAAAACACGTTTAGAGGCTTTTTGGCCACATCAGGCTCCCACCAGCCGACACCATCTTTAATTCTCCATCTTTAATGGCCGCACTGGAAGGCTCCCCTGTCCAGGTCAGCACAGGGAGCCAGGAGAAGAGAGCCATGTTTGGGGATGCGGGGGTGGCTTTACGAACCACAGGGGAGGGGAGCTCACAAGCTGCTGATTGGCCACAGCTAGTCTATCTGCTGAATTTTTTCAGTGGTCACATGATTACATAATTAAAAGCATTTTAACATCATGGAGTTTTAAGGTCATGGAGATGGTAAAAAATCCTGGGTTAAGTTGAGGGTACTTATGGAAGTGTTACTTATTTCTATGTCACAGAAATGCACTAAACTGGCCAAAAAAACAAATGTATAAGAAATTTTTCTGGAGCATTGTAATAAATCATCTAAAATTAGTCTGGCTAATTCACAGCTTTTAGAAGGAAAGATAGTAGAACTGCAAGCATGTATGATTGCTTACATGAGACACTGCATTTATTGCCAATAGGAGACAACATTTTGTGGAAATTCTAGGGAAAATACATAGGGGTTGTTTTGCCCAATAGCACAAGCAAGCAAAACAAGAAAATGGATATTCTGTTTCCTTTGATATCCGGATACAAATACTACTTATGAAATAGCGTGTCACATACATGTTGTCTTATTATGTATGACTTTTTCTGGATAGAACTTTAATGTGATTCTGGTTCTAAGTAATAATAAACAACACCTTCAAGGTCAAACTGAGGTTTTAAAACCAAATGAATCTGACTGCACCTAACACAACAGTACATTTTCAAAAATGTGTTTTAACATGCAAGATAGGACACCTTAAGAAAACTTGAATTAAAAATATAGTGTAGGAAGTTCACACTGGGGAGGCATGAGAGATATTTTGCACAGGAACAGCTCCTGCTGTAACTTGCAGTCAAATCAGGTGTTTTTCAGCCTAACTTAAATCAGGATGAACACAGGAGCAAAACTAGAAATAATCATGTGATGGACTTAGCAGCTGTCCAGAGGGACAAGGATAAATCTTTTTACATGCAGGTTCTGCTATAAAGTCAGTGCTTTATACACAAATTACAGAATTATTGTATACAGATCCCTTGGTTGCAAAACATTACAGCGGCATTTGTTAGTCAAATAACCAGCAAATAGGCTATCACAGGGAATAATTGCCTATTTCCTAAAGTTTTACCGACTCCAGAAATGACCACTGGAACTGCCCATATGCTTCACTGTGTCATTTTCATAGCAAGATTTAAATATAAATGGACTTTTCTCCATAACATTTACAGAAAAGACTACAAAAGCATGTCTTTGGCAGTAAATGTATTTGCTAAACAAGAGAGGGAAGATTTCAATGCTGGTCTTTGACCAAGTGTGCAAAGCGGCAGACAAACCTTTATTTATACAACTTATTTTAATTAGTTTTATATGAAATTTTACTCTTTTTTTTCCCTGACAGCTTAACATAAGTCAAAGGGGAAAAAAGAGAAAGCCTATACACTTGTATCTATGCAGTTATTCTCAGGCTATAATCTTTTCATTTCTAGTACAGTCAGGTCACCACTGATGTGACTCCAACTTTAACAAAGGCAGCAGCACAAAGCCACCACAGCTATTGCTGTTTTCCCACAACCCACTGTGACAGTGGTGGCAAAGGCCTTTCACACTAGGGCTTCAGAACTCTGAGCCCTTGTTTTACATGTAAATTACATCAAAGATCTTTCAATCACACCTCAAGGATGGAAAATAAAGAGCCTTAGCTCACTAGGCTTGCTCTGGAATTCTGCCCACAGAAAACATTCTTAATCTCTTTAGGGTGTTGAGATCTCTAACCATACAAAATGATCCTGGAGATTATTTGAAAGACTTTTTAAAAATAAAAATAGGAGTGGAGTGCTAAGGATGGGAACTTATTTTTCTTGCTCTATAAAAACAGATGCTCTTAAAAACTTAATTTTCATCATCGTCTTTGTGAAAGGTCCAAGAAATAAACAGCCAAATAATATAAGATAAAGGAAATATATCATAGAAAGTCAATGTTTCCATCTAAGGTGTGACTCGTGTACTATGACAAAAGTCACCTAATAATCACAGGCCCTGATTCATGATCATGTCAATTCATTTTCATGCTGGTGTAACTCTATTTACTTCAGTGGAGTTAACACTATTGTAAAACTGATGCACTTTAATAATGAATTAGACCCATAACCTATACTTCCTAGACACAATTAACAGGCTATTTATATTTGCCAGTGTTTAGTGACACTGAAATAACTTGTATTACCGTCGTATTGCAAATATGTTCAAAATCTAGTAATATTTTTCCCAGCTGAGTAAAAGTCTAAGATCGACATTTTTTTAGCTTTGGAGCCCAAAATTGGGCCAATTCCATCTTTATATGTACCCTGATTTTCAGAGGTGGTGCTTCCTACACACAAATCCCAGAGAAAATCAACAGGAAGTGTAGATGTAATCTGTTTGGCCCATTAGAAATGTAATCTTCTCTTGTTTAGGTACTTCAGTACAAAGTTCAAACCACAGACCAACCATGTATAAGTTATTTCAAATTTAGTTTATATATAAAGGGTATGAGGGAAGCAGGATGATTACAGAAATAGAAACTTATTTACAAAGAAAAAGTAGGAATATTTTTACTCAAAAAAGGCTGAGACAGGTGTCAAGGCTCTTCCCCACTCTGGCACTCTGAATGCAGAAGGTGGGGGGGGGGGGGGGGCTGCATGAGCCCTTAAAAATACCTTGCCTCTATAGGCTTTTACTTAAAAGTTCCCCAAAGTCACAGGTTCCCTGGCCTTGGGAGGTAGCTGCCACCACCAAGTTAAAAGAAAACACCAAACATTCTTCTTGAATGTCTTCCAGAGGGGTACCCTCAAGCTCTTTTGCCACAAGAGAGCTTGGAGTAAAAAAGAGAAAACAAACTGTAATCTCTGATAGCTGACCTGTTAGTCTTACGTATGCATACTCAGACCTCCTACCTATTACCTTCCAGGCAACAAGAATAGAATCATCACCTTAAAAAAGGTGATTTTATTAACAAAACAAAAAAATATATTTGATAAGCATACTCGGTTGCTAGGTGTTAGAGAGCAACTGAGAAAAGAACAGATTAAAATACAGAGAAATTATATCTCTGGGATACAATTTCAAATGCAGTAAATGGGGGGAGGGGAAAAGTTTAACCAAACAACAAAACAAAGAAAATAACCTGATCGCAACTAAACAGTCATTTTTCCTATCTACTTATGACCTGTGTTTCAAGGTCCAACTAGGGTTGCCAGGTGTCCAGTTTTGAACCGCACAGTCCAGTATTTGAGATTTCTGTTCGGGAAACAAATTGAGAAAATATAAATGAGAAAATATGAATGTCCAGTATTTTCTAAATAAGATGTAATGTAGATTGTGATGTAATGGCAAGTGTGTCTGGTATTTCTGTTGAAGCCATCTGGCAATCCTAGGTCCAACCCATTTCCATGCCCAGCATTCTTTGTAGGCATGGTAGTTCTGCCTGGTTTAATTCTTCTTGTTCCCCCACCTCCTAGCTTAAAACTACCACAAAGAAAAACTGCAGGCAGGTATATCTTCCAATTCAAATCTCAACACCTTCTCCCACTGGCTCTCCTGGCTCCCTGCCAATACACTCTAGCTACCTGAGTTTAACCCTTTAGTCACTGAATGCTGGCCAGCACTTCTCCTATCCATCACAACAGGTAAAAAGTACTTTAACATTCTTCTTAAATACCATTCTCAGTGAAAGTGAATGTATCCACTCACATTTGTACATACCTGATTTTGAAAGTCTACCCTTCAGCTTACTGTCACTTTGCATCTAAACAGCATCCTTAATTAATTTGAACAAGATCACTAGATATAACCTAGCAAAAATAAAATACAGGCAGTCCCCGAGTTACGCGGCTCCGACTTATGTCAGATCCGCACTTACGAACGGGGCTTTCTTGCCCCGGAGCTCGCAGGCAGCAGGACCGCCCAGAGCGCAGTGGTCCCGCCACCTCGACCTTCGGGGCGAGAAAAGCTGCTCCGGGTGCCCCTAGTCTGCTGGGGACTGTCTCCAGCAGACCAGGGACACCTGGAGCAAAGCCGGGGAGGCGGACGGGTCCCGCGCCTCTGAGGCTTTGCTCTGGCAAAGCCGGGGAGGCGTGGGACTCCGCCGCCGCTGCGGCTTTGCTCCGGGTGTCCCTGGTCTGCTGCGGGGGGGGGAGGGGGGGAGCACAGCTAGTGCACCCCCCCCCCCAGCAGACCAGGCTTTTGTTGTGGACCCTGGGGTAAAGCAGCTGGGGTACTGCCGGGTTGGTCCTGCAGGGACCTAACTGGCAGCCCAGCTGTTCTGTCCCAGGCTCGAGATTCAGCCGCTGTTGAAACTGATCAGTGGCTGATTCCAGGAAGCTGGAGGCAGAGCAATTCTGCCTCCAGCTTCCTGTAGTCAGCCCCTGGTCAGTTTCAGCAGCAGCGGCTGAATCTGCAGCCAGTTCCGACTTACATACAAATTCAACTTAAGAACAAACCTATAGTCCCTATCTTGTACGTAACCCGGGGACTGCCTGTAATAGAAATGAAACTGCAACAGTGCAGTCATGATGTGCAGATTTATTGGACATTAAGGAAATACAGGAGCCCTCCATAGAAAGCTCAAACAGCCCTCTGAAAAGAGAGATGCATTTGTCTGGGTTTCAGATCTTTTGAAGGTGAAGAAACGCATTTCTCTTTCTGCTCATCAAAGCTTTAAAATTCTCACTTCCCTTTGCCACTCCCATTAAAGCAAGTGGCAGAGGTTAATCACTAGCAAAGGTCTGAAGGAGCAAAATTTGGATATAGACCTGGAGTGAAATCCTGGCTCATTATAGTAAATGGCAAAACTCCCCACTGACTTCAGTGGGGCCAGGATTTCACACTCTCCAATATGTCACTTTTGGGATCAAAAACTTTGGAAGTAAGGATGTTAAATGTCAGCTAAATAAGTAACATTTACTCACTGCAGGCTCTGCAGAATAAAGCTTGTATACTGTAGAGCCTGCAGTAAAGCTTCCCCAGGGAGCAGAGCAGGCAGCTGCTGCCCACCTGGCTTCCAGGAGGTGGCTTCACTGAATGTAACTGACACCTTTAAGTGATAAACATCTGATTATCAGTTAAACCAGTGGTCCCCAACGCGGTGCCCGCAGGCACCATGGCGCCCACCGGGCCATTTATGTGTGCCCACCGAACAATCTGGGCTGGCCCCGCCCCCAGGCACGTGGCACATGTGCAGTGTCAGCCCCGGGCACGAGACGCATGTGCTGGCCCTGCCCCCCCAGGCACGTGCCGCATGCGTGGCCCCGCCCCCGGACACACGGCCCGTGAGCAGCCCCACCCCTGGGTGCTCAGCAGCCCCGAAAGGTTGGGGACCACTGAGTTAAACAGTTAGTCGTTTATATTCCAACATCCCTATTTGGACAGTGCATTATACACACAAGGAACATTAGTGAGAATCCCAGCCCACAGTTCAGCAGTTTGGGTTCATTCTGTACTAACTGTTCAGACCCATGCCTCTGTACTCAAAAATGAACACAGTATGAAATTGGCTATCATAAATGTATTTAATGTCAACCACTTAACAACCTCATCCATGTCTGTAATGCAGTGCACTGAAATATCATACACAGTATGTAACTTTATGCAAAATACTTTTAAGCTAGCAACTTTCTGTATTCAAGAAAGAGCCTAATTCCAGGCTGGAGCTTTATCACAAAAAATATTTATTTTCTCAGATATTCCATTCAGCAGCACTCCCCCTTTTTATGCCAGGATCACACTAAGACACTCCTCCCAACCTAATCAGAAACCCCTACACCCCCATTTTGCAACAAGGAAAATCAATGGAAAGGATCTTTCAAACTATCAATTTATCTGTGCAACAGAACAGGCATGTGACCATTTCTCAGAGGGAAACAGCAGACCTGCCAAAGTAATGTAATGAAGCAAGTCTTCCTATTCCCACTATGTTTTTCTTTCCAACAAAAATCAAGACTGAAACATATTCTGAAATGTACTACGTGGATCCCAGCCACATTACCAGACATTTCTGCATAATGGCATCTTACAGAAATATCAGAAAATGACTTTTGTAACTAACTACTAGTTTCTTGCTATCATAGTAGTAAAATTAAATACTCTCAAAATTGGCATTATTTCAATCATATGAAATCTTAAAGGGGCAGAAGAATGTATCCCATTTTTATTCACTGAACAGATATTACTGAGGGCTCATCTAGAATACGCTAGAATGTAGAAAGAGAATCCCATGGAATTTGCATATCTTCTTCCGATCTCTGTCTAAAGTAATTTAGACATGGGGGGGAGGGTTTCGGCGAACCCGCCCCCCCCTTTGTTGAAAAGCCGCTCTTACCTCAAAAAATGAGGTTTACGTGGCTTTTCAACAAAGGGGGGGGGGGTCACTGAAAGAGCCACGTCTAAACTACTTTCACTTTTGAAAACTCTGCTTTCGAAACTGAGATTGACACTCTAGTGTAGTCTAGATGTGCCCTGAGAGAGACAAGCTTTTGAGAACTTCTTCAGCTCTAAGTTTGAAAGCTTGTCTCTTATCACCAACAAAGTTTGGTCAAAAAAAAAAAAAAAAACAAACTCACCCACCTTGTCTTTCTAGTATCCTGGGCCCAACATGACTATAACACACCTGCACACAGCTATTACAGTCTGTTTGGCTCCATATCAACAATGCCCAAGTATGCAAAGGAATAGATTGAAATTCTGCATAAGTACATCAGCCATCCTTCCTTGCACTAGGGAACTGGCATAGTATCCACTGCAAATTAAACAGACACTTTGGCTAGTTAATAATACTGTAGCACAGGGCTACTCAACTTTGGAAGCCCCAGGGGCCACAATGATAATCATAGCACATGCTGAAGGCCGCAACTTATGTATGGTTGGATATACATGCAAATATATATCTTTCACACTGACGGGGATGAATACGAAGATTAAGGCAAGACTATACAACACACAGGCCCCATTTAAGTCAGTTCTCTTGATATTAATAAAATGCAATATCTACCCGATTTCCACCCACGACAGTACTTTTAATGAGCAATGACAGTCCAGGAATTTAACTACTAAAACACTTATCAACAGAAGACCATTATATTGACTACTTTTTTGTTTTGGCTCCTGCCCGTGGGCCACATGTTGAGCCCCACATAAATCCAAATTGCACTGTGGGCCACAAACAAAGGGGCCGTGAGCGGCTCAAAGGCCACGTGTTGATTAGCCCTGCTATAGCAGATAGGCAGGCTGACGGTATGTGTCACATGTAAGATCAACCAAGCAGGGAACCACACCCAAGCAGTGGTGACATCAGGGACTCCACCAGCATGATCAAACGTTGAAAGGATTGACACTACCACTACCATACAGTAGGAGAAAGCAAGAGGAGGGAATGAGATGCAGGAGCGGGCACCAGCTGGCTGAGAAAAGGAAGTCCTTGTAAGGTGTGTTTTTTTTTTAAGGACCTTCCCTTTATTGTCCTCAAAGAGCCAGTGTAGATTCTGCTGTTTGTTTTGTCAAGAGAACTGTCTTCCACCAGTATCCTATAATGCTTGCCTTGATGGGTCTGCTCAGTGTTTTGATCTCTGCTGCCCTGCAAGCATGTGCTCCTCCTTCCCCTGTCCAAGCTGGGGAAGCATCTAACCGCTGAGTGAACTGCTGCATTTGGGGATCAAAGAAAGAGCAAATCACCGAAATGCTCCTATTCTGCCCCACACTAGGAACACAGTGCCAGGCAGACTGCTGCTGAGAGGAGAGGGAGACAGATTGCTGTGCTTTTCATTCCTCAGCACAGAGAGCTACTCGTGATGCCAATCCTTGCAGCTGAAAAGACTGTGGGACAACTCAGAGGGAATCCCAAGATATGCAGGGATCAACTCTGCCTTCCAACAATAATGCCATGTTGGATACATATGCACTGCCCACACTGTGAATGATGGTGTCCACAATGTGGAATGATCAGTTGACAGAGGGAGCAAGTGTAAACACCCTCTGACAATTTTTGTTTCGTGGACTTTTGGGTGTCAACGTAAATTTTGTTGACAAAACCTGGCAATGTAGACATACCCTAAGACACTGAAGTGATGGGTGCTACAGAAAAAAAAGAAAAAATTTACAGGTAACTTATTCAGTCCTACAGAATCCATTCAGCAAAACAAGCCACAAGTCTGAGATTTTTATTTGTACATTCTCAACATAAATGAGTTAATCCAATTAATCCTTTTAAATTAGAGATTTGAATTTATTCTATACTTCTTCACAGAGAAGCACTTCAGAAAAGAAGCTAAATGTTTTAAGTCATTCTACAAAATAACTTTTCCCTATATTTATCATCAATATATTCTTTGTACTTACTGCCCATTGTGTTTCTTTTACTGGAACTGTAGTGGGCAGATTCTTTCTAGTAACATGCATACAAAATACGACTGACAAAAGGAATCTTGATACTTCTTTGAGACCATTGGCCCCTAAACAAAACCAGCCCAATGTACAGGTCTGCCTCCTACACACAGTACACAAGTTTATATAACTGTTTATATCTGACCAAACTACTTGCTTCTTAGTCCAGCAGAATAACTGTATCTTTCAGGTATGAAATAGACCTGTGATATGTCACATATGTTCTTAGAGTCCTATTCTGCCCTTCCAACAGTCTCACTGTTTCTTTGGCTTCCCTGTGATAATTCTTGAAATTACAATTTGTTCTCCGACAGCAGAAGCTGAAGGTCAGTTGTGATGTCTCCATTTATCCCGTGGTTAAAACTCAGAATTAATTCAATGACATGCTGAAGCAAGTAACAGCAAAGCGTGAAATCAATCAGACAGTTAGGTTATACTCTCTGCAGAAGCATTGAGCTGTCAAGCTCTCCATTAAACCTGTGCTCATTTGTGGGCAAAACGTATGGACAAAGCAACCTAAAAAATCAACAGTTCAAGGACAATCTATGAGCCACTATAAGCACTTTCCCACTTAGCTAAAAGCACAAATAGATCATT
Source organism: Pelodiscus sinensis (assembly GCF_052426305.1). Classification (NCBI taxonomy): domain Eukaryota; kingdom Metazoa; phylum Chordata; order Testudines; family Trionychidae; genus Pelodiscus; species Pelodiscus sinensis. The sequence goes on from NC_143053.1 coordinate 155,380,866, forward strand.
TCCTGTTCAAAAGAAAAGGGAAAAAAAGAAAACCTAATTCTGCCACACTTACTATCTATCACCTTCTACTGCTCTGCTGGTCCTCCCTGTAACAGAACTGGAAAGTAGATTACTAGTCATAAAGACTGGTAAGTCAGAAAAGCAGAAACAATCTAGACTGATAGGGTGTACCTCTTCCTATACCAGCTGACAGACAACAGTGCCAAAGACAATGAAACATTACTGCTTTTGATGCCAAATTTTCAGTCTCGGAAAAAGAATCTCACAAAGCATTCAAGAGATAAAACCACAGATTAATTGAACCACCATAATAATAATTGAACAAACATGCAAAGTACTTCCAAGCTCTAAAAATATATTCACATGCAGATAACAAGGTCACACAATTTTATGCTGTGTCTTGCAGATCAGAGCAGAAGATAATATTTAGTTAGCAAAAGGTAATTGGGAAAGTTTACTACCAAGCCCTAGTAGTGGTCTATCAGCTCTCCTAGGTAATTTTGTCTCTTGTATTATAAGAAGAGCAGCAATCATTCATCCAAAAGATGATAGATGGCTGATGCCTTTTTCTTTGTTCAGGTACGTGTTATTGTCTCAGCTGAAATAAATTTTCAGCTACTTTTCTGAGCACAAGTAGGTTAATGTTCTCTTTCCTCTCTGACCCAGGATAATTCCTTATGGACATCTGAAAATCTTAGGTTTAACTCCTGGACTACTGAAATCAAGAGGAGTTATAGCCTGGATGTCAGCCTCATTCTGTTTCCTTGAGGCTAGTGTTAGTAGTCACCATCCATCATACTAATCCCAGTAAAGTAGGAGTGAGGAACCTCTGACTCAAAAGCCACACACAATATGCCAAGGTTAGCAGCTGGCCAGCCGCCAGAGGGTTTGTTCATGTCTTCAGATGCTTAGGTAGAGCCTCCCAGCTCCCACTGGCTGTGGTGCACTGTTCCCAACCAATGGTAACTGCATGAAGTGGTACAGGCTATGCTGCCACTTCCCACAGCTACCATTGGCTGGGAATGGTGAACCGCAGTCGCTGGGAGGCTCTGTTCCTGTGGACACTTAGGTAAACAAACCGTCTGGTGGCCCACCAGTTACCAACACTAATTAACCATGTATGGCTGGTGCTGGAGGCTCCCCACCCCTGGAAAAAAGAGATAGCCTTTGGCTATGGCTACACTATGAACTTTTTCCCAAGGAGGAAATGCAAGTGGAATGCTCATTTGCATATCTCACACTCTCATTTGCATAGTCTCTTCCAATCCTTTTTGCGGAAGAGGTTTTTGCACAAAAAAGCGCTGTGTAGACGGCACCTTTTTGCGCAAAAAAACCCCTTTTGTGCAAGATCTTTTCTTCCTGAGGGAATATGCAAATGAGAGCATGAGATATGCAAATGAGCGCTCCATTTGCATTTCCTCTTCCGGAAAAAGTTCATAGTGTAGCCATAGCCTTTGTTAGGTGACTATCCTCACACCACTAGGTCACAGAATATTAATAAGAAGAAACTGCAAGCATTATGACTGTTACGGATTTTTATCTTTTGTGTCCATAAATGTGCAGTAGAAAAACATTTTTTCTAAATAAAAATGATAGTATTCTGTAATGTCAATTATATACTTCAAGAGCTTTTAACTATTTTAATACAGTTCTGCCTAGCAACACTAGACCCACAGAAAAAGACTGTTGGAGTGACAAGACAGGCTGGCAAAGTATGATATTTTTAATTCGAATTTTGTTAGCGTCTGCTCCAATTAGGAAGCATATTTCTTCCTGGGTTTTAAAAGGCAGCACGCAAGTCATTTTTTAAAAATGAATAAGGGTGCAGAATGAATTCATTTACAAAAATAAAGATTTTTGCCTTTGTGTCTGCTCCTGATTCCAAGTCTCACAACCCTTCCCTTTTAAGAACCTGATACAGTATAATTTGATTAACTCATTCACAGCTAACGCCCTTACATTTGCTATCGTTCTGTAAGAATCAGGGACCTCAGCTGGTGTATATCAACATGGCTTCACTGACTTCAGTGGAATTATACCAATATACACCACCTACATTCTGGTCTCAAAACTTCAATGACAAAAAATGGAAAGTACAGGCAAGTCCCCGAGTTACGCGGATCCGACTTATGTCGGATCCGCAGTTACGAATGGGGTTTTTCTCGCCCCGGAGGACGGAAGTGGCGGGACGCCCAGATGCACCACGGTCCCGCCGCCTGCGTCCTCCGGGGCGAGAAAAGCTGCTCCGCATCTCCCTGGTCTGCTGGGGGGGAAGTCCCCCCCAGCAGACCAGGGAGACGCTGAGCAAAGAGGCTGAGCAAAGCTGCGGAGCACGCGGGCAGTGGGACAGCCCAGACGCGCTGCGGCTGTCCCGCTGCCCGCGTGCTCCGCGGCTTTGCTCCCCGTCTCCCTGGTCTGCTGGAGACCAGCAGACCAGGGAGACGGGGAGCAAAGCCATGGAGCACGCGGGCAGCAGGACAGGAGACCAGCAGACCAGGAGACCAGCAGACCAGGGAGACGCGGAGCAAAGCCGCGGAGGACCTGGGCGGCGGGACCGCGGTGCATCTCCCTGGTCTGCTGGGGGGGGGGGGGGCGCAGCTAGTGCGCCCCCCCCCCAGCAGACCCGGCTTTTCTCTGGACGCCTGTGGTAGAGCAGCTGGGGCACTGCCGGTTGGTCCCGTAGCGTCGCTCTGGGCGCTACGGGACCACCCGGCAGCACCCCAGCTGCTCTGCCCCAGGCGTCCTGATTCAGCTGCTGCTCATCAGTTTCAGCAGCGGCTGACTTGGGGACGCCTGAGGCAGAGCAGCTGGGGTGCTGCTGGGTTGGTCCAGTAGCGCCGAGGAGCAACTCTGCCTCGGGCTTCCTGTAGTCAGCCGCTGGTCAGTTTCAGCAGAGGCTGAATCTGGACGCCAGTTCCGACTTACATACAGATTCAACTTAAGAACAAACCTACAGTCCCTATCTTGTACGTAACCCGGGGACTGCCTATATTCAGAATAATTTTCCTGGGGATTGGGCGAAAGGTCTCAGCAAAGCACCTTTCTTTCTTGATTTATTCACTTTATTATTACGCCATTTTTTCTGTAATTTTAATGGTTATTATCCAAGATCAACTTAGCATTATGGAAGCTTCTTTGTTTTTTCTAAACTGCTGTGGTCTGTCCATAATTCTGAAAATATACCACAATCGTAGCTGTTTTAATGTTACTTACTGTATATTGGTTAGAATAACCTATTGGTTATAATTTCCAATTGTTCAGTATATGGCAGTAGCAAGACACACGGGGAATGCTTAGTTTTCTTATTAACAGAATTTTCAACACCATATATTTAAAATAAAAGCTGACTGTTTTTCTGCCTAGCAAGTCAAAGGACAGAAGGGAAAGTTCTCTGCAGAAATGCCTTAAATCGGCTAAAACAAACAAATGATCATAGCAGTTCATGCTGAGAATAAGAATGTTAGATAATGGGTGTTCCAGAGACAGGTCATCTTGACTAACACTCAGGGGCCCTCCAGAGTTAAATGCATAAGCTGCTACCACATACGCTAAAGAGGCAACTCTCCCTATCTGTAGATGTAAGGCTATGTCTACACTGGGAAAAGTGCTGTCAACATGCAAAAGCCGGCAAAAAAGAAAAACCGGTCAAACTGTTTTTCTGCCTCCCACTGTTGACATTTCATGACCACATCGCTAGCTCCCCTATCGACCGATAGAGCAAATCAGTGTAAGTAAATATCCCACAGTGCATCATGGCAAGAAGGCAGAGCTGATCCCTGCACTTCTTGGGATTCACTCCCAGTTTTCCCACAGCCTCCTCAGCTGCTGGGAACAGCATCACGAGTAGCTCTGTGAGCGCTCCGTGCTGAGGAATGTCAAAGCAGCACAGCAGTCTCTCCAGCCTTCGCCTTGCAGCAGCCGTCTGCCTGCTGCTATGTTCCTTGCAGAGCAGAACAGGAGCATTCCAATGATTTGCTCTTTTTATTTGTTCCCCAAATGGAGCAGCTCAGCTATCAGATACTTCCTGGAGCTTTGAAAGGGGAGAGGCCCATGCCTGCAAGGCAGAAGAGACACAAAACACACATGAGCACAGCCATCAGTGCAGGCATTGTGGGATACTGGCGGAAGTCAGTTCTCTCGACAAAACAGAGTCCATACTGGTCTCCCTGACAATAAAGGGAGATGAAAAGACAAAAGTTTCTCATGGAGTTGGAAGTTTTTTGTCACCAAAACTGCATATTTTTTTCTGAGAAACGTTGCATTGTAGTGTGCACACTCTCACTGTTTTATCAATAAAAGGCAGTTTTTTGGCAACAAAACATGTCAATGTAGACAAGGCCTCCCATACATATCTTCTACAACTGGGAAATAGCAGTATATCTAATATATACTCACCAGTGAGTTATATGGCATACATATGTTAGGAAAGAAAACCATGGTGGGATTTTCAAGCTCTGCTGTTTCATTTATTTATTAGTGGTAAATATGATAGCAGTTTACTAAATAAATTGCTTTAAATGGTCAAGAAATAAATGGTTTCATACAAGTATGGTTTGCATATCTAATCTTAAGTAAACAGAAATAGCCAAATTACAATAAGAAATTCTGGGGAAAACTGGAATCACTACAATATTGATTTATGATGGCAATAGTACCTCAAAAGGTAGTTTTATCTTTGCAATTTTGAATTCTGTTATTTCATAGGACGTATGGATGATCCAACTACATGTTTTAATTAATGGAAAACTAAGTTTATTTTAAAAAGCCTAATTTATTTGAAAAATCAAAGTGATAATTACAACATTAAGTACTATATTTGTGAAAATATATCAATAATGTCTCATACGTGTCTAAGCGATATATGCTTTCTATAGCTCTGATACCATCACCCCTGAAAGACTGCATTCAGCTCTTAAATCATTCCTGAGACCAATAGATAGAAATTGAAGATTCAGAGAAGTCAGTAAACCTGATCCAGGAGCTGGAAGAACTGAACTATACATAAATATTAAAAGAAGCTGGCTAAGCAACTGTTAAATTGGGAATGCGATAAAAGAATATAAGTGTGTATAAGTTAGGTGGTAATAGAATGACTTTAAGGAAGAAAAAGTGTATTTCACTCAGAATACTTTAAGAAGAAAACACAGTGGAAGCTCCATCACCTGAGACTTTTGAAATGAAGCTGGAGAAATAATAGAAAGGAGACGCTAGGGAACAATCCTACATTGGCAGGGCAATGGACTGGATGATCTAATAGGTCTTTTTCATCTATGATTCACTGTACTGCATGATTAAACATGACAGGAAAAATGAAAAAAGTAAGTGAGAATTTCTATGCAATTTTTAAATGTCTCATATCTGTGACTAATATCATACACCGGAATTTTATACTTTTCATAGTGTCATGGTGTAGATAATTCCACCCAAAAAGAGACAACCAGTTAATTCCATAGGATTTTAGTAAGCACAGTGCTAAAATAGTCTTGAAGGAGAAAAGATAATCCTAATGTTCTATGGGCGGTATTGATAACATCATAATGAGGTAATCGAGATGGTCCAATATCGATGAAAATAGAAAGGTTCAAAGACAGGAACACACATCTCAAAGCCACAATCCTTTTAAAAAATAAGCAATTAGATATTTAAGTTATGTCCATGATCCAGGGTCCACAAATGTGACTGGAAAGACTTCCATGCTAGTAAAGGTACTAGATCCATCCCTAAGAGAACCAAAGATATTAAAACAGGGACAGAGCAAGAAGATGTGCATCTTGTTTCCACTAATCAGAAAAATTAGGGTCACAATGTAGTTTTATCACTTTCTTCATTTCTAATAGTAAAGAAATCACATCTGTTCTGAATTTTTGACATAGTTAGGGTCATATAAAAGTTTCCTCACACTTGGCTTTAGAAAGAGTATCATGGAACTTGTGTTTTTTGTCCATCTTGTGTGCAGCAAGCATTGGCTCACTGACTTTCTTTATGTCTGTTTCAGTTTTCAGTTTTGGATAGTCCTGGTCCCACTGCACTTTTATATCTTATTAACATTCTCACTAAAACAATGCAATTGAATAATGTCACAGGCTTACTACGAAATTTACAAAAGCCAAGAAATGTGAAGAGTTAAAGTAGTACATGACTTCATTCATATTCTGTTTACTTGTAGTTCATATGGAATGTTGATTCACCCACTAACACCACGATCTCCTAAAGGACCAAGTCAATACAAGATCTAATAACAACTCTGTTAACAGTTTCACAGCCTGCTTCTCCTCTGTTGTTTCTGCAGTTAAACTTGTCTAATTTCTCCAAAATCAGTGGAGTTAGAGGAATGCCAAACTGAAGTGAGTTCATGGTCAAGCCCTCAGTCTTTGGGTTTGGTCAGGTTAGCCAGAATCTCAACTTTTCTTTAACATAACTTGTGGTGAGTACAAGATATAATCCTGCAGAAACTGGGGACTGCCTAAAATTAAAAACTGAAACAGATGTAAAAATACCAGTTTTATACAGAGCAGCAGCAGGCTGATTAGCTGGGAAATATCTGGTATGTTTCTTAAAAATGCTTATTTTGCACTAAAACTGCCTCTTTTGAATTATATAAATTCTTAATATGCTACCCCCACAAACACCTTATTTATAATGCTGTATACCAGGTGCAATGGAACTCTGTATTGTCTTGTGACTATATTTTGCACTAATCTGTTCTATTTCTTCCACAGCATCTAGTTGCAGAACACATCTTATAGCATGTATGAAAGGAGGAGGAGATGGACATTGCATTAAAAGAAGTTGATCTGATAAGCTATTCATGCCACATTTCAAGAGCACAGTGATCTGAAAGCATACATCAGGAAAAGCTAAATATTCTATTTTTCTTTAATATAAACTTATATATTGCAATCCATGCCAGCTCAGGCAAATAGATATAAAAATGTAAATATCTCAGAGAAGGTGCTAACTGTATTTAACATATAATATCCAACAGAGTCCACTTTCTTCAGAACCTGGTTAAAGAACACTTGACTTAGGTTCTGATTCAAGAAAAGTCCTAAGCATGTGCAACTTTGAGCACACCAAGTAGTCTCACTGCAGTCAGACAGACAACCTACTCATGCACTTAAAGATATATACATGCTTACCTGCTTTCTTGGACTGGGGCTGTAGCAAAGATGATTTAGAATAATACTGACTTTTAAACTGACTGTTGTGTAAACAGTAAAGAGCGAAGTACATCTATTTAAATGGTACATCAAGTCCACATGATACATCTAAAATTTGCAGGCCCATTCAAGCCAACTGAATCCTCTTTGCCAGAGAGGTTTCCATCAGAAATCTGCCTGGCTCCCTGACAGGTTGCCTGGTGGGGTGCTGAGGCTACAAAGGTCTGTGGGTCCATGACAGACCTGCCAAGCAGGAGTCATGCTCCAGGGCCAAGGACTCCTGGGCAGTTCTGCTAGCCAAGTATTCCAGGCTCTCTGCCACAACGGTGGGAAACTGAAAGTCTGGCTACACAGCAAGAAGCCTAGATATTTGAAGGGTTACAGCACCTCCTACCAATATTCTCAGCCTGAGGAACCAACTGTCTTGGTCTTCAAAGTTGGGCAGCTTATGGAGCCAACTGGCCCAGGAGTCTAGAAGCCCAGGACAGTCCATATGGCAGAACTGTCTGGAACCACAAACCTCAAGATGCTCCTTGCAGCTGCTGACTGAAACTGATACTCATTCCAGAATGTCAATTTCAGTCAGCAGCTGCTGGCCCTGGGGAGCATATTTCATTTGGGACACGCCATGGTTGGTGTTTTTTAAACTAATTCCTCCTTCCCAACCTCCCCCGCCCCAGGATTTGAGGGGGGGAAATATCAAGAGATTTGCTTTCAGCTTGATTCAGAATTAAACCAAATTTTGAAATATCACAATTTCTTGCAGACTGAAAATTCTCAGTTTCAGCTGGCTCAAATGATGATGTTAGAAAATCAGTATATAAAAAACAGTATATAAGAAATAGAAATAAAAAACATATGACAATTTTAATATCATATTTACGGAAGAATCTTTTGTGACAAAACTTAACCAGACCCATTTAATAACATACATTGCTGTATTGTACTAAAAAAAAATAGTGACATTTACTTCTCCTAATTACAACTAGGATTAAAGGTAGCTGCATCAGTTGCTTAACGCTATCACAGACCAGACCACAAATTAGACCAAAGTTTTCATCTACAATCTGATATAGCAAAGTAAGCATACTTTTTTAAAGACCTGTTTGATCCTATGATGCTTGCCGGCATATATTACTCATAGGAAAAGTTTTTACAGAGGGTTGTGTGCTGATATGTACTCAGATTCTTTCCGAATAGCATGGTAAGCATGAAGGAAACACAGTCTTAAATAAAACCTCATCTCATGCATTCACATTTCCAATCATGTTGTCTAGTCAGAAAGCATGGCCTGCTAGCATATCATTAAACTAATGTCCCACATTTAAAAGATATAGCTTTGCCACTAGGCCTAAGAGGACACCAAGGTAAAAAATTAAATAAATGGCTTTTTACTATACAGAAGTTAAAAATAATGGGATGTTTTTAATTAGTCTTTAAGAAGGATAGCCTTTGCATAAAATGTAACTGTGACTAACTAGCCTTCTGGGTGACCTTAAGCAATTCACTTCACCTCCCCGTGACTCAGTTTCCCTACCTGTAAAATGCAGATAACACTAGCTGCCTTGGGAAAGGACTCTGAGATCTAATGAGAGCTAGATGTTCTTTTTATTTGAAGTAATCTCACGCTGTAGGTTTTTTTCTCTCCATGAACAAAAGGGATAATGGCAAGGATTTTGCTTATCTGTTTGGTTTTTAATTTTGCAAATAAGGGTATGGCTATAGTGAAGACAATGGACCACTTGTATAAAGTAAGTGTTTGCCAAGTGTTTCCCAGCAGGGCCAGATCAGCCATACATCTTTCTGAGATAGGTAAATTGAATTTCATGTTGTGAAAGCTGCTGTGATAATATTAGACTGGAGTTTAAAATCCAGGGTATTGTCTGCTTTGTGGTGTCATTAATAATCCCATAGCACTATCCATAAGAAAAAAAAAAGATGAGCTCCAATGTCCGTGGACAAAGTTTCTCCTTCCCTCATTGTTATGTAGAATGGTATGTGCATTGGGTGGCCACTCTGTTATTTTAGAGGTGGCTGCACTTCATGGAGGTTGAATGCAGTCAGTAGTGTAGTGCCTTGGAACAAACAGCACTATATAAATCAAAGCTAAAACCTTCGCCCAATTTCAAGTCCTAAAAAAGACTGAAAGGCAGCCAAACTCTGTTTTCAATTATATTAAACAGGTATCTTGCTGCACGCAAGATCGACTGATCTCCTTTCATTGCGATTTCTTTCATATCTTGGAAAGCAACACAGAAATTAATGGGTCCCTTGGAAATGCTTTTTTCAGCTCTTAACTGGGCCAGTTTCAGTTGTCAGTCAATGAATATGTGAAATAACCAGCACCCAAATCCCTACACAGCAGGCAGTTTTAAGGCAGACAACTTCACCGAAGGGTATGCGTAGCCTGAACTCACGTACAGGGGTTGATCTAGTGTTACTTCATAGGCAAAATTCAACAGGGGCAAAAATTGAGATAGTATCTAATTGGTGAGACACGACAATGTAAGTTTTCCCCAAAAAATCTAATCCATACCTGACCTGGAACTTTACTGACCCCACTGAAGTCAATGGGATTTTTGCCATTGACTGCAGTGAAGCTGAGACTTCACCCAACAGTCTCTTATCCTGGTATTCACATCAAATGTTAATTAATAACAGTATAGTTTTGGCATAGAGTTAGTGGTTATCTCTGGTTTTAATTCCTGGCCAAATCCCAAATCTAATAACTACATTCTAGCTATCAAAGTTTTTCATAAAATGTGGCAAACAGAATGCATCTGTATCCCAACCTGGAGATAATTATTTCACTGGTGAGTAGAGTGATTGCTGCACATAAGTAAGGATCCCTTTCACAACATCAATTTTTCCCCTAGAATCAAAGAGTGGAATCCGTCAGGAGAAAAAATCACAATGGAACCTTCCAACCTTAAAATCTATTATCTTCTAAGGTCAGACTACAAAGAAGGCTTGAAGTCTTTATGTGCAGGGGAACAGTCTACTGGTGGAAACGTGGAAGAAACAATTCAGCCATTTTCTGGGTCAGCTGCACCACTGCCCCCAGAACGAGTGGAAACATGGGCATTGCAGAGACAGGGGAAGAGGACATGATTGAGCCCAATTCTTTGATATCTTATCTTATATCTGGCATAAAAGATCCTGAGGGCTCTTGCAGTAGTGTCATAACTAAGAACTACCCTTGTGCTACCGTAACTTTTGCCATGGTGGGGAAGCCATGAATCAAGAAATACAATTGCTTCCCCATTACCTTCCCAGCTCTGTGCATGCACACACACAACTGGAGAATTAATCCATGAGTCTATGTTAAAGTGGCAAAAGAATGAATTTTTCTGTAATGCCAGCACAGATAATACATATGAAAACTGTACTAGTTAAGGAGTGTCTATTGCAGGGGTGGGCAATAAAAAAACAGCAGCCCGGAGGGTTAGTCCCTGGCAGGCTGCTGCCGCTATGTTAAGCTGCGCCTTCGCAGGTATCGGAGGATCGCAGCTCTGATTGGCTACAAATCGCTGTTTGTGGCCTATGTGAGCAGCAGAAAGCGTTGTGGACCAGGATGCCGCTTCCCGCTGCTTACATTGGCTGGTAACAATGATGCACAGCCAACGAGAGCTGCAAACCTCTGATACCTGCCAAGGTGCAGGTAAACGTGGAGTTGGGGGCCCACCAGAGATAGCCCTTCGGACCAAATGTGGCCCGTGGGCTAGAATTTGCCCATCCCAGCCTCTTGGAATAAGAACATCGCTGATTCTTTCATTTGTGATACATGCCATTACGTTTCCTCTCAAAAAGAGCTGCATGCATTTATTTTCCTCTACTAATGGTTGTTTATTTTTCAAAAACTAAGTCATTATTTTGTTTAAAGTTACTGACTTCTTTAAATACATATATATTTTTGCATTTCATTTCCCCATTCTCCCAACCCCCAAACTGTGTCTGTGTCACTTTAATCAAAGCCAGTGTTAAAATGATAAAAATGCATAAGGAATCAATTTCAGACCTAATGAAAGGGAGTTCATTACCACAAATAACGTAACATTCACAAAGTGTTTAAGAGTTTTCTGATTTGCGGCCCCATAAAAGCAATTATTTGATAGCTGCCACCAAATGCGCACACAGAATTCAAATGAGCATTAAAAGCCACTGAGGCATTTACATAACAAATATCTGCAACCTCTTTGAACTGCAGACTGACTACAAATAAGAGAATAAAAACCTGAGCTTACCTTTTGTGCACCCTTGAAATGAACTCCAACCACACCTTTTAGTCACCGCTGCACAAAGAAAACTGTGAAAGGCTACAGAACTGTTCATGCTATCCAAATATTTGCAAACTTCTCCAAACAAACTGTAAACAGCATGCAGGTTACTGAATAAAATGGCATACTACCAGACACCCCCCTCATAGACTTTCACTTGCCCACATTGTTGGATTATTTAAAAAATATTTTGGGGGTATGTGAAACAAAATTTTTTTTTGAGGATCACAAGGGAGATAAGGCCACTGAGTAACATTTAAAACTATAAAGCCACTCATCACAGCAATCTAGGCAACAATTTTATTCTATACATACATATATATATCGATAAAGCATATTGTTATACTGTTCCTGTATTGAAGGCTGCTTAAATTGCATAGGAAGCTGCAATTTTTAATATTATGAGGCACGGTATTAAGTACTAGGTCCCAAATATAAGTTTCTTTGTAAATATATATTAACAAAATACATATGAATGGAAATTAATAAATATATCTCCTTTTTCAATAGGAATGGGATGTTATTATCTTTAAGTCCTAGTACATTGTTGAAATATTTGTGAAAAATTTTGGGAGAGGATTTAAACATGACACATTCCAGTAAATCACTACAATATTGTGCCAGTGCAACAGAACCAGAAAATGCATCTGATTTCATTTTCCAGATTGAGTGAAATAAAAAATATAAGCAAGAATTGTGAAAAGTAAATTAAATAGACAAATGAAATGTCTAAAGTTCTGGAGGTTTTTTGCTTCTTCAAATACGAATGATTAGTAGCTATGTAGCCTTATAGCATCTCTTTAAATTTCATGAATCCTACTCATAAAGCGTAGCTGACCTTTTGAGTATTTTTGGTAGTGAAGCAGGGGAACAATTTTTTGCTTCAATATTTCTATATCTGGGCATTTCTATGCTAAGAAATCATTTCAAAACAACTAAATTCGAAATAACTCCTAAAATAACAAAATCGAAATGGCGTGTCCCTACTACAGAGGAGCCTCAAAATCACTTCAAGGCAGGCTTCATTATTGTGGACACACTACCTTGACTTAGAGCTCCAGGAAGCACTGGGAAGAAATTACTCTGAATGACTCTGGGAAGTAGTTATTTCTACATAGCAACAGCAGACCATCCACACCAATGCTACTTCAAAATAACGATTTGGAAATAAGCATTGTTCCCCGAGGAAAGCAGGAGTACAAATTTCAAAATAACCAGCCTGTTAAACTGCTATATTCCTGAACAACATCACTATGAAGTGGGACAATAAAGACTTCCATTAAATCTATATTGTGCATTCCCATCTATATCTTCATTACTTTATATTTATCAAATTTGAGAGGTATGAATCCCATGCTGCAAATATAGGCTCAGCCTTGTATCTGCCAGTTGAGGGTGTCAGAAAGATACAAAGCTGAGTACCTACATTGTGACCCAAATCTCTGGAACATTAAAGGTTTCAAAAATCCCAGGGAAGAAAGAGAAAGTACTATAGCTTACCTGACTGCTGCTATTGTTGAGGGAGAAGTGCCCTCCCTCAGCCAGGCAGGTCCATGTGTGGAGCCTTGAGCCCCTGACTGGGTGGGGCAATTAAGCAGCTGCGTGGTCCTGCTACCACGCAGCTTAAGGGGAACCTTGGTCAAATACTTTTTCTTTACCAGATTTTTTTAAAAACCAAGTAATATATCTGAGAAATTTCTCCTGTTTTACTTTTTAGGAAGGACTTTTGTAGAGGTGAACTCTGTGCAAGTCATCAAAAGCCTTTCTAGAAGGAATACCTCAGTGTCCTCAATTCCCCAAATAGGACGATAAAGGGATATCCAGCCTCAGATTATAAAGACAGTTGGATTTCCTTCCAAAACTGAAAAAAGGATGACAGTTTATCTGATCTCCATTGTTTCCTTCCTCTTCCAAGCTGGAAAAAAATAGAACATGCTTCCCAGAGAGTTTGTCCTTTTGTCATTGTCAAACATGGTTCTGTTTCCCTGCAGTTCAAACTGAGCTGATATTAAACGTGGCTGCTTCTGTTCTTAAAACTTCCAAAATAGCAGTCTGTGCCACAACACCTTCCTGTGTACAGTACACCCTCACCATCAAAGACACTGTTAGTTAATTGCTGGCTTGCAGCCAGCAAAGTCTACATACTATCACTCGATATGGACTCTAGAAAATATGACTACTTTTTAACTTATTTATTTTTACTATGTCTTCTACATTACTTTAAAATTAGTAAAAATGGAGACAATGCTGGTGGACAGAGCAAGGTACCTGAAGTTACATGCGGAAAACATCACCTTATCCTCATTTAAGGATATCCTCTGATTGTCTGGGCAGTCACAAACTTTTGGTGATCTCAAAAACTTTTCAGTAGCCATGGATTTCAGAAAAGTAACAGAGACCCAAAAATGCTTTTGGCTGACCAGGAAACTACAGAAAAATTCATTCTCCTCAGTCAAAGGCCTAATTACAGTGATACATACACAGTCATCTCAAGGATAAATTATTGCAATATTCATTTTGGTGGTTTCACTCAGACCATGCATGAAACTGATGGTTCAACACACAGCAGCAATCTGCTACACAGGAGGGTCAGACTTGGTCAATATCTTCAAAGCCTACGGTGCGCTAGAACTGAGTATTCTAAAAACCCGGAGACAACCAGGGTTTGACAACCAGGGCATTATTGGTAGAAAGCTCTCAGATGTGGAATGTGATTCTACCTGAGTTCAGGATGAATCTAAACATGAATACGTGACTCCATTTAAAACAATGGGTTTCCTGCAAGGATTTCACCTGAAATCCTGTAGTCATTCAACTGTGATGCAATATTTATCATCCTTGACAAACATTCATTTAACAGCTACTCTGAGAACAGCCCTTCCTATCTGCTTCCACTAATAACCACCTAATTTTAACTAAAAGTAAGTGTCTATCTTACAAATAGGGATAGAGAAAGGAATAACAGGCTTCTTCCACTGAAAAATGGTAAATGGCTCCTAGACTATTGTGCCTTAGAAATGCATATATATGTAATAATAAATACCAGTATGGAAAAGGCATATAAAATCTAATCACAATTATCAATCTGATATCTGATTATCAGACAAGTTCAAGTTTTGACTCTAAAATTCTCGGGAACATCATCCATTCATGTGCAGGATTCCACACATGTATTTATTTAGGGCTTATCAGAGTAGCTCGACAGGCTTGATGTTGATGTTTGATGCTGTCCCATTTGAAACAGTACTACATTCACACACACTTTCTGGAGCCTTTCAGAGCACAACAGCAGGGTCTACACCAATGGTGGACAATAAAGAAACGGCAGCCCTCAGGGTTAGTCCCTGGTAGGCTGCCGACACAATGTTTACCTGCACCTCTGCAAGTATCAGAGAATCGCAGCTGTGGTTGGCTGCAAATCTCTAATACCTGCAGAGGCGCAGATAAACATAGAAGAGGGGACCCACCAGGGACTAACCCTGTGGACAAGATCCGTCCTGCAGGCCAATGTCTACACAGAGCAGTTTGAGCATAATACTTCAGAGCACTCTACAATTTATACCCCTCTGGTGTGTTCTGTTGCACAAGGCAGGCAAGCTGTTATTTCTAAGCAGAAATTCCCATTTACGTAGTATTTTAACTGGTATATTCAGTTTTCACAACAAGACGGGAGAAAAAAGCTTAAATAATTTTCTGGACTTTGACTCAGGTATGAACATTGCAGGAGAAAAGATGCAGGAATCCATTTACCACAGGTAAACGGTACTGACATTCTGAAATAATTGCTCCATGGACCTACAAATAGAAACAATAATGCAATTCAAAGTCAACCTCTTTGCAATGAACACAGGGGTGGCAATGATATGTATGTTAGAGATGCAGATGAGCACATGGCTATGCAATACATGCTTAAGAAGTTCATCACAGTCTCATTACAAAATAAGATCCATGAGCAGGTTAGTTTTACTTTGAAGGTATATTTATATCGGGGTGGGCAACTTTCGGACCTCAGGCTAGAGCCAGTCCGCAGGACTAGTTCCTCGCTGGACCTACCTCCACGTTTACTGAGCCTCCACAGGTATTAGAAAATTGCAGCTCTCATTGGCCATGAATCACCATTTGTGACCAATGTGAGAGGCAGGAAGTGGCCTCACAGTCCACGATGCTTCCCATCGCTCGTATAGGCCACAAACAGCAATTCATGGCCAACTAGAGCTGCGATCTTCCAATACCTGCGGAGCCTCAGGTAAACATAGCAGCGGAGGCCTGCAACCTCTCATTTAGACCCTAATGTCAAAACACATAATATGAATGATACCAATTATGTTAGTTATGTTTTTCTGATAGGAGTGGGAATTATACCTCTGGGTAGCAGAGCAGTTGATTTTAAAATTATGGAAGACAAAATTAGGCATTGAACAGTGAAACAGTAAATAATGTGAGAAAGTAGTGTGACTATTTGGTGGTTTGAAGTAAACAGGATGAAGTTTAATAAAATGAATGCAAAGTACAGTGAAACCTTTGTTATCCAGCACTCTGTTAACCAGAAAACTTTAACTGGCATTGCCCCCGGCCACAATACTGTCACATCTTCAGGCACATAGGCCTGGCTTGGTTTACCATGATTGGCTTAACAATATTTTTATTTAAGAAGCACTAATCATTTTAACTCCAAATAGAAATGTGAGACCAACTGCCTCACACTGCAAAACTACCAATATTAAAAACCTGAGTTTTACTATTATTGTCTATTGGTTTTTCCTAGGTTGATGGGACCCTCAGATAACCAGAATTTTTAGATAACCGGAACACCCTAATGCCCAAGCGTGCTGGATAACGCAGATTTAACTGTACAGTATTCCACTTAGCAAGAAACAAACAGTTTCACACAAACAGAATGGGAAGCGACTGTCTAGGAAGGAGGTCATAGAAGACTACAAGCGAAATATGAGTCAACAGCGTGTCACTGTTGCAAAAAAAAGCAAACATAATTCTGGGATGCATTAACAGGAGTGTTGTGAGCAAGACACGAGATGTCATTCTTCCGCTGTACTCTGCACTGATTAGGCCTCCGTTGGAGTATTGTGTCCAGTTCTGGGCACCACATTTTAAAAAAGATGTGGCAAAATTGGAGAAGATCCAAAAAAAGAGCAATAAAAATGATTAAAGGTCTAGAAAATATGACCTATGAGGGAAGACTGAAAGAATTGGGCTAGTTTAGTTTAGAAAAGAGAAGACTGAGAGGGTACTTAATAACACATTTTAAGTACCTAAAAAGGTTTTACAAGGAGGAGGGAGAAAAATTGTTCTCCTTGGCCTCTGATGATAGGAAAAGAAGCAATGAGTTTAAATTGCAGCAAGAGAGGTTAGGTTGGACAGCAGGAAAAACTTCCTGTCAGAATAGCTAAACACTGGAATAAATTTCCTAAGGAGGTTATGGAATCTCCATAATAGGAGATATTTAAGAGCAGGTTAGACAGACACCTGTCAGGGATGATCTAGACTGACTGGCCACTTCGCTTGGCAATTCTGGAAGTAGCATGATGCCAGGGCAGGGTTCAGCCTGTCTTAGCCATACTAGCAGAAGCCCCCTGAGGTAAGCAACACCCAACTCGGGTCCACACCTCTCACTCCTTCACGTACTCTCACTCCTTCCCTTACAGAGCCTTGACCTCTACCACAAAACCCCTTGTCCCAGCTATCAGCCCCTTCTGCACCTCCAACCCAGTGTCCCATCCCTGAGCCAGCTTTGGCAGCCAAATTCCCTCCCAGAGCCCAAAGCCCCTAGCTCAAGTCAGAACCCCTGCCTTCACCCCAACCCCTTCCCAGAGCCCACACCCTAACTCCCCGACCTGAGCCCACTCCTGCATCTCCCTCAGCCCCAGTCCAGAGCCTCCTCCCGCATCATGGACTCCTCATTTTTGGCCCCATCCTGGAGCCTTGGGAAAGCTGTGCAAGCCTCCATGCCTTTCCTTCCTCCACAGGGCTGTGTTTGGCCCGAGCTGATTTTGTCAGTGGCCCAAGACAGAAAAAAGGTTCCTTTGCCCTGTTTTAGAGCAAGGGCTTGAAACACGGGAGTATCCTTTTCACTTTTTACTTTTTAAAAAGAAAAGAAACACCCAAGTTTGACTCAATGAGAATCCTTTAAAAAAATCTGTTTTCATATTCTCAGTACAAACTTGTTATAGTTTGTATGCTAAACTCTCTATAGGTTCAATCTTGCAGAAGGGTCTGCGGCCACTACAGAAAATTTCTCTACCAAAGTATCCTGAGTTTCTTCTATGCTGTAAACAAATATCTGTGAAACACAGTGGTAAAGTTTGTGTCCACCTAGAAGGCTCACTTACTAACTTAGTTCAAACACCAGCTATCTTCACAGTGGATCTAAAGGTTCCACCTCTGCTCATGAGCTATGAGGGAGTTGATGTGATACTTCATGATAAAATATAGAGGAGCTTATTTATTTGTTTTCAGTTTGCTTTCTAAAAAAAATTGGAAAATAGCTCAAATTAATTCAAATTTTCTTCAGTCAAAAGAGAGCTCAATTTTTCAGTGATGCTCACCACTCCTAAACGAGCACCATCATATTTCCCCAATCCTGTTAAAGGGAAATCAAGATGCTCATTTCAAGCTAGGATGTAACAGACACCACCTGAATGTGTGCGCACAGCTCTGTGAGGGCTTCTTTTTCTCAGACAGCAGGAATGCCCTCGGGGATCGGAAGCAATGTGATACATTTTAAAGAGTAAAATATCTCATCTTTGCAAAGTCCTTAGGGATTTCTTTTTGTTAGCTTGGATCCTCAAGTGTATTCCTGAATCCTTATATTTCAGATTCAACTTTCAAATAGTACCACTAATAAGAGATTTTGCTTAACTGAACTGCCTTCACAACTGCTCCTTCAGACACCTTCATGGTCTCTAGATCCAGCCTGATGGCGATCCCTTCCATTTTAATTCACTCGGAGCTAAATTGCCGAAAATCGTTCAGAAACAGGCTCTCAGAAGTAGTAATCAAGGTCATAATCTGGTTTTGCATAGAAACTTCTGGGTGTCTTTTTTTAAATCACCATAATTCAGCCATCATTTTCTACATGAGAGATTATATTTAAAAAAAACTCAACAACTATACAATGAACTGACACTCAGGAGAAAACCAATTTCACAGAAGTCTCAAAAGACACTTTTTGATTAACAGAAAGGAAGTCTGAATTTTGATCATCGAGACTAATTACTCCCCAGCTCTTGCCCACTATCATATAAATATTTTGGAGTTTAGTTCATTCTTTAGTTTCACTGTTAAACTCCATATAAATTCATAAATGCCTTCAATCTAAAGCTGAGGAAGATAATAGTGGGGAAAAACAAACAAATTAAATCCAACATGTAGGTTTCATTACCAAACGAGAGCTGTATAAAGCAAAAAGTGATATCCGTGTTGTGCCAGATACCCAACTTCAATGGGAGTCAGTTTACACGAGGTGACAATCTGGCCCCCAACACTTGCAATTGAGCCCTAACCACAGCAGTTTTCTATTCCAGTGCATATCAAGTGAAGACTTAATGGGGAAATTCCTTTTTTACTAGCTAGGATATAATAAACATGCTGACTTTTATACCGTTCACCACCGCATAATATCAATTTCCCAAAAGCGCATTTATTTACAACACATTTTTTCCATGGTCTCAATAAATATGCAATAGTAGGGGGGGATTAATGTGGAACATCCATGAACCCCACTGTGTCAGAAACCACAGCTAAGGGAAAAAAATTCCCAGAGAGCAGAGTTATACGGTGCATACTGGGTGGCTCCATAATTATGAACCATAAAAGAGATCTGCTGGCTTTGTTTTATTTTATTTATTTATTTGTTTGTTTTTGTGGGCTTCCATGACAAATTGACTTTTCCTGTTAATAGGGCATTTCCTGCCCTGCCCTGCCCCCCCGACTGCCATGGTATTCAAAGATGGCACAGAGGCTGTGAATATTTTGAACTAGATCAGGCTTGTGCATATATATTGTGGTGCTTACAAGCTCAAATACCATTATGGAAGATTGTTATTACCAAGAAACATGTTCAGAAAGATTCAAGGAAAATGTGGACTGTGTTAAAGGGATATAATAAATCTAAAAATAACTTTAAAAATCATACTGCAAACTTCTGCTTTTTATTACAATTGAAAGGATTAAACTGTTTGTGAATGAGGAAAGGGGATTCTGGCTTTTCCCCTCAATTTGTTTCCATGTGCATTTGTGATTGAGGATGGTCAGATTCCGTGTTTTTCCTCTATAGCCAGTCATTTAGTCACTTTGTCTTTTTGGTGGAAGTCTTTTCTACAGAAACAAGGGAAAGAGATACAATTATGTTTTATTTTGTTTCTGAGACTCAAGAAGATAATGGCAGATAATGTAAATTGGATAAGGCATAAAGATAATAATCAGGAACATTTAGGTAAAAAAAGAATCTTGGCGAAAATGGTCACATGGGACTGGAACTGACAATGCACCAGTTTAGAAAAGTATCCATCAACATCTGAGAAAATGAAGGGCCCAATTTTCAGACTTCCTAAAACACCAAGAATTCAACAAAAATTAATGAGACTTTTCAAATCAGATGCTTAGAGAAAGTGTAGACAGAGTCCAACAAAGAAGAGTAAAGGAAGAATAGTGATAGAAATGTAGCCGTGTTAGTCTGGGGTAGTTGAAGCAAAATGCAGGACAATGTAGCACTTTAAAGACTAACAAGATGGTTTATTAGATGATGAGCTTTCGTGGGCCAGACCCACTTCCTCAGATCAAATAGTGGAAGATTTAAAGGAAGAATGGCATATTTTAACGTGCACTCTAAAGTAGATATAAAAAAATTGATCCATTTATGAAAGAAAAACTGAATGAGTTTGGATACTAGCAAATGAGTTTGGATGCAACTTCTAAGATGTAGTGTCTGCATGCATATGCACGTTGTTCTAGTCTCAGTTTTCAAATGTTGTTTTTATTTGAAGAATACCATGAGATTTTTAAAAAGAAAATTTATTTTTATTAAAATCATATACAAAAAATCCTTTTTCTCAAGGGCTTGTTTGTTGTACAAATCTCTTGTTTCAGGAAAAAGAAAACGTTTTAGCTTCTCTTCTCTTTGAATATTTTATTCTGATGTCAAGACTATAACATAAACAGCTTATTGTTTGGAGGCTCTGGTAGGCTTGAATCTAAATAACAATCAATTTTTAAAAAAAGTTAATTTAGGAGAGAGTATTATGTAGTGGTTAGAGCAGGGGAATAATAAACAATACCTTACAGTATGGTAGGCCCCACTCCCATCTCTGCCACACTCATTTTACAGCTATGGCTAAGTCATTTTTTTTTTCCCAAATGTGCCCTTTTGTGATATGGCCTAACTGCAACGTTACAATTAATTTCCAGGTTGGTATTAACTTTTTTATGCTTCTGTTTTCCTGCTGTTCAGATGCGTCTCAAAGCTGTGGTCTGGTGCTTAATCAATTAGCATTTGCAAGATCCCCAAATGAGCCCTGAATCAATTTTTTAAGATTCCTTAGAACTGGATACTGTGGACTGAATCTATACAACAGAGATGGGAAACCTGCAGCCCAGACATGTCCACTGCTTCCTTTCACCCAGCAAGTCTCTACTTCCGGGGCTGGAAGCCCTGAGCCTCAGCACTCCACAACATGCGGGGCTGGAGCCACGAGTGCCAACCTGCTGGAATGTTCCTGAAACCTCTGGGAGTGATCAGGGAAGCTCCATGTCCTGCCCCCTCCCAGCACCAATTCCGCAGCTCCCATTGGCTGGGAACCACATACAATCAGAGCTGCCTGGCCTTTCTGGCTTAGGTGCCAGGGATGGCCACCTCTTCTGCACAGTGCAGAGCCAGGGCAAACAGGGAACCTGCCTTAACCGTGCTGCCCTGCCAACCAAGAGACACCCTTGGTAAGTGCCACCTGGCCAGAGCCTGCGCTTCTCACCCCTCCTGCACCCAAACCCCTTCCTATCCTCTCCCACACTCTAACTTCTGCCCAGAGCCCCATCCACATCCCAAACCCACGCAACCTCCCACACCCTAACTGCTTTCTGAAGCTCATACCCCAGTCCTCTGTGCTATCCCAGCTTCATCCAGAGCCCACAACCACAGCTGGAATCTGTACTCCAACATCCTGCCCATTCCTGCAATCCAAACCCCTTGGCCCCAGTCCAGAGACCCCCTGCTGTACCCCAAACCACTCATCCCAACCTGCCCCCCAGAAGCCACACTTCCAACTGGAGTCAACCTCTCCCACATCCCATTCCCTGTCCCAGCCCAAAGTCCTACCCCTGAGTCTGGGGGAAATGGGAAGTCCCAAACCTCTGCACCCCCTCCCTCCCATGGAGCAGTGTATTGCCCCTCACTGATCTTTTCTGTGCATCAATAGCCCTGATAGAAAAAAAGGTTACTCACTCCTTCTATACAATCATAGAGGGGAATTAGACAGCAATAAGATATATGGTCCACCTTTATATCAGCTAAGGATCTGGTTTGGTGTGCTCTCAATAATCGCTTGGAATTTTTCCCTTTTCAAATATTATTTTTTTATTATTTAAAATAAATACATTTAAATAAAATTCAACTATGCAATACAAAGAAAAGAATGGCTTTCAAAGAAATTGGAATGATTTCTTCAACCACCCAATCATAAATAAATAAGGTATTTATGGTTTTAACTCTCACCTTATAAAAATGGATTCTGGTATCCTATAAGATGGGCTGCACTGCAAGGAGAGAAGGGAGGACATTCAAAACTCTGCTAGAATATTATAAGCAGGCATGCACAAGGCTGGAGAATGGTGCTCTCAGAAGGAAACAGCAGACAACTAGGGCTCAACTCTCTGCAGGAGACTGCAGAAAATTATATTTTGGCTGCCTTAATTGTACCTCATTGAGGAAGAGAAGATCTGTTGGAAAAGAAAACATTCCCTTAAGTACTAGCTTCCAGCGACAGAGTGGTAGTGGTAGTGCAAGAAAAAGAGAAAAACAAACAGGAATACAGTGACTGTTTTAGATATCCTGATGAGCTTATAGTTTAACATCTGGTTTGTGTTAAGGAAAATTACTAATGGTTGCTGTTACATTAGTAACACTAATTAAAACTTCTTGGTTTGTGTTCAAACTGTTAAACTGAAAAACAAAAAAAGAGTTTTTATTTCACCAAAACAGGCCTCATTATTTGATAAGGATTTCAGGTTTGTATTTTTCCCTCAGTATATTTTTATAAAAAATATCAACTGTTCTGAATGACTAGACAGAGGTGTTTGTTGCATTTGTATTAGAATTGGGTAACACACAGCTGTTGATTAATAACATCCACATGACGACAGGCCTATCTATCTACAATGATTGAAATACTGTTATTTCAGGGTTAGGTGGTGCAACATCAGAAGGAGGGAAATCCCATGCTTTCTTTGAAATAATTATTAAACCATTCCTTTCACTGCAGAATAGTTGTACACAGCAGGCCAGATTCAGATCTCAGTTATTCCAACATAAATCAACTAGAATCAGTTACACTAATTAACACTTTTAAGCGCAAAATCTAACATTTGTTTGGCGCTGTAACAGGGAAACCTATGCCCAAAGCGCCATTTCTCCTACAGAGCTTCAATAAACCCAGGGAGACGTATGTACATTGAACAGTGCTCCTTCAGGGAGCTTTAATTTATTTAAGCCACATGTGGAACATAGTTTAAATAGGCCTTCTCCCACTGGATGGGTATAGGGCTGAGTTAACCTGAGTACATAAACTCCACCTATGTATAAGTCACATACCAAAGGACCCCTCTTGACCCAGATTCCTCTTCTGGAGCTAGGGCCTCTTGCCAACAGGGGAAGGAAGGGTCAAGGTCTCCATAACAATCAAAATTCAATGAACCTTCCTCAGGACAGCATATGATATCTGTGCTCTGGGGCTTCTGCTGCTACCTAGTGACATGCTTCTATGAGGGCCAGGTTCTGCTAAGGCTTGGCCTTTGTAGCTCTTCCCCCTTGGAGCAGTATTCCTTGGTTTCCTTTGCTGATGAGCCCACCCCCCAGGTTCCTTCTCTCTTTGGGAGAGCTCTCAGTGTTTTGTGTTCCTCTCCCTAGGAGCCTTTGTTCTTCCATTGGGGCATCGCCTCCTTTTCAGTCTTACCCATGTGCTTCCCTGCCTAATTAACTGCCTCCTCATAACTCCATAACTTAACTGTCCCAGATGAACCTAAGTGCTGTTTACAGAACCTGTCAGAGGTAGCTTGAGTCACTGTCTCCTTCACAGGACCAGCTACCTTCTGACAGGTCGAGCCCACCAACTGGGTGGGGGAAGGGAGCAAAAAGGTCAACTGCCCTGGGGCCCATGATTCAAAGGAGCCCAGAGTTCCTGGCTGCTGCCACAACTACTGCAGCAGCAACAGCAGCCAGAACCCTGGGCCCTTTAAATCACTGCAGAGCTCCTAGTGGTGCACTCTCAACAGCGCTGAAGGGGAAAGCACAGTTCAGTCTGGGTGACCTTTTGCTGAGGTCTCCTCCCCTTCCCAATGTGTAGAGCAGGCCCCCCCACCTCCATGTTTACCTGCACCCTCCACAACCTGAGGTTTGCAGCTCTCATTAGCCACAAAAGGCAATTCGTGGCCAATGCAAGTGGTGGGAAGTGGCATCCCAGTCTGCAACACTTCCCACCACTCACATTGCCAACCAGCGCTGCAATCCTCCAATACCTGCAGAGGCTCAGGTAAACATAGCGGTGATGGCCTGCCAGTGACTAACTCTGTGGGTTGCCATTTTTTATTGCCCACCTCTGGTGTACAGCCATCCCTTCATCTTGCCCAGGGCCCAGCAAGTGTGTTGGCTTGCCTGAAAACTCCCCACAAAACATTTTTACGTATGCCCATTTCTCGTAAGGGGGCTGATGCTATTCCTTAGTCAGTCACACCTAAGAAATATCATTTTGCCAAATCACCTCAAACATAAGGCACTCACCTTGGCACTTTCTTTTTTATTATGCAAAGTAATGTAAATTTACCCTATACGTACTTACACCTGTAGTACATCTGCTGGCCATATGTGTTCACAGTCCTGTATTTCATTATAGCACAACAGCAAGTCAATTTATCTATAGTGTCTTACAAGGTGTTTGCTCAAGATACTAAAACAGAGTTATTTTTCATTAAATAATTACTTGTTTATTTTTCCTAGCTTTTATACAGCTGTTAGAATTAGGAAATGGTTTCAGCCTTTTTCTTTTTTTTTTTTTTTTTGGTTTTTCCTCCTTTGCTTGGTTACTACAGAAGGCATATGATGAATCTGTCTTTAATCTTTCTGAAAGAGATGAGCTAAGACATGTAGCTAATGTGTGTGTCCTGGGAGATACAGTCTGAGTCTGAGGGGGAAGTATCCCATGGGCTCTCTAACAATGGCAGCACACCTTGTGACAAGTGTTCACAGTTCTTTCTTCAGCAATCTTGGGAAATCTTCCTATAAACTTCCTCAGTCTTAGGCAATCTTCCCAATTTCCCGAATTAATAAATCCAGCCACACTAATTCCTCCACAACTCTCTTAGGGTATGTCTACACTACAGCACTAATTCGAACTAACTTAATTCGAATTAGTTAATTCGAACTAAACTAATCCGAATTAGCGTATCTAGACCCAAAAACTAATTTGAATTAGCGTTTTGCTAATTCGAACTAGCGCATCCACACTGATTAGAGGCTGGGTCACATTTAAGGGCAGCTGAAACCAGTTCCAGCGGGGCATCAGGTCAGTAGTTGCTTTGTGTGGCTGCTGTCTGAGGCTATCTGAGGCTCGTGCTTAAAGGGACCCCCCTGGACAGCCGGTTCTCAGCTTTTCCGCTTGCTTGCCTACCTCGCCGAGGGACAGCAAAGCGTTTTTCTCTCTGCCTGCCTGTGTCGGTGCTTCCCATTGGGGCCGCTGCCGCAGTTGGCACCATGGAGCCAGAGCTCACCCTGGGCATGCTGCTCCAGTTTTTGGACTTGCTGCTGCAAGCCTGCCAGCAATGGGTGGAGGCTGCCTTGCACCATCTGGTGCACGTCAGCCCCCTGCCTCTCCCCCTGGCCTCCCCGGGGGTCGTGGAGGAGCGGCAGCAGAGCCCAGATGCCAGGGTGCCCCGCCACATCTGGTGTCCGGACACCAGCAGCGACTGGTGGGACCTCATCGTCCAGGAGCGCTGGGGAGACCAACAGTGGACCCAGAACTTCAGGATGAAGGACACCTTCCTGGAGCTCTGCGAGTGGCTCGCCCCTGCTCGGCGGCGATGGGACACTCGCATGAGGCCCACCATCCCCCTCCAGAAGCGTGTGGCCATCGCCCTCTGGAAGCTCTCCACACCGGACAGCTACCGTCAGGAACCAGTTCAGCGTGGGGAGATTCACCGTCAGAGCAGTGCTCATGCAGGTACGGCACCCACCGGCCACTGGGCTGAGGGAGAGGGGGCTGCAAGGAAGGGATGGGCCACCCCAGGGAAAATGGGGGGGGGAGGAAGCGAAAGTACCCCGCACCAGAGGGTTCGGTCTGTCCCGGCCGTACTACACGCCGCCCGCGGGGGTCACTTCCGGGAGTGGGGCGCGGGGCAGTGCCAGGGAACGAACACTCCCAGCCACCCCGGCAAGGCAGGGTGTTCCGCAACTCCTCTGTGTGCCAGAGGCTGCAGGCCGGGACCTTCTTCCCCAACCGCCACATCAGGGTCAGGGACGTGGACGTGCCCGTCTTCCTGGTGGGGGATGCAGCCTGCTCCCTACAGCCCTGGCTGATGAAGCCCTACACGGGGCGCCTCAATCCATTCCGGCAGGCTTTCAATGCCAGGCTCACTAGAACGCGGGGGGACCTTCGGACACCTGAAAGCCAGATTTCGATGCCTCCTCACCTGCCTCGACCTTGCCGAGCACAACATCCCTCCCATGGTTGCAGCATGTTGAGTGCTGCACAATTTATGTGAGCGGAAGGCGGAGGCTTTCCTGCCAGCCTGGATGGCTGAGGCTGACCTCATGACTGGCCAGTACATGCAGCCCCACACCGCTGATGTCCAGGATGCTCAGCGGGGGGCCATCCGGATCCAGGAAGCCCTGCGAGAGAGCTTCCAGGTGGAGGAGGAGGACTTAACTCTCCCTGCATGCCCCACTGGGGCCTTCTTCCACCCTTCCCTCCTTCTCCTTTCCCCTCCCTAACCCCCCTTCCTAATGTAAAATAAACACACCTGTTTTGCCAACAAAAATCTCTCTTTATTGTACATAACTTGGGTGGGGGAGAGAGGAGTGAGGGTGGGAGAGGTGAGTGAACCTGGGAGGAGGGGGCTGGAAGGGGAGGAAAGGAAGGGAAAGCTCAGGGTTGGGGGTCCTGCTAGGTCTCCCGTCTCGCAGCATTGCAGGTGCGGGGCGTCGGGAGGGGGGGAAGTGGGTGTGGAGGGGGGGCAGGAGGGACGGGAGGTGCAGAGGAGGTGGGGGGGAGCAGGGGTGGAAGGAGGAGTGAGAGCTGGGGCGGCCACAGGGGCTGGAGTAGGGGAAGGCAGGAACCTGTCCACCAGGGTCTGGATGTGACCTCTGAGGGCACAGCTCTGCTCCTCCAGCACCTCCAAGCTCCGCTGCCACAATCGCAGGTCCTCCCGGACCCAGTAGCCGCAGGTGCTGCCGCTGGTAGTCCTCCAGCTTCCTGGTGTGCCTGCTGGCCCGGGTGCAGGTGGCTTTTGCAGGTGGGGTGGTGCGCCCTGCAGTCCCAGGTGCTGCGGCTGTGGTGAAACAAGAGTAGTGGTTAGTTCTCCCTGAGGACACGCTGGGTGAAACCCAGCCCTCGTCTGCAAGGTGAGGTCGGCGTGTGGGGAACAGGCCAGGGCCCCTGCATGACACCCAGCTGCTGCTCCATGGTGGGCAAGGCCCAGGCGCACGGTCCCTGGGCTCCCTCTCCCCCCACGCCTCCCATACACATAAGGGGAGCATGGTGGCACTCACATGTGGGGTGCCTCGGGGGTCCTGGGTAGGCTCCCTGCAGGCTCCTGACTCTCGGCAGCATCCTCCTCCTCCATGTCCTCCTCCTCCATGTGCAGTCCAGGGCCTCATAATGGGGGCATGCCTCCGGGTCGGCCCCTGGCTGGGAGGCCCTGGAGTAGGCCTGCCGCAGGTCCTTAATTTTGCAGCAGACCTGTTCCCAGGTCCACATATGTCCTCTGGTGGCCAGGCTTTCAGCTGCGTTCCTGTGAGTAGTGCGGAGATTGTGGACGTTGGAGGCCTCCCCCCAAACCTCGATGAGGTCCACGATCTCCGCACTAGACCAGGCAGGCGCCCGCCTCTTGCAGCCCCGGGCTGGCCCCTGGGAAAAGGCGGAGGGTTGGGTGGCAGTGGGTGGCTGGCTCATGCCGTGCCAGGTGCAGGGTCTGCTGGCTGGGTGCTGGCAGGTTTGCAACTGGCACAAGCACTGTAGCCAGACCGAGGCCCTCTTTAAGGCCTCCGGGGCCGGGAGGGTGGCAGAAGAGTTTCCCTGGTTGTACCCAGAGTGGCCCCCAGGGCAAGCTGGGGAGGGCTAGCCTCCAACTAGTTCGAATTAAGTGGCTACACAGCCCTTAATTCAAACTACTTCATTCAAACTAGGTGTTAGTCCTCGTAGAATGAGGTTTACCTAGTTCCAATTAAGCGCTCCGCTAGTTTGAATTAAATTCGAACTAGCGGTTTGCATGTATAGACACTATGAAAGTTAATTCGAACTAACGGTTTCTCTCACCAACAGAAGTATGTCTAGTAAAAGATATTACTTTATCCACCTAGGTACATCCACACTGCAAACTTCTTTCGAAATAAGCTTTTCTGGAAGATATCTTCCAGAAAAGCTTAGTTTGAAATAGAACATCCACACTACAGGGAAGCCTCCAAATTAGTCCAAGGCAGGCTCCCCTAATGTGGACGCACTACCTCGATTTAGAACCCCAGAAGGCACTGGGGAAGAATAAAGTAGAATGGCCCTGGTCTGGAGCTATTTCGACATAGCTGCAGTGGAGCGTCCCCACACACCCTCTTCCGAAAGAGCTTTTTCAGAAGAGGCATTATTCCTTATGGAATGAGGTTTACCAATGTTGGAAAAAGCCCTCCATTATTTTGATTTTCTTTCGAAATAACACAATTGCAGTGTGGACGCTATTATTGTTTTTTCTGGAATAATGGAAGTTATTACTGAATAATGGTGCAATGTAGATACACCCCTAATCTCTATAATATTCTGGGACTTACACAGCTACAACAACCCTGCATAAGCACACTTGTGACCATCTGCTGTACTGGAAGGAGTAGTAAATAGAGTTTAGCAGCTATCCTCTCCTTGAAATGCAAAAGAGCTAATGTATCAGATGTTACATGACTCTCCTGGATTTGGGGTGGAGGTGCAGGGGATGGGGCACGGACCCTACATATATATGGGATTGTGTGGACTAACAAGCATAAAGCCCTGCCAAGAGGTATTTCTAAACAAAATGAAGAGAACTCTTGGAGCACTGGTTATTAACATGTGCTTAGTGAAACTAATCCTGTAGCAAAAGCTTCATTTGCTGCACTGGATTTAATTTTTCTGTATTTGAATGTGACTGTGAAGGACTATGAACTATCACATCATTATGTTAATTAAGAAAGAGGGAAGCAGGGTGGCATTGCTACATTTGAAAATCCAAGGCAAAACTAATATTTAACACTGATATCTGAGGCTTGAGCAATAATACTTAATCTTCTAAAGTACCTTTAATCCAACAATTTCAAAGTACATCATAAATATTAAACTTCAAAATTATGGACTCACGTGTACATATTTCATCAATAAAGAAACAAATGCACAGAGAGATTAAGGACCAGATATATTTAAAGTTAGATACTGTCCATATGCATATCTTCAAATTAACAATGGGCCTAACACAAAGTCTATTAAATTAATGGAAAGATTCCCAACCTTTTCAATGGGCTTTGGCTCAGATATAATGAGCCAGATTCTCTACTGGTATAAATGAGAATTGCTCAAGTGAAGGCATCTGCATAATTTTACACCAGCTCTGGATCTGGCCTTAAATGTGTATATACTCACAGTGCATATTCAAATCAGGTATTCCACCCACAAATGGCCAGACAGTAGCTTATATAAGCAAATACTCAATTTGTGTATACACTTCAGCTTTCTGTGTGCATAAATTGTGCACACACAAAAGTAAGCACACAACTGTGCCTGTCTAACTTGAAAAATCTGGCCCTATAACACTTATCAAAGTTCATATAGGAAATCCAAAGAAACGGGGAGGGGGGGCAGAGGGGAGGGAAAGGGTCCTTCAACCACAAGACCATCTTTCCTCCCCTCACAATAAACACCAAAACTGGACTTAATACAATAGTACTAATGTAAATAAAAATACTGAATGAAAAATAAAGCACATCTCATGCACTTGTTATACAGAGGGCACTACTGCAAGACCCCCCCCCCCCCCAAATATATTAGTAAGTCACTGGAAATGGTTTTTCTATCACTACAAAATCTTTTAAGGCATATTAACTCTACAGTGAAGGCATAGCTGAAGCCCAGAAGGCAATATTCTATCTACTATATATTTTGAAGAGTTTGGTTTTTTGTTTGTGGATTTGTTTGTGCAAAATAAAGTCATACTTCGTGATTAACTGCAGATACAAAATTCTGCACAAACAATCCTGCCACTCAAATTAGCTTGAATGCACTACTTTTTGCACCAGAATATGCTGGGTGAAAGATTTAAATAATTATTTTTGTTTTCCATCAGAAAAAAGTCCTGGCTATTATGATTAGAGTACATAAAAATATTTGCTAACAAAATTAAACTCAAGTCGCCTATTCAACTGTCATTTTAGTATAAAGAAAATGTTTACTGTTACAAATCTCAAAATAATTCAAGTTAGTTCAGGAAAGAGGAATGGAAGCTTTATAAATTTCTGATCCAAATTTACTATTTATGATAATTATTCAATAAAATGATGTTTCAAGTTGAAGTCCTACACATTTAAAACTATTTTTTATTTCCCTTTTGCAAGCACATTAATAATTCTATTACATATATTTAATTTCTCGAACTTTCCTATAAATGTAAACTATGCAAATGATTTTGCTCGGTCAACTAAAGGCCTCACCTGCTAGTTATCTATAAATGAAATATTCTGAATGGTGTGAAGGAGTGTGTGTGTCAGCGTGGATGCAAATAAGGCAGTGCATTTTTTTAGTCACTTAGAAGATGTAACTGCATTGATACTACAGCATTTGATTCCTCAGAAAAATCCTGGCATGGCTGTAGCTTATACAGTGATTTCCTTCTTCTACTAATGTTTCTCCTAGGAATAAAGGAAAATATCCTTCCATCATGGGCTTTAATGCCAAAGTACAGCTGACCTGATCCTCACAAGGATGGATGCATTGAGAGTTGCAGTTATCTGACTGTTTGCCTTTGATCTACCTGTCAATATACAACACAGAGAGGCGTTCACAGGCAGGAGCTGTGTTTAAAAACTCCCAGGTATGTGGCATCTCAAGAGAAGAATCAGGAAATATATAAGGAATCAGCAAAAACAAAAACAAAAGATAGCTGTAAAAATAACACAGAAAAGCGGCTGCTTTTCGCACAGCCCTGTGCATACTTGGAAGGCACTACTGCAATGTAGGTGGTAGTTGTATGCTGCTTTGGCAGGAGTAGGATGAGTTCTTTTGGGAGGTGCAGCAAACTTAGAGCTTTTTTTTTTCCTTGACAGGGAAATATGTATTTACAGTGTTACTGAGAGAACCACTCATGCCACAGATTGGTGCTCATTATCAGGAGGTACATATATTTCTTCACAATGTTTAATCACACACGCAAATGCCCAGATGTTTGTTTCCTGCCTAAAATCAACATGCATAGGAGAGAAGAACTTGCCCCCTACAAAATCAACAGATGTCGATGGACCAAATTCTGTCTTAGTCCCACTGGAAACTTCAGCCAACAGCAGAGTTGTGGTCTCCAATATCCAGAAAGGTCACAGATGCCATTGATCTGACTGTCAATATGCAACGCAGGAACTGACAGGCAGTGGCTGTGTATGACAACTGCCAGAAGACCTCAAGTATCTTACAGTTTCTCTAACATGCTGGTGTCTTGTTTGGTCATTTGCACCAGCACCAAGCAGATGTGAAATATGATCACTCTGAGCTAGAGCAGGCAATAGTAAATTGGGATTACAGTGTCCCCATCGCTGGGATTTTGCATCAGCACCCTGATTAGCTTTGATAGACCTTTGCGTGATTCCTTCAAATAGAAGATCACAAAGTGAATTGGGGAAAATAAATCTGCATTAACTTGGTATTAACTTGTAAAGCTATTCATGGTATCTGATACCTCAGTATGAGAAGGAACCATGCCCCATAACAGCTTTACCTTATTCCTCGCCCCACTGGCTGGCCACAAATCCTTCTGTGTGTGATATATATTTGTGACAGAGAGGGTGCTACATAGCCATATGGGATGATATTGGATAAGTATTTTTTGACACTTTCCTTTGTCAATTATGTCAATTTGTTTCCCTCTGCACTATGAAAGGGCATGAAACGTATGCCTTAGACATATTGTTCATAAGTAACTCATTACCACAATACTGAATATTTAGGCCCTTTCAGCATTAAGGAAATTTGCAATGGCATACATCAATGAAGTTACCACAGTGAAAACTCCACTATTTACACTATTGCAATTTAATCCAGTACAACACCAAGCATTTGTAATGTAGACAAGAAAGAACCTACCATATTTTACTCAACTCATTAGACAATATCTCTTCTAAAATCTTATACAGTTAAGGCATCTCTAATACAGTGAAGTGCCAGAAATAAATAAAGATAAAGACCCAACATTATATCAATGTTACATATACAAACAAGTATGCACGCCAGTAGGTCTCTAATGGAGCCTTGAAATAAAATACTACTAGGACCATTTTTCTATTTTCTAATAAACATTCTTAAAAATGGAACAAGATAAACATCAAAGCACATGGGAAAGAGTGAGTATTTGTAAATAAAGTTCTACTTTAGTAAGACCGGAATATTTTCTTTTCAGGGGAGTGATCCCAAGCTGGCAGCATTCATAATGGTGATCAAGTAATAAATTAATAACAAGAATAAGATTTTAAAAGAGAAAAACTAGAAGCACTATAGCCAGAGGCCTCAGATGACAAAGTCATATTCAGGCATTCCTTACGCCAGAAATGTTGGCAAAAGTATATTGCCATATGCTGAGATTCCAATAATACCCTGTTTATTTCATCTGTTATAGGAAATTTTTGATTGCAGGGATTTTTCTGAGTATTCTTCTCAGCTAGGATCTTACCAGTTCCATCTGTCTGCAGTGAGTGCAATCTATACAACATGGCTATTAAAACACACAAAAACTTACAAAAGAGAACAAAACAGAGAATTAAGTTAAGAGCAAATCATTTAGATTTCTATTTCATGATATACTTTCCCATAACTAAAGTGAGTCAGAGAAAGTAAACACTTTTAGAATCACTGTTTAACATTCTAATCTCATAATCAGTTAATTATTCACAGACAGTGGACCTAATGTGGAAGTTACACTAATGAGAAAATTCACCGGCTGAACAGAACAAATCGGGCATATATGGACAAAATCACTAGGAAAAAAACCCAGATTTTAATAATATAACTACTCTCAGAGCTTGGCATAAAGACATATTCTATGAGTAAAACTACAGCTATAAATGTTCATTTAGGATCTAGACATGAAAACAAAAAAGACAAAAAGGACAAAGTATTATTATTACTGATACATGGAACAAGCTAAGCATCGAAGCGCATATGAAGGAGTGGATTTAGGAAATAATATTCTGATTTAACGCTTTAATTTCTACATAAGCAGGGTCTGAATGACCTCTCCCATGACAGATATGTGGGAGAGCGAAAAGACTTTAGGAGCAAACTCTATTTACATGAACAAAAATACACTGCTTAAAATATCCAGCAGACCAAATAGTGTTGCTCAAAATGGTCCAGTTTGGTTGGTGTTTTGTTACAAATCATATTAGTATGAATTATGGGGTAGTGAAATTTTGTTAAAATAGTAATATATGGAGATATACCCATCTCATAGAACTGGAAAGGATCTTGGGAGGTCATTGAGTCCAGTCCCCTGCCCTCACAGCAGGACCAAATACCATCACTGACAGATTTGCCCCACATCCCTAAATAGCCCTCTCAAGGATTGAACTCAAAACCCTGGGTTTAGCAGGCCAATGCTCAGACTACTGACCTACCCGTCCCCGCCCCCCCATTATTATCAATGTTACTGCCTTTACTGCATGAATAAAGGGGAGCAGAACATTGCTTAAACTATCCCAAATGTCCATCAGATGAAAGGACCTCATTAAGTCAGGGGCTCAAAAGCCAGACACCTGTGAAAGTAAGAGGGGCAAAGACAAGGGTGGAGTTTTGGGAGGGTAGGGGAGACAGCAGCCATGAGCTTCAGGATGAAGATTGCTTTTCATCCTGTTCCCCTGACTAGCAGGGAGGGAAAATAACTGCAGGCTATCCATGCCTCTCACACCTGGCTGGTGAAGGGAGTCCATGTGACAGGCATGCACAGAATGCAAGCACTTTCCCCTTACTCCTTGATAGCCCAATGAACAGGATAAAAAGTAAGCTGCCTCCCAGAGTGCATTGCTGCTACCGCCCCTACCCTCCCAAAACTCTGCCCTTAGGTGTGGCTTCTCCCAAAGGATCCCTTCTGATTTAACCTGTTCTCCCCATTATTCAAGGACAGAGCTAAATAGGATTCTTTTTTGTTAAGTACTCAATGAGAGCTGAAATCACTTGGGAGGGGGGGCAGTATTTCTGCCCAGCCTGCTGACAGCTAAAAATCACTATGAGACTGACCTACAGAGATCATAGCAAAAAGGCAGATGGCAGCACGGGGTGTCTGATGGGTGGTCAGTGAAAGTAATGAGCTATTGGCTGGCCAGACTGCAAGGAACAGCAGCTGATAGGGTAGCCAGAAACAGTGGCTAACAAGGCAGGCAGCCAAAGGAAGTGTTTAGATGGTGGAGCAAGCCAGTCTTCCCTGGATGGGACATGACTCATTTAATAAGAACGACAACTGTGAATAATGTGTTGATGGGGGCTGGGGGAGGAAAGGAGAGGGGGTGAAAGGAAAAGGAATTTTGGTTGTAGAACTCAAGAACATGACGCAGAAGACTCTTCCCCACTCACCCTGGTGTGAATATCCTGCTTGCAGTTTTAGATTTATCAATCCTGCTTGCAGCATTTTATACAATTAATGCTCGGTGACTTCTCGACTTTCACTGAAAGCTTCTTTGATACACTTATGCTACATCTAAACTGCAAGCTTCTTTCGGAAGAAGCTTTTCTAAAAGAGATATTCTGGAAAAACTTTTTTTGAAAGAGAGCAACTATGCAACAAAAGTGCAATGAAAAAGCGATGTTTTTTTGAAAGACAGTGTCCAATCAATGTGGACGCTATCTCGCATTTCAGTTGTGATTACTGAGGATGGAGTGGCCAGCAGGGAGCCTATACTTTTTCCTGGAGGCCGCTTCTTTAAAAAAAAACCACTCTCTTCCACGTCCACACACACCTTTTACCAAAAAAGTTTTTTCGGAAAAAAGCTTCTTCTTCGTAGAAAGTGGTTTACTGCTGTCGGAAAACCCCCTCCGTTCTTTCAACTTTCTAACGCAAGAATGCAATAGCAGTGTGGACATAAGTGTAGTTTTTCCAGGAAAACTGCTGTTTTTCCAGAAAAACTCTGCAGTGTAAACATACCCTTAGAGTCTATGCTTATGAGTGGGGAAGCATTCAAAGGTGGATGTAATTTTCCCTGGTTACTGGATGGAAGTTCAAGACAGTTCTTTGTTGTACTGTTGAAAAGGAACCCTGGATATTGAACCCACCGCTGGTTTCTTCTGGCTCCACCAGGCAGAAGGGTTACTCTAGAAAAATACTACATTTTAGGGATTCAGTTCTACAACCTTTACTAATATGAGTAATAGTACTTAGAACAAAACCACTGCTAACAGGTTGTGCTCCTCATACTTTGGGAATACCTAATAAGGTTTTAGTTTAATTTTTGTATGTGTTTGGGTTCAAGAGCCTGCAGAGACCTTGGAAGTCTAGTGCTTTATTTCCCCCACTAACACTGAAGGATCTAACATTACCTTTGTAATTATTTTTTTCTGCTAGACAAAACCCACAAGAGATAGGATTATAAAACCCCTATAGAAAGCTTGACCTCATCCTAGTTTGAGAATACTTAAGTATGAAAAGACACAGGTTTGCAATGAATTTTTTTTATTTATATTTTTGTACACAGGTGGGTCACTCAGATCCAAAACACTGGGAGTGTTACAAAAACAAAATGTAATTATATAAATATTGTGTTAAAGTTACTGTGCATCTTTCCACTGAAGCTTCGTTCATTCATTCCCCCTGGAGAAGCCTATGTAAGACATTCCTAAAGATTTTTTTATTATTATTTCCTCTGTGTTTATATTCTGTACATTTTCTCTGAGGCATATGGAAGCAGGAGGTTCCCTGATTATTACTCCTCATGACTGCTGGCAATAACACTTGAAAACCACATGGTAATAACAACCATTCAAAGGGACACTATCATCTATGAAGAATGAAATTCTTGAAAGAAAGTAGGCCTCATTTGCGTGTATTTTAATGAATTAAAATATATAAACGAAAGGCTAAATCCTAAGGTTCTTCTTCAGGAAAATTTCCACTATTGACTAACTCATGTAGTTCTGACTGTGAAAACTGAGGCTACATCTACACTGTGGGTTTTTTGCGGAAGGGGAAATGCAAATGGAGTGCTCATTTGGATATCTCTCACTCTCATTTGCATATCTTCTGCCAATCCTTTTTGTGGAAGAGGTTTTTGTGATAAAAAGCCCTGTGTAGACGGGATCATTTGTCGGGAAAACCCCCCTTTTGTGCAAGTGCCTCTAAACCTCAATTTTTGAGGAATAAGGGATCTTGCACAAAAGGGGGTTTTCCCAACAAATGGCCCCATCTACACAGGGCTTTTTATCACAAAAACCTCTTCCGCAAAAAGGATCGGAAGAAGATATGCAAAGAAGAGTGTGAGATATGCAAATGAGCGCTCCATTTACATTTCCCCTTCCGCAAAAAACCTGCAGTGTAGATGTAGCCTCAGTTTTCACAGTCAGAACTACATGAGTTAGTCAATAGTGGAAATTTTCCTGAAGAAGAACCTTAGGATTTAGCCTTTCGTTTATATATTTTAATTCATAGCCTGATTAAGGAGTTTGAGACTTGGCTCATTAAGAATAAGTGGCAAAACAGTCACACAACAAATGTAAGAGGTGAGATAGAAATAGGACAAAAAGGTACAACTGATGGCACAGGCCTGTTGCTAATGATCATGTGGAACTGTATCACACGCAGGCGAATTCTGTGGAGCATAAAACTCAAGTAAAAGTTACAGCCCTGAACAGTTGTTTAGTAGTGTGTTGCCACACCTACTAAGAAAGATGGCACTCATAAAGCATGTCAGTTTGCATCGTTTTATTAAAACTTTAAGTTGAAACTCAGGCCTCTGCTGCTGCTAGTGTGCAACGGCATCACCCTCAGAGGGACTCTAGGAGGCATTGTGCCTTGGATTCCAGAATATGCTTGACAGAAAGAGAGAGAGAGAGAGCGCACACAGGAGGACAAGTTGTATGGCCCACTGCATGAGTCCTTAGCTCCATTCTGTTGCTTGAAACATCTACTGACCAGCTGGAGTGGAGCTGTGACAAATTTTCCTCCCTCCTTCCAGAAAGATGCCTACGACACTAGTGGGACTCAGGAGAGTAAAAGAATTACAAGTGTGTTGGCCCTTGGCATAGGAACAAGGCCACCGATGGAGGGGGGCAAAAGGAACAGTTGCCTCAGGGCTCAGTGATATAATGGCCCCAGGCTCCGGGCCCTATACATCGCTGTTGGAACCCCATGCAGCACTGTCTGTGTGCTACTGAGGGCTGGCATCCCTGGCTTTGTCCCTTCCACTTAGGGCCCTGCCCCTTCCAGGGGCCTAGACTCAAGCCCACATCTCCACATTGTCCAGAGCCCGGTAAAGTCTGCCGCCAGCCCTGAATAGAAAGTTGAAAGGTTTTTTAACACCCCACACTCAGCGCAAGGATGAATCAGACCTAAAATATTTTTAATGACCTGGAAATAAATAAATATTCAAGTGAACAATATAAGAAATGAGTCATTAGGTCAAGGTTTGGTCTGTTCATATAACCACGGCCATCACATTTTCTTTAGCATGTTCATTGAGTTTTACATCGAGCACTTTGGGTCAACCATTAAAGAAAGAGTTACAAGCCCTCCCTTATACATCTGCTGCAGCCACTAGGAACTAGCCTACTTCAAGCAGAGAGAGAGATGGAAAAGCAGTGACAGCTGGCTGTCATCTTACTGGGATTGTCCTTGTCTTCATCTGCTTAGAGCAGCTCATCTGTCCCTCAGATCCTGCAAAATAAGCTCTAGTGCCGCAGAAATGCTGAGGTAAGCCTAGGCACAGGGCCATAGTTAGAGTGACCTTTAGACCCCATCTGGCACCCATCAACCCAAGAGGCCTTCCACAAGCTGAACTGATAATACTTCCCATAAAACTATACAAAAGCACTTGTTACAGAGCAGGCTTTCACATAGCCAAACCGCTAAAGTTAGGAATATGGGAGAAGTATGGAACTGGTCCAATATTTTCGTTTTCCTTCCCATAGTATCATAAACTTAATTTGATACGCCAGTTTTAAACATGGCAAAATTACACTGCATTTTGATTGCTGAAGTATACTCATCCATTTGCCAATCATGGGAATGGGCAGGCAGCAACCCAATTAAAAAAAGCATAGTTTGCAAACACAAACTTAATTGCAAGTTTTAATAGTAAATACTAGAGTGATCATATTAAGGGTTTGAAAGGCAGAAAGTAACCTGAGAGTGGTATTGAATGCACAAGAATCAATTTAAATTCTTAATGAAAGTATGCAAACTGACAAGGTTTATGAGCTCCATCTTTCTTAGTACACATGGCCACACATTTCTAAGCTACAATTCAACATCTTTAACTTCTGCTTATGTTTCATTTTAAGGTTATTTTGGTACATGAGCGATATGTATTACTTTCACTGGAATTCACAGGAAAAATTAAAAGGGACAGTCAGATTAAAAAAAATACAGACTATTATGCATAAACACCAAAACTTTGTTTAGTGATTGTCAGGGTAGCATCTACACACACATTCCAATCCTTAAAACCTGAAAATACTACCTCTTTAGTATGAATTTATAAAACTTGCTCAAGATCTCCAGGTCTCCTAGTCCTGTGCTTTAGTGACATCTTTATTTTGCAGCACTGTAATAATATGCACCCATTAGCTTTAGTGAGGAGATATAAACTTCCATGAATCTTAGGGCTCATCTAGACTACAGGGAAGATTTGAAAGAGATCTTTCTTCCGATATCTAGACACGTTTTATTGGCAAACCCCCCTCCTTTTTCGAAAAGCTGCTTTTCCTCAAAATATGAGGTTTACGCGACTTTTCAAAAAAGGGGGGCTTGCTGACACCTAGATTGGAAGAAGATATGCAAATTCCTGTGGAATTTGCATATCGTCTTTTGAATCTTTCCTGTAGTTTAGACATAGCCTTACAAAGCATTTAGGTAGAGGAGCACCATCAAATTGCATATACCTGTGCTCCAAGTGATTTGTAATTAATGGAAAGGAGCTGGCCATCAAGGAGAGAGGAAATTAAGTAGAAGAGAGGGCAAAGCAACAACACAAAAGAACAGGAGGGAAATAGTGTTTATTAGGAGGATGGAATTCAGACATGAAATAAAGAGAGAGATAAATAAAAGAAGAGTCAGACAACGCTCTTCCCTATCAAGATCAATAAAGAAAGTAGTCTTTCCACGGAAAAGCTACTCCAGATATTGACTGGCACCACTCTGTGTATTCTCTAGAAAGATTTGTATCTCAGGCCAAATGCTGCCCAAAACCATAGGTGTGTTTTGGGATTTAGCTGTTGTTTTTATATACTGAACACATCAAAATAACTATGCTTTATGCTTCTAGGGTGCCCTCCATTAAGGGATGTGAACGTGTTTTACAAACACTAATGAATTATAGATGAACTGAAAGGCAATTCTCGACCCTATCTCCTTCATACAATTGTAATGTATATATTCCGTGTTATGAATTTAACAGTTCTCCTTTTTTATTACATTCAAAGTATCAAAAATATCAGCACCCCACTCCCTTCTTTTTTCCATAAGACCATTGCTACC
Organism: Pelodiscus sinensis; assembly: GCF_052426305.1. Lineage (NCBI taxonomy): Eukaryota > Metazoa > Chordata > Testudines > Trionychidae > Pelodiscus > Pelodiscus sinensis. Next base: position 155,420,686 of record NC_143053.1, read on the forward strand.
TCTTTGAAGGAAGCAAAAACCTGATATAACTTAACTTCTGAGGTCCTACAAAGATCTGACCTACAATTTCCAGCACAAAGAGAACCTGGCAGTCTTTCTTCTAAAACGAAGAAATTGTAAAGGACATTTTTTTTAGATAGGCCTATCCTCTAAGTCTCAAAGCACATCAGTGGGAATTATTGATCTCGGTAGTTCAAACTGAACAGACCCTTCACTGTGCCTTTATTTCCTACTCATACTGCAAGTCAATGGCAAAGCCAGGAATGGAACCTCAATCACTTTACTCCCACTTCCACACTTCTTAAGCATGAATTCATAGTGTCTCTTCTAAGTGCCAATGTTTTTTGATTTGTATAACAAGTTTGTCAGAGTTAATTTTAAACTAGGCCTACGTATAAGACTTCAGGAAAGTAATCTGAAGTCTGTACCTGTGTTTTGTCTAAACTGAGGGGCAGCACAGCTTCGCAAGTGATTGATTAATCAGCCTCACCCAGTCAGAGGCTCCCTCCATTGAGCTGAAGGAGGCTAATTAATCACCCATGATGCTCGGCTGCCACCCACCTGAGAGGGAACACTTGCCTGTACTTTGACAGTGATTGTATTTTCCATATAGAAAATAGGCAGAATACAGGCAGGAAAATTATTGCTCGAGCTCTGTTCTAAACATAATACGAATACATTTTTAACAGATTTAAAAATGGGCTTGGTTGTGCTGTGATTAATGCTAAAGTGAAATAAGATTGGTGGTCTTAATCTAGTCCCAGAAGCTTAGAACTGATTTGCTTTTTTTGGCACAAAAAGATACACTAAGCAAACAAAATTAAAAGGGAATTTTTATGAAAAAACATTCAGCTACTGGCACAAGGTTATGAAAAGTTGCTATGTCTTTAGGGAATCCTTGTATACATTTCTGGAAGAGCATTCAGTTGATCTAATACCAAGCTACTTAATAATACTGTATTGTACTGAAACAGTTTTTGAGAAGTCAGACTGAGTCAGTACACACCACAACTCAAGCATGGCAATTCTATGGTGGCCCCACCAGATTCAGCAGAACTAAAATCGTGTTAATGTAAAATAGCGTTAGGTCTTTATATCCTATTTTTGCAAAGAAAAATCTAAATGTAAACCAATGTAGTGTGGTCATAGCTAGCTTGTAGGATATAAACAACTATGGCACACTTGCGCCATTACTATGGAGTATGATTTCTCAATCTGGAATGGGGTGGTCTAGTCACAACTCCCAGAAGAGGAGTTAACAGGTGGTTCTAACTATCATTCCCTTTCCATATTGCTAAGTGGAGTGAGCATCCCACATAGCCCTCAACTAGATGGGATGGGAGTACACGGGGCCAAACCCTAAGTTTGCGGGAAAAATATCACAGACAGGGTGTAGAAGTGGCCAGGCCTACTTACAGACGCAGGATATATCAGGCCAGAGCCTCAGCTAGCATAAACTGTCATAGTCCTTTGAAGTCAAGAAAGCTACGCTGCTTTACATCAGCTGAGGATCCCACCTTTCATGCTTGCTTTGGTCACAATGCCTCTCAGGTCTCACACTGAGGAAGTGTACCTCCAAACTGCCCTAAGAAGAGGGCTCTGACTTAAAAGCCTTCTGAAAGACTGCCAAAGACGAAAATGTAATTAGGATTCTAGCAGTTATAGGCCCTATAGCTATAAAGACCTCACATTGGGGAGAAAAGTCTCTACCCTGGTTTTATTTATGGGCAAAAGCCTTTTAAACATCAAAGTAAAAACAAATACAAGAGTTCAAAACAATATTTGCAAGCTCAATAGAAAGAATACATTGTTTTTTTTAAAAAAGGAGAATAAACTAGTCGCCATAATAAATACTACAGCTCACTAGTAGATATCTGTAGGACCAGAACCTTATCCTGCTCATTGTTATAAACAGAACATAGGCCTGCCTACAGGGGGAGCAAAGGGTGCAAATGACCCAAGGCCTGGTGATTCAAAAAGGCTTGGAGCTCCTGGCTGTCACTTCCACTGCTGTAGCAGCCAGAGACCAAGGCCCTTTATGTGGTTGCTGGAGCACCAGCCAACATGCTCCTGGCAGCTCTGAGGGCTGCATGCGGGGAAGGAAGTCAATGCTGCTCGCTCAGAGTAGTGCTGAGGGCAGGCTGCTCTCAACCCCATCCTTTCCACCCATGGCCACGCCCCTTCCACGAGCATGGAGCCAGATCATCTGTCGGCCCCTCTAACAGTATATGTATGTATATACAACTAGACTGTCCTATTTTTTAAAATATTTATGTTTCATCCTGGTTACACTTTTTTCAAAGATTGAAATTACAGTGTTAGTCCCTTGACAGATTACATAGATTTAAGATTTTATGATTAGACCAGACAATTGAAACACCAGTTATTTGGATGTGACATGTTAGACATTTTAATTACAGTATGCCAGAAGGCAGAAGACATGCCAATTAATTAATTAATACTTTACCTATTTTCATGGGGCTTTTGTGAAACTTTATACGTTAAAACACATAAAGTGATTTGAAATCATTGGAATGAAGGTACTATAAAAGTGCCAAACAATACTGCTTACTGTGCAGTGCTTAATCCCCAAAAGAAATGTATGTGTAGTTAGACTGCAAGTCCAAAAAATAATGAAATAAAAACCTTTTGCTGGATTTCTTTTCTATTCCAGATTACAATAAATACAATAAGACAATCATTTAAATTACATTAAAAATATCTGGTACAAATTTGCAAATGGAAAAATAAAGGTGCCCTCACACCCATTTATCTCGCTTTGCATTGCATTCTGTAGACACAAATGAAGATGACCAGTGTTTTTTTATTAGCCTTGTTTTATTGCTCAATAATATTTGTTACTGGTCAAAACAGAGTTTTTCTAACCTTCCAAATTTTAAAACTGAAATAAGAGAAAAATCATTCTGGAAATCAAAATAAAATAAATATAAATAAATAATAAAATAAATAATAATAATAATAATAATAAAAAGGTTAGAATAGATGATAATTTGATAACTGTTGTATTTTCAGCCCAAGAGAAGTAGGGCAAACTTTCAAATGTTCAGTCACAGCAGTCCTTTCAGAACTGGAACAAGCCCTCTTAAAATAGCAAGCTCACTGTTAATTGATGCTTTGGTTTCTTTGCTCCAAAACTTTCATGTTGCTGAAGCTTTAAATTCAGGCCCCTACAAAGATGAGGATTTTGAATAGACTTGCTGAGTAATCATTAGAGATTTCTCCACTTTGTCTAAAATTCTCTCTGGACTAACACATACCTTGCTTGAGGCTAAACTTGAATATTTTCAAAACAGAAGACTCAGTTTCAAAAGAAAATAAAAGAGAATGGGAGGAGGGGGCTGAAAACAGCTTAAAATGGAATGATGACTGTAACTGTCGACAGGAATTCATGACTACAGCTTCTTTGCTGATCATAAGCAAGGGCAAAAACGATGTCAAGAAATGCTGTGATGGATCTGGAGAAGCAGGTTGTCTGAATGTATCCATTTATTTGAACAGGAATATCTAACACCATTATTTCAAGGAGGCTGATTTTTTAAGCAAAATTATTAATTATAGTATTTTTCTGACTCAATCTGACTTGAGGACTGGACTTAGAGCATCTGTGTTCCAAAGCCTGGATAAAGTTAATTTAAATAATTCTCAAATGCCCAAAAGGGTATTTTTATTGCTGGTTTTTTCAGACAGTTCGTGTTTCACAAACTGAAAAGAAGCTGAATCACATATCTCCAATCACACCTGGAAACAGCCAAAAGATAGTGTGTATGCTGTGCTAACTAGTCCTCAAATTACACTATTTAGAAAAAAAAAGCTGACTTCCCCCCTCCCCCCATGCCAAAAAAAAACCAAACAAACAACAAACCCTGAAACTCCTATTCCCATCTTTTCTTTTTGTGTGATCTCAGTTTATATGTTTATTATCTTCATTTAAACCATGCCTTTCACTAAAATACAGCAGGAACCATGAGCAGTATATCATGCCTGTAAATCAATAATTGACAACCCTCCTCTAGCATCATCATTGTAACCAATTAAAAGTGGAATTCATCTTTTCTTTCCAGTTATATTGAGAAGATATTTAATAAAGCATTTGCAACTCACCTCTTCTGCAGTTCTGTTATCATCAGCATATGAACTCCAAACCACAGCACTTCCGACAAATTCTCGAGGCACCTCTATTGTTCCCTTTAAATTAAATCCGAATTGGTTGCACGTTTTGCTCAGCTGCTAATGCTCTCCACATGCTCTTTCTTTCAAGATTAAAATGTTTTCCCTTAGGTATTTCTAACACTGAACAGAAATCTGTAAAATGCCCCTCAAAGAACCTCTTCTCTTTGAGTCTTTCCTTTTGGCCTGTAAATCACAAGTTACAGGCCCAAATGAGAGACTCAAAGAAAAGACCTAAACCTCGGTTAAGCCTCCATTGCAAAAGGTTTTTTTATGGGACACTTTGTCTTTCCATATTTTGGAGGTCCAATTATAAATTCCAAAAGTTCTCGTTTCCAGGGAGATAATTTGTTAGGCTAAGAAACCGAAACAATAGGGAAAGCAGTTTCTTAACATCAGAATCTGCAAGTATTACCATACCTATTACCACAGCCGGTACCACCTACATGGACACATTCCAAAATATGCAACATTAAAGAGAACATTAAGGTTGCATGGTTAAGCATTCAAAATTAAGGCTGTGCCAACAGTTTGGTTACATGCAGAACCTTAACTCTGACATCTTTTATGACTTGAGCATTTATGACTTCTCTAATGTATCCCTTTGTCAGATCTTTTTCTTTCTTGTCTAACTACACTAATTTCTTCTCCATTATGTACCAGATATCTTTACTGGTTTAGGGTTAGATTTTGCTGCTAGGATATCAATACCGGAGCAACAGAGGCTTGAGTCTCAGGAATTCAATGAGAGTATTCCCATACATAAAATTAAACACATGCAAAAATGACTGCAAGATCAGGATCTAACATATAACAACATTTTCAACAAGTGACTATGACCAATAATAAGAAGGAAGAGGTGCTCTAACTGGTGGTTCTGAATCACTTTAAGATAAAAATATCGTCTCTCTCAGCAAGCTCCTCTACGTAGATATTATCACCTGACGGTTTCTCACGGGCATCACAGTACAGGTGGGTCTTGAAAAGGGACTTACGGACCAATCTGGGGAGAGTATGTCATGCATAAGAAGCAGCATAGAAAAAATGAAAAGGAGCTAACGAGGGAAGTAGATGTTTGGCATTAGCATTACTAGTAAACCCAAAGAGTAAAGAGGCTGCCAACGCAGAGGAATTCTCAAAATACAGTATTATGAGTGATTGAATACCTGGGGCTAAAATGGAAACTATTATGCAATTGCTGATGTTCCTGCTAAAATGTATACGGGGTGCTATGAGGTTAAATGCATTAATGTTTCTGAAAGCTCCATGTAATTACCAAGAATTTTTATGATGCATGTAACTAAAAACAATACCGAGAACAAGCGAGAGTGTATTTTGGAGGAGAAGAGCTATGATGCTGCAAATATAATCAATATGAACTTTAAAACTCATTGTTTTGGCATATTGTAAGCAGAAAGTTAATCCTTACTGAATTTGCCTCTTCATCTTGATAGCAATCACACAGCCAAACATTTTGCCATTCCTGTTAAAATGGAGCACTAATTTCAGGCAAAGATTTTCTATCCATCAAAATCACTATATCTGGGAAGAAAACCATTGGCTGACATACGTATCTAAATTGATGTAAAGGGATTACGTCATTGTAATACTATAATTACTATATTGATTGATTTATTGCTTGGAATGTGATAATGCCCACAGGCTCCAATCAGGGAGTAGGGGTCCACTGAGCTAGTATTATACACATGTATATTTGAAAATTATGTTCCTGCACCAAAGAGCTTACAACCTAAGTATATATTGAGGGACAAGAGATAGATAAAACAAACAGATATGGGGACCACAAACTGAATAGTGAGATATTTATTAGCATAAGTAAAAAGAAAAAACCTAAAGATCAGTTTATACCATGCAATCATACTGAGCCCACAACTATAGGGAGCAGATCAACTACAGGATGATGACAGTGGCTAACAAAAAGATTGGAGACTACCCCTGAGACATGGATGAGGAAGATACTGCACATTTTAATGCAAAGATAAAAATAACAAAAATGAGAATCAGGAAGCTGACAAAGCGGGGCATGTTAGAAAATACAATCAAAGAAAGAAGGGTCAGATGGCTGCAACATGCCCACCATATGGGAAACATGCTGAGCAAGTAATGAACTGGGCACCTGAAGGAGGAAAGAGGAAGCAAGAAAGGTCAAGAAAGAACTGGCAGAAAATAGTGACAGAGGTTACTGAACATGCTGACATCACTCGGAATGTACAACTAACGCGCAATCATAATGCATGGAGAAATTGTACAGTCTGATAATGCGTTAGCGGCACAGGAGAAACTAAAGCTTATGGCATTAAGCAGAGGTCACAGCATACCAGCTGTCTGGCCACTTTCATAGAGGAAAAAATAAAGTCAACATTCAAGAAATAATGAAGAGTTCCCTTGTTTTGGTCACTGTGTTCTCTTCTATTAACCTGTCACAGAAAAATGTTGGCAGTATATAATTATTGAATTCATTGGTATTGCTAGGAAAAAGAAGTCAGCCCAGAATTTTGTCCGTGTAATACTGGGCACTAATTAGTCAAAAACTGCTCTGCCTGGACAATGTGAAAATTCTTACCACTGCTGATGTTTTAGGCTAAATCTTGGTTTATTCAGAGGTTTATCAAATAATCAAAATTTCCATATTTAACAAATGCACACAAGTAATATTAACTCACAAATAAATGAAAGCAAGAAAATTTGGATATAAGGCCTGCCAAGACACCAATGAGACTAAACCATGAAGTGTTAACTAACTAGAAATGTAATTACCCCAAACAAAAATCAAAATTTGATAGAACTGAGAAAAGGCATCTGAAAGTGGGCCATTTACTTCAATGACTAAGTCTATCATTTTGACTGGTTTTATTGCTCCAGGAACAAAAACTCGATTAAGCTACAGCATAATTCAACTCATTCAGGTCTTTTTAAAACTGTTCATTTGTTTGATTACATTAATAATGATATAGTTCAAATGGGATTAAATAAGACACAGGGAAAATTGTTGTTTTATATTAAAGCTATTTGTTCCTTCTTCCATCAAGTTCTTAATTTGATGATAAAGTCCAAAAATGACACAGAAAACTTTTTAATGTGAAATTTAAAAGAAAAAGAGATAGAGAGAGGAATAAGTAGTTGTAGAGGGTTGGTATGAAAATAAATACATTAAATAACAATTTCAGTGTTCAAAATACTACAAAGCATACACCTCTTTTTTGCCTCCTACTTAAAGTTTCTTCCTTTGTCACAAGTTGGAAGTGGGACTGTAACTACTACTTCCTAAAGCACAAATACATTAGCCAATCTGTCACCTGACATTAAAGCCCAATGAAATGCCAAGAGATTAGCATCCTCAAATCCAGGGAAATTTATTTTGACATTCTGAACATAAATATTTGTATATTTGATATGAAAAGAAAAAAATATGTAGGAATAAAAAATGGAACAATTTACAGGAGCTTGTATTAAAAGAAAACAGTCTTTTTTATTTCATACTTTAATGAAAATTATAATAGGGCCAGGGCCGGCTCGAGCCATTCCTGCGCCTCAGGTGGCGGGCGCACGACACATGCGCAGCTCTGCCCCCGGGCGCATGACGCATGCGCAGCCCTGACCCCCCCCCCAGCGCGCTGCGCCCGTTAGAGCTGCAATAGGGCGCGCAGCGCCTGATTGCAGCTCTAAGGGGCACCGCGCAGCTGGGCAGCTGCCTGGCTAGCTCCCCCTTAATCCGACCCTGAATAGGGCATGTGAATAATGATGACAGACTACATGATAACAGCCCCAATACTGTCTAGTAAAACTGCTATAATATGCTAGCGATACATTTAAACACAGTTGGTCACATTCTAAGCATAATCCTTTGCAAGCACATTGTGAAGAAAGACTATTGTAATTACAGTATAGGTGGGTGGAACTAATGAAAAGAGTGAAGCAAATTTCTTATTCCATAAAACAGCAGCTCAGATTGCTTTAACTCCTGGCTTCTACCTCACTTCCCCAAAACAAAACAAAAATAATGATACATCTTTCAAGTTCGGAACTAATGCTCATCTTTGGACAAGGCACAGCATGCAGCTGATGAAGACAGATACTCACTGCCAATGAAAAATCCTTCCTAGTTTCTCACCAGTGTAACTGACATGTACCTTTCTCAGAGTGATTTCAAGACTAAAAACTCTATTATTTCACAGTATCTTATAAAAAATTAAGAAAACTATATTACAAGCAGAAAGGGTTTAAACAAAACCTCTGATCTGAAAACTCCAAAAACTTTGGCAAGGTTCTGGAATCTAAAATCAGATCCAGATCTTGCAGTCGGCTTCTATGTCTATAATGCAGCTAGCCAAAAGTGCAGATTCATATCTAAATTTTAAATATTTAAAATTGAAGGCACCTTTTCTGCATTGTACATTACACTGAGGAACTTTTTTAGAAAACAGAAGATATGTTCAGTAAGATACATATGTTCAAGGATATTTGTGTATGTCCATCAGTAACAGCAAATGCAAAACTTAATGCTCTGACTCTTTGCACTCTGGCCAAACTAAAAACCTGACATGAGAAAATATGTTTTGTGACTCTAGGAAACATAGGAACTTTTCTCTTGTAATAATGGTCTGTTGAAGAGATAACATAGCAGCCAGAACAACTTTTTCTCCAAACTGTTTTTAATTTAATTCATATTTATACAATAATCCTAGTCTTGGCATCCTTGCTTCTTCTCTAATAGCAAAGCACATATGCTCAATAATGGTCCACTGTTGTTCTTCAATCAGCTAGAATAGGGAAATCTGTTTCTACATGATGCCGTCTAGAGACAGCTCTCAATGGGAGGCATTTGAGGAATTCTGTAGGTTGCTTATGCTCAGTTCAAATTCTTATAAAGGCTGTTTCAGCATGTGTCCTCAGATTAAGAAGAAAATTTAATTGTATTTAAAGTCTAATTTCATGAACACTCAAACAACACTACAATTTTAGAAACAAAGAGAATCTTTATTCAGCTTTTTTTTTTTAATGAGCCTAAAAGCATTTGTCTCTATAGTTCTGTGTTCAGACTTTGATCTCTTGAATCCAGGCTAACACAGTCTGAATGTGTTAAAGTATCAAAGGGCAGTTGGCATGTCTCTACATGACTCTTGTGAGAGCATCAGGTCTCCGTGCGTTGTTTGTGCCCACAAGCAATGTCACCATGCCCCCATTGGCTGACTGTTCCAGCCAATGGGAGCTGTGAGGAGGGTGATGGAGTCCAAAGCCATTTATACATTAATTTATAAAATATTCTCTAGAGCTACTCACAATGAAGATGTATATCACCCTTGCCATTTAGAGACGCTCTAATCCAGATCAATTTCTGTATCCAAATCCCTTTCCTATCTTTCCACCTGGGTTGTTTTCTGATTAACATCTTTTTCAATCAAAATTGCACATAACTTAGAAATTAAGCCTTTTGTTCTAGCTTGCTCCTGGGTCAATTCCTCAAATGATTAAAGGTTTAGATACAGCTATCTTTATCCAGAGTTCAAAAGACAATATTTGACTTGTAAATACTGAAAATACAGGATCTTTATATTAGTAACATTAATACAGATCCCTTGATATGTTTCAAATCAGGTTTTAGAAACAGCTGTCCAGATTAAGTAATGTCAGCTGTTACCCCAATGCCTTGTCACTTTGATTTTTCCTAAGGATAAATCCCTAATTATTAATGAACGCAGACCCCTCTTCACTTTATACCTACAATAATCCCACTGAAATCAGTGGGAGAGTTTTTTTTTGCTCAACCCTCTCATATATTCTTAAAACTTGGTTCCCAGAGTACTCTCTGTTTTAGAACCTCACTTACCAATGCAGGCGTGGACTCTCACTGACAGCTGGGTTCTCAGAATTATACTGTGCTTCTTGCCTCTCCTGGCAAAAAAAGAGGAAAACTTGATGTTAGTATTGAATCCACAAAGAGATCTCTAAAAGCTTGATTTCATCTAATATCACTAGAAACCCCAGATTGGCACAGCTCAAAGCAACGATTCAGGGATTTTTTTCATCATAAAAATATGTATTTTTATGTTGTTGTAGTTCCAAGAACCCCAATGATGAAGTAAGACCCCATGATGATACGTGCATAGCTGATCATTAAAACAGAGAACGATAAGGTAAAGATTGTGTACACAACCTTAACTCTGCCCATCTCTACAGTATATGCATTTTCATGAGTCTTTAGGTACATGCCTACATACCATTTCTATATCAATACAATATACCAGTTTTCCAACAAGCTTAAGCTTTCCTTTTGAATCCATTAAAACCTATGTCACATCCTTATCTTACTGAGACAGCACAGAAGTAAGACTACATCTCCATGCATCTGTTGTCCTGGCAGGACAGACCTATGCGGATCTTCAGTCTGCTTCAAAGCACAGTCTCTAATCTCTGGGTATGCTATCTTCCAAGCAAGTGGCTGGAAGCAAGCATAGCTTTGGCTTTGTGCATACACACACGCACGCACGCACCATTCAACAGCCAGGCCTCAAGTAACACACACACACACACACACACACACACACACACACACACACACATACACACACACACACACACCTCTCATCAGGACACTTGGGATGCAATGGCTCTTCGGACTTGTTCAAGGCTGTACCCAAGCACACTTTCCCTATCAGCCTTAATCTTTCAACTGTACATACAAGTTAGCCATAAGTTCATGTACTACACAGCCTGCTTTAGATGCACAGTTTACCATTAGATAGAAATTTCTCTGCAAAGTCTTCTTCCAATGCACATATTGCAATTTTCAATGGGTCACAACTCTACCAGATCAAAACCAGTTCTCACCAGACCAGTGGCTCTGATCTTCAACAAGGAATGCCATCGAGCCATATTTCAACTTCTTTCCCATAGCTGTTAAAAATAAATTTTGCAACCTTTTTTTGAAACAACAGTGAAAAAGGGTGGTTCCCCTCCCCCTCCCTGTACAATTTGCCACAGAAAAATCCACATTCAGGAAAATACCAGGCCTGCAAAAATTAAGCAATACATAAGTGGTTGAAATCTGAGGTTAGAATGGAATTGCTTATGTACTAGTAACTGAAAAATTCTCGGCCACTCTTACAATAATATGTTTTCATGTTAGTTTACATCAAACCTTTAAATTACATTGGTTTTGCAGTGCTCTCCTTGCAGTGGCATAAACCAATTTCAAAATATAAAATTTCTTTTAAGACTACTAGATTTGCAGATCTTTTAACATTTCAAACACTAGCATACTGTTTCCTCAGATGTATTCTGTATAGTATACAATATATAGTAACTCCTTTTTTCTGAGCAAATTCCCACTTTGATAATAAAAATCTGTGTACCTAAACTACTCATTTAATTTCAATGGGGCACAGTATTCTTTTGCACTTTATAGTTTGTACATTGTCAACACCTGCCCCTTTCCAGCACAAAAGTGCAATGAATAGTGTGAAACATCTAATTCACAAAGTGCTTTGGGATCCTTTCAAATAAAGGGACCCAAATAAATGTGAGATATTCATTTTAGTACCATTCATTGATTTATGATTCTATTCACCAGATATATTCTTTATTTATTCTTTCTATGGTGCATTGCAACATGATGGCTCTTCTAAATGTGAAAAGATAGGTATTCTATGTTCCTTATTCTGCACTATTTTTAATACTTTTGCGCAATGGATGACCTGTCTCTTATGAAGAGAGCAGGATGATTTGGTGATTGTAATGTGGGATGGAAAAATTAGAGGTTAAATTCTTTGTTCCATTCCAGATCTCCACTGTGATCCTGGGCACGCCATTTAATCTCTCTGTGCCACACATCACCACCTGTAAAATGAAGATAATAGCACTACCCTATTTCACAAGAATGGGTGCAGACAAAGGTACTGAAGACTGTTTGGTGATTAGATACTACACCAATGGAGCCAAGTAAATATGTAAGATAGATGGATAAAAAGGGTAGCTATGAGAACAAAAACAGTGAACTCAGATAATGAATGCCCAAGATAACCATGAAGATTTATTCTTTTCTTTTTCTGAAACGTGCCATTTTAAACCAGACCAGCTGTAGAATTTAATGCTTTCTCTGTACACCAGACACAAGCCCAGAAAACACATCACCGAAAATAAAAAACTGAAATGTGGCAATAATGTTGCCAGCAAAATGGATTTCTAAACACAAATTGGCTTTTTCGCCTTCAATCAGTGGTTAGCTTATTGGATGAAGTTTCAAAAAGGGCAATTTGTTACTGAAAGGAAACCATAGCTACCCTTTCTGCTTGTCATGATCTTATTCTACAGGCAGTCACTGGGGCTCAAGGGAAACTGGTCATCAGGTTAATTATTACCAGCTATGCTGATGACACCAGTACAAGGAGATACTGCTATCTGGTTTTCACTTAAAAGACAGAAAATAACAATTTCATTCTTTATTTTGCTAATACTGTAAATTAACAACTGTAAATAGTTACAGGAGTTTTCACCCCCCCACACTCTACCCTACCACCCCTCTTCTTCATTTTCTCTCAGTTCTGGCATTTCTGATCATTTCCTTACCTTTGTATCCCTCCCAGTTTTATCCTTCCCAGAATAAAGACTCTTTTAATAACCTTTCCAACAAACAAACATCATCAAGTTAGTAAATTTCCAGAACACAATGACATCAAAGAAACCTGCAAAAACGGTGCTTTATTAATCTAAGTATCTGTTTATTTTACTGTCAGAACCAAAATTTTAACTCCCAGGCCTCCCCACACAAGATAGCTATGGAAGAGTGAATGGATTTCAGCCTGAGTAATGCATCATCATCAAAGATGTCTATTAAGACTTGATTGCAGAATGTTTATAAATTGGTGATGAGGCATGAGGCAGAATGAACACTGTTCAACGGTCAGATTCTGGTTTGAGTTTGTCATGATAACTCTTAACTTTAAGTCACTAAGTCCATGTCTTCATGTGCCACATTGGAGATTGATCTTCTGGCATTCGATTTAGTGGGTCTAATTAAGACCACCCTAAATCGAATGCTGAGAGAGCAGCTTCCAGTACTCCTTGAAATCACCAGGAGTAAAGGAAGCTGGGAGGAGCATTTTCTCCCATTGGCCTCTCTCTGGCTACGTCTAGACTGCAAGCCTCTTTCGAAAGAGGCTTTTTCGAAAGTATCTTTTGAAAAAGCCTCTTTCGAAAAAGAGCGTCTAGACTGCAACCAGTACTTTCGAAAAAGCAAGCCGCTTTTTCGAAAGAAAGCACCCAGGCAGTCTGGATACTCTCTTTCGAAAACGCCCTGTTTGCATTCAAGAACGCCTTTTTTCAAAAGAACACTTTCGAAAAAAGGTGTTCTTCCTCGTGAAATTAGGTTTACCACCGTCGAAAGAAAAGCCGCGTTTTCGATTTAATTTCGAAAGAACGCGGCTGTAGTCTAGATGCAAGTGAAGTTTTTTCGAAAAAAGGCTACTTTTTTCAAAAAAAACCTTGAGTCTGGACACAGCCTGAAGATGGAACCAAGCTCTGCTTAAGGTAAGCTGACTCCTGCTGCATATTTTACATAGCTGGAGCTACATACCTTTTCAGGTCTATGGTAGACCTGGTCTGATACATAATAAATATGGAACACCTTTTCCCACAAAGAGAGTTACACTTCAGAGTATAACTTTATTTTAAATAACTAGCTAAGGAGTTGGGATAGTTCACAGATCATCACCATCAGAAGACATCTGTCAATTCAGTTTTAATTCTTCTGAGGTTAGACTGAATCAATACCATAAAATTCACGTATGATACTATCTTTTAAAAATTACTTTGAGACCTAGTAGTACACAGAGCTGTATTTTGATTATGTTATAGTAAAATAAAAGCTAAATAATGGCACGGATCCTGACTGTTAAGTACCACTTAACCAAATTTCAGAAATATATACAATTGGCATTTAAAGAAGGGAACTTTTCTAATGTTTAACTATATCATTTTTTTCACACTGGGTTTGTCACAATTTTCCTTTTTTGCTAATTATCATATTTGTGTTTAACAATGATTTTTCTTCACAATCTAACTTCTGCATCTAATCATTCATATATTAGAGAACTATTTTTTCACAATGATGTAACGAAAAAAATCCTCATAAATACAAGACTGGGTCTTCATCGAACTGTTCAGCAGAAGCTAAAATGATTATTTTTTTCCAGGATAAATAAACTTATTCTCCTAGATGTTTATTTTAACAGAAGCAAAAGAGACATATAACATTACAGGCAAATCAAGTAGCTTCTCCCATAAATATTTTCTTTCAAATCTGCAGCACCATGAAATCCAATTGCACTAGGTCAGGCATGTCCAAAGTCCGGCCCGCGGGCCAATTGCGGCCCGTGTTCCAGTTTAATACGGCCCCACAGGTAATTTGGCAATATCTATCTTTTATGGCCCCCAACGAATCCATATGTATTGAGATGAATACATTGTAAAATCTCAGTTAATGTCAGTTGGTCTAAATCAGTTATAAATATATTTGGACACAACATGTATACTTGGTGTTATGTTCCTGTTCATATTTTTTGAACTTAAAAGTTGACAGACAATCTTTATTACCAATAATATGTAATGTACTTTACAATATTCCTGACATATATTTCAGCTTCCTGGATTTTTTTTTTTCATCTGGCCTTCAGATATGAAAGGCAGAGTGATTTAACACCTGTTTAGATTTGTCATTCATGTGACGAAATGAAAAGTATGCCGTTTGCAATAAACTTTGCATAAAATAGTTAATTTGCATTTAATTTTAATGGTTCAAAGAATGTCAGGCAAAATGGTTGGCCCTCGCGCATGTTCACTTCATCAAATCTGGCCCTCTTTGAAAAAAGTTTGGACACCCCTGCACTAGGTCCAGGAAATGCTTAATGTAAAGTATAATTATATACGACAGTATCACATATTAAATATGAAGGTTATTTGAATACAATGCAATAATAAATATTTACATTTATGGAGTATCTCAAATTACACATTAACAGTATTCCTTCTTTAGGAACAACATACTTGAAATATATCAGAGGGGTAGCCGTGTTAGTCTGAATCTGCAAAAGGGGCGAGGAGTCCTGTGGCACCTTATAGACTAACTGAAGTGTAGGAGCATAAGCTTTCGTGGGCAAAGACCCATGCATCTGACGAAGTGGGTCTTTGCCCACGAAAGCTTATGCTCCTACACTTCAGTTAGTCTATAAGGTGCCACAGGACTCCTCGCCGCTTATACTTGAGATATTGATTTGTAATGGCTATATGTAAGTGCCTATAGCAGTAATAAATGTAGCACTTGATCCAATATGTACATCATGCTTTGAAGCAAAGAAATATAATGGATGACCTAAGAACTTATTGATATATGATCAAGTATCTACTTCCTGACTTCTTTGATCCACTATATCCCTCTGTGTACTCCAAACACCCACTGGAATCCATGGAAGGCGAAAATACTCCTGAAGAATTGTTCAGGTTTGAGACCTTTGGAAAGAAAGTGTCATCTAAGTGTAAAGTAGTATTGTTATCCTTTCACTGCCAGACGTAGGCCAAGAAAGGAGAAAAAAAAGATACAGTATATATTCAATAGAACTGCTGGACTTAATACTTGAGGCTGAGTCTAGACTGGCATGATTTTATGCAAATACTTATAACGGAAAAGTTTTTCCATTAAAAGTATTTGCGCAAGAGAGCATCTATACTGGCATGTGCCTTTGCACAAAAGCATCCGTGCCAGTGTAGATGCTTTCTTGTGCAAGAAAGCGCTGATGGCCATTTTAGCCATCGGGCTTTCTTGCGCAAGAAATTAACGTTGCTGTCTACACTGGCCCTCTTGCGCAAGAATACTTGCACAAGAGGGCTTATCCCTGAGCGGGAGCATCAGAGTATTTGCGCAAGAACCACTGATTTTGTACATTACAAAGTCAGTGTTCTTGCGCAAATACTCGCGGCCAGTGTAGACAGGCGGCAAGATTTTGCGCAAAAGTATTATGTAATACTCCTAAATCTTTGCTCCACAGGTAGCATTACTATTAAAACTTAACAAGGGTAACAAGCAAGTAAGCACCAAGTTATTTCCAGCCCTCAAAAAAATACTAACAATGTAAAGAAAGCGAACTAAACAAACAGATCGTCTGTCTTCCAGTATTCCTTTTACATGGGCATTTTAGAAAGACCAAAAAGTAAAAGAAAAGAAAGAGATGGAGATAAACTGAATTAAAGAACAAGTGACACGGGGCACAAAAGGAATAGCATTTGGGACAAATTGGAAGGAAGGTAGATCAGGCTAACATTCCCCTCATGCTCCAACCACTTTATGTCATGTAAAGGGGCTGATATAGTATAGAAAAGTCCTAAAAATCCAATTTCCAATTTGAGGTGGATTCTCTTGGTGCAGGCACCAACAGAAAAAGACATAAAGGTTCCCTCTGAGGAACCCCTTGCAAATTGGTATAGAGGGCAAGGCCGTGGTCAAGAATTGCATGTCTTCATAGCAATCTATGCTGAAGAGATTTCAGGCAGCTTATTGATCTTTAGGGTAGCTCCAAGAGGCTGCCATAACTCAGGGCTTGTCTACATTATAAGGCGTTATGTCTAAAGCATCTTTTGGTCTGGGTAGACTCTGCTGCCGCACACCAAAGGCTCTTTGGTGCACTTTAGGTACGTCTACACAGCAGGGCTAAAGTCGAATTAAGCTATGAAACTTCAGCTACGTTAATTGTGTAGTTGAAGTCAAAACAGCTTAATTTGGTTTTTGGCACTGTCTATACAGCAGGAAGTGGAAGGAAGAGCACTCCTCCTTCAACTTCTCTTACTCCTCACGAAATGAGGCTTACCATGAGTCGGAGTAAGAAGTCTTCCAGCTCAACATTATTTCAAAATAACAGCTTATAGAGTAGACACATTCTTTGTTGTTATTCCAAAATAATGCACTGTCTAGATGTATCCTAAAACAGTACTATTCCAAACAGCACTGTATTAAAGTGCACCAGAAACAGGATCTACATTGATCAATATGCAACACATTCAAGAATCACAGACCTGTACAGCACATTACTCCCACGCACCAACATGTAAGACAAGGCCTGAGCTAGATCCTCAGGACTGAAAAAGTTATTCCAGGGATCTCTTTGGCTTCTAGAATAGCCCAGGATCAAAGGTAACAAAGGTAGCTTAAAGCTACCATATCCCCACTTCTTTCTGGGCTGAGAGTTCTGTCTGTACCTTCTAGAGCACCCCAAGCCTGTAAGTATGGACCAAGTGACAATAACTATAAAAAAATGAATATTCTCTCCCCATGTTAATGTAACACTTGCCTGTGCAATGACGGAGGATGTCAACAGAACAAATCACCTTACGTGATTTAATATCCAAATAAATTTTTCATCTTTTCTGACCTTTGAATGAATAACACTAAAAAGCACCAGTCAACATTCATCATCTGTGAGATGTTTGTTCTCAGACAAGTCAGAGAAACTTTACAGTACACTCCTTTTCAAAGTTCCAAATGATCACTAGGACAAATTGATGGGTGGGGCAGTGTGTGCACAGAACAGCCTAATCACCACCAGATATGCAGGAGTATATCATGACTGATATCAAATTTGAAACAAAGGAAGCTCTATACAGTCACTCCTCTGATGTGTTAACTATTTATTACTTACACTCTAGCTCGTCTCAGCCTACCAAACTACTGAACTGTAGCTCTCACAACTAGGCAAAATGTCAACTTCAAGGAGAAAACAAAAGACAAATGTTAAGGAGAAAGTATAAATTAAATGCTGCATTCTCATATCTTAATAGGACAATATTACATTGGTAGGAGAATGATCAAGGTCTTCTTCTCTAATTTCCATAAATTACATCCAGATGCATATATTTGTGTAAGCAAGTCATAAGAACGTAATAACAGACATACGGGGTCAGACCAAAGGCCATCTAGCCCACTATCCCATCTTACGACAGTGGCCAATGCCAGATGCCCCAGAGGGAGTGATCTGAACAGGTTATTACCAAGTGATCACTTTCCTGTGATCCATTTCCAGCCTCTGACAAACAGAGGATAGGGACACCATTTCTACCCATCCTGCTAATAGCCCTTGATGGACCTAACCTCCATGAATTTATCTGGTTCTTTTTTAACTAATGTCCTGCTCTTCACAACATCCTCTGGCAAGGAGTTCCACAAGTTCACTATGCGCTGCATGAAGAAAAACTTGTGTTTGTTTTATTTGTTTTAAATCTGCTAAAGTCTTAAATTTGTACACTACATCTGGGACTTTCAAGTGCATAAGGCACCCAACTCCCTTTAAAACCAGGGCCTTTACCAATACCAGCCTAAATGTTCTTAAAAATCATAAAATAAAGCTGAGATCAGCTTTTTCTAACAGAAGAGTCATTTTGAAAAGTATATGTCTTTCTCTACCTTTTGGAAGATTTTGAAACATTCACTTTTTATTTGCCTTTGAAATAGTAATTATTAAAATCAAAACCTAGTTTGTGCCTACAGAATTCTAAACTGCCCTGCACACTCATAAGGAATCCAAGCCTATTAGTCTATTCCATATAGGTTCTTAAATCACCTCCTTCATCATAGCATTTGATGGCTTTTCAGGAGCACAATAAAAAAGGATTGCATGGGATTGCATTTCAACTACAGTATATCCTTTTGCGCAAACTATTGCCTCAAATCACAAAGATGCACAGTAAAGCCACAACCTACCACATAAGATTAGTTTTACTGTGTTAAAGTCATTAGAAAAACTGAACATCAAACTTCCGAAATCTGATTTATATTTAGTGAAATCTACTGAATACATATTTAAATCCAGAGTCTTTCAGGGGAGAACAATGCATTCCCCTTGTAGGCAGAACATGACTACATCAGCTATTGGAAATGAATTAATAATGCTGATAAACTAATGCTTGCTCTCTGATGCATCAGCGTAAGGGAGCCATTTGTGATGCAATTTTTTCAAAGTGTACAGTAAAGCATTCTCTGGAAATAGATAAAACCTTAGATTTTCCCCTTTTTACTTGTAACTAATAAGGTTCCAAATATACATGAATATATTACATCTTTCTATATATTTTAGAAATGTGCATTGGTCTGTCTGTCCTGTGAGTTCATTTGTTCCAAGAACTCCTAAATGGCAAGAGCTAGGACCACTAAATTTGGTATGCAGCTTCCTCTTATACTTTAAAGATACGTCAAGATTTTGTTTGTGGCATGATAATGTGATGTGTGTGGAATGTGATTGTTTCATATCAAATTGAAAAAGAGACGTGATAGCAGTGACATTTACACTCACATCACCACGGGGAGCAGCACGCACACGGTGAGTTATACTCACGAATGACAACAAGGAGGACAGGAAACATGTCAGCAAGTAGCCACTAGACAGCAACACTGCCCCTGCAACTTCAGTCTTTGTAATTTACTTTTTAAATACTTTTAATCAAATAGGGCTCTGGATAGATCAGAGTTCTCTAGCTTGATTGATATGAGGAAATAATAGAAAATGAATGTGGTTTCCATAGTTTTCTGTGTGGTTTGTTAGTAAAAATTTACTTTTGAACGCTTTTAGGATATTAATAAATATATTCATAGTTTTTAACAAAAAAGAATCACAAATTACTGCTGGAAAAAAAAATCACACTATAATAAAGAGTTTTGACTTACTAAAATTAAAATATATCACATCTTGATCATATATTGTTTAAATAAAAGAGAAAACAAACATACACAGGCCAAAGTCTCTACTGTTAGAATAGAGCAGCACAAATTCACACTAGCTGTGAGTTTGGGCCATTACTTTATAAAGTATTAAATAATGCAATAATGCTGTGTTGTAATGTCTGCCCATCTTTTTCGTCCATGCATTTTGGAGGGGATGAGTTGAGATTGGGGAATTAACAGGTATTAATGGGCAACCTATTTGTGTTATGTTGTGCATTCTTAATGCATGAGGTATATTTTTATAAATTCAAAGAAATACTAATTTTACACATGTAATGGAATACATAGTAATTAAAAAAACTATTCAATTCAATGTAATGAGTTTTCTGAATACATTTCATAAGTCAAGGCATAGCCCTAAATACTGGAACACATGAGGATTTTTCCCTAAGCATGTGTGTTAAAAAGATGATTACATCCAATTTTTAAGAAGATACAGTTCCAAACTTAACAGAGAGAGCTTGTCACTTAATAAAATATGCAGCCTACCAACAACACAACCTTGGTTCTTCAATACACAAAACATAGACCTCTATCACTTGACCTAGCAAAAATATCCTGTTAAGTAATACTGTAGAATCATAAAACTGGAAGGGACCTTGCGATGTCATCTAGTCTAGTCTTCTGCATTCATGGGAGGCCTAAGTATTATCTAGATCATCCCTCACAGGCGTGTATTTAACCTGCTCTTAAAAATCCGCAATAATGGAGATTCCGTAACATCCCTGATCAATTTATTCCAGTGCATTACTAAAGCCTTTCTAAAGTCAAGATATACCCATGGTTTCTTTCTGAACTGTATAGTTTGTAAGGGACACATTGCAGATGAATGTTGTTATTGTCAACTGTAATGGGAATGGAAATATGTGAAATGTTTAGCATTATTTTATACAATTACAATTACAAATGTTTGCTAGAGTGTGCAAATCAGTCTTCAAAGTTTGCAAATTATACTTCTGTTCCAATACAAAACTACATTTGGGACCCACCTAACGCACCACAGAAACAATATGTATAATGAGGCAGTAGCAAAGCCACTATTAGATTATAGGAGTTTCAACATCTTAATCCTGACGCAGCCTCCCCTAAATCACACTGAATTTCCAAAGTTTCAGACAGGCAAGGAGGGAGAATTAGCAATGCTGTTGAAACATTAATCCTGGACTTGATGGGCATGCATAAATCTAAATAGCCGTCAAAAATACAATAAAAAGCAAAAAACTCCAAAACGGGGACAGTTACAGAACATTTTATTAACTGACCTCATTTAGAGCCTAATCCAAACACGATGAACTCAATGGAAATAGCTCTGTTGACTTCAAAAGAGCTTTGGATAGGCCATTACTTCATGTCTCTAATAAGAAAGATCACTATACTTTGAAGAGTTGGGGGAGTTATAAAGCATACAACTAAATTTATATTTACATGTTATCTGACTATAATGCTTATATCCCTTGACTGAGGAAATAAGACATAATGGTTACCAGATTTTTTCCCTAGTTAAAAATGCTAGGAAATAAAATGTATTTCATTCTAACAGGACAAATGATCCAACTTTCCACCTAGTTCTCACATTCACAGTTAGCTACTTGTGAAAGAGAGTCACTTTTTTAGTTATTACATCCCCTCAATGATTTATTTCTCAGCTTTCTTTCATTAGGTTATTGATGTATGCACATGACTTGATATATGTTCTGATTACCAGAAATATGTAGCACACAATATCGAGAAGTTGGGTGCATTCTACTCCTCAAGATTGTTCAAAATATAAATCATACCAGATCTAAAATACATATGCTTTGTTTCTAAGACAGAAGTCTTTTGATTATTGATGGATTTCTTTCTTAGGTGAGGTTAATGAGGTAGAGAGTGAATGTCATTTACTGGGAAAATGCTTTGTTGAACGTAAGCTATACTGCTTTGGACGGGCCCTTTTCAATGTCACTCCTCTAAACAAGACAAAACAGAAACTCTTTCCCATTTCTCTCTTTCTGATTTTACTCATCTAGGTGGGGGAGGGTGTCAGGGGGATCAGAGTTCAAAATTCTGGACCCTTTGGGCTCTGAAATTTATGTTGAAGTAAAACAAAGGAAATTAAAAGGCTGCAATGGCTCAATGGCCTGAGCATTAGCCCTTTGACATCAGAGGGTCTTGGTTTGGATCCCACAGCAGTTGACATGGTCTTTCATCTAACTGGGTGGGGTTAAATAAAAATGTTTGCCACACAATAGGAGGGTAAAAGAGTCTATTGTAGGATTTCGTATAGCACTTTCGGCCTGTAGTATATAGTGACATGCTCTATTATCCAATAAATTAAATTGAGGATAGCTCTCTCTTTGCCTTAGTAGTTCTTAGTACTCTAACACTATAAACACTCAAGTGAAAAAGTAAAGCCATTTTAGGGCATTAGTCCCAACTGAAAGAATAACCAAAGTGGAAGTCGCTGGAAGAATATCTGTTGAGTTAATAGCAAGGCTTTGTGCACTCCATCACAAGAGGGACATAAATTGTGCGGCAAGAGTTTACGACTCCGCAATACCCTGGGTGTTGCAACCTAGAAATTCTGCAGCAACGTTCAATTACAATATTTGAAATGCAGATTTTTAATTACTTCACATATAAAAATGAATCATAAAATGAGTGCAGTGGTCCCTGTGTTATTTAGTTCGTAACTACATTCGCTTTGTTTTCACAATCCAAGGCTTCAATGTGCCAAACAATTTTTGCATGGACAGCAAATATCTGTATCAAAGAAGTTGAAAGAGGGAAGTTGGAGGTTTTGGCAGTCAGGCAGGGCACAGTTGGGGATTTTGGCACCTGGATTAGCATGCAAGACAGTTTGGGACTATGGGAAGAGAGTATATTAGTCTACTAAAATGAAATTGTCATATTTAGGTTTCAAAATTAATGACCCATTGTAATATATAACAAAGTCCATACCCCTTAGACTGCTTCAGACTATTTGCACCCTGTAGAAAACACCACAGCACTGGCTTATGCTCACTTTATATTTTTAAGATTAATCTTCATATCCTTGAAGATAAGAAACATGACAACAATAATAAAAGCTTAATCACTGGAGCATAATTCTTTGGAAAGAGATCTATTTGGCAGGCAATTCTGCATTTCCACAATCATGTAAGATATAGAGCTGTGGTTCCAGGGCCAGGCACACTAAACCTTAGCATAAAGACACCAGCTCAGGCAAGCACTCAGGCACATGCTCTAGTACCTTCTTGGGTATGAGCCAGAGTATACAGTCAGTCATTTTAATGCCATTGTGATACTGTACAGGAATTGGGGATCAGCCCATTTGTTCCTCACTAACAGGCAGTGGAGGCTGAAAGAAATTGGCTTTGTATTACTGGCTTGACTGGTTTTTCAAAACTATAAATTGATAAACAGCTTAAGTTGAAACCACTGTCCCTCATACCTTTCCTAAAGACTGAAAAAGTGCCAATTGTCTAATTTATAGAAAAAAGACCAAGACTGGAATGGCCACTTCTTTTCCATCTCTGCTTTATATTAATACTGTATCCTTTATTAAATGGGAAATTATTTTCAAACGAACACCTATACGGGTCACTTTTCTTGGTTCTGATTAGAGATACATCAGTTACATAAAATCTCACAATTTGCATTTAAGGAATTTAAGGGTCATTTCATCAGCTGATTCCCAGCTCCCGCCCAGTCCCAGATGCTGAGCCTCTGCCTTTTAAATGTATTAAGAGCCTGCAGCTCTCAATATATTTAAAAAGCAGAAATGCAGTGGGGGAGGAGGAGACAGCGAGAGCTGGGACAGCTGATTCCTGGCTTGCACCAGGTCCCCTCACCAGCCTTTTAAATGTATTAAGAGCCGGCTGCTGAGCTGGCGGTGGAGAGTGCAGCCCCAGCAGCAGCAAGCTTAGCCGGTGTGGTGGAGAGCAGAGCTCCCAGCTGGGGCTAGTGGCGGGGCGTGCAGCCTCACTGGAGCTGCAGGCAGTGGGACCAGCACCCAGGAGCATAGCCCTGGCTGAGTGAGCAGAGCAGGGAATGCAGCCCCACCTGGGCTGGAAGAGGTCCCAAATCACAGAGTTCGCCACAGTACCCAGAAGAGCATCTCGGGTCAGGGCTGGCCCAGCGCAGTGAGCACAGCCCTGGCCAGAGACAGCGGGGCCTGGTGCTTCCAGTGCGATGGGGGACACAGCCCCATCCCCAGACGGGAATGCAGTCCCGGCAATGCGGGGGGCAGCAGGGGAAGTGGAAGAGCAGGGCTGACAGGAGCCCTGACCTCCTCTGATCTGGCAAACTCCATGATTCGGGACTGCTCAGGTCCCAAGGGTGCAGGACCAGGGAGATCCTACCTGTACCAGTGAATGGGGAAAGGGCAGCCTAATTTGGTGATCAGATCTGAAATCAGAAAGTAGGTTTCAGAACCAAAAGTTGGAAACATGGACGTATGGAAAATGACACCAAAGCCAACATTCACCCTGAGTTGAAAGCCAAAGAGCCACAGCAGAGGGACAGAACAAGAGTAGTCAGAAACCAGGGAGACAGGGTTTAGGGACCAGAAAAAGGCATAGGGCAGGAGCCTGGAACAGGGCTGGATTGAAGTCAGGAACCAGGGATGAGGCTAGGAGTCAGATAGCAAATGGTAGGGTCTGTAGCAGAAGCACCTTGTTCAATAGACGACTTCTTGTGATGCTTTTCGGCTTCAATATTGTGGGTGCATCAGCCATCTACAAGCCTGGGTTCTGAACCAATTATTGAGATTGAAGGCAAATATGCTTTCCAAGTTCTTCCCAAATTTAAACAAGGTAAGCCTGCTCCAGCATGTGATGCCAATCTTAGACTATTTTTGAAGATTAAAGTGCTGCACAAATTCATCAGAATCTTTCAAGGCAAAATCCCACCAAAGGCTACATTGTAATAGCTCTTTTGCTATAAGTAGGTCATTACTACAACCAACTTCACAGCGACGTTCATCACTGACATGCTGGAGATCTATGTTAGACCTAGTCCTGAGCTCTTGCTTCCCTGTATGTGAAAAGCTTCATCACTATAGAAGAAGTGCACTGAGTTACTGCTAGGAAGGAATACCTCACACTGCTCACAATCAATTTACTTGGCTAACAACAAAAATGGAGTTTGGCAAGAGCCCTCTCAAGCTGTCTTTGGCCAAAGAGATCACACCTGGCCTTGAGAAAGGAGGAGTTTTAAAAAGCGTGCGCCTGTTCTGGAGGATTCCCAAGAAAGAAAATCCCCTAGCTTTATAAAGAAAAACAAATACAAATGCTCGAACGTGCACCAAGAAAAGCAGCAGAGTGCTTGCAGTATGAGTCAGGAGGTCCTGAACTCTAAACTTGGCTCCTTCAGCGACTTACCGCATGTCCTGGGCCAAGTAGCTTGACGCGTCTCTCTCTCTTTGCCAGCTATAAGACAGGGATACTCCTTCGTTACCTGCCTCACAGGAGCGCTGTGAAGGTTTATTAGCTAATATCTGTGAAGTGTTTGCTCCACATAAATGCTAGGTATAGTTACTGGTACAAAAATCAAGGCTTACACTCTACCTTCCACTCTGACTTAACAAAAGAAGCAAGGAGTTAAGAATGTTGTGGTAAACTCACCTCAACATCTTTATATCAGTTTGGAGTTGGGATTCCCCTCCCTCTCCCCCTTTATTCAGTCACTACTACTGTTTTGTTTAGGTTCAGTATCTGCTTATCACTCCCAGCCATCCTGCTTGCAGGATGGCTAAGAATCAGGTAACAATATCAGAACAGCCAAATGTCAGTTTAGCTTGACAGGAGGCTCTCTTGGGAGAATCAAATGTAACTTCTGTCATGCTTCATGACCACTGCCAAAGGAAACATAGTGGTGGGTTTCTGAATCAAGCTATCCACTGGGATAAACTGGCAGGAGCCATGACTTTGAAGGGCATGTGTTTAGGAAGAGAAATTAACTGTAATTAACCCTTAAGTAATGCATATGGTAGACAAAGAAAACATTTTTACTACAGGCCAGTATATAAAGCCTATTTAATCTGATGCTACATTACATGACAGTTATGCATTCATTACTACCTAAGTGCCATGGAAACTATCTAAAACAGATACTACATTCAGGAAAAACATTCCAGGTACACATGCACAGCACTGCTTTGCATTGTTATAAGAGCCTTTCAGGGTATTCAGGTTTCTCGGTAGACACTGCTCTTCTCCTCTAGCAATGTTTATTGTTTTGAATGGGAACAGCTTAGTGAAACGGCATCTACAGACAAACCCCACTGTCTAGGGCAGAGGTGGAAAAAATATGTTTAAAGCAGCTTAACACAGCTGACAGAGAACCATGTGCTCTCTGTGCAGCATGTGCCCTGGGAGGGCAAAGCTTCACATATTGACACCTCCCCCAGCACATTCTCACAGCTCCCACTGGCCAGTTTCCAGCCAATGGATGCTGCCTGAGCCATGCTTGTGGCATAGGCAACACACAGAGATCCTCCCGCAAGGGGCACATGGTGCACAGAGGGCCACTTTGAGCAGCATGTGGAGGCATGGCAGGCACCCCTCCTAAGGAACCCACTGGGCAGCTGGCCTGGAGCTGCCTAGGTTAAGTGCCTCCAACCTTCCGACGAACCTCCTAAATTCCTGCCCTAGGTCACAACCCAAACCTTCTTCATCTCTCCCAGACTCTGAACCCCAATTCCCTGTCCCAGGTCACAAACCCCTCCTGACCCAGGTCACCACACAAACCCCCGCACCTTTTCCTCAGCTCATAACCCCCTCTTGGAACCTATACCCCTCCATCTGGGGAGAATCCTCTCCTGCACTCATACCCCCTTTCTGGACACTACACACCGATCCCTTAACCCAGGTCACAACTGCCTCCTTTACCCAAACTCCCTGCCAGACCCCACACTCTCTCCTGCAACCCAGTCCCCTACCCTGAGCTCCCTTCTGCACCCAACCTCTGTCCCAGACCCCCAGACCTCCTCCATTAATACCATGGAAGAGTGCGGCCCTTGACACTTACCAAATGCGGCCCCCCATCAAAAATTATTGTCCACACCTGATCTAGGGAGACCCACTGGCTCCTAAGAGAAAATATTTTACTCAGTGGAAAACATGAACTGCTGCCTCACCCTATTTGAAACAAATTTATTGCAACAAGATATCAATAGAGAGTAGGACATTTGCTCTCCAGTACATTCTTTCATGATGCTATGTACTGGATTATACATTGTTTAATTTGGAGCTCACAAATCTTATATACAGAGGCCTTTGCACTATCCCGCCTCACTGACACTTGAACTTTCAATAAGTGAAAATGTTGCATTCCAACCAAGGGGAATCTAGTCACAATCCAATTAACTTCATACTCTAGGGTACACCATGTTGTCAGCAAAAAGCTACCTTTTCCCTACTGAGTTTAAAATATGGGAACTTCAGACAGAGTTCAAGTGCTTGAGGCTATCAAGTGATCCTTGCAAGAGAGCTGAAAGCCAACGCGCACACACAAAAAGAAAAGTATATCTGAAACCTGCCGCTAATCAGACAGCATAATCCTAGCCTTTGATTTCAAAGCTGTTAAAGCAATGGTTTGACTGAAGTTCCACGGTAACATGTTTCTCCACTCAATTCTGGATTCAAAAGATGTGATAACACTTCTCATGTTTAATCAAAAAACCATGCTTTATGAAAGCCAGGCCTTATTTTGGAGGGGAAGGGGAGAAAATTAAAAATCTCTCTGCAAAGTCACCAGAAAATCTTATCAAAACAAGTAACCTTTTTGAAGCTCTTTACAGCTTAGCATATCACAATCTAGCTGTCTCTTTCTCGTTCCTTACATTTTTGTTCCATAAGGAAACAAAGGAGCTTGAGAAGTCTATTAAATGCCAAGATTCACCTCTAAGGCTCTGAAATATATTACAAGCTGTTGCCCATTCAGCATCAATGACCTCTTCTGTCTCTTGCTGGCTGTCACGTTCCAAACACACACACTACTCATCTTTAAATGATTTTAATGAGGCTTTTCTTTCTTCTCTAACCTCCTCATCTAAAGACTTGCAATAGAGATAACCCTAATATGTCTGTATCATATTCCTGTAACACTTTTTCACCCCATTCATTTAACATAATGTTCCTGAGCTGACAGAAGCAAAAGAGGAGAAAAACAAATCTATTATGACTCCTGGACACACGTGTTTTTTGGACAATTTTCTAAATGCTATTTAGAAAGAAAAGAGATAAATCACTCAGGTAACATCCTACAGTTGCAAAGTGTAAATCATACATTGCAAGGAAAGAAAAGACAAGTAATGTTGATAAACTTGTGAGAAAGTCAATCAAGTAAGATTAATTTGGTTAATTCATCCAGAAACATTTTTGTATAATTTTTTCCATTGAATTTTTAATGCTGTTCACCATGTGATTGGCAGCCCTCATTTAACTTCTCTTTCTCTTCAGCATATACTCTAGTTCAGGGGTTCTCAAACTTCATTCCACCACAACACTTTTCTCCCAACCAAAATTATTACAGGCCCCAGAAGAGAAAGTGAAGCCTGCCATGTCACCCGGGGGCAGGGGAGGGAGAGCTAAAGCCTAAAGGTTCAGCCCTGAACATGGGGGGGCTATAAAACGACACTCACCACCAGGAGCTGAAGCCAGAGTATGATTCCCATCGCCCCTGGCTAAAGCCTTTGACTTTAGGCCGCAGCAGGTGGTGCTCAGGTTTTGGCCCTGGGTAGTGGGGCTTGGTCTTCATCCCTGGGCCCAAGCAAGTCTAATGACACCCCTTGCACTCCCATTAAAACGGGGCTGCAACCCACTTTGGGGTCCTGCCCAAAGGTTTAAGGACTGCTTCTCTAGTTATATATAGGTTGCACCGCAAGCTTTATTCATAAATGGAACTGAAAGCAAAATGACACTGAGTCATGCAGAAGAAATACCTTTTTCCTACGCAGGTAAGTGTCCACCAAATTTGATTCTATATCCAAGACTCATCCACTAATGATGTAGAAATTTATACAGTAGAGAGAATGTTTGCCCCTTCAGATATACACTGACTGGCCTTTATAACTATTTTCTCTACCAAAAATAGCTAGATCAAAGCTGAGCTTTCTTCTTTTTTTGCGGGGGGGGGGGGGGGAGAGCAGGGGGGGAATCGGGGAAGACAGGAGAGGAAAAAATTCTAAATGACATGCCAAACAAAATGTTAGAAAGTTTCTCCACATATGTTTTATAACACATAAGCTGCTCCGTTAATCACTCATTACTACTGTGCATTGATATATTACTTCTGGCCAGAGTCATTCCCAAGCTTCACCACAAAGTGATCATTTTTGCCCAAACAGAAGTCTCTTCCGTTGTGACATATTATGAAGAATGACACTGAAATAAAAAAGATTGGTCATCTGTTCTCTGAATGGTGAACTCTGTGAAACAGAAATCTGAGTATATGTGCAAGGCCTCCTCACTGCAGTCCTTCCCTGCAGCCTCCTGCTATCCGAATCACCATGATTCAGCTGTGCCCACGAAAGCTCATGATACCATCTACATGTTTTGTTAGTCTATAAAGTGCTACCAGACCATTTGTTGTTTTTTAAGTTTATCCGGTACAGACTAACTCGACTACCCCTGAAGCTCATGATTTCTACGGTTTTTATGGCACAGTTTCCCACATTAAATAACTACCTTCCAATGGCCCCCCAAAACATTTAATGGTTATACACATTCACTCACTGACAATTTTTCAAAAATTTTTAGGCTCAGCGTGCTAGTCTGGACGCTCCCACGCCGACCTGAAAGCCCTTTATCGACCTCTCTGTTATGCCTCGTAGGATGAGGTTTACCGGGGAGGTCAATAAAGGGCTTTCATGTCGGAAGGGGAGCGTGCAGACTAGCGCGCTGAGCTGACAAACAGCTGATCAGCTGTTTGTCGGCTCAGCGTGGCAGCCATTTAAATTTAAATGAAGCCACGATTATTTAAATCGCGGCTTCATTTCCCTTTGCCGATCAGCCTAATCTACATGGCTCCATTGATGGAGCAATGTAGTTTAGACGTACCCTTAGAGTTGGGAATGGAGAAGACTAATTTTAAAGGCGTTCGTTTCACTACAGTATGGTCCAAAGAGAAGCACAAACAGGGAAAGCTTTGTTCATTGTATGGTGAGATAAATTTCAGACTCTTGTCCAGTACAGGTAAGGAATCACTTTAATTTTTCCTAGATTCCTAGATTCCAAAGCCAGAAGGGACAATTGTGATCATCTAGCTTGACTTCTTCTAGAAAACAAGTAATAATTCCAAGAGCATATCCTTTTAGAAAAACATCAAATTTGAAAAACTGTCAGTGATGCGGCCGCTCCAGTACAGCGGTGGGCCAGGGAGCCATTCCAGCCAGGCTGGAGTGACCCATATGCCTTCTCTCCCCTTTAATCAGTTAACTGGTTAAACAATATGTTGACCCATTAAATGGGATTTTATATCCCTAGCTACCACATGAGTGAAGTCCTGTAGCACTGGCTCCAAAGCACCCTTTCCTTGCTTCACCTCCTCGTGGCCACTGGCAATTGCCCTCATCCCTTCTCTCATGCAAACCTAGTCAATAATTAACACAGGAGGAGAGGGCATGACAGCAGCTCTGAGAATTTGGGAGACACTTTGATAATCTACATGTTTGGCTTGGATATTTCAGAGTCTCTTCTCCCAGCTGCCTCCTGCTCACTGATACAACTGATCCCTCCGTCCCCATATGGCCACTGTCAAGTCCTGTCTGTAAGGGGCTGTGATTAACACTTGTTAAAAAATGTTCATTTGTTTTGAATTAACTGTATATATTAACCATGACTGACAGCTCCAAAACGTACTCCTTATTTCCAATGTAAACTTGTCTAGCTTCAACTTCCAGAGACAGATTGTATGATATCGTTCTTGCCACTCTAGAGTGCCTATTATTAAATACTTGTATTTCCATGTAGATACTCATGGACTGTAATCAAGCCAGTACTTAGCCTTCCCTTTGTTAATATAAATAGCCCAAGCTCTTTGAGTTTACCAATATAAGGCATAGCTTCTCATCATTTAATCATTCTTATGGATCTTCTCTGAACCCTTTACAATTTATCAATATCCTTGAATTGTGGGCAACAGGGACGTCAGAATTTAACCAATTAACCTGATAAGCTGATGCTTGTTGGTTAATATTATCGGTGAAGCTCTTCCTTGCTTCCAGGGAGGCAGCTTTGCTGGTACAGCGAAGCCTCCTACCTAGGAGCAGAGCCAGCAGCCATGCTCCCAGGAGGCCTTTGCTGCAGACTCTGCAGTATAAAGTATATTTAAGTGAAACTTTACTCTAAATATATCAGTCCCACATAGTGCAGTAATGAGCAGCTTAATGCTTCCATCTCTCCAGGGGAGGAATCCATACAAATACCTAGCGTTCCAAACTGTACAGTGCACATTCTTGGTTCCACAGAAGAGGCATGTGAGGCATGGTACCTGAATTTCACTGAACAAAGGAACAGTCATAGCAGAGAACTTATGTGATCTTTCAGAAGCGATCTTCTTTTAATCAGTGTATGGGAGTTGCAGTACATTATATAAAATTCTGACTTAGAACACTCATTAGCACGTCAACTTTTTTTCATCATCCAAATGCTTAGACAATTAAACTAAGTAGGAGAAAAATGTTGTTCATGAAAGATTATCCAATTTTTTTTTCCTTTCTACTTCAGATCACACTGCAATATATATCAAGAGAAAGACCCATACTTTAGCACTCTTCAATTAAGTTGATAATTTCTCAGGAAACAAGCTATGAAGTACAGATCCCCAAAAGCTATGAACCGAATATACCATAAAGAGACCGCTACTATCTTAAACAGAAATTACTTTCCTTCTCCAAAACACCAGTTTAAATAGGCCAGAATTAGGTGTTCGGGTTGAGGCTATCTTAAATAATCAGAAATGTCAAAATTACATAAAGCAAATTTGCCATTGCTTCATAAAAAATCCTCCCATATTTTGGGTGATTTGGGTCAATATTTTTTTTTCATTGCCTCTTCTATTCCATATCTGTTTGAGTGGTGATCTTGATATATACTAATTATATATTAGAGAATTTATACTTCATATAGCATAAAACATATACTGAGCAGTACGTGAATAATAAGTTAATAGTATGTTGAATTGATGTGGATTTGTCCAATCAATTCCTTCACAGAGGGAGAACTACTGTAATTCAACTCATGGTACATGTTAAGGCTCTACAAATTCAGGTTTTTATTCATATAATGGCAGTGAAGTTACTCGTAAATTCCACTTTTTACAGGTTCACTAGTGGCCTTGCCTACAATCAGATTTGCACCAGTTTAACAAAAGGTATTTTTAGTTACATCACAGCAAGTTCATCTATAAACACTTATTTCAGTTAAAGAACAGTTTATTTCCATTTTTTTAATCTATTTTTTTTTAAAAAGAGTTAAACTAATCTGAAATAATCCACCCATAACCCAAAATAACTGTCTGAAAAAGATTTTTCACTGATTTAACTACATTGGTTTAAAAAATCAGTTTAAGATACCCTGGTCCAATTTTGTGTGTGTAGACAAGTCTAAATTATAATTTCATCAGATCAGGCTTGGATTTCTTTTTTCAATCTGAATGGACATTTATAAATTATAACAAAATCAAGAGTCATCTTGACATCACAGGGGGTTCTTAACACATCTTTCACATAGCCCTATTTATCCAGAAAGCAAGACATTTGTTTATATACTAGATTTAGAAACATACTTCCAGTGATCAAGAGCTGCTCTTTCAAACGTTCCAAATAAAATATTCTCCAGTAGGGAATTGGGTAAGAACTAGGGTGACCACCTTTGGAAATAAGGAAAAACCACATGAAAGTTAAGGTAGCTTTGTTTTAAAAGATGTTTTAGGGAAACATCTCTTTCTATTGCACTGCAGGTATTTTTCTCATGTGTGTACATTTCTCTTGCTCTCAAGCATATGGTACAGTCTCATAAGCTTCAATGTAATGTTTAAAATGGTACTTAATGAATTTCAGCACATCTAAAAATAAGGGCCAGGTGGTCACCATAAAGGACAGTCCTGTCAAATAGGAGATCGGTGGTCACCATACTAAGAACGCAACCATTAAGTCAACACTATGTTAACAATGCTACCACTTTAATTTTTATAATATGAATGTTTTCAATTCCAGCCTTAAGTAGAGGACTTTTAAATCACTTTTCAGCATAAATCTGAATGTCACATCAGTCTTCACTTCTAAAAATGCTAAAAAATATTGATAGGATTATTCACACATTTTTTGGTTTGTTAGTGATTTACACTGAGTAAAATGTCTAAGTAAAGTAATATTTTCGTAGGCCGTTTTACTATGCAAATGATACGGAAGAAAAGCCATTTATATGACAGACATAATTTTGCAAACTGTGTTTTCCATTAACTAACTATTGGCAATCAGTAAAACGCACAAGAAAGAAAGAAAGAAAGAAAGAAAGAAAGAAAGAAAGAAAGAAAGAAAGAAAGAAAGAAAGAAAGAAAGAAAGAAAGAAAGAAAGAAAGAAAGAAAGAAAGAAAGAAAGAAAGAAAGAAAGAAAGAAAGAAAGAAAGAAAGAAAGAAAGAAAGAAAGAAAGAAAGAAAGAAAGAAACACCAACACAACACAACACAACACAGTCCATGCCACGTGTAGCTGCGAGCACGGAGTCCGAACTAGCGGACATTTAAAAATGGCAGCGCCCAGCTTTATGCAAATGAAGCCCGGGAAATTCAAATCCCGGGCTTCATTTGCAACTCCGGTTGCCTACATTACCACCCTAGTTCGAACTAGGGTGGTAGTGTAGACATACTCAGAAAGAAAGAAAGCTTTTCAGCATGTTTGTTAGATCTTTGAGCAAAAGCTGCATTTTTCCTCCACTGTGGGAGAGGAAAGAGAGAGAGGCAAAGAGAGAGAGAGAGAGCCAGTGAACTATCTGCTATGCTCCATTTAATGGCTACCTCCAGACGCTTCCCCACCCTAAGCCATCTCTCATCTGTCCATCGGCAAGGGCATGTCTACACTAGAAAACTATTTTGAAATAACTAAATTTGACTTAACTCCTGATTTTGCAAAATCGAAATAGCACATTCCCACTATTGGGAAGCCTCAAAATTAGTCTGAGGCAAGCTCCAGTAACGAGGACACACTATTTCGACTTAGAACCCCAGGAAGCAAGAGGGAGTAAAAGCGTTCAAATTACTCTGGGGAGTAGTTATTTTGAATTAGTGGCACCGGAGCATCCACACTAACACTATTTTGAAATAACTATTTTGGAATTAGCATTATTCCCCAAGGAAAGCAGGGGTATAGATTTTGAAATAAGTGGCCCATTATTTCTAAACAACAGGCTTGGTAGTGTGGATGCTCTGCTTAGAAATTCAACTTAAAGGGGTTATTTCACAATAAAGCCCTAGTGTAGACCAGGGCCAAATGAGCTGCTCATCCTCCTGAATGAGTTCTAAGTAGCTATTTGGCTGAAATGTTTACTGTGGCAGATAAGAAGCCTCCCACTCAGTCCCTACAGGATTTTCCCATCTAGTACAGAGTCAAATTTCATGATGGCTTTAAGAGTGCACAGAACCCATGACTCCACACTCGGCTTCATTGTCATCAATATAGCATTCAGGTTAACAACAGTAATAAAGTGTCAGTGTCACCTACATGTAAAGGAATGTCAGATCTCCTCAGGTTTAGGTGCTAACTTTCTCTTCAAACCCTCACAAGAAGATGTGTGATCACAAAGTTGAACCAGCAAGAAGAGCTATGGTGCATCTGCCTGATGTGTTCTCTGTGGATGTGGCTTGACTGGTTTGGAATCTAGATATTAGATTTTACATAATATCTTAATTGCCAGACTAATCAGCTGGTGTTAAGACTGGGAGTACAAATCAGAAACAGAGACCTTATCCACAGTATCACTTTAAGTGAGTTTATTACCAGTTATTCACATGGTTAATTCTGAACACAGATTACATTCACACACAATGTGATTGCTTGATTAATAACTTGTAATCATGTAGTTGTGTTTCATTCCATAAAAGAAACTAAATCCAGCACGATTGTCTTCCTGTCACCAGCACTGCATTTTTTGTTGCTGTTATTTTTTTTGTTGGCAGAAGAAGGAGGAAAGGGCCTGGTGGCTTTTTGAGAGTTTGTTTGCATGCTTGCTTTGTTTGACTGTTTCCAGTGCAGAAAAGAAACCATAACAGGTAACTGATCTAGATTCTACAGTGGTTCCCAATCTTTTTGATACTGAATACCAGTAAACCCATTCACAAGCTTTTGGAGGACCGGTAACATTTATTTGCATATTCATTAAGCAAATGATGAATAGCAAAAAAATTGTTTCTGGTCCTCCCAAAGCCTCCAGTGCCCTGGGCGGTTTCCCGACCCCAACTCCAAGGTATCTACTTCGCCCCCATTTGGGACCAGTAAGGTTAGAAGGTCCCTCTCAGGCCTGATAGGTGACTTGGCTCGTGCGCGCCCTGGAGGACGGGTGAGTAATCCCGTGTCCTCTCCCCCAGTCGTGCCTGCATTCATGGGTGAAACCATGTTCCGCCCCTCCCCCGTCCTGGCCGCTTTATTAGCCTGCGCCAGCTCCCCCAGCTGCGTCCAGCGCCGGGCGTTCTACGTCGGTGCGCACAGCACACAGCCTTCTCCCTGGGTCCTACCATCCACCGGATCTAACCCCACCACCGGGGAGCATGCCCGGCAGAGATGATGCCGCTGCGGGCTCTCTCCCAAGAATTGTGTGCAAAATTTTTTCTGAGGACCAGTATTTTTTTTTTTCCTAAGGACTGGTACTGGGCCACAAACTACACTTTGGGAAACCCTGATCTAGACAGCAGTATAGGAAATCATAGAAATGTAGGAGGTCATCAAGTCCAGCCCACTGTGCTAAGGCAGGGCCAATATACCCACACCGTCTTCAACAGGCTGTCCAATCTATTCCTAATAACTTCCAGTGATGAGGCTTCCACTTCTTCTTGTCCTTCTCTTAGCAGACATGGCAATCAATTTATCATTATCTCCTTTATAACAGCCCCTGACATATCTGAAGATTGTTATCAGATCAACACTCAGGCTTCTTTTCTCAGGACTAAACATGTACCTTACTTGTAGTTAGGCTGACTGATCCAGTGGTACAGATCTGGTAACTTGCCTACCCCGACCTAAAGTGATGTTTCTGGAAAGGATTTCACCACTAGGGTCCTGCTGCTATTGCTGATGCCTTTCAGCTGGAATTTGGTTCTGTCCAGGTTCCATGTAGCTGAGGGGCACAAGTATCTTGGTAAATCACAGAGGATGTTCTCTAAAGGCAGCAAAATGCCAATCTACAAAGTGTCTTGTAGATTAGGATCAGAAAGTTGAATCATGTTTTGCAGTGACTGGCACAGTCGGATCCGCAGTTACGAACGGGGCTTTTCTCGCCCCGGAGGATGCGGGCTGCGGGACAGCCCAGACGCGCCGTGGTCCCGCTGCCCGCATCCTCCACGGCTTTGCTCCGTGTCTCCCTGGTCTGGTGAGGGGGAGGGGGGGGCGGGCCAGCAGACCAGGGAGACGTGGAGCAAAGCCGCGGAGGATGCGGGCGGGACCGCGGCGCGTCTCAGGGGTCCGCCGCCCGCGTCTCTCTAGTCTGCTGGGGGTAGCCCCCCCAGCAGACCAGGGAGACGCGGAGCAAAGCCTCGGAGGACGCGGGCAGCGGGACAGCCCAGACGCGCCGTGGGCAGTGGGACCGTGACGCGTCTGGCCTGTCCTACTGCCCGCGTCCTCCGCGGCTTTGCTCCACGTCTCCCTAGTCTGCCAGGGAGACGCGGAGCAAAGCCGCGGAGGACGCGGGCAGCGGGACCATGGCGCGTCTCGGCGGTCCCGCCGCCCGCATCTCCCTGGTCTGCTGGGGGGGCGCGGCTAGTGCGCCCCCAACCAGCAGACCAGGCTTTTCTCGCCAACACCTGGAGGTAGAGCAGCTGGGGCGCTGCTGGGTTGGTCCAGTAGCACCGAGGAGCGGTGCTACTGGACCAACCTGGCAGCACCCCAGCGGCTCTGCCCCAGGCGTCCCCAAGTCAGCCGCTGCTGAAACTGACCAGCGGCTGACTACAGGAATCCCGAGGCAGAGTTGCTCTGCCCTGGGCTTCCTGGAATCAGCCGCTGATCAGTTTCAGCAGTGGCTGACTTGGGGACACCTGGGGTAGAGCTGCTGGGGTGCTGCCGGGTTGGTCCCCGCAGAGCTGAGGTGCGGCGTTGTGGGGACCTACCCGGCAGCGCCTAAGCTGCTCTGTCCCAGACGTCCAGATTCAGCCGCTGTTGAAACTGATCAGCGGCTGATTCCAGGAAGCCCAGGGCAGAGCAACTCTGCCTTGGGCTTCCTGTAGTCAGCCGCTGGTCAGTTTTAGCAGTGGATGAATCTGGACGCCAGTTCCAACTTACATACAAATTCAAACTTAAGAACAAACCTACAGTCCCTATCTTGTATGTAACCCCGGGGACTGCCTGTATAGAACAAATTGCCATTACTAAATCATTTTGAGGTTACTAAT
Organism: Pelodiscus sinensis; assembly: GCF_052426305.1. Lineage (NCBI taxonomy): Eukaryota > Metazoa > Chordata > Testudines > Trionychidae > Pelodiscus > Pelodiscus sinensis. The sequence continues at coordinate 155,458,231 of NC_143053.1, forward strand.
GAGATTAAATCATTTTTTATGCATAAATAAAATTGACTCATTTTTCACGGTGCATCACTACAGGAAAAAATTAAGCTTAGCTGCTATAACTGCAACTTTTGATGCATTCGAAGGTTTGGGATCTTTTTAATATATTATTTTAATTTTGCATCTTTGTCTTTCCTAATGGTAATAACAAGTGCAAAAAGTAAAACTTTGAGCACGGTTTTGCCCTAAGACTCCTTGATGCTAGAATGATTTGTCACAAACACTTTAATACAATCTTTCTTTTAAATAAAAATCATATCATGCTACTCCCTGAGGAGTCTCCATCATTTATGCAGTGCTACTGGAAGATGCTTTGGTATCCTAAATCTTGGACTGTGTACCTTGCATGCTATCATTAGAGTTTAAGACATGCCCTTAAAAAGAAATTGGACCATAATATTCAAGTATGAATACATAAACTTCATTAAGCTTCTTGCTTACTAGTATACAATATAGCAAAGTAACAAAGAAAAAATGATAATTATCTGTTCCTGCTGCTTTTTAGAAAAAGCCAATCTAACCCAGTCTTCACATAATAGATGGTATCTTCTCAAGCAACTATAAAATAATTTTCAAGAAACAGAAAAAGAAAGTGTGTAAATGTATAGTACTTGAAAAATTGTATCCAATGTTCAATATGCCAAGGGCTAAGCCTATTTGTGGGGGAAAAACACCTGTGATTCCAAAGCCAAGCCCTTAGTGGTATAAAAGAAAAGAGTTGCACACTGATTGTTAAATTCTAACACACTGTCAATTAACTTTTCCTTTAAAAACATTTTTAAAATGGAACTTACTGTATCTTTCTTTAGTTTTTTTGTTAAAACTTCTATTTCTTATCTAGCTTTACTCTACCCTTTTCCACTTTTTTCTTACCAACAATAATAAATCCTGATCTATTGTTTCTGGGTTGTTTTCAGTGACAAGCTTTCCTCTTTTCTTTCTCTCCTCCCCTTTTTCATTATTCCCCTACACTGTGCTCTACCTTCTTCTCTATAATTTTTTTGTTCTTCCCACTTCTCTGGCAACACCTCCTCCTCTATTCTATGTACCCTGTGTCTCTCCCTGCCCCCCTACATTACAACTTCTCACTGATTCCTCTCTTTCTACTTGGTCAGATAGCACATGGCAAACAAATGTATTGTAGATTGACTGCCAGTTTGATGTGCACTAAATCTTTGTGTAGAGAAGCCCTCAATCTCTTTTTCATCCAACTTACTCCTGGCTTCTGCGAAGGTAGCTATAATGTGTCTTCACTAATAAACCTCCTCAACTACCATTTCTTGGACCTCCTCCATAGTGGATAGTTCCAGTTATTGTCTCTGCTGCTATGCCTAACTGTCCCAAGCAGAAATGGCGTGTTTAAGTGATCTGAAATTCTTGGTAGTTTCATAGCTGCCCACAGAGTTCTAAATGGCAGCAGTGAAAACTGCAGATTCAGGAAGATAAAACTGCATTGGCACACATTTTGTTGAAGCTTTCCTTCACAGCCCTCAGGGATAAAAACTTAAAACAAAAAAAGACTGGATGGATTCTGTAAATATTGTTGGCATCTACTCAGCAAAGATTTCTATTATATTCACCATATGTAACCGGGTTTTGTTTGGTTAGTTTTCCAACCCTGTATACAGGCATGCGTAATTTCTTTCAAAAATATTTTGATTGTGGATGAATAGATTCACAGAGATTCAAGAACAAACTAACCAAAACTTACATTGTCCTTTTTCTTGGAGAATGTTATTAATCCTTTCCATTGTGTACATACATACCTAATATATCTAGAGAGCACAAATCAATGCAGTATCTGGTCAATGAAGTATAGTGAAATAAGCTTTAGATAAAGAGCTACAGTACTTCTGACTTTCATAGACCAAAGAACTTCTCCAAGAGGAACAGGAACTACTTGTGGCAATCTGCAGATGACAGACAGCAATCCTGATTACTGTCACTACCTGATACTCTAGAAAGAGCACCACGTTCTGCAATACGTTACAGTTTAATGTTATGATGACTACAACTGGCATGCAGAGGACGGGAAAGTCAAGAAAGGGAATGTATGTCTTTGATGGACAGCTCAGCCATGCTTGACTCAATCCCCTCTTCTTCCAGCAAAAGCACACATTCACACCGGCTTCCGTAATCCCTAATCAGAATGAAACTTAGTCTGCTGCAAGAACCAATGGGGAACTTAACTGACCACTGTGTCCACGACAGTAGGGGATGTGCTCGCAAGTGACCACCCACATCATAACCAAAAGTCATGAGACAACCACGTACTGCTAGGGTCGTCAACTTTGTAATATTTAAAAACCAGATATTCAGCAAGCATGCTGAAACCTCTCCGGACCTGCTCTCGCCCCACTCATTTACCTCAACCCTGTGCTGCTTTTTTCCCCAAGGCCCTGCTCTAGCCTGCCACTTCCCCTCAGGACCCACGCCTGCTTGCTCCTCTTCTCTGTTCCTCCTTCCCCCCATCGCTGGCTGCTGTTCCTCTCCTTTCTACTGACAAAGAAAATTATAATATAATTATAGAAAAATACACTGTTCTTGAGATGGTGGGAGGGAGGGATTTTTCTTTTAGGTGATTATGTTAAGCAGGAACAAATGAAACAATAAACTCTACAATTGAGTGAACAAAGATTTTGCCAACTCACTGCCAATTAGGTTTGTTCAAATTATACAGAGTCTAAATGAATGGCAAGTAAATAGTTACAGGGCAACTGAAAAAAATATATGGTAGATTTCATTATAAAAAACACAGAGTTGTTGTTCAGCCCTACCTAATCAGAACTATAATACTACTTCTTGACTGATATAAAAAATGCATAGCAAAATCAGACTTCCTGCAACAAAACTTTTCTGTATCTTACATAAGAATAGCTCTATTGAATCAGCCCCATAGCCCATCTAGCCCAAAATCCTCTCTCCGACAGTGGCCAGTGCCAGATGTTTCAGAGGGAAAGAACTGGACAATGCCAAGAGATCCGCCCATTGTCCAGTCCTAGTTTCTAACAGTTGGAGGTTTAGAGACACCTGGCGCATTTGGTTATGTACCTGATCATTTTACCCCACAGTCATTAACGGGCCCATCCTTCACGAAGTTCTCTAATTCTTTTGAACCTAGTTACACTTTTGGTTTTCACAACATTCCCTGGCAATAAGTTCTATAGGTGGACCACATGTCATGTGAAGTAGTCCATACTTGTGTTGGTTTTAAATCTGTTGCCTACTGATTTAATTAGGTGTTCCTTTATGTAAAGGGGTAAATAATACTTCCCTACCCACTTTCTCCACACCATTCATGATTTTATAGACCATTCTCACATTCCTATTTACATTTATTTTCTTACCTGAACAATTCCAGTCTTTTCAATCTATCCTCATATGGATATTGTTCTACACCTATTCTTTTTTCCCTTCGCTGTATATTTTGCAGTCCTAAAATCTTTTTTTGAAATAAGGTAGCTAGAACTACCTACAGCATTCACACGGTAAGCGTACTATAGCTATATATACTGGCATTACGATATTTTCCATTTTATTATCTATCCTTTTCCTAACAGTACTAAACATTATCAATTTTTTGGACTACTGATGCACACTGAATGGGTGTCTGCAGAGACTATCCACAGTGACTAGAAGATCTCTCTCAAGTCTTATAGTCTTTCCGACTAATTTATTCATAACAGGTGATATTCCCTGAAACTCCTTTGGATCAGTCAAATTCTGCTTTCATTTACACAGGTATAGATCTGGAGAAACATCCCTGTAGCCAGTAGAGTTACTCCAGATATAGACCTATCTAGGTGAGAGAAAAGGCTGCCCATCAGTATAGTTTCAGAAATGTTATTTTTTTCTGACAACTTATTTTGCTGCAAAATATAATAATGAAATGTTCAGCGGCACACAATACTCAGCTGGTGTAAAACAGTATACTCCACTGAAACCAACTGTGGTTTCACATCGCATTATAACTTAAAAAATTAGTTAATTGCTTTCATGGTCTCAGTGCTATTTAAAGTATTCACGTAAAATATTTTTAGGAAATGTTAATGATAAGTTTGCACTTATATAATAGCACCTTCTATCTACAGATATGATATCTTTTACACCCATTAATTCAAAGGGGGCACTGAGCCTAAATTAAGGGAGACATATGCTACTAGCCCCATTCTCTAAGTCAGGAAAAGAGCAATCCCTAACAAAAAATGGGCAATACAAGAAACAGTAGAGCAGAATGTTAAATGACTGTTTTATAATGCCTCCCAATTGATAGCAGGCTCTGCTATGCAATAGGAGGTACTGTACTAAGCCTAATTTTCTAAATCAAAAAGACATAGGAGGCCAGTATCTTCAAAATAGTGATAGAAATGTAGCCGTGTTAGTCTGGTGTAGCTGAAACAAAATACAGGACTGTGTAGCACTTTAAAGACTAACAAGATGGTTTATTAGATGATGAGTTTTCGTGGGCCAGACCCACTTCCTCAGATCAAAAAAAAAATTCTGCATTTATTGAAGCAGCCTTTTATTTTGAAATAACAGGCAGCTTATTCCAACCTCCCAGTAACCCTCATTCCACAAGTATTAAGGGGAATTTCGGAATAGCAAGTTATTTCGAAATTTGGCACTGTGTAGACAGTGCCAAATTATGAAATAAGCGATTTCAAAATACACTCAAAATAAAGCTACACAAATTGTGTAGCGCAAATTGTGTATCTTATTTCGAGCTAAGGGTGCTGTGTAGGGACTAACCAAAAAAATGTATAGATAGTATCATGATCTTTCATGGGCACAACCCACAAATATAGAGCAAGAAGCCCAGAGGTTCAAATATAAAGCAGAAAAAGAGGGGAAAGTGGAAGGAAAACAAAAAAGAAACAAAAAAAACCCTAACCTGTCAATTAAAGTGTCCGTGTTAAATGAGTGAGCTGTTAAGTGCCCGATAGTTAGCCCATCCAGTTCATATCTTTGTTCAAGCCATGATAGTGTAAGATTTGCATATGAAGGCCAGTTCTGCAGACTTACTCTTTAGTTCAGTGTTTCTTAAACTTTTTGAGACCACGGAACACCAAACAATAATATTTTTTATGTGGATCACCTATGAAAATTTTCTTCTCCCCCCCCAAAAAAAATTGTCATCACACAAAAAAAGACAAAAACAAAGAAGTAACAAAAAAAAAAGAAGAGCTCACGGCACACCTGCGAGTTGTTCACGGAACACCAGTCTTCCGCGGAACATAGTTTAAGAAACACTGCTCTAGTTGATCCCTAAAATTACTTTGTAAGAGAATAGTAATTTTAGATCCACTAATGAGTGTCTGGGCAAGTTAAAATGTTCCCCAACAGGTTTGTGTGTGTTACCATTTTGAATATCTGATGTGTGTCCATTAACCCTTTGTTGTAGAGACTGTCCAGTTTGGCCAATATATCAGACTTTCCGGTTTGGCCAGAGGGGCATTGCTGGCACTTGATGGCAAATATCACATTAGTGGATGTGAAGTTGTACGTGCCTCTGATATGGTAGCTTATATGTGGTTAGGTCCTGTGATGATGTTGCTTGTGTAGATGTGCGGACAGAGCTGGCAACGGAGTTTATTGCAGGTAGGTTCCTGGGTGAGTGTGTTTCAGGTGTGATGCATGGTTGCTGGAAAGAATTTGTTTTAGGTTAGCGGGCTGTCTTTAGGCGTGGATTGGCCTGTCCCCCAAGGCTTGTGAGAGTGAGGGATCGTTTTCCAGGATATGTTGTAGATTGTTAATGATGCACTGGAGGGGTTTAAGTTGGGGGCTGTAGGTGATGACTAGTGTTCTCATTTTTTTTGTTGGGTCTATGTTAAAGAAGCTGATGCCTGCGTACTTGTCTGGCTCTCTCAATCTGTTTTTTTCACTTCCCCAGGTGAATATTTCAGTTTTAAGAATGCTTGATAGAGATCCTGTAGGTGTCTGTCTCTGTCTGTGGGACTGGAACAAATCTGGTTGTATCTTAGGCCTGGCTGTAAACAACTGATCGTGTGATGTATTCTGTATGGAAGCTAGAATCATGTAGGTAAGTATAATGGTTGGTAGGTTTCCAGTATAAAGCGGTGGAAATGTGGCCATCATTTAATTGCATTGTTGAGTCAACGAAGTAGTCCTCTTGTGTGAACTGGTCCAGACTAAGGTTGATGGTTGAGTAGAAGTTGTTGAAATTCCTGTGGAATTCTTCAATGGGCTCATTTCCATGGGTCCATATAATGAACATGTCGTCAATGTAACGTAAGTAGAGTAATGGTGCTAGGGGGCGAGAGCTGAGGAAATGTTCAAGGTCAGCCATAAAGATGTTGGAATATTGTGGGGCCAAGCGAGTGCCCATGACTTGAAGATATGTCCATGAAATGGCTTATCTGTGCTACTCCCAGACAGCAGCTACTATAGAGTTAAGTCAGTAAAAGTACAATAGAGAAGCTAATGGGAGGCAAAGAATGCCTGGGGAAAAATGACCTTCCTGTATGAGCTGTGAGAGAACTCCAGTGAAACCCTAGATAATCTTATAGTTTCTTTAAACTTGAGTTTATTTGTTTATGCAATGTAATTACAATCCTTTTGTTAGTACACACAATAGTATCTTGGGATAAAGTAAAATGCAGCAAAGAAAGAAATCTGTAACATTTTGAGACCGCAGCAAATACACTCTGTTATATCTCTATCACATAAATAACTAAGTACCTAGCAAGTCCGGATAAGCATAAACTTATCGGGTAGTCCAGTGGAGTACTGACTATTCACTCTTCTGGTTTGGAGCTCTCCCCACTACGGTTCTGCAGAGTAGCCCTTATAGACTAATTGTGTAGTCAATACAAATTGTATCGACTACATGATTAGCCAGATAACCGCAATTTAACATCCTTACAAATGCTGTTTCTAATGTTCAGTGTTTTTCAGTGGGAGATATTTATCATTGACAACGGTCTCACTGTGAACAATGCTAAGAAAATGGTTTTAAAAAAACAAAGTTCATTTGAAATTAGAATGTAAATTAAATGTTATTAATCATTTATATAGAGAGTGACAACCCAGTGACTTTTATCAACCAGAAGTACACAAATCTTGGTGAGATTGCAGGGGAAACACAAATACTACCGAGTTCTACATAGCAGAAGTAGGTAACCAATCAACGTAAACAGCAGAAATTATATTGGACTATTTGAAAAATGACCCATCGTAGAAGATTTCATTTGCTAAGAGTCTTTGTTCTGAAAAAGGCATAAAAGTGAAGAAAGAGTAAAAAAAAACAAAAAAAAAACAGGAGGGTATTTTACCTGTTTGCTTTTACAAAGGAAATTGACTGCAAATTCTTGTGAGTAAAGAAATAAAGATTAGATTTTTCTGTTTTCATATTTGACTCTCAAGGCACCAGTTTAAGTGCCCACAATTCCATCATTTCAACGTGTCCTGGTAAATGTGTCTTTCATTTAAATCTGATAAATATTTTACTTACCCAGCATCCTCCTGGAAACCTTCCAATTCATCCCTTTGCTCCGCTAAGGTGGATTCTAGATCCAGATAGGTACCATTATGGGATAGTTGCAGTGTACAGTCATCAAGCTATAAGGAAAAAAAAAACAAAATGGTGTAATTATTTGCATTTATAAATTACAAAAAGCTACCCTTCTTTTGTATAGTCCAAAGTTTTTTTAGAGCAAAGAAAGCAAAATCTTACAGCATATGTTCCAGATGAAGCACCTGTTCTCCACCATTTTAACTTTTCCAATACATTCTGAGGTCCTTATTGCACTCACTATTCTTCCAGCAAAGAAAGATAAGACAGCAGTCTCTTATTTGGAGGTCAATGCTAATCCTTACTTTTCTATCTGAGCTATTTGAATTACTAAACCCTTGGACTCCAACAGACACTGAGCACAAACTTTCTTCAGTGAAGTCTGCATCAGCTAGCACAGGCAGCAAAATGTTTGTTGGAAAAGGAGAGGAAGAGCAAAAGAGAGAGATAAAGTAATGAGGTCAGGCCAGATAGCTACAGGAAAGTAACAGAAAGCACATATATTAACCCCAGGTTAAACAAGTCCCTGTTTCCCCAGTAACCAAACAAGGTCTTACTTCCAGGTTAATTAAGACACCTGGAAGCAATCTAGAACCTGCTAGAACCAGATGAAACCGTTAGTTTTGGTTGGGACAACTGAAACCAATCAAGGGCTGGCTGGAACTGGTTAAAAGCCTCCCCTTTGGTCAGTTTCGTGGTGTTACAGGAGTGGTGAGAAAAGGATGCACTCTAGGAGAGCAGAAACAGTACAGAGGTTGTCACATACCAGGAGGGAGCCCTGCAGGTACAGAGGCAAGGGGCAAGGATAGAGCCCCAGGTGATTCAGAAATCTTTAGGAGGTAAACCTCTACTAGAAGAGAAAAGACTGAGATAAGAAATCTAATCTGTTGCCTCCATGTCCAGAGAGGCCACTAGAGATTTCCCCCTCCTTTCCGCCCTTGCTATGTCAATGATAACAGTGGCTATAGCTTGCATCTAAAGTAAATGTGTAGACTAAGCTGTAGTGAGCCACTGAGGTGAGCAATTAGAATGGAAGTTACTGTTGTCCCCAGATGGAGAGAGATAATACTCAAGCCTACTACTAACCAGAAGCACAAGACCAAACCTCTGTGTGAAATTAGGATATTTATCATGACAGACAGTCATGCACACTTCAGCTTTCCAGAGAATTCCATATTGCTGACTCAGGGAGAGATTCAAGAAAAAAAATCTAATGCTCAGATTAAAGATTATTTTAGGTTCTTGCTTGGGTCAGGAGGCAAAATGTATTTTTTTATTTATACCAGAGTAACTGTAATCACAATCTGTCTACCATCATTGCATTACTACTGAATCTAGGCTTTGAAAGATCTGTTCATTTTGTTCAGGTTTTTTCTTTGTAAAAAAAAAAAAATTGTTTTTGCATGAACTATTTATTCACAGTTCTCTCAACACATTCTTCTGGGAAGGTGACATTTAAATGGCCTGGCATACATAGAATGCTCAGTTTACAGGCAAGAAAAAATGTCAACAAATTAAATTTTTTGGTTACTAGAGATTTAAAAACCTACATTAAGATCCATAAGTACAGGTGCTACAATACTAATGCATGTATCATTTTGATGAAGGAGGAATGTCAACCTACACAAAACTGGAAATACAGTCTTTAGAAAAAAAGAAATGAGGCTAAGCAATACTCTGGGAATCTTTCCCCCAGTAGCCCAGGGTATCAACTGAAATGCTAATTTATTCATGCCAATGCCAAAAGGCAAACTACTAATTAGATAAATGTTCTGCTGTCACTATGGGGACTGGGAGATTTGCCCACACTTTCCAATTCTACTGCATAATTAGGAAAAAGGAACTGAGTTTTACTAACATCTGATGACTTTAGTTCATAAAGGCAAGACAAGAACAGGAAGTACCTGATGTGCTAGATGCAAGAAAACTGTTCATTCTGCCTATTTTCAATTCATCACCATAGTTTCAGTTGAATATGGTATTATTCATTCCTGTCTGAAAGTTTTGTACAATGTACCTAAGAACTGAAACTATGGTGATGAGGGGTGTGCATGTAAGTATTAAACTTCAGGACTTCAAGTGCAACTATTTCACTGAAGATGTGGCTCCTTTTCAACAGGAAAGGGGAAAATGAGATGGGGCGAGAGGGGAGTAAAGTAATTCCTACATAAAGGAGCAGGTGCTCAGATATCACTGTGCAGATCCCCTATGAAATATTAAAACAGATCACCTCATGTAGATTCACCCGTCCTCCCTTTACTCACAATTTCTCCCTGCACATACCAAGTAGGGGAAACTAGAAGCTGCAAATTCCCACTGGTGGTGCTTCTGCTAATTACTCACTCAGAAGGACTGGGGAATTACTTTCCCCATATCTGAAATGACATGAGTTTATAGCCACAAAACACCACCCTGCATTCCCAAGATCTGTGAATATTTCTAATGCTCTGTTATTTGTCTGGGTTGCCCATACAAAGGCCACATGCTCCTCTGCACAACTTTCTCCTCTTCGCTTTCTTCCAGAAAGTCACTGATGGTGTGCCTGCACAGCAGGGGTTAACTTGAAATAAACTACGCAAACTGAGCTACGTCAATTGCGTAGCTTATTTCAAAATAGCTTATTTGGAAATTGGGAACATCCACACCACACTTACTTTGAGAAAGAGCACTCTTCTTCCGACTTCCCTTACTCCTCATACAATGAAGGTTACAGGAGTCAGAGTCAGAAGTCCTCCAGCTTGACAGCATTTCGACATTATTTCGAAATAACTGCTTGCTGTGTAGATGCAGACTAACTTATTTCAAAATAACGTTGTTGTGTAGACGTACCCTCAGAGCACAGGAGAGACAGGCTCCCTATTATCAGTTCCTGTGCTTCACCTGCAATAGCACCTAGCTGTAATAGTAGGGAAAGTCCTGTCCAGCCCAAAGAGCTCAAACATGTCCACTGCAGATGGAAGTTTTAGGGAATTTAGCTGAGATGTCTCTTCCAAGCATGTGCAAGAAGCTTTTGGAAAACTGCTGTTTACTTTGCCAAATTTGGGCAGATTTTCATAGGCAGAGGAAAAGGCACATCCCTGATGCAAAGACCACCCCACTGCCAAATTTCAAGTTCCTGTACCAAAACATGGGAGTGCTAAAGCTTCTAAATGAAAATGTCATCAAAAAAATTTAAAATATGCAAACAATATAGTTTTCCCTAGCCACTTTTTCAGAAACACCTGAATTGTTTTGGCTGATTTTTGGGGGGGGGGGGAGGAAGAGGAATTTAGCCAGATGCAATCACCTGGAATGGAACATTTCAGCCCAAATGGTTATAGTTTGGAAAGCTATAAGCAACTGTAACAGGTTCTTACAAAGAGAAACTTCTTATTTTGGAAATCTGTCTATAGGACCTATTAATTCAGTGAATTCTGTGTATGTTTCTTTACCAAGCTGCAAAACTTCATTTTGAATGTGGAGACCAACTGCATTCACTGTGAGCTTTAGTGCCATTTTGGACTGAAATTTCAAGAGAGAGCTGTTAACCCAAATGTCCTACCACTGATATGCAATAGTACTTACACAAGAGACTATGAGAACTGGTTTATCAGGCAAAAAGTAACTTGTGATCACTAAATCACCTCGTAGGATCTCTCTGGTCACCTGTTGAGACTGAACAAGGAGTAAGACCCTGACTACCAGACCACAGATGGTTCTCCTAAACTAGCAAGGGAAGGGAGATACCCATAAAGGGTTTACACTTTTCATATGGATCTCTTTGTTACTTTTGTGATTAAGTAAAGAGCAGGAGCATTGTAGAACTGCAAAATGTATGCTTTCTATGCTACAACTGCCATTTGAAAGTAAAATGTAGCCCAAATGATTCACACCTTCAGTGGGATTCTGGAAGAGGGTATGTTTAAATTACACTGACCATCTGAAGAGTCTGCACTCAACTCAGGGATTAGGCAGATGAGTCACATGGAGCCAGCTCTCAGGAGGATCTGTTACACACAAGGCCTGCATTCAGAGAGTCTTCCTAGGGATCCTAAGTCTGAGACAGTGATCCAGGGGCAGGTTTCCCCTAACAGAAGTCTGATGGGTTGCAGGCCAGGTTAAGGTAGGCAAGCTTAATTATATGTAGTGTTGCTGATCCTGCCTATAATACATACACGGTAGGGCTGTGTCTACACTGGCATGAATTTCCGGAAATGCTTAAAACGGAATACTATTCCGTTTTCAGTTTTTCCGGAAAAGGAGCGTCTACATTGGCAGGCTGCTTTTCCGGAAAAGCCCTTTTTCCGGAAAAGCGTCTGTGGCCAATGTAGACGCGCTTTTCCGGAAAAGAGCTCTGATCGCCATTTTCGCGATCGGGGCTTTTTTCCGGAAAAGACTACTGGGCTGTCTACACTGGCCCTTTTCTGGAACAGTGTTCCGGAATAAGGACTTATGCCCGAGCGGGAGCAGAATAGTTTTTCTGGAATAGCGGCTGATTTTGTCCAGTAGAGCATCGTTGCTTTTCCGGAAATTCAAGGGCCAGTGTAGACAGCTCGCAGCTTATTCCGGAAAAGCGGCTGATTTTCCGGAATAAGTGGCCCAGTGTAGACACAGCCTAGATGTTTAATATACCGCCATCTATCTGATTTAAGGTCAGCTCCTTTTCAGCTAAACCCTGACTTTTTTCTAATTTGATATTTTTCTGGCCTACATAATAATTAAGTTGTTGTATGACCACAATAAAACAAAGAATTTTTTAAAATGAGTTTTCTGTTTTTCTGTGTGTCAGTATCTCAATTATGAAAGCTGCTGAATGGACAGCTCTGGAAACTGAAATTTTACCATTTTCTATTTATTGTCAGGATTATCCTACCATTGTCAGGATTATCCTACCATTTTCTATTTATTGTCAGGATAATGTTTCCAATGTGCATTACTTTGCATGTATCAGTATTGAATTTCATTTGCCCTTTTGTTGCCCAGTCATCTAGTTTTGTGAGTTTTTTTTTTAATAACTCCTCACATTTTGCTTTAAACTTAACTATCTTGACTAATTTTGTATTGCCTACAAATTTTGCCACCTCACGCTTTAAACCTTTTTCCAGATCCTTTATGAGTAGGCAGAATAATAGGAGTCTCAGTACAGATCTCTGAGAAGACCTTCCTTCTTTTCTTCTGTGAAAGGCAACCGAAAAATGTAGTCAATTAAAAAATGTAGTCAATTAAAATTTCAAAACCAAAAAGTATTTTAAAAGCGTAACTTCTGTTGTTTCTTTACCTATACCTGGTCTGTAAAAGGACAAGGATACCTTTGACCCACATGGAAACTGAAAGGAGCTATTTGCATGATCAGGACCCAGATGTTCAGCTTCCACTCCAGCTCTTCTGACATCATCATTTCAGTAATTCTCTGGTCACCATGCTTAAAAAAAAAACCCACTCCTGAGATTTGAATGTAAATCTCAAGCAGACAAGTAGGAAATAGAATTCTCTTATTTTCTTTTAAAACTATAAGAAAACAAAAAACATGAGATGCCAACATATTCTTTTTTTATTTCACGGGTAATCTTTAAAAATTAGTTTTGGTGGAACTCCCTATTTCTTTGTGCTAAAATGATTTTTACTGCAAGGCTACTGAGCTCAATAGGACTCATCAACATAGCTTTATCAGCAGTACAAAGGCAGTGAAAATTTCTCAGCTCTTGAAAAAAAAAAAGTCATGCCCCATTTCTCCACACCATGTAGCTCTTATTGCTAAGCAACTGAAAAAGCTCCTAGTTTCCTTAAACTCTGCAGCTCTTTCTAAATGCTGCACTGAAAGGAACAAGGAGCAAGAGGGCAAAAATAACAATAGGAAGGAAAGCAGGCTATTAGCCAGCTACCTGAAGACAATTAAATGCCCATGTCCCCTTTGGAAAGGACAATGGAAACTCATTCCTGCTTTGAATAAAACTAAATCTTAGCCAGGTTGCCTGTGGGTTTGGCTTTGGGGTTTTTTTTTTGTTTTTTTCTTTAACTATCTTTAGATCAGTGTTTCTTAAACTTTTTAAGACTGAGGAACACCAAACAATTTTTTTTTATGAGGAACACCAAGGATTTTTTGTTGGAGGGGGGGAGGTTGGAGGAAAGTTATTAAAAAAAAAGGTCGCCTTCCCCTTTAAGGGTGGCCATTTTGAATTCTGTTGGTCTCCACGTCTTCGCAGCACACCTCCGACTGCCTCGTTGCACACCAGTGTACCACGGAACACAGTTTAAGAAACACTGCTTTAGATCCTTGTTGTCCAAGAACTAAAATTGAAAGGTGGTTGGCGGGGAGGGCGGAAATGGAGCATTTGCACTAACACATTAGCCACATGTATTGAGATTGAATAATATTAATTCTACTTATTCAAAAAGCCTAAAGGGTCAATAAGTAACATAAATGCAACATAATTTTTACCACACCGACAGACACTTCAGAGAAGTTGTTTTTCTGCAGAATAATTAACTAGGTTGTAGAGCAGAGATGGGCAAGACCCTTGTAATTTGGCCCAGGGCCTGTCCCGCTGGGATCCCAGGCATGGATCAGCTCTACACTGCTCAAAGTGGTTTGCTTCTCCATGTGGCGCTCCACACCATGCACAGGGAGGACATGGGAACCGAGAGTTTGTGCTGGGAGCAGGAGGCAGTGCGTGAAGCCTCCCTCTCTCCTGGTGTGTGGTGCATATGCACCAGTCTGGGGCTGCTGGCAGACAGGGAACTTGCCTGAAAGTCCTACTTGGCTCCTGACCAGGAGCCGCCTAGGTAAGTGCCTCCCATCCAGAGTCTGCCTCTAGCACCCCATCCACTCCCACACCCCAACTCCCTTCCCGAAGTCATGACCCCCTCCTGCCCCAGGTCACTATGTAAACCCTCTGCACCACCCGCCCCGTCCCTCAGGTCACAGCTTCCTCCCACACCCCCTTTTACATCCCTCCCCCAGGCCAGAATCCTCTCCTCACCCATAGCCTGTCCCAAACCATGCACCCCAAACCCTTCCCCAGATCACAAGCCCCTCCTTCACCCAAACTCCCACTCAGACCCTACAACGTCTCTTGAATGCCAGTCCCCCACTCTAAGCTCACTTCTGCATCCAACTTCCATCCCAGACTCTGCACCCCCTCCACAGAAAAGGGCTGCCCTTGACCACTTACCAAAATCTTGGAGTAGCTCCCCCATCAAAAATTATTGACCTCCCCTACTATAGAGCTTGAGTATAATGAGTCTTTCCTTGCCCTGTTCTAAGTTCTCTGTCCCAGGCGACTGACAGTCAATTTGGCAAGAGTCAGGATGATTTATACCAGGACTCACTGAGGCTCCATTTTATTTTTTAAAAAGAAAGCTGACCCAAATTATTATAGAAAAAAATCGGAGGCCATAGGATTGTATTTTTCAGCAAGCAACTTATCAAATAAACCCCACACCCTAGGTTTTGATAGCTGTGTTTACTAAATCCATGCATCTCAAATGATTGTCATGCACGCTCTGAAGTACCGATCAGAGTAAACACTTTCAAGGTTTTATCTTTCATTTAAATTAGTGATGGGAAATTTCCAGAAGATTTAGTTTAGATAATCACTGAAGGTTCGAAACCAAATTCATACTTGGTTCAAGCCCACTGTTATTTATGAAGTTTCAACACTGGCAAATACAGTATATCTGATACTTACACAAACTACTTGACTTGATTCTGCAATACAGAACTATAAATATCACAACAAGACACTCTTATCACTTTTCTGATTCTTCTAGATGGAATTGTCATAACTTCTCCTGCTGCGTGTTGTCAATTTTTGTCCCGCAGGGTACTAAGATGAACAGAGCTGATGAATAAAAGGGGAGCTGTTTATTTTAAAGTTATCTGATAGTTTCACACATAATAAAATGTTTGATTCAGATTACTGTTTTTTGGAAAAGGGTCTCACAATTCTTATCATAGCCAAATCTCTTCACTTATCCCTAATTTAAACCATTATTAGATGGCAATTGCTCATACTAATTTGGGTATGCTTTTTCTCCATTTAAACAGTGCTTTTTACAGTGTGGAAAAACTACTGATTGTAACATACAAAATTAAATTGCTTTATTGATTAGGGATGTGAACAACTAGTAGTTATCCAATAAGCAAATACTTACTGGATAGTCAACACACTAGTCAACTAGTCGCTTCCTCCCACCTTGCTGCCTCTATCAGAAATAGGCAGCAACTGGGGGGGAGGGGAAGGAGAGGGTGCTTCAAAGCAGAAGCACTGCATGGAGCAAAGGGACAGACCCTGGGCTCCATGTGGCACTGCTACTTTGAAACACCACATGAAGTCTGGGCAGATGGCCCCAGCTCCATGTGGTGTTTCAAAGCGGCAGCGCTGCGTGGAGCCCAGGGTCTGCCACTATGAAACGCCGCATACAGCCCGGAGCCAGCTGAGGACTGGACTCAGGCTGCACACAGTGTTTCAAAGCAGCAGCTCTGATTCCGGGCTCCATTCGGTGCTGCCACTTTGAACTGCCGCAGGGATCACCAGGCCAGCGGGGGACTGCCTGAGTCTCCCGCTAGCCTGTGCTCCCCACAGCAATTTTGCCTTTGAAGCAAAAGCCATGGGGCTGCTGCTACACTTCAAAGGCGGAGGTGCACTTATTGACTAATCGAATAGTCGATGCAAATTGCATCCACTATTCAATTAGCCAGTTAATCTAAATTTAACATCCCTATTATTGATAGGTGTTTCTTATAAAACATTTTGAGTCTTACTGATAGTATATATTACCAGCTTGTCATGTTTGCACCTTTTTACTTCTCAGTTTTTCACTATGCTCCTTTCTGGATCAATTGTTTCTGCAGTGGAATGACAATCCTGTTCCTGAGAACCTATGTATGCCAATTTTGTGCTTGCCTGAGCTGTTTCCCCACCACCTCCTCTACTAACCCTTCTTGCCAAAGATGGAAAAGCGCCTACCAACAACTCAGATTTCACATCTACATAATTTTGAATTGTGCAAAGGTCTTACTGATCCATCATTGCGTGATTTGTTAACAGAATTCTAATAGCCTCTCTGGATTTTAAGATCAAAGCGGTTGTCATTAAAGCATTTGAACGAACAACTAATGGAGACACTTTTATTCTGTATTCAGAAAGAGCTGTGTTTTGATCAATATGCTTTCATTAACATTATTACAGTTCATCAGATGTATAGGTTTTCTGCAGCTGCATATGACTCAGCCTTTGAAATGGGAGAGATGATTGCTACTGTCACTGATTGTCAATAAGAAACCCAGACAGAAGAAAAAAAAGTTTATTATTTTAAACCAATGGCGAGTGCGAAAGATCTTGTATATTTCAGTTTTATTTACTACTGTGCATAGCACAGGAATGAGGGGAGCACCCAAATGAAATTAATAGGTAGCAGGCTTAAAACAAACAAAAGGAAGAACTTCTTCACACAGCACACAGCCAATCTGTAAGGCTTCTTTACTAGGAGATGTTGTGAAGACCAAAACTATAATAGGATTCAGAAAAGATTTAATAGATTCATAGAGAATGGGTGCATCAATGGCTATTAGCCAGGATAGACAGGAATACAGCACCATGCTCTGAGTGTCTCAAGCCTCTGGTTGCCAGAAGCTGGGAGTGGACACCAGGGATGGACCACGCGATGATTGCCTGTTCCAGTGGGGCTGACAGGTGTGGCAGAGAGTAGGCTTCATGCCCTAGGAAGGGGCAGTGCCTCAGGCAGAAAGGGTGGCGCCAAGGGTAGGTAGCCTTTAGTTCTGGCCAGACCACAGTGCTCCCCCCCCCTCTCGCCCCCACACACACATCTCTCGGAGCCACATGGAGTGGTGCTCGGCAGAAATTCAAAGGGGTTCACAACTCCAGCTACCGAAGCAACAGCAGTGGCAGCCGAAAGCTCCAGGTCCCTTTTAATTTCTGAACCCTGGAGCAATTGCCCCCTTTATTTCTCTCCTCCCCGTTGGTGGGCCTGGTCATTCTCTCTGAAGCACCTGGCATTGGCCACTGTCAAAAGACAGAATAATGGGCTTGATAAACTATTGGTCTGACCCACTATGTCTGTTCTTATATTTTTGTGTGTGTTCTTATTACCATCCCTATGTATCCTCCCTGCTTAGGAGCAACTAGTCAGAGAAGAAATTTTATTTTATGTATTTGTGTAAACAAAAATATATTTTACCCTCGCATATGTGATTTTGTTTCTTAGAGATTTTTCTTTGGTTTGGTTTAAACAAATTATGTAACTTAGGATCATAAACGTTTTAAAAACAAAGAAAACAAAAAGAAAATCACAAAAAAATCTCCGCAATGCTCAGATTGCCACTTATGGTCTGCATCATGCGGTAAGGTCCACAAGAGTAAACCTCTCGACCCACGCAAAGTTCCACTGGCTTCATAATCACTGCAGGAACACGACCTACATTTGGGAAATAATGGGCTTGGTAGTATGGACACTCCGCTTGGTATTTCACAATAAGGGTTATTTCACCGTGCAGACCAGGTCTAAATGTTTGATTCTAGAGACATGTTCCAAGGACGACAGTCTAGGACCTGGTAGAACAGGGATTTTTTTAAGTATGATGGTTACAATTGTAACCACCTAGCATGATTATAAACAGTATACTGAGAGGTAGGGAAAGTGGTTCAAAATATTTCCAATGAAACATGAAACTGAATAAAACTTGCCTGGTCACGGGGCCTTTTCTTGTTTTTTAATGTTAAGTCATAAAAGCTTAATCTAAATTTCACTAAAATTTTAATCAAACCATGAAGAACATGGGAGCTGACAGTTTCTGCGGGCCACAGGACAAGGAGTATGGGGGCTGCCAGTCCCTTACCCATGGAAGGGGTGGGGCCTGGGGTGAAAGGAGCAGGGCCACAAGCAACCAGTCCTCAGTGCCTCCTGGACTGGTAGCAGCAGAGAGTCCCCGGGCCCCTTTGAATCTCTGGGCCCTAGGGCAATTGCCCCTCTCACACACACCCTGTTGGCGAGCCTGATGCAGAACGACTAGTTTCAATATGAAACCAGCCAAAATTCAACTGCTTCAATTTAGTTGTGTATCAAGAGCTGGGGTTTGTTCAATCGAAACACCCAAAGCTCAATTTAGGAGTCTAAAACCAGAACGCCAGGAAAAGTGTTTTCTGGTGTGTCAGCACCCTAAATTAAATGTACATATTCAGAGATTTTTTTTTTTTAAGGCTAACACTATTGTATCTGTCTGTATATCACAGTTACTTTTTGGCTTGCAGATTCCATATTCGTATATTTTTTCACACCAGTGCAGCTTTTCCTAACTAAAAATAATCAGAGTTAGGTCTAGCAGATAATGTTACATAGAGTTCTTTGAGTGACCAGAGGGGAAAACAGCTATAAAACCAGAAAACTTTTTTTGGAATTACATAACTTTTTGGCTGATGCACAAAGGGTGCCTACAGCGGACATGCTCAAATTACTATTTGATGGGAATAAATGAGAAGGTATAAGGAAATGGAAATAATTTTGTTCTCTCAGACAGACATATACTACGAAAGGGGGGAAAGGATTAGCTTCTATGGGCTGTGTCATTTTGGGGATCTTTTTTTCTCAATTTTTGTTTAAGTGTAGGAAAATCTCTGGGCTACAACTACTATAAACATGTTTTTAAATATAATATGAAACACAGGAAAGCTGAAATCAGATACAGTTTGAGAAATGTGATTTCATCTGGCTTTTTTCCTTATTCTTTAATTTATGATACCCATGGAGCATTTCAATTTTCCAAATATTTTCTGAAGTCATGTGGAATTATTCTACGACCTGCAATCTCTCCTCCTCAATGGTGTCCCTAGCACTCATATTTCCATCAGCAGGTTATTCCTTCCATCCTCCACTTTGTTAAAGACTCAGCAGGATAGCCATGTTAGACTGCAACTTTAAAAACAAGTGGTCCTTTAGCACCTAAGGCCATGTCTACACTAGGAAATTATTTCAAAATAACTAAAATAGACATCATAATTCCCGATTTAACAAAATTGAAATAGCGTGTCCCCACTATAGGGAAGCATTGAAATTAGTGAGAATTATTCTGAAATAGCGCGTCCACACAGATTGGAGTCTTCCTCGGACTTAGAACCTCCGGAAGCATTTTGGAGAGGGCACCAGGAGGGCGGATACTCCCTCTGGCTGCTTGGTCAGGCAAGCTGTGACATGTGCTTTCAGGGGCTCCTCTATATGGCTGCATCTCAAAAGCCACTCCTACACTGTCTCCTCCCTGACAGGACCCAAAAGGGATGCAGTGGGCATGCGCCTTCTCATGGTCTGGTTGCCCTTGTGGATGCCACAGCCCGCACACCATGGGGACAGAATTGCTGCAAAGCAGTGGTAGGCTCATGGGCCTTGTGCTGTGCCTCATGACGCAGTACTTCCAGACTGTTCGCATGTTGCTCCAGCAGGACAAGGACCAGGACCAGGACCTGCAGGATAAATCCCAGCATGGACCGCAGGCCACCCAGGACCAGGTACTCCTGATGCTGCACATGCCCCTCACTCCCCTGGACACTGAGGAGCACTGCTTCTGGAAGGGGGAGACAAGCTCGGACTGGTAGGACAGCATCGTCCTGCAGGTACGGGATGACCAGCAGTGGCTGCAGAACTTCTGCAAGCTCACCCTACTGGACAGCTACCACTCTGCTGGGAACCAGTTCAGTGTGGGGAAATCCAGTTGGGGCCATGCTCATGCAAGCAGTGAAAGTAATCAACCAAGTGCTGCTATGGAGGGTCGTCACTCTGAGGAGCGTAGATGCCATTGTTGATGGCTTTGCCACCATGAGCTTCCCCAATTACAGGAGGAGGCCACAGATGGTTGTGACGGGGAGAGGCAGCCCCAAACTGAATCCGCAGGCCCCGGCCAGGGTTACCTACCCCCAGCCCTACCGAGCATGCCCAGGCTGCAGCTTAACTATAAAAGCCTGGGGAAGGGCTCAGTCTGGGTGGGCAGCCGGAGGAGAAGGACCTATGCAGCGAGCGCCTGACCAGCAGCGACCTGAGACCCCAGAAGAAGTCAGCAGAGATGCCAAGGCGCGTTGGTGCATTGCAGAGGCTGCCTCTCCCGCCCTGGGAACCTCAGTGTATTTCAGCAGGACTTCCCCGCTGAGGGAGTGGCATGCTGTCCTGTCACTCACAGAGCCTTGGGCTGGGACCCGGTGGAGTAGGGTGGGCCCGGGTCCCCCTACCTGGGTTGCGGCCCTGCTAGAACCCTGTTCTGCCAGCGCAGGCCTTGCCTTAAAGACCCACACTGAGACTGAGTTTGTGGACTCAGGCCGGAGGGCCTTGCCGTAAAGGGCTATACTGAGACTGTACTCAAGGACTTGGGCAAGTGAGCCAGGTTCTGGAAGGGTAGTCGGTAGTATCTGGGTTTGTGGACTTGGGGTTCCTCCCTGTCCACCAGAGGAGATGGGAGGGAGCACCCCACCACAATGGCGCACACATCCCCATCCTGGCTCCCAACCAGCGGGCTTCAGACTTCATCAACAGAAAAGGGTACTTCTCCATGGTGCTGCAGGATCACAAGGGATGCTTCACCAACATCAATGTCAGCTGGTCGGGAAAGATGCACGATGCCCACATTTTCCAGAACTCCTGCCTTTTCCGACAGATGCACAGTGGCATGTTTTTCCCTGACCGCACCATCAGAGTTGGGGAGGTGGACATGCCCCTAGTGATCCTACCCCTTGCTCATGAAGCCCTACACGGCCAGCCAAGACCCCTCCAAGGAACACTTCAGCGCCAGGCTGAGCAAGTGCTGCATGGCCTTCGAATGTGCATTTGGCCATTTAAAGGGGAGGTTCAAGAGTCTCCTCACTCGCCTGGACCTCGGCAAGCGCAACATCCCTTTTGTGGTGGTGGCCTGTTGTGTGCACCACAACCTATGGGAGAGCAAGGGAGGACTTTTCTCCTCTCCCAGCCTCCTTTCCCCTGCCCTCCCTTCCCACTTTCCCCCTGCCCTGCAGAGTAAATAATAAAGTCATCTGCATTAATAAAACAGGACTGTTAATTGGGGGAGATGTATAACAGGTTAGAGACTGGGAAAGAACATGGAATGGGGGAGAGGAGAAGGGAGCTCAAGGATGGGTCTGGGAGTGGCGCCTGCTTCTTGTGTTGTCGGGAGGCTTCATTTGTCCGAGAGGTCCCAAGGCCCCATGTTCAGGGGCCCTATCAGGCCCTGGGGAGCCTTGGAGGGGAAGCCATGGGGAGAGGTGGGAAAGTGTCTGGTGGCTTGCTCCATGTACGATGCCATGCGCTCCATCACTGTGGCTGGCAGCACCGGTATATCAGCTGGTCCCAGGTGACCTTCCTTTGTTCCTGGTGGGCCGAGTGCTCCTCCCAGTTGGTGGCTTTTCCTCGAGGCCCCAACTGAGGGACTGGCAGGCTGGCCATTTGTTCACGCATCAGATCCTCCCAGGAGCATTTTCTCCTGCAGATCTCGCAGAGTCACGTAAATGGCAGGGAAGGTGGCACCAAGTTTGCAGCTGACCCAGCTGTGAAGAAAAGTTACAAGGGCAGTCATCCCAGGAGACACAGTGTATGAAGCCTAGCCCTCATCTCTGAGCCAACTGTCTCGGTTCAGACGATGGCAATGTGCTTCGAGCATGGCCATAAATTGCCTCGACAGCAAGCACTTTTCAGCAGGGGGACCGATGTCCCAGGAGAGCATTGAAATACCCAAGGCCCAGGCACAAACAGGCGTAGGAAGCTGCCAGCCAGGCCAGGAGCCTGCAGGCAGGAGGGTGGGATGAGGCGGCTTAGCTTCTACTGTGCCCCACACATGCCGGGTCCAGCACTGACAGCATCCTGCAGAGCAAGAACTTCTATCTCTGCCTGCTGGAGGAGAGCAGGGAAAGGTGTTGGGGGAGGTGTTCATGAGCGGCATACGCCATTTGCCGGAGAGAATGCTACAGGGTTCCCCATCCACTTCCTTCCCCCGGCAGGTTCGTATTCACGGGATCAGTCTCCTCTGCATCACCATGCTTCACCAGGAGTGGATGCTGCCTGAGTGTGAGCATGATTCTGTGCCATATGGGGCACTGCTATGTGTTTCCATGACCCCAGTATCCTTAGTGGTGGCTTGTCGTGTGAAGGTGTCCCAACACAGAGGCCGGAATAAGGCAGGCCTCACCAGGAACCCCAAGCATTATTCCCCAAGAAAAGCAGGAATGCAAGTAAGTATCAAAATAAGCAACCTGTTATTTCAAAACAACAGGCTTAGTAGTGTGGACTCCCCCCCGACTTATAAATTTGACCCAAGGGGGGTTATTTCAAAATAATGTTCTAGTATATACCAGGACTAAGAGACTAACATATATATCACACAAACACACACACCATATATATAACATGAGCTTTCATGGGCAAACTCACTTCCTCAGATGAGCATTTATGCTCATTATAGGAAGTGGGTTCTGCCTTTGTTAAAGACTATACAGCCGGTCCCCGAGTTGCGAACTGTCAACTTACAACTGTTCGCAGTTATGACCAAAGCTGTCATAAATGGCGGACCCTGAGTTACGAATGCAATCCGCGCTTACGAACATGTAACTCAATGGGGTCCGACTTACGAATGAACCGAGTTACGACAAATTGCATGGTCCGTAACCAGTTCGTAAGTCGGGAAAAGGCTGTAGTTAAAAACACATGAAGTGTTCGGTGAACTCAGCAGTTATTATACATTTAGTGCACCAATAGGTAATTGGAATGAAAATCCGACTCCTGAAAAAGCCGACCCCATATCATTTTAACTATAGAAAATGGAATAAAATGTAATAGGTTACATTAATTTATAGTATTGTGGCTGGTGCTCATTTAAAAAATTACTCACCTGTATACAGGAATTTTTATAACACAAATAGATAAAAACAGAGATAGTTATGGGGAAAATGGAAAATAATATTGGGAGCACTGAATGACGGTAAAAATACGATAGTCTGCATACTTTCTCCTGTATTCTCACTTCCATGTTTTCAACAGTGCACAAGGGCTCGAGAAAGGGATTTTTTTCCCCCTCAAGAACATACATTTGGCATCTATGCTTAGTCATCATCTACATTTTCCTTCTGTTTGATTAGATGCCAAGAAACCTTAATCCTTAGTATTAAAAATGTTGTCTGCACACCGTAAAACGGGCTTTGAAAGTAAAGAGAAACTCTGTTTTCCTTAGGGTCTCATCAACACTACTAATTATACGGAGTCAGGGGACAACATGGATGTTCCCCATCCTGGTTACAAGATAGTTCCTACAAACAAAATCTAAGGATGTTTAAGCAATGAGTAGATAACATAATACTATGATATGATCAATGTTATACTTTCTCTGTGTCTTTCATTCTGGCTCCTCTATCTCAAAGGGTGTGTCTAAACTACATGGCTCCATCGATGGAGCCATGTAGATTAGGCTGATCGGCAAAGGGAAATGAAGCCACGATTTAAATAATCACGGCTTCATTTAAATGTAAATGGCTGCCGCGCTGAGCCGACAAACAGCTGATCAGCTGTTTGTCGGCTCAGCGTGCTAGTCTGGATGCTCCTGCACTGACCTGAAAGCCCTTTATCAACCTCCCTGTTATGCCTCGTGGGATGAGGTTTACCAGGGAGGTCGATAAAGGGCTTTCATGTCGACAGGGGAGCATCCAGACTGCCCCGATCTTCCGACAAACAGCTGATCGGCAGAGGGGGGGCAGCCACTTAAATTTAAATGAAGCCATGATTATTTAAATCGCGGCTTCATTTTCCTTTGCCGAACAAACAAATCTACATGGCTCTGTCGACAGAGCCATGTAGTTTAGACGTACCCAAAATGTATGTAACAGAAAGAGAGGGGGTTAAGAGTGGAGTCACAAAAATCATCAAGAGCACAAAAACCGTTCATACTTAGGGCCTGATCCGGTCTCCGCTGAAATAAATAAAAGGCTCCAACTGACTTCAGAGGGCATTGGATCAGACCTTAAGAAAGGCTGAAAAGACAGAGATAGTTTAGAAAAGAGGAGAACGAGCGAGGATTCTAAAGGCGTATACACATGAACTGTACAAAGTAAAATCAGCTCTCCTATTTAAACTTGTTCATAATATAATTAGAAAACTAACTAAAAGGAAATTATTGGATACAAAATTCACAGTTAGCCTGTGCTCATTGCCACCAGACATTGTTGAGTTTAAAAGCATGGGGGTGGTGCGGGTTCAAATAGGATTATGCACTTATATGAATAACAACACACAATTCCAATATATAGGGTTTTTTAATTAGGAAATACACATACACCCTCACACTTAAGGACATCAGTTGACCATCAATCACTATTTTTCTGTAAATATTCCATAACTGCACACGGTAGAACATGGTATAAAAATAAAGAGAACGTCTTTGTTCCTTTGGGTCTCATCCACACTACTAATTATACTGAGTCAGGGGACAACATGTGTGTTCCCTGACTTGGTTACAAGATAGTTCCTACAAACAATATATAAGGATGCTTAAGCAATGGGTAAATAATATGAAACTATTAATATGAACAATGTTATGCTCTCCCAGTGTCTTTCATTCTGGCTACTCTACCACAAAATGTATGTAACAGAAAGAGAGAAGGTTAAGAGGGGAGTTACAAAAATCATTAGAGCACAAAAAACCTTCATACATGTTTCCAGAATCTTCCTCTTAAGCAGTTTGGTTTATCTGCAACAAGATACTAGTCTGTTACAATAAGACAATTATTTTTCCCTTTAGCTGAATTTGAGAATTGGGAGTTATCTACACACTAAAAAGCAGAAACTTTGGAAGTGGCAAAGACCCCTTAATTGACTGTATTTTTATGCAGACAGGGAACTAGAGGCTATCCAAACTACATATTTTAAACAAGTTTGGCACCAGTTAGTGATATGTTTGGCTCTACAAATAGTTTATATCAACACCATGTGGCTGATATGCAATTAGTAACCATAGCAGCTAACAGTGTTTCATCCTTGTAATTGGCTGAGTCTGTATGTGATCAACTATTTACCAACCAATATGACAATGTAGATTCTTTTGCCAACTATTTGCCAACCTCTTTTTTGCAATGTAGATAGGATCCTTTAACTGTCCCCTGTAACAGTCCGGTTCCTTCATCTGCTTTCTGTGCAAAAGAATGTCCCAAAGTCCTTAGCTCTGTGTGCATGTCCTCTGCAAAAGCCATATGGGACAACTGCTCAGATTTTCCCAGAAGGTACAGACATAACACAGCCTGCAAACCTCCCAACTCAGTTAATTTATAGATGTGATTTTAAAAATGCTGCAAGTTACCTGTGTTTATAACTGAGACACAGGGGAATGTTACCTAGTGGCTATATGAACATGGCTGCACTTGTAGTAATATTGGACCCTGAGAATTAAAACAATGACTACGAATATAGATTTGCTTCAGGGAATTAAGGCACAGATAAATTAAGAGCTTGATCCTGCAAGATCCTGAATAGCCTGGCCATAACCCAGCACAGCACTTAAGCATGCATTTAACTTTAAACACTTCAGCATGCATTTATCTTTAAGCACTTCATCCTCCCATTGACTGCAAGATCACATCCAAAGTGGTTCACCTAAGCTCATACAAGTCTTTGGCACAGTCAAGAATGTAACCCAGACTTCCTGAATCCTAGTCTAGCACAGATCATCCTTCTTATAAACGTAGAGTCTATTAGAATACATATTGCTCTTTTAAAGGAAAATACCTGGAAAAATGTAATATTGGTTTCTTTCTAATAACAGAATGGAAATAAATATGTAATGATCTATGTTAGGTCTATAAAAGCCCCTTGCTGGTTAATGACAACTAGTGAACTAAATAACAGTATTTCACTGGGAGGGAAAGGCCTTTTTTGATAAGTAGAGTTATTATTCAGAAGTCTTCAAATTAACTAATCACATTTTTCAAACCCATCTTTAGCATGAAAACCACTATTTAAAAGTAGCTATTTAATATACTATGTATCCAACCATCAAGAGATATGATTATGAGTGAGGAATGGGAAAGACAAAACCAGATAAACTGCACCCTGGAGGTGAAGACTTTTCCCGTTCCATATTTATTCGTTAAAGGAAAATTATTCATATGCCTAGCACTAGCAGGAATCTAGCTTATTTTAAAAATCTCCAAAACAAATAAGAAGTAGGGGCTCAGCTTTATTTCATATAACTTTTAGTTGCCAACTAATTTAGAAACAGTTTTAAAAGTCTGGGGATTGTCTGGCATGAGTAAGCTGCTATCTATTTGCAGATATACTTTACTACTTTTTTAAAAAAAAAAAAGGACAGAGACTAAATATTTTAAAATTCCTTTTTCTTTTCTTGTCTGCAGAGTACCAAGATGTCACAGCCTGATTCTCATGTCACATAATGTATACATCAAAGTAACTTCATTGACTCTGATGGAACTGTGTCATGATCTTCAATAGAACTGCTCCCAATTTTAAATTGATGTAAATGAAGTAAACATCAAATTCTTTGAAGGTCCAAATCTTTCATTTGTTTCCAGAGTTCAGACCCTCCTGTAGATTAACTAGACAAAAAGGAAAGAATATTGGGATTGCATTCAACATGCAGTCATTGAAAGAAAGTTTCTCCAATCTCTTCCCGGTTGTACTTGGGTGGTACACAGCCATAGCAACTGTGTATTATGGGGCACTCCCGTAACCATGGAGATGAGCACTTGGGATGCCTCTCACTGCTTTAGCTGAGTTTGTAATTCCAGGAACAAAAGCAGAAAACTCAAGAGCAAAAATTAGAGGGCAAAAAGTGCTTCCAGAATCCATGACAATTTAAGCAAACACAGATCACAAAATCAAGAAAACAAGGTGTACCATTTTAATCATGAACATAGAAGGGTAAAAATGCAAGAGAAAAAAATGTATCTTTAGGAAGTAACTTTTCCTAAACAAAATTATGAAAAGTATTTCAGTGCAGACGGCTACTATCTAAATTATGAAAGTACTTCTATACCCTTCTTTTCAAACTGCACATTCCTTGCAATCCCTAAGTGCAATGGAAAGAGGTGCTGGCATGGGTTTCTTTAAAATTTCATCTTTCTTTTAGTTAGGATTTAAGTAATGACACCTGCATCCTTAAAGGAGAAACTATAACATTAGTAGTGCTAACACCCTGATAGCTTTTAAATATGTTTAAACACATGCTTCAAACAGCTTTTAAGTTGTTTGGTTTTAGGTAGAGGAATAAACAGTTCCAGCTGTTTCAATGTGAATGCTTTAGCTGAGAAAGTCATTGAATTTCCAGATGTCTTTGGTATACAGTACTACAAACTCTCTCCTCTGTCACTGCCACAAATGTTTCATTTTATCCTTCCAATAAGCTGCCCACACAATCATATCAATGTAACATGGTTTGCTGGCATGAATTGTTTGAGCTGGATTTGTGATCACTGAACAGAATGGGTAATGATTAGCTCGTTTATATCCTGATGGTTTATGCACTTAATGTATGTTTATTTCAAGACATTATTATCCTGATTAATTGCAGATAAGCAAAATTAGGTGAATCAGGTACACATTATTTTATTTCACACTGTCCCATATTTGCAATTCAGTGCAACAGGTTGGAAACAAGTGTTGATGTTTTAATGACTGCGAAATCACAGGGATCTGTTTTGAAAGGCACCTTGAAAGAATTTGGCTGCAGAATTCTAACTAGGCAACACTAGATAGTGCAACTAATATCACATATTTATAATAGGGATGTTAGCGTATGTAGTCGGTTACAAGATTAACCGATAAACCTGGGCTTATCGGTTAATCCTACCGACCACACTCCCCCCTGTACTGCTGCCTCTGTGGAATGCAGGGAGAGAAGAGGAAGCTCTGCAGAAGCCAGCACACGCGAATTCCCATGTGAATTGGCTCCTGCAAAGCTACCTGCCCACCCTCTTGCCCCTGTGCTGCTGCTGCTTGGCCAGAGGCAAGGGGGGGACAAGCAAGAGCCAGTGCTCACAGAGAGCTGAATTAATAGCCAGTTCCCACCAACCCTCCACCCGCATATAAATGTGTAACCACTTTATACAAATAAACGATAGTTAACATTTCTAATTTATAAACAAAAATGAAGTTCACTTTCCATCATGGGTGACAACTTTAAGATTTGACAGAGTCCTCCGATTTACTGACAATATTTATGTCCTAGTCGTTATGGCAAAATGGTCTTATTCCCCTCGCCCAAAATGTAGGCATGCAACTCCCTACTAAAATCTCTGGGAAAGAGCATATCCATACCCAGGACCAGACAAGTCTCTGGGTTTGTGCATTTCCCACATTATAATGGAAAGTAAGCAGTGCAGTGAAAGGCAACAGAGCTTTGTCTTACATACGGAAAACAAAAATGTAACAGTCCCCACTCACATGGTGAAAGATCTTGTCATAATTATAATTCATTCTGTTGAATATTCACTATCAGCCCAATTCTGCTCAAACCTGCACACAAAATTCTGCCGTCTCAGAGGGCAGAACTGGGCCCTCACAGTGATAGGGTTGCCAGATGGTTTCAACAAAAATACCAGACACACTTGACATTATATCACAATTGACATCACAATCTACATTACATCCAGGGCAGACGCACAACATTTTGGCACCTGAGGCGGGGAACTCATACCCCCTCACTTGGGCCAAAACTTTGAAATGTCTCAATTTTGCCTTCTTCCTGTTCTTCTCCTCTCATGGCACTCCACCATTTCTGTGCATCTAGAGCAAGGAGAATATATATGCACCAGCAACAGACACAATTTTCTACACTCTGGGTCCTAGTGGCGCCCCCCCTCCCCCACAGTCTGGCACCTGAGGCGGCCGCCTCAGTTCGCCTCATGGTAAGGCCAGCTCTGATTACATCTCATTTAGAAAATAGTGGACATTTATATTTTCTCAATTTGTTTCCTGAACAGAAAGCTCAAATATTGGAGTGTCCAGTTCGAAACCGGACACCTGGCAACCCTACACAGTGAAACTTGAGTTGATTTACTTGTAGTATATTACTCTGCTTGGTTTGAAGGTTTTCTTCTTCTCCATTAACTCTCAAATTTGCCTAGGCAGACACCTGACTGGCTCTATAAAATAGATTATGGAGCTATGATAAACTAAACATATTTTCCAGGAAATCTGAGCTTTAATTTCAACATTCGAAAACTTTAAATTTATAATTATTATTATTTTAAATATTACAGAACCGACTTCTGCATGGATCCTCTGAATTAAATGGATACTTTGGAGTAAAAGCATATAGGATTTTTGTCTATTATATATTAAATGAATATTCTTGACGAACAATGTTTTACAAGCACAAAGCGCATTTTCAAGTAACAGGATTTATACGTGCAAAGTTCTGTGCACTGACCAAAAGGTCAATAGACAGGGCCTGTTTGCCCCCAAATACCCTTCTCAGAATGATGTGAAAATATGGATCAGCAGCCAAAAAATGTGCTACTTTCTCAGGCATTATTAAATAGTGTAAATTAAAAATAGTATAAATTATAAATTGAAGATCAATACCTGCTTCATTTTTCAATTATGTTTACTTTTAACTCCTCTGCCTAAGTAAAAGCAAACAAACAAAACAGCTTAGTGTTGAATACAAACAATAGATATGGCTAATTCATGCAGCATCAATAGTAGAAACCAGGAACTGATTCTAAAAATTCAATCTTCTCCACTGAAGCTTAAGCAAAACTTCTGGTAACTATAATGCTAGGATCTTCATGAGCTATACTAGTATTGAAATTCCTATCCTCAGAAGATCAGCCACTAAAGCAGGGGTGGACAACCTTTTTTGGGTCGGGAGCCACTGATCCACAGAAAAATCAGTGTGTGGCCACAGGTGAGAAGCAAAAAAGGAAAACCAAACCTTCACTGATGTGGCCCCTGACTGCGAAAGACACTCCCCACATTTTCTTCGCACTCTCATAGATTTTGTGTGTTCCCGCCCCACAATGGAATGGCGGGGGGGCTGGAGCACCAGCACGGGCTCCCCAACCTGTAGGGAAGCCCGCAGCGGCAGAGGCTAGATCCAGACAAGCTGGGGGCCACATCTGACCCCTAGGCCTTAAGTTCCCAATCCTGCACTGCAAGAAAGCAGAACAGTGCTGCACATAGAAAAAAAAAGATACCATATAATCTTGTCGTTTATCAACATTTCCATGGCCTCTTTTCCTACAGTGAATATAAATGGTAATGAAGAAATATACTCATTCTGTACCAGATTTTGCTACCCTCACACTGGATGAAATCTATACTGCACTGATATCAATGTATGTTTTATCACTGATATCAGAGGAGGCTGAGTTCTAACTCATTGGGTGGGTGGTATCTTTCGAGCAGTCCTACTGGTATCATTGAGACTACCCGAGGAACATGGTATTAGTCAACACAGAACCAGACCCAATTATGGGATTTACTGAGATACTTTCTTTAACATAACGTGTCCAAAACCAGCTTTAAAAATCTATATTTTATACAACGAGCATACATAAGCACAAGGCTTAGAAGCACAGAGTGTGGCACTGCACAGTGGCATATTACAGCAACCTACCCATATCAATCAAACCAAAACTTAGAGGTGTACAAGTTCTTGAGCTTTGCAACAGATTTAAAAATGGTTTCTGATGGAATCCTATACAAAGATGCACATGTTGCATTTGGGAGCAAAGGTAGATTTGCCACAATGGCTTCCAAGAAGAGTTATTCATATTTTTTTCAAGCTGACAGCTCTCATGCCATAGATTATTTCTCAATTCATTCACATTACACTTCAAAAGGTTTCTATCTTCCATAGGAGCAGCTTGTAATTATTAAGGGTTTTTTTCCAATCCTGGAGCTATATCTTTACCTGACAGACAATGATACACAATGCTCACATGTCAGGAAACTGATCCAGCCTTGCCTGTAAACAATACAGCAAGTGCTGAAACATGAAAAGGCTGGCGAGTGAAAGGAATCTGTATGAATTATTGGATGTGTTTAAACCTGTGTTGGAAGTATTTTTGGTTTACAAACCATTTTGCTGAGTTCCGCTTCAAAACCATTAGCTTCACAAAGCTCTGTAACCTCTAGTAACTACTGCCATTTCTCAGAGAGCAGCAACTCCTGCGCCTGCAAAGTCCAGAACAATGCAAGAAATGCAATGAGCCTTTTTGTAAAGCTTCTGTGTTAACTGGGTTGGCTGAAATACAAGCCAAAACTAAATTATGGCTCTTTGTAAAACATTTAATACCAGGTAAAATAGTACTTTTGAATAAGTTCTCAAAGTACAACACACTTTGGGTATAACAGACAAAGTATAAGGTATTAAGATTAATCAGTACTTATATCTGACAGCATAATCAGAGCACACTGCAAGCAGGCCCGCTGACAGGGGGAGAGCAAAGGAGGCAATTGTCCGGGGACTTGGTGATTCAAAAGGGCCCAGGCTTCTGGCCCCCCACTACTGCAGCAGCAGCAGCCAGAACCCTAGATCCTTTAAGTCACTAGTGGAGCACAGAGCAGCATGCTCCAGGCAGTACTGAGGGCTTTGGGGGTGCACCATGATCCACGTGGCACTGAGGGCTAGTTATCCTGCCCCCAGCCCATCCGCCCGAGACCCCACACCTTCTTGGAGTGCAGCGCCAAGCCTTTCCCAAGAGCCCGGGGAGTCTGTCGGCTCCCCTGACCACAACTAAGGGATGGAAGACAACAGAACATCCAGTCACAAAGAAACCGACAGTTTAGGATAGCATTATGTAGATTTAGATCTGTTGCCTCATGTTTTAGATACATGTATACACTACATGTCTATAAATACACACAGGATATTGTCAGATGATTCAGATCAATACATTTTGTTACTATATAACAGCAATAATAATGAAGCACTGTTTTATTATTATAAATTTCTTACAGCTTTGCTTAAGAGTCTTGGTCATGGACCAGATCCCATTGTGCTAAGAGTTTTCAAATTCAGAACAAAAAGGTTCAATTTAATAATCTAGTGGAAATGCTCTTTGATGCAATGCAGGAATCTGGTTTCCTGTCCCAATATACATTCTCTTGGCCACTCAAAGCTCCTAAAAATTGCCTCTCCCTCTCTGACCCACACAGTACTAGGACATTTAAACAAACATTCTCAGGTATTGGTTATAAGGAATGGGGAAAGGGCATCCTTGGTATCAGTCCTTTTCCTGTTTGATTCACTTCCATCTGATATAAAGCTAAACCAGTGTCTGGATCTGGGTGCTGGCCACATTCAGCAAGTACTGTAAGACTGTACGTTTCTGCTCAAGTTTTTATCTAATTGCCAAAACAATCACCCCGGTCATTACCTTTTCCCTGAGAACATTTATGCTGCTTTGAAGGGTCATGGAGTACTGTCTCCTTACATACTGGAAATGCTAGCCTTAATTTAAGGCCTGGCATACACCTAAGAGGCTTGCTGGCATAGTTATGTCTGTTAAGATAGGCAAAATAGTTGAAAATATAGTAAAGAACACAATTATCAGACACATGGATCAACACTATCTGCTGGGGAAAAGTCAATACAGCTTTTGTAAAGGGAAATCATACTTCACCGATCTGAGGGAATCTACAAACATGTGAATAAGGGTGATCCAGTGGTTAGTATATCTAGACTTTTAGAAAGTTTGAGATAAGATCCCTCACATAAGGCTCAAAAATAAGGTCAGCAGTCATGGGATAAGAGGGAAAGTTCTCTCATAGATAAATAACTAATTAAAAAAACAGGAAACGAAGGATAAGAATAAATGGTCAGTTTTCATAATAGAGAGAGGTAATTAATGGTGTCCTCTAGGGGACTATACTGAAACTAGTGCCATTCAGCATATTCATTAATGATCTTAAAAATACAATAAACAGCGAGGGCATTTCCACAGTAGGAAATTATTTCAAAATAACTAAATTTGAAATAATTACTCCTGAAATAGCTATTTTGAAATAAGCTTATTCCCCAAGGAAAGCTGGAGTACAGATTTCAAAATAACGGGCTTGGTAGTGTGGACGCTCCACTTCTTCTTTCCAAATAACCCCCTACTGTAGACCAGGCAGAGATGGCAAACATTTGCAGACTATTCAAAATGACTCAAGATAGCTAAGTCCAAAGAAGACTGCAAAGAGTTACAAATGGACATCAGAAAACTGGGCACATAGGCAACAAATTCAACCCTGATGAATGCAAAGTACTGCATATTGAAAAACATAATGCCATGCATACATATAAAATGATGGGGTCTAAACTAGCTGTTGTCACTCAAGAGAGAGATCTTAGAGTGACTGTAGATAGTTCTCTGAAAACATCCACTCAATATGCAACAGTAGTTAAAAAAAACGAAGAGAATGTTAGGAACCATTAAGAAAGGGAGAGACAATAAGCAGTAAATATCACAATGACAATATATAAATCCATGGATGCCTACACCTTGAATATAGCATGCAGTTCTGTTACTCCATCTCAGAAAAAGATAAATTAAATTCAGAAAAAGGTACAAGAGAAGGGGAACAAAAATGGCTAAGGGTATGGAACAGCTTCTGTATAAGGAGAGATTAAAAAGACTCAGACTGTTCAGCTGGAACACAGATGACTAAGGAATAATATGATAGAGATCTAAAAAATCGTGAATGGTGTAGAGAAAGAAAAAACGGAAGTGTTATTTAATCCTTCACATAACATAAGGAGCAGGGATCACCTGACGAAATTAACATGCAGCAGGTTTAAAACAAACAAAAGAAAGTATTCAGCTTCACACAATGCCCAGTCAACCTGGGTAACCCGTTGCCAGGGAATGCTGTGGAGGTGAAAAGCATAACTGGGTTAAAAAAGAATTAAATAAGTTTATGCAATATACGTCTATCAACACCTATTAGCTCAGATGAACCCCATGATTTGGATGCCCTAAGCTTTTAATTGCCAGAAGACGGGACTAAACGATAGGGGGCAGATCACTCATAATCGCCCTGTTCTGTTCACTCTCTGAAACATCTGGTATTGACCACTGTCAGAAAACAGAATACTGGGACAGATGAACTACTGGTATGGCCCAATATGGTCAGTCTTACGTTTTTATCAGTGTGAAAAAAGCCCATAATCCTACCCGGTAATGCTATGTCAGCAAGAGCTCTACTGTAGATGCAATTACACAGGCAACCAAGTGTGGAGGTATAGGTTAGTTTGTTATAAATGGTATAAATTGAATCAGCAAAAGAAATCTTGTGCTGTAGTTCACTCGCAGCATTTCAGGTACAGGTATACCAGGAAGCCTTTTCTAGTGTATGTATATCCTAAACCTTACAGAGTGCATCACATACTTTGGTGATGGATGTAGTATGTATTCTTGTACAATATTAAATCATAATTAAAGACTACTCCCAAATTGGCGGAGGAAAGGGGGGGACCTCATCAGTAGAAAATAGCTTGTATACCTCATCTCCAGTACTAAACCTTCCTCTCTAGGTATTTATATTTCACCCAACATATCATGAAATAAACAAAAAATAAATAAGAAAGACCCGTTCCTTATCTGCCCCATAGATGTTTCCCTCTTCATAAGAATGTATATATGATTAGAGGTAACATGTGACAACATTATCTAATTAAAACAAACCCTTAGTCTCTGCTTGGAATTAGAATCTGCCACACAGGTCCATCTCTTATCAGGAGTTCCAGTTCATCTTCACTAAAGAAAGTGCTTCCGTAATCTTTCAAACCAGCAATACTTCTCAGATAATGTATGTGGCAGTCTTTGTTGTCATTTGGAATGCAGCTATAGTTGCAAAGAAAGTGAAGGTATTAGTATATATAACAATATGTCTCCTTTCAAAATAGAGGAAGAGAAAATGAGAAAGCAATAAGATGTCTGAAATATTACAAGTGGAGTCCCAGTTTAACCAGAGCCCTTCTGTTGTCTTAATAAACATTTAAATACATATAAACATTATCTCAAAATAAACAGCTGCCACCCTGAAACAAATGTTAACTTTCCTTGCACAATAATTGCTGAGCCTGTTTTGCGTCATGTTCCTTCAATTCTCACTCACAACACAGTCTGAACCTCTACAGGGCACATCAATTGAACAGCCATGTTAATCATCCTGGTTTGTTGTAGGCCCAGGACAAGGGTGTCTTCTCATATGGTCATGCCAATTTTCTTCCACTATTTGATCTGAGGAAGTGGGTCTGGCCCACGAAAGCTCATCACCTAATAAGCCATCTTATTAGTCTTTAAAGTGCTACATAGTCCTGTTTTTTGTTCTCATGTGTAGTGATTGATGTAGTGTCTGTTTCTGCCACCTTAGATGTGGCAGTTCCCTTGCATTTGTGAACTACCTCTCTTTCAGCTGGCATTTTCTTCAAGGTAGATCACAGAGCCTCATAGCATCTGACTTTCCCTACCTCAATTCTAAAAGTTCAGATCTGAAGAACCCAGATGTTAGCCTCGCCTCCATCTCAGATGGGATAAGATACTTATCCTGTCAGTTCACAGATCACAAATCTTTCTGCAACAGCAGGCGAAGAAGAGTTGACAGCATCCATCCTGTATCTTCTTACAGCTCAAATCTACCTTCTCTTGATTGAGTTGTGAATATGCAAAGCTTTTCCATCCTGAAAGTGTCCTTCAAATTGGATTTTTCAATCATGTCATCACAGTCTCCACACCTTCAGGTGCCTTATCAGAGCCAT
Source organism: Pelodiscus sinensis (assembly GCF_052426305.1). NCBI lineage: Eukaryota > Metazoa > Chordata > Testudines > Trionychidae > Pelodiscus > Pelodiscus sinensis. The sequence goes on from NC_143053.1 coordinate 155,494,506, forward strand.
ATGCATTCTGCATTGTGGAATGTGTCATACATTGTTTGCTGAAAGAACTGTATTCCTGAATCTAAGCTTTTGTTTTTAAACTACTTTTTCAAGATTCAAAATTGCAGAGACAACCAAGTCTGTGTTATCTCCCTAAGTTTGTAGGTAGCCTAAAGCAATAGCTATGAGAGATGTAAACTGCTGCATTCATCTCAATTTAATATATCTAGGTAGCAATGGTCTGCTTGGGAGGTGCTGACCACAGTGGAATTCTGCGTTTGGGTTTGGGAAACAAACATGTGGAATGATGAGCAGTGACTGCAGAACTTTTGGATAAGGAAAACCACTTTTGTTGAACTGTGCGGGGAGTCACCCCAGCCTTGTGGTGCAAGGAGACGAGAATCAGAGCTGCCCTGTCATTGGCGACAGCACTGTGGAAGCTGGCTTATCTGGACTGTTACCAATTGGTCACTAACCAGTTTGGAATGGGAAAGTCATGTTGCTGTGAAAGTCATCTTGCTGTGAAAAACCATGACTCTAAGCAACATGCATGCCCCTGTAGATGGCTTAGCACAAATGGGCTTTCCTAACTGTGGAAGGGCAATAGATGGCACACACAGTCCAATTCTGGCAGATGACCACCTAGCCACCAAGTACATTAATTGGAAGGGGTATTTCTCCATGGTTCTCCAAGCACTGGATTACCATGGGCATTTCACGGACATCAAGGCATGCTGGTCCAGAAAATGCACAATGCATGCATCTTTCAGAACACTGGCCATTCATAACCAGAAGATCACTGTAGGGGAAGTCGAAATGCTCACTGTAATCCTTGGAGACCCAGACTACCTCTTAATGCCTTAGCTTATGAAGCCATACATAGGGAATCTTGACAGAAGCAAGGTGTGGTTCAACAACACGCTGAGCACAAGCAGAATGACTATTGAGTGTGCTTCTGGCCGTATAAAGCCCCCTGGCTCTGCCTATATGGGAGGCTGGATCTGTCCAATGACATTCCTATGGTTATAGCCTCATGCTGTACACGCCATGATGTTTTTGAAAGAGAAGGGTGAAAGCTTCATTCAGCGCAGGACCACTGAGGCTCAGTGCTAGGCAGCTCAATTTGAACAGCCAGAGATCAGGGCTATTAAAGAGGCACAGCGCAGTGCTATAAGGATCAGAGATGCCTTGAGGCAGCAATTTGAAACTGAAAGCCACTAATGTTTGTTACTATGTTCAGGAGATCAATGCTTGTAATGCTAGGAGGTGATAGTGATTGGCGCAGATGACATACTGTGATGGTATAATAAAATTGCCTGTTTCTTTGCTTGACTGTCTTTGCTTTGAGTTAATGGACAAAAGATTGTTTTAAAACCAAACAAATTCATTTATTAAACAACTACCAGAGGAGAGAGACAAACAAAAAACACATCAGCATTGAGGGGGAAGGGAGAGTCCTAGGAGGAGGCGAGATTCTGGGACAGTTACAAATTTCTATATGTTCACGTTATCTGTTGCAACCTTGCTCTTTGGAGCACAGTGCAGCCAATACAGGCAGTCCCCGGGTTACGTACAAGATAGGGACTGTAGGTTTGTTCTTAAGTTGAATCTGTATGTAAGTCGGAACTGGCATCCAGATTCAGCCGCTGACTCTGGACACCAGTTCTGACTTACATACAGATTCAACTTAAGAACCCCAGGCGTCCCCAAGTCAGCTGCTGCTGAAACTGATCAGCAGCTGATTCCAGGAAGCCTGGGGCACAGCAACTCTGCCTCGGGCTTCCTGTAGTCAGCTGCTGGTCAGTTTCAGCAGCGGCTAACTTCGGGACGCCTGGGGTAGAGCAGCTCAGGTGCTGCTGGGTTGGTCCAGTAGCACGGCCGCTCCTCGGCGCTACTGGACCAACCCAGCAGCACCCCAGCTGCTCTGCCCCAGGCGTCCTGATTCAGCCACAGCTGAAACTGATCATCAGCGGCTGAATCAGGACTCCTGGGGCTGAGCAGCTGGGGTGCTGCCGGGTTGGTCCAGTAGCGCCAAGGAGCGGTGCTGCGGGACCAACCGGCAGCGCCCCACTTGCTCTACCACAGGCCCCGGGTTTTGCTCCACATCTACCTGGTCTGCTGAGGGGGGCACTAGCTGAGCAAAGCGGCGGAGGACCCGGGGCCGGACCTGCGGCGCATCCAGCGGATCTGGACCCCGGGGCCGGACCTGCGGCCGCTTCCAGATCAGCTGGAAGCGCCGCGGGTCGGGCCGGGTCCTGCGCCGCTTTGCTCAGCGTCTCCCTGGTCTGCAGCTGATCTGGAAACGGCCGCGGGTCCGGCCCCGGGTCCTGCGCCGCTTTGTTCCCCGTCTCCCTGGTCTGCTGGCTCCCGCAGCAGACCAGGGAGACGGGGAGCAGCTTTTCTCGCCCCGGAGGAGGCGGGCGGCGGGACCAGGCGTCCCGCCGCTCGAGTCCTCCGGGACGAGAAAATCCCCGTTCGTACCTGCGGATCCGACATAAGTCGGATCCGCGTAACTCGGGGACTACCTGTACTGTACTTCAGCAGAGCTACACTGCAGATGAATTGAGTATTGAGTGCAGTGGGTACTGGGAGTATGCAGTGGCTTCTGTCCTGGCCCTCATGTGGCTCTCCTGTGTGCAGCAATAGTCTCCCAAAGTGATGGAAGAGTGGACAGGAAAGTTATTCTTAACAGGCAACAAATAAAGCAGTTCTGCTAAAGAACCTGGAACAGTGGATTGCCCAATATCTCCATAAGAGTTTCATGGAGATTTCTGAGGCAGATTCCCATGAAGTGAGAGAATCCACCAACACCCTATTCTGCCACTCTTCCTAGGCATGTGGTGGCACACACATCATAGAAACATAATAAGGCAGCCTCCTGCAAATCTCTGCCCACAAGCTCAACACACAAAAACGCGCTGGCCTTATGCAACCCTCTTCCCCCACCAACAGTGCTTCAGTGATTCCCAAAGGCAAAGCCACTGACCAAGAGCTCCTCTCCTATCTCTGCTTTGCTACACTCTGACTGATGTGCCTGGCTAGACACCAACAGATTAGAGAAGAGCTCCTGGCTGCAGGCATCTCTGAACACCAAATCGTCCTCAAGCCCCCCCCCCCCACATCCTTGTCCACAATTTACTCCTCATGGCATGGTTCACTCTCATCTAGCTCCTGATCCACTGAAGTATTCAATATGGTCTTCACAGGGGAGGTGGGATCACCACCAAGTAATGCGTCCAGCTCTTCTTTAGAACCAGCAGATGGTGGCCATTGCACTAGAGCAGTGGTTTGCCTCCTGTGCCTTCTGGCAGATGTTCTGCAACTCCTTCACCTTCCGCACTGCAGTGGGTCCCACACACGGCTCCTTTCCAACATGAAGCATGATACCTCCAAGCAGGGGATCGCCTTGTGCATGGAGCAGCCATGGCCACTTGGAAAGATGCATTGAGACAACTGCATGCATCACCAAGACTGGAAAGGGATTTCCACAATTTCCAAAGAATGTGACGGGTGGTGCTGATGATAGATCACTTGAGGACAGAGAAGTAGAGTTCATATCGATGACCAGAGAACAGGCATTGTGGGACATCACTGGAGACCAACTGCAAGGCTGTAATAGACCAGAGTGTCTACACTGGCACCATGGCGCCAGTCCTGGTACAGAAAGCTGTACTCCTCTCATTGGGTAGGTTTTTTACAGTGCTGCAACTGTGCAGTTATTGCATACTAAGTAGTGAGTACGCCTCTGCAGATGAAGCACAGAAAGCTGCCTTACTGTGCACAAATTTGCCAGTGTAGACATAACTTAAGAAAAGTTCTAAGTACTTAGAAAATGGACACACACTTAGAAAATGGACACACACAGAGGACTATATTTCCCCTACGAGAGGAATGGAGGAGGTACTGCATATTACAAACTCTAGCATCTTATTTAATGCATTGCTCGAAGGCTTTCAGATAGCATGGTAATGGAAACCTACCATGGTACGAAAACCGAAATAGAACACTCAGATGCAAAAACTTCCAAATTCCCTGCTAAGAAAAAAAAACTGGAATACTGTTTAGTGGTTCAAGCAGGTGAAATGGGAGACGAAATTTATTTTGTGTCAGGACTGGGAAGGCAAACCTACCTTTGTAACCTTGGACAAATTACACCTTTGTCTACACTGGGTTTTTTGCACCAATGTAGATACACCAATGTAGCCACTCCATTGCAATCTCCTTTTATAAGCAAACTACAGAGTTGTAACTTATCCCAATTTCAAATCTCAAGACCGTTTAACACATGCCAAGGGACCAGCTCTACACATAGCAAATCCAAAATCAGGGCTGTTATTCAATCTCTGCACATACTTCTAAAACTCGCACTGAGTTTTCCTCCACATTTCCTTCAAGAATCTGGCTTATGTATCCTTGTCTCTCAGCTTAAGGTTATGATGCATGGCCCAAACCTAGTGATTAACATTACATTCCATCAGGTTCCACATTATACAAACTGCCCTATTTGGTATTTTGCTACCCTAGACCTGTGAACATACAAAAGCACAGGCACACCATTTTCATAAGAACATTAGAACAGCCATACTGGCTCACACCAAAGGTTCATCCATCTCTGCATGCTGTCTTCATCATTATATAGTGGCCAATGACAGATGCCCAGAGGGAATGAATAGAACCGGTAATTATCAAGTAATCCCTCCCCTGTCGCTCATTCCCTGCTTCTAACAGAGACTAGGGACACCATTCCTACCAATCCTGACTAATAGTTGTTGACGGATATATCCTCCATGAATTTATCTAGGACTGGGTGGGGAACCTAAAGCCCAGGATCCTGATGTGGCCCCCAGCTTTCCTGGATCCAGCCCCCGAGGCTTCCCACCAGCATTGAGGATCCTGTCTGGTGCTCCAAGCCCCACCATCACCACCCTACTGCAGGGCTGGAACACACAAAATCTACTAGTCTGGGCCCCCCTTGCACTCCAGTGTCCAAAAGGAATGTGGGGAGTGTCTTTCTGCTTCTCAGTTGGGGGCCGCATCAATGAGGGTTTGTTTGGATTTTTTTGCTTCGCATTTGTGTGTAGCCCCTGACTGATTTTTCTGTGGGTCAGTGGCCTCCAACCCAAAATGTTTCCTCACCCCAATCTAGGAGGTCTAACTTTTGTCCAAGGTTTCAAATGGCTATCCACAAAGCTTCTAGGGACAATGACTGAATAATTGTACAGCTCTACCATTTCTGTGTTTTAACATGATACTCTCACCTAGCACATGACTGTTCTTAACCAACAAAAAGTGGCATTTGTCTGGGCTAATTTTCCTGCACATTTTCCTAAGGTGACTGCTGAGATAGGATGGCATTGGTTACTGGAGATTTTATATTCCACTCCAGCAGGTGTAAGGTATTTTATATTCCACTCCAGCATGTAGGTATCCTCAATTGCAAAATGTATCTACAGTAGTTCCCGCAGGAGAGTGACTCACACTGAGCAACTAACCAGCATTGCTTATAACTGGGACTGGATTCTCCTGCTATACTGAATGATGCAAAATTAAAAACAGCTGAAAATTAGCGACTGACATGAACATTATTTTGCTACCAAACATTAGTGTTTAACTGTTCCTTGAGCTCGATATGTTGAATAAACATTGTGCAGCTGAGCACTTGGATTCTCCTCCCTGCTCTCCCAAAGAAAAACAGAACAAAAAGAAACTAATTACTTTGTTTCATGGGTGTTTGAATAAATACATTATTTTTCATTTAAAATTGCTAATTGGGAACCCGATTATAGTGTATTACCACTGTGAATAAAGACACCTACTTGCGTGAGTAGTCTCACTGAAAACAATAGGACTACTCAACTGAGCGATTGCTCACGAGTATAAGTACTGGCTCCACTAGTACAAGTACTGGCTCCACAACCTGTCCTGAAACTCTTTAATTTCACTGAAAACAGCATATGTGCCAGGCTAAAATAAATATTCTGATAGCAAGGGCACAAGGTTATACTATTTGGCTGTTACGGGCTGCCCTGGGAACAGCCATGCCAGCTCACTCATGCATTTCCCCAACAGCTAATTAAAATCTCTCAAGACAAATCATGGTAATATTTTGCAGAGATGCCTGCAAATATAATGGGTTTGTGGCTTGCCAGAACAGATTCCCCTATGAACTGAATCCCTTGATGGAAATTCCCATTGACACTATTCATGAAGTCAGAGCTGATAAACTGCAGGCTCCGGTGCTGCTGAACTTGGCCAACAATCTGCTCACAACTGAATTCCTGTTTTCCAGGCCAATAAAACTTTATAGACCTTTCCCCCTTTTCCCTTCCCTCCATTCGCTCCCCCTCTCCCGATCGTCCCTCAGTTCTATGCAGGGATATAAACTGCAAGAATAACGCAAACCAAATAAGGCAAACCAAATGCAGCAGCATTATTAATTATCCCATGGCGTGGTGGCTTTAGATCAGTTACATTTCTCAAGAAAAAATGGTAATTTAAAAGAGATAGTTAAAAATGCAGTCTGCTGTTAAAACATAACATGCAGGAACAAATTCAATTCCAGTTTTTACCTTCTGTGACTTGTCAAGTGAGAAAATTTCAACACTGACTTGACTCACTTGGAAGAAATGGTAAAATAAGTACCAAAAGAAAACTGAAGTAGAAATATTTTTGCTTTATAAACACACAGCTTCAAAAATGGGTTCTTTTTACATTAACTGCCATTTGAATTTCACTTTCCATCCCTGAAATGTAACAAATACAAAAACTATCTAGATTTCAGTTCACAACATTTTAGAATTAGTATGTGGAAATCATTCTGGCATGGCTTTAAACCAGAGTGGGAAACACAGCAATTAAGCACAACTTTATCTCAGTATGTATCAGAGATTACACATTTCCCCACAAGGAAAGTAGGGATGTAACCAGTTAAACAGGGTGATGCTTATTGGTAACCGGTTACCTAGCAGCCTGGGTGGGGGAGGGCTGCCAGTCCAGCCAGGCCACCCACCCATGGAATCCCAGTTAAGTAGTTAATTGCTTAAATGTAATATTTAACCAGTTAACTGATTAAACAGGATTTTACATCCCTAATGGAAAGTTGTGAGGTGGCTAGTGTCAAACTGGATGATTTGATGAGCATTATTCAACTCACAGTATGAAAACCACAATAACAGCGTGCACACAGGAAACTATGTTTTCTTTCTGTACACATATACATACAGGTGCGATAACTTGCTGCATACTCAACATTGGCATTTTTGCAGGATATCACATAGTCATTTGCTTCACTGCTCAGCAGTATGCATTCTGGGATTTTTTGTGCTCTGCATTATGAAATGTTTAGTGGAAGCCAGGTGATTGACATTTTAAAAAAAAAATCCATGTTTCCACTATCTCTACCCCATGCCTTCTTTCTGAGCTGGCTAGTGCCGCTTTCCAATTGTTGCCAGTGAATATGGATCCAACACCATTGTGCTGCTATCCTGGCAACTGCAAATATACAGATCTGCCTGCACTGTATTCCACCACTCAAAAGCCTGATCAATTCAGATTTGGACTTTACCTGCCACACCACCAACCATGTGATGTGGTAGCAGCTGCAGCTCCTTTAGCAGGACCAGCAGATTGAGTGGAGGCAGAAGAAACAACTGCAAGAAGAAGGATACCAAGCAACAGATGCTAAAGGAGCTGTTCCTGGAGCAGCTTAAAAACCTGTAGCACCATTTGTGGGCTCAGAAAGCCTGCACAGATTGGTGGTCAGATTGGCCTGCACAGATTGTTCTGCATCCCTGGGATAACCAACAATGGCACAAGAATTTCAGAATAGCAAGGGGAACCTTTTTTTTGAGATGTGCAGTCAGGGATGCATGAAGAACTTGTATACTGGGGGTGCTCAGAGCCACTGAACAAAAGTTTAAATCCTCTATAAAATGGAATCCACTTCAAGCCCGGTGGAACTGCAGCACCCCCCAAACTCCTAGTTCCAGCACCTGTGTGCACACTCTACTAGCAGCAGACTGTAGTGGCAGCATTCCCATATGGGGTGCCATATATACATGAAGAAGTGGACCACCATAGCCACCTCCAAGTATTACAAGTCAGAACCCAACCACTTTGGCTTGTAGAGATCAACTGTTGGGGCCATTACTATAGACAAGGTCAGGCTCGCCAATGCGAGGAGGGGGGAGGATAAAAGGGACACTTGCCCCAGGTCACAGCAATTCAAAAGGGCCTGGGGTTCCTGCACACTGCCGCTGCTAGAGCCCCAGGCCTTTTAAATCACCGCTGGAGTGCAACACTGCATGCTCTGGACACTGCTAAGGGCTGGAGGGAGTGTACTGCGCTCTGACCAGCACTGAGGGCTGCCTGGGGGCCAGGATCTTTTGGAACTCAGTTCTGTTGACCTTAATGCAGAAAGGACAGTTCATCCCTATGATCACAGTGGACATTAATGCTGTGGATATTGTTATTCTGGGACACTGGCTTAACCTCTGCTTCCCTGATGAATGAAGCCATTCACCAATCATTTGGAAACAAGGCAAGAACCATTTAACTATCACTTCAGTATCACTTCACTATACAATGAGAGTAGGGTGTGCATTTGACCATCTGAAAGAAAAATGTAAAATTTGTGAAATAGATCAGAAGCAGGAAAAACCCCAAGGACTGTAACAGCACTCTGTGTTTTGCACAATAGTTGTGATTGAATTGTAGCTTGAGCAGCAAGTGAGGCATCCAACCAGCAATGGAAACAGTCAGGGCTATGTTGTCAGGGATGCCTGTTGCCTCTACTTTGATTTTCATGTGTGAGAACTCCAGCTGCTCACCTGAGGGAAAGGGGATGGCTTGTGAGCAATTCAATGTTGTTTATAGATGGCAGAAATATAACTCTGTGGCAGTACCTAATGTCTGTGCCTAGATACTTTTGCAACCCCCTAGGACATATTTAGAATCTATGGATTTTCTGCGTTAAATATTTTGATGATGACTGTTTAACAATTAATGTGAAGTCATTATTAAACTAAGTATCATATAGTGAATAGAAATAAGCCTTTAAATTAGAACAATAACGAGAACAAAATTCAAAGGGAAACAGTGCAGTGGAGGGAAGATTCAAGTAACAGGTGAGTATACCTCTTGCCAGTAGCCTCTTCTTTTTCTTGGGCCTTCTGGTAGTTGAGTGGAGAAGCGTGAAGTTATTAGGAATTGCAAGATGCCGCAAAATTGCTGGGCTCTCTGTGACAGGTATTCAGACTGCCCTTCGCTTGGGCTTGGAACGGCTGAGTGGGTAACAGTGGAGAAGAGTTCCCAGAGCAGATACTGACCAAGGGCTGAAGAGTGTAGTACTGCACTTCCTACTGACCTAATAGCAGTGTATGGCTTAGCATCATGCTCAGGCTTTGGATTGCCTCTAGGAGTTACTTCTGCAGCTCCCTGTCTTTCAACACAGTCTTTTGCCATGGCAGCACTGTTCATGGCTGCCTGCAACAATATCTTTGGCCATTCCAAGGATCTTTCCAGAGAGTGATATTTCTTTTTCCCCTCTCCAACCACATGAACAATCTCAACCATGTCACTGTTTTCAGGAGGGGGGAGTTTGCAATTAAGCATGCAAATATTACACACTGTTTCTTCCATTCCCTCTCCTCCCGTCAGGTTAATCAACCCAGCTAGGGTTGCCAGATGTCCGATATTCTACCGGACAGTCCTATTTTTGCACCCTCTGTCAGGTAAAAAAGTTCAGAAAATACCAGACATATGCAATGTCCGGTATTTTCTGGTTTTCCAGCTGGGCATCAGACGGAAGCCTGGCAGGGGCGGGGGGCAGTGGCTGGGAGGCGGGGCCGCGATCGGCGCTGGGAGCCTGTGGTAGTGTGCAGAAGCCTGGCGGGGGCGGGGAGAGTGGCTGGGACTCCCAGCCACTCCCCCTGTCCGGCTTCTGCACACAACCAGAGTGAGTCCCAGGTTGGGGGGCGGGTCCGCGATCGGCGCTGGGAGCCTCTGGTTGCGTGCAGAAGCCAAGCGTGGGTGGGGGCAGTGGCTGGGAGATGGGGCCCAATCGGCGCTGGGAGCCCTCAGCTGATTGTGTCTGAGGAGGAGTGATGCCTTGGGAAGGAGGAGACGCCCTGTCCCTGCTCCTGAGCGCTGTTCAAGTGCATTGTGGCACCGTAGTCCAGGAGAGAAGCCCGCAGGTGCTTTGTAGTTGCGTTTAGGCGCCTTCCAGGGGCACTCAGCCAAAACTGACTGGGGTGGAATTTCTGCTTCTTCCTACTGGGACACCCAAAGACCTGGTTATGGGGGAGTCACCTTCCTACCCATGGTCCCCCCCCCTCCGCCCCGCCACTGTGTTGCCCCGGGGTCTGCCTCTCTCTGCTTTGTTCCCAGCTTGGTGGTAGTCTCACAGGACACTGTGTGTTTGGTATTTTTTGGGAGACCATCTGGCAACCCTAAACCCAGCTAAAGGTTCCCTCTAAGATGCACAGTAGCACAGCCTCATAGATGCTTAATTAGCTTAATCAGGGGAGGGGGGCATTTCTCCTTCAATTACAGCAGCAGATCCCTGCTGAGGACAGAGCAGCGAGTCTCTCTCAGTTGGTAGGGGCACATCCTCTCCCTACCAACTGGGAGAGACTCACTGCTCTGTCCTCAGCAAGAAGCTGCTGCTGTAGCTGAGGGAGAAATGCCCCTCCCCAGGCAGGTCTGTGCACTGAGCCCTGAGTCCCTGTTTGGGAGGGGATTATTAAGCAGTTGCAGGGCCATGTGTCACGTTGCTGAATTGGAGGGAAGCAGCCAGATCGCTGCTGCACCCCTAGGTGGGGGTGTTGGCCCCAGAAATTGGTGTGGGGGGAGCCATGTGGGGTATTGAATGGGAGATTATTGTTTGTTAATCTTATGTACACTATTTATGTGAGTATATAATGTCTGTGTGTGTAGGTAGGAATCTGTAATCTGTGTAGAAGCTGAATATTTCTGTGAATGTGGTTAAGCATTGCTATGGACAGGCTGAGTAGCAAAGCCCTGTGGAACAATGACTCTCAATAGGCTATGGACACACCCAAAGAATGGGATTTGTCACCTGAGGGCAGCCAGCAGGAAACACAGAGTTTGGCCTCTGACCAGGTGACTTGCTGCATACAAGAAGAGGCCAGGAAGGGAATAAAAGGGGCCATGTGCTTGAGGCCATTTTGTTCTCAGCTCAGCACTTCATCCCAGAGGCAGCATTGCAGGGATTGAAGAGCCCGGAAGACCTGTGAACCCATCCTGATCTCAGGATGTGCAATAAGAACTTTTAAACCAGCAGCTGCAACACCGCTGCTAGAGCCTGCATCGAGGACTGGGAGATTCGGTGCATGTAACGTACTGTACTTTAACAACCATACTCTCATGCTTTTCTTTCTTGTGATAATAAACCTTTAGATATAGATTCTAAAGGATTGGCCCAGCGTGATTTGTGGGTAAGATCCCGAGGGTAAATTGACCAGGGACCTGTGGCTGGTTTCTTGGAACCGGACAGGACTTGTTCGGGGTAGGTGGGATTGGGTGTTAGGACCCCCCCACCTGTGTATGAGGCCCGGGGCCATCTGGGGCACGGATATTGCTGGGGTGTCGGAGGGGTTTTGCTCGGGAGGCTTCAGGCAGGCAGCTGAAGCGCTCTGTGAGACTGGTTTGTGGCCTGTGTGGAGAGGTCGCCAGTCGGGGGCTGTAAGAAGCCCCGGATTCGAGTAATACGCCCTGAGCGGATGCCCTTAGCTGTGCCCAGACACGGCCCGGTCCGTCACACCATGCTACTGCACAGCTTAGAGGGAACCTTGGTCTAGCTCCTCAAAAATATGGACAGGTCACATTTCCAATACTAGAGATTTCCCTGGCATTCCTGGTTTGAATTTACAGTCTCCTGAAATGTTTTTTCTGTATACTGCACTGTCAGCATCCTTGCTATGGCCCCGCGCAGATATCTGATTTCCCAGGCCATGACACGTTTTTCATGGCTGTGAATTTGTAGGGTACTAGATATCAATCTATGGATATGTCTACACAAAATACATTTCAATTAAAAACCCACAGTTAACCCGTGCCAGCTGATTCAGGTGCATAGAACTCATGGTCTGGGCCCTTCCTCTCTTGCAGGGTCTTAAAGGCTGGGATGCAACCAGAGCTCAAGCATCTGCACCATATTTAAATAGACAGCACTAGCCTGAAACCCACAAGACCAAGAGAGTGGGCACCAGCCAGCCATGGGATTTTAACTGCAGTGTAGATATTCTCCACAACTCCACTTACATTAAACTGAAAATTTTTAATCCTACTTTTTTTGTCACTGAAGTCACATATAACAACAATTTATTTCAAATCCCGTCAACTACTTGCAGTGTCTTTGTAACAGAAGCAATATGAGTCAAAAGAACTGTTCTGGAGCAAGAACACTTCTTCATTAGACAACCAGAACTAATAAAGAATTTAGCAAAAAGAAGGGCACTGATTTGAAATTTAACCATACTAATCAAACTTCACCAACTTAATCTTTATTTCTGTGTTCATAACAATCACAGAAAAGCATTCTCACTACCACCTTTGTCAAACTTTAATTATGTTGTTACCAACATCTTATCAAAGCCAAGAGCTACCAAAAAGCATATATTGTAGCATGTCTGGGTACGGCTATTTTTATCATGTGATTCAGTCAGCATTCTTACAATGGCTAGGATTAAAGCTACAAGGCAGCCAAACGGCTGTATATAGGCCAATGCAATTACATGTTGAAACATGTTCAGACAATGTCATTGTACACTGCAATCTTGTAATCCACACTGTGAACAAAAATAACGTTTTGAAATAGTCATCTCTATGCAAATAAACTAGTTAATAAACACAGTATGCAATCCTCTAGTTTCTTTCCCCTTGATTGGTAGTTCACTGGCACTTGCATTTCAACTCCTTTTAATGTGAATGTAATGCTCAAGAAAGGTGTCAGACTGACAGATCTATAGACTGATGTCTTCCTTTTATCTACTAAGCAGGTACAGCAGACTTCTTCAGACTTCAATATATTCTTCAGTATGCTTCAATCTTCCCTGCAAAGACTACCCCTAAAGGTCAGTGGGCAATTCAGTCTCCATGCCCATGCCATCCTTACCTTCCCAGCTCTCTGTCAACACAGGCCAATGGTGGTGGTATTAATGCTTTCACAGTATTGCTCATCACAAACATTAAAACATCATGAATTGACAAAATTTAAAAACACAAGATTTTTTTTAAATATTGAGATCTTTTAATTTATTTGAGATTTATTTCTATCGTTGAGCCTTTTGGGGTCATGTTTTCAAGTTTATCACTGTAAAGCTGATATTTAATCACATAACCCCAACAGCTGGGGCTTTAAGAAAAATAGCAAATATTGTCAGATTCACAATAGAAGTGAGAATTGGCAATACTGTGATGTAGGTACATATCCACTAGAAAATGGTTTAAGACTAGTAGTAGGGCTGAAATCTAACCAACGAACTGCAGTAAAATGGCTCTGTATCTCACTACCTATCTGCCAAGCCTTCCAGTCTCTTTCAAGACTTTTTTTTTTTTAAACTAAACAGGTAATTTCCTTCTTTCAGTTGATCAGTCTGCACCTTTGTTCTGAAAACCTTGTCTAACCAAGTAGAATCTCCTCCCCTGTAAGAGGACTAACCAGACATCCCTATGTAACTGCCACCAGGTGGATCTGACCTTTGGACCACTAGAAGTTAGTGTAGGAGCCATAAAGCAGCTGACTTTCAGCTTAGGCTGTAGAGCTCTCTTGTTCTTATCTCTTGCTGTAACTGGTCTAAGTGCCACTGGATGGGACAGTGAACCACACTAGGGCTACATCTACACTGTAGCCTTCTTGCGGAAAAGCTTATGCAAATGAAGCGTGCCGTGGAATATCACCACGCTTCATTTGCAAAATGAGGAAGAACAGCTCTTGAGCAAGAAAGGGTTTTGCGCAAAAAGGAGCAGTCTACACAGTTCCTTTTTGCGCAGAAGCCTCTCGTGCAAAAGCGTCTGCTAATAAATTATGCAAATGAAGTGCGGCGATATTCCACGCCGCGCTTCATTTGCATATGCTTTTCCGCAAGAAGGCTACAGTATAGACATAGCCCAGGTGTGTGGGTTACACATACACAGAAGATTTACTTACTCGGTAGTTTATTTGTTGTTCATAAAAGTGAGTTTAAACCATAAAAGCAAACAAACAAAACAGAGAAATATTTTGAGAATTTCTGACTTCACCAGACATACAAACCAACATTGTTTACTAGGAGAGAGCCACTGGCATGGAAGAATGACAACATCTGGATCTTGGAACAACGCTGCCCGGATAACCAAACAGGCCCCTAGACAGCATGTTTTATCAGCCCAAAGCAAACTCTGTTGACTTTGGCTTGTTTTTTTTCATACAGCACCTTCTTTGGGTGTTGATTACTCATCTGTGGTAAACTGAATGAAACATCAGAAACGTTTCTTAATATCACAATAAGAAAACTATGCCTACTCAAACTGCTCAAAGTTTAGAAAACTGAATGGACCAACTCAGTTTGAGCCTAATATGAATATATTAACATGGATTCTTTGGTTTTTTTCCCCCCATTTCAAAAGGCCAGGATGAGTTCACCAAGACCATGGTAAGAAAAGAAACCTAAAGACAGTACAGTAAACTTCCAATAATATGGCACTTTTAGGACCCAGGGGGTGCCGGATTATCAGATATGCCGGACTATCAGAAGGGGGGGGCTATGAAGGGTCTGGAGTGGGGTGGGAGGGGATGCCACCCCAGACCCCTCATAGCCCCCCCCTTACGATAGTCCAGCTCTGCCCCAGGCGTCCCTGATTCAGCCGCTGCTGGTCAGTTTCAGCAGCAGCTGAATCGGGGATGCCTGCAATAGAGCAGCTGGGGTGCTGCCGGGTTGGTCCCGCAGCGCCAAGGGGCGGTGCTACGGCACCAACCCAGCAGCACTCCAGCTGCTCTTGGGGATGCCTGGGACAGAGCAGCTGGGGTACTGCACAGTTGGTCCCCTAGCGCTGCCCCTCGGGGCTGCGGGACCAACCCGGCAGCACCCCAGATGCTCTGCCCCAGGTGTCCCCAAGAGCAGCTGGGGTGCTGTCGGGTTGGTCCCACAACTCTGAGGGGCAGCACTACGAGACCAACCCGGCAGCACCCCAGCTGCTCTGCTCCCGGCTTCCCCGATTCAGCTGCTGGTCAGTTTCAGCAGCAGCTGAATGGGGGAAGCCTGTCCGGCTGCCCCAGCACTTCCAGGTTCCTGATGGTGCCGGACCATCGGGAGTCCCGGAGCATTGGATGCTGGACTAATGGAGTTTTACTGTACTATCCAAACCGAAAAAGCAAGATTGGGCCTTGTTGCTCTGCATCTTGCTCTCCCTAAATCTCAGTTTGGAATTTTCTCTCCTGCATGACCTTCACCTTCCTCAGAAACAACAGCTTCTGTTGCCTTCCTTCTCCAGGATCCAATCTAAATGCAGTAAGAGAAGCCTTTGGATTTAAAATAAAATAGCCATAAAAAAACAAAATATAGAAAAATCATGGCAAGAGAGCAAATGAATAAAAAGAACAAAGCACAATATCTCAAACAACATAACAGATGAGGCTGTTGAATTGTTTTGTTTGTTTGAAGGAATAGTAACTGCAGTTTCCACCTAAGCAATATCCAGCAAGCAACTACAGGTCTTTCAAGTAACAAAGAATTAAATGCACTATGATTATAGGCATCAACTTCAATAATTCTACCTGAGCGTGACCATTCTCCCTCTCCAATGTGCAGGAGGGATGGAAATAAATATAAAACTAGAAATTATAAAAAAAAACAGACTTTATAAGAATATAAACATAAAACTTAACATAGTAATAAAAAGTAAAATGAGCCCTTGACTTGCAAAAGGCAATTATTGTTATGATTTATGTATCATTTAGATTAACCCAATCCTTTCTGGCTGAAATAGAATACCAAATTCTTTCACTCATGCTGTTTTTTACTTGAGAGCAAAGACAGCATACCTCAGTTGTGGTCCCTGGAGAGTTATGGGTCTTTTGCATTAGTAAAAGAAATTTGATTCTTGTCCTTTAATTAGTAGCATGATATATTGTACTTGAAAGCGAGTGAAAAGGAAATGAGGAAATAACTTGAATAGAGACTGAAAAGCACAGAGCATGGTTTAATTATCTCTCTCTCTTTCTCTCTCTCGTGAATATTTTTGTCTGAGTACCTTTCTTGTTTCTTTTCCCAAGATAGAATATATACTGTTTAGAAAAAAAATCCACTCTACCAATAAAGCTGTAATTACCAGATCTTTTCTAATTCCACACGGAGTCCCAAATTGTACCCTCACAAGAGCAAATCTGGAAAAGAGGGCAAAGGAAAACTCAACAGCCTTTGAAGTTTTCCTGACTCCATCCCTCAGGTGAAAGGAGCTTGAGCCCTGCAAATTTTTCAAGTCCTCCTCCTCCTCCCAGTCCTGTGGATGTGGGGAAGAAAATCACTTCCAGCGTGCCCAGAATCCATGCTATCAGGACAGCTGCTGTAATATAATAATAAACTGAGGGTATAAATGTAATACAATTTTCCCTTAGAAGGAAAATTTCTTCATGTTCGGAGTCTACTTTTACCAACAATGTCCAATTTTTTTTTTTACTTCAAAAGCAGGACATTTTCTAAAAGGTCACGAGGCCACAATTAATGCTTTGGGGATGATTCTCTGCCTTGTTGTGCTATGTGCCACTCAGGCAACACAAAAAGAGAAGAAACCACCCTCACGTTTCCCTGGCACAAAGGAATTTCTAGCTGGTAGAAAGCTAAGGCAGTCAGCTTCTACATTTCCTCTCACAGCCCCTAGTGCAGAAAAGCATCTTGGGCGGGGAGGAGGGAAGATGGCTGCTGGGTGCTGCTTTTCAGCTACCATCAGTGTGCATATGATGCCAAGATGATCAGCTGGCACAAGTCTATTCTGACTTGTTACAGGCCTGCCACTGTGAATCAGGGCTGTAAATGATTGCTGGTTCTCAGCTTCTCCTCTTTTTCCTCTCCTAGGCTGCCCTGGGTGACTGTTGGATTCCTTCCTAAACTCAGGTCTATTCTGCTTTCCCTCATCTCATAAGCTAAAGTTACTCTCTTCCTTCCCCTGAATGCACCAGGCAACCCAAAAGGGAACTGCTGGGCAGCTAGATCAGGAGTAGGACAACAACTGATCAGTGTTCTCTTGTCTCACGCAACAGCATCTCCTGCCACTGAAGGAGAAGCAAGGAAAGTAAGGAAAGATGATGTCCCCAACCACTTCCCTGTAGCAATGAAGTTGATTGAGCTACTTCAGTTTTAAAATTGCTGGTGTTGCTCTAGGACATTTTTTAAACTCATACTCAAAAACAATTTTTCTTCTTCATGCCCTTATTCTTGAGGGCTGCAAAGTTAGAGACTTGAGGTCCAGGAGCAGACTCAGGCCACAAGCAATACATACTGCTTCAGACACTTGAAGAAAGATCTAAGTCTGGTCTACTTGCTATTTTTGTACTCGGACAATGTCAGGGAGGCACATGGCTTTTTTTGTACTGATAAAGTTATATTTGTCTAACTTATTCTCCTTCCCATAAAGGAATAAGTTATATATCTAGAAGTTCATTTTTTACTAATATAATTGGGTCCATATTTCAGAGTTGCACCATTATAATTATACCAGTATAGTTCAAGTGATACACATTTTGTATGTAGGTATGGCCCCTCGAAGCTGCAGTTCATGATCTTTATTTGTTCCTTAAAAAAAAAAGTCTCAGCCTATGTTCCCATTCAATAATAGATGTAATCATGTATATCTGATTTAATTTTGGAACTTTTCATTTACAGTTTTTTCCTGGTCTTTGAGAGGTAAATCATCTAACTTTAACTCACCACAAGAAAATATATTTCAAGTCCAATTTGTCTCACTCTTAATATACATAAACCTTTGTTATGAAAATACTTCAAAAGCATGACCACAGGGAGATGAAGGTACTTGTTCCGTCATCCATTCATTGCTATGCTAATCTTATTAAACACCGACACGCAAAATGATGAATGAACGATGTGACCAAGTGATTACTTTAATATTACTGCCTGGTCCCTATTTAGCAATGACAGAAACCAAAGATCATAGTCAGCTATTGTTCAAGATTCTAGAATTAAAATAAACACCCACTAAAAGCAGTCTGAGGGTTTGTGGGTGGTACAATAGAGGCAAGTCATCTCACTGAAGTTAGAAGAAGCCTAGAGATGTTTTAAAGCACCTAAGGGGAAAAAACTGGTAATAACAGAATTAACTTTTCTTTTAATTGTTGGAATGGGAAACTGAAGTGCATTTTTGACGTTATAATTGTGTTAAGCTGATGACATGAAGAAAGTTGAACTTTAAGTCTCATATTCATCTCCTGCTTAATCATTTTTCAAGCCAGATATTTGCAGATGTTTCTGAGTAGCTGGGCCCACAAGAGAACTTACTGCTACTTTTGTCCAAACCTGTTCCTTCACTAAGAACATTCAACAACATTCCTGGCTATGTTATTAATAAACTGTAATGTAATATAAAGTTAATATGCGTATAATGCAATCCAGGTGATGTAGGAAGCAGTGATGGTGAATCAGTAGGTGGCACTCTTTCCTCCACGTCAGTAAAGAGCCCATATTCTAACACAGTGTTAGCGGCTATCAAGCTGCCATCTTTCAAATAAGATGTACAACTCAGGTGCTGACCACTTGTGGTCACTGAAAGTCTCATGACACTTTTCAAAAGAACTAGAGTGTTTCACCCAGGTAGGTCAAATTCCAGCATGAGTAATTACATTCTGCCAACCTCAGTACGCCTCTGTAGTTCATATAGTTATGATACTCCTCACTTCCAGTCCTAAAGGGCTACGTAGTGTTTCTGCAGATTTTTCAAACAGATTTCACATAATCATACAAGCATTTAAATAGTGAACAAAATGGTGATAAAAGACCCAGGGCGCAGACACATCTGCCTGGGCTCAGCTGACATAGTCTTGCAGGGCTTAGGCGAGGGGCTATGAAATTTCCATGTAGACATTTCGGCTCAGACATTTCGGTCAGGGCTCTGGGACCCACGCCCCCTTGTCGGGTCTCAAAGCCTAAGTGCCTACACCACAGTTTCACAGTTACGCAGCCAGAGCCTTATGAATCTAGGTCAGCTGACTTGGACCAGCTGCAGATATTTTATTGCAGTGTAGACACACCCTTAAAGATAATAAAATCAGTTACTAGGCCTGGCCAGGTGGGATAACAAGATGAAGCAAAAACACCCCTTGCTCTCTTGCTGAGCCCTGCATAGTTTTGAGCTTTGGTTGCAGTATGGAGAGCAGGGCAACTCACCTGATATTCTTCCCTACAAACAAATGGGAGGAGAGGGAAAGAAGCCCTGACTCAACCCCCATTCTGGTCACGCAAGGAAGAGAAATAAATTGTTCCCCAAAAAGATGTGAAAAGACTTGGGCCCAGATCCTGAAAAATATGTAGGCATCTACCTCACCTGGGGCTTTGAGGATCTAAGCCTTGCTCCCTCCCCAGATTAAGGGGGAAAACACAGGAGGAACTGTGTTTCTGAGCTCGATTCTTTCTCTAGTCTGCTCCTACTTACTCATTGCAGAGTGATTTTTCTGAAAACACTTTTAGAAGAGTCTGGATGAAAAGTGATACATACATTTAGTTTTGAAAAACTTAAAGCTGCTTCTTTGCTGTTACCCCTTTAACTTGATTACAGACTAATTTTATATTTATGTCATTGTGAATAGACAGGTACTGCATAAGAATAGATGGCCCCAAAACTGAGAATTTAATGATGCTTATAAAACCTGGTAGGCTTTATACTTCATTTCACCCTTCTTAAATCCAGGATCTGCAAAGACTCTAGCAGCCTATTAATAACAATTAAACTAATGACTGCCTACTTGAGAGAGATATCTATAAATTACTGACTTCAGATGCATGTACAATAAAACAAATAGATTATATAGAGGGAATTACTGAAACTTTTTCCTGGCAGTTAACGTAAAAAATATTCAGTTATATTCCAAAATAGGAAACAGAGAGAGAATATACAGCCTTACAAATCAGGGTAATTGTAGACTTTAAGAAAGATTTTTAAATTGCCAATTGCAGAAATATACAGAGTGAAGGCCAAAAGATCTAATAATAAAGATATGCTACATTTTCCCCTGGCAAATAAAGAAATGTGATATGAGGAGACAATGCATGAAAAGATAATAAGATTGGGACTTTAGATTATTTCAACTTTCCCAGTTGGGAAATTTTTGAAACGTGCGGCACACTGAGATAGAAGTGACAGATATAGTAACTGATGGCTGTCTGTACCAATGTGTTAAGAGATCTTCCAAAAGTAGGTTTGCTGCATGTGTACTTAAAAGAACACCACTATATTTTCAGGCCTTTCAATTGACAAACCAAACTTTCTGTAACTTATAACCAGAGTTTGCAAACACCTTAAAAGCCACTAAGGTTGCCAACTTTCTAATGGCACAAAACCAAATATCTTTGTCCCGTCTCCTGCCCCTTTCCTCCCCCAAGGCTAAGCAGCTAGAGTTGCCAGATGGTTTGAACAGAAATACCGGACATACTAGACATTACATCATAATCTACATTACATCTTATTTAGAAAATACCAGACATTTATATTTTCTCAATTTGTTTCCTGAACAGAAAGCTCAAATACTGGACTGTCTGGTTCAAAACCGGACTCCTGGCAACCCTATAAACAGGCTCTGGAGTGGAGCTGGGGAGGAGTCTGGGGTTCAGGAAGGGACTTAGGGCTGGGACAGGGATTGGGGGTGCAGAAGGGAGTGAGGGCTCCAGTTGGGAGTGCATGCTCTGTGGTGAGGCCAGGGATGAGGAGTTTGGCAAAGGAAGGGTCTCTGAGCTAGGAACATGAATTGATGTGCTGGGGATGGATTCTGGGGTGAGGCTAGGGATGAGGAGTTTGGGTGCAGGAGGGGCTCTGGGCTGGAGCCAAGGTGTTCAGGGTACGGGAAGAGTTGGGAATAGGGGTTGGGGCATGGGAGTGGGTGCAGGGTCCAGGCAGCACTTATCAAAGGCAGCTCCAAGGAAAGGTCTGGCAGATCCTTGAGGCTCCAAGGCAGAAGGGGCAGGGAGGTTCCATGCACTGCTTGCATTCACAGGGACCACCCCCGAAAACTCAAACTGGGAACCCACCCTAGCCCCTCTCTGCCATCAACCTGACTTTTAATGACTTGGCTGGCTGTTCTGACTGGACCCACCAGGGCCCTTTTCAAATCAGGCTTTCTGGTTGAAAACCTACCCACCTCTTATTTCCATAAAGAGGATCAGTGTTCATTTTTCAATTTGTATTGCTGGGATTTCTGACCTTTGAGATTCACATCCCATTCACCCCATATCAAAAAGGTCAATTACACTTCTTAAAATGAATATCCTCTGACAGCTTTCCCAAACGATCGCCTCTAATTTTACTCACACTAAACATTTTCCATGCAGATCCTTGATTCATCTCGGTTTTGGTTTTTAAACCCACAGTTACAATCAGATTCTATTCTTATTTAAACCAGTAACCAGTGCTCGTATCAGTATCCAGACTACTTTCACTAACTGCAGTTTCATATTCAACATGGTATGCATAGTTATAAAAAGGGTAAAGATAGGCTGAAGCTCAACAAATGGATAGCCGGTAAAATGTGATCTCTCTCTCTTCAATTTAATGTAAACACCTTTCTCTGAAAATTCAAACAAACACACCCATTGCCAGGGTAATAATCTCATGCTCTTTGTCATTAGGGACGGATAAGCCTCTTGGCATTTGAGATTTTCTGATTTTCCAGATTTATTTGGCAAATACACTGCGAAACACAAAATGAGTTTCAGTTTAGTGATATCCAGAACACCTGGAAAATTGTTGCAGCTATTTATGCCCAGTGTCCCTACCAGTCCTGATCTCCTGTCCTCATTGCAAGAAGGATAAAGTTCCTCCCCACACACTCTTTTTCTTCCCAAGAGCAGGGCAGTGAAGATTCAATAGGTCCTACTCCCGAACTTTCCACAAACAGCTTGAAGAGGACAGCAATCACCATCCTTTCTATCGTCTCTTCCAGCTTTGGGGGTACTGCCAAGGAGGCCAAATGACCAATCCAAAAACTGAATCTTGAGGAAAAGATGGTCTACCAGCCCCCACATCCAGCAGTAGCAGAACCAAAAACACACCTGGCAGTCTCAGTGTACAGATTTTTTCACAGATGCACATATTCCAAAGCCAGAAGGCATGATAGTGATCATCTCCTCTGACCTCCTGTATAACATAGGTCACAGAACTTTCCCACAATAATCCCCAAGGCATATTTTTTTCAAATAAAATCAAGTCTTAATATAAAAATTTCTGGAGATTCAGAATCCAAAATGACTTTTGGTAAACAATTACCTCCAGTGTTGAAAAATTACACCTTATTTCCTATGTAAATTTGTCTAGCTTCAACTTCCAGGCATTGGATCTCATTATACCTTTCTCCTAAACTAGGGGTAGGCAAATAACAGTCGGCAGGCCAGGATCCGATCTGCCAGGGTTAATCCCTGGCAGGTTCCCCACAATACCATATTTACATGTACTCTCTCAGGTACGGGGGATCATAGTTCCCGTTGGCCATGGAGCATCATTCCTTGTCAATGGGAGCTGCGATAACCTGTGCCTTTGGAGGTGCAGGTAAATATAGTGGCAGCGGCCCACCAAGGGCTAACCCTGGTGAACCACTGCCATTTTATTGCCCACCCCTATCCTAGACTGAAGAGCCCATTTTCAAATATTTGTTCTTTGTGTGGATACTTATATACAGAGATCAAGTTACCTTTAGCCTTTTCTTTGTCAAGATCATAGATTAAGCATCTAGAGCCTATCACTTTAAGACATGTTTTCTACTCCTTTTAATCATTCTCATGGCTCTTCTCTGAACCCTCCCCAGCTTATCAACATCCGTCTTGAACTGTGGGCACCGGAACTGGACAATATTCCAGCAGCAGTACCAATTAGAGAGGTAAAAAGCTCTCTCTATTCTACTTAACAAATTCTAGGATCGTATTAGCCCCTTTGGCCACAGCATCACAATGGGAGTTTATTGTCAGCTAACTATTTACTACTCTACCAAACCTTTTTAGAATCAATGCTTCCTAGGATAGAGCCCCCCATCCTGTAAGTCTGGCCTTCATTCTTTCTTCTTAGATACATATTTTTACATTAACCATATTAAAATCATTTGTTTTATTGCGCCCAATTTACCACATTATCTAAATCCATCTGTACCTGTGAACTGTCCTCTTCATTATTTACCACTTCCCTAATATGGGGTCATCTGCAAATTCTATCAGAGATGATTTTATGTTTTCTTCCAGGTCACTGACAAAAATGTTAAATAGCACAGGGCCAAGAACTGATTGTTGCAGGGCCTTACCAGACACACATCCACTCGATGATGATTCCATGTTTATAACAACATTTTGAGACCTATTAGTTATACAATTTTTAATCCATTTAATATGTGCCATGCTCATTTTATATCATTCAAGTTTTTTTAATCAAAATGTCATACAATAGCGTGTTAGACACCTTACAGAAGTCTACTACATCAACACTCTTCCCTTAATGAATCAAAATTGCAATCTCACCAAAAAAAGATAGCACTTTGTTTCACAGGATCTGTTTTTCTTTGCACCAGGACACTTCATAATTCAAGCGGGCTTGGGGTAAACCTTGAGCAGGGAAATTCTGCCCCAGTGTTTCAAGCAGAGTTTCCTAAGGGCATTGTACAGGCAGTCCCCGACTTACGTCGGATCCGCAGTTACGAACGGGGCTGCCCCAGAGTACACGGACTGCGGGACCTTGCGGTCCTGCCGCCCGTGTACTCTGGGGCTTTGCTCTGCATCTCCCTGGTCTGCAGACCAGGAAGACGCAGAGCAAAGCCGCGGAGGGGCTCGGGCAGCGAGGCTCCCCAGGCGCGCCTGGACTGCCCCGCCGCCGGCTTCCCCGCGCTTTGCAAAGCCGCGGGAGGGGGGCTCGGGCAGCGAGGCACCCCAGGCGCGCCTGGACTGCCCCACCGCCGGCTTCCCCGCGCTTTGCAAAGCCGCGGGGGGGGGGCTCAGGCAGCGAGGCACCCCAGGCGCGCCTGGACTACCCCACCGCCGGCTTCCCCGCGCTTTGCAAAGCCGCGGGGGGGGCTCGGGCAGCGAGGCACCCCAGGCGCGCCTGGACTGCTCTGCTGCCGGCTTCCCCGAGGCTTTGCAAAGCCGGGGGGGGGGGGGGCTCGGGCAGCGGGGCACCCCAGGCGCGCCTGGGCTGCTCCGCTGCCGGCGTCCTCAGAGGCCCTCCCCGTCTCCCTGGTCTGCTGGTCTCCAGCAGACCAGGGAGACGGGGAGCAAAGCCGCGGAGGACCCAGGCGGCGGGACCGCGGTGCGTCTCGGTCCGCCGCCCGAGTCTTCCTGGTCTGCTGGGGTGGGGGGGGGGCGCAGCTAGTACGCCCCTCCCCCCCAGCAGACTAGGCTTTTCTCCGGACGCCTGTGGCAGAGCAGCTGGGGTGCTGCCGGTTGGTCCCGCAGCGCCGCTCTGGGCGCTACTGGTGCAACCCAGCAGCACCCCAGCTGCTCTGGTCCTGATTCAGCCGCTGCTGGTCAGTTTCAGCAGCGGCTGAATCAGGACACCTGGGGCAGAGCAGATGGGGTGCTGCTGGGTTGCTCCAGTAGTGCCGAGGAGCGGCGCTACTGGAGCAACCCAGCAGCACCCCAGCTGCTCTGCCCCAGGCGTCCCCAAGTCAGCTTCTGCTGAAACTGACCAGCGCTGACTACAGGAAGCCTGAGGCAGAGTTGCTCTGCCCCAGGCTTCCTGGAATCAGCTGCTGATCAGTTTCAGCAGCAGCTGACTTGGGGACGCTTGGGGTTCTTAAGTTGATTCTGTATGTAAGTCAGAACTGGCGGTCAGTTTCAGCAGCGGCTGAATCTGGACGCCAGTTCCGACTTACATACAGATTCAACTTAAGAACAAACCTACAGTCCCTATCTTGTACGTAACCCGGGGACTGCCTGTACTGTGTATCGCTGTTCCATGGTGCTTAAAGAAACAGTGCAGCAAGAGAGGAAAGTGTGCTTCCTTGGTCCTCCAGTTGCCTAACAGTAGGAGCTTAGCCTCTCTTTCAACTGCCAGAGGTAGCAGGATTCCTTGTTAACAGCTCTTGAAGTCAGAAGGAAAACTGCTTAGAAAAAAACAGAGGGGAAATGGGAATCCTCCTCTAGAGCTGACTTCAGTATAAAAAAAGGTCACTCAAGTCACAGTATCAGCATGTTCACTCCCTTCCTCTTGAGATGGAGGAAAGGATGAGCCAAGGAACTTCAGTCTCTCTTTCTTCTTATGCACACGGTGGGAGGATGGAGCAGCTGGGGAACAATGACCAGAATCTTCTTTGCCTCATGTCTAGAAGAATCAAGATGCTTCTCTTCCCTGGAAGGAGGAGGGAGCCCAATGTCTGAGTAGGAGCAGATACTCTCAACGTTTTGGCCACTGTAACTTATTACTTATACTAACAGTAAACAAAGTCAAAAGATTTGACGTTCTACTTTTGCATGGGTTTAATAAAAAAAGAATTAGGGAGGATGTGTTTACTCAACTCTTAATTTTATGATGATAGTAATTTATTTTATTAGCACAGAGTTTGTTTTGTTGTTTGATAAATACTCACGTCACACCAAATGTAGTTTCCCTAACTTCTTTGGTTTCAGTATTTGAACTATTTTAACAGTTCAGTACTCTCTGCCTTTATGATATATTGCATTTATCAGTCTACATACTGAAGGGAGCCCCATCTCTCCACTGGTCAGCAATAATATTATTAAAGCCTGTGGTGTCCCGAGTGGTTAGTTCTGACTTCCTGCTGCCAGTTCTCCTCCCATTAGGGTATGGGGAGGCTGCCTGAAAAGAGGGCCCATGCTACTTCTGTGTAAAGACATTGCACGCCTTGATCATGAGCTCAGTGCTGGGAAACAGGCCAAGTAAACAACCAAGGAGGGTGGCCTCTACAACCTGCACTGCATGTGAGGCACAACCATTGTCCAATGGGAAAGAGAAACCTTAATCTGAGACTGAGTGGCTGAGCCTGGACAAGCAACTTGGACTATTTGTTTCCTAGGAGAGGTAAGTGTACCTTTGTTAAGTAAGCATCTTGGATTCATTTCATTATATTTGGATTAGCTGCTCACTCCAATGACAGGATAGTTCTGTTCCTCCTGACAAACGTGTTGGAAAAGACTTGAACACTGTCATGGCTCCTGGGTGAGTTCTTGTCTCCCAAAATGTTGCAAAGGGGGGGAGTTTGGACCGATTTAACTTTGAACCCTGCCTCCCACACGTACACAATCATATTATTATGATTATTATTATTTGGAAAGAAAAATGAATTGAAAATTACTGTAACTTCATAGATATTTCACAATTTACTCCATAAACAGCTGTTCTAACACCAAAATGTTCAGTGGCAAATGTAGACATAGAGTAAGGTAAAATACAGCAATATTGTATTGAAGTGGCTAAGGAAGGGCAATCACTAAAAACATGCCACCTGACTTTGGGTGTGTATATATATATATATATATATATAG
Source organism: Pelodiscus sinensis (assembly GCF_052426305.1). Taxonomy (NCBI): domain Eukaryota; kingdom Metazoa; phylum Chordata; order Testudines; family Trionychidae; genus Pelodiscus; species Pelodiscus sinensis. The sequence continues at coordinate 155,521,178 of NC_143053.1, forward strand.
CCACTTGCCTAAATGACTTTGGGTCAGCAAGTCAGAGGGGTATCAAGTAACTTAAAGCAATTCAAAACCAACAAATCCACAGTACCAAATTAGATTCAAAGAGCATTATTAAAGTTGGACCTGAGTCACAAATTTAGATCCACATCTGAATTTTACCAAGATATGGGGAAAACTTGGAGAGAGAGATTTGGATCTAGGGGTCTCCAGCTTGGACCTGCCTCTGGTTAATATTACAAATAGAAACAAAGCATATTCAGAAAACTCCTGGCTTAAGTAGGTATGTAATTTCCTAAAAACTCAGCTCATAAAACCAAGAGATTTACATTTCGGAGAGCCTAGAAGATCAACCATAATATAACTTATGTAGCTTTTTGGGGGGAAACAAATTATAGACTATATGGATTTGTAAAAAAGGAATAATTTTAACCATGTCAATCTAGAAAGAAACCCTGCTTGATTTACTCGTGCTTCTGATTTAAATGAGGATTTTGCTACTAACCTTCCTTATAAAACCACTGTATTACATCATGAATAGAAGTTTCTGCTGCAAAAGAGCATGATCCAACACCTACTGAACTAAATGGCAGTCTTTCTAATGACTTCAGTGAGAATTTCATCAAGCCTTATCTTATAAGGTATTATGGTTTACTTGGCAGTATATAAATTAGTAAGTGAGTGGGGAAGGCAAATCAGGAGCTCCATCCTTTGAGAGGACAAGGGAATAAAGACATCACATTTAAAACACATTAAAGACATCAAATTTAAAACAAATTAAAACAAACAAATACACATAATTAATCTGTGGAACTCACCATCACAAAATATGAAGGCCAATAATTAAGCAGATTTAAGAAAAGGATTAGAATTTACCTGAATAATAAGAGCATCTGCAATTATATTAGTTAAAATAAAAACATGTTTCAAAAGATAAACTATTACTTTTGAAGGTATAATATGAAAAAGGTTGTACTAGTCACTGTCAGACACAGAATACTCAGCTAGATGGACCATTGGTCCACTGGAGCATTAATTTTCAAAATATTTAAAGGATCCAACCCCAGCTGAATCAAAGACCAATTTTCAACCAACGAAGCACAGACACTGACTTCTCCTATTGCTAGGAGGAGAGGAAGTGGGTGCTCAGTACCCCTCCACCTCATTTCATCCCTTTCACCAATCCCCACCCCTGCTCCATCCCCATGCCCATCCCAGCCCTTCCCCCAAACTTCTGTCCTACTTCTTCCCCTGATTGTGTCCTGTGCTCATTCTTCCCTCTCCCTTCTGGAGCTTCCTGAATGTTGCAAATCAGCTGGGGAAGCCCTGGAAGCATGGGGGGGAGGGGAGAGCAGTAGTTGGTTAGTGGGACAACCAGCAAGTGAGAGGCACAGGGGAGAGCTTGGCTGTTGGTGATTGCTCTGCACCCACTAATTGTCCCCCATCAGTGCTCCAGCCCCAAAGCACCCATGGATCCAGCACCTATGCAACAAACCATCATAGCACCTGCCCTTCTCTATGACTATGCAGAACACAAAGCCCAAGACAAAGTACACAAGAGCTGGGGATAAATCTCTCAGTTGAGGGACCCTGACTATGGAACAATCTTCCAGAGGAGATGAGGTGAATTCCAGTCTTTAGAAAAAGTTTTATAGCATCTCTCTTTGTGAGTCTTACTTTCCACCATAAGTGGCACTCCCCCAAAAAACATCCCTTCTAATCCCTAATCTCCACCAATCAAAAAAAACCAAAAGCAACAACAAAACACAAAAATAACCACTCCACCCTGCTCCAAGCAAACTTTTGATTACAAAAAGGGAGAAATGATAGTAGGGACTTTGTTATGGCTATTGATTTGACATGAAAGGCACTCCAATATAAGGTAATGGGCAGCAGTATAAAAGAGACAGATCCAATGAACCAAAATGAAATCGTATGTTGCCAAAGCAAAGATAAACTTGCAGGTAACTGGTGTCAGTCAGAATTGGGGGACATTAGTGCAATGGTGCAGATGGAAATGCACATCTCCTATATATGCTGTGCCTGATTAAAATCATTGAGCACTAATTTCACGTACACCTTTTAAAAGTAAATGAAAAGTTTACATCTTGTTCTAAAGGAGCACTTCCAAAATTAGGAGGAAGCCTTCATTTATGCTACATGATCTATGGCCTGGTAATCAAATTGAGAGTATAATGTAAACATTTCTTAAGATAAATCGTTGAAAATAAAAGGCCTGCATTTTAGGAAGGGTCATTTGAAATAAAAGCACATTCCTCTCTCTGGCCAGATAAAGACATGGGTACTCCAGACCTGTTTCCAGAAAGAGACATAGATGGTGCATTGCTAATGTAAAGAATAAGATATAAAGGTAACTACTGGAGTCCTATTCCATGTGTAAGCCCGAAACCAATCTTCAAAATACACAGAGATGGACATTGCCTTACCTATCTCACCTGCAGGGCACAATCTTGTAGGAACTCTACATAAAATGGCAAGACTGGGAGAGGCTTGGGGAGGGGAGGGGAAGGGAGCATATCTCCCTTACTATCTTTAGCCCAGTAGTAAGTGCACTCACCTGGCATGTGGAAGACTTCAGATTCAACTCTGCACTCTGACTAATGATGAGAAGGGATTTTAAGAGGGATCTCCCACCCCTCTGCTAAATGCCTAACCGCTGGATGAGAGAGACATTCTCAATGTCCATCCTATGTAAGAACAGTCATAATGGAACAGACCAATGGTCCACAATCTCATCTTCTGACAGTGGCTAATGCCAGATGCTTCAGAGAGAATGAAGAGAACAGGTCAATCAAGTGATCCATCCCATCATCCATTCACAGCTTTTGGCCGTTAGAGGCCTGAGATGCTAAAAGCATGGGGGAGCATCCCTGACCATTTTGGCTAATAGCCAGTGATGGACTTATGCACGATGACATTTTCTAATTTTTTTAACCCAGTTATGTTTTTCGCCTTCACAACATTCCTTGGTAACGAGTTGCACAAGTTGACGGGGTGTTGTATGAAGCAGAGTACTTTCTTTTGTTTGTTTTAAACCAGCTATCCATTCATTTCATTGAGTGGGCCCTAGTTCTGGTTTTACGTGAAGGTGCACATAACATTTCCTTATTTTTTTCTCCCCATGATTCTATGGACTTCTATGATACCCAGCGCCATCTCTAGGGGACATAGGGCCTGGGGCAACATCTCCCCACCCCAGGGGCAGGGCAACCTCTACCTCCTGCCCCACCTCACCGCTTCCCCAAGTCCCACCCCTGCTCCACCTCCACTGTGCTTCTTCCTGCCCCTGTTCTGCCCCCTCTAACTTCCATTGCATTGATTCTCTGAAGCCTCCTCCCCTGAGACACGCAACCCAGGGAATTACCAGGGGTCCTGGTGCAGGGGGACAACAGGCATCACCCCCCCAACACCGCACTCACAGTGGTGGCAGGAAGCAGAGTGGCCAAGCCCCAGCCTGCTCTGCATCTCTCAGGAGAGTGGAGCACGCTTGGGCCTGGCCACAGTGTTCCGCTTCCCATTACTACAGTGAAGAGAGTGACCCTGCAGATATTTTCTGTCTTACTATCCACCTCTTTCCTAATGGTTCCTAAAATTCTGTTAGTTTTTTGACTGCAGCTGCACCTTGAACTTATATTTTCAGAAAACTAGCCACAATTACTTCAAGATTAGGGATGTTAAATTTCGATTAATCAACTAATCGAGTAGTTGATAAGGGGGCACTCGCTATCCCACTGCCTCTCTCCTCTCCTGAAATGTACACTGAACTTCATCTGCCATTTTGTTGCACACTTGCCCAGTTTACTGAGTTTCCTTTGGAAGCTCTTCACAGTCTTCTTTGGATTCATCTACCTTGAAGAATTTTTTTTATCAACTTCAAATTCTGCAACCTGGCTGTTGACCAATTTTTTTCAGGTCAGTTATGAATATGTTGAACAGTAGTGGTCTCATTGCAGATTCCTCTGGGGGTGGGGGCATGGCAATTTGCCTCTCTCCATTCAGAAAACTGACCATTTATTCTTTGTTCACTTTTTAACAATTAGTTATCCATGAGAGGACCTTGTTTTTTATCCCATGACTGCTTACTTTGCTTAAGAGCCTTTGTTGTAGCACCTTGTCAAAAGCTTTCTGAAAGTCCAAGTACTCTATATTCACTGGATCACCTTTTGTCCACATGCTTGTTGACCCCCTCAAAGAATTATAATATATTGCTGAGGCATAATTTCTTTTACAAAAGCCATGTTGACACTTCCCCCAATTAAACATGATCAATTATGTGATTGGGAATTCTGTTCTTTACTATAATTTCACCTGATATTGAATACAAAACAGAAGAGCTTAAACTAGAGAGATTGGGAGAGGTCCACATCAGAATACCCCATTGCCCAGAACTTCCAGAAGACTGTTCACCAGCATTTCAAGCCACACAGCAAAGGCATATATTGAACCATGAACAATATGCTGATGACACAAATTAATGGAGAGATAGAAAACAAACAGGGGGGAAAACTATACTGCAAAAACACCTAGAGAGAGAGAGTAAACCAGTTGGATTCATTCTTTAGAAAATAGTTAACAGAATGCCAAGAGACATAACTTTAATGTACTGTACTCAAATTAGTTCTCATAAAACAAACACACAAGTAACTTTATGTAAATAGTACTTCTGAATTCAATGACACTATTCACGAGAGTAAAATTAGCAGATGCATAAGGTGTTTGCAAGCTCAGGACTTCACCTTATAAGGTCTTTGGGACAGGGTATATCTTTTAATATGTGATTGTACAGCAACTATGGAGTTTCATACCTTCCACTCAAAATATCCCATTTTTATTCAATTAAATGGGGGAAACAGAGACATAGGGAAGAAAATCAACATTCAGATGATTTTGAATACTTCAATTTTTGGGAGTCAAGTTTGAGTCATTATAGTCCTTATTTTTAGAAGTAATTCGAGAGTAATTAGAAGTAAACAAGTAATTTGAACTGAAGTTAATGAGAAGTGTTGTTGTGCCAAGTAATCTCAATTTGACCCAAATGCTCTCAAGCTGGCTTTCCAAATAAGCAAAAACAACTCAAACTCGCTGGCCACTTTTGAAAAATAGGCTGTTTCTGGTAAGTCAACAACAAAGCTAGATATAAAAAAAATGTAAGTTGCTCTATGCAATTAGGTATCAACCTCTGACTCCTACTCACACTATTTTACTTTACAAGTAGCTCCAAACAGGACTATTCACAAGATAAAACACTACTCAAATGTAACCAAAGTATCTGCATCTGACCCTGACTTGCAAAAGCAATGCACCAGAAGTCACTACATTTTTTGTGCACTATCCTTTTAGAACTCTATCCTCTGGATTCTGTAACCTTGGCAAGAAAATGTTTTACAAATGTAAAACTTCTGCTGAAAGAGGTTTCCTCTGAACTATTTTTATTGGTCTTTTGACATCCTTAAAGCTAAGGGCACACAGAGCCTTTTTCCATCCTCCAGCACGCTCCTAAGTGCAGGCCATAACACAACAAATGATGTTAAGAGAATATTTCCTTCCCACTTTATGAACGAATGAATATTATGGTCTTTTCCTATTTTGCTTTCCTCAGAAAAAACACATACATACCAGTTGTTATTTTTCTTCTGACTTCTTTGCTGAGTTAATACACAGACTAGAAGGATTATTAAATAAGGTAGAAAATAATAAAATAATGTAGTTCATAACAACAAAACTGGTATTGCTTTGAAAAGCCTAGAATTCCAAAACAAGGCTTGTGTGTGTGACATTTATGAATAGACACTCTAAAATAAATATATAACGGGGTACATAAGTTTTCACAAAGGTTCAGATTTGCATTAGTGGCATATTTAATACTCACCCTTCTTAGAGCTACAGTATCAATTGTTCCAAGGACAACAGACTTGCTGCTATTTTTAACAAAGGCCTCAGTACAACTGTTTAGCTCATAAAATCTCACAACAGCAATAGCTTAAACCCTGCTCTGCGTGAACATGTTCTTCCCAGTTTTGCCAACCTTCCTAGACAATGAATGTTTTTTCAAAATCCCATGATACTCTAAAGAGGTTACTAACAAGGGGCAGACATGTCAAATTTGTTACAGATCTGGCCTGTTTTCAAGGCTTCCAAAATGCAGCTGATACAACTAATGCATCAGCTATGCCTGACCTGTAGGTATTTCTGGAAATGACAAATGACATCTTATGAAGGTTCAATAACTGTGACCTGATAATTCATGAAGATACTAACACATTCTTTCATAAACATGTTCACATAAAGATGTAAATGCATGCTGTCCCAAGTAAACCCACATTGAGACTGACTGACACCCATTCTACTCACTCACACACATGCAACTTATTTCTGTCAAGGGATTACTTATTAAGAGTGAACTCTTTGAAACACTCACATAGGAAAACAACTTTGCTACCAAAGTCCAGCACCACCAGTTCTCAAACATCTTCCATTGCACTTCTCAAAAACTTTTAAGGGGACCTTATGTATAATGTGCAGAATAAAACTAATGAAAACAGGCATACTTTGTGTTTTATTCCTTTAGGAGGGGATTTTAAAAGGCACATGGGAAAATTAGGCTCTCGACTTTCAATAGGAGTTAGGTTCCTTTATCCCGTTTGTGTCTTTGGAAATCTCTTCTTTATACTACACATTTAAATACATAATCACAAAGGAATTTTTCATTTTTGTAGGCCAGTTATTTCTAAAACATGTCATTTCTAGACATTAGGGATAATGACAGTGGTGAGGTCTGGGGTGTCTTTTCCTAAACAGGTGAACTTCAGAGATATTCCTAAATCAGGCAGAAGGCAAGTTTGATTTAGATAAGAGTATCATTCAGTCTACAGTCTTGTTGAGTAAAACAATGACACGTGACTAAGTAGATTAGTACTACTTTTATCCTCTCTGTTTCTGATTTGCAAAACTCCTCTCCTACACAATCAGGATTCAACAACTTTCACAGGATAAGGTGTCTGTGGTGTGTTCGTCTTCACCTCCATCACAAGAATGGCCAAAAAACTTGGTAATATCTATCCTTATGATTCACTATTTGACAGGAAGAGTCACATAATTGCTTCACTGCACTGTACAACACTAGAATATTTTATAAGGAGTACAGTGGACACTAGCTGAGCCTAAGTCTTGCTGCACAATCCCTTCCTTCAGAAAACAGATTTAGGACAGAGCTACACTAGAAGTTCTGTATCAGCATAGCTGCACCAATATAGCTGCACAACCAAAGATGATCTCTCATGTCCAGATAATTAATCCACTTCCATGACACTAGGAGCAGCACACAGTTTACTGTAATTTGTGTCTCGCCAGGGGTTGGCTTTTTCACAGTTACACTAGATCGATTTAAACAGTAGTGCAGACCTGCTCTTAGTTCCTTGCACTCCCCCCCCCCCCTCAGGTTTTCCATCTTTTTTTTATTTGTGCATCTCCAACAGACTTCAAATGTAGATATAGACCTGCTTGGAAATCTGAGACATTATGTGAGGACCCCCCAGGGGCCTATTGTAACAACCACCTTTCAGACCACCATAGTCTGAGGACACCCCCCCCCCCCGGGGTGGGGGGTTCTACGGAACACAGACTGAAAACCAATGTTCTAGCACTAGCAACCAGAGACCTGGAATCAGTCTTGAACAGCAATCCCTTCCTCTACAACAGCCCCCCTCCTCCTGCTGGAAGAGAAAAATACCCGCGTCTCCGTCTCCAGCCATACACCACCACAAAACAGCCCCCTGTTTCTACCTAAGGTCTAACATCACTGCAATCAGCACATGTTCCACCGCTAGGAACCCGGACAGCAGCAGCCCTGGCCATGCCTCTGATCACATCCGCAGCTGGTCTGCGTGTGTGTGCTCCTGACCCCCTCCAGCCCCAGTTCCCTACTTCCCCAGCCAGAGAGGGAGTTGACTCCCCCCCCCCTCCACAACCACGGCGGGATCGTCTCAAAGTGCCCCTTTCCCTCCCCAATGCTGAGCGACTCAATCCCCACCCACAGTAGCGTAGGGCCAGTTCCTAGCACCCCCTCCCCCGGGCTGGGGCAGGTTTCTAAGTGCCGCCACAGGGCTGGGATGGTTTCTAGCACCGCTCCCCCTCGACCACGGTACCTTATGCGGGGCTCTGAGCAGGCGGTGCACCCCGGCCAGCTGGGTGATGAGCGCGATGTCCTCCCTGAAGGTGTAGAGAGGGGGCCGGGTGGGCTCCGGGAAGTTGGTGCTATTGAAGGGGTCGGTGTCATCTAAGAACTGCACCCTGCAGACCAGCGTGGCCATGGTGCATCCATGCACAACACGGCGGCGGCGGCGGCAAAGCGAGGGGTGGGGGAGGCCGGGCAGGAGGCGCCCCCTCCTCCCGGAGCAAGAACTAAAAGTTGGAGCCCAGCAGCGGGGCTATCGCGAGCCGCCCGCCGCGGCAGGTTGGCGGAGATCAGGCTCGTCTCCCGGCGAGGCTGCAAAGCGAGGGGGGGGGGGGGTGCCGCAGGAGAAGCACCGGCCGCAAGATGCACGCAGCCCGGCTGCTTCCGAGCGCTAGCACGCGGGGCTCATCGCCCCCTCCCCGCCCGGCTCCACACGCTGCGGCCGCCAGTCAGGCAAGGGTAGGGCAGAGCCCCGGGGCGGAGCGGCCGGCGGGCGAAGTGCGCGGGCAGCCGGAGAGCAGCGGCGCAGGCAGCTGCTCCCCCATGCTCCGCCTGAGCCGCTGCACCGAGCCGGGGCTGCTGCCTGTGGGAAACCCTGGCCGGGTTAGTCCTCAGCCGAGCTCAGCCGGAGCCGCAGGGCAGCAGGCGCCCCCCAGCGGGCGCAGGGAGGAGCGACACCCGGCCGCTACATTCCCCTGCTTGGGGAGAAAGGCAGGCGCCTGTCCCAGTCAGGGACACTGGGGCGAGGGACACCCGGGCCGTCAGGATTTCCCGCCTACAGGAGGGCAGAGAGGGGGAAACTCCCGGCCTCCTTTTCCCCGGAGAGCTCAGCAGGATGAAAAGCCCCCGGCTGAGGGAACAACACGCCTCCTGCCCCATCTCTCTAGGAGTGGAAGAGCCTCACCCAGGGTATGTCTACACTACCCCGCTAGTTCGAACTAGCGGGGTAATGTATGCATACCGCACTTGCTAATGAAGCCCGGGATTTGAATTTCCCGGGCTTCATTAGCATAAGCGGGGAGCCGCCATTTTTAAATCCCCGCTGCTTCGAACCCCGTGTAGCGCGGCTACACGGGGCTCGAACTAGGTAGTTCGGACTAGGGTGCCTATTCCGAACTACCGGTACACCTCGTTTCACGAGGAGTACCGGTAGTTCGGAATAGGACCCTAGTCCGAACTACCTAGTTCGAGCCCCGTGTAGCCGCGCTACACGGGGTTCGAAGCAGCGGGGATTTAAAAATGGCGGCTCCCCGCTTATGCTAATGAAGCCCGGGAAATTCAAATCCCGGGCTTCATTAGCAAGTGCGGTATGCATACATTACCCCGCTAGTTCGAACTAGCGGGGTAGTGTAGACATACCCCCAGGGATGCCGCACACTGTGGCAAATGAAAGAAAAGCATTCCACCCCCCTCCCCCCACTACTCCTAAGGAAAGGGAGAGAAAGGGACCCCACCCCCCAGAGACCATGTCCAGCAACCCCAAATCATCAGGGCTGGGAAAACTGGGGGGAGAGGGGAAGAGAGAGACCCCCTCTTGGAGAACCTTCAGGGGAGTGAGAAAGAGACCATTTCACCACACCCAAATCTCCAGGCGGACCTTGACAATCTCCTTGTCATCCCTCTCCTGGCACCACCTACCTATCAATCTAGAGGTGAGGCGGATTAAGGCAATCCACTGCCCCAGGCACAGTACAACATGTCTGGTTGGTATAGCAGTGGGCGCCAGTGCCACACAGGAGCCATCTACTGGGAAACAAATTATTTAAAAAAAAACCATATTTTGCTGCTTTCTGTTACTTAAAATAACCTGTGCTGCTGCTTAAAATCTTTAGCATAACATTTATTAAATGAAGGGAATTTAAAATAAAGTCAGGGAGTTGGCCTAAACAGAATGTAATACAAAGAATCAACATTTGGATGACTTTTTTTCTTGTTTATATAAAGCCCATGTTTATATGTTTTTTTAATCAATGCTCTTTTTTTTCCTACACAGAAAAAATAAAAGGGCACACTTATGTATTTCTTTGCCTTTCCCCCTAATACCTGCACCAGAAAATATCCACAGAAAAGAAAATTTCCATCATGGTCAGAGTATAGAAAGGCCCCAGATTTCTGGCATCACTTAGTGCGTTGCAGAATAAGGGCAAATCTATGCTGTGCTTTTCACTCATGAGAAGAAAAATGGGCTGGTGGTTATGGCAGTAGCATAGGCAGTGAGATGCTTGAGTTTGGTTCCTAAGTTCCTGACAGTGCCACAGTCTGTCCCTATCTTTTATACAGTACTAGGGTAGGGGTGAGGAACCTCCTGCCCATTGCGGGTGTGTGAACTGGATGCCAATGCTTGGAGACTTGACACCAGATTGGAGCATGAACAATACCTCACCCTAGCCCACCTGGAGGTGGGAGGAGAAGGAGAAAGCCCTGAGCTCCACCAGATTGGATCTAAGTAAGGCAGGGGCCAGATCCAGCCCATAGATTGTAGATGCCTTCCTCCCCCCCCCCCCCCCAATCAGGATGTTCCCAGAGGAAATCTCTAGTTAATGCTTTGGGCAGGGGGGCTGGACTCGACCTTCTGAGGTCTCTTCCAGCCTTAGGATTATATCATTCTATGAATGGGGCTCTGGCAACCATACTCCCATCATGCATTTGCAAGAGAGAGTTAAGCAATATGTTACCCTAATGCAATCATGCATTACCTCTTTTGATTTCAGAGAGAATTGCTGAAATACATGGTGTTTCCACCTTTAATGCACTTTCATGCATTTGAATGTAATAGGCATTCAAAACCATACAGAAGACATGAAAAAGTTAATGATGATGAAAATATTCATGTTGCTGCTATATAATCAATAAAGTTTTCTGACAAAGTATATCTATTGCAGGTTTGACTACTTGAGAAAGGAACATAGGAACAGCTGGTGGAAATCTGATGTTTATTTATAAGACACTCAGATAAAGAGATATGTAAGTGCATGGAATGAACATGCATACTTAGTTGAATTTGTGTTACCATCAAGTTGTGGAGGGAGGAGTTAAGGATTGTCAGTGTTTACTATCCTGATGACAGTGCAACTGATAAAGAAAATCTTGTGATAACACTGGAAAACTGTAGCCAAACAATTATGTGTGGAGATTTCAATACCAATAGTGAAAGTTTTGGAGAACAAAATGATTGATTTCAATGGAACTTTGCTAGAGGACTTTATCACTGACCATGATTTAGTTGTCTTGAATAATGGCACCGTAATATACACATTCAGATCATATGGCACATAAATGACGTTAGATGTAACTCTGGTGAGCAGCAGCATGTCCATGAGCTGTGAATGGAATGTATTTCAGGATGTTGGAAGTGACTATCAATCAATAAGCACTTGTTGGGATAGGAAGACTGAGCTCTCTGTTAAGAAGTGGAACTTTCATAAGATAGACTCACCGTATTTCATAGGTACACTTGAGAATAATATTTCTCTAACACCTATGAAACGTAACATTGATGAAGATCTTACAGCTTTATTAATTTGCTATGCAACAAACAATCAGCAAAAAAAAATCTCAAAAAGGAAGAGGAAGAAATGGGTTTCACAGTATATTGTTACTGACATAAAAATCATATTAAAGAAAGATATTGTGTTTGATCCAAGACTGAACAGAACCTCAGAGATGAAGAGTCTAGACAAAAATAGAACAGTCTCAAAAAAGGTAAAGTTTTGGGAAGAGACGTGGGAAAGGCTAGATCCTCACAGATGAAAAAGACATTTATGAATGATACTGAAGTGAATTGAGCACAGACAGACTGAGGCTTGCAATTTTAAAATACACTACTACAGTAAAACTCTGATGGTCTGGCATCTAATGGTCCGGCACTCCTGATGGTCCGGCACCATCAGGAATCCAGAAGTGCTCTGGGCAGCCGGACCATTGGAGCTGCTCTGCCCCTAGCTTCCCGGATTCAGCCGCTGCTAAAACTGACCAGTGGCTGAATAGGGAAAGCCGGGGGCAGAGCAGCTGGAGTGCTGCCGGGTAGGTCCCGTAGCTCTGCCTCTCGGGTCTGCGGAACCAACCCGGCAGCACCTCAGCTGTCCCCAATTCAGCCGCTGCTGAAACTGACCAGCGGCTGACTACAGGAAGCCCGAGGCAGAGCTGCTCTGCCCCGGGCTTCCTGGAATCAGCCCCTGATCAGTTTCAGCAGCGGCTGACTTGGGGACACCTGGGACAGAGCAGCTGGGGTGCTGCCAGGTTGGTCCCCGCAGCACCAAGGTGCGGCGCTACTGGACCAACCCCGCAGCGCCTCAGCTGCTCTGTCCCAGGTGTCCCGATTCAGCTGCTGTTGAAACTGACCAGCGTCTGACTCCGGGAAGCCCGGGACAGAGCAGCTCTGCCTCGGGCTTCCTGGAGTCAGCCGCTGATCAGCTCCTTGGCGCTGTGGGACCAACCCGGCAGCCTCCCAGCTGCTCTTCCCCGGGCATCCTGATTCAGCCGCTGCTGAAACTGACCAGCGGCTGACTCCAGGAAGCACGGGGCAGAGCAGCTTTGCCTCGGGCTTCCTGGAGTCAGCCGCTGATCAGTTTCAGCAGCGGCTGACTTGGGGACACCTGGGGCAGAGCAGCTGGGGGGCTGCCGGGTTGGTCCAGTAGCACCGAGGAGCTGATCAGCGGCTGACTCCAGGAAGCCCGAGGCAGAGGATCCTACTGAGTATCTTGTATTAGAAAGATCTCTCACACACTTTTCTTGAGAATTGTTTGTGTTTGTGTTTTGGGAATTGTCTGCAGTAGAAAAGCTTGAATGCAAGTGCCCTGGGCTAGACCTAATCTATGGCCATATGATAAAGCAATTTGTGAAGAAGGTGGTTGGACATGATGAACTGTGCATAAGGTACCTAATCAGTGGAAGTTAGCAATTAGTGTTTTTCTTAAGTCTAGCAAGACGTCTTCTCACTATCAGCCTCTAAATACCAGCCTTTAAATTCCATCTTTTCAAGATAATAGATGGAATGGTACAGTCAAGCCTTCCACCATTTCTTTTTACAAGGGAATATCGAACCTACTCAAATAGCATACAAACACTTGCATTCAATTACACACCCCATAGTGACCTTCTGTCAATCTATTATTGCAAGATTCCAACAAGAGCCAGAATAGTGATCAACAGAAATCTTTTTGAATCTCAGAGCAACATTTGATAGAGTCATATGATAAGCACTGAGTGAAACTCAGATGGGAATCTATGGTCAAATGCCCCCTTGGCTAAGAGACTTCTTATTGTACATGGACAGATCAGTAAGAGTAAATGATTCTTTATCAAAGACAGGACTTCTTAGGGTGGGAGTTCTCAGGGCTCAGTTTTAGTACTCTTTGTTTCCTGGTGTATTCCTCTGGATTGCTAGACCATTTGAAATCATCTGTATATATGGACGCATTCTATAATGTGTTTCATATCATGGGTTATGAAATAGATGGATTGGCAAATAAATGGAATAAGGACTTGGAAATTGTAGCAAAGTGGGCAAAGATACAAATTCTAGCTGAACCTAGCAAAAATAAAATCCACCTACTTTTGTAGGAGATCCAATCTGAGTCTGAAACTGACATTAGATGGAAAAGGCATTAGATGGAGAAGGAATGACCTTGGAAATGGAGCTAGGGTTTGGACCATCAGAAATCAGTAGATCTGAAAGATGACAGCCAAAGCAAAGGAGAGATTGAATCTTCTATCATGTATTGCTCTTGAGGTTCATGTTACAGGACACTGAGCAAAACATACTGCTCAATAAATAGTTTGTTCAATATTTGAATATGCTTTGCCTGTCTGTTCACATACTGCTCCAAATAATCTTGCTAAGATCAACAGCGTGCAGTCATTTTCAGTTCATGCAATAACTGGAGCTCTAGGATCCACCCCAGTATCAATCTGTGAAGAGAGTCTAATGTTTGACTTCTTGAGAACTGTAGAAAAGAATAGCTAATTTAGTATGGAAATTGTATTTGTTCCCTACCTGAATGTCATTATTGTTCAGAACTGTTCAGATACTAGAAAACCAAATCAAGGGTGAAAAGGTGGTCTTGTGTTGAAAGAAGTAGAAAGGTTAGTGAAGAAATGGAAGCACTTGATTATATTCGGAAGGTAGTATGCATGAAGATATATGTATGCACAGTAATTCCACCACATGAACCTGTTTGTTTTTAGTAAACATTGGTCCTTTTTTGGAACCTTGTTTATAGAAACAAATGGACTTGACTACACCAAAGGAAACTGTAGAAAAGATCACCCAACAGTGTAAGTCACAAAGTGAATGGATTCATATGTTACAGTGAGGTTCATCAGAGAAAAGGTGGTTGTGCTGTCTTCATCCAGTAGCCTAAGGGAGGGAGTATAAGAAAAAAGCTCTAATTCAGGATATATCAAGACAAACTGAAAGCTATTCTCAATGTGCTGCAAGAAATAAACAGAGCAGAAATAAAGGTAGATGTGATGTTTGTTGACTTGCAGGCCGTGATCCTCAGAAGAAACCAGAACACTATCAACAATGCAGTTCATAAGGAGGACTGGAGAGTTGGCAAGTGAAGCAATAAATTGACTTCTCAAAAGATTCTGTCACACATTGATATATACTGGAGTGAAATAGCTGATGACCTGGCAAAAACAGGAAGACTGGAATTCAGGTTGGAATGACAACAACTGAGGATCAATGTTCCCTCTAATCTTTCCATCCATGTGCAGAATAATTTTTTTCACATGCTCCAAGGCATGTGAGAATAAATAGAACCAGTAGAAACAAAAACCTATCTCTGCTAGTCAGCTGGGCAGCATTTTAATCTCTCCTGAGTGGCTACACAAACACACAGCTTTCAGAGAACAATACTTGAGGATATTCTCACTCTATCAAGGGAAATAATAGCTGAAATAAAAAGTCAAAAAGAGAAAAGATCCTCTTATTGATATAAAAGCATCTCGGTAAATAACATCTACTGCTCTGAGATTACAGACGGGGCACATTGTAAAAATGGAAATCCTTAATGATGAATCCAAGGTATCTCCACTCTGCAAAATCTTAGGAGAAGACCGTACTTTACAGCTGTGAAACTTTTCAACCTGGACTTCTTGGATCAAGCAATTATAAAAGAACCTGAATGAGTTATGAGAAGCTGAATTTTATTTTCAAACTTCCTAGGTTGATATTACTATGAGACAAGAACACCAGCACAGGCTTCCTGTATGACTTTGGGCAAGTCACATAATCTCTCTCTGCTTCAGTTGCTATTATCTCATCTGTGAAATGGGATAATAGCACTGTGTGGCCTGGCAGAGGTGTTGTGACAATAAATACTTTAATGATTGTGACACACTTTCAGATCTACTGATGAAAAGCTCCATATGAGAGAGACAGATTAATGGCCCAAGAAATAGCACCATGAAAGCAAAACAACATATGGGCTAAACACTTTTTGAAGCATGGAGCATCCTAGTATCTTGGGAATTGTCTTCCCTTCCAAAGTGTGCTATGACCCACTGTGACGTAGTGGGGGTACCTTGCTAGGGCTGTGGCGACCTCTGCTGTCTGTAGCAAGACCCAGCAGGGAAAAGGGTGAGTCATTATGCAAAGGGGGCTCCAAACCTGTCCGACCAGCTACCCCCCATGGGGAGAAACAAAGGAAGGTAGTTTCTGTCTGGGATCATGGAGGAGACAGCCTAGGAAAGGGGCTGGAATTTAGGGGCCCAGTATCCCCCATATCAAGGGGGCATGAGGCATCCTAGGCCTGCCCTGTAACCAAATTACATCTGTGCTGTGCTGTATCCTGGAGAAGCAATAAACTCCCTCTGTTCTACTGGCTGGTGGAGTCCGTTCATGCCATTACGGGGGTGCAGGAGTCGGGGGAACCCCAATGCGTCGTCACACCCACACACCCCTCCATCAGCATAGTCAGCTTATTGGACATGCCACTATTTTTGCTGTGGTCTGTGGCTGTAAATGATACATCCTCTTACACTTTGTGGGGGTACAATAAAGCATTATAATGTCATGTTGAAAGAGTCAGCATTATGTTGTGTGGGATTTTCCACCAGAAATGATGTGGACAAGTGAGCATGACACCTAGACCATATTGTTTAACTCAAAGGTATGTTTTCAGCACAAAGTGATTACTAGGGACTTTTGTCAGCTCAGGGATAGAAGAATCATGTCACATCAGTTCTTTTTCATTTCTTTCATGATTATGAGGGCCAAATTTTCATTATTAATTTATATTTATTCAATTTAATTGCACGAGGAGTAACAGTTAATTCAAGGGAAGGGTTTTGGATTGGACTACCATGTCTACATGCGGCGAGTTAATTCGAGCTACCGGCTTTTTAAAATGGCGACCGGCCATGAATATGCTAATCAAGTGTGGGATATTTAAATTAGCAACTTGGTTATGCTTCATTTGCCTCTCTAGTTCGAACTGGGGGCAAGTGTAGACATACCCTCAGAGATTATCAAAACTGGAAGAAATTAATTACTTTCATTTCTCTCTACTCTGTCTTACTTTCAGAGTCTCATGCTATAATGGGTAATCCCTTCTCTCTATGTCTATAAAAAGTTTTTCCTGCCTGGTGACAGTATGATGTCATCACGCTCTCATGCTCTCTGGGGGAGTGTCTACACAGCACCGTAACTTGAAATAAGAGACAAAAATTGTGTATCGTATTTCAATGCTAGTTCAAAATAGCTTATTTCATCACTTG
Source organism: Pelodiscus sinensis (assembly GCF_052426305.1). Lineage (NCBI taxonomy): Eukaryota > Metazoa > Chordata > Testudines > Trionychidae > Pelodiscus > Pelodiscus sinensis. The sequence goes on from NC_143053.1 coordinate 155,538,090, forward strand.
GCACTGTCTACAAAGCGCCAAATTTCAAAATTAAGCACTATTTCAAAACATCCCTTACTCCTCGTAGAATGAGGTTTACAGGGACCTTGGAAAAGCGAGCCCAAAACTATGGGCTTGCTGTAAAGATGCAGGATAGCTATTTCGGGATATTCCGGTATCCTGAAATAGTGTTGCAGTATAGATGTCATCATACCCTCAAGCTCTCTGGCCCCAAAAGCTGCCAGAGAGAGGGGGGTTGGCAAGCGTGAGCAGCGGTCGCAGCTCCCTACTGTTTATAAAGGAACAAAATATGGTTTGATTTTAATAATTAAAGGTCACAAAACATTTCTATCATACTAAGTTCTGTAAGACTTTTTAATTAAATCAGTTCTAATTTTGAGAATTAAACTACATAACTATCACTTCAAAGGGACACTGTTAACTTACAGTTCATATGATGTAAACAAACATTCTTCTATGCCTTTTTTACTACTGAATATAAGATAATGTTAAGAATTCAGTTTACTTGTTCCTATTTATGTTCTTATTTACATTGTGTATTTCTGTACTGGTGCATAGTGAAAAAATCAAGTCACATTTACATTTTTGTGATAGTTTATTTAAACATTATTTAAATTGGATTTTTAGCTTGTGTTAAGTTTTCACAAAATCCAAGACTGTTATACATTTACTTTTAATTTATAGTCAGTTAGATTTTTCGAGATTGAGCCCTTCGTTATGTAAATAAACTTTACACCCACACAGTGCTATTTAATAAGAGAAAGAAATAAGGTTTGCATATTACATAAAGCATACAAGGATGTCTTGATATCCTGGGGATCTCAAACTCAGTCAATTAAATTAAGAGAGGAGTTCTGTACTGGGTGTGTCTCTGATCCATTTTCAGGGAGTCCAATAATTATGATTTTTGAAATGTAAAGTTAGGGATCTAAATGTAAAACACCAAATTGAATTTTTAGGCACTAAAAATACATGTTTTCTGTGAAGAAAAAATAAAAGGCAACTGTGGACCACAGTATTTGGCAACCTCCTCATTACATAAGGAAATGCAGACAGAAAGCAGCATACCAGGCATTCCAGAAATAGACAAAGTTGTCACACTCTATCTCCTGTCCCAGTCATAATAAGGCCATTTAATACCTCTCCTGAGAACATACATTGAAATCAATACCCAACTCATGAGCAGCCTCAAAATAACAAACTTTGCATGTGATAAAAAAAAAAAAGTCTAGTTTTCTGTTTCAAGCTACCAATTTCTTTAGGAATGAAAAATAATTTAAGAGTTTCCAATTAAGACTGGTATGGTCTTCTTTACTCATCTCATTGTAGATCTTTTAAAAAATACATTATTGCAGGATAGTGTGTCAAACTTGACTTTGAATTTCATTATTGTTGAAACCCGAAATGTTAAAATAACAGTTTTTTGTCTTTAATTTCCTCTTTTTTATTAAAATATATTTGATAGAAAGTTACTTAGAAGCATATTCTTTACCCAAAGAACTACGTGGACTCCACTGAAATATATATTTAAGCATTTTCTTGAAAAACAACTATTAGATATCTAAGCAATTGGAATAGCTCCATAAGAATATTAGATTTTCCTGTATGTCACATCAATCTATATCTAGAATGCAATGTCAGCCTAGTAAAAATAGTCCTGAAGTTACAGTATGAGTATGTGAAATGGCCAGTTTTTAAAAACTTTTTAATCTCAATTTTTTCATACAAATTAATTGGACAAAGTAAAAATAAACTGCATGTCAAATTTTATTTTTCAACTTGATGCCAGTTTAGTTTTAGGAGAACAAAAGCAATTTAAACTGCCCTGTTTTATTTATGTAACGTTAATATAGCTAAAGATAACAAGCCATTCTTTTTTACATTATAATAAAAATGGGATTATAAACCACTGGAAATAGCACATTATAATGGAAGTGCTGACAGAACCCTTATAGTAATGATGGGAACTATATTTCTGTTTTATGTACACTTCGATCTGTAAATAAACTTAAATCACATTTAGTAAAGCAATGATAATGATATAACAATATATAACAGTGTGGAGTTTAATGGAGTCTACAAACCCCATGCTCAACATAGACGGGTGGGAGAAGAGGAAAGTCTCCTGATTACAAACAAGCATCTTGGCCACTACCCCAGACACAACTGCCATAGGGGCCAGTCATGGAGGCAGGCACCCACAACTTCAACCAACAGAGGAAAACTGACTCCTGAGCCATTCTTTTTAGGTGGCAAATCTGGAGATCTGTCTCTGATTGAGGTGTCTATAGGGGAGGTTTTGGAACAAACTGACAAATACTAAGCAGTCACCAGACCAGATGGTATTCACTGAAGAGTTCTGAAGGAACTCAGTTATGAAATTGGAAAACTATTAATGTAACCTACAGCTTAAATTAGCCTCTGTACCAGATGACTGTTAGATATATAATGTAATGCTGATTTTTAAAAAAGGGTCCAGAGTATAGCTTGGTAATTACTGGCAGATAAGCCTAACTTCCATAAGAAGCAAATTAATTGAAACTATAGTAAATAACTAAATTAGCAGACACATAGATGAATGCAATTTTTTATGAAAGTCAGCATGTCTTCTCTAAAGAGAAATCATGCTTCTATAATCTATTACAATTCTTTGAGGGAATCAACAAACATGTGAACAAGAGTTATCAGTGGACATAATGCACTTGGACTTTCGGAAAACCCTTGACAAGGTCCTACGACAAAGGCTTTTAAGCAAAGTAAGGAGGCCTGCTATAAAAGGAAAGGGCTTATCATGGATTAGTAACTGATTAAAAGACAAGAAACAAATAGGAATAAATGGTTAATTTTTAGAATGGAGAGAGACCATCAGGGATCTGTACTCGGACCAATACTGTTCATCATAGAATCATAGAATTATATTATTTTATTTTGACCTTTGCATTTCATAACATATTAGGGAATGCATTGAATATATTTTGTAAATGGCAATTAAGTCTTGCTAATATAAGACTTCACTATCGTTTTGGGTTATTCAAATGTTCCTGGGAGATGGAAAGAGACTGCCAATTTTAGTGTACATATTTTCTGTGGTGTGCATATTAGTGCAGGGCCGACTTATCCATTAGGCACAGTATGCACAGTGCCTAGGGCCCACGATACTTTTAGGGGCCCACAAAAATGTTTTAATTTCTTTTAAAATCAGAAGAAAAAAAAGGAACTTTTAGGGTCGAAGAAAATGTTTTAATTTTTTTCTCACATCAGAAAAAAATGCCTAAAACAGAAAAAAAATAAAATGTTGAAGTATTTAAAGTTATATCAAAAATAATTTTTAATATTGATATTATTATGGTGGGAGGGGCCCACGAAGGCAAAAGTGCCTAGGGCCCACAAAAGTCATAATGCGGCCCTGTATCAGTGATATGAGAATTAAAAAAAGCTTTTGCTGTTTTCTGCATGTAAATTACATTTTCAGGAGCTGTTTTAACTTTCTTTAAAATCTTATTGTTTTAAACCGAAGGGTTTATGTTTCACACTGCTTTCTGCAGAAAGTTTCCATCATTAAAGAGCTAACCCATGGGCCATTTAATTAAAATGGTAGTAAAGTAACATGCAACCAGAAATGCTTTTAAAGGTCAGTTATCTTTTGACTTTCTCAGTTCAAGCAGTAATAGAAATAGAGGCCAAATTGCAGAATGGCCAGGAGTATCCTAAAAAAAGAACACCTTAGGAATGTGGTATTTATTTGCTGGTACTCTACTTAATTAAGAGATTCTGCAATATTATTCATTATACAATTTGTATTTAATGTATGTTTTACTATGAACAAGCCTTAACTTGTAAAAAAAATAGCAAGTTTTGGTTTCAAATTCAAGTGTGTGAAATTATCTCTAATTTGTATTTTACCATAAAAAGTAACCTACTGAATTAATAAACTTTGCTTGCATATTATTACCATGACAACAACTAACCATAATAATACTGAACTTTGCCTTAGTGACATGTATTTTAAACTTCACTGCGGAAGAGATAAACACCTTGTAATGTGATAATGGATTTCCACTTTGCATTGTATATAATACCCACGTGCAAATTGAGCTAGAAAATATGCCCGTTAAAATAAACATTTTCAAACTGATAACTATTTATGGAGGGGAGTGGAAGAAAAGAGGCTTAAACATTGGCTTTAATTACACTTGTTATGGCTAAATGAGTTTCTGTGAACATTTAGGGTTTGCTTTCACTAGACTTTTGTGAGTCAAGTTAATTGACTGTCAATTAACACAAAGTACTTACCATGTTTTTAACAGTAAACCTGGTCACGTCCAACATATTTATTCCAGACTGGAATAAAAAATAAATATTTGTAGCCCGGAACAAGCATGTGGGCATTATCCATACTACCTTTAAACATATTAAGTAACTCTAGTTAATTGGCTATCAGCTAACTTGAGGTAAAAAGACCCATGTAGATATACATACTGTCAGGGCAAAACTGGTAGGGATTAATTGTCAAAACACAAGAACACAGAAATTCACCCAGGCCAATTGAACATCAAGTGTGAAGCAGAGGTCGCCAGTATCACTTGCTTCAAAGTGTTAGGAATCCTATTGAAAGCAGTAATGGGACAACATGTCTCCAAGGACAATTCATTTTATTAAACCCTACTATTTAGAATTTGATTTAGGCTCTGAATCATGAATGTTTGTATCCCTGGCTTTTGATCCCTTTTTATATTTTAAAGTTCACTGCTATAGTTCTAGGTGTTCTTTATGTAAATATCCAATGCTTTTTTGACTCCCTCTAAATTCAGGTCTCAATGGCAAGTTGTAGCAAAGAAATCCACAGGCTAACTGAACATTTTATTAGAGAAATTCTTTTCTCAATTGGGAATTATCCAATTTCAGTTTCCTTAAACTGAAAGTTAGATAATGGTGCTTGCATTATCAGACTATTACAGGAACACTTCCTTTTCTTCCCTTTAATACATTCATTATTTGGAATATTTTTATCAGGTCCCTCTTATTCATCTCCTTTCTAACTCTATACATGTTTATTGTTTTCTTCCTCTTCATTTGGAAGATTTTCCATGCCTCCCTATTTCTGATGCTCCTCTTCTGTTATCTCTTTAGTTTTTTTTAGATCGAAGGATTGAAACTTTAACTAAATGAAGGCACTCCTGTCATGTGTAGAATGCTATTGTTAATTTGTTCTGTTTTATTCTCCATCCTCATGCAGCCTCACATTTTGTTTGCATTTTGGACCACTTAGATATACAGAGCACAGGTCCCATTTAGCTGTCCACTCTAATAACAACATCTTTTTCCTGAGCTGATACAGTTAAATTCAGAATCCAGTATGTAAGTACAACAGATGCACACTGATTCCCCAAATATATAGCAGATAACTTCAAATATGCAGTGTTTCTGTATAAATCATCGGAGAGACAACTTACGTCATTTCTCTTGTGTAAATCAAAATACATGTAAATCCCTCCACAAATACCTGCATGCATAGACAAAAAAGGAATTTGGACATAACTATGCTTGTGGGAGCAGTAAAGATGTCTCTCTCATGGACTCCAGAAGGCTGTTTTGAAGTTTGGCGACCTTCTGAACAGTCCTTATTAGGACTCTCCGTTGAAATCACAGACTCCAGAGCTGAGTGAGATGAGAGTCCTGTTGTCTTTGGGCCAATCAGTTCTTTTCCTTTGCTCTCTCCCACACAGCTGATTCTCTGTATTGAAGTTAGGTTACATTTCTGAGTATCTCAGTGAGTGTTTGAGCTCTTGGAAAACTTCCTTGTATGTTTTCCTTTGGGCACAGTAGAAGGGACAAACTCCAAGAGGTATATACAAGTTTCCTGTGTGAGGCAGCCTATTTTACTTGCCGTAGTCACTGGGACTGATGCTTGGATCTATGCAGATTTACTCCTCATCTTGCTGATTATGAAGCTGATCTTCAATTCATTTTTGCTCCTTTTGATTTGGTACTGACTAAGCAGTGGAGGAATCAGTACAGGCCTCTCCTAGAAATGTTCTTATAGCTCCATTTGAACTTTTACAAATAAAAGGAAAAAGGGGAAAGTTCACATCTCTCCCCTTCTTTCTTCTAAAACTCCTGCAGTGCCAGATGGACTGAACAAATGGTCTATTCTGAAACAATACATTTTTCGGCTTTTATCTATAGCAGGAAATTGTATAAGGTCAACTTCACTAATTTTTCAGTCCTGAGTCCAGATACAGCATCAAAAACGTCGTGATATGCTCACAAAAGTAATGATCTACAAACCTACACTGTAGACATTTTGTTCACATCAGAAGTCCCACTGACATTAATGGGACCACCATGTGCTTAACATGTGGATAAGTGGTTGCAGATTGGGTTTTAATGATACCCAGATTAGTCTGCTTACAAGAAAGAGTGACATCAAGAAATAATAAATGTTAGATATTGGCCATACAACGTTCATCTATACTGAAGAAGATGTCAATTTTGTAAGAAACAGCTAGTGATTATCCTACTGCAATAGCAATTTAACTATGGAGAATCAAATCCTCAAAGAAGAAATGTATCAGTATTGTGCAATTCCTAAAAACATCTCTGGGTAGAGGATTGAATAATAATATTATATAGAGATGGCCACTGACTTCTTAGATCAAGAGACCAGTGTTCCCTATTAGCAGTGTGATTCTATGGCTGCTCACATGCTACCCAGCTGTTTAGCAGAGTACCCATAGCTAGGTTTTGTGTTCCTATTGGTGGTGCACAGTCACACATACCTCATAGCACATAAAAATCATTCCACACATGGTGGAAAATATCTGCACATAGATAAAAAAAAGATAAGAGGAAACGTTGCAAGAGACCCTTTCACCCCTTTAACAGTTTGTTGGTGTTCATTCTTCCTCAATTTACAAAACAAAACAAAAACAGTCAGAAACATCTATTTACAATTCTGATGAACTATACCTAACTGCAACAATGAATTCACTATGAGCTCTAAAACAAGATACAGAAATAATCTGATAATAATTTAGAATGATTTAGCGAGGGTTGTTCTCTTTCCTGGTGAAAAGACAGAAAGAACCTTTAGGGATTTTTAAAATATTCTTTCATCAGAATGTTGTTTGTATCAGAATACTTCCTTCTACTAGTTATACCTGGATTGTACAATAAAGCTTGTTGTTATTATCTATATAAGAAGTTGTGTGCTGGTTTTGTTTTCTTCACTAGTGTCCACTGTGTGAAGGGAATAGGTTATCAGAACATGCCTAGTGAGATTAGGCACAGTGGACTGAATTTACTTTCAAGATCATTTGGTTGAAACAAATCCGGTAGCAAAACCATTTGATCATGAATCAGTGCATGACCTTTTAATCTTCTTCTTCAAACTCCAACCCCATGTAAATTGTGATGGGGGTACTGTCTCCTGTTCTGGCTGCAGGTAAAATAAGTAATGTTTACAGACTGGGATATTTAATTGTGGAAGAGAGTAATGGAAACAATTTTGGTAGTACAGAAAAGGATAATGAAATATGCAGTCATCTCCTTTCAGCTACCAAGTAATGGGTAGTAAGGCCTACTGGGTGAAGAAAGTGAATAGTCTCCCATTTACAACTGGATACAGACAAAGTCAAGGGTCACAGCTGGGCTACATCTAAACTACAATCCTCTTCCATAAGAGGTAATACAAATGAGTGCTCATTTGCATATCCTATTCCTTTCCCGCACGAGGTTTTTGTGCAAAAAAGCACTGGTTAGATGGTGCCTTTTTGTGCAAAAACCCCTTTTGTGCTAGAGCCGTTCTTCCTCAAAAAATGGAAAAGTAGGGGAGTTTTGTTTTTGGCTGGCTAGACACACCCGAGGGAAACAACCGAAGGCCATAAGGTGAGGAACAGCCCTGGTTTGAATGCTTAGCTGGAAAAGAAAAGTTTTAGGGTTAGTTTGTAATGATTTTGTAATAAGTCTATACTGAGGTTTTAGTGTTAGAATTAGCTAAGCGTTTTCCATTATTTTGAGTTTGTCATCTACTTTGCTCTGCCCCGTTACCACTTAAATCCTACTGCTTGTACTTAATAAAATTATTTTTATTCTAGGTTTCTTTCAAGCCTATTGTAAGTAATTATTACCTGGGGGAGCAATGAGTGTGCACATTCCCCCTTTCATTGTCAAAGGAGGGTTATCTAAATAATTCTTTGGGGTTTGATCCCATTTGGTGAGTGGTATCCCAGGAAGCTAGGCATTAAACTGCATTCTCCTTGGACCTGAAGACATTCAGTGTCTGTACTGCTTCTTGGGTGGGCAGTGATCTCAGCTCAGTGCCTTGGTTCAGGGAGACCAAGGAGCTGGCCCAGCAGGACTGAGCAGTGAGAAGTTCCAGAGAGCAGGAAGGTGAGTGTCAGTGGCCTTGTCAGCACTTCAGGAAGCACCCGCAAGGAGTCTTTTCTGACCAGCGCCCCATCACACCCGCTCCCTAGGACGTGGTGGAACTGGCTGTAGTATGGACAGGCCTGCAGTGCTGCCCCAGAGCGGGAGCTATGCTCCCTAGCGTTGGCATAGGCTTGCCTTAGATCCTTCACCTTCGTGCATACTTGTTCCTGGGTGCCCATGTGGCATTTGGTGGCCTGGCTATCAGCCATCCAGCTGTAGACATCCACATTCCTGTGCCTGGTGTGGAGATCCTAGACGTTTTCCTCCTCTCCCCATGCTTCAGTGAGGTCCAGGATCTCTGCACAGACCAGAAAGGCACACACCTCTTCCGCCCATGGGCAAGGTCCTGGGAGCTGGCTGCTGGCTCTTTAGGAGCAGAGGAGGGCTCAGTGGGAGTAACACGGTCACTCATAGCAGCTGAACAAGCTGGTCTGGCAGCTGCTGTATGGCTTAGGGCTGTCAGGGACTGTGTTTTGCCACAAGCCCTTTCCCCTGTGGCTGCAGCTTTAAGGGCTGCAAAGGAAGGCGAACTACTGAATTTTGGTAAGTGTGGACAGAGTGGCTAGCAAGGCACCTGTGGGAAGGGCTGGAGGCCTTTTATGTCAAAATAACTCCATCTGCCCTGTCTACACATATCCTATTCCAAAATAGCTTAATCCGGAATAAGACACTCGTTATTTCAATATTATGTTGAAATAATGGGCTTGCCGTGTAGATACTTGTAAAGTTATTTTAGAATAATGTGTTATTCCAGAATAATGCTGCTGTGTAGACATGCCCAAATGGAATACTCAGGCTCACCAATGGGGAAAGGGGGGGGGGGAAGGGAACAGCAATTGGAACCTTGGGTCCTTTAAATCACTGCCTGGAGCGCTGCCCCACGTGCTCTGCATAGCTTTGACAGCTAGGGAGGCAGCACCTGCTCTGGGCAGCACACAGGCCTGGCTACCCATCCCCGCCCCTTCCACCTAAGTCCCTGCCCCTTCTGGGAACATACCCCCCTTGCCCAGCCCCCTGCGGAGGCTGTTGGCACCTCTGGGAATACTGTGTACAGTTCTCAGAGCCACATTTCAGGAAAGATGTGGACGAAGTGGAGAAAATCCAGAGAATAGCAATGAAAATTATTAAAAGTCTAGAACATATTAATTATGAGGGAAGATTTAATAAATTGGATGTCTTTAGTCTGGAGAAGAGAAAACCGAGAAGGGAAATGATAACAGTTTCCATGTACATAAAAGGTTGTAACAAGGAGGAGGGAGAAAAATTGTTCTCCCTGACCTCTGAAAATAGAACAATAAGCAATGGGCATAAATTGCAGCACGGATTATTTAGGTTGTACTGTAGGAAAAAAATTTCTAACTGTCACAGTTGGTTAAGCATTGGAATCAATTTCCAAGGGAGGTTGTGGAATCTCCAGGTTAGACAAACACCTCTTAGGGATGATCTAGTAATGCTTAGTCATGTCTAGAGGGCAGGGACCTGTTGAGGTCCCTTCCAATCCTACAGTCTATGATTGATATTTGGAGCACATGTATTGTTAAAAAAATGACTATTTACTTGAGAGGCATCCAGACTCAAAGACAATAGATTACTCCCACTTATGAGTTTAACAGTTAGGGTGTGTCTAGACTACATGCCTCCGTCGATGGAGGCATGTAGATTAGACAGATAGGCAAAGGGAAATGAAGCCGCGATTTAAATAATTGTGGCTTCATTTAAATTTACATGGCTGCCGCGCTGAGCCGACAAACACAGCTGTTTGTTGGCTCCGCGCGCTAGTCTGGATGCGCCGCGCCGACCAGAAAGCCTTTTATCGACATCCCCCTTTTGCCTCGTAGGATGAAGTTTACAGGGGATGTCGATAAAAGGCTTTCCTTTTGACAGGGGAGCGTCCAGACTAGCGCCCGGAGCCGACAAACAGCTGATCAGGTGTTTGTCGGCTCAGCGCGGCAGCCATGTAAATTTAAATGAAGCCGCGATTATTTTAATCGTGGCTTCATTTCCCTTTTTCGAATACACAAATCTACACGCTTCCGTCGATGGAGGCATGTAGTTTAGACGTACCCTTAGAGTTAACTTTGAATGGTTTCCCTGGTCCAACTCTGTCTAGGAGTTTTCCAAATCTTTCTAGGAGTCCATTCTTATTTCTATTAAAATCAGTGCAAGTTTTGCATTTGGACTTCATTTGTATCAGAATTGAGTTCTTGCAGGGAAAAACAAATCTAAGGGTGAATTATTTGCTACCTGTATAAGTGTGTCTTCTTTAAACCTTGTAAAGAAGTTAAATAAAAACACATATTTTGGATTAAATAATCATGTAGAAAGGCAGCATAGAATGTGATGTGCAGTTATTTTTTCCCTGAGAACAAGAGCACTATGTTTCATGATTTACATGTTGCATTTTCACTTACATGCTAGTACCATCTGCTATTTCTTAAAAAGAAAACTTTAGTTAAAATTCAGCAGCTGATCATTCCCATGACAGACAGAAACAGTAAATATATTTTATGTTTGACTGCATTTAAAACTATGGCATAAAACATAAAAACATACTGAAACAATTCTAGATACCGGTTGGGTTTAATTATGAAGTGTTGCTTTATAGCTGAGTTCATGATCAATGAGTAAAATTACATGGCAAGGAATTTAGCTTAAGGTGCTTTACAATTAATAAATAACACCACAAAATGTGAATCTAGATTAACAACAAAAAATTTTCTTAACTCTGGCATTATAATCAGTTGGCCTACTCCTGAGCCTTCTCATATGAGGTTTTAAAATATGTGGAAATAATGTGTTTTTTCAGCGACCAAGGACAAAGCAGAAGTCTTTTTGTGTCAGGGGATGGTACTACTCCTGCAAACTGCAGACAAACGACTGTTTTAGTGAAACAGAGGGTGAGAGGAGATATGAGTAGTGGGAATGACTCACAATTAACATATAAAGGCCAAAACCAGCATAGGAGGAGACTATCAGATGGGATTTGCCTTATGTCCACTAGTTACCAAACAAACATGAACCCAAAGCATGTGATACATTGGAGGTCTCTTTCGCACATTGTCGTCACAGTAATACCATTTTTTCAGACCTTTCCACTTTTTACAGGATCAGGCCTATCAGTCATATCTGTTTCTAGACTAAACAAGGAAGAGTTTCAGAGCCAAGGACATGACCATATTTATCTTGTGTCTAGGAGTCACCAGATTTAACAAATTGCAAGAATTTATGGCCTGCATTGATATTTAAGGAATCACAAGAACAGTAAAATGCATCAGACTGCCAGCTTTTTTGATGACCATCTTGAGTATCAACAAAGCAATTTTATATGTAACTAGAAGACGTATGCAGCATTGCCTGGATATGGGTACAACCTGGTGTTGGGAGCCATGTGGCCATCCTGGGGCAGCAGGAGCAACACAGCCCACCTGTTGGCTTCTCTCTGGGGCCGGCCTGGGGTACTGGGGATGACACAGGATGCCTGCTTCCCCTCCCCAAGGTTGGTCTGGGCATCGACGGCTCCCTGAGGGTGGCACAGGCTTGGATGACCTGGGGTAGTGGAGGCCATGCACCACCGTGCCCTGGGGTTGTCGAGAGGTAGCTCTGAGGCACCTTGGGCTGTATGGCAGCTGCTCCCCAGGCCAGGGTGGCAGTGGCCATGCTGATGGCTAATGGCTGCTCCTTGGGGCTGGAATGCTCAATGCCCCTCAGTGATCATTAATGAGTATAACTATCCTCCATTCTTGCTTCCTCCTGTGGTCATTTGTGAGTACAACTGTCCCTGCTATCAGACCTCTCCCTTTCTGCTTGATGCAAAATAATGGCATTCCATGCACATGCCATTAATCCTGGCACAACCAAACACTGACCTTGCTTTAAGTTATGATAAGAGGAAGCTGCATTCCAAATTTAGTGGGTCTAGATCTTACTCTTTAGGAGGAGTTCTTGAACAAACAGACTGACTGCCATTCGGACGGACGGATGGACACACACACACACACACACACACAGATGCATTAACTCTCTAAAATATATAACAGACATGGAATCCAACAGGAGACTAATGTGAAAACCATAAAATCAGAGATATTATTTGAATATTCAAGAATCTTGTTAGTAGAGATAGTTGGAAACATTTCTACACAACATTTTTTTCAACAACATACGACGTTTCATCAACACAAACATTTCACAAAGGCAAATCAATTGCCACAAAGGTTTCCATTGGACAGTTTCTCATGTCCCAGGGTGGACTTTCTGGAGGCTGCGAGTGACCATTTTGATTAGAAAAAGGATATTTAGACAAATAGTTTTTGTGAAAACCCTCTAAATGTTTTGTTTGTGTTTCCACGGGGAACAGAAAGAAATACTCAAGAGCACAAAAATTGTTGCAAAATTGAACTGTTGTCTTCTGTGTACAGTATGTTTGTAACCATGCGGGACCCAGAATATTAGAGAGACAAGTAATATCTTTTACTGGACCAACTTCTGTTGGTGAGAGAGACAAGCTCTGTGTTGCTCAAAAGCTTATGTTGATCCAAAAAATTATATTAGCTTATACACTTTGTTGTCCAGTAACAATTTGTACAAACTTAAGACTATGAAGTATATTATCTGCTAGTCGATGAGCAATGAATGATAAGGAAACAGTTTAGCATTTACCATCTCTGTAGTCGTCAGAAACAAAAGTCAAACATTTGCTAATATTCCTCAGGTGGTAAAAACAGTCTGGTTAAAGCAGACTGACACTTGTAGGAGAAAAAAAATGATCAAGGATAACAACCAGCAGATGTTTTTCAATAAAAGTGATATCTGTACTGGCAATGATAACTCAAGTAAAATGAGAACCCAGAGACAACTCTCCTCTCTCATTCAAATAAAACACAAAACAAACAACCCCTGCTTCCTCCCCTCCCATCCATTCCCCACAAAAAATCAGGAGCCAAAAATTATGTTCTTAAATCTGTATTTAGGCAACTCAATAGTTGGTAGGATTTTCAAAATTTCTGAGCATCCAACAGCTCCTGTTGACTTTAATATTTAGTGAACTCATTGTAAGCAACTGGGTGCTCAGCATTTTTAAAAAATCACACCACCTAGAAAGGTATCTAAATATGGATTTAGAAGCATAACTTTAGGATTTTTCAAAATCTTGGGCCAGGACTCAAGAACTCAGGGTATGTCTACACTACCACCCTAGTTCGAACTAGGGTGGTTAATGTAGGCAACCAAAGTTGCCGGGCGCCGCCATTTTTAAATGTCCGCTAGTTCGGACTCCGTGCCCGTGGCTACACGTTGCACGGACAAGGTAGTTTGGATTAAGCTTCCTATTCCGAACTACCGTTACTCCTTCTCTATACTTAAAATTTTATTGGTAAAACTATTTTGGGTAAGAGTGTGATTTTTTTTTACTGAAATAGTTCTATCAGGTCAAGCCCCAGCGGGAACCTTAAAAGAAGCAATGACAAAAAGTGAAAACTTATATATATGCTGATATAAAATAAAAGTGACTTATACTGGAGTGGCATAGTTATTCTGTTTTCTGTACAATAGCAGCTACCAGTATAAAGTGCCTTTACACTTCATCTACACTGCCAGTTCTTCCGGCAGAAAATATGCTAATGAGGGACTCATTAGGATAAGATGCAATCTCATTAGCATATTTTCTGCCATTTTTTTTGTGCAAGGGATTTTTGTGCAAAAAAACCCGTTTTGCACAAGATCCTTATGCCTTTCCAGGACAGGCATAGGGATCTTGAACAAAAAGGAGGTTTTTGCGCAACAAAACCCCATCCACACAGCTTCTTTTTGAGCAAAAACCCCTTGCGTAAAAAGAAATGGCAGACAATATGCTAATGAGATCATGGGTTATGCTAATGAGTCCCTCATTAGCATATTTTCTGCCAGAAAAAATTGCCCAAGATAAATGGAGCCATAATGTATGTTGGGGGAGGGGGTAGGCACGGCACTACTTTAATTAGTGCAGTATGCTTAAAATAATATAACTTTTGAATGTAGCCAAGCTCCCAAGCACCATTAACTTTTTGCATGTCACCAGATGCTCTTTTGCATATAAGAATTAGCATTTCTTCTTCTTGGAGTAATAAATACAATAATAACAATAATAATGAATAATTATTTGCTTATACTTTGCGATACCAATGCACACTGTAAATATAAATAATATACATAAACCTTACGGAGATCATTTTATTTGCCACTTGATAGTTATTTAGGGAACCTTAAAAGAAGCAATCACAAAAAGAGAAAACCGATATAAGAGATGCACTGTTCTGTCCGACAATGTCAGCAAGCATAGGTGCAGGAACTAGGGATGCAGGGGCTGTTGCCACATCTCCTGGCTTGACATAGATTCCACTATATACAGAGTTTAGATTTTGGTTCGATGACACTCAGCACCCATGTGAGCAGCACGGTATTAATGTAAATACCGGGGAACACTTTTTCCACTCTACTGAGTTTTCTTTTTATTTATGAATAGTTGGTCTAATACACTAGCAAACAAACTGACAGAAAACCCAGTGCATCCAAGATCTTAAAGATTGGTGCTATTATAAAGCATTGGGTATTGTACAATTCACTGTTTCATAAACATACAGCTAATTTGCATAGCATTTGTATAATGTTACTTATTTGTATAATGATGCTAGATCTGCTCTGTCCCCAACACAGAATAACTTTTGTTTGTTACATTTGATAACATGATAACTTGGGCATGATAACTTAGCTATTAAAATATTTTTTCACTTATGCACAGCTGTAGGACTGTTCTAGCCAGCGTTTCTGCTACTGGTACTCAGTATTTTTTTCCTTTGTAACATTTTTTAAAATGCAAAATTTGTGGGGCAGTCAATCATATTATAATACGCCAATGCTTCTGTTGTGTGACTATTGTGAATATAGTTCACAGAAATGTGGCAGCTATTTGGTTTCCTTTCCCAGACCCAAGGAAGAGCTCTGAGTTGCTCAAAATCTAGCTCCTTACAATAGCAGAAATTGGTTCAATTAAATATACTACCTCCTCTATCTTGTCTCTTTATTATGAATATGTCCAGGCTTGAGTTTGTAGTCTTGTTTCACCTAGAGTTAACTGCTTTTCAAATAACTCAAATTAATTAACAGAACTGTAAATGCCAGTCTAGATACTCCATATAAATTTGTTCCAGGACAGGTTGAGCCCCAGGCTAAACCACAAACATTTGTGTATTGGAGCATTTACTAGTGTTTACTGCTAATACAGACTAGCATTTACAGTCATGTTGGTTAATTCAGGTGAATAGGTAATGAATTAACTTGAGTTTAAAAAGGACCAAACATTCAAACCTAGACATACCTTCTTTGAATTTACAGTTCTGGCATGCAGTTGCCAAAGAATTACTACTACTCACATGATATTGTCAGTTTAGTATATAAAAACCTGAATTTATGGAACTCAATGTGTAAGTCTACAGTGAATTTTTATGTGTTAGGCCAAATAAACACAGCAACAAAATATTATTATTTTATTTACTTTTTAATGAAACTTGGATACATTACCTAAAGTACAGTATTAATGGTGTGTTCAAGTTATTTCTTTCCTATGTTATGTTAATTAGTTGAAACCCAACAATTACAAACCACCAGGAATATAATTTAAAAAAAAAACCCACCAGTATTTGCTTTCCTATAGTTTTTCACACTTTCATTTCTTATACAAGTTTCACTTAAAAAGTTTTATATTATTCTGCTTTTCCAGTCTTTTAATTTTTCCCTTTTGTCTTAAGTCTCCATTCTTCACAGGAGGGAACAAGCTGTTCCAGCTTTCAACCGGTTCCAATTAAATTGATGTAAAAATTAATTTACAATATTTTCTTTCCTGCCCCACTCCCTCTGGAACAAAAAGTTAAGATCAAATGATTAGCCAGTTCCTGGCATAGGTTGAGTACACTTACATTATTAGTTGTGTTCTATAACTGTACAGTTGCTGATTTCCCCTCACCCCACCCTCATGTGAGTTGAAAATGGTTTTATGGTCTCTGAGTCTGAATCCTAAGAAAATGGTTTCATCTTTTTGTTTGGGAACATTATGCAAATAGTCTGTACATATCAGTAACTTTTCAAATAACTCCTCATGGTTGCTGTGCTTAAAGTAGTCTGGAAAAAAAGGATGGGATTTTCATAATCTGAGAGTAGCAAATTTGGTAAGAACAGACATTAAACTGTGCCTTTCTGTGATCCAACTAAAACAGCCTTGCTGGGCCTCTGGGCAAGATGTGTGTTGGGATCTGGCTCAGCATTTCTAGAAGGGACGGGGCTGGGACAGCCAGCCATGGGCACCTCACTAGACTGTGGTGCTCCCTGCCCCCAGTCCTCAGAGTTGCCTGGAGTGCACCATGCAGCACTAAAGCAGCAATTTAAAGGATCCAGGGATCTGTGTGGCACTACTGCCACAGCAGCAGCATCAACTGGGAGCCCAAGCTCTGCTGAATCACTGGACCCTGGGGCAATTGCCCCTTTTGCCTCTCCTCATCAGCAGACCTGCACTTAAAATTTTTTCCAGGTTTGCAATCACTGATAATCCCCTTCTTCATGGCTGCGCTAAATCTATATAGGAGTAAGAATACATATAAATGTCTGTTGCATGTGGTTTTAGAGACTTGGTATTGTAGTCTCATGAAGCAGGGTGGGTCTCAGATATCAGTGAAATGCTTTTATTTAACAATTATAATAACAAGGCGAATGAAACTGGATTCAGTATTTTACTTAACAAACACCCAAACTTGGCCTGCCTCCCTGGCTCTCTCTAGCCTGATTCCCATTAAATAACTAGAGTTTGCAAGATGGCATGATGTCCCATGTAGATTGCAGGGACCTACCTGGGAGGCAGCAGCACTGCACACAAAATTTGTGAGCTGCTAACCCTAACGACCTCCACCACAGTGGAATACTGGCTACTGAGAGAAATAAATTATAGTCTGGCTCTCTACTTAGCTACCAACTATATTGCTTGGAAGGGATGTACAATCCTGCCATTTAAAATTTTTCATTTCTTTTACCGGAGCTCATTGTTTCATTTCTCTAAAAATCAGGAAAATTGTTACTAAATAAATACAAGAAAACTAACTTGACACCATGGTATAAGTTCGAGGTGCCCCTTGGCACATGAGCCAATACATTGATATTTTAAGGAAAAAATAATGAAGATATTGCCAACAATGATCACATTGTTTGGAGAGGTACTCAGTGCTCCTTAATTTTATGTACATTTACAGATTCCTGATACAAATGTTTGGAAGCTGTAACCACATGGACCAACTTGCTCTTTTGTCCCTAGAATTCAATTTGACCTTTTATCACCTTTTACAGAACTGCAGCTCACATATATTTTACAGAACAGGCAAATCTCCAGTGCTTCAAACATATGATCATACATATTAAATCCACTGTAGCTGTATTGACAATTATCTTCTATGACACTTTTATATAGTAAGTAGATAAGATGAAGACTCCTTCATGTCCTTTCCCTTAAACATATCCTCATATCATGTCCTTTCTCTTAAACATAAAGACTATGTCTATACTGCGCCCATTTTGTGCAAAAAATATGCAAATGAGGCAAAGCATGGAATATTGCTGTGCCTCATTTACATAATTAATTAGGCTCTGTTTTTGCGCAAGAGGCTTTTATGCAAGAGCCGTTCATCCGCATTTTTTTCAGGAAGAACGGCTCTTGTGCAGGAGGGGGGTTTTGCACAAAAACGGAACCTCATTCATTATGCAAATGAGGCACAGAAATATTCTACGCTTCACCTCATTTGCATATTTTTTGTGCACAACGGGAGCAGTGTAGACATAGTCACACTCATAGATACAGGAACTAGGGATGTGTGGGGTGCTGCAGCACTGTCATGTTTTACGTAGGGCTCTGCTGCTGCGCCTGGGGTCCTGCCTGCCATCTCTATGCCTAGGTGAGGCCTCAGGTTTGGCTCCCTTATCCCTGTCCGAGTCCCCTTTCCTGGACTCAGCTCTGGGGCTGAGGGCTGACAGGGGTAAAGGGGCTGATTTCAGCACTCCCACCAGTTAAAATATTTTAGCGCTACTGTGTCTACTAAATGAATTTTTAATTAAGATGTTAAGAATCAGGTATGTCCTTAATATGTCTGTGTTGGATTCAAAAAGAATAATGGGTCCTCACGTCCATTATGTTGACAACCTATAAGCTTCTTATATGTTCTTATTTTGCACTAGAGTTCAACAGCATCATATGAAAGCTACACAGATGAGATAATGTTCACATGTAAAACCTATTTGTAGCGTTCATTCCCCACACAGATCTCTTACATCAGGGCTACTCAACACACAGCCCGTGGCCTGTTTGTTTGCAGCCCATGGTGCAGTTTGGGTTTACTCAGGCTCAACACACAGCCCACGGCTGGAAACCAAAACAAAAAAGTAGTCAATATAATGGTCTTCTGTTGATATGTGTTTTAGTAGGTAAATTCCTGGACTGCTATTGCTCATTAAAAGTGCTGTCATATAGGTGGAAATTGGGTAAATATTGCATTTTTATTAATATCAGCAGAACTGACTTAAATGGGGCCTGCGTGTTGGATAGTCTTGCCTTAATCTTTGTATTCATGCCCATCAGTGCGAAAGAAGCTATTTGCATATATATTTGTATGTATATGCAACTACGTGCTGTGAGTATCATTGTGGCCCTTGGGGCTTCCAAAGTTAAGTAGCCCTGTCTTACATCATGAAGTACACTAAGCCTGATGGTGACCATACTGACAGTGACACTTCCAGTTCTGATGATGAAAATTTTATACCCACAAATGACATTTCAATGCCACTGCCTTGGGTGAGAGGGCTCTGTGTGCCAATGAGGGCTGGGGGAGTTTTAAGCTCATTTGGTTGTTTCCTGGCAGGCCCAGCCCCGTTGGGGACATATTCTCACTACTCCCCACTTCCAAGGAGGCTGGACGCTGCCGCAAAGCTGACTTTCCTCTCATAAGAGGTTGCTTGTGGAGTTCCAAAAACATGTGAACCATTGGCCTGTGCTTTCAGACCAGCTTCTCCCTCACCCCCAAAGAGCCTCCCCCAGCAGCTGTTTACTATGCGCTGCACTGTGAGCTATAAAATGCAGCTGAGGAGCCTAGCCAGACCTCAGCAGGGCTGGCCAAAGATGCAGGGTCCCCACCAGAGACCACTAGTGGCTCACAGAGCACTTGTGGATGACCTTTGGAGAGATAGCCGATCAGAGGGTGACAGCTGTCCTGCTTATTTTCTTGTGCTAAACTAGTGAAAATATCTGGACCTACTTTTCTATGTATGCAACTGATATAGTTGTTATAGGAATGTCATTTGATCATCTGTGAGAGGGAAAGCAGCACAAGAGACAATCTTCTACTTCCTGAAAGTGTTTTCCCTTTTTTAGTTAACAATGTTTCCCTGTTATCTGGGCATGGCTTTAATTTGGTTCATCTGTAAAGTGACAGAAAGCAGTCTGTAGATAAAAATGGCCATAGCTAATTATGGATCAGCCACTCCTTTGAATTATGCCAGGGGTCATGTCCAAAGTGACAACCCTGTCCACTTCCATTATTAATAATTATGCTCATTATGATAGTACTTAGAGACCAACCAAGAATGGGGCCCCATTGAGCTAGGTGCTGTATAAACACACCTGGCTCTAATGAGTTGACAATCCAATAGACAAGAAGAACAGAGTGTAGGCAAAGGGATGTAACATAGAGAATACACATCTTCTTCCATAGTATAGGAAAGGTGAATTAATAAACTCATGTGGAGGAATATTCAAGGATCAATATGTTTATGGGGAGAATTAGACTGCTCTCCAGGACAACGTTTCAAAGATAGAAATTAGAGTTTTATTGATTTGACTCCAGGTGAATAGCCTGTCATGCAGAACAGAGCGCATTACTGCAAGTTAATAAATGGTACTACATAGTGTTTTTCATGGACAGGATATAATGGAAGCTTTTCTTTCTTGTGGATAAGCTACTTTATTTACTAGTTTGTCCTTTTTATTTTTTAAACGGGTAACACGATGTTACCACAGTGAGAAGAGAACTGTCTGTAAGTTGAATTCCTGCTACTTCATTGCTGATGTCTGATTTCATCAATAGATATATAGTGCCATCTTCAGTATTAAGTTGAAAGTGAACTACGATTTAAAAAAAAAATCAACTAGCCGTAACAAAACAATTAATATTAAATTCTGCCATTTAAATACACACCCTTGTAAATAGTTGTCACATCAGAAAACAGTCTTTTATTCCCTATAAAAATAAATAATTAAGAATAAAAAACCCAGCATGTAAAGAGTTGTCAGAAGTTTGCTGCCCTTTTACTTCAGGGCATCATTAAGGAACCAGCCAAAAATAAAAATAAATCAATTACAAATGATAGTGAATATGAAAAACTATTGTGATTTATGTCCCTCAGATGTTCATCTACAATAAATATATGAAATGGTTCATAAATGTCAAATGCAATTAGAGATGGGCCCAAACCCAAATTCTGGATTATTGCACCCAACTTGAGGGAAATTTAGATCTGGATTTTTTATTTTTAGGTATATCTATGCCACTCACCACCAGCCCAACAATAAGGAAGAAGGCAAAGAGGGCAGTTGACTGGGAGCCCACTGATTCAAAAGAGCCTGGGACTCTTGGCTGCAATCGCCACTACAGATGCCCTGAGGGCTAAGTGTGGGGTGCAATGTGCTCCATCCAGCATTGAGGGCTGGATGCACTGGCCCCACCCCTTCTGCCTGAGGCCCTGCCTCCTGGGCTGTTGGCTCCCCTGCTCACCACTATCATTTCTGAGCACCTCACAAATAAACTGTATCTGAACTTTGTAGCGAGCCCTTCTTTGTATTACTACTAAAACCTTTATGTGCAAATTCCTGAAATGTACAGAAGTTCACAGCCAGAGTGAATCCACAACTTTTCAGGCCCAGCTCATCTCTAATAATTACATATTACTTTGTGGAAACATCCCAATAAAGTTACTTGAAACTAAAATAGGATAGTGAGGAGAATTTTACAAACACCGTGCAGTTGATAAAATTGCTATAATATATTAATCAACTTTTCAGGAAATCGAGGTAACAAAACTTTTAAGCAATATGATATACCTGTAGGATCTATTATGGAAAAGAAGGAAAATTCAGCTTGCTGTGCAGGCATTTTTTCATAAGACTAGGCTATCCTTGCCACAATCAAAGTGTTTCTGGCTGCTAATGAAGGGCTAATATGCTGACAGAAATTGACTTCATATTACCATGACGTTCATTTTGTGAATTTCTAGAGTGTCCATGCATGTCAGTCTGTACCATTGAAGCAATGGCTTTTTTGGGGGAAAAAATCTATTCAGTGGAATTCATCTTTTTCTAAGAAGGGAAAACTGATGAATAATTAAATGAAGAGTTTAAATACAGCATTTGGGGTAATAGGTGACTCCGGTGTTTGGAAATTATATAGTGTACTGCCATTTATCTCTGTGCCACCAGCTTAAGTCACTATTTTAAACCTAACCTGGACTGGATTTGAGGTGATGCATTTTGAAGAGTTGATTCACATATGATAGTGATTTTAATCAACTGCATGGTGTTTATTCCCCTCACTATAGTATTTTAGTTTCAGGTGCCTTCATTGGGATGTTTCCAAAAATGTAAATAATATGTGAAATGAATTTAGTGATTTCATTCTGTTTCCTGGTTCACTTTGGTTCCACCAACACAATTTGACAGTCTCAGCAAACGTTGGGGAAACTTCACTGCTATTCTCCATGCCATACCAGTTCTTTGGCTCAACAAAACAGTTATCATCCTATAATGGACTCAGGGTGACTTTATAGATCAGGGTTCGGCATCCTTTTCAGACCAAAGAGCCGAACTACATCAAAATTCAGAATAAGCGGTCAACAAAGAGACGTACAAAGAATGCCCATTTGCATGACTGAAAATATACAACTGAATATTATTGATAAGTGACATAATAATTAATAATAACAAATGATACTCACAAACTTTATTTAATGGGACTTCTGCTACTGCATCTTTTTGCACATTTCTTTTGAAGTTTACAACATAACTGGTCAAATCCAGCTTCATGCCCACATTCAGGCTGTCTTCTCTCAATCTTATGGTGGGGGGTTTGAGGATGTACAAGTGCAGGAGTCTGGGTTGGGATGTATGAGGGGCTCAGGGCAGGAGGTTCAGGTTTATGATGGGCATGGGGTGGGGGGGCGTATGGAGGGGTGCAGGAGTGTTATGATAGGGGCTGGGCCCCAATTTGGGGCTGGTTGGCCAGGCTTCATTTTTAAATAAAGTAAAATATTATGTCTAGCACATATGCCCATGAAAAAGATTTCAACGTTGTCTTTATTTATGGGAGGGGTGGGGAACATTTTTTGTATCAGGAACCACAGAAAAATCAGTTTGGGACCACACAAGTGAGAAACACAATGCCCCCCCTCCCACAAACAAAACAAAAAGCCAACCCTCACCCCACAACTGAAACAGATTTACTGTTCTGGGGTTCCAGGGTGAGTGGAATTTGTAGGCCCCCTTAGGCTCTGGAGTGGGGCCAAAAATGAGGGGTTAAGTGTATGTGACAGGGCTGCCAGTGAGTGGGATAGGGATGGGGGTACAAGATCTGGGCTGGAGATGGAGTACATGAGGGAATGAGGGTGTGAGGTCTGGGTGGGAGCTAGGGTACAGGAGCAGGCTAGGAGTAGGGTGTCAGGACGGGGGGGAAGGGGGCAGGAGCAAAGGAGTGTGCAGGAGCAGGCTGGGGGTAGGGTGTCTGGCCGGGACGGAGAGTACAGGAACTGGTTAGGGATAGGTGTCTGGCCAAGGGGGAGGGTGCAGGAGCAGGATGTGGGTGGGTGTCTGACCATGGGGGAGAGAACAGGAGAGGGGTGCGGGGTAGGGTCTGGGCTTGAGGTGCTGTGGGGAACTTACTTGTTTTCACACGGTGTGCCACTCCCAAGCACTACTGTTGGAGCAGCTGGGAAAGCCTCCAAGAAGCACATGAGCATGCTGCTGTTTCCTTGGCCAGGAGATGGGGCAGGGGAGCAGCAGAGTGCAGCCATTTCTGCACTCTATTGCTGGTTAACTGGGGGCTTTACTCCCCTCCTCCCACAGGAAGCTGGTGCTGTAATCTTGCAGGGGGTCACAAGGCTGTTGCACCAGTGTGGGCACAGTGCTGCAGAGGGAGCAAGGGGGGCTAGGCTCAAGCTTCAAAAGAGCCATATCTGGCTCCTTAGTGCGCCATATTTGGCTCAAGACTCAGAGGTTGCCAACCCCTGTTATAGATACTGGCCAGGCAATGATGTGCAGCATTGCCTAATGTCCAGAAGAGGGAACCAATATACACAATTTCTGAGCTTAGTGATTATGATGCGGTTGTGGAAACTGCTCTAAGCCATTTCTATTTATTTAGTGCACACTAAAATAGGAAAGAACTTAATTTAAAATTCCTAAGTTATAGTGTCACCCTTCAAGGACAGAAGGTAACCTGTATTTCATGAATAAATGAATTTATGATTTTATTATTTCAAAGTAAAACCACTCATTTGCTGTTGAAGTCCATTCTTGTATGACTAATTTGTGAAAAAATTACTCAAAAGCATTTAATTTTAGTAGGACATATTGCAGTTGCTAAAGTCAGAGGTTGCAACTTTATATCGAGGATAAGACTTCTATTGTCTCTCAGTCATTAGGCTCACACATTTAGCAACAATCCTCTCTTCCCTTTCCCAAATATTGTTTGCTGAATTTTTTTAGATGAAAAAAAAAATGAAAAGCCACTTCAAAACGGCTTTTGAGTTTCAGTCATAGGTCAGAGCAGCACAATTCTTTGTTCACCCTTCATCTTATTTGCCCCAATGACTCACGTATGCAGCTTACATTAGTGTTTGAACCACTTTCCCTGATTCCTAAGGCTAATAGGGGAGAGTTACCTGAAGTTGTACAGGCTCTGTAGCAGTCATTTCAATTTTACTTTGCCAGCATCCTATGCCTTCCACTCCTGGCACCAGACCTGTGTCCAGATAAACCCTTTATTATGAACAGAAACTATATACAGAACTGAGGTGACCAAACTGCCTACTACTTCATGTAACAATAGCCTGCCACTGCCCTGGCCTATACATGCTTTTCTATCCCAGCACATGACCACCAAGGACTGCACTACCCTTGGATTCCAAAAGATATGCAAATTTGCTGTGAATTTGCATATCTACTTCCGATCCCTTTTTCAGAAGAGGTTTTTTCAAAAAAGAAAAAAGCAGTCTAGATGGTTTTTTTTGCAAACCTCCCCTTTTTTGAAAGAACCCTCATTTTTTGAGGAATAAGGGTTCTTTCCAAAAGCGGGGGAGGGAGGGCGGAGGCTTGCGCAAAACCCCGTCTAGACTGATTTTTTTTAAACTCTTCCAAAAAAGGGATCGGAAGAAGATATGCAAATTCATGCCAAATTTGCATATCTTTCGGAAACCGAGGGTACTCTAGACGTGCCTGATGTAGAGGACTTACCGGTATAACTACCATGATCTGCACTGTGGGAGATACGCTCTTGCTGACCTTATTCACACAAAATACAAGATTAGTAGGAATGAGATAAATCACCTGGCCAAAAGGAAGACAAGTGAAAATAAAAACCAAAAGAAAAAGAATGTAGTGGTATGTATTTTTGGCACTAACATTTTTCAGGATTGCACCCATATATCCAGTGTTCCTGCAGGGGACAGATCCCTCACCTGCATGAAAATTTTCAATTAAAAATCACCACAAAAGTTACCTTAACTTGCTATTTCTTTTCCCACTTAGCCCTTCTGTTGAGTCTTTGGTCTCTCCAGAACATGAGGAATATGAGGAAGCCATATGGACACTACTGGGTTCCACATAACTGTGTTCCCTAACATACAAATTACAGGCAGTCCCCGGGTTACGTACAAGATAGGGACTGTAGGTTTGTTCTTAAGTTGAATTTGAATGTAAGTCCAAACTGGTACATATTGTAGGGGAAACTCTAGCCAAACATTTCTCCAGAGCTCAGTTTTATTCTCCCACGCCTCACTTCCCTCAGTCCTTTATTCTCAAGCTGAGGTGTCTGCTGAGAAAAGCCGCTCCGCGTCTCCCTGGTCTGCTGGGGGAAAGCAGCTAGTGCGGGGTTGCCTCACCCCGTTTGTAAGTAGGGATCCAATGTAAGTCGGATCCATGTAACCCGGGGACTGCCTGTATGTATAAACACTGCAGCTCTGCTTGGGTTTTGATACTTTCTGCAACAAAAGACAGGGAGGCCCATTACTGGGTTCAAAACTTAGTACCCAGTTCCTGTACACCAGTGGTTTCAGTCTGTGAGCTGTGGGTCCATGGAAAGTTATCATAGAACAGTGGTTTCCAACCGGTGGCCTGTGGCCCTGTGGAGGTCAGCAAATGAAAAAAAAGTTGTACATTGAGGAAATCTAAAATAGGGGATCTCAGAGTTCAATTAAAGAAAGTAGGCCCATGCTACAAAATACAAATTTGGAATTGAGCTTCCTTTCAATTTAGATGTTAAATTGTATCCATATTTCACCAAAGTTTAGGGACGGGGTTAATTCAAAGCCTTTATTTTTATTTAAAAATAAACTAAACATGCTCTTCTGAAAATATTCTGCTTTTAAAGAGCCATTTTCTGATGCACTATTCTGATGTGCCAGTAAATGAACAGTTGAATAGCAAGCCAAATCCAGTTCTTGGAATGACTGTAGATGGCGCTGTTACCTCAGAATATCTGTTTCATGTTTTTGCCTTCTGTCTGGGGATTCCTTTTTTAAGAAGAAAAAACCTTGCTACTTTGTGGAGTGCATCAAGATTCAGAAGTCAAGCCTGTTACCAGATTTCATTTGAGGTTAATTTTCTTTCCATTTTTCTTCTCATCATTCCGTGGATTGGTCTGCAGATGTTATATTGGGGGATGACCTTGGTTGTCTGCCATTATAACATACAATTTTTAGAAAGTCAACAACAAAGAGAAAAAATATTGCAGATTTGTTAGGCCTACAAGCAGAGTTCTGAACACTGAGGGTGTGTGTGTGTGTGTGTGTATGTGGGAGGTGTTGTTCAATTTTAAATCTAGTCAGTTTAACAAACGAGTTTAAAAATGATCCAAGAATTTTTCTGACACTTGTTCGGTTTTACATTCTCCTAATTTTTTTAAAAACATTTATCTTCACTGTTATTGAATGAAAGAGCCACATAGAGGAAACTGACAAGACAAGAAACACTGACTTATGTGGACTCCTCCAGGTTGAGGTTGATGGTGGTATGGAAATTGTTGAAATCCTAGTGAAATTCTTCAGGGACCTCCTTTCCATGGGTCCCACAACCATTTCAGTTTTGGGGACAATTTATACCTTCAAGTCAGCAGCACTGTATTAGGTACCTGCATGACCCCAGAGTATGCCAACATTTTTATGGTTGACTTAAAACAACGCTTCCTGAGCTTTCATCCCCCTAGTCCTCCTTTTCTACTTGTGCTACATTAATGCCATCTTCATCATATGGACCTAATGGAAGGATTCTCTTGAATTCCACCAGGATTTCAACAATTTTCACTGCACCATCAACCTCAGCCTGGACCAGTCCACACAAGAGATCCACTGCTCGGGCACTATGTTGCAAATAAGTGATGGTCACTGTGACAGACCCCCTCCCAAACTTGATTAAATGAGCGTACAGCCACAAATATGCATAACTCGAAGATGCTTGGGACAAATGGCCTCATGTAACCTATCAATCCTAATGTTTTAATCTGCAGGCTCTGTATATCTTATTTTGGTGTGTGTATTACACATATGGAGTATGGAATGCTTTAAGGTTTTTAATGTACAAATGAAAGCCATCAAGAGTGTTTCCAATTCTGGGATGCCTCAATGTCTGGGAAACCATATGTAAACAGCCCCTTTTGTCCTTTAAGTCTTAGCAGTGGTTGATCTTAGGAAGTCGTGACCTCCCTAACTAGTAGGAACTGGCCAGGTAGCTTCCCATGCAAAAATGGAATCTATACAAAATGGGAAGCTTAGCAGTGTCTTTGGCTGATGTGGCACACCCAAGAGGATGATTCAAAGACCCTAGGGTAAAGGAACTTTCCTAGTTTGAAGGCTTAGCAGGAATAAGAACAGTTTGAGGGTGAGTTTGTACTAAGTTCCTACTGGCGTTTTAGTGTTAGAAAAAGTTAAGTATTTTCTGTTATTTTAAATTTGTAATGTACTTTATTCTGCTTGTTCTTCTGTAGGCCTGGTGCAGTTCTTCCATTTTCATGCGCACCTGAACTAGAGTGTGGCTGTGACTCCTCTGGACTAGACTGTCGACCATGCAGTTGTAGATGTCTGTATTTCACCGTCTGGCATGGAGATCCTGGATGTTGGAGTGTTCTCCCAGATATCAATGAGATCCAAGATCTTCATGTCTGTCTCCTCTTTCGCCCCCAGTCAGGGACTTGGGAGGTGGCTGCCTGCTCTCTTGCAGCTGTGGGGGGTTTGGAGGGAGCACAGAGATCTGCCATAGCAGCACTGGTGGCTGTCAGGACTCTGCTGGACCTGCTTTGGGCCCCAAGCCCTTTCCCCTTTAAAGCTCTGGCTTTAAAGGCTGCAGAGGAAGGGGAACTATAGAATTCTGATGAGTGTGTGCAGAGTGGCTACTAAGGAACCGGTGGGAAGCCCTGGAGGCCACTTATTTCTAAATAACTTCAGCTGCGCTGTCTACGCACACACTATTTCTAAATAACTATTTTAAAATAGGCATTATTCCTTGTAAAATGAGGGTTACAGAATGGAATAAAAAGCCTGTTATTTTGAAATAACAGGCTTGCTGTGTGGATGCTCACTTTATTTCAAAATAATGCTGCTGTGTAGTCATGGCATTAGTCTTTAAGGGGCCATAGGACTCCTTGTTGTTTTTTCATCTGTGAACTACCTTTAACGGTTGGTTACACTATTGCGTGGTTATAGAACTGCGTACTTATAGGCACGGCCATGTAAAGTTGTTATTTTTAAAGGAACTGAATTGCTCTAGGGAGACATTTAAGAGCCCATTTTCAAGGCATTTTATTGCTTGCATTTCCTGATTGTCATTTTGAATTCCATGTGGCAAGTGATGCTGGTGGGGAGCCTAGTCACTAGTGTACAGTCTGGGGCTTCTAATAACTTGCAGTAGCTCATCGAATGGAAATCCCTCCCATTCCTATATTAACAAATATTAAAATAGAGCTAGAAACATTCCAGGCTCTGGGGCAGTTTCTTTCTTTTTTTGTGTATGCTGCAGGTGCCATGGCAGATTGTTCCTTAGGAGTGTGTGAAAAAGCTCCTTGGAATACAACTCCAGGACATGCTTCTCCTGTGGAAAAGCCATCTCTAGAACTGGGTTCAGCAAATGAATCACTTACTTGGCCTCACACTGCTGGCTCCCAGTCTTTATCTTGCATCCTGGAGCCAACAAGGCACCATCCTGGGTGATGAGGTCATCACACACCACTCTTGGCTCTGTGCTTGGTGCAGTACCCAATAACATTTCTCAAAAGGAGATGCCACAATGGCAAGTTTCCAGAGGTGTGGTTCTGGTCCCTGGTTCTCCTGTATTCAGTCTTGAGATGTTTAATCTGCTCTGTGCACTGGTCTAATATATTTGCCTTGCTGCAAGATTCTTTGATGGCATGTATCCTCGTTCTTGGAACTCTTATTGAAGTCCACTGTTTAGTTGGCCTTCAGAGATTTACCAAAATCTGGCTATGGTCCTGTGACCCTGAAGTATCACATTTTGCAAAAGACTTCTATTCAGTCTCCACTGCATGCATATGAGGGTCTGTGATGATGAGTTCGTAGCTCTGTGTTCAAAAGACATGCGAAGGTACTAAACATTGCCTCATTGAGCTGTTGCGCTACACCAAGGGAATTGATTGACAATTTTTGGGATAGAGTGAACAAAGAAAATTGGCCCATGGGGCTGTGGAATACTTTTGGAGAGCTCCCAGGAAGTGAATAGGGGTGGACTGTATCTACACTGCAAAGCAATAGGGTTCAAATCCTGTATCCCAGCTTACCCAGGTTCAAACACTCCATCACCAGGGAGTCCTAGGATCCCAGTTCTGAGCCCAGTTTACAGATTTGTGCCTACATGGAAAGGGGTGGAGGTCAGACTCATGCCTGAATGTGAGCCCAGGCTTACCTTGCAATGTAGACATACCCTAGAAGAGTGATCTGCCCTACTTTGCCCCAACCCCTTCATCTAGAAGATATTGTATTTAACAGCTTGAATAACTTACATTAAACATTTAACATACTGAAAAATCTGAAAGCTAAAATGTATTTGTATTGATGCAAAAAACATAATATTACCACCTTTCTAAAAAGTATAAAGAGTCCCCCATAAATAAACTGTAAAATTAACAGACAAAAAATGGACAATAAACCAGACTGTCCCTTTTATTTCCAAACTTATTTTGGAGATATTTCTTATCTTTGAGTAAACAAGATGGATTCACCTCAACCATTAATGTAGCACGTGGCAATGAATGCATAAATTTAATAAATAACCTCACAATATTCTCTAATTTAGAAAAAGAAAAGCAAACAACAAATATTTTTGAATCTTGGGAAATATGAAACTATTGAGGATAAAGGAATGTATGATTTTGTCAGTTGATTTTCAAGGTTACAACACTGAATTCTTTTCTTGTAAGAAATCTCCATTTTGCCAGCATGCATATAGCTAAATGTGTTAAGTTTTATATTTGTAACTGAATATTTTACTAGTTTAGGAATAAAGCTGAAGGACTGGCATAATGTTAATATGCAAATGTTCACTTACTGATGTAGAAATATTATATGGCACAATTGCTACTTTTAATTGAGAATATAATATTAGACAATAATATGAGAAGTATTATCTGTTTATTTTTCCAATATTTTAAGTGTCGAGGGCAACATTTAAAAATAATATAGAATATTCTAACCATCTGGAATTAAGATATTGATTTTATAATGAACCTGGAAGCTGTTTAAAATTAAAAGCAAATTGAGGGAAAACTCTTCCTTCCCTTCTGTGAAAAATGAGTTAAACTCTCCAAAATTAAAGTTAGGAATAAGAAGAAAAAAGAAAACGTTCAGAAGGTCGGCACCATGTTATAACAAAATAAAAAAGCTTTTATTATGTTCTAAAAAGTTTCAAGAAGTTGCAACTGAAAACTAATCCAAAATACTTCTAAACAATTAGTATATATTTTAATTAAAATGTTACAGAAGAAATTAAGAGATTCCAAAGATAAACTGAAGACCCTTGGCAAGGAACATTTGTGAAACCTGAATCCCATTTGCTGGATGGGAAGAACATTTGACATGACACTTGACTGTGGAAGTTGAGAAATCTACAACTTGCAACCAGATTTTAGTTACCTCCTATGCCAAGGAAAGATGATTGAAGAAATAAACTTCCTTCTTTGGAAGTGGGCTAGCACCTCAATACAACTAAATGGAAAACTGCATAAAAAGTGGCATAAAATCCTAGCTCATTGTCATCTCTTCACCTGAGATAACTAGTCTTCATCTATAGTTCCAGTGATCCTGAAAACAAACACATTCTGATCCTGACCTCAGAATAGCGCTCATGTTTAATCATTTTTGGTGATTTTCTTCTCCCAGTAGAGAGAGAGAGAGAGAGAGAGAGTTTTGTAACTGAGGGTACGTCTACACAGCAGTGTTATTTTGGAATAATTGACGCTATACATAGTTTGCATCTACACTACATGCAGTTATTTCAACATAATGTCAAAATAATGTCCAGCTGGATGACTTCTTACTCTGACTCCCATAACCCTCATTTTATGAGTCGGAGGAAGAGTGCTCTCTCTTGGACTTCCTGCTGTGTAAACAGAGCCAAAAGCTGAAATAAGCGATTTTTACTTAAGTTACGCAATTGACGTAGCTAAAGTTGCGTAGCTTATTTCGGCTTTAGCCCTGCTGTGTAGACGTACCCTAAGAATCCTTTACTGAGAAGCACCTAGTGTTTGAAGTCTTTGAGATCCAAAATTTAAAAAATAAATAGCTTCAGGAAAGAATGTGAATTTCTGAAGAGCACAGCTACAAAGAAGAAATCACCATCAAACTAGTAGACTCCCTGGACAACAAAAGAAATGGCAAGGTAAATCCCAACTTGCTGTGACGTGGACAGTGATTTCTAAAATTCCATAGGAGTTTTCTGTGCTTTGAAAGAAGCCAGAATATGACTGGGGCAAATAAAAATACTGCCTTTTTACAATTCTGAATCCTCCCTTGTAGTTCAAATTGTTGTTCCATAAAACCAAATCACTGTTCTTAATCTTTAAATTAAAATTTCATATTTACAGTCTTAACTAGAAATACTACTTAAGATATCCCAATTCCAAATAAGTCCCAAGAAATATACTAAAAATAGGAAAGAAATAGAACCTGCACTTAGGGAACAAATATTTAATAATGGGCTGCTTGATCTAGCAAAGTAAAGTATAAAAATATCCAGTGGTTGGAAATTGAAGCTAGACAAATTCAGAGAGGAGATCGGGTATACATGCTTAACAGTAACAGTATTTAACCAGCAGAAGAACTTAAAGGTTGAAAAAGGAGTAAACCTGTGGTACCTTAGTGTATGTCTACACAGCAGAGCAAAAACACAGCAGTATTATTTTGGAATAGCTGACACTACACTACAAGCAGTTATTTAGACAATGTCAAAATAATGTTTTGTCAAAAGACAATGTCAAAAGACAATGTTGACGGGAAGACTTCTTACTCCAACTCCTGTAACCCTCATTTTACAAGGAGGAAGGGAAGTCAGAGGAGAAGTGCTTTTTCTTGGACTTCCTGCTTTGTAGATAGCAGCAAAAGCTGAAATAAGCTATTTCGACTGAAGCTATGCAGTTGACGTAGCTCAAGTTGCATAGCTTATTTAGGCTTTTGCTCTGCTGTGTAGATATGCCCTCAGAGACTAACAAAAATATGTAGTATCATGAGCTTTTGTAGGTAAGACCTACTTCATCAGATGAGCCTTACCCAAAAAAAGCTCATGATGCTATATATTTATTAGTCTCTAAGGGTATGTCTACACTACAGCATTAATTCGAGTTAATTTGAATTAACCATTTTGAATTAAGTTAAGCTAATTCAAATTAACGCATCTACACAAAAAATGCATTTCGAAATAGCACTGAGTGAACTCTGAATCGGAGTTAAGGCTGGTTGGAACCAGTGCCAGCAGGGCACCAGGTCAGGACCTCCTGTGTGGGGCTGCTTCCTGTGGCTATCTGAGGTCCGTGCTTAAAGGGACCCTACCCTCCACCCTGGACAGCCAGTTCTCAGGTGTGTCTGCTTGCTTGTCTACCTTGATGAGGGACAGCAAAACATTTGTGTCTCGGAGTGCTCTGGTTGCCCTCACTCGGGATACCCTACCACTCTGCAACATGGAGACAGAGCTGCCCCTGGGCACTCTGGTGTGTCTTGTGGATGCGCTGCCATCAGCCTGGCTGCACTTTCTGCAGGCTGCCATCCGGGAAGTCCATCGGGGGACTGACAGTATCCAGGGGGCCCCGTGGGAGAGCATCCGCCCCGAGCAGCACTAACAGTCTCCGTAGTCTGCCCCACGGGGGGCTTGTGCATCATTCCTTCCTCATGTACTTCCACTTACCCCTCCTTAACCCCCCTTCCTGATGTCAAATATAATACACATCTTTTCAAAAATAAAAACTCTGTTTATTTAACACAACCTGGGGGGGAGTGGGGGAACAGATGAACCTCTGGGGAGACTGGGGAAAGGAGAGAGGGTGGGAGAAGGGAGGGGGAAAACTGGGAGGAGGGAGCCGGAAGGGGGAAGCAAGGGGAAGAAGGGGGAGGGGAAGCTCAAGGGTGGGAGTCTCACTGGGCCACATGTCTCACAGCATGGCGGGTGTGGGGGCCTTGGTGTCCCCAGGGAGATGGGGAGGAGGGTGTGGAGATTGAGGGGGAGGGGGAGGAGGTTGAAGAGGGAGAGGCAGGAGTGGGAGGAGGATTGGGAGCTGGGGAGGCAGCAGGCGCGGGAGTGGCATGAGGCAGCAGGCTCTGCACCAGGGTCTGCAGATGGGCACAGATGACATGACCCTGGGCAAGCAGCTCCTGCCAGAACTCACGTTCTTCCTGTGCCTGCTGCTCCAGGTGCTGCTCGCGGTACCCCTGCAGTGTTGCGGTGGTCCTGTGGAGCTCTCGGGTGCGGGAGCATGTCCCGGGCAGGGTGGTGCACCTTGCACATGCAGCTGGTGCGGCTGTGGAGAATGAAGAGAAGTGATCAGTTCTCCCTAGGGATGCAGTGGGTGAAGCCCAGCCCACCTCTGCGAGGTGAGAATTACCATGCCTGGCACCATCAGAGCTGTTGTGCTTGCACAGAGGCCATGTTTGGAATGTCCAGCTATCCCTGGGAGCAGGAAGTGCCCCAAGACCGCACCCATGCCCCTGAGCCGTGTATAGTGCGGCTGAGGTGGGGGGAGATGCCCCCTGCCTCTGTGTAGAGGGAGTGTGTGAAGGGAGGGCGTCCTGCTGTGTCCTGCCCCGGGTCAGGAGCGTGTCAGGTCTCTTAACACACACGTGTGCCTATCAGGCCATGGCCCCTGGGTGTCATGCAGCTGGAGCCACCTGCCCAAGGGTGGCACAGCTCGTGCTCTCATGTGCACAGGTTGCTGTGTGATGTGTGGTAGGCAAGGGCCATGCGCGCGGTCCCTGGTCTCTCCCCGTACTCCCCCCAGGGTAGGGGACAGTCATGGCACTTACCTGGTGTGGCCTCTCCGGATGACCCTGCTGACTCTGGTGCTGGGACAGCTTGGGGGTCCTGCCGGCGTGGCACCCTCTGCGATGGTCCCTCTGCCGCACCCAGGTCAGGGCCCTCCAGTCCTGGCTCGCAGCCCCCCAGGGTGGTGTGGACCGTCCTTCCCCCCGAGATGCAGTCGAGGGCAGGGAAGTAGGGGCAGGTGTCAGCCCCTGCGGTGGCACCGCCCCTGGTGGCCCTAGCGTATGCCTGCCACAGCTTCTTAACTTTGAGGCGCACCTGCTCCTGGGTGCGCCTGTGGCCCTTTCTGGCCCTTTCTCTCCACCTAGTGCAGAGATCATGGACATTGGGGGCCTCCCCCCAGACCTCAAGGAGGTCTATTATCTCCACACTAGTTCACGAGGGCACACGCTGTCTTCTGCCCCTGGGTGCTGGGGGACTGGGCAGGGGATGGCTGGCTGCCACTGTGCGGCCACTGAGTGAGGGATTGCGGCTGCTGGCAGGCCTAGCTCTGGCACGTGGTGTGTGGCCAGAGTCTACCCCTTTAAGGGCTCCAGGGCTGGGGAAGAGGAGAGGAGTTTTCCTGGTTTGGCCCAGAGTGGCTACCAGGGGAAACTGGGAAGGACTGGAGACCAGCTAATTCGAATTAAGTGTCTACACAGCACTTATTTCGAATTAGCTATTTCGAATTTGGCATTACTCCTTGTAGAATGAGGTTTACCAAATTCGAAATAAGCACTCTGCTATTTCAAATTAAATTCGAAATAGCAGTTTGCATATATAGACACTATTGAAGTTAATTCGAAATAATGGCTGTTATTTCAAATTAACTTTGCAGTGTAGACATAACCTAAGTGCCACAGGACTACTCCTTGTTTTTAAAGTTACAGATTAACACGGCTACCCCTCAGACTTTTTAAACAAAGGTTTGACTCTTACAAGTTTGACACTACCAAGTTGGGCTTAAATAAAGATATTAACTGGTTAACACACTACAACGGCAATTTCCTCCACTTTTGATATTCTCATTTTCACATCCATCCTGACTTAACTTCATTAACATGAATTCTACAACTCAAGGGTAACTACTTTTGCTGTTATATATAGCCTGGATTCTGTTATTTCCACTCCAACTCATCTGATGAAGAGGCTTTTATCCACAAACGCTCATGACCTACTATATTTGTTAGTCTCTAAAGTGCCACAGGACTACTTGCTGTTACCAAGGGTTGTGATGGATTTTCGATCACTGGCAATTTAAAAATTAAGATTGAATTATTCTCTAAATATCTTCTTCAGCAATAATTGCGGGGAATTACTGTTACCTTTATTATACAGGAGGTCAGAAGATGATCGTTTCTGTTCTTAGAATCTATGAAGTTGCCACTATTTTCGATTGTATTGTCTTATCTAATTTCATTTTGAATCATTGTTTAATTCAAATGTTTTCAATATCAACTGGAATTATAGTTGCAAGCTAGTGGTTTCATTAAGCTTATAGTTCCTAAAAAGATACTATTTCCTTAATTTTAGCTGCTAAATTTTGTTAATAATGGTTAGTTATTAATTATGGTGAACAGCTTGTTTATGCAGGTAATACCTGCCCAACTCTTTTCTACAGAAGCAGTGCCTAATGTTAGGTAACAATCCAGATTTAGGCACCATAATTCTTTTTTCAACTTTGTAATTTGAGTAGGAGATCAGTTTTACTGTAACTGTAGGTTATATAAAACAGTATCTCTCAATCTTTTTTTTTTTTAAAATAAAGTACTGTACTCCTTTATACTCCCCACAGTACATACAGTTTTCAGACACACACATTTTTTCTACCATTGCAATACATTTGATTAAACAACTTAATTATAGCCAAGTGGGCGATGATATTTTTGGGTGTAAAAAGTACAAAAATAATAAAATGCTGTAAAACTTAAAACAAAAATTTGGTTCTCTCCAAATTTCAGTTGGTTGACATACCCCCAGACTTCTCTTGAGTACCCTTAAGGGTACTTGTACCACTGGTTGAGAAACACTGATATAAAATACTTAAGAAGGGTAGTGTTCTTGATGTGTGTGAACAAATCCAACCCAACTTCTGAGGGAAAAGCCACCGTGAAGTGCAACTGGTGCAATTTTGATGTGAAAGATCAAACTGGCAAAGGCTTTGAAGCAGCCATAGGGAGGAATCGGGGGAGCGGGGGGTGGGGGGGAGGGCAGGGCGGCGAAACTGCAGGATCTTCACAGCCCCAACTCCCTGCCTTCCTGACACCTCTGTGCTGCACCACAACTGGAAAAGTTTGCACACCAGGGTGGAATTTTGTTCTGCACCCCACTGTGCCTGGGCAGCAGCACAAAAAGTCTGGGATAGAACATGGGACAACCTTACCTCCCACAGCTCCTTTACCCCTACATAACCATTGGGCGGAAGTAGCCTCGGGAGAATGGCTCTGAGTTGTTATATGGAATTTTACTGCCCCACTTTCCCCTGCTTTTGTATGCTAATCTGCCCAGAATCTGACTTGCACTCAGGTTCTGGATATTAGCCACGTACAGAATCAAAGAATGAACATCTCTCTTTTATTCCTTGTTAGGCTGGTAATACAGGAGAGAAACAGAACAAATCTAATGTTAAAAAAAGGATAGGGTGTGGGTGGGGGACAGACCCTCAGATGGAGCTACGTCAGTTGACAGCAGCTGAGAAGGTACATTCCAAACACCCTTCCTTCCCCAACAACCTCTTCTAAGTGCCCAGGCCTGCATTACCATATTCTGCAAGGCACCTCCTGTTTGCATCCCTCAGCATTACCTTTACATAGTCATCTGCTGTTTCTTTTTATATTGTCTGAAATTATCTTCACCATGTTTGCCAAGCATGGCCTGGAACACCGCCAGACCATTTTAAAAGCTTTATAT
The DNA here is from genome assembly GCF_052426305.1 of Pelodiscus sinensis. Classification (NCBI taxonomy): domain Eukaryota; kingdom Metazoa; phylum Chordata; order Testudines; family Trionychidae; genus Pelodiscus; species Pelodiscus sinensis. The sequence continues at coordinate 155,575,261 of NC_143053.1, forward strand.
AAATATTACTTGTTGTACTTTCCTTTTGGAGACAAAGGGCAATTCTTGCTGAAAAACCTAATGGCTCCATGCCTAAGGCTGCATTTAGATGTTTATAAAAGCACAGCTAAAATCCCTTCATTTCATATTTGTGTTTAATTTTAAATGTACTGCTGTAATGGCCTCATGTCATCAAAAGCTAAGTGAATTGTCCATAGTAGTTTTAGCCTAATTTTTACTAGCTTAGCTGGATCTATAACCTTGGAGTGGAAATGTTATAAGAATTAGCTAATACTGCTAGTACTTCTGGCTAAAGTTGTGAAGGTGCCTAAGGGCTTGTTTACCTTTAGACATTTTGGTACTTTCTGTATAGTAAGTATACATGACTTTTCCATTTATTAATATCTAATTTCATTCTCAGAACAGGTGAGAAGTATACTAAGTTGTTAAATGTGGAAACCAACTCTCAAATAAACACTGAATCTAAGTTTCCCAAGAAACTATCATGAGAATTAGAGAACAAAACACAGGCATGTTTGCTTCTTCTCTCAGGTGGTAGGTCAGTTTCACATGCCTCTTCCACCAACTACCCACTCTCAAGACCATATGACCCCCTTTTATATGTAAAGTCACATGAGGATATAGTCACAGTCCATAAAATACTTTGTAATAGCAGAATGCAAAATATGCTGTAGTGGTGTCTACTTGGGACCTGACCAATGTTCTCTCTAAGCTGTGTGACAGCCCAGCTTCACAGGTGATTAAACAGCCTCCTCCCCCCCTGCCCCCCCCCCAAGTCAATGAGCTTCCTACACAGAACCCTGAGCCTTACAGACCAGTAAGTTGAAAGTCAGTTCCAGGCAAATTACTTGAAACTTCAGTAAAGAATGCAATTGTCAGACACACAGATAAAAATAATTTGTTGGGGCAAAGTCAACATGGTTTCTGTAAAGAGAAATCATGCCATACCCATCTACTTGAGTTTTTTGAGGGGGTCAACAAATGTGGACAAGGAAGATCCAGTGGATATACTTAGATTTCTAGAAAGCCTTTGACAAGGTCCCTCACCAAAGGCTCTTAAGCAAAGTAAGTTATCATGGGATGAGAGGGAAGGTCCTTTCATGGATTGATAACCGGTTAAAAGACAGGAAACAAAGGGTAGGAATAAATGGTAAGTTTTCTGAATGGAGAGAGGTAACTAGTGGGGTCCTCCAAGGGTTCGTACTGTAACCAATCCTATTCAACTTATTTATAAATGATCTAGAGAAAGAGGTAAACAGTGAAGTGGCAAAATTTGCAGATGATACCAAACAGCTCAGGATAGTTAAGACCAAAGCAGACTGTGAAGCGTTTCAAAAAGATCTCACCAAACTAAGTGACTGGGCAACAAAGTGGCAAATGAAATTAAGTGTTGATAAATGTAAAGGAATGCACATTAGAAAAAATAATCCCAACTATTCGTACAATATGATGGGGATGAATTTGGCTACAACTACTCAAGAGAGATCTTGGAGTCATTGTGGATAGTTCCCCAAAAACATCCACTCAGGCTATGTCTAGACTGCAGGCTTCTTTCGAAAGAGGCTCTTTCGAAAGCATCTTTCGAAAGAGCCTCTTTCGAAAGATCGCGTCTAGACTGCAGGCGGATCTTTCGAAAGAGCAATCCGCTTTTTCGAAAGAGAGCACCCAGCGAGTCTGGATGCTCTCTTTCGAGGAAGCCCTATTTACATTGAAGAACGCCTTCTTTCGAAAGAGGAACTTTCGAAAGAAGGCATTCTTCCTCGTGAAACGAGGTTTACCGCCATCGAAAGAAAAGCTGCGTTCTTTCGAAATTATTTCGAAAGAACGCGGCTTGAGTCTGGACGCAGGGGAAGTTTTTTCGGGAAAAGGCTACTTTTCCCGAAAAAACCCCTGAGTCTGGACACAGCCTCAGTGTGCAGCAGCAGTCAAAAAAGCAAATAGAATGTTAGGAGTCATTAAAAAAAAAAGAGAGAGAATAAGACAGAAAATATCTTATTCCATCTATGTAAAACCATGATACGCCACATCTGGAATACTGTGTACAGATGTGGTTGCCTCATTTAAAAAAATATATTTGCATTTGAAAATGTTCAGAGAAGGGCAACAAAAGTGATTAGGGGTTTGGAATTGGTCCATATGAAGAGATATTAAAAAGACTTGGACTTTTCAGCTTAGAAAAGAGGAGACTAAGGGGGTATATGATAGAGATCTATAAAATCATGACTCATGTGGAAAAAGTGAATAAGGAAAAATTATTTACTTATTCCCACAATCTAAAAATTAAGGGTCGCCAAACAAAATTAATAGGCAGCAGGTTAAAAACTAACAAAAGAAAGCTTTTCTTCACTCAGAGAACAGTCAACCTCCTCGAACTACTTGCCAGAGGATGTGGTGAAGGCTAGGACTTGAACAGGGTTCAAAAAAAGAGCTAGATAGATTCATGGAGGTTAGATCTATCAATGGCTATTAGCCAGGATGGGCAGGAATGGTGTCCCTAGCCTCTGTTTCTCTGGAAGTGGGTGACAAGGAAGGGATCATGTGAGGGACCTGTTGTGTTCCCTCCCTCTGGGGCATTTCATATTGGTCACTGTTGGCAGACAGCATACTGGGCTGGATGGACTGTTGGTCTGACCAGGGCTGGCCTTGGGCTGATTCGCCCGATTACCCCGGATCGGGCCTCATGCCTAAGAAGGTCCTGAAGCCGGAAGTGTGCTGGGCGCGCTGCGAGAGGGGGCGTCGGCCCCAGAGGAGGAGCATGGCAGCTTCCGTGCGCCACAGGAGGGGAGAGTCGAGCACAGAGGTTTCCCTGTTCTGTGGGAGGGGGAGTCGGCCCCAGGGTTTGGCAGGGAAGGTAGCTGGGGATTTTTTGTGTGCATTTTTTTTTTGCACTCAACAAAAATTCCTGGGGCCCCTGTTGAAACTTGTGTGCGGTGGGTTTTTTTGGTTTTGTTTTTTCTTTTGCTCAACAAAAATTGCTGGCTGCTGCGGGGACCCATCAAAATTGTTCGAATTGGGCCCATCACTTCCTAAAGCCGGCCCTGGGTCTGACCCAGTATGACTGTTCTTATCTTCTTAAGTCTAAATTATTCACTCATTCCTTCCTTTTGTTTTGGAAAAAATACTATTGAAAGGACATATATGGTACAACAGGCACTTTATTTTTTAAAGTCACACCCACTTTTGTATCAGAATGCACAGAAGAGAGTAATTCACATGAATTGCTTTACCACCCCCTCACACGACTCCTCCCTGTGCCACCCTTAGCCCAGAGTCAGGCCCCACCTCTTCCCACTCCTCCCTAGCCTTGCCTCTGCCTATCCCGACCACCCCTTCCCACCCACATTCCACCTCTTGCTCTCAACCCTCTTCCATGAGAGATGCAGCCCAGGGGACTTGCAGGGGTCCTGGCTTAGGCCTCAGGAGTTGCCCCCCCCCTCACTGGCAGCGGAGAGGGGAAGTGGAGTGACCCGGCACCAGCTAGGTTCACTCTCCTGCTCCCAGCCACATCACTACATTTTTCACTGCCAGTGAGTGTGGAGGTCAGTTCCAACCCTTTCCCTGAGTGACATGGGAACTAGGGGAACAGAGTGAGCTAGGGTAGGTTGCTCCACTTCCTGCTGCCACCAGTGAGTGCCAAATGCAGGTTGCGGGGCAGCTGGACAAACTCTCTGCTAGTCCCTTCTCCCTTCCCGCCCGCCCCCCGCCCATGGCATTGGGGAACACAACCCTTTGTGCTCCCTCTCTCCACTCATCACCTCTGCTTTTTACCTTTATCTTTCTTACATCTAAACCAGCAGAAGAGAGGATAACTTGTTAACTTTCTTTCTACTACAGGATATACTTAGGATAGCAGGTAGAGACTAATACCCTGTTTCTCCAGCCCCAGAAGGATGATACAATACCCTCAGCTCTTTCAGGATATTTTTTGTTTTGGTTTATGTCAATTTAAGCTCTAGTCAAAATAAAGCAGTTCAATTACCAGCCATAGACCTAAGATCCCATCAACTTTTCTCTTTATTTCAGTGCTGAATGGAGAACAAACTCTTTCCTTCACTCTCCTTTACCCAGAGCCCTTATTCCTCTGCAGAATCTTCTCAATTGTGCTACATACTGGCATATTACTTTTCTAGCTGGGTCTAATAAATGAACAGATCTGGCTGGTACCTGGCCCCTGCTCCTTAAAGGCTCAGACCACCCTGTTACACACACATTCTCTCATAAGCCTACTAAACAGAATCAAGTTCACACATGACAGCTTCTTGTATGTATGCAGATACCCGAGAAGCAATTTCTTGAAATCCAAAACCTCTGTTGCTTCTGGATGTTTTAGAACACTTCATAGGAGAGGCTATTCCTGAATTATTTCTATGCTACCTACAGATTTCATGGAGTTAATCCAGCAGTCATTAAACAGAAATGATTATATACAATATAAAAATTCAATATTCACAGGAAAGGAAAGACACTGAAAACTAGCTCTTTATTCTATGTTTGTTACATTATTTTAATTTCCTCACTGCAAATCCTCCTCTCAATCTTTCAAGAATAAGTCCCCCTGTAGGATTTTCCCATATTTTCAAAGGCATTCGCTCCTGCTACCTTCCAAAGAGGCATTCTTAGAGCCTTCCCCTGAGTATATGTGAAAAGGTTAAAGATAGGCTGAAGAGTAATCTAAGAAGCATAGAAGAATCTCTTGTTTGAAAGCTTTAGTTGGATTCCTGTTACTTTGAAAAGGAACGTAGCTTGAAATGTGTGTAGACTGAAGGGCTAGCTCATGCCAACTTTGGACCACTAGGGAACCAAAATGACAGAGAATAGAGGGTGTCAGAGTCAAACTCCCTCCAGTACTGCATGGTGACTCAAGGGAGCGCACCATGGAAAGGAAAGGAAACTGGAATTAACATCTTGTTCCCTGGGGGTGGAGGGAGGCAGTTAGAGTCCTTGTATCCCATTACATTGGGAGGAGAATTAGTGGTAAGAGAGATTGCCTTTCATCATAAAACAGCACAATATAAAACTGAAAAGAATTAGTGTTATTATTAGGTCATTTGCAAGAAAAGAATCTGTTTCTGCCACTGTGGATAATGTTCCCAGTGCATCTAAAGTATAAATGTACCATTTTTATGCAAGACACTTAATGCTAACATTAAATTTTTAGACTTCTACATCAGCCTCCACAGAAATAAGTTGCCAACATGCGCTGCTCCTCCTAAAAAGAAGAATATTTGTACTACATGTGTCTTTAGTTGGGTTATCAGTGTGCTGACAGTGGCATATTTTCAAGGAGGTGTGTTTTGGGAGTCCAGAGTATTTATTTATCTGCTTCCTTTATGGAAGCAGTTGTTACAAATCAGGAGGTTTAAAGTCTTCTGAGAATAAGAGAGGAAAAAAAACAATAGCCCTCTCTTCTATAACAGAGTGAGGAAAATCCTCTAGTGAAGCAAAAGACAAAGAAAAACTGCAAAGCAAAGGCTTCTACATACATCTCTGTCCATGTGTGATGCTTTAGGCAGAAATATTTCTGGAAGGATATCCATTGATTGTACTTGGTTTAAAAGTCTCATGGGGTAGCCATGTTAGTCTGTAACTGTAAAAGCAATGAGTAGTCCTGTATCACCTTGGGGTACGTCTAGACTACAGGCTTTTGTCGACAGAGGCTTTGTCGACAGATACTATCGACAAAGCTTCTGTCGACAAAGAGTGTCTAGACTACATCCAGTTCTATCGACAAAGCAAGCCGCTTTGTTGACATGAGAGTGTAAATGCAAAGGACAGTGTAGATGCAATAATGCATTCTGTCGACAGAACTCTGTTGACAAAAGGCGTTATTCCTCGTAGAACAAGATTTACCGCCATCGACAAAACTGCCGAGTTCTGTCGACGTTATGTGGACAGAACTCAGTGGTAGTGTAGAGGCAGGTATAGTTTTGTCGACAAAACCCTGTAGTCTAGACATACACTTTGAGACTAACACAAATCTCTAGTAGCATGAGCTTTTGTGGGCAAAACCCACTTCCTCAGATTCTGATCATTTGAGGTTGTGGGTTTTGTCCACGAAAGCTCATAATAGTAAATATATATTTGTGTTAGTTTCTAAGGTGCTACAGGAGTACTCGTTGTACTTTGTTTAGTTCATCTTTGTCCTCTCCTGAAGTATTCTGGATATAGACGCAAAGGACCTTCAGCTGGCATATAAACAAAGCTAATTTAGCTGTTCAACTGAAATTGTGTTGTGCGATGGTGTTTATTTTTGGGGGTTGCTCACCTTTTAGTAAGTTCAATCCATCAGTTTTAATAGAGTCATTCTTGGTTTACTCAGGCTGGACTCTGTCCTGGTGCATGTAGAGGTTTGATTCAAGTATCCTACCATCTTTGCTTTCCCTCCTGTGTAGCTCATTTCTTTGGAGTGATACAGCCTCCTATTGATGCTTTATTGCACACAAATGCTCAGCTGTATCATAGCTGAGGACATGGTTATTTGACCACATTGCTCATAAAGAGGCTATTACATCAGGGCTTTTATAGCAATTTAGCTTCACTAGCGATAGGACAAGCACAACTAATTCCATTCATTTAAGTACCTGAAAGACTGGATGTTTATTTAAAATTATGCAGCCTAAGAAGATGTTAAGGGTAAAATAAAAAATTATGGCTAGTGTTTGCCATTAAGAATCCCCAGCCTTGGGTAGACGTGGGCTGTAAATGGGTGACTATATACTCTTTTTTATATGTTTCTGCTGCAAGGCAGCAGTCTAGATATTTACGCATTTTGTCCATTTTTTCCCTCTTCCCCCCCTTCAACAGTAGTGGGATAAGTGGTTTAAGTAGTTGGAATGGTGCTTTTTCAGCACTGTTTCTCATGTGCCAGTCTTCAGGTTTTAAAGAAGACAGCCACTGACATGTATTTCAGCTAAAATTCTTGCATTGCACAGTTTAAAAATTTATATTTTTTCCTGATATATAAATATTTCCCAACCCTAGATGTTACCTGCTTTTAAATGTCTTGATAAACTCCTCCCCAGCATCACAACCTGTTGGAGGAAAAGGAGAAAATATTAGAAGTTACTAGAAGCAGAATAAAAGGGGAACAGAAAACAGAGTGTATGTGTGTCTAGACAAAATCAGTCCCAAGGAAACTGGACAATAGCAGTGATTAGTGGAGACGAAACTGACTTCAAAATATTTTGATGCTGGATAACTACATAAAAGTACATTAGAGTGGTGTTACAAATGTTACAACCACCATATGGGCTATTGTCTTGTGCACTTGTGAACTCACCTTGCTTGTAGCATGGAGCTCAGTTACATAAACAAACCAATCAAGGGTTCCTAATGCCACATGGAACTCATCCTGCAAATTTTACATGTACATAGTCACTCTGGTATCACACACTCAGCTGTTCTTTTCAAGCATATGTAGCAGTTGGTCTTTATTGCAGGAGCATGTGTCTGCAGTACAAACCTTGGCCATTTCATATAACCTTTGGCCAGGAATAATAAGTGACCTCTGTTTGACCACAGCTGTCCCAAGTAAATGGATGATGAGCTTTCTGGCAAGGCATGTGTTGTGTGCAGTCAACTGCATGTGCTGCCTAAGGGTCTTCTTCAACAGTCATTAGCATAATGATTGTTCTGTCATTAGCGTCCATCATTTAAAAGCTACACTAAAGGTATCTAGCTGGGAGATGCTCCTCTGTGTCTCTTACAAATCCCTGCAAGCTTGCTTCTAGAGATCAGCCCAGGGGTGATACATAGCATCCAATACCTACAGATGTGTAAATCCCAATGTTTTCTACTATGTGACTGCTTGGACTCTATTCTTTTAGTTTTTTCTAGGAAAAAAACATCAACGCACCCCCTCACTTCATGCACTTTTATAAAAGCTGCCTTCTTCCCCCTTTATACAATCTTCAAATCCTGGGGCTGTTGATCACCTAATTCAGCCCACCATGCAACTTGGGGAGACCGTAGGGCATTCTACACTGCACCCAGCTCAAAGAACCTAAGTCAGAGAAAGATTTATGCACTTGCAATGTCTTCTAGTCTCATAGAAGCTGCACTCAGCTGTCAGCCTAAGGCTATTAGTTCAAAGCCCAGCACCTTCTACCAGCCACCTTATTACCACAAGCTAGGACTTACTGGGGAAGGATCTCAACACCCATGCATTTTGTTGAACTAGCATGCAGTACTGAAGTGAGTTCTTCTACTAACAGCCCCTATTTTCTATCATTTTAGTTCCCTAGTGATCCAAAGTTTGCATGACACAGCCCTTCAGCCTACACACCTTTTGAATTCAGTTCCTTTTCAGAGTAACAGGAGTCCAACTAAAACTTTCAAACAAGAGATTCTTCTATGTTGCTAGGATTACTCTTCAGCCTATCTTTAAAATCTTGCCTGCTGTTACAGGGCATTGATTCCCAAGCTACATTCACTAGAGGTTTTCCCTATACACCTAACTAGCATTCTCTGCTCTTCACTCCATCTCTCAGGTTCTGCAAAGCTCTCATGCACTCTGAGAGTTGCTTCCCCAGTCTTTTCTTTCTAGAGACCCTTTTCCCTAACAGATTACTACCTGCCCTATCCTGACTTCACCCAAATGGACAAACTACGTCTTGAAGTTCCCACAGCTGAGTCCTCTCAGCCCTTTTTATGAAACCCCAGAGGTTCCTCTGCCTAACACCTGATCCTATTAGTTCCATCCTCTCAGGCTGGGAGGCAGCCAGTCATGGCACAGATGTGCCTGGAAAGCATTTGTACTAGATTATCAACTCTTCTGGTCAAAGACTGTTTCTTACTATATGTTTGCACAGTGATTCACTGGGGCCCTGATCTCAGGGCAGGAAGGGGACCTCCAACAAGTACTTCTGCTATGGGAAGCCAAAATCAACTCTTTATGTATTTGTGAAAGTTAGCATGACTGATTATTTTTTACTCTAGACATAGGTAGGGCTGGAGTTGAAAATCAAGAATGACCAGAAATGTAATTTAAACATGTCACAATGTTGGGGTGACTCATGACTGCTAAATCTGACTCCTGATTGATGAATTTTGGGGATTAGCAATGCTGTGTATATATATCAAAGAATTAACATGGTGAGTTTATTCTGCTTTTTTTTGGGGGGGGGGGGAGGGTGTCACATTGTTTGTTAGTATTTAGATGCTTATTTGTGAAAATGCTTATCAATCCTGAATGTTTTGCAAACTGTATCACAGGCACCAGAAGGTTAATTTTGGAAGTGCATTTGTGATCCACTGTTTGCCATTCTTCATTCTAATGCTTTATAATTTTAGAGTGTGCCTACAATGTGGGACATATGATGACATCATTCTCATAGAGAAGATGGACTATTCACCAATAGAAAGTTGTAGAGAGAAGCACCCCTCCTCCCCCTTACACTGGGGATTTTGTCAGTATAGTTATGTTGAACAGTGATGTGGTTTTTCATGCCCCTGTCTGAGATAGCTATGTTAATATGTTTTAAGTTTAGACCAAGCCTTTGTCATCCTATGATATTTTTATGAATAAAAGCACTGTTAGACTTGCTATTATATATAATATCATATTATTAATGAGTATTCTGGCAACCACTGGGTATTCATGAAAATATTCTCAAATTTTAAAATGTTCATGAAACTTAGCAAGCATCCTTTTAAAAAAAAATCACAGGAAGTGAGCTAGTTGTTATTTACTATTTATGTTATACTTTCAAAGTCAGTTGTGCAATTAAAAATAGAACCAATATTCTGTGATCTGGATGACTAATCATATCACAATCATAAATAATTAATACCAAATACAAGTTTACATAAAAGTCAGAAAATGGTTCATTTTAATCAATCAGTGAATCTTTGTGAATACATTCCAATAAATTAGATTAGATGTGGGAATAATTTTTAGAGTGGGAAAATGGTGAATTTAGATATTCATACAACTCTAAATATTTATCTTGAAGGATTTGGCATAATAGGAGTGGAAATAGGATTTTCAGACATGCAGTTCCTTGTAAAATCAGACTGATAGCAACAAATGCGGAACAGTGAGGATAAAAGCAAGAAGATAAAACTTCTTATGTGAGAGAGCCTGTGAGATTGACTAGGGCCTTAATTCAGTAAAACATTGTACTTTAATAAAATGTGGCTTAAGCACTTGTTTATATGCTTTTGATGAACAAAGATGAATTTAAGCATGTGCTTAAATTCTTCCCTGAACTGGTATCTCACTAAATCAAAACCACTGAAACTGAGAGTCCTCTGTGTGTTTTTAAAAAATAGAGTAGGCAATTTTTCTAATAAATAGGAAATTAGAAGGAATAAATGTAAATAAAGTAAAAGTACAGCACACTCTTGGAATAAAGAGAATTTTGTTGTTGCTGTGTTTTGAGGTATTTTCTAACCACTCTCATCCTGCATGTCTTTTTTTCTGTTTAAACCTTTGTGATGGCATCATTAATTATTTCTGGTTGTTTAGAATCTAATTTGAGATCCTTGAGCTGGATTTCTTTGTATAAGGCCAAGTGCCCTACTGGACTTCTGCTGTGTGTGTGTGTGTGTGTGTGTGTGTGTGTGTGTGTGTGTGTGTGTGTGTGTAAAATTTTATACACTGTAATTATGGGGAAGCTTCCTTTCTGGCAGGTAGTTAAAGGGGGAGCTTTCAGGCTTGAACCTTCCAGCTGAAGTGATGTGTACCTAAGCATGCAGAACATTCGAGCTGAAAAAGATTTTAAAGGAAGGAAAAGAATGTGACTGGACTGTGTCCAAAACTCTAGCAAAGAATCAGATGTGGCTGTTACAAAAGACATTTTTTGTTTTCTTTTTTATTTACATCAGAAAGGGATTCAGATTGTAATCAGTGAATACCCCTACATTCAGAATGCACGGTTGAGTTTGATTGCTTCTTTTGATCGCTTTTAATAGATGGTCTCATTTGCTTTTCACAATTATTTTTAAATATCATTTTTGATTTTTCACACAACAGAAAGGAATGCCTGGTAAAGAGACTCATTCGCTATTGCTTTGCATCTGGTGTGCCCATCTTTAACTATGCAAAGGAAGTGTGGAGTGTTGTAAACGCCATTGAATGATAATTCTCCATAGCATTGACACTCATTTTGTGCTCACTTTTCAGGTACAAAGAAGTGTAGAATCAGGCTTGCTGTATTTACCATCACACTAATGGTCAGATGCTAACTCCATGGGATTGTTGCACAGCCTGAGAAACGACATGTTTCTGATAATAGTGGCTGACTTCTGGCTGGGGTGCCAATTTGATTGCACTTTTCCCTCTGGGGGAAAGTTTACATCCTACTGACTGTTTATAGCATGACAGCTTAGAAATGCCAGAGAATGGAAATTGGACCAAATGTGCCATTTATGGAGTTACAAATGGGAATAATTTAAAGCTCAGAATACCTCCTGCTTTTTTTTCCTTCTCCCCTGTAAAGGTCAAGCTATTTGTAGAAACATTAAGCCAGATGTAGAAGGGTTGCAAGACCATTAAAACATTCTACATTGCAATGTGATTTTTCTATCCCACCCTCATAGGCAATGTCAGTCATAATTATAAGTATATATATGCATTCCTAGCTGGGATGCAGGCTTTACATGATATGGGACTAAATTGTGTAATGTACTGGTCTTGTGATTCTGTGGTTTCAATTAACATTGTCAAGGATGAAACCCCACAGTGAGCTGATGGTTGAGGTCAAAGAGGTTATTCTTTTATAGCAGCTGTCATCCGAAGGGAGAAAATAAAAATGAGGGATGTCTGAATGACCTGACCCAGGACATTACTAACACGGTTAAAAGGTCAGCAGTGCTGAAATCTGCCATAGGGACTCAGAAGAAAAAGTGTGGTCAGACCAATATATCTCCAGTTCATGACCTTGCTCTATGCTTTACACTTCCTAATCCTGTATGGGTACACTAATGATGCCCAGATAGACCCGGGATTAGCCTGACCCTGTTGTATTCATGGAGTGTGTGTGTGTGTGTGTGTTACTACTGGGCTGATTAACACTCTTTCTGTTATGAGATGCTCATTATTTGAAGCATAGCACAGTGATGTCAACACACGAAACAAACATAGCGTATTCCAAGCAGCAATTTACTGTAAAATTCCAAGTAAAGGATTTTGGTTGTTTTCCTTTTTATCATCTTTAGAACGCAAGCCCTGGAGAAGCCATTTAAAAGGCTCTTATTTTTAATAATAGCCCACATATATTTGTTCTCCCAAATATGACTACATTTTATCCTTTTAACAATTGAGCTTATTATAAATTCTTCTTAAAGGAAAACACCTATGGAGAGTGTTAAAGCCTGGAACAACCATATTTAGAAATGATCATATTTTTGTTTTAATTTGTTGAATTTTTTTTGTTCTTATGGCCAACTACAGACTTGATCCTGCATACTAATCTGCACAGTTAGACCTTTAAGACCATATGGAGTGACAGTGGGACTTCACGGAAGGCAATGGGTTCCCTAGAAGCAAATAAGTCTGCCCACAAAACAACTTTTAAGATTGGATATACCAATATAACTTGCTGGAAGGTCCAGGAAACCCTACCATGCCCTACTCTAGTGGTTCCCTGAAGAGGAGGTGCTGGGATGCCAAACAGTAGCCTGTGAATTCAGGCTTAATGTTCATCCAGGGTTCAAAGTCTGCTAGGGGATAATTAGGTGTAGTTGAGATATTTAAGACCAACATTTTAAAGGCAGGGGTGATGGTTTTAGATGAGGGAAAAGCTGAACTGGGATAGGGCTATGCTGATTAGAAGGCAGGGTAAGGAGTGCTGAGGAAATAGTGGTGCTATGCTGCATGGTCTGTACTTCTTATATTTGAGTTTACTGGTTGTGTAACTGCCTAGAAGGAAATGTAGCTAGAACTTTTTATTAGCTTGGTGTCAATTTCAGGCAAACCAAAATCCGTACAATAATACTCTATTTAGAGTATTTGTGTCTGAGCCACTAGTGAACATGCTTTCTCATTCTTATTTTCCTGGCCAGCTGCAGTCAAGCCCCGCAATGGGTAACATTAATTCCCTGAACTTGCAAACGCTCATGCCTGCATGTAACTTCACCCCAGGATTTCTCCCTTTGAAGTAATGAGTAGTATAGATTGGACCTCCCTGATCTGGCACCCTCAGGAGGGAGTTTGCTGGATCAGGGGAGGTCAATTCTGCCCCTCTGCTGCCGGACTCTGAGCTCTCCCAGCATCCATCAGCAGACCTGGCAGGGCTCCTCTCCTGGCTGGAGGGCTTCTCTGCCCTCCACTGCCAGGCTTCTGGATCCATAGCTAGTCTCCCAGCTTGACTCCCTGCCACTAGGATCCTAGGATTCTCTTGTCCAGCAACATCCATGGTCCTGGCTGACCATGGATGTTACCAGATCACAAAGTCCTGGACCAGAGATGTTCAACCTGTAGTAGAAGATGGGAATACTCCCTTAAGTAAAGGTACAGTGCATGCATCAGTGTCTGCAGGATGGGGGACTAAAACTGCTATTAGTATTACTGTAACCATCAAATAGTTTTAACAAAAATGAGCGTAGTCTCTCTATTCATGGAATATTAGGAATCACACGGCAATTTTTAATTCTCTTAGTTGAACAATACACTGGCTTTGATCAGAAATAGTTCTGTGAGTGTCACTGAGTCAGACTGTGTGGTGCGTTGTAAAGTTCCTTTGTATTGTTTCAATGAATTGTTAGAACAAACATGCAAATACTTCATGTGCATGTAGAAGCACTTGTGTATACAGGCAGTCCCTGGGTTACATGGATCCGACTTACATCGGATCCCTTCTTACAAACGGGGTGAGGCAGCCCCGCACTAGCTGCTTCCCCCCAGCAGACCAGGGAGACGCGGAGCGGCTTTTCTCAGCAGACATCTCAGCTTGAGAATAAAGGACTGAGGGAAGTGAGGTGTGGGAGAATAAAACTGAGCTCTGGAGAAATGTTTGGCTAGAGTTTCCCCTACAATATGTACCAGTTCCGACTTACATACAAATTCAACTTAAGAACAAACCTACAGTCCCTATCTTGTATGTAACCCGGGGACTGCCTGTATATACATTTACAATTCATTTTTCATGACTCTGCATGTTTCTCGGGCATTCACATGTTCATGAAAAATTGTTACAGTTGGAGTAAATTCATGTGTTCAAAAATATTATAATTGAAACTCCTCTCCTGGGTACATCAAACCTCTATGGCACCAATGTCTTGCTAGGGGTAAAACAGCCTGCAGGCAAACATTGAGGGTGCTACCGATGCTAGGTCACTACTGTAGTGTTGTATTGTGTTGTGATAATATCTTGGCTAAATGCAATGATATTTTACCAGCGCTGGCTCACCAGTACAGTGACTTAACCAGCTGCAATTTAAGGTGAAATTATAACTGTTCCTATGTAGGATGAGTGATGAGTTTTCTACAGTATCAGTTATACTAGGCATGGGGTGCCTCTCCAGATCAGTCCAGCCTATAGAGGAGATTGCAGGCACCACTCAGTTAGTGGTATGTCTTGCTGGATCCCCTCTGTACTAGCTCCCTGTCCTGTCTATGTTGCTCTCCCATAATTTTTGTGTGGATCTATGCCTTCTGCTACGGCTTCCAGCCTGTTCACACACAATTCATCACTTCCCTGGTGTTGTTCCCACATTCAGCTTCCTTGCTGCTCTTTTAGTATGAGATAGATCCTGACCTCAAGAATTTCTGCTTTCTCCCCTATACTAAACTAAAGTCACTGTGTCCATCCTAGAGGGTCAGAGGCAGTGAGAACGGAGATGACGGGAAGAGCTGTGCCCACTCTAGAATTAAGTGCTTTTTTGTAGATCAAATGTTAACCCTTCACCATTAAAAGAAAAACAGAGCTCCCACAACCAAAAATAAAACCAAATCTCCGCAGGCCTCCCCAGATATAACCATCACAATTAACCAAATGCTAAATTACTCTTACCATGTTCCCCTGCCTTAGACCTAGGAGATTTTAGCAGGAAACTTCCAGCTGATCTAACCTGTGCATAGGGAGAGAGCTATTACCTCAGATCTGAGACTATTCAGATCTTCAATATTTCATTCATTTGCACCCACAAATGACGGGAAATCTCATGAAGTGATTTGAATTCTGACTGTTATTTGCTCAGAGGAGCCTGCCATGGAGCAATTCATAGTCTGTACTAGTTGGAGCCTTAAGTGGAATGTCTGTGTGAATGTCATTTAGTGTGTTTGTGACCAAAGTGTAGATGGCTTACACAAAGCATCTCTCTGAATGCGGCATATAAACGTTACACAGGCTGCAGACAAGAGTCACGACTACTAAGGAAAACATGCACACACATCCGTGGAGGGGCTAGGCCTTGAAACTTGGTCTTTGGGATCAAAAAGTAGACATTTAGCTCTCAATCCAGTGTGAATGTGTAGGATCTCCCACTGAAAGCCCTGAGGAATAGCAAAATTTGCATTGACCCTTTCTCAGAAACTCTGCTCCCTTGATGGGATGATGGAGAAGGAAAGAGCTCTCTGAGTGGATCCCTGAAGAGAGTGGCTCTCCAAAGTCCCTGTCTGTGGGCTTTAATATTAGAAAGCATGATCTGGCTCACGATAAACATGAATGATCTTCCTTAGTCAAAGGTAAGACATGATAGAGCACAGGAAAAAGAAATAGGGTAATATTGGCTAAAAAAAGTGACTTGTTTTAATGAAACAAATCTTAAACGGATCCGAATTTTTTTTAGAAACCTAAATGACTTTTCTGGTACATTTGCAAAAGAACTGTGTTAAGCATTTCCTAGCAGACAACATACTGACCTAACCAAGACATACAATGTAGGTTGTAAGTAGCTAAAAGAGGGTGGTAATACTATATGGCTACATCTACACTGCAGGCTACTTGTGCAAGAACAGCTGTTCTTGCGCAAAAACTTGCCGGTTATCTACACTGCACGCGCATTCTTGCGTAAGTAAATTTACAGTACAGTGTTGGAAAACAGGGCTTCTTCCGGAAGAGCTATTCCCCTCCCCATGTGGAATAAGCCCTCTTGCGCAAGAGCTCTTCCACAAGAAGGCAGTGTAGACAGGCAACATGATTTTCTTGCACAAGAAACCCCTATGGCTAAAATGGCCATCAGAGCTTTCTTGCGCAAGAGAGTGTCCACACTGCCATGGACGCGCTTGCGCAAAAGCACATGGCAGTGTGGACATGCTCTTGTGGAAGACCTTTTGCACAAGAACTCTTGCATAAAAAGCCTGCAGTGGAGACGTAGCCTACATGTTTGTAAATTGAAAGGAAGAGATTTCACTGAAATGGTTCCAGGCTGATCTCCATTTATGCTTTGTTTCAAATCCAGAGCTGACCATTTTGTTATGACAGTTAAATAATATGAGAAGCTTGGAAACTCAGCATGCTAACCTGTGAGTGTCTAAATATTTTGGATCATTTTATATCTGTAATATTTTAACGGACCCTTTTGGAAAAAAAACGTTTTCTGTGACAATTCTGTCTCCCAGTTCCTAGGTGATACAATGGAAAGAAGAGCATATGATTATAATGACTGCACCAAACAAAATCAACCAATAAGAGAGGAGATAACAATTGAGAGTGAAGTTAATTTGAATGTCAGAGGAACATGCCCAACATTAAGCTTTCTGAATCAGTATAGCTTTAGGCATGTGTACTCAGTGAGATTAGTCATCTGCTACTTGTTAAAGGATGTGCAGTGGTGGATTGAGGCCTAAGTATAAAACCTGAAGAGGGATCACATGCCATACTAGGCCAGTAATGTAAATGTAACACCTATTCAATTTGACTGATTTAGAATGATTTGGAGGAATAATAATTTAGTAAGAGCTAGGACATGGGGTCAAATTCCTCCATAGTCTCTTACTCTCCTACAACCATTGTTCTTATTATAAAATTGTTTAATCACTAGCAAGTTTTATTTCTTATCAGGAAATTCTTATAATTTGCCTTACCTTAAATTATTTTTATTATGCTAGAGAGAAATTTACCCAGTTTGCAAAATATTGAATAGATTGGGAACACTTGAAGAAAGCAAGTAGAAATAATAGGAGTGGCAAATGTCTGGATAGCTGTCAATAGATTAGAGAAAACAAGAACTCAAAGTGTGATTCACATCTCTCATCTGCACTAGGAGTAACAGCTAAGGAGATTCAAGTATAATTCCTATGGACATAAACCCTGAATATCAACGAACCCACTGCTTTAAGTAAAACTGACACCCAGTTCACATACCTTACCCTTCACACATCATAATAACTGATGCACTCAAACCCTGTCGTGTTCAGAAAATCCCTTTGCTTCCAGCCCATAGTCATCAGCATTGCACACAATCCCCTCCTATAAATCACAGGCGCTACCTCTACTCCAACTCTTGAAATATTAATATCCTGTTGATAGGCTTTTATCTCAAACACTGCTACATACTGCAAGGTTGGGTGAGATCCCCCAAAAGTGCATCAGCTGTATGTGCAAGAGCCAGACAGAGGGAGAAATGAGCTCTAAGCTACTTGCCTGCACCCTGCCCACCACCAGTTCCCAAATCTTGGAGCCAGTTATTACTTAAAAAGGGTCTGCAGTGTAATTCAGAAGAACCCAAGAGCTGTTCTAAATTATTCCACATACAGCAGTTTAGACAGCTCTTTTCTGGCCAGTCATCATGGGAGAGCTTTATGCTCTGATTCTCTGTTACCATGTCCCTTACATCCAAGTCATAGAGACCCCACAACCAGAGAAATCACTCCCTAACCTTCTTAAGGTAGCTCTCTGTTTATACAAAGACTACACATCTTGCGGTCAGGTTCTGGCCCACTAATTGTTTTTTTTTTAAACAAAATAACTTTTTTGATTGTTTTTCAAATATATATTTAAGTATTGGATTGAAATAATCTTGTGTGACTATTGCAGGCCTCAGAACACAACTTTCAGGTCTATATTTTGTACTATTATGTTTGCATCTTATATATGTCCGTATTGGTGTACTGACAAAAATGAATGAGAAACATTCCAAAATAATTGCATATCATTTTCTGACATATGGCAAAATGTACTTTTGATGCTTTTTTTGTTTTGTGCTCTGGCACTACCCAAGAAAATCACAGGCGATTGACAAAGCTGTATAAGATGATCAGCAAGGTGCAGACTTCCACACACACAGCAGCAAATGGCACAAAACTAATGCAGAATTTAAACTCTTTGCGTTGGTGGCCCGGTTTCCTAACAGTGATAAAAACCTCTCTATATTAGTACCTTTCCTGTAGTTTGCTGTGGTTGATACTACATTAAAAAGTGGATGGAATAAGGAATGTGATCTTCATGGTGCTATTGCTGATCTTACAAAACAGCCATGTTAGTATGCAGCAAAATCCTTCAGCAATCTCTTTTGAAGTGGTGGGATACAAGGGAAGGGTCAAGAGATGGATGAAAATTGAGACCTAGGTTCTAACATAAAAAATGAAACCTAAGATGTAAAACACAAACCTCCGCATTAATCTGACCTACAGAAAAGGATGGCACACCTTACTATCGTAGAGATGATTCAGCATCAGATGCAGAAATTGTTTTCTACAAAGCAGAATTATGGATGAAGAGAACACAGTGGTTTTTAAATAGTTTCATGGAGAAAGTAGTTAACTCACGTATATTTCATTTTCATCTCTGAATACTCTCCATATATGGGTGGTAATATGTCATATGAATTTTCCAGGCCATTTTATCAGATCCTCCTACTCTGAAATACTCTCAAAACTCTTTAACGAAAAGTGACGGAGAGGATTATATACTTTATTTGTGATGGGCTTGAGCTGTTCACCATTTCACTTGAAGCAGTGAATTTCAATGCTTTAGAATGTTCCCTTCCCAATCTGACCCTGGCCTTACAGTTTTGAATGAGAGATCCAAAAGCAGAATGAGTCAGCTTTCTGGATACAACTTGAATATATTGCAAGCGGGTGACCTTGTGGTGAGAATAGATGATCTAGTGAGCATTCAAGTTGGTGAAAATACTGTGGCTAACCTGATTTTGTTAGATTACATGGGCAAAGTGAATGTGAAGCTATTTTGAGTTCAGCCTTGAATATGAGCTCCTAAAGTTAATCTTAACCTGAACGTTTCAGAGACATGAGTAATGCATCAAAATTCTAAGGTCAAAGGGTAATATTTTCAGATGTGGGTGTCTAAATGTAGGCATTTCTATCTACCTTTAATCACTTTTATTAAAATGGCCTACCTTGATTTTTATCTGGTTGTCCTGATCTCTGCAATCTGGGACCTTAGCACCTCTGGAAAATCAAGTGCCTAACCACAGTTTGTAAATTTTAGCTATTCTGCAAGTCAATAACAATGAAGCTACCGTATATTCCGGCGTACAAGACGACCTCTGATGTTAAAAAACATCCCCCAAAAATCGGGGGTCGTCTTGTATGCCGGGTATACATCCCAGGCGTGCCTGGGATGCCCCGCCGCAGGCTTCCCCCGAGGCTTTGCAAAGCCGCGGAGGGGCTCCGGCGGCAGGGAATCCCAGGCGCGCCTGGGCTGCCCCCCTGCCCGAGCCCCTCTGCGGTTTTGAAAGCCTCGGGGGAAGCCGGCGGCGGGGCATCCCAGGAGCGCCTGGGCTGCCCCCCCGCCGGAGCCCCTCTGCGGCTTTGAAAGCCTCGGGGGAAGCCGGCGGCTTTGCAAAGCTGCTGCGGCTTTGCTCCCGGTGCCTCTGGTCTGCTGGGGACTGTCTCGAGCAGACCAGGGACACCGGGAGCAAAGGAGGCGGAGGGGCGCTGGGGTATAAGATGAAACCCTATCTTTTAATTAAAAAATTAGGGGGTCGTCTTATACGCCCAGTTGCCCTATACGCCGGAAAATACGGTAATTATATAGTTTTATTTATTAGCCCATTGTTTTAGAAGTGCAAGGAAGGGTGCCATCTCCAAATGATTTAGATGTTCCATATACGGTAAAACACAACTGTAGCCATTTTAACCAACCTAGTCTGCTTCCCACTTAACCAGTTCTGCACCCTTACAGTTAATTCCTTCCTCCAACCTCTCCCCAACTTTTAAATGTAAATGGTAAAGACTGGATGAAGTTTACAGTGAACCCTGTAGATCATGAGGTTGGGGGATATCTGTTAGCCCAAATTGTGAGAAGTACTGTCTAGTTATAAGTCTGGTGGAACGCTCCAAACACCCAGGTAATGGCTGATGATAGAGAGCTATCTGAAATTAGTTACCTTAGTAATTTTGGCTCTGTGACAAAAAAATGTGATGGTTGCCATGTACTCTTTAGGTAGCTGTCAACAATTCAGTCAATGAGGACATTGATTTGAAGACTATCTGGAGCATTTTCATTATCTGGAGCAGTTTCATTACCCGAGCTTTCTTGATTTTAATTGGTAAATAGCACATTTGCTTTTGGAAAAAATGAAGTAATATTCTTTATAAGATCAGGATGTTGTTAAATTGGGTATACTGTTAAATGTTATAAGAACATAAGAACGGCCATACTGGGTCAGACCAAAGGTCCATCTAGCCCAGTAGCCTGTCTGCCGACAGTGGCCAGCGCCAGGTACCCCAGAGAGGGTGGACTGAAGACAATGATCAAGCGATTTGTCTCCTGCCATCCCTCTCCAGCCTCTGACAAACAAAGGCCAAGGACACCATTTTATCCCCTGGCTAATAGCCTTTTATGGACCTAACCTCTATGAAATTATCTAGCTTCTCTTTAAACTCTATTATAGTCCTAGCCTTCACAGCCTCCTCTGGCAAGGAGTTCCACAGGTTGACTATATGCTGTATGAAAAAGAACTTTCTTTTATTAGTTTTAAACCTTCTACCCATTAATTTCATTTGGTGTCCTCTAGTTCTTCTATTATGGGAACTAATAAATAACTTTTCTTTATCAGCCCTCTCCACACCACTCATGATTTTATATACCTCTATCGTATCCCCCCTCAGTCTCCTCTTTTCTAAACTGAAAAGTCCCAGTCGCTTTAACCTCTCCTCATATGCCCCTTTCTGAACCCTTTCCAAGGCCAAAATATCTTTTTTGAGGTGAGGAGACCACATCTGTACACAGTATTCAAGATGTGGGCATACCATAGTTTTATACAGGGGCACTAAGATATTCTGGGTCTTATTTTCTATCCCTTTCTTAATAATTCCTAGCATCCTATTTACCTTTTTGACTGCCGCTGTACACCGTGTGGAAGTTTTCAGAGAACTGTCCATGATAACGCCAAGATCTCTTTCCTGATTTGTCGTAGCCAAATTAGCCCTCCTCATACTGTACGTATAGTTGGGGTTATTTTTCCCGATGTGCATTACTTTACACTTATCCACATTAAATTTCATTCGCCATTTTGTTGCCCAGTCACTCAGTTTGGTGAGATCTTCTTGGAGTCCTTTACAGTCTGCTTCTGTCTTGACTATCCTAAACAGTTTGGTATCATCTGCAAACTTTACCTCCTCACTGCTTACCCCTTTCTCCAGATCATTTATGAATAAGTTGAAAAGGATTGGTCCCAGGACTGACCCTTGGGGGACACCACTAGTTACCCCTCTCCATTCTGAAAAGTTACCATTTATTCCTACCCTTTGTTTCCTGTCTTTTAACCAGTTCTCAATCCAAGAAAGGACCTTCCCTCTTATCCCATGGCCATGTAATTTACACAAGAGTCTCTGGTGAGGGACCTTGTCAAAGGCTTTCTGAAAATCTAAGTATACTATATCTACTGGATCCCCCTTGTCTGCATGTTTGTTAACCCCTTCATGTTATGCTGGGTCAACCTAGAGAAGGGGTCATTTGAATAGTGGATGATGGATATGGACCAGCTTATTTACCCCTTGGCAATACTGTTAAGAGTAAATGTTTGTAAAATGGTTTGAGACCTTGAGATGAAAGGGGCTATCTGCATTATTATGTAGGTGCCTACCACAGGCAGGAAAATGAACATCTCAGAAGCTGGTTAGGATTATATTTCTTGCTGAAAGACAGGAATTTGTTTTAATCAAAGACAATCTACAGCTTGCTACTAGAGAGAGTGCAAGCAGTAAAACTAGAAGAAAAGATGAGCCTATCTGATAAACTGGTTATAATTAAATAACAATTTTAGGAAGCCAGGTAAATCAAGCACCCTTGTTTAATATTAATGAGCAAAATGTAAATATTTGTATGGCCTGTCTGTGGTTGGCACATTATACTCTAATGCCTTTCCTGGCTACTTTAATGTCAGAAAGGCAAAACCGGTTAAATTCATAGCTATGAAGTGAGCATTGAACTTCTCTAGTTGTGTGGTTTTTTTTTTTAAATAAAGCCACCTCAATGGTAATCAGATTAGATTATAAAACAATCCAAAGCAAGGTGATTTTGTGATCTGTATGATTCACAGCACTTGCTTTGTGTTATGAACAAACATAAAGGGTAAAAGCATAAGCATCAGATGCTGCAAATTACAACGTTTTCCTTCAGATAATTTGCTTTTTCAAGTATTTTTAAATTATATGATTTAGTTTGGTTAGTCAAAGTTAATAACACTGCATTCTTACATTTCTTATTGTTAATTCTAAGTTAACAAATGATTACTTTCAAACGTGAACAAAACTTGATAGTTTCTTCTTATTGTTGTCATATCTTCCCCCAGTTCAATTTTCTCTATTTTTTTTAATATGATACTTTCATAACTTATGGAATCATTATTTAATATACTCCTTTTGGAAAGAAGGAGAGAAAAATCAGTATTGAAGCCATTCAATCAACAGTTGCTCATGTGTGCTAGCTATGATTTGCTTGCAGTGGAAGTAAAAGCATTGTTTGGTTGAAAAATTATATTAAAACATATCTAACTTTCATTACACACATACAGAGTAAAAATAGGTCAAACTGGGGGACCTGAAAATCTTGACACAGCATCCCTTGCAAAATGTAAGGCAATTAAATATTCTTGTACGTTATAGTTATTTTTCTCTGTTGTACATGGTAGCTGTATCTAATTGTCTCATCACTGATTGCAAGTCCTAGTCAAAAACAAGACCTGTGTGTGTGATTTTGTTATGAAGTTTCTTCACAATCTTGCTGTGGCGACAGACTTTTTGCTAGGTTGCAGTCCTGTTCATTTCACTGTTTATAATTGTTCATCACCATCATCCTGATGAAACTTAACATACCCACTTTCATTTCAAGGGGGTGAAAGGCAATTGTAAGAGAAAATCAAAGATGCATCCTTATGGGCACAAGATACAGAGCTTAGCTGTTTTCATATTCAGTAGTCTCCAAGGGGTGTCATACCAGATGTCTGATTTTTCATTTCCAATACTACGAACTTTTGTTATGGATCTGTGACACTAAATAGTGCCTATGGCAGTTGTAGATCTTTCACTGCATGCTCATGCATTAAGTTTTATGTATTGTTAGAGGAGAAATGGTGTCATTAAGTGCCAGCACTCTTCCCTTCCAGTGTATCAGACATGCACCATTGTGGAAAACAAAAAAGGAAAGTAAGCATTTGAAAAATAATACAGAACTTGGGTTGTGCTTACAAAACCTGAACTGAACATTGAAAGAAAAAAAAAACTTTCTTTAGTCAGCTTAGGGCTTGTGAAAAGTTCTTTTGTTTGCATTGCCTTCCTTACTTTGTACCATAGATCTGATGCAAATTACACAATTTAGGCTAATGATATCTGTAAATCTGGAAAATAAACTGTCAATTAGCTGTGGTTTTCGGATAAGGCAGACATACACAGTTACTCGGTGGATTACCAGGGTCATTACTGCACTCATGAGGTCTGTTCTCCTGGTTTATTAAAGCTTCATCTATGTTGCAGATGTGCACCTTTTCAAGAGGAAGGGTGGGATGGGGTGACACAACAGACAAAATAGCTTAGTAGTTTCTGGAAGCAAACAGAGTTTTATAAATCTCATAAACTGCTCAGTTCCCAGCATAACGTCTTACAGAAAGGGTTATTCTATTCCTGGTTACAGACATCTGTTCACATTTCCTGCTGGGAATTCTGGGATTTAGACCGCCATCTGCTGCTGCTTACTGTAGCAGCTTGACAACAAAAGGAATTTTCCCAACTAACAAATAAAGCCTTTGACTAATTAAAAAAAAAAGGTATTGCTATGAGCATATGCTATTTTCCCTTTAATTTTAGTCAATATATTTTAAAGTCTGTTTAGATTATATTAACAAAACAAAAAAAGAAATAGAAGGCAAGTTGCTGAAAAACACTGGTCTGTGAGGTTGTTTGTTTAGTTTGAGTTTCATTAAAAAAAACCAAACAAGCAGGTGCTATTGTGGATTTCTAGGTGAGTATATTGCAGCATATTGGTGCAGAGTAAAGAAAAAATATGTTCCGTTTGAAGGATTACAGCTGTATTTGTGTATGTAAAACATAAACAAAACAATATTGCTTTCTGCTTGATGTACCTTTAGTGATCTGATTACCTCTGGTCAGGGATTTATCATCTAATTAAACTAATATACTACAGGGAACAAGCCTGAAATATTAAGAAATTGGGCAAAATGAATAACCAATACAGTACAGGCCTCTGTCTCATTTATTTGAATCCAATCTGTATCGTATATATTCATTACTAGATAATATTCTCCCCAACTTCTCTGCTTTTGTCTTCAGGGAAAAAATCTTTGTGCCTCTTTGTTTGATAATCCGGATATCAAATGCAAAGGAACTTTCCCTGTAAAATCCTTTATTCCATCCTGTTCCTCCAGATAATCCCTCTAAATATCCTTGGACTATAATGTTTTTGTAACTGGGGGTAGAGTGGGAGAGGCAACATTTGTATCCAACTGTGGACTCCATTTGTTTTGTGCCTTGAATTTTTACATCCTGTCTTCCATTTTGTCAGCTAACTGCCATTTTGTGTTCTTTGTTGAAAAGTCAGCCTGACTTTGACACAGCCAATCTATTCCAGATGCTATCTGGCTAGGAAAGAATGGGTTGCTTTAGAGGGATATAGAGAAACCCATCAAAGCCCAGCAACTTTGAATGACTGTCAGCCTCCGTCCCATATCAGGAGATGATTGTCCATCATCACATGCCAAAAGATTTGGAAGGAGAGAAAAGGAAGGCAGGAGGGACCATTGTTTGCCAGAAATGGTGACCAAATCTCTTATTTGCAGGCATGAGCTGTGTGTATGTTCTATCTCAGGTCTGTGTTATTTTGCAAATATTTGTAACTCTCTCTAGTGGTTTCTTAAGACTACAAGGGTCTGTGACAAGGGCACATAGGCAATTGAAGATTTATTATTTGCATTACCATCATGCCTGTCATGTTTTTCCTAAAGGGATTTATCAAGAAGCCAACAGCAACTAAAGCAAAGTGGAAAGAAGCCAGTGGTCTCTGCTCTGCTGGCTCACTCCCATGACAACAGGGCTATGGAGGGCTCTCTTCATGGCCGCAGGGCTGGTGACAGCTGATGTATGCAGGCTGTGTGAGAGAGAGAGAGAGAGAGAGAAAGTGCGGCCTTGGTGGAGCAGTAGAGAGATGGCTGTCCAGGAATCTGTTCTGGCCTGTCAGGACCTTCTGTCTATAGGATTTGGTGTCTCTGGTTCTGTGGCAGCGCAGGGAGCACACTGTAGCCCTGATCGCTCATTCCCATGACAGCAGGGCTGCAGAAGGCTCCTTGACCTGCCACAGGAACCATTCATCAGCTATTGTGGGCTCACCTTCCTCCTTCTTCTTCTTGCAGTCCTGGCTGGGGAGGGGCAGAAGGATCAATTATCTGTATCTCTGGCCTATCCAAATTCCTTCGTTGTCTCTCACCATGAGCTACCTGAAGCAGAGACATAGTGAGGGGTTATGTGCCCCGGGCTGAAGGCAAAATTTGTGCTCCGCCACTGCTGAACCTGGCGCATGGCTGATCTTGACCCTGGGGGAGGGGAGAGAGCTTGTACCGCATCTTACCCCATTCCCTCCAGTTTGGGGCCGGGCCCCGCATGCACTTCAAAGTCCCTGCTCCTCCCACCCAGCTTGGCTGCCTTGGCTCACAGTGTGTAGAGGGAGGCAGCACACAGCCAGCTCCGAGTCCCGGGTCTCTGCTCAAAGCATCACGTGGGCCAGAGCAGCATGCGCTCCAGTTCCACCTGAGCCCAGCGCCCCCCCTAGCATGGCACCTGGGAGCAACTGTCCTCCCCTTGCCCTCCCTTCACTACGCCTCTGACCTGCAGAGTGCATCTCGGGTGTAACGTGCTGGGGGACAAAGAAGAGATTAATTTTTGATAAACAGAAGTACCCTATATTTGCTTTCTCCATATACAAATGTGAATGCTGTGTGTTAAGGAGAGCTGTCCCCTAAGGTACATCTGGTAACTATTCTTTTGAAACAGTGGGTCTGGAAATTCTGCGAGTGTGATGATAATCCCATAAACACGGACATAGGGGATTAGACCAATGATCCATCTACTCCAGTGTCTGTCTCACAGGGTGTGTCAAGCAAGGTGTGTGTCTACACAGCAAAGTTATTTTGGAATATCGACCATTATTCTGAAATTACTATGCTAGTGGCTACACAGCAATTCCGTAACTTTGAAATCATTTTGAAATAATGGACAGCTTATTCTGACTTTTCTGTAAACCTCATTCTATGAAGAATAACGCCTATTCCGAAATAGTTATTTCAAAATAAGGCGTGTGCAGATGCTCCACTTCTGCTATTTTGAAATAGAATGGCCCTGGTGAGGAACTAAGTTATTCCTCCTGGGACTGTAAATTGAGATAGCATGTCTACTTTAGGGAAGCCTGCCTTCAGACTAATCTTGAGGCTTCCCTGCAGTGTAGACGTGCTATTTCGAAATAAGCTATTTTGGAATAACTATTCCAGAATAGCTTATTCTGAAATAACTGTGCCTTGTAGATGTAGCCACAGTGGCCAGTGCCCTGTTCACCTTAGCAAAAAGGTGAACAGGGCAACAATTAAATGACCAATCCCGTTGGCCAAGTCCTGCTTCTAGGAATTAAAAGTTCAGGAACATCCACCGAATGCCCATCTCCATGAACTTATCTAATTCTTTTTTTTAATCCAGTTGTATTTTTGGTTTTCAAAATATCCCGTGGCAGGGAGTTCCACAGGTTCACTGTGCAGTGTGACGAAGTACTTTCTTTCTTTTTGTGTTAAACTTGCTAGTTGACAACTTCATCAAGTGATCCCACCCTTCCATAATTTGAATGTGCCCCTTAACATAATATTTTATAATTTTAGAAATATTTTATTTTATAAACCTCTATTGTATTCCCTTTAGTTATCTTTTTCCACCCTTAACTGAACAGTTCCAGTCTTTTTAATCACTCCTTAAATGGAAGTTGTTTCATGTCCTTAATCATTGTTGTTGCCATTCTCTGTACTTTCTTCTGTTCTAATATACATACTTTTGAGATGGCATGGCCAGAACTTCATACAGTATTACAGACATGGTTGTACCATAGCTTTATATAATGGCATTATGATATTTACTGGGTTTTTTTAATCCATTTCCTAATCATTTCAAACTGGTTAGCTTTTTTTTTTTTTTTTTTTTTTAAACTGCTTGTGCACATTGAGGGAACGTTTTCCCCCTACTCCCCCCCCCCCCCCCGAACTATCCACAATAACTTCCAGATATTTGTTCAGAGGTTAAGTTAATTTAGACCCCATCGTTTCATATATATATATTGTGGATTTTTTTTTCATGTGCATTATCTTGCACTTAACAGCAATCAATTTTATCCGGTATTTTGTTGCCCGGTTACCTGTTTAGTGAGATCCCTTTGTAACTCTTTCCAGTCAGCTTTTGGACTATCTTGAGTACTTCTGTATCATATGCAATTTTTGCTACCTCACTACTCACCTTTTCCAGGTTATTTATCAATATGTTGAACATCACAGGTCCTATTACAAGTCCTGGGGGCCCCCTCTACTTATCTCTCTGCATCCAGAAAGCAGACATTTATTCCTACTCTGTGGCTTTTTTTTTTAACCCTTTTAACCAGTTACTGAAGGTCCATGAGAGGACCTTCCCTCTTATCTAGTGACAGCTGAGTTTGCTTAAGAGCCTTTGGTGAGGGATCTTGTGAAAGGTTTTCTGAAAGTCCAAGCATACACCCTTGTTGTTATGTTTGTTGACTCCTGTCACGACTGTTCCTTGCTCAGGTACTCTGAGCGCAGAAGGTAGGGACTTGCAAGAGACTTTTAAAACACCTTGCCACTAAATGCTTCTGTTTTAAAAACTCCCCAGGGGCACACATTCCCTGTCCTTGGCTTGCTGTTGCTACTACCATCCAAATTCAAAAACCCCTTTGAAAAACCAGGAGAATGCATTTGGGAATTCCGCCCTCGGAGGTACCATCAAGCTCTTTAACTCTCTCTCTCTGGAGAAAGCTCGAAAAAAATTGTAATTTTTCATAATAGTTGGCCTTGTAGTCTTAGGCATGTGCACACAGAACTGCCTGCCTTCTCGGACAGTGGAACCGAATCAGGGTCTTCCATATCTCCAGCCCTGGGCTCAGCCTTTTGTCTCATCTTGTTGCAGCCTTGCTCCTGCCTTAGAACCATCCCCGCTCTTGCCTTCCCTGACTCCTAATAATCTGGTTCCGATCCTTGGCTCTGACTTGAATTCTGCTTCAACTTTTGGTTCTGGCATTTGGACTCTGATCACCAGGTCAGACCAGCTATGACCCCGTCTGCTGACAGATCTGTGAAGGTTGCACCTGGTGGGCAACCTGTCATTAGTTTCCTTGAGAGATCAAAGGGGTTGGATGTTAGAGGGATGTTGTAAGACTTGGAGATTGGAGTGCACCAATTGCTAGCTTGCTTCTGGGTAGTAGAGCACACATGGCCTGAGTGGGGATGACTAGTGTTGCCTATAGGATTGACCCCTGTCAATTATATATAAGGCGCTCTAATGCTAAGGGCAGGTGGTAGAAAAGTGCTCACAACCCTGGGTACCTTTGGATAGGGCCACACTCAGTGACAAACTTTCCAAGGGATTGAATTCCAACAGGGCCCTCAGTTGAGAGACTTCTGCCACCTGTTATTCCTGCACATACTTCCTTTAACCCACTCCACCAAGCATCCCTTGCAGTCTACTGCTAGTATGTTCTATTGCTGCTCAGATATGTCAGCCCCCGAAAATGACACTGATGGATACACTATTCTTCAGGAAGGCAGAATGTCCAAGTATTGCAAAAGTAACTAGTAATCCTTGTGTGCTTAAGGTGCCCAGCTTAAGACCTTCAAGAGACCTGGAGCTCAGCACATTCTGAAAAATCACGTCTCTTCAAGGTGTTTCAAGTTTGGTGCTCAAAAGTTCCTAGTCACGCTGGAGAATCTTGGCCACTGGTATCTCTAAAGAACCTTTTCCCTTGGGGGAAGGTGTTCTCTCTAACCCCAAGAGTCTTTACACACTGAATTGTGATTAATCTCTGACTGAGGAGGGCTGGAGACAATTTCCTCCAGATTCAGTCAATATCAGTCAGTACATTGGCCAGTGGTCTTGTCACTATGTGTGTGTGTGAGGGTGTGAGAGAGACTGGGGGCGGGGGGAAGGGAGAGGGAGAGGGCCTTTTCCACTAGATGAAAAAGTTGTTTGCTAAGTTCTAAGCTTAATGTGTATGACGTGACCTGTTGATTGTATATACAATCAAATATGCAAAGATAATTAGTGTGATTATAGTAGCTACTATTTTATAATCAGTCACTCATCATCACATTGTATTGTGGAACCATGCTATGGAATTGCCAAAAAAACAAACAAATGTTCATCTCAAATAGCACAAGTCACTGATACCTCTTAGAAATGAATTGATAGAGGAGAGAAGAGAGTGTGTGTGATAAATTATTCTTGGGAGCATTGAGGAATGCTGACTGTGGGAGTGCCCAATAACCCATGTATTCACTGGAGTGAGTATCTTGCACTTGTCCTTAACTGGCCTTTCTGTGACAGTAAAATTACACAATAGCTTGAGTTAGGAACAAAGCTAAGAACAGAGTGAGCTAGTCTGCCTTTATTCCGGTAGTCCTGATTGTGGGCTTGACTCACCTTTATGTTAGAATAATGGTAATGGTTTATGTGTGGTAACTTTAATTCCTCTCTACCTTCTGAATTTCATTTAATAATGTTTTATTTGTGAACATATTTGTCCATCAGTTTCCAATTAAAAGAAAGTATGAGAAAAAGAGGAAGAAAATCCATAAGTAGAGAGAGACACCCACTGTACAGTGCCAAGAATACTGGCATAGGTTTCAGTGTGGTTTCAAGAGTCACTAAATTTGCCAGTGGAAATGCATTTTTAATATACTGGGATCCGTCTAAAACCCATGAATGAGATGTTGATATGCCCAATCAGAAGGAGACAGAGTGCATTTTAAAAGGGACTAATCTTTATTGATAGATGCTAACAAAATTGCTCAATTCTCTCGCAGGCAAGTGTAAGCGGGGGAATGATCCCGCTATTGTGGGGAACTTTCCTGGCTTCTATACCACCCCGGTGAAATGGACCAGCGAAAGGATCTGAGTCCCCACTCCCACTTCCTTTACCCCACGGCCTCCCTGATCCTGAGGGCTCCCCCTCCACTCTCCTAAGTAGCAGAGCCCTCGAAACCCCAACAAGGCTGGGCCCAGGTTTCCTGGGGCTTAATCCCCGACCTTGTAGTCACTAGGGGCAGGAGTTAGGGTGTCTCCACTCCGAGGTGCTCTCTTTACACTGCAGGCCTTCTTGGCCCAGTGATCACTTCATAAGGTTCAAAGCAAATACAATTTATTAAACATCAACTGATTAAAGAGAATAGAATAAGAAACAATGAGAATGGTTAAATGAGAACACACAGCCCTGCTCTGTAGCACAGGGACATCAAAATAGCAGCCTGCAGAGTGTAGGACAGTCCACAGTCTCTTCCTTAGAGGCCCCTTAGAGGTCTTGGATGTGCTGCAGGGAGGCGGGGGGCTTCAGGCTGGACTCGCTTGCTCTGGAAGTGACCACACAGCCTCAAGCTCTAAGTGGCCAGACCCCTCTCCCAGTCCAGAGCCTCTCCCCACACTTTGCAGTTCCCAGCTGCTCACCACATCCAGCTGCAGGCTGTGCTGCTTGGCCAGTTCCAGCTCCTTGTGTTGCTTCTCTGTTCCTTTTGGCTCTCTGAGCACTGCCAGTCTGCTGCTCAACACAGGGTCTGCACTCCTTGAGGTGTGTATGCCTGGCTCTGCTGTTGCAAGACTGTCTCTCCACACAGCTTGCACTGCTTGGCCTGTCTGTGTCTGGTTCTGTCGCTGCAGGACTTCTTTACACAGCTTGTACTCCTCTTTCAGCTCTCTGTCTTTGCAGGATCTCTTCTGCACACAGCTTGTTTGTTCAGAGAGAGAGCCAGAACAATCCCAGCTCACAGGGAGGACGGGGCCTGGCCTCTCCCCTTCCTCACTGGCCTATCCAACCTGTCAATCAGGCTGAGCTGCAGTGTTGGCTGCTTTCCATTGTCTCTGGGGTCTGTCAGCCTCCTGAACCCTTCCCCCTCTAAAAGTGGGAGCTGGTAAACCAAAAAACTCCCACAGAGTTTTAGTAAGGGGTATCAGTCCCCTTACACAAGGTAAGCAAAGAATCAGTATATAAAGGGTAACATCTTTTTTGAAGTCCAAATTAATTATGTTAAGTGGTTCTTCTAAATCCACTGTTAAGTTCATTAGTTTATTGAGCTTGATTTAGACCTCTCTATAATGAATGGGGTCTTTCCCTGGACTCTTTGGATCATGCCTTCAGGGAAGCATTCTTTTCTTTTACAAAGGCTCCATCATTCTGACTAGATCATGTCATCGTGTTTCTCTAGGTGTGTCATTAAAATTTAATTATTGCTTTCATCAGCTGATCTCTGATTCCATGGATTACCCCTGGCACTTTTTTCAAGTTAGGTGCAAGATTAGTTATATTCCAGCCCTCCAGTAGAGCAGCTGATCTTTTTGAGGGGTTGCACATTTTTTATGGTAGTTTACTCACTCTAGTTCCAGTGGCCTGCTACTCTTAAATTGATCATTTTCCCCAATAGTTTTTGTTTTAACACAAGTGTCTGATACAGACTTGGGTCTTTTCTACACCATTGTTGATCTAATCTATGTGACTTCAGCTACGCAGAAAGTGTAGCTGAAGTCAACGTACTTCCTGCAGCATCTTGTGTGTGGTAAGGTCAGAAGGGCTGCTCTGCCATTGATGTCCGCTACTCTTCTCATCCTGGTGGAGTACCAGCATTGACAGGAAAATGCTCAGAGATTGATTTATCGTATTAAGCAGACGCAATAAATCAACGTTTGGTAGATTGATTGCTGCGGTGTCAATCCCCCGGATAGTGGAGACAAGCCCTCATATTTCCTGCCCCAGATGTATTGTTTTCAAGCCATCGTTACTTTCAAATCCTTGCAATTCCTTTTGCCTAAATGAGTACTTGCCTTTTAAGGAACAATCTAGTCCTTAATTTTGCACAACTGTCATAAAGATACTTATTTAAAATTATGAGCTAATGAACTGCAAAATATACTTGAGCAGTCTGTGGCACCTTAGAGACTAACAAATACATATAGTATCACTAAGTGGCTGCATCTAGACTTGCATGATTTTGTGGAAATACTTTTAATGGAAAAGTTTTTCCGTTAAAAGTACTTTTGTGTAAAAGCATCCGTGGCCAGTCTAGACGTGATTTTGCGCAAGGAAGCCCCGATTGCCATTTTAGCCATCGGGGCTTTTTTGCGCAAAACAGTTCTTTCCTGTCCACACTGGCCCTCTTGCGTAGTATTCTTGCGCAAGAGGGCGTTTTCCCGAGCGGGAGCGTGAAAGTATTTGCGCAAGAAGCACTGATTTTGTACATTACAAAGTCAGTGCTCTTGCGCAAATTCAAGCAGCCAGTGTAGACAGCTGGCAAGCTTTTGCGCAAAAGCAATTGCTTTTGCGCAAAATCTTGCCAGTCTAGACGCACCCACTGGGTATTGCCCACAATAGCGTATGTTACTATAATTATTTATGTAGTTAGTCTCTAACAGCTACGTCAATCACGTAGCTGAAGTAGGAATTGCTTAATTTGGCTTTTGGTACTGTCTAAGCAGTGGGAAGCTGAAGGAAACACACTCTTCCGTTGTCTTCCCTTACTCCTTGTGAAATGAGAGTTATAGGAGTCAGAGTAAGAAGTCCTCCAGCTTGCCATTATTTCGAAATAATGGCTTGCTGTGCAGACACAATCTTTATTTCAGAATAACGTTAGTTATTCTGAAATAATGCTGCTATGTAGACATACCCTAAGGTACCACAGGACTACTCGTTGTTTTAAAGTTACAGACTAACAAAGCTATCCTCTCTGAGACTTTTAAAAAATACTTGAGTTATAGAAGAATGAAACATGTCCTTGTCAGAAAAAATATTTCATTTGCAACAATTTAAAGCATTGTCAGTAAATTAAATGTGACTTTTAATCCAACAATTTCCTTTAAGTCTTAAACAAGAAAATTTAACTGTTCAGAATTTTAATGTCCTCTGCTGCTTCCACTAAAGTCAATGACAAAACTCCCATTGACTTCAGAAGGAGCAGAACTGGACCCTTAGTTAGCAAGACTAATGTGGTCCATTAAGCTGAACTTTTATTGATCCTATTAACAGATACAGTACTTCATGAATATTTATACCGGCAAAAAAGCTACACATTTAGTTGACTCAGCTGGCTTTCAAGTTATATTAAACTAGATTTAGTTTAGTGATATGCAGGCAGCAATATGGCATATTTTAAAACCATATATTTACTGTAAATAAGTCTCCAGATAAATGCACAGCGGTATGTTTTTGCATCTTTTCTGTTGTATCTTCAGCTGAGTAGTTCTATTAAATTGGACTCATTGAGACCCGCACTCAGTCAAATTTCACTTTGCTTACTGAAAAATCCATGCTCTTTTACAGCTGTCTCCTTTGGGAATCTGTAAAGACTAGAAATGAATTATAGCATATTTAGGCCTGCTGGAAATTTTATTGTATTGTAAGAGATTGCTCCCTTAATCTCCATGTCTGTTTATCAAGGATTATCTTGTTTGAACTCTCTTTCTAACATCCAAATTGGGAGCAATAGAAGCATCCAGGGAGAAGACATTGTTGCTGACAAAGGACATGGGGTGCAAAAGTGGCTTTGCACTTTCCTGATCCTGAAACTACTCTGGAGTTTAGATTGCAAACCATTTGGAGTAGAATAGAGGCCATGACTTTCTGCATAGTTGTACAGCTTGGCATAGGAGGGCCCCACTCCACATTAAGGCCTGGAGGCTACCCCAGTATAAATAATTTTATTTGTACATAATTTTAAAAGATTAAAAATAGCATTTCACTTTTTTGATATATGTGAACTGTTGATTGGGCCTGTGCAGTGTGTCAGATTCTACAGTGCTATTTCCAGTAAGTGAGAATAGGACACGAGCTGTGAAAATAGCTTCCAACAATATAATGGCCTTCATGTTAGCTAATTTGCTAACTATTCTTTGCCTGTCTACATGAAGACCTCTACAGTTGTCACATTTTGCTGCGGTTCACTACGACTGCTGGAGTTCTGTCATCTCTATTGCTGAGGCACCTCCATAGGGGTTGCATGTTGGGGGCAGGGGTTGAATTGGGGTTTTACTACTATGACTGAGCTGAAGGAATAAAATCTCTGCAAAATTTAAAGAGAAGGTGCTACTAGGAATGTATTTAGCAACCTGGAAGTTAGCCTGCTACTGTGGTGGTTTCATATCAGCCTGGGTAAGTGAATAGCTGATGCTACAAACACTCCTGTGACCTCTGTTTTCCACTGAGCTGCAACAGTGATCCCATGTAGCTTTGCTTCTGCATTTGTATTTGAGACTACATATTCGAAAATGAAACATAGATTGTCCCTTTTTACTTCCTTTACTCCTTCTCAAATAAGAGAAACACTGGTTTTCTCAAAATCCTTGTGATTACTTTCACATTTTATTGATTGTTACTCAATTTTGGTCAGTAGAGTCTACAGTCTCACAAAGGTGCAGATAATAAAGATGAGATGAAGACCCTGAAATTTTAGCAGTATATTGGGTGCTGCTGTATTGATTGCTTCATTGCAAAGTTGCTAAACTCTGCTATTTTCTTTTTCTGGTACAGCAGATGGGCTAGATTCTTCTCAGGTTTAACTGCACTGATTATGCAAGTTTAACCACAGAACTGAAACTGAGAGAAATCTGGCTTTGTTTTCTCTGATCCTTCTTTTTTTGTATTTTATAAAACAGTAAAAAAAGTTTATATAAAATTCCAGATGCAATTCTGGGATGAAATGTGCAGATTCTTACAGTTGTAAAACACCAGATGGATGAAAGGAAAGTAGGGATTTGCTTTTACGCTGTCACGTGTACAAACCTGATTTGGATGGGATTGAATGTGTCAAACTCATGTTCCAGTACATCCTATGCAAGATTTAGATCTGACTTCCTATTTCCTCATGTTGGACTCCTGTTGGGCCTGGAAACAAACCCAGCAATTGTTGCCACCTGTTGCTGTTCACCAAGTTTGAAGATTTCTATCTCTTCCATTTTTTAAATATTTACTATTAAAATTCTGGATATTATTTTTATCCCTATAAAAGCCAAATCTTTTTTTTTCCAAATCCTGTTAGTCTCTTGATCTCCATGATAGCTCATATTATTGAATTCACATTCTAATTCTTCAGTTTGTGGAAAAAGTATTTTATCAGGTTTGGATTCGCTGTCACCTTTCAATTTCTTTGAATGCCCCCTTCAATTGAATGTCCTTGTTTTATGACTGAGGTTGAATGTAAGATCCCTATTTGTCTTCTGTATACCACATACTATTTTATTACTTTTAAAATGTCCCCTCTTACTTGTCCCCTTTCTATTGAAAATAATTCCACTCTTACTTGTCTCTTTTCTTTTGAAAATTATTCCAATCTTTCTTCATATAAGAATGTTCCTAGGCTACTAATCATTCCCATTGCCCATTTCTGAGCCTTCTCTGTTTCTTATAAAGTCTTCATTTATTTTGGCAACATTCTAATGTTTACCATGACTCTCACAATCATTAGACTGATCTGCCTCCTTCTTTGGCTCAGTCTGGGGTCCTTCTAAGTCATGGACTAAGGAATTTGTTTATTTAAGAACCATTCTTATTTTTGTTTTAAAAAAAATGGAATAAGACATTGAGTTTGAATCTCTAAGCTACCATGCCTGTATTATGCTGTGGTATTTCTACTGCCTTCAACTGAGCACTGAGTTACACCAGCACTGAGTTACACCAGCATAAAACTGTTAAAACTGTGTGTGTGGGGGGGGACGGGACGGGGCAAGAGATCAGGCTGTGACACAACATCCTATATTATTATTGGAAATATTGTTATAATATGATTTTTGGCATAACTAAGATGTGTTTTATGCAAGATGGGTCCTGTGTGATATTGTTGGAAAGATTCTGATTTACAGGCAGTCCCCGACTTACGCGGATCCGACTTATGTCGGATCCGCACTTACGAACAGGGCTTTTCTCGCCCCGGAGCTTACGGGCGGCGGGTTGCCACCCGTGTCCTCCGGGGCGAGAAAAGCTTCTCCCGGTCTCCCTGGTCTGCTTGGGGGGGTCCAGCAAAGCTGCTGGACCCCCCCAGCAGACCAGGGACACCAGAGCAAAGCCGCCGCCTGGGTGGCTTTGCTCCCGGGCAAACGAGCAAAGCTGCCCAGGCGGCGGCTTTGCTCTGGTGTCCCTGGTCTGTTGGGGGGGTCCAGCGGCTTTGCTGGACCCCCCCAGCAGACCAGGGGGACAGGAGCAAAGCCGCGGAGCACGCCCGCAGCGGGACAGCCCGGGCGCGCTTGAGCTGTCCCCCTGCGGGCGTGCTCCGCGGCTTTGCTCCCCGTCTCCCTGGTCTGACCAGCAGACCAGGGAGATGGGGAGCAAAGCCTCGGAGCATGCCAGCAGTGGGACAGCCGCGGCACGCCTGGACTGTCCCGCTGCCCACGTGCTCTGCGGCTTTGCTCCGCGTCTCCCAGGTCAGCAGACCAGGGAGACGGAGCAAAGCCGTGGAGGTCCTGCCACCCCCGTCTCCCTGGTCTGCTGGGGGGGGGGGGTACAGCTAGTGCCCCCCCCCAGCAGACCAGGCTTTTCTTGCCTACCCCTGGGGTAGAGCAGCTGGGGGCTGGCGGGTAGGTCCCGCAGCGCCGCTCCGGACCAACCCAGCAGCACCCCAGCTGCTCTGCCCCAGGCGTCCTGATTCAGATGCTGCTGGTCAGTTTCAGCAGCGGCTGAATCAGGACGCCTGGGGCAGAGCAGCTGGGATGCTGCTGGGTTGCTCCAGTAGCGCCGAGGAGCCGCGCTACTGGAGCAACCCAGCAGCACCCCAGCTGCTCTGCCCCAGGCTTCCTGGAATCAGCCGCTGATCAGTTTCAGCAGCAGCTGACTTGGGGACGCCTGGGTTTCTTAAGTTGAATCTGTATGTAAGTCAGAACTGGCATCCAGATTCAGCCGCGGTTGAAACTGATCAGTTTCAGCAGCGGCTGACGCCAGTTCCGACTTACATACAGATTCAACTTAAGAACAAACCTACAGTCCCTATCTTGTACGTAACCCGGGGACTGCCTGTACTGAAAGGGATTATTCTATTGATATATGTGTATCATTTTTGAATTTGAAGTTGGGAGTATTGTCTGGGTACCTGTTACAACAGTGTTTTATACCCGGGGGATGCCCACCAGACCAAATGCAATCAGCCTAGATGGATCGTTAGGGGGAACAATAGGGTTACGTCTACACTGCAGGCTTCTTGCGCAAGAACCATTTTGTGCAAGAATTCTGACCTGGGAGGGGGAAGAAGAAGGGGCTCTCAACTGGGAGGGGGAGCTATTACTGGCAGGCCTTGCCGTTCTTCAGGCCGAGTTGGGGCAGACAGGATGGGGATGTGGGCAGGACAGGGTGCAGCAGGAGGGGGCATGGCAGGGGCAGCTAGAGGGGGCATGGGCATGGCAGGGAGGGCAGGAGGTTGAAGCAAGTGGTAATCGCCTCGTGTTGCACATCAGGTTGCACCTCTGGAGGAACTACCCCCACACCTGCTGCCGCCACTCCAGGTCAGCCTCGATCTTTCTGCTGACCGCAGCCTCGATCCTTTCAACGGCCTGCACATGCCGCTGGAGGAGCTGGTCCCACTGCCTGGCCTGCTGGACTAGTGTCTGGGAGGTTGGTGGTGCTGCTGCTGCAGGGATGGAGGTTCCCTCGCTCCTGGGTGGTCCTGCTCCAGAGAACACAGAAAATGATGAGGCGGTCAGGAAGCCCTGTCCACACTGTGCCTGAGCCCCATGTCCTCCGCCCTGAGCCTCAGGCAACACCACACAACTGTGGCTTGGGCCCAATAGGTCCCTTGTGTGTGTGTTTGCGTAAAGGACTCCCTGCAGTAAAGTGATCCTCTATAGATTGTAATCCTTGGGAGACAGCACTGTGAATGAAGACCCCTTGTCTGTTTCCTGGCCTCTTGGCATGTGGTGTGTCAACCTGTGGAATTCCTTGCCAGGGGAGGCTGTGAAGGCTAGGACTATAACAGAGTTAAAAAAGAGTTCGATAAATTCATGGAGGTGAGGTCCATAACAGGCTATTAGTTAGGGGATAAGGAATGGTGTCCCTGGCCTCTGTTTGTCATAGGCCAGAGATAGATGGCAGGAGACAAATTACTCGATCATTGTCTTTGGTCCATCTCCTCTGGGGCACCTGGCACTGGCCCCTGTTGGCAGACAGGATACTGGGTTAGATGGACCTTGGGTCTGACCCAGTCTGGCCATTCTTATGTTCTTGTGTTATGTGTGTCTGCATTGCACTGTGCACGCTCCCTCCCCAGGGTAGAGCATATAGCTTTGACTGTTGTCGCTGTGTGTGAGCCATACACTAGTGATGCTGTAGTCATGTGTACACATCCCCACATTGCCTGGGAGCAAGTGTGGCACATAAGGTCTGGGTTCTCGAACCACTGTCAATTGATGTCCTCGGAGACGGAGCCAGGGCAACTAGGGAGTATACCGTCCTTGCAGCAAAACTCAAGTGGCCATAGGCCCAGGCTGGCCACTTCCCCGCTCCCTCTCCCACTAGTCCTCAGACAAGTAGCCCAGGAAAGTGCGTGACCACATTGAGGGGCTTCTCTTGGGGGCAGCCTAGGAGCCGGGAGCAGCTGAGGGCTCCTTGGGGGCTGTGCTCACAGGGCTGGCTCACTGCGGTTTTCCCAGGAGCAGCTGCTGTGTTGCAAGGCCAGGCATGGCCGCATGCTATCTGTGTGCAGCACCCTTTGGGAGGTGTGGGGTCTGGCCTGAGCTCTTGGGGCCCTGGCTGCTTCCAGCAGACATCCCTCCTCTCCCCTGGGCAGGACGTGTGTGAGCAGCAGGGTCCCAGGTGTGCCCTGGAGCTGCCTGCTGCGTCCACATGCCACAGTGAGGCTGCCCGAGGTTGCACGTGCTGTGTACTGTTACACAGCATGCAGCTCGAAGTGCCTGAGTGATGCTCCCTCCCTCTCCCCTCTGGGCACCCGGCTCCCCCCGCTCTTGCAAGTGAGAAGCACAACACTCTCCGGAAGATCCTTCACTGGCCTTGGATGGAGCCTGGGGGACGTCCTGGCTGCTAAGTACTGGCTCCAGGAGCAGGGTGATGGTGCTGCTGCAGTCGTCACCTTCATCCTTGGACCTGGACCCGGTGGGCAGGTCTTCCTCTTCCTCCGCGTCAGGTGACCTGGTCACTGGGGGGCGCAGGCCAGTGTCCACTGGCACCGAGGGTCCTGGGATTGTGTCTTGCCTGGGATGGCATGGAGGCAGTCATAGTGGGGGCAGGTGTCGGCTCCTGCCCCCTCGCCCTCATTGGCCTGGACATATAGCCCAGGCGCAGCTCCTTGACCTTGGCCCGGACCTGTTTAAGGGTCCGGGATGGATGACCCTGGTCCGAGAGCACCTGGGTTATGGGGCTGAAAATGTCCACATTGTGGTGACAGGCACGGGGGTCGTGGAGGGCTTCCTCTTCTGCCCACAGGTCCAACAAGGCCTCCACCTCAGCCTGGGACCAGGAAGGGGCATGTCGCTTGGTACCTATCCAGGCCTGCTGGGAGCCTTGGGGTGGCTGCTGGGAGGAGGGGGCAGGCTCACAGGGGTGCCTGTGGAGCAGACATCTGGGCTCCTGGGTGCAGCAGGGCAGAGCTGTGTGGTGGAGCTGCTGGCTGTGCTGCTGCTGCTGCGTAACGTTTGCAGGCTGCGCGTGACTTTAAGGGGGGGGGGGTCCGGCAACCAGAAAGTAAGGAGCTGTGAGTGCGGGTACGGAGCATCCAAGTGGCCACTTGGGTTTTTTCCTGAGATGCCAGTTTTTGTGCAAAAACTCTTGGCTGCCTGTCCACACTACCCTCTTGCGCAAGAACGCTTGCGCAAGAAGGTTCTTCCTGATACGGAGCGTCAGAGCTCTCAAGCAAGTAGCCCTGTTTTCCGACGCTATTACTGTAAATTTACTTCAGCAAGTGTAGACGCTTGCCAAGTTTTTGTGCAAGAACAGCCATTCTTGCGCAAGAAGCCTGCAATGTAGACACAGCCCAAGATTTTAAAGATGCTAGTCTCCCACTATCCTGAGACAATTCCTAATGCTACAAACAACCTTTGACTCATGGCTACTTCAACACTATAAGGTCATGTGATCATGTCACCTGGTACTGCACTCCATCTTGGATGACTAGTATTTTTCCGTGAGTGGGTAGGGGGTCAAACTGGGAAACCAAGGATTCCTGCCATATGTAAACATTATGTAAAGCAGGGATGTGAGTAATCTTGGTTCTTTCATCATTAGTCCACCTTCCAGGATGACTAGTGAAAACACCTCAGAAATCAAGATGAAAGGGGGGGGGGAGACGAAGAAAAGCTGAACCCAGACTGGAAAAGGTGTCTGGTCTGAGAAACAAATGCCAAAAACAACATTTTGAGTGAGAAATTACCACTTGTAACTAGTTTCTTTAGTGATTAATCTTAGTTTGTGTGTTTTTATTTGCTCAGTAATCTGCATTGATCTGTTTGTCCCTTTATGAAATCTATCTTTTATAGTTAATAAACTTATCTTTGCTTTCTCTAAATCACTTGTAAAATTGATAAAAGGGGGAGGGAGTGAGGGGCATATTTTCCTCCATTTCAAGGGTGACTTTCATGAGATTACACAGTATAGTTCTCTGTACAGTGTAAAGACAATACAGTTTTGGGTTTGCACCCGAAGGGGGTGTGCATTTCAGTACTGGGCAATTTCCTAGCTCAATCTTCCCAGGCAGAGCTGATTTCACTGTCTGTGTCTTTCTGCAGTTGGGTGTACCCCCACCTGTTTGTGCTAGAGGACGCTTCGTGGCCTAGCTCAGCAGGATGTGGTGAGGGAGCCCAAGCTGGTGGAATGGGCAAGCTCATTGGTACCCCAATACATCAGATAGCACCCAAGAAAGTTGGGAGTGACCTGCCACATAGGCCAAACATGTTTTTAGGCTAATGAGAGCACAAAAATTCACAAGGAAATATATTCCTAGATTATAAAGGTTTCAGCATCCTCTCATGAAGTGTACAAACAAGAAAAATAACTTAAACTAGAACTAAATTAAAGTTTCAGAAATGCTCCACCTGACAACTTATCAATGAAGTGAAGAGAGCATGGAACAGAGATTACATTTTGGACTATAAATTTAGACCAATACACCGTAGCAGTAATTTCATGTAATAATTGTATTGTATTTCCTCCAAATGAGCCTATGCAACAATCCGTAGTGTGTGCACAGATGTACAGATATAATTTTTAATTTTTAGCATTCTAGGATGTCTAAATTGGTCCAGATGGCCCACCTCAACAGGACTATACTGCCAATATCACAGTGGTTTCCTAGGCCACGGGAAACTTCACATAGAGATGTAACATACACAGGGAAACAAAAATTGCAACATTCCAGCCTAGAGAAGAGTAATAATTTGATTGTCTCCAATGCTATATGTTCATATTTAGGGAGAGTATGTGATAGGTATGGTAAATCTACCCCTTTTTAATCTTTATCATTGTACCTTTATATATACACAAAAAAAACTATGCATTGTAATTTTTTTGGGGGTGTATGGAGATCTTTCAAACTGTGCCATTTCTTCTCTAGGGATTGGGAACTGCTTGTCATGCCCAAAAGAGATCAAGTGACTTCTCTCGATGAGCTGGGAAAATATTAAGTTACTATGGAAAGTTACTGTTTTTTTAACCATTCAGAGCTACTGGATGATATAAAAACACTTTGCCTAATTGGGACAGTATGATGTTCGAGTGACAGTAAATGATCAAAGACC
Source organism: Pelodiscus sinensis (assembly GCF_052426305.1). Lineage (NCBI taxonomy): Eukaryota > Metazoa > Chordata > Testudines > Trionychidae > Pelodiscus > Pelodiscus sinensis. The sequence goes on from NC_143053.1 coordinate 155,617,580, forward strand.
AAATTCAGAGTTGACTCCAAGATGATGTGGATAGCTTTTATTCCCATCTTCTGTTTTAATTCCAGTTCACTCCTGTGCTATTTTGAAAGTTTACTGTTTTAGGAGTCGCTGAAGCTACATAATTATAAAAATCCTAAAGGAAAACCATGGGTGGCGAAGTTTTTGGAACCAGATATGTGGTGTGAAAAAAAGCAGATTGTAGGGCGGGAGCAAGTGGTTTAGGACTAAGTGGTTTTCTTGAAAAGCTGCTTCCAGGGATTCTTAAATTAGATGTACTAAATGGTTCAATTTATTTTAAATGAAGCTTCTGAGTAGATCTGGGGCTAGTTGAAATGTCCAAGAGAGCTCCCTGAGCAATACTGGTCATACTCTTTGATCTTAGAAGCAGAGAATTACAAGCATCTTGGAAAACTTGCCAATTATAAAACAAAGGTTGACTCGATTTTTGTTTTTCCTGGAAAATGTAATGAGGGAGCAGAAAAGAGCATTTCATCCTACGATGGAGAAACTTAGCACTGAACTTGGAATTCCATTGTTTGGTGAAACACAACTTTGTACTACCAAAAATTAATACATTGTACAATTATTAGGCAAGATTGATCCAGTTTGATACCAGTGTACTCAGTTGATATCGATGGATTTACTGTATAGTAAAGTGGGAATAGCTCAATAGTGAATTGGGCCCATCATTCTATTACATTTTTAAAAACTATATTAATGCAAAGTGACGGTTTCAAAAGCAAGTGTGCAAAAGTTAAGAAATACCCAAAAACATCTCAAAATACCCAATGGCCTGTGCTATCTTAATTTGACTCTATTATACATTATGGTGTGGTCTTTAATTGCATGATCACAGACTATTTTTTCAATGTGGGCTGACTAATTTAGTGTATTGTATGGAAAGTGCTTACTAATTGAGTTACTATGCAATAATTTCTTTGATGGAACCTGTATAGTATGTGTTTAAAGTGCACAAAAAACCAGATTTCACAGGGCTCTGGTCTATATTAGGGCGTTATTTCAAAATAACCCCCCTTAGTTCGAATTTATAAGCAGATCGTCCCCACTACCAAGCCCATTATTTTGAAATAACAGGTTGATTATTTAAAAAATCTGTACGCCTCCTTTCCTCAGGGAATAATGCTAATTTCCAAATAGTTACTTCAAAATAGCATTAGTGCCAATGCTCTGGTGCTGCTAATTCAAAATAAATGGCTTCGTGGGGCATCTTGCAGCTGCAGCTCTGACTGCTCTGGCCACACCTGGCAACTCCACTGCTCCCCTCCTCCTGCAGAGCTTAAACGTCCCAACAGCAGAAGGAAGGCTTGTCCCACATGGTGAGCTGTGAAAGTCCCGTGAGAGTCAGCAGCAACCGAGGCAGGAGTGAGCGACCCCAATGCTCCATGAGTCCCTTCCGTGGCTGCCAGCACTCTGCTGCTCCCTTGGCTACCACTTGCCAGGGATGCAGGAGCGCTCCGGCCTGGTCTGGTGTGGAGATCCTGAACCTCAACAAGGTCTGGGTGGGGAGGAGACCAACCTCTGGGATCTCCACACCAGGAAAAGGAATGCAGAAATCTGTGGTCAGATTGCTGCCAGCCTGGCTGACAAAGGGCATGCCTGGACACTCAACCTGTGCCAGATGAAAATAAGAGAACCCTACCACAAGGACAGGGAGCAGAGAGGATGCTCTGGGGCAGCAGCACGCTCCTGCTGGTACTACAACCAGCTGAATGCCATTCTGGGGGCAGAGGGAGGGGACCGGTCATGTCCCTCATCACTGAGTTCAGCCAGGATGCACCTGGTGTCCTCCTCCAGGAGGGCGGGGTGGCAGGGGAGGAGGAGGAGGAGGAGGAGGAGGAGGCCAGTCAGGCAACCATGCCCACCAGCCAGGAGCTGCTCCTCACCCTGTAGCTGGTCCCTCCATCCCAGGATGCTCCCAGGTTTCAGAGGAACCCAGGGAAGGCATATCAGGTGAGCTCTATAACTCCCCCCCCCCCCCACACACACGGGAAGGCAATGGTCTGTGAAGGGCTGCGTGTATCTCACTTGGCCTACTTGGCCTGGGGGTTGCACAACAGCCTGTTCACATGAGTGAATGATGGAGCGTCAGTCCGGAGCACTCAGCCCCATGACGCTGTCACACAGGAACCTCTCCATCCTTCTCCCAAGGTTCCTGGAGAGGCCTGCTTTATTCCAGCTTCTGTGGTGAGACATCTTCCCACGACAAGCCACCACTAAGGAGGCTGGGGTCATGGAACCACACAGCAGAGCTGCACATGGCACAGGCTCATGCCTGCACTCAAGCAGCATCTGCTCCCAGCAGGGCCGGCCCGAGCCATTTGGTGCCCCGGACCCCAGGTGCGTGGCACCACCCCTGGGGCACGCAGTCCCACTGCCAGGCGCATGGCACATGCGCGGCCCCACTCCCGGGGCGCATGGCACATGCGCGGGCCCGCCCCTAGGGCGCATAGATGGATGCATGGCACATGCACTGCCCAGTTGGCCTGGCCACTGCTGATGGTGCACAGCCCGGGGTTTCCCCCGGGGCGGGCTGCACCTGGCTGTGCAGGGCCCTGCAGCCACAGAGGGAAGGGCGCTGCTGGCCAGTGCTGTGGGGGTTAACACAGACCCGCCCTAGGCGGCCACTGCAGCCTGCCGGGAACCAGGTGCCCCCTGTAGGTTGGCACCCTGGGCAGTTGCCCGGCTAGCCCACCCCTTTGTCCGGTCCTGGCTCCCAGTGAAGCATGGCAATGCAGAGGAGGCTGATCTCATGCATGGGAACCTGTCAAACAGAGGAAGGGGTGGGAATCCAATATCACACTCTCCAGCAAGTGGTGTCTTCTGCTCAGACACGCCTCCCCCAATGCACCTCTCTTTCCCTCCCTCACCCCACCCGGGTAGTGATAGACATTCTCTGTCCATGGGATGCTGCCAGTGCCACACCCGATGTGTGCGGGACACAGTAGGAATCTGAGCCTCCGCATCCCATCCTGCAACCCACAAGCTCCTGGCCTGGCTGGCACAATGGGTGTTGTGATGCTCCCCTGGGATGTCCATGCCCTGGCAGGAGGGTTCCCAGTGTCTAGGCAACATATGGCTTTGCTCAAAGCACATCGCTATTTTCTTAACCAAGACTTTTTGTGTTGGCTCAGAGATTAGGGCTAGGCTTCATACACAGTGTCTCCAGTGATGACTGCCTTTGTAACTTTTTTTTTTCCCACAGTTGGGCCAGCTGTGAGCTTGGCGTGTCTCCCACCTTCCATTCCAAGATCTGCAGGAGGAAATGCAGCCAGAAGGAGCTCATGAGGGAGCAGATGGCCTGCCTGCAGCCTCTCATCTGGGGTTCAAGGATGAGTGATAGAATTGGGCTGCCAACTGGAAGGAGCGCCAGGCTGACCAGGAGCAAAGGATGGCTGCCTGAGACCAGCTGGCATGCCAGCATGAGGCCATGTGCTCCTCTCTCACCTTGGTGATTGAGCACATGGTCTTATGCATGGAGTGGGCCACCCCTCCCATGGCTTTCCCTCATAGTCTCCTCAGGGGCCGCCGAGGCTCCAGAACTCAGGGCAGTGGGACCTCTTAAGCAGCCAATGTCTCCTGACTACCCTGAGGCAGGCACCATTCCCAGACCCAACCCTGAGTCCCCCTCTGCTCTCCTCCATTCCAGTCCTTCCCCTGTTCTATGTCCCCCCTCCCAATAAACAGACCTGTTTTCACAACAAACATGTCTATTATTTGGTCTTCAGGGAGGGGGAAGGAGAGGTGGTAGGGGAGGGGTGAGGGAGAAAAGGCACAGAGAAGGACTGCAGGGCCCCTTGTGGAGAGGCACAGGGGTAGAGTCTCACAGCTGGCCTTGCACAATAACTCTCATTCATGGCCTCTCTGATGAGCACAGCTTTATTGATGTGCTCTCCAAATGGCACTGGTGTCTGGCTGCTCAAATTCCCTGGCCAGATAGTCAGCCTCAACTCCCCACTCTGGCAGAAAAACTTCCACTTCTTTCACAGAGTTTGTGGCGCACACAACAAGCCGCCGCCATGAAGAGGATGTTGCACTTGCTAAGGTCTAGATGGGTGAGGAGACTCCTGGAACCTCCCCTTTAAATGGCCAAATGCACATTCAAAGACCATGGAGCTCCTGCACAGCCTGGCACTGAAGTGCTCCTTGGAGGGGTCCAGGCTGCCCATGTAGGGTTTCATGAGCCAGGGGAGCATCATCTCCCAGGATGATAGGTATATATCCACCTCCCTGACTCTGATGGTTCAGTTAGGGAAAAAAGTTCTGGTGTACATCTTTCAGAACATGCAGAAGTTCCTGAAGATGAGGGCGTCATGCTCCTTTTCCAGCCTGTTGATGTTGGAGAAGTGTCCCTTGTGATCCATGTGGGCCTGCAACACCATGGAGAAGTACCCATTTTAGTTCATGAAGTTCAAGGCACAGTGGTCGGGGGGCCAGGATGATACTGTATGTGACATCTTTGGCCCCCCAGTAGTTGGGGAAGCCCATGGTGGCGTCCTCTTTCTCCAGACTGACGATCCTCCATAGCAGCATGTGGTTGACGGCCTTTGCTACCATATGAATATGGCCCTGACTGGCTTGCGGTCCATGCATAAACATTCCAAAACAGGCCTATTCTTTGCAAATCAAACAGAGGCCCTGTGGAGAAAACAGTATGGGTATGTCTACACTACAAAGAAGATCAAAGCTGCTCCTGTTAATCTCACAGGGTTCGAATTAGCAGGTCTAGTGAAGACAAGCTAATTTGAACTGAGAGTGGCACTCCAGCTGATGTCGGTTGTACTGTTTTCCTGCGGAGTAAGGGTAGTCAAAGGGGGTATGTCTACACTACAGCGCTAATTCAAACTAACTTAGTTCGAATTACTTAATTCGAACTAAGCTAATTCGAACTAACGCATCCAGACTAAAAAACTAGTTCGAATTAGCGTTTTGCTAATTTGAACTAGCATGTCCACACAGAGTGGACCCTGAACAGAGGTTAAGGATGGCCGGAAGCAGTGCCGGCAGGGCATTAGATGAGGACTTAGAGCGTGGAGCTGCTGCCTCAGGCTAGCCGAGGGCTGTGCTTAAAGGGACCCGACCCCCACCCCGGACAGACAGTTCTCAGGGTTGCCCCACTTGCAAACCAGTCCTGGCTTGGAGTGCCCGGAGTGCCCACACTGGGCACATCACAGCACTCGGCCATCAGACCGGCTGCACTTGCCGCAGGCTGCCATCTGGGGAGAGTGGGCAATTGGGGGGCTGCAGGAGAGCTTCCACCCCCAGAAGCCTGCAGAGCCAGCCCAGTCCTCCCCATCGGGGGCTCGTACCCCATTCCTCCCTCACCTCCTTGCACTTACCCTTCCCTAGCCCCCCTTCCTGATGTACAAAATAAAGAAAACGTGTGGTCAAAAATAGAATCTCTCTTTATTGAACAAAACTCGGCGAGACTGGGAAAAGGAGGTGGGAGAGGGGAAGAAAGAGGGTGGGAGAGGAGAGGGCAACTAAAATGATCAGAGGTTTGGAACAGGTCCCATATGAAGAGAGGCTAAAGAGACTGGGACTTTTCAGTTTAGAAAAGATGAGACTGGGGGGGGATAGGATAGAGGTCTATAAAAGCATGAGTGGGGTGGAGAGGGTGCATCAAGAAAAGTTCTTCATTAATTCCCATAATAGAAGGACTAGAGGACACCAAAGGAAAGGAATGGGTAGCAGGCTTCAAACTAGTAACAGAAAGTTGTTCTTCACAAAGCAAAGAGTCAACCTGTGGAACTCCTTGCTGCAGGAGGCTGTGAAGGCTAGAACTAGAACAGAGTTTAAAGAGAAGTGAGATCAAGTGATGGAGGTTGGGTCCATAGAGTGGTATTAGCCAGGGGGTAGGAGTGGTGTCCCTGCCCACAGTTTGTGGAAGGCTGGAGAGGGATGGCACGAGACAAATGGCTTGGTCCCTGTCTTTGGTCCATCCCCTCCAGAGTCCCTAGGGTTGGCCGCTTTTGGCAAACAGGCTATTGGCAGACAGGCTATTGGTCTGACCCAGTACGGCCATTGTAAGCTCAGGGCTCAGGGTCGGGGGTCTCAGTGGACCACCTTGATTTTCATGCACACCTGCTCCTGGGTGGCCAGGCTGGCAGCTCTCCTGCCCAAGCCTGCCACTTTCCTGTGCCTAGTGTGGAGATCGTGGACAAGGTCCACAATCTCCGCACTAGACCAGGCGGGTGCCCGCCTCTTGCGGTCCCGGGCAAGCTCCCGGGAGCCGCCAGCCTGGTCCTGGGAAGAGGAGGAGGGCTGGGGGGCATCAGGTGGCTGGCTTGAGCCGTGCCAGGTGCAGGGTCTGCTAGCTGGGTGCTGGCAGGCTTGCACCTGGCACGGGCACCGTAGCCAGCCCGTGCCCCTTTAAGGGGTCTGGGGCCGGGAGGGGGGCAATAGAGTTTCCCTGGTGTTGGCCAGAGTGGCCACCAGGGAAACCTGGGGAGGGCTAGCCTCCCACTAGTTTGAATTAAGGGGCTATACACCCCTTAATTCGAACTAGTAAATTCGAACTAGGCTTAGTCCTCGTACAATGAGGTTTACCTAGTTCGAACTAAGCGCTCCGCTAGTGTAGCGCCTATCAAAGTCAGGTTAAACTACTTCAACTTCAGCTATGCAATTAGTGTAGCTGAAGTTGCATATCTTAATTCGACCTTATCCTGTAGTGTAGACATACGCTTTGTGATTATGGAATTAAAGACAATATCAGTGGTCAGCAACCTTTGGCATGTGGCCCACCAGATTACCTTGATAGGCCGCATGCCTAACGTTGCCAATGCCTAGACTATATATATCATAGTGCAGAAGTGTAAGGGACTGAATAAATGTTGCCGAGGCAACCTTAATGATGATATTTGTAACTGTTGAATGCTTGACTATGCAATCTTAATGTTCTTTAATAGTAATGTTTTTGCATGTGATTTCCCAAGTTTTTAAAAAGCATACTGAACCCCCCTCCCCAATCCACCATGGGACCTATACTGATCCCAGCATAGATCATCAGGGATGGATCCATTAGATCTGCAGTGTGTCCATTAGATTTGGAGCTAATAAAATCATTTTCAGTTGTTCTTGACTGTTCTCTTCTATGCAGACTAGCCACTAGTGGGGGGTAAATCCACCCATTTTATCTGTGGGCTTCACAGCTATTTCCTCAACAAAAGAGTAACATAAGACTTAGAAATCCTGAGTTCAATTCTAAGGTTCTGGAGGGCTGTGTGTTCTGCTAGTTATGGGCTCTTCTGCCCCATGCCTCCTCCAGCTTCCCCTAAACCATCTGCTCCTATCTCCATCCTCCTACTCCTCCTGTCCCTGTCATCCACTGTTCCTATTCCTTCCTCCTATCACTTCCAGACTACCCCACTCCTCCCACTTTGTTCAACCAGACTGCTTACTCCTACCACATGCTTTGTGTGCCACCAACTAGAAGAGCACCGAGGCACCATCTTCTTGCTATTTGGCACCACAGTGGCTCCGACATGTGAGAAGAGCAATAGCAGGGCAAGTCCTGATCAGCACCCATGCAGCCCTGGAACTGAGCATGTTCAGTAATTGTTGGATGGCACATGTGCTGTGAGATTAGCTTATGGAAGCTGTGTGGAGATGGGGTATGCTCATTCACGGAGCCTAATCTTTCAAGTTGCTGAGCACCTGAATTGAAGGTGTTGAACACTTTATAGAATCAATCTTGTTGAGGCAAATAGGTTATACAGCGTATTACTCAATAAAATCGTAACAGTAGCTATGGATCTTTACAAATAAGACCTGTTGTGCATAGTGAATGAATACAATAGGTAGTTGGCTTAGAAGCAAACACAAGCAATGTCAAGAGAATTGCCATTGAAGAGGGGGGAAAAAAGTAAGTCTTTTAAATTTCTTTTCATTGTCTGTTGCTCTGCTGATATAACCCTGCTGGCATCCCAGCTTAGGGAAACCTCATGCAATTGGCAAGCAATACTGTAAGAGGCTAGGAGGTACCATGTAAGAGATGTAGGTGGCCTCTCCCCTGCTGTGGGAATTTAGCCCCTCATCCAGTGCACTACATGCTCCAATAACTCTGTGGGTGAAACCAGAACTTGCACAGAAAAATAAGAACAAAAACACCCTGTCACCTGCGAGTGAGTACTTTTCACAAAATGACCCCTCTTATCAGTCCTCATCCTCAAAGGAAATCTGCACAACACCTTCAGAAGCCTGGGAGCTCAAATTCATAACTTTATTCAACACTAAAAGACATGGACTGAATAGAGACACTGGATTTATGGCTGCTTATAATGGCTCATAACTCACTAACGATACCCCTCTAGCTACCTTTCCCTTCCTCCCCTTCCTTTGCCTGCTGGATGTGTTTAATGGGCCACTTCACCATGAATACTCCCTTGAAATATGTGCTAACTACTTCTGGCATCTTGTACTCAGCTGTGATACTTTGCACATAGTTCTCAGACCCAAAGAAGAGCTCAGTAGAAGCTCAAAAGCTTGTTACTCTCATTAACAGAAGCTGGGCCAATAAAAAATACTATAGGTTGAATCTCTCTAGTCCAGAACCCTTGGGACATGACCTGTTCCGAACGAGAGAATTTTCTGGACCATGGGAGGTCAATATTATCTAGCAATATTGCCTTGGCCACACCCATGGAAAGTGGACATCCGGCTAACTAAAATCATTCTGGACAACAGATGTTTCTGGATGAGCGAGTTCTGGATTAGAGAAGTTCAACCTGTACTTCACCTACCTTGTCTCTCATTTAGCCCTGCCTGCCAATCACTAAAGTACAATGCCATGAGGAAGGGCTAGACTGATCTGTATATATTGTCTTTGCAAGATGAAAATCTACTGGATAGTGATGAGTTTATGGGGCTGGGAAATCCTTTGATATGACTAACATTATATCTGTATCTAGTTCTAGATGAATAGGATCTACACCTAACCACGATATTAGCTTTGCTGTCTGGAAGACACAAGCTGTTCTTTCCTGAAGAAGCTTACACTTGCCCCCTAATTATTACAGGGATAATTAAACTAAATGATGGATTACACCTTAATGGCAACCATATATCTGTCATGAAGAACTCCCTTCAGACATCTTAGATATGTTGCATGGTTTTTAATACCCTCATTCTGTTCTCATTCTGTTCTCCTTTTTTAACAATTTATTACACACTTCAGAGCACAACGATCTCATTATTGAGTCTAGTCATTATTGTGTAATTTGTGCAATTAATGGGGTAATACAATTAATGCGTAATTGTTGACTCGCTAGTTTGTTAATATAAAGCCCAGATAATGTGTTTTTTCTTTAGGACTAGCAGGTTTTCTAATAGCAATCTTACAATGTGCTCATACTGATTGCATATGGATGTTCCTGGTAATGAGGCTTGGTAAGGAAGCTGGCAAAAAATCTTTTTTTCTCTGCTGCAGCCTTCATAAAGTATCCGTTTCCTTGTAGATTACCAGTAACTTTAGTTGCTAATGTAATCTTTGCTGTTTTAGTAATACTTTTTTCAGGGAGGCAGTGTCATCAGGAGGATAAACGGGGCAGGGACTCAGTGCTAAGTTAATTTATCACCTTTGCCATTGGCCTACAGGATGAACTTGCATAAGTTACATTGCCTTCTGCCTCAGTTTCCCCACCTTTAAAGAATATGGGTAACGATACTGACCTTTTGTAAAGCATTTTGCTGATAAAAAGCACTATAGAAGATCTAGGTGGAATAATTGTTTTATATATCAATTAACTATTTTCTCCTTATCTTCCATTCATCAGTGATGTTTGCCATATTTCAGTGGAACAATAATGATGACTCATGTCCTGATTAAACAACGTATTAGCTACTTTTAAAACAGAGTGGATAGTCTATTCCAATAAATTGATTACTTTTATTATGTGCATTATGATATTCTTTTTTTGAGTGTAAATTACCTGTGGCTAATCCAAACCTGAAGGGAACTAATAATCACTTGTTACAGGATTTCATTCTTTCAGAATGATGCACAGTTACACTTGTGGCTATAGTCACCATCTTTATTTGGGACCTTTTGGTGTGAAAATGGCTATTTCATGATGCATGTAAATGTAAAATGCAGCAGATAGTCCACATTTCTGAGACTGCTACAGTCATTTTGTTTGTTCAGCACTTGACAGTAATAGACAATGTCCCAAAAATATGTGCACATTACAAAAGGGGAAAAAGGAGCTCTTTAAAGTGTTTGTTCATTAGGAACATTAAAAAATAATCTCTGAAAACAGGATAAATTTCACAAAAGTTCAATCTACTTGCAGTCATCAGCAGTCTCTGGATAGCTAATGGCAAAATATTTTCCATTACTGACACATGTATTGAATGGAAATCCTACATCTCCGCTCATGTGATTCAAAACTCTTTGAAATCTGAGTCTTTTCATTGACTTTAATGAGCATTGGCTCAGATCATAGAATCATAGAATACTAGGACAGGAAGGGACCTCGAGAGGCCATCGAGTCCAGTCCCCTGCCCTCATGGCAGGATCAAATACTGTCTAGACCATTCCTGTTAGACATTTATCTAACCTGATCTTAAATATCTCTAGAGATGGGGATTCCACAACCTCCCTGGGCAATTTATTCCAGTGTTTGACTACCCTGACAATTAGGAACTTTTTCCTAATGTCCAACCTAAACCTCCCTTGCTGCAGTTTAAGCCCATTGCTGCTTGTTCTATCCCCAGAGGCCAAGATGAACAAGTTTTCTCCCTCCTCCTTATGACACCCTTTTAGATACCTGAAAACGGCTATCATGTCCCCCCTCAATCTTCTCTTTTCTAAACTAAACAAACCCAATTCTTACATTCAGATGTACAGTAACTTTATTGAGTTCCAAAGATTTCAAGGTTATATTTGAGGGTCTCAGCCCCCAAACATATATAGGTCAAGATAAAAGTACATGTCTGATATCTAAAGGTGAATTTGCAATTCTATGCTCTAAGCAGGCGGATCCTAGTATGATTATTGTTGGAACTGTATGTATATCTGGCAAAGAAAATGTGACAGATCAGTGTACCTGTACAAATCTCCACTCTATGGATTGAGCTGTTAGTGCTCTTGTCTTAGAACTCAAATTCAAAGTTCATCTGTCACTACTGAATATACAGTACATTGTTGGCTGGTGACATGAACACGTGTATGTGTACAGCTTTTTAAACAATGCTGGTTAAGGAATGTTTGTCTCAAATATCTATGAATGGCTGATATGAGAAATGAACTCTAAAAGTGAGGTTTTACTACGAAACTAAAAATGGCATCAGAGGCTTCCATGCTTATTGCATCTCTAACTCCAAATCAAATGTGTTTGATTTACGAATAAAGTGATAGGGGAAAAAATCTATCAGCTCTAAAGACTTTCCCAGGGACCTGAAAGCCAAGCTGGATCTCTGTTCTCTTCTTCATCATCATGAATACCCTGCAACCCTGTTATCTACAAATTAAACTTTTAGCTATGTGGAATGTGTAGATTGTTTTTATTATTACTTGTAATGAGTTTTCTGTGTGTCTACATTTTTAGAAACTTGATGTTGTAGCTTCCGACAGTCATTGTGAGCAGAAGTCAGTGGAAGATGTCAGAGGAGACACATATTGTCTTCTGACATGCAGACTTTATCTACCTTTGTTTTGCCTATAGAAATGAAGGGGTGGAAAAGAGTTTTTTAGGTGGATGACTTTTTTGCTGAGTTCCTGTTAACCTGATTACTTGAATGCTGGAATTTCATTATATTTACTGATTGATCATGATTTGTTATGTAAAGTGATACATTCATGATGGGAATGTCATCTAGTTCTTTCTTGAACACTGTTATAGTCTGGGCCTTCATAACATCCTCAGGCAAAGAGTTCCACAAGTTGACTGTGAGATGATCACTTGATGATGTTGATGGGATCAATCACTTGATGTTTACCTGTTCTGTTCATTCCCTATGTCCCTGGCCAGTGTTGGAAGACAGGGCACGGGGCTAGGTGGACCACTGGTCTGATTCAGTCTGGTCATTCTTAGCATCTAGCAGCCCTCATCATGGATCAGGACCCAAATTGTGCTGAGAGCTGTATGCACACAGAAGGAAAAGAGTCCCAGCTGCAAAGAGCTTACAATCTAAATATAATGTTGTTACAGCACTGGAGTCCTGGATGTATCTTATTATTTTAAATCTAAATAAATAAATATTGCTTGCAGTCTAAAATGAAAGTCATCCAGACTGCATTCCTTTGCTCTTTATAATTTGGAGACAAATACAAGGAAGAACTATGCCATCCTAAGTTGAAAGCATGTATTTGTAACCCAGAATCCATCAATGCAAAGAGGATGATAATAATATCCTGATCCTGGTGCGTACAGTTTGCTTCACCAAAGAAAGATGGGTGAGATCTTAAATGGATAGCCAGGGTCATACTGATCAATGATACCATTGTGAAATGTACGAACAGATGCTGCACAAGGAGCTGTGCGTGTATACTGAAGATGTGTGTTAAAATCTGTATCAAAGCTGGGCTGACAAGCTGTTTTCCTGTCAAACAAAAGAGGCTTACTCACCTGTCTTTCTGTGTCAACATGTCAATTAAGCATTGGAAGACCATTTAATTGCTGCACTCTGTATGTGAAATCTGCAGAGGGAAGTGAATTTAAAAGGAAAGAAGCAGAACAGAGAAAAAAGCAAATAGTGGAGGTATTCACTGAGCACAGAGAATGAACTTTAGGGATATATGTAGAAGGCAAAATGATATCCCCATATCTTTGCACATAGGACAGCACCTTTATATTCATGAAAATGGGCTCTCTGTTTAGCTTGGTGAAGGATGCTGCAAAACACATGGGTGAGATAAGACTCGTTTAGACAGGAGGGCAGCCTGTTTAATTTCTAGAAAGCCTGTAATAATTCTGTTTGGTATGTAACCATTTTGTGTCTATTATTCTGTCTCTGGATGATACTTATTTCTGTTTACGCTATACCTAAATCTCAGCGCTGTGGTTTGGACAAGGGGCTAATCCTGAGTCAAATCATACAAGCTTGTGTGTATGCTGGTCCTACTGGAACAAAAGTCCTGGAATTTTTTTGAGTGTTTTCAGTGGAGAGGGGCTGGTCTTGAAGTGTTTACCCTGGCAATGCACTTAGTGCGCACTAACTCTGCAGTTGCTGCACTCTAGGTAAACCAGCTTGACAAGGAGCCTGGAGCTTGCTGCAGTTTGGATCTAGCACTGTGGGTCAGGGTAAGTGCGAAAACTTAATCTGTGTGTGTGTGTGTGTGTGTGTGTGTGTGTGTTGTGACTGGCCCCGAGCAATGGCCCATAATCCCCCAAGTTCCCTCTGCTCTTTGCTTGGAATTTGTCTTTTTGCCATGCAAGCATGTGTCTACCCGCTTTGAGCTCCTTTTCTGACAGCCTGCATGCTGTGCTGTTTTGCTCTAGCACACAGACCAAACCATTTAGATGAAATACTTATGCTATTGTTCACAGAGGCAGGTGTCTGTTTGAGTGAGAGTCAGTGGTGTGTGTGCGCGCGCGAGAGAGAGAGAGAGTGCTGTGCATAGATCCTGGGAGGAAGCAGAGCTGAGATGTTAGAGGTTTCCACCTTCCCCTGCCTAAGGAGGGGTTGGTTCCTGCTGCTGTCTAAACTTACAAGATAGCATGCTGACACAGTTGCCCTGCCCTGCACACACATGTACACATGTGTGAACACACTCTCTCTCTCTCTCTCTCTCTTTCTCTCTCTATGGGATTGAGAAACCTGCATCATGTGCTGACTGCCCCATGTGGCATTGCAAACTTTTCCTAAAGTATGCTGCGGTCAGTTGCACAGTGGGATGTTCTATAAGAAGCAATATGCGGGGCTTGCAGCTCAGTGGGCTGGGATGGAAGTTTCCTTCCTTGCTGCACACAGTTTAGTATAACCATGAAACACAAACCCCAGATGGCCCTTCTTGGCTGCAGACCTTGTGATTGATCTGGGAATGTTGTGAAGGATAAATCACATCGACCTTGAGCTTAGCTGCATGGGAAAGCTAAAAGTGGCATGGGGCCAGTTTGCGCTGACATGGGATAGTTACCACAATGCACTGCTCTCTGTGGTCTTACACGAGTTACTAATGTAGACATGCTCCACCATCACCAGGAGTACAGTATGGACACACAACAGTGGTTTCTCTGCAGTGTTCTTTAAGCAGTGCTGTAATTACCAGTGCTTTACATCTGCCTGTGTAGACATGGCCTCAGATACATTGATTGTTAACACACATGGCAAATTCAGGGCTGGCATATCTCAGAGGAGATGGTTTGGGTGACTAACAGGCTGATGGTGTCAGGAGCTGACATACAGTTAAGCACAAACCGCTCATCCTCTCACTTAAGGTGGCAGCAAAGGAAGGGGGGAGCAATTCATAATCCTGGCTATCTAAAGAACCACCACACCCTTACACCTCTGCAACACCATTATAGCCAGTGAGGCTGCACAGATATGTCTAATTGCCTTGCTCAGTTATTACAGAAGGTGTAATTTGGTTCTGACACAGAAATAGAAGCAACACATTTATTGATGGGTCTGAGTGTGGAAAAAGTCCAGTTTCCATACCCATCTCTGTGTTGGCTTTGCAATGGGAACAGGAGTTAAATGGAGAGTTACACTTCAGTCAGAGAAATCAGGAGAGAACATGCTGAATATTCACAGGAAGCAGACCTATGGAGTAAGAGGATGCCAATTTAGCTTAGTGCAATCACTTTTCAGAACAGAATAACACTAACTTGAAAGCACATCTGATCCATCCTCAAATGGTAATGTGTTATGCGAGCTCATGTGTGCAACAATCTTATTGGGCTGTTCTAGCTCACTAGGTTGAGTGAATTAGCTTTCAGAACTGTTTCTAAAAGTGAATTGAGCTGCTGGAAGCATGTAGTTAATTGGTGAGTAAGTTGTAGAGGCTTACCAGTGGTGCCTCATTCTGATTTTACATTGGTGTAACTCAATTGGCTATACTGTTGTTCCTAGTTTACACCTGTGGAAGGCCTCGCTCTAGGAAAACACTTATAAAGTGTATTCTCTTTGACATCAATGGTTAAAGTTAGACATAGACTTAAATACTTTGTTTAGAATGCAGGCAATGTATTTTCATATGCAAGAGAATGAAGATGAGGTAAATGAAAGTAAAATATATGACTCAAAATTAAGGAGCAAGTAAAGGTATGTCTATACTGCATCCAGAACTGAGATAACACTATCATTTAGCAGTCAGTTGCATGAGTCCTGGTCCTAAGGAGTTTTTCAATTCACTTCCAAAAGTAGAAGGGATATATTGTTAATTATTGTATTAAGTATTTTAAGAAGAATGATCACTACCTATGGATCCTATCTGGATTTGCAGGACTATTACCTGCCTTATGGATTTCATACTGACAAGCTGATCACCATATTTGGGGTTGGGAAGGAATTTTCCTCCAGGGTAGATTGGCTGAGGCCCTGGAGGTTTTTTGCCTTCCTCTGTAGCATGGGGCACTGATCACTTGCTGGAGGATTCTCTGCATCTTGAGGTCTTTAAACCATCATTTGAGGACTTCAGTATCTGAGATATAGGTGAGAGGATTATTACAGGAGTGGGTGGGTGGGTGAGATTCTGTGGCCTGCATTGTGCAGGGGGTCAGACTCGATGATCATAGTGGTCTCTTCTGACCTTAAAGTCTATGGGTCTATAAGTCATTCACTTTTTGACATTTTGAATGTATTCTCCAAAAATATATTAGAAACAAGCTAGCAATATCAGTATTTATGTTTGTCTCATTTATGTGTCTATCTGGGAACTATCTGGGAACTACACACTAATAACATATCTACAAAAAATTGTAGGTGCCTTAAAGTTAAACAATACACTTTAATGCCCTTGTGTTTGAATGCAGCTTTTAAATCTGCACATCCGAATTTCTGAGTGAAACACTGCCCTTTATGTATGCAAATGAAGTAGACAGATGTCTATGAAAGCCATGACCACTGTTAGCACCTTTTCTGAACTGTTATGTTGTTTGAACACTTCACAACTAAGCTTCAGTCTATGGGTTGCTTGTGAACTGTTCTTTGTTGAGTATACATTTATGGTTCACTTGTGCATTAGGATTCTAATCCACTTCCAGTTCAGATTAGTGGAGGTCTTTTATGACTTGGATGGGAGACAGATTAAGTTCTATTAGAACTGAGTGATTTGGTAATCAAATTCTCTTGGTATTGATTTGTCCCTGTCTGGATAAACATATAATATTAGTAAGAATATGTACAGATTGAACCTCTCTAGTCCAGAACTCTCTAGTCTGGCAACATCCATGGTTCAGCATGATTTTAGTTATCTGGATGTCCACTTTTCCTGTGTGTGGCCAAGTTTCTCGCAATCCCATAAAATGTGGTTACAGCCACCAGTCCCAGCTGTCAGTGTTCTGTGCTATTATTTAGTTCTAATTTACTCCCAAGTGTCCTCTAACAGCCCAGTAAGCCGTGGAAGTGCTGGTAATGCTGCTAGACAGTATTGACCTCTTGTGGTCTGGAAAATTCTCTGGTTTGGAACATTCAGGTCCCCTGAGTGCCAGACAAGAGATGTTCAACGTGTACTCAGAACACTCATATCTGTGTCTGAACATGCATATTTCTATGTGAACAAATGTTTAAAATACATTAACAAGTCTATTCTTAGGTAAACATGCATATTAGTTTTCCTCCCAAACATTTGTGTGATCAAAACCCTGTGTGCCCCAAATTCAAATCGAGCCTTTCAAATGCCCTCAAATCAAATGCTGGCCCCAGACTACAGTGGCAGCAGAACCTCTGGGGTGGCCTCGGACTGTGTCAACAGCAGAAGCAGGGCCTCTGGTGCCAGGCCTAGACCATGTGGGCCCTGACAGTGGGGACTCCATCCGGGGCAGCCGGGACATCATGACTGCGGCTGTTGCTGCAAGGGGCACAAAGCCAGGTAAGGTTTCCCCTCATGCCCCCCACCCCAGTCCCCTCCCTTCCCTCCCTTCTACAAGACCCAGAACCCCCAGCTTTCTCTGACACCCTCCCATGTTCCTGCACCCTCTCTTCTGGCTAGACACTCCATCCTGCTCCTTCATCCATGTTGCTCCTCTACCCTCTCTCCTGGACATACAATGCACTCTCCCTTGCTCCTGCTCCCTCCATCTGGCCAGATATCCTACTCCCAGCCTGCTTCTGCACCCTACCCCCCACCCAGACCTCACAACTTATCCCCCTCTGCACCACACCTCCCTCGCAGATACTGCACCGCATCCCTATTCTACTTGCTAGCAGCCCTATCTGGCATACTATATCCCTCATTTTTGTCCCTACCCCAGAGCCTAAGAAATTCCATAAAATCCACTAACTCCAGAAAAAGAAATCTGGTCTATGGGAAGCTCTGAACCTTAGTCTCCTCTTCACTTCCCCTCACCCCATGAGACTGGGGCACCAGAAGAGTGAGGTGTCTCAGTTGGGGACACATCAGTGAACTTTGAGGGCTTTTGGAGGATTTTTTTTTTTTTGCTTCTCGCTTGCGTGGTCCCCAACTGATTTTTTTTTCTGTGGGTCAGTGACCCCCAACCAAAAAAGTTTCCCCACCCCTACCATAAATAAAAAAAACATTGAAACCTTTTATGTTGGACATAATATTTTACTTTATTTAAAATGAAGTTTGATAAACTAACATGAGAAAATTAAAATGCTTAATCTGTTTCCTAATTTAAATTAAACCATTCTCCCTACCTGCAGCTGGTTCAGAAAATAAGGTCACAATACCCAGCCTGCCCTTGTCTCCCTTCCCCCCAGCACACAGATCCGTGAATAAGTTAAATCTCGGTACGCTACTTCTGAAAGGTTGCCGACCTCTGAACTAAAAGGTAAGATCTGTATCTTTATTTATTTATTAATGAAGCTGCTGTAAGTAGGACTATTGTTGACTTTACTAAGTATCACTGGCACTCTACTCTATTCATAGATAGAGGCGAATAAGTCAAAACTTGGCATTCCACTCCTGAAAGGTTTCTGCTATAGATTGTTAATGATGTGTTGGAGGGGGTTAAATTGGGGGCTGTAGGTGATGACTCGTGGTGTTCTGTTGTTTTGTTTGTTGGGCCTAGCTTGAAGAAGCTGATGCCTGGGGACTCATCTGGCTCTGCCAATCTGTTTTTTTCACTTCCCCAGATGGGTACCTAAGTTTTACAGCTGCCTGATAGGTGTTTGTCTCCGTCTGTGGGATTGGAGCAAATCCAGTTGTATTTTAGGGCCTGGCTGTAAACTACTGATTGGGAAATGTGTCCTGGATGGAAGCTAGAGGCATGTAGGTAAATATAAACTACACTGTTAGCAGAACATCGAACCTCCGAAAGAGCCATTCAAGTGGTAAATAAGCCATTTAACAGGCATTCGCCGACTCCAGGTATGTGCTGTCAGGTTCTGAGTTTACTGTGCTAGTCTACAGGCCCCTAGTTTATAATTTGTTTTAAAACAATTTCATTAGTGTGTTGCTGAAGATTATAAAATCACATCTCTAAAAAGTTCTCCTCCACCCTAGTTGCAGTCGGGCACTGAGGTGCCAGTTTAATAATATTGTATAAGGCCCCATAAATCCTAAAGATGGCTCCGCCTGATACCAAGTGATCATGGGTGGCAGCTATGTGGGGCCAGGCCTCCCCAAACAGGATGTGGTGCCCCTCCCTTTAGAGGAGTGCCAGCCCGCTGCCTTTGAAGCACCACTGTAAAATGGAGCCTGAGCCATAGCCCTGCCCACACCCCAAATGGATGTGCCATTCTTGCTTGTTCTCTTCCCCTGTGGTCCCCCCATGTGATTCCTCTGCTTGCCTTTCCTCCACCTTTTCCCCCATAGCCCCACCCTTGCTCTGCCTCTTTCCACTGCTCTCATGTCTCTACCCTCTCTTCTGAGGGTCCCTTCTGAGGCCACAGGATGGAGCACGAGTTGAGGCAACAATCTGGGTACTAGTTCCCCGCCTATTTCTAGGGAGCTTCTGGCTCTCATGCTCACCCTCCAAAAATGCAGGAGTCCTATGCTCTCCATGTAAGCAGGTCTGAAGAGGTTGAGCCTTGTTTTTACCAATGTGTGTTTTTTGTGGCTAGAAAGTGATATAAGTAGGAATGAATTGTTAGGAATATGTAGACAGCAGAAGCAATCTTCTAAAACAAATGTAAAACCAGCTGAAGGATCTGTGTCCAAATAAGAACAAATCATTAGGTAACGATCTGTTACCTAATTTATGCACATGCAGCTGTTGCCCAGCATAAGAGAAAACTACTGAAAGTGGTGCATAAACAGATCTACTATGTAGAAAAGAATGAATGTATCATCAGAGTGCCTTCAACAGCCATAGATAAATACCACTTTCAGAGCATCTTTTGAGTGCACAGAGAGAATGTTTGATAATGTTGGGTTTAAGCCAGTGTAGCTCATGAAGACTGATAGAAATAAGCATGGGCAGAGGGATTGTCCTCCAGGTTGGAACCCACCTTAACTATGCTATTGTAATTAATTGCAAATAATACAAAGTATTTTTTAACACAGCTGCAATGTATTATTGTTTCCTGGACCAGACTCCTTTGCAAACCACCAAAGTAGCCCAAGCCTAATGTTGGAAGAGTTCTCCCCCACCTCCTGCTTTTCCTTTATTAGAGGAGTTGATCAAATCCAGTCCCCATGAGTGCAGGGGCCTGGACTTGATAACCTCTTGAGATTCCTTCCAGTTCTATGATTAGCAAACTTGATAGGAAAGTTCGATTAACCTACTGTGGCAGCGGCAGCGGCGGTGGCTGGAATCCTGGGTCCCTTTGAATTGCCAGGCCCTGAGGCAACTGACTCCTTTACCCCCCTTATCAGGGGGCCTGCCTCTGGGTTCTGGCAGCCTGGGGTCTGGTTCCATAGCATATTCTGCAGGG
This sequence comes from Pelodiscus sinensis, assembly GCF_052426305.1. Taxonomy (NCBI): domain Eukaryota; kingdom Metazoa; phylum Chordata; order Testudines; family Trionychidae; genus Pelodiscus; species Pelodiscus sinensis. Next base: position 155,637,539 of record NC_143053.1, read on the forward strand.
AAAGGAAACTGCCTTCCCAGTGGGATGATATGGCAAGGAGAGATATCAACAAGGGGTCCACAGAAATGTGCTCCTCCCACTGTCTTCTCTACAGGCTTTGGTGGGGGAAGGGATGATCTTGGCTTCAATGATGTTGGATGCTGCATAGGTCACTCTACAAATGCCATGGAATAGTTCTGTCCTGATGGGAGAAATGATAGTGCCAATATGACCTTGTGCAGGATTTGACCCAACTGGCATGAGAAACCACACAGGTCCTCATGGACAGAGGTGCTACCGTGACATGAAGCATTTACAGCTTATTATCAAGCAGGCATATCTTTGGCCCTGTCATCAATTTATTGTGTGAGGTCCCCTGCCTGAATGCATTGATTTGTACCTAGTTGCTACTCCCATCAAGATTACCCTGTGTGTTGACAGCTGGCCTGCAGCTGTTCCTACCATAGAATACCAACTGTTTCTTTCCAGTGCATAATGCCTGCCATATAAGTAGATTAACTGAGAGAAAATGCCATCATGTTGTCCTCACTTGTTTCAATGCACCCTATCTGCTTTCACAATGATACTCATGGCAATTTGCCTTGTATAACTGTGATGAGGACCACTGATTTATGCATCAGTTTAGAGGCTCTGAGAGAGCCCTGCATTGCTGATTGGATAATTGTGTAGCTGATTCATGCCTGCAGGGTGTGAATGGAGGCTCATTGTCATGACCTCTTTTGATGGGAGTGATACTTTTATGAGACATGTGGCTGACAAGTGGTGGGGCCAACTATTTCACAAAGTTTTTGCCCCCCAAATGTATGCTTATGTGATTGCAGGTGAAATTCGCCTTTTTCTGCTAAGGTAGTTCAGTGTATTTAACTGCATTGAACTTTTGCTTGATTTGTAATGCATCTCCTGCTACTGGTGAACAGCTTAATTTTGTGCAATGACATTGTCCTAGGAAACCATGCTTTCCCCCAAGGAAATGGCTAGTACAAAGTGTTCTATCTGGCTAGTTTGGGGCCCAAAAGAATTTCAGGATTGTATAAAATAGCTCTCATTGAATATATCAGTATCTATATAAAGGGGGAGGTTTTAAAGTTTCTTGGCATTGTCCTGATCCTAAGCTGCTGTAAAGGCTGGGGTGGTTTCCAGCATAATGTAGAGGTCTGCTGACCTGTCTAAATTGCAGCAACCTCCTGAATCTGTCCCATGGGCCATTGAGCCATTGCATTGCCTAGAATCCCTGCTGTGGCCTACAGTTCTGTCTCCAACCTTCCTCTCTCTTTGCTGGAGCTGCTATCAGGCTGTTGTCCACATTACCTGTGCCAGGGGAATCCTCCCCCCATCCAAACTAAACTTGGGCTTTACACACCCTTTATGAGTTTTATGGGCTATAAAGGGGCCAGATCTGGAGTGACAATCTCACCCTAAATTACTACTATTGTCTTTAATCTAATCAGCACATTATAATCCTTGTGTAACTCCAGCATTGGGGTGTGACTACAGCTTTCTCCCTTTTCCTCTTGGGGTATGAGTCCTGGGTCCACCTGCAGAGAGCACAGCAGGCCCATCCTTTTGGAAAGTTTTCAACACCTAATGCCATCCAGAGAAGAATTAATTTAAGCACAGGAAAGCAGAATAGCTATCCCAATTCCCAGAGTAATAAAAAGAGTAACTGGGGCTTTAAATTAGGCCTGGGAACCTAGGAGAGGGGATAATGGAAAAAGTGATCAGTTTAATAAAAGAAAAGAGTAGAATACATAAACGTTGCTGCTCGCAACTTTCTCAGCCAGTGCAAAACACCCTGTGCTCCCTCCCAGCACCTGCTAGGTAAACAATGAGTTTAGGCTCAGCCTTTGGTAGGTGGTGTATCACTGAACTCAGTAACCAAGGTAAAACACATTATCAATATCAAAATAAACAAATAATAGTGTTGTTACTAAGTATCCACACCAAGGATGGTAAAATGTTCTTGGTGACTCTCTGGCCTGAATTCCAATATATAGGTAGGCTGGCTCTTGGTAGCCTGACCGTAACTTTTTCCCCAGCTTCCTGAATTTCTGGTGTCTGTTGAGATGAGAATGCTCCAGAGTCCCAGAAATCCCCAAAGGGCTCAAAATCTTCCTTTGGGCCGGAATGTGGAAGGTAGAAGGAGCATCTCTGGCTGTAATGCTTCTCTCCCTTTGTCACGTTACTGGATTTTAAAGGGAGCAGCCAGATCATTGCTCTGTCCATGGAGAGGTGCTTGCTCCAAAGTCTGTACAAAGGGGACCACGTGAGGTGTCAAATGAAAGCTTATGCTCTACTGATTCTGTATGTGTTACTCAGGGTATGTCTACACTTGCAGCCTATTTCGGAATAGGGCTGCAAATGTAAGCATTTGGAATTGCAAATCAAGCCCAGGATTTAAATATCCTGCACTTGATTTGCATCGTCCCGGCCGGGCTCCATTTTTGAAATTTACAAGCCTGTAATAACTGCCCGCGTCTACACGCGGCAGTGAAACGGGCGTTTGAAAAAAGCCCTGTTTCGAACTACCTGTTAAACCTCATTGCAGGAGGAATAAGAGGTAGTTCGAAAGGGCTTTATTTTGAATGCCTGTTTCACTGCCGCGTGTAGACATGGGCAATTATTTTGGGCTTGTAAATTTCAAAAAATGGAGCCCGGTCGGGAAGATGCAAATCAAGCCCGGGATATTTAAATCCCGGGCTTGATTTGCAATTCCGAATGCTTACATTTGCAGCTCTATTCCGAAATAGGCTGCAAGTGTAGACATACCCTCATATACTTGTATGATGTTTGTCTGTGGAGTTGTGAGTATGAGCTCTGTGCTGGTGCTGGAATGTTCTTTGCTTGACACAGACTGTCCTGAGGAAAATTTCCACTGAATAAGTATGCTAATTAGCCCAGCTCTAGGGACAATGGCTCTCAAGGTGTCCAATACACACTTGAGGAATGTGTCTGGAAACTTGCAGACCAGTCAATACCTCATAGCGGCTGGCTTGTGAAACATGCCATCATGTGATCAACTCCAGCTTAGGAAACACCAGAGATAGATAAGTGCCATGAGGCAGACTCCATTTTGCCTTCAATTCTGCTACTGATTCTAGATGCAGCCTTGTGAGGAACAGCGAGCCGGGAAGAATTGTTGGTCCATCCTTACATAGGATGTACACCAGAGACTTTTAAGATAGCAGTTTGTAACGTCTCTGCTGAGAGCCTGCATTGAGAACTTGGCGATTTGATGCATGTAATGTATTCTTCTTAACAACCTTACTTTCATGCTTGTCTTTCTTTTATTAATAAACCTTTAGATTTTACATTCTAAATGATTGGCCCAGTGTGCTCTTGTGGGTAAGATCCAAAGTGTAAATTGACCGAGGATTTGTGGCTGATTCTTTGGGACCGGAAAGACCTGTTCAGTGTAGGTGAGATTGGGTTCTATAACACCTCACCTGTGTGCAGGCCTGGGGCTGATAGAGGCACAGGTAGAGCTGAGGTGTCAGAGGGGTTTGGCTCATGAGGCTTCCCGTTGGCCGGATTGGCAGCTGAAGTGCTCAGTGTGACTGGTTTGTGGCCTATTTGGGAATGGTCTCAAGTCATGCTGTAAGGAGCCCTGAGTTTGAGCAATTTGCCCTGAGCGGACGCCCTCAGCAATGCCCAGACCCAGCACAGTTCGTCACACCTTTCTATGCTCCAAACTCAGCCACAACTGAAAGTAAAAATCAAATGTGTTATGATTAATTCTGGTAGTGTTTTGAGCCAGTTCTATCTCTACCCTGGGCTCAGGACCCTTGGCAACTGGGGAAACTTTGTCCTCAGCCTGTATAGCAATAGATACTGTAGATAAGGGGCGAATCCCTGAAGTCCCACTAAAGGGGTTACACTTGGCAGATAAATAAAAAGGATACTGCTTTTCAAACGTTTCATTTTAAAGTTGCTTGACTTAAAAATGGCTGCATCTTTTGTTCTTTGTCTTCACTAATTCTGTTAAAAATATGGGGCCTTATGAAGTTTAGGTTTACATTTGCGATTTGCAATTCTTCTTTAAACAGATACTCTGTGTGTTGTGCATTGGGTGCTTCTCAGAATGCTTTTGTACTGTAAAGTCAATTGACTGTCCATATAAGGGCACTGGTATCCTGAGAGGCCAGTGTTGTACAGCACTGCAGTATTGAATTCAGTTAAAGTGCTCTCCTTGTTGACTCCTTGGGTTTACTGAATTCAACAGTGCACTTTTTTAGGTCTTAACTTTTCAGAGTTAATGGCTTTTGAATGTAGTGATTAACACTGACCTTGGTGAGCAGTAAGGTTAAAATTACATAAAATGTTTTGGAACACAAACTTTGTCACAATCCTCATTATGTGAAATACCACTGTGTAAGTCAACCAAGGATACCTTGATTAGTCTGTAATGTCCTTCTGTTAACAGTTTTTTCCGATGATAGATATATATTAACACTAAGTATCTAATGAAGATTTATTTCTTATAGAGTGCTATCTACGTGCTCTTGTAATTTTGATTATGTTGCAGCTTTCGAACCAATGGTAAAAGACTAATGATTTAATCAGGGAAAGTGTGCAGACACACACAACTTTGCCAACTCTGAAAGCAGCATGTTCCATTTCATGACTATTATGATGGTTTTAAATATAGATTCTGTGAGATGATCAGTTATTTTTAAGTGTGAAAATCTCAAATCTATTTCATGTGTGGGTCACGAGCTAGTTGAATGTACATTTTAAAATGGAGACAAAGCATTCTGAATAGTGAAATCACTGACATTTAATGTTTGTCTCACTTCTTTATTTTATAGCACTCTATTTCTGCCCCCTTTTTATTTTAAAAGCTTGACATTGTGTTTTGGGTGGGAACTGATATTCATGTTTATTGCTAAAGGCATAACTTGGCAGTCTTGTGCCACCAAACCTAACTTTGATTTTGAGCGAAGATTTGGATACATGGATAATTCAAAATAGGAAAGGAAATATCATCCCTTAATCTCTATTCTTATTCTGGGCAATGTATGTGCTTACCATGAAGAATAACAAAAACCTCACACTTTGTAATCTTTCCCAAATGAAGTGTTGGAGGCGTCATTTTCGAGAAGTTTACCTGAATGTTGGCATGCTCCTCAGTGGAGAGGGAATATGAAAATGGGGCACCATCCATGCTCCTATCAGAGGTGGTCGACGCTTTACTGGTCAGCACATGAGAGAGATCCACCAATGGCTGTTAGCCAAGATGGACAGGGGTGCAATCTTATGCTCTGGGAATCCCTACGCCTCTGATTCCCAGGTACTTGGACTGGATGGCGGGGCATGGGCCACTTGAGAAGTTCCCTATTCTGTTCATTCTCGCTGAAGCATGAGATGTGGTTCACTATCAGAAGAGAGGATACTAGGGTAGATGCACCACAGGCCTGATCCATTGTGGCCTTTCTTATGATCCAAGTGTCAGAGGGGTAGCCGTGTTAGTCTGAATCTGCAAAAGCGGCGATGAGTCCTGTGGCACCTTATAGACTAACTGAAGTGTAGGAGCATAAGCTTTCGTGGGCAAAGACCCACTTCGTCAGATGCAGCTTTGCCCACGAAAGCTTATGCTCCTACACTTCAGTTAGTCTATAAGGTGCCACAAGACTCCTCGCCGCTTTCTTATGATCCTCAATCACTGACCTAGTATTAAATGCATGAACCGGAAAGGAAGATCACTGCCTGCTGATGCATTGCCTTTTGAGAGACAAATGTGCAAGAAACTAAAGGATTAAAACTTGATTCTGGTTTATATAAGACTTTTTTTCTTGCTTGGTTTCTGTGGGGGTCGGGGAAAATGTTTGTATTCACTCTCCTGGGGTCTCTCTCTTTTTGGAGTCTCACTTCTCTGCAACCTTCCTGTGCGTCTTGATCTGGTTCAGTGCCAGAACAGATAATTCCTTCTGGGTAGCTACATGCTCTTCAGGAGAGTTGCACGTCTATAAAACGTTCTTGCTGTTACCCAGACTTGGCGTACCTCTTCCATGTCTGCACAACAGTCTCCCCATGGCCACTGGCATAGAGATCAATGGAGCCAACTCTGAATGCAAGGACCCACTGGTGCTGTTTTACCTTCTGCACTTCTGTGGCCATTGAAAGGATGAAACTGCTGCAGCTAAACATCAGATAGGACTTCCAAGGCAGACGACACCAATTTCACCAATACTGGTATCCTTCCAATTCCTGCGTCATTTCCAAGGCCAGGCTACAGGGGAAAAAAATCTTGCTTCATTTTAAAATTAGACAGATTCAGACACTTCCTAAAATAGAGAAGCTGTGTATAAAGCTTACCCTGAATACCTCCAAAATGATAGGTATGACACTGCTGCCTTTCACACTGTCATTCTTTGAAGTTGTGTCATTCTAATGTGCAGTGCTGTGTTATAGCAGGAGTGACCTCACAGAAGGAATCCTGGGGATTCGGGAAACAACAGTTTTTAAAGAGAAATGTTTTTCAAGTTCCTACATGAAAAGGTGGCTAACCTACCCAGTCTGGAACACATATGCTGGAATTGGTAATTTGGAAGATCCAGATTAGTTGGACGTTGGTATTTTGTGCCCATTCTTATCTTTTCTCTGGTATATTCACTTGTTTCAATCTTTAAACGTTGTCTTTTCATAATCACCTTTCCTGATTTTCTATTCTTCAGAATAGATTCATGTCAAATTTTAGTTTCAAAGAAAGAAAATTGATACATTATTTATCAGATGGATACTGCCTGTAATAGCTCAGTAAAGATGTAGCTGTATTAAGAAAGGATGCCTGGTCTACTAGGTCATACCAATTCCCAACCTCTAATATTTTCTGCATTTCACATGTTTTGTTCTATTTTGCTACAGTTCCTAAAACTGCTAAATAAAAGAGATGCTAAGAAATAGCCTTATCGACCCCAAATCCTGAGACAGGATTTTCCTAGCTCTGCTGCATTAAATATTTATACTTAATAGAGAAAATATTGAAAAATATTCAGGGAAAGATTTGGCTGCTAATATCTCTAGGGAATCTGCAATGTAACAATAAGCCACTTATTTCATAATAAAGGGGGATTGCCAGAGTGATCTTATTTCCATACCCCCCGCCCCCACAAGCAAACTCAGCAACATGCATTTAATCCTCAGTTGGAATAAAATAATAGTGGCAGCCACACAACTTCTGTAAACTACTGCTTCAATAACTTGCACAACAGATTCAAGTTGAAAATGGAATGTTTGAAGTGGGACTAATTAATCCCCCTTGTCCAGCTCTAACTCTTACCCACCACTGCTGGAGTTCGATGAACACAAGGGCTTGAATGTCACTGCAAAGGGTCATGAGCAGTATTCACTTTTTTAAAATGATTAGGCAACAAACATCACCAGTACAGGAGACCACCACTGTTGAGGTGATATCCTGTTTTAGTTTTCATTACAAGTAATAAAATTTGGGCCATACATATGGCTCAGAACTGTAATATACTATGTCTGCATTTTACAAGGATTTATCATGTTATTCCTTCTAGGTGAAATACCTCCTACCACAAACGGTCTGCTCCAAATTCCTTCATCATATCCCATACGCTTATTTTCTCCTTTACGCTTGCCCTCTCCTACTTCATCACAACAAATTAGTATCCTGTGTATGGGTTAGATAAATTTTCTTTGTCTGCCCTTGAATCAGGAGTGTGCTGTTTTTGATTCTCTGACTGCAGTACATTTCTTGTGCTTTTACTCTGCTACTCCGACCTTGAGAGGAAACCCAGCAATAGCACAGTAAAACTATGGATCCGACCAAAGCTACCTAAACTTTTAGCAAAATTGCAGAGAAAACCATGCCAGAAATCAGCTTGCTTGATGGACTTGAGAAGGCAGCTGTTTGTGGCATTGAACTGAACCCCCTTCTGTTTTGAGATCTTGAACACACTAGTGACATTCATTTTTGTAGCTTGCTGCAAAGGATGGATGATCTAGTTGGGCAAGAAACAGTGCCACTTGGTCAGGTTATTTAACCTGGATAAAACAAAATCCTTGGCCACAATAATCAGGCAGTCTCCATCTCTACATGACATCCAGCTCAGTATTAAGTTGTCTGGATGGGATGTTGAGCATGTGGAAAGTGTCATAGCCAGCACAGTAGGATGTTCAGAAGAAGTGGATACTCATCTAGCAGCAATGGCTGCCATGTTTTGGGCCTTTTAGCCAATTCTGCAATCACGTTGTATTATTAAGCTTTCTGTGAAGCTACAGTTCTATAGAACCACAATGAACTCTGCTTTAGAGAGTTCTGAAGCATGAGTGACAAAAAGCTTTGTTTTATAGGTTGTTATAAGCTTAACAGTGATAGACATAAATTGCATACCCAGCCAGACCACCTTAATGATTTAGCTGGAGATGGATGCTGCTTGATATTCCAGGAAGTCATGTCCCTTTGGAATTTGGCATGATGATGGTACAATAGTGCATGTAGGAGTAACACTTTGGTTATATCTTCACTGCAAAAATTAGTGGTTTTTTTTATGTAAAATGGAAACAAGCACGTTTTTTTACCTCAGTGTAGGTAGTCCAGTGAATGCTGTGTCCCTCACTAGAGGCTGACCTTGACTTACCGAACTGTGGTGTCATATCTCCACTCGTATTTTATATTGAGAACACTTCTTTTTACAGTGACAACACAGATAAGGGCTATGTCTAGATTACAGAGTTGGTTTTTTTTAAAAAAAGGGGCCTTTTTTCGAAAAAACTTCACCTGCGTTTAGACTGCTGTCACGTTCTTTCAAAATTAAATTGAAAGAAAGCGGCAGTGTTTTCGACAGCGGGTAAACCTTATTTTTTGAGGAAGAATGCCTTTTTTCGAAAGAGCTCTTTCGAAAAAAGGCATTCTTTAACACAAACAGGGCTTTTTTTCAAAAGAGCGAGTCCAGAGTGCCTGTGTGCTCTCTTTCGAAAAAGCGGATCAGTTTTTTGAAAGTGTTATGGCTGTCTAGACTATCTCTTTCGAAAGAGGCTTGTAGTCTAGATGTACCCTAAGCTACGTGGGCTTTCCCTTCTTTAAGAGCTGCTTTCCAGCAGCTGAGTAGCTTCAAGCAAGATTGCTATCTCAAATTCTCTACATTGTACTTTATTTTTCCACAGATGACAGCGAAGAGGTGACTTGATGATTCCCTGTTCTGCTCATTTCCTCTGAAACACCTGGTATTGGCCACTATTGGAAGATGGGGTATTTGGCTATATGGACCATTGGTCTGACCCAGTATGGCTGTCTTTATGTTCTTACGCAATTGCTGCCAATCCACACTGTATTTTAATAATATTTTCAATGTAAGTTTTCTGCTTTCTGGTGTTTTAGACTTTTTGTCGCAAAAGCAAATTTAAAGCCTCACTGGCATAGGCCAATGTTAGTTAAAATGATTTTGGAGAGTGAAAAAATATTTTTGATTGTGATGGTTCATAAATGTTGTATAGTTAATGAGTTCTGCTGCATACAAGTGCCCCTATATGCGATGTTTCCTGTGGTGACTGAAGCAGAATCCTGAGCAATCTCAGATGCAGTGCTGAAGGATAATTTATCAGATGTTTTCAAGTCTGAGTTTTATAGGCTACAGCAAAGGTAAGATGTACCAAAATGCCCTTCTGAGTATAATCACAAAGAAAGATTTTGCTGAAGATTTTGCTATTCAGACTGCCAGGTAATGCTACTTGCTTTAGTAAGGAAATATCCCTTTGATGTGTTAGTTTCATTTCAAATAAGAAAACTTAATGGAGTGAAATTTACATTCATTTGTATATATAAATGACACTAAGTCTGTAGAACTTCCCTTGTAGCTCACAAATCATATTTTAATGCAAACTCAAACTACCGTAAGTGCTGTGGCTTGCAAATAATCTTGGCTTCTATGTCTTTGAAGAGATTTTAGCTCTGGATGGAATAAATACATTACTGTAGCTTTACTAAGATAAGAATTAAGAACAAACTTTAGGTGGTGTGTGTGTGTGTGTGTGTGTGTGTGGGGGGGGGGGGGTTGTTTTTTGTTTTTGTTTTTTTGCACCAGAACAAATTAATCTGAAAGCAATGCTACCTGAGTCCATTCATGAACACTTGCATTTATAAAGGTAATTAGAGTGTAGGCTGTAGCAACTGGTATAGATGAAGTGGCATACTTGTTTTTATTCTAACCATCTGTTTTATACTTTCTCATTATTTTACAAAATGTTCCCCTTTCAAGATGAAATTTTCCAAGTGTGGTCTCTGCTTGAAGGTGACATATTTTCAAGAAGTTTGAAAAAAAAAGAGGCGTGCCATTTTTGAGATTGGGGTGGGGGTGGGGGATCACTTTTCTCAATTAAACATGAATCTTGGCTATTTTTGATGAAAGGGAAACATTTTCAAAAGTTCTTAACATGCCAGTCTGAGCCTCAGTCATTTTTGTAGTTTTTACCTGAGATGAGTGTAGGAAGAACATTTTCTCAATGAGGAGGAACACCTGTGGATGTTCTAGTGAAAAGTGGGAGCAAGGCAAAAGCAAGTAGACACAGAGATGCATTCCCTATTACTACCCATCTATTCTCCCCCAGACAGGAGGTGGTGTAGGTCCCGGAGACGTTACGATAGATGTCTTACTGTACTAATTTCCAGGGAATTGCCATGCAGACCCTCCATAGTATCTGCCACTTCTCCAACCCATTTGCCTAAGGCCAATTCATGGTACAAAAAGCTGAGATAGGAATTTAAACCTCATTGATTAAAGGCTAATAGACTTGGGCAAATTTTTTTTTTGGTTATTTGGCAATTTTGAAAAATAGAATTAGAATAGATTGAACTGAAAGTTGAAAATTGTGAAGAAATTTTGCCAATTTGAAAGAATCGATCTTGGTTTGAAGGACTATTTTGCCTGAGTGTTTAAAGTGTTACAACCACAAACCATCTGAAAAGGGGGCTGAGTAGTAGCTACCTGGTAACATTTAGCCCAGTTTTGTTTGTTTCTCAGTCTTTCTTGACTGTCCTGTGTAGAGGTAATTTAAAGAGACTGCTGAGTGGCAGGCTTTGGATTGCAGCCTACCACCAGATCCTGTGCACATAAAATCCCCTGAATACTAAGAGGAGGAAATTTCTAAATTTCTCCTCCTTACCCAACATAATACAGTGATTACTTCATAGAATGTTACAGTTGTCCTGATAGGATTATATGCCACAAATACATGAGGCCCAGATCTGATAGTACTTTAAACGTGGAGAAAAAACTTAAAATACAACAGATACTCTAGTAGCACCTTAAAGACTAAGATCTTTAAGCCTGTCATCTGAAGAAGTGGGTTGTGTCCATGAAAACTCATGATACCGTCTACGTGTTTTGTTAGTCTTTAAGGTGCTAGACTATTCGTTATATTTTAAGTTTTTCCTGTTACAGACTAACTCTGCTACCCTTCTGAAGCTTTTAAACATGCAGGTAACTTTAGGTATGAGAATAATTCCCATAAGACTACTCAGATGCTTAAAATTACACATGCTTCAGTGCCTGGCTGGATCAAGGTTTTAAAGAAGGAGCTTTACTAAAGATGGGCCTGGAGAAAGTTAGTGAACCCCCATCCTCCCAAATTATGGTTAAATCTGGATATGGATTAGAATGCTGAAGTTCTAGTACATTGCTGGCAGTTGCTTAGTACTCATCTGATTGCCCATCTTTGTATTTTTTTTGCAGCTTGATTTTTCTCATTTGGTGTGTATTTTGCAGACATAACACTTACGAATTATTTTTACAGTCTATCACCATACTTCAAGCATCCACCTCTTTATGAAATATAATAGCCAGCCAAGACAAAATGTTAACCTTGCGTCTGGTTTGTATCAGAAGTTTCATTCTGTGTCTGAAAGGAAAAAGAAGAAAGGCTAATGCCCTACACAAGGTTACAGATAATTTGCCATCAACCTGGGGTGTTTTTTAGGACTAAAAGGATGACTGTCATGTTGCTTATTTAGCTATGAAAAGACTCTGATCTTTGTTCTCCATTTATTCCATTGGCCAGCTGTTTCATGTTGGCTTTTTATGCTATTCCATTTTGAAAGGTTACAGCAGAAATAAAATGACAGAATCTTTTTACAGGAACCCTGGGCAAATAATTTAAAAGCATATACGGATGCTGTGCTATTAAAAGGAAAAGTACAAAGCGTTATTGACAGTGTTATGAAAATGAGAGCGGCTCATTTTTCTTAAATCAATGGCTTATGTTTTCCATTTGGAACAAAACTTTAAGAAATAAAATACAAACAATTTGAGGGGAAGTAGTAAGGTATAAATCTTAGTTTCATGAAGGGCTTAGAGTGTATTTTCTTTCTGTCTCTTGCATATGGTTAAGGTGGGGAAATGCCTTCTGCTTCTAAGGCCAAGAGTTGACTCTACTTTCAACATCCTGTTTTGAGTGGAAGTCTGAATGCTCCATGTTTTTTTTATATTTTGGGCTTCTGTGTTTCCCTAGCAAATCAATTGATTGTTTTTTCTCACAGCAGCCATACTGGTTATATTTTCCAGGTAAAGACAAGGGGGCAGGTGATACTCTTCAAATGGCTTCAAAGCTATTCGCAAAGTGAGGAGAGGATTTATGTTGCATCCATCAAACAAATGACTATACACAGCAATACCCAACAGTTCAAAGAATGATATTTTCAATGGTTGCTAAATTTGAGTCTGTCACTGACAGGAAGTACCTTATTCTGTCTATGAGTCCATTGCTTGACATGTCTAGTTCCATGAAGTTCTTTATGTTTCTGGTTAAATGTAATGTCTCTCTTCCATCCTTCCATCACTTTCTGATGCTATGGTTCAGTGCATAAAATAGTGTTCTCAAGAATATTTTGTTCCTATCATTACATTTACAATATACTTAAACAGGAAGAAATTCTTCTTAGTTAACAATACGTCAATGAAAACATTCCTATTAACTCCAGTGAGGGCAGGATTTCATCCGTGGTTTAGGATTCCAGCACGTGCATCTAAATAAGGGGGACAAATTGTCCCCCATGAACTGAAATGGTAGATGATATGACCAATGAAAGGTTGGCTCTTTCAGGAAGAGCTCACCCATGATAGAGGTTGTGCATGTGATACAACGAAAACAGGTCTATCTTTATGTGAAGCTTGACCAAAAGAACAAAATGCTGTTTCACCACAACAGAGAGAGCCACTGAAAAAATGGTGCAATCAATATCGGGATAGACAGGGGAAACGAGGCTTTGGGAAGGGCAGGATTCCAGAACACAGGCCTGGCTATCATGATGCTCCTTGCTTGGAGGAGCATAACTCTTAGGATTAGATTCCGAGTGGAGATATTTGTGTCTAAGTTCACAATGTGCTTTCAGTTGATTTTTCTTTATTGCTCATGTACAGCTAGATGTTTCCAATAATATTCCTGTCATTAAACTTGTTCCCTACAATATTTGCAGAAAGTGAAATCACAGGAGCATGAAAGCAGCTATCATGAACACATTTTATTCAAGCAAATATTAATTTTCTGAATAATTCACCTAGCTCTACCATACATCTTTCAACATACTAATAAAAATATGTAATAGGCACATTTTTCTATATTTAGTGAGAATTCTATGAGAGGTTATATAGAGTTCATAGATCAAAGCCACAGCTTCAATTAATGTAAATCACTGTTGCTCAGTTGACTTCAGGGAAGCTATACTGATCTACAGTACTTGAGAATCTGGTCCAGGGTACACTATTTGCTTTTTCAGCTTCCTTTCATTAGAACAAAGTATATGGAGATATGTGACAGGGCATTTGCCCTGCACTGGCCCTTTAAGGGCAAAACCTAGTGAAGCCCCATTCGAGGCAGCTCTGTTTGAGGGCTCCGCTGGGGGCTATATAAAAAGGGACTCCTGGAGGGAGGAGGAAGTGACTGCTGCTCTGGCTGGAGAGCGGTAGGGACCTGACTGCCAGGGAAGTGGGAGGCTTCCTGGAAGTAGAGCAGTGCTGGGGAAGGAAGGTAGGGCTGGGAGGCTCTGGCCAAGTAAGCCCCAGCTGCAAGGCCTGAAGCTACTAGGGCTGCGAGAGGCAGCCATGGTAGGCAGGGCTGCCTGCCATGATACGCAAAGGGCAACAGGTCCACACCCTGTTGCCAGGGATGAGTGGCCATTAGAGACTGCAGTCTGCCCCGGAGGGAGGGGATAGATGAAGACTGGCAGTGGGTCACTGAGGCAAGGGGGGTGCAGGGGAACTGGGTGTTCCTGGGGAGAAGAACTGGGGGTCCCGGGAAGTAGGGAGGACCCTAGAGTGTGGAGTGGTGTAAATAACATCCCCCAGAAGGGGGCGCAGAGAGACTGTAGGGTAGTGCCCTGAAGATGACAGTATGGTTAAAGAACAGCACGGGGAGATACCAACTGGAGGAAGTTGCCCAAAAATGAGTTAATTCCCCAAGGCAGCCAGCTGAAGGTGCCACGCTGGTGAGTCGACCCCGTTACAAGATACTTATTTCATAGGATTATTGCATAAATCTTTGTGCAACAAACTAATGTCTACATAGTTGACAATTCTACTCATTTTACTTCAACTAATCCCTGATGAGCACAAGCAAAACATTGACACCATATTTTCACTACAGACCCAAACTTTAAGTTTGTGATGCACAAATGATTAAGGCCAAGACTGCCAATAGATGCAGTGCTCAGTGTTCCAATGCCTGTGACAGTCAATGGGATTTATATTCCAATGTGCTTAAATCCCTTCTGGAAATTATTTTTTAGCTCCTAAATCCTGTTTAAAGTTGGAACACTGAAATTCCTTGTAGCTGGGTGGTCATCCTGTTCCGGGTAAACTAGGAGTTAAAAACAGCTCTAGGTGAGGGCTGTCCCAGGAGCTAATCAGAGCGAGGAGCTAGAATCAGCTAATCAGGGCTGAACTAGGTCCTATAAAAAGGGCCCCTGGAGGAGAGGAAGACACTTTTGCTCCAGCTCTGGAGGGAGAGGGACCTACCTGCCTTCTAGCGAGGTACCACAGACTGAGCTGTGCGGGGGGAAAGGCAGGGTGAGCTAAGGGAGCTCGGGGCTGAATAATCCCGGGTTGAAGCCCGGGGACAGGGACCTCAAGAGGTATTAGGGTTGCAGGGAGGCAGTCAGGATAGGTCCACACCCCCTTGTCTGTGATGAGTGGTCATTTTAGACTGCAGTTTGCCCCTGAGATAAGGGGTTAGAAGATGACTAGCAGTAGCATCACTGAGGCAAGGTGGGTATAGGGAGTTGGTGGTTCTCTGAGAGTGAAGATCCCAGAGTTTGTGGGCACTGTGGCAGGGCAGTAACCGGAGGAAAGGGCTCTGAAATCTGGGAGGGACATGAGTCCTGATATAAAATAGTGGACAATGGACAACAGATAACAGTGGGAAAGACACCAGCCGGAAGAAGGTGCCCCAGCACTGAGCCGGGCTAATTTCCAGGGTAACCAGCAGGAGGTGCTGTGTTGGTGACTCATGAATTGTTACATACCTAAGTCCTTTAAAAGTCTGGGTCTAAGTCTCCCCTGCACCCATGAAATGCCCCCAATCCACATCTTCAAGGCTTTTTGTAATGTTTTTGAGACCTAGACTTCTATTGTCAAGTTCACTATGGGACAGCAAGGGGAGAGCTAGTGTCAGGCTCTCAGCTGAATTATTTACCCCAGTGGTTCTCAAACAGTACTCAGTGGACAAGGGGTATTCTGTGAAGTATTGCCAGCTGGTCTTCAGGATTGCTTATCTGTCAGGTTACAAGCAGTATCACTTCCTACTAGATGTAGCCGTTTCTTTTAGGGCAACCAGAGACATTTTAGTCAGCTCAAGGGGGTTTAGGTATGTGTATGAAAGGTGACACTAAGAATGAAAAGCTTATGTACTGGAGGGGAATATGCATGGTGAATATTATGAATGGTCCTAGGGCATGGAAATGAGAGAGCTGAATATGGGTGAATTTGGCTCAGCAAGAGGGGAAAGCGATGTGGTGATGTGATGCTGGTAATTCTGAATCTTCGGGGAAGAGAGGCTAGCTCACAGATAGTTGTGCTACACATGATTTAAAAGGAGTCTGTTGGTGTTACCATGTTGGTTGCAGGCTGTTCATGTGTTAGAGGTAGTAAAGCCAGAGAAAGAGGCTATGTCTAGACTGCACTGCTTTTCCGGGATATCAGAGGTATCCTGGAAAAGCAATGCTGTGTCCAAGGAACACATCCACTATTATGGAAATTTTATTGAAAAAGTGCACGGTCTCTCACCATTTTTGTAAAGCTTGTTTTACAAGGAATAAGGGATGTGTTGAAAGAGCATTTTTTTTCTGAAATTTGGCACCGGGTAAACACTCCAAATTTTGGAAAAGCCTCTTTTGACAGTAAAGCGGAAAAATATATGCCATTTGCTTACCACAAATTGCATTTCTTTTTTTCAACTTACCATTGCAGTGTACACCGATCCATAGTTAATGGCTCAAAGAGGCAGCAGCAAAAAAGAGCTTCTTGGTCATAGACATTGTTTTTAAAGTTACAGACTAACCCGGCTACCCCTCTGAGACTTCCCTGTCATGTCAAAAAGGATGAAGTGAGAAAGTGAAATTACATGAAATTCTATGCTGAGCTGTGGAATATTAAATTTCTCTGGTCTTTATTTGCATGGCTCTCTGTTGAACCTATATCTAAATACTTCCAAATCTCTGATTTTTATTAATCTGACACTTTCATTTCCCTTACGTACAAGAAGTTGATATCCCCATTCTTACGCATTACAGTGTTCAGGATGGTTGCTTAGATTCAGTTTATTAGATATGGGGTTCTCTGAAGCCAAAAGCCAGTCATTTTGGAAAGTCGGATAAATGGTACAGTGCTTCACTCTTTGAAGACTCAGATCTATGTCTTCTTGCATGTTGTATTTGTCTCCTAATCTGGAAAATGCAGCTATTCTAGTGGAATAGTTTTCACTTTTGAAATATATGTATTCATATATGGTTTATATTAAGTGACTGAATTTGTGCCTCGGTATTTTTCATAGTGGATGGTATTCCCCTCATAAGACTACAAAACAATCAGACACAACAGGGCCCAGTTTCAATCTACATTCAGGTGAAGTATGCTACTTGATTTGCATAAACTGCAGGTCTAGTCAACACGCTTTACAAGAAGAGGTTGCATAACATTTCCCTTCGTTCTGGTTGAGTCTAGCAGATGTGCAGAAAGAAAACAGGAAATCCAATTTTTCACTCGGAGGAAAATATACTACATATTTGAGAGACTTTGTCCGTGAGTGTCTGTCTGTCTGTGCTGAAAAACTCCTATAAGTGGTAAGAGCTAGGACCACCATGTTTGGAGTATAGCTTCCTATTATCATAGCTTAAAGTATGATTAGGGTTTGGTTGTGCCAGGAAAATGGGATGTGCCCAGAATAGGATTGCTTCTCAAAAATCCATACAGAAAAGAGACAGAATCACCAGGCTTGTGCAAGGGCTGCCTGAGGGCGTCTTCCCCCCCCCCCCATCCGGAACTGCCCCAGCCCTGGGTTTCCCACCTCCCAGGAACACTTTAGGTTCCTTTCCATTCTGAAGACCCCCTATTCATATGGGAACATTGCTTGCTGTTCCCCTTTATCAGATAGCAAGGTGAAAGCACACAGTTTGCTGCATTCCTTACTCTGGATGGGGAGGGCTGGGGGCAGATGAACCTGGACCTGCCCCAGCCAGGGGACATGTACCTCTCTCTCCTCCATCAGTGCCTGCTGGAGCTGCAGCAGCTATGGAGAGGGGCTTCTCATCTGGTCCCAAGCTGCTGCAGAGAGAGAAGATTGAAGTAGTCCTCTCTTCCTGAAGCAGCTTGCATAATACATTAAAATATACATTAATTGAGTTAAGGACCCAAGCAACATCAGGTAAATCTTCTAGTAACATATATTGTAAGAAATATTACTCTGCTTGCTTTCAAAAATTAACTATCTGCAAGGGTTTCCTCTGCAAAGAACAATAGCAAAGATTGTTCTGTCCTAATGCACGGAGACTTGCTTATATAAAGTATGCAGGACTGGCATAACTTGAATAACTGGGACTATTCAAGGCAGGAAGCACGCACAATAGTGTTTGCAGAATTGGGCCCCAATGTAATGCTTGCTAGATTGTAGTTCTCTTTTTTTTAAACTACCTTGTGACAGAGGAAATGCTGTCTTCGTTTTTAGCTGTCTTACTAGTTTCAACAGGCAGGTGGGATTTTATTAGAGCTATAAAAATCAGATTTTAAATTTTCAGTGTCCCAGGATGATCTTGCTTCATCATAAATATCTGAAAATGGTGTGTGAAAGATGTAAGAAAGTCTTTGAAACTTGTTTGTATGGCTAAAGGGAAGCCACTTTCCTTTGAGATGAAGGCTAAGTGTTAAGTTCTAAAGTTATAATCCAGTACTTTTCAAAACATTCTGTTGCATCAAACCAAAGTATTTGCAAGGGGAGAAAAAGACTCCTTCTTTCATGGCAACTGACTTCAAAATATAATGAAATGTGTATCTCTATGAAATTGTCAATACCTAACACAGAAGTATAAATGTTTTCAACTTGAATGCCTGAAGTTAGACACCCATGTCTACAGTTAATTCTCCAGCTAGCATATCAGGCCACTTTTATTTAAGAGCCTAAATATAAGTATGGGTTCTTAACTTAAGGCATCCAAGCTGAAAATTTTGTCCCAATTGGAGTGCTGGGTCACCCGGATCTACCAGTCCAGTGCTTTAACAATTAGACACTTCCATTTATTCCTTCTCACTTACCTCTTCCTCTCACTATTGTACAAAGTTCATTGTCATGGCCTTCTAAAATCTAAATACTGTCTTTCCACCCTAGAGCTGTCTGCATTTCGGTGGAGATGTCTGTATATAGGAGTCAATTCTGAGGTCTTCCAGATGGCCATAACTGTTCTGTTTATAAGGAGCACATGGGATCTTTCTCAGTGGGAAAAGGTAATACACCACATTTATTGCAAAAATAGCGTAGAAATCACCATATGCACTCATGCATGCGTATACACACAGACACAGACACATATGACGCCAGCTGTAGGACAATTACCAGCCTTATCGGTGCTTGTGCCAGTCTAATATTCAGTTAGACTGGGCATGAGAAAGGAGCTGAGTTCTGCTGGCCACAGTCCAAAGTTGTCTTCACAGGACCAACCCAAAGCTTCATTGCTACGCATTCCACTTGTATGGTTGTAAGTCCCAATTTTAGTGCATGGGTTTTTTTCAGTGTCATGCTGGAATCATCTAATTGTTTTACCTCAAGGCTGCTTCCTTTGTCATGGTCCATCAGTACTTTGAATATCCTGGGAGCGACTGCAGCCGATTTATATCTTTAACAGATCTTGTTCCCAGGGGAATGCCCTTACTTTAGTTAATTTGCCCCCTCTTTGGACATCCTGAATTTGACCGATGCCTGAATTCAGATCTCCTTAATCATTCTGACCACTGCTGGCCTCTTCTGTTTCTTGTCTTCCCACATTCCTCACTTACACAAAAGACAGATCATTTCAGAGAAAGCATTTTCCCTTACTAAGGAACAGACAGGATTTCTTACAGACTTATAAAATTTAAACAAATCTGTTTTAAACAATGTTTTGCTAACCTATAATACCTATACAAATATTTCAATACCTAGCAGCTGCTATAAAGCAAAGCTTATAGATTTTGTTTTATGTAACTACATAATATAAAGCTATCAAAGTCTATATAACTACTACTATATGTCAGACCTACAAAACTCCCATAAAAGTCATGGCAATTTTGTCAAAGTAGTGCTAGATGTGTTACAAAGGGTAAATTGTGGACTATTCTTT
The DNA here is from genome assembly GCF_052426305.1 of Pelodiscus sinensis. Taxonomy (NCBI): domain Eukaryota; kingdom Metazoa; phylum Chordata; order Testudines; family Trionychidae; genus Pelodiscus; species Pelodiscus sinensis. The sequence goes on from NC_143053.1 coordinate 155,657,355, forward strand.
GTTTCTACACACACACCACAAATTGGGGAACTGAGTTAGACACCCCAGTCGCCCCCCCACACCATATTGTTTTAAATGCATCGGGAGTAGCAGGTTTTGCTGGCACTGCATTTCCTCATCTTAGTCCTTTGTGCAAGACAATGGGAAGCCTCAGGAGAACATACGAATGGCAATACTGGGTCAGACCAAAGGTCCATCCAGACCAGTATCCTGACCGTTGATAGTGGCCAATACCAGAAGCCCCAGAGGGAGGGAACACAACAGGAAATCCTCATGTGATCCCTCTTCTGTCACCCACCTCTAGGGAAACAGAGACTAGGGACACCATTCCTACCCATCCTGGCTAATAGCCATTGATGGACCTAACCTCCATGAATACATGTAGTTCTTTTATGAACCCTGTTAAAGTCCTAGCCTTCACAACATCCTCTGGCAAGGACTTCATAGAATCATAGAGCTGGTAGAGACCTCAGGAAGTCATCAAGTCCAGCCCCTTGCCCAAGGCAGGACCAATCCCAACTAAATCAACGCAGCCAGGGCTCTGTCAAGCAGAGACGTAAAAACCTCTAGGGATGGAGATTCCACCACCTCCCTAGGTAACCCATTCCAGTGCTTCTCCACCCTCCTAGTGAAATAGTTTTTCCTAATATCTAACCTAGACCTCTCCCACTGTAACTTGAGACCATTGCTCCTTGTTCTGTAATCCGTCAGTACTGTGAACAGCCTCTCTCCATCCTCTTTGGAACCTTCTTCAGGAAGTTGAAGGCTGCTATCAAATTCCCCCTCACTCTTCTCTTCTGCAGACTAAAATCCCTCAGTCTTTCCGCATAGGTCATGCACGCCAGCCCCCTAATCATTTTGGTCGCCCTCCGCTGGACCCTCTCCAATGTGTCCACATCCTTTCAATAGTGGAGGGCTCAAAACTGGACACAATATTTCAGATGCGGCCTCACCAGAGCCGAATAAAAGGAAATCATCATTTCTCTGGATCTGCTGGCAATGCTTCTCCTAATGTACCCTAATATGCCATTAGCCTTCTTGACTACAAGGGCACGCTATTGACTCATATGCAGCTTCTCATCCACTGCAATCCTCAGGTCTCTTCTGAAGAACTGCTGCTTAGCCATTCAGTCCCCAGCCTGTAACAATGCTTGGGATTCTTATGTCCCAAGTTCAGGACTCTACACTTGTCCTCGTTCCACAGGTTGACTGTGCACTGAGTGGGGAAAAAAACCTTTCTTTTGTTAGTTTTAAACCTGCTGCCTATTAATTTCATTCAGTGTTGCTTAGTTCTTATATTGTGGGAATAAGTAAATAACCTTTCCTTATTCACTTTTCCCACACCAGTCATGACTTTATAAACCTTTATCACATCCCCCCCAGTCTCCTCTTTTCTAAGCTGAAATATCCAAGTCTTTTAAATCTCTCTTTATATGGGACGAGTTCCAAACCTCTAATCATTTTGTTGCCTTTTTTTTTTACCTTTTCCAATGCCAATATATCTTTTTTTGAGATGAGGTGACTGTGAGGGTTTCAGGGTGCGATCACCCCCTCCCGGTCCGAGGGGGGGGGTCTGCGGACCCCTTTTGGTCCTCCTTTGTCCTGTGTTGTCCCTGGGCCGCCGATGTGGGGTCCGGGCCCCTGGGGTGCAATCACCCCCTCCCGGCCAGAAGGGGGGGTCAGCGTACCCCGGGCCGTGAGTACCCGCCGAGCGGGATGGGGCCGGAGCCCCTAGCTTTAGGTCTTCCTCCCCAGTCCGGGGTTCTAGTTTGGTCCCTGTCGGTTAGTGTGGCTGTCGGGTGCTTGTTACCTGTATATCAACAGAATTAGAAAGGATGTCTTAAGGACAACCTTCCGAAGGTTAATTTAACAGCTTGACCAATCCGCAAGGGATGGTACTTAAGGTAACGACCCCCTACTCCGTATCTATTCACCGGAGAGTGTCAGATCTTAGTTTATAAGGCGCGTAAATTAAAACGTAAGTCTGGTTTAAAACTGGAAACCACAGGACTATATTGTTTAACAGAAATTTTAACAGCAATACCTCTAATGAACACACAAGGGGGCAGTCCCCTCTTTACATTAAATGAACCAGGAGGGGAAGTCCCTCAAGGTCCCTATACCTACAACAGAGTCAGCGGCGCTGAAGCCGATTGATGCGATGCTGGCGACCTACGACCTTTGGGCTAATTGAAAGCCTTCAGGGAGGAACTTCCAGGCATCCCTTGTTGGGTGATCCTGTCGCTTGGCGACCTACAATCCTTTGGCTAATTGGAAGCCGCAGGAGAGGAACAGCCAAGGTGATCCCTCGAAGTGCCGGTTGAGTTCGGTGACGGTCGGTTCACCTTCCGTGAAGCCTCTGGTCTCCGGATCCTCTTCCTGCGCTTCGGTGCAGCAGGATCAGGCGATTGATGACTCTGTTCTATCTACTCTAATTCTATCCTAAAATAAAACCTTATCTAAATCGCGACGAGCCCGACGAACAAGCACGATGACGGCCGACATGCGTGGACCGACGCAACCTGCTGTACAAACTCGAGGACGATAGCTAATCTATCTAAAATACTAAACTAACTAACCTAACTAATCTATTTGAGGAGGTCTGGCCTTCCGCCAGCCTGACTCAAGAAAAATACTATATTATATAAAATAGAGGTAGCATAGCCTTCCGCTAGCTTCTCTAGAAGAATATCTCTACAGGACCTCTTTCATACACCTAGGACAAGGATGACTCACTCTCTCTGTAACCTAAGCTAAGCCTATCCCTAAGCCCGACGCCCCGACGCTGCAGGCCCCAGCTAGGTCCGGGAACCAGCACGAACTGACGTTTGGTCACACCTTATATAAGGTAGGTTCATACATATTCATTAGGACAAGGATGGTTTAAATTGATTGGATATAACAAAGATGCTCTTGCAGCGTGGTATGATTTGATTGGCTGATATGAATGCTCATGCATATTCATACTTATGCCAAGTTAACTGTCAGGTAGCTTAAGGTTTAAACTCAAACATTCTACCTGCACATTTGATGCCATACTCAACTGCAAAAGCAACTCTGCAAAGTTCTAAATACAAAATGGAGTTTTGGACTCCATTTTGGAAAACCACAATTTAAACAGTTTCTCCATCATTAATGTTCTTTACACACATTTTCTTATAATTTGCAATTCCTCCCAGCATTTGACAAGAATACAGCGCTAGATTATACCACTTAGATTCATTACAAGTAGTGGGCCTTAAAATTTACACAGTTCTTTTCTCTATTCAGCATTTCTGCCTTACATGCTGGACGCTCCCCGTGTGGAGGGAGGGGGACCCGGTCCCGCCCTCTCTCTGGGTCCCAGCCCGGGGCCCTAAGCGCCGGGGCCACTAGCGCCCCGGCACGGTGGATGAGGGGGGTGAGGATTCTCCCCCCTGTGGCTCGTCCACCCACGGCCGCCAGAAGCGCCCTGCCCCGGGCTCCTTCCTCCCTCCCGTTGGGTCTGCCGGCCGATCCCCGTCGCCCTGGCGCCTACCTCGACTCGGCGGTCTGTGGCGTCCCACGTTCCGGTGGAGTCTCGGAGGTGAGTTCTCCGGCCCTGGCGTGCTCCTGGCCATCCCGGTCCCTCCTGACTCGGCGCGGTGGGGTCCGCCTGCCGTCCGGCGAGGGGCTGAGCGCTTGCCAGGGGCAGTGGCTGTCCCGGAGGCCCCGGGACCAGCGCCGGGCTGGCAGCCGGGCTGTGTGGCGCCCTCGCTCCGTGCTGCGTCGGGGGCTGCTCCTCCGCCACCGCGAGGAGCCTGCGCCCCTCTTCTCCGGCGGCGGGCACTTTTAAACTGGCCCGCCGCGCCGGCCGCCGCCCGGGGCCCCGCCCCTTCCGGGCACATCCCCGCTGTCAGCCCTCGCCAGTGGCCGTGAGCCCTGGCCCCGCCTTCCCTGCGTGGGCCGACGGGGGGTGAGCCGCCCGTCAGCTGCCGGCGCAAGCGCGGGGGAAGCACCCCTGCCTGCCGCCCCCGGCGTCTGGAGTTGCGGGGTTGCTGGGGGGTCTGGGGCTGGCCAGCGGAACCCCGCCGGCGGGGACTCCGCTCGCCCCGCCCCCGGGAGAGTGACGGCCAGCGGGGGCTCCGCTCCCCTCGCCCCTGGTCAGGGGCCGGCCCGTCACAGTGACCATATCTGTATGTAGTATTTGAAAAGTGGGCATACCATGGTTTTATATAGAGGCATTAAGATATTTTTTTGTCTTATTTTCTCTCCCTTTTTTAATGATTCCTAGCATTCTATTAGCGTTTTTGACTGCCACTGCACACTGAGTGGCTGTTTACAGAGAATTATTCACAATGTCTCCAAGTTCTCTCTCTTGAGTAGTTGTAGCTAAATTAGACCCCATCATATTGTATGTATAGTTGGGATTATTTTTCCAATGTGCATTACTTTACATTTATCAACATTTAATTTCATTTGCCATTTTGTTGCTCAATCACTTAGTTTGATCAGATCTTTTTGAAGCTCTTCACAGTCTGCTTTGATCTTAATTATCTTGAGCAGTTTGGTACCATCTGCAAATTTTGCCACCTTACTGCCTAACATGCCCAGTGGTGTAGCTTGGTCAAACTATAAACTAAATGAAGCTTAATTTTTCATAGGATTCTGGGGAGATCTTGTTGACGTTAGTCTTGGCACATTGAAAGATCTGTACATTTTGATCCAATGCCAGTAGAACCTTATAGCTTTTCATCCATGATAGAAACCTTTGGGTTTCAAAAGCTGTACTGTAGCAGTCTCAGTGTATTATGTAATATTTCTATATGTACACACTACCTGGCAGAGGTGGAACTCTGGTAAAGAGGTACCACTCTTTACCAGACATAGCAGTCTGTAAAATGTGGTCATTGTGTTATAATTATCTTCAAAACCACCAGCTGCTATTTCCATATTAAACTAATTATATTCCTGCCATCTTGTCTGACCTCTGTCATCCAGCTTCTTAAAGCACAATGCCTGGTGAGTACTCAGGTGTGACATGAAACTTTAATAGAATTCAGAGATCCTTATGGCCACAATATTACCACTCATCTGCAAGTGAAAGTCAACAGTGAGGTGGTCAATGACACATCTTATGGAACTGGCAGTAGCAGAGACAAAAATCAAAGCAAATACTGTACAGTACTGTGTTTAAACTACTAAAACAATAAAGGGACAGTTTTTGAAAAAAGATTTGACAAGATAAGAGAACTGTTTCTGTGTTTGTTTCATTTAAATTAAGATGACTAAAAGTAGAATTTTTCTTCCACATAGTATAGCTTAAAAGCTGTATTAAGTCAGTGTTCCGTTTCAAAGAATAACAATAACATTTTATTCTGAGTTATGAACAATGTCTGTTTCTGTGGTGTTCATAACTTTGAGGTTCTGTTGTATTTTCTATTGTAACTGAAGAAAAACGGATATAAAAAAGTGGAAATATAGAAATCATCACATTCTACCATATGGGCATCTGGTGCTTGGAGACCCATTATCACTGGGTTAATCTTCCTCATCTTCCATGCGTGGAGGCTCTCTGTTTAAATCTTGCTAGTTTCACAGTACAGTGCCAGCAAATAGGTCTCTGAACAGCTCTTACTGCCTTTCTGGGTATCCCTACACAGTGAGTGGCAGCCTCTGGTAATAAATCTCAGACCCTGGGTCAACAGGATTAGGCTCAAAGGACTCATGCGACAGCATTAAAAATAGCTATATAGATGGTGTATCTTGGGCTCTGAAGCCAATCACCCTTTTCCCTGAATCATCAGGTCTGGCTCCAGACTGAACTGCAATGTCTACACATCTTACTATCTGCTGGAGAGCCTTAGTCTGTCTACATAGGCTGCCACACCCTATATAGAGATAACCAGAAAGGCTGCTGTAGATGTACCCTCTAGATCACCGGTCCCCAATTTATGGTGTGTGTGTATAAACATTCAGGGGGCATGGCTGAGGCATGGGCCAGCCACCATGGACGGAAGAGAGGTCAGGCCTAGACCCACTTTTACCTCTGCTCAGGATGCAGGAGGTTCCACTAGGCTTCTCTTTTCTCTATTCCAGGAAGGAACCTTCTGCATTAAGCTTTTTTTCCGTCTTTCCCTTTTCCCAGTGCCCCCTGAATAAGCAGAGAACAGGAATCTGTAGGGAACCAGTATCTGAGAAGTCCATCCAACTGTCCTCTTTCTCAAGGCCCAGCTGTACGGTGGTGCACTGCCCCTTCCCATTCTATAGTAATGTAGCAGACAAGCCGTAAGCAGGTTGGGGGTGAAAATTCAGCAGCAGGGCCTGGTATTTTGGAAGCAACAAGTGCATGTCTTTGGCTGTTTGGTGTTAGTGTTCTCTCTTTGGTTGGTCATAGAATATGGAATGCCTTCAAGACACTGAGTTAAAGGGACAGAAATAACCCTTGGTGAAAGACCTCCGGCTCCTCTTTCACTTCCACAGTAAACAGGCATTTTTGTTCCAGCCAGGGCTTTAGCCAGTCCTGCTTGTGGTCTGTTTTTTAAACTCTCATCCACTCAGCAATCTGTCAACTCTGTTCTCTCCAAGGGCATCTAGATCCCCACAGAGTTTGAAACCTCAGGTTTTTCAGATAGGGGTGTGACACAAGGCCAGAAAGAGTGAGACAACTAGCAGACTAACTGACCCAGATTCAAGCTTTCACATATTAGGCGATAATGGTTGTGGGTTTTTTGTGTGTGTTTACATATATATTGTTAGAGGTTGAAAATGAAATCTAATGCTTCCTGTCTGTGGCTGTAGTCTGTTAATTCTGGGATCAAAAGGAGATGTTAACATTTAGATGAACTGTGACTGTAGTAATATACCTGCCTACATTTCTTTTTGAAGTCTGTAATAAACTACCCACAAATGGCGGGAAAAGGGCAGTTGCCTTATGCTAATCCATGTATCTAGTGACCAGTGATGCTTATGAAATAGGAGGTCTACTTCAAAGCTTCACCTATTATTCAACTTCTGTCAAGAGGCTGCCAGAGAACTATAAAAAAGAACTCTTGGGCCCTGATCCTGTTATCTCAGACTGTTCAATGAAAAATCTGTTGTTTTAATTGAATCCTGGTTCTAATCCACTTTATATTCCTTCTGGGAAATCTTAGGTATTTGTGCTTGAGGAATTTCAATTACTTGTGTGATAGTGGCTGGATGCAGAAATTGTTGCATACTGGAGATGCACTTCTGTATTCCTATAAATGTTCCTATTAGTGGAATTTCCAAAATGAAGAACCAAATGATCTACACAGCTGAGGGAGGTTATATAGGCCCCATTCGCTTCAAGACAAACTGTTGTCCCTGAAAGTCAGGGCAAATGTCTACAGTTGCAAACAGTTAAGAAGGTGGTTTTCTCTTTCCCCTTAAGATTCTCTGTGGATTGGTTATCATTCACGTGAAAAGCAATCAGTGAGAACTCCATGACATGCTGGGACAAGAAAGTGCATGTTAGAAACTCTGAATGAAGTAGGGGAGGTTTTCTTGCTCTGGGAATAGGAAGTTTCTATAATAAATTCTATTTGTTTACTGGAATGTCTACCTGCCCTCCCACGTGACTCCTCTCCATGTCACTCCTAAGACAAGGATAGGACCCCACCTCCATTTGCCACCACTCCCTCCCAGGCTCTGCCTCTTTCTACTCTGCCCCCACTCTTCCCTTTCCCCCAAGCCTCTAGCCCTTCCTTGCTTCTTTCCACACCTGCTCCACCCTGACCCTATCCCCACTCTACCTCTTCTCCCCAGGACCTTGTCGCTCGGGTGAAAGGGTCTGGGAGTAGCAGGGAGCTGACACTGGCAGCAGGATTTGCCCCTCCCCGCCATTCATCAGCAGTCGTGGGGGAAAGCAGAGCAGCCTTGACCCCAGCCACGTCACTCCACTTCCTTCCACCAGTGAGTGCAGGGGACGGTTTCACTCCTTCCCCCAAGCTCCCTCTTCCAAACAACATGGCTGGGAGCAGGGGAACGGAGCAGGCTGGGTTGCTCCTCTTCCCGCTGCTGCTGGTGAGCGTGGGGTTGAGCCTGTCACATGTGAATGTGGTGGGGAAAAGGAGCTGATCCCTGCTGCCAGCACCAGACTCTCTGCTAAACCCCTGGCTGCACTGCTTGGGAGAGGGAGCTTGGGGGAAGGGGTGGAACTGCCCTCTCCACTCACAGGCAGTGAGAAGCAGAGCCATGCGCCTGGGAGTCAGAGGAGTAGAATGTGCTTGGGACAGGTTGCTCTGCGTCCTGCCACCATTGAGTGCAGGGAGGAGGCAACTGCTATTGCTGACCCTAGCCCCCTCCCAGGATGGTTTGATTGAACTCAGATGACTCTGCCCGCCCCTCCCTATGTGTCGCCCCTCTCTTCACCCGTTCTACCTTAAATTAATCTTTCTTATACATGGGTGATCAGAATTGTCATATTCCAGCAGAGGTCCTCCCAGTGCTTTCCAATTTGGCTGCAATACTTTATCTTCCCTAAAAGTCCCTTGCCTGATGCATCCTAGAATGACATTTGCTTTTTTTTCTCAGCTGCAGCACATTGGTGACTCATAGTCATCTTATGACTGATCCACATAAACAGATCCTTCTCTTCCAACTGATGAACCCCTAGTTAGTATCAGAAATTCTTATTATACCCTAAGGCTATGTCTAGACAGCCCCCTCTTGAGCAAGAGAATATACAAATGAGGCGAAGTGGTGAATGTCGCTGCACCTCCTTTGCATACCTTATGAGCCACCATTTTGCGCAAGGGGCTTTTGCACAAGAAGGAGTGGTCTACACGGCTCCTTTTTGTGCAAAACCCCCCTCTTGTGCAAGAGCTGTTCTGCCACTTTTTTCATGAAGAACAGCTCTTGTGCAAGAGGGGGGTTTTGTGCAAAAAGGAGCCATGTAGATGGCTCCTTTTTGTTCAAAAGCCCCTTGCGCAAAAATGATGGCTAATTAAGTATGCAAATGAGGCATGGCGACATTCACTGCTTCGCCTCATTTGTATATTCTCTTGCTCAAGAGGGGGCAGTCTAGACATAGCTTAAGTGTATGACCTTGCTCTTTGTACTATGGGATTTCGTCCCTTTCTGTTACTCTCCTATTCCAGGTCATCCAGATCTTCTGATAATTTAATCCTCCTCTGTACTAAGGATGTCACCCAACTTTGCATCTTCAGAAAATTTTATTGGCACTCTTCTACTTTTTCGTCCAAACTGTGATGAAGTGGGAATTTTTCTTAACACTTTGTATGGCTAATGGATGTGCCTTAGATTCTGCTATGGTTGTCTAGGTGGTGGGGAAAAAAGTGAGGTGGGTTATTTTTTTTGTAACCATGAATGTGTGTCTGTCTGTCTGACTGGGGCCCTATGCCCATGATTAACCCAGAAGAAAACAGTCTGGACGTTCAGTGCCTAGCAATGAATGATTGAGGTCTGCTGACCCTTCAGTGCACGAAGCCAGACAGTTTTGGCCAGCAGCAAACAAAGGGCTAGGGGGATCACAGGTTTTCTGTTTTTGCCTAGGAATCAGAACAAAAGATGGAGGATGGACCTTTGTGTATAATGTGGTTGCTAGTCTGGAGGGGGGACAAAGAGAGGGCTCTGGGCTCAGAATTGCCCCAGGTGGACTAAACTGTAACTTAATATGGCCAGGTACTCTATAATTTTTATTCTTGAAACTGTAGATTATGCTCAATCCAAGCAATTCAGAGGGAACAGGCTACACATTAAAACATTGTCACCTGACATTACTTTGCAATGTGGACGTTCCTCTTTTGTGGTCCATCCCTGTCTGAAAAAAAAAGTGACTCGGTGGTACTTTACTTCTGTTTGGATAATCAAATATAAAAGAGACTGCAGGTCTCCAGTGTTCCAGAAGCAATTAATTCAATTAATACCTGAAATCTGCTCATGCAAGAACTGAAAATTGATTGTATTTCTAAATCGTAAAAGCATTTTTTCCTGTAATGTTGGTACTGATCTACAAAATCAATAATGATTTCTGTCAAATATGGCACTACTTTAATATGAGATTTTTCTTTTTATAAGTTGCTTTGCAAAGGCTGCAGAGCTCTGGGATTTCTGGAGACATTTTTAGATTTAGAGAGGCAAAAGCTATATAATAAACAGCTACATTGCTGTTAGTCACTGCCTTTCAAAATGCCTCCACCATGCATCATTAGCTTAACATATAGGTCCTCTTAGGGAAGCTGGAGGTTGTAGGAAAAATTTCAAGTTCAGTAGAGAGAATCAGTGCTTTAAACATTAATTATTATAGCTGTTTAAACAAACAACTTTGTTGATGAGCTGATCCAGGGATGTGGTTGCATTGGCATCAGGAGGTCTTTCACTTCCAAAGATGATATTGGAAGTTGAGGGTACTTTTTGCTTCCCAAGAATCTCTCTCTACACCTTGTAGGATCAAGACCTATGATAAGAGTTTCTTACAGGAAAGGAAAAATGAGAAGTCAGAGGGAATAGAGAGGTTCAGTGTTTAAAAGGCAGAGTCACATCTGATGTATATTGTATAGGATACCTGGATGATAATATGAATGGACTTAGCAATTCAAAATGGGTAAGTATAAGATGTAAGGACAATGCAGTCTTCCCCATCTACTTGCATCTCCCAAGTACCGCTTTGGAGTCATAGTAGCTCTTGGAAGATATTGTACTGCAGACATTAGGATTTACAATAAATAAAATAAGATGCTAAAGTGCCTTTAAAATTAAAAAAGATGCTAGTTATAGTGACCTATCACGCTGCCCTTTGGCTCATTATGTCACATGTTAGGTGTGCTCATCTTCATGAATATAACTAAGGGTGTGTTTATACTGTACCATTATTTTGAGATAACGACTGTTATTTCAAAATAACAATGTGAGCATCTACACAGCAACTCCATTATTTTGAAATAATTTCAAAATAACAGACGGCTTATTCTGAAATCTGTAAACCTCATTTTACGAGGAATAACGCCTATTCCGAAATAGCTATTTTGAAATGAGGTGTGCGTGTAGACGCTTCACTGTTGCTATTTTGAAATAGCCCCTCACCAGGGCCATTCTAAGTTACTCCTCAGTGCCTCCTGAGGCTCTAAATTGAGATAGCACATCTACATTAGGGAAGCCTTCCTCAGACTAATTTTGAGACTTCCCAGAAGTGTAGATGTGTAATTTCATAATAAGCTATTTTGGAATAACTATTCTGAAAGGCTGTGTCTACACTGGGCCACTTATTCCAGAAAATCAGCCGCTTTTCCGGAATAAGCTGCGAGCTGTCTACACTGGCCCTTGAATTTCCAGAAAAGCGACGATGCTCTACTGTACAAAATCAGCCGCTATTCCGGAAAAACTATTCTGCTCCCGTTTGGGCATAAGTCCTTATTCCAGAACACTGTTCCAGAAAAGGGCCAGTGTAGACAGCTCAGTAGTCTTTTCCGGAAAAAAGCCCCGATTGCGAAAATGATACTCGGGGCTCTTTTCCGGAAAAGCGCGTCTACATTGGCCATGGACGCTTTTCCAGAAAAGGGGCTTTTCCGGAAAAGCAGCCTGCCAATGTAGATGCTCCTTTTCCGGAAATACTTATAACGAAAACTATTCTGTTTTAAGCATTTCTGGAAATTCATGCCAGTGTAGACACAGCCAAATAGTTTATTTTGAAATAACTATACACGGAAGATGTACCCTTAGATGGAAAAAATCTAGAGAAGAGTAACAAAAATGGTTAGTAATAGTAGGGTTTCCATGGAAGGAAAAATTTCAAATGTCTTACCCTGGAATAGGGCCAAAAGGGACTTGGGTTTGGTATTTAGGAATATGAAGGTTATAATAAAATTATAATAAAATGCTGGTCGCTCTCTCTCTCTCTCTCTCTCTCTCTCTGTGTGTGTGTGTGTGTGTGTGTGTGTGTGTGTGTGTGTGTGTGTATGGATGATTTGTCACATTGATAGCACTTACATTACTACAAATAAAAGGAAATGATTCACTGATGGCATATGTAGTCTTTTTGGAGAAATCATAATGAATTTAATAGTGAATGTTACTAACTTGGAGAAATCTTTAGCTATGATGTCCCACAGCAGGAAAAAAATCTGTTTACATTCTATAGATTAGGCGTTTAGAGTCACTTCCTATCAAATGCTTTTAGTCTCCTCCTCTTTAAACTTCTCTAGGACTGTTCCATGTGGAAACCTTCGAAATGTACTTCTGGAAAATGTATATTTAATTCTAACATTTGTTGTCATACAAGCTAAAGGCAATAAACTATTGTGCTTCAGGGGATAAGATCACTAATGCAGGTAGAAACCTGCTATTCTGAACCATTCCCCTTTCTACAAAGCATCTCTGTGTAACTGACAATGAAGCTTAAACCCTCCATCATTCTTTATTATCCAAGTGACACACAGGCACAGATCACCAGCAGATATAAATTGTCATAGTTCAATTGACTTTAATAAAGCTATAACAGCATTCATCAGTGGAGGATCTGCTCTATAGTGTACTGCAGCGGTGGCCAACCTGAGGCTTGCGAGTCGTGTCCTGGATGTGGCGCAGGAGCTCTGGCTCTAGGACCTGAGCATAAACTGTGTGGGAGGGGGATTGGGTTACAGGAAGGGAGGGGAGGTGTCTGGCTCTGGGGAAGGAAAGGGAAGGGGAAGAGAAGGGAAGGGGGATTGGGTTGAGCACGGCATCCCAGCCATCTCATGCTCAAAGCTGGACACTCAGCGCACGTGCCCCAGTGCCTGGAGGGAATTGCACAGCTGTGGCGGCGGTGGCTCTGGGACCTGAGAATTAGGTTAGAGCAGGGGGAGGGGGATTGGGTTGGTGTGTGTGTGCCTGGCTTTGGGGAAGGGGAAGAGAGTGGGATTGGGTTGGGGGTGTGTGCGCCTGGCTTTGGGGAAGAGGAGGGGGACTGGGTTAGAGCAGGCAGCTCTTCCCCTCCCCAAAAAAGCTGGCACGCTTCCAGAAATGCTGGATCTGTTGCACCACCAGGGACTTTTCCCCCTGCTGCCTGCTTGCGCGGGGGGGAGCGGGGAGGGAGTAGGAATCAAACTTCTCAGGAAGCACGCGGCTGTCATGGGTAGAGAGGAAGAGCTCGTGCTTCCTGAGACATTGGAGCTGGCATGCAGTCCTGGGACTCCTACACACATGCACCTGGCGCAGGCAGGCAGCAGGGGGGGAAGGAAGTGCCTGGGGGAGCGACCGACCAGGCATTTCAGGAACAACGCCAGCAGTTTAGGGGAGGGGAAGAGCAGCCTGCACGCTTCCTGAGACCTGGGATCCCCAGGTACTGGCCCCAGCTCTCTCTGTCCCCTTCCCCGGGCCAGACTCCCTACTGCCCTGCACAAGTACCCTGCCCCAGGAACCTGTCCACTGCACCCACCAGCACAGTTGGGACCACATTAGTGAGGCTTGGGGTTTTTTTGATGGGTTGTTTTTTTTGCATCTCACTTGTGTGGGTGAGTGACTCAAAACAGGTTCCGCACTCCTCTCCTAAATAAAGACAATGCTGAAACATTTTGTGTTTGACATAATATTTTATTTAAAAATGAAGCCTGGCTGCCAAGCCCCCATCTGGCCACAGCATCATAACACTCCTTCAACCCCAGACCGCAAACCTGAGCCTATCATACACTGGAACCCCCTGTCCTGAGCCTCTCACATCCCCAAACTCCTGCACCCCCACATCCTCAGTCTTCTGCCACAACACTCCTGCACCATCCACACACTGCAAACCAGTGTCCTGAGCCCATCATACTCCCAGCCTCTGCCCTGAGCCCCTCATGCACCCCAGCCCAAAATCCTGCACCCTCACAGCCACAAGCCTGTGGCCTGCTCAGCACCCCAACCCTCCACCTGACCCCATCACTCTCCAGCCTGGAGCCCCCTCCCTGAGCCAGCATCCTCTTCTCTACTTCCTCCTACCCAAATTCGCTCCCAGAGCTTGCACCTCTCACTCCATCCCAGTGCTTTTTTTGTGAGCCACAACAGCAGTGGAGGCAGCGTGAAAAGTCGGGCAAAGTTGTTGAGCCAAAAAAAAAAAAAAGTCATGAGATGGTGTACCAGCGTGGCGGTTTTTTTTTTTTTTGCTCAACTACTTTGCCCCGGCTCTTCACTGCTATTGTGGCTCTTTGTCTAGAATGGGTTGGCCACCCCTGGTGTACTGTATGTATGTACTTTTTAGCTATTATGCAGAGCAGAATCAGGGATTTCATCATGAAGATAAGAAGTGGTAGGATGTGTCCTATTTTGCATTCTGGAGATTCTGAAAGGAAAACTACTAACATTTCCCATGAAGAACTGTGATTTAGTTTCCCTGGATTTGAATTCCAGGCTGCTTCACTTGCAACTTTTGTGGGCTGTCCGCTGTGGAGGCTGACTACTACTGAAAAGACAACAGCGATGTAACTGATGATGCACAAGGAAAATACTCTTCTATGGGGACAAATCCTATGCAAAATGGATGAAACTGGTCAGATTCTTAGAAATGACTCATAAAAGTTGCAGACTGTCATCCCCTATCAAGCTTTTCAATAAGCCTTTGAATTATCCAATAGGATTCTGTAACAGAGATATTATTTAATAAATACTGTGGGATGCTTAAAATACAGAAATGTAATAGAAAATTAAGTTCTATAGTATTTTTTCCAAATGTATAGGTTTTTTCTGTAGATTGAATATAGGTAACGAATACATTCTTTTGGCATTGAAGTTACTGGGTCACTATTATTTGTAAAGTTTTGTGTGAAACATGTTGGAATATGTAAAAATTAATAGGTCTGAAAGGGCTCTACATTAGTGCTTCAGGGGTCAGCAACAGCATTACCCTTTAAACATGCTTTTTCCTTTTGTTTGTGTAGCTTGGGAAGACTGATTAAGGGTCCAGTCAAAAACTGTATAATTCTTTCTGATGGATAAACACACTCTCTCTCTCCATTCTTGTAGCCTAGGAAACCAAATAAGTATGGAGTTGCTCTATTTTGTTATGTCTCTTGCTTATCCTCATTGGCTCTGTATAACATATCTCCAGGGTCAAATTCCTTGTACTCTCTGTAACCTGATAGTTTGTAATATAGGAAAGTGTTGATTCAATTAGAAATGATATAGCTAGTAATTAGGGGTGGGTATAATTATATTAGTTATTTGCTTATTAATATTCATTTTATGGGAATAAACATTACTAAATAAGGTTTTAGGAAAAGTAGTGATAGACATGTGAATTAACATATTAAAATAGATAAAAGGTTCTGACTACTGCCTGTTTGTTGCCATTTAGATATTGTGTTGAATGTCCGAGGTAAACATGCATGAGCAATAAAGCAGTTCCATTTACCCCATCCATTCCTGGGTCACTCGTTTCTTCTCTAACAAAACATATTGCTGCTGTGGTGCTATGTTCCACTTTTCCTGGGAATGGGGTGCTGCAATTGCCAGTACCTGCAGAAGCTCAGGTAAATATAGCAGTGGTCAGGGCCAGTCCTAACTAGTTGGCGGCCCCCAGGCAAAATTTGGGTCACGGCCCCTTTAATTGCCACATATCCGTTGGGCTCTGTCTGTGGCCCCTTGAAAATGGCGACCATGGGCAATCACCCAGCTTGCCCACCCTTAACACCGGCTCTAGCAGTGGTGGCCCAGTGGGGGGGCTAACCCTGGGGAACAGGATCTGGCCTATGGGCCAGTATTTGCCAACCTCTGTCTAAGATAATCAGTATGGGGGTTCTTGTTCCTCTCATTGGACTATCTGCTATTGGTCAGTGGTGGAAGTAGGATGCCAGATGTAATGGAACTGTGGTTGATCCTCTTAGAGGTTGTATATTGAGATCATGACTAGAAAAAAATGCCACTTGATTTTTATAAATTCACTCTTTTATAGTTTCAGAGGAGTGGTCATGTTAGTCTGTAACTTTAAAAACATGAATAGTCCTGTGGCACCTACACTACAAGATAAGCTTGAATCTACTATGATCCATAGTGATTTAATTCCATAAATTATATATTCAGTTCAGAATACTTAAGAGGTGATACTTTTTGTTTAGTTAGAATAATTTCCAAAACTATTTAAGGGTAAAAATTGTAAAAGTTCTTCAGTTACTTAGAAGCTCAAACCTTATTAACTTTCATTGACATTTTGACTCCTGAGCTACTAAAGATAAAATTTTCAAAGCCATAACTTTTTGTGACTTGAAGTTAGGAACCAAACTCCCATATTTACTTCGATATGTCAAGCACCCATACCTCCAGTTGTCGAACCATCTCTGTAAGTCAAACCACTTGTATTTAGATCCCTAAATATAGAGTTGAACCTAAATTAAGACACTTACCCTTAAAAATTGTGGCTTAAATCTGTCTCTTTGTACTGTAACTCAAGGAGTCAATTTTGTACATGTTCTTAAAAAGTTCACTTTTTGTACAGATTAAGTGCAGGAAGTGTCAGGAAAAAGCATATGTTTTAGGCCATATCTCATGGGTATGATTTCCAGCTCTTGTATGCCTTGAGCTAGCATGAGTATAAATAGTAGGGTAGCCATGATGGTACCAGTAGCAGCAGCAGAGGTTTGGCTTAGCCATTATGAGTGTGTACCTATGAGGTTCTGGTGGGTTTGTGCTTGACATGGCTAAGATGCATCTTTGCTGCTGTCCACGTTATTATGGCTACACCACAATTTATCCTTGAACTAAAATTAGAGCATGTGCATGAACTCAGAATAATTCTACTAGCTTGTAGCATTAGCTTTCTAAGGCTATGTGTACACTATATGTGAGAACAATGGGTTATGACAAACTGTTTTTCAGTGTCACCTTAAGAAATTCCTACCAGGTACCATTATGTTTCTCTAGGATTTGCTAAAATTCCAAAATAGGCTGATTAAAGAATTCACAGCAGCTTCTAACCACATCACCTCTACGATTTCTCAAAAGTAACAGGATCATGCATCCTTCCTACTGCCTACATCTACTAAAATAAAACAGAGTCTATAACAAGAAAATGATTTATATATATAATTTAATATTGACAAATTCTGGCCACACATCTAGGAATAAAAAATGCAAGTAACAATGGGGAAATCTATCCTGGAAAGCAGCAAGTCTGACTACAACTAGGGAGAGTTAGCTTGAGAACCAACAAAACAAAAGCTCCCAGTGTGATGATGTGACTAACACAGTACATGTGATCCTTTGATGTATAAACAGCTGAATATCATGAAGGAGTAGAAATGGAATGTTAACTCTGATATGGGATTGATAATACCATTATTAGAATTCTGTGTTCAGTTCTAGAGTCACTACTTCAAGAAGGATGTGGAAAAATAGGAGAGGGTTCAGAAGAGAGTGACAGAATGATTTTGGGCCTGGAAAACCTGCCTTGTGATGAAAACTATAAGAAGCTTAATGTATTTAGAACATGAAAGCGAAGGTTGTAATGGCTGGTATTAGTCTTAAAAAAATTGAGATAATTGGTGATCTCATCTGAATTCAGGAGGCAAGTGTTTTATTACAAGAAAGGCAATACGTTGAGATAATACATTGTCTTCAGGAACTACAGTGTATAGATCTTGCATCAATGGTTTTGTTTCCTAAAATAGATAGGCTTTTGCAGTTTGATCTGATCCTGCACCCATTAAATTAAACAAGAATTTTGCCACCAACTGCAATGGGAGCTAAATCTGGATAAGTGCCACAGTTCTGTTCCAGAGTTCTAGATATGGCAAATTTTGAAATGGAAAACATCAGCTATACTGGAAAAATACTTCAGGGCTACGTCTAGACTACATCTCTTTTTCGAAAAAGGGATGTAAATTAGACGTATCGCAATTGCTAATGAAGCGGGGATTTAAATCTCCCCTGCTTCATTAGCATAAAAATGGCTGCCGCTTTTTTTCCGCACGGAGCTTTGCCGGAAAAAGCGCCATTCTAGACACTGATCTTGCAGAAAATAAAGCCTTTTCCAAAAGATCCCTAGAGGGATAAAGGATCTTTCGGAAAAGGCTTTATTTTCTGCAAGACCAGCGTCTAGACTGGAGCTTTTTTCTGGCAAAGCTCCGTGTGGAAAAAAAGCGGCAGCCATTTTTATGTTAATGAAGCGAGGGAGATTTAAATCCCCGCTTCATTAGCAATTGCGATACGTCTAATTTACATCCCTTTTACGAATAAGGGATATAGTTTAGACGTAGCCCAGTGGTGTAACTTTCAGAGTTACGTGATAATGTACATCTGTGTGACAGATTACCTAATAGTTAACCTTAATATCACTTTGTAAAAGGGGCCATTTATACTTATGCTTCATAAGCAAAACAGTCTTAAATAAGCAGGCTTATCACTTATCCAGAGACCATTGCCAGTGGACCAAAATTGGTGACAAATCCTGCTCACGTACCACCTGAAGCACATTGCGCATATGCTAAAAAGGAATCTTCAGGCAACACAGCACAAGACTGAAACATAACTAACCAATACAACCCTACCAAATTCATGGCCATGAAAAATGCAGCATGGACTGTGAAATCTGAATGAAAATTAACAAAGGAGTTTTCAGTTTGGTCTTATTTCTCTGAACAGTGTATGTGCTAGAAACACATCTGCATTAACGTTTAACATTATTCCAGCCCCAAATATCAATTTCATGGTCAGTGCAATTTGCCGTATGTTGTCTGATGACATTTTCATAGAAAACAGTATTGCATGATTGTGGGAACCTTGCAGTGGAATCATAGCACCTTCACTTATGTCATCATGTAACTTCACTTACAGTCTGGACATATTTCCTTAGTGGGTAAAAGGATAATCTGTTGAATACCATTGAGAACTGAAAACGGGTCTTCAGGTTTTGCCTTTACGTGCCAACAGGAATGTAGAGTGTGATCAGGTACGGTTGTCTTGTTGGAAGATTACCCAATTCCTTCATTTAAGTAAGGTAAATGAAGATACCAAAAATGAAATGTTATTTCCAAGGAACTTAGGTGCCTAACCTAACATCATTAGGAAATTCCACCATTCTTAAAAAAGACAATTATTCAAAATGATTTGAGGATCAGTTGCTAGTTAGGAAATGGCTATTAGCCAGACCCTGTAATCAGAAGAAAATGTTCAAACTGAAGATATATTTACTTGTGTAACAGTGCTGATTATTGTCCCTGTGCTCTACAGATATTGAAGTGGCATTCTCAAACCCATGGTGATTAAATTAACCAGTGGTCATAGACTAACCAAATCATAAATAGCATAAATGGTGTGCGTCTTAGCTAGACTGTAGTTAAGGCGCAGTAAGTAGGTTTCTAATAACCAGTTTTATTCATACAATATATTGATCTATAATACAAACTACTAAAACTTTAATTTGAGATGCTAGGCCTTCCTGCATTTGGAATAACTATTTTATGAAGCTTGATGGGAGAGGATAATTAACAGAAATTCAGCGAGGGAAACTTAATGGCATTACTTTTAATGCAGACAACATACGTTCTCAGCCCCAAGAGACT
Organism: Pelodiscus sinensis; assembly: GCF_052426305.1. Lineage (NCBI taxonomy): Eukaryota > Metazoa > Chordata > Testudines > Trionychidae > Pelodiscus > Pelodiscus sinensis. The sequence goes on from NC_143053.1 coordinate 155,676,803, forward strand.
GAAAGCTAATCTGGTCTTTTCTTATGGCTGAAATGGAAGATTTACTCCAAGTGACAGATTTGGGGTAGATTGCAAGCCACTGACTTGCAAAAGGAAGGATACATCTGTGGGAGAGTAGGAATATGCTCTTTATGGAGAAGATTTTTTTTTAAATGTACTATTTTTGATGCATTCAATGGGAATGTAGTCTCTGCTAGTGGGTTGATTAGCAGTCACCACAGAAGAGGATGAGCCTACTCAAGGAACCTTCATGTGTAAACCATGCACCTCCTGGGTGTGGCACGCTGTCCCATCTAGTGGCACAGAGGCTACTTACAGAGGGTATGTCTACACTACCCTCCTATTTCGAAATAGGAGGGTAATGTAGGCATACCGCAATTGCAAATGGAGCCCAGGATTTGACTTTCCCGGGCTTCATTTGCATATTTCGGGGCGCCGCCATTTTTAAATCCCCGCTCGTTCAAACCCCGTGCCGCGCGGCTACACGCGGCACGAACTAGGTAGTTTGAACTAGGCTTCCTAGTTCGAACTACCATTACTCCTCGTGGAATGAGGAGTAACGGTAGTTCGAACTAGGAAGCCTAGTTCGAACTACCTAGTTCGTGCCACGAACTACCTAGTTCGTGCCACGAACTACCTAGTTCGTGCTGCGTGTAGCTGCACGGCACGGGGTTCGAACGAGTGGGGATTTAAAAATGGCGGCGCCCCGCTTATGCAAATGAAGCCCGGGAAATTCAAATCCCGGGCTTCATTTGCAATTGCGGTATGCCTACATTACCCCACTAGTTCAAACTAGCGGGGTAGTGTAGACATACTCCGAGAGAGTAATGAGTGTGCTCTACATTGGCTGCAGGTGGAATCAAACCTGGGACCTGTGGAGCTTCCAAAATAAGCCTCTTCTACCTCATGAGTTAAAAATCAGCAGGCTGTTAGCTACCAATCAGGGCTTGCAGGCGTTACACACACTCTCTCTCTGTGTGTTTGTGTGTGTGTAGACATATGTAAATGTGTCTCTTTATACTATGCTTATCACAGTGGTACCTGATAACACAACAGTACTTCTCGGAAAACTGTAAACATAGCTTGCTTGCTCCTTGTTCTGAGGCTAGTTGGGCTGGACCCTGACTTGGCCCATTTTAATTTTTACTGGAACGAATAAAAGGAGGGGATAGAACTGAGATCAGGCCAGCATATAGCCCCTTTCTTCCTCAGAAAAGAGGCTGGATGCTGGCCTCTCTACCTCAGTATAGCCGGCAGGCAGTTCCTCATGTTCATAGATGTCTGGCAGCACAGCTGGTTGTAGCTCTGTAAAACCCAAGTAAATACTTCTACATATTTAATATCTGCCTGCATTATCTGTCACTCTTCTCTCCCCTTCCTCCCCAACTCCCCCCACTAAATGTTTAAAACACTGAAATCCTCCTTCTGTAACTTTCTAACTTGTATAATAAAACTTTTGAAGGTTTTGTCTGGAAATGTCACTTTTCTGCTTGAGAAACCTTCTTTAGGAAAATCCTACTGCAGTGCATAATAGAAGGATTTATGCTTGATGACAGAGGTGACTACTGAGGCATGGAAAAGCACCTTTACTTAAAAATTCATCCATTTTTCCATGTAAAGAAAAGAAATATTGGGAGGAAATGGAGTGAGCACTTTTTATGAATAAGGGGTGATTTAAAGAATTGGATTTCTGACTCAGCAGCTTGAATCACTGCAAGTGTTTCTACATTAAGTGCATGTCATGGATGCCCTTGTAGAGATTAAGTCTTAACACTGCTTTTGTACCAACATGACTACACCGTTTAGAAGCGTGGGGATTTTTTTGTGTCAAAATAGGTTTATTGGTTCACTCTGTAGTCTGGACACGATATTAGTCTAAGGATTCCTTAGACCAGTATTCCTTTTTCCATGTGGGAATAATAATATTGCTATAAAGCACCATTATAATGATATATATCTTCTCACACAAAGCTTTGTACCTCTTTAACAGTAGATGGCTTGTGGTAGAACCCAGGAAATGCACTGCCTCTTTCCCCTATGACACTGCCAAAATGTTGATTGCTAAATGGGGTGCTCCCCTATGCTCCTTCTGTGTTCCTCTGGGTGTCCCTCTCTGTACTGCCTCCCCTGACAGGCACCAGTTGCCTATGTATTTAACAGAACTGGCATATTTAAAGCAGAACCGCATTGTGTGCTGACAAGAACAACAACAACAAAAAAATCTTAATTGAGGCATGCATGTCATAAGATGTTTGCAGTGCATACTATTGCCTGCCCTCAGGAGTAATACTATCTCACTTGCTGCCACTTCAGAAAGCAGTGCCTTCTACTTCTTCATAGAGTAGTGCCAACAATGCATTTCAAGCTCAAAAATCATGATTCTGTTTCCAAGAATAAGGCCAAACAAGTGGCTAAGTGGGCAGAGTTAGCATTGCAGCATACAGCTGCAGAAGTAAGACTAGCCCAGCCTCAAAAAAGAATTTAAAAGAGGAAACCATACTAAGGAAGACTGTACTAGAGAAATGAATCTAGAACTCGGTACTATGAGGAGTCGAACAGATGCAGCATTCTGTGTATGCATTCATGACTTCTTGAACGGTCTCTCTTTGTCTTCCACTGATGTCTGTCCTGATGTGTACAGCAGCTTGTAGAATAAGGGACTTAATGAAGGGAAAAACAAACCAAAATGTGATAAAAATGAGACCTGTTCAGGACCACAAAGAAGCCATATTGAAACATACTGAAGACTTCAAGTAGTGAAAAGAAGTAGGCTGAATGTTCAGGTGATGTTGAAAGAAAGCAGTACACAACTCATCTATGAAGACGGTGAAGAATTTCAAAAGGATCTCACAAAACTAGATTGGGCAACATAATGGTAGATGAATGGTTGATAAATGCAAAGTAATGCATATGGAAAAACGTAATGCCAATTATATGTAGAAACTGATGGGGGCTAAATTAGCTATTGCCACTTGAGAGATCTTGAAGTCATTGTTGCTAGCTCTCTGAAAACGTCTACTCAATGTGCAAAGCAGTCAAAAAAGAAAACAGGAATCATTAAAAAATGGTTAGAGAATAAGACAGAGAATGTTTTATTGACTCTATATAAATCCATGGTACAGCCACATCTTGAATACGGAACACAGACATGGTCACTTCATCTCAAAAGATATCTTGGTATTGGAAAAAGTTCAGAAAGGGGCAACACAATTGATTAGGGATTTTGAATGGCTGCCATAAGGGGAGAGATTAATAAAACTGGGACTTTTCAGCTTAGAAAAGAGGACACTATGGGTATGTCTACACTAGGAAATTATTTCAAAATAAGTTATTTCAAAATAATAACTCCCAAAGTAATTATTTTGAAATAGTGTGTTTACGCTACAGGGAAATCTTGAAATTAGCCTGAGGCAGGTTCCCTTAGGGTGTGTCTACACAGCAGGGCTTAACGCAAAATATGCTCCACAAATTGAGTTATGTCAATTGCGGAGCTTATTTCAAAATAACTTATTTTGAAATTGGGAGCGTCTACAGAGCACTTATTTTGAAATAGAGCACTCTTCCTTCCACTTCTCTTACTCCTCGTACAAAGAGGCTGTGTCTAGCTTGCACCCCTTTTCCGTAAAAGGGATGCAAATTAGACACAGCGCAATTGCAAATGAAGCAGGGATTTAAATCTTCCCCGCTTCATTTGCATAAACATGGCTGCCACTTTTTTCCAGCTCGGGGCTTTGCCGGCAAAAAGCACCGGTCTGGATGGGGATCTTTCGGAAAATAAAGCCTTTTCCGAAAGATCCCTTATTCCTGATTTTAAGAGGAAAAAAGAAACGCTGTCTAGACATGTTTATTTAGAAAGAAAACCCTTATTCTGAAATAACCCTTATTCCTCCTACAACAAGGTTTACCAGTTATTTTGGAAGAAGGGTTTTCTTTCAAAACAAACACACCTAGACAGCATTTCTTTTTTCGAAATAGCGCCATAACGCGAATATACAAATGAAGCATGGGAAATTCAAATCTGCGCTTCATTTGCAATTTCTCTCAGCTGCTTTTGCATCCCTCTCTCGAAAGAGGGTGCAAGTGTAGACATACTCCCGGTGTGGACGCTCTGCTTGTTATTTCAAAATAAGGAGAGTTATTTCAAAATAACTTCTTAGTGCAGAGCAGGTTCTAAGGGAGGAGAATATAACAGAGGTCTGTGAAATCAAGACTGGTGTAAGTTATTTACTTACACTCATAACACAAGAACTAAGGGTCATCAAATGAAATTAGTAGGTAGCAGGCTTAAAACAATAAAAGGAAATATTTCTTCACACAGCGCATAGTCAACCTGTGGCATTCCTGGCCAGAGGATGTTGTGAAGACCAGAACTTTTCTTATGTTCTAATGGAAGGATATCATTAATTTCAATTGAGACAGGTGCTAAAAATAAATAAAATAAATATCTCCTCTACTCCCACCACAGGTACACTGACCCTTCTGAAACTAAGCACAGTCTTCACCCACCATGCTCCCTTCCTTCCCTCTCCTTCCTGAAACAAACTGAGGGCCAGCACCTCATCAGTGGCCTACCCTCCATGCCTCCTTACCAGATGCCCTCCATTCTCTCTATCATCCATCTTCTCTAGGTCACTGACTTCACCTTTCAACTGCTCCTTTCTGGGTCACAGACGCCTTCTGCTCCTGAATATTCTAGTGAGTAACGAGTGCCTACTTGCAGTCACAGGCAGGCAGCATCTCTTTCCCGCTGCTTTTCCCTGCTTTGAGTCTCTGAAGAAGTTGTACAAGAGCTCAGGAGTATCTTCCTCCCCATAGAAGTCATTTTACAATGCTTGCCATTTAGTGCACTCACTCCATTCCAAGTGCAAAAATCACTGGCTTTCCCTAGAGCACTGTTTGTATTTAGAGCTCTTCAGCAGTGTCCAGAGAAGGGGTGACTTCATCACAAAGAGGGATGAAATCACCCTTCCTTTTGCACAACCTTTCTTTCAAATATCGAAGGCAAGCTATAACAAGAGGCTCCTGGGAAGCTCTCCCAGCAGGTTACTGGAGTGAATTCAGGACTGAACTTTAATTTTTTTTTTAATACAGGAAGTGCTTGAGCAATCAGAGTTAGATTTTCATTACTGGTGTACTGTTTACTTATTGCATTTCACTCAGCTTGAGTAGTGAAACAGAACTGTCTGTCCAGCCAGTTTTATACTGAATTTCTCTTCCAATAGCACAGTGAGGCTTTGTGTCTATCAGGGCAGGTGAGGTAGTATGGATTTTTTTAACAAGGCAGGAAATGTTTTTCCTGGGTATATTTATATTCATATTGTCTTTTACTTTTTAAACAAAATTTGCAATTTAGTAATTAATCTAACAATAAAGGGACAAATTCACCCCTCCTGTAACTTCATGGACTATTAGGGAATATAACCAGAAAAGTTTAGCTCTCCAGCCTTTTTGGTAATTCATGGAGAGCTGTTATTTTTAGCAGAGTACAAAATTATCTTCAAATCATTTATTTACCTAAAAATTGAGCAGTTCCTGACCCTTAACAACAGTTCTATCCATGCCTGACTTTTATTATATGCTACCATCCAAGCATGTGAGGGAATAGAGCCGTGCCTCTTTTCCAGATTGTCATAAACTCCAGAGCCCACTGCATTATCACAGCAATTTCATTCCATCCACTTAGTACACTTCAGGAACCCTTAATACCATAACCAGAATCAATAGCTGTCATTCTGCCATTCTCTCAGAAAGGATTTGAACAAATTGGTTCACAGCACATGTGCTTGTGGAGTAACTAATCTACTTGGCACTTGTACTGGAGAAGGGGGAATGAGAAGAGGGAGGAGTGGAAAATTTCTGTGGGGGATAAAAAGAGGAAGACTTTCATTTCCTCAAAGTGTGAAACAAAACACCTCTTGGCCCCTCAGATTCTGAAGCTGCAAATAGCTTTCTGTCTAAATATTAGAAAATGAATGCTTGATAACCTCTGCTCTCACCTAATAGAATGTTAGGCAATCAGAATTTAATACCACTTGGTTATCAGGATTTACAGGTATAGTTAGCCCAGCTAGCACAACCCAAGTGAGCATTGTTGCGGGAGGGGAAGAATGACTTGTTTCTATCAGAACATACATTCTAAACTCTTGGAGTTCCTCCTGTGTCCCCTCCACTCCAAAAGCTCTTATTTCTTAAATAATTTGAACTGCTGTGTGAAATCAATAACTCATTCCTCTTGTGTTCTGCGTACACTCACCCTTCAGTGCCTGCGACATCAATACCCCAGGTCAGAATGCAAAATCTGTATATGGGATATTATGATTGTTGAATTTTCCAGATGTCAGATTTATGGGGAGGATTCTGATAACAAGAAGAAAAGGATTTTCCAAGAGAGAAGAAACCTTGGCTGAACCTTCCCCAAACTATGTGATCTGAAAGCACACTACAAATTCCTGCATTTGATTGCCAAGCAGGAGAAGCTTACTGCTCTTTTACTCTTTTCTTGTCCAGCAGATTGACATATATATTGATTTTACTGATGAAAAACTTGGCTAGAAATATATATCCTAACCTTGATATTTGCTAGTTAAAAAGTTAAGACAAAGTATTCTTATGTAATAGTTGTTATCAACTCATACTTCCATTAATTATAAGATGCACTATGCTAATTTTTCAGATTTTTAAGACAATATTTTAAACATATTTGAAAAGATAAATGTCAGAAAATGTATATTGAAATGTATATTTAGTGAGTTCAGAGGAAAAGGAGTCACATCTGAAACTGTTTTTTAAAAATGGTTTTTGCTATACTGTACAGGTGTAGAGAACAGCCTTGGGTCACCAAGTTTGGATATCCTGATATTGAGGAGTACGTAAGCTGTGAGTTTTACTCTTTGAAAATATGTTTCCCCACACCCCAAGAACACCAAGGAGCAGCTTCTTCTACAGGGCCAACTTCCTTTATTGCTAGCTTCCTTGCTCTTTACTGCCAATTTCTATTTCCAGACTGGCCCTTTAAATTTGGGAGAGATCTGAAACAGCCTCAGTCTTGGTTAAGACATAAACATGATATCTTCAAAAGGTTGTAGGGGCTTGGAGAAAGATATATTTCAAGATCTCATCAAATGTGTCTTATCTTTGCTTAGTGATACCCCACCAGGGTACCAGTGTGCAATGGTAGGTGACAACTAGTCCTTTGTGGTCAGTGGCTATGGTCTCTCCTTCCACCCCACTATACTGAAGCATGTGTTCTTGGGCTATTCCATAATATGGTTTATGTTACTGGGGGAGTGTTCTTTTTTGGTGAAAGTGTATTCAGAGATGTATCCCAGACTTGTATCTTCAGAGCATATTCTTTGGTATCTGAATGCCGGGTTGTAATAACGCATTTGTTGGGGTGGTTACTGGCTCTCTTGAGGTGGTGAACTGTGGGTTTCTTGGGTATAGATGTCTGTAGGGTTCCACTGTTGACGCTGATCATGGTGTCCAAGAAGTCAATGCAAGAGTCATAATGTTGAAGTTGGGATGGAAACTCTGAAGGAGTTTAGTTGCCAGATAGCAAGGAAGGGGTCCTAGCAGTCTAGAGGGTGGTGAACCATTGGGGTCAACAGGGACAGAAGAGTTCTCCAACACCACCTTTTATGCATGTTTTATTCCCTGCTCTAGGCATGCTGTTCTGTGGACTTGTGTGAAGAAGAGGCAGGATCCTAAAGGCCCAGTGCGGGAGGAGGATTTGCATGAATTTCCTAAGCTCTTCTGCAGCTAGGGTGAACAGGTGTTTGGCTTTTGTCCAAAACTCATGGTCCAAGAGAGCTCTGTAGGGGCAGTGGAGGGGTTTAGAGCACTTCTGTCCAGGTTATTGACTGTCCAGTTGGCAATGCTACACAAAGGGGTCGGCAGGCTCACCAGCTGCTTCCTGGGAGCCGTGCAGCATGTACCTACTATGGCTCCTACACATAACCCTTCTCCACCTCTAACCCTCATCCTTGGCCCCACACTGAGCCTGAACCCTCAGCTGTAGACCTCATGCTACATACCCCAACCCTCTGCCCCAGCCCTGATCCCCCTGCCCTCCAACTCCCTCATCCTCATCCTCATCCTGGAGTATCCTCCTACACCCCAAACTCATTACCAGCCCCAATCTAGAGGCAGCACCCCTAGAAAGAACCTGCCCAGGCTCTTGTACCCCAACACCCTGCCCTATCCCAGAGTCACCCCCCCACTCCCTGCATCTCTCATCCTCAGCCCCAGCCTAGATCCTGCCCTTCCTGAGTCAGCCTGATGAAAATGAGTGAGAGTGGGAAGAGTAAGTGATAGAGGAATGGGGGTTGAGTGAGTGGGTGTGGGGACTTGGAGCAGGGACAGGACATGGGTGGTCCCTCTGAGGAGGGGCAGGGCAAGGGTGCTCAGTTTTCTGTGAGTAGAAAGTTGGCAGTCCTAAATGTGGCTCAGTGAGTCAGGAGTGTGCTATTCATCTCTCATGCTGGACTGTCTAGTCTCAGGATCAAGAAGGCTAATTTAGAGTTCTGCCCCAATGAATGAGAGAGTCTGAGTGTAGGTTTTTAGGATTTGTCCCAAAATAAAAGTAATCTCAGTATGGATGTATATATATCCTGAGGATTAATAACTGGCTTGAGGCATCAAACCTTTCCAGCACTGCACTAATCTGCAGGAAATACATCACACCTCCATTTGTTACTACCTATTTTCCTGTACAACTAAGACAAGGTCGTATTTATGTGGTTTTTATATCTTTCAGTGCTACTGAGTACACTTTGGACATAGAACCATATCTCAATAATGCTTCTGCCTCAATTTCAGTTTTTATTCACAAGTATAGTCGTTAGATGTGGGTCAGTTTTCCATTGGTTAAAGAACAGGTTGGTAGTTATATTTCAAATCCGGTAACAGAATTTATTACTTGTTTCTCTGTTATAGAGTAGATTTGGCTTCTTCTATGTAATTCTAGTTCAATAATTCATAATGAACCATATTCATTTTGAATTTAGTCCTTTTCTAGTTACAAAGCAATCTTGATTGCAATATATATTTGATATTGGAAGGTGTTCATGGAATAACTTAGGTGGAAAATTATTCATCTATTTTCTGTTTGCAAACAGTGCTCCTTCAATATTCTGTGAGTTGTTAATATTGTATTCTTTTAAACATAGGATGAAAATACACTGTTATGAATTTTAGAATGAATACACATTCATTCTAAAATTTGTGAAGCTTTGGGGGTCGCAAGCCTTTTTGTGAATATCTTGTTATAATTGAATACTCTTGAATAATGAAAAAATATGACCCCCATGAACCACTGAAAATGAGTGCCGAGTTTGGTTTGTCACTGTATCCATGAATGGGTCTTTTTTTTACTACTGCTACTACTGTCTGTTTCTTAGATTGTGCCTTTTCTCCTTAGAATTCAAAATGCTTTACAACAGAGATCAGTATCATTATCTCTGGCTTTTAGATGGGGAAACTGAGGCACAGAGAAGTGAAATTATATGACAAAGGTAATCTAGTGGGTCAGTGAAAGTTAAGAATCAACCCCAGGTCTTCTAAGACCCAGTCAAATGCTCTATTCACCAGGTGTGATGGATAGGAGCAGCACTGGCCTTTTCTGAACATCCCAGTATTTGTTGACTAAAGGGTTACACTCAGATAGCTAAGGGGTGTTGGCAAGGAACCAGGAGAGCCAATGGTTGAAGGTATTGAGATTTGAATTGGAAGTCATACCTGCAAAATATTCTTCTTTGTGTGAGTTTTAAGCCAGGAGTTGGGGGTACAAAATGAATTGAACCAGGCAGAACTACCATGCCTACAAAGAGTACTGGACATGGATATGGACCAGACAGCGAAGCACAGATTGTAAGTAGATAGGGAAATGTCTATTTAGATGGGATTGTGTAATTTTCATTTTGTTATTGGGTTAAACTTCTCTGTGCTAAGTCCTTGTGCCACCCTTCCCCCCTCCCCCATACACTATACTTTAAGTTGTATCCCTTGAATGGAATTTTCTCTGTTTTTTAAATTGTTCTTTTCTCAGTTGTTTTAAAACAAGTATGATTTATCAAATATATCTTCTTGTTTTGTTTAATAAAATCACCTTTATTTAAGGTGATGATTTGATTCTTGTGGCCTAGAAGGAAATAGGAGGTCTGTGTATGTGTGCCTAAGACTGAGAGGTCATCTATCAGAGACTGCAGTTTGTTTTTTCTTGTTTTCCAAGCTCTCTTGTGATAAAAGAGCTTTGGGGTACCCCTCTGGAAGTACTTCCCAAGTGCTTTTTCATGGGTTCAAGTTGGGTTCAAGAAAGGGGGGTTTCAGTTGGTACTGGCAGCCTATCTCCCAAGGCCAGGGAATCTGTGACCTTGGGGAACTCTTAAGCAGAAGCCTACAGAGGCAAGATATTTTTAAGAACTCTCTCACGCCCCCACCTTCTGCACTCGGAGTGCCAGAATGGGGAACAGCCTTGACGCCGGGCAATACTACTATGTATCTTGAGCTAGCTCTGTACATCTGCCAGTCATAATAGTCTATGTAGTAGTAGTTACTGCTGCATGGTGTGTGTGTGTGTGTGGCTGATTTTTGTCAGTGCTGGTGCAACTTAATACTTTCATGTTGATGGGATCCCACCAGTATCACTGAAAAAAATTACACACTTTATGTTAATAGCACATAGATCTTTTCAGAAAGTTTACAGAAAAGTATTAAGATTGTATTTGAATCTAAACCTGAGTATTTTTTAGGCCTTCCCCACTTCTCACTTAGGGTACGTCTAAACTACATGCCTCTGTCGGCAGAGGCATGTAGATTTGTTTGTTCAGTAAAGGCAAATGAAGCCACGATTTAAATGATCGCGGCTTCATTTACATTTACATGGCTGCCGCGCTGAGCCGACAAACAGCTGATCAGCTGTTTGTCGGCTCGCGTGCTAGTCTGGACGTTCCCCCTGTCGACATCAAAGCCCTTTGTCGGCAGCCCCGGTAAACCTCATTCCATGAGGAATAATGGGGCTGCCAACAAAGGGCTTTGATGTCGACAGGGGGAACGTCCAGACTAGCACGCGAGCCGACAAACAGCTGATCATCTGTTTGTCGGCTCAGCGCGGCAGCCATGTAAATGTAAATGAAGCCGCGATCATTTAAATCGCGGCTTCATTTGCCTTTGCCTATGTGTCTAATCTACATGCCTCTGCCGACAGAGGCATGTAGTCTAGACACAGCCTTACTGTACAACTGGAAAGAATATGATCTAGTGAGGACACTAGATAGATGGTGTGAATGAATACACATACCACACACCTTCTTTATGCATTTCAGTGATAATTGTCTAATGGTACTAATGTAAGCAAATCTTGGTCACTTTTAAAACCAAAAGGTGGCCATCAAGGCCCAAGATTTAATGTGTGACTTCTCCTGACCAGCTCCCCCCCAAATTTCATTGCTACACAAGCTGGAGGAAGATCATTTCTACAGGACTGGAGAGAATAAGGGAGAACAGTAGAATTGTTGTGTATATGTGTAGAGGGCACAAGGGGGAAATAGAGTTTTCCCATTGAAAGAAAGGGGAAAACTTGTGATGTGCCCTAGCCATGGCAGAGATGAGGAGATATCTTTGATTCTTCAACTGATCATTGCAGAGCTGTGTGCAGCTGGCCATGTGTAGTCCATCTCAACCTGCAATAGACAATCTAGCATTCCAGCATGGTAGAATAGGGACCCTTTGACTCAAGAGCCACCCAAAGCAAGGGAGCATTCTCTGAACTGGCCTCAGTGAATCTATGGTGTAAGCACAAATGGGGTCCCCATGTCTTATGGTGACAATTAAAATGTTGCTATTCTGGAGAAAAGTCTTTAAAAAATGAGACTTCATCTTCATATGGGGATCAATGAAGCCTGTACTTGTGCTGCCCCAGTAGCAGACCAGGAACAAAATCTGTGACTTGCACTTTGGTCCTTGGTTCCCTCCTACTTCAGAAGCTCGTGGTGAAGTGGGGATGAAAGGAGGTAAATGGCCTCTCCTGCCATGCTGCTACCCACAACACAAGCAGTAGTTAGTACGAGAGAGGAAAGGAATGTCCTTCTACCACCTTAGGCCATTTGATAGTCATGTAGAAGGTCACAATCTGGCCTGAAGTTTGAGAATACTGGCAGAACTGGTAAACACTTCTAGTGGGATGGAATCTTTGAAACCATGGATTATGTAGCCCTCTGTATGCATGCTATACTTCAAACCACAATTTAAATAGAGCAAATTTTTGGAAAAGCACAAAAAAAGTGTGTAGCACACAAGTTCTGAACAGAGTCCACCACCTCTTTTTCTTTGTAAGAAGGCCACTTTGCAGGGCTATATGCTCTTTCTGAATTTAAGGAATAGACATTGAACAAGACCCTTTTGGTTTTTTTAGCAGCTAACCCCCCCTTTTATTATGTTGAATCTTTATTCCTAAACTACTTCTGTGGTGGAGTAGATTCCCAATTGAAATTGGGAGCTTATTATCATTCTGGTTATGAGACTAACTAAAGTTCATTCTTTCATTAGTTTTCTAAAGTCAGCTGTCACTAGTGTTGCTAGAACTACCTGTACAGCAATGCCCTGCAGTATGCAATGTGATCTTATAAATAAATATGACTGTTTCCCATTTATCCTGAGAAATTGCATGTGTGAATGATTCGCTATTTTTGCCTAGTGGGTCTGTCCCATGTTGTTTTGTTGTTTAGACAGCTAGTGTTTGGGAAGCAGTTCGTACATTACAGGTAAGTTATGTGCAGAACAGGAGAAGTTCCATCATACTTCGACTTAAAGTAAAAGGTTAGAGTAAGATTTCATATCAGACCCAGTCAATAACTCAGTTGATATATTTCCATTAAAAAAATGTTTTACGGGAGAACCCCAATTTTATGAACACCAGTCTGACAAATAACCTGTTATATGAACTATTTTTCCCAAAAGGGGAGAAAGCACATAACAAAAGTTATGTCAATAAACAAAAAGTTGACAACCCTTCATGTTCCAAAACCTTCAGTGCATTGGAATTGTTATGTAGTGGTTTGATAGAGAAGAAGGTAGTGCTACAATGCACCATAGAGAAATTTATGGCCTGTACCTATGGTCAATCCACAATTATTTCATAAAACAGGGATTCTACTGTATTTTTTTTTCAAATCAGCATGGTACAAATCAACATTTTAAAGAGATGTTTCTAGATTAAAAACAGTAACTAAGGGTGTGTCTAGACTACATGCCTCCTTCGACGGAGGCATGTAGATTAGCCAGATCGGAAGAGGGAAATGAAGCCGCGATTAAAATAATCGCGGCTTCATTTAAATTTAAATGGCTGCCCCGATCTGCCGATCAGCTGTTTGTCGGCAGATCGGGGCAGTCTGGACGCGATGCGCCGACAAAGAAGCCTTTCTTCATCGGCACAGGTAAACCTGGTTTCACGAGGCTTACCTGTGCCGATGAAGAAAGGCTTCTTTGCCGGCGCATCGCGTCCAGACTGCCCCGATCTGCCGACAAACAGCTGATCGGCAGATCGGGGCAGCCATTTAAATTTAAATGAAGCCGCGATTATTTTAATCGCGGCTTCATTTCCCTCTTCCGATCTGGCTAATCTACATGCCTCCGTCGAAGGAGGCATGTAGTCTAGACACACCCTAAGTGGCTACCAAAATATTTCTGTTTAAACATGTTGTGTGCCTATTTATGGAGATGGTGATGGAGGGAGGAAAACAAGATATATCTTGTACTGTGTGCTTGCATACATCAACTGTGTAATTACTCCTGGTATTCAACTCAATTGGTCTTTGAGACACATTTCATTTATGCTTGCAAAATTATAAAGCATTTTGGAGACACAATTTGGCTCTAACGGAATCTTATTTGGGTTTGACAAGAAGAATTGCAGGGTTTAACTGATGATAATTGTAATGAAACACAGTATGGAGCAGCAATTACACAATCACTATCAGCATGGTGATAAGGAAAGGTCTTGTAATGCTAATCACTGCCTGCACAGTACAGCACAACACCTTTACTAAGACAAGTTAACTTGGACTACCCATCTGAATTTCATTAGAGGGGTTAAGTTTAAATGTAGACTTCCCTTTGTGTATCCAACTACACTACCTGGGCCTAATGTTGTAACTGTGCGTCCAATCACAATGTTAGCTGTACTCAAGACAGGCAGCATCACATTTAGGAGGCTGGGTGGAAAAAAGCCCAAACATGAGAGAGAAACAAATCCCTCAAACATGCGTTTGGCAGCTTTATAGAGAGAATTTTGGTGACACTGCATCAATGAATTTTCCATCACAAGGTCATCTGTCATTGTAACGAAGGTCAGACTAGCTGTTGAGTCGCAATGTAATATAAGGGAGAAATTAGAGTATTCAATGACCCTGCTTCTGGTCCCTCTCCTATGTGCTCTAGGCAGCCAATGGGGCAATCACAATTGCCGTTACTGTGCATATGAGAACAGCGTTCCCTGTAAGCTGTGCACTTGGGTGACCACCCAGGAAAGGTTCAAATGTTCCCACAGCAGGCTGCAGGTATTTCTATGTATGATGCACATCCATCTTCACATGCCTTGGTGCACATAAAATGTATTCTGCACATGGAGGGACAAAATTAGACAGAACATGGGAGTTCAGGGATTCTTCCTTCCATGGAGTCCTAGGGGCAGCTACATTGTGCCCCTAAAAGGGAGAGGAAGGGAAGAGCCTTGTTTATGGCCCTGTGTCCCTGCCGTGGCTGGCTAAGTGGGTCAGGTACACTTCAGCCTTTGCACACCAGGGCATTCTGGACTGTCTGAGCTCCCGCTTAGATTGATGATGAAGCTGCTCACTACCCCCAAAGAAAGTGCTTTACCTGAAAGGCATGGGTCAACCCCTCTGTGTGTTTCTGGTCATTACCCAAATTTTATACCCTTGCTCCTGTTGTTTGCCAGTCCTCTGATCTAAAATGAGCAGAGATGGTTACTTTTATCCATCCTGAGTTGAAAATATTTTGGTTACTAGAGACTGAAGAACATACCTCTCTGTCCTTTTCTTGTCTTGCTGGAGAATACATATGGGCTCTGGGGAGAGATGCTGAGCACATCCATGTGATGATACTGTCACGATGTTGCTGCTGAAGCAGCTGCTCCCCCGCATTAAATCTGCAGCAGGAAACCTGGAATTTGACTTTTGCTGCATCTGTGCTGTTATAGGATGACATCTTTTCCATGGCCAGTTGCTCTGACTCAGTTTCTGCTGCCAGCAAGCTGTCAATATGCCACTTTAAAGAAGGAATTTACGGACAGAAATGTATGGGCCTCACACATAATTTAACATTGCCTTCTGCATTGTATCTTGTAAATAATACACTTTATACTGTCAGGAATATTGGTGACTGGATTGACTTATCTACCATATCTATATACTATACTGTGTGTGTGTGTGTGTGTGTGTGTGTGTGTGTGTGTGTGTGTGTGTGTGTACACATAGACACACATATATACACACACACACTATATATATATATAAAATATGTTTAGAATATAAAATATAAAAGCTTCAAATTGCTGTCTTTAGCACAAACAGCGGCATTTAAATATGCAAATAAAGTCAAGACTTTCTGATTCATAAAAAACAAGAACAGATGAAAAAAACCTCTCACCTCAGCATCTCAAATAATCACCGGGAAAATAAACTGAATTTACAATGCAGTTCAGAGACCTCCAGCTCTCCAAGATTTTTCCCTCTCTTCCTTGGGACTAGCAGAAAGGCTCTCCCTTGTCCTGGCTTATTTTGCTCTTGACCTTGGAAGCTACACAAAACTGGGAATGCTGAATTGGCAGCTAAATTCCAGGTTCGCAGAACCCTCCTCAAACCCATTTCCAGGTAGATGCCTGTGAGTGTGGTGTGAGGAGTTTTGTAGCCAATAAGGCTTGTAGTTGGAAAGTCATGGTGGCATGAAGGTGTTTAAGATTAATTTTGTTCTCTCTTGGTGAGGAAACAGAGTTGTTGTAAGGCTAGAGGATAGGAAAAGGACATAAGGTAGTAAAACAGACAGGAACAAAGCACGTGGGGGTTACAAGGAAAAAGGGAGCAGAAAAAAATATCTCGGATAAAACTGTAAAATAAACAAGAGTGTCTATTTAGAGACACTAAGTTGTAGTTTATTTTATTAGAAAATTCCAAAAAAAAGATATACTTAGTAATATTTTATTCTGTATCATTGCTAGAAATAGTTAATATAGGTATGGGAAGTAGTGGTGTGGGGATACTGCAGCAATACCAGTCTTGGGGAATCCTAGCCATGTGCCCCTGCGGCTCAGGTTCTCAGCTGCCAGCCCTACTGCCCAGGATTCCAGCCATTGGGCCCACTGATGCCCAGAGGCTGCACTTGTCCAGACCCAGGTCCCGCTTGGCTGCCAGCTCCATGCACAGGAGCTTGGCTGCTGGCCCCTATGCTTGGGCACTGGCCCCACCACTAGGCCCCATCTGTGGAATCCTACCCAGTCACCGGACCTGGGGTCCTGGTTGCCGGCCCTCGATGTGGAATCCCAGCTGCTGGCCCCAGCTCGAGGTGGCAGTGAAGAGTGCAGACAGAGAGAGATAAGCGGGGGTACAGTTCACCACCCTGACTCTAAAAGCTGTTCCCACTGGTGGTTTATGGACATAATTATAAGAAGGATTAGAGTAAACATCTTCGGCATAGCAGCCATGCGCCCACCATCTCAGGTCTTCTGTGAATACCTCCAGCTGGCTAGGATTCTATGGCTCTCCACCTTGCTCTGGTATTTTGTAAAATGACTTTCCTCTGTCGCATGTAAATCCAAATGACTGATGGGCCAGTGCATGACCCCAGAGCAAGTAAATTACTTTAAGACAGTTATCTGGAAAATACATGTATCGAGTTGGAGCTTCCTCTTCCCCCTTCCTTTTAATCTGCTCATTTATGGAAGGGGTGGTATGACGAGACGACCTAAAATGGCTTATACCTGATCTGATGTAGCCAATGACTGGTGATGGGCCACCAGATGGCAAGAGCTCTCAATTACTACAGAACTCTTTCCTAGATGTCCGGTTGCTGGGTGTTGTCCACATACTCAGTGTCCTACTAATGGCAATATTGGGGTAAGGAAGGAATTTTCCATGTAGTTCAGATTGGCAGAGAGTTTGTTGTGTTGTGTTGTGTTGTTTTGCCTTCCTCTGCAACATGGCACATGGCTCATTTGCAAGGACTTGAAGATATAACTTGAAGATTTTAAATCACGATTTGAGGACTTCAGTCACTCAGAGAGAGGTTAAGAGTCTATTACTGAAGTGGTTGGGTGAGGTTCTGTTGCCTGCAATGTGCAGGAGGTTAGACTGGTTGATATGATGAACCCTTTTGGCTATAAAGTCTGAGTCTATGTAAAAATACATAGAAGAGGTATTAAATTCAAATAAATCTCTAGTAGGTAGCTTGTGAGTGAGAAAGATCTTGTTTTGGCCAAGTAAGTTTCAGGCAGTGGAAAATAAATTTGTGGTGACCATCTACCTGATAATGGTTTCTTTTTGAAGATTTCAGAGTTTTCATGTTTTTCTTGCAGGTTTAAATCACACCAACCTCATGAATATCAATATTTTCCTTCATCTTATTGCTGACTCAACTGAGGCTCCTAGGACCGTTTATTAGAATCCTCTAATTGACCTTTAAGGTATGAATTAATCAGTTTGTTCGCCGCATTCTAAACACTGGGAAATCTTAAATTTGATGCATCAAAGGATCTTTGTTAGGAAGGCAAATTGACATAGTACCAACTTGTTACTGACTTAAAAAAAAACTCGATTTATTTTTTACACAGAGCCAGCTTTTTTGCTTATTTGATCTCGATACACTTTCCATTTTGTAATAAAAGGAATTGCTTGTCAGAATTCTGGCATAGTGAAATTGTAAAGAAGGTTGATATTTCTCTGGTTCAGAGTCTTTGAACTCTTTGAATTCTTCTAAATTACCCTACAATTGGTGGCTGATCTATTTCAGGCTCATGGATATTTCTGAAGAGCAAATATTTTGACTATGGAAGGCCAAGTTTGCTCCAAACGTTAGGTGTTTAAAAATGTACTGCACTTGGAGATGAAAGGTCATATCCTCCACTTCAAATTATACACTATTAACACTGTGTAGCCTATGCATATATTTGATGAAATTTTCAGGAACGAGGTCTGAACTTTTTCAGTAATGTGCACTTAATAAATTTGTTCACCAAATGCTACTGCCTTGTGTTAAAGGCACAAGAGAGGATTTGTTTTAATGAGAAAGTGAATCTACAGAACTCTGTCCTTCTTCTCTGAGGGTATGTCTACACTACCACCCCAGTTCGAACTAGGGTGGTTAATGTAGGCAACCGGAGTTGCAAATGAAGCCCGGGATTTGAATTTCCTCGGCTTCATTTGCATATTGCCGGGCGCCGCCATTTTTAAATGTCCGCTAGTTCAGACTCCGTGCCCGCGGCTACACGTGGCACGAACTAGGTAGTTCGGATTAGGCTTCCTATTTTGAACTACCGTTACTCCTCATGGAACTAGGTGTACCGGTAGTTCGGAATAGGAAGCCTAATCCGAACTACCTAGTTCATGCCGCGCGTAGCCGCGGGCACGGAGTCCGAACTAGCGGACATTTAAAAATGGCGGCGCCCGGCAATATGCAAATGAAGCCCGGGAAATTCAAATCCCGGGCTTCATTTGCAACTCCGGTTGCCTACATTAACCACCCTAGTTCGAACTAGGGTGGTAGTGTAGACATACCCTGAGAGAAGAATCTACAGATCCACAGGACTCTGCTTCTTCTTCTCTTTTACATAGGCTGAGGGGACAAGACGGTGAGACACACTTATTAAGGTATCGGCAGCTCATAACTGTGCAAGCTTCCTTATGCAAGATGGAATTATGAATCTATTAAAACAAATCTACAACTCATAAGGCTAGACATTTGTGTCAATGTAACATATGCAATAAAAGATGGTAGTTTTGGCTTGACATCTCTGAAGCTCACTTATTAGTGATCAGTATCTCTTCCTGAATATTGGACAGAATATGGAATCATATTAACAGGCAAGAAATTATTATGAAGACAATTCAGTAAGACCCCCTCCCAGCAGCATTTTATTATATCCATTTCCCTTCTCTCATCCTCAGTTAAATATTTTTTCTTTTCTCTCTCAAGTATCTAAGATACATTTTTTGCTTTTGTGCTTAGCTCTACCTGTGCCATTACTTCCTCCCACCTCCAGTTCCTGGCAGTCATACTATAGGAAATTTCTTGAAGTTGCCATGCATGAAATAGATCATGTTACCTGGATCTCCTGGAAATTTTGGGTAGTACTGACTATATTTTCATATGCACATGAGATGTAGTTTATTAGGGTAACCACTATTTTTAAATTCATTTTAAAATTAATTTAATTCAGCAATAGTGAAGGATGACTCAAACCAATGGGCAAGCAATCATAAGCATAGTAACACCTCCATATTACTGATAAATTCAAGATCTTTTAATATCAGAGCTCAGTATATGGAACAGGGAGACGAGAACAAATCGGGAAATGCTTGTATTTTACTGGTAAGATATTGATAATAGATTAGATAAAGTCATACTACTAAATAGAAAAGGAAAGTATTTGATTTGAAATGAACACTACAGACACTTGAAAATAAAAATAAATATTCATTTGGTAAGTAGCTGAGTCTCTTCCAAAAAAAGTTCAGCAGATGAGGATGCTCTTAAATTGTGAATTGCGTTGTTTGATATTGCATGACATTTGAGGTCTTTTTATAATGATCACTGACAATAAAATACAAGGAATCAGTATTGTGCTACACTGAAAGCTTCATTTTCTTGCCAACTGGGAAATAATGTAGCTTATTTGTAAAAAGCTTTTACTTCGATGGTAATAGTACTTTGGTGATCTTCTTGTGACCCTAGCTCTGTGCAGACCAGACCAAAAGAGATGTAAGCTTTTTCTGCACAGACTCTCTAGTTAGTATTCATTTTGAAATTCAGGATCCTGACTGTAGAAAATCTGCACTGATGTGTTGCTGACTTCTGGTGATACAAAGATGTGGCTGTGCATACATTTGGAAGATGGGTGGAAGGAATGCTTTTATCTGACTGTATAAAGTATAATTTTCCTAAACAGTAGAGGCCAATGAGGTGAACATGAACATCAGATTAGGCAAAGTACTGAAGTTAAAAATATCAAACAGAATACACCTCCCAAAGGTAACCTGTTTAGGCAGCAGTAAAACAGAGGGGAGGAAAGTCTCCAAACTGAACTTGCTCAAATTCAGAGTAGCCTAACTAACCAATGCCAGTTTCAACAAGAGAAATCTGACAGATCATCACATCACTAATACCTAGCAAAGGCGTATAGTCTTGTGCCACACTCTAAACCCTTTAATCCTATCAAAAGGAAACTAATCCCCAGTGCCAGGACAAATTTCCCAAAATTACAGTGCTCTGAAAAACAACAAACCAGAAAGTAATGTAACTATTATCCCATTTATCAAATAGTTCCTGTCTGCACAAGTCACTTACACCTCTTCTGTCCACAGCCATTGTCTTGAATAAGTCTTTTTTGTAACTTTAGGCATGCCCCTTTGATACATTTTTGACTGTCACATTCTGAGGGATATTTAGCAAGAGGAATAGAAAGAAAGTCAATCTTAAGGTATTGTCATTTCCAAACACTGCCCTTAGCCTATGAGAAAGCTGACGAAGTGAAGAAAGTAAATGTTTTTCTCTCATGATTAATTTTTATATGCTTTCAATATTTGTTCACATTTTATTCATTTTAATTCAATTTCTTTTCTCACTGAGCTGCTCTTTTACTGTGGGTCCTTTCTTTGAGTATGGTCAACTATCATCCTTGGGAATGTTGACACTCAGGTTAATACTGATAAGGATCACTTGATGGTGGACCATTTTGTAATGATTCTAAAGTAATGTTGCATGGCACAAATAGCTTTTGAGTTGATTTACCCTTCCTTCCCCAAACTGCAAAATAAAATCTGATGTGGCAAATGTCTGCAGTAGTGATCTTTTCGTATAGTGGGACAGTTACTTGGTGTCAACCTACTGTATGGCTGGCACAGAGAAAAATCTCTCACTTAAAGTTTGCATGGCTCCTTTGTTGACTCATGTTATACTGGGGAAAAGCTTCAGATAAACAATAAGATCTGTTTTTTCTGATTGTGGAAGAGAACACATTTTCATGATTTTTTTTTTTGTAAAATTAACATCAGTAATTGATGAGGGCTTCAGAAATGCTGCTAAGAGAGAAATGAATAATTCATTAAAATGATGACTAATGTACAGGGTTAAGTATGTAACCTCCATACCCCCTCTATCCAATATGTCCTGGTCACAGTACTGACCACGGAAAAGTACAATATCCTTAGGGGGCATGAATGAGTGATTGCAATAAGAGTTTCTCAGGGAATTGAGTCAGAGCATTTCAATTTCTATTTTACCCCTGAGGGAGTACTTTACCTTTCAGTGGACAGGAATGTGTAATACATGGGGATTATCATATTCATTATTCTGGAAAAATGTTCTGTGCTGGCATTTTCCTGGGAAGTTTGGGCTAGATCATCACATGGATTAGGTAAGAATATTTCAGCAGAGATTCTGAAGAACCTTACGTCAGAAAAGCATAAATAGACAATGAGGGTATGTGAACTTATGTGGGAACCAAGCAGCTCTTCGTACATACATTGTGAGATGTATCTATAGATGATCAAGTTTGAGTGCAGGGGTGAGTGCCTCTTTCTATTAAAAGAAATATGGGCGGTGTCATTGGGTGCAACATTCTCCAGCATTCCTCTTGTGTAGTTTCCACCAGATCATTCGCTTGTTGGGTTTCAAGGTTCAGTAAATCCCATCCTAGCATCTGGATGTGCATGCCTCAGTTTGCCCTCATTCTCTAAAGAACACCTCCACCCCATGAGTTTCTAATACAACTCCTGTTCTTGGCTTCTAGTTAATTGCAAAATAATGCAAAATTGTTTGCTTGGCTCACTATATTGAGGTGCAATTAGATCTGTCTCTGAGGAGCAATGAGTCCATCTATGTAGCTTTTCAGGCTTCATTTTCAACGTGCCTGGGCACCAGTGCTAGGTTTGCAGATTTCTTCCCGTTTCTGACACCCCACTACACAGCCATGCCTGACACAGTCCTTGTCCTGTATTCCAGCCAGAGACCTCAGTGCTTCCTGTTCCCTGCAGCTCTGTTCTCACTGTTCAAATAAGCAGACACTTTTACAGGTGAAACCTTTTCTGGGCTGCCATTTCATAAGTCTTGGTCACCTGCCTCAGTCTCAGGTCAGAGTGGCACTCTTTGACAGGTGGCTTAATCCACCTTTCTCCATGAGGATGAGCTGTAATTTGTATCTTAACTCTGAGAGCTGCGGAACATTTTCTTTTGGTGCACAGTCATCTCTTTGGTGGCCTTTTGTGTATATATGAGGTCCACAAGCATGCTCTCTGCCTTGAATGGGGAGGGGCCAGCATGAAGAATATGGGATACAAACATTAATGTAGAGTTAGGTTGTGTTAACTTTGGGGTGGATATACTGTTAGTGTTCAGGGAAGTTACAAACTATTTTCCTTGATTCTATTCAGCCTATCCTTTCCTATGAATAAATATCTGGACACAAAGTAGTTTCAGAGTTTTTTGAGGGTGAGAGAGGATAAACAGTACTTTGAGGTGGCTCTGACCTTGCCCCCCCCCCCCCCAATTCAAGGGCAGTGACAGATTTCTACACAGAGGGAAACTTTCATGCACAGATTCTGTGGTGAAAATTAATCCACCTGTACAGCCATTGTTAACGTTTGGAAATTAGCAGTCAGATTTCTTAGATTTTAGTCTAGTTAGATCATATCTGTAACTATTATTATCTGGTGACAATCCTCTGAAAAAAAAATGGCAACTACCAGAGTGATGCAGGTAGGTTTCCCACTGGGGGAAAAATTAGTGACATGGATTCAGGGTTTTTTCTTAGTGCAACTTGTGATGGTAACCTCTCCCTCCCCCACTTTAAGAAGTTGACTTATGGATACCAATATGCATAACTCGAAGATGCTTTGGACAAAATACCTCATGCAAGCTATGCATCTTACTGTTTCAATCTGCTAGATCTGTATATCTTATTTTGGTGTCTGTATCATTCTTGCATGTAAAGCTAGAAGTATGGAATGGTTTATGGTTTTAAATGTGCAAATGAAAGCTATCAAGGGTGTTTCCCTCAATGTCTGGGTGATCACCTGTAAGCATCCCCTTTTGCCCTTTCAATCTTAGCAGTGGTTGGTCTTAGGAACACGTGTTCATTCTAACTGGTAAGGTCTGACCAGGTAATTTTCTATGGAAGGCTGGAATGTAGAGACAAAGAATTCCTGTCTAAAAAATAAAGCTATTTTAGAGGCAAAGTTTTCAGACTCTGTCTTTGATTGGCATGTCACCCACAAGAGAATGAACCTGAGACTCGAGGGGAAAAAAGATCTTCCCTGGCTTGGCGTTTTTGCTGAAATAAGTTTTAGAGGGAGTTTGCTGTAAGCTTGAGTGCATGTTAGAACTAGCTATGCATTTCTTGTTCTAAATTTGTAATTCATTTTGCTCTGCCTGTTTTCATGTGCAACCCCATAAATCCTATTGTTTGTACTTAATAAAATTATTGTATTTACTAACAAGCCTAGTGTAAATAATTGTTACCTGGGGGAGCAGTCTGTGTGTAGGCTCTCCTTTCATGTTAAAGGGGGCTTTCCTGAACGATTTATTTGAGGTTCTGATCCCATTTGGGGAGTGGGTTTCCTGAAAGCTGTGCACAAAACTGCATTCTCCTCAGACTTGAAGAGTTGCAGTGTCTATTTTGCTCTTAGTGGGAGTTGGGAGGGAGCCGTGATCTCAGTTCTGTGCCTTGGCTCAGGGAGACCAGGAGATCTGGCCCAGCAAGACAGAAGCCCCAGAGAACAAAGAGGTGAGTGTCCATGGCTTTGTCAGCATTTTGGAAAGCATCCCTGAGGGGTCTTCCGGACCACACCTTGTTACACAACTGATATTAGTCACACAATGCATATGAGTCCTGGGACAGAGGTGTTTATAAATACCACAAAGGCAATCCTTTCTATCTTGAATCTCAGTCTACTTTGGTTGCCCTGACACTAGGAATTAGAAATGGAAGTAATACCAAGAAAGATTCAGTTGGCAATATCGTGTGATTTCATCTCTAGTTGCAA
This sequence comes from Pelodiscus sinensis, assembly GCF_052426305.1. Taxonomy (NCBI): domain Eukaryota; kingdom Metazoa; phylum Chordata; order Testudines; family Trionychidae; genus Pelodiscus; species Pelodiscus sinensis. The sequence goes on from NC_143053.1 coordinate 155,701,066, forward strand.
ACACATTCTAAAAATGGTATTAATCAAGATTTCTATTATGATTTTTATATTGTGACAGCAGCTAGGATATTCATTGTGTTGGGCATTGTACAAACAAAAAGATGATCCCAGAGAACCTAGCAGTTAAAGCAGTATCAACCCAGAACAGTACTTACTATTCTTTCTGCACTTTTGCTTTCTGGATTCCTCCAGAAAAGCATAAAATGCAAACATGTTTGCTATTAATTCTGTTGGGCTCTGAAATGCTAAGAAAAGTACAGGAGAAGTTCAATCGATAAAGTGTGTATTCTAAACTTCATACTCCCAGTGAGCCTACAGCATACACAGCTTTGAATGGCAAGTTGGTGAATGTTTTTAGAGAAAACATGAAATCTATACTAGAATTCTGTGTGCACTGCACAGCAATATTGCATTTCAATTCAACTTTTTTTCTTGAATGAACTGGGGGCTTTTCTCCTCTTTGGGAGTGTACCTAACTTCAATTAACATTAATGGAAGTTACAAAATCATCAAGAGTGGAATTGATCTTTTGGTTTACAGCTTTTTAATTCCTTTTAGTGGGCAATGCTTGGTGTCTGCCCTTGTTCTATGGTTAGCAGGCAATTCAGAAATAGTGAAAGTTTGCTCATGGCACAAAATTAATTCGAGTTGTTCTACCATATTAGTACAGCTAATGAAGGCTGAGGATGTATCATTTTCCAACTTTTATGCCTCTTCTAGAGTAATATAATGTGTGTGGACATAACATAGATAACTTGCAAGAGAAAGGGGAAGGAGCAAGGGGATTTTTACAAACCACAGGAAAATGTAACCTTTTTACAAAATGTGTGATTTTTTTTTTGACTGAAAATAGATTGAAGGATTCTTAAACTAAGGGTAAAGATGAATGTGTTGAGCTGCCGGCCCTCATAGCGTGTATCCACTACAGTACACTTTTGAAATCTGCAAAAAGAGCAATACCTATTCAGACTGGGAATAACTACTTCATTACAAAAAGTAATTTTCCCATTTTTGGTATTCTTACCTTCTCATCAGCTGTTGGGAGTGGGCCACATACATGCTGATTGCATTGGCCTCATTAACACTGGTCCTCCATATAGTAATGTAACACTCCCATCTTTGCATGTGTACATATCTCTGCCAAACTGAAGTTTCACTTCACACATCTGATGAAGTAGCCTCCACCCCACAAATTTGTGAGTCTTTATGGTGTCCCAGGACTCTGTTTTTGCTGAAACATGTTTTTTCAGAGGGGTAGCTGTGTTAGTCTTTAACTTGGAAAAAAAAGAGTAGTCTGGCTGCACGTTAGAGATTAATTTTATTTATATATATAGTATGAGCTTTCATGGGCAAAACCTACTTCATCTGATGACCTTGAGTGAAACTTGAAGCTGGCAGGTGATACCAAAAAGGCAGTTGTTAAAAACATGAGTGAAATACTATAAAATGTCCAGAAAAAAATAGGAGTATGGGCAGGAAACAACAATGAGTTTTGAACTCAGAGAAATGCAGGCTGATATATCCAGACCAAAGCCCAAATTTAAAGGGAGAGGACTTCGTGCAGCACAAGAATGCCAAAATAGACCTATAGTAGGAGTGATAGTGAATAGCAAAATGGATAGAAGCTATCAATGTGATCCAGTAGCAAATACAGCCAATGGAAATTTGGATTGCTCAATGCTCACCAATATTTCCCTGTCTGAAAGTGTGCAATGATTTTTATTTATGCAATGGGGAAAACAGTAAAAAGTGCTAAACAAAATTGCGGGAATTTAGGGTACATCTACACTGCAGCACTATTTCAGAATACATCTGGTATGCTGAAATATCTATACCGTGTCTTGACAGTGCACCCATTATTTCAAAATATCTTTTGAAATAATGGGTGCACTATTTCAATGTCCCTGTAAACCTCATTCTACGAGGATTAAGGGACATTTGGGGATAGCAATTTATTTTGAAATTTGGCACTGTGCAGACAGTGCCAAATTACAAAATAAGCTATTTGTGTAGTTCAAATTGTGTAGCTTATTTTGAGCTAAGAGTATAGTGTAGATAGCCCCATAGAAAAGAGAATAAAATTGATGAAAGAGTTCAGGAATTGATTCAGGATGAAAGACTAAAACCCCCAGTCTCTTAAATACATTCAGAAAGCTAGCCTAACAAATTAAGGGCTATTTGGTAACAGTCTGCAGCTATGTCTACACTATAGACTTTTCTGCTAAAACATATGCAAATGAGGTGAAGCGTGAAATATCGCCATGCCTCATTTGCATAATTAATTAGGCTCCGTTTTTGCACAAGAGGCTTGTGTGCAAAAAGGAACTGCCTACATGGCTCCTTTTTGCGCAAAACCCCCTTCTTGTGCAAGAGCCGTTCTTCCACATTTTTTTCCGGAAGAATGGCTCTTGTGCAAGAGCGGGTTTTTGCACAAAAAGGAGCTGTGTAGACAGCTCCTTTTTGCACAAAAGCCTCTTGCGCAAAAACTGAGCCTCATTAATTATGCAAGTGAGGCACAGCGATATTCCACGCTTTGCCTCATTTGCACGTTTTTGCGCAAGAGAGGGGCAGTGTAGACATAACCTGCCTGAAGGGTGTAAACTGTGCACCATTTGAAGTCTAGTTAATATGTGCTTTTGGGTGGTACAGAGATTTTAGGTAGGACTGAGGTGAAACCAAAAAGATGAGAATATAGAGGATCTGGGAAACTTTTCCTAAAAGTGAGATGTATTAAAACTATGGAATATTTCTCAAAATGAAATAGTTTGTGGAAGCTGCTTGTGTTATTTTAAAATAAATGGCTGGACTCATCAAAGCTCTTGAGTGTATTCTTTGCAAACAGTCCTTCACAAGCAAGGACATGATCTAAGGGTGAAAATGTCATACACTGGTGGCCAATACAAAACTTACATGTCACCTAGGCCATCTAAAGAGGGGCTCAGTGGAAGTATATATGTAATTAACTTTGCAATTACCTTATGGACATGGATGCCTTTCACCCTGAATGAACCTCTGGGGTTCACATTGCCTTCCTCTACATTTCTATCAGTCTTCCTTTGATGCATACAGTTGCTGCTGCAATGCAGTGAGAAATCCACTTTCACCATGGATTATGCAAGAAGATCTGCACTAGTCTTGTAAAACTGGGCATTTGTATGCTGGGCATGGTAGGTGCAGCGAGAACCAAAATACCCAAAGAAAAAAAATCATCATGCTAATACTCTAATTTTAAAAGAAAAACATGAAACCTGAATCCCCCCAAAGAAGTCTGACGTGCTGTTGACACCTCACTCCTGTTTACCCAGATGGAGCTTTTGGAAATTAAAATAGGCCCAATGAGATTAAAACTTTTACTATTAAGTTGTAATACGATACCATGATTTTCTAGATGCTGTTTCTGAGTCATATAGCCCCAGTTATTTTGCCCCAGTTACCAATTAATCAGGGAATAAAAGTCCCTAAATAAAGAGTAAATCTCAAAGGGACAGCAATATTTTCTAGATAAAGTGAGAGAGGACAGGAAGACTAATGCCTTATTGTTATGTATTCCAGTTCATACTGATATTTTATTGTGTTATTGATGAAGTGCATTGCAGTTATGCCAAGGCCTAATGTAACTTAAAATTAACATTAATAAGGGAACCCTTGAAAGTGATTTTAGCCTAAAAAGGCCTGTCTCTTCAAGTCCTTACTCCTGTGAGTAAGTCATGGGGGCTACAAGGAGGAAATGTGTTTCACTGTCAGGCCCAGAGAAAGCACATCCCTGATTGGAATAAAAGAATTTTGATTGTGTTTCCCTTATGTGCTGTACCTGCCTGTGGTGTTTCATTTTATAATTAGGTTGTAATCTCTGTAAGGAAAGGCACTGTCTTTTTGTTATGTACTTTAACAACATCTATCATGATCCCTAATTGAGGCCCATAAATGCTATTATAATCCAAATAAAAATAATTTCACCTTCAAATTTCTAAATAGATTATTACAGACATTATAATACTGGATGCATTTTACTTTTTTTTTTAGAGAGTTCATAGGATCTGAATTGTCTAAACATTTTAGATGGGATAAACCATGCACATAATTTATTCCTTTACAGAAACAAATATTTAAGGGAATTGGTGTGAGTTGTCATATCTCCATTGAAACCACTGGAGCTGTGACAAATTATACAAGCTGAGGGACTCTGCTCCAGTATTACCAGAGTTTCTCTGTGTGTATATAGAATACATCAATCTGTCTATCTGGATTACATACTAGGAGTTTGTTTATTGGTATAGAATGCCTGCATCATCCCAAAGGGCTAATTACGCAGATCATCCCAAGTGAATATGGATAAAACCTTTACGCCATACCATGCTACTATGTACTCTGCAAGATTTTATAGACAACATATTTTAGATGTAGTTTTAGTGAGCTTTAAAAACTTTTATTGGTACTGCATTTTTTAAATCTGTTTGATAGGAGTCTCGTCTGTGGCACTCAACTAGGCTACAAAGGGTCTGTCTACATAGAAGCCTTAGCTCAAAATAAGCTATAGAATTTGAGCTATGCAAATTGCATAGCTTATTTCGAGTTAATTTCAAAATAGCTTATTTTGAAATTTGATGTTGTCTACACACTGCCAAATTTTGAAATAGAGTGCTATTCCAAAATGTCCCTTAATCCTCATGGTACAAGGTTTACAGAGATGTCAGAATACCATGCCCATTAGTTCGAAAGCTATTTCAAAATAACGGGCATGCGGTTAAGACGTGGAAAATGCTATTTCGGGATACTTTCAGTATCCCGAAATAGCACCACTGTCTAGACGCACCCTAAATTACTCAACACTAGATATTAAGAGATTTAAACTACACTGCTATTTGATAAGGACCAAACTCCTTTCAGAACCCAATTGCCCATACTTTTTATAAGGAAGGCCAAGAAGGGTGCACGTATGACAAGTAACCATTCTTCCTAATTTGGAATAACACAGTCCCGATGGACTCTGATTGCAGTTAGCATCTATATTCCTCAGGATTGGTTGGTTTCGATGAGGAAGCCTTGTGATGAGATTTTTTTTATGACAACAAATTTGAGTAGAGTTGTAAAAGTTCTACTTTTATATTAATATAAGTAGGCTGCCCGAATCAATTTCTGTGGCAGTATCTGACCAAGAAATATCAAGATGGACCCTCCTCCCCCACCAAGTTAGACTTGCCTAAAATAGAGTGTGTCTAGTACAATATCCAGGGCATATGACTTTTAGTGGAGTTTTATTGTGATCTTTAATCATTTGAGAAAATGGGGAGGAAAAAGTCGTTAACAGATTTCACGCATTTGGATATCCACTGCAGCATTAATAACACTGTCATTTGCAGACACTGAGCTAAGGAGGCTCTAGCTGAGAGTAGTTACGTGATAAAGAAACAAAGGCAACAGCTACCCAAGCCACCACAAAGTCAAAGGAGATTAGTGTTCAGAGCTCGATTACAAAAGCTTCCAGCCCTGTTTGTATTTATCTTTAAAACCTGCTATTCTTAAACAGAGTGGGTTAATATGCCCCATGATCACTAGGCTGTTAGCAGCCAAAAAAGGAAAACTCACCATACGTGTTCCCACTAATTTTTTCCACCTATGTGGGGAATAAATTTTGTTATGTCTAGATGTGCCCCAGCCATAAAAAACACATGCTGCTAACTGTGGGAGGCTGTGGGTGCTCTTCTAGTCAGCTGGGCATCATTTGAATCTCTCCTGGGTGGCCACCCAAGCACTCATCTTAGAAGGAAAACTGCTCACCATACCGTTAATCCTGTCGCATGGTATAAAAGGGTTTGAGACTCCTTTCTGGCTGGTGTCTCAACCATTGTTGCTTTGCACTCTCTCCACATTCTGCTCTTGACTGGTGTCACTCCCAATATTATAGCATTCTCTTCAAGACACTGCCCTCCAGTAGTGCCCACCACACTAGTCTCTTGTCCCCTTCAGAGGGTATCAGCAGTTTTCTTTCTGTACAGCTGTTACTGTGGCCAACTGTAGCTTCAAAGTCTGGCTCCTTGCCTCAGAGGCAAGCCATAGTCTGTAAAGGCCATTCCTCAGTTTGGCTAGGTGCAGTGCAATGGAGAAGAAGGAAGACACAGGACTGGTCATTACTCTGGGTTCTGGCCAAGTGACCCTCTGGCAACAGCCTTGTCCTACCCTCCTCTTTCTCTTAACTGCCCCTGTTCCACTTCCCTAGTGATCCTTGCACCCTCCTGGCTCCTATATTAAGGCCTATAGTCTGACAGGTATCCAACTGGAACCACCTTTCCACTTCCCTGAGTCTACCTAGCACTGCTCCATGTAAGGTGCTTTAGCTTGGGAAACAGTCCTGCATTCTCCCTGGTCAGGTCCAAATTGCCCTCTGCTCTGCTGAGCAGCTCCTTATAACCAGGGGTGCTCCAGCAGGCCACTCTCTCGTTGGTTCCCTTTAAGCCCCCTTCTGATTGGCTAGAGATCTGTGCAGGCTCCTTCCAGACTGCTTTAACCCATTATCTTCCAGAGGGGGGAAGCTGCTTCACTACAGATGGCCATGATAAAAATCAAGCAAGTGTGTGAAGAAAAATAAAAATGAGGTATTTTCAAGTTAAGACTTTTTTTTATCAAAGGGGAAAAGATGGCTGAAATGCCACAGGAAAGCTAAACTCAGTGGGGGCAGTGTGTTTTAAATTAACACACTGTAAAGCTTGCCAAGTGGAGCCTGAAATTCTGCAGGAAATTCAATTTGCCCTATGTTTTCCCTCTAGCATTTCTAGGGAGGTGCTGTTGCTGCAGAATTTATTCTGCAAACTGATGATGGGTAAAGAGTTGAATACTAGCTGGGCAGCCTAGATAGATTTGTGTCTTAATTTAAGCAAGTACATAACAGTACATCTCTGAACTCTACCAAGGCAATCCACAGTACAATTACTTGCCTGTTGTAAACAAACAGGGGCTCAGAGGCTCAGGCAGAATGTGTTTCTATGTTAAACTTAGTCTCTAGACTACTATATGGTAGCTGGGAAAATTGGCCAACTCACACACATCAGGAGCCTGTCATTTGTTGAGATGGCTTGGTGTTTGAGAATAAAATGAAATGTAAAGTTTGAAGTTTGATAAAGCCTTCTGATTTAAACATCTGTCTTTGTTCCACAGTCTCCAAGGGAAACAAAACACATGAAATGTGTAACTATTTAGGTGAAACAGCAAGAAGCCATCAGTATTTGAAACCAACTCACTAGGCAGGGAAAATGGTGTTCTGATCTCTATCCCTGTGACATGAAATATATCACATTGTTTGCCTCTAGAAGATTAGAGCATAAGATCAAAAGAGTCTTAATCATCCCCTTTTAGTGCATGCCATCATTAACAGGCATCAGTCACTGAGGGTATGTCTACACTACCCCGCTAGTTCGAACTAGGAGGGTAATGTAAGCATACCGCACTTGCAAATGAAGCCCGGGATTTGAATTTCACAAGGAGTAATGGTAGTTCGAACTAGGAAGCCTAGTTCGAACTACCTAGTTCGTGCCCCGTGTAGCCGCGCGGCACGGGATTCGAACCAGTGGGGTTTTAAAAATGGCGGCTCTCCGCTTATGCAAATGAAGCCCGGGAAATTCAAATCCCGGGCTTCATTTGCAAGTGCGGTATGCCTACATTACCCTCCTAGTTCGAACTAGTGGGGTAGTGTAGACATACCCTGAATTAGCAAACTTTTATTGCTAATACACATTTATAGCCACTTTGAAATGTTCAAATACTAAATTCCTTCTTCTGCTCACCATCTGAAAATCATTGCAACCAGCATTCTCTACTCACCCAACTTCCCTCTATCCCTCATCTGACTATCAAAACTGGCTGCCTGGAATTTGCATATTTTACTTTCTGAAATAGGAAAAAAAAGGGGGGGGGTTGATAATTTTTTTTCTGCTCTACCCCTGAGTCACTCACTCATGCATTCATGTACGTAGGACAAGGACCACCCTTTGTCACCATCTCTCTCCACAGCAAATAATTATTTTAACAATGAAGAGAGCTGAAAGAAAAACAAAACAAAACAAACTTGAGAAGCAGATGGGGGCTCCTGTGGTTTGTCTAGAAGGGGAAAGACAAACTGGAAGCTGGCGGCAGATTGTATCAAAGACAGATTGAAAGAGAATCAGCCCAGTGGGGTACCAGTGGAGAGAACACTAGGTTAAGAATAAGAATTTTAAGGTTCAAAACTGTACTAGGAATCAGATTATTCACAACAATCACTGTAACTCTGAAAATGCTAATCTTATGCCATCCAGCACGAGTTCCCTGGTGGCTTCCCAGCGACAGGGTTAATGGAAATGGGATGCAATATCCTGACTTGCTGTGAAGCTCTGTCAGTCTATGACTTAGCTTTGTAGAGATACGCCACAATACAAATCCGTAAGGCAAAGTGATTTCCATAAATGCTGTTAATAGGATGTAGAATTCTGAAAGATAGTATAGAACTGTCAATGTTTAATCTAAAGTTATGCGCGAATGAAGGATTTAAAACATTTTTAGGTCACTTGAGTACACTATCAATGACTAAACGAGCACACGGCCTTGAATTAACAAGGTAATGCTGTGGAAGCCAGCCAGCTGTATCACAACTCTGCAACAACATCACAACACTGATTTCTGTGCTGCTAGCCAAGACTTGCAATGGAAAGATAAAAAAAAAAAACCTTGAAAAACAAACAAACCCATCATATATTAGAAGTCTGAGTATAAACTAGCATAATTCTGTTTAAATGAGAAAAGAGTAAAAATATTTATTCCAGCTTTATTATTGTTATTTCCATACACTGTAATAGTTGAACCCCCCCCCCCCTCCACACACACAAAAGGGATATTATTTATTCAGGCACCAATCCACAGGAGCACTTATATACATGCTTAATTTTAAGCAACTTACTGGTTCTAATGAAATCCCTTTCAGAGATGACACACCATGCTTTGTTCTATGTTTAAACACTATTAGAGGACTCACTCATGCTATATTTAGCTCACCCATGGATATGATATATTGTGTATAATGCTATCCTGAGATGAGAATCATTATAGGGTAAAGAAATAACCAGAGAGCTGATTCTGGGGAAGGGATGCAGATATTCTCATTGGTGTGGCTATAAATTACAATTATTTAAGAGTTATTTTGCTTTAGAGGCTGAACAAATAACTTATAGAAATGTGGAAGTCTAGCAACAACTCTCATATAGCACTCCTGCTTTGACCTATCAGTTGTGGTTTCCAAGTACATAGATTTAATTCCCTGGAAAGCCCAAGTTATATCCATTGGTATCGCCTCCCACCTCCTAACTTTCCTTATCTTAGGAGCTACCAAAGAGAAAGAAATTGTAATGAAATTGCCAAAAACTCATTCCCAATAGAGAAATCTTTATATTACAGTTGTATCTGCCTGACTCCCATTAGAGAGAGACACAAAGGGGGTAAAGGAATCTACTACATGCACTATTACCATAGATTAGCTCCCTGCTTCTTCTCCAACTAATGGGTATGAGGCATGAGGAAACCTGGGCTCTCTTCCCAATTTTTTAACTAATCTGAAGGTGAAGGATGGATCTGAGAAAAATCTCTCAATCTATTGATTCTCAGAGAGACTTTTTTTTCTTACTGTATCTGGTATCTTTCCTCCAAGGATCTCAAAGGTGCTATTTATGTCCCCACTAAAGGGAGATGAGAAGACTGAAGCAAGCAAAGGAAGCATTTAATAGATATATTTTAAAAGGAAGTTTCGATCTATGAGGGGGGTCTTAAATCCTAAATCCATTGTATCTGTGCAGTGTGAATATGAAATCAGCTCTCTAATTGTATTTATTAAGAAAACCTAGCATTTTTGTGTTAAAATCATAATTCAGAAAATGTCCTTGAAGTTGCTCTTAATATGTTAAGTTGGCCTGGGACTTTCTTTGAAGTGTATAGTACATATTTTTTTTGATAAATGTACTATATTGCTGATAAAATAGCCGTGTGAATAGTCCAGATGTTATTCAAAATACGAGTTTGAATTTGAACACGGAATTCATTTTGACCCATTCATCATTTGAATGGGTATATCATGAAAACAATGATTCTATATTTTCAATACAATGATGACATTCATTTGCCCAGCTCTCATTGCTATGGGTCCAAACCAAAACTCAGCATCTTCATATCCCTAAACTTTGGGCAGGGAATTATAATAGAAATCACTCAAAACCCAAATTTGGAATTGGCCTACAAAAGCGCAGTTCCAAACACCATAGAACTAAAGATTGTTCAAAATCTGGATTAAATTTTTATGGCTCAAAATCTTTATTATGAGTAAAAAAATGTGATATAATAAAACCTAAGAAGTATAGAGGCTAACCTATTTATTCTAATTGACATTTGAATGCATTGTGGAAGTTTGGAGACATCACACTATTTCTGACTGTCCAAGCTGAAGGTTGGATTAATACAGTAGATGGTATTCAGTGATGAATAATGTGTCAGTAGGACCTACAGAGTGCCATTTCCTTTATTCTTTCAAAATTCTGAATGAGTACGGGAAAACATGTTTAGAGAGACTATATTTGTTTATTTACTTCATTTTCAAACATTTGGAAGGAGGATGTTGGACACCACCTGTCTCTCTTCATTGTCACGCCTGAACTGGAGCACTGTAAATTACTGCTGTGCTCTCACCACATCTAATGCAAATCAGCACCCTAGGACTTGTCAGAATGATATAAAAGACAATCAGAACATGCACACACTAAAGTCTTAATGATAAAAATGGATCAGGAACAGGTTTGACACAAACCATTTTTAAAAGGCAGAATCACAAAATCAATTCTTCTGTTGAAGAAGCTTCACAATGGGCATAATTCTGAAAAATTAAGTAATAGGCCAAGATTTTCAAACTGGTGTTCCAAACATCAGGCACTCATATCTGTACATGAGCATTTAAAAGCTAGTTGGATTTTCAGAGAAGCTAAGCTCCTATAGTTTCGTTGACTCCAAAGGGAGTGGATGAGATGATCTTGTTGGATGGATCTTGATGGATGTTATTGAAACATGTAAGCTGCTTAGGCCTTAATTTGTGTTTGTATAGGACTTGGCACTGTTCTGGTTGTCTGTCTGGCTTGAATACAGACTGAGGACAATGCAGGTATGTTTATATATAAGGTTAAAAAAAAAGCTGTCAAGCTAATAGACAACAGAGGAAACAACATACTGAGCACAGTGGGGAACAGAGTCTGCATCCCTGGAAATCTGCCTGGCTCTAGAGTCTGAAACAATGGACTTTGGATTATATAAGAGGAGCATCGAGGGGTGCCTTGTCCACCTGCCAGAGAGGGTAGGGAAGGTCTCTTGTTAGGCATAGAGTGGCCTATTGGCCATAAAGTCTAAAAGTTCTCCCTTGCATCCAGAGTAGCACAGCCTAGAAGCCACAGAACTGTATGGCCCAGTGGCGTCAGTTAACATGTATTTCCCTGGTATTCAGGCTAGTTCGGCCCAGCAGTCACAGAATCTGTACACAATACGGCCGTGTGAGGATAGGAGGGGTGCCGGCCACCCCTCTGTGACTAAAGGGTTAAACTCAGGTAGCTAAGGGTATTGGCAGGGAGCCAGAAGAACCAATGGGATACTGTGCTGAAATTTAAATAGTAAATATATACCTGTTGCCATTTTTCTTTGTGTGAGTTTTAAGATAGGAGCTGGAGGAAGCAAGATGAAGTAATCAGACAGAATTACTATACCTAAAAGGAATATTGGGCATGGGAATGGACTAGGACTTGTCGTACAGATCACGAGTAGATAGGGAAATATGTGTTTAGTTGTGATTCTTTTTCTTTTTTTTTCTTTTTTTGTGTTTGGTTTGGTTAAACTTCTCTGTGTGAAATCCATGTACCTCCCTCTCCCCCCATTCACTATACCTAAACTGTGCCAAAGATACCATTTTTCCTTTGTGTTTTAATCTGCACTCTTCTCAGTTGCTCTGTAACACTTAGCAACCAAGTATGCTCTCTCAAGTATATCTTTTTGTTTTGTTAATAAAATCACCTTTTTTAAGGTGATGATTTGATTCTTGTGTCCTGAAAAATAACAGGGTGTCGGTGTATGCGCCTGCCTAGACTGAAGGGTCAGCTATCAGAGACTGCTATTTGTTTCCCGTGGTTTTTTCTTTTTTCAAGCTCTCTTGTGGTAAAAGTGCTCAAGGGACCCTTTGGGAAGAAGTTCAAATGTTTCTTCCTGGTTTAATTTGCTTGATGGTGGCAGCCTATCTCCCAGGGCCAGTGGGGAATTTTTGTAATTAGAGCTTATAGAGGCAAGGTATTTTTTAGGTCTCTTGCAGTCTTCCACTTTCTGCACTCAAAGTGCCAGAGTGGGGAGTAGCCCTAATAGTCCAAGGAGCCTCAGAGTCCATATACAGTCCCTCTGGGATCACGGTAGTATGGCCCAATGACCACAGAGTCACTATATAATAGACAAAGCTCTCTTATGCAGGTGTATCTGGGGGGAAGGGGATAGGTGACCCAGGCACTTCCTCTCCACCAGGTCCCAGGACAGGGCCCTATCAGCAGCTTGATGGGTAATCCCCTCACAACATGCCAAGTTTTGGGGGAGCAGTTCCCCACCCTGGGCTACTTCCTACCCAGTCCTTGTAAGAATTCCTCTCCATCTTCACACTCTGGTCTGGAAATTTCTACTGCAGTTCCTCTCAGCTTGGCTGCCACTGTTTGATCTGACTGAGCTCCTGCAGCACTTCCTTCCCCTGCAACAGTCAGTCCTGACTGAGCTGCTCCAGAAGCTTTTATAGCCAGCTTCAAGTTGGAGTATGCCCAGCAGGGCTGTGGGGGTGGAGCTTTCTCAGCTAGTTGGGCCAGGTTAACCCCTTTGGCTCCAGTGTGGGATTGATACATCCTATCACCGGGAGTAAAAAATCTGATATTTGTCCACCACTGACATAAATCCTTGTTTTATTACAAATGAAAGTATGAGTTTTCAGCTGACTTAATTGGCTGAGTGTCAGAGTGATAGGAAGTGGAGGTTGCCAAGAGCTGTCACACATAGGGGAAGTTAGGTGGGCTGATTGTTACCTGCAAGGCAAGATTTAGACCTAGAGCCTGGAGGCAGTTGCTGGTGAGCTAGACAGATGGGGTGAGGCAGGGAGCTGATGTGTAGTTTGATCTCCAGCAAAGCTCACTGTTGCTGAGGCAGAGAGGTGTAACAAAGTGGTTTGCAGTTCTGGATGTCCTGAACAGAATATCACAAGGTTTAATTTGTCAGCCCTTTAGTGCATACTGACAGCAGAGAAGAAGAAAGTGTACTTCCTGCTGCTCTCATATCCCTCTGCTGCTGGTCAGAATGAATTTGTGAGGATAATTACCCATGGGGGAACACACCAAATCTTTAGATAACAAGACAGTAATACGATTAGTCATACTTAACATTACCTGTACATAGAAATGTATTTAGAAAAGGCTGGTTAGTGCTGGGAAAAATGCTGGCATTGTTAAACTCAATGGGAGTTTTGCCACTGACTCTAAGGGGACCAAGATTTTATTAATTTTATAGAAAAGGAATTTACAGGCAGAGAGGTTGCCACTTTGTCAACTCATAGGGTATTCCCAGTCCTGGGTATTAATCACAAAATTATCTTTCTTTCCCTTTTATCTTTATCTATCTGCTGAAGCCTGGTGCATCTTATCATCAAAAATTATTAAGTTCAGGGTGCTGTTTGCCAGATTGGGGTATGCTACTAGTTTCTCACCAGCACAGGAGTTTGTATAAGAAATCATGTTTGAAAAAACAGAATACAAGCTCCCTGAACACTCTAGGGCTACGTCTATATTGCAATTCTATTTTGGGGATACCAGAGTACAGCCGGTCCCTAAGTTGCGAACAGTCGAGTTACGACCTTTTGCATTTATGACCAAAGCTCCCATGGAGTGGTCGTAAAAGCAGTCCCCGAGTTACGAATGTGACCTGCGCTTATGAACAGCGTGGTCACTATGTAACTCAATGGGATCTGAGTTACGAACAGATCGAGTTATGGCCATGTGTTTGGTCCGTAAGTCATTCGTAACTTGGGAAGAGGCTGTATACCGAAATAGCTATGTCGTGTATTCACAGCAAGCCCATTATTTCGGGCCTGCTATTCCAACGTCCCTGTAAACCTCATTGCAAGAGGAGTAAGGGACTTTTCGGAATAGTGGGTTATTTTGTAATTTGGTGCTATCTAGACAGGACCAAATTTCAAAATAACCATTTCAAAATAAGATTGAAATAAGATACACAATTTGTGTAACTCAAATTGTGTATCTTATTTCAGACTACATTGTGATGTAGATGTAGCCTAGGGGTACGTCTGTACAACAGCTTTACTTTGGAATGACAGATGTTATTCCAAATAATGTATTGTGCGTCTACACGGCAAGCCCTTTATTTAGAAATATATTTGAAATAACGGGCTTCTTACTCTGAATTCTGTAAACCTCATTGTATGAGATGTAAGGGAAGTTGGAGGAAGAGTGCTCTATTTTGAAATAAGTGCTGGGTAGAAGTATTCTACTCTCAGGATGCAAAATATTTAATAATTGATGCTGATGAACAGGGCTCGACAAACAATTTAATCTATTCGCCCGTTGCGGAAGAGCCGGCGCAGAGCGATCTGCGCATGCGCGGAACGATCTGCGCATGCGCAGAGTGCAGAACCACGTGGCTGGCGAGCGGGGCTCACTGTTGCTCGGCGAGCCCTGCTGATGAATATCAATTTGTTTACATTATGTCCAGGAAATGTGTTAATTTTTATTTTATTTATTACTAGAAGATTTACCCGCTGTTGCTTGGGTCTTTAACTCAATATTTGTTTGATGGAAAATAAAATGAAAATGTAGGTGCTTCATTTAAATTGTTGCTCTGAGCTCGGGCTGGGGACGAGGAGTTTAGTATGCAGGCTGCCCTGGAGAGAGAGGACTACCTCAGCCCTCTCTCACCGCAGCAGCGTGAGGATGGGTGAGAAGCATCTCTCCATCACTGCTATAGTTCCAGAGGGCAGAGCCACGGGAGGGGTGTATGTTCCAGGGCTGGGCAGGTGCAAATTCTTCTGCCCCCTGTGCTCCCCAATCACAGTGAGGAATGCAGCACATTGTGTACTTCCCCCTCACTCCCTGACATAGGGGAACATCCAGCAGTGTTCCCATATGACTTAGAACAGGGGAAGAGCTTCAGCCTCCTACCCAGGAGGGTGCCTGGGATGTGGGAGGCTTGAGCCTGGGCAGTCCCAGATGAGGGGAAGGGGAAGGAGGGGACAGCCAGACCCTTTCACCTTCCTGTTGACTTTGTCTCTATTCTGTATGGTTTTATGAGAAGCAATCTCATTCCAGGAAAATCCCATTTTTTTTCCCTTATTTGATTTTAATTTATGATAAGAGGAAGCTGTAAACAGAATTCAGTGGTCCTAGCTCTTAATATTTAGAAGGGGTTCTTGAACAGATGGACAGAGAGACAGACAAACTCAGTCAAATATAGAGTAGACAAAATGGGCATGCATCTCTCATTACTAGGACACTAACTACAGTAGTTACAGACTAGGTCGTTATGCTACAACTAGTGCTGTAGTGTCCTGGTGAATTCATTTTTTTCAAGGTAACACTTTCCTGGTGGGTGTAGTTCTGAGTAATTATTTGGAATGATCAAGTTTTAAATTCAACCATGTTTCAGACCTAAAATACATGTTTTCAGGGACATAAAGACTTTTTATCATTTAAATTTAGTTACAAATAAATGTATATATTTCTCAATCTGTTGAAGCTTGCATTAAATTCAGCAACAGTATAGCATAAGATGTAAGCCATTATCTAGTTGTCTATACATATCAAGATGGAAAAATTGCATTACATGAGCTTCATTCACCAAAGTGAAAAGGGAAGAGAATAATCCCCCCTAATACTCCGAAACGGAGACTTCACTCTGTGGAATAAATTCACATAAATATAACACTAAGGTTAATGACATCTTAGAATATGCTGGCAGAATAGTCTGTTAAAATAATATGTTGCACTAAAAACTGTAAATGCTAAATGTCCATTAAGTAATCAAATATTTATATATATCATTGCTGTTCAAGGTGAAGGACAAAAATGAATATAGGAGCATGTCAAGAATAAGGCAAATTGACAGGTTAGAAATAGAGTAGCACATATCGTTTTTCATTGTATTGGAAAATTCAGAGTCATAACAAACCAGACAAAGACGGGTCATGTAGCTTTTTATTGGAATTTCCTTAACTGATAGCTAGTCAACAATTCAGAAAAAGAAACTTTTTGTCTAGTATGAGCACAGACAGTTCCACTGAAGAATGCCATCAGGAAGATATTTTGGTTAGGACTGTCATTTGATTAAAAAGTAATTGTAATTAGTCACACTGTTAATAATACAATATCATTTATTTAAATAGTTTTGGATATTTTGTACATTTTTCAAATATATTATCTTAGCAAAGAATACAAAATATATAGTCCTTATTGTATATTTATTTTTCATTAAAAATATCTGCACTGTAAAAAGAAATGGAAGAAATAGTATTTCCATTTACCTAATACAATACTGCAGTGTAATCTCTTCATCATGACAATTGGATTTACAATTATGAAATATAGAATTATGTACCAAAATAGCTATGCTCAAAAATAAAACAATGTAAAACTTAAGAGCCACTGTCAGCCGAAATGGTCAGGGAAGTGTGTGCGTGTGTGTTACACCCAAGTCTTCAACTGCTGAGACGCAAAGTCTCATTGCAGTGGGCAGCCTAAGAGGCTGGAGGGCGCCCCGAAAAATAGTTTAACGTCTGTGACTTTACTGCTAGGACCGGGGTCCCATCGCAGAGGGCAGCCAACAGGCTCTCAGACGCCCCGAGTTTATAGGAAGAGTTTATTACACCTCAGATTTTAACTGCTAGAATCCAAGATTCCTTCGCAGCGGGCAGCCTTAGGGAAAGACTGAGAAGTGCCCCAATGGATCTGCCACCGGGGAGTGATTACACTCCAAAACGCCCAAGCTCTCCCTATATCTGTCCCTTTGACTGGCTGAAGTTCTTTTGTTTGTGTTCGGTTCGGGTACAGCAGCACGGGTTCAAGTCAGAAGCTTGACACACACTGGCTTATTTATAGGAGAAAGAAAGAGAAAATAAAATAAAAGAAACTTGGTTCAATATATATATATATATATATATATATTATAAGTGAATGAGGACATCCCACTTATTCCCAAAATGTATAGCTAAATCACCTTACCAAAGGCAGTTTACAATAGAAATGAAGCAGTTTGCCTTAAGAAACTATAATAAAGTAACTAAACTTATAACAGAGAGACAATTAAAGTGTACACATAAAGAAAACACATTGCAGGTACAATTCTCACCCCTGCGTTCCATACTTGGTGTGGCCAGTGTCTTTCTCTCAATCCCTCGGGAAGAAGTAGGGCGAGGTTGGGCATCCCACGGACCTCGGGAGACAATCAATACCTGCCAGCAGGTGTAGGTGATTAGAGCTCAATGGGGTGGGCAACTAAACCCTCTTTATACCCCTTGGGTCACATGGGCTTCTTCCTGGTCTCAAGTGGCCAATTAGGAAAAATGGCTTTGAATGCCAAGTTTCCCAGGAAGGGTGCAAAGCATAATTCACACCTGGGAAGATGCAGACAATGGGCTCCTCTGGTATGTGATGGGCGAAGATTCCTCTCCTGGGACAGTGCAGGCGTGTCAATTACTGATACTAGCCATCACGGCGACGGGAGGCCTCCCAGTCGTCAGCTAGCCCATTTACTGTCTGGTTTCTGTTTATGGTAGAGTCAGGGACAGGCACCACACCTGCGTTCCCAGGGCATCAAAGGCTGACTGCCTTTCTCTTGCTCTCTGGGGGGGGGGGAAACAAGATGGGGTTCATGGAAAAACAAGATGGGGTTTGTGTCTGGCTACAGCCACTCAGTCCTGCGTCTTTTTTACAATGTCACCTGAGAGAGAAAACAGGTGTTCACATGACACTGTTGTAGTTGGTGTTGCAAGATAGTTTTGTGCCAGGTGTGCTAAAGATTCATATGTCCCTTCATGCTTTCATTACCATTGCAGAGGACATGCATCTATGCTGATGATGGGTTCTGCTTGTTAAAAGTTCAAAGTAGAACAGACTGCCACATGTTCATTTCCTTCATCTAAGTCACATGCCAAAAGCAGAAGGTTGATTTTCTTTTTTGGTGGATCAGATTCTCTAGTTTGCACATCAGAGTGTTGCTCTTTTAAGACTTCTAAAAGCATGTTCCACACCTCATCCCTCTCAGATTCTGGAAGGCATTTCAGATTCTTAAAACTTGAGTTGAGTGCTGTAGCTATTTTGTAGAAATCTCACACTGATACCTTCTCTGCATTTTGCAATGCAAGCGTTCTTAAAATGAACAACATGCTGGGTTACCATCCACGAATGCTATAACATGAAATACATGGCAGAATGCAGGTAAAACACACGGCAGGAGACATACAATTCACTCCCAAGAAGTTCAATCAAATTTAATTAACACATGATTTTTTTAAAGGAATATCATCAGCCTGAAAGCATGTCTTTTGGCATGGGAGGGAAGGGGGCAAAGCATAAAAGGCCATATGAATTTTTAACATATTTGGCAGGTACACAGCTTGTACCACCATCTATAAAAGTTCCATGCAAATGCCTATTCTCCCTTTCAGGTGACGTTGTAAATAAAAATCTTGACAGCATCGTCTCCTGTAAATGTAAACAAACTTGTTTGTCTTAATGGTTGTCTGGTCAAGAAGTAGGACTGAGTGAACTTGGTGGCTCTAAAGTTTTACACTGTTTTGTTTTTAAGTGCAATTATGTAACAAAAGAAATCTATATTTGTAAGTTTCATTTTTGATGATAAAGAGATTGCACTACAATGCTTGTTTGAGGTGAATTGAAAAAAATGTTATTTTCTGTATTTTACAGTGCATATATTTGTAATGAAAATAATATAAAACTAGCACTATATGATTTTTCTGTATTATAACTGAAATACATATATTTGAAAACATAAAATATTCAAAAATAATACATTTCAATTGGTATTCTATTATTGTTGTATCAGCACAATTAATACTGTGATTATTTTGAGTTAATCATGTGGTTTAATTGCAATTAACTGATAGTCCTATTTTTGTTCTTTCACCCACTCAAAGTCAAAGTGTGCATTCACAGAATAGAAGAGACCTTAATATTAACTAGTCCATTCTTTGGTGAGTGAGGAGTTGTTCTCTGACATGTTTTTAGTTGTTTGTCCAATACAGTTCTAAATGTCCCAAGAATGGGACTCCCACACTCTAATATTAAAACTGTCAGTCAGGAAACTTCTGGTAATCAGCCTAACATTTTTCTTTCTTAATTTCCTTTCATTTTGAAAGGTTAGTATTTGACATATACAAACAGAAGACACAGCCTCCAGCAGATTGGACCCAGACTGGTTCAGAGGAAAGAATGATGCAATGCCTATGGTATAAATGGCTCCTTGTGGTTCCTGGGAAGTTTCTCACTGAAACACTGACATGATTCCACACAGCTTAATTTATGATGCCTGAGAAGATAGCTGCACAGTGTGGCATGGCTGTGAAACAACAGCTGTCTCCAACTGTTTCTTTATTCAGATTCTATGAAAGTCAATGGGATGGCAATTCAAAATGAGCAATGCATCTCTTTCATAGAATACTAGAATGGAAGGGACTTTGAGAAGTCATCTAGTCCAGTCACCTGCCCTCACGGTAGGGTTAATCATCATCTAGCTCATCACTGACATGTTTATCTAAATTGCTCTTAAATATCTGTGTGACAGCCTGTCACTGGTCGGGGGGCGGGGCGGCCGGAGCCCCGGTCGGCAGGAGGCCGACGCTCGGGAGCGGGCTCCCCGGCGTTCCCCCAGCGCTAGCTGGAGGTGGCGGCGGGCGGGGGCACTCCCCCTGCGCCGGCTGCGCCGTTACGGCTCCTTCCCCGCGTCCCCGGACGGCGGGGGCGGGGGGGAGCAAATCAGCTGGGCAGCGGGGCACGGTGCGGCAACGTACCAGGAAGGGGCGGGGCCCCAGGGAGCGGCTAACGCGGTGGGCCAGCTCAAAAGGACTGGCCGCCGATGGAGGAGGAGGCAGGCTCCTGGCAGGAGCAGGGGAGCAGACCCGGAGGCAGGACGGAGCCCGGGCGGCATACCCCATGGCTGCCGGCCCGGCGCTGGTCCCGAGGTCTTCGGGACAGCCCTTGGCGGTCCCTCAGCCCCTCGGCCGACGGGGGGCGGACCCCACCTCGTCACACCCAACGGGAGCGGGTCGTTCGGAGGCAGAACGGCACCCCAGAGCGCTCCCCAGAGGCCGCATCCGGGAGTGACACACCACAGGACACCGAACCAGGGTAGGTTCAAAGGTGATGGGCACGATTGGCGCGAGCCACCCGGAGAGAGGAAGGAGCCCGGGGCAGGGCGCTTTTGGCGACCTTGGGTGGACGAGTTGCGGAGGGATTAACTCCCTCGTCCACCGCGTCAGGGCAGTAGCAAGCCACGCCGCTTAGGGCCCCGGGCTGGGACCTGGAGAGAGGGTGGGACCGGGTCCCCCTCCCTCCACGAAGGGAACGGCCCACTACCCCACGGCCTTAACTGAGGGACGATACAAGCTGCAACCCCGCGAGGGGAAACTCTGAACCGGGGGCCTGCTGCCCCGCCCCGCAGAGACGGGTAACTATTAACGGGTTTGCTGACCCCCCCCTTCCTCCTGGGAGGGGGTGATTGCACCCATTGTCGGGGGTTCCCCATCGGGGCCCTGGGGGCCGAATAGGCACTAAGAGGGGACACTAGGGTTCGCTGACCCCCCCTCTCAGACCAAGAGGGGGTGATCGCACCCCGAAACCTCCACAATCTGCAATGATGGAATTCCACAACCTTGGTATGCAATTTTTTCCAGTGCTTATCCACCATGACAGCTATTCTGTGGGTAGGTGCTCTGTTAAGCATATTGGTTCCAAATAAAACTGGAGCTATGTGTTGCCTTTCCCACAAAGAGGAATTAACCAAATATGATTTCTTCTTAACCATTCTAAAGCTGGAGCAATAGAAATAGGGGAAAATGAATGTCTGTATACCGAGCTGTTTGCAGAGCACTTGTAGCCATGTTGACCCCAGAATTAGAGACCTGAAGTGTGTTGGGAGTATATTTTATTGAAAAAGCTCTGTAGTTTGAAAGCTTGTTCTCTTTCATCAACAGAAATTGGTCCAAAGACATTTGTCTCTATATAATACAATTACTTTTAGCATTCTTCTGTTATATCATTTTCATATAACATTTTAAATGCAAATAGTATCTAATTGTTAAGTCCAACCGCCACTACCAAAATAACTTCCTTTGAGTTTGAGTAAAAAATAGTCACAGAAAAAATGTTTATACACACACACATATACATCTCCTCCCCTTTGTTTTGTATTTAAGGCTGGATTCTGAAAAAAGATACATGTGGCTAGACCCCTGTGCATGTAGAGAGTCCCAACATGTATAGGCTTACAGCTTGACCCTACAATAGACTACTCACCCCATGTAAATTTACGTGTGCAGTATAACCTCAGAGTTACAAACACTAGAGTTACTAACTGACTAGTTACCCTCAGACCTCATTTAAAAACGTAAATATGCAAGAGGCAGCAGCAGAGAGTAAAGAAAAAAAAAGAAAGAAAAGAAAAAGTGCAAATACAGTACAGTTAAACATAAATGGCTAAAGATAAAGGGAACGTTTAAAAAAAGATTTGCCATGTTAAACAACCTATTTCTCTTTGCTTGTTTCATTTAAATTAAGATGATAAAAAGTAGCATAGCACTGTTTCAGAGCTGTATTCGTCAATGTTCAGTTGTAAGCTTTTGAAAGAAGAAACATAACGCTTTGTTCAGAGTTAAAACAATATCCATTCCCAAGTATTATTAACTCTGAGGTTCTACTGCATGTGTAAATTGGTGCAAAATTGGAGCCTCTGATAGTAAGCTTAATTGTATTATAATAATTTATTATAATAATTGTATTATATATTTTTATTATAATATCATAAATCATAAGATTTGAGCTATATGAAAAGCAAAAGATCTCTTCCCTTGTCCATAGACTCATCTGTGTCTTCAGTTTTTTGCTACCTCTTGTGAATTGGACTGTGAACACATGCATAGCCCCTTTCTGTTCAGGGCAGAGATCCATATTAGTGGACTTTATGCAGGATTGGAGCCTTCTGGTCTCATTTTTAGCTGCCTTGTGCTTCAGTTCTTCATCAGGAAAGTAAAAATACTTATAGTTATCCGGCTCTATAACATTTTTTGAACTCTTGAATGAAAGGTATTACAGAAGTGCAAAATATTGTTATTAAATATATTAAAACTAGATTTGTCATTAACCATATTATAGAAATAATGGGTGAAATTGTATGTAAAATTACATAATAGATGTAATAATTTATAAAAGAAAGTTAAAAAAGGGACACAGAGAGATCAGAAAAGTGGGTAGGGAGGTGGAATGTGATCAAGAATGAGGAAGAAAGAAGGAGTTCAATTGAATAGTTTTGCTTTAGGGTATAATTACGTGAAATTATAGTCCCATTGTGCATATTTAGGGGTGTATTATTTTTCCTTTTTAGGAGGAGACAATACAGTAATGTTGACAGATATAAAAATTAATCACACTGAATAACAATACTGCAGTCTTAATCAGGAGCAATAAATGAATAGTGGCACTGCAGGAGAATGTTGCATGCTGCTAAAATGTGAATTTTCACAATATGTTGCCACGGGGCTTGCCCAGCATTCTGAGAACCTCGCAGATGTCAATTTACCTGTGCAATCATAGGATAATTTAGTGCAATTAGCATGTGAAATATTTCAATATCTCTGTGTAGCTACCTCATAATTATAAAGCAAACGTGTACTTACCAAGATGTTGCCGTGCTCAGAGAGGTCATGTAATGATGCTTTCTATCTTGTCATTACGCATGTGTATCAAGATACGGTGTTAGCAGTGCAGCAGGAACATTAACACAAAATGTTGATAAATGCAAAGTAATACACAATAGAAAGAAAATCTGAACTACTCACATGGCTTAGCACAGGGGTAGGCAATAATTTTTGATGGGGGGCATTCCAAGAATTTGATAAGTGGTCAAGGACTGCACTCTTCCATGTTAGTAATGGAGGAGGTCTGGGGTCTGGGATGGAGGTTGAGTGCAAAAGAAAACTTGGGGTAAGGGAATGTGGTGCAAGATGAGCTGTGGAGTCTGGGAGGGAGTTTGGGTTAAGGAGGCAGTTGTGACCTAGGGCAGGAGACTGGGGTTCAGGAAGGAATGCAGGGATTTGGATTGTGACCTAGGTAGGGCAGGAGGGGGTTGTGACCTGTGGCCGAGGACCGGATGTGGATGTGGCCAAGGGTCTGGGGGAGGGTATGATTGCAGGAGAGGGGTCAGAGGGCTTGGGTTATGTGGGATAGAGGGGCAGAAATGGGGGGGGGGCAGAGGGTTGGGGGTAGAGAGTAGCTGGGGTGCCAGAGGCAGACTCTGGCCAGGAGACTTACCTGAGCAACTCATGACCAGCAGCACAGCAGGTTTCTTAGGTCTGTCCTCAGCCTCACACCTGCTGTAGGGACCATATTGGTCTGTGAATAGCTGTGAGCCTGAGGGGACAGGGAGGGATGTTCTTCAAACAAGCAGCTCTCATTGTGTGGAAACTGGCCAATGGGATTGTGCTGGGAGTTGGGGCAATGTGAAAAGCTCTCCCTCCTCCCCGTAGGAGTGTAGCTGTTGAAAGACAAACAGGCTCCCACAGCCGCTTTTCTGAGCAGTGGAGGGTGGGGGAGTGGGAGGGAGGGAAAGGCAAGCAGGGACCCTGCCTGAGACTCCCCACTGCATCCACAGGCAGGATCTGGCAGCTTGGTGGACCGGATCTGGCCTTGCCTTAGCATGTTCTAAATTAGTAGCATTAAATCAGGAAAAGGACTTGAATTTCAGTATGGACAGCTCACTGAAAACATCTCAATGGGGAGCAGACAAA
Source organism: Pelodiscus sinensis (assembly GCF_052426305.1). Lineage (NCBI taxonomy): Eukaryota > Metazoa > Chordata > Testudines > Trionychidae > Pelodiscus > Pelodiscus sinensis. Next base: position 155,725,157 of record NC_143053.1, read on the forward strand.
CCAAAGTACCGGGCTGTGTTATGAATAGAATGAAGACTTACAAAGAAAACATAATGTTATATAAGTCAGCGTGTCGGCCTACTCTGGAATACTATATAGAGGACTGGGTCCAATGTCTCAGAAAGATTATTGCAGATTTAGAGTGAGTGACAAGAATGATCAAGGCCCTAGAAAATCTCTCATGGGGGAAGAGATGAGAAGATAGGGGAAACAAGACAAATAAGAGGGAATATGATTCAAACATATCATGAACGGCACAGAAAAGAGAATAGATTCTTATGGTTCCTCCCCCTCCCCCCTTTTCATTGTACCAAAACAAGGAAACATTCAATAACACTGAAATGTGGCCCATTAAAAACCAATAAAAGGAAATACTTTTTCCACACACAGTGTAATTGCATTGTGGAACTCATCGTCATGGGACAGCCTTGCAGCTAAGAACGTTACAAGGTTCAAAGAGAGATTGGATGTTTATATTGACTATAAGAATATCCAGAGTCAACATAAATACTAAAAAATGAACTTTAGATGGGATCAAAATATTGAGCTTCCAGGAAACTTCCTGGGAAGCTGGTTATCCTAATCCTCCCTACGTTGGGCTTTCCTTCTCTTTTCTCTGTAGCATCCAGTGGTGATTACTGTGAAATAAGAGATACCAGACTAGATTAGCCACATGTCTGTTTGTAAAATTACTGACCTTTGGTAGGTGTAATTTCTGTATGAAAACTAGTATCTTGTGCATTGTGCGGATTATCCTTTCATTTAATTTCTGCCTTATAGTGGATGCATTTCATGAACTTGCTTAATTTTAAAACACTATTTATATGTTTTAATTTCAACAGATGCTCAAACACCATCCTATCCATCCTTGGTCATTCTAGCCATGTGGCAAAACTAGTTTCTGTACCATTGATTGTCCCTGCTTATTGTTTTAAAGGGAGAGCTACCATTTCTGAGGCTATCCAAACAAAAACCTCACTCACTATGGGTATGTCTACACTGCCACCCTAGTTCAAACTAGGGTGGGTAATGTAGGCATTCGAACTTGCAAATGAAGCCCGAGATTTAACTATCCCGGGCTTCATTTGTATGTTCCCGGGCGGGTGCCATTTTTAAATGCCCGTAGTTCGAACTACCTGCCCGCAGCTACACGCGGCACAAACTAGGTAGTTCGAATTAAAGGTCCTAATTCAAACTACCGTTAAACCTCCTTGCAGGAGGAATAACGGTAGTTCGAATTAGTTCCTAGTCCATGCCACGTGTAGCTGCAGGCAGGTAGTTCGCCCGGGAACATGCAAATGAAGCCAGGGATATTTAAATCCAGGGCTTCATTTGCAAGTTCGAATGCCTACATTAGCCACCCTAGTTCAAACTAGGGTGGCAGTGTAGACATACCCTCTGCTAGTAAGTGTGTTGGCTAGCACTTCTGGATACTGGAAATGACTAGCAGGAAGTTCCTTTACTTTTAGTGAAAGTTGCATTTGCAGGAGTTGTGAGAGAGCGAGCATATTAAGTGACTATGCATGTAAAGAAATAAAGCTGTGTTGGAACAAGCTTCTTAAAGGCTTCGGTATTATTGGACTATCAGTGCTCCAGGGCCTCATTATAGTATTTTGGTACAAGGTCTGTTCCCTTTCCCTCTCAGCAGGCAGTTCCTTCCCATCTGAAACTCAGTGACCATCTGTTAGACATATCGAGGATAGATTTATACTGCATACCTACCATTAAGAATTTTTTTAACAGTCAAAGAGGAACAGATTTGATATGTGTGGAAAGATCGTGCTTGATTCCATATTGTACTAAAACAGTTGGGGGGAGCATAGGAGGAAGATGTCTACTGTTGGCTTTGCCCACTGGAGGATGGTATTGCTTCCAGTGAATCCAGCAGAGAGCATCTGGCAAACCCATCTGGATTGGCTTGCTCTACCCAGATGGAGTAGTTTACTCTTTGGCAAGGTCTGCTGCATTATTCATTTCAGGCGGTTGGGATTTGCTGGAGTTTTGTTATTTATTGCAGCATGTTGCAAGTCTTGCAAGCCTTACTTTGCACTCTTCAAGTGTCACCCAAGTGGTACAGGTTCAGCTTACAGTGGGATTAGATATTTGCAAAGAGTGTGGGGAGAGTTGTACATAGGGTGATCATCCCCTAATAATCTTTGCAGTTTTTGATGTAAGCTTCTGAACAGATGAAAAAGCAACCTGGTTTTTGGTTTGGTCTGTTAATGATAACATTGGATTCTATAATGAAGCCCAGCAGGTGGGAAGATCCTGCCACAGATTTCAAAAGCAAATGCTCATCTGTGCAACAAAGCACGTTGTAACACAAAGCTGCTGCTTTACTGATTATTCCAGAGATGATGGGATTTGGGGGATATGTTGAATATAATTGAAGGAATGTCAATATTGAAGAATTATCACCAAAAGACCATGCATGAAAACAAAGAACAAGCACTAACTCGCCCAAAAGTGTAAACAATAATAAAGTTTAAATTTGTGAAATGAAATTATATGTGTGTCTAAACATCACAGTTTTGCTCCAGATTAGCTTTTTCACTAGTGTTGTGCTTTTGCCCCAGACTAAACCCAAGAGGCTGCCATAAGCTTGTTTCATTGTACTGGGACTTATCAGCACAGCAAGCAAATGAGTCATAGCAGAAATAGCAAAGCTGAATATTTATGATGCCCAGGACAAGAATGGAGCTAAATGCCTTCCGCAATTCTAGCTAGCAAAGCAGATAGTTAAGTCAGTGCTCCTGAAAACACTACTCAGACCTTTTATTGTATATGCAGAACATTAAATCCTGCTCTGAATCAAACCTCCCATTGAATGGAATTTGAGAGGTAATAAATGCATTGAAGCCAATGAAAGATACAAACTGTGATTCCTGTAGACAAATGTTTCTGAGCAAGTTGTCTAAATATTATAATAGTTATTCTGTTTCTGTTAGGGAGATGCACATGCAGTAGTTTAGAAATCAGTTCTAACAGTTAATTTGGGAAGAAAAACAAAACAAAACAAAAATACCAAAACCACAAACCCAATCTATTCTGTAGAAAATGCTTAATAAGTGCAAAAGGTGGATGTGATGGGGAGGATAGGCCCCACACTAAAGGGGAGGGGGCTAAGTCTCTCTGGAAGGAAGTCCCGTCCTTTCCCCCGACGGGGCAGGAACTGTACTTTTGGACAGGTATTGACCATGGCATATGGAGCTGGGGAAAGGGACCCTGGCAAAGTTCTAATGGAAGACTGGGTAGAGGGAGCACCAGTGACGGCATTGGTGGACTCAGGGTGCAGCCAGACTCTGGTCAGGGTGGACCTAGTGGAGGCCCCAAGGCCAGCAGGAGGCCCCATCCAGTTGTTGTGCGTATATGGGGACGTGCAGGCATACCCTACAGCTAGCAGATGCCCATGAGGAAGGGGTTTGCTGGGTGGGGCTGGCACCAAAATTAACTTATCCGGTTATTTTGGGCTGAGATTAGCCGGGGGGTCTGCAGGCTGCTGCATGAGTGAAGCCAACAGGAATCCCAAGAAACGAGCCGACGCCTGTGAAACTGGGGTGTGATCACCCAAGGGAATAGGCTTCAGCCAGAAGCAGGACTCACCCCCGCCGGAGGGGACAACTCCCCCACAGGTGGGTGTAAACAGACCGGCCAGCGAGGAAGAAGGAGAGTGATTGGAGGCTAATGGGGACTTCTTGAGGGAACAGAGGGAGGACCAGATGTTGAGCTGTGCCTGGGAGCAAGTGAGCAACCTGGAAGACGAGGGGACAGGAGACGCCGGTAAGTACGATCAGATCGCTTCTATCAAGTAGTGCGGGATCCACAGACAGGGGAAGATATGTGGCAGCTCCTGGTCCCCACCAAGTACAGGAAGGTAGTACTATGTTTGGCACCTTCCCTGGGCTGGCCATCTAGGATGGGAAAAGACCCTGCAGTGGGTAGGTCTGAGATTTTTTTGGCACGGCAAAGTCCCCGGTGTGGGACTTTTGTGAATCCTGCCCTGAATGTGAATAGTGTCCTGAATGACAGTGGAGAAAAGAAACTTTTAATTCATTTTATCACAGTGATGGAGATGTTTGTGGTTCCTCCCTTAGGAGACGGAGAACAGGCCCACGGGGGGCGGGGGGGGGGGGAGGAGGAAAGGGGACAGTTGCCTGAGGGCCCAGTGATTCAAAGAGGGCCCGTGGCTTTGGCAGCCCTGGCTGAATGGCAGTGGAAGGAGCTCTGGGTCCTTTAAATCATTGTTGGAGTGCTGCATCACATGCTTTGGGTGGCTCTAAGGGCTGGGGGGGAGGGCGGGGCTGGAGTGGCATGTTCCAGGTAGCACTTAGGGCTGGCTGTCCCCAGCACTGCCCCTTCCATCTGAGGCCCTGCCCCTGCAGAAATCATGGAGCCAGCCCCTCCCCAGCCCCTTGCCTAGTGGCCCGTGGAGGCTGTTGGTTCCCCTGATGGAGAACTTGACCATATGAAGTTACCTACACTGTGTAGTTACAAGACAAGCTCCACTTCCTTACTGTTCACAGGGGGGGAGGTCTGTTCTTTCTGTTTTGGGCATCAAAATGAAAGTCATAAAACCTCACACATTCAGGAATACTTCCTTTCTGTCCTTCAACAAAGGAGCATGGGGGGTAGTGAGGTGCCCGCAATGATTCTCAGCCATGGACGCACTTACGTAGAGGTATTCCAGGCAATACATCAACTCCTCTAGAGATCTGCCTATTTTTACAATAGGCTACCTAAAAAGCGCTAGCAAAATTAGTACAAACTAAAATTTCATACAGCTGACTTGTTTATACTGCTCTATATACTACACACTGAAATGTGAATGTAATATTCATATTCCAGTTGATTTATTGTATAATTATATGTTAACATGAGAAAGTAAGCATTTTTTCAGTAATAGTGTGCTGTGAAACTTTTATATCTTTATATCTGGTTTTGTAAGCAAGTAGTTTTTTACGTGAAGTGTGTCTTGATGGTGGGCAAGACAAATCAGACTCCTGAAAGGGGTACAGGAGTGTAGAAAGGTGCTGCCTTTCCAGTGCCAGCTCAATGGGTGTGTGTATCTTCACTCTGGTTTGAGTATCCAAGGCAGGCTCTGTTTGTCTTATTCTGGGTATCTGCTCTACTTTCCCCAAGATCAAGGTGAAGGTCTTCTGGCCAGGAGTTCCCTCTACAGCTGCAAGAGCTGCTTCTGTAGCCTACTGTTTAAGGCAATCCTGCTCCCTTCTCCTCCACTGACTTTGCTATGGTCAGTTTAAAGGCCCGTGCCTATTGTGCCTGGTTGATAGGGCCAGAGTTGGGAGGCTAGCCCAGCAGCAAAGGCCCTTCCTCATCTGTGTGGGGCCTACACACCCTGTCGCAATCACATTCTGCTGTTTCAGCATATCCCAATAGATGAAAGCTTGAGAAAAGAGAGGGTCACTTCAAGTATGGCTGCACCATTGAAACGGAGGATTTTTGTCCAGATTTAAGAATGATTTAAATACATTTTTTTTAAATGTATTTTTTGGCCAAGTCCTATTTACGCAACTTCATCTTACTTCTTCCGGCATTGCCTTCCTGAAGGCCACATCTTTCCTAATATAGTCGTTGTCACTCTTCCATTCCTCTAAGTTTGTTCCTGCTTGTTATGTTCACAGCATGCATCAGAAGTCAGATATTCTTGCCAGAAGGCTGCAGTGTTAACACTGCTTTTATTTTTAGAATCTTGATAACAACACCCAGGAACCAAAAACACAGGGAGAGAAAACAGGCTCCTAGCAGAGACCCTAAGCCTGCCAGTGGGACCAGGAAACCTCCCCCTCTTTACATAATAGCTTTCAATTTCAATGCAGTCCTCAGTACTCACACGTCTTCCCTCTTTCTTTTCTTCTGTTCCCGCTAGAATGCCTGTGTTATCTCAGACATGGCCAGACTCTGTGTCTAGTGATCTGTCTATTTTCTGTGCCGTTACTGAAACCTTGCTGTCACTCTTCATCACCTGGGCTTCTCCTTCTTTGGCTGTGTCTAGACTGGCGAGTTTTTCCACAAAAGCAGCTGCTTTTGAGGAAAAACTTGCCAGCTGTCTACACTGGCCGCTTGAATTTTCGCAAGAACACTGATCTCCTACTGTCAGAAATAAGTGCTTCTTGCTGAAATACTATGCTGCTCCCGTTCGGGCAAAAGTCCTTTTGCGCAAAGCTTTTGTGCAAAAGGGCCAGTGTAGACAGCTCAGATTTGTTTTGCGCAAAAAAGTCCCAATCGCGAAAATGGCGATCGGGGCTTTTTTGTGCAAAAGCGCGTCTAGATTAGCACGGACACTTTTCCGCAAAAAGTGCTTTTGCGGAAAAGCGTCTGTGCCAATCTAGACGCTCTTTTCCACAAATGCTTTTAATGGAAAACTTTTCCGTTAAAAGCATTTGCGGAAAATCATGCCAGTCTAGACGTAGCCCGACAGTAGAATCTTCATCCAAAGTCCCTCATTTCTTGGACCGTGTCAGTGTCAGACTCCTCATTTCTTCCTCTTGCTGCTTCCAGAATGTTATTCCTCCCTTCTCTCCCTTCCCAAAGCACACAGTTGGCTGCTCACTCTCTCTGTGTGGCTGTCATTTGCCTTTTCCCCAGAGTCATTGACTTCTGTGTTCTCTGGCTCTCTTCCTCTCTGACCACCAAGATCTGCACCTGTGGCAGCTTGTCCTGGACCCACACCCTAGGCTTCAAGGCACACTTCAGCTGTGTGGTAGGGTTGCCTCAAAAGCTCTTGTTGCTGGTGACAGCTGGGTAGGGGCCCAACCTCCCAGTGATATCAATTTCTAGGGCTAATTGATTTGGCAGGTGAGTTGTTACACACTCCTTAGTGGATTCTAGCTTCCATTCTGCTGTCTATATCAACCCATCCCTTTCCTGGGAATTGATGGGTGTTGACATCGAGTATTTGGTTCATCCTGCAGCATCAGATCTATTTGCTAAAAGCATCCCACTAGGCACTTGCATGCCACAACTGGATCTATGCCAGCAAGCTGAGCTTCTTACCCATCTAAAGGTTGAGAATTCCCCCACTCAGTGTTTTGGTCATTCTCATGACCTGATCTTAAGAACACTATTCTTTCTCTGACCTCTCATTTCACTGTTCCCACTCTGCACTTAGCACATTTTTTCATAGCTTCTGAATCTCCTGTCTCTGTCACTCACTTCTTCCATGACATTTAGTCTGCAAGCCAGACTCCAGTGTTTAAATAATTTGAGCTAGAAGACACTGTTACTACTTGCCTGAGAAATGATAGTTTCATCCCTAAGACACAGCTCTCTGGAAAAAAAGTCTTAGGCTACCCAGTAACCAATCAATGACTCCAAGGGTATGTCTGCACATCAAAGTTATTTCAGGATACCAGAGGTCTTTGAATGAGACCACTATTCTGAAATAGAGCAGATGTGCTATTTCACCATCCCTGTAAACCTCATTGTACGAGGAGTAAGGGATGGGTTGAAATAGCACTTTATTTAGAAATTAAGTGCTGTGTAAGATGCGCCAGATTTTGAAATAGGTGTTTTTTAAATAGACTTGCGTATCTTATTTTGAGTTTAGGGTGCTGTGTAGATGTACCCCAATAGATCAAACTTGTGTTTGGGGAAGTGCTTGAGAACTAATCCACTCTTTTTCACTTTGTTGGAGCCTTTAGAAGCACTTTTGCTTTTTGGAGGATTTTCTTTGGGCTTGGCTCTCTGAAGACAGCTGTCTTCTGGACACTGCCATTTTGAGTATGCAAAGGGGCCTAGTTCTTGTCCAGATAAATGCACCTGCTAATGAAGCTTGTGGGAGAATCATGCTTCTATAACTTAGGGGAAAATCAAATTCAGGGATGTGATATTGGCAAATCACCATGCTTATCATTTCCCTTGTAAAGGGCCAAAAATAATCCTTGGGAATCTGAAGGCTATATGCTCTGTTTCCAAAAGTTGAAAAATATTATCATTTGATTTTGCTTTTTATTTTGCATCTGAATCCTTTGGTTTTAGTGTTTATATTAAGGCCTTCCAGACCTGGACCATGTTTTCTCACAGAACTTGAAAACTTTGCTCACTCTGGGCGATATATATATATATATATATATATATATATATATATATATATATATATATATATATATATATAAAAGAATGATACTCTTAGGACAGCACCTAATTTACCCAGTTTATGCACAGTTTGTGCAAAACTACTTTGAATTATTTCAAGCATTTTTAAATTTTTTGTTTATTCGGGGTGCTAAAACAGCTTCAATCCAGCAGAAATTTGTCTATGTGCAATTTTAGGTGTGCAAATTGTATAGCTACAATTTTTGCTCATGATCATTTGTGCACCCAAATAATACAATTTACGAGGGCCTAGCATATCTTCATTTAATTTGTGTAACCAATGAGACTTTGTTTTGAAGAAGGTGCATAGTCAGATCACTTATACATACGAAAATGGGAAGAGAGAGACAATCTATCTAACACCCCTATTAGCATGGTTCTCTGTCTTCCACTTGTGGCTGGACCACATATAAATGCTATTGCCTGTGAGCAAATGGACCTAATGCTATAACTAAAGCTCAATAAGAGGCACTATTCGTCTGTGTATTTGTGTGTGTGTGAGAGAGAGTGTCTTCAGAAGGAAAAAAACCCAATAGCTTTATCACAAACAGCCTTTAACAGTGATTCATTGGAGCTTATGCAGAACATTTCAGTAGTAAACATCTTGAAGCAGCACTACCAGAATTTTAATGTTATTGTATAGCATGGTCATTTTCCAACCCCCCTCTGTTTCCTCAGGTGACCAAGCCATACTACCTTAGCACCTGGTCAGTCCCCAAGGCATTTTCCATCACATTTAGAAAGATGTCTAAAGAACACTGAAACACGCAGAGAAGACTATTTACATTACAGGCAGTCCCCGGGTTACGTACAAGATAGGGACTGTAGGTTTGTTCTTAAGTTGAATCTGTATGTAAGTCGGAACTGGCGTCCAGATTCAGCCGCTGCTGAAACTGATCAGTTTCAACAGTGGCTGAATCTGGATGCCAGTTCTGACTTACATACAGATTCAACTTAAGAACCCCAGGCATCCCCAAGTCAGCTGCTGCTGAAACTAATCAGTGGCTGATTCCAGGAAGCCCGGGGCAGGGGCTTCCTGTAGTCAGCCGCTGGTCAGTTTCAGCAGCGGCTGACTTGGGGACGCCTGGGGCAGAGCAGCTGGGGTGCTGCCGGGTTGGTCCAGTAGCGCCAAGGAGCGGTGCTGTGGGACCAACCGGCAGCGCCCCACCTGCTCTACCACAGGCCTGGGGCTTTGCTCCACGTCTCCCTGGTCTCCTGGGGGGGGGGGGCGCACTAGCTGCGTCCCCCCCCAGCAGACCAGGGAGACGCTGAGCAAAGCGGTGGAGGACCTGGGCGGGACCGCGGCGCTGATCTGGCTCCTCTCCCCCACCCCAGCAGACCAGGGAGACGCATAGCAGCTTTTCTCGCCCCGGAGGACGCGGGCAGCGGGACTGGACATCCCGCCGCTCCCGTCGTCCGGGGCGAGAAAATCCCCGTTCGTAACTGCGGATCCAACATAAGTCGGATCCGCGTAACTCGGGGACTGCCTGTATATGTCGGGCTCCTTATGCAACTTGCATGGGGAAAGTAAATCATGGGCACAACTGCTACTTAAATTTATTTTCTTGCTGCTGGAGCTCATGTATTTTAAAATTTGAGACTTCGGTCTAACAGTTGCCAAGAGAGATCTGAAATGAAGCTACTGCACACAGTGGTACTGGCTGAGACTACAGCTGGGAGTGGCTATGGTGCCCCGCTCACAGGCTCAGCAGCTGGTTCCCTGGGGCTGACAGTGGAGACTATGGGGCCAGCAGCCAGGACCCTCAGAGGCAGCAGGTCCTCAGGATGTGGGCCTGCTACTCAGGACCCTTGGGGCCTGCAGCAGAGCTCCCGGGCCTGCAACTGGGACCATGGGCTGCAGTGAATCCCCACGCAGCTTGGATCTCAGTGCCGATAACAAAATCTGCAGGGCTGGTGGCCAAGATCCCTGGCAGCAGTGTGGCTCCCAGGTGTAGGCTGGTGACTGGGATGCTGCAAAATCTGAGTGCTGAGTGCTGCAGCATTGCCACACTCCTACTTCCTTTGCTTTATAAGCTTGCCAGAGGCTTTCACCAAAAATCAGGGGAGACCAAACTTGGTTGAGCAGAAAAAAAAAGGAGACAAAAGTTGTTGAGCAAAAAAAAAAAACAAAAAAAGGGAGAATAAAAAAAGGTCGCTGACACAGCAGGGAAAGAATTTTTTTTTTTTTTTTACCAGACGTGCCAGAAATAACAGACTGTCCAGGCGAAAACTGGACACCTGGCAACCCTACTTGCTTATGACTGCACATGAAAACCAGAGAACAAAGATAAGATTTGGGGAAAGAGGAGAGGCTGGATTTAAAGCTGGAATTAATATCCAGTCAGCATTGCTGTAGGTCTACCTCCATCCCACCTTTATTACTACTGCAACTGCTCAGCTGACCAGTTTAAAATCTCCTTATCCTAAAAATATCTCATCTTCTTTTTGCACCTGCTCCCTCATGTCTCTCTTCTTTCAATTACCCTCTCACTTTAGTTCCCCATTTTTTACCTTCAGAATTCTTTCCCACCATTCCTCACTCTCCACTTCACCTCCAATGAGAGACCCCACAAGAAACCAACCTCTATAAAGCTATGCCCTGATTTAAAAAAAGTGGGGTTCAGCATGATGATCATCATAATCCCTTGTGGTCTTAAAATCTAGGAAACGTGGGCCTCATAAAACCACAAAGTGGAAGAAAGGCAGAAGCAAGACATATTTTTTATTGCCTGGCCAGGTTGTACATGTGTATGAACAGCTTAGCGAGGCTGGCACAACAGATTGTGGCCAAGGCCTGGGGAGTGGAAAGAGGTGCCACAATTACTCTACTATTGCTTTGGCATGGAACTCCAGCTTTGTTGAAGCAGCCCTGGGGGCAGCCAAACAAAAATATCTTGTTATTTTTTTTATTAAGTGTTATAAAAACCCAGCACCTGCCCCCAGTTCTGCTGTGCTAGGGTTTCTCTAATTAAAGTTCATTAGCAACCTACCAGTAGGGTTAATAACTTTGCCAATGTCCATGTGTTGCTCCTGACATCTGCCATCCTACAGATTTAAGAGTTGCATCATCTGTCCAAGCCCATTCAATAATCAACAGTGCTAGTGGACTCTGACCTACTCCTGGCAGACAGACTGCATGCTTGAAAGAGTAACAGCAACTACTAGATCTTATGTAGGTAGCACAGTCACAAAATGTGCATGTACGTTGTCTAACGGCAATATACTAATGAAAATATATTTCATGTTTATAGTTGATATTTTGAGTCTTAGTTCCTTGTGTTTGTCAGTTACCATACAGCCCTGTGATGGGGGTGAAGTCCACATCAGAAGTAAGAAAGGAACAAATTAGGAACATTTACTTCACCTGGGTGGTATCAGTTATACAATTAGCCAGGGATGCCCTATGCACAGGACTAAACTGTTCAAGATAATCAAGAACAAATCAGACTGTGAAGAAGTTAAAAAAGATCTCACCAAACTGAGTAATTGGGCAACCATATGGCAAATGAAATTTAAAGTAATGTACATTGGAAAAAATAAACCCAACTATACATACAATATGATGGGATCTAATTTAGCTACAACTAATCAGGAAAGAGGTTTTGGAGTAATTGTGGATAGTTCTCTGAAAGCGACCACGCAGTGTGCAGCGGCAGTCAAAAAAGCAAATAGGATGCTAGGAATTATTAAAAAAGGGATAGAAAATAAGATGAAGAATATCTTACTGCCCCTATATAAAACTACAGTACGCCCACATCTTAAATGTGGTCTCCTCACCTAAAAAAATACATTTTGGCATTAGAAAAGGTTCAGAAATGATTAGAGGTTTAGAACGGGTCCCATATGAGGAGAGGCTAAAGAGACTGAGACTTCTTAGTTTAGAAAAGAGGAGACTGAGGGGGGATATGATAGAGGTATATAAAATCATGAGTGGTTTGGAGAGGGTGAATAAAGAAAAGTTGTTTACTTGTTTCCATAATATAAGAACTAGAGGACACCAAATTAAATTAATGGGTAGCAGGTTTAAAACTAATAAAAGAAAGTTCTTCTAGTCAACCTGTGGAACTCCTTGCCAGAGGAGGTTGTGAAGGCTAGGATTATAATAGAGTTTTAAAAAGAGCTAGGTAAATTCATAGAGGTTAGGTCCATAAAAAGCTATTAGCCAAGGGGTAAGGAATGGTGCCCTTGGCCTCTGTTTGTCAGAGGCTGGAGAAGGATGGCAAGAGACAAATTGCTTGATCATTGTATTTGGTCCACCCCCTTTGGGGCTCCTAGAATAGGCCACTGTCAGCAGACAGGATACTGGGCTAGATGGACCTTTGGTCTGACCCAGTATGGCCATTCTTATGTTCCTAGGTTGCTGTTTGCCCCGATTGTACTTGTTCTGGCAGTGTGAAAGTGGTCTCATTGCATCTGATAGTCAGGCTCTTTGAATCTTTTCTCTAGTTTGCCACAGGTAGCATCTGAGAGAGATTGTCCAGTACCTTCTCCCTTCTTCATTTGAAGAGTGACTGTATGTATGTTCATATATCAAATGAGAGCTCTGGAAAGCTCTTAGTGACATCAGGACTTGAAGATGAGAATAATTTGATAGAGGTATTTTTGTAGACAATGTGAGAAGAGAGAGACCAGAAGAAGTACTGTATTGTGTTTCTCAATTCCTCTGTTATTTACACTAGCAAAGATGCCAAGAAACTCAATGAAGTGTCAGTGAGTGCAGTAAACAGGGCTTAGTGGGATGTACAGTGGTGTAATTGAGTAGAATTTGGTCCAAAATATTTGTGTACTGCTTAAGAATGTGCTTTGAACTCTGAGTTTATCCAGGGTTTAATCCTTGCTTTAATCTGAGAAAATAATTGGATGGCTAATGTTGCCTCGCAGCTATTATGAAGCAATGGTGGCTAGATGGCTTTAATCAGGTTTTAGAGAACAGGCAGTCCCCGAGTTACGCGGATCCGACTTATGTCGGATCCGCAGTTACGAATGGGGATTTTCTCGCCCCGGAGGACTGGAGCGGCGGGACGCCTGGTCCCGCCGCCCGCCTCCTCCAGGGCGAGAAAAGCTGCTCCCCATCTCCCTGGTCTGCTGGGGGAGCCAGCAGACTAGGGAGACGGGGAGCAAAGCGGCGGAGGACCCGGGGCCGGACCCGCGGCCGCTTCCAGATCAGCTGGAAGCGCCGCGGGTCCGGCCGGGTCCTCCGCGGCTTTGCTCCGCGTCTCCCTGGTCTGCGCGGGGGGGGGGGGACGCAGCTAGTGCCCCCCCCAGCAGACCAGGGAGACATGGAGCAAAGCCCCGGGCCTGTGGTAGAGCAGGTGGGGCGCTGCCGGTTGGTCCCGCAGCACCACTCCTTGGCACCAATCCAGCAGCACCCGAGCTGCTCTGCCCCAGGCATCCCCAAGTTAGCCGCTGCTGAAACTGACCAGCGGCTGACTACAGGAAGCCCGAGGCAGAGTTGCTCTGCCCTGGGCTTCCTGAAATCAGCTGCTGATCAGTTTCAGCAGCAGCTGACTTGGAGACGCCTGGGGTTCTTAAGTTGAATCTGTATGTAAGTCAGAACTGGTGTCCAGATTCAGCCGCTGTTGAAACTGATCAGTTTCAGCAGCGGCTGAATCTGGATGCCAGTTCCGACTTACATACAGATTCAACTTAAGAACAAACCTACAGTCCCTATCTTGTACGTAACCCAGGGACTGCCTGTATTTTTAACACCCATAGGTGGAGCTCCAAACTCATCTTCTACTTGTGCACAGCATAAGGACCAGTAGAAAAGAAATCCATATCTAAATAAAGTATCCAAATTGTAAAATTTTACAGAAGAAACTGCTTAAAATTTTATAACAGAATGCTTTCAGTATGAGAAATAATGAGAACTGTTAGCAGTTTTATAGTTAGAAAATCATGTTGTTTATTTCCTTTAGCCACTCAATCTTATCAGTAGAAGCAATTTCCTTCTTTTCAAGCACCTTATTTAGCCTTATAAAATTTTAAATCTGACTTAGGATAAAGATATAATAGATATTTTCTTTTTTAATAGTTGATATAGAATAAATGTTTAGCATCTTCCACATGCTGCTATTTCTTACTTCCTACTAAAGGAACTGTACAGGATGTGGCTTAATTTTAAAATTGTTCTGTCTACATTTTTTAGATTAGTCACTTTCTTTTGTGCTGTGAAAGATTAGGGGTCTAGCTGCTATAAAAGCCTTGATTGTGACACAGAGTCCAGCATGGCACAAGGATTAATTGCAGAGCCAGCATTCTCTCAACTGTCGTGAAAACTACTGTAGCCTTAGCCTGCAAGTCCAAATAAAGTCTTGTGAGGAGAGGTAATACATTTACATTACTGGCTGGCTATTGCTCATCTCTCTTCAATTGAGCCCACCTGATTATGCATTTGTGTTGTTTGGAAGATTTAGAATATTATCACTTTGAGCCTCAGACCACTGAGTTTGTTCCATAAAATAGGATTGTACAGGTGAGTGCTCTATTGCACGTGACAGATACTTAGTGAACACTTTTTTATCCCCTATTTTTGTCATACTTAATCAGAGGAGAATAAGAAGATTTCTCTGCCTAGTGGATGTGCGCAGCAAAGCTATGATTTTACATCACGTGCTTTAAAAATGACACAATTGTTTCCCCAAATATAGAGAAACAAATAATGTAGCTTCCTCCTTCCATCCCCTTTTCTCTTCTTCCTCCTCCCCAAAATAGCTTAATGTGTGCTTGGAAAAATGCAGATGAATAATTCACAATGTTCATAAAAGGAAAGTGATGAGACACCTCAGAGATTAAAGTCGACGATTCAGGTAAAGTCCAAAAAGATACATTGGTGGTGGCTTCCTCATATTGAAGTCTAGAGATCCTGCAATTCCTATAGTGCAGAGATCTTTAGAAACCAATTTGCATTGGAAAAACAAAGGTTTTGTTTTTTTTCTTAAGGTTAAACACAAAATATATTTTCAGGCAATTAAGTAGGAAGGTACAGTGGCAAGTGTGTTGGTATAGTCTACTAAAGACTGAATTAAGACAATAAAATACATTTCACAAGCAGTGCGTTTATTTTTAATTCTTTACACCAATACTCTCACATTATGGTGGTGCGTTTTCTCATCCATCCGTAGTTTCAGCTGGATTGTAGAATAACTTCTGGGGCTGGAATACAGATCTGATGGCCACAGAATGTACTGCCCATTAGGACCCACAATATGACAAGGGCCACTGTGAGAATAATGAGATTAAAGATAAAAAGGGATGCAGGGAAAGGCAGCAGTGCCAAGGACTAGGATAGCTGAAACAGAAGAGGACTTTGGAAACTGACTTGAAGTTTCATGAGGTCTGACATGGCAGGAGGGAGAAACTGAATACTAGTGATTTTTCTGCTATACAAATTTTCTGACGTAACCTAAAAGAGAGGTCATTTTGATCCGTGACTTGCATATATTATGTGTATTGGACATTTGGACAATAAGCAATAATGACACTAAGGGTATGTCTACACTACAGCATTATTTCAAAATATCTTAATTTCAAAATATCTTAATTTTGAAATAGTTAATTTGAAATAAGTTATTTTGAAATAATGCATCTACACACAAAATGTATTTTGAAATAGCATTTTGCTATTTTGAAATAGTGTGTCCACACTGAGTGGATGCTGAATCGCATTTAAGGCTGGCCGGAACCAGGTCCGGCAGGGCATCAGGTCAGGAGTTACTTTGTGTGGCTGCTGCCTGAGGCTATCTGAGGCCTGTGCTTAAAAGGACCTCCCCTGGACAGCCGGTTCTCAGCTTTCCTTGCTTGCTTGCCTACCTCGATGAGGGACAGCAAAGCATTTTGTCTCTGTGTGCTCTGGTTGCCCTCACTCGGGACACCACAGCACTCTGCAACATGGAGCCAGAGCTGCCCCTGGGCACTGTGGTGCTTCTTGTGGATACGTTGCTGCAAACCTGGCTGAACTTTCTGCAGGCTTCCATCCGGGAGGTCCATCGGGGGGCTGTCAGTATCCAGGAGGCCCTGCAGGAGAGTTTCCACCCTGAGGAGCACTAAGAGCCTCCCACTGGGGGCTTCTGCCTCATTCCTCCCTCACATCCTTCCACTTACCCCTCCCTAACCCCACTTCCTGATGTCAAATAAAATACATGTATTTTCATAAACACAAACTCTCTTTATTTAACAAAACTGGGGGGGGGGGGGGGGGGGGGGGGGGGGGGGGGGGGGGGGGGGGGGGGGGGGGGGGGGGGGGGGGGGGGGGGGGGGGGGGGGGGGGGGGGGGGGGGGGGGGAATGAAACTCTAGTGAGGCTGGGGAAAGGAGATGGGAGAAGAGAGGGTGGGAGAGGGGAGGGGGAAACCTGGGTGGAGGGAGCTGGAAATGGGAAGCAAGGGGAAGAAGGGGGAGGGGAAGCTCAGGGCTCAGGGTTGTGGGTCTCAATGGACCAACTTAATTTTCATGCAAACCTGCTCCTGCGTTTGCATATGGCCTTTGGTGGCCAGGCTGGCAGCTATCCTGCCATAGACGGCCACATTCCTCCATCTGCTGTGGAGATCATGGATGTTAGGGGCATCCCCCCCGTAAACCTGAATAAGGTCCATGATCTCCACCCTGGACCAGGAAGGCGCCTGTCTTCTCCAGGCCCTGGCAGGCTCCTGGGAGTTGGCAGACTGCTCCTGGGGAGCATTAGAGGGCTGGCTGCCAGTGGCTTGCTGGCTCATGTTTTGGGGCCACTGGGTCAGGGGCAGTGACTGCGGGCTCTGGGCTGGCAGGCTTGGAGCTGGCACAGGCACTGTGGCCAGAGTCAACCCCGTTAAGAGCTCTGGGGAGGAGGGAGGGAGAGGAGTGTTTTTGGTTGGGTCTGGAGTGGCCACCAGGGAAACCTGGAAAGGATGGAGGCCCCCTATTTTGATATAAGTGTCTATACAGCACTTATTTCGAAATAGCTAGTTCGAATTTGGTGTTATTCCTCATAGAATGAGGTTTACTAAATTCAAAATAAGCACTCTGCTATTTTGAATTAATTTCAAAATAGCCGTTTGGCTGTGTAGATGCTAGTAAAGTTATTTCGAAATAACTTTGCGGTGTAGACATACTCGAAGGGAGTCATTAGAGTTGATCATCACAGTGAAATTGTGTTTGATAGGAGACTTTAAATCATACTTTTTGGATCTTCAAAATTATTCACTTTAGAAGCAGAGCAAGGTCATCTGCCACATGTCCTTACTAGCTACACTTATTGCACCATACATTAAAAAGCATACTATTGTCATGCGCTAGGTAGCAATAAAAACTATCATGTAACAACAGGTGGGGATAAACTTTTAAAAGATGTAAAATGGCAGGACTAAAGAAGCAGAGCTAAAGATGATATAGAATGAGTCTTTCCAGTGTTTTGATGTCTAATATTTTTGATCTAAACTTGTTCTAATGAGGCTGTTTTAGTTTAATGCATATATTTATAACCATAACCCTGCCTTAATGTAATTTTTGCATGGTAATTGGGAAATACACACATTTACCTTCTTAATGTGATAGAATTGTGCACAGTATAATCTAGGGCTGTTTGCCAGATTCAGGCGGATGAGCTATGACAGCTAAAGAGTCAGACTGCTATACAGCTAGGGGCTAGACTTTACAATGAACTCAACATTCAATAGTTCACATATAAGCATCTACATAAGCAGGGCTCAATAAATAATACAAGCTACTCGCCCGTGGTGAGTAGATTGTATCCCGGAAGAGCCGGGTTCGGGCGATTTGCGCATGCGCAGATCACCGGACAGCGCAGCTGGCGAGCTGGGCTCACCGCAGTTCAGCGAGCCCTGTACACAAGTATCCACATTTCCCATGGAAGCTGACTGCCTCTGAGTTCTGTAGCAAATCTAGTCCTAGATTAATAGATCCTCATTCTCCACTGCATTGTACTTTGGGTTGCAAAGTACAGTGATCTTACTCCACCAAGCTGTCCTTATCAATATGCAGATTATGCAGCTTTGTAAGGCACCCAAAATTTGGGGCATCACTGGGTCTTAATGTCCATCCAAAAGATATTTGTAGAGAGGATAAAGTTAACTTAAAAGTGAAAAAGCCTGTCAGACCTATTAGCAGAACAACAAGCACGTGAAAGAACCATTCACATGATAACAAAGCCATTTAACAGGCATTTGCCAATCCCAGGTGTATAATGTCAGTTTTTTAATTTAGTGTTAGTTAACAGGACCTTAGTTTAATTTTTTTTAAATGTGTCATTAGTGTGTTGCTAAAGATTATAAAATCATGTCTCTAAAAATCATCCCCCATTTGCCTTCAGGCACAGGGGCAACAGTTTAATAGCTCTGTTTAGCGCCCCATAAATCTTAAGGATGGCCCTGCTATCAGCTTTGTGGTGTTTTACACCCTCTTTTCCATAATTTATCCTGGGTACAAATGAGGGTACAAAATACAATGCAATGGATAATCAGGCTCATGGAACTGTCTGCTAAGACATGACACTCCTAGTTTTATATTACCCCCTAGAGACTGATGTCTGGTTCCAAAGTTTTTTGACACTTTGCAGAATAGATGAACTAATATAGAGATTGGATTATCTGTGAAAATATAATATCAGTGTTCTGGAACTCTTGCGCAAATTAAAAATTTAAGGAAATCCTGAAAAAAATGTAACTTCTAATGAGATGTGTCAAGAGTATATTGAATATATTCTAGTTCCTGACATGAATCAGTTCTTCCTGTATTCTCATTGGGAATTTATACTTAAATTCAGAATATGCATTAGTTATCTGCACTGCAGATATGAGATCTTCATTTCAGATTTTACCTTTGCTCAAAAAAGCAGTAACAAAACTGGAAGTTCTGTGCATAGCCAGTTAGTCATTTTGAACTGCTTACATCTAAGTTCAATAAAGTGGTATTTTAGAGGTATTCTAAGATTACAGATTAAAGTGAGTTTGAGGATTATTAGTCATAGTGAAATAACAAAAAGTGATGTTTTGTGTCAGTTTAACCTTTAATAAGTAAAAGCATGGCACATTAATATTGATTTTGGACCAGGTAAATTTCTATTACTGATGTGATGTGTTTTCAATAGCATACTTCATTTTAGTTATTGTTTGTGTCAATTTGTTTTAGTATTTATTTTATTTATGCATTTTAGTGTGCTTGGCTAATAGCATTGCCATACAACAAAAGAGTAAATACAATAATAGAAAAACAATTCAGGGCCTGATCCAAAACCTGTTGAAGTCAATGGAAAGACTCCAAAAAGAAGGGGAAAAACCCATTATGTATAAAAACTTAAGCACACACAGTCGCTTTGTGTCAGTTGAGGAAATGAACTTTCTTTTGTGGAAAAATCCTATAAAATTTATCATATAATTGTTCATTTGTATGGAATTGTAAATCCTATAGAATTCTGTAGCAAGGATATTTTAGTCACTATTAAATTCTACTGCCTAGAAAATAACTTCTAAAGGCCCCTATTAGTCTGAGTGCTATTAAATTCTATGATACTTCCATCCGTGGTAAGTTTAACAAGAGGTGATTGGTGTTTCTACTGATATTTTCATGATTGTTTCCTAATGACAAAGGTAATTAGCACTAAGGCATGTTAATGGTTGCATGTCATCAGAAAATAATGTCTTCATTAATGCATAGCTGTACTCTGTCTGAAATAAATTTCATTTGAGCTGTCAGTGGAGTAAATGCCTAAGTTTCCATTCCCATGTAAACTGTCGTCTGCTCAAGTTTATTAACTGCATAAAACGCAGTCCTACATGTGTAACGGTGATGCCAGTTTACCCATTCTTTTGGAGGCCAGTCCTGTATTCTGTGTGCAAATGAAACTCTCATTGATACCAATTTTTATTTTGAGAACCCTCTACCCATTGTGTTAAAGTGAGATGGGGCTGAGCAAGGAGCCCATAACCATAGCCCATAACCTCTGCAGATACTTATAGACTGTAATCAAGTAATCTCTTGTTCTTCTCTTTATTAAGCTAAATAGATTGAGCTCTTTGGGGGTGTCTACACTACAATATAAAGCCAGGGTTCCAACTCAAGCTCAGTTCTAACCCTCATGCTGTCTACACACAAAGGGTATGTCTACACTACCACCCTAGTTCGAACTAGGCAGGACTGTGGATGAGGAGATGGAGGATGAAGAAGACGAGGCCAGCATGGACATGTTGCCCACCAGTCAGGAAGTCATCCTGTCCCTACAGCCAGTATCCCCCTCCCAGGATGTCACCCAGGGTTTGGACAAAGCTGAGTAAGGCCCATCAGGTGAGTTCCATTACTTTCACCAGCCACGTGTGTGTGTGTGTGGTAGTGGTGGTGGGGGGGGAATGCACACTTCTTGCTTGGCCTTCTTGGCCTGGGGACTGCACAGCAGCATGTATATATGGGTGCACATGGAGCACAACCCTAAGCAGACAGCCACATGAGGCTGCCACAAAGGAACTTTTCGCTCCTGCTCACAGGCTTTCTAGAGAGGCTTGCATTACTCCTGACCCCGTGGTGGGACACCTTCAACCACAAGCCACCACTACGGAGGACGGGGTCATGGACACACACACAACAGTGCCGCACATGGCACACAGTCATGCCTGCACCCCCGGGCGACA
Organism: Pelodiscus sinensis; assembly: GCF_052426305.1. Lineage (NCBI taxonomy): Eukaryota > Metazoa > Chordata > Testudines > Trionychidae > Pelodiscus > Pelodiscus sinensis. The sequence goes on from NC_143053.1 coordinate 155,745,888, forward strand.
TCCGCTCCCGGTCAAGTGCAGTGAGGACCAGAAAGTCCCAGATAAGAGAAAGGTTCATCCTCCATATATGTGCTTTTTTGAAAAAGCATTTGCTAGTCTAAAGAGAAAACAACAATGACCATACTGGGTCTGACCAGTCCAGTATCCTGTCTTCTGACAGTAGCCAGTGCCAGATGCCCCAGAGGGAATGAACAGAACAGGCAATCATCAAGTGACCCATCAAAATACTGGTTATGTAAACTTAAGAATTAACAGCAGACTTTCAGCTCAGAATTTATTTTTAAACATATTTCTTCTGCCAGAGAAACAGTTGGGTTAATTCCATATCATGCTCCTGATCCTATAAACACTTAACATCAACTTAACTATAAGCACAAGAGATGTCTCATTGACTTCAATGGGATTACTTATATGAAAAGACTGGCCAATGTTTGCAATATAAGAACCCACAGATGAACATTAAATAGCTCTCTGGAGATATTTAAGAACAGGTTAGATAGACATCTGTCAGGGATGGTGTAGATGGAGCTTGGTCCTGCCTTGAGGGCGGGGGGCTGGACTCGATGACCTCTTGAGGTCCCTTCCAGTCCTATTATTCTATGATTCTATGATTAATTATACCACTATTCTATGAACAAGGAAGCAAAACATGTAAGAGCCTTATATTTTAAATAAAAACTATAGAACTAGTTGTGCCTGCTTCAGTGTTCCCTGTAAGCTGAGCATGTGGTCAGCCACCAAGGAGAGATTCAGATGTAACCCAGTTGATTAGTAGAGCACCCACCGCCATTGGTGGTGCCCATAACAAAATTTATTCTGCACATGACTGCAAAAATTAGAGGGGTCATTGAGCTGCACAATTTTTGTTTTCTTTTTGCTCATTGCAGCACTAGGAATGCAAAGGGCTCTTGGAAGCCTACTAAACTTCAGAAGCCATGCCTACACTACAAAATTAAGTTGATTTAAATTATGTCAGCATACAGCCACTGCAGCTATCACATTGTATGGCTCCTTATGTCAATTATCAGAAGCACTCGCAACTGTACTGTGGAGCATTGGGGGACTGCTCCTGAAAGCCAGTAACAGTTGATGTAAGTAACACGGTGTCTGTCCTGACACAGCATGGACATAATTACATCATCTGTGGCTGTGTGCTGCTTGAGGAGGAAGTGTCATTAAGTTGGTGTAGAGAGGCACTTCCGTGAGAAGACAATTCCGCAGCTAGGTAAATGCATGGCCTACGTGAATGCACGATAGCTAGCATCTGACTAACCGTGTAGTGTAGGCCAGGCTAGAGTTACATAAGCACTGGTTGCCTGTGTGGGAAAAAGGGTGGGGGGAGGGGAGAAACCCTGCAGTGTTTAAGCAGCTCAGCACAACTGCAAGGGCCACCACAGAATCAGCCTTTTGTTGATGGCTTGCACAGCCTTTATGAGCCCCTAATTTATTCTCAGCACTTCTGCTCTTAGTGCCTGTAGTGACCTGAAACTCTATATAGGGCACGACTACACTACGCACTTATTTCAAAATAAGCTATTTGGAAATAAGAGCTCCTGAAATAGCTACTTCAAAATAGTGCGGCCACACTACAAATCCCCCTCAAAATAACGTAGGTCTATATTGAAATAGCGCATCCACACTCATTGGACACTCATCGGCTTTGGTGAGGCCGCATCTGGAGTATTGTGTCCAGTTCTGGACCCCCCCCCCCCACTACAAAAAGGATGTGGACGCATTGGAGAGGGTCCAGCGGAGGGCAACCAAAATGATTAGGGGGCTGGAGTATATGACTTATGAGGAGAGGCTGAGGGACTTGGGTCTGTTTAGTCTGCAGAAGCGAAGAGTGAGGGGGGATTTGATAGCAGCCTTCAACTTCCTGAAGGGAGGTTCCAAAGAGGATGGAGAGAGGCTGTTCTCAGTAGTGACGGATGGCAGAACAAGGAACAATGGTCTCAAGCTGTGGTGGGAGAGGTCCAGGTTGGATATTAGAAAAAACTATTTCACTAGGAGGGTGGTGAAGCACTGGAATGGGTTACCTAGGGAAGTAGTGGAGTCTCCATCCCTAGAGGTGTTTAAGTCTCGGCTTGACAAAGCCCTGGCCGGGTTGATTTAGTTGGAATTGGTCCTGCCTAGAGCAGGGGGCTGGACTTGATGGCCTTCTGAGGTCTCTTCCAGCTCTATGATTCTATGACACAGAATTTCAACAAGGCCCCCCAGAAGCACTCCAGGCAGGACATCCGTACAGCAGTCACTTCCTGTAGCTGCTGGCTGAGGGTAGCTGAGGGTTGAGATTAAAGAGACTCCGCTCACAGTCGCATGTCACTTTCTTCACCTTTGTCTAGCTCCTTGAGGGACAGCAAAGCCTTTTCACTGCATGCTCTGGTTGCCCTTGCGGATGCCACAGCGCTCCAACCATGGAGTCGGATCTGCTGCAGAGCACTTGCCGGCTCTAAGACCTGCTGCCACACCTTCTAATGCAGTTACTGCAGGCTTCCCACATGGCACTGCAGAACCAGGACCCACAGCTAACTGTGGGGAACCTCCTCACCTGTCTCCTTGTGCTGCTCATGTAGCACAAGGCCTCCTATCCTCCTTTGCACACAGGGCCGCATTATGACTTTTGTGGGCCCTAGGCACTTTTGCCTTCGTGGGCCCCTTCCTCCATAAAATTTTTTTTTAAATTATTTTTTATATAACTTTAAATACTTCAACATTTTTTTTCTGTTTTAGGCAAAATTTAATAGATTTTCATGGGCCCTAAAAGTTTCATTTTTTTCTGATGAGAGAAAAGAATTAAAACATTTTCTTTGACCCTGAATGTTCATTTTTTTTCTTCTGATTTTAAAAGAAATTAACACATTTTCGTGGGCCCCTAAAAGTATCGTGGGCCCTAGACACTGTGCCTACAGTGCCTAATGGATAAGTCGGCCCTGCCTGCAAACCATACACCATCTCTTCTGGCACCAGGACACCAGTTTCACATGCAGAAAGACATCTATCTGGAGCTGTGTGAGTGGCTCTCCCCTGCCCTCAGGCGACAGGACATCCACATGCAACCCAACAGCCCCCTCCAGAAGCAGATCACCATGTGTGTGCCTTACAGAAACAGAACAGGAATGCTTTAATGATGTGGTTCTGTCTTCTGTCCTTTGTACACTTTTCTGAGGCTGCATCCCTTCTTATTCCTTCAAAATTGAGTGAGTGAGTCCAACAGATGGAAAAGCTTGCCAGCAACAACATAGAGGTGTGAAGCACCATCACATATTTTTCCAAGCAGGAGCATCTGTTGTGTTGGCTAGTTCCCCTGAGAGTTAGATGAAGAGCTGTTAAGTTGCCTCTCCCTCTGGTTTTAAGGTTATGCAACTGAAAGCTAGGATTTGTTCTTCTGGATCCTGTATTATGTTCCTTTGACTAACCCTTCATGAGGAAGTAAAAAGAACAGTTTAAAACATCCATATGTCTTTGATTTTTGTGTGTGTTAACATTACTTGGCACTTCATAAATGTTTGTGCTGGTATTTTCACATGACTATTTTTAAATATGTGTACATTATCATTACACCATTAAAAAGAGCTCATTCACTGTCCCTTAATTAGCACTTTATTGTAAAGAGCTTTGAACATCTAAAAGTCCTATATTGATGTTAGTTATTATTGTTAGTGTTGAGATTCAGTAAATAGCTAGTATACAAGAATCTTGTGTTTCTGATAAAGTTTGGAAAAAAATTATGCCTATGTTAATCCTTCACAAATCTAGTCCACTGACTTCCAGTAATGTATAATTAGAGCTGGGTGAAATATTCAAAGCAAATTATTTCCCCCCTGACAACCTTTATGGATTTTTGTTTGCAATACTTCTGTGAAAGTTCCACATTTTTGCACTTTCTGACAAGGAGAAATAAAGTGAATATTTGAGAACAGCAACATTCCTGCAAGCAGGAGGAAGGGCCTCCCAGGAGGAATGAAGACAAGACTTTGAGCACAGAACTCCAAATCTTATTTCCACCTCTGCTCTGAAATGGCCTTCATACATTATGCTTAATAGCACTTTATTGGCTAAGTTTCCAAGCCCTTCCATTCAACTTCGTTACATTTGTTTGGATGTAGCATGTTTACATTTGATTTCCACATCTGACGAATTTCAAAACATAAGTGAATTTCTCTGAAGGAGTGGAAATGAGGGATAGGTGGAGCCCTTGCAATCTCTTTAGCAGAAACAAAAATCAAGCACTTCTGTAATGGTCTATAGATGAAAGAAGTTGATGGCACTTGATACCTTCACATATAACAATATCTCATCCCATCTTTTCTTATCCTCCCAATAGTGTTTAACTTATTGACACTCTATGGGCATGTTCACAGTGGAGTTAACCCAGATTCCTATCTGGGATTTTGCCCAGCCCTCTGCAGACCATCCAGAAAAACCTTTGACTTTTGGAAGTGCTTTGATCTGGGTAGGGGTGCATATTGTGTTCTTATGTAAGTCATGCTTGAACCCACTCACCTTGGGGGGAGGGGAGAATCACTCAATTATTAGTACTTCTCACAATTGGCACTTCCATAATGGCACTTCCCATAATTCCTCCAAGTAGAGGGACAGATTCTTTCTCTCTTGACACAATTGACCGGGAAAAGAGTCCTGAAGTTTCTCAGCATAAGGAACCATGGAATATGGCATGAGGAACTTACTAGGCTTTCCAGTGGGGACATTCACATCAGGATTGAACACTTTTTACACAGATGCTCAGATGTGGGTGCCAGTTACCCAAGTCCACTGCACAGTGGAGGCATTCCCTGAATGACTTATCTCCCAGACAGAAATAGGAGAAATTTCACTGGAGAAATTGAAAGGATGTGAGCTGTATAGATAGAGCCCCTGGCATAGGAAGGAGCACCTGAGAATAGGCATGATTAGGGAGAAAGAAAAATGGGGGACAATGGTATAGTGGGAGGGCGATAAGGGGAGAGGCCGCAAATATGGCAGAGAGGAAACTGTGGGGCCTCTGCCATGATGGGTAATGGAAAATGGGGCGCATGGGGGAAATGAAGGGGCACACAGAGCTCCTATAATTCTGAGGCAGATTTTTCATTCAAAATTTCTTGCAGGAAAAAAGTCAGTTAACAGCAAGGGAAAGTTGGCCTTTCTGTCTCATTTTCCCCACCTGAGCAATAGGGATGCATTTACCTACAAGTGATAGTTGATTAAGTTTTGAATATTTTCAGGTTTCACTTCTAGTAAACATTGTTAGCCCTTTGTACAGCTAGGGAGACTGAGACCCATAGCGATGAAATTTGTGGATTGGCCATATACTCTATTGAAGTAGAAAACCTGTATCTGATTGTCTATTTCCCCATGTGTGCAATGGTGATAATAATATTTACCTACTTCACAGGGGAATTGTGACACCTAATTATGTTTTAGAGTGCATCTACACAGCAGTGTTATTTCAGAATAATGGCTGTTATTCCAAAATAACAATGCGAGCATCTACACAGCTATTCCATTATTTTGAAATATATTTGAAATAATGGACGTCTTATTCCAACTTCTGTAAACCTCACTCCACGAGGAATAACGGCCATTCTGAACTAGCTCTTTCGAAATAGCAGTGGTGTGGAGGCTCCCCTGCTGCTGTTTTGAAATAGCTCCTCCCTAGGACCATCCAGAGTAATTACTCCCCAGTGCTTCCTGTGGCTCTAAATTGAGGTGGCACGTCCACATTATGGAAGCCTGACTCAGATTAATTTCAAGGGTTCCCTTTAGTGTAGATGCGCTATTTTAAAATAAGCTATTTGGGCCTATTTCTCCTGGACTAGCTTATTCCGAAATAAATGTGCAGTATAGACGTTCCCTTAGAGGCAAAACATCATTAAGCTAAAAGGAGCAGAGTCATAGTAGAATTGAAGAATGGTGGGATTGCACCACTGTATTCATTGCCCTATGTCACATAGCCATCTTGGCAACTGCCATGACAGTAAGTTTATTTCTGTATCCAAACAGAAGGGGCTAGGAGAACAGAGATGTTTTTTGTGAAGCAGAGAGTAATTTTAGGGGTAACACTTGCTTTTGCTTATCGGCTAAGATTCTTGTTCAGTATTGGGAGAAAGTCTCTCTTCATGCGTCATCAGCATAATATGGAACCTGCTACTCTGCTATTCTCCTTAAAAAATTGCAGTGTTGCTGTTGGTTAAACTTCTGCATGAAAAAGGCTTGTTGGGTTGAGAGTTGTATGAATTCTGATGAGCATTTTTTCATGAATTTCATGCAGCTCTAACACTGCAAAATATTGTCTCTTTGGCTTACTGACTAATTTGGCAATTGAATAGATTGTGATTTTCCTTTAGAGTATAGTTAGTAGGCCCATTAGTTCATTTATAGACCATTCCTGTACTCATTGAAATCAATGGAAAAACTCCCATTGTCTTCAATGGGAAAAAGATTGCTCCCCTAAAGGGTATTTTGGACAAGAGAAATGGTTTGCCACCTAAAACAAAAGAGCCGCATTGCATATGAAATTTTCTCCTGAATGTCCAGAAAAATGACAGTGAAAACAAAGGAACGTATGAGAAAAACAAGGTTTTGAATCAGAATGAGGAGAGGCATAAATGGGTCTCAAAAACTAAAAATCTTTTCTACAATAAATGAACTGACCTTAATTTCCCCCTCCAGAATTTCAAAATTCTCCTCCCCTTTCTGTTTCTATTATATCTAAAGTGAAAGACAGAGAAAAATTGCCTTTTGGATTGCATCAGTTATGTCATTTGAAAGATTTCTTTCTTTTGACAGAAACAAAGCAATCTTTATAACCATCATGTACTGCTGTGTTGTTGTTGCTTAAGTTCTCCATATAGCAAAGACTGACTAAATGGTTCATGAAAAGCTGTCTTCCAATTAAAAGCATATCACTTCAGTAATTCTTAATTGTTCACTGGCATTTGGGCTGCATTTAACTCCGTTGTTACATATGGACTGAACAAACAGAACAGTTTGTAGTTCTTACTGAAATCAACCAAGTTTTTTTTAAGGTCCTATTAAGTAAATGCTAAAATATTCACATCTTTTATCCTTTCTTTGCTAGGCTTGCTAGGATTTTTTTTATTTCTAGTAGAGCAGATTACATACTTAATGGAGAAGTTTGTGAATCTGGGGAAGGAAACCACTAAAGGCTTGTCTATACCAGCTATTTTGGAGTACTTTGAAAGTGGATTAAACTAATTTGGTAGAAGACATTTTTATTTCAGAATAAGTGTGGACTTGTTCCATGATAGCGATCCTACTTTCAATTCATACCTTACACTATTTTGGAATAATTTTCATGTATAAACAAGCCTTAAGACAACTTATTTTATCTTCTCTACTACTTTACTTTGATCTTTTCAGAAATATAAAAGTGTAGACTGGAGTTGCTCAAATTATTCATTCCAAACAGTTTATCTGCTGGATTTATGTTTCATTTGCACAAGAAAGAAAGAAAGAAAGAAAGAAAGAAAGAAAGAAAGAAAGAAAACTATTTGGCAATGTGTCTAGATTGCAGATTTAAAAATAGCTGGCTTTCTTCCTGCCTGAGGGAGAAAGATACAACTCAGAATGACTGACTGTTGACTTCACAAGTCATCTGTCTTGTCACATTCACACAAAATAATTGTATGAATGTATGAGACTACCCACACTTCTAATTGTGAAGGTTATGGATAGATCTTTCTCTAGTTCCTTTAATTGTCCAAGATGCAGAGTTCTAATGAGGAAGTAGGCATCTGGTGTTTATTTTTCCCAAGCCATGTTCCCCTATTGATTTTAAATATAAATGCAAAACACATGAGTTGAATCCATGGGTCTCAGTTTTATGTTACACTGCTATTTTATATTGCACTACCACTTTTCAGTGCTAAATACACAATCATTTAAGGTGGCTAGGCAACCGAGCATGGATATATTTCTTTAAAACAGGTATTTTATTGTTTTTTATGTAAAATACCAACACATAATGAAAGAAACCTTTTATACATGTGTAGATAACATGGAAATACCATATAAATAATAACATTTGATGTTCATTTTTTGTAAAACCTGGGAAAAAACAAAAACAACTCTCCTGCACCTGTAGAGATCATTCAAGGTATCAAATATTAAAGTGACTAAATAGCTGCTGAAAGAAGAAAATCTGAGAGGGGGGTAGCACGTGTAATTGAAGGAGGCCTGTCTATAATTCTGCATTAATATCTTTAATTTTTGTTAATCTTTTAATTAAACGCAAATTATGTAAAGCGAGGGGTTGGCTTTGGTCCCAAGGAATGGCTTATCCCATAAAGGTAGGAGAAGAGAATTAGTAAGATCAGATGCTGTAATCACCTTAACATTTTATTAGGCAGCCCCATAGAGATGGAAAATTTGGAATTTTACTTAAGGGTGTATGCAGCCTCTTAAGGAATATAAAGAAAAGAGGGAGGCAAATAACATAGCTAAGCTTCTGTCCCCCCCATCTCAAACTAGGCTGGTGTGTATAAAGAGTTACTGGGAAAGAGAACCACCTTATAGTAGGACACGTTTAGAATAATAAATAATATAAATACAAATCTGGCAACCCTGGGTCCCCAGGAATTGTTTAATATGACAAACAAGGCTCTTCATTATCTCATATATATAGCAGAAAGCAAAGGAGAGACCTAGAAAGGCAATAGGTTAATGATGCAAGTCATTCTTGGGCAGATATCCATTTTGGCTATTTCTAGTCTCCCCAGTATAGAGGAAGACGATATCACCTCTTTACATCCCTGGAAATTTCTTTTTAATTTTTAACCCATATTTTTGCAAACAATTTTATCACCTAAATAGGTTATCTCCTTGTATTTTGAAATTGAAAATACTGAAAATGAGAACGATTTGGTCTTTTGGTTATGTCCATCGCTTCTGACTTATTCCAGTTAATGCAAAAACCAGAGTTCTTTCCAAATATATCAACCATGTTCAATAATGGTGGGATAGATGGGGATGGCTTCTTCAGTGGTACAAAAATGTCATTAGTATAAAAAGTGATTTTGTATATCTTCCCATTTATAGTTACATCCTCAGTGGCTAAATGCTGGTGCTATGTTGCCACTAGTTCAAGAGAGACACTAAAAAGCATGGAAAAAGGGGACAGCTCTGTGGCATCTCTCTAGCTGATATATGGGAGAAATAATTCTATTAGTTGGTAATGAAACAAGGGAGATTGAATAATACATGCACCCAATTCAGTGATATTGGTTCAAATCCTGGTTTTTTTGTTAAAGGACTGCTATTGCATAAGGCCATTCAAGCCTATCATAAGCCTTTTCTGCATCTAGAGACAAGCAGTGGAGGAAATATCTGACGATTGAGCCTACTAAATCAAGTAAGTAATTTTTCTCATATTATTAGCAGCCCATTTTTCTTTAATGAAATCAACCTGGTCTGTTGTACATAATTGATGGGATGAAGATGTTTCGCTACATTTTTGTCAATTATTTCACATTTTGCATAGAGATATGGGTGAGAAAAGTCACCTCAGTTGCAACCATCTTTTAAAGAAAAGCTGTTCTAGGTCATGAGGTATGGTCCTCTTTTTGTATCAGTGAAAAACTTTGAAAGAACAGAAGATAATGGATTACAAAATGTTTGTGGAAATGTGTCAGAAAGCCATCCATTCCAGTGATCTTGTTGGAATTCACATTTTCTTAGCCTATTTGATCTCTTGTGTTGCAGTAGCTTGTCCATAAACAACACTTATTCTGAAGTTACGGCATTAAAAGTTAGGCCTTCAATGAAATGATTAAATTTATCAGCGTTAAATTGGATGTCTGATTTATATCAAACTTGATAGAACTGCTGACATTGATTGTTTATATCTGTTGGTCCAAGGATGGCACTTTCATCTTCTTGTAATAAAGAAGAAATATTATTGTTGGATAGTTCCATGCCTAGTCCTCTGGCAAGTAGTGTAACTGTTTCATCTCCCCATTCATAATATGTTTATTTGACCCTGTGGAATGCAAATTAAACTTTGTTGAGTAAGCATTGATTGTATTTATATTTGGCATTAATTAACTAATGTAGGAGACTTTTATTGTTTGGGTCAGTCTTGTGGGTTCTCTGCACCTCATCTATTTCCTTGTTCAGAGAATTTAGAAACTTGAGTCTTTCTCTCTTCTTTCGGGAGTGATACTTTATGCATGCATTCATTCATTCCTAATTTTAGCTTTTGGAGTTTCCCAAAAGATGGTAGCTGAGAGAACTGAATACTTATTTTCTTGAATGACAGTGGTGAGGGCTCCTGACCCACAGAAAAATCAGCTGGGTGCCATACACAAGCAAAAAACAACCACCACCTGAGAAGGAGAAAGACACTTCCCCAACATTCCCCTTGCACACCACAAGGGGGAAGCAGAGGTCTGGAGCACCAATGCAGGCTCCTCAATGCTGGGGGGCAGGGGGATCCCCAAGTCCCCGGGGGCCAGATCCAGGCAAGCTGGAGGCCACATCTGCCCCCCCAAGCCGTAGGGTTCCCCTGTTGTGAGGTTGGGGATGACTGAATCAATTGTGGAACAAAACTTTGTGCATATTTTAATGGAAGAGGACTCAGCTTCTACCTAGAAGCTGTTAATGATGTCTAACTGATATCAATAGTAAGCGTAACTAGAGCATGACTGAAATTAATATATGACCAATAGCTGTTTTTAGACATGCTGGAATCAGTTGTGAAGACACATGAAAAAGTCAGTTCTGAAGTAAGATGAATGTACTGTAGAGAAATGTGTATATCCAGGGGTATTGGGGCGCCTCAGCTTCTATATGTATCTTTTAAAGCAAGTTCACACATTAATAATGAAAGTTGTCCATTGTGCTTTGAGAGCTGGATCTCATGTGATTGGATTTGTAGTGTAGCATTCCACTTACCTTCCAGTGTATATAAAGGACGTTTAAGTCTTCAGGTAATTTAACAGGCTGATTTGTGTTTTGTCTTTTTGGACGCAGCAAACTTGTGGAGTGTGCTATCTCTCAGAATTCGGAAACTGGGATTTACTGACTGTTAACTACAAGGCAAATTTTAGGTTGGCAGAATCTTGAAGCGTTTGCTGGCAGCTCAGATTTGGAGCAGGCACATAATTTAGCCATGGCAAATCTCTCATACTTCGTGAGGGAGAGGGGTAACACAGTGGTCACAGTTCTGGCTGTTTTGAGCTGGGCATTGCAACACAGCAGGAAAAGGGGGAGAGGAAACTGAGGCATGAAGGATGAAATAGCTTGCCCAAGATCACATGGTAAGTCAGATTGGTTGATCATAGGATCACTATGAGCCACTAACACGATATGCCTGTGAAAAAGGCTAATGCAATTGTAAGATGTATCAAGGTATTTCCAGTAGAGAGAGGGGAAGTGTTGTTACCATATACAAGACACTGATGAGATCTCGTCTGGAATATGGTGTGCAGTTTTGGTGTCCCTTCTTTAAGAAAAACGAAATCAAACCAACAGGTGCAGAAAAGGGTTACTAGGACATCAGAGGAATGGAAAACCTGCCTTATGAGAGGGGACTTGAGGCATTTGGTTTATTTAGCTTTACAAAATGAAGATTGAGGGAAGATATGATTACTCTTTATAAATATATCAGAGCGATAAAAAACCAGAGAGGGAGAGGAGTTACTTAAGTACCAATGTTTGCACAAGAACAGATGATAGGATGATCATCAACAACTTTAGTCTTGAAATCAGAGAAGTGAAGTTCTAGAACAGCTTTCCAAGGAAAGTAGTCGGGGCAAAAAACTAACCAGTTTCAGGAGTGAGACTGGTTGGTTTATAGAGGAGATGCATGAGGAGTTTGTCTTTCTTGGCATACGGCCCATCTGCTACTGGAATCAGCAAATGTCTCCAGTGCGTGGAGAAGGGACATTAGAAGGAGAGGGATCTGAGTTATTAAAGAGAATTATTTCCCATGAGTCTAGCTGGTGAGTCTCACCCACGGGTTCAGGCTCTAACTGATCACATTTGAGAACAGGAAGGAATTTCCCCCACGTCATCTTGCCAGAGACCACAGAGGGGTTTAGTCCTCTTCTACCACATGGGACCTGGCCTGGATCATTTACTGGTTTGAGTTAGAGGAAAAGGTTGATTCTCTTTAACGTGAACACTTGTAAATAAAAAAATTAAGGACTTCAGTAATTTAGCCAGATATTAGGGGCCTATTCCAGGAGTGGTGAGTGAGCTTCTGTGTCCTTTGATGTGCAGAAGGTCAGACTGGGAGATCATGATGATCCTTTCTGGCTTTAAAGTCTATGAAATCCTGTCATTTGCAAAAAATTGAAAGATGTGCTAACACTTGGCCCAGCATAATAGGGATAGGGCCTCCATCTCTGTTGAGACCTGTATGTTCCAATGCAATATAAAAATGTCTGTTAACCAGATAGTAATGTGGCAAGTGCCGTTATATCGTATCTGTCTGGAACATCTGTGTATACATTAAAAACACACACATTGTGTGTAATTTTTTGTGGTATCAGACAGTTAATTACTTTCTTTTTTCACATTCATATCTCTTACACACAAAAAAGTGATTTCAATAGCATGTTGAAGGAACTGTGCCACATGCACATACTCATCATGTAGCGTAGTTAACATATTTGTAAGTTAGGCAGCACTACCAACAATTGGCATACATCCATCTGTAGGATACCTCTAGAAGCACAAATCATGCACTGCGTTTTAGAAACCTGCACTTCCATTGTCAGTTAACTGGAGCTGATACATGACTGAGATGCTATCCAGGTGTGGTGCATGTGCTTCAGCATACAAGATACCATCCTTTTTTTTCTCAGAACAGTGAAGACTGAAGTATGCCCTTATTCATCGCTGTAATGTAAACACACAAATAAAAGGACAGAGAACAAGACCTCTTCTTCCTTCAGCTGTTGAGGAGATGCCGTTACACTGTGAAACTGCTGATAATTTGCACTTTTTCCTAGCAATTGAGGAATCTTCTAATGCTCTCTTCAGAGTTGTTTTACACAGTGGGAGTTACCAATAGAAAGTACGGCGGATTATTCCTTAGCTTGGGTGTCTCTGCCAGTTGCTGGCAGGGAGTTTGAAATGCAATCCTCATGATTAAGATGGATAAGTCTCTCAGTGAACCTCTAAGGCAAGTTGATAATATACAGAAAAAGGAAGTTAGTAGCATTAATCAGACTTAAAGGGCATGAAACCAAGAAGAGGAACATGACAACCTTGAGATGAGAAAATGATCCAGCAACAGATAAATACTTGCAACTAATCCTGTAATGGACAACATGACAAGTAAGACAACATGAAGGTTTTCTACGGGTGCAACCCCTGTGCTTACCAATAGTGCTTCACAGTTGTATGACATCTAACACTCTACTGCCTTTGTTAGACTGCCAGATGGGGAGTCACTGTGGATTTATCTTTATTTGCAGCTTGACATTTAAATATGTTTGAAAAACTGTTTTTTTTTCAAGCATCTAGTTGAATTCCAAAATACTGGCAAAGTTTCACATTAGTATATAGCAGCATTTACTGTGCAATTTAGAGAACCATTCTTGTTTTTACTTGCTTTTCTAGATTAGAACAGATTATCAGTGCTTCATCAATCTGGTTTTCTTTTCATTTCTCTGGGTGAGTATTTAAGTTTTAAGAATGCTTGATATAGATCCTGTAGGTATTTGTCTCTGTCTGTGGTATTGGAGCAAATCCAGTTGTATCTTATGGCCTGGCTGTAAACAATTGATTGGGAAATGTGTCTTGTATGGAACCAAGAGGCATGTAGGTAAGAGTTACGGTAGGCTTCTGGTATAAGGTGGTGGAAATGTGGCTGTCATATAATTATACTGTAGTGTACTGTAGTGTCAAGGATGTGGATGTTGTGTATGTACTGGTCCAGGCTGAGGTTGATGGTGGGGTGGAAGTTCTTGAAATCCCTGTGGAGTTCTTCAAGGGTCTTCTTCCCATGGGTCCATATGATGATGTTGTGAATGTAGCATAAGTAGAGTAAGGGTGCTAGGGGGTGAGAGCTGAGGAAATGTTGTTCGAGGTCATCCATAAAGATGTTGGCATATTGCAGGGCCATGCGGGTGCCCATAGCTGTTCTGCTGACTTGAGGATATAAATTGTCCCCTTTGTAATGTGTTAGCAGAGGGAGATGAGAATGTTGGGTGTTATACAGAAGAAAACTACAGTAAAACTAGATTATTTTTACCTTCAGTCATCTTTTTATATGTTGAAATAAACAATAAAGGTATGTCTAGACAACATGCCTCTGTCGGCAGAGACATGTAAATTAGACTACCCGACACAGTCAATGAAGCGGGGCTTTAAATATCCCCCACTTCATTCAAATAAAAATGGGTGCCGCGCTGTGCCAGCTCAGCTGATCGTCAGCACAACGCGGCAGTCAAGTCGGGGATCAGTTGACAAGGAAAGCCTTTGCAGACTGATCCCTTATGCCTTCTTGAAACGAGGTTTACAGGATCAGTCGGCAAAGGCTTTCCTTGCTGACCAATCCCTGTCTTGACTGCCACGTTGTGCTGACGATCAGCTGAGCTGGCACAGCCTGGTGGCCATTTTTATTTGAATGAAGCGGGGGATATTTAAATCCCTGCTTCATTAATTATGTCGGGTAGTCTAATTTACATGCCTCTGCTGGCAGAGGCATGTAGTCTAGACATGCCCTAACAGATCAGCTCTGCAAGAAAGATATTAATGGATCCACCTTGCAGTATGAAGGTTAATATATTCTCCATATGGTTACATTATTTTATTGACATTGGGTTTCCTGCATGGTGCCTAGCTATCATTCTGTTGCTTACAAATTACACCGAGGTAGTAGAAGCCGTGTCTGAGTGGAGGAAACTGGAGGTGTTTTGCCTGAAGAGGCCAGGAGTAGGCATAATGCATCTAGAAATTGCTGGTGGGAAAGTGTTCACAAGAAACCCTTGCTACATGTTTTCAGCCAATGTCGAATGCACTGCCTGTTACAGAGCCTTGTATTTTGGGCCTGGTGTACTTTGCGGAGAAAATAGTGCCAAGCCAATTACTCTGCTCACCTAGACACATCTCATCTTTGGAAGTAAGTACTGCACATAACACTGATTGTGCTCAGGGAGTGCTACTTACCAAAAGTATGGCTGCTTTCTGTGCTACAGTGACAGAGGAGGAGATCAGGCTTTCTGTGCTCTCTGCCCATCTTCTGTACTTTTGCTATGAGCAGGGATAACTTACCCCAACTATATTCATTTTACACTAGTCAGGAGGCAACTGTTGACTATGGGACCGGCTCTGCAGGTAGCAGTGCAGAGTAAGGGTGGTGATACCGTACCATAGCAACCTTGTGTGCTGTTCCTGATGGTGGCTGTGCCTTCAGAGCTGAGATCCAATTTGGCAGTTGCCGTGATCCATTTGCCCAGGTCTGAAAGCAATGCTACTACCAGCAGTAGTACAGAAGTAAGGGTAGCAGTACTGCAGCTCCTCTCCCCCTACAAAAAACCTTGCGACCTCTCCCACAATTTATTTCTGGGTCAGCACTCCTGCAATTACAACACCATGACATTTCAGAATCAAATAGTTAAAATAATGAAATTTATTATTTTTAAAATCCTGTGATGTGATATTGACCAAAATGGATCATGAATTTGATAGAACATAAGAACGGCCATACTGGGGCAGACCAGAGGTCCATCTAGCCCACTGTCTTGTCTTCCAACAGTGGCCAATACCAGATGCCCCAGAGGGAGTGAACAGAACAGGGAATCATCAAGTGACCCCTCTCCTGTCATCCATTCCCAATTCTGAGAAACAGAGTCTAGGGCCACCTTTCCTGCCCATCCTGGCTAATAGCTATTGACGGACCTAACCTCCATGAATCTATCTAGCTCTGAACTTCACAACATCTTCTGACATAGGGCCCTACCTACGATAGTGCTTCTCCTTGACACATCCTATCCCTTGCAGCAATGACTTTTGACGTCTGGTCAATTGCAGTCCATCAGGTCCATCACTGTGGTGATATTTGATTTGTCATTCATTAATTTGTTCCTGCCCATCTTTTTCTGTGATTTAGGTTGTTGTTAATGGTTTAATTACCTTCTACTTCATGGTCAGCAGCTTTTCCCTATTTTTCTAAGTGTGGATACTTTAATTGGGCTACTTTCAAAGCAGTGCACACCAGCCCACATTTCATTAAATACTGTGAAATTGAACTCAAAATCACATCTAGCCAGTTACAAATAAGCTGGTAACCAATGAATTCCCTGTAGATGAATTTTTGGAGAACCTGGATTCACTGCCTTCTTGATGTGGCCCTTTTTTTTACATGGAGTAATGACTTTTCAAGCATTACATAGCAAAATGTTTCCCTTTTCCCAGTTATCAGACTTTGTTTAGCTTGGTAGTTAATGTCTAACTATGAGAGAGCTACATTAATAATTTTAGTAGGTATTAAAATGTTCCTACACATTTGAAACTTAGATTTTATAAAGTTTTCATTCTTAATATTAAGATTAAGGGTCTACATTTTGTACCAGCAGCATTTTATATTTGTGTCTACAACACATTTTATGGGAACAAATTTTATATTCTACTATCCTTGCTTTTTTCTTTCCTTGACTTCTTAAGCTCATTGAGGAAATACTTAGTAACAATGTTTTAGCCAAAGATTATAGTTTTGCTATGTCATGTATTAATTAATTTATTTTATTACTAGAAGATTTACATGGGATTACTTGGGTCCTTCAAGGCAGCGGGCTGTGGGTGTGGGGCATGCAGGAATCCAAGGGCTTGGGATTATGTGGGGGAGGCTCAGGTAAGAGGGCTGAGGCTGAGGGGTTACAGAAATCAGGGCAGGGAGTGGAGGGCTCAGAGCAGAGGGTGTGCAAGATTCTGGGTGTGGTGATCTTAGGCCAGAAGGCTCAGAAAAGGGGGCTGTGAGGTTAGGAATAGCTTCCTGGGCCTGCCTATGGCGGCAAAGGTGGCATTGCTCTGATGGCGGCTTCTCCCAGGTGGCCAGGTCTGTGCTGCTCTGGAAACTCTTCCTTAGGGGACGCGGGTCTCCAGCTGGGGAGGGGAGCTCCCTAGCTCCCCTAGCCAGTGGCTGTCTGGCTTTCCTAGCTGGTGATTCCTCATAGGGGGCCTCCCTGCCACCCCTCCAACCAGTGGCTCCTCAGGATGAGGGTCTGAGCTGCTCGCAAGGGATCTTTCCTGCCACCCCCATCCAGCACTGTGGCCAAGGCCTTGGAGATGTCATTTACCTGTGCGAGGGGCCAGCAATATGGAGAGACCTGGCCCCAACTAGCTACTCTTCTTCACTCTTTTGCGGTCATTCTGCACTATAGCTATCCCCCATGCTCACTGTTGTCATTTTGGAGCATAACTGTCCCTCCTTTTAGACTCCTCCCTTTCCATGTTATGCAGGTCTAAGCAAACTGAGTGAATATAATAACCACATCCAGAATTCCTTTTCCATTCCAGCTGGCTGCAATGGAAGCATTGATTTAGACGTTTCTTACAATGGTATTTATGTACCCATCAGTTATTTATACTAATCTATACCAGAAACCTACTGACAGCTATACTTACTTACACACCTGCATATTTCATTCAGAAGACATCACACAGATACAAACACATGTACTCCAATCCTTCAAAGACAAATATCCCACTCTCCCGGACCTTAGGATGCAGGCCAGTCCTTGACTACAGACTGCCCCCCAAACTGAGACAAATACTCACTAACTTCACACCCCACAACAGAAACACCAATCCAGGAACCTATTCCAGCAACAAATCCCACTGTCAACTTGTCCACACATCTACCCTAGTGACACCATCACAGGATCCAACCACATCAGCTATATCATCAAAGGCCCATTCACATGCACAGCTACTAATGTAATATATGCCATCATGTGCCAGCAATCTGAATCTGCAACACAGGCCAGCAATGCCCCTCTGCCATGTACATTGGATAAACCGGACTGTCTCTACACAAAAGAATAAGTGGACATAAATCAGACTTAAGAATGGCAACATACAAATGTCAGTGGGGGAGCACTTTCACCACCCTGGACACACAGTTTCAGACTTGCAAGTTGCCATTCTCAGGGGAAAACAACCTTCAAAAATAGACTGCAAGGAAAAACTTCTGAGATGGAATTTATATGCAAATTTGACACCCAAAGCCGAGGTCTACATAGACTCCTAGAGTGGTTCTAGCATTACAATAGGTAATTTCCCATTCAAGTTCTTTCACCTTCTCACCACTGTTGGAGATGAGCCACGTCCACCCTGATTTCATTAGCACTGATGTCACACTTCTATCTCTGTATCCTTTCCCCCCGCCTCTTTTTTCTCTTTTCATCATCTCAGGAAGTGAGTTGTATAAATTTGTTAGTCTTTTAAGTGCCACTGGACTCATTGGTTTTTTTGAGGAGATTGGCATCTGGTTATGGCTAAGGGATACTCCTTTGAGCATGAGAATCTGCACTAATTGGGAAAATATTAGATATGAAACATTTGCTTAGCGCTACTGCTAAAAATCCATCATGCTTTATTATTCACTTTAAAATAATATATGCACACTTCTTCCTGCTAAGGATTTTGGGTAAGTGTAGTCTAATTGGTATTTCTTGTGTACTCAGGGATACCATCATTAGAACTACCACTAGAGGACATTTAAAACCCAATGACACCAATCACTGAACACTTATACACGGGAGAAGTCCCATTTAACTCAGTAGCTCCATTACTCATCTACATGTTTGCAGAAGCAGACTATACCACCTTAGCCCTGCAAGATGCTTCATGCAGATGGACTCTCATACCCAAATAGATCTTAATGCAGTCAGTGAGGTTATGGCCAGATGTAAGGGTCCATCTGAATAAAAAGGACTGAAAGATTTGGTCCTAAACATCCATATCAATGGATTGTAGGTAACTGTATTACAAAGCAAACAATAGCTTTGTGATTAACTGATAATAAATGAGGATTTAGAAAACTTCATGTGGAATTTAGTACTTTTATTTAGTCTAGAAAAGAAATGTTATCTTTTTTAGAAACATCATGAACAGAGGTAGTGTGTGACATGGGTCGTGTGACTTTTAATTGGCAGGCCTTTTGTATGATTTCCTTTGGAATTTTTAGAACAGTTTGGAGCCATGTAGCTGTTGGAAATGATAGACTTGGTCATAATAAATTGTTGAAGAGTGAAAAGATGGGTGACATAAGGCCTTTTATAGGATGATCTTATTACGCTTGATATTTTGTTTCTTGCATTTGCACAGGAAGTTAATGTTGCTGTAAAGTTTTGTTTCCTTTTTCTTTCTTTCATGTTGTGGAGTTTCCATTTCAGATGGACAAATGTAGTGTCTTCCATTATTATATGCAGTGTTGTAACTTTGTTGGTCCCAGGATATTAGAAAGACAAGGTAGCTGAGGTAATATTTTTTATTGGACCAGTAAAAAATATTGCCTCATTCACCTTGTCTCTTTAATGTCCTGGGACCAACACAGCTGTAAGATTTCATACAACTATGGTGAAGTGTGTCAATTGTATTGTATTATCACCCAATAACAGTATTATTGATATGTCCTAAGAAATTAACCATTTTGGTCAAATCATATAACGTACTTATATTAGGCCTTGGTGGTTTCAGATTACTTAAACATAATTTAAACCTACTTAAAATTCAGATAAAACTTCTCCATATTAATCAGTTCAGTCCTTGCTAACTTTTTAAACACAGACCAGGAGATCAATAGATATGATATTAAACTCTAACAATTCCAAGATAGGCTAACTAAATAGGATTGGTGGTTTAAAACCACATCCTCCTTGTTATCAAATATCTCTAAATATAAATATCAGCTGAAAAATGCCTTTACACAAAATGAATGAGCAATAATACTGAATTGGACACACAGAACAGAAACACAGAAAAAAAGCAATATGATTGACCTGAGCCAAAAGGGGTATAGTACTCTTTGCTGCTTGAAATATACTAAGCATGGTCACTGCTAATTACACTGTCAGTGATTTTTTTTCTTGTGCAGATAACTCACTCGGAATAGCTAAATAGGAATAATCAAAATTCTAGAATGTGGTGTGCTTGTAAACCATGCATGCCAGACACTGTAATTTAAAATATTCAGTGTCTTATCTCATAGTGCAGAGGCAGTAAAACTCTTAGATCCTTTTAAGATAGAATAGGAGTGTATGCTTATGAAACCAGGACAGAAAACTGATACAGTTTATGGCACCTAAAATATGACTTCCAGTCCCCATGATTTATTGGATTGTTTTACGGGAAAGGACGTGTTTATTGACCTAGAGACTGAGCAATACGATGACCAATCTCTGCACTGTGGACAAGTGAAAAATAGTGATGGATTGTCTGACAAGACTTGTTTAGCTTTGCAGGGGCTGGTATACCTAGCCAATAACTGCCAAATAATTCCTTTCTCTCAGCTGTTGACATGTCATCTGGTAAACCATATATTCCCATCCACCCATGTCTCATTTTTCAACAAACAAAAAAGGTTGGTATCTGCTGAAAAAATAGAAATAATCATAATAATAAACTTATTCATAAGCTTTCTTCAAATAAAAGTTAAAATAGGAGTATAACTATATTGTAAATAATAATGTGTGGCTATGATGTCATTTTTATTTGTGTGTATCCAAATGTGCTTCTCAATTTGGTTTTACATAACACTCTTTATTGTCTAGATGGGTCCAGCTCTTGACAAAGTGATAAATAGCACAGTAGTTGCAAAGCAAACAAAGCAGTCATGTCTGAGCTCTCATAGAGCCACAGTATCAGAATCTCATACAATGAGAAATTGAAATGACAGCGAGGCAGTGGGATTATACCAAACTATTCAAAATATGCCATGGGACATTCTGTTTGGAATAGCCACTGAAGAAGCACAGAAGGGACCTTAATTTAAAATGTCATGTTTACTATTTAAGTCTTAATTTATATAGGCATCTTGGCATGCTCTGTGATCCTACTTTGATCCACTCTCCTTTCATTTTATATCACAATAAAGATAGGGTGGAATACCGTGGCCTTGCTCTTATTGAAACAAAGTCATTCACAGCATGAGTAAATGTTATATTAATTACATTGGATTGATACTGTGACAAAGAAATGCATTGAAAAAATGTTATGCTACATTGATTTACATCATAGGATGACCAGTCTATCTGTGACCAACTAATAAAGAGAAGGCAGGCTCCATCTATATGACAGCAGCTATGGTTTATACAGTACTCAGAAGGGCCATAAATGCAGACATCATATAGAAGGAATTTAGGTTCCTGAGTCCATAAAATTGGACTCCATAGAAATCAGATGACTTTTCCAGAAGGGAGCATCAATGAGAAAAGTTAGGAATAGGAAGTAGAGAGATTATGGAGCAATCTGAAATTTAACTTAACTGGGAGATTTCTGTCTGAAAATATAGTCCATACTTGTGTAGACTGAGAAAACCTAAGTAAATTCATATAAGTCTACTGTGTCAAGCATCTTAATATTTGTTCCTTTGCATTTCAGTTAAACTGAGTGTCAGAAGTCAATCATTCAAAAGAGGAGTAAACTCCTTGCTTCTAAAAAGATGAATGTATGGAAGGGGTGGGATACCTATGGCCTGTGGGCTTATTCTGGCCCTGGGCTTCATTTGATCTTCCCACTGTGGGCCAGAAGCCCCAAGCTTCAGCATTCCCTCGTGAGGCTTGAGCACGAGCACCAAATTAAGTGTGAGTGAAAACTACTGGGAGCAGTACATGCACTGAGTCACGTGTGAATAAATTTATGTGCACCAAGTCATGTGTGAATGTGCACCACTAGTAGAAACAAAAACATATATTTGGATTCTCTGCTTATCATGTGGAAAGCATTTGAATTTCTGTTGAGTGACCGCACACGTGCACAGCTTACAGGGAACACTGGTCAGTGGCCCCTGACTGAAAAAAAGGTTCCCCCCCAATCTCTGATGTATGGCAAACAAATGTCTGTGGAAATGATTCTCCAAAAGAATGAGAAAGTCTTGTATGAGACTGTTTCTTTAGGAGCATACTGTATTTGCTGCTTTGCTTAAATATATAAAGTTTGGATGATCACCAAAGACTTTGTAATTGTTGGACTCTTGGTGGTAGGAAGGGGGAAATTAAACTGCCATTATTACTGTGGTGACAGGAAACTGTTCCTGCAGGTAGGACAAAAATCTTTTTTCTTCCCAATTCAAAGTATTTCCTCTTAAAGAAAGCACATTTTTTAAAAATAATTTTCTCTACTTGAGAAGTATTACAAGTGGGAAAGTAACTACTGCTGGAGAGATATTTACTTCCTCTTTTTGATCAATGCAGTGTTTGCTCTTCACTCTTATTTTTGCTTTATTGAATGCCATATGGCTTACTGCTCCAGATATCCAGCCACTGCAGGTAATAACAACAGCCGTGACCTCTGGCATAAAAACAAGTGTCTATAAAAACGGGGAAAAGCACAGTGGGAGTAATTACCCCCTTGGATTAACTTACCACAGGATAAAATACACTATAATAAGGCTCATAAAGGCCAGATTTGGCAATGTTTTTGGAACATAAGGAACAGCTGGCAATTCAGGCTAAAACAAACCATGTGAGCATCTGTTGTCCGAATCAAATATTGCATTTCACTTCTTTTAAACACGCACTATGAAAAAGAGAGTGTCTGACAAACTGACCAGTATACAGAGATATTCTGGGAAAGGCCATAATAATATCCTTTTTATTATGGTTTGTAAACTAGAATTAAAGCAGATTTTTTTTTATATTTTTTTATTTAAATCTTCTCTGAATTTTGATATGGGTGCAGCCTTTCTTGTTATCACCCTGCAGACTATGGGCCATTGCCTGATCGTATATTAAATTGCCTCCATAACAGGCTGATATTTCTGAAACACTATTTGCCTGTGTTATATCCATCAGCAGCCCCATGAAGAGGGCACTGGGTTAGGGATAATCTGAGTATGGATTGGGTTTTCTGGTTTTGTTTGATTTTGTGTGTGTGTGTATGTGTGCGCTTGCACGTGCGTGCCCAGCCTATGTAGGCCTATGCTCAGCCTATGTATCTCCTGATTTCTATAAACCCCTAGCTTGAGAAGGCCTGTGGATTGATACCTCTGCTGGTTAGGAGGAGATCCACAATCAAGACTCCCAAGAATTGTAGTCCATATGTACACAGCAACACTGAAAACACAACAAAAGAGACAAAAACATTGGCACTGAGTCTCAGAACCCAGGTCAACATATTTGAACTTGCAGAGCTCATGTTACAGAGCTAAAAATAGCAGTTCTTGCTCAGGCTGGATCCTGATCTTTCAGACTCAGCCCCTGGTCAGATTTCATTCCTTTTTACAAAACTATGATAAGTCTTGTACAAAATGTGCTTTTTTGAGGTATCATATCAAAAATTCATAATTTGCTGATTTTTAGTGTGCTAGTGAAATGTGTGTAGCCATATTGTATGTAAAGTTATAAGATGTTAATGTATGGCATTGCTGAGACATGGTCAAAGTTTAGAAAAGCAGACACAAGCCAGTTCCTTAGAGACAAAGGCAAACATATGCTTCAGCCAGGTGTTGTTAAAACCAAACAGATGATCACCTGGTTAAGTGGCCATTTTTTTGGCAGAAAGAAGGGCGAGAGAGAGAAATTTACACCCTGGGTAAACAGACTTGTGGTTACTTGAATTCTAGCAGCAGAGGATATTCAAAGAGAAATACTGTAAGGAGGGAGAACAGAAGACACAAATCAACCCTCTCTCCTTATTTCTACTCATGACATCAACAATATGTGAAAGATAAAAAGAAGCACCATTGAATAGGAGGACCAGTCTTGGTTGAAAGTAATTCAGCTAGAATTCTGTAGTGATGTGACAAGAGAGATCTTTTGTTGAAAATTCTAACTTTTCTTTCTTTTTATTCCGTTGTAGCCAATTCTGATTTGTGTGCCTCATTACTTATAATCACTTAAAATGTATTTTTCTATGGTCAATACATTTATTTTATTGTTTTATCTAAGGCAGCGTGTGCTTGGATTGAAGTATTCAGGAAACTTTATTGGAGATGACCAGATTTGTGCATATCACTTTCTGATAACGAAATAATTGATGTTCTATGAGCTTGTATTGCCCAGAAGAAAGGAGACAGATAATACAAGACACACATTTCTGGGACTAGGAAGTTGCTAGTTTAACTCTGCAACATAATTCAGGAGAGCTGACTATAAGTACTCATATAATTCATCTGGGAGTGATTTTGCGTGTCAGAGGCTAAGTGTGAACAGACCAGGAGTGGTTGTTCTCATAGTGCCATAGTTTGAAAGGTACTCCAGTTGGAGAATTAAGGAAATACAGCTGTTCCACTATCCAGATTGCATCCTGGGGAATGTCACACAAATCTCAGAGATCTTTTTTTGTCGCATAGAAGTACTAGTTTGCAGCTTCTCTAGTTTGCACATATAGAACAATTGTAAGGCAGAAATTGGTCCTACATGTTTTGTGCAATGGTATTTTTAAATTTACCCAATACAGCCATGGTAGTGAAATGTCTTTATCATGAAAGTTGAACTTGCAAATGCAGAATTATGTGCAAAAGTAACTGCAGTCAAAAATTAATCAATCTAAAACTTTAGAGCCTAGAAAGTTCACCGAGTCCTACTTTCTGTACAGCCAGTAGCTTAGACAAACACATTTGTTTAAATTTGCAGGTGATAATGCTGCTTGCTTCTTAATATAATATCAATTGAAAGAGAGGACAGGCGTTCACATGGCACTGTTATAGCTGGCATTGCAAGATATTTACATGCCAGATATACTAAAGATTAATGTGTCCCTTCATGCTTCAACCACCATTCCAGAAGACATGCATCCCTGCTGCTGATGGGTTGTGCTAGATAATGATCTAAAACAGCGCAGACCAACCTATACTCATTTTCATCATCTGAGATAGATGTCACCAACAGAAGGTTGATTTTCCTTTTTGGTGGCTCAGATTCTCTATCAGAGGCATAGCTGTGTTAGTCTGTAGTCACAAAAACAAAAAGGAGCCCTGTGACACCCCATCTAACAATGTAGATTTTTGCCCCTGGCAGTTTATGACCAAATAAATCTGTAAAGTGCCACAGGACTTCTCAGATACTTTAGTTTCTTCATCAGAGCATTGTGCTTTTAAGACTTCTGGAGCATGCTCCACACTTTGTCCCTTTCAGATGTTGGAAGGCACTTCAAATCTTCAACCTTGGGGTGTTTGGTGTAGCTACTTTTGGAATGTTCACATGGATACTTTACTTACATTTTGTCACATTTTCAGTTAAAGCGTTCATAAAATAAGCAAGATGTTATGATCTGAGACTACTATCACATGAAATATATAGCAGAATGCCGGTAAAACAGCAGGAAACATGAACTTCTTCCCCAAAGAGTTCAATCACAAATTCAATTAATGCATTATTTTTTAAAGAGCATCATCAGCATGGAGGCCGGTCCTCTGGAATAGTGGGCAAAACATGAAGAAGCATATGAATGTTTAGTATATCTACATATAAATATTTTTCAAGGCAAGGTACAAAAGTGCCACATGAATGCATGTTCTTACATTCAGGTGACATTGTAAATAAGAAGCAAGCAGTATTATCTTCCATACATAAAAATACATTTCTCTCTTAATTCCTCTGGAATGGTGGCCAACACATGAAAAGCTTTAGAACTGCAAGATACTCAGTCCTACTTCTTTCTTCGAGTGGTTTTGTATGCTCTAAAGTTTTACATTGATTAAAAAAAATGCATTTGTAGGTTGCACTTTCATGATAAAAAGTACAGTATTTGAATGAGGTGAATTAAAAAATACTATTTCTTTTGTTTATCATTTATTAAATGCAAATATTTGTAATAAAATTATATGAAGTGAGCACTGTACACTTTGTACTGCATGTTGCAATTAAAATAAATATATTTGAAATATAGAAAAACATCCCAAATATTTAATAATTTTCAAGTGGTATTTTATTATTTAACAATGCCATTAAAACTGAATAATCACAATTTTAAAAATTGAGATTACTTTCTTGAGTGAATCGTGTGAATTAACTGCGACTAATCCAAATCCTTAATTTAAGGTCCATTTGAAACCTTGTACATTTGAACTGGGTGCCCAATAATATCCACTTTAGTTCACAGTTTTGAATATCAGATTCAGTGTGTTTTGTTATTTAAAGCTAAATTCCCCTTTTAACACTTCTGCTGCTAAACAAAAATAAAAAGCATAGAATTCAAGTAATGTATAATGCTGAATGAGCCAGTGTTTCTTGGAACACATATGGATAAAGATAGCTTCCAGTGGATGACATCTTTCCATTTGAGAAGAACCATTGACCAGGAAGTATTTCTCAGAAGAAGTTCATGTCTGTAGGTACCTCTTGGACAAGGAAACTGATTTTTAACACCTGCCCCAGAAGCAGGTAAGCTGCTTATGACCTCTCTTCTAGAAATAAGTAGACAAGATTCTTCGGTCTGAGTCAATGCCTGCTTTCCTTATTTTGGAGATTGTGCCTGGGTCTGTGTTACCTGGGTTCTGAGCACCTACCTAACATCTGAAACTGAGTTGAGTAATTAAAAATTTTTTGCAGTGGAAGGTTACTCAGCCATGGGGGGAGAGGGTGCCAAGGTGGCATTACAGGACTGCTCCAAAGTATACTCTATTAGTTAATCTACTCTATACTGGAGAGAGTTTGCTTGTCTGTCTGTCTGTGTCTCCATCTATCCATATGCGAATCCATTTGTTCAAGAACTCTTCCTAAATGGTAAGAGTTAGGACCACTAAATTTGGTATGCAGCTTCCTCTTATCCTAACTTAAAGCAAGGTCAGAACTTGGTTTTGCCAGGACAATAGGATGTGCATGGAAGGTGATTGTTTTGCATTCTACAGAAAGGAAGGGGTGTGATAGCAGACACAGTTCTACTCACAAATGACCAAAGGGGGCAGCAAGCATGGGGGACAGATATACTGATAAATGACCATAGGGGAGCAGCAATCACCCCAGCCCTGGGGAACAGCTGCCAGCTGGCCAGTGCAGCCTCTGCCATTCTGGCCTGGCTCTGGGGAGCAGTTTCCCACCATGATGTATGGCCTCGACCCACTCTGGGCTAGCCCCAGAGAGCAGCTACTTCCCCCTCTCCTGGACCAGTCTTGGAGAAGCTGGCAAGTGGCCTTCATGCCCTCCTTGAGGCCATTACCATGGTGAAGCTGAAGGGTGTGCCCCCAACCCCTGCAGCCCCAAGTTGGCCTAGGTAGAAGCTAGTGGGCAGCTTGTGTGTCCCCTTCTTCCGGGCTACTCAATATTCGCACTGTCTACTATGTCAACCAGTGTTCCCTCTAAGCAGTGCAGCAGTACAGTTTCACAGGCGATTAATCAGCCCCGCCCAGTCAGAGGCTCAGGGCTCTGTGCACGGAGCTGACTAACTGGGCAAGGTTGATTAATTACCCGTGAAGCTGTGCTGCTGTGCAGTTTAGAGGGAACGCTGATTGCAACTCATAAGAATAACCATATACCTTGTCCTCTGAGAACTTGGAGTTCTGATTAATTTTGGCAATCACTCCTCTTTCAGATAAAAACTTAGGCTACGTCTTCACTGCAGTGTCCTAACGCAAGAAGTCTGTAGCGCTAGTTTTTTGGCGCAAAGGCATCTTACGCAAGACCACGTCCATACATCAAAGCACCTCTCTTTTGCAATGCTCTTTTGCGCAAGAGAACATCCACACTGCAGGATGCTCTTGAGCAAAAAAGTTCCGATGGCCATTCACAGAATGGCCATGAGAGCACCTGTACTTTTTTCCATAACTAACCCTCTGGAGCAGCCACACTTGCCTTCTTGTGCAATAGTTGTAGCGCTAAAAGCAGTTCTCAGAAAATGAGGTTTACATAGGGCAGAAAAGCCATCTGTTCTGCTATTTAACTGCCCATTTAATAGCACTAGAGCTCATTTGAGGTGTGGCTGCTCCCCAGGTTTTTGCACCTTGACCACTACAAAAACCTTGTAGTGTAGATGTAGCCTTAGAGTATGAGGTGATGGATATAAAGTTTCCCATGATTCCAGTCTGTAAACAGAAGCTTTTGTCCTTGTGTTCTTTGTCAAATTTCAGACTGTTAAACAGCATGTTATTTGAATTGTATACTTGTGTACTGCCTTATCACCTTAGATGAAGATGAGATAATACAAAAGGTCTATAGCTGGGTAGCAATTGGATGAATCTTTTTAGATCTCCTAATCCCCAACAGTTTAATTCAGGAACTCAAAGCAGAAGGAATATCCAGATTAAAAACAGAGCTCAGTATTAGAAATGCATGTTCTTAATCCTAATATCTTCTTGGTTGAGTCCATCTTATTTCCCTTATAAATTCCTCTCCTTGTTTAGCGTTTACACTAGAAAACTTCTAGCTGAATGTTGGTGTGAACTTGAATTTTTTCCATCACAGTGTATGGCAGTGGTAGCAATGGTGACAGCAGCACAGCAGCAACACCAAATTCCATAAATCTTGAACTTCGCTTTTTCTGGCATTCTTGTTTCAAAATTGTCAACTGATGCTGAAGTAAAAAATTTGTAATATTAAAGGGCAAAGCTCATGCATCAAGACATTAAATGATAAAATAAACATACCAGATTTCATCATTTTTATATCACACAATAACGATTATAGCATTATTAATCCATGCTACAACTGAAAGAGAGTTCTCAGATTTCCTGCACTGATATTTGCAAGTTCACTACTACTCTATAATAATAGGCTACTCTGTTTTTTCTCCTAAGGATACTCTCCTATGTAATTTCACAGGGTAGTCCACACAGCTTTTAAGCTCCTTTAGTTGGTTTTAAAATATTATACTTCTTACATCAGATCCTGGAAACTTTTTTTGATTAGGGTTCCAGAACTCTGTTTTGTATATTAAAAATGACTGCAATCACACCCTACTTTCTCAAGATTGTCATTTTTCACTTCCCT
Source organism: Pelodiscus sinensis (assembly GCF_052426305.1). NCBI lineage: Eukaryota > Metazoa > Chordata > Testudines > Trionychidae > Pelodiscus > Pelodiscus sinensis. The sequence continues at coordinate 155,774,945 of NC_143053.1, forward strand.
AACAACAGTTTTGTGAACTTTCCAGTTCATATTCATTAAAGATTAAGTCTCATAAGTCAAATTCAAATTTGTCTTTAGCATGTTCAATCGACACACTTAGGGCTTAGCTATACTACGAGAAGATTGAAGCTGCTGTAGTCAACCTTCTGGGGTACAAATTAGTGGGTCTAGTGAAGACACACTAATTCAAACTGAGAAGGTACTCCTGTCCACACTGGTAGTCCTGCTCCTCATGAGGAGCATGATGGAAATGTTTCTGATTTGATTTTTCCCAATGGCTATTCAAATACATGTGCTTGACCAATAGCTTTGCCATATTACCTGAAAATTAGGTTTAAGAATTTCTTTCCCTGTCCTATTTCAGGCAGTTGGTTACCTTGACTATGACTGAAGTTGGTTCTTAATTGTTGATTTATTTGCTAGGTTTCTGTCCATTTTAAGGTAAGATTGTTTTCAAGTTTTACAAAATGGAATAGAACATTTACCTTCCTGCACCCTAAGTCCCTAATTCCCTCCCAGACCCCGCAATCCTCAGCCGACTCCTGCACACCAAACCCCTAATTTTTGGCCCCACTCTGGATCCTAAGGGTTCCACAAAATCTAACAGCCCAGGCCTCCAGAAGAGTTAATCTGGCCCTGGGTGGGATGGCAAATGATGTTGAGAAAGCAGTCCTCAGCTCACTGCCTCCTGTCTACTGCTTCCGACAGGTTCCTACGGTGCTGAGTCCAGCTTTTGGGTCTCTGGTTGAATTCAACGGGCATTAGTTCCCAAATTTTAAGAAACATGGTTCCACTGGGTACTCTTATCAGAACAGTACCATGTTATTGCATGCTCACTTTTGCACATGCATTTTATAAAAGACCCTAGAAGGGAGTTATTAGTGCCCCATATTAAAAATTTATTTGCGACAAACTACCACATGCAGGTCATAAAAAAAAAATCAAAATTCAGCAGAAATTTTAACAGTTGTCACAGATGGCATATAAACACACATAATATGCTGAAGTGTTATTTGTAGCTGGTAGCTGTGAGTACTATAAAAATAGACATTTAAGGTGTTAGGCTCATTTATGGGTCTTTTGATTATACTTTGTACAAAATTCTAGAGGAAGATTGCTGCGTGGAAAAAGTAATTATTCTGAATCACGCCTGTCTGATGCGCCTTGTCTCTTACTCCGCTTCCTCTGCCCTCCACTCAGCTAGCAGTGGCTTCTGTTTCTGCCTCCGTGACTCTCCATTGTAGTTCACATTTCACCTCTTAACTAGAGTTGAGCAACATTTTCACCATGAAACACATCTAGCTTCAGTGACATATTCACAGATATTCTCAACACTGGGCTGAGTTTGAGTAGTTGTCCCTATACCCCAGTTCTGTTACAGGACTAGCATGTAGCGTGTACATGATCAGATCAGAGTTATCCCCAGAGACTTTTTTTAGAAAGGTTTTGTATAAATTGTTTTTAAAAATTTCCTTTCAACCTTGTTACTTATTTTAATTTTACCTATATGAGAACTTTTGGGAAACTGTTGGCATGAAAGGCACTAATTTTATGTTTTCTTACAAATCATTCATAAAATATTAAATAGTCTACGGCCATAAACAGATACTTGAAAGATGCCACTAGAAACAGACCCCATTCAATTACAATTTCCTGTTGTTATATTTCAATATCTATCAGTTAGCCAGTTTTTAATTCATTTGACACATGCCATTTTAATTTCATATTCTGTTTTTTAATAAAAATATTGTCTGGTATGAAGAAATCTAATATGCAGAAGTCTGATATGAATGACATTACAATTATGTTTATTAACAATGCTTAGAAAGTCAGTTTGAGAAGATCTCTTTTTTATAAACCCATGTTTATGCATTAATTACACCCTCTTTATGCATTAATTATACCCCCTCCTATAATTCTTTATTAATTGAATTCTGTATCACATTTCAGATGATATCTGAGCCATTAGCTATTGTCTCTGAAAAGTCATTATCTCTGAAAATCCCTTCTAGAAGACTGGAAAATGGCAAATATCATGCCCATATATAAAAAGGGAAATAAGGACAACCCAGGAAATGACAGACCAGTCAGTTTAATTTCTGTATCAGGTAAGACAATGGAGCAAATAATTAAAGAACCCATTTGAAAACATCTAGAAGATAATAAGGTGATAAATAACAGTCAGCATGGATTTATAAGAACAAATCATGCCAAACTAATCTGATAGCTTTCTTTGATAGGATAACAAGCCTTGTAGATAAGGGGGAAGCAGCAGATGTGGTATATCTAGAGGTTAGTAAAGCATTTGATATAACCTGTCCTTACCTTCTCATCAATATACTAAGGAAATACAACCTAGATGGGGTTGCTATAAGGTGGGCACATAATTGGTTGGATAACTATTCGCAGAGGTAGTTATCAATGGTTCACAATCATGTTGAAAGGGTATAATAAGTGGGGTTTTGCAGAGATCAGTTTTGGGACAGTTTGGTTCAAAATCGTCATCAATGATTTAGATAATGACATACAGAGTACACTTATAAAGTTTGTAGATGATACCAAGCTGGGTTACACGGAGGATAGGATTCTAATTTAAAATTATCTGGACAAACTGGAGAAATGGTCTGAGGTAAGTAGGATGAAATTCAACAAGAACAAATGCAAAGTACTTCACTTATGAAAGAACCATCAGTTTCACACTTATAAAATAGGAAATGACTGTCTAAGAAGAAGAATTGCAGAAAAGTATCTACTTTGGTTCTGGACATCCAACACTCTGGTCATCTGAAGAAGTGGGCTGTGCCCACGAAAGTTCATGATACCATCTACATGTTTTGTTAGTCTTTAAAGTGCTACCAGACAGATTTTAAGGGCAGGTTAGACAAATACCTGTCAGGGATTATCTAGATGGTGCTTGGTCCTTTCCTGAGTGCAGGGGAGTGGACTTGATGACCTCTCAAGATTCCTTCCAGTTCTATGATTTTATGAGTTTCAGTATAATGCAGTTGCATGCTGTAATTCTTTAATTCAATACAGAATTATGGGCTTAATCAAAAGTCAATTGAATTCAAAGATCCCCATGAATTTCAGTGGGTTGTGGATCAGGATTTTAATGCAAGATTTCCATACAGCCCTGATTCTTGAGTCCACACAAACTATGCTTAGCACACAACATGTAGCAAGATGATTTTCTGTACTTTTACAGCTCCCTAATATTGGGACAGGTTAGAGGATTGCTAGGGCTACAGGATAAATCAGAACAGCCATGTCTGGCGGCTAGAAGGCCAAAGACCACATTTCTCTAGGCTGACTTCTTTGCAAAGAAGGGGATAATCTTCTTGCCATGTTGCCATTTCAGAAGAGTTGGGGAGGGGGCAAACAGCCATGTGTACTGGGATGCGGCTTCCTATTCCCCGATGATAAGGGAGCGAGGGGAAAGTTCTTGGGTTCTATGAATTATTCCTCTGCCCCCTCCCTTCACCAGCCAGGAGTGAGAGGGATTCACAGAAGCCATGTACTTTCCCCTCACTCCTTTATCGTCAGCAGAACAGAAAGAAAAGCAAGCTGCATCCCAGTACGCATGGCTGCTACCGCCCCCTACTTCTCCAAAACAGCTCTGTTGGTTTCTTGAAATCCTACTTCTATCCTTCTCTCCCTCTTCCAACTTTGTTGCTTAGTATCTCCAATTCAGATTATTCCTTCAGTAGTAAGAAGTACCTTCAATAGGAGATTGCTAGCTCCATAGTAATGTAAGAAAGGAAACATGTCCTGAAATAGTTAGTTATAAATGCATTCAGTAAATATCAAGGTTAGCTGGAGAAATAGTCTTGGATGGTGCTTGATGGCTTGTTTTCCAGTGCTATGGAAAGATTAACAGTATTCCAATAAATATTACACTAGTTGTGCAAGCAAAAGCAGTTGACATTATTTTGAAGAGAAGTGCATTTATTGATTACTGTAACTCCTAGAGGAACTCTCAGATGGTGATTCCTCCATTCTACATGTTGTTCAGACCCCGCCTATGCTACTTGATGTTTGTAAGCATGGAACATATAGGAAGCACCTGGTTATATGTGGATGACCACCTCTCCAAATTGAGTGGAATGCTATTGCTAGCTAACCCCTGAATGTTATTGTCCCAGTGCTGGGAATGTTTGCTGCATCTCAGTCTCAGATCAGGGAAACAATAATACTATTTTACACTTCCGGTAGCAGCTTACATGTGAAAATTTGAATGTGGTTTTTTAATATTAATGAGATCTACCTTATAGGGGTGTAATGAGATTTGAAATAATAATGCATGACTTTGCTAAATGGAAAGGCCTCAACTATCCTATAAAATTTCACTTTTGTAACATCCCAAGTAAAACATGGCTTTAGTCAAAACACATTATTTAGTTTTTAAGTAACAGAGGGGTAGCCATGTTAATCTGATCTTTCAGAATATGATCTGAAGAAGTGGGTCTGCCCCTTGAAAGCTCATCACCTAATAAACTATCTTGTTAGTCTTTAAAGTGCTACATGACTGCTTTTTTGTTTTACTTAGTTTTTGTTTTTATTTCTTTATATTTATGTTCCAGATTATTCTTAGATAGATCCATTAAAATCTCACATAAAAGCCATTAAAGTTTTAGTTTTTGTATATTTATCAAAATGTACTTTATCTCTAATATAAACATATCTATTATTAAGGTAGAAAAATTATGAAGTTAATAAAAGGTGTGTGATATATTAACATTTTAAATATATTCACCGGTATTCAGCAAATGGAATTTAAAAGTCATAAGAAGCATGGGCTTTCCTACATGACTATTTAGCTCACAGCAAGCTGTGATATGAATCTACCCTGCGCCAGCCTGCCTTGGACTATCTGTCTCTGAGGACCCTGCTGATGTGCATTAACAGTTTGTTAATGCACTTTGATCTTTGAAACAGGACTAGACCACAGTACATTAACAAACTGTTAATGTGCTCAGCTGGGTCCACACAGAGAGTTCATCTGCAGCAAACTAGAGCAGGGTAGATTCACACCCCATCTTGCTGGGAACTAATTGTCTGTGTAGGCAAGCCCTAAGCATTTCACAAGTACATATTGTTTCTGTATTGAATGGCACATCACACACACAGCAGAGGACAGGAGTCTTGGTGGGCTAGTTAATCATGCAGTTGTTTCAAGAACTTGCTTTTCTCAAGGTATGTTTACATCTTTCAGTACTGTGTATATACCTGCATAGCCCTCTGCTTCTCTCCTGCAAGAGTATAAATAGGGTTAGGTCTACACTATTGCTTTTTTTCAGAAAAAGCTACTCAAATTGCGCTCTGCAATTTGCATAGCTTTTTCCGATTGCTTTTCCGGAAGAGGCTTTTCCATGATTTGGCCCTATCTAGATGGGGCCAAATCATGGAAAAGCCTCCTCTTTTGGAGGAGCCTTTATTCCTCATAGAATGAGGTATACTGGGCCCCCCAAAAGACCACGTTTGCTCTTCCACAAAAAAAAATGGAAGCGCAAATGCATTCTCTGGATGCGGCGGAGTTTATCCCGGAAAAATTCCAGAATATCCCACTATCCCGGAAAAACTCTGAAGAGTAGATGTACCTAAGGAGTGTAACCCCTGTGTAGAAGAGCTTAGGCCTCTCCTTCAAAGGCATCAAATGTTGCTCAGAGCAGCAGGCCTGCCGACAGGGGGGAGTGGGAAGGAAAGGCAAATAGGGTAGTTGCCCTGGGCTCTGGAGATTCAAAAAGGTCCCGGGCTCCTGGCTGCCATTGGCATTTCTACAGGAATGGTGGCTGGAGCTTTGGTCCCTTTAAATCACCACTGGAGCACTAGGTGATATTCTCTGGACAGCTCTCAGGGCTGGCTGTGAGATGAGGAGGCCTCTGGCGGGTGTTGAGGGTTGGCTGTTCCAGCCCCGCCCCTTTACTAGGGCCCCACCCTTTCTGAGAGTGCAGAGTTGGTCCCCCCCCATCCTGTAAGGCAAGTCTGTTGTCCTCCCTGCAGACCCTCGTCTTGTAAGGGGAATCATGTCACTATGTTTCTCAACAACATGCCCCAGAAGATGTACTAAACAGCCAAAGACAATAAATGTGGCTGCCAAGAAAGATTCCAGCAAACAAGCAAACTTGGAACAGACACTGGAGACTGCATTAGCTCAGGTCTCAGAGAACTCCACTGACATTGAGGCAACCTGGCAAAAGCAGCGATGCAACATGTAATATGGCATCCTACGTCCTTGCCTTTTGAAAGGCAGAAACACTGAAATTGGTTCAATGAGAATGACCCTAAGGTGGATGGCCACTTCTGTTGTTTCCTTGTTCTATTTTAAAGTTTTGTTCTGTTGCCCTGGCCTGAGGAAAGGTTTTCAGTAAGAAACGAAAGGACTCCTAGGGTTAGAAAAGAAAGAAAAGTGACTTTTTTATAGAATGCTATTGGGTGTTTTTATGGGATTGTTCAGGAAACTGTCATTTTCTTATTTCCCTGCCGATGCATTGGCTTGTGTGATTTTTGTCACAAGAGTTGTGTCTGTCATATTATGTGATATAATACAATGAGGCTGAGAAAATGTGATGTGACAAACCACCTAATGCATTGAGTCAGTAGGGAAATTTAAAAAATCAGTCCATATCTTAAAAAGAGAAAAATAGAGTCAACTTCATTGAATGGCTTCTCTGAAAAATGGTTGGGGTCAGCTGTTTGTTCCTCAGTTGCATTTGAACAGTCAATTCCCTAATAGAATTGCCTATAACAAACAAATATTTCTTAATATAGTGAGTGGTGGCAAACAGTTGTATTTTAGTTGTGCCCAGACTCTAAAATCATATGAAAAACAGACTCTTCCTGAAGTGAATAATTAAATTTAAAGAAATTAGTTACCAGGAAAAAAAAGTGAGTGCCTGATATAATCTTTCAGGTAAATATTAGAAAACACTACTTTGTAGTAAATGTTGCCATAATGGTATATGAGAAACAGGCAGTAGTAGTGATACTGCAGTATTTCTTGGCAATAGTGTGTTGCAAAAGCAATAAAGGATGCATCCAGCCGTATGAAACTAAAAAGAGGTTCTTCAAGTGATAACCCTCATGCATATTCCACACTAGCTGAATGTATGCCCAGTGCACTAGCATTCTGATGGCTGAGCAGCTCCCTCTACCTCACCAATCTTCTCATGGAAATGAGAGCCCTCAACGATTCCAGAGCAACTCTATATAACTGAGCCTACAAGAAAAAGCTCATTAAGCCACAATCCTGGTAACACCAACCATTCCACCAGTACTGGGCACTTGAACCACCTTTCTGCAGACACAGGTCCTTGAGAGGAAAACCTGCTGGGTCCTCCTCCCAGTTACCTCTCACCTCCACACAAACACCCACCAGGCAGTATATTTTACTCAGTGCATACTTGAGGCCAGCATATCATTCAGACTGTTTTCTTTGCCTTTCTTGCCTCTTACTGAGCCAGTATGAAGCCGTAGGTATGTACTCTAGGCAGTTCCCTCTTTCTGCCACTTTTGTCATGGTGGCTACACCCTATTTTTAGCATGCCAGCTAAATCAGTGTTAGTGGAGTATACATCCTCAAGCTGGAAGTTACTTTCCCAGCTCAAAGTGATACCCTTAGGCTGTGTCCAGACTCAGGGTTTTTTTCGAAAAAAGTAGCCTTTTTTCGAAAAAACTTCACCTGCGTCTAGACTGCAGCTGCGTTCTTTCGAAATTAAATCGAAAGAATGTGGCTTTTCTTTCGACAGCGGTAAACCTAATTCCACAAGGAAGAACGCCTTTTTTCGAAAGTGCTCTTTCAAAAAAAGGCGTTCTTGAAAGCAAACAGGCTTTTTAGAAAGAGAGCATCCAGACTCACTTGCTGCTTTCTTTCGAAAAAGCGGCTTGCTTTTTCGAAAGTTCCGTGTGCAGTCTAGACGCTCTTTCGAAAGAGGCTTTTTCGAAAGTATCTTTCAAAAAAGCCTCTTTCGAAAGAGGCTTGCAGTCTAGACATAGCCATAGAGTGTTTGCACACTTCGGGAAAAAAAGAGTTTTGCTAACTTATGTTAGTTAAGATGTATCCAAGAGTAGACAAAACAGGCTGTCATTTTAACAAATTAGCTGGTTTAAATACTTCCAAGGATCTCCCAACCAGTTAACAATTGTAGAATAAACTCATTCCATTTGGCCTGCCTGAGCTAAGGTTTTAACATGCATCAAATGCCTTTTTAACCTAGTAAAGACAAAGCAACTTTGGGAGAGCAAATAGCCATGTGCTTCTTTGCAGAATTTAAAAATGTTGGTAATACCTGTCAGCTTCAAACCTTGTAAAATGAATCTATTTGTGCTGTTACCTGCTCCTACACATCCCATCATGACTTCCTATTTAATTATCATAACTTGTAGGCTATGGACAGCTGTATGAGAAAATGGTGTTTACCTAGTTGTTTTTCTAGTTCTTTGAGAACAATTATAATTTCCATAGCACCAGAAGGCTCTCGGCAAAGAAATACACGTGACCCTTTTTTGACCCTGGTACTAGAATTAGAATTAATGGCATTCCAAAAAGTTTGTTGGTATATAAATTTAATTTTAAAACATGAAATATTCAAAGTAATGTTATCAATGAGTTGGTACATAAATTAAAATTTCTTTAAAAGTAAAAATTCAGTTTGCTTCAACACTGTACAAATAGCACTATGATGTGGAATGAAAAGAACAAAATTTTTATATGTGGGTGAATGAAATTATGCTTCTAAGTCATATTTAGGCATAAAAGTAACATTTTCTGATTTTCTTCCCTTGACTTCAATGGAATTTGTGTGTGTGTGTTCAGCACCTTAAATATTTTTAAATTTTGGCCAAGGTCTTCACTGGTTTATGAAAAGACTTACTTTTCAATTCATACACCTTGCTTTTTCTTTTACTGCATTTTTAACATGTGATTTTGGAGGCACAAATGTAAATACCAGGTTGTTATATACACATTTGTTTTACGAGGACACTACTTTTTGTATTGTGCCTCATAAACCACAGGTAGTGTTTATAATCTATAATACTTTTTTTTTGTTTATAAGATCCAAATTTTTAAGTCTTTTACATCTATAAGGAATATACTTGATATAGCATAATGATAGGGTAAGTTATTGAGTAAAATACAAACTGAAAAGATAGAGATACTTTAATATTGTCAACACAGGCTATGTTTGACGAAGACATGACCCTCTCTTACAAACATTAGGAATAAAAATGCTTGTACATTCATGGAACACACTTTTTCATAAAAGGCTCTAACACCTGCATGTTTGCAATCTGAACAGTCCAATAGATCTCCTTATACAAGTGCTAGAATTTTTCTACACAAAAACTAAGAAATTTGCACATATTAATTTTGGAACTTGTGTTTATGCATGTATATTCTAAATCACACACAGTTCTTGGGCAGAAATTAAGTATGCATCAGTTTTTGCTTTATTTTCAGTTTTCCATGCATACAAGTAAAAGATTGCCTTTGAAAAATTAACCATAAATTATTATCCTTAGAGATTGGTAGAAAAAACCATCAGCTAATGTGAGAATAAGTACACTCACACACATTGTTGTTGATTTCATATTTTATATTACAGTATGTACTGTGCTAAAGAAATAAGAGAGGTGGGAAGTCATCATATCTTCCTGCCTTCCATAGCAATCCCATCTCTTCCTGCCTGTTTATCGTAGAAAGCGTGTAAGACATTGAAATTTTCCCGAATTTCAATTGCAGCTATTAACCCCCCCCCATCAATTTACATAGACTTTTCAGCACTTCAGCTTGGTTCTGAATAAGAAATCTCTCTCTCTCTCTCTCTCTCTCTCTCTTTTTACTGGCTGATGTTTCTAAAATGATCATATAAATGTGGAGGCAGGAAAAGGGAATAAGGGAATTTGTGCGCAGCCATCTTAGTCTTGTTAACAAGAGAGCAAGAGTCAGGCTAAGTCTGTGGCCTGACAACGCGAGATCTGTAATTAGACGCTGCCTTTGCCTCTCGCCTCCATACGGAAATAAGGATAGAATGCTGACTCTGGTAGGGACCTTGAGATAAGGAGCATCTGGGTGGAACTAAATAACTGTTAATCACTGGTGTTTGTAATGGGAAGGAGACTAATTGTTATTGTTGTTATATTTAATAGACAGTATATAAACTGCTTCATAATTGCTTGTATTGGAAGATCTGCCTCGGAGGGGGCCCCTCCCCCGTCCGAACCAGTTTTTCCCTTGCTGCAGCTAGTAATAAAACTGCCTCTGGCTACTTGTTGCTTAAACACAACGCAGAGTGAAGGCTTGTTTTCTTCCACATAAATGATATATAATGATTATTGGTAGTGCACATGTTGGTGAGTGCTATTTTGCTTTCGGTCAGTTTGGATATAATGCTCCGAGGAGGGCAGGATAACTAGGGTTTTTGATTTTGCATTTGCTTTGGACTAACTTGAAATGTGTGGCTTGATTATTAAGAGTTGAATATGGATGTTGATTCCAGGCCTCCACTGGAGTTAAGAGGCTCTGGAATATCTTGTATTAAATCAGCAACATTGTCAGATACTCTGTTTGCACTCCCACCTCCTGCTACTGTCATGCAGTTGCATGTCGTATACCTTGAATTGTGTCTTTCATAATTTCCACAAATTCAGAAGCTTGGTGAGAGAGCTTATCATTTACAACATATATCACTCACTTCTGAACCATGGTATCACAATAGTTGTTGTATTACTGTTCCTGGTCTTATTGCCTGTAGCATAATTCCACTCCATAATGATAATACTGGGACATATCTGAAAAGAACTGCTGCAGTTGAGTAGTGTAATGTAGGTCTGGAAGAGAATTTACATTTGCCCGATCATCCCCTTTCCCGGCTATGTGAAGGAATCAATTTAACAAAAGGTGAATTTCTGCAGATTGATTCTTGTTTGTTCTCAGATCAGCATTTTCTTGTCACATCCAAGAAGGATATGAATTGTTTTGTACACATTGCTTTACCTCAGTTATTATGTCCTCCCACTATCTGGTAAGATGTGCTGTAGTGAAAATCCTGCTGAGTCTGTTAATCATACTGCTGCTTTCACACAATGTTTTTTTCCCCCATTTTGTAATAATGTAATGTGCAAAAAATCCCACAACAACCCGTTTTGATATCACCTTTGTTTTAGCTGTATGTCCACATGCTATTTTTTTCATCATTTGTGCTGCACAAATGTGTAATGTTGTAAAATCAGTTGACCTTCTCCTCTCATGCTGTATTTTAAGAGAGTTATAGGAGACATCTGGTTGAAAACCTCTTCAGTAGCATGTATTAAAGCCCAGCTAAAGAAACCTTCTACTTTTTGTTGCTTGAACCAATGAGTTAGAGTATCTCAACAAATTAAGTCCAGCCAGCTTTACATTTCTGGGCAGCTTTAGTTAACTCTCAGCATCTGATGCCTGTAGTATGTTTTCTGAGCACATAAAACAGAATATCAAAACAATGTTTACATGATGAAAGTCTCTCAACAACTGACACTGTGGCATCCAGATTGGAGTCTTATACTCCCATTCTTTGAAGCTCCAAGCAAGTGTCCATATGTATTTTAGAAGGTGAAATAGCAATGTACTGCAAATAGGAATGTACTATTGTATTTGATATTATTTCAGAGGCATCTTATTTTTCATGGATGTTAATTCAATTTTGGTCAATCTTGCAGCCAGTTTTTAATTCAAGATTACCTTCTTTACCTATGACCCTTCTGCTGGTAGCAGTTGGAAGCTAGAAGGGCTGGGGTTCAGTATCTAGGGAGGTCATCTCAACAATGTAACCAAACTGACTCGAGCCCCCACCCAGTAAACTGGGAAAATTTCAACCTACCCACTGGGCATCTTTAGAGTGGGCTCCCCTGGATTCACTGGGCTCCCTGCTTGCTAGCACTGAGTCAGAGATAGAAACAGTCTGTTAATAACAGTAATCTAGTATCAACCTATGGAAACACACATAAACAAAGAAAACCCATAAGCAAGGTACCATCCCTGGAGTCTGTAGGGCAGAGTCTTTTGTTTAAAATCTTTAGTCCAACCCTCAGCTCACATAGTGTGCTTTCCCCTCACTTCAAACATCCCACTCACGGCTCTGTCCAGTCAGCGCAGACCCAGAGTTCATAGGTTCATAGGTCATGACAACTCCCCTCATTGAGCATGTGATAATACCACCTACATGCTATTCCTGCCAGCCACCTGCTGGCTGCTCCTGCTGGCTGCCTGATGGTCACTTGCCACTGCTCCCATCGGTCGCTTCTCGTCTCTACTGGCCTTGTGATGAATTTGGGTTGGGCCAAAGATAGTGATTTCAGCTCTGTGTGATTTCAGCTTCTCGGTGATTTCAGCTCTTGTCCCACAGCACAGTCAAGCCTAAAGATTCCCGCATCCACTGGAATGAAATTTGTAAATAATAAAGAGACTCCTTATGGAGTCTCTTTTAGTTCTATCATTAGAACAGGAGGGAAGGGAGGAGAGAAACAGGTTGAACCAGTCTCACATCTCATGGCTGGATGGGATGCTGCCTGCTGGTTCAAAGCTCTTCCCTTTCCCCCAGTTGACTTCACAGAGTTTGGCAGAGGAATTCTTGTCCATCTGAGATTCTTTACACTGACAGTTTCATTCCTTTGAACTAAGTTAAACACAGTCTGACATTTGTGCATTCCCAATAATTGCAAGCATTGTGGTAGTATCTTACAATTCCTACATTTAGGGTTACACAGTTTGTGACTCCTCAACAGCCAAATGGGTTACAATAGGCAAAACACCATTCTAACAATTGAATATCTAGCAGGCCTAAGCAATGTGAGTGAACACAACCACACCCAGGATTTCTTTCCTGTGCCAGCATGAACTTTATTTACATAATCATTGAATACCTAGCAGGTCTAAGCAAACTGAGTTAACGTAACCATACCCAGGATTCCTTTCCTATTCCAGCTGGATGCATTGGAAGCATTGATTCAGACCTTGCTTCTATACCCATTTTTTAAAATATAATTGATATTGGTTTTCACTTTTAGTAAAGATACTAGCTATTGGTATGAGGTCAAATTGACAAATCAAGTAACTTCTCCTTTCATTTGGTCTTTTGGCTTTCGGTTTTCTTCTTTCTCTCCTTTTTGGCAATATGTATGCCATTTGAAGTTTTTACCAATGTGGAGTTTTAACTGTCTATTAATTTTGATAATTATTTTCACACTGTGTTTTTACTTTTTATATCTTTCTTTAATAGTCACTATGGTGGGATGAATGCTCTTTGTAAGGCAGAGTGAGTTAAATTCTGATGATTAACCTGATAAGCTCCACTTGGGGAAGAGTCGGGGGTTGAAGAACTAACTGAAGATGGAAACAGGAAGGAAGGAATGAGGGAGGAAGGCCTGGTATAAAGCCTGGAAAATGGCAGTTGAAAGAGGCTGCAGGGGAACCAGGCTGGTGTCACTCCCTGTTTATAAAGAGCTGTCTGAGGCTATGGAGTTCTGTGGTCTGCAGTTATTTCCTGGGAGGAGGGAGTTTGAGCTGGTACCAATGGCAGGAAGCACTTGACAGGGTTAGAAACCGTAGTAAGGAGTCCAGGGAAACAGCAACAGGGGCTGAGGGAAAGTATACCACAGTTATCAGATATTGGGTCCCCAGAACAGTGAGTGAGTCTGGGCTCCCCTACCAGCAGCTAGGAAAGTGGTTCTGGGCCTGGACTTGGACTGGAAGGCTGACTGGAATGAGATGTGGGCCACTAATTCAGTGAGACTTTCATACTCTGGAAGAGGGAGAAACCCCAGTGACCTGGTCAGAGGGCCAAACCATGAAGACAAAGCAATCTAAGTCACCGAGAGTGAAAGAGTGAGCAGCAGCAGCTAGGCACACAGTCAGCTATTCTGACAGCTGAGAGGCACATGGCATTTGCACTGAGGAAACTTGCAAGGCTGGATTGTCACTAGTCAGTGAGAAATCTTCTTGAAGTTCGAAAATACACTGTGTGGATAGTCGTGCAAATATGTAGCCCCATTAAACTTCCACTGCTAAGCAGGACTGGGATTCTTGGCAATTTACAGTACATAATGGATCAATTTTCAGCAATGGGATTTCCATACTGTGGTGGAGAAATAGATGGCGCACACATTCCTATTTGGCACCATCCTACCTTGCCCCCATAGTATATCACAAAAAGCACCACTCTTGTATGATTGTGCAAGCTTTGGTAGATAGTCAACGTTAGTGGGGGCCTGTCAGGGAACGTGCATGATGCTCATAAATTTAAGAACATTTAACAACTTTAAATTCTGAAAGCTACAACAGGTTTGTCTTTCCTGACCAGGCTTATCAGTGACAAAGTTGAAATGGCAATAGTGATCCTGGGGGTCCTAGTCTACTCCAAGCTTTCCTTACTAATGACACTGTACTCTGCCCACCTTGATAGCACCAAGAAAAGAGTCAGATACCAGCTCAGCAGGTACAAGATGACAGTTAAATGTGCTTTTGGTAGATTGACAGTATGCTGGCATTGTTTACTCACAAGACAGGATTTCTTTGAGAGAAATATTCCAATGGTATAGCTGCCTGCTGTGTTCTGCATAATGTCTGTGAGGCACAAGGGAAAAGTCACCAAGGGTTGAGGTCTGTTGAGTTTGAATAGCCAGACAACTGGGCTATCAGAAGAGCTCAGCACAGAGTTATATTGCTCAGGGAGTAATTGAAAGAGATCTTTAACACAGCAATGTGTCCTGGTGGACTGTTCTTTCTGGTCCTGTAATTTTGGGTCTGTTAAGAATTATGTGGTGCTTGCTGTACAATTGTGAATATAAATCTGTATTTGTCATGATCATAAGAATTCTGCCACACTGTACAATAAGTAAGTGGGTGCTTTCTATACCATTAGTCACTCTGCATGTTGTGAATTATTAATGTTGAATTATTTTCCAAAAAATACAATTTTATTGAGTAACAAAACCTGTGCAGAGAAAAGTCTGTGCAATTTAAAAGCAAGTATATTAAAAATTTAGTAAATTAATGGTATGGACCTTATAAGGAAAGAACATTCATATCCAATTTGGTAACATATGCAACAATCATGGGTCTCACAGCTCCGTGTATATGACACTTTGGTTGTCACTAATGTTCCCTAGTGTGGAGTGGTAGGTGTATGGATGAGGCCCTGATGCCATGTGGAATGGTGTGTGTGTGTGTGAAAGGCAAAGTTAATTCTGAGACAACCCCTGGCCATTTTGTTCCAAGTTCAATTTGATGTTCTCCAGGACTTCATAATAGATTGAATTTTTTCTTTTACTTTGTACTGATAGTTTGTTTGGTGTTTATTATTAATAAGAATAAATAAGCATTTATTATTAATTTCCATGGATATTCTTTTCTTGGTATTCAGTAGATAGCATTTTTATATATTGGTTATGAACCAATGCCCCATGATGAGATTAGGAAGCATTCTCGGCCTATGGAAAATATCTGTTTTGTATGAGATTAAAACTGAGGGCCTTTTGGGCCTGAGGCTATGACTCAAGCTACACTGAACTGGTAGTTATTACTCTACCTCTGCACTAGGAAAAGTTCTATTTTACATCTGCCTTAAGTAGCACATGTAGGCTATGGCCATCATAAACTCAGCCATTTACCCAATTAAAGATAAAGCCTGTTGATTGGAAAAAGCAGTGTTCCTAGCCAGCTATAAAACCCTTATGTATCTGCACCTGGTTAGTAAGAAGCCCTTGAAGGAAGAATTTTACATACATTAAATTGATGGAAACAGTGTACCTAGTTGTATAAAATATTGCTTCCATAGATTAATTGTATTCCTATGATTAGATTTAGTCAAATGCCATACAGCAAATATACTATAGCAAATCTTGGTCCAATAATTTACTTGAAGGATAGTTTTCAGAATAATTTGAGCAGCTCTATAATTGTGTAAATACTATTTATTGAATAATTTATTAAGTAAGCAGCATTATATTTTAAATTTTCAGCCAGCTTTACCAATAAATATGTTAAGTTTGGCTCTATAATGAAAGGTTGAGTTTTCTAATAATTATTTTAGTACATTCTCATTTTAATGTATTTCTTAGTAAGAGTCTCTGTGGGATGCTTCCAGATTTATTTTCTCTGTTCTCTATAAGGAATTTATTCCAACTCCTGTATGCATATGTATAATGGCAGAAAGCTCACAAGGTTCACAGGTGTGACCTGTCCAAACCATTCCCACTCACAACGAAAGGGGGACAGATAGTACTAGTTCTGGCATTGTTGAACTCCAGAAGAAGCATTCCTGGGCAGAACAAGGATGTGGTTACTTCCCTTCCCATCCCACCAGGATACATAAGCTTTGAGAAGGGTTTGATACACCTTTTTTGCCATGTCATGTATACTATGTTGCATTCTGCAGTTATTCACTTATCCCTATTGTATATAGACTCACCTACCAGAATGTGGGAGATTTGTCTATGGTCCTACAAGGCCAAAAAGAAAAGTCTGCCTTAGCTACCTAGAGTAGTGTTTCCCAAATGGTGTTCCGGTGAACCCTGGGGTTCCACGAAGTAAAAATAAGGGTTCTGTGAGAAAATTCCATTACAATAACATGTTATTAAAATAATAATAATAATAAATATTAAGCATTTATGAATTTTATTGAAACCAGTTTTCATTTGTGTTGATCTCATGACCTTGTTTAACATTTGTTTATTATTATCCTTACTTATTTGTGGTCTACCTTTTCAGCTCCATATATAAGACTGCTATTAGGGGTTCCACAAAATTCTTTTGAGTTTAAAAGGGTTCCATGGCCAAATAAAACTGGGAAACACTGACCTAGAGGGAGCAGCCAGGGACTTGGAGAAAATTTCCAAGACTCTATGTTGTGATAATGTATCACTTTATTTGAAGCTGATTCTTGATGTGTGTGATCATATAGAATACAGGTGAAAATCCATTCCTGTAGCAGGCCTTTTCCATCTGAATAATCTTTGACTTTGTATTTTCTCTTTTACATCTTTAGTGTTTTATTTGATGGGGGCCACTCTAAAAATTTAGTAAGTGGTCAAGGACTGCACTCTTCCATGATATTAATGGAAGAGGTACAGAGTCTAGGATGGAGGTTGGTTCAAAAAGGAGCTTGGGGTAGGGCATTGGGCTGCAGGAGGGGATGTGAGGTTTGGGAGGAAAGTTTGGGTAAAGGAAGGGGCATTTTGACCTAGGTTGGAGACTGGGGTGCAGGAAGGGGTTCAGGGTTTGGAAGGGGACCAACCAGTTAAGTAGTAGTTCTGCAGAAAAGGACCTGGGGATTACAGTGGATGAGAAGCTGGATATGAGTCAACAGTGTGCCCTTGTAGCCAAGAAGGCTAATGGCATTTTAGGTTGCATTAAGAGGAGCATTGCCAGCAGATCCAGAGATGTCATTATTTCCCTTTATTCGGCTTTGGTGAGGCCGCATCTGGAGTATTGTGTCCACTTCTGGGCCCCCCCACTACAAAAAGGATATGGACGCATTGGAGAGGGTTCCAGCGGAGGGCAACCAAAATGATTAGGGGGCTGGAGCATATGACTTATGAGGAGAGGCTGAGGGACTTGGGTCTGTTTAGTCTGCAGAAGCGAAGAGTGAGGGGGGATTTGATAGCAGCCTTCAACTTCCTGAAGGGAGGTTCCAAAGAGGATGGAAAGAGGCTGTTCTCAGTAGTGACGGATGGCAGAACAAGGAGCAATGGTCTCAAGTTGTGGTGAGAGAGGTCCAGGTTGGATATTAGGAAAAAGTATTTCACTAGGAGGGTGGTGAAGCACTGGAATGGGTTACCTAGGGAAGTAGTGGAGTCTCCCTAGACAAAGCCCTAGACAAAGCCCTGGCCGGGTTGATTTAGTTGGAATTGGTCCTGCCTAGAGCAGGGGGCTGGACTTGATGACCTTCTGAGGTCTCTTCCAGTTCTATGATTCTATGATTCTAAGGGGTTATATTTATGGGTGCAGGTAAGGATTCTGATCTGGAGGAGGTGTGTAGAAGAGAGTGCAGGGTCAGGGAATGGATTGTGACCTGGGATAAAGGTACAGGAAGAGGTGCAGGTGTTTGAATTGTGACTGAGGGCAGGAGAGGATTGTGGCCTGGGGCAAAGGGTCTGTGAGGGGGTATAGGTACAGGAGAGGATTCTGACCTAGAGAATGTTATAGGAGGAGTTCCAGGATCTGGGAAAGATATATGAAACTGAGGAATCAGAGAGTTTGAGTGGAGGGGGGGGGGGGGCAGAGGGTTGGGGGTCAAAGAGGGGATTGGGTGCCAGGTGCAGACTCTGTCTGGGAGGCACTTACTAGGCAAGTTAGCAGCCCAGTGGGTCCCCCAGGCAGTCTAGAAGGTCCCTCAGGCAGGCTTCTTGCTTGCTGCACCCCACAAGCCACTCAAAGTGGTTGGCTGCAGGACCCATATGCTGTCTGTGCACAGCATGCGCCTTTAGGGGGAAGAGGTCTCTGCATGCTGCCTGTGCTGCAAGGAGGTTCAGGCTGCACCTATTGGTGTGCAGGGTTAGAGCAGCCATGCCCAAGGCTCCTGCTAGGCCATGGACTGGATCCAATGGGAATTTTACTTGGGAATAACATAGGGTATGTCTACACTACAGCACTAATTTCGAACTAACTTAATTTGAATTAGTTAATTCGAACTAAGCTAATTCAAACTAGTGCATCTAGACCTAAAAACTAATTCGAATTAGCGTTTTGCTAATTCGAACTAGCATGTCCACATTGAGTGGATCCTGAACCAAAGTTAAAGCTGGCCGGAACAGGTGCCGGCAGGGCATCAGGTTAGGAGCTGCTGCCTCAGGCTAGCTGAGGGCTGTGCTTAAAGGGACCCGACCCCCACCCCGGACAGACAGTTCTCAGGTTTCCCCGCTTGCTTGTCTACCTCGATGAGGGACAGCAAAGCAGTCCTGTCTTGGAGTTCCCTGAGGGCCCACACTCGGCACATCACAGCACCTGGCTATCAGCCTGGCTGCACTTGCCGCAGGCTGCCATTTGGGGGGGGTCAATCGGGGGGCGGCAGGAGATCTTCCACCCCGAGGAGCCCGCAGAGCTACCCCGTCCTCCCCATCGGGGGCCCGTACCCCATTCCTCCCTCACCTCTCTCCACTTACCCTTCCCTAGCCCCCCTTCCTGATGTAAAAAATAAAGGACACGTGTGTTCAAAAATAGAAACTCTCTTTATTTAACAAAACTGGGGGAAGGAGGATTAACCTCTGGGGAGACTGGGAAAAGGAGGTGGGAGAGGGGAAGAGAGAGGGTGGGAGAGGGGAGGAGGAAACCTGGGAGGAGGGAGCTGGAAGGGGGAAGCCAGGGGAAGAAGGAGGAGTATCAAACTATGGTACGCCATATCTTCAGTACTGTGTACAGATGTGGTCTCCTTACCCCAGAAAAGATGTTTTGGCCTTGGAAAAGGTTCAGAAAAGGGCAACTAAAATGATCAGGGGTTTGGAACAGGTCCCATATGAAGACAAGCTAAAGAGACTGGGACTTTTCAGCTTAGAAAAGAGAAGACTGAGGGGGGATATGATGGAGGTCTATAAAAGCATGAGTGGTGTGCAGAGGGTGCATAAAGAAAAGTTCTTCATTAGTTCCCATAATAGAAGGACTAGAGGACACTAAATGAAATGAATGGACAGCAGGTTTAAAACTAATAAAATAAAGTTCTTCTTCACAAAGCAAATAGTCAACCTGTGGAACTCCTTGCTGCAGGAGGCGGTGAAGGCTAGAACTAGAACAGAGTTTAAAAAGAAGTGAGATAAACTGATGGAGGTTGGGTCCATGGAGTGGTATTAGCCAGGGGGTAGTAATGGTGTCCCTGGCCTCTGTTTGTGGAAGGCTGGAGATGGATGGCATGAGATAAATGGCTTGGTCATTGCCTTTGGTCCATCCCCTCCAGGGTACCTAGTGTTGGCCGCTGTCGACAGACAGGCTACCGGGCTAGATGGAGCTTTGGTCTTACCCAGTACGGCCATTCTTATGTTTTAAGCTCAGGGCTCAGGGTCGGGGGTCTCACTGGACCACCTTGATCTGGGGGGGGGGGTCAATCGGGGAGCTGTCAGGATCCAGGAGACCCTGCAGGAGAGCTTCCACCCCGAGGAGCCCGCAGAGCCACCCCAGTCCTCCTCATTGAGGGCTCGTGCCCCATTCCTCCTTCACCTCCTTCCACTTACCCCTCCCTAGCCCCCCTTCCTGATATAAAAAATAAAGGACACGTGTTCAAAAATAGAAACTCTCTTTATTTAACAAAACTGGGTGGGGGGGATTAACCTCTGGGGAGACTGGGAAAAGGAGGTGGGAGGGGGAAGAGAAAGGGTGGGAGAGGGGAGGGGGAAACCTGGGAGGAGGGAGCTGGAAGGGGGAAGCCAGGGGAAGAAGGAGGAGGGGAAGTATAAAACTATGGTACGCCATATCTTCAGTACTGTGTACAGATGTGGTCTTCTCACCTCAAAAGATATGCTTTGGCCTATGAAAGGGTTCAGAAAAGGGCAACTACAATGATTAGGGGTTTGGAACAGGTCCCATATAAAGAGAGGCTAAAGAGACTGGGACTTTTCAGCTTAGAAAAGAGGAGACTGAGGGGGGATATGATAGAGGTGTATAAAATCATGAGTGGTGTGGAGAGGGTGCATAAAGAAAAGTTCTTCATTAGTTCCCATAATATAAGGACTAGAGGACACCAAATGCAATGAATGGGTAGCAGGCTTCAAACTAATAAAAGAAAGTTCTTCTTCACAAAGAAAGTAGTCAACCTGTGGAACTCCTTGCCAGAGGAGGCTGTGAAGGCTAGAACTAGAACAGAGTTTAAAGAGAAGTTAGATAAAGTCATGGAGGTTGGGTCCATGGAGTGATATTAGCCGGGGGTAGGAATGGTGTCCCTGGCCTCTGTTTGTGGAAGGCTGTAGATGGATGGAACAAGACAAATGGCTTGGTCATTGTCTTCGGTCCATCCCCTCTGGGGTAGCTGGTGTTGGCCGCTGTCAGAAGACAGGCTACTGGGCTAGATGGACCTTTGGTCTGACCCAGTATGGCCGTTTTTATGTTCTTATGTTCTAAGCTCAGGGCTCAGGGTCGGGGGTCTCACTTGACCACCTTGATTTTCATGCAAACCTGCTCCTGGGTTCGGATGTGGCCTTTGGTGGCCAGGCTGGCAGCTATCCTGCCCTAGACGGCCACTTTCCTGTGCCTAGTGCAGAGGTCGTGGATGTTGGAGGCCTCCCCCCAAACCTGGATGAGGTCCATGATCTCTGCACTAAACCAGGTGGGTGCCCGCCTCTTGCAGGCCCCGGCAGGCTCCTAGGAGCCACCAGCCTGGTCCCGAGAAGAGGCGGAGGGCTAGGTGGCAGTGGGTGGCTGGCTCATGCCGTGCCAGGTGCAGGGTCTGCTGGCTGGGTGCTGGCAGGCTTGCACCTGGCACAAGCACCGTAGCCAGACCGTGCCCCTTTAAGGGCTCTGGGGCCAGAAGGGGGGCAGAAGAGTTTCCCTGGTGGTGCCCAGAGTGGTCACCAGGGCAAGCTGGGGAGGGCTAGCCTCCTACTAGTTTGAATTAAGTGGTTACACAGCCCTTAATTTGAACTACTTAATTCGAACTGGGCGTTAGTCCTCGTAGAATGAGGTTTACCTAGTTCGAATTAAGCGCTCCACTAGTTCGAATTAAGTTCGAACTAGTGGTTTGCCTGTGTAGCGCCTATGAAAGTTAATTCGAACTAACGGCTGTTAGTTCGAATTAACTTTGTAGTGTAGACATACCCTCAGAGAAGGCAGAGAATGGTTCAGCCTTGAGATACCCTGGTCACAAGGGAGAGAGAGACTTATGTTTACACCCAAGAGAGATGACGGGTAGGGGAGCCAGAAGATGGAGAGTGGGTGTCCTTGCTAAACTAATCAAGGGAAATAGAGGAACCATTGCTTGACCTATCACAAGTATCCCCAAGACTTTGAAGGGGGATATGCAGCAAATTTGAAATGCTTCCAGCTCCATAGGGAGGTGAGGGAACAACTACAAACATATTTCTATGGTTTCTCCCAAGCAAATCTCCAGAGAGATGCACAAATAGATGTTGGACTTTGAGGGATTGTGGCCAGACAGACTAACCCCATATCATCCATCTTATTTGCCTCTCTGAAGCACAGGGCAGAGAAGGAGCAATAATATCAGCATAGTCTATGCTGGCTCATCTGATCCTGAGAAGCTGAAACATAGATATGAGGAGAGATCAGGATATGTGAGACTGCCACCGGCTGGCACCTATGTTGATTCGAACACACACACAGTCCCTGAGAGGAATTTCCCACTGAGAAAACAATGTCCTGTACTTCCAATTTAATCATCTCAAATCTCTCTTACAAGTGTAAATTAAGTTCACAACTCCCTTGTAAGAACTGGTCTCACAGCAGACAGACCAGCATCAATTGGCATGACAGATAAGAAAGAGAAATACGTGACCCCATGAGTATAAAAGATGGGCCCAGCATACACTCACTTTGAGTGTCATTCTACCCTGTACCTGCTGGTTGGGTTAGGTGTTTGACCTCCCGAGGTTCTATGGGGACGCCCACCTCGTATTTTCGTCTTTCCTAGGAATTGAGGGACCGGCCCTGGCCTGACATGCTGGAGTCGAGAGGCACTGAAGGGGGTAAAAATGGTACCTGGATGTGGTCCTCTGTCTTAAGTGTACACATAGAAAGAGTAAGCTGTTACTTGGTACCATTATTTCTATTTTTCTATCTTTATCTTCTTTGTAACCATTTTTAAGACCTATATTTTGCTAATAGTTAAGAAATAGAACAATAGCCATTGCAACCATATGATTTATAAGCTTCCTCAAATAAACCTGTAACTGTTTAAGCTTTAACCTGCCTCCTTCAGTTGCTGTAACAGAACCAAGCACAATTTAAAAGAACTTCAGCCGGTCATAAAGGGACAGTTATAGGAAGAGCTTGGGCGTTTGGATCTGTGTCACTCCCAGGTGACAGGATCCACTGGGGCATCTTTCAGTCTTTCTCCAAGGCTGCCCGCTGCGAAGGAATTATGAATTCTAGCAGCTGAAATCTAAGATGTAATAAGCTCTTCCTATATAACGGGGCGTCTGTTGGCCTGCTGGCCACCCTCTGCGATGGGACCCCGGTCCTAGCAGTAAAGGCACGGACGTTAAACCTTTTCTCGGAAACATACACACACACACTGCCCTGACCGTCGGCTGACAGGGATTGGTGTAAAAGCCTTAACAATATATTTGTTTTGATTTGTTTTAAATTTCTTTTGGCTTTTCAGTAGAAAAGATCAGATCCATCATTCCCAATAGAATACCTGTCATGGCTTGTATAGTAGATCTCCCAGAAAATGTAAATTAACTAAAAATCACACAAACATTTTCTGAAATACAAGATTTACTTTTTTGAGTTGGTTTTAGTTTAAAAACATCAAGTTTGTGCTAGAACCCTCTGTAAAAATATGTTCTGAGTTAAAACCCACCAACTTTAAATTTTCTTAAATATTTCTAATTGTAGTACGGTTAATTTATATAAAGGAAAAATTAACTGACTGGAAACAGTAAAAATCACTGCACATAAAGGAATCCAAACACATCAGCTACATTTTTTAAAAATAATTGGTTTTCCTACTGTTACACATGTAAAAAAAATAAGCTTTTATTGTAACTATAGTAGGTTCAGACAAATGTGAAATTCAAGTTGACTATCATTAAAAATCAAATATTTTACACTTTAGTTTCCTTCTAGTCACTATTTTTGGGGCAGCTCTATTCAGTGAGAGGCCAGCAGGAGTTCTGTCTGAGTATGAGTTAGGAATCTGAATAATTGTTTGAGTGGGTGAATGGAGATGGGTAAGTAGCTGAGGAGTAAGTAAATAAAATAATCAGTGCTTTTGTTGTGCTTGATAGTTTGCTATATTTACTTATTTGCTCTTGGCAGATTACATTTTCCTTCCCAATCTCTTAGCGTAGAAAAAAGGCAGATAGAGTTGAGTTTGCTATGAAGACTAAACTTTGCATTACTCTGAGTCGGGACTTCTTTGGATCACACATGCCCCACTGCTTCTACAATGGAAGTGAAGCCGGTACTTGAAGGTCCCAGAATACAAAGTGATACCTTCCCTTTATGTGATCCCACAGAAGTTTTTCCAAAGGGTTCCAATTTTGCAGGAGTGGGATGGGCAATATAGGGGAGTGAACCACACTGCCACACTATTTTCTCCCCAGTCTGCAGTGGAAAGACTTCTGCAGTTACTTACAAGTTACAACACCTGCAGTTACTTAAAAGGCTCTCTCTCCTACTGTGAAATTCCTTCCCTTTCAAAGGTATTTGTAGGCTTTGAAGCCCCTCACCCTAAAACTCCCAGAAGAAGAGGGACCAACTGACAATGCAGAAGCAAGGGGCCTCCTCTCGAATAGATATTCCCTCAGATCTTCTAGTTATAAAGCCAAATGCTACCTAGTCCCTGATGGAAGAATTGAAATGAAACTGGGACACCTCTTCAGATGGCTTCAATGGAGCTATGACAATTTGTGACAGTTGGGGATTTGCATATATGGGTGCAAACTTATACTTTTAATACCCTAAAATGACTGTTCCTGTTTGTGGGAGCTCTGGACTGTGTTTCATTCATTCACAGCAGCAACAGCACCTAATCACAAAAAGGGGTTCCACTTAATTTTTCCAGATATTATTTTTTAAAGTAGAATAAACAGACACTCAAGCATTCTATATAGAAGACTATCATCCATTAATGAAAATAATACTTTCCTTACCCCACAAGGCAGTTGTGTGATTAAATTCAATAAGAATTGTGAGGCACCAAAATATTAAAGTGGTGAGAGCCATAGAAATGTCTATGAATAACAAAAATAAGAAGTACTGAACTGGATAACTGTAGCCGGCCAGAGTAAATTTAAGGTCTGACACTGGGTTCCCAAAGTACAAAGGACGCCACACAGGTATCTGTCAAACACAAATAGTTTATTTCTTGGCAGCTAACAGCTGTTCCCCATAAATAGAAGAACAATATAACAAAGAAGCGGCATATTTTACGTCCCTTCGTGCAAGCCTGGGACACCGGGTAGGCTACGGACGAAGTGGGAGGTTGTCTCAGCTTCCGAGGCACCGGTACCCAAAGCCCATCGGTGAAGTCTGATTTGCTAAGCTCTGAGGCAGCCTTAAATACAGTTTTCCTGTCCTGTTCGGCAGTTTGGAAATTTCCAGAGATTACTTATTAGTGCTGATGTAGAACTTAGCTGTTAGTTATCAATCTGGTTCTGATCTGGATTTTCTTGTCCTTTAGCCCTGTTTACGTGATCAGAAATGTTCTTGCCCTTTACCCTTATCTCATACTTGTTCTTGCTATACTGGCAACAATGCTTATCTTAAGTGGTGTATGTTCCCAAAGACTTGCTTCTGGCTCCTCAGATATAGGGAAAAGGGAAAGGGGGAAAAGAATGCAGGCCTCACCACCCCTAAACTATCACGTACAAAGTTCTTCCGCAATTGACCACTACAATAACTTACACACACAATTTAATCAGACTGACTCTTGATTATGGCACATATAGTAGAAACTCTAAATTGGTCAATATTAAGCAGAACAATTCAATTCTCTTGGATTACCGAGAAGCACTTTAAAGATAATGATGATTAAGCAGAAGAAAGCAAGTCTAATAAAAATTACTAATTACAAAAATGTAAGTATACTCAGATTCCTTTATAACATCGCCAAGGGTGGCCCGTGAGCATAGGCAGACTAGGTGGTCACCTAGGGTGCCACCGGCCCGGGCACCCAATGATGACATCACGGGGCCCTGGGCGCCCCATGATTACATCATAGTCATTGACGGCCGTGCAGGTGGGGGCGCCGATCTCGCCTTCCGCCTGGGGCACCAGCTGCTACAGCCAGCCTTGGGCCACTCCTGAACATCGCTCACTTGATATTTCTGAAACACCTGATTAAGTTACAGTAAAATAAAGATGAAATTTATAATTGAAAGACAATTTATTTATTTTCTATCAGGGACTAAAACAATTGGAATTGGAAACTTGAGTTTAATCTGAGATCTTTCAAGTCAGCATCAGAAATGCAGGATTGGAAGGCTCCCGTCTGCACTAAAGCAGGCTCAATTATGCATAGACCATCCCCGAAAGATGTTTGTCTGACTTCACCTTAAACACTTCCTGTAACGGGGAATCCAGAACCTCCCTTGGTTACCTATTCCAGTACTTAACTATCCTTATAATTAGAAGGTTTTTTCTAATATCTTCCATAAATCTTAATCCAAAGATTAAGCCCATTTCTTCTTGGCCTACCTTCAGTGGATATGGAAAGTAACTAACACAGCATATGCAGGCTGGGTGACTAAAAGATGGCTGGCTGACAATTCCTTCCACTTCCAAAAAAAATTATTTTTTTTTCCTTTGAACCAAAAATGATTAATTTTTTTGACAGATTGAAATGTTGAAACAAATATTCATCTAGGGTCTAATGAAACATTGTCCTGAAATGAAATGTTTCATTTGGATTTCAATTTGGACTTTTACATATTTCTGAATTTAAAGTGATCCTCCGAGTACCTAATACTTCAGAAAGAAATTGTTTTGAATTGCAATGTTTCTTTTTTAAAATGTTGAAACAAAACACTTCCTGTCAAAGGTAGGGGCCCGGGCAGAGAGAGGTGCATCCTGGAGGTGAATGCCTGGCTGCGAGGATGGTGTCGCCAGGAGGGCTTCGTCTTCCTTGACCACAGGGTGCTCTTCCAGGAAGGACTGTTTGGCAGAGATGGAGTTCACCTTTCCAGGAGCGGGAAGGCCTTGTTTGGACACAGACTGGCTAACCTTGTGAGGAGGGCTTTAAACTAGGTTCGACGGGGACAGGTGAGCAAAGCCCACAGGTAAGTGCTGAATGTGTGGAACTGGGAGATAGGTTGGAAATGGGGGGGACTACGGACTATAATGGCAAGGAGAAAGGAGAGTCAGGGCACAACAGGGAGGCAAGATCAAATCAGTATCTTAGATGCCTATATACAAATGCGAGAAGTATGGGTAATAAGCAGGAAGAACTGGAATTCCTAACAAATAAATACAACTATGACATCATTGGTATTACAGAAACCTGGTGGGATGGGATGCATGATTGGAATGTTGGTATGGAAGGGTACGGCTTGCTCAGGAAGGACAGACAGGGAAAAAAGGGAGGAGGGGTTGCCTTGTATATTAAAAATGTACACACTTGGACTGAAGTGGAGATTAACATAGGAGATAGCTGTGTAGAGAGTCTCTGGGTTAAGCTAAAAGTAAAAAATGAGGGTGATGTCATGCTAGGAGTCTACTACAGGCCAACTAGCCAGGTGGAAGAGGTGGATGAGGCCTTTTTTAAACAATTAACAAAACTATCCAAAGCCCAAGATTTGGTGGTGATGGGGGACTTCAACTATCCAGACATATGTTGGGAAACTAACACAGCGGGGCACAGGCTATCCAATAAGTTTCTGGACTGCATTGGAGACAACTTTCTGTTTCAGAAGGTTGAAAAAGCTACCAGAGGAGAAGCTGTTCTGGATTTGATTTTAACAAATAGGGAGGAACTAGCTGAGAACTTGAAAGTGGAAGACAGTATGGGGGACAGTGATCATGAAATAATAGAGTTCATGATCTTAAGGAAAGGTAGACGGGAGACCAGCACAATTGAGGTAATGGATTTCAGGAAGGCAGATTTTGATAAGCTCAGAGAATTGTAGGTAAGGTCCCATGGGAAGCAAGACTGAAGGGAAAAACAACTGAGGAGAGTTGGAAGTATTTCAAAGGGACGTTGTTAAGGGCCCAAAAGCAAACAATTCCGCTGTGTAGGAAAGATAGAAAATATGGCAAAAGACCAGCTTGGCTTAACAAGGAGATCTTGCATGATCTCAAAATAAAAAAGGAGTCCTATAAAAAATGGAAACTAGGACAAATAACAAAGGATGAATATAGGCAAGCAACACGGGAATGCAGGGGCAAGAT
Source organism: Pelodiscus sinensis (assembly GCF_052426305.1). Lineage (NCBI taxonomy): Eukaryota > Metazoa > Chordata > Testudines > Trionychidae > Pelodiscus > Pelodiscus sinensis. The sequence continues at coordinate 155,802,969 of NC_143053.1, forward strand.
TAGAAAGGCAAAGGCACAAAATGAGATCAAACTAGCTGCAGGCATAAAGGGAAACAAGAAGACCTTTTATAAATACATTAGAAGGAAGAGGAAGACCAAGGACAGGGTAGGCCCACTGCTTAGTGAGGAGGGAGAAACAGTAACAGGAAACTTGGAAATGGCGGAGATGCTCAATGACTTCTTTGTTTCGGTCTTCACCGAGAAGTCTGGAGGTGTGCCTAACGTAGTGAATACAAGCAGAGAGAGGGTAAGTTTAGAAGATAGGATACACAAAGAACAAGTTAAAAATCACTTAGGAAAGTTAGATGTCAGCAAATCACCAGGTCCTGATGAAATGCATCCCAGGATACTCAAGGAGCTGATAGAGGAGGTATCTGAGCCTTTAGCTATGATCTTTGAAAAATCATGGAAGACAGGGGAGATACCGGAAGACTGGAAAAGGGCAAATATTGTGCCCATCTATAAAAAGGGGAATAAGAACAACCCAGGAAACTACAGACCAGTCAGTTTAACGTCTGTCCCAGGGAAGATAATGGAGCAGGTAATTAAGGAAATCATATGCAAACACTTGGAAGGTAATAAAGTGATAGGGAATAGCCAGCATGGGTTTGTGAAGAACAAGTCATGTCAAACTAATCTGATAGCTTTCTTTGATAGGATAACGAGCCTTGTGGATAAGGGAGAAGCGGTGGATGTCATATACCTAGACTTTAATAAGGCATTTGATACGGTCTCGCATTATATTCTTATTGATAAACTAGGCAAATATAACTTAGAGAGGGCCACGATAAGGTGGGTGCATAATTGGCTGGATAACCGTAGTCAGAGAGTTGGTGTTGTTAACGGTGCTAAATCCTGCTGGAAAGGGATAACAAGTGGAGTTCCGCAAGGGTCTGTTTTGGGATCTGTACTGTTCAATATCTTCATCAATGATGTAGATATTGGGATAGAGAGTACGCTTATTAAGTTTGCAGATGATACCAAACTGGGTGGGGTTGCAACTTCTTTGGAGGATAGGGACATAATTCAAAATGACCTTAGCAAGTTAGAGAAATGGTCAGAGGTAAACAGGATGAAGTTTAATAAAGAGAAATGCAAAGTACTCCACTTAGGAAGGAACAATCAGTTCCATACATACAAGATGGGAAGCGACTGTCTAGGAAGGAGCATGGCGGAAAGGGATCTAGGGGTCATAGTGGACCACAAGTTGAATATGAGTCAACAGTGTGATGCTGCTGCAAAAAAAGCAAATATGATTCTAGGTTGTATCAACAGGTGTGTTGTAAGCAAAACTTGTGAAGTCATTCTGCCGCTCTACTCTGCACTAGTTAGGCCTCAGCTGGAGTACTGTGTCCAGTTCTGGGCGCCACATTTCAAGAAAGATGTGGAGAAATTGGAAAGGGTACAGAGAAGAGTGACAAGAATGATTAAAGGTCTAGAGAACATGACCTATGAAGCCAGGCTTCATGAACTGGGCTTGTTTAGTTTGGAAAAAAGAAGATTAAGGGGGAACATGATAGCGGTTTTCAAATATCTAAAAGGGTGTCACAAGGAGGAAGGAGAAAATTTGTTCCTCTTGGTTTCTGAGGACAGGACAAGGAGTAATGGGCTTAAAGTGCAGCAGGGGAGGTTTAGATTGGACATTAGGAAAAAATTCCTAACTGTCAGGGTGGTCAAATATTGGAATAAATTGCCAAGGGAGGTGGTGGAATCTCCCTCTCTGGAGATATTTAAGAACAGGTTAGATAGACATCTGTCAGGGATGGTGTAGACAGAGCTTGGTCCTGCCTTGAGGGCGGGGGGCTGGACTCGATGACCTCTCAAGGTCCCTTCCAGTCCTATGATTCTATGATTCTATAACACTGATTTTTGGACAACCTTCCCCCCCCTTTGGCAAAACTGTCACAAATTCATGAAACATTTTCATGTCACTGAGTCTGTATTTTTGTAAACAAACAAGCAAAATAAAACAAAACAAACAAAACAAACAGTTTATCAAAAATATTACCCCAGTTTTATTCACGTCTATCTTTGTACAGTGCCAGAACCACAGAATCTAACCAAGTCCTCCGAGGGCTACCTTAATGTAAATATGAGTGCAGCAGTTTGTTCACTCAGAGACCGTCTCTCTTCATAGCTGAAGGTAAAACAAAACTTGTAGATGAGTCACATCTGTGGTCTGTATTTATTTCAATATAATTCTAATGGTAACTGATCATTTTCTTTCCATTGTTCTTTCAGTTCCACCCTCTGTTCCCTGATGTGTACAGATGACAAAATATATCACCTCTTACTCTGACTGCTGTCTGATCATTATTTGAAAAAACCCCATCTCAGCAAAGAAACCTTTATGCAGCACATAACTGAAGTAACTTGTGGATTGTAGACAGTAAGAATCCTGTCTGTAAAAGAGTAGAGAGAGAGTGTTGCAGTGCAATCCTCTGAAAGTGGCAGATTTATTTTATTTGTTGTTGCATTTTGCATAACATTGCAAATGCACAGAGGGGTCTCCATGCAGATGAAAAAGGTGCAGAATGAAAATGTAAGCCACTGGTATGCTGAAACTAACCTTGAAAATAGAGACACTACATGCTACCGGGGGACAAGAACACATTATAAAACTCAGAAAAAATCATACTGTAGACTTGACTAAAATAACTAGTGTTAAATTCATTCAATGCAGCCAAAATACAACAGAGATCTAAATTCACCTAACAGCCTTGTGAGTTAATTTTATAGTATGGACTGCAATGAGGAAATGTTTACTTTCAACAGCATTGTCTCTCATAAATCACCATATGCAAAATGATTTATTTTTAAGCTTTCATTAGTATGACCAGGAAACAGCTTTGTTATTAAAGGATGATCTACTATATATTTGAGAGAGTGAGTTTGTCTGTGAGCAAGTGTCCGTCCATTTGTTCAAGAACTCCTCCTTAATGGTAAGAGCTAGGACTAGCAATTTTGGTATACAGATTCCTCTTATAACTTAAAGCAAGGTAGGGGTTTAGTTGAGGTGGAGTAGGTTAAGCTCCTCCTCCCCCAATGCATACAGCAATGCCTAAAACCATCCAGAAAAGAGACAGAATCATAGAACACTAGAACTAGAAGGGACCTCGAGAGATCATTAAGTCCAGACCCCTGCCCTCATGGCAGGACCAGGCAGTGTCTATATCATCCCTGATGATAACCTGCACTTAAATATCTCCAGTGATGGAGATTCCATAACTTCGGTAGGCAATTTATTTCAGTGTTTAACCACCCGGACAGGCAGGAAGTTTTTCCTAATGTCCAACCTAAACCTCTTTTACTGCAGTTTAAGCCCACTGCTTCTTGTCCTATCCTCAGAGACCAAGAAGAACAATTTTTTCACCTCCTCCCTGTGACACCCTTTTAGATACTTGGAAACTGCTATCCTGTCTCCTCTGTCTTCTCTTTTCCAACCTAAACAAGCCCAATTCCTTTAGCCTTGCTTCATAGCTCATGTTTTCTATACCTTTAATAATTTTTGTTGCTCTTCTCTGGACCTGCTCCAGTTTCTCCACATCTTTCTTGAAATGTAATGTCCAGAACTAAACACAATACTCCAATTGAGGCCTAATCTGAAGAGTAGAGTGGAAGAATGACTTCTCATGTCTTGCTCAAAACACTCCTGCTAATGCATCTTGTATGCATCATGTTTGCTTTTTTTGCAACAGTGTCACACTGTTGACTCATATTTAGCTTGTGGTCCACTGTGATCCTTAGATCTCTTTCTGCAGTACTCCTTCCTAGACAATCACTTCCCCTTCTGTATGTGTGGAACAGATTGTTCTTTCCTAAGTGAAATACTTTGCATTTGTCCTTATTAAACTTCATCCTATTTACCTGAGACCATTTCTCTAGTTTATTCAGCTCATTTTGAATTTTGACCCTATTCTTGAAAGCACTTGCAACCCCTCCAAGCTTGGTACCATCTGCAAACTTAATAAGCGTACTATCTATGCCAGTACCTAAATCTTTGCTGAAGATATTGACAGAACTGGTCCCAAAACAGATCAGAACAGATCCCTGTAATACCCCACTTGTTATGCTCTTCCAGCATAATTGTGAGTCATTAATAACTACACTCTGAGAATGGTTATCCAGCCAGTTATGCACCCACCTTATAGTAGCCCCATCTAAGTTGTATTTGCCTAATTTATTGATAAAAAGGGTATGTGAGACTGTATCAAATGCCTTACTAAAATCCAGTAAGGTGAGAGGCAGGTGAGAGAGGCTAGCTCGGGATGTCCCCTCCCCCCAGCTGGGACTGCCCTAACCCCAACCCTCCCCCTGCCCGGTGTCCTTTAGGCTGGGCTGGGAGCCTGCTGCTTCCCCACTTCCATTCACATGGGAACATTGCTCACTGTTACTTTTTGGTTAGGGAGTGGGGGAAAGTGAACAGTTGGCTCTATTCCTCACTCTGGCTGGGAAGCACAGGAGGGCAGATGTACCTGGACCTGCCCTGGCCAGGGAACATGAACCCCTCCTCCAGCTGTGCTCTGCTTCTCACCAGGCCCCCACATCCTCTGGTGAGAGAGGGCGAGGGTAGCCCTCTCTCCCCAGGGCAGCCTGCACACTGAACTCCTCGTCCCCAGCCCCACCCCAGAACAATGATTTAAATGAAAAAACAAAAACAAAAATTGAGTTTAGGACCTGCCTGCCAGGTAAATGCCAGGTAAATCTAGTAAACCATATTAAAGGTATCTGCATTTTCCTGATTTTAGCATTCATTGGATTACTAAAGACAGAAGAGAGCTTCTTTGACATTATTTGCATGCGTCAGGGTGATTGCAATTAATTGATTCGGGCTTTGAAACTGCACTCATTTTTTCCTCTGCAAAATTCATTTTTAAAGTCTTCATTTCATCTGGAGTGGTTGAAAGCAAATTCTGGCTAGCAGTGTATACAGACTTGCCCTCGCTTGTTCTTTCTTTTCATGCACCACTGACATGATTTTCTCATTCCTCTTGCCACAGAGGCATTAATGATTTTTAAACAAGAAAAGATAGAACTACACTATTTTCCTGATCATTTTCCATTTGAGTAGCAAATTACTAGATTTTTTTAATCATCACTCTTCAGCCCCTATTTTCTTTGCCCAAATGGCACAGTGAATTTTGAACTTCACTGAGCTTTTGATGAAGATGTACACTGTTGATTTTTATAAAAGCCTCTGAACCTGTCTCTTGCTTTATTAGTGTCCTTGTAATCATAGTGTGTGCTCCTGTTAATTTTTTGCGGGTACATTTGACCCTGCAGTAAATTTGATGGCTTTTTAGCACAAGCCCAGATTTGCTTTTCATTAAAAAGTTAGAGACCTATAGAGGATTCCTTCTCAGCATACTGCGCTTTGTGATGCCAAACTTAATCCTACTTGCATATGGAAGATAACACTTGACCATTCGGTAGGGTATGTCTACACAGCAAAGTTATTTAGAAATAACAGCCGTTATTTTGAAATAACTTACTAGCATCTACACAGGCAAACTGCTATTTCGAAATAAAATCAAAATAGCAGAGCGCTTATTTCGAATTTGGTAAACCTCATTCTATGAGGAATAATGCCAAATTCGAAATAGCTATTTCAAAATAAGTTCTGTGTAGACACATATCGAAATAGGGGGCCGCCAGCCTTCCAAGGGTGCCCTAGTGGCAACTCTAGCCTCAGCCAAGAACACTCCTCTCCCTCCCCCACTCCCTGGAGCCCTTAAAGGGGTTGACTCTGGCTATTGTGCCTGTGCCAGCTCCAAGCCTGCCAGCCCAGAGCCAGCAGTCACTGCTCCTGACCCAGTGGCCCAAAACATGAGCCAGCAAGCCACTGGCAGCCAGCCCTCCACCACTCCCCAGGAGCAGTCTGCCAACTCCCAAGACCTTGGCAGGGCCCGGAGAAGGTGGGTACCTTCCTGGTCCAGGGTGGAGATCATGAACCAGAGCACGCAGAGACAAAATGTTTTGCTGTCCCTCATTGAGGTAGACAAGCAAGCAGGGAAACCTGAGAACTGGCTGGCCGGGGGGAAAGTAGGAGGGTCCCTTTAAGCACAGACCTCAGATAGCCTGAGGCAGTAGTCCCACACAATAAGTCCTTACCTGGTGCCCTGCCGGAACTGGTTATGGCTGGCCTTAAATGAGATTCAGAGTCCACTCAGTGTGGTCGCGCTATTTCGAAATAGCAAAATGCTATTTTGAAATGCATTTTGTGTGTAGACATGTTATTTTGAAATAAGCTATTTTGAAATAACATAGTAGAGTAGACATACCCTTAGATACAAAATAAATATTTTTCACCTTCACATTTGTTACTTAAGAACACAATAACAGCCATACTGAGTCAGACCAAAATTCCATGTGACTCTGTATCCTGTCTTCCAATAGTGGTCAATTCCAGGTGCTTCAGGTGGCAGAAGAGATAATTGTCAAGTGATCCATCCCCTGTTACCTAGTTCCTGCTTTTGGAAAACTGAACTAATAGCCATTTGTCTAGTTCTTTTTTGAATGCTATTATAATCTTAGCCTTCAGAAAATCATCTGTTTCCAGAGGTTGCCTGTAAATGGTGTGAAGAAATGCTTCTTTTGTATGTTTTAACCCTGCTGCTTATTATTTGATAATAAACTTGGTGCCACCATGTTAGAGTGATTTTTGCATTTTAAATGAAAGCATAAATCAGAGAGAACTTATGCCAGCATATATGAAACACTACTTTAATACACAAAACAGAGAAAGCATAAAGGTGGGGGTGTAAAAGCAACACATTTTAGTTTGAACTCCTCCCAGGACCAAGGATGGTTAGTATAGACTGAGAATTAGTAGTGGGCTATGGTGTCTTCACATCAGTCACTGGTAATTGGCACTGAATGATAATTGGCGCTCTCATCAGAATCTGAACTCCTCTTCAGAAAAAAGGTCAAGGTGTTTTAACTGGCCTAAGAAATCATTTCTTGGTGTTACTTTATCATGTGGTCATCACTTACCTGAAAATTGATCTCTTTGCATTGACACATTGTAACTTTAGTTCACAAGGTTTTTAAAGTGGTGAACACACAGCGAGAAAAACTACCATCATTCCTCTGAGTGCTGTACAGCATTTTAGTGCACTGCCTAATAGCTTTTCTCCTCTGTAAGAGCCAGCTTTGTTCATGATTATGGGGTTAGTGGGTTTGCGATTATGATCTTTTTATTTTGCTTTTATCTTAATTGCTCAGTCACTTGTCCTTCAAACAAATCATCTTTCATGTGAGTTGCTGCTTCACCCAATATAGCCTGTTTTGTCTCAGTAAACACATGTTTTCACGTTCAGACAATCGGCCATGGATAATCACCATCGTCAGCATCTCTGGGAAAGAAGTGACATTATATCGGGTACAAATAAAACAAAGAAGCAAGAATCCATTATCATATCTGACTTTCAGATCTCATACAAATTTGAAGAGGCTAAGCATTCCTACAGACAAAAAATCAAGCACAGCAGTTAAGTCAGTGTACAGAAATTAAAACTGAAAAAAAAAATGTTGAGCAGGAAAATGAAGTCTCTGGATCAACATGAATAAAATAATCATAAATGTGTTCATCCCTCAGCAATATCATAACATTGTAAAGGTGGAGATAGTACAGTCATAAATACAGATAGAGAAACCTGTATACCGAGGACTGACTCCAGCTAACAATGGTGAATTCAGTGTGGAAATTAATTACCATTCCATGGTGAAACAGGGAACTGACCATCAGTGAAAGAAAGGAGAGAAGCAATTCTAGGGCATGAACTAAAACCTGTTGAGTAGAAATACTCCTCCCTCTGACCTCAGTGGGTTTTGGATTAGGCCTGTAGAAACAAAACAGAACAAAATGAGAAAGAGCATCCTAGAAAACAGTAAGCAACACAGCACAGAAGCCACACACACACTAAAACAATGCAGGCAAGTTCTGAAGGAAATCAAGGGTAATTAGGGACTTCACATAATACAAGGACCCAGTTAATATTTGTAGCCTCACAAAACAGCACCTGCAGGCATTGAATATGGAAGCTGAAATAAATTATGAGCCGCGGCTGATCTCTAAAAGGAAGCAAAATTGTCCCTTCAGTTAGAAAATCTGGTAAATTGAGCCAATTGAGAGCAAATCTGTTCTATAGAAAACTAATTTTTCATACATGCAGGTTTAGATTAATGTTCTGTCAGGTTAAACAGAATGTACTGGATTTTTATAATCAAATCGTTGAATTTAATATGATAGTGCTTGCTAGAATGTTTGTTGGCAAGAGGGGAAGAAAGCTGAATATGCCAGAAATTATATAACCCAACTGTGATTCTGATACACTACTAGAAATAATTTGAATGCAGGCAATAATGTTAATAGAATTTAATGGTCATATGTGATCAAAATAAAATTAGATCTCATAATTTTATGGGTAAGCTTCCTGAAATTAATCTTCCTTTGTATGCTTTAAGAATTGGAAAACCTGATTTTTAGTTGCTGAGTACATGTATTATTTGCCTAAAATTGCTGGTGGTTCTTTTTATAAAATTGTTTAGTGAAAGTGTGTTGAACAGCAAGCATTGATATAAGCAGGGGCTGAACTGCTGCTTGCTGTCAGCCAGCTAAAAGGAGGGGTGGGTATGCCCACTACAGTTATTTAGCTATGCAAGGTAATTAACTGTTAACTGTTGACATGTAAATACTGCTCAGAAGAGAATCTGAGGTGTGGCTATGTAAATCCCATTCAGCCAGGGCTGATGGAAGGTCAGTGTTGGAATGGAATGTGGAGAAGTGTATATAATTTGGGACTGTTGTGAGGGTAACTAATCATGCTATCCCTAAATGTGGGAACTGTAAAACATGCCACCAGTGCCTGCAGGAGAGATACCACCATCATGGTAAGAGGTCTCAGAAGAACAAGCCTCCCTCCTCCCAGAGTTGAGTGAACAGAGCTGGGGGAAAGGGTTAAAGGGTTTGAGTCAGCCTGCTTCACACCTGCCAGGTGTGAGCTATAAGACTGGCCCAGCCTGCACCTTTCCCCCTTTGTTTTAAGGATAGACCTAAAGCAGACTCTCTGAGGAGTCTTTTCTTTTGCCAGTCCAGCTGGTGGCTAAAGAGTTGAAATCACTGAGAGCTGAAATCACTGGTTTGGCTGAGTACCAGACCTGTTGCACCAGTGAAGTAGCGGCGACCAGCGGCGTGGTGTGGAGCGGCGGCAGGTGAGGAGTGGCAACCAGCGGTGTGGTGTGGAGTGGTGGCAGGTGAGGAGTGGCAACTAGCAGCGTGGTGTGGTGGCAGGCGAGGAGCGGCGACCAGTGGTGTGGCGTGGAGCAGTGGCAGGTGAGGAGTGGCGACTAGCGGTGTGGTGTGGAGCGGTGGCAGACGAGGAGCGGCGACTAGCGGTGTGGCGTGGCGTGGCGCGGCGGCAGGCGAGGAGCGGTGACCAGCGGCGTGGCGCGGTGGCAGGTGAGGAGCGGCCATCAGCGGCGTGGCATGGAGCAGCGGCAGGTGCCCAGTGGAGCATCCAGAGACATGGAACGAGACAGTTGGTGGAGCATGGGTTTCGTATAAGGTGCCCCCTATCTATCTCCTGACCCCCATTTCTACCCAGCTTCGGAGGTGAAACCCTCCGGGTGAACTTTGGGACTCTGCGTGGCACGGACCAGGGACAGAGACCTTTGGGGTGTCGGACTTTTAGGACTTCAGGTGATTCTTGGCTGGGATGGAGGCTTGGCTCATGTTTGAGGTTATGAACTCTGTTTGTGGTGTTTTCCCCCAAGTTAATGTTTCATTAAATGTTTCTTTCCTACACTCAGATTCAGTGCTTGCGAGTGGGGAAGCATTGCCTCTCAGAGGTGCCCAGGGGTGTGTGAATTTCCCAGATTACTGGGTGGGGGCTCGAGCCGGTTCTATGTGTGATGGCCCCAAGATATTGAACCCAACCCTGGTTACTGCCAGGCCTACCCAGCAGAAGGGTTACATCAATAACACATTCTTATGATATATATCCCTGTCTGACAGGAAATATGTAATCCTGTTTTGAGGTCAGAAATAATACACTAATATGCATGGACAGTTCATAATCTACCATAGGACCTTTAAAGTTGTTTTTATATATTTAGGGTAGCACACAAATATACAGTACTAGGAAATTTCCATAGAAATGTAGCCGTGTTAGTCTGGGGTAGTTGAAGCAAAATGCAGGACAATGTAGCACTTTAAAGACTAACAAGATGGTTTATTAGATGATTATTAGATCATCTAATAAACCATCTTGTTAGTCTTTGAAGTGCTACATTGTCCTGCATTTTGCTTCAGGAAATTTCCAAACATTCAAGAAAGGATGGTTCTTGTCCTGAGGATCCTACAAGAAAACAGAGCTTTGAAGAAGGGGAACAACAAGTGATCTCTAAGGGCATGTCTACATTGGGGTTATTTCAAAATAACTCCCCTTATTTTGGTGGGGTTGCCGTGTTAGTCTGAATCTGCAAAAACAACGTGAAATCTTGTGGCACCTTATAGACTGACTATAACGTTTCCCAAACTATGGGCTGCGGGAAAAGAATACCGGGCCGCAGTGTGGCTGCCAGTGTGTTCTGGGCTCCCGGACTACCTGTGCAGAGCCGGGTTCCCCAAGCCATCAGCTGCGCTGGGTGGATGCAGCCGTATGTTTCAGGCTCCCGGCAGAGGCATAGTGAGGGTTACCAGGTGAGCTCTTATTGCTGGCTGTGGGGGTGGGGGGATTGGATACGGGCTGCAGGGAAGCAGGGTCAGGGCAGCGTAGCTTCCCGGGAGAGATAGGGAGGGGAACTGGCCAGTGGAAGCAGGGCTGGCGGGAGGGGGCAGCGGGAGCAGTGGGGCTGGCCAGGGGAGATGGGGGGGGGCAGGAACCGGCTGGCGGGGGCAGTGAGGCTGGCTGGGGGAGATTGCAGGGCTAGCTGGGGAACCGGTCAGCGGAAGCAGGGCTGGCCGCGGGAGCAGGGGCAGTGGGCTGGCCAGGGGAGATTGTGGGGCGGGGGAAACCGGCTGGTGGGGGCAGTGAGGCTGGCTGGAGAACTGGCTGGTAGAAGCAGGGCTGGCCGGGGGGGAGGGGTGGCAGGCGCAGTGGGGCTGGCCATGTGAGATCGCAGGGGCGGGGTGGATCTGGTTGGTGGGAGCAGTGGGGCTGGCCGGGAAGGATAGGTGGAGGTGAGGAGAACCGACCAGCGGAAGCAGTGATGGCAGGGACAGCAGGGCTTGCCAGGGGAGATCGGGAGAGAATTGGCTGGCGGGGACAGCGGGACTGGGGGGGGGGGGCGGAAGGTGGTGGGGGAGGAGGGAGAGAATCAGACAGCGGGGAATGGAACAGTTCAGGGTGCACGCAGATCCTGAATACGAATGTAAAAGCAGTGCCTTTTAAATATCTCCACTGATGACAGTGAGGTTTAAAGGCACTACAACGTGTCAGAATGGAGAGCACCTGGTGCATTCACCATCCAGAATGAGAATATGGATAAACAATTCCAAAGATGGTGTCAGCTTTTGGAAAATAAATGAGCCCCTTTTCAATACACGATGTGGTGGTACAGGGTTTTATTGGATTACAGTCAATTTTTCCAATCCATATTCCCTTAACTTGCTAGTAAGAATATTGTGGGTGGCCGTATCAAAAGCTTTGCTAAAGCTGGCCCTAGGGGCTTTGGGAGGACCAAAACCAATGTATTTGTATATTCATCATTTGCTTAATGAATATGCAAATATGCGAATGAATGTTACCAGTCCTCCGAAAGCTTGTGAATGGATTTACTGGTCCCCATGTCAAAAAGTTTGGGAACCCCAGGACTAACAGATTTATTGGAGCATAAGCTTTTGTGGACAAAGACCCACTTCATGCATCTGATGAAGTGGTCTTTGCCCACAAAAGCTTATGTTCCAATAAATCTGTTAGGGTATGTCTACACATCAAAGTCAATTTGAAATAACAGCTGATATTTCGAATTAACTTTAACAGCGTCTACACAGGCAATAATAAATAAATTTGAAATAGCGGAGCACTTATTTCGAATTTGGTAAACCTCATTCTACGAGGAATAATGCCAAATTTGAAATACCTAATTCAAAATACGCACTGTGTAGACACTTATTTCGAAATAGAGGGTCTCCAGCCCTTCCCAGTTTCCCCTGGTGGCCACTCTGGGCCAAACCAGGAAAACTCCTCTCCTCTCCCCCAGCCCCAGAGCCCTTAAAGGGCTAGACTCTGGCCACAGGGCATATACCAGAGCCAGGCCTGCCAGCAGTCACTGCCCCTGACCCAGTGGCCGCACAATGAGCCAGGCAGCCAGTGCCAGCCAGCCATCCACCACCCAGTCCCCCAGCTCCCAGGAGCCAGGCAGGGGCTGGAGACGGCGGGTGCCCTCCTGGACTAGTGTGGAGATCATGGACCTCATTGAGGTTTGTGGGGAGGCCTCCAATGTCCATGATCTCTGCGCTAGAAGGAGGAATGCCGCCGTGTATGGCCGCATAGCTGCCACCATGGCCACCAAAGGCCACATGGGCACCCAGGAGTAAGTGCGCATGAATATTAAAGAGCTGCATCAGGCGTACACCGGGGCCACATGGGGCAGCTCCTCAACAGGAGCAGACACCTGTCCCAATCTTGATGCCCTGAACTGCATCATGGAGGGTGGGACAGTCCGTGCCACCACAGGGCCCTGATCAGGGCGCAAAGGAGGATCCGCCACAGAGGGTGCCACAGCAGCTGGACCCCTGAGCTGTCCCAGCAGTGGAGTCACCAGGGTCATCCAGGGAGGCCACACCATGTAAGTGCCATCACTGTCCCCATCCTGGGGTTGGCAGGGGGGAGGAGGGAGGGAAGACCGGGGACTGCTCGCTTGGGCCTTGCTTACCATGGATCACGCAGCAACCTCTGCATGTGTGAGCATGTGCTGTGCCACTCCTGGGCAGGTGGCTCCAGCAGCGTTCTACACAGGGTCTGTGGCATGATAGCCACATGCGTGTGTGAAGAGACCTGACCTGCTCCTGACCCCGGGGCGGGACACAGAAGGACGGCCTCCCTTCACAAGCCCCTTCTACACAGAGGCAGGGGACATCTCCCCCCGCCACCTCGGCCACACTATACACAGCACAGGGGCATGGGTCCGGTCTTGGGGCAGCTCCCACTCCCAGGGATAGCTGAACATTCTGACCATGGCTTCTGTGGAAGCACAGCAGCTCTGATGGTACATGGCACGGTCATCCTCACCTCGCAGAGTGGGACTGGGCTTCACCCACTGCGTCCCCAGGGAGAACTGACCACTTCTCTTCTTTCTCCACAGCCCCACCAGCTGTGCGTGCAGGGCACACCACCCCACCCGGGACATCCTCCTGCACCCAAGACCAGCAGCTGGGGGCCCTGTGAGACCTGCATCGCACCATGGAGCAGAGGGTGCAGGACAAAACGGGAGTTCTGATGGAAGCTGCTTGCCCAGGGTCGTGCCATCTGTGCCCATCTGCAGATCCTGGTGCAGAGCGTGTTGCCTCATGCCACTCCAGCGCCTGCTGCCTCCCCAGCTCCCACTCCTCCTCTCACTCCTTCTCCCCCTCCTGCCTCTCCCTCCTCAATCTCTAAACCCCCCACCTCAACCTCTACACCCTCCTCCCCATCCCCCCGGGGACGCCGAGACCCCCGCACCTGCCATGCTGGGAGACAGTTGGCCCGGCAAGACAGTTGGCCCCTGAGCCCTGAGCTTCCCCTCCCCCTTGTTCCCCTTGCTTCCCCCTTCCAGCTCCCTCCTCCCAGGTTTTCCCCTCCCCTCTCCTGCCTCCTTTCTCCAGTCTTCCCAAAGTTTCATACCCTCCCCCCCAGTGTTGTTAAATAAAGAGAGTTTATATTTTTGAAAATATGTGTATTTTATTCAACATCAGGAAGGGGGGCTAGGGAAGGGTAAGTGGAAGCATGTGAGGGAGGAATGAGGCACAATCCCCCAGTGGGGCAGGCCAGGGAGGCTCTTAGTGCTCCTCAGGGGTGGAAGTTCTCCCACAGGGCCTCCTGGATACTGACAGCCCCCCCGATGAAGCTCCCGGATGGCAGCCTGCAGAAAGTGCAGCCAGGCTCGCAGCAACGCATCCAAGAGAAGCGCCAGAGTGCCCAGGGGCAGCTCTGGCTCCATGTTGCAGAGTGCTGCCATGTCCTGAGTGAGGGCAACAAGAGCACTCCGAGACACAAATGCAGGCAAGCAAGCAGGGATACCTGAGAACCAGCTGCCCAGGGTGTGTATGTGTGGGTGTGTCCCTTTAAGCACAGGCCTGAAATAGCCTCAGGCAACAGCCACACAAAGACACTTCTTACCTGATATCCTAACCCTGACCAGGTTCTGGCCAGCCTTAAATCCAAATCAGTGTCCACTCAGTGTGAATGTGGTATTTCGAAATAGCAAAATGCTATTTTGAAATGTATTTTGTGTGTAAACAAAATACATTTTGAAATAATGGGCTTGTTATTTCGAAATAATAACTCCTGTTTGTGAAGAAGAATAAGTTTGTTTCAAAATAATTATTTTGGGAGTTATTATTTCAAAATAAATTATTTCAAAATAACCTGCTAGTGTAGACATAGCCTAAAATACCAATCTCCACTTGTTCTTTTATTCCTCTGTTTTTTAAAACATATATATACCCGGTCCCCAAGTTACGAACAGGTTACGGACCAAACACTTGGCCGTAACTCAAAATGTTCATAAGTCAGACCCCATTGAGTTATATTGTGACCGCCTTTTTGACCACTTAATAGGACATTTGGTCATAAATGCGACTGGTCATAAATCGATCATTCATAACTTGGGGACCGGCTGTATTTTTTTTTTCAATTTCCTTGGCGGTTTTCTCCTGTTTCCTATTATTATCATTCAAGTATTTCATACTGACTTTTCAGAGCAATCTGATCAGTTCAGAATAACATTAAAATAAGACACTGTATAATTAACTTCAGGTCTTTCTGAGTCTTGCTTTTTGTAGAGAGTGCAAAATTATTTCATTTATGAATTTCAATAAGTTGACATTCTACAGAGTTTAATGAAACTTTATCATTGAAATGATGGTTGCTCTGCACAGTGGCAAAATTGCAGCAGCCGTTTCACCAAACAACGATTTTTGAAAAGGCACAAGACAACAAATGTCAATGTGGTAAGCATAATTCGTTCAGTTCCCAGATGTCTCAGGGAAAATGTGGTACTAGAGACAGTCTCTTCTCAAACACACATAGCTAGTGACTAAAGACTGGCAGGACTTCTCTCTTTCATTCCTTTTGAAGGATGTTATTGATAGAATATGTTATTGTTGGAATTAGTAGCTGTGACTAGTATGGTTTCATTCAGGCTTGTACCAAAGTTTATATCCCCTTGCAACAGCTGTTCCCACTCTTGACCCTAAACGACAGTAGGTGGTATTGCTACTCCCTATTCTCCCTCAGTTTTTCCACCAGAAAGATGCAGTGAGAAATCATGACCAAGATGCCACAGTAGCTTGACAGGAGATGCACTTTTGGGGCTTCATTTGCTGCCTGCAGGCCCCACGAGCAGAGGAGAGATTGCAGCTCCTTCCCTTGACCATATTTTTTTTTACTGGCAAGGCTTCTGTGACAAAGACCTATCCTATGAGTTTATAGAAACAAGAGTTGTGGAGACTAATTGTGAATCTGGGTATTGCATTCATCCCACATATTATAGGAGTATGGTTGTGCAGCAACAATAAATTGGCCCTCCACCCCTGTAGAATCAGAGACGTGGAGGTCTTGTTTGGGTCAGCCAGGGAAAGAAAAGCTTTGCTCATTTAAGGATTATGCCCTTACTCCTCCTATGTCTCTGGGAATAAGAAGAGAGGAGGAGAGCTGTGTGGTTGATTGGTTGAACAAAAGCTGTAATATTTGATTGGTTGGATAGAAAGGTGTAGCATAAGTGTATTGGTTCCTGAGTATCCATGCAGAGGATTATAAGATCTTTTCCATGCTCAAAGGCACCTTGCTGGTCAGGAAGTAAAGCCCTCCTTCCCCATTTGGTGTTAGAGTAGGGGACTGAACTTGATGACCTCATGAGGTCTCTTCCAGCTCTATGATTCTATGATTCTAGGGTCTTGCTGTGGTCCTCTTGCCAATTGCATTTGGAGCTGGGAAGGAACTTTTCTGTCACTGACAGATTGGTCAAGGCTGTTTGGGGTTTTTTGCCTTTCCTTCAGCAGCCCAGGAAACCGGTGGGAAGGTAGGTTCTAAAGTTCATTTTGTTACAACTTGGCAGGTAGCCACTGCAGGCAATGTTTCATTATGGGTCTAGTTCCCAGGATTAGGGGAGGCATCTCCTAAAGAAAGTGAGGAATGGGGTTAGGACTCCTAATGTATATCATTGAAACAACCCCATTTCCCAGTCCCTTAACTCACCATTGACACCCCAACCCTTCCTATCTGTATCTCAGTATAATGCCAGGACAAAATGAACAGAGTGGAGGGCTGATGGCAGCCTCTCTGGCAGGTGGTATGGATAATAAATTAGAGATCACCTAAATTAGAGTTGTTGGATAGTTCTCAAATATATTATCTAATAAAGTTGTGGTCTTGTTAAGCCATATTCCTGGTGGGTTTTCTTTCTTCCTGATCTCTGTGGAGCAATGGCATCTTACCGGCACTCAATACACATACAACATTTTAAAAATAATGAGATATACCTAACTTGGGAAGCAGTAAAGAGAAACAAAGGGAAAAATTTAGAGAGGAATTCTAATTTTCTGTGCCAAGCAATCTATACATCCCAAAATGGATTTAAGGATTTCAGATACTTCTAACCCAAAAGAAGTTACTCTCTTTTACAAAATCTCCTAGGACTCTGTTTTACAGTAAAAACAACACTCTCCAAAGCAGCTTCAAATGTCACTGATCCATTCTTTTTAGCATTGGGGGACAATAATTTTTCCATTGCCTAAAGATGTTTTCCTCTCTAAAATTCTATTCCTCATTATTTCCTAGGTAAAAGTGCATATGCCGTTGGTGCATTTAATAGCAGATTTATTTTTTCTACAATATTGATCCAAAGCCATGAATTATTATTTATTCTCATTAATTGAGGTGTGAGCACTGCAAAATAAAGGAAGCTGTTAGCAGATAAATCATGATTCTTTGTAGGTGAGCCAAATTCCAGGCTTACGCGGAACATTAACTGAACCTAATATGTTCTCAATAATGAATTCTGTGTCCTCTTACTCTAATACCTTTCCCTTAGGAAATGCATTGAGATGGCCAGGAAGAAACCGATGGAGGGCAGAGGTTTTCTGTGATAATTACCCATTGAGAGATGCTTGTAGTTTATCAGGAACTAATTGTTGCTACAGATGTTCTCTGCCATAATGACCTGAACAGACAGCTTGTTATCAGTTATGTAAATAAAGATAACACAAAAAAAGCTTCTCCGGTAACTATACAATTTTCTTTGTTTCTTTTCTGTAATCATACATGCCCCTGGTCTTCTGTAGGGCCTTCTTCTGAAATAACCCTCCCCCCAGTTTTAAATTTATAAGTGGTGCATTCACACCATCAAATTGATTATTTCGAAATAATGGGCCATAGGATTAGAACTCTGTACTCCTGCTTTTCATTCATGAGGAGTAACGCTAATTCTGAAATAAGCTTAGAAAACAACAAATGGTCTGGTAGCACTTTATAGACTAACAAAACATGTACATGGTATCATGAGCTTCCATGGGCACATTCCACTTCTTCAGATGACTGGAGTTTTGAGTTTAGGATGTGCAGACCCAAAATAAGTAGGGGAGAAGGGAGAGGAGGGAAGAAAAAAAAAGGAAGGGGGTGGGAAACAAGGAATAGAGGGTATGAAAATATCAAGGGGAATCTGAAGAAGTCTTTCTCTTGAGTATTTGTAGCCAAATTAGTCCCCATCATATTGTATATATAGTTGGGATTGTGTTTTCCAATGTGTATTACTTTACATTTATCCACATTAAATTTCATTTTCCATTTTGTTGCCCAATCACTGAAAATGCATTGTTATAATTTGAAAATGTATTGTTATAATTTCAACATTATTGTACTGGAGTGTACAATAGCAGGAGATGATGCTATGATGGAGTAAATTCTTCTTTTATGTGAATAACTTCGGTAATCAGAAACCACAGTCAGAATTTTTTGAAAAACATGTAAAAGAGGGATGGATTTTCTTTCTCATCAGTTATATTGTAAACTCTTCCCCAGCATGAAAGAACCTGTGAAACCATATCAGAATTTTGTTTTGATAAATCTCTCTTAGTCATCTACATACATTTTCAAACCTCATCTTAAAAATCCTGGACTGTTAATCACTTCTGTGTGTATTTCAATAGTTTGATTCATATTTGACTATCAACAGTTTCTTTTATTTGCATTTTCTTGATCTGTTCTTACCTGAATGTGATGACGTCTGGATGTTTCCAACAGCAGTGATGCCTCAGATTCAAATCCTCCTTTCTCCCACAAAGGAGTTCTACTTCAGTCAATGGAACTTACTTATGTATGTAAAGGGAGCAAACTTTGTCTCAGAATAGATAATACCTCAGCATGTAAAAGCAAAAATGACAGTCAAATTAAGTCATTTGAAGTAAATGGAAGTTCCACATACAGATGGCTTGCAGAAACTCACTCATAAATAATATATCATTTTATGGGTGGGAGATTGAGATGTTGGGAATGAGGACTAAAGATTAAAAAGCATCATGAGGGTTTATCCTGGTTTCATATTAAACATTTGTCAATTCATACATTCATACTCTCTTAAAATGTGAATAATAACTGTAATGTGTGAAATGACCTATGTGAAACTCAAAGGTCTAATCCTTGGTCTAATGTATAGTAGTAAGTCAACAGACATAATTCAAAAGGAAGTTTTATCTATATTGTCTTATATGCTATCTCATCAACCTTTAAATATATGTGCATATTTAAAGAAACAATTTTCTGAAGAACCTACAAGAGCATCTAATCTATGCTGGAATGTAAACTGTTTATCAACTCCATTATAAAACATTGTTTTCAAGTTGTTTCAGATTCAAATTTGAATTGATGCTTGTGGTTCTATTATTTAGGAAATATTTGCAACAAACAAGGATGAGTATGATCAACACTGTGTTTTTCTAAGTCTAGATAAGATTTTTTTGTTAAAACCAATTTGTAGTTTTAATATAATTCTACTAGAGATTAGGACGTCATATCTCAAAAAACCAACAGATTTTAAAATATGCTATGTTTGGCAATTATTTTCACATCAAATCAGCATAAATATGATGAAAACCAATGCTGCTGTTTTCTAACAGCATGATTCTGTTAAAAATAACTGTTTCAATTACTGTTAAAATGTAAAAGTTAAAACTACAGTCTCTATATGTTATAGTAATGGTCTAGTAGTTCTAATCAATTAAATAAAACGTTAAAAAAGTGCTTTGTGAAGATGGCTCCATTTCACTTTCAGAAGAATTAAAAATTAAATACCTTTGACAAAGGCCTTGAAGCTCAAAACATTGGTCTGCTGTTTATTCTCCCTTCATCCAACTAATGATGTAAGCTTAACTTTGAAGTGATTGACAGTTCTAGCCTTCACTCATGATTTTTAGAGTAAAGGGTTTTTGTTTGCATACTCAGACTAGTAAATTAAATCTTTTGCTAACTAGGATCTTGGCTCAGTGTTAGCCAGTGGCCGGGGTAGTGAGTGGTCTGTGAGCCCTATCACACCCAAGTCTTTAACAGCTAGGACAAAGTCCCTTCGCAGCGGGAAGCCAGGGAGGCTGACAGGTGCCCCAAAGTGGTGCAGAGAGAGCTAGTTACACCCGAGACTTTGATTGCTAGGACAAAAGTCCTTCGCAGCGGGCAGCCAGGGAGGCTGACGGGCGCCCCAAGAGTCTGCCCCGTGGAGGCGGCATGACTTAATGCTCAGCTCTTACTGCATTTACCCCTGACCGGCTATGGTTCTTTTTTATTGTGTTTGGTTCTGTTACAGCAACAGGAGGAGTCAGGTTAAAGCTTAAACAGTTACTATTTTATTGTTACAAGGCAAGCTTAGCTGTTAAATGTTACTGCTGTGTTACAGATGATACAGACACTACAAAGACAGAAAATACAATAACAGTCACTTAAAGGTACCATGGAACCCTTTTGGTTCTCTGAGCTCTTATTGAATGTGCGCAAAACAGACACCTAGGAGGTATATTCTCACCCCTGTGATCCTTACTCCGGTGAAGCCAGTGTTTCTCTCAATCCCAATGGGAAACAGTCGATACGAGATGAAGGCATCCCTAAAGTCTCGGGGGTCCAAGACCGCCTGACCAGCAGGTATATGGGTGGATCTCCAATTAGAATGGGGCACAGGGCCCCACTTTATACCCCTGTGGTCACGTAGATGCTTCTCTTGTCATTAAAATGACAATTAAGTTGGAATGTCTTTGTGATGCCCATTCCCACAGGGGGTCCAAAGCTTAATTTGTACCTGTGAGGTGGAGGCAACTAAATCATTAGGGCCAGACATTCTTTCTGATGAGGCTGCAGATTCCTCTTCTGGGACGGTATGTAGACATATCAATACTGGTACCAGACAAGGGCAGCTCGAGGCCCTGATTTCCTGCTGGCCCAATTGCTGCTGTTATCTGGCTCCTGTCTAGCATCCAGGGCCATTGTTATTCCAGCACCTCTGGAAGCCCTGGAGCCTTTGCAGACAGAGTTTCACTCTCAAGGATTCTCTCTCCCAAGGATGGCAGAGGGAGGAGGGGAGAGGGGATGGTTTCTGTCTGGCTACACTCAGCAAAACATTTAAACTCAAATCTATACAGGTTGGGCATCACTTATCCAGCACCCTCAGGACCTGACTGGTCCTGAAACAGGGAATTTGCTGGACGAGAGAAGGTTTGGTTCCACAGCTCTCAGCCACCGACTCTGCTACCGCGGACTCCTAGTGGCTGGCTCTGGCCTGAGTTGGGCTGCCAGGGGCTCCAGTCCAAGCCCGGCAGTAGCCTGCAGGCTCTGGCCCCAAGTCCCTGGGCTGTCCGGGGGTCTGGACCTGTTGCCGAGGCTGCCAGCAGCCCTGGACCTTGTCCCACTGCCAAGAGCGTGGGCTTCTGTCCTGGCTCAGCCCTCAGGCTCTGGCCCCACTTCCGTGGGCTGCCCGGGGACCTGGCCCTGATCCTGTGCTACCTCAGGTTGTTGCCAGGCTGATCCTGCACTGCCTTGACCCGGTCCCAGTGCCACAGGCTGTCAGGAGGTGCTGGCGGTTGCTGCCAGCTCTAGCTCCACCATTGCAGGCTGCTGGAGGCTGCTCCCAGCCCCAGCCCCTTCCCCACCCCACTGCTTCAGCCCAGCCCCTCCTGGATTGCCCTCCTCCCACTAGGCCACCAGGGTTCTCTGATCAAGAAACAGACGATGTTGCTGGACCAGTGAATGGTTTTGGGAGATGCAACCTTTATGTATTCAGCAAAGGACTTTAGCACATGCTTCATTTTATACTTGAACCTTCCTCCCACTGACTGTAGTGGTAGTGCATTCCTTTATCCAGCACAGAATAAAGACAAGAGGGAATAGCAGTTGCATATTTTTAATGTAGAGCAACAATAGTTTAATTTTGCACAATCACACTTTTGTTACATTCAAGTACTTCCTTTCTCATGTACTGTACTCTAGTCATCTATCTACAGAGACCATGTTTCTGATATATCTTAGTCATGCAATATCCTTAAGATTATGATTAAGGCATTTTTTTTTCTGTTTGTGGTCCAAAACTAGAGGAAACTAATTTTAAAAGAGAGATTTCTCCTCTTTTGGTGTCAAGTAAGAGCAAGGTTAAGTTTGAGAGCCCCATCTGTGGATTTGCATACATCAATATGTCTGAAGGTTAAGCACTAACTATTAATTTTCTTGTGTTATTATGCTTGTTTTTTGAATAATTACATTTTTGTAAGTTTTAACTTTTAAGTTACAGTGATGTACTCTGTGCTAGCTTTGTATAGTTGTGTTTTTATTCCAGCATGGCATAATTTTTTTCTTGAAATATATAGTAAATATAAGAACTTTAAAATACAGTGTTATGAATATACAAAATATGTTAATATTTTGTTTTATTCAGAAGTATGTGCAGTTACTGAACATAACTTTTCTCTCTACTGAAATGTATCGTTGCTCAACATTATATTACTACAGTAGTATCTTCGAGGGTTAATGGAACAAGCATATCTATTTTAAATCTGGATATAAAAACAAACAATGTACTGATATAGAAATTATTATAGAAAAAATGGTAAGCAGAAAACATGGAAAAAATGAAAATGCATGAAATAGGTCAGCAGAATATTCAAAAGGTGGAAATAACATGTTTCTACCATGGATGTTAATCTTCTCCCATTTTCAGATAGCATTGCCATTTCCATCATACAGCCATTTTGAATGCTGGCAAAGAGATTAAACAGATTAAACCACTTATAGTGATATAAACTTAAAAAACAACAAATGGTCTGGTACACTAACAAAACATGTTGTCTATAAAGTGCTACCAGACCATTTGTTGTTTTTTAAGTTTATTCTGCGCAGACTAACTCGGCTACCCCCTGAGGTTACAGTGGCATGTTAAACCATCCTTTGGAACAGGAATCAAACGCCGTGTGGCAGTTGGTTCATAAAGAGGAAAGGGTCTTCAGTGAAATACAAAAATCTGGCAACCACTGGAATAAAAAATAATTTGGTGTTTCTATCACCAGTTTAGTGTTTGTGTTGAAGAAAAATGATTGGTGAGTCATAATCTATTTTAATTATTATTAACGACTGATTTTGTAGACTTTCAATTATACAGGTGTAGCCACTGCAGGTGTAGCCACCTACGTGGACCCTGGTGAAGTCAGGCTCTGCAGGGTTCAGGTGTTTGCCCTTCAGTTCTTTTGCAGGTGCAAACACACATGACGAGAAGTAGGGAAGGAGACTGAAGTGTTAAAATAGATAAAATAAGTGAGTAATATTACATAGTAAGGAGCTTCAGGGGGTAGCCGAGTTAGTCTGTTACTGAAAAAAACAACAAATGGTCTGGTAGCACTTTATAGACTAACAAAACATGTAGATGGTATCATGAGCTTTCGTGGGCACAGCCCACTTCTTCAGATGACCGGAGTTATTATAATAAAAGCATGAGATTGACCCGAAAGTATATTATTTCCCCACAGTTTCTCTTTGGTCAGGCTTCATTATCTTTTCTTTGTGGTCTAATCTTCAGGGCTTTGTCTACGCTGGTGGGTTATTGCGCAAGAATGGCTGTTCTTCCGCAGTGCATCCACACTGCCCACCCGCTCTTGTGCAAGAAGATTTACAGTATGGCGTGGTAAGAGAGGGCTTCGTGCGCAAGAGCTACGATGTTTTCTAACAGGTGTAAGCCCTCTTGCACAAGAGCTTTTGCGCAAAAGGGCAGTGTGGATGCGCGGCACGGGTTTCTTGTGCAAGAAAGCCCTATGGCTAAAATGAGAGCTTTCTTGCACAAGAGAGTGTCACACTGCCATGGATGCTCTTGTGTAAAAGCACATCTCGCACGTGGCAGTGTGCACGTGTTCCTGCGCAAGAGTTCTTGCACAAGAACCCTTGTGCAAGATGTTCTTGCACAATAACCCACCAGTGTAGACATAGCCGTCAAGTGTCTGCCTGTCTCCAGGGCTGGGCTATTCTGCTAATTTCTTCAGCCTTCATCCAGCCTCAGGCACCCTGGATGTTCTTTCATCATCTCCAAGTGCCTCAAATCTTTTTGACCATCTGGACCTTCCAATTTACAAAGTATTTCAGACAAAGGATTACAGAGTTACTAGAAGACACAACTTAGTTTGCAATAAAGACATTGTCTAATCATGAGACAGTGTGAAATACAAGCACACACAACTTATAAGCAAATCTTTATACATCAAACTTATATTCTTATACCAGTTCTAAAACATTGCATTTTTGATACACAGCAACAAAGTATCACCAAAGTATGAAAAGTGTGAAAAACGGAATGATTTCCACTGAATTGGCCAGGCAGGTGCACAATGTTGGTGCATTGGTAGCTTAATAAGCAAGAGGATCCTTTCTCAGTAACATTGAAAAGAGAGAAAGAGTCTAGCCATCAAATTGCTGGAGGGTTAAGCCATTTGTGGTGTTTGCCCAGGTGGAAGAGATAAAAGGAATTTGGAAGTGGGGCCTGAAGACATGGTGAAAGGTTGGGACAAAACAACAGTGTGGGGATGAGTATATAAGAAAATGCAAAGAAAGTAGAGGAAGTAGTCTTCCATAGATATTTTCCATTCATTTTCTAGTTTTTACAATGGTATAAAATCCTATATTGTGCTAGACTTTAAAATGAATGTTTTTAAATTTTTTCAAAGGAAACTATTGATGTGTGCCACTTCAAAAATTCTGTCATTCGTTAGGGCTGTAAGTTAGTATGTTATGTGATTTCACATATATAAAAAGTCATTATCCTCAGAGCTTATGCAGTTAGGTTACATCTACAGACCAGGGCTAATATCAGATTAAGCTACACAACTTGAGCTATGTTAATTGCGTAGCTTAAATCAAAATAGCTTATTTCAGTTTTTGGCACTGTCTACACAGCAGAAAGTCCGAGAAAGAGCACTCTGACTTCCCTTATTCCTCGTAAAATGATGGTTACAGGAGTCGGAGTAAGAAGTCTTCCATCTCGCCGGTATTTCAACATTATGTCAAAATAACTGCTTGCTGTGTGGATGCGGACTATATTATTTCAGAATAATGTCAGTTACTCTGAAATAATGCTATTGTGTAGACATGACCTTAGAAAAGTACAGTATTATCCACTGGTTATTTGTATGGTCTTTTAAGAGCTTTCTATCATGTTTTTTTGGACTGTTTAGGAGCTTGTTTTTATGTTTTCCAAACTGATGAAAAGACTTAATTGACTGAAAATGTATATTGAATTAATAACCAGAAAGGCAATTTATCATCTCATTTTCTCCATCATTTATAGTGGCTAAAGTATTTTTGAAAGGAATTTACACCAATCTGAAAGAAATAATGCACCCTGATTCTAATGTAACCCATTTCTGTTGTTAACACTACTTTGAAGTCTGCATCTTTGATCACTTTAACTAAAATATAGTTATTCTGCAGTTTTATTGCTATATATTTGAGAAAATAAATGATACATTTCAATATTTGGGGTCTGCTCCTCATTCCATTTACATGAATGTTTAAACTCCCATTAACCTCAGTGGAGTTAGGAGTTGGTTGTAAAGCAGGTGATCTTAAACTATCAGTATTTTCTTTAATAAGTGAATATTAAATATTTTTTATTCTAATAGGAACTGGAGCACTTGATGATTGCCGGTTTTGTTCATTCCCTTTGTACATCTGGCATTGGCCACTGTCAAATGACTGGTTACTGGGCTAGATGGACCTATGGTTTGACCTACTATGATCATTCTTCTGTTCTTATTCCTACATGTATAGTTTCATTAAGTATCAACTCTTATCAATTTTTGCTAATTACAATAAGAAGCAACATAATCCTAACAATGTTATTGGTCCATTACAAGATGGAAACAGTAGAATTAGCAGTACTAATGCAGAAAAGGCAGATGTGTTCAATATATTTGGTGTATAGGGAAATGTCACTTAACCTTTCATAAAACAATATATGATTTTGACCCCTGTCATCCTGTTTGCAGTTTGAATACGGGATGGATAAAATACTATTTGATGGTAACAATCACGGATTGGTTGAAGGGGGCATACTAAAATCCAGCTTTATATGCTAAATGGTTTTCAGCCACAGGCAATCACTGTAATTGTTGCTGCATTAAGGTTAAAAGATATCACAGGATTTCAGAGGGTATTTTTCCAGGAGAGCAATCTAAATGCAAATTCTACATCTGAATAAAATCCAAGAAGCATATATAAAGACACTTAGGGAAAAAGTTCAGTGGTAATGACACCCAATAAATTAGTCTGTTGTAAACTTTGATTGTGAAACCATATCATTGTTTTTTCTGATTCCCATTAAAGCTGCATTACATTTATAAAGCAATAGTACAGAATGGGTCCTTTATGGCATAATAATCTAAAGTGTATATATATTGTCTGAACTATAATCAAGAAAGAAATCTTATCTGATATCAGTTATTAATGACTTCTGAATCAATGAATTAAGTCTTCCATTTATTTAATTCAAAGTAACATTTCAAAACACATGGAACAATGGAAGTCATAATAAAGAAGCATAATGGTAACTTATGAACAAGTGATAATGGCTTGATCCCATTTATAATTTGGAAACAGAAATAAGTAATACACACATACAGTGCACTAAAAAGGTCTATTTCCCAAAGCTGAAAATATTACAAGCTAAAGCAGAAAACCGTGAATGACAATTAGGAATTAAGAATCCTTTACAACATACCTAAACTGTCACAATCAAAGAAGGTGGCAGTACTGGTTAAAAAACTGACCTTTTTTTAGAGGGGAAATGAAGGAAGGCATGATAAATAAATAAAAGAACAAATGGAGGAAAGGGGAACTTGATGGTGGTGATTACAAATCAGAAGTTAGAAACTATAGAAAATTGATAAGGGAATCAAAGGAACACAAGAAAAATTTGATGGCTAACAGAATTAATGACAATAAAGAGGAATTTTTATAGTGCATTTGTAACAACCACCAAGGCAGATTTAAACCTGGGACCTCACTCTAGGAGCCTCTACCTGCTGAGCTAAAAGCCAGCTGGCTCCCAGCCCATGCGGTAGAGGTCTCTTGATCTTAAAGGTTGCAGTGGTCTAGGTGCTACTTGCATTATTCAGTAACCACACTAGCTGTGTGGGTTACACATTACTTTTTCCATATGTGGAAATCATAGATTTATCAATAATAACGCAGAAGTATTCTATAAGCTGACATTCTAGAGTTGTGAAAAAAGTATTGTAATTATAACATATAACAACATTCTTCTCATTCCACTATTATCTCAGGAGATAGTAGACAATGACTGCTAAAGCTAATATTGAAAAAACCAGCAGATTTGGATAACTTGAATCCAAGATTTCTAAAAGAGTTGGCTGAGGAACACACTAAGCAGTTAATGTTGATTTTTGCTAAATCTTAGAATACTGGAGAAGGTATAGAAGACTGGAAGAAAGATAATGTTGTACTATTAAAATAGTATAAACAGAACAACTTGACATCAATCCCAGGTATGATAGCAGAACGGCTGATTCGGGACTCAATTGATAAAGAATTAAAGGAGGATAATATGGTTAATGATAATCAAAGTGAGTTCACAGAAAACAGATCCTGTCAAAATAACACAATATATGTTGATGAAATTACAATTTTGATTGATAAAGGTCATAATGTTGATGTAATAGACTTAAACCTCTGTAAGGGTGACTTAGTACCACATGCCATTTTGGATAAAAAACTAGAATTATATAAAATTAACATAGCAAATATTAAATTTATTGAAAAGTTAGGAAACAGGTCTCAAAATGTAACTATAAATGGGGAGTCATTGAGCAGGTCTGTTTCTAGTGGGCTGCTGCAGAGATGAATTCTTGGACCTGTGCTTTTTAACATTTTTATCAATAACCTGAAAGAAAGCATAAAATCATCACTGATAAAATTTGCAGATAACACAAAAATTGGGGAATGGTAAAGAATGAAGAGCACCGTTAACTGTTTCAGATTGATCTGGACTGCTTTGTAAACAGGGTAGAAGCAAACATGTATTTAATATGGCTAAATGCAAAGGTTCATATCTAAAAATAAAGACTGTAGGTTATATTTACAGGGTAGGGGACTCTAGGATGAGGAGCAGTGGCCTTGAAAAGGATTTTGGGATGGTAGTAAATAATTAATTGAACATTAATTCATAAAACAACGCTAAAGGCAAAAGGGCCAATGTGATTGTTGGATGCATAAACAGGGGAATCCTAAGCATTTGTGGAGAGGTTCTTTTAATCTCTGTATTAGGCACTTTTGGAATTCTGTGTCCAGTTCTAGTGCCAATAGTTCAAGAAAGATGATAAAATGGAGAAGTTTTTGAGAAGAGCTATGAGAAGGTTTGAAAAACTTGCCTTATAGTAGTAAACTTAAAGAGCTTAGTGCATTTAGATTAACAAAGAGAAGTTTAAAGAGTGAGTTGATTACAGTCTATAACAGTGTTTCTCAAAGTGGGCCTTGGCCTGCTCTGGGAAAGCCACTACTGGGCCCATACTCCTTTATTTACTTAAAGGGTCCATAGCTACAGAGCCTTATGGCTCCTAGAGTGTGTCTAGATTACACTCCTCTTTTGAAAGAGGAATGTAAATGAAGGAAATAAAAAATGCAAATGAAGCACAGATTAACAAATCTTGCACTTCATTTGCATAATTGCATCCAAGCACTTTTTCAAAAAACTTTTTTTTTTTTAAAAAAAAGCAGTCTAGACGCGGTTCTTTCGGGGAAAAAAGCCCCTTTTTTGAAAGAATCCTTATTCCTGAAAAAATGAAGTTTACGGGTTCTTTCGAAAAAGGGTTTTTTTTTAAAGAACCCTGTCTAGACTGCATTTTTTTCGAAAAAAACCTTTTTTGAAAAAGCTCTTGTACACGAGTATGCAAATAAAGCATGAGATTTGTAAATCTGTGCTTCATTTGAATTTTTGATTTCCTTCATTTACATTCCTCTTTCGAAAGAGGAATGTAGTCTAGATGCACCTCTATTGGCTCCAGTTCACCATTTCCAGTCGATGCGGAGCAAATATATGATAATGGATTCTTCAGTGTAGCAGAGCAATATAGTAGCACAGTCCAATAGCTGGATGCCAAAGCTACACAAATTCAGCCTGGGAATAAAGTGTAAATTTGTTGAGTAATGGCAGGCCCCATTTAAACTGCCTGGGTGTTACACTCTGGGAGAAACTAAAGGGTTGGTGGGGGAAGGCTAGTCTTAGCTCTGCCCCTTCCACTGGAGACCCTGCCTTTCTACAGACATGGAGCAAACCCCTCCCCCTCCACTTTGTCTAGGGACCTGGCAAGTTTCTTCATAGCCCAGAGTGAGGTAAAATTTTTCCAAAAGATAATTACATGGAAGGGTAAAGATAGATTTTCCATTGCTGACAATTTATAAATCAAGATTGGATATTTTTTTCCCAAAAGATCTGTTCCAGGAGTTATTCGGCACCAGTGTTATACAGTAGGTTAGCTAGATGATCATAATAGTCCCTTCTGGCTTTAAAATTTATGAATCTATGAATGAGGAGAAAAAAACAATTCAACTGCACTTCAGATTTTCTGAGTAACTCTAAATATATCAGTGTAATGGTATCTAAAGTTATTTCTGGCCATACTGAATAGAACACAATTAAAGTATAACAATGCCTTCTATTCCCACTGCCTCACACATCTGTGGTTACAAATTTGAATGGGGGATCCTCTGATGCTGTGTTGCTTGGTAGAAATAAGGAAATTTGAACAGCCACCACTCAAACTGCATATGAATGCAGTTTAAATATTAACAGACAAAATGCTAATGTCATTTTAAACCTAAGTCAAGTCTACTTTGCAAGTTTACAAAAGGGATTAAAAGGCTCTGTGCTTGGTGCCTCTCAGTGATTCCCAGAGTAAGTGTACTCAGTTTACAACTGTAAATACTTTACAGTTGTAAATAC
Organism: Pelodiscus sinensis; assembly: GCF_052426305.1. Taxonomy (NCBI): domain Eukaryota; kingdom Metazoa; phylum Chordata; order Testudines; family Trionychidae; genus Pelodiscus; species Pelodiscus sinensis. The sequence continues at coordinate 155,832,636 of NC_143053.1, forward strand.
TTTCCCCTAATTTCAGCCCTGCAAATTGAAAGTGAAGCTTGAATGCTCAATAATATTGCAGAGGTTCAGCTGATTAAAATTTAGTGAACAGTGGTATTGATAGTGTAGTAGAAGGTCTAGAATCCAGTTCCCTAGTATCTGTGGGTATGTCTACACTACCCTCCTAGTTCGAACTAGGAGGGTAATGTAGGCATACCGCACTTGCAAATGAAGCCCGGAATTTGAATTTCCCGGGCTTCATTTGCATAAGCGGGGAGCCGCCATTTTTAAAACCCCGCTGGTTCGAACCCCATGCAGCGCGGCTACACGGGGCTCGAACTAGGTAGTTCGAACTAGGATTCCTATTCTGAACTACCGGTACACCAGTTCAATGCATTGTAGAGGCCAGGAACAGCAGTAATGCCATTTCCAACCCTGTGTGTAAAACACACAGACTCAGACTCTGAAGATTACTTTGTGGAAACTGGTGTTGCTGGGGCTCCAAGATCAGTGCTCACTGCCAGTACATTTGAGGACATTTTAAGGTGTCTGTTTTTTTAAAGATCTGGAAGAAAACAACTGAGCTTTCTGACTAGCTCTCTTTTAAATCAGAATCCTAAATAGTTTAGATACTGCCTCCCTGAGAGATCCTCTCTTTGTCTGTTAAAGGCCACAGGTGTTGTGTTTGTGTTTATCAGTATTCATCTAGTTTAGGGCCTGATCCAAAGTCCGTTGTAACTAATTTCTGTGGGTTTAGGATTAAGCTATTATATTGTTCCCACAACTGCAATGTCTGTGTCTATCATGAAACTGTGAAGTATACAAGTTAACATCACTTTCACTTTGTTCACTGACATGGTGTGACTTGGCTCCATGGTTTATTTTTAAAATTAATTGATGTGCATTTCTTTTTTTTGTTGCTATTATTATGGAAACGGTTAGGTAAAAGAAGTGGGTTTTGTGGGTTAGCTGGTGGCCAAGTTGACAGGCCTGTAATTTAACCATGAAGATGATGGAGGCAAAACATTTTCAATTAATCTCTCTGGATATGTCTACACTACAAAGTTAATTCGAACTAACGGACATTAGTTCGAATTAAATTTCATAGGCGCTACACTAGTGCTCCGCTAGTTCGAACTTAATTCGAACTAGCGGAGCGCTTAGTTCGAACTAGGTAAACCTCATTGCACGAGGACTAATCCTAGTTAGCACTTACTAGTTCGAATTAAGGGCTGTGTAGCCCCTTAATTCGAACTAGTGGGAGGCTAGCTCTCCCCAGCTTTCCCTGGTGGCCACTCTGGGCACCACCAGAGAAACTCGTATGCCCCCCTCCCGGCCCCGGACCCCTTAAAGGGGCACGGGCTGGCTACGGTGCCTGTGCCAGGTGCAAGCCTGCCAGAACCCAGCCAGCAGACCCTGCACTTGGCACGCCATGAGCCAGCCACCGTATGCCCCCCAGCCCTCCGCCTCTTCCCGGGACCAGCCTGGCGGCTCTCGGGAGCTTGGCCAGGACCGCAAGAGGTGGGCACCTGCTTGGTCTAGTGCAGACATAGTGGACCTCGTCTACGAACTCTGCACTAGGCACAGGAAAGTGGCCGTCTAAGGCAGGAGAGCTGCCAGCCTGGCCACCCAGGAGCAGGTTTGTATGAAAATCAAGGTGGTCCACTGAGACCCCCTCATTCCACGAGGAGTAACGGTAGTTCGAACTAGGAAGCCTAGTTCGAACTACCTAGTTCGTGCCACGTGTAGCCGCGCGGCACGGGGTTTGAACCAGCCGGGATTTAAAAATGGTGGCGCCCGGCTTATGCAAATGAATCCCGGGAAATTCAAATCCCGGGCTTCATTTGCAATTGCGGTATGCCTACGTTACCCCGCTAGTTCGAACTAGCGGGGTAGTGTAGACATACCCAAGCAGATTACTATCACCCAGGTAACCTGAGGGGCATGTGATATTTATAAAAATAATACACATAACTTTTTCATTCTCCATATGCATGTGGTTTTTTTTTGCAGTTGTCATTATTCGTGCTCATCAAAGAAGCTCAGTAATTAAAAAAGACTTAGTTTATGTCTATACTGGCATATGAACAGTGCTTGGCAGTTGCAACTCAGAGTGCTGCAGGAAAACCGCTGTTGTGTGTCCATTCTGTGGACCTTGTGACAGTGGAGCATGTCCACATTAGCACCTCTTGCATTGTAGTAGCTATCTCACTCTACAAGTAGTTGCAGGGTGCATTGGGAAGGGTTTGCAATGTGTATGGAGGAAGGTACAGCATCATACGATGGTTTCCTAATCCTATTGCTCTACGGTCATCCTACTACATTGACAGCTGCTTTTCATCTGAGGTCCAGGGGGAAGGAGTATGTGGCAGGGAGTATGTGTGTATGGGGCGGGAGAATGTGTTTTGGGGGATGTAAGCATGCTGTCTTGTAAGTTTAGACAGAAGCAGAAAACAACGCACCCTGTGGTAGGGGGAGGGGGAAACCCTGACATTAGCCCCCTTCCTTCCTCCCCAGATCTCTTCACTACAGTGTCTCTCACTCACATAGGCAGATACCTGCTGCCTCTGTAGTCAACAGCACAAACATCACAAGACCTGAATTGTCTGTTCTGTGTCCTGGAGCAGATCAGCCCAGCATGCAGGCTGTCAGAGACAGAGCTCTGAAAGGGGATATATGCATGCCCATAGGGCAGCCATCTGAATTCAAAACAATGAGCAGAGCTGCCACTGAAGGGATTAGGGGACATTTCCAGAGGCCAGTCACTAAGCAAAAGACAATTGAAGTGTTTACACTGGCATCCCAGCTCAGATAGCTCTATGCCTCTTGTTGATGTGTTTTACCTAGAGCGCAGCAACTTAGTGCACACTGAGGGTATGTCTACACTACCTCCCTGGTTTGAACTAGGGTGGTTAATGTAGGCAATCGAAGTTGCATATGAAGCCCGGGATTAAAATATCCCGGGCTTCATTTGCATCTTGCCGGGCGCCGCCATTTTTAAAGCCCCGGTAGTTCGGACTCCGTGCCTGCAGCTACACGTAGTTCGAATTAGGTAGTTCCACGAGGAGTAACAGTAGTTCCAATTAGAAAGCCTAATTTGAACTACCTACTCCGTGCCACGTGTAGCCGTGGGCACAGAGTCCGAACTAGCAGGGCTTTAAAAATGGCGGCGCCCGGCAAGATGCAAATGAAGCCCAGGATATTTAAATCCTGGGCTTCATTTGCAACTTTGATTGCCTACATTAACCACCCTAGTTTGAACTAGGGTGGTAGTGTAGACATACCCTGAGTGCCTTGCCAGTGTGGGCACCTCAGGAGTTACTGCACCAGAAGCTGATTTACTATGCTGTAGCTTGTCAGCATAGATACGGTCTTAAGGAAAACCATGGTGGAAAGTTGCTATCTTTCTTTGTTATCACTTTAACTGATAGTGCTTGCATCTTAAATGCTATTTAGCAGCTCTTTAGTGGTTCTTTCCAATAGGAACTGGTAGGACATGTGTCCTCATCTCAGCCTGTTATTGTCTAATGTAGTGGTTCCCAACAGCCAGTCCATGGACTGGTGGCAGGCCACAAACCCCTGCCAGGTGGTGTGTGGCACACTGCCTGGCCACATCCCCAGCTGCTAATGAGTCACACCTGCTAGGAAGCACAGTTCCCTAAAATTCTCATCCCACCCTACAACCCTCCCATGGTGAGTGGTGCTACTGGCTGCCCTATGTGCCGCGGCCGGAACCAGGCCATGTTGAGGCTGTCCCTACTGGGGAAGCCTCACCACCGCCCTAGTTCCTCCTCCACAGAAGTATACTATATCCACTAGATCTCCCTCCTCCGCATGTTTGTTGACCACCTCAAACAACTCTAGTAGATTAGTAAGGCATGATTTCCTTTTGCAGAAATCAAGTTGACTTTTCCCCAACAAATTATGATCCTCTATGTATGTCACAGTTCTATTCTTTATTATAGTTTCAACTGATTTGAAACTGATGTTAGACTTACCAGTCTTTAACTGCTATGATCACCTCCAGGACTCTTTTTTGAATATTGGTGTCCTGCTAGCTATCCTCCAGTCATAGGGTACAGAAGCTGATTTAAAGGATAGATTACAAACCACAGCCAACAGTTGCGCAATTTCACATTCGAGTTCTTTCAGAACTCTTAGTAAATGCCATCTGGTCCTGGTCACTTTTTACTGTAAGTTTATCAGTTTATTCCGAAACCTCCTTTAGTGACACCTCAGTCTGGAACAATTCCTCAGATTTGTCACCTAACAAGAATGGCTCAGGTTTGGGAATCCCCCTAACATCTTCAGCTGTGAAGACCTAAGCAAATAATTCATTTAGTTTCTCTGCAATGATCACAAACAAAGGGGCTGAGGGCTGCATGTGGCCCGCAGACCGTGTGTTGAGTAGCCCTGCTCTAATAGCATAAAGAAAGACTGGGTATTCTGAACTTTGTGAGACACAAGACTGAAGCCACTATTTACTAAAAGGGAATTTCAGGACATAGATGCCAGGTCTGAATATTGTTCCTTTAGCTAATTGGTGCTTCCCTGCTTCTTCCTTTTACTTATACTTATCACTTCCTTTCATGTGAGAATATCTTGTTCTTACTTGACAAGGAAAATTGTCCACATCAAGATTTTAGTGTAGATATATTCACTGTGATTATCAATAAATGTAACTTTAATGAAGCTATGATCAAAGCAGTAGTTAGTCGTGACTAAATGTACTTTCCAGAGGAACAATATAAATGTTAACTGTCAAGAAAAAATTGGCAGACTTTTTGTTTTTCTGAGGGAGCATGAATGTAGAAGGATAATTTTCCCATGCAAATAATAATATACGTTTTTATAATGGATTTTAAAAATATCTGTCTGTTGCATTTCCAAAGTACTTACTATTATGATATGCAAGCACAATAAAATGTTAGGGAATTAACTGCAAACATTTATTGCTGACTGAAAGAACATGAAAGCTACCACACTGGATCAGACCCATAATCCGTTTATTCCTATGTCCTATCTCCAATGGTGGCAGAATTCAGGGGGTATGTACAAAACTGGATAATTTTGGAGAGCTCTGTCCTTAGCGTCCCTCCCTGGCTTCTGGCAATCAGAGGTTTAGGGTTTCTCCAAGCATTTTGTTGCACTCCTGACCATCCTAATAGCCATGAATTTATCTAATTATTTTTTGAACCCAGTTATACTTTTGGACACCACAACATCCCAGGGTGATGAATTCCTCAGGTTAAGTGTGCATTATGAAAAAGTACTCCCTTCTCTTTTGTATTAAACTTATTCATTCCATTGGGTGACCTCCCAGTTCTTGTATTGTGGGAAATAACACTTTCCTATTCCTTTACCACACCATTCATGGTTTTATAGACTTGTATGATAGTCCCCCTTAATTGTCTTTTTCTAAACTGAGCACATATTACTATTCCCTTTCACTGTAACTTTCCAAAATGAAACCCAGGGATCATGAATGGTTGGTAAAGGTAGGGCTGGGGGAGGCAAGTCTGAGGTCCTGTCCCCTTCCCATCCCCCAATGGGGAGGTGGGACAGTGTGCCCCAACTGTGTGGAAGGCAGGTGAGTGGACAGGCACACACTCACCCCAGCATCCCTGTCTTCGGGGGGCAGAGTGTGGGCGGGACCATGGCTGGCGGTTTGGGAAAGCAAGACCTTCCCCTGCCTAGGCTACCAGATGCCCATTCCAGGGAAGCAATTCTCTGTGTTTTAATCCTTTTTTTCTTCAGTTGCTCTGTAACATCTAGCAACCAAACATCTAGCTTCATTCAGTGTGTTTCCTTTTGTAATTGTTAATAACAATCTCCTTTTAAAGACCATAATCTCATTTGTATCCTACATAGCAGGAGGTTCGGTGTCCAGGAGCCCAAGACTGCAAGCCATATTACTAAGAGAAATTACAGTTTTTCAAGCTCTGTCAAGTTAAAAGAGCTTGAGGATACCTTACAGGAAGGAATTCCCAAAATACACCTTCCTGGATTTTCAAAGGGGTTTTTGAGTTCTGGTCGTGGCAATGATACCGATCCACGGACAGAGATTCTGTGACTTTGTGGAGTTTTAACACAAGCCTTTAGTTCCCATCTTCTGCACTTGGCATGACAGAGTGTGTAATAGACTGGACAGAAGGATTTAAAAAAAACATATTTAAAAGGAGCTTTGCATGAGTAAGGAAATGGAATCTGTTATAGTCTCATGCTTATTGTTGTGAGTCTGTGGAGGTCCTATTGACTTAAAGAATCCTAAATAATTCTTTTTATTTCTCTCCTAGTATTTCTATTTTCTAGGCTTCCATGATTTTATTTTGATTTTAACATATGATACTGCATGAATGCCTCGTAGGATGAGGTTTACCGGGGAGGTCAATAAAGGGCTTCCATGTCAGCAGGGGAGCGTCCAGACTGCCCTGATCTGCCGACAAACAGCTGATCGGCAGAGCGGGGCAGCCATTTAAATTTAAATGAAGCCGCGATTATTTACATCGCTGCTTCATTTCCCTTTGCCGAACAAACAAATCTACATGGCCATGTAGTTTAGACACACCCTCAGAGTCCTCCCCATCTATAGCTCCATCTTTAGGCTTTCGTGATTTTTGATACTAGCAGTTGCAAATGGATATATTTTAGTTAATCACATCGTACCATCCCTTCCATAAGCTTATCAGTCTCAGTTTTGGAACAGGTTAGGTTTTTTTTGGCCTCACTTCTCCACTTGAAAGACTGTTCCAGAACTTCATTTTGGTAGTAGAGAAACCTTTCTCTAATTTCAAGTCTAAACTCAGGATGAGCAATTCATACCTATATGTTCTTGTGCCAGCATTAACCCTAATTTTTAGTAACAGCTCTCCTTCCCTAGTATTTATCCTTCTGATGGATTTACAGAGAACAATCATATCATCTCTCAGCCTTTGTTTGGCTAGGATAAAAAGCAGCCTCCATGAGTAAGGGCTTGAGTAAGGATTTCTGTTCCACTGATCATCCTTGTAGCCCTTCTTTGTACCTGTTCCAGTTTGAATTAATCTTTTCTTAAACATAGGAAACTAGAGTTGTATACCATGTTCTAGATGAGATCTCACAAGTGTTTTGCATGATGGTAATAGCACTTCCCTCTCTCTCTTGGAAATACCTTGCCAGATGGATCCTAAGATTGCATTATACCTCTGTGGGATCTTGGGGGAATTTGCTAAGCAGTGGCCTCCATCCTTTCTTTTTTTGGAATAGTTATGTGCCCTCCCCCTGAGCCTCCTCCATTCCACTCCCTGGCAGAAAAAGGAGGCAGGGTCATCATCTTGATCCTGCTGACCGCATTCAAAGAATTCACTGTCACTGGCCATCATAAATACTCTCTCGGTCCTTATTGTATTTTCCTAACTCAAAGTCTCATTATAATATGTAAAGGATGGCAATTGCTAAAGAACGAATGGGTTTGTAGGTCAAAATGGATATTGAGATTGTGGTTTTATTAAAATATGGACAGCTTGTATCTGATGACTACATTGTTTTTTATTTAAACATCTACATAACAGAATAGCAGTCGGAATCGGGAACTGAATGAAGTCTGTAGCTGATTGCCATCCAGAGCCTGACCTCCCAAAAGAAGGATGACCTTTGACTCTACATCTCACATCACATGATCCCTTAATACAATGGTGGTAACTTCACAGATACCGGTGAGTTTTGAAGTTGGTGGTTGACAATACTTTCTGTGCATAATACTACATTTGCTGAGATGAGTCTTGCAAAATTTCTGAAAAGTGTTTTTTTTCCACTTATTTTTTTTTCAAAGAATGCTTACTGCTGACCAAAACACCCTCAACAATTCAAAAACACCTATAATCAAAATTAGCTACTATTTTAGGTCCAGAGAAATGAAAATTGTGCTTCAACATTAACTATAGAGCCAATAGTGCTGTCTCCATAACACTGATGCAAACACCAATTCCGTGGCTCATCTATCATTCTAAAGGCCCAACCTAGACAATTAGAGATTTGGTAGCTGGTTATTTTCACTGTGGGTCACAAAAGTAACAACTTTTGTAGAGAAGGCAATTTTGAGCAGGTGTAATATATGCAGACCTTACATTGAATATATTAATTGAAATTAGATTAGCAAATTCCCTAAATCTCAGACCTGTTTGATCCACTAATTAATCTGTAGAACTATTACACTAGTGATATTTAAATTTGCCAGAGAAATAATCGTTTTCATAATTCAACTGCTTCACAATTGGTTGATCAAATAAAACTATCACAGTCTGACAGGTGTTAATCTAAAATTCCTGTATAAACCTAGCATCACAATATACCAGATATATTCTGATAAATATGGGGCCCATTTATATTCTTTACTAACATTCTAAGACAAATGTTCTCCCAAATTATCTGTGCAAAACCACTGACTCCAGTGATTTTCTGGAATCTAACCAGCACAGAATTTAGCCTATGGTGGGAAAACAGAAGACATTTTCAGAGCCTGATCCAATACCTGTTGAAGAGAGTGGCAAGACTTTGACTTTGAATGGATACTAAATTACCCCTAAGGGTATGTCTATACAGCAAAGAAAAACTCACAGCTGGTCTGTGACAGCCAGCTTAGGCTTGCAAGGCTTAGGCATTTTGTGGATATTTGTGTGGATATTTAATCGTTGTATAGATGTTTGAGCTGAGGATGGAGCTCAGGTACTAGGGCCTACAAGTAGGAGATTCTCATAGTGTGGTCTAACAGCAATAAAACAGTCCAGCAGCCCAAGCCCTGCAAGCCCAAGTTGGCTGTCATGTGCTAGCTGCAGGTTTCTCTTTGCTGTGTAGACACGAGTTTGTGGCTTTTTAGCAGTTTCTGCAGTGTGTTCCTGTTTAGTGCTGAGTGATTTTCTTACCTGTTTGTCAGCCTGCTCATGCTGTATTCCTCTGGGAACACAAAAAAGAAAGTCCACTTTTAAAATGGAGCTAGCACAATGCAGAACAGAACTGGTTGAGAGAGAGAGAGATACCACTATTTAGTTAGATTAATTCAGCATAGGGGACATTTACTAAGAAACAGTGAAACAGGTTCAACTGGTTGATCAGTTTATATAAGGGTCTCAGCTGTACAACTGGCAGTGAAAAGGTGGGCTACTGCACCAACAATAGACAGCCCTGGTGCTGTCTACTGCACCGACAATAGACTGCCCTGGTGCTGTGCATCCACCCATACACTGTCAGTTGTGGGTATAGGGCCTAAAACAGAAAGGCTATGTCTACACTGCCCCTGTTTTGTGCAAAAATATACAAATGAGGTGAAGCATGGAACATTGCCGTGCCTTGTTTGCATAATTAATGAGGCTCCATTTTTGCGCAAGAGGCTTTTGTGCAAGAGCCGTTCTTCCTGAAAAAAAATGCGGCAGAACGGCTCTTGCGCAAGAGGGTTTTTTTGTGCAAAAAGGAGACATGTAGATGGCTCCTTTTTGCACAAAAGCCTCTTGCACAAAAATGGAGCCTCATTAATTATGCAAATGAGGTGCGGCGATTTTCCACACTTCACTTTATTTGCATATTTTTTGCACAAAACAGGGGCAGTGTAGACATAGCCAAAGAGATTTGTCCTTCAGCTGTAGTCAGTTGAATACTCTCATTGAGGATAGTGGGACTACTCCACAGAACGAACTGCACCCTGTGTTAAAGCCTCGTCTCCCACTTGTTCAGGCTTTGCATAGTGGTTAGAGAGGGCCACCTGGGTCCAGAGCTTTTCCTTACCCTTTGATGTCCAGTATGGGGTTTTTATGCCTCCTAACAGACTCTGATTGGGATTCTTTTATGCCTGCCACTGTACAAACTTTGAGGTAGATATATACTTATGAGTTTACAGTCTAAATCAGGATTAACAAAAGGAGCAGACTAGGCCTCTAAAACATGTGTTTTCAAGAATTTGGCTATAACATTAGTAATAATTATTATTGCAGTCTGTAGACAAATGTGGCATCATAACCTCTTGGTCTTATCTGTTCTGCAAGGCATAGATTTATCAGCATTATGGTCAATCTTTTCAAACAGATATTTAAAATAGAATTCATAAACTTGGATTTTCTAAGCTTATATTTTCTATATTCCTTTACAGTGGTGTCAGTAAGAAGAATATTTTCAATTTAATGCTTTATCTCCTTGTAGTAAACACATAAGATCTATTATTTCTATTATGACTCAGGGAACACACTAATAGTAGACAGCTGTAATAAAAGAATGAATATAAGTTAAACGTAATACATGCTTTTATTTTGTATGTCTAGCTAAGCCAAATTAACATTTACTACATGGTTAAATAATACATCAACTCCTTTTACACGGATTTAAATTGCTACAAAGGAAAATTTCATCCCCTCTAAGCCAAGGGTAGGTAAGTGGATAAACAGATGAGGAAAGTACATTGCTTCACTGACTGTCTGGCATACTCAGAATCATAAATGCATGGATCACTTATGATTTTGGGCTCTGTTCTCACTTACGGTTTCTGTATCTCCAGTTTTAATAAAAAAAGATAAAATGGAAAGAAAATGCCATGACATTGCAGAGAGGAGGAGCAGTGAACCTGACTAATAGTAGAATTAACAAAAATATTTTTGCCAGATTTTTTTGGAGGGGGGGTATGTGGAGCTCAGATTCTTTGGTTATTTCATTCCTAATTTTTGGCTATTATCAAAAGCCGTTCCTCGTTCTTTGTTCCACTTTCTTTTAATTGTTAGTCAACAGATGTTAGACATGAAATAATAGATTCTGATTTTACCCCAGTTCTTGATGTGTAAGTGAAAGGGGAACCGCTTCTCGGTTTATATTATGTATGTATGTATATGTGTGTGCATCTCTTTATCTGTAGTAAAAAAATCCAGTCTGTTTATCAGTATCTCTATAGATAAATGATGTGTGTGGTTCTAATGTAATGGTATCCCTTAGGCAGGAGTGGCCTGCAGCAGCTGGCGCTCTAAGAGGGGCGGTGCAGTCGGTGCCCTTGCCTGCACGGCTGTCAATGGCCGTGACATCATCATCGGGCGCCCGGGCCAGCGGCGCCCTAAGCAGCTGCCTAGCTCGCCTAGGCTCGCAGGCCGCCCCTACCTTTAGGGCACATCTACACAGCATGGCTAAAGCTGAAATAAGCTATGCAATTTGAACTATGTCAATTGCGTAACTTAAGTCAAAATAGCTTATTTCGGCTTTTGGTGCTGTCTACACAGCAGGAAGTCCTAAGTAGAGCACCCTTCCTCCGACTTCCATTACTCCTCATAAAATGAGGGTTACAGGAGTTCGAGTAAGAAGTCCTCCAGCTCGACATTATTTCGATATTATATTGAAATAAATGCTTGCTGTGTAGATGCTATGTTATTTCAGAATAACATCAGTTATTCTGAAAGAAAGCTGCAGTGTAGACATAGTCATAGGGAGCTAGACTGTTTGGCTAACTTCCTAAGATGAAGAGCTACACATTGCAGAGTTCTGTGCAAGGAAGCTGGAAAGCCAGTGGCTACTGACATGTGGAACAAGCAAGTTATGTCCAGTCTTGATTTGTCACATTGGAAATCACTTTTCCCACCCTTGCTTTGTGTTAGTAACATAACTCACCTTCTCCTGTTCAAGGTTTCAGATTTGTTTCTCAGGCTAGTAACAAGCAAGACAAGTGAAAGATCTTGGAAGTGGAGGTCAAAGTTCCAAGGTGTGGAGGAAATAGCATTGAGCCAGCAAGGATTGGCAATCAAAAGAAAATGGATAAAGGAGCTAAGTGCTATTGGTCTCTGGGTAGAGAGGGCTATTGTGAGATACGGGGAGATGACGTGTGAATAGGGTGGCCATTGATGCATGCCTAAATACAGTTTGTCCACCACCTCAGATCACCCCTTCCCCAATCTGCTGGCTGTGATCCAGGATAAAACCACATCTGGTTTTACATCCATACTAGACAGGGGACAAACCAGATAGAGAAAAACAGGACACAAGGGAGGCTGGGAGCAGGATGAGAAAAGGGGAGGAAACTCTTGTTCCCTGAATTTTATTTCTGAGGACAAGTTGGCTAGGAAGGGAGTGATGATGGACATAATCATTATTATTTTTAGAGTTAAGTATTATAATGCTTAACACAATGGAGGATACGAAATAAATGGCAGGTGAATGATTCATTTACATCACACTGTCTATAATACTGTTTTACCCTAGTTATCTATCTAACTGAAAGATTGTAAAATGTATTATAAAGATGTGTGAAAATAACCCTTGCTTTTGGGTTCATTGGCTGGATGGAAAAAAAATGTTCCTGTAGTGTAGCTCTGCTCTTGGACTCAAAAGATAATTGTTCCACTATACTTGACACTGGGGAAACTACAGCTGGAATACTGTGTCCAGTTTTGAGCCACATATTTTAGGAAAGCTGTTAATAAATTACAGAGTCCTGAGGAAAAACAACAAAAGTGATAAAATTTTAGAAAACTTGAGTTATCAGGGAAGTTTTGACAAAACTGGGCTTGTTTAGTCTTGAGAAAAGAAGACAAAGGAGGAATCTGAAAACAGTCTTCAAATATGTTAACGGCTGTTATAAAAAGGATGGAGATCAATTGTTCTCTTTGTCACTGAAGGAAGGATAAGAAGTAACAAACTTAATCTGTGTGAAGGGAGATGTAGGTTAGATTATAGGTAAAACATTCTGACTATGATGGGTAGTTACATTTTGTCACAGGCTTTCAAAGGAAGTTGTAGAACCCCCACCATTGGATGTTTTTAATAACAAGTTAGATAAACATCTGTCAGTATACTTGATCCTGCCTTAGTGCAGCAGTCTGAACATTGATGACATCTGGAAGTCCCTTTCAGCCCTATATGTCTACAGTTAAAGAGCTCTGAGATCAACGGAAGGAAAACACTATATAAGAAATAGGTATTGTCATATTCACAGTAATCAGTAGAGGAAATGGGAAATAGGGCTGTTAGAATCTTGTGACATTCAACACATAAAGGGGCTCGTAAGCATTTTGCAATTTGGTTTCCTGCCCTTGGAAACTAAGAACTGCAATTTTGCCTGAGGGTTAAAATTTACTGGCCTAAAACCTCCTGAGAGGTTCGCTGACAGCTGATCTTCTTCATATCTCACTTTTTTCCCCCTCAGCAAGTCCAGGGATTTCCTCTACCTTTGGAAAGAGTGTTTGTCAGAGACAGCTTCTAGTACAGAGCAAAGAAATCTGAAAGATAAGTTGTCAGGCTTCCTATCTTTGCCATCAGCCTCGTTCCATATTCACTAAGCTTTCCCAAGCATTGTATAAGGCTTATGAATGCATTGAACCTTGGATCCAACAATCAGTTTGAGCGGGTCTGTGACTATATGTGAATAATTCATACTGCACTAAGGTTAAATAAGCAGAAGGGATTCCTGTGCACTCTGATAATGCTTACAAGATGCATATGAGGCAATATTCTTTGGTACCATGCTGGGACCATAAGGCTACGTTCGTTCATCAAAACATCTGTCATAGTACCATGATTTTCATATCACTTTCTTGACCACATACTACATGAATATGTATTTGTTTTTCCTAGATTGACAGAGACTGCCTGAGATTTTTCTAGTAGTTATTATTGAGCAGAACTAAGATCATCTGCTTTTGCTAGCCTTGTTACAATTTTGTAGCTTCATTGCTAATGCATTTATGTTGAAATCCTTAGAGATTTTGAGGATCGTTTCTCAGTGTGGCAATATTTTTCTTTCTTAGCCATTACCTGAGATACTCTTAAAAAGTTTCAGGTTTTTTACAACATTAGCCTATGGAAACTTCACAGGTGGAATTTCAATCAAAGTGAAATCATGGTATTTCTCACACCATTGGTTTAAATAGCATTTAATATAGCGTACACAGGTATCAGTTGCATGACCCCCAGCTGTCTCATAGTTATTAGAGTAAAGTGATGCTGCATGTTAATTCTTGTTAGAGAAAATAGTATTGTTGAAATTCCATGATTTGCACAAAGCAACTAAATCCAGACATAATCTTGATGCATTCTTAAGCAGATGACTATCTATACAGGTAATGTCCTTCATTTTATGCCATGAGTAATGATTTCTGAGTTGTCATTGTAAATCAGTCCAGGAAACAATCCTAAAGTCAATGCATGATGCACATCAAGGGTCTGATTAATCATGACTCCTACACATGTCTGAGCAGGCAGATGGAGTTGGTGGTACTGAATTAGGATGAATACAGCTGCCTCAGAAATATATTGATGTAAATATCAAGAGCTGATTAACCTTAGTCAAACAATTCACTGGAATTAAATCCTATTTGTTTGCATACTTGAGACCAATAGAAACAAAGGAATATCATTTCTTTCAGGTTCAGGCTTGTGTGTCTGCAGCGCTCATCAATGTTAAATATGTAACTTCCCTGCATTTTTATTTGATTGTGTCTGCTGCTGTGAAGAATGTAATAGACAGCACTAGCGACCTCACTTTTTATAGCAATTATTCCATTAGAACACTGTATGTGTTCTAGCCTTCATTTATTATTTTTACAACATTCCTTTATTTTTTCTTCTCTTTTTTTGCATTATGACATTTGTTATGTATAGTTTTAGCATTGTAAATCCATTGGAAGATTTTGAAAGTTTCACTTGTATCTATAGTCCTTAAATGCTTTTCTCTTAGCAGTCCCTACTGCCAAAGAAATTTAAAAATTAGCATAACAAGTGTGTAGCGTAATATTTACAGTTTAAACAATGATTCTGTATACATGAATAATCTATGTGTAAAGAAACAGTGAACTTTTGCATCCAGCCATCCACATCACTGAGATTCTGTGCCTTGTGATGTGCCAGAAGTCAGATGATATGATTATGGTGGTCCATTCTGGGTTTAAACTCTATGACCATCTGAGGAGAAGACTCTCTTCCTACTCCCATCCTATATTTCACTGTGACTCTTGGCTTCTTACTCTGTTCCTCCATGTGATAAAGTGGGTAGAGAGCTGGGAAAGGCGCTGGAAATGATTAGTGGCTGATTCCCTCTTCCTAAAGTGCTGGTCCATGGCTAGGCTGGGCATCAGGAATGAGGTTATATAGCAGCCTTTTCAAGGTTTCAGGAACATACTTTCCTTTAGCCCTCACATATACTAGAATCCAAAGATAAGTGGAGAGCATGGGGGAAGAGGGAAGCATTCTGAGTCACAAAGTAAAGTATGGTAAATACCATTTCTTATATCCGAAGAACCATATTCCATTGCCTTTCTCCCAGTCTGTCAAACCACAATGCTATGGGGTCAGCAGAGAATGTGGGCCATCTCAAGTAGGTATCTGCATTTTCTCAGGGCTCATTTAGACTATGCTAAAGTGTTGAAAGAGGATATGAAAATTCCATGCTTCTGATTTCACTTTTGAAGCAAAGGGAAAGTAGTCAAGATGCGGGTTTTTTTGGCAACCCCCCCTTTTTTGGGTTTTTAGCCACCTAAACCTCATTTTTTGAGGAAAAGCAGAATTTGCATATCCTCTTTTGACACTTTAGCGTCGTCTAGATGAGCCCTCAGATTCCTCCAAAAATTAAGACAATCGAGGGCATGAAAGGCTTTTTCTGGGTCAATTAAAATGCAGTATTGTAAAGTTCCCCCATTTGTTTCAAGAATTTTCCTTAAATTGCCGAGCACAAACACTTACATAAATAGCACTGCTTTGTGACTGAAAATTGCACTGTAAATCTACCTAGGATTACTGTAATCTGTGGTATTGTCCAGCAGTCTCTTGAGAAAAGCAGGTTAATATTTTGCCAGCAGTTGACAGTGAAAAGATAGTTCTAGAATTGCAACTGTCCCATGTTGGGAATGATTAGGTTGGCATCTTTTATCTCCTAAAGTAGTATTTCTTGGATTCTGTTGACAAAGCTGTGTCATCAGTTAGTGAATCAAATTGATATATTAAGCCCTATTACGTTCATGAGTGTTAACCATTTTTCAATGTGTTCATTGATTCAAAAATATCTTCATAGGCAAAGTAAGCTAAAGGTGTTCTGTATCACTTCTGTTTTTTCACATGGTCTAGTGCAATCTCTGTGATGGTACATTTTATGGTCAAGAAAGTTGATAAAGTTTGTGTCATAGATACATAACAGACGGTGGATAATTTCTTGATGAACAATTCACTTCCACCCAAAACACACACAAATTTTTAGCATTCTTGGCAGATTGACAGTTTTAAGTGTTCATAGAATATGTTTTTGATTGGCCTCCATGTGACCGTAGTTAAACAACTTTGTTACACATCGAGCTTACTGCATATGCTGTTAGTCATTTTTTTCTTGTAAGTATTCTAGAGTACCCCACTCTTCTGCAGACTGATTGTTCTGCATGACAAATTTGTATGCCTTGAAGCTTTCTAATGGACAAATCATTTTTGTCAAACCATGTGTAGTTTTTGGTGCTGCTTGAAGTGAAATGTATGTCTTCAATCATGTTACTAATTGTTCCTAAGCCATATATTGCTACTCGGACATGAGCATATTGATTGCCACATTTTTTTTTCTGTCCAGGCACAAGAAAGATTAAGTAGACATTTATTCACTGCAGGGTTTTCATGCATTCCTTGTGTATTCACAAATTGTATATAGTGAGTTCAGTATTTGACTGGTGAATCTTTACCAGCCAGGAGCTGTGCTTGTGAGAGGGACAGGCCTGGGATTCCTGGCCCCAGCATCTCTGGTGGTAGGAGAATTCTACGGAGGGTCAGTGTGATGGGCGCCTGGCAGGGATCCCCCGTCCAGCACTGTGGCTAAGAGCCAGGGTGGTTGGGGTAGGGGTGCGCTTACCTGGTCCAGCGGGTGGAAAACCTGACCCGCAGGTAGACACTGTGCTCCTATTGCGGCTGTTCCCAGTGGTCACTCTGCAGTATCCCCGTTCCCTGCGCTTGCTGTCCTCATTGGTGAATCTGAAGTATGTCATCCTCCTCTCTGTGCCCCTCCCTTTCAAAATACTGCAAAACCATCACATTGCAGGCACGTCCCATTGTCTCATTTTTGTGCTGACCTTGTTTTAGGTTAAGGCAAGAGGAATCTGCATGCCAGTTTGGTGGCCCTAGCTCTTAGGGTTTAGCTCTTGTACAAATGGACTCGCAGACACATAGACACACTCTAATATTGGAAAATAAATGAAAAGTGCTTTATTTTAATGATTGTATTTTTTAAATGAAGGAAAATGAAGGCTGGGGTGAAAGTTCGGGGGTAAAGGAGAGGCAGGAAGTGGGTGGCTTAGGGCAGAGGGTTGGGAGGTGGAAGGGCTCAAGGCAGGGTATGAGGGTCTCAGGGCAGAGGGAAATAGTTAGGGGTGCAGAAGTCAAGGCAGGTGGGAGGTGCAGGACTCAGGGCTGGGGGCTCAGGGCAGGTGTCTGGGAGGAGGTGCTGGGGGTATCTTACTGGAACCACCCATGGAGGGTAAGGGTAGTGCTGCTCTGGCAGTGGCTCCTCCCAGGGCAATGTGGCAGCACTGTCCAGCCAGCAGCTCCTCCCAAGGTGCTAGGTTTGTGCTTCCTGGAGTGTGGCTCCTCCTGGGAGAAGGAAATACAGGTTTGTGTGCTTGTTGGGTGGGGGTTCAGGTTCTGTGGGCCAGCCCCAGCATCCAGCTGCTCCCCTCCCTGCAGTGTGCAGCCTGCTGGGGAAGCAGCTTCCAGGCCCCCCAGCCTGCAGCTGTCCTGGGGAGGCCTTGCATGGGGCAGTGGCCCCCCTGTCCTGCAGCCTGTTTGGGGAGTGGTGCTCCATGAACTGACGCCAGCTTCTAGCTGCCTCCTGCCCTGCAACTGGTCTGGGGGGCATCAATTCAAGGGCTGCTCCTCCATCTTGCAGCCAGTTTGGGAGGTATTCTGAAGGGTTGGCAGTGCTCCACGCAGGGGGAGGCGAGGCTCTAGGGGCTCCCACAGCCTCCAGTGGCCCCCTGTGGCCTGTAAGCTCATTGAGTTGGAGTTGAGGCTCTAGGTGTTGCCCCAGGCCACCAGTGGCCCACGAGCAGTCTGCAGGGTGGTGGTGGGCTCCCGCCCTGCTACAGCCCCTTCCCAGACAACCTGCAGGGCACACAGGGGGTATTGGTGGTCAGGGGCAGCCCTCTGTGGCCTTGAGACTGTCTTGGAGGTGTTGAAGCTCCAGTGGCTGCCCCATTTCACAGAGAAGTTTCTCTAATTCTTCATTAAGCTGTCCTTGATTCACATTACTGTCCTTCACTTTACAGGAGTATGATTTTTTAAATGCTGTATAGCCTCTGTTCTTAAGTAGCGTCTGAAAGATTGCTAATGGATTCTTTATGCCAGTCAATTGGTGGATTTATAGTTTTATTCACTGTGTATTTTAGGAAATAATAGTGATTCTAGCCTTATGTCTGCTTTTGGCTTCATTCATTTCCCAAATGGAATAGTAATCAGAACAATCTTCAGTAAGTTGGCCCTCATTTGCTAACTAACAAGTACTAAGGTCTTTCTTTTCTGTTCTTTCCTCTGTTCTAGGGTTCTGTGTGGCATCAGAAACTAGTTAGTAGCTTTGCTTGCTTCACTGGAAAATCTTCTCCTGGCCTTTGTCATATGCAAGCACTTGCAGACAAGTGAGAGGTGAGCAATTCCATAGGAGTCACATGTACTATATACTGAATGGTACCAATTATATGCAAAGACTACCTCATTGGACCACATTCTGGTCCATCCTAAATCTAATGTGCTCTGATTTGATTGTGCAAACAGATTTAAAGCTGGACTAAGTAGCCATTTTTTTAGGGTTTTCTCAGCTTGCAACCCACACACAATGCAGGGCTTGAGTATCACTGCATTCTAGAAATCCCTGTTTGTCCCAAAAGCCCCTTGGAGTTTGTTGCAACTGACTGCCGGTGAGAAAATCCCTGAGGCTAATTTAATAAGTGTGGAGAGGCAAAATGGCCTTCGGCAATCTCCTGGGTCAGAAAGCATGACAGTGATAGAATGCCACCGTATCCCCTCTTGGAATATAGAATAGAAGAATAAGTAATATTTCTATTGAATATAGAAGAGACTGTTAGATTAAAAGCAGAAAATAGCTGGCATAGTGCAAAGGTAACAAATATCTATGCACAAAGGTCATGAATCATAATCCACTCCCGAGGGTTATTCCTGTAGGAGGAACAGAGGATATCTAAACAAAGCCAAGAGAAGAACACTAGGGGTGTGTCTGCACTGCAGTGCTAGCTCGATATAAGATACACAATTTGAGTTATGCAGATTGTGTAGCTTATTTTAAGATAGTCTATTTTGAAATGTGGTGCTGTCTAAACAGCACCAAATTTCTACATAGACTGCTATTCGGACAAATCCCTTAATTCTTGAGGAATGAGGTTTACCGGGCTGTTGGAATAGCAAGTGTCATGGCTCCTTTCCTACTCTGGCATTATAAATGCAGAAGTGGGGGCCAGCAAGTGTACCCCAAAGCCTTATCTACCAGGCTTTGGTATAAAACTTCCCCCAAGATCTTAAAAACCTAGATCTTGGGAATAAAACTTCCTCTGCCACCACCCAAATGTTGCTAAAGAAACCAGGGGAAAGATCATTTGGGAAATCTCCCCCCTAAAATAAAAATCAGGGCACACCATTAACCACTGCCAGGTTAATAAAAAGAAAAGAAAGAACTTTTATTATTACAACAATATTTTTGTTGCAAACATAATAACTAGATAGGGAGGTAATAAAATATACTCATGGAGAAACTCCATGGGCCTAGAACTTAGTTACAAAGAAAACCCAAAACATCTTTTAAGCTGTGCCAGATCTCAGATCCCATACCCAACCCTTAAAACAATAAAACCTAACGAAACTACCTAAACGTTACCCTACTTACAGAAAATGAAGACTGGTGTCTTGGAGAGAGAGAGAGACATGCTTGTCCCTTTCTGTAGCAGCAGAGGACTCTCTCCCAGAGACAAAAGGGGAGAAAAAAAAAGCAAATTCCTTTGTCCCAGTTTGAAAAGTCCCACCTACATTCCTATTGGTCACTCCACCTGGCTAGGTGTAGTTAACCCCTTAATCCCCAGGCTGCTGGCTAACCCTCATAATCATGACAGCAAGCTTCCTATTTTCATTGCATTTTGAAATAGCGGGTTTGTTGTTAAGATGCAGAGAATGTGGTTTTGGGATACCGGATGTATCCCGAAATAGTGCCACTGTCCAGACATACCCTAGCTGTCTGTTTCTTTAGGTCATACTCAATGCTACTGACAGAACATATCCAATCTTACCATGTCACTGGAAATGACGAACACCCAGAGTAGCAATCAGAGATGCTAGCTGGTAAAACTACCTCAGAGGTTGAAGAAGGCACAGCAGAAGGAACTACCTTGAGAAGCTGCAATGATCTCATCAAAAAGGCTACAAGATTCACAGATGTCAGCTATTACTGACAGCTGTCTGAAATGTCTTCCACTCAGGGGCGGATGAGAGTGCCGTGGGGCCCAGGGCCGCGCCGCGGGGCCCTGGGCAGCAAAATTTTGGGGGGGCCCCCCCTTTGACACAGCGCATGCACTGTGGTGCCAAGACGCATGCGCGGGGCCTCGGGAAGCGCGGGGCCCGGGGCAGCCGCCCCGCTTGCCCTGCCCTAAATCCACCGCTGCTTCTACCCCAGACATCTCTACAGAGGCTAACAACTCGTGCCTTATTCTAGAGATACCTTTATAATTCTGAACCTAGCTGTGGTTACCAGACCTAAGCTTGATTTTTTTCCCTGAAAATGAATCAATTTACTTGTCATCAAACTCAGTACAACCCCGAAATGACATTTAACTGAGCTAAATTGAACCTTATATTACCTACTTTCATTTAGTGTAAAGAATTGGACTCTATATTCTCAAGAAATAAATTTTTCTGTTCTTAGCCAATAGACACGCCAAGATCTTAAATACAAAGATATGATGTTGTAAACTTGTATAAGCACAAGGTAGCTTTACTTTATGTTGTTTTCTGACTGGCTCAAAAAAAGGCATTTTTAGTTGTCAAAACACAAATTGTTTATTGTTACTTGTATTAGCACAATCAGCAGGAGCAGATAGAGAAGGTCAAAATGAGACTGTGGTAAGTTTTTGACACACAGTATTTCTAATAAATCCGACAAACCCATATAATATACAGATGCAACATATTTTACAAGAAAGGCAACTATTACAGAAAGCTGAACCACTACATGATTGAGTGTGGAATATATATGAACAATTCCTGTGGGAGCTGAGAATAAGGTCAATCTTGTATCCTTGGAAACAGTTGAACTTTGAGGGTAGAAAATACATTTGAACCTCTTTAATTCTGCAATGCTGGGAAGGAGCACTTATCTGGCACCCTGTGTTCCCTGTCACTCCCAAGCACCATCGCTCCCCCTCCCCTGTGGCTATGGAAGTGGCAGGAAACAGCCTCCAGCTGGTGTGAGGGAGGGGTCAGGGGCATTGTTCAGGGTTGCTTTCTCCTCACCTTGCCAGTGTCCGCATTGTGGGTGTTCCTGCATTAGGGACACCTGGGATGTGTCTAGACAGCACCCTTCTGTCAGAATAAGATATACAATTTGCGCTACTCAATTTATTCCGAGTCTAGGTCGAAAGAGCTTATACAGTGCTAAATTTAAAAATAAGTCACTATTCCAACAGAAAGTTACAGGGATGCCAAAACAGCGTGCTCCCTATTTGGGGAAATAGTGGGAGCATTTAAAGACATGGCATTGCTGTTTCAGGATGCTTCTGGTATCCCAAAATAGCACCACAGTCTAGACATACCTTGAGTACAGAGGTTCCAGTGTATAATTTAAATCTAATTTATATACTTGCTAGGCTAAAGAAAGGGCTAACGACAGGGCTAAACTGGGTTTGAGTTCTGCAAATTCAATTAAAACAAGCACAAAATAAGTCCATTTGAATTCCTTTTGTTTTTACCACAGGTTGTTTCAAGAGATAAAACTGAAGGGGTTAAGACAGTACCGAGTCTAACTGCCATATCCTTTTATGAGAATGTCAAAATCCAATCCTTGCAGATGTGGTTTTGTTCAATAAGCAGACTATTGCTATCTCACCCTGATGCTGGATTGTCTTTAAAAATTCAAAAACAAAAAAACTAAACCCATCACCATCACTCCCTTAAACTAAATCAGACTGGACTGTTTATTTTTGGGGAAGACTCTAAAGGGGAAATAGGCATATGAAGAGCTTTTGCATCTGCTTTGCAACTTTGACCAGCTCTGTAATTGTCTATAGATTTAAGAACAAGTTGATAGGGGAAATTGTTAATGGCTGCTATCTCAGTTCTACCTTTATCCAAAGTGAATTTTACTGAATGGTGACACAAGGAACTCCTGGTATGGGACAAGGTGAGAATGTCTGGTATTGGAGGGAATGGAGAAATAGATGGACACACATATCCCATGCCATGAGGTTGTGAATATGTAAAACGAATGGAAAATATTTCTACTATAAATATATGGGTTACTTCATACTCTGCCTTAAAAGTGTCGTGGAATTTGAAAGACAAGGCGAGTAAGGTAATACCTTTTATTGGACCAACTTCTGTTAGTGACAAAGATAAGTTTTTGAGTCACACAGAGCTCTGAGAAAGGTACTTCGAGCATCACAGCCTAATGCAAGGTGGAACAGATTGTGTAGCAAAAATAACAGGACATATTCTATTCATTGTGGCTGCAGCTAGACTGGCAAGTTTTTCCGCAAAAGCAAGTGCAAGATTGTCAGTGTTCTTACAGAAATACTATGCTGCTCCTGTTCAGGCAAAAGCCCTTTTCCAGAAATGCGTTTGCGCAAAAGGGCCAGTGTAGACAACTGAAAACTGTTTTACGCAAAAAAGTCCCGATGGTGAAAATGGCGATCGGGGCTTTCTTGCGCAACACTGCGTCTAGATTGGCACAGGCGCTTTTCCGCAAAAAGTGCTTTTGCGGAAAAGCGTCTGTGCCAATCTAGACGCTCTTTTCTGAAAATGCTTTTAACGGAAAAACTTTTCCGTTAAAAGCATTTGCGGAAAATCATGCCAGTCTAGACGTAGCCTGTAGGTGTTAGTTTAAAAAAACATCTTAACAGCCATTTGCTCTGAAAAGATGGATAACATCCAGGGCTCAGTCTACATGAGCAACAAAGTGGGGAAGATGCATGAAGGAATGCAAGGAATCCCTGGTGTGTGTAATGAGCTCAACTTACATAAGCAACAAAATGTGTCACCCTCTAGCAGATGTATTGTAGATATGTAAGTTTAGCTGTTCTTCTCTTTACTACTCAGTACAGGCATGGCCTCAGTACACAAGGTCAGAAAACTGCAAGGAATCATTCACTGCTATGCACAAGACAGGTGCAATTACAGTCCCTGTGGTAACTTGAACACAAGAACTCTGCCCTGCTCGTGCCTCCTGGGAGAAAGTAGCAAAATAACTTTGGGCGGGGGAAGTAACCAGGGCCATGAACCCAAAATCAGTGAGGAAGAATATATCACAGGAAGGGCCCGAAGAAGTGTACACTCCTGTGCATTTGGGTGCTCTCGGAGGTCTGTTGCTTAATGGCACATTCTGAACCTGTCCCTGGTTCCATGTTGTGACAGACCGGGCCGTGTCTGGGCACAGCTGAGGGCGTCCGCTCAGGGCGAATTGCACAAATCCGGGGCTCCTTACAGCCCCCCTGACTGGTGACCTCTCCAAATAGGCCACAAACCAGCAAAACCCCTCCGACACCCCAGCAATATCCGTGCCGCAGATGGCCCCGGGCCTCATACACAGGTGGGGGGGGTCCTAGCACCCAATCCCACCTACCCCGAACAAGTCCTGTCCAGTTCCAAGAAACCAGCCACAGATCCCTGGTCAATTTACCCTCTGGATCTTACCCACAAATCACTCTGGGCCAATCCTTTATAATCTATAACTAAAGGTTTATTATGACAAGAAAGAAAAGCATGAGAGTGAGGTTGTTAAAGTACAGTACGTTACATGCACCGAATCTCCCAGTCCTCGATGCAGGCTCTAGCAGAGATGTTACAGCCGCTGGTCTAATAGTTCTTATTGCACATCCTATCATCAGGATGGGTTCACAGGTCTTCCAGGCTCTTCGATCCCTGCAATGCTGCCTCTGGGATGAAGTGCTGAGCTGAGAACAAAATGGCATCGACCACATGGCCTCTTTATACCCCCTTCCTGGCCTCTTCTGGTCTCAGCCGGTCACCTGGTCCTCAGCCTCTCTCTGCTGGCAGCTCTTAGGTCTCCGCCCTCATGCTTTAGGTGTGTCTTTGGCCCATCAAGTGCCATTGTTCTACAGGGCCTCGCTACTCAGCCTGTCCATAGCAATGCTCAACCACATTCCAAGAAATATTCGGCTTCCACACAGATTACAGATTCCTACCTACACACACAGACATTATATACTCACATAAACAGTGTACACAGGATCAGACAACAACAAGCTCCCATTCAATACCCCACGTGGCTCCCTTTTATACCAATTTCTGGGGCCAACACCCCCACCTAGGGGTGCAGCAGCGATCTGGCTGCTTCCCTCCAATTTGGTAAT
Organism: Pelodiscus sinensis; assembly: GCF_052426305.1. Classification (NCBI taxonomy): domain Eukaryota; kingdom Metazoa; phylum Chordata; order Testudines; family Trionychidae; genus Pelodiscus; species Pelodiscus sinensis. Next base: position 155,857,154 of record NC_143053.1, read on the forward strand.
GTGACACATGTTTACTAATCAAGTTTTTCCCGAGGATCCTAAGAAAAAAAATTAAACCGAAATGGATAGAAGTTTCTACAAAAGATTCCAATAAATAGAGGAAATGTTTAATTTTATATTCATTCTGTTTAGAGGAAATAACTTTTTAAATAGGAAACTATTTCTCCAAGCATGAGCATCTCTTTCTTCCATTTTGAAGAACTCCTTTTTTTTTAATTCCCATTAATGGGAGTTAGGCTTGCCTGCTTACTAATGTCTGAAAACCAGAACACTATAGCAGGAGCGCAAGAATTTCCCCCTCCTCCACATTTCTTCTCTGAGGTCCCACTTGTTTCCATGCCCCTGTCCCACCTATGCCCAGGCACTGTTCCCTGCTCATTCCTCTCCTGTTCTGTCACTCTCCTTTACGGTTGTCAGGTGTCCGGTATTGACCCGGACAGTCTGGTATTTTCGCCTCCTGTCTGGTAAAAAAATTCAGAAAATACTGGACACCTAAAATGTCCAGTATTTTCTGATTCTTTTCCCTGCCAGGAGGCGAAAATACCAGACATCTAGCAACCCTACACATACTCAGCAACTGGGCCCAGCTCCCAGCGCCCTCCCTCTTGGCCCCCTACCCCAGGCCCCCGGCTTCCCCGCTTACCTGGTTCTGCAGGGAAGCTGCCATCTGGCTCTGATCTAGAAAAGAAGATGGCCACCAGCAAAAAGCCTGAAGTCTTTTCTTAAAGGGGCCATGCTGTTTTAATGCTGTTTAAATTTTTTTTGCTTAACTACTCTCAGGGTCCCCCTTTTTTTTTGCTCAACAACTTTGGTCTTCCCCCTTTTTTTCCTCTGGTGTTTTTTTTTTGAGGGGGGGTGTTCGGTATTTTTGTCACCCCTACTCTCCTGTCCTTTCTCCTCCTTCCTCATCACTCAGTTCTCTACACTTGCCTCCCCCCATCTAGGACCCACTGCTACAGGACTGCTATGGAACCTGAAGCCCCTGACACAGAGCCTGCCTGCCCATGAGATGCAAGTAGGAGAAGGCAGCCCAAGCAGAGCTTGCAAAAATTGATGACTGGTGCCTCTTTCATACCCCCTTTTCATGGTAACTGGTCAGCACATCTGACAAGGCACTACATAGGTCCCCTTTTAACTGTATTTGCCAGTTGAAAACTGGACAGTTGGCAAACCTTTGCACGTTGTGAGCAAAACTTATCTCTAGCTCTGAGTTCTCATTTAAAGTGATAAAAGCTGGTATTTGAGGTTGCTATGTCATTACCGCTAATCACAGTTCTTTGGGAATTTTTTAGCAAATCTTTTTTCAATCAAAAATGCTGAACTGTCTAAATCACAACTGTTTGTGAAAGAGGTTTGGTTTTGACAAATCTCCCAACTCAGAAAAAAAAATATTTAGACATAGTCAAAAATATTTTTTTCACATTTTCAAAAGCACAAGATCCAGTTTTTGAATCTGAAATGAATTTTTTGTTTTGAAATCTAAACGAAGCTAGTTAGATAGGAAATCAAAGGTTAACAAAAGAGGGAAGAGGCTAAAATCAAAACTTTTTTGAAATGATCTAAATGAAACATTTCAGTTGACCTGAATCAAAAACATTGTTTAGGTTTTCAATTCCTGAACATTTTGGCTTTTCATTCCAATTGGGGACAATGAAAAATTTCAAACTTTTGGAAATATTCACATGATGCAAAGACAAACTCTGTTGTTAACTATAAATATGGTATTTTGATTATTTGTGGCTTACAGAATGTGAAAGAATCTTTTTTTTAATTGCAAAGGACAAATTTAACTGATTTCTTGAACCATCTGAAAACAGGTTCACCTTTTTTAAATAAAGTGTGAATCTGCTCTTTTCTTAAGTTGGTGGAAATTTAAGATGCTATTTTTAAATCCATACAGAAGATGAAACATGTCTTTTCTCAGCAGCTTGCAAAATTTACATGGACATACCTGCATTCTGCTACAAAGACCTTTTACATCTGCACTTGAAAGGGAATCCTCTGAACTGTCATTCATGTTAAAATTCGACACTCTCCGGGGGATTGAACAAAGACCCCAACTACCTTACCCATTACAAAGATAGCTTCCCCAATTATCACCTCTAATACCATTAGCTCACAGATATCTACCTTTCCCCACCTCTAATATCATTAACTCACAGACACTTACCTTCCTTTTCCTCCCCCCCCCCCCGCATCTCCCTTCTGTTCTGAAATGTGATTTGTCCTTTTCATATGTGTTCATTTTTTTTAATTGTATTCTTTGGTATATATGTTTGTGACTATTTTCTTCCACTATTTGATCTGAGGAAGTGGGTCTGGCCCACGAAAGCTCATCATCTAATACCCCATCTTGTTAGTCTTTAAAGTGCTACATAGTCCTGTATTTTGCTTCAGCTACACCAGACTAACACGGCTACATTTCTATCACTATTCTACATGGACATAGTGTAGGAAGCAGTAAAAGTTTTAATATGTTTGGCATGCAAGGAAGCAATATAACTTTTATCAGTTTGTGTGATTGTGTGATAAAAGCACAAATATTGGTTGGGCTATATCCTTAGGCCTGTGAAAATATGTAATATTCTTTGTTAATTAAAGATCCTATCAAAATGATAGAGTTTATTCCATCTAACTTGTCTCTGAAAGTTTAAATTGGCAAGACAGTATTTTAATGAATGTTTGGAGAAAAAAAAAGTTATGCTAGGCATAAGAGCAAGCAGGTATGGGGGCTTGATGGTTCAGAGGATACAGAACCTTTCATATCTAGGTTACTACTTCAAATGTGTTGCAATGGGCTGTTTCAGATTGTTGGTAGTCTCTGTCCAGCACTACTATGTATGGATAATCTCTGTTGAGTACCTAGTAGACAAAAATTCTCTTCACAGAAGACACCACTATGGTTGGCAATAACTAACATCCTTCTTGTTGATCGCAACAGAGAAAATAAGGAATGAGCGGATATTCTTTTACTTCTAGATTTGAACATAAGTGTTGGGCTATATGGAAGAAATTTTCACTACTACTACCTGTGCTGTATGCATCAAACTGCTCTGCTTTTTCCATAGACTTCTTCCTACTTCACATCTATCAGGTCCTTCTCCACCCTCTTCTGGGCACATACTTCCTTCAGAGGTAGGCTCCCTGGGCCTCTATTTTTCCCCTGGGTTTCCTACTTTCCTTCTCTCAGCCCAGAGAGTGACTGCATGCCCCCATCTGACTCTACTTCTTGATTTTAGGTTAGACTGCTCCTTGCCCAGCTTGTTGTCATCATCAATTACATGTTTGTAAGCCCTGACTCTCCTTCAGGTGCAGCTTACTAGGTTAATTGTCCCTTTCTCTTTACTTTGGTTTTGTGGGGTGTAAGCATCTGGTCACATAGTACAACTCAGCACTTGACATAAGCATATAGGGTAGAGCTGCCAGGTGTCCATTTTTGACTGGAACACTCAGTTGAAAATGGATACTGGTGGCTCCAGGACAGCACCACTGTGAAAAGTCTGGTTGGAGTGGAGATGGCATGTCCCCTTCCCTGCTCTGTGCAGATCCCTGGAAGTGGCCTGAATGACTGTCCAATTCCTAAGTGTAGAGGTAGCCGTGGAGGTTCCGCCTGCTGCCCCCATACTGAGCACCAGCTCTGCAGCTCTCATTGGTAGGGAATTGTGGCCAATGGGAGCTGTGAGGCAAGCACACAGAACGTCCTCTCCCCCTGCCTAAGAGCCAGTAAGACTGCCTGGGAGCCACCTGAGGTAAGCACTGCCAGGATCCTGCAACTCCCTCCTATGTCTCGACTCCTTTCCCCAGTCTGGAGCCCCCTCCTGCACTCCAAACCCCTTACTCCCAGTCTAGAACCCTCCTCCTGCACTGCATACCACTCATCCCTAGTCCTACCCCAGAGCTCCCATCCTCTTTTGCACCCAGCCCCCTGCCACAGCCAGAAGACCCCTCCTATATTTTGAAGCCTTGGACCCCACTCCCCACCCTGGAGCCCACACCTGAGCCACAACCCCCTCATACCTAGCCTTACACCTGAACCCTGCACCACCAGCCAGAGCTCTCATTGCCTCTTGCTTCCTAACCCCTTGCCCAGCCTGCTGAAAATGAGTGAGTGAGGATGAAAGAGAGAAAGGGACAGAAGGAGAGGGTATGGAATGAGCATGGGCAGGGAAGGGTGGGGGCAAGGTTGTTTTCTGCAATTGGAAAGTTGGCAAACTTAATACAGGAAACTTTTCAAAATCAAGATCCATTAATTTTATCTTTTAGTTCATGTTTGGGAGGTACCTTAATGGACCAGTACCTGGGATGCTAGTATTAAGAACAAGGATAAGGAAGGTAAAAGTATAGAACTGCAGGTTACGGAACTGGGATAAACTGAGGGATTGGAATGTAGTGATATATAAACAATTTTGTAACTTGTAAAATCATCCTATAACTTCTTCTAGCTGAAGTGTCTACGTATGGGTATCAGGTAAAGGTAAAAAAGCTGCTTAGATGGCTTCCCGGTGTCATATTGAACCTTTTTCCTGTACTTTGTTGTTATTGGCTTTTTGCAATAATGATGACTAATATTGATTATTTGGTCTGTTGACTATGTTTCATAATGAATATAAGAATATAAGAACAGAACAAAGATTCATCAAGCAATCCCTCTCCCATCACCCATTTCCAGTCTCTGATAGAGGCTAAGGACACCATTCCTATCCATCCTTTCCATCATTCCTACCCATCAATAGTTATTGATGGATGTAACCTCCATGAATCTAGTTCTTTCTTGAAGCCTGTTAAAGTGCTGGTCTTTACAACCTCCTCTGGCAAGGAGTTCCACAAGCTGACCATGTGTTATGTGAAGAAAATCTTCCTCTGGTTTGTTTTAAACCTGCTACCTATTAATTTAATTTGGTGACCCCTAGTTCTTATGTTATGGGAATAAGTAAATAACTTTTCCTCATTCACTTTTTCTATACCAGTCATGATTTTATAGACCTCTATCATATCCCCCCTTAGTGTCATCTTTTCTAAGATGAAAAGTCCCAGTCTTTTTAATCTCTCTTCATATGGGATCCTTTCCAAACCCCTAATCATTTTTGTTGCCCTTTTCTGAACCTTTTCCAATGCCAATATATCTTTTTTGAGATGAGGTGACCACATCTGTATGCAGTATTTAAGATGTGGGTGTACCATGGTTTTATATAGAGGCATTAAGATGTTCTCTGTCTTGGTGGCTACGTCTACACTGGCCCCTTTTCCGGAAGGGGCATGTTAATTTCAGAAGCCGTAATAGGGAAATCCGCGGGGGATTTAAATATCCCCCGCGGCATTTAAATAAAAATGTCCGCCGCTTTTTTCCGGCTTTTAAAAAAGCCGGAAAAGAGCGTCTACACTGGCCCCGATCCTCCGGAAAAAAAGCCCTTTTCCGGAGGATCTTATTCCTACTTCAAAGTAGGAATTCTTATTCCTACTTATTCCTACTTCTTATTCCTACTTCAAAGCGGCGGACATTTTTATTTAAATGCCGCGGGGGATATTTAAATCCCCTGCAGATTTCCCTATTACGGCTTCTGAAATTAACATGCCCCTTCCGGAAAAGGGGCCAGTGTAGACGTAGCCATTCTGTATCCCTTTTTTAATGAATTCTAACATTCTGTTCACTTTTTTGATAGACGCTGCATATTGAGTGGATGTTTTCATAAAACTATCCACAATGACTCCAAGATCTCTCTTGAGAAGTTATAACAAAATTAGTCCCCATCATATTATATGTACAGTTGGGATTATTTTTCCCAATGTGCATTACTTTACATTTATCAACATGCAATTTCATTTGCCATTTGTTGCCTAATCACTTAGTTTGGAGGGATCTTTTTGAAGCTTTTCACAGTTTGCTTTGGTCTTAACTATCTTGAGCAGTTTAGTATCGTCTGCAAATTTTGCCACTTCACTGTTTACCGCTTTCTTCAGATCATTTATAAATAGGCTGAATAGAATTGGTCCTAGTACGGGCCCTTGGGGGGACACCATTAGTTATTGCTCTCCATTCTGAAAACTTACCATTTATTCCCACCCTTTGTTTCCTGTCTTTTAACCAGTTATCAATCAATATGAGGACCTTCCTTCTTATCCATGACAACTTACTCTACTTAAGAGCCTTTGGTAAAGGACCTTGTCAAAGGCTTTCTGGAAATCTAAGTACATTGTATCTACCGAATCCCTCTTGTCCACATGTTTTTTGAGTCCCTCAAAACTCCAGTGGGTTAGTAAGTTATTTCCCTTTACAGAAAATATGTTGACTTTTCCCCCAGAAAATTATGTTCATCTATGTATCTGATGATTTTATTCTTTACTATAGTTTCAGCTCATTTGCTCGGTACTGTCGTTAGACTTACTAGTATGTAATTGCTAAGATCACCTCTTAAACTCTTTTTAAATATTGGCGTCACATTAGCTATCTTCTACTCATTAGGTACAGAAGCTGATTTGAAGGATAGGTTACAAACCACAGTTAATAGTTCCGCAATTTGACATTTGAGTTCTTTCAGAACCCTTGGGTGAATGCCATCTGGTCCTAGTGACTTGTTACTGTAAGTTTACCAGTTTGTTCTGAAATCTCCTCTAGTGATACCTCAGCCTGGAACAATTCCTTAGATTTGTCACCTAACAAGAATGGCTCAGGTTTGGGAATCCCCCTAACATCCTAAGCTGTGAGGACCTAAGAAAATAATTCATTTAGTTTCTCCACAATGACCTTATAATCTTTGAGTGCTCTGTTAGCATCTCGATCATCCAGTGGTCCCATTGGTCGTTTGGCAGGCTTCCTGCTTCTGATGCACTTAAAAAACATTTTGCTATTACTTTTTGAGTTTTTGGCTAAGTGTTCTTCAAACTTTTTTTTGGCATTTCTTATTATATTTTTATACTTAATTTGACAGAGTTTATGCTCTCCTTTCTATTTCCCTCACTAGGATTTAACTTCCATTTTTGTAACAATGCCTTTTTGTCTCTCGCTGCTTCTTTTACTTGGTTATTAAGCCATAGTAGCATTTTTTTTTTGGTTCTCTTACTGTGTTTTTTAAAGTTGTGGTAAACATTTATGTTGGGCCTCTGTTATAGTGTCTTTGAAAATTTTCCATGCAGCTTGCAGGAATTTTTCTATTGTCACTATACCTTATAATTTCTGTTTAACTAACATCTTCATTTTCGTGTAGTTCTCCTTTCTGAAATTAAATGTTACCGTATTGGACTGATTAGGTGTTTTCCCCACCACAGGGATGTTAAATTTTATTACATTATGGTCAGTATTTCCAAACGGCCCAGTGATATTTACCCCTTGGACCAGAGCCTGCTCTCCATTTAGGAATAAATCAAGAATTGCCTCTCCCCCAATGTGCGGTTGAGCAATCAACTATGCAGTTTATCAACAACAGTTATTGGCTGTATAGTCTTTGATGAAGGGTATATCAATTATATTTAATTGTAACTAAGGGCCTAATTATACCTTGGTTAGACAGCTGGAAAGAATGGATTCCACTGAAAGATTATAGGAATCAAATATAGGCCTGCTATGTAACAAAAAGTCACATATTTGAATGGTTAACGATCAAGCAAAAAAAAGGAAATTTCATTGTAAAAAATGGAGCAATAGGTAGGAATTAAGATGAAGTTAATGAGAACATTTAGATAGTCAAGGACATTATTTGAACTATGAAATCTATTAAGATCTGGAATTAGCAGTGGGAAGTGATAAAGACCTATTATTTGACATATTTAAAACTAGAATACATAAAACACTTCAAAATGCACTAAAGAACTCTTCTACCTTGGCATATGGATGAACTAGATGACCTTCTATATGTCTTTTCCCTTTCTTGATTCTATAGCTCTGTTGCATTTATTTTGGAAAGATATTTGATTGAAAAAAATGTACCATCCATCAATAAGAAGTGCCTACGTCCCTCATAGATCTGCATAAAGATATTCCCCCACCTTAGGGCAGGCCCACACTTAAAGTCTACATCGGTGCAGCTGTGCTGCTATAGTGTTTCATTAAATGAAGACATTCTTATACTGATGAGAGAGCTTGTCCTGTTGGTGCAGTTAATCCACCTCCCTGAGAAGTGGTAGCTCCGTTGATGGAAGAAAGCTCTCCCAATTCGCATAGCACTGTCTAAACAGGAGGCTGGTTGCTATAATTATGTCACACTGGGGTTCAGATTGATATGATGTGATGTAGGTTGAGACCTGAAGTAGTGCACATATCACCTGATGTGACTGTCTATATAGATGCAATTGCAATATATGTATATGTATGACCTAGAGAATTTTAATGTAGTGATTAAACCTTAATTCTAGTAATAAATGTAGTAATTATGAAAGTGTAATAATAAATTATGCAATCACATAATTAACCTTTAGGTTATATGAATTAGTAGTAATTGTCAGAAAGCATAACATAAGTATTAGTACATTATAATTTTAGTGAAATAAAGAGTAATTAGAGCTGAACAAATAATTGTTTTTTCCAGTTCAGTGGCTGAACTGAAAAATCAGGGGAAAATCAGTTCAAAATGATCTGAAACTGAATTTTTCCATGTTTTTCTTCTTGAAATGAAAAACAAAAAATGGTTAGGTCAAATGAATGGTTTTGAACATGGTTTCAAAATAACATTTCAGACTGAAATATCAATTAAAATGTTATTTTCAATCAACAATTTCAACTACTTTGAATTCATTTTCCCTTATTTTTTATTCAGTAAAAATTATTTGCCAAATTCTGCCCAAATGTGTGACTAGTTACAGTTACTGTGAATCTGTATTTTTCAGTTAATTTACTGTTTGACCAAAAGCATTTGCTCACCTCTTCGTGTAATTACGGTCACCATATTGTTGTGTTGTCAATTTTAAACATTCAATATAGATAGCTAAATTTTATAAAAAGGAAACATATTACTTTTCATAAGAGACAAAACAATAAATTAGAATGTGTTATATAAATGTGTGCGTCTCTTAAAGATACAGTTACATTATATAGTTTTGTTATCTTTATCCCTGAATGAGAGAGTTTCATGACCTAAAACTGACTTCAGAGTTGGGGATCAACAACACTGGGATCTAGTCCCAGCTCTGTAGCGAATCACTCACCCCTCTGCCTTATGTTTCCTACCTACATTTACAGTATTTTGAGACTTCTTTTCTGTTCAAGTGGGTAGTTAAAGAGGGCATCCATGGTATTCTCTACTCTACATGTGGGAAATAGTGAAAATATTTTGGTGATGTCGAATGTCACTGAGATAAACGCTGATTTCATTAAAGTCTCCCTCCGTAGTGTGTGGTACATTAACATATTACATTTGGAAATGTTTGCTGCAAGTATATTTCCCACCACTAGGGCTGAAGGGGCATGAAAAGAAATACTGTCATTTGAGAAAAAGGTAGTATGTTAACAGGGTGTTCTTCCCCTTTAAGAGCTAGGGAAGATGGGGAGCAATGAATCTCAGTTCTGAAGCAGAGCCTGGTAAGAAGGCACTGGGAATCATTTGACACAGCTAGAAAGTATCAAGTGATTGGGGTCAGATTATTGCCAGATAGTGACCAAAATGGGAAGGTAGCTAGGCTACAGCTTCATCATGGGGAGGCCTGGGATTAGGACAGAGCTGAGATTATGGTCTCCTGTGGCTACAAGAAAAAGTTTCATGAATCGCTGGCAAATAGATTCTGTTGACTCCCCCTGTTTTGAGGAAGGCTTCAGCTATTAAACTGCCAGAAGCCCCACAGTCTAGGTTGGGAACTGGACTATTTATTGTTCCAGGATTTCAAGTAAGGGGTACATACTGAGCTGGGTATGGCTGATTGTTTGTTCCAGGCTGGTGACTGGATCCACTAGTCTACAGTGGCTATTTGAACAATACTTGAAGAATAAAAGATTATGGCTACGTTATGTGGGCATTGCTGTGAAACTCATAGGGACATATAGAAATGGGGCAATCTAGTGATCTGCTAAGGTGTTACTATAATTGGTCTATAGCAACATCCATAGAGTTCCTAAAATTTCAATTTGTTTCCCATGCAGCTGTTCTCCACTGTGTGCATTAAAATAAAACACTGAAATTAAAAGTTATCAGACAGCTTTAATAACATGCATCACACCATTCAAAGATGAATGAATACCCAAGGGAATAAAGTGTAAATCAATTTATCAGAGATGCCTAATAATGAGAAAGTTAATTCAGGACAAGAAAAGATGTCACATGTCATCTGAAGTTAACAACTTGTATTCCAGTTCATCTCTCAGTTGTGCCTTTCTTCTCTTTGCCAAATCCAAACTTTTACTCACAGTGTTATGTGTCAGACTCACCATCTGTCAGCGACCTACCACTGCCTGAAGAGACATTACACAAAGGTACATACACAAAGAGATAAGTTAGAAAAGGTTGCATACAAAACACTGTAATAAACTGTATTCAAATCCGTTTGCATTTTATGTTATGCCTTTTCCAAAGTAATAGTGACTCAGGGGAAACAAACAAAAACCAAACAAACAAACAAACAACACAAACAACAACAAAAAAACCCCCAAACTTCCAAAACTCACTCAAGCAGTGTGGTCTCAGCATACATTTCGGTTCTGAATAAAGTCAAAGATAACACCCTTATGTATGGGTTCCATTGTTTGAGAACAAATAACTGTTCTTAACTAATTTTGGGGTGCTGAGTTCAAAAAGTATATCCATTTTTGCCTATGATGTACAGATTTTCTGAAAGCTGGAGTCTACTTTTTCAAAAAATGCTATTATAATGTGTTATACATTATATGCTGTGATTTATTTTCAAGAACTTAAAACTATATTCAGTGACTTATTTTCAAGAACTTGCATGCAACAACACCTCAAATTAATTTAATTCCTCAAAATGAATGCCATCTAGCTTAATTTAATTTACACTGTTGCTGATAATGTTGGAGGCGATACTGAATATCGACCAGAACATGCCAGTAATGAGCCACAAGTTTTCACCCAAAATGAATTAAATAACTTGGTGAGAGACCTGGATCTGCCTAAAGATTCTGCTGAGGTTTTGCGATGCAGACTTCAAGCAAAGAATTTGCTTTCCCTTGGGACAAGTTTTGCTTGGTACAGGAACCGCGAGAAAGTGTGTTACATATTTTTCTATGAATGGTCTGTTGGTATACTGCAATAACATTTCCAGATTAATAGAAAGCTTGGGGACAGCTTACCAACCAGGTGACTGGAGACTGTTTATTGACTCTTCAAAGACAAGCCTAAAAGGTGTTCTACTTCATAATGGCAAGCAATATTCCTCTGTGCCTATTGCCCAGTCTGTTCACTTAAGAGAAACCTATGAAAATCTTGAGCTTCTCCTTGATAAGGTGCATTATTCAGAGCATGAATGAACTGTATGTGGAGATCTGAAGGTGTTGTGTATGCTGCTTGGTCAGCAGGCTGGTTATGTAAAAATTCCATGCTTTTTATGCGAATGGGATAGCAGAGCAAGAGATCTGCATTGGGTAAAGAAACACCAAGGGAGAGTCTGACTCCCGCTCCAAGAATATAATTCATGAAAAACTGATTGAGCCCAACAAGTTATTGCTACCTCCACTCCACATCAAGCTTGGTTTGATTAAACAATTTGTGAAAGCATTAAACAAGAACAAATGTTTCAAGTACATTTGCAACAAGTTCCCAGTTTTCAGTTACCAAAATGTTAAGGAGTCTTTGTGAGTCCTCAGATTGGGAAACTGATTCTTGACAATAATTTTGAAAAAACCATTAATGACACAGAGAAAGACACTTGGATGGCCTTCAGAAATGTCATTCAAAACTTCTTAGGGAATAACAAAGATCCTGATTATAAAAACATTGTTGGCAACATGCTAAATGAATTTGAAAAACTTGGATGCAACAAGAGCTTGAAAGTTCATTTTTTTTGCACTCCCATCTGGATTATTTTCCTGAAAATCTTGGAAGTGTCAATGAAGAGCAAGGGGAAAAATTTCATCAGGATATCAAGACCATGGAAAAAAGATATCAAGGATCCTGGGATGTTAACATGATGGCTGATTACTGCAGGTCTCTGAAAAGAGAGACTGATGGTGAAATGCATAAAAAGTTGTCAAAAAAGTGTTGATTCAGTCACATCTAATCATTTAAAATTACTCAGTTGTTAAATTTCACACTTTGCTCCTTTGTTCTTTAAACAGGACTTACAACAGACCTTCTAAAAGAACTATAAGTTTTTAATGCATAAGGTGGAATAATAAGCATGAAAAATGTCCATTTTTAATTTTTGATTTGTGAAAAATCCTTACACGATAGAGCAAAATGGATGCCATCTTTTAAATCAGCATGGCAAAATTATGTAAAGTTGCCAATTTTTATCAAAACAACTGAAACTTTGTTTCAATTTGCAGACCAGTGAATTACACAAGCGACTTTGTTAATATGATTTAGGTGGTAATGAGATTATTTTTTCAAAGCTTATGATAACATACAAACCCAATGACTAAATTCTACAAATAAGATATAATAAGCAAGTATAAAATGAGAGTGTGACAATAATTAACAATAATTCTCTGGGCAAATACAAAATCTACTGTGGCTATATAGTCAGTGTAGTGAAGTCTGCTATGTTTGCAGGATAGTGCTAAATTCAAGCAGGGATATGCTTTCAAAGATGGTGTCTGCAGGGAACCTTAAAAATGTGTCTATACACCCTCAACATTTTCTTCAGCAGGCTGAGAACTACGCATTCAAATGGATCAACTGCAGTTGAGGCTATCTCACAAGGGGCTCTCCAAACTTCTCAGAATCAAACCTTTCTAGCAGAACGTTCATTATAGCCATTAAGAGTTTGGTTTAAGGATTGCAAAATTTGCCTCCAAGTCTTTCAGCACTCTGAAGAACACATCTTCCCCTAGTCCTTTTTCTAAGCTGCATCTTCTCATTGATTTTCATCTTTTATTTCTAATCTTTCTAGCCCTTCAAGCATTTCATACTCTGAGTGCTCTCCAAAGGGGTAGTATCTGTAACATAAAATGTAATAACAGCAAATGGTCTGGTAGCACTTTATAGACTAACAAAACATGTGGTTGGTATCATGAGCTTTCGTAGGCACAGCCCACTTCTTCCTGTATGTATGTGTTGTTATATGGGCTCATCTTTTCATTTGTATCTAACTGTTGTTTGTATAATTTAAAAGCATTTGTAATGCTGTATGACATGGTAAAGTAATTTTATTTTCACATTTAAAATTCTGACTAGATGATACAATTAAATAACTCCCATTTGTAATGCTTTCTAGAGAAATAGTTCTTAAAAAAACCACAGCTTTGCAGTCCTAATTCCAACTCATCTGGAAATAGGTATGGGAATTTGTCGTTATTTTTGCTAGCATTTTAATACCTGTCAATTATACAGCGTCATCTAATACAGATTTCTCTGTGTAATGGCAGAAACTATGGTGAGTTTGTAGAAATCTCTTAAAAGTACATGCTGCTGATTCTTTTTGCTTGTAAAAGATAATAGACACTGAATAACTAGCTTTCTAGAAGGTATATATTCTGCAGCTCTTAGTGTATAACATTTTTGCAATATGGAATGTACAAACATATTCATCTGGGAAACCACTATTACTTTTCACCGTACTATATATTGGTCTTCCTTGCTGAACAGAAGCAGTGAATGAGGGCTAATTGAAAGTGTTTCTGACAAATAGCCTCTGAATGTTCCCAGATCAATACAGATACTGCCCTCCTCCCGAGGAAAGCAACATGAAAGATAACCTCTTTGGTGATCTTTGTTGAAATGGGGGGAAAGTGCCTAGGTTTAATTAACATTCAGCAAAAAAGAGGCCATTAGGCGTGCTTCTGTGATCAGCATCAGGGCAGCTACATAAGGAGTATGAGAAAACAATAACATTTCTATTCGCTGGATGGTCTATGCAAAGATTAATCTCAATAGCTGCTCTTGTGAGCAGGGACTACTCACCCCATCTCATGCACAATGAGTATACTACCCAAAATGAGTTGAGCAAGAAGTGAAGGCATAGCCCTGTACCCTCCCCAATGGTCCATGGAGTAGAAATCTGGTCTTTTCCAAAGGAGAGAAACTCTGTGATGGCAGGTAAGTGTTGGTTGGTTCAGCAAGGTGTATTTGGTTGCATTTATAACAGTAACAGTTGTAGAGATAACAGAGACCCTGGATGCCATTATGGTCACAGTGAAAGCAAAAATATCATTTCCTATTTACAAAGACTCTTACTTCCCTGCTATATGCATTGCAGTGGACACTCTGAATAGTGGCTCTCAACATTCATGATTAATCACACATCTGTCAAACTCCAGAAGCAGGAAGAAGATTTTGTGGTTCTCAGTAGATTTAAGGAGCACTGTGTTACTGATAATTCTAAAGATGCTTCATATATATGTCAAGAACATTCCTAAAATACAGTAATTAGTACAGTCACTAATTTCTTAACTTCTCCTTGGTGATGATTCATTTCTAATTTGAGAGTCTTGAACAGGAAGGATGGAGGGAGAACAAAAAAGAACTTGACAGCCATTTAAAGGTAGATTACCATCATCAAATCATAAACTAAAGCTGAAGTTGCTTATCCATATTACAAATAATCACTTTACACTATAAAGACTGATAAAATCTGATGTATGTCACATCACATTTTGCATAATAAGACCAAATAAAAAAAACACAGAGGAGAGAAAAAGAGAAAAAAGCCTTCTGAATTTCACTTTGTTTATAACAATGAGGAGTCCTGTGGTTTCTAAGAGGTGGATAGATTTATTAGGGCATAAGCTTTTGTGGGTAAAACCCACTTCATCACCATAGGACTCCTCATTGTTTTTGTGGTTACACACTAATACAGCTACCCCCTGAGACTTTTCATAGTGTTTATAGTTTATTTTCAGTCAATTTTAGTTGTTTTTCATGTTACAGTATAATGCTGCAATATTTAGTATGCAAACATGTCAGGAAATTGTTGTAGTTATAATTATTTTTCAACAGTTTTCAGTGGAATGAAAGAAAGGAAGCAAAACATTTATTTGTAGATTTTGGAAATATGAACTCGGTCATCAGTGTGCACATGACATTGAGGATGAGTGGGTTTCGGTCTTGAAGGAGTCTTGGAGCACATTATACATATATATAATAAAATAGTGATAGGGTCAGGCCAGAAGGGTGCAAGAGAGTGTCAGAAGGGAGGCATATTAACCTGAAATTGAGTAAATCTCTGTTCCCAGGTTAAACTGGCAGGAGCTAGTGGAAAACCAGTGAGAACTTGCCAGAATTGATCAGGGCAATTAAGCAAGAGGAGCAAGTTAAGTGGGCTTGCAGAGTCAGGTGAGCCAAGGTTAGTTGGAACACCTGGGACCAATTAAAGAGCCAGTTGATACTGGTTAAAAAGGAGTTTATCTGCAGTTAGTTAGCATACGATGAGCTGAGAGGATGTGGGGAGCATTGCAGAGTCTCGGAGGAGCAAGCACCAATAGATCCTAGTAAGAAGAATCTGAGATAAGGAAGGTGCTAGCGAATGTATGAGGAAGCAGTCCAGGGATTTTGTGGCTTTCTCACAGCTGGTGTTGGAGACGTTTATAGGCAGCCATTATTACGGGACTCTGGCTTGAAACTCAGAGTAGAGGGTGGGTCCAGGTTCCCCCCCAATACCCGCTTCCTCATTTCTACACAAGGAAAAGACTGGCTGGGGAAAAGAAAGGCATTTACCCAACCTCATACTATTTGGGAATCCATCGAGACTGTGGAGTTTGTTTTTCCCTCTAAACCTTACACTGGCCAATAATGAGAGTAGCTCTACAAACAGCAAGCTGATGGCTCTAGGTGTGGTGCCTAAATCGAGGGCTCCTGTGAGCCCCTGAGGCAAGCAATCTGTCAGAAAGCATAGAACTAGCACGTCTGAGTAGCTTTGTCATTATTTATAGTGACAAATCTAAGGCTGTGTCCAGACTCAGGGTTTTTTTTGAAAAAAGTAACCTTTTTTCGAAAAAACGTCACCTGCGTCTAGACTGCAGCCGTGCTCTTTCGAAATTAAATCGAAAGAATGCGGCTTTTCTTTCGATGGCGGTAAACCTCATTTCACGAGGAAGAACGCCTTTTTTTGAAAGTGCTCTTTCGAAAAAAGGTGTTCTTGAATGCCAACAGGGCTTTTTAGAAAGAGAGCATCCAGACTGATTCGCTGCTTTCTTTCGAAAAAGCGGCTTGCTTTTTCGAAAGTACTGCTTGCAGTCTAGACGCTCTTTTTCGAAAGAGGCTTTCGAAAGATACTTTCGAAAAAGCCTCTTTCAAAAGAGGCTTGCAGTCTAGACATAGCCTAAATGTTGGGCCAGATGTGTCCATTTAATTGAATACTTTTGGATTTTTATACATTAGCAGAGGAACTGAATTTTTCTTTGAGTACCAAAAGTTCAGTAAGTTCGGAAGTATTCAGGTTTGAGGTTTGCTTTCAGGCCATTAAAGAAATTAGGATTTTATTACACAAATTTCTAAAGAGGTCCTTGACAATTGATTCTGTGTCCTTTCACATGTGATTCTACCCTGAAACAATGACTTCATAATGTGAAAATGAGATGTTATTCTTTTTACTTTCTAGTAATTCAATATCACATTTGTTCTGCTTGTGGGTTAAGAGATTTACCTTGGGATCTGGGAGCACGGCAAGGAGGGAAGGACTTGTCTTCATCTGCTGCATTACCATTAATAGTAGAGGATCTGTCCTTACTTCTAACATGTGTAAACTTTAATTTTCCCATCTTAGGGCATGTGTGCAGTGCAAGCTGGAGATGATCAAGGTAGCTTGGTAAAAGTAGAGTATAGCTGCAGTGGTGGGAATTATTAGCCAGTCCAAGCACATACCCATCCAAGACAGTAGGTACATATTCAAAGTGGCTAGTGTTATGCTTATAAGAAGCACACGGGATCTTTTTAGGGGAAAAGGCAAGACACTGTGTTTATTAAGAATACATTATCAAAGCAGATAGCATATGCTTCATAAAGACAAACCCCCTCTCCCCTCCACAAGTCCTGCAGATGGTGTCTAGTTACCAGTCTGTCATGGCTCAAGTCTGTCTCGCTGGCAGGCAAGGATGACTGAGTGAGGAGTTGAGGATCCTCTGAGGCTCATGTGAAGCTTGGCTTTACAGGACCGAACACAAAGTTTAATGGCCAGAGCTCCCCTTCTCATCCATGTAAGTTCCCATTTGAGTCTATGGGCATTGCAATGTCATGCTAAACCATTCATCCTTAAATGGTGTTAATCTCAGGTTTTCCACGTTATTTCCATTGTTGTCTTTTCTCTGTATCTCACTGTTGGGGATGTCTGCCTGTCTCCAGGGTCCATCAATGATGCTAATTTAATTTAACCTCAGACACAATGGATGTTTGCTGGTTATGTTCAGGGTTCCCACTTCTTGATCACCTGGGTATTTTTGATGGCTTTCACACTCACACACATCTCTACTCATATCAAATGATTTATCTAGCATTCTATATGAGGATTACATAGGATTATACAGAAGACTCAACTTACTTTACAATGCAGATATGAGGTACAACTTAATTTGTAAAGCTATCAGGAAGCAAGACCTTACACTAAACATTGCCTAATCCAGCAGTTCTCAAACTTTTTGGGCTCCGGAGCCCTTTACATGTGTAAAAATTTATGCAGAACCCCAGCGGTCCACTGATTGTATGTGTTTTACCTATCGATGTTTCCAGTTTGTCAACCTCGTGGAGCCCCTGGAGGTGTCTCGCGGAGCCCTAGGGCTCCACGGAGCACAGTTTGAGAAACACTGGCCTAATCATAAGAGACAGAGTGAAACAGAAGTATTCAGAACTTAAAAGCAAATCATTATACATAAAATTATTATGCGTCATACTTATATTCTTATAACCAATACTAAAATAAACACTTTCGCTGCACTAGTTCCTTCCACTGCTCACACCATTTAGCCACACTCTGTCTTTAGCATGCTAACTTGACCAGAGCTAGCACGGTATATTTTCTAGGGTTTAGGAGGACAGAAAGGAACTACATTGACCTTATATGACTGAGAGAGGCTACCCTGATGGAGGAGGAAAAAAAGCCAACAGAGCCAAAAAATCCCTAGCAGGCTGTTTTAATTCCCAGGAAGGAATCTAATGTCTTTGGATATACTGAATCTATTCCAACTCTTGTTACTGGCTATCTTTAGCCCCAAAGATGACATTTTTATATTTTAAACATAAGATGCCAGTACAGCTTTTCTTCAACAATCTGACCTTCATTGGGGGCATATTTCTGTAGCAAGCAGACTCTCTGTTGGGAAACCAATAACTAAACCAGCTTTAAAAACACAAACAAACAGTAAAAAACTTGTCAAATAACTTTTAAGGACTTTCATGTTTCAGTGTAGTTTAATTAGAGTTGATTGCTTTTATTTTATGATATGCCAGTTCCTAATTTAGTACTAGTTTGAGAGGACTCCACGCTTATCTATCTCTTCGACACCTGTGTCAAATTCAAATTCAGTGAACTTTAAAAATGAACCAAGACTTAGCGAAATCACTTCACTGAGACATAACCCAGTGACTGTGCTGAAGCACCGCTCCTGCTAGAATTGATCTTGATTCTGTGACAGTTGAAGTCTGTGTCAAAGTTCCCATTTGCCTCTGTGGTAAGGATTAGAACCCGAGATTGAACAGTGTCCCAGGCATGGTTGTTGGTGGTGCAGCCCTCTTCCCCCTGTTTAGATTCCCCATTCTCTCTGAGTCCCCTCATGCCATGGCCAGAGCTCTGAGCTCACCCCCATCTCCTCCTCCCCCCCACTGCTGGAGGAGCTCTGGGCCAGCTGGACCCTTCCCTCCCCCGCTGTGCTGTGCCGAGCCTCCCTTCATGAGAACCTAAGTTACCCTATGGGAAAAGTTCCTGTCTCTTCCCAAAGAACCCGAGTTTTTATATGTACCATGTAGGTTCCAGGGCAGCCGAGGAAACATTATGGCCTTTTCCCGAAAAAACTTCCCCTGCGTCCAGACTCAAGCCGCGTTCTTTCAAAATAATTTCGAAAGAACGCGGCTTTTCTTTCGATGGCGGTAAACCTCGTTTCACGAGGAAGAACGCCTTCTTTTGAAAGTTCCTCTTTCGAAAGAAGGCGTTCTTCAATGTAAATAGGGCTTCCTCGAAAGAGAGCATCCAGACTCGCTGGGTGCTCTCTTTCGAAAAAGCGGATTGCTCTTTCGAAAGATCTGCCTGCAGTCTAGACGCGATCTTTCGAAAGAGGCTCTTTCGAAAGATGCTTTCGAAAGAGGCCTGCAGTCTAGACATAGCCTATGTGTTTACTTCCTGGGTTCATCAGTAATCTCAGCCACGCTGGAACTTGCATGACACATAATAATATGCAAAAACTTCCTGTTCAAACCCCGCAACTGGCAGCCACAGCTATACCGGGGAGGCTTAGCCTGGTCTGGCCTACTATACCCACTGCCTATGACAGTATTGACAGTGACTGGTTGATGCTGAGAAATAAATGACAGGCTCAGGAGAGGTGGAGGAAAAGAAAAGCTGGGTGGACACTGTAGCAGGGCAGCTGCCCTGTACTGGCCCTTTAACAGCCAAACCCCAGCCTGGAGCAGGGCCGGGGAGTTCAGCCCAGCTGGGCGGCGTTGACCAATTAAGGCCCAGCTGGGAGCTATAAAAGAGAAGGGCTGCTTCAGCCCGAGCAGTGTGAGCCTGGCTGCCGAGGGAGCAGGACGCTCTCTGGAGCTAGGGCAGGGCTAGAGAGTCAGACTGGGCCAGGGCGCTCGGACAGCCGACCGGCCAGCCTGGTAGGCCAGCGGCAAGGCCTGCTGCAGAGACACCAAACCCCCGGAAGGGGGCCTCAGAGCGAGTGACTTGAGCACTGCCGGAGGGCAGTGTGGCGAAGAGAGCAGTGCGACCGGAAGATTCCAGAGGGAAACGCCACGTGAGTGGAGGCCTGTGTGGGCGGAATGGACTGATTCCGGGGACAGACGATGGACCCCCGCTACGGTGGTGAGTGACCCCCTCACAGACACAAAGGGATCAAAAGCTAGAGAGCAGCTGAGTTATTTTTGCCAAAATTGAGAGGAAAACCCAAGAAAAGTGGAGCCCTCTGAGATTGGTGTGGGAACAGAGGAATTCAGTGTATTTATTAATGTTTTGGGGAAGGTGGTGGTATTTCTTGCTGGAATGCAGTCACCTAGGTTACTAGGAAGTTTCTGAAAAAATTGTAAGAAGCGTAAAAGAAAACTGAATCCAATGAATTTTGGATGGCCTGTGCCCACTTCTCTTCTCCCTAATACTCTAGTGCTCTTGCCAAGAGCAGCTGCAACAGAAACAGCCTGTGTATGTCAGAGTTGTTAGCTTTGGCCCAAAGCTGATTGCAATTAATGGAAAACTCTCATTTATTTCAGTGAGATTCGCATCAATCTCTTAAAGAATTCATGACATGAAAAAATGCCAGAAAGACCTCCTTGAGTAATTCAGAGCACTAGGCTAAGAGATTCCCCTTTTAAGGTTACTTTATGAATGATAGTAAATCACAAATGATGCTGGGGAAGTATCATGGGCTCCCTTGCCACTGGCATGCTGAGAAATAATGAGGCTTCCTGCATAGTAGTAAACTGGGCACTATGATAGACTTACATCTTGGGCAGGAAATTTATTTCTGCTCTCATATGGACCAGCATGGCTTCTGAAAACTGACAGAAGCTCTATGATGGCAGGTACCAAACTGCTTTTGCACTTTTTTCCTGATGACATTACTGGAGCTTTTCCAAAAAATTAAAGCAGCAAACAATCTCTTGTGCCTGACCATATCAAAGAAACACTATCGTAGCTACTAACCTTTGATGTTCACATCTGACTGTTGGCTGCAATGTCTCTTTTTGGGAACATGTCTCTCTCTTCTGTACATATAACAATAACCTCTGCCCCTGCTGGTAGGTCTTCAGCACCCTGTTGCTGTATGTGGAAATGCTCTGATGTGCCAGTAAAACAAAACTGCTGAGTGATCTTTTTCAGGGTGCTGTTTTTTCATATATAAATGTCTAAAGAATGTATGTAGCTAGGAGGATTTAAGAGGGTTGTAAACGTACACATGCAGGTCTCAGACTGACTGAAATCCATCCACTTATGTAGCTGCTTAAATTAGGAAGTTTAAATATGACAATAAACTGCTGTCAGTTCTCCAGATGAGTATTCAAGGGGATATTAAAAAGGCAGTGATATAAACATATGCTATTTTCATTTACCATTTAGGGTCTTAATCATGTGGCTGAGACACTAGGTCTGTTAGTGACATAAGCACCATGGAATGTGCCTTCTCCCATTGCCCTTTGGATGTAGTATTTCATTTGGTCAATGTAATTTTAAATAATGGCAAATAGAGGAATAAATCCAATTTCTATGTTGTATACATTAAGGGATTAACCTTTAGGTTTTCTGATTTGTCTGATCTTTCTCAGACCGTGGTCTGCCTGTATTCTCTTTTTGTAAAAGTGGAGGTAGTCACGCTTGAAGACCTGTGGATTTTCAGACCAGTACCACTAATACTAATTATATGGCATGGGAATAGTATCTTATCTTGGTATTCTTAACAGACAGAAATCACGTGGCTCTAAATGACTGAGAGCAACTTGCCTTCTATCTCTCCATGCGAGCCACTGGCCCTTAGTCACTAAGGAATATTTATTTATTCATTTATTTTTGTGCAGGGAAAGTCTTGTACATATTGCTCCATTTCCCCAGAATCCTATTTGATTATGTGAAAAAGGAGCACACTTAAAATGTCTATTCTTTCCGTTAAAAAACAACAAATAGTCTGGTATCACTTTAAAGACTAACAAAACATGTAAATGGTATCATGAACTTTCGTGTGGTATCATGAGCTTTTGTGGCAACAGCCCACTTCTTCAGATGACCCACGAAAATTCATGATACCATCTGCATGTTTTGTTAGTCTTTAAAGTGCTACCAGAATATTTGTTGTTTTTTAAGTGTATCCTGTACAGACTAACTCGGCTACCCCTCTGAAGCTATTATTTCAGTGTCATGGCTAACATATTGCACAGCTGTGCTTTGGCAGTATCTTAGCATCTATTGCATTTGATTTCTGATTGATTTAAAAAAAAAATCTGAGGTTTGGATGCTGTGGGTTTAGTTTGCAGGCTTTTTACAGTATGTTACATTTATTGAAGGACCCAATCCTTTGAGGTGTTGAATATCTCCTTTCAGACACTTTGCTGTGATATGTGTGAAAGCCCTTATCATCCAATGAAGTCAATGGGAGTTGTTGAGTATGCAGACTACTATGAAGGTGATAATCAGCAACTTGATTGCTGCAGAATGGCTTCTCTTCTCAGCCTTTTTAGAACTTCTCCCCATTTGAGAGAGCCCCATCCAGATCTGAAATGTAATAATGTTAGAAATATGCATCCTACTCCGAGTTTAACAATTTCTCATACTACTTTTAAGAGGAATGAACTGTCCTCCACCCACCCCCAAGCTCTTGTGCCTTTGGTTGAGTATAGAGAGACAAGTCCACGTGCAAAACATATCAAATACCTATTTGTTCATGATAAATCTCCATATCATTTATTCAAATGCAGAGGAAGCAACATGCAGGATGTAATCCTAGACTAACTTCATGGTATTTTCTATAATAAATATGACAAATTCTTGCCGGCTCAGACTAAATAATACCTTGTTCCTAAAAGCTTTTCTACATTAGACTATTACGCTCTAATGAGAATAGCTGTACTTTACATACAAATATTGTCATAATTTAGCAGTGAAGGAGTAAGTCATGTATACACAGATGTGGAACTAGTTCCAGCTTCTGAAAAACAACAATTGGCAAACTGATTTACTCATTCTGCACAAAAATGAGTCATCTTTTGCAAAACTGTTTCTTTGAATGAGGTAAGATAATGAACATTTAATATATTGGGCAACCTCCCATTTAAATACAGAAGATAATACTGCATGTTTTTGTATATGTTGTCGCCATATGGTATTCTCTCCTTTTGCTAGATGGTAATCAGCCAAACGTTTCATATCATACATAATAACATGGTGTGTCTGGGTAATGAAGCAGAATGAAATAGTTTTGTTTAAATGGGCGGTTTTGCCTTGTTATTGAAATTCACCTTGCTGTTAATATGGCTGAATATTTTAGAAATGTACTTATGGATGTTTGGACATGATAGAAGCTTTCCAACATCTGAGGTCAGTTCTGAGGTAGGCAGTATACTGAAATAAATGAAATTGCTATTCAACTGCATTGAATTGTTAAAGAAAGGGTTACATTATGGAGAGATATGAACCTTTAAGGCAGTAACTAACTTTTCATCCAAATTGGGTCTGTTTGTTTCAAATGTTGATTGGGTTATGGATGTAAGTGAAGATTTGGGGCAAATTTGAGAAGCTATTTCTGAGACCATGAGATTAGAAACATTGTGCAAATCCCTTGTAAAAAAGTTATTGAACCTTTTTTTTGTATTGTATCTCAAGAGTGGCTTGGTCTGGGAATTTCAAAAGGGCTTATGCCTTTTGCTATTTTTGAGAAATGCAGTTGAGAAAATTTTTAAGTACCGAAAATGTTTTTATATACTCATTCATAGGCCAACATTTTTGGAAAAAATTCCTGCTGTGATGAGCAGGGGTCAGCTAATGAATAGGTTCTAAAAGGCAGAGCAGCAGTGGGGGACCCGGCCCGAGGTGGGACAAAGCAATTCTGGCTCACGCCAGGTTCCAGATGCTGCCACTCTGCCTTTTAAATGTAGTAAGAGCCACTAGACTCTTACTACCTTTAAAAAGCAGAGCCACAGTGGTCTGGGACCCACCCCACCCACAAACGTACAAAGGAAAAAATGGTAAAAAGTCACTGGCCTAAGCACAAGGTCCCAGACTGCTGTACTCTGGAGTCAGCTTCTAAACGAGTCAGTGACTTTTGATTATTTTTGCTCTGTAAGTTTGGGAGATCTGCTTAAACAAACGGGCTCATGTTGGAGTATATATGGTACTTACTGCCAAATCAGGAATTGTCTATCCTGTTCTTTAAGAGTTCGCACACTTTCCAGATAGCTGTAGGAGAATCTATTTATCCATTTTACAAAGCAAGAGGAAGACCAAAAAATGGATATGCACATTACTCAATTAGGGGAAAAAGACAGTAATAGAAAAATCATCATTGCATAAATGTTTTTGTTTCAGATTTTACCCAAACGTAGCAACGATTGGATGACTAATGTAGTATAAATGGGGTTGGATCTGATGCTAAAATAAGGAAAGAACAAATTCAGAATTACTCGCACAAGTTGGGTGTCTTTAAGTTAGCAGGGTCTGAAGAAGTACATCCTAGAATACTCTAGGAAATGGTAAAAGAGATTTCTCAGTCATTCATGATTTATCTTTGACAACTCCAGGAGAATGGGAGAGAGACCCCAAAAGGAAAAGAAGGCAAATAGTACTTATCCATCACAATGTGAATGAGGACAACCCAGCAAATTAAGGCAATCTAAAACTTGAGTACCAGAAAGATAATAGAGTAAATGATAAATCCAATTGTAAACCCTTAGAAGAAAATACAGTGAAAAGTAATACTCAACATGGATTTGTCAAAAGCAAATCCTTCTTTGACAGATAACAAGCCTTGTGGATAGGGTTGTGGATAGGGGAGAGGTAGTAGTTGTGATATTTCAACTTTCGTAAGACTCTAGATATTGTCCTGCTTGATCTTCTCATAAACAAATTAGAGAAATAAACCCTAGATGAAACAGAGATCTGTCCTAGGTGAGGTTCTATTCAATATACTCATAGATGATTTGCATAATGGCATAGAGAATACACTTATAAAATCTGCAGATAACATCAAGCTGGGAGGAGTTGCAAGCAGAAAGCAATCTGGGAGTCATAGTGCATCACAACACGTAGGCATCAATAATGTGTAATAGTGTTGCTAAAAAGGCAAGGCCATTAAGGAATGTGTTGGAAGGAATGTTATAAGCAAGACATGAGAAGTAATTCTTTTACTGTACTGAGCACTGATCAGGCCTCAGACACATCTACTCTGCCTAGGAGTTTACTAAACATAAGGGCTTTGTGAAAATGATCATTTTGGGCTGGTTTCAGGTTACAGTTCACCTTAATGTTGAATGCAAGGGTAATGAATTGTGTGCACATGGTTTCTTTGCCTCTGATAGAGTTCACTCCTGCCTGTATACACGGCAGGATCACAGGTATACACCCTACTGGAGGCTGGATCGGAAGTGGAGCTCCAACTGGTAGTGGGATCAGAGGTCAAGAGTGCAGCTCAAGCCAGCAGTAGGGAGCATAGCCCTGGCTGGGGCTGGTGGCAGCAGAGCTGCTGCAGTTGAGAACGCAGCTCCAACCAGGGCTGATGGCGGTAAGGTTGGCAGCAGTGGTGCTGGCAGTGGGAAGACCAGTCTCAGCCAAGCTGGGAGCAGAGTCCAGTGGCCAGGACTGGTTCCCAGGAGTGGGGCTGATGGCCAGGAGTGGAGCCTTGACCTTCCTTGGTCCGGAAAACTCCCTGGTTTGGGACCAGTACAGGCTTCTGGACCAGGGAGGTCCAACCTGTACTGTCAAATTATCCCTGCCTGAGATTACTTATTCTAGGCACTGATAAAAAAAAAAAAAAAGGCATCAAGAGTATTTTACTCTGCCTTTGGGATGAATCAGATTCCACAAAATGTTATGTATTAAAGCTTCCTGACAGAAGATAAATCTCTGTATTTTTATATACACAGCATGTGCCCTAGTAATATTAGCCTATTAGCCTATGTTGTACTTGGTATTATTTTGGTTGTCAAATTATGCTATCCGCTTCCCAGGTTATTGTTCTGGACAGTGTTTCTCCTGAAATGGGATGATAACTAAATTCTCAAATCTCTTGTCCCTTCCTATCTTCAAGCAAATGGGGGGATTTCTATGGGAGTCTCTTGTTAAAATATTCTTGCAGCATATCACTGAGAATGTGGCTACACTACAGTTGCTGCAGGAACACAGTTACAGTGCTGCAGCTATGCTACTGTAGTGTAGATTCTCTCAACAGTGACTGAAAAGATTTTGGGGTCAACATAGTTAATCCAATTCTCTGATGGGTGGTAAGTAGGCTGATGCAAGAATTGACAGAGTGGTCGACAGCCTTCACAGGGTCCTGGGTACAGCTGGGGGTCTGGGACTGGCTCGTAGCCCCCAGAAGGGTCAGGGAATTGGGTGGAAGGGAAGAGCTGGAGGCTAGCCCCCACTGCCAGTCAGCATTTTAGTGCTAGATTGCTCTAACTTTTTTCACTGGGTTTATGTGATAGAAGATATCAGGTGATGAGGTGAAGGGAAGCTGCCATGTTGAAGGTCTGATCCAAAGCTCAATGAAGTCAATGGTAATTTTGATTGAACCCTGAGGTTCAATCAACCCTGATGATTGGGAAAGAGAACCTAGCTGTGCATGTGACATGTCAGAATCAGCGAGTGAACTTAAGGTGGCTATACTATTATTTTTTAGCAGTCAGTAATGTGGTGATCCTTGTTTGTTTTTTTCTCCATATCAATTAAAAATTACAATTAAAAAAAAAAAAGTTATCAGAACTAATGTGTGTTCAAATAATATACAGGACTATGTAGCACTTTAAAGACTAACAAGATGGTTTATTAGATGATGAGCTTTTGTGGGCCAGACACACTTCCTCTGGCCCACAAAAGCTCATCATCTAATAAACCATCTTGTTAGTCTTTAAAGTGCTACATAGTCCTGTATTTTGTTTCAGCTACACCAGACTAACATGGCTACATTTCTATCACTGTTCAAATAATGCGTCAGATACCCATTGATCAAAGTGAGATGATGAAGGGTGGGGTAGGAGAGATCTCTCTGCCTCCAAAACAGTCCAGCCTCTTACCTGAATGCTGCTAATTCATGTCAGTGAGGGTGACTTCAGTCCCTGACTCAGAAATATACTTTTGAAGGGTGTTTTGAAATGTACTGGAATTCACCAAATGGCAGCATTTTCAGAACATTTTTCTTTGATCCTGTTGTGACTTCTGTCTCTGTAGGAAGAAGGAAAAGGTTGGACAATATAATTGTGAGTGACACGCAGATTTCAAAATGATGACTCCAGCCTTGTTCAGAGCTGAATACAATATTTAGTTGCAGCCTTTCCAGTGCCATATAGTGTTTCTTCTCTGCATCTTGATCTCTATTGTGTTGTCTTGACCCCAGATCATTGTGTGGATTTTTTTTACAGGCTTATAGCATTGCACTTTGAAAAAATCATTTGCAGTGCACTATGGGAATGTCTATTCTAGAAATGCTATGATAGAGCTGTACCAGCCTGTGTCTGTAAAACAGAGCTTTTTAGAAAAATTGATGTTTTTCTGAAAAAAACCTTCACTTACGTCCACACTGCAATCGCGTTCTTTTTTTAAAAAATCGAAAGAACAGAGGGGGTTTTCTGACATTGGTAAATCTCTTTCTACGAGGAAGAAGCCTTTTTCTGAAAGAGCTCTTTTGGAAAAAGGCATGTGGACAGAAAAGAGGGAGTTCTTTTGAAAGAAGAGGAAAGAGGAAAAAGCAGAGGTACCCTGGTGGCCACTCTGTCCATAGTAATCACAGCTTAAATGTGAGATAGCGTCCATTCAGTGAGGATGCTCTCTTTTGAAAAAGCCGATCACTTTTTTGATGTGCTTTGGCAGTGTGGATGCTCTCTTTCAGAAGTTTTTTTTTTTTTTTTTAGAAGATCTCTTCCGGAAAAGCTTCTTCCAAAAGAAGCCTGCAGTCTAGATGTAGCTCTATAGACACTACAGTGATAGAAGGGGCTCTTCCATTGCTTTAGTAAATCCACCTCTTGATGAGGCAGAAGGTAGGTCAACAGAAGAATTCTTTTGTCGAACAAGTGCTGGCTACACCGAGGCTTTGGTCAGTTTAACTTCATCTCTCAGGCATGTGAATTTTTAGTTTTAGGTATAGCCCAGGCCTATAATTGTGGCTTGTACTATGTTGGCATGGGGCAGTGAAAACAGCCTTATCCCTCAACATGGGCTGCTCACTTACTCTTCCCCTGGAATGAGTAGCAATGAGAAGAAATCTGAGACTTGTGCCCAACAGTGTGCCAGCTAATGTAGATGGAACAGAGGGAGGGATTGTACTTTGCTGGTAGTGTAAACCAGCAGCAAACTGCTACCCTCGTCCCTATAAGACCAAGGGAACAGCAGATAGGTATTCACATCTCAGAGAGATATCTCTAAGACACAGTGACTCTCAGAGCTACTCTAGGGACAGTGTGTCTTTTGTATCATTGCTTACTCGGGTTTTTGAATACTCGGGTTTTTCCATAACAGCACAATCAAACTTTATCACTTCTAGATCTCATCATACAAGTGCTTTCCAAGTATGTCTTTGTCATTATTTGTTTTGTGTTATTTTTGTATGGATGTATTGTTTGTAATTTTTTCTGTTCTCCACGTTCATCTTTACCTTTGTGGTATCCAGGAGTTACTTCCCCCATTACATTATTAGATATTACTGAGCAACCATATATCAAAAGTCAACCTCATCTCCTCTGTTCCACCTCAGCAGTGCAAACCAGACAGAAAGTGGCTCTTAAAGGGTTAGCTGGGGATCCCCAGAAAAAGGTAATTTTCCTTTGGTAGCAGAAAGCTGGCATATTCAGCACTTTATATTTGGCTGTTTTTTACACATATAGGGTAAGTTACCAGGGGAGGAGAAGGCAGGGAAGAACTCATGATGCTGTGTCTCTTTCCCAGTCCACTTCTCAGCTTAGACAAGAGCAGGAGATGTGCCCCTATCTGTTTTTAGTAGATGTACTCCTCAGTTTCTGCCAGTTAGCCCCCAGAGAGGTGTGAGAGGGAGGTTCTTCCTCAACCCCTTGCTTTCCTGAAGGGACATATAGCTAAATAAGACCTACATCACAGAGAGAAAAATGTGGTGGAAATAGAATAATCCTTTGTCTTTATTGTCAGTTCTGTGAGGAGAAATTTTATCAAGTCAGGAAGGAATTACATTTCCTAATTGGGTAATAAGTAAAGCTTAAAGGATTTGGCAGTTACCTAGTACTATGCTATGTGCAGGGAATGATTAATGCATACATGTTTCCCTATCTTAATAATGTTTGAATTACTGTGGTTGATTATTCATAGGACATTATCATTGGCGAAGATGTTCCTTTGAGATTTAAATAGCAGGGGGGACAGAGGATGCAGGTCAGTTTTGTCTGCCCAATAAAAATGGAAGTTAGACACATACACATGAAAAGGTTGTTAAGGAAAGGAGGTCTCCTGACGTAAAGTTGCATTCCTCTGTCTCTAACTATGAACAGGTTGCTTAGCAACACAGAAGGCAAATTTTAGATGCTAGTCAATTGAAAGGGAAGGAGGGCGCTCTCTAATATGATGATGTTTTACAATATTTTTTCTGGCTTTACCTTCAAGAAAAGAACATACAGGACCTTTTGAGGAAACAAGTTCCTATGCAAATCCAACTGAGCCGCCTCCCCTGAATCTTCTGATGGGAAATGGCATCTTTTCTGAGTATCTAACGCTGTGCAACTAATGTCAAATAAATAGTTTGATGTCTTTTGTTTCTTTTCTATAAAGCCAACTATTATTTCAAGAGAAGCCTCTGTGTGAAGGTGTTTTCACATTAACCTTGTTCTCAAGCAAACCCAGAGGTGTGAGGTGTACACAAATATTGGAAGAAGTTGAGGGATGGGGGGGAGAAGCAGAGATGAAGCTGAAATATTTTGAACTTTATATCAAAGTTTGCAAGGTGAAAGTTTGAACTGCTTGCTGTTGTATCTGAACTGGGTTTACCCTGGTATGCCATTTATTTTGCCTCTCACTGTAATAGATATGACTGAGCTGCAAAATGAAGTTTAGCATTAATGAATATTTCATAATGAAAAGGACCAGAGATTTGGTAGCTGTTGTTATATCCAAGATATCTTCTGCTAATTCTTTGGTTAAATGAACTTAGGACAGAAATCTTTGCATGTCACTAATAAAATCAGTTTTTAGATTAAAAAAATGAGCCTAGTTTATGTAAAAAAAAAAAGTAGATAATAGCTTATTTACATAGCAAGAAGCAGAGACAATATATGTAAACTTACCAGCGGGCACATTTCATATGATTGGTGCATCTACAAATATGTTGTGTTTTCCCATATCTAACTGCAATTGTTTGTTTGTTTGGCAAAGCACACATGTGCACTACCTGTAAAGGGAGGGAGGAAGGTAACATTGTCTGGGCATATATAAAATGTGAATCACACTAATGCTGTTTTTTCTCCTGTTGAGTGCAAACCAAAGCATCTTTGGATGAGGCACTGACTGATATTCTTGCTTGCTGAGAAAATTAGAACTGTGGAAGAATTCAGAGTGATTGCATTTTGCATAACAAGTACTTTCTCACACTCGTAGCAGCTAAAATGTGCTGTTGTTGGCACAGGATTAGGAACTTGCCAGCATGGCTGCAGCATAGGTCATAATACTTTTTGACATGAGACTTCGTGCTGGGCTTTGATCACAAATGTGCATATCTAAGCAAAATATGGTGTTTATAACTGCTCTAGAATCAGAGGTACCATGTGGACTATGAATTATGGAATTTAGTCATAACTCAGTCTGTGTTTACAGAATCTTACAACAGATACTTTATCCCTCTGTAATTTAATGTTTTGATTTTCCATATCTGTTGATTAATTTTATTCTCTTTAGAGCTGACTGGGAATTTTCCATTGGAATGATTTTTTGCCTCCGCTCTGTAAGCTTCAGAGTCCAAGCTTCAGGCTGATACCAACTTCAAAGCACTGTCCCTACAGCTGTTTTTAGAGGGCAAACATAAGCCCTCGTTAACCTGAGCCTATTGACTCAGGCTGGGAGGCTTGCTCCTTCTCGCTCCAAAACACTGTGTAGGCATCCCCATTAAAGCTGTATATAGGAAACATAAGAAATGCCACATTGGATCAGACCAATGATCCATCTAATCGAGTATACCGTCTCTGAATGTTGCCCACACCAGATTTTTCAGAGGAAGGTGCAGGTATTGGATGTGGAATAATAACACTTTCAGCTTAAATTTCCTTCTAAAACCTCAAGGCTGGTTTAAACCTGGAAGGAGTGTACTATTCCTTTAAGGGTCAGACAGCAGCTCACAATCAGAATAGTCTGGATATACTCAAGGAGACACTCTGTTCCACCCTAGAACTAATCTATTTCAACAGAAAGGTAGCCAACTGGGGGAGAGGAAACTAGAAACGATTTGCAAGGTAGTAAGGTAGTAGGGGATGGGTTTGTGTGTAATCTTTCTTCAGCTCTGGAAGGCTAGCCTAACGAGGGCCAAATATTTGGTTTCTGATTTAAGTTTGTGAGCTCTGATCTGGGGTCCTGGGCCTATGAACCATTATTTCAAATATTCTTTCTATAGAGCTTCATTAAAGAGACACTTCTTTTGATTCGGTTTCTTATGCCCTGACTTGTGCAAGCAGCTTTATTGAAGCCCAATGGAGGAGAGAGGGAAGCGGGAAAATGAAGTGGGGATCTCCTGCCGTGCCACACCTGGCCAAAATGGGTGTGTGCAGGGTGGTCCACTCCTTTATAAGTATGCTGTATCTCTTCCAAATTTAAATGAGTATTAACTGTGACAACTCTGGATTTTCTTCATGTCCATATCTTTTTTTTAATCTTGCTTATTTGTCATTAGACATTCTGTGGCAATGATCACCAGGTGCCCTGTGTAATTACATGTTATGTACAAAAAAGGATTTTTTATAAAATTTGCATCTTCCCCATTTTAATTTCCTTGCATGTCCCCTTGTTCTTGTGTTATGAGAATGGGGGAGCAGAAGCAGCCAATCTTACCTTCCTTATGCTAGTCTTCAACACTTGGATCATGTTTCCTATTGTTTGTTTTTCTAGGATTAGCAATCCTCATCTTTTCCATCTCGCTTCATATGAATGTTGTTTCTATGACCTTTTGCAGCTGCTGAGGGACATATTGGGGAGTAAGACCCCATACCCGCTTATCTGTATGGATTTCCTACACTATGGCTGTAAACTTTGGGTGGGAGAGCAGGAGCTTTGTGCACCTCCTTTTGCAAATGGGGAGAGACTGAAGAATGGGTCAAGCCATGGTGCCACCCCTTCAAATATACCCACAAGCCTCGCAGAGCCAGCATGGATATGAAAAATGCTCCAACTTCTATACTGCTTTCTTCTGAATTATCATGTTTTAATGAGGATGGCATAGGATATACATCAGTGTGATGTGCACAGTCTTCTTGTGCCTTCAGTCTGAATGCACAGGTTAGAAGACAACAGTCTTTCATCCTTAAGTTAGGGCATGGAGAGCTTTAGAAAGGAAAGAAGCGCAAGAAGAGGTGCACTGTGAACTGGAAGAAGACTGTGATCAGAGCATTATGTAATGAAAGGAAATACAACTTATTTTTTTAACCAGGTCAATGAGGCTAAGATGACCTATCCACTTTTGTTTTATCTGACTGTCTAAGTAACACCACATTTAGATATGACCAGTGATGCCTTTGCACAGAAAACAGATGTTGCTAGAAATGTCAGATGTTTCCATAAGGAAAACTCACCTGCATTTAGCCTATTTGGTAACTGCATTTCATTGTCACTCCTGTCTAATATAGTTGCATAATACTCCTGTGACAGTGAAAAATATGCCTAATAATGAAAGCAGCTTTGCAATGATTACTTAGAATAGCCACGCACCTTCACTGATCCTGAGGAAGATATACAAGCCAGCACACTCTGTCATTACTGTGGAACATACTGAAAGTAAAGGATATCACTTACAGTAGTTTACTACAATATAGATAAAAACCCTGATTTTTTTTACAAGGCTAAAAGGACAACTTACTGCAGCTGGAAAAGCAGCGATGAAATCTTGTGTAACCTTAATTCAAGGACCTGAAAAGGGTTCAGGTCATAAAATCAAATTTATTTTTGAACAGGTATAAAAATTCTATAGATGATTTTACATTTAAGGAAAATGATCCAGTGTGAGGACTTCTCATTAACTTTCAAGGGCCATTTGGCATATAATGGAATTCATCCACTAGAAACATTTATTTTTCCTGCCTTACAGGAACATCTCTGCTTATCTCTGAACAACAAGTTCCACAAGGAGGAAAAAGCTTGCTCTGCAGCAGCAGAGATGCGAGTGCCAGAAGGAAAAAGCAGAGGTGGGGGAGGGGGGGGGGGAGGAGGGAAGGAATACAAAACATCCTACCCAACGAAGAACAAAAAAGAATGTAAAGTCCTTAAGGTTTGGATTTTTGTCAAGAAAAAAATCCACTGAGATGCAAATCCAAACTGAAACTCTGGCTTTACAAAGTTGCAACACATGTATTATAGCAAAATCTGTGGTGACATTCAGCTAGAATTTGTACAAGGCTGTGGAAACCCCACAATTGTTGAATTCTTCAGTTCTCCCAGAGTCTGCAATTGTGACAGAGCCAAATGTGTGGCTTACAGAGCCTGACATTTACTAACTGGAAAACATTTCAAAATCAACCAGATTTCCTTCCCTTTCTGGAATTTACTCCAATTTGAAACCTACTAGAATGCTTAAGTTTAATCCAGTTACTGCCTACAGTGGTCAATATAACTTTGGTTACTGTTAAAGGGAATGGAAAATATAAATCCTTTGGACATTGAAAAAATACATATAACCCAGCAAAGTGGGTTTTTTTAAAAAAAAGAGAAGCTCCACACAATAGCATAACAAAACTATTTACATTTTTAATATCAACTAAAATCTTCCTGGCACTGAAAACAAAATCCTGGCCATCTTTCAAAAGAGAATAGCAGATAAAAAGACTCTGGGAAAGATGTTCATATATATGTTTTTAAATTTTCAATTGGTTTTATTAGCACGGGACTCAGAAGTGAACGTGCAAAGTAGTGAAAAGAGACCAACCAAATTGTCACCAACTTAAACTCCTTACTCTGAGTTGGACTCCCTTAGGGCTTGTCTACATTATAGAGAAGATCAATGCTGCGGCAGTCCATCTTCCAGGGTTCGAATTAGCGGGTCTAGTGAAGACGCACTAATTCCAACTGAGAGGGAGCTCCTGGTGCCAGTAGTTGTTCCAGTAGTCTCAAGGAGTAAAGGAAGTCCATGGGAACATGTGCTCCCATTGTATGGACAGTGCCAAAACATGATTTAATATACTTTGACTCCAGCTATGTAATTAACATAGCTGGAGTTGCGTATCTTAAGTCGACATTCTCCTTTAGTGTAGACCTGGCTTTAGATCTACTTTCATCCAATGTGCCAGGAAGTCCAAGATAGTTTGTTACTCCCCAAGGAGCCAGGAAATGATGTTATGACAGAGTAGGTTCAAGTTTCACAAAGACCTGTACTTTGGTATAGCTGATTTGTGTCAGTTCATAGGGTACAGTTGTTCCTTAGGCTCTGGTGACTGTGACAGAGAAGAGGGTTTACTTCCCTTTGTAATTCATGGAGAACCTCAATGCAAAACCTCTCTCTGCCCCTCCTTAACATTCCACATGGCATTGTGGACTGCATCTTTATCTCTGCCACTGCACACCAGTGGATATTACAGACAACTATAGCTTTACATATGCCAGCCTGGAAGAGCTGTGGTTGATGTGTGTGTGTGTGTGTGTGTGTGTATATATAACTAAAATAAACAAAAAGGTTCCATCTCCTCCTTTAAGCTCTGTCCCATAAATTTATCATCTATTTAAAGTATTTGCTTTTAATTTGCACAGGATCTTTTTTGTTCCCAAATAAAATTGTTCTTTGGAAAGTATTTAATCTTTATAGTTCCCAGCATATTTTCCAGAATACCTGGCAATAGTAAAAGAATCCATTTACTTGTTGTACATTGGAACACCACTCACAGGATCAGTGACAAACACAGTGTAATAATAATATATGTACAGCAAGCATCACAAAATTAATAGGTGCACTGTCAGTGTGATATTCACAGATGTGCCCAAAGTACCACAAAGTTCCTAACAGGCCCCCAAACTGCAGGGCCAGGTAAAGCAGAGTCTACCACAATGCATTACTGTTGCTCACTGTTAAAGGGCTCTTGCAAAGCCCCCCTGAACTACATAGCTCCACACTATGCTGTCTGGTAGAACCTTGTGCCTGATTGTTCAGACTCAACAAACAACCACTCCACCTCTGCCTTTCATCCAAGCTCCAACTTTTCCTCCTCTGCTTCATAGACATTGTGCAGCACACAGAAAGCAGCTATAACTACTGGGATATTTTTCTCATTGAGATCCAATTTTGTGACTAAAGAATGACAGCACCCCAACAATCTAACAAAAGCAGGTTTAATGGTCATTCTGCATCTCTTGGGTTTCAAGCTGACTCTTTCCTAGGTACCATTGAGTGACCAGTGTACATCTTTATAAGTCAGGGGAATAACGGGTAGGCTGTGTCCCCTAGGATCACTATTGACATGTCAACATCACCAGTGATAATCAACAATAGGGAGAGAAAGTCCCCGTATGTAGCTTTCTGAACAGTCCAGTGATCTTAAAGATGTGAGTATCAGGCAGCTTCCCTGACCAGCCCACACTGATGTCAATGAAGCATCCCTAGTGATTGATCAGTATGTGTATAATCATAGATAAGTAGCCCTCTATGTTGATGACAAGATGGCCTGGTGCCTAATAGGTATACGTGTGCCATTTATTGTGCTCATCACAATTCAGCAAACCCTATTGCTGAAAATCCATCCATTATGTCCTGCACATTGCTGAGAGTCACAGCCCTGCACAGCAGGAGATGATTAATGGACCTGCATACTTGTATGACAACAGCCCCCTACACTGGATTTTCTAACTCTAAAATTATTTCCCACTGTCCAGTAGCAATCCAGCACTGCAAATTTCCAGTTCAGTTGCTGCTCTCTTCTCTCACTGTCAGCAAGGCTCTCCTTCTGTCCCTGCATTGTAGGGTTGGGTCAACCTCAGAACCCAGATCCAGGAATGTGGCTTTGCTCATCTGAAAATTCTGCAGCCACTTCTCATCATTCCAAGCATTCATAATGATGTGATGTCATCAATCAGTGGTAGTTTCTCAGGCCTGGAAGCAGTGTTCCATCTCCAGGGCCTACTCTGTGATTGCTGCCAACAATCTTGCATTGGTTCTTTCTGTATTTCACAGCAATCTGCCCTTCAGGTAATTGTCATGTTCCCCGTGGCTGTTCTTCTAATGCTGGAGGATTTCTTGCAATGCTCATGATAATCACGCAGAACTGTGCAGACTCCATGTTTCTGTCAGAGATGGTGGATAGTGACAAATCCTGTCTATGTGGAATTTTCAAACTAGCATGAATGGAACTTGTCCTGTAGTTCCAGTCACCCACGTGTGATTCATTTCTGCTGCACATACATTGCCAGACTTACTAAAAGACAGCTTGCTGTTCTGTGGTAAGTTGCACACTGTGGGCATGTCTCCACTATGCTGGGAATCGATGCTGCTGTGATTGATCTGCCAGCTATTGATTTATCGTGTCTGCTTAGCAGGAGCAGCCCGAGGCCGACTGTAGCAGCTGGCACCCCAGGTGGAAGGCGCGATCGGCACCCCCGCCTGCATGGCCGTCAATGGCCATGATGTAATCACGGCACGCCCAGGCACCACATGACTTCATCATCGGGCACCTGAGTCGGCGGCACCCTAGGCAACTGCCTAGTCTGCCTAAGCTCATGGGCTGCCCCTGCTGCTTAGAAATGATAAATCAATCTCTGAGCACTCTTCCATTGAAACTAGATGAGAAGAGTAGCTGGCATCAATAGGAGAGCAGCCCTGGCTGAACTTACTGCACACAAGATGCCATGGTAAGTAAACCGACTTCAACTATGTTATTTGCATAGCTAAAATCATGTAGATTAGATCAAAACTGGCATTACTATAGACAAGGTCTGTGATACCTGTCATGATGTACTACACTGTGCATTGAAACAAGCACTTTTGGGTTATGTCTACACTGGTGGGTTCTTGTGCCAGAAATATGCAAATGAAACTAAGCGTGGAATATCGCCGAGCCTCATTTGCATACCTAATGAGCCGCCATTTTTTGCAGAAGAAGCTCTTGCACCAGAAGTAGCATCTACACTGCCCCCTTCAGCTGTTTGTCGGCTCAGCGCGGCAGCCATGTAAATGTAAATGAAGCCGCGATCATTTAAATCGCGGCTTCATTTACCTTTGCTGAATAAACAAATCTACATGCCTCTGCCGACAGAGGCATGTAGTGTAGACGTACCCAGAGAGACAAACTGTATAGCTACTGGCTGTTCTGAGGGATCTCTCTAAATCCCAGGTTTCTGTGTGCAAAGAGAATTCAAAGTTTCAGGTTTTTCCACATTGGGATGAACATAAATCCCAACACTTTAAATTTTTTTATCAAATGGAATTCTTGTTTCCAGCCAGCACTAGTTGTTTGAGTTTTAACATTTGAGTCTACATTGATTAGTTTGTTCATTATGTACATCATGTGAGTGAATTGTTCTTCTCTGTTTGTATTATGGATGTGGCTAATCAACATTGACATGCATTTGGAATATTAGCATAGAATGCACAATTTGAACTTTGCTTTCAGCAAATATTTAAGCATTTAAACTAAGAAAGAGATTGGATTGAGCTTATTCTGTTCAGTCTTATTTTGTGTCCATCATGTGATAGCAAAGATTAACTGGTCATCCAGTGATAGAAAGAGACTAGAAAACGGTTGTTAACAGGATTGCATCTAAATCTGTTTTCAGAAGTAGAATTACACTATGGCTGTGTCTACATTGGCACCCCTTTCTGGAAAAGGGATGCTAATGTAGACTTTGGAATAGGCAAATCCGCGGGGGATTTAAATATCCCCCGCGGTATTTGCATTAACATGGCTGCCGCTTTTTTCCAGCTTGGAGATAAGCCAGAGAAAAGCGCCAGTCTAGATGTGATTCTCTGGAAAATAAAGCCTTTTCAAGTAGGAATAAGAAATCCTCCGGAAAAGGCTTTATTTTTCGGAGAATCACGTCTAGACTGGTGCTTTTCTCCGGCTTATCTCCAAGCCGGAAAAAAGCGGCAGCCATGTTAATGCAAATACCGTGGGGGATATTTAAATCCCCCGTGGATTTGCCTATTCCAAAGTCTACATTAGCATCCCTTTTCCGGAAAGGGGTGCCAATGTAGACACAGCCCACTGGTTTAGGAGGGAAAAGAAAATCTAAATTGGATAACAGATTGGGAAATCATTCCTTATGTTATTTATGATTCTAAAATAATGTACTTACAAAATAATTCTGAATAAAATGTTACAAAAGTTCAGCAATCATTTGAGAGAGGAGGGAGCAGGTGCAAATCTTGCAAGATTTGTAGGGAAATAGTTAACATATATAATAAGCAAATATAAGTATTTGCATGACAGTGTTTTTCTGTAAATAAGATACATCTTAGCAGTATTTTTTTCTGTAGATCTTTACTGATGTATTTTTACTCGGAACAGCTAACTGATGTGTGATTATGTGAGTGAGGATATGCACAGGTTGACATAGTTTGGCTCTTCTCCAAAGTTATATTCACATTGTTATCCTAACGTTCATCCTGGCACCAAGCTATGACACCAGAATAAGCATATGATGTAAAATATTAAGTGGTGATTTCAGAAGGGACATAAAAGTATCCTGAAATTATGCTGTACTGTGCTATCTACAGCCTTCCATCATATTGCTGGTTAATCCTGTCCTTGATCCTTTTAATCACTGTCTATTGTTGCAGTTCAGTGATTTCTGATGTGGCCCTTTGTAACATGATGGGTTTGTAAGGAGAAGAAATGCAGTTTGTAGCTTTGATTTGGATTTTGAGAGAGTAGCAGTTCAAAGGGAGATAGCTGAAAATGTTCTTGATTCTGGTACTAGACTGAATAGCTTTGAATCAGGCCATTTTGTACTACACAGTATCTGAAAAAAATGAGCCAGAGGCTGGCAGAATTTATTTAGAAGTTCTAGTCTATTGGAATAAGCAACTTTAAAGTTTGTCTATGCATTTTACCATAAACTATGTTCAAGACTACAGTTAATGTAATTCTCTTTGCCATGGGAGGATTCTAACACTCTCGTCATGAAGGCTACTAGAAACTTCCTTAATGACTAAAATTCTAACTGGCTTATGAAAAACCAGTTCTCCTGTGACCTCCAAGATTCTAGGGGCACTGTCCATAAATATTTTCAGTAGAGAATATACTATTAGGCTGCACTGTATTGTTTTTTCAGCAAGAATGAAGAACCCTTCCACACCCAACCCCTTCTGCTCAAGACTCCCCCTCTTCTGGGGGCTTGAAGCTTCCCCCCTTCCCTGCCACCTTGATCTGGGGCCCGAGGTGGCTGTTAGACATGGCCTGCCAATATAATTAAAAATTGCTGGTGTATAGTCATCCCATTAAAAAAAATCAACCTATCTAGGTTTTTATATCATGCCCATAAGCACAGTATAGCAGCTATCAATTAGAGATGAAAGACTATTGCCCATCCGGTCTCTTGTAAGTAGCAGGCTTGGCAAACTATGTCAGAATACTAATTTATTTTACTGTTTCTGGATTTTTTTTTTTTTTGTATTTTGGTTCTCTCTCTCTTGGCTCACTGACATACATTTTGCATTTTAGTATGATCTAATTATCACCTTGCTTTTCTGTCAACATGCAACAGGTTGATCATTGACTGTACTAAGAGGAGGCAGTTTCTTGCTTTCTACCCAAGATCCCTCCAGTCACTTATGTTTATGAAAAGACATTTGAAAAGAATGTGTGGTTAAATTCAATTTATAATGATGCTTAGATGATGTTAAGGACACTGAGATTCAAGTGGTATTTTTCAGGACTTAGCTGTAATACACACACAGCAAGAGAACGGTACCATGGCTGTTTTAAGTGGTGGTTATTTTTAACACTTGCATTTCCTGTGTTTTCATTAAAAATATTGCTCACTTGAGAATTGTTTGACATTCCAATTTATTCCTCACTTCCATTTTCATGTCTCTCCTTTCTCTACATACCCTCTGCAATGCAAAATGTCACTAGCCTACCACCACATCAGAGGATGCTAAATTATTGTTCTCATTATGTATTTTCATCCAGTTAAATTTCACCCATCATTCTCTTTCCCAATGCCATAATGTATTTAAATTCAGTTCATCACAATCTTCCATAGCTATGACAAGGTGTGAATTATGATACTACGTAATATCCATCTTCATTCTTATGAGGTACAAGGCCACAGGTCAAGCACCATTATAGGCACACATTGAAAATAATTACCCTATAACTCTATCACTGAATTGTTTTGTCGTGTTTAAACAATAGCTCCTTGCAAATATTATTTTCAAAATATAATGAAAGGAAAAAGTTTGAAGTAAATAGTTTTTAAGCAATATAAAACATGTATTAAATTTACAAATTTCACATAAATGTGTAAGTTTCTGCACTATTTAAAATGAGAATAAAAAATTATGTTAGAGTAGTGGTTTTTATCCTTTAGAATATACTGTACACTGAAGTAGAAGTACAATATTTATACTCCAATTGATTTATTTTAGAATTATAGTGGTAAAAATGAGAAAGTAAGAAATTTGTCAGTAATAGTGCACTGTGACACTTTTGTATTTTTATGTCTGATTTGGCAAGGAAATGTGAAAGCTGGGGTTACTCAGGACAAATCAGATACTTGAAAGGGGAACAGTAGTCTGAGAGGCTGGGAACTATTCTACTAGAGTCTTTAGCAGTAGAACCAAGATAGGCATAAGTTTACAATAGTAACTAGATTTTGAGTGCTGAACATTTTGGGAAACTCTTTAAACTGATACTTTTTCCTGAGAGATCAAGCCCATCATTTTCAAATTGCCCAATTTCTGTCACATAATCATTGCTCTACTGGATCAGGTCTGTGGTTCATCTGGTCCAGTATCCTTTTTCTGACCTTGTCCAACACCAGATGATTCAGAAGAAGGTTCTAGAAACTGCATTAGAGGGATATATGAAGTAATTTCCCCCTTCCCCGACAGTCTCATCGTGATCTCTTGTACTTGGAATCTGGTTTAAGCCCTGAAACTCGAGATTTTTATCTCCCTTCCAATACTTAGTGTTTTGGTTAGCATTAATGATTATAACTCTGGATATTCTTTTTATTCATATAAATATCTAGTTTGTCTTTGGATCTTTCTACAGCGTTGGCCACATTTGCATCCCATGACAATGAGTTTTTGAGCATAATTATAAGGTGTAACCTTGAAAGGTCCTTATTTTTCAAAGTCCTGATCACCCTCTGAAAAGCAGGCCACTTTAAGCTGGCTTGGGTTGGGAACCTAACATCCTTAGTTGATTTTGAAAACATAGGTCCTAAATTCTGTACTAATTTCCCCCCTCTCTCATATCTCTTGTGATTTGATCATTACACTTAACAATGCTTCTGAGATGGTTTGTCTGCTGACATTTATGTCTTTAAATTGCTTGGATGCTTGCAAAGTAGTTTCTGATGTGAAAGTGAAATATTGTAATAAAGCAGAAGTGGATTTTGAAGGACTGCAGACTATGGTGACTAAGTTGGAGCAGCAATGTAGAGTGTTCCTTTAACAAATCTCTGAGCATGAAGTGTTGATGATTGCAAGCGCCCGAACTTCAGAGGGTACTCTGTACTTCTCCATCACCTACATTCCAAATTACAGCTCTCCAGAAGCAGTTTGTCCACTGTCAATTTAACTTTCATATTTAGAAAACTAAATTAGGAACTTTGTAAACACAAAGTTAAGGGTAAAATTAACAGAAAAATGAGATTTCTCTCCCATAGCACATTCCAAAATTTTGTTTCATCCTGAATTAGGGACAAAAATTCCAAATCTCAGAATGTGTTATAAAATAAAATATTCCAAAACACTTGGGGTGCATCTACGCTGCACTGTTATTGCTGAATAACGGCTATTATTCTGGAAAAACAGTACGGCTGTGTCTACATTGGCATGATCTTGCCCAAATACTCTTAAACGCAAGAGTTCTTGTGTTACAGTATTTGTTCAAGAGAGCGTCTACACTGGTATGTAACTTGGCACAAAAGATGTGTTTTTGTGCAAGAGCATCCGTGTCAGTGTAGACGCTCTCTTGTGCAAGAAAGCTCCGGTGGCTATTTTAGCCATCGGGCTTTCTTGCGCAAGAAATTCATCTTGCCTGTCTACACTGGCCTCTTGTGAAAGAACAGTTGTGCAAGAGGGCTTATTCCTGAGCAGGAGCATCATAGTTCTTGCTCAAGAAGCACTGATTTCACACATTAGAACGTCAGTGTTCTTGCTCAAGAACTCCCCGCCAGTATAGACAGGCAGACACAGCCTACTAGGGTACGTCTAAACTACATGGCTCCGTCGACGGAGCCATGTAGATTAGGCT
This sequence comes from Pelodiscus sinensis, assembly GCF_052426305.1. Lineage (NCBI taxonomy): Eukaryota > Metazoa > Chordata > Testudines > Trionychidae > Pelodiscus > Pelodiscus sinensis. The sequence goes on from NC_143053.1 coordinate 155,899,645, forward strand.
GATCGGCAAAGGGAAATGAAGCCGCGATTTAAATAATCATGGCTTCATTTAAATTTAAATGGCTGCCGCGCTGAGCCGACAAACAGCTGATCAGTGCGCTAGTCTGGACGCTCCCCTGTCGACATGAAAGCCCTTTATCGACCTCCCCGGTAAACCTCATCCTATGAGGCATAATGGGGAGGTCGATAAAGGGCTTTCAGGTCAGCGCGGGAGCGTCCAGACTAGTGCGCTGAGCCGACAAACAGCTGATCAGCTGTTTGTCGGCTCAGCGCGGCAGCCATTTAAATTTAAATGAAGCTGTGATTATTTTAATCGCGGCTTCATTTCCCTTTGCCGATCAGCCTAATCTACATGACTCCATCGATGGAACTGTGTTGTTTAGACACACCCCTAGTGCCCACACAGCAATTGCATTATTTTGAAAGAAAATCAAAATAACGGAGGGCTTTTTCTGGTGTTGATAAACCTCATTCCAAGAGGAATAATGCCTCTTCTGAAAAAAAACTGTTACAGAAGAGTGGGGGTGTGGACGCTCCACTGCTGCTATGTTGAAATAGCTCCTTACCATGACCATTCTAAATTATTTCTCCCCAGTGTCTCCTGGGGCTCAAAACAGAGATAGCACATTCACATTAGGGGACCCTTCCTCGGAATAATTTGGAGGCTTCCCTGTAGTGTGGATGCTCTCTTTCAAAATAAGTTGAAACAGAAGATATCTTCCGCAATAGCTTTTACTGAAATAAGCTTGCAGTATAGACATACCCTTAGTTTCATATGGTCAAATGTTTTGTTTTGACTTAGATTCCATACAACCTTCCATTAATGAGCATAGCATGACTCTGAGGGAGGGTAACGTTGGTTAGCCCCATTTTACAATTGAGGAAATTGAGACACAGAAGGCTTTAGGATAACATTTTCAAGAGTTGCTGTGGGCATGTTTATACAACAGTTTGTTGTGCAGCAATCTGGCGTGTAAACCTATAGTGCTGGTGGTCACTAAGAGTGCGTCTAGACTACATTCCTCTTTCAAAAGAGGAATGCAAATGAGGGAAATAAAAATGCAAATGAAGTGCAGATTTACAAATCTCATGCTTCATTTGCATAATCACGTCTGATCGCTTTTTCAAAAAAGTTTTTTTTTAAAAGCAGTCTAGATGTGGATCTTTTGAAAAAAAAAACATTTTCGAAAGAATCCTATAAACCTCACTTTTTCAGGAATGAGGGTTCTTTCAAAAAAGGGTTTTTTTTTCTTGAAAGAACCGCATCTAGACAGCCTTTTTCTTCCGAAAAAACCTTTTTCAAAAAAGCGATCAGACGCGATTATGCAAATGAAGCATGAGATTTGTAAATGTGCTCTTCATTTGCATTTTCAATTTCCCTCATTTGCATTCCTCTTTTGAAAGAGGAATATAGTCTAGACGTACTCTAAGTGGCCAAGTGGGCCGTGCTGCCGCACACTAGGGGTATGTCTACACTACATGGCTCCGTCGACAGAGCAATGTAGATTTGTTTACAGGACATAGGAAAATGAAGTGACGATTTAAATAATCGCCGCTTCATTTAAATTTAAATGGCTGCCGCATTGTGCTGATCAGCTGTTTGTCAGCTCAGAGTGCTAGTCTGGACACTCCATGGTCGACATCAAAGGCATTTGTCAACCTCACCAGTAAACCTCATCCCACGAGGTATACCAAGGAGGTCAACATATGCCTTTGATGTCAAACATGGAGCGTCCAGACTAGCACTCTGAGCCGACAAACAGCTGATCGGCTCAGAACGGCAGCCATTTAAATTTAAATGAAGTGGCGATTATTTAAATTGCCACTTCATTTTCCTATGCCGGGTATCCTAATCTACATGCCTCTGTCGTCAGAGGCATGTAGTCTAGACATAACCTAAAAGTGCTATGGAGCCTTTTGCCCTACTGATGCTTAAAGCCATAAATGATCAGAGCGTCCCATTGAACATTTAGTGCATGTATATACTTAAATAGGTAGACAGAACACTTAAGTTTAGTATAATGAAGACAGTATATGCACTTTGAACCTTAGGAAAAATTTAGGTGGTTGGCAAATGTAGTAGGATTTTAAAAACAAAAGATTCAAAAGCTAAAAGAAATGTGGCATCATCTAGCAAGACTACATTTTGGTAGGATGCTAAGCTTGGACCATGGCTTCCTGGCTCCTAGATACCCTCCCCTATCCCTCTTGGCAGCACAGCAGCTTCCCAGCTCACAGCCCCACAGGCAGCCCAGCTGGGTCATGCACCAGGCTCTCCCCCCCCACACACACACACATTGGGCTGGCCTCCTACCCACCTCCCCACATTACATCAGGCTCCCAGGCCTCATCACCCCACATGGTGCACCCAACTCTGATCCTGGAACAACTGTGGTCTTGGCAGACCACAGATGTTGCCGGACCAGAGAGTCACAGTTTATAGAGGTGTAACGTGTAGTGCTAGGAGTAGAACCCTCCTTTCTCACTCCTGCTTGTGTGTTTTTGTGTGTTTTAATCACCAGCACAGCCAATCTCCCTGTGATCATGTGGCTTTGAGCCAAAGCACCGTGTAGAGTTAAACTCACTTCCTTTCCTGGGGTTTGACTTACAGATAAATGAACACAAAGACAACAATGCTCAGGTGTGGCTATTCTCAGTATGGCATACTCAGGGTTGCTAGATAACCTAAGTCTTTTCTGACAGTTGCACAAGATCCTTTTGTTAGGTCATGGCAGTTCGGTCTTTTGTTAGGCCAAGCCTGCTTCCCACCTTTCTAAGCACGTAGTTAAGGCTTATTAACATTTCCAACCATATTCACTATTAGCCATTAAATGCACTTCCCAGGCCTGCCCATTTTAAAACATAATATCAAATGTAAAACATTTTACTCTTGTGAACCTGTCCTTTTCTCATAACCCCCGAGCCTCTAAACAATATAACAAAACCAAGGAATGCTTGTCAAACATTGTAGATAAACTCACAGTGAACATCTTCCAGTCACTGCCATTAAATAGCTGTCAGAATCATTATTGAAGGTCAAAGAACAACTTCTCTGTGTGTCTGATGTAGAGAAATCTCTATTTTGATCTTTTCTTCTTCACACCGGGGAAAAAAAAGCAATCAAAGCCTATTATGCTCCCTTAGGAATGGTAATAGCCATGATTCATTTTTATGAAGCTGCTCTGTGAATTTGAAATGTTTAAGTTCTGTTTAAATAGTAGTATCATCCCTTTCCTGGCATTTGGATTTGGATGGAAATGGTTCCAGAGCTCTTCCTGAAGCTACTTGTCAAGAGCTCAGAGTAGAACAGTAATGGAATCTAGTCACATTAGATTTAAGTGTTCAGTTCTTGTATGCCAAACTACAACAAGGTCAGAACACATCACCAAGCTCTGAAGACACCATTTTAAATGGGGCATTGTCAAGCTCTGCATATTTGCTTGAATTCTAAACAAATGTAGGAAAATAATTTTGTCAAGAGACAACATTGGCTGTTCAGGCAATAGTCCCCAAGCTCTCCCCCTGCAGCTGGCCAAATGCTTGACAGATGCTTAGCATGGAATCTAATGGGAATTTCAAATGCTCATAAATGTTCATTGCCTCCTAGGCTTTGATTTATAATGTTTAATGTTATGTGGATGCGCTGGGTCAACTGGCAAGCTCATTTGGGTGCTACAAATTTTTTGTGGTGTCCATGTAAGTGCGGTGGCACCTGCAAATGAGGTAAGACTGGCTACCTCATTTGTGCTTGCAAAGAAATTGTGCTGGCAGCTCTTCACCTGAGGCCCAGATAAAGTAAATAAGGGCCAGATCTTCAAAAGATTTCATGTAACTAGTGATGCAGATAGGCACCCACTGGGATTTTGAGAAATGCTTCCATAAGTTGGATTCATACCGCCCATTCATTTCAATAGGATTTAAGTGTCTCACCTATTTAGGATCTTTTGAATATCTCACTATGTGGTAATCTGCTTTTCAGACTCTTAAATACCTTTGCAAAATTGCCTTTAAGGGTACATCTACACAGCAGCGTTATTTTGGATTAACAGTCGTTATTCCAAAATAACTAGCGAGCGTCTACACATCTAGCCCGTTATTATGAAATAATTTCAAAACAATGGGCAGCTTATTTCAGTGTTTGTAAACCTCATTTCCATGAGGAATAACGCCTGTTCCAAAATAGCTATTTCAGAATAGTGCCTGTGTAGAGAGGGTGGCTGGAGTTATTTTGAAATAATTGGCCTCCAGCCCTTCCCACAGTGCACTGCTGGGTGCTTCATCTAACACTCATCAAAACTCTGTAGTTCCACCTCCTCTTGAACCCCATATAGCTGCAGCCTTAGGGGAAAGGGCTCGTGTTGGCCAGCAGGCCCTGACAGCCCTGAGCCACTCAGCAGCTGTCACTGCTTCGAGTTAACTTAAAATGAGCAACTCTGCTGCTCCCAGCCAGCCCTCCACTGCTCCCAGGGAGCAGTCTGCCACTCCCGGAGATGGAAAAGATGCACGCCTTCCTGGTCTGATGTAGAGATCTTGGACCTTATTGAGGTTTGGGGAGATGAGACTAACCTCCAGGATCTCCGCACCAGATACTGGAATGTCGACATCTATGGCCACATGGCCCACAGCCTGGCTACCAAGGGGCACATCCACACCCCGGAGCAGGTGCAGATGAAACTAAGGGTACATCTAAACTACATGCCTCTGTCGCCAGAGGCATGTAGATTAGGCTACCCGGCATAGGAAAATGAAGCAGCAATTTAAATAATCGCCGCTTCATTTAAATTGAAATGGCTGCCGTGCTGAGCCGGTCAGCTGTTTGTCGGCTCAGCGTGGTAGTCTGGATGCTCCGTGGTTGACATCAAAGGCATTTGTCGACCTCCCAGGTAAACCTCATCCCAGGAGGCATAGCTGAGCCAACAAATGCGCTGAGCCAACAAACAGCTGATCGGTTCAGTGTGGCAGCCATTTCAATTTAAATGAAGCGGCAATTATTTAAATTGCCACTTCATTTTCCTATGCCAAGTAGCCTAATCTACATGCCTCTGGCGACAGAGGCACGTAGTCTAGACATACCCCAAAGGAGTTCTGCCAAGTGTATGCCAAGGCCTGGGAGTGCAGCTCCCACTCCAGGGCAGAACCCACACCTGCCCCTCCTATGAGGACGTGCACTGCATAGTAGGGAGTGAGGCAGTCCCTTCCCCACCCTCCTTGCAGTGGACTCAGGGCTTGAGATACGTGTTGTTGCCCTCACAGGGGGCAGATACACAGAGAAAGGGGAGGAGCTGGACGAGGCCAGTACAATAACCCTCCTGACCGTGGAGCTGGTACCCCATGCTCTGAAAGTGTCCCAGGCATCATCCACGTCCAGGGAAGCCACATCAGGTGAGTGCTATCATGGTCCCTACACACACAGGGTGAAGGTGGTGGGTGGCGAGGGGCAGCTGCGTGCTCCTTGCTTGGTCTTTGTGTCCTGGGGATTGTGCAGCAGCCTGTGCACGTGAGAGCATGTGGAGCACGAGTACAGGGTACAGAGCCCCAGGAGGTTGCAACAGAGTATCCTTGTGCTATTGGCCACACGGTGTCTGGAGAGGCCTGCTATGCTCCTGACACTGGGGTGGGACACCCTCCTGTGGGACACCCTCCCACCATAAGCCACCACTAGAAGGAGGCTGGGGACATGGGGACACACACACACACACACACACACACACAAAGCAGTGCCCCACATGGCACGCGGGCATACTCACACTCTTGGGGCAGCATCCGCTCCTGGGTGATGTGTGCAGTGAGGCACAGGAGAGTGTGATGCTCATACACACCTCCTCACCAACGCCCTGTTCTCCTCTCCACGATCCGGCAGGAATACAAGTTCTCTCTCTGTGCAATGCCGCCACTGCCAGATCCGCAGCTGTCCCATGTTCCCCCCTGACCCACAGGCTCCTGGTCTGGCTGGCACCTTCAAATGACTGCTTGTCCCCAGGATGTGGGGGTTGTGAGGCTCCCCCCTTGGACATCTGGACCCCTGCAGGAAAGTGTCCACTGGCTAGGCCACACATGGCCTTGCTCTAAGCACATCACCTTTCGGTCCTGCCTCAGAGATGAGGGCTAGGCTTCAGGCACAGTGTCTTCAGAGGTGACTGACCATCTCTCTGTTCTGCACAATTGGACCAGCTTTGAGGGAGGGGTGCGGTCAAAACCACCCATGGCAGTCTCCTGATCCTGAGGGACCTGCCGGTGCAGGAGTCCCATGGACGAGTTCAAGTGGAAGCACTCCGATCCCTGGAGCACACCCTGGACTGGAAATTGCAGGAAGACATTCAGCTGCAGTGAGACACCTGGCAGGAGATGCTGGAACAGGGCTGCACAATGTGTGGGGCAGTTCAATCTCTGATCACCAGCATGCTGCATCCTCCTGCTCCTGCTCCTGCTCCTGCTCCTGCCTGGGCCTCCTTCCTGTATTGGTGGGAATAAGCAGAGCCAGGTGGTACTCCCAGCCTCAGCCCTAAGCCTCTCCTCTCCCTTCCTCCCCCCCTTGTTCTTTCCTTGACCCCTTCCCAGTTACTTTGACCCCAAGTAAAAAAAGCAAAGAGTTTATTTTTTCCAAAAGAAAATGTGTGGTGTATTATCTCTGCAGGAAAGGGGGGGGGGGGTGAGGAAGGAAGGGGTGAGGGAAGAAAGGCACAAAGGGGCAATGCACAGGTCCCTAGTGGGGAGGCCCAGGGGATCACTTGGGTCCTTGTGATAAACTCTCCCTCATGGCCTCCCAGATGTGCACTGCCCCTTGATGGGCCTGGCAGATGGAAGCTGTGCATGGCTGCTCAAAGGCCCTGCCAAGTCTTTCAGCCTCTGTCCCCCACCCAGGGAGGAACATCTCTCCCTTCCGCTCACAAATATTGTGAAGGACACAACACGTGGCCACCACTTGTGGGATATTCCATTCGTCAACATCAGCTAGCCACCTGAAGGCACCCTCCCCCACAATGCAGGCCCTGCTGACCCTGGCATTGTAGCGTTCCTTGGAGTGGTCAAGGTGGCGGGTGTAGTGCCTCCTTAGCCAGGCCAACAGAGGGTAGGCTGCATCCCCCACAATACAGAGTGGCATGTCCATGTCTCCGACCCTGATGGTGTGGTAGGGGAAAAAATCCCAGCGTGGAGCTTCTAGAACATGCTGGAAGACACTGGAACACGTGACCATCCAAAGTAGATGTCCATGAATGGGCCATGGTGGTCCGGAGGACCAGTGTTTCCTCTAAGGTGCATGGGAGCAGAGTGTCACAGGTGATTAATCAGCCTTGTCCAGTCAGAGGCTCAGGGCTCCATGCACGGAGCTGACTGACAGGGTGGGGCTGATTACTGTGAAGCTGTGCTCCCATGCAGCTTAGAGGGAACACTGTGCAGGACCATCAAAGAGTACCCCTTCCGGTTGATGTACACAGATCCCCGGCGGGTCGGGGGCCCAGACAAGGATATGGATGCCATCAACAGTCCTCTTGCAGTTGGAGAAGCCATGTCAGCAAAGCCAGCATCAATGGTGTCCACGTTACCAAGGCTGATGACCCTAGGCAGCAGGATGGTGTTGATGGCCCTCACCACCTGAAGAAAGAAAGAAAAAGAAAGAAAGAGAAAAAAACAAAAACAAACAAACAAACAGAGAATCACAGGGTTGCCAGAGCCCTTGGGAGGCCTCCGATACACCATCCCCTGGCAGGAGTTTATGGGCATTGAAAAACCTCCTGGGGTGGGAGCTTCCACTATCAACCCCCCACTTTCCCTAGGGAATGCCATTCCAGGAGTGCACTACCCTCCTGGGACAATAGACTGAGAGTTCCATACCTGCATGCCCAGACCCCGATGGTTAACCTTCTCATGCCGAACTGGTTCCCAATGGATTGGTAGCTGTCCAGTGTGTGAACTTCCACAGGGCAATGGTGATCCACTTCTGGAGTGGGATGGTGGGTTATATGTGAGTGTCCTATCACCTGAGGGCAGGGGCAAGCCACTCACACAGCTCCAGAAAGTTGTCCTTCTTCATGCAGAAATTCTGGAGCCACTGCTAGTCATCCTACTGCCCCATGACGACCCAGTCCCATCAGTTGGAACTGGTGTCCAGATATCAGAAGCAGTGGTGCATGGTTTTCAGGGGAGGGTGGGTGGGATCCAGCAGCATTAGCCACACCCACAGAGAGCAGATGAGGAGGGATAGGTTCCTGTAGGGGCTAGAAGGCAGCTTGCAGAAACTGCTGCATGAGGTGCAGCAAAAGCTGCAATAGCTGTTGACTGCCCAGAGACAGCTCTGGCTCCATGGCTGCAGTACTGAGATGTCCCACCAGGGCAACCACAGCAGGCAAAGGAATGGGTTTGCCGTCCTTCAATGAGGTAGGTGAAAAAGAGCCGGAGACAGTGTTGTACGGGGGGGTCTCTTTAAGCATGAGCCTCAGGCATCAGCCATGGGAAGTGACTGTTGTCCTGATGCCCTGCCTAAAGTGCTTCCCAGTGTCCTTATATGTGATTCAGTGTCCAATGAATGTGGACTTTCTATTTTGGCTAAGCTCTGTTTCTACTGGCATTTGTTGTGTAGACATGCTATTTCGAAATAAGATAGTTCGGAATATTTCTTCCAGAATAGCTTATTCTGAAATAATCACAAAGTGCAGACGTAGCCTAAGTTACTGCCCTAGGAAGTACTATGAGCTAGAGGATGAAGTACAAGACAGGGTGCAAAAGTGGCCCAGTTCTGATGCTAACTTCTAGTGACTTTGGAGATGGCACCTTTCTTATATTTCTCAGTTTAATCATCTGTGAAATTAAGGAAATTAAATCCAAAGGATTGAAAGTATCCACAACTGCTGATATGTAAATATTATTAACCACATTTTGCAGACCATTAAACTGTCACAGATATTGTGGAATAGCAGATTCAGCATCCATATGGAAAGTAGAAGACCTGGGTTTTAATTATGCTGTTGATAATGACTTGCTACCTTGGACTTCTCATATCTTCAGTTTTCTTATGTTTCAAATGGAGATAACACGTACCTTCATCTAACTGAATAATGTTTGAAAATTACTATATATGTACAGAGCATTGTTATAGTTATTCATTGACAGAAACAATTCAAATTCTGTTGGTTCTAGTTATGTTCTTAACTTACTTCAAAATATAGCCGTTGAATACAAGAACACTAATTTGTAACATTTTGCCAATACAATGTTCAATATTTGTGACAGCACAATGCACAGCTGCCTTTTGGTATGCTTTACCAATGAATAGCATCGATAGTATAGCATGGACATTCTTTCCTTTACCATCACACAGACAGTAACAAGTTGCAGTGAGCAATGCAATCTTTGTCTACAATTTTAGCATGAAAAAAAATCCCCTTTTGTAAACAGTGCTTGGAATAAAGGAAATTTAATGGGAAAACAGTTTCAGCAAGTTTTAACTAAAGCAATGCTACGTATTCTGATTCAAATATCTTCTACCTTTGTATTTTCAGCTGCTGATAGCAAATGAGCAATACCCTGCTGGGAGAGGAACACATGCTGCATGTTCTTCAGGTGCCAAATTAATAATCATTTTTATTCCCCCATGTGTAGTGAATTGCTGTTAGAAATGAGCAAAAAACATTCCCAGTTACTCCAAGGCACTAATCCTAAATGAAACATCTTACTCTGTTCTATCACTTATCTATTATGCTATAAGAATTGAAGTAAGGACTAGCATTTCAAAACTGTACTCTCAAATGCATGCATAAAAATGCAGTTATAAACATTTTAAATATATAATTTCCCTGTGCATTGTTCTGGTTTGTATTTGCAATTGACCAGTTAGACATATAACTAGTCAATTGCATAGGCAAAGATTTCCACTGTGTATCTTGCTCTGGAATGCGAGTTTGCAAATTAGATACACAGATTTGTGTATGTATAGTTGCACATGATCTCCGGAGTAGGGATTCAATATTTACACTGTGTTTCACCCATGGTAAGTCATGGTTGCGGGATAGATGTCCATAAAGCTCCAACACTGCAAATACTCTCATACATGCTTAACTTCATTCATGTAAACAGTCCCATTTACTTGAATGTGCCTATTCATGTGCATAAAATTAAACATGCCTTGTGGACAAGGGTCTAAATGATGAAGGACACAAATTTCCTTCCACAACTATACCTGCTCAGTAATTCTAAGTGGAGCGAGTTATGATGGTCATTTGATATTGGAAATAAACCCTTTGAGAGCTTTTATTCTACTGCATGAGATATCTTGGAATTGTTAATTTTTATGCAAGTATGATTCTTGTAATACTTGTAGTATCATGAGATTAGTTAGACCAGCGACTGTGATATGCTGAATAAGTGTTGGTTAATGAACCTAGAATATTGTGGAATTTAAAAATCTTTCAATCAAAATAGTTTAGGAATAGACCCTTTGGCTTTTTCTACTGTCCAGTAAGTCATGGTACAGTTTGGCTCTTAATGTGCACTTTAGATACTGTAACATGTCAGCCGAATTCTGAGCTGATTTACAGCCTGTACAAATCCACTGTTATAAACACTGAGGCATCGAATCAGCACAGAATCTAATGTTTTGAGTGTTATTAGAAAATAGATCATGGTATCAGATATATAGACCAAGCCAAAATGGAGAAATACATGCAACTATGTATTGTCAAGGCAAAAATGACATGGCACATCACTGGAGTGTGTGATGCTCCCACAATTACCTGTAAGTTCTATTTTCTGAACCCTGCTGATTACAGGATTGCCATTTTTGGAGCACTTTGTAATGATATTATTCATGTACATTAAAAGTGGATGCAACATTACAACAAGTGTTGCAAAATTACATCATTCTGATTCTCATAAATAAACTAGGAAAATATGATCTTGATGAAGTTACAGTAAATTGACTATCACATGGGGTTCCGCAATGAGTAGATCTTAGCCTGTTTCTGTTCCATCTCTTCAACAATTATTTATATAGTGGCATAAAGAGCACACTTACAAAGTTTGTGGGAGGGCTTGTAAGTGCTTTAGAGGAGAAGATTAAAATTCAAAATGATCTGAAGAAACTGGAAAAATGGTCTGAGGTATATAGGATGAAATTCAATAGGGACAAATGCAAAGTACTCCACTTAGGAAGGAACAATCAGTTGCAAACATACAAAATGGGAAATGATGGCCTAGGAAGGAGTAGTTTGGAAAGGGAGCTGGGGTCATTTTGGATCAAAAGCTAAAAATGAGTCAATAGTGCCACACTGTTGTGGAAAAAAAAAGCATATCTCTTTCTGGGATATATTTGCAAGAGTGTCATAAATGTTGTACCAAATAAAAGCAAGCAGGATCTTATGAGGGGGATAAGGCAAAAAGCCACATTTATTGTAAAGATAATAAAAAAAATAAAGAAAAGATAGAAGCAAACAATGTTGTTTAACTACTTATTCCTAACACTACTTAACCCTTATACACTTTATATATATAACCATTCATTCATACATCCATTCATTCAAGTTCTGTGTATAGTTACCAGCCTGGAAGTTGCTTGTGACAGAATACTGGCCAGGTACTCTGTACACCAGTGATGGTAGTGGGGAGCGAAGTCCTGATCAGATGCGCATCTGAAGCTCCTGGTGGGCTGGCAGCAGAACCTTGGACTCTGATTCCATAGTTTTTTAGTCCAGTTCTTATAGGAATTTCTTCCTATGCCAGTCTATGGAAATTGCTGCATCATGCTGATGTCTCCAGGGTGGCTGCCAGGTGCTCGTCAGTGATCTCATCGGGTGGACCTCCAGTTTCTCCACTTGACACCTTTTGGTTGCACTGGCACCTGACGCCTTCTTCAGCCCTTTGTTGCTGTATTCTCAGGCTGGCACCTCTCAGAACCATTCATTCATCATACAAGCACTCTCTCATACATTCATACAGTATTTTGTATAATAATAAAAGTTATAGTTACAGAAAGTTTCTGGGTGGTATTGCTTAAAACATTCTCTGAGTGCTGAATAAAGTTACAAAGTTTTAAAGAGAACAGGCGTGAATTATGTAACAATGCCCTTAGTTAATTACAGGGCTTGGCTCCCATAGCAGAGTTAGTGGCTTGACAATGCATCCTTACAATGTATCTCTGCAATGTCAATTTCAAGCAGCCCCTTGCACAAGCTTGAGCATGCCCTGGAGCACGGGGGGGGGGGGGGGGGGGGCTGTTTCTGGTTACATAGGATTATATTCTTAACAGTTCTAAGTTACATGACCTAATACATTATATTCTAAAGGGACAATAATAATAATAAATCTAAACATTTAACAATCTTAACAAATAATAATAATAATAAGAAGAAGAATTAATAATAAATGTAAACACTTTAAGTTGTGGGGAACAAATTATGGGGAGTCACTTCCATTTGGGGGAATCATTTTTAATACATTAATATGTTATCCCTACATAAGCAAGACACAAGAAGTAATTATTTCACTCTATTCTGTGCTAATTAGGCCTCAAGTGGAGTATTATGCTCAGTTCTGGGCACCATGCTTTGAGAAAGGTGTAGACAAATTAGAGAAAGTCTATAGAAGAGCAAGAAAAACGATTGAAAGACTAGAACATAAAACCTAAGAGGGAAAGTTGAATAAAATGAGTTTATTTAATCTGGAGAAAAGAATACCATGTGTGTGGGGAAGGGGGGGGGGGGGGAAGAAACAACATAATAACAGTGTTCAAGTACATAAATGATGATTACAAGGAGGAGGGAGAAAAAATGTTCTGTTTATCCTTTGTGGAGAGGACAAAAAGAACTGGACTTAAATTGCAGTGAAGACAGTTTAGAAAAACTTCATAATTGTTAAGGTGGTTAAGCAGTGGAATTATTGCCCAGGTAGGTTATGGACTCTCTGTCACTGGAGATTTTAAAGAACAGGTTAGACAATCATTTCTCAGAGATGGTTTAGATATTGGATGGCGGCCCCCTTAGCCCAAGGCCTGAGCATGTAGCAATTAAAGCCCCTGTCTGCTGTTTGGGCTGACTCTGCCTGGGCTTGACTGCAGGCTTCTCCTGCTCCCACCCCGAGGTTCCTAATTGGCTGGAATCTCAGCCATCACCAATGGTTTCCAGCTGTAGGGAGCCTAGAAATCATGAGATTCCAAACTCTAGAACACTCGGTATGACACAGCTGCCCCAAAGTCATGGACTCTGGAAAACATGTCTTTCCAGTAGCCACCGTGTGAGCTGACAGGAAACAATGCAGGTTTCTGTCAGAAAACTGAATTTGTTTTAGATGAAGTTTGTAGATAAAAGATTGTTTCCATAAAATTCTTCAATTTCAGCAAATTAGCATTATTAAAAAAAAAACAAACCCTTTCTGTTGGAAAATTCCTGACCACCTCTAGATGGAGGTAAGTCAGGTAGGTTGGATGACTTCCTGAACTGGAGATTTCCAGTCACACATCTGTGCTGGACCATTTCATGTTTATCCAGTTCAGTCTCTTCTGGCTGCACATGAGGCTTTTATTATTGTTTACATCACTTCACTAAAATAAGCAAATTATCAAATCAATACTCAGTTAGAAAGTAAATTATATTGGCTTTGAATATGAGACCAGCAGCTAAAGGAAATTTAATTATATAAGGCATGAATGCAGTTCAAAGCTTAAAATGTTGGTCAGGATCAATACAATTAGTCATAGAATTTCAGTAATGCAATTTAGGAGCTGGTTCAGTTTTTCACCAAGCAAATCTTACGATAAACTAATTAATAACAGTATAATAATAATGCATGCAAGAATATACAATGCATGTTATGTGTTCATTTACTTTAGAATAAAGAGTTTAGGTTTAATACATTTCACTTAAATCTATATTTTAAGCAGTAAAACAAAGAATGATTTAGGGTTGCCATAATTCAAAAGACGGTATTTTAAAATCACCCAATGGCAACAAGGTCTTCCTACTCTGTGCTATATGCAATAGATGTCAGTGGTAAATGTGGGGCATTGATCCCATGTTTAGGGCAAAAGCATGGGACTTGTGAATCCTGGGGTGTTTTTCCTTTTCTATGACAGTTTTATTGTGCCACCTTGAGCCTTGATTTTTTAATATATATATAAGGAGAGATGGAAGTAGGGTTGCCTCCTGGATGGTTGTTATTAGGCTTGGCCAGTTCTTGGACTGCTTTGCTCATTAAAAGGGTTTAAGAGACATTTTGGTGGGTTTTTTTTTCATTTGGGACACATTGAAGTGCTTGTGACAGAGTGCTGAGGCCTCAAAGATGGGCCACACTCTGATCACTTTTGTCTGTTTCCCCAGCAACTGCAGATTGAAGACTTTGTTAATTGGGCAGAGAGGCTGGATGAGTTCGCCCATCTGTTGACTATCTTGATAAAAAGCAGGAAGAAAGTGTTAGCAGGGGAGGAGGCAAAGCCTCAGAGGCGCGGGACCCTGCCACGGCTGCGGCTTTGCTCCCGGTGCCCCTGGTCTGCTGGGGACCGTCTCCAGCAGACCAGGGACACCGGGAGCAAAGCCGGGAGGCGGAGGGGCGCTGGGGCGCTGCCGGTTGGCCTCTTAAGGGGGGGTAGTCTTATACGGCGAGTATAAGACGAAAACCTATCTTTTAACTAGAAAATTAGGGGGTCATCTTATACGCCCAGTCGCCTTATACGCCGGAAAATACGGTAAACTTTCTTTCTTTCTTTCTTTCTGGCACAAGTCCTTTTTGCTTTTAGAAATAACTTTCCCAAATCGTGACCATTTACACTTTTGAAATTCTTACCCGACAACATGAGTTAATACTGAAAAATCCAACTTAGAGCAATTAGTTTATGCCCAAATAAATCTGTTAGTCTTTAAGGTATTACAGGACTCCTTGTTATGTTTGCTGAAATAGACTAACACAGCTACCACTCTGTGACTTTACATTGGGGATAGCGTAGATGAACTAAAACAATCCCTCTGCTAAAAAGATTAGTTTGTTTTCTATTCTTAGCTTGTTCTCTATTCAAATGTCTTTCTTTTTCTTTTCTCCTGTTTTAGGCTTGTTCTTTTGCATTGTCTGGCTATGTCAGAAAGAGACACTGGTTATGGTTTAATTAGACTACAACTTTCTTCTTAAGTGTCAGAGACTACCTGAGAGATAAGTGTCTAGGTCAGGTAATTCCATAATCATTTATGTATATGTGGGGAAGCTGCTGTCAGCCCTCGCTCTTTACCTATTCTGGTCCCCAGACAACCACTGCTAGGAACTCACCAACCATCCCCTCAAATTAAGATTAAGGGTGGGGGTTAAAAGATGAGGAGGGGTTGGCTCCCTTCCATATCAGTTACAAGACCTCCACACATTCCCATTAAATCCTTCCCAACTCATATTACCTGATTACTATGTATGTTCCCTACAGAATACCTGAATTGAACAGCCAACCCATGCTTACTTAATGAGTTGAGGCAATGTAGTAATCGATCCCTGATTTACCCTGAGGCCCTGGGCAAGGTGGGGGGTGGACTCTGCACTTCTGGGAGGGGTAGGGCCTTGAAGGGGTGCGGGAGGGCTGAGGCAGCCAACCCTCTATGCCGCATCCTCCTGACAGCCCTCAGAGCTGCTTGGAGCCTGGAACTCTGGCAGTGATTTAAAGGGCCCAGGGCTCTGAGTGCCACTGCTGCCACAGTAGCAGTGGCAGTGGTCAGGAGCCCTGGGACCTTTTGAACTGCTGGGGCCTCTGGGAAGTTGCCTCCTTTGCTTCTCCTCATTGGTGGGCTAGTGTTTACCTCCCACCCTTTACTTTGGCCAATCTATCAGTGAGAGGGAAAATTTCCTTTCCAGGCCCCTGAGAATGGAGGGACTAGAGCAATGCCCACACCAGATTATAACAAAATCTGGTGTTTAATTATTGCCATGGATGAGTGCTACTCTTCCTGAGCCGGGTAAGAAAAGGCTGCACTGGTGCGGGCCTAATTAGTTTTCCTTCTCTTCTGGGATGGGTCAGCATCCGCAATGGTACCTGGTCTGAAGCTACCACAGGGTATGTCTACGCTACCCTGCTAGTTCGAACTAGCGGGGCTAATGTAGTCATCCGCAATTGCAAATGAAGCCCGGGATTTGAATTTCCCGGGCTCCATTTGCATGAAGCCGGCCGGCACCATTTTTAAATGCCGGCTAGTTCGAACCCCGTGCCGCGCGGCTAAATGCGGCACGGAGTAGCTAGTTCAGATTAGGCTTCCTAATCTGAACTAGCTGTACTCCTCATTTTCTGCTATAGATTTAGCTAATTTTCTTATAATCTTTAATCTTCACCTCCCTCTTCACTTTGGCTTTAAACTGGCTTTCTTATCTTTGTTTTGTTTAAGTGATTTACACATCTTTTAATTCACAATATGCCTTCACAGTTTGCAGAATCTTAACCAAGGTGCCCCAGATAGTCCATCTTCTATGTCATCATGTCCATTGTACAAATATCTCAAAGGCTGCTCTAAAGCCTTCATTATAGCTTTAGCCATATATTATGTCAGATCTGTTGTGTATGGAAAGAATATTTATTCTTTGTACTTCATCGACAGTGATTAGCTATCTCTTAACTTCTTAATATCTGAGACTAATATAAATATTAGTGTGCATTCGTTCAATACAGCAACAAGTCCTGCACAAAATTAAAATCCTTATCTTTGAGAGGACAACAGCTGTTGTGACATTATACAATAGACAAATATGTTATGCAAAACATCTGTCATCATATTGCTGTTTGATTTACTTATTTATGTAGGATATACTTTGGGAACTTGATGTTGAAAAAATCCATTTCAGTGTAACATTTTTTATGTTGCTATTTGTGCTTTTGATTGGATGAGTGCTTGTTTCTTTAGCTTGCCAATGTGAAACCAGTGTGCATCCTGAAAAATGATGGCTCACATATAGTGAAATATAATCCCAGCAAGTGCCCCACATTCACATTCTGAAGATCAAGGCAATCTCCCTTCCCCTCAGTCATTGGCAATCAGCCCTGGGTGAAAATTCCTTCTGAATCCAAGTATAGTGATTAATTAGATCCTAAGCATGTAAGAAAGATCTAGCCAAGTACCTGAGAGAGTGAGAGAACTTGGTGTCACCTCAGAGCCCTGGACTTCCCTATCCAATGTCCCATGATCATCCTTGGTGCTTCAGAGGAAGGAGATTGTTAAAAAAAATCTATGTGGAGTGAAATTCCTTCGCAATCTCTTCCGCTGGTCATCTGAAACTCTGAAAATTGAATTTTTAGTAATGTAAGGCACTGGGAGGCTTTTTCCACAGCCTCATTTCTCGGATGTTTAGCATCTTATAATTTTAGCCTGAATTTGTTTATGACTAGTTTATATCCTTTTTTAATGTTGTATCAGCATTGTCCTTCTGTTTAAACAGTTCTTCTTTCTCCCTAGTGTTTACCTCCTTAATGTATTTATAGTGAACTATCATATACACCCTCTTTTTACTAGACTACACAAGCCAAGCTCTTCCAGTTTCTTTTCAAACACAGGCCCTCCATTTTCCTGATCATCCAAGTAGCTCTTTTCTGCACGCATTGCAATTAAAATTAATCTTTCTTGAACATAGTGAGCAGAACTGTACACAGTATACCAGGGTTTTATACAATGGTATCAACATTTCTCTATCTCTAATAGAAATACGTTGCCTGATGCATCCTAGAAGAGTATTTGACTTTTTCACACCTTCATCACAGTGGTGGGGTATAGTCATCCTGTGACTGACACACACACCTAGTCTCTTTTCTCTTCTGATCTTATCTTCTCTCTTACCATGTCCAAGGCTAATAAAATTTGTGGATGAAATAAAGTTGGGAGGTAGTGCCAATTCAGAAAAAGATCGGGAAATCATACAGGAAGATCTGGATGATCTTGTAAATTGGAGTAATAGTAATAGGATGAAATTTAATAGTGAGAAATGTAAGGTTATGCATTTAGGGATTAATAACAAGAATTTTAGTTATAAGCTGGGGACACATCAGTTGGAAGTAACGGAAGAGGAGAAGGACCTTGGAGTCCTGGTTGATCACAGGATGACTATGAGCCATCATTGTGACATGGCTGTGAAAAAGGCTAATACGGTCTTGGGATGCATTAGGCGAGGTATTTCCAGTAGGGATAAGGAGGTGTTAGTGCCGTTACAAAAGGCATTGGTGAGACCTCATTTGGAATACTGTGTGCAGTTCTGGTCTTCCATGTTTAAGAAGGATTAATTCAAACTGGAACAGATACAAAGAAGGGCCACTAAGATGATCCGAGGAATGGAAAACCTGTCTTATGAAAGGAGACTCAAGGAACTTGGCTTGTTTGCCTTAACCGAAAGAAGGCTGAGGGGAGATATGATTGCTCTCTTTAAATATATTTGAGGGATAAATACCAGGGAGGGAGAGGAATTATTTAAGCTCAATACCAATGCGGACACAAGAACAAATGGATATAAGCTAGCTATTAGGAAGTTTAGATTCGAAATTAGGCGAAGGTTTCTAACCATCAGAGGAGTGAAGTTCTGGAACAGCCTTCCAAGGGAAGTAGTGGGGGCAAAAGACCTATCTGTCTTCAAGAAAAAGCTAGATGGGTTTATGAAGGGGATGGTTTGATGAGGTAACATGATCTTGGCAATTAATTGACCTTTCACTATCAGTGGTAAATAGGTCAACGGTGGGAAGATAGGAGTTGCTATAGAGAACTTTTTTCTGGGTGTCTGGCTCATGAGTCTTGCCCATATGCTCAGGGTTCAGCTGATCACCATATTTGGGGTCGGAAAGGAATTTTCCTCCAGGGTAGATTGACAGAGGCCATGGAGGTTTTTCGCCTTCTTCTGTAGCATGGGGCATGGGTCACTAGTGGGAGGATTCTCTGCATCTCTTTAAAGGGTCTTGGGATGCACCATCATTTCAAGGACTTCAATATCTGAGATATAGGTGAGAGGATTATTCTAGCAGTGGGTGGGTGAGATTCTGTGGCCTGCATTGTGCAGGGGGTCAGACTAGATGATCAAAATGGTCCCTTCTGACCTTAAAGTCTATGAGTCCATGAGTTTATGAGTCTACACTACAGACTTTTTTCAAAGAAACAGCTGTTTTTATGAAAAAACTTCACTTACATCCACACTGCAATCACATTCTTTTGAAAGAAAATCAAAAGAACAAAGGGGTTTTTCTGACATTGGTAAACCTCTTTCTATGAGGAAGATGCCTTTTCCTGAAAGAGCTCTTTTGGAAAAAGATGTGTGTGAATGGGAAAGAGTGAGTTCTTTCGAAAGAAGAGGAAAGAAGAAAAAGCACAGGTGCCCCCAGTGACCACTCCATGCATAATAATCACAGCTTAAATATGACATTATGTCCATTCAGTGTGGACACTATCTTTCGAAAAAGCAGATCACTTTTTTTATGAGCTTTGGCAGTGTGGACGCTTTCTTTTGGAAGAAGTTTTTTTGGAAGATCTCTTCTGGTAAAGCTTCTTCCGAAAGAAGCCTGCAGTCTAGATGTAGTCCAACTGATAAGCTTGAATGAGAAATTCTTATTATTGGATCCTCAGTCTATGACGTTGCACTTTGTGCTATTGAAAGTCCACCCATTTGTGGAACTCCAGTCTTCAAGGTCATCTAGT
Source organism: Pelodiscus sinensis (assembly GCF_052426305.1). NCBI lineage: Eukaryota > Metazoa > Chordata > Testudines > Trionychidae > Pelodiscus > Pelodiscus sinensis. The sequence continues at coordinate 155,919,254 of NC_143053.1, forward strand.
TCTTTAAGTATAATTTGTTGAACCTCTATCCTGACAATGTCTCCCAACATTGTAGCATCAGGAATCTGTATTGGCACACTGCTGCTTCTTGTGCCAAGCTCATTAATAAAAATATTGAATCAAATAGGACTTAAGGCCAATCCCAGAAGTCTACTAGTAACCTCCTTCAGTCCAGTAATTCACCTTTTGGCACAACCCATTGCCTTCTCCTTTTAACTAGTTCCTTATATGTATTATAATAATTGTACTAATTTGCCCTCTCCCCTAATTTAACTGGTTTCCCATGTGGTACTAAATCACATGATTTACTGAAGTCCAACTATATTAGATTGATTGCATTTCCTTTATCTAACAAATTAGTTATTTTCTCAAAGAAGAAAATCTGGTTTATCTGCCATGATCTACCTTTGTTAAACCCATGTTGCATTACATCCCCTTTCCTTCAATGAATTTAATTATTTTTTTTCCCACAATTTATTCTGAGATCAGACTAATCATAGAATCATAGGGTTGGAAGAGACCTCAGGAGGTCAGTAATGAGTTTATAACTGTCTGGATCATTTCCCTTTTTATCCCTTCTTAAATATATGTTCATTCCCTGTACAATGTGAAGAAACTGGATATTAAAAAGATATTTTTTCCTTCACAGAGATGGCCTCTTTTTGTAAATATCTTGCTCACAGGGGCACCTTGCTGGCAGCAAAAGACCTTTAACTGCATATGCAGATAATTAACACACGAAAATCAATTAAAAACTATCACCAGATTATCCTTAATGGCTCATTTAAGAAGTAAATAAACTGCAGTGATGCTGCTACAGCTATCCTAATTATTATGTACTGGTCATATTTATATTAAGGGAGCCAACTGGCACTTCAATAAATCGTTTCACTGTAATTCCAAATTCAAAGCTAGTTTTAAAATCACGCAGAGTTTGTTGATTACTTAATAATACATCATTTCCACTATCACTTTCCAACTACTGTACCTTATTAGAGGTGAATTGCCAGTAAGAAAGAGCAGGCCACTTTTTACTGAATACTAATTGAAAAAATAAAATATCCAGATGTTTCATCATATAGATGCTTCATTCTTTAAAAATAAAGATAGTCTAGTGGTTGCATCAAAAAGCTGGGTAGCAGGAGATCTGGATTTCTATGGGCGGTCTATTGTCATCAACTCAATTTTAGTTTCTCCCCATTTGTAAGTATGGATAATATTTATCCTAATTATTTGGGGATTATGAAGCCCAAAGTAATGACATATTTGCAGAAGTGAAGCTAAGAATCTCAGGAGTAAGATAAATGTACTTGTAGTCAGTAAGAATTGAGTTCAGTGATTAAATGGATTGAAGAACAGAACAATTAAAACACAATGTCTTGGACTATGCAGCACTTTAAAGACTAACAGGATGGTTTATTAGGTGATGAGCTTTCGTGGGCTAGACCCACTTCCTCAGATCAAATTGTGGAAGAAAATTTGCATGACCATATATACCAAAGGGATACAATTAAAAAAAAATGAACGCAGATAAAATTGAAAAATCAGATTTTAGAACAGAGGGGAAGTGAGGGGGGAGGTTAGTGTCTATGAGATAATGATATTAGGGGTGATAATTGGGGAAGCTATCTTTGTAATGAGTAAGATAATTAGCATCTTTGTTAAGACCCATTCATAAAGTGTCAAACTGAAGCATGCATGACAGTTCTGAGGCTTCCTTTTGTAAGGCATTAACTGATACTACAAGGGGGAAAAACTAAGTGTGGGAGTTCATTGCATTACTGTACTGGTTCTTTTGGTGAAATCAGTATTATTAATGAGATATTAGCTATTAAGGAATGGTAAGCAGAAATATGGCCACTAGATCTTGAGGTTGGGTTTTCCCATGAAGGTTCAGTCTTTGACAAAGTTCATGAATCTCTTGCCCATTTCTTTCCCAGCTACAGAAACTTGTGAATACTTTTTAGTGTGCTTTCTTTTTGCCTTGGCTTCTTCCCTGACATATGTGACAGTAGGAAACAAGGCGGTTGGAGACTCAGGGCTAGATCCTCAGCTGACACAAATGGAGGTAGACCTATTTAGATTAATAATGTTATACCAGTTTACCTCAGCAGAGGATCAGGCTTCCTGCAATTGGGCTGCATGTAATCACAAGCTCTCTCTCTGTGTGAAGTTATCTAACTGAGTTTCCTAACAGTGATAGGAATCCTTGCAAAGAACTTTGGCCCTCATCTAGCCTGTGTGTCACTTTGAGCAGGATTAGTGCATTGGAAATGCCATGCACACATTTAAGAGCTTAGTTGGACTGAAGTCTTTATGAGGCAATTGTTCAAACTTTCCTTTGAGTGTTGTGTTTTAACAAACATATTTTAATGTTACAGTACAAATTGGATCAGAACAAATGTATCCTGGCAAAACATATAAAGTAATAAGCAGTTTAGTTTTCTGTCTATCAGCCATAAATGAAGTTCTCATTCTGCTTAGATTCAGGTTTACCAATAATTGTAATGCCAAAAGGGGCCATTATGGTTATCTTATTTAATCTCCTGTGTGATACAGCCCACACAATTTCACCCAGTGAAGCTTGTTAATGTCATTCAATAAAGAATTCAGTTTTCTGTTTTGATAACTATTGTATATAAATTATAGAATTATTCAGTATAGAAAAAGGTAGCAATTGAAATCATTTATCAGATTGAAAAGGGTCTGGTAGATGCTGTGATTGAAACTGTCTGTCTTAATTGTGCCTAGTATGAATTGTAATGATAATTTTTGATTGTGTGCATTCCTGTCATTGGAGCAGTCTATGTTGATCTTTGGAAGAGGAAGTTTTGAATAATATGGAGAACCATCCTGTGGCAACGCCCAACACTGGTCCTTCATGACTGTCAAGTACCTGTTGCTTTTCTTGTTGTACAAATAGAGTAACTACGTAGTAAAGGTCTACCTGGAAATCCAAAAACCAGTCCACTGCCAAATGATGGCTACTAACTAATTGGTGGATAAAGGGATGTGATTTAATTATCTGTCTTGTAGTTATGCCTCAGTGCTCCAGTCATGGAACAATACCACATTGTGATGGGAAGTCATAAGCATATTATTAAAAAGATTGTGCCTACCCCAACAACCTTATAATTTGGCTGCACAGGAATTATTGTGAATCCCTGTGACTAGCAAATCCTAATCTTTACTCAAATAATGAACACATTTCATAAAAGTGATTCAGGCAATGGGTCAGTCCCTCAGCTGGTGTAAATTGTTATAGCTCAGTCAAAGAAGCAACACCAGTTTACACCAGCTGAGGATCTGGCCCAATATCTCCTCATTGTAGCTTGATAGGTACTAAGATGTAGAACTTTGCAACTCTTAAGCTACATGTTCAATATGAGCTAGAGGTGTGATTTCCACCCTCTCTCGCTTGTGTACACATATGTACACTAGTTGTCATTGAGCTACCATGTAGCATGGGTAGTGGCTTATCTGTGCTCAGGATGTACCTACCGCTTTCAAGTGGTTTGTCCTTTTGGACAGCTAAATGATACCATTGCTGCTCTTATACTACTGGCACTACTTAGTCTAGCATGAATACAAATAGCAGGGGTGAGCTTATGTGAGTATGTGTATACCACAAGGGGAATCACACCCTTTGCTTGTAGAATAGATATAGCTTCCCTTTTTTTCTAACCCAGCTCAGATTAATGCAATAAAAGAAGATAGCAAGTGATAGGAAGTTGGTGTGATATTATGAAAAGTGTTTGTGTTCTCAGTCCATTTCCCGTTCTCAGTCTAGTTCCTAGAGAACGCATAATCACACTATCAATAGAACATTGGCTAGGAGTCTCAACAAAGAGGACAAGGTCTGAATTACTATTTGATCCTTAGAGATAGTCCCTTCAGGTCAGAAGAACATGAAGAAGCTTGCACTGCCATTCCTTAGGCTGTTCTTTTCCTGCAGATAATTAGATGACTCCAGTCTGCAAGTCTGTCAATCCAGCAGTAAAGGTCAAATCTTCAGTCTTTTATTTAGGCAAAAGTTTCAGTAAACTCTATGATAGTTTTGTCTGAGCAAAGACTGCAGGGTTTCGTTTATGTTCATGTGTTGCAACAGCTTCAGGCAGGCTAAAAATGATCTGCAAAGAACTGCAGTGCCTTTCACAATACCAAGTTAATTCATCTTAGGTTAAGGGATGTCATGTAGTATGTGATGTGACAGCAGCATAATGGCATTAGGAGAATTCATCTTGAGAAGACACAAATTGATGGGTCAAATAAGTATTATTTCCCCTGTCGCTTTAAAGGTTTCTTGTCCCATTTCTTTTCTATTCAAGGTATGTGGGCTGCTCCTCTAAGAAATAAATGTGATCAGAATTTGAAATGTTGAATATTTTGCAGGATGATAAAGAAGGCATATTTGTTCTTGTTAATAACATGAGCGAGTCTATTCACTTATGAGTAGTGAGCTATATTGAAAGCTTGATTATATATAGACTTTTCTGTAAAACTATTCTTAACATGCACAATATTTTATAAAGAAAATACAACCAAGATATACAATACTGTGAGTCAAGTATGGGAAACCTAAGGCCTAACAGTTGGATGCAGTCCCTGGCTTGCCTGTATCTGGCCCCTGAGGCTTGGAGCTCTCCTCCCTCCCCCCTATACACCATTAGGGAGCCCGTGCTGGTGCTCTAGCCCCTCCCTTCGTCATTCCACCATGTTTCTGGAGCACACAAAATCTACTAGCCTCCCCTCCCCCCCTCCGCTAGGCTTTGGTGTGTGAAAGGAATGTGGAGATATCTTTTTCCTTCTCAGTGTTTCTTTTTCTAGACATCGCTATGTAACTGCCACACTATTATTCATTCTGGTGGTATTTTTGTTTTTGTAGTTTTATTAATTGGTATAATTTCATGGGTTCTTAAAAGTGGCCATTACAGTATCTGGACTAGGCTTTGGTGACTACATTGTGTGTTCTTATATGTTAAACAAATATTATTGCTTATAAAAACCTGGTGATTCACTTAACTGATAATCACAACTCTTTTTTATTTGCTTATTCATGAACATTCAGGTGAGTGAGTTTATTTCTAAGCTATCTCGGTGGAAAGCAGAAGCACATTCACCTTAGCAATGCTTATAGGGCCATTTTGCGAAACTCTTTTTTTATTCACTCAATAGACTCCTCCAGCAATTGCAAATGCAAGTCTCTGTCTCAGAAAGTCAAAGCCCAACACATGATTCTGCCTGTGGCATTTGTTGCTGTCTGCCAAAGTACAGTGATCATTATGAAAAAAAAATCAGCATTTGCTGAAGGATGTTACAAAACAACCACCATTCATTAGTTCCCATTTGAAATACAAAGGGAGGGGAGGAAAGGACAGAAGTTTTCTCATGCCACAGTGGTAACTATTTACAAAGGCTGAATTTTCAACAAAATTGACCAACGTCCTTCTGTCATAAGGGCTCCATTCTAGCCAAAGACTTAAGCATGTGCTTAATTTTAGACACATGAACAGTCTCATTGAAATGAAAGGGATTACTTTCATGCTTAATATTAACAGCATTGTTGAGCTGACAAGGTTGGGGTGTTGCGACATAGAAAATTTTGAAGTGTAAGGTGGGGGGCAGGGAGGGAAGATACAGACATATAAAGAACATAATTTCATACTACATTGAATAAAATCGGTCAAATAGTTAACATTGGATCCTCATATTTGTGACTAAAATCCCCATATGGATTTCACAAAAGTGTGTGTGTTTGTGTTGTGGGGGGAGGATCATATTCACTATTTATAAGTGGATATCTGATGTGCATTATTAAAAATATTCAGGCAACTGAAAGGTAAGAAAGTTGGCAATATTTGGCATTGATTTTTTTTCCTGTTTTAAAAGAAACTAGTCAACCAATCAGAGCATTAACAATATCATGTGACTTTGAAGACCAATCATATATACACAAATGCATAACAAGTTGTTGAAGTGTGAAGTTCACCATAACCATTACCTGAAAATTATTAGAAGAATAACAATTTATAGAAAGCAATGCTGATACATTAAACATTTATATGTGATATAATCTGATAAATACTGTGATGCTATCTCCCATTTGCATAGTAGAACCGATTAATTACAAGATGCCATAAATGTGTACCCAACATTTTTTATTTAAAAAATTGAAATTAATAGTATTTTGAAAACACCTTGTAGGTATATAAGAAGACACTGAATCATAATGCATGTCTAAATGAAGGGGAGTTAATGTCATTAGTTTTGCAATTCCCTGATTTGTGAGTGTTTTACTTGGCACTTGATATTATCTTAATGTAGTTTTTACTATTGAATATTTAGTTATTTTTACATTTTCAATTTTTCTCTCAGACTTTATCCTCCTTTCACTTTTTACCTCAGAATATTTTTTCTTTACTAACCCTGACTTTTTATTTGGGTTCTCATCATCCCCCCCCCCCATTTCCTCACCATCTCTTCCCTGCATTCTACTAAAACTTATTGGAGCAGAAGGAGGCTTTGACATCCTGTAAGCCTTGGGTGGGTCATGATCCAAAGCCCATAGAAATCAATTACTATACTTCTGTGGAGTTCAAACGAGCTTCAGATCAGGCCCATGATCTTCAGAGGAGAATCACAAAATAAGCAAGCAATATTAACTAATTTTGTACTTTGAACAACAGATAGACCTCAGGCTTTGTATCATTGTTATATTTTATCATAATAACTATAAAACCTATAGTTTAATTGCATAGTAGCATGACTACAATGATGTAATCAGCTACATCTAATCATTTTAGATATTATATTAAGTATGTTTAGATGAGAAGAGTGGTTGCAAGCTAAGTTGATTGCATAACAAAAATTATTTTGTTACCCAGTATTAGCTTATTCATGTAACCAAGCAAAAAAACCTTTGCATTATTATGTGGGAAAAGCTAGCTAGCTTCCAATATATTTAAATGAACTAGATTTTTTTTAGTACTGAATGTTTGTAATGATAGTATGAAAGAACATTGTGTTGACATTTCATAATCATGAAACTTGCTGAGTCATGAGACTACCTAGAAATGATTGGAAGAGTTATTTTTGGTCATTTCCAGCCTTATCTGTACCCGAGGGTATGTCTACACTAGCCCCCTAGTTCGAACTAGGATCTCTAATTCTAACTACTATTACTACCTCGTAGAACGAGGTGTACCAGTAGTTCGAATTAGAGATCCTAATTCGAACTACCTACTCCGTGCCACGTGCAGCTGCGGGCACGGAGTTCGGACTAAGGGGGATTTAAAAGTGGCGGCGCCCAGGAAGATGCAAATGAAGCCTGGGATATTTAAATCCCGGGCTTCATTTGCAACTTTGAATGCCTACATTAGCCTCCCTTGTTCGAACTAGGGTGGCTAGTGTAGACATACCCCGAGTTACTACACTGTCTTCTGTAATGATACAGCACTGAGAAGTGCACTCTCAAACTTTCATAAATCATCAAGGAGGTCACTGGCCAGAAAACGTATCTTACTTGCTATCAAGGTTCCAAGTGAACACAGACTTTGGAATGGACAGGTGGAGAATGACTGAATCATCCTAAATTTAGTATCTACGCAGCACCCTAAACTCAAAATAAGGTACACAACTTTTGCTACACACATTACGTATCTTATTTCATATATTTTGAAATAGCTTATTTTGAAATTTGACGTGGCTACATAGCACCAGATTTCAAAATAATATGCCATTTTGAGCCATCCTTTAACCCTTGTACAACAAGGCTTACTGGGATGGTGAAATAGCACATCCATTATTTCAAGAAACATTTTGAAATAACAGGCAGCTTGTGTAGATGTACCCTTCGTGACAGAGGAATTTTGAGGGACAAAATTAATATGTAGAAGGCCAAACTGGGAGTCTTTGTTTTGTCATCAGAGGGCTTGGATCAGGTCATAAGTCTGAAATAACTATTGATTTCAACAGAATTATTCCATGTTTACACCAGTGAAACTAAGTGCACAAGTTGTTCCAGTACAATGAACAATGAACATTTCAATGAGACCAACGAAGTGAGTTCATACATTTTCTTTTGGGGGAATTTTGGCATCTTTTCTGTAGCTTGTAGCCTAATAAGAGTTGAAAACAACTCACAGAAGAGAGTAAAAACATATTGCCCATAGGTGCATTGTAAAATCTAAATAATTTTGAAATGACCAATTCAAATGAGGAAGGAGTGAAGATGTGACTGTTCGGAAGTTCAGGTAAGCACCTGAAAGCCTGACATTTCATAAGAAGTGTCTCTAAGTTTTTATGTGTCTATAAATAAGCTGGAAATTTGTCAAAGATCTAATTTTTGTTTTTTAAAATGTCAGTGCTGATCGTCCAACCAAAATCTCAGTAAGAGCCTTTCTGATAGCCTAGTGGTACCTCCTTTTCCTATTCTTGGTGCAATCTGGAAATGTAGAATATAATGAAAGTGAAAAATGATGAAAATTTTAAAAAATGAACCACCTTTCTTAAACCTCAAAGCTGGCTCATGTTTTAGAGAAACACGCAGGGTGAGTCTTACGTATTTTTCCAAAATGTTCTTGTCCAGCTCTCATTCTAATTTGTGGCTTTTGTTAAAAACACACTGTAGGAATAGATGACATTATAATAAAAACTGTACTGCAAAGACATGCTCACATTTGCCTATGGATTACATTTGAACATACATACATTCTTATTAGCATATTTCTTATGTAGCATATAGGGCCTGGTTCTCCTTTCACATTAGATATACACCTTAACTCAATTGATCCCAGTGGACTTACTCTAGACTTGCCCTGAAGTAAAGGAAAGGAAAAATCACATTCAGAAACTTTGTCAGTGAATCGGTCACTTATTCTATGGTGCTCAATTTATTTTATTTGAAAAATCTGAGAGAAATATGCTGCCTTGACAAATACTGTCTTTAGCAATTTTGCAAATGGAGGCATATGATGATAGGTTTAATGAAACTGAAATGGAATAATAACCCTGAGCTGATGAATATCTTATCATTTATTAAGTGGTTATCAAAAACCAAAACTGCAGCCTTGATGTGCTGCAAATTTCTGTGCACTTTAGTGAAAGGTGGTCTCAGAACGAAATCTCAATGAGTGGCTTGGGGTAAAAAAGGATTTGCTTGGATCAAAGAGCTCTGAAGAATAGTAGGGCCAAGGGAAAGGATGATCAGTCTTTAAATCCTGACTACTTCAAGGCATGGAGGAGGGAGGGAGGAAAAAGCGTGTATGTGGTTCTCTTTTCCCATTTCTTATAATTGTGGATTTGATAACTGTGCTTTGAAATGGTGGGACAATATGGGGAGACACAGTGAACTGGAGAATGGGAAGGAAATGAAAGACATAGTCAGGAAATACATAGAAAATGTAATGAGTATAGGGGTTTTAACTATCTAATAGCTCCAGAGAATGAAATGTAGTGTAGTTGATGGACCACTGGACTGGGGCTCAGATAACCTGGTTCCTAGTAGCAGCTCGACCACTGGCCTCCTGAGTGACCTTGGTCAAATTATTCACCTCTCTGTACCTCAGTTCCTCTATCTGTATAAGGGTGTGATTCTAAACCACACACCTACTGGGTGTGGTGGGCTGTCTCATGTAGGAGCACTTAGACTACTTACAGAGGAACATGATTGTACTCTATGGCCTTAGCTGAGAGCCAGCTAGCTTTTAGCTCAAGTGGTAGTAGTTTGTGCACTGAGGTCTCAGGTTCAGTTCCACTTGTCAACGTTACACAATGCTGCTGACTTTTTTTTTGTAAAGTGCTTTGAGATCTAAAGAAAAAAAGTGTGATATCAAAGCTAGATGTTATTAGTATTACTGTTATTAGAGGAACATAAATGATTGGGTGAGTGAAAGCATACCCCAGGATGCAGCATTGGAGAAAAAAACATGGAGGGAAATCAAGTGAGATAGAACATTCCAGAAGATTGGAAATAGGGAACAGAGGGCAGAATTTGGAAGTGGAGTGGCTCTGATTATAAGTTCGGGAAGGACTTAGCATTGAGGAAAGGAGCAGACTGAGCAAATGGACAAAGAGGTTGTGTCTACACTACAAAGAAAAGTCAGAAAAAGACATGCAAATTGTGAACTGCAATTTATGTATCTTTTTATACTTTTCTTCTGAAAGAGGCTTTTCCAACATTTCGCCTTTCTACATGAAGCCAAATGTCAGAAAAAACCCTTCTTTTGGAACATCCCTTCTTCCTCCTAGGATGAGGTTTACAGGGATGCCAAAAATGCATCTGCTTTTCCGAATTTTTTTTCAGAAAAGCAGACTTGTTCCTTGGATATGTCAGAGCTTTTCCAGGATATCTCTGCTATCCCGAAAAATCTCTGTAGGCTAGATGTACCCAGAGGGAGAGAGGAAGGGAGACAAATGTAGTCAGAATGATATAGGGAAGAGAAGAAAAATACATAGGAGGGAAAACAAAAACAGAAGGACTGATAAAAAGAGACAGAAAGAATTAAAATTCAGTGAAGGAAGTAAGGGAAAACAACAACAAGAACAACAAAACCCTTAAGGTGAGTTAATTAGCTTTGGTGTGAAATAAGGAATTTAATGCAAATATTTAACAAAATTAAATGTCCTGGGTATCTTTTTTTGAAACGTGGAGTTTCCGAACAACTGTGTAGGTCAAAAGGGGATTAGGAAACATGGCCATGATTAGAAAATGGGCAGAGAGCCCAGTATTTTAGCATATAGACAAGGGAATAACATGCCCTCATTTTGTTTACAGACAAGGGTGATGTTGCATTGTTCAACACTTTTACACAATATGTGTGTGTGTATGTGAGACAGAGAGAGAGAGAGAGAGAGAGAGAGAGACAGACAGACAGACAGACAGACAGCTATATGAAAATATCTGATGATGTTTGATTTGTTAAGAACATGTCTCCATGTTTTAGTCACGATAAAACAACAGCAAAAATACATTTATGTTAAACAAGCAATCTTCTGCTTGATTATTGTTCCAATATACTTTTACATCTCAAAATGTTTCTTACAAAGCTTCTTGGAAAATGTGTGTTATGAAAAATTAGGAATCACTTTAGGGCCTGAAGATGAATAATGGGTAGATGCACAAAATGGAATATAATATAATAGCTTCCCTGCAGTTTGAAAAAATATATCTTGCAGTGCCAGCCAAAAATGCTTATGCCAACTTCGAAGCCGAGTGGCACAGTATAGTAATGTAGGATGGATTTGGAGGGACTGATGATGGTGACCTTCCTAATGATCCACAGTGTGTGTGTGTCAGTCTCTCACATTCACAGTTTTGACATTATTTATAAACAAATGAACATTTGGACAACATAAAATCCCAACCAAGCTTTGTGACTTAGACTGACTCTGTGTGACTTAGACTGTTCTAAGGGGTTCTTAGTGTTACTCAGCCCACCCCTGCATCCTCTTTGCTTCAGACCCAAGACTCTTCTCTAAGGACATTGTTGGTCTGAAGCTCCCTTTCTTTTTTGTTCCCTTCCTTTGGGGAGTTCGTCAGACTTCAAACTGCTGTTATGTTATGTTGTGTTATGTCCAGCTTCACATCCTATTTCCAGGACAGACCAAGAATCTCTTCTATATTAACTCAGTGTGGTGCATGTCAATTTCATCAGAAGATCACAATTCCTCAATAACTTTCCTGGAGACCATATATTTTAATGTGCCTGCAATCTAATGCAGCCCAGAGCTTTCTGTCACTGATGCTAGATGTTCCGACCAGCAGTCTGCTCCCTCTAGTTTTCTGACAAATGTTCCTGGTAGCTTCAGGCCTCTCCCATAAGATACGACTATCTCTAAAAAAGTGAGTAATTTAGGCTATGTTTACACTATGAGCTGGGGGCATGATTCCTCTACCTGGGTAGTCATGGTAGCTCATTGAGAGCTAGTGTGAGGATCAACAGCGCTGCAATCATGGTAGCATAGGAAGTGCTAAAAGAGGCATGGCTGAGCTCTGTCACGTACCAAATCCACCTGAAAATGGCCCCGCTGTGCCTTTGCTCATATTACCACAACTACAGTACTATCTATACTCACTCTCGCTCTCACTGAGCTACCATGAATACATGTATGTGAGAAGGGGATTCACAACTTTAGCTCGGTGAGTAGGCACAGTCTCCCAGTAAGAAAAAACACATTCAATAATTCCAATAGTTCTGATCACTGCTTTGCTGGCAAAGACTTGAGGTACGTCTACACTATGGGTGTGTCTAGACTACAGGGTTTTGTCGACAAAAGTCCACTTTTGTCGACAAAACTATACCTGCGTCCACACTGCCTTTGAGTTATGTTGACATAACGTCGACAAAACTCAGCAGTTTTGTCGACGTATATAAACCTCATTCTACAAGGAATAACACCTTTTATCAACAGAGTTCTGTTGATAGAAGGTATTATTGCACCTACACTGTCCTTTGCATCCACACTGTTATGTCGACAAAGCGGCTTGCTTTGTCGACAGAACTGGATGTAGTCTAGACGCTCTTTGTCGACAGAAGCTTTGTCGACAGTATCTGTAGACAAAACTTCTGTCGACAAAACCCTGTAGTCTAGACAGACCCTACAAGTTGACATCCATGGGTGGCCTGTATCAGCTGGCTTGGGCTTGGGCTACAACATAAGCAGTTGGTCACAGGCAAAGAATGGCATTTCCTTCTCAAAACTTTCCCATCCAGCCGGGATGGCAGGGGACACAGAGCAGCTGCTTAACCTCCAGCTGTCCAGGAAGGATCGGGCTGCAGCACAGGTCTCTGACCTCCAGGCACTCCAGCTGCTTGGGAAGGGTGGGGGCCGTGCCACCTGCTGGGATATGGGAGACTAAGGAGCCTGGGGATGTTCAGGGGCAGGGGGCAGTAACCTGGGATGGATGCCAGCCACTGCTACAAGAGCTGGGATTGGCTCTGTGGGCGGGAAGTTGTGGAGGGGTGGGACTTTGGGCAGATGGGGTTATTTTTAATTTGGGGTTTAGTGGCTAGTTTTTCATAACAGCATTTGAAAATGTTGGCCTTAGATTGTAGTTATTAGACTGTAGGAATTTCTTTGGCATGTGTACATAGCAGTTAAGCCTTTGCTTGCATTGCAGCGTAGACTTAGCTGTGGCAGAAGGTAAAGACAGCAGTTATTAATATATGGGTTCGAATTCTCCAAATCTTATTCAGTTAAGTTCCCATTGAATTTACTGGGAATTTAGCTTAAGTAATGACTGCAAGCATAAACAAATTGTGGATGAAAATTTAAGTACAAAGCAAGAACATTTTGACCAGGGTAACAATAGGATCCTTTCGTTATGTAGATGTTTATATTGTGAACTAAACTTCTCAATTTCTTTGTAATCAGATACTCACAGGAAATACATTTGAGCTCATGGTATTACTGACAAGTAGAAATATATAACAAAGCATTATTGTTTTATTTGGATTTTAGCTCTGGAAGAGGAGAATTATGGAAGGGCTTCCACTTTCATTTCCACCGAAAACTTAAAAAATCAACTTTTAATTTAATGTTAACAATTACAGTACAAGGGTACAAATCGACCAGCTGTAGATTTACAACCCATGCCCATTCTTTTAGTGAATTCATCTGAATGGGTCATGCATTTAATTGCTTTAATATCAAATTAAATATGGAACGAATGATGCATGCCTGAACACGAGTCTCTGCATTAGGTCTTCATGCCCTTGTAGGTAAGTGCGGTAGCACAATTATTCTAAGAAATCAATCTGTCTGAAATTGCACTGAGTTAGCTTTTAGCAAAGTTCTCGATACCACTTTAAACAAATGTAATGTGTTCATTGACAATAATGGATTTAGTTTTACATTTTCTTAAGCTTCTCTTCAGGCAACTGCCTGACAATTTAATAATCATGGGATATTATTTCATGTGATCCATTTATATTTTTAGCACCAGCATTTTAATGACAGTCTTTTGTTATTTTCCCTTGAAAAGCTTGCCTGGAAAATCTGTCAGGTAATGTTTGTTCTATTTCATATTGGTTTTTTTTTTTCTGTCTTTTGCTATCCAGATTAATTAAAAAAAATATATAGGCTTTAAAAAAATCTTTCAATACAAACAAATATATTTATAAATTTACTCCACAATTTTGGAGTAAACTAAGGGTGTGTCTACCCAGCACCCTAAGCTCGAAATAAGATTACTTGTCTACACAGCACCAAATTTTGAAATGACATGCTATTTCAAGACATCCCTTAATCCTAGTGAAAGAAGGGTTACAGAGATGCCAGAATAGTGCACCCGTTATTTTGAAAAATATTTCTAAATAACAGGTGCGTTTCAAAGATATGGAGTAGCTATTATCGGGATACCTCCAGTATCCTAAATAGCCCAGCTGTCTAGACATACCCTAAGTGACTTCTTCATCATAAAGAATCACAGGAACAAACTTTGATTTGTTGTATTAGCACTATTTAAAGAGAGAGAATAGTAGATTTTTTTTCACCACTACAATTCATTTAGTTGGTTTGTTATCAACCAAGACATGGTCATCCTAACGCATGGACATTTTCTCCTTTGTTCAGAATTAATTATTGTATATAAATTAAGGAAGAGTATTCAGTTAAATGTTTGAGTAAGATGCTGCTTTCAGAATAAATACTTCATATAATTACATATGCCGTAGTGCTGGAGAACATGGATACCAGCTGATTAGGTTAAGGCCTCTGGTGAATAGCATTAGTGTGATTCAACAAGAGATTTGCATGAGGATGCTGGACAAAGGCTAGATTCTCTGTATTGTACACACAGTCCTGCCTTGAAGATGTGAAAACTATCCCTGCTGAGAGTAACAATTCTGAGCCACTAAAGAAGCACATTTTCAGTGCATTGCATGGAGGTTTAAGCTCTGCAAATCTCATTAGTGTTAATGAAAGTAGTGCATCTAAATCCCTGTGCATTTTCCTAAAACTGTATCCAACTCTCTGTTATCTTAACACAGGAAGCAATAAGAAAAGAACATCTGTGAATGCTTTAAAATGTCAATCAACTGCCTCCGTGTTGTTAAATCAGACTATTTGAGCTGTGCCCTCTGCAAGTATGTGTGGTTTCCCCAAACATTTTCAGGTGAATACACAAACCATCAACCTTGTAGAGTGTCTTCTGCATTAAAACACGTGTCAGAGATATGACGGCATGCTTTGAATTCTACAGGGAGACAAAAGAAAATGTCATGGGGCTGAACAGAGAACAGATGCAAATACAGGTAGGACATTCTATGGAGAATAGATGAAGTCAAAGCTGAAGTTGTGTTAAGTAATCCATAAAATGTATTTTCAATAATAAAGTCTTCGGGACACTTTGTGTACAGGTTGGACTTCCCTGGCCTGGCACCCTCAGGACCTGGCAGGACCAAGATGAGGAATTTTGCTGGACTAGGGGAGGTCATTTCTGGCCTCGCTGCTGCCAGCCCTGCCCTTCCACACCACTGGGCTTCCCAGCTCCCCTGTGCAGCCCTGCTGGGTTGCACGCTGGCCTTCTCGACTTCCCCCATCTGACCAACCTAGCTGAGCTGCATGCTGGCTCCCAGCTCTCTCCTCATCCCAGTTGAGTAGCGCACTGGACTTCCTAGCTCCTTTCCCCCCTCTCTCCACCATGCAGCCCAAATGGGCCACGTGCTAGGCTCCCACCTCCACCCTCATCCTGCATCGCACCAGGCTCTGCATCGCTCCAGGTCCTTGCACCCCTTTGCAGCACCTTGGGACTCTTTGATCCTATTGGCAGAGCAGAGAGTGCTAGTTTATAGAGGTGCAACCTGTATATATACCCAGACCCAGCTTTAAAATGTATTTACTAGCTTGAAACCTGTATTTTTTTTAAAAAAAAAATTCTCATTTCCACTGTAGTCTCTTTACATTTCAAGAGAATCAGACCCTCTGTATTCAATGCTCATCCATTCTCCACTTGCACAGGCTGGCTAGACTCTCTATGCAACATAGATGAAATCACAGCTTTATGTTCTCCCTCTCCTTCAACTTGTTGTACCCTAATTCTGTAGTGCTTCCTCCGCAACACCTCTATAATCTATCTCCTTTTTCCTGTGAAACACTCACCCTGGCTCTTCTCTCCCATTTCTTGACAGCTGCAAAATTCTTCTCTAACCACCTTCATGACACACCCATTGTTCCTCTCTGATCCCCTGAGCCTCATTTCTCACACAAAAGTTACCCCTTTGCCAAGCTGTAGCCAATGTCTGGGTAAGAGAAAATAGTGATGTGGAATATGCTAAGCGTGACTTGGTTTATTTACCTGTAGATACCATTTAGGAAAGAGAGGTGATCACAAACATCATGCAGACCCATCCTTTCTTTCAAGAATCGCAGTATAACACTAGTGCATAGTTTCTAGAGAGCAACTCTTCCTTATGTGAGAACTCAAGGCATACCACAAACTCTGCGGTTGATAGGACCACAGCTTCCATATCAAACTTTTTCATAAAAAATGAACTCCACAGCAGCATGTCTTCTCAAGACTGACCACTTGCTCTCATGCTAAAAAAATAACTTGGAAGGCTCAGGTGGAACCAGCTGTAAAAATCATCTTTTCCTGTTGATCTAACTGCATCAGTTCCCTTTTGATCCTTTCCATTACTTAAACCTCACACACCAAACCAAAATGCAAACACTGTGACCTTTCATTTAAGGCTCTGAATCATGACATCTCCATGTATTAATCTGACTGAGTCTTTTGTCATGTTGCTCCCACACTGCTCTGCTAATGAAGCAGGTCTGGAGACCCCAATCCTCTCACAATTGCCTCTGTACTTTTTGTCATCTTGGTTCCTACCCAGGGAGTTCCCTTTTTGCCCATCCAGTTCTTTCCCTTAATCCAAATCCCACCTTAAAATCCACTTCTATCATAAAATTGACAATGGAGACATCTAAAAATAGAGTGCACTTACTCAAAAGATAGAAAATAATCTGTTTTGCACACATTTGCTGTTATACCACCTATCTCTTTTCCGCTGCTTCCATGTCACCATTCTCTAACTCCTTTGTTCTTGATCACATAGTGCTAGATTTACTAGGGGACTTTCAGTGAGCTGCCGTTTAATGGAATTCACAGCCCCAAATTAAGTGCCAGGGTTCCTCATCAATACCAGGAGACACTTGGGCACTTAAAAAGATGATTCACAGAGGCCAGAACACTGAGGGTGTGTCTAGACTACAGGGTTTTATCGACAAAAGTGGACTTTGTCAACAAAACTATACCTGCGTCTACACTGCTGCTGAGTTCTGTCGACATAACATCGACAGAACTCAGCAATTTTGTCAATGGCTGTAAACCTCATTCTACAAGGAATAACGCCTTTTGTCAACAGAGTTCTGTTGACAGAGGCATTATTGCATCTACACTGTCCTCTGCATCTACACTGTCATGTCGACAAAATGACTTGCTTTGTCAACAGAACTGGATGTAGTCTAGACGCTCTTTGTTGACGGAAGCTTTGTCGACAGTATCTGCTGACAAAACTTCTGTCAACAAAAGCCTATAGCCTAGACATACCCTGAGTGAGGAGCTGCCTAAGGGTATGTCTACACTACCCTGCTAGTTCAAACTAGCGGGGTAATGTAGGCATACCGCACTTGCAAATGAAGCCCGGGATTTGAATTTCCCGGGCTTCATTTGCATAAACTGGGCGCCGCCATTTTTAAATCCCTGCTCGTTCGAACCCCGTGCCGCGCGACTACACGCGGCACGAACTAGGTAGTTCGGACTAGGCTTCCTAGTCCGAACTACCATTACTCCTCATTCGAACGAGCAGGGATTTAAAAATGGCGGCGCCCAGTTTATGCAAATGAAGCCCGGGAAATTCAAATCCCGGGCTTCATTTGCAAGTGCGGTATGCCTACATTACCCTTCTAGTTCGAACTAGGAGGGTAGTGTAGACATACCCTAACTGAGCCAATATAAAATGCTAAGGAAAGGGGTATGTCTGAAGTCCTGCTCCTCAAAGGGAGTTAGATGTATATAAGTATATGCCCCAAACACAGGCAAGAACCCTGAAGTCAAATACCTAAACCAGGTTAGTTGTTTTTTTCTTGGAAAAATCAAGGGATTGAAATGTATGAGCCTTGGGGACTTTAATAATGACATTTAAGCATCTCATAGTTAGGCAAGATGAGTCATGATTTTGTGCCTAAATATTGAGCTTACCTAGAGTGGTACATGTGTAAACCTCTTTGTGAATCTATACTTAGATTGTAATTTTGGGGGGGACAAAGATTGTGGCCAAAATTTTTACACCGGGGTTCCTGAAGTTAGATACAGTACAAGTGCATAATTCTGTAAGCAGAAGAAAGAGAGGCATGCAAGACTGGACCAAAATGTTTCCTATGTTAAGGGTACATAGAAAAAAACATTATTTGAGTCAATGAGAAAACAGTGATAGATGTTCAAGAGCTAATGTCTTTTTATTTTTTAATTTGTATGACCACATTCAAATGAGTGCACTAAAATAATTACACACAGATTGCAAGCATACAAAGTATTGCAAGAACAAGCACATGAAATCTTCAAAGAACAGAAATAAATTACTTTCAAAGAGCTACACAGAGGCCAAATAAACTCTCTCTTTGAAGGTAATTTTTTGTTAGTCAAGGCAAAGTGAGAGAGCCTCACTTGCAGAAACATAAGGACATAACAATGGCCATACTGGGTCAGACCAAAGGTCCATCTAGCCCACTATGTTGTCTTCCAACAGTGGCTAATGCCAGATGCCCCAGAGGGAGTGAACAGAACAGATTATCATCAATTGATCCCTCTCTAGTTATCTATTTCCAGCTTGTCACAAATAGAGGCTAGGAACACCATTCCTACCCACCCTGGCTAATAGCCAGTGATTGACCTATACTCCATTAATTTATTTAGTTCTTTTTTGAACGCTGTTACAGTCCTGGCCTTCACAATTTCCTCTGGCAAGAAGTTCCACAGGTTGAGTGTACACTGAGTGAAGAAAAACTTCCTTTTGCTTGTTTTAAATCTGCTGCTCATTAATTTCATTTGGTGACCCCTACTTCTTATGTTATGAGAGAACAGGGGACAATGAATAGGGGATGAACAGGACACTTGTGCTCTACTGACAGCTTACTAAGTGCTCTTTAAATTAACCTCCCCATATTAATATAACTGCAATAATCTAATACTCTTTAAAAAACTAGTTCCATTTTAACTTCTTAGTGCTAGAGCATGGAATGTTTCAATTCTGAACAGTAGGAAAAGAATGCAAAGATTTGAATATGGATGTTGATGAAGTGCAAAATTTAATTCAGTTTACTGTTAAAGCTTGTATACTAGGATTAGTAAAGTGCCCATTCATAACTGAAAAATAAATAATTTACTTCTAGAGCTAGTAGCACTGTTCCAATCTCTCAGCTCATTAGCACTGAAGAGGGTTTATGCCAGAGGTGGGGAATCTTTTTGGGGACGGGGGATGCTGACCCATAGAAAAATTAGTCAGGCCCAAGTTTGTAGATTTTTTGTGCTCCAACCCCACAGAGAAACAGTGTGGCTGCGTCTAGACTGGCAAGATTTTGCACAAAAGAGGTCGCTTTTGCGCAAAATCTTGCTGCCTGTCTACACTGGCCGCGAGTATTTACGCAAGAACACTGACTTTGTACTGTACAAAATCAGTGGTTCTTACGCAAATACTCTGATGCTTCCGCTCAGGAATAAGCCCTCTTGCGCAAGTATTCTTGTGCAAGAGGGTCAGTGTAGACAGCCAAGTTAATTTCTTGCACAAGAAAGCCCGATGGCTAAAATGGCCATCGGAGCTTTCTTGCGCAAGAGAGCGTCTACACTGGCACGGATGCTTTTGAGCAAAAGATGTCTTTTGCGCAAAAGCATCCGTGCCAGTATAGACGCTCTCTTGTGCAAATATTTTTAACAGAAAAACTTTTCCATTAAAAGTATTTGTGCAAAATCATGTCAGTCTAGATGCAGCCACTGTGTGTGTGTGTGTGGGGGGGGGGGGGGTGGTGTGAGGACTGAGGGGGAGCCACAAGCCTGAGGGGCTGGATCTAGTTATGCCTTAACTTCCCCACCCCTTGTTTATGCTGATGGCTCACATTATTTGCCCTGTATCTAAGCAGAGCTAATAGGGTTTTTTTGGGTTTTTTTTGTGGATTTGTTGTTCAGTCATGTTCTCTCCACCAGGGCATTTCCTTGAATGTATCAGGATGCAATATGCTCAAAATCATGGTGTGCATTTAAAGCATGGAAAGCAGAGATGACAAAATGTAGTGCATCTCATTTCCTCTGTAATACTTCACATTTCACTAGACTTTGGATAGTCCATTTTTCACTAGACCCAAAGGTCAATAGATCATAGGAAAGGCCAACATTTTCATGATTTTATCCTTTTTTTTTCTGTGACCTGTTGACCTATGGGTCTAGTGAGACGAGGAATATCAACAAATAATATAAAGACTTCTTGTACTAATTACTCCCTTTGCTTCCCAGGTTACATGGGAGTAGACAACACTCATTTATGTGGCTGGGCACCTTAAACACCTTAGATTAGAGTTAATGCACCTTTACTTAACAACACAGAGATGAATTAAAAGGTCATAACCACTCTAAATAAGTTGGGGGCACTTCAACACATCAATTAACAAGTGCAATTGACAGTGACAGTGGTAAATAAAACTTAACAAACTGGCATTTTTATCACCACTACTTATCCTACCCATGAATGTTCAACTCCTCTTAATTTCAGCATTCTAGAGGTTTGCATGGGGATACTAGAAGATCTTGAAATCAGGGGCAGTACTCTGTTGATCCAGCAAAGTTGTCCAGCCAAGGAAACGAGGGGTAGAGAGATTCTAATTTGGGATTGTTCCAAACCACAGAACCCTTCTAAACATTGGTAGTGTTATGATCACAGGTCAGAAATCCTGGTTATATGATACAATAAATTCTCAGACTAAAGGAAATCCGTGAAAGGCTCCTTGCTGTCCCCCTTCCTTTGAAAGCACTTTCCTTAACAGAAAGAATATGAAAAAAACTTTTAAAACAACAAGTAGTCTAGTAGCATCTTAAAGACTAACAAAACATGTAGATGGTATCACGAGCTTTTGTGTGCACAACCCACTTTACTCTCACTGCCTTGACTACATGCCATTCTCAGTCAGCTCTAGACACTGCTATGGTTGCTGCCCTGGCTCCACTGAAGCCTAGCAATAGCCTCCTTGGCTACATGTTTGGTCAGATTATCAGCAACAGCTACTGGCTTTCTGGCTGTAGTTTAGCTGCAGCGGCTGGCTTGGACAGGGTTCTGAGAAGCGTGACCACGGGACCAGTAATAGAGTCTCAGCTCCCCACAGAAGGGAGTTCACCTTCACAAAGTCAGTTCACATTACTACAAGTGAAGCAGGGATTTAAATAACCCACGCTTCATTTGAATAGAAATGGCTGCTGCTTTTTGCTGCCACATCACTTTGCAAAGTGCCACATCGGCAAAAAGCGGCAGCCATTTCTATTCAAATGAAGAGCGGGATATTTAAATCCCTGCTTCATGTGCAATAGCGATGTGCCTAATCTACATCCCTCTGTCGGCAGAGGGGTATAGTTTAGACACACCCTAAGACTACCTAAAGGACTAAACTGTATTCGACAACTCCTGTGCATCAGAAATTCTCGACATGTTTAAACCAGGAAAGCATGGAAAGAGCAACAATTTTAGTGAATAATGTAGTGTTAGATAAAAAGATATGCTGATATGTTGTTTGACACAACCCAAACTAAATCCATAACCTATTATACTTTAGGATAGCTTAAATGAAGTAATTTTCAACTTACATATTCTAGTTGGTTACCAAGTCTCTGAGGGTATGTCTACACTAGCCCCCTAGTTCGAACTAGGGTGGATAATGTAGGCATTTGAACTTGCAAATGAAGCCCGGGATTTAAATATCCCGGGCTTTATTTGCATGTTCCTGGGCGGGTGCCGTTTTAAAATCCTCTCGTTGCTGGAGGAGTAACAGTTCATCCGAACTAAGGACTTAGTTCGGATTAACTTCTGACTGCCGTGTGTAGCCGTGGGCAGTCAATTGGAACTAAGGGGATTTAAAAATGGTGCCTGCTCGGGAACATGCAAATGAAGCCCAGGATATTTAAATCTCGGGCTTCATTTGCAAGTTCGAATGCCTACATTAGCCACCCTAGTTCGAACTAGGGGGCTAGTGTAGACATACCCTGATAGTGCCAAGACTAACACAAGGGTGTAACTCTGTGTGTTGATATATTCTTTGAAGTCAGTGAAACTACTTATGTGCTGTTATGCATATACTTACGTCTTCGCAGGATTGGATAAATCCTGCTATTATTGAAGTCAGTGAATTCCAGTGAGTTCAGTTGGGCCAGGATTTCTCTTTTAATGAGCCAGGAATTTTGTGGTTAAATGTTTTTTCCCCCATTGGAAAATGCACATTTTTTGAAAGAAAATCTTTCTACAGAAACATTGATTTTAACAAAACTTTTAACCATGTTTACTATAGAGAATAACATTGAGATAAAATATACACAATTCACTTGAGCATTTATTCAAATACTTTAACATACTAATTCATGTGTTGATTATTGATCAATATATTTATGGAGCTACAGATGACATTATTTGCATCAGCAACCTAATTTATTATGATTAATTATCATCAATAATGCTGATCACGTGAACTGATAATGAGGCATTTTAAGTGTTCCTGAATTAGATCCACTTTATAGACCTATCAAATTGTCAAATGTCTCACATAAAGAAGTAGACAAACATATGAGAGGATACCTTTTACCATTTGTAACACTTGATGGTTTTATATTAAAGTTTTAGGATGATAAAAAGAAAAAATAGAAAACTGTAACTTGCCAAGCACCTGATGTATAGCAGCACAAATACCTGTGTTTTATAAACATTACTATATCTTCTGTTTCTTCATCTATTATGATCTAGTTTACTTGTTATCACTAATATGAAAGAACATGGCTGAAGTACACGATAAGCTTTCAGGAAACAAAAAAGTGAGGCAACATAACTTGTAGCTCCTTTCTCCATGATTACCTTTTTAAGTGTCCTCTTAAGCTACTGCATGAATGTAAAATCAGATTTATTGTGTGCAGATTGGCCATCAGTACTGATGGTCACTCTGTTACTACAAAAACTTCTATGAGAAATTTAAAAAAGCTATTCAGACATTCCCATGATCAACTCTGAAATCAAGAATGTCAAAGTGGAATACAGTATCTGAAAAGTCCAGTTATGAGGGAAGGCCTGCTGGGCTCTACCAGCCTTCAACAAGTATGAAAAGGTAACACAAACTACACTGGAACTTGAATAGATCTCAAATAAAGAGAACCCATCTTGGATACAGATAGAACAGACACTTGCAAACTCAAGCTCATTATATAATTTGTGCTGGACTTGTATTCCAAAATTCTAACACCCTTAAATATCAACAACTACTCCAAAGTCACTTTCCACATATCTGATCTTCCTAGTTATCCGCACAGTGAGGACAACTTGTGGATTTGGAATTTCTGTTCAACTGAAAATATCACGTTTCTGATTTTTTTCATTTGAAATTAGGAAAAAAAAGTCAGAAATGAAACATTTTCCACAGAATGGAATTTAAAAAAAATCTCAGCAGGGGAACTGACTGGGCAACCAGCAGTCTTGGATCCCTGGGGTCTGAGTAACTAGCCAGGCAGGCCACTGGGGATCTGGGAAGTAGGGTAGTCCATCCACCAAACCTCCTGTTTTTCATCAAAACGTCTGACGGAATCAACACATTCCCCATGGAATACGTGTCTTATGTCAAATCAGCTGTATTCACATCTGCTTATTGTAATGATTCCATTGTAGAAACTGCTGAGAGCTATTGGTATTTGTATGATTTAGGAGAGAAGAAATTAGTTGCAGTGTAATATTCTGAGAAATCTTGGCATGTTTGTTTAAGATCTTTTGATGTTCATGCTAGTTTTAATCCAAACATGTATCGATGGAGAAAGGCTGATCAGAGTTAGTATATGGCAAATGAAGATCTGAGGTGAAGTTAGCAAATCAGGAAATTGAAAGATACTCAGGCTGTTCCATTGCTCTCATTTATTAGATGAAGAGAGGGGCAACAAAATACAGTGCAACATTGACACAGCCTGAAAATTCTTAATTTCCTTTGTGATAACTGTGCTAATGAAAATATATTGCAGAGGACCCAAAACATCTGGAAATATTACCCTAGAGATGTAGGCAAGATAAATTCTGGCCTAGTTCAAGGAATGCATACAACTTATTGGAACATCAGATGTGAGTGTGTGTGTGTGGGGGGGGGGGGGGGGGGGGGAATATTTCCCCAGTGAGTTCCAAACATGTCAGAAAATGTCTTCCGCTTGGAAGTGAGAAGTTTGCTGTTGAGAACTGACAAATCTCCATGTTATCCAAATGACTTGCCTAGTACCCAGCATGTACTCAAAGTGAATCTTCACTGCTGCTGGTGGCATGGCTTCAGGCAAAATAAGTCTTCTTAACATAGTGAATGCCTCATTGATTTAAAAGATTAATCTGGAAACCTTCCCAGATTATACATCTGTCTGTGTAATTTACACCTTAGAGGCCAAAAGAGCAAGTTTTTGAATGTTTCGTTGTCTGTTTTTCCTTGCTATCCATAACAGCTGGGAGTAATCTTGACATGCCATACCTCTCCCCAAACAGTTTGGCGGATGGCTTGCTAGCAGTTACACACAAGATACAATAGCTGTAAACTAACCATGCACAGATGATCTCTGTGTGCCACTAATGACCCATCTGCAGAACCAGTTGTTTGATTTAGTGTGGATTGGCAGGGGATCCATTGGATAGAGAAAGGCTATAACTTGTATTTAGCAATAATTTATTTCTGTTTGCACTCTGTTTTCCCCTCTTTTTATTTAACTTTTTAATTTTTTCTCTTCCATGCTGTCAGTGCACAGACAACCACCATGCTTTTTGCTTAGATCATTTTCAAGTATCCTCAGGATATCAATCAAGTTTTCTGATTAAGCTGTGGATAGTGACATGGTAAATATGAACATGTGGATGGTTCATGCAGCCTGCTTCTATACTCCAGCTGGGTGTTTTCACCTGATAAAAGACTGGATTGTGCATGGCCCATCCAGTTCCTGCCTGTAAATCAGAATAAAGCTGACTCTTCATAAAGCCAGTTTTCATTCACTTCATCTGTAGGCCTTAATGCAGTTCTTTATGATGGCATGAAGTTGGTGATGCAATGTGCATTTCTCTTTATGATACAAGGGATGTTCTTTGCATCTCCCACAGATATGGACAGTTTCATGGAAGGCCAGTTCTGGGACTCTCCCCCATGCTTCTCCACTAGGGGCCTCTGTTTTCCTTCTGTGTTCCTTTCCTCCCCCACCTCTCCCTTCCCATGCCCTACATTCCCACCTTCCCTCTCCCCTTCAGAGCAAACAATAAAGCCTTCTTTTTGAAAAAAAGGACTCTTTATTGAGGGAATATACAACAGAGGAGGTACTGGGGAAAGAACCTGGAATGGGGGAATGGGAGAAGGGCTCAGGGATGGCACCTGCCTCCAGGTCTTTAGGAGGCTTTGGCTGCCCGAGAGGTCCTACTGCCCCGTTTTCTGGGGTCCCAGAGGCCTCTGGTGAGGATAGGATGGGAAGTTGGGGGAGAAGGGGATAGGGAGACTGGGGAAAGAACCTGGAATAGGGGAGAGGAGAGGGGGGATCAGGGATGGGGCTGAGACTGCTGCCTGCCTCTGGATGGTCAGGAGGCTTTGGCTGCCTGTGAGGTTCCATTGTTCCTTGTTCTGGGGGCTGAGTGGTCTGTGGGGAGGCTAGGAGGACCAAACATGGGAAGTGGGATAGGGAGGTGGCTGGTGGCCTGCTTCATGCACAACGCCATGTGTTCCATCACTGGAACCAGACATGGGAAGTGGGAGAGGGAGGTGGCTGGTGGCCTGCTTCATGCACAATGCCATGTGTTCCATCACTGTTTTGCTGGTGTGCCAGCTAGTCCCAGGTGGCTTTCTTCTGCTCCAGCCCAGTGCTCCTCCTGGTTTCTGGCACATTCCTGGCACTCTTCCTCAAGTTCCTGCATGAGCACCTGCAGGCAGGCCATCTGCTCCTGCAAATCCCACAGAGATGGGTTGATGGCATGGGAAGTGGGGGATGCACCAAGCTTTCAGCTGACCATGTTGTGAAGAAAGGTGACAAGGGCAGTCATCCCAGGAGACACTGTGAATGAAGCCTAGCTCTAATCTCTGAGCTGACACCAAAGGTCTCAGTTCAGAAGATGGCGATGTGTTTCGAGCAAGACCAGCAGAGGCACAGATGTCCCAGGGAGCATTGCAATGCCCCTAGTCTGTGGAGAAGCAGGAATTGGAATGTGCCAGCCAGCCAAAGATCCTGCGGGAGGAGGGGTGTAGGGTAGGTTGTCTTCCTTCCATGTCCCGCATAAATTGGGTCCGGCACTGGCAGCATCCCACAGAGAGAGAACTTCTAACCCTTCCTACTGAAGAAAGAAGGGGATTGTTGGGGGAGGTGTGTGAGAGTGGCAGATGCCGCTTGCCGGAGAAAATGCCACTGCGTTCCCTCCTCTTCCTCCCCCCAGCAAGTTCCCATGCATGAGATCAGTCTCTTCCACATCTCTGTGCTTGACCAAGATCAGATGCTGCCTGAGTGCAAGCATCACCCTGTGTCATGTGCAGCACTTCTGTGTGTTTTCATGATCCTTCCTTAGTGGTGGCTTGTCGTGGGAAGGTGTCTCATCACGGAGGCTGGAGTGAGGCAGGCCTGTCCATGAACCTTGTGAGAAGGAGAGAGGGGTTCCTGTGTAAGAGCATCTTGGGGCTGAGTGCTCCAGATTGGCACTCCATCTCCATACATTTGAACATGCTGTTGCGTGCTCTACAGGCTGAGCAAGGAGCACACAGCCCCTCATAGTCCATCGCCTGCCCCCATGTGTTTATAGGGAAAGTTATAGCTCTCAACCTAAGTGCCCTCTCTGGGTTCTTCTGAAACCTAGGAGACATATTGAGAGGATAGACCAGCTCCAGAGTGAGGAGCAGCTCCTGGCTGGTTGGCATGGTTGCCTGGCTAGACTCCCCCTGAACCTCTTCCACTCACCCTCCGCCATCCTACAGGCTGATGCTGGGTGTGTCCTGGCTTGACTTGATGATGAAGGTGGGGGTCATGACCAGCTCAGCCCCCTCCCCCAGGATGGCTTCCAGCTGGTCATAGTACCAGTAGGTGTGTGGTGCTGCCCCAGAGCATCTGCTCTGCTCCCTAGCCTCATGGTAGGCATGTTGGAGCTCTTTAATCTTCATTTGGCACTGGTCCAGGTTCTGAGTGTGCCCTTTGTTTGCCAGGCTGGAGGCGATCTGTCCATAGATTTTGATATTCCTTTTCCTTGTGCAGAGATCCTGGAGGTTGGTCTCCTTCCCCTAGACCTCAGTGAAGTCCAGGGTCTCCACACCAGTCCAGGCCAGAGCTCTCCTGTGGTCCTGGGCAGTGGCAGCTGAGGGAGCAGTAAGAGTGCTGGCAACCACAGGAAGGTCTGAGGGAGCACTGGGGTTGTTCATGCCTGCTTCGGATGGTGTATCACACAGGGCTTTCAAAACTGGCCTCATGTGAGAAGCCCTTCTCTTGTTCCCAGGATGTTTAAGCTGTGCAAGAGGAGGGGAGCAGTGGGGTTGCTAGGTGTGGCCAGAGTGGTTAGAGCTGCAATTGCAAGAAGTCTCTGGAGGCCAATTATTTCAAAATAGCAGCACTGGAGCATCCAAACCACCGCTATTTTGAAATAACTATTTTGAAATTAGCGTTATTCCCTGAGAAAAGCAGGAGTACAGATTTCAAAATAAGTGACCTGTTATTTTGAAATAACAGGTTTGGTAGTATGGATGCCCTGCTTATAAATTCGACCTAAGGGGGGTTACTTTGAAATAACGCCCTAGTGTAGATCAGGGCCTACAGGGCTTATGCCTTAATTGATAGTAGTCCGTTCCTATGTAGTTCCTATGAATTATTGGAAGATGCTTCTATACTATGGGAGTGAAGGTGCTTTAAAAACTTAGACTAACTGTTGGAGAAGGGTATAATTAACACAAAGAAGTTTCTTATTCAATTATGGCAGATTATTCAGTTGATGTTGATTATCATCACTGAACTTTGTCAAACGTGTGTAATTGCAATCCTAATAATAACATAAAAGTTTATAATGGAATCTTTTTATAAGTTTTCTTCCACATTTACCTCTTGAGAATGGAATTGGTTTTATTTGCTCTGTATTGCTGACTATCATGCAGTGAGTTCTCACTGCATGCACTCAGTACTCAATTTCATTTAATTGAGCACAACAACTGTCCTACAGTGCGAACACAGGTGCTAAACATATGGCAGTCTGCCACTAATGAGAGGAAACATTTCTGTTAATAGAGAGATTTTCCAATATGTTGCCCAACTTACCTGATTTGTTTTGACTTAGATTGCAAAGTTTATTTTGCAGCCTGTTAATAAAAACCACAGTCTTGCATCTTCTTGCCCTGTTTCATGCTCTGCTTGACTCCTTTTGGGATGCCACTCCCTCAAAAAGGCCAAAGGCTGACCATGGAACTGCCACTTAAATACACAGGCCTGAATTCCAAGGGGCTTTAAAGTGGATGTGAATTGAATTTACAGAGCAGTGAAAAGGGCTCATGGATCAATTCATAATTATGACAAGATCAGATACCAGTAATCACAATCTGTGCAGCATTCCATAAAGCATAGTAATGTTACTGTGCCCTTGCATCTGCGTTTGTTGTCGTCATGCCCTTTTGTTTCTGGAGCTCAGCCATTATAACAAAGCAGAGGTTTGATCTTGAAGTCCCTGTGCAACCAAAATGACCTTTTAAATCATGGAGAATTCTGGATGTATAGGGAATGCAAGTCACCCAGAATCGTTAGTTCTTGTTAACTTCAAACAGAGAAAAGGATATTCATTGCAGAACCCGAGGCCCCAATCCCACCAACATATCTGCATGTTCCTAACTTTAACAGTGACTCCAACTGTCTGTAGGATTAAGGACCTGACCCAAAGCCCATTGACGTCAACAGAGAAGATCTGATTCACTTTTAGGGGAACAGGTCCTATGTTTGTAAGCCTGATGATAATTCCGTAAACTTTCAGTTGCAATGCTTTCTCAAAACTGCGGCTGCTTCCTGATTCCAGGCCTGTACTTGAATTACCAACGTCTTATAAGTTATTGCCAAATGTTAAATTTTTTAAAGCTTGTTCTGTCATCAATAAATGATCTAGTCCCTTATAGAAAATAAATTGCTTCCAGATTAAACATGTCTGTCCTGAGTAAATTGTGCTTCAGCCCATAGTTATGAAAATATATCTGGCCTTAAGTACTAGTAGTTTTTTTCAGTACACAGTCAACAAAAAGGAACACTGAAAATGATAGCCATAAAAATAATCATTCCTACTAAAATGGCATGTGACAGTATTTTCAATTGTAATTGATTTACTCATGTGGGAAACGAAAGAATACTGGGAATGCACTTATTGCCCCTTAACTGTACTAGAACAAAACACACATTTATATCCATGGCTCATTTTTGCAGATATGGATGTGGATACAAATTTTGTGTTTAGAACTCTGCAACTTTGCAGACATCTGCTTTATATCTGTGGGTACCTGTGCCTGCAGATGTGGAAATCTGCATCTCATTTACGGATGTGGATGTGGATACAAAATTATGTATCCACATATTGCTCTAGCTAGAAATACTATTAAAAAGACTGTTTCAGCTACATAGCAGAACCCTCAATAAGAGTGACTTGACATTCCAAACATAGTTGTGGATGAATAGTTGCATTTGGCCAAGAAGAAACATAAATAACTGCCGGAGAATTATGGTTTGGAGAGAAGATTGTGCATAATAAAAGAGAAAGCATCTGAGAGGTGATGATAGAAATTATTTCAAATGTTTTCTTAGAAGATACCAAATTGCATCACCAGGAACTGAAATTAAAGCAAATAGTGATAATTTATTCACCTTAGTAGAATTTGAGAGTCAGTAAAGATCAGCTTTTGTGAGGTTCCATGGCCTTTCATTTCCCTGAAATTGAGGAATGTCACTTGATTAGGTTCTAAGGCTCATTTTGTTCCCACGACTTGAATGTTGTTGCAAAAGACACATCAAAATAAAAATTCATAAAACAGAGGTTATAGAACAACGTATTTGCCTTAAAAGGAGGAATCCTATGGAGCCTTAAAATTCCTGCTTGAATATTTGTGACCCTATTTTTGAGCCCACTGTATCACACATTGGGTCACTGGCAAGTTGAAATGTGTGCCTTTATATCCATAATACTGTATCTTGCAGGTGTTGCTTAGCATCTTCCATAATAGGGTCCAAAACTAGAAAGCTAATATAAGAACATGTTGATCAGTTACTATACTCCCAGTTCTGATTGTTTTCCCATAAATAGGGAAAAACAATGAGAAGTTGAAAAATATAGGAATTGTCATTTGTGTTCAAGCCAATGACCCATCAAGTCTGTTACATAGCTAATCCTAGATGCCCGAGAGGAAGGTGTGGATCATTAAATGATATGTCTAGACCTTCAGGCAGATCAAATAGTAGATGTCCTAGAATGTCTAGCCTATAGTTCTTGTTAAGGTATCTGCAGTACATTTAGGAGTAGTCAAAGCACAATTAATTGCAGCTGGTTTCCAGTGCAGCTAGGAAGATTAAAATAGCTTTGAACTGGGGAATGCAAAACCAACAGTGAGTCAAGGGAAGGATTCTTTTTCCTCCCTGATGTAGCTCTGGTTATTGCTATCTCATAACATTAAACAACAGAGTAACAGAGTTAATAGTAACAGAGTTAATGTTAAGACTGTGGAACCTTGGCTCTAAATTAAGAGATTTCAGCTTCACTCAATACCATAGTGCAGTTACCATTTGGTTTAAGGTTTGTCTCTTTCTAAAAGATGTGCTCTAGTTCAACGTAAGTTTATGGCCTCTGTTAAGCAGGATGTCAGATTAGATTATCATAAAGATCCCCTCTGTCTTTGAAGTCTATGTATCAGTTAATCTCTTTATTTGCATTTAGTGGGTATAAGCCATCTGGGGCTTCTGACGGATGGAAAATTGAAGAATACTTGACATAGACAGATGTATTATGTGAAGTGTAAAGGAACCTGAGGAAACTCTAAAGAAACTATCAGTGAATTTGTTTTTTGACTCTGTTAGAAAATATTAAATTTTCTGTAGGGCTACGTCTAGACTGCAAGCCTCTTTTGAAAGAGGCTTTTTCAAAAGATAGCCTCTTTCGAAAAAGAGCGTCTAGACTGCAAGCAGTACTTTCAAAAAAGCAAGCCGCTTTTTCGAAAGAAAGCACCCAGGCAGTCTGGATGCTCTCTTTCGAAAAAGCCCTGTTTGCATTCAAGAACGCCTTTTTTCGAAAGAGCACTTTCGAAAAAAGGCGTTCTTCCTCGTGCAATGAGGTTTACTGCCGTCGAAAGAAAAGCCGCGTTCTTTCGATTTAATTTCGAAAGAACGCGGCTGTAGTCTAGACATAAGTGAAGTTTTTTTGAAAAAAGGCTACTTTTTTTAGAAAAAACCCTTGAGTCTGGACACAGCCTAGGGTTCCTGGATATTAGATTGAAGGGTCCATTATAAATCTATTAAATATATAGAACATCATTTAAACTACCGGTTGGACCTTCCTGGTCTGCCACCCTCCAGACCTGACTGGCCCTGGATAAGGGATTTTTCCAGACCAGGAGTGTTCGTTTCAGGCCCTTCTAATCCCCACCGCCCATTGGGCTCCCGCCCCTCCCCCTCTACAATGCAGCTGAATTACACACCAGCTCCTAAATGCGCCCCCCCCCCCCTGCAGCCAAGATGAGCTGCTTGCCAGCTCCCGACCTGCCCTCACAGCTCAAATGAGCCACCTGCTGGCTCCTGGACCCTCCCCCACTGCAGCTGCTGGGATTCTCAGAATCTGGAACATCCGTGATCAAGCTGGACCATGAAAGTTGCCAGACCAGAGACTCCTGGATTTTAGAGGTACAACTTATGGCTATTAAACATCATTAAGATGAGGAACTCACTTTCTGAAAAATGCATGAAACTCCTCCTTACTTGCTTTGTCTTGCCTTGTCTGTCATTAGAGTCTGAACTCCTTAAGACATGATACATATTTAGTAGGCACCTAGCGCACCGTGGAAATTTCCAGAAAGAATTATAATTACTAACTAACTTCATAGCAACTTTGAAACATTATTTTGTTTTACTTCTGGCTGGACTATTATAACCCTTCATATGCAGTTGTTTGTGATTTTCATGTAGAATGGAGGTAACAGATAACAGTGCTGCTTGCTATTAAATTATGCATTGGCTTTCTGACGTTACTACTGACCTTTCAGAAACCTAATGGTTTTGGTGAAATATCTGACAGAGCACTTCTCCATGTGTACCTGGTCTTTTTCAGAATTCACAATCGGCTGCTTACTTTTGATCCAAACATGTACTTTAATTTCTGCTTGCTTTTGATGTGCTCTTTCTGTTTTGTCTTTAGAACTTAAATATGTGTTTTGTGCTCCTCCTTTAAATATCTAGATACATTCATATTTGTATTGTAAATTACACTCTGATTCTAATATTAAAGGTGCCATAGAAATGCATTATGTGGTCATAATGTAAATACCTTTTCTGCACTGAACAGAGTACATTGGTCATCATTAAAAAGTGAAAAAGCGTGAACAGTTGTCTCTCAGGAGTGTTTTAGATACAAAATATGTCCATATTTTTAAGAAAGGAAGTAACTGTAGTAACTAGGGGTGTATCTAGACTACAGGGTTTTGTTGACAAAAGTGGCCTTTTGTCGACAAAACTATACCTGCGTCTACACTACTGAGTTCTGTCGACATAAGGTCGACAGAACTCAGCAGTTTTGTCGACCTCATTTTACGAGGCATAACGCCTTCTGTCGACAGAGTTCTGTCGACAGAAGGTATTATTGCATGTAGGGTTGTGTCTAGACTACAGGGTAGCTTGCTTTGTCGACTGAACTGAATGTAGTCTAGACGCTCTTTGTCGACAGAAGCTTTGTTGACAGTATCTGTCGACAAAACTTCTGTCGACAAAACCCTGTAATGTCGACAGAACTCGGCAGTTTTATCAACGGTGGTAAACCTCATTCTACGAGGAATAACGCTTTTAGTTGACAGAGTTCTGTCGACAGAAGGTGTTATTGAATCTACACTGTCCTTTGTGTCTACACTGTCATGTCGACAAAGTGGCTTGCTTTGTCAACAGAACTGGGTGTAGTCTAGACACTCTTTGTTGACAGAAGCTTTGTCTAGATGTAACCTATCTGAATGTCTGTGGGCAAATGTTCCCTTTTAATTAGGATCTCTGTCTATATCATACATCTTCTTTGTTTTCTTACTTAACAGTTCACTAACCTGCAAACTAACCATTTATAAGAAAAAAAGAAAAGATATAACACTCATGAAGGTTTTTTTTTTAAATATCTGTGCTAAATTTCCATATAGAGGCAAAACATCATGGAAATCAATAGCACTGAATCCATCTACATCTGCAGAGAAATTAGGCCAACATGTGCACACAAAATAATTGCATCAAGTATTAGTAGTCTTGTGGCACTTATCTATTGTTATGCTCTATAATTCTTGTTCCATCACATTCAATAAAATTTACACAATTTTTCAGGACACAACAGCCTGGATTTTTTTGCATACTCAACCAATTAAAAGCTATTAATAATTCGCTTCAATTTAATCAGTGTACTAGTGGGTCATTGTCTGTAAGGATCGAGTGTCAGAGCAACGCATTATATTGATATAGTAAAAGACAAGGGCCATCAATAAAAGAGGTGCTTTTAATTTTTTTACTGATTGTTGAATCAAAGGTGATGTCTGCACAATGCCAGAAACTTCTGTGCCAG
Source organism: Pelodiscus sinensis (assembly GCF_052426305.1). NCBI lineage: Eukaryota > Metazoa > Chordata > Testudines > Trionychidae > Pelodiscus > Pelodiscus sinensis. The sequence goes on from NC_143053.1 coordinate 155,953,273, forward strand.
TAATGATTTAAGAAAACATGAAAAACTGCAACATGAAAAAAAAAGTTGCCATATTCTGAACTGTGCTACCATACCTTAGTCCACTGAAGCAAAATGCAGGACAATGTAGCACTTTAAAGACTAACAAGATGGTTTATTAGATGAGCTTTCGTGGGCCAGACCCACTTCCTCAGATCAAATAGTGGAAGAAAATAGTCATAACCATATATACCAAAGGATACAATTAAAAAAAATGAACACATATGAAAAGGACAAATCACATTTCAGAACAGGAGGGGGATGCAGGGAGGGTGGGGAGGAAGGAAGGTAAGTGTCTGTGAATTGACAATATTAGAGGTGGGGAGAGTGGGATGTTTGTGAGTTAATGGTATTAGAGGTGATAATTGGGAAAGCTATCTTGGTAATGGGTAAGATAGTTCAAGTGTTTGTTCAATCCTCTTTGGAGAGTGTCGAATTTTAACATGAATGACAGTGCAGAGGATTCCCTTTCAAGTGCAGATGTAAAAGGTCTTTGTAGCAGAATGCAGGTGGTTAAGTCTTTGAGAGAGTGTCCTTTCTGGTTAAAATGGCAAGAAACTGTTTTTTCTTTGTGATCTTGTCTGATATCTGTTTTGTGGGCATTAATCCTTTGGCGAAGTGTCTGAGATGTTTGTCCAATGTACATAGCAGACGGACACTTTCGGCACATGATAGCATAGATTATATTTCTGGATGCGCAGGAATATGTGTTCTTGATCTTATAACTCACTTGGTTAGGTCCAATAATGGTATCAGCAGAATAAATATGTGGACAAAGCTGGCAGCGGGGTTTGTTGCAAGGGAAGGTACCAGGGTTAGTATTAGTGTGGTATGTCCTGTGGTGGTTGGTAAGAATCATCTTGAGGTTAGGTGGTTGTCTATAGGAGACTATAGGAGTGCTACATTGTCCTGCATTTTGCTTCAGCTACACCAGACTAACACGGCTACATTTCTGTCATTAGTCCACTGAGGTTCCAGTGTTAAGTGATCCAATTAAAGGTGCACCGTAGATGTGAAAGAAGAAAATGTATTTGTGGCAAGGCCGCTAAAGTGGCGGGAGATGATGGGCCAATCAGCCCTGTTTGATTAGCCCCATGCTCCTACAGGTGTGATGGGAAGTGGACTAAACAGGAAGGAAGGTCAGCAGTGAAGGGCTGGCTGGAAAAAAGAGCAGCTGGATGTGAAGAGCCAGAGGAGAGCACAACACAGGTAATGGCCTGTGGTGGACTCTAGTGAGATAGGCCAGGGAATGGTTGTCCAGAAAAGATCAGGGATCAACCCAAGGAGCCCAGAAGAAGGTGAGGGAAGGGAGAAAGAGAGGGTTGGATAGGGAAAGCTATGCCCAGCGGGTGAGGTGAGGATAAAAGTGCTTGAGTCAGCAGAGAGAAGATGGACTCCCATGGGAAGGAGGAGCTGGCCCCAGCTTGAGACTGGGGCAGAAATGTGTGGTTTTTTTGTTTGAGGCAAACGTAAGGCAAACGAAGAGCTTTTTTCCCATGACCTAACCACTGCAGCAAGTTGACACTACAGCTGGAGCAGCCAGGATCACGAACGTGCTGGATCTCGCTGTGAAGAAGTGTTCCAAGATGGTGAGGGTTTTTTTGTAACAATGTACATTAAGCCAGAAAAGAAAAAGAAAAGTCATGATTTGAATCTAATGTCTTGTGGGCAAGGGCAGAATGGGCAACATAGCAATAGCATTTTATGTCTACTATTCCAAAACCCAAAGTCTTAGGATTCAGTCCTTATTCAGGGAACTGCCTTTCCTCCCAGACCCCTTCCATAATTAAATCAATAAACTTCTCCCTGAGAGAAGACTTCAGGTTTGGGGCCTACATAGACTTAACATCATTGAAATGCTATTTGGTATCTTGGATAGAGGCAGCAAGTGACCAATATATAGCACATTGCACTACAGTGGGTTTATGAAACATTTTAAGCCAAGGAAAAGCTCAAATGCTGAAAACAGACATGACACTCTCAGGCTCTGTGCACAATATCTAAGAGCAAGTTATCATTGTAAACACTGCAGCAGAGAGCCAGCTAAGAGGTCAAAACGAACTTTTCTTCACCTCAGCTGCTGCATGTCACAGTACCAGTTCAAATCACATTTGCAGTCACAGCAGCAAATGGGGCAAGGAGGATGCAAGTTCATGGTTCTTCCCTCTTGCACTAGGCTGGGAGTGAGCTGGGAACTCTGAAGTATCATATGTAGTTCACAGTGGTGTTTAGTAAAGGCACACATGGATGCATGGAACCTGACATTTTCTAATTCAGAAAGAAGAGGGGGTGAGTCAACCTCATAGAATTTGAAGTTGTGGGTCTGGGGAGCTTTGATATTTTGCCAGTAAAAAGAAAAATTAGCCTATGTCCTTTCTTTATACTTAGGCATTTACTTGTGGTACTGGGTAAAATAAGAACTGCAGAGTTGAATTGGAAAGAATATTTGACTGATTCTGGTCATATTGAGTTGGAAAAATACATAATAAACCCAACATTGTGTAATTACAACACTTGTAATAAAAAATGGTTGAATTAGAGAAGGGTGCCTTGAACTAAAGCTATGGATGGAAGGACCCTGAATTTTGAACTGTGTGGTTCAAGTTTCTCAGGAATATACTGAGATTCTCAGCTGTTGGTACTTTGAATGGAAGGTCCAGGAGGAGAATAAACAGACAAATGAAAAAGAAACTGCACGTGCTGCAAGTCTAAAGTTATGCAAAAGTCGCTCTTTCTTTCTTTCTTTCTTTCTTTCTTTCTTTCTTTCTTTCTTTCTTTCTTTCTTTCTTTCTTTCTTTCTTTCTTTCTTTCTTTCTTTCTTTCTTTCATGAAGAAAGATTATAACATTGGAATACACATCTGTAAACAAATCATTGTCTTTCTGTTAATGCCTTCTTTTAAGCGGAAGGCAAATGATTGTAGGTGAATCATTTACTTGGCATTAAAATACTTCCTTCAGATCTCAGTATTAGTGAGTTGTCTCTTCAGCTCTCTTTTGGCGTGTTTTTTTTCTGTGATATATATATTTAGCTTGAATTTTTCATTTTCCTCCAAATGACGCTGTAAGCAATAGCCCACTTACTAGTTCTTTAGATTATTTTCTGTATCCTCATAACAAATAAATATCATAAAGTACAACACGCTTCAGCCTGACATAAACTACATTGTCACCCTAAAGTGTACCACCAGAGGGTTAAAACAGGGATGTGTGGGTTTTGTATGCTCTTGTCAAAAGAATTGCCAGAATAGTGCATATTTGTTTTAAAACAACTTTCATATCCAAAGCATCCCAAAATAATTTTGAAAGTAATGGATTAGATATTGTTAGTGCAGTGGTTGAGTGATGGCTCAGATCCACGTTATCTCACTCACAGGCTAGAAAATTAGAACTTTTTAAATTGAAAAATTGAATGAATATACAGTAGATACATGTATAGTTGCCCATACTGCTTCTGCATTGTGTGCACGTGTTAATTAAACATGTCAATTTTGAGATGCTGAATCAACCAGTGCAGAAAATGAAATTCATGTTTCCTGGAGCAGCCTTGATTCTATTCCTCTGTTATCACACAATGGCTTGAGAACCCAGTGGGCCAGATTTTGTCATGCTCCCTCAAATTTGCTTTATTTATGCTAGGAAATTACAGCATGGTGGGAAACATGTTCATTCAGGTGAACTTCATGTTGTGAAATTGCATTTGAGGCCCAATCCAAAATCATTAAAAAGTGCAATAGGCTTTGAGTATGAGCCTTGTCAGACTGTGTATAATGAAAAAAACAATTTGAATCCAGTTACATTTTTTAGTCAAGTAAAATACTAATTGGGACTTGGTCTTTTATCACATAAATGAGAGAAGTTGATCTTCACCAGCAGCTATACTGGTGGTGTGTAGTAAAATGAACACCGAGTCTAACCTCTGAAATGCAAGCTGAAGCAGGTGCTTCTCTTTCAGTTTTTAATAAGCAATTACTAAGTGTCATTAGCATCCCTGACCATGTCAGCATGTAAAACAGAGGGCAACATATGGTCCTTAATGTGTCTAGCATATATGAAGGGCCTAATCAGTTATGCAGTAATTTTATAAAGCATTGGATTAAGTCCTGTAAATGTGTTGGACATATTAAAGGCCATATGCTGACCTATTTTCATACATGCTTCTCCCACAGATGTCCCCACAGATGATTTGATGTGGATGAAAGTTGAATGCACAGATCTAGGGAAACATATGGTCCACAATGTTAAATCAAGAAATACGCTTGGCTGTATGACATATTTAAAATACATTGCATAATTATGAAGGGGGAAAGGCCAACACTGATATATTTCTTAGTAATTGTGTTTAATTACCCATTAAAGGTTCTTTTTGTAAAGATTTTAGTCACACATCTTTCATAGATATAATAAAGAGTTGTATGTTTGCATCCTCACATGATTCTATGGAACTCTGTTACATGATGCTAAAGAGGAAAGCTCCTCTAGGAATTGGATACAGGCAGTCCCCAGGTTACATGGATCCGACTTACATCGGATCCCTACTTACAAACGGGGTGAGGCAACCCCGCACTAGCTGCGCCCCCTCAGCAGACCAGGGAGACGCGGAGCTAGCGCTCCCCCACAGCAGACCAGGGAGATGCGGAGCGGCTTTTCTCAGCAGACACCTCAGCTTGAGAATAAAGGACTGAGGGAAGTGAGGTGTGGGAGAATAAAACTGAGCTCTGGAGAAATGTTTGGCTAGAGTTTCCCCTACAATATGTACCAGTTCCGACTTACATACAAATTCAACTTAAGAACAAACCTACAGTCCCTATCTTGTACGTAACCCGGGGACTGCCTGTATTGTATACATACCTGCTGGGATTTAAAATCCTCTCATAAACAACAAAAGGGGGAGAGGGGAAATTATCTTGCAATTTCATTGTGAGGATTTATTTAGAAGTAAAGTCCTTTTTGACTAAAATGATAAGTCCTTTAATTTTCCTCCCAGTCACTGCACTTGTCTTTAACATGTTTATCACTTATTCCCAAAGTCATTTAACTACTTGATATTGCCCATGGTAGGCTGCCAGAGTGGAATAGTCACCATGATAAACACTTAAAAAACCTGCATCTTGCAAGAAAGAAAGCTTTGCTTTCTACTCTTTGCAAAATATTGTACCCTAGCTGCCCTTAAAGTTACTTTGTTCATGTACTTCATGGCATCTCAGACTTCCTTTGCTTCCGCTCCCCCGATCCCTTTTTAACTATCCTAATTTATCTTTTGGGATTGATGCATCTTTTGTAGCTAATATTATCCTTTGGAATTCACAACTGGGATTTCTTAAAGTAACCCATTCCACCCATCCAAGCCTCTTGCCACCCAGTTCCATTCCTTTCCCCAAGTGATTGCAGCGTCATTCCTCTTTTGTCCCCTCCATTCCAGTGGTCCTCGTGATGCCAAAAAGCATCTGATTCATGGAAGCCATTGAGAGAATGGAGGAGGTACTGATTGGCAGGGACCACCAGCAGGCAGAGGATACAAGTTCTGATAGTGGGCCAGTCTGTATCTTGCCTCCTTTCTCCAGCCAATTCCTCATTATTTTCTTGAAGTGCAAGCCCACTCCAAAGCATTACCCTTGTCTTCTCCCTGCCTGGGCCCCTCCCACCTCTTTGTGTGTTAGCATGTTGCGGGCTCCTATGGAGCTACGTATTTCATTGCTTCCTGATACACACATCTTTTACCGTATCCCTCAGCTGCAGTATTTCCTCACGTTATATACGGAAGTCGCATCACTTCCACTGTCCTGGAGCCCTTTGCAGCTACAAAAGTGAAGGTTATATTTTGACTCTTAATGAAATTATGTTTTTCCAAACCATCAGGGCCTTGCTTTCTGAAAAAACTTTGTCACCATATTTTTCAGCATGCATGAAAGAACACGTTCAAGTTGCTATATGTTTGTGCTCACAAAAGTAGAAATGATATACACTAGATTTGTATTTTAATCTGCAACTAGAGAGAGTAAGTATCTGTGCACTGAAATGGGGTGGATGAGGTTTATTTTTAGTTCTCATTCAATTTCTTTCTCCTCCCATTTGTCTGTGTTTTCATCAAAGTAAAATCATCTCATCAACTTTTGGAAACCCTACTACTACTACTACTACTACTACTACAAATACTATTACTAAACCCGTGTACTCCAAGTGGAGCATAGGTCATCTACAAGTCTCATCCACTTCATTCTGTCTCAAGACAAAACTTCTAGCTGATTCCCGGAGTACCCCAGTTGTTGTCCTTCAATCTCAATAGATCTTCTCTACGTTGTCCAAGGTCTTCCTCTTTTGCGGTTTCCTTTGTGGGTTCCATGTGACAGCTTGATGGACTATTTTGGAAACCCTACCATTGGTTAAAATTGTGCCCTTCAGGCAGCACAGAACTCCAGGAAGAATTTGTTTGTGGACTCGGAGTTGGAAGAACATTTAGGCTTCAATCTAGGAAAGCATTTAAACTCACGTGTGAGTATATGAGTAGTCCCCTGGACAACAAAGGAACTTTTCCTGTGCCTAAATCAGGTACATAAGTACTCTGCTGATTCAAGACCTTATGGCCAGGTAACTAAATGTGGTGGGTTGAAAGTTCCTGTCTCTCTGACCTTCACTGCCCACTTAGGAGAGATGTGTGCACTGAGCGATACATGAAGGAGAGATGGCAGTTGTAGCTGACTGCAAAGGCAAGTGACAGTCTGGCCCATATTATTCAGATAAGAAGAGGTAGGTGTGTGCTTTAGTTATCTGGCAATGTTATGCCCATCTGTACACAACTGGTGAGTATTTAATTTATTTCTGATGTGCAACTTCAAATTTTGCATGTAATGTCATGTAATTTGAATGAACTTCCATTTTTAATTCTACATGTACAATACCAGTTTTGCTAAGATCTCAGAAATCATAAATCAGCCTAAAAAAATCATGACACTGGCTGAAAAATCATGAGATTTAAAAATAAATAGTTGTCTTCCTGTTTCTGAAACTTAATGTGCTCAAGCTTTTTTTCTTCATTTATGAAGGCTAGAAATTTACTTCCTTTTTAATGAAAGCTGAGATTCTCATGCAAGCTAATAATTTCATCACTGTGTGCTTTAAGAAAAACACCAAGATTCTAGATACAATGATGAGAGTTAGCAACACTGATTTCATAACTGACAGATGTTTAGATGAACCCATAGCTTTTTATTAGCAATCACTAGATTCTCCTCTGGCATATGTGGTTTTTCTGTTGCTGGCTATTGTCTAACTACAAATCTGAAGCATTTTCTTTCCTCAGTTAAGATACTGTGATACTTATCCATTAATATTTATCTTACCACAGATCAGATTTTCACACAGAATATTAGAATAACAGAAAGCACAAGAAATTGAGAAAGAACTAAATTGCTTCCACAGCCATAGCAAGAAACGGAACATATAATTAACTGTATAATCATTCCACTTTTGCAACATTGTATTTCCCTCAAGGTAAAAAGTATGTGCCTCCTTCTTGAAATATCACATCGATTGGAATTTGAAACAGAAGTCATTGATCAAAAAAGACACATATATTTAGGGAGGAATTTTCAACAGCACTTAATGGATTTAGAAATACAAATTCCATTGAGAGTCAATACAGTTTATGCTTCAAAATTCCACTTAATGCACAGAGAGAAAGTATCTTGGACTAATTCTCATTGTTTCTTGTTGTCTTTTATCTACTACTTCAAATTCATATGAGAATACATAATTCTGTATCTTTTTCAAAGATGCTTTATTTGTGCGTAGCTATTAAGTGGCATCAAGGACTATAACCCATCAATTTCCTTGGATGGTTCTATACAATTTGCTGCATGTAATTGTATTAGTATATCACAGATCTTTTACAAGACAAGGACATGCATGCCCTTTTAATTTGAATCAGAACACCTGGACTCCTGCCACTAGACTGGCAATGGTAACGTATGCCCTGAATCAATGATTTGTTAAGGATACCTCTTGTGCCATATAAATGGAAGTAGAAAACCAGTTGAGGGGCCCAACCTGGAAAATTTTGGTAAAACCACACACTGCCATACAGAAATCAACAAGTATATTATTTTGTTAGAAGCATCCTTTACATACTTATCTAGGGTGGATGTGATATTGTAAACTGGTCACAAAATCTTCCGTTGCAAGATTTTGGTACCCAGGTCAAAACAATGCTTGCATATGTGAAAAAGGCACAAAAATGTACCTAAGTTGTCAAGATATGTTTGAAAGAAAAAGTAACCAATAAAAAGAGATTTAGGCAATTTACTTTAACAGTGGAAAACAAATTTGTCATTCAAAAGGGTTCTTTCACACAATTATCACATGTATTTTAAAAGACAAAAACAAATTCTACTTATACAAGTGGTCATTTTGACACAAATTATTAACAAGTTTCCATTACCTGGCCAGGTTGGCCTTGGACATTGTACTAAGAAATACACAGATTATTCATTGACACAAAAGTTTTAAATAATGCATTCTTTATAGTAGAAACTAGGTATAATACTGCACACCATGATGCTAGTAAGACCCTAGTAGCCAATGGATTTCTTCTCAGTGATGGATAATATGACTATTTATACGTGTGTCTAGCCTTTCTCAATATATTTGCCATATGCTACAAGTCTACATTTTAACAATCTGTTGTCTCAATCTGATTCAGATGCATACTGGCAATTTTGAGGGTTACAACAGTCCTCATCAAATGTACATAGCAATCCTGAGTTCATGTCATAATCTGCCAGGAATTATTGCAGCTATGCTCAAACTTTTTTACTCCCTCACATAACAAATTCCAGAGGTGCTTCAGAAGCAAGAGACTGTTCCATTAGTGATAGAGAAATCTATGTATCTATGTTGTGATGCTACCCTTTCCAGTTGGGGAAGGTATGTCAGGATGAGCTTTCAGTGCTTGGATCCAGATAAGGGTCTAATAATTTGCATGTTGGGTATATTGGAGAAGACTGTCATACATTTGGGGAAGGGCCTCATTACAAGGCAACAGAAAATCTTATATCATACACCATTTACGTCTGCTGAGTTAGCCATTGGGAAGGATTATCAGAAATTCTACTGATTTCTCCGGCGCAGGAGGTATATCCACCATACCACCAAATTGGCAATGCTTCTACATTTGTATGGATTCTTTCTGACAAGCTTTGTTTGCTGACCTTTGACAGAATGCTGATTGCATCATCGTCAGTGAATGTGTGTGCATGGGTACCATTCTGCTTAATTATTGGCCTAGTGCAGCTGCAGTAGTGTGGACTGGTCAAAACCTTACTTTTTCTTTCACACCTTTATGAAGCCAAAGCTGCTGCTGTTTCCAACTATTAAATAAAATAAACGTAGAGAAGTGTGACATCAGTGTCCAGAGACCACACCACTACATAAGGATAGTCTTGTGAAGCATGTGCACCATGAGCAGAAACCAAGCGTCTGCTTCTTTGTGTGATGAGCATAGATCTTCTCAGTCTACAACAGCAACTGAAGTGGCCATGTAAGCATCCTTGATTAACTTGCAATAACAATTTTCTGTACCAGGCCAAGTAAACTTTTTTCCAAATCACACTATGAATATGAGAAAGAATTGATCAGGTAAGATTTCTTTTTGGGATTTCCAATGAAATTATTCTGTTGCATTGGGATGGGTATTTTGAGGCTATGGATTCTGACTTAATTGCTTAAGGATTGCCTTCAGGTACACTCAAAAACTATAAATTGAATCTATGATAAATATTCTTATGTAGCTCTCATAACCCTGTATAGGCTAGCATGTGGTTCCAAGTTCAGGTCAACAAATTCTGAAAACATAGCTGCCCCCCTTGTATGTGACCATTCATATAACAGCTTTGCCATTCACTAACCAACCTGCAGGCATGCTGGATGCTGGCACAATAGCTTATTTTTTTGCAGTTTTGTTCCAAGTATCATCAGAGTGTGCTAGAGCACATGAAACTGTGGAAAGCTCATGTGTGAAAACTTCCTTTAGATTAGTCTCTCTTGTTTGTGCAGCTACCATGACATGGTTGAACAACTCCTGGGGTCTTCAGAGATAGTCGCTATCTTCAGAGATAGTCGCTATCTTATCACTACTAACCTCCAATAGGATCTTCTTGCTTGCACAGGCAAATGTCTTCATGTGGAACTTGATCGGTGCTTCCAGCAATCCAGTGTATTTGCATGTCATCTGTTTTCCACAAGCTGTTTCATAGGTTTGAGTTCTGTGTCATTTGCAGTAAGAAGTTTGGTGGCAACCTCTCCAGGTTCAGCAATGCTGGCAGTGGTGTTGGTGAGTGCTATCAAGTCAGGATTCAAATGAAAGGAGTTTGTCATCGAGTTGGTGATGACATGAACAGCTGTATTTAAATCTCCTTTGTCACATTGCAGGTGAGGCGGTGCAGCCTTCTTGTGTCATCTTTGTGAAATGTCTGAGTCTACTGTATTATATAGTATCTTCATAGAATGTGGGATATCTGAATGCCATACCATTCTGTTTTGTTGTGAGCACATTCCTTCCATTTCTTGCCAAAATGTTTTGGCACAGCGCATTTTGGTCTGCCCAATGGTCACTTGTGATCTCTAGGATTCTAGTCTCTGAAATGGATTGTTCACCTATTTTCTTGCCTACAGGTGACATGATCCACCCATCTCCGCTTTGCATTGAACATCATGCACTACACATTGATTGCCTTTGTATACCTTCTGATCTCCTCATTTGGTATGTAATCATGAAGTGATAAATTACACATTTGTCTTTCCATTGCTCTCTGACATTCAATGAATTTTTCTTCCTCTGCTTTCATTCTTGACCAACTAGTTAAGAATGATGTCAGTAAAGAACTTATACACCTGTGAGAGAAATGTGACTTGACTGTACTTGCTCGGTTCTTCTGGTTTGCATTTCTTCAACAATAGTACTGTTTCAATTTCTGTCATGCATCTGGAACACAAGTACTATTGATGTGGGTGGTGAACCATTGTGCAATTGCTTTGAAGAGAGTATCTTCCCATGCTTTGGGCAAGCCAGGGTTCTCTCCTTCTCCCTTGTACTGCACCTAGCCCAGTGGTCCTGTTAGTGACACAGGTCCAGAGCAGAGTATGGAGAGAGTGATAATGGGTAAAACACTGGCCAGGATGGGGCACCCTGCTGAGGACATAGATAATCTCAGTGTGACCAGTAGGAGGTGCCACAGTGGTGAGTCTTGACTCTGTCGCACCCCACTTTTATTTTGCTATTCCAGTTTATCTAATTTTGCTGTGTTTATCTTTAGTCTGAGTCACAGCATGATTTCTTATGAACCTTGGCAGAAGCTCTTATTACTGATGCACCAAATACTCAGAGAGAAAGTCTGTGTTGTCAAAGGGAAATCATGGCTGTAGCAATTCTACAACCACCTCAAGATGGAGGTGCACAAGATTTCACAATCTGCTATAATAAAACATATTAGGATGTTACCATTTTTACTAGTACGTTATTTGTCTTACACTATTGATCAAATGAAAATACCCCGTGTCCATGTTTTAGCTGTAAATCATGATATTGAAATAAGCTACTTTTAAGAAATTATGTTGTGTAAGCACATCATAAATTATACATAGAAACAAACGAAGAAGGAGAAAACATATTTAAAGTAAATTTGCCATAATGGCATCATGGAGCATGAAAATCAGCATATAATTATACACATGTTAAAACAGAGTCATTACTTTGACTTTTTTCAAAAAATTCATGAAGGTAATTTGACATGATTTACAAAAAGCATCCATAATTCTCAAAATCACTGCTGCATAATACCACATTCCTTCTCCTAGGAAAACACTTATTGGGGGGGGGGGGTCAATCTTTTCATAAAAATGTGTTCAACCTTTTCTGTATTGAAACAATGCTTTATAATTCAAATTTCAACTGTAGGCAAGGTTTTCCTCTTTAAGTACCAGACTATACAAATCAGAGTTTTAAATTCCCACTAGAGGGACCTATTTCACAAGACCCAATGGCTACTACTGCATGGCTGCAGTGTAGACTAGAAATAATTCATAATATTTAGGAATTATCAGAGTGATTTTTCAATGTTGTGTGTTCAGGAACTCAACTAATGCTATCACTAGCATTTGAAGACTACATGAAGTGTAATGAAAGCAACCCTTCCACCTCCCCTGTGAGGTTGAGAAATACTTGTATCTCCATTCTCCAAAAAGTAGCAGAGTCACAGGGAGATTGTGTTTCTTATCTAAGATCATATTGGAAGTCTGGAAATGGAAATGAAATTAAACTTAGTTTAATCCCTGGCCTGCAATATTATCTTTTCTTACTAGCATTATTTGTCTTTTCAAGACTACCTCCACAAGGAAAGTTCATGGAAAAAGTACCTTTTTAAGAAAGAAACTCTGAGTTTATCTTTCATATCTAGATGTTCACAAAACTGGATTGGGTGAGGGACTATGAGTTCTATTTTTACTGGCTATTACTATCCAAAATGGGGCATTAGTTTGTTTAGCAGGCATGGGATTGGATTGTAATTGCTTGTAATTTTTATTTGTCTTCCTTGGAGCTAGTGAGATCATTTTAGGTTTGGTACAGAATAGGATTTTTTTTCTACAAAGGATCATCACAGTTGGTCCATACTATCACAGAAGAATTATTCAGTAGGTATTATCTACTTTTGTTAAATACTACAAGAATAGTTATTGATATACATTTATGAATATGTTCTGTGGGCTTAAGGGTTTAAAACCATTTCTATTTGCTGGTGGTTTAATAATTTGTCTGCATTTTGTAAATCACGTCACAGAAAATTGTAAAAGCCCATATTTAGATACTGTTTTATCAATACAGGCAGTCCCCGGGTTACATGGATCCGACTTACATCGGATCCCTACTTACAAACGGGGTGAGGCAACCCCGCACTAGCTGCTTCCCCCTAGCAGACCATGGAGACGCGAAGCTAGCGCCCTCCACCCCACAGCAGACCAGGGAGACGCGGAGCGGCTTTTCTCAGCAGACACCTTAGCTTGAGAATAAAGACTGAGGGAAGTGAGGTGTAGGAGAATGAAACTGAGCTCTGGAGAAATGTTTGGCTAGAGTTTCCCCTACAATATGTACCAGTTCCGACTTACATACAAATTCAACTTAAGAACAAACCTACAGTCCCTATCTTGTACGTAACCCGGGGACTGCCTGTAATGTAAAAAGAATTATCCGTGGAATGAATGATCTTGTTCATCTCACTATAGCATGCTGTGTTCTGTCACAGAGGGCACAGTATCTTGTCCACTTAAAACCTTGTTAAACACTCCATTAGTAACAAATGAAAATATCTGTGTCAATAACTATCACTGATTTTTGTGAAATTCATAGTGGCTGTGATATTAAATTGATAATATTACTCTCTTTACTTTTAGAGAAAACAAATACCCTGCAAATAATTATACAAACAAAATTACATGCTTCTTAAGATTGGGTCTCCGTTTTTAGGATTGTATTCAACTGTTGACAAGGAACAGAGCAAGAAATTAAGGAGAAAATATCTGACAATAACCACAGAACAATAATGGATAAAATCTACGGATGCCAAGTGAAGAATTAGGGCTCACCTTTGAAATCTGATAGGAAAATAGTTATAAAGTCATATGTACCAACATTAGGTACAATGCATAGGAAGCACAGTTTCAAAATTATGTAGATTTCTATTATGCGGTGTCATGTGGCACCACTCTTTTTAATCGAACCTGGCTATGATCCAAACCCTGAAATCTCTTATGTGATTCAACACCAGTATGGGTAAAACTTCTTTTATAAGCACTTATGGTATGTTGATGTTAACCCTCCTATCCGCCTTACCCACAGCATCATCTTTTATATCATCCCATGCCCACCCTACCCACACTTAAAATTACTCTTTGTTTTAAAAATAGATTTCTAAAAAACAATATAACTAAGTTTATATGTAATTTGTAAGTATGGGGTTTAGGTATGTTATAGTGTACAGGTATGAACATGTGGTTAATTATGTATTTTTAAATGCTAGTAGTATATCGAGATGAATATGGTGCAATATAGTTAAGCTGATAAAGTAACTGAGATGGATTTTTTTATACACGGGTATTTAGCAAAGTAGAGGTACTCTTGACACAGAAACCTGGATATAAATTGTCTATAAGTCTGGAGTATTTAAAATTCAGATTTCAGTTATGTGGATTAAAGATTTCTTTAATTGATACAGAGGTATTTGGGGCAGAATCATTATACTTGTGTAGAAATGCACATTATTTAGTGGTTGTTCATATTAATATAGAATTCTAAGTCAAAATACAGCTTGCTGACTAGATATATGTATCAACAGGGCTCAAAATTCAGCTGGAACCATCCCAAGCAGAGCTCTGGTAAATATTTTCAAACTCAAGAGATCCTGGGACCTTCCCTAGGGCTGTAGCTTTGAGCCCTGGTATACCCCATGGGGCTGGAGCACTGATCCCTGGCACACCCCATACACTGCTTGTGGGACTGAAACTCTGAGACCCATTGCCTTGCAGCAGAAGCCCAGAATAGGGAGCAGCAAAGGGACTCTTGGAAATGATCTCTGAGAATTGGAGACCTGTGTACCGATATATGGGTGGCTAGTTTTTTCTCATGTGGTTCCCCACACTTTTGTACAGGATTATAAATCCAGGACCCACTAGTCTCCCTGTTGGTTTTCTCCATTCTACCACTTCCAAATACAATGAAATGCTGGAGAATGTGATCTGGTGTCCGATAGGATCTTTATGAAATCTACAGTATTCATGATGTTTCAGTCCTTCCATTCCTGTCAGAACTGTTACTTGAGAAACTGAGCTACAGAAAGGGACTCTCAATTGTATTGGGGATTTAGGTCACATAGTTAGCTAAAATTGGGCAGCAAGAGAGAAGGCAACATAATAGATGGAAATGGAGCCTGTTGGTGTGGGGGGTAGGGGTGGTAAGTTATGGGAGTGGGGGAAGGCTTCAAAGTACAGATTGTTCAGATAAATATGTAAAAGTGTGGCTGCTTACCTTAACCTAACCTTGGAGGCGTGCCTCATCACAACTATGAAGACTGGGATCTCTCTTTGTGTTTTGCAAAGGGAGTATGAAGAAAATCAGACACTGTGTTCTGTGCATGAAAAAACTACTCAAGAAAGCAATCTCTGTAAGAAAAGCAGAGAAAAACATACTTCATCCTTAGGGGCACATCTAGACTACATGGCTCCGTCGACGGAGCCATGTAGATGAGGCAGGAGGACAAAGGGAAATGAAGTGGCCATTCAAATAATCTCTGCTTCATTTAAATCAAAATGGCCACGGCGCTGTGCTGATCAGCTGTTTGTCGGCTCAGCGCGGCAGCCTAGATGGGGATCTGCTGACCCCAGAACTCTTTGTCAGTAGATCCTTCACAAGGCGTAATGGATCTGCAGACTAAGGGTTCTGGGGTCGGCAGATCCCTGTCTAGCCTGCCGCTCTGTGCTGACAAACAGCTGATTGGCACAGCGCAGTGGCCATTTCGATGTAAATGAAGCGGTGATTATTTAAATCACCTCTTCATTTCCCTTTGTCGACCTGCCTCATCTATATGGCTCTGTCGACGAAGCCATGTAGTCTAGACACACCCTAGATGAAAGGAGTTCAGTGGCCTGATATCAATGTGTCAGATGGAAATGTGAGAACTCCTTTTGAGATACTGCAGTGGTGAACTGTCCTGAGAGACTCTGTGAAGAACATATTATTAGAAGGTAAAACAATATAGCAGGGCTTGGGAAGTGAAATAGTTCTGTTGCAGCATGTGTGAATTCCAGCTCTATCCTTTTCTGTATCCATCCATCCCATCCATCCCAACACACAAAGAGGAAAAGCACATTTCACTACCATTGTCTTCTGTGAAAGTTACTCTGTGCCTTTCCTGCTTGTGCTATATAGGCCTGATCCAACAAAATACTTAAACTAAAACTCAACTTTAAACCTGTGAGTAATCTAAAATGAGTGGTTAAAGTTCAGTCTATCCTTGAGTGCTTTGTTAAATCAAGGTTGTAATTTTTTAGGGATTTGGACATTTTGGAGTATCTGTTGGGTTCGGGCAAACAGTTAAGCATGCACTTGATTCCCATTAAAAAGCAATGTACCGAGTTTAGCTCAAGCATAGATGCATTTCTGAATAGGAATGTGATTAGGAAATTCCTGGCCTAGCATCCTAAACTGAAAAATGTTGGCTCAAGCCCTTGCAAGGATCGATCTGAGAAATGACATGTAAAAGAGACCATCAGCTTTGCTTCTGAATTTTAACATACTGAGAGGCTCTACTGGAGGGTTTATAATTTAAAGTTCCTGTAAATTAACAGATATAGTTACAGTCTGAAAAATGATAAGAAAATAATATCATGAGAAGAACTGGATAAATACGAAGAAAAAACTAGGCATCTTTTGATTACTTCCAAATATAACTTCACATGAGCTTTGTTCACCAGTGTTTATTTTCTTTTTGTGAATATCTGTACATGTGAAATTTTATTAATATTAATACTCATGAGCAGGGCTTACTGAACGGCAGCAAGCCCTGCTCTCCAGCCACGCTGTCCGGCGATCTGTGCATGCGCAGATCACCCAAACCCGGCTCTTCCGGGTTACAATCTATTCACCACGGTCGAGTAGATTTCATTATTTGTTGAGCCCTGTTCATGAGAAAAGAATTTGAGATCTGGAACTGAAATTCCACCCACACATGTGTACCCACCTACATATTCATAGGGAAATATGTTTGTTTATAAAGACAAGATTACTGAGTTGGGAAACAAATAATACTATGCAACTCAAAATGACCAATGCAACATGGAATCATACATATCTATAACTTGAAGGAAAATCTTGAATAGTTGATGAATGAATAATCTATACATGCAAGTTATTGAGGAGTGAACATAGAACTCCTAGACTCTCTTTTTTTTTTCTTCTTCATAATTTAAGATTTTTTGGGGGTGTGTGAATTTGTTTATGGTCTTGGAACTAAAAAAAAAATAAGTTGAATGCTTGAAAACTGAGTATTACCATCAAGGAGATTCTTGTGCTTTATGCAGCTATTTTTGCACTAATTTCATGGGACAATATTTTCAGTGGAATTAAAGATCCTTGATTAATTATCATCTATGTGTAATAAATTTAATACCATATATTAGACTAATAATGAAAATCCTCAAGGCATTCACTCCTTTTTCATTCAGTTGTTTTTGTGGGGCAAAAGACATCCAATTCTGTGTCCAGGGACTTTTTTTAGACTAAGCTTCATCTTCTCTCATTAGTCATTCAGTTCCAATAAGAATTTATAAGCTGGCTTTGTTAATGTACTTAGATTCTATTTTCTTGGAAACAGCCACCAGTAGCATTCTGGAGAAGTTACTGGAATGGAATTTTTTGTCACTCGCTTGTACCACTGCAAAGCCACTTTTTTCTGATGCCATTATAGAGTTGGATTCTTCTCTCACACGACAGCAAATGACAAGCTGCTAAAGTCAGTGGAGTTTTACCACTGTAAGGCTATGTCTAGACTGCAGGCTTCTTTTGGAAGAAGCTTTTTGGGAAGAGATCTTCAGAAAAAACTTCTTCTGAAAGAGAGCACCCACACTGCTAAAGTGCATCGAAAAAGTGATCTGCTTTTTTGAAAGATAGCATCCATTCATTGTGGCTGCTATCTCGCATTTAAGCTGTGATTACTATGGACAGAGTGGCCACCAGAGCACCTGTGCTTTTTCCTCATTCCTCCTCTTTCCAAAGAACTCCCTCTTCCCTGTCCATGCACGCCTTTTTCTG
Source organism: Pelodiscus sinensis (assembly GCF_052426305.1). Classification (NCBI taxonomy): domain Eukaryota; kingdom Metazoa; phylum Chordata; order Testudines; family Trionychidae; genus Pelodiscus; species Pelodiscus sinensis. Next base: position 155,971,140 of record NC_143053.1, read on the forward strand.
AAAAAGGCTTCTTCCTCATAGGAAGAGGTTTACCAGTTTCAGAAAAAATCCTCTGTTCTTTCAATTTTTTTCGAAAGAACGCAATTGCAGTGTGGATGTAAGTGATTTTTTTTCGGAAAAATGACTGTTTTTCTGAAAAAGCTCTGTAGTGTAGACATAGTCTAAAAAACAGTGTGAAGGAGATCGGAATCAATTTCTTAGCTCTACAAAAGATATAGCTATTAAGAAGAGTAAACCAAATCCTGAGGGCCTTCCATTTAATACTGAATTCTTGTTCAGGTAAATTCCCAGTGTGTTTTTCTAAGTGCAAAATTGCTTTCTCTCATAGTTAAATCCATAGGCGAGAGTTAAGGCAGAGAGAGGATTCCTTATTATAATTCTTTTTATTCAGCTTTGGCAGGCCTGAACAATTCAGAAAGCGAAGAGGGCTATATTACTCCAAAGAAAACAGCTGTGGGCCGCAAGGGATGCTCTCCCCAAAAATACCAAACCTACCCCCCTCCCCTCAGCACAAGCCCCTTCCCTTCCTCTACCTGGCTTCTGCCTTTTTGAATCCAGTGGTCGCTGGCTGTGATGTCACGATGTCACGCCAGCATCCTGGTATCTGCCGGCGTCCCGTCCTCTGGCTCACGCCCTGCCTCCTCGTGCCGGAACTGCACACAGGCAGCCCGGCGGTGAGAATCACCGCACTTCCCCCTTCCCGGCGGCGCTCCGCTCCTCCACCTGGCCAGCAGATCAGATATGGCTGCATCGCCTGTAGTTGTCACGGGCTGCACAGTGAGCCCCTGCAGGCTGCATGTGGCCCTCGGGCCATATGTTGTGCAGGCCTGAGATATGGCCTCATGGAGAAAAAGGTTGCTATGCTAGTGGTCTGTAGAGCAGCTGGTTGTGACCACTGAGAGATGGCTGGTCACTTCGTACTGGCTCAACACCTTGTTTCTATATGCTAAAATCACATTATAAGTCAGCTACCCACGTTATGTATCTCCTTAATGTTCACCTCTGTCAGGATGTTTAGAACACATGACAAAGGCAAAGCATGTAGTGTACTCTGGTTGCCACTTATAATAATAATTGTAATTTCCTGCTTGTTAGTGATTTGTAGTATCCACCTCTGTCTCTTGTCATGTACTTAGATTGTTGTCTCTCTAAGGCTTGGACCACCATTATGTATTATACTTCTATAATGCCTTCCGCAGTAAGGCCCTAATTTTTTATTTGGGTCTATAGACATTACTGTAATACAAATAATAATTAGTAAATGCTTCTCTAATGTTACTTTTCCATGCCCCAGGGATATTAAAGAATCATGAGTTACAAGGGGTGTTCCCAGAAGGTGAATTCTCTATTAAGATGTGTTCCATATTCTGTCAAGTGAGAGATCCTAGGAGAGAGAAATATTTATATGTTTTATATGCGTATGCCTAAATTTTCCAAACTGCATGTAGCATATCCATGCAAACATTTACACAAAATGTGAGTACTGTCTCTAAAAGAAGCTTCTTTTGCAATATTTTTCATTCGTAGTCTGACATCCTATCTGGAAGTGTTTTTATTAAAGAAATTCAGTCATTGATTTTACAATAACAAATGACAGACTGATATTACTCTTTAGACAACTCCAGGCAGTTGGTTCAATGCCAAAGCCTATTTCCTTTCTCTCTTATAACTCATTCATTCATAGACCATCCTGGGTGGAATCTCGAGATCTTTTTCTCTTAATGCTAAATCTTTTTTTGCTAAATTCTTTCTTTAAAAATCAAGAATTGCTAAACATTAAGCATTAATTGGGGAAAAAGAAGAGGATGGAAGGTCAAACAGGAGACTTACTTCACTGTTTGTGAATTGAGAGAGACAAAAGCATTGAATTCAGTTGAGACACTAAATTCAAGGAGGCTTGAAAATCCAAAGGCTCTAGTAGCTTTCATTCACCTTGAGAGAGACCTCTCCATGTCAAGGTTTACAGTACATTAGCTGACGTACCTGGAGAAAAACCAGTTGTCTCCTTCTTAACTTGAGAATGAATAAATATGTCCCAGGATAAATATTTCATTTTCAATAGGTAATAAATCCAGCATGTGTACACACACACACACACAAACTTAAACAAAAGGCAAAAAAAAAAAAAAGTCTACTCGGAATGTTGGGCTAAGTAAAGGAGACAAGGTCAAACACTGACACACTGTGTTCAGTCAATAAGTTCACAAGTTTCTGTGCGCCAAGGAATATCTTACAGAGTGTGCTAGGTTAGAATAATACAAGCTGGTCACTTGTCTTGCTGACTTAGATTGAACATTATTTCATTTTGTAATGATTACTAAGTAAACAGTGTAAGAGATTGTGTGTGTATGTGTAACTCTTTGACATTGTGCCCATAGCAGCTAAAGATCCTAGAATTTCATAGGAAAGGCTTAGGTTGGAGAAAGGGTTATAACTTCACAATTTCATCTCTCTTCTTTGAGGAATGAGATGTTTCTTTCCCTCACTGAAAAGGAATTGGGGACTTGCTCCCCATGGCTGGGGCAGGGAGGTGAAGGCTGCCCTGCCCAGACAATGGCTGCTCTGCAGCTCTCTGGGCACACTGCCTTGCTGCCCTCCTGTGGACAGTTTGGAAAATAACTGTCCCTGCTACCAGAGTCCTCCTTTTCCATACACATTTCATTGTCCTGCAGTAAACATAACCTGACCTTGCTTTAAGTTATGATAAATTTGGTGGTTCTCATTCTTACTATTTAAGAGGAGTTCTTGAACAAACAGACTCACAGATGTGTGGACAGACAGACAGACGCAAAACCTCTCTCAAACATATAATAGATATATATGGCAGGTTTCAAGCTTAATAAATTAGGAGTCGATCAATAGCAATAATAAATGGCTTTTAATTTCACACAGGTGACAACTGAGGTTTACCACGAGAAGCATACTTTACGTATTAGCTATGCCCACTTTCTTTTCATGAGAAAGCACTTAAAACTGTGGCATAGAGTAATTGTTAATTGCTCTGAAATATTAGAGTATTTCTTGAGAAGGTAAAGACATCAGTGGGTTAGGGGAAAAATATGGAAATACGCATTTCAGAAAATGGCACACTCTCTGTTAGAGAGGAGAGATTTTACATACCACAAAAGTAATTTGATACACCTACTGTGGATGTGTACCTATTATTGTGGATTCAGATGATGACTAATCCAGCTAGGATTGAAAGACTATTTGTATTTCAATTTTTTGGTTTTAAAGGACCATAAGGTTTTGAAGCATTCACCTTCTGAAATGAAATTTTAAATACTTAGGTCTGCTTAAAGGGTTTTTGTTGAGTTTTATGCTCCAGAAAAAAAATGCCCCCCCTTTTTTGTGTGAGAGGGTTGTCAAAAAGAAAAAAAACTTCCTCCTTATTTAGTTTCACATCATAAATAAAAACCTTGATATTTGGAAGTTGCAACTGACCATGGCTTTTTCGATGTGCTTGGGTGTGGATGCTATCTTTCAGAAGTTTTTTCAGAAGATATCTTCCGAAAATAACTTCTTCCAAAAGAAACCTGCAGTCTAGACATAGCCAAAGAGAAATATCACTTTCTGTTCATGAATATAAATGTGTAAACCTATTATTGTAGATAATTAATATTTTTATAACTCCTTGGTGACATGCTACTAATCCTGTTAATTCTTAATATTTTTATATAATTTCAAGCCATCACAATTCATTGCCTTACTTCAGGCCTGCACAACGTATGTCCCAAGGGCTGCATGCAGCCTGCAGGGGCTCACTGTGTGGCCCATGACAACTACGGGTGGCACGGCCACATCTGATCTGCTGGCGGGGCAGAGGAGCGGAGTGCATCTGGGGAGGGGGAAGTGCGGCGATTCTCGCCGATGGGCTGCCTGCGTGCAGCTCCGGCGCAAGGAGGCAGGGCACGAGCAAGAGGGCGGGACACCGGCAGATGCCAGGATGCCAGGTAGGGGAGGGGAAGGGTCTTGTGCTGAGGAGAGGGGGGCAGTTCAGGAGAAAGGGGAAGACACCAAGGGGCAGGGTGAAGGAGAGACAAAGGCCAAGTGGAGACATGCGGTGGTTTTTTTTTTTTTTTGCTGAACAAAAATGTTTAGCCGTGTGTTTGGTATTTTTTGGGAGAGCATCCCTTGCAGCCTTCAGCTGTTTTCTTTGGAGTAATATGGCCCTCTTCACTTTACGAGTTGTGCAGGCCTGCCTTATTGTTTTGGACACCTAACACAGTAGGAATATAATGTACAAAATTAAAAATTCATAGGGGTGGTTCAATACGATAAGCAATCAATATCAGAAAAGCTTCAGTAGAAAAGATGTATTCAGACTTTCAAATGGCTGCCACAGCCAACATGGCATGAGTTGGTGATGACCCCATCTCTGCAAAATCTTTATTATGTCTGGCAAATTTCATGACTTAGTCATAGAACCCACAAATATTCTACAAATGCTGTCAGCTATAGATTTACCTTCAGGCTACGTCTACACTGGCTCCTTCTTCGGAAGGGGCATGCTAATTTTGAACTTGGGAATAGGGAAATCCGCGGGGGATTTAAATATCCCCCGCGAGATTTAAATAAACATGGCCACCGCTTTTTTTCTGTCTTGGGGAAAAGCCGGAAAAAAGCGTCTAGACTGGCGCTGATCCTCCGGAAAAAAGCCCCTTTCTGGAGGATCTCTTATTCAAATAGGAATAAGGTTTTATCCCCACTCTGTGGAATATGTGGTTCTAGGGAATGGTGCATGACCCTTAATTAGCCTTTAATGATCCCACAGCACTGGGCTAGGTATAGTGAACTTTGTGGAATACATAACATTTAGGCTATGTCTACATTATGGAAATGCATCTGCTCTTCTGCTTTCTGCTTCTCTTTTTTTTTTTTTTTTGCAGAAGGGCAGACACACTCTTTTGGAAGCCCTGTATTCCTCTGTCTACGAGGAAGAAGGGCTCTTCTAAAAGAGGAGGCTTTTCTGAAGTAGTAGATGGGCCAAATTTCAGAAAAGCCTCATCCAAAAAAGCTATTGTACGCAATCGGCGTATCTTTTTCCGATAGATCATTGTAGTGTAGACATAAGCTTAGAAAATGTCAGTGACCATCGGAAAACAAATCCTTGTCATAAAGGTTTGGGGTTACAGAGTTAGAGACTTTTGAATTCAAAGTGATGACCATTTACAAATTCTCCCAGCTTTTCCTCAGTTTCTTTATAAATAGCTGTTCCTTGGGGGGAGAGGGGGGGGAAGGGGGGGAGCTAGTTCCTGTTTTCTTAGTGGAGGAAAAGTTAATATCTCTTGAACTGGATTTTGTATGCAGAATCAGGTTGGGTAGTTTTCTTTAAAATGGAATAAGAATGGATTAGAGCCAAATGTATAAAGTCCATTGGGGACTGGACTCATTAATATTGTACACGATAAGGATGCATGTAGTGAGCTGTACTGTTTTGAAAGCAAAAGGGAATTATATTTCCAGAAGGACTCATTGCAAAGGTTATATACATTTTCATATAATTCCCCAAAGAATTATACAAGGACTCCTTAAAATATACAGTTCAATAAGTGCGGCAATGTATAATTCAGTTACTTTATAATAGCATCTGTAGTTTAGTACTGAAAAAAAATTCTTATCTTATGAGAAGAATGGCTATAGATTAAGGATATGAACCAACTCATATAAATATAAACCAACCTATATTTTACCCAAAATTTGAACCAACTCCTGAAGCAGATTCTTAAAGCAGCATGGGTAACTTTTTTCATTGTCTTGGCCCAACATGTTATTTGCTTTCTTTTGATATTGCTATGCCATTTTTGCAAATACTCTTGGACTAGATATTTGGGAGAAAATCTGGCTGCATAACCATTCAAACTTTTGGGGTGCTCATCTTCTTTTCTCACAGACTTCTGGAATTCTTGAAGTGTACTAGAAGAAAAATATGGGACGTCTAGACAATTATCAAAAATTAGTTTTTCTCTTCTTTTTTTTTCTCTCATCCTTTGCCATTCAGTGCACTCATGCTTCTCAATATGGCAGTTATGTGCATTTCCCTGGAGGATTTAGGATCATAAACAGGTTCCTTTAGGGGTTTCTGACCACTCCCTTTCAATCCCTATTTTATAGGTAGATGGTAGAGGGATTCCAAAACTGTTCTTCTGCTAGAAAATCATGTGACAGTAGAGAAAAAATTGAGAATGAATGCATTACAGCATCTGTCATAAATTCTTCACACTGATATCTTGATGTATTTTTACCTCCTCATTATTTTCTCTCTGTAAATGTCCTTCCTATAATATTATTTGCACTGTGAAGGAAAGGGTTATCCACCCACTTGTACCCACTTTTCTTCCTAGTTTTGTGTATAAAGGCTGACTAACTTATCAAAATGGTCATATCTGGATTTAAAATCTATGAGCACTTACTATAATTGATAGTCACTAATGCAGCAATGCTTGTCTCTCTTGTCCTAAATACTGAATGTCTGCAGTTCATGATGGCAGTGTTATTTTAAAGTGCATCAAGCAGTTAAGCAATTCTGCTCTTACTGAAAATAACAGTCACATTGGTTCAAGGAAGTTCAAGGCATCACAGGAAAATTTTAAAAATGGATCAAATATTTATTAAAAAAATACCCAGTACCTCCTGATGACAAATAGTTTCACAAGATAGTTCATTTCCCTTATCAAAAAAGGTAAAGGCTCAATTATGATCCAAGACAATACTCAACAATTTTAATGTATTTAATAGGAAACATCAGTAACACTTCCTCAGAGGGATGGTAGTTAATATAATATGCTTATGAACATTCACGTACATTATAGCTTCTATTACTGCTCCTTGTTCCTGGCTTCCAGCTGTATAATTAATTTGATAATATAAAATTTGACATGTGGATTTAATTTTCTAGACCACTGAGAGAGACATGAGCTTACATACAGGGAATACAAATATCACTTGGGTGTTTATTTTACAATTTGGGGGAGGGTTAATTTTCTTGTAGGTTAAGTTTTTTTTTTATTGCCTAGAATAAATAGATACAGGAGCTTTTTTTCTTTGAGAGAGTCAGCGTGTCCAATGATTAGGACAAGAGTATGTTTTCAAAAGGATAATTTCCCCCTGCTCTCTAATACCTTCTTATTTTCCAAAGAAAGGGCAATTGCCAGACTGAAGTTCTTTTTTGATGCTCTTATGAGTCACATACGTTTTTTGGGGGGAAGGGTATCTTCATTTTTAATTGTTTTTTTTCTTTATACAATACATAAAATGGACAAGGAACTATATTAAACAGATATATAAATAGGGTAATATAAAAACTTTAACACTTAGAAAAATTGCTATTGTCTCTTCCACCCAATGTCATAGCTGATGATAGATATTCTAGAGCAGTGTTTCTCAAACTGTGCTCCGTGGAGCCTCAGGGCTCTGCAAGGCATCTCCAGTGGCTCCACGAGGTTGACAAACTGGAAACATCAATAGGTACAACACATACAATCAGTGGACCAATGGGGCTCCGCATAATTTTTTACGCGTGTAAAGGGCTCCGGAGCCCAAAAAGTTTGAGAACCGCTGTTCTAGAATGCAATATGTTGTTCATGACATCAAAAGGAAAAATATTATCTGGACCTCAATCATTCATGGATCTCATCACCGTTGAGAGAAAGAAGTATTTTCTGCACTTTACAGATGGAACACTGTGGCACAGGGTAGAACTGACTTGTCCTAGCTCACACAGGAGGTCTTTTTAGTGTGAAATTTTCTGTTGCCTCCTTCTATATTCCTTATGGTTATGGGATAACTACTGCAATGAAGTCCATGTGAGCAAAGACCTATTACTGCATTATCATCATATTAAAGGGTTAGGGTCAGCTGATAAATCAGGGTTCAGTTGGTTATGAGTTACAAATGAACAATGGATGTATCAAAGCAAAGGAAAAAATTCTCAAAATAAAATTGAGACTCTGTTAAAAAAAAAAAACCAAACCAAAACAACCACCGTAATAATGCTTAGAATTTGTTTTAGCACAGATGCTGTACTGGGATCTGTGTGATCTGCCTACCAGAGAAGTGATAGTCAATGTTAATGCATTGGTAAGGTCTTTCATTGTTAACATCTTGAGAACTGTTATCTATTTGTATCGTTCGTAAAGAAGTCCAGTGTGGTTTATGTCTGCCGCAAACTGTTATTTTCAGGAAGTGTCTTACCTGACTTGAATAGCATCCTAATGGAAAAGTCTTAGATAATATAACCTTTCCATCGGTTTCTTTTTTTTAATTTTATTTTTTAAACTGTCTAACTGAATATTCCTGTTAGGGAGCAATATTTTTCTCTATTTCATTGTACAGAGTTTTTTGATCAGATTGAGAGAAAATTATTAAATTAATTCCTCTTCTCTTCTATGTGCCTTTCCCAGAAACACAATTGTGGATGCTTGACATCTCTGAATTGCAGGCCAAATATTAAGGTATTTAAATGTAGATGAAGTGCCTAATGTTAGAAAATTGGAAAATTCTGGTCAAAGGATGTAAACAACAAAAAAAATGATGACCTTGTTTTCTGCTACAAGGTGAGATACAGAAACAGAATGCTGTAGTCATGCAGAGCAGAGTGAGATAAGGAATCGTAGGAATATTTTATTTAAACCTGAACCATAGCACATTCACATATACATTCCCTGTTTACAGACTTTATCCTAAGTAAATGAAACAAACCTCTGGAAACTTGTTGACATATGGCAGCACGTCACCTTCTCCTTGTCTTGTGCCTTCTTAGGATCTGAGAGGACATATATACAAAAAAGTGAAGTGGCTCAGCTGCCACAACAAACAATAAACAAGGGCTGGTATCATCTTAGAAATTTTAAAAAAGTTTCCGTGATTCCATTGGTTATTTTAACCAGGTATTTAGGTGTTTTGCTTAAAATATTAACCCATTATAAAATATTAATCCAGCTGCGAAATTGCAGACTGAAACAAATTTGTTACGTGAGTCTGCGAAAAGCACTACTAATTCATATCTGAATGCCTTTTCAGCTCTTGATACTACAGTAGATTTCTGGATTCATATAATGACCTGGCACTGCTACAGGAATGTCTTCATGAAATTAACCCTTGACTGTTTCTCTTTTAAAGAAACACTGTCTCTCATTTCAACCTGCCTTGTTTAGAATAGTTTGGGGCATTTTTATTTACAGTCACCAAAGGTAGGCCAAGATTTTAGTCAGAGTTTCAGTGACACAGATATGTAACATCAAGGATGAATTTAATTCTTTTCAGGAAATATTCTTCATTTTAGGAACCGTTAAATGGTTGTGGAATGCTATGACCTATCATGTGAGGTTTCAGCTAAAATAGAGTCCCAGAATAACTATTTCCTGGCTAACAGGGAGAATATTATTCTGAATAAGGACAAGTCTACACTAGGAAATTATTTCATAACAACTTATTTCAAAATAATAACTCCCGATGTAACTCTTTCAAAATAGCATGTCCACACTATAGGGAAGCCTCAAAATTAGTCCATGGCAGACTCTTTTGATGGGAATATGCTACATTGACTTAAGAGTGACCCCAGGAAGCACTGGGGAGTAATTACTTTGGATTACTCTGCGGAATAGTTATTTTGAAATAGCAGCAATAGAGCATCCACACTACCACTATTTCAAAATAACAATTTCAAAATAAGTGTTATTTCTCAAGGAAAGCAGGAGTTATTATTTTGAAATAATCAGCCCCTTATTTTGAAATAACAGGGTTGGTAGTGTGGACGTTCCACTTATCGTTTCGAAATAAGGGTTATATCTGAGCCTTGGTCCCTAGTGTAGATCAAGGCTCAGAGATAACCCAGGAGACTGATTAGTGAATGAAGACTTGAGAAGAAACTTCTTCTCCAGGAGTTTGCAGCAGGCGAAGGGATCTAGTTTGAGAAGAATCCTGGTAAGACCCACTTGTAACCACTGAAACTTTTCCAGGTGAGAAAATAGAGTCACCTCCTGCTGCCTTTCTGAGGTAAGGTTAGGTGGATGAATGACAGAGTCATATTTGAGAATAGGCAGCTGGATGAAGAAGTGCTGCACAAGGAATCCTTAATTCCTTTGCTAGGACAAAATAGGATGGGACTTCTTCTGAATGTTGTGTTCAATGCCATATGTCTTCATATATATATATATATATATATATATAGATGGATGGAGATATACCATCTCATAGAACTGGAAGGGACCTTGAGAGGTCATTGAGTCCAGTCCCCGGCCCTCATAGCAGGGCCAAATACCATCCCTGACCAAATGACCCCCTCCAGGACTAAACTTACAATTCTGGGTTTAGCAGGCCAATGCTCAAACCACTGAGCTATCTCTCCCCCTCATCAAAGTTGGATATGCAAGCTCTCCATCCAGTGAACAGTGTCGCTGGTTAGATTGCGGATATCCTCCAACGAGCCAGTGAATTTTCGTATTGGGCATTCCTCAACAATGTGATACATTAGGATGGGACTAATTATAACAGAGAAGTCTATTCCGGTGAGAATCAGCAATGCAAGCATAGAGGATTTGAAGCTAATAAAGGATCTAAAGTCTGGTTGGCCTACCCCGGCACGAGAAATCAGTTTAGTCATTTGGCTAAGCCATCATCTCTTGGGCATATGAAGAGCTGAGTTCAGCAGAAGTAGACACTGAAAAGTCAGCTGGCAAATGTCAGATCAGTAATGCTTTGGCTCTCCTAAGCCTTACTAATAAGCAGTTATTTCCATTAAGGAAATTTAGATTGCCCTTTTGGGACTGGGGCCATGTCTTTATTTTCTCTATCTAGATACATAAAAATGAGGCTAACCGATTTATTTGGACATAAGCTTTTGTGGGTAAAAACCACTTTGTCAGATGCAAAAGTGTTTTTTGGCCGCAAAAGCTTATGCCCAAATAAATTGGTTAGCCTTAAAGGTGCCACAGGATTCTTGCAGATACAGACCAACACAGCTACCTCCCTGAGACTAGATACTTAAAGGCTGTATCTAGACTGGCATGATTTTGCGCAAATACTTTTAATGGAAAAGTTTTTCTGTTAAAAGTATTTGCTCAAGAAAGCGTCTATACTGGCATGTGCCTTTGCGCAAAAGATTTGCTTTTGTGCAAAAGCATCTGTGCCAGTGTAGACGCTCTCTTGTGCAAGAAAGCTCCGATGGCCATTTTAGCCATGGGCTTTCTTGCACAAGAAATTAATGTGGCTGTCTACACTGGCCCTCTTGTGCAAGAATACTTATCCCTGAGCGGGAGCGTCAGAGTTTTTGCGCAAGAACCACTGATTTTGTACATTACAAAGTCAGTGTTCTTGCGCAAATACTCATGGCCAGTGTAGACAGGCGGCAAGATTTTGCGCAGAAGTGGTAGCTTTTGCACAAAATCATGCCAGTCTAGACACAGCCAAAGTATTTAGGGCACTAGTTAAATGATAAATAATAACTAATGCAAATTCAGCTTGTCCAGTGTGCCACATAATGACTCCGATGGATAAGTAAAACAATTAATTAATATAATTTCTTAATCTTGTTAATATTTACGTGTAGCTTAGTATGTCTACACAGCAGGGCAAAAATTGAATTAAGATACGCAATTTCAGCTACATCAATTGTGTAGCTGAAGTCTAAATAGTTTAATTCGGCTTTTGGCACTGCCCACACATCAGGAAGTCTTCCTTTGACTGCCCTTACTCTTCATAAAATGAAAGTTATAGGAATCAGAGTAAGAAGTCTTTCAGCTCGACATTATTTTAAAATAATGGCTTGCTGTGTAGATTAACATTTTGTTCATTTAAAATAACGTCATTTATTTCAAAATAACACTGCTGTGTAGACTTACCCTCAGTGAGCTAGGGTGGTTTTTTTTTTTTTAACCTAGTCTGGCATCGTTTCCTGACATTTGTGCAAGGCTGAATTAACTACCTGTACAAGTCTCAGAGGAGTAGTTGTGTTAGTCTGTAACTTTAAAAGCAATGAGCACTCAGTAAGAGAGTGCCAGACCTGGCGGGATTTGGGCAGCTCTAGATAGCATCAAGCATTCACATCTCAAACTTGTCTACTCATGAAATATTGGGAAATATGAGAACTTTCGATCCTAATTAAATGGTTATCCAGGGTGCAGAATAATAAAAATCCTGAAATCACTACAGCACATCCATAGCAAAGGCAACATTAAAAGGTGAATTGCTGACTTTAGCGTAACTCATGAAGGAGTCAGGTGAGAGCCTTGTTATACACTTATACAAAGGAGAAGGGGAGTGTTAGGTGCCCAGAGAGATAGCCAGAGTGATAGGGGCCCAGTGCTAGGTGCCCAGAGAGACAGAGAAAGCAGCCTCTGTGCAGACTCTACCCCATTCGGGCAGGTAAGTGTGCTGAGTACAGAAGTAGTAGAGCTTTCACACCAGCTGTCCATGTCCTCTGCTCAATGTGGGTGCATCTAGACTGCACCTTTCTGTTGGAATAAGTGACAAAAAAATTGCGTAGATTATTCTGAGTCGAAGTCAAAAGAGCTTATTTTGAAATTTGGTGCTGTCTACAGAGTGCCAAATTTCAAAATAAGGCACTATTCTGACAAATCCCTTAACATTACAGGGACACCAGAATCGCGCGCCTGCTATTTCAGGAAATATTGTGCACCTTTAAAGATGCAGCGTTGCTATTTCAGGATACTTCCAGTATTCTGAAATAGCAACACAGTCTAGATGTCCCCTGTGTGAATCATTGCAGTAGATAAAGGAATTAGTGTAACATATAAGGCTAATGAAGATTATTTTCTTGTGGACCAAGTGAGATCCATGTCTGCTCTTGAGACAAAGCAATTCCATGTAGCTACTTTGGTCAGGATTTTTTGTGAACACCACTGCCTGGCACTAAATTCTTCATGATTTACAATCCCTTTCTCTTCCATAAACTAAACAGGAAAGATCAAACAAGAACACAAGTGGCTTTTCAGAAGGGAAGAAGTAGAGGAGAGTAGGAGTAGAACTGTTCAATGCTCTAGAATATAGGATAAGTATTGAGCAGGTGGGACATTCTGATACTACAACATTTATTTGACCTGATAAAAACTTTGGAGGACCTAGAGAAATTCTGGAGATATTATATCACTAGGTAGTTAAGCAATAATAGGGGAGGTACAATTCCATTTAGGAAAGTGACAAGAGGAAACCAATGCTCCAGCTTAGCTTTACTTTCCAGTTTTTGTATGGTACTTTTGAAAGCTTCTGTGTTCTTTATTCTTCTCTAAGGATACATCTAGACTGCAAGCCTCTTTCGAAAGAGGCTTTTTCGAAAGTGCACTTTCTGCAGGCTGCCATCCGGGAGGGCCATCGGGGGACTGTTGTATCCAAGAGGCCCTGCGGGAGAGCTTCCACCCTGAAGAGCACTAAAAGCCTCCCTGGTCTGCCCCACTAGGGACTTGTGCCTCATTCTTCCCTCACGTCCTTCCACTTACCCCTCCCTACCCCCCCTTCCTAATGTCAAATAAAATACATTTTCATGAACACAAACTCATCCACACTGCTTGTTTTTGTGCAAAAACCCCTTGCACAAAAATGGCTTGAATAGATTATTCAAATGAAGCACGACAAAATGCTAATGAGTGCTTCATTTGCATACTCTCTGTGGGGGTAAAAGGCAGCAGTGTAGACAAAGCCTTAGGCAGATGTTGCACTGCCTTACTGCATTCTGTAATTTCTAATCTTAGACAGAATGTTGTAGATTCATAGAGTCATAGGACTACAAGGGACCTTGAGAGGTTATCTAGTCCAGACCACTATATACATGGCAGGACTATTTTTTCCATCTAAACCATTCCTGACAGATGTTTTTCTAACTTGCTCTTAGGAATCACCAGTGATGAAAATTCTACAGTGTCCCTAGGCAATTTATTCCACTGTGCAGCCACCCTCTCAGTTAGGAAGATTTGTGTAATGTTCAACCTAAACCTCTCTTGCTGCAGTTTAAACCCATTGCTTCTTGTACTGTCCGCAGAGGTTAAGAAGAATTTTTTTCTCCCTCTTTGTAACATTTTATGTAAATAAAACCTGTTTTGTCCTCTTTCAAGCTTCCCTTTTCCAGACCAAACGAACCGGTTTTTTTCAGTCTTCCCTATGTTTTCTAGACTTTTAATAATTTGTGTTGCTTTTCTTTGGATGTTTTTCAATTTGCCCACATCTTAAACCTGAAATGTGATGCCCAGATCTGGACACAATACTCCAACTGAGGCCTCATCAGCATGGAGTAGATTGTAAGGTTTATTTTTCATATCTTACTTAAAACAGTTCCACAAATACATTTCAGAATAATGCTTCTTGGTGGAATGGGAATATTTTTAAGTGTCAAAGTGCTTAAATCCAGACCCCTTACTTCTTCCACCCATCCCAGCTGAGGCAGGAAGCAATGTGCTGATATGCAGGGCCAGCAGCTGGCACTCTGATGCAAGGCTGGCAGCAGAGGACACCCGGGATGCTGCAGCACCCCTTGCACTGCTAGTTCTATGCCTAAGGAGTTTGCTTTTTTTGTAACAGTGTTATGCAGTTGACTCATATTTAACTTGTGGTACAACATGACCTGCAGATCTCTTTCTAAGCTACTTATCCCTAGGCAACCATTGCAACTGATTTTTCCTTCTTAAGTAGAATACTTTGTATTTGTCCTTATTGAATTTCATCCTATTTACCTCAGACCATTTCTCCAGATCATTTGAATGATAATCCTATTCTCCACAGTATTTGCAACCCATTCCAGTTTGATATTGTACACCAACTTTGTAAGTATACTCTCTATGCTATTATCTGTGTCATTGACAGAAATATTGAAGACACACAGAACTGATGCCTGTGGGACCCCAATTGATATTCCCTTCCAGTATGTCTGTGAGCCATTGACAACCACTCTGTGGGAATGATTTTTCAGTTATGAAGTCATAGTGATCTAGTCATGTTCTTTACAGTAGAGGAAGATAGCTGTACTTTAATATTTGGATAACAACTTGTAATGGCTTGAGAGTCAATGCTCTGGCACCTCCTGCTGGTCACTCCAGGAAGTGGCTCAGTCCAGCCTCAGAGAGTTCTCTCCTGTTGTATCTCACCCACTACTACCCCTTTTGCCCATTCTCTTCCCACTCAGGACCCACATTCCTCCCAGACCTTGCTGCCCTTCCCTCAGGGGTGCTGTCGGAGGCCTGAGCTCCCCTGGCTCACCCTGCCTTTCCTAGCACTGCTTTGTCCAAGTTATCCTGAGCTGGCAGGCAACTAGTTTCCTCTCCTTTCACAGCTGGAGCAAGAGTGTGCTCCTCCTGGCTAGCCACACAGCCTTGCCTCAAATTATCTCCCTGATGGCTCCAACCTCAGCCTTCTCCCAGGGCTGTTTTAATTCTTTTCATTACAGTGCAGAGGAACTGCCCCACAGCACACTTCTTCCTTCAAAATCTCCCCTCCCTGAGGGTAGGGGAGTCTCTTCTCCATAGAACCTGTAGATGCCCCTCCAGGTGCACTTGCCTCTTTTCTGTCTCTCACTGCTTATGCAGACAGACATATGATGGCGGCGGCAGCAGCCGCAGCTTCTGCCACTGCCGCCGCTGCTGCTCCTGAGTTCTGGCAGGAGCTCCTTTCTCTCCCACGGTCAGCCCCAACTGAGCGGCTCCTCTGGCCTTTATACTGGGTCTGCAATTGGAGCATGCCCAGCCAGGCTGTGCGGAAGGGCCTTCTCAACCCTGGTTAACCCCTCCCAGGCCAGTGCGCAGTTGGTGTACCCCATCATAGGCTTGACCACTCCCAATGCTGGGTTTGTTTAATATTAAAATGCTGCATGCATTCATCCAAGAGTTAGTGGGCCAGATCATCATTTGGGGGTAAACTTACATCAGCTGGGAATTTGAATTTTCCACATTATATTCCCCAAAATATTGTTGTGAGTGGGGTGGAAGGTTGTCTTCTTTCAAAATAGTCAGTAGTTAGTCAATGTTTCAAATAGTCAATGTGATAGTTCTCATCACATCCATCTCCCATTCTTTTGTAGGTGAGACAGCTCTTCTCCCCTGTTGTGTATTAGTTCTGCAATGGACAGCCAAAACATTTCATCTTAGTGGCAAGTGAAATTTGTAGGTGCCCTCTTCACCCACAGGCCCAAAATGTCTGCTGTCCCTACTCCCCGGTCCTCACCAGGTGGAGGTTTTGCCTCTTTCCCATCTCTGGGAGAGGCTTCTTGCCCTCACTCCACTAGGGACAAACCCTCTACAAATGTTTGCACCTCTCACAAATGTAATAACTCTTTTCAGTTGCCTGCCTCTTGGTCCTGGCTCCAAGTTTCTCCCCTCCCTTTCTAAATTACATTCTTCTGCGTCTGCTCAGGGCTTGCTGTTCATCAAGCTGCTGCTCCATCTACTCCTATGGAGTCCAGTGCACCTCCCAGAGCTCCTTTTGGATCTCCCAGAGTACGTCTACACTAGCTTGTTAGTTCGAGCTAGGTAGGATAATAAGGGGAAGCGGATTTTCAAATGAAGCCTGGGATTTAAATATCCTGGGCTTCATTTGCATGTTCCCGGGCGCCGTCATTTTTAAATCCCCCTTAGTCCGAACTCTGTGCCTGTGGCTACACGCAGCACGGAGTAGGTAGTTCGAATTAAAGATCCTAATTCGAACTACCGTTACATTCCTTGTGGAATGAAGAGTAACGGTAGTTCGAATTAGGATCTTTAATTCGAACTACCTACTCCGTGCCACGTGTAGCTGCAGGCACGGAATTCGGACTAAGGGGGATTTAAAAATGGCGGCGCCTGGGAACATGCAACTGAAGCCCGGGATAGTCAAATCCCAAGCTTCATTTGCAACTCCGCTTGCCCTAATTACCCTACCTACCTTGAACTAACGAGCTAGTGTAGACGTACCCCCAGATACCTCAAAGCAGTGATTCTTTCTATCCCCATGGCTCCTCAACCCCCACCTCAAAGGGCCTAACCAGATGTAGCCCCAGGGGCATCTGTGAAGAAAATCTCCTATATCTTTGGTTCATCATCCCCACCTTCAGTTACTCACTCTCAATGTAGATACAGTTCATTCAGGCCTCATACATCTCCTTGTGTTGGGGAGCCCCCATATGCCTGCATTCTTCACAATGTGACTTGCTGCCATGGCGTTTCCTGCTGGTAACTACAGGAATTGCTTAGTCCAGCCTCAGGGTGCCCTCTCTTGGTGATGTCTTGTCCACTGTTACCTTATTATCCATTTTCCCTCACTTGTCAGGACCTGAGTCCCCCCCAGACCATGGCAACCTTCTCTCAGTGTAATGCCCCACAGCAGTGCCCCCCACACTTTGGGGTCCTCCCCTTTTATGGAACCCCAACCCACTATACCACCTTGCCTCAGTGAGCCAATGCTAGTCATCATCTATCCGCTGCCCCAGGGGCAAATTGCAGTCTGAAAAGGCCACTCATCATTGGTAAGGGTATGTGGACCTGCTGCTGCCTCCTGTCCTGGCTGCTCCTCTACAGCCCTAGTAACTCTCAGGGACCCTATCACTGGATTTATTCAGGCTTGAAAGCCCATGGCTCACCCTGCCTTCCCCCAGCACTGCTCTAGCTAAGGTTCCCTGTACTAGCGGGCTGATAGGTCCCTCTTCCTCCAGAGCTGGAGCAAGTGTGTGCACCTCCTGTCCACCTATCTTTTTACACAGCCCTGCTTTGCTCTGATTGGCTGCCACAAACCCTCTCCCAATTGGATCCCAGCCTCAGCCTTCCCCCCACCCCTGTGTTGTTTTAACTCTTTTCATTTCAGTGTGGGGCAACCACCCTCTCACACGGTTATAGACTGAAAAGTCAGGAAAAAGCTGGGGGATAGAGAAGAGTGTGATTCTGTATTGTGTTGTATGTGTGGCTGTCTATCTGAAACAATCAAATCAGTCCACTTATTATTAATAGATAACAGTATTCCAAAAACAAACTTCACAATGAACTTGTTTCAGCTCATAATGACAAAGGAATCCTTTAATGAGATCATGACAAAGGCATATTAATAGATGGTATGAGGAAGCTTGTTCTATATCACTGTCTTTTCTGGTGTTAAATATAGACAGAGAATGGTTAGTTTGCAATATCTCGAGTATAGAAGGAAGAGGTCACTGTCTCTCATATTTTATGCAGCAAATCAACTGCTGCAAATTTAATAAAATGTTCCATAAAGGAAAACCATTAACTGAATGCCTTTTCAATCATTAGGAATTCAAGGCTTTCCTGGGAATAGCGATGGCACAGTTTCCATTAACACGTAGAATGTATGGATTGCAATAGGCTTCTAGAAAGTGAAAATACTCCAAAATCCCTGCTATGAAAGAGATGCACATGCTCAACTTGCACCTAAAAGCACTAAAGCATGTGTAATACATTTAATTAAAGTAATAGTAAAGTACAGTACTGATAGATTAGTGAGTATAAAAGCAATCAATTAATCACAAGGTATACTGATAGTTTTATAACATGATCATAAGTCTCATTTAGTTAATTCAGGAGGGTTGAGACACTATTATAATTTTTTAATGTTAATGTCTCAGTCTCCTGATATGAACAGGTCTTATGGAATCTTCAAATACTGTAAAAACATGTGTCTCATTTCACTAAAATGTATGTTTATTTCATATCTCTTAAGAGTGGTAGGTATCTAGTCTTTAAAACATATGGCATTTATCATTCTAAGCATATTGAAAACTAAAATGTCCATATATAAAAAAATTAGATGACACACATGCTAGAGTTCTAAAATACTTTTAAAATGTCTGCTTCATATATGACATTTTTATAACTCCAGATCAAATTAAAAAGTGTTGAATTACAAAGGAATAAATATAAAACTACAACAGAATAATCTAATTGAGTTATAAAAACAAACAAATGTTCAGGTGTGCAAAATACTTTCCTAGTGAAATTTATATGCAAGGAATCAGCAAGGCTGAAATTATTCTCTTCTGCTTCATATCCTTCATATGGACATTAATAGATACATTTATCTTAATGGAACTCCTAATCAACATAGCTTGAAATTCCAATTCCGTCTGATAACAATCTTTTCACGTTTTTTGTGAAACAATTATACTGGGATGTCAGAGCAACAATATCCTTAATATGAATGGGAATGGCATATATATGGCTTACAAACATAAAGGAAAATTTGTAGTGCTGTAAAATGTAGCAACATCCTATAATTATGTAACCTGCTATTTTAAAATGAATTCTGCAGAGACTACTACTCCATCTTTACAGAAAATTCACCCTCTATTTGCAATAGAATTATTTTTTCAAACGACAAAACATTTTCACAAAGTCTGTCATGATGTATTTTCTAGTGTCTGGATGGCTCTGCGAACTGGGCTTTAGCTTATAGGTGACTATTTTCCTTAGAAGCAGCAGAAGCTTGTTGTGTAATAATATTATACCCAGGTCTCATATACCATTTTTCATCAGTAGATCTCAAAGATCTTGAAACAGAGAGCCAGTATCAGTACCTCCATGTTATAGATGGGAAACTGAGGTACAGAAGGGGAGGACTCTGAGCTTTCCCAGGGTAAGAGTAAGGAACAGAACTGGGGTTTTGTTAGCCCCTATTCATTGTATAATCTCTTCGGGTATATCTACACAGCCAAGTTATTTCGAAATAACTTCCCTAGCGTCTACACACCCAAACTGCTATTTCAAAATAAATTCAAAATAGCGGAGCACTTATTTCGAATTTGGTAAACCTCATTCTGCGAGGAATAATGCCAAATTTGAAATAGCTATTTCGAAATAAGTGCTGTGTAGATACTTATTTTGAAATCGGGGGCCTCCAGCCTTCCCAGGGTGCCCTGGTGGCTTCTCTAGCCTCAACCAAGAACACTTCTCTCCCTTCCCTCCTTCCCGGAACCCTTAAAGGGGTAGACTCTGGCCACAGTGCCTGTGCAAGCTCCAAGCCTGCCAGCCCAGAGCCAGCAGTCACTGCCCCTGACCCAGTGGCCCCAAAACATGAGCCAGCAATCCACTGACAGCCAGTTCTCCACTGCTCACCATGAGCAGTATGCCAGCTCCCAGGAGCCCTCCAGGTCCTGGAGAAGGCAGGCGCCTTCCTGGTTCAGGGCAGAGATCAGGTTTGGGGGAATGCCCCCAACGTCCATGATCTCTGCATTAGATGGAGGAACGTGGCCGTCTATGGCAGGATAGCTGCCAGCCTGGCCACCAAAGGCAACATGCGAACCCAGAAGCAGGTTTGCATGACAATCAAGTTGGTCCACCGAGACCCTGAGCCCTGAGCTTCCCCTCCCTCTTCTTCCCCTTGCTTCTCCCTTCCAGCTCCCTCCTTCCAGGTTTCTGGCTTCCCCCCCACCCTCTCTTCTCCCTTCCCCCACCTCCTTTCCCCAGTTTCACCAGAGTTTCATTCCTCCCCCCCCCCCCCCCAGTTTTGTTAAATAAAGAGAGTTTGTGTTCATGAAAATACATGTATTTTATTTGACATCAGGAAGGGGGGTTAGGGAGGGGTAAGTGGAAGGACGTGAGGGAGGAAGGAGACACAAGCCCCCAGTGGGGCAGACCAGGGAGGCTCTTAGTGCTCCTCAGGGTGGAAGCTCTCCTGCAGGCCCTCCTGGATACTAAAAGCACCCCAATGGATCTCCCAGATGGCAGTCTGCAGAAAATGAAGCCAGGTTCACAGCAATGCATCCAAGAGAAGCACCAGAGTGCCCAGGGGCAGCTCTGGCTCCATGTTGCAGAGGACTGTGGTGTCCCGAGTGAGGGCAATCAGAGCACGCAGAGACAAAATGCTTTGCTGTCCCTCAAAGAGGCAGGCAAGCAAGCAGGGAAACCTGAGAACTGGCTGTCTAGGGGAGGAGGTCCCTTTAATCACAGACCTCAGATAACCTCAGGCAGCAGCCCCACACAGTAAGTCCTGACCTGGTGCCCTGCTGGAACTGGTTCTAGCCAGCCTTAAATGTGATTCAGTGTCCACTCAGTGTGGACACGCTATTTTAAAATAGCAAAATGTTATTTCGAAATGCATTTTGTGTGTAGACGTGTTATTTCGAAATAAGCTATTTCGAAATAATTATTTCAAAATAAGATATTTTGAAATAACACTGTACTGTAGACATACCCTTAGATCAGTGGTTCTCAACTAGTGGTTATGAGTACCTCCAAGGTAGGTAGAGGTAAATCAAACCAAATGTCTACCTTTTCCTAGTTTTACAACAGATTAATAAAAAGCACTAGCAAAGTCAGTACAAATTAAAATATTATATAGACAATGAATTATAAATACAGGCAGTCCCCGGGTTACGTACAAGATAGGGACTGTAGGTTTGTTCTTAAGTTGAATTTGTATGTAAGTCGGAACTGGTACATATTGTAGGGGAAACTCTAGCCAAACATACAATGGGTAGGGAATCTAAGGCCTTGGGGTCTGGCTGTAGCCCTCAGCTTGCCTGGATCAGGCCCCTGAGCTCAGGGCTCCCCCAGCATTGGGGAGTCCATGGTGGTTCCCCAGCCCCTCGCCAGCTTCTCACTTACATGTGTGGCCTCTGATTTTTTTTTCCATGTGTCAGTGGCCTCTGACCCAAATGGCTTCCCCACCTCTTCTATAAAATGACATTGTGACAAAATTGATAAAGGGTTGGCTTTTGCATATGCTAAAATGCTGTTTCTATTTTGCAGCAATCTTGATTCAGTCACTGTTGGTAAGACAAACAATTCTGTCAAAGAATGTGTCTGTGTTGAAGGTATAAAGCCCTTTATTATAATATCCTCAGAATCTTGAGCAATTATGACTAGGGCAACAATTTAGTCAGGAAGGCTGAAGAACTCACAGAATCTATGACTTCCAGTAATGTCTGTGACTTCAGCTTGTGGCCATCTGAAGCTGTATCTGCCCCCTCGGGCAGAGGTGGACCAGGGAGCTGCTGGGTACCCCCACCATTCCTGGCAATCCCCAGAGCTGCGAAACCCCACAGATAGTAGGGGAACCTTGGAGCTCCTAGGTATTGTGGGTGGCTGGGGAATCCCTGAAGTCCCACCTGTAGCTTACAGTGGACAGTCCTTCCCTCCCTCCCCCCAGAGCTGCAGGTACTGGGGAACCCCAAAGCTCCTGGCTTCATGTGGTAGGGATACCAGAATCTTTTGGCCACCATGGGTGGTGGGGAATCCTCATAGTCCTAGTTGTGGCAGGGACCCCCAAATCTACAGGCATTGGGGAAAGCCAGCAGCTCCTGACCACTGCAGTCACCATGAAAATCCCCAAACTTCTGGCCCTCATGGGCAGTGGGGAATACCCAAGCTCTCAGCTACTGCAGGCCTTCAGAGCTATGGGCAGCATAAGTAGCCCAAAGCTACTGGCACTGTGGGCATCCTGCAGCTGCTGTGGGTGGTGGGGGAGCTCAGCAGCTCCTGGCCACTGTGGTCAGCACAGGACCCCCTAAACTTCCAGCCACCACAGACAGAGGAGAACCCCTGAGCTCACTGCTGCTGCAGGACCCCAGAAGTGTGGGCAGCAGAGGTACCCTGCAGCTCCCACCCCTGTGGGTATCAGGGAGGACGCTGGAGCTCTGATACCCAACCTGTGGTATGGGGTCCACCAGAGCTCTAAGCTATTATATATATATATAGCTATTATATAGCTATTATATATATTATATAGCTGCCTCGCTGCAGGCAGTGGGTTAACTGGCAGGTCTGTCTTGTCAGTGTTAGATAAATTATGGAGAGGTCACATCTTCCAGGATTTATTTTCTTTATTGCCCTGTCTGTTACTTTTTACTAAAAATATCCAGGAGCAAAATCTTAGCCTTATTTATATCTTATATTGTAAGTATTGGAGACTGATTTTGCATTCCATTCTGAGGGTTCTGCTAGTTTGGACTGGTGAGAGGAGGGATTTTTCATTGCAGACACTAGGTATTTTACTTTCTGCCTGTCAGAGCAGAGTACAATTATTCATTGCTAGGGAATTGTCTGATAAAGGCTAGCCCCTCCACCCCCTTCCCGCCTTTTTTTTCCTGTTCAAAAATTCTTTGTGATCCAATCCGCACTTCAAATGTACTTAGTAGTTTATGTAGAAATTCACCCTTTTGGCTAGTCACAAACTGTTTGTCTCTATTTGCTATTTCTTAATTATGGTGTGTGATTGGTTACCTAAGTAACATGGTTCTGCTCCCTGTTTGGATGATTGAAGTTCTGAAAGGAGACTAACCTGTAGCAAATGACTTTGTGGATAATAGAACATAAATAGTTAATATTTGCCTTTGCATAAACAATCTTATTGCATACATATATGGGTAGTGACATGGTCTACACTCATTCTTCAGATATTTGTACAAACACCAAACTGGATTTGAAGTGAGATTCACAATGCAACCCCATTTGACTAGAAATTATGCTGTCGTCCCTGTGTAGATGTGTAACCTGCACACCTAGGGTACGTCTACACTACATGGCTCTGTCGACGGAGCCATGTAGATTTGTTTACTGGGAAAAGGGAAATGAAGCGACGATTTAAATAATTGCCGCTTCATTTAAATTTACATGGCTGCTACGCTGACCTGACAAACAGCTGATCAGCTGTTTGTCGGCTCAGCGCAGCAGCCAGATGATCAGCTGTTTGTTGGCTCAGCGCGCTAGTCTGGACACTCCCCTGCCGACATCAAAGCCCTTTGTCAGCAGCCCCGGTAAACCTAATCCCACGAGGAATAATGGGGCTGCCGACAAAGAGCTTTGATGTCGGCAGGGGAGTGTCCAGACTAGCGTGCTGAGCCGACAAACAGCTGATCAGCTGTTTGTCGGCTCAGCGCAGCAGTCATGTAAATTTAAATGAAGCAGCGATTATTTAAATCGCTGCTTCATTTCCCTTTGCCTACAACCCTCATCTACATGGCTCCGTTGATGGAGCCATGTAGTCTAGACATAGCCCTAGTGTGGTTCACTGTACCATGTAGTGGCATTTAGACCACTTACAGTGAGAGATAAGAACAAGGGAGGGCTACCACTTAAACTGAGAGCCAGCTGGACCCCAAACAGCAGAGGCTCCTATACTAAACTCCAGAGTTCAAATCTGCCTGGTGGTGGTTATAGATGCTCCCGTTTTTTCATGTAAAACCTTTCTATTTAGATCAGTTCATCACTAATAGGTCTGATTTTTTTTTATTACTTTGTGCCTGTTTTTTAGTTGAATTTTTGCTGGGCATCTGGCTCCCATTGCTATTTTACCTTTGGTAAAGTACACCATTCTGTGTGATACGTACTAGGTTAGTGATCTGTGTTTCCAGGATAGTCATAGTATGTATGGGTCACTCTGAATGAAGTGTAGAGTAAGTGTCAAGCAATGAAAAGAGCTACAAGCATGGTTGAGAGCTTTTTTTTTATTTAGAATATCACTGGGTTTCATGATGTCTTACATTCTCAGCCAGATAAGACAAATTTGCATGCTAGGTTCTACAAAACTGTATTTGTCATATATATGCATATACATTTTTCCTCTGAACTTACAAAGATTGTTTACATTTTTAAAATGGAAATGTATTCACATCAAGAAATGGAACTGTGCATCAAGTTTGGATAAATAGCCATTAAATCATGTTAAAGGTGCTGACCTTAGAATGTTAACCTCACTGAAGCACAATGTCAGAGATCCAAAGACTAGCTAATCGCATTTTCAAGTGATAAAATAACAAGTGATGGAAGTCTCTCATTGGCTATTGTTGAATGAAAATGTTTTAATGAACCTGAGATTCAAAAGCTGTACTCACCACTGGCAAAGTGACTAGGTTTCCACTCATTAAGAAAATGTCCCTCAGAGCTGCATCATGCATTAATTGGAGAACTTGGAGTGGAAAGTGCTTTGTGTGGCAAAATTTGCCCAATTGTCTACTTGGACATACAGATCTCTATAACTGACATACAAACATTCCCCATTTGTCCGCATCCATGAAGACCCATACAGTTGTTCAAAAAGGTTTTCTCATCTACTGGGCAGCTCCCTAAGATCATATGACTTCCCATCCCACCAGCCTCAGACACCTTGGTTTTTGTGCTGCTTCAGTTCTCAAAACCTTACTTCAGTGGACACTTAAGTGTCAATATGTGAGCCAAAAATTTCCTTGCCCCCTTCCCCCCGGCGTGTTTCCCATCACTTCATCTCTTCTTGTAACCAAACTTTCTCTCTGATTCATACTAGTGACCTTGAAGACAGGTTCAAATCTTAAGAAAATTCTATTGATTAAGCAGCAGACTAGCACAATAGAGCGAGATGTGTAAAAATAAATAACAGAAGAATCCCGAATAAACATTTTATAAAAGAAATAGGCTTGTTCTACTGAACTGCTGTTACTTGAACAAGACTATCTGTTTAGCAAGTTTCGACTGTTTTTTTTAAATCAGTGTCACAATAGTCATTGTTGCTTCCATTTACCTCTTTGAAAGGGTGATAATCCGTTTCTTGTGATGTTCCTTTGCATTACATTTTGATCCAAATTGCATTCTGATAGATGCAATGCATTTTTAATACAACTCCAACACCAACTTTTAATTTGATGCAAGATGCTGAAAGGCTTCAGTTTATCTGTGACTTTATTAATAGGCTAGGCATTGAGATTCTTCAAAACTGAATTAGGATAATGAGCATCATGTACTATAGAAATGTATCATATTTTTTACTATAATAATGGAAATGGAAAAACAAATTAATTAGCAGATGGAATAAATGCTTACATTCTAATCCAGAAATTAACTACTTGAAAATGCACTTTTTCTGATTATCATCTTATAAGAATGAAAAGCTCTTTACTTTACATAGAAATGTTCTTTAAAAAAAAATTTCAAAGGCTAGCTTGTCTTTCTGCTACTGAGTAGCTTCTAGCTTTATCATACCCAGATCATACTGAGGAACAAATTGTAACTTTCCAAGTCAGAATTCCTTCCCTGTCAACCTCCCTCCCCCTTGTTTCAGAAGAAAATGATCTGCACCATCACTTTGCATGTTATTTCTCTCCCATGTCTGCTCATCTTAATTGGCTATAACATTGGACAAGACAAAGTCAAAGTTCCATTCCTCCTTCCTTCATCCTATGCACTTACCATCTCTCTATGCATGCTTGAAACTACAGGCTTCATAGAACATGTTCCTTTTCACATATCAATTATGAGAATAGTTGCTTGTAGGGACTTAATAACCTGGCCCTACTTGTGTTAATAGATATTACTTCCAATGAGTTTCTAAAACAGGAAAAGAAAACAAAGGGGAGGAGCAGAGAGGGAATCAGTGTTTGGCTTGTCTGGCCTTGCTGGAGAAATTCAAATGCTGCTAGGTGATTAGCAAAGTCCCACAGATAGGCTTTGTTTCTATTGGTGGTGTGCATTGACACATGCCTCAGTGTACATAAATTATTTTCACATGGAAGGCAAAGATTAGAGGGAACACTGATTAGCATTATTCATATTGAGCAGGCCAGCATGACAGGAGGAAAAAAACCCTCACTAAATTGGAAATAGAGGCTTTTTTTATAATCTCAGTGTTTTGTGAGTGCTGATAAATATGCAAGAAGAAAATGAAAATAAGGTTACATGTTTCTCCCAGAGGTCTCTGGAAATCATCCACACACCCAACCATATCCACGTTATATACTATAACATCAACAGCCCACCCACTGTTCAGGTAAGCAACTAAAGATGAAATTGAATAATATGAAATCAATTTTGTCCAATTTATAGTCATGCCAATGAGAGAAATTAAATAGACTCGAAGAAAGCTCTGTAAACTAAGTGAATTGTTCCATGTGTGGAAGAATTTGTGCAGCAAGGCATGTGTGAATGTGCATCATGAGTAGAAATACAACATAACTGAGTGCTCTGTTAATCAGCTGGAAGGCATTTGATTTTTTTCTTGAATGGCTGCACAAGTGCACAGCTTACAGGGAACATGGATACTAATACTGGCTTCTAGCAGTCATGCACTCAGATAATTCAGCAGAGACTTGCAAGGTGTTATCTTGGATGACAGTGACAGGAACCAAAGCTGGTAGGTTTGCTTCTGATACTTCCTAAGAACTTAAAAATGCATATATAAATTACTTTGAACATAGCCCTCAAGCTTGGAAAGCTTTTCTAGAAGATCTATGAGCTTAGTGAGAAATGAGTATCTCAAGGTTGTGCTATTATAATGTCTATGATGCTTCCCATTTTTATTCTGAAAACCATCTACAAGGTTAATCATTAATCATCTTCACTTTTGCAACAAACATTGTACTCACCCTCTCATCATCTAACCTGTAAGTGAATTAATGACTGTTTAATTCACAATTTATAGAAGTTTCTGCAGCAGTTTACACCTGCGCTTTGGGGGATATTTAGCTTACTCAGCTGAAAAGAAAATGTCTAATATTCATGGCTACCCAACATAATCGAGGCTGGACCTGTTCTTATTCAGTGATTAATGACTTGTGCATGCCTCCTCCATGCCCTGTTCTGAAAGACTCTTCCAGCAATCCCATTCAGCGTTTTTTTCTAAATTATCTTGAAATGATATGTATTTTCCAGCGGAAAATGTGGCTGCAACTTTTGAGCCCCACATAGATTTCAATTTATTAGAGAGCCAGGGGCCCCTTTCTGAGTGATCAGTTTTAGTCGGAGGGCCAAAATTCATGTCCCTGCAAAGCTGGAGATTTTCAAAGCTTTTGTAAAGAAAAGAATGAGCTTAATTTTGCTTTATTTATAACATGGTTCTCATGCTGGTAGTTCAGTCTCTCCAAATTCATTAACAGTTAATTCAAACCCTCTGCTAATGGTAGCCCACAGAGAATGATATACTGAAATAAAGAAAATGCTGTTAATAATTCAGATGCCCTATAAATTGATACTTTTACATATTAAACATAGTAACCACATTTGACCCAGGAGAGCTAATTAGTAAATGTAGTTTTATAGCCTTTGGTCATTGCAACTCTAATCTGTCTATGTATTTACATGAACTAATGATTTCAAAATTCGGGCACGTTTCCGTAGACTCCTCCTATTGTCCAAAACATAATTATCTCATTCCTTTACTGATACTGAGGAGAGTACGCTCACACAACAGGTTTATCATAAAAAAAGTAGATGTTGTTTTCTTCACAGATGAGCAGTGGAGTTTCCTGTTGGTGTGGTCTAGTTGTTACCTCATGTCTGGATTTTTTTTTCTCACCTTGCTACTTTGGCCTGACATGGTCTAAGTGAGAGTCACAGAAAACTACCTTTGCAGCATCATAGATACGCACTTCTGTCCTTGAGAAAATAGTTCATTACAGACAAGGTTTGCCCAAGTCCCGTCCCTGCCTTTGCCCACCCAGGCAGACACGGGGGGATGTGGGGGAGGAGGGGAAACATCAGTTCCCAGGGCTGTAGCAGGCTCTGGAATTAGGAAGGCAGGATAAGGATCTTAATAAGACTAAGGGTTCTGGAATGGCCTAGGAAGTATGGCGTTTGCCTGGGGAGCACAGGTTTGGTGACTCAAGTCCTTCAGCCCACTCTAGGAGTGGCTAGACAGCCAACACAAACTGTCCCATGAATGGAGCTGGCTCCTGCATTATGAAACCAGGATAAGGGATGCCCTGGAGATGGTGGGGTGGATAATATTATCACATATTAAGAAAACTAGAGAATTCATTTAGCAAGATGGGCAACTTCAATTCCCACTGAAATTAACGAGTGCTGTGGATGCTCTGCCTCAGTCCGTTAAGCTACCTCTTCCCTGTACAAAAACCCTCTGGCGGCATGGTTCATGCTATGGGGCTAAAAATATCAGTGCAGACTTTTAAACTCAGTCTGGAGCCCAAGCTCTAAAATTTGACAAAAGAGGAGAAGCTCAGAGCCCAGACTTGGACTTTCTCCAGGCAGATTCCAGAGCCCAGATTTCAGCTTGAGCATGAATGTCTGTATTGCTGTGTTTAGCCACATAATGCAAGCAGAATGAGTTGACCCGTGTTCTAAGAATCACTGCTACTTGTTCTGAACAGTAGATGTACCCTATGTACTTTTGAAAACCCTGACTTGCCTTCTTTGTGTAGTGTAAAGTGCTTTTATTCTTTTAAAGAAATCAAGAGAAAATAAAATATGTAGTCAAGGACACTGAGAGTAAAAAGAACTGGCACATTAATACACTATACTAAACATAAAGCTGTTCTGGAATAAAATATCTGAGTTAACCACATTATACATTTTAAATAAAATAACGATTCAGTTACCTGCAGTTGCTGAGGAAGATCCATTCTGTTTCAGACTCATAGATTCCAAAAGGCCAGATGGATTATTGTGATCAGCTAGTCTAATTTCCTGTAAAACTTTGACCTTACAACTACTCCAAAATAATTCCTAGATCCCTCTTCTCTGATGGGTGGAGGATGGGGTTGGGAGGAAGAGATCGAATTATGATTTAAAAATTGTCAGTGATGTAGACTCCTGCCACAATTCTTCATATGTTGTTCAATCATTAATTACCTTCAGGACCCAGAGTCCTGGAAGTCATGCTGAGATTGCTCTTTAGCAGGGCTTGACAAATCACTGAATCTACTCGCCCGTGGCGAGTAGATTTTAGCCGGTCGCTCCGTTCACCGGCGGCGTGCACATGTGCAATGCGGGTCTTGCGCATACGCAGTGTGAGGATGGCGAGTAGGTTTCACCGCTGTTTGTCAAGCCCTGCTCATTAGGGCTGTCAAGACTGCAGGATTTTTTTGGAAGAAGCTTTTCCAGAAGATCTTCCAAAACAGCACGTCAACACTGCCAAAGTTAATCAAAAACGCAATATGGTTTTTTAAATTATAGTGTCCATTCAGTGTGGACACTATCTTGCATTTAAGCTGTGATTACTATGAATGGAGTGGCCACCTGTGGTTTTTCCTCTTTCGAAAGAACTTCCTCTTCCTCATCCACACATGCCTTTTTCCTAAAGAGCTGTTTTGGAAAAAGCCTTCTTTCTCATATTAAGAGGTTTACCAATGTCGGGGGGAGCCCTCTGTTCTTTTGGTTTTTTTTTTGAAAACATGACTGCAGTGTGAACTTTAGTGCCTTTTTTTGGGAGGCTTGTACATACACAACTGGAAAAACATTTAGCAGGTGTAAATACATGTTTTGACCATTTGACAAGATGCATATCACTGATATTATCTAACAGACAAGCATGTTAATAGAAATGTGAGGGTTTTTGTACAACTGATTTTTTTTTATACCCAACACATGCTTTGAAATTGGTTTCTTAAAAAGTAAACTAAGAAACTAGAGGATTGCTGGTGTTAGCTTGAGATGCACTTGATTTGGAGGTTAAGCCAGTTACTTACTCCATAGTTCCTGGCATTTGTAGCATATGAAATACATGCAGGATTTTCTATAGCAGCTTCCCTACAAGCTTCAGCAGGACAACAAACGTGGTGAATCATTCTCCTTGTAATTGTATGCATAACTTTTTTTTCCTTCAAAAGCTGATAATGTCTGGTTCTGAGTTTGGTCTCTCAGATCTACTTCCTGGGATTCAAGCTGGTCTTTATTGTACATTTACCTGCATTTATGCTGCAGCAGCATCAGACATAAATCAGCATTCCTTTGAGAAACATGGATGGGGAAAAAGCTTTTTTGTGGAGTACCCTCTATTGACTGTGCCGTGAGATAGTGATGATAGTACATAAGTATGAGCCTCATTGATCTTATAAAATAAGTATTGTCATAATTTATTACACCTTTCAAAACTTCTAGCATAGCAGTTTTAAGACTTTGCAGATAAAACTTCCATTTACTGTAAAATCTGACCTTGCTTGAGTGGCACAATGCATTTTGGGAGCTTTGCTTCTCAGCCTGCAGTGGATTACAAACCAGGCTTCTGAACTTGAGGATATGATAACTTTGTCAAATAAGCTGTGATCCTCACTTTGGGCTTTTTATGGATAAATCAAATGCTAGACAGTAAATATTTTGATGAAGTCCATTGGCAAATTCTTTGACTTATGACTCTTCTTTTATGGCCAGATAGTACAGATGCAAGAGCAAGGAACACAGGACATGGGAAGGAAGTATTCTCCCCATCCTTGCATGCATCACACAAGAAGTTTCAAGGTCAATGGCCATTGCTGTGCTCAGAGGAACAATAAAACTGCTACTATGCTTCACTTGGGGCACAAACTGACTCTATGAGGATGGAGCCCTCATTTTCATCACACTTGACATTGACCAGTTAAACTGGAGATTTACTGAAGATAGAACAGTTACCTCTTATGTCTTACTGCATGTGTGTTGCTACTTTACAAGAGTGCTACGTTTCAAACCACCAGCCATACAGCCTAGATAGGGCAATTAGTTAAATGTAGAATTCACCCCACTTTTACTGCAATCCTATAACATTCTGCAATCCTATAACATTGTATAATATACAAGTGATTGTATATTAATTACAATGAAATTTACTATGTGATCTCAAATCAGAATTTTTTGAAAACCTCTCATTTTAATGTTGGCATTAAAAAGATGGAATTGTGTGCGTTAAAGTATGAGGTAGACCTAGTATACTTGCCAACACAGATGGCAAAATTCCAGGGTTCTTAAAAGTACAGTGGTAAGCAGGGAACGTAGA
Source organism: Pelodiscus sinensis (assembly GCF_052426305.1). Classification (NCBI taxonomy): domain Eukaryota; kingdom Metazoa; phylum Chordata; order Testudines; family Trionychidae; genus Pelodiscus; species Pelodiscus sinensis. The sequence continues at coordinate 156,002,730 of NC_143053.1, forward strand.
AATCTGGTTACCAGGGAAAAACATAATTTTATTTTTATGCAGAGACTCCCTGATTCAGGAAAGCACTTAAGCAGATGCTTTGTGAATTGGGGCCTTTGAGATAAGAAGTGCTACATATGTAAAATGTGACATCTTGATTTGCATAGCTCATATCCCTATGGAACAATCTATTAAATCATTTGAATTGAATGTACAATATGGATTCTGAGGTTTGAAAACAGGATAGAATTGTACATTTCACTCTCTTCTCCCCCCTCCCCATGTTTCTGAAATTATTTCTGTGTTGGTCTAACAACTCTACTGAGACCATGATGGCTGAATGCACAGAACAGCTTCATTCAGGCATAGAAGTTAGCAGGAAAAGATACAACTTCCAGACACTGAAGCTCGTAAGTGTTAAGTGACTAAAGAGTGTTTTTGAGTGCCTGATCCCGATCTGTGTGAAGTGATGCTTTAATTTGTAGTTGAATGACACAATTCTCAAGTCATTCTTATCTCATGAGTAACTGGAGAGAGACTTGGCAGTATAACTCATTATGACTCTTCTGTGTCATTTTCCCCACTCCATGATTGTTTACCACTCAGTTGCTGTATGTTATAGATATACACAGATTATGTGCTTGTACTTGCAGATAAAACTGGTGATTATGAAGTGAACTCTTATACTAATCTCAGTAAGTCCAGGACACATTACTGCTATTATCATGATAAAATATAAAGGATCATCTGTTGAACTCTGGTCAGAAAATCATACACAAATTGATTTCAAAAGTTATTTATTGTACATGCCAGAGTAGATCACCATTTTTATCGTGATAGTTGCAAAGAGAAGACATTCTAAAGATGTAATTAGACTGGGTTAAGATGAAATAAAAGTTCTGGATCTGAGCTTTTGAAATGGGGGAAATGTATAGTATTTCCCATATCTTTTGTATGCATGGAAACAAAAAGGATACATACAACAGCGTGAGCGTGTGCGTGCACACACACACATACAACACCTGTCCCTCATTTGTGCTGCATCCCCTCTGATGCTCCAGGAAATTCAGTGCTCCCTCTTTCAGGCATTGCCCCTCTAGCAAGGTCACTAGATTTCTCCTGCTGCTCCCTTCCAGGGTAATGGAAATATTGCTGCATGACCTATCTCAAGTCATCTTCCAATGCATTGCCCATGTTGTGCCACTTCCTCAGTTGCTGGTAGAGAAACCTAGCCCCACCTAGACCAAGGACCCTCTGATCATCAGTCCAGTCCAGTGCTGTTCTGTTCCAAACCATGCTGCCTTTTAATCTAAGCCTTTTTCCTACTTTGCCTCTTTGTCTCTATCATGATTTCTTTTTTGCCACCATCTCCTTGGGTACAGCCTTCCCCAAGGGCCAGCATCCCAGGGTTTTCACCCACTCCCTTGCGTTTCTCTTTCCTCTCTAAGCTCAGAGTGACTGTAGGCTTTCACACTGTAGCCTCTTTCTGTTGCAAACTTCCTGACTTTATATTAGGCCTGCCTGCTTATATGGAGCTGGACTCCATCCTCAATCAGCAGTTGCCTTCTAATGCCTAATAGATTTTGGCTCAGAAGTGGTTAATTATTCATCCTTTCCCAACTACTGTGGGGTGAAATATGACTTTTGAGCCACTTCTCCCATATTAGAAATTGGGGAGTGCTGAAAATCTTACTAGAAAGGTCTCCTTTCTGGGAAGTAGAAGGAAAAAACTGTTCACTGGTTCCTTCATCTGCATTATAGAAGTTGTTTGAACAGAGACCTGACAACTCAGACTGTATCAGAATCAGATATATATGCACATCCACATTATGGTCTGTGGATTCACCAATATATTCTGGCTGCCTTGTACCACTGTTTTGCAAAGTAGCATTGCTTATGACTTCTTTGCATCATAATGCATAGAAACACAGCAGTTAATCTGGCACTGTATGTTTATCGCCTGATTGTACAGTTTGCTACACAGCTATGGCATAGAACAAACAATCAGATCAATGGAGAATGAGGAGAAAACAAGAGGCTAACAAGTGATTGCTCTAGATAGGTGATCTACACCCTCTATTCACTTGACAGGCAGTTGATGGTTCCTACAGCTCAGCTCCTCTTGACTCAGAGCCTAAAGAAATGTATATCCTAGGATGAAATTACATAAAATCCACAAAGTAAGATTATCAGAGGGGCTGGTATGTATCCCTACAAAACAACAAGAAGGTCTCTGGTACCTTGAAGACTAACAGATTTATTTGGGCATAAACTTTGGGGGGAAAAGACCCCCTTCATGAGTTGCATGGAGACATACTAGACCAATTTGATATTAAACGTCTGGGGATCATGAAATGTAGGAGGAATCTTTCATTGGTTGAACATATCATGCCCACTTGTCACAGCTGGAACACTAACGTGGCTGCTGGACAGCTCACAAAATGTACTAGCTACCAGCTCTTCGAAAACAGTGTCTTGACTTGTGTTTCACCCAGGTAGAAACCATGCCTGGCACTGTCCCAATGAAATTTGTTAAGAGATCATGGACCAGATCTATACTAGGGCTACTCTGACCTTACAGCCAGCACAAAGCAACACACACTTGCCATAATCAGCCCATAGGAGGATCACTGTTAGAGCCAAGGTAGCAGCAATTCCTATACTAATCTACCTCCTACAGCTGACAGAAGGGTTTTTCTGTGTGCTAGAATATCCCCAGCTGCTTCATGAATGTCTTAGGGCCTACAAACTGCTTGGATGTACTCCAGGAAATGGCCTGACACACAAACAACTAAAGATTAGGGAGGTAGGAATGTGTTTCAAGCTCATCCTTGTGCATACGTGCGACTTACGTTTTAAGGTGTATTGCGAGCCCAATGTCTGTAGCAAAGGATCTGTTTTTTTGTTTTTCCTAGAAAATGTTTGGCATCTTAGGAATCTTAATTCTGTGAGCAACATTTGCACTGAATTGTTAGAGTTTATACTTTTTCTTCAGGTCCAATAGGCTTACTTATCAGTAAACCATAATGCCTCAACCATAAACTATTAATTCCTTGAGTCTGTGTTCTTCAGCTCTACATACGTAGAAAAATGTTTGGCTTATAGGAAGCATTTTCTTCACATCTGCCACAGCACTTCTCATGGGTAGGTTGTGGTTTGCAAATAATGAAGCAAACATCATATAGTGTTCCTTATGGACAGACCTTCAGACAGCATCATTTTTGAAACCTGAACAATAGAAATTTGAAAAACAAAATGAATCATGTAATTGTACACTTACACTTGGATAAAGTACTGAACAAATCCTTTGTCTCATTAATATCAGTCTGTGCTAGGTCTGCACCTTACAATTATTGAAACAAATTTTGAAAGGACAACTTACATTCTACATTTTTAATAGAAATTCACTTGGCACTAACTCAAATACTTTACAGAAGTCTAAGTATAATGTCAACATTATTACCTTTATCAACAATTTATTATCCTATAGAAAAAGATATCAAATTAACTTGACAGGACCTATTTTCTATAAACCCTTATTAATTTGAATTAATTGCCTATCTTTCCTTTAGTGCTTTATTAATTGACTCTTATATCAACCACTCCATCATCTTTCCCAGAATCGGTCAGGCTGACAGGTCTATAATTGCCTGGATTATCCTTTTTAAATACTGGCACACGATTGTCATCTTCCAGTGTTCTGAAACTTTTGTAGGGGAATTACTGAATCACCGTGAATGGCCAAGTGGGCTCCTCAGCCAGGCTTTTTGAAAGACTTAGATGCAAGATATCAAGACCTGGTAATTAAGTGTCTAGCTTTTGTTTAACATCCTCCAGATATACTAATGGAATGGAAAGTGTTGTCATGGATGAAATTATATAATTCATTTTCCCCCAAGTAGAAGCACTTATCAAAAATATATTTTCATGCATAATTCCTTAAAGCTACCATTTCCATCTAGTAATGGACCAGTACCACTGTTAGGATTTTCGTTATTCTTATTGTCTATAACCCTGCTAGCCATAGATTTTTCTTCATGTCCCATTTCTTCCCTAATGGGTTTTCTACAGTTCTTAACTTCTGACACATTAATTACTATCAACTTCCCATTTTTTTCAGTTGTTGGATCCATACCCGCCTTTGCTTTCCTTTTAAACTGGTCCTGCATTCTTGCTCAGTTGTAGAATTAGGGCTTTTGCGGGCATCTACTAAGGAGTTCTTAAATGACTCCAAGTGATCACTTACATTTTTTTCTAATTAAATGTTCTTGTTCAGCTGACTTGCATCAGAACTGCTTTTAGCCTTGTGGAATTGGTCCTACTAAAGCACCAAGCATATATATTACTGGTTTGGATTTTATTCTTCTTGCACATTACAAATGTGACCAAGTCCTGGTACTAAGCTATCCTTAATTATTTGTGTGATTAGTTCCTCTTTATCCATCAAGATGAGGTCTAATACACTTACGATATCATTGTCTAGAAATTCCAAGGATGTTTTTAGTACTAATAGAATATTTCCAGCATATGTAATTCAAAATGATCTGCCCTCCTTTCCTACCCTGTGATCGTACATTTCCCTGCTTACACATATAGCTGGGTTCATAATCCATTCCAGAAAATGCCCAATTTATGCTTAACTTTTAGGACACTGATCCATAAGCCTTCAAGACCATTTTCATCCCTTTTATCAATGACTCCAGCACGTATTATTTTCATCATAGATTTGTGTCCACCCTATCCTTCCTAAATAGTCTCTAACCATTGGATTTTTTTTAATACTTCAATATTGTGAATTCTCCCACCAGGTTTTAGTAATATCAACTAGATTGAATTGATGCTCCAAAAATGAGCAATTCGAGCTCCATTTTTGTTACCAATGCTAGGAACATGGGTGTGAATAAGCAATTCAAGAATTTCATTTTATTTCCTTTGGCTCGTTGATTACATTTGTTCTCAATGTTTTGACTGTATGATGAGAGCTTGTGTTTTCCCCTTCTTCTCCCCTCTTCTTTTGCTAACACTTGAAGACTCTCTTGATTTCTCTAGCCAGCCTGTCTCAGAGGGCATTCATTCCTTTTCTAAGGTGGAGATCATCCAACTATGCAGCTCCTCTCTCCCCACAGATGCTCAGGCAATATTCCATAAAATGAAAAATCTCCACACTATACCACTTATCTAGCCACATCCAAAGTCTTTTGTCTTCAGTCTTCTGTCTTCAGTCTTGTTTTACTTGTGGGACAGGAAGGATCTTGGAGAATATTGCTTGGGCATTCTTCAGTTTGCTTCCAAAGTTCCCTGACATCTACTATCTGCAAAATATTCCATGCTAGTGCCAATATGAGCTGTCATTAATCAATCCTTGTCAGGTTTCTGAAATTAACAGTCTTATACCGGAATGCTGTCTTGGCTGTCAGAAGGTAGAATGTCTCATTGTCCATCTGTCTCTTGCAAAGTGCACTGCCTTGACAAAGCAACTCCCTTCGCTCTGCTGCAGCTTTCCATTCTATTCTTTACTTCGCATTTAGGGTACGTCTACATCAGTGCTATTTCAGAATAATGTCCTTTATCCAGAAACAGCGTTCTGTACTGTCTATGCAAGAAGCCTATTCTTTTAAAACAGGTTGCTTATTCTGGCTTCCTGTAAACTTCATTGCACGAGGATTAAGATAGCCAGATAACTTAATTTCAAAATAAGCTACACCAACTTGAGTAGCTCCAATTGCATAGCTTATTTCAAGGTACGTGCTACTGCGTAGATGTAGCCTTATATAGCTTGTAATTTATTTGGGGCAAAGACTGTTTAAGTTTGATAACTTGCATAATGGACCCTGATCTTGACTGCCCTCACAAGCTAGGTTTTCATGTAATATACATACTATAACATCATCTGAGTCCAAGGAAGTGCGTTACCATAAATTACAGCTTGCAAAGGCAGTGGGGAACACTCTGTCCTTGTGGCTGCAGAGCTTTTGGTATAATGAAAGTACAAGGAAATAATTCCTCTAAAGTTAGTTTCAAAAACTTCTAAATTTCTTAAGGCCACTTCTGCATCATGTTCTGTTCATTTATTATTTTAATTACACTTAATTGGTTTTGTTTTACTAATGGGCATTATTTTTATAATCTGCATTGCTAGATAGATCAAGTGCCTACTATATTGGTAGACAGATGCTACATAAATAAAATGTAGTATTAAGTTAATAAGCTTCAGCAGGACAGCAATTAGAAAAGCCCATATGTTCTCATTTTCTCTTTAATCATTGGTATTGCCAGGATTTCTTGTGGGGAGGCATGTGAAGTGGAAAAGACTTCCTCATGGGAGAGAGGGACTGCCTTAGTCCCTCCCATAGGCCCACTGCTGGAATTTTTATTTCAAAAGTCTAAAGCAATATGATGAATTTTAGGGCTACATTTGGTCCTCCCTTGAAGTTAAATAAGAATGCACAGCACCAAAATTCTTTGCAACCACAAGCCATTGAGACTCAGGAGAGCCACTACTATAGTGTAGTAAAATAATACCCAAAATATGACTTTCTAGAAAGGTTTTTGATTTTCTTTAAGATTCTGAACCGTTCTGTGAACTTAGTCTCCTGAGTTCATTTCTGGAGACCTCCAGCATTTGTAGAATGCAGTTGGACTCAGAAGAAAGTGTCACCAAAAATAAACTATATATAGCACAGCTGTACATAACTTTATCCATAGTATGAAACAAAAATGAACATGCAGTATCTTTTTCTACATGGACCTGGCATCAGTAATATTGGCAATCTAGTGAAAACCTGTTAAACTTCCAGACAAAATGTGAAACCTTCTGTGGTTCAGAAAATTCATATAAGCAATCAGACTTCTGGGTGCTTACTTGAATTAAGACTCAATTAGGAAAGCTCTTTAGAAAGGCACTAGGGCCAAATACTTAAAGCCCTAGACTGGAACTTAGGTAGCATGTATTTGGTTCACAGTTCCTCTGGATTGGGGGGGCGGGGGGGGGCAAGGGGATTTACTCTGCATATGACTCATACGATAGCTGTGTGAGGTAGGGATTCCTATGCTTGTATAGTGTCTAGCATGAGGTGGGCAAAAGGGCCTTTGGGGGCCAGATCCAGCCTGCCAAGCAGGTTGATCCAGCCCACAGAGGCCCTGCTGCTCCCCCACTCCCAGTCCAATTAGGGGCTGGGGGCAGGGGAGCACGTGAAACTTCCTCCTGCCCTGTGAGGTGAATGCAGCACTTCAAAGTGCCACACGCTCCTCACAGGGTGGGAGGAGACATCACACGCTCCCCTGCCCCCAAGCCCTGACTGGACTGGGGGTGGGAGGAGTGCGCAAAGTTTCCTCCCCTCCTCCCTGCGAGGAGTGCATGACACTTCGAAATGCTGTATGCTCATGCAGGGCCGGGGCTGAGTGAAAGAAGCTTCTCGCAGTTCCCCCACCCCCAAGCCCTGATTGGCCTGGGGATGGGAGAGCATGCTAAGCCTCTTCCCACCCTGCCAGGGCATGGGTGTGTGGTCTGGGGTTGAGGGAGCTCCTTTGCCACCCTTTCCCACTAATCACGGTCTGTGGGTGGAGTAGCCAAGAAGCTTCCTGGCCTTTCCCTTCTGGGGCAGCCCAGGGCCACTGCAAAAATTTTTGCAGTGGCCCCCAGCCTAAAATTTTTGCCCACCCCTAGTCTAGGAGATCTTAGCTAACATCTCTAAATATTACTGTAATACTGCTACTATTTGTGACAACTTAGAAGTTTGCCCATTACTGAATTATGGTGCCATTCCATAGACCAACTATGATCTCCAATTTCAGTGGTCTGATTCTGATCTCCTGCTAGTTTAACTTCTGTGGATTTTTTTTCCTTACTTATATCCATGCATGTGACATCAGGCCAGACACTGACACTTGCTGCAAGGTGTACCTGCCTCAAGAGGGGATCCTACACAATAAAGCTTATCATAGAAACCTTACAGATAGATAGAATATGGATCCTAGTCTTTGTCTGACTCACTTTTTCCAATAGCTAAAGGAAACACCTGTTTGTGGAGTTAATCATAAATATTTCTGAATATTTTATTACTTCAGCTATAGCATGAGCTGTCTTCCCATTGTGTCATTGAACTCGGCTGCTTTCATTGTTTTCTGTACTGATGCAGTTACTAAGACAGTGGGAACAACTGGATCATACTATATTTTTCCCCCTGATATTCAGACATCTTGAACCTGATTCTCCATGCTTGTGTAAAATGCAGCCAGACAGGGAGTGTTGTATTCTGCCTCCTTCCCTAGCACCACCTGCGTGGATATTATCTTCTAAAGATCACCTGGTCGTGATACCTCCTGTTCCCAGCCCTTCCCTCATGTTGGGATCACACTAAGGGGAGAGGAAGAAAACATTCAAGAGAGCACAGGACTACACTTAGAAATGGGAGGGGAAAAGAAGGATAGATTATTTCCTTTTCAAAATACCAGTAAATTGGGAGATCTCATACACACCTATGTTGCATATATGGCTGCACACTTATAATGAATTTGTTGTGTTCTCTAAATTTGTAATGAACTGCCTTTTTCAGGGTCTGCTGCCATGTGATGCAGCATGTTAACAAGCTCTGTATATGCAATGCTGACTGACCATGCAGTTTTACTTTACCTCACCTTGATTTGTTTTTCCTTAATCCAAAATAAAGCTGGCTCAGATTGAACATACTCAGGGCAAACCTATAGATGAGTTTCTATTGGATGACTGTTCACACAGGACTTGGCTAACATGGGTATCTTATGCAGCTCTGAACTTGTACCATTTCTTACCAGTCAGTCAGCCAGCCAGTCCATGTGATATGTTTTATTATGCTGTGAGTGCATTCAAAGCCCAATGTGGCAGTATTCCAGGAATTATTTTACAAAATGTAACCATGGCAACTAAATTATACTGCTCGAGTATACACAAATGACATACAGAAAACCACACACAACCTATGTACTTTGTATATGCAGTAGGAATCTGGTAGCCAGCATATCATCTGGGCATTACACAGTTTTAGTATATTACATACATTGATGTGGTTGTCTAAATGTGATTTGTGCCTTTATGCGGCAACTTCCCCAGCCTGAATTTGCCAATCTCACAATAGCTGACTTCAGTTGCTATCATGGTTTGTTCCCACATGGTGGCGCTGTTGCATCCATATTGCTCAGAGGCCCAATGATTCATTCCACGCCTTGGTTCACAGAAGCCACACATGCAGTGTGCGCATTAGAGCTACTTAGTGAGAACGAAGACACAATCATGTAATTAAGTTTGGAGACACTTGCAAGATGTGGCTGTCCACTTGTCTTTGGATTCAGTTGCTGGTGAAAGATTTGAATGAAATTAGTATTTATGAAATATACTATACTCATTTTTTAAAATTCCACTATGTACATTTTGCATATTGTTTTTGTTTCACTGGCTTCTCTGTTCCATGCTTCTGCCTTAGGTGACTGGTCCACAGCCTTGTGCCTGGGAATGTTCCTCCCAAAGGCACTGGTCCAGGTGTCTATCCTTTTTGCCAAGGAGTTCCAGCCATGGAGTCCTGCACATGATGTAGGACTTTCAGGACTATGAGCTACATTTTAAAATGAGCAGTTATTCCTATCTCTATTAAAGAGTACCCTGGCACCTACTTTGGCAGCCTAGAACTTATTCCCCTACTGCTCAGCTCCTCCTCACTATCTGACTGTTGGTGGGTAAACTGGAAAGATGAGACTTCTATTTACTTTAATTGTCAGTCATAATGGTTCAATAGCTCCTATTGACACCTAAAGCAATGAAGATAAATTTTTGTCTCTTCAATACAACTATTCAAATAGTTTATCTAGTAGTCCTCTTATTACTATGCAGGCAACCTCCAGAGCTTTCCTTGGATGTAATACATGGGACGTGGCAGTTGATGACGATGATGTAAATGGCCTATTATGATGTTTGGAGTTAATTTAGAAAGAAATCACTTGAAAGAGACCCTGAAGCAGTTGCAAGCTTTCATTTATTCCATAACACAGAACTAACTAGAACCAGCTCAAATCGGCTGGGCTGACTCCCTAATTATCTAACTCTGTTACTATAACAAGATCTATATCTACAGCAACACAAAACATAATAGCCTATATGTATGTCAACAAATTTTACTATCACATTAAGATGCCTGAATATCAAAGAAATCCGCTCCAGAACAAGAGCACCTGGCTCAAACCAAAGCTGGGCGATACCAAAAGTGTTGCTAGTTGGAAGTGGAAAACATTTGAAGAAATAGCTAAGACCACTTCTATTTCCTCCATCAGAGTGGTGTGAAGCACCTCCTAAAACTTGGATTATTAGGTAGCATCAGTGTCAGACATGGAAAACTTCACTCCTTTCTTCTAGAGGAAGAGCTGGCCATGGGGGCAGGGTGGGGCTCTTGATCCCACTCCCCACCCCACTCCTCTCTAGGTAAATTCCCTATCCCCTAGGCCATGCCAGAACCCACCTCACCAGGTGGATTACTGTAACTCACTTTATCTGGAGATGAATGTGGTAATAATGCAAAAGCTTCACCTAATTGAGAATGTGGTTGCTTGCTTTTCACTTTAAGATGTAGTGGAAATATCATGCATGTGCTGACATCCTGCCAGTGGTTTCTAGTCACCATGACCCTGAAATCTTTTGAGATGAGGGAGATCACCAAGCTAGAATCAGTGGTGAGAGCTGGGAACAAAGTATCCTAAATCAAGATGATCCAGCTATGGACCAAAACCTTTGGGGAATCCGATGATTCCAAAGTCCAATAGTCCTTAAAGTTGCCAATCCTTGAGCCTTAAAGCCTTTCCTGAACAGCAAAAATGCCACACAACATTGATATACTCCTAAAATATAAAAAATAGAAACCTGTAAAGATGAATTAAAACACACACTACTAAAGTACAGATTTTACTCCAAAAAGAGCCAGACACTCAAAGTTCCTTGTGGAATTTGGTATTGATGTTGGATTTTTGTTATGGTCTAGTCATTCTGAGACTTTGGACAGCAGCATAAAACCCTAAGGGTATGTCTACACTACCCCGCTAGTTATTCCGAACTATCTGTACGCCTCGTGGAACGAGGTGTACAGATAGATCGGAATGGCTACGTAGTTCGAACTATCTAGCCCGTGCCGCGTGTAGATGCGCGGCACGGGGTTCGCACTAGCCGGCTTTTAAAAATGGCGGAGCCGGCTTTATGCTAATGAAGCCCGGGAAATTCAAATCCCGGGCTTCATTAGCAAGTTCGGTATGCATACATTACCCCGCTAGTTCGAACTAGCGGGGTAGTGTAGACATACTCTTATATTCTATATAGAATTCTAGTTAATCTGTAGAGTGAGTCAGTGAGCGTGTGTGTGTGTGTGTGTGAGTGTGTGCGCGTGTCCCTGTCCAGACCAAAAGCAACCGCATTCCTCTGTTCTCGTGGGTGGGAGTGATTTAAAAACAGGCCTGACCATAATGTTTCCTTCTCACTAGCTGGCACAGGTTTGCCAAGGGAATGTATTTTGGCACTAACTGGGATTCTTCAGAGGCAGTGTGGTTCTGCGCTGGTCCCACCACAAGGCTGCACTCAAAAGCAACAGTCTAGCCCCCAAATAATTAGTTCCAGGTGAGACTATGCATGTATAATTAAGGCAGTAGGGGTATGTCTACACTACAAAGTTAGTTCGAACTAACAGACGTTAGTTCGAAATAACTTTCATAGGCGTTACACTAGCGCTCCGTTAGTTCGAATTTAATTTGAACTAACGGAGCGCTTAGTTTGAACTAGGTAAACCTCATTCCACGAGGATTAAGCCTAGTTCGAACTTACTAGTTCGAATTAAGGGGTGTGTAGCCCCTTAATTCGAACTAGTGGGAGGCTAGCCCTTCCCAGCTTTCCCTGGTGGCCACTCTGGCCAACACCAGGAAACTCTACTGCCCCCCTCCCGACCCCGGAGCCCTTAAAGGGGCACAGGCTGGCTACAGGGTTTGTGCCAGTTGCAAGGCTGCCAGCACCCGTGCCAGCACACCCAGCAGCTGACACCCCACGAGCCAGCCACCCGATGCCCCCCACCCCTCCCCCTCTTCCCGGGACCAGCCTGGCGGCTCCCAGGACCCTGCCCGGGGCCACAAGAGGTGGGCACCCTCATGCTCTAGTGCGGAGATCGTGGACCTCATTGAGGTTTGGGGGGAAGCCTCCAATGTCCATGATCTCTGCACTAGCCACAGGAACGTGGCAGTGTATGGCCGCATGGCTGCCAGCCTGGCCGCCAGGGGCCACCAGCACAGCTGGGAACAGGTGCGCCGTAAGATCAAGGACCTGTGGCAGTCCTACTTCTGGGCCTGCCTGCCAGGGAACGACCCGGAGGCGTGCCCCCACTTCCAGGCTCTGGACCGCATCCTGGGGGCTCATGCCGTCCCTGCCCCCCGGGACGTGATAGACCCCGGGGCAGAGGGACCGCTCCCAGATACCGAGGAGGAGGAAGAGGGCTCCGAGAGCCAGGAGCCTGCCGGCAGCCTGCCCAGGACCCAGGACCCCCAAGGCACCCCACAGAGCCGCGTGCCTGTGTCGTCCGAGGCCAGGGAGGCGTCCACATGTGAGTACCATCATGCTCCCCTTATGTGTACGGGGGGCTGGGGCGAGAGGGAGCCCAGGGACCGTGCGCCTGGGCCTTGCCCACCATGGAGCAGCAGCTGGGGATCCTGTAGGGGCCCTGGCCTTGCAGAGGGGGTCTGGGTTTCACACACCTGGGCCCCTGGGGTAATTGATCGCTGTTCTTGTTTCACCACAGCCGCAGCACCTGGGACTGCAGGGCACATCACTCCACCTGCAGCAGCCGCCCACACACGGGCCAGCAGGAGAGCCAGGAACCAAGAGGACTACCAGAGGCAGCACCTCCGGTTCCTGGAGCAGCAGCTCCGCATCCAGGACCACTGGGTCCAGGAGGACATGAGGCTGCGCCGGAGGAGCTTGGAGGCACTGGAGGAGCAGGGCCGTGCCCTGCGAGGCCACCTCCAGAGCCTGCTCGACCGCTTCCCAATTCCTCCTGCTCTGGCTCCTGCTCCTGCTCCCCCTGCTCCTGCTCCTGCTTCCTCCACACCCGCCGTCCCTCCTGCCCCACCCTCCACAGCCATTCCCCACCGACGCCCCCGGACCCGCAGTGTTGCGAGACAGGAGAGGCAGCTGGACCCCCAAACCTGAGCTTTCCTTTCCCTTCCTCCCTTCCCTCCCCTTCCAGCTCCCTCGTCCCAGGTTTCCCCCTCCCCTCTCCCACCCTCCCCCCTCCTTCCCCGCACCCCAGTTATGTAAAATAAAAAGACGTTTATTTGACAGTAGGTAGGGAGGAGAAAGGGGAAGGGGGTAGGGTGGAAGAATGCCCCAGTGGGGCATGCAAGGGAGAGGTCAGTCCTACTCCTCCACCAGGAAGCTCTCCCGCAGGGCTTCCCGGATCCGGACGGCCCCACATATGGCTTTCCGGATGGCGGCGGTGCGGGGCTGACCGTAGTGGCCAGCCATGCGGTCAGCCTCAGCCATCCAGGCTGGCAGGAAAGCCTCCCCCTTTCTCTCACATAAATTGTGGAGCACACAACATGCTGCCACCACGGGAGGGATGTTGTGCTCGGCCAGGTTCAGACGGGTGAGGAGGCATCGAAAGCGGGCTTTCAGTCGCCCAAAGGCCCCCTCCACCACGATGCGGGCCCTGGTCAGCCTGGCATTGAAGGCCTGGCGGGAGAGATTGAGGTGCCCTGTGTAGGCCTTCATCAGCCACGGCTGCAGTGGGTAGGCGGCATCCCCCACCAGGCACACAGGCATGTCCACGTCCCCGACCCTGATGTGGCGGTCGGGGAAGAAGGTCCCGTCCTGCAGCTGCTTGCACACGGAGGAGTTGCGGTACACCCGGGTGTCGTGTGCTTTGCCGGACCAGCCCACATTAATGTCTGTGAACTGTCCCCGGTTGTCACACATGGCCTGCAGGATCATGGAGAAGTACCCCTTGTGGACGCCTGGTGTTCCGGGGCACGGATGGGGATGTGTGTCCCGTCGATGGCACCCCCGCAGTTGGGGAAGCCGAGGGCGCAGAATCCCCGGATGATGGCGTCCAGGTCGGCGAGGTGGACCACCCAGCAGAGCAGCACCCAGTTGATGGCCTTGACCACCTGCAGAGAGACACAGCAAAGCGCCAATCAGTGGGGCGCCCGGGTGGCTGGGAGCATTCGTACACTGGCAGTGCCCCGTGCCCCACTCCCGGAAGCAACCCCTCTGGCGGCGTGTAGTATGGCCGGGACAGACCGACCCCTCCGGTGCGGGGTGCTTTCACCTCCTCCCGCACCCCCTTTGTCCCTGGGGCGGCCCATCCCCTCCTTGCAGCCCCCCTCCCCTCCCCGGTGCAGTGGCCGATGAGTGCCATACCTGCATGAACACCGCTCCGACGGTGGATCTCTCCACGCCGAACTGATTCCCGATGGATCGGTAGCTGTTCAGCGTGGAGAGCTTCCAGAGGGCGATGGCCACCCGCTTCTGGAGGGGGATGGCGGGCCTCATGCGAGTGTCCCTTCTGCGCAGAGCAGGGGCGAACCACTCGCAGAGCTCCAGGAAGGTGTCCCTCCTCATCCTGAAGTTCTGGGTCCACTGTCGGTCTTCCCAGCGCTCCAGGACAATGCGGTCCCACCAGTCGGTGCTGGTGTCCAGACGCCAGATGCGGCGGGGCACGCCGGTGCCGGGGCGCCGCCGCAGCTTCTCCATGGCCCCCAGGGTGGCCAGGTGGAGAGGCAGGGGGCTGACGTGCACCAGGTGGTGCCAGGCAGCCTCGAGCCATTGCTGGCAGGCTTGCAGCAGCAAGTCCAGAAAGTGCACCAGAAGGTGCAGGGCGAGCTCTGGCTCCATGTTGCCACCTGTGGCGGCGTCCCCGAAGGGAAGCACCAACACAGACGGGCACAGAGACCAACGCTTGCTGTCCCTCGGCGAGGTTGGCAAGCGAGCAGGAAAAGCTGAGAACCGGCTGTCCAGGGGGCGGTCCCTTTAAGCATGAGCCTCAGATAGCCTCAGACAGCAGCCACACAACGCAACTACTGACCTGATGCCTTGCCAGAACCGGTTTCAGCTTCCCTTAAATGCCCCCCTGCGTCCAATCAGTGTGGACGCGCTAGTTCAAATTAGCAAACGCTAATTCGAACTAGTTTTTAGGTCTAGCTGCGTTAGTTTGAATTAGCTTAGTTCGAATTAACTAATTTGAACTAAGTTAGTTCGAATTAGCACTGTAGTGTAGACATACCCTAGAAAACTATACGGTATCATTCCAAAATAGCAGATAACAGTCCATGGCTTGATTATGCCTTTGTATATGGGATTAAATTCTTTTAGCTGTGCCATAGAATCACCAAGATTTAAAATCTAAATCTCAATTTTAATTTAGCTTAGCTCTGTTGTATGTGAATCTTTTAAAGCCAGACGAGTCTTACATCAGAAATAAGACCTACTTTTATCAGTGAAGGTGTTTAACAGTTGGTAAGTTATTCCAAAGTACTCTATTGCTGTCATCAGATCAAGACTGGATGCCTTTCTTTCCATCAAGCACATGTTGGCCTTAATAGAAGGGTAACTAGGTGAAATTCTTTGGTCTGTGATATCCAGATGCTTGGACTGAATCATTGAATGGTCCCTTCTGGTCTTCAGAACAAAATATGGAGTGGTTGTAACAGGGTTTGATCTGTTCTTTACAAGCAACACCATCTTTGTGTTCCAACACAAATGCAACATGGTAGATTAGATGTGCAAATCAGGCCATAAATCAGTAACATGTGAAATGCTTAATTGACAGCATATTTCTTAAAGTGCTAGTTAGGGCAGTTTCATTTACATTTGGTGGACCTTGACCTTCTTGCATGCATAGCTGTCTGCTAGCTTTTCTTCTAATATACTTTATACAACATCAGAGGGGTAGCCGTGTTAGTCTGAATCTGCAAAATCGGCAAGGAGTCCTGTGGCACCTTATAGATTAACTGAAGTGTTGGAGCATAAGCTTTCGTGGGCAAAGACCTGACGAAGTGGGTCTTTGCCCACGAAAGCTTATGCTCCAACACTTCAGTTAGTCTATAAGTTGCCACAGGACTCCTCACCGCTTTTATACAACATGTGATTTATGTTAGTTTATCACTACTTATCTCACTTATCTCATTGACAAAACACAATAGAAACTTGTAATAAAGCACTGGGTACATAAGAGACTTCTTGATAAGAATAAGATGTATGGGCAGTTCCAGTATAGTAATGAACAAAAACATTGCTTTCCTGGAAAATATACTGTCCTATGGTCAAACTCCATGAAGAAATATATGAAATTAAAGTTTTCTAATCACAGATGAAACCATTCAGTAACAGAAGTGACCAAGTGACATGATGCTAGTAGCATATACAATCAAACCATGAAGCTGTTAAATTTTTTTGGGATGTTTCATAGATGCTCATTTAAGGAGGAATGTTCCTGTCCTGAGTAATGGGATTATATTGTAAAGATATTTTTGAGTCTTAACTTTTCCAATGTACAGATGGAGCCATTACTGATTTTCCTGTCCTACTATTTTTGTGGTAATTAGTGTTACTACTTCAAGGAGAAAATAACTACTACTGCTACTACCACCTCTGTTGCAATTTGTTTCTGTTTGAATAATTTTATTTGTGATATTTAACAACATACCTAATCCTATTTTTATTTTCTTTCTTTACCAGTTAGAGACCCAATTGACACAGATTACCTATTTACAGTAAAACATGTGCTATCCAGCACGCTCGGGGGGATTACGGTGTTCCAGTTATCTGAGGGTCCCCATCAACCTAGGAAAAACCAATGGACAATAATAGTAAACTCAAGTTTTTAATATTGGTAGTTTGGTAGTGTGAGGCAGTTAGTCTCTCATTTCTATTTTGAGGCAAAGATGATTAGTACTTCTTAAATAAAAAAATTAAGCCAATCATGGTAAACCAAACCAGGGCTGTGTGACTGAAGATGTGACAGTATCATGGCTGGGGGCAATGCCGGTTAAATGAGTGACTGAAACAAAGGTTTCACTGTATTAGGACAAAGACCAAAATCTAAGCTGATAATCAGTAGGAATGGGAACAGAGGGTCTGGACTGTCAAAGATTACAAAACTGGTTGATTTGTGGAAAGATACTGAAGTGCTAGAATACTTAAAGTGGAACTCCCTCCCTTTCCCCTTTTTCATATTTTCATCCTTTGACAAAAGAAAAAGAGAGGCCAAAGTGCTGGGTATGATTGGTGGTTTTGTGTTTTTGTTTTTGTTTTTTAAGCAATAGAAGTCCAATGTATAGAGGCAGTAAATAAACTTACCTGCATTTAATGTAAACGCCAAAGCTGGATTCCTTTATACATAAGGAAAAAAACATGTGTTCTAGTTATACTCACCTAATTTCCAATGTAAAAACATCAGTTGATAGAAGAATGCATCTGTGAAAGTAGGTACCATTGCTCAAGGAGATAAAGTTATACTGATGGAAAAACCCCTTTGACACCATAGTCTTTGCTTAAACAATGAAGTTTCAGGATTGCAGCAGCCACTGTTTTAGACTTGGCCGCAGGCACTTAAATTCTTCCATCATGTTGGTTTTCAATAAGACTTGGACTGCTAATTTAGTTTAGAGTGCAAACTCGATTTTAGACAATTATTCTCCTATGTCACTTATGAGAATTTTACCCTGGCTGTTTGTAGAACTATTAGTTTGCATTTCATAAGTATATGGATTAATTTGTTCAGTGGTGAAATGTTGCTAGTATCCAGCTTGGATACCTTCATACTGTCCAAAAAGCGAAATTTCATGCTGATCAAAATACAAGATAACGTGTTCATGATCCCAGGGTAAAACTTGGCTTGCAATGAATCAATATTTTGTATAAAATATTGAAAATAGGATCTGTAGGTAGAAACAGAAGTAATGCTGAGATTTTTTTCCTATACAGAATGGGAACTATTTTCTCAATGCTGTAACTCTAAAGACAAAAATGGGGAAACAGTACCATAAATTAATAAAAATGGCATTGAGAGTTTGCTTTCACAAAATCATAATATACATTTTTGCTTTTACCTAACTGATGGCATTTTCACCAAGCACAACTGAAAGTAGGACAGCCATTTGTGTAATCTAGTAAGATGAAACTACAAAAGAACAAAACCTAGGATAACTAGTCACAAGGCCTGTTCATTCCTGCAGTTAATTTAAGAACAATGTCATTTGCATGGAGCTAGAGAAAAATGTGCAGAGTGTCACTAAAAATGTTTTGTAGTGATAGTGGTTGGAAAATAGAATGTCTTCTCAAGCTCCTTGCTACATTTGTCTCCACCTTCCAGTGAAGGTATTCAGTTAATTGTTCTGTATTTATCAAAGTGGTGCAAATGCTCAGGCTCCTGTTTCACTCCTCACAAAGCTTGGGTGACCAGGTAGCACTAATTTTCAAAACATGATTTCTTTCTTCTCCAACTTGCTAGGAAATGAAGAAAGTGGTCACACATTTGTCACCACTAGGCTGAATTACCATAATTCACTCTAAAGGAGGCTGAGTGGTGACAATGTACCACCTGGATCTTTTACAAAGTGTAGCTACTGCTGTATGGTTCAGGTTGTCAGGAACATCCAGTTCATGCTCAAGTTCTTCTACTGGCTTCCAGATAACATCTGATACCCATTTAAGGCCTTGGTACCAATTTTTAAGCTGTTAGAGGTGGGGGCTTTAGCTATTGACAGAGACCAAAATTTAATGTATGAACCACTGTCCTCTGGGACACTGCAGAGTACAAGGCCCAGGATGATACCTTCAAAAGCAGGAAACAAAAAGCATTCTCTGTCAAAGGAACCTCTGTCTATGGAACAATCTTTCAGAAGAGATCGGGTGTGTTCAAAATCAGACTAGTTTTAGGAAACATTGTAAACCCTTCCTTCCAAAAAGCCTTTTCCACCATCAATAACACTCTCAATTCAGCACTCCCCCACATCAAACAGATGTTTAACTCCACAAAGGGAGAAATGCCAGAGACTAGTGACTTAGCTATTGATGTGTGGAAGTGCTTAGTTACTAGTGTGGTGGATGACATTAGCAAGCTCTGGGACAGACAAATAGATGATAAGGTGGGATGGGGTGAATTAGGTCCAGAGATTCCTTGCTACAAATCTCAGGATCTTGCCACACGCGTCCCAGGAAAAGAGCAGTAGAGGTGCACTTCTACACATTCTAGAGTGGCTGTAGGGGGAATCAGACAATTGGAGAGGCTGTAGGGAACAGCTAATGGGTCACAGAGCCTTATAAAAAGGACCTGCAATGTAGCCGAAGGTCAGTTCTTTGCTGGAGTCAGTAGTGCAGATGGTTCTCCTCTGGCCAAAGGGCACTGCAGCACCATGGACAGATCAGTGCTGGCAAGAGCTAGGGAGTGAGAGGTAGCTAGCTATTGGTTGGCTGTTGGTCCTGAACAAAGAAGAATCTTGAGCTAAGGGTGAAGGATAGGGTAATGATGAAATAGCCCAAGGAACTGAAGGTAGTTTTGTTAAAAGGATGCAGCAATGCATGGCTGCCATTTTGAGAGTCCCTAGGCTGGGACTCTGAGTAGGTGGTGGGCCCAGGTCCTCTCCAATAGGCTGCTGGTAATGTGGCCTACAATTGGACAGTGCAACTCCCAAACAGAGATCTGAACTACTTAGTGGCTCAGCTAGAGAGCTGGGCCCAGAGGGGAGAACTTTGCCTCCACGTTATGGCCAGATGCCACGGCTGAGACTACAGATGCACCTGGCCAGAAGGGAATGCTCATGAGAGATGGGCATCGTGTACTAAAAGTCTTACATCTTCCAGTGGCATGTATCAGTTCTTTTCTTATGTGTTCTATTGCTTATTAAATGCTGTGATCAGTTGGAGGGTGCATCCAGAGTACCCTCAAGCTGATACCCTACATCCTAACCCCTTAAGTTCATAGCAAACACCTGCTCCTCAAAGTGCCTGAGCTGCAGGCACAATCTTACCTGAACTAGGGATGGCTTATGAAGGGCTTGGAGCACTTCCCTGTCACTCCAGCTGGGGGCTGTTTCCTGCTTCTCACAGCCCTGTCTGACAGTCTTCCCCTTCCTCAGACAGCTCTATCAGCCTCCTCTTCTGCCACTGTCACCCAAATCTGCTGTCCTCAGAAAACTGCTGCCCCATGTAGCTCCCTACCTCTGCATCCAAAATCTCTATTAAACTGAAGTCTCTCAAATGTTTCCCTGACTAACACAGATGTTTTACCAAAAGTAACACTGGAGAAGTTGCAGGAGGCTTTAATGAAAAGATTTTTGCTGTTAATACACACAACTCAAGTTAAGTGTAGTTGAGGAAGGTAATGTACTTCAAGTAGTGAAGAAAAGTAGTAAATAGACTGGATTTCCCTTTGAAATATTCAGACAGATGTGACTAAGTTAAAGCTGATATACACAGGAAGTGGCAGAGGAAAACGGTTACAATGGCAGTGAACCATTCTGCAGTACAGGGAGGTTCTGAGGGTGTGAATAGGAGTGGGGGGTGGGCAGGATGGCACAATAATTTGGTTTATAGAGACAACATTGTCACTGATAGATAGCATGAACCATATACAAAGTCACTCTGGTTTCATGCAAGATGCTTGGAGTGAATCTGACACTTAAAGGTAGACTCACAGCATAATATTAAAACTTGGGTGCCTAAAGTAAAGTTCCTAAATGCGTATTTAGCTATTGAAATAAAATAGTATTAGATACTTTTAAAATCCATTTATAAGAAAGTGCTCATATTTTTAAAGGTTGGCCTGTGCAATAAGCATATGGCCTTTACATGTTTGGCCTTGAGAGCAATACACATACCCTTCTATCTCAGTCACAAGTCTTAGCTACTTCAGCTAAGAATTTTCATTGCTTTCAGTGACAGAATTACATTTTCTATATAAGCAAGACACTAGAGTGTGACATCACAAAATGAGAGCCTGTTCTCCAAAGAAGCAGGGATAAATATATACATGTGCCAATGCATTACAGAATAAACTGACCAGATATACATTTTCTTTTCAATTAGTACATAGGCTTAATATTTAAAACTTGAAATGCTACTAGCAGCCTTAGATCCTCTTCATCTGAAGCGGAAGGATAATGTTCAATGAGTGGGCTATGCTTACATCACAAGTAGGCAAGTGTTTTGGGTGATCTTAATATTAAGTATGTTGTTACAGTGTCATCATTACTCGTATTGGTGCTTCAGGCAATACCTTCCATTAATAAGGCTAGTGAGCTCACATAGGGCAAAGATAGGGTGTGAGAATATGTCTAACTTTTTTTTATTGCTTTGTGGTTGGACTGAATGAAAATGCCCATTGACTTGTTTTACTTCCCTTCCTCTCCCCAATGACACTTAAATTAAGCCAATAATTGGACATGTGTTTGATGGAGAAACAAAAAGATGGCCAACCTTAGACTACCTTCTTCATATTTTTTTTTTAATTTTAGAGAAGGCTAGAGATTTTTCTAGAACATTGTTCCTATATCCAAGTGCAAACTAATATGGAGATAGGTATATCTCAGAGAACTGGAAGGGACCTTGAAAAGTCCTCAAGTCCAGTCCCCTGCCTTCACGGCAGGACCAAGTACCATCTGTAACTGATTTGCCCCAGATCTCTAAATGGACCCCTCAAGGACTGAGTTCACAATCCCGGGTTTAGCAGACCAATGCTCAAACCACTGAGCTATACCTCCCCACATGGTTATCAGTTATAACTATTTAGTCTTTAAGGTGCTAATAGACTTGTTTTTTAAGTCTTTTCTGTTACAGACTAACTCAGCTACCCCTCTGAACCTATATCAATGGCTATAGGACAAGATAATTAATCAGCATGCTGGTGGGTAATGTGAAAGTCTGAAAAAAAATTTACTGCCTACGCGCACACAGTTGGGGCTGCAGGGTTCAGTATGCAAGGTGTCCTGGGAGTAAGGGACTACTCCAGCCCTTACTCATTGCAGCAACTTGAGGTCATGTGAGAAGTACATCTCTATGGCCGCTGCAGCTCTGGACCTACCCCAGGAAGTGTGTCCCCTGCCTGGGGTAGGTCTACCCCCTGATGAGGGATGCAGCAAACTGTGCACTTCCCCTTCTCTCCCTGATGAAAGGGAACAGCCAGCAATTTTCCTTTATGAATTGGGGCAGGGGAGCATCAGCTCTTCCACCTGTCAGAGGGTGGAAGGCTTGGATGGGGTATGTAAGCCATCAGCCAGCCCCTTTCAAATGTCTGGTGATTGTCTTTTTTCTGTATGTTTTTTTGTGAAACAATCCTATTCCTGGCACAACCAAATCCTTATCATGCTTTAAGTGACAAGAGGAGGAAACTACACACCAAACTTGGTGATCCTAGCTCTTACAGTTTAGGAGGCGTTCTTGAACAGAGACAAAGACTCTCTTGGATATACAGCATTTTATCTGTGTTTGAAACAAATGTGCACAGTACCCATGACTTTAACATGAGTCAATGTTTTGACTTTTTTGTGATGAGGATATTGTCTATGAAAACATCTTTTTTGCATCCTAACGGTAGTTTTATGTGATCACCCTCATCCTTACTGACTCCAGTAAATGTTTCTAGTGAACCTTGGGTCTGAGATCAATACTCTAGTTCCTTGCTAAAAGAAGATCTCAGTGTTACATTGTGACATATCAGCCTGCGTTTAAATATTTATAGGCAAAGTTTTTAGGCAGGTCAAAGCTTAAGAAGCATTATGCACATGCTGCAGGTTGAGATCCAGAAGTGGCCCAGCACCCCTAAAGTATGTGTCTTGTCATAGTGAAAGATCTCATCCCACCACCTGCATGAAAGCCCAGCTTACTAAGAAAAGCTCCAAATCCTGCAGTACAAGGCTGAGGAAGGGGCCACGGTATAATGGAGGGATGGCTTCTACCAGCACACTGGATTCCTAGCAGGTGCAGGTAGGCTTATCAGTCCCAGCTGATGGCATTAGCTCCTGAGCAACCCTTCCTAGAAAAGTTGAAGTTTGAAAAATCCCAGGTATGGAAAGCTTTGTCCTGTGTGGTGGACTGTGGCGGTGGGGGGAGGAGGGGCAGGGAGAGGAACTGTGATGTTGAGCAAGCCCCAGCGAATGAGTAAGAACTGTGTGAGTGGGGATCCCAAGAAAAAGAGATGGTTCAGGTGAACAGCAGAGTTGAGAGCCCACATGTTGGAGATCGGAATCAGATTTGAGGGATGATGTGAAAGCTTTGGAGGAAGATTCTGAGGAGATTTCCCTGGGACTGTCCCTTCCAAACAGGGACTCTGACGGGATGAAACAACAGGATGATTTGGATGAAGGGAAGTATCCTAATGGGATCATGAAGAGGAGATGGGAATTCCCAGAGGAAAAGGGAGATCCTCAGGTGATTGAGAGGAGAGAATAGTGCTGGAGAAGATCCTGAGGCCTAGCATCTGGGCCAGCAAAGGGATGAGGTAGAGTGTCAGGGCCCTTCCTGTGACTGAAAGTGTGTATCAAATGATTGGAAGAGTGGCAAGAGTCAAATGGGTCAGAGCAGAGGAGGGTAAAGACCATAAGATGGAGCTGCCCCTGCAGGTTGTGTGGGGTAGGCTTTGCTCTCCCCAGGTATTTTCACCAGCTGACTAGGTCCTTGTGATGTGGTATGTGGTGTTTTGGGTTTTTTTTGTTTTTTTTGTTTTTTTTGAGGAACAGACTATACAAAATCTTGTCTCTTTTTCAGCACCATTGGATAAGCACTACATGTTACCTGAACTGTGTCCTAAAGAAAGGCACCAGGTTTCATTTGAAAAAGTGTGTAGTCCATATCAGACACGTGCATGTTTCAGTTGCATTGCAGGGCATATACAGCCTAAATAGCTGTAGATAGCTGAGAGATACAAATTTCTAGAATTGCATGAACTGTGTTGTTGCTGGAGATTAGCTGAGGTAATCAAATTTTATTTTTTGTGCTTGAATTTGGCTCCACTTTATCCAAAGCAACAAAGTTATCGGAGGAAAGAGGAGAAAAAGAAGATCAAATCAAAGGTGGTGATTTTGGCAGCCAGAGGCTGGGGAAGAGCCAGGGATGGCTGTTGGGCATGGGGAGGGGCACAATAGCTGGAGCAGCCTCAGGGCCAGGGCCAGGAGGAGGAGGCAGGGTGGCTTCAGACCCTCCCTGGGTGCAGTGGAGGAGAAGAACGAGGAGGGAGAGCCTCGGCCTGAGCAAACCTCCTTGGTGGCCGGAGGGAGGGTAGAGCTGGGGCTGACCTGGCCTCGTGGGGGAGAGGGAGCTAGTGACCAGAGGAAAGATCCAGGCCTGCCACACGAGGCGGGGGCGGGACGTGGGGGGTTGGTGAGAGGGGACACCTTTTATAAAATGTAGTTATCATTCTCTGCCATAGACTCAGACTCATGTTATGGAATTATGGTAATTGCCCATCACCCCCAAGTTTATAGTGTTACTATCTTTTAGCCTGTGCTATGTTTTTAAATTGCCACCTACAGATCGCAGCAGACAGCTAAACTCTACAAGTATAAGTTCTTACTTAGAAGTACAGTGAAGAGAGGTCAGATTTCATGCAATCGTTAGAATTCCCATCATAAGCAAGGTCTTGGGTCCCATCTGTGGTGACAGTAGCACTTGTTGTTTTCATTTACTTTAGATGAATTATTGATTGATGCAGCAGTGTCTCCAGTCCATTGCTGCTCTTACCCAAGTGCAGGAAGGGGGAGCTCCCTGCAGAGGATTCTAATTCTGCTAGTTATGCAGTTATTCCTTTAGGAGTTGAGAACCAGACACAGGAATGTGGGGAAAGCAATATCATGAGATCACAAAGAGGGTTTTAAAATGTAGTCAGGTGAAACAAAGAATACGTTTACATAATAGGAATTTTTATTAAAGAATCATATCGGATCACTCTCAACCAGGCTGCCCTATATTTCGCACAGACAGATGATTTCAAACAGTGACACCAAAATATCTAGGTTTTGGAACTCTATGTGGAGAATGGACTACCTTCCCAGGAGGTTAGAAGGTAGTGGTGCATCACAAACAACCACTTCCAGACCATATGAAATCTGGCACTTTTCACATACAAATCCCAGAAATACCAATACAGAGTTTCATTGCTATGGGGTGTATATATAAGCATGTAAAAGATGGAAGAAGGTGGCAGAGATGAAAGATTTTCTTTCTACTTCCCCATCAGTAGGTCAGGTTCAATGGTCTCAAGGTGTAAAAAGCTGGCCATACCTTCTGGAATACAGTGTTTCATCACATTGTTAGGATGGCATTTGGAAAGTTCCAATCTATAATCTCCTCTTTGTCACTCCTCACTGGGCAATGCTTGATTTTTATCATAAACTCTAGCTATACAGCCTGAAGGGATCACCAGATGATCCTGTCCAACTTCTTGTATCTCATATGCCACCATCATGGCGTAGCACTTGCACACCAAATCTACAACCAAAACTAGACAAGTGTTACAGCCCACAGGATACTAAATTATGTGCCACAGGCAGAAAATAGGTGGGACCAATGTGCACTAGTGGCTAAGATTCCTGCAATAACAAGAAAAATATAGTCTCCTAAGGCAGTTTGAGAGGGAAAACAGGATTTTAGTCTCTGGAACTCATCAGAAGAGCTTCTCCTTAAGTGCCTCCATCATTCTGAATGGCACAGCTGACAAACTTCAGGCCTCAACTTTCCACCTGACAGTTTTCCAAACACCATCTATAACATCAGACATTCTCTACTGTTGTCTAACCAGCTAAGAGAAAATAGACACATTATTCCTGATTTTTCTTCTTCCCTTTGAGCTCTTTTGTTGTTTACAGTGTTCCAAAGTAAATGCATTTTTGGATTAGAGCAACAGACTGATCTTCTTGCCTAAGCCTTCATTCCCAGAGGTTTTCCTTCCTTCCTGACTATTGTAGGACACCAACACCACATGAGGACAGGGATTACTACACATTTCCAATCTCTGAAATGTCCCTTTCCTTTGAGAAGACTTCCTCCATGAACCCTGTTTCCCCCTAGCCTCCTGCCTTGGGGACTGTCTCCTGCTTTGATTTTGAGCAACGGTGCCCTCAGGTCATCGCATGTCCTTCAGAGCTATCTTCTTTGGGAAGACTGAGTTACTTCTCAGCAAGTGGGAGAGAATTCCCATATCTGCCACTTCCAGAATCTGTCATTACACTAGCAGCTGAAGAGTGAGGGCTGAAGACAATAAATTTCCCCTTGTTTACTAGGGAAAGTTGACATGGGACAACTTTCTATGTAATGAACTGGGTTCAGTGAGTTAACACTTCCACTAAATATTGAGAGAATTCCGAGAAGTGCAGAACAGAGAGGGGAATCAGAATGTGAGACCTCTTCAGGATTTTGTGTCTCGTTGTTTTAACATTCTTGTGTTTACATATGATCTAGGAAACTGAAGTACAGAGTGAACACCTCTGACTTAGATTTGCTTAGTATAACCAGTTTAGAAGAGGCATCTGTGATATTTCCCAGAGGAGAATCTAGTCTGTTGGACAGAGAAGTTCCCTTAATTAGCCTGGAGTCCTGTTTAAACTTTGTGATCAGATACTTCCAGCAAGATATTCACTTTTGGCTAAATACATCAATGATATGGCCAGCCACACACATGGCCATCTAGGACAGCACCCACAAATCCTTAATCCCAGACTTCCCCCGAGAAATGTATGTTGTCTTGTCCTTTTCTGGAGTACAGTACAATTTACGGTAAACCCATCGTTTCTTCAAAGACAAATGATAATGCAACAAACTTGTTATCCCAAATGGATTTCTCAGCACACTAAAATCCAGACATATTGGTTAAAGCAAAACAAATTTATTAACAAAGATTAAGTGATAATGCATAAAACAGGAGTGGCTACAAAAGAAAATAAAAATGCTATCCAAGTCCTAAATATTAACAAGCTAATGGTATTTAAAACAAATATTTTTCTCTTGTGAATTATTACAGTTGGTGATAAATTGGATTTCCTTTCATCCAGGACCACTCCTTGTCTCAAAGAATTGAAATAAGCATGTTGTCATGTGCAGAGACTGGAGGACAGTAGAGTTGGAGGTGTCTGTCTCTTATCACCTTCCCCACTTTGAGAACTACACCCCACTGGTATAGACAACATGTAGTCCTTTGTGGATGTGAGTTGAAAAATCCTGCAATGCAATGTAATGGTCTTGTTTACACATTCCAGTTGCTGAAGAATGGCGGCTTAAGCTGGTGATCACTCCTTAAAATGTGGCTGGTGTGACTGTGTGTCTTACCCACAAACCAGAGATATTACCTAGAATTACAATATATTTCAGAACAACCCTACAGTAGAATCTCATAGTTCCACATATAGCGTTGGTATACATGTTTAAACAGGGTAATTATGTTCAGCTGATGGTACTTCACAAGGCGTACATACTTTGTATAAAATAGGGGTGGGCAAAAGCCTCTCAGCGGGCTGGATCCAGCCCGTGAGGCAGTTCAGGCCCCACCCCCTAGCATTCTGCCTCGGAACAGGACGGGGCATGAGCCCTTTCGACTGCTTCTATTTAAAAGACTCATGTGTTCACTGTGTCTTGCCTAGCAGCCAAGGGGAAGGTCCAAGCTTTTTAAATAGAAGCAGTTGAAAGAGCTCACGTGTCACTGGCTCTAGCTACACTCTACAGGCAAGGGAGCTACAATCCCTTTTAAGTGCTTTTATTTAAAGGGCTGGTGCCTTCCCCATGCCTGTCTGGCTACCCATTGCCTAGCAGTCATGGGCAACATGAGATCCCTTTAAATGGAAATAGCTGAAAGGGCTCTCAGAGCCCTGTGCCTCTACCACATTGCTGGAGATGCGTGATCCCATTCAACTGTTTCTATTTAAAGGGCTCTCGTGTTTCCCACCCTGCTAGGCAATGTGTTGCCCAACAGGCATGGGGAAGGCACAAGCCCTTTATATAGACGCACCTAAAAGGGCTTGAGCTCCGCATGCCTCTAGTGTGTCTGTAGGGAACCAGAGACATGCAAGCTCTTTCAATTGTAAGCTCTTTAAAAATAGAAGCCCTGCTGGGTGGCCTCATTGCCTGGTGGGCACAAGCCCTTTAAACAGAAGCAATTGAAAAGGACTCGCAGCTTTCTGCCCCACTGGCCCATTGCTTGGGAGCTGCCTGGAGGCGTGAGCCCTTTCAACTGCTTCTATTTAAAGGTCTGTCAGCCATCCAGCAGGCACAAGCCAACAGGTTAGCAGTGGGGGCAAGGAGCTGTGAGCCCTGTTATGAAACCTAAGCCTCCACTCCAGACAACTCTGGGAGGAGGCTAGCCCCCCAGCACCCTCCCTTCTGCTCCAGGTCCCTTCCATTGGCCAGAAGTCAGGAGGCAGGGACCCCAGGCCAAGCAATGTTCCCCATAGGGTAGCTGTCAACCTCACCTCTTCCGTTTCAGGTCCCATCCATCCCTCTTGCTGGATATTGGAGCTTTCCTCTGCACTCTCTTGCCCAGGAGCACAACAGAAAAAAAAATCTGGCTTTGGCTGGTTCGTGGTTTTACTTGGTGAGTGTCTTTTAATGAATTAATAAAGCACATACACTTACAGTTCATTTCACTAAATAGATATTCTAATTGAAAAAAAAACATGTTCTGAAGTGCTCCTGTATTTCCAGGAGTTTCAAAAACTTTGCTTAAATTTCCAATGATTAACTGCTTCCTTCAAAAAGTAGCTTTAAATGCCTAATAACCTATCTCTTTACAACTGGTTTTGGTAAAAAATATCTATATGCGATTTTTATAGTCAGTGTGGGAATCTTTTAGAACTCATAAAACCTAACTAAATATACAGGGACTTTGATACTATTCCATGGAATCCTAGGTCTGGAAGGGGCCTCAAAGTCGTCTAGTTTAGTCCCCTGAACTGATGGCAGTGCTCTGTGCCTTTCATGAAAGTGATGTGTGATCTAATGATCTTGGTGTGAGGAGGTACAAAGCTAAAGTGAACAAGCGTTCACTGGAAAATGCTACATTAATTATATCTGCAATTTTTCTCCCCCCTTTGGGATTTTCTAGGAGTCAGAAACAACTCTTAATACAATCTGTGGCACTGTTTCTGAAAGAGTTATACTTAAGAGGGGCGCTAAAACATGTGAAGTCATTCAAATAACTGTCTTCTGGCAAAAACAGCTTTCTGTCTTCCCTTCTTTCCTCCTTTTCTTCCTCCCTTCCTTTCTTTCCCAAACAGCACAAACAATTCAAGAATATACACACATAATATCCTAATCATATAGGTGTCCTGACATATGACAAGCAATTCAGACATTGCTAAGCATCAACCGCATAATTGAATTAGCCCCACAAGAGAAGATCTTTCCTAAAAAAACAGGAATGAGTAAGCTTTTAAAGAATTTATTTTAAATTTAATGCCTTTGAAAATACAGAGAACCATAGTAATAATTACTGAGTTTGGCAATTTTGTATATGAACAAAAACCATTTTTTATGTAGCCAGAAATTAATAATTACTAAGGCCTTCCTGACCCTGCAATAAGCACCTCGGGAACACTGACAATAAGAGGCAGATCTTCATTCTTACAGAGCTCATTGCAGGGTCAAAATAAAAACAGAAGATGGTAACTGCATTTTTTTCTTTCTCTCATTATCCATTCCATAAAATCAGCAATGTTCAATAGATAGCATGACACTAGCTAGTAAATAAAATGCCTAATGGCAATTTATTTCATTGCTATGTGTTGATAAGTAATTCATTTTTCTCCTTCTGTTTCCAGCTACATCTACTCCCAAATTGATTGTGATTTGGGAGTCCTTCAGAAATCCTGTTGTAATCAAGGGAACAAGAAGTAGTGCTCAGTTTGTGTGACTTTTTTTTATTACATATCACTGTAGTGGAGGGATGAACTCCTTTTAAAATTCTATCAAAAGTAGAAAGTAGCTGCTGAATGCAGAGTATTTAACAAAGAGTGGACTTCAAAATACTACTTTACAGAAGTGGCAGGGCTGTGTGCTTACACTGCAAGGAAAGTGTGGCAGTATTCAAAGAATATAACTTAAACTGGCATTTTGAAAGCAAACATGAATGCACACAAACATATCTACTGAAGAGAAAGCTAGAAAAGCGCAAGAGATGGTTATTCAAATGTGAAAAGAGCAAAGTGTGTTCACAAACTGTCCACAGCACAAGCCAGAATTACAAGAACAAGTTACA
Organism: Pelodiscus sinensis; assembly: GCF_052426305.1. Taxonomy (NCBI): domain Eukaryota; kingdom Metazoa; phylum Chordata; order Testudines; family Trionychidae; genus Pelodiscus; species Pelodiscus sinensis. The sequence continues at coordinate 156,032,933 of NC_143053.1, forward strand.
ATTGCCCCAAACTGGAATTTTAAGGAATGTTTGGTTGATGCAATATTGTGCCCAGACAAGAAAAAGCAGTTTGAAAACATTTCATTGTCAGGACGAACTATGGTGAGATGTACAGAAGAAATCTCAGAACCTCGACTAACCGTTGAAAAGCAAGGTTGATAGTTTTTCATATTTTGTTCTGGCACTCAATGAAGGTTATGACGAGAGACACAGCCCAGTTGTATTTTCATGTAAGGCATCGCCACAAATTTTGAGCTCAAAGAAGAACTGGATTCAATTCAGTCAATGAAAACTATGACCTCTGGAAAAGATCTACTGGAAGCAATAAATAACAGCATGTTAAAATTGAGACTGGATTGGAAGAAGTTGGTGAGTGTGACCACAGATGGGAGTCCTAATCTGACAGGCAAAAATGTTGGGTTGTTGAAAAGAATAAAAGACCAAGTAACAGAAATAAACTCAAAGCAGAAAATAATTGTTCTATATTGCATTCTATAAGAGGCCCTTTGCAAAAACGTCTGAAATTAAACAATGTTGTGGATACAGTTACAAAACAGGTCAACTTTAGAGCAAGAGTATTAAATCATAGGTAATTTTATCTTTCTGTTAGAGGAATCCAAGTCAGAGCTCAGGGATGTTCAGTACCATACATATGTTAGATGGCTTAGTTAAGGAAAAGTTCTGAAAGAATGTGGGATCCAAGTGCAGAGATTCATTTTCAAAAAACAAATCAAAGGAAAATATGTGGATTTCTCTCAATTGAATTATGTGACTTGGCTCTCTGATTTTGCCTTTGACATTATGAGTCAAACGAACAAACTGAATTCAAAACTATAAGGGAAAGAACTTTTTGCCTATAACCTGTATTCTCTTGTCAAATCTTTCAATGGCAAAGTTGCTCCTTTTTCCCAGTTAGAATGGAAAAAAGTAGTTCCCACACTTCCCCACTTTGCAACTGATTATAATGTCTGATGAGAACCTGTAAAGATACAATTTGTTACTGCTCACTTTGCACAGTGAATTTTATTGATGCGTCATGGAGTTTAAAATAATATACAATGACATGGCTTTGTTCTCCTCCTCTTTCACATGTGGTGGACAATGCTCCAAGTGACTTCCAAATTGAGCTTATTGACTTGCAGAGTGATACCTTGCTTGCAGAGCAATTAAAATCAACACCACTTCTGGGATTTTATGCATCTCAATGAACAAAGCTTTCCAAAGATCAAGGCTCATGCCCAAAAGATGCTTTTACTGTTCAGATGGACTTACCTTTGCGAGCAGACATTTTCTGTGATGAAATTCAATAAATCCAAGAACAGATCTTCTATCACTGATGAGAACCTTGCAGTAGTGCTCTGCATTGCAGCATCAGAAATGACACCTGCCTTCATCCCTTGTTAATGCCCAACATAGACTTTCTTCACACTGAGTTACATTTTTTTCTTTTACAGGCAGTCCCCGGGTTACGTACAAGATAGGGACTGTAGGTTTGTTCTTAAGTTGAATCTGTATGTAAGTTGGAACTGGAGTCCAGATTCAGACACTGCTGAAACTGACCGCCAGTTCTGACTTACATACAGAATCAACTTAAGAACCCCAGGCGTCCCCAAGTCAGCTGCTGCTGAAACTGATCAGCAGCTGATTCCAGGAAGCCCGGGGCAGAGCAACTCTTCCTGGGGCTTCCTGTAGTCAGCGCTGGTCAGTTTCAGCAGAAGCTGACTTGGGGACGCCTGGGGCAGAGTAGCTGGGGTGCTGCCCGGTTGGTCCAGTAGTGCCCAGAGCGGGCGCTTCAGGACCAATCGGCAGTGCCCCAGCTGCTCTGCCCCAGAGTCCAAAACAAAAGCCTGGTCTGCTGGGGGGGGGGGGGAGCACACTAGCTGCACCCCCCCCCCCAGCAGACCAGGGACACGGGGAGCAGAGCCGCAGCGGCAGTGGGGTGCCGCACCTCTGAGGCTTTGCTCTGGCAAAGCCTCAGAGGCGAGGGACCCCGCCGCGGCTGCGGCTTCAGTCTGGGTGCCTGTGGTCTGCTGGGGATGGTCCCCAGCAGACCACAGGCTCCCAGACTGAAGTGGCAGCAGCGGCGGTTCCCCCCGCCTCTGAGGCTTTGCTCTGGCAAAGCCTCAGAAGCGCAGGAACCTGCCCGGTGCCCCTGTTCTGCTGGAGACGGTCTCCAGCAGACCAGGGGCACCGGAGCAGCTTACGAACGGGGCTTTCTCGCCCCGACCTCCGGGGCGAGAAAGCCCCGTTCGTAAGTACGGATCCGACGTAAGTCGGGGACTGCCTGTACATGTAAATTTAATGCACATAAGTTGCATGTAACTCACATGGGCAATAAGTCAGATGTGGATTCTGCCAGTGCTTATTAATCTACCTCTGCAAATATGGTAGATTAAAGCTTTATTCCTACTTAAAGCTTCTGTTGGCTGTGGATCACTATTCTCACCTATGTGAGCTGCAGGAAGTGGAGTCCCAAATCACGCAGCACCCATTGGCTAGAGAGAGTGCTTTACAGTGAATGAGAGATTCAAGTGGCTGTACTAGTGGAGGTGCATGTAGATAAAGCATAGATGGCCTGCCGGGGCTAACCCTAGTAAACCGTCTCCACTTCAAGTTGGATGCTGCCCACCACTGATGTAACTAAGTTTAGTGTTACAAGTGTTGCCTTCTATGATAATCTTTGGATAATGTTGTATGCAGTTAATTATTAAAATTTAAATACTTTGTGTCAAACAAAATCCACTATAGTGGCATCTTTTTATAGCAGATGGCCCTCCTGGGTCTTCCCATGGCTACTCTCAGATTTGAAATGCCCACCCTTCAAAAATTATTGCCCACCTCTGCTATAAAAATTACCATAATTTTATAGAAAATGGTAACCGTAATTGTATAGACTCTCAGTATCTATTAAGTTTCTAATGACCAATAACTATCTGATTAAGAGTTAAGATTGTGGGATCATATATTGCATCCTGTTTTTTGGCTTGTTTAGAACTGCTAATGAGGATCATAGATTGCTTATGACACAGGCAGAATATGGATAAAAAGATACATTTATTGACGTGCATCTTGGACAGTGTTCATGGTTACAAAATTTTCACTGTCTACATAGCAGTTTATTTCACTCCTTGCTCCTATCACTAATGACAAGCAGTCAGAACTGTCATGTAGAGGCATTTTCAAACTTCTTTGTTACCTTGCCAAATTCTCAGACTGTTCAGCCTAACAACTTTTTATGATTATCTTTGAACAAACATCTACCTCAATGTGATAGGAAAATAGGTTGTTTTCAGGTTTCTCTTGTCCCACTTAAACTATTTAAAGGATATTGGAATAGAAAAGTACTTACTGTTCTGTTTTGGTTTTGCTAGATATAATTTGTCAGAATTGCATAATAATGGAGGCAAAAAGTTAAGTTAAAATAACATTGAGGAAGAACTGCCAAGTCAAACATGATAAACTAGAACCTGCTGCTAATATGAAATGTGTTAGACATGTACACTTTTAAAAGGATTAATGCCATGTCTTTGCTTGAAAGTTGCATTTGTGACAGAAATGACAATTTCCTGAATATACTTGGGGAAACATTATTGAATTAAGTTTCAACTTTTAAGTCCATGAATTGAATACAAAATGTATATATTATTGTGGGCTTTCATTGCATGCAACTCTGCTAGACGGGAGATGTGAAGCCTGGGTGCTTAAAAAAAAACTAGTCTAAAAATGAGGAAGACAATGGACTTTTGGGGCAACAACTGAAGTGGATCTCCTGAGGAATACTCAGGAAGAGGTAACTGCTAGGCCTGGGTTCTGATTCTAAATCTGAGTAGTTGACTCATAACTGCAGGGAAACCCACATATGGGTTTTGAAGGACTGACCCCTACCAGAGCTGAAGGTTTAAGATGTAATGACCTATGCGAGCTTTTTAGCCTGAGTGTAGATTCTTTTGTTAATATTTTTTCTGTCATGCTTTTACCTTATGAAGGAATGTGCTTGCTGAGAGAGAATTGTGTGGTAATGCGCAATTGCAGATCATTTGTGTTGGGTTTAACCTCTGAAGAGACAATAAAGAGTTAATTCTAGCCTGTTTTAGGCAGCATGACTTTCTGTGAATATCCCAATTTAAATCAGCGAACTGTGCAGCCTTTATCCTCCAGTCAGAAGAGAGATGCAGATCTCACTACCCAAGAGAAGTCACAGCTAGGAGTTGAGAGCCTAAAAACAAGCGCCCTTAAGGGATCATGGAAGGAGTCCTTCTGCCCTGAACTGTAACACCTCTACAATAATAAAGTATTGATGTTTGCCATGCTCATTTAACATGTAATCCAGACAACTAATTAGATTGAAGTGTAACAGGATACTGGCCCTTACAGCCCCATTCCACATATTTGGGGAGGGAGAAAAAGGAATAATCAAAACAGATGTTGGTGACAGTAGACTGGTCCCCAAAATAGTTTGTATCTGAAAGGGGATATGAGCTAGAAAATCCAGGACATTATTCCTTCAAGATGCTGTAAAGCGGGAAGGACAAGACTCCCCTCTCTTTCTCTCACCAAGCCAAGTCAGATGTTTTGGTTATTAGCACCATTTGGGACTCAAGGGAATGGTCAGATAACTGGGCAAGTATATCTAAAAGCAAGCTCCAACCCCAATTATGGAGAGCCAATTCATCTAGGTTACATTCCCAAGAGGAAAGGCTGTGTAAACCACAAACTTAAGGTGAGAGCCTACAGACTGGGGAAACCAGGATTGGAACTACACAGCTGTAGCCTGTGGAGCCTGAATTTAGGGATGGACCAAAGGGGGAGAGTTGGGAAGCATATGATGCTTAATAAATTAGATGGCAGGAGAGGGGGAATATTGTTTTAAAGATTCTGGGAGTATGTAAAGGAGGGCAACCAATGCAGGGAATTTGTGGCATGTCACATGGGACATGCTTAGAGAATATTCATTCCCCTCCTACTTAAAGAGGTCACAGATTTTCAGCAAAGATAAGCAATACTTTGAATCTTTCTATGACAGGATATAGCCTCACATTTGACAACCTATTCACAGATACCCTGGGCAGCCCCATTCCACTGAAGTCAATGGAACTGGACGGGGTGTAAATCAGGGCAGAATTAGGCTTTATTTCTTAAAAGGATCTTAACTTTTTGAATGTTAATATCTATAGGTGCAATTAGGGTGGGTTAAGGACAGCAGTGACAGCTTCAACTGCAAATGTCATTGGTTTCCTTTTTTGGTTTATATTTGTTTCTAAAATAAAAGGCTTTTTGAATGCCCATTTTTGCATTCAATGATTTCCTTTCTTAAAAATGTTAGGATAAAAAAAAGCATAAAATAGAAGTCAGCCATGTGATTTGCTCAACTACAGAGCATGACGTGCTGATATTTGCTTTAATTTTATAATAATTACACTCAGCTATTGCATCTGTCTTCCAAAATTAGGACAGATGGAAAAAAACAAAGATGTCACTATAGATATTTGGTCAAAATCAGAAGAATCACATAAAAGCAATTCACAAGGCAGATGGAATATGCTTGGGGAAAAAAACAACTCAATTGACAATTTGAGAAGTTAAGACCTAGTGGAGAAAACAGCATTACTGGAATGGCTAAAAAAAGCTCATAATGGAGATTGTCAAAGCAAACCACTATGAAGATAAGAAAATAACTAAAATCATAGGCTTAAAGATGAATTTTGCTGTCTTATACCACCTTGATTCCGATGGAGTAGTTGGTGCTCCCAAGTTGACTGTATTGTCTAAAATTATTTACTTTGCCCCCATAGCGTAAATTGAGGATTAGCTTTTCAGTTGGTGTAAATCACCAGAACTAGATTAAATCAGTTTGCATTAGCTGGTGATCTGGCCCATAGTCCTTGAATAACAAATTAACCTTTGACAAAAGTAGGACCTGAATTGGAGAGCACTTACAAATTGACAGAATACCTTATAGGTTCTAAGGGACCACTGATGAACTAGTCTGACTGCCAGTACAATATGGGGCATAGAACTTGCCTGAAATAATTCTTGTTTGTTTTTATTCCCCATATAAGATACTGTTTAGTTCAGTTTCAAATTGCCAGTGATTCAGATGACTCCACAGCTCGTGGTAAGTTGTTCTGATAGTTTTCATCAATGTTAAACATGTGTGGCTTGTCTAGTCTGTGTAGTAAGTTGAGGTCAGTAACATGGAGTCAGCAGGCCTAAATAGAGGCCTATAACATGAAAACAGCAACAGGCCTGCAATCTAGTGAGCAAGACTTTGGTTCAGTAATAAGAGCCAAGAAAGAGGTCCTATTGATAAATTGTGTGATTGTGTAAGTTAGGTCGAGCATGGAAGGACACAGGGAGGTATTGGGTACAAACTGTAAGCCAAAGGGGAGTATTGGAACATCTTAATAAGAAATGTCTTGGTACAAAAACTCCCTAAAAACTAATGTACATATCGACCTAGGTTCAGGACTGGGTCGAAATTGACAGCATGAAGGATAGTAAGTAAACCCCCCTTCCATAAGGTTAGGGGTGGTAACTAGGCAACAGAGGGTGGTAACCTGGTACGTAAAGAAATGATGTAAGTTGTTTGTACCTGTCTATAAAAGGACACCACAGAGGATGCTCTCCGGCCGACCTTGGGGGGGGGCGCACTAGGCGCCTGAACGGCAGGTGTCATTGCCTAAACTTATAGAATGCACAGTAGCTTAACTTTGACTAAGAGCTGTTAATATCTGATATATGGCAATAGGCCTGCCCGGTGTTGGTACCTTGTCAACGCGGGCCATAGTGCCCAGTGGTGTAACATTGTACTGATCTCTGTTAACAACTGGTAGAGCTTCGCATTTGACAATAAACCTGCTCGACTGATTTCGAACCTTGCCTGCATCTATTGTTTCCGGGGCCTCTCAGAGATCTCTTGTGTTGACCCAAGTGCATGGGGTCTAACACTCTAGATAAAGGGAGTACCGATTGTTACGCACGCAGCTGAAAGTTTATTATCACCAACGGAGTAGAGGTCCTGTCAGGAGCGCGCCAGGACAACCCTGACCAGAATTTTCCTGTTGCAAGCATAATGACTAGATGGAACAGTAACAAAATAATATACACATGGAGGAAAAATTTACCATAGGCCAGGAACTTAATTACAAAGGAGAGCAAAACCCATTTTTAAATGCACAGACACCAGATCCCATTTCTCAAACCATAAAACAATAAAACGAATTTATCTAAACGTACAGACTGGGAAGAGTATTTTCTTAAAGGGAGACATCCTGTCCACTTCAAGAGCTGGAGAGAGACTACCCAAGGATAAAGGAGGGGAAAAACCCCAAAATTCCTTTGTCCTAGTTTGAAATTCCTATTTACATCTCTATTGGCTGCCTGCTACCTGGTTTAAATAAAGGACATATTTAACCACTTAGTCCCCAGGATGCTGGCCATCTCTCAAGATCATGACAACAAGTAATCAGTTAATCTTCAAAAACAGAAATATTTAGAAGTTAGTGGCTATAATAAATGAACACAGATATCACAGGTTAAAGATAGATACAATAATGGTTACAGGTAAGAGGACTGAAACTGCATTACAAATAAAACAATGAAATACAATAAGTATTGTTTCAAGTGGTGTGGCAGATAAAAATAGAACCATTTACTTAATAATGCAATATAACAAGTAAACATTCAATACTAAAAGCTAAACACCCAATGAGTTCTGATCAAGCACTTATTAGATGGGTAGGAGGAAGATTTCACTTAGAACTCAGGCATCCAGTTTAATTGATAAGCAAAACCTATCTACCCTTTAATACATAAGCAAACATACAGTCTTCCAACCAAATTCCCTCTGGATTCATCCATTGGTGGTTCTGCTCTGTCAGTAAGTGCTGTCTGCTGCCCTTTGCTGTTGCTAAGGAAGCTGTTGCCATGGCAACCTTAGAATTCTGTAGTTGCTGCTGCTGCTTCTGCTGCTCCTTCAAAGTCCTTTGCCTCCATTGATACTTTTCAAGTGTCTTATTCTTCAGAGGTTTCTTGTAGCGCTTCTCTTCAATGATCCTCATCCCACTACAGGGTTTACCCTATCAGCTGTCAGCCTTATATATTGATTGGCTGAGCTTAGGTGACCAGTCAGCCTCCAGAGCTTAGCATGTATGTGTTGGTGACGATATTAACATGTGACGGGAAGTCCCATATATCACTATGGGCCATAATGTATCCCTATAGGATTTTGCTGAGTCATTGTCTACTGGAAGTGATACAATTCTGTGCCTCTGTTCATTGCAATACTCTTTTCCAATTACATAATCCCTATACATTCCTATGTGGTTTTTGAACTGATCTTTGGGTTACCCCTTGTTTTGACTCTAGGGCTTTCTAGATACTTTTATAAGGTCCTAGGAAATTCTTCCTACTGGAAATAGAAGTTCCCATTGCATCAAAGGATGTGATATTACATCACAGGTAATTCCTCAAATGCAATGTTCTCTGGGGAATGAAATTTTTCATTACATCATCCTATATGTACCTTTACTGGTTTTCTAATTTAAATTGTTATTTTTATTTAAAGTTTTATTCTTAAACTAATTACTGTTCGAAGTATTTCAAAGTGTCCTAACACGATCACTATTCTTTTTATACTAAATTAAGTGAATTATTTTTCTGATTTTTAAAACCTTTCCAAGGTTTTCCTGCAAATATATTTTAAGCTGTTGTCTGGCATTCAGAGAAAACAAGACAAATATCTCTCATTATAATGTGAACAAATGCTAAATTTTCAACAGTGTATTTGTATGAATGCCTAGTCAGTGATATATATGCCTAAAAGTATCTGCTTGATGAGCATAAAGTAGGATAAACTGCGTATATCTTTGAAAATCTGACCCTGCTGGTGACAGCGTCAGCTGGAATGGCTCCATTTTCAGGCTTTTAACACTATTTAAGGGCTTTGTTGCAAACAAAGTCATAGCTTCTAGAGAACAAAATATAACCAAAAATGCTACAATAACAGGTGGTAATATTCCTGCCAGATGTCAATAAAAGACATCTGAGAGCCCTAAAGAGTTCTGCATTTATTCAACAAAGCTCTTTTAAGTGCAGGGATTTATGTTAAACCTGAGCAATTCTCAGTCAGATTATGAATTCTGAACCATCCAGTAAGCTGGAATTCATTTCCAGTTGAAATAAAAATGTTGTTTGAAAGTCATTGTGTAAAAGAAATAAAAGGAAGACTGCTTTGCTTATAGAAAGATTTATGCAATTAATTAAACCTCTTCAAACCTATTCTGGAAATAGCTGGTGAGCCCACAAATATGTAGCAGTTTGTTTCAAAGCACAGTTATAAAACATCTGCATCATTGCAGCCATCTCAATTCCTTATTTTCTGAAGCTGACTATGTGTAAAGATTTTTTCCATGATAGGAGTGAGATATAGGGCTCATTAATCTAAAAGTCCCTTAAATTTTATTGGTAAATTTTAATACAGTAGTCATTCATTATATAATAGCTATTTTGCATCAGGCAGTTTTAAGTCATTACATCTTAGATTTTTTTCTCACCCCAGAGACCTATAAGCTTTGGTAATGGCTGAGAAGCTACATTACAAGGAGGCTTTTGATATATTTCTCCTTTGCATATGCCCAGAGTTCTACATGTATTCCCTTTGTTCCATCTGGAGGAAGCCTAATGGGTGAATCATTGATTGGGGTATTACGTCATCACATTTTGAGCCCAAACTTATAAGTACAAAGTTTCTGTCTGTTTTTCACAGAGAGAGTCTGACAGAGATCCATTGGTGGATCAGCTTCTGTGAAGGAACACAGGATGTGGCCTTTGGCTTCCATGCCAGATCAAGCAGGGATAACTACAGAGCGAAAGGAAGTCAGTGCCTGAGAGCAATATCCCTGTCTGGAGTATCATGGTTCTGCTCTTCTGTGGGCACTGAGGTCTCACCACCATTGAGAAAGTTGTCTCTGTAGAATGAGCTTTCTATTACTGTTACTGGGGTCAAGGCATCATCTAGTTTCTTGGGATTCTCTCATTGTGGATCTCTACTGATACTCAGAATTTGAAGAAATACTGAAGAAACTTGCTGCTAAGAAGACACACACTTTGTAGGAGAGAAGTTTCTATTGGGCAACTTTATTCTGGAAAAGTCAGTGCAGGAACCCCTCTTGAGACTGAGAATCTTCTCAGCTCTGAGGAAGTGTGTTCTGTAGCATGCAGCCATTGGCACCGTCTCCTGACTCAGGAGTTTAAGGGTAAATAGCAGGGACAAGAGGAGGGATCATAGACATGTATTCTGAATCTGTTATTCAAGAACTGGGCTGACCTCATTAGGGCAAATAATGCAAATTGTCCTCAGTTTGGCTGAATGCTAGGGATAGGAAGAAATTAAATGACAAATTCAGTCCTGTTAAAATAGAGAAAACAGTTCCTTATACTTTATTTATTTTCTTGATCTCTTCCTCTTCAGTTTTTCACCACTTTCCCCTTTTTTAATTATTATTATGGTATAGAGTGTAGTGAAAGGAAGTGATGCAGCTGTGGTCACATGCCCCTATGTTAATTCCATCGCTGATCCTTCAGTGCTGTAAAGGAGGACTCATGCATTCCTAAATGTCATTGATTTCTGAAATGTTCCTGAAGCAAAGTGGTGATAGGTAGCATGTTCCACCTGAGCGAATATGCTGAAGGAACATTTTTTAAGAAACACTTTTTTATGAAGATAAATAACAAATTTTTACTTACCTGACAGAGATGTTCTGGGACTTAATTGTTTGTCACAGTGTAAATCCTTGGATATAAAGCAATTGATAAAATGTCATTCAGGTGAATCACCCTTTCAGAATTGGTTTTTTGATATTTGCTCCATGTGAAGCTGCAACACTGTTTAACAGGATTTCTGTCCTGGCAACTATGCAAATAGTGATGGGGCTGGAGGTGAGTAGGTATGGGGGAGGGGTAGGGAAACAGTTCAACAAAAGGATGCATAGTACTTTTCAAAGAACAAAAATCAGGTCCATGCCATAAAATGCTTAATGTCTTAAGTTGAAGATAACAAATTAAGACATGACATGACAAAATGCTGGCTTGGACCTGAACTATTGATATGCACTGCATTATAGTAAAACGAGAGATTTCTGCTACAATATAGGCTTATTAGTTACCTTTGTATATGGAGGTGCTAACTATAATAATTATACTATTTTTAAATGTCATATATTATTTACAGCCTGAGGGAGCAAAAGAGAGGGAAAAAGAGGTTACAATGTGAATCTTGGAGAGCCAATTATTGACAGCACATAATGTATATTTTGGGCTGAAATTTGAACTGGAGGGAGGAGCTAGCACAAGTAATTGCACATCATGTTAGTGCCATAGGGAGGAGTGTATAAGATGGGGTAGGGGAGAGAGCATGAGGGATTGCTTCAGGGATTGTCTGATTGCTGAAGTGTATCCTCATAGGCTGCAAATCAATGCAGGTTATAGAGAGAATTAGAGCCAAGCCACGAAAGAATCATAACTATGTGGATCCAGATTCCTGAGAAATCCACCCTCACCCATGGCTGCTGTTCTCCATAAACTAGAGCCATTGTTTGTCAAACTGGATGTAGAACTGATGTCCCCAATCTTCAGGGCAGTATAGGTGTGTAAAACCAACATACTAAGACTTCATATAACACTCATGGGTTTCAGTTATTATATGTGGCTGTGTGGCGAGGTGGAGCAACCCTGTCACTATCCCCTGCAAGGGGACAGGGACACGGCGGGAACCTGCACGGAGGCGGCCCGGGCAGAGGTAAGGCAGGCTCCGCCAGAAGCTGACAGGAAAGCGGCAGGCCAGCCAGGCACGCAAGCGTGGCGGGCGAAAGCAACCTTGGCACTTCGGCCGCACCCGGGACCAGCCGCGGAGGATAAGGTCACCGGCACGATGGGTGCTGGGGATGACGTCACCAGTGCGGCGGGCACTGGGGATGACGCCCATAGTGTGACGGGCGCAGAATATAAAAGCAGGACAGGGGAAGCCCGGGGGGGGGAGGGGGAGCTGGACGTGGAAGAGGTACGGAGGGGGAGTCGAGAGTGATGGAGGGGCAGTAAGGGCTGCTTCGGGGAAAAGGGAAGATCGGTGGCAGGGTTGAGAGTGGCACAGGGTAGGGTCGAGAGTGGCGCATTTAGGGGTATGCCCCTGCTCACTACCATTGGGAGCTCTGTTCCCAGTGTCAGGGCTCTGGGCTGGGTTCCATGAGAGAGGTTGGGCCCGGACCCCCTCCCTGCTACCGGCAGGCACTTCAGTGGGACCAAGCTTAAGAAGGCAAAGGCTTGCCTCGTGGGGGCCTTCACGGGTGGCTCAGGGGAAAGGCACGATTTGTATCGGTCGGGGCACGCTAGTTATTGTAAACCAACGGGGTGTGGGACGCGACTAAAGCAAACACGTGACAGGCTAACTATAGAACTTTCTGGTTAACTTTCTGAGTGCCTGGCTGGTGAGTCTTGCCCACATGCTCAGGGTTTAGCTGATCACCATATTTGGGATCGGGAAGGAATTTTCCTCCAGGATAGATTGGCAGAGGCCCTGGAGGTTTTTCGCCTTCCTCTGTAGCATGGGGTACAGATCACAGCTAGAGGATTCTCTGCATTTTGGGGTCTTTAAAGTATTTGAAGGCTTCAATATCTGAGATATAAGTGAGAGGATTATTCTGGGAGGGCTGGGTGAGATTCTGTGGCCTGCGCTGTGCAGGGGGTCAGACTAGATGATCATAATGGTCCCTTCTGACCTTAAAGTCTATGAGAGTTTACCTTGGCTGGATGTTGGTTTTATATATATATATATATATATATATATATATATATCCCTTTGTAATTTTCCTACCCTCAATCATCCAGCAGAGAACATCCTTCTCACACCCTTGTGAAGGAGTTGGCAAGGGATATGTCCAAACATGGAAACAATTAATACAAACAAGAATATCTTGTCTTATTTATTTGTTTTGCTACATCATCTTGGGATGTCACATGCTTGTGCATCTGTGGTATAAAAAATTTGAAACATGAACAAAAATCAGGTTCCAAAGTAGTAAACCGAGGAAATAAATAATATACATACAGTGGTCATCCTTAGATAAATTAATAACTATAGCTTCTATTTTTGGAGTCAACTAAGTATTCTCTGTCATTTATATAGGGGGGAGTGTATAAGACTGGTGTAATTACTGAGCATCTACTTGTCAGAGGAACCACTGACAGGTTTTTCAGAACATTCACTGAAGGCAGAACTAAGTCTTATATTTTTCAAATCTCTGTCTGAAGTTTTAGTAGTTCTTTAATATAAACCATAGCCTTACTTCTGCTATGATGTAAGCAGGAAGCAAATGATAAAGCCTTAGAATAACTGGGAGAGAGGAAGCATCCTGTGTCATGTTTCTCTCCTGGAAGAATGTGAAAATACCTTCATTACAACTCCATACTGCTTGGAATCTGCCACAAAGATGTGAAGGATAGTAAGTAACAGGAGACTGGGAGCAATCTTCTTCATGGCATGTTTCTCTGGAGAGCCAACAGATAGCCAAGGACATGTCTGCCTGGAATATGCTGATCATTGCAGCACTGACTTCTGTTTTGTACCCACACTTCATAGATTCAGAGATACCCAGGCCAATAGGGACCACTGTGATCGTCTAGGTTGACTGCTTTTAAAACACAGGCCACAGAACTTCCCCACAAGAATTCCTACAGCATAGCTTTTAGAAAAAAAAAATCCAGTCCTGATTTAAAATTCCCTGTGAAAGAGTCAACATGAGAAGTTGTTCTAGTGGTTAATTTTTCTCGTTATTAAAAATTTACCTTATTTTCAGTCTGAATATGTCTGGATTCAACTTCCAGCCATTAGGTTGTATTATATCTTTTTTCAGCTAGATTGAAGTACCCACTAGTAAAGTTCACCATACAGATGCTTGTAGACTGAGAGTCACTTTTCACCTTCTCTTTGATATGCTAAATAGACTGAGTTATTTGGATATATCTAGACAGCAGAAAAGCCTGCTGCTGGCCCATGTCAGCTGACACAAGCTCATGGGGCTCAGGCATCAAGTCTGTTTTATTGTTGTGTAGCTTTCCAAGCTGAGTCAGCAGCTGGACCTCTGGCACCCACTCATCTGGCAGGGTCCTAGAGCCTAGTCTCCAGCCTGAGTCTGGAAGTTTCTCTGAAACCCAAACCCTGCATACCCAACTTAACTGTCATGAACCAGCTCGGGTTGTTTTTAATTTGGTATATAGCAAGATTCTAATGATCTATCATTAAGGCATGTTTTCTAACCTATCATCATTCTTCCTGTTCTGACCCCATGTTCTTTATATCAATGTGGAGACAAGAAATGAAATCTTGACCCCACTGAAGTGAATAGCCAAACTTTCCTTCAATTGAAGAGGGCAGGATTTCTTCCAAGGTTTTTGTATAGGCTTATTGTAGAGGTGCCATATTATTATGGAAAATGGAGACCAGGAATAAGGTTGCCAGTTTTGACTATTCCTGAGTGTTTAATCAGGACACAGTCTCGAATTCAAGATTAATCAGGACAATCCTGGAACTTGGGCAACCCAATAAGAAACGTCATGGAGAAGTATCTCTTGCTTGAGATTGGAATCCTCTCATTCCTTCACTTTTTGTGATTTAGAGGCTACATTTCTCAGATTCTTCATGGTCCTCAAACTCTGTACTCATGAGGTGAATAAGAAACCTGGAAAGGTAAAGCTCATGGAATTTATCAGGCATTCCTGCAGGTTTTTTTTCAGCAGTTTTAATTCTTTAAATTTCCTTATTTTCCCTATAATGTAATTCTTAACATTGTCAGCTCTAAAGTCCAACTTGTGTCTTAGATTTAGATTTTCTTAATATGTTGGCTCCTGTTTTCATGATATTAAATAAATTTTGAATAATTTCTTTCATTTTTATTATATTTAAACTTTAAGTCAATAAAATGCTGTCATTTGATATTGGAGCACCTCTTCAATTGTTTTATGCTCTTTGACAATATGCTCTTTTGATGCAAGCTATTGCCACCAGTATAGCTCAAGATTTTTTAAAATCTTTTGTTTAAATGGTGTAGTATGTTTTTTGTGCATGAAGTTATTATGAACAGCATTCAATATAACTTGTCAATCCACATTTCAGTTTATAGTATTAAATTTAATTATATAAAAAGTAATCTGTCCCACTGGAACTGTAAGGATAATTTAAAGGACGTTAACTTTGATGCCTGCTGTAACTCTTGATGAAACATAAAAGTTAACCATTTGAACTGACTTTTGTTTCCCTGAGACACTGCTGCATGGAGGAGTTTAATGAGCTATTTGTGAAAGCAGAAAAAAGTGGCCACTCTTGAAAATTGGAGAACCCATTTAAGTTTGTAGAAAAAAGTAAATTATAACGACTATTTAAATAGTATATTGTGCCGTTAATTGGTCCATTGGTTTTGGAGAATATGGGTTAGCATGACTGATGTTGGAAGAATATTTTTGTAAAGTTTAGGAGGTTTGCTTCATGGTCTATTTTTCACTATTAATTGGCATTTGGAGGCTTGCCAGGTATTCATGAAAATGTCTATGAAACTTAAAAGGTTTTTCATATTTTTGCATAAACAATTATTGGCTTAAAATCTACATGCGAAAGGCAAGCTTCTGTAGCAGCAGCCATATTAATTTAGTATGGGACCATTGATTCACTTTGAGCACTTTGAGCAAACTATGGCACTTTGAGCAACTGCAAAAACTCTAGAAGGACAAGAGGTTGTTCCCCCTCCAACCCTTTCCAACTGATGCCACTGCAGTTGTCATAGTAGCCACCATATCCCACCTTCTATCCCATGGCACAGGGGAAAGAGAATGACTAAACTGTTTTGTCCCAGCAGCCTGAGCTTCTGGACTACCCTTTGCCTTACATTATACTTGGAAAGTAGCCTGGAGCTTAAGACCCCCAGTTTAAGAAAAGAACAAAGGTTACCAAAGGTTGCCTTAAAGTCCTTCCTTCCAGAGATGGTCAGTGTACAGAAGGGTGGAATAGTAGGATCTATATTATCTTTGCTTTTTTATTATTAAATACGTTCAGGCATTAATATATAACTAGCCAATTAGCCCGTCATAAGATGGGATTTTCAGGTCTTCTCTCCTGAGCTATCTCGCTCTGTCTCTCTCTCTTCCTACTGCCTCCCCCCCCCTCAGATCTTGCTCCCCTGCTGGGGCCCGCCGCTTGCTCCCCCGCTGGGGCCCGGCCGGAGCACCACTCAGGTGGGCCCGGTGGAAGCGCCACTCACCTGAGTGGCACAGCATGCCACGGAGGGAGGGGAAGGGGGCAGGGCTGGCTGGAAGGGGGGTGGTAAGCAGAGCTGGGGGGGCTTAGGGGATGTGGGGCTGGAGGGGAGGATGGGGGGGCAGAGGAAGGGGAGAGGGAAGCAGTGCTGGCGGGTGGGGAGTGTCCGGGGGGCCGTGGGGCCCGAACCTCTAGGGAGCGAGGGGAAGAGGGGCGGGGCGCTGACGTACATGGCATGGGGGCGTGGCCATGTACATCAGCGTTACATATGCACAGACGCTGAGCTACTATATATATGATATGTTCAGGCACTGACCAGACAATAAGGAGATAATGTTGATGATTGCACCTAGGTGTCTAAGGTTTGCATAGCTGACAGTTTATGCTTCCATACATAATACTTTGAAACACAGTGCTGCTAATCTAGTGTAAAATTTGCTGATTATACTATGTAGAACAAGCTTCATTTGGGGTTTTACTGTATTGTCTGATATGGACACTTTTTTTACTTTATCCTGAGAAATGAATAACTTTTTATAATAGTTCTGTCTTCTTCCCAGAAAGCAATAAAAATAATTCCTAAAATGAAAGTACCGGTAGTTTGTATTAGAGGGAAAAAAACAAGGATTATCATATTAGCCCATATAAATTAATACTAGTTGAGCAGATTGAATTACTGATACTAATAAAACAGCTAGTGACTGCTTATCTTTTTCTTTACTGAATTTCATACATGAACAGAAACAAAGATTAAGTTAGGGGACATTTGTTAATGTAAACATAGATAAATTAATCCATAAAAATCTATATACTGTGCATATTTTCATGTTATCAATGTCACTGAACTATCAGTGAAACTCAGTTGACATTGGCTAATAAAGTTATTTATGAAATGTACTGTCTGTTTCTAAAAATAGCTAAGAATACTTACAGCTTAATACTTACAATTCTTCTAGTGTACCATAATCTGCCAACTCTCTTCTGTTGTTTTCCCCCTCAGTCTTGCCTCCCATGGGACCTTACCTATCAGATCTCTGAGCTTACCAAAATCTGCCTTCCT
This sequence comes from Pelodiscus sinensis, assembly GCF_052426305.1. NCBI lineage: Eukaryota > Metazoa > Chordata > Testudines > Trionychidae > Pelodiscus > Pelodiscus sinensis. The sequence continues at coordinate 156,050,293 of NC_143053.1, forward strand.
GAAATCCCTTGTCTCTAATTTGCTGTTCTTCCTTCTACCATACCTTAGAATCACGAACTCTATGATTTCATGGTCACTTTCACCCAAGCTGCCTTCCACTTTCCTATTCTCAACCAGTTCCTCCCTATTTGTTAAAATCAAATCTAGAACAGCTTCTCCCCCAGTAGTTTTTTCAACAATGCAGTCCAAGAACTTATTGAATAGTCTGTGCCCCACTGTGTTAGTTTCCCAAGATATATCTGGGTAGTTGAAGTCCCCCATCACCACCAAATCCTGTGCTTTGGATGATTTTGTTAGTTGTTTAAAAAAAGCCTCATCCACATCTTCTGCCTGGGCAGGTGGCCTGTAGTAGACCCCTAGCATGACATCACCCTTGTTTTTTACCCCTTTTAGCCTAACCCAGAGACTCTCAAAAGGTCTGTCTCCAACGTCCAACTCCGCCTCAGTTCAAGTGTGTACATTTTTAATATATAAGGCAATACCTCCTCCCTTTTTCCCTCGCCTGTCCTTCTTGAGTAAGCTGTACCCTTCTATACCAATATTCCAATCGTGTATTATCCCAGCAAGACTCTGTGATGCCAACAATGCCATAGATGTATTTATTTATTAGCACTTCTAGTTCTTCCTGCTAGTTACCCATATTTCTTGCATATGTATATTGGCATCTAAGATACTGATATGATCTTGCCTCCCAGTTCTGCCTTGTCCCTCTTTTCTCTCTGCTTTTATAACCCACACTTCCTCCCATTTCTGACCCATCTCCCAGGTCTCCACGTTCTTCACTTAGCCATGGATTTTGGTCACCTGCCCCCATCAAACCTAGTTTAAAGCCCTCCACACTAGGTTAGCTGGTCTGTATCCAAATACGGTCTTCCCCTTCCTCAAAAGGTGAATGCCATCCCTGCTTAGCAGTCCTTCCTGGAATAGCATCCCATGGTTGAGGAAGCCAAAGTTCTCCTGGAAACACCATCTTTGCAGCCAGACATTCACCTCCAGGATGCACCTGTCTCTTCCTGGGCCCCTACCTTTGACAGGAAGGATTGAAGAGAATACCACCTGTGCTCCAAACTCCTTCACTCGTACTCCCAGAGCCCTGTAGTCACTGTTGCTCCGCTCAGTGTCACACCTTGCAGGATCATTAGAGCCCACATGGATGAGTAGCATGGGGTAATAGTCAGTGGGCCGAATAATCCTCGACAATGCCTCCAACATCTCAGATATGGGCCTCCAGTAGACAACATACCTCCTAAGATGACATATCAGGGCGACAGAAGGGCATCTCCATACCCCTCAGAACAGAGTCTCCAACCACCACTGCCCTACATTTCCTATTTGCAGTGGTGGCAGTAGACCTTCCAGCCTTTGGGATATGAGGCTTCTCCTTCTCTGTTGTAAGGGGTGATTCCTTATCTCCGGTATAAAGAAGAGCATAATGGTTTCCTAGTACTATGGTGGGAGAGTTCGGAGCAGGGGTGGAACACTGCCTGCTGCCAGAAGTAACCAGCTGCCAGTGTCCACCGTGAGCCATCTCCTTCTTCACCAGTAGTGTGTCAGCAGTCCTGTGTACTGGGACAGCTACACCACCTGTCTCCACATGAACACTGTCCAGGAATTGCTCATGGATTCAGATGCTCCTCATCCTAGCCCCTCCTCCTGTAACTCTCCCACCTGCTGCCTGAGGGTATGTCTACACTACAGCGCTAATTCGAAATAACTTAATTCGAATTAGTTAATTCGAACTAAGCTAATTCGAATGAGCGCAGCTAGACTTCAAAACTAGTTTGAATTAGCGTTTTGCTAATTCGAACTAGCATGTCCACACAGAGTGGACCCTGAAGAGAGGTTAAGGATGGCCGGAAGCAGTGCCGGCAGGGCATCAGATGAGGACTTAGAGCATGGAGCTGCTGTCTCAGGCTAGCCAAAGGCTGTGCTTAAAGGGACCCGACCCCCACCCTGGACAGACAGTTCTCAGGGTTCCCCGCTTGCAAAGCAGTCCTGGCTTGGAGTGCCCTGAGTGCCCACACGCGGAACATCACAGCACTCGGCCATCACCCTGGCTGCACTTGCCACAGGCTGCCATCCGGGGGGGAGGGGACAATCGGGGGGCTGCAGAAGAACTTCCACCCCGAGAAGACCACAGAGCCAGCCCAGTCCTCCCCATCAGGGGCGCGTACCCCATTCCTCCCTCACCTCCTTCCACTTACCCTTTCCTAGCCCCCTTTCCTAATGTACAAAATAAATAGAATCTCTCTTTATTGAACAAAACTGGGGGAGACTGGGAAAAAGAGGTGGGAGAGGGGAAGAGAGAGGCTGGGAGAGGGGAGGGCAACTAAAATGATCAGGGGTTTGGAACAGGTCCCATATGAAGAGAGGCTAAAGAGACTGGGACTTTTCAGCTTATAGAAGAGGAGACAGAGGGGGGATATGATAGAGGTCTATAAAAGCAAGAGTGGTGTGGAGAGGGTGCATAAAGAAAAGTTCTTCATTAGTTCCCATAATAGAAGGACTAGAGGACACCAAAGGAAAGGAATGGGTAGCAGGCTTCAAACTAGTAACAGAAAGTTCTTCTTCACAAAGCAAAGAGTCAACCTGTGGAACTCCTTGCTGCAGGAGGCTGTGAAGGCTAGAACTAGAACAGAGTTTAAAGAGAAGTTAGATCAAGTCATGGAGGTTGGGTCCATGGAGTGGTATTAGCCAGGGGGTAGAAATGGTGTTGCTGCCCAAAGTTTGTGGATGGCTGGAGATGGATGGCATGAGACAAATGGCTTGGTCACTGTCTTTGGTCCATCCCCTCCAGGGTACCTAGTGTTGGCCGCTGTCGGCAGACAGGCTACTGGACTAGATGGACCTTTGGTCTAACCCAGTACGGCCATTCTAAGCTCAGGGCTCAGGGTCGGGGGTCTCAGTGGACCACCTTGATTTTCATGCAAACCTGCTCCTGGGTGGCCAGGCTGGCAGCTCTCCTGCCCTAGACAGCTACTTTCCTGTGCCTAGTGCGGAGTTCGTGGACGATGTCTGCACTAGACCAGGCGGGTGCCCACCTCTTGTGGTACTGGCCAGGCTCCCGAGAGCCGCCAGCCTGGTCCGGGAAGAGGCGGAGGGCTGGGTGGCAGCGGGTGGCTGGCTCATGGCTTGCCAGGTGCCGGGTCTGCTGGCTGGGTGCTGGCAGGCTTGCACCGGGCATGGGCACCGTAGCCAGCCCGTGCCCCTTTAAGGGCTCCGGGGCCGGGAGGGGGACAGACGAGTTTCCCTGGTGGTGCCGAGAGTAGCCACCAGGGAAAGCTGGGGAGGGCTAGCCTCCCACTAGTTTGAATTAAGGGGCTACACACCCCTTAATTCGAACTAGTAAGTTCGAACTAGGCTTAGTCCTCGTGCAATGAGGTTTACCTAGTTCCAACTAAGCGCTACGCTAGGTGAAGGAGACTGAAGCAGTGCTGGCACAGAAGTTGCCTAACCATATTAGGACTCCCTCTGTCAAACTCCCTCACATTGTCCCATTCAACCCAGATACACAAAGGTAATTAGACCCCTAGACCCCACACTGCAGTATCTAATTCCCAGTTTTAGCATCGTATTCACAAAACTGCTGCTCATTTGCCCCTGAATCCCGAGAGTGACTAAACTCAATTGGTGCCTACATTTTCAGGATAAAATTTCCCTAGGCATCTACGTTTCTAGCTTTGGGCATGTACGCTGTTGCCATACTTGAGGTATCCCAAAGATTATGTCCTGCTTAGGCATAAATGCCATCCAGAAAGCAGGGGGAAATGGTGATGCTTCACTTATCTCGTCTGTGGGGCCTGATCTGGTAGAAGTGCTCAGACACTCTAACTGATTCTATTTGAAATCTGGTGAACAGTAGGCAATGAAGCCCACTTAAAACTTCTATCCCAGTGGTTAGTGCACTTAGCTGGGATGGGGAAGACCTAAATCTAATTCCTCCATCTCCCTGTGGGCAACAACAGATTTGAAGACGGATTCTCCCACCTTTCAGGACACATCTCTTACCACTGAGCTTGGGATATTCTGATACAGGGTTCCATCAATACCTCCTGTCAAAGCTGTTCCACTTGGTAGAAATACCTAAGTAGTTGTTGGAGGAGAGGAACTGGGTATTGGATCTTCCACCTCCCCGATAGGCACCCTAACTAACAAGTCACAGAGTTCTCCTTGCTCCCTTTGACCATGTGACTCTCTTAAATATTTGTACACAGTTGAACAGCTTTGCCAGAGGAAATTAAAGGAATTTGCACATCGGAATAGCCTCTAGCTCAGAAAGAGAACTCCCCTAAGGGGTGTGAGTCCTTTGTTCAAATACTTTCTGCCCCTGAAAGACAGAAAAGAGACTTGAGCCTTCTAGGTGAGTGCTGTAGCCACTGGGCTAAAATTTATAAGCATCACCTCCTCTTTTTGTAATGTTGTACATAGTGAGGTTCAACACGTCACTCATTTGCCTAAAAATGACTTAATTGCCTATCCCAACTCATTCTAGGAAATGGGTTCAGAACTAGGCACCTCCCTGCAGCCCAGACTTGGGTGCCCATCTCCATAACTTGGTTAGAACTTAAGACTTCTGTTCCACACATTGAAATCTCACATTGGTAGCTTAGGCTGGGATCTACCTAGCATGCTGGCTTTTGTGGATCCTGTTCTTTTGTGCACCTCTCTCTCCATGCATTATGTAGAAAGCTTAAGTGCTGAACTCAGGTTTATGGCTGGCTGTGGTGTTCCTGTGTCTTTTCTCAGTACCTAAACATTAGATATTGCAATGCTCAGCATCGCAATACCTAAGTCCTGTTGTAGATTTCAGCCATAATGATTGCCTGGGGTCAGTTACTGCATGGTTATATTACTTTCTCTCTCTCTCTCGAATTTCATAAATTGCATAATGGCTCATAAAATGCATAATTTTAGCACCTGTTGCCATAATACCATTACAATATCACATTTCATATGTAGGTGAAAGAGACAAAAATGTGCTTTATGAAGAATAGCTGCATTTGTGCCAGAAATGTATTTTTACAAGGTTTGTGTAAAAGAAGGATTTGAACTGTGTTCCACATATTGCAAGTCTTCAGTGCATATGAAGACAGATACCTTTAATATAAATGTCCAAACTTGTGTATCTTCCTCTTGTGTCTACTTCTTGTATAGGGAGTAACTGCAAGATAATAGTATATTGGTAAAAATGGTAATCAGATTAAAGGATTAGCTAGCAGTGAAAAATTTCACTTGCATTTTCTTTGGTATTTTAATGATTAATATGTTTGATTAGTATGAGGCCAACATTTTATAAGTTGAACAAATGGGAACAAATGTTCACTGGAAAATGCACATAATCACATTACCAACCTGAACAAATGAATTTGTAGATATCACCTGGAGGAACATTCTTCAAGTGGAAATCTAAAAGTCCTCTTTCCAGTGTGATTAACTTAAATAACTAAGAAATCACTTAACAATAGGAAATGTATAGCAACCATTGAAAACCTGTGGCACTGTGGAGAAAACATTTGTAAAATGTTGACCCAAAGATTGTATGGTGACTTACATGGCTCAACTGTTAAAGATAGCTATGAATAAAAATTGTTCAGGCAAATAAAATACCTGCTACAGTTTACTGAGAGCTCATGCAAAGGTATAAAACACTTTTCCATCAATATACATGGGATAATCAGACATTGGATCCAGGTGTGCAGGAGGACATGACCGTAAGCTTGCTTCCATTCCCTTGCTACAATGATTGAATGGGAAATTAATAGACAGAGTTCTCCACTAGTTATTGAACAAAATAACATCAAAAGCGAGGTGGATGATGGTTTATACTGCTGGTAATTAGATATTATTTATGTGCTTGAACTTTAGTTCTTTGCTGGATCAAGGGCAGAGTTTCAGCAACTCATGGGAGTAAGACCAGAGAACTAATTTCCTAACTCTGTCTCAGCTCAAAGCACTGTACTATACATGGCTTTCTTTTATCCTGGTAACTCAAGATGGGGGGGCTCTACTGGCTTAACAAACATAGTCTCCTGCCAATGCAAAATAGACTCCCTAAAAGGAAGACAAGGGATTAAGATGATACTATTGTTAATTTTTCCAAAAGCTCAAGAAGCAGAGAGAATCCAATATATTTTAACTTTTTCTTTCCACAAATTATTTCATAGCTTCATTGCAGTCATCTACAAATAAAAGCATTTATGGTATATGCATAGACACTTTAAACAAATAACGCTGAAGATAAACTGTGATAGACCACAGAATCATAGAATTTCTCTTACTTTGTCCTATACATTAGAGTTTTTCATCTCCAGTTCCAGGAGACTGAAAGGACTATGTTTTAATGTAGGGATCTCAACAAAAGAATAGTTGTTACATAGACTTAGTCTTTTACTGTAAGTGTCCCAAAATTTAAGCAGGATGAGCTGGTTTCTCCACAAAAATAACTCAGTGGACTAAATGGCCTTAAAGCACCCACAGATGGCCAGTAGAGAAATTCCTCTGTCTGGGAACCCTATCCATTAGTTGATGCTGCAGAGCTCCCTAGTGCAAAGAGAATGAATTGGCACTTTGAGTCTGGGGTGCGTGTAAAATGTGTTGTTCCTAGTTGAGTTGGGACCTGGTGGCTATGAATCAGGGAGCTGCAACTCATCTTCTACTGCTAACATTTTCTTCAGCACTTGGGCAAAGTGGATAATTGGGTTTGGGATCTCTAACATTTTATAGTATCTCCAATTGTTATTAACCATCATTCTGTCTCTGTCCAAGTCTGTTTTTTTTCTGTCTTCCTTGGCACCATTAACTCATTGAGATAAAGAATTCAGATGGAAGTTGAGTGTGGTGTATGAAGGCACGGACTCCGGCTGGTGCAAGCACGAAATCATTTTATTGCAAGATTACAACTATCTTTATACCCTCTCAACTTCCCAAAAGTCCACATCCTGCTTTTCACAAACTGTGCTTTTTCACAGTCCCAACACAACATTCTTGAAGGTCGTTGACTCGGGCAGATGTTGTTATTGTTGGCTCAGGACTCTTGATTACGCTCGTTCCCGCTGACTCTCGGATCGTCCTCCAAGGTCTGCAGCTTGTCTTGGTTTTGTCCTTGGATGCCCTGTCACGCGGCCAAAGCACTATACTTGTCGATTCTCTACAGTTGAGCACTTTATACAATATTGGTCCATTACTAGATGGAAACTATCACTAATAGTGCAGAAAAAGCAGTACTGATCTTTATTTGGTTGAAAAGATGATGTAGTCATATCAAAACACTTTGTATTTCACTAGTGTCTCAGGAGGATGTTAAACAGGTAGTAAAGTTAGACAGGTTTAAGCCAACTAGTCCAGATAACTTGTATCCAAGGGCTTTAAAAGAGGAGACTGACAAGCTTGCTGGTCCACTAATTTTGATTTTTTTTCAATAAAATTTTGAATACTGGGGAAGTTCCAGCTAATGTTGTATCAATATTTTAAACAGGATGACCCAGGATATTATAAATTATTTAAACTGATATCAATCCTGGACAAGATGATGGAAACGGTTGATAATAAAGAATTAAAAGAGTGTAATATAAATCAACATGGGATTATAAAAAGCATCCTGCCAACTGAATGTTTTATGAGAATATTACATTTATCATACAAACCTGTATTGTTGTGTTAATCTAGATAGAACTAGGGCATTTGATTTAAGGGAATTTTTGTTAAACTAAAACCATATGAAATAGGAAGGTACACATTAAATGGATTAAAAACTGACAAACTGTTTACATGCAGTTATGAATGGGGGCTCTTACAGTGTGTGTATAATTAGCGAGGTTTCCATATTTAAAACTTTTATCACCTGGAAAAAATTATTCCTGCTAAAATTTGCAGATCATACAAATGGGTCGAATGGTAAAGAAGAGGACAGGTCACTGATACAGGGCAGAGTAGAATACTTGGTATGATAGATACAAATAAACACAATATTTTAATAAAGAAAAATGTAAATGTATGCCTCTAGGAACAAAGAATGTAGATGACCTATTGAGGTTCCTTTCACTTCTACATTTTTCTATTATTCTATATAGGAGTAACTGTGTCTATACTGCATCTTTGTTCAGTAGTTACTTCTGGATATTCTCAAGTATCAGAGGTTTGAAAAATAGTTGAGAAATCCTGATAGTCTCTGATTTGATTTAATAGCTTTAGATATTGGAATCTGCAGAGGTGACTTCACCTTTTGTCAGTCAGGTGGTAGCCATTGGTGGTACCAAAGAAATTTCATTTTGAAGTCCTCTCCATTTTGTATCCATGGCTTCCATTTTAAATAAGCCAAGAGTAATTCCATCCTTAAATGGAGGTTCCAGGTTAGAGTGCTAGCTATAGAATTGGCAGGAAACCAAACTGGTGGGGATCCAGCATGTCATAACATTTGTGAAGTAAATAAATGTTGGAAGACTAAAAACTAATTGGCAGTTAGTGAGGATAAAAATAGAACTGACAGCTAGGAGAAAAAGGTAAATCAATGTGACTGTTGTGTCTAAAAATAAAATTGAGAAATGGTAAAAAGACCAGTGTCAGTTGACAGCTGATGGTTTGGTTCAGTTAAGGAGGCAGTTGAGAGAAGGTCAGTTAAGAGTTGACATTCAAGAAGAGGGCAATCTCCAAAAAGATCAGCAGATGAAGTTCTTTATTGTCATTCAACTTCAGGAGAGTTGAGCAGAAAGCTGAGAGGAGAGAAGAACTGCTGCCATCAATGACAAATGGAGACTGATCACCTGCAGAGGATGTCACTAACTCAGCTACCTGGCTAGTCCTAACGAACAGGGAAAGAAGGAGAGAGCATGAGACAATGTAGTATATTCAGCAGGTGGAGTCTGTCAGACAAAGTTATAGCATAGTATAATATAGTATAGTGTTATTGTGTAGTGTGTACTAATAAATATGTATGTATTGTGAATGGAATGTGCATATGTAATATTTAAAGAAAACTTATGAACTGTTGATAGTGACCTATGGAAGACTGGCATCTAAAGTGAGGTGTAAGGTCACACAATGCAGGATGCTCTTTAATTTGGTATGAAGCATTTATGTGTTTAGGTTGTTATTGTGTCAGGTTTTGTTGTTTGAGACCATAAAAGTTGCCTTGTCTCGGAACACTGCTTGTGTCAATCATTAATCAGAAGGCTATATCCACATCCTATGTGAATAAAAGGTCTGAGCTGTCCTTTGTAGTTTCTGAAACACAGAACCTCAAGAATAGTGATAGAAATGTAGCCATGTTAGTCTGATGTAGCTGAAACAAAATACAGGACTATGTAGCACTTTAAAGACTAACAAGATGGTTTATTAGATGATGAGCTTTCGTGGTCCAGACCCACTTCCTCAGATCAAAATCTTTTTTTTATCTGAGGAAATGGCTCTGGCTCACGAAAGCTCATCATCTAATAAACCATCTTGTTAGTCTTTAAAGTGCTACATAATCCTGTATTTTGTTACAGAACCTCAAGAAATTCCTTGGCCACATTGGAGAGTCATATCTTAGAAAAACCAAGTAAACAGATGGGCTGTTCTGAGAGAACCTCCACACACCTGAGAAGGAGCAATAGGAGGGCGGTTCTGGGGGTATCCTAATTCTGCTTTCAAGGTAACACTGGGAAGTCAGCAAGGGGTTCCTTTATCGTACTGAAGAGAAGCAAAACTTTATTTTTTGATTGTCTGCAGACAGATGAGATTATGGTCACGGTCTGTCACAATTTCTTCCACATTGTCTCTGCAGTCATACACCAGAATGGCACCTATGGCATCCTGTTCCTACATTTTGTTGATTTTCTTTCTCTGCAAGTTTATTCTTAAATGGGGACCACTTACCTGCTAAGCAACTTTGCTGCAGGGGGGGGATATTTGTTCATTTGCATTTGCATTACTATTATTATTTTTTGTAATTCTCCTTGTATTTTCATGCCTGCCCAGTACTACCTGCTGAACTCTCTGCATCTCCTCCATTTGTGCTCACTTCTCGGGGTCCCTATTCAGGGACCCTCTGGTGGCAGCCATCTCCTGCCCTCCTTCTCTTGCCCTTACTGCTGCCATTTCCTGGGCCATTTCCTTGCACCTTCTTGGCCCTTGTATTGAGGTCACAACCTGGAAAATAACATGCTGGACCCTTTCTCCAGCTCTCATGAGCCTGCCCAGCACTGATCTCTCTAAGGTGCTTCCTCTCCACAGGGAGCTAGTCCAGGGCAAGAGTAAAAGCCTTTTAGCCCTGCAGCCTTGTATAGGGACCAGCCTGGCCCTGATTGGCCAGGGTTGTCTAAGCTTCCTCTGGCTTCTCTCTAACCCAGGGGTTCTCAAACTGTGGGTCCTGACCCCCCGGGGGGTCACGAGCGACTTAGAAGGGGGTCACGGTATCACAAAGTTTGAGAACCCCTGCTCTAAACCTTTCCCTGCTGGGGAGTGCTATTCTACTACATTCCTAAATGGAACACTGGTCCAAGAGCTGAATACATGTGGATTGCTTGGTAACAAGGACAATGATTTAATTACATGTTATGTACGTGTATGAGAAAAATGACATGTGTGTCTAGACTACAGAGTTTTGTTGACAAAAGTGGACTTTTGTCGACAAAACTATACCTGCGTCTACACTACCGCTGAGTTCTGTCGACATAACGTCGACAGAACTCAGCAGTTTTGTCGACGTTGGTAAACCTCATTTTACGAGGCATAACGCCTTCTGTCGACAGAGTTCTGTCGACAGAAGGTATTATTGCATGTAGGGTTGTGTCTAGACTACAGGGTAGTTTGCTTTTTCGACTGAACTGAATGTAGTCTAGACGCTCTTTGTCGACAGAAGCTTTGTTGACAGTATCTGTCGACAAAACTTCTGTCGACAAAACCCTGTAGTCTAGACGTACCCATAGAAACCTAGCAAAGTAGCATTTTAACATCAAAAAGAGACATACAAAAACTTAGAGCTAGTTAAGTGGAAATTTAAAGGGAACAGTAAAAAAGGTGAAAAGAAATGCCTACAGGCTGAATGGAGATCATATAAAACCATTCTAATAGGGGTAGGGAAAAGGGATGTAAGCGACTAGTCAACTATACAATACACAAAAGCGTATTGAATAGCTGACACATTAGTTGACTAGTTGCTTCCCCTCCCTTCCTGCTTCTATAACAGAGGCAGCAGGGAGGGGGAGAAGAGGAGGTGCTGGAGGTAGCTGACTTCAAAGTCAGTTCCCCTCAGCTCCCTGGGACAGGGCATAAGTGCACACCGGGCTCAACATGACGTTTCAATCTTTGAAATGCACAAGAGCCACTGCTAGGGCTCTTGTACATTTCAAAGGCGGAATGTGTGCTAGTCCTTATTGACTAATCGAATAGTCAATGGAAATCCCATTGACTAGTTAGTTAGTTAATGGATATTTAACATTGCTCGTGGGGAACCATTTTTGGGTCAGGGGCCACAGACCCACAGAGAAATCAGTTGGGGACTGCACATAAGTGAGAAGTTGGGGGGAGGGAGTTGTGCCCCCCCCCCAACTGAAGAGAGACTCTCTACATGTCCCTTGCACACCAGAGTCTAGGGGGTGCAGCCTAGTAGATTTTGTGCATTCCAGCCCCCAACAGGAGGCTGGAATGCCTTGTGAAATGAGGTTTACAGAATCAGTTGGCAAAGGTTTCCCCAGCCGACAGATCCGCGTCTAGACTGCCGTGCTGTGCTGGATCAGCTGATCATCAGCACAGCGTGGCGACCATGTTTATTTTAATGAAGTGGGGATTATTTAAATCCCCGCTTCATTGACTAAGCTGGGTAAACTAGTTTGCATGGCTCCGTTGACGGAGCCATGTAGTCTAGACATACCCTCACTAAGGTCCTGTGGCATTTATCTTCATGGCCCTTTCTATCCAGAGAGCTTCATTTTCCTTTACCATCATGAAATTGCTTCTGGAGATTCTCAGTCCTTGATCCCAAGCTTTAAATATAGGGAGGGTTGTGGGTGAGTGATCTCCCATTGTCCAAAGAAAAGCCTTTTGGAAATAAGGAGAGCAGCAGTTTCATAGGAGCCACATCCTAATTTTCTTAGTAAGAGAAAACACAGAAGAGGAGGGCAGTAGGATTTTGGAGCTATATGAAAGAGAGGGAATGAACACCCTGAAGAGCAAGAAGAAATGGACATATGCAAATTATATTGGCTCAGTGTTTATAAATAACCCACCCTGTATCTTATAATGTGTAAAGTAGTGAGCCTTAAGAAGGACAGGTATAATAAAATTCAAAATGAAAATTGCTCTCAAGATTTCCACAGAATTTTATCTGGATTCTATCTTCACTACTCTTCATTCTTACGGATGCTCTCAGCTTACATTCATTTTCTGTGCAGTGCATTAGGTACTCCTGTTTGAAAGTCTCAGTGAAAGGAACTTGTTGACATTTGATCAATTGTTTTTTCCCCTTGAAAGCATGTAACCTAAGCTTTATGTCACATACTGACTTTTAACCTCTAGATTTGACACTGAAGTTAAAAGCAGCTTGTATGCTGGGGAAGTTGTATTTTATTACAGCATGATTTGTGAATACATGGTGTTTTTTCATTTTATTCATAAGTTACATTATTGAGATCATAAAGGGAAATCAGTTTTTCATTTTGACCTCATACATCTTTCCCATTAATCTAATGAAATATTCTGCAAGGAGTTAGAGATTCATTTCTAGTGTCATTTTTTAAGCAGGAGAACAGCACCCAGGAGGCGAGGGTATGGGAGTGGTGGTAGGGGAAACATTTTACAATAGAAATGAAAGGGAGGTTAAGAAAAATGTATGGCCTCACTATGTTTTATTGAATATGTTAAACTTTGATGAAGTGCAAAGACACTACTACATATTTTATGTCAGGAGGAAACACGTTCTGAGAGAGAAAACTAAAAGCAAATGATAGTTATTTTTTCCCACTCCATTCTTTTGAGAGGATTGGACATTACCCATTCACATTAATAACGTCAACTATGGTATTTGTTAGATCTCCATTCTTAACTAAGGAATACCAGGAAAATTGCAATAATGTCTTCAAAGAATCATAGAACTAGAAGGGTCCTTGGGAGGACATCGAGTCTAGTCCCTTGCCCTCAGAGCAGGACCAAGCACCATCTAGACCATCCGTGACAGGCGTCTGTCTAACTTGCTCTTAAATATCTCCAGTGATGGAGATTTCACACCCTCCCGCCGCAGATAATTTATTCCAGTGTTTAACCACCCCGAAAGGCAGGAAGCTTTTCCTGATGTCCAACCTAAACCTCCCTTGCTGCAATTTAAGCCCATTGCTTCTTGTCCTATCATCAGAAGCCAAGGAGAACAATTTTTCTCCCTCCTCCTTGTAACACCCTTTTAGATATTTGTTAACCACCATCATGTCCTCTCTGTCTTTTCTAAACTAAACAAGCCCAGTTATTTCAATCTTCCCTCATAGTTCATGTTTTCTAGACCTTTAATCATTTTTGTTGGTTTTCTCTGGATTTTCTCCAATTTCTACACATCTTTCTTGAAATGTGGTGCCCAGAATGGGACACAAACTGAAGCCTAAGCAGCGTAGAGTAAAGTGAAAGAATGACTTCTCGTGTCTTGCTCACAACACTCGTGTTAATGCATCCCAGAATCATGCATTTTTTTTGCAACAGTGTCATTCTGTTGACTCCTGTTTAACTTGTCATCCCTTATAACCCCTAGATCCCTTTCTAGACTCCTTCCTAGACAATCACTTCTCATTCTGTATGGGCATGTCTACACTAGTCCCCTAGTTTGAACTAGGGAGGCTAATGAGGGTGACCAAAGTTGCTAATGAAGCACAGGATTTAAATATCCTGTGCTTGATTAGCATAATCCCGGCCAGTCACCATTTTGGAAACTGACTAGCCCGAAGTAACTGCCCGTGTCTATATGTGGCAGAGAAGTGGGATTCCAAGAGAAACCTCTTAGTTTGAATTAACTGTTGCTCCTTGTGGAATGAGGTCTAACACTTAATTCGAACTAAGGGGTTTATGTCGGAATCCTGTTTCTAGTTACTTCGGGCTAGTCAGTTTCCTAAATGGCAACCAGCCGGGATTATGCTAATCAAGCGCGGGATATTTAAATCCTGCGCTTCATTAGCAACTTTGGTCACCCTCATTAGCCTCCCTAGTTCAAACTAGGGGGCTAGTGTAGACGTACCCTCTGTGTGAAACTGATTGTGGAATACTTTGCATTTGTTCTTATTAAACTTCATCCGGTTTACCTCAGGCTATTTCTCTAGTTTGTCCAGATCATTTTGAATTTTGACCCTATCCTCAAAAGCACTTGCAACCCCTCCCAGCTTGGTATAGTCTGCAGAGTTAATAAGCATACTCTCTTTGCCGTCTAAATTATTGATGAAGATATTGAACAGAACCAGTCCCAAAATAGATGCCTACAGAATCCCACTTGTTATGTTCTTCCATCATGATTGTGAATGTAACTACTCTCTGGGAACTGATGTCCAGCCAGTTATGCACCCACCTTATAGTAGCACCACATAGGTTTTATTTCCCTAGTTTATTGATTAGAAAGTCATGTGATACTGTGTCAAATGTCTTACCAATGTCTAGGTATACCCCATCCACTGCATCTCCCTTATACACAAGGCTTGATATCCTATCAACAAAAGCTATCAGGTTGGTTTTGACATGATGTGTTCTTTACAAATCTGTGCTATCTGTTACCTATCACCTTATTATCTTCCAGATATTTGCAGATTAATTCCTAAATTTCTAGCTCCATTATCTTCCCTGGCACAGAAGTTAAACTGACTAGTCCATAGTTTCCTGGTTTGTCTTTATTTCCCTTTGTATAGTGGGCATTATATTTGCCCTTTTCAAGTTTTCTAGAATCTCTCCCAACTTCCATGACTTTTCAAAGATAATAGCTAAAGGCTCAGATACCTCCTCTATCCACTTCTTGAGTATTCTAGGATGTATTTCATCAGGCCCTGGTGACTTGCAGACATGTAAATTTTCTAAGTGATTATTAACTTTTTTTTTAACTTCTAAACCTACCCCATTTACACTAGCTAGATTTAGCTCATTTGTGCCTTTGCCTTTCTGATCTAGCTCCTTCATACCTGTGTTTCCTAATATTCATCCTTCATAATTTGATCTAGTTTCCACTTTTTATACAACTCCTTTTTGATTTTTTTTTTTTTAGATCATAGAAGATCTCCCGGTTGATTCAAAGTCATCTTCTGCCATACTCTTTCCTTCCTGTGTAGTGGAATAGTTCACTTAGGGTCCTTAATGTCCTTTTAAAAAACTGCCAACTCTCTTTAGTTGTGTTCCCTCTAGCTTCTCATGGGACTTTACCTATCAGATCTCTGAGTTTACTAAAATCTGCCTTCCTGAAATCCATTGTCTCTAGTTCGTAAGGAATTGTAGAAGGGAGAACAGCAATCATAAATTCTACAATTTCATGGTCACTTTCACCCAAGCTGCCTTCCACTTTCAAACTTTCAACCAGTTTCTCCCTTTTTGTTAAAATCAAATCAAGTACAGCTTCCCCTCAGTAGCTTTCTCAAGCTTCTGAAAAAAAAGTCTTAATTTAGATGTATGCTGCACACATTAAATATAAGAGATTAACCTGCAACTAGAAATGCCAAGTGATTAAGCAAGTAATTATGCACATTTGCTGTATTTTAGTCATCTCTTCTTGCATTGTTTGTATCAATACTCCTATTGCTGTTCATATATTGTATTATGACTGTGAAGGGTTTGGTCACGGCGAACCCCTTGAGACTGTCACTTGTTGAGCTGAAAATACTCCTAAACTTGCTTACCTGCTCTCTGAGGCACCCCATCAGCCTCTGCAGCTGACCCAGAACTTTGGTCTGCCCCCATAATGGTACAGAGTTGGGGTCACAGGCCACAACAGAGCTACACAGACACTGAGATCAGCTCTGCTCTGGGAATGCTCAGTGAAAGGGACCTGACACAGCATTCAGATGTCAGCCCCAATGGGACCAAAATCCCAAATAAATCTCTCACTGAGCACAAACTTTATACGGAATGAGCTCATAAGTTTTCGCTTTCTTTATCAATGAGAGATGTACATCTGTTGTTATCTGGGGGAGGGGAACAATTACTTAAACTGAGTTTATTAATAAATACCAGTGATGTTTATGAAGTGTGAAACCAGGAATTAAGAGGTTGCAAGTGATAAGATAGATCAAAGTAAGTTACTAAGTAAAATATAACAAAAAACCCCAACTACACTTAATAGTATAAGAACTTTATTACATGTAATTTCTTATCCTAACAGTGGTTCTAATTATGCCTGATTCTTCCTGTGTTCAGTGTTAGATGTTTCTAGAAATAATCTTAGGTGATAACCAGGGGTCTCCCGGCATCTATTGTTTGGTTTCATGCCTTTATATGTATTTTGCTCAAGGCAGGAATCTTTTGTGTTCATTTCAAACTTTTTCACATTAGGTGGAAAAGTGCAGTATCCAAAATGGTTTCTAGCATCAGCTAGCCTGGTCAAGTCTTTGTAAGACTAACCGAAGTCCAGGCTCACAGGAGAAGCAAGATGATTCACAGCCCATTGTCCCAAATACCTAAATTCCCTAAGTACTGCTAATAGTCCTTACTTGGCAGATCCTAGACTAGTAAACAGGTTTATGTTTCATATTTCTGATTTTGAATAGAGGGAATGATGCACGTATATATATAGGAATACACATTCAGAGGACTGCAGACTTTCCAATGATCTGCTTTATGCAAAATATTGCATATATTACCTATTTTGATTGGGCATATTCGTAGTTAAAAGCATATTTTCAAAGAGAATAAGAGATACTAGTGTATCACAATGAAGGTTAATGAGCTCTGTAGCAGCAGTGTATAGATTGTAAGCATTTGGGGACAGGGACTGCCTCTTTTACTACTACTTTGAACAGCAAGTATCACATGGAGCCCTTGCCATTTTAAGACAGGTAAAGGAACTAATAGTGGGGAGTGAATTTCAGAAACAAAGCAATTCTCTGCTGCATTTAAATAAAATATTTGTTTTTATATTGTAATATTATATCTAGATATAAGGCACAATATCAAAGAAACTAAAATGGCAACTACTGGTAGTTTAAGGAAATGATCTCTCAGGGACTTTGAAATAGGCAATCATTTTGAAAATTGGACCAGATGGACAGAGTTACCCAATATAGATGTTTGCATGATATGAAGAAGACAAATGATTAGCAATGTAAAAGTTGCACACTTTCAAACATTCATTGGACAGAAAGAGTTTGGCTATGCATGAGAATACAGTGGACAAATAATGTGCAATGGTTTTTAGTCTCTAAATTTTGCAGTGCTTGAGTCATTTGAAAACTCCTCAGTTCAAAGTAAAGATTTAAGGCTCACCACGCTTAAAAGATAATGGATTCCTTAGATGCAGCTCATGGAGATGACACCATTAAAACAGAATGTTAATGATGTCATTCTTTCAGAACACATGAAAATGTATTAACTGTAAGCAACCTGACGCTGGATTAGCACAGCAAAATTATGTACAATTCATAAAAAGACTAGTTACAAATACTATCTAGTTGCCAAAAGTTTCCTCAGTTGCTTTAAGAACAAATAGTAAACACAAAAATGAACTATAAACTACTAGGCTGTATGCTAACCTTACTCTACAAACATCTTAAAGGATGCTCTTGAACTAGATAAATGAAAACACTAATTGAGATATAGGCCAGAAAAAATGTCACTTGGAAAATCTTGTGCCATGCAGTCACTCAGTAGGACATGGTACATAGAAAGATTAACATCTGAAGGAAGACCTAAACTATATTCTCAAAAGATATATCTGTAATGCACCATTTGTAAACATTTGTAAATCAAACTAAAAAATACTTGACTTTTTAATGCAGAAACTTGAGTAGGGAGTATTAGATTGTTAGCTAGACCATTCTTATTAGACGGTGCAAATTCAAGAATTCTGGAGCAATAGGATAAACATGATGGGAGATCAAGAATATAAAATACTCATTCTGCAAAGCAAAGACCTGACATTTTAAAGGAGGTGTATTAGATACCCACTGTCCATAGTGTACCCAAAGCAGGGAAAACTAAGAGTTTCCAAAATGCCTTGCATGGCCACATGTACACTCCTCCCTCAGACAACTTCTTGCTTCCTAGTGCTGTGCTGTTGGGTCTCACTCCATGACTAGGGCCTCAGGTTGGGGTAGAGGAGAACACCAGCCAGCAGACACTCTGCGGCTGAGGGAGGGTAACAGTGCTGCTCCCCTGGCATGCTCTGATGCAAGAGCACACCACTTGACCAACTGCCTGACATACTGAGAGAGCTACACTGCCTACTTGCTTGGTACTCCGGGGATGAGAGGGCCACATTGCTCACATACCAGGCACTCTAGGGCAGAAGGGCCTGCATTGCCCACTCACTAGGCACTCTGGGCCTGGGTAGGAAAGATGCACTGCTCACCTGTCATGCTGTGGGGGTGAGGTAGGGCCTGTGGGAGGGCTGGAGCCTCAGGCAAAAGGGGCAGTCCAGGCTAGGGTCTGGCTTCCCTGAGGGTATGTGTACACTACCCCGCTAGTTCGAACTAGCGGGGTAATGTAGGCATACCGCACTTGCAAATGAAGCCCGGGATTTGAATTTCCCGGGCTTCATTTGCATAAACTGGGCGCCGCCATTTTTAAATCCCTGCTCGTTCGAACCCCGTGCCGCGCGGCTACACGCGGCATGAACTAGGTAGTTTGGACTAGGCTTCCTAGTCCGAACTACCGTTACTCCTGAGGAGTACCTAGTCCAAACTACCTAGTTCGTGCCGCGTTTAGCCGCACGGCACGGGGTTCGAACGAGCAGGGATTTAAAAATGGCGGCGCCCAGTTTATGCAAATGAAGCCCGGGAACTTCAAATCCCGGGCTTCATTTGCAAGTGCGGTATGCCTACATTACCCCGCTAGTTCGAACTAGTGGGGTAGTGTAGACATACCCTGAGTCAGTTTTCAGATAATCATAATCTGTGTCATCTCATGTCTTCTATTCTGGGGGGGGGCGGGGGGAGGTAATGCCTTTAAAATGCTATCCCAATTTCCCAGCACTCTCACCCATGTCTCTTATATTATTTCACCTTGAGGCATTTTAGTTTTTCATAAAGAATCTTTCTTTTGGTATAAATGTCCATGCAATACCTTATTAGATTCTTTACTGTTTCTTTAACTTGGCATGTTTTGCACAACCAGTCTGGGTTCATATTTGGTAGCTATAAATTACCATTAGTACCATAGTGACCTGTTAGTACTCTAAATAGTTACTTCATTTAATCTACCATACCAAATATTTCATAGAACTTTTATCCTTTTTTGTCTTTGGTCCATATGGCTGTGTCTAGACTGGCCAGTTTTTCCAGAAAATCAGCCACTTTTCCGGAAAAACTTGCCAGCTGTCTACACTGGCCACTTGAATTTCCGCAAAAGCACTGACAATCTCATGTAAGATTGTCAATGTTCTTGCGCAAATACTATGCTGCTCCCGTTCAGGCAAAAGTCCCTTTTGAGCAAAAGTTTTGAGCAAAAGGGCCAGTGTAGACAGCTGAGATTTTCCATTAAAAGAATTTCTGGAAAATCATGCCAGTCTAGACGTAGCCTATTTGTTTATTTTTTTCTTCTATGTTTCCATTAACCTGAGACCAAAAAGTTAAAACTAACATTCTTACACTTATAGATATTTCTCCAATGGCTACCTTCATCACATGTAATGGTGTAATAATACTCATGCCACATATGATTCATAGATTTGGGGTTTTGATCAACTCTCATTTTTAAGTGTTGTTTTAGAAGCTGAATCCATGATCTATACCTGGTCTTATTACTATTCTATACAGTATCACCAGTGTGTTCTTATTGGCACTTCAATTGTTTCCAGCAATACTTTAAAAGAGAGTCATGCTATTTTTACATTTAATCATAATGTTATTCATATGAACCTTACAAGTCAGTTTATCAAACATAATTCCTAACAATGGAGTTTTGATGATTATCCCCGTTGTTTTAGTAAGTGACAAGTTAAATCCCTAAGTATCTCTCCATTCTGAAATCCCCTTGAGCATCTCATTTCTTCTTTCCACTGCTATCTAAGTCTTCTTTGTTTGGCCCATTTAGCACAGTCTGCATATAGGATAATATTTATTCCTGCCATTACACTCTCTGAGATCATTAATCTTTATGTTAAGTAGGACAGGGCTGATAATACTCCCCTGTGTAGTGTCATCACTAAGGTTATGCATATTTGACAAAGCCCTCCCCATTCCGACTTAAAGATTCTGTCACTTAAGGATCTTATTCATCTGAAGATTTTTCCATTTATTCCAATTGTGGTTAATTTATTCATCAAGTATTCCTGCCATAGCAAGCCATATACTTTTTCAGTGTCCAAAAAGGCAGTTATAATAAACTCTGTTCCTCATGCTTTTTTTGTATTTCCATTTCTAATCTTACTTTATGATCAACTGTGCATCTTCCTTTCCTGAACCACTTTGTACAATGTTTATAATTTAATTTTTTACTAATCTCTCATTTTTCCTTTTTTCCATAACATAGCCTAAACACTACATAAGAACAAAAAATTAATATGCATCTGGTCTTTTGTGTAATTTGCCAGATTTTCCTTTCAATACAACCACCTCCTGATTGCTTTTTCCCATGTAGAGTAATACAATTTCAATAAACACCTTAAACTCCCTTCCAGTAGATGCTCAATTAATTATAGTATGTATTCTATCTTTACCTGGGGCTGTGTTTTTATTTTTGGCTCTAGAATTTTTTAAGTTCTTGTATGCTAAAATTTTCATTGTGTGCTATCTTTATACCCCACAGAGCCATTTAGGAGTTCACAATTTTCTTCAGCAAACACTGTACTTTGCTTTACATTGCATTGCTACTTAACTTTTTGCAATTCTCTTGCTAAAATATCTGATTTTCCTAAGCTTAGCAGTTTCGACTTTATCATTTATTGTAATACCAGACATACATTTGACTTTATATCCCGGTCAGTCTTTTAATGTGTTGTATTTCTCTGAATCTTTGTTCATTTTCTCACATGTTCTTCAACCCTTTTTGTAGGCTTTTTATTGATAATGGTGCCACCACTTTAAATTATTAATGGTTCATGAAGTCCTTGTTATTCATTATACGTTTTTTGTCTTTTTTTGGGGGGTATGCTTTATTTCTTTCATTAATTTCTACAATACAATCTTCATTCCATGAAGGAATCAGATTTCTAAGTATGCGGTAATTTGATGCCTTACATATAGCTAGGCTGTCTGCTCTTAAAACTCAGGTTGTTTTATTATCATGAAATGTGTCTAAATTATTACGTAGAAACTCATCACATGTGCTCTGTAAAAGTCCCCAATTTGCTTTTCTAAGTTTTCAGAGGGAGATTTCTTCAGTGTTTTTAATACTACCTTTGCGCTGATAAATAATTAGCATAGGGGAGTGATTACTTCCCATTCCACCTTCCACCTAATTAAACCTAGTAGTGTCTCCAGTATTTAGTAATACTAGATTATGCATGCCAGTTGAAATATTCCAAGCATTTGCCTTTACAGTTTTCCTGCTTCTCCATAATTCATTATGGCTATTAATATATGCACAAATAATGCATGGGGCTTTGAGATCCTTACCTCAGCCTTCCAATTGTAGATGGTGTCTCTAGTTCTTACATGTATATCAAATATTATAGATGCATGTTATAGATGCATACAAAGATGCTTTAATATTCTGCATATGCACTCAAAATTGAATTGCTGTACATCTATTTTGACATAACTAAGACCTTTCTTACAACTATACAGACCCCTTCGCCTACTTTTGTTTCTCTGTCGCATCTGATTCTATAAAGTTCTAGAAACTTAAACACATGCTTTCTTACTAAACATGTGTTTTGTACACATGACGCTTCAGATTTACTTTCCAAACTGTTTTAACTGCTGACCATATGTCATTAAACCACATATAGTCCATTATAAAATCTTTAGCACAATATTGTTCAAACTACTTTTTTAAACTCAGCAGAATAACTGCATTAATGCAGTTTATCAAGAAAATACAAATATTTTTCTAACACATTTGTGACTCATTTTTATTACACTCATATACTCATAGGCTGTGTCTAGACTGGCCAGTTTTTCAAGAAAATTAGCCGCTTTTCCAGAAAAACTTGCCAGCTGTCTACACTGGCCGCTTGAATTTCTGCAAAAGCACTGACTTCCTACTGTAAGAAATCAGTGCTTTTTGCGGGAATACTATGCTGCTCCCATTTGGGCAAAAGTCCCTTTTGTGCAAAACTTTTGCGCAAAAGGGCCAGTGTAGACAGCTGAGATTTGTTTTGCACAAAAAAGCCCTGATCGCGAAAATGGCGATCGGGGCTTTTTTGTGGAAAAGCGCGTCTAGATTGGCCACGGATGCTTTTCCGCAAAAACTCAAAGGGTCTCTACCAATCTGATCTGGGGGAAAATTCCTTCCTGACCCTAGATATGGCCATCAGACGCTGAGGATGTGAGCAAGACCCAGCAACGAGATATGTGAAGAGGAATTCTCCTTAGCAACTCAGAGCCCATCCCCAACCTAGTGTTGCATCACCAGCAGTTGGAGATACTTGCTGTGATCTCTTGCGAGCCATTGTAGCCAATGTTATCATACTATCCCCCTTCATAATCTTCTCAAGCTGGATCTTATTATTTTTATCTTATTCCCTGTCTGTAAAGTGCAACTAATCACATATATCATTAATACTATATAATTGTGTCATCATAACCAGTATAACTCTTTTATTCCCCTTATAGTATCTACCCTGCCCTGAGCTGTGTTTGGTTGCACCAGAAGCTCTTTTCCTCACAGTTATTTTCCTTCTCCACATTTCCTTCATGAATATCTTCTGGGTGTTTCTACATAGAATATTTTATGGATAGTTTTAATTTTGTATATCTCTTCAGCTCATTCTGCACAGTGCTAATCCCCACAGTGCTGCATTTTAGTTCTGCTCCTTCCATACAGGTGTTCTGCACATTTACCACTCCTGATTTTCCCCTGACAGGCAGCTGTCACATGCCGAAAGCTTTCACCTTTATAATGTTTCAAATTGGCTGGGAAATATGATTTAACCAAGAAGAGTTGATATTTTATTGTAATTGTACTGGGTAGCCTGGCACCTTGAAACGTTACTTGGACAACTGTGAATGCTGTGATCGCTGACCGCTTTCCTGGCAATCAGTTGCTTAACAAATGGCACTTGGCTCTCACCTGTACCCCTTTTTAATATCATCCTCCATCATGGCCTATGGAACCGTATGTATTACCTCTGCTGCTTCTCTCAGATATCTAGGTACCGGCAAATTATTGTATTATAGTTTTTAAGACATTTCTCAGCCTGTTCTTCTATGAAAATTCTATTAATATTCATCCTACATTCTTTTAACTCCTAATAAATCTCTGATACTTCACCTAATCCATTCCACCATTTTCAAGGGATTAATATCTCCTATTTTTACATCTTTAGCTAGTAATTTGACAATCACAAAATGTTGCTCCTGCTCCTTACTTTTTCAACTCCCTGTCTGCTCCTTATTCTTCAGACACAGACACTTCTTTTTTTTCCTTCTTCCTAGTTTGAACTCATTCTTCATCTCTTAGGGTATGTCTACACTACAAAGTTAATTCAAACTAACAGACGTTAGTTCAAATTAACTTTCATAGGCGCTACACACGCGAACCGCTAGTTCGAACTTAATTTGAACTAGCGGAGTGCTTAATTCGAACTAGGTAAACCTCATTCCACGAGGACTAATGCCTAGTTCGAATTAACGAGTTCGAATTAAGAGCTGTGTAGCCACTTAATTCGAACTAGTGGGAGGCTAGCCCTCCCCAGCTTTCCCTGGTGGCCACTCTGGGCACCACCAGGGAAACTCTTCTGTCCCTCTCCCGGCCCCGGAGCCCTTAAAGGGGCACGGGCTGGCTACGGTGCCTGTGCCAGGTGCAAGCCTGCCAGCACCCAGCCAGCAGACCCTGCACCTGGCACAGCTCGAGCCACCCACCCGATGCCCCTCAGCCCTCCCCCTCTTCCCGGGACCAGGCTGGCGGCTCCCGGGAGCCTGCCCAGGTCCGCAAGAGGCGGGCACCCGCCTGGTCTAGTGCAGACATCGTGGACCTCATCCACGAACTCCACACTAGGCACAGGAAAGTGGCCGTCTAGGGCAGGAGAGCTACCAGCCTGGCCACCCAGGAGCAGGTTTGCATGAAAATCAAGGTGGTCCACTGAGACCCCCCGACCCTGAGCCCTGAGCTTAGAATGGCCGTACTGGGTCAGACCAAAGGTCCACCTAGCCCAGTAGCCTGTCTGTCAACAGCGGCCAACACTAGGTACCCTGGAGGGGATGGACCGAAGACAATGACCAAGCCCTTTGTCTCGTGCCATCCATCTCCAGCCTTCCACAAACTTTGGGCAGGGACACCATTTCTACCCCCTGGCTAATACCACTCCATGGACCCAACCTCCATGACTTGATCTAACTTCTCTTTAAACTCTGTTCTAGTTCTAGCCTTCACAGCCTCCTGCAGCAAGGAGTTCCACAGGTTGACTCTTTGCTTTGTGAAGGAGAACTTTCTGTTGTTAGTTTGAAGCCTGCTACCCATTCATTTCATTTGGTGTCCTTTAGTCCTTCTATTATGGGAACTAATGAAGAACTTTTCTTTATGCACCCTCTCCACCCCACTCATGCTTTTACAGACCTCTATCATATCCCCCCTCAGTCTCCTCTTTTCCAAGCTGAAAAGTCCCAGTCTCTTTAGCCTCTCTTCATATGGGACCTGTTCCAAACCCCTCATCATTTTAGTTGCCCTCCACTCTCCCACTCTCTCTCTTCCCCTCTCCCACCTCCTTTTCCCAGTCTCCCCGAGTTTTGCTCAATAAAGAGAGTTTCTATTTTTGAACACACGTGTCCTTTATTTTGTACATCAGGAAGGGGGGCTAGGGAAGGGTAAGTGGAAGGAGGTGAGGGAGGAATGGGGTACGAGCCCCCGATGGGAAGGACTGGGCTGGCTCTGCAGGCTTCTCTGGGTGGAAGCTCTCCTGAAGCCCCTTGATTGACCCTCCCCCCAGATGGCAGCCTGCGGCAAGTGCATCCGGGCTCATGGCCGAGTACTGTGATGTACCGAGTGTGGGCACTCCGGGCACTCCAAGCCAGGATTGCTTTGCAAGCGGGGCACCCCTGAGAACTGTCTGTCCGGGGTGGGGGTTGGGTCCCTTTAAGCACAGCCCTTGGCTAGCCTGAGACAGCAGCTCCATGCTCTAAGTCCTCATCTGATGCCCTGCCGGCACTGCTTCTGGCCATCCTTAACCCCGGTTCAGGGTCCACTCTGTGTGTACATGCTAGTTCGAATTAGCAAAACGCTAATTCGAACTAGTTTTTAAGTCTAGATGCACTAATTCGAATTAGCTTAGTGCTGTAGTGTAGACATACCCTTTCTGCTTCTTTCTCATTGTCCAATATAACTTTCAGCCTTTGCTGTCTGCATGTATTTCCAGCTTTGCACAGTCAGCCAGCAACAGAGCCAGGTTTCCCTCTGCTATCAGATCAGCAGCTCTCTCCTGTTCCTCAGCCAGACTGGACCAGACCAAATCCAGCCAGCCAGCACTTGGGTAGCCCCAATCCCTCTTTTTCTTAAATGTTGTATCCTAGCAGACTCACTTACTGGTTCTATAAACACCAACTGCTAGAGTTCATGCTATATAGTAATTCTCCCCTTTTTTCCAGTATTTTTTTTTTAAATTATAATATTACTCTTTATTGGTGGCACATTTTTGTTCTCATGCTATTGCTAGGTACTTTAGTGTGTATTTTGTCACTCTTGGATACCTGAGTTTGTCATACAAAAGACCCCTATTAATGTTACTCTACATGTTAGACTTCCCTGGTTTGGCACCATCACGACCTGATGGGTCCCATATGAGGGATTTTTGTCCGAACAGGGGAGGTCATTTCTGGCCATCCCTGCTTCCGCCACACTGCTGCTATGACTTCCAGCCCCACCAGGCAGCTGCATGCTGTGGGTCTGAAACCTGCTGGGCTGCCACACACTGTGGCTCTGGAGCCAGGCAGCCACATGCTGGAGCAATGGACCATGGCTCCAGACCCAGTCAGGTAGCCACAGCTCTCTGCCCCACTGAGCCACTGCTACCGCAGTTCCCAACCCAACCCCACCAGGTAGCCACTTGCCTTGTTTCACAGCCCTGTTGGGCAGCCGCACCGTAAGTTTGCTTGCCGGTAGCACTCTGTCCTGCCATCCCCACGGGGATCCCTGCTGCTAACCCTCCACCGGGACTCTCTGGTCCTGCAACAACCATGCTGGATCATGGATGTTACCAGACCAGAGAGTCCCAGTTTAGAGAGTTTAAACCTATATAGATGTAAGCAGGGGCTGAACTAATGCTTGCTATCAGCAGCTAAAAGGAGAGAGCTGCTCTGGGGGTGGATATGCTCAATCTAATTGTTTAGCTCTGCAAGATAATTAACTGTTAACTGTTGATATGTAGATACAGCTCATGCCAGGATGGGGAAAGAATCCAGGGTGTGGTTATGTAAATCCAATTCAGCCAGGCTTGATGGAGGATCAATTGTTAGAATGGAATGTGATGTATTGCATCTAATTTGGACCGTTGTGGGGGTCACAAATCATGCTACCCTTAAATGTGAGAACTGTAAAATATAACACCAGTGCTTGCAGGAGAGATAAAATCATTGTAAGAGGTCTCAGATGAACAAGCCTCCCCACTCCAGAATTGAGTGAATGGAGTTGGGGGGGAAAGGGCTTGAGCCAGCCTGTATCATGCCTGCCAGGTGTGACAGTAAGACTGGTTCAACCCGCCTCTTTTCCCCCTTGTTTTAAGAAGAGACCTAAAGCAGACTCCATTAGGAGTCTTTTTGCTCGTCCAGTGGAAGCTGGAATCTTTTGCCAGCCTAGGTGGTGGCTAAGGGGTTGAAATCACTCAGAGCTAAAGTCACTGGTATGGCCTGGAGCCAGACCCATTGCAGCTAGCGGAGTGGCTGGCGGGAAAGACTGGCGGGTGGCCGGTAGGAGCGGTGGCAGGTGGCCAGTGGGGTGGCTGGTGGGAACGACTGGCAAGCAGCAGGGGCAACAGACAGATGGCATCACATTAGGCTCTATGAGGGAAGTCATCAGGGTGTTGTGTCTGGGTCTGCACTGACTGGACTGAGCTGTAAGTGAGGGGCGTTTGAAGCGCGGTTGGACTACAGACCTCGAGGAAAAAGACTTTACCCTTCAGACCCTGGGGATGGTACCTTGCTCACAGGTTGTTCGTGTTATGGGTTTTTTACTGTTTATGTGTGGTCTTGTGGGTTGATGCTTGCCTACTGTGATTAAACAGATTGTTTCTATCTCTGACTTAGTGCTTGCGAGAGGGGAAGAATTGCCTCTAAAGTCACCCAGTGGGTAGGTTGGAAATTTCCCAGTTTACTGAGTGGGGGCTTGAGCCAGTTTTAGTCACCTTGTTGAAGGGACTCCCTAGACATTGAACCCGGCTCTTTTTGTTGCTGACTGGTACTGGCCAAAGGGTTACATATACACAGAGCATGTGATCATCTGTTTGACATTGCACGTCTAATGCAGCCATTGTCTTTGCACTTACTATTTAAGTTACAATATACAGGATGTATTCAGAGTACAGCTTTCTCTCTGTCTCTCTCAGGTTCCTTTTGTGTGTCAAGAATATTTTTTCTAGCACATACATCGTAAAATCTTTAGTCCCTTGTTTCTTTTGTCCATACTTCCTGCCACACCCCTTAGTTCATATTTACAGTAAAACGTGTGTCATACAACACGCTCAGGAATTAGGGAATTCTGCTTATCTAAAAATTCCGGTTATCTGAGAGTCCCATCAACCTAGGAAAATCCAATGCACAATACTAGTAAAATTCAAGTTTTTAATATTGGTAGTATTGTAGGGTGAGGCAGTTGGTTTCACATTTCTATTTTGAGTTAAAGATGATTAGTACTTCTTAAATAAAAAATTGTTAGGCCAATCATGGTAAACCAAGCCAGACCTGTGCGCCTGAAGATGTGTGGCTGGGGCCAATGCCTGTTAACAAAGTTTTCTGGCTAACAGAATGCCAGATAACAAAGGTTTCATTGTAGTTATTTTTTTCAGCTCTTGGTTATTTAGGGGCATCTTTATGGAAATTACTCCATTTTTATGGCATTTTTGCTACTTTACCAGCCACCTTGTTTCCTGGTATCCCAAATTCACTGCAATTTCCATGTTTAATGTCATCTGTGCTGATTCTGTTAGAATCAGCTAGGGGGCTGTGCTTTGTGCTCACTATGCTCACTGATCCCCTGCTCTCTGGTCACTTTTGCTGATGATGTCATTCTGTCACAACAGGAAAAACATAATAAAGTCTCTCTCTCTCTCCCTCATATATATATAAAATATCATTTTTGCTATTTTAATTCCCATTTTTGATTGCCAGCAATCCTGACAGTAAATCTGACAAAATGCCAGCACAAGCAGGCCTCCAATCAAGTATCCAAAATGTAAAGCCAACATTTCTCTGCATTGTTGACCATCACATAATGGCTACAAAATTTGATGGTAGAATGGATTTCTTGTAAGTGTTGGCAAACAGGATGCTGTCCCCAGTGTGCTGGTTTTCTCTTCTGTAGCCTCATTTGTAACTACTAGGCAGTTTCTGCCATTAAGCAGGAGTTTTAGCATTTCATTACATATGCTAATGATGCTGAGTTTTTGAGTTTATCTATGGCGTTTTTAAGCTGACTCATACAGATGATTTTATTTAATATTGTATCCTATCCCCTTTCCACCTCTTGAAGGGCTCATGATTCTCCTTAAGAATGTTTTTTCCTCATGTGGAATTCAATTATCTGATTTTGAACATTACTAACATTGTGGAATATTTCTGCAAGGAATTTTGCTGTTTCTTCATTATATCTTTTTATCCATTGGCCTTTATAGACATGCTCTTATTCCATATTCCATTTATTGTCCTAATCCTCCTATTCACCTTTCATGTTTTAATATCTTTCTTTGTTTTTTCATAGTACTTTCTACAGCTTTCTTCTTCATGTAATTGGTTTGTTTCACTAAACCCTCAGTATTCATTGTACTCATTCATTCTTTCTTATATGCTTTGTTCCTTTCCTTAATTGCTTTTTTTTACACAACTTATTCCACCATCATACATGGTTTCTACCTTTACAGTGAGTTGATATATTAGGAATAGCTTATGTGGCTGCCATCATGGTTCCCTTAGGGCATGTCTACACTAGGAAATTATTTAGAAATAACTGAATTTGAAATAACTCCCGAAATAACAAAATCGAAAAAGTGTGTCCTTTCTATGGGGGAGTCTTGAATGGAGTCCAAGGCAGACTCCATTATTGTGGATTTGCTACTTCTGCTTAGAGCTCCAGGAAGCACTGGGGAGTAATTACTTTGAATTTCTTTGGGGAGTAGTTATTTTGAAAGAGCAGCAGAGGAGCATCCACACCACTGCTATTTTTAAATAGCTATTTTGAAATAAGTGTTATTCCCTGAGGAAAGCAGGAGTACAGATTTCAAAACAGCCAGCCCCTTATTTGGAAATAATAGGCTTGGTAATGTGGATGATCCACTAATTTCAAAATAAAGAGGGTTATTTTGAAATATCTCCCTAGTGTAGACCAGGGCTTAGTTACATTGCTGTTAACGTATCATCAGAAATACATTGTACATTGATATTTTGATTGTATTTGGTTCTAAAAAGCTCTGTTTCCTTTTTTTAGTATTCCTAGTAGGATGCCTTCCTCCATCCTCAACATTGCCTTTTTCTTGGCATAACAGAAATACCAGGAGGTAATAATTTACTATTCCCTCCTCTTTATTGATACCTAACTGCACAGCTTGAGAATGGTAATGGCAAAGATGGGAGAAAAAATCTTCAGTTATAGGCAAAAGTTTACCCACACCAACACCCCAAACCATTCCAAGGCTTGGCACAGTCTTGTCATTTAGCCATCATTTTAAGTCTCTCTTATAACCGTACCAATCCATGGTGATCCATTTTTATCTTGGCTCTTAGACTCTTCTTGCCCTTTAGTCACATAGGATCATAGATTTTTAAGTCCAGAAGGAAGCATCATGGTCATCTAGCCTAGCCTTCTCCATGACACAGGCCAAAGAACCTTATCCATTTAAAAAATGTAAAACTTGTTTCTTTCCTCTCTTCCTGGATTTAGTCAATTGTCTGGTCTTGGAAATGTATTAAAAGCCCAAGTACAGTAATTTTATTTGTACTTAAGGTAAGGCATTAAGCTCGATCACTATATTACTAAGTTAATTCTTGGCATTAGCAGTCTGAGAATTCAGAAAATAGTTTGGAAACTGATTCTTATATGAACTAAGGTCACTTTATCCTATTCTGGCAATGAAAAGGGGCCTTAAAGTGGGTGTCAATGGAATTACTCTCTTCCTGTGGCTTCCCAGTCTTCCTCTCATACTAAAGAAAAACTTACTGAAGTTTACCGTTCTTTTCTTTTCTTCATTATTTCTCTGAGTGGCTCTTGTATTGTGGAAAAAAATACAAAAGCTATTATCAAGGCTATTTCTAAAGCAATTACATGAGTGCTAAAATTAATACTGCTAACAAAATAGTTAATGTAAATTCTACACTAACAAAACTTTCTTGATGGTTGTTAAGTCTAATTCTCTTTCTTCTCAAACTTATTTTCTATTAGTCTTGCAATGGAGTATCAATATGAACTAGTGCTTTTTTGTGTCACTTTGTAATTTATGGAACACAAAGTATAATACAGAATATTGCCATAGAGAGACAATGACTTTGTGTCATGTTCTGAAGAATCCAATAAAACTTATTTCTGGGTTTGAAGAATAACTTTTAAACATTCAATTTAAAATGTTCAAAAGTGGGTATCTTACCAAAGCATTCTGTTAACTTTAACTTTCCCCCTTTTTATGGATCTCTGTGTCTGGACAGAACATCAAGAATTTGGAGGAGCTCTAATGCATTCCAGAGATTGTCTAGGCCGTGAGTACATATATACTTTGGCTACATCTAGACTGGCATGATTTTCCGGAAATGCTTTTAACGGAATTGTTTTCCGTTAAAAGCATTTTCAGAAAAGAGCATCTAGATTGGCACGGACGCTTTTCTGCAAAAGCGCTTTTTGTGGAAAAGTGTCCGTGGCCAATCTAGACGTGCTTTTGCGCACAAAAGCCCCGATCGCCATTTTCGCGATCGGGGCTTTTTTGCGGAAAACAAATCTCAGCTGTCTACACTGGCCCTTTTGCCCAAATGGGAGCAGCATAGTATTTCCGCAAAAAGCACTGATTTCTTACAGTAGGAAGTCAGTGCTTTTGCAGAAATTCAAGCAGCCAGTGTAGACAGCTGGCAAGTTTTTCCAGAAAAGTGGCTGATTTTCCGGAAAAACTGGCCAGTCTAGACACAGCTTTTGAGCTGGAGATGTAATTTCCAGGTAGGGTGAATGTTCATGCTCCAGCACACTAAAAGGAAGTATAGTTTTGGTGATGCTGAAGTGGAACAGGATATTTATTTCAGTAAATATCTGGGATTTTTGGCAAGGTTGTGTTTGGGGATGTTAGCCGACTATAAAGTAATTGCACATATTTTTGGCTTGCTAGCTCAATCAAAGGTACCATAGCTGGAATGCCCTCTCCCCCCATCCCAGCTCAAAATGAGGATGTGCCTTGAATGGAGAGATCTCTCGATGAAGTTATGGAATTGAAAGAGTGCAATGGGGGAACATGGAAAGTAATAACTAGTGGATTTATCCACACAATCCCCTACTAATTTCTAGGGAAGTCAAGAGGCTAGATCCTGTAACTATAGGTTACAGTATTGGGTTGGGTTTTAGAAAATCTCCACTGATGAAAGATCCTTTAAACGATCTCTTTGGAGAGTTTGTTAGACTTGCAGAGTTAGGGTGTGTCTACTCTGCACCCATTCTTAGCTCGAAATAAGATGCGCAATTTGCACAACATACATTACATATCTTATTTTGATTCTATTTTGAAATTTGGCGCATCTACACACTGCCAAATTTTAAAATAACACTCTATTTTGAGACATCCCTTATTCCTCATGGAACAAAGATTACAGGGATGCCAAAATAGCGGGCCTGCTATATTTCACAAAAGACTGAAGGTATTTTGTACCCTTGCAATTTCGTACCCTTAGTTGGCTTTGAACAGGTTTCTCTTAGATGTTAACAGTGAAGATCATAGGTTTCCTATGGATCCTGTATTTCTCCTTCATTGATCTTGAGTTTGACTAGAATCTCTGTGGTCTTCTGGCCCTCTTGACACGTAGCCCCAATCTACTTAGTGGTTTAATGGTGGTTTTGAATATTAGGTTCATGCCTACACTTTCATGGGCACAACCCACATCTTCAGATGAATGGAATTAAAGTTCCACTTTCTAAATAAATAAGGTGCGGGGAGGGAGGGAGGAAGAGAAAGAAAAAGGAGAAAACAAGGGGAAAGAAATAATCAGTGTCCATGCTACATGGAGCTGATAGAGAAGATGCTAATTAATCTTAAGTACCCATTGTTTGTTTTTTTATGTCATTAGGATGTGGAATCAAGCAGGCCACCCAGCCAATGTCTTTATTCACACCTCTGTTACAGGAATCAAACCTGAAAATGAAGTTAAGTTCTAAAGCTTCCCTATGAAGTTGGCTTGTGCAATTGGCCTGAAACAATACAGTGACTTTGAGATCCATTAATGAATGCTTGGGCAAGTAGCTTTTGCAGATCTTCATAACAAGATAATCCTTCTGCTTTTGTTGCATGATTTTATCAGTGAAATAATAGATATTCAAATTTAATTTAAAATGATAAGCCAGGGCTTCCATATGCTCCCCCATAGCTGCTTGCTGGGCACTCGCAAGTGCAGGTGCAGCACCACTCAAATGTCTGTGAGGGCATGACTTGTGTGTGCATGGGGGTGCACTGACTGTTTTGCTGTGGATCCCAGAATTGCTGTTGGCAGGCCTGCCAATCTTATCTTTCCTGCTTATTTAGTGCCTTGCCAAGCACGCAATCTAACACTCCAAGTCTGAAAGTTACTATTATATGTAACTCGTATCTGTTACAATGTGCTTTTCTGTGCAATTCATCGTTAAATTGAGGTACTGCAGAGACATCTGCCTAACTGATCTTGGAGACACAACCAGATTATGAAGTGGTAGCTATATTGTGCTTGATCATGGAAACCTTGCTTTTGGCTTTGTGTGTAAATGACAAAACATAAGGGCTTTGACAACTTTTTTAGGAGTAGAAGGATGATTTCACGTGTATTGTCTCCCATCCACCTGCTGAAAAGCAAAGAAATAGGCAGCCTGCTATTTTTTAAGAATGTAAAGTCTCTAATAAATGACCAAGAATTTATTAATGGATTGTTTGAAAACTGAAAACATTCATGATCATCACATCTTTCAGCTAAATTAGATGCAGATTTCATCCCATTTCTTCTGCATTTTCATAATCACTATTAAATATATTGTAATTTTGTTTGTTATTGTCATGTAGTACAAATAATTTAAATTTGTTTTCCCTCTGTTTTGATGTTCTTTTATAATGCATTTGCTAGCGCTATGCCTTCTTACACTATATTCTTGGAATTTCTCTCACAACAGTGTCAATTTACCTGTGTATTGCTTAATGAACACCCTCTCCCTTATGACCACACCTCAGGGATGGATTTCTATCTACCCAGCATCTTTCTCAGCTGGGACTTCAGGGAATTCATTTCCTGCTGCAGATTCTCCATCCTCTGAGTGAACCTGCCTCCCTCTTCAAGGGTTTTGGAGCATAAAATAACCTGCTCAGCTCTTTTGTGGGTTCCTCTGTGTCTAGATCCCCATTATAGCCCATCCTGCTTCTGTGTGGATTCCCTTTTCTATCTGGGGCCTTTCTGCCCCAGACAATCTCTCTCAGGTTCTGGCCCTCACTGCCACTCTCCTCTGGCTAGTCTGATATCCCTCCCCTTTCCATCTTAGAGGCAATGACTTTTTATATGGCCCTCTTAGTAGCATTCAAAGTACCTCTTCTGCCTTCCCTTGGCTGTGGCCTTCCCAGCACTTGTCTCTGGCTTAGCCCCTCCCTCAAGGTTAGCTGGAGACTTGCAAGTTCAGTATGGGCACTTCCTCCTCAGGTGCCCTGGCTTCCAACATGCCCATTGCCTCCTGTATCTTTCATAGAGAGGCTGCACCAGGTTTCTCCTCTTTAGTCTCTGGGTGGGGCCTTTGCTCATCATCCTAACAGGGACACTCTCTTTTGAAATGTCCCACTCCCCCACAGGAAAAGCAATTTCTTGACCCAGGCACTGGCCTCTAGCTTCTGCTGCCTGGCCTCTAATTGGGCCCCTTTCCCACTGCAACTGCATTTGAGTGATTTGTTAGACAGTGCATCATCTCCATCCAAGTATTACTTTGACCAGTCCAGGCCCAATCCTGCAGTTCTTATTGAACCAAAGCTTCCTCTGTGAGACTTATTTGAATAAGGACTGCAGGATTTCAATCTACTCATTCATCTCCATGTCAGCTCTCAAGGAGAGTTCTATGATGCACATGCTTTAAAAGTTGTGTCCTTGAATGAGAGGATGAATGCATTTATGCATTTGGTAATGGTAACAGTTCAGCAAATTTCACTCAGAACTTCAAAGGTTAATTCTGGTTAATATTGCAGAGGACTTTATTATCAGCTAAATTCTTTGAGACTGGCAAAGCATGACCTGAAGGCAGATGCATTGGCCACAAAGATTTGCTTTATGACTTCCAGAATATTGGGTTATCCAGGGTCCAACTGGTCTGCTCTGTCTAGTAATGGCTCCCTATGGCCCTATATCCTAGCTGAAGATGATCAGACTGAAGAGATGCTCCAGCTGTGTCCTCTTCTTGGCAATGTTAGAGTGCAATCAATAACACTTGCTCTTCCACTCAGGAATGCTCATTAAGCCATCTCTTAATGACTAGTGGCAATGAAATTAGGATAATCTGGTCCTATGTGTTCATGAGGTCAACTTACAAACCCTGGAGATCTGAGTGCAGTTTACAAGGTCAGTCCTGGGTCAACAACTCTGTGGGGGCAAAGTCATTCTTGTACAGCAGACAGTATGTTCACTTGTCTGCAAGAAACACATGTAAAAAGTGCAAATGTGTGCAGCAAACAATGTTTCTAATTTGGGTGCCAAATTTTTAAAGCAGCCATTAAACTTATTCCTTAATTAAACATAACCAGATTTGGGGGAGGGGGATGTTGCCTGCATTCACAGGAGCTACCTGGGCAAGTAAGGTATATGCCTTCCCTTCCTTTGCTCTGCTTTCTTTCTGTCCTTTTCCCACAACTGCATCTATGCCTTCCATGTCTCCCTTTCTGTTTAGAATGCCTTCTTTGGCTCATTTAGCTCCTTCCATAAAATGTACTTCTGCTGTGAAGACTAACCACTGAGAGTGAGGAAAAGTTATCTGAAAATCCTCCCAAACTTACAACTATGAAGGTGCTTACCTAGCTGGTTGAACTGAGTAATTATATTATTTTATTCTAGTTTTTTTTTTACTTCTTTCTCTCCCATTCCAGCTCTGCTGCTTGTTGTTATGTCTGAGCCTCATTTTTTTGGAGACCTATAGAATTTAGATGCTATTCCTGCAACTGGTTTATATAGGTAGAACTCTACTCCTATCTGGAATGTCTATGAAGTTGTGGGGGATGTGTATATGGCAATTGGGAACAAATCTCTTAGACCAAGTAGGCAGTTTTGTGTTAGCAGGCTTTGAGCTAGTTCACTAAATTGGGACATTCTCATTCTGGTTCTCAAGCCCATTGAATTTTCTGGGCCTGATAGCCCAGGCTGAAATGGTCACATTGATATTTTTAGTGCACAACGTCAACCCCTTCCATCATAAGACTGTTCACCTGTGCTTGCACGTTTAGTCTCAGCAGCAGTGTAGACATGTCCAAATATACACACAATCAGTTCAGGAGTCTGTCTACATTGAGCTTACTGCAGTCAGTGCAAATGATGTGTGTAACCTTTTAGGTTTGTTATTTACTCCTAGTGCTGGACTGAGGTGAATGTTTAGTGAAGGCCTACTTCACTGCTAGTTAGGGTGCTAGTCTGGGGCTTCAGAAACCCAAGTTCAATTCCATGCTCCACCAAGAGACTTCTGGTGTGACCTGGGGGAAGATAATAAGGTGAAAACTTTCAACTGGGCCTAAATCCTACTTTCAAAAGGGTCTGGGGAGACTAAGGTGCACTGAAAATGAATGGGAATTAGATTTTTAAATTCCCTAAGTTGTGTGGCCATACAGCAAGCTATCAAGGGCTAAGTTGGTGAACAGCCCCAAGGTCCTGAAGAGAAGAGAGGGAGGAAGTTGAGGCATGTCAGTCTCCCCAGACCCTTTTGAAAGTAGGATTTAGGCCCAGTTGAAAGTTTTCACCTTATTATCTTCCCCAAGGTCACACCAGAAGTCTCTTGGTGGAGCATGGAATTGAACTTGGGTTTCTGAAGCCCCAGACTAGCACCCTAACTAGCAGTGAAGTAGGTGGGCAGGGAGGAAGTTGAGGCATGCAGGCCTGTGGCTGAGGAAAGGTGCCTCCCATCCAGCCCCAGTCCTGGAGCTGCTGCTGCTGTCAGGGACAGATGCTCTCCCTCAGCACAGGTGTTTCTGTGTGAGGAGAGATGGCTTGAGGGAATCCTCTCTTCCTTAACCCTCTGAACCAGCCCAGAGCTCCCCCCACTCCAAACTTTTCAATCCTCCCCCCCAGCATACATGACCTCTATATTGTTGCACATACTAAAATTAATTCTGCACATGGAAGTAAAATAAAAGAGAAGTAATGTTGTGTTAACTTCAATTTTCAAAACAGGACTTCAATGCCTATATTATGTAGGGCGCTTCTGAAAAAATTCCCTTAGTTTCATTCTTTGCCTAGGTTTTCCATACGGGAAATGGGGAAAATAGTGCTTCCATACTTCAAAGGAGTGTTTTGAGAATACTACTTTATTGATTGTGAAGTACTTGGATGCTGTAGTAATGGGAGCCTTATAATCACTTTAGACAGAAGATTCAAGGGTATTAAGATGAAACTGCTAATAGGAGATGCTACTGATTCAGAAATGTGCTCAAGTGTTCTTAAAACAGTGGGTCACATCCCTAACTGCTGTAAAATGATGCAATTCTATTAACTTCAAATGTGCTACACTGACTTACACCAGCTGAAGGTCTGTCCCACTATTCCACATAGATAGCATTCAATGACGCATGAAATATGCTGGGCACGGTGTTCTTGCCAGTTATCAATCTATAGTGCTATGCCTCCTCAGCTTTTTTCCACTTATCGGATGATGACTAGCAATGCACAATGCTATGCACACCTGCTGGCATCTCATTACTACTCTTCGGGTACGTCTAGACTACAGGGTTTTGTCGACAGAAGTTTTGTCGACAGTATCTGTCAACATAGAGCATCAAGACACATTCAGTTCTGTCGACAAAGCAAGCTGCTTTGTTGACAAAACCCTGTAGTCTAGACGCAACCCTACAGGCAATAACACCTTCTGTTGACAGAACTCTGTCGACAGAAGGCGTTATGCCTCGTAAAATGAGGTTTACCAGCGTCGACAAAACTGCTGAGTTATGTCGACAGAACTCAGCAGTAGTGTAGATGCAGGTATAGTTTTGTCGACAAAAGCCCACTTTTGTCGACAAAACTCAGTACTATAGACACACCCTTCCATGCAACGCCCCCTGAATCCATGGTGAGCACAGTTTACCTGCCTCACTCTTTATCGTTGGAACAGCAAACTTGAAAAACTTTTCAGCTTTTCACCATTATGCTTGTTTATAAATGTGTAGCTTTGATACCATCCCCAACCCCTCTGCCCCCACCCTCCAGAGCAAAAATCCATCCCAGCCATGATAGAGTGAATTACAACAGTAGGAGTGCTGTAGTTCAAAATTTAGGAAGGTAATCCAGTGAATGTATGTTCCAGTCTTAATTTTTTATTTTTGAAGGAGTTTATAGAGCTTGTGTTATACAGTAACTACATCTGAAAGATTACTTTTAAATGGCTTTGTTTGTTCCCTTACAATAAAGAACTAGTCTTATTTTAAAGTGTGTCTAGATTCTCATTAATTTTCCAAAGTTACATGAAAAAATATTCTAAAATACAGAACCATATGTAATAATGATCCCTTTCTCACATTTACATTCCTTAGGGCAGCTCCTAAAAAAATTAGATCAAGAGGTGTTTCTGATTTATGCAGAGACCTTACTGGTGTTTACAATTCTACACTGTCCCAAAGGAATTTATTATACTGTTCTCTTTGTCTATTTATTTCAGTCATTCTACCATTAATAGCATCCGGTGATTCCAGAGAGTAAAATACCTTGACTGGAAAACACAATTTTATAGCTATAAATTATTAGGCAGTCAGTTACCTTATTGGAAAACACATTTTTGGTATGAAAATTTCCCACAAGAAGTCTTTATGATCTCGTTTGGTTTACCATTGCAACTGAAATGTAAATAAGTTAGCTTTTCATTAGTAATTCATGTTGAAGTAATTTGTGAATGTTTCTATTCTATAAAGTGCTATTCTATAAAGTGCTACTTTTAAATTATTTAATTGCTTATATAATTTCAGTAAACATTTTAAAAATTTTGTACAAGGTAGATCAGTAGAAAGAAGCTCTCTTTTTTTCAATAGAAAGAACCGATTGAAATGGCACCATGAGACGAAACTTGTCCCTGCTTCTCTTTCCACACATATTCTGCCTATAATGTGTAATGTGACCTTGTACTATATTTACTGTTGAAAATGATTAGTGATGTAGAAACAGAATCAAATTTATAATCCTTCTGACAGGGGGGATTTATAAAGGCTATTTAATCTTGTTTCTAGCAAAAGAACTCAGTCAGTTACTCCTGAAGTGTCTGGAGAATCAGTTCATAGGTGAAACCCAATTTAATGAGGAATTACACATGAACAAGAAAGAATGTTATGAGGTAGGAGTGGGTGTTACAGCAAAGGAACAACTGCAATAAATGAGGGGAAAAGTATTTGCCAGGCTGTGTTTAATGTTTCAATTCTATTAACATGATCTTCCTAGTGGACAAAAATCAGTGGGAACATTGCTTGTATGAAGACCACAGGGCTAGATTCTTGTGAGCTAGATCCTGCTAAGCATTCATTTCTGCCCTGAGTAGCGTGTATCTAAATGGGTATTATTTAAGGGCAGAATTTGGCTTTCTTATTCATATATATTACTGGATAACACAGGACCCAGTTCTGCTACATTTAAACTGATGAAGTGTACATTTTACACTTGAAACAGTGAGTAGTCTCACTGAAACAAATTAGAGGCCTTGCATAATAATGTTTTGTTCAGTGTGAATGAGGGTAGCAGAATTTGGTTAATATTGCTTTAAGGCCAGATCATGGGTCCTGATTTTGTTTTCACTTACACTAGTGCAATAGCTCTCAATTTTTCCAAACTACTGTATAGGTGTCTGATTTATCTTACATGCCCCCAGATTACACCACACTTAACATAAGAACGACCATACTGGGTCAGCCCAGTATCCTGTCTGCTGACATTGGCCAATATCAGGTGCCCTAGAGGGGAGTGAACTGAACAGGTAATGATCAAGCCATCTCTCTGCTGCCATCCATCTCCACCCTCTGACAAACAGAGGCTAGGGGCACCACTCCTTACCCATCCAGGCTAATAGCCAGTAATGGACTTAACCTCCATGAATTTATCTAGCTCTTTTTAAACTCTCTTATAGTCCAAGTTAAAAACTACTTGCTTACAAAATTAGACATAAAAATACAAAAGTGTCACAGTGCACTATTAATGACAAATTTCTTACTTTTACCGTATAATTATAAAGTAAATCAATTGGAATATAAATATTGTATTACATTTTAATGTATAGTATGTTTAACTATCCATCTATCTATACAAGTATAAACAAGTCTGCATGAAATTGCAGTCAGCAGAAACCACTAGTGCTTTTAATGTTACCTGTAGTAAAACTAGGTAAAGATTTAGATAATCTGATGTACACCATGGAAGATCTCTGCATATTCCCAGGAGTACACATAGCCTGGTTGAGAAGCAATGTGCTAGTGAACCTTGGATTATTTCCATTAACAGTAATGATAAGATAACCGTATAAAACCAGTGTATGTGTGGATCACAGTCAAGCTGTCTGATTTCAGTTACATTGGTTTAAATCTGCCGTACTTCTAATGAAGACACTGTCCCTAGTTTATAATGCAGATAATGAACCAAATTTTACTCAGTGCAAATCCTATTGAAAATAGCAGGGTAGCACTTCTGAAATCTGGATCAAAATTTTTCAATTGATTGAAGTAAACAATATAAAATGTTACTGTACTCTTGAAATGAGTTCAGATTTCTAGTTCTGAAGTGTTGCAGAATGGTTGCAAAGAAATATGTGGGTTTTTTTAAAACTTTAGTTTTAATCTTGAAAGTCCTACCATGTTCATCTGAATAAGTGCTGTGGTTCAGCCAACTTTGAGTAAACCTCAGCCTTTTTATAGTTTGTATTGAAATCATGTGGAATTCATAAATTTGCATTATTTTCATATGAAACTAAATGAAAATTAGTGGTGCTGATTAAATTTCATGTAGAGATTTTGAATTAATTTGAAACTCAAAGCATAGGAATGGAAGGTATATTTTGGGTACAGGTATATATGGAGAGACATCCTATACCCAAAGATTTTTGAACATATGTACTCTCCAAAATGGAGGCAACTGTCTGCTCTCTTTGCACCTAGCACTCCTGGAAGAGAGCAGTTCCCCTCCTTTTTCCTGAGGCATCATGAAAGTTATAGTCTCTGCAGCTAGATTGCAGCACACAGGATCTTCCTGATAAATGGCCAGTGGCTTCTATAGTAAAGGGGGCCTACACTAAGAATGGCAGATGATGCTTTTCCACTAAAAAATACCAAAGAAAGTATTTGGTTATTTTTTCTAGACATAGATATGGCTGCTAAATAACAAAATACAGTCCTTTAAATTGTTTGTTTGTGCTAGTATAGAGCATACAGAATGCATTGTCCTAAACGTAATTCAGTCAAAAGAAGGAAGTACAATTCTTTGGAGCCAAGTTTAACTATCCAGAGTTTAATTGCTAAATAATACCACCAAGGCTAATGATATCAAGAAATTAGCTGAAAGAGTAGTTTACTAAAATGATCAGTTGCATCTACCGTAACTGTCTGAAGTTAAAGTAATCGAACATTTTATCCTTTAATGCTTATCAAACTTGATGAATGAGATTTTTACATTGGAAGGCTCTTTCTTTCACTCTTATGACATAGGCTGTTCTGCTTGGTGTGTACTGGTGACTGATGAAGTGTTAAGAAGAAACACTAAATAAAGATGTCAAAACTGTCATCTTGTCATAAACAGTTGGAATATCATTGCAGCAGTGGTTTCCCTTTAGTACATTTCCATTTTTCCGTTACCTTTTTGAAAAAAAAAATTCAAACAGGAAGCGTTCTGCACCTTTTCATTTTCTATACAGTTTTAAATAGCTCAGACATTTTCCTATCAAAGCTGCTAACCAGAGAGTTACTGCAAACTTACTGAAATTTTTCAGATTTCAATCATTTGTATTTGAGAGCTACATGTGGAGAAGAGTTTTGCAATGGACAGCAGTTGGGAAGGGCCAGCAGTAGGGCTTTGTGAAAGGTCAAACCATAACCCCTCATGTGACCAGGAATAAGTGTGTGCTATGGTTCTGGCCACACCTGTGAACAGAGAGATTCATCTGTAACCAGTCATCAACACAGGGCCCTGTCATGCACTATTAACGTATTTGAATTCCTGAACAATTTATGTGTGGTTGCTTGGGAACCGCACTGTTCCCTTAGCTATAACACTAACAGATATGGAACTCTGTGTGACCCTGCTGTGTAGTGGTGGCAGACACAGCAGTGAAAATGTTTATCCCTAATTGTTGCCCATACCACTGTACTGCAGTGCAGATGCATAATGTATTAGAGAGGGCTCTCCAGAGGTCGAAGGTGGGAATATTTCCTTTGGCCTCAGTGGGCTGTGGTTCAGGCTAAGTGCATGGAACTGTGGTTTGTGAGAAGAGAGAATAATTAAAATGCAGAAGCCTAGTGAACAGAGACCATCCAAAATGCACATATAAATTAGATGCACATTTAGACAGATGTTGAATTAATGAGTTCAGTTTGGGATTCTTTTAAAATAAACTCAACAGGGATGAGAAAACAAACTCAGAAAATAAGTGGATGGAGTAGACAAGTGATGACTATTTACATCTTTGTTTAGAAGGTCACAATCATATAAATTATAAACCACAGGGCATAACTAATGGAACTAAGCAGAGTTTGGCATTCGGAAAAATGAACACCCGTAAAATAACTTTCAGAGCAAAGTTACTAATGTGCAATGAACTTATGAAAAAATAGGTTACACTTCTGTGGTTTATACATCCATCTGCTGAATGTTTTTTGTAGCCTGGTTGTAACTTTGGGTTCAATCTTGCATTCCTTAAGTGATCAAAATTCCCACTGAAGTCTGTGGAATTTTGGGGAATGTATGTAGCTTTGATATTAATTTTCAAATTTCAGCAAAAGCAAGATATTTGTACATATGTGTTATGGTATCAATAAAAGCATTGTACTGTGCTGTGAGTAGGTTTGCTTTGATCAAGTATTAAAGTGCATGGGCTACTTAGTTGACCTGAATCCTAAGTTTCCTGCAGTATCTTCCAAAATTTAAGAAAAAAAAGTTGAAAACCAAAATGAGATGTGCATCAATAAAGATTTTTGATTGTCAGTGAATTCCAGTCCAGACAGGTTATATTAGGAAACAAGATTTTCCCATGTTGACTGTTCCTTCTCTTCTCTCCATAATGCCTTAACATTCCAGAATGGTTCCTCTCTTGGTTCACTCTGAAAGAAAGCCTTCCTGTTCCAAGTCATACTTTGCAGCATAGTATATATAACACATACCCTTTATGAAGAACTACTTAAGAAATCTGAAATTCCAGGCAGTACTTGTTGCAGAATATGTCAAGTTAATTATAACAGCTGTTACAGATCAGCTATGATGGGCATGCTAAAATTTAAATCCTATTTGCCTACCTTTTTGGCTTTCTTAAATTAACAAGCATATATGAGCAAGATCATTATAGTCTTAATCCTTTTACTTTAATGCTCTGTGACACATTAGCTTATTAAGAATGTATGATAGTGAAAGGAACACTTATTAAAGCTAAATCATCAATGAAATCATAATGATACGATACAGCTAAGTCTGAAGACTAGACAAAATGTCTTTTATATTATAAATAATTTAATATAAAATTATATAATTGTTCTCTTCCATGGAAAATTATTAGAATAATTGTACTATAATGCATTTCCATTTTTCTGCCTTTTTCTATAGGGAGTTAATGCCCACCCTGTTTGTATTCTAGTGCAATGATGATTAATTAATCAATTATTTGAAAGAATACAGCGATGTATACACCGTAACCATCTCTATACCCAATGCACTGTAGGCTGTATAATAGCCCTAGAATTCTTGGGATTTCACAATAATTTAGTGTAGCTTTCCCTTCAGGAGCCAGTTGACTTGGTTAAGTATAAGAGGGGTAGTTGTGTTAGTCTGAATCTGCAAAAGCGGAGAGGAGTCCTGTGGCACCTTATAGACTAACTGAAGTGTTGGAGCATAAGCTTTCGTGGGCAAAGACCCACTTCATCAGATGCATGTCGCCACATGCCGCAGAGCGTCTAGACTACCACACTGTGCCGCCAAATAGCTGATCGGCACAGCGTGGCAGCCATTTTGATGTAAATGAAGCGACGATTATTTAAATCAATGCTTCATTTCCCTATGTCTAGAAACCTCATCTATGTGGCTCCGTCAATGGAGCTATGTACTCTACACATACCCTACATGTATGGCATAAATATAACCAGTGAATCATAAATGTTTGTAGACACCTCACCTCACATGGCTAACCTTCTACATGCTTTGTTGCAACCATGTAGCAGTGGTTGCAACAATGATTTATATGTTCATATCACAATTTAAGAAATCACATGCCGATCTATATTATTTTCATCAGTGAAAAGGAGGGGGGGTTGTTCTGCCAGCTAAGAAAGAAAAATGATTGACAAGGAGATTGGTTTCACTGGTTTAATTGGCAATGAGCTA
The DNA here is from genome assembly GCF_052426305.1 of Pelodiscus sinensis. Lineage (NCBI taxonomy): Eukaryota > Metazoa > Chordata > Testudines > Trionychidae > Pelodiscus > Pelodiscus sinensis. Next base: position 156,094,653 of record NC_143053.1, read on the forward strand.
GTGATCCTTCCCAGAAGGTTTGCTAATTAATGCTGTTGGAAAGTTTTATTTCAGCAAGCACTTAGTTTTTAGGTGTTAGTAGAAATATACGAACAGATATACAGTGGGAAAAAAAAAACCTCTTGACAAGTTATGCCTAGGTTATTTATACTTGCAGCTAGAGAAAGAACTTTAAGGATATGAGTAACATGAAGGAATGTCAAAAATTAACTACATTTATTTTAATATAAACCAAATCTAACTTTCAGTCCTTTATATGCTTTTTTCCCGCTCTTTGCCATGTTGATTTGTGCACCCCTTTTGCACTTATATTATCGGATATGTCAATTCCTACAGCTGAACAAACAGTTTAACCTTAATCCTTGGAATAACCCCCACCGAAACCACTCTTTACCAACATCTTAAGCAATTTACTTCAATGTGTAAGCTCTGGTAAAAGTGTCCTAGGCATGCCAGTTGTTTTCAATGATTTTTTTTCATTTGTGGACCTTTTAAAAAATGTCTAATGGAGGTACAGACCCTTTTGGAAATCTTAGTCATAGTCTGTGAATCTTCCCTCCCCTCTCCCCCCCCCCCCCCCCCCCCCCCCCCGGCTCCCAACCTCCTCCTCCAGGAGTCTGCAGACCCTACATTTAAAATGACAGTTCTATGTTAATGGCAATCTTTCACAGATCCCTTATTCATTGTCTGTGGATCCCCAGGGAGTCCGCAAACCACAAGTTCAAAATGGTCTTATTTTGAACACAGAATGCAGTAAGTGAGCATACTCTTTTCATGGCTTCTTTTATATATTCTCTCTCCTGCCCTTGTTCCATAAGGAAAACAGAGAGGCAATAATCTATAAAATAAACTGGTATAATTTCCTGGGTCGCTTCCACATTTACTTACTTCAGAATCCCAGCTGTGTGGTATTGTATAAGCAGCAAATATCGTGCCTTATTTGCAACTGTGTTGATACTTCATATAAGTGATTAGAAAAAGAACCATATAACTTACTGCTATTTGTTGAATGATCTTTCATTTGGTAGAATAAGAGCCCAAATCTGTTTGTAATGAATGTATTGGGATTCATTTTCATTGATTTAATTGATTTTCATTGATTTCAATATGAAGAAACCTGAACCCTAAGGGCCAGCTTTTGAAGTGCTCAGCATGATTTCCAGAAGAGTTCAGATTCTGTTCAGGCACCTCAGTAAAAGATAGATGTGCAAAAAAAAATAAGCACCCAGTCTGTTGAAAATTTGTCCTATTTATTTTGGTGTATGCATGGCATCTGGATCGTATTTGTTGGTGCCTCAGTATTTTGAAAAACCTGGCCTACATATGCATAGGTACATCTTTCTCACAGTGACACAGAATCTCACATCTTTATTAAATGGCATTTGTTGTATCTAAAAGCAGAAATAGCCAAGGATCTCATTCCTTTTGCACAAAAACATTCCTCTGTTGTACTGCTTGCTTTGCTTAATGATCCCAATCTATTTTGCAATTTTAGGTCCAGATACTGTAGACAGTGTTCAGTTGTCTTCATTATTTGTATGAACACTGAAGTTGGCTGTATTGTTCAAAGCATTAATCTGCGATTACACTTTCTGCTTGCTTCCTTTCATTCACAGGATGTTTACCGCTGGCTTCAGTTTCCCTATTGAAATCCCATTTTCTAGCATACATGACCTTTGCTCTACTGCATTTGAATATGTATTCATTTGTAACTGTGCTTGGTATATTGAAACCATAATCCTAAATCAAATAACTCTGCTACAATAGAAATAAGGACAATGATTCCAGGTATTTTACTTACATGAAATAATATAGTAAGCACTGATGCCAGTGCTAATAGTTTTTTAGTCAGAATATTTTTGCTTCTGGTAACACATTTTTTCCTGCCCCCTTCACTTTTTTTTCCTTTTCAGTCCTCTTGTAAGTATCTTTTATATATAAATCTTTGGATTTATGAATTAACCAGCTTTAAATTGATCACGTCTCTTTAGAGCAGTGGCGTTGTGTTTTATATCTTTAATTGTTTGTATTCTCACCACTCTGCACCCCCCCCCCCCACACAAGTACATAAATGGCCACTCTGCTCTGAAGGCCATGCTGCACCCTGCAGCAGCCCAACGTAAGAGTGGCAGTGTGGAAGGCATATGTGTCAATTTTACTTTTCACAGTAGACTTGCACAGATGACAAGGATCCCATTGCAACCCCTACTTCGGAGCTGCTGCTACCACTCCAGGGTTGACAGCCAGAGCCCCGCTGACTTGAGGTAAAAGATTTGGAATGCAGGAGAAGAGAGCCAAATGCCAGGCTGCCTCCAAATAAGGGAATGTGTGTTAAGGAGGAGAGCCAAGTGGCAGGGCTCTGGTGTTCCCTTTATCCACACCTTGTGCATGAGCCTCAGCCACCTGGCGTTGGCAGCTAGAGCTCTTCAAACAAAGAACAGCACACAACTTACAACTTTCATGATGAATACACAAATATCCCTGGCAGGGGAAAGGGGAGAATCACAGGGTAAAAAGTCCCATGGACTTTAAGTAAGATTTAGGCTCCTAAATAACTCAGTCCCTTTTGAAAATGAGACTTGCAGTCCTAAAATCACTCAGGTGCTTTTGAAAATTTTCCCAGGTACATTGAGGAAAGGGTGCCAAGGAATAGCCCTCCAGTAGCAATTGCCAGATGTATTTTACTTCTGGAGTGCTGCTGCAGGCAGAATGCTTTCAGGAAGCCTGACAGTGCACTTTCAGCTGTAGCAGCTACTAAAGCTTTTCAAATAGCATTTGTTTTCACTAACTCCAACTTCAGCATGCCAGAAGGTCAAGAAAGTATGGCAGTTACTCCTGTACTATATCCACCTGTATCCATTTTGGGTGTGATGGACTTCATACCTTGCTAGTCTGCCTCTCACCTACTATCACTGTCTACTTCCTGTGTGGGGCACAGATTTAGGAAAGCACCCTGAATCAGAAAGAACACTTCAGCACTGACTTACTTCTCATTTAAGTGCTTTTTGGAATAAGAATAGACTTAATCATGTGCTTCAATGAGTTAAATCCTGGAAAATCTTGCTGTGATTTCTCACTCTTATTCGTGACAGCAACCACAAAAGTATTCTGAACACACATAATTTCTGGAGAGAAATATCATCAGTTATTTAAGTTGTCCGTAAGGTATGTTTAAGCTATTTATGTATATCTAAATAGAATGGATGCCCTTAAATTAATTCTGTTTCCAGGAATCATTAGAACTTCTACTTATTTTATCCATTTTCAGTAAATAAAAGAGCCTTAAATTGCCCATTATGTGAAATCACTGTATTTTTTACCATACTCTGAGTTCTATCTGCAGAATCCACGCTTTGACCCATTTATCATAGCTCTGAATATTCATATATAATAACAAATACATATTCTTTGTGTGGTTAAAATTGTCAGACACATGGATGAATATAATTTGTTGGGGGAAAGTCAACATGGTTTCTGTAAAGGAAAATCATGCCTTACTAATCTCCTAGAGTTTTTTGAGGGGGTCAGCAAACATGTGGACAAGGGGGATCCAGTGGATGTAGTATACTTAGATTTCCAGAAAGCCTTTGGCCATAGTGAGCTTGCAGTAAGAGGATGAATCTCATGAACTTGGTGGACCCTATGACTCTGCCTGGAACTCAGAGGATACTCTTAATACCTAGTCTGTTCCTGCAAAGGGTCTTCTCTCCTTACACCTAATTCTCCCTTTTCCATTTGCTTGCACGACTTCCTAAAGATGCTGTGCTGTCATTAGATGCACCCCTTTCCTTCCTCCTCTCCAGTGTTGAATCCAAGGAAGGAAATCTGTGTGAGTAAATGCTGTTTTCTGAGTCTACACTCCCACTCTGATTTCACCTTGGAAAGTTGTAATATCATGTGGAAAGATCTTGTGCCCCCTCTTATCCTGGATCCGTTTTTATACAGTATGTGTGGAGAAGTTTCATTAGCTATGTTGTCTCTCTTTGATGAGATTAGGACTCAAAACCCCAGGTCTTTAATAGAATCAACTTTTTAAGCCTCTCTACCATCCCTATAATGGAACAAATGTGAACAACAATTCAGAACAACTGACATTTGAAAAGATGGGGTCCAGATTTGGATTTTACATTTCCAAAGAAAGAGGAGTTAGAATTCAGATTTCTTGTTCTATTTGTTATAGCCCCTGATTTGTGTAAATTGGCATCACTCATTGAGGTCAATGTAATGGTTTTTATTTCAGCCAGGTATCTGGTCCCATAAGTTCAGATCTAAATCTTGAATTTTGATCCAAGAGTGTGGCTTGGGTCAGAGTGCCCTAATTTCCATTGCATTCTTCCTATCTGGTTTGCAGAAGAGCATGGGACTTATTGACTCTTTAGTTTTATATATTTGATACTAAAATAGGTGTGCTCTGGGGACACTGGAATTCTTTTTGATATATTGTCTCATTTGTGTCTACAGCACCTGTATAGCACTTAAAAACACTTACATTGTGTGAAATTAGCAGTGAAGAATTTCTGAGACTAGCTTTCTCAGTTTGATTTCCCCACAGGCATTCATTTCATAGAGACAGAGAAACTGAAATCAATCATTGGGAAAGGTTTCAAAATCATTTCAAATGAATTCTTTGAAGATGCACATTCTGGCAAAGAGGTCATCTGGCTGGGATGGAGTATGTAGAATTCAGCTAAATTTTAGTTGACTTCTGGTCTATGCGGTTTATTACTATATCTGTCAGTAACTAATATAAAACACCTCAAAACTTCCTGGATGCACATTTACAATAGGAACTGTGTAAGGTATTAAGAGTTTTTTTTATATAAGATGTTTGTTTTGAAGATGGGCATGCAGCGAATAATACTGGAGGGGAAATTCAAAAGAAAAATTCCAAAAAAGCCCTCTCTCTAATTTAAAGTATGTGTGGGGGCATTGTTGTGAACGAGCTAAGGATCTTAAGGCAACAGCACTAAACTTGGACCAGAGCATTAACAGGGCTCAAGAAAGAGCTAGATAGATTCATGGAGGTTAGTTCCATCAATGGCTACTAGCCAAGATGGGTAGAAATGGTGTCAGGCTGGGAATCGGTGACGGGAGACAGACTGCTTGATGATTCCCTGTTCTGTTCACTCCCTCTGCAGCTTCTGGCATTGGCCACTTGTCAGCAGACAGGGCACTGGGCTAGACAAATGTTTGGTCTGATCTAGTATGGTGATTTTGTGTTCTTATGAACTTGGAAAGTTTCTTAAACTTCTGTTTTTGATAAAGACCACAGTTGATCCCAGAATGCATGCAATGAAAGGTTGTAATTTATTCCCCAGGTTTGGCTGCCAATTTTAAATTGCTTGAGCTACTCTCTGCGAACTCTCTGTGCATCTCCAGAACACGCTGCATGAATTGTAACTTTATGTTCAATCAATGAATTCCAAAGATCAGTTCCTCTAAAAAAAATTCGTTGATGAAATAGGTTTCCCTCTGCCATTTGAAAACTGTTTGCATGTCATATATTCTACTTTTCTAACATATCTTTAGTAAAACCATTTCATAAAAAAGTCCTCATGGAAGGAAATGCATACAAATGCTCTTTTACTCTAAAAAGTGACTGTAAAATTACTTAGAGGCATCTGTTTGCTTCTCAGTGATTTTGTACAAATTTTAATAATTATTTAAGAAAAATGCATTTTAATTGCAGCCATGCAAACTTGATTTGGGATTCTCCGTAGTAGTAAAAATACTATGGACCAAACTATATTCTCAGTAACACCTGATCTCCATTTATGCCCACAGTGACACCTGTGCAGCCCTGTTATCCTTCAATGATTGAGACAGAGTGCATTTATCTTAGAAGAAATAAGATGCTTTTAACTGTTAGAAGATTGATTGATTTCTAGGCAGCACTACTAGCAAAACATTGGTTACATTATTAGATGAACTGCTGCTATGGCCTGAAGAATCTGGTAGCTGTCTCATACTTTTTAAAATGACGTTGTTGTACACTTAATGACTTTACTAAGAAAAAAATGTTAGTAATGTATAGGCCAACCTCTATGTAATTATAGTAAGACACCTAAGTGTGGTTAGTCAGTTTAGTCAGAATGATACAACTGTGCTTTAGAACAAGATGCTTTCTTTCAGGGGTGTTGTGAGCAATTTAGAGTGTATACACATTGTTTTATTGCATCATATTCTAGGCTCTCCATTACAGAAAGGCTGTGGAGACATTGGAGAGTCCAGCAGTGGGCAACAAAAATTAAGGGGCTGGAGCACATGACTTATGGGGAGATGCTGAGCTTATAGAGGCTATGTCTAGACTACATCCCTCTTTCGAAAGAAGGAAGTAAATTAGACATATCGAAATTGCAAATGAAGCTGGGATTTGAATTTCCTGCACTTTATTTGCATAATCGTGTCACGGCTTTTTTTTTGAAAAACGCTATTTCGAAAGCGAAACTGTGGTCTAGACATGGTTCTTTCGAAAATAAAAGCCTTTTTAAAAAGATCCTATAAACCTCATTTTTTGAGAAGTACAGGATCTTTCGAAACAGGGGGTGATTTGATAGCAACCTTCACCTATCTGAAGAGGGGTTCCAAAGAGGATGGAGAGAGGCTGTTCTCAGTGTTGACAGATGACAGGACAAGGAGCCATGGTATCAAGTTGCAGTGATGCAGGTCTAGGTTAGATATTAGGAGAAAGTCTTTCACTAGGAGGGTGGTGAAGCACTGGAATTGCAGATGCTGGATTCTCCATCTCTAGAGGGTTTTAAGTCCCAGCTCAACAAAGCCTTGGCTGAGATGATTTAGTTGGGATTGGTCCTGCTTTTAACAGAGGGTTTGACTCGGTGACCTCCTGAGGTCTCTTCCAACTCTGATTCTATGCACACAATGGCAGCTGAGGGTCCAGGAGAGACTAATAGACATCTGGACTGTGTGACAGCTATATGGTGTTCATAAGCCAAGTCACTGTTGGCATGAGTATGTATAACTTCCACAGGTTGACCTCATAGATGACACATTGGGGGACATGTGGGCTCATGTGCCCCACCCAGATTTCATGCTTAGCTTACATTGAACATGCTCGTATGGACTCAGTAACACTGCTGAAGCCATCTTGCCTTACTCTGCCCTCTCCCCAGTTCCCACTATTAGCAGGCGTGGAAGACCTCAGTTTGGTACACTTTTGCCATGACTCTTTTTTTTTTTTCTTGTATTTTTGGTTTCATATATGTATTTCCCTTATACAATCGCTGCTTTCTCTTCCCTTTGGTCTTCAAAGGTATGGTTATTCCTGAATCTCTATTTTGCTCATTATTTTCTGGTGTCAATTTCCCAGCAATACCTTTTGTTCTTCCATTTTCTGTGCCACATTACTGTGTGCAAAGTTGTATTCTTTCACTACATTTCTTTTTCAATTTGTCATATCTCGCCTTCCATGAACAAACTTCATTCCTATCTCTTCTCTCTTTTCCATCTCACCCCCTTTCCTCTCTTTCTTTCCTACTTATTCTCTTTTCTCACATTTTTTTTTGTCACATCTCAAGCTTCTAGAATGATTCAAAGCATTGACAGAATGTTGGGAACCATCCCTCAGGGAGTACCTTCTGAAAACACCCTCACTATATACAATTGGATTGTGCTTTGAAAATACTTAAAACTGAAAATGAACTGCTATTCTCAACAATGGATTAAAATTTATCTGCAATAAAATAACAACAACTGAGTGATTATAAAATGACATAAGCCCCAGACAGTTTTCAATCATCTTTTGTGAGTCCTGTGCATTCTTCATGTTGTGTGGGGAATGGTAATGAAGCTTTTTAGTAGTCCCCACTGTGTATGCAAAAATGGCTCTTTATATGCTGTTTGTAATAATTAAATGTGATATCTTCAATAACATATTTACATGCGGAATTATGAGCATCATAAAGGATAATGATGATTTTGTTTAGTATGAAAAGTGGCTGGGTGGGAATGGGGTAAGCTTTGGGAGTATTCTTTGCAGATGATCGCATGTGTTAACTTATGAAACAATTGCAACAAGAATCTTGAATAGTTGACACCTTGTGGTATGTGATGCCAGTTTATCATCTCATTGTTGATGGCCCTGAAAGTTGATCAAGGCTGAAAGGCTCAAAAGCTGTCCCCCATGAAATGCTGATTAGTCAGTGGTCAAAGTTGGAAAACTCCCATACAGGTAAACTGAAAAGCAGCTGGTCTTGAGAAGTCACAGGAGGCATACTATGACTTTGTTGCTAAGAGACAAGTTTGTAGCTAGCAGCCTCTCTCTCTCATGAAAGTACCAGAGTGATGGTTTTTTTCCAAATGTAATTTATTTTTATAAATCAGAGCAGATTCTGTGTGCAGTCACTGTGATTTTTCTAAAATAAACCATAATTGTGAAATGAAATAATTAGTTTACAGCAATGATTTTCAACAATTTTCATGTGCAGACCACTGAAATATTTTGAATGAAGGTGCAGAGCCCTCTGAAACTCTTAGAAATATTCTGTGAACTCCTAGAGGTCTATGGGAGTGCAGGTTGAAAACCTAACTGTACTGCTTTAAAAGTGGAGAGGAACTGACATTTAAGAACCGACAGCCTACAAGACCAATAAGACAGAAATGGTCTTCTCTACATAAAATAAGTATTCTGCTGTTGGGTTTTTTTTTTTTTTTTGACTTTTCAGGAGCAGCAACTTTAGACAGAGAGCTTCACATCTAGATCTCCTTAGGGTGGATATTTTGGAACTGGATGAACTAGTCGGAGAATGACACATTCAATAAATGTAGCTCTCTTTTCAAGTTCATTAATTACCTGCATTCTGTAATAGGATCAGACCAGAGGGGTACCGGAGAGTGAAGGAGGGAACTTTATTAATCTTGAGATTAAGTCTCTATTCCCAGGGTAAACAACAAGGACTAGTCCAGAACCAGGAGGAACTTGCCAGAATCAGTCAGTACAATTAAGCACCTGGAGCCAATTAGATGTCTTCCAGAGTCAAGGGAGTCAGACTATTCAGAACACCTGGAGCCAATTAAGTCTCTTCCAGCCCTAGGATTCTATGGCTCTAAGAACCAGTGGAGACTGGTTAAAAAGAGCTCCTCTTCAGTTACTTCAGTGTGTGAAGAAGGAGCTGATGAGAGAAAGTGTGGTGGAGGGTATCGGAAAAAAAAAGTGCAAGCAGATACCAGGAAGCAGTACCTTGATAGAGGATGGTGCTGGGGAAGGCTCTGGGGAAGTGGCCCAATGATTTATAGCTGTCATGGAGTTATTACCAGAAACATTATAGACAGGTGCTATTACAGGGTCCCTGGGCTTGAACTCGGAGTATAGAGCAGGCCCAGATTCCCCCCACTATCAACTACCCCATTTCAGTACTAGAAAGAGACTAGATTGGTACAAGGTTTGTCCTACTCTGTACCACTTGGAGGGGCCAGAGAGACTATCAAGTTTGGTTTCTCCTCTTTTCCCAGTGCTGGCCAATGATGAGAATAACTCAGCAAATAGCAATCTAGTGCCTAAATTGAGGGCTGCTGTGAGCCTCTGAGACAATCCACCTGAACGCATGGGGCCCACCAAGGATGAAGAGCTTTGTCACAATATTTAGCTTTTTACACATTTGTTCCATATTTTGAGTCAATGAATATTTAATGAAAACATTGAGCAATTGTTTCTCCTTTTGGCCTTCTAAAACAAATTATAATTGACTAATCACAGATTGCTAGCACTGAATTCCAAACTTTTGGGATGCAGGAAGCTAGCCTCACACACCCTCAAGAGAATGGGCTATAGGGAAGAGCACTGCAGTGTGAAAAGGAAGTTATTCAAAAAAAGCACCCCCCTCTTACACTAATGCTAAGACAGCCCCCATAATAATCACTGTAGTAAGCCCATCTGGCAGCTGCTGGGTGGACAGATCAGAGCACGGCTAACTTTAAAGGTAATTTTTCTTACTAAATGGAACTGCTTCATGGGTGAGTAAATGAGACACCAAATCTTCAAAGGTTTCAGTCTCATCTTGGGAAACCCAAAGCAACCTGAGCTTAAACCAGGTTTAATAGCTAGAGAAGAATGAGGAAAACACTGGATTGCTCTAGCTGTTATCATTAGACACAGCTACAGTCAGTGCTTCTACATATTTGAGGCTAATTAAGGCACCCAATATAGTAAAACAGGTGTCCTCTTTAGCTGCTCCCAGATCAGGCTGAATTGCTTTGTGAACCTACTTGAATGAGTAATCACACCACCACCTAGTGAAGGGAGCTAATCCTATTGAGAAGAGTTATTCTCAATCTCCTGAACCACAATTAATTTGATCTGTATGAATTATCTGTAAGAAGTTTCTCCACACTAGATGATGGCTAAATCAGGATTTGTGCTGGAACAGTGGACTCGCTTGACTCTCTAGCTTTATGTTAAATATTAATTCCTGCTAAATATTGCTTTTATGGGAATGAAAAGTGGCCAGATCTGTCGGTACTGTTTCTGAAAGCCTGTAGCAATAAGCTGCAAAAAGGAGGCTAGATGGAGTGAAGACAGTTGCTGTACAGTGAAACAAAGGGTGTCTCTTTAGAATATTATCTTCATTATACTGAAAGATTCTTGTTGAGTATTTGATGACTCCTATCTCCGGGTTGGGCCCATGATTTCTTGGTGGTGTTGTGGGCCAGATCTTCTCTGGGGATTGGTAGGGTTCTGTTCGAAGGACAATATTAGTAAGAAAATATGTATTAATAAGATGTCTTTGCAAACATATTATGTAACATATTTTCTGTATATTTTTCTCTGAAAATATGTTGATCCAATCTTGCAAAATGTGAGATACCTGATTCTGATATCATTTTCATCAGTCTAAATTGGGAGAAAATGGAATTCAACTTTATTCTGGAGTGACTCTATTATTTTAAACTGAAGTAAATGGTATCTGAAGCAGGGCTGCAAGAGCAGAAAGATGCTTATTGAAGGAGGATAGACTATGTTTAGAAGGAACATTAATCCTCAAAGCTTTAAAATAGCTAAATTGTGGAGCGCCTATATTTTGCATATAGAAAATATAACTATAATATCATTAGACAGACTTACACAATGATTTTGCATTGTATAGAATACTGATCCAGGGCACTGAAATCTTTGTAGAAGTGTGGGCTTCCCCCCCCCCCCCACACACAAAGTGCCCGCCCCTCCCTGCAACACTGGCTGCTCTGGCAGTGAGCTAACTTCCCTCTCTTCTGTTACCCCAGCAGCCCCTTTTGGGTGAAAGTTGTAATTGCAGTGCCTCACTGGCAGAAATGATTATTCTGTGTGGGATGGGGAATTTGCAAGGTACAAGATTTCTGTACTTATGGGGATTTTCTTAGTTAAAAAATGGAGGTATGCCTCTATCTCCATATTTGTGGCCAGTTGTACTGATGTTAAGGCCTTAATATATAAAATGCATTTTATTTTGGTCATCAAGTGCTAGAGTTACGCTTGTGATAAAGTACATTGCTAAATTAAGACTTAAAATTCTTGCAAATATGTGTTACTGTAATATTCCCTATGAGAAACAAAAAGAAGGCAACCACCGCTGATTTAGTGTTCTGCTGATTACTCGTATATGCCATCCATCATGTGTCTGTTTCTTACAACAGAACATCAAAATATTTAACTTCTAAAACTCATAGGGGGAAAAGATCAAGTGTGTTCTTGTGCAGCACCATCATTCAAATTGGTGACCCAGAAACACGTTCATAGATTATCAGTTTCAACCCACTCAACATGTGCAGAACTCAGATAAATATAATCGCTGCAGGGTTGTGACTCAAGGAAATGCTACTGTTAGGATGTTTACACTGTATTTTGATATTTATCATAAAGTAAGCGAGCCACACAATGTTATGAAATAAATGATCTTTGCACAGGAACTCAGAGGAGTAAACAATAACTATCAAATATTTATCAGCATTTCTTTTCTTTTTTACTGGAAACATGAAATTAAATTCCCCCTCCCCAATTTTAACAAGAAAAAAAAAGCGGAGTGAGAGCATTTGTAAAATCTTACGGTTCCCCTCCCCCCCAATCTTAAATGTAAAATGGGGGTCTGATCATTCTTCCTTCTGCTAAATACCAGAATTAGTATTACCAGACCCCTAGAAGTGACCTATTTAAAAGGTGGCATTGAAGAGCTGTCTTTGCACTTCACAGCTTTTCTTAAAATAAAACAAGATGCAGCTGGGAAGCTCTTAAGAACGTGTTTAGGTTCCATTCGATTCCATTGGACTTAACAGATACTGTTCTGACTAAGAAAGTTTCCCAATCAGAGTCTATTATCTGCTGTTAGATTCATAATAATAATAATACAGGTTGAACCTCTCTATTCCAGCATCTTTGAAACCTGACTGGTGGTGAACCAGAGAATTTGCTGAACCACAGGAGGACAATATTGTCTAGCAGCATTACCAACATTTCCACTGCTTACTGGGCTCTTAAAAGACATTTAGGGGTAAATTAGAGCTAAATAACAGCATAGAATACTGGTGGCTATAAATAAACTTTTTGGACCATGCGAAACTTGCCACACCCATGATAAGTAGACATCTGGCTGTTAGCTTAAATTTAGTTGAAAATCATGCCAAACCATGTTGCTGGATCAGAGAGTACTGGACAAGAGAGGTTCAGCCTGTTTTTCTATTTATTTAATCATTTAAAGCACCAAAGAGTGTGCTGGAAACCTTAGTGTAGAAATCAAAACAAGGTTCCTATCCTGAAAAACATAAAAATAGTTATCAGTGGTTCACTGTCAAAACGAATGGATATTTCTAATGGGGTCAAGCAAGATTCTGACTTGGGTCTAGTATTATTCAATATTTTCATTAATTACTTGGTTGTGAGGGAGTTCTCTTATAACATTTGCAGGCGACACCACCAGACTGGGTGGGGTTGAAAGCACTTTGGAGGATAGGGATAGAATTCAAAATTACCTTGATAAGTTGGAGACTTGTTCTGAAATCAATATCAAATTAAATAACAAATGCACAATATGACACTTGGAAGGAAAAATTAAAAGCACAGTTTCAAAATGGGGTAGGTGATAATACAGCTGAAAAAGGATCTGATGGTTATAGTGGGTCATAAAGTGCAAATGTGTCAATGATGCAGTGCAGTTTTAAAAACAGGATAATGTACAGGATTGTGCATTAACAAGAGTGATGTGTATATAAGACATGGAAGGTAACTGTCCTATTCTTCTCAGCACTAATGAGGTCTCAGCTGAAGTGCTGTGTTCAATTCTGGGAGCATTTAGGAAAAACCTGGACGATTTGGAGAGAGTCGATGGGAAAGTGACAAAAATGATAAATTATTTAGAAAACCCAACCTATGAAAAGAGTAAAAATAATTGGGCATGTTCAATCTTGAGAAAAGATGATGGGGGGAGTCGGATAGCAGTCTTCAACTCTATTAAAGATTATTATAAAGCAGACAGAGATTAGTTGTTCTCCATGCCCACTGAAAATAGAGAAAGAGGTAATCAGCTCTATCTGCAGAAAGGGAAATTTACGTTAGGAGGTTTCTTTCCCATTATCGAGCTACAAGCTTAGTTAAGTACTGGAATAGGTGACCAGGAAAGGAATAGAAAGGAATCCTCATCACAGATAGGTTTTTAAGAACAGGTTTTTAGACAATAACCTGTGAGGGATGGTCCAGGTATATTTAGACTCTGCCACGGTGCAGGGGGCTTGATTGGATGACCACTGAAGATTCCTTCCAGCCCTACATTTCTATGAATATTAAACAAGATAAAGGAACATATGGCCATTTTTCTGACACAACTTGAATTACATCCATGTTGCAAGCACATTCTTTTGACAGTAAATCGAAAGAACAGAAGGCCTTTTGTGCAATTGGTAATCCTCACTCTACGAGGAAGAAGCCTTTTTGCAAAAGAGCTCTTTCGCAAAAACGTACGTGTGGACGGGGAAGAGGGAGTTTTTTTGGAAGAAGAGGGAAGAAGAAAAAGCACAGGTGCCCTGGTGGCCATTCTGTCAAAGCAATCACTGTCCATAGCATCCAAGCAGTGTGGAAGAAGCGATGCGCTTTTTCGATGTGCTTTTGCAGCATGGATGTTCTCTTTTGCAAGAAATGTTTTCAGAAGATGTCTTCTGAAAAAAAGGTTCTTGCACAAGAAACCCGTAGTCTAGACGTAGCCTCAGTGACTTTTACCAAGCTCTTCATAGGAATTGAAGGTACCCTGATAACAGGTAATTATGGAATAACTTTCTCACAGAATAACCTCAGACACATAGCATCTGATTAAATATAATGTCAAAAGTCACTTTGACTTCAATATTCAAGTGTTGGTTTAGTCTCTAAAGACCTGACCAAGAAAAGCCCTTAAAGTGCTTAAAGTTAACAACCCTACTGCTGTTAAGTGCATGCTTAAGTGTCTGGATGAACTGGTATATAAAATATTTACCATTAGAAGATTTACCAGGCATTGCTTTAGTCATTAACTAAATTTTTGGTTTTTGGAAAATAAAATGAAAATGTACATGCTTCATTTCAATCATTGCTCCCAAGTAAGGTTAGGGATGGCAGGTTCAGAACGCAGGTGCCTGGGGGGTGGGAAACTCAGGGTTGCGGCAGTCTCAGACAGGGTGTGTGTGCTCCCAGTCAGCCACTTTCACCTGCCTCGTGATTTTGTGTCTCTTCTGTATGGTTTTATGAGAGGCAATCATATTCTGGGCACAACCACTTTTCCTGTAATAACCAAACTCTGACCTTGCTTTAAGGTATGATAAGAGGAAGCTACACACTGAATTTGGTGATCCTAGCTCTTACCGTTTAGGAGTAGTTCTTGAACACACAAAAAGACAGACAGTTGCACACACAGACAGACAAACTCTCTCACAACGATAGATTTTGCTTTTGGAAAAAGTCAATGTTACTGTGGAATCTCCTATCTTTAGTAATGAAGGAATTTTGAAAATCCCACTATTTAATTTAGATGGATAAGCAGATGTTGTTGAGTGCTGCACTGTTTTGGAATTATTATTTCAACCCTGGTGCTTTCCTATTTCTCACCCTTTCGTGGGATTACTCGTATGAGTAAGGATTTCTTCCATGATTAAGGTTTTCATACTTTGGTCCATCTGTATTACAGAAAAATCAATTGGAACAAAACCTTTGTAACAGAAAAAGAAGTGTCAATTTTAAGGCTTTACTTACTTTGTAGCATACTCAGAAATTGGCATCCAAACTAAGAGAGGGATTGTTCTGCAATGTAATAAAAACATTGTCTTGCTGAACTAGCTGACAATATCAGTTTTGTATAATACAAACTTTGCTGGTCTGATGAGCCTATGGAAACAGAATGATGGTCTCCTGTTCAGGAAAAAACCAATGTCTTCTAATTGTGAGCTGTGTGACTTTTTTTTTCCCTTTATTTATTAGTGCTGGGTTTTACATCTGACTCTGCCATAGACTTACTGTATGATTGGGCAAGTAATTTCAAATCTATGTCCTTTTGTTTCCTCTCCAAACTCTTTTTCTGTCTTGTGTAGAACCTTCAGCGAAGGAAGTCTTTAATTGCTTAGGGCCTCAAGCTGATCAAGGGGGCACCCTATTAATTATTAGTATGTTTTGTGTTTGGTGGGGGCCCCACAATAATCTTGGCTTAAGGTTCCCAATGGGCTAGCACTGGCACTGTCTTTCATGTGTTTGTACAGTGCCATCACAAAGGGGCCATGATCTTCGTTGGTGTCCCTTTGCTCCACTCTAATTACACAAAGTAAATCCTCTTAAAATTATTATTATTTACACAGCAACAGCACTATGCAAGGTACTTTTCAAATATACATAAAGCCTGGAAAAGTTACAAGGTAAAAAACCAATGAGGTGTGTGAGAAAGGGATGCAATATAGAGTACAAACAAAATAATCTGGCTAATGATAGATACATGGCAGCAGACCCGAATCCGACCACCTGACACTCATAGAGTTTCAAATGCTCCTTTAGATCAAGTTTTTGCACTTAACATAGCAAGTAGTTAATTTTTATTTTTTGTTCCTCTACCCTCTCCAAAGTGCAATGGAAAAAAAATCCAAAGTCCCTACGCCCAGCTAAGTAGCATTTCCTGGGAAAAAAATACGAGAAATGTGATAGAATAAATTACACACAGTACACAAAGCAGTATAATTTGTATAATTCTCACCATGCATATCCTCTTTTCATTGTGTGACAGAGAGCTTGTTTGGTTCAGGAATCCAATGGTTACCCTGTCAGCTTTAGTGATGCTTCAATCAGACAAACACAGACTCCAGTAAATTACTTGAGCCCTGCATATTTCTGCCCCAAGTGTGCTTTCTTTTAGAGAAACCATTGATTTTTTTTGCAGACAGTCAACCCATATTTCAGTGACAGTCACAGACAAACACATAATAAAGTTCCAATGATTTCCTGTATTCTATTGCTCAGATTGCAATCTGTAAGAGGAACCATTCATTTTGGAGTTGCTGAATTCAGTCCTTTTTATCTTCATCAATAGCAGTGAAAAGAAAGCTAAACTTCACAGAGCTAAGCAAAGTGGTATAACTACTCTCCCCCCCCCCCCCCCTCCCCAGCCCCAGGTCTTTAAGCGAAATGTGGAACAGGATGAAAGGTAGATGGCGTGGCTCTGTGGGAATACAGCAAGTATAGCAGGGGTGGGCTATAATTTTTGATGAGACGTGTACTCTAACAATTTGGTAAGTGGTCAAGGGCCACACTCTTTCATCATAATGGAGTAGCTGCAGTGTCTGGCATGGCGTTTGGTTGCAGAAGGGAGCTGGGGGTAGGGGATTGGGGTGCAGGAGGGGCTGTGGATCTGGGAGATAGTTTGGTGTAGGAGGGGCAGGGGACTAGAGTGTAAGATGGAGTATAGGCTCCAGTAGGTCATATGGGTATGGCTGCAGGAGAGGATTCTGACCTGGAGGAGGAATGTAAGGGGGGGCGGGTTGTGATTTGAGGCAGGTGGGGAGTAAAGGGTTGGGGAAGGGAGGGGCTGGCATGCTGGAGGCAGGCTCTAGCTGGGAAGAGCTTTCCTAGGGCTCTGAGCAAACTGACTCTCAACCATTGCTCAGCCTGACTGCAGGCCTTCTCCATTAACACTGAGCTAATTTTCCCCTCAGGTACCTGGAAGTGTCATGGCAAGGGGGCATGATCTCCCCCTGGTGGATGGGGAGGGAGTTATCATCACCTTACACTAAACTATCTTCATTACTTGTAGAATGTGTTTGATGCTTTAGCACTGAATTTCAAGTTGTAAAATATTGCCCATTTTATTTTTAGTTTCCTGATATGAGAAATATATTTAGTGTTCACTCTAAGAACCCTCAACTTTAATGAATTAATGTAGGTCTGATGTGTCTGTCATATGTACTTCCAGAAGTTGAATTTTAATTTATGAATTTTATTCTTATCATTTGACTATAAGAGTGCACAGCACACAGAGAGAAAACAAACACAATCCCTGCCCTGGAAGAGTTTGCAGTCCAGGACCCTAATCCCACAATGAACTTGGTACACATGCATCTCTGAGCCCCACTGCAGGATCGGGGCCTAGGTAAGATGAGACATGACAAATTGGAGAGAAGATCTCAGGCAAAGAGGAAGGAGGAACATTTAAACATTGTTAAGGTAGCTTTAGCTTTTTGCATGAAATACACTGATAGAACTGGCTTTGAACTCCATATGATTATAAAGATAAACATGGTATTTAGTGACTGTCAAAGCATAATCAGAATCAATTGCAATCTTCCTCCAAACTTAACTTCCACAGAAACATATGCATTCCCCTCTTCTTTTATATTTTATAAGGGTTTATCAGGGTATAAGTCCTAATAACGCCCATTATAGTCAATGGAAACATTCCCATTGACCTCAGACCACAGTTTTGCTGCAAAACAACTTACTCCTTCCTTGAATTCAAAGTGACAGTGTTTTCAGCAATGCTTGTATATATATTAGTGATCTGTTAATATCTCTTCAGCATCCCTACCTGAAATGTGTATATTACTCAGAGAATCTGAGGAATATTGATGACTACAAATTAACTGGGAGAATTCTATAATAGTTATTTCAGCTTTATGAATTCTACACCTGCAGTACAGCTATCCAATCTGTTCAAATACTTATTTTATTTTGTAAGTGCTCTCAGCATTAGGACAAAAATATGCTGTTTGTACAGTACTCTTTTTAACAAAATTGTTAAATAATTTGTAGTGTTAAGGACACTTTTTGTAATGGCCCTTAATAGAAAAACTGTGTAATTGACAAGGGAATTATTCCTCAAATTAACAGTATATTTACTACTATTCCAGTTATCCTGCTCAGCCTTTATTTTTAAAGCTATGGTTCTGCAATTGCTTCCTTTGTGTGGAGTAATTATCATAACTGGATAACTCCTTAGCTGGATAACTCCTTGCTAGCTTATTTTTAACCTTCCAACTGAATAATATTTCATAGCCTGTCATGACCCAAATGTAGCTCGCCTACAAGAATAACAGACTCTTTATGACAGAATATATTGTGCTCTATAGGTATTTCACTTTTTTCATAGTCAAGTAAACTGGAATTTCTGTCATTGAAATCAGTGAAGTTATACTGGAGTAAATATGGTATAAGTGACGGAGTATCAAGCCTCTTTGAAGAACAAACAAATAAAACAAAATGATTTACCCTAGAACACATAAGTTAAAAGAGTGAAATCTGCTCTGAAAGCTCCCAAATGTTCCCAAGGAGACAGCTTTATTTGGCAACAGTCCTTGTGGTCTGACAAAACATTACTCAAAAATCCCCCCCCCCCCAAATGCATAGGTTGTGTATAATTTAGTGATTCTATCAAAATACTAATTGAGGGAATGAAGGACAGGAGAGGGCAAGAAGGGGCAGAAGAAAAATATTTGAGAAAACCAAAAAGAAACAATTTCAAACAAGTGACTACAAGTGAAAAAAGTCAAGTCTGCTGAGGGAAAGCGTTTATCCATAGGACAGAAGATTGCCTATTCACACCATAAAATATGACAAGTCAAAAGAATATCAGAAACTGTGATTGAAATAGAAATTGAGAATAATTCCATCATTATGGAATCGGGCATAAGTATATGTCAATATTTTGCCATCTGAAATAAGCTGTTATAAAGAAAGATTCAAGGAACTAACACTTTGAAAACATCAGCTGTTGAGCTAAAAGTTTCACAGGTCAAAAAGTGCCTTTGATTAGAAAACTAGAGGAGGCAGTGACCTATGAAACTCACAGGTCACAGATTCCATGTGATGTAGTTAAGGGGTCAGGATAAACCAGTGACTCAAAATGAGATCTGTTTCCTGAAGTTAAATTCGTGTATATAAAAATTGAGCATGGAAAAAAAAAAGATTCTGGTTTACAATTGATTGGTATTGCAGAATACATGAAGGTCATTTTGAAAGTAAAGGGTAAGGCTATTGCTACATATTTTTTTTCAAACTATCTCTTCCACATGATCCCAGGAGGACAGAATACAAGCTGAGAAGCAGGACTCTGTTACACAGAGAGTAGATCATTCGAAAACACTTTCACCAGGAGCAGCAGTGTAAAAACCAGTTGGATCCCTTCACTTGTGTGGTGACAGTAAAATAGCCGACATTTAACATCTGGGAATGCCTCTGGGTGCTACAGAGACAAGGTACTTGAAGTAATATCTTTATTGGACAAACTTCAATTGGTCAGAGAAGACATGCTTTTGAACTTACACAGAGCTCTTCTTCAGATGAGCAGAAGTTTTAATACTCTGAGAAGGGATGAGTGAACAAAACTCTTTAAAGTGGGACCTGTCACAAGCCTATCAGCACATAATGGATGAAAAACCCTGAGATTGTATCACATAAATATTTTATTAGTTTTATAGTCCTACAAAATATTACTTAAAGGTTGTAGCTTCATCACCAGCTGTTTTTTATCTGAGAATAAGATTCTTGGAGCTCTGGCAGTGGGTGCTGTCTTCCAGTGACTATGAATCTTTACTGTGTTCCATGATTACAAAGATATACTCATTAGCACATGATTTGCAGAGATGTGTAGTGGTAGATGACCAATAGATGGTGAGACTTCTGCTTGTGCACTGTGGATGGTCAATTTTGGATTTTCGTTTGCCTTATAATCTGGCATTAGATTATTTTTAGACACACACATACTGCACTCCTATCATTTGCCAGTTGACTCTTGGTGTCAGACTAGATGAAGTTCATTCTTCAACAAGTTGTTTTCAGGAATGTCTTGAACTGAAGGTCATCAAGAAAACCATGGCTAATTTATTCTTAGAAACATAATAATCAAGCAGTGTGCTCCAAACTCACAAAATTTCATTTGGGAGAGTGAATTGATTTGTTTTCTAAAATCCTATTTAATGATTTTCAGCGAGGAACCAATTGCCTACCATACTCTGTTATCCAAGTAGCATTCTCCTCTCACTCAACTGCAACCATTTTGATGTCAATATTTAGACAACGTGACACTGAAGTGTAAAGAATTTTCCAAGAGTCAGGTCTCCAACAAGTAATTCATTGACTTCCCATTAATACTATATAACATTGTCAGTATTGCCTGTGAATATAGTGGAATTTTCTTGATGTTTTCTCAAGGGAAGTATTTTGGCTTTCCAATATCCAGTCTATACTAACCTTCATTGTATATGATGTTACATTGTTATGCTTATTATCTACTGTCATTCTCCAATCTGGATGTTATACATTTAGTTAGGTGAAGCGGTCAGTAAAATCTGTGAAAAAACAAGCAAAAAGTATTTTAAACAATTATAGGTTGGTTAGTTTTTAGTGGTGACCTTTCAGCTGCAGCATCTCCTCCACCTCCAGATGGAATTCCTCTCATCAGACTTCTGCCACCCACATCAACTCCTCCTCTCCTCACAGAAGGCCCCTTTATCTTTGCAGGCTGTACACCACACTTTCTGAGAATCATGTCCTAATTGCTACTGGGCAGAGAAGAAGAATAGCTGCCAGGGCAGGACTGTCCTTTAGGACTAAATCCACAGCTACTTGAAGTCAGTGGAAAGTCTCCTTTTGACTCCAGTGGATCAGGCCTCCAGATTTGTAATCTGTGCAGTAGGAGGACTGTCCTTGGATGTGAGCACAAAGACAGATAATGAAGCAGTGTCACCACTGTTTTAGATCAAGGGGCTGTAATAGCACTCCGGCCCTTTCCTCATGTACTAGGAATGGGGAGCCTCTTTGGCTATATATACATTGCAGAAATAACTGCAGCATTTAAACAAATCTAATGTTAGAGATGTCTGAATAAATAAAAAATATCTTTTATTAAATTAATATTTCTATTAGCTCAAATGGACACTGTTCTTTTAAAGACTGTCCAATTTTAGTTCTTGTGGTCCACTCTGATAATCGTTCACATGTTCTATCACAAAACTTGTAAAATATTTATTTAAATCCACTAACCTTTTCTGTGCAATACAGTTCAGAATCAAAATGACAGGATTCAGAAAACTAAAGCAATTGCAGTCAGGAATAGGGGTGTTCGTATGGAAGCCTCATTGCATTTGACCAGCATGTGGACATATGACACAAAGAAACACTAGAAAGAATAGCACAGAAAATAGACAAAGGAAGGTTGAAGGTAATGTGCTATAGATTTCAGGCAACAACAGACTGTTGTTACAAAGATATGAAAGGCCAGTATACATAATTTATAGTTTATTTCTCAGATGATTTGTTCTATTTCCTTTTTTCCTCTTTTTTTTTTTTTTTTTCTTCTTCTTCTTCTTTTATTTACAGGCAGTCCCCGAGTTACGCGGATCTGACTTATGTCGGATCCGCACTTACGAACGGGGCTTTCTCGCCCTGGAGCTCGCAGGCAGCGGGACCGCCCAGAGTGCAGCGGTCCCGCCACCTCGACCTCCGGGGTGAGAAAAGCTGCTCTGGGTGCCCCTGGTCTGCTGGGGACCGTCTCCAGCAGACCAGGGACACCTGGAGCAAAGCTGGGGGGGCTGAGGGGTCCCGCGCCTCTGAGGCTTTGCTCCCGGTGTCCCTGGTCTGCTGGAGATGGTCCCCAGCAGACCAGGGACGCGGGGAGCAAAGCCGCAGCTGCGGCGGGTCCCCGCGCCTCTGAGGCTTTGCCAGAGGAAAGCCTCAGAGGCGTGGCACCCTGCCGCCGCTGCGGCTTTGCTCCCCGTGTCCCTGGTCTGCTAGTGGGCCCCCCCCCCCAGCAGACCAGGCTTTTGTTGTGGACCTTGGGGTAGAGCAGCTAGGGTGCTGCCGGGTTGGTCCTGCAGGGACCTACTTGGCAGCCCAGCTGTTCTGTCGCTGTTGAAACTGATCAGTGGCTGATTCCAGGAAGCTGGGGGCAGAGCAATTCTGCCTCCAGCTTCCTGTAGTCAGCCCATGGTCAGTTTCAGCAGCAGCGGCTGAATCTGGAGCCAGTTCCGACTTACATACAAATTCAACTTAAGAACAAACCTATAGTCCCTATCTTGTACGTAACCCGGGGACTGCCTGTATATACATGCATGCCAAGAAAAATGGGTCTGCATGCCAAAGGCAACCTATGCCAAGGGTTCATTGATACTACTGTAAACAGTAGTTTGTTAAATAGTCACTGGAAAAATGGCGATGGGTTTGCTGTATAGATATACACTCTCTGTTATTTTGAAATAATTCTGCAGTGTAGACATGCTCTAAGTGTAACAATCCGTTCTCACCCCCACCCTCCAGAACAGCAAAAAGGATTGTATTCTTATTTTCTCACATTGACTTCTACTTCTTCTGTTTCTGGAGGCAGCACAGGCAAGAAATCACTTGAAACACAGAGAGCTGAAGTAGTTGCAAGCTTCCCATTTATTGCTTCACACAGAACTAACCAAAACCAGACATAACGGGTTGGGCTGACCCCTATTGATCTAACTCAGTTACTACAACAACACAAGATCTATATCTGACAACCCAATACACAAAAGGATGGAAGATTTGTGAGGCTGGAACTGGCTCTCTTTATGGGTAAGTGAACGGCTTCACACAATGGATATCAGATTGCAGTGGCATGCTCAAGAGACAGATCTTAAGAGTCACTATGGATAGTTCTCTGAAAACATCCACTCAATGTGCAGTGGCAGTCAAAAAAGCAAACAATGTTAGGAATCCTTTAAAAAGAGATAGAGAATAAGACCGAGAATATCTTATTGCCTCTATATAAATACATGGTACACCCACATCTTGAATACTGCATACAGATGTGGTCACCTCATCTCAAAAAAGATATATCGGCACTAGAAAAGGGCAAAAAAAATGTTTAGGGATTAGGAACAAGTACTATATAAAGAGATTAAAAAGACTAGGAATTTTCAGTTTATAAAAGAGGAGACTATGGGGGGGTACAATAGAGGTCTATAAAATCATAACTGGTATGGAAAAAGTGAATAAGGAAAAGTTATTTACTTGTTACCAAAACATAAGAACTAGGGATCACCAAATTAAATTAATAGGTAGCAAGTTTAAAACAAACAAAGGGACGTTTTTCTTCCTGCAGCGCACAGTCAACTTGTTGAACATCTTGCCAGAGGATGTTATGAAGACCAGGATGTTAACAGGGTTCAAAAAAGAATTAGATACGTTCATGGAGGTTAAGTCCATCAATGGCTATTAGTCAGGGTGGGTAGGAATGGTGTCCCTAGGCTCTGTCAGAAGCTGGAAATGGTTGATGCCAAGATGCCCCATAGGGAGTGAACAAAACAGGTAATCATCATGAGAGGAGAGGGATCATGTGAGGATTACCTGTTGTGTTCACTCCCTCTGGGGCATCTGGCATTTGCCACTGTTGGAAGATAGGATATTGGGCTAGAAGAGCTTTTGGTCTGACCCAGTATGGCAGTTCCATCTACTCTAGGTATCAAAATAACTAGAAGATTTACTTGATGTTGCTCAGATCCTTAACAAACTGTGCACTATCCCCTTGCTGCTTGCTCTATCAGAACTATAAAAGTTCTAGGTAATCTGGATTACTGGTTCTACCTTTGGCCAAACTATGTTGAATAGCTGTATTTCTTATGCTTTCCCATCTAAATTAAATAAAATTGTTTTACATTCTGAGTATAAAACAATGATTTCCTTCGCAGTCCAAGCTGTTTTTTCTAATATGATGTCACAATAGTTTCTTTGGGTAATAATTTGAAGTATCAATAATCATCTTTATTTCATCAAATGGTTGATTAGTTAATTTTTCAACAACCTGGCATCTGCTGCCATTGCAGTTTGAATTATATTCTGGCATGTCCACTTATTCATATATTTCACTATAACATGGTGACGTAAGTTTTTGAGAATATACCAGCTGTTCTTTTTTTTTTAATTTTTTTTTTGCTTGCATGCTGTAATCTAAATTGGAAATGCGCACTAGTTTTTATATATCCATTATGTTTTCTGTAACAAACAGCTGGACGGATAAGGTGTAATTCTTTCATGGGTAGAGCTGCAGGATTATAAGATAAAAAATAAAATAGAAGAAAAACAAATCAGACTTATCACCATTGCTGGTTAAACACATTTTGCAGCTAAGAACCCTATAGTGATTTTCATTAGATTCTCAGTCCTGTTATCTGCTGCCCTATAGATATTATCATATAGTATAGTAGTTGTTATGAATATCACATTAATGGTTATTACTTGTAGATAGCAAATAGACATCTTATTAGTTAGTAACTTCCAGTGGGTGAGCAGCAACTATGGCGATCTTTAACTTGCTGTCCACAAAAATCTTGACATTCTTGAATAAATATAAATCAGTCAATTTTCTGTAAAATGGAAAAAATTGTCTGCTCTACTGTCCATTCAGGTCATGAACCATAACAAAATAGCATTATCCATGTCAATGTCAATGACACAGATTTCTTCCTGCCTGTCATATGTGTTTCCCTATTGCTCAAGGTAGCAGGTCCAGTATTATAAATCTCACTGTAAAATTCTCACATTCGGATTAACTTCCTATGTGTAAAATTGTGCTACTTATTGCATTTGTCAAGTATGCTTTTTCAGCAGTTGAGGCAGCTTACTAGAGGTTCATTTAGATACTACAGTAATGGCCTGCCTATATTACATGTATGGGCAGATGGAATATTTATCATATACATACAGGGTTGTAAATAATGCCTGGAAACTAGAGGTGTTCTGGTGTTGGTGGCCAGAGAACAATATAATCAGAACAAAATCATGCAGCTATGTATGTAGGTAGCATTATCATAAATGTTACTGATGTATTGGCCATTGCGCCTCAGAAGACCTGCTTTTGTTTGTGGACATTGGAGCAATTGTTGTACTTATGACTGTGAACTTTGCAGATAACGTCTCTGATTTCTCCTCATTGGTTCTATGCTCTAGAAAATGAGCCAAGAATTGTTAATGGATTTTCAGCCTTTACTGTTTATGTTGGCCAAGGAAATGGGCAACACACCTTAATTGATACAATGCCTGACTCTGTGTTAAGAACGTATTTTATGGTCTGGGATCTGATGGTGATGGATGGGGGAAATCAGTTATGGAGATGGGATAAGTAGTGTGCGAAACTGGGCACTGACATCAATATATCAATTCCATCTCCTGTGACAAATACAACTCTGAGACTTCAGTTACAAATATATCCTTGTGGCAGGACCCACAGAAAAGCTGAAAGTGAGTCACATGAGAAAACATTGCTTTGATGCACATTCCATCTAATAGCCATCCTAACAAACTCTTGGGCCAAACTGACATTGAGTTATGGGCTGCATTAAAAAGGGAGCTATTTACCC
The DNA here is from genome assembly GCF_052426305.1 of Pelodiscus sinensis. NCBI lineage: Eukaryota > Metazoa > Chordata > Testudines > Trionychidae > Pelodiscus > Pelodiscus sinensis. Next base: position 156,120,450 of record NC_143053.1, read on the forward strand.
ATCCCTAAATTCAGGGGCATCTTCAACTATTTTTGTTCAAAAGAAAGATAAATACAACTTAAGATGTTAGATGTCTAATGTTACAAAAAAAGATGAACAGCAGTTCAACAAACTAATGATATTTTGGACCATTCTGAAGTTGGCCAGAGGATATTGGCAGCTACTGTTAAAAAAAAAAAAATGCAAACCTAAAGCCTTATTAACTGGACCACATCATTATGAGTTAATTGTTGTGCCTGTGACCTGTTGATACTTTTCAGATATTAATGACTAAGTTGTGAGTTGTATGATGTCTGAAGCAGATTTCCAGCTATTTAGATTATGTAATTGAGTATGTTTCCATGTGGAGGAAGCACCTGTGTAATTTACAAGTGGTGTGGTACTGAATCCATTTGGCTAGGTCTTAGAACAAGAATGAATTTGTGAAATTTTGCCTCTATACATATGCTGTATTTTTGAACAATTAAGTTTCTGCTTTAGGGGGAAACAATTTTAATAGCAGTACAGGAGGATTGTTATGCTTTGCAGAACCTCTGTGAATACATTTGCTCAAGCTGTGTGTGTAGGAGAATGGAAGAGTTATTTTATTTAAAATACATGCAAATTTGCAGGCACAAAAGGGATTTGTATAGAATTGATTTTAGAAACAAACAAAAATAGATTGCCTAGTTACCTACACAAAACTAATCCTCAAACATTGCCATTTCAGGAAAGTGTTCACAAATTCAGTACAGGTATTATGGAGAAAGGATATTGCAAGTTATAGACATTTTTAACTACAACGCCTGATGCACTCAAAGCAACAGTCATCAGACATTTGAAAGCTTTATTGTAGCATTCTTCTGTTTAAAGGCTATAGGCCAGGTTCTCAGCTGATGTAAATCAGTGTATCAATAGAGCTGTATCTGGTTCCATCAGCTGAAGGTATGGCCCTAGGTCTCTTGGCTTTATATAGCAAATTAATTTGCAAATTGAAAGAATGGCTCTTATGCCTGATCAAAGCTTTCTGAACTAGTGAAAATGCAGATTAATCAAGTCAGGGTCTTCTACAATTCTCTGCTTTTCCTAAATTAAATTGCTGCTAGCTGATTTTTATAATCCCTGTCAAGGTAGAGATTGGAAATGATAAAGCCAGGAATGTGGTGGTTTTTTTTTATCTTCAGTGTCACATAGTGAATGAAAAACTGCAACAATGTTAGAGCCAATCTGCACTAGAGACAAGAAACCAAGAGGAAGATGAGGCTGCACTGTTTCTCTGCACTGCTTTTCTTTACTACTTGCAACTGATATCCCAAGGTTGAAACCTGGTTGCCGCCTTAACCTTCTTTTAGTATTTCTGCACCTTAGATGAATGCTACCCCAATCTCTGAAGTCAGGTCAAATGCCTTGAATACTCAAATTGTATTTACAGATACATTTATTATGGCAACAGTCCTGTAAGACAGACAAATTATTAATAATTGTTTCCTATAGGTGTTCATATCCACATCTCATAACTCAACATTAGTTTTGGCCAATTACATTATGCAACTCTTGTGGGGATTGCAGAATACCAAGTAGTAGAGAGCTCCCAGAGCTCTGAAGTTAGCAGCAACATGATCCCTGAAGAATTTGAACTTGATGCTCTGACTGAAGTTAATGAATTCATTTAGCACTTCACAGAACTTGGCTCCATGGAGGAGGTGTGGGGACTGGGAGGAAGGTTGGGTGCAGAAGGAAACTTGGGATAACGGATTGGGGTATAGGAGGTGGGGTAGGATTTGGGAGGTAATTTGCATGGAGGAGGAGTTTGTGACCTGGAGGAGGGGATGAAGGGTCTAGGAGGAAGTTGTGACCTGAAGGATAGGTGTGGGATGGAGTGCAGGGATTTGGGTTGGGATTGGAGGTAAAGAATTGAGGTGCAAGGTGTGGGAGGGATTATGGGTGCAGGTGCAGGGGTGCAGAGGGCTTGAGTTACATTGGGTAGTAGTGCAGAAGGGGACAGAGGGCACTGGCTGCAGGGGCCATGTGTAACTGACTCTGAACACTGTGAGCCCAGAGGAGGTAAGAGTACTTCACTCACTGCCTGCCAATGGGAGCTGCAAAAATGGTAAACCAGCCAATGGGAGCTGAAAAATTTTACTGGAGGTGGGGGCAGCATGAGAAGCTTCCCCTTTATCTCTGGGCTCGCAGCATAGAGTGGAGGTGGGCAGACAGGGAGCCTGATGGAGGATCCTGCAGGCCAAATCTGGTGACTTGGCAGGTGGATATGGCCCACAGGCTGTATTTTGGCCACCCTGTCATACCAGCTATTTAACAACCACCTCTGTAACAGAAATCTGCTCTGTTCCTCCTCCGTTGCCATTAGGTCCCTTGGGGATAATTCACTGGGGTAAGTAAGTGCAGTTCTAGGCTATTCTAACTCATTTAAGGACCATGATTGTGAAGAAACAGGGATCTGAAACCATTCATACTCCTGGCTTGTAGGAGCATCAGATGCAAGAGAAACTTGAGCCCAATATCCTGCATAAACACTGCTTCTCTGTACTATTCTATTAAGAGTCTTAAATTGCTGTCATCATTGTGGCATCTGAGCATCTTACCGTATTTCATTGTGACATGACAAATCATTGTGAGGTTTTCTTTTCCCCCCCTCTCTTGCTTTCCCTGGTGAGAAGAATTGTGTGTTCAGTGTAGTGTTTGGATTTGGGAGCTGTGTTAACTGTACCCCCTGCTCTGTGTTTGTATTAGAGAAGAGCTGTCAAAGAAGTACACCTCACACCTGAAATGGAAAGTGGTGACATTTCTCATGGCTCTTTGGTAGGGTTGCCAGTTTTGATTGGATGTATACCTGGAGATTTCATCACATGACAGAATCTTTAATAAAAGATTAATCTTTAAGTACAGACTCCAAACCAATCCGGGAGGGTTGATAACTCTACTCTTTGGGCTGGTTGAAGTTTGTTCCTGTTTTGGAGCAGACCCTTTGGAAGTTCTGTCTTCTGCTGAGTGGTGTTTACTCTTAGGCTACGTCTACACTGGCCCCTTTTCCGGAAAAAAAGCCGGAAAAGAGCATCTAGACTGGCCCCGATCCTCCGGAAAAAGCGCCCTTTTCCGGAGGCTCTTATTCCTACTAGGCTTTTTAAAAGCCGGAAAAAAGCGGCGGACATTTTTATTTAAATGCCGCGGGGGATATTTAAATCCCCCGCGGATTTCCCTACGACGACTCATGAAATTTACATGCCCCTTCCGGAAAAGGGGCCAGTGTAGACGTAGCCTTATGGTAAAAAATGCCATTATACATGGGGCATGGAATTGTCCATAGATTTCTCCTCAGAACTTCATTTTTTGAGGAGTACAGGATCTTTTGAATCTACCGTCTACACTGCTGGGTTTTTTTCTTTTTTTTTTCAAAAAAGCCCCATTTAAAAAAAAAAAAAGAAAGTGGTGGTTTTTGCAAATGAAGTTTGGGAAATTCAAATCCTGCTTCATTTGCAATATTGATGGGCCTAATTTACATCCATTTCTCGAAAAAGGTATGTAGTCTAGACACACCCCAAGTGATCACAGGCCTAGGCCAGTAAGTACCTGGAGAATAAGAAAAGAGATCTTGGACTTCAATCTGTTTTATAGGAACCCAGCATAGAAAGCAGAAGTTCTCATTTGTTTGCTGATGGTAGTCCATGTTGTAGAGGAGACATACTGCAGCATTTCATGAGAGTTGGACTTACGTAAGGGCTGATGGCCTTACACAGATATATTACATTGCTGTAGTTTAGATGGGTGGTAATAAAAGCTTGTACAACTGAGTACATGTCATTGTCTGCCCAAATAGGACAGAGTCTCCTAGTCAACTGGAGTTGGTGGCAGGCATTTCATGTGGATTCTGCTACATGAGAATTTAGCGACATCAAAGAATCCATGAGAACCCCTAAACTACAGAGATATTTATTCTAGAAAAATGTATTTCAGTACAGCTATTCCTATTTACACTAACTGAGAACCTAGTCCATAATATCTGCCATTGTCAAGCAGAAGTTTATTTAATTTAAAGAAGAAGCTTCATGTTTTCTTATATTGTAAAGAAACTTAAGTTCAGAGTTATTTATCATTGTCAGTAATGGGGTGTAATTTCAACAGCTGAGCAGAGGCACAATATGAAACTCCAATTAAAGACAGAAATTTGTTACAATAAACAGGGCACACTGTGTGTAATTTGCCTTTCTCATGAATTACAAGTAGTACATTAAAGTCAACAACACTGCGATGAGAACAAATATCAAATTGCTGGGACTTAGATGGCAGTGTTAGCTCAGATTACATTCCTTCTGGTGTTTTTTTTCCTGTTGATTTGTGCTATACATTACTTTCCTTTGCAGACATAGGAACTTCTAGAAATATTCTGATTCATTAATGATCTGTGAAGACTATGTGCATATTTAAAGGGGATTGATGCAGTTCAAGAAACCAAAGGGACTGTAAATCGATGTAACTCAGAGCTTCTTCCATCTCCCCAACATGTAAATTAAGTTTATTTAGAATCTCTCTAGAGAGTCCTTTAAAGTCCCTGCTTACACTGACTCATTTGTCAGTATACAAGTAGTACCCTACCATACATGCTGTTTCAAAAGTCTAGCTATTTTTCTGAGTTCTAGGGGCTGTAATTTGGTATAACTCACACTCTAAGAAATCTGATGAAGGGAGAGTAGATGTTACACCAGATTAGACCTCCCCCCATACAAGTAGGTAGGTACAAATAGATCTGAGGCTGTCGGAGTAAAAACTACTCTTAAGGGGTGTAGTCTACACTAGAGGCTACGTCTACACTACAATAATCTATCAGAAACAGGTTTGCAAATTGTACTCTGCAATTTGCGTACCTCTTTCTGATAGTTTTTTCAGAAGAGGCTTTTCCGAAATTTGGGCCAAATTTCATCAACACTGGGCCAAATTTCAGAAAAGCCTCCTCTTTCGGAAGAGCCCTTCTTCCTCGTGGAAGGAGGAAGACAGGGCTTCCGAAAGAGTGCGTCTGCTCTTCCACAAAAAAAAGTGGGGGAGCAGATGCGTTCCCTGGATCCGGCGGAGTTTTTCCGGGATACCTCCAGAAAACTCCCCTAGTATAGACATAGCCTCTAGAAGTGCTACATCAGTGAACGAACACTGATACAACTGTGCCACTGTAACTTGTCTGGTGAAGACAATCTATGCACAGGCAAGCTACCAGACTTGCCAGGTCCCTTGGACAGAAGGGGTGGGGCTGAGGCAGCTTGCCCTCAGTGCCACCCAGACAGATCCCCCTCCACTTCAGTGCTGTCCAGCGCACTCCACCCAGGGCTCTGAAGTTTGCTGCATAGGGCTCCAGCTACAATTTAAAGAACCTGGGGCTTTGGGCGCCGTTACTGCTTTATTAGCAGCAGTGGCAGACAAGAGCCCCTGGCTCCTTTGAATCTGCAGGCCCTGTAGCAGTTGTTCCCTTCACTCCCTCATCTATCACAATTGGAAAGAGCTCTCCTATTCACACAATAAATCCTCCTCCACTAAAGGAGATGCCTTTCCTGTTGATACAATGGTGTACAAAAGTGTTTAGGCTGGTGTATCTTATGTTGCTCTGTGATATGGCTTATTCATGCCCCTGAGTCTCAAAATTTATACCTAAGTAAGTGGTAGTTTAATGAATGCAAAATAATCTGAATGTGTCTACTTTACATCGTCTCTGATTTGACCTAAAATCTAGATGACTGCAAAACTGTTTTTCTGAGCTCATATGACTTGATTGAATAAATATATTTTAACATAGCTTGTGAAAAGTAACTGATAAAGAAAAATGGATATCAATTAAATTGACTTAAAATAGAATGTTTACAGATGTTAAAATATCCCGTTTACATTGCTTTGCAGGTGCACACAATGCTTGCTGAATCAGCCCACTGCTCTATCGTGGTATAAGCAATGGTGCCATATTTAAATTACCGTATATATTCATTTATAAGCCAACTTTTTTGGAAAAAAATCCTGCTGCAAACAGTGGGGGTCAGCTTATAAATGGGTCAGTATAAACAGTGAATGGCAATGACTGGGAACTGAAGTTGTTCCTTGGCCTGTGCTGCTTCTTCAGCTTCCACCCCCTCTATTTCCTGCCCATCCACCGAGGATATGGCGAGGGAGCTCTTGTGGCTGAAGGCAGATCCTGCCCCAGCACTTCGCATTTGGGTGGGCATGGAGCCCTTGGGGAGAAAAAACAAAAGGAAAAGAAAACTAATGATTGGACCCACCTCAGGACTGGGACTTTCCACCAGGCAATTCTTGATTGGGGCTTTATTGTTTGTGTCCAACTGCACTGCCATTTATGCTCCAGCCCTTTCCCCCTCCCAGTCCTGTAGTAGCCTGATCATTACTTCTCCTTTCCTTTTTTTTTCCTCCCCCACGGTTCTGTGCCCTGCCAAGGGTGGAGTATTGGGGCAGGAGCTCCCTTGTGCCATGAGAGCCCTTCCTGTATCCTTCATGGAAGAGCAGCAGATGGAGGGGGTGAGAGCTGAGGAGGCGTGCAGGACCAGGGATGTGCAGGCAGCCATTTCCCACTGCTCCCCTTGACCTGAAACTGTGAACGGCAGTGACTGGGTGCTGACAGACTCGGAGTCTGTAGATGTTCCATGTGGATAAAACATTCCAGTGCACCAGTGTTTTGTCCTGCTTGGCTGGGAAGTGACCCTGGGAAGTGCTGCAGACTCTGCTGTACTTTGCTGACACATTTGTTTGCTTGCAGGACATGGAGTCTCCCAGGTCCCATTGGCTGTGAACAGAGAACAGCAGCCAATGGGAGTTGAGAAGCTCAGTGTCCTGAGGTCTGCATGTCCCTCAGCCAATCCTGAAGCTGACAAGCTGCAACTGTACTCTGGAGTTGGCTTATAACTGGGTCAGTGACTCTACCATTTCTTTCTCTGTAAGTTTGGTGGGTTGGTTTATGAATGAATGGGCTTATATTTGAGTATTTATGGTAGCTTGTGCCATGGAAGGATGTCAGACTGCATTACATCCAATCCATAATGATATGATTTAACTATTAGAAATACTATCTTCCAAAACTGATACTGTTCTAGACACGATGTCAGTAAACAAACTACAATTCCAAAGTGGATAGCTATAAGTATATACCTTTCTGGGTGTGGCCTATTTGATGAATGAGCCACCATCTTCTTAGAGATTCCAACTGGATATTCAAGCTCTGTAGGTAAAGAAATAACACCTCCAAACTTCTATTAAAGGAAAAAAAAGAGAGTAGCAGGTACACTGGGTAGGAGATCCCAGGAGAATATGGCGCCAATTTCTCAGAGACATTTATTTGCATCATGTGGGTACAAGTTACTTGCCTCAGTTTTCTGGATATATGTCACTTAGGATATGTCTAGACTGCAAGAGATCTTCTGAAAAAACTTCTTAAAGAGAGCTTCCACACTGCCAAAGCACATTGAAAAAGCAATCTGTTTTTTTTTTCGGAAGATAGCATCCACACTGAATGGAGACTAGCTCACATTTAAGCTGTGATTACCATGAACGGAGTGGCCACCAGGGCACCTGTGCTTTTTCCTCTTTCTTCATCTTTTGAAAAAACTCCTCTTCTGCATCCACACATGCCTTTTTCTGAAAGAGCTTTTTGGAAAAGGCATTCTTTCTCGTAGAATGAGGTTTACCAGTGTTGGAAACCCCCCTGCATTCTTTCGATTTTTCTTTTGAAAGAACGCAATAGCAGTGTGGAGTAAAGTTTTTTTGGAAAGACAGCTATTTTTCTGAACAAACCCTGCAGTCTAGATGCACCCTTACACATATAAGTCTGTCAGCATCCAGGATGATGAAGTAGGGAGGTATTGATTAATTGACACACAAGTATGTCCTTTTTAAATAAAAAGTATTTTTATCTACAAAGATAACATCTCATTACAGACAACTCTAGTAATAGTCTAGATATGTCCTTTGGATGATAATACAAGTTTCTTTTGTATTAAACTGCAAGATCTTATTAATCTGGCTACCTATTTTAAGTTAACTAGAAAGTTGTCCAAACGATCCTCCGGATATGGTACCACACAGAGACTCCTCTGCAGGTTATTAAAAAAGAAGACTGTCATTTCAAAACATACACATAATTAGAAGTGTGAGGAGCCTTGCAATATTAAAAAAAGTCTGACAGACAAATTGCTTCCTGTTTCTATTTACTTCATTGCTTTTTCTGTATGGCATAAAGCCTGGTTCCAGTAGAGATATTCAATAAAATAGAGGCTTATTCATGGTTCCGAAATGGAGATCAATTCCCATTGCTATTAGCCATACAATTTCTGTATTCTCTGGTTAAACAGAGCTATTCTTGGAAATGCAGTATTCTATTGTTAAATAACAGTACCAACAGAGAGAGAAGAATAGTTTAAATATAATAGCACACAGACCACCCTGACAATAGATGAGAAACTTTTCAGGTGACCATAAAAGGACATTATAATTTCTTATAGAAACAGCAGAAGGAACAAAAAGAGAATTCCAGGAACTGAAAAAAAGGTAATACTTGAAAGAAAGAAAATCTAAGAGAGATCAAAATACAAAATTGCTAACAATAAAAAACAGCTTTGCATTAATAGGTAACTGATAATTGAGAAGAAATAGTTTGTGTGTTTAAAACAAAGACGCTATGAACGGGATAAAAAAAAAGAACACATTTGCATAACTAGACTGGAAGATCTATAACTTTATTCCTAAATCAGAACTGGGAAGTGTCCAGAAAACAACAGATTTACATATAAAATAGATACATAAACACAATATGTTTGCAATATTTTTTTTAAAAAGCCATCCAGTCTTACTTACCAACTCCACAAAATAGGTTCCTAAGACTGAAAGAGATGCTTGTCCTTGATATGTTTGTTATAATTTCGTTGATATGGAAGAATTAAAGGACTGTTTAGAAAAGTAAATGACTGAGATTAAATCACAGCCTTTCAAGATAATACATTCCTGAGACCTGGTAGCATCTCAGTAAATTTAAATAATGATATACTTACACCATCACCAATGCCACCACCCCCCACACAAGAGACTTTGGCAGTTTCTGATAACAGATTTCAGGGAGTCATACATGTAATCTTTCTGCATCATCTAACCTCTAAACCTGTTAACACAGGCACATTTGAGACCTTTGCTTGGCTAAGCGGTCCCACTTTACATTAGTGGTGCTACTCCTGTGAGAAAAGTTATTCAGACAACTAAGTGTTTACCTGATTTTATTCCCTTATTCAGGTTTAGTTTCCATTAGCCTCTGGTTTGTGGTATCTTGAAGTTTTTGCATATGGAGTCAAGGTGGGATGGTTGTGATCTGGCAATCTTCATTTGCAGTACAAAACAAAATACACCACTGAACTACAAAACACATTGCAAAACAGATCAATGCCATAGGCCCATTTCTATTCTTAATCGTATAGTTGTTAAGAGTAATTGCATTGAAGGCACCCATTTTTTATACCACTGTAAAACCAGGGTATATGAGATTCTGTATTACCAGGATACTTGCATTTTCATGTAATGGTATTTTGCTTAGGGGAGGCAAAGCATGACTAAATGTGGACAGGAGCTATAACACTTAGGCTTGGGCTACAGTAGGAAGTTATTTCATAATAAGGCCCTCTTATTTTGAAATAAAAAGTACCCTTATTTTGAAATAACAAACAGAGCGTCTACACCACAAAGCCCATTATTTTGAAATAAGGGGCTGGTTATTTCAAAATAACGCCTGCTTTCCTTGGAGAATAAGTTATGTTGTGATTCATTTCAAATTTAGTTATTTTGAAATATTTTCCTACTGTAGACAAGCCCTTAATTATTTAAGTAATAGCAGAATCTCTGGTCGTATAATATTTGTAGGTCTATTGTTGCATTTGATTAAACTTTTTATCCAGATTGTTTAAAGCATTTTCTACACAATTATATTTATTATTCATTTATTTGAGAGGCAAGAACAACAAGTTTCCTTTACATTCAGTACTGCTGTAAACAGGGACTGAGATAAATGCATTGATGAGAACAAGGCCACCCTATTGTCAACAGGAGAACAGAAGAGGCTAAGAGACTTTATCTTTACACGTTGGTATTTCAGGAGCACTGACATGGGTATTTCATCCAACATCTACTTTTACAGAGCCTTTTGAATAAAAAGGAACAATTAAATAAATGTTAAAGAATTCCAGTGAGCCCTCCAATGTACATAGCTTCTGCCCTGCTTTTCAACAAAGATTTGCTGCTTCTCTGCTTCTTTTAAATTATTAATTTAATAGTAAAATGTTTGGGTATATATACATTTCAGGATTATATTATACTTGTGGAAGGTAAAAGCTGAGGTCATGCTACATGTTGTCTGCCTTTGAAAATTCATGTAAGCACTGATGTGTGTTTAAAAGAAATAGAATTGGAACAAAAAAAGCATTGTGGAAATAATGGTTTCCATATTTTAAACATTAGACCTCTAGGGTGTGTCTAGACTACACCTCACTGATGACAGAGATGTAGAGTAGGCACGTTGAAATTACTAATGAAGCCAGGATTTAAATATCCCGTTTAACATGACCACCGTTTTTTTTTCAAAACCGAGTTTTTTTCGGAAAAAAAAGGCAGTATAGATGCAGATCTGTCGGAAAAAAAACTTTATTTGACCGATCCTGTAAACCTAATTTTTTTTTAGGAATACAGGATCTGTCGAAAAAGGCTTTATTTTCGACAGATCAGTATCTAGACTGCTGTGTTTTTTTTTTTTTTTTTTTTTTAACAAAACTTTGTTTAGGGAAAAAAAAAAAGGCAGCTATGTTTGTTAATGAGGTGTGGAATATTTAAATCCCGGCTCCATTATCAATTTCAACGTGCTTGATTTGCATCCCTCTGTTGGCAGGACATTATATATAAGCATCTTCATTTCAGTGCTATTCAATACTCTTCTTTTATACCAAGGGGCTAGTCACAGTTTCAGTGGAGCTGTGGATAATTTGTAATCTGTTTAATCTTTACTCTGAACTTCTTCACATTAGTGATTCTTGTTAAAGCAATTAAAATACGCTGTCTCTGATCAATAGTATTTATCAAAATAGGCATACGTACCCTTCTCCATGGTTACTAATTTGTGTACCAACATGCCTTAATTTTGTCTAATTTTTACTAATCTATATCTAGAACTGGTACATATTGTAGGGGAAACTCTAGCCAAACATTTCTCCAGAGCTCAGTTTTATTCTCCCACACCTCACTTCCCTCAGTCCTTTATTCTCAAGCTGAAGTGTCTGCTGAGAGAAGCCGCTCCGCATCTCCCTGGTCTGCTGGAGGGGGTGCTAGCTTCGTGTCTTCCTGGTCTGCTGGGGGGAAGCAGCTAGTGCGGGGTTACCTCACCCCGTTTGTAAGTAGGGATCCGATGTAAGTCGGATCCATGTAACCCGGGGACTGCCTGTACTGTAATATAAGTCTGAAATATAACTGTAAGATTCCTTAAATTCTGAAGTCTTTTTCCAGGTTCCTGGGGATCTGGAGTGTAGACTACAGGCCTATACAAAGGGTGCTTAAGTCAATGTGAATACTTCCATTGTCTTCATTAGGTATGGGAACATGATCTAATACATCCCATTGGTGATCCATTGAAACATATTTGGAAAAAAAAAACCCATAAAGTTTCTGCAGCACTGTTGTGAAACTCAAGGCTGATTTACAAGAGAAAATTGAGTCAACTCAGCTTCATAATGAAAAATCCACACCCCTGAGAACAGTAGTTAAGACTGCCTAAGTGCCTATGTAGTGCTAGGTCAACAGAAGTATTCTTCCATCAATGTAACTACCAGCACTTGGGCAGTTAGATTACCTAAGCTGATGAGAGAATGCTACTCATTGGCCAAAATAGGGTCTACAGTGGAGCACTAAAGTGGTCAAGCCACAGATACTTCAGCAATTCATGGAAAGAGATCAGAGCAGCCAAGATTCAAACCACAGAAGACTTAAGAAATCAACATTAAAAAATAGCCAAACATTCCTTATGTAACTGGCATAGTTCTCATTGATTTGACTTGCAGCAAGCTAAATTTGATGCTTGGAGTTTCAGAATTGCATCCTAGACTTACCTGGTGCAGATTTAGAATAACAGTTATATCTTTTCCCACGGGTATCATTGCTAAACACTGTAAGTGGACCTCTGGGTCCCGTATCAGAGTAAGTTTTCATATCATGTTCTGTGTTAGACTGCTGTGATACATTATACTAATTTAATCCGTAGATCATGGAGGCATGGGTTACAGTGGTAGGATCAGTATCAGAGAAGGTTGGAAGCTTAAAGCCAAAAACAAAAGGGAAACACATGGGGCTACCATTGCAACCTGAAGAGATGGAAAAGGCTGCTGGTAGAAGCACCATTAAATTGCAGGACTTCATTCAGTTCAGCAATAGAAGTGAATTTCACTCTTTAGGTGCTTCTACTCTCTTTCAAAATCCTATAACTTTTGTCTACAATGGAATTTAGGCAACTCATTCTTATCTAAGACCATGTCTCAGATAATACACTCCAAGAAAAAAACATCACTAAGTAATCAAAAATAATATTGTAATAATAAGCCTATCCTAATGATAAGCTTGCAGGTCAAATATCTCTTTACCAGTGGTCATTTAGAAATGTAGTCAGGAACAGGAAGAACAAAGAAGTTTACAGCACAGAAAAGTTTCTAAAATGTACATCCTGATGATTTTCTTTGATTTTTCTGTGAGGGGTTCTTGTGTTTCCCCCTGACATGTAGAAAAACTTCTATGTATTATACACATTTTTCTAGTCTGAAGTATTGACAATTCTGTGCAATAAAAAAGGAGTCAATGGCCAGAAAACAATGACAGTTATAAAAAATGGCATGTTTCCATTTGTATTCTGTTTTCTGAGTTTTTAGCTTCAACTTCTGTCACATTTTTAAGCTTTTCATACAATGATGAGTATTAGTAACGTATTTTTTAAAAAATGTTGAGAGTTTCGTGCAATCACATGAATCTGGGAGGTAAAGCTCAGAAGCAAACACCAAAAATCATAAATGAAGACTGATATCATAAGAAGCTGATGACATTATAAGTACCGACTCCACGAGTGCTCTGGGACTGGAGTATCTACAAGAAAAAAAATAGTGTGTGCTAAACACCCACTGGCAGCCAACTTCCCAACTTTACCTTCCTTCCTCCTATGTCTCTGCTGGTGGACCTGCTTGTGGACCCAATGACCAACTCCTTCCCTACCCTCCCAGCACTTCCTTCCCTGCAAAAAGATCATTTGCAGCACTCCGGCAGCTCCAAGACGGAGGAGGAGGAACTGGATGCACTTGGGGTTGGAGGTAGGGTGAGGATGGGGGCTTACAGACTGGGTAGAATGGTGACTAATGGTGGTGGGGCAGTGGTGGGCTTTGAGGGAAAGAATAGAATGGGAGCAGGACATAGGGAAGAGGAGAGTAATGCACATCCTCAGCTAGAGGGGAAGTCATGCTTATGTATTAAATGGAATGTCCATTGACTATTCAATTAGTTGATAAGGGCACTTCCTTCCCATCCTGCTGTTGCTACATTTCCAAAGCGGAAGTGCCGTGGGGCATTCTGCCTTTGAAATGTACAAAAGCCCCAGCAGGGGCTCTTGTGCTTTTCAAAGATTGAATCACTACATGGAATCTGGAGCCAGTGGGGGACTCAGAGTCCCCCACTGGCCCCAGGCTCCATGCAGTGCTGCCACTTAGAAATATTCAAAAGCCCCAGCGCCCCTCCCCTGTCCCCTCCCACAGAGCTGGAGCTGGGGGAACCAGCTTTTAAGCCAGCTCCCTGCAGTACCCCATCCTATTCCCTCCCTTTCTGCCTCTTTTTGATAGAGGCAGAAAGAGGTGGGGGGGGGGGGAGTGACTAGTTGACTAGTGAGTCGACTAGCCAATAAGCTTTTGTTATTGGATCGTCGTCTAGACAATTAGTTGCTTACATCCCTACTATGTATAACAAATGAGAAAGATGAACACACTGTCACCGAGACTCTAGATAGTACTTAGTCTTTCCATGAGTGCAGGGAACTGGACTTAATGACCTTTTGGTGTCCCTCCGAGTTCTTTTATGTTATATCATTTATTTAGTATTTATCACACTCATCAGCAATCAGTGAGGTATGTGCAACATGAAACACTCCTAATGAGCCATTTTGGTCCCACTTATGAAACATTTACAGAATAACAGGATTATAAGAAATATCTCAATTTTGCTTCAGAATAGCTTGTTTCTTAACAAACTCCTTGCTTTGATGTGTTTTCTCCTGCTTCTTCTGTGTCTATAAGGGTTAGCTTGGTTTTTGTTTTTTTTCTCACTGCTCCAGTGGAGATGGATCAGGCCACCCTGATTCAGCTGTACCGTTTTGGGCCTGAAGCCAAGTTTCTCAGCTAAGTCTGATTTTAAGGGAATTTATTTTCTCTGCTATCTGCTATTCTGTTTTCCAAATCATCAGGCTGTTTCTTGTCATACCTTCACAGCCACTCTCTGAGCCTTTGCCAGCTTCCTAATTTTTCAAGGAAATCCTGGCAGCAAACCTCTCTAACCTCAGACTTTTGACCTAAGCTACCAACGTGTGGGCTACGTCTACATTGGCATCTCTTTCCGGAAAAGGGATGCTAATGAGACAAGTCGGAATTGCAAATCCGCGGGGGATTTAAATATCCCCACGGCATTTGCATTTACATGGCTGCCGCTTTTTTCCGGCTTGGGGATAAGCTGGAGAAAAGCGCCAGTCTAGACGCAATTCTCCGGAAAATAAGCCCTTTTCCGGAGGATTTCTTATTTCTTACTTTCAAGTAGGAATAAGAAATCCTCCGGAAAAGGGCTTATTTTCCGGAGAATCGCGTCTAGACTGGCGCTTTTCTCCGGCTTATCCCCAAGCCGGAAAAAAGCGGCAGCCATGTAAATGCAAATGCCGCGGGGGATATTTAAATCCCCCACAGATTTGCAATTCTGACTCGTCTCTTTAGCATCCCTTTTCCGGAAAGGGATGCCAATGTAGACGTAGCCGTGGAGTTTCTAGGCCTCCGGGCAATGTGGTGCTGAGCTGCGACAGTGACTTTGAGCAGATCAGAGGAATAGGAACGCTGGACCCATTTAAGCAGTCTGCAAAGAACACAGTTGCCTGAAATCCCTGGTGTCTGAAGCTAATTAATGTTAAGAAGTTGATCGATTGTTATTTAATTGTAGATATGGAAAAAGCAAACTAACAAAATCCCTTGGCTGATCGCTGACTGCATTGCCAATATGAAAATCTCAGATTCATTGCTGGACTGGTATTCCCATTAGTATAATTTATTGTGCAAGCTGCCCCTATATCTAGGGAGTGAGGACACTACACTGCTCTTCATGACAGAATAGTGTGACTTACTTCCATACTTTCTTCATTTAATCCTATCTCAGGAGGTGGAATGCAGCTTGCTCTGACACTGTGTCACCTGCCGTGGAGGCAGGAGAGCAGCATAGAAAATCATGTGCACTTCCAGCAGAGTCAAATGCTTTGTTATTAATGACCCACAAGTGACAGAAGACAGAGCATTACTGTTGGGTGCAGGGAGACCTGTGTTTTTGACACTCATAGTGCCTTCTGGCAGGGCAACCATGTACAGGTTCAGCTCAGGAGCTGTCAGACTTGATTATCTTATATGAGGACAGATGAGCAATTAGCCAATACTAGCCTCTGGGACTTCTCACGGAGGAAAGAATAGAACAATGAAATGTGATTCCATCCACCCCTACCATAATCCCTACTGAGTCAATGAAATATTACAGTCAGTGGAATTGAAGCCTGCTGGCAGAAGTTAGAACCATCACGGAAAATTGACCTCTGTCTTTTTTCAAGTGAAGATCATTAATCAACAAAATCAACTCTGCCTCTCTGCTGTCCCGAGACTGGAAGCCAGATTGCAAAGGGTCAAGAAAGACTTAGGACTCTGTTTGACACTGGAGGAGATGTCACAACCTGCTCACTCATCTATGGATGACTAGAAATAGGGTGGTAACTTGAAGAATGTCTGTATTCGGAGAAATTTATTGAGGGGGAGGCTAACAGCTTGTCATGGGATGAAGATGGGCATTCTGTCCTCACATAAGAAAGCCATACCTTATTTTGCACACCACCACCAGTGTCTACTGCCCCTGCTTCACTTCTTGTGTGTCTGGAAAGTCTCATGAGAACTTAGCAATTAATACTGCACATAAGGTTAAAGAGGAAAGTATTGTAACACAGTTACCTAAATACCATGAACAGGTGCATATTCTGACATAATTTAGAGGACTAATTAAGATCCCAGACCCTGCTGAATCTGTATAGGGACTCTGTCATCATCTAGCGTACTTTCCAGAGAATGGGTGTGTTGGAAATGGCACCATGGAAGACAATTCTGGTTCTGAGTGCAGACCAGCTCTATTTCAGGGATCTGTGTATTCTGGAGTTGAACATTGTCACATTACTATAGAGCACTGACCACTGAACAGACTGCTCAATATCTGTATCTCTTTGTGTCCTGTACATCCCTTAGCCAAGCACCCTAGTTACAATATATAGAAATTACCAAGCAAGACCAAAACTTTTATATTGGGTAAGGTTTTCAAAGGAACCTAAAGAGGATAGCAGCAGCCCTGTTTTGGTTCCAGGGGTTGGGAAGCTCCAACCCCAGTGGCAGCCAGGAAGCTCTGGCCTGGGCTGTGGAGCCAGGTGTCTGGGGAGCTCTGCCCAGATTTAGTGGCTCTGATTGTGGCACTTCAGCCCCGGCAGTAGGGGGGCCAGCTACATCTAGAGAGCCCGAGGGGCTTGTGCAGCAGCAGGGGCAGGCTAGAGCTCTGGCCCAGGCTATGAAGGGATGCAAATCCCCTCAGAACCTTCTGTGGTTCAGCAAATCCCTTCAAGACCAACCTGCACCAAAATGACTTTTTAAAGCAATGGATTCAGGTGTCTGACTTCAACTTGAAGCTCATAGGTGCTCAAGTACTTCTGAAATGATCACACTATTTTCCCACTGCACCATTGCCTCACCCAGCAGAACAATAACAGGAAATCTGGAAATGGCAGAGGTGCTTAATGACTCCTTTCGGTTTTTATTAAGAATCTTGATGGTGACAGGATGCCTAACACAGAGAATGCAAGTGGTAAGGAGGTAGGTTTAGAAGTTAAAATAAAAAAAGAACAAGTCAAAAATTACTTAGAGAAGTTAGATGTCTGCAAGTCACCAGGGCCTAATGAAGTGCATCCTAGAATACTCAAGGAGCTGATAGAGGAGATATGTGAACCTTTAGCTATCATCTTTGAAAAGTCATGGATGTTGAGATTGATTCTAGAAGACTGAAAAAGGGCACATATAATGCCCATCTATTCAAAGGGAAATAAAGAACAGCCCAGGAAACTACAGACCAATCAGTTTAACTTCTATGCCTGGGAAGATAATGGAGCAAGTAATTAAGGAATCCATCTGCAAACATCTGAAAGATAATAAGGTGATAGGTAACAGCCAGCATGGATTTGTAATGAACAAATCATGTCAAACCAATCTGATAACTTTCTTTGATAAGTTAACAACAATTCTTGTGGATAAGGAAGAAGCGGTGGACATGGTATATCTAGATTTCAGTAAACCATTTGATATGGTCACATGACCTTCTTATCAATAAATTAGGGAAATACAACCTAGATGGGCCTATTATAAGGTGGGTGCATAACTGACTGGATAACCATTCTCGGAGAGTAGTTATTAATGGCTCAGAGACATGCTGGAAGGGCATAACAAGTAGGGTTCTACAGGAGACTGTTTTGGGACCGGTTCTGTTCAATATCTTCATCAACGATTTAAATGGCATAGAAAGTATGCTTATTCAGTTTGCAGATGATACCTTGCTGGAAGGGGTTGCAAGTGCTTTGAAGGATAGGGTCAAAATTCAAAATGATCTGGACAAACTGAAGAAATGGTCTGAGGTAAATAAGATGAAGTTTAATAAAAATGAATGCAAAATACTCCACTTAGGAAGCAACAATAAATTTCACACATATAGAATGGGAAATGACTGTTTAGGAAGGAGTACTGCAGAAAAGGATCTAGGGTTCACAATGGACTATAAGCTAAATGACTCAACACTGTGACATTATTGAAAAAAAAAAGAAACATGATTCTGGGATGCATTCTCAGGAGTGTTGTGAGCAAGACCTAAGAAGTCATTCTTCTGCTCTACTCTGCACAGATTAGGCCTGAGTTGGAGTACTGTGTCCAGTTCTAGGCACCACATTTCAAGAAAGATGTGGAGAAATTGGAGAAGGTCCAGCCAGAGAAGAGGAAAAAAAAATGATTAAAGGCATTTCCTAAACTATAGGCCACGGCCCGGTACTGGGCTCCAGGATGCAGGGCTGGATGGGGGACATAGAGAGGAGAAGCGGGGGAAGGGGGAGGAAGGGTGGAGCGAATTGTCCGGCGGAAAGTGAGACTGACCTGGGCACATGAGTGAGTCTGGCCCAGGGGATTCCATTTTGCCCCCTCCCTACTCTCTCTTCAATAGTTGCGAACTGCCTGGCTGGCAGACGCACTCATGCAGCGTGAGCACATCTACCAGCCAGGCAGTTTGCAGCTATGGACTGATACACCTAATAATAATAAAACTTCCTTACTTAGAAAATACCGGCCATTTTACAATTTGTTTCCTGGACAGAACCCTCAAATACCAGGCTGACTGGTACAAAACCGGACATCTGGCAACCCTACTCCTCCTTGCACCATCCCTCCTAGCCAGATATCCTACCCCCAATCTGCTCCTGCTCCTGGAGTACCCATGCAGCACCAGGTCCCCCAAGCCCTGACCTGGGCTGGGGGGAAGATGCAGCTGGGTGAAACACTGAATATTTATTCATTTTTAATTCTTTTTTTATATGCATTTATATTTTTGGGCTGCAAAAAACAGTACTGAAAAAAAATGGGTTCCAACTAAAGTAAAAAGTTTGGGAAACCCTTGTCTAGCCAGCTTTCTATCCATTTTACAGTCCATTTATCCAATCCATATTCCCTTAACTTGCTGGCAAGAATATGGTGGGTGACTGCATCAAAATCTTTGCTAAAGCTGGCACTGGGGGCTTTGGGAGGACCAGAAACAACTTATCTGAATATTCATCATTTGTGTAATGAATATGCAAATTAATGTTATAGGTCCTCCAAAAGCTCATGAATGGATTTACTGGTTCTCTGTCAGCCGATGGTCAGGGCAGTGCATGTGTTATACACCCGAGTCTTCAACTGCTGGGATACAAGGTCCTGTCGCAACGGGCGGCCTTAGGGAAGACCGATGGGCGCCCCGAGAAGTTTAACATCCGTGTCTTTAACTGCTAGGACCAGGATCCTGTCGCAATGGGCAGCCAACAGGCTGACAGACACCCCAGAACTTACAGGGAGAGCTTATTACACCTCAGATTTTGACTGCTAGGATACATGATCCCTTTGCAGCGGGCAGCCTAGGGAAGGCTGAGAGATGCCCCATGGATCTGTCCTCTGGAAGCGACATAATCCAAATGCCCAGCTCTGCCTGTATCTGTCCCTTATGACCGGCTGGAGTTCTTTTAAATTGTGCTTGGTTCTGTTACAGCAAACCAAAGGAGTCAGGTTAAAACTTAACCAGTTACAGGTTTATTAAAAAGGCTTATAAAGCATGTGGTTACAATGGCTATTGCTCTACTTCTTAACTGCTAGCAAATACGGATCTTAAAATGGTTACAAAGGAAAAGGAAGATAGGAAATAATGGTACCAAGTGACAGCTTAATCTTTAAAGAGCTCTGATACCATGTATATACTTAAACAAAGGACACATCCAGGTACAATTTTTACCCCCTTCTGTGCCTCTCGACTCCAGCAGGTCAGGCCAGGGTCGGTCCCTCAATTACTCGGAAAGACAAATACGAGGTGGGCGTCCCCATGGAACCTTGGGAGGTCAAACACCTAACCTGGCCAGCAGGTAGATGGCAGATCGGTGCTCAGAGTGAGTGTGCTGCTCGATCCATCTTTATACCCCTAGGAACCCGTATCCTCTTTCTTATATAAGATGCCAAATTGTACTGGTCCGTTTTTGTGGTGTCAGTTCTTACAAGGGAGTTTCAAATAATTTACACTTGTGAGAGAGAGAGAGAGAACTAAATTAGGAGTACTGGACATTCTTTGCTGGGTGGGAGAATCCCCCCCCCCCTCCGGACGAGTGTGTGATCGTATCAATATGGGTTTCAGTCAAGGGCACTCCTCAGCAGACTCTTGGTCAGCGATTAACTCGACCACCCTCTTATCTCTGCTTACAGTTGTCCAGGGTCACTTGTGAGCTGGCATATCTGAGCCTCCTGTCAAGGCTTCAAAGACTATGCTGATCTTACTGCTCTGTGTCCCCCGTATGCTTCCAGGCAAGCAAAGATGGATGTTACAGGGCGGGGTTCATGTCTGGCTACATCCCTGTGTCAAAAAGTTTGGGAACCCCTGGTCTAGAGTACATGACCTATGAGGGAAGACTGAAAGAACTGAGTTTAGTTTCGAAAAGAGAAGACTGAGAGGGGACATGATAGAGGTTTTCAAGTATCTAAAAGGATATTACAAGGAGGAGGGAGAAAAATTGTTCTCCTTGGCCTCTGATGATAGGACAAGAAGCAATTAAATTGCGGCATGGGAGATTTAGGTTGGACATTAGGAAAAACTTCCTAACTGTCAGGGTGGTTAAACACTGGAAGGAGGTTGTGGAAAATTAATTGCTGGAGATATTCAAGAGCAGATTAGAAAGGCATCTGTTAGGGATGATCTAGAAGGTGCTTAGTGCTGCCGTAGGACCTCTCAAGGTCCTTGTTTTCAGAAATGATAGAACATTTTTAGTTTTGTTTTTTTTTAGTTCAGCCTGAGGCAGACAGCCAATATGATAATTTCAGCCTAAATGTTTTAAGTATGGCAAAGTGATAAGTACCTGAAAATAAGATTGTATAATGGAAAGTGTTGGGCAAGCTTATAATTGGAGAGTCTGCCCCTCTTGTATAATATTCTTTCTCTGACAAATTTTCCCTACCATTCCCCTCCAAAATATTCCAGTGATTTGCTGTGACAATTTGGGAGGTATGCCTTTGTCAGCCATTTGTTTTGTGAATGCACACTTGTCTTTCAGTCTCCACTTTGAATGTTACCTGAAACATATGGTTTTCAGCATTTCTTTTCAAAGAAGTGTTTTATTGGACAAACTATATCTGGCAAGCTCTGACAGCAATTAAAGGTCATCAGCACTGATTGGTTTCACCCTATAGGTACAATACGTTTGCTTCCACCAGGTTCATTAACTTTGAATGACTTTCTGGATGGGGCCTAGGAAGGAGAAAGGAATGGTTCCTTAGCAGAAATGCAGGGATGGGAAAGGTATGACAAGCTGTTTTAGAATAGGAATGCTATTTTAACCAAGAAAGCCATATCATGGCCAGTAAACAGAAAATCCATGTGAGAAGGAGGAAGCAGGAGGGACTTAGATCCCTGATACAGGCTGAGGTTAACTAGTCTCACACATGTGGTGGGGAAACCCAATGGGATTGAAGTCAAGATTTAATGCTTTAACCCACGTCTGAAACTCTTGTGCTTTGTCACAAGGAGGAAGGAGAAAATTTGTTCCTCTTGGTTTCTGAGGACAGGACAAGGAGTAATGGGCTTAAAGTGCAGCAGGGGAGGTTTAGATTGGACATTAGGAAAAAATTCCTAACTGTCAGGGTGGTCAAATATTGGAATAAATTGCCAAGGGAGGTGGTGGAATCTCCCTCTCTGGAGATATTTAAGAACAGGTTAGATAGACATCTGTCAGGGATGGTGTAGACGGAGCTTGATCCTGCCTTGAGGGCGGGGGGCTGGACTCGATGACCTCTTGAGGTCCCTTCCAGTCCTATGATTCTATGATTCTATGAGACTGAAGCGTTTGTAGAAGAAATTCCTTTGCTTAGCCTTATTTACTGATGTGTTGACACTGAAGGGTGTAACTAGAAAACGAGTGCTCCCAAAGTCAGTAGAATATGTATGGGAGAATGCCTTGTCTGAGCAATGGTGAACAGCAATGGGGAAGGCTGAATCACTCATTCCAGAGTCTAAGCAGCCCAATATTGGGGTCTCACTTGTCCAAAAAATGTGTCAGATAGAAGACGAAAAGTGGGTTCACTTGAGACAAAGGTGATCAGTCATTGTCCAGCACTAGAGAGTTTAGAATAACAGATGATAATCTATTCACGCTGGAATGGACCAGATTCATGTCTCCAAAAGTTAGGAACTGATAACACTGCTTTACGATAGATATAATATAGCCTAAAAAGGTGCTTTGCAAGCTTCCATAAGTAGCTGTTCTCACATACCTCAGTCCAGCCCTTGAATTCTGTACTTATCCATCACTTTTGTCTCTTGTGTAGATAATTCTGTATACACTTAAAATGCAGATAGATACCATCAAAAGCTAAAAGAGGAAGCACAGGAAAATTGACATTATTTATTGACATTATTATTTGTCCGTTATTTATTGATATTATTTGCCTAGATCTGTGCTGTAAGCAATTTTGCCTAAACAATAGCCATTAGAAGCTATTTGTATTCTTTCCCAATCAATGTCATTAAGCAACGTTAATATGGTGGCTTCATAAAAACTCTGTTTTCCTACTTGCTCCATGATTACTGCAATTTTAATGTTCATTTTTATAGTTAATTAAGTTGGTACTGTGACTCTGTGGTATATGAAGGCTATTATACTCAGAGCTATAGATCATACCTTGTTGTGACTAGTTGACTTAAGTTTGGCATGTTATTTAAAATGACAACATACACAGTAGGATATATACAATAAGATATACACAATTCATGCTGATTGGACAATGAAGAAATTATGCGACCACAGAGAATGAGGTTTCAAAGTGCAAGTCATCCCCCACTTAGGACTACATTAAGCCTATTGGTTCACTCTTGCTCTGCACTGCCCAAAGAGAAGTCCTGGGAAGGAATTCAGGCTCTCTATTCTTATCTTTTCCTCAGAGATAAATGTTTTTCCACCATCCTTTTACTAGGAAATTACTTATCACTCCTGTTCTCTGTGAGTCCTGTCAGTTCCATACACTCTGCTCACCTGATTGATATTAAATATACAGGTCCTGTTCTTTCCCCAGGCCTGAGACAGGCAGTTATTCCTGAACTTCCCCCTGAGACTCCCTTTAGTACAGGGGTGGGGAACCTAAAACCCAGAGAGCCCGCCCCCATATTGGGCAGCCCACGCTGGTGCTCTAACCTCCCCACCACTGCATCACAAGGCTGGAACACACACAATTTATTAGGCTAGGGCCCTCTAGGCTCTTGTGTGCTTCTCACATGTGTACAACCCCTGACTGACATTTCTGGTTCCCCACCTTTGTAAGTAGGTATTTCGTACTGAAGACATTGGTGATGGTTACTGCAACACTATTTTGGGATACCGGAGTATCCCGAAATAGCTATCACACATCTTAACAGCAAGCCCGTTATTTTGGGCTTGCTATTCTGACAGCCTTGTAAACCTCATTTCATGAGGAATAAGGGATGCTTTGGAATAGCGGGTTATTTCAAAGTTTGGTGCAGCGTAGACATTGCCAAATTATAAAATAAGCTATTGAAATAAGATTAAAATAAGATATGCAATTTGTGTAGCTCAAATTGCATACCTTATTTCGAGCTACTGTGCAGTGTAGACACGCCTCTAATGGGCAGATTAACAGAACAATTTGAAGATACATTCCACAAATCAGAGCTCTGATTAACCTCCTTTCTGTTGCCACTTACAATGAAATGTGTCTCTCTCTTTTCTGGAGACAACCATATTATCTTATACATTTAACTCAGCTGGTGTTACTGCACATGTTTCAAAACACAGCTTCAGTCTTGAGCAAGCTTACTGTAATACCTTCTGGCTCAGACACAGGGAAAACCTTTGGCTCATCTAGCAGAGCTGTTGTTCACCATAGGAGTCTCAGTTTTAGTCTTAGGTACAATAATGATCAGGATCTGAATGCTGCCGTATGGGGCCTCCAATAATTGGTTAAGTCTGGTGTATTGTCTGGTTGCCAGCTGAAAGACACAACAGCATCTGGTGCCATCACACTGCCTACCCAGGAGGGCTGTTTTGTAACTGGCAAAGTAATATCTATAAGAAATACAGTCTTCATGGTTTGTTTATCAAGAGATTGACAATTTGTGCCGTGCTTGTTACAAAGATACACACATACATGAAGAAGCAGCCCACACTGAAATAAGTTGGCCTTTTTAGAGACTGCTCACTTGTGCTCATGGTTATAAAACTGTTTTGTGCAAGAGAGCAGATGGAAATCATTTACACATCTGTGCAGCAGAATCTCAAAATGAACTGGGCATAGTGACTGACATTTGGCTGACTATTGGTTGCTGTCTTTGGAAGTTACTTTCCAAGACAAACTACATATTGTCAGACATCTGCACACTGTGGGTTTAAAACTATGCAAAGCTACAGAAATGCATAAAAAGATGCCTGGGGTACATTTTTCACATCAAATGATAAGACTTTGTCACAAATGAGGTGCTTTGCAACAGAGCAGGATAAGAACCATTTGATGTTCAAATCAAGAGAAAAAAGTGGGGATGGCTAGGCCACATTCTCAGAAAACCATCTTCCAGTATAGTCTGTCAAGCTCTCACATGGAACCCACAAAGAAAACACAAAAGAGGAAGACCTCTGACAACGTGGAGAAGATCTACTGAGATTGAAGGACGACAATTGGGGTACTCCTGGAGTCAACTAGAAGTTTTGTCTCAAGATAGAGTGAAGTGGAGGAGACTTGTAGATGACCTATGCTCCACTTGGAGTACATGGGTTAAGTAGTAGTAGTAATGCTAGATAATAGTAGATCAGTTGAAACACCTGATTTACTCGTAGCTCTTTCAAAAGGAATAATTACATGCTGTCAGTGGTCCTGAAGTAATCAGTGTGAACAAGTAATCAGTGTGAACAATTGATCACCAGAAAACTTGAAAGTAAATGTTCAGTAGCCATGTACTTCCTTAGGACTAGCTTCATAATAGCCTTCCCAAATAGCCCTGAAGTTTGCATTTGAGAACTCTAAGATCCTGGGACAATGGAAAGGACTTTTTGCCCAACATGACACTGGGTAACATTTAAAAAAATAACACAGATGGTTATCACAAAGTGGTATCTGAGATATATCCCAGAAGTGCCACTCAGCTCTAGCACTAACAAATTCTGGCATCTTGTGGCAAATCACTTAAAGGACACTTATTACATTTTTAATATGTATTCTTACTTTGTTACTCATTCTGTGGAGAGAGAGAGAGACCCCATTAGGACTCCTATGTTCTATCTTAGCTCTGCAAAGAGAGTGGGGTCTAGTGGGTTACAGCAAGAGGCAGATACATTTCAACAGTCTATAAGAACATCAAAATAGCCATACTGGGTCAGACCAATGGTCCTTCTAGCCCAGTATCCTGTCTTCCAACCGTGGCCAATGCCAGGTGCTTCAGAAGGAATAAATAGAAGAGGCAATCATGATGATTCATCCCCTGTTGTCTGTTTTGTTTGTTTTAAATCTGCTGCCTATACCTTTAATTGAGTCTGCTTCTTGTGTTATGTTAGTGAAGGAATGAATAACATTTCCTTATTCTATTTTTGCACTTCAGTCATGATTTTCTAGACCTCTAACATCACTCCCCACCCTTTAATAATTTATTTTCCAAGCTGAAAAGTGACATTCTTGTTAATCTCTCCTCATAGGGAAGCTGTTCCCTACCCCTAATTATTGGTGTTGGCCTTTCTGTTCCTTTGCCTTATCTATTCCTTTCCTGATGATTTCCAGTATTCTGTTAGCTGTTTTAGTTTTTAGACTGCCACTGCACATTGAAGAGAGATTTTCAAGGAACTATCTACAAGGATTCCAAGATCTCTTTCTTGAGTGGTACCAGCTATTTTAGAACCCATAATTTTTGTATGCATAGTTAGGATTATATTTTCCCATATGCTTTATTTTGCATCTTTCAACACTGAATTCCATTTGCACTTTGTTGCCCTATCACCCAGTTTTGTGGGATACCATTGTAACTTTGCAGTCAGCTTTGGATTAGCACTGATAACCCCCTTTCAAGAATAAATATGAAAAGTTTAACAGCAGTGGGCCAAATGAAAATCCCAGCAGCACAACATTCATTCCTATTCCCTCCCACACCTATTGTTTAAGTGGAGTACCCAGCAGTGTTTTCAGAATGCTCTAATGATCCTTCAGTTACTTGAATGCCCAGCCTTTTGTTATTTTTAATCACCTGCCTCCCTCTTTTATTATAAACTCCCATCTCCAAAGGAAAAGCTGTACACAGTTCAAACTCTTGCATTTAAGAACTGCCTCTGGAGTCAGGGCATGGGCTTTAAGCAGACCTCATGTATGAAATCCAAATTTGGGGCAGGGATCTGCCCCCCAAACCCTCCATAATGGTGCCCTTGTGATCTCACATTCCCTATATATAAAACAAGAAATAATTGTTCTGGTTTGGTTGTGTGAGAACAACTTGTTGGTCCCCTGGAAAAAATGTATGAGACTGCCTGGCTCTGTGTTCCCAGAATTGGTGGGGCTTTGAGCTGAAGGGGTGGGGCTGAGGGCAGCCAGCCCTCAGCACCACCCAGAGACTGCCTCTAACCTCCCCTGCCAGTCCTGAGAGCCTCCCAGGTTGTGCTACTCTCCTGCAGTGATTTAAAGGGTCTGGGACTCCAAGCAGCAGCCTTGGGTGCTTTTTAATCATTGTCCCCAGAAGCAACTGCATCATTCACCTCCTCTGTCATGGACTAATTCAAAAGTCATTTAGAGGGAAGAAAAAAAAGAGGGAAGGGAATCATTGTTATAGTCACTTCTTATGAAAATACTGAGAGTGAAACTGAGACTAAGATTTTGCATTATAATATTTTGGAAGCCACAACTCATCTTTGTTTTACTTTTAACTGAAACTAGGCAAATTGTTTGCAAAAATATATTTACTATAAACAGACTTTTAAAAGGATTTATTTGTCTTTCATACCTTTTAGTTCTTTTATGCAATCATATTTCAGCCAATGAATTGCTCACAAATTGTTTGATTTAATTGTTTATTTGAATATATAATATTTATGTTGTATGTATCCTCTTATAAGTAGTGTGGTATTGTTTCTGTTGCCTAACTGGATAATGTACATTTTATAAATAAGAAGAATGCCTGAACAAATCATTGGACATTTGATTGGCTCAGGAAGAAGATAAGGGCTACGTCTAGACTGGCCACAAATTCTGGAAAAGGGATGCAAATCAGGTAAGTCAGCATAGGGAAATCCGCGGGGGATTTAAATATCCCCCGCGGATTTAAATAAACATGTCCGCCGCTTTTTTTCCAGCTGGGGAAAAAAAGCGTCTAGACTGGCGCGATCCTCCGGAATAAAGCCCTTATTCAGGTAGGAATAAGAGATCCTCCAGAAAAGGGCTTTATTCCAGAGGATCGCGCCAGTCTAGACGCTTTTTTTCTGGCTTTTCCCCAAGCCGGAAAAAAAGCGGAGGACATGTTTATTTAAATCCGCGGGGGATATTTAAATCCCCCGCGGATTTCCCTATGCTGACTTACCTGATTTGCATCCCTTTTCCGGAATTTGTGGCCAGTCTAGACGTAGTCAAGGAGTGTTTAGGACATTATTAGGTGATTCAAGCTGAGGGTTAAACAGCCTGCCCATTCCTTATATTTTTGTGACACACTCTCTTCTCTAGAAACATTATTCCAATAAAATTTACAGGTAGGTAATAAAAAAGGGTTGTGAATAGTACAGAAATGAATCTGTAGAATTTACAGTACATTATTTTTCCAAAACTGCATTTGAATAGTTCTGCTAAGGGCCAAAATACATTTTGTAGTATAAACAGCTCTTCCTGGATACTTATAAAAAGTAACAATTGACAGAAAATTTGAGATGAAAAATCTCCGGAGGCAACTCTGAGTCAAGTAACTAGTCAGACAGCATTAAATTAGTTATATTTTTTATTTGCTTGTTACAGGACTAAAATGGAGATCAGTACTTTCCCTAAAAGTATGGTAGGGATTGTGTTAAAAAAACCAAACAAACCCTGTAGCAATTTATTGAACTATTAAATTAATTTTTAGTTCCCATTAGAAATCCCATTCCTAACAGACTGAGAGAGGCCCATAAAATTCCTAATGTCCCTAATACCAGAAACATCTGCCAGAGCCATGAGTCATGAGCCACTTTTGTTAAATTAGTTGAAAAGCTGAGGAGTCTGAACTTCATCAACCCAAAATCTCTCAGAGCTTATCTGCACTTCAAACACTATGGCAGCACAGCTCTAGCTAATGGAAATAGTTCTCCAAGGGTACATCGACACTACAGAGCTTTTTTTTTTTTTTCAGAAAAACGCCGTTTTTCAAAAAACCTTAAATTACATCCACACTGTAATCGCATTCTTTCAAAAGAAAATCGAAAGAACAGAGGGTTTTTTTTCTGGCATTGGTAATTCTCTTCTATGAGGAAGAAGCCTTTTTCAGAAAGAGCTCTTTCGAAAAGAGGTGTGTGGATGGGAAAGAGGGAGTTCTTTCAAAAGAAGAGGAAAATGCACAGGTGCCCTGGTGGCCTCTCCATCCATAGTAATCACAGCTTAAATGAGAGAGAGTATCCACACTGGATGTACGCTATCTTTCAAAAAAGCAAATAGCTTTTGCAATGTGCTCTGGCAGTGTGGATGCGCTCTTTCAGAAGACTTTTTTTGGAAAATCTCTTCCAGAAAGGCTTCTTCTGCAACAAGCCTTCAGTCTAGATGTAGCCCCACTGGCATAGGTAATCCACCACCCCAAGAGGCAGTAAATTGGTAAATGGAAGAATTCTTAGCTAGTCTCAACTACAACCCTTAAGAGTGTAGATTTTCCATACTTCTGAGAACTGTAACTAGTTAATCTATTTTTCTTGCACAGAACAGCCCTCTGTGTAGTAGATCATTTTAAAGTGACAAAGTTGTGGTGAAGAATAAGCAGAAAGGTATTATACAAAATACAAATCTAGGGCCAGTGCCTGATTAAAGACCACTGGAATTAATAAAAAAATATTTCAGGGTATGTCTACACTAGCTTGTGAGTTTGAGCTAGGTAGGGTAATTAGGGCAAGCGGAGTAGCAAATGAAGCCCGGGATTTAAATATCCCAGGCTTCATTTGCATGTTCCCGTGCGCCGCCATTTTTAAATCCCCCTTAGTCTGAACTCCGTGCCCGTGGCTACACGCGGCACGGAGTAGGTAGTTCAAATTAAAGATCCTAATTCGAACTACCGTTACTCCTCATGGAATAACCGTTACCATGACTCGATTGGGTAACTTCAGGGTTATTAAGCATTCAAGATTTTTTTTAAAATAGTTTTCCTATAGCACATGCATGGGAGATTTTTCAGGAACCTGAGTTACATATATTTGGAACTTTGTTTTTGAACTGTCAGAGATGACATTCTTAAATGGAAAGCAATTATGGCACTTCAATTAACAGAATGTTTTTTTTCTTCCTCCATTCTGCAGAACATTACAGTATATTAACACTTAAATTGTAAATGGAGATGAAAAGTAGAAATAGCAAAATGTTTTTCAAAACAAAGTATTCCAAAAAATATATTTGATTTGAGAATGGCAAAATCTTTTGTTTTGATATTTTGGGTCATAATAAAATATTTTGAAGTTCATGAATCAAAATATTTGGTTTCTTTTTGTGTGAACTGACCACTAAACACTTCCTTTTGATTTGCTTCAACATTAAACTGGATTTCCTTATTATGGTGAATTGTCTTCTAAGATGTGCACGTTTTGTGTAGTTTAGGAACTGATAACAAGATTTTCTCCTTTGGAGGAAGGTTTTTGGCTGAACTGAACGTCCTACGAAGCAAAGTGGACTCCCTTTTGACCAGGACGTCTGATGTATGACCAGGATCAAATGGTAGAGAATGGCAGAACTATAACCCATTTGAGGATTTAGCCAGTGTTTCCTGGGTCAGGGGTCATGGCAACCTACCCCACAAATGCCACCCGCCAGTGCTTTCTGGGGTTGGCAGAAGGTAAGGGGGCCACACAGCATAGCTGTTGGGTGCCATACGCCATGATGTTCCTGAGGCAGTCCTTCCCTCTTCTCCCTCCCATGCTCACTAAGGAAAACAACTGTCTCTGTTAGCCCTTTCTTTTTGATACATGTTCCATGCACTTCCCATTGTCCTAGCACAACCAAACCTTGACCTTGCTTTAAGTTACGATAAGAGGAAAATGCATACCAAATTTGGTGGTCCCAGCTTTTTACCATTTAGGAGGAGTTCTTGAACAGACAGAATCACAAATGAAAGGACACACAGACTAATGCACACATTTGCTAAAATATATAGCAGATTTGAGGCAGCATGCCACAATTGAGATGAATGTTTAATGGTCTTGAAAATAAATATTTTGGTTCAGTTCAAAAATTTTAAGTATTTCCATTTGGTTTGAGCCAAAACCAAACAAAATATTTGGTTTTACAAAATTAAAAAAAAATTGAAAGTTTTTCATTTTGTGGAAACTGCATTTTCTGTCAAAAATCATTTCAATGGGAAACATGTGACTGACTCTAAAGAGCACAAACACTCAGCTCTGAGTGATTTTACTCAAATTTTAGGAAAAATTTGATTCATGCTGTGCTTGCTCCGTGGATGAACACAGCCATTAGCATTGTGCCACCTCTCCTCACTGAAATGCTACTTTCCTGTTGTGAGGTAGAAGAATGAGTCTTCTTGAGGTGCAGCACATCTTGTCTATCTGACATGTATAGGTTAGTGAAACCCATCGTTTATGGGTCATCAAGAACAGTTTGTTAATCTGGAGCAACAGAAAAAGCATGCATTAGTCTTTATTCTACGGGATGATTGCTACAGCAGAACCACACTGTAACAGCTCTGTGTTTCTCATGTCCTACATAAATGTTTGGTTTAGTGCATTAATTAATTTTGATTTTTAAAACAAAACTATCAGCAATTTTATGAGTACCTGTACATAATTTCACTTTACAGTAAAATGCCATGGTGGCCTGTCCATCCCATGCCACGTATAGACACATGTGCACCAGCAGACACAATAAAATAAATACATATTAAATAATAACAATTAATGAATAATCCTGTTAGCTCCCTTTCCCAAGTGCCCAAGGAAAGAGATGACCTGTGCAGTGTGCCTAGAAAATTAACAAATCCAGACTTTGGAAGACCAGAGTGGAATTTAAGGATGAAATGATGGCTTTATTGAACTCAATGTAAAAACTCTCACTGATATTAGGGGAGCCAAGATTTTACCTATTATGCCACAGTATACTACATAGTTACTGGTTTTATTTATCTCAGCTAGTAACCTATTTTATCAAGTTTTATACATTAGAAAGATTTGGATGGTTTCATGATTTGGTATCTCAGAGCTTATTTTCATTCAATTTCATCTTACATTCACGCTTCTGGTTACCTACATTTCAATCCACCATATCTTGCATTGGTTATTGCAAACATTAATGGTCAACTATTTTGCTGTTGTAAATGGACACAGTTCCATATCTTCAGTGACTTTTATAATTAGAGCCCTTGGTAGATATGAAAAATGTGGCTCCACATCCACTAGAAATAATGTTCATTTGATCTGCAATCTTCTCCTGTATTTATGTGTATCTGCAACTGCACTTCCACAGCTGCAAGTGGTTCTCACAGTGCCTTGCTCTGAGGAGGCACATATGTGTGGGTGCTGGTATGTTCTGGAGGTGCTTCTCCTGCTCAGCCTCCCCAGGTGCTCTATGAGTAGAAGAACAAGCACCCATTCCTTGACCGTACTACTCCGCAGAAGGGCCCCAATCCCTCTCCCTGGTAGGAGTTCCTGATGGGGCAAAGTGGGCAAGCATCCATGTAA
Source organism: Pelodiscus sinensis (assembly GCF_052426305.1). NCBI lineage: Eukaryota > Metazoa > Chordata > Testudines > Trionychidae > Pelodiscus > Pelodiscus sinensis. The sequence goes on from NC_143053.1 coordinate 156,152,455, forward strand.
AGCCCTTTTTGTAGTGTCCCCATCTGCTGCAATATCTGTGGATCTGCAGGGTTTCATTAATAATTTACAACAGCAGAAAATTTAGCCCTCATCCTGAATCTTTGAACAAAAGCACATAGAGAATAATCATATTTCTTTAAGGAGAGTTCCAGTTCTTCAGCTATTATCTTCAATGAAACTTACATATCTATAAAGGCTACAGGATCAAGGCATAAAGTGTGGGAGAGGGGAGACTGAAAAGAATAAGTATTACTGCATTCAGAGCAAGTAGACATGATCATAATACATTGAAAGATTTAAGAAGGTAGTTTTAGTTTTATCCCCATTAAAATAAAATAAGGCCATTTCTCTAGTATTTAAAAGCAGTCCTGAAATATTTTAGATTAGTGTTCTGCAAAAGTCAAGTGCAAGAGCAGAGGTATAGGTCTGCTATTGATATATTTAAAACTAAGTTCCCCTTTTGCCTTTGTTGAGGATCACAGTGATTAAAGTAAGATGAATATCCCTAGTAGCCATTTAGCAAAAATATCACCACCTATATCCATTAAAAATGGCATAAACTGTGCTGAAAACATATAAAGAATTATGCTGGAATGCCATCTGGGATTTAATGTTTCCCAAAGGCCAATTTTTTGACAGCATTAACAATTCCCTGTAGAAAAATCTCAATGACTAATAATTTTCTATTCCTGTTTGATTCTATGCAAGATGGTATCCTATGGTATTACAGTAATTCCTCATACTACAGATGTGTTTCTGAAAATGTTTGTGCTAAGTGAAAACGTGCTATGTGGGGTCAATTTTCCCATTAAAAATAATGGAAAAGGTGAGGGTTAAGTTTCAGGTGGTGGTGGCAGCAAAGTAAATTTTTTGTTGGTGCTGGGTCGTCAGCCTCAACATTAGATATCTAGCAACACAAATTACCGTGGTTTGTTAAAACACAAAAATAAACAAGAGAGGGTATGTCTACACTACCCCGCTAGTTCGAACTAGCGGGGTAATGTATGCATACCGCACTTGCTAATGAAGCCCGGGATTTGAATTTCCCGGGCTTCATTAGCATAAGCGGGGAGCCGCCATTTTTAAATCCCCGCTGCTTCGAACCCCGTGTAGCGCGGCTACACGGGGCTCGAACTAGGTAGTTCGGACTAGGGTGCCTATTCCGAACTACCGGTACACCTCGTTTCACGGGGTTCGAAGCAGTGGGGATTTAAAAATGGCGGCTCCCCGCTTATGCTAATGAAGCCCGGGAAATTCAAATCCCGGGCTTCATTAGCAAGTGCGGTATGCCTACATTACCCGCCTAGTTCGAACTAGGAGGGTAGTGTAGACATACCCTGAGTGAGTGGAGGAGCGCTGTGACCACATGCAGTGCCGGACTGAGCCATACTTGTGCCCTGGGCAACGGGTGGGCGGTGCATGCGCGGCCCCGCCCCGGGGTGCACGGTTCCCCTTACCACTTGAATCAGGCACCATAATTACCATAGGTGGCTAGCACCCCCCTTAATCCGGCCCTGGCCACGTGTATGTATTACCACTGTTTTCACCAACTTATACCGCCGCATGATGTAGTCCACCATTTGATTATTTTTGTGTTATTTTGGGGATGGTCATGTTATTTGAAAAACATTCCCTAAAAAAATTTGTGCTATTGAGAAAACATGTTAAGTGTGCATGTGTTAAACGAGTAATTACTATATTACTATGCACATGCTCTGGGGCATACAGTAGCTGTCACGTTTATCTGAGCAGGTTATTTGTTTTTGCAGAAGCTATGGCTATTTCTGCATTCCAGCTATTGATGGAAGAAATAAGTTTCTTGTTTACTATAATATAAGCCACTGCTTTGGCATGCCCTGCTGGTCTCCTCTGGAATTAGCTCTTTAGCCTCAGAGTGCTTTCTGCTGGCAGGTGTCTCACCCTGTTATTTTTCTCTGTCCCTCATGGCACTGCTCTGTGGCAGTGGCCCCACATTCTTGGTGGGTCTTCTCCTAGGGAACCCCAAATCCCCGATACTTACCTTGCCTCAATGTCCCACTGCCAATAGTCATCTAGCCCCTGATTCGGGGCAAACTCCAGTAAGAAATGGCTAGTCAAATTGGCAAGGGAGTGGGGGACCTGCTGCCTTCTGCTTCCCTGACTGCCTCCCTGCAGCCCTAGTACTCCAAGGCCATGTGCCAGGCCACAGACTGGAAGTTTGTCTGGCAAGAGCTCCCCAGTTCTTCTTGTCCTTCTCTAGCTCTTTTCTGCTCGAGGTACCATTTCTAGCTTACCCAAGCAGCCAGAGCCCTCCTGTTCCACACCTGGAGCAAGAGTGTGCTATGTTCTCCCCAGGGGTCCCTATTTATAGTAGTCCAATTGGTGTTAATTGGCTACCTGCCTCAGCTGCTGACTCCACAATCTCAGCCCTATCCTAGTGCTGGGTTTAAACCTTGTTTCACTTGGAGTGGGGTGCTGCACCAAGTTTTAAGGTGACTGCAGCATTATCTAGCAACTATCAGTATAAAAATTTACAGTGTGAAGATATTGCATCAATATACTTTGTTGGATTGCACTGAAAGTTTACTGTTTTGTACCCAGAAATAAAACTATGACCAGAAAGGAGAAAAAAAAGGAATACTGGTCCAGTTTAAAAAATAAATATATATTTTGTCCATGTATGGTGGTGTAGCCATGATATATAAATAAATTAATTAAATATATGAAACATGATTTAGTGAGAGGATAGTTCTAGCTCTTTTCAAACATTTGAAGGTTTGCTCCAACTACAGGAAAACATCTAGCTACAATGCATCAATTTGTCACGTAGGCTATGTCTAGATTGCAGGCTTCTTTTGGAAGAACCTTTTTTCAGAAGAGATCTTCCAAAAAACTTCTTCTGAAAGAGAGTGTCCACACAAAAGAGTGCATCAAAAAAGTGGTCTGCTTTTTCAAAAGATAGCGTCCACACTGAATGGATGCTATCTTGCATTTAAGCTGTGATTACTATGGACAGAGTGGCCACCAGGGCACCTATGCTCCTCTTTCTTCTTCTTTTGAAAGAATTCCCTCTTTACCGTCCACACATGCCTTTTTCTGAAAGAGTTCTTTCAGAAAAAGGCTTCTTCCTCATAGAAATTGGATTTCCAGTTCCAGAAAACCCCCTCTGTTCTGTCAATTTATTTTCAGAAGTACACGATTACAATGTGGATGTAACTCAGGTTTTCTTGGAAAAACAGCCGTTTTTCAACCAAAACTCTGAAGTGTGGGCATGACCCTAGTGTTTAGTTATTCATCTTTCACTTTTGGGGAAAGGGATGAGTGGAGATGTGTCTTGTAACATCTTGTGTTATTTAGTCGGTGCTTTATCTGGAGTGTAAAACCATGCTTTTCCTGGTGTTTTGAGTTCTTTTCTCTCTCTTTTTAGACTATTTTCTTCCTTTTTTATTTGTATGTGGGGGGAAAGGAATTTTTTTTTAAAAAGTGCAAAAACCTAATTTCTCATACTTTTTTTTTACTGTTTCTTATCTTTTTGGAGTTGAAAATCAGCAAAGGGATTTTACCTATCATTCACGCATTCTTTTAATCTTTTCTCAGTTTTTCCAGTGGTGGATAAGAGGAAAGAGAGGAAATCATATGCTGGGAAAGGGAGCCTAAACATCAAAACTCTGAAATCAGAAAACTAGAATTTTACAGTTTGCAAAACAAAAACAAAACAATTAAACAAAAAAAACCCCCAAACATTTGACGTAAAAATGTTCTACAGGCAGTCCCCGGGTTACGTACAAGATAGAGACTGTAGGTTTGTTCTTAAGTTGAATTTGAATTTGTATGTAAGTCGGAACTGGCGTCCAGATTCAGCCGCTGCTGAAACTGACCACCAGTTCTGACTTACATACAGAATCAACTTAAGAACCCCAAGCGTCCCTAAGTCAGCTGCTGCTGAAACTGATCAGTAGCTGATTCCAGGAAGCATGGGGCAGAGCAACTCTGCCTCGGGCTTCCTGTAGTCAGCGCTGGTCAGTTTCAGCAGCGGCTGACTTGGGGACGCCTGGGGCAGAGCAGCTGGGGTGCTGCTGGGTTGCTCCAGTAGCGCCGCTCCTCAGCGCTACTGGACCAACCCAGCAGCACCCCATCTGCTCTGCCCCAGGTGTCCTGATTCAGCCGCTGCTGAAACTGACCAGCAGCGGCTGAATCAGGACGCCTGGGGCAGAGCAGCTGGGGTGCTGCCGGGTTGGTCCAGTAGCGCCCAGAGCGGCGCTGTGGGACCAACCGGCAGTGCCCCAGCTGCTCTGCCACAGGCGTCTGGAGAAAAGCCTAGTCTTCTGGGGGGGGGGGCGTACTAGCTGCGCCCCCCCCCACCCCAGCAGACCAGGAAGACTCAGGCGGCGGACCGAGACGCACCGCGGTCCCGCCGCCTGGGTTCTCCGCAGCTTTGCTCCGCGTCTCCCTGGTCTGCTGGAGACCAGCAGACCAGGGAGACGGGGAGCAAAGCCTCTGAGGATGCCAGCAGCGGGACAGCCGCGGGGCGTCTGGGCTGTCCCGCTGTTGGCTTCCTCCGAGGCTTTGCAAAGCCTCGGGGAAGCCGGCAGCAGAGCAGCCCAGGCACGCCTGGGCTGCCTCGTTGCCCGAGCCCCTCCGCGGCTTTGCTCCATGTCTTCCTGGTCTGCAGACCAGAGAGATGCGGAGAAAGCCCCGGAGTACACGGGCAGCAGGACCACGAGGTCCCGCAGTCCGTGTCCTCCGGGGCAGCCCTGTTCGTAACTGCGGATCCGACATAAGTCGGATCCGCGTAAGTCGGGCACTGCCTGTATTTAAAAAAAAAGAACTGAAACATTTTATTTTGAGTTGACATTTGTAGTTATTTTCTTTTTTAAATGTCACTTGATATTTTCCAATTGAAAATTTCACTTTTGATGAAATCACATTTTACAACAATTTTTTTACCACTTAGAATTTTTGAATAGCAATGGTCAGAATCTGTGGGAATTCTGGTGGCTAAACAACTTCATTCTGGCAATGCTATCTCTTTTGATGTTTCTATTTAGAGCCTGATAGAGCAGTGAGTTGAGAGTGCCCAGCACCTCGCGGAAAGCAGCTGACTCTTTGCACAATTAGGCCCCCACTCAGAAGACTCATTCAAGAGATCCCATAACAAGTTTTAAAATCTTGGCATAATATAGCTTATCAAATTGCTAAAGGTTATCATTCAATAAACAGACTTTGAATTACTGAGCACTTTGTATATCACATAGAAAGGAGAATGAAAATAAGATCTCTGCTTCTCTTCTTATCTGTCTGATCAGCTTATCTTATGAGTTAGCTTTGTTAGCTTACAGTCTTGTGCTGTTACTGAGGAAAATTATCAAAATATACTATTTGACATGCTATTAGGCATGCAGGCAGAAGCTAGAGAGGCTGAAGCCAGAGATTCTAAACCTTTATATAGAGTCCTGTAAATCACAAATATCCACTTTATATCACATATACTGAACACAGAATGGTAGTCAGGGATGCCATTTCAGATATTGGTGCATGCTATGTATGCTGTGATTGAGGCAGCAGACTGAGTGCATGGGGGCATACTGAGGACAGTGGCTTCAGAAGTAATACTGAGCATGCTCAGTATAAGTGAAGAAGCAAACCAGGGGCAGGGAACTCACCCCAGCTGTTTTCCCTCCCACACACAGATCACTTATTTACAGGCGCTACTAAGGCACTAGAAAACTAATTTTTTGACAGATAACCTAGCAATTAGCTGACAGGAGCACTGTATTTAATTTCTATATACAAGGAAGAAAATGAAATAAATATTAGATCCATTCAGCTCTAATACTAACACATTCTGACATATTCTGGCAAATCACTTAAAGGACACTGGTTAGCCTTAACGTTTTAATATATATACTTACTTTGTTACTAACTCTACAGACAGAGAGAGAAAGAGACAAAGTCAGGACTCCTGGGTTCTATCTCACTTTTGGAAGGAGAGAGGAATCTACTGGTTTACATCCAGGGGCTCTAAATAAGAACATCAGAACAGCCATACTCTCTCATACTAATGGTCTGTCTAGCCCAATACCTTGTCTTCCACCAGTGCCCAATGCCAGATGTTCAGAAAGCATAAACAGAAGAATCAATCATCAAATGAAACATCTCCTGTAGCCCGTTCCCAGCTTCTGGCAAACAGAACCTAGGAACCACCATTTTAGCTAGAAGCCATTGATGGATCGATCATCCTGGAACTTATCCCTCTGGGTATGTCTACACTACAGCAGTATTTCGACATATCTAATTTTGAAATAGTTATTTCAAAATAAGCTATTTTGAAATAACGCGTCTACACACTAAATGCATTTCAAAATAGCATTTGGCTATTTCAAAATAGCGCATCCACACTGAGTGGATGCTGAATCACATTTAAGGTCGGCCGGAAGCAGGTCCAACAGGGCATCAGGTCAGGAGATATTTTGTGTGGCTGCTGCCTGAGGCCTATGCTTAAAGGGACCTGCCCCTGGACAGCTGGTTCTCAGGTTTCCCTGCTTGCTTGCCTACCTCGATGAGGGACAGCAAAGCATTTTGTCTCTGCGTGCTCTGGTTGCCCTCACTTGGGACACCACAGCTCTGCAACATGGAGCCAGAGCTGCCCCTGGGCACTCTGGTGCTTCTCGTGGACACGTTGCTGCGAGCCGGGATACACTTTCTGCAGACTGCCATCCAGGAGGTCCGTCAGGAGGCCCTGCGGGAGAGCTTCCACCCTGAGGAGCACTAACAGCCTCCCTGGTCTGTCCCACTGGGGGCTTGTGCCTCATTCTTCCCTCACGTCCTTCCACTTACCCCTCCCTAACTCCCCTTCCTGATGTCAAATAAAATACATGTATTTTCATGAACATAAACTCTTTATTTAACAAAACTGGGGAGGGGGGGAGGAATGAAACTCTGGTGAGACTGGGGAAAGGGAGCAGAAGAGGGGAGGAGAGAGGGTGGGAGAGTGGAAGGGGAAACCTGGGAGGAGGGAGCTGGAAGGGGGAAGTAAGGGGAAGAAGGGGGAGGAGAAGTTCAGGGCTCAGGGTTGGGGGTCTTGCCAGACCAACTTGATTTTCATGCAAACCTGCTCCTGGGCTCACATGTGGCCTTTGATGGCCAGACTGGCAGCTATCCTGCCATAGACGGCCGTGTTCCGCTGTCTAGTGTGGAGATCATGGTCATTGGGGGCATCTTCCCCCCCCCCCAAACCTGAATAAGATCTCCACCCTAGACCAGGAAGGTGACCACCTTCTCCAGGCCCTGGCAGGCTCTTGGGAGCTGGCAGACTGCTCCTGGGGAGCAGTGGAGGGCTACCAATGGCTTGCTGACTCATGCTTTGGGGCCACTGGGTCAGGGACAGTAACTGCTGGCTCTGGGCTGGCAGGCTTGGGGCTGATACAGGCACTGTGGCCAGAGTCTACCCCTTTAAGGGCTCCAGGTAGAGGGGGAGGGAGAGGAGTGTTCTTGGTTGAGGTCAGAGTGGCCACCAGGGCACCCTGAGAAGGGCCGGAGGCCCCCTATTTTGAAATAAGTGTCTGCACAGCACTTATTTTGAAATAGCAATTTCGAAATTGACATTATTCCTCATGGAATGAGGTTTACCAATTTCGAAATAAGCCCTCCGCTATTTCGATTTAATTTCAAAATAGTGGTTGGCTTGTGTAGACACCAGGAAAGTTATTTCAAAATAACAGCTGTTATTTTGAAATAACTTTGATGTGTAGACATACCCTCTGAGAGCCATTTTTAACCCTATTATAGTTTGTGCCTTTCCACCAGCCCCTGATAAAGAGTTTGACAGGTTGGCTGTGAAGAAATAATTTCTTTATTTTGTTTTAAATCTGCTGCCTCTAAATTTCATTCAGTAAGCTTCTTGTGTTGTGTTAGTGAAGGAGTCAGTAACATTTCCTTATTCTATTTTCCCACACTGTTCATGATTTTGTAGACCTCTAACATATCCCTCCCACCCATTCTTTAGTCATTTCTTTTCTAAGTTAAAATGTCCCAGTCTTTTTAATCTCTCCTCATGTGGAAATTGTTCCTTACACCTAATTATTTCTGGTTCCCTTTCTATAGCTTTTCCAAATCCAGTTGTGAGGGAGTGGATAAAAGAGGGCCCAGCATCCCAGAGATTAAAGATAACCTCTTGCTTCAGCTAGCCTATTCTGACATTACCTGCTCCCAGTGCCAGGTCTGGAGGGAGAAGGAAAGGAGGAAGCCTGGTTCCATTTGGGGCTAACTAACCAGGATGCAGGAGCCAAATTCAGTGATCTAAGGACACAAACCAGAGCCTGTCTGCTCAACAGCCACGGGGGTAAGTAAGCCTCTACTCTACCCATCTGGGAAAAGGAAGGAACCTACTGAGAAGCACCAACTATGGGGAATCTGGATTTTTGGACCACATGCCAAGTTTAAGGATTTGAGGAGGGAGTGACTCAGAGTTCCTGGGCCTGGAGCACATGGGACAGAGGTCCAATGTCCCCCTTTTTTCACCTGCTTAATCAGCAACCTAGCCATTAGGCTGAGCAGCCATCAGGGACCTGTTCACAGAAATATATATATTTTTAGATATGGCTACCAGATATGTATGCAGTATTCAAGATATGGGCATACTATGACTTTATATAAAGGCAGTATGATATTTTCTGACATCTTATCTATTCCTTTCATAATGATTCCCAATATTCTGTAAGCTTTTAGAGTGCACATTTAGCAGATGTTTTCAGGGAACTATCCACAAGGATTCCAAGATAGCTTTTTTGAGTGGTAACTATTTTAGACCCCATCATTTTTGTATACATAGTTGGGATAATATTTTCCCCATGTGGGTTACTTTGCATTTATCAACACTGAATTCCATCGGCACTTTTGTTGTCGAATCACCCAGTTTTGTGAAATCCTCTTATGACTCTTTGCAGCCAGCTTTGGGCCTAACTATTTTGAGTAATTTTATATCATCAAAAAATGAGGAGTAATGTTAGTTCGAACCAAGGGGTTTGATTCGAACTAACGTGTCCCGGAGCACACTTCCTGGTTTGGAACAGCTGAGTTCTGAAACAGCATGCAGGTTAGATTATGCTAATGAAGCACGGGATATTTAAACCTCCTCTTCATTAGCAATTTCAGTCGCCTACATTTGCATCCCTAGTTTGAACTAGGCTGCAAGTGTAGACATACCCCAACATACCAGTAGTGGTGAGTTGTATATGTACGTATTGCATATCCTGCATGTTTAACAATTTGTGTGTTGTCCAGTTAGCAGCCTGTGGCCTGAATCTGGCCCAGGAGATGATGTAGGATTCAAAATGGGTCCTTTACATAGCATGATCTCATGTTCAATGCATGCTGCATGAAGGACACCATTCTGGAGAGCATAAGGCATAAAGTAAGTAGTTTCAGCTCTTACTGTACCTGTCACAGCACACCACTGGATACCGGAGGTAATCATACTATAGGTTTCCTATTAGGAAGCTATTTATTGTTACACCGCCTTTCCTATTCAAGTCCTCATTAGACAGAAATGTTTCTGTTACAAGAGATTTCTCCCATTAGCTCTACTAACCTTATCTTCAATATAGTGGTGTGTATATATGTGAGTGCACGTACATGTGCTTTTGTGTGTGTGTGTGGGGGGGGATAGATATAGCTATAGATGTAGATATAGATAATATAGAAGGGGGTATGAATCAAGGTGAGAGAGAAAGCATCAGATATCACGAGACATTTCCCTGGTGGTTCTGTATCTGATTAGGCTGCTGCATGACTGGGTACATCTACACTTGCACGCTAGTTTGAACTAGGGATGCAAATGTAGGTGACAAATTGCTAATGAAGTGGGGATTTAAATATCCTGCGCTTTATTAGTGTGATCTCACTGTCGTGTGAAAATGAAGAATAACGTTAGTTCAAACCAAGGGGTTTGGTTCGAACTAACGTGTCCCGGCGTGCACTTTCACTTTCAAAGCAGCTGCTGAGCGGAATAACGCGTCGGCGAGATCATGCTAATGAAGCATGGGATATTTAAATCCCCACTTCATTAGCAATTTTGGTCGCCTACATTTGCATCCCTAGTTCGAACTAGGGTGCAAATGTAGACGTACCCTCAAAGATTACCTCAAAGCAGGAATAATGTGTTTATATATAATGGCTTTCATTTACACAAACATCAGTCATGTATCTGAAGAATCTGGCTTTTTTTGATGGGATGGATAAGGCTAAAAAATATCCCCACATTTGAAATATAGGACACATGCAGATGTGGAGATGAACACATCTGGGAGCAAAATCACCAGCTCCCTCCTTTTTTCCCCAAAACAGGACTCATTTAAATTACTGTACACAGGAACACATACTCACATCTGTTACAGAATTTTCCGCAATGATAAAAAGTCTGCTTTCTCTGTGATAGTTTCAGCATTGCCTTGGTAAAAGTTTTATCTATTTATGCAAAGCTAAACTAATTATCACTGAGAAGTATTTTCTCAACATCATTCAGTACACCCATCAGCTACATCTATAACATTTTCTGAAAACCCCTTCATATGGTGATTCTTGGTTAGCAGTGGCAAGGTAATTACAACCTGCTCTAGTAAATATCCTGTCATATTGTTGTCAATGGTGTGGGAACAATACCTAAAGGTGTAATTGCCCTTACATTTTTATGGATTCTTTTAAGATCAAAGCTATCAATTACTAGACACAAAGCTATTGAGACAATAACAGCTAGTACATCAAGCAAAGTCACACAAAGGTAAATCTAAAACCACTTCAACTTGAAAGAGAAAACTTTATTCATGCTTTTTTTTCTTGATGATGCTGTTTGAAACATATTTATAAATTTATGAAAGTCATAAGATCACAGATCTGGATCAAATGTTTCTCAGATCCAACTAATCCAGAAACAAATTATAGCACAAATTTAGTGTTAAGTTAATGCAGTGGTTTCCAACCAGGGGCATGTGTGCCCTTGGGATACTCAGAGGCCTTCACCTATAGATATGTCTACTTTTACAATAGGCTACATAAAAAAGCACTAGCAAATTCAATACAAACTAAAATGTCATGTAATTACTTGCTTATACTGCTATATATACACACTATACATTGAAATATAACAACAGTATTTATATCCCAGTTGATTTTTTTAATAATCAGTCCTGAGTGATCTTTAATGAGGATGCAGCCATGGCTAGAGTGGCCCTCCAAGTGGCATCTGACATGTCAGACTCTGCTTTCCCTCATCTTCACGGGCTTCTCCTCTTGGGGTTGTCATGTAAGTGGTTCAAACTGCAACTGGTTCAGGGGCAAGGGAGCCATTCCCAACAGTAACCACCACACAAAAAGGCTAAGGGCTATAGATGCCACCTGGGCTATTTGCCCCTAACCTCTGCCAAGTCAGACTCAACGCACTCCAATTAAAGGGTATGCCAAGGGTGACTGACCAGACCATTCCCCAGATTCAATTCCACCTGCCCCCAACTGCCTTTCCTTTTTCCTCCTGAGTGGCCTGTTATAAACTCAGATGCTGGTCCCTCAACATGGTATTACAGGACTACATTCTCTAATATCTTTCTATTCCCTCTACCTCTCTTCCTTGTCTCTCTTCAGGGACCCTTCTCACAAGAGTATCCTTGCATAGGAGAATCAAGGGTTATTGCAGCTTGGTGTGGTGAAGGAGGTTCCTTTTGAGTAGGGGTTTTATTCCTGATACTTTTTAATCCCAAAGGCCAAGGGTGGTTTATGTCCCATTTTGGACATGCAAGACTCAACAGATAACAGTTCTGCATGGTCTCACTGCCCTCCATTATTCCCTTCCTAGATCCTCCCTTACCCTAAACAATGCATATTTTCGTGTGGTGATCTAATCAGGTCACAGGCACTTCCTCTGATTTACAGTGTGTTCTTATCACAACCAGTCTTCGGTCCTCCTGTTTGGCCTACTTACAGCACCGAATATTTTCACTGAGTGCATGGCTATGGTGGACACTTGCCTCAGAAACTGGGGTATCCAGACCTACCCATAATTCAATGACTGGTTGGTCAAAGGCAGCTCCAGAATGCATGTCCAGTGGGATATCTCTGTTCTGCAGGCTACATTCTGCTTCTTAGAACTACTAGTTAATGACAAAATGCCCATGTTAGTTTCAGTGCAAAGTATATAATTCATTGGAATGGTGCTTGACTCAGTCTGTGTAAGTGTGTTTCTGCCACTAGACAGGTTTCAGGCTTGATGGACCCAATCATGGAGGTATCTGCATTTCCCCTGGCAATGGTCAGGGTATGCCTACACCTGCTGGGACAAAAGGCCACATAAATGGTCTGCCATGCCAGGCTCTGAATGTGGAACTAACAGCAATGGCTAGTGCTGACCTGTTCCCAGTCTAGGGACAAAGAACATTAGCTTTTCTCCAGGGAGCTCACCTTACTGCAATGATGGACCAGTTACAAGAAAGTCCTGGAGGGAGTTCTGTTTAATAGACCCCTTCCCTCTGTTAAGTTGATGTTAAGTTTCTCAGATGTTGGCTGGGCTGCACAATTTGAAGGTCTACAGACCCAAGGGTTATTTTCTGCAGAGGAGATGGCTTAACACATAAATGTCAAAGAACTCAGAACACCCTGATTGGTCTGCAGGGCTGTCAGGCCTCACCTGTTGGGCAAACTGGTGAGAGTCCCGAGGGACAACACACAGCCTCGATGCTCTGCAACAGTAGTCAAGGGAAGTGTGCATGTCAGTTCTTTGTCAAGAAAAGCTCTGCCTCTCGGACTCCTGCATCACCACGGCATCCATCTGGAGGCTTATCACCTCCCCTGCATCAGGAATACCATAAGATCACCTCAGCAGGTACTTCTGCATTCTCCACAAGGATTTGATGCATGTGTTCCTTCTGGTCCTGCTCATCTACTGGGTTCTGATAAATTTTGAGAGGGAAAAGGCACAGGCCATCATGATCTCTCCAATGTGCCCTCACCAGCACTGATATGGCACAGTATTTAATATAATGGTGGCCCTTCTCTGGCCCTCCTTGTGAGGATGGTCCATGGCTGAACCCAGAGAAAAGGCTCAGAACAGGTCCAGCAGGTTCCCTCGGGAAGTAGGAAGCCATCAATCACACAGACTTATCTGGCAATGGGGTCAATATTTTCCCACTGGGCATCTGAGTATGGTATGTTTCCCTCACACTCTTTGGTGTGGACCATCTTAGATTACCTACTGCATCTCAGTCACCAGAGTCTGGCACACTTTTCCATTAGAATGCATTTCAAGGGCATCTCCACCTTTCACCTACCAATCAAGGGACAGAAAGTGGTTTCTTATGACATATGGTCATATTCTTTAGAGGCCTTGAGAGACTTTTCCCCACAGAGGTGGACCTCCATTCTGTAGTGGGATCTTACCTTGGTTCTCTTTAGGCTCACCAGCCCCTCTTTTGAGCCACTGGGCTTCTGCTTTCTTTTCGACAGTCATGGAAGTTTTGCTTTCCTGTTGATGGAGACATCAGCAAGACGAATCTCAGAGATTAAAGCCTTGACCTCATAACTGCCTTGCATGGTCTTCTGTAAAGATAAGGTACAGCTGTGGCCCCACTTGACCTTCCTGCCAGAAGTGCTGTCTATCTTTCATATGAACCAGGATATATTCCTGTTGCTGTTCTGTCCCAAACCACATAAGACCAGTAAGATCACATAAGACCATCTACCCTACTAGATGTCTGATGGGTATAAGCTTTTTACTTGGAACATACCAAGTTTTTCCGTAGATAAATCCAGGTCTTCATTGCTACACTGGATTGGATGAAGGGCTCTCCAAATTGGAAATCCTCTGCAAGGAAACTGATCACCTCATGTATAAAGACCTGTTATGACCTGGCAGAGGTCCTGCCTCTTCTGATTGTCATAGCCCATTTGACTGAAGCTCAGGTATCCTCTTTGGCCTTCCTGGTGCGTATCCCTATCCAGGATATCTGTTGAGCTGTCATGTAGTCCTCTGTTCACAGATTCACTGAACATTATGCCATCATTCAGCAGTCCAGAGTAGGTGCTCTGTTTGGCAGAGCAGTGTTGCAATCTGCATATCCATGAACTCCCACCCACCGCTGGTGGCACTGTTTGGAGTCATCTAATGTGGAATGGACATGAAAAAGCACTCAAAGGAGAAAAGATTTCCATAACTAGTGTTCTTTGAGATGTGTTGCTCATGTCCTTTCCACTTTCCATCTCCTTCCCCACTATTGGAGTTTCCAGCAAGAAAGAACTAAGGGTGGGCAAGCCAATGGTACCTCTTACACCACACCATGCAGGTCCCCCTTCAGAGGGTGCCAGAGTCAGTCCTCAGTGAATATTGCTTAGGTAACAACTTCTGGCACCGGTGCATGTGGCGATCACACACACCTAATGTGGAATGGATGTGAGCAACACATCTTGCAGAACGCCAGTTATGGAAACAGATAAATGTCTTTTTTTAAATGAGGTGAAACTGGGAGGTATGCAAGACAAATTAGACCACTAAATGGGATATGGTAGCCTGGAAAGATTGCAGAGCCACCAAAATTAGTGTTACTGGAAGGCTCAATTGTTCATTTAGCAGCAAATCTAGCCCCTGCTTCCACAAGTGTGGTGACTACCCAAGCAGTGGAATCACTATGGTTCCATTACACGACACAATAGGTGCTGGATACAGTGTTGAACTCTGTATGAGGGTGTAAAGGGCTCCACCCTTCTTCTGAGCACTCCTCGGTGGCTGAGGGGAGCTTTGTAGTCTCTACTTGACTGTTTGAGGGAGAGGAAGTGTCCAGTATGTGGCCTGGGGCCAGGCCTCTTCTTTTACCCCCCTGGTGTGGTTGCTGGGGGACCCAAGCCTGCCCAGGGACCCTATAAGTAGCAGTTACCTGCTGAGTCTCAAAAGTGATTGGTTGCTGTCATGTCCCTGGGCCACTTCCCCGGGAAGCTGCTTCATTCAGTCCTTTCTTTGGGGCCTTGTGGTCAAGTTCCCCCTCTGTGGAGTTCTGCAAGAGTTGCCATTGGCTTCCTGGCTATGTTTCAGCCACAGGACCTGGTTCCGGCCAGGTATGAAGACAAGCTGCCACTCAGAGCTGTCCAGAGTGCTGATGTTCTCCCAATCAGCCTTTAGGTCTGCCTGGGTCAAGCACCAGGAAGGAACTGCCAAGCCCTGGCCTAGCAGCTGCTTTTATATTGTCCTGTTGCACCCTGTCACTCTATTTTCCTTGGAAGACCTCTCTTCTGTTCCTGTTGCTGTGCAGAGTGAAGAAGGTAGTGATATCGGGGCCTTGTCCACCCTATCACAGAGGGATTGTTAGATATGTGGCTCCGAGCCAAGCTCTCAGGCCCTAAACAAGAAAAGAAGTATACTCATAGAATCATAGAATAATAGGACTGGAAGGGACCTCGAGAGGTCATCGAGTCCAGCCCCCCGCCCTCAAGGCAGGATCAAGCTCCGTCTACACCATCCCTGACAGATGTCTATCTAACCTGTTCTTAAATATCTCCAGAGAGGGAGATTCCACCACCTCCCTTGGCAATTTATTCCAATATTTGACCACCCTGACAGTTAGGAATTTTTTCCTAATGTCCAATCTAAACCTCCCCTGCTGCACTTTAAGCCCATTACTCCTTGTCCTGTCCTCAGAAACCAAGAGGAACAAATTTTCGCCTTCCTCCTTGTGACACCCTTTTAGATATTTGAAAACCGCTATCATGTCCCCCCTTAATCTTCTTTTTTCCAAACTAAACAAGCCCAGTTCATGAAGCCTGGCTTCATAGGTCATGTTCTCTAAACCTTTAATCATTCTTGTCGCTCTTCTCTGTACCCTTTCCAATTTCTCCACATCTTTCTTGAAATGTGGCGCCCAGAACTGGACACAGTACTCCAGCTGAGGCCTAACTAGTGCAGAGTAGAGCGGCAGAATGACTTCACGAGTTTTGCTTACAACACACCTGTTGATACAACCTAGAATCATAAGATTATGCTTTCATGATAGCATGTAGACTGAGATGTTTTTAAAAGTTCCTTCCCCATATTAGCCAATCAGTTATCAAGGAATGAACTAGTGTGCAGAAAGCAGATTCTTTATATTTGGTTTCTGTGCTTTTATGAGTAAGCTCTTGTAGAGAGAGGAAGACATTTTCCTTTTCATTATATGAAGTGGTCCGTAACAGTAAAGTTCTTAATACATGATACTGATATCTTTTTGTACAAGACAATTTTGACTTGTTTTAGCTGTAACTGCAGCTTTTGTGGTTGAGTGGTTTGTATTTTTAATTAACAAATAAAGGAGCAGTTTCTGAATAAGCTGATGGGCAGAGAGAAATTAATTTGGTCTCATATTCACTATCAATCTAAACTGAATATGAGTTTTTTGTGCTTATATTAAAGTTTCATATGGAATGTCTTGTATGTAAAACAGAAATACATCAATGCTGCTAGGAAAATATACTTGATTAAAATTAACCATATTAAAATGATTCAATTTTTTTTTTAAAAGTAAATCATTCTCATACATTTACAGTGTGTGTAGGTTATTATGAATGAGGTCGGTCCTGTTTCCATAGCTGCAAATCATATCTAGAGTAAATAGTAACTTCTCAGATAAAACAATTCCATAAATTATAGCCTCCGTGGTCTTCTTTGTACGTATGAATGTAGACATTGCTTAAGTTACCATGACAGTTTTCCTCCAGAGAAAAGGCATTCATGTGAACATACTATACAGGCAAAAATTTGGAAAAGGTGGATTTAGATTTGTATTTCAATTTCAAAATAGGTTATCTGTGATTGATAGGAGAAACTTACCTTTTGGGCTACCAGCAAATTTAAAGGACATGAATGTTAAGGCACAGGTGGTGGGAATACTTGAATGATAATATATTTACATTGCAAATGTACCAAGGCTGTTGTAGATCGAATGCTGCCACAAATTAGTATCAGTTGCAAGCCCTAGTATAGCAGATAGCTATTAAATGCATACTTCTGGTACATGGAAAATGCACTCTTTCAGTAGTTTACATTCTGTTTCCTATTCATTTAGGAGGACTCCTTTTCATACAGGAACCGTCGCTTTTATATAAATTTATTTTACAGAGCTTTATTTTTAAATGACACTAAAGGTTATGAGGACAATATCACCTATCCGAATACTAACCCTGTAAGTACCTTTGGTGATATAAAAGTACATAGGAATTACTGTGCTGTATTCTGTGTTCTCATGATATTTTTCACACCACCTCCTTCTTTAGCATTTTTCTGCACTGCAGCAATGTCATTACAGACAAGGCATCACCAAATACTACATGTATAGGTGAAAATAGGATTGTAAGACACCTTATGACAGTTTGTGCCAGGTTTATATTCATTCCCAAATGAAGCTATGCATCTTCAAATGTATTCTTTCCATTTAATATTTTCTTATTTCAGAAATGGGAGAGAAGGCAAGGAATGTGAATGGCATAATTCTCCAAAAGGAAGCCCATCGTACTCAGTAGTGATTTACACTTAGGGCCAAATTCCTTGCTTCTGCAAATGGCTACATGCCATGACCCACTAGTCTCAAACCAGGGATTGCAGGGTATGTAATAGCAGCCATGTTTCAACCTTCCATCTGGCAGACTGCTCAAGCTTTATTATCAAGGATCCAGGAAGAAAAAGCCCAGTTTGAGGTGCCACCCCTGCAGTCCTATTGGTGGAGTTCTAGAGCAAGTGATTAGCCTGCTGGCCTTATTTAACCAAGCATCAGGAAGCAGAAGATGTCTGAACAACTGGATTCCACCCTCCTCTGGACTGTGTACCATGTGCTTCCTGTCTTCTGGCCAGGTTGATTTCCTGGCATCCTGACCCAGCATGACTCCTGAAATCTGATTTGTGATTCTGATTGCTAGTTTGTGTCTGCCTCTGACTTTCTGGTATCCTCATCCAGTTGACTCCGTTTTTTTTGTGAGTGAAGACTTTGGCCCTGTCCAGCTATGACAGTTTTTTCAGACGACAGTTTGTGTGAGGATCTGAGCCTGGTGTGAGAAGGATGAACCCAACAGCACCACTGCAGCCACTAGATGCACTGGACTTGCCAAAATGGGTCCTCCCTCCTCAGCTAGATAATCAAGCACATCAGGCCTAAGTTGTAAAGACACTTACTACACTCAGTGGCTGCAGGACCAAGTGAGGCAAGTCAGCACAAGGAATACAGTGCTGAGAATGCAACATGCAGTGCCTTGTTAAGAACAAAGGCCTTCAATACCCTTTCCCCAACAGTTTGATGGGAGCCACTTGTGTTTTGTGAGCCACATGGATCAATCCTGCCTTCTCTTTCTGACACATTCCCAAATCTATGCCTCTGACCAGGCCAAGGTAACCCTGATACATGAGTCTGCTGACAGGAGATGCATTTGATTGGGCTTTTCCATTGCTGAAAGAACACATAGCCTTGTGCTGATAGATGCTTTTTGGGATGCTTAGGTTTTCTCCAGTAAGTGTCCATTATCATTGATGACCTGCACTGAACATAAATGCCTGAGATGATTCTTAGGGGACTCCAGTGAGGCAAGGCACAATGGCATCCAATGTAGTGCACTTTCACTGCCCTACAAGAGGGCAACCTAGAAGAGGGGATGATGTCATGATTGCAAGGTCTTGAACATGGCTCTGCAAGCTGTATAGGAGCAGCCATACTCCAATTCTCCATTTGCGTAGCCTGATGATGCTTGTTTACCTGGGCCCCAGTTTCAGTCTTTGTTCCTGCAATACTATTGGTAGAGTCTCAGAGGAGAAGACTGGCCTGCTGACTTTATTTAAGACAGAGTAGGAACAAGAAGCTATGTGAATGATACTTCACCCTGCTCTGGTTTGCCTCATGCTTTCTGCTCTTACTGCTGCCTGTTTTCCCCCCTTCCCTTGCAGTTTGATTTCCTGACATCCTGACTCAAGATCTGATTTGTGGTTCTGACCTCTGTTATTCTGATCAATCTGACTTCTGATCCCTGTCAGTGAGTGTAGACCCTGCTTTGACAGCTATGCTGGACCACCTATGACTACGTCTTGATGGTGTACTTTTATTGACTTCAATGAAGTTCCATCCATTGAAACCAGCAGAAAATATGGCCCATCATATTTTACTTATGCAGCTGAATCTTGACTCTGCAAGGCATTGAAATCAACGGAAGGTTCAATCTTTCCTGGAAATGTTTAGCATTTTGCATGACTGACCTCTTGCTAAATAGGTAGCCTAATCCAAACTCCACTGTCTTTAATAGGCTGTGGATGAAGCATTGAGATAGTTTTTTGGTCTTTACTTGTGAGTTGAAATAACTACCCTCCCTCTACTTACAGATTTAAACAGCACTGGTATTTTGACTAATTATTAGTTAAAGGATTGCAGTGTATCCAGAAAGGGCTGATATAATGGGTATCATTTGAGGTAGGTGAAATAGTTACATACATCATCTTCTGTTTGTGTTTTGAGTGTCTTTGAAGAAGATTGCAAGCATCAGTGTTGAATAGGTAACATCTCAGGTTTTAAATATCTCATTACCCTTTTGACGAGACAAGATGTTTGCTTTCAGACCACATGTAGCTTTCAGACCTGAACTAGTGTAGATTTATTATGCAGTCCACCCCTCCTTCATTGTGTAAAGGAAATTCACCAGCCCTTGTTTCTGAGTAGATTTTCTTCCTAAACTTCAAATTACACACTGTTTTAGATACAATATATCTTTCTGCAGTTAATAAATCAGTTTGATATTTTCTAAGTGATTATAAGTAGTAAGCTTACAGGTAAAAGTTGATTAAGAAATATAAGAAATGTGTGATCTGAGTTCTGAAACTAGACAGCATTTGAATCAAGCAAGAATGCCACAGATTTTCCATACACAAGCTAGAAATTCCTTCTAGCCAGGAACCACCTCCAGAGTTCAATCTCTAGAGCCGTTTCCAGGTGTTGAGTTGGGGGGGGGGGGGAGATTGAGGGCACTGATATCATTTCCTCCTTTTATAGGTTCCTCCAACTCACTGGAAAGATCTTTGGCACTGAAATGAGTCCATTGTCCATTGTTTATGTGACCTTATTTTGTACACAAATCCGGTGACAATCCTTGTTGCTATGGATTCCCCTTAATGAATCAATGTCTGGCTTCTTCATGGTTGTCCCTGAAAGACTGCTTGTGTAAGTTCAGAACTTCACATACACTGACAGCACACACAATCCAATGGGATATTAATATTTAACTGACTGAGACTTTTAAAGTGGTGCTGCAAAATATATCATAATCATCTCATAACCATATCATCAGGATGAATATGAGGGAACCAGGGCATTGTTTGGTGGTACAGATGATCACAGTGACCCACTATAGTGGGTTTGGCCAGCCCTGCATATATATAAATGTGAATATGTAGTCTTTTTTTCTTGTGAGAGGAGAGGAGAAAACGCAGGTTTAGGTTTGTAATTAGGAATAACTCACTAATGGGTTAAACAAACACCTGTCAGGAATGGTCTAGTTATTACTTAGTTGTGCCTTCAGTGCACGGAATTAAACTAGATGACCTACTGAGATCTCTTCTTCTATCACTCTATGAGAAATACAACAAGCATAAAGATATTGAATTCCACACTAATTGCCAGAAATTACAATGAAATACTCAGTGTTATCACAAATTATTTGCTGTGTGGACAAATTATTTTAGTACTCATAAAAATGCAATAACTAAATTTAAATGCTTGGAAGTAATGTATTTTTCTGAGTGAGAGAAAATCAAATAGCAATGAGCATCAGGGCCACTTATCAATCCTTTTATAGAGTGTAAAAATCTTGCTATTACACCATTAATTGTAACTGATGCTTTGATTAGGGCATTTAATAGAGTTTATTCCCAAATTCAAGTTCCATTCCTTCATGAAAGATGTATCCCTGTCCTAGATATCCAGGTGCCTTTTCTGCGTTGAATGAAATAGCTGCTGAATGCTCATTTTAATGTTGGTTAATGTTTATTAAATCTATAAAAAAAACTGATATTGTTTTAGTGGCTAATGAAGCCTGCTTTGTTTGGATGAATTAATTCAGGAAGAATAGATTCTAATACCCTAGCTAGTGGTTTTGTAAGGATTTTACAATCTGGGTTAATTACAAATATGGGTTTATAGTTTCCACATTTTCCCACATCTTTACCAGGCTTTAAAATAACAGAAATTATGGTGCTCATAAGTGATCTACGTGTTTTAGCAGACACAGAGGCTACTCTAAATATCCTTCACAAATTTGCCTCCAATTTGCTTTAGAAATGTTATATAACTAGATTAGCAATGGTTACCTCCTATAACTCTAGTTTTACTGGTTTATCTACCTTATTGTTTCTAATTGTATTTGTATTTTATATCAGTTGAAAGTTAAGCTTTGTTGTGGATTAAAAAACAAGATATCTTGAAGGACATTTTGTAGAAATTGTGAAATAGTTGAGCTGGTCAACCTTTTTTTCAACGTTTTTTTTTTTTTCATCCAAAAAACATCATTTAATTGGAAGTGCCACTTCTTGATTTTTGAAAAGAGCATTGGGGGAAAGAAATGGAAATAATACCCATAAAATTTTCTGTGTTCTTGAAATATTTCTTTTTGAATGTAACATTTTACTTCATGTTTTATCTTACAATTTTTTAAAGTAGTTTAAACGATTTGTCTGATAGCTGTGGTTGAACTACCATGCTAAAAAAAGAGAGAGTAGCTGTCATGGCACAAGCAGCGGGAGAAATTAGGCACCCTAACTATGTGCTTGGTATCTAAGGGTGTGTCTAGACTACATAGTTTTGTCAACAAAACTGGGCTTTTGTTGACAAAACAAAACCTGCGTCCACACTACTGTCGCGTTCTGTCGACAGTAATTAGACAGAGCGCATCAGTTTTGTCCTTCGACAAAGTTCTGTCAACAGAAAGTGTTGTCTAGACGTGGGGGTTTCTTTTGTCTACAGAGAGAGACTTCCAGGGGACGCCCCCTGCTGGACAGTCGTTCTTTAGGGAAAACCTCTTGTTGCTGTCTGTAGCCATGTTTTAAAGGCACAGAAACCCCTGCTAGGCATTCAGACAGGAAGCTGGCCACAGAGTAAGCCTGTGACCACACTGCTCTCCCTGTTTCACTGTCACGGTGCCATGTCTGGAGCTGCAGAGCCACAAGGCCTCCAGGGACATTCTGGGGAGCCAGCCCAAGTGCCTGCAGCAGAAAAAAAGGGATCCCCCAGAATGGTCAGGGCCAGAGGTTCTGACAGTGTTAGAAATGTGGGGAGAGGAGGAAGCAGTCAATGCCATGCACATCCAGCGCAGGAACGCCAGCGTCTATGGCAGGATGGCCCAGTGACTGGCTGATAAAGGGCACCACCCCAGGACCCTGCAACAGGTACAGGCCAAAGTAAAAGAACTGTGCCAGGGGTACATGAAGGCTCGAGAGCAATGTTCCTCATCAGGTGCAGCCCCGGTGCACTGTGCCTACTACAGTGAACTTGACCACATCCTTGGAGGCTGGGAACTGTTGTCTGCACCGGTTCTCATCCAGACTGGGTTGCCCACACCGGTGCTGCAGGGGCGGCAGGAGGTCCCCCAGGAAAATGTGGAGAAGGAGGAGGAGCAAACACAGGAGACCATGACCCTGATCCTGCAACCTGTCCCAGACACCTAGGAAGCCTTGCGGCCATCCTCCGACCAAGGCAAAGGAACATCAGGTGAGTGCAGTCAGGGTCACAGACACAGAACGGGGGAGGTGGGAGCAGAGAGGATGCAGAGCAATGTGCACGTCTTGGTCCTCCTGCATAGCTTGCATCTCTCTGTGCATGTGCAAGTGGGTGGGCAGGTGATGGGTATGTGGGTGGGGGCCATGGGAGATCCACGGTGCTGAAGGCCCCTGTCCCACCATGACTGCACATTTACCTGGCCTGGACAGCCATGGTGGAGGTGGGGGAGGATGCAAGGGGTGAAGGTAGACATTGCCCTAGACACAACGGGGCCCTTGTGCAGCCAGATGTGGCCTTACAGTATCAACATTCCCATCCCTTGTTTTAAGGACTTGTGTGTGAATTCCTAACAGTGATTTGTTCTCCCTCTTCTACTCCACAGCCAGACAAGCTGCAGCTGACCACCAGGCAACATCGGTGCCACCATCCACCCGGTCCCACAGCACCTACAGGCATTGGAGGGCCTACAATGACCTCCTGCGACAGCATGTCAAGGCCATGGAGAAGATGGAAGGGACCATGGCAAAAATCCAAGAGACCATGGTAGAGAGAACCCGGGAGGAAGCGCGCTGACATGATCGCCTGCTCACCGAGTTCCTCCCCCAGTGGAGTTCCATGTTCACCACCGTTCAGGAGGCCCTGGCTGTGCCAGGTCCTCCCGCCCTGAGGATTCCTCCTGTCCATCCAGATCCTGCCCCCCTTCCTCTCCTTCAGCCCCTGCCACCCCTCCTGCCCTGCCACCCCCCTCTCTCCCTGCTAGAGCAGAGCCCTCTGGAGCCCCAGCTCGAGGAGGTGTCAAAGTCTTTCGGCCTAGGCGATATTGCCAGGATCCTTAAACTGTCTTCCTTTCATCCCCCCCCCCCTCCAGGTTGACATCCCCTCTCCAGTTAAAACTCAGGGTAAAAGTTCAACATTGGGGAGACCTTGGGGAGTCATTGGGCTCCAGGTGAAAAGCTCTCATGCAGAGCCTCCCAGATGCGAACCCCCACCTGATGGGCTTGGCGAATGGCAGCTGTCCGAGGCTGCGCAAACCACCTCCCCTCCACTTCAGCCATTGGTCCCCAGCCTGGGAGGAAGGCCTCCCTTTTGCTCTCCACCAGGTTGTGGAGGATGCAACATGTTGCCACCACCTCTGGGATATTGTCCCCCATATCAAGGTGAGTTAGCAGGCACCTAAACCTTCCCTTCAGATGCCCACCTGTAAATGTGTGCATGTCAGGTGCATGTTAAACACTTCCCTGCTCAGGGTCAGATGCCCTGTGTAGGGCTTCATGATCCAGGGCATGAGGGGGTACGCTGCATCGGCCACAATGCAGACCGGCATCTCTACATCCCTAGTAGCAAATGCTCACTGGGGGAAAAAGGTCCACGGTGGTCAACCAGGGTCTGCAGCACAATGGAAAAGTACCCTTTTCTGTTGATATACCGGGCGGCTCGATGGGGTGGTGCATGGATGGGAATGTGCGTATCATCGAGCGCTCCTCTGCAGTTTGAGAATCCCAGCCCTGCAAAACTGGCCATGATGGTGTCTAGGTCTCCGAGGCCTACAATCAACTCGCAGCTGCTGAATCAGATGCCCCTCACCCTCTGCAGAAATAGACACATACAAACACACACAGAATATGAAGTGAGAGGGGTTGCCCAAGTCCTTGGGAGGCCCTCCCTCTCCACCCAATACCCCAGTATCTCCCCCCCCCCAGTGATTGCTCCCAGCAGTATGGTGGTGTAAGGCGCAGGAGCCCTCCACCACCTCCGCTCCATTGCCCCCCACCCACCCTTTCCTGTTAGTCCCCTTACCCTTCATGGACTGCCCACCCCCCGCCACCGAGGGACTTGCCTCCATCAACACGGTGCCAACAGTAGATCTCCGCACACCAAACTGATGTCCCACTGACCAGTAGCTGTCAGAGGTGGCCAGCTTCCAGAGGGCAATAGCTACCCTCTTCTCCAGCAGGATGGCAGGGCACAGGTGCGTGTCCTGTCATTGCGGGGGGGGGAGGGCAAGCCAGTTACAGAGCTCTAGGAAGGTGGACTTCCACATTCTGAAGTTTCGGAGTCAAGCCTGATCATCCCAATGCTCCATTACGAGCCAGTCCCACCAGTCCGTACTTGTCTCCATCCTCCAAAATCGCCTCTCCAGGAAAAAGTTTGGAGGCAGGAACAGTGCTGCTGCATCCTGAAGAAGGGACTCCAGTCTGGATTCAGGATCCGGACCAGGCATTAACAGCATGAAAGTCTCATGCAGTTGCAGCAGCATTTGAAGCACCGTGGAGTGGGGCCAGCGCCTGCCCTGGGGTAGCTCTCGCTCCATGGCAAACAAAGGTTTGGAAAAACTTTAAAAAAAAAATCACACTGCTGTGCTGCGCCAGGAAGCAGGGCACTCACAGCAACCACTGCAGACCCTTTGCTGTCCCTTCAGGAGTTAAGCAAGGCAGCTGCAGCAGCAGAGCAACGGCTAGTCGGGGGGGTCCCTTTTAGCACACGTCTCTGCAAAGGGCAGGCAGCAACACCAGGAAGTACATGCTGCCCCTGTGACCTGGCAGAAACAATTCCAGGTACTTTCTTCTGTCGACAGAGTGAAGTATTTCCGGAAAATCATGCCAGTCTAGAGTCAGCCAAACGGTTTATTTCTTGACAGCTAACAGCTGTGCCCCATAGATGGAAGAACAATATAACAAAGAAGCAGCATATTTTACATTCCTTCTGCAAGCCTGGGACCCTGGGTAGGCTGCGGACGAAGTGGGAGATTGTCTCAGTTTCCGAGGCGCTGGCATTCACAGCCCATCGGTGAAGTCAAATTTGCTAGGCTCTGAGGCAGCCTTAAATACAGTTTTCCTGCCCTGTTTGGCAGTTTGGAAATTTCCAGGGCTTACTCATTAGTGCTAATGTAAAGCTTAGCTGTTAGTTATCAATCTGGTTCTGATCTGGTTCTTCTTGTCCTTTGGCCCTGTTTACGTAATCAGTACGTTAGGGTAAACAAAGTTGTTTATGCGTTCTTGTCCTTTAACCTTATCTTATACTTGTTCTTGCTATACTGGCAACAATACTTATCTTAAATGGCGTATGTTCCCAAAGACTTGCTTCTGGCTTATCAGATATAGGGAAAAGGGGGAAAGAATGCAGGTCTTACCACCCCAAAACTATCACGTACAAATTTCTTCCGCAGTTGACCACTACATCTTCTCTTAGTATGCTAGCTCTTATTCCAGTGAAAAATTTAGCCTACTGACATTGTGCTTGCTTATATGTCAGTGATGAAACAGAACCACTGTGATTAGAGCTGGTCACGAACTTTTACAACAAAATGTTTTCTTTTGGAAAATGTTGATTCCTCATAACCAAAATGTTTATTGCATTTGTACCAATTCTCATCAGGAAAGGTTTTTTTCAGGTCAAGGCTGGAGTATGAGAGGGTAACAGAGCCCCCTGAGCCTATACAGCCAGTGAGCTGGCATACGTGGGATGGGGAAAAACCAAGTGCAAGTCACCGCTCTAGAACAGAGATTTATACTTGAAAATCCCACATACTCTGAGAGTATGGCCAGAGTCTTCCGGGACAAGTATGCTATACCACATTGAAAAATATTGAATGGTCTAACATTCATCTTGATGCACAATGGAAAAATTTGAGCTTCTGCCTGGCTCTTACTGTGGTGAATGAATTCTGCCTAACTTGCTCAAACGTTATCATCTGAATGACAGGCTACCTGTAAACAGAGGGCCTGATTTCAAGAGTGCCAAGGTTGTAAATACATTGGGAGAAGTGACACACACAAAAAAACATTAGTCCAATTGACATCAGTCGATCTACTTGTAAAAGTAACTGCTCATCAATGTAGCAGATTCAGAATCTTGCTCAAAGTAGAAACATAGAACACTAGAACTGGAAGGGACCTCGAGAGGTCATCAAGTCCAATCCTCTGCCCTCATGGCAGGACCAAGCACTGTCTAGATCAGCCTTGCCTGGTGTCTGTCTAACCCACTCTTAAATATCTCCAGTGATTGAGATTTTACACCCTTCCCCCACAGATAATTTATTCCAGTGTTTAACCACCCTGAAAGGCAAGAAGTTTTTCCTGATGTCCAACTTAAACCTCCCTTGCTGAAATTTAAGACTATTGCATCTTGTCCTATCAACAGAAGCCAAGGAGAACAATTTTTCTCCCTCCTTCTTCTAACACCCTTTTAGATAACCACCATCATGTCCTCTATCAGTCTTCTCTTTTCTAAACTAAACAAGCCCAGTTATTTCAGTCTTCCCTCACAGCTCATGTTTTCTAGACCTTTAATCATTTTTCTTGCTTTTCTCTGGACTCTCTCCAATTTCTCCACATCTTTCTTGAAATGTGGTGCCCAGAGCCGGACACAACACTCCAATCAAGGCCTAATCAGTGCAAAGTAAAGCGGAAGAATGACTTCTTGTGTCTTGCTCACAACACTCCTATTAATGCATCCCAGAATCATGTTTGCTTTTTTTGCAACAGTGTCACTCTGTTGACTCATGTTTAACTTGTGGTCCACTATGATTCTTAAATCCCTTTCTGCAGTATACTACTTCCTAAACAATCACTTTCTAGTCTGCATGTGTGAAACTGATTGTTCCTTACTAAGTGGAGTGCTTTGTATTTGTCCTTATTAAACTTAATGCTGTTTACCTCAGACCATTTATCTAGTTTGATCAATTTGAACTTCGACTCTATCCTCCCAAGCACTTGCAACACCTCCCAGCTTGGCATCATCTGCAAAATTAATAATCATACTCTCTATGCCATCATCTAAATAATTTATGAAGATATGGAACAGAACTGGTCCTAAAACAGTCCCCTGTGGAACTCCATTTGTTATGTCCTTCCAGCATGATTGTGAACTGTTAATAACTACTCTCTGAGAATGGTTCTCCAACCAGTTATTCACCCACCTTATAGTAGCCCCATCTAGGTTGTATGCCCTAGTTTATTGATAAGAAAGTCATGCAAGACCATGTCAAATGCCTTACTAAAGTCTAAGTATACCATGTCCACTGCTTCTCCCTTATCCACAAGACTTGTTATCTTATCAAAGAAAGCTATCAGATTGGTTTGACATGATTTGTTCTTTACAAATCCATTACCTATCACCTTATTATCTTTCAGATGTTTGCAGATTAATTCCTTAATTACATGCTCCATTATCTTCCCTGGCACAGAAGTATCCATATATAAGTATCCATATATATAAGAATTAATGTGCTTTCATGTACTTAATTTGCTTTAGGGTACTGATGTGTCCCTACAAACTCTGGTTTCATACATTGGAGTACATGCATATGCTATTAAATCATGTGCCAATTAATTACATATTTGCACAATAAATCCTCACATTTCTATTCCTTTCCCGGACCTCCTAGTATTTCTCTTATTGCTGACAGTAAGGGCTCGTCTACACTGGCCCCTTATCCGAAAGGGGCATGTTAATTTCAGAGATCGTAATAGGGAAATCCGCAGGGGATTTAAATATCCCCCGCGGCATTTAAATAAAAATGTCCGCCGCTTTTTTCTGGCTTTTAGAAAAGCTGGAAAAGAGCGTCTACACTGGCCCCGATCCTCTGGAAAAAGCACCCTTTTCCAGAGGATCTTATTCCAACTTTGAAGTAGGAATAAGATCCTGCGGAAAAGGGCGCTTTTTCCGGAGGATCGGGGCCAGTGTAGACGCTCTTTTCCGGCTTTTCTAAAAGCCGGAAAAAGCAGCGGACATTTTTATATAAATGCCGCGGGGGATATTTAAATCCCCCGCGGATTTCCCTATTACGATCTCTGAAATTAACATGCCCCTTTCGGAAAAGGGGCCAGTGTAGACGTAGCCTAAATGTATTGAAAATCACCACTGTAAGAGGTTAAAAAAGATTTTTTTTAAATACTTTGTAAAAGATAATACAGAAAATTTAGAGATAGGCATTGCACTACCAGGCTACCAGATATGTGAGTTTGACTGTTTGCCTTTGGGAGATGATAATCTAATGTAGTAATGCAGAGGTCAGAATGTGGGGAACATTCAGAGAATCAAAAATGTTAAGCAATGAAGTACCAGATTAGAAACACTTCTACTGTAGTTATAGACATCTTTTCAAATCCGGAAGTTTCCACTGTCTCAGAATAAATCAGGAGACCTGAATTTTTAATCGAAGTTTCTGCATGGTTCAAAGGAGAAGGGGCAATGTTGTATGTAAATGTTAGCAATATCTTTGCATCTGGTTTAATATATCCATATTCTTTAGTCCACTGATTATTTTGGCTTTCATTTAAGCATCTAAAACTGTAGGTCAAAAGGAGGCATTAATACTTGGGGGGAAATAATAAGATTATATGCAAATTCTACTTTATATTTTCCTTTACAGCATTTGGGATATTTTAGGACATTTTTTTCTTATGCTCTAGAGTTGATGAAGTATTTTAATTAGTCCCAGGAGATTTTGGTTCTTATTTAGACTTGGTCTGCAAATTGTTGCTCTATTGAATTTCTTTGCATTCTTTTCCCCAACCAAAAACAGAAGGAATCCAAGATGTATCCCTTCTTTGCCACCACCACAGGAATAGTCAAAATGGATTCACCAAGGGCAAGTCATGCCTCACTAATCTGATTAGCTTCTATGATTAGGTAATTCACTCTGTCAACATGGGGAAGTCAGTGGATGTGATAAATATTGACTTTAGAAAAGTTTTTTATATGATGTCCCACAATATTCTTGCCAGCAAGTTAAGGAAGTATGGCATGGATAAATGGACTGTAAGATAGATAGAAGGCTGGCTAGATTGTCAGGCCTAATGGGTAGTGATCAATGGCTCGATGTCAGGTTGGTGGTTGGTTTCAAGTGTAGTGCCCCAAGGATCGGTTCTAGGGCCAGTTTTGTTCAACTTCTTTATTAATGACCTGCAGATGACACTAAACTAGGAGGAGAGGTAGATACCTTGGAGAGCCGGGATAGGGTCCAGAGTGACCTAGACAGATTAGAGGATTGGTCCAAAAGAAATATGATGAGGTTCAACAAGGACAAGAATCCCAAGCATTGTTATAGGCTGGGGACCGACTGGCTAAGTAGCAATTCTGCAGAAAATGACCTGGGGATTACAGTGGATAAGAAGCTGGACATGAGTCAACAGTGTGCCCCTGTAGCCAAGAAGACTAATGGCATATTAGGTTGCATTAAGAGGAGCATTGCCAGCAGATGTAGATAAATCATTATTCCCCTTTATTCGGCACTGGTGTACACATTTGGAGTACTGCATCCAATTCTGGGGCCCTCACTACAGAAAGGATGTGGACGCATTGGAAAGAGCCCAGCAGAGGGCAACCAAAATGATTAGGGAGTTGGAGCACATGACCTATGAGGAGAGGCTGAGGGATTTGGGCTTATTTAGTCTACAGAAGAAAAGAGAGGGGGGATTTGATAGCAGCTTTCAACTTCCTGAAGGGAGGTTCCAAAGAAGATAAGAGAGAGGCTGTTCTCAATAGTGACGGATGGCAGAACAAGGAGCAATATTCCTAAATTACAGTGGGGGAGGTCTAGGTTAGATATTAGGAAAAACTATTTCACTAGGCGAGTGGTGATGTACTGGAATGTGTTACCTAGGAAGGTGGTGAAATCTCCATTCTTAGAGGTTTTTAAGTCTTGGCTTGACTGGGATGATTTAACTGGGATTGGTCCTTCTTTGGGCAGGGGGCTGGACTCTTCCAACCCTATGATTCTATGAGGTGCAGAATGGCTCCTAGGTGGATTTTCAAACCAGTCTAGGCTCCCATTTTCTATTGATTTTGTTGGGAGCTGCCGGGTTCTCAATTATAGCCATTTGATTTTTTTTTAAACCAAGCCATTTATTCTTATAATTTGTGAAAATCATCTTGGTCTTGGAGGGTACCCAGCTTTACAAAAATAATAATGTTAACATTTCCAATTTATTGTCAAGTACTTTTGCCTTCATAATGCCATTCAAGTGGCCTTTGTTTTTGTGACCTGCCTAAGTCAAAGCAAAAGTATCACTAATTCCCTAAATTAAAATACTGCTGCAGAAAGTATATGTCTGAAAGATTAAATAAGTCTATAAGATCTGGTAACTAGAGAAGTTTGAATTATTTATTGCAAATAGTATGTATAATTAATTTCGACTTTTTCCCACCATTTGTGGATTATCCACTTTCACATGCTAATTTTGTTAATCATTCTTAATTGCATTTGTTTGCACACTAATACACTTCTTCACATGATTTTGAAGGAATGCAATTGTTTGTAGGAAGAACAGGCAATTCCCCAAACATTGGTATAGCAGTTAGTGAATAGCACATAAAGATAAGGGGAAGAAACATGGTAGACGTTAACAGTGTTTGGAGCAGTGATGTATCTGATTGACCAATCTTTTCTTGCAATCCACTGATAGACCAATACATTTATATTTGCTCTTCTTTTTGAATATACACTATAGATAGGATTTCAAAAAGAAATTATATTAATCTGGTTGTATATCTTTATTGAGCCAGAGGATATACAAACACAACAAAAATATGTTTTTGCACCAAAGAACTTTATCCAGGACTGGGTCCCTTATGCAGTATTGCAATATAATTAAATTATTTTAAAAATTAACAATCATTATATTAAAATATTTTAATAAAATCTATAGGTAACCCTTTAATATGATAGGGATCTTGAAAAGGGATAAGAAGGCAAAATATTTGTTAGTTGAGGAAAGAGAATGATGGGAGGAACTTGAAAGGATTTTCCAAAACATTTGGAAGGAAAAATGTCAGCACCTCATTGGGTTCCAGGTTAATCATATTCCAGTAAGGAAACAGACATAGGTATCATCATAGGCTGAATGAAACGTCAGTAAGAGTTGTCAAAATAAGGGCAGAACTGAAGATGTAAAAAGAATGGGATTGAATATAATATTGAACATATTGCAGTGACACTATTATCTATCAGTGATATACCACTATATGGGGCATTGTGTTCAATTCTTGTTACTCCATCGAAAGAAACAGCATAAACTAGAAGAAGGACCTCAGCTGGAGTATTGTGTCCAGTTCTGGTCACCACATTTCAGTAAAGATGTGGGCAAATTGGAGGGAAGACTAAAAGAATTGTGTTTGCCTAATTTGGAAAAGAGAAAGCTGAGAGGGGACATAATAGCAGCTTTCAAGTACCTGAAAGGGTGTTACAAGGAGGAAGGATAAAAAATAATTTCCTTAAATTATTCTCCTTAATCTCTGAAATTAGGTCAAGAAGCAACAGTCTTAAATTGCAGCAAGGGCTGGACAATAGAAAAAGCTTCCTAACTGTGAAGGTGGTTAAACACTGGAATAAATTACCTAGGAAGGTGGTGGAATTTCCATCATTGGAGATATTTAACAGCAAGTTAGATAGACATTTATCAGGTATGACCTAGATGGTGCTTGGTTCTGCCATGAGGGCAGGGGACTGTACTTGACCTCTCAAGGTCTCTTCCAGTACTAGTATTCTATGATTCTATGTATGGGAGATACAGAAGTCTCTTTAATGCTCTAATAATTTTTATGAGGCAATACTAAATACACTAGAACTGTTTATCTGAGAGAAGGCCAAGGAGAGATGATGGGGATATATAAAATAAGTAATGCTAGATACAAGTAATTGAATCAGCAACTCCTTTTTAGCCTCTCTTCATCCAAGCTCAAATGAGACATTCATATGAAAGACGATGAATTTAATACTGTTGAAAATAAAACCTTATTTTCTACATGGTATATAATTAACCTGTGAAATCCTGTGCCACAAAGTATCATTGAGAAAAATATTTTATTAATACTAAAAAGAAATAGACATTTATAAGAATAATGAGATTATCTGGATTTACAATAAGTAGGATTTTTTTTTAAATTAAAGAGAGATAAATACTCCTGTTTCCTGACATACAACCACCACTAAAGGTATATCTAGATTACATTGTGTAAACTGCCCTTAAAAAAAAAAAAAGTCACCTGCATCCACACTGCAATCACAGTCTTTTTAAATTAAATTGAAAGACTGGAGGGTTTTTTTTGACATTGGTAAACCTCAAATTATGGGGAAGAACACCTTTTTCAAAAGTGCTCTTTTGAAAAAAGTCACGTGTGGTGCAGAACAGGGACATTTTTCGAAAGAAGAGGCAATCAAAAAAAAAAAAAAGCGCAGGTGCCCTGGTGGCCATTCTGTGAAAAGCAATCAGGGCTTTCTTTTGAGAAAGCATCCACACAGTCTGGACACTCTCTTTTGAAAAAGCAGATCGCTTTTTCGATGTGGTTTTGAGGTGTGGATGATCTCTTTTGAAAGATTTTTAGAAATAGCTCTTTTGAAAAAGCTTCTTTCGAAGGAAGCTTGCAGTCTAGACGTATCCTAAGGGTGTATCTAGACTACGCCGAATGGTCAAATTCCCACAGAATTTGCATATCTTCTTCCAATCGCACTTTCAAAAGCAGAGCTTTTGAAAGTGAAAGTAATTAAGACGCGGCTTTTTCAGTGAGCCTCTCCCTTCGTTGAAAAGCCGTTTTTCCTTAAAAAAAGGAGGTTTACGTAGCTTTCCGTGGAATTTGCATATCCTCTTTCGACTGTTCGGCATAGTCTAGATACGCCTAAGTTTAGGAAGAAACTCTCCTCTCTACAGGCTTTTGCAAAACTGCCCGTTACAGTGTTTCTTATAACTTTCTGTGACACATCTGGCATTAGTCATGGTCTAAGATGAGATACTGGACCATTTGTACTGGGGCCTGTTCTGATAAAACAGTCACATGTTTTTCTTTGTTCCTTAATTATTTTTATACAGAGGATATTTTTTCCATAAAAATAACCTTGCAGATTGCTTTACTCTTCCTTTAAGAGTTACAGTTACAATGGACACAATGTTGTTATTTGTCTACCAGTTGTTATATCATTTTGGCATTGAAAGAGACTTATTTTGGAAGATGGGAAGAGAGATGGGTAACAGATAGCAGCTTTTCTTGTATCAGGAACATCCTTATCAGAAGATTGTGCTTTGTCAGTTCTCTGAAACTATATCATAAAGCTAACCACACTTCCATGGCTGCAAACTGATTGAGGTGTATAACCTTCACTATTCGCAAAGGAAATTCTCCATTGGCATGATCTATTGCTTATATAGATGCTTAGCACCAGTGAACTAGCAAAAAGTAGGCATAATACATTGAAAAATTAGGGCCTCTGTTTCTAGTGTGCTCATCACAACAGTTGGAGTGAGAAAATACAATACAACATTTTCTTAATACCAAATACCATGATGCAGATATCATTTTGGCTTACTGTAATTTCATTACATTTTGAACTGGCTGTGCAACTGCATTCTACATTCATTGAATTTGATGTAGGGTTCCCTCCATGATGCAGAATTATAGAGCAGAATCTGAGCCTTCAAAAAACAACAACTAAAATCTATGCTATTTGGTTGAAAATGTAAACCCCCTAAATATGAACAGAATGCAAATCATTTCAGTGTTGTCTTCACGAATTTGCTGATTCCCTGAAAGGAAAAAATATCTCTGAGAAGTGCTACATGTCCCATGCTTCTAAAAAAAAGTATTAATCTTGAAGGGAAAATAATAATAATTCAAATACTGATATTGGTAAACTATTTCACTTCTGGGAAATATACCAGAAACAGACAGCCTTGCCCCACAGTCCCAACTATACCCATAAGACATAATTCTCCAAATCTGTATGTAACCGCTCATAAGAAGTTATATTTTAATGCCAAGTTATCCAATAAAATTATAATTAATTTAGGCTCACCATAAAATCTCTAGGCCAGTTTCCTGAATATGATGCCAGTCAGTTATGACTGAAAAAATGTTCATCTCTATGAAGTTCCTACTAGACAGATTTCTACTTCACAACAACCACCACCAGATTTGGTGTCTTTATTGACAGAGGTGCAAATTGGCAGAGGTGCAAATGATTCTCTTGATTTGGAACAGGTATAGAGACCCAAATAATATTTTATTTCCAAGTCATGTGTGAAGCCCTTTAAAAATGGCATTCTGATTTTGAATGCACAATAAGTATAGTCCTCCTTCCTTCCAGTGAAGAAATTACATCTCCTGTAAATTGAACAAAAAATACTTTTCTGCTACTCTGTAAGAATTTTATACCTTAAAACAGACACTAGGAGTCCTTCTAGTTCTCAGTCATAAAGGATGTCCTTCTGATATCTGTCTGAATAGTGTCCACTCCACAGTTCAGAAACAGTTTAAAAGGGTCCAACCCTACCACGTTGGTAGTACTGCTCTGGGAGACTGAGGAACCTTGCTAGTGTTTGGTAGGTCAGGGCCTTTTAAAGGAACAACCACATTGTCTATGGAAGGCCCAGACTATTTCTGGAAATGTGACTCTGGACTATAGATCTCGTGATTTCCATTATTTGAGAGAGATATTTAAAGGGCTGACCACTTCCACCTTGATTTTTCTCATATGAGAGATCAGACTTAAGCTAGCATTGCAGCCCTAAACAGGAGTCTGGCATCTAATGTAGAAGGGTGGAGAGGCTGGGTGTGCTGGTATTTTCTGAAGTTTGAATATCTTTAGCTAACCATGAATGGACATGGTGATCAATATACTTATAATGTACTATTTTTGTTTGGGATCAAAATGGTAATATCAGAAGTTTCCAGAAAAAGCTTGTTGTGAATGAAATAAGTATCAAATGAACATCCAATGTTTTGTATTACTGTTTGAATCCAACATATAAGCACCCAGAGACACTTTCTGAACCTCTTTGGCTAGAAATAAGGTGATGAAATTTTCTGGAAAAAAACTCTCATGAAAATTCTGGAGCTGTACTTATTTCTTTCCTGGTCAAATACCATATGGATAGCATTTCTTGCAATTTTAGGTGTATGCATACCTACTCAAAACCAGTAAGCAAGTAGGGTGCATCTACACTTCACCCGGAGCTCGAAATAAGCTATGCAAATTGCGTAGCTTATTTCGAGTTAATTTCAAAATAGCTTACTTTGAAATTTGGATAACTTTTGGACAACTCCCCCAACCTGCCCGAAAATGCACACTTATATTATATAGATCAAAATATTTCAAAGGAATGTGGATGTTATAAGAACTTACACAGAATAAAATAGGACACAAACAATGCACATATCTTTAATAAAGACATCTCTGTGGCTCAGATTTTGTGTTTTCATATAAGCTCTCTATCTGAAACAAAACAAAAAAGTCAGTTTGAAGGAATTTTACATTTCTAACAAGCAGTTTGAGGTATGAGCTAGGCTGACCTTTAAAAAGGAGGATAGGTGAGTATATGTGAGCGTTTTTGCTCTTACTATAAATAAATTTTGGTCATAAAACTGTGAATGTCAGGCATACTCCTGATAGCAGATAAAATGACATTCCAGTCAAAGGAGTGATCAAAGTTATGAAATTCCAACATAAATTGGCAAGTAAAACGGGCCTTGTTTTTGATGTGAAAGTAAAGATGTCACTGATTTTGGAAGCAAGAGACAGCTACTGGATATGCTGCCTTCCTCTGCATTACTGAATGTTCACATAAATAAATGTCTCCTCAGGAGCATGGAGAGTAAGCCCACTACACAAGCTGTGACAACATTTGAATTCCATTAGTTTTGATGCAGCTGGAAGTGGGAGATCTGGGAGTTCCACACTGTAGCATAGATGACCTTTAGAGGTGACTTTGTCTTTGGAATTCTAAGTGTAATAACTGTGGTTTACCACTGTGAATTCAAACTTTCCCATAGGTAACTGCCTTTCACAACATAGCAAAATGGCTATGATGTACTACTTTAAACACATTGTTCCATTTTATATTGCAAAAGAAAGCTGAAGCAAACAGTAGCTCTCAGAGAAGTGTAAGCTGTCCCATTTAGTTCAAAGTGTCAACTCTAAAAGCTACATATTATACTATTCTATTAGTATAACATTTTAAAATATTTCTCTTTTGATAGTTTTAGCAGATATATGCAGCTAATGTATCTATTCAGTGTGGCTGGATGTTCTAGATGCTAAATATGGAAAAGACTTATCAGACATGCAGGGTGTGTCTAGACTGGCAAGGTTTTGCGCAAAAGCAGCCGCTTTTGTGCAAAAGCTTGCCAGCTGTCTACGCTGGCTGCTTGATTTTGCGCAAGAACACTGACCTTCTTCTGTGCGAAATCAGTGCTTCTTGCGCAAATGCTTTCACGCTCCCATTCAGGAAAAAGTCCTCTTGCGGAAATGATTTTGCGCAAAAGGGCCAGTGTAGACAGGCAGCTAAGACATTTTGCGCAAAAGCTGGCTAAATGGAAAAAAGCCCTAGTGGACGCTTGGAGACTCCGTAGATGCAGTCAGTTCCCGGACTTCCTGGTAACCTTAGCCCCCTTAAAGCAGACGCAGGCTGCTGAGGCCACGAGGCAGGAGCCCTTCGTGACCTCTGGCCAGAGCTGTGCCACGTGGCCCCTGCCGTCCAGCAGACACCCCCAAGCACTATGGCAGCTCCAGGTGGGGATCAGCCACCCGCACCCCCAGCGCAGGAGGCCCCCAGGGCCAGAAAAAGAATGGCCCCATCCTGGTCCCTGGGGGAGCTTCAGGCCCTGCTTGACCTGTGGCAGGAGGAGGAGGCCCTGCACGAGACCCGCTCCCAGCACCGGAATGCAGAGCTCTTCAATCACATGGCCCAGACACTCACCCAGCAGGGCCATCCAGCCCGGACCTTGGAGCAAGTCCGGGCTAAAGTAAAGGAACGGCGCCTGGGCTACAGTCCGGTCCAGTGAGGGCCAGGGGGCAGGAGCCAACACCTGCCCCATTGCCGACGACTCCATGCCATCTTGGGCCAGTGAGCACCACAGGCCCGAGACGTCCCCGTGGACAGCAGCATGCACCTTCCATCACCAGGAGCACTGAGGCGGGGGGAGGAGACAGCAGCAGTGCGTCGGAGGATGAGGCCAGCACTGCCACCCTGCAGGCCCCCTCCAGCAGCCCCGACGTCTCTCGTGCATCCTCAGAGGCTGAGGAAGGATCCACCGGTGAGTGTTGCACTTTGCACTCACAAGGGCGGGAGCCAGGCGCCCAGAGAGGGGAGGGGAAGAGCACATCATTCAGGCCACATGAGCTGCACACTGTGTAGCATTAGGCAGGAAGCAGCACATGCAACCATGTGCAGCCTGGTGACCGAGTGACACGTGGCCATGGCAGGTAGCTCCAGGGCACGCCTGGGACCGTGCTGCTCACACACGTCCGGTGGGACCAGGGCGGAAGGGTGGATGCCGGCTGGAACCAGCCAGGGCCCCAGGGACTCAGGCCAGAGCCTGCACCTCAGCAAGGGTGCAGCACACAGAACGGCTCACTGTCCCATGCCTGGCTGTGAGGCACAGCCAGCTGCTTCTGGGAAAACTGCAGTGTCACAGCCCTGTGAGCGTGGCCCCCACTGAGCCCTTCGCCTGCTCCCGGTGCCTTGGCTGGCTCCCCGAGGGAAGTCCCCACTGCGGCCACACATGTCCCTGGGCTACGTGTGTGAGCGCTAACGGGAGGGGGAGGGAGGGAAGCTGACATGGCCGTGAAAAAGGCAAATATGGTCCTGGGATGTATTAGGCGGGGTATTTCCAGTAGGGATAAGAAGGTGTTAGTGCCATTATACAAGGCATTGGTGAGATCCCATTTGGAATACTGTGTGCAGTTCTCGTCTCCCATGTTTAAGAAGGATGAATTCAAACTGGAACAGGTACAAAGAAGGGCCACTAGGATGATCCGAGGAATGGAAAATCTGTCTCATGAAAGGAGACTCAAGGAGCTTGGCTTGTTTACCTTAACCAAAAGAAGGCTGAGGGGGGACATGATTGCACTCTTTAAATATATTAGAGGGATAAATACTAGGGAGGGAGAGGAATTATTTAAGCTTAATAGTAATGTGGACACAAGAACAAATGGATATAAGCTGGCTAGGAGGAAGTTTAGACTTGAGATTAGATAAAGGTTTCTAACCATTAGAGGAGTGAGGTTCTGGAACGGCCTTCCAAGGAAATTAGTGGGGGCAAAAGATCTATCTGGTTTCAAGATTAAACTAGATGGCTGTGTCTAGATTGGCATCCCTTTCCGGAAAAGGGATGCTAATGAGACACTTCGGAATTGCAGATGCCGCGAGGGATTTAAATATCCCCCACGGCATTTGCATGAACATGGCTGCCGCTTTTTTCCAGCTCGGGGTTTTGCTGGAGAAAAGCGCCAGTCTAGACGGGATCTTACGGAAAATAAGCCCTTTTCCGGAAGATATCTTGTTTTCTGCAAGATCCCGTCTAGACTGGCGCTTTTCTCCGGCAAAACCCCGAGCTGGAAAAAAGCGGCAGCCATGTTCATGCAAATGCCGCGGGGGATATTTAAATCCCCCAAGGCATTTGCAATTCCGAAGTGTCTCATTAGCATCCCTTTTCCGGAAAGGGGTGCCAATGTAGACACAGCCGATGGGTTTATGAAGGGGATGGTTTGATGAGATAACATGATCTTGGTAACTAATTGATCATTCATTATCAGTGGGAAATAGGTCAATGGAGGGATGATAGGAGTTACTATAGAGAACTTTCTGGGTGTCTGGCTGATGAGTCTTGCCCACATGCTCAGGGTTTAGCTGATCACCATATTTGGGGTTGGGAAGGAATTTTGCTCCAGGGTAGATTGGCAGAGGCCTTGGAGATTTTCCGCCTTCCTCTGTAGCATGGGGTACAGATCACAGCTGGAGGATTCTCTGCATCTTGGGGTCTTCAAAGTATTTGAAGGCTTCAATATCTGAGATATAGGTGAGAGGATTATTCTAGGAGGGGTGGGTGAAATTCTGAGGCCTGCACTGTGCAGGGGGTCAGACTAGATGATCATAATGGTCCCTTCTGACCTTAAAGTCTATGGGTATGTCCACACTACCCTCCTAGTTCGAACTAGGAGGGTAATGTAGGCATACCGCACTTGCAAATGA
Source organism: Pelodiscus sinensis (assembly GCF_052426305.1). NCBI lineage: Eukaryota > Metazoa > Chordata > Testudines > Trionychidae > Pelodiscus > Pelodiscus sinensis. The sequence continues at coordinate 156,192,140 of NC_143053.1, forward strand.
AGCCCGGGATTTGAATTTCCCGGGCTTCATTTGCATAAGCCGGGCGCCGCCATTTTAAAATCCCGGCTCGTTCGAACCCCGTGCCACGCGGCTACACGCAACACGGACTAGGTAGTTCGGACTAGGCTTCCTAGTCCGAACTACCATTACTCCTCATTCCACGAGGAGTAATGGTAGTTCGGACTAGGAAGCCTACTCCGAACTACCTAGTCCGTGCCGCGTGTAGCCGTGCAGCACAGGGTTCGAACGAGCCGGGATTTTAAAATGGCGGCGCCCGGCTTATGCAAATGAAGCCCGGGAAATTCAAATCCCGGGCTTCATTTGCAAGTGCGGTATGCCTACATTACCCCGCTAGTTTGAGCTAGCGGGGTAGTGTAGACATACTCTCTGAGTCTATGAGAAGCGCTTGGGCCGGCCCATGGGCCACCTGAGTTTTGCTGCAAGGATGGTACACTCCCCAGTCACCCCTGGTTCCGTACAGGAGACATCCCACGCGATGGGGATCTGAGAGCCCAGACCACGTCTGCCAGATGTGCTCCCAGGTCCTGTGTGGGGATGCATCTCGCTCCCTGTCAAACACCATTGATTAGCCCAAATCCTCACAGCCTCCACCGGCAGGGAGTTCCACAGGTTAACACAACACAAGCGTCCTCCCACTCTCCACGGGGCCAGGACACAGACCGGTAGTTACAATACATGGAGGAAGATCCTACTCCAGGGGCAGTCCTGTATGCAAACATACAACATGGAGGGGAGGGAGGTAACCGAGTGGGCCCAAGCCACACTACTGTGGTGTCACCTGGGCTCAGGGGTGGAGGGCATGAGGTGTGAGGACAGTGACCAAGCTGCCTGACTGACCCATCCTTTCTTCTCTTCCCTGCAGTGGGACCAAGCACAAGCCCAGGACCCTCTAGTCCAGCAGCAGCAGCAACCCCAGCCGCCCAACCACTGAGGCAGTGGCTCCGTCACCAGGACCAGCTCCTTCGGTGCCACATGCAGGCCGTCGAGCATGTCAAGGCAGCCATCACTTGGCACCAGGAGGCCTGGGGTGCCTTCCAGGCCCAGTGCATCCTCATGGTGGATTCGATCACCACCCTCACCACCCACATTGGCCATGCCATCCATTATGGCATGGCCTTGCTCCTTGCCCCCACCATCCCTCCCCTAGCACTGCCCCTGCCCCCTCCTGCAATGGCCCCTCCTTCCCGTCCTGCCCACCTCCCCATGCAGCCTGCCCCGAAGCGGCCCACCCACTATGTGCAGGTCTGCCCCCGCAGGAATGGTCGCAGGGGCCACCCCTCCCAGGAGTAGCTCCTCCCCCTCCCAGTTCAAGATCTCCTCCCCCTTCCCCCTTGTAAATAAAAGAATACAAGTTTTTTCTGTTCAAAACAAAACTGTGTTTGGGGTTTATTGGGAGGTAAGGGGAGAGGAGGGGAGGGGGAAAGGTAGGGGATGGGAGGGAGTTTTAAAGGGAGACCGAGGTGACCCTTCTATGGGGCCTGGGCGAACATGTCCGTCAGGGCCTCCTGGATGTGCACCCCATCCTGGTGCACCTGGTGGATGGCAGCTGTGTGGGGCTGTTCATAGGCCTGACCCTCAGCTGCCATCCATTCGGGGAGGAAGGTCTCCCTACTCCGCTCCACAAGATTGTGGAGTATGCAGCACACAGCCAGTACCTCCGTGGCATTCCTCTCACCCATCTCGAGACAGGTAAGCAAACACCGGAAGCGGGCTTTCAAGCAGCTGAAGGCACACTCCACGTGATTGTGGGCCCAGTTGAGGTGGTCGGTGAACTGGGCTCAGTTCTGGTCCAGCTGCCCTGTGTAGGGCCACGTTAGCCAGGGCAGCAGGGGGTAGGCCGCGTCCCCGACTACACATATGGGCATAGGCACATTCCCGACAGTAAACTCCCTCCAGGGGAAGTAGGTGCCCACCTCCAGCCTGCAAAACAGGCCAGAGTTGCGTAGTATGCGGGAGTTGTGTGCCCTGCCGGACCAGCCCGCATAAATGTTTAGGAAATGGCCACGGTGGTCCACGAGGGCCTGAAGTACGATCGAGCAGTACCTCTTCCTGTTAATAAAATGGGACACTCAATGCTCCGGGGCCTGGACAGGGATGTGGGTTGCATCCAGGGCTCCCCCGTAGTTGGGGAACCCGAGGGCAGCGAAGCCGGCCACGGTAGCATCCACATTGTGCAGGCGGATGACTCTTGGGAGCAGGACATCGTTGATGGCGTGGACGACCTGCAGAAGGGTGCAGAGAAACACAGGGGAACATATCACATAAGGCAGGGTGAGTGTGCACTCCCTTGGGCCGCCCCCCGTGATGCCCTCTGTGCTCTCTCACACACACACACACACCATTAAATGAATACTGAGTTAAGTATCACTGTCTATTAAATGCTACAAAGCTTTTCCTTAAACATTGTTTTTGTTGTAATACTGGCTTGTAATACCTGCTTCTTTTTAAAGGCAAAATGACGAAAAGCAAAATATACTTTTGTTTCTGTTTCACATTATTTTATATGCAAAGTTTTCACACAACTTCAACAATTAGAGCTGCTTGGTGACACTCAGGTTTTGCGTTGTGAAACTTCACATTACAAGAAAAAGTGAGAAATATTGGGGAATTTTCACAGACATAAGTTCAGCACTTTTTTTCCACAGTGAAAAAATGTTGACATTTTATCATGGAACATCTAGATTTTCATAATTTGTTCCAAATGAAAAGTTACATTTTTTCCCCAAGATATGGCACCATCCAGAGTTATCTTTCCTCCCATGCAATTTATGAACTCATTTTTTCTCTTTTCATTGAAACTATGTGTGGTTCACGGGGGTAAGACCACAAAATATTCACAAGGTTTTGCTGGTTGTGATAATAGACACGATTTCTGCTTGGGTTGGTGGTGCTACAATTTTGCTTCCTTTCCCTACACCAACTTTGCTAGATTGTTGCTGTTTTGGACTCTTCCATAGGGAACACTGCTGCAAATAAAAGTTGTTTAGGAATAGCTGATTAACACAGGGATAGAGGATTTAAAGGACCTAATTCCAATTAAACGAGGTGAAGTGATTTTCATATAATGTTTTCAACCCCAGAGCTATAAGACAGCATCACATTTAGCTCTGTGGGCATGAAATTTTCTTCATTTGTATTTATTAGATACAGCTGGCACTTTCTCATAATTTATATGCAGTAAATTTCTGAAATAAATACCAAATATACATACCACACATTTACTATTCTGCTATTATGTCTTTTAGATAATTTAGTAGTAGGTGTGCTTTGCATTTCTAATATTTTCTTATCTTGACTTCATATAACAAGTGAGGGGAACTATGCTTTTTGTATGATTACTAATTGCTTAGGAAAACATTCCTCTTGTTATTCATGAAATCAGAAACAGCCTTTGAGTCTGCTATGCTTGTTAGAAGCAGCATATAATGATGTGGTTAAAAAAAGGGAGAAAAACAAAATAATAAACAATAGGGCATAAATGTCTTCTTTTAAATTTATTGGAATGGAGGAGAAAGTCAGGCTTCGGTACTTGAGAAATCTATTACAGGCAGTCTTTATTAGGAAGGCTTATGATTCCTAGCTATATAACAGCTCTCTGTGACCTTGTGCAAAATACTAAGTGAGATAGCTTATACCCTTCCATCTTGTGAAGTCTCACAAAAATCAGCCACCTTTGCCCTCCCTTCTCTGTGTGCTGAATGGATGCTCCCAAGGATCTGGTCAGCTTCTCCTAAAATTAGAATCATGCCACACCAACTCCTATTCAAGGATGTGGGTTGTGGCTTAGTATCCCAGTGTGGACAAAGGTAGGTATGTGTGTGAGTAGGAACACTGTCAGTCAAGCAAAATAGACTAAAGCATAAAATCACCATAATAATCAATCTTGTCTGTGTGTGCTAATACTGTGCTCTTTATACTGCACTGAATTGTGTCTTTTAATCCTCAGTCCCTTGTGGAGCAGCATGTTACTGGACAACATTGGTGGGAGTGTATGACAACTATCAGGGATGGTCTAGATCAGTGTTTCCCAATTTTATTTGGCCACAGAACCCCTAGAGTTGCCTTTAAAAAAAAAAAAAAGGCCGCTGCCACGTTTCATTGAGCGAAAAAAAAAAAAGCCCTCGCCATGACTCTGTTTCTTTAACAGGGGGTGCGGGAGTGCTGGCTCCTTGCAGAACCCTTGCTTTCGCTTTGCGGATCCCCAGAGTTCCGCGGAGCACTAATTGGGAAACACTGGTCTAGATGGTACTTGGTCCTGCCATGAGGGTGGGGGACTAGACTCGATGATCTCTCCAGTCCCTTCTAGTTCTAGTAGCCTATGATTCTATGACTCAGAGACACAGTCTCTCCTCTGCTGAGCCTTGCACACATACAAGAGAAGAGGCTGAGCAATGAGTTCCTTCTAGTATCATGCTCCGCCTTGGATGTCTAGCAAGAGAATTAAGTATGGAGACATTCTGTTGCATTGGTAGGGGAGTAGGCTCCATCCCTGACATAACTTCATAGCATTTCTATGCAGTTGTTTTTTGGAGTGCTCCTGCAAGCCCCAAATAGCCTGAGATGGTTGACCTCAAACTTGCACAGAAATGCTATGTACTGTATTCTGCCACCTTACTCAGACTTAGGGGTACCTTACCACACATAAAGCCACACTGAAAAGTGCTTAAAAGGTGTTGCCTAGCATGAAAAAGGATGGCAGAATGAAGCTGTATGTATTTGTCTGAGGTCAGACTGAAAAGGATGGGAACAGAATTCCTAGCAGTAAGCCAGATTTTTCCACAGTCAGTAGTATTCTCCTCTATGAAAAACCATATACAATCAATGGGAACATTGGATTTAAATGGTTCTCAGCATATATAAGGGGTTCAGAATCTGGCCATTTGTGTTATAATCACAGGAACAACCTCTTGTAATGAAGTGACTATCATGTGGCATATTGTGCAATAACAGTTGAATGCATGTGAAAAGGGAAGAAACCAGAGCAGTCTCATTTTAAACTCAGCTAAAACCTAGCTCTCATCTGTCTTGGCAATTTCTATAATAAAGAGCAATGAAAGCTGCAAGTATATTTCCTGGGCATTTGCTATTCTGTGAAGACTACAAAATACTCGTTTAAAGCTACAAGATAGAATCTGCTTGCGAAAGTATTAGCTGAGTCAGAGGTATCAGTTCATTGGAACTTTTGCTTTTTTATGCATCAGTAACTCTGGCAGTAATAGCAAATTATTATCAAAAAAACACAACGTCGGCAGCATTGTTGCCATCCTGATCTCCACTGAACCAGAATCTTAGTGTCATGTTAGTTTCCTCTCTTCCCTGTTCAGAATGGATATTCAGGGAGTCAATACAAATGAGAGAGCTCCTGGTTAAACACAGTCGTGTAGCAAGGATCTAATCTTTTTCTGGAATGAGTAGGAATCCAATTTGAAAACAAATGGAGACATACCATAGCAGTTTAAAGGTGACAGAATAGCTGAAATGTGTCCATGATGTTTATAGGAATGTTGTTCAAAGAGAAAATTAAAATCATATATACACAGGGAGCAGACACCGATTACTGGAAAAAAGATCTTGAAAATAAAACACTGGATTATGATGTTAGATACACATCGTGCATCAAGGCATACACAGTCTTAGGGTACAGCAAGAGGAGGAAACACATTACAGGTTGGACCTCCATGGTCCAGCACCACTGAGACTGAACTGGTTCTGAATGAGAGAATTTTCCAGACCATAATAAATGTGCATCAGAAAATGCACATTAGAAGAGTGATCAGTGTATTTAATCTCAGAAGCTTAATAAAGATCCTGTCATGTGTTTTGAGGCCAGTTGAAAGCACTTTGAGCCAAATTCTTTTTGGCATAATTCCACTGAAGTCAATGAAGTTATTAGAAATGGCTATTTGTTTTTGCATGGCCAGAAACAAACACAGGAGTAGACAAATAACACCACCCCTCTCTTTAAATATAGCTTCAGAAATGGTGGTAATGTTTCTCTGAGCACTGGTCATTACATTTCTAGAGTGTAGATCTTCGCTAATTTGTAAAAGGGCATGATCTGGTAATCCTAATACAGTAAGATCTGATGCACATTTTAGTTTGAGAATTTTGTTTTTCACAAGGCCATTGTGCAGGGTTAAGAATTTTATTACTAGGTGAATGATTGTGCAAAAATTATAAGACCGAATTAAAATAAAAAAAAAAATAGGTATATAAGGGTGAGAAGCAGTCCCTAGGTTTTATGACTTTGAAGCATATGGTTCAACTTGGGCCAGACTGCTTAAAAAGAACAGAGAGAGAGATTACTTCTCTTTTAGGATAAAGACTAACAAAACACTAATTCGGCTACCCCTCTGAAGCTTCCCTTTTAGGGTATATCTATGCAGATGATGATAACCTTGTGGGGTCCCAAGCTTGGGTGCCAGCTGAAGCCTAAATGCTTAGTGATTTTCCAGCTTGGTATCCAAGCTGCATTCCTGAATACACTGACCAGACTAGTATTTACTGTTTATAACTGGGTGCTGGGTGCTAAGTACCTTTGGTCACCTCTGTTAGGTAATTAAATAGGAATTGTAGGCTGTAAACCTCTTTATCAAGCTTTTCATCTTTCCTATAGTATTTGTGATGTCTTCTCCAATCTTCTTCAGTAGATGGAGCTAATGTATCCCAGATATTGAGGATCTTGTATAGTTATCACTCATAGTTATCACTCGTATAGTTATCACTCATACTCATATCTCGTATAGTTATCACTCATTAAAACTCACCATCTCCTTGCCTACTATTTAAAAATAATCCACAAAACTTGCTGGTCTGTGACCTTCTCCCAATATTCCATAACTGTGGTAAATTATTTATAACTATTTCTAATGTGTCAAAACCAAAGTCCACTGAGGTCGATAGAAGGATGACTATTGACTTCAATGTATTTTTGATCAGGCCAATATTGACAGTGAAATGGGGCAACTGATACCATGTAGGAATAACAAAAGACAAAAAAACAACTTTGAACTTTTAAACTGAAAAAACACATACCCTGTGTTATGGGACTGTTACAAGGGATGAGGCTAATAATCACTGTAAAATGATACATGAAGCAGAGTTCCCTTGATAGTGAAAATGTACAAAAATCAGTTTATAATAATTCAACCAAAGGTAGGGGCAAAAGCACAAAATTTCTTTCCTGTGTATTTTTTAATATAATATGTTAGATTTCCAACACTGACATTCATTTGACCACATTTTTATATAAACGTTCAAATTAAAAATATATATGTTTGAACAGGATAAATTGGAAAAAACTGTGTTGGCATAAACCTATCTCCTAGAGATAATGAATTGTGCAGGTCCTGGGTCCTACTGGAACTGAACTTCCCTTGATGTTATTATAGCTAGCCTTTAATGATGGATGTGTATGTAGAATATTTTGTGAAAGAAAGAAAGAAAGAAAGAAAGAAAGAAAGAAAGAAAGAAAGAAAGAAAGAAAGAAAGAAAGAAAGAAAGAAAGAATCACTTTCATGTACAGCATACTCATGACTAATAGCCTGGATTAACAGAAATATCACTGAAGCATTTGAATAATATGCGGTCACATTAATGCTTCATGTCTTATTAATATGATAGTTTTAATTGTTGCCCTCAATTACCCCCACTGCTACCGTTCATAAAATAACTCCCTTTCCCACTTCACCTCTTCAAGCCTCAATTGCCCTCTTCCTTTTCAGAGCGGCAGCCTTTACTGACTTCCTTTCTCTAGTCTCCTTGCCAGTCTCCTTTTTTTTTTAATGTGCATATGTAGGTTAATTAACTGTCTTTCTCATGAACATTAGAAATTCTGCATTAAATAAGTATTTCATTAATATTTTGTGCGCTAAGGTATTGAAAAATCTCTCATTATGCCACTAAATGAATGACCCACAAATTAACACAGATAAATACGACTTATTTTCATTGCTTTGTACTTATTCTAATCAGATGTATTTTAAAGGTAAAGCTAGAGATGCACCTGAACTACAATCCTACATCTGGAAAATATTTCAAGTTTTGGGAAAGTCTGCATTCTCTCCAGTTATGAGTTTTGCAATCAGATGGTTGTTTACAAGAGAGTCTTATGAAAAGAAAGGGCTGGAAAAGGGATTCAATCTATGTTTGCTGATATAAATAGGTGTTGGAGACAGTGAGTAGTCCTGTAGCACCTTGGAGACTAATGAAAAAAATATATATAGTATCATGAGCTTTTGTGGGGAAAACTCTCTTTCTCAGATGAGCAGAGACAGGTTAACCAGTTTGAAGGAATTGTTAGAATTGTTTCCATCACCTTACAAATTCACACATTTTCAGAGCAGAACCTGAACTTTAGGTTAAAATCCATTCCTCATTAAAATCAAGGGGAAATTTTGCCTACCTCTGTGACTATTTTTATACTTATTGTCTCTAGTCAGGAGTGGAAATGTCTGGTGAAAATACTGTGTGTGTGCACGCGCATATATAGACAGAGATTTCTAGCCTACATAAGCTTTTGGGGGCAGAAGCCTGGACTTCAATGGTGTTAGAGGGTAATCATAGAATACTAGAAAAGGAAGGGACCTCAAGAGGTCATTGAGTCCAGTCCCCTGCCCTCATGACTGGACCAAGCCCTGTCTAGATCATCCCTGATAGATGTTTATCTTACCTGCTCTTTAATATCTCCAATGATGGAGATTCCACAACTTCCCTAGGCATTTTATTCCAGTGTTTAACCTTCCTGACAGGTGATGGGCTTTAGTGGCACACATCACTTGAGAATCTGCCCCATGTCATATATTCTAAACTACTTATCTCCAGACTGTACATATTTAGAGGATCATCCACTTCTGACAAATATACAAGACCAGATGCTGTCCTTCTTCAGGCAAAACTCAGATGTATTTCAAGGGAAGTTATGTAGGAACAGAAGATGCAAATTCAAGTTCACTACCCAACTTTTCCATATGATGCTTTGGACCTCCCACTGACCCTTAATATTTCCTGCTGACCCCAGTGCAATCTAAGCATATCCAACACTTGGCATAGGCAGGATCAACCTTGACTATGCTGAAAACTTATTGAAAAGGACAAGTTTTTTGGTTCCACAATCTGGGCCTGATCTGAATCCTCTTGGAGTCCATTGAAATCTTTCTGTGACTTCAAGGGCCTGAGCCAATGCCCACTTGAGTTTAACACTGGAATATGTGGAGCTCCCTCCCTTTTACTGAGGTTCCCAGCATCTACAGGTACTGAAACTAGTAGTGTTGAAGGTGCAGCAGCATGCCTGGCTTCAAGTGGTTTGCATCATAGATAAAATGTACAGTTTTGTTCAACGACTTCCAGCACCCCCACCATATAAATCGTTCCAGCACTTCTGTCAGCATCTGGCATGACTTGTATTCTAGCTACCTACTTGAAATACACATTTATCTGGTATGTTTTTTTTAAGATGGTGTAATATGTCAGTTAATGGTGGATTTGGATTATCAGTGTAGAGATATTGATCAGCTGTACAAACATTAGTTTTCTAAGAATGATACAGCAGAGATTTCTCCTGCCTATAACTAACATATCGCCAGCTAGTAACATATATCCCACTGAAGATAAGCTTAATACGGTCAGATGAAATGTTATAATTGAAAACAACCTTTTAAATCATTGAACTGCTCCATGGCAGGAAAGGTGGACACATCCAAAATGAGAATTGATTAAGCCTCTCAAGTAAATTACTTTCAGCACAGCCTGCACCTCAAAGCATTAGCTGTTTAAAATGTGTGTCTTAGCAAGGTGTAAAAATTCATGCAGAGGAAATCTGACTGTTCCTCAGCATCTTATTTCAGCAAATGCAAAATGCTTATTTTATTTGTAATGTCTATATCATAGTAACTCTAGACACTCTGTAGAGATCTGGGCCTAGTTGTGTTTGGTGTTGTACTAACATAGGGTAAGAGAAAGTCCTTGCCCCCGAACCATCTTACAATCTAAATAGGCAATGTGTGGAAGGGGAAACTGAGGCACTGAAGGGTGACAGAAGTTCTTCCAGATCAAGGCAGTGCCAGATATGACATCCATGTCTCCAGTTCCAATCTATCAGACCATGCTGCCTCCTATGTGTTAAACTAGAAAGAGGTACAGTGTCAACATCAAGTAAAATAGCACAAATACTTTCCATTTGCATTGTATTTGTGATAATATAACAATGTAATTTTACAATAGTCTGATAATAAAGGCTGAACACATTATTAGAGCTACTGTCACTGTAACAAATGCAATTTGGCTGGATTAATGAACAAGTTAGTGCCCATTAATAGTCCTGACTATTAAGATACAGCACCACTCATTTTTAATATTAACTCTCTCTGTTGTGAAAAACCAAGCTACCTCACTTCTTCTACAGTAAATCTTAAATAGTACATATATGTCAATATTATTAATGGTTCCCTCCTCATGCATCAATTAGCAAAAACATATCTTTGTAATGTCAACAGCTGTCAGAAGTCTATAGAAAATCTAGCCTGTCCAGTGAGGAGATTAAGGGTTAAAGATGAGGGAACCAGGAAATTTTGGTTGGGTTCTCAGCTCTGCAGCTGTCTTCCTCTGTGACCTTGAGTGTGCATCTACACAGCAACATTATTTTGAAATAACTAGCATTATTTCAAAATAACTTAGTCCATGTCTAGGAATACAGCAAACATCAGGTGCAAATTAATTGTATTGCATAACTATGCAAATTGAGCTACATCAATTGCATAGCTTATTTCAGAATAGCCTATTTCAAAATTTGGAGTGTCTACACAGCACTTATTTCGAAATAAGAGTTGGAGGAAGAGTGCTCTATTTCAAAATAAGTTAAGCCCTGCTGAATACATGTACCCTATAAAAGTTGCTTAAGCCAGGCTTATACTGAAGGGGAAGATCAAATTACGTAACTGGAGTTGTCATACCTTGATTCAAGTTTCCCCGCCAACCCCACAGTGGGTGGCCTATGGGAGCAAATGCTCCTTTTGGCTTCTCTTACTCCTCGCAAGAGCAGGAGTACTGGCCACCAGTGGGGACAGTCTCTGAGTTTGATTTAGCAGGTCTTTACTAGGCCTGCTAAATTGAACCCGAGAAAATCGATCATAGCAGTATCAGTCTTCCATGGAGTGAAAACATGGCCTCAGGTAGTTGCCATGCTGTTCCCATTGCAGGCATTGGGAGGAGGAGCAAACCCACAATTCCATGTATACTTCAGTTTCCCTTTCTCTATCCCTAAAAGAATACATCCCCGTATAGAGACAAAAACATTGTTATTGCTTCACAAATAATACATGAATAAATAATGATAATATTGTAGCTGAGTGGTCTCTCCCTTTCCATCTCCAATATATTACATTCTGGTAGGGAAATAGTAATTTTTTTCTTTGCAGAGTGTACTCCCTGTTGTTTAGGGGATAATAGGGTGTGATCTCATATGCAGTATAGAGATACAGTCTCAGAAAGCTTTATATCATTGATGAGGCCATAAAATTTTTCCTCATGAACATTTGGAGGAAATTAATTTAAGATGGGGACACCAGCATTGCTGAACTGAACATCCCTTTGGAATTCTAGTGTGCATACTTACATATACTATTTTCTAATGCCTACCCAGGTCTAGCAATGACTATCATTTTCAATCTATTAAGCATTGGGAGTGGTGAATGCTTCTTATTTGTTGTGTAAGTCAATTTCAAATAGAGCTCCATTAAAACTTAAAAAATTAGAATGAGCTAATGAGGTTATTAATATTAGTTTAAAACGCACAATCTTTTTCTGTTACATAATTTGACTACCACATTTGTCAGTGCATTGTTTTGAATACTCACAATACTCTAGAGAATGTCACAGATTCATGCGAGTGGATTGCTTGATAATAAATGTATATCTCTGAATAAGTTCTAGGACATGTAAAACCACAATTAGATAGACCAGAGCTAATTCATTAGCTATTTGAGCAGACCTCCACACATTATTTATTCCAGAAATATGTCATACTCAGCATGAACTGTGTAATACCTTTACTTGATTTTTTTATGGGAATATGTGAAATGGTGAATGACATGTAGGACTGAAGTTGCCCTTCTTTTGAACAAATAGGTGAAGTTTGAAGGGGAGGGACAGTTAAGCACAGTTACTTTAGATATACCAACTTTGAGTGATCTTAAAAAAAAACATTACTCACATTGTAACTTTAATCTGTGGACTTCTGTTCACATTAAGTCAAAGGAAAAACTGAAGTTTAATGGGAAAGTCAAAGTAAAGCACTGTTTTTACAGTAACACATATATCAGTTCCAACTAAGGCTGTAGGTCAAAAAATTTCCATTGAAATGGTTTTTTTGACAGAAAATTGGGTTTTCAGCTGACTGATTTTTTTTTATGGAAACCATTTGCTTTCCGAGAAAAAAATGCAGCTTTTTGTCAAAAGTCCAAATACCTGAAAGTCAAAATATTTCATGGGGGCAGGAAGCATCCAAATGATAGCTCTCATGAGGCACTATGGCAGCATTATGAAATTAAAATGTTTAGTTTTCGGACAAAAAAGAAATCAGTTTTGATTTTCCTACAATTTATAATTTATTTGGAGCCTAAAACAATTGAAGGTTCATTTATGCCGAGATTATTCTAGAGTTTTTCCTGTGTGGGAGCAGAAACATATATGAGGACCTCAGCTCACATGAATCTCAGTGGTACTCTGTTATTCAATAAACTGAACATTTTATTATGTCCTTTTAAATTACACAGCCCATGAATACTATAACAACAAAAAAAGTTTTAGAAGATTATTTTACTCAAGGTAAACTTTGTCCATGGGTCTATCCCTTTTTTTTTCTTCTGTCTAGTGGCATTTAGGAAACAGGCCAAGTTAACTGTCAGCTTAATTTTAAAATGAGAATAGAATCCATCAACTATTTTATGGCCGTATGTCCGGGCTAATATGATTTTAAACAATCTTATTAGTGCTTCTTAAGAAGGGAAGGGTTAAAGTAGTACAACAGATTTCTACGTCTTTCTAGTGTTCTTGTTAATATGTCAGAGAGAACAAACAAAAGAATTATACAGCTGTTTGTATTGATTCAACAAATCTTTGATTTAGAAACATTAGACAGAATCAAACCTTTGTGTACAGTGTATCTTACTGCTTTCATATTCTTGGTTTAGAAATTGGGTTTTCAAAACCTTTCAGGATGGACAACATGACAAGTGAGGGCTAGATCACAACATTTCAACCATATCTTGGTCCCATTGAAGTCTCTGGCAAAACTCCCATTGACTTCAATTAGACCAGTTTTTGGTTGTAAATGAGGATTAGAGTTTTAGGGGTTTTGAACAATCAGTAATGTCTGTCTGACCCATTTAAGCCATTTATAAGATAACTTTCACCTTTGTATCTAGCCAATGATAATCATCAAAAGCAAACCTTAGGATCCTGGCTGTTATATATACAGGTAATGACCACAATTTTTTCTCATAATTCAATCAAGATACATGGCATATATTAGTAGTAGTAGTATTTATTTAGCTACAACAATTTGAACCTTTAAAAAAATGCACAAACTCCAAGGTTGAAGAATAGGCATTTTTAAAATACTGACATTTCGGAATATCTTAGTAGAAAATATTAATCTCTCTCTCTCTCTATAAAAAAATTCCTTTGGGATGACAAAGTGATGTCATTACATCACAGCATCCGCAGGCTGGGGGATAGGCATGGGTGGGTAAAGCCCCACCCCCTCTGCCCCATCCCTGGAACCAAGTCACACCCAGCCTCCAGGAACAAAGCCAGGCCTTGCACAGCCTCAGCTGGGATTGGGGAGTTAGATTTAGATGGGGGAAGTGTGGAAAAAGGACCTGAATTGGCACAGCCAGGTGGGCTGGTGGGGCATGTGAGGGGAGGGAAAAAAGGCCTAAGCTGGTGAAGCAGCAGCCTGATCCTCCCCGGTGGCAGGGGGGAGAGCCCAGGTTGCCTCCCCCCAGGAAGAGGGGGGGATTGATGAGCATAGCGAGCAGGACATACAGCTCCCTAGCAGAAACAAAATATTTCTTTAATACATTATTTAATTTTATTTCCTCAGCTTTGAGTGAATGTGCCCGTGTAATTAATCTTCACATTTTTGCTTTGTCGTGCTGTGTAAACTTGTGGAACAACATGAAAGTAGCCAGCAAAATCTTGAACTCAGTCAAGATTTCCACCCTTATTCTCTATTTTTAAACATAATTTATATTTCTTCACATTCAGAAAGAAGAGTTGAATAAATGATAACCATCTGAATGGAAAGATGTCTTCCCAACCCAACGTGTGCACTAAATTGCTTTAGCATGTTACTTGGGCAATGTTTGTAGTAGTTATTTATGAAGAGCTACTAGACAACTCAGGGAAAGGAGAGGTATTTATTGACCCTGGACATTTCCTAGATAATATAAACTTAAAAACCAACAAATGGTCTGGTAGCACTTCATAGACTAACAAAACATATAAATGGTATTATGAGCTTTTGTGGGTACAGCACACTTCTTCAGATGGCTGTGCCCATGAAAGCTCATGATACTATCTACGTGTTTTGTTAGTCTATAAAGTGCTACCAGACCATTTGCTGGTTTTTAAGTTTATCCTGTACAGACTAACTTGGCTACCCCCTGAAGCTCCTAGCTAATATGTAATTTAGTGAATATTCAAATAGCTACAGAAATGTTTTAAAAGAATTGGAGATGCAAATAAGGCTATTGTATTTCATAAGCTATGTTTCATGAGAACCAGAAACAATCTCCCCTACTACTACCACAAGGCAAAACTTCAGGGATGTTGTAATTCCTCTTTCTCTAACTGTACTCCTTTTCCTGAGGATAATTGTATTGCAAAATGTGGGGATTTTAAGTAACTCCCCAGCACAGTTATAGTTTATGAACTAGCTAGTAGAAGAAGTCAAACTGATTGTGGAACTTTTACTCATACTGGTGAGTACTTACACAAGTGGTGCATCTATGTAACACTACTCAGCTGTTTACCAGTGTGAGTGAAAATTCTACAGTTTGATCCTAAATGATGAGCTACCACAAGTTATGCAATACAATTAATTTGCACCCGATGTATGCTGTATTCCTAGAATCATTATGATTCGGGGGAATTGGAAGCTGGGTAGACTGAGTTCATACCTGCTCATTTCTAAATTGGACACAGGGGAAAAGATAATGTTGGTCATATCTGTGGACATGATTGATTTGTGTCTCTAGGGAAGCAGGGAATCCTACTGGAAAAAACAAAGTGGTATTAATTTTTAAGACAGAAAAATTGGTAAATATCTTTAGGGAACTGTTACCTGTCCTTGGAATCAGCCAAGGAATAAAGACAAGACAAAGGGTGAACTGAAGCAGTACTAAAGCTTGTTTATTAGTACAGATTCTTAAGGGTACGGTGGTACTCCCATAACCACCACGTTCATACTGACAATTTGGAGGCCAGCTGCAAGTGCAGCGTAGATTACTTTCTATGTCACAGATGGCTGAAACTGGCAAGATGATAGCCTCCAAGAGATCAGGCCGAGAGGCGATGAGAGTTCCTTGGGGTATTTTCAGATCCATGGGAGATCTACTGCTTCTGGTCCAGTCCTGGGCTTGTCATGCTATTACATCTTGTTGGAGAGAGAGAAAAAGAGAGAGACCTGGTCACCTGCCATGTTAATTTAAGCACTTTGCAGGATCCTGTCTTGCCTTAAAAGGTTGCAAATGCTGGACTGTCTCATGCATACATACATATTCATAAGCAGGAATACAATTAATTATATTACAGTAATGTGACTTTTTCAGGTAGGCTGCTAAAATCGGGCCTGTCCATAATAGGAACTGCCTAACCTGCATTTGTTCAATACAACAGGAAACTTGCTTATAACACAGCTGAAACAGTTAGAAATACAAAGGGAGGGGGGAGGAACAGAGGTTTGTGTCCAGCAGCTATATTCTAATGAGGGAGTGAGTGTCCAGCTGGCTACAGGAACATTCATTAATTCAGCACTTTATTTCAACTTCCTGAAGGGAGGTTCCAAAGAGGATGGAGAGAAGCTGTTCTCAGTAGAGACAGATGGCAGAACAAGGAACAATGGTCTCAAGTTGTGGTGGGAGAGATCCAGGTTGGATATTAGGAAAAACTATTTCACTAGGAGGGTAGTGAAGCACTGGAATGGGTTACCTACGGAAGTAGTGGAGTCTCCACCCCTAGAGGTGTTTACGTCTTGGCTTGACAAAGCCCTGGCCGGGTTGATTTAGTTGGGATTGGTCCTGCCTAGAGCAGGGGGCTGGACTTAATGACCTTCTGAGGACTCTTCCAGCTCTATGGTTCTATGATTCTATGAGTGGTATAGTACAACATAATTATGAAAGTAGTTTCTGTAAGTTCAAATCTGCACTGAAAATTTTGGTCTCAGTTAAACTTTAGAAAAAGAGTAAATAATCAGACTTATCTGGGTTGAAGTTGAAGAGAAATACAGTTGATTGCCTTCAGTTCTTGGGATGCATTTATTAAATTATAAGTTGATGGATGCTGATCTGAAGGGAAGGAGCACAGGTTGTCAGCAAAGCTAGAATATAAATTCAGAATAAGCTTTAAATTCCAAAGAAGCTGGAAGACCTGAGTTTAATCAAATTCTCAGATCTGAGGATTATAGTATTTTCAGTAGATGTTAATTATTTGGAAAAATGATAATTGTATATATTAATAACCATCTTTCAAGTATGCACAAAAGAGTATATGAAAAAAATACCAATCTCGGATATGTTTGATTACATCAAATTCTGGAATGACATGAGTTGTAGAGAGACTTTGATATCTTAGTACTAAATCTTTGAAGTTTAATGATAGTGCTCAAAGATTCTCCTGTTGTAGTGTCCAGCATTCACTATATGTTGAGAAATGATATACATTTTTACCATTCCAACATAAGTCACAGTTTTCTGTGTAGTATTTTTAAGTGTGTTTCAGGTCAGCTACTAATGTGGCAGGTAGAAGTCTTGTGCTGCTGGCACATGCACTTTGTAGATCTATATGGACTCTTGCTTCTTAAACCTTCCTTTTTTTGTGGTAGTCTTGTGTAAGGAGTCTTATATATATATATATATATATATATATATAAATATATATATATATATATATATTGTTTGTTTACTTGGGTTGTCTCACTTAAAAATTACAGGACTAGTGTGCTGACCAGTATAAACTTTGAACATAAATGTAACCAATAGAGAGGTCACATGGTCTAGTAGATAGGGAATTGAACTGGAATGGAAGACGGAAGATGTAGATTTTATTCCCAGAGTTGCTGTTGCTGCTGCTGTTGCTGCTACTGCTACTACTACTACTATCACCATTAAATGCATATTTCATATATAGTACTTTTCAGGAGGAAGCCTCAAAACACCTGATAGTCTTTTGAATGTGTTTATCCTTCAACAGCCCTATCAGATAGAGAAGCATTCTCATCTCCTTTTTTTTACAAATGGGGAATTGAGGCACAGAGAGGCTAAGTGACATTGCCCCTGGTTATAGAGGATGTTCACAACAAAATATGGAATGTTAGGTCTCCTATGTCATAGGCCAGCACTCTAATTTCTTGACCATCCTTCCTATCTATTGGCAGCTTTGTGACCTGATGCAAGTCACTTAAGCACTCAATGACTCTGTTTCCTGTCCCACCTTTTGTCATTTCTATTTAGACTATAAGCTCACCTAGACAGAAACTTTTTTTCATTGTGTGCATCTAAAGTGCCCTAGTGTTTGTGAGGCCACTAGATGCAAACATAATATCAACAGATAATACATAGAAAATGTAGTTTGATTGGCTTGAATCATAGACTCATAAAATACTAGAACTGGAAGTGACCTTGAGAGATCATCACATCCAGTCCTCTTCCCTCACAGCAGGACCAAGCAACATCTAGATTATCCCTGACTGATGTCTGTCTAACCTGCTCTTAAATATCTCCAGTGATGGAGATTCCACAACCTCCCTAGGCAATTTATTTCAGTATTTAACCACCTTGACAGTTAGGAAGTTTTTCCTAATGTCCAACCTAAACCTCCCTTGCTGCAGTTTAAGCCATTTGCTTCTTGTCCTATGTTTAGAGGTCAAGGATAACAATTTTTCTCCCTCATTGTAACACTCTTTTAGATATTTGAAAACCGCTATCATGTCCCGTCTCAGTGTTCTCTTTTCTAAAGTAAACAAGCCCAATTATTTCAGTCTTCCCTCATAGCTCATGTTTTCTAGATCTTCTTCTCTGGACCTTCTCCAATTTTTCCACATCTTTCTTGAAATGTGGTGCCCAGAACTGGACACTATACTCCAATTGAGTCCTAATCAGCACAGGTTAGAGTGGAAGAATGACTTCTTGTGTTTTACTCACAACACTTCTGTTAATGTATCCCAGAATCATGTTTGGGTTTTGGTTTTGTTTTTTTGCAATAGTGTCACAGTGTTAAGTCCTATTTAGCTTGTGGTCCACTATGACTCCTTGATCCCTAAAGCAGTCATTTCCCATCCTACATGTGTGAAACTGATTGTTCCTTCTCAAGTGGAGTACTCTGCATTTGTCCTTATTAAACTTCATCCTGTTTACTTCAGATTATTTCCCCAGATTTTCCAGATCAGTTTGAATTTTGACCCTATCCTCCAAAGCACTTGCAACCCCACCCAGCTTGGCACAATCTGTAACTGAATGAGTGTACTCTCTATGCATTCATCTAAATCATTTATGAATATATGGAATGGAACCAGTACCAAAAGACACCCCTGTGGATCCTTACTTGTTATACCCTTCCATCATGACTCTGAGCCATTAATAACTACTCTCCAAGAATAGTTATCCAGCCAGTTATGCACCCACCTTATAATAGCCCCATCTAGCTTGTATTTCCCTAGTTTATTGATAAGAAGGTCCTGTGAGACCGAGTCAAATGCCTTACTAAAGTCTAGGTATACCATGTCCACCACTTCTGCCTTATACACAAGGCTTGATATCCTATAAAAGAAAGTTATCAGATTAGTTTGACATGATATGTTCTTTACAAATCCATGCTGGCTGTTACCTATCACCTTATTTTCTTCCAGAAGTTTGCAGATGAATTCCTTAATTACTTGCTACATCATCTTCCCTGGCACTGAAGTTAATCTGACTGGTCTGTAGTTTCCTGGGTTGTTTTTATTTCCCTTTTTATAGATGGACACTATATGTGCCCTTTCCAGTCTTCTCAAATCTCTCCCGACTTCCATGACTTTTCAAAGGTGTTTGCTAAAGGCTCAAATACCTCCTTTTTCAGCTCCTTCAGTATTCTAGGATACATTTCATTGGGCTCTGGTAACTTGAAGACACAAACTTTTCTAAGTAATTTTTAACTGGTTCTTTTTTTATTTTTGCTTCTAAACCTACCCAATTTCCACTTGCATTCGCTATGTTAGGCATCCTGTCATCATCAAATTTCTTGGTGAAAACTGAAACAAACAAGTCATTTAGCACCTCTGCTATATCCACATTTCCTGTTATTGTTTTTCCCTCTTCACTGAGCAATTGGCCTACCTTGTCCTTGGTCTTCCTCTTGCTTTTAATATATTTGTAGAATGTCTTCTCGTTATCCTTTATGTTTCAAGCTAGATTTAGTTCTTTTTGTCCCTTTGCCTTTCTAATCTTGCCCCTGTATACCTGTGTTGTTTGCTTATATTCATCCTTTGTTATTTGACCTAGTTTTCACTTTTTATATGACTCCGTTTTTATTTTTGGATCATGTAAGGTCTCCTGGTTAATCTATTATGGTTTCCTGCCATAATTTCTACCTTTCCTATACAGTGGAATAGTTTGCTTTTGGTTCCTTAATAATGTCCCTTTAAAAACTGCCAACTGTCTTCAGTTGTTTTTCCTCTAAGTCTTGCTTCCCATGGGACCTTGCTAACCAGCTGTCTAAGTTTACTAAAATCTTCCTCCCTGAAATCCATTGTCTTTAGTTTGCTATTCTCCCTTCTACCATTCTTTAGAATCACAAACTCCATGATTTCATGATCACTTTCACCCAGGCTTCCTTCCACTTTCAAATTTTCAGCTGGTTCCTCCCTATCTGTTAAAAACAAATCAAGGACAGCTTCCCACCCAGAAATATATTTATTTCTCAATCTTCTGAAATAAAATAATTTTCTCCAATGCAGTTCAAGAACTTTTTGGGTAATCTGTGCCCTCCTGTAACCACTGTCACCCTTTCTGCATTCTTACCAGTCGACCATGCAAAATCAGCTCAGACATATTGAAGTTAACAAGAGTATGGAGCTAAATCATCTCTTATGAGACGGAAGTGTAATATTTGAAAACTCTTGCTCTTACTAAAGTTTCTGGCTTAAATATTTTTTAATGAAAGGGGCACCTCATTAAGATCTCCAATTATGCAGTATTTTTAGCTGTGTAATTGCTAACCTAAAAAGGCAAAATATTCAGAAAAAAAAGAGATTTGAAATGCACTTCATAATTATCAACAACAAAAGTCCAAAGGGAATAAAGTATGTTCAAAATACATTAGGGGACAAAATGCAAATATTACAGAATTGCAGATTATGAAGCTCTTTCACTGTAAAAGTCTATATCTAGTTTATGTTATTACCATTAGGGATGAGGTAGGCTGAGAAAATTGTAATATAGTTTTAATTTTTAATTTGAAATGTCAATGCTGTTTTCTTGCTGTATTAATTAGCATTAATTAGTTAAGATTAGTAAACAATGCTCTGAAAATATAAAATTCTATACAGAGTAAGTACTAGATATTATTGTGACATTTACATTTGTTAGCACTGTATCATAAATTATTCAAAACAAGCAATTTGGATGTCTGTAGAGACCTACCAATGTATATATCTCACTTAACCACAACTTGTATTGCAGAATGAAAACATTATTGCTGCTCTTATTAAACATGGAAGTCAGTGGAAGTCTTATTAAAAATAGAAGTTATGATGTTCTGATAACCAGTACAGATAAGAGAGTAGATAATAAAAAGACACAAAAGGACATAATTAATTTTTACCATGTACTTTAGGACCATTAATGACTTTGAAATAAAAATACCAGTCTGAGAAAACAGCCATTGAGATTGCTGCTGTTCTCTGTAATGGTACACAATGCTTCAGAATAAAACTGCTGTTCCTTCAGTTTCAGCAGAATTGTCCACACAACTCTGAGGCTTAACAATTTTCACAGCTTAATTTATTTAGGAACATGAGCTGAGTAAAGGAGTAAGAGCACTGATCAGTTTTTTTTGTTTGATTTTTTTTTTGTGATTTTTTGCTGCTAATATGAGTCCCATTTTTTTCCAATGCACTTATTTGTAAGTATTCAGCAAATATGTCGGACAAACAATATTTAGATTATGGGTTGTTCCTGAGATATCACTTTGGGCTTGATGCAAAGTCCATTGTAATCAATAGACAGACTCCCACTAACTTCAGTGGGTTTCAGATTAGTTCTTTTTGAGTATGTGAAATTCATTTTTTCTTGGTGTGTGAATGGTTTTCTAGATTATATGGTATTGGTCCTTCTCCATGACCCAGGGCATAACACCACTGTGGAGTTTTTTTCAGAAAAGCTACCATTTTTCTGAAAAAAGTTCACTTATGTCCACACTGTAATTGCGTTCTTTAGAGAAAAAATCAAAAGAACAGAGGGTTTTTCCGACATTGGCAAACCTCTTTCTATGAAGAAGAAGCCTTTTTCTGAAAGAGCTCTTTCTGAAAAAGGTGTGTGTGAATGGGGAAGAGAGAGTTCTTTCGAAAGAAGAGGAAAAAGCACAGTGGCCCTGTCCATAGTAATTACAGCTTAAATGTGAGATAGCATCCACTCAGTGTGGATGTTATCTTTTGAAAAAGCTGATAGCTTTTTTGATGCACTTTTGCTGTGTAGATGCTCTCTTTCAGAAGAAGTTTTTTCGGAAAATCTCTTCCAGAAAAGTTTCTTCCAGAAGAAGCCTGCAGTCTAGACATAGCCTCAATGACTGGAACTTTAAAACATGAGAAATGATAAATGATAAATAGTGAATATTCAGAAGACAATAATGCACTTTCATAATAAACTTTCAGATGAATAATTATCCATGCTAAACTCCACAGAACATTGGGCATTCACAAACATCTCTTTGCATACTAAGTAGTCATGTGGCTTGCCATACATAGTGAATAATGTGGACCCTGAGCAGAAGAGTAAATTCACCCAGTTTATTCCAAATCTGGTTTTTTTCATTATGTGAAAAGTAGATTATAAAGATAGCAGAAGGAAAAGCAAATGAATAATTATATTATGTACAAGTTAAAAGACAACAAAGGTATAGCATAGCCAGGGATAAGTTGGGGTTGTGGTGGGAAGCACAGAGATCGTCTATTGAACTTGCTAGAAAATACATAGTCTGTCAGGGAAAAAGTGGGTGCTTTTGTCCCTCGTTGGTGGTCTCATCTGATACCTGTGGGAGCTTACATAGCCTATTGGGGAAAGAAATAGGTGATGTCCTGGCCATGTCCCTCCTTAGTGGGCAACCTTGTGTGTCTCTATAGCAAAGGACATAGTCTGTCAGGGAAGGAAGCAAGTGCTTTTCCCTAACC
The DNA here is from genome assembly GCF_052426305.1 of Pelodiscus sinensis. NCBI lineage: Eukaryota > Metazoa > Chordata > Testudines > Trionychidae > Pelodiscus > Pelodiscus sinensis. Next base: position 156,214,800 of record NC_143053.1, read on the forward strand.
AGGTCCCTTGTTAGTCTTGGTCATTCATCATTGTCCCCGTCATTGGTCTTACCTGACACCTGTAGGGAGATACAAAGCCTGCCAGGGAAAAAAGTGGGTGAAACCTCTGGCTGTGAGTCTCCTTAATAGGTGACCTCATGTGTCTTTTAAAGCAAAATAAATAGTCCATCAGGGAAAGAAGTGGGTGCTTCTCCTGACTGTGTTCCTCATCAATGGTCTTGGTCATTCATCAGCATCTCTTCTCTTTGGCTTTGCCTGGCATCTGTAGGAAGATACATCATCTGTCAGGGAAATAAGTGGGTGATGTCCCTGACTGTGTCTCTCCTTGGTGGGTGATTCTGTGTGTCTTGTATGTAAAGTACATAGTCTGTCAGGGAAGGAAGTGGTCCCGGATCACGCTTTTCATTGTTTGGTCTCATGTGTTTGCTGTAGAAGGTCGAGGAGTTAGCTCTAGTGGAGGAGTCAGGTGACTTCTCGGTCATGGTTACTCATTCTGGTATTGGTGTCAGCCCATGACATGATTTTTTTGTGATTGTTTCTTACTTGAAGTGTCTGAAATATTTTTAATTTAACAACTATTGGGGTACGTCTAAACTACATGTCTCCATTGACGGAGCCATGAGATTAATGTACTCGAAAAAGGGAAATGAAGTGGTGATTTAAAATAATAATTGCTTCATTTACATCAAAATGGCTGCTGTGCTGGGCTGATCAACTGTTTTGCAACAAAGCACAGTAGTCTGGACGCTCCGCGGTCGACAAGGGAAGCCCTTGTCGACCGCCCTGGTAAACCTCATTCCACGAGACATAACGGAGAGGTCGACAAGGGCTTCCCACAGAGCATTCAGACTACTGCGCTGTGCCTCCAAACAGCTGATCAGCACAGCGCGGCAGTCATTTTGATGTAATGAAGCAGTGATTATTTAAATCGCAGCTTCATTTCCCTATGTCTAGAAACCTAATCTACATGGCTCCGTTGATGGAGTCATGTGGTCTAGACATATCTTTAGAGACCTTATAGTTTAAGTTGAATGGTGTCGTCTGGCATGATATGGAAGGCAATGACTGAGACCAATTCCCCTATTTATGATATAGTTATTGTCTCTTTAAATCTCAAAACACATTGTCTGGGATGTTAGTGTTTTCAAGAATCCCAGTAGTTAGTGATTCTGCAATCTTTCCAAAGAAAAAAAAGCTTCATATTAAGTGACAGGCCTGACAGGAAACAGCATTGATTTTCTAGATCAATACCCAAGTTACAATAAATATCTTTACAGTTTAGAAATAAAACAATTTTTCCATTTTCACATTGTGTCAGCTGAATTTATTGTTTTAAAAACACGGGAGACCCGCAGTACATTTTATATTTTATTATCTAAACAAATGTGAAGTATAGTTGTGATACTTTCTGCAACTGGCAACAGTCCAGAGAGAAACCAAAGCTCATCTCTTCACTGAGATTGCAAAATATTCTTGGATGACACTCTCCAGTTTTTGTAGTACTTTCTGCTGAATGAATTAAGTGTTGATGAATACTTGCATCATAAAGAGCTACTTGCAGCTACTTGCAAAGCTTACTGCTTGTTTCAACCACAGAAAATGAATTTTTCAGTTACTTTAAATCAAATATGTCAAATAACAATATTAGTAAAAAAAGGACACTTTGTAGATAAAATCTTATCCTTTTTATTTTCTTTTTGACTATCTAATTTAACATTACTGCAATATTTATCATTCTCTTGTATAAGTCTCTGAAGGTTTTTTTTTCTTTTCAGTGTATTACATCTGGTAAAATTTTAATTTCAGTTTTAGAAGCATTAGTTTCTGTTCTCTTGACTTTCTCCAATTTGTCCACATCTTTCCTGAAGTGTAATGCCCAGATTTGGATACAGTATGTCAGCTGAGGCCCGTCAGGTCCTCACCTTGGTGGACTGGATCAAGCCCATGGGCCGGTATTTGCCCATCCCTGGCTTAGAGTCGTGAATGCTATCATTTCATGATCACTTTCACCCATGGGTCCTTCCCTTCAGATTCACTGTTCCCCTTTATTTGTTGGAGTGAAATCTAGAACTGATGATTAGGTAGCTGAAGTCCACCATCACCATGAAATCCTGTGCTTTGGATGATGTTGTTTGTTGTTTTAAGACAGCAATATCTACCTTTTCTTCCTTGTCATGATTCTTTACAGTAAGCTCATGTGAGACACTGTGGTGCATTGGATGGTTCTCTATATTGCAAGCTAGGAGATGAGTGTGCTATTCCTTGCTCTGTAGTATGTCCTTGGGAAAGTCACTTTATCTCTCTCTCTACTTGCTTTCCACTCTTGGATGTATTTAAATTGTAAGATATTTGAAGCGATGACTATTTTTTACTGTGTGTTTACACAATGGAGCCTCAAATTTCTCAAGACCCTGTAGACAATACTGTATTGCAAATAATAAATAGTAGTATATAAACTGTGTGATATGTTGCACTTATATCATGGGGGGGGGGGGCTTTAAAGCATTTTGGAAACATTAATTACATCATTTTATCTTCTTTTTCAAACCTTAAATAAATGCCATTTTCTTCTCAAATGAAAATTCTAAATCATTAATCTAAAAATATACAAGTGGAACAAACAGTACTAATTTGTGAGTAAAAAAATGACTAGGACTTGCATGTATTCCAGTTGTCTGGATTTTTTTGCCAGCTCACAGATATTTCTTCTTTAAATTTGGGGGAAAAAACCTCAGGGGAATAAGGGACATGATCCTAAGAGAAACTGAATGATGAATTTGTATCTGCAACCATTCAGAGGTGGAACAGTGCTTTTCAGGATCAAACCTTTTGGTTGGGTAAGAGGAAAGAGATGTCAATTTAGATGAGAAGAGTTTGATTCTCAGAGTTGCTAAGTACCCTAAACTCTCTTTTTAACAATTTGGCATTAGTATGTTTTGAGAGATATCTGGTTTTTCTAATTGTGAATTAGAATATTTAAAATTCACTTTTCTAGATTTGGTACATTCTGTTAATTTCATTTATAAGTTGTACACATAGAAACTGTAAGAACATCATCATGATTCCTTTGACATCAAAACAAAAATCTCTGGGCACATCTACACAGCAGGGCAAAAGTTGAATTAAGCTATGCAACTTCAGCTATGTCAATTCCACAGCTGAAATCAAAATAGCTTAATTCAGCTTTTTGTGCTGTCTACACAGCAGGAAGTCGAAGGAAAAACACTCTTCCTTCGACTTCCCTTACTCTTTGTGAATGAGGGCTGCCATGAGTTGGAGTAAGAAATCCTCCAGATCGCCATTATTTCAAAATAATGGCATGCTGTGTAGTCGCTCTCTATTTTTTTGGAATAATATTAGTTAATCCAAAATAACGCTGCTTTGTAGACGTACTCCCTTGATTAAATGGGAGCAGATCATCCCTCACAATGTATGGATCACTTTCAATTATAAGGTGGTTTACAAAACAAAGATTCCAGATTTTGTGTTCAGTTAGGGTGAGTATCTCAAGCTGAGGCTCGGGACTAAAGTTGGGAGAGAACTCTCTGCTCAAGCTATGAAGCTGCTGCAGCTAGCAGGGTCCTCCCCACCCCACCAGCCTCATCATGGAGTGCGGATACGGGTACAGAACTGCTGTAGCTAGGGGAAAGTGGCCCCTCCTCCCTATGCCCAGCAGGAGGCTGCCTAGGTAAGCCTGAGCCCCAACCGCCTGGTGGGTCTTGAGCTCCCCACGCTCTCCTGAGAATCCTCCTGAACACCAAAGCCATCATCCCTGGCCCCACCCCAAAGCTCATACCACTAGGTCAGGGCCTGTGACCCCTCCCACTCCTCAACCCCCAGCCCTCCTGTATCCCAGCTTTCAGCACAGAGACCCTCACTATACCTGGAGCCCCCCTCCAACATCCCAAAGCCCTCAGCCCTAGCCCCACCTTAGTGCCTGCAGCCCCAGATGGAACCTTCACATTCCTTAACCACAACCCTCTGCCACAGTCCTGAGCCCTCTCCCATATTCAGAACTCTATGGCCCCACTCCCATCACATTAATTTTATGTGCACCACTATGAAGGCAATATGTCACATTAGAGCCCATTATTGCATCTCTAATATCTGTGTGTACATCATGTGTAAAAAGTTGTGTTTGTAGTTGCAAAATGGGCAATAGTGCCCGCAAATGCAAAGTGATATTTGTACATACATCTCTCAACATGTGAGTGCTCAATTACTCAGTTTGTAAGTTCAGGGTTCAGCATTCAAAGACAAATATGGCTACATGTTGTCTGGATCGAGTCAAAGTATTTATAACCAGATCCAAGCTACCCACAGATACTTAAGGCTTCCCCATATACTCACCATGACCATAGTCGTCATCTCCACAGTTCCTTAAGGATGGGCCTACACGTGTCCTCTTTGATCAAGCATTTAGATGGATCTTTTTAAATCAGTTTCCTACATCTCTCAGCCTGGTTTAAAATATCTGGCAGGGAATTTCCCCAATATAAGTATCTCCAAATCAATTTCAGGTTGTCTTAAATTAAAAACAACTTCATTTTAGCAAAATAGAAAGAGAAAACAAAAAAGAAATTAAATAGAATAGACATATGGCTAGAGTAAATACACTGAGTATGAACCATTAGCCAATGTTTTGATCAGACTCCTTTGAATGAATAGAAAAAAATATTTAAATTAAGCATTCAAGTTGGTAGTTCTCAAATGGCTTTTATTTCATGTCTCTTCAGGGTAGCATCTATAGACAGTGAACAGATTTTAGCTAGCGGAAATTGGTGTAGCTGCCCTGGCTTCAGTGAAGCCAAGTTGATTTCCAACAATTGAGAATCTGGGTCCCAGGAAGTCAATTTGCATCTGTAATGGTTTGTCAGCCTTTCTTTCAGCTTTTAAAAATAATAGCTCTTCACCTTTGTGGTCTGCAGTTTACATTAATTCAATATTTAGATCAGAGGTTCCCACTCTGTGACTCACAAATAATTTGCTGTTGTTTTCCAGTGACTGGCTCCTCCTTGTTTCAAGTTGCTAAACTCATAAAATACAGCTATGGGTATGTTAAATACTTTCCCCACAATACTACCCTACATGCAAGCAATTACTGTACTTCCTGCAGAAGTGATACACATTCATCAATGAGAACAGAGGTGGTCTCCCTGAGTGCAAATGAGAGGGAAGAAGGTATATGAAATCATGTTTGTTAAGGAATGATCCCACACTATGATTACAATTTGAGAAAGCTTATTTTAGATACCACTTTTTCTTTTTATCTCTGATGTCAAAGTGCATGTAACATATGCTCACAATTATATTTATTTCTTACAGCATGTTTGATTGAGTCTAGCATCCATTGATATATAAACTTTTCCTTCCCTCAAAATCTTTCCTTTCCTGAACACCTTTTAAACAGTTTCATAATGAACATTTCAAGAGTTCTTTTGATCTTGCATCTAGTTAACACCTTTGGTTTTGTTTCGGGGGACACATTTTGTTTTGTCAGAACAAATATCCTACTTGGAGCAAATTTTTAGCATCCTAATTATTTTTTCACTCCAGGTAGCCTTTCTGGATTCTCATCCAATTAGTGAACATTTTATGATTTATCTAAAAACTTTTAAGTTCACTTATATTACATGTCCACTAGTATTCTAGCAAGTCAGTCTCCTTCTCGTGTCCTTGTCTCACAGGCCTCCTGAAAGAGCTGGAAAATGACTAGCTTCTCAACAGGCTACACCTCACCACACCCATATATATTCATGTCATTAGAGTAGCCCCATTTAGTCATGTTAGTCTTTGGTCTGCTGGTTTGCATGCACACACAGTTCAGGCATCACCATATTGACCATTTTATATTGTCATTCCAGATCTCTTTCAGTGCATCTGCATTTTTATGCCATGACCTCAGTCATGCCTTACCAGCTGTCGTATCCAAAGGCACAACACTAGTTATAGAAGTCTGTTTGTGATTTAAGGTGTTGGTTATTCCTGTGTGACAATATAATAGGTACCTTGGATCTTCCATCTGCCATGATCTTTCTCTTTGGCTTGCTACCTGCCTCCTGATATTAGGTGGTTCTATGCAAGCTAGTAAGTACAAGCTATCCTTTGGTGTTGGTGAACAGGAGCAGCTAACAGGGAGTTTGGAGAGGGAGTTCTCCAGTGTTAGCCGTATCTCTTTGAACAGAATGGAGAAGGTCTTATGGACACTACTCCCGACAGTCACCTAGGGTGTGTCTAGACTACATGCCTCCTTCGACGGAGGCATGTAGATTAGCCAGATCGGAAGAGGGAAATGAAGCCGCGATTAAAATAATCGCGGCTTCATTTAAATTTAAATGGCTGCCCCGATCTGCCGATCAGCTGTTTGTCGGCAGATCGGGGCAGTCTGGACGCGATGCGCCGACAAAGAAGCCTTTCTTCATCGGCACAGGTAAACCTGGTTTCACGAGGCTTACCTGTGCCGATGAAGAAAGGCTTCTTTGTCGGCGCGTCGCGTCCAGACTGCCCCGATCTGCCGACAAACAGCTGATCGGCAGATCGGGGCAGCCATTTAAATTTAAATGAAGCCGCGATTATTTTAATCGTGGCTTCATTTCCCTCTTCCGATCTGGCTAATCTACATGCCTCCGTCGACGGAGGCATGTAGTCTAGACACACCCCTAGTGACTGAGCTCATCCGCTAGGGATGGTATGTCAGGTGCGTGACCCCCAACCGTATCTGATCACCGGAGAGTATCAGATCTTAGATTAATAGGGCGTGTGAAATAAAACTGAAAACAGGAATTTCACTGAAAACCACAAGACTATATTGTTTAACATAATATTCAACAAATATACCTCTAATGAACATGGAAGGGGGCAGTCCTCTCTTATATTACATGGACAAGGAAGGGAAGTCCCTATACCTACTTACAGAGTCTGCGGCGACGAAAAGGGCGATTGAGGTGGTGCTGGTGACCTACAACCCTCAGGCTTATTGAAAGCCTTCAGGGAGGAACTGCCAGGCGTCCCTCATCGGAAGATCCCGATGCTTAGCGACCTACGATCCCTTGGCTAATTGGAAGCCGCAGGAGAGGGACAACTAAGGAGATCCCTCGAAGTGCAGATGGAGAGTGATGACGGTCGGTTCACCTTCCGCAAAGCTTCTGGTCCTCGACACCTCTTCTCCACGCTTTGGAGCAGCAGGATCAGGCGATAGAAGCTAGACTCTATCCTAACCTACCCTAAGCTTAACCTAAAAATAAAACCTTCTTCTAAATCGCAAAGAGCCCGACGAAGAAGCACGAGGATGGCCGACATGCGGTGACCGACGCAACCTGCTGTACAGACTCGATGACGAGAACTAACCTAACTAAAATACTAAACTAACTAACCTAATTACCTAACCTAAGTGAGTAGATCTGACCTTCCATCAGATTTAACCCTGGAAATAGCTAAATTAACATTTAAAAGAGTGAAGCATGGCCTTGCGCCAGCTTCCCTTAAAAGAATCTCTTTATAAGACCTCTTTCATACACCTAGGACAAGAATGATAAACACACTCTCTCTCTCTCTCTCTCTCTCTCTCTCTCTCTCTCTCTCATCTAGCCTAGAGCCTATCCCGATTGAACAAGAACCCGACACGACAGCAACTGCTGCACGGCAGAGGCTTAAATACTCAAGGTTCATACATATTCATAAGTGTTCCACTCAAAGGTGATTGGCTCATAGGAAATGCTCTCCAGGCGTGGTTTAAAACCATTGGTTGACACATGGCTTATGAATATTCATGTTATATTCAAATTACAACAGGCAGGTGAGTTATTATTTTCAAACTCTAACAGCTACCTGTAGACGTAACAGATCTATATTTCTAAAATGGATGACCAAAGAAAATTCTATTATTTCAAAATGGAGTTTTGGAATCCATTTTGAGATGAGGCAGTATTTTGCATATAGTTGGATCTACATACATTTCAATGGGTAAATAACCTCATACATATAAATGACATCCGTCCTATAACATGCACATAAACACTTTACAGATGTTCACAGGGTAATCTCACAGTAGATATTTTACATTGGCATTCAATCATTCAATCTCATTGTTCACATTTTACATGAATATATCAGTTCTGCCTTACACCAGGTAAAAGAGGAGTAAATATGGGACCCTCGTGGTAAGTGGCTGTCTGTAGTGTGTGTTTGTGTGTGTGTGTGTGGGGGGGGGTTATTTGCTGTGTGATGAGCTTGTGTTTGTCTGTTTGGTTTGTTTGTTTGTTTGTTTGTTTGAAGGAGCTTCTAAACAAAAGGTTTGAAATCTAGAAGCCTCTGTTACTTGGCTGAGCCTCAGTCAGGGGGAGGGGCTACCAGGGTTTTATAAGCCTGTGAGTCAGTGACCAGGGAGCTTGCTAACAGGGATTTTGGAGAGGGAGTTTAGAGGGCACTCGTGACTTCTGACCTTCTTTAAACATAACTTTTATAATAATCTGTATTCCAGACATTTAATAAGCCCAGTTTATACTTAAACTTATTCATAAGAAAAATGGAGACAGAAGCCCAGCAGCAGAGTGGGGGCTATCCTGTTTATTGCATCGAGTGTAACATGTATGATTACCTGACAGACTACTGGGCTTGATGGACCTTTGGTCTGACCCAGTATGGCCGTTCTTATGTTCTTATGACATCTGTGGTTATTCCATGATAACTCTCATTTAGAAGAAGGCCTAATAGTTAGCATGGATGAATAATTCCCTCACTGGATATGCATACTGCGCCATGGAGTAGCACAAGCTGATAGTAGTGGTCTGCAAGGTAGCTGGATTGAATTCCCACTTTTTAGAGGATGTTGTTAGGAGTGTTAACTTTCCCTTTTGTCATCTGCACATGTACTTTGAAGGAAAGTATGCAGTCCAATGTCACCCCTAGGTATACAAGTTTCAGTGGAATTCCATCCTTGGTGATGTTTAGTTTCCACTTTGCTCCACTTACCTTCTAAGTGGCCATTTTTTGGTGGGGAAAGGGGCATTGCCAAAAATCTTAGCAAAGAAACAGCACAGAGTTTCCTTCCTCACAGACTGCCTGTGACCTTGCTCCTAGCTGGAAATGCTTCCCAGAGCAGGACAGGAGTATAAAAGGAAGGTGCAAAAACTTGAAGAGACTCCTCTTTCTGTATATTTCTGTCCAATGCATTTCTGCATCTGAAAACATTCATTTGACTCTTTGAGTGGCGGTCTTGACCTAAAGACATTGGTCAGTAAGACTGCTGAAAGCATGTGGTGAGAGAACTTTGCTCTGAATGTAATATGCTTTGATAGACAGCCATAAGCATTTTACTTTTATATTTCTTGTAAGCATGTGTGACTTTTGCCATGTCTCATTACTTGTACCCACTTCAAATCTATCTCTTTGTTGTTTTTATCTCATCCAGCATGTTCAATTTAAAATGTCTGGAGAGTGCTATTTGTTGTGTGCTTCCTATTCCCTTAAAGCAATGAAGTGCAACCCGTGGGTCACAACCCCCTTTGTTTTGTAAACCACTTTCCTAGGGGGTCGCAGTACTTTGATCCAGCTGGTATTTTCTTTTCCTGGCTTGGCACCTGATGTACATGCGGTGGGGGTGAGTGCAGTGGCAGGGGAGCAGACTGGCACTTTAAATTAAAGGGGCTGCAACAAAATGTTCCCGGCGTGTTTTTTGAGGTTTTTTGCTCAAAATTTTTTTCCCGGCTCCAGGTGTCACGAATGAAAAAAGGTTGAGCACCACTGCCTTAAAGGAATCACAGACTCAATAGTTTGAATTGTCCAGAAGTGGGCTGGGCAGTACAGGACATAAAGTTCTGAAGGAAAATTTGAGACTAGAAGTGTGTTCAGGTCACTCTGTGGTAATCTTTAGGTTTGGTAAGAGTCAAGGTGTGGTTGACTGGCTGACAATGGATATAGCTGAGAGTGACCAACATGGAAGCTGTTTGTGAACAATCCAGGCTGGAAGCTACCCAAATGAGGCATTGTAAAGGGCACTCCAGATTACAAAGTAAAGGTGATACAGGCATATATTGGTCTGGATTGTATCCTGGCCTGTCACAGCTCTCCCTTCTCTCTTATGTCCTTCCCCCACCCCCTTTTTTTTCAGCTCCCTTTTCTTTGTCTCCTCTTTCTGACCTGACTCTATTCTGCCCCGCTCTCCATTTATTTTCACTAAACACTGAGAAGGCACTACAATTGGTGGGGAAAAGCCACTACAATCTCACTGCATGCATCAGAGCTTGGGGTAACACAGTCCAGCTAAAGTCCACAAGAATGAGCATTAGAGGAGCTAGTCTTTTATTCATACCACAACTAAAAATGCCAGGGGTTGGGTTGGGTCTGATATTTATGTTAAGCTTTAAAAATTGTTAGTTTATTTTACTGTGATGACCAAAACATTAGCTTGCAATTGTGTTACTGAAGAATGTTGCAGTACACTAGATGAATAATTTAACCAGCATTAATTTAAAATCTATCCCAAAACAGGTAGCCCAGTCGTGTGATTTAGTGGCACTATGACATCAGAATCAATTTTAAGGATGCTAGCTGAGCTGATAAAAGCAGACAGGAGATTAATTTAGACAGGAAACAATTTGACGTGCAATTACACCAACACACAATAAATTTGAGCAATTAAACCCAGGATTGTCTGATCCTGGAAAGAAAAGCTCTGACTTAGAACTTAGCACTGAATGGCACAAGGCCATATTAATCAAAGTGGATAGGACAGTAAATCTCTTTGAGCAGAATAACCTCTAGAACATTTGAGGTTCAATAATGTATGAATACAGAATGCCAGAGAAGTTAGGATTAGATGCCCCAGAAATCTTTTATGAAATGGATCATCAATTTGATATATAAACCGATTTTGATGGACTGTTTGCAAGTAAAATAAATATATCAGGTACAATTTTAAAGCTTCATAGTCTCCCTGTAACCTTGAACTGGCATGCAACCTTTTTCATGCAGCAGAATGTACCTGCTGGCTGCAGTATCAAGAATAATAATCAGTAGCCCTAATTATATATTTGTTACATGGGTTTACAAAATGAGGGTTCTCTTGTGTCCCCATTGGCTTCTGGATGTTCTGATGGCCATAGCTTTCAAGTGTGCTTTTTAGCATTGGAATGTAACAAAATGGTTTAAAACTTTCCTGTCAAATGAAGACCTCACTATGGTTACCCATGCTTCTGGCATTTTTAAGTTGGATCATTGTAATGTTCTCTGCATGGGGCTATGCCTTAAAAACATTTGAATTTGCAGCAAGTGCAGATTGAAGTTGCTTGTTTATTAAGTGGTACTCCCACAGGTAGCACATCACATCTTTGAGGAAGACAGTAATGTTACTCATGCTGCGTGAAGGATTAAGTGACGGTGCATGTGTGCACATGCACACACACACTCATACACACAATTTTTTTGGGGAATCTTCGATTTATGTAATTCTAAACTGCTGCCAGAAACCAAAAATCGAAAATAAAGAGGAACTACAGTGCAAAATTCTTCATTTATCTCAGTGCAGGGTGCATTCGAAATACTACGAGACAGCAGTTTCCAGCTTAATTTCTGGAACAAAAATATTTGCATAATTTTTAGTGAGAGAGATGCTTATTGATGTTGCATATTAAATGGCAAGAGCAGACAAAGGGGTGGAAGTAAGGAATAAAGATTCTCACTAATAAAAAAACAGCAAATTAAGTTTTTGTGTCTTATTTTGTGATTTTGCCTTAATTTTATTTTCTGATTGGTGAGGAGACAAAATGTAGTTTCTGTGAGGGAAATAGGTATTATTTTGTGATCTTTTTCTCGCTTTCAAAATCCTACCATGTGGTATGTTAGTGGCAATTCACTTTTTTACGTGTCTATGCTCCCTAGGCTGCCAAATAAATCCTATGTTCAAAGTAGCTATGCTTATTTATAAAGATCTAATGAACAGGGAATTGTTCAGAGATGTCTTCAGTTTCTTCACCCACAATGCAAGGAATAATTTTATTGGTGGTCCCAAAGAAATACCAGTAAGAGCTACAGAATGGATTTTCTTGATGGATGTTCCTCTTTGGAATTTGTTCCCACCAGAGATATGATTTGGCCAAAGTCAAACTTCCTTTATGGTACCTGGCTGCAGACTTATCCCTATATACTGGCTTTCTTGTCATTTGACTCTGTCATGGTCCTAACATTGCATTCTAAACACAACCCAGATTTGCCACTTTTATTAAAAAAGCAGTTCCTGCCCAGAGAACAGAGGAGATTCTCATCCCCTCTTCTTTCCTCCTACAGTGAGTAGATGTGTTTTTAAATGATTTGAGGGATATACCAGATGTGCCATTATGGGTGCCTTATGAATGCATACCATAATGATAACAAGTAATTATTAATACCTGTGCTATATGGGACAGTCCTGGGAAAAACGGGATGGATTGTCTCCCTGTGACAAGATCATCGTAAATCCCAGTGTAATATAAACCAAGAACCTGTTAAACACTAGTCCCATTTGAAATTGGGTTAATAGTGATTGTGATGTTAATTGCCCTCCAGCTACAAAGTGTGCAAGAAAGTTCATATCCTTTTCCCTGTCCTTTCAGAGCTTTATACAGCCACAGCAATTAGAAACAGCAGCGTAGCATATTCTATCTAGCACATCCCCTGAAGAGACTTTTCACTCATTTCAGAATTAAGGATAGCCATACTGAGAGCCTGAGAAACTTAATTGGCCAGCTGGGAATCTATACAGCTTCTTGCCAACTGAAAGGCAACTACACAGAATGTAAGAAGAATTCATAAGGTCCTGAAATGTGAACAGTGTTTTTGAGTCCAGTGGGTCTTAAGAGAAAAAATAAAATCTTGATGAGCCTTTCAAACTATCTGGAAATAATTTGCTATCTTGCCATCAGTCTGATGCATATTATCCATTAGCTCTGATTAGGCAAGTTAAATTATTATTTAATTTTGTTTTACTTGAATTCTTTTCCTCTGGTTGATAATATTTTTCCCCAAGTAGCTTTAACTTTACTTAACCACTGATGGATTCGCAAATACCATTTATGTCAACCAGATTCACTGAAGCTGTTAAAGAGTGCTGGGAGCTATCTTTTGCACCTCTGCAGAAATTCACTTTACGGTGGGGTAGGAGGTGGAACAGCTGCTGTCCTATTTTTATTGTTTTTAGGAGAGTCGAACAGTTTTATGGTTATAGTTGGGGGCTGCATAGTGTAATGATAATTCTATTTAACAGTTACTTGTATCAGTGTATGTGTACATAATTCCTATTAAGCAGTGGCTCTCAACAGTTACAGAATACTGTAACCCTTTTCAAAGTCTTGCATATCTCCTATTTTCATCTCACTTAAAAACTACCTGCTTACAAAATCAGACATCAAAAGTTGTAAGTATTACATTATGCTTTTATTGACAAATTTCTTACTTTCTCATTTTTATCATATAATTATAACTAATCAGTTAGAGTGCAAATATTGTACTTACATTTCAGTGTATAGCATATAGAGCAATATAAACAAGTCATTGTCTATATGAAATTTTAGTTTGAATTGATATTACGAGTGCCTTTTATGCAGACTGTTGTAAAATGAGGTAAATCTAGAGGTGAGGTGATGTTACCCCTGAAAGATCTCTGCATGCCCCCAGGGATATACATAGCCCTGGTTGAGAACCACTGAAATAGCCAGTAGTTGATTTGGTAATTTATATAGCCCTACGTGAGCAGGCCTCAGCAGCAGAAAATAGCAATGACTAGAATTTGAACACCTGAGGAGAGCAACAAATGAGAATAGCTAGAAAATCAGTGCACCAGAGCAAGCCCAGAAGAGAGGAAAAAAAAGATGCATTTCTGTTTATTATTTTGATGTAGACATTTCTTTCCACTTTTATTTTTCCCTTCTTTTTCTCTATGAGATTTCCAGGAGGAGACCCGCTGCTTGCAGCCATCACCCTCACCAAACAAGTGAAGAAAGATGCCAAAATTCCTGGATCATTTAGGTCCCCATGACAGAGGGCCAAATTCAGAGGTGAAGTGTAAGACAGTTGAAGCTTTAGTCTCCCTTTACATCATCTTAGCAGCTCTCTGGTATGCAGTTAGGCTTCATTAAACTTATCTACATCTGTTCTTCCAACGTATGAGGTAGTCTAAATTGGTGTAAATTTGAAAGGAAGCCAAAATAAAGTGTAAAACTATTTAAAGGATGTGGAGGTTACTGTAGATTACACTTCCTTCTGGTGCCTCACTATTACGTACAGTTAGACTTTCTTACACAATTTTAGAATAGGTGTAATTGTATCAAATAGATTACCTACAATAGAAATGTATACAATTTTAAAATATGATATTGTGGGGAGTGGGTGGAGGTGCCTAATGTTGTTAAACATTTGAAATCTTGTCTTTGTTGAAGTGTATGAGTATTTTGCCACAGACTTAAGTGTGGGGCGAGGAGGGGCAGAAGTTCACCATTCGTATAGACAGGGATTATCATCTTTAAAATTGCTCAGCCATTCATAATTAAGCCTAGATTTAACAATGGCCAGCTGACATGATGGGAAATACAACTTTTATTGCCTATACCAAATGCTAAATTCACTACTAACACATGATTTTCTAGTCAACCCTAAGGAGACTGAGAGTAGATGAATATGATTTACACTACCTTTCACATCGGGCTCGTCTACACTGGCCCCTTTTCCGGAAGGGGCATGTTAATTTCAGCTATCGTAGTAGGGAAATCCGCGGGGGATATTTAAATATCCCCCGCGGCATTTAAATAAAAATGTCCGCCGCTTTTTTCCGGCTTTTAGAAAAGCCGGAAAAGAGCGTCTACACTGGCCCCGATCCTCCGGAAAAAGCGCCCTTTTCCGGAGGCTCTTATTCCTACTTCAAAGTAGGAATAAGAGCCTCCGGAAAAGGGCGATTTTTCCGCCCTTTGAAGTAGGAATAAGAGCCTCCGGAAAAGGGCGCTTTTTCCGGAGGATCGGGGCCAGTGTAGACGCTCTTTTCCGGCTTTTCTAAAAGCCGGAAAAAAGCGGCGGACATTTTTATTTAAATGCCGCGGGGGATATTTAAATCCCCCGCGGATTTCCCTACTACGATAGCTGAAATTAACATGCCCCTTCCGGAAAAGGGGCCAGTGTAGACGTAGCCATCATGTCTAGCCTTTTGAGAGTCTAAGTACAGTCACTGATTAGCTGAGATGACTATATAATTTGTAGACCATATACATTCCTTTTAATCCCAGTGGTCACCAGCATGATGAACAGCAGTTTGCTATTTGTTTGAGTGCTAATGGTTCTTATCAGCCTCTTGTAACTATTTAGTCTTTAAAGTGCTACTGGACTATTTCTGGTTTTTAAGTTTTTCCTGTTACAGACTAACTTGGCTACCCCTCTGTAGCTTATCTATTCAATGTCTCTCTTTCTTCTTTCTCCGCTCCTTTTATTTTCCCTTCTCCTCCCTTTCCGTTATTTATTCTTGGATCTGGACTTCTAACACTTCTGTCATCTGAAGAAGTGGGTTGTGCCCACGAAAGCTTGTGATACCGTCTACTTTCTTTGTTAGACTTGAAGGTATTACTAGCCTATTGTTATAAAGTTTTATCAAATAATAGCTGTTCCTGTGTAAGGAACATTGATAATTAATGGTCTCATAAATTCATATGATCTTTTAAAATAGAAAACTTGTGTGGTGGTAAAATTTGATCACTTTGCTTTCATAAGAAATAGTTTGCAATCAAGGAATGATGCAAGGTCTGGAATTTAATCCAAACAATTTGACAATCTAACCAAATTTCATAACATTCATTTTTTATTCTCCCATATAAAATGTACTGTTATGTGAACTCTTCTGGTTGTGATCGTGTTCCAAGTAATTAATTTAGACTTTTGTATGTCAAAAATGTCTGAGGTTCATGAATATTTTGGCATCACTAGGCCACATGAATTTAAGCTGTTTATGTTTTAAGGAGAAAATCACAATAAGATGAAGGGCTGAGATCTGAAAACATGTAAAACTTGATTATTTTGGTTGTTTCCTTGTCCTATTTTAGATTATATCACTTTTTTTTTGGCTTCATTGGCTGATTTGCTGTTTCTGGTAACAAATAAACAGGCATCCAGAAAACAGCATTGCTATGGTTCATACAGCTCTAAAGCAATAGTAAAGCCTCCAAGAACCTTTTACCTCTTTCAGCTCTTCAGCAATCTCTTTGCCAAATCACAACAAATCTCTTTTTTTTCTCCAAGGTCCTTGTGCTCTCCTTGTCAAGTGATTTCCCTGTCATCATTGCATGGGATTTAAAATAATGTAAGGGTTATTACAGGACACTAGCATATAGCAAATTATATTGTATTGGACAGTTGTCTGAGTAATAGTAGCATGGACTTGTGGCTTAGCATCCATTATCTCCATAAACACTTTGTCACATAAACAAGGATAAATTGGATGTGGATTTAATTTATGGTGAGTTTGTAGCACAATGGAATAAGTTAGCTAATTTGTCAGTCTGCTTGTTAGTTAATAATACTCTGCAGTTGTTTTTTTATTGAAATGTTTGTCTCATATCTTTCCTACAAATCTCTCCTCTAATTTCCCTTCAACCTGGTGAGATTCTATGGTATACAAACTATGTTCAAGTTTTTTTTCAGAATGTCTCAGGGATGTATATCCATTGTTGTACATCCATTCTTTCATAGGGTTCCTCTGAATGCACCATGCTCATAACAACTTTGTGTTTTCAGAAATCAAGTAACTGTTGCTAGTTTTGACTATAAAAGTTACTCCAAGTCAAGCAGGGTGATAATGTTACCCTTGTATGAGATCTGTTATGCTCCACTCTTGACTTTTCAAGGCAGTTCTTCAGCTCAATGTCAGGAGCACAATTTCTCACGTGGGAAAGTGCAGAAGGTGAATTTTGAAGAGCAACAGTAAGTAACCCTTCTCTAGGCATCCCTGATCTAGCTTTAGATTAATTTCTAAGAATAATTGTTGAGCCCACAGGGGTGCATGCACATTGATGATTATTTGCCTACTTACAATGTTTAAAATATATTTGGTAGATGTCTTAACAGGGCAGAGAGCCCCAATCACCAGAAATGAGTCTCAGTTGTAGGGAATATTGCTATCAATTAGGGGCTAGTCATGAGTGTGAAGTGAAAGCTCATATTTTCCAAATGGTAATTGTGACAGACCCCCCCCCCCCCAATGCTTTATGAAATGGACTCAGGAACATGAACAGGGCTCGCCAAGTGGCGGCGAGCCCCACTCGCTAGCTGTGCGGTTCTGCAAGCTGCGCATGCACAAATCGCGCTGCGCATGTGCAAATCACGCGGCGCTGGCTGTGCCAGCTTGTAATCTACTTGCCACGGGCGAGTAGATTACATGATTTGTCGAGCCCTGGACATGAATATGCATAACTCAAAGGTGGTTTGAGCAAATTATTTCATGTAACCCATTGATCTTCATGTCATGATCTGCTGGTTTGCTTTATCTTACTCTGTTGTATGTACCATTTGTGTGTGGAAAATTAGACACTTGGGCTACGTCTACACTGGCCCCTTTTCCGGAAGGGGCATGTAAATTTCACCAGTCGTCGTAGGGAAATCCGCGGGGGATTTAAATATCCCCCGCGGCATTTAAATAAAAATGTCCGCCGCTTTTTTCCGGCTTTTAAAAAAGCCGGAAAAGAGCGTCTAGACTGGCCCCGATCCTCCGGAAAAAGTGCCCTTTTCCGGGCACTTTGAAGTAGGAATAAGACCCTCCGGAAAAGGGCACTTTTTCCGGAGGATCGGGGCCAGTCTAGACGCTCTTTTCCGGCTTTTTTAAAAGCCGGAAAAAAGCGGCGGACATTTTTATTTAAATGCCGCGGGGGATATTTAAATCCCCCGCGGATTTCCCTACGACGACTGGTGAAATTTACATGCCCCTTCTGGAAAAGGGGCCAGTGTAGACGTAGCCATGGAGTGGGGAATACTTTATGGGTTTCAAACATGTGAATGAGAGACATGGAGGGTGTTACCCTCAACTATTAAACTATCTCTTTTGTCCTTCAGTCTGAGCAGTGGTTGGTAGGGAGGGGCCTCAATTCTTTAACAAAAAGAATAGGAGAGGCCTTGGTCTTTTGGTTGGGCTGCACCTGAAGGAAGGAGCTTGAGAACCCAGGGTGGGGAAAACAGCCCTGGTTTAGAGTGGCAGCTGGAAAAGAGGTTTTAGGGTGAGTTTAAGTTTGCACTGAGGTTTCAGTGGAAAATTAGCCAAGCGGTTTTGTTTCTTTTGATTATTTGTAATCTACTTTGCTCTGCCTACTTTATTGTATTACTATTTAAATCCTACTGCTTCAACTTAATAAAACCATTTTTATTTTCTATCAAACTCAGTGTAAGCAATTGTTACCTTGGGGGGGGGGGGGGAACCAGTGTGCACATCCCCCTTTCATTGCTAAAGGGGGCTTACCTAATTCTTTGGAGTTTGATCCCATCTGGGGAGTGCTCTCTCAGGAGGCTGGGCCCTAAACTGCACTCTCCTTGGACCTGGAGTGGTTCAGTGTCAGTATTGCTTCTCGGTGGAGGTAGGGACCTCAGCTCAGGGCCTTGGCTGGGGGAGACCAGTGGAGCTGGCCCAGCAGGATCATGTGGTGAGGAGCCCCAGAGAGCAGGAAGGTGAGTGGCAGTGGCTGTGTCAGCACCCCGGGAGGCACCTCCGAGGGGTTGTCTGTGACCACACCCCATCACAGTAACCCTAATGTCAGGTGAAAAGTTGGAGATTAGGTTCCTGACGCAACATGTTACATTGCCAAGGGGTAAATGGGAGGTAAGCATTCTTCTGGATATCAAGGAAATCGTGCAGTATCCATACATCTTGGGAGACCTTCAGAGGGTCTGAATCAGTGGAACTAACTCTATTTACACCAGCAGAAGCTAGGACTCATCATTTTTAAGACAGAGGGATGCACAACCAAAAGCATTTTTGCTTTGGGGATTAATTAATCCAGAATGAGTCCCTAGTTGGAAACTACATTGGATGACTATATTTATTCTGGCTCTAGTCCAAAGCTGGTAATCACACCAAATTGCTTTGTTGTTGCCCTGTTTGGGATACTAGGAATTAGATGCTAAATTAGTTGTTGGTCTGAATTGCTGTTGCAGCTGATGAAGGCGGGTGTGGGGGAGCATAGCCCCTCCCCATAACAACTCATGAATAACCTATTTCATGGCTGGAGCCTGTAATCTTTACTTTTTTCCTGCGATCAGATTGAAGGTCGTGCTGTTTATCAAATCAGTAGGTTAAACATCTGAGAAACATAAAGCTGGGTGTACCATGCCTGTACCCCAATGTATTCCTTTATTATGTGTGCCCCATCACATTTAGAATCGGCAGTTCATTCATCAGGTAATAAATTAAAACACTTTGTTAGCATACTGCATGCGAATGGGGGCCCATGAAATAGCTCATTATAAATACCTGAGACTGGAGGCTTAAATCATTATCATATAAACTGCCTCATTTTTAACATATTAAAATGAAACATATTTGCTTAGATAAAGTACTTCATATAAACTAAACCAGAAGGAATTTCAGAATAGGACATTTGGGAATAATATTGTATCTCTAAATGCCCTTCCTGTTTATGAGTGTACTTGGCACTGAGTCTATCAAAATGATCAGTATCAAGACCTTTATGCAATAAGAACAAAATAATTAAGTCAACTAAAATTGTAACTTTCTAAAATGTTAATGGCATTTTTAGTCAATACAAACTTTCTTCTACACCATAAAAGTTAATATTTAAAAACAAATAGGCTAGGGGAAGCAGAATTGCTGTTGTTGAATGTACTTGATTTCATAAGAGGGGGTGGGGGAAGCTCACTTTGATTTCAGTAAAAGCCAGACAAAGCCTAAAGGAATATTAGTAATTGGATATTCATCATACAAGCTCCCGTGTATCCTCAAATCAATGAAGGTTGAGGGCATTTATCTTCTTGCAGGAGGTGCTCTGTCACTGTGGATGATATTGGTCAGGGGAAATTTAGGTCACACATCACCTCACATAAGGGGACTAAAATCCTGAATATTGCAGCAGTTTAACAAAAATAAAAAAGAAGAAGAAGATTTGCAAGGCAATTGTAAAGACACTGTAACATTAACAGTTATATGATGGGGCTTAACCTCCATCACCTGCAATTGGAATGCACTCAATTAGTCATGCTTTGCACCTGGGAAGATGAGTGGTGAATTGGCACCTGGCCAGGTGGACAGAGCTAAACCATAGTAAGTGGATTGAAGGAGCTCACTTGGTGAAGAGTCTGCAGAGGATAGGTGTCTCTCTCTGGCAGAGCTAGGACTTAATGGGAGGTTAAAGGGAGAAACATGCTATAGAGACAGGGTAGAGTTCTCCTGGAAACACTCTGAAAAAAAGCTTGCAAGCAGAGGGGGAAAAGTTCAGCAGCATAATTGGACAGCATAATGAATCAGGTTTATTTGGAGTTGTGTGAGACTCTCCAAAAGGAGTTTAAACATTGCACATTGTTGGGGGGGAGAAGCTGGAGCCACAGAGGCTTGGTGCCAGAGCTAAGGGTACTGGCAATATTCCCTTCAGTTATAAAGGCTTGTTCCAAGGGGCAGCATGCCCTGCCACTGGCACCAATATTGGACCCTAGTTCAGCGAAGCAGTTTGAGCATGATCTCAAACCCAATATCAGGTCCTACACAGAGTGAGGTGGGGATGACTATTGGTTTGCTCAAAGTTAAGCACATGCTTAAGTGCTGCTGGGTCAGAGCCTTTTGGGAAAGCTTCAGTAAAACAACTACTGTTGTTTTCTTTTCTTCCATGCTGTGTACATTGATCTTTGTAACCCTCATAATTTTTGTTCCTAAGTCTCCTCACAGTTCCCCAATCCCTTAAAAATGCCCCCATGCTGTATGGAGAAAGGGGAAATGCTACAGTGGAGGTGGTAGAAATTGGAAAACCTGAAGAAAATGGATTCTCTCCATGCACTATCTAAGTAGGTCAGGTTGGGAATGATTCTAACCATCATAACTAATCTGTGCTCTGTCATAGGTGCTGTGCACATGATACGGATAGCTCTTCAGTACAGTGACTTTCTAACCTTTTTCTGGGGTAGTCATTTTGTCTAAATTTGTTTTAAGCTTAACTGTTAACTAAGGATAAAACTTTCTAAGGGGACTTGGGTACCTACTTTCCATTTTTAGAAGCTATTTAAGCCCTTAAACTGCAGATAAGTGCCTACTTGGATTCCCGAAGTGCCTACATAGATTAGAGTCCTACTCCCAATGATAGACAGAGAATCTCAACTGCCTAAAGGTATATCTACACAGCAGGGCTAAAGTAGAATTAAGCTATGCAACTTCAGCTATGTCAATTGTGTGTCTGAAGTCAAAATAGCTTAATTTGGTTTTTGATGCTGTCTACACAGCAGGAAGTCGAAGGAAGAATGGTCTTCCTTCGACTTCCCTTACTCCTCATGAAATGAGGGTTACCATGAGTTGGAGTAAGAAATCCCCAGCTTGATATTATTTTGGAATAAAGGCTTGTAGTGTAGATACACATTTTGTTGTTTAGGAATAATGTCAGTTATTCCAAAATGATGCTGCTGTGCATACATACCTCAGAGATTTTGAAAATGCACAGCATGTCTATCTGCATCTTTAGTTACCTAAATACCACTGAAATCTCTTTCTTTGGCTACTAAATACTATTTACTTTCAGTGTGATTTAGGATCTTTAGGGTCTGCACCTCAATTGAAAATTAGACACGGACTTCTAAGTCAATTAGCCACTTTATATAATTTTATCAAGTTTCTGCAAATTTTGCAGCCCTTTCTATAATCTTTCTTTTCTATTGTGCCTTCTCAATTTGTTCTGACCTTAAGCATAAGTTCAGAAACGGAGATGAACTTTCATTTTTAGCCTATATTTCCTCACATCTGATCTTTGATAGGCTCCCCATATTTATGTGTCTGGCAAAAATAGGGTCTGGTCATGCATAAATGGCAGCTCTTTGTGTACACAGTTGTCAATTAGGGTCTGGACTGAGGCTAAATTGCACTTAGTTATCAGTGGATATGAAAAAGATTAAGTAGTGCTGGACTGGGTCTATGATCAGTTTTTAATGACTTTGAATATCACTGAAAGGAGAGATTTATCTTTTTGAAGAAAAAGGAGTCTTGATCAACTACCCATTGAAATCGGTGGAAGTATTCTAGTTGACTTCATTGTGCACTAGAATGTTCCTTGTGCACACTACTAGAAGCTTGTGCATCTTCCCAAAAGACCCAAGTCACCTACATATTACATTGTTAATGGATGATGCAGCTGAAATATTCCTTGTACATCAACTATTGGTGCAACATGCTTCTCTGAGCTAATGTCAAAAGGGTATGATTTAGCCCTTTCTGATACTGAGTTTTTTTTCTAATTAAAGGCAGAAAGGAACTAAAACTTTCATTAAAGAGGAATAATTCAGAAGACTCAGACATCAGAGGAGCAGTATTCTTGCTTTGCAATAAATATACATGTTTTTGCAAATATTTGTATCTGCTATTACTCAATAGCATCATTCAAGTTTAATCATATCTACCTTAGCAACAATACTACACATGAGCAATTGGAAGTAAATAAATAACAGATTTGGGTGTTTTAATTTAGTCATAAACATGGTGTGTTTCAAACTTTCATTTTTTTTCTACTCAGTTTTGGCTCTTTTGTTTTGAAACAAATAATCTGTTTTAAAATATTATATTATGTATTCATTTTTATGACATTCTCAAATAAAGCAAGTGCTGATATAAAGAGACAGCTACTATTCTTACTTATTTGCCTCAGTCAGGAACACTTATCAAATATTAATAATAGATTTTTGCATCTTCAATAAGGAGTCATTAGACAGAAATAAATGTATCCAAGAGAGACACATATGCAATGCTAATTGACAACTGTGTACACAAAGAGCTGCCATTTATTTTATTACAGTCAAACATAACCTTTGTAAATGTCAGCTCTGTGTTCTGTTGACCAGCATTTTAATTTAGACATATTGTTCTTCCTTTTTTTTTTAAAAGAGCGATTATCATTTTATTCCCCCTCACACTGCATTCATTTACATTAGATGCCATTGCATATTTCATGATTCTTTTGAAAGCAACAATAAAATTACAATTATTTTATGGGGGAGATGATAGCAAAACAAAATGGAAAAATTACCCCTTGAAATTGTTTCAGTAGAGCTTGTATGGTGAATAAGGTCATAGAGAACACAGCATTTGTACAATTTGTATGCAAGGTCCAAAATTAAGCTAACTGGTTATTACAAAGCTATTGAAGTACTCCATAAACAAAGATGTAGTAAACATGGATGAAAAAAGTGGCTACTGGAATTGTTTCAGAACTTTTATTGTGAAAGGCTGAGACAGTTAAAGTGCTGGATGTGAATTAGCTCAGACCCACTCAGCACGAAGACTGCCAATTTCTTGTTGCCCTTTTCCTAGCTCAAATAAGACATGTAGGACCAGATTCTTGACTGTTCCACACAGAGGGAGTGGCCCTGATCTTGTCACCTGACCCTGGCACAAGCTAGAGAGGTAAGGGAGAAGATCTAACTTATGTCAGTGGAGGATCAGGCTTAGTTTCACACTGCCATTCCATCTCTCTGCTTTAATCCCATCATGCCATGTATGCCAGTCAGGGGGGAAGATGCTGCAGACACAGAATGTGGTTATACTTAGTGGAGAGTACCCTTACTCTTACATTAATCCTGCACTAGCCCTCTTTGGCTACTTTTATGTGGTGCAGTGTGAATCCAGCTCATGAGAAAACCTGGTTCTCAGTTTTGAGGAACTATTGAAAAAGAGTTTATACTTTCCACTACTCATTCTGCCAAAAAGAAAATATAAATAGGCCCTAACTGTCAGTGACTTCAATGGGCACTTCATTGAGCTCTGCAGTTTTAGCAAGGAAGCTGTTTCTACAAACCTTGCATGTGCTGAAGAGAGTTTTTGGTGTTCAACTGAGGCAGAAAAAGAGCCCAAATGTCATCAAACTTTATATCTTGTTTGTAAGTCCCTTCTGAAACTTAGAGTTGTGTTGAGGTAACTTCTCCAGGGTTTCTCTAAAGTTAGTGGCTTCACATTGAGAGCCTAATTAAGAACTCATGGAGATCATTTGAATGGACTTTGCATCACGTCTTTAGTCAAAACTTGAGCCCAATTTTAAGCAAGCAATTGGTTTCACTTTGAAAAAAAGTGTAAATTTATGCTTTATACATTTCATTGCATCATATTTTCAATAAAATTACATGTATTGTAAAATTACACAGTGTGTAATAGAAAAAGTTTTCAGAGAAAAATAAAATCAATCATTAGAATTTTTTATAGTAGCATTTATTAACTTTTTAGATTTAAGCAATTAAACCAAACAGTTGTGCAATAACTGCTAGTTATTTTCCTCATTATGTCCTTCTTTTTCTGTTATTTGAAACAGCAAGAAGCAGCTGCAGTCCAGCTTTATGATCTTCCAGTTGGTTGCACTATCAATTTTTATGTTCTTTCACTGTGATGTTTGCAGTAAAATAGGTTAATTTTTTCAAGATAATAAAGTTTCCTAAGTCTGATAGGTAATACAAAGATTGCTATCTTTGTCCACTACACATTGATATACATTCAGCCAGTTGCTGAGTTATAAAGTAAGATTTGCAAAATTTTGCATTTCAAAATTCTATTTTCAGACTTGCTCTACTATTTATTATTAATGCAAGGCTTGAGAACACAGGAAATAGAACCCTTACAATAACTGAACCTACTCTGTGGAACTCACTTCTTCAAAAAGAATAAGCAGAGGCCTCTCCCTCTTCAAAACTAATGCAAAGTGCATTTCTCTGACTTAGTTTTCACTCTCATAGCATCCATTCACACATGCACAGAAATATATGTATAAAAAACATTCTGTGAACTAATCAGCTATTTCTCCTAGAGGCTACCTAAGGTGAAAAAGAGAAGATTAGTGTAATTTCTATTTTAAAATACTTGGAAAGTTGCTTGGTTACTGTGGAGATGGAGTCCATATACCTAACTAGACAAATGGAGAAAAAACCATGCGAAATACATGGCAGGTGTGAAAAATCACACAAGTAACTTGACTGTTGCTTTTAAGGTTTTTTTAAAATGTACATATTTCAGATATCCACTACCACTTTTAGCACTGGACAGACAAAAGCCACCTTGTCTGTATTAGAGATGGCCTTTCAGTTTTACCCTGAAATGTTTACAAATTATTTTAATTATAAATATCAGAAAATGAGTATATTCAAATAGTATACTCAAATTGTATTTTATAATAAATACCTTCCCTAATAATTTCAATTGGAATAGAACATGATACTGTTTAAGGCACTGATCCTGCAAAGACTTACAGACATTCTTATCTCTGAACCACTTATCTGCAAAGAGCTAAGTATGTGCATAAGTCTTCACAGAAATAAGGTTGGAGCTTACAGATGGCAGATCAAGGCCTGAGGAGCAAGGCTCTTGCTATTCCAGTCATAGACCTATTCTAATAGACTGGGACTATGTCAAGACCATGAAACTAATTTTCTTTGTGACCTTTAAAGCCTGACTTAAGTGCAGGTTTCCAGAGGTGAAAGGCTACTGCATTAATCCACTGCAGTTCTGAGCCTGATCTATTCCTTGTTTTATAGGTCAAAAGTTGGTATATGAAGTGCTACTGGTATATGAGCCAGATTCTATATTCTCAATACAAAAAGAATTCCCACTGAAAGCTGCGGGAGATTTTCTTGCTAAGGAAAAGAGCTGTTGAGCTTGTATTTTATATAAATCAGGACAAATAATTTACACGAAAATGAAATCAGTGGGTGTTGTAACTTTTTCTGTCAACAAATCA
The DNA here is from genome assembly GCF_052426305.1 of Pelodiscus sinensis. Taxonomy (NCBI): domain Eukaryota; kingdom Metazoa; phylum Chordata; order Testudines; family Trionychidae; genus Pelodiscus; species Pelodiscus sinensis. The sequence continues at coordinate 156,240,713 of NC_143053.1, forward strand.
TTAAATTGTGGTATGTACATTTAAAATTATTCATGGATTTCACCAATGAGTAATTCTTGATCTTCAGATTGTTTGTGAATAGTTTTTTTTTGCTGAGCTGACTAGTCACAAATTCATATGATATTGTTGCTTTTCCTTGATGAGTTAGCTATGGAAATAATCTCCTCAGAGCATAAATTGTATATTTTACAATTAAATACTTATTTTGAAATTCATGTTGTGATTGTTAATTACATTGCTCCCTACTATTGCAGGAGTGAGATGACATTAGCTGGACTGGCAGGACAACGGTGTGGGCTTTTCAGCTTCAGAGGTTGAAGATAGTTACTTGGATATTGGCTACCCATTGTTTGCCTTCCCCTAAGGGAGTTAGACTTTTAGATTGGATCTGTAGATTTTGGACTGAGTTTTAGCTAGGTTACTGAGAGACAATGTTCAAAAGTCTTTGGCTATGTCTACATTGGCAAGATTTTGCGCAATTTTTTTTAACACAAGAGTTTTTGCGTTAAAGTATTTGCACAAGAGAGCGTCTACACTGGCATGTGCTTTTGCACAAGAGATGTGCTTTTGCACAAAAGCATCCGTGCCAGTGTAGACACTGTCTTGCGCAAGAAAGCGCCGATGGCCATTTTAGTCACCAGGCTTTCTTGCACAAGAAATTCATGTTGCCTGTCTACACTGGCATCAGGGCTTATTCCTGAGTGGGAGCATCATAGTTCTTGCGCAAGAAGCACTGATTTCTTACATTAGAATGTCAGTGTTCTTGCGCAAGAACTCGCGGCCAGTGTAGACAGGCGGCAAGTTTTTGCCCAAAATCTTGCCAATGTAGATGTAGCCTTTGTGTTTAAGTTAGTTGATTAAGAAACAATATGGCTTATTCTAAAAATTATTTCATAGTCTCGGGCCTTCCTTCCTTGTCACCAACTTGTGACAAGTTAAAAGTTTATATATTTATATATTTTCTGTTTCTGGGTGTTATGACAAATTGCATGTAACGGTGGTATACGACCTATATATCTAAAAGGAGACATCATTTCATTTTCTGTGTACTTCACTCTTAAGGTAGAGTTTTCCCTGTTGCCCAGGCAGTGGCCATGTTGTGTTTCAGTTTCAAATACAGAATGTTGTAGAGAAATATATAATGTTAACTTTGCATTCTTTGTTTTCCTTACTCTCAAGTAAGTCAGCTAGACTGAAAAGACATATTTTGCTATTTGTGTGAAGCACAATTTCTCCTCTATGGAAATAATAATCTCATATACTATTAGCTCAGCTCTTTGATTCTTTGGTTTTTTTATATATGTAGTCATTATATTTAATATATTCTACAAAAATACTCCAATATTGAACTCACTTTCTGTCTCTTTTTAATATTTTCATCACCAGATTATGAGAAGAACAAAACATAAGGTTCTATATAAAACGGATTAGACAGACCACTGCAAAATAGTGTGACTGCATTTTATTTATTCTTTTTAGCAGCTTTACACTTTTTCATAAGACTTGTTTTTATAGCTATTCTTAGGAACATGTATACAGTGGTGCAAATTAGCCAATATCTACAACAGAAAATAACCAAAGTATGACCATGAAAATGAAAATTGCCAAAAATTCAAGATTAGAGGTGTTCAGAAAAATTAATTTTCCTTTAGAAAAATGTATCACCCTTTTGGAGTTATTTTTGGTTCTGAATTGCAACAAGACCCCCCTGAAACATAAAAAAATTCCATAAAGCAGAAAATTTCAGTAATGTTTTTAATCAGAAATGTCCAAGTAGAACACTTAGGCATTTTTTAACAAAACAAAATGATTTGATGTCAAAATAGACATTTTTTGTCAAATGACACTTTCCAGGTGATAAACATCATGTCATTATAAATATCAGTTCAAAATGATATTTTTCAATTTGATTCCCAGATTGGAAAACTTGAAAAAAAGTTGAAATCATCATTTTTTCTGCTGAAAAATTTGATTTTTAATGAAGCAACATTTTCTATTGGGAATTTATTTGTGGGGGAAAAATTTGTTTAACTCTATTCAGGTTGCTGCCACTGAGGTTTTTATTTGACTCCTGACTAATCTACAACTGCAGTATGTGTAGTTCTATCACTGAAAATTATACATTGCCTTCTATATTTAGAATACAGCAGAAACAAAAAGCTCAGCAAACCAAACATGAAGAGCTTCCTTCTGCTTCAATTCTGCACACTCTGCTGCTGCCTAATTTCATCATTACCTTTTTTAAAAATGCTGCTGCTTCTGCTACCTTTCAGACAATTCTTTTTGAGGAGCATATTTCTGTGCACTTTTATTTATTGTAACATACAATGCTCTGTAATGAGCTTTCTTTTTCCCCCCTAGAGATTGAGAAAATGTGAGAATATTAAAAAAACACTCTTAATGTAGTACATTTTCTGACTGATCTGGTGGCATTGTAGTGTTCCTTTTTTCTTTGTCAGCAGAAACAGGAATATAGGGAATTGATTGTAATGGGCTTTGGTTCCAGTCTTTAGTTACCACAATGGGCTAAATGTGATCTACTAACATTAAAATGGCATTAAACAAATGCATTGTTCTTTTACTACTGAAATATAGGAAATGAGATTAGTGACTAATGCAGGATACTAGAATCTAGGACTCCTTGGTTATCTTCTCAGTTCTTCCATTGGGTCACCTTATGACCTTGGGCTAGTAACTAAATATCTGGCGTCTTTCTCTCGAAAATCTTGTTATAGTGTGAAGAAGGAGGAGGAAGTAGAGGTCTCCCTTCTTTGATAAAAGCATATTTCCTTGTTTGCAGAAGCCAATGCTTCCCCAACACTTTCCCTTCTCTTTTGCTGGTTTGGGCTATCAGAGGCAATGTGTGGCAGGCACAAGAGGTCATATACTCCCAAACACAATGGACAGGAGGGGCAAAGGGCCAGCTAGTAGCCAATAGGGGGCAAGTGGGAAGACAGGCACTTGCAGGAGGTATCCTACCCTCCCGCCTCACACTCACTGGCAGCAACAGGGGAAGTGAGCAAGGCTGCTCCACCTGCTTTGTTCTCCAGGCGCGTCACTTGGGGAAGGTCAGGACTGCCCTTGCAGTCACCAGTGGGAAGCAGAGTGATGCAGCACAGCAAGCACAGGCTGCCTTTCCCACTGCTGCTGATGAGTGTTGAGGTGCAAGGGAGCGGTGTACCCCTGCTGCCAGCACTAGCCCACTAGTCCACTGAGCCATGTCCTCTCACCCTCTCATTTCCTCTCCCCAACTCCCCGCAACCTATCCACTAGCCTCTCCTGAATTTTAACTCGCACACTGTGCCTGAGTTGCCCTAATCCCTTCACAGCCTTCACTCCTACCATACGAACCTCTTTTATGCTTCTAATCCATGCACTGTACCTGCTTCATCTCAACCCAGCACTCCTCTCCTGTGTCCCAAATTATTTGTCCTAGCAACCATCTTGGTCCCAGGATACTGGAGAGACAAGATGGGCAAGATAATTTATACTGAACCAACTGCTGTTGGTGAGAGACAGGAAAAGTCTCAGGTAGCACCGGTCCCCAAAAGGTAACTTCTCTTTCAATAATGTAAAATAATCTTGACTAAAAGGGGAGCCTTCTATAATGCTTAATACTAATATCAAATGCAGATGCTCTTGAATTATAATGCAAAGAAGGGTGTTTTTCTTCTAGTGTAGATTCATACTCCAGTTTTCAGTGGAAGTAAGATATAGGTCCTTCGAAGAAACAGCACCAATTATTTGATATGTGCAATTGCACTGAGAAAAATGCTTCATTAACTGCTGTGGTGTCCAAATTAATGACTCTTTGACTTTGACTTCTTTTTTGCCCTTTTTTTTCTATAAGCAAAGCATAGAATCCCAGGGGCCTAGTAAAACTGACCCTAATTAGCTGTTGCTGAGCCAGTCTTTCAAAGAAAGATTGCTGCTGAGTTCATGGAACAGATCACCAAGTTTTACTCTTGACCAATGTCCATCTCCACGTACTTTAAAGATTTTAGTTTGCAAACAATTCTTCATGTACAGAAAGAAAATTCGAAACAATGATATGAAGTTTGCATTTCTGCTAAAAATGAGTAAAGTACAGGTTGGACCTCCCTCATCCGAGACCATTGGATCCTGAAGGAGGGAGTTTGCTGGACCAGGAGAGGTCAAGCCTCTGGCTCTTCTGGGCTCTGCTTCTGCTCACCAGTCCAGCCAGTGCACTGCCCACAGCAGTTAGCGGAGATTCACTCCCAGCTGCCACTCAGCTCTGGTCTGTGGGGCTCCCTTCTCCCTACTGATGGGGCTCCCCTGTTCCTTGCTGGTGGCATCTCCATGCCTCTCACCACAAGGGCTTCTCTGCCAGTTGCTGGCAGTGGATCCATGCCCCCATTTGGCTGGGGCTCTATGTCCCTGGCCAGTAGCAGCTCCACACCTCCAGCTGGCAGGGGCTCCCTGTCTCTGGGTGGTGGAGCTATGCTCTAGGCTGGCAGGTCTCCCAGCCCAGGCCTGCTCTGGCTGCCAGCCGCTGGCTGGGCTTCCTGCTACTAGGACACTGGCCCTCTATTTAGGCTGCTTGCCTGGCTAAGGTCTCAGCCACTGGCAACCTCTGTGGCCTGGCTGGACCAGAGAATCCCGAGCCACAGAGGTTCAACCTGTAATATGCAAAAATATATTTTCAACATGCAGTACAGTTCAAGAAAATATGTTCGTATCATAAAACACAAATTCACTATAGGACATTCTGTTCATTCAAATGGCCAGGTAATCACTATTATTTTTAAATATACAGAAGATGGAAATAAAATGAACTTTTTGACAGCAATAGGAAACTGCCCAAGAGCAAAGTATTCTAACTGCCATTCAAGGCTATCCTCCCTGCCAGTATAGCAAATCACTTTAGTAATTCATCAGAAAGAGAAATAAAAGCTACTTTCCTAATACAAACCTCCTCCTACTAAAAATTTCCTAATCATAGTGGTCCTCCGGGTTGCAAGAAGGCCCCACAACCTCACTATATGGCCAGGATTGAGGCCTAGTGTTAGGGGAATTAGCAGAGTAAGGGTAGCATTCAGGCCTTTGTAATGGGGTTCATGCCCAATAGTCAATATGTCCTAAGCCATTCCCTCCCTGCCTCCAACAGGTTAGAGTCAGTAAGCAGTCTAGGTGCTCATAGGCAGGGGAGCACTGGCAAGCAGTCTATAGAACTAGCTGTTAGGTAGTGGAGTCCTTAAAAACAGGCTATTGTCCTGGTTCTGGCAGGTGACAGACAAAAACACAGACAAAAACACAGACTTTCTGGTCTGTAGTGGGAAGACTGCCACTCCAGAGGTGGGTGGCAGCACTGACAGGAATAGGGGAATGCAAGCCCATCCAGCTTCACTGCATCCCAGCCCAGGGCTCTAGCAGAGGTGGGGAATTCCGCCACTGGGTTGGTGGGCTTCCTCTCACAACACCACCAAACTAGAATTCGGTTTCTCTGGGCAACTTCCTCCCTGAGTTCCAGATCAGGCTCCTCGGTTTCATCAGGATACTCAGCTGCTGGCAGTTTTGCCAACTCCTCTCTGGCCTTGGTCCTTTCTAGATCTAGGGCACTGCCTGGCTTAGCAGCAGAGACAGCAGCAAGCAGGACACATCTGTCTCCTTCCCTGGCTCTGCTGCAACTAACATTGTGGCTTCTGCCTTTTGTACTTCTTGCTCCAGTTCTGAACTTCCAGTGGGAAGGCTGAAACCAGCCTGACTGCCCACAGAGGCAGAGAGAGAGAGAGTGGTTCCTCCCCTTCTGGGTCAGAAGGAGGGGACACAGCCTCATTACATTAACACTAAAATAAAAAACTTATAATAGGATTCAAACTAAAGGTTGATGTTAGATTGGCTATCACACTGTCTAGAGTGGGTCACAACCAACAGTGCCAACTTCAGGGCTGACTGTCAAAAAAAAGGCAGAGATATCAAATTAATTGTATAATCTATGATTAGATTTTACCACCCCAGTAACAAATGTGAACTCCTGGATCAATCTTTTTGTCTTACCATGGAATCAAAGATAATCCCTTTGTGTAGTCCAGTCTATCTTGTTACCCACACAATCTACACTTAATGATAAATGGTCACTTACACCAAAAATCACAGAATATCCAGGCTGCTCCCAGTCCTAAGAGATCAATCACTTACCCCAAATCTATGTGCACCTTGTATCTCACAACAAAGATTTTGGTAGTCAATCCTATGCTAATCTAATTAAGGATTTATTAACTAGGAATGAATGTTGAAGGACTGTCTACCACCAATCAGGAATATATTGGTTCTTCAATATAGTCAACATTTTGGAGGTCTTCATGCCTTGAACATCGTTGATAAGAATGCTCTGGTTTGGCTTCACCAGTTTGTGTAAAATTAATAATTAGGAAAAAGAAATGAGGTTTATTTACAGGTTAAAGCAGGCAACATATATACACAAATGAGTTCAGCCAATGGTTCAAAAGGTGACAGTAATGTAGCAATATGTCAGCATTTAATTTCTTTTTAGGACTGACCCAAGTTGACCATAGACATCCTTGTTTTTTTGTTTTTTAACTTTGACCCTTGTGAGTATTTAAACATCAAAGAGATGAATAGTCTTCATGTCAACTATATCTATTTTCTACCTTAAGAATTCAAGCTGATGGGAAGTGCTTTCTCTCACATAACAAATTCATTGGAGTAAGAGGGCCGTATTCTGCTGGATGGGGGAGTAGATATCTCTTTTTGTGCCTAGGTTCACTAATTCTGAGCAGGGAGCTTTTCAATTATAAAGAAAAAATTTATTTATTACTTTATAGTGCAAGATATAGACATGACAGGTCAGATAATTTCAGAGTCTAAACATTAAACATACTCGTACAAGTTCAACACCTGTCTTGAACAATCTCAACATGTAAGATTTGATTTCCAGCTATGAATTTGTGAGTGGAAGGTTGGTACCTTTTTGACTATCATCAGACTGGGTACATTAGAGAACAAAGCAAACAAATCAGTAATCCTTCCCACTGATAGTTATACTTTTCCACACAATATGGCTATGTCTAGACTACGGGGTTTTTGTGGGATACCAGATGTATCCTGCAAAACCCCTGCCGTGTCCAAGGTACACGTTTGCTCTTCTGTGTTGTGTGGGGTTTTTTTGGGGTTTTTTTTGCCGAAGAGCAACTGCATTCTTTCAGGAAGCCCTGTATACCTCATTTTATGAGGCATAAGGGCTCTGCCAAAAGAGGAGGCTTTTCTGCCATTTAGCCCTGTCTAGACGGGGCCAAATGGTGGAAAATCCTCTTCCGCAAAAGCAATCGAAAAAAGCTACGTAAGTTGTACAGTTCAATTTGCGTAGCTTTTTCCGATAAAGCCCCATAGTCTAGACCTAGGCTATGAGTAAATGTTGGTTTTTTTATAATGGGATCAAATGTATTTGAATATCAGTGATTAAATAATTTTACAATGTAAGGGTCTAATTCTGCAAACTCTTACATACTTGAACAGTTCTAATGAAATCAGTATAGTTGCTTGTTTCTGGTTTCATAATGATTATAGTCTTCAGTCTGATATATACTTTAGATTTCTGGCAAATTCCTTTTTGAAGGAACCAGTTTCGTCACAATGAGGCAGCTATACATTCATCTAGAAATCAACAGATGTGTGGCTTTATCCAGGACACAATTCTAAATTAAAATATATCAAAATAAACCAAATATATTGGAGTATTTTTAATAAGTCAGATTCCCCTTTGTAGTTTCTAAAATTAATCTATCACTGTCATAATTTTTTAGCTCTGTTTATTGTACATTGTTCTGCAGAGTAGATTAGATGGTCCCTAGTTTACAGGATAAGAACTTTGTCAGTGGGAGTTTTGTCTGACAGGACACATCACGCTCAATCTTCCAAAAGCATTCTACCAGATGTAGTGGTTAGTAGTGGGAGCTGTCTCAACACTGTTTTGAAGATCAGACGCTAAGAGTATGTCTGTGCTCGAGCTGGCAGTGTAATGCTAGCTTTATCAGTTCTAGCCAAGGCATGTAATGAGTGAGAAATTACATCTACAGTTCAAGTATAGGCATACTGTTATTTAAGAATGGCAAGATTTGGTGCAGTAAAAACAGAATGCAAGAGAAAAGCATATTGGACTATTTAGAATCTTTTTAGTGACCTCTTTAAAGATCATCACTTTAGTTTCCATAAATGAAATTCTAGGTTTCCTTGAGTTGAATTTCTGGTGATTTTTCTTTTATCATTATTTCGTTCATATTTGCACAGTGTTCTGCTATTGATTTTCATTGTTCTCTGAGGCTCTCTATCACAGAGTGGTTTATTGGGCTTACTCTATAGATATATCTTCTGAATTCCTAGGCATCCTCACATTCCATTTATTGATTTTGGTAACGGGCATTGATTGTTGTGGTCTGGAAAACTTCAAAAGTTTCTATGGAATCTTAAAGTTTGTAAATCTTATACATGAGCAGAGACAGCCAGGCTTGAAAAACCATTTTAATGTTAAGGGCAGATCAATTAGATCCATGGCTTACTTTCTCCTTATTCTCTCATGGGACACTTATGATTTCAATATCTTAATGGCACTTTTGATACACAGTATCTCAGAGGACAGCAGGTATCAGGATGGTAGTTCTCTGTAATATATACTGTCTTCATTTACTAGTCTTAATATTGTCAGAAGTTAATATAGAAGCCATCAGAGTCTTAGTTTTTGTGTGAATTATTCACAATGGTAGAAAATCTTTGATAAATCATCCTGCTAGTATCACTGTCCTTTTACAGGACTGTTTGCTACATCTTTATCAGCCTCTCTTCTTAAATATCTTACTTTTAGGACCAAGCTAATGGTACCTTGTCTGGCAGATGCAACCATATTTTCCTTTGAAAATTGGAAATAAACCTGGATTTCTGTACTTTAACATTGCTAATTGTTTTGCAATAAACTTTCAAAGAGTTCATAATACATATTTTATTGTATTCACATAGGGCTAGATTTGTGTCATTTAGACACAGTGCTAAGAGACCCTCACTCCATATAGTTGTGTGGAGATATGTCTCTTGGAGCTCACTGGATCTATTTAAAAACATATGTTAAATAAGGTAGCCTGTACTTTCAATAAAAAAGATGGACAAAATTCATCAACTGATTTAACTGGAATTATCCCAGGGATGATCTGATGCAGATTTGCATATTGTTGTTGCTGTCGAGTAAACCAAAATTTGAGCTAAAAAAGTTTGGGGTGTTTTTATATGATGAATTAAGTAAAGGAACAAAAGGCAGCTAAGGACTCCTTGTTGACTCTGCAGAATTTTCTAGATGGAACTGGAATCAGAATCTGTCTGTAGATTTCTAGGACTCTGGTAAATTCTTTTATTATTTTGCTGTCTTGCTAACTATGAATTAGAAGAGGATATCTGCGGTTTAGAAACTGTTATGTACTTTATATGCTCCATAGACTTCTTCACTGTGTTTCAGAGAAGTGCTGAAACTAGACGCATGAAAGGGAAACACAGGAGAAGTAATCATTTTGCTTGTTGTGTAATGAGGAATACTCTGTTAATATTAAGGAGGCTATTCCAAGAGAGTTTTAATAACTATAATTTAGAATACAAAGTAAAACTCCTTAGGCATTCAAATTATTCAATATGCGAATCCTACAGTATTTAACATATGAAATGTTTCTACATCTGTCTGAAAATGAAGTCAACCCGCTTTCATGGTGTTAATCACTTTTATTGCATATATTACTTGACACTATCCAATTTGTCACATAGAAGCCTGCATTTTACACCATACAGTAGATACAAACCAGAAAAGAACTCTTATTGGAAGGAGAAATGTATTAATTTCTATCAGTTTTAACTACCATGTAATTATCCTCTATAATACTGTCTGAAAGGTAAAAAATGATAAATGGCTGCAATAAAGAGATATCATACATGCAAAATGAAGGTTCAGCAGAGCTCATTCAACCTCCATTTTACCAGGAGCTTGTTTCCGCCTCTCAATTTTATAGATGGGTTCTTAGCATAATCGAGATGAATGGTTCAAATAACGCATGGCTCAAAAAGGAATTAAATGTTTTTGTTGTTGTTTTCAAATTTGGATGCCAGTCTTAAAATTGCGGTGAGGTTTGTATCTGTGAAATGTTTCACAAAACACATCCATTGTCAAAAGTTACTCCATATGCTAAACACTGAACCATTTATTTTTTTCATGAAAAGTAAAATACCATCTTTGGCTCACATAGCTTATGTTTAGAGGGATGTTTTGTAAATGTTACGGGACATTTAAACCACAAATATGGGCCTGTTATTCATAAGGAAATATGCTTGGGGACTTTTTTTTTCTCTGCCATGTAAGTAGCCATGGAACATATCATCTTCACTTTTCATGTAATTTACAAGAAATTATAATTTATCAATTTGGGTTGTTTGACTCATGTATTTGAGAAAAGTAACAGATATTATTGAAAGGGGCAAAACCTTTTCCGATAGAACAACTGAGGGGGGGCAAATATCTTAGAAAAGTACATATCCAGTACTTCAGAAAATTAATTAATACTAATCCAAGATGGAATGTTTTCATTAAGCTTCATAATTTATGTAAAGTTGAATTTTGGGTTTCCTATAAACTATGGATTTTTCTGCCTTAGGTACTTGTATGGTAGTATATCTATATTCTCTGAGTAGCCTCACTGACTTCAATATATTTATCCTCATGCTGCTTCTGTGGGCTAGGGAAGTACAAGTATCCCCATTTTTTACAGATAAGGAGCATAGAAACAGAGGAACTAAATGATTTGCCAATGGTCACCTAGGAAGTGTGTGTTGGAGCAGGGAATCTCACTCCAGTATCACACGTTCTAGGTTATTCCCCTATCTACTCATAAACCCTCATCCAAGGCAATTCTGCTCTAAATACTGGCCAGGAGCAAAATTATGACTGTGAGACAAGCTACTCTCTAGCTCCCAGTACCAAGAGAGAAGTACGGTAATGGACATCCACACTCCTCTTGAGACAGATTACTTCCTCCTCCTACTGCCTCAGCAAGGTTTACTGGTACATGTGAGACAAAGTTTCATCTAGGCTATACCTCTGTCAAACCACTCCTCTGTGTAAGTCACCCCACACTTGCTACTTTCTCCTTTTTGCTGATCCCTGAGTAGTGAGTAGTCAGCGCAGAAGATCAGGTAGTGCTTTACACTCCCTAATTGCTATGTGTGCATATGTAGGACAATTTACATTCACTCTCCCAAGATGTGCAGTTTGTTTTCCTTTGAATAGACACCTTTTTTGCTTTATAATTTGTAGCCTTGTGAGTGGTAGCTTCATGGGTGCTGTGTCTTGTTGAAGCACTATACCTCTCCATGGCTGCACCTCTTGCTTAGTGCTATCCAGGTGCCAAGTCTCTTTCCCGTTCTGTGTCAGTTAGTCATGTGATCCTATTTCAGATAACAGATTGGGGGTCAAAACCCAAAGAAATGATATATTTCCCAGATGGCTGATTAATAATGCAAAACAGGAAGTACACATGAGACTACTTCAGCTGGTGCTACTTAAAAAAAGAAATATGTAGTAGCAAGAGGATGTTGTGTCATTTTTTAGCAAGTGCTTATTTAAATTCTAAGGGAAACAAAAGGATTGATCCTGAAGCCTTATGCTCATGGATTAACTAATGGTAATGGAATTACTCATGTGAGTAAATCACTGCAGGATTTGATTTACAGTTAAGTGGCAAACAAGAAGGAACATAACATTTTCTATATAGAAATATCTCTGAGCCCTGATTCTGGCTTGTGCTAAATTCCTGTGAAATGTGGAGTGACTCCAAATCTTAGTGACCTATGCAGGATTAAGTATATTTCAGGATCTAGCCTGTTGGTAGTTCTTGTATTTTCTCTTCACAGTAATCATAGAGTGCAATCTTAATAGGGTGATTTTTCTTCCTGTCCTGTTCCAGACATTGCAAATTATTGACCCATTTGTAGGAAAAATCCCCAATTGTCTTCTGGAAGCTAAATATAATTGATTCCAGAGGCAGCTATCCTCCAACCAAGTTCAGTGTTAGCTGCCTCTACCACACGGTAGATAAATATAATTTACATTTGTCTTCCCATGCTTTGTATCAACCAGTGAGTCCCTACTTCATAATTCTCATAGCTAAGGAAATGGCCCATTGAAATGTTTGGGACCGATTAGACTATATCTCATGCCAGAAATACTGGATCTTTGTTTCTTCACATAAATTGTCTCAGTGTAAGTTTTTCAGTATGACATTTTCTTGAATAAATTCAGTACAGTTTTGTGACACATACTGTACAGACCTGAAGAAGTAAAATTTAAAATATTATATCTGTACAAGATTAACAAAGATGGTCGGTTTTGCATATATATTTAATTATACCTTTCAATTCTGCAAGTATATTTCTATCTTGATTTCTGGTTGCCAAATAAGTGAGTCAATTTGAAGTAGTTTATACATGTTCCATAAAAGCTTGTTTGTTTTTGCCAGTGTAGGAAAGCTATTTATTCAGTAAACCTCTTCAACACATGTTTAAAGTATGTTTGTCTTTGGCTGAATCAGAGCATAAAATAATAATAATACCTATTTCTTACGTCACAATGGATATCAATGTGCTTTAAAAAAATTAAACTGGGGTGAAACTCTGTTTGTGTGTGACTTCAGTTTTGCTTAAACCAGTTCTTAACTGATTTAAATCAATATAAACCTAGCTTATAAAAATTTAACTTCAGTATCTGGTCAGCCTATGAACTTGATTAAAGTGGTAAACTTTAGGTAACTTTGCATGTAGAGAAACCTGCACAGGGTCAGACACAAAGATTTCATGGTGATGTGGGACTTCACTTTTGAGCCCTGTAACTAGCTGCTTAAGCATTGTATGTGCTTACAATGTAGTTATTTTTGACCCGTACCACATGTAGTCTCAGTTCCAATAAGGTTACACAAAAGGGCCTGGAACATCTCTCCAGGGATAGACAGAGAGCTTGTGGAAACCATTCTATATGTGCTCTATGGGACATGTACTTTTAGTTTGGCATTAGATGAGAGCAGCTAATTAGCAGGAAAATGTAGGACAAATTATTTGCTAAGAGGAAGTTTATGCCCATAATGAAATTTCTTGGTAAAATTACTCAAAACTCTCTTGCAGAAAAGTCATATATAGATAAAAGTCTAATATAGATAAAGACAATAATGTTCTATAGAAATTTCTTTTACAAATCTATGGAGTGTACTACATAATTATATATTGTGTATTAGTTTATTTCATATATTTTAGTCATATTCCTGAATTCTGTAGAGGGGAGTATAATTCTCTACTAAATGTTACAGGTCAATTGGATGGTCCTTCTCCTGATTTCTGAAGGTGTGTCTACACTGCACTGTTATTTTGAGATAACTAGCATTATTTCAAAATAATAATATGAGCGTCTACACAGCCATTTCATTATTTCAAAGTAATTTCGAAGTAACAGACAGCTTATTCCAAAATCTGTAAACCTCATTCTACAAGGAATAATGCTTATTCTGAAATAGCTATTTCGAAATAAGGCGCATGTAGATTCTCCACTGCTGCTATTTCTAAATAGCCTCTTACCAAGGCCAGTCTAAGTTATTCCTCCCAGTGCCTCCTAGGGATCTAAATTGAGATATCATGTCTATATTAGGGAAGCTTGCCTTGGACTAATTTTGAGGCTTCCCTGCAGTGTAGACCTGCTATTTTGAAATAAGCTATTTTGGAATAACTATTCTGGAATAGTTTATTTTGAAATAAGTATGCAGTGTAGATGTACCGTGAGATGGAATGAATAATCCCTCTTGAGGCCTTCTCCTCTGACATCTCCAAATACAAAGTATTGTAAATACAAAAGTGGCCTGGGCTGTAGGATGGATAATCTCATCACCACTTGTGGCATGCTATGATTGTATACTCCCTACATAGCATAACTTCTCCATGGACGTGCAGGGGGTGTTGTTGATCTGTAATAATTGGGTAGGCACATGCAGCCCCCATTACAGGTTGGTAAAGCAATTCATTTTTCTTTAAGAGCTGTTGTGAAATCAAAGTGATTGAGTGCACAAATGAAATAATCAATTATAATTTAAATAGCATCCATCACATGAACAAACAGTGCATAGTCATAAGCAAACAAAAGATCCTTAATGACTTAATCTGCCACTGTTGTGCAAGCACGGAAGCATTGCAAGTTGAAGACCTTCTCATTAATGTGGAATCAGGTAAATATTCATCTGTTAATGTAATGAAATCAACCCATAAACATAGCCGAAAAAGAATGGAAAACAGGATTGGATCTAGCATGCAAGTTGTCTGCTGTCTTTGGGAACAAAAAAGGTGGTTCAGTAACTTGTCATTTTCCCGTTCGTAGCCTATCATTCCATTATGGAAGGAAGGAATGACAGAAATGTACTTTGCAGTGCATCCAAAGAAGAACAAATTTCCAGAGTTACTCATGATTTGGAGAGTCAAAGATCTTTAGCCAAGTTGATAAACACCATACAAAGAGTCCATTTTCTTCCTGGCTTTTGTTCTGAGAAGCTGTGAAGATGATATCTACAGTGCCTATCCAAACTGAAATTCACATAAAGAGTGAGGGAGGATAGTTTCTGCTTAGTGTATATGATGGGTGAAAACAAAAATCCATATTCTGTAGCAACATGGTGGTCATTCTTTGCTCATGTGGAAAATCTTGCAGCAGTTCCAGCTGCCATGAAGTAGTAGTGAGCCACAGGTAACCATTGAATGTGATTTATACATACTACATAAATGGATTTTAGAACCATTTTTGCCTAGAAAGGCCTCTTTTCCTCTAACTACTTGTATCACAGGATGTCTTGTTTCATCCAGTTACTCCTGAACTGAGCCCAATAACTTGTGTAATGATTTCACGGTAAAAGAAAAACAGTTAGACCTCTCCCCCCAGCCCAAATGTATGCATGTAGCCAGGTAAATGGGTCCTGTATATAGAATGTAAACCCCCAAACACATTCTATATCCTGTGTAGCTACTCAGTCATTCCACAGTCTCTGGGTTATAGTAGTTTTTAGGCTTCTAAAAGTGTCCTTTAATCAGTGGGTCCATGGATGCACTGGCTATGCCCTACATGTTCTTGGTACCCAAATCATTTCTTGCACTGTTGTGTAAAAGGTCATTTAAAATCAGTGTTCCATTCTGTTCTAAGCAACTGAGGCTCCTCTATAGTTTCCATGCACTAGGACACCACTTGAAACAAATTCTCTTCTTTCTCGTCTCAACAGAAATGTTTGTCTATTACCAACAGTCAGCATTAATTTACATTGATTTGTACTTTCCCTGACACCAGGATTGTATTTATTTTTCTTTCTTTCTCTTTGCCTTTACCTACCATATAATTTAACGTACAGTAATAGATTGAAGACTGTGGGTGGAAGCAATCCAAACATGGTAGTATTGTAATTTAATTGTAAATGCTGTAAACAATTAACTCAGCTAGCAATAGATATGCTGTGTTTTTGGTGTGTCTATCTGTCTAGGTTGGCTACTTAAGGATGCCTATCACCATGCTATCTGGGCATTTGAGTTTCCTGATACTGCTACAAACTCCTAGTAAAATAAAATATATAAATTCACATCATGAACCAAATGTGTAGTTAAAAACAAAAGTATGGTTGCATTTCTTATAACTTAATCCATGGGGATTTCTTTCGTCAATCTTTGGGAAACAATTTGTTCCCATAGTTAGCTGTAGGAGTTATTAAGAGGGGCACTGACAGACCTCTAAAAATAATAGTCCTAGTGAGCATCATTTCAATTGTAATATTTTAAGTAATAATACAACAATATCTTCTCTGATCTAGAGAGAAATGGAATTGACTGTGCTAAATAAACTTAAACCAAT
This sequence comes from Pelodiscus sinensis, assembly GCF_052426305.1. Taxonomy (NCBI): domain Eukaryota; kingdom Metazoa; phylum Chordata; order Testudines; family Trionychidae; genus Pelodiscus; species Pelodiscus sinensis. The sequence continues at coordinate 156,256,638 of NC_143053.1, forward strand.
TAAGTTTGACCCACACAATTTAGTGACGTTTTATTTCACATTCAGATGGCTTTGACTTATACTGCATTCAGGAAAACAAAGCAAGGGAAACAGAAGGCCATGGTGTTAATTACTGGCTTCCTGACATAATAAATGCTGGGAGGGCCAATGTAAATTAAGCATCATCCATCATATTTGAATTTCACACAGTAATCTAAAGGTACAGCATTGAATAAAGTGATGATTACCATTTTAAAATGATAATTACCATAGTAAATTGAATGAATATTATCATGGTATTTGCAGCCTTCCAGTCCTTGGAATGTTAATGCTAAAGTATTTATCATATGCATTCAGGCCATGGAGAAATAAGGAGTCAAATTTCTTTGCTAATCAGATCAAGGCCATTTAGAATCCTAGAAGCCTACGGCTGGAAGAGACCTCAGGAGGTCATCGAGTTCAGCCCCCTGCCTAAAGCAGGACCAATCCCAACTAAATCATCCCAGCCAGGGCTTTGTCAAGCCAAGACTTAAAAACCTCTAGGGATGGAGATTCCATCACCTCTCTGGGTAACCCATTCCAGTACTTGACCATCCTCCTAGTGAAATAGTTTTTCCTAATATCCAACCTAGACTTCCCCCACTATAACTTGAGACCACTGCTCCTTGTTCTGCCACCTGTCACTGCTGAGTACAGCCTTTTTCCATCCCCTTTGGAACCTCCCTTCAGGAAGTTGAAGGCTGCTATCAAATCCCCCCTCACTCTTCTCTTCTGCAGACTAAATAAACCCAAATCCCTCAGCCTCTCCTCATAGGTCATGTGCTTCAGCCCTGTAATCATGTTGGTTGCCTTCCGCTGGACCCTCTCCGATGTGTCCACATCCTTTCTGTAGTGAGGAGCCCAGAACTTGATGCAATACTCCAGATGTAGCCTCATCAGTGCCGAATAAAGAGAAATAATCACTTCTCTAGATCTGCTGGCAATGCTTCTCTTAATGCAACCTAATATTCCATTCACCTTCTTGACTACAAAGGCACACTGTTGACTCATATCCAGCTTCTCATCCACTGTAATCCTTAGGCACTTTTCTGCTGAACTGCTACTTAGCCAGTCAGTTTCCAGTACCAATGCTTGGGATACTTCTGTCTCAAGTGCAGGACTCTGCACTTGTCCTGGTTGAACCTCATCAGATTTCTTTTGTCCCAATCCTCTAATCTGTCTAGTTCAGGTCTAATTTGTTTAGACCAAGCACATACAAATAAATCTAGCTCCAGCTTTCGGTTGAACAATAAGTAAGTGCAAAATGATATCAGATTTAGAAACCTTTCCGACAACCAAATCTATAACACTTAGATCAAAGAAGCAGGGAAAGAAGGATAAAAATGAGATTTTGGTTTTTGAAGATCTGAAAAAAAGAAGAGTGGACCTCTGTGGCAGATTTTGTTCTTTGAAGCTTTTTCCTAAAAAGGTAGAATTGAATCAAAAAGGAAAAGCCTGTAACATGTACCTATGCACATGATTCTGTGCAGTACCTGTAGGGAATAATTTCTTGGACACACTGGGTGCAGGTGAAAACAAGCAGAGGATTTATTGGTTCACACAGCTGGTGGAGTACTCATCAGGGGTTAACTCAGTGAGCACTAACTTAACCAAAACATACATTAGATTATATAGGTAGCAGATGGACGGAGGAGAAGTAATTTGATAGGTCTAGCAGCGGAAGTGAGATATGCACATAAGCCAATAGTCTACAACAGTTACACAGCATCTCCACCCCTTACCAATTTAACTTGTTATCACTAATACAAATAGTTATTTCTAACAAACTAAATAAGCCAACATAAACAAAGGCATGTTGATAGTCATTTTATCAGCCAGAAATATAATGTGTCTCCTGTGGAGGTGGTATTGCCTTGGCGTGATCTTTGGGATCCAAGCTTATTTTCTAGGAACAAAGCAGACAATAAAAAACAATCCTGTGCGGTTGTTTGGTACCAGCCTTATCAAAGTGAGGCCCTTTGGGAATGTGGTTGCCAGAGGAACCAGGGTCACAGTAACTGCTGTATTGTATGCTTCTCAGGCTTGGTCTGATACTTTCAGATTTGAGTTTGTCAGTTCTCAGCAAGATACCATGGGCTGCCTCAATTTACCTACAGTTACAAATCCAGTTCCAGTGACAGACTTTTTTTTATTTTGCAAGAACTTGTCTATGTGCCAACAGTGTTGATCCCATGGGTGTTGATTATAATGATGAAGAATGTAAAGGGGGTATTTAAAGTGGGAGTAAATTATATTTCAGAGTAAATCTCTCTAAGGTTAATGCAATGAATATATGCAGCCACAGGCACCCACAAACCTCATGACATATGGTCCTCTAATCCCTTCCCATGATACAAAGGGCCACCTATATCTTTGTACTACCTTGCCATCTCCTTAGGCTCTGAGGGTATGTCTACACTACCCCGCTAGTTCGAACTAGCGGGGTAATGTATGCATACCGAACGTGCAAATGAAGCCCGGGATTTGAATTTCCCGGGCTTCATTTGCATAAGCCGGCCGGCGCCATTTTTAAATGCCGGCTTGTTCGAACCCCGTGCCGCGCGGCTACACGCGGCACGGGCTAGATAGTTCGAACTAGCAAGCCTCGTTCCACGAGGCGTACAGATAGTTCGGAATGGCTTGCAGATAGTTCGAACAAGCCAGCATTTAAAAATGGCGCCAGCCGGCTTATGCAAATGAAGTCCGGGAAATTCAAATCCCGGGCTTCATTTGCACGTTCGGTATGCATACATTACCCCGCTAGTTCGAACTAGTGGGGTAGTGTAGACATACCCTGACTGTGATGGAGTGCGATCACAGAGGACCCCTTGAGGGTGCCTCCTGGAGTGCTTACAAAGCCACTGCCACTCGTCTTCCTGCTCTCTGAGGCTTCTCATCACCTCGTTCTGCTGTGCCAGCTCCTCTGGTCTTCCCCAGGCAAGACCCCAAGTGGTGATCACTACTCTCCCCCCCCCCCCCCCCCCCGCCAAGAAGCAGTGCAGACACAATCTCTTCAGGTCCAAGAAAAGTGCAGTTTAGGGCCCAGCTTCCAAGGACACAACTCCTCAAATGGGATCAGAACCCCAAATGAATTTAGGTAGCCTTTTTTAAAAATGAAAGTGACAATATACACACTGGTTGCTCCCACAGGTAATAATTATTTACACTGGGCTTGATAGAAAATCAAAGTGATTTTACTAAATACAAGCGATAGGATTTAAGTGGTAGTAAATGAGAACAGTCAGAGCAAACTAGATTACAAACTCAAAATAACAAAACACTTATCTGGCTAACACTGAAACCTCAGTACCCAAATTTATTAAAAACTCTCTCTAAACTTGTTTCTTTTCCAGTTAAGCCTTCCAAACTAGGGCTGGGGTCTTTGGTTCCTTCCTTTGGGTGTGCCAAAGACAAAACACCCCTACTTTCCTATTGTTTTCAAAGATTCCCTTTTTGCATGCAAAGTCACCTGGCCAGTCCATACCAACCACTTCTGAGACTTAAGGAGAAAAGGCTATTGACATATGCTTGTCCAGATATTAAGGTATCCGGGCCTTGTAATCACCCTTGATGTCTTTCATTTTCACCTTTAAAAAACAGAAAGCATTCCATATTCCACATGTTTAATTTTACACACAAGAACGATACATACACTGAAATAAGATAATCCGATCCAGCAGATTATGACATGAAGATTGATAGGTTAAATGAGATAATTTGACTGAAGCATCTTTGACTTATGTATATTTCTGTCTATAAGTCCATTTCATAAATCATGGGGGTGTCTGTCACACTGACCACTGGCCAGAAGTGGTTAGTTGTTCAACTTCATATCCCTCTATTCAGCATCCCAGTGCCACCCTATCTGCAGTGCACAGAGAAGACAGAGAGATCAAGATAATATACCAGAGTCATAGACCTGGTAGTGCTCTGTCAACCTGTCCATTTTATGATTAAATGAATTCTGTTCTGAGTACACACATGAGCACAGGAACCCCTAGCAGCATGGACTCCTCTTTGGAGCCAGAACAGATGAGGGGTGAGAACTTGGATGTCTATGGAGACCTGCCCTCCAGCCTGTCCCAGCCAGCCAGCCAAGATAGAGATTGGTGGAAGAGAAAGAGGGGTGTGGCTCTAGCCTTAGAGACCAGCTTAGCTTTTATATATATGTATATATAAGCTGCTCCCTTATAAATCCCAGAACAAACACGTATGAATAAGCGATGGAGAATTCAGTATCTCAGGCTGGTAAGATGGAGGTTACCAACTTTGTTATTAGAAAGGAAATTATGAATTATTTGGGATATGTCTTAGCCTATAATCCTAGTGCTTCCACTTCATTTGTGGGCAAATGCAATGCCATTACACTGATCCATCCTTCACCCCCATTCCCTTACCATGCTAGCGAAAATGGTGGAAAAGTGGGGGGAAATGCAGATCTGAACTTTACAGCACATGAATGCAGCAGCTTTTTGAAAATGAAAAGCATTAATATATAATGGCCAAAATATAAACATCTATAAAACTTCTCTTAATACCATCCCTAACCATGGAAAGTTAAAAACAAAACCAATAACCCTGGTAGTTGACCAGAAGTCAGTTTATTGCTGATTGGATGAAATTGATTCCTGGAGAGTGATAAAATAGAATTTTTCAGTCAGTAAAAATTCCAGGCAATTTGAGATTTTTTTGATAAGGTTGAATGTACTTTGTAGTTCCATTCCAGTCACTTATCGGTTTATCTGTCAATCTGTCACAAGATGCAGCACTTCCTGGGCATAAATAGAAGTTTCAGTCATCAATGCTGGAATAACTGGCCTTTCTTCTGAAACAGCAAAATATCTTTTAAATTTACACCTGAAAAGGGTGCAATAAAAATCACCATTGCTGCAGTATTTTCCAGTAATTGGCATTCCTTTTCTCCCCCAGTCTCTACCCACCAAATATTTTTGATGGGTGAATGAGTAGAATTGACTCAATATTTCTTCTCTTTGGCTAGCGTGTTGATAAAAGTTCTCAGTTGACTGAAATTTGATGGAATAATGAGTAAGGAGTGAGAATAGCAGTTTAAGATAAAATTAATAGTTTTTTCCCTTGTGGTTGCATAGACCGAAAATAAAATTTTATGAATCCAAAGGCACGTCCCAGTTTTTTTCTCCTCTGTCGGTCAGGAACAAATGCAAAATTATTAGACCACAGGAGGAAGTACAACTATGACATAAGTTGGGGTCACTAACATGTTTTTGGTTTTGAATAAAAAGGTGATAGATGAGCAGGAATAATTCAATAATGGATTACAAAAGTACATGGAGTTGAGGAGAAGCAAAGAAAGGAAGACAAGGTATGGGAGGAGAACAGAGGAAAGGGAGTGATAGGGGTTGAGGAGAACCTAAGGAATGAGGAAAAGGAGCTGCTGTCAGAGTAATTGTACCAAGATGCTGAGATGAAGCATTGTCGAGTTTCATAGGGCACGTCTACACAGCAGGGCTAAAGGTGAAATAAGCTACACAATTTGAGCTTCACTAATTGCGTAGTTTAAGTCAAAATAGCTCATTTTGACTTTTGGTGCTGTCTGCACAGCAATTATTTTGAAATTGAGCTTTCTTCCCTCAACTTCCCTTACTCCTTATCCAATGAGGCTATGTCTACACTGGGGTGGAGGGTTTTTTTTGGAAAAAGATACGCAAATTGTGAAATGCAATTTGAATACCTTTTTCCTCTTGTACTTTTGGAAGAGCCTTTTCCAACATTTGGCCCATCTATATGGGGCCACGTGGGAAAAACCTCCTCATTCAGAAGATCCCTTATTCCTCATAAAATGAGGAATACAGGCATGCTGAAAGAATGCGTTCACTTTTTCTGAAACTGTTCCAAAAAAGTGGACACGTTCCCTGGATGCATCAGAGTTTTTCCAGGATATCTTTGGTAGCCTCAGGGTTACAGAAGTCAGAGAATTCATTTCAAAATAACGGGCTTGCTGTGTCAACACGCACTACGTTATTTCACAATAATTGACATTATTCCGGAATAATGCTGCTGTGTAGACATAGCTTTAGGGATGTGTTAGAGGCTACATCTACATTGGCAAGATTTTTCGCAAAAGCAAAAAAGATTGCACTTTCAAAAAATCTTCTTGGGTTGTAGAAAACAGAGATGGTATTTTAAGAGACAGTTCCAGTGTTTTGGAAAGTTTCTATATGAAAGTTGGTTTGGCAGAGAACTGTGTCAGGGTGACTCAGAAGAAATATAAATGAAGATGGAGCAGATATAACCATTTTGCGATCAATGAGGGATGTTTGTCTTTCTTTACATCTTTATTACCACAATGCACGCAACCATAAAAGGGGAGAAAGGAACAATGTAAGCTCCCCTTCTAAAAATAAAAGAGCTGTGATTTTGTAAGCTTTAACCTTTACGATACTTCAGTTCAAATTTGCTTTCACTCTAAAGTTTGAATTGGAAAGGACAATGGATTTTTGACTGAAAGTGACAGTGATGATAGAGTAAAAGTTGACATTTACCCTGCTTTGTGGCATTCAAGTTGCTGCACCCTGTCATTCAAATCTTCCTGATTCTCTCTCAACTCTAACTTTATTTATCCATTCCCTGAAAGTTGCTTAAGTTTGAATGCCTAGGAGCAGAAGGACATGGCATAGCTAATCACCTTGCCTGTTGGTGAATACTCCTGGTGAGTTCTTGCTGTCATTAGATGTGCAAGCAATCATAGACCAATGGGATGTAGCTTTTTGCAAATTATTGTAGCACAAGTTTTATCACAACAAAATGCAAAACAGCTTCTTAAATATCTATAGCAGAGCTAGAGAAAATAGGAAGGAAATGAATGAGTGGAATTTAATGCATTTCTGCGGTGAGAAAAGGACTACCAACAATTTCATACTGTGTACTTTTCAGAATAATAGTAAGATGCCTCAATAACACATCCTATGGTGGAGAAGGGGCAAAAAGTAGCCTGTTTAATTCTACTTTTAATAAATCTGAGCTATCCTCATTTAAACAGAAAAGACAAATCCTAAACAGATGCAAAAAATGTGTAGTCCTATTGAAGTCAATGGATTTATTTTCTTTTACAGCAAAAGAGGGTCAGCCCTTCGTGGTAGAAATGGGATTTCATTTTCACTGGGGGAAATCCAGAGTAACTGCACTGAAAGCAGACCCAACAGAGTGATCACCATTAAAGTCAGCCATTACCTGTGTGACACAAAGACCCTAGGTGCCAAACAGAGGTTCACAGGAATTCACAGGGATTCTCTGATTTCAGATATCTGAATAATAGTTCACCAAAGGGTGGCATGTGAGGTCTCTTCTAAAAGCCAGTAGTCAGCTAGTTCCATAAACATTGCAAGATATTTGTATGGATAACATTAAGGAGTTAAGTATCTATAGACTGAAAATAATGCTTTAAGGTCATAGAATTAAGACAGCTCACAAGGAGGTTATATATCTTGTAGATGAGCCTTTCAGGAAGGAGGTAACTGATACCTATTTCACTCTTTGCTGATTTTTGTATTGTGGACTTTATGCCTATTTTGGTACTGGCCCATGTGTGAATTTAATGTTTATGAAATGTACAAGAGAGGAAGTCTACTAGAAATTAGAAATAGAAAGAGAGTGTCCTTTCTTGTGGAGGCAAACTGATGGGATAATATACTCATGACAGAAGAGTCACAGTCTGCCTGGCTGGAAAGGGATGCAGGGATTTTGAGTGAGCAGAGCTTTGTAAAAAATGAGAATACCTTCTTAATTATGTCTAGGCTACTGAAGGAAATAGATGGTCTGGTACTTAGGACTATTAGTAACACACAACATCCTTATTTTCATCAGCCTGATATGGGTTAGTTTCTTTGATTTCCCAGATTCTGGCTGAAGTTGAGATGAGAGCAGCAATAAAGGGAATAAACCTAATATATATAAAGGCAGAAGTAATGCTAGAGAGTTTTGCCATCTATTGCAATTTCATAATGGGTCTAATGATATTTGATATATTAAAAAAAATGTCCTGGAGTCAAGACTCTCATCTTTCATTTTAAAACAATTAAATTTCTAGCCCTCATAGCTATAGAAGCAAGCTTGAAAATGCAATATCTACAGGTCCTCAAGATGCACAAATGAACTACAATAACTCCATGTGCATTTTATTTCACTGCTTAACCTCCCTTGCACTTAGGAGGTTTTTCCTCATGTTCAACCTAAATCTCAAAGTTGACTCATTTTTAGCTTGTGGTTCACTATGGGCATGTCTACACTAGGAAGTTATTTTGAAATAACTTATTCCAAAATAGTAACTCCTGAAATAACTATTTTGAAATAGTGTGTCCAAACTACAGGGAAACCTCAAAATTAGTCCGAGGTGGGCTTCCTTAATGTGGAAATGCTACCTCATCTTAGAACCCCAAGAAACACTGGGGAGTAATTACTTTGAATGACTCTGGGGCGTAGTTATTTCAAAATAGCAGCAGAGTGTCCACATTACTGTTATTTTGAAATAAGTGTTATTCCTTACAGAAAGCAGGAGTTGCTATTTTGAAATAACCAGCCCATTATTTTGAAATAATGAACTTGGTAGTGTGGATGCTTTGCTTGTTATTTTGAGATAACGGGAGTTATATAGATCCCTTTTTGCAGTTCTCCTTAGGCAGTCATTTCCCATTTTGTATGTGTGAAACTGATGGTAAGCAGGGTACTTGGCATTTGTCATTATTGAATTTCATAATAATTCCCTCAGACCATCTCTCCACTTTGTGGAGATAATTTTGAATTATAATCCTAACCTCCAAACCACTTGCTATTCCTTCAGGTTTAGTGTTGTTACCAAACTTTATAAGTGTATTCTTTATGGTATTATCTAAATCATAAATGAAGATATTGAACAAAACCAGTTCCTAAACTGATCCTTATAGAACCCCACTCATTACACCCTTCTAACAGCTCCATCTAGGTTGAATTTCCCTGGTCTATTAGTGAAAAGTTCATGCAAGACTATTTCAAAAGCCTTACTAAAGTCTAGATATACCACATCTACCACTTCCCCTTTATCCACAAGGCTTGTTTTCCTATCAAAGAAAGCAACCAGGTATGTTTGATATCATTTGTTCTTTACAAATCTATTCTATTACTTGTACTATTATTAGCTTCTAGATGTTTGCAGATGGATTCCTTATTTATATGCTCCATTATCTTTCCTGCTACAGAAGTTAAGATGACTGGTCTGCAATTTCCAGGGTTGCCATTTATTTTCTGTTTTTTAAGATGGGCACTATGTTTGTCCTTTTCTAGTCTTCTGGAAAATCTCCCGTCTTGCATGGCTTTTCAAAGATAATAGCTTAGTCAACTCCTTGAGTATTCTAGGGTGCATTTAATCAAATCCTAGTTACTTAAAGACAGCTAAATTGTCTATATTTTTTCACTTGTTGTTTCCCTATTTTAGCTTCTAAACCTACCTCCTTTTCTCTAGCATTCACTGTTCTAGGTACCCAATTGCCTCCATTCTTCTTGGTGATAACTGAAAAAAAAAGTCATTAAGCCCCTTCACCATTTCCATATTTACTGTTATTGTATTGCCCTCTTCACTGAATAATGACCCTATCCTTGGTCTCCTTGCTTTTTATATATTTCTAGAACATTTTCTTGTTATCTTTTTATGTCACTAGCTATTTTAATCTTATTTTATGACTTTTCCTTTCCAATTTTACCCCAACATACTTGTTTCTGCTTTGTAATTTGATCCAGTTTCTGCTTTATGTAGGACACTTCCTTTTATTAAAAAAAATATATCAGAAAACAGTGGCCTCTGAGACTGCTTCCCACAGCTCCCATTGCCCAGGGAACAACAAACTGTGGCCAGTGGGAGCTGCAAGTGGCTGTACATATGGATACAAGATGAGCAACCTGTCTGTTGGCCCACCAACAGCTTACCCAGATCAGTTGCGTGCAGTCTGTGGGCCACAGGTGACCCACCGCTTGTATTACTCTAAGGGTGTGTCTAGACTGCATTCCTCTGTTGGCAGAGGGATGCAGATTAGGCAGGTCGACATTGCAAATGAAGCGGGGATTTAAATATTCTGTACTTCATTTCCATAAAAATGTCTGCCTCTTTTTGCTGACTTTTTGCCACTTTGTTGGCAAAAATGGCAATCTAGAGGGTGTTCTGTTGAGAAAGAAAGCCTTTTTCGACAGAGCCCTTGTGCCTCCTGCAAGGAGGTTTACAAGATCTGTCAAAAAAGGCTTTCTTTCTTGAGAGAACCCCCTCTAGACTGCCACTTTTTGCCGACAAAGTGCCTCGCCAGCAAAAAGCGGCAAACATTTTTATGGAAATGAAGTGCAGAATATTTAAATCCCCGCTTCATTTGCAATGTTGACCTGCCTAATCTGCATCCCTCTGCCAACAGAGGGATGAAGTCTAGACATACCCTAACAGTATGATTAAAAAAATCCTCTCTTTCATTTTTGTCTTCCAAGAAAGCACCATGTTCATTTTTTATTCATTACACTACCAAAGAATAATGCCATAAATGAACATATTTGATGGATTAATTTTCTTTATTTGGATAATAATAAATTAAAAACTGATTTCCATGGCCATTAATGTAAATTAAGGTAAATGTACGTTAACATGCCTAATGACATCTTAATGCTCTGTGGTAGTTTTCTCTTCTTGATTATGTATGAATATTTTCTTTTAATTTAAAGCATTATTTAATTTATTAGAATGGGAGTATTATTTTACTGAAGATAAATGTATTTGGCCTTAAAATGATTGTAAGATCAGACCACTTAAAGTTCTGCAGACGCGTTCTGCCTTCCTTACATTTTCACATATAATTTAAATTAAATTCCCCGTAAAAACCAAAGTATTAGCTTTTCCAAAGTTTTATTATTTTTCCTATGAAAGGTGATTGAAAATAATTTTCTTCCCTTGATAGCCTGTTAAAATAAAATTTTAGATCTAATTTAGTGCACACTATATACAACCTTGCTAGAGATAGAAAATATAAGTTAATGTTTGTTCACTGTGGAATTACCAAAAGTATAATAACATGACATTATGGCCTCTTATTACAGTCATCACTGTGTACCTCAATCAGAAGCAGTATCTGTCACTGAAGAATATGGATAACATTCACAAAAGCACCTAAGTGACTTAGGTACCTAAATCTCTTTGAGAGATGGGAGTTAAGTGTTGAACCCACTCAAGCCCTCCTGATAATACACTGAGGCCATGTCTCTACAACACAGGGTTTGATTTAGTGGGTCTAGTGAAGACCTCCCACTGTGTGGATAGCAATTTAAGATCCATCAACTCCATCTGAGTATTTAACGGAGCTGGAGTTGCGTATCTTGTCAGCCTTCCACTCTACTGTAGACCAGTCTGTACCTTTCAGTGATTAAATATCATGAAAAAAATCTCTCTAAGTTACATTGACTTGCATGAAACTTAGGCTCGTAAGTCTTTTTTTTTTAAAATTGAACATGAATTTAAAATCCAAAAGAAACCAACTTTCCCCTTCATTTGAGCTCATTTGACTTTTCAAAAGCTAGAAAGCATGCCTGTTTCTTCATTCTATAATTCTCAGAGCTATCAGGAATACTTATTATTTTTTCATTTTTTCTGAAGGAAACAGGTATAGGATCTATAAAGACTGAAGATGAAGTAACTGGGAAAAATGTAGTGCTGAAATGTGGGACACACAACCAATCTAGACTCTCGCAAGGAAAAAAAAATCTACATGCACCCCACAGGAAGAATTCATTTTGAATTCAGTGGTAATTGTGTGAATGTATTAGCTTTCTGCAAATAAATTCTTTACTGATGTTATTCCAGGGGATCAGGAGAGGAATATCCAGCACTTGAAGAGGCAATTATATATTTGCACAAATCCCACAGCAAAGAAATGCGTGACAACTAAGGAAGTGTATAGAGTCCTAAATTACTTGTTGTCAGTCTGCACAGTGGGGAAAAGGTTACCTAAGTATTTTTCCAAGCAAATGCTGTACTTTTATTAATGATACCAGCAAGACATAAGCTCACAAAAATTCTCAATGTACCAGTTCTATCATTGCTGACAAGGACCAGTCATTGAGATCTCTATGCCACACTTAAAGTCCAAAAGTCACCACTCCATATACTGTTAAAATAAATGAATGGGGTCAGTAAAACAAGAAATAATTCACTCTAGGAAATTTTAACATAATAAACCATTGGAGATTATGATTTTTCATGCATTATGTCACCAGAACTCTGCAATAGAATTATTTCCCTGCATATGATTTATTATTCTATAGATTGAGAAATGCTGTCATTTTTGGGTAAAAAAAATCCTTTTGATTTATTCAAAATAATAGCATGTGGAAATCTAGCCAAAAAATACTTGGCATCCTGCATAGCTCATTACTGGAGTTCAGCATCTTGATCAACATAAAATGAATTATGATCAATTTTAAGTGACCATTCATCCTCTGGCATCGATTGGCATTCTAAATCTTTGACAGAATAACCAAGTTATGTCCACTGTCAGTCATTGCCAGATGCTATCTTTGACAAAAGACACTCTTGTCTATGTGAACAATCTGCCACAGCATTCAAAATATAGAAAATTATGTCAATTCCTGTGACTCCTGTCCAAAAGACTGTTCTAACTATTAGCACAGTAAGTGCAAGAAGAATTATGAAATGCAGAATGGAAAAGCCAGATTGCTTTATTTTGCTAATATTCAACACATCCGTTTGATGGAAGTGGCAGTGCTATCATGGGAGATGACAAGATTAATATCCATACTGAAATTAAATAATTTCTATCCATCTAATATTCTGTTAACTGCACTAAGAATTCTTTCCTCTTTTTGACTTTCTTTCCTGTCCTCCTTTTTTTATAGTCAGGATTTTTATAATTATGTCTGACACCAAGTATGGTTTGATTTTTATATCCTCAGTGCAAGGTGTTTTACGAGATATATACATGTTCCATTGCTCATCGTTGGCATCAGCATTATACAATACTCTGACAATATATATGTCACTCAAGTGTTTTATATTTGCTATAAGGGGAATTTCACCTGAATATACACCGTAATCACTTGAGAACATTATTTTTGATTTAATGACTTAGGTCTCAGTTCCGCAAAATACTTACATACGCTTAAATTTGAGCAAATAATTAAAAGAAGCACACTGGACCTTTTTCAGAGGGATAAGGCAATATGCTGCATTTATTGATAATATAACAAAGTAGCATATGCATTTATACACATGCACACATCCTGCTGATGGAATACTTACCAGTCTGTTGCTTGGCCCAACTTATTGGTCAGATAGGTCAGGTGCAAGGAAGGAGCCGGGTTCTTGTCAGTCTGGATTGATGCTCCACAGTGTTAGCAGGACAGAACCCGAAGAACCACACAAGCCACCCCATCCTTTATAGGATTTTCCTTCCATGCGAGTCTATGCATTTTGCCTTGTCAGGCCCTACTCAGTCATTCCGTATCACAATCAGTCTCTCTGTGACATATGTTAATCTGGAAGTTGTTCTCTCAGTCATCTGATATCCGTATGCTGAAGACTCCTCAGGGGTGTTGTGTTCTGGCAAAAGTTGTTATTGGTTCCCTATCAAGGGGTGCTTGCCACTAACTTCCGGGTTCATCAATCTGCCTCGGTCCAGTTTGCGTCTTTAGTGTGCTTTAGCTTAGTTGATAATTATTTGGTGCTTCTCGGTCTCCAGCCCCTCCTCTGACCATTTGGTCATGCAGAGGCCTTCACACTTATCTCTCCTAAAACATTCTCTCTCTCATTCACACAAACAATACTTATACACAATCGCAGCACAGAACAAAGGATTCTTCTAGTCACTTTAACAAAATTACAAAGTCTTTCAACATTAAATTTCTTTCTGTCTATTATAAGATCTTACCTAATATTAACATCACTATGTATTACAATATTCCATCCCTTTGCTTTAACATCAGAACATGCTAACATCAAACTGAGCCTACATTTGTGTTCAATTTAAATCCAAACCTATAACATACATGAATTATAACTAACTAAGGGTATATCTACACTACCCCGCTAGTTCGAACTAGCGGGGTAATGTAGGCATACCGCACTTGCAAATGAAGCCCGGGATTTGAATTTCCCGGGCTTCATTTGCATAAGCGGGGAGTGAGGAGTAACAGTAGTTCGAACTAGGAACCCTAGTTCGAACTACCTAGTTCGTGCCCCGTGTAGCTGCGCTGCATGGGGTTCGAACCAGCGGGGTTTTAAAAATGGTGGCTCCCCGCTTATGCAAATGAAGCCCGTGAAATTCAAATCCCGGGCTTCATTTGCAAGTGCGGTATGCCTACATTACCCTCCTAGTTCGAACTAGGAGGGTAGTGTAGACATACCCTAACTTATTACTTACAAAATTTCAGGGCTACACACATATTTAAATCCTATTGAAATCAACTCTAGACTAACGTGCATTTCAGTGGAGACTTAAGGAGTATACAGGACATATGAAATCTTTGTGCTCTATGGTACATTTTATTCAAATTATATGTGAGTATATGTCTACAGATGTTGTGTTTAAATTACACTTAAAAATGAATTTTTACTGGAAATATTCCAAATGGATCAGTGTACTTGTACTGAAGAAGCAGAATCAAATATAAAATGATATTTCCAATAATTTTTATAACAATTCTTTATATATGTTGGCATTGGAAAAACTTTGTGAAAAGTTCAGAAAAGAGCAACAAAAATTATTAGGGATATGGAATGGCTGCCATATTAGAAGAGATTAATAAAACTGGGACTTTTAAGCTTGGAAAGGAGACAACTAAAGGGGGGATATCAATGAGATCTAAAAAATCATGACCAGTATGGAGAAAGTACATAAGGAAAACTTATTTAATTGCTCCCATAACACAAGGAATTGGGGTCACCAAATACAATTAATAGGTAGCATATTTAAAATAAACAAAAGGAAGTATTTCTTCATACAATACACAGTAAACCTGTGGAACTCCTTGCCAGATGATTTTGTGAAGGCCAGGACTTTAGCAGTTCAAAAAAGAACTAGATTAATTCGTGGAGGAAAGGTCCATCAATGGCTATTAGCCAGGATGTGCAGGAATGGTGTCTCTGGTCATTGTTTGTCAGTAGCTAGGAATGGGCAACAGGGGATGGTTCACTTGATTGCATTTTCTATTTGTTCCCTTTGGGGCATCCTGCATCGGCTATTGTCAGAATACAGGATATTGGCCTGATGGATCTTTAATCTAACCCAGTATGGCCGTTCTTATGCTCTTAAAACGTCAAGTACTAGACAAGTTCTAATGATTTCTCACACAACCCCCTAGCATATAGAAACTGATAACTAAATGGATACCCCTCTATTTTAAAACATCTAGATTAACAACTCAACCTACACTGGTACTAATTAAGAAATAAATGGACTTTGTCCCAAATTTATGTACTTAATCTACAAATTCTTTGATATTTTTTTATCATGAATAGAAATGCTTCAAGCATTCATACAAGAAATTAAAAATTGCAGAAGGACTTGATGAAGAATACATTATTGATAATGGGCTGCATTTCCTTCTACCTGAGATAATCAGAGCTGTTTAAGTGTCATAGGCCATTACTGTTACCATCTGAACTCATAACTCAGCTGCTTGTGGAAGAGAATGATTTCTGTCCTTTTAATCCAGTAAAGTTCCAGCTGGTCAGAATGGGCAGCATAGTGATAATGATGCCATGTCTTGGTTGCCCAGGTTGTGGTTCTCCTTTGTTATCTTTCGTGAACCCTACAGAGTAAGCTTTATCTCAGAAGATGAGTACAGTAGAACTGGAACAGTGAATAGGGTGGGCACAAAGGGGACTGACAAACTGTGAAGAGTGGCTCTGCTTCCCACTGATGGTGAATATGGGGGATATTTCCCCCAAGCTCCACTCTCAGCAAGGTGACTATTAGTGGGGGGCTTGTGGCAGGCTGTAGGAGACATCCCTACACTCACCAGCAGTGGTGGGAAGCAAAGTGACTCAGTTCCAGCCCTCTCCACTCCAACCATGTGATGTGGGAGAGGAGGCTTGGGAGAAGAGTTAGAACCTCCCTATATACTCACTCACAGTGGGAGCAGAGGGGAGGAGGGGCGGGGAAGGGAGGAAGGAAAGAAGTGGGACCTGGGGTGGAATGGAGAAGTGGCGGGGACAGGAAGAGGTAGGGTTAGGGGAGATGTTGAGAGGACTTACGTGGGGAGCAGTCACATGACTGGAGCCCCTCCTCCCCCTTGTGTCCCTTCTCAGCAGTCACCACTGAGTAGAACTTCAGAGTTACAAATCTCAGCATTACAAACTGGCCAGTCATCCACTCAACTTATTTGGAACTGTAAGCACACAAGTAAGCACCAACAGACACAAGCAAACATGGTACTGTGTTAAATATAAATTGCTAACAAATAAAAGGAAACATTTAAGAAGATTTGACAAGGTAGATAACCTCTTTTTGTTCTTGGCTCAATCAAATTAAAATAGTTAAAGGCAGCATTCTTTTTCTGCATGGTCAAGTTTCAAAGGTGTAGTTAGTCACTCTTGAGGTGTAAACTTTTGAAGAAACAAAAATAACATTTAGTTCAGAGTGACAAACATTTCAGAATTACAAACAATGTCCATTCTTGAGGTGTTTGTAACTCTAAGGTTCTATAGTATACAATGGAATAGTGTGTGTGTGTGTGTGTGTGTGTGCCATCTACCATCACTATGAAACTCCTTCTCCTTAAGATTTACCAGATTGTGTCAACTGTGCACTCCTAAGAGGAAGTCATGACTATTATATTATGTATTACTGTTTATTGCATAAGAAAGTGTGTGGGCATAATTTTTTATTCAAGAAAATTATCTCAGGTCACCTAGTATTCAGACAACCTGGAGGATTTGTGTGCTGACAAATATTCTTCCTTTTTATATATAATTTGTGGTAACCATATGGTATAATGCAGGAAAAAATAATGTTCATTGCTAGCTACAGCCAACTTATATAATGTCCAGACTAATAGCAAGCCCATTAGTGGTTGTCATTAACATGTTCAGAGCCACTCTTCATATTGTTGGCAGTCCCGCAACACAATTTGTTGCTCTTCTGAAAACTGAATCATGTAGCCATGGTTTTTATGGATCCCAAAGAATAGCAAAGGGCAGGAGGAGGAAGGGCTGTGAATAACCAGTGATATTTTAAAATGAATAACAGCTTTTTGCTCAAGCTTCTGGTTTAGGTGTACAAAGAGCATCTTATTAAGAATGTAGGAAAATCTTAGATTCTACTTTACATTGAGAGGCCCTTCAGATCTGGGAAATTGGTGCCCCAAAGGCCAGTGTTGAGCATGTTTCATAGTACTTTGTATTGCCAATAAATTCCACATTTTGTTATTTGCTTTGTCCTGTTTACTGTGTACACATCTGGCCAATTCATTTAACTCTCTAGTTTCTGGTTATTCACCAATATTGCAAAAGTAGTGTCAATAGATCCAGTTGTAAGCTACATGTTATGACATTTTAAATTCAGAAATTTAACGTTTTTGAATAATTGGGACCTACCAGAAATTGTAACAGAATTTTAGGACATATGCCCCAGAATTCTTCTTTGCCTTTTCCATAAATATCAATCATTATGCAACTAAACTGTTATGTGATGTGCATTTTAAATAGTGACCATATTTCTGTATCGTATTATAGAGTCATAGGAGAGAGTCTGTTTAAAGTGTCAAAATCAATATGTAATTAAAGGGGTTCTAGGTGATTGCCTACTTGCCACAATATAAAACAGTTCTCTTTTGATGCTATTCTCAGGAGCATTGTGTCAACAGATTACTTTTCCCAGAAGAATAACTAGCCATAATGGCCTTAAGCCTTAAAGAATTTAAAGAATGGCTCAGCTATTCATATTCAGCAGTATAAATAAGCCTTAAATAATTTGATTCCTGAATCTCATTATGAAATGAATCTGATACAACTCATGAGAATAGGAATGTGATGTTGCTTAAGTGAACACCAAAATGTTGACTTATTGCTATATTTATCACACCACATATAGTGTACGTCTAGACTACAAGCCTCTTTCGAAAGAGACTTTTTCAGAAGAGACTTTCGAAAAAGTCTCTTTCGAAAAAGAGTGTCTAGACTACAAACAGATTTTTTGAAAAAGTGAGCCATTTTTTTAAAAGAGAGTATAGACACACACTTTCGAAAAAGCACAGTTTCCATTCAATAGCACCTTTTTTCGAAAGAGTACTTTCAAAGAAAGGCATTATTCCTCGTAAAATGAGGACTACCACGATAAAAAAAACTGCCATGTTCTTTCGATTTACTTTCAAAAGAATGCTGCTTCAGTCTAGATGCAGGAGAAGTTTTTTGAAAAAAGGTTACTTTTTTTTTTTTAAAAAACCTTCAGTCTAGACACACCTCCATAGACCATATTTACTGGATTAAATATTGGATTCACCCATCTATCTACCTTGAAAAAAGAGAAAGTAAGAAAAAGAGATGAAAATAATAAAGAGGAAGTAAACGTGACTGAAGGGAGATAATATGGAACAAGAGTAAATAAATATTTATAATAAGAGTTTAAGATTTAAAGGCTAGTGTAGAATTTAATAGGATTTGAAATCAATCTGTCGGGAAGGTTATAATTTAGTAGAAGTGAATCTAATGAAAAGTAGTTAATTTAAAGTTTTAAATAAGTCAATTTTTGTTTAATTCTATAAATGTGCATTTTGCCCTCCTCTACCTAATAAGCTTTATATAGTAAAGCAAAGGCTCAGATTTTCAAAAGCGACTAGTGATGTGTGGTATTAAACCTTGGGCCCGATTATCAAAAAGTTCTGAAATCCAACCTCTGAAAATGAGTTCAAGTTGTCCAAGTTGGACATTCATATTCACTAGTCATTTTGGGGAAAACAACAACCTTGTTTATCAGGCTTTTATATGTGACATTTATATTTTATTCCATTGAGTTTATTCATCCCTGCTCTAACATATTTGACATTCTATTTTTGATGTTTAGACATCATACATTGCCAATGTGTGAATCTTGTTAACTTTTAAACTATTTTTTCTCGTTGTGAAAATATAAGCTTCTAGAATGTCAGATTCTGATGCCCTCACTCAAATTGAGTATGGCTTCATTTCCTGTTAATTTCAGTGGGATTAATTGAAGAGTAAGGTATGACAGATGCAGCCATTTCTTTCTAATATCCTGGATAAATATTATGGAATTAATGTTAAGAATTATAACAAGGGATGCTTTAATATATAATTCAGGGCAAACTGCTTGGAGACAGAGCTGCCACAGCCCAAGACTGGGGTTCCTGCATTATAAGGCACACCAAGCCAGTCAAAAAAAAAAAAGAGAATGTCTGTTTCACCATACTGGCTGATAACAAGGCATACAAGCAATTCCTTCAGGCACCCCAGTTCCTCTGTATCACCACCAATAGTACTTATACAGATGAGTGATTACGAAAAATAAACAATCTCATTGGCTATGTCTAGACTGGCATGATTTTCCGCAAATGCTTTTAACGGAAAAGTTTTTCCGTCAAAAACATTTGTGGAAAAGAGCGTCTAGATTGGCACGGATGCTTTTGCGCAAAAGCACTTTTAACAGAAAAGCGTCCATGCCAATCTAGACTCGGTTTTGCGCAAGAAAGCCCCGATCGCCATTTTTGCCATCGGGGCTTTTTTGTGCGAAACAGTCCTGAGCTGTCTACACTGGCCCTCTTGCGCAAATATATTTGCGCAAGTGGGCTTTTTCCCGAACGGGAGCATCATAGTATTTGCAGAAGAACACTGACAATCTTACATCAGATTGTCAGTGTTCTTGCGCAAATTCAAGTGGTCAATGTAGACAGCTGGCAAGTTTTTCCGCAAAAGTGGCCGCTTTTGCAGAAAAACTCACCAGTCTAGACGCAGCCATTAAGTATATTGATACCCCAGGTCAATATAAGAATCTTAACCAAAAATCACACTGTTGCCAATCCTTTAGTATCTAAATTGCAAAGGTGGAAGGAAGGAAGAATGAAAGTTGAAATTGTTAAAGGAATCACATACTTATAACGATTGCAAAGGTAAGAATCAGGATTGAAGACAAAATGGAGGGGTTTCTAGGGCCTTTTATATCTTCTGCCATGTAGAAGGAAACCCATTGCTCTTACTGTGGAAAATTACAGCAGTAAGATTAAGTTTGGAGTCACATGGGCAAGTCACATGTCTGTGACTTTACAGGAGAAAGTCATTCACCCATCCAAGTTTGAATTTTCACAGGAAGGCTCATTAGATGTGGATTGGCACCTCCCAATTCTCATTGTCAATCAAGTACTTCCATTCAACTTAAATAGTCCCTTCACAATTCATTGGCCAAAGATCCTCCTGGTGTTTCCTGAAAGCAAACATTTGAAATACAGCTACAGTAGACTTCTGATAATCCGGAACCTATGGGACCTAGGTGGTGCTGGATTATCAGATATGCCGGACTATCAGGAGGTACTATAAGATGGTTATATATATACTGTATACATTATATACTATATATAAAGTGTACTTAACCCTTTTTATTGTACATACTGTATGCAGTATACTGTAATGTTTTAGGTTTTTTAAGCTTTTTTTACCCTTTTTGCTCAGTTCAGCTGCTGCCGCTGTTACCTTGTGACTCATTTTTTGCCGAAGCTCACTCACTAGGCTCTTGCCATTTTGATGCCGGAATATCAGGAGTGCTGGACTATTGGATCCCGGACTATTGGAGTTTTACTGTACATAGCCAATACTTATAATTTCAATTACGAAAATGATACCTGCATACTAATAGTGTAATCATAACCAGCAAACCATAATCTTAATATAGACTCTTCAATTGGCACACTTTGTACCAGATTTGTTGCAAATATATACCAGTGGTTACAACAGTTATCTATGTGATCATATTTTAATCAGATAATGTTAAAATAATTGTATAAGTTTATTGTATTAAAATGTAAATACATATGTACTAGAAGATTTACTTGCTTGGGTCCTTAATTGTTTTTATTTTAAACTAAAAGGAAAATGTACATGCTTTATTTAAATGATTATATTTTTCAAAAATAGTGTTAATTTTATTAAGTTAATTTTATGCCATTTTAAAAAGGGTTGTTAATATTTAATTTTTTAGCACATTTTTAAATGGAAAGTCCATCAAGTATGTTTTTTCTTCATCTTATCATTCACTATGTTTCAACAAAAATGGCTATAGTCAATTAGGTTTCTGATAACATTGTCTTCTAGTTTTCAAACCTGAAACATTGATTTAGCTGTATCAAAACAAAGCACTACTCTAAAATTTCTGTTTTCTCTGTTTTCTGTAAAGTTTATTGAATTCTATTCAGGTTCATGCTATTTTCTTGGCTCTTCTTGGATCCGTCTCTTTCAACACCCACTGAGTTATGTCAGTTTTGAGGACTAGACTTCACTTGGTGATTGCGTCTCTTTCCTAATTTGGTGGGTCTAGCTTTTACCATTTAGGAGGCATTCTTGATCAAACATAGATACTCGCTAACATGTATAGTAGATTGTTATGGGGTTGCATGTAACATCTTTGCCGGGTGTGTGGTGGGGATAAATAATATAGTCCCGAGCCCAGCTGAGGGGTCACACACCCATAATTCCTCCTCTGCAAAGTCTGCCTGCCCCCCAGCCAATACCCCCAAACTCTATCCCCACGAAGCTAAACCACACTGTTCCCCATAACCCATCTCCCCTCCCCTGAGAGCCAAGCCATAGTCCCTCCTCTCAGATACCAACATCTTCCTCCCTTCAGAGTCCATCCAGAGGATCCCCCTTGTCTAGACACCCACACACCCCATCCCTCCAGAACCCAGCTGTGGGGTGTCCTCCTGTCCACACATTCCCACTCATCCTCCCTAGATCACAGCCCAGATAACCGCCCCCTTGTCCTTCAGACCCCAGAAATCCAGAAGAAGAAATCGCCAGATGCTTGGCCATAGGCTTGTGCAGATTCCTGAATGCCACAGTCTCCTTCCCTCAGGGCATGCTGGAAATTGCAGCTGCCAGCAACTGTCTAGCTCCCACCTCCTCTGTTGGGTCCAGTAGCCCTATTGGTGGACAGAAGCACTGAAGCTTATTTTTGGGGAGGGAAAGAAATTTTGCATACACATTAATTTCTGCAAAATTCTGCATTGTGCAGTGGCATAGAATTCCACCAGAAGTAGTATAAACAGATTAGCTAGATAAGGTTCTATCTCATGGCTGACATTCTGTCTGAAAGCTACGTTCTGTAGCCAGCCAGATTTCTTCTCAATGTTAGACAGAATGCTCCAATGAAAAGTTAAATGTCCAATCTGCTCATGTAAGTAATGTCATATTCATGATCAAAGACAGTTGAAAACTCCAGAATCAGTATATTATAAAATGATTTTTTTTATAATTGTGACTGTTGAAAATATGCTAACTGCAATTGTGGAGAATATTATAATATGTTTTTTCTTCTACATCACTATCTATACCTCTCATTTTTCTTATAAATTAATGTCTTACCTTTTCCACATATATTCAGTGTTTTAAGATAATGTATTTTCTCCAAATATTGTAATATTTTATACAGTTTAGTATTAAATGTGTATTTGCAACTTCATCTCATCATCAACCTTGCGTATTCAGGCAAAGACTATTATTACTGCTTTCAATTTCTTTGCTGCTTACTTAATAATGGGTTTCACTTGATGTGACCTTTTACTCGATAAAAAGAAAATAGAGCATCAATAGATTGCTATCATCAATAGGATACAATTAACCAGGAGATGATTTAATGAAAGAATAATGTCAGAAGAACTGTGGTGGAAGAGCTATTTTAAGACTTAGAGACAATTTTATGCAAAAACATATGCAGAACGTAGTGATTTCATTAACATAGTGCTTAAGAGTTGACAGCATCCTTGATTTTCTTCTTTTCTCTAATTTTATGCTTAAGTGATCATTGAGGTAAGTGATGTGGAAGAGAGAAGTACTTTTTTTTCTTTGTCACTAGAGGATGAAGTGAGGAATTTTCAGATTAAAGGAAACTTGAGTCACCTGCCTTCCAGGATTAGTACATTCTCCAAATAATGAAAGCTCCAACCTTCATTAAATTCAGTGTGATCTTTATCCCTACTCTCTGTCTTGAGTATATTCCACATAATCAGAAACATGTAGGAGAGTCATAGTGAGCACTGATTTCTGTAGACATTTTGTAAAATATGTGCCCTTGATTTTGGATGAAAAAAAAAAGGAAAATAACAATACCAGTAATATGAATGGGAAATGTACCAATATTGTTTGTGGGGAACTGTCTAAATGATGCACAGGTACTCAGAAACCAAGCGCAAGTAGTGGGGACATGGTAGCTGGGCAGGGGGCAGCCTGTGCATGCTGGCTCAGCAGTGGGGTTGTGCTGTGGCAGCCTAAGCGGGGCTGCGTCCTGGCCTGGTTGTGGGGACAGATCTTTGGCAGCCTGGCTGACAGTAAGGCGAGGCCATGGCAGCCCAACAGGGGAAGCCCATCTGAGGCCACAGCCTGACTGGGGTCACATGCTGGCCAGCAGCAGGGTCAGGGTTGTGTGCTGCTGTGTCAGCAATGGCACTGGAGCAGCAGTTATGGTAGGGGGGCTGTGTTGCCCAGCCAACATCTGGGCCAAAAGAGCCGGCTGTGTGAAGGGGAAGCAGACTGAGGGGGGCAGAGGAAAGTACCTTCCCTGGTCCAGCAAATTTCTTCATCCAGAACCGCTCAGATCCCCAGGGATGCCTGGCCAGTTAGGTCCAACCTATGTTAAGTGCTGAAACACACTATGGCTACATCTACAATGCAGGCTTTTTGTGCAAGAATGACTGTTCTTATGCAAAAACTTTCAGAGTTATCTACACTGCATGCGCGTTCTTGCACAAGTAAATTTACAGTATAGTGTCAGAAAAGAGGGCTTCTTGAGGAAGAGTTACTCCTCTCCCCACGAGGAATAAGCCTTTTTGCACAAGAGCTCTTGCGCAAGAAGGCAGTGTGGACAGGCAAGATGGATTTCTTGTGCAAGAAACCCCTATGGCTAAAATGGCCATCAGAGCTTTCTTGCGCAAGAGAGCATGGCAGTGTGGAAGCACTCTTGCGCAAGAACTTTTGCACAAGAACTTTTGCACAAAACAGTTTCTTCCCTGCAGTGTAGACGTGTCTGTTCTGCTCTCTGATTTTTTGATGTTCATTTGGACATCCCAAACAAAGCTTTTTGCTGCATCAAGTCTGATCTTTCTGGATCAGAACTTTAATCTGAATTTGACTGTTTATATTCCAAAATTTCCCCTTCATGTCTCTCTAGCCCCTCACACACAAATTGGGGCTAGAACTGTGTTGTCTTAAATAAGTAAATAAAAATTGAGCTAGTCAAATGATTCATTGCTTATAGATAATATTATGAATATAGTTCCTCATATGGTCAGTGAATCATTTGCAAACCAGCATGAACCGATTGCAAAAAGAAGTATTATTAACTTTGCTTAGATTATCTGTAAATTTGCAGAGTTCCGGCTAAGGCTATAGGGAGTATATGATTTTAGTATATATATTTTTTATTTGTAATATGTATTTCAGTAGGTCATAGAGGCCCCAGTTGTAAATGGAGTTCCATTATGATAAGTACTTTCTGTGTTCTAAAAAAAATTAGAAAACTTGGCCTATGAGAAAAGATTAAAAAACGGAATATGTTTAGTCTTAAGAAATGAAGACTAAGGCGAGATCTGATAATAGTCCTAAAATAAGTTAAGGGCTGTTTTTCAGAAGACTGTGATTAATTGTTCTCCATATCTAAAGCATGTAGGAGAAGAAACAATGGATTTAACTTGCAACAAGGGTGATTTAGATTACATTTTGAGGAAAACTTTTCTAACAATAAGAGTAGTTAAACTTTGGAATAAATTTCCAGGGGAGGTTTTGAAATCTCCATCACTGGTGGTTTTTAAGAACAGGTAGCACAACTACCTGTCAGGGATAATCAGGGTTTAGATGGTGTTACTTCAGTGCAGGAAGCTGGAAAAAGAGTCAGCTTTATGTGAGGATAGAAACAGCAGAGAGAAAAATGTAACCACAAATGGATACCTCAGATCCTAATTTATGGCCAGCAACCTTAAACTCTGCTGATATTGATCATACATTTTTGAACGGGCCGGGCAAAATTGAGGATATGACATTTCCAGTAAATGAGCATACGCGATACTTCTCAAAGTTACATTGCAAACGAGTGTTCAATAATGGTGAGAAACGGAATCAACATTGGCCAATTTATTTGAAATCAACTGCCAAAGTGTTTTGTATTTTTTACAAAATATTTGACAAAATTGCCAAATTGTTGTTTGCATTTTTGGGATATAATCATTGGCATACCTTAGCTAATGGTCTGAACAAACATGAAAAGGAACCCAGCCACTTCATGACCTCTCCAAATGGATGGAGTGTGAATCCAGGCAGAAGCTGAATAAACCCATAGACACAGAAAACCAGTGCATTAATAATGTAGAAACCCAGCATTGGATGAACATGCTCAAGCATTTGATCTCAATTACCCTCTTCCTTGCAAAGCATAATTTGGCTTTCTAGGGTTGATCAGCTAATTTGTTCACTGACCAGAAAGGTAAATTTCCTTTTTGGTAGAGCCCCTTGGGAAATGTGACAATTGGTTATACATGGACACATATGTCAAGTAGCTGGTAAAATAGCTATAAACCATTATTGCAACAAAACAATTCAAAATGAATTGTTTGCCCTTAAGACAAGGAAGGTCTTTGAAAAAATATTTATGCAACTCTGTGAAGCAAAGTACTCAACCATAATGATAGATAGCAATGATGGCATTAGATGTAGTGAAAATATCTCATTTACAGTAACAATGTGTATGGTTGTACCATGTAAAGGAACACTTAATCTGTTTCTGGTCAATGGACAACTCTACTTTAAAAAAGCCCAGCAGATCTGCCTCAGCCAAGATTATGGAAATGGCACAAATAAGAAGGAAACAAATGTGGCATCCAGGCAAGGATCCTCACACTGAATCCAAGAACCTTCTTCATGCCTTGTAGCTGCAATTCTCTCAGACTTGTTGCATCACATGCAACATCATCTTCTTTAGATTCAGTATCTTGCTTTAGAGTACTTCAAAGGCCAGTGATACACCAAGTGACTCAAGTTTATGATGCCCTATTGGAATTGGCACAATTGAGTAAAACCAAGATTGGGATTGGATGTGAAGTACAAAACCTGGCAAATCAGATCACTCATTTAAGATTTCTGTTCTTAGCTGTGGCTTTGCATGATTCACTGTTCCAAATAAATGTTTTAAACAAAGCATTAAAAACTCTGTAAATGAACACGGTGGCTGCCTCTTTGATGAAAAGATGCCTTGATTTCAGTGTGCCCTACAGAGCAACAGATTTGAAGATGCCATCATTATTGCTAAAGAAATGGTGAACAACTGAGGAGTTGAGCCTGTTTTCATGTAAACTCATATTCACGAGAAGGGACAAGTTAGTAATGAGGCGATGGGGTTCTCAGATTACAAAGATCAAGAAGGAGTGTTTTTGCTCACTCATTGACACTACTCAAGTCACTACTCAAGTGTTCATTGAGGAAAGGTTTGGACAAATGAAGCACCACAAAAATACCTGTTTTTTTGTATGACCTCAGACAGCTTGCCAGGGAACATGAAAACACTCTTTAACAATTGTATGGATCTTCCCCAGATGCTGATTGATGACAAAGATGTTAATAGTAAAGTCCTCTATGTTGAATTCAACAACATCCATCATATTTTGCCACAAACATATCAATCTAAGACAGCCAACAAAAGATTGACCGCTCACTGTTTTGTCACTTGAAAATGTCATTGACTAGTCTGCAAACTGAAGCACAACATCAGGGAAATTGAAAAAGTCAAAAAAGACCTTTTGAACTAAAGGACTACTTAACATTCTAAAGCTGTCACCTTCTGTAACACTCTTTAGTATTGATACAAGTTTAATTTCTTTATGGGTATGTCTACACTACCCCACTAGTTCGAACTAGCGGGGTAATGTAGGCATACCGCACTTGCAAATGAAGCCCGGGATTTGAATTTCCCGGGCTTCATTTGCATAAGACGGGCGCCGCCGTTTTAAAATCCCGGCTCGTTCGAACCCCGTGCCGCACGGCTACACGGGGCATGGACTAGGTAGATCAGACTAGGCTTCCTAGTCCGAACTACCGTTACTCCTCGTGGAATGAGGAGTATCGGTAGTTCGGACTAGGAAGCCTAGTCCGAACTACCTAGTCCGTGCCGCGTGTAGCCACGCGGCACGGGGTTCGAACGAACCGGGATTTAAAAACGGCGGCTCCCCGCTTATGCAAATGAAGCCCGGGAAATTCAAATCCCGGGCTTCATTTGCAAGTGCGGTATGCCTACATTACCCTCCTAGTTCGAACTAGGAGGGTAGTGTAGACATACCCTCTGTTCGTACATTTCAGTTATTTTTAAAATTCAAACATTTCTATAGGCTCGATGAAACTTTTTTTTTTAAATTGAGTATATATGGCATAAATACAGATTTTTCAGATGGTAGCATGCAAATGTGTCAACTTATACAACAGAGATAAATCACGCTTGCAAATTGTGCATTGAAGTTGTGAAATGGGCTACAAATGCAATAAAAATAAAAGTGTAAGAAATGGAGAGAGATTAGTGCTGAGGATGCTCCTTGCCTGGGCCAGTTGGTCTAAGGCTGGTGTTGTGTCCTCTGATTGTTAGGCAGACTGCTAGTGGTTATGTTACTGATATCATTTCATGCTATCACCTCCCCCATATCCATTTTGTCTCTTCTGGTATATGAATTGCACTTCTCAGTATGCTTTCATCTGCTCCTACCGTGATTTCCCCAGAAAAGTATTGTCACAAATATACTCACAGAAGAGGATTTGATAATCTCTTATGAAAAAGTCACTTCTATGTAAATCAAAACCATTAAGGTTTGAACTAGCTGGTTGTGGATAAATAGGTTTGCTTCCTGTTTTCATGCACCTGTTTTCTTTTGACTGTCTTTCAAGGTGTATGTACATGTCCATAAATCCCACTTTGGATATTATTTCAAACTAAGCATCCCAACCCCCTCTCATAAGCCTGATGCTCTTTTTTTTGCATGTCCTAGATGGAGAAGTCAACCAGAATTCTGATGATTCTCCAGTTTAAATGAGACAGGTTCACGTATTCTTGTAATTGCCATAAACTTATTCTATTCTAAGTCAAGTGTGTTTTGCTGACAGATTCTTGTCAATCAGCTGCACGTAGCTAAGAAATATGTGTATGCTTCTGCTTTCCTGGGAAATCTGCATATAAATTGGTAAATTAGAGATGGGCAGTATCTTCTGTCTTAGGCTTTTTTTTCAGGGGGTGGGGAACTTTTTTGGGGTTGGGGGACTCAAACAGAAAAATTAGTTGGGGACCACATGCAAGTGAGAAGCATGCTTTAGGTGGGACAGGATGGGGATAAGAGCGCTGGGGGGATAGGTGGCTCCATGCTACCATGCATGGGCAGGTACCACCCCCCACTGCTCCTATTGGCTGGGATTTCTGGCCAATGGGTGCAACGGAGGTGGAACCTGAAAGCAGCGCAGGATACAGAGCTTTGCTGTGCTGCTGTTCTTAGTGCAGAACCACTTCCTTCCCCTGCCAGGCAGAGCCTGTGGTCTGGATGCTAACTTCAGCTTGCCTGGATCTAGCCTCCAAGGCTTGGGGCTCCCTGTCTGCAGCAGAGTGCCAGTGCTGGCTTGCTCCACTAGGGAGGGAGGGGGGAAAACTGAGCCTTGCAGACTAGATCAGGGCAATCTGAGGCAATGGGTCGTAGATTCCCCACCTCTGATTTACATAATGAAATTTTTACTTGTTCTTTAATAGCATTCAATCTGAGATCCTGTAAATAATCAATTTCACGCAAAAACATAAATTTTGGAAGAAGGTACAGGTTCCAATTTTCCTCTTTCTAGTGTTACACTATTGTAATTTCAAAGATGTCAGGTGAGATACTCATGATTTATATTGATATAAATTAAAGAATGAAGCCCATAGGTTATAAAGGGAGAAACTATTTTCATTTGTTCCATTATAATCAATATATTAATGTTATTACTGTGCCACATTAATTTGATATTTTGGGTATTGTGACTTTTAATGACATCATTTTTCCTCTCTTTCTAATATTATTTTCAATAATATTATTGCTTTCTATTTATTTGTGGTGCAGTGGGAGACAAAGACAGGCTAATCCAACATAAATTTCTATCATATTAAGAGCCAGAGGCTTTCTGGTAAAAATGCATGTTCTGAATTCCTATTTGACCTGAAAGAAGTACTTGTTAGTGAAGTTGAACAAATGTAAACTTTAAAAAAAAAGAAGAAGAAAGTTTAATTGTCAAATTTGCTTTTGGCAAAGTAAGCTTCTAATTTTCTTCTGATTCCCCCTCCTACACCATATCTGCAAAATGAGATAACCCTTAATCCAAAATTTATTCTTCTTATTTACTCTCTCTGCTCTTCCTCGTTTCCTGAACTTCTCTGTCTTTGTAAGAATTGCATATGTGGGATGTGATAACTGAAAAACTGTTGCTTTTGAACAGGAAGGAATTTCACTTTGAAAAGCAAGGCATGAGATTGTGGATGTCACAGAAAATAAACACAATTTATAGCAATCTTTGGTAGCTTTTTTAAGGAAATACCAAACACTTGCTTTTCATTTTGTAGTTATTTTAAGCTTTTTCTAAATGACGTTTGTCTAGAGATATCTGTACCTGAACATACTTTAAAAAATAATACTAACTTACTAATTATATATCATATTGAAAATGGACAAAGGTAGTAACTATTGTCTACTAGGAAAAATAAACTTTCATTGCTTTGCATGCCTTGAAAGGCTTATTGGACTCTTGCATTTGTTATTACAAATGCGAGTGTACTCAAACTATTGCTGTAATGGTTTATGTCAAAATGTTCTATGACTTCTTTCTTTTGGTTTGCAATTACTGAATATCTCAGCTTGGTTTAACAATTAATTAATTTATTAAACCCTGTTGGATGAAAACATGTGGAGAGGGTTTTGTAAAATATGCTGAGTGGCAAGATGATCAAGAAATTGAAGTCTAATGAACAGATTAGAAAAAAATGTTTCAAATGGAATTAGAAAAAACTGAAAATGTGAGTTTAAGCTTTGAGTTTAGTTCTGCAAAACAACACCATCTGCTCAATAAACTCTCTGATACAGCTCAGGATGAAATCTACATAGACACATCCCTAGAACCAGAAATATTCTATCTCGTACCCAAGATCAATGAACCTGGAAATACTGGACATCCCATCATCTCAGGCACTAGCACAATTCCAGCAGGGTTATGTAGCTATGTTGACTGTTTCCTCAGACCTTATTCTACCAGCACTCCTAGCTGTCTTTGAGACACCACTGACTTCCTGAGAAGATTAAAGAGTATCAGTAATCTTCCTGAAAACACCATCCTGGCCACCATAGGTATAGGAACACTAACATTCCACATGAGGATGGACAAAAGCTGTTAGGACCACTATCACTTATGCTGCCACAACACACCTGGTGGCTGAGCTATTTGACATTGTCCTCACCCACAACTATTTCTGATTTAGGAACAAGTTATACCTTTAAGTCAGTGGCATTGCTATGGGTACCTGCATGGCCCCACAATATGCCAACATTTTTATGGCTGACCTAGAAAAGCATTTCCTCAGCTCCCATTTCCTAACACTCTTCCTCTACTTACACTACATTGATGACATCTTCATCGTATGGTATCAGAGAAAGGGGATCCTTAAAGTATTCCACCAGGATTTCAACAGTTTTCATCCTACTATCAGCCTCAGCCCGGACCAGTCCATGGAAGAGATCTACTTCCTGGATATTATAGTATAAGTAAATGATGGTCACAAAAACATCACCCTGTACCGGAAACCTACTGACCACTATTCTTGACTAAATGTCTCTAGCTTCCATCCAGGACACATCACACAAACCATTGTCTATAGCCATGCCCTAAAATACAACCAAATCTGTTCCAATCCCACCGACAGAGGCATATACCTACAAGATCTTTATCAAGAATTCTTAAAACTTAAATACTTACCTGGGAAAATGAGAAAACAAACTGTGAGAGCCAAACAAGTATCCAGAAGTCACTTACTTCAAGACGGGCCTGACAAGGAAAATAACAGCACCACTGGTCATTACCTACAGCTCCTGGCTTAAACCCCTCTAGTGCATCATTGATAATTTACAACCTAGCCTGGAAAATGATCCGTCACTCTCACAGACTGTGGAAGACAGGCCAGTCCTTGCTTATATACAGATGCTCCAACCTTAAGCAAATACTTACTAGCAGCCATATGCCACACTACAGAAACACTTACCCAGGAACCTACCCCTGCAACAAATCCCATTGCTAAATCTGTCCACACATCTATACAAGTTACACCATCATAGGACCTAACCACATAAACCACAACATCAGGAGATCATATACCTGCACATCCACTAATGTGATTCATGTCATCAAGTGCCAGCAAGACCTTTAAATAGAAGAGTGATAGAAATGTAGCCGTGTTAGTCTGGGGTAGTGGGTCTGGCCCACGAAAGCTCATCATCTAATAAACCATCTTGTTAGTCTTTAAAGTGCTACATTGTCCTGCATTTTGCTTTAAATAGAAGCTGTTAGGAAATTATTAGAAAAGGCCTCTTTCCCTAAATGGATAGGTCTGGTACAAGCACACACTGTAGTGACCAACCTATAAAAATAAATGGCCAGTTTGCAGACATGAACTAAATTCAGATGAACTTTCATAGATGAAGTCCTTATCTGACCCACATGGATGTATGATTGAAGAAGGAGGCTAGATATTGTTAAAAGCTTTATTGCTAGCAAAAGGCTCTCTTTTCGGTACAGAAAATTTTAAAGAAACATTAAAGAAACACTGATCCCACTTACAAACTATTTCAACTGACAAAATGTATCTATGGGATAAAAAAAATCAGTTTCTCATCTTGAAGTGCTATTGAAAATATATGGAGAACTAGAACACAAGTTTTAAAGGGCTACACATTACCAACATTTCCACACCATCATTTGGCAGCCGATCTAGAGGTTGATCTATGTACTATAAACTTTAGGGAACTAACCATCACTGAAAGACCCAATTGGCTGCACTCCAGGACCACTGATTGGTCCAGACTCACTATTTAAGCATGACAGGAGTTCCAGGAGATTGTCTTCTGTAGTGAATGCTACTCTTATTTCCTGCTTTGTGCACTAATTCTGTTCTCTGTCTCTGATCCCTGGGCTTGACTCCGTGCTCTGTCTCCTATATGAAGTCCTAGCCATTAAGACTGACTCCCATGGATTGCTTATGTCCTGGTTGTAACAACTATGTTTTATGTACATTAATGACTCCAACTGTAATGAGTCATTGAAAGTTACATGAACATTAAGGAAAACTGTTTATTAGCATTGATCAATGCTAAGAATGAGGCAGTTGTAGGGAAGAAAACAAACAACACGTACTGTAAAGTTTTAAAAGATGTGTGCTGTATTATCTATTCAGTGAACTCATTCTTACATAATTAATACAAGATACGTGACTTTTTTACTTCCAATGCCTTGTCGGTCAGGATTCCATTGTAGTACAGTACTCCAGAAATTGTATGTAGTATTGCTGTAGCCAGGTTGGTCCCAGGATATTAGCATGACAAAGGAGGTTGAGTTAATATCTTTTACTGGACTGACTTCATTTGATAAGAGAGACAAAGTTTCATAGCTTATTAGACACATAGAGCTGAAGACAAGTTCTGTGTGAGCTCAAAAGCTTGTCTCTCTCACCAACAAAAGCTGGTCCGGTAAAAGATAATTGTCTTACCACCTTGCCTTTCTAATACCACAGAAGTGAGGGAATAATCTAGATTATCAAAGAAGACTCTCAGCACCTACTTTAAAGAAACAAGCCACCGAAAACAAAGAGTCAAGTTCAGGTGGTTGGGAATTTCAAAAGAATATTCTTTTATGTTGAAAAATGCCTGTTTGTTGAAACAGAAATTTTTGGATAGAAAGCATCAATTTAGAAGAATTTCTTCTTTTGAAAACTGATGAATAAAAAGTTTTGAAAGATTTAAGTTTCAATATTTTGTTGAGAAAATATTTGATTTGAAATTATTTTAAAAAAAGAAAATTACAGTGAAAAATGTGGAAATAACTAAAAAGATCCAAATAGAAACGGAACATTTCCAAATTACCAGAACCAAAATGCTTCATTGACCTGAACTCCACTTTTTTCAAACAATTGGTTTGTAGATTTTTTTTCCAGATTCTGATAGAATATATTGAAAAATGTTTCCTATATTTTTCTTGGATGGAAATGCCAGTTCCCTCCCATCTTTTTTATGGAGTACACAAAGTTTTGAAGCTAGGGTAAAGATAAAACCACATCTCAAACTTTTCATGGTCAGCATTATTTGCTTTCCTGCATGATACAAGTAGAAAGTCAGCTGTCATGTGTAGTATATGCAGCAAAACAGCCAGTTAAAATGGGATCACAAAAATCACAGAAATGCATTTGAAAAAAAAATTAATATGAGGCATTAAAGGTGCAGAAATGGGGAAATCCAATACAATTCAGTCCATTTACTTCCTTCAAAACAATTTGTCTGTTGTGTTTTCAATTGCTCGCTTGACAGAGGAAAAACAATGGCAAATTATTTAAATTAGAATAAAATTTTCTCTTCAGAAGCAGAGTCTTTTACTAACAATACTGCTTCTAACAGATTCTAGTCTCATCCTTCAATCGTGTGTCTGTGTGGTGTAAAAATATAGCAGACTTCATTAAAACCAACTACAATAAAACTCCAATTGTCCGGCATCCAGTGATCTGGCACTCCCGATAGTCTGGCACCAACTGGAACCCAAAAGTGTTCAGCCAGCTGGACAATTGGAGCTGCTCCATGCCGTTTCCCCAAGTCTGCTGCTGCTGAAACTGATCAGTGGCAGACTTGGGGAAGAGGCGCAGAGCATAGCAGCTGGGATGCTGCCGGGTTGGTCCCGCAGCGCCACTCAGGTAAGGGGCAGCGCTGCAGGACAAACCAGGCAGCATCCCAGCTGCTTTGCCTCGCCACTTCCCCAAGTCACTGCTGCCGCTTGCAGCGCCAGCTGGCCTGTCACCGGCAGCTGTGCAGGGTTTCCCCCACCTCCCTATAAATTGGCAGAGGGTTTGCCCCACGCCATGCCACGCCATGCCACGCCATGCCGCTCCCTGCTGCCCCCCAGACACCTCACAGCCCCCCTTCCAGGTACCTCCTGATGCTCTGGCGTATCTGATAATCCGGCACCCCCTGGGTCCCAAAGGTGCCGTATTATTGGAAGTTTACTGTACAGTTCTACCCTCAAAGAAAAACATCCTCTGAATTATCATCAAAATTGACTGTGAGGAAGACAGGGAGAGAAGGGCTCGTACAACACAGAAAAGACTTAATTGACTGTTTGAAGACAGAAAACTTCCCAGGCCACTACTGCAGCTGCGGGTAAAACTGTTGGAAATATGTCATGGCCATTACTTCTTAATTATGAAACCATAGCAATAATCTGCTCTAGGCCGGGGTTTTCAAGGGAGTTTAAGGTAATTAGGGGTCCGGGGACAGATACACAAAGGAATTTGGGCATGGCGATGCTCAGCATCGCCAAGTTTAACTTTTCTGTGTCTAGAAAATCACTTGGATTCACATAGTCTGAGTTTGGTGCCTAGGTTCCCTGTCAAATGAATAATATCTCAAAATGGGATTCACCAAAATAATAACATATTAGGAGGCTTCTCATCTAAACTAATCAATGAGATGCCAATATAAGGGTGTGTTCCAAGTGAGGTCCAATCTCAGAGATAGGTGCTGAAGGATGGATTGTAGGGAGGCACCTCCCCCCCCCCCCCTGAAATTATCAGCTCTCTTTGGGTTAGGTGCCTTAGTCATTTAATTTAATTTAATTTCATTTCATTTAAATTTATTTTGGTGAGGAGGAGGAGCATCTCACACACAACATTTAAACCAGCCGCTTTGTAAAATTATTTATACACAGTGGAATTGTTTCATCAGGTGGGACTGAGGGAACCTAGAGACTTAGAGCACTCTAGAGGTATTGAAGTCCTTTGTTCAAATCCTTTCTCCCTCTTAAAGAAAGAGAGGACTCAAACTGAGGTTTTTCCACTTCCCTGGTGTGTACCTCAATCCCAGGCTAAAAGTTACGAGCAAGCTGCTGCTCCATTTTTTCCTCCCCCCCAGTCATTTGGTGCAAGCTTGTCTGTAAGACCTGATTCAGAAAACATTCTCTGAGCATGTTTACTGGGTCAGCACCCACAAGTGAGTTAAATAGAGTAATGCCTGCATTCGCTTGGTTCATGTGCATCACTCTAGGGGTAAAGCCTCCTAATATCTGACAGGGGGACATACAGTTCTGCTTCTGAGCATGTGCACTATGTGTCTAGGGAACTTTGGCAGCAAAAATTCAAGCGTCAAATGAGTTGATGGCAATTGGGAACCTAAATACCTTTGAAGATCTGGGCCTAGATGCCTGAGGCCTGTTAAAATTCTGTGAAAGTCAAATACCTAATAATCTTAGACCCTTGGATAATCCTAGCCTTAAATAGTTTGTGACTTGTTACATGTGGCAGACAGCACTCTGTCTTTCCTCTACCCCATGCTTGATTGAATGTTTCATTCATTTGGGATTGACGGCATATGGTTAGTTCTATTTGAGTCATGGTTAATGAGATTTATGTTCAGGTAACAACTTCTAGACTCTCTCTCACATTGACTGGGATTATACTATAGGTTTCCTAGTTATTGCAATAATAATAACTACAATAGAGTGTGGCTGAGTGACTACTATCATAGCTAGAATGCTTCCTCAAAAATGGAGATGTTTGGTTCCTTGCACAGTCAATGTTCTGATTGGAGGCAGATTTAAGGTGAAACATTAGTTTTAACATGAAACCATATGGGAACAAATATTGACTCAAATCCCAACCACTCATAGCAAAAAGGCATACCGGGGGGTTAGAGGAAAACATGTCTTGTAATGCTTTTTATTGCTTCTCCTTGAGAAGCTTTGTGGACTCCACTTAGAAACTGGGACCTGAGCTCATGTCCTTAGGGCTATGGAGCATTGCAAGCCACATTGCCTGGGCCCGATCCAAAGCTATTCAAGATACTAGTTAGACTCTGATTGCTTTAATGATTTCGAATGCCAACATCTAAACAGCATTTGAGTACCTGCAACTGGTTTCTCTCAGCTGATTCTAGCTCATGGGTCTCAGATTGCCTGGATATAAAACTGCTGTGTAGATGTTTGGGCTCATTCTGAGGTGATGTCAGAGCCAGGCCTCCAGCCTGAGCCCCAATGTCTACATAGAAATGTTTAGCTTTGCAGCTAGAGCTCTCTGAGACTGTGTTAGCAGACTTGGCCAGCCCAGGTGTGCCACTGGTCTTTTCCAGTGCAAACACGTCCACTCATGCATGGACTCCCACAGCACAATTGAACAGAATGTTGCCAAGCATCTGACATTGTGACACTGTCCCACAAATAAAACCCACTCTTACAGTGTTTGAATCTCATAAGTGTTTAGGTCAAGCAGAATGAAATATAACACTCCTGTAAACCAGAATTCTTGAACAACATGGGATGGTCAATGGTGTGCAAATTACTTTAAATCTACAGACTAACAAGCTCACTCCAATGATAATGACTCGTGTACAGTTTTGATGGAGGTTTTTTGCTGAAGTTTGCTTTCTTAAATTTATTCTGTACCAAAGAAACTGAAGATGCAAGAAACAGTTAAGTGCAAATGCAGATATATTGGTTTTGGCAAGCTTTTTGACTGTGGAACAGTAAGCTCAAAAGCAAATCCTTTCTTCAGCATTATTGTCAATCAGTCAACAGGGGAAATGATCCAAGCCATTGTTTGATTTTAATGAACATCTTTTAGAAGAGCATTGAAAAACTATTTGGTTTCAAGAATCTCTGCCAGCATAAAACAGAAACCCTGAAACAATGTCAAAGATATTCAGAACGACAATGGGGGGGGGGAGGGGGGAGAAATAAACCGGGCAGTGTTTGAAAGATGCCAACCTTCAGAAAAAAAAACTGCTTTACAGGCTGGTTATAAAAGTTTATAGAAACACACATAGACTTTAACTTACAATAATAATCCTACTGCATCTGTCTTAAGATATGAACCAGACGTGAATTTCCCTAAATACCATTGCTTAGCACAATTTTCAGCCACTTCATTTTTTAAGTATGTTAATGGAAAACTTTTACTTACTGAATCAGAATCATCAGCTACATCTGCCAAATAAAGTTTATTCGGTTTAATTTGTCATGTAAGTGAATTTAGAACTTATAAAAATACAGTTGGTTAATTTACTCTGAGTCCCCCCCCTCGTAAAAAATGTCAGTGAAACACAGATTTTTTAAATGTTTGTTGAAAAAACAGAAACTGAAATAATTGTAGTTTTTTGAAATTCTAATTTTTTGGACAAAAACTTACATTTTTCTACTTTAGCAGAAAATATATTGTTTTATTGAGAAAATATTAATGGACATTTTTATTTGTTCATAATCTAGTATTTTAGCACAGCATTCCTCAATAACCAGTCTGTGGACTGGCACCAGACCCTGAGATCTCCTCTCCCTAATAGAGTTTAGGAATGTAGCAGGCTGCTCATATCAAAAGGGTTGAGACACACTGAATTGTAGCACATCATCAAAATGGGGCCATAAAATGAATAGAGCTTGTTTTGGAAATTCATGCCTGTAGAAAACAGACAATGGAACACTGACTAGAATCCTGATCTTTCAGCTGCACATACTCAAGTCTCTAGCACATAAGCTGAGATACCACAGGTTTTCTGAGGGGCAAACACTTATAGGGTGATATTATTCAGAAACATAAGACTGTTGCACCTACAATCAGGCTTGCCCAAATTTTTTGTGTGCCCTGATCTATATTCTGGTTCAACCTCCTGTCTGGTCTCATGTGAGAATCTGTATGAGAGACCCAAATTCATGAATAACCTTTACATTTGATATTTTTATTGTAGGATAACAAAGGGTATGTCTACACTACCACCCTAGTTCGAACTAGGGTGGTTAATGTAGTAATTCAAAGTTGCAAATGAAGCCTGGGATTTAAATATCCCGGGCTTCATTTGCATCTTGCTGGGTGCCGCCATTTTTAAATCCCCATTACTGCGGACTCCGTGCCCGCGGCTAAATGCGGCATGGAGTAGGTAGTTCGAATTAGGCTTTCTAATTCGAACTACCGTTACTCCTCATGGAACGAGGAGGGGATATTTAAATCCCAGGCTTCATTTGCAACTTCGAATGACTACATTAACCACCTTAGTTTGAACTAGGGTGGTAGTGTAGACATACCCTTTGTTATTAATCCAGATCCATACATTATATTATTCCATTACACAGATGGAGAAAGTGAGACACAGATATATAAAAATATTTTTGTCACTCATGCAATGAGTCATTAGCGGGGTTGGTAACGGACTACAAGTGTGCCAAAGCTCTATGCAGAGCTCATGACACTTCAGAAAATAAAGTACATGGGAGGGCAGAATGAAAGGAAAGAATCAAAGACCTCACGTTGTGTGGGTCCAGAAGAAAATAATAGAGATTGGAGGCACAGGAGAAGGATCAGGAATAAAAATAAGAGGTTCAGTTTTTAAAATACTTTTTATGTAATGGAACTAGGACATCCCAGAGAGGTAAGTAAATGAAGCTAGAGGGCAAAAAGAAGGGGAAAGGTCAGAGCAGAATAGTATATTTCTTAGCCAGTGTAGAACTAGTTGAAATAATGAGAAAAATAAAGTTCAGCAAGAGAGAGAGAGAATATGGACCCCAATGGACACAGATACTTACTCCCTCCCACACTCAGCTTTCCAGTAAGAGCTGTTTTAGAAGATGCTGAAGGTGAGAGTCAAGAGAGCACAGGTTAAGAGAAGTTAAACGGTGACAAAAAAAGAGGGTGATTAGAATAATGGTAGCAGATATAAGCTGCAGGTTCAGAATTGCCCTCTGATTTACGGTTGTCTAGGATTCCCTTTCTTAATAGTTTGACTTTGAAAAAGAAGGGTGAAAACAGCAACATATAAGAGGTCTAACGCTTCTGTAATCCAGCAGAATTATTTACCTTATGATTTCAGTATACCTGGGAGGACTCAGCTACATTCCCCATGTTTTATTTCATTGTCAATATATTACTGTTCCTGAATGATACTTTGGGCAAGAGGTCAATGCAAAGTAGCTACAAGTGTAAATAAAAGCATTGTGAACAGAGCTAATATTTATTAGAGTTCAATAGGCTTCCACATCCAAAGTAATTTAGAATATTTCCTTGTTTCAGAATTGTGCCACATTTCAGGCCTACAGTTTTTAAACAGTCCTGCTTCTTCTTTCTACCACAGTAAAGTCCATGGAGTTAAGCTGCTTATGAATTCCAGGAGTTTTGCCTCATAATTCAGTTGCTAATGATGACGCACGTATTTGCACAGAACAATAGCAAAATTGTCTTGATCGCAAAAAAAGAGGCAGTCTACTGTAACTGAGTTAGCAAATTTCCTGGCAAAATATGAGAAAAAATATTGTGTACTCAATTAAAATGAGTCAAGTTATAGAAGTAATTTTATTATTTGTCTTTATATGAAAACAGATATGCTCTGGTGTAACAAACTACGTATGTCAAAGTAGTTGCTTATGGGGAACTGAGAACATCCATTACTCATTAGTAAGGGCACAGATCTGTTTGAGTTTCTCCTGTGGGACACTCACCAGCCTGCAGAGATCCAAATGCTGAATCCTACGTATTCTTTGCCTGCTCGAACTGGAAGAGTTTAGGCACAAGTGTAGACCTCATGTCTTGACATCCCTCCTGGCAATGGAGATCCCATGGCCCTAATTTCCTTGGCCCTGAAACTAGAGCCATTTACCCTAAACTGTACCACCAGTTTTTGCACGTGCCCTAGAATGCCACTAAAGGTACAACCCTTCTTGTTTGCACTTTACCTCATCGGTGTTATGCAATAGTGAAACTAATAGACACTCTTACTTACAATTCCAAACTCCATTGTATTTTATTTAGTGCTTTGAGAAATGCACAGGTCCATAGAAAATTATATATTATTACACACACACACTCTCACAGGGTATGTCTACACTACCACCCTAGTTCGAACTAGGGTGGTTAATGTAGTCATATGAACTTGCAAATGAAGCCCGGGATTTGAATTTCCCGGGCTTCATTTGCATGTTGCTGGGCGCCACCATTTTTAAATGTCCGCTAGTGTGGACTCCATGCTCGCGGCTACAAGCGGCACGAACTAGATAGTTCGGATTAGGCTTCCTATTCCGAACTATCTAGTTTGTGCCGTGTGTAGCCGCGGGCACGGAGTCTGCACTAGCAGACATTTAAAAATGGCGGCGCCCGGCAACATGCAAATGAAGCCCAGGAAATTCAAATCCCGGGCTTCATT
Source organism: Pelodiscus sinensis (assembly GCF_052426305.1). NCBI lineage: Eukaryota > Metazoa > Chordata > Testudines > Trionychidae > Pelodiscus > Pelodiscus sinensis. Next base: position 156,297,330 of record NC_143053.1, read on the forward strand.
TGCAAGTTCGTATGACTACATTAACCACCCTAGTTTGAACTAGCGTGGTAGTGTAGACATACCCACGTATATTTATATATATACTGCTTTCATTACCAATGTAGAGAGGTCTTTGGTGCTTGGGCAGAGACCTCTCAGATAGGGCTGGGCAAAATACAGCCTGGGGATTGGGGCCTCGTGGAATGAGGAGTACAGCTAGTTCGGATTAGGAAGCTTAATTCGAACTAGCTACTCCGTGCCGCGTGGCACGGGGTTCGAACTAGCCGGCATTTAAAAATGGCGCTGGCTGGCTTCATGCAAATGAAACCTGGGAAATTCAAATCCCGGGCTTCATTTGCAATTGAGGATGACTACGTTACCCCCGCTAGTTCGAACTAGCGGGGTAGTGTAGACATACCCTCAGTTCCCATTAGGTGAAAACAGGCAGCCAATAGGAGCTGGGAAATTGGCCTGGGAGATGGGAGCAGCGCAAGCCTCTTCCCCCCGCTAGAGCTGAGAGCCACATGGAGGGAGAAGCCTGCATCTCTAAGTGATCTGGTGCTGCAGCAGACAGGGAGCCCAGCTTGCCTTGTGGGTGCTGCTGGCTTAGGTAAGGGCCTCCCAGCCAGAGCCTCCCTCTGGCACCCCTGCTCCTCTCGCACCCCAACTCAGATCACCATCCGAATCCTCTGCACCCCACCCTGTCCCAGGTCACAGTTCATTCCAAGACACTGTACCCCTTTCAACACCCCTCCCCCAGGCCAAAAATTATTTCCCAGCCCTGCACTAGGGTCAAAGTTTTTTCTCCAACAGCTCATGATTTCTCTAAAGAATCATAAAGCTTTCTCTAATTTAGCTAGCCTTTTCTAGCTTTGGTTGGTTCTGGAGTTAAGCCAGCCTCCCCTTATTAAAAAGATTGCCCATCTCTTCCTCTCCCCTGCTCAGAAATTTCTGTCCCTCTAAAAATTTGTTTCCCCTTTCAAAACTCCTGCTTACTCATCTCTGTTTTATGTTTTTGGGACTTTTCCATTCTCTCTGCTTGCAGAGAAACTTACTTCAGTCAGTTTCCCCATTCAAGCCACTCCCTTAGTATGCTTATTGTTTGGTCCAGAGAACAGTCGTTAAGGTTAACAGCTCTCCCTTGTCTTGTTGGTATGTTCTGCAGCCCATTTCAGCAAGCGTTTGATTCCACATAGACACGGAAACATTCCCTAATACAACACTTTTATAATGTCTTAATGATATCCACTAGACATCACAACAGACTACCTCACAAGAATACATCTCACAGTAGCCAACAAAATTAGACTTGCTATGGGACAAACTGAAAAGAAGTTTTCTGTCAAAGTGGGAGTAGTATTTCCTTTGCTGGATTTGTAATTTGACCAAATCACCAGAGTCACTCAAATGGTTTGACTGTCAAAGAAACTTTCAAGGAAATACCAGATATTAAGCCTCATAGGCTTGCAGAATTTTTGTGTGTGTGTCCTGGAGATCCTGACTAACAAAGGAACAGAAGAACCAGGCAGTCCCTAAGCTGTTAATGAGAATTAATGGTGAAACAAAGGCTGCTAGTAAGTAAATCCAGTACATCTTCAATTGTGTTAACAGATTATGTGTAATTTTATAATTTAACCTGAAGAAATGGGGCATCTGGAGGCCTGAAGCCATGGGACTCTATGAATGACAAGAGCCATTTGCATCAACTGGGAAGCTATATCTGCTGCATTGAAGAGAAGTTGAAGGGCAATTTGGCAATTAAATTAGGGTATGTCTACACTACCACCCTAGTTCAAACTAGGGTGGTTAATGTAGTCATACAAACTTGCAAATGAAGCCTGGGATTTGAATTTCCCGGCTTCATTTGCATGTTGCCGGGCGCCGCTATTTTTAAATGACAGCTAGTGCGGACTCCGTGCCCGCAGCTACACGCGGCACGAACTAGGTAGTTCAGAATAGGAAGCCTAGTCCGAACTACATAGTTCATGCTGCGTGTAGCCACGGGCATGGAGTCCGCACTAGCAGACATTTAAAAATGGCGGCGCCCGGCAACATGCAAATGAAGCCCGGGAAATTGAAATCCCGGGCTTCATTTGCAAGTTTGTATGACTACATTAACCACCCTAGTTTGAACTAGGGTGGTAGTGTAGACATACCCCCACTGTCGTGGATAAGCACTTGGAATTGTGTGCTATCCTCCTACAGAGGTTTGTCAGTGAATTCTGACTACATGGTATGAAGCTTTTTTAAATTGTCCAGAGCTATAAGTTTCTGGGTACACCTCTGCCTTAAAGAGAGATTTGCTAGTGGTAAACTGTATGTAAGGCATTCACAATCAGATAGTACCCAAACAAAGTCCTCAGGATTCTGCCAGCTCTCAGCTGTTTTGAAGGTTAATACTTCTGCAGTCCTCAAACTCCCCAGATGTATTTCCCTGTAATATCCAATCCCTGTCACTAGACACTGACAGTAATTACTAGGTAAGCTGTTCCCACAGAGGGAATGTACACACAGCGTGAAGATTACAGCTTAGGATCAGGTCCTTTTATGACAACACAGAACAGTAATCTCTGGTGACAACAAATATAAATTGATTAACAAAGAAAAGAGATTCACAGATTCAGATGAGAGATGAGTAAAGATAATGGAATCAAAAATGGTTATTAATAAAATGAAAGTACAACATGCTTTCTAGAGACTAAATCTTAAGAGGTTACAACCTTTGTTTAAAGTAATTTCTCACCCTTCGTGTCCTTCTGACGAGCTTGCTGGGTTTTAATCAATCCAAGACCAATTTCTTCATGAATCCCCCGCCTTCTGCCAAAGATGTTGTTCAGTGACCTGGGTAACAAAGGAATGCTTCCTTCTTCTTATAATCCAGTCAACCTTTGCTCCTTGTGAGGCACAATCCAGTTTAAGACTTTTCTTCCCCATTACTTGTTCTGTAGTGTTCTGATGCTATGTGGCATTCATGTTCCCCTGTCAAACCTGGTTTTCTGGTTGACTTTATATAAATTGTACTTTCTTTGGGTCATCTTCACCATGGTTAATTTATACTTGATATAGAGAAAATTACCTTCCCTCCTGCCTGAAAGAAATCTGTTTCTCAATCCTTTAAATAGCATTACTACAAAAGCTGCACATTGATATTAATGATGAATATGACACCAGCTTTCATATGATACTTCACATGACATTCTTTAAAGATAAATACTATGCAGGCAATTTATTAAGTGTAGTGAGTTGTCAATCCTAAAAGGAATTGCTGATACAGTGTACTGAACCACTCGGTATAATTAATAAAATTGCATTTAGACACTAATGCCTGACAATATGTTATTCGGTACTTCAAGCTGATTGAAGTGAAAACCTTTGTCCTGAATAAGTCCAAAAGGTTTTATTCTTTGGTGATTGTGGTGGATCTTGATTGATGTTGCCTGCTTCTTTCAGCTTCTTTCACTTTGAATACTAAGGCGTGTGAAGCAAGCTGGGTAAATACAAATTCTGCTCCTTGATTGGGTCAAAATTATTTCATTTCTGTCCTTTTTTGGAGTGGATGATGTAAGTTAGTAGACCAGGCCACCTTGGCAGGTTCTAAGATGGTTTCATTGATGGAAATATTCACGGCTGGTACTCATGGGCTTGACAAGTTCCACTACGAAAGGATAGGCAAATGCTGCACTTCAAGGGGACGTGAGTTTGCCCAAGGCAGTAGAGGCATGTCAGAGAGTCACTGCTTGCCAACTACATATAGTGAAATACACATGGGGACCATCATATGAAGAAAGGAGAGAAAGGTTATTTGTCTTAGTAACTGGAGTTCCATGAAATGTGCGGTCCTTTATTATCTGCCCTCTTTCCCTTCTGCCCTAGATCCTTTTCAAATGATTTCTGATTGAGAAGGAACTGGGGAGGTGATTGGTCTGCACTGTGCCTTAGGTTCTCTGTTCAGAGAACAGGTAGGAGAAGGCTGCGAGCACAGACCAATGGACACTACAGCAAAAATCTTATAGTGTGAGCCTGTGGAATAAGATAGGAAAAAGTAGACCAAGTGAAATAAGATAGGAAACAAGTTTTCAAAAAGTTCTCACATTTAGTGAGTTAGCTGTGCTGTATTTTTCCGGAGGCTAGGAAACATGCGGAACATGTAGTGGTTGTTGCACCAGTTAGCTGATTGTGGATTCAGTCTCTCAGTTTCAAATTATGGATATTCCTCCATCCTCCCAAAAAATTTTACAGTCCTGAGGACATGTTAACAGTAGGGGTAATAGCACCAGATCTAGAAATGACCTTACAAATGAAAGAATAACAAAAGTTGTTCAACTTCCAAAAGGCCTATCCTGTTTTCTTGGATGCTCTCAGTGTTTTGTGGAAGAGCAGTCAGACAACTTGAAGTCCCTGATCTTTTAGAAAAGCATAGCTGAATCTGAAATACTTGTTATCAAGACGGAGGATCAATTCAAATATCGGTGGGAAATGGACCACTGAATTCCAAACTGCTTTCAGCCTCATAGCAGTCGAGGTGACATCTGTTCCTATTTTGGTTTTACACAGCTGGAAATTGCCATGTATTCTGAACACAGATGCAAATCATAAAGGGCTTAATGATGCATTATAACAGAAGAAAGATGCTTGTGTTTAAGTATATGTCAGTGCTGAGTCATCAAGTGTGAATGGAACTGTTAAGTACATGCCATAATTTCAAACCATCAAAATGGGCAGTTCAGACAAATTTCATGATCAAGGCTAAGATTTTGTCAGGGATATTTTTAGTAAAAATTGCAGACAGGTCATGGCCCATAGAGAAAAAATTCACAGAGGCTGCAACCTAAAATATCTGAGACAAAATAGGGATCTATAGGTCCCCACACCTCCTGTGGTGGGGCAGCTCCCGGGAGTCCCCACCGTATTGCAGCTCGAGGGTGCCCTGTCATCCACAGCACAGGGACTGCAGTGTATCCTGGCCACACATAGCTCCAGGTGTCCCCTGTTGCCTGCAGAGGCTGGGAGGTGCTGGGTTCCCCTACCAGCCACAGCAACTTACAGCTACAGGATATCTTTGCCACCCAAAGTCCCAAGGTCCCATAGTGTCTGGGAGCCTATGTTATGCTTTGTTTATTAAATGTGATGCTGTTCTGGTGCCCATGTGTGAACTACTATACAGATGCTGTTGCTCCAGGTAAGAATACACAATAGTTTAAATGTATTGGTCTCATTCCTATTTCACCCCATTTGCAGTTTTAGATTTTGAAGGGAGAGATGAGTCATACATTTTTACATGTGAAAAAAAAGATTAATTAATCTGCATCAGTGTTAGGTTAAATTACTTGTATTTGACTTAAAATATACCACAACCTTCCTAATTATATTTTTGCACTTCTTTTGCCAATTTATTCTTCTTTCTATTTTCTTCCCTTAGGACTTTACTTTCACTTTTTCTAAACAAAGCCTTTTTGCCTCTGATGGCTTCTTTTGCTTTGTTGTTTAGCCATGGTGACAATTTTTGGTTGTTTTTTATGTTTTTTATGGTTCATCCATCTGCTTATTTTGACTTCCAGCATTTGTATATGAGCACTTTAAAAACTTGTAACTTTTAATTTGTCTGTGATTGCATGATGTAATTGGATGGGACTCTTTTTATTTAACTATTTCTGATCAGATCTTGCTTATATTTTACCATTGTCCATCCTCTCGATCTTGCCTTAAGGATGTCTGTCTTCGAACCACGTGCTCTTATGCATGCCGTTCCTCCCCATCTAGTCTAGCCTCCTGTGCTGGGAAAGGCCAAGTAAACTTAGACCATCCCTGACAGATGTTTGTCCAGCTTGTTTTTAAAAACCTTCAAGGGTGAATCTAGACTGGCAAGATTTTGTGCAAAAGCAGTTGCTTTTGCGCAAAAACTTGCCAGCTGTCTACACTGGCCACTTGAATTTGCGCAAGAGCACTGATGTTCTAATGTAAGAATTCAGTGCTTCTTGCGCAAATACTTTGACACTCCCGCTCAGGGATAAGTCCTCTTGCGCAAGAATACTTGTGCAAAAGGGCCAGTGTAGACAGGCACCTTAGGCTATGTCTAGACTGCAGGCTTCTTTCGAAAGAGGCTCTTTCGAAAGCATCTTTCGAAAGAGCCTCTTTCGAAAGATCGCGTCTAGACTGCAGGCGGATCTTTCGAAAGAGAAATCCGCTTTTTCGAAAGAGAGCACCCAGCGAGTCTGGATGCTCTCTTTCGAAGACGGCCTCTTTACATTGAAGAACGCCTTCTTTCGAAAGAGGAACTTTCGAAAGAAGGCGTTCTTCCTCGTGAAATGAGGTTTACCGCCATCGAAAGAAAAGCCGCGTTCTTTCGAAATAATTTCGAAAGAACGCGGCTTGAGTCTGGATGCAGGGGAAGTTTTTTCGGGAAAAGGCTACTTTTCCCGAAAAAAACCCTGAGTCTGGACACGGCCTTAATGTTTTGCGCAAGAAAGCCTAATGGCAAAAATGGCCATCGGAGCTTTCTTGCGTAAAAGCTTGTCTATACTGGGCACGGATGCTTTTGCGCAAAAGCAAATCTTTTGCACAAAGGCACTTGCCAATCTAGATGCTCTTTTGTGGAAATACTTTTAATGGAAAAACTTTTTCTTTAAAAGTATTTCCGCAAAATCATGCTAGTCTAGACGCAGCCTCAGTGATGGAGATTCCACCAAACTGTGGTAAACTATTACAGCATTTAACTATTTTTGTCACCTGAAAGCTTTCCCCCCCTCCTCCTAATACCTAACTGAAATCTCACTTGTTGAAGAGTAAGCAAGTTAAGATTAATCAGATTACTTTTTTGGTTCTACTTTCAGTAAATGTCATTTGTTACCACCTTCTTTATAAGAGCCCTTAACATATTTGAAGACTGTTATCAGGTTGTCCCTCCCATACGTAATCCTTCTGAAGACTAAGTATGCCCAGATTTTTTTAAATCGCCTCATAGGTCAGGTTTTCTAAACCTTTCAGCTCTGTTGTTGCTCTCCTTTAGACTCTCTTAAATGGCTGCATCTTTTTTGTTCAATAAAGACAGATTCAATTTTTGAACACAATTGTCCTTTATTTTGTGCATCAAGAAGAGGGGCTAGGGAAGGGTAAGTGGAAGGAGGTGAGGGAGGAATGGGGTACGCGCCCCTGATGGGGAGGACTGGGATGGCTCTGCGGGCTTTTGGGGTGGAAGCTCTCCTGCAGCCCCCCAATTGCTCCCTCTCTCCAGATGGCAGCCTGCGGCAAGTGCAGCCGGTCTGATGGCCGAGTGCTGTGATGTGCCCAGTGTGAGTACTCTGGGCAATCCAAGCCAGGACTGCTTTGCAAGCGGGGCACCCCTGAGAACTGTCTGTCTGGGGTGGGGGTCGGGACCCTTTAAGCACAGCCCTCGGCTAGCCTGACACAGCATCTCTACGCTCTAAGTCCTCCTCTGATGCCCTGCCGGCACTGCTTCCGGCCATCCTTAACCCCGGTTCAGGGTTCACTTAATGTGGACATGCTAGTTCGAATTAGCAAAACGCTAATTCAAACTAGTTTTTTAGTCTGGATCCGTTAGTTCGAATTAGCTTAGTTCGAATTAACTAATTCGAACTAAGTTAGGTCGAATTAATGTTGTAGTGTAGACGTACCCAGGGTGATTAAACAGTGGAATAAATTGCCTAGGGAAGTTGTGGAAACTCCATCACTGGAGATATTCAAGAACAGGTTGGTTAGCCATCTGACAGGTAAGATATTGACAGTGACGGTACTTGGCCCTGCCGTGAGGGCAGGGGACTGGACTTGTTTTCTCGAGGTCCCTTCCACTTCTTGTGTTCTATGATTCTATAAGCTCCTGGGTCCTCTTTCTCCCTTTTCCTGACCTCTGGGACCTCAATGATCCTCTGTTGATTCTCAAAGATCATTGCTAATCATTTCGAAATTGCTTCAGCTAGTCTTTTAAAGGCTCTAGGGTAAATTTTGTCAGGTCTTGTTGATATGAATATATTTAACTTATTCTTCTTCAACTTTTATTTCCCTCAACTTTTTATTTTCTTGTCCCGATTTCCTTCCTTCCTTGTTATTAATATTCTAATGAGTGTTGTAACATATAGAGACAAGAAAAGAGTTGAGTACATTCTGCTCATCTCCAAAATTTGGTATGAATTACGCTTTATTTAATGAAATCTGATATTTATGAGGAAAATGCAAAATGCCCTTTCAAACACGGAATACAATTCAGTGTTAGTATTATTTATAATGACCACTTTGCTTCATAATTTCCCAATAACCATTTCCTACTGATTCCAATATTTTTGCCAGTCATTTATAGTGATCACAGGATATTTGTATGTAAAGTCAGATTAGAAATTATTGATTTGACTTTCTCTACTTTTTCCATAAGTAGGGAAGAATTTCAGACTTTTGAAATACCTCCCTCTCAACTGCTGGCAAAAATGTTGCAGCCTGAAAGAGTGGCAAAAAGATCCAATGATAACCAGCCTGACCTGACACTTAAATGACCAGCAGAATTGGTTTTGCCTGACAAGACAAATATGTATCTTTGCATGTACTGTATTTTAAGAGGTTTCACTGTTATATGGATCTGAATGCAGTGATTTTATTAAAAATGTGTGTTGCCTAAATTGATAATTGCAACAGGATTCTACTGTAGTTATGATTTTTTTTTTCAAGCTGAGAAGTCATAGTTGAAAAGCAGTCTTGAGCACTATTTTTTTGTGCATGTGAGGGTGGGGCCAATATAGGGAGTGATTTTTTTTCCTCTACATTTCTCTTATCTCACAAAAGCATGCCCTGCTATAGTGTTAGAGTCTAAAGTTCAGGGGCTGAAGAAATTGGAATCTGCAAAGATTTCAGCATGACAAAATGTGGAAAATATGTTTTGCAAGTCCTGCTGCTATTACATTCACAGTGAGTATCAGGCTACATGATGTGGATCTAAGGGCAGAATTGTTCCTCAAGCATTTCAATGAGTATGCTGTTCAAAATTATGTATGGAGTTATGTTGCAACTGATTTGTAACTATGAATAGACATTCATCCGAAACAGCAATTTAACTTAAGCAACATGTTTGAAACATCTGTAGTTCATTGTGCTGTGCACCCACCCCAGCAAAAGTATGTCCTTGTTTCCTCAAGAGTCCATCCTTCAATTTATATGCTGGAAATGCTTCTGATTAGCAACTACATGTGTCCTGAATCTGTAAGCAATAAGATAATCACCAACCATCAATCCATTTGAAGCTGTCCACAGACAATTATCAGCAAAAGGAACACTGCTTTTTTGAAGTTATATCTGTACATGAAGCAGAATTGCTCATTCCCTAATTTCCTATTATAACCCAAAAGAAGTTAGATGTAATCTTGAATCTTGTGTGTGTGTGTGTGTGTGTGTGTGTGTGTGTGTGTGCGTGCGCGCGCGTGTGCACGCACGTGCTTTCTTTAAAAACAAACATACAAAAAATGTAAACTCGCTAATGTTCAGATTTCCCCTTTTTAGTTAGTAGATTATATCAACATGATAGAAGGAAAATAAAGATCTGTTGGTGACTGACAAATATATTCTGTGCTCAAACAGTGGATCAATATTTATGAAAATCCTAAAATATTGATGCTCATTTTTGTTGGCTCTAGTAATGAGTCCCCAGAGTGTAAAACATTGTTGGTTCTGCCTGGTCTTAAGAATGAAATTGTTTGAACAATATGGTAAACAGTTGAAGGTGTTTTCATAGTGTTTTCATAGTGCTATATACTGATACAGGGATCATATGAGGTCTTTTATTTGCTGACAGTTTATTCTAAATGAGGCTAGGTCTACACTACAGAGTTTTTGAGCAGAAGCTCACTGAGTGTCTATACCTCAAGCACATTTTTGTGCAAGTAAAACAAAAGAACAGAGGGGTTTTTCCAGTGTAGGTATTCCTCATTCTACAAGGAATAACTCGTTTTTGCGAAAGAGCTCTTTTGGAAACAGGTGTGTGTGGACCGGCAAGAGGGTTTTTTTTTTCACAAAAAGAGGGAAGAGGAAAAACACAGGTGCTCTGGTGGTCATTCTGTCCATAGCCATCACTGCTTACTTGCGAGAGAGCATCCAAGCAGTCTGGACGCTCTCTTGCACATCACCTTTTTCAATCTGTTTTTGTAGTGTGGGTGCTCTCTTGCGCAAGTAGTTTTTGCGGAAGATCTCTTCCACAAAAAGCTTCTTGTGCAAGAAAGCTGTAGTTTATAGATAGATAGATGGACGCTTCAGGAAATTGTTTCCTGAAATTAATGACAAGGATATGGAAACAAGCAATGGTCTAGCAGATGTCTTGCACTGACCAAGTATGTGGAAAACAGAGAGTAGTGAAAAGGGTTATAAAATATTATCCTCAAGAGTAAAGCTAAGACAATGAAAGCAAGGCAAGAGAAAAAGATGGAGGAAAAATGAACATGAGGACATAGGTAGGATTTTGGTTTATACCTTCTATTTTGGTGATAGAAACTTAAATAATTTAAAAATTCTGCATTTCATTCTGATCAAAGCCATGTTGAATGCCCAGGTGGCTCTGAGCTCCAGATAGAGGAAAATGTAATCCTCCAGAGCAATGCCTGACATTTTTCAAACAGCTTCAAAACAAAATAGCCAACAAAATTACTTTGGCCTTTGCAAGTTGCTATAAAACACTCTACATTGAACAGCAAGAGCCCTTTAACCTTTCCACTTGCATCTCGTGTTTCCTGATAGAAGCCTGTGTGCTCAAACACACTCATTAGCAGGCAGGACATTTGTGAATCAGAATCAGAATAAAACAGTCATGTCCGTTTATAGTATTACACCACATGGGAGTCAGATCTGAGTGTATGTGATGGATCAGAGGCATATGATCAGCCGCCTGTTTCCCAGTTCAAGTGGAAGACGCAAAGCTGAACAGTATAAGGAAACAGAAGTGCCCATTGTCCCTTACTATTTGCCTTAGTAACTGAGTACCAGGTCACCAGGATTCACAATAATTTCCCAAAACAAATCATAAATGTAGGTGGGATATCAAAGAAAAAAATCCTAATATGTCTCAATAAACCACTTACATATTAGAACCAATTGCCTTTCAGGTTCTACAAGTTTTTCCTCAGTCCCTTTAGTTACAGACTGAACAAGGCAGAGGTGAAAATAACAAAAAAGTATCCTTCAGACTGCTCCAGGTAATCTAGGGTCTTGCATCCAGCATATCCCCAGTGATACCCCCAGACAAAATCTAAATCAGTTGAGAACTAGATAAAATTTACAGAGGTCATCAGTTCTGTTTACTCTAAAATCGTCTAAAAATCATGTTCTTCTTCCAGTATCTATCCCCAGTACTTTCAGCATGGATTATTTTTGTCAGGTTGGGCTGTCTCATTGGTCTGGTTCTTGCTTACTTGCATGCTTGCTTCCAAAGAAGGCTATGTCTGCACATACTGCAATCACAGTGTGAGATTACAGGCTGAGAAGGCATATCTAAACTGGCTTTCATGTAGCTATGTTGGGTAGTGGAGAAGTCATGGCAGCGAGTGTTTCATCATAGGCTAGCTCTGCCCATTACTATCCTGAACGGGCTTTAATAGCCCTTACTGAGGCATGCGTTGCTATGGCAACACTCCAGGGTATCCAAGCTAGTTTGGGTATGTCCAGTCAAACTGCAATCACACCCTCTGCTGCAGTGTAGACATACCCTAAGTCAATGTGAGTGTTTTACACCAGCTTTTATGAGAGTTCACTAGGGCTTCCTATAAGCACCCACCCTCACTTAAGTGGTATTTTTAGCTTGCTGCTCACATTCTGAATATATGGAGGGGATATCCATGTGTGTGTGGGAGAGAGTTTATATTTCCCAACTTTGGAGTAATATTTTAAGCATCTTTTCCCTTTTGCATTTTTATTTTACAGAAGGGGATGACTAAGCCTGAGGACTTTTATAAGAGTTCTCTATAAAATGCTTCATTTAGCAAAGAGCAGAGATGCACTGGGATTTGCATGCCTGCTGTCCAAATCCATCCATTGGTAATATATGAAAAAAAGCATAACAATTTGTTGCCACTTTTCACTAGCAACTTCACCTGCTAAGTACTGATAAAAGTTTATTTGTATTCTACAGTTAATTTGGTATCTTTTTTTTTCAAGTAAAGTAATTGAAATGTTTTCAGTATACTGTGTTTGTATTACATAGGACCAGCTCACGTGTTAGAGTGCTTGGCCTTATGACAAAAGTCACAACTTCCCTCTACCTCAGAGCACATTTGGGATTCTTTTTAAAGTTCTATTTTTGATTTAATGCCAAACTAGCCTGCTGTTAATTTAGATCGAAAGTATCCCATCTGACACACTGCAGGGAACGTACAAATGCAAATAATAAAAACAGTACTTTCCAAAGTTTATCAGGAATTGACCAGTTTAATTCTTCTTAAAGACCTTGTCCCTTTCTCTTTACTAATTGTATCCAAAAATGGCCCTTCTCTACGGTCTCCATTTTCCTTTGACAGCTATAAATTCAGCCTATCCTCTTCTAACCATACCCTTGACTGTCCCCAAGTCCCTAGGTAAAAGTTCCTTTGAAGACATGATTTATCTCATTTAAGAAAGCAAAGGGGAGGGGAAAGGGATATAAAGTATTATCCTCAGGAATAAAGCTGAGACAATAAAAACAAGGAAAGATAAAAAGACGCAGGAGGAATGAACACCTAGGAATGTTACCTAAATAAACAGAATGGGATCTCACCCCTACCAATACCATGAATGATGCTATACCATAAAGCCACAAGAATTTCAATAGGTATTTTTTTAACCCGATGAGTAAACACATTGAAGATTTTCTGCAAATGTAATGACATAATGCCAGTTTCCCCCCATGAAAAGCAGTGTACATGAATGCTGATTTTAATTTTGAACATTTATTTCCTAAGGCTGTCTGTGAGGTCAAGTTTTCCATTTGGTGTACTATTTACAAACAAGGTCTATGTATCTGACCTACTTACTTTATGATTGGTTTAATTCACTATGGCAATTATAATGTTTCTATATAGTAATTTTAAGATATTTAGACAGTTGATTCCCAGAGAAAGCCAAGGGTAGCATGCATGAGGCCCTAGAACAATAAACAATTAATGATACAGGAATAATATGCAGACATATATCCAAAGAAGCTCAAAGAAATATGTTTCCTTTTAATCAGACCTTAAAAATGGAGAAATGAATTCACTGGGAACTTTAGGTTTGAGAAGCCTGGCTGGAATGATTTAGTTAGGGTTATTCCTGCTTTGAGTAGGGGTTTAGACTAGATGATCTCCGGAGATCTCTTCCAACCCTAAGTTTCTATGATTCTATGATCAGGGAATGAACCTAAGGTGACTTCATTCTCAAATGAGAAGGTGAAAAAATAAGTCCATATGCTTAAGTAGCAATTTTTAATTACATTTACATGGATAATGAAAAATATTGCTTGTAAATATTGGTTTCAATTTTTAAATTAGTTCACTTGGACAACAAGTCCACCTCCTATTTTGTTTACTTCTCGTACATTTTCCAATGAGCCCGTTTAATGGAACATGTGTTAGAGGAAAAAAGAATTTTAAGGGGAATGTCAGTATTCATGCTGGAAGTGCTTGCAAGTTAATTCAATCAGGGACCAAAGGTAATACCATGTGACTTATCTAACCAACCATAGTAAAGTGACCTGGCTGTAATTCAGAAAGCTTGAGATCAATTCATGGAGTAAAATATTATAAAAGTTACTCACTGAATAAATTTACATAATGAATAAATCAAAAGAAATTGAGAGCAGCTCATGGACATGCCATGAGGAGGAAAAGGGGCTAAGTTTGTCAAATAAATTATTCACTGTCAATTATTCACTCAGCCTTACTTTAAACATAGTTAGTTCCATATGCTGGGTATGAGACAAGTGTGACAGACTTCAAAGGAATGTTATTCACAGACCTTTCATTCTTCTTCTTGAATACATAGCTCCTTCCTCAGGTCACAGTATCACTTAACCTGTCCTTACCTTCCAGGACGCATAAAATTACAAATATTTCAATTGAATTTGTGAGAGAGAATTTGCCTACATAAATAACAATAAATAATGTGAGGTGATGGGCAAACCTCAGAAAGATTCTGTTAGAGATAGATATTCAAAATCTGCAAGGCTGTGTGTAGTTTTAAAAGCTATTTTTTTCCAAACCCCAGTTTCTCTTTGCTGAAGAAGGGTCTCCTGTGTACTTCAAAGGCAGAGATACTGCAGATTTCTCTGAGATGGTTTCTGGCTTTCAAGTTTTTGAAATGTCAGTGGGAGACACTTATATCAAAGAGAAATTGATATTTTACATTTTAAATGCCTGTATTTAATTCTACCATTTTGTTTGAGGTACTGAAGGTAATGAAGTTCGGTGAAAACTTGATAATATAAACAAATGTAAAATAGATGCAATTTTACTATTCTGTTTAGAGAGCCCAAACTTCATTGCTAATATCAATTTAAAATCAAAATGGTCGTTCCTCAGAAATGTTGTGACATCTGTCAGCTAGAGCACTCTTTTCAAATATCAAAGCTGATACACACACACAGACGGAATTTGATGTGATGTTGATTTTAATTAAATAATGCAAAGGTGAATATCGCCACCTTTGTTAGCTCATAGTTATTACTATAGAATCAGAAAAACTTTCTGTAAAATACTGATTGGAAAATAAAACCACCCAAAAGGTGCTAGCTTAGAGGGCTGAATTGCCTTCTCCCTCTCTCTCTGTCGCACACACACACACAGAGTTTTGCTACTTTTAAAATCTCATTTTCTATGTGGGGATTAGTAGTTATCCTTAATAGGAAGATAACATAGCAATTAGTTCCTTTTAAACTGTATAAGTGAGAATAAACTGATCTAAATCTGCTGATAATCACTTTAAAAGGTGATATTATCTCTATTCCCAGATCAACCTGCTGTGTATTGTAACTAGAATAGAGCAAAGAAGGAATTGTAGTTGAAGCAGTCACTATAGTACAGAAGCAAATAAGTGTGCCCTAGCACAATGAAGCTAATGTCGAAGGTCAAGGGAAGCATCATAGGGTGGCACACTCGGTCCCAGTATCTCATTGTTATTCAGTAGCTGATCAAGGAGTATCATTGGAATAGATGCCTGGTGTGTGAAAGAAGCTCTAATGAAATAAATATAAAAGATGGAAGTCACAGACCTCTGAGAAGTAGGTAAAAGATGAGGGAAAAAATGTTGTAAACAGTGAAGATTTCATCTTTCACAACATTTCTAATTTGAGCTGGACTTGTGCTACCACATTAAGTGCCAGACTTCAAATCCTCACAAGTTCAGCAGTATTTGGATCAAAGGCATTTGTCTGATTCATTATCAAGTTAAGTTTCAACTGTCTATTTAGAATCAGAATTCAGAATCTGTCTCAATCTTAAATCTTTTAGTATTTAAAATACATTACTATTGTAGGGGTTTTGATCCATCTCATAGACTTTTTCTGTCCTTGCTGTAATCTTTTGGATGGTTTAAAAATACCAAACAAATGATAATTTAAAGATTATAAGAGTGATTTACATAAATTGCTATTAAATTTCTATATAACCCTACTGGTTTTATCCATTAGTTTTAGAGGACTTGTCTATGAGGGCAAATTTAGAGCTGCATGGTATCAGAGTTTTAATTCAATTCATGCAAATTTTAATCTTCCTAACTATATTTTTCTCATCATAAAATGCAAGCTAGAATAATCAGTTGCATAGCCACAGCAAAGCATATCAATGTAATGATATATAATCTAAAATCTGCCAGGGAGAGTCCCCATTTTCTACTATATAGTATATTATATATAATTTCAATATTTTAAATTAATTCACTAATCATTACATGTAAGTATAAACCAATGGTTTCAAAGCAGACAAAGAAATGCCTTAGTAAGGCATTCCATTACCATTCCATTGTTGTGCTGCAGTCAAGTTATGAAGTGTGTCAGCCATCTAAAGCTTTAAAAGGTATTGTTAAAATTCAAAGAATTAAATCATTTTATATCTAATGCCTCTTTGAAATGTCTCAGTTCCATTTTTTTCTTTTCTTTTATTTTCTTTTCTTTGTGGAGAGAAAAGATTTAATTTGTAGAGGGTGGTCATTAGAGATCATCTTTCAGTGAACAGGTCTTAATTCTGCCTAATGTGTGCCTACTGCGCTGTATTGTATTGCATTATGTATCTTGAATTTCTTCCAGTGTGTGTGTGTGTGTGTGTGTGTGTGTGTGTGTGTATATATATATATATATATATATATATTGGTACAACATTCCATAAGTGGGACTATCCCTCTTGAGCCATAATATGCTAAAACACTAACATGCTCAAGCTGTACAGATCTGAATGTGTCTCAGCTACATTTACAAGTCTAATGGAGTATCCCCCAAGATATCATAAAATAGATTTAAAATCAGAGTAAATCAGGTATGGAAAATGACTATCTTCTATTTTTCCATGAATGAGAAAGTACAGAGTTAGGTGAATAAGTTTAGTTCTAGTTTGTAATTAATTAATTTTTTTATGCGCCCACCTCCTTTTGTGGGTGGTTTATGAAAATGTTCTGGTAATGGAATTTTAGGGGTATAAATGGTCCCAGTAACCAAATTGTAAATTAATGTATTCAAGAATTCATGCTGAAAGTGCTCATAGGTTCACATAGGAAACAGAACTAATACTATAGGATTTACATAACTAATCACAACTAAGAAAATAGTTCAAATATTGTGCATTCTCATCACCAGTCCATAAAGAATAAAATCCAGAGGGATATTCTCCTGTTGAATTTAAATAGTAAATACATTTTAGAAAATTCTCTCTTATGTAAGCAGAAATAATGTCTATGGTCTTATCTATATGAAATATCTAAAATAATAATTCACACCTTTTGTTATTTTAGTGTAAATCTGCAGAATAAGAGTGCTGTATATTAAGATAATTAAGTGAAAAGTATCTACACATTATGTACATAAGACACATATTAATTGCCACAGCATTATTAAATTATTTCAGCTCTAGACAAAGGACAACAATGTTCTAAGTTTCACTGAAGAATATGGCTAAGGTAGGTTAGGGGAGCACCAACCTTTCCAGTCTAGGGTATGTCCTCAATGCAGAATAACTCAGATTATCAACATTTGAGTTATTCTTTGCACGCTAATCTAGCTGAAGTGAGAGACACTGCACAGCAAAATTATACTTGATTTTTTTTTGTCAGTTTGCCGGAGTTCTAGTTTGATTTTGAAGCTGAAATCTAACAACTAGATTTACCAATTGGATAAGTGTTATAGCCAATATATAATAGAATCCAATAGGACAATTCTTTTACTGAATCCTCGGAGTGTTAGTTTATTCATTTTAATTCTGAATTCTTTTCATGTCAATTTTTAACTTGAATTTTATTTATCAGACCAGGGCACATACTTATACTTAACCAACCAACAATGTATTAATTCACCCAAAATCACAATGATATATAATCAACAGCTACTCAACTGAACATATAACCAATGTTCTAGATGTGTACAATATATGCAATGCAAGTCTTTTAAGCAATTGTCACAGACAAGAGTTGAGGCTTAGCAGTTGTCAAGGAACAATACAAATTACCAAGACTTCTTATTACATTTACTTCTGAATATCTATTAACAATTCTTCATTACCTAATATATTTATTACATGTTCAAAGATGCACTTATCTTTAGGGCACTTTGATGAGTATGGTTAATACAGCTTGAAATGATTGGTCCAAAAGGCATACATTTAGAATATTAAAAGCAATTGCTTAAAGTAATTGTTTTCAGGGTCTCTTAGGCTAATTTGCTTGGACTTAAAAAGGAGTTAACATATAAAATATTGCTACTTGAGGGCTCACTAGAGAGCATAGATTTAGCAAGATAATCTACATATTAAAGAAAATGAAGGGAAAATACAATCTCTGAAATGAAATTTCCGTACTTCTTATTCTCTTAACTCTAGGATGTGGAGGAGTCCTTTCCATAAGGCTGGGCCAAACATTGGTTGCAATAAGTATTCTGTAGCTTCTTGTTGGGTTCAGTCAATTCTACTGAAAATATGGTAATCTAAGTTTTATGTACACCCTACTTTCAGGACTAGTTGGAAGGGTGGCACCCTGTGAGATTTTATTGGACATATGTCAAATGAGTGCTCATATTTCAACTCTCCTAACTTTTGCATTGGTTCTATCTGTATCTAGTAGACAGAGTTAGTGTATTACGGATTTCTTCAGTCTTCTTAACTGAGGTGCTCTTTGGAAGTTTAATTCATTTCAAGGATTGTATTTTATTATTAGCCCTTACTATGAGTTGAGTTCCTCCTTTTGAGCAATTTCACTTACTATTCCAAACTTTATACCCTGGTATATGTCTTTAAATATTTCTTCTTCCTTATGACAGACAATTCTTATTACTCCTAGAGTATGTCTAGACTATACCCCTCTGCTGGCAGAGGGATGCAGATTAGGCTGGGCTAAATTGCTAATGAAGGGGGGATTTAAATACCCTGCGCTTCATTAGCATAAACATGGCTGCCACTTTTTTCCAGCATGGAGCTTTGTCGGAGAAAATCACCAGTCTAAAGGCTGATCTATCGCTAAAGAAAGCCTTTTCCGATAGATCCCTTATGCCTCGTAAACATTTTCCCACCCATCTCCACTTGACCCATTCAATTTGCAATGAGCCCCTTTTCATAGGAAAGGAGGATCTGGCCATTGATTGTTCACTTGGCGTTCTTTATAGCTAGGTTGAAGAGATAAAGAATTGTATCCCTATGCAAGTAATAGAAGAGTCTTTCCTAAATAATTAATAATATTCTTATTCAGAGAGACAAAGTGAGTGAGGTAACTTCTTTTATTGGATGAACTTCTGTTGGTCAAAGACAATTTTTCAAACTTACACAGAACTGTTCTTCAGGTCTGAGAAATGTATTCACAGTATCACTGCTAAATACAAAGTGCAACAGATGATTTAGCATAAATAGTTTACACACATACAAACACACACACACACACCACACACATATTGGGGAGGGAGGTTAGTGGGTTGTAGATTAAAGCCGTAAAGCTAGTGACCCTATTCAATCTACAATCTTTAGTGTCTAGCAAACTTTATGATTTAAACTCTCAGGCTCGTCTCTTTAATGTGTTGTGCGGGTTATTTAAATATGAGGAATGGGAGCAATTTCACAGATAATGGAAGGGTCTAATAAATCAATAACCCCACAACACAGCTTTTAAGGTCCATGAGTTCTATACATTCCTATTGTATCATGCCACGTAACTCATCCAGTAACAACTCTGAATAAAAGGAGATAATTATGCTCTGAGATGAATTCAAATAGAAAAATGATAAAAGCTAAAAATACCTTATTACCTATGAATGAACACTTTTCACAAAGTGACTACCCTAGAGCTGATTATATAAGGGATACTTGAATTCTAGCCTATACCCTTTCTGTTACCTCCAAGTTGTTTCAACCCAAAGCTCTCAGTAACTACTCTGTGCAAGATGGTGTCAGGAAATAAATCAAGGGAAACGCGTCTGTCCAATTGATAGATGGCTGGCACAAACAAGACAATACAGGCGTGCTTTCACTTAAAGCTAAACTTTACTTAGTCTCAAACACTTACACATGTCCACAAGAGGTTAGTAAAATATCCCAGCCCTCAATAATTACCAAAGTTGGCTGTGGCTCTTGAGTGACACAGCAGTAATCTTCCAATGGCCAATCTTCTGTCTGCTGGTGGGGATCATAGGTTGTGTCCAGAAGGAGATTCCCTGAAGAGTCCCTCCTGAAGAATCCAAGTACCTCAAACTTTTCTTCCCTATTTATTCATTAGTATTATAATAACACATCACCCAACCACCTTCACCTGGATCCCCTGTAGAGTCTCATTGCTCCTGCACCTGGAACCCTCCAGGCATAAGATCACTGAGCCACCCATACCCAGATTGCTCCACAAAGAAACCTCTTGCCTCACAGCTGAGTCCGCACACACTAAGTACCTCCACACTTGGACCCTGCTAGCCTGTGCTTCCCACTGCCATCCTGGAGCCATATTTGTTTACTGATAAATAAAAGGTACAGAATTTTGCAGAATTTCAAATTATTGTGCACATAATTTTTTTGGCACCGAATTCTCTCCGGAGTAAAAGCACTATTATAAAGCCAAACTTTCTCACCTCATAGATATGTTTTTTGGGGTTTGGTTTTTTCAATTAAGGTCAACATACCCCAGAATTTAAGGTTTTTATATTTAAGGCAGTTATTTAGTAAAGGAATGTAAATGCTTTGATATTTTCAGAATGTATTTAAAGCCAAAAAAAGATAAACTTTTAAAAAATAGCTGAGATTGCTTAATGGGGCTCTGAAAAGCAAGGAACTGTCCAACTAAGGTGTCTAGGAGTCTGGTGTAGCAGGTTCAGTCTCCTAGCAACACACTGGGCTTACGTGATCCTAACAGGAGCTGCCTGATTGACTGAACTTTGTGATCAGTGTAGGGGCAGAGCTCAATTATGACTTGAGCCCAGTGACAGCAGGAGTTACCTGGCTGCTTAATGCATTGCACATCACATTTGTACATAAACCACCTCTTGTGTCTGCTTCTGTTCCCATCCAGTCCCTGTCTCTGCCTAATCTGCTGTTGTGCCCACTGTAGTTCCTGCTTTTTTCAATCCTTGATGCCCTTGACTGTGGCCCTGGGGTCCGCTTCCTGACCATGTCTCTGGCTCATCCATTGGCTTTGGCATTTGGATTCTGATCTCTTTACTTCCCAAACGCATTTCCATTGTACCCATTAATTCTTAGTTTAGGTTTCTGATTCCTGGCTCTGATCCACAAGTCTGCTCTCAGTCATGTCCCATGAGTGTTCCATAACCTTTAATCATGACTCTGGCTCCATTGTGCTTTAACCTCCAGACTTGTCACCTCCATAGATCCATCAATCAGGCCTGACCACACATGTCCCTTTCATGATCCTCACATGAGGCATTCTCCTTTAGCATGTCTTCACCTCCACACACCACATGCACCCCCAAAACATTTACAGCATGTACAATAACACAATACTCATAGTGCATTTCTTAGCATCATCCTGCAACTTTATTTCTATCTTCAGGAATTTTAACGGGCAAGTCTGTTAGATATCCCTGCATTCATGAGTAGCATGTTGTTTGACATGTCGGTTTCCCACAGGGATGTCTGAGATCAGAGTTAAAGGTCTACACAGCAGGCTCTTTTTGCCTGGCAACTTAGGACCAATCTACTCTTGAAATGCTACAACGGCACAGTTGCACTGTTACATTGCTTCAGGGGATCTCCCACGGGTGTAAGCTACCCCTGAGAGGCAGTAGCTAGGTTAACTGAAAAATTCTTCCATCAACCTAGTGCTGTCTATGCTGGGGGTTATGTTGGCTTAACATGTGGCTGGGGGATGGATTTTTCATGACCCTGAACTGTTGTAGTTAGGCCAACTTCATTTTCAGTTTAAACAGGTTCTTAACTGGAGTTTTGCCAGAGGTTACAGTAGGAGCTGCAGCAGACTCCAGAGTAGTTGCTGAAAACTCCTTTAAGTTAAAGGTTAATACCGTGTTACACTATATCTAGCAGTAGGATATGCACCCAGTATTTTTGCCTTTTATATACTGTGATAGAGTTAAAATTTAATAGGAGATAGAACTACTTGACAAGAGAACTTAATTTTCACAATCTTCTAAAGTTCTAGATTTTATTAGAACAGTAATAAAAAGTTCTGTATTTTTAAGTATAGAATCATATTTAGCAATTGACTACAAAATGAGCTTTTATGTCAGCTTTTTGAAAGAGAAAGTTGCTTTGTGATCGCTAATTTTTATAATTTAAACCATTAAATGCTAGCATTCTATTGCCAGCAGCTGAGTCAGAAGTGGATCATAATCAACAAGGAGGTGAGGAGATCCTTGTCAACCCCACCAGGTAAGAAGGAGCATTAGTAAAAAATAAATAGATAGTTAAGAGGAACTAAAAATCAATATGATGTTAAACAAATAGCCTGTGCAATGGTGCTAAGCTAAAAAAGTCTGGGCAATTTTTTTGTCTGAGTAAATATTTACCCAACTGCAATCTAAATGAGTTGCAACTTACGGACAGTGTTCTGAGAGAAGCCTATAAACGTAGAATTGCAATACTCCAATTTGGACAGCAAAATACCTGGATCACAGTGGTGCTGCTTTGTGAGAATTTTTGTTACTTAAAAATGTAAGTTTTATAGTGAAGTCTCACAAATCAAGTCTTGTTTGGTCAACCAAACAAACTTTTCATCAGAAAATAGGGTTTAATTGAAAATTATTTTTTTCACAAAACACTTTATGATTTCAACATGAAAAGAAATGAGAAATTTTCAGGGAAAAATAAAGTAAAAATATTTATTTAGAAAAGAAATACTTTCAATTCTCAAATTTCTTTTTTCTTGTTAGTTTTAAGTGAAAGTCACACAAAGTTTTGACTTATTCTTGCAAGGTGTGAGAAATGCACTTTAATACTTTGTTACTGCTTTTATCAACTGCCAAATTAAAAAAAAAACAAACTGTAAGAAATCGGGGGAAATCAGTTTCCCACAATTTCCTATTTTTTCACATTTCCTACAGGAAAACCATTATTTTTGAATGCAAAAAACAAAAACAACATCCCCCTCCCCACCCAAAGAGTTTTCTATAATATTCCTGTGGGAAATTTCCCATTTTCTAGACAGCAAAAAGTGTAACTGACATGAGAATCTGAAAACTTAATATGGGTTCTCTCTTATTAAATAAATAAATATTGTATGGAAACCTTAAGCTATATCCAGTGACTTTCATTCCTCTCTCCACCAGCAACCTCCATTGATCCTTAAGCAGATGCTAACTATTAACAATGGCTTGGTTTGTATCTATGTTTGTTTGATTGGAGGGTACTCCATTCCGCTACAACATACTCCTAATGGTATGTAAGATAAGAGTGTTGCATTTGTCCTGGATATCTAGGATTCTCTATATAGGGGGTTCAGCATAAGGAGAAAACTCTTGAAATTGGGGCTTGGACTAGCCTCTTCTCACAGTACTATCCCCTGATCAGCTGCTTCCATTCTGAACATTCCTAAAGCCATTCAAACATGCAGGAATGTTCTGTAGAGCCTTAGACCTTTCCCATTGGTTTCTTTTGGGCTCAACGTGATCTCTTCACTCATAACTCATGTATTTACCATGTATTTTCAGGAGAAATGTTCAAGATGAGAAGTGGTACTAACAATGCTGGAAAGTTTACAGGAATAGGAGGGACCTTGAACATATATAATAACTAGAATGAATATTTTTTTCTTATATTAACCAGAAAAGGACATTACTGTTCTCTTTTTTATTCTTTCTCCTTGATATTGCTATGTAGTTTAGTTGCACTATTAATTCACTGCCAAGAATGCATTAACTTTCATTGTCTTTTCCCTGTTTGCTAACTGTCAATTAAGAAATTATGGAATTTGTTATTTATTTGAAGAGTTTTGTTAATGTTTCTAACAATAGTTCTTTAAAACGACAACAAGAATTCCAAGTATTCATAGACATGGCTTGTTTACAGTACATAAGGTATTTGGTATTGATTATATTCTTTGACTGGAATAATTATGTAGTCAACACCATGCAAACTTAATTTTACAAATTAATATACAATTAGCCAACTATTCAACAAGAGTTGTTTACAAAAGTCATCTGAGAAGGCAATGGAAATAATATCATAAGGCTAATTTAGCTAGGGAAACACAGTGGAAGTTATGAATAGTAAACTGAAAATATAAAAATCAAATATGCAAGACAGCATTGGTATTTGGTGAGTATTCAAGCATTATTGTTCAAAATTCACTTTTATAAATGTTAGTGCCAGTAAAGCTCAGATCTTCAAATGTTCATGGCAAGGAAACAAGAAAAAAAATCACATTTATAATAATAATTGCATTTGAATATATTATAAATGTTTTTTTCATAAGATTTGTGCTGTCTTCCAGTGTACATCTTCCAGGCAAATCAAGATTAGATAAGTCGATTAATATAATGCATGTTGAATATAAAACACACAAGAAGCTTATATTTGCTAGCCCACCTTCTATATTTGTAAACCAGAAAGATTATACTATCCAAACTCAATTTAACTGCATTGAGAAATATGGTAACATATCAGGGTACAAAATAAAGAAGCAAAAGTCACAAATACAACTTACATTGTGTATCTTTTTTCAATTCCTTTTTACTAAATGGATTTTCAAACAATCGTCCCAAAGACTGTAGTACTTGGCACTCCCAAATGGCTATGCAATTAAAAGATCTCATTGCATTTACCCTATAGCCATAACAGACACATTACACTACATATGAGTAGAGATGGGCTCAGAGTTAAGCACTAGGACAGAGGTGCACTTAATGTTCAGCGATGTTTCAACTTAGTGTTTTAGTTCTGTAATTGTGACTGTCAGGTTCTAATTTACTACATGGAGGGGTTGTTTAGCTGACTTCTCCTGGAAACAGACCCACTGGATCTCATTGATAGTAACCAAGTCAGAAAAGGCAAGGGAAAGTTAAGAATTAAGAATTAACCACCATCCCAAAAAGAAATATGCTTTATGTATATTTGTTACTTAAGACATGAAAAATGCAAAGATGGGACAGAGGAGGTTTTAGACTAGGGCTACTCAACTTTGGAAGACCCAGAGGCCACAATGATACTCACAGAACATGCTGAGGGCTACAACTTAAGTTTGGTTGCATAGACATCCAAATATATATGCAAATATATGCAAATATCTTCTTTCACACTGACAGGTACAAATACAAAGATTAAGACTACACAACATGCAGGCCCCATATTAGTCAGTTCTGCTGATATTAATAAATTGCAATATTTACCCAATTTCCACCCGATTTGTACTTTTAATGAGCAATGACAGTCCAGGAATTTAACTATTAAAACACACATAAACAGAAGACCTTTATATTGACTTGCTGTTGTGAACTGTGTTCCCAGGGAAGGCCATGTTCAAAGGATCCTGCCCATGGACTGCGTGTTGAACCCTGCATCAACCCCATCTGCACTGTGGGCTGCAAACAAACAGGCTGTGGGCCACGTTGAGTAGTCCTGCTTTAGACAATAACCCATGATATGCTTGTGTGTGGGAAGTAGGATGAGGCTCAGAGGAGGCATTACCTTCTCGTAGACCAACTCTTGAGATAAACTTGAATTGTGAAACTCTGATCTGGATATGAATGTTCTCAAAATATTAAGAAGTGGTGTAATTTAGGTCCATCTCTCAATATGACATTCTTGATATTATGCTCCTTTAAACAAAGATTTCAGAGCCAGACTGGGGTAGCAGGCGCCACACTACTCATAAGCCAGTTTCTCCATGGGCACAGCCCAGGATGGGGGAACCTTACAAGACACCCACCTGCTTATTGTTGGAGCCAACCTAAGATGGGGTAAAGGAGCCAGAGGTTGCACACTGACTTCTCTACAGGACTGGCCTGGGGCAGCAGGGGTCATTCTGCTGGCCAGCAGCTGGTCTGTGGGACTGGGCACTTGCTGCCCCCACTGCAGTCATTCATCAGTATAATTTCTCCCTGTGCTTGCTGCTGTTCATTTGTCAATATAACTGTCTCTGCTATCACACTCCTCCCTTTCTGTTTGATAGTCTCAGATGAGTAGCTGCGTTTACCTGTAACTTTAAAGTCAACAAGTAGCCTTGTGGCACCTTAGATGCTATCTATCCATCCATCCATCCATCCATCCATCCATCCAAGCAAAACTCACTTATTTATCTGATGTTGAGCTGGGGAGAAACAGAAACCAAATATTTTATCACCAGGGGAGCAAAAAAATATGTCCAATGTGAAACCAGTACTAATGAGGTTAAGTGAGCTGGAAGTGTCCTACACTTAGCTTTTGATGTAAAAATGAAGTGTTAAAGGCTTTAGAATGCAATATCTAGTTAATGTCTCTGTTTCCCATCCTAAGGAAATAGTATCAGATTTGCAGATGAATACCAATTCTACACTCTGTCTCTGTAGTTGGCTGGTGAAATTCCTTTGTAGAAGAATAGCTATTTTTAAATCCATGACTGAGTGCCCAGGCAGGTTAAAATGTCCCCTACAGGTTTATGTGTGTTACATATCTGATGTCTGATTTGTGTCCATTTATCTTTTGTCTCAGAGACTGTGCCATTTGGTTTATATACATGGCAAAGGGGCATTGGTGGCACTTGATGGCATATATTATATGAAGGATGTGCAATTATATGACTCCCTGATGTTGCAGTTTATATGGTTATGTCCTGTGATGATGTCATTTGTATAGATGGACAGAGCTGGCAATGGGGTTTGTTGCAGGGATAGGTTCCTCTGTGTGTATATTGAGGTGTTATGTGTGGTGGCTGGAAATTATTTGCTTCAGGTTAGGGTGTTGTCTGTAGGCAAAAACTGACCCGTCTACAAAGACTTGTGAGAATAAGGAATAATTTTCCAGGCTATGTTATAGATTGTCAATGATGCACTGGAGGGGTTTGAGCTGGGAGCAGTAGGTGATGACCAGTGGTCTATTATTTTCCTTGTTGGGCCTCTCTTGAAGAAATAGATTCCTAGGTACTTGTCTTACTGTCAGTCTGTTTCTTCCCTCCCCCAGTGGCTATGAGCAGCTATGTCATTAACAGTTTGCTTTACATAAGTTGAATTCATGGTCTGATACTTTGGTTATAAGTGCATTAGCAAGCAAAAAGATTAATCAATCAATCGATAGTCATATGGAAAAATCATCTTCAAAGAGGTCTTTTAGTTACATGGGAAAAACTAGCAGGAAGTAAAATTCAGCATTATCACACAGCATTACTTTTTATTAGAACAACAATGCTTTCCAAGCAATATGTGAGTTTAATTTAGCATAACCAGTAGCCAGATTTTTTAAATAAAAACATAAAATTTAGAGCTAAGTGTTGCTGATAAAAGAAGGAGCTACGCATTATGCAGTGATCTTGTTCTACCAGACATCCCTTTGAACATTTTTCTAGTATTTTTTATGCTGAGACAAAATATGCTCAGCATAAAACTGATTTCAGCAAAGATAAGTTTTCTGATTTCAATCAATGAGACTGTCTGTGGAGTAAGATACTAAGCATGAATAAATATAGCAGAATCTGAGATATTCAGCACTGTCAGTTTGCATTGACCGATGCTATTTAAGGATGGTTAGTACTTTGCAGGATATGTTTAGAACATTGCAGGACTGAATTCCTATAGCACGTCATTGACAATCTATAACCAATCCTGGAAATTGTTCTCTCCCTCTCACAGACCTTGGGAAACAAGCTAGTCCGCATCTAGGGGATGTCTACACTACAGAGTTTTTTCTTTTTCAGAAAAATGGACGTTTTTATGAAAAAAACTTCAATTACGTCCACACTGCAATCACATTTTTTCAAAAGAAAATTGAAAGAATGGAGGGATTTTTCCGACATTGGTAAACTTCTTTCTACGAGGAAGAAGCCTTGTTCTGAAAGAGCTCTTTTGGAAAAATGTTTGTGTGGACGGGGAAGTGAGAGTTCTTTCACAATAAGAGGAAAGAGGAAAAAGCACAGGTGCCCCGATGACCATTCCGCCCATAGTAATCACAGCTTACATGGGAGATAGCGTCCATTCAGTGTGATCACTATCTGTCAAAAAAGCAGATTGCTTTTTCATTGCGCTTTTGCAGTGTGGATGCTCTGTTTCAGAAATTTTTTCAGAAGTTCTCTTCTCTAAAAGTTCTTCCATAAGAAGCCTGAAGTCTAGACATATCTTACAGATAGACCCGCCAACCTTAAGCAAATACCAGCAGCCACACAACCAACCACAAAAACACTTACCCAGGAACCTATCCCTGCCAGAAACCCCACTGCCAACTCTGTCATGTATCTAAGTTTGCGGATGATACCAAGCTGGTTGGGGACTAATCTGGAGGATAGGGTCATAATTCAAAATGACCTGGACAAATTGGAGAAATGGCCTGAGGTAAACAGAATGAAGTTTAATAAAGACAAATGCAAAGTGCTCCACTTAGGAAGGAGTGATCAGTTTCATACATACAGAATGGGAAGCGACTGTCAAGGAAGGAGTACGGCAGAAAGGGATCTAGGGGTTATAGTGGGCCACAAACTGAATATGAGTTAGCAGTATGATCTGTTGCAAAAAAAGCAAACATGATTCTGGGATGCATTAAGAGGTGTGTTGTGAGCAAGACACAAGAAGTCATACTTCCGCTCTACTCTGAACTTGTTAGGCCTCAGTTCAAGTATTGTGTTCAGTTCTGGGCACCACATTTCAAGAAGGATGTGGAGAAATTGGAGAGGGTCCAGAGAAGAGCAACAAGAATGATTAAAGATCTAGAGAACATGACCTATGAAGGAAGGCTGAAAGAATTAAGTTTGTTTAGTTCAGAAAAGAGAAGATTGAGGGGGGACATGATAGCAGTTTTCAGGTATCTAAAAAGGTGTCATAAGGAGAAGGGAGAAAACTTGTTAATCTTGGCTTCTGAGGATAGAACAAGAAGCAATGGGCTTAAACTACAGCAAGGGAGATTTAGGTTGGAAATTAGGAAAAAGTTCCTAACTGTCAGGGTAATCAAACACTGGAATAAATTGCCCAGGGAGGTAGTGGAATCCCCATCTCTGGAGATATATAAGAGTAGGTTAGATAAATGTCTATCAGGAATGGTTTAGACAGTATTTGGTCCTGCCATGAGGGCAGGGGACTGGACTCGATGACCTCTTGAGGTCCCTTCCAGTCCTATTCTTCTATGATTCTATCTATATAAGCGACACCATCACAGGACCTAAACATATAAGCCATGCTATCAGCAACTCAGCTACCTACGCATCCAGTAACACAATATATATCATCAAGTGCCAGCAATGCCTCTCTACTGTGTATATTGGACAAACTGGACAGTTTCCATGCCAAAGGATAAATGGATACAAATCAGATATCAGAAATGGTAACACATATAAACCTGTAGGTGAACACTTAAATGTTCCTTGACATTTATTAATGGATTTGGAAGTAGTCAATCTTCTACAAAAGATTTTCAAAACCTGATTACAAAAGGAGACAGATGAACTAGAATTCATTTGCAAATTCAACACTATTTACTTAGGATTGAATAAGCATCTCAACTAGTAAGGCACTGTAACGGCAATTTCCCCACTCCATATATTCACATTCCCACACCAAATGTTGTGAATGACCCACTTCCACCCAGATTTGATTAGTTTCATTAACACAAGCAACTTCTTCCTTATATATACCCTTGCATATGTAACTTCCACTCCAATTCATCTGATGAAGTGGGTTTTTCCCATGAAAGCTTATGCCCTAATAAATCTGATGGTCTCTAAGGTGCCACAGGACTCCTAATTTTTTTCAGATACAGACTAAAACAGCTATCCCTCTGGGATTGCAAAACAAAGTGGCAAAGATGAGTTTGAACCAAACTCCCAGAGATGAATGTCTGATTTTGGGATCCAGAACCAAACCTGGAGTTACAGCCTTAGCTCTAAAAATAAGATATTTACAATATTAAAAACATCAAGATTAAAGAAAAATACACTGAGATAAACATTCATCTAATATGGTTTATGTGCTCAAGTATGCTGTCATTGAAGTCAGTAGGAAAGTTTCATTTACTTCAGTGGAAATAACAGCAGACCCCATTATGTGGACTATATCAAAAGAACATAAGAAACATTATCTTTCCATGGGACAACTCTAGATTCTTGATGAAATTGCCTACAGTAATTAGTTAAGATTTTTTAAAAAATCTCCCTTAAACTATAAAATGCAATGCAAAATAAGGTAATAAATCTAGGAACAGGTTATTTTAGTTAAGTCAGTATTGATCTCTAGGAGTAAAATTGCTATACTACATGTTGGAAAATATTACATTAAAACTGTAATAAATTACAATAGTTTAATCACTTGGCAAGTGACTTGACTCCTTCTGTTTAATTTATAATATTGTTCCAGCAGTGCCTGTTTCATAAAACGTACGTATTAGTGATTCAGCTTTGATAGCTTTGATAGGGATGATATTGGAATAACATAATTTATGCAATTGTTCTTTTTAACTCCTTTTTTTCTCCTTAAGTAGATTTAATTTTTAATCTTTCACAATCTTTTAAGATATTATTTACTCATCAATTTCACCATTTCTAGTTGCTGAACTGGAAGTATAAAGTATTTCTTAACTCAATATTTCATAGAATAAACAAAAGAAAATTGTAATTTTAATATGTCTATTCTTGCCTTGGTTATAAGTCATTTGAATATACATTTACAGAATATGAGAATCCCTGAGATTACATACTTGCTTTAAGTTTGTTTTATTGCACTGTATTCTTTATTTTGAATTAAGTTTGTATTGATTTTTTCATATAAAGGTAACAAAAAATAAAATGTGAATTGTACATGAGCTGAAACATTTCACATTACTCAAAGGGAAATGGAAATTATATTTGTCTAGTATACATTTCCCCCCCCCCCCCCCCTTCAGACTGTAGTTATGACTCCTACCACAGCAATAAAGCTGAACTTTCCCATAGCATAAATATTCAATCATGGCCTAGTCGCCATCTATATATGATAGAAAAAAAGAAAACGTATGACGTACATATATAACTCCATTCAGTTTTAATTAAGAAATTCCAGAATAACCTGAGCAATATAAAAGAGAGCAAAGCAATAACAGACAACACAAAGCTAGACCAAATAAAGTAAGGCCACACCAGTATCTGTGAAAGATACAAAATAGCTGAAGAGGATTAAAACATGCCACTCTTATGGGGAGGTATTTCCGATTAACAAAAACTGATATTGTTTATATGATTTGTGAGTAATGTAAAAATCACACCTATCTGTGGTTGAAATTTTTTATTGAAAATGTATTTGAGAGTTCCTGTTTTTTTCCTATATGGAATTTCAAACCATCCCACCAAAATAAATAAATAAATAAATAAACAGATAAATACATAAACATTAATCAGTTCAAAATGCAAAAAGTCATTTCCTTAAAATTTTAAGAAAAAATGTATAAGGGGATAAATCCTGGACTCCCCCTCTCTCCCTTATTAGCCCTTTTTTCCCTATAGGAAAAGGTGGGGAAAGGTGGTGGCAGGTAAAAGAGAAAAGGATCATGGGCTATCATACATTTTTGTATAAATCAATTCAAGAACTAGATAGAGAAAAGACATAATGTCTAATGGCTCTGTGAACCATCATCTATAGACTGGTTTCCAAAAGTGCTGAACACTCGGCTGTTCCCATTACTCTCTAGAAGAAATTACCGTATTTTCCAGCGTATAAGGCGACTGGGCGTATAAGACGACCCCCTAATTTTTTAGTTAAAAGATAGGGTTTCATCTTATACCCCAGCGCCCCCTCCGCCTCCTTTGCTCCCGGTGCCTCTGGTCTGCTGGGGACCATCTCCAGCAGACCAGGGACACCGGGAGCAAAGCTTCTGAGGACGCCCCGGCAGCGGGACAGCCCCGGCGCGCTGGGGCTGCCCCGCCACTGGAGCCCCTCAGCGGCTTTGCAAAGCCTCGGGGGAAGCCGGTGGCGGGGCATCCCAGGCGCGCCTGGGCTGCCCCCCCGCCGGAGCCCCTCCGCAGCTTTGCAAAGCTTCGGGGGCGCGCCTGGGATGTCCCGCCACCGGCTTCCCCCGAGGCTTTGCAAAGCCGCGGAGGGGCTCAGGCGGCAGGGCAGCCCAGGCGCGCCTGGTATGCCCCGCCGCCTGTATAACCGGCGTATAAGATGACCCCCGATTTTTGGGGGATGTTTTTTAACATCAAAAGTTGTCTTGTACGCCGGTATGTAGGTGTCTAACACTTTTTTTTGTAGTCTAACTATATTTTTGTAAAATTAGGTCCTAGTCTCAAACCCAGCAAAGTATTTAGGCACTTAAGGGAATTAGGGGCTTACATACTTTTGAAGAACTGAGCCTGCATACATCTCTGTACTGAAACTACCCCAGCAATATTTTTCATTTAAACCAGATGAATGTACCGCAAATGGTAATGATCCTTCCACTGCTGTAGCCATTAATAAAATAAAAGCCAGGAAGAAAACATACTCCATAATTACATCACAAGAGTTAGGCAGTCATGTTGATTTGAGTAATAAAATGATGAAGTACCAAGAAGAAAGCTTCTGTTGTGCTTAGCCTAATGGGGGAAAAGCTCATGTTTCACCATAGGTCTTTTTTTTTTTAAACTTTACTCATGTTATATTACAATGGCTCGTGTGTGAAACCGGACATAAATAAGGGTCACAGAACAACACTCATTTGTGATATAAGAAAAAACAGATATATTACAAACCTACTTAATTCTAGAGGTGTATTATACATACATAGTTCCATCAAATTCAATAGTTCTATTCTTGTGTGTAAATTACTGGACCCAAAGTGTGTATGCACAGCTAGAAAATGGTGATGCCAACCAGAGTGACTGTCTTGAATATATTCTAGGGAGGGCTCAATGCCCAAACTGTAAGCTCTTTATTGTTGGTATTATGTGTGTATTCTTTTGCAAAATGCTGTGAATATTTATCATGCAGTATGCAAATATTAACACATATTAAATACATGTATTAATAATATTACATTAATAATTTATACTGTTAAAATTGAATACCATAAGTGGAGGAACTTTCCACCGATAACTTCTCCAGTTCAAGAAAACTTTCTGTAATCCATACCAGCTAGGGGAGAGGTCTGCTGTTAGATCCATTCCTCAGCTATCTCTGTCCCCCAGAAACACACACACAGGGTGCATCTAACAGAAGAGCTTTTTTCAGAAAAACTTCACTTATGTCCACACTGCTATTGCGTTCTTTCGAAAGAAAATTGAAAGAATGCAGGGGGGTTTCCAATATTGGTAAACCTCATTCTATGAGGAAGAACGCCTTTTCTGAAAGAGCTCTTTTGGAAAAAGGCATGTGTGGATGCAGAAGAGGGAGTTTTTTCAAAAGAAGAGGCCTCCAGAAAAAAGCATGGGTGCCTTGGTGGCCACTCCATACATAGTAATCACAGGTCACATGCAATATAGCATCCATTCAGTGTGGACATTCTCTTTCGAAAAAGCAGATCAGAAGATCTCTTCTGAAAAAGCTTCTTTCGAAAGAAACTTGCAGTCTAGATGTACCCACAGTGGTAACATAGTTACAGAACTGATGCTGATGACCACTGTTACTACCCTACCTCATGCAAGGGTTAAGAGTGTTGGGGGAAAAGAGGTGGCCCCTTGCTGTATGAGACATTAGCAGCTCCAAAACCTTTCTTTCCTCCTTTAGTGGCTGCTCTCCCTCAATCCTACTTCTGATTCTGGCTTATTAGTGATCCGGACCCGCTATTGACTGATTACCTGCAGTGAGCAGCTGCCAAATTGTAACTAAATGAATTGTACAAACTGGGTTCCTGAGTTGCTGAGGGAAAGCTGAAACAACCCACCCTGCCAAAGCCAATCTCATGGTAACTGTGGAATTTCTTCTCAGCTCCATAAACTGAGGCGCATGGTTCCCTGAGCAAGACCAGTTATACTCCAATCCCAAAATGAAGTAGTGCAGAAGGCAGAGAAAGAGAGAGAGAGAGAGGCAGGATATGTGCTGATGTTTCTTGGCACAGAATGGCTCAAGGCAGGAGAAAGGGACTTTAAGTCTCTCCCTTGTGTGTTCAGAGCCCAATGGGCTTTTGCTTCACCCATCAATTCAATTAATCGGGCAGGAACTCTGCTTTTTTTGGTTACCTTCCTCTCCCTTAAACTTACGAGGAAGCTGAGCTCTCATGAAGTGGGGGAAGGGAAAGAAAGCAATCCGTAAAGGATTCCATATGGCCTTCTTTCTTTTGCTGACCCAGATAAAATCTTTCCGCTTCTGAAACTGTGGTGGTGGGAGCATTGTCAAATAGAATTCAGAGAAACAGATTAGGATTGGGAGAGACCTCAGGATGTCATCCAGTCCATCCTCTTGCTCAACAGGACCAACATCAGCTAAATCATTCCAGTCAGAGCTTTACCAAGCCCGGCCTTAAAAACTTTTAAAACCCCTGGCCTTTAAGGATGGAGATTCCACCACCGCACTAGATAACACATTCTTTAGAACCCTACTTCAGGTAGTTAAAGGCTGCTATCAAATCTCCCCTCGCTTTTCTCTTCTGTAGACCAAATAAAGCCCAAATCCCTCAGCCTCTACTCATAAGTTATGTGCCAATCCCCTAATCATTTTTTTTGCCCTCTGCTGGACTTTCTCCAATGTGTCCACATACTTTCTGCAATGGGGAACCTAGAATTGGACAGAATATTCCACATGTGGCCTCACCAGTGCCGAAGGGAAATAATCACTTCCCTAGATCTGCTGGCAATGCCCCTAGTAATGCACCCCAGTATGCCATTAGTCGTCTTCACTTCAAGGGCACACTATTGACTCATATCTAGCTTTTCATTCACTGTAATGCCCAGGTCCTCTTCTGGCAAGTTACTGCTTATTTACTGTAGCAGTGCTTGGGATTCTTCTGTCCCAGGTGCAGGACTCTGCACTTCTCCTTGCTGAATCACATCAGATTTCTTTTGGCCCAGTTCTCCAATTTGACTAGGTTACTCCAGACCCTATTGCTACCTTCCAATGTGTGTATCTCTCCCCCTAGCTTAGTGCCATCCATGAACTTGTTAAAGGTGCAATATAGATGTTGAAAAAAACCAGGCCCAGAACTGACATTTGAGGCATTCCACTTGATACTGATCACCAACCAGACATCTAGCTGTTGATCACTACCCATTGAGCCCGACAATCTATCCATCTTCCCAGTCCACTTATCCAATCCATACTTCCTTAACTTGCTGGCAAGAATACTGAGGGAGACAGTTTCAGAAGCTTTGTCAAGTCAAGGTGCATCACATCCACCACCTTTCTCATATCCACAGAGCTAGTTACTTCATCATAGAAACTAATCAGGTTGGTCAGACATGACTTGCCTTGGTGAATCCACTCAGACTATTCTTGATCCCCTTCCCCCTCCGCCACGTGCTTCAGAATGGATTCCTTGAGGATCCTCCATGATTTTTCCAGGGATTGAGGTGAGGCTTACCGGTCTGTAGTTCCCAGATCCTCCTCCTTCCCATTTTTAAAGTTGGGCAATACAATTGCCTTTTTCTAGTCATCCAGATCCTTCAAAAATAATGGCTAATGATGCTGCAATCACATCAGCCAACTCCCTTAGTATCCTTAATGCATTAGCTCCTGTGTATGTCCAGCTTTTCTAAATAGTTCTTAACCTGTTCTTTCTCCACTAAGGCTGTGTCCAGACTCAAGGGTTTTTTCGAAAAAAGTAGCCTTTTTTCGAAAAAACTTCACCTGCGTCTAGACTACAGCCACGTTCTTTTGAAATTAAATTGAAAGAACGCAGCTTTTCTTTCAACGGCGGAAAACCTCATTTCATGAGGAAGAACGCCTTTTTTCGAAAGTGCTCTTTCAAAAAAAGGTGTTCTTGAATGCAAACAGGGCTTTTTAGAAAGAGAGCATCCAGACTCATTCGCTGCTTTCTTTCGAAAAAGCGGCTTGCTTTTTCGAAAGTACTGCTTGCAGTCTAGATGCTCTTTTTCGAAAGAGGCTTTTTCGAAAGTATCTTTCGAAAAAGCCTCTTTTGAAAGAGGCTTGCAGTCTAGACGTAGCCTGTGTGTTGCCCATCTCCTTCCCATAGTGTGCTGCCTAGTGTAGCAGTCTTAGAGCTGACCTTGTCTATGAAGACAGAGGCAAAAAAAGCACTGAGTACTTCAGTTTTTCCCACATAATCTGTCACTACGTTACCTCCCTCATTCAGTAAGGATCCCATACCTTCCCTGACCACTCTCTTAACCTTTCTTGTTACCTTCTACATCCTTGCTAGCTGCAATGCCAACTGTGCTTTGGCCTTCCTGATTACATCTCTGCATGATCAAGCAATATATTTATACTCCTCCCTAGTCATCTGTCCAAGTTTCCACTTCTTATAAGCTTCCTTTTTTTGTGTTTAAGCTCACCAAGGATTTCACTGCTAAAACAAGCTGGTCCCCTACCATATTAATTTTTCTTACTGCACATTGGGATGATTTCTTCATCTTCAATAAGGCTTCTTTAAAATGCAGCCAGCTTTGATTCCTTTCCCCCCGATGTGAGTGTCCCAGGAGAACCTTCCTGACAATCAGTTACCTGAGGGACTCAAAGTCTGTGAGTAGCTGGTCATGTTGGGCATGACCCTTGGTTGGTTCCTTAAGCACTTGTACCAGGAAGTTGTCCCCAACATTCTCCAAAAACTTCCTGGATTGTCTGTGTACTG
This sequence comes from Pelodiscus sinensis, assembly GCF_052426305.1. NCBI lineage: Eukaryota > Metazoa > Chordata > Testudines > Trionychidae > Pelodiscus > Pelodiscus sinensis. Next base: position 156,333,743 of record NC_143053.1, read on the forward strand.
CTGTAATGTACCTCAGGACCTAATCATTTTTGTTGCCCTCTGGTGGACTCTGTCCAATTTGTCCACATCTTTTCTCTAGTGTGGGACCCAAAACTGGACACAGTACTCTGAGGTGGCCTCACCATTGCAAAAGAGAGGGGAATAATCACTTCCCTTAATCTGCTGGCAAAGCTCCTACTGATGCCACCCAATATGCTGTTAGCTTTCTTATCCTTGCTCTTCTTGTTCTTCTAGTGAAATTTCATCTGGAACTTCTGAAGCTGGAACATAACTGTGTACCACTTTGTGATTGAGATTTGAATTCCTACATCTCAGCCTCCTCCCTTTATTGTTCTGAGTTGCATACACATTTGAGAGACATCTCTGCAGAATTTTATCAAAACATTATATTAGTTCTAGCTTTAATATGGTTAACATATCACCAAAACAGCTCCTTGCAGGAGGCATAAGGGATCTGTCGAAAAAGGCTTTCTTTCTTGATAGATCCCCCTCTGGACTGCTGCTTTTTGCTGACAAAGTGCTGAGTCAGCAAAACGCAGCAGCCATTTTAATGCAAATTAGGCACAGGATAGTTAAATCCCTGCCTCATTTGCAATGTCAACCTGCCTAATCTGTATCCCTCTGCCAACAGAGGGATGCAGTCTAGACATACCCTCAGCCGTGGTAATAATCAAAATGTTAAAAATGAAATTCAGTGTACTACAGCGGGATAAAACATGTCTTCTGTTTTAGGTAAATGTGAAGCTTCACGCAGAACATTGTATGGGCCTTATGTGGTAGGCTGGTTATTCTCATATATTGATAATCCCCCTCTCCCTGTGTGTGTGTGTGTGTGTGTGTGTGTGTGTGTGTGTGTGTATATATATATATATATATATATATATATATATATATATATATAAAACATTTCTTGTGGGACAACAGAGTGACATCAACACATCACTCTGCATCCCTTCTTCCTCTTCCTTCATGTCCTTTCCTGGTGTTCAGGGGCAAGGTTGTCAGTCCCTAGTAACCAGTCCACAGCAAAAATATTTTGCATGTCTTGTTAGACAGATGCTAATTTGGACAACAACAGATCACAGGTTACATGGGAATATTCACCTTGATGGGTAAACTCTAGAAATACATTATCAAGCATGGGTCAGCTTTAAGGGCCGCTAGAAATTTATGCCTCTCCCCTCATTTAAAATTACTGGATCCCTCTCTGATGCTGCCAGAGCTGTCAAGCACGTTCTAAATACAAAAAGTATGCAAGTTCTGACATTTATAAAGGTGAACACGTAGTCCTTCCTCTACATTTGGCTCTGTCCCATACTCCCGCGACTGTTGCTGCAGATTCTGGTGTCAGTTCTGACAGCAGTATTGATGATGGCTGTCTGATGACAGCTCATGATGAGGGGCTGAAGCAAAAATAGTAATTTAGCCCTGAGTCCTGTAACACATTACTATGTGAACTCTACTAACTCAAATGTTGGGGACATGTATATTATAACTGAAGAAAAAATGTGGCTGTGACTAAGGTTTGTATATTATGCACTACTACTGCACGGGACAGTGAAATAATTAAAACTCCTACCTCTCCCTCCCCGCCCCCTCTCCGACCCCAGTCATTTATCATGTGTGAATAATGTTTCCAATATAATTCTATGGGAAATCTTATAATAATGGAATTAGTAGACTAAATCCAGTCCTACTGACCTCTTTCTCTCCTCAGCTCACCATAAAACTCCTCCCCCTAACTCTGCCTTAAAATAGACTTAATTTAAATAGTTTAAACCAGAAAGGATCTGGTTCTCATTTATATGTAGTGTAAATGACAATCACACTCAAATTCAGAAATGTATAAGTTTAGGCTCCACTAGCAATGACGACATCCTATATATTTCATACTGTACATTTTATAGCTTAAATAATAATTTAGAAAGCTACATATTTAAAGGGTAAAGTAGCTACTGATATGTGAAGTGCAGCTAAACTACTATTGCAGCAGGAACCTTAAATTTTAGAGTTTCCTGATTTTTTTTGAAGTTTTACTGTGCAGTTCTAATGTTGGGGAAATATCATTTGTTTGTTCTTGATTTCTGTAGTTTGTGACATGAAAAGAAGAAAAAATGCATGTAATTAATAATGTTAGCACATTACTAGTCCTAATTAGGGTACAGTGCCTCATGCTAGCCACAGGGGTAAATTGCTACAGCTGGGGAAAACACCATTAATTTCACTAATCTTCAGGTGTGCACAAGAACTTGGCTATGTGGATCAGCTTTAAGAATAATCTAGATGAATATGATGGGGATGAGTGAGTTTCTTACCTGATGCTAATTGGGTGGGGATTCTGCTACATTACATTGTACTGACTATGTATTAAGAAAACAGAATATGAGATAAGCTTTGGGACAGTGTCTAAATTAATCTGAAGCAGCATTGACTTCAGTGGAGCCATGCTGATTTCCCCTAGCTGATGATTAGGCTCTTTATTGCCAATTGAAGCTATAGAATTAGCTTCATTGTAGAATGGTAGCAAAAAATGCAGAGAGCCCTTACAAGGATTTATGACTTTGAAGTCATTGTGAGCTGAATTTTCTTTCTATCTTTGGTATTAAAGCAATTACTTTGAGAAGTTTACTGTGTGTCTTTCAATGGCACACTTGAAACTTCTCTCGTGCAAATCATCCTAATAGCAGCCTAAAACAGATTAGATAAAACAGAGAACATTCTCAAAATGGATGAGAATTTCACTATATTCTTCTAATTCCTCAGAAAAAAAATAATTGAGGATGCTCAAAAACAAATATTTACAGTCATTTATTGTTATACATACACCATTTATCATAATCACCTGGTTCCTGTTAACTCTCCCTATGGTTGTGCTCTTGTAGAAACTTTTGCCCATTATGCCTTTCAGTTGACTTTCCCACTTCAATTAGGCAGCATCTGATTGTTGTAGCTTCCTCTAGTTTAGCTGGTAAGTATCATGTTGTTTTCTCTTTGTGATTATTTCTGAGGAGATGGTATATTCTTGTGCTTATTCTCTTGCACACTTTTAAGTTTCCACCAAAAATCAAGCGGAGAACCCAGTCAAAATCCTCAGCAAGCGAAAGTGCAGTTTTAAATAGCAGATGCCAGTTACTGTTAATAGAGATCTGTTTAGGAGAGCCTGCTCAGAACTTTTTATAATGGGAAAGGTTCATTTTCTTCCATTCTTGAATAACTCACGTTTCTGAAAGGATTTTGACCATGCTTGGGAAAATTCTGCTTAAAATTAACTTTTAAGAGAGTTATAGATATACAGAAAGAGTGTTAAAATGGCAAATGAGTTTCAGCATTAACTGTAGCTTAACTACTGGATATCCCAATTACACTATAATTTTCATTGTTTTCCAAATTATAGATCCACTCTCTGTGAATATAGTATTCTGATGGGATACATTGTAAAATGGTAATAATCAGCTCCCCGTCCCCCTTCCCCTCCCTTCGTGGTGGCTCGGCCGAGCGCTGCACTGCTCAGCTGGGCCCCGGGGGAGGGGAACCCAAATGGCTGCTTGCCGCCACTTGCTCCCGCCCCCCCCCCCGGGGCCCAGCTGAGCAGCGCAGCACCGGTGCCACTTACCTGGGCCCTGGCCAGGATTGCCAGGTAGACCCCGCTAAAAAAACGGATACACTTGTCTGGGGGGAGGGGGAACCAGCCGGGGGAGGCGCGGGGCTGGCCGGAAGGGGGGCGGGAAGCAGAGCTGGGGGAGGCTCGGTAGCTGTGGGGCTGGAGGGCAGGATAGGGGGGCCTGGAGGAAGGGGGCGGGAAGCAGGGCTGGTGGGAGGGAGGGTGTCCAGGGGCTTCGGGGCTGGCCGGCAGGAAGCAGAGCTGGAGGTGGGGATTGGGGGCTGTGGGGCTGGACGGGAGGAGGGGGGACAGAGGAAGAGGGGCAGGAAGCAGACCTGGCGGGGGGGGGATGCAGCCACTGGCTGCAGCTGGAGTCATTCCGGCTGCACCCCCAGCAGGAGTTCCCTTTACTTGCCAGCAGGGGCGGGGCTGGGATCCACTTCCCCCACCCGGCTTCTGCTCGCAACCAGAGTCTCCCATCTGGGAGATGGGCCTGGAGTGGCACTGGGAGCCTCTGGTCCTGTGCAAAAGCCGGGGGGGGGGGGGGGCTGGGAGTCCCGGCCCGGTCCCCACCCCACCCAGCTTTTGCACGTGACCACAAGACTCCCAGCACCAATCGTGCTCCGCCTCCTAGTCACTCCCCCGCCAGGCTTGCCTCCGGCACCCAGCCACCGGAAATTCACAAAATACTGGACATTGCACATGTCTGGTATTTTCTGAATTTTTCTACCAGACAGATGGTGAAAATACCGGACTGTCCGGTAGAAAACCGGACACCTGGAAACCCTAGCCCCAGTGGGAGTACCTCTCAGCTGGGCCCCGGGCAGCAAGCAGCTGTTTGGCGCTGCTTGCTCCCCCACCGTGGCCCAGCTGAGTGGCACTGGTGCTGTGCCGGACAACTGAGCCCCGGTGGGAGGGGAAAAGGAGTGAGTGGGGTGCTGATGTACACGGCCAGGGGGCAGGGCCGTGTACGTCACCTCCCCCACTTCCTCCTCCCACCGTGGTGCTGAGCCATGCACCCCTCAGCCAGGCTGCCATGGGAGAGGAGAAGGGGGGGTGGTGACATAGACAGCTCTGCCCCCTGCCCATGTACATCACCACCCTGTCCCTCCTTCCCTGCAGTGGCCCGGCTGAGCGTGCAACACTCAGCCGAGCCGCCACGGAAGGATGAGAAGGGGGCGGGGCAGGGTGGTGATGTACAAGGGCAGGGGTCGGGTCCGTGTACATCACTGCCCCCCTTCCCCTCCCACTGTGGCACTCAGCTGAGTGCTGTGCCCCTCAGTCGGGCCGCCGGGGAAACCAGTAGCGCAAGGGGCCGTTTAGGCTCGCCCACAGTGGAAGGAGAAGGGAGAGAGGTGATGTACACGGCCCTGCCCATTGGCTGTGTACGTCACCACCCACCCCCCTCCATTGCGGCAGCCTGGCTGAGCAGGTGGCAGTCAGCCAAGTGCCACAGCAGGAGGGAAGGAGAACGGGAAGGGAGACGGGGAGCGACAGAGGGGAGAGAGAGGCAGGAGGAGGAGGAGAAGAGAAAGGGAGAGTGAGAGGCAGGAAGGGAAGAAGAGAAAGAAAGAGATGGAGAGAGAGGCAGGAGGTGGAGGAGAGCTGGGGGGAAGCAGTAAGAGGAGAGAGAGAGGCAGGAGGTGGAGGAGAGCTGGGGGGGGAAGCAGTAAGAGGAGAGAGAGAGACGGAGTGAGAGCGCTCAGGAAAGATGACCTGAAAATCCCATTTTATGATGGGCTTATTGGCTACTATTAGTAGAGGCTAGTATCTATCAGATATACACACTCTAAGTAGGACTTTTTTGTGTGAAGTTCCAGCTACGCAAACTTGTGTGGGTATGCTTTCTTCATGCTCAAGACTTTAACAATAATATAACCCCACAAGAAGAAAAGACTACCTTAGCTGGGAAACATACAGTGATTATTCTTGCAAATTTCAACTGAAGAAACTTTGCATAATAGAAGAAAAGAATAATCAGATTTAAAAGTAAATTAAACAGAAACCATTTGTTCCTTAATCATAGCTATTCATTTTGTATAAAATGTCATATTGCCAAGGAAACACTAGGACAAATTCTAAATGAAAGCAAAATACAAAATGTGTTCTTGCTTAATGCTTAGTGGCAGCAACATATATTACCTGGATGTGTCACTCTGTTTACCAGAGTAAATGGAAAAAAACAAGTAAATTAATCACCACTAGATTTGAACTGTATGCAATGTGTTGTTTTTCCTTGCAGAAGAATGGTTAAATATGCTTAAATAATATATCTGGTTCACTGTTGAAAGATAATGGGGTTGTGTGGGTTTTTTTATTTTTTATTTTAATTTCTCTAACACACCCTCTCTCTCTGTGTCTCCTGTAGATCCTCATATATACAGGCCATGAGCTTTCAAGTAACTAGTAATTTTGAATGTCTGTGTCTCTCTGAAAATGAGCCCTCTATAAAGGTATCTCATGATAGATACTTGAAATCACTCACCACTTTTGAAAATTTTGGTCACATTTTAATATATATGTTTACATTTTTTGTATTGTAAATGTAGAAAAATATGCCAGTGTCGATCATTCTTGTGGTGTTCCCCTCCTTTGCCCCATGATACTGGTTATTTTATTTAAAGCTTCAGCTTTTGTAAATATATGAGAATCTACTTCAGCTTTAACATAATTTTCTAAATCTGAGTTGTAGTATGACTATATGATCCCAGTATACCCCAGAGCATAAAAAAGGAAACAAAAGAATCCACAATATATATTTTAAAATCTACGATATTTTGACTCCTGATTTTTGAACATTTTGTTTGACAATACTGGCATATAATTTCCCAAAATACCTATCAGACCCTCGCTCAACTTCCCTCACTGTGTAACTATTAGAATATTGGAGAATGAGGTGATTTAAGTCTTTGGGAGGTGAAGAGGAGGGAGCAGCCATAATGTAGATGAGTCTGTTGAGGGCCATAAGCACCACATGTTTACTTCTGAGAATTCTGGTTTGCTGGACAGGAAGAAAAAATCATATCTTATAAATATCATAGATGAAGATGCAATATACAGAAAGAGCATCGCCTGTGTTGGGTGAGAGATAACAATAAGTTGAAATTTAACCTTAGGTTACAGGGCAGAGAGGAAAGATAATGGTTGTACCAGCACTGCAAAAGAATGGAGGTAATGGAGAGAACCTGCGAGGAAAGATTAGTTCAGTTTTTCCCATAATAAGTTTAAAATGATGATAATGAAGAATCTGTCAAGAAATTTCAGGGAGACATGCTAAAATGCAATATTGGCCAGTGGGAGGCAAGTCCAAAGTAGTAGGCGAAAGCTATCTCATAACTAAGCTGTAGTTCAGGGAGGCACAAAAGTAGAGTGAATGCCAAAGCAGCCTCCATATTTGTAAGCATCTATAGATTTTATGACATGTTGAGTGCCCGTCTTAATTTTGGCAACTTCAATTTTTTTCCTTCTGTTGCAGATATACTTGCTTAAAATGTATATTGAAAAGGACTGGGCTTAATAAGATGGATGGGGTTGTAGAGATCTCAGTGTCTCAAGTGAGGCCATCTTTACCCATAGGCAAAATACACAGTTGTGTAGGGCACCAGAAAATTTGGAGCAACACTGCATCTTCATGTCCACTCATCCACCTCTTCCTATCCCTATTCTGTGGCTCTTGCTTCCTCTGAAGAAGATCTAGTTATCTTTAGAAGTCTGCCAGACCTATTAGCAGAACATGGAACCCATGAAAGAGACATGGAAATGAAGCCAGTCAATATGCCTTTGCCTACCCCAGATATATACCGTCAGATTCTGAATTTACTGAGCTTATTTTATTTTTTTTAAATGTTTCTCTAGTGTGTTGCTGAAGATTAATTTTACTTTGTAGGGCCCCATAAATTCCAAGGACAGCCCTGCTCCTGCTGCTCTAATCTCCACTCCTATCAGAACCCCTAAATGAGGAAGTTCTAGGTCTCAGCCTCTATGTAAGAATAATTTGGAGGCAAGAGGCCATTTCATGCAGCAGTGTTACATTCACCTTATGCAAAATATGTTCTCCCTTCCATCCCTCTTCTTATACTCTGTATTTACATGTAAATACTCTGTATTTACATGTAATGGGTACTTCATATGTCATCTGAAAAAAGATTTAACCAGTCAACTTTATACTTTGTCTTTTCTGGTACCATGGTATACCCCTTTATTCTGAGCATTCCAGGTACCAAAGGTAAAGAAAGTATCTCTTTAGGTTTGTACCATATAGATGAATCATAATTTTATCCCCCTCCTTTGGGACATTCCACTACAGATTTGTAAGAATAATGTCATATTTGTAGCTATAGTAAAATAATTCTGTGTCTGATCCTAGCAACTTTCCTGTAACCTTAAGCCAAAGCTTACTTGAGCTAGTGCAAAGTGTTATGGGATTCTTACCAGAAGTGAACAGGACTATAGGACAATTTAGGCTAACTATGTTATTTGTGTTTAATACATATTTATATACATCGTGCCAATAATGAATATTATTAATATGTTCATATATGTTAAGCAACATAGATTGGCTTATAGTACAATGCTTAATTCCTGTTGTTTGAATGGAAAGAAAAAAATTGGCAAAAATAATCAGTTCATCTGAGGATTTGTTTGATTTTATGCTGTTGTTATTGTTATCTTTTCATGTTTACAACTGTGCTGAAACTGATGTACACATTAGACACTTGTATGGCAACAAGCATACAATAATTAGCGGCTAGTAAACTGTCCAGTTTTGAAGTTTGGTCCTGTACTTCACTCAGTTGAGTTGTTCTTGTGTGTATGGTTACTACATTGATAATGGAGACATTTATTAATATGTACTATGGTGAGTTTCTGTGTACCCATTTACATGTGTTGTGAACAGTAGTTAAGGATTCAGTTAGGTAATACCTGATTTGTAAATTAGGACTTGTTCTGAATGGACTTAATAGACCTGTGTAGAAAATGGAATTTGCATACAATAGGAAAATTTCTTATTTCAGTCTTTGTTTCCAATCCAAATGATGGATGAAAAGTAAAAATATCATTTTCAGGGCTCGACAAATCAGTGAATCTACTCGCCCGTGGTGAGTAGATTTCATCCGGTTGTCCCGTTCACCGGTGGCGCACGCATGCGCAATGCGGGTCTGGCACGTGTGATACGCTGCTGGCGAGTAGATTTTGCTGCGGTTTGTCATCCCCTGATCATTTTTTTCCAGAGCTAAAAGTTTCAAAATATTTTGATCTGGCTATGTCATAATATTTCATTTTGACGATTTCAGTTCCAAAAAGTATCAGAATCAAAATGTTGAGTTTTGAGAGGTCAATTTCAAATACAAAATTTCATTTTGAATTGGCATTTAGAGTTAATGACATTTTTAGTGGAAGTATTTGCAATTACATTTTTGGGTTGTAATCAACAATAAAAATAACTTTGTTTGCTCGGAAAAGTCACTTCAGAATGCTGAAAAATTAAAAGTGACCAATTTTGAGGAAATGGCATTTTCTGATTTGGTGAGGGGGATACTTTTATTTTTCAATTTGCTTTAGTTTTAAACTGCCCATTGATGGACATCACTCTAATATTAAATAAATAGTCTGAGAAGGGATGTCATGTTCGTCTGTAACTTTTTAAAAAGTAGTCGTCCTGTGGCACCTTAGAAGTTTGTTACTAAAATTTCAATCCTGCACTTATGTGAATACCTTTTCTCGGGTAATGACCCAGTCTGACAACTACCAGAGCGCTTGAGGAATTTTATCCTTACTCAATGTAAAAAATTGACCCAAATGGTGTTTTGTGATTAGCTTCAATGGGCATTTGGATTTCACCTCTAAAATAGACTGATTGTTGTTCTGGTTTGGCTTTTCTGAATTATGGTCATCCTTTTTCCAAACAGCAGACAACACAAAAGTTTCAAATTCACCTAACATTGTCAAAGGATTAATCTTCAAATTCTGCTACATAGTTATTGATGTGAAAGCACAGAAGTGTATGGATTTTGATATGATAAATATAGTATAAGCAAAACAGAGGCCCACAAGTGAGCAGCTTTTAAAATATCACAAGCTGTAGAATTTAGTGACATGACTTTTTTTCAGATTTATCCTTTATTTAGAACTGACATAGGCACAAAAATGTAGACAGATACATTTTTCAAAAAATTCTGGGGGAGAAAAAAGATTTTTTTCCTCAGACTCCTTACGTGTTGTCTATTCCATTTTCTCCCCTCTGAGGCCTTAGGTCAAGAGGTAAGCACTGGCAGGCTGAAGGTTGATGGTAGTTGGATGGAATTATAAGTGGTGGTTAATATTTTGATTACTACTGTCTTAGTGCTAGTGATGCGTTAGTATGTGTTGTTATGCATGTGTTAAACTAAATACAGTACAAAGATGTCTGAGTGGGCCCTGTGGAAACATAAATAAATAAATGTTGAGACAGAGCATTTCCTTATCCACATTTGGACAGAAAACACAAAATAGGCTTTTTCTAAATGCTAAATATAATTTGTTTTACAAACATAAATTCAAATTATGAATACAAATAGTAAGTGACTCCTGAAATGGGAACCTATGGCATAGCACCTTATCTCTTGCCCAATATCTTTCTCTTTCTGCCTTCTGTCTAATTTGTGTCCAGTTAGCCAGCCAGGCCAAATCTAACCTTTCATCTCTTTCTTGTGAAATGCTGAAAGGAGTACCTTAAAAATCTGACCCTCACAGACACTTGCCACTTCATGGAATGATTAATAACAATGTTTACTAATTAGTTTACAATTACATTTTGAAGGTCAGTGGAAGAAAACTCAAACTTAATCACCTGAAGGGGGTGTGATCATCTACTGTGATTTCCTGAATACTGGAGACCACAGAACATCTCTTGGAAAAGACTGCTGACCTCTGGAAGAGTTACTGACATACTCCAAACATGATTTAACGACTTGAAGTTACAGAAAATCCACCAAATGTAGAAGTGACCCATGCTTCAGAGGAAGGTGAAAACCCCTCAGGATCTCTGTCAGTCTGACCCATGGGAAAATGCTTTCCTGACTCCAAATATGATGATCAGTTAGACCCTGAGCATCGTGGCAAGACTCAGAAGCCAGAGACCTGGGAAATAATTCTCTGTAGCAACTCTAAGCTCTCCCTACTTAGTGCCCTATTTCCAGCCATTGGGGATTTTTGTTACCCATAGTCACAGATGAGCTACATTCCAAGAAGGAAAGGTGAGTTATTGAATTGTATGACCTAAATCCTGCAAGACACAACATTTCCATGACTTCTAAGAGACATTGAGAATGCATATGACTCTGAAGGATGAAACATTCTATTTGGAATGCTCTGGCTTTCTAACACCGATATTATAAATAGTACCTGCCTAAAATGGGAGATATAATCATAGTGTCAACAATCTGACATTTTTGTATTTGTCGATAGATACTTGATCGCACTCAGCTCAGGAAAATGTATAATTTCCTGCTGGATTTAGCATTTAGTTTGAGTGAACTGGGAAAGTATATGCTGGTACTCCAGATAGCATGGTTTGAGGTGATAGAGCAACTTTTAATACATTTAAATGAAGTGGCCATATAATAGTGTCATAGCTGTGTCAGTCCCACAATATTAGAGGGATAAGGTGGGTGAGGTAATATCTTTTATTGGACCAACTTCTTTTGGTGAGAAACACAAGCCTATGGTTTTAGACAGAGAGAAGGTTAATTTATGAATTAGCCAGAATGCCAGTTTGATTTTAAAGCTGAAATTCAACATATTAAGTTTGCCAATAGATTAGAATGCAATAGGGTAACCCCTTTAGGTTCTGGAAGTGTTAACATACATTTAAGTGTTGATGCTGAATTCTTCCCTTAACAACTTGAATTTTTAACCTACCGGCAGCATATTGTTTAAAACAACACGACTAGTACAAGTTCTAAGCCTAAATAGCTTGCTCATGGTGAGCTGTCTCAATAGAATGACCAGAGCTCTAGTTGGGCTGTTATGAGCTTTCACACCAGGGAAACTGCAGCCTAATATATCACAGAGATGCACTGCCACATGACTCATGAATTGTACTTAGAGTGTGTAGTATCAGATCTAGAATGGACACGTCTAGTAGCTTCCATGTACTACATTTTAAAAAGTTGTACTCAGTACATATTGGAATATTCAACGTATCCCTACTAGCAGCTGTACACAGCATTAGTTAGGTCCTTAACAGTAGTAATCGTTTAGGGTTGGGGGCTTTTTTGGAAATTAAAATATTCAAGTTTTGAAAAATCTTAATTTGTGTGGCCTAGGGAAACAAAGGGTTTTAGATATTGCAACACTCTCCATTGCAATGCCTAACATTTAGGAACCTGACTACTCTGTGAAATCTATAAAACCTGTATTGGTAACAAGACTCTCGACAGTACACGTGAGAAATAATTATCTTTGAATGAGGTTCACATATTCTAACAAGCCTGTCAGGAAACTGCTTAAATTAACCAGTTGAAGACACCAACCACAGGAAGATGTCTCATCCCTGCAAGGAGTTAGGTGCCTAAGTCTGATCTGGAAGGAGGTAGCAATTTCTGAGTGATAGCCACAGCTGGAAACCCTCTTCTAGAGTCATGTACCTAAGCCATTACTTGCAAGTAGAGGAGCAGAGTATGCCTAACTCCATGTAAAACACGGGTGCTTGGGAAGAGGGGGCAAACAATAGCCCAGCAATTAGGGTTCTCAGCTAGATCTTGTTTAATTTCTTCCTCCTACCCCATTTGTTGAGGAACAAAGTTTTCATATCTCTCAGGTGAGTCCCCCAAATATAAGACTGTTGTCATCCTCACTCTCCCTTGAGCTCAATGAATATTTAATTTATGCAAAGTGGAATGGCTCCCACAGACAGACTGAGCGATCCACACCAGAATATCCCATAGCCCAGTGATCAGGTCACAGAGCAAGGTCTTTAACACATTCACCAATAGGTTATACTTACAGCACAAATAGTATTTTTATATTCACTTTTCACTCACTGTGCACAAGTTAACAATTTCACAAGCAAATAAATGGAGGAGACTTAGGAAGTTTTGTTATGCTAGCATTTGAATGCTAGGCAGGTCGAGTGGGTTACCGCTGTCTCCGTGACCCTCCTGTAAGCTGCAGGGTTCTTTATATGCATTCAAGTAACACTCAAAAAGCTTAAATCTTTTCTACCTTTGAAATATCCAAGCCATTACTTTCTCTGTGATCTTTGCATATGAAAACCCCCACTGAGAATAGTAAGGCAGGGGGAAAAATGAATTGGCAAACATGGAAACTGGCATTTAGAAAGCCAGATTTTATCTGCAGAGATGAATTGATCACTACTGCTAGTGATCATAAATCTGAATTCCACTCTAGAAGTAGAGTGAAGAGCAAGGGACCCTAAATGGAGACCCCGTGGGGAAATCAAGCAGGTCAGGAGGAAAAAAGTAATAAGTCTAACTCTGAAGTTGGTTCTCTCAGAAATATATGAATTCAAAACAGACACTGTGAACCTTTAAAATGGAGCTGAAGGCCACTGTACCAGAAAGTTTCTGCTGAATTTTGATTAATGGATTTGCCTGTGTTGCCTCCCACTAGGGAGAGGCTGCTACTCCCTTTGCACTGGGCAATATGAAGTAGCAAAAAAAAAAAAAAAGCTTCCTTTCAGAGTGAACTGGAGTTGTGACTATACTGAAATTAGTTGACCATTGTGCATTAGTTTATACTGAGTGCCCTGAGTTAAGTTACTTACATGCTACTTAAGTATCTGGGTGCATCACCATATACACTATCTCCTGAAATCTTTGGCAAAAGATGTCTATCTCTTTATTAGAGCTCAAAGAATTATTCATAATAAACAATTTGTTCATTAAACATAGCCCTATCTACTGTTCACAAAAAATTGCCTGTAAAACAATTACTGTTTCCCTGCATGTTTCCACTCTTCAGATTCATTCAACAGCTAATTTATGTGAATAGCTTTCAACCTATAGATTTCCCATGAAGTAACGCTTTAGTGAACAGTTCAAGTATTTTATGCTCACAATTTAAAGTTCAGGCTGTTCTGGTAGTATACATACATCAATGGTACATTTATGTTTCTTGTTTTGACGAGTAAGTTTTAGAATCATGTTGTCTAGTTTTAATACTAACTCTAACATATTCCAGCTAAATGCTCTTAAGGGCCCCGTTCAAAAGGGCCAGATAATTCCCCAGATGCTGATGAGTGTGCATTGACAGCAGGGGAAATTCCAAAAACTTGTTCCTAATAATAAAATTAAATCACTGAAAAATTCCAAGCGTGTCATTTTCCTAAAGCAAAGACTGAATCCTATGAATTTGCATGTGTAAAATTTGTATCTTTTATGTGAGTTGGACCATCAGTAACATTTGGAGAAAAATGCAGTAATATTTTATTTGTCCTTGGGCAATTGAACATTAGGGCTATACCTCATATTTGTTTGTAGTTTATTTTTTTAAAAGAGTCAGTGAAAGGCTTGAGAGATCATGATTTTTATTTATCAAAATATGCTTATGAAGGTTTTGATTATTTTCAAACAAGTGGAGAAATTGACCTTTTATCTGTTAGTGTAAGTTAATATCTTATCTGTCCCTGATGGCTGAATTGTGCATTTGACTTTTTTTTGTTCCTGATTTTTCCAGCATTTTAGCTTGACTTAAAGATGCTTTAGTATTGATGTCTTTCTGGTATATAGAGATTTAAAAATAAATACTAGTCATATGGGTCATACAAGTACCTAAATCAAAAGGGACAATTTAGTCCTTAAAAACAAGAGATGTGCAATATGGCCAAATTCAAAAGACTGATACTCTTACCTTATTGAATGATCTACCATTTGCATGCTTGATCTCACAAACTTAATGCTACATTAAACATTTTTTACATGTTATGTATTATACACACATTCATTCACAAAGGAAAAATGTTCTAACAGCAACATTGAAGTCAAAAGAAATTGTAATCAGACTCTGAATCATCAGTTTCATTCTTATGTATAACTTCCCTATTTTTTTTTTTATTGTGACCCAGTATTTCTTTCTTTAAAATAAAATAGCTGTCAGATTTTGAGTGCAGGTACACTCCCTGTTGAATACCAGGAAGTTTAATATCACTGAGAACTCCCAGAATATCCTTCCTGAATAGGACACAACATCTTCATGTATCATCTCAGAAACATTAATATCAATATTCCTCATGTTTGTATTTTCAAAAGGTTTCCTCCAGTTATCATTAATCTGCCCTATACTGAAAGGATACATATTAGACACTGGATGGTTGTAAATAATGGTTTCATCAAACTGTTATATACAACTGACATTTTGAATCAATTAAAATGTGTCTGTCACCAGATTTATGGAATCAACCATCTCCTATTGGAGTCATACATTCTTATGCTTCTATTGTGGACATTTTGGTATCCTATTAAATCAAATTTAGTAGATAAGTTTTCATGAAACACAGGATGAAAAATGTGGAATATTTGTTGAATTAATACAAGGCTAAATTAAGGCTTTGCCTCTGGTGCTGAGCAAGGACCATTTCTTAGCTGCATAGCCCCAGACCAGACTGGGAACAAGATTGAATGAATACCAGTGTGGTGCTCTGTTCCCCATTTTGTCCAGGAAAGAAGAGTGGGCACTGATTCTCTCTGTGCTGCTGATTACTTCCCTTGTGCAAAATCAGTTGCTCTGGCTGCAGCACGAGGCAGAACCAAGGCTTCACCCATTCCATGCTGCTGCCTGCCTATCTGCTCCAGATGCACAAGAAGGATACGTCTACACAGCAACATTATTTTGAAATAACTAGCGTTCTTTTGAAATAACTTAGTCCGCGTCTACACAGCCGGCAGTTATTTCCACATAATGTTGAAATATTGTTAGGCTGGAGGACTTCTTACTCCGACCTCTGCAACCCTCATTATACGAGAAATAATTGAAGTCAGAGGAAGAGTTCTCTATTTCGAAATAAGTGCCGTGTAGATGCTCCCAATTTCAAAATAAGCTATTTTGAAATAAGCGACGCAATTGACGTAACTCAATTTGCATAGCTTATTTTGAGTTAAGCTCTGCTGTGTAGATGCATCTGAAGTGTGGGATAATGGCTCCTGAAAGATTCCCTCTTTCCTGTTCTGCTGTCCTCCATGAGTGCAAGAAGTGGCATGGAATCTGAACTAGTGTTGCTAAAAAGATTATAAAACAAACTATGGAAAAGACTTCCCTAAATGCCAAGGGGAAGTTTATTACATGACTGAGTTGCTTCCATTGGAGCTCAGTGGCTAACAGATTTGTCAGTTAATTGGCAATTTTTAAGTGTCAAATTGTTTTGGGTCTACCCTAAAATGACCATTTTTCACAAATTGAGAAGTTCAAAGAATTCAGGTCAAACTAAAAACTTTATCAAAGCCAATGTTTTGTTTCAATTATGTCCATTTTTGCACTTCTTAAATAAAATAAAGGACTGAACAATCTTTTCAAATGAATCAAAATGTTCAGTTAAAAATGCCATTCTTTTGATCTTGGTTTTTTTGAAGTTTTGCATTTTTTTAAAACAATTTGCAATTATTATGAAATATTTCGATGGTGCTGAGTCTGTGCGTTTGCTGAAAATGCTCCTTCCAGATTTCACCCAGCAGGAGAGCTGCAGCCAGCACTGCATGGTGTTATGGGCTGGAAGAAAATTTGCAGTGCACAGCAAGTAGTTTAATTTGTCCTCTAAAAGCCAGGGTACTTAAGCTATTAATTATTTACGTGTAGAACACTCTCCTACCTGGCAAGGCTACAAAAAATGTTGAAATCTCAGAAGGCCCATACACTAAACCTGGCTTACTTGTGTATCTCAGGCCATATCTTCTCTTGTAGGAACGATAGACCTGGTAAATCGAATGCTGACAGTACCCCTAGTGGCACCAGTACTCCTGTTCCTCCTCTCAAAAAGTAAGGGAAGTCAATGAAAGTGTTTCTAATGTCAACCTCCCACTGCAAAATGGTGCCAAAATTCAGATGAAGGTACATCAACTCTAGCTATGTGTTTACAAAGCTGATATTGCGTACTTTAAGCTGACCTTCCCTATAGTTTGGACCTCATACTGACAAGGCCACTGTCACTTGCCTTCCTGCTCTATAGGGCTTCTCATTACTCTGTCCTGTTAGGCTGGTATTCTGGTCTCCCCCAGCCAAGGCACAGAGCTGAAGTCGCTGCCCCCACCACTCGCTGAGGAACAGTACAGACATTGAAACTCTTTGGCTGAGTCTACACTGGCATGATTTTGAACAAATACTTTTAACGGAAAAGTTTTTCCATTAAAAGTATTTGCACAAAAGAGCATCTACACTGGCATGGATGCCTTTGCGCAAAAGACATCTTTTGCGCAAAAGCATCTGTGCCAGTGTAGACGCTCTCTTGTGCAAGAAAGCTCCGACGGCCATTTTAACCATCGGGCTTTCTTGTGCAAGAAATTAACTTGCCTGTCTACACTGGCCTCTTGCGCAAGAACAGTTGCTCAAGAGGGCTTATCCATGAGTGGGAACATCAGAGTATTTGCACCAGAACCACTGATTTTGTACAGTACGAAGTCAGTGTTCTTGTGCAAATTCTCGCAGCCAGTGTAGACAGGAAGCAAGTTTTTGTGCAAAAGCGGCCGCTTTTGTGCAAAATCTTGCCAGTCTAGATGCACCCTCTAGGTCTAAGGTAAATGTAGTTTTGGGCCCAGCTTTCTGGGATGCCACTCCCTACACGGAATCAGAACCCAAAATGAATTATTTAGGTGAGCCTTCTTTAACAATGAAAGGAGGATATACACACTGATTGCTTCCCCAGTTAACAAGTATTTACAGTGGGCTTGATAGTAAATAAAAGTGATTTTATTTACAACGTACAAGCAGTAGGATTTAAGTGGTTATAAATGAGAACAGGCAGAGCAAAGTAGATTACAAATTTAAAATAACAGAAAACGCTTAACTAATTCTAACACTAACACGTCAGTACAAACTTATTATAAATTCACCCTGAAACTGTTCTTATTCCTGCTAAGCCCTCAAACCAGGGAAATTCCCTCTCACTGGGATCTTTGGTTCATTCTCTTGGGTGTGCCATGCCAGCCAAAGACAAATAAATTCCTAGTTTGCTATTGTTTTATAGATACCACCTTTCCATGGACAATTACTTGGTCCACCCCTCCCAGTTGGGGTGGACATGTGAGTTCAGTAAAGCAACCACTGCTAAGACTTAAAAGACAAAAGAAACTGTTTTCAGGTGATTACCCAGATACTGAGGCATCCCACCATTGGATGGCTTTCATTTGCACATTTGAACCTATAAATCTTTCCATACTCCATATGTCTAATTTTACATACAAGAATGATACATACACCAAAATAAGATCTACAAACCCAGCGGATTATGACATTAAGTTGATAGGTTACTTGAGGCAATTTGTCCTGAGCATCTTTAAGTTTTATATATATCTGTGTCCATAAGTCCATCTTGTAAAGCATGGGGAGAGGTGGATCACAAAATGATTTTACCAAAATGATTGGGGGGCTGGAGCACGTGACCTATGAGGAGAGGCTGAGGAATTTGGGTTTGTTTAGTCTGCAGAAGAGAAGAGTGAGGGGGGATTTGATAGCAGCCTTTAACTTCCTGAAGAGAGATTCCAAAGAGGATGGAAAAAGGCTGTTCACAGTAGTGACGGATGGCAGAACAAGGAGCAGTGGTCTTAAGTTACAGTGCGGGAGGTCTAGGTTAGATATTAGGAAAAACTATTCACTAGGAGGATGGTGAAACACTGGAATGGGTTACCTAGGGAGGTGGTGGAATCTCCATCTCTAGAGGTTTTTAAGTCTCAGCTTGACAAAGTCCTGGCTGGGTTGATGTAGTTGGGATTGGTCCTGCCTTGGGCAGGGGGCTGTACTTGATGACTTCCTGAGGTCTCTTCTGGTTCTATGATTCTATGATTCTACAACACAGACCCTTGACCAGATCTTCATGAAATTAAAGAGCTCAATCAGGCCTATAATGAGGCCTGGGAGCAGAGGGAGTATTCTGGGGGTAGCACCTCACACACGCTGCTGCTACTACGACCAGCTCAGTGCCCTCCAAGGAGGGGGACTGGTAACCTCCCGCACTCTCATCACTGCCACGTCTGTCCAGGATACACCCGGCATCATGGATGGGTTTGTGGAGGAGGAAGATGAAGATGAGGAGGAGCAGGTTAGCCAGTCAACCATCCCTGCAAGCTAAGAGCTACTCCTCAGCCTGGAGCCAGTTCCCCCTTCCAGGATATCTTCCAGGCATCAGACAAACCTGGGCAAGGAACTTCAGGTGAGTTACATAACTCTTTCTATATACACATGAGGGCTGGTAGTGGTCTGCAAGGGACTGCGCTCCCCTTGCACAGCCTACTTGCCCTGGGGGTTGCATGACAACCTGTGCATGTGGGTGCTCCTGGACCACCAGAGCTCTCAACCCCCTGATGCTCTCACACAGGAACCCTTTGGTCCTTCTCACAAGGTTCCTGGAGAGGCCTGACTTACTCTGGCCTCTGTGGTGGCACACTTTCCCACAACAAGCCACCACTGAGGAGGCTTGGATTATGGAAACACACAGCAGTGGTGCATACTGCACAGGCTCATGCCCACACTCGGGCTGCATCTGTTCCCGGTCATGCATGGCACTGCAAAGGAGACTGATCCCCTGCATGGGAAGGGGGAGTGGGAGACACCAGTGGCACTCTCTCTAGCAAGCGATCTCTGCCACTCTCACACACCTCCCCCAACACATCCCTCCTCTCCTCCAGAGGTCAGGGATGGAAGTTCTCTCTCTGCAGGATGCTGCCAGTGCCGGATCTGGCGTGTGCATGACAGAAGGCCCCTCTCACCTGCAGGCTCCTGGCCTGGCTGTCACCTTCCCATGACTTTTTGTCCCCGGGATGTGGGGGTAGCGAGACTCCCTTGGGACATCCATCCCTCTTGCAGGAAAGTGCCTGCTGTCTAGGCAAAAGATGGCCTTGCTCGAAGCACATCACCATTATCTGAACTGAGACCTTCTGTGTCGGCTCAGAGATTTGGGCTAGACGTCATGCAGAGGTGTCTCCTGGGATGACTGCCTTTATAGCTTTTCTTTACAGCTGGACCAGCTGTGAGCATGGTGCATCCGCCACCTCCCACACCATCCTCCCAACTCTACAGGATCTGCTGAAGAACGGGAACCTGCGAAGACCTGCTGTGGGAGCATATGGCCTGCCTCTAGTTCCTCATCCGGGGGCTCGATTAGGAGCTCCATGAATGGTCTGCTGCCTGGGATGAGTGCCAGGCTGACTGGGAGCAGCAGGATTCCTGGGACCAGCTTCTTGGCCAGCATGAGGCCCTGTGTTCCTCCCTCACCATGATGATGGATTGAATGGCTTGTTCATGAAATGAGTCACCAGCTGCCTTCCCGCCCTTGCACCTGCCCCCCTGGATTCTTCTCCTAGCCCCCTTGGGGGCCACTGGGGCCCCTGACTATGGGGCAGTGCAACCTCCAGGGCATCCAAGGCCTCCAGAGTTGACTGAGGCAGGTACCATTCCCAGCCCCATCCATACGCCTCCCTTCTGCCTCCTGCCATATTCCATTCTTTTCCCAGTCCCTGCCCATTTTATATCCCCCAAATAAACAGACTTGCTCATTTTTTAAAGGCTTTTTTATTTGCTCTGCAAGGGATCGGGAAAGGTGGGAGGGGGAACAGAAGGATGGGGGATGAAAGGCCCACAGGCAATGCAGGGACCCCTTGTGGAGAGACCCTGTGGAGAGTCTCACAGCTAGCCTTGGCTGAAATTCTCTCTCAAGGCCTCCTGGATGAGCACAGCCCCTTGATATGCTCTCTGGATGGCACTGGTGCTCAGCTGCTTGTAAACTCTGGCCAGCCATTCAGCTTCTTCCCCCCACCCTGGCAGGAAAGTATTCCCCTTGCTCTCGCAAAGGTTGTGGGTCACTTAGCAGGCCACCACCATGAAAGGGATTTTTGTTCACCAAGGTCCAGGTGGGTGAGGAGACTCTTGAACATTTCCATCAAGCTGCCAAACTCACAGTCCACAGCCATGTGGTGCCCGGTGTTGAAGTTCTCCTTGGTGAGGTCTAGGCTGTCCATGGAGGGTTTCATAGCCAGGGGAGCAAGGGGTAGGCTGTGTCACCCAGGATGCACATGGGCATGTCCACATCCCCAACCCTGATGATCTGGTTGGGGAAAAAAGTGCCGGCGTGCATCTTCTGAATCAGGCATGAGTTCCAGAAGACGAGGGTGTCATGTTCCTTCCCTGACCACTCAACATTGATGTCAGTGAAGTGTGGTCGACTGGGGCCTGCAGAACCACCAAAAATGCCCCTTTCTGTTGATATAGTCCAAGACATGGTGATCAGGGCCTGGATGGGTATAAAAGTGCCATCTATGGCCCTGCTGGAGTTGGCCATTGACAATGGTGTCAACAGTGCCCAGAGTGATGACTCTCCATAGAATCATAGAATACTAGGACTGGAAGGGACCTCGAGAGGTCATCGAGTCCAGTCCCCTGCCCTCATGGCAGGACCAAATACTGTCTAGACCATCTCTGATAGACATGTAACAGCACATGTTTGATGGCCTTGGCTACTTGCAGGAGACCAGCCTTGACTGTGGATTTCCCCACACCAAACTGGTTCCTGACAGAGAGCAAACTGTTCGTCATGGCAAGCTTCCAAGGTGCTTGCGTGCCTTATGGTGTGAGTGCACTATTTTGATTTTGTAATTTTGGGAGTTATTTCAAGTTTACTTATTTTTAAATTATTTCCTAGTGTAGGCCTGCCCTGAGGCAGTGATAGCCAGGCAGTGCAGACATGTTAACCGATGACTGACATTCCCTCACACCTGGTGCATAGAAGAATTTCCCAACTCGCCCTCTCAATGGTGGCCAAAACAAAGTAGGGAATTCTTCATGTTTTTACAAAACTTTTTGTTTGACCCAAATCTGAATTTCTTCTTGGGGGGAAAAATGCTGTCTTTGACAACTTTCACCCAGCCCTCTTTGGAGGGCTTTAGCTGTAGCAATCTGCCTTGTAATGTGAGAATACGTTTTTTGAATTAATTTCCTAATGTTTTCAAGAAAAAAAAACTTAAGAGGAATTTTAAAAGACCCCGTGTAGTGACAGGGATGTTTCTGGGAGGATGGGGGATGTGCATGGTGTTTATTTGCATAATTGCAGAGGGAGTTTATTGCTTCTCCAGGATACAGCACAGCAGAGATGTAATCTGGTTACAGTGCAGGCCTAGGATGCCTCAGCCCCCTTGAGATGGGGGAGACTGGGCCCCTAAATCCCAGCCTGTTGCCTAGGCTGCCTCCTCTGTGATCCCAGACAGAAACCAACTCTCTTCCACTAATATCCTTAAGGGTGTTGACAAGTTCTGCTACCTGGGAAGTGTACTCTCCTCTAGCATAAACATGGATCATGATGTATCGACTAGACTAGCCAAAGCCAGCACTGCCTTTGGAAAATTGACCAAATGCCTATGGAATGACCATGGTAGTAAACTTCATACCAAGATAGTGGATTATCAGGCAGTTGTCCTGAATGTCCTGATGTATGGCTCAGAGTCATGGACAATATATCGTTTCCATGTTTTGAAGCTTGATCAGTTCCATATGCGTTGTCTGAGGAAGACTGCCCACATGAATTGATAGGACAAAATTCCTAATTCAGAGGTTCTTAAGCTGTGTGGTGTCATAGGTATGGAAGCAATGTTTATGGATTGGTCATGTTATGAGGATGGATGATACACAGATACCAAAGATGGTCTTCTATGACCAGCTTGCTCATGGAAAGTGCTCTATCGGTATATAGCTCTATAAAGACATTTTAAAGGCCAATATGAAGTCATGCAGCATATCTCCCAATGATCTGGAAACTCTAGTTCAGGACAGATTGTCCTGGCGACAAACCATTGTACGGGCTCTGAATTGCTTTGAAAGTCAGCTTATCCAGGCATTGCAGGAAAAACACAGGATCTGAAAAGAATATACAGTGCCTGCAGTTGATGGCTTTTTATCTGACATCTGTAATTGGCTCTGCTGATCAAGGATTGGTTTAGTTGCTCACCAACGGCGTCATAGAAGATAAGATCTGTTGATCGATGACTCAGTCCAAGAAGATACTAATATTTAGAAGAACTGTATCAGGAGTTAGTCAATAATCAAATTAGGCACAGTGACACCAGCTCTCATTATATTGTGTATCTTGTAATATTTGGTGTTTTTATTTATTCCAACTCCTGGAGTACATGAGAATCTCAGCTTTGGGATCTCTTTATTTTTCAGGAAGGATCTAGGGCTCATGATTGTGGAATAAATCTTTGAAAGGTAATAATGCTTTTTTCACTCAGACAATCACATTCTTCAAAATACAATCACATTCATCTGAATACCCAGTTTCACCTTTCTCCCTTTCTCTAAGGCAATGTCTAGACTGCAGGCTTCTTTCAGAAGAAGCTTTTCTGGGAGAGAGCTTTTCTGAAAGAGAGAGTCTACACTACAAAAGTACATCAAAAAAGTGATTTGCTTTTTTGAAAGATCGTGTCCACACCAGCCACCCAGAATCACTTCAGGCAGGGCTTTAGGTCACCAGTTGCTGCCGAGCGCTGTTGCTGAAGCCTTGCTGAGATCCCCCTGGACAGCCATTTATCTGCCTTTTCTGCATGCTTGTCTACGTCTTTGAGGGACAGCAAAGCTCTTGCAGTGATTGTTTTGGTTACCCAGCTTTTTTGGATGCCACGGCTTTTTTTCTTTGTGCCATGGAGCTGGAGCTGCCCCTGAGCATGCAATGGCCCCACACGGCCATGCTGCACTTTCTGCAGCAGTTTGTGCAGGTTGCCTTCCTGGCCCTGCATGAGCTTGACTCCAAGCCCAGTCTTGAGACCCTCTCCCTGTGTGCAGGAGCAAGACCCATGCAACTGCACACCACAGTGGAGAGTCATTTTTGGAGGCTGGACACCAGTTCCGACAGGTAGGATCGGATGCTCATAGAGCAGTGGGACGAACAGCAGTGGCTCCAAAACTTCCGCATGCCACATTTTTGGAGCTGTGTGCCTGACTTGCCCCTCCCCTATGACGGAACACCCACCTTCACCCTGCCATCCCCCTGGAGAAGCGGGTCACCATCATCGTCTGGAAGTTTGCCACCCCAGACAGCTCCCGGTCAGTGGGCAACCAGTTAGCCGTGGGGAAGTCTACTGTCAGGGCCTTCCTCATGGAGTCAAGGCACTCTCGGACTGCAGTCCCTACATGGGAAGGGATCCTTAGAGAAAGCTGGGTGGGAGGGGAGGGAGGGAGGGGCTGGCAGTGGGGGGGGGAGGTGAAGCCCCATTCCTGAGGGGTTGTGTCATCCTGCCCTCACACAGCCCTGTTGCTGGGGGGGGGGCAGCCTCATAGGGGGTAGTTCCTGGTGTGTTTGGGGGGGAAGGGAGGAAAGGGGGCAATCACATCCCAAGGACTCAGGAACTCCCTCTCATTCTCAGTTTTGTGTGTTTGACTCCTTCTGCATGTTGTGAGGGCCATCAACTCCATCCTGCTGCACAGGATCATCCGTCTGGGTGATCTGGACCTCATCACGGCTGGATTTGCTGCCCTGGGGTTCCCAAACTACCCTGGAGCCATACATGGGACCCATCCCGATCTGTGCACCTGAACATAGAGTGGCTCAGTATATCAACCACAGGGACTAATTTTCTATGGTGCTGCAGGCCCTGCTCAACCACTATGGACACTTCACAGACATTTTTGTTGGGTGGTCGGGCAGGGCACACAGTACCCACATATTTAGAAACTCCAGCCTCTACCACAAGCTGGAGGCTAGCACATTCTTCCCCTGCCATGAGTTAGCAGTTGGGGACATGAAGATACCACTGTGCATTGTGGGGGATGCGACCAGCTCCCGATGGTGTGGCTAATGAAGCCTTATACCAGCCACCTGGACCCCAGCAGGGACCAATTTAATGCCCATTTCAACCGGATCAGGATTCAGGTCGAGTGTGCCTTTGGGCGCCTCAAGTTTGTGATTCAGGTGCCTCCTGACCTGCCTCGACATAGGGGAGCACAACATCCTCAAGCTGGTCGTGGCATGATGTGTTCTGTCTGGCCCTCATGTATCCCTGGCAGAGATCTTTCACCTTAGTCTGGATCTGTTCTAAGGCACTCAGCCATGCGCCCATAAATGTCAGTGTTCCGGCACTTGGAGCGGAGATCCTGCAGTGTCTCCTCCTCACCCCACAGCTTGAGGAGGGACAGGATCTCTGCTCCAGACCACAAGGGTGCCCGCTACTTGGGCCCCCTTAGTGGATTCTGGGATCCATGCTCATGCTCCCTCTGAGGACCAAGGAGGTCTCGGAGGTCCTGTGGCTCAGTCATTGCTCAGAATGCCTGTGGCAGGGAGAGCTATGGTCGGGTGCTGCTCCAAGGCCAACTTCCTGCCACAAGGTTTGCCCAGGGTACCTGCAGCTTTAAGAGGGGCCAGGAGACAGGAACTATAGAGTTCTGGTTACTTTAGATGGAGTGGCCACCAGGGCACTTGTGTTATTTCCGGCAGGCCTCTTTTTTCAAAAGAAAACCCTCTTCTTTGTCCACATACACCTTTTTCTGAAAGAGCTCTTTTAGAAAAGGTATTCTTCCTTGTAGAAAGAGAATTATCGCGATTGGAAAAAAAATCCTCTGTTAGTTCATTTTTTTTTTTCAAAAGAATGAGATTGCAGTATGGACGTAAATGAAGTTTTTTCAGAAAAATGGCCATTAAAAAAAACCCCTCTGTAGCGTAGACATAGCCTAAGTGTGAAACTAAGGGCAGCTGGAGCCTCTGGAACAAGAACTAGAAACCATAGTACTCATACATAGAAAGCAAATAAGGTACCAAATTCATTATTTTAAGCCAATTTCCTGATGGGCTTTGATCTTGACTCATTATTTGTGATGGCTTGGATTTGACAGAACTCTGGACATTTCCCTCTGTCAAGAATGTTGAGGAGCAATGAGATATTTTCCCCCCAGATTTTCCTCTCTTGTGTAAAAACTTCCATATAAGCCCAGGGTCCTCTTCACAACTGTGAGAAAATGCTAAGGATATACTGCTCAGTTGAACTGGTTGGGAAGTAATCAGAATGATTTTCCAACAGAAAATGCCAGAGGAACATTTCCATGTGACTGGAAAATTTTGATTATTTTTCCCATTAGGAATATCAAAATGACAGCTCTATGGCTGCCCGCAGGGAAGCTATACCTGAAAGAGGGTGGAGGCTGAATGTGTCCCAGCTTTCTCCTTCTCCAGAAGCAGGGCTGAAAGCCTCTTGTCAGTTTTGTTTTCCACCTGAATGGAAAAAGTGAAATCGAGAACCTTCCAGTCCAGTGTTGGTAAGCTGTATACAGGCAGTCCCCGGGTTACGTACAAGATAGGGACTGTAGGTTTGTTCTTAAATTGAATCTGTATGTAAGTCGGAACTGGCGTCCAGATTCAGCCACTGCTGAAACTGATCAGTTTCAACAGCGGCTGAATCTGGACGCTAGGTCTGACTTACATACAGATTCAACTTAAGAACCCCAGGCATCCCCAAGTCAGCTGCTGCTGAAACTGATCAGTGGCTGATTCCAGGAAGCCCGGGGCAGGGGCTTCCTGTAGTCAGCCACTGGTCAGTTTCAGCAGAGGCTGACTTGGGGACGCCTGGGGCAGAGCAGCTGGGGTGCTGCTAGGTTGGTCCAGTAGCGCTGCCGCTCCTCGGCGCTACTGAACCAACCCAGCAGCACCCAATCTGCTCTGCCCCAGGCGTCCTGATTCAGCCGCTGCTGAAACTGACCAGCAGTGGCTGAATCAGGACACCTGGGGCAGAGCAGCTGGGGTGCTGCCGGGTTGGTCCAGTAGTGCCCAAAGCGGCGCTACGGGACCAACCGGCAGTGCCCCAGCTGCTGTACCACAGGCGTCCAGAGCAAAGCCGTGGAGCACGGGGGCAGCAGGACAGCCCAGACGCGCCGTGGCTGTCCTGCTGCCCTCGGGCTCCGCGGCTTTGCTCTTCTTTGCTCACCGTCTCCCTGGTCTGCAGACCAGGGGGATGGGGAGCAAAGCTGCGGAGCACGTGGGCAGCCCAGCCCAGAATTTTTTGGATTCCACTGTTTAATCCCAAATACCTTTGTCTGTTTCCTTGAGGAAAAAAAATATTGTATTTTTCCTCATTTTTATTGATCTTTGATTTTTATAAAAGTGCTGTGTGCCATCTTTGATAACATAGCAGTTCTCCTTATGCAGAAATATGATGTATATAATTTCATATAGGGAAGTTCATTCTGCTTCAGGGTTATAGCATCCTGGCTGCTTACCTTCATTCTTTTTATATTAGCTAGCAACACTTGATTCTTTCCCAGTAGACCGTGTTTTATAGAAGCATCAAAAGTTTGGCAACTGCTGTTCATGTTATTTGGAAGTTCCAGACCTATCCTTTCATTCTAATCATTTCCCCCAAATAGGCCTATTTATGTTTAGGGGAAAAAATAAAAATGCCACGTTCAGAGTACCCACTGAGACAAAATGTTCTGTTTCCATAATAAAGAGCTTTTAAAGTTTGTTTATTTTTCTGTAAAGTCATAGTAATAAAGCTATAAAGATAGATTTACACCTTCCCTTCTCCACACAATTCTATTGCCCTTGGGTAAACACCAGACTGGATTTCAAGATAAAACTAGCTTTCATTTTGAAAAAAAAAAGTATATGAAATGTCCCATATCGCTTTTAGTTTTAATGAAAATTTAAAATAAGTAAAATCACAGCAGTATCCCATTAACACTGGAGAAGACAGCCAACACGTCGGCTACGTCTACACTGGTCCCTTTTCCGAAAGGGGCATGCTAATTTTACAGGTCGTAATAGGGAAATCCGTGGGGGATTTAAATATCCCCCGCGGCATCTAAATAAAAATGTCCGCCGCTTTTTTCCGGCTTTTAGAAAAGCCGGAAAAGAGCATCTACATTGGCCCCGATCCTCCGGAAAAAAGCCCTTTTCCGGAGGTTCTCTTATTCCTACTTTGAAAATTAGCATGCCCCTTTCGGAAAAGGGACGTGTAGACTTTGAAGTAGGAATAAGAGATCCTCCAGAAAAGGGCTTTTTTCCGGAGGATCGGGGCCAATGTAGACGCTCTTTTCCGGCTTTTCTAAAAGCCGGAAAAAAGCGGCGGACATTTTTATTTAAATGCCGAGGGGGATATTTAAATCCCCCGCGGATTTCCCTATTACGACCTGTAAAATTAGCATGCCCCTTTCGGAAAAGGGGCCAGTGTAGACGTAGCCGTCAAGTCAGTGGAGGAAAAGCCACACACTCCCTCCCTCTCTGCTAACCATGAAGATATGTGCCTTTTAAAATTGAATAATTAAAATCAATTTAAACCCAAGTGATATGTAGAAAGAAAGAAGTGGCAGTGACTCCTATATTTAGGTTGTTTGATGTATTCCATTATAAAAGTGATGGAAAGAAAATGAGATGACAGTCTCCTGTTGGGCTCCAAACCCAACAGAACTGGCACTTGTGAAGGGAAACATACCCTCTCTCTGTAACCTTGCATGTCCCCAGTTGCCCAAGTGTCCTGCAAAAGGAATTTGCTGCATTGGCAGTGTTTCACATTTATCCTAGAGGAGCTCAGGGGCTGTGATTGTGTGTGGCACTTTTAGTAAGAGACGCTCTTTGCACTTGGGTGTTAAGGCCTAGGCAGAAGATTGCCACATTATGTAAGTGGTAAGAACTAACTCTCAGTTGTCAGTTCAACTGTGGAGAGAAACACCATAAATAATACACTTTAGCCCTTCAATTAGTGCTTCTATTGTTCCCGTTCAGTAGAGCTGATAATACATGAGTTTTTCATCATCCACTTTCTGGTCTGTTACTACATTAAAGGTATTATTTCCAGCACAATGACTACCATTACACCCATGATCCGATGCTGGTGTATGGCTTATACTCTGGAGGGAGGAAAATCTATTTATAAACTTGGCTGACACATTTGTGATCATAAAAGTTCCAGCAGGAGGAAAGATAATGACTATCCAGATGCAAAACATGAGGTATTATGTGCAAATTATGTACTGGCTTTCAATATGATATGTTCTTTGCTTCAGTTATTAGTGTTGAGAAGCGGTTTGTTTTGGGAGAGCAATTTTCATGAAAAAAAAGGAAAACATATCTGGATTGTGGTAGTGGATACCAGTGCATAGTAGATTGCTCAGCTCCTGTTATAAATGAAAAGGCTTTTGAGAGTGTGCAGTGCACCTATTTAATTAATAGTGGTTGCAATGGAGTGGTTTTGTTCTTTTTCTTTTGGTCTTTCTTTATGTAAGCTATATTTTTTTTCTTGAACTAAATATAGAATGCTCTACAGCTGCTGGCAGTAACTCTTGAGTTTCATTCTGAAGTCATATTTACAAATCCCATTGAATTTCAGGGGCACCCAACTCCTTTTCATTTCCTTAAAAATCCCAGCATTAATCTATAGACATGTTAATATCTTCACATCAATAAAATAATTGCCTTGGTATAGACATGTTCTTTACATTTAATATCCTAAAGAAGTTCCTAAAGAAAACTTTGGGTACGTCTAGACTACATGCCTCTGCCAACAGAGGCATGTAGATTAGGCTACCGGACATAGTAAAATGAAGCAGTGATTTAAATAATCGCCGCTTTATTTAAATTTACATGGCTGCCGCGCTAAGCTGACAAACAGCTGATCAGCTGTTTGTCGGCTCAGCGCGATAGTCTGGACACTCCCCTGCCGACATCAAAGGTATTTGTTGACCACCCAGGTAAACCTCATCCCAGGAGGCATACCTGGGTGGTCTACAAATACCTTTGATGTTGGCAGGGGAGCGTCCAGACTATCACGCTGAGCCGACAAACAGCTGATCAGCTGTTTGTCGGCTCAGCGCGGCAGCCATGTAAATTTAAATGAAGCGGCGATTATTTAAATCGCCGCTTCATTTTACTATGTCCGGTAGCCTAATCTACATGCCTCTGTTGCCAGATGCATGTAGTCTAGACGTACCCTTTGACATGGATCAGTCTTGCTTCTGTCTTGCCCCTCCTAAAGGTCGATCCAAGACTTCTCAAAGTGCTGACTAGGCACCCACATTTATTCCTATTTGTTCTTGTGTGGCTCCCTATGCCTCAGGCTTTACTCTAACCAGGAATGAAATAGCAGAAGCTATTGGATGGTGGGGATATAGCTACAATAGTGGCTGGCAAAAACACGTATGTTCCATAATCTGGGCAAATAATGGTCCCATAAAGAATTTCAGTGGATATTAGATCAATCCCTAAAGTCCAATTCTGACAAAATAAAACTCATATGTAGCCCTTGAGCCCAAGTGGAAATGAATTGAAGTCACTGGTGTTCGATGTAGATGAGTCTCCTGGAAAAATTGCTATGGGGCTCTCAATGTTTTTTAGAGGTGGATTCCTGAACTCTCTTAAGCCATAAAAGGAAAAAGTATATACACATCTTGAGATGTAGGGACTCTTCTTAAAACATATAAGTGAAGCTTGCACTATTGGATAGGTTGTTACATTTAGTAGTTGTAATATTTAGCAGTTTAATTTTTTTAAAGATAATTTCTTCATGTTTTGCTAGTAAAGTCTTATGAATTACTGACATCACTTTCATAATTTAATAAGGAAAAAGAACAGCAGTGTATTCTATAGCAGTCTCAATGTAAAATATTTAAATACAGGCAGTCCCCAGGTTACGTACAAGATAGGGACTGTAGGTTTGTTCTTAAGTTGAATTTGTATGTAAGTCGGAACTGGTACATATTGTAGGGGAAACTCTAGCCAAACATTTCTCCAGAGCTCAGTTTTATTCTCCCACACCTCACTTCCCTCTGTCCTTTATTCTCAAGCTGAGGTGTCTGCTGAGAAAAGCCGCTCCGCGTCTCCCTGGTCTGCTGGGGGGGGAGGGGGGGGGCGCTAGCTTCGCGTCTCCCTTGTCTGCTGGGGGGAAGCAGCTAGTGCGGGGTTGCCTCACCCCGTTTGTAAGTAGGGATCCGATGAAAGTCGGATCCATGTAACCCGGGGACTGCCTGTACTCAGGAGTTGCCCAAAAATGAAGTTTACAAGGTCTGTGTCTACATCGGCATCCCTTTCCGGAAAAGGGATGCTAATGAGACACTTCGGAATTGCAAATCTGCAGGGGATTTAAATATCCCCTGCGGCATTTGCATTGACATGGCTGCCGCTTTCTTCCGGCTCGGGGTTTTTGCCAGAGAAAAGCGCCAGTGTAGACGCAATTTTCCAGAAAATAAGCCCTTTTCCGGAAGATCCCTTATTCTTACTTGAAAGGAGAAATAAGGGATCTTCCGGAAAAGGGCTTATTTTCCGGAAAATCGCATCTACACTGGCGCTTTTCTCCGGCAAAAACCCCGAGCCGGAAAAAAGCAGCAGCCATGTCAATGCAAATGCAAATGCCGTGGGGGATATTTAAATCCCCCGCGGATTTGCAATTCCGAAGTGTCTCATTAGCATCCCTTTTCCGAAAAGAGAGGCCAATGTAGACACAGCCAAGGTGTTTACAAATCAGATCCATGCTGCATCTAGCAGAGTTATAGGATACAAAGACATACTATAACACTAAAAGGCTGTGTCTACGCTGGGCCACTTATTCCAGAATAAGCTGCGAGCTGTCTACACTGGCCCCTTGAATTTCCAGAAAAGCACTGACGATCTACTGTAAGAAATCAGCTGCTTTTCCGGAAAAACTGTGCTGCTCCCACTTGGGCAAAAGTCCTTTTTCCGGAAAACTGTTCCGGAAAAGGGCCAGTGTAGACAGCCCAGTAGTCTTTTCCGCAAAAAAGCCTCGATCGCGAAAGCGAGGATCGGGGTTTTTTTCCGGAAAAGCGCATCTACATTGGCCACAGACGCTTTTCCTGGAAAAGGGCTTTTCCGGAAAGCATCCTGCCATTGTAGACGCTCTTTTTCTGGAAATACTTATAACGGAAAACTGTTCCGTTTTAAGCATTTCCGGAAAAAGGTGCCAGTGTAGACGTAGCCTAAAGGAGTTTAATGCTAACTACTAAACTGACCAATAACAGTTGAAGCTCTCAAGGAATGGTGGGAAGTGGTGCGTATGAATGGTGTGTGTTTTACGTTTTCTGATGACGTTGTTTCAGTGGGATATTGGGATATTTAAAAATGGCAAGCACAAATATATCTCCCTATTGGAATTACATTTTAATAAGTTTTCTGTGGTTGTTCTTTAATCTCAGGCATTAGTTTATACCTGAAATTACCTGGCTTCCCGAGTTTAATTGGCAACATTATGTTAGAAGACATGGGTTGTTTTTAAACTGTTTTGTATTGTTTATCTTTTAAAGTAAAGAATCACAACATCAGCAATTGCACAACAATATCTGGGAACATTCAAAATTAATTTTGTATGGCAAATGTCTCATCTTGACATTAATATATTATGTCATTATAATAAGCAATGAGAGTTGAAAAATAACCTACTTCACAGATAAACCCTGTTAAAATATATGTTTGTATTATATTGCTGAAAAGTCCAGAAAAGGTGTGTGTGTGTGGTGGAGGAGGAGGGGAGGAACCAGTAAAATGAAAAGCAAGAAACATAAATCAATAAAGAAGTAAAAGGCTGGGAAACTGCTAC
The DNA here is from genome assembly GCF_052426305.1 of Pelodiscus sinensis. Classification (NCBI taxonomy): domain Eukaryota; kingdom Metazoa; phylum Chordata; order Testudines; family Trionychidae; genus Pelodiscus; species Pelodiscus sinensis. The sequence goes on from NC_143053.1 coordinate 156,366,059, forward strand.
AGGAATTCCTAGTGAGCAACTCACAATTGCCTGTGTTGCATTGCCTCCATATGCATACTGAGAAGATAAAGAGAAGTGTAAAGAGAAGAATGTCTAGGGACTGAGACACCTCACAATTGTGTGAGACTTCAACCAAGCACTTAACCATGTCTTTAACTTTAAAATGGGAATAGTCCCATTGGCTAAAATGGGACAACTTATGTGCTTTAGTTAACATGTGCTTAAGTAGTGGGGCTTAAATAAACTGTAACTTAAATTTCAGTCAGTGGGAGGGACCCTGTATTTCTTAACTGAGCCAGGGAAAAATTTTCCCCTGAGGCTGAAAGTATAGTTCTACTCTGCTAATTCCGGCCTCAATCCATCAAGATGATATCTGTGATTGGTTAGATGAGGGAAGCCGACGGCCTCCATGCGAGGGCTTATAAAGAAGGGGTGGGGCCAGCAACAGTCAGCCCTCCACACTGCCGTGTGTTGCGTCACACCCGTGCCCTCAGTGCTGCATGGAGTGTATGGTGCAGTGCGCTGGCAGCAATTTAAAGGGCTTGAAGCTCCTCTCCAGCCATTGCTGCAGTAGGCCCTCAGGCAATTGCCCCTAGCCCCGACCCATCCTGTCGGTGGGCCAAAGTCAGATTCTTGCCTTTGTACAGAGCTCCAGTGACGACAGCACTGCTCCAAACAAGTGCAAGGATCTACCCACATAGATCGACTTGCAGGATTAAGACTTTCCTGGGAGCAAAACCAGTCCATTGTGGTTGTTATGACGCAACACACTTAAAGATTTTTAATGTTCCCTTCACTCTAGGTACCCTTACTTCTGGCTGCGTGCGTATGATGTGGGAACTGATTGACTGTCATAAAGTGAGACCTAGCAGCCTAGAAATGGGTGTTCAGAAGAAGGTTCAGAAGTCTGTAGTTCAGATCAATCCCGTACTGGGAGGCGCTGTGTAGAAGGGTACTGGGTACCTTTATATAATGGCCAGCAGAAGAGATAAAGTGATAGGATCAGAAGGGGAAGTTGAAGAGCACAGATGCTGGATAGGGAAAACCATCATAGGGAATGTGAGCTCAGCAGGACACAGGAAATCAAGGGAAAAGTGGCAGTCACCATGTGCTGCCAGTACATTAGTATTCTAGCTTGAATGGAATAGTCCAGAATCTGCTCGGTTAGTTTCAATTTCCTCTGAATTTTCCTGAATGTGTTGCCTGGTGGTAGAATTTACACAGCTGTCATGTGATTGCTTTGTATGGGTCGTGGCCTTTTAAAGGGTCACCATATGCTGTGATCTGAAGTCCTGGCAGCTGAGTTCAGTCTAAGAGCTGTGAGAGTCGGCATGCTATTAACTACTAACAAGAGAACTAGCGGTACCAGGTTGAGTGTCTGGATTTATTGTCCATTGGGTTGCTGCTCTTTTTACTTTTCCCTGTGTGACATCTCTGAAAACTGATCCCTAAATTTCCTGGTTTTTTACTTGTCAGTGCTGGTGTCTTTGTGAGAGTGCCTTCAACAAGATCTAATGCTCTGTGGGCAACGGGAGGATGATCCGCCGAGTACAAAATCCGCAAGAGCAACAGATAAGGAGTCAGTTCTTAGTCACAGCACCAATAGATGGCCCACTTAACTCTTTCAGTTTGTGGATATGAAGTTTCTTCTATGCTAGGAAGTACAGGCTATCAGACAGCTTTTCCAATTTTTATCCTTTTGTGAGATATGTGTATATATAATCTAATATATGATTCAGTTGGGCTTTGTGATGCTCTGAGCAGTCATTGCTTAGGTTTCTGTGCCTAAGTATTAGCACAGAACATTGACAAATGCACCAAAATGGAAGTAAACTGATGTGTTTCGTTGTATCTGGACACTAGTATTTGCTGGCAGCTGCTATTTCTGCCAGTGCAGAACAATTAATGCCCTTTATTGGAAAAAGCTAGGCTTGGTGGTGTGAGCTCACTACGTATTGGGATACTTGCATTATGAGGAGTGCTGCTCCCATACAAAGTGGTGTTCGAGGTGGCTGTAGGTGTGATCAGGCACTACTTTCCTATGGTAAATTCTAATCTTACTTTGTCTTGTTTTGTGATGCCAGATCAAATGCACATAGACCTAAAGGGAAGATGTATTTCCCACTCTCAGCACTGTAAGCCTCCCTATTGTTCAGAATCAGAAGGCCTGCTGTGTGCATACAAACTGTTCCTGCTGTATTAATCCAGGGATGAAACAATGGGGAGCTGCATAGTCAGATATGGGTTCATTGGAGACACAGGTACCAGGCTTATTCAAGAGTCTGATTTACTTTTTTGTTGTTTTAGCTTCCTCTGTGCAGCAGCTGTTACCTAGTTCTGGCTTCTTTTCATGCTATACTTAACTTTCACCAGACAGCCCTCTTTTTCAGAATGCCAAGTGAGGCTATCTGTCGGAGTTGTGTTCTCAGCATCGGTGAGAAATGGCCTAACCAAAACAAAACGCGGAGTTGCTCAGTAGGAGTCATGCATATAGAATAATGGCTTCTGTGTAAGAATTTACAGGTATTTATGGGCAGCAATACTTTTAAATTAAGGTCACTGATTAGCAGTAGCCATCAACTAATAGTCTGCAAAATAAGAGCTACTACACAGTAATGAAGATCACTTCAGGTATTGTGTTAAACAATCACATGAAATCTACACCAACTTCAATGTATTTATTGTAAACTATTCTTTCATTCTGTGCAGTGCCTCCTTTGGACTTAGGGGAAAAGATAATGCAGACAGCTGCCATCCCAGACACTGTCACTTAAATAGCACCTTGGAAGAGTAATGATCAACTGTAATAGCAGACTCAACAGACTTCACCAAGATGGGAAGCTACGCTGACATTGAAAGAGTGAAACTGAATTCCACTTTACAACAGTTTGTCAGTGGTTTATGATCATGTGACGAGCAAGAAGACATGTTGAGCTGAATACATCGACTTTAAGATCACCTCTAACATGCAGCTTAAAGGTCACTGTCCTTCATGGCCTCACCCATGATACCAGACAGAGAGCCACTTTTGAGTTTTTGAGAAAAAGCTGATGGCCTGTTGAGTAGAAGATGGACTTATCTCTCTAGTACCAGAAATAGAGATGACATAGAGACTTTCTTCTCATTTGGAAGGTGCCTTTTAAATGGTTAAATTCACCAGTAGTTAGATCCTGCCTCCTCGCCCCTTGGTAAGTTCTGTCATTTTTACTTTAAACAGATTTTTACTAAAAAATATTTCCCCTATTTTTTTTTAAAAAAATCACTTACTTTTGTTTCATTCCAATATAAAAAAAACTTGTTTTATAAGGCAAAATACAATACATTACATGAGATATATGTATTGCAATAATATGTTAGTCTGTGTGTACATGCAAAACTGCTTGTTGATGTAACACTAGATATTAATCTAGAAGATGTACATGGGGAGAAAAAAACAAATGGGTACCAACACAAGCTCAGAAATGCGTGCACATCTGAACATGCTGATTAATATCAGACTTGTCATATATACATTTCAAGCTCTTAGAAGATAATTTCAAAGGTTTGACTCTTAAATGGGAAGAAAACAACAAATCTATATCAGAATATCTTTAGAACGCAAGGGAATATTCAAAAGTTTTTTTTAAAGAAGACAAGAGAAAAGATTGAAGTTATGTGGATACACAGCAAATGATGCCACCTCACTTACATTTGAGTGTAAATATTTATAGGACAAGTATAAAACAGTAAATTGTTTATTCAAATGAAAATATGAAAAATGTATTGTTCTGCTCAGAGGTGACATTGTATTTGAGTTCTGTTTTAATTCTGCAGAAAATACATACTAATGCTTTGACTGGAATTCCATTTACTGAATACTCTTTCCCCCCGTCCTTCTGTCCACAAACACAATCCGTAATATTTAACCAGAAAAATTAAAAGTTCATTTCCCTATTGATTTTCGGCTGTGTTTTTTTGTTTTAGAAAAGAATTATATGTGACTCAATTCATAAATGGTGAGCTTTGCAGAATTAAGCATTAATTATTGTATTCTAAGACATGAATGATATGGAGTGAGACCCAAGTGCCATGAGCCTCAAAATATACAAAGCAATTCTTTTATAAAAACTGAAACGCTGCAGCTAGCTGAAGGTACTGCCAGCCGTAAAAGGATATGTTGTCATAAGTACCAATTCTTAGCATAGTCTACAATGTTTCTCAAAATTTGTGGCCTGGTCTACTCAAGTAAGTCAGTTTTAGCTACATCGGTCAAGAGTGTGAAAAATTCATACCTTCTTTGTAGTGTTGTTAAGACAGCCTATATTCCTCTGTAGGTACCACTAGGTCATCAGAATTCTTCTTTGGAAGACGGATTACCTATGGCAACAGGATAACCCCTCTTTTTGGGTGTAAATCATCTATACAGAAGTGCTACCCAGGCACGGTTGTGCTGCGGTATCATTTTGATGGTAGACCGACTCAATTTTTTAAAATAACTTCAAAAATAGTAAATTGAGATTGAGATATTTTCCTGTTTTTCCTCAAGTAAAACTTTCCAGAGATGACAATTAATTTTTAACACCTCAGTGTACACACTAGACTTTTTATTTCTATAATACTCTGAATCTGCTTTAAATAAGCAGCAGTGTGTTATCTCTTCCTGCATTTTTAGAGAGCAATCTGATGTTGACAATACCGGAGCAGATGGGAAAGTGAGAATGCAGACGGATCATATTAATAAAGTTCAAATTCAATATGGAAGGGAAGATTATGAGAAGGGAACTATAAACTGTCATAAATTAACATTATCAGCAACAGACTGATAGGCCACAACTAGAAACAAGGACTGTGCAAGCAAATGCTATTGCTGAATATTTAGCCAAATGTTTCCTGAGGCATGGTAGAATGATCCCTACATGCAGAGTTGGATCCAAAGGCTTTACAGCAAATGCGATCACTGCAGTTGCACTTCATAAGTGTATTATAACATGCACTCGAGGTTGCTTATTTTTGCTGTCAATTTTCTGTCTAAGCTTTCTTTGCAACTTTATTTAAACTTTTAAGGAATTGGTGTTGATATTCTTTATTTCCTGACCCCCTTGTGCAAGTGAAATTGTAAGGGGAAAATTGCCTATTGCATAACACTATTGAAAGATAACTGGAGGTGAATCTAGTTTAAAATCACTATAATTAAATATCAGAAGATGGCATTACATAGACATGAAGAGCTGTAAGGAAATCTCTCTCAGTCAGTGGTTCTCAATATTTTCCAAGTAATGTCTCACAAAATCAATCTCCTTTTCATTTGTTTCTGCAGAGGTTTATGGAACAATTTCCCTGGCATTTGAGGAAGACCAAATGTCTGGCAAACCAGTTTCACTGAAAAACTATGGAAAAGGAGGTGAGGCAATTTTAATCATCCAAGTAACTATTGGAGATTTTATTGCAGGTTAAGTACCATTCATGCAGACAACCTCCGCTAATAAGCAGGAGAGTCTATAATGAGAAATGTTATGATTCCAAATTGATATCCATTCTAGGCTTAATCTTGAAGTCATTACAATTTGACAAAATTGTCCTTGAAATATCCTGAAGTCAAAGGCTTGTTTTTCCAGGACTGTAAAGTTTTGCACAATATAAGCATCTTTAGCTTGTACTGGATTTGGTACCTTAAGATCAGGGAGTTTCCTGATCGCTTTACCAAGACACATTTGAGGATCTTCCCCAATTGAAATATAATCATATTGGCATTGCATTAGGCAGCCTCTAGTCACGTGGCACAGGACACAGTTTAAATAGTAGGTAACATATGTAGCAGTCAGGATGCACTGGTGTGGTGTCCTGACAGGTCTCCTGCTCTGTCTATGATAACCGTTCGGCCGCGTGCATTCCTGCATTTACTCCCCTGTTCACTGTGTTAACCATGCACAATTAGTCAACACAGTAGACTCCAAGAGAGCACCCAAAGACCACAAAATCAGATAAGGATTGAAGGTTCCCGAATAGGTTTATTGTCAAATGAAGTACAATAATAGTTGCCAGTAGATAGGCTTGCCACTGCACCACTATGCATATGTATCCACTGATAATGGACACAGTTCAGTTAATAGTATGGATTGCCCTATTGCCCCCTCGGCAAGACAAAGATGACTCTTTGGGGTACACTTTTATACACAGGTACAAACAAGTTACATGTCATTCCTGATGTAGCAGGTTGCCACCTCCTATTGCTTAGTTACCACCCTTTACCTCATAAAAGGAGGATGTAATTACTATCTATCATGCTGTCAGTTTAGACCTGGTCCTGGTTGATATGTCTGTTGTTTGTGGGTAGGTGATTGGTGCCAAGATATAACAAGGTGTTCTGTTACAGCCCTTCTTGAATATGTTTATACCTTGTGCCTAGTAGCTCTTAAATCTGAGTGTTTCTGTAATTACAGTCCTGTTCTTGCCAACTTCTGTGAGCAGGTCCTGCCTCTTGCTCATAGCTTCACTTTGCTTTATATGAACAAAGTCTTGCCCATTGCTGTCTAGGCCTCATGCGAGGCCTGTGATACATGGAGTATGTTGCAGGTCTTCATCTTACTACAACATACCAAAGTTAGCAGTTGTGCTATTTCATATGTGAGATTTTCTAGCACACTTTGGTGTTATGAATACCATCTAATCCTTGCAACTTACTGCTGTATAACTTATCAAGTGGTTCCAAAACCTTCTTTGTTGATGCCCTAATTGGGGACAGATTTGTCAAAAGAGAATGCTGACTGTTTGACAGGTTTGTTTAATCTGATGTCCTTTAAAAATACTGTTTTCTGTCTTTTGCTTGTTGCTCTTCAAATTCATTTTTGGCCTAATTGTACTTAACTTGACAGAATTTATGCCATTTGACTCCAACTTTTAAAGGATGTCTTTGTGCCTCTAACTACCGTATTTTCCAGCGTATAAGACGACTTTTGATGTTAAAAAACATCCCCCAAAAATCGGGGGTCGTCTTATATGCCGGGTATACAGCTTTGCGGCTTTGCAAAGCCTCGGGGGAAGCCGGCGGCAGGGCAGCCCAGGCGCGCCAGGGATGCCCCGCCACTGGCTTCCCCCAAGGCTTTGCAAAGCCGCGGAGGGCCTCCAGCGGCGGGGCAGCCCAGGCGCGCCGGGGCTGTCCTGCTGCCGGGGCGTCCTCAGAGGCTTTGCTCCCGGTATCCCTGGTCTGCTGGAGACGGTCCCCAGCAGACCAGAGGCACCGGGAGCAAAGCCGAAGTGGCGGCGGGGAAAGCCTCAGAGGCGTGGGACCCGCCGCTGCTGCGGCTTTGCTCCCGGTGCCTCTGGTCTGCTGTGGACCGTCTCCAGCAGACCAGGGACACCGGGAGCAAAGCCGGGGAGGCGGAGGGGCGCTGGGGTAAAAGACGAAACCCTATCTTTTAACTAAAAAATTAGGGGGTCGCCTTATATGCCCAGAAGCCTTATACGCCGGAAAATACGGTATTTGTTTTTTTCTGTTTAGTCAGGGTGGCATTTTTGGAGGGTTCTCTTTACTGTGTTTTTTTTCTAGGAGGGCATAGGTTCTATTTGATCCTATATTAAATAACTTCCATGTAGTTTTCTGGTGTTTGTCTCTTGTAATTGTTCCTTTTAATTTCCATTTAACTAGTCATTTTTTATGTAGTTGTTCCTATTTTGAAGTTAAATGTTACTGTGGTGGGATTTTATGGTAATTTTCCCCATTTAGGTGGTTAAGGTGGTTACATTATGGTTGATAATACTGAGCAGTTCCCTTATATTCATCTCTTGGTCCAGATCCTGTGCTGCACTTACGTCTATATCTAGAACTGACTCTCTCCTTCTGGGTCCATGGCTAGCTGCTCCAAGAAGTCAATAACGGTGTCTTCAAATTTTAACTCTGAATATTGTGTTCAGGTGGCATGTCTCCAGTCGATATAGTAAAGGAAATTTCCCTTTATTATTGGATTTTCTCTTTGTAGCTTCTTTAATCTCCCTACTCATTTCACATTCACCATTACCACCCTGGTCAAGTGGCTAGTAACTCTACTGCTGTAATCCTTTTATTGAATCATGGAATTTCTACTCCATTGATTCTATGGTAGAGTGAATCATTAGGAAATGGATAGGTAATTGAACAGTAAATATCATAATGACACTACATGTCCACATCTCAAATATTATGTGCAGTTCTGGTTCCGCATCTCAAAAACGTATACCAGAAATGGAACAGGTACAGAAAAAAGCAATAATGTCATATCTAAGAGAAGTGAAAAATGGCTTTGCTCATGAACTGAGAAATTGTGGTGTTTTGCTCTTAAGTGCCAGGCCTCTTTAATTATATCAGATTGGAATAGGGGCAGCCATAGTAAGATTGGTTAATGAAACTCAACTGATTATGCTTCAGTTTTTTCTAATACCATTATTACTTGAACATAAATCCTCATGCATCTTTGGTATATATAGTAATGCTATTATTTTCTCTTCTGAATACTGCATCTTTAATTTTGCACTTTGTATGAGATTACATGTTACAATACCATGGTGATTAGAATGATATAAATGCCTCGTTGAGATTAAATTAATAGCTTTTAATGTCAAAAGGGAACCATTATAATTCTCTGCCCTGACCTTCTGCATTATGCAGGACATAGATTTTCATCCAATAATTCCTGCATTGAGCTCATAACCTCTGGTGGAGTGAGAGCATGTCTTTCTAGAAAGACATCGGATCTTAATTTAAAGGCTTCATGTAAAGCAGAATCTACCATTTCCCTAAGTAAATTGTTCTGGTATTAATATGAACTTTATTTCCTGCCTGAGTTTGTTTAGCTTCAGCATGTGTATATCTAATGTACTTTTACATGAGTTTATGTGCATATTACATGAACTATGTTACATAATGTTACATAGAATTGTGTGGTTCAGTCGGGAAAAATATAATCACTTTGGTGGCCCTTTCTGCTCACATTATCTCTGCTTCACTCTCACTAATTATTTTTGGTTGTGACAGCTAGTGGAAAGGGATAGAAACATTCATACTGTACCTATATGACTGGGGGTATGGATCTAAAGAAATAAACATCTTAATGTCTGAATATTTGTGCAAATATGATATGATCTCATTTGAGCTGCGTGTTTTGGTCTGAAAATGACACTGAGAATGCATGTTCTACTACATGTTTTAATTATTTAGAAAGTCCATGTACTGATAGTAAATGTAAAGGATGAGAGAGTTGTGAGGTGTGTATTTTTATGAATCTGATAGATCCCTCAAGTTATCTATATGGTATTAACCTGTCTAGCTGCCAGGAGTTTATGTAAAGTAGATTGTGAAGGGAGAAATCAACAGGAAACTAAACATTGGCAAAGGTGACACCCTCTGAGGTAAACAGCTTCAATGTAAAAACAAGGATTCCGGTGGCACCTTGGAGACTAGCAGATTTATTACAGCATAACATGTCATGGGTAAAACTTACTTCATCAGATTAATTGAATTTTACCCACAAAAGTTTATGCCTTAATGAATCTGTAAGTCTCTGAGGTCATGTTTACACTACGCGGAAGTGCGATGCTGATGCAGTCCATCTTCTGGGATTTGATTTAGTAGGTCTAGTGAAGACCCGCTAATTCGATCTGAGAGGATGCCACTGTTGGCACCAGTAGTGTTGCTTGGTAACAGGGATTGTAGCCCACACATCGAATCCGAGTGGTCAGAATATGCACATCTACCCAGAGAGGGAGGATGCTAGCAAAACCTGTTTCCAAAGAAGTTTCCTTCAGAGTGACCAACAGGGATCTACAATGAAGCTTGTCCTGTAACCATGATATAAGAGCTTTAGAAACTGATCATTCTTCAAACATTGATTAATACACTTATATGGTTTCTGTTGCTGGAAACAAGTTTAAGTTTTTCCAGTTACAGACTAACTCAGCTACCCCTCTGAAGCTTTTGTTTTTGTTGGTTGCTTTACAGTGCAATGACTTACAAATGCCACACAATTTGCTCTTATCTCAATGGCTCACTGAATAATGTAGCATATATTTTAAGCAACTCATTAATTCAGTGCTATCTGTATCATAGAAATTGTTTTCTTCCTCTTCTTTGAGTAGCCAGTATAGTCTCTTATTTGGTAACAGTCAGGGTCCATACCTGTCAAACTCACGACTTAAATTCCACATATGGTTCTGAAAAAAATCTAGTATCTACCTCAGTGGCATAGTTGAGATGAGTGTACACTCAAGAACATGATATTCATGAATAGAACTGAGAAAATAATGGCCATTGTTAAATATTAACAAGTGATTGGTAGTTACAGCACTTTACAAGGAAGCACCATATACAAATTTAATGGCACTTTCTCAGCAATTTTCAGAGCCAGCTTCATATTGATAAAAATATATCCTAGCTATGAGGTTTAGCAAGTGACATCTGTTCTCCCTGGAAGATTTAACTTCAAAGAGTATTAATTCAGTGTTTCCCCCTACTCCCTTTTTTCCTTTTTTTGCAATTGTCATACATTTGACACAACCATAATAACCTAGTGGAAACTTCACAAAGAATTTGTTATAAAGAAAATTGATAGGCAAGCTAACCTACAGTTGCTTGTGTTTTCATTTCTTTCCCTTGTTACCGTGCAGAACATTCAAATTGACTTGAATTTCAATTCATAGTTTCAGATGAAACATGGCAATTTTCAATGCTTAGTTAAATCCAAAACTACAAACACAATCAACAAACTATCTATAACATAACACGCAGTAACATGTATCTACAAAACACATAGGGCTAGATCCTCAGCTGCCTTGTGCTTACACTCTACATCAAAGGGAATTTGGAAGATTACTATATGTCACTCTTATTCCTTTTATGTGAGGGCAGCTGGGTGTCCTGACATGGACCAGCCAAAGTGCTCCTGTAAAGTGTGCAGGTTGGAGAAGTCTTATAGATATAATTTAGCTGAGCATTGGGTGAAGTTCTCCATAACCCCTTTTTGCCCTTAAAATATTTCCTTTCTTCATTACTTGATTCTATGTGGAGAGTATGTTGCATTAAGCCAGAATTAGACTCTTTGAGAATCCCCCTGTTTTGGAGGAATCCTTAGCAGTTGACTACTGGGACCACACAAAGTACTTTCAATCAGAATCTTGAAACTGGATGGTACTATTCAAATATATTCAAAATTACAGCCGGTTGAGAATGGGAACCAAATTTTCCAGAAATTGATTTTCCTTGTTTTGTGGTCAAAATTTTCTCATTAGTTGAATTCACAATTCAGTAGTCTTGGAAATGTGAGTACAGTAAACTCAAAAGTGGTGGTGGGCAGGAGACAGACAAAGTAGAAAGAAAAAAAAAGATTTCACAGACTTCTGCCCCATGCTCACCTCTAATAAACATTCCATAAGACAGCAAGAACAATGTGGAAATAGATGTATGCCTTAGCATGCACAACTAGGCTGTGTCCAGACTCAGGGGTTTTTTCGGGAAAAGTAGCCTTTTTCCGAAAAAACTTCACCTGCGTCTAGACTGCAGCCGCGTTCTTTCGAAATTAAATCGAAAGAACGCGGCTTTTCTTTCGACGGCGGTAAACCTCATTTCACGAGGAAGAACGCCTTCTTTCAAAAGTGCTTCTTTCGAAAGAAGACGTTCTTGAATGTAAATAGGGCTTCTTCGAAAGAGAGCATCCAAACTCACTGGGTGCTTTCTTTCGAAAAAGCGGCTTGCTCTTTCGAAAGTTCCGCGTGCAGTCTAGACGCTCTCTTTCGAAAGAGGCTCTTTCGAAAGTATCTTTCGAAAGAGCCTCTTTCGAAAGAGGCTTGCAGTCTAGACATAGCCCTAGAGAGAGATCTCAGCAGGAAGGTAAAGCTTCCCCAAAGCTTGGAACGTGGTTTTAGTTCAATTTCCCATTGGATTCTGTCATTCAGTTGTTAAAACCAGTGGGCAATGGAGGTAGCAGAGAAGTTCCCCCAAAAATTATTCACAGAAAAACGCCAAAGTTAATTGGATGCATTATTCACAATGAATAATTCTACCTGATCTTATATTTGCTTTCTTGGCTTTCCATGATTTGGAAGTGGTGGTGCAAAATGAATGAAATATTTTTCTTGTTTGAAAGAAGGTGGCCCATTCAGTGTACAACATCACAAAGCTAAGGTTTGTTCCCTGGTTTGCCTTTTGTGCCACATTCCTCACCCTACCCTTAGCACCTTGGCACTTCCCCCATTCTAATATTTGAATCTGTTCTTCAGCATGCCATTTTAGATCAACGTCCTTTCCAAGTAGATGCCATCTTGCCTTTTGCACTGCAATTAAAGTTCTAACACTAATCTCCTGGGTTTCTTTTCCCACAGCAGTAACTTCCCCTAGCACTGTTAGTTTACACAGTAATCTCAATATCAGCCAATACAAAGTGAATTGGGGGAAAGGGGAATCTTTTCACTGACTTGAGCAAATTTTGAATCAATCGTATTAGCACTAAAAAAAAAACCCACCCATCTTCTCTTAACTTCTACATTTAAGGTTGAACTTTCATATTTTAAATTATCTGGGGGAAAGGTGGGCAGAAATTGTCTGTAACCAGTACCCAGAGTAGTGTGATCTCAGTCTTTACTGGGGCTTTTGGCTACTATTATCATATAAAACTTTTCACTATTAATAATATTGCCTATAAAAAGTCTTAGAGTGATAGCTGTATCAGTCTGTAATTTTTAAAAATGAGCAGTCCTGTGGCACGCTAGCGTGCATCTACACAACATTCTAAACTTGAAATAAGATACTCAATTTGCACTATGCAAATTACATACCTTATTTCAGATCTATTTCAAAATATCTTATTTTGAAATTTGGTGCATCTACACAGCACTACATTTTGAAATAACATGCTATTTCGAGCCATACCTTAACCAGGTTGTTGAACTAGCATGCCTGTTATTTCAAAAAATATTTCGAAATAACAGGCAGCCTGTGTAGATGCCTGATAGTTATTTTGAGATTCTTCTCGTATCCCGAAATAGCCATGCAGTGTAGACGTACCCGCACAGACTAACAAATACATTATATCATGAGCTTTCATGGGTAAAACCCACTTCATCAGATCAGTTGGAGAGGATTTTACACAAGAAACTTCATGATATAATATATTTGTTAGTTTCCAAGGTGCCACAGGTGCTCTGTTGTTTTCAATATTGTCTATATTTAGAAATAAATCCAGTCACCATGTTGGAGGCTTTATTTATTTAAAAAAAAATCATTTGTAGCTGTGGAGCTTCCTTTCATCCCTCATTTTCTCCTGCTTTTCTTCTTCATATCCCACCTCCCTCATCCACTCATATCCTATAAGTGAATGATACTGCTCCCGAATGACAGGATTATAACAACAAAATAGCTGTGTCTGCTTATCTCCTTATTTCTCAGAGGGGACAGTGACCTCAGAATTGCACCTCCCTTTCCTCTCACTTCATTCTCTTCTATTTTGAACATGGATACCAAAGTGGAGGGTAAGTAATTTTGGAAGGGCGGACAGACATACTAAGCAAGATCTGGCTGTTGTATAAGAAAATTAAAGTCCTTTGAAGCACATCAGGATTAATTTTGTCCACAGATGATATTACCTACAGGTACCCCCATTTCCATTTTATCTGTTTCATCTCCCTGAGATTTGGATGTATAAAAGACTATATTCAATTTCTTCATTTATTTCTAAATACAGTTTTAAACACCCATCACATAATCAAACATCTGAACTGTGTTTTTAGGGCATGCACTAATGAGTTATGTAGTTACATTGCGGGGAGAGGGATGTCAGAGAAAGAGTGTCACCTAATTTCATCTGATTCTAAATATACTTTCCAAAAATATCTCTAAGCTCTAGAAATAGGAATCCCATCTAATGACCCCCTCTAATGACTGGGTTAGTAGATCTCATCAGAAAATAGATTTTTCATCCTGTGAAAAAATGTGACTTAATTTTTTTCTTCACAAATTCCAGTGTAAATCAAAATTCCAAAAAAAAGCCTAAAAACAAAATTGTGAAAATTTCAATTTGTCAGTCACAATATTGTTTTTAATTAATATGCAATATTTCATTTTGATTGTAACATTTGTTAAATGTCTATTTTACAAAATGAAGTGCATCTTTAATGAAACATCATTCCAAACATGTCAAACTACATTGTTTTAATGCATATTTTAAAACAAAGTTTCATCAAAATAATAGTTTTGTGGAAAAAAATAGGATTAGCTGAATTGGCATGTCATGATCCAAACTCTTTTGATTAAAAATCCCTACCAGCTCTAGTATTTAGATAGCTCAATATTGTCTGTGGTTCATTCTGAACAGCAATATGTCATCACATTTGAAATGGGACCATTTAAGTACCTTACATTGATTTTATAGGAATTCTATCTAAAATATTGATATGGTCCCATTTCCACTGTATTGCAGCATTTCACAGTCTCATAAATTTACCCTCACAAAGGTAGTACCTTTACCCTATTTTTTAGATGGGAAAGTGAGGAAAGATAAACCAGGAGCCTTACTGAGGTCAAGCAATGCCTCTAGAAGAGCTAGGAATTGAAGCACTCTTGGTTAGTTTCCGAAATCGCTAGACCAAATGTGATGAATAATCCCAGTTTGTGACAATGCTCTTGGGAATTTATTCAGATGAACCCATTTCAAATTGCAAATAGTGTAACAGAAACATCTCTGAAAATAAAGTGAAACAAAGGAAATAATTTCTTTTGAGTACTTAAGTACTTCTGAAACTTATGTCTTTATTTGTATTAGATGTATTTGTATCAGATTGCATGAAAAAATATATTTTTCTTTGTGATATTTCATAAAAGACCCATTTTGATGCTTCTGATTTAAAGGGAAAGTTATAGGCAGAAGACTGATTATGCAACAAATTGTTTATTGTTTCACATTTTAGCTCTGCCTCAAGGAAGGAAGATAGAGTATGAAAGAAAAATAAATCTTCTAGCACATACTGAAAAATAGCTACAAATATTGCATAAATGTACATTGCAGTACAATGAAATAGCAAACAAATATCACACTGAATATAAAGCAGGTGTGCCATCTCCTTACTCTTTACCCTGAAATACATTTTTAACAAAATGTTTCCAGGTACTTTGTTTTTAATATAACTTTTAAGTAAAAAAAAAAAAACAACCCTCATATTTTCCATCCAAATTGAAGGCCAACTTTACAATCAGGCTTCTTTTAAAAGCCCCATTTATTTTATTTACAGCCCTCTGAAAGTAGAACTTAACCCTCACAATTGAAAACAAGTCTGGTCATGTAGTAGGTAAAGGAAAGGAATGGGGCATTAATAATATCCAAAATTAATCCCATCCATAGCACTGATTCATTCTGGCTGTGGATGCATCATATAACCATTATGTGCATTAGTAAAAAGCCAAATCCCATTTCAGAGACAAACGATGTATCTAAACTGAACTGCTCTTTGCATATATGATTGATTGATCCATTTATTTATTTATTTATAATCAAATCCCATACTAAAACCTACCAAGTAAACATAGCTAAGTAAAAAAGCTGTGAAGAAATTTCATAGAAAAAAATAAAACATGGGTTGTCTGTGGGGTTGAAGCTGAAAGGTTGACACTGGCTCATCTCAGGGTGTGTGACTCTTTCAAGGGACCTTAGATTTATGTTTCTGGAGTTCTCCAAGTATTCTTGGTTACGCAAAAATAGTTGGGTTTTGCATGACTCTGATTTGACTAACCAAACACATTGACTAACCATTCAATTGTCATTAGTTGCC
This sequence comes from Pelodiscus sinensis, assembly GCF_052426305.1. Lineage (NCBI taxonomy): Eukaryota > Metazoa > Chordata > Testudines > Trionychidae > Pelodiscus > Pelodiscus sinensis. The sequence continues at coordinate 156,381,821 of NC_143053.1, forward strand.
CAAGCCCTTGAATCTCAACTTACCTGAACTTCAAGGAAGTTGGATCCAAGTCTGAAACTGAAATCTACAGCTATTTAAATAAAAATCCAAATGTTATCTCTTGGGGGAAAAATCCGAGGAAGGTAAAACCAGAAAAAAGATGGCCACGCTCTTCGATCCTAGAATTTTTCTCGGAATGTAAGTGTTATTTTTATGAAGTATGCTTGACAACACTTGTCTAATTGCAAAGCAAGAAGGCAATATGCATATGCTGGAGATTTCATTGAGCAATTTGCTTTCTGAAAATCAAAAGAGCTGTATATGTTCCTTTGCAACTGACATCATCTTATGGTGATAAATGAGCTGTATTGCTTCAACCATGTCATAAAAATGACAACTGATTTATGTAAGGAGACCGATGAGAGTGTTTATTTTCTTATATTCATTTTTCAAGAACTTGCATACTGATATCTTTCCTATGATGACCTACTCACATGGAAATTGAGTCATGGGAAATCTGTATGTCGGCCCCAATTCATCAAAGTACTTAAGCACCAGTGTAACTTGCAGCAAGTTTGTAGCGCAAAGGGCCTATTTTTATGCTTAATATTACATGAGTACTTAAGTACCTTACTGAATCAGGGCCTTAATTAGGTCTCAGTTCTGCAATGTATAATGAGCACTACTGTAAAATTCTAACCTTCTTCAGTTCCCATTGGGAGTTTAGGGTGCTTAGCATCTTATGGGAACCATCAAAACTTGGCAGGATAAACTTCTTAATGAACAGCAATATGGGCAATGTTGACATTGCATAATGCTTCATGAGAGGCTGCAAGATAAGGGAATTATGCTTCCTTTAGGAGGCTGCTTTCTGCAAGCATCAAGCAAAAATATCAGTCAGATACTAGAGATAACTCTTCTGTGTGGACAAAGGGAGTGGAACTGTTGTGGCACAAGGATCTTTGAGCTCTCACTCAGCAATGATTGGAGAGGAAGATGATATCCCTTAGGTGGAAAATAATGTAGCATTGTTCCCCAGTGCTTAATGGTTATGCCTATGTCTACCAGAATGCCTTCAAAGAGCACTTCTTTTGACTAAAATATTGCTTTTACAGAAATGGATATTTGTCATGGCAACTTTTATTGACATTTATTGATAGAATAAGGTGAGGTTATTTTCTCTGCACAGGCCTAGGACAAGGCCAACATCACTTAAGTCTTTCTGAAGCCCTTACTTAGAGCTAAAATGAGATTGAAGAGAAGCATAAGGTTTGTTCTGGCCATTGTTGAATTGGAGTGAATTTCACTCTTAGGTCCGGATCCTGCAAACAATTAACTTTATCAAAAATGAGCATAACTGTTTGCACTAGCAGATCATGTATTATCATTTCTGTGTCTTACTATTACTTTATTAATAGTTTTTGCTAGTACAGGATTTTATTTCTAAACAAATCACAAATACCTAAAACTGTTTTGTACTTGGTACATACATGATGATGTAATTTAACCAGCTTTTGTTTGTTACATGGTTATTTGTGTAGACATCTATGATTATTGGGAATGCTTTTGTTGCAATTTTTCTTAAAAAATAGCTGTAGACCTTTTTATCATAAATCTTGGGGTATGTCTACACAGCAAAGTTATTTATAAATAACAGCCGTTATTTCAAAATAACTTTACTAGTGTCTACACAGCCAAACCGCTATTTCAAAATTAATTAGAAATAGCGGAGTGCTTATTTTGAATTTGGCAAACCTCATTCCATGAGGAATAATGCCAAATTCGAAACAGCTATTTCAAAATAAGTGCTTTGTAGACACTTATATTGAAATAGGGGGGCTCCAGCCTTTCCAGGGTGCCCTGGTAGCCATTCCAGACTCAACCAAGAACACTCCTCTCCCTCCCCACTCCCCAGACCCCGTAAAGGGGTTGACTCTGGCCACAGTGCCTGTGCCAGCTCCAAGCCTGACAGCCCAGAGCCAGCAGTCACTGCCCTGACCCAGTGGCCCCAAAATATGAGTCAGCAAGCCACTGGCAGCCAACCCTCCACTGCTCCCCAGGAACAGTCTGCCAGCTCCCAGGAGCCTACCAGGGCCTGGAGAAAGTGAGTGCCTTTCTGGTGCAGGGTGGAGATCATGGACCTTATTCAGGTTTGGGGGCGATGCCCCAAGCGTCCATGATCTCCACACTAGATGGAGGAATGCAGCCGTCTATGGCAGGATAGCTGCCAGCCTGGTCACCAAAGGCCACATGCGAATCCAGGAGCAGGTTTGCATGAAAATCAAGTTGGTCCGGCAAGACCCCCAGCCCTGAGCTTCCCCTCCCCCTTTTCCCCTTGCTTCCCCCTTCCAGCTCCCTCCTCCCAGGTTTTCTCTCTCCCCTCTCCCATCCTCTCTTCTCTGCTCTCCTGCCTCCTTTCCATAGTCTCACCAGAATTTCATTCCTCCCCCCCAGTTTTGTTAAATAAAAAAAGTTTGTGTTCATGTATATTTGACATCAGGAAGAGGGGTTAAGAAGAGATAAGTAGAAGGATGTGAGGGAGGAATGATGCACAAGCCCCCAGTGGGGCAAACCAGCGAGGATCTTAGTGCTCCTCAGGGTGGAAGCTCTCCTACAGGGCCTACTGTATACTGATAACTCCCTGATGGACCTCCCAGATGGCAGCCTGCAGAAAGTGCAGCCAGGCTCACAGCAATGCATCCACAAGAAGCACCAGAATGCTCAGGAGCAGCTCTAGCTCCATTTTGCAGAGTGCTGTCGTGTCCAAAGTGAGGGCAATCAGAGCACACAGAGACAAAATGCTTTGCTGTCCCTCATTGAGGTAGGCAAGCAAGCAGGGAAAGCTGAGAACGAGCAGTCCGGGGGGGAGGGGGATCCTTTAAGCAGAGGCCTCCGATAGCCTCAAGCAGCAGCCACACAAAGTAACTCCTGACCTGATGCCCTGCCAGACCTGGTTCCTGCTGGCCTTAAATGCGATTCAGCGTCCACCAAGGCCGTGTCCAGACTCAGGGGTTTTTTCGGGAAAAGTAGCCTTTTCTCGAAAAAACTTCCCCTGCGTCCAGACTCAAGCCGCGTTCTTTCGAAATTATTTCGAAAGAACGCGGCTTTTCTTTTGATGGCGGTAAACCTCATTTCACGAGGAAGAATGCCTTCTTTCGAAAGTTCCTCTTTCGAAAGAAGGCGTTCTTCAATGTAAAGAGGCCGTCTTCGAAAGAGAGCATCCAGACTCGCTGGGTGCTCTCTTTCGAAAAAGTGGATTTCTCTTTCGAAAGATCCGCCTGCAGTCTAGACGCGATCTTTCAAAAGAGGCTCTTTCGAAAGATGCTTTCGAAAGAGCCTCTTTCGAAAGAAGCCTGCAGTCTAGACATAGCCTAAGTGTGGACATGCTATTTCAAAGTAGCAAAAAGCTATTTTGAAATGCATTTGGTGTGTAGACACGTTATTTTGAATTAACTTTTTTGAAATAAGATATTTCGAAATAACGCTGTAGTGTAGACATACCCTTGGAATACACAGAGATTAGGATAGGTGACAAATACCAAATTTCTCAAAGGCGTTCAAGTTTTTCTTTGAGGATATGGACCAACTTGTGTAGCTCACAAAATATTGATAGAAATTGGGTCAATCGAATCATGAAAATGTTCATGAAATTTGTATTCTAGCCTGCTTTAATGCAGCCATGTTCATGAAATTCTTTCATTATTTCTAAACAATTCCTTTCTTTCAATAATCTGGATCGTGACTACACTAATAAAGAACTTCACATCCATAGGCCAGGCTAGAACTTCTATTGTGAGACTATTTTTGGCTCATTCTTAGTTTTTAGTTTCACAGCATATGGTGTAGTGTCTCTTATTTTCCTGAAGTCAGATGGCCTGAGGCCAGCCTGGGGGCATCTGTGTAGAAGCCATTTCTTTTGTTTGGATCAAAGAACATGAGTGCTGACTTAATGTTGAAACTGTGCTGCAGCTCACTTAATTTTGTGCTGAAATTCTGCTCCCTTGACCACTGTATTTGGCCTTGTCATAGGTTCCACTGATAGACATCTGGGAGACAGAGAGGGAGACAATTGAAGGCAATGGAACAGACTCTCGTTAACTTTCATGGGATTTGAATCAATACCTTAGTTAACTTGATTGAATCAAGACCTGGATATTATGCATCTTTTTTATTAGGTCATATTTTCTGACCCTTACAGTTTATTTTGATCTCAGTTTATTCTCTGATTGGATACTTTAGAATCTGGCTTTCATTTCTCTTACTGAGAAGAGATTTTTTTCCTATGTTAGCAACAATCCACATCGCTGAATTATTTGGTGTGCTTTAATTAAGCTAATGTCATATTTTGTTTAACACAGCTTTGGATAATATGGTTGACATAAACAAGCATGCATGTACAACATTCAATAATGTTCTTAGGAACTTGCAGCTCTTGAAATGGTCCTTAATGGCAGTCTCTGGAAAAATCAAATGTGGACATGTTGGCATTCTCATTGTCAAGATTTAACTGGCAGGAGCTATGTGAAACTTAAAGCCTTGAAATAGAGCGTATAGACATATATTATCCTGATAAGAAAATAGTTAGTTATGGATGTCTTTTTATCTTAAGATCAACACACAAAGCACTTTATTCTTTTTGAAAATATCATTGCAATAACATGGTTAATGTTACACAATTTCACTTTACTGGTCCAATTTAATCTAAATATACCGCCAAACTGTTGAAAAATTTCCCCAACTCATAGTTATGCTGTGTGTGTGATGTTACTGTCTTTGCTTATTGCATATGGTTGATTTTCATATTTTATGGTGTGGTGCCAGATTTTATACCCCTGATTTATATTTTGATCCAATGTTAGCAGACAGCTTTGAAAATTTGGATCTAGATGTACAGGCAGTTAAATCTTGGAAGAATTGTGATAGTAGTTGTGGCGCAGTTTTGTTTTAGTGTGAACATATAATCAGTAAAGTTGAATCTCTGACTAGAATATTTTTAGGTGCAGCACTGCTGACAAAGTTATATCCACACAAACAAATAAAAGCCTTACTATAAGTTTCTTTAACCCACATTCAATATATAATAGTCAATTAAAGTAATAAAAATATACATTTCTCAGCCTACCATGCAGCAATTCATCTAATTTACTTAATACTTTCCTTGTGTATACATCATCTGTGATCATTCCAGAATAGTAGTTCAGAGTCCATTCTTATAGGTAATGGTTGGAAAGCTGGGTTAAATGTTTTGGGAAAACTAGTATGAAATCCTGGCCCCCCTCCAGCACCAGTGGAACTTTGCCACTGACTTCTCAGGGACCAGGTCATCTTATACAAGACCTAACTGAGCCAGTTTATTTAGCAGTATTAAATAACTAGGACTAACATCCATTCAGGCTGGTTGTGTTAAACAGAGCTACTTCTCATTCTCAAAAACAATCTTAGGAATTGTCTACATGGTCATCATGTACTGCTGTCATTTTGCAGGTGTATCTTCCAGTTTGGATGTTCTTATGCAGAATAGTAATGGCCTTGTTTAATTTAATTCATGATCCAATGATATTTCAAGTAAGAGTTCACTGGGAGAGTTATGGCAATATAATTATAGCAGTACAATTATATCATACTGGTCAATATCTTGTGTGGACAAGCCTTTAGTTCATTTATTCGAAGAGCATACCACTCGGAGGCAATTCAAGAGGCTTGCAAACTCTACTTTATCGATGTACTTCCAAGCTCTTCAACTTCAGAGGCAGCCAAAGCTTTTTGGAACATTTTGTCCTGTCTTTACTAAGCCTATAACTACATTATGACTCTGCCTTCAAAATACGCCAAATTTCCTCCTTTAGCCCATTGGCTGTTCTATTCAGCATTTTATTTTATAGCCATTTTTTTTGTCTGGGGAAAACACTGAAAATCACTTTACAAACCCAAGTCTTCATAAATACTGTACATTATATTCAATAAGACAAATAGACAAGTTACCTATGTGCTGAAACACTACAGTGGAATGCAGTAGACATTCCTCAACAAAAAATACCCCTTTAGCATCAGAGCCAGAGCTCTTGGAGTGGTGGGAGGGAAATGAGGAATTGAAACTTTTTGGAGAATTCTGTAGGTTTGGTGGAGGTTGCAGAACTACACAGTGAGCTTTGTCTTATTTGTTTCTAAAGTGTTTGGTTGTGGAAGGTTATCTTCCCTGGTCCCACCTCAGCTCCACTGCTTTCCAATTACTTCCAGTAATAGTTAACGTTTCCACCTATTTTTGTTTCCGTATGGTGTTTTCTGTGTAAAATATTCATTGGGTTTAAAAACTCCACCCCAGTGAACACTCATTTTGGTCTCTGAGCACACTTGATGTTCAAAGAACTGTTTGTTGTCTGGGGAGGACAGGTTTACATTGACAGGTTCATGCTTCATAGCTTTCTCTTGCAGCTGGTGTGCTAATCGATCACTCTAGCAGAAGTGGTATTTTGGAGCAGTAGCTGTATACTCCCCCACCCCTTTCAATTCTAATTCAGGCATATGGGAAATCAAGAAGGTGAGAAGAGGGAAGGCTGTATGGGAAGAGGGAGGGCCATCTATGTGAGGTTTCTTCACTGATGTAGAACATCAGGAACAAGAACCAAACAATATCCAAAATTGCTGTAGCTCTACTTAATAGGATGCAAGTTTCTCCATCACAGAAATGGTAATGTGACAGTGACTCATAGCAAAGACATAGCACTGTTTTCTGAGTGTGTCTACACATACGTACATACACAAAGTCAAACACTTGATGTGAATGCAGACATTTCGGTGGTTTCATTTCTAACGGTGGGTGGGAAGCAGCCCCGCTACTGGGGACACCATATACTCTTGTGCTGTTTGCCAGCTGTGCGCATAATGAAAGTCTTTGGTTATCTCCTTCTAATTATGCTGGTACAAATGCTAGACTTACAGTGTACAGTGACACATCTGCAGCCTATAAGTGCTTCAGTATCATCCTGTGAGAAGGATGTTCAGGTGGCAAAACAGTAAATAGACATTTTCTGAATAATGAGAAAGACATCTGCATTTGGGTTGATTCCGGTCCCCGTTGGTGGGCTTCTGCCTGCGAGAGCATTGCATAAAGGGAAGGACTGAAAACTGAGCATTTGAAAAGTCTTCATATGTGTGTAGATGAAAATCTAAAGCTTATACAACAAACTCAGATCCTTCATCTCTCCATTCCTGAATCTCCTTCTCCAACTGTAACCTTGTCTCTTTCAATGTCACCCATCTGTCAACTTCCTCACGTCCTACTGCCTAGCTTTTCTATGACTTCCCGTTTGTCAATACAAATGAGTTCTTTTCTGCTCTGTCCTCTCTCTCTCGGTGTTTCCTGATCTTCTTTTCCTTGGCATTTGTGGCTTCTCTCCATGGTTTATTCTCCATTGCATTTGACTCTCTTACCCCCTCCCATATTTCAATATCCACCCTGTCAACTTCTAGCCCTAGCTCAGCCTCAATATTCACTTCCTCTGAATTCACTCTCAGACTGTGGAGTGTGTATCATAGAAATCCAGTGATTGTGCTGACTACCCTGCATTACAAATTTGTTCTTTCTTCATGTCTGCTTTCTTCCTACCTAAACTACTCTACTTCTCCACCCTAACTGAATCCCATTTCCACAATCCCAGTGGCTCTTTTGACACTTTTGACTCCCTCTTCACACCCTACCCACTTTCTGCCTCTGCTGTCCTCTTTGCACTGTTTGTGGCCAATTTAAAAATGCTGCTAAAAAATATAACTTTCCTGGCCTGTTGCTTTGAGCATGTTGTCTGTAACTTTTCACCTCTCCCAAATCCACACATCAAACAAAATATTTGTTTTCACTTTCAAGATTGTTCACAGCCTATGTCAATGCTACCTATCATTTTTCATATGCTGTCAAGATGTCATTTTCTACCTCTGTTTTGCCTGTGATTTTAGGCTTCATATCCCACTTTTTACATATCCCAACACACCTCATTATGCTTATTCCCTTACTGCTCCTTATTTACGGGGCAAGCTTGTTGCAAACATCCACAAAGTTACTTCATTATCCTCCTTCAAAGCACTTCTCAAAACTCTTTTTCACTATGGCTGTGTCTACATTGGCCCCTATTCCGTAATAGGGATGCAAATGTAGCACTTTGGAAGAGGCAAATCTGTGGGGGATTTAAATATCCCCTGCGGCATTTTCATTAACATGGCTGCCGCTTTTTTCCGGCTTGTAGATAAGCCGGAGAAAAGCGCCAGTCTGGACGCGATCCTCCAGAAAATAAGCTCTTTCCCGGAGGATCTCTTATTCCTACTTTCAAGTATTTAAATCCCCTGCGGATTTGCCTCTTCCAAAGTGCTACATTTGAATCCCTATTATGGAATAGGGGCCAATGTAGACACAGCCTATGAAGCCTACAAACAACAACAAAACTTGACAATGACTAGGCTACTGGTGTGCTGAAACCACAGCCTATCATGCCTTAGCATTATCTATTTGCTTCCTTATGCTTCTATGTTTGTATGTGTTCACCTGTTGTCTCTTGTGTTATGCTCAAATTATAAGCTCTTTGGGCAGTGACTGTTCTTGTTCTATGTTTGTAAGACGTGTAGCACAATGAGGTCCTGAGCCATGACTGGGTTTCTTAAGCTTTACTGCACATTATAAAGACTACCACATTATAAAGAATAATATACCTTGCAGATAACAGAGAAAGCAATGCCCCAATGGTTTATTCATATATTAGTTATAAGATAAAATAAAACAGACCTTAAAGAGCAACTGTTAAATACAACACAGTAACTAGTTGGGACAATAAGAATATTTTGGCAAGTTGGGAATGATGAAATGTTGTCCACTGCCTCAGCAGAAAAGAATATTAGCCTTTAAATCAATGGATTTCATATAGTGTGGATTGTACTCCAGAATTTGTATATAGCATCTGTTCCAGATGTATGTGTGTATGTTTGTTGAAAGAGAAAGGGAATGTTATGTTTGAAAATGTCAGCTGGTTGTGGCCAACAGGAAGTGAGCTTAGAGTTAACTACAACCAGCTAACACATTTGTAAACACAGCCATTTTTCCTATCTGATGTATACCCTTATGTATATGGAATTGTGTGTCTTAGGGTGTATCTACACTGCACTGTTATTTTGAGATGACTAGCATTGTTTCAAAATAACAATGTGAGCATCTAAACAGCCATTCCATAATTTTGAAATAATGGATTGCTTATTGCATCTGTAAACCTCATTGCACAAGGAATAATGCCTATTCCAAAACAGATATTTTGAAATAAGGCGTGTATAGACGCTCCACTGATGCTATTTTGAAATAGCTCCTCACCAGAGCCATTCTAAGTTATTCCTCCCCAATGCCTGATGGGGCTCTAAATCGAGATAGCACCTCTACATTAGGAAAGTCTGCCTCGGACTAATTTTGAGGCTTCCCTGCAGTATAGACATGCTATTTCGAAATAAGCTGTTTTGGAATAACTATTCAAGAATAGCTTATTTCAAAATAAGAGCAGTGTAGACGGACCCCTAGAGACATTGGGAATTATATTTAACTGATACAATAAGTTATGAACTACACATAGAATGGAGACTCAGGCTTAGGCCTAAGACAGAGTTCAGAGCTGAAATCAAGTGAACCCAAATAAACTCCTAGTTATGGCCAAAATATCGAAGCAAATTTAGGATCTATAATAATGAAGATGACAATGATTTGTATACACCACAGATGTTATGTGAATGTGTTTTTATTGAGTTCAGGATCCCTGAAAACTCCATATTAATATGCAGGTTACTACATACCTAGGTTACTCCATTTATTGATGAAATGCAATTGACTGACTGTGTTTGGAATCAGGCCTCTAGAGTTTAGAATTCTTATTCTGACCTCCTCTGCTAAGGTTAAACTATATTTCAGTTGCTACAGTGCAACAGCATTGGCTTACAAATAACAATTGTTTCCAGGTTAGGATTTACAACATTTCAGTGCAGTTCTTTTACCTTTAGGGCAGAATCAATGTAGGATGCTTTAAACTCCACAGTGCTAGTTTATGCACTGGATATGGCTAGCATTTGATACTGAACTTTAATAGTACATCATTTCTTCTTCTATCAGTGGCTTTTTTTATTTCATAACAGTTATCCATGGCTGTTTATGCTCAGATATGTTGAACTGCATATTACTTTGTGTTCTAGCCATACATTTTCTCTCTTAAGACAGGTAAAATCTTTACGTTAAACATATTAGAGTTTCAATTCCATGCTTGGCAGAAAAACTGAAACATCACTCCATATACAATAACCGCAAGATATTTGGAATTAGTTAATTAAGATGTATCAAGTGCTGTCAATAGGTTTTGTTTGTTTTTCATGAAGCTAAGGGATACCAGTCTTCATCAGACCTGTTCTGAGCAGGTTCAATTCCAGGTTTCTGTGGAGTTTACCTCTCGGGCTAAATGTAGTCTGCTACTGCTTATATTGGAAACAAGTAAATAAACCTAGAAGAATGTGCATTGCTGAAAAAAGGAAAAAATGTTCTTAGTTTAAATATCTAGAGCAGCGGTGGGCAACCTGTGGCCTGTGGAACACACAGAGCCCATCAGGATAATCTGCTGGGAGGCTGCAAAATATTTTGCTGACTTTGATTATTCCCATGCCAGGGACTTGCTGGCCGCTGCTTACCACAGATCCCATTCCTGATGAACAAGTGAACTGTGGCTAGTGAGAGGTGCAGAGGGCTGTGCCAGCAGGTGGTCAGTGTTGGAAGAATGTCTTATAGCCCACCAGTGGATTACTCTGAAGGGTCACGTGTGGCATGCGGGCTACAGATTACCCACTATTGGGCTAGAAGCTTGAATTCCCCATTACAGTAGGGAATGGGGGGGAGGGGTAGGAAGGACCACAAAGGGAACAACTACCACAGGACTTGGCAATACAAAAGGGCCTAGAGCTTCCGGCTGCTGTCAGTGCAACTGTGGCAGTGGTGGCAGCTAGAGCCATGGGCCCTTTAGCTTGTGATGGAGAGCCATGCTCTATGCTCTGGACAGTGCTAAAGGCTGTTTGGGGGGGGGGAGTGGCACTCTCTGGGCAGTGCTGAGGGCTACCTAGCCCAGCCCAGCCCAGCCCAGCCCCACCCTTTCTGCTCAACGCCCTGACCCTTCTGGGGTCACGAAGCGGAGCCCCTTGCCTTGCCCCTGGGTCCAGTGAGTCTTTTGGCCCCACTGGTAGTATCTGGTCTTCCTCATAAGCTGCCTTGAATATTTTAAATAGAAAGGTGGGGTAAAAATATTTAAATAAATAAATTTAAATAAATAATCTGTGCAGAAATAAATAGGGTTCGTACATTAAGAGGCAACTGCACATCACCAAAATGCTCCGTCTGGGATCCTTGAACACACAGCACCCAATGGAAGTTTGGAAAGTGAAGGATGAGAGCCACATAATGCTGACCATTCCTTCCCCCTCCCCCCCGCCCCCGCCAAATTGTTTAGTGTAGAGAAAAATAGATATTCATTATATATGGGAGTTTAGCTCAGTCGTTTTATAGGGAAAATATCACCGAAGATCATTTTTTAAAGCTGCATGTGTATGGATAGAGGAGGAATTTTCCAAGTGCATGCATCAGAAATGCTTGCAGACTCATCTGATGGAAAAAACAAACAATGGTCAGATAGTGGCATGCAATCGCCACTCAGCAACCAAGTTTACATTTTGGATAATTATTCAGTGGGGTTAAAATAATCAGATATCTCTCAGTTAAATTAATAGACAAATACAAAGAAATGTTGCTGTTCAAGCAGCAGTCCAAAATAAATTTAATGAAAAATATTTGTTCAGCTGTGAGAGCATTAACATAATTACTGGGTCAGACCAAAGGTCCTTCTAGCCCATTATCCTGTCTTCTGAAAGTGGCCAATGCCAGGTGTCCCAGAGGAAATGAACAGAATAGGTAATCATCAAGTGATCCCTCCCATCACTGACTCCCAGCTTCTGACTAACAGAGGCCTAGGGACACCATTCCTATCCATCCTGGCTAAAAAGTATTGATGGACTTAATGTCCATGAATTTATCTAGTTCTTTTTTGAACCCTGTTAAAGTCCTGGTTCAAAACTGGGAAGAAGTTCTAGAGGCTGTGCATTATGTGAAGAAATACTTCCTTTTGTTTGTTTTTAAATCTGCTACCTATTAATTTCATTTGGTATTTCTTAGTTCATATGTCCCATCACTAGTGCACCAACAACTCATATTTGGTTTATGGTGAGTTGAGCATGGGCAATTTGGTCCAAGATACTGTCGACAAAGAGCGTCTAGACTACATTCAGTTCTGTCAACAAAGCAAGCTGCTTTGTTGACATGTCAGTGTCGACTCAAAGGACAGTTTAGATGCAATAACGCCTTCTGTCGACAGAACTCTGTCGACAAAAGGCGCTATTCTTCGTAAAATGAGGTTTACCAGCGTCGACAAAACTGCTGAGTTCTGTCGACGTTATGTCAACAGAACTCAGCGGTAGTGTAGACACAGGTTTAGTTTTGTCGACAAAAGTCCACTTTTGTCGACAAAACCCTGTAGTCTAGACACACCCTTTGATGGGACAGTCAGGCTTCCAACAAATGATGTTATACTAGCTTCCAGAGGCAGAGAATTTTCAGAGATTCCAGGAGATGCAAAGCTGTGATCTTTGCCACTTGCACATTGGACTTCTGGGCATCAGTGGCAATTTCTAAATCCCATTAGTCTAGTGGAGACTTGTCAGAGGATATTTCCTCAATTATGCAGCCGATAAAGAATTCTGCAGCAGTAGTACATCTGTTACACAGCATCTAAAGCAAATGATCAACTTAATAACTAAAACTGAAGTCTAACAGAAGCAGCCAGGAGATGGCCAAAGGTATGGCCCAAATGAAAAACATGTATTATGATCACTTCTGGGTCATTGGTTCCAGTTGGCCAGATCTTCAGGAATGCTAGCTGCTACCTTCTGAAAGCTGTTTGGGAAGCAACAAAAATGATACTGTGCTGTAGACCAGGCCCCTGCCTAGAAGTAGGAGAATTGCAGAATTCCTTTCCAGGAGAGGTAAAAGCTTATAGCCTGAGACTTGATAGGGAGCATTCAGAAACATCAGAAATAGACAGAGGTGCAGAACTAGCCCTTTTACCAGGACAAAGCCCCTATAAAGCATTTGGTTCTGTGGATGAAGTCTCCTGACCAAAAAGATTAAGTCTTATAGATTGGATCGAATCTACCTGAGTTCAGAGGGTGGCCCCAAAAATGCAAACAGCAACAGCAGAGCTTTTTTTTTTATATCTATCCCATTTGTAATCCTGGAATATGTACAGGTTCCCCAGCAGAATTAAACATTCCACATTCAGAGATGTTTTCCTTAACATCAGCACTTCTCATTATAAATAAACATTATGTATAGGTTAAATGAGGATTCATGTCATTCAGTACCTTTTATGAAAACTTGACCTGAACAATAAATCCCATGGAAGTTGAGAGGAAGTTGAGAGGAAGTCTGCCTGCTGGTTCCTTATCATGTGTTACTCTTGTGGCCCATTTTAGGGCTTGATCTTGTTCACACTAACTTCAGTCAGAGTTTTGCCAATGACACTGATTTAAGGAGGAACAGGTCCGTAGTAGTTTTTACATGCAAAGGAAAATGAAACATGAATGTTTGATACATTGCAGTTGTTGTTTTCTTCCTATTTAGAAGGCAAACAGTAGTTTGCATCATAAACATCCTTTTGAGCAATATGCTATCTCTTTTGTGGCATCAATTATTTATCATTTATTTATGGAACAGGCTTTCCCTGCAATAAACAAAATAATTTTCTAGCTACAGTTTGCAGAAGACTGCACTGTAGATAGCATGAACTTTGAGGGACATAATCCCTTCCTGCATACTAACTCAGTGCAGTAAAGGTTCTTTTTCCTGTACAGGCATACACAGATTGTTACATTCATTTTTTTTTATCTACAAAAGAACATTCACCTAATCCACTCATAATGCCATGTTTATTTTGGAATGACTTGAAAGAGTACATCTTGGAAAAAACTCCCCCAAGAATCTCCAGTAACTTAATTTATACTTCAAGGACAGGTCTAAACACCCAAAGAACATATTTTTGGTCCTTTCAGGAAAACATTAATATTACGGAGTACACAAACAGTCTACTCATTCCTTAAGTTCTGGAAGGAACTATTTTTCAAAGGGTTAGCAGAGAACTCTCTTGATTAAAGAGCATCTATAACTCCCAAAGTCAAGAAGACATATAATAAAAACAAGATCTATTTACTCCAAACCACAGTGTAAAATTAATGCTGTGCCATTGATAATCCCTTATCCAGTTGGATGACAAATATGAACACACTCAAAGCTTGACTCCCTTAATGACAAATGTAGACTACACTATTTACTGTTTATTTCAGGTCACTAGGTGGGCTATACTAGTTATTAATTTTACAGCCTTAGACAAAGCTAGGAGCCCATATTTTCCTATCACTATCGAACTATGTGAAACCAATCTTTGTGTGCAGACAAAGAGAAGCAATTCATAGATGAGTACAAAGAGGATTTATCTAATTGCTGTCCAGTTCTTCTGATTAAAGGGAGACAAAATGAAACAGAGGAGAAAATGACATTCATGCAGCACTATGCCTATGGAATTTCAATACGTTTGTTTCCTAGGTAAGAAGTCCATTGTGTGTAATACTTTGTCACTTATAACTGCAGCTAATAAAGAGTATTTTTATCCTATATGGATATAGTTCAATATGTTGTTACTACCAATGTTGCTAACAGAGTGGAGCCTAATTGCTGTTAACAGAAAATTATTATTGATTAATTGATACTAGTTGATACTAGTGTAAAGAAGGCCATAAGGAAGATGCCCATCTACACATAATGATGGATGCAGATAAAATAATTGAATGCTTTACCCAGCATTGCTGTCTCTAGTTTGCCTAGGTTTCTGTGAGACACTGAGGTGTAGGGTTGATGATGATGAGGAGGGGGAAACAAAGGGGTCATATATTGGATTTTCAGCACTCAAATTTAATTTCCTTCCTTCTGGGACACAACATACATTTTGGATCAGCTGTGCAGGGATTTGGCAGCATGTTTCTTTGTCGCTATCTGTGGTGGTTAGGCTACTAAGCCTGCTCCCACTCGGCTCAAATCCATACGCACACATTTGTATCGATTACAATGGAAGCTGCATTTGAACAAAGAATGTGGCCCAGTGTATTAAAAGCCTATCAGTCCCTGACACTAACACCCATTTTAACAAAGCAGCTGAATTTCCTTGGTTTTCTGTTTTGTAAAAAGTTCTAAAGAGGGACCAATACTATACATCAGAGGAGATTAGACTCAAGTGTCTGCACTGCTCTGCCGCAGTTTGCAGTCTTTTCCTGTGCAATATCCACTGTTTGTGATTTATTGTTTCATTCATTCTGGGTTCATTCTTGCAGAGTGTGAGACCATCTCCTCCTTCCCTGGAAATTAATAGGAGCCAAAGATTCTTAGCAGCTCTTCAGACTGAGCCTGTGCATATTTCTTCACACACATACATTTATGTACTTTTAATGTTTGTGTCGGTTTCTCCATCTCCTCCACCAAAATATTACAAACCAAATACATTTGATTTTGAATGGTAAGTGACGTTACAAAAAAGTCCCTTTTGTGCCATATGTGGCTTTTAAATTTATGATAGTTTTCTCCATACTGCATCCTTACATTTCAGGAACATCTGGAGGAGTAGCTGCCATTTTGTGTGGCACATTGGATGACGGTATCTTGTAGAGGATGTACACACTTGATGCTCTTTCCCAGACAATTTGCTTTTGTTCTTTCCTGTACTATAGATTCCCATAATCATCAATAAGTCATTTACAGTAAACTTTATGTTTGTGCTTTGTTTAAGACAAAAAACACAAACAAGCATGCATGCATGCACACAAATACCTCAATACTTGCGTTCAGACTTGGAATTTTGTATTTGTGCTGTGCCCCAAAATTTATATAACACAAAATCCTCATACAAACTTGTGGTAACTATGTATTCTTGCATCCCTCTTGCAACTTACTCTTAAATGCATAAAATAAGTAAATAAATCTTAAACTTGGATCTTAAATCAGTCTGTTTTGGGACTGCTTCTGCTCAATATCTTCATCAATGATTTAGATGATGGCATAGAGAGTACGATTATTAAATTTGCAGATTATACAAAGCTGGGAGGGGTTTCAAGTGCTTTGAAGGACAGGGTCAAATTCAGAATGAAATGGACAAACTAGAGAAATTGTCAGAGGTAAACAGGATGAAGTTTAATAAGGATAAATGTGAAGTACTCCTCTTAGAAAAGAACAATCAGTTTCACACATACAGAATGGGAAGTGATTGTCTAGGAAGGAGTACTGCTTTAAGGGATCTAGGGGTCATAGAGGGCCACAAGCTAAACATGAATCAACAATGTGACACTGTTGCAAAAAAAGCAAACATGATTCTGGAATGCATTAACACTAGTGCTGTGAGCAAGACGCAAGAAGTCAACTGAGTAGGTCTCAGTTGGAGTATTGTGTCCAGTTCTGGACATCACATTTAAAGAAAAATGTGGAGAAATTGGAGAAGGTCCAGAGAAGAGCAACAAAATGATTAAAGGTCTAGAAAACATGACCTATGAGGGAAGACTGAAAGAACTGGGCTTGTTTAGTTTAGAAAGGAGAAGACTGAGAGGGGACATGATAGCAGTTTGCAAGTATCTAAAAGGTGTTACAAGGAGGAGGGAGGGAAATTGTTCTCCTTGACCTCTGATGATAGGACTTAATGAATGGTCTTAAATTTCAGCAAGGGAAGTTTAGGTTGGACATTAGGAAAAATCCTAACTGTCAGGGTGGTTAAACACTGGAATAAATTGCCTAGGGAGGTTGTAGAATTTCCATCACTGGAGATATTTAAGAGCAGTTTGAATAGATGTCTATCAGGGACGATTTAGATAGTGGTTGTTTCTGCTATGAGGGCAGGGGACGAGACTCAATGACCTCTCACAATCCCTTCCTTTTCTAGTATTTTATGATTCTATGAAATTGTGCAGTGCCATGCTGTGTGTGATTCTACAGTCCTTTTTCAAGCTAAACTCCCATTATATAGTCAGTGGAGAATCTAACCATTTTCCTAGTTATTTGCATTTCTTTTTGAAGAGAATGTTTAGAGTCCATGTATTTTAAAACATTTATTGGATTGTTTGTTGATATTTTGTAAAAGGTACATAGACACTCTAAATCTAAATGACTGTAGATATGTTATTTTTTAACCTGCAGCAAATTGCTATTTATAAGACTATTATAAATATACCTTTATTAAGATTACAGCTCATTTTAGGGTCACTATCAATTGTGTGAACATTTTCTGTTATCTCACTGGACTAAAGACAAGATATGAAATGAATAAACTTTATCAATTCATCTTCAGATACTCTTAGAAAGTACTAAAATGAAAAGAGTAAAGGATTACTGAGCTCATGTTTTTAGTCCACTTGACTATTCTTTATCTCAAAGCAAAAAAGAGAACTATATTGATATGTCCTTAAGATCCACTCTGGGACAAAGCAGTTCTTGAACCTTTACAGAGAAGAAGGCTATTGAGGAAAAAAGGAAGAGAAAATGCTTTTATGCATTTCATCAATCATTTTCCTAAATCTTTCATATCTGCCACTGTTTTTCTTGACATGAAATTCATTGCGGGAGAGAGATAAGTTGAACTACAGGTACCAAAGAGTTAACAAGCAAATAAAAGCTTTTTAAAGACCTGAAGGGGGAAAAATCAAAAAATTAAAAGCCTTTTAAGTTATTTTCTTAATCCTTTTCTGTTCCTTTGTGGTTCCACTGGTAGATGGGAGAAGAAATGGGAATAACTGACTAGAGTGAGAAGCAGACTCCGATTTTTGTGGCATGCTCCAAAATGATTGCTGTTGGTCTTCTGTTCTCTGTAAGGTTGGGGATTGGAAAGCAACAGGGAAGCTACCGCTATCTAAAGGTTACTGTCTTTGAGTGAAAGTAGGCATCCAAGTTAGAGTTGACAGGGCTTCGTTTCCAGTGGGTTTTAGGGAAAGTTTCTTAAATGAGGAACCCTGGATCCACAGGATATGCCTGTGAAGACCTATATCATTGTTTTCTGGCAGTTACAAAAAAGGAGTGGGGGAAGATAGTTTCAGAGCAAACTATAAATATTTAATTTGAATCCATTTATGATTGAGCTTTTATCATTTTTATTTTAATAACATCATGCTCCCTGGGGTGGCTCAATTTAACAAGTCAAGTTCCTGGTGTGAACTCCTCAAACACTACGGTTTGGTCTATACTAGTAATATAACATCGATATAACTGCCTTCGAGTTATCAATGCAAGGTCATATGATTAAATCATCTGGTATGGATTCCATGGAATTCTTAATACCTTTCCACTGACCAGGATGTGGGAATCACACTGGAAGACAAAAGATTCCCACCATACAAAAAACCTATTTATGCTAGGTGTGACATAATCAACACTCATTCCTCACTGAATGCCAACCCAACAATGACTGCGGTAAACAACTAAGAAACAAAGACTGAATGGGGGATAGGATTGAGGCCAGGTTGAAATCTGGTCTAGCCTGTGAATAAAATATCTGAAGTTTTAAGCTGCAGGCAAATGTAACTAGCCTTCAAAAATCTCTGAAATTTGCCAAATACATTTAGAGTTAGTATTTGCTACTTGTAGCCACTTTCTTAAGTATAGTAAGCTTAGAATGCATTTTTGTTTTATTTGATAGGTGATCCGTTTGCTGTCCCTTATAATCACTGAAAATCTGGCTTTTGGAGTTAATAAACTTGTTTTGTTTAAAACCTGTGTGTGTGGAAATTATAACTTGGAGCAGTAAGTTGTGCGTATTCCTGTACACATTGCAGGAGCGGGTGAAATTCATGAGCTTGGGAAAATAAGCCTGTTCTATAAATTGGAAAAGACCAGGAGAACCTAGAGATAGATGTAGTAGATGGGCTTCTTTATTGCAGATATTTATTCAGTCTTAGATCCCAAAACTCCTGTCCAAGTTAGCAACAAATAAACTTTTATCTGAGTTGGTAAGTCAATACAGAAATCTATTACAACTCCCTTTAAACCCTTTATTTAGTAATATAAACCCTTATATTTAGTAATATAAACACACATATAATGAACAGTAATACCACGCGATTAGTATCATTATTGCCACCCCTGTTTACTGTTGACAACACTTTTAGAAAAGCATGCAGTTTTGATATCACAGACTTCCTGAATCAGCAGTTTACACAGGGGTGTGGAAGAGAAGGAATATATTTCAAAGTGAATGGGAAAGGAAGAGGGAGAAGGAAGTTAAGGTAGTTTTATACAGAGGGATATTCAGTAAAGTTACATTCGGGGGGGGGGCAGTCTCAGGGGGATCACTGTGATCCAACCCATCACACAGACATTATAAGTAACATTAATGCACAGCAACTTATAAATGTTTTATGAAGTCCAAAAAGCATCTACATTCTTATAAATTTAACACGAATTTTAACAGTGCTAACACACAAGTGAGCCATACTGATTTCCAGCTATTCATTCGTCAGTGTTCAGAGGGAGCCTGGGGCCTCGGCATGAGCTGATATCTAGTTTGTGAGGGTCACAAACAAGTTTGGTGGACATTTTGAAATTAAAAATCATTTTGATTTGAAAAATGTAAAAAAAAGTGTTTTGAAAACATTTGAAAAAATATTTTTGTAACATTTTCAGTCAGAAAAAAAGATCTTGAAAATCTGTAAAATGTTTCACCCAACTCTCTCCATCCTCTCTGATTTTACATAGCTCTGGTAGTGAGGATAAGTACATTAAAGATTGTAAGGGGCTTAAATGTTCTGGTGATATGGAGCATATTAAGTATCTTAGTATAAATTAAGGCTGCCTCAGTTTCCACAAACAGTGACTTTTTGACAATTGGTTTCAGCGAGGCTAATTGCATGAATAAGAGGGATAGGATTCAGCCGTTTATTTCTTTGAAAATAAGAAATCATCAGTGTCAATAGTTATTGTTAAGCAAAACAGAAATGTTTCTATTTTCTTCATAATTTGGTTATCCTGTTAACCCAAGTTAGAAGGCATTTTCTCAGTCTATATTAACACCTACCAAGCAGAAACACAATGCTATTTATTGCATTAGATGGACTGGCATTTGTACTTTGCTTCCTTCTATGAGATCTTTCTTCCTCAAGATTTTTAATAATCTTCAATATTATTGCCCAGTTTTGTTGCACTGAATTTTCATGCACTTTTGTCTTAGGTACCATTATGATTTTTAGACATTATTACATAAAATATTAAAATATATTGAAAGTTTATATATTCAATATTTGCAACTCATATAAAAGCTCAGGAAATGTGTTGGGCTAATATTCTCCCATGTGATTCCAACTGTTATAATTCTGTAAATAGGTTTAAAAATGTGCTTTATGATATAAGTTGCATTTGAGTGGAAGGTAGAACACACGAAGAAGGAAATTCTATAAACAGGAATTTTACTTACAAAACCCTTCCAATGTTATATAGCCTTGCTTTGTATGACCCCATCTAACAGTTTTCTTCTGGATAGGCCTGCTGATATTAGCAGTAACTCATGAGAGTGCTCCCTTTTGCTTTTGTTCTTCAGGCGTATTTAAATTTCAATTATTTGTAATCAGAGTAGCTGAGATTTAAGCTCTGTACATGAGAAAGGGCATATTATATTGTCTCCTGCTGGAAATCATGTTATTCTCCAATCCAAAGAAGCCTCTTGAGAAGTTGTCTGATAACATGTCTATGTTCTAATTAGCATCTGATTGATTGGATTGGCCTTCACCTTCCATAATTACTTGATTAAAGTCACTGTTTTATGAATATAGTAAAGCCTTTCACACCTTAATATGCATGTACAAAATAAAGTCATGTTTGTCTTTGAAAACATAGTCACTTTGGGTGAAACTACTGCATTTAGAGAGCCAAAAGGGATGGTGTGGAAATGCTGTATGTCAGTGAGAGCACAGGGAGGCATTCTACTTGTCAGAGGTACAGCTCACATTTTAACTCATTTGACTCATTGGATATTAGTGTCCTGATACAACATATTCATGTCATTTTGGTAACACTGAAGCTATTTTTTTTCAGCTGCTGATGGGGGCATTTCATTCTCTTGATAGTAATAGAGCCACTCATTGTGAGATCATGAAGTCAGGATAAAGAGTAATAGTAATGAATTTGTCAGAGTATGCTGTTCCTGAAACATTTCTACATGTCGTATGCAGCCCAACGTCCAGCATGCTTCAACAGAAGCCCTGGAACTACAAGTTGTGAACTACAAACTGTGCGTTTTGGGAGAAGTTCCTGGTTCCTGCCAGTATGTATCCTCTGTCCTTCCCTGCCCCCTCAGCAGAAGGTCTCAACACTGAGTTAGCTGGGAAAACATTAGAGGCAAGCAGAGAGGAGGCTGCTGAACTGTGTAACCATAGTCTAGGTTCTTTACAGAATGAAGCCAATTCCTGGTGATTTGTCCACGTAGGTCTGATCTAAGGTGAACACACACTGAAACACAACACAAGGCACACAAAGGAGCTTCAAGTTCAGTCTCCCAAAATTGTTTTCAAAAGTCACAAGGCAGGCTTCCTCTATCTTCGAACCACCACACATTGTGCCAGTGAACAGTATGCTGTCTTCTGACCATAGTAAATGCAGGGAGCAGACCGGGGATATTATGGAGTGATCCATCCCAGGATGTCCAGTCCCAGCATCTGGCATTGAGAGACTTAGAGATATCCAGAGTATGAGATTATATCCTGGCCATCTATCAAGTGATGGACTTAACCTGGATGAGAAATTAACATATCAGGTGTGAAAAAAAGGAAACCTTCTGTGATGCAACTGAAGAGAAAAAGACAAAGGGATAGTACAAATGCAATGGCTATTGTTTTCTCTTTGGCAGTATATGTAGGATAATGTTGGACTCAATTTCCTGTTTTCTGTCTAAGTTCCTTGGGTCTCTATTAGAGCTAGTCAAAGTTTTTAAAAGGAGTTCTCTTTTTCTAAATGGCCATTTAAATAAATAAAAATATATTTATATATATATATATATAGAGAGAGAGAGAGAAATCCATTATTACAGGAGAAAAAAACAGGTTTCATTTTCAGTGTTTTCTTTCGTCTCTGTATGCCATCTTTTTAATGCAAAATGGGGCAAAAAAGGACAATTTCCTAGAAACAAACATTTAAAAAATCAGTTCTGTTTGAAAACTTCAAAATAGAAATGTGTTAATTAAAAAAAAATGTCCCTGAATATTTTGTTATTCAGTCAGTTCTAACTAGAGCCAAGGTTCCATGCTGAGAGCTTTTCCATTACTTCTAGCTCATCATTTCATATTCTCCTGAACTTTGGTGCTGTGCAGTTGTAGGAAAGTCAATTATTACAACTGTGTTTTCCCTGTAAGCTGATTTCAAGCCAAAATACTCAATTGAATCATAATGAAAAAATTTGAAAGTTCGGTTTTAAATTCAGATCCAAACTTTGCAACTCAGATGCTGCTCTTGTTAATCCATTGTTATTCTCGGAATTTGGCTCATAGTTTATGCTCTAAATCTTGGTGGTTATTGGTGCCTGTATTGTAGAAAGTCAAACATGTATTGTATTTGAGGCATACACACTGAGAAAGCTATATATAAACAAAAAATACTCTTGCTGGAAGGTTGCAATATAGCACTTCTTTATTTCTTAGAATTCCAGACTTATAGCACCCAAGAACCCTAAATCTTAGAGGCATATCGGGATGCTCCCTGAAGCACCTGAATCTAGGCCAGTTGTCTGTAGACTGACTTTTGATAAATCTAGTCTATACAGCTTGCTGTTGTCACTCCTTTCAAGTCAGATCGGGAAATCCCCAGAAAGCGTGAAGTGATAACTTACAATTTTCACATGGTTTATAATACAGCACAAGCAAGAAAAGATGTTTCTCATTTCCCACTGATGCAAATAGCATACACCTAGCACAGAGTATGAATGATATGATAGTAAATTTGTTTTCTCTGGCCAACTATTGAACTTACACTGAGCTGGGTATTACTTTATCTCTTTGTGAGGTTTAGAGCTTTTAAAAAGTGAATACCCACTACCAATATAGTCCATTTCCACTTCATGAATATTTCTTCCATATATTGAAAATATGGCTGGTTGATTAGAGAGCTGGCAGATAATGAAAACCACCAGCTAAATTAGTGATTTCTTCTGAAATTAAGACACGTTATTTATTTCAGCTGCAAATTATACATTTGTTATATTTTAATAATAACTAACTCTCTCTGTACAATGTTGGCCTGTTGGACAATGAGTGTGTTTTCTAGCAATATAAGAGGTTTCTATGACTGTCTGAGCAGGAAAGCAGTAAACTCACAAGTGAGAACATCATGGAAAGGGTAAGCTATAATATAGTCTAAAGGACGCTTTTGGCAAGTTTGTGATATACACTAGGCTGAGAGACTCTCTGGCAGCTAGAAGTAAATTCAGAGTGAAAGAACCGGATCCAGAATTATTGTGAACATTCAGGTGATTGAGCACCTATATGGGGCTGGTAATTCAGTGGATATTTTTTTTCTTCCAGCACACCTCTAATATAAAACATGCAGCAGTACTCGAAAAGATAGACAAAAAGTCAGTCGTTTGGGAATGGTAGAGGAAAGAGAACATTTTTCCTCAGGTACTGTCCTCCACATATATTATGTATCACTGCTCAGGGTGCAGTGAAATGATTATCCTTTGATGCTGAGGGACAAGGGACTCTTACCATCAAAGAATACAGCTGCTTTTTATCACTAGCCAAGCTCAATGCACAACAGAAGGAGCTTTTTTGGCCTTGTTGAAAATAAATACCAAAGGTGTGAGTGCTCTGCTTTATAAACACAATTCATTGGCTTTTCACATGTTGATTGTATAATGAAAGTCTTGCTAAGGACAGAGCTATGGGAAAAATTAAAAACAATATCAAATAACATATTCTCTTTCATAGTTGTTGCCAGCTTAATTCTCATTGCATGCAGAAGTAACCCGGACTAACCTGATTTGAGTTCAATGGAATAACAGCAATGTAAAATCACTCTGATGGAATGGTGGTTCTGTTGACCAGACCACTTCACCTGCATTGCCATAGAAATAAAGGTGCTTTCAGAGAGACACCATAATGTAAAGACTTTGGGCTTGTATTCGCCACTACAGTTTGGACTCTGGGGGCATGAATAGCAGTGTGTACCAAAGTTCTGCGCTGTGACTCCCCTCACCTTAGTACTGCAGATGCGAACTCAGAGGTTGCTAGTTTACATTTAATGTAATCCTAGTCAAAGAGGATTACATGAATGAAAACTTGGAATCTTTTAGTTTGCACCCACAACAGGCAGTCACAATGCAGAACATGGGTGTACACTGACGTCTGAATTACAGGGCAGTGTGAATAAGCCAGTAGTATAGCTGTTGGCTAGGTAGAATACCTAGTAAGCATTGCTCAGGGCTCAGCATGCTGTTGGAACATCACCATGATATGGACTTCTCTGCTTTTGCTGAACATTTGTATTCAGCAGTAGATAGGTGAAGATGATTCCTAGGCATCTGATGGCTCCTCCTTCCAACTATTCTACTGTCTTACAGAAGCTGAGGGTATTCAAGCTATAAAGTGCAAATATCTGTGGTTTACTTCAACACCATGAAATGAGTAGCTTGTTTTGATCCTCTCTCCCCAATAATGTTGTGGCGTTTTATCTTCTCTTAACAAAATTTAAGAAAAAGATCTGTCTTGCTAAATGAAAATCATCATTGATTTTGTTGGTGTTGTGTGAAGGATTGATGGGATATTTAACTGAATTAGTCTTATCTTGTTTTTCCTACAGTTGATCATAAATGTAAACAATCAAATTAGGCATAGCTGAGTTGCGTGTTCAGTACTTACAACTAACTGACTGAATACATAGGAAGCAAATTTGTGACAGTGGTAGATATTTATGCTTAGTCCCTGTTTACATGCAATAACTAGCAAGAATGCTGCAAATGCTATTTGATGTTAGGGTTGTTTTTATGTCAAAGTATACAGCCACTTTTTATTATCAGCCAAGCTCAAAGCTGAATTAAAGGAGTTTTTTGACCTTGTCGAAAATAAATGGGGGAAAGTGCTCCAACAAACAAAGGTTTGCCATCTTTGGAGTAGAAAAAATAGGTTTTTAATAAAACACACACAAGAAAAGTTACCAGCAGACATTCTCAGTATTGCTCATGTGGGATGATGGAAATGTGGATATAATAAGAGAGATGAGTGCTTAAAGTGAAAACATTTGTCACCACAAGCAGGAAGAGCAAGGGAAATCTAGTGAGCACAGTGAGAATGGGAGTTCTGCTTCTAACACATTGGCTACTTGATGAATATGAAAGCACAACCATATGAATTATACACTTGCTGTCTATCCACAATGCATTTTAAATATAAATATCCCTTACTAATGACTGGGAGAAGGCTTTGCATAGGAAAGTAGGGCTTATGTTAATAAAAGACGCTAAGCCCTGCGACCATAGCAAGCCCAAAAAATTCCAGTGTAACTGAAATAAAAACATTTTGTGCAAATGTGTGAATTTCATCATAATTTTTTGGGGAGGAAGGGGAACCCTTAACAAAATATTTCAGTTTTCTCTTACATTACTTTTTGATTCAATATTTACATTAATATATCTTTTATAAATATAAACTAAAATCTAAATCAAAACACAATATATAAATTTTATTGACATAAACAACTTCAACTGGCACTGTATTTTTGTGAGAAATTTTGTTTTTCAAAATATCTTTTATTCTGTTTTGGAATGGGAAAAATAATGGAATTTCCTCTTACATAATTCTGCCTGAATCTCTTTCCTCCCTTGAGTAGAAGAGCCTTCACTATTCATCCAAAAAGTGCAATAGATGAAATTGAGATAACTTGTGTGTGTCCAAAGTATTATAGAAATTTTGCACTTCCTTAGTTAGAGGATAAAACTATCAAACCACTTTATTTTATATTAGCTATTTTAAACATCAAATATTATCATAGGAGTCTTTCAAGTTCCTTCATACATCAATGTTAAATTCTGGCTGTACACACACAAATGAGTTATCAGGGAATTGCTTGTCTCATAGGCTATGTCTTATCCGGGAGAGGAATAAGGATCTTGTGCAAAAAGGAAACATCTACACTGCTTGTTTTTGTGCAAAAACCCCTTGCTCAAAATAGTTTGGAATATATTATGCAAATGAAGCGTGACAATATGCTAATCAACCTTTCATTTGCATTGCGTCTTCTGGCAAAAGCCATAGTGTAGACAAATACGTAGAGAATAATTTGTACTCCTATTTTCATGGAACTCGAAGTCATAGCTTGGAGGAATACAAAATGTATGCCTATTTCTGTGGGTTATATTCTGGATTCACACAGGTATATTTACCACATCTGTGGCTGTTGTTGGAATTCTCTTTCATTTGTAAAAAAGCAGAGAAAATGTCTGAATGTTTCCTAATTAAGAAAAAAACAAATGTAATAAGCCTCCTTCAAATTCTGAAGGCTCCCCCCTCCTTCCCTCACTCCCTGCCGGTGGAATTTTTACACCCGTTCAATCAGGGGCTTTTGTGCTTTTCAAGTGTACTCATTTCTGTGTTTCATTTGTGACTCCTGCTGCTTTAAATGGCTCCCTGTCAAGCTGGCAAACTCTTGTGGTGAAAACAGCATTACATATCCCATAAAGTGCTCTTGCACCTACAAAGTAACAGTGTTTTGTGAAATATCTTGAGATCTATTTCTGGGCTTACTACAGAGTATGGAATGGCATGCATGAATATAGAGTCAAATAAACTTGAAAGAAAGCTATAGGAAGATGTTTTAGGGTATTAAGGGAAAAATTTGGAATGTCTCTCATAGTTTTGGCAAATAGCAATCTGTCACAGAATGCTAATGATTATCTTGTATAATTTTACATCTCACAGGATACCAAACCACTTTAGAAGTAAGATATCACAAGCTCTTAACAGTTTTATCTGATTATTTCTAAGATTTTAACAGATTTAGGTTTCAGTTTCATTATGGGCCCATTTTTCTGCTGGTTTAAATTGCTGCAACTCAGTTGATTTTGGTAATACTTCATTGGAGAGTTTGACCAATATTTCTCTAATATCCATACAAAATCTGTTGATTAAGAATGTGTAGACTCACTTGACTCCATATTTCGGGAGTGGTTTGGGGGCAGATTATATAGCTATAGATATAATGTGCCCCAAAACCACTCATATATAGTGTGTATATATATGTATAAAATCCATAGACATTTTAAGGTGAATCTCACAGCTTATAATGAATGTATAGTTTTCAGTTTACATCAGATAGATAGCAAACAATACAAATATGTTAGCAATTCAGTGCATTACAGCTATAACAGCACAGAAGATCTATACAATCAATTACAAAAGTACAGATCAGTATTTTAGGGAACATGAAGACACATCAGTCTATTAAAAGAAATCTTCTGAGGCAAAGGGACACTCATCTGGGAACAATATTGACACTCTTTCCTTAGCAGTCTTGGCAAATGAGCAGATACAGTTATTTTGGACTTACATAGTAAGTCTGTATGAAAAACAGGGAAATCATCTGGATGAAATATCTGAAGGGCAAAGTTTAAGACTTTGAAGAGCAAATGATCGTGTGTGTAGGTGGCGATCTGAACAAATCTTCTCCACAGTATTTCTTACATCTTGAAAGCCAAAATGTAAATAACAGGAAGGACTCTTTCCCTCCCTCACTTCTCCCCCCCCCCCAAAAAAAAGAGCAGCTCAGAACAACAAATGGATAAACGGAAGTGTGGAAGCTTATAGTCTTTATTCAAATGTCATGCTTGCTTCAATTACAGTTGAAAACAGGGAATTGTCCTCCATATGTGATGACATGTTGGTAATTTTAATACATTTACAGGTTGAACCTTCCAAATCTGGGACTCTCTGATCTGGCAACATCTGTGGGGTCCAGCAGGGCCACAGATTTTGCTGGAACAAAGAGCCTCAGAGGCAGGAGCAAAGCAGGGGCTGGGGAACTCCTGGTGTCAGCAGGACCAGGTGGCAGCAGGGGAGCCCCAGCCCCAGCCAGGGAACCCTGGAGTTAGCAGTGCCAGGTGACTGGGAAGTACTAGCCCCAGTCTGGGAACACCTTGTTGCTTGTTCTCACTGGTATGGTGGCACATGACAGAATAGCCTGGCTTCATCCTCTTAGGAACCCCCTGCAGCTAGATGAAAGCTACTAACAAACACCCACCTTCATTATTCTCTTCCAAAGACTAAATAAGCCCAGTTCCCTCAGCCTGTTTATATGCCCCAGCCCCCTAATCATTTTTGCTGTCCTCCACTGACTCTCTCCAATATGTCCACACCCTTTCTGTAGTAGAGGACCTAAAATTGGACACAATATTCCAGGTATGTTCTCACCAGTGCTGAACAGAGGGGAATAATCACTTTCCTTGATCTGCTAGAAATGCTCTGCCCAGTATGCCATTAGCCTTCTTGGCAACAGGGGCACACTACTGACTCATATCCAGCTTCTCATCCACTGTAATCGGCAGATCCTTTCCTGCACAACTGCTGCTTAGTTAGTCAGTCTCCAGCCTGTAGCAAAGTATTGGATTCTTCAGTACTAACAGCAAAACTCTGTCCTTGTTGAACCTCATCAGATTTCTTTTGGTCCAATTTTCCAATTTGTCTAAGTCACTCTGAACCCTATCCCTACCCTCCAGCATATCTACCTCTCCTCACATCTTAGCATCATCTGTAAACTTGCTGAGGGTGCAAACTAACCCATTATCCTGATCATTAATGAAGATGTTGAATAGGACCAATCCTTGGGACACTCAGCTTGATACCAGCTGCCAACTAGATATCGAGCCATTGATCACTGTTTGCTGAGCCTGACAATCTGGCCAGATTTCCATCCACCATATAGTCTATTCATCCAGGCTATATTTCTTTAACTCACTGGAATGAATACTATGGGGACTGTATTTTGTGGGTAAGCTCACTGAAGATTTCTCTGTTAAGCCAAGCTGGTCACCTGTCATATTTGATATTCTTTCTGCATATTGGAATGGATTGTTCCTATGCCCTCAATAAGGCTTCTTAATGCAGCTCCTTTTCCCCTCACATATTATCCTCCCTGATAATCCTGTCCGTTATTTCCCTGAAGGAGTCAAAGTCTGCTTTTCTGAAGTTCAGGGTCCATATTCTGCTGCTTTCCTTTCTTCTTTTCGTCAGGTTCAACCATCTCATGATCACTACTTCCCTTACCAATTCTCCCCTGTTTGTGAGCTGCAGGTCAAGTGGAACATGATCCTTAAGTGGTTCCTCCATCTGTTGTACTAGGAAGCTGTGCACAACATTCTCCAAAATTTTTCTGGATTGCCTGTGCATAGCTGTATTGTTCTTTCAGCAGATATCAGGGTGGTTGAAGTCCCCCATGAGAACCAGGGCCTGTGATCTGGAAACTTCCAAAGAAAGCCTCATCCTCCTGATCTAGTGGTCTATAGCAGACACTCACCACAACATGATTCTTGTTACTCTCACCTCTAAACTTACCCAAAGACTCTCAACAGGCTTTTCTCCAGTTTCATACTGGCGTTCTAAGTGCTCATACTGCTCTCTTATTTATAGTGCAACTCCTCCATCTTTTCTTCCCCACCTGTCTTTTCTGAACAGTTTATTCCTACCCATGACAGTGCTCCAGTCATGACAATTACCCCACCAAGTCTATTATTTCAATTACATCATAGTTCCTTGACTTTCAGAATTTACACTTCTTCCTGTTTATTTCCGAGGCTTCATGTGTTTGTGTTCAGGCAAAAAAAAATCTAACCGATTGTCCTACTTTGGTGATGGCTGCAACCTGGGAAGCCTACAGATTGTGTTACCTCCTTGTATCCCTCTCCCCCCATTGCCGTGGCAGGCAATCAGTCACATCCTGAATCCTAGTTCCAGACAAGTAGTAAACTTGAGTTTCCTAGTATGGACAGCATATGGATGACTGTCACCCCCAGAAGGGATTCCTTGATCACTACTACCCATCTCCTCTTCTTGGGAGTGGAATCTGTGGCATACTCACCTTTAGGACAACGCAAATTAGCCTTTATATACAAACTAGGCTTCATGTGCAAATTTGATACTATCTCAGGGTATGTCTACACTATCACCCTAGTTCGAACTAGGGTGGTTAATGTAGTCATACGAAATTGCAAATGAAGCCCGGGATTTGAATTTCCCGGGCTTCATTTGCATGTTGCCGGGTGCCGCCATTTTTAAATGTCCGCTAGTGTGGACTCCGTGCCCGCAGCTCCACGCGGCACAAACTAGATAGTTCGGACTAGGCTTCCTACTCCGAACTATCTGCGGAACGAGGCATACAGATAGTTTGGAATAGGAAGCCTAGTCCGAACTATCTAGTTCATGCCGCGTGTAGCCGCGGGCACGGAGTCCGCACTAGCGGACATTTAAAAATGGCGGTGCCCGGCAACATGCAAATAAAGCCCGGGAAATTCAAATCCCGGGCTTCATTTGCAAGTTCGTATGACTACATTAACCACCCTAGTTCGAACTAGGGTGGTAGTGTAGACATACCCTCACTCCACAAGAACAAAGACATGAACTGGATGGTCCATTTAACACCCAAATGACATCAAAAGCTAAGTATCAGGAACTTACATCCTACTCTATTGGCCTCATTTAGCTCAGAAACGTTAATTGACAGGTTTTTTCCCCTTTATTCACCTATTTTGCCTTTCTTTTTCCTTCCCCTTTCCCCTCTTTTTCTGCTTTTTATTTCAAACTCTGGGCCCCTTGTTCCATATTTGTCATCTGAAGAAGTGGGTTGTGCCCACAACAGCTCATTATACAATTTATATATTTTTGTTAGTCTCCAAGGGTATGTCTACATTACAGAATTTTGTTGGAAAAATGGCTGTTTTTCTGACAAACCTTGAGGAATGTCCACTTTGAGGAATGTCTTGCGTTCTTCTGCAAGAAAATTGAAAGAAGAGAGGGCCTTTTCCAGCATGCTAATCCTCATTCCATGAGGAAGAAGCTTTTTCCTGAACAAGCTCTTTCACAAAAATGCATGTGTGGATGGGGAAGAGGGAATTCTTTCATAAGTAGTGGAAAGAGGAAAAAGCACAGATGCTCTGATGGCCATTCCTCCCATAGTAATCATGGCTGAAATGCGAGATAGCGTCCATTCAGTCTGGATGCTCTCTTTCGAAAAAGCAGATCGCTTTTTCGATGCATTTTTGCAGTGTGGATGCTCCCTTTCAGAAGAAGTTTTTTCAGAAAATCTCTTCCAAAAAAGCTTTTTTGGAAAGAAGCCTGTAGTCTAGCCATAGCACATGGTGCTACAGGATGATTGGTGTTTTTTATGTTTCCTTAGGACAATGTATCCCATGCCTTCCATTCAATGGCATCTTCTTCTGATCCCTTTCCTCAGATAACTTTTCCAAATCAGTCTCCGCAGTAATACCAGTGCAGAGAGACTGAAAATAGTTCTTTGCCTCTATCTGCATTGGAGGAGAGTTAGCGTCTGAGTTCTCTTCTTTCTTCTTCTGGAGGTCACATGCTGCCAATTCTCCTCCTTGCTCTGCACTGCCCTCTCTGATGTTTCAGCATGCTTTTGTTATTGCAATTGCCATGATTTTCTCTGATGCAATGCAGGATAGATACTTGGGCCTCTAGTCCTTCAAACTTCTCTTTCACTATGGAGATCAGCTTGAAATTTGTGCAGGTGAAATCATTTCTATCCTTTAGGGAAAAAGTAAACATGACACATCCTGTGCAGGTCAGAACAGCTGATCACCCACTCTTCATACAAAAACTGTGAGTCCCGCTCCCATACACACCAGGCAAAATCCCTGTTTGCCTGGTCTCTGTCCTCCACTCATTTAGTTCACAACTGGCTGCATCTCTGCAACTAGATGCAGTCAGACAAATGCTCACAAAAGACAGGCAGTCAGATAGCCACCCCACCAGCTCATAACACAGACCACCCTAATGTAGCACTCACCACAGCTCCTCTCAGATGGTTCCCTGGCAATTATCCATCTGTGGTCAAACCTGGATTGGGATACAGTACAAATTCAACCCAGAGGAGCCAGACAATAAGTGTTCCTTTTCCTAGCTCTTCAAAGATGCCCAATGATTCTTCTGACAACATTCATTGCCTCCTGTCCCCTCTTCCTATGCTTAGTTTCACATCAAAATCATCAGTCAAGAGTCCAATAACTTAACTGATTCACTCCAAAAAACTTCAGACTCAGTGCACACACACACACACACACACACACAAAAAAAAAAAAAAAAAAGGACGAGGGCCACACAGTTACCCAGAATAATAGAAAAGGAACAAAAGCATAACAGAGCATATAGAACATAGTCAAGAACTGCCCATACAATTCTTTAAAGTCAACTCAATTTCAACATTTATTTAAAAACATCTCTAAGATTCCTAAAAAGTCCTCCAGTAGACAAGAGATAATATTTCAGAGGTAAAAATAAAAGAAAAAAGAGGGTGGGAACACTTATCAAAACAAAAGCCTAAACTCTTTCAGTACTTCTTTAAATATCAGTCAAATGGGGTGGAGGATGCACAAAAAATTCACATTCTTTTCAGGTCACCTTTAGTAATCACAGTAATAATGCTGTTTAGTAGTAACAGTAATAATACTACAATGTGTGAGCTGAGACATAAGACAGAAAGAGATATTCATTTTGAAAGCTGCAGTAGAGCAGCAATTTAGCTGCAAAAGATGTGTCATGCCTTACAATAAAAGTCAAATGGCAGTAAAATACTTCACCACTAAAACAATCACCAAATGACAAAGCGCACACATCAAACCACAATCCATGTCAGAAATCCTTTGTCAGTTGTACTACTGTGGTTTCCTCACCTATATTAATTGTAAAACTGCCAGGGGCCACAAGTGCCGGATTCACTACTCATCATGACCAAGTTATATTGATACAAGTGGGTTGACGTTAGTGGCACTACTTTGAAGAAGTAAAGCTGGACTAATCCACTGGATTGTGTCCAAATAAATCTGCAGTCACCAAATGATTCAGCTAGCCTAACTGGTTACATAGTCAAGGTTAAAAAAACCCTATAACTCATCCTGGGCTTTTAAATCATTATGACTCTCCCTCACTGTCCTTAGGTCACTGACTGAAGCATCAGGGAGACCCTTCAATCAGCCATTCCCTAGCCTGGCTCTTCTCATTTGTGTTCTAACCCTCAAACTTCCCTTTTGTAGCACAACTCAGCCTCAAAGGGGGCTATGCTACAGACAGCACACATATCCAAGGCTCTGACAGCTGTTCCTCCAGAAGCCACACTGCTTATTCTTATTATTCAATCAACCATTAGTATAGATCTGTATGCCACTCTGTTCTTTACTGGTGTTGGAGTCCCTTATGTACCGTATATACTCGAGTATAAGCCGAGTTTTTCAGCACAGTTTTTGTGCTGAAAAATGCCCCCCTAGGCTTATACTCGAATCAGCATCTCGAGAACTGAGGCGGGCAAAGCCTCAGAGGCGCGGGACTCCCCCGCGGCTGCGGCTTCAGTCCGGGAGCCTGTGGTCTGCTGGGGACGGTCCCCAGCAGACCACAGGCACCCAGATTGAAGCGGCAGCAGCGGCGGTTCCCCGCGCCTCTGAGGCTTTGCTCTGGCAAAGCCTCAGAAGCGCGGGAACCCGCCCAGTGCCCCTGGTCTGCTGGAGACGGTCTCCAGCAGACCAGGGGCACCGGAGCAGCTTTCGCCCCAACTTCCGGGGCTAGACCCGGTATCTATCTTCATTTTTTACATTTACCAGTAGCTGCCTCATTTCCTACCCTAGGCTTATACTCGAGTCAATACTTTTTCCCAGTTTTTTGGGGTAAAATTAGGTGCCTCGGCTTATATTCGGGTCGACTTATACTCAAGTATATACGGTATTTAGGTGTGACCAACATGTTCACAGAAACACAGGGAGACTGGAGTCTTTGCTTCTGGGTCACGTTTACTGTGGTTGAAGTTCAGCTACACCCTACAGAAGTATAGTTATATCACCTGGTCATCTCACCCATATCCTGAGGAGGGAGCAACAAACTCCTTTAGGACTTCCCCTTTATTGTAATCAACAGCTCTCCTCCTCCCAGTGTGGATGGTTCTAGTCTTGGCTTAGCCCAATAATTGCCCACTAATTTCCCCACCCCTGTTGGGGTACGTCTAGACTACAGGCTTTTGTAGACAGAAGCTTTGTCGACAGATACTGTCAACAAAGCTTCTGTCGACAAAGAGCGTCTAGACTACATCCAGTTCTGTCGACAAAGAGCGTCTAGACTACATCCAGTTCTGTCGACAAAGCAAGCCGCTTTGTTGACATGACAGTGTAGTTGCAATAACATCTTCTGTTGACAGAACTCTGTTGACAAAAGGTGTTATTCCTCGTAGAATGAGGTTTACGGCCATTGACAAAACTGCTGAGTTCTGTCGACATTATGTCGACAGAACTCAGCGGCAGTGTAGAGGCATGTTTAGTTTTGTCAACAAAAGTCCATTTTTGTCGACAAAACCCTGTAGTCTAGACACACCCTTGATGTTTACCCTTGCTATGACATTTGTTACCACATAAGTAATTGAGTATGTGGTTGTCTGTCAGTAAACTCCCTTAGGCTTGTGATTTGGGAGATTTTCCATGCGCATCTCTGCTGGCACCTGGTATGTTACCCCTCAGAGCTGGTATCTCTCTACTCCACTGCAGTTTCATCTTCTGTTTCAGCTCTGACTTAGCACCCTACAAAAGTGCTGTGCTTCACATGCCACTGATAACATACTCTATCAGCCCCCACACCCCGCTCTTTGCTCATATCCCAGTTCCCTCCACTGTCATCATCAGAACCCATGCTTCAGCATGGCAATCTATGTAATACCTCCAGTAAGCATTGGTTAGAGATTATTAAAGGGCCAGATCATTTTTAAAACTGTGAAATCATTAAAAAAAAATTAAACATATCCCCACAAACTTACAGCACAAATGTAGTAATTTTACTAACACAGGAAATTGCCTGTGGCTTAACTGATGTATCAAATGTGTCTTTAGTCATTTAAAAGTACTCACAGAATATGCATGTTATAAGCCTGCTTAATGCAATTGTATATTTATTTTGTAGTAGCTATGGGGCAATATACCATTCCAATTACTTCCCCAGAAATTAGGCTCATTGAACAGTCAAATTACAGGATTCTTTCATTGTTGTATCATGGGTTGCTTATCAGTATTACATGTCTTTTTAAAGAAACAATTGTTAAAAGAGTCATCAAAGTTTGATTGAAAATCTGACAGTTTCAGTAGTTCAGCAGATTAACATTATCATTTACAAAGGCTGTGATTCACTATCAAGCATTACAGAATGAAGAAAATGTTAAATTATGTTAAAACACACCAAGATTTTGGAGGGTATATGTAAGTCCTCATGTTTTAGGGAATTAGAAAAGGAAGAAATGGTTATCTGATAACACAAAGGACTTTCTGCACTTTTCTCTGAAGAATCTGGGTATTGCTGGTGGCAGAACACCAGACTAGACAAACAAATGTACTTTCTTGTAAAGGAATTACTATATTTTATTATAATGTTTGAGTATCTCAAACATCCATAAATTGTGCATAGCTGCCATTTACTCTCCTGATGATAAGTTGTGAGACAAAGCTTGCTTAATTTAAGATGCACAATAGAGTCTCATTTTATTTTCATTTCACCTGTCAGACAAGCAAGGTGTGTGTGCATAGTGACAGTACCATCTGGCCAGTCCTTCTGAATCATGCCTTGAACTCCAGCTTTGAATAGGATTAGTTTGATGTGGCAGCTGCATGTCCAAGAGGAGATGTCATGCAAGCAGCTTGAGATGTGAACAGGGACAGAGAAATCTATTACTGTATCTGTACTCGCTGTATTTCCCATGTAGTCTTGGAAACCGGTAGCTAATTTAAGTGAGAAGTAATTGAAATCAATCCCAGGAATATAATGCTATGCCAGGATTGAGTATAATACATACCCTCCCCCTCTTTATGTAGAAAATATGGAGTCCTTCTTTAGCAACAATAGGCATCACAAGATATTACAGCCATTCTACTAGTTAAAGAGCAAGGGAGAACTAGTGGGAGCTCAGTCTACAGCTTTCACTGGAAGGAAATATTAGGACCTTAAATCAGCCCCAGGTTCATTGTCTTTCAGTGGTGTAAAGTGAAGAATATTATGGTTGTGCAAGCCATTCACAATTTCAGGAGCCACCACACAAATGAGCAATGTTAGTTGACCTAAACCAGTGATGAGCAAACTGCAATCCACATGCACCCTATCAGAGTAATCTGATTGCAGGCCATAAGAAATTTTGCTGACCTTGCCTGTTTACTGGCACCATCCCCTACTGCTGTGGTTCCTTGTTCCCAGACAATGGGACCTGAAGGCAAGAATGACCAAATGTTCCTGCGGTTCCTTTGCCTGCAGGTGCTGCTTCCTACAGCTCTTGTAGGCCAGGAACAGGGAATCACAGCCCCTGGGAACTGCAGGGAGGGGAGTACTGCCCGAGGACACTCAACATCAGTAAAATTTCTCCCTGCAGTCAGATTTCCCTGGTGATCAGCTGATTGCCCATGCTGGCCTAAACCAGGCGAATGAGAAATGCATTGATTCAAAATATTTCCCAGGAAGTCTAGAACCTAACTCCCCATGAAGGGGAGCACCAGGTCCTCTGCAGCTTGTCCTCTGGGTCAAATCCTTCTCCGAGCACTGCACATAGAGAAGGAACAGGGCTGGCCTTACCATGAGGCGAACTGAGGCGGCCGCCTCAGATGCCAGTCGATGGGGGGGCACCACTAGGACCCAGAATGTAGAAAATTGTGTCTGCTCCTGGTGCAGTGAGGGTGCATGGGGGAGTCATTTGAGCTCCCCACCTCAGGTGCCTAAATGTTGTGGGCTGGCCATGGGAAGGAAAGGTAATGAAGGTCTGTGTATGGAAACACTCAGTGGAATCCTTTTTTTTATAGAGCTTTTAGACTGCACAGTGCCTGTGATTAAGACACGTTGCTTCCTGCCCCAAAATACTGAGCTGCATCTCTTCCATCATCCCTCCATAATGAGCAGGTAGCCTTTACCAGTGATTTCACTCACTTGAACAGGATTTTCTCCATTGTCAATTAGATAATATTATGCACATTCTTCTATAGTCCTTTTGTAACATGTTGATCTTGGCCTGTGTGTGTTTGTGTTTGTGTGTGTGTGTGTGTGTGTGTGAGAGAGAGAGAGAGAGAGAGAGAGAGAGAGAGAGAGAGAGACTGACCTTTTAACTGCTATTGGAATGTGGCCTTTCTTTTACTAAAAGTAGACACATGTAAGTTGGTGCAAATAATTTTGAGGGTGTTCATAGATGATTATGTCCTGTTTTACACACAGTTTTATTGCTTGTGCTCTTTCAGTAAAAGGCAGCATATCTCTTACTATAAAAAACGATGAACAGCATGCACATTCTTTTTAGTCTCTCAGGGCAAAGCATGAAACTATTTTGTGTGCCCCGAGTATAAGGACTATCCAGTCATTTCCACCTGTGCTCTCTCAATCTTTGAGTGACTCAGCTGGTCTTTCATATCAACAGCAACTATGTGTCACTCCCAAGAATACTCTTTGATCTTGCAGCTATTTTATGGCACAGCTACTTTTTGAACTCTGGGATTGTGAAAATTGGAAGGCTTATTTCAGTTCCAGCCTCTCTTCACCAAACCCTGCCCAAATTTAAATCCATTTACTTCAATGGGGGTATATGAGAGGAGAATATTTGTTATATAATTGGGTGTTTTTCCTGGAAATCAAATATAACTCAGGGACTGATTCTGCCTCTGTTAATTCTGTGTGATTCTTGACTTTGCAAGTAGTCCCAATTATTTGGGGAGCAGAAGATATGAGTTAATAGATATCAAGAGGACAGAATAGGGCCCCGAGTTATTCAAGCCATTTTTTTTTCAAACACAACAGCATAACATTAGGATTTCACACTCATATTCAGGTTTGAATTTCAAAAGTAATGATCACTCTCAAATCTCACTGATGCCAATAGATGCTGCAGATCCTCTGCACCTTTGAAAATCGTGGCACTTCTATTTGGGGCATTAGAACATCAACTAGAGCCTGGGTCTTACAGGTGAATGCACTGAACAGTATGCTGCTAAGTCATTTGTATAGTCTCTGTGGATCAATGACTGATGCTTCAATATTTATACAAAGTGGAACAGTTTCAACAAGAGTGACTGAGACCAACCCCAATGGGGACAGTAGTTACTTAGAAGTAACTGGGTTCAAGTTCTTCCTTCAAATCAATCAGAGTGGGAACTTTAATCCACGTCTCCACTAGTTAACTTATAGAGTATGTATTCTGTGTTTGGAAAGAAAGGGATAACCTGCCTTAGGTGCTGAACACCAATAGAAAGTTTATCACTAAATCTCTGCTGCAGATAGGTGCCAAAGGCCCTTGTAGTGACCCTATAGTGACCCCATAGCAGCACATCTGAATAAAAGCAGCTGCGTTGCCGTATGTTCTCTTGTTGAGCCATACTATGCTGGTGAGATACTGGAGATGATCTAATTATGCTGATGGGAAAGCAATGAGCAGTGGTATCTATTTTGGCAAATCATCTCCTGACAACATAGTGCTGGCCATATCTGCAGTTCTGTCAGAAAATTTTTTTTTTGGTCAGGGGTGTGAAAAACCACACCGCAATCAACGTAAGTTCTATCAATGAAATTGCTATTTCCTAGTTCTCTTTGAGGAGTAGGATTTATGCGACACCTATCTCCTTTCTTACTAGCTAATTTAGACTGCTCCCTGCTATGTTTGCCAATTTCTGCAATCTCTTTTTTAGATACCTACCTTCCCATGCATTGTATAGGCAGGCAGGGAGCCTAGCTTATGCTTATGAATTCCATTAGGCAGCCGAGTGCCTAAGGATACATCTACACTGCACCCATCTTTCAGCAATGAGTAAGAGCCCATAGGAGTATTAATGCTGTGTAGACTGTGAGACATTGCTCAGGTGAGTAAAGACATGCCTGAAGGGTTTGGATTTGTACCTGAACACATACCTTGCATGTCTCTCTGTAAGCCCAAACCAGGTTTCCTATCTAAATTACATCTAAATTACAGATTTTAACAGTGGAAAAACCTCCTCAGCGGGGAAAAGCTCTGGGAGCAGAGACATGCTGAAGTCTTTCCCTGCTCTGTTTCCTCTGCCAGTGCCTTCCATTGATGATGGTGTGGTCACAATGCCCTTTTCAATATGGCATGTAGCTAGCTACAGGTGTACTGTACTCTATAATCTAAAATTTAATGCATAAATGCCCCTTCTGAATCTAGCCCTCAGTTGTGATTTTTGGCCCATAGAATCTTTGCATACTAGTTTTCTTTCTAGAAGACTGTTTTTATTTCCATGATTTTGAGAAATTTCTGTCTGGGAATTACAGGATTTAGCCATTTAAAAAAAAACTTCACTCTGCAAACAGTAGGAGATTTTTGATACTACATCAGTTCTCTCCATTCTCTTAACTCTTTTGCCAGTGCAATCAATGTAAAAGATTAAGGAATATTAGTATCTTCTGAGTGTTTCACTAATAACTGAGCCATTTCAGTTATTTCTCCAGACTTCCCCTCTCCCCCCCCCCCCCCCGTTAGAAACAGGAAGATAAGTATACTACAGAAACACTCTGAAGGGACACATATGAAGTTATGTTAAGGAGTTCTAAGTTTATGGAGCTTCATATTAGATTTACTCTTTATCTCTGTGTTTTTAAGCTTTTCTATATTTTAGATGTGGACATTTGGGAGTAACTGCATTTTTATTTGAGCCTTTAAAGTGCTGATAATTACCCCATAAATTAAACCCCAAGTCACTGGAGAGAATATTTTTAAAATTGGATCACTAAAGAGTAGAACTACTGCAGCAGCATCTATTTCCATTATGGGTACGTCTTGTCATCAGATGAGAAACGGATCTGCTGAATATCAAGATGGTGAAGAGGGAGAAACTTTCAAGCCCTCCTCATGTAAAGAATTCACTGGTTTGAATGGTTACTCCTTGTGTGGATGGCTTCCAGGATTAACTATAGTCCTCTTTACTTATGTCTGTGAATAAGTGCAACTTATGAACCAAAGGTCTCATAGTAGAGCATGAGACTGGAGGAAAAAAACAAAACCTAAACTTCTTTTCTATTCCCAGTCCTGCCACTCACTATTGTGGAAGCTTTGTTGTTATTTGCTAAACATACAGGGCTCAATTCACTGGAATAAATTGCCGAGGGAGGTTGTGGAATCTCCATCTGTGGAGATATTTAAGAGTAGGTTAGATAAATGTCTATGAGGGATGGTCTAGACAGTATTTGGTCCTGCCATGAGGGCAGGGGACTGGACTTGATGACCTCTCGAGGTCCCTTCCAGTCCTAGTATTCTATGATTCTATGATTCGGGTGTTGGCATCATCCAGACCCTGTTCTTAATTCTGATCTCTAAAGCACAGACGTGGGATATTCTCTATTGTGCAGAAACTCATTAAAAGTTAATGACTCAGATGGTAGCCATTCCACTGTGCCACCATCCCTGATAGACATTTATCTAACTTACTCTTAAATATCTCCACAGATGGAGATTCCACAACCTCCCTGGGCAATTTATTCCCAACCTAAACCTCCCAAAACAGGAGGTTGCCACACAGTTACCCAAAACAGACCCCTGTGGAACCCCACTTGTTATGCCTTTCCAGCAGGATTGTGAACCATTAATAACTACTCTCTGAGTACTGTTATCCAGCCAGTTATGCACCCATCTTATAGTAGCCCCATCTAAGTTGTATTTACCTTGTTTATTGATAAGAATATCATGCAAGACTGTATCAAACGCCTTACTAAAGTCTAGGTATATCATATCCACCGCTTCTCCCTTAACCACAAGACTCGTTATCCTATCAAAGAAAGCTATCAGATTAGTTTGACATGATTTGTTCTTTACACATCCATGCTGGCTGTTCCCTATCACCCTGCCACTTTCCAAGTGTTTACAGATGATTTCCTTAATTACTTGTTCCAAATGGCTCAAAGCATATTGAATTCACTGTCTCTCCTTATACCAATGGTATAAGCAGCTCGGCACCCTTGGAAACAAGTTCCCATGTAAATATTATGAAATAGCTTACATTGATTTTGGGAAAAACCCTGACTTAATTATGGTAATGCCCAAAGTTGCATTAACAACAGAGAACTTATACTAGTATCAGTAAATATAGGCTCTAGTGCCGCCTTAGCATGTGAGCTTTATTTATCAGCAGATGGTACATGCAAGTATTGAGTGAAGAACAGATTTCATATGATTTCAGTGAACAATATATATAATAATTTGAGTATTTTATAAATGATCGCTGGCTGGATCCACTGAAAAATCTTTTAATTCACTTCAGTGTGCTTTAGATCAGGTTATGAAAAAGTTGTAGCACTCTAAAAATGTGGGCTAGCCTATCATTAAAGCAGAGTAGGGATATTTAGGCAAGTGTTCGGGAGCTGACAAAAATGCTGGACCCCTCATCAAAGGGGTAGGCTTGTTTTGTGCTCCTAGAAGGAGTGGGTCTCAGGTGGAAGGAGTGAGGTAGGGGCAGCAAAGCACACTGCGTGCCACTCTGGTGGTGATTTAAAGGGCCCAGGCTTCAGCTGCCGCCACCTTGGCTGTGGTAGAGGTGGTGCAGCTGGATGCCCTGGGCTTTTTTGATTCACCTAGTCCTGCCCCTTTGCCCGCCCCCTCTTGACTTCCTCTGTTGGTGGGCCTAGCAAGGGTGTGTCAAAGCTAGATGCCCCAAAATTGAAGCACACAGTGTTAGAAGTCATGTCTGAAAATTAATTCTTATTATTGAGCAAGTGGAATTATAGTAGTCATTTCTGGTGAAAATGTAATAGCACTAAATTAATAAGTACATAATTGTTTATGCTTTAGGGGAAATACAATTCTTTCATCTTTATTTGCTTTTGAAGTTTAAAACTAATTTATTGGTGTGTGCATGTATGTTTGCATGAATCACACATCTTTCACATCAGTACATGCTTCCTAAAGATT
This sequence comes from Pelodiscus sinensis, assembly GCF_052426305.1. Taxonomy (NCBI): domain Eukaryota; kingdom Metazoa; phylum Chordata; order Testudines; family Trionychidae; genus Pelodiscus; species Pelodiscus sinensis. Next base: position 156,424,083 of record NC_143053.1, read on the forward strand.
TCATGGGCATAAGAGTAGTTGCCTAGAAATTGAATACTTGAAGCTTCAAAGATATTTAATCTTCCAGAATTGGTTTTGCTTCGTACAAAGTGCTTTGCATATAATGTTTCTGAAATGCCTAAAAGAGCTCTAAGGTCTTTAAATCCCCGGGCTTTGCTGTTTTCTACTTGAGTATGAATATGTGTGTGTGAGAGAGAGTACATATACCTCTATAATGTTGCTCTCTGTGCTCTGTCTACAAAGAGTTACAGCTCTACTTACATACTTGTGGTCTTTGGATCAGTCTGTACAGTCATATGTTTTCTATTGATTCTTGCTTCAATTCCCAATATGTCATCCAAGCTGCCAATGAACCCATCTAAAATGGGATAACAGCGTCCTCGAGCACCCACCAATTTTTGTTTTATTTTTGTCCCCAAATGCACAATTTCATTCCTTCATCACCACTCAGGAATATATTAGCCTGACATACATGGTAAACAAATACCAATCAAAATCTGTTATTGATACTCATATCAAATAACCTGGAAAATTTATTGATGACTTTTCTACTCATTGGTAATGCAGTCAGCTCAAACACATATTGATAAATCCGTAATGCTATGCTATCCTGGTTGAAAAGGGAAATGAGCATATTTATGTAAAACCAAAGTTAGAAGTTGATAATTATGACTATAAATAAGCAGTTATGAAATGAAGGCAGTTAATAGGAAAACTAAATATATTGTCAAAAAATATATAATAATGTTAAGGACAATAAGATTTATTTTAATATATTAGGAACAAAACAAAGCTTAGCAGTTATATGGGTCCAATGCTACAGTGAGTTGATAAAATTGCCAATAATACATAGAATGTATAATATTCAATAAGTATGCACTATATTTGGGGAGAAAAGGATGATATAATCCTCAGTTATAAAGCCAAAGACCATCTGACCTTCTGCACAATACTGGCCATAGGACTTCCTTGAATTAATTCTTCTTTAAACTAAACTGTATCTTTTATAAAAATGTGTCAATCTTGATTTTAAACATTGCCAGTGATGAAGAATCTACTGCAATGTTTCCTAAACTGTTACAGTGATTACTGCTAAAGGACTATTTTTTTGTTCAGTCTTTGTCTATCTTCAGCTTTCAACCACTGCATCTTGTTAAACTTTAGTCTCCTAGATTGAAAAACTTGTTATCAAAGTTGCATTACTATGTATGTATTTATAAATGGTGATCAAAAGCCATCCCCTTAGTCTTCTGTTTATTAAACTAAATAGATTGAGCTCCTTGAGTCTATATCTATTAGACGTGTTTTCCAACACTTGAAATCATTCTAATGACCTGTCTCTGAACCTTTTCCAGCTCATCAACGTTCTTCTTCACTACACCAGACTGTAATAGAGGTCACAAGTGCAAAATACACAGAATAAAACAACTCTCTACTTCTATTTGAGATTCCCCTGTTTATACAATCAAGGATTTCATTTGCCCTTTTGGCCATAGTATCACATGGAGCTCAGGTTCACCTGATTATTCACCATGTTTTTCATGTTTTTTTTTCCAGTATCCCTGCTTTGCAGTATAGGTTCCTTACATCCTGTAGACATGGTCTATATTCTTTACCAGATGTGTAACTTCATATTTGTCTGTATTTACTAAACAATGCAGATTACACGGTATCCGTGAACTGTCGTCTTCATTGTTTACCACTTCTCCAAACCTTGTGTCAACTGCAAACTTCAACATGGATTATTTTGTTTTTATTTTCCACTTTATTCATAAAATATTCAGTAGACTCATGCCACAAGCTGATGCCTACAGGACCATACTAGAAGACTACTTGCTCACTGATGATTCAGTTAGCCATTTTTAATCTATTAAATATGTGCCTGATTAATTTTGTATTGTTTTACTTTTTACATTAAAATGTCATGAGGCGCCAAGTCAAATACCTTTAAGAAATATAATCATGTTGCAATAATCATTTTTATCCTCATCAACCAATTGTATAATTTCATAAAAACAAGATATTAAGTTAGTTTGTTAGGCTGTATTTTCCACAAACTCTTGTTGATAGGCATTAGTTGTGTATTATCCTTTGTTAATTCCTTGTTTGTTTAGTCTCTCATCAGACTTTGCTGATTTATAGAATCTATAATATTTAGAAATTCTGTACTTCAAGTATTGGCAACATGAGATTTCTAGCATATATTTACACCTTCAAATGGAAATGATTTATCACTTTTAATAGCAACTAAAGAAAATGTCAAATAGCAACTCCTAAATAAAGTTATTTTATAAGGAAATAAAATAAATCTGCAGAACCAGAAAACTTGCATTTGGTAGTTTCAAAAGAATTGACAAAGAAGCTCTCAAAACCATTTATGGTGATATTTTGGATATGGTGTCCAGAAGGCTGGACAATGGCTAATGTTGCAGCCTAATGCCGTCAGTCCCAAGATGTACTCAGAATCCTTTGTAGCCTCAGTGCATGGGCCCAAAAGATGCTCTGCATGTGTGGAACAATTAGCAAAATACCCATATTATTCTGTAGCCAACCAATACGTATTTTCTACACAGACATTCTATTTCTCCAAACCTTGTCAGCTTTTATCTAATTTTAATGTCTTCTCTACTGATTATAATGTTGTTGCAATATGCAGGTTGATTCCCAATGAGAAACTAAAGCCAATAGACTAGGGGAAGCTCACTTGCTAGGTGCCAAGTGAGACTTTAAAGACATGAAGGGAAGCTCAGAGACATTGTGAAAAGACTTAATAAAATTAAATTTAAGAATGAATGCATTTTAGTTAGATATGCCTCACAGCTAAGCATATTTTAAAAGATTTTTTTTCCTTTTTAGAGATCACTGTTGAGTTTCAGTATTACTTGAATTCACTTTTCGTGCAATCTGAAAAGGTGTCTGCAATTGATTTGAAAGATACTGTAACTGACACATAAATTTTAGAATGTTGTTTAATTGTTTAAAATATATATTTTAAAGTTTTCTTGTCAAATACTATATATAGTAGGTTGTAATATCATTTCATTTGATCTCATGGTACAAAATAAAAAACTCAAGCATTATCAAGGTAGCCTAACTCATAACCCTTAAAGTAGATATGGTTAGGTCATAAACAGCTGGGTGAAGATCATTTGGACTTCCAGGAATAAACAGAACATCTGAGAAGAGCAATCGGATAAACTCCCATGAGAACAGAAAAAACTCAGTCAATGCCCCTGCTGAAGAAAACAATATTAACCTAGGAGGTTGACATGAGAAATAACATGAAAAATAACAGCAGTGACCAGTTGATGTCTGATTTTATGTTCTGTGTCATTTTTCTTTTCCCTGCATTATGAAAATAAATGCAGTGAACAGATTTTGCTTTAGATATGATGTAATCAACTATGACACATTGGAAAATGTGGATGATTTCAAACATGAAAGTTGGAGTAGCTGTGTCCATGTAGCCAGTGTGTGCTGAGGGCTATAAATTAGACCTTCCAAGCCAGTAAACTTGTTGCTGATAAGTTTGCATTTTACATTTTGGATCCACTCATTGAAGGAGCAGATCTTACTTATCAGCAAAGTGAAAGTTTTCACCATCATACAGTCAAAATATAAAACTTATTAGCCTGGTCATTCTCATAATTCTCTTTCAGTCAATTTGTCATGTGTGTGAATATATGACAAATTATTTTCAGTGTCTGTTTGTCTGTCGTTCTGTGATTATGAACTGGAACAGTTCAAATTATACAACAATCTCATGGTTGAGTTAGGCAGAAAATGCCTTTAAACTTCTGTAAAAATATTACAAATAAGAGATATTTGTCATCTATTTAATGAGTGAGAGGTGAAATCAACACCGTAAAATGAGAACATACTTTCTTTTATATTTTCATTTCTAATTTATATGTATATGTATCAGTCACTAGAAAAACATGGACTGAATGGGCATCTTATGATATTGTGGAGTTTTTCCAGTGAGTATTTTAAACACACAGGACATTTTTATTTACATCAAGACCCTGTTAGAGAGCTTGACAGTATAAAAGAGCATTTAAGTGAAGAGAAAACTTATATCTACCCCCTCTTGAAAAATACTTTTGTATTGAGAAAGTGATGTCAAGATGCCTTAGTGTAAAAAGGAAGTAGGCTCAAGAACTTTGCCATATTTAATATACAAGAGATGTAGTGGGAATGCCAACGCATCTGCACATATAGAGCACTTTCTAACCTGAGTACTTTAAAATTAGCAACTCTAGCCACAGTTCATTTTTTTAACCTCTTGTTTTCGGAAACATTGATTATTGATGATATAGTCCGAAAAAAGTAGAAGTATCTCATGCCTGGAAATTTCTTCTCTTTTAAAATGAATAGGTTTAGTTTAATGGAATTATACTACATTAGGTTCTCTTTGTAGCTACAGTACAATGTACTTTTTGGACCTGACAAAATTGGACATGGGTGTGATGACATTCCAATGAAAACTGGTTTTCAAAATAAAGTGCACCATGTCATTGTAAATAGTTTCTAATCCCTATTTGATTATCATCATCTCTTAGCAGCTGTGCATTCTCCATTTCCACTGAGGACCAGAAGTGCCAACTTATTGTTGGAATGGGTATTTTTCATGATTTTTCATCATAAGAAGTGATCTTATGAAATTCTGAGCCAATACTTTAATAATGAAGAAGATTTGAAAACATGTTACAAACCCTGAACATAAGAATGGCCATACTGGGTCAGACCAAAGGTCCATTCAGCCCAGTATCCTGTCTGCTGACAGTGGCCGATGCCAGGTGATCCAGAGGGAGTGAACCAAACAGGTAATGATCAAGCGATCTCTCTCCTGCCACCCATCTCACCCTCTGTCAAATGGAGGCTAAGGATACCATTCCTTACCCATCCCAGCTAATAGCCATTAATGAACTTAACCTCCATGAATTCATCTAGTTCTCTTTTAAACCCTGTTATAGTCCTAGCCTTCACAACCTCCTCAGGCAAGGAGTTCCACAAGCTGACTGTGCATTGTGTGTCCTTTTATTTGTTTTAAACCTGCTGCCCATTAATTTCATTTGGTGGCCCCTAGTTCTTATATTACGGGAACAAGTAAACAACTTTTTCTTATTCACTTTCTCCACAGCACTCATGATTTTATATACCTCTCTCATATGTCCCCTTAGTCTCCCCTGGAATTGATAATGGAGCTTTAGAGGTTCACTTATTGAGCTGTAACATCCCCAAAGCAAGTCTGTTATTTCCAACCCAGCTTTAAAGCATTATTATTTGCAACACAAGTCATTGATGTGATGCTTCTTTTTCTCCTTGTATATTTGTTTGAGTATTTCTTTTCAATGGGCAGGTAAATCAACATATACACCAGCAAATTAGTGTGTGACCTTTCTATTCCCAATTATCTATTTTCCTGAGAGAGATAATTGATTTTCACAACTTAACAACCATTGTGCATTTGCAAACAAGTGCAATAACTGCAATTCTATTAACCTAACTTTTTCTCCTGAATCCCAGTGGTAACAAGGGTCTAGAAGCAGCATGCTTCAGTACACATCCACAAAGTCACTTAGGTGTCTAGCTTTAGGTATCTAAATCACAGATGTGAGGCCAATAGACTGCTAGGCCCCTGGGCAAAGGGAAGCGGTGATTCTTCACTCCCAAAGACGGTGGGGTGAAGACAGCCTGCTGTCAGTGCCTCCCAGAGCATACAACGCCATGTCCTCTCCCCTGTCGTCCCCCCACCCAGCAGCTCTCAGTTGCCCAGAGAGTGCACCATTTTGAATTACCGTTCCCCAGGGCAACTGTTCCCCTATGGTGGGGCTGAACACAGATGTAGATATTACTGTGATCTGTAACACCTCTGCTCTATTGCTACCTTATCTATTAAGCACCTAAGTATTCTGTGTAAAAGTCCACCACATGTCTACATTTCTGCCTCTGCACAAGCACACAAGGCCTTGCTCTTCGTGTTTAGATGCCTACCTCACAATGATGTATTAATTGAATGGAATAAAGAGTTAAAGGCATCAACGCAATTCTGAGGCTGTTCAGAAATAAAAAAGTGTTAAGCAAGGCTAAGAGTTTAGTGTACAAGATCTCAGATCACTTTCTACTGAGACAAGCACACTAATTTTTTTATTTTTTGTTATTGAAGATCCAGAGGAGAAACAGTTAAAACATTTGAAATGTACAGTATTAAATAAAGCTTTCATTTTAAGACTATTCTATATTTTCTTTCCCTGTAGCTATAGAAACTCTTTAGGAGAACCCTCACTGCCTTGTTTAATAGTCTTGAATGTTATCAGATTAACCCCTGTCCTTTTTGAAGAAAGGGGGGAAATAATTTAGAGGGGCTAGTATCTGTTGTTATTGAAATCCATTACCATTTCCTAAAAGACAAAACAGGACATATATCCTTGAAGGAAAAAGTTCTGCAAAAGCAGAAAACAGCTTCTTTTGATGTTGTTGACTGGTATTTGCAACTTCATTGCTGGGAAAGCAGATACAGCATATAGTTTTATTAGCCAATCTGAGAAATGACAAACTTGTACCCACACCAAGCTGTTTAGGGATTTTTTTAAGGTGATTTTCTGGTCACAGTGCTGCAAAATATGCCACCTTGACCACACTCCTATTACACAAAGGCTACGTCTACACTGGCCCCTTTTCCGGAAGGGGCATGTTAATTTCAGCTATCGTAATAGGGAAATCCGTGGGGGATTTAAATATCCCCTGCGGCATTTAAATAAAAATGTCCGCCGCTTTTTTCCGACTTTTAGAAAAGCCGGAAAAGAGCGTCTACACTGGCCCCGATCCTCCGGAAAAAGCGCCCTTTTCCGGAGGATCTTATTCCTACTTTGAAGTAGGATATTTAAATCCCCTGCGGATTTCCCTATTACGATAGCTGAAATTAACATGCCCCTTCCGGAAAAGGGGCCAGTGTAGACGTAGCCAAAAGGAAAATTAGAGATATAGGAAAGGCAAAAATAATGTGGGAAAGAAAAAGAAGACAAGATGGGGAGAATTGAGAGGTAGCAATGTTTGATATTGAGGAAGGTGTTTGGAATTTAGCCAGAGCCAGTGGAGGTGACAATGTATTTTGTGTGTGTCTCTCTTTGTCTGCCATGGACATCTTTCATTATTAGGATTAGAAATGTCTAATGTCCCAGGAGAAAGTGGGGATAGCACCCATCATGGAAAAGCTTGCTCCATGTCCTCCTTTCAGAATGCCAGTGGTAGCCAGCTTTTGCCTAGGATGCTTTTCTGAGGACCCTAAAAGGGAACAATGAATAGAACAGCCCATCCTGTATTTCTCTTCATATGTCAAATTTGGTGCATAGGTTTCCATTCCAATATGCACTTGTTAATACCATAAACCACAGCCCTTGAATTATGTCAGCTAGGGTAAATATTTAGGTCCAATAATTATACCACCACCCAAGACCAACTATCTATCCCTCCTGAGTAACTACCTTCAGGATGATACAGAATCTAGCTGGAGGAGGCAGGGCCATCCTTTGAAATTTTGGGGCCCTTTGCAAACCCCTCTACATGCTCCCACATGACTTGTTCCCTCCCCCAGCCCAGGGCTCCCTCTGCTCACCACTTCCTTTCCCCTCCACTCCTCTTCCCATGGAACATCACTAAGTCTAGTCTCGGCAACATGGTTCTGTAAGACAAAGCACTCCAGCCTGAAGCAAGCAGGAAGCTAGGTTCAGGCAGGGCCACTGACAGGGTCAGGGGGCAAAATTGCCTTGGGGTCTGGCAATTTTAAAAGGGCCTGGGACTCCCACTAATTGGCACCATTATTACAGTAATGCCTGGAGCCCCCGGCCCTTAAAATTGCTGCCGTAGCCTGGGCAGTGCAAGCCAGGCACCTCTGAAATGGTAGCCCCCAACCCTACCCCTTCCATCCTAGGCCCTGTCCTTTCTGCATCCCAGAACTGCACCCCCAAAACACACACTTTGCCCAAAAGCTCAGCAATTTCATCCACAGTCCTGGGCTCAGGTGGTCTGTGGCAGCCATCAGGTAACTGCTCCTGCCCCCCTCCCCACTCCCTTCCACACATGTCACCAAGACTTGCCATAATTTGGGGCACCAACAGGAGCAAGTCAGCTCCTGATTATGCACATGCAGGAGCCAACCCACCTTTATTTGCTGTCCCAGTGTTGTCCCATATTTTCAGGTGCCCTACACAGCCATGTATCCTGCGCATCATAAGAACGACCCTGGGAAGAGGCAAAGCTGCTGATAGTTTCCATTTTTAGTACATCACTCACCCAGAAATTGAGAGACCTGTCTTGAATTCCTTGGTCTGCATTATCAGGGAAGAAATGATTTGATCAAGGTCTCCTCTCTCTCAGGAGAGTACCCAAACCACTGAGATCAGGGATATTCTAAAATGGGGGTATTTATCTGTCCAACTGAAGCTGTTCCACTTTGAATACATTGGGGCAGGCAGACTGGCTCTGATCTCCCAGGTTGAATACTCTAAACCAGGCTATAGAATCATTTTCATTCTCTTTCTGTGTCCCAAAGACTAGTTATGTTTCTCTAGAATGTGGAATAGCTTCAACAGGAGAGAGACAATATTGTACCATTGTGCATTTGCAAACAAGTCCAATAACTGCAATTTTATTAAACCCCACTACATGCCAGAGCTTCAAGGGTTTAGGGGCAGGAGCATGCTTCAGTGCACATCCAAAAAGGCACTTAGGTGCTTAGTACTTCCTTCCTATTGCCCACAACATGCACTACTCAGGTTATAGAATAGGGAAATATATATTTTAAAATGTTTGCAATAGAAGTTTTTCTAATAGCCTTTTCTTTACACAGCACTATTAATCATATCTGTGAGTTACTTCTCTGGAGGTATAATAAACCTTACTCTATACTGTGATCATAGTACAAGCTGCTGCCATCTAGGTTTAATTAGATTTAGATTTTTTTTGGCAAATATATGTATTTGCTTTCTATTTTTTTTTAGCATTATACATGTATGTCTGTATATATATAAAATGTTTCAGAGCAAATATGCACTTATTTGTTATTATGTTTCTTGCATCTAGGAATGCAAAAGTTTCCATTCTGTAGATGAAATTGGAAAGAGAAAAATATCTATTGCTACTGACAGTTTTTTTACATGAAAATGTTGCAGCCTGTAAAAGCTCTTTGATTATATATCTCGTACATATTGTCTGAGGAATGAAATGCAAATGTATTAGGAAGAAGCCCAGTTCCTTTGGGAAGCAAACCAGTGCTGTTTGTTATAATAGTTTTTCTAACTGATGACTTAAAATAATGAGGTAACTTTGTGATTTTTGCAGTGCTCTAGCTCATTGGTTTTGTTTTAAAAAGAAGCAGAAGACAAGCAGTAAATAGTTTTAAATAGATTAAAATATGTTTGATTTTTAAAGACGTAGCAAATTAGAACAGAAACCTAGTAAGTCTAGTCTTAACTCTCTCTATTACTGAGGTACCATATGGTTTATAATTTGGATTTGGGAAGCATGAACCACCCAGCCTGGTGGATTGTAATAGTGCTAAATCAAGCACAGAAACAACTTTTTCATAGTGCAGAGACGACTACTTTATATATATATATCAAATTCATTGTCCTTTCTGAAGCCAGGTTCTCTCTCTCTCATTAAGGACTGGCATATGAGAAGGTAAGAACATAGGTCACTTTCTTTTACTGTTCTTGTCTGTGATTTATTTTATGAATTTCTCAATTTCCCTTTGAAAATATCAGTGTTTTCAAACTCAGGACATGCCATTCCCTTTTCCAGCATTAGAAACACACATGGAAATCTTATTCTGTGTACCAGGATTTATATGCAAAATCCAAGAAGAGAATATGGATCACATTCACTTCTCTTGGCACTCCACTGAGTATGAGCATCCTTCCTCTTGCATGAAGGCAAGGCTGGTCAAATGGGATTTGCATGGGTAAATCTACTAGTCAGTTTTGAAGTTCTCAGACTATATAATTCCTTTTCTCAGTAAGCTTCATGTTCTAAGGACACTTCTGGATCTCCTGCCCCATTACTTTTAAAGTCCAAATAGGTGCGGTGTCCAGAAGCATGTCTTTTTTTCCAATCTCTCCATACTGTAATCATTGCAACTGCATCTCTCCTATACGGAATTTAGCACTGTCATCTAGACCTTTATGACCTTCAGATTTGGGAATTGTATAAAAGACTTGAATGAAGCTACACTTCATGGCTCCATTAAAGCTAGGTGTGCACTATAGGGGTGCATCTACACTGGGCCACTTATTCCGGAAAAGCAGCCGCTTTTCCGGAATAAGCTGCGAGCTGTCTACACTGGCCCTTGAATTTCCGGAAAAGCATCAACGCTGTACTGTACAAAATCAGCTGCTATTCCGGAAACCGTACGCTGCTCCCGCTCGGGCATAAGTCGCTTTTTCAGAAAAGCTTTTCCGGAAAAGGGCCAGTGTAGACAGCTTTTCCGGAAAAGCAAAAAAAACGGAAAAAAGTGGTTTGGACGCTGGGAGACCCCGTAGGAGCCGCGGACTTCCTGGTAAGCCCGAGCTGTTAAAGGGCTCTCAGGCTGCCCCCAGGAGCCTGCCTGGGTCAGCTCTGCCACTTCTGTGCTGCCCAACACTTCAGGCTCACCGCGCCATGGCAGTTCCTGCCGGAGAGCCCCCTGGACTCGCAGCAGAGGAGGCCCCCAGGAGACCCTCCTGGAGTTATGGAAGGAGGAGGAGGGTCTCCACGACCTCCATTCCCGGCGCCGGAACGCCGATCTGTACACCCGGCTTGCACAGAACCTGGCCCAGTAGGGACACCCCAGCCGCAATTGTGAGCAGGTCCGCTCAAAAGTGAAGGAGCTGCGGCTGGCGTACGTCAGGGCCACTGAGGGCAGGGGGGCAGGACCCGACGCCTGCCCATACTTTGAAGAGCTCCACTCCTTTCTGGGTGAGCCCGCCCCTCAAGCTCCAGCGGTCCCCGTGGACACCTGCCAGCGCCCACCCATCAACCGTCCCACTGAGCCGGAGGAGGGAGAAGAGAGCGGCAGTGCATCTGGCGAGGAGGCCAGCGTTGCCACCCAGCAGGCCCCCTCCAGCAACAGCTCCGAGGACGGGGAGGAACCCACTGGTGAGTCTGTGCAGTTTGCACTCCCAAGGGTGGGTGGTGGGGGGCGGAGGGCGGGGGGTGGAGAGCCAGGTGCCCGGAGGGGGAGGGGGAGAGCATGTCACTCAGGCCACGTGAGCTGCACGCTGCGTAGCATGAGGCAGCAAGCAGCAGGTGCAACCACGTGCAGCCTGGTGACCGAGCGGCACTTGACCACGGCAGGCAGCTGCAGGCCACGCCTGGGACCCTGCTGCTCACACACATTCGGCGGGACCAGGGGGAAGGGTGGATGCCGGCTGGAACCGGCCAGGGCCCCAGGGACTCAGCCCAGAGCCCGCAGCTCCGGCAAGGGTGCAGAACAGAGAACGGCACACTGTCCCATGCCTGGCTGTGAGGCACAGCCAGCTTCTAATTGGGTAGACCACAGCGTCACGGTCCTGTGAACGTGGCCCCCACCGAGCCCCTCGCCTGCTCCCGGTGCCTTGGCTGGTTCCCCAAGGGAAGTCCCCACTGGGGCCACACATGTTCCTGGGCTACCGGGCTTGCAGGAGGGATCGTAGGAGGGAGAAGGGCCCCTGAGTTGTGCAGCAAGGATGAGACATCCCCCCACCCAGTCACCCTTCTGGTTCCGTCCAGGAGATATCCCACGCGAGGGGATCTGAGAGCCCAGACCGCCTCTGCCAGATGTGCTCCCAGCCACTGCGTGGGGATGCATCTCGCTCCCTGTCAAACAGCAGTGATTAACCCAAAAGCTTTTCACAGTCTCCACCGGCAGGGAGTTCCACAGGTGAATGCTGCACAAGCACCCTCTCGCCCTGCATGGGGCCAGGATACAGACCGGTGCTTACAATACCCTGGAGGGAGGACCCTACTCCAGGGGCAGGCAGGAGGGGAACCGAGTGGGCCCAAGCCACACAACTGTGGGGTCACCTGGGCTCAGGGGTGGAGGGCATGCGGTGTGGGGACAGTGGACGGCCTGCCTGACTGACCCATCCTTTCTTCTCTTCCCTGCAGCGGGACCTAGCACCAGACTCTCCACTGCGGCAGCAGCGCCACCCCCAGCAGGCCAACCCCGGAGGCACAGGCTCCGGCAGAGGGACCAGCTGCTTCGGCGCCACGTCAACGCTGTGGAGGCAATCCAGGCCTCCATCGAGGAGCGGGTGCAGGGGGACCTGCAGTGGTGGCAGGACGCCTGGGCTGCCTTCCTGGCCGAATGCAGAGGGATGCGCACCACCATGGACACGCTGAAGGCACATATTGTGCATGCCATTCACTATGGCATGGGCAGAGCCCAGGCCCCCGCCATCCCTTCCGTAGCACAGGTCATGCCCCCTCCCATCCTAGCTCCTGGCCCTGTTCCTGCCCCTCCTCCTATCCCAGCTCCTGACCCTGTTCCTGCTCCTGACCCTGTTCCTGCTCCTGACCCTGCTCCTGGCCGTGTCCCTGCTCCTGGCCACCTCCGCATGCAGCCTGCCCCGATGCGGTCTGCCCAGCGTGGGTGGGCTGGCTCCCGGAGGAGCGTTCGCAGGGGCCGCCCATCCTAGTAACTGCCCCCCCGTCCCAGTTGAAGGTCTCTCCCCCCCTCCTGTCCCAGTTGAAGGTCTCTCCCCCGCCTCCTGTCCCAGTTGAAGGTCTCTCCCCCCCTCCTGTCCCAGTTGAAGGTCTCCCCCCCCTTGTAAATAAACAGGTCTCTACTTTGCTGTTCATTCCTGTGTTGGGTATTGTGTAACTCTAGGTAGTGTACGAAATGATGTGAGATGCCAAGTAGCCACTTAAATGTAACATGGTGGCAAACTGTGGAGAACGAAATCTGTACTCTATTCACTGTGGGGGGGCCCTTCGTAAGTGGTCAGTAGTTTGTGGCGCAGAAATAAATGCTGACACTTTTCAGTAACATGTAAACCACAAACTATTATTAACATAGATAACAAACTAGCAAGAACGGTTACAAGATGCACACAACAGAGATAATTAAACAAAGTCTAGGCACAGGGAGGACGATTGTGGTGTTGCTGGCCACCTCAATCCTTTGGTCCTTCCGGGCCTCAGGAGAGGAACAGCCAGGAGATCCCTCGACGGATGATGACGGGGTGTTGCTGGCCACCTCGATCCTTTGGTCCTTCCGGGCCTCAGGAGAGGAACAGCCAGGAGATCCCTCGACAGACGATGCCGGTGTTGCTGGCCATGTCAGTCCTTTGGGCCTTCCGGGCCTCAGGAGAGGAAGAGCCAGGAGATCCATCGAAGATGTCACTGATGTGAGCCTTCTGCACAAGTCCCAAATCCTGTTGGCTGTTCTTCAGGACGGCGATGGTGGCCTAAACCCTAGCCTAACTTAAAAGAAAAACCCTAACTACGCCCGACGCACCCGACGAACAGACTCGATGACGGCCGCGATGTGCTGTGACCCGACGCTTTACTATACTATTGGGGGGGGAGGTAAGGGGAGGAGGTGGGGAAGGGTAGGAGCTGGGACGGAGTACTCTGGGGTGACCCAAGCGACCCTGCTAGGGGGCTTGGGCAAACATGTCCACCAGGGCCTCTCTAATGCGCACCGCCTCCTGGCGCGCCTGGCGGATGGCAGCTGTGGTGGGCTGGTCCAAGGTCTGTGCCTCAGCTGCCACCCATGCAGGGAGGAAGGCCTCCCCACTGCGCTCCACAATATTGTGGAGCACGTAGCACGCGGCCAGCACCTCCGTTGCATTCTGCTCACCCATGTCGAGATGGGTGAGCAAACAATGGAAGCGGCCTTTTAAGCGTCCAAATGCCAGCTCCACTGGGTTTCGGGCCCGGTTGAGGTGGTCATTGAACCGGGCCCGCTTCTGGTCCGGCTGCCCTGTGTAGGGCCGCATGAGCCAGGGCATCAGGGGGTAGGCCGCGTCCCCGACGATGCAGATGGGCATCGGCACATCCCCGACAGTCAAGTCCCGCCGGGGGAAGTAGGTGCCCGCCTCCAACCTCTGAAACAGTCCAGAGTTCCGGAGGATGCGGGCGTCGTGTGCCCGGCCGGACCAGCCACCGTAGATGTCCAGGAAGTGGCCCCGGTGATCCACGAGGGCCTGCAGAACGATGGAGCAGTACCCCTTTCTGTTCATAAAGTGGGCTGCTCGATGCTCTGGGGCCCGGATGGCGATGTGGGTGGCGTCCAGGGCTCCCCCGCAGTTGGGGAACCCAAGGTCAGCGAAGCCGGCCATGGTCTCATCGACGTCGCGCAGGCGGATGATTCTCGGCAGCAGGACGCCATTGATGGCGTGGACAACCTGCAGAAGGGTGCAGAGAAACACAAGGGAACACATTACATACAGCCGGGGTGAGTGTGCGCTCCCTTGGGTTCCCCCCCCCCTTGATTCCCTCTGTCCTCACACACACACACACACCCCAGGGCCCCCCTCGCCCCACGCCCCCCCCACCAGCGGGCCTGTGCAAGGGAGGGACGGCTGAAACCCCTGGGCGACCCAGCCTGGAGTCTTGGGTGTCCCTGGGCCTGGAGTGGAGCACCCTCCCCCCATTCCACTCCCCCTGGGACTTACCTGGATGACGATCACTCCAACGGTGGATCTTCCCACCCCGAACTGGTGTGCCACTGAGCGGTAGCTGTCTGGTGTGGCCAGCTTCCACAGCACGATGGCAACCCTCTTGTTAACGGGGATGGGTGCCCGCAGCCGGGTGGCGGTTCTCTGCAGCGCGGGGGTGAGCCAGGTGCACAGCGTCAAGAAGGTCCGCTTCCTCATCCGAAAATTCCAGATCCACTGGTAGTCGTCCCGTAGTCCGAGGACCACATGGTCCCACCAGTCGGTGCTGATGTCCAAACTCCAGAGAGGCCGGTATACGGTGGGGTGCGGATGAGTCAGGGTTGCCAGGGCCCCCCTGGTGAGGGCGTCCAAGGCGATCTCTGCCTCCTTGTCCATGAACAGCATGGCACCGGCCTGCAGCACGAGCTGCAGCCAGCGGAACAGCCCCAAGAGGGGCCCGACCAGGCACATGGCCACCCGTGGCTCCATAGTAGACAGAGCAGGGCAGAAAAAAAAACCCGCAGGGAAAAGCAGTTGGGGGCCAAAGGGTGGTGTCCCCAAAAGTCAAAGGGCACCCACAGACCTGCGAAGGGTGTCAGTCCCTGGCAGAGGCCCCAAGGCACGGGAGCAGGAGACCAACGGCTGCCCGGCAAGACCCCTTTAACCACGTGTCTGAACGGTGCTCTGGCCCCGCCCCCGGAAAGGGCTGGTGGCCTTTGCCCTCTTCAAAATGGCTCCGGGCTTCTGCTTTTCCGGAAAAGCGCTTCGTTATGACGATAACTCCGGGGCCAATGTAGACGCGCTTTTCCGGAAAAACTGAAAATGGAATAGTATTCCGTTTTAAGCATTTCCGGAAAATCATGCCAGTGTAGACGTAGCCCCTCTGTTTCCGATTGCTTTTCCAGAAGAGACTTTTCTACATGGGGCCAAATGGCAGAAAAGCCTCCTCTTTCAGAAGAGCCCTTATTCCTCATAGAACAAGGTATACAGGGCTCCCTGAAAGAGCGTGTTTGCTCTTCTTGGGGGGAAAAAAAAGCGGAAGAGCAAACGTGTTCCTTGGATGTGGTAGAGTTTTTTAGAATACCTCCAGTATCCCCGAAAAACCCTGCAGTGTAGACGTACCTGAAGTCTACAGATGGTGCCAGATATGGTAGTCTTTTTCTTGTATGGAATATTAATAACGCAAAGTATTTATCAGCAGTGCACCCAATACTGCACTATAACTCTCTCTCCACATCTAGGAGCCTCTCAAAGTTCTATTAATATTGATGTGTGGACCCCTACAAGTATGTGCTTTGAAATTCAGCTATATACAACACCAGCTTTCTCTCTGTTCAATAGTTGAGCTCAGGTCACAATGACCTCTGTATTTGAATGTCTGAGGACTGTTAATAGGGTATTTGAAGTGGAGGGTCCTGAGCTCTGGAATTTCTGGTACTATTTGTCTTGTTCTGAATTTCATGAGCCTCATGGTACATGTATTGTGAAAGGCCGCATGTTTATTTAGCATGTATGTTCATTAAGGCATTTCATTGTTTTGGTTAGTTATGGATGTAGAAGGCCGTGACCAAAAAGACATCTAATAAAATTACCATGTCATTGTAGGGAAACATTGTATATGAGATTCTTCATATTTTCTTATGTCTCGAGAGTGCTCGTATGAGATGCTGAAGCTGTCAGTCCCAGGATAGTAGAGACCAGGATAGTAAAGACTGAAGAGCAGAGAAGTTTGTTCTCTCTAATATTGTCTGCTTCCCCCTGTAGAAAATAAAAGATGCCCCAAGGAGCCTTCAGGAGCTCCATATAGGAAGCAAAGAGCTCAATTACAATCTAGATTGCAACAAGCTGCAAATCTGATCAGAAAATATCTGAAACAGTGAAACATAGACCAGGCTTTAGGCAGAAAGAAATTGTGGAAGAAATAGAAGTCTGATTACAGAGGATTTTGCAAATTTACCTGAAGATAAGGAATGGAAATATGGGGAAAGTGGTAGAGAATTGCTCAGTTTTCCTGAGAGCATAAAGGAAAGTGATGATAAAGACTAATGTGGCTTGTGTGAAAAGGAGAATAATGACCAAAAAAATCTGGTTTACATGAAAAGGAGAGAAATGGTAAAGATGAATCGGCCTCTTATGGTGATAGAAACAGCAGTGAGAGAAATTGCACACCACAAATCAATATATCAGATTCTGCCTTATGGGCAGAGATCCTAAACTCTGCTGATATTCATCATGCAATTTTGAGGCTGGGCAAAGTCAATGAGATGACATTTCTAGTAAATGAACAGAAGTGACACAACTCAAAGTCACATTGTGAAAGAGTACTTGAGAATGATGAGAAACTGAATCTTGCATTTGCTACTTTACTCAAAATCAAGTAAATACTGTTCTGGATTTGTTGCAAAATATTTTACAAGAATGCCAAATTGTTGCTTGCACTTTCTGGGTACAAAAGCTGGCATAACTTAGCTGATGTTGGGAAGCAATGTGAAAAATCATCTGGCCATTTAATAACCTACTGTAAGTGGGTGCAGGTTGAGTCCAAGCTCAAGCTGAATAAATGCACAAGCACAGGAAACCAATGTATTTTAATGTAGAAAACTAGCAATGAAGGAATGTGCTCAATTACCCCCTTCCTTGCAATGAACTGTTTGTCTTTCCAGAGCTTGTCAGATAAGTTATTCAGTGAAGATAATGGTAATTTTTTCGGTTTGGTAGGGCTTTGCGGGAAATATGATGATGTCAGGCATGAGCACTTACATGAAGTAGTTTGTAGAAAAACTATGCAGCAAAACAGTTCAAAATGAATTGATTGATCTCATGGAAAGGAAGGTGCTGGATAACACATTGGTGCAGCTCAACAAAGTTCTATGTGATATTAATAAACTTCCCCGTGGGGGGAAAATGTCAATTTCAATGAGACTTTTTGACAAGAATGACTGTATTCAAGTTAAGGACCATTTTATCTGTTTCTGGTATGCAGATGACACAACTGGTAAGGACCTGACAGAACTGTTTTTGAATGAGAATAAAAGAAAGCTTCAGGACTGCCGCAGTGAGGATACCAAACTGGTGTGAATACGAAGGGAGGAAACATTGGCATCCAGTCAAGAACCCTTGCATTGAATGCAAGAGCTTTCCTCATGCCTTGTGGTTGCCTCAACCTAGTTATGTCAGATGCAGCATCAGGTACTTCAGATTCAAGTTCTCTCTTCACTGTACTGCAAAGGATTATGTCCTGTTTTCAGCATCAGCTATCAGATGGAGATCTTTATGCATAACATTACAAATCTGATCATGAAGCTGTTAGATGACTCTCACTGGGACAGCTGTATTGACAGTGTAAGTCCATTGAGGTACCAAGTGACTGAGTTTACAACATCGTTTTGGAACTGGTGTTGTTGCGTAAAGCCATGGCCAGAATCTCATGAGGCGCAAAGCCTGGCAAGCCAGATCACTGACTTCAATTTTCTGATCTGAACTGATTTGGCACAATGTCATATTCTAAATAAAATCTGTAAGCAAAGCATTAAAAACTCAGATGATGGACATCAAACCTCCTACTACTTTGACAAGAAGCTGCCTTGATTTTATTGTGGCTTGCACAAACAACAGATTAGAAGATGCCATCACTGATGACAAAGAAATGGCAGAAACGTAGGAGTTGACCCTGTCATCGAGGAAACTCTAATTCAGTGGAAGAAGAGTCAGTTTGGTGATGAGGGAAGAGATGAAGTGATGCGAATCTCAGAAGAAAAAAGTCATGAGGATGTTTTTTGCTCACTTGTTGGTGCTACTTGAGTGTCCATTGAAGAAAGGTTTGGACAAATGGACCACCACAAAAGAACTTTCTTTGTATGATATTGGTAAGCTACCAGCAAACAGGAAACCCTTAACAATTGTATGGAACTTTCCTGGATGCTGACACAAGGGGAATGTTTGGATGTCCATGGAAAGACTTTGATTTTGAATTGACAGCATCCATCATATTTTTCCATATGCAAATCACTCTCCACTCTGAGTTCTCCTTCATTCATGATGCCGAGCTGAAGGACACTTTTCCTAATAAGTGAACAGCGTTGAGGATTTTGCTTATGTTGCAAGTCATGGTCACGAGTGATGAGTGCAGATTTTTGAAGCTCAGGCTCATTTAAACTCATCTTTGATCAATGATAACTAATGAGAGACTGACCATTTGCTATTTTGTCCCTTGAAAATGGCATTAGCCAGTCTTTGGATTTCTCTAATGGTATGCTTCAGTTTGTGAGGGCAAAGGTGATCTTTTGAATTAAAGGACTAGCGTTAATATTTCAGGGCTGTAACCTACTGTAACACTCCATAATATTGCTCCATAATACCTCTGGTCCACCCAATGCTGGTGCATAGTTCAATTTCTTGAGGTAAGCAAATTTCATCTATTCGTAAAATTGAAAGTTTTTATGAGCTTAGATGTAATATTTTTAATTTTCTTATATATAGCTAATTGTGCATCAAAATCCTGAGGCGCTACAAAATCCATAAAAATAAGGTACTCAAAAACATATTAAGTATCTTCAGTCCCCCGCACACTCTGTCTGGGGCATCATTTGGTCTAGGCCTGGCCCTGGCTCTGTGTAGCTCAAAAGCTCGTTGCTTCCACAAGCCGAAGTTGGTTAAATAAAGGATATTACTTCATTCACCTGGTGTCTGACCTGATTAATAAGCATCCTCCTTGCAGGACTCTTATTTTTTCTTAGATATCTTGTTTATCTCCATCTAAATAGGAAAAATAGCAAAAAATAATATAATTTAAATCTGTTTTTCTATTTGTTATCTCTCTTTCCATTTGATTTGAATTGCAGAATAAAAGGTATTTTAGATTACATGTTCTTGGTGCCACTTGCATGTAACTGTAACTTACATTTGATTTCTACTGATTTAAAAAGACTAAAAATTTGTTTACATACATTTCACATATGCTGCACGACTTGTAGGATTTTCAAGGAACTGTATTTTAACAACTATAAAAAAGATATTTTATTGAGACCTGGTAGTTCCTGATGGCTTTTTTGTCTCTAGTGATTATGGTCACTACACAGGGTCTCTGAGGGTACGTCTACACTATAGCGCTAATTCGAACTAACTTAGTTCGAATTAGTTAATTCGAACTAAGCTAATTCGAACTAACGCATCCAGACTAAAAAACTAGTTCGAATTAGCATTTTGCTAATTCGAACTAGCATGTCCACATTAAGTGGACCCTGAACCAGGGTTAAGGATGGCCGGAAGCAGTGCCGGCAGGGCATCAGAGGAGGACTTAGAGCATGGAGCTGCTGCCTCAGGCTAGCCGAGGGCTGTGCTTAAAGGGACCCGACCACCACCCCCGACAGACAGGTCTCAGGGGTGCCCTGCTTGCAAAGCAGTCCTGTCTTGGAGTGCCCTGAGTGCCCACACTGGGCACATCACAGCACTCGGCCATCAGACCGGCTGCACTTGCCACAGGCTGCCAACTGGGGAGAGGAGGCAATTGGGGGGCTGCAGAAGAGTGTCCACCCCCAGAAGCCCGCAGAGCCAGCCCAGTCCTCCCCATCGGGGGCTTGTACCCCATTCCTCCCTCACCTCCTACCACTAACCCCTCCCTAGCCCCCCTTCCTGATGTACAAAATAAAGGACAATTGTGTTCAAAAATAGAATCTCTCTTTATTGAACAAAACTGGGGGAGACTGGGAAACGAGGTGGGAGAGGGGAAGAGAGAGGGTGGGAGAGGGGAGAGCAACTACGATGATGAGGGGTTTGGAACAGGTTCCATATGAAGAGAGGCTAAAGAGACTGGGACTTTTCAGCTTAGAAAAGAGGAGATGGAGGGGGGATATGATAGAGGTCTATAAAAGCATGAGTGGGGTGGAGAGGGTGCATACAGAAAAGTTCTTCATTAGTTCCCATAATAGAAGGACTAGAGAACACCAAAGGAAAGGAATGGGTAGCAGGCTTCAAACTAGTAACAGAAAGTTCTTCTTCACAAAGCAAATAGTCAACCTGTGGAACTCCTTGCTGCAGGAGGCTGTGAAGGCTAGAACTAGAACAGAGTTTAAAGAGAAGTTAGATCACGTCTTGAAGGTTGGGTCCATGGAGTGGTATTAGCCAGGGGGTAGGAGTGGTGTCCCTGCCCAAAGTTTGTGGAAGGCTGGAGAGGGATGGCACGAGACAAATGGCTTGGTCACTGTCTTCGGTCCATCCCCTCCAGGGTCCCTAGTGTTGGCCGCTGTCTGCAGACAGGCTACTGGGCTAGAGGGACCTTTGGTCTGACCCAGAACGGCCATTGTAAGCTCAGGGCTCAGGGTCGGGGTCTCAGTGGATCACCTTGATTTTCATGCACACCTGCTCCTGGGTGGCCAGGCTGGCAGCTCTCCTGCCCTAGATGGCCACTTTCCTGTGCCTAGTGTGGAGGTCGTGGACGAGGTCCACGATGTCCGCACTAGACCAGGCAGGTGCCCGCCTCTTGCGGTCCCGGGCAAGCTCCTGGGAGCTGCCAGCCTGGTCCCGGGAAGAGAGGAAGGGCTGGGGGGCATCGGGTGACTGGCTCGAGCCGTGCCAGGTGCAGGGTCTGCTAGCTGGGTGCTGGCAGGCTTGCACCTGGCATGGGCACCATAGCCAGCCCGTGCCCCTTTAAGGGGTCCGGGGCCGGGAGGGGGGGCAGACGAGTTTCCCTGGTGTTGGCCAGAGTGGCCACCAGGGAAAGCTGGGGAGGGCTAGCCTCCCACTAGTTCGAATTAAGGGGCTACACACCCCTTAATTCGAACTAGTAAGTTCGAACTAGGCTTAGTCCTCGTAAAATGAGGTTTACCTAGTTTGAACTAAGCGCTCAACTAGTTCGAATTAAGTTCGAACTAGCGGAGCGTTAGTGTAGCACCTATCAAAGTTAATTCGAACTAATGTCCATTAGTTCGAATTAACTTTGTAGTGTAGACATACCCTGAGAGCTCATGTGTGGACGTGGTGATTTTGGAAGGCTCTACTGACTCTACCGACTACACTAGGCTTGATTTGCTCACACTGGAGGACAAATAGCACTCTCCTGAGCAAGTGTAGTCAGATGAGGTCATTCATGTCTGAGAACAAAATGGTGAAATTAGAACACCACTATCTTGTAGGTTGCTAGCTGTCTACACTGGCCGCTTGAATTTCCGGAAAAGCACTGACGATCTCATGTAAGATTGTCAGTGCTTTTCCGGAAATACTAATACTATGCTGCTCCCGTTCAGGCAAAAGTCTTTTTCGGAAAGACTTTTGCGCAAAAGGGCCAGTGCAGACAGCACTGTACTGTTTTCCGCAAAAAAGACCCGATTGCGAAAATGGCTTTTTTGCGGAAAACCGCATCTAGATTGGCCACGGACGCTTTTCCGCAAAAAGTGATTTTGTGGAAAAGCATTCTGCCAATCTAGACGTGCTTTTCCTAAAATGCCGTTGATTTGCTTGTTGTCCCGCCCAGATTAAGGGCCTGGGCTCAGAACTGTTGGCTTGTTTGTGGCCCTGCCCTGAACCCCATGGGTGTTTATTTGTTATCCCGTCCTGACCAAGGACAAGAACTCTGTAAAATATGCCCAAGCCTGCGGCCTGAGGCGCTGACCAGGGTGGGATTTTCCCCAGGAGTGGGGGCAGGGAGCTGGAAATCCCTGTTTAGCTGCCCAGTGTGGTGAGTCAGCATGGCCTCCTGCTGACCCAGATGTTTACATTGAAATAGAGCTAAATCAAAGCCCAAATTTTTATCAATATGAACTAGTTCTGTTCAGTATCTATAACACACATTTTATCCTTTATCTGGTGCTTTCTCTTCAGAAAACTTCATGGTGGAGGCTTTGGGAAGTTTTTTTTACTTTTTTTAAAGGTATATTTGGCACTGAAGCTTTTCATAAATTCATGTTGATTTGCAAATTTGCTTAAGTAAAAATACCATTTTAAAAAAACGTAATAAATAACAAATTCACAATAATTTGACATAATTATGACAATTTTAAATTAAATGTTTTATTTAATTATATCCTGTAATTTTATTTAAAAACATTCTAAAATGTAAAAAAAAAATCAAAATAAATTGGTCCTTTTAAAATTTTGAACAAAATGTTTTGTTTGCTGTATTTTTTTTGTCCTTCTGATTCACTGAAAACATCTGTATTTTTGGGTTAAGCCTCAAAATATTTTTTTTCTAGGAATTGTCAGTGAATAGAAAAATCCATTACTAGCTCAGCTTTACTCTTGTGTTCATTACTCAGCAGAGTGGGTGCTCAATATTGGTTGATATTTGCAAGGTGTCATTGCAATAAAAACCATAAATAACCATATGCATGCACAGGTCAATACATAAGATAACTGGCATTAAAAAATATATATTTCCAGTAGCTACCACAAAGTGATATTATGGGATACCACAGTTATTTCCTATTCTAATTATCTAAAATATTTCAGATAACTCTATCTGGTAGTTGCTGGCAAAAGTAAACCTTTTAATAGTCATCATTTGTGTGCTTCCTCTATCATCAGAAAAGGTCTATATTAAAAGTGCTAATACTTACTATACCGTATAATTTATTGCAAGTTAAAATTATGAGAAGAAAATTGAAAAGATGGAAGATTGTTCAGCAAGAGCATTCTGCATTTTTATCTCCTAGTGGTACCCATCCCAATCAAAGTATTTTTAATGGAATTTATTAGTAGTAAATAATCTTTATGGATTCTCTGATGAAGGGTTGATGGTCCCTATACTGGCCATTTTTCTTTCAAGGATAAGCAGCAAAAGAGTTCACAAGTTTTGCATTATTTCGAAAATGTTAGTCAGATACATACAGCTTATTCGCTAATGTGCGGCTTGTAGTTAATCACCTATGTGCTGATCAGTCTGTGTCAATCGAGACACTTAGCATTACTGCAGTGGTCTTCACAGAGGCTATTTATAGAGGTAATTTATTTGACCAGTCAAGGAGATTTAATTGTTGATCATTGAAGTGAAAAAAAAAGCCTCTCACAGTAAAGATTTTATCATTATTTTTATTTTTTTAAAGAGCTCTCTGGCCTCTAGATGACACTGTGTACTAAATACTCAGTCACTGAACCAGAAACACAATTCCATCATTTCTCCCCTTGTAATTAATAGCAGTTGATCTCTATTCACAGGTATACAGGTAGAATAAACATCAATAATTCTGGCTGAAATAAATGGAAGAACTTTAACACTGAAGAAAAAAAATAAAAGGATCCATAAGGTAAAAGCTAAATCTGCCGAGAGACATGTGAGATTATTGTAACTGGAGTGCTTATTTATAGCTGCATCAACAAACCCGAGAGGACAGTGTTTCATGCTTTGGTTGACATTTCCTTACAATATCTGGGACTCAGGCTAGAGCAAAGGGTCTCAAAGCAGTTCCATTTAAGTTGTGTTTACAACCTAGAACTTTGGCTATTAAAATCCACACCTGGACGAAAGCTGGAATTCAAGAATAGAACCTTTGGTACAAACATTTAAACCCCATTTGAAAAACAAAATTTGGTCAGCATTTTTAGATCACAACTTGGCAATAGTAATGAAACAATCATATAAATTTTGGAAGCATCTGATAAATAAAAAAATAGCTTTTTTTTAAAAAAAATGTGTGGACATTCTGAGTCTGTTTCCCTGTAAGGGCTAAGATGTTTCACTGCTTCATAACAAATCAGGTTAGGTATTTCAACTCACTCTTAAGCATGCTGCCTTGTGTAATTTTTACTTGTATCTGGCAGAGCATGATGGATTGTAAAGGCTGATGCATATTTCCACCATTAGAAGATTATCTCCTGGGATTACAATCCACCAGTTGGGAAGAGTGCTTGTACTATCAATTATATATTTGAAAATGTTTGTCCATCTATCTGTCTGTCTTTTCAAGAACTCCTCCTGACCGTAACAGTAAGAGCTAGGATCATCAAATTTGGCATACAGCTTCCTCTTATCACAAATTAAAGCAAGGTAAGGGAAGAGGTAGGTTATGCCAGAAAAATGTGATGTGCCTGGAATGGGATTTCTTCTTGGAAAACTATACAGAAGAGAGACAGAATCACTAGGCAGGTGAAAGGGACTTGTTGGGGGCACCAACCTTTCTCCAGGACTGCCCCATTCCTGAGTCTCCCACCCTCCAAGCATCCTTTAGGAAATGTGGGACATTGCTGGCTGTTCCCGTTCATCAGGGAGAGAGGGGAAAGTGCACCTCACTCTGGTTGGGAAGCGCAGGATACAGACAAATCTGGAACTGATCCAGCTGGGAAACATCCACCCCTCCCGTCTGTGCCTCCTGGACCTGCAGTGGTCATAGACAGGTGCTTCTCAAGCCCCAAGCTGCTGTGAAGAGAGAGGGCCAGGCCACTCTTCCCAGAGCAATGATTCAAATAAAGCATGTACATTTTCATTTTATTTTTGAAAAAAAAAAAAGAATTGATATAAGTACTCCACCAACACAGGGTAAATCTTCTAGTCTAGTATAACTGATCATAAGAAAAGATATAATCAGTCTAGCCGTTTGTGGTCATCCTCACAAAAGAGTGACTGTATTCCTGGCTGAGAGAGGAGCAGAGTAGTGACAAGGAAAAGAGAGAGAATACATTTCCCTGAACCTAAAATAATAGGCAAGGATTTTTGGATTAGTATGTGATATAGGGTTGGTTTATACATTGTATTGCTAGGATGTGTCAGTTTATGAAAGGGAAGATGAAATCTTTCAAATCTCCCTTAAAACATGTTTAGGATTTAGCTGATTTTATAAGTCAAAAGGCTAAAGCAATAGTTAATTATATCTCATATCTCGCCAAGATACACGTCATTATATATAACAAGAATTCCTGTGGCACCTGGAGACTAACAAATATAAAGGAATAGGAGTCTTTGTGGGTAAAAACCCAATTCGTCCAATCAGTTTTACCCAGAAAAGTTCATATTTTGCTAGTCTCTAAGGTGCCATGGGACAATTTGTTTTAAAGTTACAGACTTTGTATCACTATATAGTTAGAGTATTAATTAAAGATAGGGTCCTCAGTCAAAAAAAAAAAAAACCCCAGATGTGAACACATCTGAATTTTTGGAGTGTTGGGATAGGTAGAATTTATATATATCCAAGATGGATCTAGAGCCAAATCTTATATTGAGCTCTTTTTTTATAATAGAATAAATTAACTTCCCTGGTTCAAATACCACTAAATTCTGGGATGTGTCAGGGAGAAAAGACCATGCTCAGATACTGCACTGATGAAAGCCTAGGTAGCTAGTTAGGAATCCTATTGTTAGGTTGTATGTTTTGTGTGCTTTTATTTTATTTAACTCAGTGAAATAAACCTAATCCCTCAATTTTTCTCCTTGCCCCAAAAAGAAGGTTAGCTATTTTAAGATAAACATTGGTTAGCTCTTTCTAAAAATATGGTAAGAATATAAAATATGGTACAGTATAATGTATATACATTAGATCTGTCAGAATATTTTACAAAATACAAGTCTGTGACAGGCTTTGTAATTGGCTATGACTCAGAGATGATTTGGTGGAGGATGAGTCATACACTGATTCTGACCTCAAAATGACTAAACTATTTTTTTAACTAAATCTGACTGTAATGAGAAAAACAAAGCAGAGAGGGTTTGGACTGCTAGAAAGTAATATGAAGACTTTTTAAAATATATTGTGAAACAGGTAAGGGGAACTTGGAAGATGTGAAAATGTGAACATACACTATTCAGAAGGCTTGGATGACAGTCACAGGGAATTAGGAAAGTATCACAAGATTTAAAATGGTGGGGAGGACAGAGAAGGGAAGGAAATATAGTTTCAAACAAGGGAAGGAGAATGACTGGCAATCACTGCCTAGTAACTATAACTTCAGTTCCTATAACAATGGAATACATATTAGCAAAAAAGTCTGTAAACATCTGCAGGATAATTTAACCCGGAGCAACAAGTAATATAGATTTATGAAGAATTGACAGGCCTGATCATCTTGATTGCTTGTCTAAAATTGAAAGTAAATTCAATAAGTGTCATGTATTTCAGTTTTCTAGGAAAGCTTTGCTACAGTTTCATGAAATATTAACATAAATTTATATCAGATGTTATATAAATATTAGCATCTATGTTCCTGGCTTTAGTCAATACATTGTCCTATTTGTATACAGTAAACAAGGGCTAAAGGCAATGTATAGAATTAGAAATAATTTTTGATACGTTCTACTGTACAATGTCTTTTTTCTTATGTATTATCTTTTCAACAATAAGGTGGAAGAAACCAGCAATACAATGGAATGGAAGAACAATACTAAATTGAGATGTAGTAGAAATATCACTGAGTGCAAATACCATTGAATACAAAGACATAATAAAAAGGGACTTAGAAAGATTAGAAATGTGGTCAGGAAATAATAAAATGAGATTTATCTCAGGAAATGCTGGCTGATACATCTGCAGAGGAAATAATACAATGGCAAAGGAAGACAAATTTGGGAAAAGTGATGCTGGATGAGGTTTGAGTTTTATAATGGGCAGTAAATTTGACATGACTTTGCAAAATAAAAGATAAAATATATCAAGACAAGTTTGGGAGGTGTATGCCATGACAGTGGAGGTTAAGAGTATCTATCTATGCAGTTCTATATTTCATATCAAGAGTAACTGTTAAATTGAATTTACATATTTGAGCTATTTTCTGGCAGTAAATAGCAAGTCCTAATCATTTTCAATTCCATAGCATTTTATAAAGTTTTTTTCCATGTTAGCCCATTGATTTTTTTAAGGAACTTCAGAACACAGGAGAGCTGGTGAGTCTGAGTAACAGCATGAAACCCATCCCTTCCTTCCCTCTTTTCTGATCATGTTATTTGTTCAATTTCAATTTTAACTCTTCTGTTATATTATTGATCAACAGTTTTTTTCCAGTCTTAAGATTACTGGAACTTCATAAATGTGTATCTACAGTTCCATCTACAGAGCCTTCCTCTACCCATTCTGTTGTAACATTTTGCATTGACCTTCCAGAAGGTCTTTTCTTCTGTGATTAGGGACCTCACAGAGATTCCACAGATAGTTCCGCAGGGCCCAGTGTGAACATAGCAGGTGCCTTGTGCTTAGTCTCTGCACCATGAATGAATTTTAGCCTTAAAGTATGATAGGGAATAATTGATCCCACTGGCAAAACCCCTAGATGAAGGATGCAGAGAGGTAAAGCATGCAACGGGACACCTGAAGTTATAGTAGCAGCAGCCTTAGAGCAACTTAATTGGTGCCTCTGAAGTTGAATTGGAAAGGACTCTGACCCCAACAGGAAAAAAAACAAAACATTGGCATGCCTGTTGTGTGTGTGTGTGTGACATAAAGACACAACAGGAAGGGAGGATTCTTAGCTACAGCTAGTGTGAAAATTTGTGACAGTACTGCTTTTTGTTGACAAATGCCAATTTGATGAATACAAACTATTTGGAAAATAGGATCTGGTGTGTTGTTATTTTGTCCCTAAAAATAACAACAAATCACTCAAAATTGATAAAACAGTTAATTTTAACAGTTTCTAAACAAAACATTTTGGTTTTCTGTTTGATATTACTTTTTGTTTAGAAATTAAATGATACTGAAAATTGAGGAAAGAAAAAATCTCAGAATCAAAAACTGTTTGGAAATTACTAAAACAAAAAGCTTTTTTGGTTTATATTTTCAAGGATTTAATTTTTCATCCTGATTTAAGACTCAGATAAAATTTCAAACTCCCTAAAATATTTATGGATTTGAAAAACCTTTTGCCTCTACTGCTAGCTTTGCATCTACTGCTGGATTTCTTTCTACTGCTAGCTTTGCAACCTCAACTCTCTAATAACTTAAAATGCTTTAAAAAGCATTTATATTTCTTGTGGTCTGATTTTTCAGTTCACTACTTTTTCAGTGTTTAGTTATAAGTTCATAACAGAATACATTTTTATGCTGAGCTTGCCTGACTTCTTCCTTTATTGGGTTGTTAGCAATAAAACCAAACAATTGTTCAGAAAATCTGTTCCCTCTACATTCTCATGCTCACAAATTGAAAGTTGTATCTTACATAAGTCCTGTAGAGACAGCAAATATCATTTAACACATATTCTACAGTGATAGGAGGAAATGGTTTTGCTTCTGCAGTAAAATTTTGACACAAAGTGTCTGAAACCACTTTTATATACAATATTTAGAAGTTTAATATTTACTGTCCATAAGTTTGAAAATCTGGCTCTTTTTGTCTGAGTTCCATACTGAATCAGTGCCATTACAGGGTTTTCATCTGTCATGCGAAATGTCCCTGAGCTGCTCATTATTGGAAATGAGAGGGAGGATTTTCTTGTGGGTTAACAAACTGGCCTGCAATGATGTTCAATGCTTTGTTGTGTCTCAAACATCTTGTGGATTTTTGAGCAATCCCATAGATGTAGGAAGTAGAAATGTGGGGAGTGATGCAGCTGCACCCAGATGTTGCATCCTGTGCTGGGGTCCCAGCCACCAGCTCAAGGGAGTCCCGCCCATTGACAGTGCAGGCTCCATTCTGGCCCCAAAGTCACAGCTGCTGGGAACTCCACTGCTGCACGGGATCCTGGCAGAGCCTCACACCCAAGGCTCTGCAGCGATGTCCATCTGTGCCCCAGCGTGCATCAGCGATGGGTGCAGATGGGATAGGGTGAGAGGGGTGCAGCTTAGCAACCCTATCCTAAAAAGTGTACCAATGCAACAGGGCAAATCAGCAAATCTTTCCGTGGCTCGGGTTCCCATTTGCAAAACTGAACTGTTAATACTTCCATTCCCCACATCCTTGTTTGCCTTGTTTACAGTGTAATTTTTGTTTTGTTACGGGGACAATGTAATGTGTAAATTAGATCTGGTTGAAAAATATATTTCACAAAATTGTTAGTGAAAGAGTTACACCTATATTTCATTAAAAAATCAAACATTTCCATCATCTCCTATGTTAGTAGAAGCAAAGGACCCCACTTTCGTGTGAGATGTATAGGTGCCATTGTAATTTTAATAATTTACACAAAATATAGGGTGTGTCTAGACTACAGACTTTTGTCGACAAAACTATACCTGCATCTACACTACCGCTGAGTTCTGTCGACATAACGTTGACAGAACTCAGCAGTTTTGTCGACGCTGATAAACCTCATTTTACGAGGCATAACACCTTCTGTCATCAGAGTTCTGTCGACAGAAGGTGTTATTGCATGTAGGGTTGTGTCTAGACTACAGGGTTTTGTCGACAAAGCAACTTGCTTTGTCGACAGAACTGAATGTGTCTAGACGCTCTTTGTCGACAGAAGTTTTGTCGACAGATACTGTCGACAAAACTTCTGTCGACAAAAGCCTGTAGTCTAGACGTACCCCTAGTGTAGCTAGCTTTACTAACAACTTGCCATATTTCTGGATTGTTGCTTTTTCACTCTTTATTATGCTTCTGCTGCTGTTCTGTTCAGTTTGGGGTTTTCTGAATAAAGAGAGGCTTAAATGAACTGCTTTCCACAGTACTGAAAAGGATGCAGACCACATTATATTTCATAAAGGTTCTTTTTGAAAACCAGTTTTATCTTTTTCATTTGGGTTGCTGTTGTTCCAAGTCAGGAAACATAAAACATTTCAATCTCCTTTGCTCTACATTCACAATCGCTTCATTCTGACAATAAATGCAAAAGGATTCTGGCGTGACAGATAAATATGACACTCTCTACCACACATCTCACCTGCTTTCTCACATATAAAAATGCTACACCACACTCTGTGCCTAGGCAGATCCACCATCTTACCAACCTGCTTCTTGTTCATAAATTTGTAAAAGCACAAAGAGACCAAAGTAAGGTGACACATTAGTTTTAATTTTGGCATTTCCTAACTTTCTGAGTGCTTCACTTTATAACCTCTATGTTCTTTTTATGCAGGTTTTTTAGTTTGTCTTTAAAAAAAGTAAATTGCTTAAAAATTCCAAGTAATTCCATCACATGGAACCATTTTGGCACCTGCATATTTCAACAACGAGGTTGGAAACATTAGATGCACCACACAGACCCCTATCACTTGAGCTAACAGAGACAATGATAGCAGTAGCTGACTGATCCAAGTAGACTATGACAAGCTGCAACAGGGACCTGAGGCACATGTTTTGCCCAGGTGTTTCAGATATTTGCGAACCGTAGAAGTTTAAGACCCAGGCTTGGGTTCCATTCTAGGTTGTGAGCAGAGTATGCTACAGTGGCCACAGACTCTTCTCCTGTCCCCACAAACCTCACACATTCTGCTTCATCCCAGTTCATCTACTTTGCTTCCTCATCCCAGCCTCCCCTGTTCGCTGTATGTCACAGACTCAGCTCATGCCTCACCTTGGCTCTATGTCCCAATTGCCCCACTCCACACCCACCACCAAATTCCCTGTTCATGTCTCCCAGCTCATTGGTCTTCCTCTAAGTTTCTCCCATGCCACCCTTCTGACCCCTTGCCCAAGTCTCCTTCTTGGTCGACCCCCACTCCACAGCCATTTACCTCCCTGTTGTCCTGTAAAGTTGTTTGCCCCTCCTCCTTGCTGACTAGGTATCAGCAGGGGATAATGGGCACAGCAGAAACCATACCCTGACTCTGTTCCTATGCTCAGTATGGGTGAGGTCTCTTGACGGATGGAAGGAGAAATTGCAGGGAAAGACTGGCTCAGCCACTGCAGCTCTGGGATGGTCCCTGCTCAGTGTCCACACAATTTTCAGGGAATTTAGCCAGACAAATGCATATGAAAAAAGAGCTACTCAGAAGCAAATAACTCAGATGGATTTTTACAGGGATAGCAAAAAGCACAACTTTGACATTAGGTGATCCTGGCCTCTCCCTGCCAAAATGTCAAGTCCCTGTTTAAAAAAAATGAAGGCACTATGATAATGAAATGATTGTAAGAGTTGTTTAACATGGCAACACAGTGTATTTTTCCAGTCCTATTTAGAGAAATAATTCTACTGTTTTAGCTGAAATATAAAAAAAAATCCATCACACAACGTAACAAACATACAAAATATACGCTCCCACCATCACCAAATGCTTCAGTTTGAGACAGACAACACATATGGATAATTTCAGCCTACAATGTTATAGTTATGCAATGTTGCAAACAACTGAACATAGGGTCGCATATGGAAATTCTTGTGCAGGTTTAGTATTAGCCATCACAATCTGCAGGTATGCCCCATAATGCTTGATGGTGGTGGTGAGGAATATTGTTGCCTCATTAACTTTGACTTTTTTCCTATGCCCCTTGTGCTTCTGACAACTGCTCTAAGCCCACACCACCTTTCCCCCTGCCCCTCACAGCTCCTTCCCCTGTTACTTCTCCCATCTTCTCCCTACTGCAGGCATAGTGCAGGCTGCAGGGGACTCAGGACAATCTACAGCTGAACAGTTATTTGTGGCTGCAGAGAAGGAAAGGAAGAGAGTAAGAGTACTTTTCTGTGTCCCTTCTGGGCAGAATCACACTGCTTGCCCCTTTTCCTATTTTGTGTCTTCTAGTGGGGCTCAGCAGGAGTATTAGCTCTTAATGCTTTCTCAGGCATGCCCTAGCAGAAACTGGTGGAGGACACATGTGCCATTCCCCCATTATATTCTGTATATCAAACTGTGGGTGTGTCTAAACTACATGGCTCCATCGACGGAGCCATGTAAACTAGTTTACCCGACATAGTCAATGAAGCAGGCATTTAAACAATCCTCGCTTCATTAAAATAAAAATGGCCACCGCGCTGTGCCGACTATCAACTGATCAGGCACAGCGCGGCAGTGTAGATGCAGATCGGTCGACAAGGGAAGCCTTTGTCGACCAGTCCTGTAAACCTCGTTTCACGAGGCATAAGGGAGCGGTCGACAAAGGCTTCCCTTGTTGACTGATCTGTGTCTAGACTGCCGCGCTGTGCCAGATCAGCCGATTGTCGGCACAGCGCGGTGGCCGTTTTAATTTTAATGAAGTGGGGATTATTTAAATCCCCGCTTCATTGACTGTGTTGAGTAAGCTAGTTTACATGGCTCCGTCGACTGAGCCATGTAGTCTAGACACACCCTGTGAAAGGACCTGATCCAGCAAAGGAGTTAAGTGCACAATTAACCCTTTTATGAATGTGAATGGTCCCACCGAAGACAACAAAATTGCTCACATGCTTATTTCCTTTGCTGCACTGAAGCCTAAGGGTAAACCTTGATCCCTCTGTAATCAGTGTGACTATGTATCTTCCTGTAATAGCTTCCTTATTTCAGGTGTTGTCCAGTACTACTGTTTTACTGTTTATTTTTCTCGTCATTACTGTCCAGACTTTCTGCCTTTATTCATTAGATCTTGTCCAGATTTTTTAAAAGTCATTCTCAATATCTGAAATCAAAGGATTAAATTGCATGTGTGAAGAAGCTTTCACCCTGACTCCAGGTGTGGATAGTTCTTAAATGTCATCACTGTACCAGTTTCAATAGCTCATCTTTCCAAAGATATCTTCATTATCCAGGATTAATCCTATGTGCTTTATGAAAAGGTCTTGGCAAGAAAGGGATAGCTTCAAGATTATACGTTCTTTTCCTCCCTTTCCAATAATTATCCTCTTAATCTTAGTTAGTATTTTCATGGCGCAGGATTGAATATCTCTGTGAAACTGAAAGTGTTTTTGTGCAAACACTGTGAAATAAGAAAAGGCCATTCCAAAGTGGATTAGGATCATTTTGCTACAGTCAGAATGGGGATTTTAATAATAATCAGTGGAGACATAAACTTGTGAAGAATAGCTGTCAGTTCTGCTTCCAAGTTGGGAGGTAAAAATCATTTAAAAGGGTCATTTATAATTAACAAGATACAGTGCAAATTGCAATCAAGAATCTTGTTCAATCAAGAAATAATTATGATATGCCAGCCTGATTGAAAGCAGGCTGTTCTAGTTTTAAGTGATAAGTATGTATAAAATGCCAATAAAATAGATCTGTTAGACATCAATTTAACCTTCTAACATAAGTTAATGTGGCTGAATCACATTATCTTCTTACCATCTACAGT
This sequence comes from Pelodiscus sinensis, assembly GCF_052426305.1. Lineage (NCBI taxonomy): Eukaryota > Metazoa > Chordata > Testudines > Trionychidae > Pelodiscus > Pelodiscus sinensis. The sequence goes on from NC_143053.1 coordinate 156,457,751, forward strand.
AAATACTGTAAAAGTCCCCACACGTTTTTTAAATTAACATATATATTTATTTCACAATGAGAAGCACTAAGTGGGTGATCAGGAAACATATATAAGTTAATACATGTCTTTAATGTTGCTTATATAAGCTTAGATGCTATAGAGTGACACACGATATATAACAGAAGGTGAAAACTAGGGCCTATCAAAATCTGCCATTGATTTCCAGGGGTCCCATCCATCTTGTAATTTAGCTGGAATAAATTATGAGACAATGCAATTATGCGGATATCTGTGTTACTTCGTCTATTGTAAAAATCATCCTTAACAAGAATGTTTCACCATTATGCAATTAGGGCAGATGTTCACAAAACTCACATTGTCTCTAGCTTTTCTATAGGTTTACAGGAGGACAAAGGCAAAAGATTAAAGGAACATCACTCCAACTTGCACACCCCATGCAAACGGTCATCTCAGTCTTGCGCCTTGTGTTCAGGGGGCATAGAGACTGTTTTCATGGTATGCCCTGTTGGTACATATCTCCCAAATGAACAGGACCATGAAGATGAAGCAGGATGATGGCACCATTCCTGCTATGCTCAGGTATTTCAGGGAAGCAGGCTTTACCATCCTGTGGTATAATGTGATCTGCTAACAGGGAGCTTGGGTCTATCTTGGGCCCAATCCCTCCCCAAGCTCCCTCTGCAGTGTTACATCTTCACATGGTCCCTGACATGGACCAGTCTTTACCTGGCACAATTTTTTCTCTAATTTTTTGTCCGGAACCAAAAGCCAGTTGAAATACAAAATTTGTGCATTATAGACCCGGTAACTCAGCACAGGTCTGTTGACTTTGGTGGAGATAAGCCTATTTAAGACATACCAATTAAATAACATAAATAATTGAGATATACACCCTGCAAACACAGTAAAATGTCCTACCTCAGAATAGGGCCAGGGTATTAAAAAGAAAAAAACAGCACTGTGGTATAACACTTACAGTAGTACTCTGTTCTTTGGATAGTATCATTACTTTCCTATCCTTCTACATTCTACAGTATAGCTAATGAATACTGACTGAAAACTTTCCATTGGGATACTTGCAAAGGAATTGATATCGATTTGCTATATTTGCTTGCAAGCTCTTAGCTTTTACCTATAGGAGGCACGTAACATTCATGTTCATGATATGCTTACTTCTTGATACCGCCAGTCATGTGACTTTAGAATTTTGCACAGATTTCCAAACTAGTTGTGATCAGCATCCAAATGCTGCAATAGCCCCTAAAATGTAGTTTATGTAACTTCCACTGTTCATTGCACTGGAGCTCATGTAATAAAAAGAATAACCAACAGTTAAAGCAGTGTGGTCTGTAGATGAGACCCTGGACCAGGCTTTGAGAAGTGGATGCTCTTTTTGGCTCTGCTATTAGCCTGCGGTAACCTTTCTGAAAGTCAATTTACTTCATCGTGCTTTGTTTCTCTGCCCACCTATTTGTCTTGCCTACCAAGGAGGTTAACTCTTTAAGGAAGAGACTGTTTCTTATTATGTGTTTGTGCATTGTGCAGCACACTGGGGCCCCAACATTAGGCAGGGCTTCCAGGCGCTACTGTAGTATAATAATTAGATTGAATTGCAAACTTCAAAATCTTAGAGGCTGATTTAAACTAAAGACAAGAAACATCATCTCACCTATTTGTAAGCCAGTGAATCGTAACTAGACCACAGCTTTCCTATGCAATATCAAATCTCTCATCAGTTTTTATAAGGGCTCATTATTGACTCTGATACCACTGATTATGTCCATGATAATGCCCCAGCTGCTTCAAGATTTTGTGATCAACATTACATTAATTCATACTACCCCAGTGCTGTCATTCAGATCCATACAAATGTAGGCATATCTTTCAACTTGTGAAGAATGACTCACCAAATAATTAGTTGTTAATGTAAATAGGGACATACACACACAGAAACATCTGTTCTTTTCTATATGCCATTTTTCATTTAAGAAACAAGATCACCAAAGAGTATTATGAGCTTTTCCTAAGTGAAAATACTTTAAGAAAAAAAAAAAAAACCTCTGTATAAATCCAACCTTATTAGCCAGCAAAGGCCAGCGTGAGTATGTCATACCAAGGTTCCCAAAGCTTCACTGGCTGCTTATCCTTTTCCAGAATCAACTTTTTCCTTGGGCCCTTAAAGATGTTTACATTCTATGGGATGCTTCAATGAAACAGGACTTGGATTCAGCCCTCATGTGCAGGGGCAGTCTACTTCAGCTGTGCTTCAGCAGGGGTAGAATGCTTTACCAGAAAAGACCAGAGTTAGTCTGACTAAGACCATCAGCTTTAGACACAATTAAGCCACCACTTCTGTGATGAAAGCTTTCTTCAGAAATGGCAACTTCCAAGGACCAGTCCACCATTGGGAAGAGAGGATGAAAATGTTATAAAAGAATGAAGATGGGAAAGGAAAATGTTGAAACTCAAAGACCAGGAACAAAGAAAGCTGTACAAATATAGCTGGTAGGGGCACCATCATTGCTGTATTTTATTTTGCTAAGAGGCACTTAGCAAAGTGACCGATGCCCAAGAAAAGCTGAAGATAGATAAATTAGCCTTTACAATTCCCAGAGCACAGCAGATGCATACAGCATGCAGAATTCACACTGAATTCAGCTGCACAATGAGCTGAGTCCCTCCTGCAGGGTGCTGTGCCCTCTCCTCTTTGATTTATGTAGGTGAGTATTATTATTTCCATTTTAGGACAGGTGAGAGAGACTGCAGGGAACTGCACTGGAGACATTCTGCCTAGAGATGACAGAGGCAGACAGAATACTGGAGAACACAGCAGAGCAGAAACTATTGTTCCCCTTTTTTTAAAAGGTGCAATGTGCTCCTGTCTTGGGCCCAGATCAAAAATATATTGAAGTCCATAGGGGTTTTTCTATGGGAGCTAATGCCCTCAGACCACCAAAAGAATAATCACATTTCCATCTCAATGAAAACAACCCAATCAACTAAAATACCGTTTTCCAGTTAAAATAAAATTGTAGAGCCATGTGAACATGAAATAGTTTTGTTTCTTTGTAGCCGAACAGAACATTGTTAAAACAGATGTCCCAGGTAAGATATGTTGTTTTACTGATCATGCAGAGTGTTCTATAATGTGCTGAAAGATCAAAAAAGTCATCTTGAAAATGTAAAGCGGCACCCTCATATTTCCAACTATTTAAACTTTCCATTCGTTCATATTATAGGTCTCTCAGCTAAAGAAGCAGCAAACTATTGAAATCCAGAACAGTAATAAGAAGAAAGGAATCAAAAAAGAGAAGGAGGAGGAGGAAGTGGAGGACTTCAACCCATCTGCATTTAGCCATCATAATGATAAATACCCTGGTCACCTGTTTTTCAGATATATAACAACCTTTTCGACATAATTTTGTTACTGGAAAAAAGGTCATATGTAACTTATAGAAATACAAATCATTTTATCTTTCAGGTACAGTGGTTTCCCTCCCCTATTTTTCCATCTTGTCATCTTGCAGAAGTAGCCTGATCTTCTGCTCCCAGTTTTGTCTAATTCTATTTTCGGATAAACATTTCTTTCTCTGAGATTCCAGGTTGGGTTTAGAAATAATGCAGGAAGCAGCCTACATTTCAATTATGATGAGATGTCAGCTTTGCAAGACTCTCTTCTGAACAAGTTCACATAGACACCAGGTTGTCAGTTTAGAGCAAACCTGTATTTTTGATCTCTGTGTGCAAATGATTGACAGCTATATACTTTGGTGGATGAAAACTTGTATGAAATCAAGGGAAGGAATGTATCATGTTATATATGTGGGGATAGAAGTGTCCTTGGGTGCATAAAAGAAACCTTGAATTACACTGTGAGGAATCTGCATAGCAATCAAAGGTCAGCAGAGGGCAATGGGATACATCTACCACTGTGCTCTCTCTATTCTGTAAAGGCAGAGATTGTAAGGAGGACAGTGTTTATGGGAAGTTAGCAAAGCTGTTAGTGTGTTTATTGGTAAATGCAGGGTACTAGAATCTAAAAGTTGCAATAAGTACCGGGACCATGTCTGGTACCTGAATAAGGCTGAGTTAACAGTAGCATCCCAGCAAGCCCCAGTATGAGCTGTGTTCAATCCAGTTCCGCTACTCTTTAATATAGGCTGAAAATAATATAGGAAGCTCACTAATAATGGGCTTGTGAACTAGCCAATAAGGGGGGTGGTGGCTAGTGCCATGATACCACTGAGAGGTCATGGGCCTTTAGATGGCAGTTCACAAGATGGTGAATTTGCATGATAAGATTCTGCTTCTGTTCTTTTCATAGGATGAAGGGGCAGAAAAGGGAGTATCCATAGCAGATAGAGTTCTTGGGATGAGCAGGGCTATGGAAGCAGGTTGTATGAGCCCCTTGCAGAAAAATGGCATCTTGAGAATGATATTTGGATCCACTAGATACTAAATTTGAATTGTTTTGAACAGCTAAGGCTCCTCTCTCACTTACCTCCACCATGACGCATATGGTGTACAACAAGGTGTTGGTGTCCCAGGATGCCAAAGAACATACTACCCATGATTAAGCCAGGCACTCAAAGAGGAACTAAAAGGCTTAGGATTCAAGGGTGCTGAGGGAGTTGGCCGATGTTATCTTTGAAAACATGGCAATAGGTGGAGGTCCCAGATGATTGGAAAAAAGGCAAGTGTAGCGCCCATTTTTTAAAAAAAGGAAGAAAGTCAATACTGGAAACTACAAATCGGTCAGCCTTACCTTCAACCTGGACAAAAATCATGGTGGGGATTCTCAAGGAATCCATTTTGAAGCACTTGGAAGAGAGGAAAGTTATCTGGAATAGTCAACATGGATTCACCAAGGGCAAGTCATGCCTGAACAATCTGATTGACATCTATGATGAGGTAACTGGCTCTGTGGATATGGGGAAGGCAGTGAACATAATTTAATTGGACTGTATCAAAGATTTTGATAAAATCTTCCACAGTATTCTTGCCAGCCAGGAAGTATGGACTGGGTAAATGGACTGTGAGGAGGATAGAAAGCTGGCTAGATTGTCAGGCTTAACAGGTAGTGATCAATGGCTTGATGACTGGGTGGTGAATAGTATCAAGCAGAGTGGCCCTGGGGTCGATTCTAGGGCCGGTTTTGTTCGACATCTTTATTAATGACCTGGATAAGGGGATGGATTGCACCCTCAGAAAGTTCACACTAAGCTAGGGGGAGAGGTGGATACAATGGAGGGTAGGGATTGGGTCCAGAGTGACATAGAGAAATTAGAGGATTGGGCCAAAATAAATCTGATGAGGTTCAACAAGGAGAAGTGCAGAGTCCTGCTACATGCTGGGGATTGACTGGCTAAGCAGCAGTTCTGCAAAAAAGGATCTGGGGATAACAGTGGATGAGAAGCTGGATATGAGTCAACAGTTTGCCCTTGTAGCCAAGAAGGCTAATGGCATATTAAGGTTCATTAAGTGGAGCATTGCCAGCAGATCTAGAGAAGTGATTATTCTTCTTTATTCAGCACTGGTGAAGCCACATCTGTAGTCCTGCATCCAGTTCTGGGCCCCCCACTACAGAAGGGATGTGGAAGCATTGGAGAGGTTCCAGCAGAGGGCAGCCAAAATGATTAGGGGTCGGGAGCACATGACGTATGAGGACAGGCTGAAGTATTTGGACTTATTTAGGCTACAGAAGAGAAGAGTGAGAGGGGATTTGATAGCAGCTGTTAATTACTTGAAGAGAGGTTCCAAAGAGGATGGAGAGTGGCTGTTCTCAGTAATGACAGATGACAGAACAAGGAGCAATGGTCTCAAGTTACAGTGGGGGAGGTCTAGGTTTGATATTAGATATTAAAAATGATTTTGCTAGGAGGGTAGTAAAGCATTAAAATAGGTTACCTAGGGAGATGGTAGAATCTCCATCCTTAGATGTTTTTAAGTCCTGGTTTGACAAAGCCCTGGCTGGGATGGTTTAGTTGGGGTTGCTCCTGCTTTGGGCAGAGGTTGGACTTGATGACCTCCTGAGGTCTCTTCCAGACCCAGGCTTCTATGGCAATGTCTACACTAAACAGTTATTTTGGAATAAGCTATTCCAGAGTAGTTATTCCAAAATAGGTTATTTTGAAATAGAACCTCTACACTGTAGGGAAGCCTCAAAATTAGCCCAAGGCAGGCTTCCCTAATATAGACGTGCTACCTTAATTTAGAACCCCAGGAGGAATAACTTACAATGCCCCTTGTAAGGGGCTTTTTCAAAATAGCAGAAATGGAGCGTCTACACATGCCTTATTTTGAAATAGCTATTTCAGAATAGACGTTATTCTTCGTAGAATGCAGTTTACAGAAGTCGGAATAAGCTGTCCGTTATTTTAAAATTATTTAGAAATAACAGAATTGCTGTGTAGATGCTCGTATAGTTATTTCAGAGTAACAGCCATTATTCTGAAATAGCTTTGCTGTGTAGATACACCCACATGTGACTGTATGAGTATAGACTTTGCTGTGACAGAGGCTGTGAGAAGTGACAAGACAGTTGTCTTTACCAAGGGTCAGATGACGGGGCTTTGAGCCATGTGATGAGTCAAACTTCAGCTTTTGAACTGCAAGGGGCTCTTTTACTATTAAGGTGCAGCTTCGAGACCTGCCCCCTCCCACCATTCTCCGCCTAACAGACTGGGGAGGGAAACTAGGGGATTCTGCCCTGCAATGGGGAGAGTGACTAGCACCTGCTGAGAGTGAGGGAGTCCAATGTCAAAGTGCACCCCCTAATTTGAGTCACTTCCCCAGCACTCATCCCCTCTTTCCCTCACTGGTCCCTCCCTGAAGCTCACAGATCTTAGCTCTGCATGGAGAGGCAGCAGTAAAGAGCTGGGAGCTGCATAGAGAGCCTTCTGCTTTAGCTCCTTGGGGAGATGCAGAAACTAAAGCAGTGTCTTTTTTCTGTTTTTTCTGCTGCCTCTACCCAAGGCAAGTCTCCCAACTTGCTGGCTCTAGCAGCTGTTGTGCAGGAAGGAGGATCTCCACATGACCAATCTGGGCCAGCATACTTTAGCAGAACTCTGGGAAGGCTTGTGATCTCAAAGTGTATCCTGCACACATTGCTTCTGGCAATGTGATGGCAGGGTGTGGCTCTTGATGTTTCAGGCCTGTGGGAGGGGGTTTTCAGGGCTGAAATCCTGAGTCCTGGCAGGTGCACCCCAGCTCTCAAACTTATGAAAGTTGTTCTTTGTGCCTTGGAGGGCAGTAAATTTTGCCACTACACCCTAGGGGATATTTCTTCCTTGTTAACATGCACTTGTTAAATTCACAGGCACAGTTGTAATCTCAGTACAGTTAGATTGGGGCAGGTTTCTGTGACCTTTTCTTTTTCATGCTTTTCTCTATATTTTCCTCTTTCAAACATGCTTTTCACTTGCAGAAGCATAGGATATGTTTGTCCTCTGTCTTATGTGGCAGAAGGCACTACCAGCTTGGTGAGCACAGAAGCATCTATAGGGCAAATGATCTGCAGTGTTTTCTCTGTTTTCTTTTTATGTCCATGAGTGGTCTGAATTGTATGTGCACTAATATGGAAGGGATGTGTGACTCACCATGTCCACATTGCTGCACAAAACAAAATTAATTCCACACATAGATGGTGTGCATCAGGAATGGGCTGAGGGGTTTCGTGTGTACCACTGGGCTCAGGTCTGGGGCAAAGGGTTGGAGTACTCGGGGAAGGCTCTGGCTGAAGGTGCAGGCTCTGGGATGGGGCCGGAGATGAAGGGTTTGGAGTGCAGGAGTGGGCTCTGAGCTGTGGCAGAGAGTTGTGAACCAGCTGGATGAGGACTCTTGCTGGGGACATGGGCTCTAGAATCATAGAATATTAGGACTGGAAGGGACCTTGAGAGGTCATCGAGTCCAGTCCCCTGCCCTCATGGCAGGACCAAATACTGTCTAGACCATCCCTGATAGACATTTATCTAACCTACTCTTAAATATCTCCAGAGATGGGGATTCCACAACCTCCCTGGGCAATTTATTCCAGTGTTTGACCACCCTGACAGTTATGAACTTTTTCCTAATGTCCAACCTAAACCTCCCTTGCTGCAGTTTAAGCCCATTGCTTCTTGTCCTATCCTCAGAGGCCAAGATGAGCAAGCTTTCTCCCTCTTCCTCATGACACCCTTTTAGCTACCTGAAAAATGGGACTGGGGATGAAGAGTTTGAAGTGTGGGCTTCCCTTGGGAGAAGTGGCCCCAACTCTGTCACCTCAGTAGCTTGGGGCCAGGTGAGAGGCCCCTCTCCACTGTCACAGTGGCTCCATTGGTGCTGGGCTCCAGTCCCACAGCTGTGGCGTGTCTTTGTTGAGTCTAGGTGGGTACCGGGGTGGTGCGTGCCAAGTCTGGGGCAGATCCATGTTGGGTCCAGTGGGGAGTCGTGCCTCTGCCTGCTGTAGTCCTGAGTCTCCGCACAGGACTTAATAGGCAGCTGCTCTTCTGTGGAGGATGAGCAGATTAGAGGGAACTTAGCTGGATAGTTAGGTAGAGAGTGAGTGGAAAGGGGCAGTGGATGGGTGGAGTTTTAGCTCTGCCTTTCCTTTCCAATGCACTGGAAAGCACAGCTAAGATGGCAGAAATGGAGAGAAGACTCACCTATTGGTTAGGGCACTAGGATCTACAGGCAGTTCCCTTCTCTGTTGCCAGCTTCTTGTGTGACCTTGGGCAAGTCACTTAGACTTTCTGCATCTTGTCCCCCATTTGTAAAATGGAGATATTAGAGCTTCTCATAAGACTATTAGGAGGATAAATACATCTAAGATTTTGAGACATTCATATATTAAAGTAATGGAAGTAACAAAAAAAGTAAGGTAGGAGGGAATTAAGGCAGTGATTCATAATTCCCTCTTTGTCTGTCTTGGGATGGTGAAGTCTTTTTAAAGTCAGTCTATGTCTCAATTTGGAGCTTCTGGGATTCTTTTACTCAAAAGCAGACTGTCTATGCTGGTTTTTTTTTTTTTTTTTGCTTTACAATAATTGTGGCATATGTCAAAACAAACACAATCTGTGTTTCAACATTTACTAACAGATGCCACCTAGGTATCATCTATTGTACTTTGGGGTTTTCCTACATGGTGCCATGGGACTGCACCAGTGGGGGTTTAAATTCTAATGTGCATCTGTGTGTCATTCACTAACTGGACCCTGATGGCGTGCAATAAACATTCCCTAGTGGACGTTAGCATAGCCTTTTTCAAACAGTGCTGCAACTGCTTCTGATGTGACCTTTTGTTCCAGTAAATGTTCACTGTGTGCCACTTCAAAAATCTCTCATGCTTTCCCAACACGCTGTACAACGTACAGAAGATAAGTTATTCAGCTTCCCAGCCAGATCTTCCTTTTTCTGTTTAGCACGTCCCCCCTTGCTGCTCTTCAGAAGACATACAGTCTCTTCTCATCCTTTTGCTCCTTACCTATGTTGTAAAATACTGTATTCTTTGTCTTTATTTCATTTGAAAGCTTCCTTTCATTCTCCGATTTAGCCATTTTGCTCATTTTCACACATAGCTTTAGTTTAATTTTATAAATATTCAGCTCTGGGTTTACATCTTGTATGCACTTTTCTTATCTTTGATCACTCCCTGTATTTTCTTATTCATCTTCACTATTTCCCTCTTCACCTCCCGCCACCTATTTATGTATTAATGGAATTCATGTAATTAGAAACACTGCAATCCCCCTTTGAAAATTTTCCAATTCCTTAGCCTGGTGCTTTCCATTTCCATTGTCATTTTAATTGCTTAGAGTATTTTCTTTAGTAAATGAACACATTGATCTGCAAAGGTTTGAGTAGAAATGGGCTCTAACCACTGGTTCTTTGGGGAAATATTCAAAATTCCCCAGCATTCTCAGGTATGTGCATTAGTTCATCCTATTATGGAGATAGCTCTAAAGTTTAAATTCAAATCTTCCAAACGTTCATTAGTGTTCAGATCTGAGACTTTGACTCAGATTCCTCTGTGGTGCTTGAATCCCCCCCATACACTTAGGCCTAGTCTATTCTAGACCAAACAGGTTGGCTTAAGATACGCCATCCAGCAACACAAAATGGCTGTCTATACAGGCAAGTTTTTCCGCAAAAGCAGCTGCTTTTGTGGAAAAACTTCCCAGCTATCTACACTGGCCACTTGAATTTCCGCAAAAACACTGACTTCCTACTGTCTGAAATCAGTGCTTCTTTCGGAAATACTATGCTGCTCCTGTTGGGCAAAAGTCCCTTTTGCGCAAAGCTTTTGTGCAAAAGGGCCAGTATAGACAGCTCAGATTTGTTTTGCTCAAAAAAGCCCCAATGGTGAAAATGGCAATCGGAGCTTTCTTGCGCAAATCCGCATCTAGATTGGCATGGATGCTTTTTCGCAAAAAGTACTTTTGCGGAAAAGCGTCCATGCCAATCTAGATGCTCTTTTCTGCAAGTGCTTTTAATGGAAAACTTTTCTGTTAAAAGCATTTGTGGAAAATCATGCCAGTCTAGATGTAGCCGATGTGTATCTGGCTTTGGCTTACCTTATGCCGAGCTGCCATGGGAGGCCAATGGGAGCACATGCTCCTTGCAGCTTCCCTTACTTCTTGCAGAATGAGGAATACTGGATGCTGGTGGGGGTTTCCCTCAGCATTCAATATACAGGTCTACATTAGACATGCTACATCAAACACTGGAAGATCGACCTATAGCGGGTCATTCTTATCTCTATTATAAACAAGCCCTTTGAAAGAATTAGAATGGTGTAAACCATGGGTAAATGAGAAGAGAATCAGGTCCAAAATCTTTGATCTTCCATTTCCCGAATATAAGTTATTGACATTTTATTGGCTGAATTGTTGGCTTTAGTTTTCATTTCTGGACATCATTCTCACTATTGGGATACAACACTTAGGCTGTGTCTACACTGCACCCCTTTTCCGGAAAAGGGATGGAGATTAGACACTTCGGAATTGCAAATCCACGGGGGATTTAAATATCCCCCACGGCATTTGCATTTACATGGCTGCTGCTTTTTTCCGGCTTGGGGATAAGCCGGAGAAAAGCACCAGTCTAGATGCGATTCTCCAGAAAATAAGCCCTTTTCCGGAGGATTTCTTATTTATTGAAAGGAGGAATAAGAAATCCTCCGGAAAAGGAGGCACTGGGGAGGAATAACTTAGAATGGCCAATGTGTGGGGCTATTTTGAAATCACAGCAGTGGAACATTTACAACGTGCCTTATTTTGAAATAGCTATTTCAGAATAGGCATTATTCCTCGTAGAAGGAAGTTTACAGATTTTGGAATAAGCCATCCATATTTCAAAATTATTTCAAAATAATGGAATGGCTGTGTAGACTCTCCATGGTTATTTTGAAATAACGCTGGTTATCTCGACATAATGGTGCAGTGTGGATGCACCCTATTAGATATTGTTCCCTCTGTGAAAAGACCCCTTCCTCAATGAAGAGTCCCTCTGACATAGTAATTTGTTATTTGAGGCCTCTACGTAGAACACCTATCGCAAAGGTGGAGCTTTTTCTTTCTGCTTCCACGTGATACAACAAACCTATTTAATTTATTCTCAACTTTCACACACAGGTCCCTTCCAGTAGAGGATTGTCACAACAAAGTTCATTGCAGGATAAGGACCTTATATACAATTTCACCCTTAAAACAGGATACTAGAAATTATTCCTTTTGTTGCCATAAGCATGGTTAAAACTCCATGTAAGTCTTGCTTTTCAGAATGATGTTGGTTTTGTTGTATGCCATTAGTTGTTTTATGCAATACATGCAACTCTTCCTAGCAGCTTAGCACTCTGAGGCAATAATAATAAATGCCTTGGAAACTGTAGTGGAATCTCAAGTCAAACTCACTTCTGCTTTTGTATCATGTTACTGCATAAGTGAGCTGCATCTGATAGCTTTCTTTATACATGTTATTTCCTTTGAAATGCATAATAGTGAGCTGGCCACAATGAGCAGTGGGGGCTATAAATATGGCCAAGATTTTAAAAAAATGTGGTGATAGTTGTCTCAGATTTGGGATTCCCCAGCATTACCTGATTTTCTGTCAGTGCTGAATATCAGCCTTGTGAAAATAGAGCAATTTAAAAGATTTCTCAAGTTGAGTGCCCAAAAACAGCATCAGTCAAAATTACTAGCTACTTTTGGGAATCTTGGAATACCTTTTTTTAACCATCAATGAACATGTGCCCTGATAAACCTCAGATATGGGTAAGATTCTATCTCAATTCAAATTGCTGATCTCCACTGGGTCTTATGTCTGGGGCACTGGTCTTTTGATTCAAGAAGGAAAAAGGGGAGATTTAACTGTTTTGTCATAATTCATCTACAGACAAAAACAGCAATATGCCGTGTTCCAAAATAGACGTTTATAGATAAGCTTTTGAATTCAGATTTGGTAGGTAACCAAATAATGAGGCAAGTATCCACAAATAATTTATTTGACAGCAATTAATCAAAAATATTTGGCAAATACTATAGAGGCAATTATCTGTATGGATGGTTGAATAACTGGAAAAAATGAAAGTAATTTAGTCAAATAATAATGCTAAAATTATTCAGATAATTTGTGTTACATTAATGCAGATAGTCTTTAGTATTTAGACACCCAACTGAAAATTTAGAGATAATACTATTTAGCATTTCTAGACCACAATTCATTGCAAAAAGTGCCAACATTTTTATAAGCTTAGGCCAAATTCTAAAGATGTAATTTAGTCGTAGCATGATAGGGTGTACAAACACTGCACTTGAAAGGAAACAATTAAAATGCTACTTTGGCCTCAGGTAGCCATTCATGGGCTAGACCAAGAGGCTCTTGAAATGTGAACAGAGCAGTTCAGGAACAGGCAACTAGAGGAGATGAATAGTCCATCATTTTTAGCTCCTGTAGAGGGGTACGCTAGGATGCAGTCCTAGGAAGCAGGAGTTCAGCACCTTTTGGGTATGGACCATTGCTACTTCATATCTTGGAACCCAGTGAAAGAGGTGGGCCAGGATTCTCCTACCAATTGCTGGACAGGGCAGAAGGCAGAAATCTTATCCTTGCTCTAGGCAAATCTAATGAAGAAAAGATGTTGGAGTAGGGAAGGTCAAGAGTCTGAGATCTTAACCCCGGGGGTGGTCTGGGAGATTTTCCCCAACTATTAGCCATTCTTATACAGCACCAAAAAGGCAAACACAACAGCTGTGTCTAGACTGGCCAGTTTTTCCAGAAAATCAGCCGCTTTTCCGGAAAAACTTGCCAGCTGTCTATACTGGCCGCTTGAATTTCTGCAAAAGCACTGACTTCCTACTGTAAGAAATCAGTGCTTTTTGCAGAAATACTATGCTACTCCTATTCAGGCAAAAGTCTGAGATTTGTTTTGCGCAAAAAAGCCCCAATCGCAAAAATGGCGATCAGTGCTTTTTTGCGCAAAAGCGTGTCTAGATTGGCACGGACGCTTTTCCACAGAAAGTGCTTTTGTGGAAAAGCATCCGTGCCAATCTAGACGCTCTTTTCTGAAAATGCTTTTAACGGAAAACTTTTCTGTTAAAAGCATTTCCGGAAAATCATGCCAGTCTAGACGTAGCCTAAGTATGTGACTTGGCTGGACAGCTGAATTGTGAGTAGAGCCCCGCACAGATACAAAATTGATATCTGCATCTGCAAAAATGATCTGTGGATATCTGTGGGTTTGCAGGGCTCTAGTAATGAAAAGGAACAGATTTTTGTAGAGTTGGAGCAGTTGTTGACAGAGACCACCAGGGAAAGAAGTGGAGAAGAATCTACTAAGCCCATGTCAAGCTACAAAGTGTTACCTGCGGGGACAAACCCTTAGCAATCAATTTAAATTAATTTAATTGAGTTAAAGATTGAATAAGACTAGAAATTAGCTTTATGTGCAAATGAGAACCATGCAACCTTTGCAGAAGGTATTGATCACACAAATGGCACATAGCATATTGTGTGTGGGGGAAGGGGGAACTTTGTAAGGAATAGGAAAAGAAAAGAAAATGGACACGGAGTGGTAATTTTGACTAAGATTCCTGTAGCAATTGTATTTTTAATGACCAAAGTGGTCAAGATCTTCGTTTTTAAAGTTTCCTCTGCAAACTGAATTTATTTTGAAGAGATCATAATTATTTTTGCTCTATGCCAAATCTGAACATCCACAGGTTTAGAATAATGATGGGATGGGGAGAAATTTCTCAAAGTCCACAGCCCCATGTGGCGAGATGGTTCTCCGTCACCCCCTTGCCTCCAGCTGGCAGTCCTCCCCAGCGGGTTGCACTCACAGGTCCCCGTGGCCAGAATGTCCTTACTCGGGCTTGGCCCGCTCTGGTCCCCGGGCGCGGTGGGCGCGGTTCCCTGCTCCCTGCAAGTGTTTCCCGGCCCTTGGGCCTGGTCCTCCCGCTCCAGGCTGAGTCCCGAGTGGTCTGCCACTCTGCCCGGAGCCCTCCAGCTGCTGCTCTGGTGGGGCTGCCTGCGGAGCGGGGAGAACACCGCCTGTGCCCGCTCCTCTCCACCCTTGCCCCCACCCTTTTGACCCGGCGGGCTGGGGCCGCCCTCCCCCGTGGCATTCCTGCCCCCCCAGGTCCCTCAGAGTCCTAATGCCCGCCCCGGGAGGTGTGCTTGCTGCCACGGTTCTGCCCCCAGCCAGGCGCCCCGCTCCCCCGGATTCCTCGGGTTGCTTGGCGGCGCACATGCCGAGTGCTCCGGCTGCCACACGGCTGGCTCCCACGGGGCGCTCAGCTGCTTCCCTGCAGTGCACCTCCGTCGGGCCGCGCTACAAGTGCGGGGAACGCCTTCCCCGTCACACCCCAGCATAAAATCACAGTGCAAGTTGAAACTCTCTACTTGGGCAACATCTGTGGTCCAGCATGATTTTAGTCAGCCAGATTCCCATTTATCATGAGCATGGACAAGTTTCCCACTGTCCATAAAGTTTCTTTACAGCCATCAGTCCTGGATCTGAGTGTTCTGGGCTGTTAGTTGGCTCTATTTTTTCCCTAAATATATATTAAGAACCCAGTAAGCAGTGGAAGTGCTGGTAATGCTGCTAGACCAGTGGTCTCCAACCTTTTTACACCCAAGATCACTTTTTAAGTCTCAGAACAGGCGAAGATCTACTGTCCCGCCCCTTCCTTGAAGCCCCACCTACATTACATGAGGAAATCTAATGTAAATGTACTGCGCAGGTGCGCAGTCCAGAGAGGGCTCAAGAGCTACTCTTAAAGCCCCTGAGATCTACCGGTAGATCGCGATCTACTGGTTGGTGACCACGGTGCTAGACAATATTGACCACTCTGGTCCAGCAAATTTATTTAATTTTTAATGTTATTCTGCAAGTTATTTTTTCTTCTCTTTCTTCTCGCACATTGGCATGAGACATCGAGTGCTGATAGGTGCTAAATTAAGGTAGCAGATATACAATTTTGGTTCCTATGTATAGATAACCTCATAGAATTAGTAGGTACTCATATCTGTGAAAATTATTATAAAAACTGAAATGCTCTCCTTTTCATTCCAGCTACTGACACACAGAGATGTATGCTACATTGCATGAGAGAGGCTGCTGTGCTGAATAAAGTAACTTCGGGATGGAAGACTAGAGAAATGATCTGGAAGTTAGCATAGTTTTCCATGTAACTGTTAGCTGCTTCAGTCATTCGTACAGTCCCTGAGTACTGAAAAAAGAAACCACACACCATATCTTGGGCTTGTCAATACTAGAGGCAATAGCTGATGCTGCATGCCATATAGTTGCCAGACTGTGCAAAAATAGCAATTCAAATAATTGATTCGTTGTGCGGTTGAACTGCTTTTTCCACACGTACTTGCTTAAAGAATGGGACTCCATGGAGTCATTTTTTTCAAGGGACTTTTTTTTCTGCATAGAATCTTTGAAAATTACTGGGACTGTATATCAAGCAAAGAAAACTGCAGCACTTTTTTCCCACTAAAGACAGTATTTAGGTTAAAGATATCTATTGATTTCCCCCCCCTTGTTTCAACTTCCTTTTAAAACGAACTGTCAGTCTCTGGGATGGGTAGCCTACCTTCAGAACTCTCTTGTGAAATAAATAGCAATGCAGCAAACCTCAATCAAAAGCACAGTTCCCCAGTTCCTTTCAATGACAGTTGAAATAATCTGTAATACACAGCATTTGACATGTGACTTGAGAAAATTTGCAAAAATTTTTTTGCAGTAAGGAAACTTGTCTTTCATAGAAACCTGCCCAAATCTGTAAAACTACTAAGCTCACAAAAAAAGCAATTGGATAATAAATTAATATTGGTGGAGTTTGCAAATGTGCAGTATAACCCACATGACTCCTAAGGACTGGGGTTTGCTCAATTAAAATTTTAAATCAAGGATCATGTACCATTGCAAACAGTCCGGGTCCTAATTTAATGGAGGACCTATTGTTTTGTCTTGAAAAAAATTAGCATTTTGACACAAAAACAAGAGAAATGTGCTTTTAGTATATCTGGTGTTATTCAAGGGAATTACTTTGGACTTATGATGGGGTAAAGTAAAGCAGAATTTGGCTCTCAAGTGCTATAACCCTCCCAAGAAAAAAAAGTCACAAAGCTGGAACATTGCCTTGGCTTTTCAACATAAGAAACTGTGATATATAACAAGCGATGAGTTTGGCTTTGTATTGACCTAGCAGAATATATGTTAATCTTGTAAGCTGCCTGGTTTTTTACATAGATGCCTTGGGAAACTATCCTTTTTTATAATTGTTAAAATACAAAATAAAAGCATTAGACATTTGGAAACAGGAAAAAAAATCTAAAACTCCCCAGCTGCCTAACCTGCAGCAACTATTCAGAATGTCACTGGTAATATTGTTAAGGACTGTAAGATATCATTCCCGGAATGAAATGTTGAACACCTTGCATCCCCCAAGATGAACCCGCACAACATGCCAGCTGTTCACTAGCTGTAGGACATGTTTGGGAGATGTATCTGTTAGAAGAAATAAGGATAATGAAAGGTTTTCCTACAGTGATATTAATAAACCAAGATAGCTAAGGCAGTGTTCAACTGAACATTTAAGTTACTGCTTGTTATAATTAGCTTCAGTGGTGGTAGATTTAGTCATTTTTCGTAAAGAAAACAGAAAAAGTTAATTTAAAGAGAGCAACAGTATGATGCATACAGTTAATACAGGGTCCAGTCCTGCTCTCATTGGCTACATTTGAATCAAAATGAACCTCATAGTTGGTGCAGTGCAGTACTTGGGAAGAAAAAGCCACCTATGTTTTAAAATAAGGGGGAGGGCGAATGCTCTAGAGTATATTGGTGAATCATGGAGAGACTTCGGAGTGGGACCATAGCAGTACAATGTATTAAAGATAAGGACCAGGTTAGGCTGAAACAAAAATGGACCCAAAGCTTTGTTCAAACTCCATTTTAAATCAAATGAGGCTAGGTGCCATCTTCCATTGGCATTCAATGGGATTTAAGTGCACTTTGAGTTGCCTACAAAGTCTTTTCAGAATAAAAGATTTATTAAGTAAAACAACAACAACAACATTGTTTTATTTGAGGGCATTTCTGCACCTCCAGAGGATGGAAAGAACTATGCTAAAATAGGAGTGTTCCAAGACAAGCTATTACTATGGTATTTCTGGATTGACCAGAAATAGGACAAACCAAAAATCTCACAGAAATCTCGTTATTTTCAAGATTTTCACTGAAATTTGGCAGACTCAAGAGATATGAGTAATTCAGATCAGGTTCAACCCTCACATGCTTCTCTGGACTGAACAACTGAACCTTTTCATGTTTGGCCATCACCTATCTGTATGCCCTGCTCCTCATTGTCTTAGGAGGTGTACAGAAGGATGGATTTCCAAAAGCAATATATTGCTTGCAATTAATGAATTGAATTGACTTTGTAGTCACCATTAACTTCACATGGTTCCAAAGCAGTATGACAACTTGAACTGGGTAGGACCAGATTCTGCAACCATTCTATACTGCAGCTTTTGTGTTCTATAAACGAATAGAGAATATATTGGCCCTTGTGTGGGATACAGTGATTGGGAGGGTAAAAGGAGATTTCTCCTACCTCTACATACAATTGCCAGTGTCCCTATCCACTTGTGGCAAACTGGTCCAAAGAAAGTGGAAAGGTGGTTGATCCTCCTTATGCTGTACCAGCTGATAGAGATGACCAGTCACAGAAGGGAAAAGTGCTTAAGTGTTTCCCATCAGGAATATTCGCTGGCACCCTAAAGTACTCTGAGCAGTAATATGCCTCCCTATGGGATTTATTTGGAGATGCCACTAGAGTGGTGTCATTCTATATTGTACCACCGCAGATCCATGCCTCATCAGCACAGTATGGTCCTGTGTGTTAACATATGTGTTAAAAATGAAGTTGAAACTCCATATGTGAGAACATGCCACTCCTATGCAAATTAATGTATTTTATTATTTTGCTTTCTCTTTTTAGAATTGAGTAATGATTCTCTTTCCTTCCTTGAGTATCAGAGGGGTAGCCGTGTTAGTCTGAATCTGCAAAAGCGACGAGGAGTCCTGTGGCACCTTATAGACTAACTGAAGTGTAGGAGCATAAGCTTTCGTGGGCAAAGACCCACTTCGTCAGATGCATGTGACATGCATCTGACGAAATGGGTCTTTGCCCACGAAAGCTTATGCTCCTACACTTCAGTTAGTCTATAAGGTACCACAGGACTCCTCGTCGCTTTTCCTTCCTTGAGTTTTCCTTCAGCACTATTGGATGACTTTTCTGCTGAGTGTGAGAGCATCCATTCCTATAATAATCCAGTGGGCCTGTTTACCTCAGTCACTTGGATGCTACCATTGACTTAAATGAGTCTTTTCCCTTGAATAAAGTTAGTGAAGTTAGGCAATATGCTTGTCTTCTTTCCCAAATCCTTGCAATGTTTAGATATGGTCTAAGAAATGTCTAGTTGCTATGTCCAAAAGGCATCTGGGAGAGTTAAGTTCTAGAAATTTGTTTTCTCTCCCTTGCCTGTTGGAAAATGACATTCTCAAGGTAAAAACTGTATAATAATAATTTCTTCTTACCTGTTAGGAATAAAATCTTAGCACATCAAAATTAGAAATGATCCTATAAATCTATTTTACTTTTTAACATTAACACTGTCCATTTATCCTTTACATCACACTCAGACTAGATTAGTAGATTTCACTTTTTATGACAGTGTCTTGTCAATTTCTCTGTCCCTTTTCCATACAACAGTTCAGTGCCATGGTGTTAGTATATTGCAAAACTTAATTTTGGCTGATTTGAATTGTCTCTGTCTGTTTTCACAAATGGGAATTCAGTATGCATGTCTATGAGGGCATACAGCAAATTAGATTCACTTTTCTATTTGTGGTAATACTCTGAATTGTGACTGTGAGGTGTTTAAATTATATAAGCCTTTCTGAATAGCAGTATCCTGTGCTAATATTAACATTTGTAGCCTAATACTAGACCAAGTCTTCTAGTATTTAATCAATATGTGTAGCTCTAAAGTACTGTTTTAGACCACTCCAGCAGGAAGAAAATTACAGACAAGCCAGAGGAGGCTTGCACAACCCTGGTCAATGAGTGCGGGGAGCAATCAGAAAGTCAGAGCCAGACTATGCCCTATAAAAGGCCGCAAGGGCTGAGAGGAACTCAATCTTTCTCCAGCTGTGGAGCAGGAGGGACCTGGCTACCTGGGAAGCCACAGAGGGTATCTGAGACAGAGAAAAACAGTCAAAACTGGGGACCTCTGGCCTGACCCAACTTTCAGGCTGCAGGCCTGATACAGGAGCCTAAGGAGTACTAGGGCTGCAGGGAGGCAGCCAGAATGGGAGAAAGCAGCAGGTCCACAACCCCTTGCCAATGATGAGTGGCCATTTCAGATTGCAGTGTGCCCCTAAGGCAGAGACTAGCTGATGACTGAGGCAAGGTAGGTACTGGGGTGTTCAGGTTCCCTGTGAGAGGAGGACCCCAGATTGCGGGGACACTGCTCCAGGGTAGTACCATGAGGAAAGGGCACCTGTGGGCCAAAAGCACAGAAGGCAAGTAACACCGGTTAGCAGGGGGTACACCAGGGCTGAGTCAGCTGACGGTTAGGGCAGTATGTGTGTGTGTGTGTGTATGTGTGTGTGTTTTCGAGAAAAGGTTTAACGTCCGTGTCTTTACTGCTAGGACCGGGGTCCCGTCACAGAGGGTGGCCAGCAGGCCAACAGATGCCCCTTTATAGGAAGAGCTTCTTACACCTTAGATTTTAGCTGCTAGAATGCAAGATTCCTTCACAGCAGGCAGCCTGGGAAAGACTGAGAGGTGCCCCAACGGATCTGCCACCTGGGAGTGACACAAATCCAAACGCCCAAGCTCTTCCTATGCCTGTCCTTTTTGACCGGCTGAAGTTCTTTTAAATTGTGCTTGGTTCTGTTACAGCAACTGAAGGAGTCAGGTTAAAGCTTAAACAGTTACGGGTTTATTAAAGAAGCTTATAAATCATATGGTTACAATGGCTATTGCTCTATTTCTTAAATGCTAGCAAATATATAGAGAGAGATCTTAAAAATGGTTACAGGAAAAAGGTAAAGATAGAAAATAGAAATAATGGTACCAAGTGACAGCTTAACCTTTAAAGAGCTCTAAGTCTATGTGTACACTTAAGACAAAGGACACATACAGGTACAATTTTTACCCCTTTCTGTGCCTCTCAACTCCAGCGTGTCAGGCCAGGGCCGGTTTCTCAATTCCTAGGGAAGATGAATACGAGGTGGGCGTCCCCTTGGAACCTTGGGAGATCAAACACCTAACCCAACCAGCAGATAGATGGTAGATTGACACTCAGAGTAAATGTACTGCTGGACCCATCTTTATACCCTTGGGGGCCCGTATCCTCTTTCTTATCTAAGAGGCCAAATTGTACTGGTCCGTTTTGTGGTGCCAGTTCTTACAAGCAAGTTTCAAGTTAATTTACACTTGCAAGAGAGGAAGATAGCTAAATTAGGAGTGCCGGATATTCTTTTACTGGGCGAGAGATTCCTCCCCCTGCGGACGGCTGTGTGTTCATATCAATATGGGTTTGAGTCATTCCACGAGGAGTAACGGTAGTTCGAACTAGGAAGCCTAGTTCGAACTACCTAGTTCGAGCCCCGTGTAGCCGCGCGGCACAGGGTTCGAACAAGCGGGGTTTTAAAAATGGCGGAGCCCTGCTTATGCAAATGAAGCCTGGGAAATTCAAATCCCGGGCTTCATTTGCAAGTGCGGTATGCCTACATTACCCCGCTAGTTCGAACTAGCGGGGTAGTGTAGACATACCCAGAGAGAACACTGGGAATGTAATGTGAGGTTTCCATGGCCATGTTCTTTGCTTATTTTTTGCCTCTTAAGGAAAGTATTAGGGGCAGCTACCTACTGGAGATGCCTTAACAGCCCAAATCCATTCTTTCCCTGAGCCACGAGCCCAAAGGCCTTTGGGTATAGTAACATAATTGCACAAATTAGCCAATAAGGCGACATGGCATAATATATTACAGGTAATTCCAAAGAGAAAATAACATGGCAAAAACTTCCACAACCCTTTTAATGTATAATTCCATTACTAAATCATCAAGGCAATGCAACATAGAACCATGAGCTTCTAAAAGCAAAATAGGGAAATGTGCCCATAAAACATTTAAAAAAGAATCCTTTTTAACTTATATATCTGACAAGAAGTAAAGTAGGAGAGATGATTTATTTGGGTCTGACTTGTCATCGGTTCCATCAATTAGAGGTAGCCAAGAAAAGTAAACCATGGAGATTATTCTGGCAGTCACTGCCTGGCAGTCAGACTATACTTATGCAATCAGTATTTTCTTATTCATACATGCTGCATTATTAGGTCCAGTGGTTCAACTCCAGCTCTGAAATTGTTTTGATCTGGTGATGAATGAGTTTACGGTAAAACACAAAATGAGAACACTCCACTTCCATAAATCTGAAGATTTAGTTTCCATTGTATTTTCAAAATGTTATATTATGTAGGCTGAACATAATGCATCATAAATATGTACCAGCTCCCTCTCTGTGTGTAAATTATTCTAAGCACTTAAAATGTTGTAATACTAAATATATAGGGGAAAGGTCCCAAAAGATCAATGATTCATTGCAATGAAAAATATAAAGGGGTTAGAAAATGCACATGCACTTATGCTAAGTATCATAAACATAAAGATAAGATTAAATGTGTTTTGTGCAACTCACTTTTTAACCCTGGGCTACGTCTACATTGGCAAGATTTTGCGCAAATACTCTTTAATGCAAAAGTTTTTGCGTTAGAGTATTTGCACAAGAGAGCGTCTACACTGGCATATGCCTTTGCACAAGAGATATGCTTTTGTGCAAGAGCATCCGTGCCAGTGTAGATTCTCTCTTGCGCAAGAAAGCTCCGATGGCCATTTTAGCCATCTGGCTTTCTTGCACAAGAAATTCATGTTGCCTGTCTACACTGGCCTCTTGCACAAGAACAGTTGCACAAGAGGGCTTATTCCTGAGCGGGAGCATCATAGTTCTTGCACAAGAAGCACTGATATCACACATTAGAACATTAGTGTTCTTGCACAAGAACCCCCGGCAGTGTAGACAGGCAGCATGTTTTAGTGCAAAAGTGGCCACTTCGGCGCAAGATCGCGCCAATGTAGACACAGCCATAGAATGGTGTGAATGATTCCCTAACTTTGAGAAAATATCTTGCTTGCTTGCTTGCTTGGAGGACTACATGAAAATGTTCTAATCCTGCTCTCAAATCTGCCCAGCCCGTATTTTCAAAAGTGACCAGTGATTTTGAAAGCCTCTCTTTTTAGATGCCCAACTGGAGACATATTAGAAAGGTTTGATTTGCACAGGATGGGTACTCAACATTTTCTGAAGTTCAGATCATCTAAGGTTTCTCTAGTTGGAGCTCTAACTAACTAGCTATTTTTAAAAATCATGACCTGATTATCTTTCTTAAAAGTTTTAAAGAAGCTGAAATGTAAAAATATAAACATTGATCATTGTTTGCAGCATAATCACAACCACAAAAGTAATAATGCTGTGGGCGAAATACTCTGTTACCGGGCTTGCTAATGGAGGAGAAAGGGAGCAGTAGCCCCAGGGCCTGGCTATTCCAAAGGGCATGGGACTACTGTGGGAGCAGTGTTTACAGAGCCCCAGGCCCTTTAAATTGCTGCTGTAGTGTTGTGTAGTGTGCTCTAGGCAACACTGAGAGCTAGGAGAGGGGGCATACCATGGTCTCAGAGGCCCCTGAGGAGGTCCCTGTGGGATGGTGGCCCTAAGCCCCACCCCTTCTTCCCAAAGCCCCACCCCTTCCAGGACTGCAAACCTTGCCTAGGGCCCTGGCAAGTCTGTTCACTCCCCGATCTGTTGCACTAGTTAAAGTGAACGTGCTGCTCTTGTGATGGAAGGGCCTGGATCAAAAATAAATCCAGATTTGGCACTATTTGCCTGGTCCTGCAGTTACAACTATGAGACTGAATTACAGAGTGCACTCCTGCGCTATGCTGTAACTTTCTGCTGCTGCAAACTATAAATACCTAAGTCTCAGAGGGGTAGCCGTGTTTGTCTGTAACTTTAAAAACAGCGAGTAGTCCTATGGCACCTTAGAGACTAACAAAAAGCTCATGATACTATATATATTTTTGTTAGTCTCTAGGGTGTCACAGGACTACTCATTTTTAGAAGTACCTATGTGTTAACATCCTCCTCCTTCAAACAACATTAATTTATCATGAATTGGGAACCTATTAGGTTTGTACCAGCACCTTTCACACTGAGTTATAGAACTGCACAGTAGCGAGTGCTGCAGTTTGCATTTGTGTCATCTGACCCTCATGCTCATGTAGAAAAGTCCTTTCTAAACGGAGGAATGGATTTAAATCAGGCTGTAGTGCTGCAATTAGGAGTTCCAGGGGTGCAACCACACCCCTGGCTTGACATAGTAATAACAAACACCAAACACACACACCAATGCATGGTGTCCACGATCATCAGCACCCCCTCCATAATAATAGTTTTAGCACTCCTGAAATCAGATACAAGTACAAGTGCAAGAGACCCTTAGCCTTGCTCATGAATGCCCTGAAGGAAATACCTGTACTCTCATGAGGCTATGTCTACACTATGTTTTTATTCTGAGATACCAGTGGTATCCCAGAAAAAACCTCTACCTCGTCCAGGCAACGCATCTGCTCTTCTGACATTTTTTGTGGACACTCTTTCAGAAAAGCTCTGAAAGAGGAGGTTTTTCCAAAATTTGGACCACTGTAGACAGGACAAACTTTGGAAAAGCCCCTTCCAAAAAAAACTATCCGAAAATGCGAAGCGCAATTTGCATACCTTTTTCTGATAAAAAGCGACAGTATATACATAGCCTAAGACTATGCTCAGATGATTTGTCTGCTGAGACCGTTTTAAAGTCTGCCTTTTCTGCAAGGCTTCCTCTAACTGCATTCTGAGGCTACGGCTACACTGTAGCCTTCTTCCGGAAAAGCTTATGCAAATGAAGCAGGCATGGAATATCGCTGTGCTTCATTTGCATAATTAATTAGCAGCCACTTTTGCGCAAGAGGCTTTTGAGCAAAAAGGAGCTGTGTAGACGGCTCCTTTTTGTGCAAAAAGCCCCTCTTGTGCAAGAGCCATTCTTCCTCAATTTTTCAGGAAGAACGGCTGTTGCACAAGAGCGGTTTTTTTTGTGCAAAAAGGAGCCATCTACACAGCTCCTTTTTACGCAAAGGCCTCTTGCGCAAAAGTGGCTGCTAATTAATTATTAAGAGGAAGCACAACGATATTCCATGCCTTGTTTCATTTGCATACGCTTTTCTGGAAGAAGGCTACAGTGCAACCATAGTCTCAGATAATTACAGGGTGACTTGCAGAGAGGGCACACTATAAAATAGTAATGCCAAATAAACAGTTTTACCACTGTTCTAAGGGAATTGTTCCACTGTATCTGAGAGGAGAATTTAACTGAGTATTTCTAGAAATCAAGTCATGATCATGTTAAAAACAAATTCACTCCCACTAATCCCTATCAATTCTCATTGTGCATGGGAAGAAGGGGGAGAGGAATGGGGAGAAATACCAGAGGAGAATACCTGATTCTCTCCTTTAGCTGGTGGCTGTGCTCAACTGTTGTCTGACATATGGAAAAGATGATAGAGGATATTATATAATCTCTGCACCTTGTTCCCTTATATACACTGGTGTAAATCAGGGGAAAATCTAGTCAAGGTGCAGAGATTATAAAATATGCTCTATCATCTTTTCTGTACGTCAGACAACAGTTGAGCACAGCCACCAGCTAATACTCACATAAAGGTTCATGTTGATGTGATAATAGACACTTCCTGCAGCAAATATCCAAGTAACAAAACATTTCAAACTTCCGTAGAAAATCTCCAAATATGTCTGGACTTATGAATACAGAATAACTGTCTTGTGTCAGTAAATATGGAGTGAAGATGTCTTAAAAGTTACTGTTAGCTCAAGATCTTTTGAAGGGTTTTTTTACGCTGCCTACAAAGCATATGTGTTTGAGAATGGAACAGTACTGAGGGCAGCTGCCCTGTGTGTAGCTGAAATGCAAACACAAAAACTGTCCTAATTTCACAATGGAAAGAGAAAATAGATTTTTTTTCCATGAAACATTCCTTAGAACAATGTACAAAGGTGAATGTATCTTTCCTTTTTACTTTTTTAAATACCTCCTGAAAAGGAACAATAGTGACTTCAAGATGAATTATGTATAGTCTTCTGTTTTTCAGTATAGTAAAGTCACGTCTTTTCATTATTTTAGTCTATATCAGGACTCCTGAATTGATAGTTAGCACTACCAAAAGAGCAGTGACAAGGACAAAATGTGAATGATTTGTAGTCTCTCTTCAGCTAGGCTAAGTAGTTAAGGTTCCCCCCTGAACCAGGCAAATAGATTCTGCAAAAATCTTATTGTAAACCTTCAGAACCATGTTGAGTGCAAAGTTGCCCATGTCTCTGATTCCATTCAGATCAGAATCAACAAGTGGTTGAAGGGAAATTTTTTTTTACAAATTGTTCAGAAATCCAATGAACAATTTCATTCAAGTTTTGGGTCTGAAAATGAGCAGAACAGGCCAGGAGAGTGTGCCCATATTGCTTGCGCGCTGAAGAAAGGTTCTCTGTACTGTAAGTTCAATGAAGGAGCCAGATTTAATGGTGGGCTAGAAGTTGCCAGAGTATTGATAGATCTGTGGCGCTAACATTTCTAGAGGTACACACGTTCTATGTCCATTACTAAAGCTGTGGTTTGGGTAGGATTGAATGGAAAACTTTCTACACTCACATACAGCTAGTCAATGAACACTTGACTCACCTAAAGCCCAATTTTCCTGACTTTATTCAGGTAAGGTAAATTTAATCAGTGGTGAATAATCAGCAGTGCTCCCATGCTTCGGGCAAATAAGGGAGAGAGGGCCAGAAATGTAAGAATTTCTGCACCTCAGCAGTGCTTCACCTGCACTCTCCTATTAAATGATAGGATGTATGTTGATGATATCTTGACATATCCCTAGAGGGCAAGACAGCATATGTATTTCCATTCAGCAGAAGGTGTACTGGTGGAACAGTTATACATTTACATTTGCTTTTTCTTCTTACTTTGAGTGCCATTTTATTCTGAAAAGTGACCAGTGAATGGAATTGTGGGATTCCACATTTATTGTTTCTCATTAAATTTCATCTCAAATTTGCTTAGTTTTTAAGTAACATTTTTTATGCCTGGCCTATATTATCATCTAGAAACTTGGAAGTCAAGCGAGGTTGTTCTGGTTCATGCATCCTTACCAGTATTAGATTTCTTCAGGTTGATGCTCCCTTCTATTTCAGCTGTCCATCCCTGTTTCTGTCAGTAAGGGTATGTCTAAACTACATGGTTCCGTCGATGGAGCCATGTAGATTTGTTTGTTCGGCAAAGGGAAATGAAGCCGTGATTTAAATAATCGCAGCTTCATTTAAATTTAAATGGCTGCCGCGCTGAGCTGACAAACAGCTGATCAGCTGTTTGTCGGCTCAGCGCGCTAGTCTGGACGCTCCCGCGCCGACATGAAAGCCCTTTATCAACCTCCCCGGTAAACCTCATCCTACGAGGCATAACGGGGAGGTCGATGAAGGGCTTTCAGGTCGGCATGGGAGCGTCCAGACTAGCGCGCTGAGCCGACAAACAGCTAATCAGCTGTTTTTCGGCTCAGCGCTGCAGCCATGTAAATTTAAATGAAGCCACGATTATTTAAATCGCAGCTTCATTTCCCTTTGCTGATCAGCCTAATCTACATGGCTCCATCGATGGAGCCATGTAGTTTAGACACACCCTAAGAGTGCACATGTATGCCATGGAAGCAGATACATGGATTTTAAAAGTTATTAAAACATCTGTATTTGCTACATATTTCACATGTGTTTAAAGCTGAATACATTGGCATTTTTGATCCCCTCATTACTAATAGCCACCTTACCAAAAGTTACAGCAATATGACTGAGCCAACTGTAAAAATCTTGGTCTTCATTAAAGTCAATGGCAAATCATCCAGTGATTTCAATGATTTGACCCCCAGATTATAAACCAGTTTCCAGTCTGTTTTAGTGATACTGATAAAAGAACTTGAAGGCTTACACATTAAATATGATGTATAACATTTCAAGAATCATATTTTTCTTCTGGTATGTTCTACAGCTGCAGGTGGACACTACAAGTGGTTTCATATCGACAGCTGGAGGGTATCTCTTTGTGACCAAAACCACTACCAACTTTATTTGTTCTAGTTATGAAGTTGGTCCTGACAAACCATAGCTAGTTGAGAGTTTATAATAGGTTAACTGTTAATTAGAGACAAGTGGATTTGCAGAGATCCATTTTTGTTTAAAACAAACAAAAAGGAAGTTTTTCTTCACTTAGCGCGCAACCTGTGGAACTCCTTGCCAGAGGATGTGGTGAAGGCTAGGACTTTAACAGGGTTCAACAAAAGAGCTAGATATATTCATGGAGGTTAGGTCCATAAATGGCTTTTAGCCAAGATGGGTATGAATGATGTCCCTAGCCTCTGTTACTCTGGAAATGGGTGAGAGGAGTGGGATCACGTGAAGATTACCTATCGTGTTCCCTCCCTCTGGGGTATCTGGTATTGGCCACTGTTAGCAGAGAGGATACTGGGCTAGATGGACCTTTGGTCTGACCCAGTATGGCCATTTTTATGTTCTTATGTTTACTTCTATATTTTGGAAATACAAAAATATCTGATTTAAAGTGGTATAAAACTGTATGATTGGTAATTACCAAAAAAACAGTACTATATACCCACATCAGTTTGGGAGATCCCAACATTTGAATTAAAAATATTAATTAAAAACTGGTAGCATATTTTAATGTCACTTTTTAGAGTGGCAGGGGCAGGAGAAGGTAGCCCTTTTTAGCCACAAGCTGTCAAACTCTCAATAATAATCTTCTGTGGTCTAGGGGCAAACCAAAGCCAGTAGAGACTACTTACTTGGATGACAATTGTATATTGCTTTTTATTCCTGATAGCCTTTCAGGGAGTCTGTTCATATGCAACAGAAATATTTACTAAAATTCAAATGCGCAAAAGGATGCAAGTGTTGTGGCATTGAGCATCATACTACCTAACCTCAAGATGCCTAAAAAAAATCAGAAGAACAACACTGAGGGTATGTCTACACTACCCCCCTAGTTCGAACTAGGGGGGTAATGTATGCATACCGAACTTGCTAATGAAGCCCGGGATTTGAATTTCCCGGGCTTCATTAGCATAAAGCCGGCACCGCCATTTTTAAAAGCCGGCTAGTGCGAACCCCGTGCCGCGCGGCTACACGCGGCACGGACTAGATAATTCGGATTAGGAGTTCACACTAGCCGGCTTCATTAGCAAGTTCGGTATGCATACATTACCCCCCTAGTTCGAACTAGGGGAGTAGTGTAGACATACCCTGAGATATTTAAAGCCTTAGTTGCCTAGGCTCCTATAAAGTAGGACTGACAGCTGTGTGTCCTTCAGCCGGAATGACCTGTTGGAAAGTGGCTCCAGTCAGCATCATTGACCGAGCTGTTAAAAATCCTGTAGGTGGTGCAGCGTGGCTAAAGTAAGCTCCCTGTACTGGTCCTGCACAGTTCCTGTAAGTGGCCTACATATCTCTGAGGCACCTAGGAGGAGGTACAGCTATGGGGGGCTCTAAATATTGCCCCTGCCCTCTGCACCAGTTCTGCAGCTCCCATTTGCCGGGTACTGTAGCCAACAGGTGCTATGGGGACAGTATCTGTAGAGGGACAGTATGCAGAACCCCCTGGATCTTTTAATTAGGGGCTACAGAGACATTCTGGTCACTTCTAGAAGCCTCCTGAGGAAAGCACCACCCAGAACCTCCACCCTGAACACAAACATCCTCCTACATCCCAAATTCCTGCTCCAGGCCTGATCCTACTCCCACATCCCAATTTCCTCCAAGAGCCCACACCCTGTTCTATGCTCCACACATCTTGGCTGCGTCTAGACTGGCAAGTTTTTCCACAAAAGCAGTTGCTTTTGTGGAAAAACTTGCCAGATGTCTACACTGGCCGCTTGAATTTGCACAAGAACACTGACGATCTAATGTAAGATTGTCAGTGTTCTTCTGCAAATACTATGATGCTCCTGCTCAGGGATAAGCCCTCTTGCGCAAATGCTTCTTGCACAAACTTCTGCACCAGCTCAGTGAAAATATGTGAGTGGATGAGGCTGGGGCAGAGTGAGTCAGGGCGGGACAGGGGACAGGGCAAGAGTGTTTGGTTTTCTAGAATCAGAAAGTTGGCAACCCTACCATACAATGAATGAAAGGGGGAGACAGACATCTTAGATAACAAGTCTCAAAGAAAAAAAGAGATGAGGTGTGGGCTAGAATCTCACAGGTAGAGTCCTAACTTCCATTTTAATGGAAGTTATCCTTAAGGAGCTGGGTCTGTGTGCAGAGATACTCTGGCCACTTCCAGAAGCCTCCTGAGGTAAGCACCTTCCAGAGCCTGCACCCAGGACATGAATACACTTTTACATTCCAAGGAAGCCTGAAGACCCAGCAATGCCTGCACATACTGCAGGACCACATGATATCTTTGGTCTTGCAGGGAAGACAACACAATTTCCATTACCCACTCTCCTAAAACAGTACCCCACCAGACAGCCATGCCATTTCACCCTCTGCTTCTCAACCTCCCCTTCCAAATAGATCACTCCAAAAGGCTAATACTGTAGGACACCCAGCACAATATTCACCATTCCTATTGACAATGCAAGGAGAGAAAGAACAAGAATCTCACTGCCAGACACAGCAGCAACTACTGCCCCAGATCAGGAAGATCCCATCTGATCCCACCTGGCCCAGCAGGAGAGTCCCACAATTCCTGCTTCACCACCATCAGGCTATGATGGAGACTAGGTAAGTAGACACCTATATACAACATCATAGTAAATATTAGCAGCATAACAGATCCACAGCAATATGGGAAGGAATGCAGGATTGTGTAGACACACTTTATAGTTGTCAATCACAGTATTCAGATGGCTAGGTAAAGACAATAAATACATGCACCATTGCATACATAGGGGCCATAATCCCAGGACATCAAAGGTGTGTCGGGCTGTTATTCCAAAATAATTATGCCAGCATCTACACAGCAATTCCGTTATTTCAAAATAAATTCAAAATAACGGATGGCTTATTCTGACTTCTGTAAGCCTCATTCTAGGAAGAATAGCGCCTATTCTGAAATAGCTATTGCGAAATAAGGCGTGTATAGATGCTCCATTCTGCTATTTCGAAATAGCCCCTCAATAGGGCCATTCTAAGTTATTTCTCCTGGGACTCTAAATAGAGATTGCATGTCTACATTAAGGAAGACTGCCTGGGACTAATTTTGAGGCTTCCCTGCAGTGTAGATGTGATATTTCAAAATAAGCTATTTCGGAATAACTATTCAGGAATAGCTTATTTTGAAATAAGCATGCAGTATAGACATAGCCCAAGATTCTCATTCCTTTCTACCACTGTGCAACCTTTCCTTCAATCCACTTCTCCCCTCCCTTTTCCAGGAGAGCAAACCAAGGGAAATCTGACTTCTTCATAGTCCAATGTGATTGTGGTGGGAATCTTCCATCCAGTCCTCGAAAGCAAAACCTTTCTCCTAACCAGCACATTGTGTATCACACACTGGTTTAACTCTGCCCACATATATACACCAGCAACACCATCACAGGACCTAACCAGATCAGCCATACTGTCACTGGTACATTCTCCTGCACATCCACCAACGTAATATATGCCATCATGTGCCAACAATGCCCCACTGCTATATACATCGGCCAAACAGGACAGTCCCTACGTAAAAGAATCAATGGACATAAATCTGATATTAGGAATGGCAACATACAAAAACCTGTAGGGGAACACTTCAATCTTCCTGGACACACAATTGCAGATCTAAAAGTAGCCATCCTGCAGCAAAAAAACTTCAGGACCAGACTTCAAAGAGAAACTGCTGAGCTACAGTTCATCTTTAAGTTTGACACAATCAACTCTGGATTAAACAAAGACTGTGAATGGCTTGCTAACTACAAAAGCAGCTTCTCCTCTCTTGGAATTCACACCTCCAGATCAGCTGCTAGAAGTGGGCCTCATCCTCCTTGATTGGATCCACCTCGTCATCTCCAGCCTGATCCTGGCCTGCATATTTATTCCTGCCTCTGGAAATTTCCACTACATGCATCTGACGAAGTGGGTCTTTGCCCACGAAAGCTTATGCTCCTACAGTTCAGTTAGTCTATAAGGTGCCACAGGACTCCTCGTCGCTTTTGCAGATTCAGACTAACACGGCTACCCCTCTGATACAAGTCACTTACAGGTACCATGAAAACCTTTTGGTTCTCTGAGCTCTTATTAAATGCATGCAAAATAGACACATAGCAGGTATATATTCTCACCCCTGCGTTCCAGACTTGGCGTGGCCAGCGTCTTTCTCTCAATCCCTCGGGAAGAAGTAGGGCGAGGTTGGGCGTCCCACAGACCTCGGGAGACAATCAATACCTGCCAGCAGGTATAGATGATTGGAGCTCAAATGGGATGGGCTGCTGAACCTCTTTTTATACCCCTTGGGTCATGTAGGCTTCTTCCTGGTCTCAAGTGGCCAATTAGGAAAAATGGCTTTGAATGCCAAGTTTCCCATGAAGGGTGTAAAGCATAATTCTCACCTGGGAAAATGCAGACAATGGGCACCTCTGGTATGTGATGGGCGAAGATTCCTCTCCTGGGACAGTGCAGGCGTGTCAATTACTGATACTAGCCATCACGGCGACGGGAGGCCCCGGGTCGTCAGCTAGCCCATTTACTGTCTGGTTTCTGTTTATGGTAGAGTCAGGGACAGGCAGCACACCTGCATTCCCAGGGCATCGAAGGCTGACTGCCTTTCTCTTGCTCTCTGGGGGAGGGGGGGGACAAGATGAGGTTCGTGGAAAAACAAGATGGGGTTTGTGTCTGGCTACAGTCACCTGTACTCCATTCACTTTTTTGGTGCCCTGACAGTGAAGGTGCTGTATATGCTTCTGTTTACCGTTGTGAATATTTATCTGTGGCCTACCCTTTCCCTGTCCAGCAGTTGCTCTCCCTCCTACATCCCTTTTCTCCCACAGATGTCCTTTCCCTCTCCCTTGCCCCATCCTTTGCCTTCTTAGGATACCCTCTCTGCCTCTTTGGTCTGGATATCTGTGATTCATCTTCCCCCATCTTATCCATCTACCCCAGCTGTTCCTGGCCTCTAACCTGTGTTCTTCCAGGTGCTCAACTGCTTATGCATTCCCTATTCCTAGCTCAATCTAATCTGCTGTCTTACTGAAACATGCTCTCTTGCTCGTGGATCACACTCTATCCCTCTCATATTTACCCTTTGTTTAAATATAGCTTTTATGTTTAGAGTGAGGGACCTTCAACCTGCTAGTGTCTTGTATTCTGCCCCCTGTGCTGGGTGGGAATGGGCATTTGGTGTAAGGTTTGGCCTGAGTACACCTGCTGGGTCAGCATGATCTAAAACTGAAACTTGAGTTAGATGTCTGGACGCCTGGCATCAGGCTGCCATGTGCATGCGCACAGGTGGAAGCCAAGGTGTATAGGGCATTTTACCAGTGAAAAGCTAGGCACATAGGAAGCTATAACCATGAAATATAGGTGTCTCATGAATTTAGGCACCTTCAGGGTTTGGAGGGATGTTTTCAGCATTGCTGTGGAGCCATCAATACATGAATCCATGAAATATTCACATGCTCAAATCCTTTTAGAATTCTGTACAGTGGAAGGTGGTTCTGTGAGCATAATATCTCCTCAGCACTAGTGATTACCCATGAGATTGAAGGGGAAAAAACTCTTTACTTTACCTGTAAAAGGAGTAAATAAGATTTGGAAGT
Source organism: Pelodiscus sinensis (assembly GCF_052426305.1). Taxonomy (NCBI): domain Eukaryota; kingdom Metazoa; phylum Chordata; order Testudines; family Trionychidae; genus Pelodiscus; species Pelodiscus sinensis. Next base: position 156,491,277 of record NC_143053.1, read on the forward strand.
CACTGAAAAAGAATAAACACAAAATCTCTCAGTTCCACTGTTAAAGTAAATCTTCAGACTATGGTTACAGCTTCTCTAGACAGCAAGGCCATGTCTACACTATAGTTGATCTCCCAGGCTACAGTGGGTTTAGTGAAGACTTGCTAATTCAAACTCAGAGGGCGACCCTGTCAGCACTGGTATCCCTGCTCCTCACAAGGAGTAAGGGAAGTCAATGGGAGTATTTGCTCCCATCGACCTCCCACTTGTTGGTGGCCATTTTAGATATGTTTATTTCAGCTATATAATTAACGTAGCTGGAGTTATTATCTTAAGTTGACATCTGCTCTAGTGTAGATCAGACCTGAGTGCTCTTCCAGATGTAAACTAAAGCTTCAATGCACTAGCATGCTACAAACTAACGTCCCAGGTAAGCTGTACTACTGCTCACTGAGAGTTCCTTAGTTTTCACCTGACCTACTCCTATTTCAATGTAGTGAAGATCAAAACACCATAGGGAAGTTTGCAAGCACAGTAGGAGGACCCATGTGGACACCTAAAGTACAGCATGCTAGTGTGCTGCACATTTAGACTAACTATTTATCTAAACAAGCCTGCAGGACTACACTTTAAGGGTATGTTTACACTGCATTCTACTTTCAAGACAGGAATGCAAATGCAGCCAAGCGAAATTGCAAATGAAGCACGGCTTTGAATTTCCTGTGCTTCATTTGCATAATCGTATCCGGTTGCTATTTCAAAATACCCTATTTCGAGATAAAAAAAACGCCATAGAGACACTGTTATTTTGAAAGAAACCCCTTCTTTCGAAATAACCGTTAAGCCTCATGTTTTTAGGAGTAAGAGTTATTTTGAAAGAAGGGGTTTCTTTCAAAACAACTGCATCTACATGGTGTTTTTTATCTCGAAATAGGGTATTTTGAAATAGTGGCCGGACGCAATTATGCAAATGAAGCATGGGAAATTCAGATCTGCGCTTCATTTGCAAATTTGCTCTTCTGTATTTGCATTCCTCTCTCAAAAGAGGAATGCAGTGTATAACAGAACTATTTGCTATATATTTTAGCCAGGTATCATAAGCATGGTATCTTAATGAAACATTCTCCTTCTCCTCTCTCCTGTGCACGCTCCACCTATCCCTTTGGAATGTCAGCCCAGAATTTATTCTGTAACCAGCCTGCTAGGAAACTTGATGGAATACCTTATACCTGTCTTGCCCTTTTCTTTTTTTTCTTTTCCTTTTCCTTTCCATTGTCCCTTTTTCAATTTCCAAGCCCACCTACATTAGTTTACTAGAAGATTTACCATGCATTGCTCAGGTTCTTAACTAATTTTTTTTAAATAAAATGAAAATATACATGCTTCATTTGAATCATTGCTCTAGGGTAGGGCTCTTCAGTGTGCATTCTGCCCTGGGGAGAGAGGACTACTCCAGCCCTCTCTCACTGCTGTAGCCTGGGGCTAGGTGAGAAGCACCTATCCATGGCTGCTGCAGCTCCAGAGGGTGCAGCCGATGGAGGGGTGCATGACCCCTGGCTGGGCAGGTCCAGGTTCATCTGTCCTCTGAGCTCCCCAGCCAGAGTGAATTGGTGCACTTGCTTACTGATGAAGGGGAATACCCAGCAATATTCCAGTGTGAATGGGGGGATATTTACCCCCCCCACCTTCCCTAAGGGGCCTCTTAGGGCGTGGGAGGCTGGGCACCCAGTACCAGCCTTTTCACCTGCCTGGTAATTGTTTCTTTTCTGTATGGTTTTGAGAAGCAATCCCATTTCAGACACATCCCATTTTCCTGGCACAAACAAATCCTTATGTTGCACTAAATTATTTGGCATGACTTATAGATGTCAAGGAGGATATGGAAAATATCCAGATTTGCTTTCACAGTGTGTATCTGAGCATTTAGATTTCTATTTGTAATGCCACTCCATTCAAATTCTATCTCTTTAGAAAACTTTAGAAACATGTTAATGCCTTTCAGTTCATTTTCGATATTTATTTTCTTTTAATATATATTTTAAAGTGCCAATTACTCTGCTCTTGTTTTCTATCATGCTGGCAAGTATAATTTCATCAGAATTTTCTAATTGGTCCCTGTTTTTGAAATTCCTTAGCTAAGACACTTAAGGCTCAGTTCTCAAAGGGTATGTCTACACTACAAAGTTAATTAGAACTAACATCTGTTAGTTCAAATTAATTTTAATAGCGGCTATACAGGCAAACCGCTTTTTCGAATTTAATTTGAAATAGCGGAGCGCTTAATTCAAACTAGGTAAATCTCATTCTACGAGGGGTAATACCTAGTTTGAATTAAGTAGTTCGAATTAAGGGCTGTGTAGTCACTTAATTCGAACTAGCTGGAGGCTAGCCCTTCCCAGCTTGCCCTGGTGGTCACTCTGGGCCAAACCAGGAAAACTCTTCTGCCCCGCTCCCAGCCCCGGAGCCCTTAAAGGGGCACAGTCTGCCCACGGTGCCTGTGCCAGTTGCACGCCTTCCAGCATCCAGCCAGCAGACCCTGCACCGGGCACGGAATGCGCCAGCCACCTGCTGCCATCCAGCCCTCCACCTCTTCCCAGGAGCCTGCCTGGGGCCGCAAAAGGCGGGTGCCAACCTGGTTTAGAGCAGAGATCAAGGACCTCATCGAGGTTTGTGGGGAGGCCTCCAATGCCCACGATCTCCGCACTAGGCAAAGGAATGCAGCCATCTACAGCCGCATGGCTGCCAGCCTGGCCACCAGGGGCCACATGCGGACCCAGGAGCAGGTCCACTGCAAAATTAAGGACCTGCGGCAGGCCTACTCCAGGGCCTCCCAATCAGGGACTGACCCAGAGGCTTGCCCTAACTTTGAGGCCCTGGACCACCTTCCAGGGGCTCACGCAGTCCATGCCCCCTGGGTGGATATTGACCCCCAGGGAAGAAACGGAGGAAGAGGAGGATGCCAAGAGCCAGGAGCAACAGGAGCCTGCAGGGAGCCTGCCTAGGACCAAGGACCCCTGAGTCATCCCACAGAGCACATCTGCTGTGTCGTCTGAGGCCGGGCAGGGCTTCACATGTGAGTGCCATCATGCTCCCCTTATGTGTATGGGGCGGGTGGAGAGGGAGCCCAGGAACCATGCGTCTGGGCCTTGCCCACCATGGAGCAGCAGCTGGGTGTCATGCAGGGGCACTGGCCCGTTCCTCACATGCTGACCTCGCCTTGCAGAGCAGGGCTGGGTTTCACCCACTGTGTCCCCAGGGAGAACTGACCAGTGCTCTTGTTTCACCACTGCCACAACACCTGGGACTGCAGGGTGCACCACTCTGCCTGCAACAGCCACCCGCATCTGGGACAGCAGGTGCACCAGGGACCTGGAGGACTACCAGTGGCAGCACCTGCGGCTACTGGGGCAGCAGCTCCTCACCCAGGAGCACTGTGTCTGGGAGGACCTGCGGCTGTGACACCAGAGCTTGGAGGCACAGAAGGAGCAGGGCCGTGCCATCCAAGGTCACCTCCGACCCTGGTGGACAGGTTCCTGCCTCCTTCTGCTCCAGCCCCTGCAGCCGCCCCAGCTCTTGCTCCTTCTTCCACCCCTGCTCCCCTCCCGCTTAGTCCGCACCCCCATCCCTCCTGCTCCACCCTCCACACCCACTGCCCTCTGAAATCCCTGCACATGCAGTGCTGCGAGACGGGAGAGCCAGCAAGACCCTGAACCCTGAGCTTTCCCTTCCCTTCCTCGCCTTCCTCCCCCTTCCAGCTCCCTCCTCCCAGGTTTCCCCCTCCCCTCTCCCACCCTCATTCCTCTCTTCCCACACCCCAGTTATGTAAACTAAAAAGAGATTGTTTTGCCAAAACAGGTGTCTTTATTTGACATTAGGAAGGGGGGTTATGGAGGGGAAAGAGGAAGGAGAGGAGGGTGGAAGAAGGCCCCAGTGGGACATGCAGGGAGAGTTCAGTCCTCCTTCATCAGGAAGCTCTCCCGCAGGGCTTCCTGGATCTGGAAGGCCCCCCGCTGGGCCTCCGGGATGGTGGTGGTGAAGGGCTGCGCATACTGGCCAGCCAAGTGTTCTGCCTCAGCCATTCTGGCTGCCAGGAAAGCCTCCCCCCTCCGCTTGCATACATTGTGCAGCATACAACATGCTGCCACCATGGGAGGGATATTGTGCTCAGTGAGGTCGAGGCGGGTGAGAAGGCATCAGAATCGAGTTTTCAGGCATCTGAAGACCCCCTCCACCATGATGCGGGCCCTGATGAGCCTGGCATTGAAGGCCTGTGGGGAGGGGTTGAGGTGTCCTGTGTAGAGCTTCATTAGGCAGGGCTGTAGGGGGTAGGCCGCATCCCCCAACAGGCACATGGGCATGTTCACGTCCACTACCCTGACATGGCAGTCGGGGAATAAGGTCTCGGCGTGCAGCCTCCGGCACACGGAGGAGTTCCAGAAAACCCTGGCGTCATGTGCGTTGCCGGACCAGCCCACATTAATGTCCGTGAATTGGGCCTGGTGGTCAGACATGGCCTGCAGGAGGACAGAGAAGTACCCCTTGCAGCTGATATTCTGGGATGCCTGGTGTTCTGGGGCATAGATGGGGATGTGCATCCTGTTGATGGCCCCCCCACAGTTGGGGAAGTCGAGGGCGCTGAACCCCTGGATGACTGCATCCGGTTGGTGAGGCAGACCACCCTGCAGAGCAACACCCTGTTGATGGCCTTGACCACCTGCAGAGAGACACACCAAACCGCGAATCACTGGGGTGCTTGGGTGCCTGGGAGTGTTTGTTCCCTGGCACTGCCCCACGCCCCACTCCCAGAAGCAACCCCCGCTGCCATCCTGACCGTCATGGGCAGTGTGTAGTACAGCCGGGACAGACCAAACCCTCCTATGCGGGGAGCTTTCACCTCCTCCCACCCAGTTTTCCCTTAGGTGGCCTATCCTCTCTTTGCAGCCCTTCTCCCCCTCCGGTCCAGTGGCTGGTGGGTGCCGTACCTGCATGAGCACTGCTCTGACGGTGGATTTCCCCATGGCGAACTGGTTCCCGATGGATTGGTAGCTGTCCGGCATGGAGAGTTTCCATGGGAGATGGCCACATGCTTCTGGAGGGGGATGGTGGGCCTCATGCAAGTGTCCCGTCACCACTCGCAGAGCTCCAGAAAGGTGTCCTTCTTTATCCTGAACTTCTGGGTCCACTGTTGGTCCCCAGCACTCCAAGATGATGTGGTCTCATCAGTCGCTGCTGGTGTCCAGACACTGAATGCAACGGGGCACGCTGGCATCCGGGTGCTGCTGCAGCTCCTCCACGGCCCCCAGAGAGGCCAGGGGGAGGGGCAGATGGGCTGACGTAAACTAGATGGTGCCAGGCAGCCTCCACCCATTGCTGGCAGGTGTGCAGCAGCAAGTCCAAAACCTGGACCAGAATGCCCAGGGCAAGCTCTGGCTCCATGGTACCAACTGCAGCAGCGTCCCCAATGAGAACCACCGACAGAAGCAGGCAGAGAGGAAAATGCTTTGCGAGGTAGGCAAACAAGCAAAAAAGCTGAGAACCGGCTGTTCAGGGGGGTCCCTTGGAGTACAAGCCTCAGATAGCCTCAGACAGCAGCCACACAAAGCAACTACTGACCTGATGCCCTGCTGGAACTGGTTTCAGCTGCCCTTAAGGGTGTGTCTAGACTACATGCCTCCTTCGACGGAGGCATGTAGATTAGCCAGATCGGAAGAGGGAAATGAAGCCGCGATTAAAATAATCGCGGCTTCATTTAAATTTAAATGGCTGCCCCGATCTGCCGATCAGCTGTTTGTCGGCAGATCGGGGGAGTCTGGACGCGATGCCCCGACAAAGAAGCCTTTCTTCATCGACACAGGTAAACCTGGTTTCACGAGGCTTACCTGTGTCGATGAAGAAAGGCTTCTTTGTCGGGGCATCACGTCCAGACTCCCCCGATCTGCCGACAAACAGCTGATCGGCAGATCGGGGCAGCCATTTAAATTTAAATGTAGCCGCGATTATTTTAATCGCGGCTTCATTTCCCTCTTCCGATCTGGCTAATCTACATGCCTCCGTCGAAGGAGGCATGTAGTCTAGACACACCCTAAATGTGACCCAGCATCCAATCAGTGTGAACGTGCTATTTCGAATTAGCAAAATGCTAATTCGAATTAATTTTTGGGTCTAGATGCATTATTTCAAATTAGCTTATTTCGAATTAACTAATTTGAAATAAGTTAGTTCGAATTAGCACTGTAGTGTAGACATACCCAAAGGTATCTGAGGCACCTAAATCCCACATAAATCAATGGAAGTTAGGCACCTACATACTGTGAGGCTTTCAGATTAGATGTTTTAGGGATAAGCTATATAAGAAAAATGTCAATGCCTCTTGCTGAAGGAGAGAAAAATATCTCCCGTTCTTTGTACCAAAATACAAAGTATGGAAGAAAATGGAATCAGAGTTCTGATAATGTAACTTATTTTATTTTTGTCACTTTTCTCAATTCAATAGTAATAACTTTCTTCAGGCCAACTCCTTCCTCAGTTCAACATAAAAGTGCGTAACTCTTTAAACTAAGGTAATGAATTGCTCCATAAACCGTAAAGATTGAAAACATGCTCTTACCTGTGCTCCTCAGAAACAATTTCCCTCAAACATGAGCACACTGAAACAAAGAGACTCAATGAAAAAAGTAAGATTCAATTTTCAGACATGTCTTCTGTAAGATCACCTCAATATCATTGCATAGCTTGGTGGTAGAATGGTGGGCTAGCTATGTAAGGGTATGTCTACACTACAAAGTTAATTTGAACTAACAGATGTTAGTTCGAATTAACTTTGATAGGTGCTACACTAGCGCTCCGCTAGTTCAAACTTAATTCGAACTAATGGAGCGCTTAGTTCGAACTAGGTAAACCACGAGAACTAAGCCTAGTTCGAACTTACTAGTTCGAATTAAGGGGTGTGTAGCCCCTTAATTCGAACTAGTGGGAGGCTAGCCCTCCCCAGCTTTCCCTGGTGGCCACTCTGGGCACCACCAGGGAAACTCGTATGCCCTCCTCCCGGTCCAGGAGCCCTTAAAGGGGCATGGGCTGGCTACGGTGCCCGTGCCAGGTGCAAGCCTGCCAGCACCCAGCCAGCAGACCCTGCACCTGGCACGGCTCGAGCCAGCCACCCGATGCCCCACAGCCCTCCGCCTCTTCCCGGGACCAGGCTGGCGGCTCTCGGGAGCGTACCCAGGACCGCAAGAGGCGGGCACCCACCTGGTCTAGTGCAGACATCGTGGACCTCATCCATGACCTCCGCACTAGGCACAGAAAAGTGGCCATCTAGGGCAGGAGAGCTGCCAGCCTGGCCACCCAGGAGCAGGTTTGCAAGAAAATCAAGGTGGTCCACTGAGACCCCCGACCCTGAGCCCTGAGCTCACAATGGCTGTACTGGGTCAAACCAAAGGTCCAGCTAGCCCAGTAGCCCAGTAGCCAACCCTAGGGACCCTGGAGGGGATGGACCAAAGACAGTGACCAAGCCATTTGTCTCGTGCCATCCATTTCCAGCCTTCCACAAACTTTGGGCAGGGACACCATTTCTACCCCCTGGCTAATACCACTCCATGGACCCAACCTCCATGACTTGATCTAACTTCTCTTTAAACTCTGTTCTAGTTCTAGCCTTCACAGCCTCCTGCAGCAAGGAGTTCCACAGGTTGACTCTGCTTTGTGAAGAACAACTTTCTGTTACTAGTTTGAAGCCTGCTACCCATTCCTTTCCTTTGGTGTCCTCTAGTCCTTCTATTATGGGAACTAATGGAGAACTTTTCTTTATGCACCTTCTCCACATCACTCTTGCTTTTATAGACCTCTATCCTGTCCCCTCTCCGTCTCCTCTTTTCTAAGCTGAAAAGTCCCAGTCTCTTTAGCTTCTCTTCATATGGGATCTGTTCCAAACCCCTCATCATTGTAGTTGCCCTCCCCTCTCCCACCCTCTCTCTTCCCCTCTCCCACCTCTTTTTCCCAGTTTCCCCCAGTTTTGTTCAATAAAGAGAGATTCTATTTTTGACCACACATTTCTTTATTTTGTACATCAGGAAGGGGGGATAGGAAAGGGTAAGTGGAAGGAGGTGAGGGAGGAATGGGGTACGCGCCCCCGATGAGGAGGACTGGGCTGGCTCTGCGGGCTTCTTGGGGTGGATGTTCTCCTGCATCCCCCCGATTGCCCCCTCCCCCCGGATGGCAGCCTGTGGCAAGTGCAGCTGGGGTGATGGCCGAGTGCTGTGATGTTCCGCATGTGGGCACTCAGGGCACTCCAATCCAGGACTGCTTTGCAAGTGGGGAACCCTGAGAACTGTCTGTCCAGGGTGGGGGTCGGGTCCCTTTAAGCACAGCCCTCGGCTAGCCTGAGACAGCAGCTCCACGCTCTAAGTCCTCATCTGATGCCCTGCTGGCACTGCTTCCGGCCATCCTTAACCTCTGTTCAGGGTCCACTCTGTGTGGACATGCTAGTTCGAATTAGCAAAACGCTAATTCAAACTAGTTTTTAAGTCTAGCTGTGCTAATTCGAATTAAGTTAGTTAGTTAAGTTAAGTTAGTTAAGTTAGTTAGCTAAGTTAGTTTGAATTAGCGCTGTAGTGTAGACATACCCTAAGAGTGCTATACAGCTCATATCACCAATTTTCTTACCCCAAAACTTTCCACCTCTGTCACTTCACTGCCGATGTCACCAACTGAACTCTCATGGGGGTGAAGTTCTCAAATTTGAGGAACTTGGGGTCCACTGATTCCATGTTTTTCAGCAGTCTTTTAACCCCAATGCAAAATGGAGGTAGTACACTGATATGGGTAGCAGTTTACACACACTGGCTGTGTCTACACTGGCATCCCTTCCGGAAAAGGGATGCTAATGTAGCACGTTGGAATAGGCAAATCCGCGGGGGATTTAAATATCCCCCGTGGCATTTGCATTAACATGGCTGCCGCTTTTTTCCGGCTTAGGGAAAAGCCGGAGAAAAGTGCCAGTCTAGACGTTATTCTCCGGAAAATAAAGCCTTTTCCGGAGGATTTCTTATTCCTACTTTCAAGAAATCGTCCAGAAAAGGCTGTATTTTCCAGAGAATAACGTCTAGACTGGCACTTTTCTCCGGCTTTTCCCCAAGCCGGAAAAAAGCGGCAGCCATGTTAATGCAAATGCCGTGGGGGATATTTAAATCCCCCGCAGATTTGCCTATTCCAACGTGCTACATTAGCATCCCTTTTCCGGAAGGGATGCCAGTGTAGATGTAGCCACTTTGTTTTTGAGACAATCAAAGCCTCAATTCCCCATTCTCCTTATGTAGTCATCTGCACACTGAGTAGAATGTGACAAAATTGGTGGCACATATCAAATTTCCATCAAGTCATTTGGCAAGGAGAACAAATAAGTGTAGTTCTGTAATGCTAGAGCAATGAGCAGGTTTTGGTAGGCTGTGTACCTCCTGTGTGAGGCACAGGTAGCCCTGAAGTACCCCCCATGTGCATCCCCAGGGAGCACCTAGAGCATCTACACAAGCGGTCCTACAATGGCTCAGGTGCATCAGTACCGCTGTGCTGCTGTAAGGTCACTAGTGTAGACATAACCTTAATAAAAGAGACTCTTAGGCAAATACCAGAGGGGTAGCTGTGTTAGCCTGAATCTGCAAAAGGAGTGAGGAGTCCTGTGGCACCTTATAGACTAACTGAAGGGTTGGAGCATAAGCTTTCAGAGTTTTCACATTTCTTAGGCAAATGTGTGTGAAATGGGCAAATATAGTGCCTATCTATAAAAAGGGAAATAAAAACAACCCAGGAAACTACAGACCAGTTAGTTTAATTTCTGTGCCAGGGAAGATAATGGAGCAAGTAATTAAGGAAATCGTCTGGTAAACACTTGGAAAGTGGCAAGGTGATAGGGAACAGCCAGCATGGATTTGTAAAGAACAAATCATGTCAAACGAATCTGATAGCTTTTTTTGATAGGATAACGAGTCTTGTGGATAAGGGAGAAGCGGTGGATGTGGTATACCTAGACTTTAGTAAGGTGTTTGATACGGTCTCACAAGATATTCTTATCAATAAAATAGGTAAATACAACTTAGATGGGGCTACTATAAGGGGGGTGCATAACTGGCTGGATAACCGTACTCAGAGAGTAGTTATTAGTGGTTCACAATCCTGCTGGAAAGGCATAACAAGTGGGGTTCTGCAAGGGTCTGTTTTGGGACCAGCTCTGTTCAATATCTTCATCAACGATTTAGATATTGGTATAGAAAGTACGCTTATTAAGTTTGCAGATGATACCAAGCTGGGAGGGGTTGCAACTGCTCTGAAGGATAGGATCATAATTCAAAATGACCTGGACAAATTGGAGAAATGGTCTGAGCTAAAAAGGATGAAGTTTAATAAAGACAAATGCAAAGTGCTCCACTTAGGAAGGAATAATCCATTTCACACATACGGAATGGGAAGCGACTGTCTGGGAAGGAGTACGGCAGAAAGGGATCTAGGGGTTATAGTGGACCACAAGTTGAATATGAGTCAGCAGTGTGATGCCGTTGCAAAGAAAGCAAACATGATCCTGGGATGCATTAACAGGGGTGTTGTGAGCAAGACACAAGAAGTCATTCTTCCGCTCTACTTTGCGCTTGTTAGGCCTCAAGTGGGCTACGTCTACACTGGCCCCTTTTCCGGAAGGGGCATGTTAATTTCAGCTATCGTAGTAGGGAAATCCGCGGGGGATTTAAATATCCCCCGCGGCATTTAAATAAAAATGTCCGCCGCTTTTTTCCGGCTTTTAGAAAAGCCGGAAAAGAGCGTCTACACTGGCCCCGATCCTCCGGAAAAAGCGCCCTGTTCCGGAGGCTCTTATTTCAAAGTAGGAATAAGAGCCTCCGGAAAAGGGCGCTTTTTCCGGAGGATCGGGGCCAGTGTAGACGCTCTTTTCCGGCTTTTCTAAAAGCCGGAAAAAAGCGGCAGACATTTTTATTTAAATGCCGCGGGGGATATTTAAATCCCCCCGGATTTCCCTACTACGATAGCTGAAATTAACATGCCCCTTCCGGAAAAGGGGCCAGTGTAGATGTAGCCGTAGAGTATTGTGTTCAGTTCTGGGCACCACATTTCAAGAAAGATGTGGAGAAATTGGAGAGAGTCCAGAGAAGAGCAATGAGAATGATTAAAGGTCTAGAAAACATGACCTATGAGGGAAGGCTGAAGGAATTGGGTTTGTTTAGTTTAGAAAAGAGAAGATTGAGGGGGGACATGATAGCAGTTTTCAGATATCTAAAAGGGTGTCATAAGGAGGAGGGAGAAAACTTGTTCATCTTTGCCTATGAGGATAGAACAAGAAGCAATGGGCTTAAACTGCAGCAAGGGAGGTTTAGGTTGGACATTAGGAAAAAGTTCCTGATTGTCAGGTTAGTCAAACACTGGAATAAATTGCCCAGGGAGGTAGTGGAATCTCCATCTGTGGAGATATTTAAGAGTAGGTTAAATAAATGTCTATCAGGGATGATCTAAACAGTATTTGGCCCTCCCATGAGGGTAGCGGACTGGACTCGATGACCTCTTGAGGTCCCTTCCAGTCCTAGTATTCTATGATTCTACCCATGCTGAGAAGCTCGCTTTCAACTGCTGTGTACATATATCCTGGAAGTTGTTGTTTTGTGGACCAACTAACAGTTTCTCACCCAGCCAGCATAGTAAATTTGTTATGCTATTACTCCTAGCTTTTTCCTTTTCCCCAAAATACAATCATTAAGCCTTTGTTGCAATTGTTTTCCCTCCTTTTTGTCGTATTCTGAGGTATGTTACTAAAACAGCTTTGATACAAATGTTCCAACATCTGAACCTTACATCTCTTGCCATAATTCAAGAATTCTGCAATTGAACCAGTTCATTATAATACTGAAATTTCTATATTGCCATGGAAGAGGAATGGAGTTGGTGTTATACTAGTCTTCCATTTTACCACCCACTATTAGCTATACTGCTGCCCGTCAGTTTTAAAATACAGATCACTGATTGCTTTAATTTTGACCAACCTAACTGTTCCTATTGTACAAAGTACATCATCAAAGAAAACTATCTGATGTGAGAAGGAAGGAAAGATGGGACAAGTAAACTTAGTTTGCTGAAATTTGCTAGTACAGGCAGTCCCCGGGTTACGTACAAGATAGGGACTGTAGGTTTGTTCTTAAGTTGAATTTGTATGTAAGTCGGAACTGGTACATATTGTAGGGGAAACTCTAGCCAAACATTTCTCCAGAGCTCAGTTTTATTCTCCCACACCTCACTTCCCTCAGTCCTTTATTCTCAAGCTGAGGTGTCTGCTGAGAAAAGCTGCTCCACATATCCCTGGTCTGCTGGGGGAGGCGCTAGCTTCGCGTCTCCCTAGTCTGTTTGTAAGTAGGGATCTGATGTAAGTCGGATCCATGTAACCCGGGGACTGCCTGTATTCACAGGCTAAGTGTAATGAAACATTAATGGAGATTACAAATTAATTCTCAGTGCTTTGTATAAATGCCTTTGGAAAGCAGAATTGTGGGAAATGTTTAAAGGGTTAAGAAAACAGGGTTAAATTAGAAACTCGGCTAGCAAAATTTTCAGAAATCTTCAGTGTATGGATATTATAGCCGTTTTTTGTATTGTTGAACAGCCTCATATGCCACAGGGCTGAGTATTTTACTAGACAGATTGATCAGTGATGCTCTTGAATAATACAATTTTTTTAAAAACCACATGAAGCACTGTGGATGCATTTATAGATTATATTTATGGCTTTCAAAGGCAAAGTTTAAAAGATTACCAAGACTGATCATATCTTGATTTTGAAAGCATAACATTTGAGTAAAGAGCTGCATAGAGAACCACCATCTTTTTCATAACTTGTAGCCTGCTAACAATATTTTAAAAGAAAACATGCAAACTTGATTGGAGATAAGCAGAAAGACAGCAAGGGAAAATGTGTAGCTCATCCAGAATGGGTGTGATAGGTACTAATAAGGACCTTAAAATAAGGACCTTTTTGAGTTATGACTACACAAGCATTTTAAATTATGGTAAAATAATAAAAGGTAAAAATGGTTATGAGCAAGAATACCTGTGTCAAAGAAGATGGAGAATTAGAAGTTTGACTGGTCTCAATTGACAGTTTTTTTACATACATGAGTACAGCTCTGTTAGACTCAATTTACAATAATTCCTTTTCATTGCTCTTTTGGGCAAGTAGGTTATACCTTCAGTGGAAAAGGTCGAGTGTTCAACCCACTCACTCTGAACATCGTAGGGGGAGCCACGAGCCATCAACATGGGGATCTCTTCCCTTTTCACAGCTGGGGACAAGTTCCCAGTAGGATCTTGATAGTACAGCTACTACAGAAACCTTGTTGCTTGGACTCTCCTAAGCCTACAGAGCCAAAACATTCTTCTATAAAGAAAGAACTCATTCTAGAGTAACTCGTGCCATGTTACAATGAAGATTTATGTGGGAACATAGTGTAGGTGGATTAAAACCTTGTTATGGACTGGATGTAACTACCACCTACCATTAAGGATAAGTGTAAATAAGCCATTGTAACCAAGTGGCTGGAATAATAGACGTTACAGCAAATATTGCTCCATAAGTCAGGGAAGAGTGGAACTTGAATCACATGGCCAATGGTATTTCCCAAGACACTGGCAGCAAGTGCAGTGACTTGGACTTTGATTGATGGAACAGTTTTTGTTCTATTCTTTGTCTCTGTGGATGTGAGACTGAGACAGAAGGGGCCAGCAAATCAATCAGATAGTAACAGAAATGTTGGTAATATGGCCGAGAGAGAAGGCTAAAGGGTTTTTGGGTCCAAAGGCTAGCTGTAAGACTGGCTCGGCGTAGGGAGGAAAGGTACTGTCTCCTTTTGTTTGATTCTTACTTTGTTCAGGGAACAGGATTTTATGTATAATTTGTGTAAATAAACAAGATAAAACAAAATTAAATACCAGACTCTCATACCTATTTCCTCCAATCCACAACAGCTCAAATTTGGGTCAGGAATGGTAACGATATTATGGAGAGTCAGGAGTGGCTCGAGGAGAGCTGCTGACAACTGGAGCCCCAGGCGGAATGCGCAATCGGCGCCCCCGCCTCCATAGCCCTCAATGGTGTGATGTCATCATTGGGCGCCGCATTAAACGTGGTGCCCTAGGCTACTGCCAAGGTTCCTTACATCCACGGTGCTGCCTCTGTGGAGAGTAGCTGGACCACCAATCTATCCCGCTCCCACCTTATCTCTTGCAAAGCATGGTTGAAACTATATTGAAAGTTTTCTGGATTGAGACAATTAACCCCCTTTTGAAGTATATACAAGAATTGCTAGAGAAGAAACAGGCGACCCAGGAGTGGAAGGGCTAAGTGGAACTGTTTTATTGCCTGCGCCCATTTACCTCGGACATTCAACACAACATCCATGTGGCAACAACCTGGCACCAATTGCACCCTTTTATCTATTTAGTAATGTTAACTCCCACAAAATAAACACAGAATTAATACAATTATACCGGCCCCTAATTACTATTTACAGGATTTCTAATTGAATCAACACTTTTCTTCACTACAAACTTTTTAAATCAGCAGGTTACAGAGATTACAATAAATTTAACCCTGAAGATATTTTATATAGAGCCAATGAGGATAAGCAAAAGACACAACAAAGTAGAGTAGTCGAATGCTTATCTATTTTTCTAGGCTGCAAAAACAAAGGGAAAGAGCAAGTTCAAGGTTAATGCCCACTGTGGCTGAACTCTTTATCACTATCCCAGACTCCTATTCATTTTACATATCTCAAAAAGAATGTTATTTGATATTGCTCAAATATCAAAGAGAGTTACGATCTATGAAACACATTTGATTTTTGATGGCCAAGGGGGTTAAAATAAGATTTGAAATGGAACGAGTAGTTAACTATTGGCTCTCTCTTATATATTCAAGCCGAGGCCAATCATGTGAGTGATACAGGTTGAATCTCTCTAGTCCAGCAACATCTGTGGTCTGGCATGATTTTAGTTAGGCAGATGTCTACTTATTATGGGTGTAGCCAAGTTTCCTATGATCCCATGAAATTAATTTACAGCCACCCGTCTTGGCTCTCAGTGTTCTGTGCTGTGATTTAGCTTTAATTTTACTCCCAAATGTCTTCTAAGAGAGCAGTAATCAGTGCAAGTATTGGTAATGCTGCTAGACAACATTGACCTCCCATGGTTCAGCAAATTCTCTGGTTCAGCACTCTTCACATCCTGAAGGAACCAAACTAAAGAGGCTCAACCTGTACTTAGAGTCTCAGGGTATGTCTAAACTACATCCCTCTTTCGAAAGAGGGCTGTAAATTAGACAGATCGAAATTGCAAGTGAAGCTGGGATTTGAATTTCGCATGCTTCATTTGCATAATGGCTGCTGAGCGGTCTTTTGAAAAAGGGTTTTTTTTCCCCCCAAAAGAACCGCATAGAGGCTATGTCTAGACTGCAGGCTTCTTTCGAAAGAGGCTCTTTCGAAAGCATCTTTCGAAAGAGCCTCTTTCGAAAGATCGCGTCTAGACTGCAGGTGGATCTTTCGATAGAGGAAATCCGCTTTTTCGAAAGAGAGCACCCAGCGAGTCTGGATGCTCTCTTTCGAAGACGGCCTCTTTACATTGTAGAACGCCTTCTTTCGAAAGAGGAACTTTCGAAAGAAGGCGTTCTTCCTCGTGAAACGAGGTTTACCGCCATCGAAAGAAAAGCCGCGTTCTTTCAAAATAATTTCGAAAGAACGCGGCTTGAGTCTGGACGCAGGGGAAGTTTTTTCGGGAAAAGGCTACTTTTCCCGAAAAAAACCCTGAGTCTGGACACGGCCCTAGATGGCGGTTTTACTTTCAAAAAATCCTTTTTTGAAAGACCGTGCAGCTGCCATTATGAAAATGAAGCCCGGGAAATTCAAATCCTGGATTCATTTGCAATTTTGATCTGTCTAATTTATATCCCTCTTTCAAAAGAGGAATGTAGTTTAGATATACCCTCATAGTATTAGGCCCACCATTAACAGGCCTTAGCCTTAGTCATTCTCCATTGAAAACAGTGTATCAGGATTGAGGCCAGAGTGAACAAGGAACTTCCCAAAAGTTTTGCAGTCAATTTATCTTTAAAAGTATCATTATCTTTCTTCCTGCTATTGATCTCAACCTTAAGAAATCCATGACTTTTCTCTTTACTTCTACAGATTCTACACTCTGAAAGCTAGGAATGGAAAGCAGACTGGTCTAACAAAAAGTGCTAAAGTCAGCCAACAGGAAACAAAAAAAGAAAACAAAAAACAAATGTTCACCAGTCCTTCATATTTCATCAGCACTATTTCTGGTGGCAATATTGAATATCTTAAGAGAAAGAAAAAAAGTCTTCAATGTCTTTTTTTTTACAGCTGTATAACCTAAAAGCAATTTTTCAATCTCAAAATAATTTTTTTTTCTGTCTTCAACTATGCAGCCAAGAGCTGGCATTTTGTCATTTCAGGCTGTCATGTTGCTACATGGTGTGATGATGTGATGCATTGAAATGTCAGTTTCACCTAAAAATTGAAAGCTATACCATATATCCAGTTTCAGCTAATAAGCCTGCTATTAGTTCTTTTAGCAGCTTTCCAAGGCTGTGTGAAGAGATATACTCATCTAAACAGTAGGGAATTTCACATTATTTAGGCATTAGTAAATCAAGTTTACTTTCATTGGTATTAAAATTGCTCAGAAACCATCCCACCCCTCTTTGATTAAAATTAATTTGACATTTAATTTTTAGTGCTGGTGAAATATTTTTCTTCAAAGTCACCTGCTGTCTTAATCTATTATGGTATATCTTTTATCTGGGTTCAGAATAAATATAGGCTTCCCTCCACCCCCATACTGAATTTCTTTGTGTATCACAGGCTAGCGCTACAAGCCCCCTTAAGAGATTTTCGTTGTTCCATGATACTAACTCTTTTAAAGGAAGTAAAATAATCCAGAAGTGGGTGATGTCTGATTACACACCATACCCATCAGATGTTTTGTGCATAGCCCTGTCTAAATTTGTTGGTTTGAAAAATTTCACATCTATTTTGCAATAGGGTTTTTTCCCCCTGTAAAATGTGGGTCATATACAGAATACCTGGTGGTGTAGCATAAATGTTTTACTGGCACTTGTTTTGGATGAAATTAATAATTCACCCATCACTTCATCAGCTGGGAATACTATAGAGATGCCAAATTCATTGAGATAAAGCCTTCATGCCCCTGTGTAGCATCCTGACTATATGTGCTTCTACATGGCTTGCAATATATTATAATAGATGGGTGGGTTTGTGCTATATTGTTAGATATTGGACAATTTGTCAATATTCTGGCAGTAATTCCCTGACGCACCTTTTTTTTGTCACTGTTAGTGGGGGCTAGATAATGCAAAAAATGTTAGGGAATATTATTTTGGCTTTGATTGTGCTTTTCCCCCCTTTGTACGCAAAGAGGATAAAAATGGTGGGACTTGGACAGGCCATGATTAGAAGGCAGGGCTGGAGAATCTTTTCCTATGCAAATATTGCCATGACATTTCTGTATCCCAGTATAGGGACTGTGTCACTCCCTGCGAGGCTGGTCCACCCTTTTATTTTTCCAGTAGCCTAAGTATCATGGGTTAAATATATGTTATATTTGCCATTTATTACAATAGAGCCAATATGTCACCCATATTTCTTTAGTATTCTAGCAGCAGCTTTAAATCTCACCCAGGAAAATTAGAAAATAACATTAAAGGTAATAGAGTTGTATCATTTCTTATCCTTTTCCCAATCATTGTCTTAGGAATTGAGCCATGTATGCCATTTTCCAGTTTTAAGAATAAAATATAAAAATATTAATCTCCATTAACATCTGTAATCTAAGAAAACCTTCCTGTCAGGGTGGTTAAAAACTGGAATAAATTGCCTAGAGAGGTTGTGGAATCTCCACTATTGGGGATATTTAAGAGCAGTTTGGATAGACATCTATCAGGGATGATCTAACTGGCACATGGTCCTATCATGAGTGCGGGGGACTGGACTTGATAATCTCTCCAGGTCCCTTCCAGTTCTTGTGTTCTGTGATTCTACTACTCTAATGTTCAAATACTCTTTATTTGGTTGTGTGATTATGAAAGCTGGCATAAGCAATGACATCTCCAGTGATCTGTAAAAGTCTTTGTTCTGCAGCATAATGTAGCATTAAACCAATTTATTGTGGAAAAAAAAAGTTAATAAAAACAAAGAAAGATTCAGCAAACCTCTTTGCTGGTGTAAATGGAAATTTAAGAAACATACACTTGATTTTTATTTGTATAACTCGAAAGCACATAATTGTTTGTCAAGATAGAAATATAGAAAACATAATGTTACTCAAGTAGGTTATTTGGATCTTAGAGAGAAAAAGTGTACAAGCTTGACATTTCATATTACTGTGTTATGCTAGTGTCCTGCAAACTTCTCTATGCAGTTAGACCCTAAGGCTGTGTCTAGACTGGCAAGTTTTTCCGTAAAATCATCTGCTTTTGCGGAAAAACTTGCCAGCTGTCTACACTGGCCGCTTGAATTTCCGGAAAAGCACTGACGATCTCATGTAAGATCGTCAGTGCTTTTCCGGAAATACTATGCTGCTCCCGTTCGGGCAAAAGTCATTTTCTGAAAGACTTTTGCGCAAAAGGGCCAGTGTAGACAGCACGGTACTGTTTTCCGCAAAAAAGCCCCGATCGCGAAAATGGCGATCGGGGCTTTTTTGCAGAAAACTGTGTCTAGATTGGCCACGGATGCTTTTCCGCAAAAATTGCTTTTGCGGAAAAGCATCCTGCCAATCTAGACGTGCTTTTCCTAAAATGCTTTTAATGGAAAAGTTTTCTGTTAAAATCATTTTCGGAAAATCATGCCAGTGTAGACATAGCCTAAGGGTATGTCTGCACTAGGAAATTATTTCAAAATAGCTTATTTTGAAATAATGACTCCTGAAACAACTATTTTGAAATAGTGCGTCCACATTACAAGGCAGTATCAAAATAGCACAGAATTATTTCAAAATAGCACATCCACACTGATGGGAGCCTTCACCACATTTAAAGCCCCTGGAAGCACTCCAGAGAAGGCACCAGGAGAGCAGACACTTCGTGTAGTTGCTTGCTGAGGCTAGCTGAGACACATGCTTAATGGGGCTCCTCTCTACAGTCGCATCTCACACATTGCCTACCCCCTTGCGGGACACCAAATTTATGCCATGTGCTCTGGTTGCCCTTGTGGACACCACAGCACTTTCATTGTGGCGCTGGAGCTGTTGCAAAGCAGTGCCAGGCTCATGGGCCTCATGCTGTGCCTCATGGCACAGTTTAATCATCACTGCCCAAGTGTTGCTTCAGGACGATGATGAGCAGCCCATACCGGGGCACCTCTTCACCCAGGCTCTGGTGCTCTTAATGCAGCAAATGTTCCTCTACCCCTGCACACCATGGAACACCACTTCTGGCAGAGGGAGACCAATTCTGACTGGTGGTACCACATCATCCTGCAGTGATGGGTTGACCAGAAGTGGTTCCAGAACTTCCACATGCAGAAGGCCACCTTCCTTGAGCTCCGTGAGTGGCTCACTCCTTCCCTCAGGTGTGGGACATTCACATGAGACTCACCATCCCCCTGAAGAACCACGTTGCCATTGCCCAGTGGAAGCTCGCCCCACTGAGTAGCTACCACTCTGTGGGGAACCAGTTCAGTGTGAGGAAATCCATGATTGCATCCATACTCATGCAGGTACTCAAGGCCATCATTCCTATATCATCCTGGGGAATGTTGACCCCATGTTGGATGTGTTTGGTGTCATAGGCTTCCTCAACTGTGTGTGTGTGAGGGGCATAGATAGTGCTCACATCCCCATCCTGGCTACCAACCACAATGCCTCAGACTACATCAACAGTAAGGAATACTTCTTGCTGGTGCTGCAGGCCCTCATGGACCACAATGGCCAGTTCATGGACATTTATGTCGGTTGGTTGGGGAAGGTGCATGACGCCCTCATATTCTGGAACTCAAGTCTATTCTGGAGGATGCATGTCAGCACTTTTTCCCCAACTGCACCATCAAGGTTGGATGTGCACATGCCCATGCGCATCCTGGGCAACACAGCGTACCCCTTGCTCCCCTGGCTGATGAAGCTCTCCATGAGTAGCCTAGACCCAACCAAGGAGCACTTCAACACCAGGCTCACCAGAGTGGCCACAAGAGCAGCTGTGAGAACCTCTGAAATAGCAGCAGTTGAGCATCTGCACTAACACTATTTTGAAATAACAATTTTGAAATAATCATTATTCCTTATGACAAGCAGGAGAGGGTTTTTTGTTTTGTTTTGTTTTGTTTTGTTTTGTTTTGTTTTGTTTTGTGTGTTTTGAAATATCAGGTTCGGTAGTGTGGATACTCCACATATTATTTCAAAATAAGAAGAGTTGTTTTGAAATAACTCCCTAGTGTAGCCCAGGGTTTAGAGACGTGAGGAGCTCCATTGAAGTAAAAAAAATTTTGCACTGGGTCCACCCATGCAGAGTGGCTTGTAGAACTGAGAGGTTAGAATGAAATTTTTCTTTAGGGCCTGTTTTGCCATTGCTGTGCATCTGTCATTTCTTACTCTAGCTGAGAATTATGTCTGGTAGCAGAGAAGCGGTTATAATTAGAGCTGAGCAAGAGTGTCTTACAAATATCCATAAACATTCATCTCCATATTAAATTTAATTTTCGTCATCTCTGGTAGAGCCCCTTTTTTTGTTCATTCTCCACAAATATTTTGAATGTGTTTTCAGGAAGGAATTTTAAATAGGCTAGTGAATTTAAACAAATATGACCCACATATTCAAAGTTATGTGTGAGTTCCTTCATGTAACTTATCCTTGTCTGAATAGGTGGGAAATAGTTTGTAATGGGTTTAATTCTGATGCCCTTATTTGTGATGAGAAATACTTGACTCCATGAGAAGCCCCACTGATCTTATGGACTAAGATTCTATTCAGTTTGAGCAATAGAATCCGGTCCTATGACATTGCATATTCAACGGAGTTAGCCAGAAAAGGAACTTCCCATGTCATGGGAAATCTTGGTTGTGTGGGTTTTCTTCCTTAGCATTGCAAAGTTACCAGCAAAATGTAACAATTTTGGTGACCATCCCTCTTCCTTTCAGCCAGTACACCTTCTAGCCAGATTATCAGGCACCTGGAGAGCTGAACATCAGCCCTTCTAAATCAATCCCCAAGGTAAGAATCCTTTCGTGCACCCATACCTCCTTTCAGATCCTGCCCCCCAAACTCCTGACTCATTTCATAACCCTCTTCTTCACCTACATTCCCTTTCAGACCCCCTCTTGCACCTCAATCTCCTACCCCCATGCTGCTGTCTGTGCCCAACATCTATCCAGATCCCATACCGCCTCCATTGAAAAGTGTGGCCCTTGGCAACTTACCAAAATCTTGGAGTGGCCCCCCTTCAGAAACTATAGCCCATTCCTGCTTTAGAGGACACACTTTCAAGTTTTTCTCTACAACCATGAGACAGACATTTGTTATATTTTAAACAAAAGCTGATATTTTCTTGAGATCACAAATGAAAGAACTAGGATTTTCAGAAGATGTCAGTTATCACTTGTGATAAAAGTGTAAGAGTTGGCAACACAGTGTGAATTCCAATTTTTGACAAATATTTTTTATATTTGAGCTCATAATTAGTTTTTCTGCAAGCATCACTGCTAGCAAACTTTATATATTTACAAAATGAGAACTGTAAAAAGTAATGGAAACAGAAATATACGACTTGCTTTGTATTTAACCAAATGTTTTTAGATTTCCCCCGTTATGCAATTTATGTAACTCCATACAGCAGCATAATAAATGATAAAGTTAATTTATCAGCAAGTAGACCATAAAACTCAGTACTTCAAATGTTCTCTAGAAGCAAACTCAAAAGACTCATATGAACTGAAATTAAATCATATAAAACATAAGCCTGAAAAAGCCTTTTGGTAGTAGGGGATAAGCTCTGTCCAAGATCTTGCTAAGAATGATAGATTGATATTCAGCTTCCTGCCTTTACACTGCAATCAGAGCATAGGCCGCATCATGTTAGATGCACCTAATATATTCAGAAACAAAGTAGGTGAAGTCTTTTGTTGGACCACCTATTGTCAGTGAAAGACAAATTTTCAAAGTTACACAAAGCTCTTCTTAAGGTCACTGCATACAACAATGGATATTTTCAGTAAAGCAGATAGAGAATCCTTTACTGTGAAAAACCCAGTTTTTCATCAGAGCTAAGGCATGCAAAACTCATTATCAATTTAGCTCCCACTCCATAGTTGATGCTTCTGGAATTGGAATAATTGGTTATACTAAAGAATAACTTATTTATCTTTGTGTCTGTTGAAGATTATATTAAAAATATTCTTTATGCAGCAGTCAACGCAAACAAGCACTAGCTTGAAAGCCAACTTCCTCATCATTTCCTGAGTTGCTGGTTATCTGAAAACCATAATGATCTATGAGGATAGGGTGATGGAAAAAGGGTGTGTATTTGCCAAACTGTCAGTATTTGTGGCTAAAACATTCTAAAATTTGCTAGAGGCTGAGCTTCTGAGCCTTTAAGAAGAATAATCGGATGGTTTTACGCTGCTGTGGCAATTGTCTTCTCGCTGGTGAGTTATTTTTTGTGTCATTATACTGCTGTGTGAATTTATGTGATTTAGATGTTAAATGGTGGTTATGATGCCTACCTCCTGTATGTGATATTCTTTTATATTTTCATCTCAAAATAAAATTTAAAATATATATAGAGTGCCAGAATTGTTCAATAGGATGAGTTCCATAATCTCTCGGGGAACACTTACACAGGCATAAAAAAGCCACAGCATAGCTGTAGGTAGCTCAGATCAGCTGACTCTGGTGCTTGGGCTACAGGACTAAAAATTGATGTGTAGTTGTACAGACTCAGACTAGGGTCAGGACTCTGGGACACTTTCTCCTCCCCTTCTTCCACCGCCTTGCAGCACAAATAGCTATACAGTAATTTTGCAGGCTCACAGCCCGAGCCAGCTGACTAAGGCCAGTTCGGGACATATAACTGTTGTGTAGACATACCCTCGGAGTCTGGAACCCAAGTTACTGAAACAGATGCCTACAGCAGACAAGTTAGAACAGGTTGTACACCCTGAGATAAGTGGGGACAGTTTGTCGTAGTGATGTGTTGGATTGTTTGCCTGTATATTCTGGTGCACTTTGGCAGAATTTGTGCTTGTATTTAATTGTGGTAACACATTCAGTTGTTTAACTCACAAGGTTGTTGTTGACTATTGGCCTCTTCATCTCTGAATTCATTTCAGCTGTGTGCAACTTTTGATAATCTGTAATAATAGAATGATAATATTTCCGATTTTTAATTACTGTAATTTCTAGAGGACAGAATGTACATCCAATGGAGCATGAAGAGTCAGATTCTGAGAATTGCTGAGTATCAGCATTTTCCATGTGACTGCACTGGGAACAGGGAGTCTTAAACACCTTTTGATCAGGTTCTTAGATTGAAGTTACATTCCCTAAATCCCACTTATGCCGTAAATCCTGTGCACCACTTAAGTTCCACTAAGTGGTGCATCGGATTGAAGCAACACATAGGTCTTGGGATTTATGTGGAACTACACAGTTCATAGGCCTAATCTGCTTTGCTGAACAAGAGTAAATTTAACAATTTTTTTCCTTGGGTTTGTAAAAAGAGATATTTTACACATTGCAATAGTCTATTTTGTACAAGTGCTGTGCAAGTATAAGTATATGCTGTGTTTGAAGGCAGTTATGCTGGTAACTTAGTAGGTCCAGTATCAATAAGGTAATCTCCAGCAAAGTAGGAACACGGTAAAAGTGTATAAAATCACTAGAAGCTTCTGTTCAAAATTAGTAACCAATTGTACTATTAGGGCCATGATATATTCTTGCTGTTGTTTAGTTTTAATGAATGTATAATATTGTCTCCAAGATTCTTAAATTTAGATTTAACTCCTCTTTCAGCTGAGGTATGTTATTTCTAAAAGCTATTACTAGATGTAATTACATTAATTGAAATAAGATTCTGAACTTTAATTCTAGGAGTTTTTTATTATGAAAATGCTTCAATTTTTTGACATGCTTAGTTTTATGGTACAATTAAACATTGGCAGTGAAGTTTATTGGCATCCATATAACATTACTGTCATTTTAAAAAAAGTTTATAATTAATGGTGTTGGCAATAAAGATATATGAAGCAGATGAGCAAAAATTCTACATATAAACTTGGAGATATTTACCAGCCACAGATCATAGATATACAATTTAACTGATATGTGAATTACACACACAGCATTTCGTAAAGGACACAGTACAACCAATAAGTGATTAATACCACAAGCAAAATGTCACATCATGGATTTCAAAAGAATGCTTAGTAAAAATGCAATCTTACGTTTTTGGGAAAAAAATTGTGAGTATTTATATACCTGCACCTATATCTACATATATGTATATAAAATAAGAAATATAGAAGAATATTATAAGAAATATTATTTGCATCACAGTTTATACAAAACAGTAAAAAATGCTATGTCTGCATCTGTGGATGGCAAAAGTTAAGGACAGATTTTATTTTTCCTGAGCCAGCTCACCTGAGCCAGATACTTCATTCACGTATCTCTCTGTAGTTGTATACTCCCCCAGGTTTCATTGTTTTTAATTAAAGAAACAAAAAACAAAAACTCGATTACTCCTTCAACCTTGATCCCTCAGTCTGCTCCATATTCTGGCCTCCCTGATCCACTCACTTCATCTTTAACAGGCCTTTTCACTATCATTACGTTTTCTCAGATTGATATTGAGATGCTTGGAAGATTTTTTTTGCTTGCTGTGATCCCCATTGCTTACTGCAATCCTTGTCTCTCCAACATGACTGAAAACAGGTGCAGGGGCTTCTCTCCATTGACTTCATTGCAGCATTCAGGGTTAAACCTTGACCACTCTTACAGTCACACACCAAAGCCAGTTCCCAACATATTTCCTATTCCCATTGCATATTGTTATCTAGGCCATTTGCTAGCTTCACCTGTCTCTCCATTCCTATGGAGGCTTTTATCCAACACCTTTCCAGTCTTCAGATAGGCCTTCAGTGATAACTGTGCCAATCCCATTATTTTAAATAGATTGACTCTTTAACTGGAATTTAAGAAAAATGTGTTGAGATCCAAAAGAGAGAGTACAGCTCAGGTTCTTCTAGCTGGGGTGGTTCTTAAGAGCTAAACAGAATAAAAATATGTTTGCCTCCAAAGCATATGATAATGAATATTCACAGACTAGATCTATTAAGGAGGAAGACACTATATTTCAATAGATGCTGTGCTTACATCATCTGTCTGTCCTAATGTTGCCCTATTCTCATCCCATTGACGGTCAAAGGTAACTAGCAAGTCTGGCAATTTCTCTGACATCTCGCCTACTCCTACAGTTCCTGTTCTGCTTCAGGGAGTATGTTGTACTTCTAAAACCCTGCCACATGTGAGGTGAGTGATGTCAGCTTCAAACACTCTAGGACTTCCAAATAAAACCATGTTTGTGAGCTTTCCTAAATGGTGAGGGCCTAGGGTGCCGGGAAGGTGGAAGTGAACTTATGCTAGGGGCACAGTAGAAAGGTTTCCAGACTTCTTGTTTGCTCCTTTTTTCCTGTATTTGAAAGATAAGACTTATATTTTGCACTCCTTGCCAATGTGAGCAATGATGATAGAGATTCATCTAAGACCACAGTTTGACATAGACGGCCATCCACTTCATCACTCTGAAAATATCACACAGTATAGATTTAAGTGTCTTAATCTGGCTGACCTACTGTCCTACAGGGTGCCTTCTGGTGATTACTTCATCTGATCTGGAGACACAATTACAATTCAATTATGACATGAGATTATGTGGCAAAATTATACTACAAGTCTATAGGAGCCCCACTGATGCTAAATTAAATTGCTAAAACCTATTTTTCCTTCCCTTTCTATAGCATTTAAATATTTTAACATGAGCGACTACTTAAGAATACAAACCTATGACTGGATTGTCCATGTAAGTATATTTGCACAAACACACAAGTAGTTGCACCTAAATCAGTATGGGTATGACTACACTACAGCGTTATTTCGAAATATCTAATTTCGAAATAGTTACTTTGAAATAAGTTATTTTGAAATAACACGTCTACACACAAAATGCATTTCAAAAGAGCGGTTTGCTATTTTGAAATAGCATGTCCACACTGAGAGGACGCTGATTCGCATTTAAGGCTGGCCGGAACCAGGTCTGGCAGGGCATCAGGTCAGGAGTTACTTTGTGTGGCTGCTGCCTGAGGCTATATGAGGCCTTTGCTTAAAGGGACCTCCCTCTGCCCCCCTGGACAGCCAGTTCTCAGCTTTCCCTGCTTGCTTGCCTACCTCAATGAGAGACAGCAAAGCACACCACAGCACTCTGTAACATGGAGCCAGAGCTGCCCCTGGAGACTCTGATGCTTCTTGTGGACACATTGCTACAAGCCTGGCTGCACTTTCTGCAGGCTGCCATCTGGGAGGTCCATCGGGGGGCTGTCAGTATCCAGGAGGCCCTGTGGGAGAGCTTCCACCCAGAGGAACACTAAGAGCCTCCTTGGTCTGCTCCACTGGGGGCTTGTGCTTCATTCCTCCCTCACATCCTTCCACCGACACCTTCCTAGCCCCCCTTCCTGATGTCAAGTACATGTATTTACATGAACACAAATGCTCTTTATTTAACAAAACTGGGGGGGGGGGGAGGAATGAAATTCTGGTGAGACAGGGGAAAAGAGGCAGGAGAGGGGAAGGGAAAACCTGGGAGGAGGGAGCTGGAAGGGGGAAGCAAGGGGAAGAAGGGGAGGGGAAGCTCATGGTTGTGGGTCTTGCTGGATCAACTTGATTTTCATGCATACCTGCTCCTGGGTTCACATGTGGCCTTTGGTGGCCAGGCTGGCAGCTATCCTGCCATAGACAGCCATGATCCTCTGTCTAGTGCAGAGATCATGTACATTGGGGGCATCCCCCCCAAACCTGAATAAGGTATATGATCTCCACCCTGGACCAGGAAGTTACCCGCCTTCTCCGGGCCCTGGCAGGTTCCTGGGAGCTGGCAGATTGTTCCTGGGGAGCAGTGGAGGGCTGGATGCCAATGGCTTGCTGGCTCATGTTTTGTGGCCACTGGGTCAGGGGTAGTGACTTCTGGCTCTGGGCTGGCAGGCTTGGAGCTGGCACAAGCATCGTGGCCAGAGTCTACCCCTTAAGGGCTCCGGGGCGGGGGGAGGGAGAGGAGTGTTCTTGATTGAGCCTGGAGTGGCCACCAGGGTACTCTGGGAAGGCTGGAGGCCCCCTGTTTCAATATAAGTGTCTACACAGCACTGATTTTGAAATAGCTGTTTTGAGTTTGGCATTATTCCTCATGGAATGAGGTTTACCAAATTTGAAATAAATGTTCTGCTATTTCGAATTAATTTCAAAATAGCAGTTTGGCTGTGTAGATGCTAGGAAAGTTATTTTGAAATAACTTTGCTATGTAGACATACCCTCTGGCTATTCATGTAAGCATGGACTCAGCAGTGTGAACAAGGGTTACATAGTCCAGAGCAGTGATCCTGTAAGTGTTCTGAGAAACCACTTTGAGAAACACATTAACTGGCTGCCCCAGTTTGTTTATTTACTGGCGCTGCAGCCACAGAGCCTCGCGGCTCCCATTGGCTCCGTTTCTCTCTTTGCAGCCAAGCAGAGCAGTGGGAAGTGGTAGCATGGCCCAGGCTGCTTCCCGCAGCTCCCCTTGGCTGCAAAGGATGAAATGAAGCCAATGGGAGCAGCAAGGCTCTGTGGCCATGGCGCCAGTAAATAAACTGGGGTGGCCAGTGAATGTGTTTCTCAAAGTGGTTTCACGGAACACTTTCAGAAACACTGGTCTAGAGAACAATGTGCAGGGATGCAACCCTCACTTTTTTATGGTGCCAAAAGTCCAAAGCGCAGTAACTGAGCTACCTTTTCCAGTTATAAGAAGTACCTTGCCCTCCATTAAATCGTATATTCCTGTGAAGTTTATACATCTTAAGCTGTCACTTATAAAACTAAAAATAATTGGCATCTCGTACACCTTAATGGTAATGAACAAATCCATTCTTCCTTTGATTGAATGTGGAAAGTGGAAACAGTGCAGCATTATGTTGCATCCATATAGAGTGATTCTAATATAACCTTTATGAATTCACTTGATTGACCTATATATACACTGAAGGAAAAACAAGGATAATAAAAGCAGAGAGGAACCCATCAGAATAAATATTGGCTCAAACAAATATCATGAATCACAGATTATATTTAAAGTCAGAGAATTACTAATAATTTTGAGACATGCTTTAATCTTTTACTAAAAGCATCCTGCATCTATAATGCTACAAATAGCTTAGCTTCTCAGCCACTCTTGCATACAAAATATACTAATTCGACAGCACAAGTGAAATAAGACCTGAGTTTTCTCTCGTACTGTTATAAATCAGAAGTAATACTACTAAAGTCGGTAATGACCCCTTGTTTATTTACTATTTATGTTAAGACCCTCAAATGTGCTAAATGGTTCCAATTATATAGTGGCACATGGTCTCGTTACAAATATATAGTGTAGGAAGGCCAGAGAATTATCTTTTTGTGAAGTATTTTTTTCAGCTTAGGTTCATCAAAGCCTCAGAATGGTTTTGGCAGTGTTCTTCCTTGTCTCTGTCTAAGCTTTAGGAAGTTCATCGAGGCACCTCCTCTCATGTAAATGGGATTATTAGATCCTTCAGCATCATTCAGGATTTCAGGATCCTGACCAAAGGAAGAGAAGAGATTAGTAAAATACACACCTTGGACTTCAAAAAAGCAGATTTTGACTCCCTGGCTACGTCTACACTGGCCCCTTTTTTGGAAGGGGCATGCTAATTTTGAAAGTGGGAATAGAGAAATCCGTGGGGGATTTAAACATCCCCCGCGGATTTAAATAAACATGTCTGCTGCTTTTTTTCCAGCTTGGGGAAAAGCCGGAAAAAAAGCGTCTAGACTGGCCCGATCCTCCGGAATAAAGCCCTAATAAAGCGGCGGACATGTTTATTTAAATCCGCGGGGGATATTTAAATCCCCCGCGGATTTCCCTATTCCCACTTTCAAAATTAGCATGCCCCTTCCGAAAAAGGGGCCAGTGTAGACGTAGCCCCTGAGGGTATATCTACACTACAGCACTAATACGAACTAACTTAATTCGAATTAGTTAATTTGAACTAAGCTAATTCGAACTAGTGCATCTAGACCTAAAAACTAATTCAAATTAGCGTTTTGCTAATTCGAACTAGCATGTCCACATTGAGTGGACCCTGAACCGAAGCTCAGGCTGGCTGGAACAGGTGCCGGCAGGGCATCAGGTTAGGAATTAGAGCATGGAGCTGCTGCCTCAGGCTAGCCGAGGGCTGTGCTTAAAGAGACCCAACTCCCACCCCAGACGGACAGTTCTCAGGGTTCCCCACTTGCTTGTCTACCTCAGTGAGGGACAGCAAAACTGTCCTGTCTTGGAGTGCCCTGAGTTCCCACACTCGGCACATCACAGCACTCGGCCAACAGCCTGGCTGGACTTTCTGCAGGCTGCCATCCGGGGGATGGTCAATCGGGGGGCTGTCAGGATCCAGGATACCCTGCAGGAGAGCTTCCATCCTGAGGAGCCCGCAGAGCCACCCCAGTCCTCCCCATCGGGGCCTCGTGCCCCATTCCTCCCTCACCTCCTTCCACTTATCTTTCCCTAGCCCCCCCTTCCGGATGTAAAAAATAAAGGACACGTGTGTTCAAAAATAGAAACTCTCTTTATTTAACAAAACTGGAGGGCAGGGGGATTAACCTCTGGGGAGACTGGGAAAAGGATGTGGGAGAAGGGAAGAGAGAGGGTGGGAGAGGGGAGGGGGAAACCTGGGAGGAGGGAGCTGGAAGGGGGAAGCCAGGGGAAGAAGGAGGAGAGGAAGTATCAAACTATGGTATGCCATATCTTCAGTACAGTGTACAGATGTGGTCTCCTCACCTCAAAAGAGAGTTTTGGCCTTGGAAAGGGTTCAGAAAAGAGCAACTAAAAAATGATTAGGGTTTGGAACGGGTCCCATATGAAGAGAGGCTAAAAAGACTGGGACTCTACAGCTTAGAAAAGACGAGACTGAGGGGGATATGATAGAGGTCGATAAAATCATGAGTGGTGTGGAGAGGGTGCATAAAGAAAAGTTCTTCATTAGTTCCAATAATATAAGGACTAGAAGACACCAAATGAAATGAATGGGTAGCAGGCTTCAAACTAATAAAATAAAGTTCTTCTTCACAAAGCAAATAGTCAATCTGTGGAACTCCTTGCCACAGGAGGCTGTGAAGGCTAGAACTATAACAGAGTTTAAAGAGAAGTTAGATAAAGTCATGGAGGATGGGTCCATGGTGTGCTATTAGCCAGGGGGTAGGAATGGTGTCCCTGGCCTCTGTTTGTGGAAGGCTGTAGATGGATGGCATGAGACAAATAGCTTGGTCATTGTCTTCGGTCCATCCCCTCCGGGGTAGCTGGTGTTGGCCGCTGTCAGCAGACAGGCTACTGGGCTAGATGACCTTGGTCTGACCCAGTATGGCCGTTCTTATGTTCTTATGTTCTAAGCTCAGGGCTCAAGGTCGGGGGTCTCACTGGACCACCTTGATTTTCATACAAACCTGCTCCTGGGTTCACATGTGGCCAGGATGGCAGCTATCCTGCCCTAGATGGCCACTTTCCTGTGCCTATTGCGGAGGTTGTGGACGTTGGAGGCCTCCCTCCAAACCTGGATAAGGTCCACGATCTCCGCACTAGACCAGGCGGGTGCCTGCCTCTTGCAGCCCCAGGCAGGCTCCTGGGAGCCACCAGCCTGGTCCCGGGAAGAGGTGGAGGGCTGGGTGGCAGCAGGTGGCTGGCTCATGCAGTGCCAGGTGCAGGGTCTGCTGGCTAGGTGCTGGCAAGCTTGCACCTGGCACAAGCACCGTAGCCAGACCGTAGCCCTTTAAGGGCTCCGGGGCTGGGAGGGAGGCAGAAGAGTTTCCCTGGTTTGGCCCAGAGTGGCCACCAGGGCAAGCTTGGGAGGGCTAGCCTCCCACTAGTTCGAATTAAGTGGCTACACAGCCCTTGATTCGAACTACTTAATTTGAACTAGGCGTTAGTCCTCATAGAATGAGGTTTACCTAGTTTGAATTAAGCGCTCCACTAGTTCGAATTACATTTGTGTGTGTAGCGCCTATCAAAGTTAATTCGAACTAACGGCTGTTAGTTCGAATTAACTTTGTAGTGTAGACATATCCTGAGAAACCTGATGGGCAGAATCCTCTGGGATGCTAACATGAAGGGGAAAGGAGTCCAGGACAGCTGGCAGTATTTTAAAAAAGCCTTATTGAAGGCACAGAAAGAAACCATCCCGACGCATAGCAAGAGAGGCAAACATGGTAGGAGACTGGATTGGCTTATAGGGGAAATCCTTGGTGAACTTAAGCATGAAAAGGAAGCTTACAAAAAGTGAAAACTTGGACAAATGACCAGGGAGGGGTTTAAATGTATAGCTCAAGAATGCCGGGGGATTATTAGGAAGGCGAAAGCTCAAATGGAATTGTGACTGGCTAAGGATGTGAAGGATAACAAGAAAGGTTTCTACAGGCATGTTAACAAGAAGAAGGTGATCAGAGAGGGTGTACGGCCCCTACTGGATGAATGAGGTAACCTAGTGACAGATGACATGGGAAAAGCTGAAGTACTCAATGCTTTCTTTGCCTCTGTATTCATGGACAAGGTGGGCTCCCGGACTAATGCGCTAAGTGACGCAAGATGGGATGAAGATGGACAGCCCTTAGTGGGTAAAGAACAGGTTAGGAACTATTTAGAAAAGCTAAACGTACACAAATCCATGGGTCCGGACTTAATGCATCCGAGGGTACTGAGGGAGTTGGCAAATGTCATTGAGGAGCCTTTGGCCATTATCTTTGAAAAGTCATGGAGATTGGGAGAAATCCCGGATGATTGGAAAAAGGCAAATGTAGTGCCCATCTTCAAAAAAAAGGGAAGAAGGACGATCCAGGGAATTATAGGCTGGTCAGTCTTACCTCGGTTCCTGGAAAAATCATGGAAGGGATCCTTAAGGAATCCATTTTTAGGCACTTGGAAGAGAGGAAAGTGATTAGGAATAGTCAGCATGGATTCACAAAGAGAAAGTCGTGCCTGACCAATCTGATTAGCTTCTATGATGAGGTAACTGGCTCTGTGGACGTGGGAAAGTCAGTGAGTGTGATATACCTTGACTTTAGCAAGGCTTTTGATATGGTCTTCCACAATATTCTTGCCAGCAAGTTCAGGGATTGTGGATTGGATAAATGGATGGTAAGATGGAAAGAAAGATGGCTAGCAGGCCGGGCCCAGCGGGTAGTGATCAACGGCTCGATGTCAGGATGGCGGTCAGTTTCTAGCAGAGTGCCCCAAGATTCGGTTCTAGGACCGGTTTTGTTCAATATGTTTATTAATGATCTGGATGAGGGGATGGATTGCATCCTCGGCAAGTTTGCGGACGACACTAAGCTAGAGGGAGAGGTAGATACGCTTGAGGGCAGAGATAGGGTCCAGAGTGACTTAGACAAATTGGAGGATTGGGCCACAAGAAATCTGATGAGGTTCAACAAGGACAAGTGCAGAGTCCTGCACTTGGGACGGAAGAATCCCAAGCATTGTTACAAGCTGGGGACCAACCACTTAAAGGAAAAGGACCTAGGGGTTACAGTGGATGAGAAGCTGGATATGAGTCAACAGTGTGCCCTTGTAGCCAAGAAGGCTAATGGCACATTAGGATGCATTAAGAGATCAGCAGATCTAGAGATGTCATTATTCCCCTTTATTCAGCTCTGGTGAGGCCACATCTGGGGTATTGTGTCCAGTTCTGGGCTCCCCACTACAAAAAGGATGTGGACGCATTGGAGAGGGTCCAGTGGAGGGCAACCAAAATGATTAGGGGGCTGGAGCATATGACTTATGAGGAGAGGTTGAGGCAGTTGGGTCTGTTTAGTCTGCAGAAGCGAAGAGTGAGAGGGGATTTGATAGCAGCCTTCAACTTCCTGAAGGGATCTACCAAAGAGGATGGAGAGAGGCTGTTGTCAGTAGTGACAGATGGTAGAACAAGGAGCAGTGATCTCAAGTTGTGGTAGGAGAGGTCCAGGTTGGATATTAGGAAAAATTATTTCACAAGGAGAGTAGTGAGGCACTGGAATGGGTGGAAGTAGTGGAGGAAGGGAAGTAGTGGAGTCTCCAGCTCTAGAGGTGTTCAAGTCTCAGCTTGACGAAGCCCTGGCTGGGTTGATTTAGTTGGGATTGGTCCTGCCTAGAGCAGGGGGCTGGACATGATAACCTTCTGAGGTCTCTTCCAGGTCTATGGTTTTATGATTCTATGATTCTATGATTCACTGGAAATCTTAATGGGCTCTCCAAAGACAATTGAATCAAAAGAGATTCCTTAGCTTCACAGGGACAAAACCGGGTGCCTTGAAACAAAAACCCTTTCTAAGGTTCATAGAGGTTGGGATGGTCCTCAGTAAATGTAATGCTCTCAGTGGAGCACTTAAGAAGTATTCTAAGACTTATTTGAAAAATGGGGGGTAAGGAGCCTATTAAAATTAACTACCAGTTCTCCACTTCTGCTTTCATCAATGGTTATATTGGTACTGCAATTAGACACAGAAGCTGGCCCATACCAATTAACTCAGGATCTTAAGTTTTGACCTATGGAGTTTTATAATTGTAATATAGTTGTTCAGTCACAGAATCCTAGTGCCTGGGCTCCAGCATAAACTCCACAATTCTGAGTTCACTGCCACAAGCCTACTGCGTTTTTTTATTTGCAATTAAGACATACTCAAACGGGCCACAGAAAATGGTGACAAGTGATGTTCAAATCTCCACCTAATTCCTTTGCTCTTTCTAGCACCTTTCCTGCTCCTTCATTGCACTCAAGCCCTATTAAGGGCTGCTCGAGCATTGTTCCCTGCCTAGTGGATCTGAAGAGATGTCATTGGGAGGTGTATGTGTTCAGAAGTTTGATGACAGCATGCATCTTGGGAGGAATGCAGGAGAGGAGGGGGCATTTCTCACACTGTGGGAGAGCTTCCTTCCCATTAGTTGCCTTCTCTTTTTTCCTCTTATGATTCTGGAAATGACTGTGGACCAAATCATCTCAGCAAGTTCCCAGGGTAACCAATTATTTTCTTTCTTTTACACTGATAATTGTCTTCTTAGACTCTGATTGTTGATCTTGTGCCTTATATTTTGATGGATCCAGTAAACTAAGTTGTAGCTCTCTTCTTCTTTCTGTGCTTTTGTTAGCTACCAAGAGGCAAAATAAAAGTTAGAAATATTTCTGCAATTTGGTGAACACTTTTGTTTTTATGGTGCCAAGAACCAGATCCTCCCTCATCTTGCCTACTTGAAACACAATTGAAAAATTCTCTCACAGTGAAACATTCACTCACCCAGCTTCCATCTTGATGTATTCTATTTCCAAAAGAAAGAAAATCAGGTGTGTGATGGAAATTGAGTTGCAATAAGTTCTTGCAGCTCCAATAATGTAAATAATATTTGTAACATATTGAAGATATATCACAACAAGATAAATACATTGCACATATTGTAGGTACTATGTTGCTGACAAACAAGTACTGGATAAATACAGACATTGTAAAAAATGAGCAAGCAGTTTTAAATAACATGTTTTCAACAGTGCTTGTTCCAGAGTATATCAAAGTGACAATAACAACTGGCAGAACCAAATGGCTCCGAGTTTTCCTTAACAGTCAAAAGACTGGAATTACTGCCCATTGGGATGAGGAGAATTTTTTAAGAGAATATTATCAAGAGGACAGGTGGGGGGGGGGGGGGGGGAGTATTTATGGTGTGTAGAGATGTCTGGTTTTTTTTAAATGATAAATTATTAGATGAAAAGTATCAAAATTATCAAGTAATGGTTATGGTAAATGTTATTTCACATTTGTTGGGAGTGAATAAATCAATAATCAGTATCCCTATAGAATTAATATGGTTACTACTCAATGTTATTGGTCTGTGGTCATAAAACTTACCATTAACTAGAACCATGTAGAACAACAACAACAAAAATAGCAGTAGTTGCTGGTCAGATTAATGTTAAAATTCAGTAACAAGTAAAAGGAAGGGGAGGACAAAGAATAGGAGAACCATTATTAAACATTATAAATATTGGATTGGCAAGGCTTTTATGAGGAACTGTAACAGGGTGGACCAGGCCCCGAGGCACCCTGACTGTGGTCCTGCCTCACCTTGCCCCCAGAAAAGGGTCACAGAGAAGTCCTTCAGGAGTCTAGAGCGGCTGTGAAAGAACTGGGCAATCAGGGGCCAGGAAGGACTAAAGGACAGAAAGGAGCTGAAAGCACAGCAGCATTTCTTGTTGGCCAGCAAAGGAGAGAGGACTTGGAATGACTGGCCCAGGGAGTGGTAGCACC
The DNA here is from genome assembly GCF_052426305.1 of Pelodiscus sinensis. Classification (NCBI taxonomy): domain Eukaryota; kingdom Metazoa; phylum Chordata; order Testudines; family Trionychidae; genus Pelodiscus; species Pelodiscus sinensis. The sequence goes on from NC_143053.1 coordinate 156,526,888, forward strand.
ACAGAGAGCTCAGAGTGGAATGCTGGATAGGGACTGTGGACTAAGGCAAGACTGATTAATTATGATAAAGCACTGGGCAAGGGACAAGGAGCTATCTCCAGGAAGGGAAGCCCGGGAGCACCTCTCTCTTGGCGTAGGGAACAGGCTCAGAGACATGAGACAGGAAGGCACTGAGATGGGCCCCTGTTAAGTGTGTACCCCAGAAAGGTTTTGTATTTCACACAGGGTTGTGACTCTCTTGGAAGCCTGAATAGCAGAAAGGTTGATATAAGAAGAGTGCAGGTGCACGTATTCAGCCAGATGGGGGCGCTCATGGGAGGTGAACAGAAACAGGAGTCAATTTAATTGAACAGAGTTACTTTGCATTTACATTAATATAAGCTGATTTGCATTGTTTTTTAGTTGTCACTACTGCCTTCACTTGACAGGGAATTGTGTGGATCATAAACAATGAAAATTGTTTTTAATCAAATTTAAAACTTTACTGAGCATAAAACAGTTTCCACTGCATTCAGCTGGGTAAATAAGGTTTTAGAAAGAGAGGACACCTACATAGGCCAAACTCAATTTAAAACAATGGAAGTTGGACATGAAAAGAGCAGAATAGACTATTGAGTGCCCTATGGACATCTTCATGCAAAACTAGATATTCAGTCAATGTGATAATGGGCCCCCTAGAGGGACAAACAGAAAAAGATGCGTGCTAGAAGTAGAATTTGTTTCTATGTAACTATGATCATATACTGTTGTTTGGTGAGGCCAGTCAGGGAAAGTCTCCAGAATATATAACAAATAAGGAACAAGCAAGAAAAAAAACCCAAACAAACAAAATTAATAAACCCTTGAAATAGATTTGGTCTTTCTAAACACTGAAGTAAGAATGTGGCAGAGGTCATCAGGATTCATTTCTTATTGTTATTTACAACCCAGTAGCAAATCTTGCATTTCACTATGAATTATTAAAGACAAATAGATGCATACCATATCCTCAGCCTTCCAAGTCTTTGAAAGTAGCATTTAATGTGTAGGAAAAAAACTCTCAATGTATGACACATCATAATTTGAGAGACAAAAGACTACTGCTTTTTTCTTTCCCTTTTCAACTACAGCTTTTTAAAATTAAACATTGTGGGTTAAGATCAAATCTAAAGACAAATATCTATGCAGGATGTGGGATAAAAGAGGTAGTCCCAGGAGGCTACTTAGGAATAAATTACATTCAGTATATCCTATTATTTTAACCATAATGGTTACTTTGCTGAGTTCAGTGAAATTTGCAATGAAAAGTAACTTTCACAGACCTTTACCTTTTCCTTTCCCAGAACTAAGGAAGAGCTCAGTGTTGCTTCAAGACTTGTCTCTATCACGAACAGAAGTTGGTCCAATAAAAGATATAACCTCAACCACTTTATCTATCTAATGGGAAATAACATTTCTCCAAATTATATAATCAGTCATTCAGAATGTGCTGTCAATTATAGCAGCACCAGTTACACTGTGTTATTGTCATGTCAGCATTTCAAGTGAACATGATCTCTTTAAATTAGATGTTTTATATGGCTAAAGCTCAGTCCAATTTCTAAGATTTTCTTTTAATAAAATAATTAATTTGGCAGGTTTTGAGAGATTCATAACATATCACTAGAAAATTGTGTGCTTGGGATTTCTTTTCAAATTCACAGGTTGTAAGGCTAAAAGGGAGCATTATGGTAATTTACTCTGACCTCTAGTATAACATAGTTCAGAGAATTTAACCCAATAGTTCTTTCATCAGATCTATAACTTCTTGTTATACTATGGCATATCTTTTAGACTTGATGAAACGACTGCAAGTCAAGACAGAGAGTTCACTGCATCCCTAAATAAGTGTTGTTATCAAGGCCAGATTTAGGGGAAGGTGACACACAGGATCATCTGAGGTGCCAGAGATACGAAGTTCTGAATTTAGGGCACAGTTTTTGTTATAAGCCACAAAAGGGGAAATAGAATGTTTGATTTAAAGTGTTTCAAGTATTCCATACATTGATTCATTTTCACAGACCTCCTAGAATGTTCTGGAACTTTGTAGAATCTCATGGTAACATCTGGACTTTCTGAGAGCTACTTTTTCCTTGAATCTCCAAGAGTGTTGTCAGCCATGCCTTTGTGGTTATATAAGACTTGGGGCATCCCCAGATGGTCAGCAGTGAGTCCTCATTTCCAGTTATGTTTTTACATATGTCAGTTTGCCATTTCAAAAATCTATTTACTATGGACTACATTAAATTAGTATTTCCCTAATTTTGAATGAGAAGTCTATGGACATTGTAATCCTTACCTGTATGAACGAAATTTAACATACAAATTATATCAACCTTTTGTGGTTTTGCTTGGCACTGATGCCAAGTTAACCAGACCATAATTACCCAAGTCTTCCTGTCTATTCTTTTTTGAATAATGGCACAACAATAGTTTTGTTTCCATTTTTCTGGAACTTCCCCAGCATTCCCAAGATTTGTTAAAAAGTACTTTAGAGGACTTTTTCATCAATTCTTTTCAAAATTCATGGATGCAAGTTATCAGATATAAAATATTCAACTTCAGCATTTGCTGTTTAAATTCTATCTAGTTACAGTTGGAATAGAAAGTAGTTATTTCTCTAAAATGTGACTATATCATACAGCTTCTTCTGAAATCAAGGATAGAAATATTTATTATGTGTTTCTGCTTTTTCTGTATCACCAATGACATTTTTACCTTTTCTGTCTAGTATTTTCTTATATCGTTGCTTGGATAAAAATGCATCTTGTCATCTTATACATTGGAAATATATTTGTTTTTTTAAATGAAAATTTGCAACCTCTTAGCCCACAATTCTGACTAATGACTAGATCTCACAAAGCAAGTTATGAAATATTGAGGATAATTTAATTTCTCAACTAGATTTTATCTTAAAACATAAATAGTATAAGGTGTGAAAACAATGCTAACTATTAAACAAGTCTTCTTACATTCCTGTGAAATCAAATAAAGCAAAAGATCTTAGATTAACTTTTTTTAAGGTACCACAGAAAGTGTTCTTGCTTTGGTAAAATGGGAAATTTTAAAATAGTGTCCTGCTATAAAGGTTTGTTAAGATTCTAATTTTAAACCCCCACATAATTTTCTTTTTATCAACCAGGCATATGACAGTGTTTCTTCAGAAGCAAAGTATCATACATAACTAGTTTGGAATTATTATTTAAAATAGAGAAGCTCTGTCCAAGGTACTATCAGAAACTGAATTTTGCCACTGATGTTAGTGGAGAAAGGAATGGGCCCTCAAAGGTGAGTTCAGATGGTTCTGTTTGATTCTACGTAGCATTTTCTCTATATATAAATATAAAATATGGGGTGTATATGCTTTGATTATGAAGCTGCTGTATTTTTGAATTGGTATAAGTCATAAGCCCGTGAAGGCAGTAACATATTTTAGTACTTTCCAATATTTGACTTGCTTGTATATCAGTGGGGATTTCTTTATATTGGGTATTACAGATGGAACTGAAAATCAATTTCACTTCTAAAAGCTGTTGGTATATGATGAATTCATCAAAATGCATTTTGTCTAGGAACAAACGTTTCCTTTAGCCACAGCTGCCACATCGAGATGCCACAGTGTTTCCAGAATTTAGGACAGGATAATACATGTGTATGTCATGCCTCTTTCCTTCCCTGCTACCAGACTTCTCCCTCCCATAATGCCAAGGAGGAGCCCATCACCCTCATCCCTTTTATTTATTTAAAATATGTTATTGTCAACCCTCTATTGCAGGGCTCAAGTGTTTCTAAATCTCAGGGCTGTCTCTGCCCTTTTTCTCAGAACTGTCTCAGGATGTGTGGCCCACTCGGTATCTCCTGGACTATTAGTCAGGCTTGAAATAGTAAGCAAGGCTTGGACTTGTTTTCTTCTAGGACATCAAGTTAAAACAGAAATCATGTCCAAGGACTGACTGACATTCAGGCAGTCCCCGGGTTACGTACAAGATAGGGACTGTAGGTTTGTTATTAAGTTGAATCTGTATGTAAGTCGGAACTGGCGTCAGCCGCTGCTGAAACTGATCAGTTTCAACAGCGGCTGAATCTGGACGCCAGTTCTGACTTACATACAGATTCAACTTAAGAAACCCAGGCGTCCCCAAGTCAGCTGCTGCTGAAACTGATCAGCGGCTGATTCCAGGAAGCCTGGGGCAGAGCAACTCTGCCTCGGGCTTCCTGTAGTCAGCCGCTGGTCAGTTTCAGCAGCGGCTGACTTGGGGACGCCTGGGGCAGAGCAGCTGGGGTGCTGCTGGGTTGCTCCAGTAGCGCGGCTCCTCGGCGCTACTGGAGCAACCCAGCAGCACCCCAGCTGGTCTGCCCCAGGCGTCCTGATTCAGCTGCTGCTGAAACTGACCAGCAGTGGCTGAATCAGGACGCCTGGGGCAGAGCAGCTGGGGTGCTGCCGGGTTGGTCCGGAGCGGCGCTGCGGGACCAACCCGGCAGCCCCCAGCTGCTCTACCTCAGGGGTAGGCAAGAAAAGCCTGGTCTGCTGGGGGGGGGGGCACTAGCTGCACACCCCCCCAGCAGACCAGGGAGATGGGGGTGGCGGGACCGCCCAAGTCCTCCACGGCTTTGCTCCGTCTCCTTGGTCTGCTGGTCGGGAGACGGGGAGCAAAGCTGTGGAGCACGCCCGCAGGGGGACAGCTCAAGCGCGCCCGGGCTGTCCCGCTGCGGGTATGCTCCAAGGCTTTGCTCCCCATCTCCCTGCAGACCAGGGAGACGTGGAGCAGCTTTTCTCACCCCGGAGGACGGGGGGCGGCGGACCGTGGGCATCTGGGTGTCCCGCCGCTCCCATCTTCCGGGGCGAGAAAAGCCCCGTTCGTAACTGCGGATCCGACATAAGTCGGATCCGCGTAACTCGGGGACTGCCTGTATTTGGTGGTTGTGCAGGGTGGAATCCATGTTCTAGCTCTGCTTTGTCAGTCATAAAAACCACAAGATGACCACTTTGCGTACTGAGTGTATATGGGATGTATTTCCCTCTCAATAGGCAATTAATCTCATGCAGCTAATGAATTCCAGTCACTCTAAGGAGCTGTATTAACATATCTCTTCCCCTTTACTGTGTTGGTATTACCATTTCTACTTGTACCATGTGATTCTTTTGATTTTTTTTGACCGAGTAAGGATCCTGTATTGACAAGGCAATGCAAGCAGCATGAGAAGTTATAACCTGTCTGCTCTGAAATCAGTAAAGATAAGCTGTATTGGAAATAAAATGGAGCTATTGAATCAAAGAACCATTTGTGGTGCTAAATTAATATTAAGTACAGTATTCAGTCTACCCCCTTCTAGTTCTCTGTAGAATTTGGGAAACAGTAAAAGATTATTTCTGTTTCCATGACAACAAAAACAGGGAAGATAAAACACAGACAATGTAAACAGAGAGATAAAAACCTAGACAGATTGGTATTAGTTTCTAAAGCATTCTGAATTATTACATCTGTCCTCTGGAATGGAACATTAGACCTTGATAAATTATTGACTAAACTACTGAATTTTATCTTTTCTTTACCTGTAGCCATCCAAACAAATAACACACAAGTTCACCAGCTGTAATGGGTGCTAATTAGTAAGAAGCAACATCATGAAGTTTAAGAAAAATAAATTATTCAACCACATACTTTTCTTGACCTTGTTTTCCAAATCTTTTACACGTTTTTTTCCAACCCAAACAAAACCTTACCCCATCCCAAAATTTACCAATGTAAGTTCTCTACATTCCCTGAAAATTTCCAATTTAATTTATTGCCACTGCATGTCCCATTATCCCTGAGGTCTTTATCCTGACCCAGACAAGAACTGAAGTTATCCAAAATCATTTTTTTATTGTTTATTCATAGTCCACCCACCAGTATTTCACATGAATTTGGATACACATTTAAACTTTGGATATGTAGCTAAACAAGACCATTCCAGGTTTACCCATCCCTCGCTTTAATATGAAAACCTCTGATTATGTTGCTAAGCAGACAAAAAGAAGCACTCAAACCTCCAATTCAGTAGTAATACATTTTAAGGAGAGCGTGCCTGAAAGCAAATGATATATTAATGGACAAATTCTATCTATGTAGTTGAGGTTTTCTCTAGATTCAAAGAATTAAAGGCTGGAGTTTGATCTGTATGTTATATTCCATTCCATTTCACCCTGATACCCCTGTATTGAGCCCAATAACATGTGTTTGACTAAAACATAACTTGTGTTTTGTCTAAAATACATTGTTATCCCTTTAGACCTAAGCAGCTAGTTAAAGGTCAGGTCTCTCTAGATTTTCTAGAGGGGAGTAGAAATTGATTATATAGCCTGGCATCTTGATAAAATCTTATTTATTTACAAGGAATGTATAAAGTCCTATTTCTGAGCACAGATGGAATCACATAGCAGGAGACATGTACTTTGTTTGCTGTTCCAAGTCCATCTCTATGGGCAACACTCTGGACCCTAAACTTTTTTCTCCAATCTTTATCTCATTGCTACATTATTGTCATTTCATACTGTCATTTCAAGTTCTGTCCGGTTCCAAGAAACCAGCCACAGATCCCTGGTCAATTTACCCTCTGGATCTTACCCACAAATCACGCTGAGCCAATCCTTTAGCATCTAATATCAAAAGGTTTATTATTACAATAAAGAAAAGCATGAGAATAAGGTTGTTAAAGGATAGTATGTTACATGCATCGAATCTCCCAGTTCTCGATGCAGGCCCTAGCAGAGATGTTACAGCTGCTGGCTCAAAAGTCCTTGTTGCACATCCTAGGATCAGGATGGGTCCAGAGTTCTTCCTGGCTCTTTGTTCCCTGCATTGCTGCCTCTGGGATGAAGTGCTGAGCTGAGAACCAAGATGGAGTCAACCACATGGCCTATGTATCCCTCCTTCCTGGTCTCTTCTTGGCTACAGCAGGTCACCTGGCCAGTGGCCTATCCCTGTGCTCCCTGCTGGCAGCTTTCAGGTGTCAGCCCTCATTCTTTAGGTGTTTCCTTGGCCCATTGAGTGCCATTGTCCCACATGGCCTCGCTAATTAGCATGTCCATAGGCCGGGCTCTGTCCAATGCTTAACTACATGCAGAGAAATATTCAGTATCCACACAGATTACAGATTCCTAACTACACACAGAGACATTATAGAATCACATGACTAGCATACATAGGATTAGCAGACAGCAAGCTTCTATTCAACACCCCACATCGCCCCCTTTTATACCATTTCTAGGGACAACACCCCCACCTATGGGTGCAGCAGTGATCTGGCTGCTTCCCCTAAATTCAATAACGTGACATAGAGTACTTCGTGTTAAAAGAGGATACTGATATAATAGGCATCACAGAAATCTGGTGGAGTGAGGACAATCAATGGGACACAATAATTCCAGGATACAAAATATATCGGAAGGACAGAACAGGTCATGCGGGCGCAGGAGCGCACTATATGTTAAAGAAAATTTAGAATGAAATGAAGTAAAAATCTTAAATGAATCATAGAATACTAGGACTGGAAGGGACCTTGAGAGGTCATCTAGTCCAGTCTCCTACCCTCATGGCAGGACCAAATACTGTCTAGACCATCCCTGATAGACATTTATCTAACCTACACTTAAATATCTCCATAGATGGAGATTTCACAACCTCCCTGGGCAATTTATTCCAGTGTTTGACTACCCTGACTGTTAGGAACTTTTTCCTAATGACCAACCTAAACCTCCCTTGCTGCAGTTAAAGCCCATTGCTTCTTGTTCTATCCTCAGAGGCCAAGATGAACAAATTTTCTCCTCCTCCTCTTGACACCCTTTTAGATACCTGAAAACTGCTATCATGTCCCCCCTCAATCTTCTCTTTTTTAAACTAAACAAACCCAATTCCTTCAGCCTTCCCTCATAGGTCATGTTTTCTAGACCTTTAATCATTCTCATTGCTCTCCAATTTCTCCACACCTTTCTTGAAATGCGGTGCCCAGAACTGGACACACAATACTCAAACTGAGGCCTAACCAGTGCAGAGTAGAGGGGAAGAATGACTTCTTGTATCTTGCTTACAACACACCTGTTAATGCATCCCAGAATCATGTTTGCTTTTTTTGCAACAGCATCACACTGCTGACTCATATTCAGCTTATGGTCTACTATAACCCCTAGATCCCTTTCTGCCGTACTCCTTCCCATACAGTCGCTTCTCATTCTCTATGTGTAAAACAGATTGTTCCTTCCTATGTGGAGCACTTTACATTTGTCTTTATTAAACTTCATCCTGTTTACCTCAGGCCATTTCTCCAATTTGTCCAGGTCATTTTGAATTATGATCCTATCCTTCAGAGCAGTCGCAATTCCTCCCAGCTTGGTATCATCTGCAAACTTAATAAGCATACTTTCTATACCAATATCTAAATTGTTGATGAAGATATTGAACAGAGCCGGTCCCAAAACAGACCCCTGTGGAACCCCACTTGTTATGCCTTTCCAGCAGGATTGTGAACAATTAATAAGTACTCTCTGAGGGTATGTCTACACTAGAAAGTTAGTTCGAACTAACGGACGTTAGTTCGAACTAACTTTCCTATGCGCTACACTAGCGCTCCGCTAGTTCGAATTTGAATCGAACTAGCGGAGCGCTTAGTTCGAACTAGGTAAACCTCATTTTACGAGGACTAACGCCTAGTTCGAACTAGCTAGTTCGAACTAAGGGCTGTGTAGCCCTTTAGTTCGAACTAGTGGGAGGCTAGCCCTCCCCAGGTTTCCCTGGTGGCCACTCTGGCCAACACCAGGGAAACTCTATGCCCCCCTCCCGGCCCCGGACCCCTTAAAGGGGCACGGGCTGGCTACGGTGCCCGTGCCAGGTGCAAGCCTGCCAGCACCCAGCTAGCAGACCCTGCACCTGGCACGGCACAGAGCCACCCACCCGATGCCCCCCAGCCCACCCCCTCTTGCCGGGACCAGGCTGGCGGCTCCCGGGAGCTTGCCCTGGACCGCAAGAGGCGGGCACCTTCCTGGGCTAGTGCGGACATCGTGGACCTCGTCCACGATCTCCGCACTAGGCACAGGAAAGTGGCCGTCTAGGGCAGGAGAGCTACCAGCCTGGCCACCCAGGACCAGGTGTGCATGAAAATCAAGGGGGTCCACTGAGACCCCCGACACTGAGCCCTGAGCTTACAATGGCCGTCCTGGGTCAGACCAAAGGTCCATCTAGCCCAGTAGCCTGTCTGCCCACAGCGGCCAACCCTAGGGACCCTGGAGGGGATGGACCGAAGACAATGACCAAGCCATTTGTCTCGTGCCATCCCTCTCCAGCCTTCCACAAACTTTGGGCAGGGACACCACTCCTACCCTCTGGCTAATAGGACTCCATGGACCCAACGTCCATGACTTGATCTCACTTCCCTTTAAACTCTGTTCTAGTTCTAGCCTTCACAGCCTCCTGCAGCAAGGAGTTCCACAGGTTAACTATTTGCTTTGTCAAGAACAACTTTCTCTTACTAGTTTCAAGCCTGCTACCCATTCCTTTCCTTTGGTGTCCTCTAGTCCTTCTTTATGGGAACTCATGAAGAACTTTTCTGAATGCACCCTCTCCACCCAACCCCTGCTTTTACAGACCTCTATCCTGTCCCCCCTCCGTCTCCTCTTTTCTAAGCTGAACAGTCCCAGTCTCTGTAGCCTCTCTTCATCTGGGACCTGTTCCCAACCCCTGATCATGTTAGTTGCCCTCCCCTCTCCCAGCCTTTCTCTTCCCCTCTCCCACCTCCTTTTCCCAGTCTCCCCCAGTTTTTTTCAATAAAGACAGAGTCAATGTTGGAAGAAACGTTATCTTTATTTTGTACATCAAGAAGAAGGGGGGCTAGGGAAGGGCAAGTGGAAGGAGGTGAGGGAGGAATGGGGTACGAGCCCCCGATGGGGAGGACTGGGCTGGCTCTGCGGGCTTCTGGGGGTGGAAGCTCTCCTGCAGCCCCCCAATTACTCCCTCTCCCCAGATGGCAGCCTGCGGCAAGTGCAGCCGGGCTGATGGCCGAGTGGTGTGATGTGCCCAGTGTGGGCACTCAGGGCACTCCAAGCCAGAACTTCTTTGCAAGCGGGGCACCCCTTAGAACTGTGTGTCCGGGGTGGGGGTCGGGACCCTTTAAGCGCAGCCCTCGGCTAGCCTGAGACAGTATCTCCATGCTCTAAGTCCTCCTTTTATGCCCTGCCGGCACTGCTTCCGGCCATCCTTAAGCCCTGTTCAGAGTCCACTCAATGTGGACTTACTAGTTCGAACTAGCAAAACGCTAGTTCGAACTAGTTTTTAGTTCTAGATGCGTTAGTTCGAACTAGCTTAGTTCGAATTAACTAATTCGAACTAAGTTAGTTCGAACTAGCGCTGTAGTGTAGACGTACCCTGAGTACTGTTATACAGCCAATTATGCACCCACCTTATAGTAGCCCCTCCAAATTGTATTGACCTAGTTTATTGATAAGAATATCATGCGAGACCGTATCAAACACCTTACTAAAGTCTAGGTATACCACATCCACCTCTTCTCCCTTATCCACAAGACTCGTTATCCTATCAAAGAAAGCTATCAGATTGGTTTGACATGATTTGTTCTTTACAAATCCATGCTGGCTGTTCCCTATCACCTTGCCACGTTCCAAGTTTTTACAGATGATTTCCTTAATTACTTGCTCCATTATCTTCCCTGGCACAGAAGTTAAACTAACTGGTCTGTAGTTTCCTGGGTTGTTCTTATTTCCCTTTTTATAGATGGGCACTATATTTGCCTTTTTCCAGTCCTTTGGAATATCTCCTGTCTCCCATGATTTTCCAAAGATGATAGCTAGAGGCTCAGATACCTTCTCTATCAGCTCCTTGAGTATTCTAAGATGCATTTCATCAGGCCTTGGTGACTTGCAGGCATCTAACTTTTCTAGGTGATTTTTAACTAGTTCTTTTTTTATTTTACTTTCTAAAACTACCCCCTTCCCACTAGCATTCACTATGTCAGGCATTCCTACAGACTTCTCGGTGAAGACCGAAACAAAGAAGTCATTGAGCATCTCTGCCATTTCCAAGTTTCCTGTTACTGTTTCTTCCTCCTCATGGACTAGTGGGCCTACCCTTGTTCTTGTTCTTGGTCTTCCTCTTACTTCTAATGTATTTATAAAAAGTCTTCTTGTTTCCCTTTATTCTGGTAGCTAGTTTGAGCTCATTCTGTGCCTTTGCCTTTCTAATCTTGCCCCTGCATTCCTGTGCTGTTTGCCTATATTCATCCTTTGTAATTTGTCCTACTTTCCATTTTTATATGACTCCTTTTTTATGTTTAGATCATGCAAGATATCGTGGTTAAGCCACGGCGGTCTTTTGCCATATTTTCTATCTTTCTGACACATCGGAATAGCTTGCTTTTGGGCCCTTAACAATGTCCTTTTGAAAAACTGCCAACTCTCCTCAGTTGTTTTTCCCCTCAGTCTCAATTCCCATGGAACCTTACCTATCAGCTCTTTGAGCTTACCAAAATCCGCCTTCCTGAAATCCATTGTCTCTATTTTGCTGTTCTCCCTTCTACCCGTGTTCCATAGAATCTGCATAGTAATTCCCTGCTCTAATAACAATATAACAGTAGGAATCTATTATTGACCACATAACCAGGACAGTAATAGTGAGTATGAAAAACTAAGGGATTTTATAGAGGCTGTCAAAATAAAGAACTCAGCCATAGTGGGGGATTTCAACTATCCCCATACTGACTGGGTACATAACACCTCAGGACGAGATGTTGAGACAAAATTTCTTGATACCTTAAATGACTGCTTCTTGGAGCAGCTGGTGCAGGAACCCACAAGGGGAAAGGCAAGTCTCAATTTAGTCCTGAGTGGCACGCAGAATCTTGTTGAAGAGGTAACTATAACAGGACCACTTGGAAATAGCGACCATAATACAATAAATTTAACATTCCTGTGGTGGGAAGAACACCTCAGCAGCCCAACACTGAATTTAATTTTAAAAAGGTGAACTATACAAAAATGAGGAAGTTAGTTAAACAGAAATTAAAAGGTACAGTGACTAAAGTAAAATCCCTGTAAGTTGCATGGACACTTTTCAAAGACACCATAATAGAGGCCCAACTTAAATGTATACCCCAAATTAAAAAACATAGTGGAAGAACTAAAAAAGACCCACCGTGGCTTAACAGCCATGTAAAAGAAGCAGAGAGAGATAAACAAGGCATCTTTTAAAAAGTGGAAGTCAAATCCTAGTGAGGTAAATAAAAAGGAGCATAAAACTGCCAAATTAAGTATAAAAATGTAATAAGAAAAGCCAAAAAGAAGTTTGAAGAACAGCTAGCCAAAAAGTCAAAAGGTAATAATAAAGTATTTTTTAAGTACATCAGAAGCAGGAAGCCTGCAAAAAACCAGTGGGGCCTCTAGATGATTGAGATAAAAAAGGAGCACTTAAAGACAATAAAGTCATTATGGAGATACTAAATGAATTCTTCGCTTTAGCGTTTACGTCTGAGGATGTTAGGGAGATTCCCAAACCTTTGTAGGTGACAAATCTGAGGACTTGTCACAGATTGAAGTGTCATTAGAGGAGGTTTAGGAATTAATTGATAAACTTAACAGTAACAAGTCAAGGGGACAAGATGTCATTCACCCAAGAGTTCTCAAAGAACTCAAATGTGAAATAGCAGAACTATTAACTATGGTTTGTAACCCATGCTTTAAATCAGCTTCTGTACCCAATGACTGGAAGATAGCTAATGTAATGCCAATATTTTAAAAGGGCTTTAGAGGCGAACCCAGCAATTACAGACCGGTAAGTCTAACGTCATTACCGGGCAAATTACTTGAAACAATAATAAAGAATAAAATTGCCAGACACATAAAAGAACATAAATTGTTGGGAAAAAGTCAACATGGTTTCTGTAAAGGGAAATCATGTCTTACTAGTTTATTAGAGTTCTTTGAAGAGGTCAACAAACATGTGGGCAAGGGGGATCCACTAGATATAGTGTACTTAGATTTTCAGAAAGCTTTTGACAAGGTCCCTCACCAAAGGCTCTTATATAAATTAAGATGTCATGGGATAAGAGGGAAGTTCCTTTCATGGACTGATAACTGGTTAAAAGACAGGAAACAAAGGAAACAAAGGTAGGAATAAATGGTAAATTTTCAGAATGGAGAGGGGTAACTAGTGGTGTTCCCCCAAGGGTCAGTCCTAGGACCAATCCTATTCAACTTATTCATAAATGATCTGGAGAAAGGGGTAAACAGTGAGGTTGCAGATGATACTAAACTGCTCAACGTAGTTAAGATCAAAGCAGACTGTGAAGAACTTCAAAAAGATCTCACAAAACTAAGTGATTCGGCAACAAAATGTCAAATGAAATTTAATGTGGATAAATGTAAAGTAATGCACATTGGAAAAAATAACCCCAACTATACATATAATATGATGGAGGTAAATTTAGCTACAACTAATCAAGAAAGAGATCTTGGAGTCCTCTTGGATAGTTCTCTGAAGATGTCTACGCAGTATGCAGTGACAGTCAAAAAAGCAAACAGGATGTTAGGAATCATTAAAAAAGAGATAGGGTATGTCTACACTACAAAGTTAGTTCGAACTAACGGATGTTAGTTCGAACTAACTTTCCTAGGTGCTACACTAGCGCTCCATTAGTTTGAACTTAATTCGAACTAACGGAGCGCTTAGTTCGAACTAGGTAAACCTCATTTTACGAGGATTAAGCCTAGTTCGAACTAGCTAGTTCGAATTAAGGGCTGTGTAGACCCTTAATTCGAACTAGTGTGAGGCTAAGGCTTCCCAGGTTTCCCTGGTGGCCACTCTGGCCAACACCAGGGAAACTCTATTGCCCCCCTCCCGGCCCCAGAGCCCTTAAAGGGCCACGGGCTGGCTACACAGTTTGTGCCAGTTGCAAGGCTGCAAGCACCCGTGCCAGCACACCCTGCACCTGCCACAGGATGAGCCAGCCACCCGAGGGCTCCCAGCCCTCCACTGCTCCTCAGGACCAGCCTGGCGGCTCCCAGGAGCCTGCCAGGGGACGCAAAAGGCGGGCACCCGCCTGGTCAAGTGCGGAGATCGTGGACCTCATCGAGGTTTGGGGGGAAGCCTCCAATGTCCACGATCTCTGCACTAGCCACAGGAACGTGGCCGTCTACGGCCGCATGGCTGCCAGCCTGGCCGCCAGGGGCCACCAGCGCAGCCGGGAGCAGGTCCGCTGCAAAATTAAGGACTTGCGGCAGTCCTACTCCCGGGCCTGCCAGCCAGGGGCCGACCCGGAGGCCTGCCCCCACTTCCACGCCCTGGACCGCCTCCTGGGGGCTCATGCCGTCCCTGCCCCCTGGGACGTGATTGACCCTGGGGAAGAGGGACCGCTCCTGGACACCGAGGAGGAGGAAGAGGGCTCTGAGAGCCAGGAGCCTGCCGCCAGCCTACCTAGGACCCCCGAGGCACGCCACAGAGCCGCTCGCCTGCGTCGTCTGAGGCCGGGGAGGCGTCCACCTGTGAGTACCCTCATGTTCCCCTTATGTGTACGGGGGGCTGGGGCGAGAGGGAGCCCCGGGACCGTGCGCCTGGGCCTTGCCCACCAAGGAGCAGCAGCTGGGGATCCTGCAGGGGCCCTGGCCTTGCAGAGGGGAGCTGGGTTTCACACACCTGGGCCCCCTGGGAAATTGACCGCTGGTCTTCGTGCACCACAGCCGCAGCACCTGGGACTGCAGGGCACACCACCCTGCCTGCAGCAGCCGCCCACGCCTGGGCAAGCAGGACAGCCAGGAACCAGGAGGAGTACCAGAGGTGGCACCTCCGGTTCCTGGATCAACAGCTCCGTCTCCAGGACCACTGGGTCCAGGAGGACCTGAGGCTGCGCCGGAGGAGTCTGGAGGCCCTGGAGGAGCAGGGCCGTGCCCTGCGAAGTCACCTCCAGAGCCTGCTGGACCGCTCCCCCTGCTCCCCCTGCTCCCCCTGCTCCCCCTCCTGCTCCCGCTCCTGCTTCTGCTCCCGCTCCTGCTTCTGCTCCTGCTTCCTCCACACCCCCTGTCCCTCCTGCCCCCCCCTCCACAACCATTCCCCACCGACGCCCCCGGACCCGCAGTGTGGCGAGGCGGGAGAGGCAGCCGGACTCCCACCCCTGAGCTTTCTTTTCCCTTCCTCCCTTCCCTCCCCTTCCAGCTCCCTCGTCCCAGGTTTCCCCCTCCCCTCTCCAACCCTCATTCCTCCCTTCCCGCACCCAGTTATGTTAAATAAACAGACGTTTTTGTTTCAAAAACAGGTGTCTTTATTTTACAGTAGATAGGGAGGGGAAAGGGGAAGGGGGGTAGGGTGGAAGAAGGCAACAGTGGGGCATGCAGGGAGAGGTCAGTCCTCCTCCTCCTCCACCAGGAAGCTCTCCCGCAGGGGTTCCCGGATCCGGACAGCCCCCCGCTGGGCTTCCCGGATGGTGTCGGTGCGGGGCTGACCGTAGTGTCCAGCCATGCGGTCAGCCTCAGCCATCCAGGCTGGCAGGAAAGCCTCCCCCTTTCGCTCACACAAATTGTGGAGCACACAACATGCCGCCACCACGGGAGGGATGTTGTGCTCGGCCAGGTCCAGACGGGTGAGGAGGCATCGAAAGTGGGCTTTCAGTCGCCCGAAGGCCCCCTCCACCACGATGCGGGCCCTGGTCAGCCTGGCATTGAAGGCCTGGCGGGAGGGATTGAGGTGCCCCGTGTAGTTCTTCATGAGCCATGGCTGCAGTGGGTAGGCGGCATCCCCCACCAGGCAGACGGGCATGTCCACGTCCCCGACCCTGATGTGGCGGTTGGGGAAGAAGGTCCCGTCCTGCAGCCGCTGGCACACGGAGGAGTTGCGGTACACCCAGGCGTCGTGTGCTTTCCCGGACCAGCCCACATTAATGTCCGTGAACTGTCCCCGGTGGTCACACACGGCCTGCAGGATCACGGAGAAGTACCCCTTTCTTTTGACGTACCGGGATGCCTGGTGTTCCGTGGCACAGATGGGGATTTGCGTCCCGTCGATGGCCCCACCGCAGTTGGGGAAGCCGAGGGCGCCGAAGCCCCAGATGATGGCGTCCGGGTCGGCGAGGCGGACCACCCTGCAGAGCAGCACCCGGTTGATGGCCTTGACCACCTGCGGGGAGAGAGACAGCAAAGCGCCAATCAGTGGGGCGCCCGGGTGGCTGGGAGCGTGCGTGCCCTGGCAGTGCCCTGCGCCCCACTCCCGGAAGCAACCCCCCTGGCGGCGTGTAGTACGGCCGGGACAGCCCGACCCCTCCGGTTCGGGGCGCTTTCGCCTCCTCCCGCCCCCCCCTTTGTCCCTGGGGTGGCCCATCCCCTCCTCGCAGCCCCCCTCCCCCCCGGCTCGGTGGCCGACGAGTGTCATACCTGCATGAGCACCGCTCCGACGGTGGATCTCCCCACGCCGAACTGGTTCCCGACGGATCGGTAGCTGTCCGGCGTGGAGAGCTTCCATAGGGTGATGGTCACCCACTTCTGGAGGGGGATGGCGGGCCTCATGCGAGTGTCCCTTCTGCGCAGGGCGGGGGCGAGCCACTCGCAGAGGTCCAGGAAGGTGTCCCTCCTCATCCTGAAGTTCTGGGTCCACTGTCGGTCCTCCCAGCACTCCAGGACGATGCGGTCCCACCAGTCGGTGCTGGTGTCCAGACGCCAGACGCGGCGGGGCACGCCGGTGCTGGGGCGCCGCCGCAGCTCCTCCACGGCCCCCAGGGTGGCCAGGCGGGGAGGCAGGGGGCTGACGTTCACCAGGTGGTGCCAGGCAGCCTCGAGCCATTGCTGGCAGGCTTGCAGCAGCAAGTCCAGAACGTGCACCAGAAGGTGCAGGGCGAGCCGTGGCTCCATGTTGCCACCTGCAGCGGCCCCCCCGAAGGGAAGCACCGACACGGACGGGCACAGAGACCAACGCTTTGCTGTCCCTCGGCGAGGTTGGCAAGCAAGCAGGAAAAGCTGAGAACCGGCTGTCCAGGGGGGTCCCTTTAAGCTCGAGCCTCAGATAGCCTCTGACAGCAGCCACACAAAGCAACTACTGACCTGATGCCCTGCCAGAACCGGTTTCAGCTGCCCTTAAATGCCCCCCTGCATCCAATCAGTGTGGACGCGCTAGTTCGAATTAGCAAAACGCTAATTCGAACTAGTTTTTAGTTCTAGATGCGCTAGTTCGAATTAGCTTATTTCGAATTAACTAATTCGAGCTAAGTTAGTTCGAATTAGCGCTGTAGTGTAGACGTACCCATAGAGAATAAGACGGAAAATATCTGATTGCCCTTATATAAATCCATGGTATGCCCACATCTTGAATACTGCGTACAGATGTGGTCTCCTCATCTCAAAAAAGATATACTGGCTTTAGAAAAGGTTCAGAGAAGGGCAACTAAAATGATTAGGGGTTTAGAATGGGTCCCATATGAGGAGAGATTAAAGAGACTGGGACTTTGGAAAAGTTATTTACTTTTTCCCATAATAAAAGAACTAGATGACATCAAATGAAACTAATGGGCAGCAGGTTGAAAACAAATAAAAGGAAGTTCTTCTTCACACAGCACATAGACAATCTGTAGAACTGCTTGCCTGAGGAGGTTGTGAAGGCTAGCACTATAACAGGGTTTAAAAGAGAAATAGATACATTCATGGATGTTAAATCCATTAATGGGTATTAGCCTGTATGGGTAAGGAATGGTGTCCCTAGCTTCTGTTTGTCAGAGGTTGGAGATAGATGGCAGGAGAGAGATCGCTTGATCAGTACCTGTTCGATTCACTCCCTCTGGGGCACTTGGCATTGGCCACTGTTGTCAGACAGGGTACTGGGCTGGATGAACCTTTGGTCTGACCCAGTATAGCAGTTCTTATGTTCTTTGTCATCCACAAATTATATCAGTGATTTTTTGAGAAAAGGTCATTGACAAAAATGTTGCATACCATTAGACTTAACATCTTAGACTACATCTAGACTGTCAAGTATCAGAGGGGTAGCCGTGTTAGTCTGAATCTGCAAAAGCGACGAGGAGTCCTGTGGAACCTTATAGACTAACTGAAGTGTAGGAGCATAAGCTTTCGTGGGCAAAGACCCACTTCGTCAGATGCATGTAGTGGAAATTTCCAGAGGCAGGAATAAATATCCTGGCCTGCATATTTATTCCTGCCTCTGGAAATTTCCACTACATGCATCTGACGAAGTGGGTCTTTGCCCACGAAAGCTTATGCTCCTACACTTCAGTTAGTCTATAAGGTGCCACAGGACTCCTCGTCGCTACATCTAGACTGCAGAGTTAAATTGGAAAAGGATTGTGTATCTTTTTCCGATGTTCTTTTGAAAGAAGCTTTTCCGAAATTTGGCGTCTCTACATGGCACCAAATTTCAGAGAAAAGTGCTCTTTCAACATCTCTCTTATGCCTCATAGAACGTGCTATACAGAGATGGTGAAAGAGCTCATCCGCTGTTCCGAAATTTTTTTCAGAAAAGCAGACACATTCCTTGGACGCGGCATTGCTTTTCCAGGATACCTGTGGTATCCTGGAAAAGCGTTGCAATCTAGATGTAGCCTAAGAAACACTCCCATGTGATCGTAGCACCAAGAGGCGTAACTGAACCTGGGACATCTGGAGCTTAGTGCATGAGCCTCTACCACTTGAGTTCAAAAGCATCTGACTCTCATCCAAGACTGTTGAGCACACTCATTCTTTCTCTCTCAGTAAGTGGTGTAAGTGCCACTATATAGAACAGTGAACCACACCCAGTATGTATGTGGGTTACATAATGATTCTCCATAAACAACTATTTTTGAGATCTGTTAGCTCTTATTCCATCTAATGTGGTACTTTATTCATATTGTATAATGCAAATTTTTAAAAGGCAATGTCATGCAATACTAAGTCAAGTGCCTTACAAAAATCTAAGGGTATTCCATTTATTTAGTTTCTTTAAAAACTAATCCTGTAATTTCACCATAGAATAAAATCAATATTGACACAGCCTATTTTCTGTTCTTCATGAAACCATATTGGCTGGTGTTAATTATAGTCCTCTCTTTAATTTTTATTATTTTAATCTAGATTTAGCTTTTAAATTAGTTTTTTTTTATCAGGACTGATGTCAGACTCAAAATCTTATAGTTACCTCGTCATCACACTTGCCCTGTAAGAAAATTAGAATGAGATTTTAGACAACTCTTCTAGTTGTCTGAAATTTTTCCAGGATTCCAAGATTTATTAAAAATGAATGTCAACAAATTATCTGTTATTCCCATGGTTTTTAGTGCCCAGCAGAGAGATGAATTTAAGTTCCCAGGCCAATCTTAAATTCTTTTTAGTATACATGCTGCACAAAATATCCTGGAATAGACGTCCAGGGAAGTACTTTGACAAGGGTCACATAGGCCATGTCTACCCTAGGAAATTATTTCAAAATTACTAAATTTGACTTAATGACTCCTGATTTAAGAAAATCAAACTTGTGTGTCCACGGTATGAGGAAGCCTTGAAATTAGTCTGAGACAGACTTCATTAATGTGAATGCACTACTTCAACTTACAGCCCCAGGAAGCACTGGGGAGTAATTAGTTCGAATTACTCTGGGGAGTAGTTATTTCAAAATAAAGACATTGGACCATCCATACTACTGCTATTTCGAAATAACTATTTTGAAATTAGTGTTATTCCTTGAGAAAAGCAGGAGTACAAATTTCTAAATAAGGGGTCTGTTATTTTGAAATAATGGATTGATACTGTAGATGCTTCACTTATAAATTTGAGCAAAGAGGGGTTATTTAGAAATAAAGCTCTAGTGTAGACCAGAGCACAGATTCTTGAAAGAACATAACCCAAATCTTTAAAATGGTTTCAAAAGTGCTAAAATATTCAAGACAATTAACAGAGATCAGGTCTGCATGACCTCTTAAAGTCAAAACATTGATACAAGTATTGCCAAATAACTTTGTTTAAACACTTTTTAAAAAAAATCTCAGCATTTGTGTAATGGTTGCCATTTCCTTAATCTTCCACTTATAATACACATACAAGAACCATTGCTAATTCACATTTATTTGGCTTAATACAATTTCTGTTGCCTCAATTTCCAGTAGCGTCATTTAATATCAAGTTGCTGCATTACTAATTTCAAATTTCAGCTGAGTTAATAATGAAGCTTCTTTTCTTAATTATATTTATTAGAAATTTTGAAATATTAGAGCAATAACAGCAGTGAAGCATAAGTAAGTACAGCTGGCATTTATATCAAGAGAATGCAGTATGTATAAATTACATGTAAAAAGAGGCATAAATCCAGAGTCATAAATCCATATCTGAAGAATGAGGTAAAATTCTACTTTTTTGAGTCAGTGGTCCTCAAGTCTTCAAGGGACTGATAGGTAACTCAAGGGATATTATTGCATTATTACCATAAAAACATTGCATAAGTAGTTATAAATGGAAATATATGTTTGCCCCCTAGACAGCTCCTTCCCTCTTTGTCTCCTTCCTGAAGCATAGTAGGGAGCAGCAATGGGAAATGAATCCCTGGTGCTTTACATCAGGAGAGAGTGACCTTTCCTTTCTCTTCCTCAGGAGAGAGACTATGAAGGTCTGACTTCTGCTCCTATTGAAGTCAGCTGGAGTTTGATGTTGATTGAGGTGGGAGCAAAATAGAGCCATGGGGCTTTATGATGAGTTATTATTTTATCACACCCCAATATTTTATCATCTCCAACTTTTTTAGTTCATAATTATTGCTTCTGCCTATTCAAGTAATATATTATCTTCTTTTTTCTGTTCCTGTGGCTCAGCCAATCCCTGCTTAAGTTATCAGAGAATCATTTATTCATTCATCAGTGAAGGTTCTTCCATATAAAGTTTGTACCACTTGAGCATTTTTTCTATGGACAGTTTTCCAAATAATCCAGATCTGAGGACCATCTGGGACTGTGGGTAGATTCTGGTGAATTTAATATTAATTTAAATGGATACTGCCATCATTAAAGTTCCTTAAATGGTTGTTTTCAGGCTGTTAGTTCTGCTTTCCTACCACACCACAAAGGCAAAAAATGAGAAATCCATCCAACTCACATCCTCTGATCTTACATCAAGGCATAATGATGTTTTGCCATAATGCAACCATTTTGCAAAAACTTACAAGTGCAGGCAGTCCCCGGGTTACATGAATCCAACTTACATTGGATCCCTACTTACAAATGGGGTGAGGCAACCCCGCACTAGCTGCTTCCCCTCAGCAGACCAGGGAGACGCGAAGCTAGCGTCTCCCTCCCCCAGCAGACCAGGGAGACACGGAGCGGCTTTTCTCAGCAGACACCTCAGCTTGAGAATAAAGGACTGAGGGAAGTGAGGTGTGGGAGAATAAAACTGAGCTCTGGAGAAATGTTTGGCTAGAGTTTCCCCTACAATATGTACCAGTTCCGACTTACATACAAATTCAACTAAAGAAGAAACCTACAGTCCCTGTCTTGTATCTAACCCGGGGACTGCCTGTATGGGCAACCAATGGTTCTGTATGTATTCTGTGTCCCTTTCTGTGACCAATACCCAGGGGATGACTCTGAAAAAGTTCCCATCTATGTGACTTTCAGCCTAGATACTCAAATGAAATAAAGCAATCAGAATGTAATGTCTAAATACCTGTGCAGATCTGAATTTGGCAACACAAACTCAGTCCTTTACCTCAATCTGTAATGGATTGGGCTCTTTGCTCTAGAGGTCCCCAATTCTAGCCTGGGGATGACCAAGAAAATGTATGTGTATGCACAATCCCTCCCATTAATGTGCCAAAATTACTTCTTAAAATTATGTGGTAACCCCAAAGGTTTTGCTGCTGAGGATTAGTACAGAAAAATTCACATGCTCATCTGAAGTCACAGAGGTGAATGCTAGCCCCCACAACTGCCATTCTCTCTTTCCTCCCTTGCTTCCATGTCATTGCAGCAGAATGATCTGCCCAGATGAGAGGAAATCAACATGTATGCCTGCCTTTCTCCTTAGTGCTCCAGCTCTACAAAATCAGAGGTGCACCTGGTTGCTCACATCTAGGTGGTTATGTGCATGGTAACATCAGGTTTTTTTTAGTTAGCAGAGATTTATCCTTTGATATGAACCATCATTGTAAACAGTTGTATATTATCTTTTTTCCATGGTCAGAATCCAGAAGTTTTTTGAGTATGCAAGGGCTGAGCCAATGCCCAGTAAAGTCACCAGAAATATTTCTACTGACTCCAACAGATGTCCAACAAATGAACATTTGTCCTTTGGCCCCAACTTCTTTGAAATAAACCTCTTTTTCTCATATTCAGAAATTGGCCTTTCTTGTTTAAATATGTTCAATATACTCCATCAGGGCACAGTACCTGGGAGATTTTTTTTAATCCTTAAAATACTCTAAAACACCTGTGAAAAATTTAATCACAAAGTATATTTAGCAATAACAACCACTTATCTTCATTACAGTGTCTACACTGTAATATTTTCTAGTATTGCCTTTTCGCACATTCAATCAAAGTGCTTGGAAAGAAACAATTGTTCTAATTTCTGCTAAATTTAATTTCTTTTTAGTCTGTTTTTCAGTTAGAACTCCATTTCCCAAGAAACAAACATTAATCAAGTTTGTGTAATGCCTCTTTCTTTTCCTGCCCAACTCCTAGGACATGGAAGCATCAAGATGATAAATCATTTGTTTGTTTGTTTGTTTCCAGACAAGGAGCAGTGTTGATGTTTTGCAGTTGAATGGTATAGTTAAAATTCTGTTTTCCATCTAGTTAATGGGAAATAGTTTATATTATTATTAGTATTTATTATTATTATTATTCAAAGAAAGCTGTTGATGCATCACAAGCAAATTCCTTTTCAAAGGGCATCTGTTATATCTACTCTTTATTGTATCTGTTTTGAAATGCATAATACACATGTTGATCTACTTGGAAACATATTTTATAGTGATTCATATTGCCATATATTGGTCTTCTTCCATTGTCTGAGGGTAGGGTTTCCATTAGAAACATAAGAACAGCCATGCTGGATCAGACCAAAGGTCCATCTAGCCCAGTATCCTGTCTTCCAACAGTGGCTGATGTCAAATGCCCCTGAGGGAGTGAACAGAATGGAAATCATCAAATGCCCCTTCTCCTGTCATCTATTTTCAGCCTCCTAGGTAAAGAGGCTTGAATAATTAGAGGTCAACGGTGATTATAGTGAATCTTATCTGGGTCTCTGGGGCTGCATTCCAGGCTGCATTTCAGGTTGCCTTTTCCAGGCCTTGCAGGTTTCCAGGGTATGGTCATTAGCATCTCTCATAGCCCCTCTGTACTGGTTCCCTGCCCAGCCACTGCTGCTTCCCCTCAAGTCCCATATAAGCCTGCATCAAGCTGTAACATCCAGAACTCACAGCGTCTTCCACACATAGCTCTGCCTCCATTCCTGCTTCCAACTTTTCCCTAACTCTCTGCTTGACAACTCAATGGCTGCTTCTTCAGCTTCCAAACTGACCATGAGTACTTCCTGGTTTATGACCTTTCTTTTTTACTTATCTAGGGTTAAAGGCAGTGCAGTGGGGATGTGGCTGATAGGACCCCTTTGCAAATAGTTGTATTTGTATAGTGAGCAGCATGTGTGATCACTCAGTGAGAGGAAACTATTAACATTTTTGTTTTGTTTTGTTTTGTCAGGAACAGGAATATTACAGATGAACTGTCTGCTAGCCACGAGGAAGGTGAACTCCTTTCCTCTCCACACAATAACTCATTGGTACTAAAACTAGCATCCTCAGTGAGCACATTCATCTGCATTAATTACAGCACCATCTGTGTCTACATAACATACCTCCCCTCTTGGCAACACAGTCGTCCAAACATCATGGGTGCTCTCACCTGTACTGTCTCTCCACAATGATTTCTATGATGCATGGCCTTCAGTGACTGTGATTCAATTTGTACCCATGATGAGACAGGTAAATTGTCTCCTCTGAATAGCAACTTCAGGACTGCCAGAGACTAGAGGTGACACTGATAACAAAGAATTAATATTTGGCTCTAGAGGAGACACAGTTGAAGATTTTTCTGCAGTAATGTTACTTACAGATGAACATCTTCTCAGCTGGTCAATGTGGTTATGCCAAACTTGTCCATTTGTGGTCTGGACCTAATGCGAGATGGAACCAGTCCCCTGAAAGAACTCACATTCGTCCAACTCTGTAGCATCTGGGGAATGCAAGTTCTTGTGATATGAACAAACACAGAATAGAACAGATGATGGCGAGGAGGAATCCACAGAGTGATCTTGTTTATGTTGCAATTCTTCCGAGAGGTTAGGGTTGAAACCATCAAGATCTGTTCTAAAATGTTATCTTATGAGTATCTTCGCTGGGATAATTCCAGTAGTCTGGCATGGAGTGACATGTTGAGTGAGGAATAGCTTGGCATGTTTGAAGAAGTGGTTTGTACCTATGAAAGCTTATGATACCATCTATATGTTCTGTTAGTCTTTAAAGTGCTACCAGACTATTTGTTGGTTTTTTAGGTTTATCCTGGCATGTCTTGTCAGCCAGTCCTCAGTGGTCCTTGTTATCAGATCTTTGGTTGTCTGCACCATCTATTTGGCCAGACTGTTCACTTGGGGACATCATGGAACAAAGGTGATAGCTCAAATTAGATTGTTTTGGCAAAGTCTTTGAACTCACGAGAGGTGAAAACAGTTCTGTTATTGGAGATGAAAATATCTGGTAACCCACGAGTTATGAGCAGTTGACATAAAGCAGTGATTGTTGCAGTAGTCATTTGTGATAAGACTAATATCACTTGTGAAAACCATTTTGAGAGGGAGTTTCCTACTATCTTTCCCCTTATGAGCATCACAACATCAGTATGGATTCTTGACTATAGTTTCTTGTCACTTTCACTGCCAACATTTGGTTCAGTGCCTTTTAGCAAACAGCTTTCCTGACTTGTAGATAAATGGGTACTCAGAAACACTTAGCATCACTGTATTCATGGTGACATGATTGCCGGTGTTGGCTTGCTATTGGAGAAAACTATAGAGCTGTTTTGTGGTCAGTAAGAACCTCAGATTGCCTCCTTGTTTTCTGTTGGGTGTATACCAAGTGCATTGATATGGTAGCTTAAGAAGGTTCTATATGTCGCTCCAATTTTACATCGGTTCTTCCTGATTTGAATAACCAACTTCTCAAATTAGTGACTACTTGGAATCACTTGGCAAGTTCATCCTCAAATAATCCCATTATCAGAATGTTGTCAAAATATGGTACAACACATGGAATTCTGGAAAGAGTTCACATGACGTTGTGGAAAATACCTAGTGCAATGGAATTTAATTCAAAATTCTCCTCAATGAGATAGGATTATCTGGACATCTATAGTATCGTTGTTGAGTATCAGTCATTGATACGCTTTTGCAAGGTTAAGTTTTGCAAACATTCCTCCTCCAGCAAGAACAAGGTAGCCAATGAAAGGCACTTAGTTTGAGTGGCTTTCTCAAAGTGCTTATGATCTCCACAGATTCTCAAACTTCTGTTTGGCTTGAAAATGGATGTTCTCGACATAGCCTATTTCAAACATATAACATGATCAAAGATTCCCTGTGGAAAGATATAGAATCATAGAATACTAGAACTGGAAGGAATCTCAATAGATCATTAAGTCCAGTCCCCTGTACTCATAGCAGGACCAAGCACCATCTAGACCAGATATCTATCTAACTTGCTCTTAAATATCTCCAATGATGGAGATTCCACATTCTTCTTAGGCAATTTATTCCAGTGTTTAACCACCCTGATAGTTAGGAACTTTTTACTAATGTCCAATCTAAACCTCCCTTGCTGTAGTTTAAGCCCATTGCTTTTTGTCCTATCATCAGAGACCAAGAAGAACAATTTCCCCTCTCCTCCACGAGACACTCATTTAGATATCTGAAAATCACTGTTTTCTCTTTTCCAAACTAAACAAGCCCAGTTCCTTCACCCTTGCCTCATAGCTCATGTTTTCTAGACTTTTAATCATTTTTGTTGCTCTTCTCCGGACCTTCTCCAATTTCTCCACATCTTTCTTGAAATGTGGTGCCCGGAACTAGACATGATACTCCAGCTGAGGCCTAAGCACAGAATAGAGTGTAAGAATGACTTCTCGTGACTTGCTCACAACACTCCTGTTAATGCATCCCAGAATCATGTTTGCTTTTTTTGCAACAGTGTCACACTGTTGACTCATATTTAGCATGTGGTCCACTATGACTCCTAAATCCTTTTATGAAGTACTCCTTGCTAGACAGTCACTTCCCATTCTGTATGTGAGAAATGGATTGTTCCTTCCTAAGTGGAGTACTTTGCATTTGTTCTTCTTAATCTTCATCCTATTTGCCTCAGACCATTTATCCAGTTTGTCCAGATCATTTTGAATTATGACCCTATCCTCCAAAGCATTTGCAACTCCTCCCAGCTTGGTATAATCTGCAAACTTAATAAGTGTATTCTCTATGCCATCATCTAAATCATTGATGAAGATATTGAAGAGAGCCAGTCACAAAACAGACCCCTGCATAACCCCACTTATTATGCCCTTTCAGCATGATTGTGAACTGTTAATAACCACTCTCTGATGCTATGTCTAAACTATTCCCCTCTGTTAGCAGAGGGATATAAATTAGATGTATCAAAAGTGCAAATGAAGCCAGGATTTAAAAATCCCATGCTTCATTTGCATAATAGCAGCTGCCACTTTTTTTTCGAAACAGGGCTTTTCGGAAAAAACTGCAGTTTACATAGGGCATTTTCAACAGCAATGCCCCATTTCGAAAGATCCTATACTCCTCAAAAAATGATATTTAAATCCCGGCTTCATTTGCACTTTTGATACATCTAATTTACATCCCTCTGCTGACAGAGGAGTGTAGTTTAGATGTAGCGTGAAAATGGTTATCTGGACAGTTATGCATTCACCTTATAGTAGCCCCATATAAGTTGTATTTGCCTAGTTTATTATAAGATACTATATCCAATGCCTTACTAAAATCTAGGCATACAACGTCCACCACTTCTCCCTTATCCACAAAACTTTTTATCCTATTAAAGAAAGCTATCAGATTGGTTTGGCATGATTTGTTCTTTACAAATCCATGTTGGCTGTTACCTATCACCTTATTTTCTTTCAGATATTTGCAGATGAATTCTTTAATTACCTGCTCCATTATCTTTCCTGGCACAGATGTTAAACTGATTGGTCTGTAGTTTCCTGGGTTATTCTTATTTTCCTTTTTATAGATTAGTACTATATTTGCCCTTTTCTAGTCTTCTGGAATCTCTCCTGACTTCCATCATTTTTCATAGATGATAGGTAAAGGCTCAGAAATCTCCTCTATCAGACCTTGAGTATTGTAGCTCTGCATCTGTCTTTGGATATAAGGTAGATAGTATGTTCCTGAACTTTACATGTATTGGCATGACTACTGGATCCAGTTGGAACAATACTGGTTATCCTTGGTAAGTTCCCAGTCCTCAGAAAACAATTGAGGGAGTTTATTGAATATCTTTTTAACTGATATTTGTTAGAGCATGGATACCTTGTATGTAACTCCCAATGATATGAACTACTTTGTACCCACAAGACTTTCACAATGATATTTTGTGACAGTGAGAGGCAGCCTTTCATAGAAAAAGCTGTAGCAAGCATTCATATTACAACTTCTGATGAGATTGACTTTTTGTCCAATGTGGAAAAAAAAAACAGCAATATGTCTTCCTTCAGGATTGAAACTGAAAAACCAGAATTGATTTCTGTTTCTTACTCATGCAGAAGCAGCATTCAGTGTCTTTCAATCTATATGCAGAGTGTTGGTGCTGATCTCCTTAACCTAAGCAGATGTTCAGACAATTTTGTCCAGTGGCATTAATATAATTAAGATCTAACTTTTTTTCCACTTAGTTCTTAGAAAGATGATAATATTTCTGATTGTGATGGACAATGTTCACATGTGTTACCACAGGAAGAATTTCCTTAGTGTGCAAACAATGATAGTTTGCTGGCCAAAGCCTATTTCTTTAGCAATGGCAAATGTCAAATTCAGTACAGCAAGGAAATAGCATTGAAGCTCTTCATCTTGAACTCCACAGACACACCAATCTCATATCATGTTGTTGAGAAAATTACCAAAATTACAATCTTTGGTAATGAGAAACATTTTGGCAAACTAGGCAGTGAAGTTCTCGTGAGCTCATTGATTTAATTTATGAAACAGAAATAGCTGAACAATGACAGATAGCATAGGTGACAAATGTGCCTTCAACAAATTCATGATTTAATATTATGCCTTGGGCATGGGGCAAAGCAGGTACAATAAGTGATCATATAATGTTTCATGGCCTGGACTGGAAGATTGTGAAGAGAGAAGCACATTTATGTTTAGAGTCAATCATATTTGCCTCAAAATAATAATTTTCTGAATAAGAATCCCATAATTGATATTGATTTATATAATGGCATGGCCATTTCAAGTTACAGGCATACAACGTTGGTTTAAATTCCAAGCTGCCAGCCTTCTAACCCAAATGTTTGCTGGTCACCCTTGAGATCATGATTTTTCTATGGGGTCTGATTCCAGAATCCTGCTTATCAACAGTTCCCATCCTTGTCACCAGAAAAAAAAGTGGTGTTTTTGTGTAATGAAGAACACATGTAATCACTCTCAGTCTGCAGCAACAAGTTCATGTTGTATAGCATTTGAAAGGCAATTTATCTAATTCCAAAAATATATCAAACTTACACTATAGCTTAAATGCCATGCCAAATTTACCTTTCTTAACATACATATTCCACAGGTGTCTGCATTTATAGCACATAGTGGGTTTTATTCTCGATTGCACAACTTTAATTCCACTATAACTCCATTAACTTCAGTAGAGTTACTTCCAAATTACACCAGTATAAGTGGCAGGAGACTATGGTCTAACATTTTTATGTATTTATTAACTATTTCATTCTATTCAAAATAAACTGTATAGAACAGGTAGAGATGGACCAGGGAATTCTCTTTTAATGCTGTCAGCAGATCCTCATATTCCCAAAACCATGGTCCTACAATGACATACTCACATTCTTAAAGGCACTTAGTTCAATTAAATGATTGATGAACATAATTCTTTGCAAAATCCTTTGCAAGATATGAGCCTCAAACCTGGTCAGAGTGCCAGAATTAGTGGAGAGGTGGAGTTAAGCTTAGTAATTTTTGTTTATTACAAAATTGATGGGGAAAAATGAAGAGATCTTTTCTTTTCCAGATTAGCTAACCCATTATTTTTCTCACTGAATTCCTTTGTACTGTGCACTTTTATCATTACCATGTTGTTTACCAATAAGTCAAGGAAAGAGCTCATTTTGGTAGTATAAGTAGCTCTACAAACTCATTTTGGAACAACAATTTGCAAAATAAATTAAAACAATTTTTTTTAAATCTGTATTTTGAGTACTCTTTTTTTGGAAGTAGTCATGGAATGCTTGTGAGCTTTCTGTAGTCATTAAAATTAGAAAAAAAAAAAAACCTCCCAGGAGAGGTTTCGTGAGGTGATCACATGAGACCATTTTTGCACAGGGAAATATTGAAGGATGTTTAGGATGGAGGAAAAGAAGACCACACTATGAAATTATCTTCAGCCATAACAAATTGCCTATATAGAATTAATGATCTCCAGACATTTCTTTTAAAAGACTTGAAGAGAACTAATTAATGGAGCACATTTCAAGCTAAGCAAATTGCAATGATAAATGGCATTACTGGAAGCTATAAATGCAATTTGTAACTGGAGGAAAGGAGCAAAACATCACTCAGAACATTAAGGAAAACAATTAAGCAAAACATTTGGAAGCACTTAATTACATCTGCAGAGGATAGTTAAGTGAGATCTGGTATTTTGTATTAGTAGTAATATCAAACCTTCAGTAAATTGATTTGGTACATAGGCAAAATATTCCTGTACTGATAAACTGTGCAGACCTCTAAAAAATAAAGAGATTCTTAATAGTTATAGAATTTAAATTATAGGAAGAAAAGAGAACAGGAAGACACATACAGGTTTTCCTGTTTAATGACATGCCTTTATAGTAATAATCAACCTGTGTCTAACCAGAACTAGTGGAAGAAATAAGGAGTTGATTCTACCTCAGTTAGGGTTTCATCCTGCAAAGTGCTAAAGACTCTGGTCCTAATCCAACAAAGCACTTAAACGTATGGGTAGTCGCACTGACTTCATGATCTCTCCGTTAGGTTGCCTGCAGGAACTGAACCCGAGCACCCAAGAGGCAGTATCAAACCCATAAACCTTGCTCTTTAGCTATGACCTCATCACTAAAGGGGGACAAAGACTAACATTATTGCAGTGGGAGTTACACTTTTCTAGTTTGGAAGCAGAGAACATCTTGCAGGATTCAGCCCTCTCGCTGGTTTAACCCACTAATTACTCCACTGAAATCAGTGGGCTTGTGCTAGGCAAAATGGGTTTAAAAGAAGATCACACCCTGTGTTTCTGGGAGATAATGGAGTGATGAATGGCATCTTTCTGTTTTCTGGATGGTATCTGGCGTTCAAAGGTGCTTGATTATTCTTTGTCATGTTGTCTCAGCAATGGGGCAGAAATTTATTAGCACATTGTATCATCTCATCGATTCTCTTTCAATTTGTTATTTTTGTTGTATCTGGATATTTTCAGTTGGTACACAAACTTATGCACACAGAAGTATATGGGTTTTGGTTGGACTGTTTTATGTACAGGTCCTTGTGAGCTCCTTCCACAGGAAAACTTAATTAAGGGGGGACAAAGAGAGAGGAAAACTGGAAGTTCACCTTGTAAAGTTTTCAGCCCAATTGTTCTAGTGCGGAGCTGAGATTCCCCACTCCTCAGTACATAACATCCTATTTGGCCAGTCTTAGACAACACAGGAAGTCAAGCAAATCCACACAACAGCTCTGTGGGAAGCAAGACTATTGAGTAGATGCATTGGCCATCACTTGCCTTTTAATTGTGTTCCAGTTTCTTTGCCTATACATTCTGCCCTTCTTTTTTGCTACCATTTATGACTCTTAAATTCTCTGTTAGGAATGGAGATTAGCTGCTTCTTCATGTGAATATCATTGTAGGAATAAGTCAGCCAAGAAATGCTGTCCAAGTGATTTATTGCCAGTATATTTTTACAGAGACTTTTTTGTGACATCTATCACCAGACCTCAAAATTAGAATCCTAATTCTAGTTCTAGTGCTGAATCTCTCTGACAGATAGTATTGTTGTAGGGGGAAAAGAGAGAGAGAGAGAAGGGCAGGGAGTGAGTTGGGGGGGGGAGATAATCTCTCTTTTTTTTCTCCCCCTTCAAACTGTAATGCTCATGAAAGGTGCTGGTTGTACATGAAACATCCTGTTGTGTATCCAAATACAGGACCAACACAAGTCCCTCTGCAGCAGCCTGACAGTATGACTTGATCCCTTTCTAAAGGAACCACATCTAGGAGCAGTATTGACTAACCTGCAAGTTCAGAACTCATGACTCACCTCATCCAATCCCTCCTCCCCCAAAAATCCTAAGATTGTCTTTAGTATCATGATTTTTTAAGTATATATACCTGCTTGCTCAAAAACAGGGGTGCCAAATTTTCAATCTCAGATACTATCACAGATTTGCTTTTGATACTAGTTAATCATTTTTGAATCATTAATGGACTTTCTAATAATAGCATTGTTTTGTGAATCCCTGCCAGCACCAAAATGCACCTAAAACTGAGTACCATACAAGCACTTCTGTAGCTACACAGTTAGTGTCTAATGATGATGCTTTTTATCTACTCAGATAATATCATCATTCCCAATACTGGTCTTAAGACAATCAGCTGATCAACAAGGATAAAACTGGTAATGTATTTTGCTAGCTCAGCTTAATATATAACTATTTCTATTGTATTCCATTCCTCTTCATGGGAATGGATATATCCTGTGCTCACACTGAATTTTATATTATGCTGCAATTGTAAAAGTATCTTTTGCAGATTAGTAGAAAGGAAGACCCATAACATGCTTACTGATGGGTTACACCTGCATTGGGGTATCCTCTGTCTGTTACACACTGTGTAAATAGGATCAATTTATACCATTCTAGCCTCTTTACTTAGCATAATGTGGCCAGAGCAAGATGTCTCCTTTTAATTACATCTGGTCAATCCCACTTCTGATACACAATGTTGCTTTGTCCACATAAGAATCCTGATGATTACAACCCCAGATCCCAGCAGTGCTTGTGATGCGATGTTTTAATTCCAAGCATGGAAAAGGGATTTTATTAAGTATACAAAGTAGGGTTTAAGTGATTGCACACAGAGCAAAGTAAGTTACTGAGCAAAATAAAACAAAATTCACTAGGTAAGCCTAATACACTATGGCTTGGTATACACTCCCACAGCTGTCCACTCCAACAGTTCTGACCACAATTTTCACCTCTACTACTCTCCAGCTATGCTCAAAAAGCTCCAGGAACTGTAGAAGGCTCTTTTCCACATGGCCAGTGTCCCCAGCAAGCAGCACACCATGGTGAAGAAGATGAGTGTCTCCAACATTCTGTCAGACACTCTGATGGCTGCACGTACTCCTGCTCCCACAGCCTCCACTTCCTAGGAGCATAGAAGAACACCAGTCTGAAGTGCCTGGTAAATCTTATACCACGTTAAGGTTTGGGGAGAAGAGTCCATCCTGCATGAGCTCAGGACCATCAGGAGGAACACCAACCTATGGAAGGTCACAATCGGTCTAGCAACGAGGGGTCATTCCAAGGAAGTCCAGAAGACTAGGGTGAAAATTAAGGGGCTGACCCGGTCTTATAATAAGGCCAAGGAGGCGAGCAGATGCTCTGGAGTGGCAGCTCACACTTGCTGTTACTATGATGAGCTGGATGCCAATCTAGAGGCCAGCTCTCCCAGGGTGTTTGTTGAGTCTGCCCAAGATATGCCTGGTGTCAGCCAGTAGGATGGCAGAAGGGCAGAAGAAGGAGGAAAAGGTGATTAGCCAGTTGATGATGCCTGAGAGCCAGGAGCTCATCATGTCTCTAAAGTGAGTCCTTTTCTTCCAGGATATCTCCCATGCCATTGACGACTCCAGAGAGGGCACTTCAGGTGAGTTCACCAACTTTGTGTAAGTACAAGCAGGTTCAGGCAATGGAGCATGAGCTGTAGCGCACTCTCTCCCTCTCCTTACACAGCTCAGGGGATGCAGAACAGCTTGTTCATATGTCAGCAGATGGGGCATGAGTCTTGTCTGAAGAGCTCCATGAAGCTCTCACACAGGAACTCTTTGATCCTTCTCACAAGGTTTTTAGGGGAGGCCAGCCTTATTTCCCATGCCAAACCACCAGTAAGTGGTCTGGCATTATGGAACCGCATAGCAGTGCAGCATAAGACCCAGGTTTATGGCCACATTCAGTCAGTATTTGCTCCCAATCACTCGCTGTGGTTCGGAGAAGACTGAAATCTCACATGGCATGCTGCAGGAAGGAGGAGGGGAACCTATTAGCACAGTCCCTGGAAGGCACAGAGATATGGAAGACAGGGAGCCAAACCTTGCCTCAGACCAATGAAAGTGAGTGAGGGTTGGGAAAAGTGATCAATGGAGAGGAGGGAGACTGGAGTGAATGGGCAGCAAGGTCTTGGATAAAGGGCTGGGAAGGGACAGTGATGGGGAGCGGTCTGGGCAAGGATGTTCAATTTTTGTGCAATTAGAAAGTTGGCCACCCTGTGTGGAAGAGGAAAACACAGGGAGGGAAGCAGCTGTGCAGTACTTGAACCTTTGTGGATTTATCTGCTTCTATGTAAAGTTGCCCTTCATCAAATATAAAATAGCTGTTGACTCTGATATCACTTTCTTAGATGTTTTAATTTATGAATGTAATTAGATTCATGACAAATATTTCTCAAAAGTTGCTGTCTAAAATTCTAAACACCTTTCACATAATGTGCAAAACCAGATAATCTGGGTTTTCCCCTGGAGCTAAAACAGTAAGTTATGTTCCAAATGCTACTGCATAACTACTTTTATTGCAATTTTATATGATTTTGAAGTAAATAAGCCACTTGAATACATATTGTGCATGCACTTCATAGGTTCTACAAAGTGATAAATGCCCATCAGACACAATTTACAATCACTGTGCATTTTCTGTCTGAATCAATATGCAGCTTTATAGACTTATTTGGAACTATAAAAAACGATAGCAAAAGTTGTGGTTTTATTGCAGTGTATGACACAGGTAGGATTCAGGTTGACAATTAGTTTTATACTACTTAAGCTAATTATGTAGCATTGACACTCTTTGTTTACTTTCATGCTTTTAAGGACTTTGCATTGTTTCCATTGGTAAGATAGGGTAATCTGAAGTTTCTCTGAAAGTTATCATAAGTACTACTTGTCATGAGCATTCATTTTCCTCTCCTACCATTTTAATAGCCACACGTGTCAAACTTGTTTTTACCTTTCTGGTTAGTTATATTGGTATTAAAATTCACAGTCAGTCAATAAATTAGTGCTTTGATATTCTCATTTAAAATCATGTGAAACCCATATAACTATAATGGGTTGAAGGTTTTATCTGTTTTAGCAATTCTATTTTGTAACGTTGAACTAAAAATAATTATTATTTCAAAAGAGATAATTTACTGGGGAAAGAATTGCAGATTTAAATTGCATTCTAGTGAGGCCTAAATCATTGACCAGACAAAATACTTTTTGAAAATTCATCCTGTTATCTCCATCCTGATTTTGGTCCATGCTGATGTATTGATTGTTGCAACTCTCCTTTGTTTGTCCTACTTTCATCTACTACTCCCATTCAAAAATGTTTCTGACTAGACCGGTGGTTCCCAACCTTTTTGATACTAGGGTCCAGCAAACCCATTCACAAACTTTCGGTGGCTCGGTAAAATTTGCATATTTGCATAATGAATATACAAATATTCAAATAAAATGTTACTGGTCCACCAAAAGCCCTGGCCTCCAGTGTCTCCTGGTGACAGCCCTAACCCCTAGAGGCCCCCACCCTTCCACTGCCCCCCAACACCAGTCATTAACTCCAGAGTCTCTTGCACTGAATCACTCCAGTGCCAGTCTTCTACCCTCAGAAGCCCCTCGTGATAGCCCCACACCCCTTAGAGCACCCCCACCAGATTCCCCAGTGCCAGACTTCTGTTTCCAGAATCCCACTGCACCCAATCCCCCAGAGTCTCCCCAGTGCCAGCCCCCAGTACCCAATATTATCCTAATCCCCAGAGTCCCACACTGCCAGGCCCACCCCCATAGCTTCTCCCAGTACTAGTTCCCAGCCTCTTAGAGCTCCCCACCTCTGAAGCACCCCAGCACTAGCCCTGCCCCCCTCACCTAGCTATGTACTGCCTCCCAGCTGTCAGCTGAGAGCTGCTGCCTGGGTCACAGCTGCTTTAAGGCTGCCATGCCAGGCTCTGCAGAACCCTCCTGCCACAGAGCAAAGTGCACGTCTGTAGCTGGGAAGGGATCCTGCCCTTCCAGGTCTGGTGACAGCCCAGCCCCGGGAGTGGCAGTGTCTGCGGCACACGTGACGGGGTTGGTGCATGTTTCTGGTGGCTCAAGAGTTCTTTCCTAGTCTGTTAACAGTGATGGCCTAGAGATGCAGGGTCTCTCATCCCGAATGTGTCTCAGGCTCACAGCACCCACACAGCAGCCAGAATGTACTAGCCCCTCTGATACCCACTGGTTTGAGTCAGGGAGCCTAGCTCCCCCCGAACAACTCTGACTGGTGCTGCCAGCTGCGGCACCTCAGGATATTGGGAAGTGGCCAGACACATGGTGAAGGCCAGAGCCGGCAGAGGAGACCCTCATGGGAAGCTGGATCCTGCCGGAGGAAAGTGTAGAAACCCAGTGCTGCTCCCCGGAGTCTCTAATCTGATTCTCCTTGGGACGCTCATGGTCCCAAAGGCTCCATTCCCTGGTCCTGAATACACCGTCCGAAACAGAAAGGACACAAAGCAGCCGACTGCCAACCAGCCCTGCCAGCTGGGCCGTGTGGCTGCCACTAGAACTGGAACTGAGGCCATCGTGAGGCTGCCCCAGCAGGGACAACCTCACTGTTGGCCAGCTCCAGCCCTGGCACACGGGGCAGCCCTCAGCACCACTCACCGTGGGAGGACAGTTTTTCGTGTGTGCGCACCTTATAGGGAACTGAGCTCCCCAGTGGGCAGGGCTCATTAGCAGCTGGGGGCACAGCCTGGCATTGTGCCTTGGCCCAGCAGGCAGGGGGTCGTGGCCTGTCACCAGTCCACGGACTGGTGGTTGGGAAATGCTGGTCTAGACAATCTTTCTTTACCACCATTTTGATCATGGGCTCTCCTCCTTGAACTTCTTCAGTAGCTTCCTCTCAGCTGTATCTAATATTATATGCCTATAATTCTGCTCCTTGCTGCATCTTTGCTCTTACATGCTTCTACAACGTCTCCCATTTGCTAATCTCTGTTCATGCTTGTCACCTCCCTACTTCCTCTTTGTAGACTTTATCCACTAATACTTCACTATTGTCCCTGTATCAGAGTATACTGAGCCTAATAACTCCTTTGATAGTGGTTCTCAAGCGTATTTGAACTCTTCTTTGTAGCTGTAGTAGTTACACACACACACACGCACACACACACAAAAACCTCTGGCTTTCCTACCACCCAACACCTGAAGGCAGAGCAGAGAGCAGCAGCTGCAGGCCAGGTGCTCAGCTCTGAAGGCAGCAGGGCTATTCTAACCCATACTCAAAACATACAGCTGCGTAGCACACCATAAAATTTGGGGCACCAAATTGCCCCAGATTTCATGGTGCCCTAGGCAGCCGCATGCTATGTATGGTCTCTGGTCAACCCTGCCCTATCTCCCAGCTGTTCCTTCTGGCTTAGTGCTGGTCTGACCGCTCCTTTCCCTGGCTGCTCCCCTCCAGCTTAGTGCTGGTCCTGCTGCCTGTACAAAGGCTCAGAACCCAGCCCCCATTCACCTGGCGATGGCAAGAAGCCTTCACGGGCTGGAGCACTCAGATGGAGCATAGGGTGGCTGTGGAGAATCAGCACTTTCCTTTTAAAAGTGCCACTTTTCTCTGGCTACCGTCTTTGCCTCATAGCTTCAGTCTTCCTCCCTTCAGTCCTCCTCCCTTCAGCAGAGCGCAGGTGCTGAGCTGAGAAGGAACACCAGCATTGGTAAGGATGGCCCTGAAAGGCAGTGCCGCCAACAGCAGCAATGCAGAAACAAGAGTTGCAATACCCTATCATGCCACCCTTTGTTCCTGCTGGCGTGGCACTGCCTTCAGTGCT
Organism: Pelodiscus sinensis; assembly: GCF_052426305.1. Taxonomy (NCBI): domain Eukaryota; kingdom Metazoa; phylum Chordata; order Testudines; family Trionychidae; genus Pelodiscus; species Pelodiscus sinensis. Next base: position 156,564,276 of record NC_143053.1, read on the forward strand.
GGGTGCCTGATCAATAGCTGCAGCTCTCCGGCCGCCCAGCCTTATATGGATGTAGTACATTCCCCACCAAAATCATTTCCTGCTCCCAGCCCCTAGAGAATGCATTCCTTGCCACCCTGGAGGGGCATATACCCTGATTTCGGAATCTCTGTCTTAAAGGGCCCAGCATGCTCCATTACAATCCTAGCCTTCTCATTAATATACTCTCTCCAACATCATTTTGGAAAAGTTACTAAAATCCCACCTCATCCAGGAAACATTCATGAACAAGGAACCATTCAGTGTATGGAATTTTTAGACTTATTTATTCTTCCTTCTGCTTCCTGTTATACTATAAACCCTTTGGGAAAGGAATCTGCTATCTCGGTGCCAATTTCTTGGCACTGTATGGCAATGTGTAGATTTGCAGTGTTCTACACATGCAATGATATCATTATCTAAACATTTATCTAAATTTTTTCCACCCAAGATCATCTCATCTTAAGAAATGGGTTTTGTCCATGAAAGCTCATGATACTATACATATATTTTCATTAGTCTCTAAGGTGCTACAAGGCTCTTTTTTAAGTTGTTTTTAAAGTTACTGACTAAAATGATTATCTAAATGTGATTTTTATCTTTATAAGATGAAATCAGTATTCTGAAGTGATGTATGCAAGACCTAAAGAATAAAACCATACTTATGTTCTTACAAATGTGTTTCAAGCTACAATGTGCCTCATCAGTAATACAAGAAAATACTCTGAACAATGGTTAACTAGTGCAGATAAGAGACCTATGAATAGGAATATTTATTTTCTTCCATTAAAACAAAATTCAACGCCCAGAATAACTTGTCAAGCCTAAACCAAGGACACAGTAAGGGAATTTAAACACAAATAATATCCTATAAAAATGTTAGTGCTTGTGAAATGTTATCTGACTGACAACAGTTCATCAGAACGTGATGTAAGTCTAATTTAATATTTGGGGTCGCCACTTTTTTTCCGCCAGCTGTCTTTCCCTTTCTCTTACCCCATTTTTATCTAATTTCATAGAGTCAAGGAATCGAGACATTACTCTGGGTCATATCCAGCACCCATTGAAATCAATGGAAAAGGTTGCATTTACATCATTGTTATATGGTCAGGTCCTTTGGTGGGATTGTTCTGAAGGCTGTCAAATTTCTTTCTAGGATCACTTCCAGGGTTCAGTCAAACATTTGAACTACTTGGGGGTTCTTTTAATGATGTGTATTTTGGTTTTTACTGTATGATGCTTTGAGGCCTTCTAGCGGGCACCTTATGTTCCTATGTTCACCTTCTAAAATAATAATAAAGCATTAATGCCTATTCCCTGTAACATCTTAGTTACTACAGAACAAGCAAGTATCTTGTACATACTGACATCTCAAATGGAAACAAATGTCTTTTATTTTAAAAGAGAAAAGGCAGCAAATTCAGAAGTATTGAGCTAATGGACAGAGTTAATGTGATTAATTGTTAAATGACTGAAAGGTTTACTCTGAAAATATGAACAAAGGCAAATTATAAGGACATTTTATTGGACTGCATCTTGTTATTGCAGTGGGTCATGCTGAAAAATTGTTCATGAGTATCTAACAAAGCTGCTGCTAGCTTCAAGCACTGAGTTGGTTTATATTTATTCCACATACTTGGGCTTTAATTAGAAAAGAAAGACATCAATGGTCGTTACAACTTGGAAACACCTGTTTAATTGATTAACCAGTTAAACATATTGTTTAACCGGTTAACTGATTCAGCAGAGAAGGATGAGGAGCACCACAGAGAGAGGCTGCTATGTTATTCAAGAGAAGTCCCTGTCTGTGGGGGGCCTGCCACAAACAGATGATGCTCCAGATGCCGAAGCAGACCCTGCTTGTGGGACACCCAGCCTCGCCACAGACAGAGGCTGCTCCAGATGCGATCAGTTAACCTTAACTGGTAATCCTGACACCTCAGACTTGAATTTAAAAATTTTACCCTTAGTAGTTATGTCCTGTAATGAGTGTCCATTAAGGGTGAGGCTTACCAGTTAACTGGTTAACCAGTTAAGCACTCAAGTCCCTAGTAAATATTGCCTTTTTTGTTAGAGTATATCAAAGGCTACACTCATTTCCTGTTGGCATTTTAGGTTGAAGTTCATTAACATTTTTATAGATATAGTAATTAATTTTTATGTGATGAATTTCCTTATCCCTAATTTTACCTTCACTTCATTACAGAAAATACAAATTATAAAGTTAAAAATTATTGTAATAGAGGAAACCCTGAAAATTTCATCTTCAATTTAAGATCAAATCAATGTTCAAAACTTTTACCAAACTGCATCCAGCTCAATTTAAGAGGGGGAAAAAATTGAAGGAAACCTACAATGCCAGATAATGCAAGACACTCATGATAGGACATGAATATTAAATTTTTATTTTACAAAAAATACACCTCAAGGGTGAAAAAGGAGATAAGGGCAGAATTTTTAAGTTCAAGTCTGAGGTGTCAGGAAATGAAAAGCTAATGCTCTTGCCCCCTTTTACATTAATGAAAACAAGAGAAAGTAACCAATGCAAACTTGTGCTAACAATAAAGGTGTTAAGAAATATTTTTCCATTGGTAGAAAATTTAAATTTTCATCAAAAAATAAAAATTTCCCCAAAACTACAGAAAATGAAAATATTTTTGCAGAAAAAAAAATTTCCTTTTCAGCCATTTTTTATGCATTTAATTATCCAGTGAGAAACTGAAAAAAAAAATCAAAGAAAGCACACGCTTTCCACAAAAAAGTTAATTTATTCAAAAATTCAATATTCTTATAAAAGAAATTCAATATTACATTTTCAACAGGATAAGTGATATTTCAATATTGTGCAGTTATTGGATATATGCAATATCAGTGCCTTCACTTGTACCAATGGGAACATTGCTTGGGGAGTGCATCTCATGGAATAAATCCCTCTCATAAAGCAACAAGTAAACTTCCATCAGTAGCCATAAAATATTTAAGGCAGCCTCCTAGATACAACTTCTTATGCAGAATAAGTATTACAATGTGTTTATTTTATTTAGACCCAATTCTGCATCTCTTACTGATGAAAAGATATATCTGTTCTTAAGCAATTGTCTCATTAATTACAAACTCTTTTAAAAATTGTTATATTGTAATAGTGCCTTGGGATTCTACCCAAGTACAGAGTTCTAATTGAGGCAAAATAAATTAGAAATGTGTATCATATCATAAATTTCTTCTGATCACGGGTAATATATTATTAAAGACTCTGGTTTGGAATGTGCACTGAGTGATGAGTGTTCTCCTTTAAAGCCATCCCACTTATAACTATTGGTTTACAAATCCATCTCCTCCAAACCCAGGAGTCTTGATTGATTTTACAGTGACCAATGCAGAACCTAGATGCTGTACATCCTCTGCAATATATCTATCCTTACCTTATCTGAGAGGAGAATTATCTATTTGAAAAATATTCATCATTTCTTTTACTTTTTTTTCAAACTGTTTTCTTTATTTTACTGATAAAAGATGCAAAAAAAAATTGCAAATATATTATTATGCATTTAATTTCAGTATCAATCTTAAAACTTACCAAAAGTGCTGAAGGTTTGTTTTGCTACATTTAAGTAATGCAACTAGCCTGTGTGTATAATCTATTTTATTCACTCCTTGATAGAGCCTGAACTAGGAGGAATCTGATATCTATGAAGAGATGCAGAAACTATGGCAGTAGTGCAACACAATACATCTGCTTAATCTTCTAGGGAGGTCACATAAAAAGAAGCACTATATCAGCTAATCTGCATATGTTTGAGGTACCTTAAAAGCTGCAGTATATGTCTCTTTTAAAGTGCTCTCATCCAGTGAAGCCTGCTTTTTCATAAGCTCCAACAGGGTCAGAGGGGAAATAAATGGAAAATAACACTTGATGAAAGGGAGTTATGAAATATTAATTGAATTCAGTTCCTTATAGAAATATTGCAGAAGGAAAATCAATCCCTTACAATCTTACCTCATACATGACACTCATCTTAATTTTGTTCAGAAAATGTGCAAAAAGCTAAACTATGGGTGTCACAACTGACAGTACTGGGGTAAATTATTCCCTCACAATCTTTGACAAGCAATTGGAAATTTGGAGAAATGAGCTATTTAATCTTGATTATCCAAGTTGCAAAATCCTATCAATATGTATTTTCTGGATAGGACAGGTTGGATAGACAATATGATGTCAGAAGTAAGTCAATACCAATAATGAAGAGCTATGTAGATGTAAGAGGGGGAAAAAGAGATAAACCTTTAGTAAAACAAAAGAGAAAATGCCATCAGTTACCAATAAAAAAGTAAGAAGGGGACAAAAAAAACCTAATAGTCTCATGTATTCCTTAGAGGTTTTCTGTTATTTACAATAATAATCTTCCATTTTCTTTTGACCTTACTTTCTGTCATGAGGCTATAAATGGAACTCTAATAGTTTTCCTACAACATCTCTTGGTGGAAAAGGGACATGAAAGCTGTTTATATCGGGTTATCAGAAAACACTACTTTAAGGCATTCAGTACCCTCAACCAGCAGCTGTTTAAAGGTGCACATTATAATTCTGTGGGTTTCTTTTATACTCTTTCATCAGCATTGTTAGACAAAGAAACATTAGGTTACAATAAAAGAAGAAACAAAAACAAGTAACTGGTCATTAATCTCCTTACATAATCCCTTCGGGAAAACAATTCTTCCCAGAAAGTAAAATGCATGTACTGTATGTGCTCTCTGAATGGTCTTTGCTGGGCCCCAATTCATAATAAGTCAGTTCTTTTACAAAGTAGTTTCTACATGAAATCTAATTCACTGATTTCCAATAAGGTAAGTATGAATTTTATGACAGTTTTTGAGTTTGGCTGAGCGCATTATAATTACAATGTTTCTTCCGCTTGCAATTTTGGATCCAGTGGTACTAGACATAGTAGTTATTATCATTGTTGTTTGTGAATAAAGAGTCACTAGAGGACCCATTTTGGTTGCTGTACTGAATCCTGATACATGGCAATTGACAGTTCCCACCCCAGAGATCATGCAGTCCACATAGAGAAGACAGTCATAAGATCAGAGAATAGAAGTATTTCTCCAATTTAGAGGTGGTGAAGAGGCACAGAGTCCTGGTCTGCACTAGACCAGGCAGATTGGTTTAAACTACTCCATACAGCTACATGGAATGCCAATCCATGCCTCTGACTTCCTATCTGCTTACTTAACCAAGCAAACCAAGTTTCTACAACTGTTAACATTGTGTATTTATGATAACTCTGGAACAGAGAGCTAGATTCTTGCCTTCTATATTCACAGTCAACAAAATCATGACCAACACTGAATTCCAATAACAGAATCCTTATTATTGATCATGATCTGAGAGCGAGCTTTAATTTCTACAAAAATAATATGTACATTCTACACTTAGATAAAATAAGACAATATCAGAAGGGTGATTTTTTTAATATAGATGCATCAATGTATTCCCTCAGCACCTCCCAGGATTTTAAAAGGTTATCAGTAACATCACTCCATTTCTTCCCACCTGGGAACACTATAAATAGAGAATGTTTGTTCCAAAAGTTATTCATAAAGATTAAAAATGAAACTACAATGTCACAGGCCCACTTCCCCAACTACATGTTGAAACTCTCTTAACTGAGATTCTCTGGTATGGCAACATCCATGGTCCGGCATGAATGTTACAGGACCAGAGAGTCCTGGTGGAGGGCGAGTGGCAAGGATTCCTGTGGGGCTGGCAGGGCAGTGGGATGCCCACAGTGAGCCTGCCATTAGTGTGTGGTAGCAGGTCTGCCCAGCGGGGTTGGGAGACACGCACGTGGCTGCCCATTGGAGCGATAGCTCAATGAGGCAGGGATCTGCAGTGTGTGGCTACCAGCTGGATCCTGGATACTGAGCACGGCATGCACAGCTGCCAGTGGGACCCAGATCCCCAGCACAGCAAGCGTGGATGCTAGGCAGGGCCCAGAACCGGGTCAGCAGGGCAGCGGGGCCAGCAGTAGATGAGGGGCTGGCTGGGAGGCCAGAGGGCTGGGTGGGGAGACATCAGCAGGGGGGTCCAGAAATGACGTCTGCTGGTTTGGCAAAATCCCTCATCGAGGATAGGTCAGGTCCCAAGGGTGCTGGACCAGGGAGATCCAACCTGTACAACCATTCTGGTTCTTTAATCTGATTATATTGTTCAGTAAATAGCATGTGAAACAGGGAATATTCAATATATAGTTGGAAATTACATTGGTGGCTATGAGTAAAACCAGAAACCTTTATCCTTTGTTCCTTAAGCCTAAAGGAATTATAATGGGCTTTTAAAGCCATGCCTCTAATGGTTATAACAACATTCCTGAGGCTTTATACCTTTTGGTTGTGGCATGAATTTGCCTCTGTAGTTTTCTTTTTTCATTTGCTAGAGATTTCATTTTTAGTTACATTTCAATTTAAATCAAAGTTGTTTGCTGTAAATCATCAGTTATGTCAAATCACACACAGTTGCATAGCTGGCCATGTTGCGTGTGAAGGGGTAGATTTTGAGGTGTGGGTAGGAGAGGCTATTACATACACTAAATTTGTGTCTAGACTACATCTTTCTGTCGACAGAGAGATGTAGATTAGGCACGTTGAAATTGCTAATGAAGCGGGGATTTAAATATCTCATGCTTCATTAGCATAAGCATGGACATCACTTTTTTTCAAAATGAAGCTTTTAAAAAAATGGCAGTCTAGACGTGGATCCTTTGAAAATACAACCCTTTTTCGAAAGATCCTATAAACATCATTTTATGAGGGATAAGGGATCTTTCAAAAAAGGGTTGTATTTTCGAAAGATCCACGACTAGACTGCCTTTTTTTTTTTTATGAAAAAGCTCTTTTTTTAAAAAAGATCTTTGTACAGTAAAACAAAAATTCTGGAAATCTCCCCTCTCCTTTCTTTATTCTTTTTGTTTGGTGCCTAATTTATCTAATTGTATACAATTTTCAAAAACAAGGAGTTTAGAAAATGAATGTTCCAGAACAGAAAGCAGCACAATCTCCTTGGTTATTTTTCTAAAAACACTTTATTTCTTGTCTTTTAAACTTGGAAAATACCAACAAAAATGATGCTAGTTACTTTTAAAAGGACTTCATTGTATCTTGGAGCAAGAAAGAGTTCTAAAAGTTAAAAAAAAAGCAAGGAACACATCTTAATTAGGAAAAAAATATTTTAAAAAACATTGAGGCATACTGCCAAGCACTAGCAACCTGAATCCAAGCTGAGCTTACAAGGCTCTTCAGAAAATTCACAAAGGTTGCTAGCAATCTTTATGTAGGTAAACAAAATAAAGGGAATTTGACTGGTTACCTGTGCCTGTTTGACAGTTGGTGACTGCCTGATTTTGTGTGGGTTAAACCCACAATTCTAAATGCTGTAAGAATTGACAAAGATCAGTAAGCTGACAATGTTACCTGAAAGTTTGCCTTTGTGACTTTATTTGTTCCTCTCTCTCTTTTACAAGTGTCACAGTAAGTATTACTTCAAAGTCATGTATAATGAAGTTTCTCTTCAGAGGCTAGTGAAAGGACTAATGAAAATCTGCTTCTTAACTCTAATAATGTGCTGAAAAAAAATCAGCTCAGATAGTTTTGGAGTGAATTCTTAAGGCAGAAGTGTGCTTAATTGTTTCATCTTGATTACATAAAATTCTTTTTGGGGAAATTGTATATTTCTTACTTGAGTATATCCATCAGAATTTGTCACACTTGTGGTTTACTTGATCATTAAAAAAATATTGTTGTACCTATAAACATATTGTCCCATATTCTTTGCATACAAATAAATCCCATTGAAGAATTAGAGTATAGGGTCCAGAGAAATCAGTTACTTGTATAGTGTGTTTATTATTGTGGACGAGTCGTGGGGTGTGATCATCCCCTACCGGGCGGGTAGGGGGCTCAGCGAACCCCTTCGTCCTCTAACCCGGCTCCCGGCTGTAAGCCGACGGTCAGGGCAGTGTGTGTGGGTATGTCTCCTAAGTCTTCAACTGCTAAGACACAAAGTCTCGTCGCAGCGGGCAGCCCAGAAGGCTGAAAGGAGCCCCGGTGTTTAACGTCCGTGACTTTACTGCTAGGACCGAGGTCCCGTCGCAGAGGGTAGCCAAACAGGCTAACAGACGCCCCAGTGTGTAGAAAGAGCTTATTACACCTTAGATTTTAACTGCTAGAACACAAAGTTCCTTCGCAGCGGGCAGCCTGGGAAAGGCTGGAAAGGTGCCCCCACGGATCTTGTCACCTGGGAGTGACACGGATCCAAATGCCCAAGCTCTCCCTATGTCTGTCCCTTTATGACCGGTTGAAGTTCTTTTAAATTGTGCTTGGTTCTATTACAGCAACTGAAGGAGTCAGGTTAAAACTTAAACAGTTACAGGTTTATTAAAGGAACTTATAAATCATATGGTTACAATGGCTATTGCTCTATTTCTTAAATACTAGTAAAATATAGATAGATCTTAAAATGGTTACAGGAAAAAGGTAAAGATAGAAAATAGAAATAATGGTACCAAATGACAGCTTAATCTTTAAAGAGCTCTAACACTATGTATATATACTTAAACAAAGGACCACATCCAGGTACAATTTTTACTCCCTTCTGTGCCTCTCGACTCCAGCATGTCAGGCCAGGGCCGGTCTTTCAATTCCTTGGAAAGACGAATACGAGGTGGGCATCCCCTCTGGAACCTCGGGAGGTCAAACACCAAACCCGACCAGCAGATAGGTGGTAGATTGACACACAAAGCAAGTGTGCTGATGGACTCATCTTTATACCCCTGGGGGCCCGTATTCTCTTTCTTATCTTAAGAGGCCAAATTTTACTGGTCTGTTTTGTGGTGCCAGTTCTTACAAGCAGGTTACAAGTTAATTTACACTTGTAAGAGAGGAAGATAACTAAATTAGGACTGCCGGATGTTCTTGTTGGGCGGGAGATTCCTTCCCCCGTGGACGGGTATGTGTTCGTATCAATATGGGTTAAGTCAAGGGCACGATGTACAGCCTCTTAGTCAACAATTAGTTTGACTACCCTCCTATCTCTGCTTACAGTTGGTCACGGTCACTGAGCCAGCATATCTAAACCTCCTGCTCCAAGGTTTTCAAAGAATATTCTGTTTTCCTGCTCTTATGTGCCCTGCATGGTTTCAAGCAGACAAAGATGGATGTTAAAATGGGGGTTCACGTCTGGCTACACCGGCCGGGCTTTCTGGTCGAGCATCCTGTAGGTTGGGTGTGATCACCCCTCCCTGCAGGGCAAGAGGGGGGTGTTCAGTGAACCCCGTGTCTATCCCCCACCTTAGCGGGGGGGAAGGGTCTTGCTCCCCGAGGCTGGCCCCTTAGAGGGGCGATACCCTTGCAAACCCTGCCATCCGGCGGCCGCAGTTCACACGTCTATGTGTGTTTCAGTTCTGACAGGGGTTGGGTGCTCAAGGGGCGGTTGGGAGGGGGATCCAGGCCCACCCTCTCTCTGGGTCCCAGCCCGGGGCCCTAAGTGTAGGGGCTCGCTGTTGCCCCTGCACGGCAGACGGGGGGTGTTTCCTCCTGTAACATGTCTGCCCACAGCCGCCAGTAGGCCCCCACCCTGGGCTGCTTCCTCCCTTTCCCCGGCCCCCGGGATTTTGTGGTCCGGGTCCAGGGTTGTTCCGCAGGAGTCCCGTCGGTCCTTCTATTCCCGTGGATCCTGTCTCAGCCAAGTCGCTCTATCCACGGGCGGCGGGGTTTGTCCGGGTCGTCCTCCGATCCTGGACTGGCCAACTGCCGGCTGCGGGAGCCATCCTGGGAGCCCCTTGGACGGGGACGGACCGCCTGCCGGTCTCGGGCACACACCCGGTCTGTCCTGAGCTACGGTCTGTCTCTACCTCCCTGGCCCGCCAGGCCAGCCGTGACCCGGAGGCCCCACCCTTCTGGTGACGTGGCAGCTTCCCCAGCCACGTCCCGGCCATCACTCTCCCCAATGGACCTCCCCTGAGTCCTCCCGCAGGAGGGGCCGGTGGCCTCCCACTGGCTCAGGCGCGGAGACAGGTTTCGGCCCCGCCGCCATTCTCCAGCAGCCCTGCGACACGGGGGGTTCTGCCCATGGCCCCACTCGACTCCCGGTGGCCCTGCCTGCTCAGTGTGCGGGCCGTTGGCGAGCCATCACAATTATGATTTATACAGCTGGTCCTTGTGTTACGAACACATCGATTTACGACTGTTTGTATTTATGACCAACCTCCTATACAGCCAGAACCTGAGTTACGAATGAAATCTGCAGCGCAGGCATATGTAAGTGAATGTACTGTTACATACTTTTAACCTTGATCTCAGTTGGACCGCAGAGAATGAGATACATATAAGTTGAAATTATAATAAACAGAAGCCACAATTCTTAATGATTTATGACATGAAAGAACTAGGGGAAGCATACAAACTATCCGCAGTCACTGCAAAGGGCCAATGAGATATAAGAGATAATTCCCATGGCAGCAATGGTAACTCTGGTTCTTTTGTTACCTCCATGAACCCCTATGGTACCAGAAATTGTAAAACTGCCATACAACCACTGAGCACAAATCCTACCCTGATGTCTGGAAGTTACATAACACTGAAAAAGTCCTCCATGCCCCCTTGAAAAACTAAAGCTAAACCTAAAAGCTGAAACAAAACGAAGATGCTACAACTAATGAAACTCAACAGAATGGCATCTGGGTAAGAAAAAAAACAGGTTCAGAATAGAGATTCATGCCCAGGGGAAATGTGTAAGTTGGAACAATATGGTGTGTTGCAGCCCTGCACTGGGTCAGTTAGACTGTAGAGGTGGGGCTAAGAAAACCGAGGCTACTCCTGCATCCAGGACAAGGCTGACATAGAGGTACTCCTGAGGCCAGACCTTAGAATCTTTATTTTCTGCTAGTCTGACCAACCCCCTCATCCCTATGGATATAAACTTGAGCCTTAATGCAAATGGACTCTGTTTATAATCAGTCAAACCAAGATCCATGGTGTAAACCAGGGCTACTCAATTTTAGAAGCCCCGGGGCCCACAATGATACTAAAGCACATGCCAAGGGTCCCAACTTAAGTGTGGTTATATATACATGCAAATATATATATATATATATATATATATGTAAACATATGCAAATAGTTTTACATAGCTTCTGTCATGTATGCTTAGCAGCTCTTTAAAATTAAGCCATAGCAAAAGCACAGACAGCTATGTTTAAGAGGTAGTAGCCTAACCGCAGACTACATGGATTGCCTTTTTTGCTTTTAAGAAGGAGTGTATTAGGAAATGTGTTATGAAACATGATAATTTAGGATAAGCAGTAAAATTTGAAAGAGTAAAAATCAACATCTAATTTGCTAGCTCTTAAGCAAAACACCAAATTTGGTGTAAGAGAAAATTTTTTTTTGCATCTAATTACAAGATCTTCATCCAATTCGTCAGCTCTTAAGCAACACACCAAATTTGGTCTAAGAGAAAAATTTTTTTTGCATCTAATTAGAAGAGCCTCATCTAATGCACTAGCTCTTAAGGAACACAACAAATTTGTTCTAAGAGAAAAAAAATAGCATCTAATTACAAGAGCTTCATCCAATTCACCAGCCCTTAATCAACACACTGAATTTAGTCTAAAAGAAAAAATTTTTTTGCATCTACTTACAAGATCCTCAGCTAATTCACTAGCCCTTAAGAGAATTTTTTTTTTTTTTGCATCTCAAATTAACCACAGAACTGAATAGACAATGAGGGTATGTCTACACTACCCCGCTAGTTCAAACTAGCGGGGTAATGTAGGCATACCGCACTTGCAAATGAAGCCCGGGATTTGAATTTCCCGGGCTTCATTTGCATAAGCGGGGAGCCGCCATTTTTAAAACCCCACTGGTTCGAACCCTGTGCAGCGCAGCTACACAGGGCACGAACTAGGTAGTTCGAACTAGGCTTCCTAGTTCGAACTACCGTTACTCCTCATTTCACAAGAAGTAACGGTAGTTCGAACTAGGAAGCCTAGTTCGAACTACCTAGTTCGTGCCCCGTGTAGCCGCGCTGCACGGGGTTCAAACCAGCGGGGTTTTAAAAATGGTGGCTCCCCGCTTATGCAAATGAAGCCCGGGAAATTCAAATCCCGGGCTTCATTTGCAAGTGCGGTATGCCTACATTACCCTCCTAGTTCGAACTAGGAGGGTAGTGTAGACATACCCTGAGAGATCAGGCCATAAATACCCTGCAGTAATGACTGCAGGTACCTTATCATCTACAACTCATTCTGGAAACTGAACTCATGTGCTGCTCTCTGACGACAAAAGGCAGGAGGTCCATACTGAGGCAGGCATCATAACAGCAGTCGTCATCCTCTACCTGGCCAATAGAGAGATGCTGCTACACTTGATTGGGTGAGTCAAAAAGCTTAACAAAAGACTCTGAAAAACTTAATCAAAAGAGTAAAAAAATCTAACAAAAAGAGTCAAAAAATCAAATCAAGAAAAACAAAATAATCTTGATAAGCTATAAGATCAAGGATCCTCATAGTTGCAGTTATTTTAAAAATTAATCTAGAAGAAATTAAAAACTAGATAACGAGTTAGCTGATATCACTAAATAACCTTGTAATCATGCTAGCAGAACTAATTTTCTTTTATTCATTTTCTTTTAATTCTTAGCTGTTATCTTTTAACTTTGTTATTCATTAAGTGGCAATATCAATAAAGTTATGCAAATTGGTATTTGGTCTAAATTTATTGATGATTTCCCAGGTAAGCAAGGGGCAGATTAGAGTTCTGCACAGTCCTAGCGAAACCAAGAGAAGGGGTTGGTTTGCTTAATCGCGACCACTCATGGCAGTTTCTTTAACACTGACGGACATGAATGCAAAGATTAAAGCAAGACTACACAATATGTAGGCCCCATTTAAGGCAGTTCTGCTGATATTAATAAAATGCAATATTTACCTGATTTCCACCCATATGACAGCACTTTTAATGAGCAATGATAGTCCAGGAATTTAAATACTAAAACGCATATCAACAGAAAACCATTATTTTGACTTGCTGTTGTGGAGCGTGTTCCCAGTGGAGGCCATGTTCAAAGGATCTCACCCACGGGCCGTGTGTTGAGCCCCACATAAACCCAAACTGCACTGCAGGCCGCAAACAAATAGGCCGTGGGCCATGTGCGGCCCAGAGACCATGTGTAAAGTAGACCTGGTGTAAACTATCCTAACCTTTGGGTGTGTTCAGGGTCTATCTCTGAGCCAGGAATTTCCAATTCATACATTTTGAGCTATCGGTAAAATACAGTATTAAAGGATCATGCGTGTAATAGAGTGTGGTACTGTATCTTTAAAATTAAGCATGTGTAATCAATACAGGCTCTCTCACATGAAGCAGACGCAATTTGGGTGTGTATGTACAGCATCTGCAGGAACCATCTCATTATAATAGTTATGGTTTAGCTTTATATCCCTGATTTTACTGTGGCTCTTGAAGTATGGAGACTGCATCCTACTCACAAAGGAAATACTCTTGGTTGTGTGACCATGATAGAAAGAATGACAAGGTGGTGCTGTGTTGCCTTTCAACTATAAACCCCAAATTACTGTCCGTAAGCTTTAACATACCATTTCTATGGCTGAGTTCAGAAGAATCCATTTGTTTGATGCCTGTGCATCTAACAGACTGGTCTTTATTTTAATTGTTCCTGCAACATGTATATGTTTATTTGTTGAGTAGTGCTCCTGCACACTACTTTCCATTGACAGAAATAAATAAAGAGAACTAAAATTGCAGTTCAATTAACCTGCTAGGACTATAATAATGTGACTCACTGAAGCAAATTCCTATTCACGGCATTGAAAACCTCCTGACATTAATGGCTCTATGTACTTTCTGTTGGGAAACAAGTTTTCATTAGTTTTGTAGTTAAAAAAATAATTTGGAAAATATTCCAGTAATAGATTGTAAAATTCTAGAATTTATTTATATTTTTAAAATAATTACACACATAAAGACACACACTCTCTCGCTCTAACACACACACACACACACACATACACACACACACACACAATAGGCTTATGCTTGTGCTGCACCTTGGCTATATCTCCAGACACTTCTGTGTGATACAATTAATGTAAAGTTATCTACCGTGGTATCCCAAAGCATGTCTACTTAATCACATTTCTTTCTAGTAAGGTTTTCCCCTAGTTTCCTATTTCTCCTACAATTTGTTCTTTGTGAATCCTTAGGGTTTATGAGATATGTTATTTCATGTAGTCTATTCACAGCATGATATAACATTATACACAATTCTAACACAATTAGATAGAACACAATTTTGATAACATCTGTTGAGTGAGTCCCTCTGAAATAATATAAATTTAAATTCTAGTGGCATATCTGAGAAATTAACTCATTGCCCATGTGAGTAACTGAAATATAGATAGCTGTCTCTTACTGTAAATTGGATGTTTCTTTGGTATTTATATGCTACCAAGCGAGAATCCCATATTCTGTAGAGATTTATGAAAGTCTATAATCAAAAACCCTCTCTTCATGCCAGACATTCTCTTGAACTTATTAAGTATTAACCTGTCTTTAACATTGTATTTTTTGTTGAAAATGGTTGAGAAAGTTGTAGTAAAAAAGAACTCTGGTGGTAAGACCTGGAGATTGGGCTAGTTCCACTGATTGATAGTCACCTCATTAGTATGCAGATGATGTATAGCTCTCTGACTGTTTTTGTCTAACCTGTTGCCTGAATGATTCTATCTCTATGTGTAACTCTTCTGCTAGGTAAAGCCAGCAGCAGCCAGGGCCAGGTTCAATATCTAGGAGTTCTTCTCCATCCATCCCAAACAGAACTGGCTTGAACGTCCACCCAGTAACCTTGAAATTCACACTCCACTCCTGGGTACCTTTGGGAGGCCATGCTTCCCCACTCACAAGCACAGAGTCTGAGTGTAGAAAAAAATGTTGAATAAATGGAGAGAAGTAACATGCATTAATTTGGGAAAACACCACAGATTTAATAACCAAAACCATGAGTAAAAGTCCCACCCCAAATATGCATCTTACTCTGCTGGTCATCTGCCAGCTCACTGCTCTCTGCCACCCCCTCTCCGGCCATTCATCTCACCTCTGTGACACTGCCCTGCTGGCCTCTCATTATGTCTCTCCATTGCTACCCCACTGTCTGCTCATTGTGCTGTTGCCACTCTGCTGGCTGCTCATAATGCTACTGCTCTGCTGACCACTCATTGCATTACTCCGCCACTGACCTGTTGGCTCTCAGTCACCATCTGCTTGCTGCTTTTGCTGGCTTGTCGTGGATTTGTCTCTGAGCCGAACCTAGTGAGTTCAGCTCTCAGTGATTTCAGCTCTTGGCCCAAAGCATGGTACAGCCACAATAAAGTCCAGCATCCACTGGAATAAATTTAAATAATAAAAGAGACTCCTTATGGAGCCTTTCTTTAGCACTATAATTGAAACATCAGAGAGAAATAAGATGAACCAGTCTTACAGCTCACACCTGGAAGAAATGTAGCCTGCTGACTCAGAGTCCTGCCCTCTCCAGCTTAATCTCACAGGGCTCTGGCAGTGAAGCCTCTTCTATCCAAGTTTCTTTATACTGACAGTGTCTCTCTCCTTTGTGTCAGGTTAAGCACAGACTTTCTTCTTTTGTGTTCCCACAATGATTACAGACATTGCAATTGGTATTAACCCAATTTGTGACCCAACCCCAACCAAGTTGATTACAATGAGCAAAACACTATTCCG
The DNA here is from genome assembly GCF_052426305.1 of Pelodiscus sinensis. Lineage (NCBI taxonomy): Eukaryota > Metazoa > Chordata > Testudines > Trionychidae > Pelodiscus > Pelodiscus sinensis. The sequence goes on from NC_143053.1 coordinate 156,580,104, forward strand.
TCAGTGAAATATCTAACACATCTAAGCAACTGTATTTATACAGTCACACCCAGAATTTCTTTCTCATTCCAGCCAGCTGTAATGGAAGCATTCATTCAGACCCTGCTTACAACTGCTTTGCAAGTTGACTAATGCCCAGTCCACAAAAGTGGGAGTTAGTGGTAGGTCAGAAGATACATCTGGAAGATGTACAGTCTGGGATGCAGACTGTCCATGATAGAATGTTTTTTTTTCCATTTTTAGGCAAGAAGCTTCCTAAGTGAAGAGCTTCTGGATTCTTGATGCAGGTAGCATTCAAAGTAAGCAGCTCCTTTTTCTTAAAAGAGATTAATCTGAACAAAAACATAATCAAGATGTCAAGTCTTTTAATATATCTCAAAGAGAAGCTGTAAATTTCATTCAGTAAGGAAAACCTTTCACTGCTTTAGTGCTTTTATTTTTACCATCTGCTTAAAATAATCTGAGAAGATTTAGATTAAAACCTACTTGTGCCATGCCAATCCCATTTGTGCAAAACCACTAGCAATAAAAAAAAAGTTTCATAAGAGGTAGCTATCAATATATCCTATTTTCTGCATTCCATAAGTTTAGATAGTCTCATTATAAACTATGGGAACTCAATAAATAGTCTTGATTTGTTCTGCATGGCCTTTTCCTTTTTTGTGTATTATTTCCTTTTGGATTATATCATGCTGCATAAAAATGGAAGGCATGCCTTTATGTGACCTGAACTAATGATTTTTTTCAGGATTCCATGGAATTCATAATGTTTTTCAAGTAAAATACAGGGCCAATTTGAAGCCTAAAAATGCTCGCTGAGAGGATTATCGTCAGGAAGGATTTCTGAAGGAATTCTGGCTGATATTAAGATGGCGGAGCATGCAGCCATTCATATCTTGACTCAGCTGTACAGGTTGCCCCAGCGCTAAAAGTAGGTCTGTGGCTCTGCTATGCTTATCCTATCCCTGCTCCTTCTGAGGAGTGCAGCTGTGATAGCTATGTTAGATTAAAGCAGAGCCTGTACTTCCCACAGCAGCCATGATTGGATGGGAACACAGGGATTCAAAGAACATAGAAACCACTATACCACAGCAGTGGTCCACTAGATCCTATATCCTGTCACTGACTATGACCAGTAACAATGGTTTCAGAGGAAGGAGTAAGGAACGTTGATACGGTCAAATGTTTCTTTCCTTGCCTCTGATTGTGAGTCAAATGTTGGCTCATAACATGAAGCAAGTTAAGTGAAAATCCTTCTATTTTTTTAATATCCTTCCTAATATCCGCTCTGTATAGTCTAGTTCTCGATATGAATGTCCAACTATGCTTCTGACTTTAATACTATAGTACATCAATGATTTCCCCAGGCTGATTGTGCATTGTATATTTGAAAAGAATCCATCAATTTTAAGTGTGCTACATTTCAATTTAATGTTCCCTTGTGAATCTCCCCACCCCCATATCCTCTGCACACAAGCATTCACAATCTGGGCCATAAGCAGTATTTTAGCTCAGTAGAAATATAATGGGTAAAATCCTGACCCCGTTGAAATTGAAGGCAAAAATCTCATTGACTTCCATGGGGACTGGGTATCATCCAGTGTTTTAAGTGGACCTTAAATATATAACTGAGATAGTTTACTAAGGCAGGTTTGTATTAAAATCATTACCCTCTATCTGAACAATTATCCTATATTTTAAACACGTGTACTGGAAAAATGTGTTCAGTAATTATTTGAATTTTACAGAGCATACAGGAAGTATATAAAATAGTTATAGATATCATACATTCCCTGCTCAGAGAGACTAAATTGGACTCCTTTATTATTACTTCAATGAATTCCCATATAGTTGGATTTGCTTTCAATAATCCTCATCATTCCATTCATTATATATTATGCTGCACATTAAGTATCTCATTTATCCTTTTCAGCTAATAAGAGTTGTTTCACTTCTGTTTTTCTGCTATATGTTTCATCATATTTACTTTTTTATTGAACAAAGTATGGCACAGTTTGCCATCTGTTGTGATTTTTGTGCTAGATTTTTCTCCCCTCTGCAACTTACTAATAACTCTTATCTCCCACTATGGAATATTTTTTTTCTGTCTGCTTCAAGCTTGGGAGGAAAAAAAAAAGCCTTAGACTTTTTCACTCTGTCTCCCCACTGGCTACTGCATGATCGTGGGCCTTTCCCTTAACCTCTCCATGCCTCAGTATGGCAACTTGTGAGGTGTGAATCAGAATAATAGCTATCGTCAAGACAGTCTATTAGCTTTAATAAACTGATGCTTATAAACAACGAGCTAAACAAGTGTCTATATAAAACACTCCCATAGAAAGATTAAATTATGTCATTCAAGGTTTGTTTACACTTAAACTGCTACAACAGCAGTCACAGGAAGGTCCTTCCATCAGTGTAGGAAATCCCCCTTCCCAAGAAGCGGAAGCCAGGTTGACAGAAGAATTCCTTGGGCAAACTGTCACTGTCTACACTGTCCAGAAGCATTGTGAATCAGCAGTAGAGCTGGGACTGGAATGGTATAGAGAAGTCCACAAGCCCTTTGGCAGGTTCTGGAAACTGTTTATCATTTCATTCCCATCCAGCAATGACTGGGGTCCTCCTGCAGCTTTAAAAGATGGGGTAAGATTTGGTATATCTGGCATTAAAACATCATTCTATTCTGATCTATCTGAATTTTGATATTGGTTTAACATTATCAACATGTGGCCTTCAATGATATATTACCCCTCCATAGTAATTAATACAGTCACATGTTCCATTGCATTACCTTTCATAATCTATGCTCTGTTTATCTATTTTCCTTCAGTTCCTATCCAGTGAACGAAAACTAGGGCATCATGTAGTGAAGTGGTCAATAAGATAATTATATTTAATGTATGCTGAATTAAAAATGAAGAGGGTCTATGATTAATTTTCTTTTAATTTCCTAGGATACAATAACTATTTTTGTTATGACAAGCATTTTATATACATTCATAACCTTTAGCATGATTCTAACATTCTGTTTGATATAATTAATAAGTATATTTCTCATAAAATTAATAATCCCCTACATTCAGCAGAAAGAAGTTTCAAATATGCTCATTTTGTATGTTTTTCTGACTGTGACAAAAAAGCTTTAAATTAAACTTTTTCATACATCACATACCAAATTCTCACTAACCTTACTCATCTGGAGTAGTTTCTTGTTTCATGGGTAGTTACATTAAAATAATAGATTGACATAAAGGCTGGCTGACTGCCATTTGCTTGAGTGGCTCCTTTGGATCGGTTTGTGAGATCCAGACCTACAAAGAAATAAAAGTACCAAACTTATTGACATCAAAGGGTGTTAGGCACCAAGCTACCTTTGATGATCTTGCCAAAGTGAGAAATGCTTCTACAAGTAAGCCCTAAATCAGTATTATTATTTAATCCAGTATTATCTGGAAAATGCAAGTAGAAATTACAGTCAATGGAGTTACTCCTGATTTACAAAGGTGTATAGTTGAGAACAGAATTTTGTCATCAAAAACAGCTTGCACGATAAATTTAGAACTATTCTCAGTTCATCAGGAACTTAAAGCTGAGTGACAATGAGAAAATGAAATTCATTTCACTGCTGATGTTCTAATAAACATTTGAGAGCTATGTTGGCTTTTGTTAGTTTCTGATGCATATAATATCTTCTGTCTGGGGAGGTCAGAAAACTCAGCCATTAGTTAGTTAACTCACAACATCCCACTGCTAGGTAAATAATCTGTATGATTCCCATTTTACAGTTGGGGAATCTGAGAAGAGTTTGGGACATTACATTTGGGGCATTTACAACTATGATTATATTAGCCATTTATGTTATCTGAAGTTGACTGAAGAACGAGGTTAGTTGCATGCACATAGACGACTTGTTTTGTTCATGTATGTTATAAATGGTACCCACTTTAGATTAACTTATTTTTTCTGTAGTCAATTTTCTAAAGCTCTGTTTCCTTCTTATTTAAAATACTAGAAGATGTACCCGGTGCTGCCTGGATCATTAACTCAATTAATTTTTTTAAAAATAAAAATAAAATGAAAATGTGCATGTTGCATTTAAATCAGTGCTCTGGGGTGCGGCTGGAGATGAGAGGTTCAGTATGCAGGCTGCCCCAGGGGGAGAGGACTACCTCAGCCTTCTCTCACTGCAGCAACTTAGGATCAGGTGAGATGTACCTCTCCATGATTGCTGGAGCTCCAGAGGCCCTGCAGAGAGGGGTGCATGTTCCTCTGCCAGGGCAAGTCCAGGTTTGTTTGCCCCCTGCACTCCACAGCCAGAATGCAGGAAATTGTGCATGTTCCCCCTGCTTCATGATAAATGGGAACAACCAGGTATGTTCCCGTACGAATGGGCAGAGGGTGGTGGTGCTTCAGTCTCCCCACCCTCCCTAAAGGGTGCCTGGGAGGTTTGGGGTTAGCACAGTCCCTGATGAGGCTGAGGGGTACATCCCCTGCCAGCTTCTTTCACCTGCAAGATTCTGTCTTTTTTCTGTATGGGTTTCTGAGAAGCAATCCCATTCCAGGCACATACCACTTTTCTGCCACAACCAAATCTTTACCTTGCTTTAAGTTATAATAAAAGGAAGCTGTATACAGCATTTGGTGGTCCTAGCTCTTACAGAAGTTCTTGAACAGACAGACAGACAGACAATTTCAAATATATAGTATACGTCAGGGGAAAGAAAACTCTAATGCAGAGGTGGGGAACCTATGGCCTGGGGGACAAATGTGGCCCCCAGTTTTCCTGGATCCAGACCCTGAGGTTCAGGGAACCCCCCAGCAATGTTGGGTAGCTGATGCTCAAGTCCTGTGACCTCTCTCCTGCCCAGATCCCACTTCCCCCCTCTGCTCCTGCATCCTATCGCCCTCCTCAGGACCCATCAACCCCCAACCCACTCCTTCACCACTCCTCCTGCCCAGACCATACACCTGAAGCCCACTTCACAGCAGTCCCCTCCCACACATCAAACTCCTCATTTTTGGCCCCATCCCAGAGTGATGAGGGCCCCACAAAAACTACTACTAAATTGGATCCCCAAAGGCTCTGGTGTGAGAGGGGAATGTGGGTTTTTTATTTTTGTTTTGTTTTTTGTTCATTTGTTTGTAGTTTGCTTCTCACTTTTGTGTAGCCCCCGACTCATTTTCTGATTTGGCTCCCCACCCCTGCTGTAATGAGTAAATTGTATTCTAGGTAAGAATCTCTAGGTGCCATGAGTCATTTTATGGGTACATCCATTTTTTAACTAAGTCCATCTGTTCTATACTTTAATTACAACTTCAGCCACAAATATAATTTACAATCATATCACAAGAAAGTTAACTGGAAGTGATTTATATCCGTGTGTCCTGTATGTTCTTTATTCTGCACAGCATGCAGCTGTTACATTTGCTGAATGTTCCAAATTCAAATTGGGGGCAAACCAGTGAAGTTGCTGAGGTTATTTATAGTAAACCAAGGATGGCATGTGTGGTTATACAAAGATATATATTTGTCACATTTGGAAAGTGGTTTGAAGGACAGGATTGAAGACTGAATGCATTAATGCTGATTTGAAATCAACCAAAATTATAGGTATGCAGATTTACTCAGCGTATGTTACTGTGTTTTATAAAAAAAAGTTTTATAACCAATGTCCTCCTAACACTTTCCATTTGCAATTTGTTTAATTGTAATTTGCCTAATTGTTTAAACATTTAGAGAATAACATTGACGGTAATGATGCTTTTTGTTGAAGTACCACAAAACATCTTACATATTTGGACATTATTCACAATGTGCAGATAAGGGAACATAGGCATAGGGAGGGTTATCATATGTCCATGCTTACAAAGTGAGTCAGTAACAGAAATTCTGATATCCAGTCCCCAACCTCATCACCACTAAACTATGATGAATCCCTTTAAAAAGCCCTAGAGAATCCATTTGATGATCCTATAAGATGGCTGTACAATTCATGTTTTTATAATCAGGCAATATTAATAACAAATCTTTAAGCTTCTAGTACTCAGCTTCCATGATTAGAAATAGATTTTCATGGGCTTGCAGTGGATTTCAGAGAGGTAATGAAAAATATTACCTCATCAAACTCACCTTTTAAAAATTCTTTAAAATGAGTGAAATTACATCTCCAATTTCAATTTTTTCCAGGATAAAATAACCTAGCAATCCCCCTCATTTTGTTCCCATTGACCGCATCCCATTTTTGTATGTGGCTGTAGTCTTGATTTTCATTCTTCTGTACTACTACATGTCCATTTAGGGTTGCAGACATCATTCTTAAAGGTTTTATGCTCAACATAATGGGACAAATTCAAATCTAATATTACTTTACACCAGAGATGTGTTTGGATCGTTATATCTCACTTGCTTTTCCCAGGTAATAACTTCCAATCCATTTTGCCCCTTCATCTCCTTATTATTTTGAGACCACAGCATTTTATGATTCATTATTTACTCTTCTATATAATACATTATCAGTTAGATTCGAATAGTCAAAGGATTTCAGGTATCTCTTTAAGCATATATTTGGGTATTATCTGATTTTTTTCGTAAGCCAATATGAATGTTGTTGTTGTAGCAGGCAATAAACGACAACTCTTATTGCATAGAAGTAAGCTCTGTCTCAAGAAGACTTTTTTTCTTAGTTTACCCATTATAGTAAGACACGCTAAACTGTCTAGGAGAGAAGGCCAAAACTTTGACATAGACTTTTAAACAAAATGGACAGATATACTTGTGACAGGTGTGGAAGACTTTATTGAAACATGTTTAAATATTTTGGGGGCCCATTGTATTACATTAATGTTTTATACGTTATAGTGGACTTGTGTTGAACCTTTCAAGGAGGAAGATGTGACAGATGTGAGTCCTGAGAATCAAAGAACTATATTAAATCATGATGGCTCAAGTTCCCTGGGGTCATCCTATCTATCCTCAGAGTCCAGCTGATTGGAAAAACTTGGAGCCAACTTCCTGGAGGCAAACAAGGAAGAGGCGGATAGAAGCAGAAACCCTGTCGCATGGGAATACAATGCAGCACCGCAACAGGAACTGCAGACAGATTGATAACTAGAACTGGAGGAGTTGTAGAAGAACAGACAGTATTTGGAAATGCAGCTGCTGGCAGACTGGCAGTACCTGTGCTAGTATAAGAGAAAAAAGGAAAGCCAGTATCATTGTCTGCATGATGAGAGAGAGCATCAGCGGAACCACAGTCTGGTAGGTGAAGTCAGACACTGTTATATCTCTCTCCCTGTTGGGGGAGTGGTGACAGGGGTGAGTTTCTAAAGGCATTTGAAATTGGATGTGAATTGAGCAAAGTGAGGCAAGGGGACATAGTTTGGTGTTTGACTCCATTGCCATCTGAGACCAAAGCCTTGGACATTTTTACCTATAAAGAGAACTATAAAGATTATGGGCAATGTAAACAAGCAGTGTTGCAAAAGTTTAAACTGATACCTGAAGTGCATAGGAGATAGTTTCTGGAATTCAGAAAACAGTACCTATTCTGAGATTTCATCTTACATTAAGGAGTTACATAAGAAATTGGAGAATTGGTTGGGGTTACCACATTTAGTGAGGCCTGCATGTTCATGGGCTTAGAACTAGTCTATGCATTCTAACGCGGTATAATTACATCTGGGAAATTGGCAGTACTTAGTGTAGAGAGTTGGCCTAGGTTTGATAGCAAATCCAACAGGAAATCAGAGGACAGGGTTTGGAGCCAAGCAGAGACCAACACCCAAGGACAAGGGAAGTCACAACAAAGTAGCCCTGGGAGGGGCAGGGAAAAAAGTATTTTTCATATGAATTAAGTAGGGTCACTTTGCCCAGGATTGCCACCTGTTCTGATTGACTCACATCGGAAGATATTCCAGAAAGAAGACAATTACACCATTGCTGGAATTGATGTAATGGTGTTTTTCAGGATACTTTAATAGACATGAGTGATGTTTTGGCAGGTAGTTGAAATAACCCTAGATATCTCATTGCATTACCGACTATAACCTAATCTCATGTACTGTATCTTGGGCTCAGGTCTAAAATTGAAATAGTCTTATGCTGCAGTATATTAAGAAATGACATTTTTGTCATCACAGTTTTCTAATGATTCGAGAGGGATGGAAATCAGTTGAAAAGTATCTGGTGAAAGGTGTCTGATGTAAACTGAGATCATTTTGAAAGGACAGAAGTATTTGGAGAAAGTCCAGATTTATTTTTTTAATAATAGATTCTAAACTTAAGTCTTAAATATTTATTTAGGCACCTAAGTGGCTGTATTTCAAAACTGCTGAGCACTCAGCAATTCTTTCTCTTGAAATTAAATATTTGGAAAATGTTTATACAATAAATATATTCACAAAAATGTATTAACCATTTGCAGGAAAAGAAAGGGGAGCATATTATTCACAGTGAATATTTTGACTAACTCTCACCTAAACACTGATTTCTGGAAGATTTTTTAAGAGATTTGCCATATATGTGGAAAAATATCTCTCAGGCAACCGGATGTTCTACAGACAAAAGGAAAAGTAGAATTTCAGGTTAAGGGTTTTACTAATGGCCAAGCTGGTCACAATGCTGTAATTACAGTAATCAAACACTATTTATGTATACCACATCTCTTGTGTACTAGTTTCAGGCAAACTCAATATTTACAATTCAATCTGCAGTTTAGAGCTTCACATTGGCAGTCGCTTCTTTGAATATTTAATAAACTACTCCACTTAGCAACTTATATTTATATAACATATAGGAATAATGCAATAGAATTGCTGGCAATTACACCACCTCCTGTGGTACTTTATTCCAGAACAAACCTGACTGTTATTGGTATAATCAGGTTTATGATTGTATGCTACATTTGAGATCATGCAGAATGTTTTTGCTTAGTGTTATGATTAGCAATGAAGTTGAGGCTGGATTCTCCCCTCCATTATGCCAGTTTTATTGGAGTTACACCAGTTTAAAAGCTGGTGTAACATGGTGGAGAATCAGACCACCTGTTTTGGCTCACAGTTGCATTTTTGTTCTTAACCTGCTATTTGTGATGCTTTTATTAAGGAAGCTATGACCAAGTTTTCCAGTTTTAAAGTGACTTTAAAGCAATTGTGTTGTTTAGGGATTCACCCAGGCCACTGTGGGTGCATCTACATGGCACCCGTAGCTCAAAATAAACCACACAATTTCAGCTATGCAAATTGCATAGCTTATTTTGAATCAATTTCAAAATAGCTTATTTCATAATTTGGTGCTGTCTACACAGTACCAGATTTTGAAGTAACCCGCTGTTCTGAAACATCCCTTATTCCTTGTAGAATGAGGTTTACAGGGCCATCGAAATAGCCAGCTAGTTATATTTTTTTAAAAAACAGGTGCGCTGTTAAGATGCAGGACAGCTTCTTTGGAATACTTCAAAATGGATTTGGATAGTCTTAATGGATTTGGTCACTGTTTGCCTTGTAACTGAAGGTGTGTTATGCCTCTGCAGCTTTGATCTAGAACTCTGACCTCAGCAGCTCATGAGCCTAGCTCTGGTTCTGTTCAATTTGGTTACTCCTCGCAGTTTGACCTTACTACCCTTCCAGCCCTGAATTTGCATAAAAATCCTACTGTTGCAAGACCAGTCCCTCTCACTGGATATTCATAAAAAAAAATGTTAGGTTTACTCTGCCTTTGCAGAGACAATAAAACACGTCAACTAGTTAGCTTTCTAGAAGCTCACACTTTATTCAATATACACATCACTGATGATTTATAATGAAAGCAACACAATTTTGTAACAGTGGAACATGGCTTGCCTTTTGTGATGCCAAGTGAAAGAGTAAAAGGAGAGATGGTTTCAAGCAAATAAAAGTGAAAAGGTGCATCTCACAATCTAAAACATAATCTAGCAAGACACAGTCTTTGTTCAAAGTGGTTTCTCTCACCTCCAGTCTCCTTTCCAGCTTTTTGCTGGATACAGATGGAGTCTTCTTCTCTGTTCCTGTATGCACAAAAGGAGGTCTTTGCTTGGGAAAAAATAAGTGACACATTTTAAATCATTTTGTTGTTATTTTTAAAGCTACTTTTCAAATAAAAGTAGCAAATTACTTGAAAACAAGAAAACAGGGATGAGTCCTGCTAAATCCCCCAAATCATAACGTTTTCTGAAGCTGTAGATTTCTTAGGCTCCTAAAAAAGGTTTTGCTTCTGAATTGAAAGCACCACATACATTAATACCATTGTTTAGTAAAGTTAGCTTTAAAATGGAAATGTTTATTTGTGAACATTTTCATGAAGAAATCTTCCTTTATTTCTGTTGAAAATTTTTGAAATTTGGAATTTCCCCTTTAACTCTATTGCTGATACCATAAAGTTCAAGAAAGAAATGTTGCTGGTTGTTTCAAAGTCTGTTTTGCTACATCTACACTACGAGCCTCGTCCGCAAGAGGAAATGCAAATGGAGCACTTATTTGCATATGCCGCGCTGTCATTTGCATTGCCTCCTCTGATCCCTTTTTGAACAAAAAAGTGCTACGGAGATGGATCCTTTTTGTGCAAAACCCCCTTTTTGCACAAGAGCCATTCTTCCTTATTTTTTCAGGAAGAACGGCCCTTGCACAAAAGGGTTTTTTTTGCACAAAAATGAGCCGTCTACACAGCACTTTTTTGCACAAAAACCTCTTGCGCAAAAGGGATCCAAGGAGGAAATGCAAATGAGAGCACAACATATGCAAATGAGCGCTCCCTTTGCCTTTCCTCTTGAGGAAGAGGCTTTTAGTGTAGAAATAGTGGGGGCCCGTAAGAGCTCCCATTCTCTAAAAGTGATGATTTTAGCATTAGATATGACCCTTTAGGAAGTTATAAGGAAAGTTTGAAAGAATTTGTGGATTCTCCACAGACTTTCACAAGATATTAGTACTCTCTAAAAGAATCATGAACACAAAGAGGACCAGGAAGACTTGCAAATGCACTAAGAATAATTCTGTTTGAGAGGGCAAAAAGAAACATACAAAACAATTCAGAGATTTCTTTTCATCTTTATGAGTCATGTAAGGTCTATAAATCCATTAATGTACAAGTTTATTAGTCTCTGTTGACTAGAACACATTGTAAGCTAATTTAGAAGGACAGAATTCTCTGAATTCTCTTTTTAACAGATATATAAAAGGTTTTCTGTTTTTTCCCCAGTCCAAAGGACAGATGTTTAGAGACATGAACAGAATGCTGAATTTCATGAGAGAATTATACAATAATGAAGCAGTTTCAATAAAGTAACTCTTAGTCAAATTGGCCATGCATCTCCTGTTTCAGCAATGAGGCATTTGAGGGTGATGACATTGTTTATGTCTAAAAAAATCATTATAGAAACATTTTTTTTTCCATTTTATCAGGAGAAAAAAATATCTCTTCCTCATGGTTCATTTTCTGTCACTTTCTCACTCTTTCCTTTGGTCGGATGAGATTTTTTGGAAACTGATAGTAACTGAAAGCAGTTTCTTCAGACCCTGAAATTATATGAAAGTCAGCAAAGGTTTGCAAGAAGGATGCACCAACCTCTGTTAAGTTTTGGCATGCATGATTTATCAAGGTTAAACTAAAAAAATCAGGTTTGTCCAGATTTGGATTACTGATCTGGCTTGTGTGATATATAGGCATTGGCCATGACATTTAAAAAACTTTACAAACATTATAAGCATCCATAGCCAGGGTTACAGTTCAGGCCTTTCTCTTGTTTTGTGTTTGGATAAACACAGAAGCTCAGAATTTGACTTAGCTCCACACCAGAAGTTCACATCAGCCTCCCTCAAATACTGGTCCAAGGTGGCTTGATTTTCAGACCACATTCAAGAACATCAGTAAATGTGATAGCAAGCCTGATCTGAGTTTCAGAATTGCAACACACAGTTTTCCTTGTTATTTGTTGTTTGTTATTGTTATTTGTAACAATATTTGTAGCTTCACCTAATTATGAAAGGTGAACAACAAATTATAAGTCACAACAGTGTGTGTTATGCACTTAAAATTATGGGTATGATAGTTTTGGATAGCTATTTCCCTCCTCCTCCAATCCTCCAATTTTAAATATTCTCCTATAATTTGCTGCATTTTGGAAATTCTAGATTGATATCATTTAATGGAGAAAACACCCAGGGATATATTCAAAGGTTATATGTCCAATAGAGCTAGCTGGGTGAAAAGTAATGATCTGTGGTACATTATAGGAGGTATGGTCAGATGATCCAGTGATCCCTTGTGGCCTTAAATTCAATGAATATATGAATCAGAATCTTATAGATTAATACAGAGATTCTTTGATATTCAGTGAGGTCTACTATCACCCTCTCACACATATGTAAAGAAATGTAAATTGGAGTAACAGTAACCTACATATGATTTTCACCTTTTTACATCCTCTTTGTAGGGTTTGTTTATTTCTATCTCATATGTCTTGGTTTAGGAGTGAAATCAGCATTGTCCCTCTTACTCTGGGCCAACTTCAGAACTGTGCAAGTTACATATTGATAAACTGGTGAAAGTTTAAATAAGTGACTAAGTCTAACGGAACCCAGGGAACTCTAAAAACAATCTAGAGGGGGTTTATATTATTGTAATACACACATTTGTGTGATGGAAGAAAATACAAAATTATGCTAATTTAGGAGATTTCTGGATTCTTTTAGGCTCATTTTTTAATTTGGTTCCTAGTGGGCAAAGTTAATTGAAGAAACAGAAAAGCTCTCCAGGTTACACAATGGAAGGAGAACACAATTAACCTCTCTTGCTCAATGAGCCTGCTTTTTCTTTTGGTAGTGCATCCCACTCTTACATAAAACTAAGCAGGGGCTGAGCACGTTGTAAGGTGCAGTCCAAATATAGTTCACATAAAACTAATATATAAAAAACAGCTTTAACACTTATATCAGAATAAACAACTCCATAATATATAGTGGCCACTATTGTGGAGCTGACATACATATAACAGGAGCTTCAGGGGGTAGCCGAGTTAGTCTGTTACTGAAAAAACAACAAATGGTCTGGTAGCACTTTATAGACTAACAAAACATGTAGATGGTATCATGAGCTTTCATGGGCACAGCCCACTTCTTCAGTCATTTCCAGACCGAGGAGTTAAAAGACAAGAATCTGAAATTCTGCTTTCCAAAAACCATTGATAAATACTGTCTTTATAATGTTGATTCCTGGATCTGATATAGCAATGTGATATATTTTAAAAAAAAGTTAAAGCTCCTTTTTTAGGTACTGGATGGTTTAATTTAATTGATAATGGGGTCATAGTTTTTCAGTTCTTGGATGCTACTTTCAATCTGTCTCAGAGTGTTGGTGGCTGAAAATTGTTAGCGTGTGCTTGGTCCTGCAGTGAGGGCAGGGGACTGGACTCGATGACCTTTCAAGGGCCCTTCCAGTTCTATGAGATAGGTATATCTCCATGTATTATAACTGATTAAACACTAGTGCTTAATTGGTTGTGGCCAGGGTCCCACTACCCAGCCCATCAGCCCCACCACAGTCGGGGCAGCTCTAACTCAGAGCAGGTGGTCACAGCCATAGTTAACTAGCAAGGACCAATTAACTGGTAACCCGTAAGCATAAAGCTGGTCAGCAGGACCAAGGTAAGCATGAGGTTTATCAGTATGCTTACTGGTTAACCAGTTAACATCCCTAATCTGCAGCAAAAAATGAATAGTCACAGATGCCATTTAAATACATAAGTTTGCAAAAGTTTCTAGGCTGAAAGGAGTCGCATAAAAACATTTGTTGAACAATTGTGAGGAACCAATAAATGCTTGACTTTAAATTAGAAAGAAACCAGATTGGTGAAGAGGTTCTGGGAAAAAAAGTTACCTCATTTTAAAATGTTGTAACTCCATGTTTTGCAACAGACCTACCAACTGTTTAGCAGGATTAATTTTAATATGGTAAGAGGATCATGATGAAGTTAGCTTGCTTTGCTGAATGAATGTGCTTTTAAACCAGAAAATTTTACGTATTCTACAAGAACCTATAAGAAACAGAAACCAACAGGTCTGGCATATCAATTGTATTAGAACTTCTACTTTAGATTATATTTAGACTGCTGGGCCAAAACAAGGCTTCTAAATTTAGGCTACCGAATCCAAGTTTAGGATCCTTTATAAGTGACATAAATTTGGAAAGTGCTTGTAACCTGGAATCTCCCATTTTACAAATGAAGTAGCAGTTTGTAATTAGTAAGGTTTCTTGCTTGTCATTTTTTGTTTTCATGTGTTTCCTCATGAGACACTGGAACAAACCTACCACTAGATTGTTTTTTAACTGCTTGTCTGTGTTTGTATTAACATAATTGATATAAAGTGCAATTACTATTAAAATTCATGTATTTGGGTATCATCACTACATTACTCTATTGTTATAGCAAGGTATATGAGTAGCTCTTTTGATAATAGTTTATCAAAACTATAAATAGTTTATAATAGTTTTGATAATAGCTTATTGGAACCAAGTGAATTAATGGCAAGTCAACAATCACTTCTCCACTGCAGATGTCCCTTCCACAAGTGGAAATGCTTCTGATTCTTTATAGTTTCCATTGCCCTTTTTTGGATTATTTCTCTTTCTCTGATACTGAGAATTCAATGTAACACGAAAAGCCTTTCTCCTCCCTTTTCATACTCACAGTTTCCTTCTGTGAGGGACTGTTACCTCCATTTTGTGGGAGCAATTGTTTTGGAGTAAAATCCCACTGTCTTGTTGTGGGAACTTAGTGCTGATGAAAGCTGCCAGACCTTGTATCCTTAGGAGAACAGTGCTGCTTAATCTGTGGAGCAAGTACAGCACAGAAAGGTACAAGGAAAGCTTCCTTTTGCAGTGCTACTTTTTTTCTGCACAGGACTAACACTGAATGACTTGTCTTGCACATAGACCTTTGAACAGCCACCAGGAGTAATGACTTTTGATGACTGCCGAGCTGGGACTTGATTCAGCTCCATAACCTGATGTGACTCAGGGCTAAGAGATTGTGGAACTAGAAAACCTATCAAGGGAGGGATGGGGGGGGGGGGGGGTCTCACAACCTCTGTAAGGACCATGACAAAAGTACACAAGGGATACTACTTAGTGAATTCCCTGGACATCTTATGGCAATTAGACTCCCATGGAGCCTTAGATGTAATTTAAAAGTACCCTACTCTGCTCGAACAATGTAATGACACAAGCTCCACATGCCTTTCTTTAGAAGGGGGGAATCTCCTTTGCAGCAAAAAAAAATTGAATAACCTGAGTATATTGTAGCTATTCCATTGTACAGTCTTAATTATTATTTAACCTTTTTAAATCTTGGTCTTCTATGAAAAGAGACACAGAAGCTTTCTGTAAAAATCATGTTTTTCACAGATACAATATGGAAACATATGGCCAGATTATAACTTTTAGCTTTGTGAGTCCTATTCATGTTGTCCTGAAAAAAGAATGATTTTTAATTCCCATGTCACTGGTTTCAGAATGGAAATGGAACTCTGAATGTTACCATAAAACTGTACAATTAGATTCATAACAAAGCTTCAGCTGTCTTCTTTATAAATCTAGTCAACAGAAGACAAAATAGTAATAGAACATAAATAAAATGGAATCATACAACTCTGTTTGTCATAAAATGCACAGACTAGAAAAAGGAGAGTTAAATGAGACAAGTGCAAGTGTGCTAATATAGCAAAAGCTCTGTTATCTGGTACTCAACCAGAAAGCTTGATTTGTTGGCATTTCTGGTATCTCCCAATAAATCTTCAGTCTAGTAACCAGGACTAGTATATTGCCCAGCACGTTATGTAATTGTACAGTCTGTTATGAAAAAGAGGCAGAAGAGAAGCAAGCAGAAGTGAGGGATTTATTCAAAAAAGAATTTTCCAGTATGTGTAAGGGGGTCAGTACAGATTCAGCCTAATTTACCACACCTTCTACAGCTACAATGATAATAGATGGTTATAATTATGACCTTGGGACACTGCAAGATCCTAAAGTGCCTTCAGAATAATCAAGGTAAGATTAAATTATGTTAGTTTTGGTGTTAAGTGTACATTTTAGTATGCCATGCACTCACCATAGGGATATGTAGTGTCATAAGATAACCTGCTGTATGGAAAACATTGCTGGTATACACCTGAGTACTTGAAGAAACCTGGAACTCTGTAATGCAGTACTACTACTAGACTGGTATGTACCTGTATACTATATTATACCTTATTAATTTTCTTTTATTCTTGAAGATCAGTATTCTATCAGTAAAGTATAACTCTCAGTTAACCAGAATATTCAATTCACTCCCTCCATCTCCCTGCCCCAACATGACGAATAACAGAGCTTTTCCTGTGTATATAAAGATAGAAAATAATCAAGCAGCAAACACATCTGTGTCATTAAATAAAGGAAAAAGGAAATGTTAAAAACAGTTTTGACCACTGAATTTTAAAAGAGTATTCAGTCAAGTAAATCCCACTAAATCAATTAGGTTCACCGAGCTTAAACTACATCACAACACAATACAACACATTGAGAATGTGGGTGTATGGGGAGGGAAGGGAACTTTCAGCTGAAGATTCTTGTGTGTAATGACATTTTCAGAAAATCTCTCTCTGATCATGATTAGGTCACCAGAAGAGATGAGAACACACCAGGGGTTGTGACATTAAAGCTACAAAAGTACATGGGCTAGATTTACTGCTGGCCAAATTCCATTGGTGTAAGTGAAATTCCAGTGACAAAGTCATGGATTACTAGCAATGATCACAACAAAGAAGGAAGAACTCATGGCATCTATTAAACTAGCATTATTGAATTCCAATTAAAAGTGATCCCTAAAAAAAGTTAGGGACTGTAGTAGGGCAGCTGTCCCCCTCTGGCAATAAATAGAAAGATTAAATGCAGGATGGCGGAAGCCTGTGCAAATGCAGCCAGTCAGGGCCAGACTATAAAAAAGAGTGTAAGGCAAAGAGGAGTTCATTCTTGCTCTTACCAGCAAGGGAGAAGGTGCTGGATCCCACCAAGGGAGGGAATCAGCAGCACCTTAGACAGAGCTGGCTGGGGAAGGCTCGGGGGGCAGTAGAGGCAGAGCTCCAGCCTGACCTCTGCCAGCCTGTGCCACCTGATAAAAGAGGCAAAGAAGGAGCCAAAAACTAAAAGGAAGTGCTCCACGGTATGTTTTTAGTTAAGGGAAGTGTGGGAAGAGCAAGAGAAGGCTGCCACTGGAGGGTCCCTGGGTCAGGACCAAGAGTTTTGGGTCTCTCTCTCTCTCTCTTTGACCTTGTGTGTCAGGGCTACTTCCCAGTCTGGCAATCCAAGTGCAGAAAGTGGAGGCCCACAAGAGACCTTAAAAATACCTTGCCTCTATAAGCTCTACTTACAAAAACTCCCTAGAGTCTCCAATACACTGGCCCTGGGAGATAGGCAGCAACTATCAAGTGAATTAAAACCCTGAAAACCAGGAAGAAACACTTGAATTTCTTCCCAAGGGGGTACCCCAAGCTCTTTTGCCACAAGAGATATTGAAGAAAAAACAGAAGAAACAAACTGCAATCCCTGTTAGCTGATCTTTTAGTCTAGGCAGGCACACACACAAACTTCCAGTTACTTTCCAGGATACAAGAATCAAATAATCACTTTTAAAAAAGTGAATTTATTAACAAAACAAAAGATATACTTGATAAAGCATGTTTGGTTGCTAGGCGTAACAGAGCAACCGAGAAAAGAACACAGAGCAACATAATCTCTCTGGGCTGCAGCTTAGATATGGAGAATGGGGAAGGGAAGACTCAGCGAATTCATACATAGAAGCTTAAGCAAACAACAAAACAAGAAAATAACCTGATCTCAACTAAATATACCTGTTTTCCCTATTAACTCATGATCCCTTCAAGGTCTAGTTCATTTCCATGCCCCAAATTCCTTGTTGTCCTGCCTGGATTTTAGTCATCCTGTTTCTTCAGCTTCTAGTTTAAAAAACTCACACAAAGACAAATGGCAGCAGGTATATAT
This sequence comes from Pelodiscus sinensis, assembly GCF_052426305.1. Taxonomy (NCBI): domain Eukaryota; kingdom Metazoa; phylum Chordata; order Testudines; family Trionychidae; genus Pelodiscus; species Pelodiscus sinensis. The sequence goes on from NC_143053.1 coordinate 156,598,153, forward strand.
TTAGAATTTAAATTTCAGCACTTTATCCAATTGGTTCTTCTGGCTCCCTGCCAACACCTTTAGCTGCTTGAGTTTAACCCTTTAGTCACCAAGTGCTGGACAGCGCTCCTTCTATCCATCACACCATTGTGCTATACCTTGCCACACACCTTCAAGTATGCTGAAGCAGAAACCGGAGTCCAAAGGAGTCACACAGGTCCAGAGGGAGACAGAGGAGAAAGCAGCATAGATTGATGACTGATGAGGTACCACCTGAAAAGGGTGCTATGCTGACTAACTGAACTAATTCCAGGATGGATTCCAGTTCATCCAAGCCACAAGCTCAACTAGGTAATACAAGATGACAATTCCATATTCTGGAACTTGTGAAAAAGGATGCACAACTGTACATTCTCAGCATGTTGAATATACTGCAGTCTAATCTACCTCATCAGCTCATCCATTAGCATTTTATATATGACAAACAGGAGAAAGTTTGGACTAAGGTGAAGAGAAAATGCCCAAAACAAAGGCACATCACAAATAACTCCCTGCTACCAATGTCTTCTCCTCTAAACGAAGGGCACATTGGCTGTAGACTTCTCAATTGATTTGGCAGTATTGTTTGGGTCAAGAGGGAGTCAGTTTATAAGCCATGTACTTTTTTTTTAGGTCAAAACCAACACCTAAAATATTCACAGAATAGCCAGTGAATGCAGAATACAGAGCATGTTTTCAATGAGATACTTCACCAAACAAAACAGGAGACTAACTGAAATTATGTATCTTAATTCAACTTTTGCCCAGCAGTGTAGATGTGCCCTGAAGCTATGTCTACACTACAAGATAATTTTTAAATATATTGTTTCAAAATGATAACTCCCAACATAGCTATTTTGAAATAAGCTTTCTTCTCTTCACAAGCAGGATTTATTATTTTGAAATAACAAGCCTATTATTTTGAAACAAAAGGCTTGGCTTGAGGATGCCCGTCTTGTTATTTCAAAATAAAGGAGTTATTTTGAAACAACTCACCAGTGCAGACATGCACTGAAGTCCACGTTTCCTCTCTAGCCATATTAACCAACACTTAGGCTATGTCTCCACAGAACCGTTATTTCAGCAAATTGACATTGTTTAGAAATAACAAAGTGTGCATCTACATACAAGCAATTATTTCAACATACTGTTGAAATAATGGCCAGCTAGAAGACTCCTTACGCTGATTCCTGTAACCCTCATTTTATGAGGATTAAGGGAAGTCGATGGAAAAGTGCTCTATTTTGAAATAAGTGATGTGTTGATGCACCCAAATTTGGAAGAAGCTATTTCGACTTAAGGTATGCAATTAGTATAGCACAAGTTGTGTAGCTTATTTCGAGTTTAGCCCTGCTGTGTAGGCAGTCTGGGTCTCTATCACTGTGTGTTCATCACTGAGCAGCTAAAGAAGCACAGAAGCCCCCAAAGTAAAAAATAAACATCATAAGATATGCTCCACCAAATCAAGTGTGATATTATATTCTTCCCATCTCGTCCAGTGGCTTCCCCCAACCTATCAATCACCCCAGTCTTATCTGGATTGAGTCTGCACTAGGTGGACCATTTCATAGGTTTGGAATTCAGTCAAGAGTCTATATAGATCTGAGTGTTGCCTACATTCCTCTCTAGCCATTTTAACAATAGCCTATAGACAACTTGAACAAAAGAAGTGAGATTATGGAATTGTATGGAAACCTCCAAGAGACACCACACCCTTTAGGATCTAAAACAATTGCACAATAAAATCTACTGGGATAACTTAGAAAGGAAATAAAAGAATCATTCAGAAGGATGTTCATTACAGCAGGTCCCCAAGTTACGAATGGTTGATTTATGACTATTTGCATTTATGATCAAACCTCCCATTAAGCGGTACTAAAGGTGGTCCCCGAGTTATGAATGCGACCCGCACTTACGAACAGTGCAGTTGCAGTTTAACTCAATGGGGTCCGACTTACGAACATTTTGAGTTATGGCCAGGTGTTTGGTCTGTAACCCATTCGTAACTTGAGGACCAGCTGTATTCTATTAAATCTATTTGTTTGAGTTTTCATTATTAGTTTGTGAGTGCCGAGATGTCTGATGTCAGTGAGAGTCATGAAAATATATTGTCAGGGAACTGGTTAACATAAGGTATTGTGTAACCAACAAAGCTTTTAAATGACTAGTTTTGATATTGCATTGAAATTAAATCTGAGAGCCAGAAAAAGCTGTAGACAGATAACTGAACTTGTGACACCCAGAAGGCTCTCACAACATTCTTCTCTTATTTGTATAAATCTGGTATTTATTACTACACAGTATTTTTAAAAGGAGGTGATAGTAAGTAATACACTAATTCAAATTTACTGAAGTCCACAGAAACTGATGAAAAACAGTTTCTGTGCTACCTAGAGATTGACAGATATCCCCACTTTCTGACAACTTAAATAATTTAACTTTTCCCCCATGACTTCCTGAATGAAAAGAGCAGTGCAGGCAATGCACTGAACATCGGATAGGAAGTATGTGAACTCTTTAGCACACCAAAATAGCTAAAAGCCTTTGCTAGGGTGACTGTCATTCATTTTATTAATTAGTCTAAGCTTTGAGGTTCCCAGAGTACAAAAATGCTGATCTGAAAAGACAACTCATAACGTTAGCTTGATAATACTTATCGGAATCGGATGATTCCCTGGATCTATTTTTATGAGTAGGGATGGAACACAGTACTTAGGAGTTTCAATTAATAAGTGCCAGCATAACCACAGTTGCTGTGCAGATGGATGTTTTGTCTTCATAAAGAAAAACAAGAGTATTTATTTTGGGGATTAGATAGTTGAGCCATAGAATGTTATCAATATAGTTTCTGGAAAAAGTGCCTCACTGCATGCAAGGTATCCTTGCTGTAATAACTAAGAGGAGGCAGGAAATTTTAGTCTCAGGATTTTTAAATCAGAACAATTTAAAATCCAAGTCCAATGCAAATCATGAATCTGGAAACTGATATGTGGCATCACATTGCAGGATAATCCTACATAAGAGCTGAAAGGAATAAAACTAAAACAAAGCTAAACAAAATTGGGTTGTCATATACATATTTGAAAGCTTCCCTCTTTAAAAAGTAGCAAGGGCTGAACAGATGCATATACTAAATCAGTGTAAGTTCCACACCCTAGTTCTTACCACAACAAAAGTACAATTTCCTGCTGAGATAATTTGCATAAGCATAATATGTAAAGCATGGGAGGTGAGCACAGATTCTCAAAACATTGCTGAAGGAGGAAGTCTTAAATATAATTAATCATAGCCTTGCACCATCAAGAGCTTTAAACTCAAGAATATTGTGTTGCAGTCTCTGAGAAGTTGTGGAACTGCTCCCTGCAACAACTGCGAGCAGAAACAGAACCCTACTGAGAGCCATACTATTAAAATATTTCACCTTTGTGGTAATGAAGGCTTGTGATATTGTTTCAAGAACACCCTGAGAAAGATTAAAAAAGAGACCGAACAAACCACGCAGACAAAAAGAAAAAAAAGCAACCTCAAATCTACAGGTCTTTCCACAGAAAGACCACAATCAAATATAACAGCAAAATTCTATTGTACAAAGGGAGAAAGAACCTTCTTGTACTAATTACCCCTAGACACCAATAAGATTCCTGTCTACCTGACTGAGGACAAAGCTTCTATAGATGCGCTAAGGGTCAGAACTGGTATTTTTCTATGTCATTTTATACTGTGTAGCAGAATGGGACCATTTCTTTGAACAGTTTGAAAATGTATAGTCTGTGAAAATGAATTTTGCGTGTATTAATTGTAGTCATGCACAAAATCCGTTAACAGTCCAAATTGAAAAAAATTCTGAGGGCCTTTTGATGCACCACAATATAAATAAATAGACCATAACTAATAATGATGTCCCAGCATTACTATATAATTGAAGTCAAGCTAATAGGGCCCACAGGACAAAGCATGAAAAATTGTATATTATCAGTATGCTGTGCCTTGCAACTAGAAATGATGTTACCAGGAGCCTTCATGCATATGTATTATGTAGAGTACCCTTGCTTATTGTTAATTTAGACCCCAGTTTCAGCAAGCTACTGAAACATGTGTGGCTGTATGCTTCAATAGGACTACTCATATGCTTAAAGTGACACAGCTGGTTAAATACAGCTTGCTAAAATAGAAATACAGTGAGTAAATCTAGTAAAAGTCACTTAATATGAATGTACTGCAGATAGAAGATATATGGATGAAAAGCATCTAATTTGTCCTCGTCTCATGCCTGACCAATCCACCAGCATTAAGCATTAATACCAGAATTAAGGGGAATTCAGTGGGTATAGTGTACTTAGATCTCCAGAAAGCCTTTAGCAAGGTCCCACCAAAGTCTCACCAAAGACTCTTAAACAAAATGAGATACAAGTGGGTAAGAGAGAAGGTCCTCTCGTGGATTGGTAATCGGTTAAAACCTCTTAGGATAGAACAAGAAGCAATGGGCTTAAACTTCGGCAAGGGAGGTTTAGGTTGGACATCAGGGAAAAGTTCCTAACTGTCAGGTTAGTCAAACACTGGAATAAATTGCCCAGGGTGGTTGTGGAATCCCCATCTCTGGAGATATTTAAGAGTAGGTTAGATAAATGTCTATCAGGGATTGTCTAGTCAGTATTTGGTCCTGCCATGAGGGCAGGGGACTGGACTCGATGACCTCTCGAGGTCCCTTCCAGCCCTAGTATTCTATGATTCTATGAAAAGGTAGGTATAAATGGTTAGTTATAAAAATGGACAGAGGTAATTTGTGGTGTCACCCATGGGTCTCTTTTGGGACCAGTTCTATTCAACATATTCATAAATTATTTGGAAAAATGGGTAAACAGTGAAGTGGAAAAATTTACAGATTATAGAAAACTACGCAAGGGAGTTAAGTCACAGGTAGACCACAAAGAGCTACAAAAGGATCTCTCAAAATGTAACAACTGGCGAATAAAATAGCAGATTAAATTTAATGTTGATAAATGCAAAGTAATGTACATTGGAAAACATAATCCCAACTATACATACCAAATGATGAGGTCTTTCAGTCATCGTGGCTAGTTCTCTGAAAACATCTACTCAGTGTGCAGCAGCAATCAAAAAAGTGAATAGAATGTTAGAAATCATTAGAAAGGGATAGATAGTAAGACAGAAGATGTCATATTGTCTCTATATAAATCCATAGTATGCCCACATACTGAATATTGCATGCAGATGTGGTTGCCTCATCTCAAAAAAATATATCTTGGCACTGGGAAAAATGCAGAAAATAGGAAAAAAATGCTTAGGGGTATGGAATGGCTTCTGTTTGAAGAGAGATGAATAAGATGAGGATTTTTCATCTTGTAAAAGACGATTCTAGGCAGATATGACTGAGGTGTAGAGAAAGTAGATAAGGAAGTGTTGTTTACTCTTCACAGAGCTGAGGACAGAAATGCTGTGCCCCTCAGAAAGTTAGGGAGGCAGCTCTGGGTCCTCATGCAAGGGGTAGTGCTTCAGGTGGAAAGGACAGATCAGGGCTAGCCTCCCCCCACCAGCCCTTCTGTGCTATCTTAACCACGTGGTCAGGGACTCCAGCAGTAATTTAAATGGCCCAGAGAACTTGCTGATGCTGCTGTGGCTGCACTGGTGGCCAGTAGCCCCAGGTCCTTTTAAATTGCCAGGCCTCAGGGCAGCTGTCCCCTTTCCCTCCCCCTCTGTCAATGGCCCTGCCTTCTCTTAACACAAAAACTAGGGGGTCACCAAATGAAATGAATGGGCAGAAGGCTTAAGAAAGTAAAAGGAAGGCAACATCCTTTGCCAGAGGATGTTGTGAAGGCCAACACAATAGCAGAGTTCAAAAAAAGAACCAGATAAAATCATGGAGGATAAGCCCATCAATACTTATTAGCCAGGATGGGTAGAGGTGGTATCCCTAGCCTCTGTTTATCAGAGGTTGGAAATGAATGACAGAGAAGGAACACTTGACAATTACCTCTTCTGTTCACTCCCTCTGGGACACCTGGCACTGTCCACTGTCTGCAGACAGGATACTGGGCTAGATGGACCTTTGGTCTGACCCAATATGACCGTTCTTATGATACTTGTTCTTCTTTTGTAAATGGTTCACTTGTATGTTAAGACATTCTAAAAGTAGTTGCACAGAACAACTGCTAATAAGATTGCTAAGCTATGATGCACATAGTCAGGGATTGCTAACTAGGCATTAGCTAAATAATACACTAATTCTTTTGGTAGAGTTGCTAATGTTGTTATAGGGAGTTTGGTGCCCAGATAATTAGGGCAACATTATCATGTTCCAGTAGGATCTAGCTTTGTGCTTTCAGCTATGATACCATGTTATGGTTATCCAAATGGCACATTTGTGTGATGCTGGTCATTCTGTAGGGAACATTTTCATCATTTGCATATATCTACTATATATTTGAGAGAATTTGTGCCTCTGTCTATGTGTCCGTCCATATGCCTGTGAGTCGATTTGTTTGATAACTCCTCCTAAACGGTAAGAGTGAGAGCCACCAAATTTGGTATACAGTTTCCTCTTATAACTTAAAGCAAGGTCAGGGTTTGGTTGTGGCAGGACAATGGGATGTACATAGACTCAGATTGTTTCTCATCAAACAGAAAGGGAGGGATGTGACAGCAGGAACAGTGATACTCATTAATGACCACAGGTAGGAGCAAGCATGGAAGACAGATATACCTTAGAATGACCACAGGAGAGTAGCAAGAGCCCAAGCCATGGTGAGCAGCAACTGGACAGCCAGCATAACCTTGGCTGCCCTTGAGGAGAGGCCGGTAGGTGGGCTGTGTGGCCCCACGATGGCCTCACCACTTTCCCTGAATCCCCACCCCTGTGTTTGTGCTTCCCACACCTCCCAATCCACTACCCTGCCTCCTGAATACCTACCCCCAGTCCTGAGCCTCACATCACCCCGCAACCCTGATTCCTGCATCCCCCACTTTCAGCCCTCAACTGCCTACCCTGAACCACTCCTCACCCTCCAACCCTGACTTCTGTACCCTCCCAAGTCCCTAGCCTCCTGCCCTGACTCCTGCACTCCCCACCCCCCAGCCTTCTGCCCTGGAGGACCCAATGCTGGGTAAGTCTTCTAATTTAAACATTACTTAATTTGGCTACATTCCAGATTAGCAATCAAAGATATGCAAACTTTTAATTAGTTCTTTAAAAGAGCACAGTTGATGTGGAGTAATCAATTTTTTATGTGCTGGTAAAAGCCCAGAACAGAATGACAGATGGTAAGTCAGAATGATTCTCGTAGCTAAATACTCACTGTCATTGTTAACCGAGAGAGTGACAACTTTGGTGTCATACTGTACAGTTGGTAGGAGTTTTCTTTTAGATAAAACTAGCTGTTCAGAACTGCTTGATTGACTCTAGTGTGGTACATTTGAACATGGAAACATCTAACTGACATATCAATGTGAGGTGTCCTATAAATACTCTGGTTTCAACAAGACATGGCATGAGATTGGTGCCAGTGTCACCAGGCCATATCTAATTTGCTAATTGTCTGAGCTAGTGCATAGTGTGTTCTTATCATTAAATCTTGTCAGAAATAAACCATCAGTAGCCAGTTCATTGGCTCACACTAGGAGAAATGTCAGTTACCCAATTATGATGGGAGAGGAGAACAATTCTTGATAGCGCTGCTTAACATTCCAATCAAAGTAGCCTTACAGAATGGGAGTCCTGGCTTCCTCTTTACTATGTTATTTTCATCTTCTATGTATGTTTTTCATCTTGTAAGTATAACTTTTTCAAAGAATCAAAAACCTTGTTTCAGAAAGTCTCAGGAAAATTTACACATCAAACTCCTGAGCCTTGATATGTCTATGAATGATGAAACTGCACATTTTATTGTCTTGTGCAATATATCAAACATTACTGTGAAGATATCTTATTGTTTCACTTTGGGGTCTTAAATGACTCATTATAGGAAATGGAGTTTATCACATCCAGGAGTGTGTCTACGTAACAGGGTTCAATTCAAAATAAGCTACACAAATTGAGCTACATCAATTGTGTAGCTTATTTCTAAATAGCTTAGGGTACGTCTACACTACAGCGCTAATTCGAACTAACTTAGTTCGAATTAGTTAATTCGAACTAAGCTAATTCGAACTAACGCATCTAGAACTAAAAACTAGTTCGAATTAGCGTTTTGCTAATTCAAACTAGCATGTCCACATTAAGTGGACCCTGAACCGGGCTTAAGGATGGCCGGAAGCAGTGCCAGCAGGGCATCAGAGGAGGACTTAGAGCGTGGAGATGCTGTCTCAGGCTAGCCGAGGGCTGTGCTTAAAGGGTCCCGACCCCCACCCCAGACAGACAGTTCTCAGGGGTGCCCCACTTGAAAACCAGTCCTGGCTTGGATTGCCCAGACTGCCCACACAGGGCACATCACACCACTCGGCCATCAGCCCGGCTGCACTTGCCACAGGCTGCCATCTGGGGAGAAGGGACAATTGGGGGGCTGCAGGAGAGCTTCCACCCCCAGAAGACCGCAGAGCCAGCCCAGTCCTCCCCATCAGGGGCTCGTGCCCTATTCCTCCCTCACATCCTTCCACTTACCCTTCCCTAGCCCCTCTTCTTGATGTACAAAATAAAGGACAATTGTGTTCAAAAATGGAATCTCTCTTTATTGAACAAAACTGGGGGAGACTGGGAAAAGGAGGTGGGAGAGGGGAAGAGAGAGGCTGGGAGAGGGGAGGGCAACTAAAATGATCAGGGGTTGGGAACAGGTCCCATATGAAGAGAGGCTAAAGAGACTGGGACTTCTCAGCTTAGAAAAGAGGAGATGGAGGGGGGACAGGATAGAGGTCTCTAAAAGCATGAGTGGGGTGGAGAGGGTGCATACAGAAAAGTTCTTCATTAGTTCCCATAAAGAAGGACTAGAGGACACCAAAGGAAAGGAATGGGAAGCAGGCTTCAAAACTAATAACAGAAAGTTGTTCTTCACAAAGCAAAGAGTCAACCTGTGGAACTCCTTGCTGTAGGAGGCTGTGAAGGCTAGAACTAGAACAGAGTTTAAAGGGAAGTGAGATAAAGTGATGGAGGATGGGTCCATGGAGTAGTATTAGCCAGCGGGTAGGAATGGTGTCCCTGCCCAAAGTTTGTGGAAGGCTGGAGAGGGATGGCACGAGACAAATGGCTTGATCACTGTCTTCGGTCCATCCCCTCCAGGGTCCCTAGGGTTGGCCGCTGTCGGCAGACAGGCTACTGGGCTAGATGTACCTTTGGTCTGACCCAGGACGGCCATTGTAAGCTCAGGGCTCAGGGTCAGGGGTCTCAGTGGACCTCCTTGATTCTCTTGCACACGTGCTCCTGGGTGGCCAGGCTGGCAGCTCTCCTGCCCTAGATGGCCACTTTCCTGTGCCTAGTGCGGAGATCATGGACGAGGTCCACGATGTCCGCACTAGCCCAGGCGGGTGCCCGCCTCTTGCAGTCCCGGGCAAGCTCCCGGGAGCCACCAGCCTGGTCCCGGGAAAAGACGGAGGGCTGGGGGGCATCGGGTGGGTGGCTCGATCTGTGCCAGGTGCAGGGTCTGCTGGCTGGGTGCTGGCAGGCTTGCACCTGGCACGGACACCGTAGCCAGCCCGTGACCCTTAAAGGGGTCCGGGGCCGGGAGGGGGGCAGACGAGTTTTCCTGGTGTTGGCCAGAGTGGCCACCAGGGAAACCTAGGGAGGGCTAGCCTCCCACTAGTTTGAATTAAGGGGCTACACAGCCCTTAATTCGAACTAGTAAGTTCGAACTAGGCTTAATCCTCGTGGAATGAGGATTACCTAGTTCGAACTAAGCGCTCCGTTAGTTCAAATTAAATTCGAACTCACGGAACGCTAATGTAGCGCCTATGAAAGTTTGTTTGAACTAACGTCCGTTAGTTCGAACTAACTTTGTAGTGTAGACATACCCTTATTTCAAAATTGGGAGTGTCTATACAGCACTTGTTTCAAAATAGAGAACTCTTCCTCCAACTTCCCTTACTCCTCATACAGTGAGGATTACAGGAGTCGGAGTAAGAAGTCCTCCAGCTGACAGTATTTTGACATTATTTTAAATTAACTGTCTGATGTGTAGAGGTGGACTAAGTTATTTCAAAATAACGCTAGTTATTTCAAAATAATGTTCCTGTATAGACATACCCTAGGAGACTGATTCATCACCAGCACACTCTGGCAGATTTTGACAGGCTTGGTAGCCGTGCTAGGACTGAATAGGCATTGAGAAAAATCATCCTTCTCATCCTGGAGGTGGTCCCTTAGGTGGCTCAGAGACAGTTGGTATTTATAAGATATCTTGGAACCTCCATTAAGTTTCTGTCTTGTGCTATAGAATCTTAGTCTTCCATTTAAAAAAACTCTCTAGCTCTCATGGTGACAATGAAAATATGAACCCAAGTACAACCATGACAGAGTGGGTTTGGAACCCTGAGTAATTCTACAGGTAGCTATCCTGCACTGAAATAGTACTGCTATTATTCCACTACCACTAATACCAGAGGGTATGTCTACACTGCCACCCTAGTTCGAACTAGGATGGCTAATGTAGGCATTCGAAGTTGCAAATGAAGCCCGGGATTTAAATATCCCAGGCTTCATTTGATCTTGCCAGGTGCCGCCATTTTTAAATCCCCATTAGTGTGGACTCCGTGCCCGCGGCTACACGTGGCACGGAGTAGTTAGTTCAAATTAGGCTTTCTAATTCGAACTACCAGTACACCTCGTTCCACTCATGGGGAACGGAGTAGGTAGTTCAAATTAGGCTTTCTAATTCGAACTACCAGTACACCTCGTTCCCTAATGGGGATTTAAAAATGGCGGCGCCCGGCAAGATGCAAATGAAGCCGGGATATTTAAATCCAGGGCTTCATTTGCAACTTCGAATGCCTACATTAGCCACCCTAGTTCGAACTAGGGTGGCAGTGTAGACATACCCTAATATAGCTCAGGTATAACTACATAATCTTTAATCACACCCTGAGACTTCAGTGCAGCCATGCCTAAGAAGTGTAATCTGCACCATCCATCTCAGGGTGCGGTGTGTTAACTCAGATGTTCAGAAATGATCATTTACATATCAATATTATTAACAATTTCATTCCTAATATGAGGAAGAAGATGGAAGATCACAGATCTGCACAATTTAATGCAGGTAAAGTCTTATTTTGTTGCCACAGGTGGTAAGAATTTGAGACATGCCATTTTTTTAACCCTTAAGGATCTTAAGAGAATCCATGGTAGAACTGGCTGAAGAAATTTTCATGGAATTTTATGGTAGTGTATGTGGCTCTGTCCAAAATTAAAATGCTTCACAAAATTGTGTTCATATTAAAGCCATTTAGTTTTTTAAGAAAATTGGGAGGGAGGCTGAGGTCTGGACTGAAGAATCTGCCGGCCAGATATGGCCCACGGGCTGTAGTTAGCCCCCTCTGATCTGGTCTGACCTCCTGTATATCACAGGTCAGCAACACTGCCCAGAATCCACATACTGAACCCAAAAATAAAAATCAGATTAAACTATGACAGCCCATAGGAGTCTAGAATATGATGTGCCAGAAGCAGAGACTAGGAGTATTAAGGTGCACCAGCACTTGAACCCTCAGGAAATGATTAAGTGAGCTGTACCCAGAAAATCCTGGCAGGCGACCGCACCCACATGCTGCAGCGGAAATGGAACCCCTCCTCCCTCACCAGTCACTGTTCCGTGTGAGTACTGTACTTCTGCTTATTCACCTTTAAATAAAAAATACATTTGCAAGCCCTTATAGTGCATGATGTGACAGTCTATTTTCTCCCATTCTCCAGGAGGGTGCAGGGGTAAGGGAAGGTGCAGGTGCCAGGGGATTCTGGGGGTGAAGCAGAAGGGCAGACACCTGCAGGGCAGGGACCAGCACCAGAGGAGAGAGGCAAGGGAGGTGTTAGAGAAGCGATGAGGAGGAGTAGCTCACATGATCAGAGTGGGGCTTCTGGAGGAGTGGGCACGGGGGGAGAGAAGGGCTGGTGGAGGAGGGGCAGGTCTCAGGAAGGCTGAAGGCAGTGAGAAGGGCAGGAGTCAGGACAGCAGAGGAGGGTGAAGGGTTGGGGGGCAGCAGGCACCAGGGGAGTTGATGGAGCAAGGGGAGGAGACATGGCAGCAGAGGGGAAAGGTAGATATTTATTAATTACTTGGGTGCCATAATTGCACATCCAAACAAGCCACATGAATTTGGTACTGGTGCACAACACAAAATTCATTCTGCGTATGGGAGGAAAGTCTTAGAGAGAACACTCTTCCCCCCCCCAGCATCTCCACCCCCGCATTAATGTCACACACATTGGATTAATGCAATTGCAGGATAGTTGCATGGGGGAGGGGGCAAACTAATCCCTATTGGTAGGAGGATGGTGGGAAAAGTCCTTGGGTCGGGGGTCACATAACACTTTTTACTTTTGGTCATGTGCCCATCTTGCCCTGAGAGGGTTATCTCCAGGGGCATGGCTAATGGAGTTCAGGGGCATGGTTAACAGGGGTTAGGAGTGTGGCTAATGGGGGGGGGGGGTCAAAGTGCATTTAAAAAATATTCTTTGGGTGCACACCCTAATGAAATGTTCTGTGCACACCTATGGTGATAGGTATGACTGGAGGACAGAGCCAGGCTTAGAGGGAATCAACTTAATTTGTTGAGCCATCAAAGACTTAGGATTTCAGGCAAGGTCCAAGCTGCTACTACACAAATGTTGGGGCCCTACCTTATGTATTGTGCTTCATCTCTCAGTAAGCTTTATAAAGTTATATTTCCTGCAAGTCTCCCTGCCTGCCATATCACTTATTGGTAATGAATCTGTCTGCACATCTGAAAATAGGCTCTGAGGTATTGTGGATGCTGATTGCAGAAAATGAAAGCACTCCACAATGTCTTCATGCTGCCCTGACTTTAACAACACATCAAGCCCCAAAGAAAATCTTGGCAGTTTCATGTCAGGATGATGATATCTCAGGATGTTATAATTAAATCCACAGATAATCCTAATGAAAACAGAATAAAAGAGGGAATAAAAGCTGTTGGATATATCAGAGTATTTCCATTGTATTCCATAGTGCTCATTATCTATATTTGCCAGTGGTGGCCACATATAAAGTTTTGATATGCTGGTGTGGGGTTCACTGATGATACTTGTTCTAGTTCTTCTGTCAAACTAGAGGGAAGATTTGACATTTTCTTTGGTTCTCCTGGAAATCCCTTCCTCCTTAGATACTCCTTAATAGGCTTCTACCACTAAGGCTATGTCTAGACTGCAAGCCTCTTTCGAAAAAGAGCGTCTAGACTGCAAGCAGTACTTTCGAAAAATCAAGCCGCTTTTTCGAAAGAAAGCAGCGAGTGAGTCTGGAGGTTTACCTAGTTCGAACTAAGCGCTCCGCTAGTTCGAATTAAGTTCGAACTAGTGGAGCGCTAGTGTAGCGCCTATCAAAGTTAATTCGAACTAACGTCTGTTAGTTCAAATTAACTTTGTAGTATAGACATACCCTCTCTTATTGTGCTGAAATAAAAGAAATGCAGTTAATATAATAGAAGGATATTGGTTATCAAACGTCATTTAAGCTAGAGCTCGGTTGATATAGATAATTGTACAGATAGACTTGAAAGTAATAGCAAAATAACTACAGAGTAAGAACAACTCACATGAATTTGGGTGAATTCCTTGAATCTTTCTTTTCATCTGTGTGTGAATAACAACACAGGCAAAAGCCATTCAAAAAGAAACACACAAGAAAATGAAATATTTTAGATTTCCTAGGAATGCTTAGAGCAGTGGTCCCCAACCTTTCAAGGTTGTCGGGCGCCAAGGGGCGGGGCCGTTTGCCCGCCGGGCGCCAGGGGGCGGGGCCGTTTGCGCCCCGGGGGCGGCCCCCCCCCATAGCCGCATGCCCGGGGCCGGCGCTCCCCCTGCCCAGCGCCGCGCGCCCGGGGCCAGCGCTCCCCCCGCCATGCGCCCGGTGCCAGGCCAGCCCCGAGCACCTGGCGGGCGCATGGCGCCCGCGGGCACCGTGTCGGGGACCACGGGCTTAGAGCAATGTTTTGCTTCTTGATTTTTAGCTGTCTTTGATGGCATAATGACAGAATGACAAGGCCTACAATCCAGTAAAACTCTGGGACTGCTGTAACCACTAGTTTCACAAACTGTTAATTGAAAGTTGAACACCATTTAGGCTCAGAGGTTTATAAAATGTATAATGGTAGAGATCTGTGGGACTTCTGTTTTCCAATTATCACTACTGGACTATGGAACCTACTAGGAAAAGGGTATGTGATGAGGAAAAAGGGACAATTAGACAAGTAAAAAATATGGGCACTGAATGACTTCCTGAATGTTTTTAATAAGACAATATATGGGTTCAGTTTATACCATTAAAATTTGGAATGTTTGAGGGGGTTTGGATATAAATTCAAAAAGTTTATATTATTAATTATTAAGAACCTAACAGAAAAGCATCTAATTTTCTCATGTTACTGAATTTTTTTTTATTTGTCCCCAACAGTACAATATATGCTTTATTTTGAGAGAGTGATCACACAGGTAATATTCTGGTGGCAAGATGTTTTTCACACTTTGTACTTACCAAAATCATTGAGCATGGGTAATGAAGATCAAATAATCTTTTTAGCAACTTACGTATCTTTTTCACTCATTGAATACAGGACATTTTGCATCTGTTTTCTAACAGAAACAGAATCCTTGTCCCAATTTTCAAAATTAGAAGCGGCCAAATTAGCATACCATCACCTAGCATAAAATGTTCATACTTGCGTAACTAAAATGGGGTGTCCCCTGGAAGATTTGTATATGTTCAGCACCTCTAAAAATCAGTTAACTTTTATTTAGAGGCTCAAATGTCAATTTAGTTGTCTAGACACCTAAATATTAGTAGAGTGCTAAATACGTATTTGGATGACTAAATGTAGACAATTTGGTATGAAAAAATGTAAACAATTTGGATGACTAAATGTAGACAATTTGGTATGAAAATTAGATCCATAGATTATAACAGAGGGTATGTCTACACTACATAAAGTTCGAACTAATTTTCATAGGCGCTACACTACTAACTTTCATAGGCGTTAATTCGAACTAACGGAGCGCTTAGTTCGAACTAGGTAATCCTCATTCCACGAGGATTAAGCCTAGTTCGAACTAGCTAGTTCGAATTAAGGGGTGTGTAGCCCCTTAATTCGAACTAGTGGGAGGCTAGCCCTCCCCAGCTTTCCCTGGTGGCCACTGTGGCCAACACCAGGGAAACTAGTCTGCCCCCCTCCCGGCCCCGGACCCCTTAAAGGGTCACGGGCTGGCTACGGTGCCCGTGCCAGGTGCAATCCTGCCAGCACCCAGCCAGCAGACCCTGCACCTGGCACGGATTGAGCCACCCACCCGATGCCCCCCAGCCCTCCCCCTCTTCCCGGGACCAGGCTGGCGGCTCCCGGGAGCTTGCCCGGGACTGCAAGAGGCGGGCACCCGCCTGGGCTAGGACATCGTGGACCTCATCCACGATCTCCGCACTAGGAACAGGAAAGTGGCTGGCTTGGGCAGGATAGCTGTCAGCCTGGCCACCAGGAGCAGGTGTGCAAGAGAATCAAGGGGGTCCACTGAGACCCCTACCCTGAGCCCTGAGCTTACAATGGCCGTCCTGGGTCAGACCAAAGGTCCATCTAGCCCAGTAGCCTGTCTGCCGACAGCGGCCAACCCTAGGGACCCTGGAGGGGATAGACTGAAGACAGTGACCAAGCCATTTGTCTCGTGTCATCCCTCTCCAGCCTTCCACAAACCTTGGGCAGGGACACCACTCCTACCCCCTGGCTAATACCACTCCATGGACCCAACCTCCATGACTTGATCTCACTTCCCTTTAAACTCTGTTCCAGTTCTAGCCTTCACAGTCTCCTGCAGCAAGGAGTTCCACAGGTTGACTCTGCTTTGTGAAGAACAACTTTCTGTTACTAGTTTGAAGCCTGCTACCCATTCCTTTCCTTTCGTGTCCTCTAGTCCTTCTTTAGGGGGAACTAATGAAGAACTTTTCTGTATGCACCCTCTCCACCCCACTCCTGCTTTTAGAGACCTCTATCCTGTCCACCCTCTGTCTCCTCTTTTTAAACTGAAAAGTCCCAGTCTCTTTAGCCTCTCTTCATATGGGACCTGTTCCCAACCGCTGATCATTTTAGTTGCCCTCCTCTCTCCCAGCCTCTCTCTTCCCCTCTCCCACTTCCTTTTCCCAGTCTCCCCCAGTTTTGTTCAATAAAGACAGATTCCATTTGGAAGACACATTATCTTTATTTTGTACATCAAGAAGAGGGGCTAGGGAAGGGTAAGTGGAAGGAGGTGAGGGAGGAATGGGGCACGAGCACCCGATGGGGAGGACTGGGCTGGCTCTGCAGGCTTCTGGGGGTGGAAGCTCTCCTGCAGCCCCCCAATTGCCTCGTCTCCCCAGATGGCAGCCTGCGGCAAGTGCAGCCGGTCTGATGTCGAGTGCTGTGATGTGCCCAGTGTGGGTAGTCCAGGCACTCCAAGCCAGGACTGCTTTGCAAGCGGGACACCCCTGAGAACTGTCTGTCTGGGGTGGGGGTTGGGACCCTTTAAGCACAGCCCTTGGCTAGCCTGAGACAGCATCTCCACGCTCTAAGTCCTCCTCTGATGCCCTGCCGGCAGTGCTTCCGGCCATCCTTAAGCCTGGTTCAGGGTCCACTTAATGTGGACGCGCTAGTTTGAATTAGCAAAACACTAATTCCAACTAGTTTTTAGTTCTAGATGCGTTAGTTCAAATTAGCTTAGTTCGAATTAACTAATTCGAACTAAATTAGTTCGAATTAGCGCTGTAGTGTAGACATACCCTGACTGAATATACATCATCCAATACTAAATTTGGCATTTTTCATGAAACATTAAGTTTTTAAATATATCAGCATTAAAATATTCAATATATGATATAAGGAAATAATTGGCAGCCTATGGAGTTTTTGCAGTATTTTATTTAAGCATGTCCTTGTCACTGCAGAGGTCTTTGGGCACTGGTACACTCTGGTCCCTCCTATTCTAGGACCATGACACACAAATGTTTAATCTCCTGTGAGCTGTAATACTTTGATCTGATTTCAGTAGTTTGGTTTAATATTTGGGTGCAGAGTGATGTTAGTTTACTTGTGATATACAGGATGTCAGATGAGGTAATATGGTGGAACTTCCTCACTTCAAAACTCTGATCACTAAATGCCTTGTGCTGATATTCAGTGTTCAATTTTACTTGAATCACATATTTCTCCCTCCCATCCCCATCCTCCAACTGGATTTAAGAAGCATTTATAAAGATTACTAGATCAAATATGTCTAACTGACATCAAATGTGTTTTCAAATAAAATAATCCAGACTATATGAGTTGCGTGTCAAATAATCTTGAGTTGGAACAAAATTCCAGTACTGTTCAGCCCCATGTATAATCTAGTGTCTTTAGAGTTTATCAAAATTACAAACCATAAAATGATGCCTGTTTAACTGCAGAATTCTGTGTCTCTCATCCTCCCACTCCATCTTGAGCACTGAGGTGATGAAGGATGAAACATGATAACATCATTGAATTATTGTGTGCTAAAGTGTAATGTCACAATTTTTCAAGGGTGACCTCTGGAGGGAGTTTTATTACTTTTTGGGAAACCAGAAATGCTTGTCCTCTCCAGGTGCTTTGCGAATCTGTATGTGGTAATATTGTGAAAAAGGTTCTGACATCAAGTTTTTACTGCTTGGTCTAGTAACGAATGATTTAAAGAATAAAATGTTACAGAATTTTGAATTCCAGAAATTACAAAAACAGTAATCTGACTTAATTGCTCTTTAAATAATACCTTAAGTCTACAAATACACATTTGTTTCATATACCTTTTTACTACTATATATGCACATACCAAGAAATGGTTCTTTCTGTATTGTTCTTACTGTTGCTGATTGAGCCAAGTATCGGAGAGTAGTTTATCAGCAGACTTTTCCTGAAAAAATTCTAAACCTACTACTGTATATAAGCCATTCAGTCATTGCAAACCTGCTTCAACAGTATATTACTTTGTTAATGCTGATGAAAGATATTGCTTTTTCTTACCTAATTTTACACATAGCTACACATTTCACAGATGTTGGATTATTGTATCCTTTTGAAATACAAGAAATTTTATGAAAGGAAAATAATGGCCAACAACAGGTGTTACTGGGGAGATGCAGCCAAATAAGTTTTCTGTTGCTTTAAAAATATTTTTGCAAACATATTGTGGCTTTTCACTGTCTGATCAGTTCTTCAATATGGCATTTCTCCATACTGAAATATGGCATTTCTCCAAACTGTGTTTGTGGTAAATTTAAAAATGTCTAAACTTTGCCCATATTTTGATTAAACCCTGAAAATATTTGACATTTTTTATTTCATGTTATAATGTAACATGACAATAATACTAAAAATAACTCTCTTATTTAGTAATACTCATCTAAAATCGTAGGCTATGTCTACATTATCAGTAAATAACTATTACGAAACTAGCCAATTAGCCCGTCATAAGACAGGATTTTCAGGTCTCTCTTCCACGTTGGTCTTCTCTCCTGAGCCTCCGGTCTCTTGCTCCATCTCTCGCTCCATCTCTCTCTCTCTCTCTCTCTCATTCTCTCTCTCCTCCTTCTACTGCCTCCCCCTGCCCCAGCTCTTCTCCGCCTCCTGCCTCTCTCTCTGTCTCTCTCTTTCTCTTCTCCTCCTCTCCTGCCTCTCACTCAGGGGACCGCAGAGCCCAAATAGCCTGGAGCCACTGTCATACTGCATGACACCACCCTGCCCCCCTTCGCCTCCCGCCGTGGTGCTTGGCTAACTTCTACAACACTCAGCCGGGCTGCCGTGGGGGAGCAAGCGGAGCAAGTGGCGGTTTGTAATTATACACCCTTCATGTCCCCTAAAAAGTCTGGTTTCTGCTTGAACATAGATCAGGGAGGTATATATGACATTCTATATACTATTAAGAAAATGTTTTAAGTATATTGCTTAGCTCTTGAAAGAAGTGATATTTTAATGACTTTTAAGGCAGACTGCGCAATATTGGGATTTTAATCTTTCATACAGTAACAGCAAATATGTTGCAAATTCACTTCTGTATTTATAAAAAAGAATTTTTGCCAACTAATTGAAGTCTATGAAAATATACATTGTTTCCCATTGAATTAGTCTTGTCAACTTGTATTCTTCTTCTTAGAAATTCAGTCAGAGAACCTTGGTTATTAAACAAAGGGAAGGGAGAATTAGACTTAATTAAATAAGCCATGTAAGATAATATATAAAAAAGCTGAAGTTTTATTGACTTTGGTATTGCCAAAGTTTTTTTTTTAATTAGCTAATGTATGTATAAAGGGTACTTTTAATTCAGTTGAAACAGCAAAAAATGGACTTTTTTACTTTTGAAACCAAAAGTTGCAAAACTACAGATAATGCTAATATTGAGAAGACTTTATCTCTCTAGTATGTAAATTACTGTATTATACTGTGTACTGAGTGATAGCAATCAATAGATGAAATTGTAGAGTAAGTTTCGGTATTGGAAGATAGATAGGGAACAGAGTGAAATCTACTTTTTAAGGTCCAAATTGTGACAGTCTTAATCATGCTGTTTAATAGCTTAAACTTAAGTCCCATTCACTTCTGTGGGACTACTGGAAAAGTAAGGGATTTCTCAATATGAGTAAGGGCACATCAGCACAGCAGGGCTAACCTCAAAATAAACCTCTCACAGGTGTTTGTCTATTCTTCTCTTAAAAGTCTCCAATGATGAAGATTCCACAAACTCATTAGGCAATACATTTCAGTACTTAACTGCCCAAACCATAAGGAAGTTTCTCCTTCTGTGCAATCTAAAATATCTTCCCTGTAATTTTAGGCCATTTCTTCTTATCCTATACTCAGAAATTAAGGAGAAAATTTTCCAACTACCTCCTTGTTAATAACCTTTTATACACTTCAAAACTGTTACCATATCCCCACTCAGTCTTCTTTTCCCCAGACTAAACCACCCAATTTTTTTCAGTCTTCCCTCATAGGTCATGTTTTCTATTTTTGTTGCTCTTCTCAGGGTGTTTCATCATTAGCACACCAAGATGTTTCCCTTTGATATAGGTTAGATCACAGTCTGATGATCTAGCCCTTTATGGGGTCATACAGTTAAAGAAACCACATAAGAAGATTGGTTCCTTATGTGAAGAAGGAACCACATAAGAATACTGCTAGTCATGAAGATGGTTTTAAAAAAATATAAGGTATTTAGGCACACTCATCCCATTAAATGGTAATGGGATTGGTGCATCTAAATCCAGCAGAGGCTTTTGAAAAGTTTTCCCCACAGTGTTTAATGCATTGCAAGAAGGTGCTCAAATCTCATATTAAGGGGTTCAGTATAGGAATCTAACTAAAACAGAATCAAATATGTATACAAATATATATATTGTATAGTTAGTGCAGATTAAACTGATAGGGTAAGTATTTTACAAGTCCTTTGTAAATAAATCTCCCAAAATTCCCCATTAAACAAATATAAATACATTTTGTTTTTATCAATGAGAAGGTCACTAAGAAAATATCCATTATACATACTTAAACCTAAACATACTCTTTGGCTCTGTATTTAATCAGTGCACTCACTTACTGTTTAGAGAAAATGTTATTTGTGCACTATCACCAGTTATGAAAGAGAACTGACTTTCTTGTGGCTTGTTGTATCATTTTTGTGTATTACACTAAAAAGCCCAGATCAGACAAGAAGGCATCTCATCTGAGAAAAGAGCTTAGCATTTTCTTGAGGATTCTTAGACAAAGGAAAAGAAATGCATATGTGCAACCTGGAACAAGAGCGTGGTAGGCACTGCAGTGCGGCCTTACTTGAAGTGGTGTCCATTATATACAGGATCTAGAGTTTGGCTCAATAGCTAACAGCACCCCTACTATAATAATTACGTTATAATTTTTATTAGCACCCTTGATTAAATGTCACATTTACAAAATGTACTGATCATTGCAAGAAAGGGGAGAAATTCCCCATTACCTCCATCCCCTTCTAGAACAGCACTGAACAATCAGGGATTTAAGTGGAGAGTGTCAGACCCATTTAAAAAAAGACTGAGCTGGTTAGCTAAGGAGCATACTTCAATCACCATTTTACTTCTGCTTCTGGATTTGGACGGAAACCTTATCACACCCTCCACAAACACTTTTTTCAGACTACTGCAAACACTCTGAACAATTGACTGGGCTCAGTATGGCAAAGTGTTGTGTGCTCTGCCTCAAGCCTGCTGAAACATGTAGGGGCTGAGCCATCTCTTAGGCTATGTCTAGACTGCAAGCTTCTTTCGAAAGAGCCTCTTTCGAAAGATACTTTCGAAAGAGCCTCTTTCGAAAGAGCGCGTCTAGACTGCACGCGGAACTTTTGAAAAAGCAAGCCGCTTTTTCGAAAAAAAGCACCCAGTGAGTCTGGATGCTCTCTTTCTAAAAAGCCTGTTTGCTTTCAAGAACGCCTTCTTTCGAAAGAGCACTTGCGAAAGAAGGCGTTCTTTCTCGTGGAATTAGGCTTACCACCGTCGAAAGAAAAGCCGCATTCTTTCGATTTAATTTCGAAAGAATGCGGCTGCAGTCTAGACGCAGGTGACGTTTTTTCGAAAAAAGGCTAATTTTTTCGAAAAAACCCCTGAGTCTGGACACAGCCTTACTGATGTCAGTAGAAGCTTTTCCTCTGCAGGAGTTGGATCAGACCCTTAGAGCATGTGAATAATTTAAAGCAAATGAATAGACCCAGTAGCTTCAAAAGTTGAACACCTGTTGCTCAAGTGTTTCACTGGATCGGGGCCAGATTGCCCAACATCTTGCTGTATGGATTACATTAAAGGGACACTGGACTGAGCTACCCTCTCATCCAATATGGCTTACCCAATGATCTAAGAAGACCAAAAGGGAGTGTTGTCTCACTTGACATAGACTTAGAATGACTCTAGAGTCAAATTCTGCTCTCATTTACTCCTATGCAGGCCCATTAACACCAACGACTTTGAGCAAATCTAACTGAGGGAACAATCTATCCAGTAACCTCTTGTTTGTCTCAGTTCACTAATCTACACAATAGATATAATAATACATATGTACTTTTCAGCAGTTTTGTGGGATTTAATTAACTCGTGTTGAGGCTCCTCAGAGTATAGACACTCTGTGGGAACAGACCCAACAATTTAGATCCATATAGACAGATTCATTGAGTAAACTAAGGTCTGTACAGATCTGGGGTCTTCCCACACTGATCTAATTGCAGAATAGGGCCAATGGCCAACACTCTAAAAAATTATGACAGTTTGGCTGTGCCACTGTTTTGGGTGCCCAGATTCAGATCCCCAAATGTACTGAGGACCCACCATCTGAAAATCAAATCCCTCAGAAGTACCCAATAAACTGAGGCATGTATACAATAGTAACAAAAAGCTTCTAACCATTATATTTAGAATCTATATTAAAAGCAGATTATAACCATTGATTTATTTTATTCATAGACCTTACACTGGTCACAAAACAAGTGCTAGCTTTTTGCATCAGTTATTAATCTACTAAAAGGTTTGCAAATGAAACTCCGCGCTTTTGTATTAGTATACACTGGTTATGAGGTCTCGACATTGGGCTGCAGTTCTCTTGCTGCACTATTAGAACTTATCTTTAAAAGTGTTATTTGGATTGGGAGGTCTATTTACCCTTGGTAATTGCCAGGCTTCTACTGAGAACAAAATCAGAGTTATGAATACACACTGATAGGAAGATATACTCCTCATCCTTAATGAAACACAGAACTTTGTGTTTCCCAATGAGAAAAGTAATGATTGCTTTTGGCAGCCTAATAACTTATCTCCTAAATATGAGTAAAAAAAAGCTAATGAAAAAGCACTCCTGGTGCTCACAATTAGCTTTCAGAGTAGAGATAAACATCTTTGTAAAAGGTATAGAATTCAATACATATTATATCATTCCCATTCATCTACGAATTATGAAAACTGGACAACTTTCATACCCCTTAAATGTATAAGAAAAGTAAAAAGAGATTTGCCTTTTTATTATAAACTGGTAGTGCAATGTGTGAGGAGTTAAATAAGATAATACTACTATTTACTTTATCATAGATCTTATGGCATTAGTCAAAGGAAGGTAAATATCATTAGAATCATTTGATGAGGTAGACTCATCACAATGACCCCAAAAGGTGAATTAGGCCAGGAAGGCCCAATAAAGCTATTAAGCAGCAAATAGGGGGAGATATTTGGGCTTTGAGGAGGCTGTTAATTGGAAGAAATCCCTGTGAGGGAACATGTGGGTTTTACATAAAGCCATGAGACTAGCAACAGAGGAAGGCTGCAGGATGATCAGTGGCAGTCGCTCTCCCTCATGTAAGGGAGAGGAAAGGAAGAGTAGTAATCCCTGAAACCTGGTAGATCCTATGATAAAGGGGCCTCACTAGGAAAAGTAGAAGCAGTCCAGGGGTGAGAATAATAAGGTTTGGGAAGCTGCAGACCTTGACTGCTTGGTAGAGGGATTTGGACTAGAACCCAGAGTAGAGGATGGCCCTGGGTTCCCCTGTCAAGTACTGCCGAGTGGTACTGTTTGGGGGCAGTAAATTAGACTGACTGGATCACCACAGGAGGGACAGGATTGTGGGTTGAGGGGAAGGGCAGACATGAAGTCTGCTTGAATCCACTTGAACAAAAATATTTTAAAGTATTTCACCACAGAAGGGAGAACCACTGAGTGAACTGGATAGAGGGCCACTGAGCCATGAAGACTCCTGGAGCAAGAAAGGAACTGCAGAGAGTGAGTGAATGTGTGTGTGTGTGTGTTTGTGTATATGTGTGTGTGAGAGAGAGAAACAAAAGAAAGGGAAGGGTTCATCTGGCAGAGGTAAGAGCTAGTCCCTGGAAGAGCAGGGAGAGGTGCTGTTGATGGTGAGTAGCAATGGTACCCCAAGATACACTCCAGTTTTAAGAAGGAAAGCTATTTTGAAGTGGAAAAATTTATTTCACCTCTCCCTTTAGCAGTTCCAATGTCTCAAACTCTACAATGAGTCTAGATAATTCAACCTATAAGATAATGTTTAAGTAGCAGTAGTAGCATTTTATTTAGGACTTGCCTATATTAAGAAGTGATGTAACTAAATCTATTAGAGCTATTAGAAAAAAATGTAAGAACATTAAAGAATTCTGATTATTTTAATTTTATTTTTCACCTACTTGCTTTTTTGTGAAAAATCACAAATTGCCCCCAAATTTGGTTTGGGGGAAAAAAGGAAAGGAAAAAGGAACAAAAGAAAACGTTTCAATTTACAGTTTTTGAAATAGGAATTACCTTCCCCAGTCTCTTTTTTTTTCTTCCTTTGACAAATGGAGAAAAATGGAAAAAAAGGGAAGATGGAAAAGGGACAGGAAAAGGATTAAATAAAACAACTAATGTTGTGTCTGCTTTTCAGGGTTTTTTTCTTTTTTATTGGAAAAATAACTTAAATGAAACATTATATTTTTGAAAGGAATGAATTTTTTTCACCAGCTCCAAATTTGCTGTAATGCAAACCCCTAATTGTACAAAGGTTTCATGCACAATAATTTGGATTTCAAGAGAGTTAGCTTAATTTGGAAATGTATGGATTTGCATATGAGTAAGTAAATCAATTTTACAGGATTCTTTATTGTACACAAAGCCTCTCAATGTTTTAAAACAATTCCCTAGGTATTGTTTGAATATATCTTCAAACTAACTTTTTAACCTGTAAAACAAAACAGATAAGGAAAAATGGAAATAGAAACTATTTTTTCAAAATAACAAATAGCCTCCTGAATTGATTTAGCACACAGACAATAAGAATAGCATGAAATGCACCAAGAAACACATCTATTGGGGTTCATATCTAGCATGATAAGCCAGGCAGCCTATAGTCACCCAAAAGAGTATAAGATAACATGATTCAGGTAAGGAAGAATAAAGTTCTGAAATAAGACACCTGAAACTAAAGTCCATGTCTCTTACCGGCTGGTCTTCTAAAAAGTTCAAAAGGGAGATAGAAGAAATTTATGCAGAAATATAATATTTTTATATCATATTATTGGACCTTGATGTGCTATTTCAATGAGCTTTCTATATAGATGAACTTTTGTAGAGTTTCAGTCCATCAACTTGATTCTTATTTAAACTGAGGTTCATATTACATTACTCTGTCAGTATAAAAAGGACTTAAAGTGCACAGAAATTATATTTAAACACACCCTTTTCTATCATGCTTCAGAGTAAAGGAACCTTAGTTTAGTTGCATGTTTCCTTTGCTTTGGTGAGAGGTGCACCCCCTTCACAAAATCATATTTTCATACTGAAGAAATTTTAAAATTTGGTTTTGTCCAAAATTTGTATGAAAAACCAAAATATCAGAATCAAATTTTCATGGGAAATTATCAAAATGAAACATTTTGATTAGATCAATATGGTCTTGTGAAACAGTTTGACTTTCTGTAAACCACATTTTCACATGAAAAACAATTCCCTTGGAAAATTTTTAAACAATTCTAGTTTTTGTCTGATTTTCTCTGTTGGAGCATTAGATTTTCAACTAATGCAAATCAGTTTTTTAATTAGTGCTGTGTTGACTTCCATTCAGACTGTTCCAAAGAGTTGAAAAGTCATCCTCTCAACACATGATGAAATAAAAAGTAAAGGTAAGTTAACCTACCTGGGACACTCATCAAAAGAGTGATAGGAGTGTTCTTTCAAAAGGCATGTTTATTGCAACACTGTGGTTTGATGGACACATGCCAAATGACTACAAATGAGAAACATGTTCCAAGGATTTAAGGGCAGAATATTATTCGCCATCTCTTTTTCTGTGATACTTTCAGAACCGCCTATAAATCATAGTTCAGTTGGAATGAAACAGAATTCTAGGACTGGGTCCAGATTTAATGCATCTGAGGGTACTAAGGAAGTTGGAAAATGTCATTGCAGAGCCTTTGGCCATTATCTTTGAAAATGCATGGAGACTGGGAAAGATCCCAGATGATTGGAAAAAGGCAAACGTAGTGCCCATCTTTAAAAAAGGAAAGAAGGACAATCCAGGGAACTATAGACCAGTCTGATTTACCTCATTCCCCAGAAAAATCACAGAGGGGATCCTCGAGGAATCCATTTTGAAGCACTTGGAAGAGGGGAAAGTGATCAGGAATAGTCAACATGGATTCACCAAAGGCAAGTCATGTCTGAACAATCTGATTAGCTTCTATGATAAGGTAATTTGGCTCTGTGGAAATGGGAAAGTGAGTGGATGTGATATATCTTGACTTTAACAAAGCTTTTGATACGGTCTCCCACAATATTCTTGCCAGCAAGTTAAGGAAGTATGGATAGGATAAATGGACTGTAAGATGAATAGAAAGCTGGCTAGACTGTCAGGCCCAACAGGTAGTGATTAACGTCTCAATGTCAAGTTGGAAGTTGGTTTCTAGGGGTATGTCTACACTACAACGTTAATTCAAACTAACTTAGTTCGAATTAATTAATTCGAACTAAGCTAATTCGAACTAACGGATCTAGACTAAAAAACTAGTTCGAATTAGCGTTTTGCTAATTCGAACTAGCATGTCCACATTAAGTGGACCCTGAACCGGGCTTAAGGATGGCCGGAAGCAGTGCTGGCAGAGCATCAGAGGAGGACTTAGAGCGTGGAGATGCTGTCTCAGGCTAGCCGAGGGCTGTGCTTAAAGGGTCCCGACCCCCACCCCGGACAGACAGTTCTCAGGGGTGTCCCGCTTGCAAAGCAGTCCTGGCTTGGAGTGCCCGGACTACCCACACAGGGCACATCACAGCACTTGGACATCAGACCGGATGCACTTGCCGGAGGCTGCCATCTGGGGAGAGAGGGCAATCGGGGGGCTGCAGGAGAGTTTCCACCTCAAAAGCCTGCAGAGCCAGCTCAGTCCTCCCCATCGGGGCGTGTACCCCATTCCTCCCTCACCTCCTTCCACTTACCCTTCCCTAGCCCCTCTTCTTGATGTACAAAATAAAGGACAATTGTGTTCAAAAATGGAATCTGTCTTTATTGAACAAAACTGGGGGAGACTGGGAAAAGGAGGTGGGAGAGGGGAAGAGAGAGGCTGGGAGAGGGGAGGGCAACTAAAATGATCAGGGGTTGGGAACAGGTCCAATATGAAGAGAGGCTAAAGAGACTGGGACTTCTCAGCTTAGAAAAGAGGAGACGGAGGGGGGACAGGATAGAGGTCTCTAAAAGCAGGAGTGGGGTGGAGAGGGTGCATACAGAAAAGTTCTTCATTAGTTCCCATAAAGAAGGACTAGAGGACACCAAAGGAATGGAATGGGTAACAGGTTTCAAACTAGTAACAGAAAGTTGTTCTTCACAAAGCACAGAGTCAACCTGTGGAACTCCTTGTTGCAGGAGGCTGTGAAGGCTAGAACTAGAACAGAGTTTAAAGGGAAGTGAGATAAAGTCATGGAGGATGGGTCCATGGAGTGGTATTAGCCAGGGGGTAGGAGTGGTGTCCCTGCCCAAGGTTTGTGGAAGGCTGGAGAAGGATGGCACGAGACAAATGTTTTGGTCACTGTCTTTGGTCCATCCCCTCCAGGGTCCCTAGGGTTGGCCACTGTCGGCAGACAGGCTACTGGGCTAGATGGAACTTTGGTCTGACCCAGGATGGCCATTGTAAGCTCAGGGCTCAGGGTCGGGGGTCTTAGTGGACCTCCTTGATTTTCATGCACTCCTGCTCCTGGGTGGCCAGTCTGGCAGCTCTCCTGCCCTAGCCAGCCACTTTCCTGTTCCTAGTGCGGAGATCGTGGACGAGGTCCACGATGTCCGCACTAGCCCAGGTGGGTGCCCGCCTCTTGCAGTCCCGGGCAAGCTCCCAGGAGCCCCCAGCCTGGTCCCGGGAAGAGGGGGAGGGATGGGGGGCATCGGGTGGCTGGCTCGATCCGTGCCAGGTGCAGGGTCTGCTGGCTGAGTGCTGGCAGGCTTGCACCTGGCACGGGCACCGTAGCCAGCCCGTGCCCCTTTAAGGGTTCCGGGGCCGGGAGGGGGGCAGACAAGTTTCCCTGGTGTTGGCCAGAGTGGCCACCAGGGAAAGCTGGGGAGGGCTAGCCTCCCACTAGTTCGAATTAAGGGGCTACACAGCCCTTAATTCGAACTAGTAAGTTCGAACTAGGCTTAATCCTCGTGGAATGAGGATTACCTAGTTCGAACTAAGTGCTCCGTTAGTTCGAATTAAATTCGAACTAACGGAGCGCTAGTGTAGCGCCTATGAAAGTTAGTTCGAACTAATGTCTGTTAGTTCGAACTAACTTTGTAGTGTAGACATACCCTAGCAGAGTTCCTCAAGGATCGGTTTCACGGCCAGTTTTGTTTAACATCTTTATTAATGACCTGGATGAGGGGATGGATTTCATCCTCAGCAAGTTCACAGATGACACTAAGCTAGAGGGAGAGGTAGATATGTTGGAGAGCAGGGATAGGGTCCAGAGTTGCCTAGATAGATTACAGGATTGAGCCAAGAGAAATCTGATGAGGTTCAGCAAGGACAAGTGTAGAGTCCTGCACTTGGGACAGAAGAATCCCAAGTACTGTTACAGGCTGGGAACCAACTGGCTAAGTAGCAGTTCCACAGAAAAGGACCTGGGGATTACAGTGGATGAGAAGCTGGATATGAGTCAATAGTGTGCCCTTGTAGCCAAGAAGGCTAATGGCATATTAGGTTGCATTACGAGGAGCCTTGCCAACAGATCTAGAAAAGTGATTATTCTCCTTTATTTGGCTCTGGTGAGACCACATCTGGAGTATTGCATCCAGTTCTCGGGCCTCCACTACAGAAAGGATGTGGATGCACTGGAGAGGGTCCAGTGGAGGGCAACCAAAATGATTAGGGAGCTGGAGCACATGACCTATGAGGAGAGGCTGAGGGATTTGGGCAAATTTAGTCTGCAGAAGAGAAGAGTGGGGAGGGGGGCATTTGATAGCAGACTTCAACTTCCTGAAGGGAGGTTCCAAAGAGGATGGAGAGAGGCTGTTCTCAGGAGTGACAGATGGCAGAGCAAGGACCAATGGTATCAAGTTACAGCAGGAGAGTTCTAGGTTGGGTATTAGGAAAATCTAATTCGCTAGGAGGATGGTGAAGCACTGGAATAGGTTACCTAGGGAGGTAGTGGAATCTCCATCCCTAAAAGTTTTTAAGTGTTGGCTTGACAAAGCCCTGGCTGGGTTGATTTAGTTGGGATTGGTCCTGCTTTGGGCAGGGGACTGGACTCAATGACCTCCTGAGGTCTCTTCCAGCCATATGATTCTATGATTCTATGGCTGTATGGGTTCAGGAGGGTAGCAGGCAATTTGACTGTAGACTACTTTTATATAGCCATGGTTAAATATTAAACTCAAAATGTTTCCATATCTTGGGAGAGCTGCCTTGGTTCAGATTCCTAAAGATATTGGGCAGCTAAGTTTCATTGATTTAAATGGAGGTTAGGAGCCTAAATTAATTTGAGGATCTGGGCCTTTCTCTAGATACAATGAAGAGTACCAGTAGTGCTAGTATAGTTTTTCAAACCAGTAGAAGGGTTTATTTATGTATATGCCTACAGTATAAAGAATTCTACCTTAACCAAACCCCAACTGTAATTATGACCTGAGTGAAATATTGTGAAAGCAGATGACTGACTGAATTACAGAAAATATATCCAACGAACACATTTACGATAAACCAATAGCAGGTTGTTTACATAGTTTGTATCAAAGGCTGTAGATAAATCCAAAAAAGATTCATTGACAATTGCAGTGATTTAGTCATCATATTTTCAATATTTAAAGCAATTTAATCAAATCATATTAAAAAAAGATAAAGTGAAACTAGCCCACATTATGAATTTGATTTATGTACCTAAAAATGTTTTCTGTTATACACAAGAACATAGAATTAAATTTGCTGGTACTATCTTCCACCAAAAGATTGTCATATTTGTCCATAAATTACAACGGAGGCTTTTATTTCAAATGACAGTATAATTGAGATTTTCATTTCTTAGATATTCTGTGGTTTACAGCTTCTATTATATTGTGACATGGTGCAGGAAAAGAAATGTCACTTAAAGGATATATCTGTGCTAGATTTCAATCACCAATATATATTAAAAGATGTAAACGGAGAGATGAAAGCACAAAACCCATTGTTTTGAGATACTTCAGTGACAGAGAACAAATTGTAAGTTTGCCTCACATAGTGTGAGGTTGCTATCACTATCATGACAGGATTTGGGGGAGGGGATGTTTTCCTCAAAATTAAGAGGATTAATGGCATTTTGTGAGATTAACAAAACAAAACAAAAGGATGTAATTTTATCATATTAAAGATTTCTGATGGCTCTCTCTTTTACATGTCCTGTGATTTCACTATTTTTGGTGCGTAACCACTTACCTCATTTATAATTTGCTCATTCACTTCTAAAGCTATATGTAATGTCTGTCCAAATAACTTGAACTGGAAGTTATGGTACAAATTTTTTCAAAGGTTTTCCAGACTAGTATCAGCTGAGATGATTTTGGGGCACATATTAGGCTAGTCCAACATTTTACTGAGGTCATTGAAACAAATGTCTCTATAGGTAGAAATGGAAGGAGCTGCTCAAATGGTTTGTCAGCATCATGGAAGTTATGGTCAATAGAGAGAGGTTGGGGGTCAAAGGTGAGGAAACTCCCCAAAGGCTGCTACAAGGAAGCAGGTTATGTTCAGTTTGGGCAGAGAACAGAACTGCCCAACTGCCCAAGAACTGAAAGAACTTGAAAGTTGCTAGTCCTTGTTAAACCTTCATATTCCCTTTTTTTCTGAGAAACACATACTATTATATCATGTAAATCAAATGAGGTGGTTAATGTGAACTGTTCCTCTGAGGATGCCAAAGTCCAGTTGTTTTAGGTGTAATGATGCCATACCTTGTGAAGTTGGCATTAATACAGAATATTATCTGCCAACACTTATCACTGTAACATTCTTGCTAAGCACATGGTCAGTTTAAAGAACAGTGAAGAGGAGAGAAATAATAACATCAATAGGGGTTCTGCCTGAGTGAAAAAAGAGGGCTAAATTCTGCCTGGACCATAAGCCTGTGTGCAGGACAAAGAAAGAACATGTTTTCCCTCCCTTAAGGTCTGGCAGAATTGGAGTTTATGGGCTCTGTGGAGTGGAGGAACTACTTACTCCCTGCACCCCTGATGACACAGGTTGGTGGGTAGATGCTCGGATAACTCCTTATCTACCAACCCAGCAAACTGTTTATTCAAGCAAATGGTAATAAGGTGAAGCCTATAGTGATGTTGTAGATGGTGTAGAGCCTCTGCATACTCAAATGAAATGTCTCTGCATGGACCAGTGTGGACACTTGCTACCTTGTGACTGCACCTACATGGTCCAATTGGGCCCAGAGTAAGACCCACAGAAGCTGGCTCTACATAAATACTAACATGCTAACAGACTTGCCATTTTCCTGACAACATCTAGATTGGCTACAGCAGCTGTCAGAACACAAAATGCATTAGTGCAGGTTCACACAATATCTTCATTCAGCATCCAGAGAAAAAAAGACAAAGACAAAACAAAACACAACATAGAAACTGCTGTAGTAAACTAACAGTGAAGTGAGTCTTTATATAATTATGGCTAGGGCAGTGGTGCTCTGATTTCCATTTACATGGTGGTAGCACTTAGTTACCTATCATCAATAGAAACTAGCAGCAGGAGAATATGCAATTACTGTGTAATGGCTATTCTGTACAAAAACCATGTTACAATATCGCATGGCTTATACGGAGAAAAGTGAATTTCTGCTTGCAATGGAAAATTGTTGTCCAAATGGCATTCAATGTACATTTTTCCACTTTACTTATTTTCCATTTTACATGTTTACCAATCCAAACATTGTTTAACCTTTAGTAAAACAAGGTGTTCAACTTGTGAGGAACTTTTTACATTTGACACTTTGTAGGGGTATTATTATCTCTATTAATAGAATATTTAATGAGGCAATTTTTATGAAACTCATGTGCAGGCTGATTAATATATTTAACATGTTTACCAAGAGCAGACGAAAGGAAGAGGAGATAATAAATGCTTGATGAAAATGCTCAGCTGCAACAATCA
Source organism: Pelodiscus sinensis (assembly GCF_052426305.1). Taxonomy (NCBI): domain Eukaryota; kingdom Metazoa; phylum Chordata; order Testudines; family Trionychidae; genus Pelodiscus; species Pelodiscus sinensis. The sequence goes on from NC_143053.1 coordinate 156,630,438, forward strand.
GTGTGATTATTTCAACTTCATTAGATTATTGTTTTTCTTCACATGCTTGGTACCCAAATAATTCAAGTGCAAATTATATATCTGATTAATAAAGGAAGTAGTTAAAATAGTTTAAAATATTTTTCCGTTACTTTTTATAAAAGATTAGAAAAGGAAAAATGAAAAGGTCACCTGAAAGGACATAACATTTTATTCAATCAGGGGAAACTATTATAACATGCTGAAAACATGATCTTTGAGAGAAAGCAGGAAGAACAAAACAAGTAGGACAACGAAAAGTTCACCCATTATAAAGTAAATTAAAATCTGTACCCAATATCTGTTACTCTTAGTAACATTCTTGAGGGGTGTAGAATTTCATGCCTTTAATTTACTTTACAAATACTATCAAGGTGAACAAGACACTTGACAAAAATTTAGTGTATTCTGAAACTTTTAAATATATTTTCAGCAAAACAGACTAAGACCCTTGTGCTTGAAATTCATAGGCACCTCTATAATTTCACTCATGTAAATAGTCCCATTACAATCAATGCACCACTTGGCTTAAATTGGGCTTGCCACTTGATTGATGTTATGCCTATGTTAAGTGTTTGCAGAATTGTGGTTTAAATGCCATTACCCTACTAAATACAAATAAATTCCCTATACATATTTTGTTTCACTTACAACATAACCATGATGTAGAATCATCTACTGGGAACTGCATGGAGGAGTGGCTGCTCTTACAATGTTTCCACAGTTCAAAAGTTTGTACTGTGTTTTCAATTTTTTTTGTTCATCCTCTCAACCTGCTGAGGCCCAAATGTAGAGCAAAATGTGTGACAAAGATCCAAAATGAGGAACGTAAACAAGTATATACATAGGAAACTTAAAACACTTTAACAGTCACTCATTTAATTTATAAAACTCATTTTCTCCCCTCGATTTCATGACTCTTCTTATTCCTGTTGTAAATCATTCCCAACAATAAATGTGAGTGATACCAGAGTTGTATGGAACACAGATGACTTTGGAACGTCTACACTGCAACACTATTCCGAAATAACTTAGTCTGTGTCTACACAGCAGACAGTTATTTTGAAATAGTGTCAACATTTTGTCAAGCTGGAGGGCCTCTGAATACATCAACCACAAGAGGTAATTTTCAATCATAGTGCAGGCCCTTGTGGACCACCAAGGCCGATTCATGGACATCAACATTTGGTGGTCAGGGAAGGATCACAACGCCCACATCTTGGGTAACTCCAATCTCTAGGAAAAGATGCACATGAGAAGTTCTTTCCCTGACTGCACGATAAGGGTCGGGGATGTGGACATGCCAATGTATATCATGGGGGATGCAGTCTACCTTCAGCTCTACTGGCTGATGAAGCACTACACAGGATGTCTGGACCAAGGCGTTTCGATGCCAGACTCAGCAGGGCCCGCACAGTTGTGGAGGGTGCCTTCGGACATCTGAAAAGGAGGTTCTGCTGCCTCTTCACTCACCCACTTAACGTCGACAGAACTCAGCAGTTTTGCCAACAGTGATAAACCTCATTCTACAAGGAATAATACCTTTTGTCAACAGAGTTCTGTTGACAGAAAGCATTATTGCATTTATGCTGTCCTTTGCATTTACACTCTCATGTCGACAAAGTGCCTTACTTTGTCGACAGAACTGGATGTAGTCTAGATGCTCTTTGTCGACAGAAGCTTTGTCAACATTATCTGTTGACAAAGCATCTGTCGACAAAAGCCTGTAGTCTAGACATACCCTCACTGTGTTATTTCGAAAAGGGCAATTTCAAGTAGTTCAAGATGGAAATTGTTTAAAAAGAGTAAAGTTATACATAATGCATACACAGTGACAGGGGGTCATGCACTATTAGGCCACAGCATCAACATAATTCCCCACAGGGTGAATCTGTAAAATGGCCACACAGGAGTCTACGAAGACCTGCTCAAAGGCACCATATATTTGAGGATTGTTTTTTTTGGAGCGGGAAGGCGTGCTACTTGATTGCTCTTAACAATTTTTTCAATCTTCAGGTTCAGCACCAGATTAAAGTAATCTTCACATTTACCACAGGCTGCTTTGTGAGGTCACCCTCTAATGGTTGGTTGACATACAGAATGGGAGCTTATTAATACTACATTCCCGTGGAGTTACTTCTTTGAGTTAAGTGGCAGCAACCAATTCTTTTGGTGATAAAGAACTGAAGTTCAATACTCACGTTGCAAATGGAACTGTCCTGTGCCTCGTGGGTAGAAGACCTTGTTTTCTGTCCTTGCTGACACCTAATGAAGAATGGGCATTACAGAGAGCTTAGTGGAGAGGAGAGTCTTTCCTTCCATGGATTTTTCAATGCTTCATTTGAGATCCATTCATGTGGATTTACACCTATAAACTGAAACAAACATTTTCAGTAAACGAAATGTAGTGTAAAAAAGTAAAGGCAAGATTTTTTTTAAGGCAAAGATTTCCATATAAGATACACATATAGCATAGACATAGATAGTCCTCTTGGGATTTGGGTCATAGTCTTTGTCTTGACAGTGTCCTTTGAAAAATTCCATTTGAGTATTCTCCTTTGTAACATTTCAAAATTTGTATTGTTAAAGGTGATATACTAATGAGTGCAGTGGGCAAAAGTAAATACAAACTATCTGAAATGAAAAAGTAACTAGATAAACTATATTCCTCAAACTAGTATAAGAGCATAATATGGATGATGCAAAATATACACTCAGGATGTCATCCCTCAGGGATGACATTAGAACATCAGTACTATTTTCTGCATCAGAAATCCATTTTTGGGAGAATTTAGTTCGATTGGTACGATCCTTTCTTTGACTGAAATTGTATAGACGGAACAGACAAATGAATTTTCCCTGTAGCAAATGAATCATGCATTTATCAATGTTTGATATCTCTCTCAGAGGAAGGAGAAATAAATTTATTGCAGGAGATTAGATGGTATTGTCATAAAAATGTGTATTTTAATAACAGTAACACACGTCTAAAAGGGTGCACTGGACCATGCATTTTAAGTAACTGACCCCATTGTACAAAGTGACTGCAGCCTAGTTAGATGTAACACTGTAAACCTATGAAAGAGAATAGAAACAAAAAAGAAAATTTCTCCTGCTTTACAAGCATGAGAGATTCCATTTTGTTTGTTAAAACTAAGGGTTTATGAAGCCTAAAAAGCTAAGTGAGCACAGAAATAATGTGCCACAGTTGTTTGAAACATCCAAATAACCTGCAGGAAATTTCCTTAATTAGCAGTGCTGTGGGGAGAGATGTTTATAACCCATGGCCTTGAACATCTTCTCATTCAGATGTAAAAACATTTTAGCAGTACACTTTTAATTGTACAATGGCTTTGTGGCCAGGGACTCTCTAAATCTGAGGTCATCTATGTTTTGATGGATTCATTTCAGGTCTGTTGAAGTAAAAGGTGGTGGCTGGATTGTCTAAAGTGTAATGGAGACTTTGTGAAAAGCGCTGTTTTCTTCCCTCCAGAGTAAAGCTACTACCACATTTTTAATTGCACATAAATGTCGACGAAAAGTAGTATGATGAGCTTCTGCTTGGATGTCTTGACAAAGGAAAGATTATCCGAAATTTTTTGGTACCTATGACATGGAAGAAGTCTGTTGAGTATTTAGTGAACAGATACAATAATAACCCAAAATATGTGGGGTTTGGTAGTCAGTAAGCACATGTAACAACAGCGAGTAAATCTAATCCTTCAGGATGTAAACTAACTGGCACAGTGGGATTAAGGAGGCATTTTCTCTCCATACACAGACTGTGACAAAAGTCAGATGGACAGTTGTAAGTAAGTAGTCCTGTTGGGTTCCGGGAGATGTTTAGGCCATTTTCCCTCTGAGGTGAAAAGAGGCCAACTAGGGACACACGAGTCCAATTAAGACTGCCTAGGATCTTTAAAAAACACTTCTCCTAGTGTGACAGAGGGAGAGGAGGCTTTGCTGGGGTGGAAAGCTGCTTTCTTCCCTGTGAGGGAAACAACCAAGCTAACTGGCTATTTGGAGGAAAGACTCACATCCGGAGCCCAGTGTAATTATACAATACCCCACTAAGGGGCCAGGGAGAGGTATTCCCTTTTTTGTGTTAGGGATCATTTCTTTGTCTGGATGAAAATTACCCCTGGAACACACCTTGCAAATACTGAAAAATTAAAATCTGTGTGAAAAAAACCCAACCTTCTGCAGAAGGGGACTGATTCACATGATCTGAGTGCACCCTTGCAACTGAAAAACCAGCAGGAAGATAAAAAGGATTCATAGAATCATAGGTCTGGAAGAGACCTCAGGATGTCATCGAGTCCAGCCCCCTGACCAAAGCAGGACCAATCCCAACTAAATCATCATTCAACATATATTAGAGTTTTAAGCCAATCTCATAATTTTTGAACACTTGGGCTTTGCAGTGCTGGGTCTGATAATGGCAATAGTTCATAAAATGTTATTAAAAAGGCTTGAATACCAGACCATCAGATTAGTTTATCTAATGGTCCTCTTCACCAATAGTCTATTGTAAAATAATTTAAGTCTTGCTAAAAGGGGTTGAATGATATGCAAATGGAGAAAGAGAGTGTTCTCCTGAAGTTTCCATGTCATGTGGCCTGATTTCAAGGGACCCCATTAAGTAGACACATACAAAGTTTCTTATGAGCCAGACAACTTGCTTGATAGCATAGTATAGAGACATATATCAAAGCTCTTTTATAGCTATATATTCAGGAAAATAATAAATGTTATGTTTCCTCAACAAAACCTAAGGATCCATTCCTGCTTTCTGACAAGGGGTTCTCGTTGTCACTGGAAATCAGATTGTTTTGTGGCTTGTGAAATGCCATGTTTTGAGGCCATAATGTGCTCTAAGGAGCTGATTGAAAAGCTAATTTCCTTCTGCCAGTATTCCAGTTGATGGAATGATCACTTTTACATGTAACATCTTTATGGGTGTACATGGGAAATTCACAAAATGTTTGTATTGTGATGTCACACTAAGGACCATTTTGTTTTGATAGGCCTTCTTGATCTCCTGACTGGAATCACAAACAAACATTTTAACAGTTACAAAGCTAACTGTTAAGTATTACATTAGAGGATCTGATAAAAAAATAAAAATTACATTACTGCATACAGCAATTTACAAGCATTTCATAAAGTCTAAACACTAACCACATTGTTTTAAGTTCAATGCACAACTTAATCATAGTAATCCATGGGTGATATAGACTTTTTCCATCAATGAATTTCAGGGCTTGTCTGAGGCCTAAAGACTAAACCTGGTCTGCCAGCATCACAGTATATTTCTAGGATCAAAGAATATATCCCATACTTACAGTATTGGAGACTTTATCCTGAAAGTATGTGACTCTTAGGGTGTGTCTAGACTACAGAGTTTTGTCGACAAAAGTGGACTTTTGTCGACAAAACTATACCTGCATCTACACTACCGCTGACTTCTGTTGACATAATGTCGACAGAACTCAGCAGTTTTGTCGACGCTGGTAAACCTCATTTTACGAGGCATAACGCCTTCTGTCGACAGAGTTCTGTCGACAGAAGGTGTTATTGCATGTAAACTGTCCTTTGCGTCTACACTACCATGTCGACAAAGCAGCTTGCTTTGTCGACAGAACTGAATGTAGTCTAGACGCTCTTTGTCGACAGAAGCTTTGTCGACAGTATCTGTCGACAAAACTTCTGTTGACAAAAGCCTGTAGTCTAGACGTACCCTGAGATGTGGTGGCTGTTATTCACAATCAGCTGAATGTCAGCTTCCACTATTGCCAAAAGAAGTAATGCAATCCTGGGATACAATAACAGGAAACCACAAGTTAGAATAGAGAGGTTATTTTGCTGACACAAAAAGTGCTGGAATACTGTGCCCAGCAGTGGTGCCTACAATTCAATAAGAAAATTGGAAAGGGTTCAGAGAAGAGCCATGAGAATAATGAAAGGATTAGAACATTTTCTTCACATTGATTGATCCAAAAAACTCAATTTCTTTATTTTGACAAAGGGAAGATGATTTTATTACAATCTATAACACAGGTGGGAAACCTAAGGTGCAGGGAGTGAGTGCGGCTCCCATCTTGTACAGATCCGGCCTCCGAAGTTCAGGGCTCTCAGCATTAAAGAAGTTCAGCATTGGAAGTGTACGCTGGTGCACCAGTTCCCCAACAGCCTCCCTTAGAGCTGCAACACACAAAATCTACTAGCTTGGGCTTCCCTAGGCTGATTTTTCTGTAGGTGAGCAACCCCCAACCCAAAAAAGATTCCCCACCCCAATCTATGAATACATGGGGAACATATATTTAATCATGGGCTCTTTAGCATATTGGAGACAGGTATAATATGTTCCAATAGCTAGAAACTGAAACTAGACAAATTCAGACTGGAGATAAGGTGTACATTTTTAACACTGGGAATAATAAACCACTGGAACAATTTACCAAGGGTCACAGTGGATTCTAGGTCACTGACAATTTTTAAATAAAGATTGGCTGTTTATCTAAAAGCTTATATAGGAAGTTAGACTAGATAAAGGGTGGGCAAATACTGGCCCACAGGCTGGATCCGGTCCACTAGGTTTAACCCTGGTGGGCCACTACTGCTATATTTACCTGCACCTCTTCAGGTACGGGCAATTACAGCTTCTGTTGGCCACAGATTGCCCTTCCCAGCCAACTGGACCTGTAGAAGTGGTGTCTCAGTCTGCACAGCTTTCTGCAGCTCCCATTGGCTCAGCACCGCAATCCATGACCAATGGGAGCTATGATTGTTGGCACCTGCAGAGGAGCAGATAAATATATTGGCAGTGGCCTGTCAGGGTCTAACTCTGGAAAACTGTCACCATTTTTTGTCCATTCCTGAGCTAGATGATCATAATGGTCCCTTCAGACCTTGGAATCTATGAATCACAAAGCTAACCTGTCAATTTTAGAGATTTTTATGTTATTTTTCAACATGTTACAAAGCCACATAGAAGCAGAGGAAGAAAATATTGACATTACAGAATGAGGCTTTAGTCCCACAATAAGTCTCATGTTGGGAGGACGCTAGAAGTCTATGGGGTTCTGGGAAGCTTTGTAGTGTTACCTGAGGTGTCCAAGATGAGTCACTATCATCTGCTCAGAGTGTCAGAGTGTTGTCTGTGTCCACAAGCAGAAATCTTCCCCAAATTACTGACTATGCATAATGCAAGGGCTCTACTCTGAATGTTGTAGTAATCTATTCCTGCTTTCTCGCTCTCTCTTTCGGATAATTACACATCCCACTATGTTACACTTAGGTACCCAGTCCCTTATTTTCTATACACTCGTGATGCATACTGATCTACCTCCTCCGTAGAATCACTGTACCTCAATTCATTGGCTTTACTTCAGTTCAGTACTCACTTAGGCAAATTGAAATGTATTTAATGGGGCTTGAGATAAAGATTCAAATAAAGTAAGTATGAGATTTGGAAACATAATGTTACAGGTAAAAGAAAAACTGGAGATGCAAACAGTACCCTAGACTTATAATTGTGATTCTGTCTAATCTCTCACTAAAGGTAAGTCCTTTCAGCGTCGGTTCAATTCAAGGAGCTGGGATCCACCTTTCATGAGACGTCTATTCTGGCAGAGTTTCTGTGCTGGATAAAATCTCATGCCCTTTTCTCTTCATTCAGGGTGCATCTACACAGCAGGGCTTAACTCGAAATAAGCTATGCAAATTGTGCTACGTCAATTGTGTAGTTTATATTGAAATTGGGAGCATCTACACATCTCTTCTTTTGAAATAGAACACACTTCCTCCAACTTCCCTTACTCCTTGTACAATGGGGGTTACAGGAGTTGGAATAAGAAGTCCTCCAGCTTGACAGTATTTTGACATTATTTCAAAAGAACTACCTGCTGTGTAGATGAGGACTAAGTTAGTTCGAAATAATGTTGCTATGTATACATACCCTAGTTTCAGACTATTGTCCCTTATGATAGGGGTCCTCTATTCAGAGACTTTTCTTGATGTTCTTCTGTTTTTGTAAATTCTCTGGCTGGCATCTGGTCTGGACAGTAATTATAGACAGTCTCCATGGATGCTGATTGTTCCCAGTGTCGATTGAGATACCCCTGAAACCCTGCCTCGTCACAGGTGACAGGTTTCACTTCAACCATTTTGAAACCCAATATTTTTGAAACCCAGTAATTTTTACATAAATTACTTCCCTGCAAACATCTTACAGTAATCATCAGCTAATTCTTAGTTTTCAACAGAGACCTCACAGGATCTTCCAGTGAAACCATGAAAAGATTGTCAGGCAGAGGAGTAATACATGTGCCTGGACATGTCTATGTCACAGGTTCAGCCCTCAAATATGAGATGTCAGGTTAAACTTGAATGTTCTCCTATTGCTCTGGTTTGTCGTAATGAAACTTTGGTTGGCCGCAGGAAGAAAGATTTATTTGTATTATGACTGTATGAAAATAATTTTTCATATCCAACCAGAATCCTATAAAAATATAATGAGGGGACTCTAAGTGGACCAAAGGACAAAGCTAAGATAGACACTCTACTTCCAGATTTCAAAGAATACACTTGACTTTTATGAACTATTTCACTTAATATGACCAAAAAAAATTGTCCTGTTATGTTTTTCTCATAACATATTTTAACTGTAGTGTATTATGGATTAACACAAAGCATTGTTAATATTTGTCAGGACAAATGGGTGTATAATTTACTATTTACCCTATTATATTTTGTTAGTTGAGGCCTTCATTTGATATGTTCATAAATTTGGCACCTTGAGTAGTCCTGCAGGGTCAGATTTCTAGCCCACGGAATGATAAGACGCCAATGATTTCACTAAAGTTTAAACCAGATCCATAATGCTTAATTTTTTTGTTTAAGTAGTTTCATGAAGACTTTTCCATTGTTATTTGGATGTTAAATCAAGACATTAATTTTGATGGATTGATCCGATCATTCTAAATGAAATATCTAGAAAAGTTAAGAACTCATTGAGCCAGAGTGCATCTAATAAATTGATTCAATTAAATATCCGATTTCTCTTTCACGGCAAGTTGTATTTTCATTTGACACTGATGATGTATTTTTCACATTGGAAAACCATCTGCTGCTGATAAAAGGCATGTCATGCTTACCGAAGAATCCTCATTTGGGTAAGTGGGTAAGTGGTGGTTTTACTCTGCGGGCATGTCTACACTACAGAATTTTGGCCATTTTTCCCAAAAAACTTGATGAATGTCCACATTGCAATTGCGTTCTTTTGCAAGAAAATTGAAAGAACAGAGGGAATTGGTAATCTTTATTCTAAGAGGAAGAAGTCTTTTTGTGAAAGAAGAGGAAAGAGGAAAAAGCAAAGGTGCCCTGCTGGCCATTCCGTCCATAACAATCACAGTTTACATGCGAGAAAGCGTCCATTCAGTCTGGATGCTCTCTTTCAAAAAAGCAGATCACTTTTTTGATGCACTTTTGCAGTGTGGATACTATCTTTCAGAAGATTTTTCAGAAGATTTCTTCCAAAAAAAGCTTCTTCTGAAAGAACCCTGTAGTCTAGACATAACCTGAGTCATAGGTTGCAACCCGTAGTCTCTTCACAGTTGGAAAAATAAAATCACTGAAAATCTCACATTTACTGCTAATCTCTGAGCAAAAAAGGTAGCAAGGTTGTTTTCTTAGTTAGTTTCATAGTACTGTTCTTAAAAAAATCTGAAATAGAAATGGGAAATTTAACTTGAAATAGAACAGAAATTCATCCAGTAGCTAACACTTTCTCATTTCTTCTACATTTCTTTAGCTGAGAAAAATTGGTTGAATAATTTTACAGAATGATATTGTCTTAATACTGAACCTTTATGTAATGTTCCTAGTATTTTTGAATTTACCCTATGAAATTCACCAGAGGTCAGTGTACAAGATCATGCCGAACCATGTAAATGCAGCCTTTATGCATACTCCTTGACTATTACCAGCTTTTCACATCTAAGGAATCACAGAGAGTTGAATTTCCTTTGTTTTTTGCATCCCAAATAATTTGAGAGTATTCTGTTTAAGATTTGACAGTTTTGCAGACTTGTACATAATTAGAGAGCTATTGCCACAGGCATTCTGCACTTGAACCTAAGACAGTTGATTGTTAGTGATTGCGGCATTTTTCAAGACCCAGTGTACTATGAGGTTGGGACCATGAGCAATGCATCACACACATTTAATTAGAACCTGAAAGAGCCTATGTTACTTTGCTGTCTGCAAACAAAGCTGCCTTTAACTATGGAACTGTCAAACCCTATAAAGTGCCCAAACCCTCTTCAGCTCCTACTAAATTTAGGCTGTTCTTTAGATGTGTGAGAAATGGCTTATCTGCAAGCAGCATCTGTACTTAAAATTTTCACCCAGGCAGGCAAAGAAAAATAGTGGGAGGAATAAAAGTGGCAGTGCACTTTTCACAATTGCTTTAGTTTCATACATTTAAACACTCTGATCTTTGAGGAGTAAAATCAGAGAACTGGGATTTTCAGGATAAATACAGATAAAGGTCAGAGAAGAACAAAAGAATTTTTTTTAATGGTTTGATCATTAGAACGTGTTTAGAAGTGCCCTAGACTTTTGATTTCCCCTTCCCCATCAGTATAAAAGGAAACTCAGGCCCCTCTTTTTAAATATTTAATGTTTTATTAATGTAATAAAGAAACTCAAGATTCATATTTTGATTCCACATATAAGAGAAAGAAGGGCATATAAAAATAATCAAAGATATCTCCTAAGATTGTCTTATGTAGAAGGGATCCTGGTACAATTCAGTTGTGTGATTGGGCAAGGGTATTTCTTGACACAAGCTTACAGATACCATTCTCATCTTGGGTGGACATGCACACAACTAGCCTATAAAGAGCTAGTTTGCTAAAAATAGCAGCACAGCTATGGTGGCACAATGAGTTAGCCTCTTGCCAGTCTGCCAGTCACTGACAGAGGCTCTCTAGGTCTGTGTTTCCTAAACTTTTAAAGCTGAGGCCTTTTTTCAGAAATATGAACCCAATCAGCCACCCACTACCACCAGACAATTGCTATTGCAAGCCTCTGTATTTTAGTTGATACCTCTTCCATGTCACTGCCCTCAGCTAATCCTTTGTGTTCTTCTCTCCCACACATGCTTTGGGATTCACTGGTTGTTGGTCTTACTTATGTGAGCCTTAATCTCCTTTCTAACATGCTTTGAGCAGTGAAATATTTAAGAATGTTTATGTTTCAAGTATAACTACTGGCATGTGAATTAACACCCACTGAGTTTACACCTCAGAGTTATCAATTTGGGGTCTCTGCAAACTCAGGCAAATGTTTCTGTGTCAAATATTTCTACACTTAAAAGGTTTTCTTTGCAAATATAAGAACTGGAGACTCTTTTTTTTAATAGAAAAGATTTTGCAGAACAACTGAAATGTTTTCCCCTTGTTCCTTTCCCAGCCAACCCTTCACATTCCTCCCCACCACTGCCATCCTCGAGGGACACTCCCCGTCCTCTTTAGGAAACCTTGTTCCAGGTCAGGGGCGAGCAAAAGGGCCTCCGTGAGATAGATCTGGCCTGCCAAGTGGCTGGATCCGGCTGGCGGGGGAGCACGCAAAGCCTCCTCCCTCCCTGCCAGGAGCACGTGGAGCTTTGAAATGCTGTGTGCTGCTTGCAGGGCAGGGGGGAGAGAGGAGGACGCTTTGCGTGCTCCCCTGACCCCAGGCCAATCAGGGTCTGGGGGCAGGGAAGCTGCGTGAAGCTTCCTTTGCCCTGCCCCTGCCCTGTGAGGAGCCCATGGCACTTCAAAGTGCCATACACTCCTCACAGAGTGGAAGGAGGCTTTGTACACTCTCCTGCCTTCCAGGCTTTGATTGGCCTGGGGATGGGGGAGCGTGCCAAGCCTCTTCCAGGGCATGGGTGCCTAGTGGGAAGAGGGGCAAAGGGGTTCCCCCATGCCCAGACCAATCTTGGTCTGAGGTGGAGTAGCCCCACTCCTTCTCGTTTAGGCCCCACCCCTTTGTGTTTAGGCCCTACCCCTTCCGGAGTGGCCCGGGGCTACTTCAAAAATTTTTGAAGTGGCCCTCGGGCAAAAATTATTGCCCACCCCTGCTCTAGGTGATTGCTATTGTTTTAAGCACATATTCCTTTCCTTGGCTAGCCTCATGGATATGAAATGAGTTTCTTGGAAACAACAGTTAATCGCAGTCTTGTCTAAAAAACTCTGCAATTTTGGAGGAAAAGTACATAATGGCTTTAGGTTTCTATTTAAATGTACCTCTATTATTCTATTTGTATTATACAAGCCATACTTAAATTTACTTCTCTAGCTTGGTAACTTGTTCTCTGCAATATTCCTCTGCCCAGTGTTTGCAGAGAGGAAAGCATAGCAAAGTTCATGACAAAATTACAAGATACATTTACTCTTAAAGACTTGTCTAATACGCCATAAGTTAATCTGTGCTCATGTCACTCGTAGATAAGTTTACCAGGTGAAGAAATTACCAGGTGAAGAATTTACAGTTGTAAAGGATGTGTGGTGAGTTTCATGCTCTGCAGAGAAAGTGACAAATTTTCTTTTCCTTGACCCCATTCAGTATCAACTTAGGTTTCATTTACCATGAAGGCAATGAAAACTTCTGAACTGTTTTCATACTGAAAATGGAATTATTACTGCAGCAGATTGTAGTGCCATTTTAGAGACAGTCTGCTATGTCAGTGTGGACAACAGCAAATCATGACACACTGTTGATGACTGCAAAATGACTCAATTTCCTGGAGGCCTTTGTGCCTGGAACATTGTTGAAGGGAACACAGTGGCCTAGCTTGACTGCACTGCATATGCCAAATAAGTATTTTATTAGTTAGTATTATTGACATAGACAAACCTGAGCCAAATACTGCCTTGCAGAATTGGGAGTTAATTCCACTATGAAGTGTCAAAAAATCAGTTCCCACATGAATGTGTATTTTTCAAGTAGATCCCACATGTAATTATTTATTAAATTAGAATTGGCTATAGTATTTCAATAGTGTTGACTGGTGACACTTAAAAATTTGAATGCTGCTATGTGTAATGCAGCATACACCCAAAGATGCATCACTCATATAGCTTTCAGGCATTCCATAATAAAACACTATGCCTTTGGAGGAGCTTTAAAAAAATCACATTGCAAAAATAAATAACCAGTGAAATGACATGGAAGGCTATCACCTAACTTCAAAGACAAGTCTGACTGGAGGTTATATTCGATTGTAAAGCGAGGAAGCAAAGATATGGGAAACTAAACAAGCCTTTTCATATTATTTTTTTCCACAAATCTCAGTATTGAAGACATGTCTTTCCTTTTCTGTCACCCAGGAAAAGGTTAATTGGGAATTTTGGTCTTCAACAGCAAATGTCAAGACTCAAGTTAAAAATTAAACATTTTGGGTGGGGAGAGGAGAGAAACTGCATAAGATCAAGAAGGATTCACCATACCTGCAGCAGCCAATTTTACTGTTAACAGCATGCTCTCTTTCTCATTGTTGTGGTGGAAACTGAAAGTGTGTTGGTCATGATTTCAGCTAATAAGCTTAGCAAATGTTCTGTGTTTCTGATAAAAGAGAGCCTGAAAACACCATTTTTTTTTTTACTTAAAAAGAATTAGGTGTGCTCTTGAAAGGTCACTCAGATATCTTTGCTTTAAGCTGTCAGATGTAAGTTTCACAGTCACACACTAAAACCTTGCCCTTTCTTTTCAAGAAATGTTCTGTAGTGCAACTTTGATTTCACTTTCTGTGGGTTCATTATATTAACTGATTTCACTTTTAAAAAATTGGTAATTTCTTTTAAGAAGTTTGCATTTCAGATATCATCTGAGTTGTAAATGTATCATAATGGGCCTGATTCTGTTCTCATAGCAGTGTAAGCGATAAATGAATGTAGCCCACTACAATGCATTTTTTTTACTGCTTGAGCTCAAATGTTATTTCTCAGACATGAAGAGCATTACCTCTGATGACTTATATTAATGTCCTGAAAACCTCTATATGAATGTACTGTGAAGATCCACAAAGCAAGAGACATCCTTATATATCTCCACCACCAGCTCCAGCCCGGTCAGAGGAGGAGAACTTCCTCCTCTTCCATTTATCCATTATTCTAGTTATGACCTTAAAAAAAAAACCAAGGAATTATGTGGGGCGAAGAAAACTACTACCACAAATTATGTGGGGTTAAGAAAAGAACATGGACTGTAGCTAGAGAAAAGTTACATAGGGACCCATAAGAGCAGAGGCAGCAGTACTATCTGTGAAGTTAAGATGACTTTATCTCTTGATTCTCCAATTCCTAGAAAGGATGTTGAATGATAGTTTACTAAACCTGGGAACACCTAAATAGAAGGTTATTCTCTAGCACTCTGCGGAAGCACAGGGTATCCCTTATCTCTGCTTGTATAATAGAATATCAGAAGCTGCTGAATACTTCTCTCCAGCTATGAATGAGACCACAGGGAAAGATGGAACCTGGCCAGGTATGGGCTAAGGCTAGGGGAGATACGTTGGAAAAATGCCACAGTGATTTCAGTGGGACTGTTCTGCAAACAAGGCACTTCTCCCAGGCACAAGAATATTATAATCTGCCATTTATTTACTTTTATTCCCTAAGATACCAGTTTTGATCTAAAGAACTACTTTACCAGGCTGGGACTTCTCCTGAGCTTCAGACATGCACTGCTATACCCAGTCTTTTGTGGAGAGGTTTGTTACTATAACACAGGTTAGAATATGAACACTAAATCAATCTTAGCTCATTCCTTGGCTTCAGGACCACCATTCCCTGGGATCTCTTGCACTTCTACTCCTAGCATTTTCCCATCTTCAGACAGTTCTACTCCCTTCTGGGAACAACAATACCAGAACAGCTTCCCTAGTCCCTTCCTTCAGGGACCTCTGACAGAACTTAAATTTGCTCAGACATGAGTATTTCTTCCTAGACTGCACTCTACTTCAGTTCCTTCTCCAGGTGTCCACTAGCAGTCCTTTACAGGCCCAGGTGCAGCCTCTCCCTCTTTAATTGGCAGGATTGGCCTCACCTGCCATGCTGTGAGAGGCAGTAGACATAGTCTATTCATGGGGAGTAGCGGTCCTGTGACAAACTGCTATACAGGGTAAGTGCTGGATTTATTTGTTGGAAGCATTTTTGTTACTTGGGTTAGCCAGGGTGTGTGTCCTAGATTATTTTTGAAGCCTGGCATTGCAGAGCTCAATTGTGAAAGTCATAAGGCTATGCATTTTTAGAGTTGTTGAAAACACTTAGGACTTGTCATTCTAAAGATCTTTTTCTGTATTTTATTTTTAGCCATTTTGAGTGCCATTTTGCTTTATGGTGCTGCTTGAGGGAAAGATGTTGAGGTTAACTTCTTCAGGAGATAGGCACGGACCCTTTGCAACTCCACTTTTCTTCACTGTGCTTTTACAATTTCCTTTAGAAAACTTTTAGCATGCAAATACTTTGAGTTCTTTTCCAGCACCTCTGTACTAGCAGTTAGCATGCCAGATAAGATGTAGAGATTTACACCTTCTAAGCACCTTTTCAGTCTGTGCAGAAGCTGATGTGATGAGGATTTGAAGCAATAATCCTTAAATCCAAATGGAAATAATCTGATCCATAGGAACATTTCTAGTGTGGAGCAGTATATTGAAATATTCTACATCTGTTTTCTGTAGAAGGAAGAGCATTACAGTTCAGTACCACAATAAATAGTATGTTAAACCTGAACAGTGCAACTGCTGTCCTATGGAAGCCTTAGAAGTCCTTTTCTGCAATGCTTTATATTGACACCAAAGTGCCAGGACTGCCAAAATAGCTCTTCAGTAAAGATTCATTTTTTTCATCATTTGATAAATATTTATGTGAGACTTGGATGTCCCAGAATTGCTTTTATACCATTTCTGCAAGACCAGAAAAGTTCTTATGATTGCAAAAGGGGCTCACTTAAATTCTTTAGCTGTGCCATGTAGCATGGCAGTCTACTGCATCAAATAGTCCTTTTGGCTAGTGCATTTCCACGTGTGTTAATCCCATTTCTCTACGGCTACGTCTACACTGGCCCCTTTTCCGGAAGGGGCATGTAAATTTCACTAGTCGTCGTAGGGAAATCCGCGGGGGATTTAAATATCCCCCGCGGCATTTAAATAAAAATGTCCGCCGCTTTTTTCCGGCTTTTAAAAGAGCCGGAAAAGAGCGTCTAGACTGGCCCCGATCCTCCGGAAAAAGTGCCCTTATTCCGGAGGGTCTTATTCAAAGTAGGAATAAGACCCTCCGGAAAAGGGCACTTTTTCCGGAGGATCGGGGCCAGTCTAGACGCTCTTTTCCCGCTCTTTTAAAAGCCGGAAAAAAGCGGCGGACATTTTTATTTAAATGCCGCGGGGGATATTTAAATCCCCCGCGGATTTCCCTACGACGACTAGTGAAATTTACATGCCCCTTCCGGAAAAGGGGCCAGTGTAGACGTAGCCGTACCAGTAAATGTAATGGAGTAAAGGGATTTAGAAGGAAAAGAAACAACAATGTTGTTAATATTATTTTCTTTCACATGGGAAGTTCATGGTTTCTTTCTTCCTTGTTATAGAACATAGGAGCAAGTTTATTTACTTTTAATAAAACTTAGTCATATAATCTCTCTGAATTTCTGACTACAAAAATGAGGTTAATGATACTTATTTATGTGTCTAAAGTGTCCTGATACCTACTACTAAAAACAGTATTTGAATGGTATTATTATTATTATGTATTTAGTAATTTTCTGATCTATGGGGTGAGCAAGCCCCATAGATGGCTGGATGAATAGATGGAGATAAAGAAAAAGTTGAACGAAAAATATTGTGCTGCTACCCCAGTAAGTGGTTTTTTTTTTTTTTTTTTTTTTTTTTTAAATTCTAATTTGAACATAAGTAGCAATTGAGAGAGCACAACATGATGGTAAATTGGAAACCACAAACAAACAGCTAAGGCAAGCACAAAATCTCTAGATGGTAATGATCTTATCTTTCACAAGCTAGGAGACTAGTTTTTATTTATTTATGTAGTTGGACATTTACAATGCACTGATGAACACTCAACGCACATGTACAGCTAAAGAATATTAATTAAAGGCAAATACAAATTGGTTAAGTGCCAACAAAAGTCTCTTTGACTATCAGCACCAAAATGCATTAAATACTTGGATGGGTTCTGATTTGGGTTCTAGTAGAATAAAGATAGAAATGAACTCCTGAGCCAAGAATTCAGTGTCTGTCACTTAGACCAAGAGATTACAAGTTCAGGGAAGAGATGGTGTATAGGATTTGTGATCTACAAATGGACATTTCAACACAGTATCAATTTGTAAAAGTATTCAAAAGATTGTTGAGATTTCAAAACTTTGAAAATTGTCGTGAAGTGCAACTGTCACCCTCTGACCAGCTCTAGTGAGAACCATATCTCTTAAGGGACTTATTAGGATGCCAGGTAGACCATGACAAGGAGGCAAATACTGAAGGCACGTTAGCTTTGAGATCCCATAGGTGCTATTATTAGGGAGGGTCCCAAAGCCACATGTCTAATGCAAAGGAATATTTTACTAAGCTTGGCAGGAAAGTGGAAGGATGCAAATGCCATACACGTTAGCATAGCCAGTTACATTTCAAAGTATTAACAGTTATTAGCTTAGCCACTAAGAACAGCCCAGCATTGTGTTAGGGGTCTTCAGGCCTATTTCCTAAGATTAGTTCCTGACCAGTCTAGACCTCCGTTAAAAACAAGTAAGTATCTCCAAGGTTTTCTAGCCAGAATAAATCTGTAGTGTGTCTTGTTGTAGGACACTCTGAATTTTACATCTCATGCTGTGGTAATATTTCTCGTGCAGTCGCTGATAGCAGGATGACTAAACAACAATAGTATCTTGACAACAAGTTCCTCCGCCCTCCCTCTACTTCCACATTCTACATCTATCTATAATTATCCTTTACATAGATGATAGCCCCTTATTTTGGGTCCAATAACTGTTCAGAGAGCAATGACAACTTTCCAAACTTGTCCCCAGTGTCCAGAGAATCCTTTCTGCAATTTTGACTCAGGTCCTTTTCAGAGATAGTCATTGACTCTGACTCTGGCCCTAGATTTCTGTTCAAGCCACTTCCTACTTAGTCTTCCAGCTGCAGGGCCTTACACAGACTCTGCTGTTTCACTACAAGCTCTGCACTGACATCAGTCTAGCTGTAGCACTTGCCTCCCCACCAGAAAAAGGGTTTCTACTGGGTGAGAGTCTTCTGACTATCCACTCTGAAGTCCCATTAAATATGCTCTGATTTGGGTTCTAACAGAATAAAGGTAGAAATTAACTCCTGAGCCAAGATTTCAGTTCCTATCATTTAAACCAAGAGGTTACAAGTTTAGGGCAGAAGGAACACCACCTCATGATGCTCCCATTGACCACAATTTCACCAATAGGAGCAGTGAGGAACATCTCCAGGCAGTGTGTTCATGGTCTGCTGTTCCCCTGGGGCTTTCTCTCCCCACCATCAGGAAGATGGTGCTGGTACATAAATTCTATGTCTCTTGTCTCCACTGGCTGGATGAAAGAATGCAACCTTCTGTCTATCCTGGAGCATTTTATATCAGTGGGATCTGGGGTTGAAGGGAATGATTCTTGCTTGTTTAGCAAATTAATCACATCATGTGGAATTTCAAAGTAAAAAAAATGCAGTGAATTAAAAGCATGGGCACATGCAATAGCAATAATAAGATAAGGTAATAATAACAACATAAAATGGTCAGGGATATTTTATCAAATACTTTTTCATCAGAAAAATTTTTGTTTGTTTTTTTTTCTTCAAAAGCCAAATTGTTTAGTTTTTTTAGTGACCTGAAAATCAAAAAGGAATCAAAAAGGAAATATGGACAAATTGCCAAGGAGGAGTACAAGAGAATAGCTTTAGGATGTAAACATGAAATCAGAAAGATGAAGGGAAACATGAAAGAGAAAGATGAAGGGAAGTGCAGTAGGGAAGAGAGCTACTAATTGATAACATAAAGCAGGCTGAGGTATTTAATGCCTATTTTACCTCAGTCCTCTCTAAAATGATTAATGGTGACCAGATTCTCAGAACGATTAATATTAAAAAGGCGGGAGGAACACATGCTAAAATAGAGAGAGAACAATTAAAATTAGATGTATTGAAGTCGGTGGTACTTGATGAAATTAATCTTAGGGTACTTAAGGAACTAGTGAACACATTTATGGAACAGTCAACAAAATTATCTCTGGGAGCTAGGGAGGAATGATGAGGTCTCAGAACCCTGGAGAAGGGCAAACATAGTATCTCTCCTTGAAAAGGAGAACAAAGAAAGGGAGTAGGAAATTACAGACTAATCAGCTTTACTTTGATACCTGGAAAGATACTGGAACTGATTACTAAAAATCAGTCAGTAAGCACCTGAATATGATAAAGTGAAACAGAATAGCCTGTTTGGATTTGTCAAGAACAAATCATGTCAGACTAACTTTATTTTCTTCTTTGACAGACATACTAGCCTAGTAGATATGGGGGAAGCAGTAGGTGTGATGCATCTTGACTTTAGGAAGGCTTTTGAAACCATCTTAATGACATTCTCATAACAAAACTAGGGGGAAATGGTTAAGATGAAATCACTATAAGGTGGGTGCAAAACTGGTTAATTGTTCAGTGTCAAAATGGGAGGACATATCTAGTGGGGTCCCAAAGGAGTTAGCCCCATTTCAATTATTATTCAATACAGGAGACCCTTGCCATTCACAGAATCGCTATTTGTGATTTTTGCATATTCACAAGTCTCTCCTATCCCTCTCATTGCACCCCATTCCCTGGCTTGAGGGTGGGAGGTGATGTGGCCTCGTGGGAAAACTGCTGCCAAATGCCTGCTCTCAGAACTTGCTGTCAGAACTCCTCTCCCGACTGCACTCACTATGCTGTCCAGGAGTTGTGCGGAGCTCACCACTGGGACCAGGAGATGCTGTGAAATTCACCACAGCTGCCAAGAACCATGGGGAGTTCAACACTGCTCCCAGTTCCTGAGGTGAGTTCCCCACAGCTCCTAGCTGCCTTGATGAATTGGGAAGCCAGGGGGACCTCTTGACATGGGTTGGCTGCTGCCTCCCTCAGTATTCACAGATTTCACCATTTGTGGTAGTGCAAGGAATGCTTGTTTACTGAATATATTTTTGTCCAAATTGGTTTGGGATTTTTTTTTAATTGCAAATAGTCTCACAGGATGGGAAGACAATTTCCTAGCCAGCTCCTCTAATAAGTTAAAGTAACCAAACAAATATCTGAAACTGTGGCTATATCCCAAAAAACCATACAAGCAGAGCATATTCAGTTGTTAAATGTGGGAGAAATAAGTAGCAAAATGATTGAACATATTTATTTCCCTTCTTTTGCTGCATACAAAGGATTATACCAAACATGGCCGGACAAAATAAATTTGAAATGCAGTACATTTGCTTGGGCTTTAGACAGATTTTTTTTTAAATTTGTTTAACAGTTATCTTTTGGTCAGCCTCACAAGCAAAATGTGGGGTCCTGGTATTTCATGATAGCTACGATCCCCCTCCTTTACACCAGCCCCTGTTGTTTTGATGCTTCTAGAGTTTCTCTGCAATGGAGTCTGCCTTCCAGACCACTCATAATTTGAAATAGGAATGTGACCTGCACAACTGGCTCTCAAAAGTGTCATGAATCTGCTGAAATATCTACAACACAGGCTACCCATAAGTAGTCAGTATTGGAGGTGGTGACAGAAGGAGGAGAGATGTGTGTCTACACTACAATAAAAAACCTGCAACTGGCCCAGGCCCACTGTCTCAGGCTTACAGAGCTTGGGTTAAGGGAAGGTTTAACTGTAGTGTAGATGTTTAGGCTTGGGCTGTGGCCTGGGCTCTGAAATCCTGAAAGGTGGTCCTGCATGACAATGAAACAGTGCCTTAGCTCAAGCCCCACAAGCTCAAGTCAATTGGCATGGGCCAGCCCTGGGTTCTTAATTGGAGTGTAGGATTACCACATGAGCCCAGGCGAGGTCAGTACTTATGACTACTTCTGCCATTCTTCTCACCCTCTTTCTGTAATCGCTATGGCCTGGTCAACACTAGGACCCTAGTCTGAAACTAGCCCCCCAAGATTGGTTTTCTAAGTGATGCATCCATGCTACCGAGGTGGTTGTTCTGGAATAAGGAGCCACAGAATTCATACGCTGATGACTTGCTTTTCACAAGGAGTAACGCTATTCCTGAACTTGTAAATATGAAATAATGTTAATGTAGATGCTCCACTGTCACTAATTTGAACTAATTGGCCTCCAAGAAGCCTCCCACAGCTCCCCAGAGTGCTTCTTGGAGCCCTGACTCTCTGAGGCAGGCTCCTTTAATGTGGATGTGCTACCTCATACTAAATTTGATTCTCCCTCTGTAGTGGGGACAGAACTTTGAATTTGTAAAATTGGGTGCCCAGAAGTCAAAGTTTGTACATTGAAAATAATCACCTAGTGTAGCCATGGCCTATGAGAATCTCTGTGCTTCTCTGCTTCTGGAATGGAATATAAATGTGGAATTTGATGGAGTCAGATATCTAAAAATTGACAAGTAAAAGATAAGCCAGTGGGTTCTTTTGCTCCTGCCAAAAGGCATCTTGTATGTATCATTGTTTACTTACCCACATTTTCCCTAATATATTGGGATAATTTCTATAGGGGCAATGGGAAACAGTTTGTATAACTTGAATTCACAAACTAGTGATGAAAGTTGTTTTTTGGTATTCAGATAAATGACAACTTACAAATTGTTTGGTTTTGTTTCTCAATGTGTATAATAGAAATTATCCTTGAATATTGCCCAGGGCTTTTATGTTCCTGGCATAGGGGTTCTCCAGACATTGCTATAACACAAGGGGAAGGCTATTAATATTTCATTTGCTATCAAATGATCATTTGCTAATTTCTAAAGATTATACTATCATCTGCCTTAATTTCTATATTGATTACATGAAAGGTATTTAATAAAATATATAAAGATATAGGTTACCTGAACAATTGCATTCATATTCCCTAAAATGCCAATGATTCCCAGTTGCTAGTTTGTAATAATTGCAAACATTAATCTACATCACCACTCTAATAAGATTTATTTTAGCTGTCTCAGAGAAGATGGAGGCAATGCAACAGTAAACTCAAATTCATTTCCAACTGTGATGTGTCAGAGGGTTCCTCTTTTTTTTTTTTTTTTTTAGTTCTTCGGAATGTATTAGCCCTTACCGACTAGTATTATCAGATATACTGTATCTGAGATGCTCTGAATTAGAAATATGTAATACTTCAGAGAACTGGGAAAATGCCTAATTTCTCCCCTTCTCCCTCCCTCCCCCCTGCCAAAATAAAATTGCTTTGTTTATTACATGCAGATTAGGCTGAGCTATCCTAACTGGCACAATCTGCTTACAAATACAGACTTCAAAAGAAAACATTTGGAACAAAAAATAAGATTGGATTAAATACGTTACTTTTACTAAAAGGTATCTAAACAGGTTATAAAGTAGCTAGTCCCAGTAGTATTTTCAGATGCTTATTGGAAGCAGGTAAACTAGTATAATCAATTTATTTCTGTTGGGATATTGGTGTAACACAATGCAGAAACCTTCTCAATCCATGCTGACTTTGAGCATTCAACATCTGATCTCCTACTGATTTGTCATACACCATCTATCTATCTCCTTGCTGATTCTAATACAACAACCCTCCACCATTCCTGTAATGAGAACTTTCTCAAGTTTATTTCCATCTGGACAAAGGATGTGACCAAAATATAGTTTGCAACTATTGATTTTCAATATAAATTCTAACAAACATTCATTGTGGTTTGTTTTTTTTCATCCAGAAGATATTCAAGGATCTTCACCAGCATCACAATTCAAAGCCCCAAATTTCTTCTTCTAAACAGAATTAACTTTTTCACAGTTTACACCCATAAGTTGGGAGGGATAGCTCAGTGGTCTGAGCATTGGCCTGCTTAAGCCCCAGCTTGTGAGTTCAGCCCTTGAGGGAGCCATTTAGGGATCAGGGCAAATCTGTCAGGGATAGTACTTGGTTCTGCTGTGAGGGCAGGGGACTGGACTTGATTACCTCTCAAGATCCCTTCCAGTTCTGTGAGAGAGTTTATATCCAAGTCACTATAAATAAAATTAAACTTTTCACTAATTGAACATTTGCACTTGTTGAAGGTTGTGTTTCCCCCCCCCCAAAACCTTCATAAAAGAAGTCATTGGCTATGTGAGCCATTTCTAGTCCTCTGATTATTTTTTTTTATGTAACAACCTTCTTGTCTAGATGTGTATGAACCCAGATTACTTGTAAAAGTGGTAGATGAATTCAGTTAACTATGAATTGTCAGGTCTCCTTGTATTTTGTTTTTGTCAGCATGCATTCATTTCATTTTTATCACATTTTATCCACATTCCTCACTTTTTTAACAGATTCTAAAAAATGTTTTGCAATGCATAAGTCATCACACATTGTTGCATCAGTGTGGAAATTCTAGCTCTTTCTGCTTTGTCAAAATGTTCAGGATTTGTATGCAGCATTTATTATGAAATCCATTGAAAAAAATTAGGCACAGAATGCACCATTTCTCATCCTGCCCAATGCATAACCTCTCACTGTTGTTTGCTGCTGTTTGCACTGTTGCGTGTTGTTAGTAGATATTTAAGAGAGTTCAAAGGAGTGTTTTGTAATCCCCAGGTGTGCAAGTATCCTCCAAAGACATCATGTCAGATTATTTCAAATGCTTTTGAGTAGTCAATGAAATGCGTGATCAGTGGCTGATTATATTGTCTACCTTTTTCAATGATGTGAGAGGTGCTAGCAATTTAATCATGTGTGCTTTGTCCTCTCTAAAGCCAGTTTGTTGTGCTGTTATCATTCACTTAATGCAGTCCTGAATTATGTAAAGCAGAATTTTGCTCATGTGAAGTATCAGAGAAATGGAGTGATGGTTGTTAATCTCTGTGTCCTTTCTTTGGTAAGGACAGAAATATTCCCTTTCTCTAGTCAGCCAGCTAATTTCTAGTTATTCATACATCATTACAAATTTCCCATGTGCGATCAATTCTGTGGTCACTAATTACTTCTAATGATTCTCTGGTATGTTACGTACCTCTGGTGCTTTCTTGGCTTCATTTTTCATAATAGTGCATACCTCTTGCTCTTGTAGGCAAGGGTGAGAGTAAATTACATTTATTTTGGGTATTGTCATATTGCAACCCCCACCTGAGGGGGGGAAGAGAAGGGGCCTCAGGGCTGGGCGTGGGGCCTAGAGAAGTAAGGGCAGGACAAGGTGGTAGAGCCCATGCTACTCAGATGCCTGATGCCCCCCAGGACTGGACAAGGTGGTAGGGACCATGCTGCCTGATCGCTGGATTTCCCGGGGCAGGCCAGCATCATGGAGACCATGCTGCCCAGCCATCAGATCCCCCAGGTCTGGCTGGGGAGGTGAGGACTGAGCTGCCCAAATACTTGAGCACTAGGTCTGTGATAAACCAGAGGTACGAAGATTGTCTAGGGGTGGTTTTTTGTGGCAAGGGACTGGGGCTGCGAAGGAGGGAAGCCCGAGACTTAAATGCACTTAACCAATTACAAACTTTATTAACTACAATTTAATTACATTAAGTCACTCTCTGATTCATCTTAGACAGTGCAGCATGCAAAAAAAGAATATAACAAATAAAACCAATACAGCAATAATAAAAAATTCCTCCCGTAGCCAATCCTTCTATGGTTATCCACAGCTGGTGGAGTTAGTCATTAATCTACATCTACTTAACAACCTCTAAATATGAAATGGTTAACACAATATAGTAAGCAAAACTCACAAGCCCAGTAACAATTACGATGCACAGACACAAAACAACACGTAGCATGCTCTGGATTCGTGCACCCTTTCGTGATTCGGTGGGTGGGAGGCGGCCTTGGGTGATCAACCCTTCAGCCAGGCTGGATGATATTTTTTGATACAGAACCTCTCCGAGTTTAGGGCTCAGGGTGCTTTATACTATAATTTTGACATCCGGTACCATATTAGGGTTATTTGACATCCGATACCATATTAGGGTTCCTTCCTTATGACATGACGTCTGCCTCAGGGCATTGTGGTCAGTGCCTGATGCAGACATGACTGGCACATGTGAAAGCTAGCTATGTTTTTTGTTTTCCTGCTCCAGGTGCTTGTTAACTGATATATATGACTGCTCATTTCTCTTATTCCTGTCTTATCCTGTATTTTTTAGTGCTTGTTAACTTAGTGCTCGTTAACTTAGTGTATGGGACAGCTTGTGTCCCTACTCTTATCTTTTCGGCCCAGGTGCTTGTCAACTAGACTGTGCTGAGGCTTGAAGGCCCCTGGCCTGGGTGCTTGCCAAGTTAAGTTCCATTTACTGAGAACAGTGCTGAGCACCCAAGGGACTTCAAGCTCTGTCTCTGGATCCACCTCAGAGGCCTGTGTTTTTCTTGTGAGGGACATTAGTGTGTCAGTATGGGCAACACACGCAAGGCCATGGTCAAAAGGACCTTCTATATGACAGACTGGAGCCTTGGTGCACTGTGGCCTCACTGTCCAGGAATTGTGAGTGCTGGCTTAGGCCTACCGGTATAGAGTGGCTAGTAGCATCCATAACCTCACCCACAACTGTCCGCTCTCTTACTGATGTGACTTTGTTTGTTTGAATGATGATATTGACTGTACTCTCCTTTCTATCATTTTGTATTGTTAGTGTATTTAATGAGTGTCACGTTACTGGATCTTGAGGGGAGCAGACAGATCACTTATGCCCCCATAGGTGGGGGCATTGGCCCCAAAAATGGTATAGAAGGGGGCCATGTGAGGTATTGAATAGAAGCTTACTGTCTGATAATCCTATGTACGCTGTTCATGTGTTTGTATAATGTCTGTGTGTGCAATTATTAGCCTGTACTTGTATGGATACTGAAGATTTCCCTGCATGTGGTTGAGCCTTGGGCAGGGCCGGGCCTGTGGACATGCTAATTAGCGAGGCCCTGTGGGACAATGGCTCTCAATGGCTCTCATACTTATACGTACAGTATGATGGGGGCTAATTTGGCTACGACAAATCAGGAAAGAGATCTTAGAGTTATCGTGGACAGTTCTCTGAAAACTTCCACACAGTGTGCAGCGGCGGTCAAAAAGGCAAATAGGATGCTAGGAATTATTAGGAAAGGGATAGAAAATAAGACCCAGAACATCTTACTGCCCCTGTATAAAACTATGGTACGCCCACATCTTGAATACTGTATACAGATGTGGTCTCCTCACCTCAAAAAAGATATTTTGGCCTTGGAAAGGGTTCAAAAAAGGTCAACTAAAATGATTAGGGGTTTGGAACGGGTCCCATATGAGGAGAGGCTAAAGAGACTGGGACTTTTCAGTTTAGAAAAGAGGAGACTGAGGGGGGATATGACAGAGGTGTATAAAATCATGAGTGGTGTGGAGAGGGCTGATAAAGAAAAGTTATTTATTAGTTACCATAATAGAAGAACTAGAGGACACCAAATGAAATTAATGGGTAGCAGGTTTAAAACTAATAAAAGAAAGTTCTTCTTCACACAGCGTGTTGTCAACCTGTGGAACTCCTTGCCCGAGGAGGCGGTGAAGGCTAGGACTATAATAGAGTTTAAAGAGAAGCTGGATAAATTCATGGAGGTTAGGTCCATAAAAGGCTATTAGCCAGGGGATAAAATGGTGTCCTTGGCCTCTGTTTGTCAGAGGCTGGAGAGGGATGGCAGGAGACAAATCGCTTGATCATTGTCTTCGGTCAACCCTCTCTGGGGTACCTGGTGCTGGCCACTGTTGGTAGACAGGATACTGGGCTAGATGGACCTTTGGTCTGACCCAGTACGGCTGTTCTTGTGTTCTTATGTTCTTATGTTCTAATGGGCCAAGGACACACCTAAAGAATGGGGGCTGTCCCCTGAGAGCTGCCAGCAGAGAACACAGAGATTGGCCTCTGGCCAGGTGACCTGCTATAGCCAAGAAGGGTCCAGGAAGGAGGGATAAATAGGCCATGTGGTCGATGCCATCTGGTTCTCAGCTCAGCACTTCATCCCAGAGGCAGCAGTGCAGGGATCAAAGAGCCGGAAAGACCTGTGAACCCATCCTGATTCTAGGATGTGCAACAAGGACTTTTAAACCAGCAGCTGTAACATCTCTGCTAGCGCTGGCATTGAGAACTGGGAGATTCGATGCAAGTAATGTACTATTCCTTTAACAACCTTACTCTCATGCTTTTCTTTCTTGTGGTAATAAACCTTTAGATATAGATTCTAAAGGACTGGACCAGCATGATTTGTGGGTAAGATCCAGAGGGTAAATTGCCCAGGGATCTGTGGCTGGTTTCTTGGAACTGGACAGGACTGGTCGGAGGGGTTTTGCTCGTGAGGCTTCAGGCAGGCTGCTGAAGCGCTCTGTGAGACTGGTTTGTGGCCTGTTTGGAGAGGTCACCAGTCTGGGGGCTGTAAGGAGCCCCAGATTTGAGCAGTTCGCCCTGAGCGGACACCCTCAGCTGTGCCCAGACACGGCCCGGTCCGTCACAATGAGGCACACAGTAATCTCTCCACCAGCATTTGATATCCTCACCCTCCATGAGAATTCTGCCAAAATGCTCTTTTATTATGTTTGATTACATGGAAATTTTTAGGTAAGAAATCTGACCACTATTGACCTACCTTTTGTATTATTATGGTATTTGTAATTCTGCACATTTTGCCCTTTTGTATTCCCTTTTATTTAGTCTAATATGCATCTAATCTGAGTGTAAACAGTGTCTGAATGCATGATTCCATCATAGCCAGCTCAAATGGGAAAGAAATCGTGTGTGTCTATGTAAATACAGTTTGCCCCTGCTTCGTTTAGATGTTAGATATTTGTCTGTTACAATGGTGCTTTGCTCATTGCAATCAACTTGGCTCTTGTGGGGTCACAAATTGTGTTCTCACAATTCTGCTTTTAGTGTTATGATCACCGGTGCTTGCATTTACTGTGGGAATGCAGAAAAGTCAGACTGTTTGACTCAGTTCAAAAAGAGAGACCCTGCCAATGTAAATACACTGGGATGGACAGAGGCTCAGTTTCTAGAGCTCTGTGAGATTAGGCTGGGAAGGAAAGTGTCACGGCTCTGTTCCCCAACCTGGCACTTCGAGTGTAGATATGGGGGGCAGGGGAAGATAGCTGTATAACCTCTGTAAGAACCTGTCTCTAACTCCCAGAGACAAACTTGTCCAGTCTGTTTCCCTGAGACCCAAAAGAAAGAAGATGGATCACTGCCACCACCAAAGTGTAATTAAAAATATATAAAATAAACCCTTTTCCAGGGAAGAGATCACTTGGGAAACCCCTCCCTGAGGCAAAGCTCACCCCCCACCCCAAACTCCATTTTGCTTGGAGTTGGGAAAACAAACAGAGGGAATCCACAGAGAAAAATGGAGCTCTGCTCCTCCCAGGTAATTTAGGCATGTAGGTTTAAGGACACAAAAATTAATCAATACCAGTTAATCAAAACAAAAAGGAAAACACTTTTATTATCAAAACAAGACTACTGTTGCAAGAACAGTAAATGACTGGGTGTTAAAAGCATTGGAGTGATATAGACTCAGGGGAAATCCCTGGGTTGTAATCTTAGTTACAAAAGAGAAAAACAATAAACTAGGTCAGACATGCTTTCCAAAACCTCAAACAAGGAAAACAAGAACTTGATGAACTATCTAAACTTTTCCCTACTTACACATTTCAAGGAACCCATTCCTGGGAAAGCTTGTCTCCCTTATTACCTGGGGAAAACCTCTCTGATCCCAAAACCAAGAGGGGGGGGGGGGGACCCTCTCTGTTTGAAATTCCTATCTTCATTTCATTGGCTGAATGCCCAAAGCCCCCTCCCTCAGGTGTATCTCCAGAGTTGCTTAACCCTTTCCTCACTTTCCAGGTAAGTCAGCCTGTCCTTAGCAGCTCCTATTCATGACAGTAGAACTTTGAGTAAGCAGGCTATGTGCCCACCGGGTGTAAAGTGTAAGACTGGTTCATCCTGTTTCTCCCCACTGTTTCAATGATAGAGCTAAAGAAAAGCTCCAAAAGGAGTCTCTTTAGTATTTAAATTGACTCCATTAGATGCTAGAATCTTGTGGCTGGACTGTACTTTGGGACAAGGGCTGAAATCACTAGGTTTGGCCCAGAGCCAAATCCTCCACAAGCCAGCAGAAGATGTGATGAATAGCAGTAGCATGATGAGTAGCCAGCAGTGCGGCAGTGGAAAGGTATAAGGAGCAGCCAGCAGAGCGGTGGCAGCAAGTAGTGATGAATGGCTAGCAGAGAAGTGAGAGAGAGCAGTGAGCAGGTGGATGGCGAGTGACCAGAGGAGTGAGTAAGATACCTCCTATGCAACCCAGGATGGGAGGTAAACTCTCCAGGTGCCCCTCTGGGGCTATCCTGACCAAGGGCACATACTGTGAGTGGGGTGCAGAGAAGGGTTGGGCATGCAAAGGGAGCATTTACATTGCTGGACTTAAGAACCTGAGAGGAAAAGGACACTGCCCAACATACTTGAGCCGGGACATTTATTCATGGTTTTGGTTATGAACTCTGTGGTGTTTTCCCACATTAATGCCATGCCACTTTAATAAAGGTTTCTTTTTTATACTCAGACTGTGCTTGCAAGTTGGAAAGCATTGCCTCTCAGAGGTGCCCGGGGTGGGTATAGCGTGAATTTTCCAGGTTACTGGGTAGGAGGGAGGGCTTTAACCAGTTCTGTGTTGGATGGATGGAGTGGAACCCCTAGATATTGAACCCAGTCCTGGCTGTTGCTGGTTTTACTTGGCAGAACGGTTACATGAGTAAGTGAGTTTTTTTGTTCATGACAGCTCATGGTACTAAATATATATTAGTCTCAGAGGTTACATCTAGACTACAGGCTTTTATTGACAGAGGCTTTGTCAACAGATACTGTTGACAAAGAGCATCTAGACTACATCCAGTTCTGTCGACAAAGCAAGCCACTTTGACTTGAGAGTGTAGATGCAAAGGACAGTGTAGATGCAATAACGCCTTCTGTCAACAGAACTCTGTTGGCCAAAAGCGTTATTCCTCGTAGAATGAGGTTTACCGACAACGACAAAACTGCTGAGTTCTGTCAACATTATGTCAGTAGGTATAGTTTTGTCGACAAAAGTCCACTTTTGTCGACAAAACCCTGTAGTCTAGACACACCCTAAAGTGCTACAGAACTAGTTGTTGTTGTTGTTTGATTAGACTAACACAGTTACCTTTCTGAGACTAATATGTCTTTAGATCAGTATACTCAATTCCTTGTATTCTTTCCTGTGTTCTTTGATCTGCAGAACCTTTTTTTTCCGCTTTGTGTCTCTTTTGCCAATTCAAACACCACCTCAGTCACCATGATACAGTCTGATGCTCCCTTTTTAGAATGTGTGCTTTGATTTGGGCATATTTTTCACTTTTATGCCAAAGTTCATTTGGGCGGTTCTCCCCTTTCACCTCTGACACCTTGTAGTCATGGTTAATTCTGGGGATGTCTGGGCATAGAGTACCTGCCGAATATCTTATTTTTAAAGGTTTAATTTTGTTGATGATGTAGTCTTTGTCTACTCAATGTTCAGTCTCCAGCATTGTTGTAAGTCCAGACCATTGTTCCTATTATTTCTTTCTCAGATCTTTAGTGATTCCCACTTAAGTATTCATGTTCCCAACTACAAGTATGATACTTTTGCTTGGTACTCTAATGAATCTTTTTGCAAGCGGTTCATAGAACTCATCAATCACAATGTCATCATCTGCTATCACAAAAGCATGGACCTTGTATGATTGTCATTTTGACTGACTTCTCTGAAAGGCAAATTATAACAATTTTATTGCTGATTGGGTTACATCCAAGTGCACACTTTCATATCTCCTTCGACAGGATAAGCGTAACTCCATTTCCTCTGATCCAGAGTAGTACATTGCATAGACATCAATCATCAGAAATGACCCTACCATTCATCACAGCCTTGAGATTCTACATATATCTATTTTGCATCCTTCCAGTTCTTTGGTCAAAATGACACTTCTCTTCATACCGAATCATTCCCATTTCTACTCTAATTTCTTTATGAAGGATCAGGCTTCTCTTTTACTGTTGTGCAAACATCAGACACCATTTTCCTATAAGAACTGGTCAGAGACATCCTGTCCATAGGATGGTTCAGGGCAGCCCCCTGTGCTTTGGGGGGGTCATGATGGCCACTTCAACCATTCTATGGATGGCACTTGCAGTGCCCTGGGTGACCTGGAAGATTACCTAGGGGCCTGGTATGGAGTGGGGGGAGGCAGCAGTAATCCCCTAACACTACCATTCACCATGTTGGTGGGAGCTGGAAATTCTTGACAGACTCCTCTTCACCAGCCTGCTGCCCTTTCCCATCCCACTGTGCTCCCCTTCATTGCAGAGGTGGGATGCAGAGAACCCTGGGGCTAGCGTCAAGGTGCTCTTTTTCCCCTCTCCACAGTGAAGCCAAGCACAGAAGGCTGGGAGATAGGTGGCCGGGCTTAGTGGAACATTCTGCCAGGTAGCTCTGGTTACCATCACTATGGCTAGTGAGAGAGAGAGAGAGAGGGGGCCCAACTCCTGCTGGCACCCCTTGTCAAGCCCACTGGTAATACCTCAACTCACATCCCTTGCGGGGGAGGGGGATTTGGGCAAGAGGACGGAGCAGGGGTGGGAAAGGGGCACAAGACAGAGCAGGAACTGTGCTTCAGGGAAGGGGTGGAGCAGAGACAGGGTGGGGTATGTCCTGCAGCAGAAGGTAGTAGCACTAGGCTGTGTGCCCTCCTAGAGATGACCCTGGCTCTGGTACTGCATCATTATAACTGCAATCTCTACTCTGGAAGGACAGACATTAGTGGAATAATAGCACCCAGACACCTCTCCCAGGATTTGGACTTCATTGCAAGTGTGTGCATGTGCACATTCATACAGATATTGTTGTCCAAGTTGTCTTGCAGTGTCTTAAGAAAGTATGTACCACCCTCAGGGCAGACGGTTAAGAAGCAGGGCACAAACCTCACACTGGTTATGAATACAGCATCTGGATTTTGCCAACCAAGTATTAACTGTGACTCAAGCACTAACATGGAGAAACAGACGGTTCTCTTATCTGTATTAGAGGTGATAATTGGGGAAGCTTACCTATTACAAAGATAGATTCCCCAATTATCACCTCTAATATCATGATCTCATAGACCCTGACCTCTCCCGTTCATCCCCACTCTGTTCTAAAATCTAATTTTTCTATTTTATATGTTCACTTTTTTTGATTGTTTCCCTTTGGTATATATGGTTGTGCCAATTTTCTTCCACAATTTGATCTGAGGAAGTGGGTCTGGCCCACGAAAGTTTATCACCTAATAAACTATCTTGTTAGTCTTTAAAGTGCTGCACAGTCCTGTCTTTTGTTTCTTCCGAAAAAGGTTTTTTGGAAGAGGCCTTATTCCTCATGGAATGAAGTTTACCAACATTGGAAAAAGCTGTCTGTTTTGATTTTTTTCTTTTGAAATAACACAATTACTGTGTGGACACTAATATTGTTTTTCCGGAATAATGGCCATTATTCCAGAAAAATGGTGCAGGGTACATACACCCTTAGGTCCCAAAAGTTGATAGAAACTACTCTACTATGCAACTTGTATATGACTTTTAGGACTAGGCTAAGCAGCTGGAATTTCTTGCTTATTCTTCTCTAAATCTTGCTTTCCCCAAATCCAAGCAGCATAGAAATATAGCTCATTCCTGTTAGGGATTTTTATTTCCTTTCCTCTTTGGTTTGGTCTGATAGGATGAGTTCATCTGCATGTCTTGTCATTTTGGGGAAAAGGGAAGAGAAGCACAATTAACTAACATCTTTATGGCTGACCTTGAACAACATTTCCTCAGCTCTCACCCCCTAACATCCTTACTCTACTTACACTACATCGATGACATTTTCATCATATGGACCAACGGGAAAGAGACCATTGAAGAATTTCACAAGGATTTCAACAACTTCCACCCCACCATCCACTTCAGCCTGGATCAGTCCACATGAGAAATCTACTTCCTTGACACTACAGTACTATTTGATGGACAAGTTTCCACCACCCTATATTGGAAACCTACCAACCGCTACACTTAACTTCATGCTTTCTAGCTTCCATACCAGACACATTTCTCAATCTATTGTATACAGCCAAGCCCTAAGATACAACCGGATTTGCTCCAATCACACAGACAGACACAAACACCTACAGGATCTATATAGAGCATTCTTAAAATTGAATACCCACCTGGGAAAGTGAAAAAACAGATCAAAAGAGCCAACAAGGTACCCAAAAATGAACTATTTCAAGACAGGCCCCAAAGAGAAAACAACAGAATTCCACTTGTCAACACCTTAAGTCCACAACTTAAACCCCTCAAACTCATTATCAACAATCTTCAACCTATCCTGGAAAATGACCCCTCACTCGCACAGGCCTTGGGGGAAAGGCCAATTCTCGCTCACAGACAACCCCCCCCCCAACCTCAAACTAATTACTTGCAGTAACCATGCAACTCACCTCAATCATAATCATCCAAGAACCCACCCCTGCAACTCTGCCCACACATCTACACAAACGATTTCATCACTGGACCAACCACATCAGCCACCAAATCAGAGGCTCATTTAACTGCACATCCATTAATATGATCTATGACAGTGTTTCTCAACTTTTTTTATAAAGTACCCCCTTTTCAAAAAATAAAATAAGTACCCTCAGTACTTACAGTTTTCAGACACACACCATTTTTTTCTACCATTGCAACACATTTGTTTACACAACTTAATTGTAGCCAGGTGAGTGGTGACATTTTTGGGTGTAAAAAGTACAAAAATAATAAAGTGCCGTAAAACTTAAATTCAGTTTCCTCCAAACTGGGGGGGGGGAGTACTTCAACACTTCTCAAGTACCCCTAAGAGTACTTGTACCACTGGTTGAGAAACACTGATCTATGCCAGCAATGCCCCACTACAATGTATATGGGCCAAACTCAACAGTCCCTACAGGAAAGAATGAATGGACACGAATCCTATATCTGAAAAGGCAACACACAAAAACCTGTTGGAGAACACTTTAATCTTTCTGGTCACTCATTAATGGATCTCCAAGTTGCCATTTGTTTCAGACCAATTCCACAAGCCAAATACACAGAGAGGGTTGGAATTTAACTTCATTTAATTCTTATCCAAATGGTATGAATCGGGATATGGGATGGCTCGCACATTATCAGCCAATCAAACAATGAAGGTGCTAATGGTTCTCAATGTCTGTGTACAATCTGGTGTTGGTCATCTTCCTTTCCAAGTGCAAACTAACGGTCTTACCAGCCTCTTCTAACTATTTAGTCTTTAAGGTGCTACTAGACTGTTTTTTACGTTTTTCCTTTTACGTTTTTCCTTTTACAGACTAACTCGGATATCCCTCTGAAACAATTAACAAAGACTTTGTGCTGTAATGTTTTACAATGGCTCATTTGGTTTCAATGGGCCTTTTTTCCAGGCTCCATGTAACACCTTTGTAGGAAGCCAGCATTTTATATTAGTTAAGGCTTGTTTCCTGGTTGATGTATGTAGTTAAAAAGGATTACAATGCAAATACTTAACACCTGTACCCATGTTACTAAGTGATATTATCAGATGAATACATAGAACCTCCCACACATGATTTATGACCTTTAAACACATTCTCATAAAGTTCGCATCTTTTTTTTTAATCCACAGATGAGTCAGACTTTTACAGCAATGCATTTATCACTGTTCAGTTGAAATCTACAGACTTTGTCATGAGCTACCACCTACCACTACCCTAAAGACCTAACAAACTATGGTCCCAATCCAGCATTTGGTTCATCTAGCATCATCCTTTGTGCCAGTGTAGTCCCATTGCCTTCAGAGTTTGAATCAACAAAGGTGATAAATACTGAAAGACAGGTAACATACAAGCATTTGTGATTGGTCAACAACAGGACACCGTAGCAGCTAACTGTCCTGTCTGGAGCAGAAAATAAATTTTAATCTGTAGGTTGGGCTTCTCTGGTCTGAGACCTGCAGGGAGTTTGCTAGACCTGGGGAGAACAATTGTCTCTTGCTGGCTACCAGACCCTGCTCCTGGGGTCCCTCTGGGCCATCAGCCTGCTTCCAGCTACCAGCACCCACCACTGGGCTCTGCTCTCAGTCCAGCAGGTTTCTGGCTGCTGGTCCCCCCCCACTACAGAGCTGGGTGCAGCTCCCTAGCCACAGCTGCCCAGTGGCCCCTCCCTGGTTGCATCCAGCCTCCCTGCCACTTTCTGGGAGCAATCACTGGGCAATTATACATCAGTAACCCCTAACGTGCAAGCCATTGGTATCTTTCACCATAATAGTTTTCTATCAGCCTTAGAAAGTATTACTTTCAAGAATGATGGTCCACAATTTTATGGCCCAATCTTGGCCCCATTGAGGTCAATGGGAGTTTCACTATTGATTTGAAAGTATACAAAAGCAAGTCCAAATGAGAACAGGGAAGTCAGTTTAGATAAAATAAAAGAAGGGCTAACTCTTGGCTCAAAGCCAGAACTGAATACGCTGTATTGAAAGTTCAAAAAGTTCCACAATCTATATTGTTTTCTATTGCCCTTTGTATTTCTTGCATTTAGACAGGAGCAGAATTTACTCCTGTAGGGTTTCTAACCTGACTCAATCCAGGAAGTATACTGAGAACTTTGTAAGGAAACCTGTTCTTGTGAGACTTCCATTCCAATTCAGAAGGTAAAGATGTTTGAATATGGTCACACTTATGGAAATACTAATGTGTGTTTATTATTAGAAATGTCACAGGAGCATGCTGCAGGAAATGTCTGCTTCATGATGCTGCACTGTGAACACTCAAATCCACAGTTTGCATGCAGACACGTTTGTGGCTTCCCAAGTTAGGGAAACAGGCATCCAGGCCCAGTTCTCCTAGGTTTTGCTCCACTTAGCCTGTGAAAAGAAAAGGCAGCATGACATGTCCCATGTTATTTCTGCCAAAAAAAAAAAAAAGTTTGCCTGGAGGGAAATGGCAAAATCCTACTTGGCACAAAATAATCAAAGCATGATTACTGTGGATGGCTTTGGGGATAATAAATATTACTATAATGAAAAGATAATCTATTGGCCCGTTGATTTATATTGCTGAATGTAGTGGGTGGGATTTTCTCAGGTCATTTCCCTATGTGTCCTCTTTTGGTTGGTTGTTTGATTGCTGTTTCTTGCACCTGGAGCTTGTGAACAGCCTGAAGACTGTAGGAAGGGTGCTGGAGGCCAAGGCCAACTTCCAGAGCCTTATACCACCCCCCCCCCCCCAGGCTTCAGGCTATGGTGTGGGCACATCTGGAGGCTGGGGTTGGCCCCTGGAGCCTGGTCTTGCACAGACAGCCTGCAGGCTGCGGCAGGTGGGGCGGGGGGGGGGGGGAGGGCGATGCTGGAGGCCAGGGTCTGCCCTGGATCCTTGCCCCCCAACCCCAGGCTGCAGGCCATGGGGGAGCAATGGAATCCAGGGGTAGCCCTTGTAACTTGCCTCCCCACCCCTGGGCAGCCTGTAGGCCATGGTGGGTCTGCTGCAGATGGGCTAGCCCTGGAGTTCAACCCCCTACTCCCACCCCTGGGGGAACAGCCTGCAGGCCAGGGGTGTGGCTGGGTCTCTGTCTATTGTTTGAACTCTTTCCCCCTTTTATTAATACAAACTTATTTCTCTTTTTCCCTTTACTTTGAAAAATACAATAATTTAACTAAAGCATGTACATTTTCCTTTTATTTTCTACACAAAGTCAAAACTCCATTAATTATTTCAAAGACTCAAGACATCTGCCAGCATATTGTGTGTGTGTGTGTGTGTGTGTGTGTGTGTGTGTGTCTGTGTGTATTAATATTTGTGCTGGTTTGACTATTCCCCCTCCAATCCCCATTAGTCAATTCAATAAAAATGATGAAAATATTGTCCTAAAAATATGAAAACTTGATTTTGAAATGTCACCATTGTATCTGGTGGGAGTTGTACCATTGGTGCTCTATTCCCCCATTCTCTTTAGGTTCCTTAATCAGATCGGTTCCCAGGATTAACCATTATGCCCTTTTGTGATACTAGGAAACTGTATCCTAGCAGTCACATGGCCCTGGTTCATCTTAAGTGATGAACTCTAGTTTGAGGAGTTAGCTTATAGAAGAGAATAGGGCCATGAGTCCCCTGAATGACAACTCAAAAGAGGCACTTGATCAGTATTTCAAAATTGAATTTTTTAGCCAAATTTCTTTTTAGGGGGGTGGAGGACATTGGAGGGAAGAGCTTGATTTTTTTTTTTTTTAATAGCTAAGTTTTCTGAAGGAAGCAGACTTTTTTTGTTTTTGGGGAAAAAAATCCTACTTTTGTCCACAATCTAATTTTCTGTCTAAAAACAAATGGAAAATCAAATGGAAAATTAGCTGTAATAAATATATAAAAGTGAAATACCCACTCATAAAATATTTACTGGAGTACCACTTTTGAGTATAAAAGGGAGATAAATTGGATTAAATCCATGTAAAGCTGCTTAATTTTAACTTTCCACAGATACATTCTCCACAGCGCACAGAAACCAAGAGCAAAAACGACTTACAGGAAACATAAATTCAGCAGTGATTGCTACGCGGACGCATAACGTATTGCTCCATATATCTATAGCAGTCATAGAACTTGAGAATAATCTTGAAAAACAGGATACTTTACAGTGCATCCCAGAAAACTCCCTTGTGAATCATTTAAATGGACAGTTATAGGAAATAAATGTAAGAACAGTAATGAAAACAAAGAAAAGAATTCAGTTTGATTGTTTCCAAATGATTCTATTGATACCTTAGTTTAGGTAATGTGATTTTTTTACAAGAATTATGACTTAGATAAAGATAAAACCTTCAGCCTGTATATCAGAGATAACATAACAAAGGCAAAGATTCCATTAGCAGAACAAATCTTAACATCAGCTTTTAATGCAACACTATAAAAGTGGTGAAAACTTGTTCCTGATAGAATTATGTATTCCACAGATGGCACACTAAGAGAGGATCTAAGATATTAAATGAAATTCTTGCTACCTAAACACCACTGGGCAAAGCTGTCAACATGAACCATTTTTTACAAAGGCAAAATTCACGGCCTGTTGTCCTACCATCAGACAAGTTCCTTCCATAAATACAGTATTTTCTCTAGGAAGGCCTGCATCTGAGGAAAACACTGATCAATAATAAACCAACTATTCTTATTTGGTTTGCTGAGAAGGTCACATTTACTATAATCTGGTATTTCTGGTTCCTGATCTTTTAAAATAAGCTGTGATAAGCCCTCCCCCAATCAGAGTACTCAGTATCTCCTGTGATACGCAGACCTTGCTTAGTTATTACTGAAGTCCAAGGGAGTTGACGGTATCTCAGCACCACATATGAGATTCTCTGAATCTAGCAGGATCAGACTCTATATCAGTGTTTTGCTTTAACAGGGCTCAATCCTACTCCTACCTTGCATCCATGGGAGAGGTGTTTTTTTTTTTTTTTTTTTTTTTTTTTAAATGATTTCAAGTGGGATTTGACTCGTACAGTGACCTTGATCATTTTCCACTACAGATAGTTCTTGGTTGCTTCCAAACTTTTGCTCATTGTGTTAAATTGCTTGTGCTTGTATCAGACACAGCTTTGCTTTTCAGAAAATTTGATGTTGGTTCAATCACTTAAAAAGCTGAATTTTCTGTACTGTAGTGAGCCTAAAAAGCGATGTTCAAATAACATTAAGAGCTAAGAGTAATATTCAGAGTTGCCTTATATAGGTGTGCATGCTCATTTTCTGTTCCCCCCAGTTGGAGACTGACCCAGAGATTCAGGAATTGTTTAGCTTGCTCAGTCCCAGCTCATGCCAGGTCCAGGAGCTACCCCTGCTGTGGCTCTGCAGTTTAAATAATAGTAAAAGCTGGGTAGGCAGGCAGCCCAGCTCTTACTATATTTAAACTGCAGAGCCACAGGGGGAGGCTAACTCCCAGACCCAGCACAACTTGGAACTGAGTGCCCTCAATACAATTTTTATCCATTTCATGATTAGGGAAATACCTCCTTTTTAGCATCCCTACTCTGAAATATCCTCCACTGATACCTAATGGGCTGCTACTTTTCGATCTCCCTTCCTGCCATTCTATATCATGTGCCTCATACTCAAAAAGGCTAAATTTACCCTCTGTCTTTTAGAATGCATGTTTAAATTGTACTTACAAAGCCTACAACCCCCCCCCCCCCCACACACACACACACACAGCCAGTAATTGAAAATTAAACAATGGGATATTGTAAATTGCACAGATGTTTGCCTGTCATTACATACAACTGAGTTATCCTTAGCTGTCTGATTTCACTGTGCAGAAGCACAGAAATCCAGAATTAAGGCTGATAGCATGCCCTTAACTCATTCTAACAGATGCAGGTACAATATTTCAGGTCATAAAAAGCCCCTGAAATTATGAGGCAGCACTGGGTAAACTGTGAAAGGATTTTTCATTTTATCATTGGATTTCCTTCCTTTTGTATGATTAAGTTAGTCTCTTGGGAATAAGCACTCTACACAATGCATCAAGAATTAAATAAACAACTGCTGCTATCCTCAATGAGAGCTGTGCAGCTCATGCCCTTGTGTTCGAAACTGAAAACATAACCTCAATCAAGATCTAAAATGAAGCACTGATTCCAGGGAACAGCTGCACAGCAAAGTTCTACAATTCTCTGGTAATTGGCATCTAGTTGGGTCAGCACAAATGCACAAGGCAAGGAGGAGTTGATCAACCCCACCTTTTCATTGGACTCTGATGAACAGAGAGAGAACTAGTAGTTACTCCTTCCCAGCATATGTCTAGAAGACAAGAATCCATTTGACATGCTGATCCTAGACACAGGCAGCAGTCAAAAGCACCATAGATTGACAACAACAAAAAAGTTTTCCCTGGAAGTGGCATCGTTTTTACACAACTTTCTAAAACTCAGTGTATAACTTGATCATTATGTCTGTTATATACTGTAAGGGTATGTCTGCATTACATTCCTCCTTCCAGAGAGGAATGCAAATGCAGACAAATGAAATTGCAAGTGAAGCATGGATTTGAATTTCCCATGCTTCATTTACATAATGGTGGCTAATTGCTTTTCCAAAATAGCGTATTTTGAGGAAAAAAATGGGGTTATTTCAAAAAGAAACCCTTCATTCGAAATAACTCTTAAACCTCATTTTTTACAGCAAAGAAAAGCTGACAATATGTTGTTTTTCCAATTTCTAATAACAGTTTTGAACCTGTTGGCCTATATCCTATTAAAAACATTGGATGTAAACCTGCAAAGTAGGGAGCATTCTCAAATATTCTTTGTTGCTCAGTATCTTTTAGATTCATACCCTTCTTCAGATGATATTATAAATGTGTAAGCTGAGGACTGGAGAATCAGTTCAAGAGAAATAAAAAACAGCACGGGCCTTGTCCAAAGTATGAACTGAACTGGAGTTATTTTTGCAATTGGAAAAATGTGTGTATCTGGTTTTGAAAAGCTTTTGAAAATCCTAACTCTGTCTCCAGAGAAGGCGAAGTCCTGCACAGTACTTAGATATGCTTGGCTACTCAGCTAAAATATTCTCAGCAGGTTTCTAGCTAGATGATGGCTGTCCCAACGTTTACAGGAGCACTAAAAGACTAAAACTGGTAAGTCAGTACTTAAAGTTGGTATGAGATTAGGACCCTGATGCTTAAGTGAACTTGTATATTTACACCAGCTGTATTTAAAGTAATACTGACTCATA
The DNA here is from genome assembly GCF_052426305.1 of Pelodiscus sinensis. Classification (NCBI taxonomy): domain Eukaryota; kingdom Metazoa; phylum Chordata; order Testudines; family Trionychidae; genus Pelodiscus; species Pelodiscus sinensis. Next base: position 156,671,466 of record NC_143053.1, read on the forward strand.
AAGGTAATTAAAAGTAAGCCTGCTATAATCCTTTAAAAGTGTGTTAAATAGTGGCAGGACTTTGACAGCCTGCAAAGAACAGTGAAGAACCCTGCACAGTCAGTGTGCACAACCTTGGCCATAAGCAAGCATTAGTCTAGGGAAGGGATGGGCAAAAACTGGCCCAGGAGCCAGACCTGGTCTACCAGGGTTAGCCTATGGTGGTCCCCCATTGTTATATTTACTGGCGCCCCCACAGGTACAGGCAATAGAAGTGCCCATTGGGTGCAGATCACCATTCCGAGCCAATTGGAAATATGAGAAGTGGTATTTTGGTGCTTGTTACTTGCCGCTGCTCCTATTATTTGGGAATGCCAATCTGCAGCCAACGGGAGCTGAGATTGCCAGTGCCTGTGGAGGCACAGGGAAATATAGCAGTGGCAGAGGCTAACCTTGGCAAACTACCACCATTATATTGCCCAGCCTGGTCTAGAGCACATTGGTTAAAACTATTGTAGTTGCTTTTATAATTGCATCAAAATTGTCAATTAAGCTCTTTTTAAGATACAACTTGTGTTCTTCAGTAAACACAATCCGTGCCTGTGTTTTGAATGTAGTAGAAAGATTGTTAAGGTGCAAGCAGGAGTATTAATAACCAAACAACTCTTGTGCTGGTGATAGAAATGTAGCCATGTTAGTCTGGTGTAGCTGAAACAAAAAACAGGACTATGTAGCACTTTAAAGACTAACAAGATGGTTTAATAGGTGATGAGCTTTCGTGGGCCAGACCCACTTCCACTATTTGATCTGAGGAAGTGGGTCTGGTCCACGAAAGCTCATCACCTGTTAAACCATCTTGTTAGTCTTTAAAGTGCTACATAGTCCTGTTTTTTGTTTGTGCTGGTGAGTCTGAGATACAGGGGGCACTAACTGATACATGAACCACTCATCTTGCAGCAACTTTGGTTACGCTGACATAACTCATGGGGTCACACATACACAATTTGACACAGACCATTGTTATTTTAAATTGTTGGGTCACAAGCCTGTTGGCATTGTGCTCATCATACTCAACAGCTGCTTGACTTGCAGAATTCTCTGCTTTGCCTCTTCTGGATTCTGTTAAATGCCAATTCTATTAACTTAAGTTGAGGGTAAAATGTTGCTCCTTACTACACAATTGCTCTCTTCACCAATAGTCTTCATTCTTTATATGGAAAACCCATTATCCTCTGGTCTGAGAACATATGGAGAAATAAAGGTCAGAAGAGTTCTGAAACCAGAATGAAATCAAAACAGTTCTGATACTATTCTAAAACATGAGTTTGAATATAAACAAACATTTAGGCCATAAAGTACCAGGGAAAGTGAAACCTATCAATAAGAATTTCAACCCTTCATAATTAAATTTTTTTTCTCACATAGTATACAATATGATGTGTCTACTTGTCCTGAATTAAATCAATATTACAATAACTGCTTTGCTTTACATAGAGGTAGATTCTAAAGTTACCCTGCTGAAAAGTTATTCAAATTCAAGTTACTTACGTGCTCTGTAACTGACAAGTGAAAATGAAAACATGTATATTTTGTTCTATATTTTGATGTGATGTCAATTCAGTTTTACTAGCAAATTTTCTGGCCTTTTACCAGTGTTATCAGAATTGAAGAAGCATTTTTAATTCATTTAAGGCTATTGTTAGGTGTGAATTAATTACCTTAATAATTAATTGGACATACAGTGGAATAAGTGTCTAAAGTTCATTTCACTTGAATAATTTTCTTATGAAATGTTAGATGATGATAAATATCAAATGTCGTAACTAAAAAGCATATTTCTTTTTCTTTTATGATATATTCAAACTTAGAACTGTCAAATTACTTTCATGAGATGAAAGTTCATTTCAAAATGAGGCAGGTTAAGGACACTGAGTCATCCTGTGGCACCTCAGAGACTAACAAAAATATATAGTACCATGACAATAGTGATAAGATTTTTTGGAGTATTTATTTAGTGATAATTGTATGTTACTTAACAGAAGAGGCTTTAAAGGTACATATAATTTTACTTCATCTCATATTGGGATTTTCAAAAGAGCCAAAGAGAATGAGATGCCCAATTGCTATTGACTTTCAATGAGGGTTTGGAACATAAATCTCTTAGCTCCCAGGGTGATACTGTGGCCAAAAAAGCTAATGTAATTTTGGGATGCCCCCAACAAGGGACTTGCAAGTAAGAGCAAAGATTTGCGAACAGGAACAGCTAACAGGGGGTATGTCTACACTACCCCGCTAGTTCGAACTAGCGGGGTAATGTATGCATACCGCACTTGCTAATGAAGCCCGGGATTTGAATTTCCCGGGCTTCATTAGCATAAGCGGGGAGCCGCCATTTTTAAATCCCCGCTGCTTCGAACCCCGTGTAGCGCGGCTACACGGGGCTCGAACTAGGTAGTTCGGACTAGGGTGCCTATTCCGAACTACCGGTACACCTCGTTTCACGAGGAGTAACGGTAGTTCGGAATAGGACCCTAGTCCGAACTACCTAGTTCGAGCCCCGTGTAGCCGCGCTACACGGGGTTCGAAGCAGCGGGGATTTAAAAATGGCGGCTCCCCGCTTATGCTAATGAAGCCCGGGAAATTCAAATCCCGGGCTTCATTAGCAAGTGCGGTATGCATACATTACCCCGCTAGTTCGAACTAGCGGGGTAGTGTAGACATACCCAGGGAGTTTGGAGAGGGAGTTCTCCAGGTAAAAGAAGAGTAAAAATGGGACCCTTATGGTAAGTGGCTGTCTGGAGTGTGTGTGTGTGTGGGGGGGGGGGGGGGGGGAGTTATTTGCTGTGTGCTGAGCTTGTGTTTGTCTGTTCGGTCGGTTTGTTTGAAGGAGCTTCTGAAAGGTTTGAAATCTAGAAGCCTCTATTAATTGGCTGAGCCTCAGTCAGGGGGAGGGGCTACCAGAGCTATATAAGCCTGTGACTCAGCGACCAGGAAGCTTACGAACAGGAACAGCTAACAGGGAGTTTGGAGAGGGAGGTTAGAGGGCACTAGTGACTTCTGATTTTCTTTAAAACATAACTCTTATAATAATCTATATTCCAGAGGTTTAAAAAGAATCCCAGTTTATACTTAAACTTATCCATTAGAAAAATGGAGACAGAAGCTCAGCAGCAGAGTGGGGACTATCCTGTTTATTGCGTTGAGTAACATGTATGATTACCCGCCCTGTGGGCGGGTGGCAAATTTGTGCACCCTCTGCAAGGAGCTCCTGACCCTCAGAGACCGAGTTCAGGCTTTGGAGGCCAGGATGGCTGAACTGGAGGAGCTAAGGGAGGTTGAGAGATATGTTGATGAGATTTTCTGGGACACTGTATTTCTGTCTTGCCTCCAGTCTGAGAGCCCCAGTGCTCTTAAGGAGTATGAAAGTATCAAGAGAACAGAGCATTCAATTGGAGCAGAGAGAAACCATCCCGTAGTTGGGACCCTCCTCCCAGAGGATGTTGCGGTATCCTCTCGCGCTGAGGATACCTCTGAGGGGGAGGGAATGCCAGTTAGGAAGAGGCAGGTGTTAGTAGTGGGTGATTTGATCATTAGAAACATAGATAGTTGGGTTTGTGATGACCGGCAGAACCGTATGGTCACTTGCCTGCCCGGTGTGAAGGTTGCGGATCTCGAGGCATATAGATAGACTTATGAGTAGTGCTGGGGGGGAGCCAGTGGTCGTGGTACACGTAGGTACCAATGACGTAGGGAAGGGTAGGAGAGATGTCCTGGAGGGCAAATTTAGACTGCTAGGAAAGACTGAAATCCAGGACCTTTATGGTGGCATTCTCAGAAATGCTTCCAGTTCCACATGCAGGCCAGGTAGACAGGCGGAACTTCAGAGTCTCAATGCGTGGATGAGACGATGGTGTAGAGAAGAGGGGTTTAGATTTATTAGGAACTGGGGACACTTTGGGAGAGGGGGAGCCTATACAGGAAGGATGGGCTCCACCTAAACCAGGGTGGAACTAGACTGCTGGCACTAAACATTAAAAAGGCTTTAGAGCAGTTTTTAAACTAAGAGATGGGGGAAAGCTGATTGGTGCAGAGATGCATGTAAATCGGAGGGAGACTTCTCTTAGAGGAGAATCCATTAATAGAGATTCTCTAAGCTGTAGTCAGAAAGAGAGGAGGGGAGAGGGCAAACCATGGGCTAGAGCAGACAAACAACTGCATACAAAGGAATCCAATGCATCAGGGAAGGGCAGACAAATAAGCAGTAGCAAATTTTTAAAGTGCTTGTACACAAATACTAGGAGTCTGACTAATAAGATGGGTGAACTAGAGTACCTCGTATTAAATGAGGAGATTTGACATAATAGGCATCACTGAAACCTGGTGGAATGAGGACAATCTGTGGGACACAATCATACCAGGATATAAAATATATCGAAAGGATAGAGCAGGCCGAGTGGGTGGCGGAGTGGCACTGTATGTGAAAGAGAATGTAGAATCAAATGAAATAAAAATATTAAGTGAATCAACATGTTCAATAGAATCATTGTGGATAGTAATTCCATGCTCCAATAATAAGAAATTAGCAGTAAGGATATATTACTGACCACCTGACCAGGACAGTGATACTGATATTGAAATGCTGAGGGAGATTAGAGAGGCTACCAAAATAAAGAACTCTATAATAATGGGGGATTTTAATTACCCCATATTGACTGGATACATGTCACCTCAGGAAGAGAAGCGGAGATAAAATTTCTCAATGGCTTAAATGACTGCTTCTTGAAGCAGCTGGTGCAGGAACCCACAAGGGGAGAGGCAAAAATGAGGAGGTTAGTTAAACAGAAATTAAAAGGCACAATGACTAGAGCCAAATCCCTGAAAGCTGCATGGAAACTTTTTAAAGACCCCATAATAGAGGCCCAATTTAAATGTATACCCCAAATTTAAAAAACATAGCAAGAGACCTAAAAAAGAGTCACCATGGCTTAACCACCATGTAAAAGAAGCAGTGAGGTGGCATTCATCCAAGATTTCTAAAAGAACTCAAATGGGAAATTGCTGAGCTATTATCTGTGGTTTGTAACCTATCCCTTAAATTGGCTTCCGTACCTAATGACTGGAAGGTAGCCAACGTGACACCAATATTTAAAAAGGGCTCTAGAGGCGATCCTGGCAATTACAGACCAGTACGTCTAACTTCAGTACTGGGCAAATTAGTTGAAACAATAGTAAAGAGTAAAATTGTGAAGCATGTAGAAGAACATAATTTGTTGGACAAAAGTCAACACTGTTTCTGTAAAAGGAAATCCTCTTACTAATCTATTAGAGTTCTTTGAAGGGGTTAACAAACATGCGGACAAGGGCGATCCAGTAGATATAGTATACTTAGATTTTCAGAAAGCCTTTGACAAGGTCCCTCACCAAAGGCTCTTGTGTAAATTACATGGCCATGGGATAAGAGGGAAGGTCCTTTCTTGGATTGAGAACTGGTTAAAAGACAGGAAACAAAGGGTAGGAATAAATGGTAAATTTTCAGAATGGAGAGGTGCAACTAGTGGGGTCCCCCAAGGATCAGTCCTGGGACCAATCTTTTTCAACTTATTCATAAATGATCTGGAGAAAGGGGTAAGCAGTGAGGGTATGTCTACACTACCCTCCTAGTTCGAACTACCTAGTTCGTGCCGCGTATAGCCGCGCGGCACGGGGTTCGAACGAGCAGGGATTTAAAAATGGCGGCGCCCAGTTTGTGCAAATGAAGCCCGAGAAATTCAAATCCTGGGCTTCATTTGCAAGTGCGGTATGCCTACATTACCCCGCTAGTTCGAACTAGCGGGGTAGTGTAGACATACCCTGAGGTAGTAAAGTTTGCAGATGATACCAAACTGTTTAGGATAGTCAAGACGGAAGCAGACTGCGTGGGACTCCAAGAAGATCTCACCAAACAGAGCGATTGGGCAACAAAATGGCAAGTGAAATTTAATGTGGATAAGTGATAGAAATGTAGCCGTGTTAGTCTGGGGTAGTTGAAGCAAAATGCAGGACAATGTAGCACTTTAAAGACTAAGAAGATGGTTTATTAGATGATGAGCTTTCGTGGGCCAGACCCACTTCCTCAGATCAAATAGTGGAAGAAAGTAGTCACAACCATATATACCAAAGGATACAATTTAAAAAAATGAACAAATATGAAAAGGACAAATCACATTGCAGAACAGAAGGGGGATGCGGGGGGGTGGGAAGGGGGAGGAAGGAAGGTAAGTGTCTGTGAATTGCTGATATTAAAGGTAGGGAGAGTGGGATGTTTGTGAGTTAATGGTATTACAGGTGATAATTGGGGAAACTGTCTTGGTAATGGGTGAGAAAGTTCAAAGACTTGTTAAGTCCTTGTTGGTAAGTGTCGAATTTTAACATGAATGACAGTTCAGAGGATTCCCTTTCAAGTGCAGATGTAAAAGGTCTTTGTAGCAGAATGCAGGTGGCTAAGTCATTTAGAGAGTGTCCTTTCTGGTTAAAGTGGCAAGAAACTGTTTTCTCTTTGTGATCTTGTCTGATATCTGTTTTGTGGGCATTAATCCTTTGGCGAAGTGTCTGAGATGTTTGTCCAATGTACATAGCAGACGGACACTTTCGGCACATGATAGCGTAGATTATATTTCTGGATGCGCAGGAATATGTGTTCTTGATCTTATAACTCACTTGGTTAGGTCCAATAATGGTATCAGCAGAATGAATATGTGGACAAAGCTGGCAACGGGGTTTGTTGCAAGGGAAGGTACCAGGGTTGGTATTAGTGTGGTATGTCCTGTGGTGGTTGGTAAGAATCATCTTGAGGTTAGGTGGTTGTCTATAGGAGACTATGGGTCTGTCTCCCAGAGCCTCTTTGAGTATGGTATCCTGTTCCAATATAGGCTGTAGTTTATTGATAATGTGTTGGACAGGTTTAAGTTGGGGGTTGTAGGTGATGACAAGTGGTGTTCTATTGGGGTATGTCTACACTAGAAAGTTAGTTCGAACTAACGGACGTTAGTTCGAACTAACTTTCCTATGCGCTACACTAGCGCTCCGCTAGTTCGAATTTGAATCGAACTAGCGGAGCGCTTAGTTCGAACTAGGTAAACCTCATTTTACGAGGACTAACGCCTAGTTCGAACTAGCTAGTTCGAACTAAGGGCTGTGTAGCCCTTTAGTTCGAACTAGTGGGAGGCTAGCCCTCCCCAGGTTTCCCTGGTGGCCACTCTGGCCAACACCAGGGAAACTCTATGCCCCCCTCCCGGCCCCGGACCCCTTAAAGGGGCACGGGCTGGCTACGGTGCCCGTGCCAGGTGCAAGCCTGCCAGCACCCAGCTAGCAGACCCTGCACCTGGCACGGCACAGAGCCACCCACCCGATGCCCCCCAGCCCACCCCCTCTTGCCGGGACCAGGCTGGCGGCTCCCGGGAGCTTGCCCTGGACCGCAAGAGGCGGGCACCTTCCTGGGCTAGTGCGGACATCGTGGACCTTGTCCACGATCTCCGCACTAGGCACAGGAAAGTGGCCGTCTAGGGCAGGAGAGCTGCCAGCCTGGCCACCCAGGACCAGGTGTGCATGAAAATCAAGGGGGTCCACTGAGACCCCCGACACTGAGCCCTGAGCTTACAATGGCCGTCCTGGGTCAGACCAAAGGTCCATCTAGCCCAGTAGCCTGTCTGCCCACAGCGGCCAACCCTAGGGACCCTGGAGGGGATGGACCGAAGACAATGACCAAGCCATTTGTCTCGTGCCATCCCTCTCCAGCCTTCCACAAACTTTGGGCAGGGACACCACTCCTACCCTCTGGCTAATAGGACTCCATGGACCCAACCTCCATGACTTGATCTCACTTCCCTTTAAACTCTGTTCTAGTTGTAGCCTTCACAGCCTCCTGCAGCAAGGAGTTCCACAGGTTAACTATTTGCTTTGTCAAGAACAACTTTCTCTTACTAGTTTCAAGCCTGCTACCCATTCCTTTCCTTTGGTGTCCTCTAGTCCTTCTTTATGGGATCTCAGGAAGAACTTTTCTGAATGCACCCTCTCCACCCAACCCCTGCTTTTAGAGACCTCTATCCTGTCCCCCCTCCGTCTCCTCTTTTCTAAGCTGAACAGTCCCAGTCTCTGTAGCCTCTCTTCATCTGGGACCTGTTCCCAACCCCTGATCATGTTAGTTGCCCTCCCCTCTCCCAGCCTTTCTCTTCCCCTCTCCCACCTCCTTTTCCCAGTCTCCCCCAGTTTTTTTCAATAAAGACAGAGTCAATGTTGGAAGAAACGTTATCTTTATTTTGTACATCAAGAAGAAGGGGGGCTAGGGAAGGGCAAGTGGAAGGAGGTGAGGGAGGAATGGGGTACGAGCCCCCGATGGGGAGGACTGGGCTGGCTCTGCGGGCTTCTGGGGGTGGAAGCTCTCCTGCAGCCCCCCAATTACTCCCTCTCCCCAGATGGCAGCCTGCGGCAAGTGCAGCCGGGCTCATGGCCGAGTGGTGTGATGTGCCCAGTGTGGGCACTCAGGGCACTCCAAGCCAGAACTTCTTTGCAAGCGGGGCACCCCTTAGAACTGTGTGTCCGGGGTGGGGGTCGGGACCCTTTAAGCGCAGCCCTCGGCTAGCCTGAGACAGTATCTCCATGCTCTAAGTCCTCCTTTTATGCCCTGCCGGCACTGCTTCCGGCCATCCTTAAGCCCTGTTCAGAGTCCACTCAATGTGGACTTACTAGTTCGAACTAGCAAAACGCTAGTTCGAACTAGTTTTTAGTTCTAGATGCGTTAGTTCGAACTAGCTTAGTTCGAATTAACTAATTCGAACTAAGTTAGTTCGAACTAGCGCTGTAGTGTAGACGTACCCTTGTTGGTTTTCTTGGGTCTGTCTTGAAGTAGATGGTTTCTAGGTATTCGTCTGGCTCTTTCAATTTGCTTTTTTGTTTCTCTGGGTGGGTAGTTGAGATTTATAAATGCTTGGTAGAGATCCTGAAGCTTCTGGTCTCTGTCAGTGGGGTTAGAGCAGATGCGGTTGTATCGAAGGGCTTGGCTATAGACGATGGATCGTGTGGTGTGTTCTGGATGGGAGCTGGATGCATGTAGGTAACTGTATGAGTCAGTGGGTTTTCTGTAGAGAGTGGTGTCTAATTTTCCATTGTTGATTTGTACGGTGGTGTCCAGGAAGTGGATCTCTCGTGTAGAATGGTCCAGGCTGAGGTTGATGGTGGGGTGTAGGTTGTTGAAATCTCTGTGGAATATCTCCAGTGTATTGTTTATTGGGAAGCCAGTGGTTCTCAGTATTGGATCTTCGAAGTGGATACTACCAGATCCCCTTGGGAGCAGAGGACAAGGAGAAGACCGCCTTCATCTGCCCATTGGGGTTTTATCAGTTTGAACGCATGCCTCAAGGGATCTCTGGGGCCCCCGCCACATTCCAGCGCCTCATGGAGAAAGTTGTAGGGGATATGAACTTACTGCAAGTCTTGGTCTATTTGGATGATCTGATTGTATTTGGAAGGACCTTGGAAGAGCATGAAGAGAGACTTCTTAAAGTACTTGACAGGTTGGAGGCCCATGGGCTGAAACTTTCCATTGATAAGTGTCAATTCTGCCGAACATCAGTGAAGTATGTTGGTCATATTGTGTCCCAAGAAGGTGTGAGTACCGATCCGGATAAAGTAGAAGCACTCACTACCTGGCCGCGCCCCAGAAACTACAGAGAGCTTAAGACTTTCCTTGGATTTAGTGGCTACTATCGGAGGTTTGTGAAGAATTATGCCACCATTGTAAAGCCTCTGAATGATCTTACCAGGGGATACCCGGCCATCAAGAGGAAAGCTAAGACCAAGAATAAGGGGAGACCCCCACGACCTCCCGATCCAAGACAATATGGCCCCCTAGAGCCTTTTGGACCACGATGGGAGGAGAGATGTGAAAGGGCTTTCCGAGAGATCATTAGCTGTCTAACTCATGCTCCAGTCTTAGTTTTTGCTGACCCAAACAAGCCATTCCTCCTACATACAGACGCCAGTTTGGATGGTTTGGGAGCAGTCTTGTACCAAGATGTGAACGGCAACCGTAAACCTGTGGCCTTTGCCAGCCGAGGGCTGTCAGACAGTGAAAGTCGTTACCCCATCCACAAGTTGGAGTTCCTGGCCTTGAAGTGGGCCATCACTGAGAAATTTCGGGACTATTTGTACGGTGCTAATTTCCAGGTATGGACAGACAACAACCCACTGACTTATGTACTGACAAGTGCTAAGCTGGATGCTACTGGACAACGATGGGTGGCCGCCCTGGCCAGCTATGAGTTCAGCATACAGTACCGATCAGGGAGAAACAATGTAGATGCAGATGCGTTGTCTCGGCGTCCACAGCCAACAGAAATTGGTGAGATTCCTGTAGACGGAGTGAGAGCTATCTGCAACGGTAGTTATCAGAAATTCAAGGCACATGAGAGTCCTCATGGGTGTGTTGCAGAAACACTGGGCCTACCCCCTGAGAGTGTACCCTCTGTCTCCATGAACTACATTATGTTGGACCAGTCCCCCTTGCCCAGGCTCAATGCTTCTGACTGGCAGAGAGCACAGCTACAAGATGTCGACATCCGTAACACACTACTTGCAAAAAGAGAAGGGAAAAGCCCTAGTGCAGTTGCCACATCCACCCCTGAGGGTAAGCTACTGTTGCGGGAGTGGTGCAAACTGGAACTAATACAGGGGGTGCTGCACCGGATCACCGTAGATCCTTTGCAAAATCGACGAACGCAACTAGTGCTACCAAAAGAGTACAGAGCCTTGGCCATGAGAGCCCTGCATGATGATTTTGGGCATTTGGGAATGGAGAAAACCCTGGAACTTATCCGTAGTAGGTTTTACTGGCCCCGAATGGCCGAAGATGTACGAAAAAAATGTGAGACCTGCGCCCGATGTGTTCATAGGAAAACTCTGCCTACCAGAGCTGCTTATCTGGAGAATATCACCACCAGCAGGCCTTTGGAGCTGGTGTGTATCGATTTCTTGTCTTTAGAAGTGGACAGGAAAAATATGGGGAACATTTTAGTAGTGACTGACCATTATACCCGATATGCACAGGCATATCCCACACGTGACCAGCGAGCCACTACTGTGGCACGAGTTTTGTGGGAAAGATATTTTTCAGTGTATGGTCTCCCAACTCGGATACATTCTGACCAGGGAAGGGACTTTGAGAGTCACCTCTTGAAGGAGGTGCTACGATTGTCCGGAGTTAAGAAGTCCAGAACAACACCTTACCACCCCCAAGGTGACCCTCAGCCTGAGCGGTTCAATCGGACTCTACTAAATATGCTGGGGACTTTACGCCCAGACCAGAAAGCATCCTGGAGCCAGCATGTCGCATTTTTGGTGCATGCCTACAATGCTACAAGAAATGATGCTATAGGGGTCACCCCATTCTTCATGATGTTTGGACGAGAGCCGATGCTGCCTATAGACATATGCTTTGGAGTATCAGGAGATGGCGAGAGTTATGAGACACACTTGCAATATGTCTCCCGATTACGAGAAAAACTGCAGAATGCCTATCGCTTGGCTACTGCAGCTGCCCGGAAAAATGCAGACCGTAATAAACACCGATATGATGCGCGAGTGCGCCCACAAGAGCTCCAACCTGGGGACAGAGTTCTGCTACGAAATATGGGTATTGCTGGCAAACACAAGATTGCCGACAGATGGAAGGCAATGCCTTACCGGGTGGTGGAAAAACTTAGAGATCTACCGGTCTACAAGATTAAACCAGAAACTGGGCCAGGGCAAGTAAAAACAGTACATCGGAACCTTCTGCTGCCTGTGGGAGAATTGGTAGGCGCTCCTTACGAAATGGACCATGACATGGGGCCTCAGCGAAAAAGAAGTGTCCGGCCAAGTCAACCACCCATCATGTGTGGTGAGTCCTGTGAAGCTAATCTGCCTCTACCCAGCACCTTTGAGAGTGAATCTGAAGAGGAAGATGATCCCATTGAGTATACTGGGATGCAGACCAGATTCCGGACTCCATCAATGAGACATGGAGAGAGCTCCACTTCTTTGGCTCTGAATCCTATGGCTGAGGCATTTAGGCCTGTGGAAGGAGGTTCGGTGTACTCACCTAGACAAACCTCGGAGGATGAGTTTGTCCCATCTACATCTTCAGAACTTCTGGGAGAGGAACAGGCTTGTGATGACACACCTGTGTCAGTGGACAGAGAGTATGGTCCAGGGGAAGGTGTCCCCAGTGCCCTGGACATCCCAGCATCTCAACAAGAGGTGCAACGGCACGTATCTGAAGAGAGGGTACCTACACATAACCCCTTGTCAGCCCTACCCCCAGAAGAAGTCCCCACAGTTCCTGCTGTGCCTGTGCTCGATAGGCGTGATAGGGTTATAAAACCAGTGAACAGGCTAACTTACAATGCACCAGGAGTGGTTAGTGAGGATGTGATACACCTGGCACACAGGCTGGTAGAGGCCATAGTGGGGTTCCTTAGACCCTTTGAAGAGAACTCACGTTGCTGGTATAATCAGGAACATATTTTGCCGGGACGGCAAATTTTTGACTGGGGGGAGTATGTAAGCAGGGGCTGAACTGCTGCTTGCTGTCAGCCAGCTGAAAGGAGGGGTGGGTGTGCCCACTACAGTTGTTTAGCTCTACAAGGTAATTAACTGTTAACTGTTGACATGTAAATACTGCTCAGGAGAGAATCCAAGGTGTGGCTATGTAAATCCCATTCAGCCAGGGCTGATGGAGGGTCAGTGTTGGAATGGAATGTGGAGAATTGTATATAACTTGGGACTGTTGTGGGGGTCACTAATCATGCTATCCCTAAATGTGGGAACTGTCAAACATGCCACCAGTGCTTGCAGGAGAGACACCACCATCATGGTAAGAGGTCTCGGAAGAAAAAGCCTCCCCCCTTCCAGAGTTGAGTGAACAGAGCTGGGGGAAAGGGTTAAAAGACTTGAGTCAGCCTGCTTCACACCTACCAGGTGTGAGCTATAAGACTGGCCCAGCCTGCACCTTTCCCCCTTTGTTTTAAGGACAGACCTAAAGCAGACTCCTTGAGGAGTCTTTTTGTTTGCTAGTCCAGTGAAAGCTGGATTCATTTGAGAGCTGAAATCCCTGGTTTGGCTGAGAGTTGAAATCACTAAGCTGAAATCACTGGTTTGGCTGAGAGCCAGACCTACTGCAGCCAGTAGAGTGGCAGCAGGCGAGGAGCGGCGACTAGCGGCGTGGCATGGCGCGGCAGCAGGCGAAGAGCGGCCATCAGCGGCGTGGCGTGGCGTGGCGCGGCGGCAGGCGAGGAGTGGCCATCAGCGGCGTGGCGTGGCGCGGCGGCAGGCGAGGAGCGGCCATCAGCGGCGTGGCGTGGCGTGGCGCGGCGGCAGGCGAGGAGCGGCCATCAGCGGCGTGGCGTGGAGCGGCGGCAGGCGAGGAGCGGCCATTAGCGGCGTGGCGTCGAGCGGCGGCAGGCGAGGAGCGGCGACCAGTGGCGTGGCATGGAGCGGCAGCAGGCGAGAAGCGGCGACAGGTGCCCAGCGGAGCGTCCAGAGGTGTGGGACGAGACAGCTGGTGAAGCGTAGCGGAGTTTCATATAAGGTGCCCCCTATCTATCTCCCCACCCCCATTTCTACCCAGGTTGGGAGGTGAAACCCTGCAGGTGAACTTTGGGACTCTGGGTGGCACAGAGACTTGTGGGGACAGAGACTTTTGGGGAGTTGGTGGACTTCGGGCGAATCTTGGCCGGGGTAGGGGCTCATGTTTGGGTTATGAACTCTGTTTGTGGTCTTTTCCCCAAGCTAATGCCGTATGAATTCTTCCTCTGTTTCATTAAATGTTCTTTTCCTACACTCAGACTCAGTGCTTGCGAGTGGGGAAGCATTGCCTCTCAGAGGCGCCCAGGGGTGCGTGAATTTCCCAGATCACTGGGTGGGGGCTCGAGCCGGTTCTTTGTGAGATTGACCCCAAGATATTGAACCCAGCCCTGGTTCCTGCCAGGCCGACCCGGCAGAAGGGCCACAGAGATTTCAACAACCTACACCCCACCATCAACCTCAGCCTGGACCATTCTACACGAGAGATCCACTTCCTGGACACCACCGTACAAATCAACAATGGAAAATTAGACACCACTCTCTACAGAAAACCCACTGACTCATACAGTTACCTACATGCATCCAGCTCCCATCCAGAACACACCACACGATCCATCGTCTATAGCCAAGCCCTTCGATACAACCGCATCTGCTCTAACCCCACTGACAGAGACCAGAAGCTTCAGGATCTCTACCAAGCATTTATAAATCTCAACTACCCACCCAGAGAAACAAAAAAGCAAATTGAAAGAGCCAGACGAATACCTAGAAACCATCTACTTCAAGACAGACCCAAGAAAACCAACAATAGAACACCACTTGTCATCACCTACAACCCCCAACTTAAACCTGTCCAACACATTATCAATAAACTACAGCCTATATTGGAACAGGATACCATACTCAAAGAGGCTCTGGGAGACAGACCCATAGTCTCCTATAGACAACCACCTAACCTCAAGATGATTCTTACCAACCACCACAGGACATACCACACTAATACCAACCCTGGTACCTTCCCTTGCAACAAACCCCGTTGCCAGCTTTGTCCACATATTCATTCTGCTGATACCATTATTGGACCTAACCAAGTGAGTTATAAGATCAAGAACACATATTCCTGCGCATCCAGAAATATAATCTACGCTATCATGTGCCGAAAGTGTCCGTCTGCTATGTACATTGGACAAACATCTCAGACACTTCGCCAAAGGATTAATGCCCACAAAACAGATATCAGACAAGATCACAAAGAGAAAACAGTTTCTTGCCACTTTAACCAGAAAGGACACTCTCTAAGGGTACGTCTACACTACAGCGCTAGTTCGAACTAACTTAGTTCGAATTAGTTAATTCGAACTAAGCTAGTTCGAACTAGCGCATCTAGAACTAAAAACTAGTTCGAACTAGCGTTTTGCTAGTTCGAACTAGCGCGTCCACACTGATTGGACGCAGGGGGGCATTTAAGGGCAGCTGAAACCGGTTCTGGCAGGGCATCAGGTCAGCAGTTGCTTTGTGTGGCTGCTGTCTGAGGCTATCTGAGGCTCGTGCTTAAAGGGACCCCCCCTGGACAGCCGGTTCTCAGCTTTTCCTGCTTGCTTGCCAACCTCGCCGAGGGACAGCAAAGCGTCGGTCTCTGTGCCCGTCTGTGTCGGTGCTTCCCTTCGGGGGGGCCGCCGCAGGTGGCAACATGGAGCCACGGCTCGCCCTGCACCTTCTGGTGCACGTTCTGGACTTGCTGCTGCAAGCCTGCCAGCAATGGCTCGAGGCTGCCTGGCACCACCTGGGGAACGTCAGCCCCCTGCCTCTCCGCCTGGCCGCCCTGGGGGCCGTGGAGGAGCCGCGGCGGCGCCCCGGCACCGGCGTGCCCCGCCGCATCTGGCGTCTGGACACCAGCAGCGACTGGTGGGACCGCATCGTCCTGGAGCACTGGGACGACCGACAGTGGACCCAGAACTTTAGGATGAGGAGGGACACCTTCCTGGAGCTCTGCGAGTGGCTCGCCCCTGCCCTGCAAAGAAGGGACACTCGCATGAGGCCCGCCATCCCCCTCCAGAAGCGGGTGGCCATCGCCCTCTGGAAGCTCTCCACGCCGGACAGCTACCGATCCGTCGGGAACCAGTTCGGCGTGGGGAGATCCACTGTCGGAGCAGTGCTCATGCAGGTACGGCGCTCGTCGGCCACCGAGCCGGGGGGGAGGGGGGCTGCGAGGAGGGGATGGGCCGCCCCAGGGACAAAGGGGGGGGCGGGAGGAGGCGAAAGCGCCCCGCACCGGAGGGGTCGGGCTGTCCCGGCCGTACTACACGCCGCCAGGGGGGTTGCTTCCGGGAGTGGGGCGCGGGGCACTGCCAGGGCACGCACGCTCCCAGCCACCCGGGCGCCCCACTGATTGACGCTTTGCTGTGTCTCTCTCCGCAGGTGGTCAAGGCCATCAACCGGGTGCTGCTCCGCAGGGTGGTCCGCCTCGCCAACCCGGATGCCGTCATCCGGGGATTCGGCGCCCTCGGCTTCCCCAACTGCGGGGGGGCCATCGACGGGACGCACATCCCCATCCGTGCCCCGGAACACCAGGCGTCCCGGTACGTGAACCGCAAGGGGTACTTCTCCGTCATCCTGCAGGCCGTATGTGACCACCGGGGACAGTTGACGGACATAAATGTGGGCTGGTCCGGCAAAGCACACGACGCCCGGGTGTACCGGAACTCCTCCGTGTGCCAGCGGCTGCAGGACGGGACCTTCTTCCCCGACCGCCACATCAGGGTCGGGGACGTGGACATGCCCGTCTGCCTGGTGGGGGATGCCGCCTACCCACTGCAGCCCTGGCTCATGAAGCCCTACACGGGACACCTCAATCCCTCCCGCCAGGCCTTCAATAACAGGCTGAGCAGGGCCCGCATCGTGGTGGAGGGGGCCTTCGGGCGACTGAAAGCCCGCTTTCGATGCCTCCTCACCCGTCTGGACCTGGCCGAGCACAACATCCCTCCCGTGGTGGCGGCATGTTGTGTGCTCCACAATTTGTGTGAGCGGAAGGGGGAGGCTTTCTTGCCAGCCTGGATGGCTGAGGCTGACCGCATGGCTGGACACTACGGTCAGCCCCGCACCGCCGCCGTCCGGGAAGCCCAGCGGGGGGCCATCCGGATCCGGGAAGCCCTGCGGGAGAGCTTCCAGGTGGAGGAGGAGGAGGACTGACCTCTCCCTGCATGCCCCACCGGGGCCTTCTTCCACCCTACCCCCCCCTTCCCCTTTCCCCTCCCTACCTACTGTCAAATAAAGACACCTGTTTTTCCAACAAAAACGTCTGTTTATTTCACAGAACTGGGGTGGGGGAGGGAGGAATGAAGGTGGGAGAAGGGAGGGGGAAACCTGGGACGAGGGAGCTGGAAGGGGAGGGGAGGGAAGGGAGGAAGGGAAAGGAAAGCTCAGGGGTGGGAGTCTGGGTGCCTCTCCCGTCTCGCCACACTGCGGGTCCGGGGGCGTCGGTGGGGAATGGTTGTGGAGGGGGGGGCAGAGAGGACAGGGGGTGTGGAGGAAGCAGGAGCGGAAGCAGGAGGAGCAGGAGGAGCAGGGGGAGCAAGAGGGGGAGCAAGAGGGGGAGCAAGAGGGGGAGCAAGAGGGGGAGCAAGAGGGGGAGCAGGAGGGGGAGCAAGAGGGGGAGCAGGGGGAGGAGGAAATGGAAAGCGGTCTAGCAGGCTCTGGAGGTGGCCTCGCAGGGCACGGCCCTGCTCCTCCAGGGCCTCCAGACTCCTCTGGCGCAGCCTGAGGTCCTCCTGGACCCAGTGGTCCTGGAGACGGAGCTGTCGGTCCAGGAACCGGAGATGCCGCCTCTGGTAGTCCTCCTGGTTCCTGGCTGTCCTGCTTGCCCGGGCGCGGGCGGCTGCTGCAGGCGGGGTGGTGCGCCCTGCAGTCCCCGGTGCTGCAGCTGTGGTGCAAGAAGACCAGCGGTCAATTACCCCAGGGGCCCAGGTGTGTGAAACCCAGCTCCCCTCTGCAAGGCCAGGGCCCCTGCAGGATCCCCAGCTGCTGCTCCGTAGTGGGCAAGGCCCAGGCGCACGGTCCCGGGGCTCCCTCTCGCCCCAGCCCCCCGTACACATAAGGGGAACACGAGGGTACTCACAGGTGGATGCCTCCCCGGCCTCTGATGATGCAGGCGAGCGGCTCTGTGGGGTGCCTCGGGGGTCCCGGGTCCTGGGAAGGCTGGCAGCAGGCTCCTGGCTCTCAGAGCCCTCTTCCTCCTCCTCGGTGTCCAGGAGCGGTCCCTCTGCCCCGGGGTCAATCACGTCCCGGGGGGCAGGGACGGCATGAGGCCCCAGGATGCGGTCCAGGGCATGGAAGTGGGGGCAGGCCTCCGGGTCAGCCCCTGGCAGGCAGGCCCGGGAGTAGGACTGCCGCAAGTCTTTAATCTTGCAGCGCACCTGCTCCCGGCTGCGCTGGTGGCCCCTGGCGGCCAGGCTGGCAGCCATGCGTCCATAGACGGCCGCGTTCCGGTGGCTAGTGCGGAGATCGTGGACATTTGAGGCTTCCCCCCAAACCTCGATGAGGTCCACGATCTCCGCACTTGACCAGGCGGGCGCCCGCCTTTTGCGCCCCCGGGCAGGCTCCCGGGAGCCGCCAGGCTGGTCGTGGGGAGCAGTGGAGGGCTGGGAGCCCTCGGATGGCTGGCTCATAGTGTGGCAGGTGCAGGCTGTGCAGGCACGGGTGCTTGCAGCCTTGCAACTGGCACAAAGTGAGTAGCCAGCCCGTGGCCCTTTAAGGGCTCCGGGGCCGGGAGGGGGGCAATAGAGTTTCCCTGGTGTTGGCCAGAGTGGCCACCAGGGAAACCTGGGAAGCCTTAGCCTCCCACTAGTTCGAACTAAAGGGCTACACAGCCCTTAGTTCGAACTAGCTAGTTCGAACTAGGCGTTAGTCCTCGTAAAATGAGGTTTACCTAGTTCGAACTAAGCGCTCCGTTAGTTCGAATTAAGTTCGAACTAACGGAGCGCTAGTGTAGCGCATAGGAAAGTTAGTTCGAACTAACGTCCGTTAGTTCGAACTAACTTTCTAGTGTAGACATACCCTAAATGACTTAGCCACCTGCATTCTGCTACAAAGACCTTTTACATCTGCACTTGAAAGGGAATCCTCTGAACTGTCATTCATGTTAAAATTCGACACTTACCAACAAGGACTTAACAAGTCTTTGAACTTTCTCACCCATTACCAAGACAGTTTCCCCAATTATCACCTGTAATACCATTAACTCACAAACATCCCACTCTCCCTACCTTTAATATCAGCAATTCACAGACACTTACCTTCCTTCCTCCCCCTTCCCACCCCCCCGCATCCCCCTTCTGTTCTGCAATGTGATTTGTCCTTTTCATATTTGTTCATTTTTTTAAATTGTATCCTTTGGTATATATGGTTGTGACTACTTTCTTCCACTATTTGATCTGAGGAAGTGGGTCTGGCCCACGAAAGCTCATCATCTAATAAACCATCTTCTTAGTCTTTAAAGTGCTACATTGTCCTGCATTTTGCTTAATGTGGATAAGTGTGAAGTAATGCACATGGGGAAAAATAACCCCAACTATACGTACAGTATGATGGGGGCTAATTTGGCTATGACAAATCAGGAAAGAGATCTTGGAGTTATCATGAACAGTTCTCTGAAAACTTTCACACACTGTGCAGCGGTGGTCAAAAAGGCAACTAGGATGCTAGAAATCATTAAGAAAGGGATAGAAAATAAGACCCAGAATATCTTACTGCCCCTGTATAAAACTATGGTATGCCCACATCTTGAATACTGTGTACAGATGTGGTCTCCTCACCTCAAAAAAGATATTTTGGCCTTGGAAAGGGTTCAGAAAAGGGCAACTAACATGATTAGGGGTTTGGAACAGGTCCCATATGAGGAGACGTTAAAGCAATTGGGACTTTTCAGTTTAGAAAAGAGGAGACTGAGGGGGGATATGATAGAGGTATATAAAATCATGAGTGGTGTGGAGAGGGCCAATAAAGAAAAGGTATGTATTAGTTCCCTAAATAGAAGAACTAGAGGACACCAAATGAAATTAATGGGTAGCAGGTTTAAAACTAATAAAAGAAAGTTCTTCTTCACACAGCATGTAGTCAACCTGTGGAACTCCTTGCCAGAGGAGGCTGTGAAGGCTAGGACTATAAAAGAGTTTAAAGAGAAGCTAGATAATTTCATGGAGGTTAGGTCCATAAAAGGTTATTAGCCAGGGGATAAAATGGTGTCCTTGGCCTCTGTTTGTCAGAGGCTGGAGAGGGATGGCAGGAGACAAATCGCTTGATCATTGTCTTTGGTCCACCCTCTCTGGGGCACCTGGTGCTGGCCACTGTTGGCAGACAGGTTACTGGGCTAGATGGACCTTTGGTCTGACCTAGTAGGGCCGTTCTTATTATTTTACTGCAGTGTTTACAACTGGTGGAATATTGAGTCCAATTTTGGTGCTCATGATTCAAGAAATTGTGGGAGGCTTCAGAGAAGAGCCACAAGAATGATTAAAAATTAGAAAACATGCTTTAGAGCATTCGATTCAAGGAAGTCAATCTATTTATCTTAAAAATAATGAGGTGATTTGATTATAGTCTATAAATAGCTTCCTGGAGAATATATATATATATATATATATATATATATATATATATATATATATATATATATATTAATGAGCTTTCAGTTTAGCAGAGAAAGCTATAACATGCTATAACAAAAGGTTGGAAATTGAAGACACACAAATTCAGACTGGAAATAAGTTGCTTATTTAACATACTTTTATAGCCCCCAGTCACTGTTTCACAATTGGTAGTGTATTTTGCCTCACCACATTCCTGTAAAAGAGGAAAGTACTCTGATCAAACTTTGTAAATGGCAAACTGAGGTCTAGCAGTGCAAAGTGACTTGCCCAAATTCATCCGGGAAGTCTGTGCAGACTAAAGAACTGAGCTAAAGTCTTCCAAGTTCTAAGATACTGCCCAGACTTCTGCATGATCCTTCTTCTCTCCCATCAGCCTTTCATCTCCCTCCTTCTTTGACTATTTCCTCATGTGAATCAAGTTTGGATGATGGAGTATGTATTCAATAATTCATTGCAGCTACTACAGGTTGAACCTCTGAATTCTGAGACTCTTTTCTGGCAACAACTGTGGTCCAGAGAGTCCCAGCAGCTGGGAACAGGGATGGCTAGGAGTCTGATATACAGGAGTCCTAGCCAGGGCCGGGCACCTGTAGCTGAGCCAGTGGCAGGTGGGTGGCAGTCGGCTGTGGAGTCCTGGCCAGCCCTGTGTCAGGGGGGCTGGAAGCGACCAGGGAGGAGTCACTGGGCAGCTGTGGCCAGGGAGCTGCTGCCAGCCCTGCAGTGCGGGACCAGTGTCCAGGAACCTGCTGGACTGGGAGCAGAGCCCAGTGGCTGGTGCTGGTAGCTGGAAACAGGCTGATGGCCCAGTGGAGAGCCCAGGAGCAGGGTCTGGCAGCCAACAGGAGACCATTGTTATGCCCTGGTCTAGCAAACTCCCTGGATTGCTCAGGCACCAGACCAGAGAGGCCCAACCTGTAGATTAAAAAGTACCCTTTCATCTGCTCTTCAATGTATGGTCTTTATTGAAAAGAAAGAGTAAATCAACTCCCAGCTGCTCCTTGTTTTTGCCAGATGTTGTGGTAAAGGCCCTTTCATTAGATGATTATTACTATTATTATTATTGAGGCTAAATGACACTTAGCCCTTACATGGGTTTGAGGTGGGGAAATAAGATCAGGGTAAGGCCCAAGAAAATTTGAATTCCTTGTGGGGGAATGCATCCTTATCCCTTTATACTTCCCTGATACAGGGCAGATCTTCAAGAGCACTGAGAAGCAGCAGAACTAGGTTTCTATCTCTCCTGCACACCCACTAATTGGTGCCAGAGTAAATGAAAAGGCGAGTGAGCTACAATCTAGCACATTATTATTTGAGCTCAGCACTATACTAGGGTGTGTCTAGACTACAGTATTGTCGACAAAAGTGGACTTTTGTTGACAAAACCATACCTGCGTCTACACTACCACTGAGTTCTGTTGACATAACGTCGACAGAACTCAGCAGTTTTGTCGACACTGGTAAACCTCATTTTACGAGGCATAAAGCCTTCTGTCGACAGAGTTCTGTCGACAGAAGGTGTTATTGCATGTAGGGTTGTGTCTAGACTATAGGGTTTTGTCGACAAAGCAGCTTGCTTTGTCGACAGAACTGAATGTAGTCTAGACACTCTTTGTCGACAGTATCTGTCGACAAAACTTCTGTCGACAAAACCCTGTAGTCTAGACATACCCCTAGATGCAGAATGAGGAATGTTCCTTCCCTGAATAGCTTTCCACAGGAAAGACTGATTGAGAAGTTGGAATTTGTACATTGGAAAACTCAAAGGCAGGAATAATCGGTGTGTGTACTCATTTGATTCATGTGAGCAGTGCAGAAAGAGTGAGTTTTCCAGAGGAATTTGAATAAGGAAGGGTAGTTTCATAGTAAACTGATTGGTATGGAGGAGGGGTTGCATGCAAAAGGATGGAAAGGATAGATGTGGAGAGATAAGAGTGGGAGAAAGAGATTATAGGGGATAAACCTGGCATCATTGGCAGAGCAGAGGAGATGATAGGGATAGGAATGAGGGAGAAAGGATGGAACAATAGATAAAATCAGAGATGTAGACTGGGAAGTTACATTGTGTCTTAAGGGAAGGCCTGAATTTTATGTGTGATGATGTGGCCTAGAGTGAGCTAAAAAAGAGCTCCAAGAGATGATTTGACATGATTTTGTTGACAGGAAATAATTTTAGTGGCTGCATTTTGGAGGGTTAGCCAGTAGATAGTGTGACTATAGTGGAGGCTATGGCAGGCAAAATGGGGAATATGTATAAAAACGTATTAATAGAACTATAAAGACATTTTGGTCTGAGTTTTATAAATTTATGTTACTATCTGTCTCTTTAGTCCACTTTCATTTCCATGGCTGTAGGAGGAAGTGATTCCAAAGTAGACAGTGGAGTTACACCAATATAACGTAGGTGTAAGTGAATAAAGAATCATCATCATGGGATAAAATTGTGTCTTAAAAGTCTGAGCCTATTGATATGATTTTTCTGGGTGAGGCTGCAGTTGGCCTTGAAAAGGTATGAGGGAGGATGAAAATGGAGAGAAGAGGTGCTCTCGGCCACAGGGTGGCTCAGGCAAAAGATCAAGCTATGACAACTACTGATAAGGAACTGTACTTTCCAGAGAGCATTTTGGGAGACATGGCATAGTTCTGTTTCCTTCAAGGCCCTTTAGATGTGGCTAATTTTAGGGGTAGTGGGAGTAATGTACAGACTGAAACTGTGCCTGATCCCTGCACTGGTGAAGTCTAAATAAGATAAATGCTTCTTAGACTATGTCTAGACTACACTGATCTATTGGGGAAACAAAGGTATGCCAATTGTGCTCCACAAAGAGCTTCTGAAAGAGCGCGTCTTCTCTTTTGCAAAAAAAAATAAAATAAGGCGGAAGAGCAGATGCATTCCCTGGATGCAGCGGAGTTTTTCCAGGATACCATAATGCAGACATAGCCTCATTGCCTGCTCCTCATAAGCCTACATACAGGACAGAGAAATGTGGTTCTGAATTCTTACTGAAATAACCTTGTTCCAGAAATTGGCTCATGGACAGGTGAAGTAGGTTGGGTGGGCAGTCATTTGAAAATAAATCTTCAGAATGGAAACCGGTGACTGCCTAGAACAGACACTGATAGTACGGCTACACTGGGGGAGGGAGATGGAAGGTTTTGGAAGAAGGTATGCAAATTGTGCTCGCATTTGCATATCTTCTTCCAATTCTTGTTCTGGAAGAGGCTTTTTTGATATTTGGCCTGTCTACCCGGGACCAAATGTCTGGGGGGAAAAAAACCCTCTTTTGGAAGTGCCCTTCTTCCTCGTAAAATGAGGTGTACAGGGGCTTCCAAAAGAGGGTTTTTTTCTGACATTTGGCCCTATGTAGATGGGCCAAATATCAGAAAAGCCTCTTCTGGGAAAAAAAATGGAAGAAGATATGCAAATGTGAGAGCAATTTGCATGCCTTCTTTTGGGAAAAAAACCCCCACAGTGTGAGAGAGCAAATTATTTCACAAGCAGACATGTCATAAGACTGAGCTATGACATTCAGATGCAACCAGTTCATATACTGTCACTGAAAAACAAAACAACATCACAAACCCCCCCCCCCCCAAAAAAAAAATAGTAGTAGTAAAACTGGGAAAAAAATATCAGTTTTGTTTTTTGGCCAAAAATAAAAGAACAAAAAATATTTCCAATGTGAATTGCTTATTCCTGGTCAGTATGCTCAGTGCTACAGGGATTGTATGTATTCTTCTATAAAATCAAGGTGACTTTTGATGTCAGAACTACCCCATTTCTACTATATCCAAACTATCTTTCATGTAAGTTAAATGAGACATATTGTTCCGCCATGTAACAACAAACAAGGCTGTAATACTGTATATGTAAGAAAGCTGCTGTCATTTATTTCTCTTTCATTTATTTCCTGCAGTTTCACAGTTCATTTCCAGTATATGTTTACAAGACCCTAGAAAACTTCTATTTAAAACATGTTAAATCCCCCAGAGGGATTAATTTGAAAATAAATATGTCTGGCTTATATTTGACTCAGACATTCTAGCTCCATTGATAAACAGGGTAGAACAAGTTTAACAACAATAATATATTTGAAATAAAAAGTTTGAATCCAAAATTTAGCCCCATGTAACAATTTAGCTGACCAAAAAGAGGATAAAATGCTATCTGTTCTAAGCTGAAAATATCCTCCATGGGAAAGTAAAATCTAAATAGGTGACTTGAGTTACACGTTAGAATGAAACGAGCCAGCATCAGAAGTTATAACAAAATCTTTGCAATCAAGCTAGTCTCTAGCCTCGCAGTCATTCATTTCAATAAGTGGAATTTCATATTAAGTTGGGACACTGTCATTTTAAATGAAGATGCTTCCTATAAAGCATAAGGAATGGAAAAAGAACATTTTTCCTCTTTCCTGGATTATCAGCGGGGCTAATCCATCTCTTGTACTTTGTCAGAAAGCAGCTGCATGCTTATTAGGGTATGAGCAATGATGATCAAATTCAGCACACTTGACGTAGTTTATACTGGTTGCCCATTAAGTGTCTGACTGAGTTTAAATTAGCTTGAATAGTTTTTAAATCACTGAATAGGAATAGCCCTGGATTTATCTGAGACCTCATTCTTGATGTCCACCATTTTGTGCTCATGTATCACTTATTGAGTAGGGAGTGTCCAAGGGGTACCTGTGTTGGTCTGTAAAACAACAAGCAGTCCTGTGGCACCTTTATTGTGGAGGGGTTCTACAATTGCACCAGAAGTCAGCAGGCAATCAAACTGTCTCTGTGGCTGCTTTGAAAATCTGGAATTTGCTCCCTCCTGAAATGTGGTAAATTTAATCTCTTCACAGTTTAAAAAAAATGCTCCCTCCCTTCCCTGCCATGTTTTTAAATGGCCGCCACTTCTGTTGTTTCTATATTTTTGTGTCTGTGAGGAATGAATTTTATATTCACCAATATAGAGATAATCTGTGTCACATCACGTCCATACTAGTGCACATAACAAAATTTATTCCACCCACGGACATAAAAAACAGAACAGATAATTGAAAAACATGATGTGTGAGGTATTACCTCAATATTGGTGCTCATAACAAAATTAATTCTGCAGATCAGAATCTGATCTGTAGTGGGGGTGGGGCCAGAAAGTTTGAAATGTGGGAGGGGACTCAGAGTTGTGGTTTGGGGTTTGAGGAGACGCTGGAGGGCTTAGGGGTGAGAATGGGGATGAGAGGTCTGGGGTGTAGGAGAGGGTCCAGGCCTGGTACAGAGGACTGGGGTGCGGGTTGGCAGGTGATGAGGTCTATAGCTGGGAGTGTGAGATCTGGGATGGGACTGAGGATGAGGGCTTTCAGGTACAGGCTACTTTGGGAGAGAGGGTTCTCCCTAGTCCTCTCTACCCAAAGTAGCTGCAGGCCAGGTGAAAGGTGCCTCTCTGCCAGCCATAATATCTCCAGAGGGTCTGGGTGGGGCTAGGGGAAGGGAACCTCTCTTTTGTTTGTGGCAGGTCCATGGTGGGATTGGCAGGGGTAGAAGGCATCTCTCCCCAGTTACAGGAGATCTGTGCTTTTGCTGGAGGAAAAACCTCTTCCCTCAGCCATGGCAACTCGGTGCTTTGGCAGGAGGAATGAGCTTTTTCCCCACTGGTGGTAGCTCAGTCTGGGGCTGGCAGGCCGAGGGGGTCCTCTGTGTTAGGAAAAAGGCATCTCTCTTTGCAGCAATCCTAAGCCACTCCACATGGCCACACAACTTAGAGAGACCTTAGCTCACTTTGTTCCACTGCAACTTGAAGGCATGCTTGTTTAACTTGCCTCCTAGTATAGAAACATAGCAGTATGTACATATTTATATAAAACTCAAATCCTACCGAAGCAAAACAGTACATGGTACAAACAATTCTCTCTCTGGGGAAACAATGAGACAACAAAAAAAGGAGTCACGTGATCAATGTTAGTCACATTGCTTGCTGGAAGGAAGTGCAATTCTGAAATCTTAGTCCTTCATGAAATGGAACTTCCATCTTCAAACAAAGCCATTAATAAATATTCACATTCATAAATAACAGTTAGCCACTAGATTTCTGTGTGAAAAATGGCAATGAGTCTAGGGGATTGCTTTCATAAAGAAAGTAAACTAAACTGCTATGGAAGCTGGTTTATTTCCTGCTGTCGTTTGTAACTGTAACCTTTAATGAAAACATCTTTGGTTTAAGATGGATTGTGATTTCAGATAACACACACTTTTTAAAATTAACTGATTTTTTTCTGTATATTTAAAAAAGTGAGCTTTGGGTACATTTTAACATGGAGGAAGAAACTGGCTCTGATTTTAATGTAATCCACTTCACACATTCCTCTTCTAGGATTTATTGAGTTAGATGATAGGTTCACAAGTCAGGAATATGGATTACTTGTAGCCACATGTGCCTTGAATTCATGTTTTGGATGATTATCTGAACCAAATTTAAACCCAGTTGTAGTCCAGGGCTACTTCTACATTGGCATGATTTTGCACAAATACTTTTAATGCAAGAGTTTTTGCGTTAGAGTATTTGCGCAAGAGAGCATCCATATTGGTCCGGAACTCATCGTAAGAACAATGCGCTTTTGTGCAAAAGTGCGTCCACATTGGCAGGACGCTTTTGTGCAAAAACAAGCCTGGAACCATTTTGAAGAGGGCAAAAGGGCACCAGCCCTTTCCGGGGGAGGGGGCTGGAGCTCCTTTGAGACACGTGCTTAAAGGGCTCTCCCCAGACAGCCGTTTCTCTCCTGACGTTTAGGATCTCTTGCAGGGACTGACAGCCGTAGCAGTTCTATTTGTGGTTGCCCTCTGCCTTATTGGACACCACTGCCTTGTGCCTTTAGTTCCTTTTGCTGATTTTTCTATCTCAGCTTGTTTCTTGTGCCATGGAGCCAGGGGTGGCCTTGTGCCTGCTCTGGCCCCTTCCGGCCATTTTGGAGTGCCTGCAGCTGCTGCTCCAGGGTGCTGCACTCCTCCTCCAGGACCTCAAGGTGCAGGTCACTCTGGACTCCCTCACCAAGGAAGCCATGGTGTCCCTATGCCATCCCCACCCCACCGTGGAGAGGTCCTTGTGGAGACTGGACACCAGTACCGACTGGTGGGACTGGCTGGTCCTGGGGCAATGGGATGACCAGCAATGGCTCCGGAACTTTTGCATGCGAAAGCAGACGTTCCTGGAGCTGTGCGCCTGGCTCACTCCTGTGCTCCAGAGAACCACCACCCGGCTGCGGGCACCCATCCCAGTCGAGAAGAGGGTCGCCAAAGCATTATGGAAGCTAGCCACCCCGGACAGCTACTGATTGGTGGCACACCATTTCGAGGTGGGCAGATCGACTGTTGGTGCCGTCATCATGCAGGTAAGTCCCAAGGGGAGTGTGTGTGGCGGGGGGAGGGAGGGTGCTGCACTCCATGTCCAGGGGCAGGCAAGACTCCAGGCTGGGTCATCCAGGGGTTTGGGCCATCCATCCCTTGCACAGGCCTACTGATGGGGGGGGGGGGGTTGGGGCGTGGGGCAAGGGGGGCCCTGGTGCGTGCGTGTGTGTGTGTGTGTGTGGTGAGGACAGAAGGCATCACGGGGGGGCCCCCCAAGGGAGCACACACTCACCTTGCCTTTTGTGATGTGTTCCCCTGTGTCTCTCTGTACCCTTCAGCAGGTCATCTGTGCCATTAATGACATCCTGCTCCAGAGAGTCATCCGCCTGTGTGACGTGGAGGCTACCATGGCCGGCTTCGCTGCCCTTGGGTTCTCCAGCTGCGAGGGAGCCCTGGATGCAACCCACATCCTTGTCCATGACCCGGAGCATCGAGCGGCCCATTTCATAAACAGAAAGGGGTACTTCTCCATCATATTCCAGGCCCTTGTGAACCACTGTGGCCACTTCCTAGACATTTGAGGGCTGGTCCTGCAGGGCACATAACACCCACATTTTAAGAAACTCTGGCCTGTTTGAGAGGCTGGAGACGGGCACTTACTTCCCCCAGCGGGGATTTACTGTCGGGGATGTGCTCATGCCCACATGTATTGTGGGAGACACTGCCTATCCCCTCCTGCCCTGGCTAATGCGGCCCTACACAGGGTGGCCGGACCACAACCGGGCCCGGTTCAATGACCGGTACTACTCATACTTACAGTTGGCATAGTTTATGAGGAAATACTTTTGAGGAGATACGATGTAAGTATAGAGTAAAAAGGGAGTTCTGTGTCCATAAATACATGCATCACAAAGCAGAATATAAGCTCTGGTGGTAGGGCCATCAAGAAAAAAAAAAGAATAAAACTAGTACTAGTAACAGCTACTGTATCTTAATTAGTGTGGTGAACTCAGAGCAAACGTAATAGGACATGCACATGAAATTATATCAGGGTGGGATGTGTACATTTAACAGAGAGCAGTTCTTTTCAGGCATGATGCCAGCTCTTCATTCTTAAGTAAGTGTCTGATCTCAATTGACTGGAGAAAGTCACAAGCACTAGTTTTCAAAGCTCTCACAAAGAAGCAAAATGAAGACATTGCCTCCAGCTACTTCGCGGAGATTACTTCAGTGGATATTGAAGTGTATTTGATTAGTGTTTAAAAAAAAACAAGGAAGGCAAAACAGTTCATCAAGGGAGAGAAGAAAAGATATGAGGATATAGAGCGGGGCTGGGCAAGATGTGGTCTGGGGGCCAGATTCGGCCCTCTTAACACTTTGATCCGGCCCGTGGACTGCATTTGGCTGTGTCACCAAATTTCTAGGTGGTGACTCAGGCAAATAGATTCTATTTAAATGGTTCCCGGTCATGGCACTATCCCTGCAAGGACCAGAGCCACAATCCCTTTAATAGCCACAGCAATCCCAGGCGGCTGCCAGGCAACACAGGTAGCAGGGGCTGGGAACCACAAGCCCTTTGCTGTGTTTTAAATTCAAAGACTCTGGTGTCAGACAACTCTTGGGGGAGGCTAGTCCCCAGCCCTGCCCCTTCCTCCTCAGGCCCCACCCCTTCTGGGGGTGGAGCCAGCTCATGATCACCTACCAGAATTCATTAAGTGGTCCCCTGCAAAAATGATTGCCCATCCCTGATATAGAGTCTGTTTCCACTGAAGTATAAGGTGTGATGATGCATGTCCTATTTCTTTCCATGCATAGCAAGAACCAAAAGTGTAGATTGGTCTAGAAAAGGTCTTGAGCAAAAGATCTACAATAAAGCAGGGAAAGGAAGAGGAGAATCTTTACGATTTCTGTTTTCTCTATCCTAATAAGGTTTCTTGTTCAGTAGTAAAAGACTGTTATTCTTTGCGATAGAAATGGAGCCGTGTTAGTCTGGGGTAGCTGAAGCAAAATGCAGGACAATGTGGCACTTTAAAGACTTAACGAGATGGTTTATTAGATGATGAGCTTTCGTGAGCCAGACCCACTTCCTCAGATCAAATAGTGGAAGAAAATAGTCACAACCATATATACCAAAGGATACAATGTATCCTTTGGTATATATGGTTGTGACTATTTTCTTCCACTATTTGATCTGAGGAAGTGGGTGTGGCCCACGAAAGCTCATCATCTAATAAACCATCTTGTTAGTCTTTAATGTGCCACATTGTCCTGCATTTTGCTTCTGTTATTCTTTGCCACTGTTGCATGTCGAAACTCTATCATATCCTTACACTGGATGGAGCCCAGTCTTGGCATGGCATAATCAAAGAAATGACAATAGATATTTTTTTTTTAAGATTTTAACTGGGGATGAGTTTTAGCCACAATGGTTGGATGCAAATCCTGATTTGGATTAAATCTTTCTCAAAGTGGAGGTTGTTGCAGATCAAGCATTGGGTTTGGCCCATAATAAAGATGCAGGTGAAAAGTTTAGACGACTGTGTAGATTTGGATCTAATTTTTTTCCAAAATTTGGGTGTATTTAATCCAGGATTTTAGTTTTGTCCAATTCTCTAACTTCAACTCAAGAATAAATATTTCCATATGTGAATGTTTGGAGGAAAAGGGACAATTAGTTATGATTCGTTTGAGGACAATTATCAATTCTCAGTATCTGTGAACAAATATGGTACTGTAGTGTAAATATATATCACTGCTTTCCTAATATGAAGGTAACATATTAGCGCTTCTGAACAGAATCTCAAAAGCAAGAGGATATTCGTACAGAGTTGATTAATCCAAACAAAGGGGATCCAAAAAGTTGCAATAGAAACATTTGTTCAGGTTTTTATTTTAAAAAGCACTAATGGATTCAGTCCATCTCTCACTGGAATCAACATCCAAACAAACACTGACCTCAATGGAAGCATATAAAATTCAATATCCATTAAGAATAGCAGTTCGTCCCCTAACTGTAGCATTACAGCACTGCACAAAGACGCCTTCTTCCATCTACTGACCTGCAACAGTTGCTCAGAATAATTCTAAAAGTTTAGCCTCCACATTCATCTTTGGCCACAGCAGCATCCATTTACAATGAAATATTACTGAGATCCTACTAGCAACACATTTATTTTTTTTTCCCAATCAAGAATGAATGGAAATCTTTAATTGTGGTGTTTTACAATTTCCATACCTTAATGTGGCTGTTGGGCAAAAAAGTTTGCCCACTCTGGCAATGTTCCTTCTAATCATTTCCATCCATGTGCAGAATAAATGTGTATGTGCACTGAGGCATGTGTGAATGTGCACCACCAGCAGGAACAGAAAGCCC
This sequence comes from Pelodiscus sinensis, assembly GCF_052426305.1. NCBI lineage: Eukaryota > Metazoa > Chordata > Testudines > Trionychidae > Pelodiscus > Pelodiscus sinensis. Next base: position 156,702,387 of record NC_143053.1, read on the forward strand.
AGCTGTGGGCACTCTGCTAATCAGCTGGGAGGCATTTGAAACTCTCCTGAGTGGCTGCACAAGCGCATAATAGCTTAGAAAGAACACTGTATTCCCATCTCAATAGATGACACATTACATCTTTTTTAATTTCTGATAAAACTTCAGTGCTGCAGATTGCAAACATATGAAAATATCCACTTTTGTACTGCTGAGATGAAAAATTTGGCAGAAGTGTTTTCCAAATTACATTCTACTCAATATTTCATCTTTTGTGTGACACAATCTTTCCATAAAGTCTGTTAGGCTTGACTATCTAAAGGACCAACTTTTTCAGTAGAAGTGTCTGCTTGCCCTGCTGCTGACCAAACCATTCAGAAGTGGAGTACAGGAAAATACATCAAGAATTTAGAAGAATGGGCTCCCCTTTGGGAAGGCAAAGGTAGCTTAGGACCACCTTTATGTCCTGCTAATTCTAGGTTGCTCCAGTATCATGGGAAGCTCTGGAAGGTAGCCCAGAATACTTACAATGCTTCATACTAGAGGCACTGTGCCAGAGCTTGCAAGGTGAATTGTGGAGGGCAGTCTGTCGTTTATAAAATGACTTTAATAGGAGAATTTCTCCCAGCCGTGGAGCTCTAACAGCACATGTATGCTGCCACAGTGACATGCAGAAGGTATAATGGCAATGAAAAACTCACCCTTTGAGTTAGGGTGATCCCACTTACATCTCTGAGACAAGACACCTGCCTGCAAAGCAGACCACAGAGAGCTATAGGGGAGAACTGGAAAAAATAATTTTGGAGGAAGGGGACACAGTTTTACTCTTTTCTACAGAGTCATCAACACTTTGGGTATGTCTAGACTGCAGAGTTTTTCTGGGATATCAGAGGTATCCCAGAAAAGTTCTGCTGCATCCAAGGAATACTTCTGCTTTTCCGAAAAAAAAAATTGGAAAAGCAGAAGGGTTTTTCGGCATCCCTGTAAACCTCGTTCTACAAGGAAGACGGAATGTTCCAAAAGAGGCTTTTTTTTCCTGACATTTGGTCCAGTGTAGATGGGACAAAAGTTGGAAAAGCCTCTTTTGGAAGAAAAGCAGAAAAAGATACGCAAATTGCAGTTTGTAATTTGCGTCTATTTTTCCGACTTTTCTTTGTTGTCTAGACACAGCCTTTCTTCTGAACATCATTTTTTTTCACTTTTCCCAATGCTGCTCTCAGTGGTCTCTGCAGGCTCAGGGTGAGAGAGCTCAAGATCAGACACCAAACTGCCGCCAGCCAATAGCTTGTCCCAAGGTGCATCCTCTGCTAGCATTGGCACCTGAGCCAGACTAATAACTCTGTTACATCTACATCCCTCCAGCTTTTTCTTAGGCAGTCAGTGAGGAACTTGTAGAATGCTTGAAATTCACATTGCTCACCACTTAATGGTTCTCACAGCAAAAGGTCAATTTAACTCTTTCCATGAAATCTGTGCCAAACATGAAAACACTCCAGCACTGCCCATGCAAATCTCTAACAGGCTAAGTAATATACTTGTGCTGATGGCTTCTTGCAATACTCTAAATTTATTTTTGTAAATAAACATTGATCACTTTCAAAGCTGCAGGTAATTTACACAGAACAGAAAATTTCAGCTGCCATAGAGGATGAGTTTGGTTTGGTACATGCTAAAACATTTATTAGCCATATATTTATGTCAATGCATGCGGCTGAACTCTGAACCAAATTCTGTGGTTGTGCATTCAGGTGAAATGCATCTATATTGTTGTTGGGAATTTCATCCGTGTGAGGCTTTGGGACCTAAAGTTGATTTGACTCATTACCATAATGCCTGAGAGTCTCCTAATGAATGGATTTTATATTTGCAACTCCTCTGTGAGATAGGGAGGTATAAGCCTCATTTTATAGATGGGGAACTGGGACACAAGCTAGATTAGGGCTCTGTCTGCACTGCAGCTCAAATAGGCATGCATGCCTGCACTAGATGTAATATAGCTCAAAATGGTGGTGAAGGCTCTGAAGCACAGGTAGTACAATCCTACCCAGATCCCTGAGTTTGTACTTGTGTTGCTAGATGGCATCAGGGTCTGTGCTGCAGCATCTTCAAGGTTATGTTTATACACTGCAGCTATCCTAAAACTAGTGCCCCCAAGCTGCAATCGCTGCTTGGATTACAGCAATTAGTCTTCTGATTACCGTGCAGACAGAACCTAAGGATCTGTCATGAAGGGAGTCTTAGTCACATGCTCTATGTAGGCCTCCTGAGTCACATGCAGTTCAGTGTTCGGTCCACAATACCTTCCTTCCTCCACTCTTGGAAAATGTTTAGGAGAGGTGTCCAGATGCAGTACTTGAAAGGAATACACTTAGATAGGAGTACTATTCCAATAGGCAGATATAAAAAAAAGAATAAAGTTAAAGCAGCTGGTGTAGGGGTGACCTTGGATGTTCACGGATTCAAAATATAGTACTTTTCAAAGCAAACACATCATCCACGTCTTTGCACATTTTGACATGCTGTTACTCGCTGGAAGCTGCATTGGATCCCAGAGAAGCCACACATCAAATATACACCCCACAAGATTGTAAACTACTCCACTCGATTTGGGATATGCAAGAGCAGGAGCAGATGAAGTAGGAGAAAGAATAGTTCTTTGGGGAGCATTGTTTGCATTTGCTGAGCTGAGTTTCAGGCATGGTATTGTAGAGTTGTAGTGTGGTAAACCGTATTTGGAATGAAAACCCTGTTATATGTGTTAACCTTCAGGATGCTCAAGGTGCAGATTATCACCCTCAGTAAATGATACTCAGATGAGGTTGAGGATGGATATAATTGCTGCTCATGGGCACCTTGAAGGCCCCTCAGGCCTTCATATCACTCGTTTCTTTCTCTCCTTCCCCTCTGGAAATGTGGTGTCTCTGCTGAGCTTTGTCTGAGCTTTTAGAGTTTTTAGGATATTTTCAGTCTTTTAGAACTGTTTATAAAACCTTAAGACTTCAGATGAGGGGGATTCAGCCCTCTGTGCCATGAAAGCAGGAGTCACGATCATGAAAATAATGAGAGAGAGAAAAAACAGAGAGTTGCATTTTGCAAAGATGAGCTGCAAGAAGGGAGCTTATGAAGCTTTGAAAAAGTATTGTAAAAGAAAAGTCCTTCACCAGCACACACACTCAGATCCCACCTGTCTCTGAGTATAGTGTCTCTCAAGTTCTAGAAATTAGTTAGGCCTCAGGCAACCAACCACTTGTGAACAAAACAAATTCCTAATGGTTAAGTCATTGTTGTTAAATATAAGCACATATGTGGTCCTCAGGGCAACTAAGTATTTTTTGAAAATAAGCTGGTGCTCTGTATGTGTTTTCCAGGCTGAATTTGATTTATGTCTGAAGCCTGAATAGATCCATGCTTTTCATAGGTTGGCCAGACTGAAAAAGAAAAAGGTTTGATACTCACGCAAACTCCGCCTTGTAAAACACGCTCCGTCCACATGCAAAGTCTTGTCTGTTTCAGGCTCAAAATCTGATCAGACTCTCACTAGATTTTTGTATAGCTGTACATGATCACATTATGAAGATATGCAACATCTAGTATGTCACCTCACATTTTGTTCTTCCATCCCCCTATCTTGTGACATCATCCTATTGCCATCATGCTTCCTGCTTGTATAGCTCGGTAAACAAGGGGAACAGATGTGATATGTGAATTATCATTAAGGTTTAGAATCAAAATCTGCAGAGATATATAGGGGCTGTTTATACTTCCCTTAATGATATTGTCTTAGGCTATTATAGCCTTAGGTGCTGATCATTTCATCATCCAACACAGATTCACATTTAACATATGATCTTTGAAGAAAGTGGTAACCTATGAGGGGTGGAGGAAGGTACTGGTTCACCAAGATGCTGCAAGCTGTCCCAGTTTGACACCCAGTATGACTGACTGTTACTAGGAGCTGATGGGCATGGAATTGTCTGTTAATAAACACTTGCTTCTCTGTACCTGTCTGGCCCTTGTACTGCTGCTGGAGCTGAGTCCTGCATCCATGAGAAGTCATTATTGACTAAGAAGGGATGAGGGGCTCTCAGGGGAAGAGGCAGAGGAAGACTGTGAAGCCCTGCAGCGGGGGCAAGGAGCACAGCCCTGTACCATGGGGATCCTCTGCCACCCTACCTTTTCCCCCAAGCATCCCACAGGTGCTCAGTTCCTTTGGGGCTGCATATCCTTCTCTGCCCCTGTTCCTTGGCCATAGGGTTCTAGAGCCACTCTGCCTCTTCTCCGGAGCTCCCCTCCTCCCACCCTCCAGTCCCCGCTCAGTGAATGACAGCCTCTTTACTGCTGCTGGAGCAAAGCCCTATAGCTGGCAGTAGCAGAGGCGTTACTATTGACTTCCCCAGTCCAGCAAATTCCCTGGTTTGGGACCAGTCCAGTCTGGAGGGTGCCACACCAGTGAGGTGCAAGCTGCAGCTATTTCTTTCCTTTCATCCAATGCAACTTTAGTAACAAAGTAGAAGTGAAGACAAACTAAGTCCACGTGATTAGGGGTTTGGAACGGGTCCCATATGAAGAGAGAGATTAAAAAGACTTGGACTTTTCAGCTTAGAAAAGAGGAGAATAAGGGGAGATATGAAAGAGGTCTATAAAATCATGACTGCTATGGAAAAAGTGAATAAGAAAAAATCATTTACTTATTCCTACAATATAAGAACTAGGGGGTCACCAAATGAAATTAATAGGCATCAGGTTTAAAACAAACAAAAGGAAGTTTTTGTTCACGCAACACACAGTCAACCTGTGGAACTCCTTGCCAGAGGATGCAGTGAAGGCTAGAACATTAACAGGGTTCAAAAAAGAGCTAGATAGATTCATGGAGGTTAGATCTATCAATGGCTATTAGCCAGGTTGGGTAGGAATGGTGTCCCTATCCTCTGTTTCTCTGGAGGTGGGTGACAGGGGAGGGATCATGTTGTGATCCCTCCCTCTGGGGCATCTGGTATTGGCCACTGTCGGCAGACAGGACACTGGCTAGATGGACAGTTGGTCTGATGCAGTATGGCTGTCCTTATGTTATCTTGCTGCACCAGAGATTGATTTTCTGGTATTAGATTTAGAGAGTCCAGTTAAGACCTGCTAAATAAAATGCTGAGGGTGGCTCCGGTTAGCACTGGTACTCCTTGGGTTCATGAAGAGTAAGAGAAGCTAATGGGAGCATTTGCTCCTCTTGGCCTTCCTCTGTGAAGATGGTTCTAAGCTCGGCTTAATGTAAGCTGACTCCAGCTATGTATTTTAAATAGCTGGAATTGCGTATCTTAACCCGACCTTCCAGGTCTATTGTAAACTTGCCTTAAGAAAATAATCAAGCTATTCTCCCGGTCTAATTTATTCACAGTGAACTTGAACACCATGCATTATGCTACTCAAGAATGCACAAATAGATAAGAGGAGTTAGTTTGTTTAGCCATTAATGTTTCCTACTCTGTTTTCGTGTTTCTCAAACAAAAGCTGCCATTCTGCAGATGTCAGGCCTTTCTGTACCTGTTCTTCCTGAGGCACAATAAGTGCTTAGATTAATTTCTTTCGTGGTTGCCCCTGTTCTTTTAAAATATACGTCTAAGCAACCAATATATATCAAGGAACCATATTCATTAAAGGCCTGCAATGAAACGTGGAGCACCCCACCCCCTCTGTTCAAAACACACTTTGTCATCAATGCAGAGCACAGGGTGTTCAGCACCTTGCAATAGATACTCTGCCACTTGTAGGATCTATATTTATCTGGGTAACAGACTATTAAACAACACTATCTCCATGATCTAATCAGACCTTTACTTAGCTCACATCTCACTAGCAACCGTTAGTTTGCGATACCCTCAGCTGCTCAGCTTGGGTCTCTAAATGAAGTAAATGCTGCAACATTCATTTTTGTGCCATATTTATCAATAGTTTGATGCACACAGCATACACAACAGAATCGGACTCCCTCTGTCTCCAGGGGCCAGTCAGATTCCTTGTGCTAGTTTGGTTCATACTACAGATGGGATTTACTAAAATCCAAAAGTGGGCAGCCCTTTCTCCTTGCTATATAGCAGTCCAGTTCCTTGACTCTGTCAGAATCATTTTGTAATCTGACAGCAAGTTGAAATTTTCATTTATTTCAGAAGCTTGAGAATTGATTGCTTGGGTTGTGTGTCAAAGACCAATAGCTGTTTCCAATATGTTTAATATGATGAGGGTATAGATCCTTATTAGTAACTTAATCCAAACTCTAGTGTGTTAACAAATCCCCATCACTTGTTTTCCTTTTTTAATTCTGTGTAGAAAAAGGAACTGCTAATGTGCATTAAAATTAGATTCAGTAAATACATATTCAGACAAGTCCAAAAATAAGAAGCATAGTTATTTAATAGAGAGAAGTATTTTGTTCAATGCAAATGGTCTTTAAAACAAAATGGGAAAGCTTTGCTTTTGCAGCCAGGAGAGGCAGTTATTTGAGTTCCACTTAGCACCTGTCAGCCTGCATATGTGTCTTTATTTTTTATTAATTTTAATCTTCAGACTGCCTAACTGCAGAACTCATTGGATTTTAAAGTCCTATCTTTGTTTTGAGTTGTTCTTTGTGCACAAATCCCTAAGAGGTGCTGTTTAGAAACCCACTGTAAGAGATCTAGTATCAGAAGCAGAATTTTTCAAGCTATGAGCTCCCTGATGTGTCATCATGTATGGACTGATGTTCAAAACCAGGAGAATTCCCATTGGTACTAGGATGCAGAAAGAGTGAGGGGGAGAAATTTCCTCACTCACTTGCCTCTTTGCTTCTACTCTGTCTCCCTCAACCTCTCCTACAGTGCTTTCCCTTCCTACCTGCCAGCAAACAGTGATTGGCTCTGCCTCACTGCAGCAGGGAATAGAATGAAGAGGGAATAAGGAGAAGGTTAAGGCAAAGAGGATGGCCTCTTTACTTCAGTGACCATATCATTTGCTACACCAGCTCCCTCTTTTCAGCCCTTTTCAAATGTGCCCTACCACCTACCACACATTGTCAACCCTCCATTTAGCCCACTCTTCAATGCCCCAGCTCTCCCCATAAACCCAAGACTCCATAAACCAGTAACCCCAGAAAAGCCTACCCAGCATCCTCCCCCCCATAACCTCCACACTACATTCACCAATCTCTTGAGCTATCCTGTCTTTTGCCACAAGCCACAACACCCTCTAGCATCTTCTCATGACCCCCAAAAGCAGCTGTGGTTTCTTGATTTGTCCTCAATATTGCATAGGCTACAACAAGAAACCAACCCTGCAAGTTAAGGGTTCTCATAAAGAATGTGAATTTATGACTTGGAAGGTGTATAGAAAGTGTAAGGCAGAACTTTCTTTCAAAACACTGAGGTTCAGTCTTTTCTAGATCAGCAATAATGATCTAGACAAGTACCATGAAGGCATTTTAAGAATGAAATTAAATTGGGAGGAATCGCAAACACCACTTACAAAAGAAAAATAAAGCACAAAGACCTAGCAGTATTAGAAAGAGTCATGACATATGAACATGAATAGCAATGGAATGAAATGACAGCTAATATCTAGGGAAAATGAATCCAAGGAGTAAGTATTTAATGATGGGAAATGAACTGGAAAAAAATGATACTGGAAAGAGATGTAGGTGTTACAATAAGCAATGAATTAAACATGAGTTTGAATGGGTTATGCTAGTCATAGCCCAATTAACTTTGGGGCTTATGATAGGAGTCGCATCACAAAGGAGAGAAGCTATATAGTCCTTCTCACTATGGCTCTGAGGCATCTGCAGCTGGAACACTGCAATCAGTTCTGCACACTTCATTGCCAGAAAGGCATTGACAAACTCCAGGGATCATATAGAAAAGCAACAAAAATGATTCAGGACTTGCAAGTTTGGTCTAGAAGGAAAGATCAGAGGATGAGATTCACAGCTGAAGTAAATCTGGGACTTCAGTGTAGCTACACAAATTTACTCCTGCTGAGAAGCTGGTCTATATTAAGCACTCTCTAACCTGAGAGTTGCACAATACTTTAATATTTTTACAACATCACATGAGGTAAGAAGTAGTAATCTCTACAGATGAGGAATTGAGGCTGAGTGATTGTCCAAGGTCAAAAAGCCTGTGGTCGTGTGAGGATTCAACTCCCGAGTGCCAGACTAGTTCCCTACCCACTGAATTATGCTTTCACTCTTTAGAGATGCTGGTATGTTCAGCTTGCCTTAGTGATAACTAAGGTGGAGGTTATCATGATACAGGCAGTCCCCGAGTTACGCGGATCCGACTTATGTCGGATCCGCAGTTACGAACGGGGCTTTTCTCACCCCGGAGGACGGAGCGGCGTGACGCCCAGATGCACCGCCGTCCGCCGCCCCCATCCTCCGGGGCAAGAAAAACTGCTCCTTGTCTCCCTGGTCTGCAGGGAGACGGGGAGCAAGGCCTTGGAGCACGCCCGCAGCGGGACAGCCCGGGTGCGCTTGAGCTGTCCCCCTGCAGGCGTGCTCCATGGCTTTGCTCCCCGTCTCCCGACCAGCAGTCCAGGGAGATGGGGAGCAAAGCCGCGGAGCACGCCCACAGTGGGACAGCCGCGGCACGCCTGGGCTGTCTCGCTGCGGGCGTGCTCCAAGGCTTTGCTCCCCATCTCCCTGCAGACCAGGGAGACAGGAAGCAAAGCCGCGGAGCAGGCCCGCAGGGGGACAGCCCAAGTATTGGGACAGCCCAAGTATTCAAAGTAGGAATAAGACCCTCCGGAAAAGGGCACTTTTTCCGGAGGATCGGGGCCAGTCTAGACACTCTTTTCCGGCTTTTTTAAAAGCCGGAAAAAAGCGGTGGACATTTTTATTTAAATGCCCCGCGGATTTCCCTACGACGACTCGTGAAATTTACATGCCCCTTCCGGAAAAGGGGCCAGTGTAGACGTAGCCTATGTGTGTGGAGCCAGACCTTGGGGAAGGGGCAGCTTGTGGAGCTGTACCTGCTGCTGGCCACTTCCAGGGTGCAGTGTGGTCCACTGTGCCAGTACAGACAGGAAGCCTACCTTACCATCCCACTGCTTCACTGACCAGGAGCCACCAGAAGAAAGTTTGTGCCCCAACAATCCCCTGTCCCAGCCCTCCAAACCCAGAAACCCCTCTTGCACTATAAACACCTCATTTCCAGCCCCATCATGTAAGCTGAAACCCCCTGTACCTCTCCCTTGTGCCGCAACCCAGTGTGCCTGCTTACATACTGAACCTCTTACATACTGAGCCTGCTTACATACTGAACCTCTCCAACTTCCCTCCCGCAGGCTGCACCCCAAGTCCCTCTTCCGTGGCCCTCACTGCAGAGTCCACACCCTCAGGCAAAGCCTTCACCCCTGCAGTCTCAACCCCACATCCCTGTGGCCCCAGACCTGCACTCTGGTCAAAAGAAATAATTATGTTGGATCATGAGCATCAACAATTTTTTTTCAACTGGGCCATGGCGGAGGGGGGAAACCTGGCCTAAAGAAAACCACTGGACACAAACCAGAGCCTGTCTACTCAACAGCCATGGAAGCAAGTAAACCCCCACTCCCACCCCTCTGAGAAAAGGGGGGAGCCTTCTGAGAAGCCACACCCCAAAGTTAAGGACTTGGGTAGGGAATGGTTTGAAATTCCTGGGCCAGGAGCAGAGGTGGCAGGGGCCCAGCACCTTGCTTTTTTGACTGCTTACACGCCATCGTAGCCACTGGACTGCACATCTGCCAGGGCCCTGGCCTTACTCATGTTATTCATCTTCAAAGAAATTTGGAAACTAGTGACATGGTTAATTTCCATGTAACAGTGAAAAGACAGCAAAAATGTATAAACCAGTAGTATGTAACAATCTGACCATGAAACAGTTAATATTATTAAGTCCTTCTTAGCTTAGTGATGCATGTCATGGTACAATAATGGCAATGAAACTGTATGCAAATGAGGCCATGGAGGGAGGGAGTTGCTAGGCAACTGGGAAGGATTGGAAAAGCACATTCTGTTAGTTCAGGGTGGCAATTGGTCTGAGGAGAGGCAGTTTTGTAAACAGTGTTTGTGGTTTGTTGGTGATCTGCCAAAAAAAGGCTATTTTAACCCAGAATAAATAGATTTAAAAGAATCAACACACTTCTCAGCAGCTGTTAATTAGTTAAATCAGACCTTCTATAACACGGAGCTCTATAGTAGGGGACATATACTTCCATCTCCCTCCTTTAAATTATTTTGGTTCAATAGGGATTTTGCAAATAGGCAATTTACAACTTTTCCAACTATTGGAAGCAAAACAGTTCTGGTGAAATGATCTATAGCAATGAAGAATGATGTGAAGGGTTATTGCTTTTTTTTTCCGAAGTCTACACATTTTCTTTCCCTTCAATTCTAACAGCTAATTTTTTTTTAATGTTTACATTCTTGCTGCGTATATAATTCCAAATTCTGGAACCAAATTGTATCTTATGGAAGAGTTAAAGTCAGCAAGTTAACAGACTCTTGAAATATAAAAGATTTAATAAAATTACTTGATTGCATTTTTAGGCCTTGATTTAGCAAGGTATTTCAGCACATATCTAATTTTAAGCACATGAAAATCTCATTACATTATATCCTATGATTAAATATCTTACTGAATCAGGACCTTAATACTATAAGGCGTCCGGTGGCACTATACATACTAACAGATTTATCTTAGCATTTTGTGAGCAAAGACCTACTTTGGGTAAGGTGCCATAGGACTCCTCAGGATTCAGACTAACACAGCTACTCCTGTGATACTGGCCTTAATACTGTTCTTTAAAAGTAAAATGTTTAATAACCTTTAACAATATTCATTGTTCTGGAAAAATTACATAGGCCGTGGTCCTGATCCAATGCCCTTTGAAGTCAAAATCTTTCCATACTTTTCAATGTTTACTGGAATGAGGCCAGAGTGAAATTACTGCGGGAAACACCTCAATAAGAGGGAATGTTCAGGGAAGGATTAACAAGTCATTGTATATTGTAAAACAAATTATAGGTTTCTGGGGTATTCACATAAGTCCTATTATGAAAGATAAGTACTACTCAAGTAGAAAAACAGTTGCAGAATTGGGCCCCTTGATCCAGTCTAGGCCATGCAATTATAAATATAATAAAAATAAATTTATAAATATAAATATGCAAAGCAGTCCAAGTAAAATAGATATAAAAATATGTTTATGCTATAAAGTGCTTTGAATCCTCTTTCCCTGACTCAAACAAGCAAACAGAGATACACACTTATGACACAGCAAGGAAATATCCAGTTTTTATGGGGTTTTATGAATTTGTATTTCTGTAGCAATAGGGAATCCTAGTCATCAATTAGGACTTCACTGTGAGTAGGCACCGCACAACTACAAAATTTAAGGGGGTAGATCACAAATGAGCTATTAGGGCCTGGAGTAGGATCCACGTGGACAATGAGCAGTAGGCTAATATCAGGTTGATTTATAACCCTGATTGCTACAAAATAGATGTTCATGTGGACGAGCCATTGGTGACATTCTATGGTTTATGTTATACAGAAGGTCAGACTAAAGGGTCATCATAGCCCTGTCTGTAGAATACGCACACCAGGTCCTTCTTTGGGAGGAGGCAGAGTTGTGATACTATTGCAGTTAGTCTCCCAGACAGTCATTAGGCTGACAACAGCATGGTTCAGAGGCCACAAATGACCCTTTGGGTCACCTGTGCAATGCGCCCAGTGGCAAGAGATGAGTATAAAGATTTTTGTACTCAGGGACTTGTGGCCCAGCACCTTGGGTCAATTACAGTGGTGCTTGCATTCAGGAGATTACAGCCTAGTGGCCAGAGTCAATATAGCCCCCCCTTGAGTACAGAGACAGTGTTACCCAATGTCTAGAGTCAATATGGCAACCCCTAGATGTAGGGCAACACAGCCCCATGACACTGCCAATATAACAGCCCTCAGGTACTGCACAGAGCGACCCAATAGCTAGTACCTGGAGTGGGGAGGAAGGGTCCATACCATTGATTGATTATATATTCCTTAATTGTCCACCACTTTTCCCAGTGCAGTAGGGTTTTGTTTATCTATCTAAACTAAAGTCCAAAGTGTCCATGTCATTGTGATGGGTGTTAGTGTTCCTAGGACTGTGAATCACCTTGTTACACCAGTGCCCTCTAATGAGCTGGATGTTTACTCCCTGACCCCATCCCGTTTGTTTGTCAATTCACCCTACAGGTTATCAATTGATACACTCCAGTCCCTGAGACCTCCTTGAAACATTCCCGTGATATTCAGCCCCTGCTGCTAACTACTTGCAAACATTCAAGAACCTCGACCCCCAAATGGACAGTGTAACCCGGCTTACTACTTTTACCTTAAAATATTCTCTCCAGTGTAATACACAGCATTTGTCAACATTTAAAATAAAACAAATTAGAGTTTTTTTAAAGAGAAAATAAGGGTTCCACTAGAAACAGTGAGTGATGCAATCAAATGGTTACAATGCAAAACAAAATAATAAAATACAAATTAGGGCCTACACTTATTAAATGTTACCTTTCTAATAAAGTCAGTTTCTGCTCAGAGTTCAGTCCATTGTAGAGATGTCAGGTTTCACAGCAACCAAGATACAGTTTTTCATTACACATCAAGCAAGTGCCTTGTGTATTATGGATGAATGGATCTAGTGTGCCTGTCTCGAGCCTGCCAACAGGGGCAGGGCAAAGGGGGCAGTTTCCCTGTGACCTTGTGGCAGTGGCAGCAGCTGAAGCCATGGGTCCTTTAAATCATCAGCCAGAGTGCCATGCAGTGTGCCCCAGACAATTCTGAGGACTGAGAGTGGGGGGAGGGGAGGGGAGGGGAGGGGAGGGGAGAGGAGGAGGGGCAGCACTTCAGGCAGTGCAGAGGGCTGACTGCCCCAACCCTGCCCATTCCACTACAGGCCTCGCCCCTTCCAGGAGCATGGAGCCTCCCCCACCCCCCACATACACACCTGCCTGCAACCTTGTTCAGGGGCCCACGCAGGCTGTTTGGCACTCTTGGCCTTTCTCTGCTCTGTATTACATTGAAACACTCTAAATTCATTGGCAGGATTATTCTCTGCAGTAAAATGGTTTTGATTGTTTGAAGTTGTCTCTGGTAGGTTTTACTTTGACAGTCTTAGAAAGTCTTGAAAGTGGAGCAAAGCTGGATGTAAGCTTTGCATTACATCATCAGCCAATCACAGCAGGAATGCTCTATTGCAGAGATGTATTCTTCCCTGGTGACTACTTTCTACTCCAAGTCCATAAAGCAAACTTTCAATATAGACACATTGCTTCTTAAATAATGCACACATCTCTCAATGGTTATAAAATTTGACAAGTTAAGGTACCTACAGAAACCTTGTACATGTTACTTTTTAAGAATATCCTGCAAGACAAATATTTGGTGTAGTGAGTTTGTGAGGTCTGAGGAAAGTGTTGTTTGCAAAACTCAGGGGGACATTTCCCAAAGGTCCTCTGTGTCAGCTGTATGTGTAGCACTGCTGATTATATCGTATACTCTAGATATACCAGAAAATTTGCTTGGGGAAAGAGGAAATCTACATTGCACAATTAAGACTATATCTACACTACAAACTAATGGCTCTTCAGCACACACACACATACTTGCACTAGTTTCATGAGAGCTAAAAAGAGTATAAATAGTATTTTTAGCATAGAAAAAAGGCTTAGTCATGCTGCGTACGTGCCTGCCTGAACCCCATAGGAAGGCTACTATCCTGGATATACTACTATTTATACTTACTAATTCTCAAGATGCTTCACGGGCTATGTTTATGTGAGCTGTGAATCACACCTCCATCTCATACAGCAGTGCTCAGATTTTGTGCTCTTTCATACTTTTTTTCTCTCTCCATCCTATTGCAGTAGTGCTGGATAACCAACATACCGTGTGATGTTTTCTAGCCAAATATCAGTGTCCTACTATGCCCCCGTATTTTTTATGGAAATGTGTTTTGAATATGAATATGTATATGTATAACTTGAATGTACTTTATGTAAAATGAGGCATATAAACTCTTGTTGAAGAGTTTGTATTCTGCTGAATGTGTATATTTGTGTGAATGTATCATTCTCATGTTAGGAATAAGAAATATAAACCTGCTTATTAATCTAGGTCTTCTACTGAAAGCTATTAGTTGTACTTAAAGAACTTAATGGTCAGTGCTCAAGACAGTGACCTGTAAATAGTTTTGTTTTTCCTGTAACCCCAAACTGTGGTTAGTCCTACAAAGACATGTGACCTGGTGCTGGAATCCATTTTGAATTTAGTATTTTTCTATTGGGGTAGGGAAGATGGAACAAAGGATTCTCATCCAGAGGAAAGTCTAGTTAAGGGAGAGAGAGCAAACAATGAGGGTCTTTAGCTGACTTCTGAAACTGCCTCTGCACTCTAAGGGTACGTCTAAACTACATGGCTCCGTCGACGGAGCCATGTAGATTTGTTTTTTTGGCAAAGGAAAATGAAGCTGCAATTTAAATAATCGCAGCTTCATTTAAATTTACATGGCTGCTGAGCTGAGCCGACAAACAGCTAATCAGCTGTTTGTCGGCTCAGAGCGCTAGTCTGGACGCTCCTCTGTCAAAATGAAAGCCTTTTATCGACATCCCCAGTAAACCTCATCCTACTAGGCATAACGGGGATGTCAATAAAGGGCTTTCAGGTCGGCGCGGGAGTGTCCAGACTAGCGCGCTGAGCAGACAAACAGCTGATCAGCTGTTTGTCGGCTCAGCGCGGCAGCCATGTAAATTTAAATGAAGCCACGATTATTTAAATTGCGGCTTCATTTCCCTTTGCCTACAACCCTCATCTACATGGCTCCATCGATGGAGCCATGTAGTTTAGACACAGCCTATGAGGCTATACAAGAATACCTGGGGGGAAAAAAAACTGTAATAAGAGGGGTGAAGGAGCATTGCTGGTCCAAGATGAAAGAAAAGGATCCACTATGATTTATGAGGAACTGACGCTGAAGTAAGAACTAGGGTGAGAAATACGATTTGTATTAATGTCTCATAGGCCTGGTCTATACTACAGCGGAAGGTTGAATTAAGATATGCAACTTTAGCTACATTAATTACATAGCTGGAGTGTATGCGCGCACATGAAGCTGATGGGAGCAAATGCTCCCATTGGCATCTCTTATTACTCACAAAAGGAGGAGTGCTGGATGCCAGTTGGAGCTGCCTTCAGGGTATGTCTACACTAGCCCCTAATTCGAACTAGGGAGGCTAATGTAGTCATTCATGGAATGAGGTGTAACAGTTAACTTGAAATAAGGACTTAGTTCGAGTTAATGTTTGACTGCCGCATGTAGCCACGGGCAGTTAGTTCGGACTAAGGGGATTTAAAAATGGCACCCGGATGGGAAGATGCAAATAAAGCCCGAGATAGTTAAATCCCGGGCTTCATTTGCAACTTCGAATGCCTACATTAGCCTCCGTAGTTTGAACTAGAGGGCTAGTGTAGACATACCCTCAGTGTTTGATTTGTAGGTTTATACTAAACCTGCTAAATTGAATGCCAGAAGATCAACCTCTGGAGCATCGATCTTCCACATAGCGTAGATGTTGCCTTAGTGTATTAGGCTTAGCTGGTGTGTTTTATTTTTGGTTAGTAACTTACTTTGATCTGTTGGTTTTCATTTGCAATCACTAAAATACTACTTTTTTAAACTTAATAAAATCACTTTTGTTTGATAAACCCAGTGTAAATAATTATCTGGGAGAGGGAGAACAACAGCTATGCATATCTCATTTCACAGATAACAATAATGCTGTGTTGCCAATCATTTTCTATTCTGAGTATCAAATGCCCCTTCAAAAAGAGTATCGCTCTTGATCTTTAACCTTTATGAATATCGGAAGAAAATAAACATAACACTAGAACTAATCTAAATTATATAAATTGTGTGGGCCAGAGAAAACACCATGAGGTAATGTAGACCTTGAGCAATATTAAACATCTAATCCATCATTAGTCTCTTCTAGTACCAATGTACTATAAATAGATAAATACAGACACATTATTTGTTGTGGAAAGGGTCAGTATTACATTAGATGGGGGCACACTTCAAGTTCAATATATATTAGGTACATTAATAGTCTTTCAGTGAATTTCAGATTTCAACAGTATCTTTAACCAATGCTTGAACATTAATGTATACATGATAACTTGTGTCTTCAGTGCTGTTGCGCTCTTTCCATCAGAAAGAATTGCTTCAAATCAATTGCTGTAAGATAAAAAATTGAGCAAAATGGTTATATTTCTATCAAAGGAGGATTTTGTTCTCCTTTTCCATTGTGTTCTTTAGTGTACCTAGTTTCCCCCTTTTTTAATGCTACCAAAAGTCTGTGTCTATATTTTTTCAGGGTTCTGCACAAATAGGAACAGTAATATGCAAATAGTTTGTGTCATTTTTTTCTTACCTGTTTTGTTTGGAATAGCCTGTTTCAGTAACTTTAGCTATGCTTCATACCACATATCTTCCCAAGAACTGTTGGGGCTTGGCTATTTCACTTCCCTCCCCTGGACCATGAATCTGAGGATCTGCACAAAGTCCAGGACAAAACTGGAAAGTTTGGGCCTGTGAGGCTTAGAGCATCCTAGCAAAGTTTTGACTGACCATCTATTTCTACTGTATGGTGCTGGTCACTTTGCAGGTGTGCTCAGAATACATCCCAAGATGGAGTTAATACACTCCTATGGGAGCGGGATTAGAACGCATGGACCAGAATCTCTGGTCTGTAAATGAATGCAATGAGACTGCACTCGTTTATATCAGGAAGTTGATCACTTTGTAGTTTCTGTAGACTGAGCTAGTTGCACATACCAGGTCTCCTTGCAATCTTCCATTATCTCATAAGCTCCCTATGTGCCACTCTCCAGTCCCTATCTACTTCAGGGTCTCCCTGCAAAGATTCTTAATAAAGTACTGCATCCATTACTACATGGAAATCTTAAAATAATTAATAGTATCGCAGAAATGTTCAAGAAATGTGTGTTCAAGAAATGTGTGTTCAAGAAAAGAATGGTGTAAATTCATTTGATAACAACACTTTCCATTCCACAAATATCTCAGGAGCATGTTAAATAAGAGGTAATAAAGTCAGACATTATAAAATCTGACTTGAAAAATTTGCCTCCAAGATTTAGAGAAGAGTTAGCTGTCGAGTTTGTTGGACCATTAATGTATGTTTGATGTAGCTCTGTGGCCTTTTATGGACAGCCTGGAGACAATTTCATTGATCCTGCTTACAGTTGTTGCAGGTTGATCTTGTCAGAGACCACTAGTGAATCCTTTTCTGAGCGATTTGCTCAACTTGCATGATATTGATGCTAGCCTACTGGAGACTGTGCTTTAGGCTATCTTTGACGTGCTTACTTTCAAACAGGATGCCTCCTGCGATTTTATTTTTTCCTATGTCCTCCTTTCTTCTCAATTTCACATTACAGGTAACTCTGCTATTTCCTGCCTCTCTCCCTCTCGCCACCCCCCAACCCCTATCTTAGCTGTCATATACAAGATCTCTTTGTGGAGATGATGGTCTTTCATGCAGATGACATGTCTGATCCACTCATGTGCTTTCAGTTGCATTTCCTCAATTCTAGTCGAGTTTCCACTTTCAAGGGCCTTAATATTGGTGAATCTGTCCTGTCAACAAGTGTTCATTACTGAGTGGAGGGAGCACATGTGAAATTTTTCAAGCTGTTTAATGTACCATTTCTAAAGAATCCATATCTCAGATCCATACAGGAGATACATTAGCACCACTGCACATTAGAGCTTCAATTCAGTGAAGAAACGAATACTGTATTAGTAAAGGACTTTTTTCAGAGCCAGCCAAGAGCCTGCCCGAATTTACTGATTCTGAAGGTAATTTCCTTAGCAGACAACCATCCTTCTAGATGGTGCTGCTCCAATACTTGACCTGATCCATTTTTTCAGTTGTCTGCCTTGGATGAATATTGCTGGTACTAGGGCATTGGAATGAAATGCTACTTGGAATTAAACCTCTGTTGAATGGTGAGGCCAAAAGCTTGGATGCTTCAGAAAATCTAGCAGTGATGCCCAAAAGGCCATTATGTCTATGATCCATGAAGGTGGAGGCATCTGCAAAACGTGCCTTAACAAGAAACCTCTCTACCATCTTAGTTGTATCATTTTGTATATCCCCAGATCCAAATTCCTTGTAGCATGGCTGAGGACACAGCAAGAAACAAGTTGAACAGTATGAAAGTGAGTATGGAGCCTTGATTCAATCCATTTGAGACTTCAACTGAGTCAGAAGAACAATCAGAGAGCATTTGCACTCTCATGTGGCTATGGAACAGATGATTTGTTATGTGGAGTAGCCCATAGACGCTGTTGACTATATCTAAAAGCTCTGGTCAAGTCAATGAGGACTATACAGATCCAGTTGCCCATCTGAATGTTTTTCCTGGACCATCCTTTCAACAAAAATCACACCAGGAATACTATGACCTGGTGTGAAATGACACTGTACTTTTGGAAGATTCTCTTTAGGTATGTTTGCAATGAATCTGTTCAGTAAAGGTGAATTATTATCTTCCCTGCTGTACAGAGGAGAGAACTGCCTCTATTTTCCATAGTAAGCTTTGCTTCCTTTGTTTTAGAATGGTGGTAAAATAATAACATCTTTGAAGTCTTGTGTCACTTATTTTTCCTCCCAAATGCAATCAAAGATGTTGTGAAACACCTTGATAGCCTTTGGGCCTGCTACTTAATCCATTTCTGTTGGAATACCATCCTTTCCAGATGCGTTGCCAGAGTTCAGTTATTTGATGGGTTTCAAGACCTTAATTTATCTTTTTAAGAGACAAATCTAAGGAATTGTCTCTGATTTAGGTTTCATTAGAGAAGGCTTTGGAACAAATTGCTAAGCTAAACAGTAACAAGTCACAAGACCAGATGGCATTTACCCAAGAGTTCTGAAAAAACTCAAATGTAAAATTGTGGTGCTACTAATTGTGCTGTGTAATTTAGTCTTTAAATCAGCTTCTGTACCAAAAGTCTGGAAGATAGCTAATGTGATGCTGATCTATAAAAAAGTCTCTAGAGGTGATCCTAGTAATTACAGAGGTTGTGTCTACACATCAGGGTTTAACTCGAAATAAGCTATGCAAATTGAGTTATGTCAATTGTCTAGTTTATTTCAAAATTGGGACCAACTATACTAATTTTGAAATAGAGCACTTATCCTCCGACTTCACTTACTCCATGTACAATAAGGGCTACAGGAGTCAGAATAAGAAGTCCTCCAGCTTTACAGTATTTCAAAATAAATGCCTGCTGTGTAGACACAGACCAAGTTATTTTGTAATAACGTTGATGTATAGATGTACCCAGACCGATAAGTCTATAGTCAGTACCAGGCAAATTAGTTGAAATTACAGAATTGTCAGACACATAGATTAACATAATTTGTTGCACAAGTCAACATGGTTTCGGTAAAGGGAAATCATGCCTCACTCATCTATTAGAATTCTTTGAGGGGTTCAACAAGCATTTGGACAAAGGGGATCCAATGGACCTAGTGTAATTAGATTTCCAGAAAGTCTTTGACAATATCCCTCACCAAAGGCTTTTAAGTAAAGTAAACTGTCAAAGAAAGGGTCCTGTCATGGACTGAACACTGACTAAAAGATAGGAAACAAAGGCTAGGAATAAATAGTCCTCAGAATGGAGAGAAGTAAGTATTGGTTCCCCACAGGGGTCTGTACTGGGATCAATCCTATTCAAAATATTCATAAATGATCTGGAGAAAGGGGTAAAAAGTGAGATGGCAAAATCTGCAGATGATACTAAACTGCTCAAAAAAGTTAGGACAAAAGTGAAATGTGAAGAGCTTCTAAAGGATCTCACAACTAGATAAATGGCTAATGAATTTTAATGTTGCTAAATGCAAACTAACGCATATTGGAAAACAATCCCAACAATATGTACGAAATGATGGGGGACTAAATTTACTATTGCCACTCAAGAGAGATTGGAGTGATTGTGGATAGTTCTCTGAAAACATCCACTCAATGTGCAGCAGCAGCCAAAAAAAGAAAACAGAACATTAGGAATTGTTTTAAAAGGGATGGAGAATAAGAGAGAATATATCTTATTGCCTCTGTATAAATCCACGGTATTCCCACATCTTGAATGCTGAATACAGATATGGTTGCCTCATCTCAAAAAAATCTTAACATGAGAAACATTTCAGAAAAGGGCAACAAAAATGACTGAGGTTTGGAACGACCGCTATATGAAGAGAGATTAAAAAGACTGGGACTTTTCATCTTAGAAAAGGAGACTAAGGCGCGATATGATGGAAGTCAACACAATCATGACTAGTTTGAAGAAAGAGAATAAGGAAAATATTTACTTGTTCCCATAACATAAGAACTAGGGGTCACAAACTGAAATTAATGAGTAGAAGCTTTAAAACAAACATAAGGAAGTATTTCTTCACATAAAGCATACTCAGCCTGTGGATCTCCTTGCCAGGGGTATTGTGAAGACCAGGACTTTAACAGGATTAAAAAAAGAACGAGGCAAATTCATGGAGGATAGGGCTATCAATACTTATTAGCGAGGATGGGTAGAAAGGTTTGCCAGTGGCTGGGAATGGGTGATGGGAGGAATCACTTGAAGATTACTTATTAGATTAATTTCTCTTGGTCACCTGGCATTGCCTATTGTCAGAAGATAGGATATGGGGCTAGACGGACCTTTGTTCTGACCGGCTGTGTCTAGACTGGCAAGTTTTTCCACAAAATCATCTGCTTTTGCGGAAAAACTTGCCAGCTGTCTACACTGGCCGTTTGAATTTCCGCAAGAACACTGATGATCTCATGTAAGATTGTCAGCGTTCTTGCGGAAATACTGTGCTGCTCCCGTTCAGGCAAAAGCCCTCTTGCGCAAATCATTTGCACAAGAGGGCCAGTGTAAACAGCACAGTACTGTTTTTTGCAAAAAAGCCCCGATCGTGAAAATGGCGATTGGGGCATTTTTGCGGAAAACCGCGTCTAGATTGGCCATGGACGCTTTTTCGCAAAAAGTGCTTTTGCAGAAAAGCGTCCTGCTAATCTAGACACGCTTTTCCGGAAATGCTTTTAACGGAAAACTTTTCCGTTAAAAGCATTTCTGGAAAATCATGCCAGTGTAGACGTAGCCACCCAGTATGGCCATACTTATGTTTATGATCTTATGAAGGTTGACTAAAGTCCTCCTTCGATGGGTTTCTCCTGTAATTGGTCAAGGACGTGCCCATCAACTATGTATGACATATTGAGTAGACTACTGAAGTCTTCAGCCCATCTCTGTATAATTCCCTCCTTGTCTTAGATGAGGTTATGCCATCTGCTGATTTTAAGGGCATATTTAGATAGTCCATGGAGTGCTTTTAGAGAGTCAAAGAACATCTTTGCAATGTTTGTATCTGCAGAATGCTGAATTTCTGCTGCGTTCCTCTCCTACCACTCATCCTGCATTTTTCTCAGTTCAAATTGGGCCTAATTAAATGTATTTTTCTTTGACATGGAAGTGAGATCATTCAACAAATATTTTGTATTTGTCACCTTGGAAGTATCCTTGTTCTTATCAAAGCAATCCTAATGTACCTTTTTCTTTGGCCCAAGCACTGATTTCATCTTTGTTAATAATCATATCTTTGAACTGCTTACATTTCTCTGTTGGGGTGCATGTGAATGGTGAGCATGAAAAAGCTGGTCATCCAGTGATTGCTGAAACTGCACATGAGAGTTGATGTGCTTGAGGTTTGCTATAGAATCATAGAATACTGGAACTGGAAGGGATGTAGATAGATCCTCAAGTCCAGTCCCCTGCCCTCACAGCAGTACCAAGCCCCATCTAGATTATCCCTGCTCTTAAATATATCCAGTGATAGGGATTCCATAACCTCCCTAGACAATTTATTCGAGTGTTTAACCAACTTTACGGTTAGGAAGTTTTTCCTAATAGCCAACTTAAACCTGCCTTGCTGCAGTTGAAGCCCATTGCTAATTGTTCTATCATTAGTGGCCCAGGAGAATAATTTTTCCCTCCTTCTTATAACACCCTTTTGGATAATTGAAAACTGCTATCATGTTCCCTTTGTCGTCTCTCCTCTAAACTAATCAAGCCCAATTCTTTCAGTATTCCCTCATAGGTCATGTTTTTAGACCTTTAATAATTTATGTTGCTCTTCTCTGGGCCTTCTCCAATTTCTCCACATCTTTCTTGAAATATGGTGCCCAGAATTGGACACACTACTCCAACTGAGGACTAATAAGCATAGGATAGAGCAGAAGAATGACTTCTCATGTCTTGCTCATAACACTTCTGTTAAATGAATCCCAGAATCATGTTTGCCTTTTTTGCAATAGTGTCACATTGTTGACTCTTATTTAGCTTGTGGTCCATTATGTCCCCTAGATCCCTTTCTGTAGTACTCCTTCCTAGACAATCATTTATCATTCTGTATGTGTGAAACTGATTGTTCCTTCCTAAGTGGAGTACTTTGCATTTGTCCTTATTAAACTTCATCCTGTTTACCTCAGACTATTTCTCTAGTTTATCTAGATCATTTTGAATTATGACCCTATCCTCCAAAGCACTAGTGACACCTCCCATCTTAGTACCATTTGTGAACTAAATATGTGTACTTTCTATAACATCAACTAAATTGTTGATTGAAGATATTGAACAGAACCAATCCCAAAACAGATTCCTGAAGAAACCCACTTGTTATGCCCTTCCAGCATGATTGTGAACCATTAATAACTACTCTCTGAGAACAGTTATCCAGCCAGTTATGCACCTACCTTTTAGTAGCCCTATCTTAGTAGGATTTGCCTAGTTTATTGATAAGGTCATATAAGACCATATACAATGCTTTCCTAAAGTCTATGTATACCACATACACTGCTTCTCCCTTATCCACAATGCTTGATATCCTATCAAAGAAAGCTATAACATTGATTTGACATGATTTGTTCTTTACAAATCCATGCTGGCTGTTACCTATCACCTTATCATCTTCCAGATGTTTGCAAATGAATTTCTTAATTATTTGCTCCAGTATCTTCCCTGGCATAGAAATTAAACTGACTGGTTTGTAGTTTCCTGAGTTGTTCTTATTTCTGTTTTTCTAGATGGGCACTATATTCGTTGAAAGCCTTCTTTGGTAGAGCTTGGGGCATTTGCACAGTGAGGGGAATAATATGGAGATTTATCACTGCTCTTATCAATCTATGGTCTGTCCAGAATCATGTGCCATGTATGCCTCTGGTAATTCTGATATCTCAGCTGTTTCATTGGTGGGTGATGATATATTTGATCAGGTCCATCTATTTCATTGTATATTTATCATTTTGTATAAAGATGGGCAAGTGATGGGAAGACTATGTTCTGCACAGTTATCCACAAGTAGGAGTCTGTTGCTGTTTATCTTTCCAGTTTCATGTTGTCCCAACACACCTCTCCTTTTATTGTTGTCTCAGCAACCTCTAGTATTGACGTTTCCTAGCAGGATGAACTTGTCCTGTGCAGAAATTGATCTCAGGATAGACTCCAGGTCAGAGTAGAACTGCTGCTTGTTTCCATTTGTACTGGTCAGTGTGTGCGCATAGGCATTTATACAGAGGCAGTTGGGAACTGCATTAATGAATAAACTGCACATTCTAGAAACACTTTGGCTGCGTCTACACTGCAGAGATTTTGCACAAAAATGGTAGTTTTTGCACAAACTCGCAGTGTCCACATTACAAGCTATCTTGTGCAAGAAAAAGTACAGTAGATCATAAGAACTACTTTTTGCATAAGAATTATTCCTCTTTCTATGAGGAATAAGCCTTTTTCCACAGGAGCTCTTGCGCAAGAAGGCAGTGTGGACGGGCAACGGGGTTTCTTGTGCAAGAAACCCCTATGGCTAAAATGGCCATCAGAGCTTTCTTATGCAAGAGAGCATCCACGCTGCCATGGATGCTCTTGCGCAAAGCACATAGCAGTGTGGACGTGCTCTTGCGCCAGAGCTTTTTGCACAAAAATTCTTGTGCAAAAAGTTTTTGTGCAAGAAGCCTGCAGTGTAGATGTAGCCTTTGGGTATAGAGTAACCACACCAGGTCCCCCATTCCTACCTCTAGGGATTTTTTGTGATTCCCATTCTCCCCATACTAGTAGCTTTATTTAGTACCTCTTTCACCTCATACCAGAGTTCCTCATTCTCTCCTGACTTTGGGTGCCACCCCTTCCTTCACACATTCCTTCTGTGTGTGAAAATCAGTCAGGATATCAACTTATGAAACTCTGTTGGAGGGATGGGCAGAGATGAGTTAAGGGTACTGTAATGCTGGAAGGTGTTAATTTCTGTCAACCAGGACCTGGATCTACAGACAACTGCAGAGGTACTTTAAGCTTTAGTCCTGCTAAATAGCATCCAGTTCACCCAGTCTGGTATTCTGACTTTCTCGGAAATAATGCCCATTGATGCCAAGAGTATTCCCCAAATATTTCAAATTGATTTGCTGCCATGATCAAAAACTGTCATGTTACGGACAAACATTCAAAAAGGTAAACAGAAATACATCCAGTTAAGAACTCTGCTTGCTGATGTCTAGAACTTTCCCTGAAATGTACGAATTAATCTGATGCAGCATGCAAAGTTATTACACTGCCTTGATATGTCTGACTTTGTTTGTCTGCAATACACGAGAACATAGAAATTGACCCACTGTGTCTTAAATGAAGGTTTAACAGTAACTTTAAAAGGTGTTGGGCACTGACAGTACAGATGACTACAGTGCTTCCAATATATTGGTTGTAGGCAGCAGCCACCACTTACACAGGGTTCTAGCCATGAAAGTGGACCCCAGAGTATTCTGATTTTTCCCAGAAGCATAAAGACTCTACAGCAATTAAATTCAATTCATCCTGCACATGACTACAACTAAATGTACAATGTGTGAGGGAATTAGTCCATTCAGTCTGGGAGTCAGGACTTCTACAAAACAAATGCTTATAAGGAATGTGTTCTCATCCAACATGCATACAAGTAATTAAACACTACCCTCATTTTCTTAAGTGTAATTGAATTTCATGGTGCATGGAGTATTGTGGCGTTACCTGCCAGGGGGATTCAATAAACTTTGGCAGCATTAGAGACAGCATATTTATAGCATCACAGTGGGGAGTTTAAAAAGTCAGTAATTCCCTACATGCTAAAATGTATAATGCACTTTTCTCTGGGTTTGTTTTGAGCAGTCAATTTGCATCACTACACAAATTCCCTTGGCATAACTATGCCTTTTCCAATATCTTCTCTTTGCTTTAAAAAAGTGACAATTTCTCTTCTGTGGAGCGACATTCCATTTACAGCTGGTGTCGTCAGCAGACAGTAACTCTTGAGGGATTTCAGTGCCCTTCTCCTGACACATCACTGAAATTGTATCTGTTCTCAAGGAGGCATATAAAAAGCTGGCTATAAAATGATTTATATATAGACAGGAGCACTCCGTATCTCCCCCAAAAATCTAAAGGGAGTCTTCACCTTCTTTTTTATGATCTAGTTAAAACATGCTTATTAAATTTAAAACTTTATGAATTTCATGACACAAAACCTATGGACTTTGGAATCCTAAAGCATACGGATGATGTTGTGGTACCTTCACAGGTCCCTCTGACTTTCAGCCTTTTAACTGTGAAACTCAAAATGTTGACACTAAATTCTCATCTTTTTTTGGCTTTATCTAAAATGATGCTGGACATGATTTAGGAAGAAAGTATTGCAACACTTTAGGGATGACTATAAATTGAAGTAATTTTTAAGCAGCCTGTATGGCTATAATATCACTAGGCACAATTGGCACATCATAGTGAATGGTGGCCATGAAGTAATACAGTAAAATAAATTCTACCTTGTTAATACTACTATTAATGATATTTCACCAGGACAGAGTGAATATAAAATGCTATTAGATAAAAAGGTAGCTTTCTTAAATCTACTTTGTTCTATTGGAAATATAGTTCATAGTGTAAGGCAATGAGGCATGACCAGGTCTCGACAAATCAGTGTATCTACTCACCCATGGTAAGCAGATTTCAGCCAGTCACCTTGTTCATCGGCGGCGCACACATGCGCAATGTGGGTCTGGCGCATGCAAGGTGTGGAGCTGGCGAGTGGATTTCACCACGGCTTGTCGAGCCCTGGGCATGAGCTATATCAGACTGGGGGCAATAAGCAGCCAATGGGCCACATGTGGCTCACTAGGATTAGCTCTTGACAGGTCACCAGATGCTTTATTTACCTCAGCATCTGCAGGCAAACAGTGAACACGGACAGCTGCAAGTGGCTGTACCTGTGGACACTCAGGTAAATGAAGCATCTGGCTGACCTAAGCGAATTGTGTCTGGCCTGTAAGCCACTATTGCCTGCCCCAATCTATATCCAACTATATCAAAATGTTTGACAAATTATTACAATTTTAGAAGATATTTCAAATATATTCCTAGAGCTATCAAATACATTGCGAGAGCTGTTTTGTTTGTCATGTTTTCTGCAGGAAATGCCACTTCACTGAAAGTGAACCTTTTGGGGGATCCTACCAGCTTCACTGAAATGTTCTGAAACTCCAGGAGAGAATTTCTGGAAAAAGAGAGAGAGAGAGAGATCCCAGAATAGCCAATAACCCCAGGATAGCCACAAAAAACTTGGGTCCCTCATATCCCTGGTGAGTGCCTTGATCACTTACAGACTGACTTATTTGTTTCAAATCAGTAGCTTAAACTCAAAGAATAAAATTAAACTGAATTCCTTGAGGTTGGAGCCTCCAGAGCTATTACAAATAACCGAATTTAGCAGAGGAGGGTGAATGACTCAATGAGAATTAAAATTAAAGACTTGGCAAGATTTTTTAAATTATATACAGAAGTTACAATATAGCTATAAACTGTATTTATATTCATGTTCAAACATGAAACATTTCATTCAAGGGTGAGCAATCCCTCAATGAGGAGAATGGGTATAATACTTTCTTTAATGATACCTTGATGGTGGATGAATACTCCTACTCTAAAAATAGTGCATAGGTATTAACTTTTTAGAATCATGCCTCTCAATATTATTCCACCTTTTGCCATATCTGTCTTCCCACTGTCATAATTGATTTTTTAAAATTTCTCCTTTTGTATTTAACATTAAGCATCATCTAACATAATATCTGTCTGAATGCCATAAATACCAATGCAGATAGCATTTTTCAAAATATTAACATCTTATTTACAACAATCATAAAACCAGGTTTTTGTACCATTTGTTTGCTCTACCAGCCCAAATGACTGAGGATAATAAGGAATGTGAAGTTGCTCTCTGGCTCCCAACAGTGTTTTATAGGATTTAAAAATATTTCCGGTGAAAGAAAATCCTCTGTCTGAATCCTCCCGCACTGTGAATTCCCAATGATAATACACATGTTCCATGAAAACCCTAGTTGCTGCTAATTCTCTATTGGTTCACACTGGAAAAACTTCCACCTTTTTAGGAAAAGGATCAATAACAACTAACAATTGTTTTGTGTTCCTTTCTGAATAATTAGTAGGGCTTTACAGAATCAAGAGTATTCTAAGGACCTTCATGCATTTGTAATCTTAAATAGGTATTTTTCCTGGTTATTGGAATTATTTGAAGCACAAAACTTGCGATACCCATGAATGTCTTCCTACATAATCAGTCACCAGTCTAGAATGGATAATCATTGGACAGTTGTCTCATTTCCCTGATGAATCAAATATATAAGCTTTCTTCTTAGACCTATGGGCATCACTCATAGAAAAGTACTGTTTTTGTTGTACATTTAAATCTCAACAATTTAAAAAATTTCTCCAAAGCATTTGAAGGATGAATTTACAGGTCAAAGATTATTCCTAATCCAATATTTTACTCCAGTTTAGGGGCACATTAACTCATGCATTTTTTGACTAGTCTAACTCAAAACATGATTCTGCTTTTGCAGTTCTCGTATATCTGGAATAATAGACTGAACCTTTTCCTTTAAGGAGGTCACAGTGTCTGGATGTGTTTTTACTGTAATCTGATTATACACCTACTGATTGTTTCCTACTTCTCCTTATTTAGCTAATACATCGGCTTTCTTATCAGTTCCACTCTGAGCATTAACCTTGTTAACCAAAGGAGCTTCTGTAAATAAAAAGGGTAACTTCACTATATACACTTCTAACAGAGTGTGTTTTAATGTGGAGCCATCAATAGAGGCAACTTCACTTCTAAGATACAAGGATAAAAATTCTACTAAGGAGTTTGTGACCCTAACTGCATCACAAAGCAAAACGTTGGCTGGTTAATGAGTTTCATCTGCTCTGACTACTTCAGTGTATCTCGTTCACTGTCATAACCTCTATGTAAAACGTGTCATGGAAAATATCAATAGAAAGCTAATTACAAAATATTACTGAATGGTGTATGTACAGAGGACACATTCATGGTAACAAATATTGGGGAATTATATTATCAAAGTGTGTTTGCTAGGCAGAGCTAAAGTTACTTCACACTTGATAAAGGAATGTGGTTCTGCAAGCTGAAAAGCATCTCCGATGCACATTAAGAGATAATGGGAATACAAATTAAAGAGAAGGTAAATAGGACTATGAAGAAGACAGCAAGGGGGAGGAGATTGCAGAACAATTTGTATTTTAGCAAACACCAGCAGGGGAAGAAACCAGCATGAAAATTCCTTCTCCAGGAGGATCTGTGTCACCTTCCTCACAACTTGAATACACTTTACATGGGGGGAGAGGGTTAATTTAAGTTTCAAAATAATCCGTTTCAAAGGTTCACATGATTAGCTTCTGTGATGAGGTAACTGGCTCTGTGGACATAGGGAAGTTGGTGGATGTGACATACCTTGACTTTAGCAAAGCTTTTGATACAGTCTCCCATAATATTCTTGCCAGAAAGTTAAGGAAGTATGGACTGGATAAATAAACTGTAAGGTGGATAGAAAACTGGCTAGATTGTCGGGCCCAACGGGTAATGATCAATGGCTTGATGTCTGGTTGGTGGTCAGTTTCAAGCAGAATGTCCCAAGGACTAGTTCTACGGCTGGTTTTGTTCAACATCTTTATTAATGACCTGGGTGAGGGGATGTATTTGCATCCTCAGCAAGTTTGCAGATGTCACTAAGATAAGGGGAGAGGTAGATATGTTGGAGGGTAGGAATAGGGTCCAGAGCGGCCCAATCCTCCAATTTGTCTAGGTCAAAAGAAATCTGATAAGGTTAAACAAGGACAAGTGCAGAGTCCTGCACATGGGATGGAAGAATTCCAAGCACTGTTACAGGCTGGGGACAGACAGGCTGGATAGCAGTTCAGCAGAAAAGGACCTGGCGATTACAGTGTATGAGAAGCTAGATATGAGTCAACGGTGTGCCCTTGTAGCCAAGAAGGCTAATGGCATATTAGGGTGCATTAGGAGGAACATTGCCAGCAGATGACCTCCTGAAGTCTCTTCCAGCCCTAGGATTCTATGATAAAAGAAATGAGGAGAGAACCCCAAGTGATTTACACCTACCCTATGACTGGGACCTGAAGAGCTTGTAAAATTGCAGAACTCCAGTTTCAGCCCAAGCCCAATGCTGAATGGCTACATCGCAGTTAAACAGCACTTCAGCTCATGCTCTGTGAACCTTAGTCAGTTGTCACGGGCTGGTGATGGGTGTCTTATTGCAGCATAGACATGCCCACAGAGTCAAAACATAGTATAATACAGAATCTTCGAGCTGTGCATATCTCTCAGGGATCCACTCAAGTAATTCTTAAATTCTTTGGCTTAACTTTTTACAATTATCTGTTAAACAAGAAAACATACTCTCAGCAGGTTGTGTTGTTCTGGTAACTTAACCATAGCAAACACATGAGTCCTGCATAAGTCTCCCCTGCTGTGGATATGACAATCTTATTTTAACAAGCTGTCTTGCAAAAAAAAAAAAAAAAAACACAATTTGGGAGACATGACTCCTCTCTCTGGCAATGGTGGCATGGCTGTATGAGCATCATATAATTTGGATGAACTTTCCCATGAATCACCAATAAACATCACTTCATGACCTCTAATGAGAGCAGAGACAGTTGCCATTATATGCCACACTGGGACCTGATGGCATCATTGTGAATGTGTATCCTCTCCGCTGATTTACCTGGTTTCTGGATTCCAGGGGGCATGATCAATTGAGAAAATCAGGTATTAAATCCCGTAGAGAGGAGACAGCTACTGTTCTTTGTTGTTGTTGTTGTTTGAAATATCTTTGGACTTTTCATCAGAGTCTAATTGCCTGTGCAACCACTTCAGTGCCTTCCCTTGAGTTAGAAAACTATTGTTCATTAAACAAATTTTTGCCTACATATCCTTCCATTGATTCAGTTAGTCATATTGGACAGGAACTCATGGGTTCCTAGGACTTTCACTTACAGTGATGGAGGAGATTCTGAATCTTGATTTCATGAAGGAAAGGGGTTTGGCAAGCCAAAGGTCTGATCTGGTACATGAAAGAGTTTCTGTGCCCTCAGCTACTGGTTGTTAAACATTGACATAGGGCAGGGATGGGAAGTACGGCCCATGGTCTGGATACAGTCTGCCAAGCTTAGCCCCTGGCAGGCCCCACCACTATATTTAGCTGAGCCGGCACAGGTACAGGCACAATTCCTGTTGGCTGTGCATCACTGTTCCCAGACAATAGGAGCTGCAGAAAGCGGTATTCCAGTCTGAGCTACTTCCCGAAGCTCCCGGGAATGGAAGTTGTGCTTGCCGGTACATGTGAAGGCACAGGTAAATATAGTGGTAGTGGTCTGCCAGGGGCTAACCCTGATGAACCCCTGCCATTTTTTTTGCCAGCCCTGATACAGGGACTGTTTAGGAGAATCAGTCTGAGATTGATAGATGTCAAACAACTGCTCCATTGGTGATGATTTGGTGGTAAGGGAACAGCTGGGCCCTTCAACCTGAATACCATCTGCAGCTACCTCTTGTGGACTTGCCTCTTGTGGACTTCAGTGTCCTTAGCTATTGTCTCAGCAGCTTTAGTCCTCACCTCCAGTGCAGGGTTCAGTATTGATTCCTTGTTCACATGCAAATTTACCTTTTTTTAAATAAAAAAATATTAACTAATAAATCCATGTATTGAGGACAATCTGCATCTCCCTGTATGCTAGAGGTCTTCCAGGCTGCAGATAATCTTTCATGCTAAGCAGGAGAAGACTCATCATTCTTTTCTTTAATATCTGCTACCTATGCAATCCCTGTCTACCCTGGTATAAAATCTGTTCCACTTTACTCAGTGTGTCAGCAAAATTATTAGCTCCTGAGTGAAAATCTAGTCTGGATGGCATATCACAAAGACAGATACATTGCTAACTCTAAAGGCTTAAATAGTCCCTATTGTCCAATTGAAACATACAGCTATTACACTCAATTTCCCTAGCCTGTGAAGAAATTAACTCATCCTTTTTTTAACTGGCCAATTTTTTAGGTGCAAAATCTAATATTTTAATCCACTGATGCCAAAGGACAAGGTCTCTCATCAGATCCCTCTGGATTGTCACCTTAAGCTTTTGAGGTGCTTCTATTTTAATATCCCAACTGTGGAAGATAGGCTAGGGAGGTGAGTATAGACTTTCTGTCTTGCTCTGTACCAGCTTCTGCATATAAAGGGGTAGGAAAGCCACTTCTATTCTGTCCATGTATCAGCACCCTTGCTGTCTCATAAACAGTAATGGATTGCAACATGCCTGTTGTAGTGATACTAAAAATAGTCTGTTTGAAAGGAAGGGGTGTTTGACATTCCTGCGGTTCAAAGACTACTCTGTCCCTGGTAGTCTAAAATATGGTACAAAGACTCTTGATGGTGCAGCTGCAAAACCACAGGTCTTGCCACAATTTGGACTGGAACTTGAACTTTAGTCTCTGTGTCAATCTCAATGGTCCCCAACCTTTTGGGGCTGCCGTGCTCCCGGAGCAGGGGCCATGCATATGCCGTGTTCCTGGGGCGGGGGCCGTACATGCACTGTGCGCCTGGGGCCTGGGGCACAAGAATGGCTCGGGCCGGCCCTGGTCACTAGGCAGGTGCACATAAATGCCCCAGCAGGTGCCATGGTACCCACGGACACAGCATTGGGGACCACTGGTCTATCTATTCGTTCTCAGTCTTTGAGCTCTGGGCCTTGAACCTGACAGCTTGTATTCCATCTATGTACAGGAGATCACATTAAGATAGCCTCTACATCCATGGTGGCTAGGATCGTGTTTTCTGGAAGATCACCAATGCATTGTAGTTTTCTCAGGAAATCAGTGGTATCATGGATATAACTGGGAGTGCTGGTGACGTAGGGTCTGAGTAGAGAGTCCACATATTCAGACAGTCAGACAGAGACCAACACCTACAAGATCTTCACCAAGCATTCTTGAAACTACAATACCCACACGAGGAAGTGAGGAAACAGATTAACAGAACCAGACATGTACCCAGAAGCCTCCTACTACAAGACAAGCCCAAGAAAGAAACCAACAGAACACCACTGGCCATCACCTACAGTCTTCAGCTAAAACCTCTCCAATGCATCATCAGTGATCTACAACCCATCCTGGACAATGATCCCTGACTTTCACAGGCCTTGGAAGGCAGGCCAGTCCTCGCCCACAGACAACCCGCCAACCTGTAGCAAATTCTCACCAGCAACTATACACTGCACCACAGTAACTCTAACTCAGGAACCAATCCATGCAACAAACCTCAGTGCCAACTCTGCCCACATATCTACACCAGCGACACCATCACAGGACCTAACCAGATCAGCCACACCATCACTGGCTCATTCACCTGCACATCTACCAATGTTATATACGCCATCATATACCAGCAATGTCCCTCTGCTAAATACATCGGCCAAAAGGACAATCCCGATGTAAAAGAATAAATGGACACAAATCAGATATTAGGAATGGCAATATACAAAAACCTGTAGGAGAACACTTCAATCTCCCTGGACACACAGTAGCAGATTTAAAGGTAGCCATCCTGCAGCAAAAAAACTTCAAGACCAGACTTCAAAGAGAAACTGCTGAGCTACAGTTCATCTTCAAATTTGACACCATCAGGATTAAACAAAGACTATGAATGGCTAGCCAACTACAAAAGCAGTTTCTCCTCTCTTGGTGTTTACACCTCCAGATCAGCTGCTAAAAGCGGGCCTCATACTCCCTGACTGAATTAACCTCGTTATCTCTAGCCTTATTCTAGCCTGCATATTTATACCTGCCTCTGGAAATTTCCACTACATGCATCTGACGAAGTGGGTCTTTGCCCATGAAAGCTGATGCTCCAATACATCTGTTAGTCTATAAGGTGCCACAGGACTCCTTGTTGCTTTTGCAGATCCAGACTAACATGGCTACCCCTCTGATATTTAAAAGAGAAGTATCGGTATTAACCCTGTTTCCCACACATAAATGAGCATGAAGCTCAGTCAAACCATTGAGAGTAGCTGTGTTATGAATCTCCAGTTTTTGAGCACAATACCAAATGTCCTCATCTTCTATCTTCATGTGAAAAGCATTTTCTTTCCATAGCTAGGCACTGTTTTAGAAATACAGGGCAATCCTTCAAAATCACCACTTCCTACTCTGAACCTGTTCAAAATCCTTAGACAACTGGAAGTAAGATCTTTTGCCTGGTTTGTAATATTCTTACTTTCCTTTACAACTAGTTCATGCTGCTACATTTTTCACCCGTTTTGTGTCTCTAAAGTACTGGACAGCAACAATTCATTGCTGTGGATTAAATCTTAGCTCTTAACTTGCTGGTTGTTAACCTGACATTGAAAGAAAGTACATGCAAACACAAAGGCTGCATCTACACTGGCATGATTTTGCGCAAAAGTGGACTGTTTTGCGCAAAAGCAACCGCTTTTGCTCAAAATCTTGCCGCCTGTCTACACTAGCCGCGAGTATTTGCGCAAGAACACTGACTTTGTAATGTACAGTGGTTCTTGCGCAAATACTCTGATGCTCCCACTCAGGGATAAGCCCTCTTGCGCAAGCACTCTTGCGCAAGAGGGCCAGTGTAGACAGCTAAGTTAATTTCTTGCGCAAGAAAGCCCGATGGCTAAAATGGCCATGGGAGCTTTCTTGCGCAAGAGAGCGTCTACACTGGCACGGATGCTTTTGCGCAAAAGCAAATCTTTTGCACAAAGGTACATGCCAGTATAGACGCTCTCTTGCACAAATACTTTTAACGGAAAAACGTTTCTGTTAAAAGTATTTGCACAAAATCCTGCCAGTGTAGACGCAGCCAAAGGGAACATGCTGGTCTGCTACATTTACCCTGATGTCCAGACTTCCCCCATGACTGGCATTACTAGACTTGACAAAAGTGAATAAAATTATTAATACACTCTGCAACTCAGACATATTAAGTCTTTTATTGCCTCTTAGGGCTCTTATACCACTTGTCCCTGAGCAGTCACCTCCCTGCCTCTCCTACAGTTATTAGTCCTAAAAAAAAATTCTTCTATTTTATCTACTCTTAGAACAATAAAAATGGGGCTGGATCCAAGCCTCATTGCTGCAGAGGGAGAATGGGAGGGGTTTTTTTCTTCTGTAGTTTGGAAATTCTCTCTCTCATTTCACTGCCAAAAGTAAGCAAACAAAACCTGTCAAAACAGAATAGGTTTCTGTTTCATCCTGATGCACACAAAACATTGAAATGTTTTATGGGGCAGGAAAGCTTTTTTTTCTCTATATAACTAGAGTCAGGCAAATGATTTCTAATACATACACTAAAGTAAGACCACCTACATAATTTACAAGAATTATAAGGTAATTATCAAATGATAATAACTATCATTCCTGAAGATATGGACTAAACTCGCATGAGGATATGGAAATAGATGGAAAGTTTCTGGTCGCTGGAAAGATGTGGAGAAGTAGAGACTGCAAAGAAATGGACAGTTACTGGGGAAAAAAGCCATTAACAAAGAAGAGAATGCATGCACATCTGTTCTGCATAGAGAA
This sequence comes from Pelodiscus sinensis, assembly GCF_052426305.1. Classification (NCBI taxonomy): domain Eukaryota; kingdom Metazoa; phylum Chordata; order Testudines; family Trionychidae; genus Pelodiscus; species Pelodiscus sinensis. The sequence goes on from NC_143053.1 coordinate 156,737,497, forward strand.
AACTATTGAAATCCTTTACCTCTGCCATATTAAACCATTTAGCTAGGTAGAAATCTTGTGCTTTTGCAGCCATGTTGGTCTCAGGATATTAGACAGACAAGCTTTTGAGCTATTTTCATAGCCCTGAAGAGGGCTGTATAAGCTTGAAAGTGTTTTTCTTAATATCTTCAAGAGAAGTTGGTCCAATAAAATATATTCTCTCACCCACATAGTTTCTCTAGGGAAACTACTACATTCTTAGAATGAGCCAAAAGGAGACAGCATTTGCTAACCAAAACACTTACTGTAAAAATGTGTTACATAGTGTCCTTTCAAAAGGAACCACTCTCCCTATCATTGAAGAGCGTCTTCCTCTACTCTGATTCTCAGGTTTGTCACTAAAATAGTGCCAAAAATGGAAACTTCAGACAAAATGGCCTTGAACACAGGTAACATCTTTATGGTTAATTGTGTGAGTTGCAGTTCGTTTGAATTAATTGTCCTGATAATAACAAGGGAACTCCATTTAATGCTCAGTTATAGCAATTGCAGGTTTCCTTTTGTCATTGCATCCAATATGCTATATTGGCCTTTATATCATAAGAAAGTAGTCATTCCAAGGCTGATGATCTTAGAAGAACTTGTGGTGACATGTAACCAGCAAGATTTGACTTGCTGAGATGCTCCAGTTTATGTATAAAGTCTATGTATCTTTGTGCTGAAAGGAGCACCAATTTATGCCTATGATTCTTTATGAAGATAGGCTAACATTTACAAAATAGCGTATGTTTTCCCCCTATAATCAGCTTATTCAGATCTTGTTTGGAACTGTAGTTACAAAAACAATTTTGTTCCAAGCTAGTCCTTCTGATAATGTGAAAATGTTTTTAAATTATTTATATATTTGGAATTGAAGAATAGTTACTTAGTATACACATTAATTATTTTTACATATGATTTAATAATGATAACTAGAATGTGTGCATAGTCATCAAAATTGAATTTGTGCTTTATATTATAATGGGTCTGAATATGGCCTTGTAATTACAAAAGCATTACAAATTGCAATTAGACAGTTATGCCTATTTTTATAAAACTGAAGCCTGAATCCTGTTAACCATAATGAACATTTTGCACATAAAACCCTGAATATGACTTTGAATATTTAAGAGTAAAGTCCTACATAAGTTGAATACACTGATGAAAGAAAAAAACTGTTTTAATTGTCCACCAAATGAATATCTATAAAGAGAACTTCATAAAATGGAATGATATTTCATACAAGTAAAATATTATTGTAAGTAGGTTTTATATGGAATTATATTGATACTGTAGAGGCCAGACACTGTTTTTATTGAAGCTGGGAAATAGTCTAAAAACTGCTTGATGCATCCAAATAAATTGTCATGTGCTGCTGGTTCTTTTTAAGAAGAAAAAACTTACAGAAGCAATATATACATATGCAGGCCACAGAGCCTGCAATGACTTATGAATACACTATAGTTCACACTTTGTGGGTAGTACCATTCACTTCTGACATGGTAAGTTTTTGCAGGATTGGGATTTCAGATAGTAACCAAAGGGCAAAATAGTCATCTTTGAAAACTTGCAGTTGCTACATAGCTAAAGAATATTCATTCCAAATTTGTAGTAGTAAATATAAAGAATACTGAAATAAGTGCATCTGTTATTTAACACAAAAGGACAAATCTTTAATGGTGACTGCAGAATGAAGACTTTAGCATTTCTAGAAATACTAACCTTAAAAATTCCTGGAAAAGTCCAGTGAAATATAATATGGATGAAATATAATAGTTGAATTTTGAGTAATATCTATTAAATCCTGAGTTTAACAGTGAATGATATCCTTTAATGTTTTTATAACCATCTCATAGAATTCTGTAGAGGAGATATCTTTGGCTGATAAAATCTACAGGACAGGTCACAAAAACATAGGCAAATTAACATTTTCTATTAAATCCATATGATTTTCTCTAAAGAGAGGAAGTCGTGTGTTAAATGAGTATCGTAATAAAGTAAAGTGAGATACTGGAAGCATTTTGGAACAGAAATCCCCTCTTCATAGAACAGATACAGTGAAAACAATGGCAGTCTAAATCCTTTCCACTTTCCACTCAGCCTTTGTAGTAGGCCTACAATTTCCCCTGGGATGACAAGCTTCAAGTTTGGAGAACAACCCTGTCTCCTTGTTCATATAAATTTTGCTCTAACTTCTGCGACTTCTATCTAGAAAGTACTAAAGCTACTCAAGCTATTCATAGTAAACAATGTATTTGGTGAATTCTACTAATTTAATTCACTAAATTAATCAACAGGGTTTTTTTCCTCCAACACATGCCTTACTCTAATTAGTATCAGTGATGTTTCTTTTGCAATTACTTTTTAAATTGAATAATGTATAAGGACACACTGTTACAAAAAACACAGTTGTGTTTCATTGGTTTATCAGATATTTATTACTACTTAGTTATTATACAAAACTAAGTCTGCAGCTGGTGTTGAGTGATGACAGTTTACACAAGTTGAGGTTCTATCACTTTGTTTTATATACTAATTACAGATTGGACCAAATCACAATGATTGGTAAGCCAACAAACTTAATAAGGTGTTTAAAAAAAGAAAAAGAATGACCTAAAATTCTGTTGTGTTTAGTGTTAGGTTGTATCTTGACCTTTTCCAGAGGTGTGGAAAAGGTTTGGCTAGACTGCCATTGTGGAATATTGTAGGTAGTATTGTTGTTGCCATGTTGGTATACTCTAGTGGTATGCATATATTATCCCTGTATTTGAAATTAGGAAAATGCAGTATAAATATAAACCTGTTCATACATTTAGGTGTGCTAATGAAGTCCATTAGCAGTACTCAAAGAACTTAATGACCTGCTACATGAGATAATGATCTGTGAATAGCCTTGTTTTTGCTGTAAGCCTGGACTATGATTGGTCCTGCCAAGACATGTGGCCAGGTGACCAGATTCTGGAACCCACTTTGGAAGTAGTACTTTTCCAGGGGTGTGTTAAAGCATTGAAATTGATCAAAAAGGATTCTTACTTTGGAAAAATCTATTTATAGGCAGGCAATCAAACAACTGGAGAGTTGGCAGATACCAGATACTAAGATTGCCCCTTTTGTAGGCACTTTTGTAGGCATTGCTGCACCTTTTGTAGGCACTGTGCAAGGTACTTGGTAGCATATTACATTTCCTTTGCATAGTTGGAAGGCAGTGGAGAATCTCACCCATTCTCTTCACCTATGTCTACACTCACGGCTTCTTGCATGAGAAATATGCAAATGAGACTAAATGTGGAATATCTCCGAGCCTCATTTGCATACCTAATGAGCTGCCATTTTTGCAGAAGAGGCTCTTGTGCCAGAAGGAGCTGTCTACACTGCCCCTTCTTGCCCAAGAAAAACCCTCTTGTACAATGCCGCTACGCCAATTATTTTCAGAAATAACCGCATTGCACAAGTGTGTTTTTCTTGTGCAAGAAGGAACAGTGTAGACAGCTCCTTCTGGTGCAAGAGCCTCTTCTGCAAAAATGGCGGCTTTTTAGGTATAAAAATGAGGCTCGGCGATATTCCACGCTTAGTCTCATTTGCATATTTCTCGCTCAAGAAGCCGCGAGTGTAGACATAGCCTTCAAGTTTGCAGCATAGACCCTTATGGATCATTTAATCCTTGAGAATAAACATTCATTGCTTCCTATGTGCCTTGAGTTCAGTGAGTTAGGAGAAAAGCCTGCTAAGGCCACCTCTCATGCCAAGACCCTAAGGCTTGCAGGACTTGTTAGGCCTGTTTCATTGAGAGGAAATAAAATTAATTGTGACAGACTTAGCCTTAGGGGCTTCAAACCTAATTAGCAATGACACCCTTTCATATATTAAAAAATGTACAATATGTTTTGCCAGCGAATTGTCTGAATATTCCAAATAGTATGCCAGCAAAATTCATATCCTATTAAGTAGGAACACATGCTGTAATGAGGGCTCCTTGTAAAAAAAAATATAATTATATATACTTATATATATATATAACAAACCCTGATATCTGTGCATTCAGGTTTATTTAGCTAGAAAGCATCACAAGATAGATATAGATATGGATATAGATATAGTTATTTCCATTAATTTGTTTTCATCGTGGTCTATAATAACATTTGCAGTTCTATAGTGCTTTTCAATCTGAATGTCTACAAGCACTTTACTAACAGGAGCTGATTAAGCCTCACAATACCCTTGTGAGCTAGAGATTGTCATGAGTTACGTTATATGTAGAGAAACTTAGACAAAGTGAGGTTATGATCAACATATTTCAAAGGTACACACTAATATTGGAAGTTTCAATTTTTGGAACCTCATCTTAAGACATCTAGGTATCTCTAGTGCGTGGCATGATAACAGAAGGAGCCAAAATTAGTAGGCACTTTTAAAAAATCTGGAACTAAGGGGAAATTTTCCAAAGTTAATAAGTGTTTCAGCCTGTCTACGCAGGAGCAATCAGGAAAACTAATCTGAATTAATTAAAGGTGTGAAATCAAAGTGGATTAGCTAAACTGCATGAAACTTCTCAAGGGAGACACATTTTTAGAATTTAAGCGACTTTCATTCTGTTAACTTAATTTGGCGCTTGCCTTGATGAACATTTGGCCATGATTTAAACTAGAAAAGAGGTCAATTTAGCTATTTTGGTCATAGGTGGGAAAAATCCACATTCCTGAGCAGCATAGCTAGGCGGACCAAGCCACAAGTGTGAACACCACTAACTTAAAGGAAAAATTCGTCTGTAGGCCTCGCTAACACCTTGTTCAGCCCAGGTAATTTCTGTGATGAAATGCTACCTCCGAGAGCTCAGCCCATGCAATTTCTGTGCTGAAATGCTACCGCAGAGAGCTGCGCTGCTGTAGCATTTACAGCATACACTTTAATCCAGTTTAATAGTTAATTCAGATCAACTTTCATGAATGTCCCTGAAAGACAAGCCCTATGGGATTTAGTAGCCAATTGGATTTAGTAGCATAAGTCATATAGGATCATAGAACTGTAAGGAACTTTGAGAGGTCATCAAGCCCAGTCCCCTGCACTCATGACAGGAACAAGTCCCATCTTATTTACCTCAGACCATTTCTCCAGTTTGTCCAGATAATTTTGAATTATAATCCTATCTGACAAAGCACTTGAAATCACTCCAAACTTGGGACAATCTGCAAACTTTATAATTCTACCCTCTATGTCATTCTCAAAATCATTGATGAAGATATTGAACTTTCCTTATCCTTGAAGAACTCCGCTCATTTCATCCTTTCAGCATGACTGTGAACCATTGATAACTACTGTCTAGGAATGGTTATATAACCAGTTATGCACCCACCATAGAGTAGCTACATCTAGGTTGTATTTCCCTTGTTTATTAATGACAAATTCATGTAAGACTATATCAAAAGCTTTACTAAAGTGGATATATACCATATCTACTGCTTCTCCCCATCCACAAGGCTTGTTACCCTGTCAAGAGTAGTCCTCAGTTTGGTTTGACAAAATTTTTGACAAATCCATGTTGACTAAAATTTATCACTTTATTAGCTTTTAGATGTTTGCAAATTGATTTCTTAATTATTTGTTTCATCATGTTTCCTGATAAAGAAGTTAATGACTGGTCTGTAAAACCCTAGATTGTCTATGTTTATTTATTTATTTATTTATTTATTTATTTATTTATTGTTAGTGGATGGGCACTATATTTGCCTTTTTCCAGTGTTCTGGAATCTCTTGTATTCCATGAGTTTTCAAAGATAACAGATGATAACTCAGATATCTCCAGTTAGCTCTTTGCATACTTTAGGATTCATTGCATCAGGCCCTGGTGATATGAAGACATCTAACTTGCGTAATTAATCTTTAGTTTGTTCTTTCACAATTATAGCTTCTGAGTCTGCCCCATTGTCACTGGCTTTCACTATATTACACGTCCAATTGCCACCAATCTTTTTGGTGAAATCAGAAATAATAAAATCACTAAGCACCTCTCCCATTGCCATATTTTTTGTTATTGTTTCCCCCTCTTTATTGAATAATGGATCTACCTTGTCGTTGGTGTTCATCTTGCTTCTAATGTAGAGTGTTTTCTTGTTACCCTTTATGTCTCTAGCTTGATTGATCTCATTTTGTGCTTTGGCCTTTCTAATGTTGCCCCTACATACTTACTTTATTTGTTTAGATTAATCTTTTGTAATTTAACTTAGTTTCCATTTTGGTAAGAATATTTGTATATATATTTTTATATGATGATCTCTTGAATGAGTCAGGGTGTTCCCTTGCCATACTTCCTGTCTTCCCTAAGCGTGGAATAGTTTGCTCTTGTTCTGTTAATAATGTCTCTTGAAAAACTGCTAACTGTCTTCAATTGTTTTACCTGTTAGACTTGTATTTATATAGATGTATTTCAAAAAGTTATCCTAAGTGACTTCTCTAAGCTTATAGAATGGGATATTAGCAAGCCAAGAATAGAACTGAATGTCATGTTCCACCTGCTTTTCTGCATCAGTGATGCCCTGTGCCCACATGGATCCCCATGGTATTCAGTGGGACTTTGCTCTTTAAATGGGTCTGTTAACATAGAACAGTTTGCCTAAGAGTCCAGACTCCTACTTAGGAATCCACGATACATCACCTTTGAAGTAAATGGGAATTTTGCTGTTGACTTCAGAGGCAATAGGATCAAGCCCTAAAATAGTCACTGCAGTGAAAGAAGAAACTGACTAGCTAATGTGTGTTGCATCTGTATGACCACGGGCATTCAACTAATCTGTTTAAGAACTTTGTTTAATCTTCCTCATTTCTAAAATTAACTCAATATCATGTTTAGGAGCCTGTCAGATGTTACAGTTTGCATCATCTGAAGTATCTCTACCTCTATTCCAGAGAAAACTTTAAAAACTGGAACAAACCCACTAAAACACTTACTATTATTTATAGAGCATTATCATCTTCTGGTTGGTGTTTTCTTCCTCGAGGCTTGAAGACATTGGATAGTAGCTGCTCTAGTATCTTGCCCTAGATGTCTAGATGACTGTTGTCATGGCCATTACTGTAACTGAACTGAGGAGAAGAGCTGGGCAAAATCTTTTGTCAGAAATTTTATTTTTTTGTTTCCCTTAATTTCATTTTGATATTTTCAAGGAGAAATGTTTGGGTTTCTCTCCCACCCCCCAATTCAAAATAACATTTAATTTTTAAAACTCCTTCAATTGTATTAAAAATAATTTAAAAATTAAATAAGTAAAACAAATCTCTCCCCCCAAAAAACTTAAAATTTAAACTAAACATTTACATTCACATACATTAATATTTTTCTTTCATTACAAACACTTTAGTTTTTTTTATTTCTGAGGTACTAAAAATTAAATTTGAAGGAAACAAAACTGTTTTGGATCAACACAAACAATTGTTTTTAATTGACAGCGGAAAATAGTTATTTCCTCAGCTTCACCTGGAACTTTCATACTTAAGAGCACAAATAGCTTGAGCCAAGGATTAATTCCTTTAGCTGGAAATTGTAGCATACTCATACCCTCTGTGGATTGGGCACAGAAGAGCATAGGGAACACAGATTTCACATACTGAGCAGTATGCTTATCAAAATCTAGAAAACATGAATACAGATCTGGGCCTCACATTTTCCCTCATCACCATCAGAAATGATAGAGTAAAGTGTGGAAGTACAGTGCTGCCAAAGACTCCATGTGGAATCCTGGGTGACGCAGCAAGAATTCTTAGTTTGGGTTCCATGGCAGATCGTCAGTGAATCCACTGTTCCACACATGAGGACTATGCTGCATACTGTCCCTTCCATGAATGATTAGATTCACTGGATGGTGAAAAAAGTCATGGAATATTAGTTTCACCTAGATTCTAATTTTCTGTGGGTGTCTAAAGCCAACTATACTCTTACCCCGAGATCAATGATCTAGAGAACAATCTTCAGAGTTTCAGTTTAGAAGGTCTAGTAAAGACCCACTAAATTGACCACTGATGGTGCCCCTATAAACCAAAGTACTCCACAGGGTCACAAGGAAGGGAAATTGACAGAGGAGTTCCTTCCATTGACCTCCCTCAGTGAAGATGCTGCAGAAATTTGACTTAAGGTTGATTCCAGCTACGCTATTCTCATAGCTGAAATTATGTAACTTACGTTGACTGTCTTGTGTACTGTGGACTAGGGATGTTAAATTAGTTGAATTAACTAATTGACTAGTTGATGGATTTTCTGTCGATTAGTCGATAAACAGTTACTAATGGTTACTAACCTTCTGTTAGCTTTTGTGGTGTTGCTACATATTGAACAGATGTTTTCAGAGAACTATCTACAATCTTCCTTCCACAGTAATAGCTAAGTTAGATCTCATCATGTTATATATGTATTTGGTAATATGCTTTGCAATGTGCATTACTTTGCCCTGCTGAGTACTCCGAACCCTTTACCTTAAACTCCACTGTTGAAACTGCTCCCTCCGCTGATGGATCTGTTCTGGCTGGTAGAACTGCCATTTATTGCTGTGAAAATATGATATCAGAGGTTTTGTGAGCAGTGAAAGCAGGGTGTGCTAGATAAATCACTCAGTGGATTGTGACAGTGTCATGCATCCATTATCTTGCATATATAACAATTTAATTTTCTTTCTTGCACTCCTGAGCTTCCATTGTGAACTGATGAATAGTCCTGGTACAGTGGGTAGCTGTTTTGAACATTATTACTTTATTACAAATCTTTATCACTATGCTATCTAGGCACATATTACTCAACTTTAAAAGAACGCAACTTCATCACAAGAATAGGGACTGCACCACAGCAGCTGATTCGTTTTTATGCACACAGCAGGAGGAAAAGAACTTGTCTTTCAGATCACAGGCTAAGTTTTCAATGTGAAATTTGCAGCTATATCCAGCTAGCTGTAAATTGAGCAAATCTGATGTGGAAGTAAGTGAGAGATAATAAATATGGAACTATGTCATGCCATGTGGAGAGTCTCCTTTCTGAGCAGAACTATCCTTTCAAGCAGTAAGCTAGGTGTATGCATTTATTTAACAGGGAGAGGTCTCAGAAGAGGTTTTAAATAGAGAAAGAAAAAGTTTTAGGTCATTACTATTATTTCTTTCCATTAGCACCTTTGAGGACCAGATTTTTCTTTTAATCTACATCAGCCAGTGTTCTGACTAATTTCTCACTTCTCACCAAATTGTATTTTTTTATTAACTAGAAGAATGCACAGAGGCTCAGTTTTGGCTTTACTGCTGTATTCAATATACTTAGGATTTAGAACATAGAAAATAATGTATGCTTTAGGGTCATAAATGTTTACATTTTATTGATGGCTTCTTCTAAAGAACAACCAGGAGAGGAGAGAGTTACAGGAACCAGTTTAGGGCATGATTTCAAGAAGAGCTTTGGTTAGGACAATATCCTTGGAGATGTTGGTATTAGTAGTCTCAATTGATTACCAGGGGCAGAAGCTAGGAGAGCGCCTAGAATAGAACTGCAAGGGAGGCCTCCAGATGGTAACTGAAGACAGCACGGTCAATTACAGAAAGAAAAAGAGAAATGAGATGGGAGCTGGACAGATTCAAGGGCTTTTTAAAATGGGAAAGACTAAAGCCTGTTTGTACTGGGAGGGAAAGAACCAGTGGAGAGAGAAAGAGACTGAGGAGAAGAATAAGGGAGAAGATGAGAACAGACATGAGGGAGATTAAGAAATACGTCAGTAGAGCAAGCGAAGAGGGAGATGATCCAAGAAACTTCTGTATCAGAGAAGGTGAAGAGAGTTGTCAGGGAGAAGGGAAGGCAAGCTGAATGAAGGGGGAAGATCACATATTTTGTAATATTTCTCTTAGGAGAAATTGGTAAGAGCTTGTGGTGGTGATTTGGGAAACCTGTACACGACTTATGAATTGTGGTTAATATTATGAAGTTATTTCTATTAATATGGTTTTATCATTGTTATTTGTGAGAGTGATACAGTCCAGGGCTATTCAACATGCAGCCTGTGGGCCACATGCGGCCCATGGTGCCTTTATTTGTGGCCTGCAGTGCAGTTTGGGTTTATGTGGAGCACAACACAAAGCCTGCAGGGGAGATCCTTTGAACATGGCTTCCACTGGGAACACACTCTACAATGGCGAGGCATCTCCCAGTCTCCCAGATGGGGTGAGCATTGAAAGACACAAGCGGATGGGGTGGCTGGAACAGATGGGTATAGGGTGTTGGTATTTCAAACCCCAGGGAGACAGTGCCGGGAGTGCGGGGGCATTGTGGGAAGTGCTGGCTGCTTAGCCTTGTGGGCAGAGTCTGAGAGGTGCTGACTGGCTCACTCTGGCCACGTTTGGGTCCGGCACCATGGTGTGAGGCTTAATCTTTGTATACATGCCCATCAGTGTGAAAGAAGCTATTTGCATATAAATATGCATGTATATGCAACCACATTTAAGTTGCAGCCCTCAGCATGTGCTATGAGTATCATTGTGGCCCTCGGGTCTTCCAAAGTTGAGTAGCCCGGATATAGTCTGAGAACTATCCACAATCTTTCTTCCACAGCAATAGCTAATTTAGCCCTCACCATTTTAGATGTAAATTTGGGAATATGTTTTGCAATGAGCATTACTTTGCCCTGTCTTTCCTTCATTGCTGACAATCCTTCAAGCATGCACTTCCCAGAGCAGGCACAACAGCTGATCTTTAAGGATGATTAGTACCTGAACAGGACCATAGTTGGAGAGAAAAAAGAATACCTGACTTTTTGTGAAAACCTTTTCTCTCCAACTTCTCTCAAAAAGAGACTGTGTGGGGAAAGACTCCAAGTGTCAGACTACAAGCCATGCACTGCAATAGAAGCTTCAGATTACCTTGTCTACAGCCCACATAATGCTCTGGAGTAGTGAAGAAATTGAGACAGTGAAATGAATGTAGGAGGAGGAGTTGTTGCATAGATCGGTGTATTACTCATGGTATTAAGGAAATAGCAATAATATGTCAGAATTCTGTGGGCAAGCCTACTCTTAAAGCTCTACTCCGTGCAGCAGCGCCACCGTAGCACTTCACTGAAGACTAGTTACATACGGTGTTGCCACTTTAGTCATAACTTCAAACACCCCTTCTAATTTCAGTTCCTGGGAAAAGTACCTGTGATGTTCAGGGATGTAGATTTACTCAGATGCCTGAGTGACATAATTATTATGCTCTGTTTAATGTGCTCCACCGCCAGATGCCCCTGTGAGAGTTAAACTTGTAGCCAGAACAACCACATGACTGGAGAGATGGCAGAAGTTCTGTTTAAACTACCAAATAAAGTTAGGCTGAGTCATCAGCACTGTTAATAGGGACAAGGCAGCTTAAATGATAAGGTTTCAGCTCTCGGAAGGGACTGTCAGATCCAAGAGTCAGAGCTGAGTGTGCTTAGACAGATACAATGCCTACTCTGTTCAAACAAAGAGGCTTAAAACGCATGGGAGCCAGCAGCTGTACCCCTCCACAATAACCTGGTGAGCAGCCAAGTGTAAGCAGAAGTAATGGCAAGGTGTGAGGAATGAGTCAAAAGTAGAAGAAGGCATTGTAGGCATAGGATTTAATCAAGTTCTATGAGTGAAATTGTTTCAATAGAAAGATATTTGTATTTAGATTTTGGACTGACTCCATCTCAAGTTTCCAGGTAAGTGTTGTTTTTCTAAAGAGTTGTTAATATAAAATATTTTTTGTCATGTACTAAGACAAAGAAGTAGAGACCAGAAAAAGAAAAACAAAGAGATTTGTTTTATTTAAGTTCATTGTACTGTGGTATTTGGATAACACCTACATCTCTGGAACCAATCTGTTTGATTTTTAAAGACAAATATGTATGTTTTTAGAAGGAGCTCACATTTGTAAGCTTTCCTACTCACTTTTGTCAGCAGGTCTCAAACTTTAATGCCTAACATTCCATATCAAAATCTCAAAAGTACTTGCCATGTCATGTTTTCAATTTTAAGCAGTGTGGTCCCGTGGACTCTTATTCTGATAATCATAGTATTTTAAGCAGGTAGAGCCCCTCAAATGCCCCCTCTTTGGATTCCATATGTGCATATTTTGATGAATTAAGCAGATTATTAGGGCTATTATAATAGAATCCTAGAATTGTAGGATTAAAAGGGATCTTGTGAGATCATCTCATGGTAGTTAAGGCAGAACTAAGGATTATCTACATTGTCCCTGACAGAGGTTTGTCTAAACTCCTCTTAAAAATTGCCAGTGATGGAGATACCCCTACCTTCCTAGGCAATGTATTCCACTGCTTCGCTACTCTGATGGTTTATTTTTCCCCTAATGTCCAGCCTACACCACCCGTCCTGCAGTTTTAAGCCTATTGCTTCTTACCCTATCCTCATAGATTAATGAGATTAATTTACCTCCCTGATTCTTGTGTGAACCCTTTTTGTACTTGAAAATTATGTTCACTCTCAAACTTTTCTTCTCCAGACTAAATAAATTATTTTTTTTTCAATCTTCCCTCACAGGGCAATTTTGTTGCTCTTCTCTGAAATTTCTTCCGTTTGGGGTTCAGAAATGGACACAATACTGCAGGCAAGGTCAAATCAGCATGCAGTACAATACTCCTGCTACTACATCCCAGAATGATTTCTGTTTCTTTGTTTTGATTTTGGCCAATGTTATACTATTGACTCATATTTAGCTTGTGTTGCACTAACCCCAGGTTTCTTTCTGAAGTTCTCCACCCTAGGTAGTCATTTCCCATTTTGTATGCGTGCAACTGAGTGTTGCTTCCTAAGGACTTCACATTTGTCCTTATTGAATTTCAGCCAATTCACTTCCAATCATTTCCTCAGGTTGTCCTAATAATTCTGAATTTTAATCCTGTCCACCCAGGCACTTGCAACCCATCCCAGCTTGATAGTCATTTCACTTTTACTTTAATCACTGATGAAAATATTTAACAGAACTGGTTTCAGAACTGATCTCTGGAGGTCCCCAAGAGATAAGTCCTTTGAGCTTGACTGTGACCCTTTGTGAATGGTTTTCCAACTAGTTATGCACCCATATTTTAGTAGCTCTATGTAGGTTGTATTTCCCTCCTTTGTTTGAAATGGTCATGCAAATTGTTGGGTGGCACAAAATTAATAGGGGTCTGGAATGGCCTTTTTGCATTGGTGGTTAAAGATTCAGCTACAGCAGGCATTATCTTTGGACATGTCCTTTTCCTTTGTTTTGTAGTTTGGGATGATAGGGTCCAGTTGAGACCAGTATTATGTTTTGATATACATATGTCCTTGATCTCTGACCCTCTGTTTTGTAGCCTAGGAAACCAGATAGATATGGAGCTGCTCTGCCTTGTTGTGTCTCTTGCTTATCCTTATTTGCTCTGCATAATATTTCCAGGGTCAAATTCCTTGTAATCTCTCTAATTTGTTAGTTTGTAGTATAAGGAATTGCTTATTTAATTAGAAATTATATAAATAGTAATAAGGGGTGGGTATAATTGTATTCATTATTTGCTTATTAACATTCATTTTTGGGAGTTAACATTACTAAATAAGGCTTTAGGAAAAGTAGTGATAGACATGTGAATTAACATACTAAAGTAGACAAAAGATTTTAACTACTGCCAAGTTGTTGTCACTAAGACATTGTGTTGAATATCCCAAGGTAAACGTGTATAGGCAATAAAGTAGTCTTTTCTACCCCATCTGCTCTGGGTCTCCAAATCACTACAAAACCCTTAGTAAAGTCTAGATATACCACATTTACAACTTCCCCCTATTCACAAGGCTTCTTACCTTGTTAAAAAAAGCTATCACTTTGGTTGTCTAGCTATGCCAAAGGAATAAAGAGACATTCAATATGGGTTTAATCAGGCTTCAACTTTATTATTAGATGTCTGGGACTACCCGTTAGGTAACATGTACAGAACAGGTAACCCACCCTTGTTTCCTCCCATAATCAACCAGAGGAGCCATGTCTTAACTAGTCCCCACGCCCCATTCCACTGAGATCCCTCCAGCAGACCCATTTCCAGGACCTTAAAGTCCCCGGATGGAAAACATTCAACCAACTCTTCCTGTCCTCCTTTCCATGACCTTAACAACAACCCCCATCATAGGAGTGGTCAGGGAGACTATAATGATGGGGGGTTAGTTCCTTGCCATGCCAATTATAGAACTCTCCAATTACCCCCAGCTCACTCAATTATCGAGCACTTCTCCTTTAAGTCCTTTCCCCGAGACATTACTCTGTTACTGTATGTTTTCTTTTATGGAGTATCTCTACTGACCATCTGCTATACACTTAAATGATGAGTGGCAACATATGGCCTACTGCCCATCATATTCTGCATGAACAGAGCCCACCTGAAACTGTCATGAGAAAGATAAGAAAACCTCAACTGCACCTGGGCCAATATCAGTATGTCTACACTACACAGAAGTTTGAAGCTGTCACTGCTGATCTTCCAGAGTTCAAATTAGCAGATCTAGTTAAGACAGCTAATTCAAAGTGACAAGGGCACTCTGCTTAATGCTGGTAACCCAGGTTCCATGAGGAGTAGGGGAAGTTTAAGGAAGAATGTTCTACCTTCAACTGCCTGCAGTGTGGACAGAGCCAAAAGTTGAACTAATTGCGTAGCTGAAGTTGAAGTATCTTAACGTAACTGAAGTTGTGTATTTTAATTTGACCTTATCCCAAAGTGTAGACATAACCTGCAGTGGAAAGTAAAAATTCTTTCCCAGCCCCACTCAACGGGGTGGCTAGAATAATGCCCAGAGCAGATACAACTGATAACCTGGTATATTTACTGCCAGAACAGAGAAGGTGGGTGGGTGCTGCCAATCATGCTCTCTGAATAAGAGAGAAGTGCCCCAGCACAGTCTGACCTTTAAAAATCAGGAACACCATTCCTGATGACACCACTACACACCAGGTTACAGAACTCTGTGACTTTGTCCTCATCCACAACTACTTCTGAGTCAGAGACAATTTGTATCTTCAAGACAGCAGCACAGATGGGCACCCAAATGACCCCATTATATACCAACATCTTTATGGTTGACCTTGAGCAATGTTTCCTCAGCTCTTGTCCTCTCGCACCCTTACTCTCCTTATGCTATATTGATGACATCATCTTCATATAGAAAGAGACTCTTGAAGAATTTCACAGGGATTTCAACAACTTCCACTCCACCATCAACTTCAGCTTAGATCAGTCCACATAAGAGATCCACTTCCTTGACACTACAGTAGAATTACATGACAGACACATTTTCACCATCTTATACCGGAAACCTATCGACTGCTACACTTACCTTCATACCTCTAGCTTCCATCCAAGGCACATTTCTCAAGCTACTGTTTATAGCCAAACCCGAAGATACAACCAGATTTTCTCCAATCCCACAGAAGAAGCAAATACCTAAGCTACGTCTACATTGCCCAGTCTTGCATAAGAACATATACAAATGAGGTGCAGAGATGAATATCACTGTGCCTCATTTGCATACTTAATGAGCCATCATTTTGCACAAGGGGCTTTTGCACAAGAAGGAGCAGTCTACACTCTTGTACAAGAGCCATTCTGCCTGAAAATAAGCATAGTGTAGAATGCTCCTTCTTGCGTAAAAGCCCCTTGCACAAAAATGGCAGCTTGTTAAGCATGCAAATGAGATGCAGCAATATTCATCACTGCACCTCATTTGCATATGTTCTTGCACAAGACTGGGCAATGTAGACATAGCCCTACAGGATCTATTTAGAGCATTCTTAAAACTAAAATACCCGCCCGGAGAAGTGAAAAAAACAGATTGACAGAACCAGGAAAGTACCCAGACATGAACTACTTCAAGACAGAACAAGAGAAAGCAGAATTCCACTTGTAATCACCAATAGCCCACAACTTAAACCCTTCCAACCCATTATCAACAGTCTACAACCTATCCTGAAAAATGAACCTTCACTCTCACAGGCCTTGGGGGAAAAAAGGCCAGTTCTTGCCTACAGACAACCCCCTAACCTCAAACAAAACCTTTCCAGTAATCACACAACACATCATAATCATCCAGGAATCCACCCCTGCTAACAACTCCAGTGTCAACTCTGTCCACACATCTACACAAGCGATTTTATCACTGGACCCAACTACATCAGCCACTACATCAGGGGCTCATTTAACTGCACATCCACTAATGTTATCTGTGCCTGCAATGCCCTTCTGCCATGTATATTGGGCAAACTGAACAGTCTCTATGGAAAATAATTAATGGATACAAATCGGATATCTGAAAATGTAACATACAAAAACCTGTTGGAGAACACTTTAATCTGCCTAGGCACTCATTAATGAATCTCCAAGTCACCATGTTTCAGGCCAATTTCACAACCCAGGTACAGAGGGAAGGGTTGGAACTAACTTCATTTAGAAGTGTGATTCCTATCACAAAGATATGAATAAAGACATTGGTTGGCTAGTACATTACCTTCCACATCCTAATGACTTAACCAACTAAACAATGGGTACTTAGAAAAGGTGCAAATTATTCTTTTACCTGAACATTCTATTTCACTATTTTCCCCTTCTCCTGTCCTCCTTCTTCGCCCCTCCCGCTTCCCTTATTTATTCTTGGATTGGGACTTTTAATGCTCCATTCAGCTGAAGAAGTGGGTTATGCCTACAAAAGCTCACGATACCATCTACATGTTTTGTTAGTCTTTAAGGTGCTACTAGACTATTAATCATTTTTTAAGTTTTTTCCGTTTAAAGACTAACTCAGCTACCCCTCTGAGGCTTTAAAAAACCCTCATTCCTGGATGATGAGTCAGCTACCATGCTATTCCCCTTTCCAGCAGTTTTATGTCTTTTCTCCCTCCCCACCCCCCCAAAAAAATCCCATCAAGAATTCCTACTTGAATAAGAAATCCTCCGGAAAAGGCTTTATTTTCCGGAGAATAACGTCTAGAATGGCGCTTTTCTCCGGCTTTTCCCCAAGCTGGAAAAAAGCGGCAGCCATGTTAATGCATATGCTGCGGGGGATATTTAAATCCCCCGTGGATTTGTCTATTCCAAAGTCTACATTAGCATCCCTTTTCCGGAAAGGGGTGCCAATGTAGACACAACCATGTTCTCAGTTAAAAAATGTGCCTGAAGTGGGATGGCCTATCACTTTGGATTGTACAGTGATACAATCCATGACATTTTGTAGTTAGGTCCACATACATTGCAAAGTTTCTCTCAGGCAAAAGACAGATGATTTTGCTCAGCTCCAGTTTTAACAACTTACACAAAGCCATCACTTTATATGGCATCAATCTTTCAATGCACTTTTATTGCCAAGGGATTGATAAAGTAAAAGATTTATTTTTCCTACATGTAACAGGAGGTCACTATATCTTGAGAGGTTTAATACATGAAAGCTCACTTTATTCCAGCACAGAATCCTGTCTGCCATCAAAACACCTCTATAGGAAAGAACTGCATCTTTTCCTGAATGCAACTTTGAAATCACACTGGTTGCAAATCAGTAGAGCTACATCAGTTTATATGAGCTCAATATCTGCCCCTTCAGTAAAGGAAGCCTCCTCAGGAACCAGGAATGACTATTAACATTCCTTGATCTATTACTCTGGAAGATGAGATCCATTCTATTCACAAAGGAGGAAGAGGAAACCAAATGCAGTAAAGTAGTTCACCGGTACCCAATTTAAAGCTAATTCCTAATTACATCAGTTGAAAACCTGTCTGTTGTTGGTTTTTCCTTATATCAATGTTTGTTTGGTTCAAAGCGCAAATAAAATAGTAACTTCTTAAATAGATATACCTGTCATATTTCTCTTGGGGTACGTTTACACTGCACAGCTATTTTGGAATACCAGAGGAATCCCAAAATAGCAACCCTGTGTTTACACAAGCTGCCCTTTTTTTTAAAATAACAGGTGTGCTATTTTACCATCCCAGTAAACCTCATTGCACAAGGGATAAGGGATGGCTCAAAATAGCGCATTATTTCAAAATTTCGCATTGTGTATATGCACCAAGTTTCAAAATAAGCTAATTTGACATAGATTCGAGATAAGATACACAGATTGCGTATCTTATTTTGAGTGTTAGGGTACTGTGTAAACTCACACTTGGTCATTTTTTTTCAATTGACAGCATCCCCTGTGTTACATGTCTCTCTAGCTGCAGTTCAACTAATAAATGTTACAGTATATTCTGGGTCAGAACTCATACAGGGATTTTGTCCTTGCATGTAAGAAAAATCCAAAAAGTAGGCCTTTTTATTTCAGGACATTCATTAGTGCCCCATCATGTACTTTTGTATCAGAAAAATTACCACCAATGTATTGGTCTTTCCATTGGATCCAGCCCAAAGAGTTATGCTGTATTGCTCTTGTTCCAGGATGCTAAAATATTCCTGATTATCACCAGAATAAAGAATAAGCTTATGCAACAAGGAACAAAGCAGACCGTTCATATTGTACTCTGATAATTTATTGTATATGATCAAAAGAGCATATGTACCCTTATTTGAAAATATTCCCTGATATACAATTTGTAAAGTTGTGTAAAAAAATACCATGCACTTGAAATAGAAGAGCCTTAGAACAACAAAGATGACATTACTTATGTAACATAAAATGATCAAGGAGCTGGAAAAACTGACTTAAGAGGAAAGATTAAAGGAGTGATATATTTATATACCTTGCATAAGTGCTGACTAATGGAGAACATAAGTTTACAGATATCTAAAGGACGTAAATGCCACTGCGAGAGGGAAATTAAATAGTGTTGCTTTCTGAGGTACAATAAGGAATAATGGGATGAAGCCAAGAAAGGGAAAATTTTGGCTTACCGTCATAGAAAATTTCCTGACAGTGAGTTGCATTAGGCTGCAGAGCCGTCTTTCAAGGGAAATGATGGAAGCATCATCAGATGTGACATTAATAGTTAGATTGGTGTAAACAAGAGAAAAGGTATGGTAGGAAACAGTCCTGTATTTGTAGAGAGATAGGCAAAATGGACTAATAGATCTATTCTCTGTCTGTGTAAAATAAAATAAAAACTGGCATAAAAAATCCATTCTTTCTTTAAAAATGTTTTAATTGTAATATTTCAGATGAGGGTTTGGGAAACTAGTTTGTGTTAAATAAATTGCCCCCCTCCCTCACAGTAGAACTGAGCTGAAACTTTTTGTATATTAGAAGAATTAGTCTATTTTTATATAGCACCATGAAGAAATCTAGGTTACAGCTACACAAGAGTTAGGCATATGATTTGCCTCTTCAAGTATACATACTCACACCATCATAATATTAGCTTGCATATCAATAGCAGTGTAACTGGAGTAGAATGGTAACAACTGCAGAAGTATAGCTGAGCCATGATGAGTATTTACACACTGGTTTTAGGTGGATTTCTACTGTTGCTGTCCATACACTGCTCCATTTCTAATCATACTAGCTCAAGAAGAGCTGGTGTGAGTATGTATACACAAGCAGGGGAGTCATACTTCTAGCTCATAATTTAAATGTAGCCATAGACAGCTACATAGTTTTAGTGTGCAGGTATTTGTAAATATTACTGACTACTATTATATAATTTTTGAATTTAGAAAATGTGGGTAAGATTTCTGGTTTTAAAATGGTTGTGTGCTACAGAACTGCCTGATTTTGTATGTATCATTATACCATGGCATTTCTCAAGGTATTTCTAACCCAGGCCTATTTAGCTAAAAAAGCTGGTTGACAAATTTCTGCTAGAATGTTCCCATCAGAATGTTCTGACTGAGCTGGATCATGTTGATTTCAATTACATTGCATTTAAAAAAATCAAAACCAAGTATTTTGATATGGTCAAAAATATATTAAAATGAAATATAAAACTTTGACTATTACTATAAACATGAAATAAGCAAAGAAAACCTGGAAAATAAAATAAAAATTAAATGTCTTGAATTTCTTTTGGGGGTGGGGAGCGGGAATATAACATTCCAACATTCCATTACCTTAGGGCCTTTGAGTTATGAACACCTTGGGAATGGAGATTGTACATCTGAAATGAAAGACTGGGGCTAAGGTGCCACAGGACCACTTGTTTTTAAAGTTACAAACTAACACAGCTACACCTCTAAGTTTTTTCTGCATGTAACAGTTATCACTTTCTTTTCTATGTACTATCAACCGGCTCCAAAGAGTGAAGTCAATGAGTGCCGGGGTAGGCCTTATGCCATCAGGCCCACTGTTTGCAAAGAAAGGCATTATTTTGAGACAGAGTAGCTATGCCATTTTGCAGATTCTACAAGCATTATTCTTTATTTTCTTTATTATCCTTTATTTTCTTTTGGGTTTTGCATTTCCTTTACTCTAAAAAGGGACCATTGAGACCAAAGATATCTGTTTGGTTTTAGTGTATAGAAAAACATAAGGCCAAACCAGGGAATACTGCAAATTTTACGAGAGAGTATAAATTCATTTATTTGCATCAGTGGATTATGTAGTGAAGGTTTATCCAAGCCAAAGACAAAAGCATTCTGTATGAAGAATTAGTTTCTTTTTGCCTCCTAATCACTTCATTCATATGATATTTTTGAGTTTACATTCAATTACGCAAAACAGGAGAAAAGTGCCATACAAGCACGCGTTATAAAGGATTGGAAATAGTCAGCTAACAGAGAAAAAGAAAGAGAAAACTACAAAGGTTAAATAAATATTTGGGAGGCATTGCTGAGCAAGCGGTTTGAGACAAGAAAATATTTGCTAGGTTTATTGTCTGCCAGGACATTATCAGCAATTCAAAGAATGTACACTGTATTTAATCTGGGATATTTCAATGTAATTATTTTCAAATAGACCACCACTAATAAATAGGTTTTTTTTGTTGTTATATGTAGATGGTATATTGTAGTACTATATAATTATAGTATAACAGTAATTAGCTGAGTTAATCCTGAACAGTTCAAAGTTTAAGAAATGCTTGCAGACTGGCAATTTCATAGTAACATGGCAAGGAAATAACAACATGGAAGTACAGTACAGTTGCCAGTTTACTTTTTTTCTGGATGAGTTTACTGGTGCTGGCCACAGCAGTTATAATTCCTGAAGGACATTTTGGGATTGATTAACTGTCTGCTGCTTCTCACTCTAACTGCCTGGTGACAAAAGCAAGATGGAATTTGCTTTAGAAAATCTGTAAGGAGAGGGCCGTACACATATTCCTTTTCCAAACGCTATGATTTGGTATTCTTGGTGCTACTGTATAATAGGATTTGGATTAGATCTGAGCTTTACAAGTCTTTCCATGTAGATTCTGTGTACAACACCTGATTTGCAGTTAAAATAAAACAAAGCAAAACAACATTATAGTGACTCCATTTTTATGTCATTATTTATTGTCTCTTTTGACAAACTGTGTTATCACACAATCACTGAATTCCAAAAAGTATAACAGCAGGTTTAGAATGCAATATAATAGACTCTAAATTAGTACTTTGTATTTCTTATTAAATAAGAATAAAATACAGAAGTCTGAGGCTGATAAGAAATCATTTCTTATTGCAGTGGAGGCAGAAATGCTAATTTAAAAGAAAAAAGGACATTACCAGAAAATTGGTGGCTGTTCATTTAGTTCTTGTTGTTGTTGTTCAAAATAAGGTAAATACCAATTCTAAATGAGAGTAAACACATGGTATCCAGTCTTTCATGCTAAATAGAAAATAGCTGGCCCAAATGTGCAATTTGGTGCAAAAAAATGGAAATAGGCTTACTTTCAGAGTGCATGTCAACATTTTTTCGTACATTTAAAAATACTGTTTAGTCAGAAATGGTTAGGTGAAGAATTACTTCCTGTTTACATTTAGTCTTATTAAAAATGTGACATTGCATACTATTTAGCAAAAGTTTATGGAAACTGAGGAGATGTAACCAACTTGCCATTATTGTAACGTTATTTGCCGACTAGTGTCCATAGAATTGTAAATAATGTATACTTCAAAAGTAAATTCGATTTTTCTTCATCAAAATTTTCCCTCAGTTATCCATTAGGGCTGCACATGTACCCTCTATTACCTTGCTGGAACACTCCTTCTGATCCTCCTCAGTTTCCTTTTACTGCCTGTGATTTGTTGTTAGAGCATTTGGTCTTGCTATCACAAGTTTTCTTTCTCTTTGGCTCCATCTACACTGGCATGATTTTCCGGAAATGCATACAGATGTGGTCACCTCATCTCAAAAAGATATTTTGGCATCAGAAAAAGTTCAGAAAAGGGCAACAAAAATGATTAGGGTGTTGGAACCGGTCCCATATGAAGAACAATTAAAATGACTGGGACTTTTCAGCTTTGAAAAGAGGATACTAAGGGGGGATATGAGAGAGGTCTATACAGTCATGGCTGGTGTGGAAAAAGTAAATAAGGAAAATTTGTTTACTTGTTCCCATAACCTAAGAACTAGTGGTTACCAAGTAAAATTAATAGATATCAGGTTTAAAACAAACAAAAGGAAGTTTTTCTTCGCACAGCGCATGGTTGGTTTGTGGAACTCTTTGCCAGATGAGGTTGTGAAGACCAGGACATTAACAGGGTTCAAGAAAGAACTAGATAAATTCATAGATGTTATATCCATCAATGACTGTTAGCCAGGATGGGTAGGAATGGTGTCAGAGTCTGGGAATGGGTGACGGGAGAGGGATTGTTTGATGATTCCCTGTTCTGTTTACTCCCTCTGGGGCATCTGGCATTGGCCACTGTCGGAAGACAGGATACTGGGCTAGATTGACCTTTGGAGTGACCCGATATTGTTGTTCTTAGGTTTTTAATCTCTAAAGTCTGTCCATCAGTCTCCATTTCCTTTTCCCAAATATTCTGCAAAATTGCTTTATCTATTTATGCAAAAACATAGTGTGCTCTGGCTGCATCAATGGAAAAAGCAGTTCATTTTAAAATCTATTAGGGCTAGATGGAGCAGCCTTTTACTCCCACTGATTAGCATTTAGTTTCTTGAGAAGTCCCGCTGACTTCAACGAGCCTTCATATCATATGCAATTAAGTACTCAGCAATTCACTGATGTTAAGGCCAGAAGAAATCATTATGACCATCCAGCTTAAACCTCTTCATCAACAAGGCCCCTGTGAGGAAGTGGTAGAATCTGTCTGCTGGTGCCTTTAGTGCTGTTGCTGTGCTATCGTTCTCTTCTGACTTATCTTATTTTGTGCTGATGTGATGATACTCTAGGAATATCTTTATTGTAATGTAGAATATTTTCAACTTTGGAAACTGTTTATCTGTGTTAAAAAATAAAAGACAGAACAGCTAAATCTCTGTTATGCTTTTGAATGACAGAAGAACCTAGAACCAACACTGTAAAATATATGCGGTCCACATTTCCTTTTCAATCTCCTTGAATGCTGTCTTGAAGATGCACCGTTCTTTTACTTTTGGGCTGCGTCTAGACTGGCATGATTTTGCACAAAAGCAGCCACTTTTGCGCAAAATCTTGCCGCCTGTCTACACTTGCTGCGAGTATTTGTGCAAGAACACTGACTTTGTAATGTACAAAATCAGTGGTTCTTGTGCAAATACTCTGACGCTCCCGCTCAGGGATAATCCCTCTTGCACAAGTATTCTTGCGCAAGAGGGCCAGTTTAGACAGCAACATTAATTTCTTGCGCAAGAAAGCCCGATGTTTAAAATGGTCATCGGAGCTTTCTTGCGCAAGAGAGCGTCTACACTGGCACGGATGCTTTTGTGGAAAAGCAAATCTTTTGCGCAAAGGCACTTGCCAGTATAGAGGCTCTCTTGCACAAATACTTTTAACGGAAAATCTTTTACATTAAAATTATTTGTGCAAAATCATGCCAGTCTAGACACAGCCTTGAAGTTTGCTAGAAAGTTTTAATTAACCTTGCTGCTGAAATTTCATATCCAGGATTATTTGTCATCCTTTGTGGAACAAATTTATAGAAGTGGAGTTTCATTGTGTGATTGATAAGATCAGGATATCACTAATCTCTATGAAAGTTGGGCAATATTCAATATATGTCTTCATTATTTGATGTAGTTTCACTTATCTTCCCAGAGAAAGGCAGAGGTGATGAGTGAAGGGGAACTTCTGACAAATGTTAAAAACTTTGTAAGTGATATTGGATATACTGAAATTTCTACAAGAGGTTCAAGCTTCTGCTATATATTTTAAGCAAAAGAATGGCTTGTATTGATTTTTTGATGGAATAAACAATTTTGAAAGTATCACTGGTATTGATGGAGAAAGGTTAAATTCTGTGAAGAAAGATCGTTTCTGTTACTATTAGAAATTTTTGCTGAGATGGAATTTTACTCCTGGAAATTCATTTAGGAAATATATTTGAACAAAAATGTAACAGAGTTTCCAAAAATAAATTATTTGGTTACAAAGTGGTGGAGAAAGTGTGGTAAAATTCTAAGTGGCAATACTGGAGAACCAAGGGAAATTCGGATTTGCAGCATTTAAAATATAAAGGTGTTAAATGATATCTTTTCATGAAGGCTATATTTCCCCCTCCTCCCCATGTCTAGATTCTGAATTATATATTATAGCAGAGGACTTTATTTGTTCAGTTTTTAAAGGCAGTCAGTTTTGGCATACCTCTGTTTCCACTGAAGTCAATGTGAATTCTTAAATTGATTTCAATGGGAGCACACTTTGGCCCATATTGAGCACTTTAGAAAATTCCAAAGATGCTTTGTACCAGTATAGTTAGTTCCAAAATGGAAAAGGAATATGCTATAAGAATATAAAGTGCCTTTCATTTAGGCTTCAAAGGATATGATTTTTATCAGTAAGTTGATAAAATTGATTTTAATTTTCACACATCTATAAAACATATTTCAGTTGATAGTGATAACATGTACGTATATGCAAAGGAAGTAATATGCTTTAGAATTTAGAGTTTGATTTACAGATATTTACTTTATTTTACATGTGATAGACACTTATTATGTTAATGGTAATAAAGTTTACTTTTCCTTGAATCTATATGTCTGTCTTTACCTATTGTCTGACCTCCTCCCCACCAAAATTTAAACAGATAAAAATTTAAAAACAAGTTTAAAATGAACATGAAAATGATCCATTGAAATTGTAAGAAAATCAAATTCTGTCAACATACTAGCCATCACTGTTTTGGTTTCAAAATAAAATCATACCCCTCTGTGAAATAACACTTCTGGTACTAAAATTATATTAGGCCAAGCCTTAAAGATACATTATAAAGGAAAAATCATGCTTTGCCATAAGCCTTTAATTTATTTAAATGAGAGGCCATTTGAGGTTGACCTCACAGTTCAATCATACTGCCTGGTGAACTTCATGAATTTGTGGTTGCTGCAGTATTTGCAAATGCTATTTGGGTTCCAGGTCACATCCATCCATGCTATTATTATCCTTGGATCCAGAATAGTTGTAAAAAAGTTAAAGTACTTCCACCAGCTTGTAATCATCCATTGCCAGGTATTTTCCTCTTTCTGAGCTCTCTCTTGTTCTTTCAAGGCCAAATTTACCCTTTCCAGAGTCTCATGGATTGCCTTTAATCACACTTATGCTCAAACTTCTGCCGATGGTTAACAGTGTTCTCAGCCCTTAGTTGTACATTCATTAGCATGGCATTGGTATCTTCATCATAATCCAGTTGACATGCAAAGGTAAAGTCCTGGGCTGCTTCCTCCCACTGACCCAGGAGCATGTATGCTTGCCCTCTACACTTGTAAGGTTGTGCTGATTTGGAGTTAAGCTCGCAGGCTCTGTCACAGTCTCTAATGGCAGCATTTGGCTTCTGGAGTTTCAAAAAGACATATGAGAGGTGGAAGTGAGGATTCAACTTGATAGAGTCTGTGAATAAGTCAATAGCTTTCTGAAGATCACCTTCATCGAGTGCAGCAAAGGCCTCTTCCCTCCTTTCATTGGACTGGCCTATCATCTCAGGTGTTATTTCCAGATGTTCATCTCCTATTTCTTGGGGACCATCCAGGTCTGGTTTGATAACACCATCATCACCAAATTCGGAGTCACTCTTCCCACTTTCTGCTGCTTCTGGTTGTTTCCCTTGCTCCTTGAATCTCTTCTCCTGAGAGGCATGTTTCTTTGAATATAATAAAGTATCTCCCATGATCTCTACAGAGTCCCTCAGGAAACTCAATTGCTTAGCCCTCAAAAGCGTTGGATCCTGTTGGTAAAGTTCCAGCAAGACCTGAAGTTCAGTAAAGTTTTTTGGATCCATGGTGCCTTCACCAAAATAGAGCTGGGTAACACAGATTTTGCTGGGGCAGAGGAAAAAATATATAATATAAATCCTTTAGCGGTTGTTTTCTCTACTAACTCAATGCATGTGAACCATTGAGGAACTAACTAGATTTGCATGTTTCCTTCTGACTGTTGTTTTTATACTGCAGTTTGCAAACTCAGCTGTGGCTTTTTTTCAAGGTGTAAGTATCTATTACAGCACTGGTTATGTCACAACTTCTGATGTTTAGCTATTTATTCACCAAGCATGCATTCACTGAACTACATATATTATAGGATAGAGGAATGGGAAATAATTGATCATTCCCCTGTATTTTTATGTTATTGCTCTTACTGTAATTGTAGTCACCTTTTGTTATATATATATATATAACAAGATTAGTTTGATCCCTTTATTTTTTTTTCAAGAACATAAGATCTTGAACTGCTATATACAGGGTAATAAAACATTCATAGATAGTCATTTTGTGACTATAGAATTTTTTACCTCTGATCGCTTTATTATCACTACTGTAATAACAATAGTACCAGATTTAAGGCACTATCGTCAGTCTCTATCACCATTTCCACTAAAGTCTCCTATCATTTATTATTATTAGTTACCTCTGGATCAAAATGGACCAAGGGATGAAGATTTTTCCTTAATTTTAAGTAATATCTTTCTAGTAATTTTTTTTAACTAAGGCTGTGTCTAGACTACATGCCTCTGTCATCAGAGGCATGTAGATTAGACACATAAGCAAAGGCAAATGAAGCCACGATTTAAATGATCGCGGCTTCATTTAAATTTACATGGCTGCCGCGCTGAGCCGACAAGCAGCTGATCAGCTGTTTGTCCGCTCAGTGTGGTAGTCTGGACGCTCCCCTGCCAACATCAAAGCCCTTTGTCGGCAGCCCCGTTATTCCTCGTGGGATGAGGTTTACCGGGGCTGCCGACAAAGGGCTTTGATGTCGGCAGGGGAGCGTCCAGACTAGCGCTGTTTGTCGGCTCAGCGTGGCAGCCATGTAAATTTAAATGAAGCCGCAATCATTTAAATCGTGGCTTCATTTGTCTTTGCCAAAACAACAAATCTACATGTAGTTTAGACGTACCCTAATAGATCATTCTGACTTGAGATTCTTTATGCATTTTCCTTACCTCTAAATAGGTTTAAAAAAGAGACAGTTTACAGTGGATAATTCAAAGTAAACTGTAACAGAGGAAAGAATAATTTTGGATAATAAAGGAAATTGTCAGTGGGAAATTTTATCCTCTTTAGAAAAAACACAGTTTCTCACTACTGCTATTTAGATAATCAAGACTCCACTGTGAAATAGGCACCTATTTTGGATTCAGAACAGTAACCTCCTGATGTTTTCTAAAGAATGACTAGTGCTGCACACTTGCTTTTCAATAAATATTCCACTGATACAAATAATTGAAAAATTGAAATGTTACATAGTTAAATACTTTATTCCTTAACTGTTCTTTTGAATGATTACACTATAGTTACAATGGCATTAGTGTGTCATTCAAGTAAGTAATAATCAGCCTTAAAATCAGTGCTTTCTAGCTCATAATTATAAAGGAGAAGCGTGCCCTCCCACATGAATCATAAGGATCATCTCCTTTCCCTGTAACATCCTTGTGGCTACCACAGCAATTGCGTGTACGGAAAAGCAATTTTAGAATGGTGTTTAATTTCTTTTTCAAATGTGATACAAAAGTGACTGAAAACCAAGAAGAATCCAGAATCATGTGATCACACTTTCCTTTTTGAGCCAACAGGGAGTGATTTTTGCACTGCTAGTAGTCATGAAACACATTCACAGCTGTTTTTAAAGCCTGACTTGTATTCAGAAAAGCTTGGAAGAGTTCATGATTCTCAAAATGCTCTGAAGATCTATCCTTGAGTCAATGGGCTCTCCTAGAAGTTCTGTCTTTAAAAAAAATTGCTCCACTGATTTGGGTTTTTAAATAAGGACAGAGAAGCTTTTGATTTTGAAATTAAGGCTCTTCCAAAGAGTAGGTGAATGAGAGAGCACACCATTGTCTGTGTTGGACTATCAATCAGGAGTGCGTGATAATAAAAAATAAATGAGGCTAAGACTCATCTATTTTAATTACCTCTTTTATTTTCTTAACAAAACATCTTGACACACATGGCTCTCTTCCCTTCAACAGCTTAATGGAAACAACTACATGGGAAGGAGGGACATGGCTGAGTTTTTAGACCAAGCTTGCCTGGAGTGAAAGTGGAGGGGCGTTTGGCAAGGAGCTGACGAAGATACGCTCATGAGCTAGAGGCTTTGGGTATATTGAAGATAGCAAAGGTGAAGAAGGGAGCAGTGCAGATGGAGGCTGCACTCATTTTCAGAAAGGAAATGAAGTAAAGGAGTTTTCTGGGATGCACAGAAGCACCACAGATATGGTAGCTGACATTCTTTGGAAGATGAAAAATAGATTGTATGTGTGCCTGTAGAGACAGGGAGCCCAGAATGTACTGTTGAAGAAGATGGTGTACCTAAATACCACCTCAGCCTAAACCTCTTTTATTTTGAGTACCATCCACTACAGTTAAATATATTTAACTAAATTAGTCTATGCTCTCTGAAACCTGAAGCAGAGAAACTATATTACTAGAAGTTAGGATTGTATACGGACACTTCCATGCCCTCACCTGAGTGAGCTTTGCCCAATCATTTTTAACAAAGACCATTCTCAAATGAAGTTCAGTCATACCCTTTAGGATAAATTTTTAGTCAGACAGTGAATCTCTTCAAGATGAGCTTTTCTGCCTAGAGCCTCATGTTAGCACTAGTCCAGTATATCCGATAAAAAAAATTAGAAGAGGACCAGGCCTCCTCCCACTTGTTTAAAATGTTATATCTTGTTCATTTCAGAATTATTTCATTTTTAAGGTCTGTCCATGGCATGACTGCTTACGTGAGGTATCTGGAGACTCTCAAAGAAATCAACTTGCATTCTTGTTTCCTCAATTAATATTGAGTGAGTTCAGGTTTCCATTCAGCATTATGAAGAGTACTCCCCAAATTCAAGCAGATCTGCACTTTCACTATGCAGATTCCTTTAGTATCATGACTCCAAAAGGCAGCAGTCCATCAGAGCACATAATCATGAGTAAAGTGTTAAGCACCCTAACTGAAGCCAATGAGGAGACTCTCGGAGTTAAAGAAAAGTTATGTGCTTAAAATGCTGTGCTAGCAGAGTGCCAGAAGACACAAATATACAATTCAATGACAGCAGTTCTGTTACTGCATTTTATTATGAGCAAGTTCAAGGGCAGAGTTACATAGAAATGTTTGCTGGAATCTTGTGTTCACTGGCTTTTTATAATATAAACATAATTGTAAATAGGACTGTAATTAAATATTACTATTAAGTTAATCGTTACAAAATCAAGCCATACGAGAGCCTATTCTCCCCGGAAGTCAACTGGCAAGTCTCTAATGTTTGTGTCAACTTTTTTGCTTTTTTTGGTATTTCCTTTTAAATCCTCACGTGCACACTTCCTTTCCCCAGGAAGGTATGAATAAAAGGCAATTTGAACTCCTTTCCAGCCATCCTTGTTTGTTCATGTAAAGAATATCATAAAGTGTTAACATATTCAAACTTAGATGAAACATCTTAAATATTCAACTCATATCTTCATGAATTTCATTCTTGGCTCCCATTTACCTGCCAGTAGTTTCACTAGTTTTATTATAATATGGAGCATTAAAATTCATTGTCTTGTACATTCAGTTGCTATTTCACATGATTGCTCTCCCACACAGAAACCCATTTGAAGGTGAAGATACTGTGGTCTTGCAACAGTGTGGCTGCGTCTAGACTGGCAAGTTTTTCTGCAAAAGCAGTCACTTTTGTGGAAAAACTTGCCAGCTGTCTACACTGGCCGCTTGAATTTGCGCAAGAACACTGACAATCGAATGTAAGATTGTCAGTGTTCTTGCGCAAATACTATACTGCTCCCGTTCAGGAAAAAGCCCTCTTGCGCAAATGTATTTGTGCAAGAGGGCCAGTGTAGACAGCTAAAAATTGTTTTGCGCAAAAAAGCCCCGATGGCAAAAATGGGGATCGGGGCTTTCTTGCGCAAAACCGCATCTAGATTGGCACGGACGCTTTTCTGCAAAAATTGCTTTTGTGCAAAAGCGTCTGTGCCAATCTAGACGCTCTTTTCCGCAAATGCTTTTAACAGAAAAACTTTTCTGTTAAAAACAGTTGTGGAAAATCATGCCAGTCTAGATGCAGCCTGCATGTTTAAGAGAATGAGGGTTACTTTGCTATTTTCCCATAGCAGGATTTTCTTGTGGCTCACAGAAAATATGTGAGATGCCTCATTACAAATAAAGCTGAAGCAAATACCAGTCAAGAAAGGAAATGCACATATCACATCAGAGATGGTGGTTTTAATTGGAATAAGAAATCATTTCTGGTTGACAATGATCAGTCCTCTTTTTCAGGTAAACTTTACTTTTGTATGTCACAGTATTTGTAAATGTTTTCTGGGTTCCAGACTACATCCAAAAAAGTGATCAGAACTCCTGGATCTAGTGAGGTTATTAAAAATTTCAGCTGTCTGTGAGTTTTTCTAACCATGTCCTGCCAGTAATTTCCCCCCCTCTGGATTCTTTCTTCCTCCTCCAAGGCCAGTTTCACCCTTTCCAGCCTTTCCTGTATCTCCCTTAATGCACATTTTTGCTCATACTCTGCCTGATGTGCAGCAATCTTCTCAGCCATTAGCACCTTTTTTAGCCTGGTATAAGTGTTTTCATCATAATCCAGTTGACATGCCAAGGTCAAGTCCTGAGCTGCCTTTTCCCAGCATCCCAGGAGCATGTGTGCTTGCCCTCTCCACTTGTAAGACTGTGCTGAATTGGGGTTAAGCTCACAGGCTCTGTCACAGTCTCTAATGGCAGCATTTGGCTTCTGTAGTTTCAAAAAGACACTGGCTCGATTAACATATGAGAGGTGGAAGTGAGGATTCAGCTTGATAGCATCTGTGAACAAATCCATAGCTTTCTGAAGGTCACCTTTCTCTAGAGAGGAAAAGGCCTCTTTCCTTTTTCTGTTGGCAGAGTCTATCAATTCATTTGTTACTACCAAATGTTCATCTCCTATTTCTTGGGAACCATCCAGATCTGGTTCAACATCACCATCAATTTCCAAATCACTCTCCTTGATCTCTGCTGCCTCTGGTGACCCTTCCTCCTTGGTTTTCTTTTCTGCAAAGACATTGCATTGAAGAAATGATATGATATCTCCTATGATCTTCACATGATTGTGCAGTAAACTTAGCTGCTTGGCCCTCTGGGGGGTTAGAGCCTGCCTGTCTAGATGCACTAGGGCCTGCAGTTTATACACTCTTCTAAAATCCATGACATCCAGACCTGCACTCTATAGAAGATCTGGCAGGCTGCTGTTCTGCTTGTAAGCAAAGAGAGACAAATTAAATTACCAGCTCCTCAGACAAATAAATCACTATGGTGTTGCAATAGAACAGAATAAACTAGAGCTTTCCCACACTATTACAGATGCTGATGGTGATTAAAAAGTGGTGATTCCAACTCTGTGGATTAATGATGTCATAATGCATGCAAGTTCTGAAGATGTAATCCATTCTAGTACAATATCCTAAAAGCCTAACTGTATTTATCATCTTAATATTTTTGATATTTTTTCAAATGTTTTATATATAACTATATAAATTCCTGGGACTGAATACAATAAAACACTACACAGATGCCACATGTAGCTCCTATAGTATGTTTCATGTTTTAACACTGGTACTATATTATCTGTACAGTTAAACTAGATTTCTTATTTAAATAACATTATTATTGTCTAGTTCCCAAGATGCGGGGTTTTTTTCTGGATTAAAAAATTCTTACGTAATAGACCTTCAAACTGCCTTGCTCTAGTGGGAAGATAAGATTGTCCTAACTGTATGGTTGAGAGTAAAAAAGAGGAATTCCTGGTTCTCTCTTGCACTTGGTGTTGGTGAAGAGGGTAAGAGAAGTGCCCAACTCCCATTGACTTTCAAATAGAAGGCAGATTTAGTCTAATCCTGCAGTCCTCACTCAGTTAAAATTCCTATTGTTTCAAGTGCATTTTGTGTAAGGCGTGAACATAATTAGGTATTATAGTTTAACCCAAAACAATATGTTATAGGCTACTGAGCTCTTCTCTGCAGTGACAGAGTCAATATTGAGCAACTCTGAATCATGATCTATAATCTTCACTTGGTCTATCTGGTTAATAAGAAGAGGGAATTTTTATACAAACATCCACAAAAAACAAACAAACAAAAAACACCCTGCACTGGGCCTGCATGTTTGTGCCAGATTAACTTATTTCTCTTTCAATCACAGCCTGGCACAGCTTTTTTATTTTGAGCCTGCCTTGCTCCAAATTCCTGCTGTGACCTTTCCCTTTCTCTGCCAGGCTGGTGGCATCCTGTCATAGATGACAGTATTCCTCATAAGATAACCAAAAATGTGCCACCATAAGCCCACATCTTGAATATTGCATACAGATATGATCGCCTCATCTCAAAAAAGATATATTGGCATTGGAAAAGATTCAGAAAAGGGCAACAGAAATTATTAGGGTTTAGAATGGGTCCCATATGAAGAGAGATTAAAAACACTGGAACTTTTCAGTTTAGGAAAGAAGAGACTAAGGGGGGGATATGATAACGGTCTATAAAATCATGACTGGTTAGAAAAAGTGAATAAGAAAAAGTTATTTACTTATTCCCACATTATAAGAACGAGGGGTCATCAGATTATATTAATAGGCAGTGGGTTTAAAACAAAAAAAGGAAGCTTGTCTTCACTCAGTGTACCATCAACCTGTGGAACTCCTTGCCAGAGGATAATATGAAGATTAGGACTGTAACAGGGTTCAAAAAAGAGCTAGATGGATTAAATGAGGTTAGGTCCATAAATAGCTATTAGCCAGGATTGGTAGGAATGGTGTCCTTAGCCTCTATTTGTCTGGAAATGGATGGCAGGAGTGGGATCACATGATGATTACCTCTTTTGTTCCCTTTCTCTGGAGCATCTGGTATTGGCCACTGTCAGCAGACAAGATATTGGGCTAGATGGAGCTTTGGTCTAACACAGTATGGCTTTTCTTATGTTCTACTCCTGGTCCGGAGTTACTGAAAGTTAGATTCATCCCACCTTGATGAGGTCCAGGATCCCCCTAGAAGCAGAGGCTGGAGCTCTTCTTCGTCATTGGACTGTGGAGGTTATGGAAGCAGGAGTGTTGGCAGCCATTGGAGTATGGGGACACTGATGATGCTCATGGTGTGGTGTGCTGTTTGCTCTCACAGATGTCACGAAGCCAGCCATATGGGACAGGCCCGTCTCCAGTTCCATGGGAGGAGGAGAGAAGTGGAGATCCCAGGTATGAACAGAGAGGTCAGAGCTGACAGCCGCAGGAAGCCTCTGGAGGCCAATTAGTTTGAATTTGCAGCACTGGAGCATCCACACTGTTATTTTGGACTTACAAGTTCAGAAGTAGCATTATTCCTCATGACAAGCAGGAGAACAGAATTTGAATTTCATGGCCCCTTATTCTAGAATAACAGCCTTGATAGTGCGGATGCACTACTTACAAATTCAAACTTGAGGCGACAGTTATTTCAGATTATAGTCCTACTGCAGACCTATGGTCCTACTGTAGACCAGGCTTTATAGCTAGCCTAAATGCAAGGTCAATGGTTAGCCTATAACATCTATATAGGTGACTAAGGGATTTATAGAAGCACTAAGTAATTAAGCTCCTAATCTAATACACTTGGAATTAGATTTAGTCTTCTACGTACCTAAGTCACTCCTCAAAATAAAACTTTAGCTCTCAAATCACTAAATCAACATCAATCCATTACAAAACTATGCCCCTTTATGGGGTCTCAAGTTGGGCACTCAAAACCTGAGGTATCCAAAATCACTAGTAATTACTGAAAACTTAGGACTTTGTTTCGGGTCTCCCAGTGACAGGAAAAATGATTAATGAAGACAAAGATATGTGAAAAGTCTATATTGCACATATAATTTATATTTTACAGATAATCCCATATGAATACAATTTCAGAAACACCTTTGAAATTATGGACTTGATAATGCCTTCTTTGTTCACCCCAAACTGTAACTCTAATCAGCAGGGGTTTTAGATACAGAACAAATGCATATTTATCAACTAGATGATAGAGTAAGAAATTAGTATTACCAAGTGGTATCTTCATTAGAGGAAGACTGTAAAAACAGTGGTAATCATGAATGACAGATCTATTGTAAGTGAAAAATGCAAATACTAAAAAGTCTCCAGAGTTTTAAATGATCAATGAAGTGATAGTATAATGAAAAGCAATGGAGAGAAAAAACAGGATATATATCATCAAATACATTTACCCTATAGAAAATCATCATAGCTGTATAATTGCTATCAAGGCAAGATTATTTAAGCTGAAATATTGCTTTATTAAAGGAACAACTAATTGGCATCAGTACACAATGGAACATTTACAAATGGAAGTTTACAATAGCTCATTAGATTGAATGGAATTTAGTAATTTCTTAAACCTTCTAACACATGCTGTCAGGGCAAAACCATTTTAGGGAAAAAATTAACCCTATATTTGCTGATTGTTACATGTGATCTCAAAGCAAACTTTTTTCTAAAATATTTTAATCCTTCTTTCCTTTAAGTTTTCACATTCAAGCACATCTCAATTTTTGGTGATTTTACTTGTATTTCTGGTTCAGTCAGAAACAAGAAACACTGATACGTTTGCTACCTTCTACCATGTGGTTCTTATAAGTTACTGTTTAACTTCTGCAATTTTCAATTGGACAATTTTCGTATTTACAAATATCAGTCTTTTCTACAGGTGTCAATTGTCGTTATTTTTCCTGGTCTGTGATGAGTTTGAAATCTGTTTATTGGATGGTGCAACGTTTAATCAAGTCAGAAACTTTCCTCTCTCATTCTCATAAGGAATTTTACTTTATGCTAATGGGTGTGATCATGTGATCATTTTTATACACAAATGCTAGAAGTCTAAATACTATCATAGGTTTGTGACAGGTAGACTTGCCCCCCATGCAGGATGCGATCTGATATGGGGGGGTCCAACTAAGCATACCTGTTTTACCAGCTTTGGCTTCCTTACCCTGTCCTTAATGGCCTTCACCCTCAAGCCTTCTTTAGCACACATACGGGTAAGGCCACACCCACCTTCAGACATAGACTAAAATTAGCTTTGTGAGAGCGTTCAGTTCAGGGGTTTATCTAGCACTGATGTGCACATCTCCTTTTGGGTGTAAATCCAAAATAATAATGTTTTGAGCCTTATAGAGTGATCTGCACAGCACAAGCTCATAAAAATTACCCTCTCCCTCAAGGTGGAGAGAGACTTGCTTATTATTTTGCCTCCCTCTTCCAGATAGGAGTAGGGGTCAATTCAGAAGAACTCTGTACATATGACGTATAGGGTGGTGAGGCCTGCATTCCCTCACCTTCCCCATTTCCTCCCTCTCCTCTTCCCTACTACAAATGAGCCAGAAGCAAGCCTCTAGGAACATACGCCATTGTAGAAAGAATGAATTGTAGATAAGGGCAGGCACATAACAATCCTGTTTACCCAAATGTACTGATCATGTAAACAAAGTCAAAGGACAAGCAGTACAGCTGAGCCACACTGTAAGAAGCAATGAGTAAACGCCAGAAATTTCCAAACTGCCACAAACAAGGTAGAGACACTGTATTTAATGCTGCGCCAGAGCACAGCAATTTGAACCTCACCTATGTGCTTTGGTACCAGTGCCTCAGAAGCTCCCACTTCATCTGCAGCCGAAATGGGGTTCCCGGCTTGCAGAAGGGATGTAAGAACACCACTTTTCTTATCATCTTGTTCTTTTAGTTAAGGGGCGCAGCTGATAGCTGTCAGAAAATAAACTGCTTCTGTTTGATAGATACCTGTGTAGCATGTCTTTGTACTTTGAGAACCCAGTGTCAGACCTGAGACTTACTCTTGCCGGCACAAACTTGGTTTTGGAATAAACAAAATAAGTCTATGAACTACATAAGGTAAACTTTAAGTAATTAGAAGGGATAGCAAACAGAACAAAGCAAAGTATGGAGCAAATAAAACAAAACACACAAACTAAGTTTAATACACTCAAGAAATAGGTTAAAATAATAATTTCACACCCTAAATATTGTTTTGGTCAGGCTACATAGTTTCTGCAGCTCACAGATACAGTTATTTCTCTTTAGATTCCCCTCTCTCAGCTTTGATTCAGCTCCATGCTCTGGTTGCCCCTAGTCTCTGATTGAGCTCAATGGGAGTTGTGTCCACTATTAACACCAACATAAGGCTCTGAAGTAAGTTGCTCTAGTGAGGCACTTAAAGCAAAAATAAATTACAACATAAATGTTTGTTCTGAGCCCACAAATTCATATATCATTCCTTCTCCAACTGGTCATATGTAAACAGGTAAGGAAAAGAAAAGAATGGGGAAAAGATTTGCAACTCAATCCATACTCTTCTGCTTTTCAAACTTCTTTGATGCTTACAAAGCTCTGGAATGAATTCTTGAGGGATTCACTT
Organism: Pelodiscus sinensis; assembly: GCF_052426305.1. Classification (NCBI taxonomy): domain Eukaryota; kingdom Metazoa; phylum Chordata; order Testudines; family Trionychidae; genus Pelodiscus; species Pelodiscus sinensis. Next base: position 156,774,413 of record NC_143053.1, read on the forward strand.
CATATTTTGACCTCTTTTGACTCTCCTTTCTATGCTCAGGAAAAGAAAAAGCACTCATTAGAAAATGTTCTCCAGGGTCTACATTCATATGTTGCTTTTTCCTCCTCCCCTCTCAAGACCCATTCTTCCAAATGCATTCCTGTGAGTAATCTTATGATCCCATTGGAACCAAACATTGCTAAGGATATATGCATGAGTGTCTGCAGCATAAGTCCTCTTTGATGCTTAAATAGTTACTTTGAAAGTGCCCATTTAGTATTCTCATGCTTTATATTTCTTTAACAAAAAACAGGATTATGTAGCACTTTAAAGACTTTGTTTCAGCTACACCAGACTAACATGGCTACATTTCTATCACTATTATATTTCTTTGTATGGCTAATAATTGATTAATACAACAATAAAGAGGAAAAAAAAGAACCACTGGAAGTTAATTGGTTCTGACTGTTACATGCAGTCCCAATTCGATAGATGTTACCTCTTGGAGTTGTGGAGCTCTCAGCTAAGAGTTGAAGGTTTTTAGGCCCAAAATCTCAAAAGTATTTAGGCTGCCTTCAGTGGGAGACTTCAGTAGGAGATAATCACTTAAATACTTTTTGAGGATCTGGTCCTTAATGCCCCATGAGAAATGCAATTACATATATAAGGGCAACATGTCTTTTGTGCTTAAAATATTTTCTGATGTCTAATGTTTCAGTGAATGCTTTTCGATACATTATTTTAGCTTCCTTTTGTAACATAAGAACATATGGAAATAGGTAAGACTTTATTTGGAGATTGTGTAGATGGGAAATAATATCTTGTTTTAAATGTTAAGGTCATTCTATATGTCCTCCGCAATGTACTCACGAAACAGAACATGCAAGAAATCAGGGGTTTTGTCTTTTTAGTATACTAGCAATTGTGCTATTTATTTATAATTCATGCATGTATTACAGTGTGTAGCATTCAAATGGATAGCACAAGAATCTATTCAAAGAAAATGCTGTCCCCAAAAGTAATTAATTAAATTATTTAAACTAATAGGCATCTTATATTCTTATTAGTAATCATATGAACTGAACATATTCATTGGAAACAAGCAGTTTATAATGCATCTATAATTTACTAGCCATACTGTTCTTTGAGTATGAGCTGGGGAGGGGAGGAATCCAATAATAATCCAGGAAGAAAACATTTACATCCACTATAACTGAATAATCACCATAAATCAAGGTTTATGAAAATGAAATGCAGTCCAATTTATTGTTAATAGGGGTCTTTACTTTCCCTGAAAATAATGTTTTTCTTGCAATTCAATACTTCACTCTTATGGGAATAATTTAAACAGTGTGGAATGAGAAATGATGTTACATATTTTGAAATGAAATTGCTAAGAATAAACTAACAAAATAACTGAAGGCTTGAGAAAAAAAATGTAGAGAGAGAAAAAGAAACTTTAAAAATGTTTTGCAGATAAATGATTAGCTGGAGATGGTTCCTCAAAATCCTTGAGGTCCAAAAGTCAGAAGCTTCTTTCAATCTGTGGTGTGAGTCCTATGAATATACATCAGATTTTGTATTTACAGGATGGGAGGCAAGTATGTAATAATGGGGAGTATACGTTGAAATCATGTCTCTGGTCACAAGTGACACTGTGCTTTTTGTGTTTATCTTAACTGGAGTTCAGTGCACAAGCAGATGGCACACCAGAGACAGAACCCAAATTTATTTCAGTAGGTGTATGTGCAGTTTCTATTTTTAGTTCCCTTTATTTATGTTTGCATTTGCACTATTTTCTTCCTGTTAAGATCAGAACCTGAAGTGCCAGAAACTATGACTTTGTAAGATTCTCATTTCGGATTGCTTATTTAAGAATTTTTAACTGGCTCTCCAAATAGAACCAAACCTTTAACGGTTCACCCAAGTAGATTATAATTTAGTTTTCACGTATTTCTGTCCAAGTGAGACCCAGAATTGTGCGTATCTTCTTTAAATTTGTACTCCTAGATATAACTATGGGGAAGTGGAACAGTGTATAAGACCTGACGATATTTAGTTCCAGGAGGTCAAAATGCTGATTTGTTTTTTTGTCTTTCAAAAAAGTAAATGTTTCCTAAACTTTAAAAAATAACAACGTGACAAAATCTAAAGTCAGAGTGCTGAAACCAAGGGTGGGCAAAAGGGCCTCCGCAGGCCAGGTAGGTTGATCCAGCCTGCGGAGGCCCTGCCTCTCTCCCACTCCCAGACCAATTAGGGACTTGGGGAAGCACACAAAGTTTCCTTCACCCTGCTAGGGAAGTGCCATGGGGGGAGACTTCACATGCTCCTCCACTCCCAAACCCTGATTGACTTGGGGGTGGAGGAGTATGCGAAGTGGCCCCTGGCATAAAATTATTGCCCACCCCAGCAGACATCTTCCTTTTCCTACAGCTAATTCTGCATGGGTTGTGTCCTGTGAGTGCACCAAGTTCAACCCACGTGGGTTCAGTTGTAGAATCCTGTCCTAAGGAAACATGGGATTTCAACTTGAAGAATTTTGTTCCCAGTTATACCTTTACACTATTCCATGAAAATGCATGCTCTCATTCCTAATTTAGAAAAATCTGTCCATATTGCACAGAAATTTGTGAATTTAGCTCTGGCCCACATTTCGGTGCCTATAAAGTAAATGGGAGTTTTGCCATCCGTTTCAATAGGATCAGAATTTGGATCTCTCTAAGCATTCATATATAAAGTAATTTTCCAGCAGCAATATCATTGTCATGAAAAATATGTCACTTCATATACATGAGTTTAGTATTCTGATGTTTTCAGTGGTATGAATTTGGTGAGTGGGGAGGGAGACGTTTGTTTTGGTTTTTGCACAGCTGTGCTTGACAATTCCATTTTATACCCCAAATTTAAAAAAATTAAGTAGTATGATTAAGGTTGCCAGCTGTATACAGCTGGGATAATTTACAGTTATTTAGGAAAGTTTGTCTTTTAATTTTCTACTGTCATAGAATCATAGAGCACATAGAACACTGAAAGGGACCTTGAGAGATCATCAAGTGCCGTTCCCAGCCCTCACGGCAGGAGCAAGCATCATCTAGATCATTTCTGATAGATGTCTATTTAACCTGCTCTTAAATATCTCCAGTGATGGAGATTCCACAACCTCCCAAGGCAATTAATTCCAATGTTTAACTACCCTGACAGTTAGGAAGTTTTTTCTAATGTCCAACCTAAACCCCCATTGCTGCAATTTAAGCCCAGTTCTTCTTATCCTATTTTCAGAGCCCAAGGAGAACAATTCCCTCCTCCCCCAGTAACACCTTTTTAGATACTTGAAAACTGCTATCATGTCCCCTCTCAGTGGCACACTCTGTATATCTTTCCGTTTCTCACTCTTAATATAGTTTTGCCAAATAGTTTTTGTTATTATTCACAAGGAATTTAAAACTGGTGGATACAATTATTTCCATTACATAATAGTATTTATGAGGATCACAGGATGTCAATAAAAGTTCTGATTCATGCTGACAAAAGAAAGAGAAACATAAGGTAAATTACCTGTTCTGGAAGCAAGACAAGATTAAATGAAGTTTTGCAAGGCTTCTTTTCCTTCTCTTATACGTAGTTGGCAGTGTCATTATCTCAATTATCTCAAAAATCTCGTTTGCCCTTTGCTTGCAAATCATGTTTTCCCTTTGAAATAATATACTCATAAATGGAACAACTGGCTGAATGTGATTTATTCTCACAAGTCTACTAACACAGAGATGTTAATTTCATGAGGTAAAGTTCTGATTTTGCTCAGGAACATACAACTTTCAGATGTGAAAGCTTTCTTTTGCTTTCAGTTCATTGTTTTTGCATTTGATAGAAAGAGGGCAGAAGACTGAATAAATCAGAATGGATATGCAGCTTTAAGATACACATACTGAGCAATTGTCAACTGGAACAGATAATTGTTTACATGACTGAATGAATACAGCATATCATAAGGACTCCTTCCCCTTGTATTATCTTGCTCATTTCATGGAGCTCATTTGTTCTCCACTGGAATTAACTTTGAAATCACAGAGCATGATTCAAAAGAACAAAGTAATCGTGGAACCCTGGTTGGGTTCACAAGTTTGTTTTTTTTAAAGAATATGTGTGGAGGGGTATACAGTCTATTGAAGAGAAACACATTAACTCTAATAACAAACACCTGCAGATGGGTGTTTTAAAGTATTCAGTATGGGCTCCATAGGATTCAAGTTAGGCCACTGCTCATTGGTTTTGAAACATTACCTGTGGTGCATTAAGGTACATTTTAAAAAATTTTCAGAGGGCAGCTTAGAAAGTAAAAAATCTAGAAATCTGATGTTTCAGAAAATGGAAGTAACAATATTATTCAACGTATCTATAAATGTATTATGCTATTAAATACAATAGTTTTTTTATAAATAGTGCTTCATTTTTACTATTAATGAACAAGCTTAAAAGGTTTGAAGTTTGGTTTGGAAAAGCAGACAAGAACTGAGATGTAGATCCAAAGTTTCTCCCGACTCTAGGATCATAGTAGTCACAGAACCAAAAACCTAAAGTTCTACAGTCTGCAAAAATAGGTTAGAAATCCCCAAAGAACTAAAGATCATCATATTTCTAAGATTTCTCACATAACAGAAAATCATGAGGCCACCTCTTTTTATCAACACCTCTAGAAATTTCAGGAAACAGCATAAAAACAAAAAAAATGTATTTGAAAAATTCAAAAGCATCTCAAAGTTTCATGCAAGTTCCATTCCAGAAACTGAGAGAAGTTTTGGAGGAGACCCATTTTATTTATTTAATGTAATTATTAATTCCTAACCTCTAAACATGAAACCCTGATAGTAAAGGCTAACATTTTCAGAAAATAAAAGGTAGATGGAATTAGTTTGTCATTGTTTTAAATGGAATTCACACATCCAATCACACATGAAGAGCTGTACTTCCTCTTTGTGACACTAGCATTTTGATAAATTCCTTATGGCTTATATTGAGCTTACTGTTGATTGTATGAACATGAGTTCTGAAAGAGCCTAATAATTAGAAAAAATATTCTGAATTCAATTAAAATACAATAGGCTATCACAAGGAGATAACCATTGACTTTAATAATTGACTCAGAGATAAGTGCTGCAGAAGGTCTCTAAACTAGGGATAATTATCTTTTCACTGCTGGAATTACATCTATAATTTCTTCACTGAAATGCACAAGAAATTCCTCTGAGGTTCCACTGACTTTTATGACATATTTATTAGTGAATTCTGACATATAAACCAGTAACTTTTTTGTTTCACTTCAGCTGTATTTTGTGTTACATTGTGTGCATAGCAAAAAACTATGGTCTTATTTGTGCACAGTTCTTAAAGCATAATCTCTACCTGTCAGTAAAAGGCAGCTAATGGTGCTAATTTAGGACAAGTGTTTATTGATGAAATCAGCCAGCCAAAAGGCAAAAAAAAAATTAAAATGATTGTGTCAAAGTCTAACAAGAACATGAGGATAAATTTCACAAGCCAAATATGCAGTATATTAAATAATTATTCTCTCCAAAGAACTAAAGATCATCATATTTCTAAGATTGCGGATCATCTAGTTTGTAAGCATACAGTACAAGCTGTACTAGAAGTTTTTACATAAATGAAAAAATTCACAAAATTAGATTCTCAATATTTGAAATTCATATTTTTATTCAAATTGTTGTAAAACTATTTTGTTGAAAAAATCCTGCTTTTGGTGCAAAACAAAAAAAATCAGTCAATTTCAAAGTCTGTGTAATGAAAACACTCTCAAATTTCTGACATTTTTCAGTTTTTGTTTTTCTAAGATCACAACCAACTCCTATAGCTTTATCAATATTTAAGCAAGTTTCATTTTTCTACTGTTTTACCAGGGTCAGAAATGAAAGACTATTGCACCCACTTTTGATAAGGATATTGGAGCCTTCCTAAACCTACGGTGCTGTTTCTGGAAGAAGAACTGCTGACTTGAGATGGGTCCTCCTGACCAAGAAAGGGAAGAACATTTTTGTGCACAGAATCATCCACAGGGGAACGAGCGCTTTAAACTAGATTCTAAGAGGACAGACAAGTAAAGCCCACAGTTAAACATGAAAGACTTGTGACCACAGATAAGCAGAAAAGTATGGTAACCTTAACATGGTGCTAGATTTTGAATATGGGATGGGCATGGAAAATTACATTAGGAACGAGAGTGAAAACAGTAAAGGAATCTCTTCACCATTTTAAATCTCTATACAAAATGCACAAAGCATCATGAATAAACAGAAAGAACTAGAAGTATTAGTACTTACGCTAAATTATGATAATTGGAGTCACAGAGACTTTCTGGGATAAATCTGATGACTGAAATATTGGTATAGAGTGGTATAGCTGGTTCAGGAAGGACTGTCAGGAGAAAAAGGGAAGAGGTGTTGTTTTATACATCCAGACTATATACACTTGTTCTGAGGTCGATAAGGAGGTGAGAAGTGGACCAACTGAAAGTCTCCAGGTAAAAGATAAAAGGGCTTAAATAATAGGGGTAATGTCATGGTAGAGGTTTACTATAGACAACCAAATCAGGAAGAAAAGGTGGATGAGGCCTCTTAGGGAAGTCATAGGGAAAGAAAATCTAAAGAAAAATAGAGTTCAGGAAAGCTGGAAGAATATAATATTGAAGGCACAACGGCAAACTACTTTGCTGAAGAAAAAAAAAAGGTACAAAAAATATTTGAAGGCCAATATGACTCCATCAGGAGCTCTTTAACTGAATTTCAAAAAGGAGTCCTACAAAGAGTGAAAACACAGATAAATTGTTAAGGAGGAGTATAAAATAATAGCACAGGAAGACAAAATAAGTTAGATGTAGCAAGGAATATTGAAGACAGAAAGGTTATTAAATAGATTAGAACTAGAGAAAGATGGAGAAAAGTGTAAGTCCTCAGCTTCATGGGAGGGGAAAAAGAGTTAACTGATGATATTAAGAAAGCTGAAATGACCAAAGTTTGTTGCTCAGTCTTCAAAATTACCTGATATTCTGCACAATTAATACTAACAATGAAGGGGGAAGGAATAAGGAAAAGTACAGGTTAAAGAATGTAACATTTCTGCCATGTGGACTAAGCAGCATCTAGTTTCAATATATAGAGGTCCTTCTCCATCCATCCAATACATGACTAGCTTGAGCCCCCACCCAGTAACCTAGACAATTCACATACCATTCCAGGAGGCCTCTGAGAGACAATGCTTCCCCGCCTGCAAACACAGAGACTGATAATAGAAAAGAGACTTTTAATCAATGGGAAGGATGTAACTTGGCATTAATTTGGCAAAATATCACAAGCAGAGTTCATACACAGTACCGTGAGCAAAATTCCTTCCCTCCCCCAGCTGGGTTGGGTACATCAATGCTTATTAGCCAGGGGTGGTGTCCCTAGCCCAATTTGTCAGAGGCTGGAAATGAGTGACAGGAGAAGGAACACTGGGGCTACGTCTACACTGGCCCCTTTTCCGGAAGGGGCATGTAAATTTCAGCAGTCGTCGTAGGGAAATCCGCGGGGGATTTAAATATCCCCCGCGGCATTTAAATAAAAATGTCCGCCGCTTTTTTCCGGCTTTTAAAAAAGCCGGAAAAGAGCATCTACACTGGCCCCGATCCTCCGGAAAAAGTGCCCTTTTCCGGAGGCTCTTATTCCTTTGAAGCCGGAAAAAAGCGGCGGACATTTTTATTTAAATGCCGCGGGGGATATTTAAATCCCCCGCGGATTTCCCTACGACGACTGCTGAAATTTACATGCCCCTTCCGGAAAAGGGGCCAGTGTAGACTTAGCCTGGATGATTATCTGTTCCGTTCACTCCCTTTGGGGCACCTGGCATTGGCCACTGTCAGCAGACAGGATACTGGACTAGAAGGACCTTTGGTCTGACTCAGTATGGACATTCTTGTGTAAGTTGGGGAATGTCCTTTTTATTTCAGATTCTTTCAGTACAGCAATCTGAAAGTCCCCTTCACATGCCCAGCCCATCTCTGCACCTCACTCACAGTGGCTGCCCTGAGTCAGGGCAGACCAAAAGTTTAGGGGTAAATCCACAGAGTCCACCGTCCATCCTGAGTGGGAGGAGGTAAAGAATGATGGTCTCTCTTATGGTCACTCGCCATCCAGCTGCTCACTGTTCTCAGCTGTCATCCTACTAGCCACTCATTATGCCTCTCTGGTGCCACCCTGCTGGCCGATTTTCCTGCGATTGCCACTCTTATGGTTGCTTGTTGCATGTCTCTGCCCCTACCCTGCTGTGTCTCAGTCACTGTCTTCTGCCATCTACTTCTTGGCTGTGACTTGTACCCGTTAGTATCAAATGATTTCAGTTTTCAGTGATTTCAACTCTTAAGAAGCAGAGTAGAAGAAACACGATCTGGAATAGGCTTCCAAAAGTAGCTATGGAATCCCATCCCTGGCCATTTTAAATAATTGTCCACATTTACTTGATCTTACATTAGCACATGTAGATGGACTTAGCTAATTCTCAAGGTATTTTCAGTCCTACTTTTCTATTATTCTATAAGTTATTGCTACATTATACTGAAATCTAACAAGAAAAAAATGCATTAAGAAATCTCATGAAATTCTTATTAGTGAGATTTCAAATTCAATTTATAGACCAAATAGAAATTTGGTGAAATACTGAAGAAGATCAGACCTTTGGGGTTCTTCTTCACTCTGGGAAAATACTAGACATTTGGAAATTTGGTTCCTATAAACATTCGCAAATACTGAACCTATATAGCTCAAAAGATCACTCTTTCCTAAAAGATATTTGATGCTTAATTGTTTGAGATTGTGCTAAAAGAAGATATAAAAACTCTTTTTTTTGTGTGGTATTCTATTCCTTATTCATGTGTGTCACATTTTTTCATTCCCTCCACTGAGTAAAATATTGAAATGAGAGGGAATGGGAATTGTAGACAGGGTGAAATGTCAGCCCCATTGAAATCAATCTGAGTTTTGTGAGTTTTCTGTCAGCATTTTATAAAAAGTACACAAAATAAAATTAATCAGTCTTTTTCTATCCTCAGGTACTGTTTATAGTGACGGATATCTTCAGCGTTCCAGATTCTTCACGACTTTCAAATAGATTTCCTGTATTATTTTAATCCAATGAACTACAAACTTTACAAATTTTAAAGACAATATAAATATGATGTAAACTCATAATATGCACTATATAACACAAGTTCTAACTAATATTGTTGAATCAAAGTTGTAGTATATTCATAACAGCTGCCTTTGTTAATTATCAAAAACATTAACTATGAAACTCATCCTTAAAATACTTTACATAATTAAAAAATTAAAATCACAAACAGATTGTCTCTTTTCCCCCAAATTTAAATTTGATTCAGTATTTTAGATGATACCAGAAGAGAATTGATCTAAAGTACTGAACCATCTGTGCTGCTAAATCTATACACAATAGAATGTATTAAAGATAAAATTTCATTTACAGCATAACTTTCAATTGCCTTGTTTTCATGGGATTATTTATGTAAATCTTTCTCACCTCTCCAAAAACATGTGCAACTCCCTTTAATGTATATAAGAAAAGCATGCTTATTAAGAGAGTGAAAATAGTAGCGTTAATTTATATGTGCAAATATATTATAAAAGCTGAGAAACAAAAGTCCCACCAATGGCCTCTGCAGTGCTTGCCTTTCATATTTCAAGTTTTAAAATATTTTACCTTTAGTGCCAACAAATCTTTCGTTTGTCAGGCAAATGAGAATTCGCATAAGCAGCAATCCCTCAGATGATTGCACAATGACTTAGGATGGTATTTTTGTAGGATCCTGAATGAGAAAGAAGCACAAATCCCACTGACTTTCAAAAGGAGGTCTGCTCCTTAAGTATTGACACTCTAGTAGCCATTTAAGAAAATGGCTTAGTGGCTACTAGAATGTCAAATTGCTGTTAGTCTAGGGTTGCTCTTCTGGCTTTCCCATTACATAGAGTGCCATCATGTGCAAAATCTGAAACCTTTGTGTCTCAGTTTACTCATTATTCCAGTTTTCATAATACCATACTTTCTGTGGATGGTGTTGTAAAGATTATTAAAGAATTCAAAGATTAGTTGAAATGTTTAGATGAAGGTGGCATACAATTATATTTATTAATATTTTCACTTTTCATATACATTTTTAATATGGGAGTGTGCAACATTTTGTATTTACACCTATTTTGGACTTAACTCTTTAATTTTACCTCAATTTTGCTTTTATACAGCATTGTCATAAAAAATATAGGCCATATTCATTGGCCAAAATGATCTTTCTGAATGGACTCCCTGCAATATGATTCCAGAATCCAAAACATAGGTTTCTCTGTAGTTAACCAAATACACAACTCAAATTATGTAGCTGAAGGTAACCATAAGCAATCATGATAGTATTAGTGTATGTGTTTCTCTGAGTGTTCTGGTTATGTTAAGATCATAGTGTTTTCTTCCTCCTCATTTCCTGCAGTAGTAAGATCACAGAGTTCAGCTGGTATTCTCTTGTAACTCAATAGGTAAGAGATTAGCATTTTATATGTAATTTGCTCTGGATTTCATAAGCTGAAATATGCTGCCTGAAAGCAAACATGCACAACTGTCCACAATGTTTCATTTTTTATTAAAAATGTATTCTCAGTTTTCAAGGAATTTATTATTCGTGACCAGTACTGCATTGCTAGCATCAGCAATTGAAACATTATGCATATGAAGCTATGTGTTTTCCAATAATATTCTGTAAGTCCCCAATTCAGGAAAGCACTTGAGCACAGGCTTAAAGTGAAGTATTTTAAAGTTAAGTATATGCTTGAATACTCTCCTGCACTGAAGTATTTATATCTACAAAGAGATTATTTTTTCCTTTCCTTTCCCAGCTCTCCCTTTCACTTCAATTGGAACAAAGTTATGTTTTTGTTTAGCACTTTTAAAAACCCTACTCTAAGGGCGCGTCTACGCATAACTTGAAATAAGCGATGAAAACTGAGCTATGTGAATTGCATAGCTTATTTCAAAATAGGGAGCATCTACACAGCATTTATTTTGAAATAGAGCACTCTTCTTCTGACTTCCCTTACTCCTCATACAATGAGGGTAACAGGAGTTGGAGTAAGAATTTTTCCAGCTTGACAGTATTTTGACACTGTTTCGAAATAACCGCCTGCTGTGTAGATGCAGACTAAGTTATTTCAGAATAGTGCTAGTTATTTCAAAATAGTGTTGCACTGGAGACATACTCTAAATGTTCTCTATTTAGTCACGCCTGTTGATTTCTTTGTATTTTTCTTCCTTCAACTTTTGTAATTTCTAGTTATTTCTTCAGGCCTTCCAAGAGCCAGGAATCAGAGTAGCTTTCTTTCATCATATTAATTCGTAAAGCACACTGGAGAATACCAGAGAAATATAAACATTATTATAATTCATAGATTCTAAGGCCAGAATGGACCACAGTGATCATCTAGTTTGACTTCCTATATAGCAGTGGCAATTGGATAGGAATTTAAACAAAACGCTTGCGAAATAGTTCTTGCAGAACTTGTCAATGAACACAGGGTGCAGAAAATAGAGGGGGAAAATCAAGTCAAAATGTCCTTAAAGAACACTGTTCTTCTAGACTGAAAAAAAATTTTAGAGTGAGAGTACACTGTTATAATTACACCTATGGCTGGCTTATGTCAGCTAAATTGTTTACACTGCAATTTTACACCCCAAAAGCACATTCAGGCTTGGACTGGAGCCATGGCAATGGGACTCCACAAAAGGAGCAAGGAATTTGATAGCCCCAAAATATAGCCCATATAGTCCATAGCCCAAGGCCCATAAGCCTGAGTCCTAGCATTGACCAGCTGCAAGTGTTTCATTGCAACATAAGATACTTATTGTGCACTGTGCTGAATGTTACATTAGCTGACACATTAGCACTTTCAGTTAATGACAGTTAGTGTATTTTAAATTCATTGCCAAGAGACAACTAGTGATTTTTTGTCATAAAACTTCAGCAGCTGTATTTTAATAGGGGATTTAATGAGTAGATAAAACTTATACCAATGGGAGTGTTTGAGGGAGAAGTACGAATAAAAATCTTTTTCATGTTCTGTCAGATAATGTGATGGGGGTAGTGATTTACTTATAGACTCCACAGCCAGAAGGGACCATTGTGATCATCTGATCTGATCTCCTGCATAGCCTGGGCCATAGAACTTGCCCCCAAATAATTCCTAGAGCAGATCTTTTAGAGAAAAAAATCCAATCCCAGTTTAAAATTGTCAGTGGTAAAGAATTCACCTTCAAAGATCAATTACCCTCACTGTTAAAAATTCAAGCTATATTTCCAGTCAGAATTTGTCTAGATTCAACTTCCAGCTAGTGGATTCTATTACAGCTGCTCCCCGAGTTGCGAACGGTCAAGTTACGACCGTTCACACTTATGACCAAAGCTCCCATGGAGCGGTCGTAAAAGCGGTCCCCAAGATACGAACGCGACCCGCACTTATGAACAGTGTGGTCGCGTGTAACTCAGTGGGGTCCAAGTTACGAACAGCTCAAGTTACGTCCAAGTGTTTGGCCCGTAACTCATTCGGAACTCAGAGAGAGGCTGTATACTTTTCTCTGTTAGACTGAAGAGACCAATTTTAAATATTTATTTCCATGTAGACATATAGGGTATGTCTACACTACCCCCTAGTTTGAACTAGGGGGTAATGTATGCATACCGAACTTGCTAATGAAGCCCGGGATTTGAATTTCCCGGGCTTCATTAGCATAAAGCCGGCTCCGCCATTTTAAAAAGCCGACTTGTTCGAACCCCGTGCCGCGTGTAGCCGCGCGGCACGGGCTAGATAGTTCGAACTACGTAGCCATTCCGATCTATCTGTACACCTCGTTCTACTAGGGGGGTAGTGTAGACATACCCATACATACTAATCAAGTCATTCCTTTAGCTTCTCTTTGTTAAATTGGACAGATTGTGCTCTTTGAGGCTTTCACTATAAGGTATGCTTTCTAATCCCTTAATCACTCTGGGTGTGTCTACACAGCAGAGCTTAACTCAAAATAAGCTACACAAATTGAGCTACATCAATTGTGTATCTTATTTCGAAATATCTTATTTCAAATTTGGGAGCATCTACACAGCACTTATTTTGAAATAGAGCACTCATCCTCCAACTTTCTTTATTCCTCATACAATGAGGGTTCCAGGAGTTGGAGTAAATTCTCCAGCTTGACAGTATTTCAACATTAGTTTGAAATAACTGCCTGTTTTGTAGACACAGACTAAGTTATTTCAAAATAATGTTGCTGTGTAGACACACCTTCTCATGACTCTGCTCTAATTTATCAACAACTTTCATGAATGTTGGACACTGAAACTGAACACAGTATTTTAGCAGTGGTTGTATCAGTGCTAAATACAAAGGTAGAATAACCTGCCTACCCAAGATTCTCCTGTTTATGCGGCCTGGAATTGCAATAGCTCGTTGAGCCACAGTGGCGCTCATGTTCTCCTGATTATCCACCACAACTTTCAAATCTTTTTTCACTCACTGCTTCTCATGGTTGAGTCCCCCTTACTGTAAGTGTAAGCAGGTCTGAATCAATGCTTTCATTGCAGCCATCTGTAATGGGAAAGAAATCCTGGGTGTGGTTATGTAAATAAAGTTCACTCAGTTTGCATAGGCTTCCTAGATATTCAACTGTTAGAATAGTATTTTGCCCATTGTAACCAGTTTGGCTGTTGTGTGGTTACTGTGTTAAACCTAAATGCAGGAATTGTAAGATATGATCACCAATGCTTTCAGTTACTGGGAATGTAGAAAAATCAGATTGTGTTTAACTCAATTCAAAGGAGAGAAACTGTCAGTGTAAAGCACGTTGGATTAACAGAGGCTCGACTTCCAGAGCCTTATAGATGAAGATGGGGAGGGAGGTGAGTCAGTGGGCTACATGTTTTCTAGGCATGAGTTGCAAGACTGGTTCAGCCCCCCCCCACACACTCTTTCAATGATAGAGTTAAAGAAAGGCTCCATAAGGAGTCTTTTTTATATGTAAATGTACTCCAGTGGCTGTTGGAATCTCTTGTGGCTGGACTGTTCTTTGGGCCAAGAGCTGAATCAATAAGCTAGGATCACTAGGTTTGGCTCAGAGTCAGATCCACTCCAAGCCAGCAGCAGATGTGAGAAGCACCATTAGCAGCCAACAGGGCAGTGAGGGAGAGGTGTGAGGAACAGCCAGTAGAGTGACAGCAGTGAGGGGCACCTGCTGGAGAAGCATGAGGAGAAGCCAACAGAGTGGTGGCAGTGAGGGACGAGAAATGGCCAGCAGTGTGGTGCCAGAGAGCAGTGAGCAGGTGGATGGTGAGTGACCAGCAGAGTGAAATGCCTCTTATCTACCTCCCCACTCAGGATGAGAGGTAAATTCTGCAGGTGCACCTCTGAACTCTGGTCTACCCTGACCTAGGGCATTGACTATGAGTTGGGTTCACAGAAGGATTGGGCATATGAAGGGGACATTTACATTGCTGGACTTGAGATTCTGAAAGGAAAAGGACATTGCCCAACCTAAATGAGCTGGGACATTTATTTGTGGTTTTGGTCATGAACTCTGTGGTGTTTCCCAAATTAATGCCATGTTACATCCCTCCCCTTTTATTAACAATTTCCTTTCTTCAGAAAAATTCACAATCACCTCAGACTCTATGCTTGTGAGTGGGGAAGCATTGTCTCTCAGAGGCACCCCGGGGTGCTGCTGAAGCTATCTGGCAGAGGGTTACGTAAGTTCATAAGCAGGGCTTGACGATCACGGCAAAAATCACTCACCAGCCCTGCACCGTGCATGCGCAAGACCCACACTGCACATGCGTGGACTGCCGGTGAATGGGGCGACCAGCTGAAATCTACTCGCCTCGGGCTAGTAGATAAGTGTATTTGTCGAGCCCTGTTCATAAGTACATGACTTGCCTTCTTTGTTCCTGTAGGCACACGTTCACCTGTACTAAAACACACAGTTTGCTTTCCCCCAGCTAACCAGAATTCCAGATTGCTCTGAACCTGTGCTCCTCCTTATTTATCATTTCCCTTTCCTCCCATTTTGGTGTAATCTGCAAATGTAATAGTGATAATTTCGTTTTCTTTTTGATCCCTAATAAATATGTTAAAAACTTTAGGGCCAAGGATTGTTCCTTGTTAGATCCAAATGGAAACACCCCTGCTTGAGGACAATTTCCCATTCACTGTTACATTTGGAGACCTAGCAGTTAGCCATTTTTAATCCATTTAATAATTTCTCAAAGTAATTTTACATTGTTCTATTTTAAATTGCAATATTATTTAGAAGAGTTTACAAGAAATGTAGACATTTCTTTCAAAGTCTCCTGAAACTAGTATAGTCAAATAATCTAATCTATTCTCAAATAATTTTGTTTTTCACTCAGACTACAACCAGGTAAGAATTTAAGTATCTTTTGTGTTTTGGTCTTATGCTTTTTATCCCTCCCTAGAACCCGTTTCTCTAACTTATGTCAACTATTCCCAGGCTACCTATGGTTCATCACTGGAGTACATCATAGGCCAGAGCTTTCAGAAAGGACAGTGTAGGACTGCTGTATCTGTTGTGGGGGAATTCACAGTGGGTTTTTTGGGCCTTTTTCACAGCCTTTTTATGAAACCATAAATTCTATCACAACTATGGGGAAATTGAAAGCTGCCCCAACATTTTTAAAACAAAAGACAGAACTATGTAGCACTTTAAAGACTAACAAGATGGTTTATTAGGTGATGAGCTTTCGTGGGCCAGACCCACTTCCTCAGATCAATATGTGATCAATATCATATCTGAGGAAGTGGGTCTGGCCCACGAAAGCTCATCACCTACTAAATCATCTTGTTAGTCTTTAAACTGCTACATAGTTCTGTCTTTTGTTTCAGCTACACCAGACTAACACAGCTGCATCTATATCACTATCCAACATTTTTAGTTTGAGAACATCATATGGTATGTGAATGCTCCTTATAGTGGGAAAATTATCATGTCAATCAGTGATTTTATGCAAGTGCTAACTTAGAAATGGCATTAATTCTGACCTAAAAAACCCAAATCTCTTAGATGTGGATAATTTTGCTTGTCACTTAAATTATCTTTTTACTGATTTCCTGGGAAAGATTCATCCATGTAATGCAGCAGTAGCCTTTGACAGGATCCATCTTTAAAGATAATTAGAGACATTTTTCTGCCTTGACTTAGCAGCTGCCAGGTACAGATTGGGCAATACTGTATCTTTTGGAATTGCTTTTTTATTTCTAAGAGTAAACTTGTGAGGACTCTGTTCCACCTCAAAGGAGTATTAGCTGCTGAATATTTCAATATTTTTGCAAGCTTTACACTTTACCTGATGTATAAATTTTCAACATGCTCTGGATTATTGTGCTTTCAGAGTCCCCTTGGGAACACTTAACACATTTTTGAATAGCATAATATAATATTTATGTTGTCAATCATATCCCCTACAAAAATGCATATTTAGCAACCAAAGCTACAACTTTTCATCACTTCAGTTTTCTATATTGTCTCCGCTCCCATAAAAATTCACAATCACCTCAGATTACTTATTATTTCCCTATGTTTGTAACTCTGTCTTGCTTCTTCAAACAT
Organism: Pelodiscus sinensis; assembly: GCF_052426305.1. NCBI lineage: Eukaryota > Metazoa > Chordata > Testudines > Trionychidae > Pelodiscus > Pelodiscus sinensis. The sequence goes on from NC_143053.1 coordinate 156,791,102, forward strand.
TAATTTCATATTGTCTATCAAAATATTTAGCTTATATAGTGACCATTACACATTGAACCTCAGAGCACTTTACATTATATAGTAAAACATACAGCAATGAACCTGATGGAGAGCTCTTGAACAGTGTTTGGAATATAGACCTAATAGGAGGAATACTACATGCCTAAAACTAGCATAACTATGTTCGGAAAACTAGAAACTCATATTAGAAACTCACAAAGTCAATAAGAGTACATCTACACTGCAGGCTAAAGTTGAGTTACGATATGCAGCTACGTTCATTGCGAAGCTGAAGTTGACATACCTTAACTCAACTTTTGGCACTGTCTACGTAGCAGGAAGTCGAAGGAAATAATGGGCTTTCTGTGTACATGTGTACTCTGTTATTTCAAAATAATAAGTTATTTCAAAATAAGCGTGCAGTGTACACATAGCCTAACTGAATATATTTTGCACAAGAATCCATGTAAGACCAAGGTAGAATGTATTAGAAACCCATAGTTCCATTCTTACAGATAAATACTTTCAATTTGAAATATGAAATGCTGAACAGTACATGACATAATTAAGAGCAAGGGAGAAAAAAAAGTTGCCTAGCACCTCTTACAATTGATCCCCTGGGATTTGAGGATTGTTTGGATAAATGGCAAGGGAAGTGTAGGAATAAGTGTGCAATATGCATAGATTTTTGCTAGGCTGATAACCATTAACATTGCTAAGTGTGAAACTCAACCTTTGTGCAAATGATTATGTGCAATTTATGTCCCACTTAAGCCATAATTTGAGGATGTAAATCCAGAGCAAAAGTCAACATGTACTTTTTTTCGGGCTGTGAAATGATTAAAAAATTTAATTGCAATTAATCACGTGACTAAAAAATTGAATCGTGATTAATAGCACAATTAATCACGTGCACCTCCCCTTTAAAATGCCGAGGTGGTATTTCAATGGGGCAGCACTCCATGGATCCCAGGACCGGCTGAAGTCCCCAGCTGACCCCAGGCTCCATGCAGCACTGCCCCTTTGAAGCACTGCGGAAGTGTTTCCGAGGGGCAGCACATTAGGAGCCTGAGATGAGCTGGGGACTCCAGCTGATCCCCGGCTCCAGTTGCACTGCCTCTTTGAAATGTGGGAGCAGCACTTCAAAGGGGCAGTGTAGCATTAACACTTGTGATTATCGCATTAAAAATGAATGTGTTAATCCTATCCTGCCTTAATCACAGGTGTTAATGCAGGTCAATTGACAACCCTACTTTTTATTCACTTACACAAAAACCAAAGGTTTCAGGAGACTCTGATGCTTTTTGTGATAATGCTGAATACAATTAGTCTTTTTTTTATGGAAAATTTTTTGATTTAATATAATATCAAAATGAAATTATTTGACATTATTAAAACAAAATGACAGTTTAGTTCCAAATTAAAATTTTGCAGGAAGTTTAGGCTTTTTGATCCAGATTGGAAAGCTTTTCAAATGTCAGAATTTCAGTTTCCAGCTAGCTGTGGTGACAAATTCCCCAAGTTTATTGCTACAGAGGCCTTCAACAGTAATGTTGACAAAGCCTCAGGTACATAACCAAAGCCAATATTCCCTTTCTTCCCACTTCATGGTTCACAGATTCTCTTGCCATATTCAGCAATGAAAAGGAATGTGAGATTTCTGTGAGCTCAGTTGCCAATGTGCATACGACACACAACTCCATCTGTCTTTCATAACACAGTATGACTTTGATGTTATCCTGGTATTTGGTCAAGCTCAGCATAATGATGAGGAAAATCTGGTTCCCTAGACAATCAGATTTTACTGCTAGAAAAAGGGAAATATTTGAGAGAGCTTGCCACCAGTGTGCTGTCTGCTGTCTCTACAGTTGAAGATATACATTCTGGCTTTAATGCAGACTTTGTGTGAGCCATTGTGCAAGTCACTCTTGATACAGTGGCACATATCCTAGGAGAACCATCACTGTGGGATGTGCTGCCCATGATAGAAATTATTCCCTCCTGTTACTTCTGATTAACCCAAACCTACTATTTAAGACTGGAGGGAGTGCCAGGATGTTGTCTGTGTAAGGCTTTCTCTACTCGTTCATGCTCCATGGCCTTGTTCCTGGTTCCTGCCTCTTGCCATGATCTCTTGTTGCTTGCTACCAGATCCATACTGACGTGGTTCTGACCACTGACTACTGACTGTGGCATGACCCTTGACTCGGGATCTTGGCTACCAACTCTGGCTTCATCTCTGAGATCTAACCACCTACAGCTCTAACCACTGGGAATGACCACTCATACCCTAGTTTCTGACAGGACATGTCTTTTTCACAAGGTCCTGGAGTGGATCCCATTGTTGTAAAGCATTTTTACTGGTTGCTGAGCTCTTTTCAAAATCTAGCCTTAGAAGCCTATATTCAGGCGTGCCTTTTCTGAAATGCTTGGCTACTATCTTCTGCTTACCAGCCTTGTGGTTTGGCCACAAATATAGTGGCTATCAGCAAAACAGTGAGGGAAAATGCAGAGTCAAAGTGGGTATCAACAATTATTCCATATTTTTTCTCTGCTGATTTTTTAAAATTAACTATACTATTTTATTAATGTATTTATACAAATAATGTTACTTAAAAATACATCTTTCAATGAGGGACCTACTCTGAAAAATAGCGATGTTATTGATACAATAGTTGGCTAAAACAGGATTTCCAACCCATTGGAAATGCCAAGATTTTAAAAAAAACGGTTTAATCTTTACTTGAGCTGAAAGAATCACTCTTTTTTTTCGCAAAATAAATTATACAGCAAACATTGTTTTAATATTATTAACTCGTTTTGACAGTACAACTTTCAAATATTTCAACTTTTAAAATCTGAGATTATAAAAAGAAAAAAATCAAAATAAAATGCTTTAATCTTAGAATAAATGTTGAAATAATGTCCTATTAAAAATTTCAACAAAGTAAATACTTTCCATGATACATTTTGATTTTCCTTCTGAAAACTGTTTTATTGTTTTTTCCCCAACTAGTTCTAATTGCTGCTATTTCTGAGAAATCACAAAAAGTGCCATACAACAGTTAGCGAAGGATTAATAGTCTTTCTGTTTACTATGATTAAGATCATAAATAAAGAGAACTTTGTGGAACTGTAGACCAATCATCTTAACTTCAGTATCCAGAAAGATAATGGAGTAAATAAACAAGCAATCTATTTGCAAACATCAAGAAGACAATAAAATGATAAGAAACAGTCAATATAGATTTAAGAACAAATCATGTCAAACCTAACTACAAGCTTTTTTGATTGTGTAAAAAGCATTGTGGCTAAGGGGGGAGTGGTAGATTTGGTTTACCTTGAATTTAATAAGGTTTATGATATGTTTTCCATGACCTTATCATACACTACAGAAATAAAGCCTACATGGAACTACTGTAAGGTGGGTATGCAACTGGTTGGATAACCACTCTGAAAGAATAGTTATCAGTGGCTCAGAGGCAAGCTGAAAGAGCATTGTGAATGGGGTCCCACAAAGATCAGCCCTGGGTCTGGTTCTGCTCAATATTTTCATCTGTGATTTACCTTATGACATAGGAAGTACATTTATAAAGTTTGTGGCGAATAGCAAGCTGGCAGGATTTCAATTGCTTTGGCAAGAAAGAATTAAAATTGAAAATCATAAGAGCAAACTAGAGAAATGGTATGAAATAAAGAGGATGAAATTCAATAAGGACAAATGCAAAGCATTCCACTCTGGAAGGAATGATCAATTGCACAAAAACAAAATGGGAAATGATTGCACATGAAGGAATACTGTAGAAAGAGATCAGAGGACACAATGCATCACACAATAAGTATGAGCCAACAGTGAACACTGCTCCAAAAAAAAAAAAAAAATCTTTTATGTACTGTCGGGGGGCTCCCCTCTTGTTTGGGGCTGCCGCCTCTGTCAGGGACATCATTCCGACCTATCGGGCCTAGTCCCCTTGTGTAACACCCCTCTATTAGGGGAAATACGGCCCACTGGCCTACTCCAATGTCCGCAGGCTCAGAAGCCTAGTCCCAAAGTATCCTGCCCCAGTATTGGGGGAAATACGGTCTCCCAGCCTAGTCCTTTAGCCGAGTCCCCACTCTCTGGGGTTCAGGGCAGGTGGGGTAGGGGGGCTTGGGACCACCCTCTCCACTGGACCCTGACCCAGGGCCCTATCAGTGGTGGGTGGCTCCCACCACTGGCTTGGTGGCGGTTTCTCCCCGCAATGCGCCGAGCCCTCAGGGGCTGTTCCAGCTCTCTGCCCTGGGTACCTACCCTCTTCCTTTTGGCTCATAGTGGTGGCTGGCATGGCACTTCCCAAGTCAGCAGGGTCCACGGTGGTCGGTCCGATGCCTGGGTCACGGGGGGTTGGCTGGCGGCTTCGCCGTTGGGGTCAAGCCCAGCTTGGACCTGGCAGCAGCGCATTCAGTGGGCCTGGCGACTTCCTCTCTGGTGGTCCGGTTGGCACCCCGGGCGGGTGGGTGCTAGCTCCAGCTCTGACTGTCGTCTGCCCCTGCTGAGCAGGCCTGCAGCTTTTTGTACTTGGGCTCCTCTGGGCGCATGCCCAGTAGGGCTGCATGGGTGGGGCCCTCTCTGCACCCTGCGCCAGGTGGTTTCCCTGGGCTTGGGTGCGGGGCGGGGCCGCCCTGAAACATATACTAATAGAAGTGTTGTATGCAGGACACTGAAGTAATTATTTAATTCTACTCTGATCATCTGGAATATAGTGTCAAGTTCTGGGCACTATTTCAGGAAAGATGTGGACAAGAAAGTCCCATGAAAAAGTGTAGAGAACAACAAAAATTATTTAAGACCTAGAAAACAAGCTCTGAGGAAAGATTGAAAATAATAAGTTTGTATAGTTTGGAGAAGAGAAGATTGAGGGTGGACATAACACTTTTCAAATACATAATGATCGTTACAAGGATGACAGTGAAAAAATTAACAAAACATGTAGATGGTATCATGAGCTTTTGTGGGCACAGCACACCTTCTTCAGATGACCAGAAGGTTTGTAGTCAAGAACCAAGAATAAATAAGGGAAGGACGGGTTGGGAGGGAGGGGAGGTGGAAGGACATTAGGTAGATAACTTTCAAAGGGATAGCTGAGCCAATCTGTAACTGGAAAAACATAAAAACAACAAATAGTCTATTAGCACCTCAAAGACTAAATAGTTACAAGAGGCTGATAAAAATAATTAGTTTGCACTTGGATAGGAAGATGACCAACACCAGATTCTACACAGACATTAAGAACCATTACCACCTTCATTGTTTGGTTGGTTGATAATGTGCAAGCCGTCCCATATCCCGATTCATACCATTTGCATAAGAATTAAACTTGTGAATGAAGTTAAGTTCCAAACCTCCTCTGTGTATTTGGCTTGTGGAATTGGTCTGAAACAAAACAGAAACTTGTAGATCCCTTAATGAGTGTCCAGGGAGGTTAAAGGGTTCCCCAATAGGTTTTTGTGTGTTGCCTTTTCAGATATCTGATTTGTGTCCATTAATTCTTTCCTGTGGTGACTGTCCAGTTGGTCCAATATATGTCTCACTAGGGCATTGCTGGCATTTGATGGCATAGATCACATTACTGGATGTGCAGTTAAATGAGTCTCTGATTTGGTGGCTGATGTGGTTGGGTCCACTACATGCCCCAGGATCTCTCATTCTAGATACTTTCAACTCACATAGCAACATTGACAGCCTATCAAACCACTTAGCCCAGCGGAGGAATCTATCCTATCTTGAGGACTCACCTTCTGCCCCCATTAACCCTATTTTCGCCACCTCTGCCTGAAAGAATATTTCCAATATACTGATGTACAGCACCCTGACCTTGCTGGTCCTTCCCGCCAATCTCACAAGAGAAAGGGTTTTATGTAGACCCCTACTAACAGTCATAATGAAAGTCTTGATTTATACATCGACTACTTCCACAAATGTGCTCGAGCTGACATTGTCAGCAAACAACATATAACATATAAACTCAGTTATGCAGAACGCAATGCTATACACAGACTCAAAAGCAATTCTAATATCATAATCAAAGAGGCTGACAAATGAGACGCTGCAGTCATCATGAACATAACAGATTATGAACAGGAGGCAACCAGACAACTCACCAATACCAGATTCTACAAGCCTCTCTCCTGTGATCCCACTAAAGAATACCAAAAAAAACCCAAAACCTGAGACAACTGCTCATGAAGCTCCCTGATGCTACTCAGGACCAAATTTACACTAATGCTCCCCCCTCCCAAACTCCTACCAGGAGTTTTCTATCTGCTACCGAAAGTACACAAACCTGGAAATCCCAGACGACCCATCATCTCAAGCATTGGCACACTTACAACAGGATTATCTGGCTATATTGACTCCCTCCTCAGACTCTATGCTACCAGCACTCCTAGCTGCCTCCACAACACCACTTACTTCCTGAGGAAACTACAAAACATCAGTAATCTAGATTAAAATACCATCCTGGCCACTATGGACATAGAAGCCCTTTACACCAACATTCCACATGAAGATGGATTACAGGCTGCTTTTAACTATTTAGTCTTTGAGGTACTAATAGACTATTTGTTGTTTTTTAAGTTTTTTCTGTTACAGACTAGCTCGGCTGTCCCTTTGAAACTCATCTACCCAATGTCCTCTTTCCCCTCCCTTCAGTGTTTTTCCTCTCCCTCATCTCCTCCCTCCTTCCCTTATTTATTCTTGGTTCTGGACTTCCAACACTCTGGTGAAATTCCTGTAACACTGAAGTCTATAGGCGTTTTGCCAGTGAGTTAAATAGAGCCAGGATTCAACCCTTGATCTACATTCTCTTTTAATTTATTTTCATGAAATTAAAATTTGGGGCGTAGATTCTCAGATGGGACAAAACATCAAAGTGCACAACAGCTAATGATCTAGACCATTATATCTAGTTTTCTGATACAACATTACTAGTCATTCTCATTTGCTAAAGTATGAAACACCCAAAGACCCAGCTATCTCTTTCACCAGTACATTAATGACTAAACCTCGCTTTAAAATAGTATGTGATTATTTACTTAAATATTTTTCTGGTCTCCTTTGGCCTTGCTTTCAGCAGAAGTCAAACAATAGCTCTCTTAATCAGATTCTTAGATATTTGTTTCATACTTGCACTGTAAGATATATTATGTTTCATCAGAGATTCATCTTTCTCATTAAAGGGGATATGTTAATAATGTCCAACGTGGAGGTTACAGTGTATCAAAAGAGGCAAAGATTGGTTGCCATGATTTAAAGCAAAGAAAAGCAGTAACAGAGGAAATATATGCAAAGATATTTTTAACCATAAAGAATCCCAGCAGCCCCTGGGTTTTTTTCCCAGTTTTAAGGACCTTTAGACAGTAAACAGGATTTGTTTCATTTGTAGAAACAGGTATTAACTGTTTTGCATGCAATTCTTTTGAAAAGATGGGACAAATCAAGATGCACACATTTTATTTTCTATTTACATCAGTTAAATTGTTTACACAATTGTTTTACTAACCTTGACATTTTGAAAGAACTGATGTTTATAACTAAGAATGATGCCAAGCTATGTTGTTTTTGCTAAACACATTCTTTCTGAAAAGTTTCTCATAAAAACATAACGATAAGAAAGAAAAGCATCATTTTCTAAATCCATAACGATTTTGTTTCAATGAGGCTTCCATATTCATGTGTTCTTCAAATGCCATATGTCTAACCCCTCTTGTCTGTATTTGATGACAACTTCCATAATAATCTTGGAAAATATTTGTAAATAGGCTTTGAAAAATTGTAAAATCTGATAGGTCAACACATGCTAGCCACTTAAATTTCTCATTGGAATGGCATGGTTTGGCTAGTTTGCCTAATCCCTGAATTAATATTCTTGTGTCTTGCAACAGAGCAAACTGATTCACAAAGTAAATGTTATGGATTTGGTTGAATATTTTTGTAAAAGTGCTTCTCTCCCTACATTTATCTTATACTTGATTCAGGTCTGCTAGATGTCTCTTATTAACCATTGGCTCAGTTTATGGCTCCAAAGATGTACAGATATGAACTATATCGACACTAACTTTTAAGCTTACTACCAGGTTGTGTAAAGACTACAGGGTTTTTTTCAACAAAAGTTAGCTTTTGTCGACAAAACTATACCTGTGTCTACACTACCGCCGCATTCTGTCGACGGTAAGTCAACAGAATGCGGCAGTTTTGTCGACAGCAGTAAACGTCATTTTATGAGGAATAATGCCTTTTTTCGAAAGTACTCTTTCGAAAGTACTCCTTCGAAAAAAACGCTATTGCATGGAAACTGTGTTTTTTCGAAAGAGAGAGTCTAGACTCTTTCGAAAAAGCAGCTTGCTTTTTTGACAACACTGATCATAGTCTAGAAGCTCTTTTTTCGACAGAGGCTTTGTCGACAGTATCTGTTGACAAAGCCTCTGTCGAAAAAGGCATGAAGTCTAGACGTCGCCTCATTGTCCAGAAAGCACAGAGTTGAAATGCAGTTAGCCTGTTTATACCTATGCTCTCACCCATGAGACTCATGGAGAAGCTTGAAATGGTTTTAATAAAATGGTGGGAGATTATAAAAAAATATCCTATTGTAGATAAGGTCAAGCATGATGAGTGGGGAACTGTCACAATTCTCCATATGTTTTTGGTGCACAAGTCAGCACAAAAAACAATTTGAGGAAACAAAGCAAAACTGTCAAGATTCCTACCTACCTACTTAAGAAGCTAACAGCGAAGTAGATGAAAAGTACCACATATTCCTTACCAAACACCAGAAGCAGGAAAGACGCTGAAGGAAAGAAATAATGACAAACACAAACTCTTGGATTGCATGGCACTGTTTTGAGCCGCTGTTGCACTTCAGTAAAATGCCATGACGCAAATACTACAACTCAATGTTGGGATGCTACTCTATGAATTTGTGTCTGCATGTAATTCTCTTTGCTTTTGAAGACGCTCTCCAGTTCTGCAGCATTGAGAAGGACGCAGAATAGAGGAACTTAAGTGGTTTTCAATGAGCTTTTCACCTATGCCTTTAATTAGCATGTTACCACTATCAAAATAGAGGGTTTATCTGATGAATTAAAGGAGAAATAAAAGTAGTATAAATGTGCATAGATGTCAGAACTTCTTGGATGGATGGACTCATGAGGCACATTGACAACTGCCTCAAGAATATTGAACTTTAGAACAACATAATGGTTGCTGAGTTTTATTGTTTAAATATCTTATTTTGTCTCAAGAAAAGACCTTTGGTCTTTGCCTCAGCTCTCTTGCTAAATGTTATTCTCCCTGTTATTTTGTTTTCTTCTCCCTGATTATTACATCCTTTTTAATTTCTGGTATTTTATATTTTATCTTCCCTTCAGTACTCTTTGAGTGAAGCTCTATTCCTATGGAAGTAAATGCTAGTTCTGTCAGGGTATGTCTACACTACCCTCCTAATTCGAACTAGGAGGGTAATGTAGGCATACCGCACTTGCAAATGAAGCCCGGGATGTGAATTTCCCGGGCTTCATTTGCATGAAGCCGGCCGGCGCCATTTTTAAATGCCGGCAGTTCGAACCCCGTGCCGCGCGGCTACACGCGGCACGGAGTAGCTAGTTCGGATTAGGCTTCCTAATCCGAACTAGCTGTACTCCTCATTCCACGAGGAGTACAGCTAGTTCGGATTAGGAAGCCTAATCCGAACTAGCTACTCCGTGCCGCGTGTAGCCGCGCGGCACGGGGTTCGAACTGCCGGCATTTAAAAATGGCGCCGGCCGGCTTCATGCAAATGAAGCCTGGGAAATTCAAATCCCGGGCTTCATTTGCAAGTGCGGTATGCCTACATTACCCTCCTAGTTCGAATTAGGAGGGTAGTGTAGACATACCCTATGTGACTTGAATAGGACAGGGATTACGCCCTTTTACTCTAATGTTGAATTATCTTTCTTGTACAGTGAAAGCAATGGAATGGTCATTACCATTGTTTATTTGACAACCATTCAGGAGAGCGGTGAATATTTAACTCTGTGAATAGGAGCTTATTTTAACAGGCATGCATTTTCAAACTAGAGTTTCTGTGCATGATTATGGAAAGTGACATTACTCACTACTTTGTATTTACACTATATAACGTGTGTAAATCAGCTTTTTGCATATAGTTCTAAACACCATGCAGGAAATGTATCTTAGTTCTGAAGCTAAAATATGAATCATCTGACCATTATAAAAATAATGTAGTATTCAAGTGGCCAAGATCCAGTTTGCAATATTACTACATTTTTTGTGGCTGGTACTCTAGTGTAAAGTAGTATTCTGAATATTTTATTAGGTGTTTATGATTGTGTGAAAATTTGATGCAATGAATGAGATTAAAAATAACTGTTCTAGCAGTTTCATTTCTCATAATTTTGTACTCATTTATTTGGGGGGCATGATTTTTTTTTGGTCTCATCTCATTTTATGAGCTAGGGTGATAGGATAAGAGAGTATTTACAATGAATGCCATTAAATAGAAATTTCGATCATCTGAAAAAATAGTCTTTAATTACACACATTAATATAATGCATATGCTGCAGCCAGGGAGGTGACAGGATTTCTGGGCCCCTTGGCAGTATGTGGGGGGAGGCTGACTCTGCATTCCTGGAAGAGGTGGGCCTTAGGAAGAAGGGGAGGGGCCCTGGCAGACAGTCCACAGTATCACCCAGATGGAATGGTACCCCTCCATCAACCCTTAGGACCTACCAAAATATGCAGCATGGGAATAGGATGTACGCTCTCCAGCATGACTGTAAGGGGCCCAGGGCTGTAGCCACCACTGTTATTGAAGTAACATCCAAGGCCGGCTCTAGGTTTTCTGCTGTCCCAAGAAAAAAAATTTTGGGCCATCCCCCCCCTTTTTGGTTTGGGGAGGGTCCGTGTGCAAATGCAGCTTGCACGGCTTGCTGGGGGTGCACACACAAATGCATCTTGTGCAGCTTCCTCGGGGATGGGGTGCATGCTTCAGGGGGAGCCCAAGCCCTGGGACATTTTTATCTCCTAGGAGAGTGCCAGGGACTCCCCACGTGAGGAGAATGGGAGGGCAGTTTCATCTACAGCAAGCCAATTAAAGACTTCCAAAACATGTAGCTGTTCACAACACCTAGTGCTAGAGTCCCAGTCCCACTCTTCACTCTGCAAAGGGATTTTATTATTAGAAGCCTTATAATCACTCAGAATCCAAACCCAATACATAAGCTTTCCAACTCTTGGTGTCCATGGACAAGAATCAGCCTCACTATACAATGAAACAGTTCAAAGGAATTAAGAGAACTTTTGTTTCAACTCCCCAGCTCAACTGTCCATAAAAAGACAGGCACCAGACAACAAAACCCCACTAGCCTAGGACTATTCCATGAATGCAGCCCTGTGCATTCTCCTTCAGGGACAGACCAAACAGCCTCTAAAGCAGGGTGGATTGATTTAAATAGCTTTGATTAAAATCTCTAGGTTTAAATGAGCAATTAATCATTTAAATTATACTTTTAAAATATTTTCCTAAAGGATGGTTGAGTCTTATTGATCAGCTACCTTTAAAACAGGTTGATTTACAATTAAATATAACCTTTATGCCAAATTTGGTGCTTCTGTTTACTAACCAGGAGAATACACTCACTATAGCTACCAACTAAATAAATGCCTAAATAATTGTGTAATTTAGATATAATCAGATTCTTAATGTTTACATTTTTATTCTATTACAAAATGGTGTATAATAGGAACACTTAAGAGACAGGTTTTACCCCATTTATTATTTGCTAAGTGGTGGCTACTTTTTTTAAACATATGCTTTGCATCTACTTCTGTCTGGATGGAAATTCTATTTAAAATAATCAAAACCAGCATTTAATTTTTGTATGAAATAAAACTACCTTAAATGTGAAGGACACATAACACAAAAGTATCCAAACATATTATGCAGCTAAAATTCATTTATTAAACAAAGGAAATATCCATAGTGAATTTAACAGATCGAATCTAGTCATTATGTTCTTCAAGATGTTAGAACGCTCTAATAACCAGTTTTTTTCTGAGACAAGAGGAAAACAAGTTTTTCTGCTTCGTCAACTCTCGGTTTTGAAACGATAAATGAACTAATCATTGGACTGAACTAGCTAAATAAACCAAAGTGATAAAAACATTCTCTCTTCACCTGCAGAAGAAGCTACTGCTGATGTAAACACTGGTTCTGGGCACTTACTCTAGTGAATTGGTAGAATTTCTTTAAAAGTTAACAGGAGACATGTTCTATTTCATTTTTAAATTTAATTTATAAGTTATTTAAATAGGTTATGATAAATTTAGGCCATAACAATTTTTAATTTAATTTTAAAGGTATATTATTTAAAACAAAGCCTATTTAAATGGGATCACAATTCCAATTTTAATAATGATAGAAATGTAGCCATGTTAGTCTGATCCGCTGAAACAAATAACAGGACTATGTAGCACTTTAAAGACTAACAAGATGGTTTATTGGGTGATGAGCTTTCAGGGGCCAGACCCACTTCCTCAGATCAAATAGTGGAAGAAAATTGGCATGACCAATTTTGGTATACAGGGTCATGCCAATTTTCTTCCACTATTTGATCTGAGGAAGTGGGTCTGGCCCACGAAAGCTCATCACCTAATAAACAATCTTGTTAGTCTTTAAAGTGCTACATAGTCCTGTTTTTTGTTCCAATTTTGTTCCCAGACAGGAAGGGACTTGCGGACACGAGCACTGGGAACACCAGAGTTCCCCTTCCTCAGACAACGGGATAGGGAAAGTCACCTGGGTCCCAGAGGGGTGAGGTTGTCAGGACACAGCACAAGGGGGCTTGGTTCCTGGGCAGGTGTGTGTGTGGTGGGGAGGGTTCAGGGCCCAGAGAATAGTGGGAGGGATGATTGTTTAGAGAGCCAGACAGGAGATGGGGATCCAGGTGGGAGGCATGGGGGGGGAGGGGGGGAGAAGAGGAGACGGGGTTGCTGGGCAGAGGCAGAGCCAGAGGAGTCGAAGAGATGGGGTGGTAGTGGGGAGGGTAGCGGGGGGTCGTGGGACAGTGGGCAAGGGCACACAGGAGGGGGACAGCTGAGCAAGGGGGTTTCATAATCAGGGAGTTGCGAGGCAGAGAACACAGGCAGGGGAGCCAGGGACATTGTGGAGAGGACACATGGGAGGAGGAGTGACTGGACGGGGGGGCACACAGGCAAGGGGGCCCGCACTCACGAAGGCAAAGAAGAGGCTGCCGGGCTCATCCTCACCAGCTGCAGCTGCCCTCCCAGAAGGGACCGCTCCTCGGGGCTGCCCACGCAGAGCTCCCAGCACCCCAGGGCTAGGCTCAGGCTCTGAGCAGCCAGGCGTGGGGCTCCCAGCTCGGGGTGGCCTCCATGAGGCTCCCAACCGCCCTGCTCCTCCTACGGGCCAGAATGCTTCCCCTGGCAATGTGCCGCCCCAAGCACCTGCTTGTTTTGCTGGTGCCTAGAGCCGGCCCTGGTAACAGCTACAGCAACCAGGAGTTCTGGGCCTTTTAGTGTTGCTGGGCTGTGGTGCAATTGTTCCTATTGTCCCTCTCCCATCCCTGTTGGCGGGCCTGGCTGTGGGTGTGGAAGGAGAAAGCAAATTACAGTCATACAGGCAATCTTAACACTGGCATTTCCTAACTTGAAGCTTGACTTTGGACTCTTAGGCTACATTTATACTGTATCCTTCTTGTGGAAAAGCATATGCAAATGAAATGCGGCATGGAATATTGCTGGGCTACATCTGCATAAGTAATGAGCAGCTGTTTTTGCACAAGAGGCCTTTGCACAAAACTGAGCAATGTAGATGGCTTCTTTTTGCGCTAAACCCTCCTCTTGTGCAAGAGCTATTATTCCTGAAAAAATGAGAAAGAACTGCTCTTGCGCAAAAGGGGTTTTTTGCGCAAAAAGGAACCATCTACACAGCTCGTTTTTGTGCAAAAGCCTCTTGTGCAAAAGTGGCTGCTAATTAATTATGCAAATGAAGCACTGTGATATTCCACACTTAATTTGCATATTTTTTCTGGAAGAAGGCTACAGTGTAGCCGTAGCCTTAGTGTGCCCTGTAAGTAGTTTGTTTTACCTAAAAAACCACACAATTAATTGAATGTGCATTTTAGCGCCTTAAATTTTTTAACGTACACCAGATCCTAACCATATTGAGCCATCTCAAGTGAGCTTTGAACATGCCACTCTGAATGGTGAGTTTGTAAAAAAATATGGGATCCCAAGATGTCATTCACTGTCTGAAAATAATTTTGCACCTTTTCCTAGTTTTTTAAAACTTTCCTATCTATCTATATGTCTGTCAATCTAAAATAACGCCATACTAGGTTCTGAACTCCTATCATCATCCTATAAATCAGCTACCCTGTATCGTAAGGGTATTGGTTGAAAGTTTCTGACTGTTATGGTATTCCTGGTAAGAAGTCAAGAATAATTTCAACTTCCAGGACTGAAACTATGATTCTCACCTCTAAAACCATTTAAACCATTTACACCATGCAATCAGATTGATGGGTAATCTGTATCCTGACTCCGCCATGTAAATTGCTCATTAAGCCTGCAGTTAAGTATGAAATTCACACACACATATGTGCATGTATTTCAATAGAAAAATGTAAGATATTTTAAGTTACATTTGTTGGTCTCTTCCTTCCACTCCCCCACACCAAAAAAATTATGTTTCCAGACATGTTACATATTAAGGTTTGAGCACACAAATATATGAGCCTTTTTCTCCAAACATAGTGCAGATTCATAAATAATTAAATGTGAAGCATGCTTTGTCCATTGGTAGCTGTTCTGTTTTTTGGGAGTCCATTGATATAACATTGTACTAAGATGCTCTTAAATCATAGTGATTACATATGCCTTCAGTTGAAAACTCATTTCATTTTCTACATGGAAACATATTATAATGGCTGAATTGAGGCATGGTGAGAAGATAGAAGAGACTCATGAAAGTCACCTTCATCAAGCAAGGCAGAAAATAATTGCAAACTGAGCCTCATATTCACACATTAATGGCTTCTCTGCTGAGACTTTTCAGAGTAAGTCATTTTATGTTTAGCAACACATTCTTCAGGGCATATCCCTATGTCTTTTATGGAAAAAAACCCACTTATCAATTTATAATATTGACGTCAATAGCCACTCAGGCATAAATGCAGCTTAGCAATCATGATAAAATATGAAATGGTAGTTGTGAGCATTATTTACCTTTGGATCATGACTATTTTCCCTCTTCTCTTGTTTAACCATTTTTTCTTAGTCATTTGGATTGTAACACAAGTAGGACTTGTGCTGTTCTTGTTCAGTCACCACTAGAATGTCATATTTAGCTACATTACTATGGTATGACAAATGACTGTTTTACTCTTGGGATTGTTAATGAAAGAGAGAATCAAAGGTGATCATAGAAGTAACTTCCCCATTATATCCAAACGGAATCTACATGGGTTTTTTTTTCCATCCAAAGGCCCCAAATTAAAATGTTTTTCTTCAGGAACAAATCGCCCACAAAATAAAAAGTGGAAGCTAGGTTGGAAACAACTTAAAAAAAAGATTCAGAGGGGTAAACAAGTTAGTCTATAATAGGAAAAACTTAAAAAACAACGAACAATCTAGTAGAACCTTAAAGGTTAACGAAACATGTAGATGGTATCATGAGCTTTCGTGGGCACAACCCACTTTTTCAGATGACTGGAGTTTTAGAAGTCCAGATCCAAGAATAAATAAGGGAAGAAAGGGAGAAGAAAAAGAAGACAGTGAATAGATTAAGTAGTTACAAGAGGCTGAAGTTACAACTACTTGAATAATCAACTCGCTGTCTTTTTTTCCCTCCTCTTTCCCTTTCCCTTATTTATTATTGTATCTGGACTTCTAATGCTTCAGACATTTGAAGAAGTCGGTTGTGCCCATGAAAGCTCATGATGCCATCTACATATTTTGTTAGTCTTTAAGGTACTACTAGACTATTTGTTGTTTTTAAAGATAGTTTAAAATCTTTCTTGCTAGAGGGCTTTCATACTTTTATAGCATAACTGAAAATTGTGAAGATCAAGAAGAAAATGAAGAGAGTACATGTGAGGTAAGGGACATTTAAGGGATAGACACTTTAATCAAGAGCTGCTGTGGATACTTAACAACAAGCCCCATTCTTCCTGTAAGCTCCTTGGGACTGAGGGTTCTTTTCATTCTGTGTTTGCGCAGTGTCTAGCACAATGTAATTCTGATCCATTTTTTGAATCACTAGGTTCTAGGAATCACTACTGCAATTTAAATAAACAGAACAAAAAATAGTAACATACAATTAAGTGATCATGACTTGACCTAATGTATAATGGGGAAACAATAATGGCCTGTAGTGATATATACACTTAATGCTATAAAAGGGACTGAAAGAAATTAGGAGCCACTTTAGTTGAGAGAGAATTTAATCAGAAAAATATGAATGATAATTGTGAATCATTTAAGAACATTTTGCTAAATGACCAAAAGGAGGAACATCATACTGGTTTACGAGAGGGGGGAAGCAAAGGCAGTTATAAAATTTATAAAAAATATAGCTATGTAATAAATGGTAGAAAGGAGAATTTATTGTAATTAATATAAATTAGGAGCCAGGAATTTTAGAATATTAATAAGAAGCACAGAAGAAAAAAATCTGTGGCCACCAGAATAAAAACAAGAAGGAGATCTTGAAATATAATAGAAACAAAACAAATCCTAATTATATTATTAGTCCATTGCTAAATGGAAATAGTAGAATTATCAATAATAAAGCAGAAAAGGAAGAAGAGTTCAATAAAAAAAAATCTGTTCTGTATTTGGAAGAGGGAAAGAAACAAGTGATGCTGCCATATCAGAACATTCTTCTCCCATTCTACGAGTATCTCATGAGGTTGTTAAAAAGCAGATACTGAAGTTAGACATTTTAAAATCATCGGGTCCAAATGTCATGCATCCAAGAATTTTGAAAGAGGACATGGCTGGACATTTCTTGTTGATTTTCAATAAGTTTTAGAACACTAGAGAAGCTCCAGAAGAGTAAAAGGAAGCTAGTGTTGTGCTAATATTTCTAAACAGGATGACTCAGGCAGTCATAGGCCTGTCAGGTTGACATTTATCCTAGACATAAGAATACTAGAATGGCCATGCTTGGTTAGACTAATGGGTCCTTCTAGGCCAATATCCTGTTTTCCAATGATGCACAACGTTCAGATACTTCAGAGGGAATGAACAGCATAGGCAATCATTGAGTAATCCACCCTCTGTTAGCCACTCCCAGCTTTTGGCAATCAGAAGCTAGGGATCCCCAGAGCATGGGGTTGCATCCTCACCAGCTCAGCTAATCTTAAAATTAACATGGCACACAGTAAAATGTAGTAAAAGCTTGCTAACCAATATGTCCCAAAAAGTAATTCTAAAGAGTGAATCATCAAGGACCTGCATGCATTCCAGCAGGGAGCAATTGTTGGGTATATGCTCTAATATTATTGTTAATGACCTGAATGAAAACAAAATCACCAATCATGGGAGTGGTAAATCATGAAGAGGACAAGTCATTGATACAGAGCTCTCTGGATCACTTAGTAAACTGGGTAAAAGCAAACAATGTATGTTTTATTATGGTTAAAAGTAAACATATACATCTATTAACAAATAATGTAGATCATAGTTACAGGATGAGGGATTATTCCAGGAAGCAGCAAATCTGAAAAAGATTTGGAGTTGTGGAGGATTATCAGTGAGCTCCAACTGCAATGCTATAGACAAGAGAATTAACCGAGTGTTTGGACACATAAGCAGAGGAATCTCACATAAAAGTGAAGAGGTTATTTTACTTTCATCTGTGGTATTCTTGCAACCACTTCTGGAATACTGTGTCTAGTTCTGAGGTCCACAATTGAAGAAGGATGTTGATAAATTGGAGCAGATTCAGGAAGAGACATGAGAATGATTAAAGATTAGAAAATATGCCTTTTACTGATAGACTCACAGAGCTTCATCTTTGTCACTTAGAGAGAAGTTTGAGTGACTTTTACAATCTATAAATATCTACAGAGGTAAAAAAATATTTAATAATGAGCACTTCAATCTAGCAGATAGAGATATAACATGATCCAATGGGTGAAGGTTGAAACAGAACAAATTCATTATTAAAATAAGGCTTAAATATTTAACTGTGAAGATAATTAATCTTTAGAACAACTTACAAAGGGGTTGCAGTATTAGGGCCACATCAAACTTCACCTTTATTTTATACTGTAGCACCATCTATTTTATATGACTATATGATATAGTTCCTATCATTTGAAAAGCCCACAACACTTTATAGAGATTGGTATTATTACTTCTACTGTATGGACAAGATCTTCATGCTTCAATTCCCCTAAGCATCTTGCTCAAGCTCATATAGCACGTCAATGAAAGTCAGGAAGGAAATTCACATTTCTTGACTTCCAGTCTCTTGGATTAATCACTAAAACATGTTGCTTCACAGCCTATATCATTCCAATGACTAATAATCTCCCACTGTAGTTAAATTCTCCTACTTTTACAGATTTATGATTTTGAAATAAATTTGTTCTGCTATGCCTTAATTTGTATTTCTTACCCATTCACTGGCACCTTGCAAAAATACCTGCTAGATAATATTCAACACATAGTGATATCAATCAAGTCATAAATTTAAAGATAATATGGTTCAGCAAACTTGGAGTACCTTCAAGGATGGAATTATAGAGACTCACAAACACTGTAAGTAAGGTTTTGTTTATTAACATTCCTTTAGAAAGGGACAGATGCCACACCTTTGAATGAAGTATTTGAGGTTGCATGAAATGATAGTCTTACCCAGCCCTGATTCATTCAGGCTTAGTCTATGTGACAATTATTTTGGCTTAACTCTTTTAAATCAGAACTGTGGAAAAAATACACCCCTGACTGATATAGATATATTCACAAATCTCCCCATGTTGACAGAAAAGAGCTTCTTTTAGTGTAGTTAGGAGGTGATAGCCTAAGCCCACAGAATTAAATTTTCTCTCTGAATAGGCTGTGTGTATACTAGGGACAATATCAGCATAAATGTACAAAGGGAATTGTAATGGAGATTTAATTTTAAATTGTGTTGTTTCTTCATGCTGGGTGCAACTAGCTTCATCCTTTTACCTACAACACTTCCTGCTTACCTTTTATCTAGTTAATCAGCTGATGGGCTGTGTTGGGGGCATTTACAACACAGCAGTCCTGAAAGGGTTAAAGGTGTTGTGCTAGAGCTAATTAGTGTAATAGGCCCCACATGAGGTGATTAGGGTGGCAAAACCACCTGGATCAGAAGATGAGGCTCAGATGAGGTATGGGTCAGGCTAATATAAAACCAGTGAGCTGGTAACAGTGAGAAAGTATACAGCTACCCTTTGTGCTTTGAAGTAAGAAGGATGAACAAAACTCAGGGGAAAGGCAGAGCTTCTGGGAGCCTGATCCTTATGGAAGGGAAAACCCAGAGCAGGGAAGATTGAAGAAGAAAGTCTGTAGGAAGAGTAGGGAACAGTAAGGATGAGAGCTAAGGAGACCTTGAGCAAATATTAAAAGATCCCTGGGATAGAACCTGGATCCTAGTCCAGGTTTCCCTACCAGCCACTGACTGAATAGCATTGTCTAGTCAGTATATATCTCAGGAGAGAAAAATCACATAGTGACCTGGCTGGAAGTCTGAGCCATGAGGTTGCAATGACTGGAGTGGGGGAATACAGAAGGGGATGAGGAGAAAGAAGTGGATTGAGAGACTGCAAGGAGACATATTGGACTTGGAAGAGAGCTAATCACCAGGAGGAAGTGACACCTGTGGTGAGATTAGCTAATTTCTCCCAGTTTCTGCATGAAGCTCTTACTGGGGGGAAAACAACTAAGTCTACACTGTTGTCTCAGACCCAGGAGGTAGTTTCCACTGGACTAAAGTTAGCCAGGTACAGAATCTCCTACTGAAGAAGGAAGTAGGAGTCTAGAGGAAAGTGACTGTTCAGGGTTAAATAAAGTCTTTTCTGAATGAAAATATCTGTGAAATGCTGCATATTAGAAACTTGTTTGACATCTGAAATGCTGACTCCCTACTAAATAAAAGCCACAGTTCAGCCAGCAGTCTTTATAACTGCATTTCTTCTAAAGAGAAACAGACTTATGATGGCTGCCAAACTACAGTTCAAGTAGTCAGATACAGTCTGGTACACCATACCAGCAAGATGTTTCTTGTCAGTATGACATATTAGACACATACTGTGCTGTCTCTTCTCTGCCTCCATCTGCCAGGGAGAGCAGGGTGGGGAAGTTGGGAGGGGTACAGAAGTGGGAGAAGCTTCTGGAATTCTGTTTCTTTCCTCATTGCCTGCCCTTCCTAGCAAGGAAAGGAGCAGAAACATCAGTTCTGTGCCTGCTCGTGCACTCTCATGCAGCTGCATCTCCTTTGGCTTGGGCAAGGCAGGGCTGAGAGTGGTATGACAGCTGATGGAGCTGCTAGCATTCTGCTCCTTTCCCTATGGGCCACCCTCTCAGCAGGAAAAGCAGCAGAACAGCCAGAAGTTCCTCTGGCTGTTGTATGCCCCAGCTCCTCCTGGATAACATGGAATGGGGAAAAGAAGAGAGAGCATGTGGTCTCAGGGCTGTAGGTAGGGAAGAGTCACATGGAGGGTGGGAAGGTCACATGCTCCTCCCCTCTTCGCCACCCCCCCAAGTTAGATTGAATTTCACCTCCTTTCCCCCCCTCCCCATACAGGTAAGAAATGGATTCTAAAGGACTCGGGCTTCCCAGCCACTGTTATCACTACTGCAGCAGTAGTAGTACCCAAAGCCCCGGGCCCTTTAAATTGTCACTGGAGTGCTCTTTCCACCAAGGCTCTGCCCCTCCTACCTGAAATGTTGCTCCTTCCAGGAGTGCAAAGCCCTGTTTCTCCTAACCTTTCCTAGGAATCTGGCATGACTGCCAGCTCCTCTGGCAGCAGAAGGCTTTGGCACTAGGAACACTGAAGGGAGACTACCATTGAAGTGGAGTGGATGGGGTGGAGGCAGTGCCAGTGAGAAGCAGCTCAATGTGGATGCACAGCAGCAGGACTCCATGGTCTGTGATCTGTACAGTGGGGAACAGGTAACAGCTGTGTCAGAGTGAATGAACAAGGACAGGGGTGTGAAGGGAAAAGCCATAGTGTATAGAGTTGCTGTAAAGGGCCACCAGTGCAATGGGAGAAGAGGCACCTGGCTATGGGAGGACAACAATCCTCTTCGGGAAGGGAAGGTTTTGATGATGCAGCAACAGTTTGTGGGAGGAAGCAGAAATGTGGGGTTGAGTGTTAGGTATTATAGAGTGAGGACTTTGTGGAAGTAGAGAACTAGCAGAGTGAGCTATGAGCAACTGTGTTGGGTGTACAGTAGCAGGAAGTAGCAGGCTGGGTGTTGCAGGTTGTTGATGTGAATTGTGGAGAAAATTCTAGAGTATAAGAGGTGAATGCTCAGACAGGAGTGACAGAAGAGCAGAAAGGGCAACTGGGGATATGAGACAGATGAAGTGATTGATTATGTGAGATCCTGGGGGAGTGATGGGAGAAGAAAAATAAAGAGGGTGCATGTAAATACAATTTATCACATCGTTTCATGGTTTATCACAATGCTTCATAATGTATTGCACAAATATCACTACCACCTCATATGGGGTAGTGGTTTCCAGGTGATAAATGGCAGAACCAGCTAATTCATTGCTTTTACCATGTATATTATGGACCAGCTTTGCCTGTATGCTGCCCACTAATCCATCACTCCCTGGGCTACATGTAAGATGCCAAACATCTTAGCACCTTCTGAACAGCTAAAATTTGTAAAGAAATGTCAGCCTACTGCAAACCTCAGAATATTTTCTCCTTTCCCCTCATATGTGAAATTGTTCACTTCAATATGCTCACCTTCTTAACAATACTCTTCATGGTTGTTAGGCCAATATAACATTCAGTCTAAGGCCATTTTCAGATGTGAAACATGATAGTCCATGAGCTGCTTGCCAAAGGTAGAAAGAGGGTTTAACACAGGAAGAAGGGGAGATTCACAGCTTCCCAGGTACGATGCTTGTTTTTACCTGAAGAAATTTCTGAGCTAATACATATATCCTAGTAGCTTTATAGTCTGGATATAAAAAAACTACCCTCTTAGGTCATTTTAAATGTTTTTTGAAACTTATTTTATGTGCATACACATAGTCTATATTTGTAGTTGGTGTCAGATGAATAATTACAGAACTAGAGTGATAAGTGGCAAGAACATGTAATAAATGTCAGAGCTGTGTGATTAAATGCATTTTCATGAACTTTCTACTTCACATGCCTTCTGGTCCACTGCCCCGTCTCTTTCTGATTTATCCCAAAACTCTTAGCCTGTAAAACCTTACAACAGAAAACTAAAGGTAGCTAACACAAACTGCTAGAGAAACATTTCCTCCTAAATCTGTAATTCTCTCTGCTTCCTAGTGTAGTGACCCTGTCCCCAGAATTCAGTCATGAGACATGGAGGGATTTTCTAGACATAAGACATTAAAATGTCACAATTTTGAAGCCAGATACCTATCACTCTACAGGGATAGAAGCAGAGGCTTTAGGCCATTGAGAGGAGATAACATATTTTAAAATCATGACATTTGTAGCTACAGAAGAGTTATTTTAGGAAATCTTTAAACATTTTGTGGCTCCCATTGCACTCCTGTACATTTGCACTTGAAATTACTAAGGCACCCAGTTGTATAGGAGGAAGAAAGTGACCAGTAGTTTCAATATGATTTTAAAAATATATATGAATTTTATAGTCTTGCTGGATCACATGAAGAGTATGCAAAACACATGAGGGTGTGCAATGTATCCAAGATTGCATCAACATTCAGTGGAGTAACCACAATACAAATGAAAATGGATACTTCCTCTGAGATATATCTATGGGGTATTAGTTAAACCAGAGGAATTGGTTACTTTTAGATGCATGATCAAATGTTAAAGTTGACAGGCAGGAAGAAGCAGAGAAGACAGGTTGGTTGGTTAGTTTGTTCCTTCTGTAATCTGCATTATTATAATATATACTACTGGATAGTAGTAGAACTTAATTTGACTATGTGTTTCACTCTAAGGGTATGTCTACACTAGCCCCCAGTTCGATCTAGTGAGGCTAATGAGGGCGACCGAAATTGCAAATGAAGTGCAGGATTTAAATATCTACCACTGGCAACACGTATCTTCTCATTCCACAAGGTTCTGTTGTGGCACCCCAGAGAATCATATACAGCCTCTGATGTAGACACAGAAACTGCGGCACTATACTTTCCCTCCTGGGAGGGAGGAGTACAGAATGCAGTGCAGGATGCTGGGAGGTAGGAAGCTGAGGTGAATTTAGGTCATCCCATTAGGGGCTTTCCAGCAATCAGCATGACTCATAACATAAAATAGAGTGATCTAACCCTGCTCCACTACTTTATGGTGTCACTCTCCTGAGCTGCCCAAGGGACGCTCTGAAGCACTCAGCATCCAAGAATCCGCACGGTGGTTTACACTAAGAGGAATTCCCTCCCCACCTCTGGCATGTCCCCGTCTGTCCCCAGCATGCTATTTGTACCAGTGCCTGTGAGGGAAACTTTGCCAGGATATTCTCCCTTTCCCAGCCAGGGACCTTTTAGAAAAGTCCCTGTAGGTTCTCAGAACATGAGTCAGAATCCTCCCCAGTCATGAAAAATATTGTACCCTGTTGTTATTATAGCAATTGCACATCTGGAATCATTACTGCTCCCCTGTACACAAGGACATTGTGTGGAAAGATGTTCAAACATAGTTATGTTCTTGGTAAATAGGATTTTACTACAGTAGCACATTTAGAGCGACATAATCTTATTAATATTAAAATGTTGCAGGCAGGGAGCCCTCATTTGCTAATGTGAAATAAAATCACTTAGTTTCACTAGAAAAAAACACCTAGTTTCATTTCTAAATAAATGGATTTATGTATGCTAGGTCACTTTTTTATTGTAAAGTTCAAAATATTTTTTCTTCCTGCATTGACACAGACATAATAACACCAACATTAGAGTATGGTTAAAAGAGGAGACCAGAATTTTACTATCCAATAATGTCTTAAATACAACCAGTTAAGCACATTGAGATCCAGTCCAGCCCCCCCTTAACCAGCCAATCAAACCAGAAGAGCATGGCATAAGCTCTGTTCCAAATATCCTCTGGGTTTTCCTCACCATTAGATTGCTGTGATTCCTAAGCCCTGAAGAGATTTTTGTCATCTCAGCAGTCAAAGCCCTATTCCAGTGATCAGTGATTGGTGATTCCTCACAGATAAATGCTATCCATATTTTAGATTAAACCTTAGTCAGCAATAGGTCTTGTAATATATGAACCAATTTTCAGCCTTGAAATAATTATTATTATTTGCATATTTAAAACATGGCATTGCTATCTTTTCATTTTTATCATTTAATGGAGAAATTAGTGAGTGAATTGTTTTGAAAGACCATTAAGATAGTGACAGAAGAAGGGAAAAAATCAGCTGATGGTGATATATGCCATATGTCTCCCACAACAGTGGAGTTCTGTCTTTTGTAGTATAATCAGACTACTTCAGTATAAGCACATCACATGTAGATAGTGTAGAACATATAGTCTAATTCATTCCAAATCTTGTTTTTCATCTGATTTTTTCATACTGATGTTTTGTACTATGACTGGTTTGAATCAGGTGCATTAATGCCTTTTTCTTGAGCCCAAATGTCTAACATTAATTGGTTATAAGATAAGGATACCTAATTCCTTGCTTTTATTTTTGTCTTTTGACTGAAAAAAATCCCCATTCTTGAAAAATGCTACCACATTATCTGTCCTGGTCTAAATGCTCATAGGTTTAGGGTGATTGTTTAAACTCAATTAGTCGTAAATCTTAGAATGAAAAGTCAAAATAATCTCAATCCATTTACTGATTGCAAAATTGCCTGGTAACTGATGTGATCCTTCAGAAGAGAAATCATTAGAAACATCTTGTCAATAAGAGCCAGGATACAAGTGCTGTAAATTCCGAAGGTTTAAATTTGCCTAGTAACAGTACAGTCATCATCACGTACAGTATTTATATCAAGATTAAATATCTTTTCAAAAGGCATTCTCTAGATGAGATGGGAGTTATGGGTTTAATGTAGGAAAGCTGGATCAAATTCTATCGCCTCTGTTATGCATGAAGTCAGACTAACTAGAAGATCAGAATAGTCCCTTTTGGCCTATATAAACAGTGAATACACCTATTAGAGGGAATCTTAGATCAAAACATTTTTCTGTTGACCTTTCATCTTTGAAGTGATGTGTATGTCATCTGAAGAGGTTGATAGTTGTTTTAATTTAAAATTTGTCCTAAGTATGTGTGGGAAAGAAGGTATGGATACAAAAGCAATGTGTTGTTAAAATAAGTAACAGTAAGTCTGAGTACAAAATGACTTTTCTGTAGTCCTCAAAACTCCCTTCTCCCTGTGGATCCAGATGATCAATTCATCAAGAAGTTATCATAACAATATTGTTCAGATAGGGCATTGTTGTGTTGTCTGAGCAATTTCAGCTTTGCACCCATTTAAGGATTTTCACTGCCCTTATGCTGGATAGAAGAAATCCAATAGGCTAATAATGTGGGCTTCAAGGGAAAACATGGTGACAGAGAGGTAGGAGTACTTAAAGAACAATTGATGGTAACATTAACTTCAACCCTGCTTTATATCCGATTCATTGTTGGACTTTTATACTTGCACAACCACATCTTCTCTAACTTTCTTTGAAGCACAATCACATGCCTCTCACTTGTCCTCATTATTTGACATGTTTTCAATAACTTTATTTAACACAGTTCAGAAAAAATCCTTCCCTCATTTTATTCTCCACAGAGAACAGCTTGTCCTAATTCCCAGCTTCCCACTTCTCATTGTTGTTCCCCTTTTTTTCTCAATTATGTTAATTTCCTCTGTTGCTCAAAGAAACAGAGCCTGATACATTAAAACAGACATTTATATACTAGAGTAGCATGACACATTCTGCAGGCACATAGACTCTGCAAGATCCAGGTGGTATGGCATACATTGAATTCACTTGGAGGCCTCACATTCCTCTGTAGTTCCACTGGAGTTATACTATTGGGGGAATGAGGAAGTATATGGGATTCCCAGGTCACAGATCTTTCTGCTAGACAGCATTGGCTGGCATATCCCTGGAGCTTGTCCGGCTTTGGGGATGATTCTTGGGTCAATCCATAGTCTTTAGGGTGGATTGATTCTGCCTGTTTCAACAAAGAAAACTGAAAGAGTTCCACTACAGGTTTCCACTAGTGAGTTGGGGCCAGTGTATCTACAGACAAGTCTGGCACTAGAGGTGTAACATTTTTCTTTATGCTAGATCATTATGGTGCCTGTGAGTGACATAACCGTATTACTTTGATTTATATTAGATGCTTTCCTACACAGAATTTGACACAGTGTAATCTGGAGTTGGCTACAATAAAAAAAAAATCTTACTTTTTAAAATATCTTTGTGCAATTGTCATCCAAAAATCATATCCAAAGCTCCACAATACATGAAAAACCTATTTTGCACCTCAGATTAAGTTCTTTACAGCTCATCCCTCTGTCATCTTTTCTGACTTTAAACTGTCAAGAGTCCTAAGGCTGGAGGAAAAACTGATTATTTAAGTTATTTTAGTTGAAATTTGCCTTCTGATAAGCTGTCACCGAAGTTGTGGAAGAGTGAACCTTGGGACTATTTCCTTTGATACCACTTAGTGGTTGATGCATATGTTCAGATGGCTGTTTTGTCACAAAGGATTTTTTGTAAAATGCAAGGCTCTTTATATATGTTGTAATTATAAAGCCATTTCTGCTGTTCTCTTTGCTTGGAAAAGAAGAAATAGGTATATTAAGTGGTATTTTACAGCACTTTCTTCTCTGTTATTAGTCCATTGCTTTAACACATAGCTATTTGACACTTTCAACTCACATAATCTAAGGGAGAACTTGTACACAGATACCCCTTAGCTAACCATAGTTTGGCTTATATCTTTATGTGATAAAACAAAAAAAAGTTCTTTTATTATAAAGCAATTGGTCATACATGCGTAGATATAGTTAAATTCTGTAACGCCCTAGTTTTAAAAAGGAGCATAAATAACTGCTCTAAAATTTCCCTTTTTGAGCAGGAAAGTGGCAACCAAATTGTGTTTTTTGTTCTCAGTTTCATTAGCTCATGGTGGCTGTTTCCCATATTTCTTTGAAAAATTCAATAAAAACAAAGCTTTCTGTCAAAATATAAAGAGTAAAGACATTTTGTAAAGTTTTGTAGTTAATCCCATAGCAAAAAAATCAAAACCATGGAATCAGGATTCTTCAGGTTTTTCCCATTAGGAATGGAAGGGACATCCAGTGTAGTGCTGTATCATCATCCCATTATCTAATCCTGCTTAGAAATTTATGAAAGCTGTATCTGTGAACTTGACATGTTATTTACCCCCATTATTTCTGTCATAGAACACCTTGATGAAAAGTTGGAATTCTCCAGGGAACTTGTTTTCTAGTCCATTTTTCATTATGTGGCACATGTCTTTGCACTATGAGGCATACCTACAGCCTATTTAGGCCTATTTAGGCTGGCTGGGACTTGTTTATAAGGCCTCCCTGCAAGGGCAGCAAAAGCCCAAGATCTGAGAGCGAAAGGTGTTCTAAGTCAGAGCTGAGGACTGTGAGTAAGGAAGAGTGCCATGGAAGAGCAGGACAGACTTGCTCACATACCAGAGGAAAGTTACTAGGAGGGTTTATTTGGGGAAGTGGCCCAGGGAATGAACTGCCAGATGGGGAGTAGAAGAAACCCTGTCTGTTGCTGCTGCCTTAAGGTCACTGGGCCAGAATGTGGAGTATTGGGTGGGTCTGAGTTTCTCCAAATCCTCCGCACACCATTGTAGAGTCTTTCCCTGAGAGGTAAGACCAGGACTACAGAGGGATATTCACCCCAAACTGCGGACTAGCCTATGATGAGTGTGGCTCAGGCTGTTGCCCTTGTCTCTAGAAAAGAAGAGGCTGTGTGGAGGATCACAGCAAGCCTCTGAGGCAAACAGGAAGTGCAGGACCATGGAGATTTGCCAAATATTGATCACTTTTCACAGCACACAACAAACTTATTATTTGTATAATAATAGGGCCTAGGGAATCCATTCATGGCGCATCACCCCAATGTGGCACTCTTAGGACCCAGGACTTAACATGCAGGTATAAGACAAGAGGCAGAACAGCAATTATACTTGTGTATGTTCACATCATAGTGAATAAGGTTGAACAATCTGGCCCTTATAATGACTCGCTGGAACGAATCAAGAGAGACTATGCCAGGTTGGGGAGGACGCTTAAGGAAATCAAGGCTCAGGTGATTTTTAGTGGGATTCTGTCTGTTCCTAAAGAAGGGCAACAAAGGTGTGATAGGATTATGATGCTCAATAGGTGACTCAGGCAGTGGTGCTATAAGGAGGGCTTTGGGATGTATGGCCACTAGGAGGCATTCACGGACAGAGGACTGTTCTCTTGGGATGGACTTCACCTAAGTAGGGAAGGAAACATGCTTCTAGGATGGAGGCTGGCACAACTGATTAAGAGAGGAATTTGGGAGAGACTAGGAATTTGGGAGAGACAGTTGGGAGATGTCCAGGTAATCTCTATGCCGGATTTTAGCATTGAGAGGGAGGAAAATGAAGTAAGAAAGGATGTAGCCGGGGGTAGGAGAATGTACGTAAGGAGGAAGGGCAGAGTGGATACTAGTCTAATAGGTCATATTGGAGGTACAATGTCCAAGCCAAATGGGGTAAAGAATGTGGGTGAGGTGAAACAGCAAAAATTAAGATGTTTGTACACCTATGCGAGGAGCCTAGGTAACAAAATGGAGGAACTAGGGCTATTGGTCCAGGAAGTGAAAACAGATATTATAGGAATAACAGAAACATGGTGGAATACTAGGCATAACTGGAGTACAGGTATTGAAGGGTATGTGCTGTTTAGGAAAGACAGAAATAAAGGTAAAGGTGGCGGAGTAGCATTGTATATCAATGATGAGGTAGATTGCAAAGAATTAAAAAGTGAAGGAATGGAGAAGACAGAGTCTGTCTGGGCAAAAATCACATTGGGGAAGAAAACTATTAGGGTGTGTCTAGACTACAGGGTTTTGTCGACAAAAGTGGACTTTTGTCGACAAAACTATACCTGCGTCCACACTACCGCTGAGTTCTGTCAACATAACGTCGACAGAACTCAGCAGTTTTGTCGACGTATATAAACCTCATTCTACGAGGAATAACTCCTTTGTCGATGTAGTTCTGTCGACAAAACAGCAGTGTGGATGCAGGGAAAAAGTTATGTCCACCCCTGGTGGACACTCCTGCCACAGCTTGCAACTCTATTGTTCCTTCCCGTAGCCATCTTTAAAAGGCACAGGCACCCAGGAGCAGCACTCTGGCAGCAAGCGAGCTCCAGAGCAGATCAGAACTGTACTGCTCAATTGTGGGTGAGCTATGTCAGAGGGACCAGCCCCCCCAAGCCCCTCCGGCCCTTCCAGGGAATCATTCCCCCGGGCACCCTCCTGGTCAGGGCCGGAGATAAAAGCCCTCCTGGGCCTCTGGGCTGAGGAGGAGTCCCTCCAGGCCATGCACTCCACCAAGAGGCGGAATGCTGACATCTTTGCCAGAATGGCAGAAGACCTGGCCAAACAAGGCCACCATCCCCACACACTGGAGCAGGTTAGAGCGAAAGTTAAGGAGCTGAGGCAGGGGTATGTCCGGGCCTGTGAGCAGAGCTCCCGCTCTGGGGAAAAGCCGTACTCCTG
This sequence comes from Pelodiscus sinensis, assembly GCF_052426305.1. NCBI lineage: Eukaryota > Metazoa > Chordata > Testudines > Trionychidae > Pelodiscus > Pelodiscus sinensis. The sequence continues at coordinate 156,821,079 of NC_143053.1, forward strand.
TGAGTACTACAAGGACCGGGACAGGATCCTGGGGGCAGGGGATCCTCTGCCTCCTGAGAGACTGGTGGAGTCTGGGCTCGAGACCCCGGTTGTACAGCAGCGGAACACCTGCTGGGGGACCAGGAGATCCAGGAGGAGGAAGACGAGGAGGACGGCACCCAGAGCACCCAGGAGCCAGGCCTCAAGACACAGGAGGCCTCCCAGACAACCTCGGATCCCATGGAGGGAACTTCAGGTGAGTGTTGTGAAGGTCCAACACACACAGGGCAGGGCAGGGCAGGTGGGAGCAAAGGGGACGGTGCAGTGCTCTAACATGTCATGCTGAGCAAAGGCCGGGGGGAAGGGAGAGGGCACACCCATGGCTGCCCTCAGGGAGGACCGTGCTACCCCCCTACATCCACACGGCTGCTAGGCACCGCTTGTTCCTGCAGGCAGGGATGCCACATGCAGGCATGGGCTGGAGATGCTGGGACAGCCTCACAGCTGCAGGCCTCTCAGCACCCAGTGGGAACCCCTACCGTGGCCTGACGCTCAACCGTGTTGCTCAGCCATGGAGGATGCGTGGGGATGGGGGGGGGCTATGACGGTGGCCTGCACACCGCCTGGGCCAGGCCGCACCATGCCTTACTGAGACACATGAGCAGCCTCTGACCCTAGCACAGGCACTGCCTGCTGAGAAGAAGGAGGGCATGTCCTCTCAGGGAAAGGGTGAGCATGCATGACTGACGACTTTTCCCTCTTGTCCTCCACAGCCGGACCAGCTGACCAGGAGGGCGGCACCCCACCTGCCCAACCACCCAGATGGCCGCAGGGCACCCGTAGGCACTGGCGCACCTATCTAGAGCTGGTGCGCCAGCACGTTGGAGTCCTTCACGAGATGAAGGACTCCATGGAAAGGAGGCTGGAGGCAGATGCCGAGTGGCGCCGGCAGTTGCTGCTAGTATTTAGGCAGCAGCACAGGGACATCTGCGCTGCCATCCAGGGGGCCATGGCCTTCCCCGGTCCTTTGCCTGCTCCTGCCCCTCCTCCTCAGCCTGCCCCCTCCTCTGTCCCTGCCTCCTCCTCAGCCCCAGCCACAGCCCCACCTCCTGCTCAGCCCCCTTCTGTGGCATCCCGCATGCGCAGAGCCAAAACAGCAGGAGCTCAGCCTCTAGGCAGCCCCCTCAGCCCTGAGCCTCTCTCTCCCCTTCCACGTTCACATTCCCCCTTCCCACCAGTGACACAAACTGAGGGAAGCATTTTTTTAAACACTTTATTTTCTAAAGCAAACATTTTTATTTTGTCTCTGAATCCAAGAGTTATTTATTTTCAATTGTTACAAAAAACAATTACATAAAGTGTACTGTATTTTTCAACATCACCTGTCTCCATTCTCAGTGAGTGGGGATTGAGAAGAATGGGTGAATGTGGGGCAGGGAGGGGTTGCAGGGAGGAAGGCACCAGGGGCATGGGGCAATCCCACATGTGGAAGGCCCTGGGGACAATCAGGGGCCTCCCTGTGAGAATTGCTCCCTCAGGGCTTCCCGAATGCGCAGGCCCAGCTGGTGGGCTTGCCGGGTGGTAGCTGTCCGGGGCTGCCCAAACTGCCTCCCCTCCATCTCCGTCTGTATCCTCCACGCAGGGAGGAGGGCCTCCCCTTTCCTCTCTACGAGGTTGTGCAGCACACAGCATGCTGCAACCACATCAGGGATGTTGTATTCCCCCATGTCCAGCCGCGTCAGCAGGCACCTAAACCTGCCCTTCAAACGGCCGAAGGCGCACTCCACATGGAAGCGAGCTCTATTCAGGCGGGAGTTGAACAGTTCCCTGCTCGCGTCCAGGTGGCCGGTGTAGGGCTTCATGAGCCAGGGCATAAGGGGATAGGCCGCATCGGCCACAATGCACGTAGGCATCTGCACATCCCCGACAGCCAGGTTCCTCTCTGGGAAGAATGCCCCAGTCTGAAGCCTGCGGTACAGGTAGGAGTTCCTGAACACATGAGCATCGTGTGCACGGCCTGACCACCCGACACAAACATCCGTGAACTGTCCTCTGTGGTCGACCAGAGCCTGCAGCACCATAGAGAAGTAGCCCTTCCTATCGATGTACTGTGCAGCTCGATGGGGTGGGGCACGGATAGGGATGTGGGTCCCGTCCAGTGCTCCACCGCATTTTGGGAACCCCAGCCCCGCAAATCCAGCCAGGATGGTCTGCAGGTCTCCGAGGTGAACGGTCCTGTGGAGCAGCTCCGTATTGATGGGCGTCACCACCTGCAGAATGGGAGAAATAGAAACACACAGCACAGGGCTTTAGAGGGATTGGCTCACCTGATGAGAAGTGCTCCCCCCTTTGTTCCCCAGACAATCCCTTCCCTGGCCCTGCACCATGGCAGGGGGAGGCTGAGAGGGCTTCTGCCTGTGCCACCCTATCCCCAGTTCCATGTGCCTGGTCCTGACTGCCCCCTGGACTGTCCCCCGAGAGTGACTTACCTCCATCAAGACGGCCCCAACGGTAGACTTCCCCACACCAAACTGATGCCCCACAGAGCGGTAGCTGTCGGGGGTGGCCAGCTTCCAGAGCGCAATGGCAACGCACTTCTCCAGGGGGATGGCGGGCCGCAAGTGGGTGTCCTGGTGTTGCAGGGCAGGGGCGAGCCAGGTACAGAGCTCCCGGAAGGTGGCCTTCCGCATCCGGAAGTTTCTGAGCCACTGATCGTCGTCCCACTGCTGTAGCACTAGCCGGTCCCACCAGTCCGAACTGGAGTCCAGCCTCCAAACCTGCCTCTCCAGGAAAAAGTTGGGGGGCAAGGGCAGCAGGGCTGCAGCTGGATCCTGAGCGAGGGGCTCAAAGCTGGCCTCAGGATCCAGCTCTTCTGCAAATGTCAGCATGCTCTCCTGAGCATGAAGCAGAGCTTCCAGCAGCATGGTGTGGGGCCATCGCCTGTCCAGGGGCAGCTCAGGCTCCATGCCCAAAGAAGCCAAAATAACACACAAACAAAAGACCAAAACAAACAAATGCACACAAGAACAAAAATACAAACAACCAACCCCCCCCCCAAAAAGTCTAAACCCAAGCAAACAAACAAGCAAACACACACAGAAGCAAGCAAGCAAACAAACAAACAAACAAACAGACAAACCAGATAATACACAGCTGTGGTGTCCGACAAAGCAAGGCAACCAGAGCCAGGAAAACTGCAGCAGCTTTGCTTTCCCTGTAAAGGTTGGCAAGCTAGAAGCAGGAGCAGAGCAACGGCTATCCAGGAGTATCCCTTTAAGCATGCATCTCTGCAGAGAGCATGCAGCAGTGCCAGGGCTTTATGGCTGCCCTTGTGACCTTTCAGAAGCACTTCCGGGTGCCTCCTTCTGTCGACAGTGTCCTGCAGTCTGGACGCTCTTATGTCGACAAAGCGGATCGCTTTGTCGACAAAGCGATGTAGTCTGGATGCTCTATGTCAACATAAGTTTTGTCAACAGATTCTGTCGACAAAACTTATGTCGACGTTAGCCTGTAGTCTAGACGTACCCAAAGATTCTCTCCTGGGATAGTGCTTGGGGTGTGCTATAGAGCACCAGGATCTAATCTGGATATGCATAGAGACCTCTTTAATGTTTTTAAATAAGTAAATACTAATGGAAACTGTGTAATCATGGGAGACTTCAACTTTCCAGATATAGACTGCAGAACAAATACGGCTAATAATAATAGGGCTCAGATTTTCCTAGATGTGATAGCTGATGAATTCCTTCATCAAGTAGTTGTTGAACCAACAAGGGGGGAAACCATTTTAGATTTGGTGTTGGTGAGTAGCAAGGACCTCATAGAAGAAATGGTTGTAGGGGACAACCTTGGCTCGAGCGATCATGAGATAATTCAGTTCAAACTAAATGGAAGGATAAAAAAAATAAATATGAGACTAGGGTTTTTTTATTTCAAAAGAGCTAATTTTAAGAAATTAAGGAAATTAGTTAGGGAAGTGGATTGGACTAAAGAATTTATGGATCTAAAAGTGGAGGAGGCCTGGGATTATTTTAAGTTAAAGTTGCAGAAGCTATCAGAAGCCTGTATCCCAAGAAAGAGGAAAAAATGTATAGGTAGGTGTTTTAGAACAAGTTGGATGAGCAAGAATCTCAGGGAGGTGATTAAGAAAAAGCAGAAAGCATAAAAGGAGTGGAAGATGGGAGGGATCAGCAAAGAAAGCTACCTTATTGAGGTTCAAGCACGTAGGGACAAAGTGAGAAAGGCTAAAAGTCATGTTGAGTTGGACCTTGCAAAGGGAATTAAACCAATAGTAAAAGGTTTTATAGCCATATAAATAGGAAGAAAACAAAAAAAAGAGGAAGTGGGACCACTAATCACTGAAGATGGAGTGGAGGTTAAGGATAATCTAGGCATGGCCCAATATCCAAACAAATACTTTGCTTCGGTATTTAATGAGGCTAATGAAGAGCTTAGGGATAATGGGAAAAAAAGTGACCCGGGTAACTACAGGCCTGTTAGTTTGACATCTGTAATATGCAAAGTCTTGGAAAAAATTTTGAAGGAGAAAGTAGTTAGGGACATTGTGGTTAATGGCAATTGGGACAAATTACAACTTGGTTTTATAAAAGGTAGATCGTGCCAATCCAACCCGATCTCCTTCTTTGAGAAAGTATCAGATTTTTTAGATAAAGGAAATGCAGTGGATCTACTCTACCTCGATTTCAGTAAAGCATTTGATACAGTACCACGTGGGGAATTATTGGCTAATTGGAAAAGATGGGGATCAATATGAAAATTGAGAAGTGGATAAGGAACTGGTTAAAGGGGAGACTACAGCAAGTCATACTGAAAGGTGAACCGTCAGGCTGGAGAGAGGTTACTAGCGGAGTTCCTCAGGGATCAGTTCTGGGACCATTATTATTTAATCTTTTTATTACTGACCTCAGCACTAAAAGTGGGAGTTTGCTAATAAAGTTTTGCAGATGACACAAAGTTGGGAGGTATTGCCAATTCAGAAAAGGATCGGGCAATCATACAGGAAGATCTGGATGATCTTGTAATTTGGTGTAATAGTAATAGGATGAAATTTAATAGTGAGAAGTGTAAGGTTATGCATTTAGGGATTAATAACAAGAATTTTAGTTATAAGCTGGGGACACATCAGTTGGAAATAATGGAAGAGGAGAAGGACCTTGGAGTCCTGGTTGATCATAGGATGAATATAAGCCACCATTGTGACATGGCTGTGAAAAAGGCTAATACGGTCTTGGAATGCATTAGGTGAAGTATTTCCAGTAGGGATAAGGAGGTGTTAGTGCCGTTATACAAGGCATTGGTGAGACCTCTTTTGGAATGAATGTTCTGTTTAAGAAGGATGAGTTCAAACTGGAACAGGTACAAAGAAGGGCCACTAGGATGATCTGAGAAATGGAAAACCTGTCTTATGAAAGGAGACTCAAGGAACTTGGCTTGTTTGCCTTAACCAAAAGAAGGCTGAGGGGAGATATGATTGCTCTCTTTAAATATATTAGAGGGATAAACACCAGGAGGGAAAGGAATTATTTAAGCTCAATACCAATGCGGACACAAGAACAAATGGATATAAGCTGGCTATTAGGAAGTTTAGACTCGAAATTAGGCAAAAGTTTCTAACTATCAGAGGAGTGAAGTTCTGGAACGGCCTTCCACGGGAAGTAGTGGGGGCAAAAGACCTATCTGGCTTCAAGATAAAGCTAGATGGGTTTATGAAGGGGATGGTTTGATGAGGTAACATGATCTTGGCAATTAATTGACCTTTCACTATCAGTGGTAAATAGGCCAATGGTGGGAAGATAGGAGTTGCTATAGAGAACTTTTTTCTGGGTGTCTGGCTTGTGAGTCTTGCCCACATGCTCAGGGTTCAGCTGATCACCATATTTGGGATCGGGAAGGAATTTTCCTCCAGGGTAGATTGACAGAGGCCCTGGAGGTTTTTCACCTTCCTCTATAGCATGGGGCACGGGTCACTAGTGGGAGGATTTTCTGCATCTTGGAGTCCTTTAACCATCGTTTCAAGGACTTCAATATCTGAGATATAGGTGAGAGGATTATTCTAGCAGTGGGTGGGTGAGATTCTGTGGCCTGCATTGTGCAGGGGGTTGGACTAGATCAGTGGTCCCCAACCTTTTGAGGTTGTCGGGCGCCAGGGGGCGTGGCCATTCGCCCACCGGGTGCCAGGGGGCGGGGACACTTGCGTGCCCGGGAGCGGCCCCCCCCATAGCCGCATGCCCGGGGCCAGTGCCCCCCCATAGCTACGTGCCCGGGGCCGGTGCCCCCCCCATAGCCATGCACCCGGGGCCGGGGCCCCCTCCAAGGGCTGCGCGCCTGGGGCTGGCGCTTCCCCCGCAAGCGCCGCACGCCCGGGGCTGGCGCTCACCTTGCGCCATGTGCCCGGAGCCAGGCCAGCCCTGAGCACCTGGCGGGCGCATGCAAATGCCCCCGCAGGCGCCATGGCGCCCACGGGCATCGTGTTGCGGACCACGGGACTAGATGATCAAAATGGTCCCTTCTGACTTTAAAGTCAATGAGTCTATGACTCACATTTGGGTGCTTATAAGACACAATGACTTTGATCCAAGAGGAACTCTGCTTTCACTATACTGCAACTCTTTTTTGTAGCTTCTCCAACGCAGATCCACCTCTTCCCATCCCTACCAGTTATTTTCTTCAGCTGGTCAGCAAGTTGTTCCTGTTTACAACTTGCTAGCTAGTCAGTGTTTGACAGGAAGCTATATGTTAAGAAAAACATTAAAAAAAACCAGACAGAGCTCACTGTCTTCTCTGCTTGCTTTTGTCAGTTTCTCTGTCAAGTCTTGTTGTGTTTACACAGCTCATGGGGATAAAGGTCTGCTTCTTATGACAAAATGACACTGAAGAGGTTCTGGGCAGGATGTTGAGTAGATTATGAGACGTCAGTCATGAAAAACAAGGTTCATTAATGTAATTCATTCTAGCACAGAAAGAACAGAACATGGCAGAACCTTTGGCCGGGAGCAGGTGGCAAAGAGTATAATTCCACTGCCTTCAGATTTGACTGGATGCTTTACTGCAGTTCAACTCTTAAAAAAAAAAAGTTCCATCAAAGCCATGTCTCTCAAGAAGGAAATATTACAAGAGCCTCTGCAGGAGGTGATAAGAGATACAATATACTCTTGCATGGTGGGGTAAAGAAAGTTGTTCTGATACAGGATTCTGCCCGTCTTATTTGCCTATGTAACCAGGAAGAAATAGAAGCAGATTATTACTGGTTTCCCTTTGCCTATCACTTACACACAGATTTTTGTTTCAGGTATGTAACTTAACACTCCATGTGAATGCTCAGTCCTGTCTGTTTCTATTATTCCTGTCCCACAGAAACAAACAGTACATTCTAGTATAAGTTTCCTCCAACCAACCACTCTTAGAATTGTGCTGTTCCAGGACTGGGTCGTCACACTGCTCTGGCAGTGAGCATCTAGTCATGGTTCAAGACAACTGAACCTGTATTTTCTCTCCAAGTGTCCCCAAGCTAGATTCCCAGATTCTCAGCCATCATCCCTCTTGAGGACAAACTCCCCTTCTCTGGACTGGGGTTTGTCCTGTCTGCACAGTTCCCTGCCTACACTGAGATAAGCCCAGCAAACCAGGTGCCAATGCACATCAATCCTGACTTCTGACATCTTCTACCATTTCATGCCAAGTCCTTTCCTAGGCAGACTTATAATCATGTTGACAATCTAGTTCTATGATGCCCTTCACCATTTTGAGGCTAGATTTGTTCAACTCTTCTTCATAATAATGGAAACTTATTGTGGGCTGCGCACGTCGGAGATGTGGCCCGGGACATGCCACTGGAGGGAGAAGCAGATGGGGAAATGGTGCCACGGCCAGATGCTGGCACAGGCACACTAGCGCCTGTTAGTCACCGCGGGGGGACCTGCCTCTCGTGGCAAGGGGTGGGGGTGGAGGAGAAGGTGGGGGGATGCCCTGGAGGTGGGGCTACCCCAGGAGTACCAGGTTTAAAACTGGCCACCCCCCGGGCAGGGGGGAGGACGGAGCCAAGAGAGCACCCTGATTCTGGTGGGCGGAACATATCCGGGGAGAAGGGTCCGGAAAGAGGCACGTTCTGGTTGTGATGTGTTAGCCCATGAGTGCGAGAAAGTGAGTAGGAAGAAGCCCAGGGCAGGGCTTCTGGCCTGTGGGTCAGTGCGTTTTGGGTGGCATCCCCACTGACCACAGGAGGTGGAAAGAACACAGTCTCCCCTTCCTTAGGGCCCTGGGCTGGGTCCCCCTGCTCCCCGCCCCAAAGTGGTAAGGCGAAGAATGATCATAGAAGCGTGAGTGCCTCAGTGACATCAGAGTGAGACTGAGGCCTATGCATTAAAGACATTAGACTCATCCCAAGTGGGAGTGGAATTGACTAAAGAAGGGAAAAGGGGCCTAGAGCCCCGGGGAGGGAACAGGATCCTCTTACAGTTACAAATAAAACAAAATTAATGCCACACTTAACAAATTAGAATAAACTTAAAGCAAAAATATCTCTCGCTGCATATTTGAGCAGATCTATTGATTGAATTTCTTTCAGTCAGGTTTCCTCCCTCAATCCAATGGTGTTTTCTTTATTCTTCGGGTGGCAAAGGTTCTGTGGGCAGAAAGAAAATGAGGAATCCTTTGGGGTTTCCAGTGTCCCTTCTTAATGTTATTTCCATTCTTCAAGCAGGATCTCTAATTGAGGTTCAGGTGACAAAAGGTCTGTATGGACAGGAACAACAAGCTGTGTCTTAGGCTTTCGCTATACTTCCAATTGAATGTCATAACTTCTGTTGTTCACAGGTGCTTAAAAAGCCCCAACTAAAAGTAGCAGTGTGAAGGGCTGGTTGTCCACAGTCATGCACTTCCATCTACAACATGAACACCACACATAGACGGTGGAAGTATTTTGTCAGCAAAAGTATTGACAAACAGCATTTACATTGCCAAAGAATGCTACCTTGGGGTGGTCTGTTTGATTTTGCTGACACCAGGCTGAGGTGTCACCTTGCCTTTTGTCTCTAGAGAACTGGTTTGTCTGCTCCCAGCTTAGAATATGTCTCAGTTATACTATAGAGAGGAATATTATAACTTTACATACAACGTGTCAACACATATTTTACCAGGACAATAATGGTCAGCAAATTCTGAGATTTCAAATGATATCTCACAACGCATTTTTATACAAAATGTATCATAATCCTGTAAAATACGTGAACAGGTATTGACTGTCACACAAGCTAAGATTTTGTTGTATAATTCCAGTACAAAAAAACTTGGTTATATAAGTTACAACCACATTATAGAAAACTTGAAAACCCACACTGTAGAATATTACTTATAAATATGTTTTAACTAGTTTTGTATTTATTATGGGAATTCTAAACATCTGAAATAAAGTGAAAGCAAACATCAGTAAACCATGAAAATACTATAATAATATTTAAATTCCCATTTTTAAACAAAAGTCTTACAGTATAATTTTATCATTGAATCTGATGAGGCAGTTTAATCTGATCAAACTGAAGTACCATTTAATAGCAACAGAAATAACAATTTCAACATGATTCCAGGGTAAGTTTTATTTGCATATACCTAAATCAAGTGGTTAAAATGTTAAATTAAGGTGAGGGTTAAAAAATAGAATTTATCTTAAAAAGTCTCTTGAAAAGACAGATTTACTTGAAACCTTTCATTTGCAGTGCTTTGAAATCCTGCTAGGTTTCCTAATAGGAGGTATAGTATTATATTATTCGAATGTGAACCTCTCTCTCCCCCGAAAGATTCATTCTGTGACTGGCTCTCATGTAAGTCACTGAAAATAAGACACTTTGAAACAGCTGTTTAAAAACTATTTTAATTATGTAATTATGTAAGAATATATTTATTTAGCTAACAAAGCAATTACTCACAGGTTTTTCCCTCTAATTAAGGTTCAGAATTTGAACTATTAAATTTAGACATATGAAGAGGAACACTTTGTCCCTCACTATATTATTCACAGGTATTTTCAAGACTCTCCAAACAGCGGGAGATCTTTTTATTAATCTATTAACTTAATGCATTTCAACATCAAAAGCCAACATGTATGCTGTGCACCAAACTGAGGTTGTGAGACAAACTCCTGGATTTTCTAAGTATTGTGTTAGCCTCCATGTTATTATTCATTTTGTGGGGAATTATTTCATTTCCATTTTATAGTACTGTAAAAACAATACAACTATCAAGGAGCTGTGTGAATGTGACGAGATAAAATCAGATTTCTTTTAAGCCATAATTACATAAAGTATTATAGCATAAATATGTATTTAGACAATCATGAGGAAAAAACCCTATTTACCTGTTACTATAAACGTGGAAAAAACCCTGTTGCCATAGGAATGGCTTGAAGGAAGCCATGTCATATAAATACATGATTGAGGTCCATCTAATAAACTTATTGGCATAACACATAGCTCTGTCCAGTGTTGATGATAAGGTGTGGTGGTGGGGGAGAGTAAAGAGGACAGTTGCTCTGGATCCCACAAAACAGATATCAGACAAGATATCAGATAACAGATTAATGCCCACAAAACAGATATCAGACAAGATCACAAAGAGAAAACAGTTTCTTGCCATTTTAACCAGAAAGGACACTCTCTCAATGACTTAACCACCTGCATTCTGCTACAAAGACCTTTTACATCTGCACTTGAAAGGGAATCCTCTGAACTGTCATTCATGTTAAAATTCGACACTTGCCAACAAGGACTTAACAAACATTTGAACTATCTCACCCATTACCAAGACAGTTTCCCCAATTATCACCTCTAATACCATTAACTCACAAACATCCCACTCTCCCTACCTCTAATATCATCAATTCACAGACACTTACCTTCCTTCCTTCCTCTTCCCCCTCCCCCCCCGCATCCCCCTCCTGTTCTGCAATGTGATTTGTCCTTTTCATATTTGTTCATTTTTTTAAATTGTATCCTTTGGTATATATGGTTGTGACTACTTTCTTCCACTATTTGATCTGAGGAAGTGGGTCTGGCCCACGAAAGCTCGTCATTTAATAAACCATCTTGTTAGTCTTTAAAGTGCTACATTGTCCTGCATTTTGCTTCTGGATCCCAGCAATTTAAAAGGTCCCAGGGCTCTGAGCCATCACCACCATGGAGCCACACACAAAGCAGCACATAGCTTAAGGCTGGCTTGGAGGGCCACAGTGTGATCTGGGTAGTGCTAAGCATTGGCACCCCTAACCCTCCCCTTCCACCCAAGACACTACACCTTCCAGGGGGGCTAGAGTTGATCCCCTGCCGCACATTGCCCTGGGTCTGGCAAAGTTTTCTTCTGAAAAAACTTCACTTACATCCACACTGCAATCACATTCTTATGAAAGAAAATTGAAAGAACAGAGGGGTTTTCCCAACATTGGTAAACCTCTTTCTATGAGAGAGAAGCCTTTTTCCAAAAGAACTCTTTCAGAGAAAGGCATATGTGGATGGGGAAGCGGGAGTTCTTTTGAAAGAAGAGGAAAGAGGAAAAAGCACAGGTGCCCTAGTGGTCACTCCATCCATAGTAATCACAGCTTACATGTGAGATAGCGTCCATTTAATCTGGATGCTATCTTTGGAAAAAGCAGATCCTTTTTTTGATATGCTTTGGCAGGGTGGATGCTCTCTTTCAGAAGAAGTTTTTTCGGAAGATCTCGTCTGGAAAATCTTCTTACCAAAAAACCTTGCAGTCTAGATGTATCCTCTGTTGTCAGCCCTGGCTATACCAATTCATACCAGGAAAAAAAATTAAAACTCCTTAATGAACACTAACAGAAGATGCTCTCTGTTACTTGGTATAACAGAGGGAAAGTAAGCCATTTTCATAGAATCATAGAATGCAAGAACTGGAAGGGACCTCGAGAGATCATCAAGTCCAGTTCATAGGACATAGAATCATAGAACCATAGAACTAGAAGAGACCTCAGAAGGTCATCAAGTCCAGCCCCCTGCTCTAGGCAAGACCAAGCACTGTCTAGATCATCCCTGATAGATGTCTATCCAATCTGCTCTTAAATATCTCCAGTGATGGAGATGCCACCACCTCTGTAGGCAATTTATTCCAGTGTTTAACCACCTTGACAGGAAGTTGTTCTTGATGTCCATCCTAAACCTCCCTTGCTTCTTGTCCTATCATCAGAGTCCAAGGAGAACAATTTTTCTCCCTCCTCCTTATAATACCCATTTAGATACTTGAAAATCACTATCGTGTCCCCTCTCAGTCTTCTCTTTTCAAAACAACCCAAATTCTTTCAGTCTTCCCTCATAGGTTATGTTTTCTAGATATTTGATCATTTTTGTTGATCTTCTCTGGATCCTCTCCAATTTTTCCAGATCTTTCTTGAAATGTGGTGCCCAGATCAGTCCACAATACTCCAACTGAGGCCTAATCAATGCAGAGTAGAGCGGAAGAATTACATCTCATGTCTTGCCTCATGTCTTGCACATTTTAATGTTCCCCAAGCCTGGAGACAGTGATTATTGTGCACTGAACACGGTGGGAGTAAATGTTGAAAAGAGAAAACAAAGCAGCACCTCGTGATAAAGAAAACGTATATTATACAACCATAGTCTGGAGTTATTTTGAATTTGAAATATTAGTAAGTACTTGATTTGTTATTAATTAATACACACTGTTCAAATCTGTGAAAACTGATTTTGACTAGAGATGTCTGAAATTTTTTAATAGTGTACTTCTCTTTCCTTTTGGAACATGATGATTCATTAAAACCAAAAGTTTTTGAAGAAATATATCAATTTTAATGAGGCTCTCTTCAGGAAGGGTTTTCATGTTATGCCTGGAAAAAAAAAAGAAACACAGACAGACAGAGAGAGACTCTGTAAAAGCCAAATTCTCCAAAAGTTGCAAATTTGGGAATTGCATTGGCATGCCAGGAATCAAACCACCAAACTATTACCTCCCTGGGGAGAATTTGTGGGCCTCTTTCTCCACCATTCCCCTTTGCTTACTCTCACCTCCCTCTCTCAAAAAAAATCTATATTTCATCCCAGAGGAAGACCAAAACAAAATGTAATTTTTTTTCCAAAACATAATTTTTTTTTCCAGCAAGCCCCAATATTGATTCTGATCACATACATACTCTTTCAATGACAGCAATGGAACCAATCCAAGTAAAAAACTAACACTTCTGCAATAGTGCAAGTAATTTCTAATGCAGTGGTCCCCAACGTTTTGGGGCTGCCGGGCACCTAGGAGCGGGGCCACGGCTGCTCATGGGCCACGTGCCTGGGGGCAGGGCCAAGCATGCGCTGCGCGCCCGGGGACAGCACCGGCATGTGCTGTGACCCTGGCCATGGGCCGCCCAGGTGCCGCTCACTCGGGGCCAGTACCGGCATGTGCCCTGACCTTGGGCAGGGGCTGCCCAGGCTCTGTGCACCCGGGGCCAGCACCAGCATGTGCCGTGCACCCGGGGCTAGGGCCGGCACCGGCATGTGCTGTGACCCCAGACAGGGGCCGCCCAGGTGCTGCATGCCCGGGGCCGGCACTGGCATGTGCCGCGACCCCGGGGCAGGGGCCGTCCATGCACCTGGGGCTGGCACCTGCCACACTCTAGGGGGCGGGGCCAGCCCAGATTGCTCCACGGGTGCACATAAATGGTCCAGCAGGCGCCATGGCGCCTGTGCGCACCGCGTTGGGGATCACTGGACTCTAATGGGTATACATAATGTCTAGCAGAGAATCGCAGAATTCTAGAAGAGTAGAGTCATAAAGCATCATCAAACCCATCCCCAAGTACTGAAGCAGGACGAAGTGAATGTAGAACATCCTTGTTAAGTGTTTGTCCAACTTGTTCTTTAAAACCTCTAATGATGGAAATTCCACAGCCTCCAGTGGAAGCCTATTGCACATATTAAATTTCCTAATTTCCTAAAGGTTTTTCCTAATATCTAACCACAATATCCTTTGCTGCAGATTAAGTCCATTATTCAGTGGACATGGAGAATAATTGTTCACCATACTCTTTATAACAGCCATTAACATATTTGAAGATTTATAGACCCACCCTTGGTCTTCTTTTCTCAAGACTAACAGACCTTTTTTTTTAGTAGATCAGCTCAGATTCTTCATATGTCATCTGTTCCTACCCTCATATTATTTGTGTTGCTCTCCTCTGAATAATCCCCAGTTTGTCTTCAACTTTCTTAAAACATGTTACTCAAAAGTAGAAACAATATTACGGTTGAGGACTTAGCAGTGCCAAGTAGAGATGTGACAATTAATTCCCATGTCTTTTATTTGATGCTTCTGTTAATACATCCCAGAATAACAATCATCTTTTTTGCATCAGAATCATACTGTGCAGTCATTCAGTCTGTGATCCACTGTAACCCCACATCTATTTAAGCAGTACCAGCACTGCCCAGTTATTTCCCATTTTGTAGCTATGCATTTGGTTTTTTTTCCTTCCTAGATGAGTAATTTGAATGTTTTTATGGAATTTCGTCTTGCTGAATTAGGACCAATTCCCCAATCTGTCAAGGTTGTTTTTAATTCTAATCCTACCGTCAAAGAGCTTGCAACCCTTCTCACTTTGCTGTCAACTGCAAATTTTAAACCTATATTGTGGTTCATTATCCACAAGAGTACAGGACCTAGGAATGTCCAATGCAACAATCCCCTAGATACTTCTTACCCATTTGAGAGTAAAGCAGTGACAATTACTCTTTCAGTTTAGTATGAAAGAGTAGTTAATCCATTTAGTAGTAATTTAATCTAGACCACATTTCTCATGTGAAACTGTCAAAAGGCTGACAAAAAGACTAAATATATAACATCTATTTCTTCCCCCCTCCAATCCAAAAGGTTCATTGCCTGGTCAGAGAAGGAAATTAGATTGGCTTAGCAAAATTTGTTCTAAACAAATCCAAATTATCTATTGCATATAATTGTATTATCCTCTTGGTGCTTACAAATTGATTGTTGAACAATTTGTTCCACTATCTTTCCAGACTGACTGGTCTATAATTCCCTGGGTCTTCTTTATCTTCCCTTTTAAAAATAGGTAAACTGTTTGCCATTGTTCAGTCTGCTGGGAGCATGCCTACATTTCAGGAGTTATCAAAAATAATTGCCAATGGTTCCAAGCTTGGTAACTGTTTATGGAAATCCAATATTAACAGGCCAAATTCTGTCCTCATTTATTTCCATATAACACATATATGAAGTCAGTGGTGGTGTGATATTTATGTGTGTGAGATCAAATGTGCCATTTTTTCATGATGGGTAAGTTCCTATCAGGGCTGTTCCCCACTCTGGCACTCTGAGCGCAGAAGGTGGGGGGCCCACAAGAGACCTTAAAAATCTTTGCCTCTATAGGCGCTAATTAAAAAACTCCCCAAGGTCACAAATAGCTGAAAGCAGCAACCTCTGATAGCTGACCTTTCAGTCTTAGGCTTGCATACACAGACCTCTTTTAGGATTTGTCTTTCTTGGCTGTTATCCAGTCTGGATAGTAAATGGTTTGATACATGAGCTACTGTATAATTTGTAGCCATGCAAATCAGTGGAAGACACTTACACATATTGTCATTTGATATAGCTATGCTGTTTGGTAATTGTCCTAAAAAATTGGTAACAAAAGTGCACCATACAGCTACAGAGAGAAAGTGTATTGCCTGTACATGTTGGCAATTACTAGCTCAAGTAATAGAATCTTGAACATTAAAACTGTGACTGAAAATTGTTTGTACTACAGTATTGGCCCAAGTGAGCTGTGTACTGTACAGGTATGAAGGAGAACATAGTTCTGATTCTTTAAAACCAGATAAACTAGCCAAACATATATCACCTATTAATATATATTTTAACTTATATTTTTCTATAGACAGACAAGAACAAAGCAGGAAAGAACACAGGAAGGAAAGAACACAGGATAATGGCTACAATTGTGAGAGCAAACAACAGAGGCTAAAGAGGAGAGGAGGGAAATTATTAGCAAATAGCTACTCATTATGTTAAAACCTATACACAAACATACCAAGGACACTTGTTTGTGAGAAGCATGAAAAACCACAGCTGAGAAGAGGGAAATCTGAAATAAAATTTGTCATAGTCACCTTCTGGAAATCCCAGAAGGTGCACATTTTTTAAAAGATGATTCCAGGAGTAAGTAGTGACTCATGATCAATGATATCCAAAACAGCTGATAGCTATCTAAACAAACTGTTGATTGCCCTGAACGGATTATATATCTCCAAAACGAATGTTATTTCAATGTTAAACTCAGCTTTGAAAACTGGCTTGTTCAGATGCAAACCTATTGAATTACTGCAGGGGTAATTATAGTTTTTGAATCTCTATCTCCATTACCTGTCCTACGCTGGAAAGATTAGCAACAGTGTGACAACTGGGAAGAATGTTAACATCAGAGAGACTTTCTTGAAGTTTGTAGTGTGTGCAGTTTGAGGGGTGCCAATACCTGGCCACTAATAAGGCTACTTTTCATCAGCTTTCATCTGCTCACAAGGGATTGACTTGGTTTCTCTCAGGGCATATAGGAAATATTTAATTGAGAAGGTGAATTAAACAATCAGGGAAGGTGGCATACTTGCTTTTTCTTTTTTATCCATCAGCTAGTACCCCAGACTGACTGGCCTGAAACACATTCACCTTATCTATAAAAAAAAATGAAGTACAAAATTCCTTGTAGCAACAGTCAACCAGAAACATACTGCAGACTCTATGGGTGCATCTAGACTGGCAAGATTTTGCACAAAAGCGGCCACTTTTGCGCAAAAACTTGCCAGCTGTCTACACCGGCAGCTTTAATTTGCGCAAGAGCACTGACTTTGTAATGCACAAAATCAGTGCCTCTTGCGCAAATACTTTCACGCTCCCGCTCGGGGAAAAAGGCCTCTTGCGCAAGTATTCTTGCGCAAGAGGGCCAGTGTAGACAGGGAAGAACTGTTTTGCGCAAAAAAGCCCTGATGGCTAAAATGGCGATCAGGGCTTTCTTGCACAAAATAGCATCTAGACTGGCCATGGATGCTTTTGCGCAAAAGCACTTTTTGTGCAAAAGCATCCGTGACAATCTAGAGGCGCTTTTGTGGAAATACTTTAAACGGAAAAACGTTTCCATTAAAAGTATTTCCGCAAAATCATGCCAGACTAGACGCAGCCCACGGGTTTATCAGATAGTTCAACATCCCAAAGATACACTAACTATACTTATTGCTAAGCCTCATTCCGTTCCAATAAGTAATAAAATAAGAGTATTTTTAAAGATATCCCTTCTATTTATTTCATGTTCATATCCAATATAATGAAAAAAAATATAGCAAACAACTGATGGCTATTGAATATTTTTACTTCATAGTCTTTAGTGAAGGTTCTTTCTATATTTCCTGCTTTGATGCACTTGCAGAGTCAGAAAAGTACAGAGTCAAATGGTAAATGAAGGCTTCAATTCAATGAGTAGTACAGAAAACACAAAATAAATAAATTACAACATAGAGACCACAGACAAAAGAGATACATAAATTACAGGCCAGATTTACCCATATTGACTTTTGTGTGTGTGTGTGTGTGTGTGTTAAGCATTGGCTTGGCTCCTGTAACTTGTATTTCCAAACAATTGCTGTTGTGATGTGATTGAAGTTTAGATTAGTGTTTGTTCAGGAAAAAGTTAACACATTGTGATGGCTGAGGCATAGGTAGCCGCTACAGTAATAGCTGGAGGAACAGGGTCTAAAACAGGGATCAATACTTAATACCAGCTTGAGTCAGGAAGAGCACCAAGCTGAGCTGGGATCAAAGGCAGAAGTCAGAAACAAGGCGGGGCAGAAGGCAAAGTATCAGCCAACTCCCCTGGGACAATGTTTTGGTTTAAATCATTTTGTCTAGACCAATCAGCCAACTTTGCTGTTCTGTAACTATGGCCCCTTTGGAATGTACATCCAACAGTGCCCAGCTTAACAGCAATTGTTAGATAGCACTCCATCTGGCTCCCCAGCATCATCATGTGAGCACTGGTTCCAAGACCTCACAAGCTTTGGCTCTAGACACATGGATTACTCAATGTGAATATTCTAATATTTTTGAAAACCCTTTGGGTATTCCCCAACCTGGCAGAAGATGAGATAAATGTAGATAAGCAACTATTTTTGTTGTTGTTTTTCAAAGACAATAATTGTGAAGGACAGGACATCTTTATATTGTGAATATGAATGTCAAGAAGAGTTTTCCAGTAATGATACATCTGCTCTATTATTCCAATGCCACATTTGGAAGGAGTGTATGACTGCTGCTGAACTTTCTATATGGAAAAAAAGGTCCCTGAATGTACGAAATACATCAAGAAAGGATCAAAGAGAAATAAGAATAAGAAAGTCAGATTTAGTATTCCATTTCAGTGAGGACTTGGGAATTGAGACTGGCCCTATAGTGGGAGCATATACAGTATCAAGATCAAAGAGTGGCTGAGGAATGAAAAGAAAATAAGTTTTTGTAGTTATTGGAAAAAGAATAATGCACTGATATTTTTAACCTAATGGATTGTTTGCTCTTAGGAAGAGGTAGCTGTATACATATTGTAAGGGTAAAATCCAGTGTGGGATATTTTTGTACCGTGAACACGTCCAATTTTGTCATCCATTTTCATGTTACAAAAGCACTTATCTCATTCTTTAAAAATGTGGGATGGTAATTTTTAGTGTAGCTAAGTTTAGTAAAGACTCGTTCACTCAGCAAACATTACTGTACTAAGGGTTTCAATCAGTCTATGAGAAAATTATCATGTGTAAAGTCTTCTAAAACTTTTACAAAGGTACAGCAGTAGATTTTCTAACACCCCTCATTTTCTAAGTGATGCCTATATTTATGACAGTAAATGAAAGTATTTATCAAATTTTCAGGCACTGAGAGTACTTTAAAAGAATGCACTCTCATACTTTAAGAAAGCTTCAAAGTGATCTGTAATAGCTGGATGTGCAGTTAGTCAAATGAACAATAATAGATGTGGTGCTGTAGTGCATCAAAAAACAAGCAGCAGTGACTATGAATATGTTAATCACTATGTGGTGTTGAAACATTGAATTTTATATTTTGAAAGTGGATAATAAAAGAAGATAGAGAAAAGGTGCTGCTGATAATTTCTGCTCTTTCCATCCAAGGAAGTAAAAAAGATATACAATCTGGCTGTGTCTACATTGGCATCCCTTTCCGGAAAAGGGATGCTAATGAGACACATCGCAATTGCAAATCCGTGGGGGATTTAAATATCCCCCGCGGATTTGCAATTGTGATGTGTCTCATTAGCATCCCTTTTCCAGAAAGGGATGCCAATGTAGACACAGACTATGTGTAGTGATATTAATATTGACCCTATACTTTTCAGACTACAAGAAGATCTTACTTAAGAGGTTGTTTCTATACTTCTCACATTCTTGTGGAAGAATTAGTAGAACAGACCATGATTGTAGTCTTCAATTTTTCTCTTAACTAATGTCATTTGTAATAATGTTTTTAAATAGTTCATTAAACCCTAATTGTGTGGAGGAGCTTTAAAAACAAAAGAACCCCTCCAATCTTCCTATTTCTAATGGAAAATGGAAATAAATGCAATGTATTTTACACTTTAGAACTACAATGTAGTGGGGGGCTTGCATATTTACAGAATGATAAGCATTTTTTTTACATGCACACAAATAGTTAATAATTATCTGTGTTCAATTTCTGCTTTGGGGCCATCTGCCCCCACTTTCATTACATGAATACTTTTTAGTTAGTTCTCAGTATTTTTCATCTTTCTTGGTATAATAGAGGACTAGAAGAGAAGTGTGTTATAGGAAGAATTTTAATAAAGAGATAGCTGCAGAAAGGAAGGAGAGAGCAGAGTAAACAAATATAAGGAAATGGAAACAGAGTACACAAAATACAGCATTATTTTTTCTCAGCTGCAGGGATTTCAGCAAGCTTTTGATAGCAGGAACCAAGCATATATTAGGCAGGCGGTAGATTGAAAGAGAAAAGCTGACAATGTCCTAAAAGTTTTAGAACCTTTTAAACTGGAGCTTAGCATAGAAGGTGCCATTGCATGAAAGCGAGGGAATTTGGTCACCAACACCATGGTGAGCTCAAGTCACTGTTTTTATAATAATATAATTAGATAGATATTTATGCTTTTATGTCATTCCTGGAAGTATCACCAAATAAGTTATCTTATGTGTAACATCCCAGCATGAGCCAATTCCAGAGGAGCTCCAAAAGCTTAGAAGAAGTCTATGGGGTCCAATACAAACCTACCAGAAGTTGGTTCATCTCCAGTGACTTGAGCAGAGTTCTACAAAATTGCACCAAATCTAAAATGGAAGCATGGACTGTTGTTGCTTATCGAAACATTATGGTTTTAACTTAGCCTATCAAATAAATAATTTAAAAAAATGCCATATTACAAGGTTGCTC
This sequence comes from Pelodiscus sinensis, assembly GCF_052426305.1. Lineage (NCBI taxonomy): Eukaryota > Metazoa > Chordata > Testudines > Trionychidae > Pelodiscus > Pelodiscus sinensis. The sequence goes on from NC_143053.1 coordinate 156,841,551, forward strand.
ATTAATTTTGAAAGCTAAATCAAATAAATATACAGTGTAAAGAAGCCTTATTGAAGGCACAGGAACAAGCCATCCCAATGTGCAGTAAGAGAATCCCATGTTAGCAATAAAAAGGTGGCATGGGAAGGTGTGAGACTCTTAGGGTACGTCTACACTTGCAGCCTACTTGCAAGTAGGAATAAGAGATCCTCCGGAATAGGGCTTTATTCCGGAGGATCGCGCCAGTCTGGACGCTCTTTTCCGGCTTTTCCCCAAGCTGGAAAAAAGTGGCGGCCATGTTTATTTAAATCCCGCGGGGGATATTTAAATCCCCCGCGCATTTCCCTATTCTGACTTCTCTCATTTCCGTAGCTATTACGGGTAATGTGGCCAGTGTAGACACAGCCAATGAGTCTTGGTAATTTTTCAAGAGTTCCTAGGTGATTTAGGACATTACAATCTATTTACTACAATTGCTGGCAAATATGAGCCTAAATTCCATTGGCCTTCGGCCTTTTAACCCAACTGTATCCTCTTAACTTGCCTTTAAATATATGCATTTGCCAATGTACCACAAAAGTGCCTTTCAGTTGAACATACACATCAGTTTTAATATTTACTGCTGGAATAAGAGGGGCAAATGTCTAGAACTATGGAATTATAGTTGCTAGTATTAGTGGTAAATTTGGTGGTAAAATGAAAATGCATATGCTTCATGATAGGATTTCAAATATAATTAAATGCTAAAAGTTTAACAAAGCACATACACTGTTCTCCACTGAGAACTATGAATATGGTAGTCTTACATTTACATATTGTGTTAGTTAAACGCTCATATTTTAATGTAGGGAAACAGAGTAAAATGTACTTTTGTTTCCCCCTTAAGCCCTATATCATTCAAATGTCAGAATGGATTTTCCTCACTTTTACATTCTCATGGATATTTATTATGAAACTTTTCAGCTCGAATTGAGATTTTTTTCCCAAAAAACATTAGGAGTGCAGACAGGATGACAATGATTTTGCTTCCTCAGCTATAGTGTTTCAAACTGCATATGCTATATAGTCATTATTAACTAGCCAGGAGTTGAATAAATTGTTTAGCTTAAATGGCTAATACAGATTTTTTTTTAGATGATAGAGATTCATCAAGGTAAGTAAAAAGTGTGCTGAGAAAAAGAGCAAAGGAAACTTTAAAAACTCAGAGGGAAAGCTTGATTTATTTGCTAATCAGAAACATGTTTCTACTGTCAAACACGCATACTTTGGGAGTGCAGGTAACAGGCCCTGGATACATAACAGAATTTTTAGAAAAACAAGTCAGATGAGACATCTGTATTATTTTCTTTCACCTCTGCTTCCTTTAATGGTTTGTGTTCTAGACTAAATAAGTCTAGGGAACAAAGCAGAATTATTTTTGATCACTGGAAAACATAACTCATGCACACCATTAGATATAAGCATTCAGCAAAGTAACGTACGCTACTAAAGAAAACACTTTCATTAAAAGACAAAGCACCTTGTGGATCCAATCCCAAGAAACTTCAAACAAATACCTTTCTTTTTTCTAAGTAACTATAGGTAGGTTTGAGAGAACTGAATCAAAGAAACCCCAAAAGGTTCAAAGGAACTTTGTTTATACATTTTAGTTTGACTGGGTTGAACGGCTACCATCCATTGATCACAGATGCAGCAACAGAGAGAAAGCAATAATGTTTTAATCTTTCTTTCAGTTATAGAAAATGAGAAGGTAGGCTTAATTCAGTTCATGTTTGACGGTGGCTTTCAAAAGTCTTTCTGACACAGATATGTAAAAAGAAAAGTCTGGGCCACAGGCACTACTGAAGTTTAGATTAACTTTTTTGCTTACAATAATGAAACCAAGGAGACGTCCTGTGGCATTTTAGCCCTGGTCTACACTAGGGAGTTATTTCGAAACAACTACCCTTATTTTGAAATAACAAGCGGAGCATCCGTACTATTAAGCCCATTATTTTGAAATAACAGGCTTGTTATTACAAAATAATAACTCCTACTTCCCACGAGGAATAATGATTATTTCAAAATAGTTATTTTGAGAGTTATTTTGAAATAAGTTATTTCAAGATAATTTCCTATTGTTGACATGCCCTTAGAGACCGATAGATTTATTAGGGATAAGCTTTAACTTTTAAAAGGACATTCAAGCAGCAGACTTGCAAAAATTGAGGCTTCTTAAAAGAAAAGATTTTAAAGTAAATGGGAATACTTCTTTTCTTAATGAAAATGTAAATGCAAATCATTTTGCCCCCATCTATTAACATTTCTTGGCAGTGTTGTAATTCCAAACACTCATCAGGTAGAAGAAATGGAGGAGCACAGACACCTGGGTCATGGTTGATCACAGAATGACTGACTGTGAGACACCATTTGGCAGTGAACTTCAGGTGTTTACACCTTCTTCTGCAGCATGTGGGTGCAGGTCATTTGCCAGGATACCTCACTTAATCATGTTCCTGACATTGTATGGGTCTCAGACATTAGTGCCTCTATCCTTTGCCAAAGGCACCTAATAATCTGGTCTACTGTAGGTTGTAAAACTACAATTTAATTTTGGTTGTTGGGTTTTGTATTGGTGACCTGTGATATACACAAAATCATTACATAATGTAATGACCTAAACTCTATAACTCTGGAACTGCATTGCATTGCATGTGTTATCAGAAAGTGACAATTTCCATGTAGACAAAAAAAGTAAGTGATCAGTTCAGTTTCGCTGTCCAAACTGAGTGAAATATAACAAGTTTAGAAAGAGTACAAACACTGAAATAAATTGGATTTTAAAAGTGCCCTTTGTAATAATAATCTAGAACATATCTCAGATTTAGTGACAAAAGGAAGACCTAGTTCTAAGTATAGGATGCATGATTCACTCTGACCTGATTCTAGTGTTACATGGACCTCCATGGACTTTCACTTGTGTTTAACTGATGTAATGCAGCAACGAATCCCAGCCATATATTTTATTTTGGCTGAGCTTGTCTAGTACTTAAAAAACCATTGTGGAAGCTATTTTTGTAACTGTAAAAACAATTTAAGCAACCACAGTCTAAGTAATATAGCACAAGGATATAGACCGATCATTCATTCAGTCATACTTTCATTCAGTGACTCCTAGTTCTTATGTTATGGGAACAAGTAAATAAATTGTCCTTCTTCACTTTTTCCACACCATTCATGATTTTATAGACCTCTGTCATATCCCCCTTTAGTCTCTTATTTTCTAAGATGAAAAGTCCCAGTATTTTTAATTTCTCTTTATGTGAGACCTATTCCAAACCCCTGGTCATTTTTGTTGCCCTTCTTTGAACCTTTTCCAATGCCAATATATCTTTTTTAGATGAAGCGACCACATTTGTATGCAGTATTCAAGAAGTGGGCATACCATGATTTTATATAGAGGCAATAAGATTCCCTGTCTTATTCTCTATCCCTTTTTTAATGATTCCTAACATTCTGTTTGCTGTTTTGACTGCCACTGCACAGTGAGTGGATGTTTTCAGAGAACTATCCACAATGACTCCAAGATCTCTCTCTTGATGAGATTTAGCTAAATTAGTCCCCATCATATTGTATGTATATTTGAGATTATTTTTTCCAGTGTGCATTACTTAACATTTACCAACATTTAATTTCATTTGCCATTTTGCTGCCCAATCACTTAGTTTTGTGAGACCTTTTGGAAGCTACGTCTGCTTTGGTCTTAGCTGTCCTGAGCAGTTTAGTGTCATCTACAAATTTGGCACCTCATTGTTTGCCCTTGAAACAAACAATGGCAAATTCTATTCAACTGAATAGAATTGATCCCAGTACAGACAGAACCTCCCTGGTCTGGTACCCTAAGGATCTGACTGGTCCTGTATAAAGGATTTCGCTGGACCAAGAGAGGTAATTTCTGGACTCCCTGCTGTTGACCCCCCACACCTTGCCGCTGGCCTCTCATCCGGCACCTCACTCCTGTTGCCTTGCCAACTCACTGGGAAGCCATTGCTACCATGGCTCCAGGTCCCTCCAGGGAGCCGCATACACCACACTGGGGCTTTGGGTCCCGCAGGCAATTTTGTGTACCATTTTGGGGCTCTGGGACCACAGGACAACCATGTGTGGCAGATCCCTATCCCACTGATGTACCATGGCTCTCAGGCCTGCTGGGCAGCCATGCATGTTTCTCAAACCTCCTGAGCAGGCCTTTTTGCCACATGATGGGCAGCCCACTTCCCTGTAGCCCTACCAGGATCCTTGCTCCTGGTCCTCCCCTGGGACTCTCTGGTTCTGCAACATCTGTGCTGGACCATGGATGTTGCCAGACCAGAGAATCCCAAGTAAGAGTTTCAACCTGTACTGACCCTTGGGGAACACTTCTCTCCATTCTGAAAACTTACCATTTATTCCTACCCTGTGTTTCCTGTATTTTAACAGTTCACTTTTCTGAAATGCCACAGTGTTGGGCTGCTGAGGTGTTTTTCCCACTATAGGGAGGTTAAATTTTATTGTATTATGGTCACTATTTCCAAGCAGTCCAATTGTATTTACCTCTTGGACCAGAGTCTGCACTCCACTTAGGATGAAATAAAGAATTACCTCTCCTTTTGTGGATTCCAGAATCAGCTGCTCCAAAAAATAGTCATTTAAGGTCTCAAGAAATGTTATCTCTGCATCCCATCCTGAGGTGACGTGTACCTAGTCAATACGGGGATAGTTGAAATCACCCACTATTACGGAGGGTTTTTTTTTTTTTAACTTTTATAGCCTCTCTAATCTCCCTTAGCATTTCATAGTCACTATCACTGTTCTGGTCAGGTTATAAATAATATATCCCTACTGCTTTATTCTTATTATTAGGGCATGGAATAACAACCAATGGAAATTCTATGGAACAGGTTAGTTCATTTAAAATTTTTGCTACATTTGATTCTACATTTTCTTTCATGTACAGTTCCACCCCCCCCCCCCCCCCCACATGCATGACCTGTTTTGTCCTTCCGTTATATTTTGTACCCTGGTATGAGTGTGTCCCATTAATTGTCCAAGTTTCTGTGGTGCCTATTCTATCAATATCCTCCTTTAATAAAAGGCACATTAGTTCACACATCATATTATTTAGACCTCTAGGCTATGCCTAGATTGCATCCCTGTTTCGTGAATTAAATCTCCCCCGCTTCATTAGCATAAAAATGGCTGCTGCTTTTTATCCCATAAGGGATAAGGGATCTTTCAAAAAAGGCTTTATGTTCCGAAAGATCAGCGTCTAGACTGGGGCTTTTTTCCGGCAAAGCTCCGTGCCGAAAAAAAGCGGCAGCCATTTTTATGCTAATGAAGCGGGGGAGATTTAAATCCCCGCTTCATTAGCAATTGCGATACGTCTAATTCGCATCCCTTTTACAAAAAAGGGATGCAATCTAGACGTAGCCCTAGTGTTTGTGTATAAGCACTTTAAAAAATCTCACTATTTATCTGTCTGCCATTTCCTAATGCGTTAGACTCTTTCATTTTGTTATTTCTCATCTGATCTTACCCGTATTTTATCGTCTTCCAACCTTTCCTCTTTACTAGAACATAGAGAAGTTCTGTTAACAGACTCTCCCTTAAGAGATGTCTCTATCTGATCCATGTGCTTCTCTGCACCTGTCGGCTTTCCCCCACCCTTAATTTAAAAACGGCTTGATATTCTTTTAATGTTAAGTGCCAGCAAACTGGTTCCATTTTGGTTTAGGTGGAGCCCATCCTTCCTGTATAGCCGTCCCCTTTCCCAGAAGTGTTTCCATTTCCTAATAAATCTAACCCCTTCCTCCCAAAATGATCATCATCTCCTCCATGCAGTGATACTTTGAAGTTTTGTCCCTGTGCGTGGAACTGGAAGCTTTTCAGAGAATGCTACCATAGAGGTCCTATATTTCCATTTTTTTTCTAGCAGCCTAAATTTGGCCTTCAGAAACTCTCTCCTATCCTTCCCATATGTCATTGGTACCTACATGTACCATGACCACCAGCTTCTCCCCAATACTTCACATAAGTCTATCTAGATATCTGAAGAGATCTGCAACCTTTGCACTTTGCAGGCAAGTCACCATACGGTTCCCCTGGTCATCACAAACCCAGCTATTTATGTTTCTAATGATGAAATCCCACATTGCTAAAACCTGCCTTTTTCTAATTACTGGAGTTCCCTCCCCCGGAGAGATATCCTCAGTGCAAGAGGATATCACCACATCATCTGGAATTAGGGTCCCAATTATGGGATGGTTTCCCTCTGCTCTAGTTGACTATTCTCCTTCCCGGAGCTTTTCTCCATCCTTAACAGCACAGGGACTGTCTGACTGGAGGAGAGACAGCTCTACAGTGTCTCAGAAATACTCATCTACATACTTCTCTGGCTTCCTATGTTCTTCCAGTTCAGCCAACTTGAACTTCATAGCCCTTATGTGGTTCCTGAGGGCCAGGAGCTCCTTGCACTAAATGCACACACATGCCACCTGTCTATAGGGCAGGTAGTCATACATGCTAAATGGAGTGCAATTAATAGGCTAACCCCCACTCTGCTGCCAGGCTTCTGCCTGCATTCTCTTCTACAGATAATTAGATTATTGATAGGGTTTTTCCTATGGGGAAAAAAAACACACCAAGGGCTGCCAGACAGACACTCTGTTAGGGCCCTTTGGCTTCAGATTACCGTAGTCCTTTGCCTTAGATCTAAAACAACCTCAATATGATGACCTTTATGGCATATTGTAAAGTTCCTGTCTTTCTCCACACATTTAAAAGTTGCAACAATTTTAAAGGCAGTGAATATTGGAGGCAGGTAGGGTTTATAATGTGCCCTGGCTTGCTGTTGGTAGGTTATCTCAAACTGTGCTGCTACTCTTAGGTTATTTTTGTGATATATTTTAATGTCATTATCAAGGGAGCCTAATGCACACATATAAATAAATTAATTATGGGCAACTTCTTAATGTCATCTTTACTGTATTCTCTTGCTGATATACTATACATACTAGTACCACAATTACACAAGTTATATTATTTATTTCTGGGAGGTAACCATGATGGAAAACATTGTAACTTGCAATAAGGGGCAATTAGGGTAATCTGAAGTCACTTTATTCTACTTACTTTATGCAAGAAAATGTCCATATTTTCCCTGAGTAGATCATTATCCCAATATAGTTAATATCCCACGGTACAGTAAGAGTGTGGCTAAAATCTGCTGTTGACCATCCTTTTCAGGCAGTGTTAGAGTCTTACAAGAAAATGCAGTGATTCCTGCTCACTCATTATGGCAGATGTTTCATTAACTCTAACTCTGATATATAGGTGGGAGGAGTAGGGTGGACAGAGGAAGCCCTGGGGACACTCGAGCTCACAGAGGAAGCAAGAGTTAGGCTTTGTTTAGGTTATAAAATCTAAAACCCTGCAAACTGGGTCAGTGTGAAACTGGATTTAGATTTTGAAGACAGGGGAAAGACTCAGCTTGTCTAAGATAATTTATTTTCTCCTGGGAAATCTGCATATTGCAGATGGGTCATATTGATCATCAGGTAATATTAAAAAATTAAGTAGTGTAATATTAGTACAGATTTAACCTCTCTAGTCTGGCAGCTTTGAGACATTACGGGTGCCAAACCAGAGAATTTGCCAAACCATGGGAGGTCAATATTGTCTAGAAGCATTGCCAATCTTTCCACTGCTTACTGGGCTCCTAGAAATCATTTAGAGGTAAATTAGAGCTAAATAACAGCACAGAACACTAAGAGCCAGGACTGGTGGCTCTAAACAAGATTAATGGGACCATATGAAGTGAAGCCATACCCATGATAAGTGGAAGTCCAGATAACTAAAATCATGCCAAACCATGGATGTTGCAGAACCAATGAGTGCCAGACTCGAGAATGTCAACCGTTTTAGGAAAAGAATACCCAGTTTAAAATATACACAGCTATTTCACAGGCACTAATGTGTACTTGTGGTTGATATAATCCACCAAGCAGATTAACATAGTTTACTGTACATTAAAATCATAAGCAGTGTTAACAAAAATTGGATAATCGTCATATTTTTGGATAACATCAATAATTGAGGAGAAATAGTCCTTTGGTGATCATAGTCCACTCTGATAAAGATAGTCTTACTAAGTAATGTCACATTTAAATATCTGCACTTTCAGAAAGTAAACAAGTATATTTTAGGCACTGTGATAGAGAAAGACACTTGGGGTATGTCTACACTAGCTTGGTAGTTCGAGCTAGGTAGGCAAATGAGGGCAACCGGAGTTGCAAATGAAGCCCGGGATTTAAATATCCCGGGCTTCATTTGCATCTTCCTGGGCGCCGTCATTTTTAAATCCCCCTTAGTCCGAACTCCGTGCATGCGGCTACACTGAGTAGGTAGTTCGAATTAGGATCTACTCCTCGTGGAACGGAGTTCAGACTAAGGGGGACTTGACCATCTGCACATTTCAATAAAGCTCTTTTGGATCTGGGTTGCTCTTCAATTTACACAGTTTTATCTGTGTAGCTTTTCTTAATGAAAAGGGATAATTAGAGTGAGTTCTGTGGTGGGAAAGTGTTAGTAATGAGATTGAGCATAGATAAGAGAGAATGGGATAAAATTCAGATAGAACTGAAGTGATGCTGACAGACTAGGAGAAGCAATATGGTGATACTGATTTACCCCCACTTGCTGTTATATGGCCATATCGAAGCAATGGGTACAATAATTTTCCTGTGGTCTTTGTCTAGCTGGAGAAAAATACAGTAAAATGAATTGCACTGTGATGCAGTGTGTTTTAGATGATTGTGCTGCTGCATAGGTAGGGGCTATAGTGCGTATCAATCCAGCTTCCAGAAGTCGGGGATTGTAAAGACATATGAGCACTAGGAAAAAAGAGTAGAATTTAGGGGCTGGTGTTTGGTTGTGGTAAGGCTTCTTTGTGCAGCAGAAATGGGCTTTAAAAGGAACAGCTGTCAGAGAATATATTTTGGCTGTGTCTAGACTGGCCAGTTTTTCCAGAAAATCAGCCGCTTTTCTGGAAAAACTTGCCAGCTGTCTACACTGGCCGCTTGAATTTCCGGAAAAGCACTAACTTCCTACTGTAAGAAATCAGGGCTTTTTGCGGAAATACTATGCTGCTCCCATTCGGACAAAAGTCCCTTTTTCGCAAAAGGGCCAGTGTAGACAGCTGAGATTTGTTTTCCGCAAAAAAGCCCCGATCGCGAAAATGGCGATCAGGGCTTTTTTGCAGAAAAGCGCATCTAGATTGACCACGGACGCTTTTCCGCAAAAAGTGCTTTTGCGGTAAAGCATCCATGCCAATCTAGATGCTCTTTTCCGAAAATGCTTTTAACAGAAAATCATGCCAGTCTAGACGTAGCCTTTGTGTACTGGGCCTCTCTAGATCTGTTTTAAGATTTCTACATCCGCCCTACTTCATGGTGCCAAGTTAGGGAGAAAACTGAGGCTATGTTTCCATGATAGCCTTCATCAGCAAAACTTCTGTCACACAGGGGTATGAAAAAAGCCCCTGACTGAAATGTTACACCAGGTAAGTGTTCCTATGCACAGTTGAATGTCAGTGGGACAGTGTCTGTTATTGCTCCTGCTGCTTGTGCAGATGTTTCTATCCTGTCAGCAGGAGATCTCTTTCCCACTGGTGTAGAGCATCTTCACCAGATGTGCTGCAGCAGCACAGCTGTATCAGTACAGCCACAACACTGTATATATAGACATGGCCTGAGCGTATGTCTGTGTTGTGGCTAAAGTGCACTGTGCTTCAGCTGATCTTTGCTTTCTAGTGGCCGTAGAACTAGCATAAAGTAAAGCAGCCCTGAGGCTGCTCCAGGAGGAATGGCATCACTCCCCACCTCCAACTCCAAAAGAACACTGTCCTGGCTCCTTCCCCACTCTGGCATGATCAATGCAGAAGTGGGGGCCAGCAAGTGTACCCCAAAGCCTTATCTACCAAGCTTTGGTATAAAACTTCCCCCAAAATCTTAAAAACCTAGATTTTGGGAATAAAACTTCCGCTGCCACCACCCAAATATTAAGAACGAGATTAGGGGAAAGATCATTTGGGAAATCTCACCCCTATTATAAATATCAGGATACACAAGTAACCAATGCCAGATTAATAAAAAGAAAGGAGAAAACTTTTATTATTACAACAAGATTCCTATTGCAAGCTTAATGATTAGATAGGAAGGTAAGAAAATAAACTCATGAAGGAATTCCACCAGGGGCAAGAACTTAGTTAAAAAGAAAAGCCAAACATCTCTTAAGCAGTGCCAGATATCAGATCCCATACTCAAGCCTTAAAACAATAAAGCCTAACGAAACTACCTAAACCCTACTTACAGAAAGTGAAGAATTGTTTCTTGGGCTGTGTCCAGACTCTGGGGGTTTTTCGAAAAAAGTAGCCTTTTTTCGAAAAAACTTCACCTGCGTCTAGACTGCAGCTGCGTTCTTTCGATATTAAATCGAAAGAACGCAGCTTTTCTTTCTAAGTTAAATCGAAAGAACGCAGCTTTTCTTTTGACGGCGGTAAACCTCATTTCACGAGGAAGAACGCCTTTTTTCGAAAGTGCTCTTTCGAAAAAAGGCGTTCTTGAATGCCAACAGGGCTTTTTAGAAAGAGAGTATCCAGACTCACTCACTACTTTCTTTGGAAAAAGCGGCTTGCTTTTTCGAAAATACTGCTTACAGTCTAGACGCTCTTTTTCGAAAGAGGCTTTTTCGAAAGATACTTTTGAAAAAGCCTCTTTCGAAAGAGGCTTGCAGTCTAGACATAGCCTTGGAGAGAGAGAGAAATGCTTGTCCGTCTCTGTAGCTGCAGAGGACTCACCTCAAGAGAGAAAAGGAGAAAGGAAAAACCCCCAAATCCTTTGTCCCAGTTTGAAAGTCCCACCTACATTCCTACTGGTCACTCCACCTGGCTAGGTGTAGTTAACTCCTTAATCCCTAGGCTGCTGGCTAACCCTCATAATCATGACAAACACTTTAGAGATAAAAAAAAAAGGCAAAAGAATTTTTGGGCTTGTGAAATCTATTTCCAGCTATCATTGACTCTTGCACTATGGATAAGTCACTTAGTCTTGGATGCAGTTTCTTTGTGTATGTCTCTGGGTAAATACTATGTTTATACTGCCAGGACTACAACGGATCTTAAATAATGTTCATGGGACATGCCATCTGTGGATGAAAACCTTCTTTTGGTGTTTAAGAGTAACCCCACTTCTTAAAACAGGGGAAACAGCAAAGAAAATTCTGAGGATGTTCTCTGTAAGAAGATGTTGGCTGAAAGGTATTCTATAAAACAGGGTGCTACCATGGAATAAACAGGCTGAAATCTGTAAAACATAGTGTAAGATAGAACTCCTTTTTGTTGTACACATAAAATATTCCCTCTCAACTGATTAGAAATGTCCTTCTTTCCTTCTCTGTTTAGTTATATGGTATTTTAAAATGAGAGTAAGGATGGAACTGAACCATACCCTGCTGAGCTGATTTCTTCTATGGCTGTGTTCAAAGCCTCCAGCTACTTATTCAACACCATCAAATTAACCTCTGGGAACACCAAGATTACTTAGATTAAGAATGACTGGTCTGATAAAAATCCTCTTCAACTGTGCACTGCTAAGGGCCCTGTTCGTAGCTAATTAATCACCAGTGAGGCACATTTGCTAAAGCTTTTTCTCTTAAATGAAAAACAGCATGGATTTTTTTTCAGTTCATTGCCATCATTTATTTAAATTTTAGCGCATGTAGCAACTCCCTCAGCCTTGACTCTTAGAAGTACTAAGAGGACATAATTAAACTATGTCTCTGTGGATGAGGATTGGAAACACACTGGTGGTTAAAATGTGGTTTAATCCAGTCTAGATAACAAGATTTCACCAATGATTGTATATACACTAGTCTGAATTAGATTTTATGAGACACATTATGTGCTGAGGTATATATGTTTTATATTGTAATGAGCTCAGACTCCACCCTCACTAGCATGCATGGTCCAGGACACAATCCAGACTGCAATGTAATTGATTAAAGTAAAGTAGAAAGTATTGATTACTACATGTGATATTCCAGTTACAGTTAATATCTACTAGAAGCAAAAGTTATTATTTTCCTAAGAGCTAGACACTATACACGTAGAATGAAAGTTACAAAGAAATCTGGGTGTTGTGATGCCGAGAGTCATAGCATCTAGGTTTTCAGTGCCTAAAAATATCACCAGACAGTCCATAAAGCTAAGTTAGGCATGTAGGCTCACTGTACAATGAACATTAAAAGAAAGTGCCAAAGAATGTGAACCAAAACAGCAAGAACACCTGGTGGAGGAAATATCTAAGGGTATGTCTACACTACCCTCCTAGTTCGAACTACGAGGATAATGTAGGCATACCGCACTTGCAAATGAAGCCCGGGATTTGAATTTCCTGAGCTTCATTTGCATAAGCGGGGAGCCGCCATTTTTAAAACCCCGCTGGTTTGAACCCCGTGCAGCGCGGCTACACGGGGCTCAAACTAGGTAGTTCGGACTAGGATTCCTATTCCGAACTACCTAGTTTGAGCCCCGTGTAGCCGCGCTGCACGGGGTTCGAACCAGCGGGGTTTTAAAAATGGCGGCTCCCCGCTTATGCAAATGAAGCCCGGGAAATTCAAATCCCGGGCTTCATTTGCAAGTGCGGTATGCCTACATTACCCCGCTAGTTCAAACTAGCGGGGTAGTGTAGACATACCCTAAATTAGCTAGATGGAGATGCCAACTAGAGGCATGTATGCTAATCCCTATTACTTTCTGAGCCAGGCACCTAACTCAAGTTTCAGGGAGGTGCCAACACTGTTCAGTGATTCATGAATGGGAGCCAGCAGCTTAGGTGCCTAAGCCATTCTTGAGTGAATGAGTTAGATACCTGCCTCGAGTCACACTAAACTGTTAAGAGTCGGAGGAGGAGTCCACCATGTAATATTTAGCCTTGCCTGGGATGTGGGAGTTCTACATTCAATTATGCCTCACCCAGAGGAGGAGAAACCATCTGAACTGGAATCTCCCACTTCTTAAGAGAATGCTCTAATCATATGAATGTGGAATATTCTGAAGTGGGGCTCTCTCAGTCTCTCCCATTAAAGCAATTCTTCTATGATAATTAATGAAACAGTGTTTATAGTAAGGAGTCTGAGCTTAGATGAGCTTAGTGGGTGCCCTAACCGCTGCACTAGCAAGTCATTCTCTTTCCCTCTCTTTTTTTTTTTTTGGTCCAGTGTCTATTTAAAGGGAACTTAGATTTCTAGAAAGCCATTGACAAGGTGCCTCACCAAAGACTCTTAAGTAAAGCAAGCTGTCATAGGATAAGAAAAAAGGTCTTCTTGTAGATTTGTAACTGGTTAAAATATAGGAAACAAAGGGTAGGAATAAATGTTCAGTTTTCAGAATGGGGAGGGGTAAAAAAAAGATTCCCCCAGTGTAATGAGACAACTCTCATTCAACATATTCATTAAAAAACTGGAAAAATAGGTAAACAGTGACGTGACAAAAACTGTAGATTATTCAAAATGATTTAAGATAGCTAAGTGCCAGACAGACTATATCTTAATGGGATACCTCCAAACTGGTGACTGGCCAACAAAATGACAGATTAAATTGATAAATGCTGATAAATGCAAGTAATGCATATTGGAAAACAACTATATATATCAAAACATGGGGGATAAATTAGCTGTAACCAGTCAAGAAACTGATTTTGGAGTCATAGTCAATAGTTTGCTATAAACATCCACTCTGTATGCAGCAACAGTCAAAAAAGAGAATAAAATGTTGGCAATCATTAAGAAAAATAATAATAAAACAGAAAATATATTGTATCTATGTAAGTTCATGGTACACCCACATCTTGAATACTGCATGTAGCTGTGGTTACCCCATCTCAAAAAAGATATGTTGAAATAGGAAAAGTGCAGCAAAATTATTTGGGGGGTATGGAATGGTTTCCATCTAAGAAGAAATCAATAAAACTGAATTTTCAGCTCGGAAAAGAGATGACTAAGGGGAATATGATACAGACCTATAAAATCATGACTGATATGAAGAAAGTGAATAAAGAAGTGTCATTTACTCTTTCTCATAACTCAAGAACTAGGGGTCACCAAATAAATTAATACATATCACATTTAAAATAAATAAAAGGAAGCACTTCTTCATAAACTCCACAGTCAATCCATGGTACTCCTTGTCGGCAGGTTTTGTGAAGGCCAAGATTATAACAGTGTTGAAAAAAGAATGAGATAAATTCATGCAGGATAGGTCCATTAATGGCTATTAGCCAGGATGGGCAGAGTTGGTCCCTAGCCCCAATACTTGCCCTTTAGTAGTGGAGGCCATTAATGGCTTACATCACTGACTTTGGGGAAGTTAGATTGGTGTAAATGTGGACTCTAAGGGCATGTCTACACTAGAAAACTATTTTGAAACTAGCCAATTAGCCTGTCATAAAACGGGATTTTCAGGTCTCTCCTCCATGTCCTATTCCCTTTCTATCTCAGTCTTCTCTCCTGAGCCTCTGGTCTCTTGCTCCATCTCTCTCTCTCTCGCTCTCTCTCCCCTCCTCCTACTGTCTCCCCACCTCTCTCTCTCAGCTCTCCTCCGTCTCCTGCCTCTCTACCCATCTCTCTTTCTCTCGTCCCCCTCCTGCCTCTCATTGTCTCTTTTCCTCCTCCTCCTGCATTGGGAGCATGGAGCCCAAATGGCTGTTTGAGCCCCTTGCTCCCACGCGGCAGCCCGGCTGAGTGGCTGCCTATAAGCTCTAGCTGATACCCCTGCTCCGTTTCCCTTCACCCCAGCACTGATCCAGCAGCTTCCCAGTTGTCCTCCACCTCCTCCTCCCCTTTGTTCTCCCACCCTTCCCCCGACCAGGCTCAGTGCCCAGCCCTCACTCACAGGTGCCGACTGGAGGACTGTGCGGGAGCAGCCATGGCACAGGTGGCTAGAGAGAAGCAGCACTTTCCCCTTAAAAGTGCTGCTTCTCTCCGGCTGGCTGTGCAGCTACTTGTGCTCCCTCCTCCACGCCTCCCTTCCAGGCTCACTCCAGGTTGTGAACTCTCCTGGGCTCGTTGGACCAGATGTCAGCACAGTAAGGACATGACGGAGGCTCCAGAACCTGCCCCCGGCTGTGTACATCTGCGCTCCGCCCTCCCTTCACCTCTTGCCACGGCGCTCGGCTGACTTCTGTGACACTCAGCCGGGCCGCCACGGGGGAGAGTTACAGAGGCACAGACATTGGGCTACTATATATATGATAACTAAATTCAACTTAATAACTCCCGATTTTACAAAATTGAAATAATGTATCCCCACTATGAGGAAGCCTCAAAATTAGTCCAAGGCAGGCTCCATTAATGAGGATGTGCTACCTCCACTTAGTGCCTCAGGAAGCACTTAGGGAGTAATTAGTCAAATGAATCTGGGGAGTAGTTATTTTAAAAGAGTGGTACCGGAGCAGCCACACCAACACTATTTTGAAATAACTATTTTGAAATTAGTTTTATTCCCTGAGAAAAGTAGGAGTACAGATTTTGAAATAAGCGGCCTGTTATTTCAAAATAACAGGCTTGGTAATGTGGGTGCTCCACTTATAAATTCAACATAATGTTGTTGTTTTGAAATAAAGCTATAGTGTAGACCCAGGGCGAAGTAAGTCTGAGGAATTTAGCCAGTAGTATTTTCATTCCAGGACTGTAAAATCCTAAATTCCACGGCAATATTATTCACACTACACAAATATTTTAGAAGGGGCATATGCAAATGTGTAAAACAATGGCAGGGTGGGTCCAATATTGTTTTCATTATCACTAACAAAGGTTTTGTCAGTGTCATCAATGGGTGTAGGAGTGGGCCTGTCCAAAGGAAACTATTTTTGTGAGGGTTTTTTTTTCATCCTTAATAAACGCATACCTTAAAAGCTCTGCCATCTGATTCCTATTTGCCTTGTGGCAATTTATTCTGAAATTTTCTAATGGAGTTTGATGTTGAAATAGTAGGTCAGTCAGTCATGTTGTTCCAATAATCTTTTGGATGACAAAAGAGCTTCCATTTTATTTCCTACAGAAAATAAAATTGGATAATTATTGCCCCTACAGGGTTTTCATCACACTCTGTTAATTAATCTAAACAGAATATTCAAATGCTCGCACCTTGTAGTGGTGTTGTTAGCTTCTTTACAATGTAAACAGAAACAACCTTCTGCTTAAAAGTTAAAGCTAAAAGAAAACAGAGAAAAATAGAAGCTCTTTTTTTTCTTTTATAACAAATAATGTGACATTGGAGTCTTCTCTGACAATGTCTTAGACTTTAGAAAGCTACTTTGCTGTTCAGAACTGAATTATTCATTTTTTCCATCTACAAATAAAAAAAGGAAAGGCCATGTAATCAAAATTGTTGTTACCAGACATTTCAATACTTATATAATAAAGTTCACCATTAAAACAATATTTACCAACAGCTACCATATAATATACACCAGTTTCCCTACCCAAAGCATGAATCTAAAATACTATTGTGTCATAAGTGGTGGTAAAGGTTAACTTTAGCTATGGTAACTGTAATTGATTTCAATGCAATTAACTGATAGATGTTTTCTTGACCAAAACACTAGGGATTGAATGAAGGGTCCTCCAAAGCTAAAGGAGTTATAGCTACAGGCTTTCTGGTTGTGTTTTTATGCACTTGTATGGAACTGATGATTGAAAGAGTCAAAAGGTTTAACTTGAACTTGAAACTCTTAAACAAGAGTTGCTTGAAAGAGTTTTAAACAAGGCTAGTACATTGACAAACACACCATTAAATCATTCTTTAAACATTGTATTAAGTGTGCAGAAAAGCAGGAAAAGCATGCAGTTTTAAATCAGGCCTCCATATCAGCAACATCTCTTGTTCCTTTTCTCTTTAGCCGAAGATAATCTTGAGAAGGAAAAATACATCAGTGTTTGATGTCCTTTTTAATTGTTGGAAAAAAAGGTAATAACTGTCCTTTTGGGGGGAAATTAGTTAAGATGCATTTGAGAGGATATTATTAGAGTCCAATCCTGTTTCCTAGAAGACAAAAGAAGAAGAATTCACCCACGAGGAGAAAGAAAAAATAGCACAGATACAAAATGCAGCCCGTATGTGGTGCTGACTCATATTCACAGGCTCATTGCTGGACCACACAGCACATAGTTTTATTAGTTACTCCAAGACCTGATAGGCTTGTCTCAGCATTGGGCTGTTCTGGGCAATGCATTTTGTTGTCCCCCTGGCCACAAGTTTCCAGAAGTGTTGCAAAATATGCAACCTTGGCTAGCTAACTGACAATCTTATTAAAGAAAAGGACAAAGACTGTGGTAGGAAAGGAAAGATATAAAAAAAGGAAGGAAAAAGACACAAGGGGATAGGACTACAAGATTACACATCCTGGATGGTGTTCTGGATTTGCAGCAACCAGTGGAGGTGTTGGTGTTGGTGTTATCTAGGTAGGTCTAAACTGCAGTTGAACACCAATGGCTGAACCATGTGGGTTCACTCGGGCTGAGGCTGCACCGCTGTGTAAATGGAGTGTACATGTTTGCGTTCAAGCTGTAGTCCATGTTCCGGGACCACATCAATGGCTGGGTTCTAGAGCTGGGGTGCTAGCCCAATCCCAAATATCTACATTGCAATTCAATGACCCCATAGCTTGAGCTCTCAGAGCCCAAGTCACCTGACACAGGACAGCTATGGGTGTTTAAATGCAATTTAGACATATTCCCTCAGGATTGGGCCAAAGAAGATACAAGGATTCTATGAAAATGTGATACTATAGCTTACTGCGGCAGTTGCTGAAGGCCAACTACTACTTCTGATTATCCCCAAAAGTCATCTGTAGGATAACCCCTAAAGTGCTTTAAAGGATATTGTTGTTGGGGGTAGAATAATCCAGCCTCATTATTTTGTCCACCAATATGCTTGGTTTCCCACATATCGCTATTGGTTCATTGATTTATGATCCTCTGCTGCCCATGTTTACCAGGCATAAACTTTACACATCCCTTGAGTAGCATCAGTAAAACTCTATCTCTTTAAACAAATCTAGTCTCTCTCTATATATCCTTTTTATATTAATTTTTAAACCATTTCATACACGAGTTCATTGTAACAATTTATGAACTTTCCACTCAATTTTTACAGCTGAACTTACAATTCAGGGACATTTATAGGACCAATTGTGACAACAGGCTCTGAGAAACTCAAATCCTATGTGGATCAGGCACAGAGGAGGAAGACCTGGAATACATTCACCAGAAGCTAACATAAGCACTCCTTAGCTACTGATGAACCAGAGGTTTGAAAGATTGTCTAGGGGTGGCTTTTTGTGGCAAGGGACTGGGGCCGTGAAGGAGGAAGGCCTGAGACTTAAATGTACTTAACCAATTACAAACTTTATTGACTACAATCTGATTATATTAAATTACTGTCTTTGATTTGTTTCAGACAACATAGCATGCAAATAAAACATTCATTAAAGAATATTAGTTTGCCTATTCACTTAACAACCCCTCAATTCTACTCCTAATTCTTATTTAGATCCTAGGGCTACATTTACACTGGCCCCTTCTTCGGAAGGGGCATGCTAATTTTGAAAGTCAGAATAGGGAAATCAGCGGGGGATTTAAATATCCCCCGCGGGATTTAAATAAACATGTCCGCCGCTTTTTTTCCGGCTTGGGGAAAAGCCGGAAAAAAGCGTCTAGACTGGCCCGATCCTCCGGAATAAAGCCCTTTTCCGGAGGATCTCTTATTCCTACTTTCAGGAAGTAGGAATAAGAGATCCTCCGGAAAAGGGCTTTATTCCGGAGGATCGGGCCAGTCTAGACGCTTTTTTCCGGCTTTTCCCCAAGCCGGAAAAAAAGCGGCGGACATGTTTATTTAAATCCCGCGGGGGATATTTAAATCCCCCGCTGATTTCCCTATTCTGACTTTCAAAATTAGCATGCCCCTTCCGAAGAAGGGGCCAGTGTAGACGTAGCCTAGGTGTGGTACCATTATAAAATATGGTTAATACAATACAATTAACTATTGCTAAGCTGATAAATAATATATTAAGCAATACTTACAAACCCAGTGACAATTCGATACACAGACAAAAAAACAACGCGTAGCATGCTCCGGATTTGTACACCCTTTCGTGATTTGGTGGGTGGGAGGTGGCCTTGGGTGATCAACCCCTTAGCCAGGCTGGGCAATACGTGCCTGAGCTTAGGGCTCAGGGTACTTTATACTATAATTTTGACATCTGGTACCATATTCGGGTTATTTGATATCTGGTACCAGATTATGGTTCCTTCCTTGTGACATGATGTTTGCCTCAAAGCATTGTGGTCAGTGTCTGATGCAGACATGACTGGCACATGTGAAAGCTAGCTATGTTTTTTGTTTCCCTGCTCTAGGTGCTTGTTAACTGATATATATGACAGCTCATTTCTCTTATTCCTATCTTGTCCTGTTTTTTTGGTGCTTATTAACTTAGTGTATGGGACTCTTATCTTTTTGGCCCAGGTGCTTGCCAAGTTAAGTTCCGTTTACTGAGGACTATGCCGAGCACCCCAGGGACTTCAAGCTCTGTCTCTGGATCCGCCTCAGCGGCCTGTGTTTTAATTTTGAGAGGCTTTAGTGTGGCAGTATGGGCAATACATGCGAGGCTGTGGTCAAAAGGACCTGCTACACGACAGCTACCATATGACCATTGCCAGACATGCCACCCACCTCTAAGGGCAGTACTTCCTAAGAATATCATGGTGCCAGAGAGTAATTATTAATACTTTAGGGTCATTGGGATTTCTATGAATGCAATACAAAATTTCATGACACTTGACATAGGAACAATACAGTGGCTCCATTCAAGGTGTCTAACCTAGCAGACTCTTCCTCTATAACAAATACATTTATTTAAAGTTTTAAAAACCATAGGATGGAGTGTGGCTCCCCACAAAGTGTATATACAGCTACGATCACAGGCTAGGGGAGCCAGAGCGGTGCAAATAATGCCAGCATGTGATCAACTGTAGAGCTGGGTGAAGTTTTTCAGATGAAACATTTTTTTCACTAAACAGATTCAGGTTAACCTAAACATTTTGTAGACTTCAGCAGAAATGAAAAAATCACCACCACTACCCATCTTGGAAATATTAAAATACAATATTTTAATTCCTCATGCTGGAGCCATAAATGAATTTAAGTATCATTCTCATAATCGAGGGTAAGAAGGTGTCCTCTTTACAAATTTTAGCCAAGGAATAGATCATTCACTCGGGATGTAGGAAACCCTTATTAAAACCCCACTCCAGAGCAGGAATTAGAGCCCAAGTCTTCCACGTCACTAGAGCACCCAAATCACCAGGCTATAAAACTAGACTCACATTAGCATTCTGACCCATGAATGATTCAGTTATTTCCTATACAATACAAAGTAAAACAACTTCAACAGGGGAAGCTGAGAAATCCCTATCTAGAACATCCTACAGCCTTATAGTTAGGGCACTCACTAGAGTGGATGGAAACTTGTTCTCTAATCCCTGCACAAGAGAGAAGAATTTGAATATTTATGTCCCCCATCCCAACTGAGTGATCTAACTACTGAGAGAGGCAGCAATACCACCACTTCTTCTATGTTTGTGAATGCAGCCCTTTACTTTCTTTACTTTTGTTAAAATGTCCCACTATTTTTTATTTGCTGAAAGTTTTTTGGCAGGGAAACAGTTTTGGTTCAACCCAAACTGTACGTTTTTTATTTATTTTCCTTTCAGCAAACTGAAAACATCACATATTTGCCATTTTAGCCAATTGTGTTTGACTAAATGCTATCCTAACCCCAATCCCCTAAAATCTTATCTGCTAGTTCTAGAAACTAGCTCCCAGTTCATAGTTCCCAGGAAGAAAAATACTACCAGGAAAAAGCAGGAGAACGGAAACTTGAGGTTCTCTTCCTTGTTTCTGCCAAATAGTTGCATCAGCAGCAGAAATTGCCTCTGTACAATCACCTGACTAAATCTGATATTTAGAAAGCCTCATATGCTTTTGTAGATGCAGCATTTTGCCTATTTCTTTACTTGAAACTTGTAAATGGATTCTCTATCCACTAAGAGTAATGCCGTCTTCATAATACATAACTTGTGACAAATTTATGAGTATTTGAAAGGCTATTAATTGATACACATTTGTAGCTCAACCCCTCATGCTAAATACTTGATAAAAAGTGCACTATCCTATAGACAATCAACTCACCACACAGGAATATAATTTATCTTTTTATAGGGGTCCTCTAAACCATAACATCAATAATAATTATGAGCAAACAGTAAAGTTAAGTATGTACTTAAATATCCTGGGTAGTAAAGCACACTGACATCCTGAATCAACCTCTAAATAAATGCAAAGATAGATGCTACTAGCAGAGGCACTTTTAGCATGCAATTGCTATTAATAAAACAACTGTTCTACAGTTGTAGTTGTGGGTCTCTGTCAATTTTTAAAGGCGGGGTTCAGAAAGGCATGCTGGGAAAAAACATTCCTATAAGAGACCTTCTCTGAGGAGTATGATAGTTTGTATTGTTACTGAGATAGTACTTACATAAACATAAGTATGGACATACTGGATCAGACTAAAAGTCCATTTAGCCCAGTAGTCTCTCTTCTGATAGTAACCAGAGGAAATGAACAGAACAGGTAATCATTAATTAATTCATTCCTCAATGCTCATTCTCATCTTGTGAGAAACAGCAACTAGGGACATCTGTCCTGCCTAATAGCCATTGATGGATCTATCCTCCATGGATTTATCTAGCTCTTTTTTTTTAACCCTGTTATAGTCTTGGGCTTCACAACATTCTCTGAAAAGGAGTTGCATGTGTTATATGCGAAGAAGTACTTCCTTTTGTTTGTTTTAAACCTTCTGCCTGTTAATTTTTATTTGGTAATCCTGAGTTATTGTGTTATAGGAAGGAGTAAATAACACCTATTTATTTACTTTCTTCACACCAATCATGATTTGATAGATGCTATCATATCCCCCTTAGCTGTCTGTTTTCCAAGTTGCAAAGTCCCAATCTGATTAAGCTCACTTAAAATGCAAGCTGTTCTATTCTTAAACAAACAAACAAACAAACAAAAACAAACAAGGAGATGTTTGTTTTTCACAGACTTTAAAATGGTGAGTAAGGTATCATATATTGGTAAAGGTTGTTTTCTTGGTCTGAAATATTTCTGTTATAAAAATGATTTATTTTCATTGTGGTGTGAAACCACATGAGTTATGCAAGGGGCTATGGTTATATAGATTTGCATCTTTGTTGGGGGCTAATTCAGAATGTAGACTGAAAACCAACAAGTTAATATACTGTTGGTTTAGCTCTGGTTAGGTTAATGGATTCCCTTGGTGGGATTTGGGAAAGGAATTTGTTTCTTTATAACTGTAAATGTTTGGATATAAATCTCTGGCTCCTACTTCTGAACAAGAGCAAGACATCTGTGACTTATGTATCAATCTCTAAAAGTTATTGCAAATGAGTTCAGGATACTTGTTCCAGAGCATTCAGAACCAGGAGTTATTCCCTCAAAAACTGTTTTAAAGATTATAAAACTTCTTAAGAGTTTTCTTTATTTGACTTTGGAAAGAGCACATTTTCATAGGTTTTTTTTCCGTAAGAATGAGAACACAAAACTTAATTTTCACTTAGGCTACATCTACATTGGCAAGATTTTGCGCGAATACCCTTTAACGCAAGAGTTTTTGCATTAGAGTATTTGCGCAAAAGAGCGTCTACACTGGCATGTGCCTTTGCTCAAAAGATATACTTTTGCGCAAGCGCATCTGTGCCAGTGTAGACGCTCTCTTGCACAAGAAAGCTCCGATGGCCATTTTAAACATCGGGCTTTCTTGCGCAAGAAATTCATGTTGCCTGTCTACACTGTCCTCTTGCGCAAGAACAGTTGTGCAAGAGGGCTTATTCCTGAGTGGGAGTATCAGAGTTCTTGCGCAAGAAGCCCTGATTTCACACATTAGAACGTCAGTGTTCTTGCGTAAGAACTCCCTGCCAGTGTAGACAAGCAGCAAGTTTTTGTGCAAAAGCACCTGCTTTTGCACAAAATCATGCCAATGTAGACACAGTCTTAAAATATTTTTCTCTCTAAGGGTGTGTCTAGACTACAGGGTTTTGTCGACAAAAGTGGACTTTTGTCGACAAAACTATACCTGTGTCCACACTACCGCTGAGTTCTGTCGACATAACGTCGACAGAACTCAGCAGTTTTGTCGACGCTGGTAAACCTCATTTTACAAGGCATAACGCCTTCTGTCGACAGAGTTCTGTCGACAGAAGGTGTTATTGCATGTAAACTGTTCTTTGCGTCCACACTGCCATGTCGACAAAGCAGCTTGCTTTGTCGACAGAACTGAATGTAGTCTAGATGCTCTTTGTTGACAGAAGTTTTGTCGACAGTATCTGTCGACAAAACTTCTGTCGACAAAAGCCTGTAGTCTAGATGTACCCTTAGGGTGTATCTAGGCTACAGGATTTTGTTGACAAAAGTGGACTTTTGTCAACAAAACTATACCTGCGTCTACACTACTGACGAGTTCTGTTGACATAACATTGACAGAACTCAGCAGTTTTGGTGATGGCAGTAAACCTCATTCTACGAGGAATAATGCCTTTTGTTGACAGAGTTCTGTCGACAGATACGTTATTACATCTACACTGTCCTTTGCGTCTACATTCTCATGTCGACAAAGCAGCTTGCTTTGTCAACAGAACTGAATGTAATCTAGATGCTCTTTGCTGACAGAAGCTTTGTCAACAGTATCTGTCGAGAAAGCTTCTGTCGACAAAAGCCTGTAGTCTAGATGGACCCTTAATTATAATATTAGTGGTTGGAGTTTTAAGATATCATGAGGCTCATTGCTGCAAGAGACAACAATGCTGTTGCAGTTACATAGGAACATAAGAGCGGCCATACTGGGTCAGACCAAAGGTTCGTCTAGCCCAGTATCCTGTCTACTGACAGTTGCCAATTCCAGATGCCCTAAAGGGAGGGATCACAACAAGTAATTCTCATGTGATCCCTCCCCAGTTACTCACCTCAAGAGAAACAGATGCTAGGGACACCATTCCTACCCATGCTAATAGCCATTGATGGACCTAACCTCAATCTATCTAGCTCTTTTTTGAACCCTGTTAAAGTTCTAGCCTTCATCACATCCTCTGGCAAGGAATTCCAGAGGTTGACCATGCACTGACTGAAGAAAAACTTCCTTTTGTTTGTTTTAAACCTGCTGCCTAATAATTTCATTTGGTGATCCCTAGTTCTTATATTGTGGGAATAAGTAAACAAATTTCCATTATTCACTTTTTCCACACCAGTCATGATTTTATAGACCTCTATAATATCCCCCCTTAGACATCTCTTTTCTAAACTGAAAAGTCCAAGTCTTTTTCATCTCTCTTCATGTGGGACCCGTTCCAAACCCCTAATCATTTTTATGACCTTTTCTGAACCTTTTCCAATGCCAGTGTATCTTTTTTGAGATGAGGTGACCACATCTGTACGCAGTATTCAAGTTATGGGAATACCATGGCTTTATATAGAGCAATACAATATTTTCTGTCTTATTCTCTATCCCTTTTTTTAACGACTCCTCACATTCTATTTGCTTTTATGACTGCTGCTGCACACTGAGTAGATGTTTTCAAAGAACTATCCACAATGACTGCAAGATCTCTCTCTTGAGTTTTCTTATTCTTAAATCCTTGTACTCTGAGTGGAGCATAGGTCATCTACATGTCTCCTCCACTTCACTCTGTCTTGAGACAAAATTTCTAGTTGACTCCAGGAGTACCCCAGTTGTTGTCCTTCAATCTCAGTAGATCTTTCCACCTTGTCAGAGATTTTCCTCTTTCTCGTTTTCCTTGTGGGTTCCATGTGAGACCTTGATGGACTATGCTGGATGATGGTTTTCTGAGAGTGTGGCCTAGCCATCCCCACTTTCTTCTCTTGATTTGAACGTCAAGTGGTTCTTGTCCTGCTCTGTTTCAAAGCTCCTGATTTGTGACACAGTCTTGCCATTTGATTTGAAGGACGTACTTCAGGCATCTGTTTCTGAATGTCTGTAGCTTGTGATCTGAAGACTTTTTGTATGCCAGGTCTTGCATCTGTACAAGAGCACACTCTTTATATTTGTTTTGAAGGTTTCCAGTTTCATCTTTACAGATATTATTTGTGAAATCCATATGGGACAAAAAGTCTTGAATACAGCTGTTGCTTTCCCTATCTTACCATTGAAATCCTTGTCTGTTCCTCCATCTCTGCCCATAATACTCCCCAAATAGATGAACAGCTCCGCATTTTCCAGGTCATCCCTTCGCAGTGTGATGGTGTTGTTGTTGGACTGGTTGATCCTCATTGTCTTGGTCTTTCCCTTATTAATGCTCAGTCCAAACATTGAGGCAGTTTTGTCTAGTGTTAAGACCTTTTCTCCATGCTTTCATGTTGGTTCTCTTGAGTAGTTGTTAGTCCCCAACATATTGTATATATAGTTGGGATGATTTTTTTCCAATATGCATTACTTTACATTTATCAACATTAAATTTCATTTGCCATTTTGTTGCCCAATCACCTTGGTGAGATCTTTTTGAAGCTCTTCAGTCTGCTTTGGTCTTAACTATCTTGAGCAGTTTGGTATCGTCTGCAAATTTTGCCACCTCAATGTTTACCCCTTTCTCTAGATCATTTACAAATAAGTTGAATAGGATTTGTCTCAGGACAGACCCTTGGGGGACCCCACTAGTTACCTCTCTCCACTCTGAAAACTTACCAGCTAAAGTTATAGTTCAGTGATCCTCAATGTACTTTCATATACTTGAGCTAAAACGGATCCTCTAGTTGTAAGAGATATAGACATAATTTGGTTTGCTGCTGGCAGTGTAAAAGTGGCAGTTGGGGAGAGAGAGAGAAAAAATGAAAGATTTATGTGGAGTAACATTGGCATAGGAATTGAATGGGTTGACTCTTTCTGGGTTATACACGGGGGCTGCTTTTCCTCTGTGAAGTTTTTAAAAGGTAAAATAGAAGGTGAAGTAGCAGGCAATACTTGTTAGAACCTGTGTTTTGAATAGATTTCTGTAGGTATCATGTGACTGAACAGCCATGTTGCTTTGATAATGCATATGGAACTTAGTAATGTTCTATCACATCTCCTATATTAGTGGGAAAGGAGTTGTCACTTTGTACTGCATGATCATGAGCTGAGTGAGCCAAGATCTCTAGTTTTATCTCTTTACTCCATCCTTTCCTAGAATAAAAAAATAGTAGGTGTGTTACTTATGGAGGTTAAAACTATAGTTATTGCAGCTGAAATACTTTGGGATTGCAGAACTCCAAAGACTTTTCAGACAGAGGTGATTGTAATAAAATGGAAGCTGGATTTGGAACTCCAGAACAAAGTGAGCCTCCATATAGCTTTTACATTGTTATAATTGGACTTTTTTTCCCCCGCTCCAACTAACCTACTCAAAAAGGTATATCTGTCTAATTGAATTTTAGGAGACATAACAAAATTAAAACTTTGGCAGAAAAAAAATCGTAGTTCTGCAAAGTTCTATTCCCTCTACTCTTCCCAATGCCAATTATGCATTCATCGCCCTTATTGTACCATCTGGCGGGTTCCAATTAACTTTTCCACCTTTGTTTGTGTTGAGGTACTGTAGTAAAATATTTTTAAAACTACTAGAACAGCAATGTCTGCTAATATATGAGATGAGCAAGCACTTTGCAGATGAATGTATGGTTTAGATGAAGTTTAAAATATAATTAAGAAGTCCAAAAAGGAATATGAAGAATTGCTAACAAAAAACTTAAATAGTAAAATCATTTTTAAAAAATACATCTTTAATAGGAAGCCTGCTAAAGTACCAGTGTGACCACTGGATGATCGAGATGCTAAAGGAGCACTCAATTAGATCATTGTAAAAAAACTAAATTATTTAATAGAGTTGTTGAAATGAATTAGACTATGTTTAGGTGTCAGGAAAAAATTACTACAATGGAAACAACTGGCTGGGTAGATCTTGTAGGAGAAGAGTTGTATATACTAGATTTTCCAACCCAAGCAAGGCCATGTTCTTACTAATCTCACTTATAATTTAAGTAAGCAGCACCAAGCTATTTACATTTCTTTTCCTAACACCTACAAATACCAGTAGAACTTAAATAAAGACACTCCAAAATGTATCTGGTTGTATTAAGTACATTCCCCCTTCTTTTACCTTTCATTGACAGCCATTTTAGCCTTGAATGCAGAGAACTTGATGACCTCTCATGGTTTGTTCCAGTCCTACACTTAAAGGCTTGGTAGTGTGGATACTCTGCTTATAAATTCAACCTTTGGGTGGTATTTTGAAATAAAGTCCTAGTGTACACTAAGGGTATGTGTAGACTACATGGCTATATTATTTTTATAGCACCTTCTCTTTCCCTGTAAACCAGATTGGATTTTTTTTTTTAACAAATATAGCCTTCTTTTTTTATTGTGATACTTTGGGCATCTAGTGAGCTGTTCTTAAATGACTGCCAATTATTATTCTCATCTTTCTGATTAAATTCTTCATCCCTGATGATCTGGTTCATCACTATTTTAACTTTGTGAAATTGGCCCTTTTAAGTTATTGGTATAACTATCAAGACTTCATTCTGCTGTCATATTATGAATGTGATCAAATTATGATCACGTGCATTTAAGTTGTCATTAACTTTTGTACTTGTCATTAACTTTTGTACTCTAGAGGCGATCCTGGCAATTACAGACCAGTAAGTCTAACTTCAGTAACGGGCAATTTAGTAGAAACAATAGTAAAGAATAAAATTGTGATGCATGTAGAAGAACATAATTAGTTGGACAAAAGTCAACATGGTTTCTGTAAATGTCCACGAGGAGTAACGGTAGTTCAGACTAGGAAGCCTAGTCCGAACTACCTAGTCCGCGCCGCGTGTAGCCACGCGGCATGGAGTCCGCACTAGCGGACATTTAAAAATGGCAGCACCCGGCTTTATGCAAATGAAGCCCAGGAAATTCAAATCCCGGGCTTCATTTGCAACTCTGGTTGCCTACATTACCACCCTAGTTCGAACTAGGGTGGTAGTATAGACATACCCTTAGAGTTCTCTGAAGGGGTTAACAAACATGCGGACAAGGGGGATCCAGTAGATATAATATACTTGGATTTTCAGAAAGCCTTTGACAATGTCTTTCACCAAAGGCTCTTGTGTAAATTACATGGCTATGGGATAAGAGGGAAGGTCTTTCAGATTGGAGAGGGGTAACTAGTGGTGTACCCCAAGGGTCAGTCCTGGGACCAATCCTTTTCAACTTATTCATAAATGATCTGGAGAAAGGGATAAGCAGTGAGGTAGTAAAGTTTGCAGATGATACAAAACTGTTTAGGATAGTCAAGACAGAAGCAGACTGTGAGGGACTCCAAGAAGATCTCACCAAACTGAGTGACTGGGCAACAAAATGGCAAATCAAATTTAACTTGGATAAGTGTAAAGTAATGCACATCAGGAGAAATAACCCCAACTATACGTACAGTATGATGGGGGCTAATTTGGCTACGACAAATCAGGAAAGATATCTTGGAGTTATCGTGGACAGTTCTCTGAAAACTTCCACGCAGTTAAAGAGACTGGGACTTTTCAGTTTAGAAAAGAGGAGACTGAGGGGGGATATGATAGAGGTCTATAAAATCATGAGTGGTGTGGAGAGGGCCAATAAAGAAAAGTTATTTATTAGTTCCCGTAATAGAAGAACTAGAGGACACCAAAGGAAATTAATGGGGAGCAGGTTTAAAACTAATAAAGGAAAGTTCTTCTTCACACAGTGTGTAGTCAACCTGTGGAACTCCTTGCCAGAGGAGGCTGTGAAGGCTAGGACTATAATAGAGTTTAAAGAGAAGCTAGATAATTTCATGGAGGTTAGGTCCATAAAAGGCTATTAGCCAGGGGATAAAACGGTGTCCTTGGCCTCTGTCTGTCAGAGGCTGGAGAGGGATGGCAGGAAACAAATCGCTTGATCATTGTCTTCGGTCCACCTGGTGCTGGCCACTGTTGGTAGACAGGATACTGGGCTAGATGGACCTTTGGTCTGACCCAGTACGGCCATTCTTATGTTCTTATGTTCTTATGTTGTGTGATCAGTTCTTCATGATCTGTAAAGACAATGTCAAATAAAAGAATTCTCTTTATTGTCAGCAGCACTTTCTGAGTTAGGAAAAAGGTATTTGTAATGTAAAATTTCAAGGATGTTTTAGTACTAGCAACATCTACCAGTCAGTATCTAAGGGTATGTCTACACAGCAATGTTATTTTTAAATAACAGCCGTTATTTTGAAATAACTTTACTAGCAAACTGCTATTTCGAAATTAATTCAAAATAGCAGAGCACTTATTTCAAATTTGGTAAACCTCATTCCATGAGGAGTAACACCAAATTTGAAATAGCTATTTCAAAATAAGTGCTTTATAGACCCTTATGTCAAAATAGGGGGCTTCCAGCCTTCCCAGGGTGCCCCGGTGGTCACTCCAGCCTCAACCAAGAACACTTCTCTCACTCCCCCCTCCCTGAAGTCCTTTAAAGGGGTAGACTCTGGCCACAGTGCCTGTGCTAGCTCCAAGCCTGCCAGCCCAGAGCCAGCAGTCACTGACACTGATCCAGTTGCCCAAAAACATGAGCCTGCAAGCCACTGGCATCCAGCCCTCCACCGCTCCCCAGGAGCAGTCTGCCAGCTCCCAGGAGCCTGCCAGGGCCCAGAGAAGGTGGGCACCTTCTGGTCCAGGGTGGAGATCATGGACCTTATTCAGGTTTGGGGGGATGCCCCCAACATCCATGACCTTCCCACTAGATGGAGGAACGTGGCCGTCTATGGCAGGATAGCTGCCAGCCTGGCCACCAAAGGCCACATGTGAACCCAGGAGGAGTTGTGCATGAAAATCAACTTGGTCCAGGGAGACCCCCAACCCTGAGCCCTAAGTTTCCCCTCCCCCTTCTTCTTCTCCTTGCTTCTCCCTTCCAGCTCCCTCCTCCCAGGTTTCCCCCTCCCCTCTCCCACCCTCTCGTCTCTCCTCTCCTGCCTCCTTTCCCCAGTCTCACCAGAGTTTCATCCCCGCCCCCTCTCCCAGTTTTGTTAAATATAGAGAGTTTGTGTTCATGAAAATACATGTATTTTATTTGACATCAGGAAGGGGGGTTAGGGAAGGGTAAGTGGAAGGACGTGAGAGAGGAAGGAGGCACAAGGGAAGGGTCTTAGTGCCCCTCAGGGTGGAAGCTCTTCCGCAGGGCCCCCTGGATACTGAAAGCTCCCCGATGGACCTCCCAGATGGCAGCCTGCAGAAAGTGCAACCAGGCTTGCAGCAACGTGTCCACGAGAAGCACCAGAGTGCCCAGGGGCAGATCTGGTTCCATGTTGCAGAGTGCTGTGGTGTCCTGATTGAGGGCAACCAGATCATACAGAGACAAAATTCTGTGCTGTCCCTCATCGAGGTAGGAGAGCAAGCAGGGAAAGCTGAGAACCAGCTGTCCAGGGGCGGTGCCTTTAAGCACAGGCCTCAGATAGCCTTGGGCAGCAGCCACACAAAGTAACTCCTGACCTGATGCCCTGCCAGATCTGGTTCCGAATTAACTATTTTGAAATACGATATTTCGAAATAATGCTGTAGTGTACACATACCCTAAGGGCTTTGTAGAACCAGGTCCTATATGTAATCAAGATAATAGACATATAGGCCCATTGGGTATTCTATTATGCTTTCCATCTAATCAAGTAACAAGACTTTGCAGATAATTTATCAGTGAAGGGATGGGAATGAAAAAAAGTCATTAATGATGCTGTCAGTCATCAGTGTAATATCAAACCTGTGTCTTTGCAATTGCTCTTGTATTTATCCCAATATCTCTTGGCTAGTCCTGATTCTATTCCAGATTCTATACCAGTGTTCCACAAATATCACTCTGGAGATATTTAAGAGTAGGTTAGAATCTATCAGGGATGGTCTAGACAATATTTGGTCCTGCCATGAGGGCAGGGGACTGGACTCGATGATCTCTCGAGGTCCCTTCCAATCCTAGTATTCTATGATTCTATGATTCTAAGTTTCCATATCTTTCTGAGGTTTATTGCCCTTCTACTACAGAAGAATTTTCTAAGGATGTCTCATACTATACTGCAGAAGCATTTCAATAATGTACCTTTCAAATATTGATAGTTCAAAAGTACACTTGTATCTTTAAAGTGCATTGGGTAACAACTTGTAGAGGTTTTTTTTGTTTGTTTGTTTTTTGTTTGTTTTTAAATACCTTATACCTTTTCAAGACTCCTATGCCAGACAGCAATTTGTATCATGTAGTGCAATTCAGTGCCTTATGGTGGAAATTGAATTTCTTCATTTTAGCATTTCAAGATTCAGAAGTTCCCTCATGCCCCATAGCTGAATACTGCACTGGGAAGACCAAAACTGATTATTTGGAAGTTATTGTACTGACTTGAGGCATCAGGAATACAGTGTTGAGATTTGAGAATACAACTCCTTTCCCCCGCCTAGGAATTTGTAATTACTGGCAATTAAAAAATATTTTTGGGAATAAAATATCTTGAAATAGGATTGGTATTTGTGACCTTTCACCTTCCTGTCTTTTGACCATGGCCAATGCCAGGTGCTTCTAAGGAATTAACAGAGCTGGCTGAAAGGTTAACGAAAGGTTCAAAAAGCACAGTTTTAAAAGAATTTTTGAACTACTTTATTTCAGAAGACCCATTGAATTAGAATATTAAAGGTAAAACAATGTTCAGTTTGCAAGAATAAACCATCATGTTAGCAAAAGAAAATAGGCCTCAATTTTTACATATGCAAAAGAAAAAAACCTTCAATAAAGTTTACAATTACAAGTCTACAGCTGTTTTTGTTCATTTTCCCCACATTGTATGTGTGTGTGTTCTTAAAAAAAGTGTTAATCCCCAAGGATATTCAAAGGTATAGTCTATGTAAATCAGAGGACAAAGTGCTTCACAGAGACAGGTATTATGATAAGGATTTTTTTAATTCTTATAGTGAAATATTTAAAATTTATATTACTGGTTTTGGACTACAGGCAGTCCCCGGGTTACGTACAAGATAGGGACTGTAGGTTTGTTCTTAAGTTGAATCTGTATGTAAGTCGGAACTGGCGTCCAGATTCAGCGGCTACTGAAACTGACCGCCATTCTGACTTACATACAGAATCAACTTAAGAACCCCAGGCGTCCCCAAGTCAGCTGCTGCTGAAACTGATCAGCAGCTGATTCCAGGAAGCCCGGGGCAGAGCAACTCTGCCTCGGGCTTCCTGTAGTCAGCGCTGGTCAGTTTCAGCAGAAGCTGACTTGGGGACGCCTGGGGCAGAGCAGCTGGGGTGCTGCTGGGTTGCTACAGTAGCACCGCTCCTCGGTGCTACTGGACCAACCCAGCAGCACCCCAGCTGCTCTGCCCCAGGCGTCCTGATTCAGCCGCTGCTGAAACTGACCAGCAGCGGCTGAATCAGGACCTGGGGCAGAGCAGCTGGGGTGCTGCCGGGTTGGTCCAGTAGTGCCCAGAGCGGCGCTGCAGGACCAATCGGCAGCGCCCCAGCTGCTCTGCCCCAGGGTCCAAAACAAAAGCCTGGTCTGCTGGGGGGGGGCACACTAGCTGCGCCCCCCCCCCAGCAGACCAGGGACACGGGGAGCAGATCCGCAGCGGCAGCGGGGTGCCGCGCCTCTGAGGCTTTGCTCTGGCAAAGTCTCAGAGGCGCGGGACCCGCCGCGGCTGCCGCTTCAGTCCCGGTGCCTGTGGTCTGCTGGGGACGGTCCCCAGCAGACCACAGGCACTGGGACTGAAGCGGCAGCAGTGGCGGTTCCCCAGAGCAAAGCCTCAGAAGCGCGGGAACCCGCCCGGTGCTCCTGGTCTGCTGGAGACGGTCTCCAGCAGACCAGGGGCACCGGAGCAGCTTACGAACGGGGCTTTCTCACCCCAGAGCTCGCAGGTAGCAATCCGCCACCTCGACCTCCGGGGCGAGAAAGCCCCGTTCGTAAGTGCGGATCCGACATAAGTCGGATCCGCGTAAGTCGGGGACTGCCTGTATTAATTTGGTGACATCACTTATCATGGGAACTGGTCCAGGCTCCATATGCATGCTATAGAACCACGCCCCCCACGATTCTATTTCATAGAGAATAGCTGCTCTTATTAGAGCTTGTTTCTGTCGAATACATGGTAATCAGTACATCTCGTATGCTTCCTAGGTGGAGAAAATATCTCTGAACACACAAGACAGAGCAAAGCTTTTAAGTGAACTCTTTTATGTTAAAAGCTTGTCAAGTATATTCAGGGGAAGAAAAATTAAGTTACCAAACAGCTTTCTGATTTAAAAAAATTATTGCACTAGATCTTCTGAAGTAATGTATTTGAGTGGCGTATACTGGCCCACTTCCAAGGAGCCAGTTATCACAGTGGGATACGCTATAACTTGTAGCTATAATAATATCTCTATGGGCATGATAAATGTATCTCTGATTGGACCAATTGGGATTTCATGGTCTAAAGCATTATGAATTTGTCAGTTCTGTTCAATTGTTTCCAGCAAAGTGATTCCGTCATATTGTTCATGTTATTTGGAGAGGAAAAAAATCAAAATGAAAGGGTCTAAAATTAGGTTGTGTACCAAATCCAGGCAATTGGTCCTTGTCCAGAATCATTTTCCTATCTTTTGATAGATTCTTGCTGTAAGATTCGCAATCCTTTTGTGGCTAGTCACAGCCCATTAACCATCTGTTCCTCTATTAAGCAACTTTCTTTTATAATGTGAGCATTTAATTTTAATAAACTTTTTATCTGCTAAGCATTTATCTTATGCAAAATAAGGAACTACTGTGACCATGGTCAGTGTGCCTCATGAGAACCTATACTATTTTAATTGAATAGGTTATGCAGAAGGGGGAAAGGTATCAGTGTTTAAGAATCAAAACTTATTTAAAATACGTTTGCTTGTGTTTTAAGAGATCTCACATGATAGTAATGCCCTAACTTTAAAAAAAAAAAACCTATGAAGTGGGTCAGAACAAGATCAAAGCCATATTTCAACATTGATAGTAGCGTTAAGACAGTTTATAAACTAGAGTATATGGAACCTATAACTGAAATACTATAAATGTAATACTATATATGAAAATATATGAAATACTATCTATGCTATATATAGTAACTATATATGTAATACAGATACTGAAATTTATCTATCCACAGCCAAAATTAATTAGGTTTTTGACAGGATTACCTAATATTTATATTTATAAATAATATTAAAGTTGCAAAATTAATCACTAACATGTTAAGAAACTCCAGAATTAAGGTTTCAGAAGAGTAGCTGTGTTAGTCTGTAACTTTAAAAACAATGAGTAGTCCTGTGACATCATGGAGACTAACAAAAAGGATATAGGACCTTGAGCTTTCATGTGTAAAACCCACTCGTCTGATGAAGTGGGTTTTACCCACCAAAGCTCATGATCCTATATATATATAATATTAAATTAAAATTAATGGAGATTGCCTATCTCCTAGAACTGGAAGGGACCTTGAAAGGTCATCAAGTCCAGTCCTCTGCCTTCACAACAGGACCAAGTACCATCCCTGACAAATTTTTGCCCTAAATTCCTAAATGGCCTCTGCAAGGATTGAACTCACAACCCTAGGTTTAGCAAGCAAGCAAGCAAGCTATCCCTTCCCCACTTATTTAGTCTCTAAGGTGCCACAGAATGACTTGTTTTACAGTGAAGGTTGTTTGTGCAACCTTAATTCAGCTTCTTTATGTGTATGCATTATGAACATCTTTAAATACATTATCACATTTTATGTTTTTGCACAGAATCCCTGCCTCATTCAGTGAATAGAATGTATAATGCTCACTTAATGAGCAGCTGTTCATTATCTTGTTTTCTCCTCATTGTTCAATGTGTGTACCCATGCCTTATTTATTGCATTCTTTTTTTCCCCTCAGAGCTGAGTTTGAGTAATTTTCCCCATGGACTTTTCTGTGGAGCTCATCACTGCAGTATCTGAGAGCTTAATAAATTCTGTGAATTTATTTTCACAGCAATCCTGTAAGATGAAGATACTCATTCATCTCCATTTTCAGTTAGAAAACTAATGCAGCATATCATCAAAAATACCATCTAACTTTGGTTGCCCAACTTAAGATCTCATACTTCTCAGTATGTAGCACTTCGTATTTTTAATCATAGCCCCCACTGACTTCAGTTACAGCCCGGAGCACTTAGCAATTCTTTTGCAAATCAGACCCAAGGGTTTCAACAGGCATGCAGATAATGAGGAACACCTGAAGAGTCTGATTTAAGTGAGTTGCTTCCCTTCACATAGGAAATCTGCTCCCGGGGGAGGAGAGACAGAGAGTCAGTTATTCAGGACAGAACTCAACTTCCTTCTCCATAATCCTTTCATCTACTGCCTCATTGACTATACATCCTTCAACTTCTTTAACTAATGGAGGAGGGATCAAACCTATAGGCAGTATCATTCACTCCACCCCTAGAGAACCTCAATCTTGTGTACTGAAAGAGGCAGGTTCATATGGGAAAAGTGCTGGAGGTTTGTATCCATCTAGTTTCCTCTACCTCCTTCCTTAGTTTCTGCCTCATTACCCTTCTGCTACTTACTATTTGGAACTCTGATCAGTATTTACAAAATTGTTTAGTAAAGATAGAAGGTAGCAGTTCAGAAAATAGAGCTTTGCTTCAAACAGAGTCATGGTGAGGTCACCTGAACATAAGAATGGCCATACTGGGTCAGACCAAAGGTCCATCTAGCTCAGTATCCTGCCTGTCAACAGTGGCCAGTGCCAGGTGCTCCAGAGCAGGTGGACCGAAGACAATGATCAAGTGATTTGTCTCCTGCCATCCTTCTCCAGCCTTTGACAAACAGAGGCCAGGGAAACCATTCCTTACCCCCTGGCTAATAGCCTTTTATGCACCTAGCCTCCATGAATTTATCTAGCTCTTTTTTAAACTCTATTATAGTCCTAGCCTTCACAGCCACCTCTGGCAAGGTGGTTCCCAGGTTGACTGTGTACTGTGTGAAGAACTTTTATTAGTTTTAAATATGTTACCAATTAATTTCATTTGTGTCCTCTAGTTCTTATATTATGGGAACAAGTAAATAACTTTTTTTTAGTCACTCTCTTCACACCACTCATGATTTTATATATCTTTGTCATATCCCCCCTCGGTCTCCTCTTTTCTAAATTGAAAAGTCCCAGTCACTTTAACCTCTCTTCATACGAGACCTGTTCCAAACCCCTAATGGTAAAGTGTATTAAAGCAATCAGCCTTTGTCTTTAGCTTTTGAAACTGCCTGGTATACCCTAAGAGCATGCAAAAAAACTTTGAAGAAGGTTATAAATGCATGTCAGAGTAAAAGATCCACTCTGATTTGAAGCTTATACTTATTATAAGAAGAGCTGTTTAGGGTAAGAATTTGTGAGTAACAAGTTTCTTAAAGAATTAGAATTAACTCTGCATTTTCCATTAATTTTATGTTAGTAATTTACTTTGATCTGACTCTTTACTTGCAACTGCTTAACCCTTACTTTTTGTACTTAATAAAAACACATTGTTTATTATCAGGTCCAGTGTAAATAATTGTTACCTGTGGAAAGCAACCACTGTGCATCTCTCTCTCCCATCTTAAAAAATCTCAGGGATAAAAATATCTCAAAGTTTCCATTAACAAAGAGAGCTAACCTTATGAGCTTTCTCTGTGTAAAATTTTTACACAGAGTAAGATGGATTTATGTGTGGTTTTATTCCAATTTGGGGGTTAGTTTCCTGGGTGCTGACCCCTTAGAGCTGAGCCTTCCCAGAGCTGGACTGGTTCAGTGTCTGTGCTGCTCTGGAGGTGGGTAATAACTTGAACTCCGTGCCTTGGCAAGGGAGACCAGAGGATCTGCTCAGCAGCTGGTGTGGAGCTCCAGAGAGCAAGAAGAAAGGAGTCAGTGGCATGGTCACCAGGGGGACAACCTATGGGGACTTCTGTGATTGCATCACAGAGAGTTTTTCAAAGAAATGGTGACCAGAACATAACTATGCTCATGTTTCCCTTATGCTCATGATTTCTAAGGATACTGAAGGTGGCCATGGAAGGCAGGGAGCCT
The DNA here is from genome assembly GCF_052426305.1 of Pelodiscus sinensis. Classification (NCBI taxonomy): domain Eukaryota; kingdom Metazoa; phylum Chordata; order Testudines; family Trionychidae; genus Pelodiscus; species Pelodiscus sinensis. Next base: position 156,878,843 of record NC_143053.1, read on the forward strand.
CTGAAACAGATCCCAATAGCTATCTGTAACCTGACCTTTTCTTCTCCGCCCCTGGCCAAAATCTATGGGAGAAACTAAATCAGACAATGGGGAAGGAGAGAAATGACAACTAACAGTTATTCTTTTGCATGATCCCTCTCTGACTTGACACTTTTTCATCTGTTTCTACTTTCCCTCATTATTGTAAAGGATGGAGTGGTGTTCCTTTCACCCCTATGTTGTACTGGCTTGTCTTACCTTAGTTCAAACCATTTAAAAGAGCATAACTGCTCCCTTCATGAGTCTCTTGCTTGCCACAAAATGGATGTGGAGTCTCTATTCATGTCATCTCAAATCCCTAATTCTGCAGGCAGAAATGATTGAGGGTGCCCAAAGATCAAGAGGAAAAGCCAATCTACAATTCCTCTTCTCCCTAAAGACCACATATCTCTTCATCTATTCATAAATGTGACTATAATGTACTCGCTGTGCACTTTCATCATTGGTGGCAATGTGAAAGCTCTGATAACTAACTTCCAAGTTATTAAAATGGGAACTGAGCACACCACTTCATGATCCAAAACCCTGCTCATGAGAGGAAAACTGAGAAAATATGTAGTGGTATGGCTCTCTATATAAAGGAAATATTGATCCTTGTATTTATATGCCTAACATCTAGATATTTGAATTCAGGAGTCCTGTTTACCCATCAACAGAAATTACTAAAAAAAAAGAACCAAACACAAAACTTAGCTAGAATTCATATTGACTCCCCACTTTGTTAATTATGAGGGTCAGTAGGGCAAAAAAATCCAAAAGCAAGAAATAATAAAATGTGTGTCAAACTAAGTCAGGTTTTGATTAATACTGGTTTAAACCTCTGCTACCTTCGTATTATTAAAATTGCCACTCACTTTTGAAAGGAGTAATTTTAAAAGTTCTCTGTTCATGAATGACTATATTATCATTTTACTACTATAGTCAGATCTACCATTTCACCATGGCTAACAATATGGCCAAGCATCTTTTAACACCAATTTTAAAATTAGATGGAATTCCAAGAGTTCTTCAATTAGTATAAGTCTCACATCTAATTATTGTCTTTAAATTGGTATAATAATAGTGTTTTCTTGTTATTATGTTCTACAGGAAGCATTGTTGCAGCAGAGGTATAGCCATGGACCAGCTGTTGAGTGTTACAGCTATTAAAGTTAGACAGGTGATGGCTAAAGGGAGAATTTTCTTAATGTATGGGGTGCTTCTCAATTAAATCATGTTGTTGTTGAAGGTTATCTATGGGGCTCTTTCAAGAGTTGCCATAGAAACACACTACAAAAACTGGATCTTAAAGGCAGCATTTTATTTTACGTTGAAAGGAACTGCATTTGAAGAGAGAGGCTAAAAGTCTTTTTAGCAAATCTTTTATAGTACATTTAAGAAAGGATCATAAAACTGGCAGAATTTCTGGATTTGATTCAGGTTCTTTAGCTGAGCAACATTTTCACAATAAATCTAACCTGTAAAAGCTGAACCAGAAGTATTGCTCCTATCTTCAAAAGCAAGGGCGCAAATATGGTTTTACTTTTTATACAATTGTTTTTATTTGTGATTTTAGTACTGAAATGGCAGCCATGGAGAATGATGCTCTCTGCCCTCTGATGGGAGGCTGCCTGTTCGAAAAGAGATTCCAAAACTCGGTATCTGAGAAACAAGAGGCTAGAGGAAACCACCATGGTCAAGAGAGTTGTATCTACACTGGAGCATTTAGAAATAAATCCTGCTGCTGCTACCACTAGCTCAGCAGAGATGATGTTAGTACTGGTGGTAGAACTGGTGATGTCATCTCCATGCCAATTTAACCTGCAGCAGTGTGACTATTTCTGTGTTTATTTTTAAGGGCTAGACCAGCTGTGGCCAACCCACGGCTCACGAGCTACATTCAGCTCTTGCCTCCCAAAAGTGCAGCTCATGAAGCCACTCCTGTGCCCCGCCCCCTTCCCTGTGCTTACTGGGTTGGAGCTGAGGGGTTTTAAAAATGGTGCCCAAGATGGCGGTCATCTTAAAGGGGCAGCCTCCTTTTTAATTTAAAAAAAATTTTTTTTTTTTGCTTGACAATTCTGGTGTGTCTTTTCACATTTTTTCCACAGCTGTTTTGGCTCTCTTTGTTAAATGCTATACTGTACTTTTTAGACAGACCCATGCATTGAGGGCCATAAGAAGTCACATGGCTCCAGGGAGTCAGTATACCACCCAGATCTCCCCAGAGTATGATAGAACCTACCAAGTGCAGAAGTGCTTTAAGAGATCCAGAGTGCTTCTCATTTGTCTGTCTAGCCAAAGTGAGTGGGGGTGGAGTCATTGATCAGTGTCACTTCTATTCTTACCCCTGTGTGTGTGTGAAAGAGAGAGATCTAATTTCCCTAATGCTCTGCTTCCACGGAGGGGCTCTGAGGAATTGAGCGCTAAGGTGGCATTACCTGAATGATAACCCTATTATGGGTTTTTCTTCTAAAACTCATTGTTCACACTAGAAAATATTTCTTTTGCATATAGCTTTGCACAAAACATCCACTTCTCACCAACTCCAATGGGATTCTTTCTGTCTTCATTTTCCTGTCAGAAAAATTGGATGAGTGCACTTTCTCATGAGAAATCTCTAAACCGGACACAATCTAAGATGTCTGCACTATTTTGTTCTTTCTCCAAATCACTTCACCCAGGCTATGTCTACACTACAGAGTTTTGTCAGAAAAACAGCCGTTTTTCTGACAAAACTTGAGTTACGTCCACACTGCTATCGTGTTCTTTCAGAAGTAAATAGAAAGAACAGAGGGTTTTTTCTGACAGTGGTACTCCTCTTTCTGCAAGGAAAAAGCCTTTTTCCAAAAGATCTCTTTGGGGAAAAAAGCGTTTGTGGATGGGGAGGAGGGTTTTCTTTCAAAATAAGAGGCCTCCAGGAAATAACACAGGTGCCCTGGTGGACACTCCATCCATACTAATCACAACTGCATAGTTCCTGTCTCCTGTCAGCTCTTAAAGCTGCAGGCACCCTGGACAAGGCTTGTGGCAGGAAGCTGGCCTGAGAGCAGCACCCTGACCATGTGGTTCTCTCTGCCACAGGCCTCGCCACACATGGCAGAGCCACAAGCCCCCTGAGACCTCCCCTGGCCCTCACAGCCCCAGGAGTCCCAGGACCCACTCAGGAGGACCAAGAGGTGGGTACCCTCCTGGTCTGGAGTAGAGATCCTCTCCCCCCTTGAGCTTTGGGGAAAGGAGGAGACATTGCAGGATCTCCGCTCCATGCTCCGCAATGCTGAGATCTTCTAGTGCATGGCTGAGACTCCAGTGGAACATGGACACCCACCCTCAACCTTGAAACAGGTTTGGAGTAAGGTGAAAGAGCTTCATCAGGGATATGTGAGGGCCAGAGAGCACAGCTCGCACCCAGGGGAAGGACTCCATACTTGTCCCTATTACCAGGAGCTGCACCAACTCCTGGGGAGTGGGGAAACGTCTTCCCCACCTGTTGTCATGGACTCCAGCCTAAAGATCCCTATCATTGTCTGACCAGAGGTCATGGTGGAGGAGGACCAGGGCCAGCAGGAGGAGGAGGAGACAGACACCATCACCCTGTCCCCGTTTTTCCTCATTCTTTGTAATCCAAGATGGTCATCTGATGTCCCAGACACTAGCCTTTTCTAATTAGGACAAATATAAACTGGGCACTGGAAGTTTCTTTCAGTGAGCTATCAGCATGCCTTAGGTTTGATCTATGTAGGTCAATATCCTTGCCCTCTCTTAGGGTGTGTCTAGACTACCTAGTTTTGTCGACAAAAGTGGACTTTTGTCGACAAAACTATACCAGCGTCTACACTACCTCTGAGTTCTGTCGACATAACGTCGACAGAACTCAGCAGTTTTGTCGACGCTGGTATACCTCATTTTACGAGGCATAACACCTTCTGTCGACAGAACTCTGTCGACAGAAGGTGTTATTGCCTGTAATGTTGCGTCCAGACTACGGAGTTCTGTCGACAAAGCAGCTTGCTTTGTCGACAGAACTCAATGTGTCTGGACGCTCTTTGTCGATGGAAGTTTTGTCGACAGTATCTGTTGACAAAACTTCCGTCGACAAAACGCAGTAGTCTAGACGTACCCTTAGTTGAGACTTCCTGCTAGGCTGGCAATTAGTGTCACTTATAGGAAAGCCATTCACTAGGAACTAAAGGTTGCAAAGAGCTGAATACTCTGACCCCAGTCCAGCAACATTCTTAAGCATATGCTGAAAGGTAAGCACTGAAATTGCTGAGGTGCTTCACATGTTTGGCATTGTATAGAATCCTCACCAGAATGTTTAGCCTCTTTTACGTACAACCCCCCCCAAACTGAGATCACAAAATGAAATTACCAAAAACATTTTTTGTGACCTCCCTCCCAGACTGTAACGCATCATGCCTCTGCCACAAGATTTAAATTTGCCTTGTAACACATGACAGAGCCACAAAGGTTATCCTTATTCCTCTGTAGAGAGCTAGTCCAAGGCCTATACACAATGTTACGTACTGCTTAGACCTTGCGTGAGGTTGAATTTTAACTTTTATTTCATGGCACTTAAGCAGAAAGACTTGTGTGACAGTTCACTGACTTTTAAAAAAAAAATTGGCTTTCTTTGTTGTAATGGGAAAGCTAGCTAGCTCAAAAGGAAGAATACAAAGCATCTCAGTAGTCAGTCTGATTTTCAAAAATGCTTAGTTCACAGCAGCAACTCTTAAGGTTATCCTAATACTGGCTGAGTAACATAATATGAGGTCTCTATTTTTTAATATCTTTGTAGAATTTAACTTTTTTTTCTTGTTTGAATTAGCCACCAATGTGGATTTAAAAAAAAAATTACCTAGAGTAAATGAACGTCAACCTAAACACTTTACTTGGAAACTATTCACTTAACTATTACTTCAAATATTTGCTATTTGTAATTCACAGATGTATTTTCCATACTTTCTAGGTCACTCCTCAACAAAAATTGTCCATGCCTCTTCACAAAATGCGAATAAAAGGACTTATTAGATTTTTTTGGGACAATATATTTCATTATTTGCCCAACTAGAGTGCGAGAATCAGTGCTTTTGAAGGTACAGTTGCGTTGGTTAGTGTGAAGATCTGAAGCAGAAAATGAAGCCTGAATTATTGTTTGAAATTATTGTTTTAAGTAAATAAAGAGGAAAATGCATTTCTTCCCACTAAAATCTTACAAAATGAATTTCAGTTCTGATCTCCAAAAGCTAGGTCCAGGGCTTTCTATCCAATCTCACCACTGGTAATAATAAAAAGCCTGAGTATTAGAGTTGGTTGAAGTTTTTATCAAATTTTTGACCGGGAAATTTTAAATTATCATTAGATAGTTTTGCCTAACCAATTTGAATTGAAATATAAATTCTGTTTGGGAATAGGAATGTTTTATTTTAGGGCATGTCTGCTTTTTTATTACTCTTCCCTCTCTACTTGAAGACCCCTTTCTATTAAAGAATAAAAGCTTAGGAGTGGAAAATGACAAATCTCAACAAAAGTTTATACTTCTCATTTATATTTTATTTCATTATTTTTTTCATGTTTTGAATAGATTTTTTCTCTAAATACTTCACACACCCACACACAAAAATTACACACTCCATACTTAATAGGAAGACCACCTTTTGAGTACTTATCCTCTGTCTCTTTTGAAGTTATTGATAAAAAAAACCTTGTTTTAGGGGCCCTAATTATGCCCTCTTGATTAATGAACTTTTGTATGGAAGTAAAAGGGAGTCACTTCTGTGTTTTTTCTATTTCTAAATGCTCAAAAGTAAGGAAAGTATAAACTTCATTTGTCAGACCTGCAACTCCTCCCCTGTACCACACTGCCAAGCCAGTTATACATAAGTTTTCTTTTTCAGTTAACTTACATTACAAGCAAGTCGCTCTTTCGATATCTGTCAGCCGATGATCAGGGCAGTGTGTGCGTGTGTGTTACCGAGAAAAGGTTTAACATCCATGCCTTTACCGCTAGGACCGGGGTCCCATCACGGAGAGCAGCCAACAGGCTGACAGACACCCCAGAGTTTATAGGGAGAGCTTATTACATCTCAGATTTCAGCTGCTAGGATACAGGATCCCTTCGCAGCGGGCAGTCTAGGGACGACTGAGAGATCTGTCACCTGGGAGTAACACGATCCAAAATGCCCAAGCTCTTCCTATACCTGTCCCTTATGACCGGCTGAAGTTCTTTTAAATTGTGCTTGGTTCTGTTACAGCAACTGAAGGAGTCAGGTTAAAGCTTAAACAATTACAGGTTTATTAAAGAAGCTTATAAATCATATGATTACAGTGGCTATTGCTCAATTTCTTAACTGCTAGCAAATATAGATCTTAAAAATAGTTACAAAGAAAATAAAGATAGAAAATAGAAATAATGGTACCAAGTAACAGCTTAATCTTTAAAGAGCTCTAAGTCTATGTGTACACTTAAGGCAAAGGACCACATCCAGGTACAATTTTTACCCCTTTCTGTGCCTCTCGACTCCAGTGGGTCAAGCCAGGGCAGGTCCCTCAATACCTAGGAAAGACGAATACGAGGTGGGCATCCCGTGGAACCTCGGGAGGTCAAACACCTAACCCGACTAGCAGATAGATGGTAGATTGACACTCAGAGTAAATGTGCTGCTGGACCCATCTTTATACCACTGGGGGCCTGTATCCTCTTTCTTATCTAAGATGCCAAATTGTGTTGGTCTGTCTTTGTGACGCCAGTTCTTACAAGCAAGTTTCAACTTAATTTACACTTGCAAGAGAGATAAGTAAATTGTGAGTACTAGACATATTTTTACTGGGCGAGAGATTCCTCCCCCCACGGACAGCTGTGTGTTCGTATCAGTATGGGTTTCAGTCAAGGGCACTCCTTGCAGCCTCTTGGTCAGCAATTGGCGTATCACTGTTTACAGCCATTCAGGGTCACACAGCAGCCTGCATATCCAGGCCTTCTGTTCAAGGCTTACTGCTCTGTGTGCCCTGCATGCTCCAGGCAAGCAAAGATGGAAGTTACAGGGGAGTTCCTGTCTGGCTATAGTATCGTGCTTAAAGATCTGTCATTCCTTAATCTTTTTTTGTGAACAAGATGAGTTTATTATATTCCTACATATGCATACTAACCCATAACTCAACAATGAGAGGACAGCAAAGTATGTGCATTCCACTGTGTCACTGGACTGCAGATAGGTTTTACTTAGGCGTGACTAGGGAAGAGGATGGCTGTTGATAAAGGCAATAACTGAGTGTGGATGGCACTGATTTGGTTACAGGATGCATCGTGAAAACTTCCCAAGTATCCTATAAAAACATTTGCCCTGTAGCCCAGTAGTTATAAAACACCCAGGCAGAGTGACTGCTTTTATTACTGGGATTTATGGCTAGATTCATGGCTTCTGCTTTCAAACTGCTTCTAGCATAAAAGCAAAGAGTATTTGTGAAAGGAATACTTTCACAGGTGACTTATAATATCAGAATTACTTATGTAGAAGGTGTTTGTTTAGAAACCAACCAACCAATCAACCAACCATCTATCCAAACCAAAGCTGAATATAAGGAGTCCCTTTGGAAGAAAATTTATGGGGGAAAAAAGGAGTTCAAATGAGATGGCAGCTGCTCAAGAAAACAATATTAACACCACTTTTACAAACTGTCCTAATGTGAAGAAATGATAGAAAGAGGCCAGTATAGCTCCCTCAGGAAATCTTTAAAAGCCTGAAAAGCAAAAAGGAATGCTACAAAAACTGGAGGGGAATGAACGGGAGAGGTTTTGGGAGTGAAGATGGAGAGCAGTGGGAGGTGGAGTCTTGGGGACAGGGTGGAACAGTGGTGGAATACAAATAGGCTCTCCTGGGGAGGAATCCAAGTGAGGGCAGGGCCACAGTCTGGGCATCAGTGGCCTGTCCCACTTCTGGGAGCTTCTGGCACTCATGCTCCGTCTTCTCAAACAGATGAATCACATGCCACCTATGGAGGCTGAACAACCCCCATCAGGTTTGGTCTAGATTTACTTAGTCCTTCCACAGCAGAGGGGCTAGACTCAATGACTTTTTAAGGTGCCTTCCAGCCTAACATTTTTTTAATTAAGTATCATATTATTTTGCTGTACTGACATCCACTGAATTTGAGTGATCACTTTTTAGCAGAAACATTAAACCCTAATGTTTGATAATTAAGGAACTAATCCTGTTCCAGTTTAATTAAATGGGTGGATAATATTGATTTAATTCAGAAAAGGAACAGGCCAAAAATGCTGTTACATTTCCTAGAAAATCCTGACTCATATTTTGTCATCACATAGGTTGGGTTTTTTTTAAATGTGTGTGTGTGTGAGTTGCTTGTTTGCTGTAAGCAATAGCTGGGCATTGAAGAAATCATTTCAGACAGAGGGAAACAAAATAAACAAACTCACTCTTAATAGTGATATACACCCACTCAAAAAGGAATTGTCCCACATTTGTTTTCTCCAACACCTGCCTAAGCAGTAAATTAACCAGAACTTGTAAGATTATCTAGTTCTAGCTGTGACACTATTAATTATGTGGAACCCTTCTTATGTACAACAGACAAAAGAAAATAAATCATGCAGGCTCAAAATTTGCTCTGAATATTTCAGTACATTACTAGTTATTTTCAAAACACATTATTTTAAATATAAATGTCATAAGAAATGTTTCTGCCTACAGTCTCTCAGGCAGTTATACAGTCTGTGTTGTCAGTGTTTTTATACTTCTCTCTGGATTATTAGGGGTGTCCTAAGAATAATATTGTGTTCTATGCAAAGGTTTTTGAAGACTGGAAATTTGTTTGTGATCTCCTTTTCATTTTGCATCAATTGAAGAGTTCTTTTGGGAAAAATCACAATTCCAAAACTCTCTTAGTAAATAAGACAGTCTTGTGTCTTAGAAAGTACAGTTTTGAGTCATTATCATAACCTCCAGTATTAAAATTAACTTTTGATGATTTTGGGGTATACTTGCTGCTTGCCTGAAAGATACAGTGTGCTGAAATTGTTTGAAAGTCCATGTGCTGAGCTTGTTTGTCTGATGGACTGTGTGCTGAGCTTAGCACTCTGCTAGGCAAGGCTCAGAGTTTCTTAAGGAGGATTTGGGACCTCATCTTTTTCAAACACATCAAGCCTTAATTAGGGGTCAAGTGACCAGAAGCAGCTAATAGGGAACTTTGGCAAGGGAGGTTTTATACATTATTTAAACTTGGAATTCTTTAAAAATTCTTTAAACTAAACTAAAACTAAAACCACGTGGTTAAAAAAAATCAAGAAACTAATTACTTGTAGGAGTGAAAAGAGATTGCAGGCCGAAACCTAGCAGCAGAGTGGGGACTATCCACTTTATTGCATTCAATGTAGTATGTATGATTACTGGACCCATGGACAGGTGCTGTATGTGTGCATTCTGTATGTGAGCTCCTGGCCCTCAGAGACAGCATACAAACTTTGGAGACCAGAGTTAAGGTCTGAATTGGAGGAGCTAAGGGAGGCTGAGTGGTACATCAATGAGACTTTATGGGACACAATAGAATAGTCCCACTCCTGGAAAGATAGCCTCTGTGCTGCTGAGACAGGGAAAGGAAGAAGAATATTCAACTGGAGCAGAGGGATATGATCCCCTAGTTGTGACCCTCATTCCAGATGATTTTGTGTTATTCTCTTGCACTGAGGATACCTCTCCAAGGGAGGGAACTCTAGTTATTAGGAAAACGTAAGTATTAGTAATGGGGGATTCAGTAATTAGAAATATAGACAGCTGGATGACTAAGAGAACCATATGGTGACTTGTCTGCCTGGTGTAAACGTTGCAGATCTCTTGATATGTATAGATAGACTTATGTACAGTGCTGTGGAGGAGTTGATGGCCGTGGTACTTTGTAGATACCAATGACATGGGGAAGGATAGGATAGAGGTCTTGGAGGCCAAATTTAGGCTGGTAGGAAAAGATTGAAATCCGGGACCTCAATCGGAGCATTCTCTAAAATGCTTCCAATTCCACACACAGGACCAGGTAGGCAGGCAGAACTGCAGGGTCTCAATGCATGGATGAGATGATGGTGTAGAGAGGATGGGATCAGATTTACTAGGAACTGGGGAAACTTTTGGGAAAGGGAGAAGCTATACAGGCAGGATGGGCTCCACCTAAAGCAAAATGGAACATATAGTTGGCACTTAACATTAAAAGAACATCGAGCAGCTTTAAAATTAAAGGTGGGGGAAAGCCTAAAGGTGCAGAGAAGCAAATGGATTGGCTAGAGACATCCCTTAGGGGAGGGTCTATTAATAGAGATTCTTCATGCCCTAGTCAACAGGAGAGGATGGAAGATAAGATAAAGTATGGGTAAGATCAGATGAAAAACAGTTAAATAAAAGAGAGTCCCATGCAATCACATCAGGTAATAGCAGACAGCTACATAGTGACAAGTTTTTAAAGTACTTATATACAAATGCTGGAAGTCTAAATAGTAAGGTGGGTGAACTATAGTGCCTTGTATTGAATGGGGATATTGATATAATAGGCATCACAGAAACTTAATGGAATGTGGATAATTGATGGGGGAATGAGAATAATCAGTGGGACACAGTTATACCAGGATACAAAATATATCAGAAGGACAGAACAGTTCTTGCTGGTGGGGGAGTGACAACATACGAGAAAGAAAACATAGAATCAAATGAAGCAAAAAATCTTAAATGAACCAAACTGTTCCATACAATCTTTATGGATAGTAATTCCGTACTCTAACAATGACTATAACAGTAAAGATATAATATCGACCACCTGATGAGGATAGTGATAGTGACTATGAAATGCTGAGAGAGATTAGACAGGCTATAATTTTTTTTAAAAAAACCTCAAAATAATAATGGAGGATTTCAACTATATGCATATTGACTGGGTACACACCCCTTCAGGACAGGATGTGGAGATAAAGTTTCTTGACATCTTACAGGACTGCTTCTTGGAGCAGCTGGTTCTGGAACCCACAAGAGAAGACACAATTCTTGATTTAGTCCTAAATGGAGTTTAGGATCTAATTAAAGAAGTGAATATAGCTGGACTAGTTGGAAATAATGACCACAATATAATAAAATTTAACATCCCTGTGGTGGGAAAACACCACAGCAGCCCAAAACTGTGGCATTTACTTTCAGAAAGAGGAACTACACAAAAATGAGGAGATTACTTAAACAGAAATTAAAAAATATAATGCCAAAAGTAAAATCCCTGCAAATTGCATGGAAACTTTTCAAAGACACCATAATAGAGGCCCAATGTAAATATATAAAATTTAAAAAACCCACACTCAGCAAGAGACTCAAAAATGTGCCACCATGTCTTAACAACCAAGTAAAAAAGAAGTAGTGAGAGATAAAAAGCCATTGTTCAAAATGTGGAAGTTAAATCCTAGTCAGGAAAATAGAAAGGCGCATAAACGCTGTCAAATTAAGTAATTTACCTCTAAATGTTTTATTTGAGCCCAGTAAGCAGTAAAAGTGTTGGCAATGCTGCTAGACAATATTGAGCTGTCATAGTCCGATAAATTCTCTGGTTCCTCAGTGGTCCGGTCCCAAAGGTGCTTGACTAGAGAGGTGCAACCTGTAACTTATAGCAGGACTTCTGGGTGTAGTCAAAATTGTGGTTTCCTCAGATTTTTCCAATATCATGGAGTTCATCTTTTTTAAGAAGGATGCCTAACTTTTCTGGACTCACTAACTCTTCAGACAATCAGTCTGTTAGTGCAACCTGGATTTTTCTGGTTACATTAAAAAATACAAGAGATATTTGACTTGGGTTTAATCATGCCTCAACTTTATTAGATGTTTAGGACTACCCGGCACAAAAAAATGTACAGGTCAGGGAGCAAGTAGCCCCATGTTTATCCTATAATTCCCTGGGGGCATGAGGCTTTTACCAGCTCCCTTCTTTCTCCATTCAAATTCTTCCGGAAAATGTATTGTTGGGATCTTACCCAACTTGAGGGGGTCCTCTATCAGCTCCCACTCTTTTCTCCTTTGGGTTTCTCCACCAAATCAGGTGCCAGGATCTTACTATCCACCCCTCTTGTAGGAGAGTTAAGGTAGGCTCTAAGAATCGGGGAGTTGGCTCTCCACTGTACAAATCATAGGCGTCCCTTAGCAACACCCCCCAGTCATTCCTTTAACAAACACCTCTCCTTAAGTCATTTTCCAAGCCATTTAACCAGTCACTGTATACCTTTCCTATGGAGTAACTGCACTAGATATCTACCACAAGTGGTGACAACCATTAGTTTGGATATCTCCTTCTGCCCCCCTCCCACCCCGGTCCGGTTCCTGGACATCTCTTACAGCTCCCCTTTTATATTGGTCAAAACAAATAGATTCCAAAGCTTCCCACTCCACCTGAATAAACTGAAGGAGGCCCAATGTTCTGAGCCTTTTATCACCTCAAGGGATTCGTCCTGTTAGAATCTGTTGAGCCTTGTCCACGCCATGGGTACCAGTGATACCTATGTCAGTGTATGCCTGGCAATATGGATCTGCATTAAGCCCCTTCTTGGTCTTGGTCAAGGACTCCTTTACAATTCTTCAAATAGAGTTTTCCAATGTGTGCCGCATCATGTGGTTGACTGCCAGTGACATACCCCAGCAATGGCATGAGCTGGTCTAATAAAGACTAATCTTGTGTTTCCCAAGAAATCTTTCTTAGTAAATAAAATACAGCTCCTAGTCACATGTTGTTACACCTTTTTATAGCACTGAAGCTAGTATGCTTCCTTTTCTCATTACAAACTCAATTTGCTTAAGATCCAAACGTGATCTGAGACCAAGCAATGATGGTGTTTCCCTTGATTGAAATAGTAGGCCTTTTACTTCCTAGTGCTTCTGCTTATACATTATAGTGGTTGTATCCTTCTCATTTCCATTGCCAAATAATATCTGGTACAATCAGATATTCTGGTATACTGCCTTTTGAGAACATTAAATGCTTTTCAGTATATTGCAATGACTTGTGCACTAGTATTCAAGTCTAAAAGCAACCTGAAATGTTTCTCCCTGGTGAATAATAATCTTTATGAACAGTTGGCCTAGAGGGATTTCTACAGCAGAAACCATTGTTGATCCTGCACATTCACACCTAGTTCTTGTATTATTGCCTGTAACATTTGTGCCATCTCTTTTTTCCTGGATATTCATTTTGTTGGTGTGTTCTCCAACATGCATACAGGCTTTCTGTTTGTTTATAGTTTTCTAGTCTGTCTACTAGTTCATCCGAGACATTTTTTTATTTGGAGTTACCTGAACATATGATTAAGCTTTCGCCTTTGTACTCTGCCATCTCGTTTAGAGAGAGATTTTAGCATGGCTTGTGTTAGTTCCTATGAGTAACATCTGCTGTGTTTCTGTAATCAAAATCAGCACTTTAATGCCTTGTATGCTGAACTTGTCTCAAACACCGAGTTCAACCTTTTAAAGTCTTTTCATCCATGTCAATAAATATGGTTATCCTTTGGCCATCTACCTTAATGCTGACGCAAATTGTTCCGTTGGTATTTGTAGAAGTCCATTATACAATCAAAAGTATTCAAATGTTGGGTTAAGTTTTGGAGTCATCTTTCCAGCAAGCATACTTTCATTGTGCACTCACCTTTTTTCTTCTCAATGGATATAAATTCAAAAACTGAATGTCTCCCAAAATTTTTCACAAGCCCAGATTGCCAGATAAACAGTACTATCCTTATGGGCCTTAAAAAGGAACACTTAATACTTGGATAACTTCTGCTACTCAGAAATATTTGTCTTGTGCAAATTGGAATCTGACAACCTCCAACAAACACTTTTTTTTACAAAAAATGTTTATTACATATTTATTGTATGCTTAAATTTTCATAAGAATTGTACACCAACTTAAAGCTAAATTTTAGGAGAAACACTTGGATTTGGCCTACACTAAGGGATAAATTTGAATTAAGAGATACTCAACTTCAGCTACATTAATTGTGTAACTTAAGTTGAAGTTTCTTAAATCATATTTTGGCACCATTCACACTGCTGGAAGTCAAGGGAACCACATTCTCCCTTTGACTTCCCTTGCTCCTCATAAAAACAGGATTACCAGCATCGACAGGAATTCCCTCTCAGTTTGATTTAGCGTGTCTTCACTAGACCCTATTTAGCTGAAGCATAGAAGATCAACCACAGTTTTTTTGATCTTATCTGTAGTGTAGACGTCTAAACCCACAGTTAAGGAGAACTTAGAAGATGATCTGTAAAGTACAATCTGGTGGTTGAAAAATTTCAATATTTGGTTGAAAGTCAGACAAAGTAACTTAAAACCAAGAGCCTGCAGTGAGTAGAATTTAGTATAGACTACTGGGAGGGAAGGAATGAAATTAAGCAATGGGTGAATATGAGAAGAAACCCAGTGATATATTACAGTATGAAAATGCTGGAAAACCTTTCATTCGTAAATCTTTTGACAACAAAATTAGAGATCTTTATAATAGCTGGAGCAGTGAGAGCTTCCAATGGTGAACAATCCGATGTTTGTAGAGATGGACCAACTTAGCTCACAAGTCTTTTTCCACATACAATTTCTCTCAGCAGGTAGCAAAGCCTTTAGAAAAAAGAAATAAATGTAAACATTTTGTTTTGCAAAATTAGAACAGTCACTTAATGAAACAAAACAACCAAACATGTTTTCAGGATGATCATTAGTCTAATGTACTTACTTTCATTGTACCATACATGCCTCGGTTTCCCATGTAGTAAGTTGTGATGCCCTCTAGCTGACTTACACATCTGGGAATAATTGCATTTTAAGTAACAAATTAAAATGAAAGGAGAAAAAGGAATAGCTCTCTTCTCTGGAAGACTTACAGTTTTGCAATTTAGAACACAGCTTGCGTCAGTTGTCTAAGTGCACTGAGCTCCCTACAGGCTCTGTACTAAGATAAGCTGCAATATCACCAGCTCACTGCCACCAGGCAGTTGCTGGTGATGGTGATTTCTAATGTCAATACCCTGAAAGGCTTGAAGGGATACTCATGCTGTAAATATCTTGTTATTACTTCCCAAGCTGCAGTTTCCCCCAGTTCTGCTTGTTGTATCAGTTTGTTTTTCAGTCCAAGCAGCCAATAGTTTCTTTTTTGTCTCAGAGGAGCTCTAATTTCATGAGTTTGTCTTTTACCACAGACTTTCTATGCTTTGTGTGTGTGTGTGTGTGTGTGTGTGTGTGTAAATGTCACATAACAATGTTATTTAGAATGATTCTGATGTTAAAGTCTTTGCAGATGCTTTCAACTATAGTCAATGAGTATGAATGGAGAATCAGTATGTCTTGAAGAAAGCTGATTTATACCAGTTTCTGGGCTGGGCCAAAAGGTCAGCTGAAGGCTTATTTTACTGCAGATAATTGGCCCTTGCCCTTAAGCAGAAAAGTAACAATTAATTGGAGTCAGTGGAAACTGCTTCCGATCATTTGATTAGATCTTGGTAAATAAGACTGCCTCTCTCTCTTTTTTACTTTCAGGGCTTGTCGTCAACTTCAAATAGTCAGGGATTTTTTTTTGAATGAAAAAAGGCATTTTGTCTTGATAAAATCAAAATATTTCATTTAGCTTTAAACCATTTATTAAACAATTGAAATAGTTCTATAACATTTTAAGACATTTGGAAATAGTCATGGCAAACAAAAACAAAAAATGAAAATATGTTGTGTTGTGATTCCTTCCTTTCTCCTCCCCCCAACCCCCCTTCAAAATGTGGTAAACCCACAAATTTAAAAAATACACTGGTGTCACAGAATATGCATTTTTTTGCTGGAAATACGTCATGTAGCTGACCTGGGGAGAGGATAAGTCTCTATTGTCTCACATGAGTGAAGTGTTACTTGGTGTACATGGTGTTACATGATTAACAAACATCTCATGGTGGTGAAATAGAATGGAATAGATTATAATGAAGAACAGGTTTTATTCTTTTTAATAGGTGTAATGCTAAATATTTTACTAGTGTGTGGAAGGAAGACTATACTGAGGTCTCAGTATAAGAGTAAATATAGGTTTGCTGTTTAACTAAACACAGTTATAGCAATGACAAATGAACATAATTCCATGAATATTTATAAATTCTAAATGATGCTTATGGAGCAGTCCTTTCAGGAATTTATTTTGCCACTGATATGTCCTTTTGTTAATGGTACATGTAACTAGTCAGGTTTGGCTTTAAATGGGAGAATAAAGTTTAGACATAATTTGCTAGGCAAAAAAAACCTTAATTCTATCATTTGAGCAAACAGTGATCATTTATATTTTTAAATCTTTTTCGCTCATTACATAACACCACAAAGGTGCAATTTTGCAACCATTATTCTCACTGAAATCAGTACAACTACAGTGTATGTTCTAGTCAATTCAAGTAAGAGGTGAAAAATCAGAATCTCAATTTCTTTAAAAGGAAAGCTTCAGAAAAGAAAGCCAGTATGCTTTTATATAATTTTGCTTTTTTAAAAAAATAATAATAGTAATTCACTCAACTTGGATAATATTAGTCTGATCAGTCTTACATTTCCTTTGACCCCAAGAGCTTGAAAAATCTTAATTGAGTCTGCAAAAAATCATGAGCTTTTTAAAAATAGATTTCAGGTTCATCTCATTTGCTTCCTCCTGGGCTTTGAGTTTTCAGGCTGCATTCACATTTTCAAGCTTTTCCCCTCTAACAAGGAGACCTAGAAATATCCTTTTAGAGACCCACTTGGAACTGGGACATTAAACCCCCCCAGAAATCTCCAGAGATTCTATAAACTCACAAATGCTGGCAATGTAGGAGTTCTCATGTGCTATCTGCTTGAAGATCTAAAGCAGCTGTGAAATTTACATTGTCCTCTGACTTTCAACATTCTTCCATATTGCTTGAATCCAAAATAAACAACATACAATATTCCTTTGAATTCATTGTCAGTTATTGGAAAGGCTCTAATACCACTATGTTCTAAAAGAGAAACTTCACTTTAAAAACTTCCCATAAACACTGAAATATAAAATCACATAGAGTCCAGCTTTCAAATTGGGGTGACTAAGAGAGGCATCCAAATCTATACTGAAGTCCTAAATATCTATTTTAGGCACAGTGTTATGGATTAGTTTAAAAAATCCTAGAAAAATTGGGTTTCTAATATTTAGCACACCGGTTTTAATTTTTGATCCACAGGTAACATCCACTTTTTAAATGTATATTATTAATAGTGCCTGAAGATCACAGAATGGATTCAGACTTTGGAAATGTTGTCGTAAGTTGGGGTCATATATATTGAATGTGTTTGGACAGGCCAGGATAATACTTCCGCCAGGCTAGCTGGCTTTGGCCTAGTTTTAGCAGCAGGTTGTGCTAGGCTTTGTAAAAATAAAAAGTAAGACTATCCATAACCTGAAGAGCCCACGATCTAAATAAACAAGCTAAAAGATTCTTGGGAAAGCAGTGAAGTGAAATAACTCATGTGATGTTACTGCCAAAGTGCCTAGTGGAACTAGGAACAGAATTTATGCCCCCAGACTCTTAGTCCAGAGTCATATATACTGCATCAGGCAGTTTCTCCAGAATACAAACTGATTCTTAATAACTTAACTTAACTTTCATATCTTCATATTGTTCTTCCCTGGCCTGCCCCTCTGCTGAAAGTTATGATAGAAAATTTTACATGTAATGCTACTTCCAAATCAACAGCTCTGCAAGCCAAAAATAATGGATTGCCAGGATTCAGCAGATAAAACTTGAAGAGGATTTTCCTTTACTTTCACCTATCTGTGTGCATTACTTTAAAATATTTTCCTTCATTTAATTTAGTTTTTTCCTTGAATTCAAGCTTTATTTTTAACTAAAATATTTCTCTACCTATTAGAGGTTTACACTGAGGATGCACACATTAAAGAAGTAATTACATACTTTGAACTTTTTGAGCATATTTCTTAAAGTGCAAACCAAACGTATTATTTTCTATTGAGATTTTAAAAATGTACCTCTTCACAGCTTGAGGTGAAGAAATAAATCAAAGTCGCATGTATAATTTCATATACAAGTGCAGAAAGGAAAAGTTTAGAAAGGGAAATGTGTATGAAGATTTAGTTCTAATGATTAACTACAAAAGAAATAGCAAGGTGAATCCTGCTCTGAGCCTGGAAATAACACTTTTTATTATCTGCATCCATGCTATATCCAAAAACTACCTTTCTAGAAATATACTGAATAATTGCCATCTCCTATGATTACTAGAAATCTTGCTAACCGATTCCCTTATTACTTTGGAAAATTCTGTTTTAAATTCTCCTTAATCTTTTTATTAATTATTAAATTGGTTATGATTCAAAAAATACAAAGTCTTTACAAAGTCTTTATATAATGGCAGTATAGAAGAGCCAGTGTCTGCATAACCTTGGATCGGGCAGAATAATTATTTTGGAATGCTTATTATGAACTTTCTACTGCATGATCTATCAGAGTTAGAAACAACCTAATTTTTGATTAATATACAGTGTGGCAGAAAGTCCCAGCTTGCTCCCATGGGAGCAATTTAATCCTCCTGATGCAGGTGTTGACCTAATGTCTCAAAGTCTGATTCTCCATTGTCATATACTTTGCCTTGTTAATTAAGAGTAAATGCTAACATTTAGACTTGGTATTGTTTTACAGCATTTTGCACTCAGGCCATTATTCACTGAGCTATTAAAGTATGTGATTTATTTTAACCATAAGTACTCATCCCAGGCTCTCTGATAGTGGGGGGCAAAGATAGCAGTGGCTCTGAGCCCTATTGATTCAAAAGGGCCCAGGACTCCTGGCTGCCACTCCTGCAGAAGTCGCAGCAGTGGCTGAGCATGAAGCCCTTTAAATCACTGCTTGAGTACCATGCAGCGCCCTCCAAGTTTGAGGGCGACAGCGTGGTATTCTGGGCAGAGCTGAGGGCTGGTTGACCCAGCCCTGACCTGTCTGCCAAGGCTAGGGTTGCTAGGTGTCCGGTATGGAACTGGACTGTTTGGTATTTTCGACTCCTGTCCGGTAAAAAAAAGTCAGAAAATACTGGACACCTAAAATGTCCAGTAATGTCTGATTTTTCCCGGTCAGGTGAATATCCCAGGCTGTCTGGCTCAATATGGAAGCAGCCTGGCAACCCTAGTGCTTACCGGGTTCCACAGGGGAGCTGTCCGGCCCCACACAGGGAGGCAAGTTGGCAGGAGGCTGCTGGCAGCCTGTTAGGGCCAAAAAGCCTCACCATGCTTTTTTTTTTTTTTTTTTTTTTTAAGGGGCCACGCTGTTTTTTGTTTTGTTTTGTTTTTTTGCTTAACAACTCTCGGGGTCCTTTTTTTTTTGGTTCGGTATTTTTTCTGAAATCATCTGGCAACCCTACACCAAGCCCCCCCCCCCCCCCCCGGGAATGTGTAACTCCCCCATCTCTTGCTCAAAGGCCCAGCAAGTCTGTTGGCTCTCCTGAATCATCCTAAAGTGAAGAGGAATACTTATTTGCTTAAGGTCAGGCATGTTAAACAGATTTGGGAAATATTTTTTAACCAGATAAATGACTATATAGCATGCAGAGCAATGGGCAATAAGACCTCATGGTCATTCTAAAAACAAGATAAGAGGTTATATTTGCCTTCAAATGTTTTTGTAATGAAAATAAATTGTTCCGCAAAAATGAACAATCTCACAGGCTTCAGCAGTAGGATACAAGTGTGAGGAAATTTGCCCTAAATATTTTGACTCTGCTGCTTTTATTGTGTGATAATGGTAACACAATGAGAACTCGAATAGTGAATTGTACCATATGGTTGCTTGTTTTCAGTACTAGATGGGCTAACATTCTTTTCATGAATTATTCTAAGGAAAATATATAGTGACTGCTGTTCTTTATTTATTAGCACCATATATAGGATACAGACAACTGTACAGATTCTAATGCTTTTTAAATCCAAACTTTTTAATGTGAGTGAGTCTACAAAGAGTTTTTTCAGGGTAGGGACCAGAAATGTGTATACAGATTAGCACAGTATATAGCCCAGTAGGCTATAGTTCTGGTGAAGATTTACAGTGCTACCACAATATTAATGTTATTTAAAAAAAAAAAGCTAGGAAATTTGTCTCCGAAAATTCAAAAGAAAAAGACCATAAAATTGCATGGAAGAGAAAAACAGAATTAATCCAAGAGCAGATGAAATAAAGCAAGGACTCTGTTGTGAAGTAAAGCAGCCTACAACTTTATCAACTTAAAACAAAACAAATGGATAGCGGGAAACTATTCTTCCAACAGATTATTTTTAAGAGAAACTAGACCAGTGTGGTGTGTAAAATTAACCTAAAGAAAGCAAAGTGACAGTAGGTACCCAGATCAGAGAAAAAGGAAGATGGATGTATATCAAGTATGCTTGTCAAAGCTCAGGATATTGTCTCTTTATGTTGTAATTTGTATAAAGCTAACCAGGCCTGGAGCTTTACCAGTGTTCCTATGTTTTGTTTGCATGTTTTTGTTGCAGCTTATGTAATTTTCTCATAGAGTAATTTACTCTGTATGAAAGCTAATTTGTAAAAGGGTCAATTTACTCAGAAAATATTGGCTTTCTTTTTTATGTAACATTTTATTTCCTAGTTAATGCTTTTCAGTAAACTAAACTTAAGTTTTCAGAAAACTCTCTCCACCTGATGAATTTTTCCCATTTCTCAACCTCATTCTCCAAATATGATTAGAGCTCTGAAAGGATGTCTCACCTTGGTAAAAATTCAGCTAGCTTTATTGAGCAGATTCAACGATTTTCCGAGCAAAAAATAAATAGACATTGTGCATTGTGATTTTACATTTTTTTTCCGAATGAGACTGCATAATTTTATTCAGACTGATGCTCTGGAGAGTTGCTAATTAAAATCCATCATTGGAAGGCTTTTAATTACACACTGCAGTTTAAGTATGCTGGGCCAGCTTGTGGCTCATTAGAAAATAAGACCCACCTCGCTATCTTAACCCATACCAACACCATTCCTAAGCAGAGAAAAAGCAAGGAGGAGAGAAGTAGTTGCATGTCTGCCTTGTTTTCCCCTACTGTAAAGTGAGCAAGCATTGGCAAAAGATGGGGAGCAATGAGCATAAGCTTACCTCTACCACCTAATCCCAGTTGAGCCAGTTAGTTTTAATAAAAAATTAAAATCTGTTCTTCTACTAATATAAACTACTAGCAGGTACTACCTCTTCCCAAGAGGTGAGACCAAGAAAGGAATAATCTCTCTCAGGACAGAGCCATCCTTACCCATATGCAGACCATACAGCTGTGTAGAGCACCCAAAAATTTGGGGCACCACCGTGTCTTAATGTCCACCCACCACTCTTACTATCCCTGGTCTGTGGCTCTGCTTCTGCTGGAGACGATCTAGTTAATTAAAAGCATAAAAGCCTGCCAGAGCTACTAACACAGGGCTGAATGCAGCCCACAGACTGTTTGTTTGAGGCCTGCAGTGCAGTTTGAATTTACGTGGGGCTCAACCTGTGGCTCGCAGCTGGGAGCCGAAACCAAAAAGTAGTCAATAAAATGGTCTTCGGTTGATATGAGTTTAGTAGTAACATTCTTGGACTGTCTTGCTCATTAAAAGTCCTGTCATATGAGTGCAAATCAGGTAAATATTGCATTTTATTAAAATCAACAGAATTGACTTACTTGTGTGTTGTGTAGTCTTGCCTTAATCTTTGTATTCATGCCATCAGTGTGAAAGAAGCTATTTGCTTATATTTGCATATATATTTGCATATATATGTACCACACTTAAGTTGCAGCCCTCAGCATGTGCTGTGAGTATCATTGTGGCCCCCAGGGCTTCCAAAGTTGAGTAGCTCTGTACTAGCAGAACACTGAGCCTAGAAAGAGCCAATCAAATGGTAATGAAACCATTTAACAGGCATTTGCCAACCTCCATTATATACCATCAGTTTCTGAATGTACTGAATGTACTTAATTTAAAACTTGTTTGCAAAATATTTTAGTATGTTGATGAAGATTTTAGAATTACCTTTCTAAAAAATAATTCTCCCCCAGTTTAACAATATAACATAGGTCCCCATAAAGCCTAAGTATGGCCCTGTCTCCATGTTCCTTTGAGGAGATCAGAATGTTATACTGAAACATTGCTTAGGCTCAATCTAGCCTTCTAATGGTGAATTCTTCCCCAAATTGGATTGAAGATCCTCCTATTTTCCCCCTCTGGTAGATTTTTGAGGCCTTGATTTTCAGTACCCAAGTAGGCACAAATTGTTCATGTACAATTGGGTGCACACATGAAAACCCCTAGCTTGGGCATTGACAGACAGTTGGCTCTAATCCTCACTGACCTCTAGCAATGTGTGTAAATCAGAAGTTTGTCAGAGCATATATGCCAGTTAGAAGGTGAAGCAGGAATAGTGGGAAAAGGTGAGGGACATCTGTAGTGCAAAAACCACTATATTAACACACTAGGGAAGTTTTAGGTTCACTCCAGCAGGATTCTCCTGGATCAGTTACTGTGCAATGCTTTGCAGCGATTTAGAAATCATATCCCTCTGGAGCACATTGCCATACCACATAGATAAGCCCAAAGCAGATTGTGTCTTTATTCACGAATATGTTTCTTAAATAAAAAGCTATGTTCCCGACATGTAAAAACATGTGAGTATTGCATGTATGATAAAAGTCTTAACAGTCTTGCTTGTCAATACAAAAAGAGTAACAAATATATTTAAAGTAAAAATATCAGCCCTGCAAAGTGTTAGCAAGGGGTAAATTCACCTCAGTTTAGAGGAGCCATATAAAAAGCCATTGCTTAAATCCCTCTTAACAGTAAACCCATGTAGATGTTGAGTAGAAGTCAACAGAGCAGGAGCACAAGTATTTTGTATGTTTTGTTTTTCTTTAATAACCTGATCTAAAAATGTTGATACTGGTTGATCACCGAGGCTTTTGTAGGAGATATTTGTTGGTGCTGATTCTACGTAGCAATTGGTGTCAGGCCTTTTGTGACTTACTGGGGCTTCATGGGAAGGTGTTTTCTTGAGGGAGAAAGGTGTAGGTATTGTGTCTGGTGAATCTCTGATTATGAAAATAAGCAGATATATCAATCAAACAGCTAATGCTATGGAGGTAGGACAGAATAGATGTAGAAGCCATGTAACTGCAATAGTGTCTGGATAGAAGCTCTGCTGTTTCATTAGTCTCTTTGAAGTATTTGTTCAATGCGAAATCTTTATGTAACCATTTTACAAAGGCTGGGCATATGGACCAGGAGATAACCCTGTGTTCTAAACCCTACCTCCATGTTATGATTAATCTTGCTTTTACTGAATATCAGAGAAACAAGCTGTTATTGCCCTCTATTTTCATCTGTAATCCAGACATGAAACAAAGTAAAATAGGCCATGAAAAATCAACAACTGAAGGCACCACTAATGCTGTTTTATCTTTGAAAACATTGGAAAAAGCAAGAGCCAAATTATCAAATAATAAAGGAGGAGTAGCAGAACAAAGCCATTCTACATTTTGTTGTAGAAATTCTCCTGTGTAATTCCTCCTTCATGTCTGGAAAGTATTGAGAGGACATACATCTTCTTAATAAAGCTTTGCAATAGCAGGGAGACTAATTTGATGATCTTCCCACAGCTCCCCTTGGCTGGAAACAACAAACTGGAGCCAATGGGAGCTGTAAGGCTCTGTAGCTACAGCGTCCTTAGATAAACAAAGCAAAGCAGCCCGCTAGCAGCTTTCTCAAAGAGGGCCTATCGCCCGCTTTGAGAAACACTGATCTAAATGAAATATGAGCCAAAGATGAAAAATATCCCACTAGCAAGTATGGGGAATCTATGTGGATAAAACTGGTGTTGCTGAATTAATTAAATGCAAATTGCTGTATTTTACACACTGTGCATCACAGAATATATTGCAATGCCCACATAGTGTTTAGTCATTTTTATAATTTATTTTACAATCTGATTATTATTTTAAACTTCTTAAGGTTAGATTTTGTGATGCATATATGTCCACTAATGTGCATCTTATAAATACTGTATATTCTTACACCAAATCTTGTTTTGGAACATTAGGGCATCTAGTATAGACATATATACCTCTGTATGAAAATGCTAACCTTATTTTAATGATCAATGGAATGACCATGATTAATTTTGCAAGCACAGTTTCATTGCAGGCAGGCTGTAAAAGTATTCAGTTGCTTAGTAACCATCAATACCTAAAACATGTCAGCAGCAAAAAATTAATAGAAAGCTGCCAGAATGGCAACCAGGCATATTGAAAGCTACAGATGCTTGGCTGATCACATAAATCCCGTTTACTAATTCACTGAGGCAGCAGTAATCCACAGGTTAAAGGTACTGATTCTTGAATTCTCCTACACTTATGTAAATAAGGAACAACTCCAGTTATTCAATGAGATTCAGGGTATAAAGTAATGCAAGTAAGAACAGAATAAGCTCCTAAATGTGAAATCTAGTCTTTCTGATGCAACATTATAACAACTGCTTGAAAGGCCATTTTACATGTTCAGAATTAAAACTAAGATTTATTTTTTAAAGGGTTTTTAAATGCAGTGATAAAAGTCTTTGTAAAAATGTTTTCTATGACATTTTCATTCAGTAGCCACAATTGGAACAACTTTCAAAGAGAAACCCCACTAATCACCGGTGTCTTGCTCCTATGGTTATATTTTGACACAACCAACAGATCAAGTATCCACACATTTCTCATTAATACTTTATTTTTGTTCTTGTCAACTTATGCTGTGAAGGAATTTTACATGAACCCCCCCTCCCCCCCCCGTACCTGAAATGTAGCATCACCCAGTCTGTACATCTTCTTTTCCTTTTGTAGAAATGTGTTTCATCACTGGGGACAATCAAAGTTAGCCTCTTTTTTGGTGCCGATGATGCGGGTCATGGGTCTGAGTCTTGTACCAATGAATACTTTCTACTGACCTTTCGCCTTCCTGTCCCTAGCAGGAATGGCACCTCTGGTCTTCAACCCTCAAAAGTACAAACCTCTCTTGCTTGAGCTGTAGGAGTAAATTGATTAGTAATAGCAATCTTTTTAATCACTTGATATCACAGTTCTCTTAATTCCCTTTAGACACTGGCCACTATCAGCAGACAGGATACTGGGCTAGACAGATCTTTGGTCTGCCTAGTACGGCCATTCTTATGTCCTTATCCTTCGTGGACCAGCCATTAGAAGGGGTCATACCACAAACAACTCCTGTTAGGATAGAGATTTCCATATTTAAAAACTAAGTGTACTATCTGACAAACTGTTCTTTAATCCAGTGAGAAGGCATAGAAAATATTTTTTCTAGTACAAAGGAATAAAAGAATACATAATGCACCAAATGTGTTACAGAACTAATAGTGACATGCAAATGCATATAATAATGATGTAGAGGATGGCATCAAACAATCCCAGCATTTGTCTATAAACATCAATAATGCAATTTGTTTCAAATTACAAGCCGTAGTGCTACTTCAGATAATATGAATTACATTAATTTGTACATGTATATTGACAAATGGATTCTACTTTAGAAAAGGATGCCATATTAATGGATTATCTGCTCTCATTTACAGCAATGTTAGTTTTTAATGACATCAACACTGACTTAGTACAGTGCAAGTGAGGTCAGAATTGGGTCTTGAGGATACCTTAAAATCGTAGGGCTGTGGAGCCCCTCCTAATGAGATGGAGACAGGAATCTGCAAGAGTTCTGGAACATGTTTTTTATAGAGAGAGTGCTGTTGAAAGCCATTGAACCTAGCTGCAAACCCTGTTTTGTAATGGAGGACACTTCAAACCACAGGGTGCAGCAGTATCCTCAGTTTCAGCACCTACGGGAATCTGTTGCTGAAAATACCAGTAGAGTTTGTTGTTTTATAGAAATTGTTGGGTATTGACTGACATTAACTCTGTTGTTTGCAGAATAAGGAATATAGTTTACTTTGCATCACAACCTATGGATCAGAGCCTCAGCTTGTATAAATATACTGAAATCCATGGACCTGTGGCAATTTACAGCAATTTAGGATCTTATAAGTGGTGTATCCCCCTCAGAGTGAGAAAAAAGAATATTGACTGAATTGTAATGGATTAACTTCTCTTCATGCTGGCGTAACTCCTCTAAAGTCCATAGTTACATCAGTTCACCACCGGTTTATGAGAAAAATTAGGTCCTTTATATCTATATGGACTTAAAGGATCTGCTGATTAGTTATTTAAAGTTTGCTTATGTACAATCTCAAAGGTCATGTACCTATAGGCACAAATTCCATAATGCAGCAGTCTCACTCTGAAAATGACTCCATTTTATTGTTTGTTGCTGTAATCATAAAATGTCTTCAATTTTGTTGTGTACTTCTCAAAATAATCATAGTACATCACTGCATCTTTTAAGAGGGGATCCAGAAACATCAGATGAGAGAGAAATATAATCCAGACAATGAATAGAAATTTGCTGCCATTAGCCCTGAGTAAGTGGCCTTAATTTTCTTCTATATAAAGTGGCTTGTGAATTACAAATTTCCAGTACACAAACCAAAGATTCAAGCACCCACATCTAAATAGAAATCCCTTCATGGCACAGTATCCCTTTCAAATCTGGCCCAAATTCAGTGCTGTCATGGATGGTGAAAGTTACAAATCAGGTTTAAGAAGGTAGAAAATGTTAATTCATCAATGGAAATAGTAATACAAATGTAAAGGTATACAGTGAATGAGCAGGAGTAGCAGAAAGAACATTTAACAGCAGTGACATGTTCCTCGTCATACACCATTCTGCTACTCTACTTGTTACACTAGTCTATTGTCTTCTGCCATATAACTTAAATTTATCCACACTGAGAAATCCCGGGGCCTCAGTTTTCAGTTAGCTCTGTAACCTACTTATTTGAGTGGGTGGTGTGCAGCCACTCAACTCTCAAGTGCTATAAACTACACTTAGCTTGATACAGCTCCCAAGGAGTCTTCTGCCAGACATTAATTGACAAATACAATTAGTACTCTGGTCATGCCACAAGGGGTAAATATGCTGGCTTTTCATTAGATGGGAACTTTTACCCAGGTGGAATAAATTATCCAGGTAATATCTATTCCCTTTACATTGCCAGAATAACCCACCACAGAACAGAAGGGGACTCAAATATTGAGGTCAGGAAATTTAAAAAAAATGGAACTATAAATCTGGATATTTCACATATGTGTTGATCGGAGCAAAGGAATAAGATCAGAGTTTTCTCCAAGCCCACAGTGCCATACTTAAGACATTTCTCTTGCCTTACTTTGAACATGCGGCATGTATCAGTTTTGTCATTTAATGAAAAAGAACCCATAACTGGGATTAATCAATTCCAATTATATGCAGTTGAATTTGTTTTGACATAGAGGGAAGACATTTCAAACAAAGATGTCATTCCACCTTAGAAATGACAATTCAAACATATGATCCTAATTCTCAAGATGGACAGAGTCATCAATTTTCTTAACAAGTTCAAATTATGATAATTTGCTTGATTTGTGATGTCAGGCTGACTTGACTTATTATTTTATTTCAGCACATAGGCATGCATGTATTTATATTAAACTGATCAACAGGCAAGCAGAAAGAAATTGTAGCTGATTTTTTCTAATGTCATCTCATGATTAAAAACAGCCAATAATGGAAAAAATAAAATTTAGTTTATTCAGGACATCAAAGTTTATTCCCAAGTCAATATTAACTTATTTTCCAGTTCACATAAGTAATGAGAGCTTTTGAGAAACAAGGTCATTTCAAAGGTGATTGACATGAATAGATCTTGAGATTTCTGTCCTGCTTTCTGCTTGTGGAAACAATTCAAAACTGGTATGAAAACATCTGGACTTAAAAAAAAAAGCTGAAAGAGAAACTTGAGGAAAAAATAATTAAAAACTCCCATTTGATGATCATCTGACAACTAAGAAGAACCTGAGTGTTAGAAAAGATTATTGGACATTCTAGTACTGCTTTTTAAAAACAACAAAGAACCAAAACTTTTTATTTTGGCAACATTTTCAAACCCTAACAACTTTATTTCCATTCCTCATGCTTCATGCATATGGTATCAAAGGCAGAATTCCCTAACGTAGTTGCAGATTCTGAATTGTAAGAGGATGCTGTCTCTGTTTATCTTTTCTTGCAATTTTAAACCAAGTTCTGTTACTGGTTCAGACACTGCCCTACAAATGCTGCATCTACACTGCGGAGCTATTTCGGGATACTGGAAGTATCCTGAAATAGCTATTCCCTGTCTATTGAAGCAGTCCATTGAAACCGCATGAGGGTTAAGGGGAATTTCGGAATAGTGCTTCATTTAGAAATATGGCACTGTATACACAGAGCCAAATGACGAAATAAGCTATTTTGAAATAGCATCAAAATAAGATATGCAATTTGCAGGGCACATATTGCGTAGCTTATTTTGAGTTAAGGGTACTGTGTAGATGTATCCTTCAAGATCACATCACTGCCCTTTGCTTCTATTTCCCAATTGGAAAATGGGGATAATACTTATCTCCTTCACAAAGCACTGTGAGATCTACTAATGAAGTGTTATAGAATAGTTAGGTATTATTATCACTACTATCATGACTACAGTGTCTGAGAATGAAAAGAAAATTGAAGATTCTTATTTATGAACCAATAACTAAGTCACTAAAGCATAATTTCTTTCAAACTTTCTTTATTTACCTCTTTATTTCCTATCTGCTATGCTATCTTATTTATGAAAATTAAAGATATATAAACTCAGACTCACGTGTTCTAAGTCCAAGCTTTTTTGAGGAATGACCTGCCATGCAAGATTAGATTCAGCCAAAGTCTGATGAGATTAAAAACATTTTGCAAGACCTACCTATTTGACTGAACTTTGTGGTCCATGTAATTACAATAATAATTGCAACTAGAGGCCCTGAGTGAGAGGAACCTCATTTTGCTAGATACTGTACAGACACAGATCTAATCATTAAGTAATTTATCTGAGAGACGACGTAAGGTGGAAAGGGTACCAGAGACACAGAGCTGTAGAAGATTTAACATGGTGGCCACATCTGGCCAGTGGAAGAGCTGAGACTTTTAGTTCCACCATAAGTAAAGGGTTTTGACCACAAATCAAATGGGGCAGGAAATCCTAGCATCTGTTCTTAGAATTTTGGAGGAATAAAGAACAATCCTCACAGTTCACTTTGAACATTGACACAAATACTTGTTTTACCTGTTTTTTTCTTAGGTAGTGTGGTGACTGGGTGCTTCAGACAATCTTAGAAGGATTAGATTAGATAATGTCTAAAAAGCAGCATAAACTGATTTGAATTGACTTTGGTTGTAATAAAAATGCTATAGCCTTCATAAATCTACATTTTTTTGTAGCAGTTTAACTAAGGAAGGGAAGTATGTTAACATACAGCAGTAGATGTTAAGTCTACCAGTTCAAAACAGCATGCAGATTTCTTGTTCTGAGGTATTGTTTAGAGATAGAAAATGTGGTTGTTTACACATGCCACAAATATAAAGTTTGCATAAGCCTCAAGTGAAGGTTGGTTCATGTGATGCAAGTTGTGACAGTTTCAGACAATAAAGGCATTGAAGTCTACATTATAGTAAATACATATAAATACTATCGGAGGACCATAAGTCAGTGCTAAAATCATACATATTTCAAAATTTCCAGTAAGCTCAGGGTAAATATAACTCATAGGACTTCAAAGAATTTTTAATACATTCTATATAATGGAATTTAAAAAGTTTCTGTCTTAGGTTTTCCTATATTTTCTATTGCTATGGTATTTAAGTACTGCAATACACTCTGTCACTTCAACAGGGCTAAAATCTGTCTCAGTGGATTTGTTACTAATACTAGACATACTTTATTGGGAATCTGAGCCAAAGGCTTTAGGTACAATTTAATCTGATCTAAAAACTGCTCTCTTTTGATAACCAAGTTGTTTGTAGTGAGCAAACCTGGTTAGATGTTTAGTATGCTGCATATACAAATATTCTTTTCTTACTTTTCAGATCCCCAGAACAAATACTAAACATACTCCCTACTTCATCACAATAATTTTAAAACTGAAGATTTTGTACCAAAAGTTTCTGAAAACATTCCTATTTTTTTCTGTCAAAATTGGAGGGGACATATATAGAAGAACATCCCTTTCCTCCTGCCATAGGTTGATAGCTTTCTGGTCATCTTTGCTAGGTTTAATGTTAAATAAAATCACCAAATTGTAAGATGACCCCACCAACACATCCATCTATTCTCCCTGAGCTATGTTGAATTAGGAACTATTTGGAGGGGGGGAGAACAGGGTTCAAATCAGTTACAAATTAAAAGGCTAACTGAAGTTAATTGGGCTATGCAAGTGTAATTGAGAAACAGGGCCCTATGGCTTTTAATGTTTGAGCTTGGAATTCTCATTGTAGCTACAGGGTTCATTTCCACTTCTGGGTGCTCATAAGTTCTCTGCATCTCTCAGATTTTGACCTAATTTTATCTTAATGATTGCTTAGTCAAATCCTTTTAATTTCTTTCACATTGTAAACTACTTTGGCCATTTTGAAACAAAGCAATGTTTTAGAGGTATCATGGAAACAGTAATAACATAAATGGACAAAGTACTAACACTTAAGTGTCACAGGGCTGTTAAATTTATCAAAAAAAAATGATGAAACAGTCTCCTTTCCCTATTGCCAGTGCAAATCATGAGGAATTTGTCAAAGCTAATAGCGTAATGCTAGCAAGAAAGAAAATAATCATTCTAGTGAGGTCATTTCTATCCTAAAGGTAAATATATTGCCATGTCTCTTCATAATTCACTAATCATCATACTGTGATCATGAGTACAAACAAAACAGAGAGGCTACATCTACACTGGCATGATTTTGAGCAAAAGCAGCTGCTTTTGCGGAAAAACATGCTGCCTGTCTACACTGGCCGCGAGTTCTTGTGCAAGAACACTGACGTTCCAATGTGTGAAATCAGTGCTTCTTGCACAAGAACTCTGATGCTCCTGCTCAGGAATAAGTCCTCTTGTGCAACTGTTCTTGCGCGAGAGGCCAGTGTAGACAGACAACATGAATTTCTTGCACAAGAAAGTCCTATGGCTAAAATGGCCGTCCGAGCTTTCTTGCGCAAGAGAGCGTCTACACTGGCACGGATGCTCTTGCGCAAAAGCACATCTCTTGCACAAAGGCACATGCCAGTGTAAATGCTCTATTACACAAATACTTTAACGCAAGAACTCTTGCGTTAAAGAGTATTTGCGCAAAATAATTCCAATGTACACGTAGCGCACGTTTATTCACTGATATATGCCTGATGTAGAAGGATCAGGCTGACTATTAGTGGAGTATACACCAGGTTAAAATGTTATTCAAGTATTTCAGTCTATGAAGAGCTCACTCTCAGTAATAAATTTACAGATTGACAACTATTTTCCTTCATCAACTGATTTGTTAATACATTAGGAAAAATCCATTACTGGATATACAGGTGGCTGTAGTATGTGACTTTTTAAGGCAAGTAATAATAAGCACTCTGAATAGAGAAGCAGGATTTCTACTGTGGTAGCAGTGCTTTAACTAAACTTACAGGAGTAGGGAAATTGGATTGAGTGCCAATTTGGGTTTCTTTGCAAAATTATTATTTTCTAATTTATGCTATTCCAGAAAGAGCAATTTTTTTTGTAATGTTTCCCTTTCTTCCCCTGACCACAACCCAGAATTAGAGTTCTGAGAAAATAGGGAAGGAAAAACAAATTCCTATTACAAGCAATTCTAAATCTCTAAATAAATTTAAAAGTCAATTGGAATTCTGGACAAATCTTTGAATTAGTTTTTTAAATTTGAATTGTATAAACAGTATTAGTAATAACTTAACTCTACATCATCAAAAGCATGGAGGAGAGAGCCTAATATTTAAAGGAAGTTTATGTTAAAATAAATTGTAAATATTTAAAATGGATTATCTTTAACATATATGGAAGCAAATTAACATATCCTTGCAGTTACCGCTAAAGATACAGCTAACAAAGCAAATCTATATTATTTTATTCAAGTACTTACAGTAAAGCTTAACAACTTAAGTCTGCAACTGTTTCAGTCTAAATTAAATCACTGAAATTGGAATACATCAAAAGCTTGCTGCTTCACACAAAGCTAAATCAAGGTATGGCTGAATGATACTTAAAATTGAAGATATTATCTCTTAAATCTTTCCATTAAATAACACTTTCAGAAAGAGTTGTGTTTCCACTTTAGGGTAAATGCTTTGTTTCCTTTCCTGTGACTATCTAAGATTATCTTATTCATCCTGAAAGAGGATCTTAATTATGCAGTCTGAGTCTGTTTTAATAACTTTTATAACTGTCAGTTCAAACATTTGCATTTTTATACTTCAGCACTGAATTTTTCAGGTTATTCAATGGTGAAATGATCAAAATATTGCTATATTTGATAACTATTACTAACATACTAAAGAATATCTTATTTAAAAACTGATTTTTTTTTTAAAAGCAATCTTTGTACACTGTATTTTTTTAACTTTATATATAAAGGGCTCTTCATAATCTCTCAGCATGTCAAAATTTAAGAAAAAATTAGATATAGCATTGCTGTCAGTATGAATAAAGGAATAACTCCATATTTAAGTAATAATAGTAATAGTAAAAATAATTAATAATACCACATCTCCTTTGGTCAGAGCCTTACCTAAATAGATAGGTTCTGCACCATATATTCTGGGACCAAGTATTTAGATTGTTGGGTCACGAGAAGAAACTAATTCATGAATCCAGGAGCTCACCATTGAAAACTGCTTGACAACTGCATCTAGATATCTAACTTGAGGACATGTTAGGTTGATTGGGCTCCACCACTACAATTGAGTTAGGCAGAAAGAGCAAACCTCTAAAATAGCTGTTAACTAAACCACTTCATTCTTATACATCAACACTAATCATCTAAATAGTGATATCCAGAAGGAAATAAGGCAGATGTGATCTGTTACTGTAAGCAAAACGGTCACCACAGTTTCTGTATCAATTACAGGTCTGAATGACTTGCAAGGATAATATGCTTGTCATGAGATTACAATTATCCACTCTG
Organism: Pelodiscus sinensis; assembly: GCF_052426305.1. Lineage (NCBI taxonomy): Eukaryota > Metazoa > Chordata > Testudines > Trionychidae > Pelodiscus > Pelodiscus sinensis. The sequence goes on from NC_143053.1 coordinate 156,912,055, forward strand.
GTGGCAACATAGGTAACAAGTACTGAAGCAAAATCCATATCTGAGGGAGTTACATGTGTCAGGCCAAGCACAAGTACATTTTAAAAAGGTATTTCTGCCTCTTGAAAACTGCTGGGACTTAAGGAACAATATGAGGGCCTTCGAGTGCCCTCAGCTACTAATCTCTCTTCAAATGGGCACCAAACTCCTGAATACTGGGGTGGAAAGATCAGCCCTATTGTCCTGGTTACATGACCAGCTGTGCCTCTGTTCTTTCTCTGAAGGCACACACCCCTCCACTAGGTGTCAAGTCTTGTGCCTTTATCTTTTCTGGCAAGGAATTTGTGTAACTCCCACACACGCACACTACTCCCAGGGTCCTGAGTTACAGAACTATGTATACCAATTGCATTTATCCAGCAGAATTTATCCAGAAAATCCAGCTGTGGATTTGGGGGGAGGGGACAGCTTTTCTACAGCAACTGCCCCTTCTCCCTTCTTCCCTTCCCTTCCCTCTCCTCCCATATCTATCTATTTACCTATCTAGTTATCGGTTTTGGCTTTGCCCTTTACTTCTTTGTAAATGGATGGCTATTTCAAGTTACTGTCCTGTTTCATGCTGCTTTCTCCAACAGCTTGTTAAACAAAATCAACACTCATACAATAAACATCCTAAAAACTAGGTCACAAGACAACCTCCTTCAATTATTATAGAGCAGTCCCACACCTGACACACATCTGTAGTTGCATTCTCCAATAATCTCATTTTATCAATAGTTTGCCTCAGATGAGACTCCACCGGCTTGCTTTCATCCAAGTCTATAGGTTACTCAAGCACCGAGAAAACAAAGATACTGCTCAGATATATATTCTGATTGTTCATACACCACTGATTCTATGGACCTCAGTGTGATGCCCTTTGTTCAGAATTATTCCCATTGAGCTATGTTGTGTTTGTACACTGAGGCAACTGCTGTCCCAAACTCTTTACATGCATTCCATTCATTCTGGACTGGCAGTGAGAACTGCAAGGGTATGTCTACACTAGCCACCCTAATTCAGACTAGGGTGGCTAATGTAGTCATTCGAACTTGCAAATGAAGCCCGGGATTTAAATATCCCAGGCTTCATTTGCATGTTCCCGGGCGCCGCCATTTTTAAATGCCCGGTAGTTCGAACTACCTGCCCGCGGCTACAGGCAGCACGGGCTAGGTAGTTCGAACTAAAGCTCCTAATTCAAACTTCCATTACTCCTCCTACAATGAGTAGTAATGGTACTCCGCCCACACAAAGCATCTTCTAAGAATTTCCACAAGGTTTTGCTAGAAAAAGAAAATCAACTTTAACTTCCTGTTCTGTAAAATATTATTCTTCATGTATGTCTGATATATTTTCCTTTGGCCTATATTGGTCTCTCTCGAAAGAGTTGGAGTTATATGTGCCTCAAGTGACTATGGTTTCAAGGCTTTTTTCCTCTGACTTTCTTTCAGGAATCATGAAATTGCCTTGATAGCATGAATAAGCCAGCACCAAAGTTTTAAACCACACTCTCTCTTACTTTATTTTACTCTCAAGAGAGGATATTTAGTAGCTCAGTTCAAAGCTAAAACAGTGGCTGATCATTCATGCTGTTTCTACCAAACTGCACCTTAAACCTGAGAGAGAACATCTAATTAAAATGCATTTGTGGAGAGATTTTGTTTATATCCTCTGATCTAAGAACTGTGTTGCAGATTTTTTCCCCTAGCATTCCTTTGTCTAGCTCATTTAATTTGCTGACAACTGTTTTTAAAACTGAAATTGGAACCACACTAATTGTTCCATATTTGTTGGAATTTTACTAATTTGATAAAAGACATCCAATATGTAACCTTCACTGGGTTACACTGGAGGTTTGATGTATTTTGGATTGTCTTTAGGGAACTAGGAAACGCTATAGGATATCATGGAATTTTGAAGTTCCTCATTAATACTTTCCTAATTTGGTCCCAGTTTGGTTTTAATCAGGACTTCGTAGTTATGGTAGCATAATTTTTTAAATGTAGTTCCTCTGGGCATTTCAAATTGTACCTTAGGAGAAAATATTCTTAATTTTCATAGCATACACTTTAGATATTTAATTAGTTTACTTACTTTTCCTTTATATTCTGCTTCTTTGTCATTACATTTTTAATGAGACCCCTAAAGTAGCCTTTCATTGGTTCACAGTTTAGTTAGGATAAAATCATTCAGCTTCATTTTGACCCCAAGATATTTCCAAACAGAACTAAACATATGGCTAAATACAAGAAAAAGTTTTTGTATTCTCAAAGCTCTGACCCTCAGAACACAATATATTGTAGTTCCACATGGAGAACTACCCGAGTCTCTTGCTTATACACAAACATTTTTCTACTCTGGAAAATGAAGTTCGTCTCACTAACTCATAACTTGTGTCTGAAAAGCACTTAATACAACTAACCATGCTACCCTGGTTATCATCTCATCAGATCCCCCAAGATAAGCAGCACTAGACTTGGGAGTATTTTCATGAAAAAACCCAGAGTGCAGTAAAAGGTAGTAGTGTGATTCAAGCAGGAATATTTCTCCAACTCAATACTGAGCCAATGTATCATTCTTAGCAGCACTGCATTTCCTGTCTCTGCCTTGGAGGTCCCTATAGCAACCCTGCACTCACAACTCTGCAAACGGGATTCCTCCTCTAGGGACTAAGTGGCCTCACTCCTCTCTACCTCCATGTGAGCTAAGAAGGAAATTGATTGGAAGGGCTGCCCAGAAACTCAGCCAGTACAAACAGCTACTGCAGGAACATTCAAACACTAATGCTATCATTGCAGATCACTTTTCAGAATTTTACCTTGGAACACTCTTTTCCCTTCTGCTGAATGGAAGTTGGCTCCAGTTCTCTCCTGTTACCTCTCTCAGGGTATGTCTACACTGCCACCCTAATTTGAACTCGAGTGGCTAGTGTAGACATATCCTCAGTCTCTTCAGGTCTGTCGCATTTCACTTCCTCTCAGGGGAGCCGACAGCCTCCACAGGCCCATGGGCAATGGGAGGGGAGGCCCAGCTCCATGCTCTCAGAAACGGTAGGGCTTCAGGCATAAGGGGTGGGGCTAGGGGAAGCCAGCCTTCTATTCTGCCCAGAACTCAGTGTGCCCCCCTCCCCAGCCCAATGAGCCACACACAGCATGAGGTGCAGCACTCTAGAGGCAATTTAAAAAGTCTGGGGCTCTGGTTGCCACTGCTGCCACAGTACCCCTTTGAAGTGCTGGGCCCCAAGCCAACTGCCCCCTTTAATCCAACCTGTCAGTGAGCCTGCCTCCCCTGCATATTCCCTTTCTTTTCCCCTCTTCTCCTGTGTGGTTGCACAGCCATGCAGCTTACAGGATACTTAGATAACATGGACTTCACATCTCTCTTCTGTAATTTCCTCCTCTGAATTTAAGAGTGGAAACGGCTCTCATCTGTTCCTTGGGAATTTTGAGACTTAATTTATGAACATTTGGATCACACTTTGAGCTCCTTGAAAGAAAGGTACTGCAGAAATGCAATCTGTTATATAGTATTAGAGGCTACATATGTTTTAAAATACTAGATTTATAAAATCAGAAAATGAAATATTGTGCACAATAAAGGTACACTCTGCTCATGTATATATCCCCATATACCTGAGAGTATACTTCAGAAAGAACTCTCGGGGCACATCTAGACTACTCTCGGCTTCTGAAAGAAGATATGCAAAGTCCTCAAAAAATGAAGTTTTACAGGATTCTTTCGAAAAAGGGGAGGGAGGTTGCATGAAAACCCCCATCTAGACTGCTTTTTTTTCTTTGAAAAAAACCTCTTCCGAAAAAGGGATCAGAAAAAGATATGCAAGTTTGCGCCACATTTCCATATCTTCTTTTGGAAGCCGAGCATAGTCTAGACGTGCCCTAAGAAAGGCAGAACAGTATCATAAGTCTATACTGGGTTAGACCAATGGTCCACCTAGTCTAGTATGCTGTCTTCCAACCGTGGTAGGTGTAAAGTGCTTCAGAGGGGATAAACTGAACAGGGCAATTATTAAGTGATTCACCTCTTATCGTCCATTCCCAGCTTCTGGCACTCGGAGGTTTAGGGACACCAGGAATATGGGGTTGCATCCCTAAAAATCCTGTCTAATAGTCATCAGTGGACCTATCCTCCATGAAAAATAACTAATTATTTGTATCCCTATTATATTTCTGACCTTCACAATATTCCTTGGCAACGAGTTCCACAGGTTGACTGTGTGTTGTGTGAAGAAGTTCTTCAATATAATTTTTTTTTAATATTCAACCTAGGGATCACTGGATGATCCCTGGTTTTTATAGTTATGAGAAGTGGCAAATAACACTTCCTTATGCACTTCCTCCTCGCCATTCATAATTTCATATATCATTTCATCACAGTAAGATGATATTGCTAAGAAAATATCAGATTTCTACGTGGGAACAAATGGTGGGAAGATGTGGGAGGGGTGGTGGATAGTGCAATCTTCCTACATTGACTGGCAGTCATAATAACATTTCACTTAAGATAAGAATTGCTCCTCTATAACCCTGTAATGTAAGGCTATTATTTGATAGTGAGCAAATCAGCTAACTACCGTATTATACATCACTGGGAGACTGTGCACCATCAGAGACAAAAGCAAGACAAGCAAAAGTCATATACAGGATGAAATTTATATGACGGGATATACTCAACCATACCAGCCTGCTATGGCAAATAAATATTATACCTTCACAACTAAGATTGGTCAAACATTAGTGTAGTGTTATTCTAGGTTGCTTTCAAACAAACAGAAAAAGAGCTGAAATCATATAAAAGACTATGCCAGTTTTTTTCTCATTTATTGGAAAGCCTGCCTCTACAAAGTGTTCATTTAATAAATTTTTTTGGCAATGAGGGTCTCTCAGGACCAGCCCCTAAACCTATATGGAGTGTTGCTATCCAAAAACATTGATTTTAAATGAGCTTTTCAAACCTTATTTCTGGTGAGTGAATAGAGTTGTATTTCTAATTAATACATGTATTCTGTAATTGGGTATTTCCTGACTTCTGCAGAAAAGTTACCCTTTCTAGATATGGGGGAGCCCGATTTTAATCCACCTAAGAATGAATTTGATAATGGACTTTCTGATCTGGGGCTGGTTAGGTCACAAAGAATTCCACTATAGGGGTGTGTCTAAACTACATGGCTCCATCGATGGAGCCATGTAGATTAGGCTGATCGGCAAAGGGAAATGAAGCCGCGATTTAAATAATCGTGGCTTCATTTAAATTTAAATGGCTGCCGTGCTGAGCCGACAAACAGCTAATTAGCTGTTTGTCGGCTCAGCGCGCTAGTCTGGACGCTCCCGCGCCAACCTGAAAGCCCTTTATCGACCTCCCCGTTATGCCTCGTAGGATGAGGTTTACCGGGGAGGTTGATAAAGGGCTATCATGTCAACAGCGTCCAGACTGCCCCGATCTGCCGACAAACAGCTGACCGGCAGAGCGGGGCAGCCATTTAAATTTAAATGAAGCTGCGATTATTTAAATCACGGCTTCATTTCCCTTTGCTGAACAAACAAATCTACATGGCTCCATTGATGGAGCCATGTAGTCTAGACATACCCTACGAGACTATCTTGATCCTGAAATCAAAGGTAGGATTCGTTGGCACAGTTCACCTTTCAGAAAATTGTTTAATCATTTCTTGATTGATAGAGATCTGCAGATGGAAACTAAGATTATGGTCTGCAATGTAGTTGTCAACCCCGCGTTTTTTTGTGGGTGTGAGATATGGGTAACATATTAAAGACCTCTTCAGCCTCTGAGCCAAGTTAGCACTTTTCCATTCAAACAGTCTGTATGGCTGTGTCTGTCAGGGGTATGTTTTTTTCACACTCTTGAGTGACATAGCTATGCCAATATAATGTTTCAGTGTAAACCAGGTCGAAGAGAAAATATTTCTATGAGATTGATGGTACTATACTTGCATCAGTTTGTGGGCTTTGTGTTATACATGATCTGAAGGAGTTTAGAGATATCACATCTTTCCTCTTTCTATATATATTTTGTATTAATTAGCAACATTTCATGAAAATAATTTACAAAAAAGGAATGTGAATATCATATTCTTAATCATCCCAAAAGACAGAGAGATTACAAACACTTGAGCTATATAATTGTTCCATATAAATTGACCACTTCATAATACATAATTTAGTCTACTTAACAAGTACAGGTGTACAGCAATGAAAGCCTGATTTGCTTTTTAAAAATATTACCTCTTTCATATATTCAGGCAAATCTAGATTGTTTTTGAATATTTTTGTAGACAATATCTTTGTTCAGAAACATTCACAACTGTCCTTAGACATTTGAACTATGGATGGGGTGAGCCAGGTTCTTTCAAAAGAGTGAATATAAATCTTTACTAGTTCCCTGGAGCCAAATTTAATCTTCACTGAAGTTTGAAACTGTTTAATTTCCCATGCTTGTCAGCAGCCACTAGAAACTGGAAGTACAAGACTCTTTACAGGCTACATGTTCCATGTGGGATTTCAAGAAAAAGTTTAGATGGAGATTCAGAGTCAAATTCTCAGCTGCTCTAAGGCAGCACTGACTTCTGTGAAGCAATGCCAATTTACACCACTAAGGACCTCAGCATTTTGGATGCTTATTTTGACAGAACTCTGAAGATTTGCCCAATGCTAATTTGCAAATTGCTCACTGTTAGTGATTTGAACACCTTCACAGCCAGTCAACACTTGGTTCTGTTCTTGGACGAATGCTACAGTCAATTCAATTAACAAAGTATGTTCCCTCTTCTTCTCCTTTGTTTTGTAAATTGACATTATGGTGGCTCTGAGGAAGAATTGTCTCTTCATGCTGTTGACAAATCTTTCCTTATCATATTCCTTGTATTAGTAAGAGCGACAGCTGCCAAAGTGTCATCTTTGAGGAGTGATGGCCAATGACAAATTTACATTATTCACAATCTTACTTTTATATTTTATATTTATTCTTATTTTCCTTTTGCCACTTTTTCACTCCCACTTTCCTTTTACTCCTTCCTAGTCACTTCATATCCTTACCATTTTCCCTACTCTTTCCCTTTTTAAAATTGATGAACGTTTCCCACTGGCTGGCAAGTTTTTCCGCAAAAGCAGCTGCTTTTCCATGCCAATCTAGATGCTCTTTTCCGCAAATGCTTATAACGGAAAAACCTTTTCGTTAAAGGCATTTGCAGAAAATCATGCCGGTCTAGATGTAGCCACTGTGTTTTCCTTTTCTTTTCTTCTTTTTTATCTCTTCCCATTCATCGTCTCTAAAGTCTGAGATCAGAATTGTGCCCCTCTGCCAAATCCAGTTTGTAGGGAGAATTCCTAATCCATTTTTGTTGGCACTCAAGAATTCAGAATGTGATTATTAGCCATTTTCCTCCAATTCAGGTTTATTCATTCATATTGAATATATTCTGTAGGTTTCCAGAAATGACTGTGACCAAATTGAAGAATCACTTTTCTTGCATCTGTAATTTTACTCTGGCACTTTCTATACTATTAGTTTTCCTATGAGAAGTTGTAGTGGTCAATTGTGGAAGAACTTTGTACATGCTAGTTTAGGGGTGGTAAGACCTGCATTCTTTCCCCCCTCTCCCTTTTCCCTTTTTCTGATGAGCCAGAAGCAAGTCTTTGGGAACATACGCCATTTAAGATAAGCATTGTTGCCAGTATCACAAGAACAAGTATAAGATAAGGGTAAAGGGCAAGAACGCATAAACAATTCTGTTTACCCTAACATACTGATCATGTAAACAGGGCCAAAGAACAAGTAGAACTAGCTCAGAACCAGATCGATAACTAACAGCTAAGCTCTACATTAGCACGTAATGAGTAACCCCAGGAAATTTCCATACTGCAAAACAAGGCAGGAAAAACTGTATTTAAGGCTGCCTCAAAGCACAGCAATTTGAACCTCACCAATGGGCTTTGGGTACCGGTGCCTTGGAAGCTGAGACAACCTTCCACTTCGTCAGTAGCCTACCCGGGGCTCCAGGCTTGCAGGAAGGGACGTAAGATATGCTGCTTCTTTGTCATATTTTTTTTTTCCATTTATGGGGCAATAAACAGTTTGTGTTTGACAGATACCTGTGTGATGTCCTTTGTGCTTTGAGAGTCCAGTGTCAGACCTTAGACTTACTCTTGCCAACTATAGAAGTTATACAAAGTTCAAAAATTGAAGAATTATGTCTTTAAGGCAATGATGACTAATAAACAGAATAAGATAAACTGCAGATGAATTAGTTTTAAGCTTAATGAAACAGATTTAAAAAAAAAGACAAAAAGGCAGTGGGAGGGAGAAATCATGCATTCCAAAAGGATTTTGCCTAAGCAGAAATAATTGGAAACTCTAAATCTCACCTTTTCAAGGTCCTTCATTGTAATCCATTATCATTCATTCCCCATCGGTGCTACAGAGGTGTCACTCTGATGATGTATCACACATAATAATGTCATTACATTCGCATAACATGACAACTGGGACTAATTTGAACTCTTTTAAACTTTTAATCTCTAAAATAAATTACAAATGAGAGACTTCAGACATACAGAAGCAGCCACTTATTAAAGGCTGGAGTTTGCCATATGTTTTCAAAACTTGTATTTTTTTCCCTAGGGAATAGTCTTCTGCAGGACACATAAGCCTATAGTATTGCCAACATTAAGAATAAACTTTAATGTGCTGCAATAAGTTTGTTTATTGAGCTTTACCAGGTGATTTTTGCAGTAGTTTGGCTTTGAGCTTTGAGAAACTAAAATAACCTTTCACACAGTTGAGCAGAGAGGGAGTTTAGTAATTTCTTACTGTGGCCATGAGATCTCATAGGCATTCAGTAAGGGTAAGCGTGGGATATATGAACAAGTTAGAAACAGCTTTTCTGAATTAAAGGGCAATGAGTCATAAATACCGGCCAGGCTACAAGGGTCAAGCAGCCATTTAAGATCCCCCACACTTGTCTCGGGTTCTCTCATTTGTGTTAACTTTGGTGGAGTCATCCTCTCTTGTTATCCTTCTCTTATTACTTACATGAGGAAAACCAAATGGATTTATGGGCATGAGAAAGAACGAACCTGCAAAGAAGGAGGATCCCAAAGTGGACCAAAATTCAGACTGTCGTCAGTTGACCAGGAACAAACCACAAGGTGCCTGCATACAAATCCATAGTAAATTTTAACATGATTAGATCAAAGCTAATCTGATGACAGATTATTAGAAGTTGCTCTGGGTACATAAAATTGTAACCTTATCTAATTGTTTCCACATGGAAAGGCATGAGCTGCCAAGTATACTGCATAGGGATACAAAAGGCTAAGCAAGCCATTCAATTATTGGTATTCTATTTTAGTATGTGCTTATGCAGTGATTTGACCAATGGTTGCTCTCAAATCGCTTTATTTTTAACCAATTTTAATTTGTATTATTGTTAACACCTTAAGTTTTATTAATTCAATTTGCATCATAACCTCAATCTGATTTTTATATTGGTCAGTATGTTTGGGAAATATAATAAATTAGTTAGCCTTATATTTTTTTCTGCTCTCGAATAAAGACACATGAAATTGGTTTTCTTTGATCAAATGGCAATGTGGTAGAAAAAGCCTTCATTAAAGTCCTTTTAATTAAACATTCATCATTTGACTCAGATCTTGAAAGGCCTATTAGTACACTGCTGATGCATATAGTACACTTGGAAAAGCACAAAACACACTGTTTGACCAGTTTGTTTTAAATGCTTTTTCATTGTTCTTATTCTTGTTCATGTATTAGGAAGTTCATTTGCAGATTATAGCTCTTTACATTTAAGTGTATTTATTTTTGAACCAAACATAAATTCTGAGGACCAAATTAGATAAAGCATTCTTACATGTGCCTTATATCACGTTTATCCTTACTACTCATTTCATCTAACTTCCTATTGCTCATGTTGCATGTCTATTTTGATTCTTTCTCACAACACAGTAGGCCTCATTGTGGACCAAATCATCTATCTTTCTACCTTTAATTTTGTTTATTTCTAGATATTATTACAGCACCATAATATTGCTGCTCTGTTCATCCATTTAGCTGCTTCAGGTGACAAATATCCAGGGACAGCTTGTTGTCAACCCTGGAATATTTATGGATGGGGGAAGGGTATGTGATTAGCCAGCCTCTGCCTTTGTAGTTGTGCAAAGCCCAATTGCAATAGCTGTCCCTAAATAGTTATTTACTCTTTACATGCTCCACAGAGAAAAATCATCCTGAAAGGGGTGAAGAGGAGGCAAAACTTAGTCCTCTCTTCTATGGCCAGTTGACTGGGGCCATGTGCATCCTCCAGTCATGCTGCAATACTCCAGGACTGTCACTAGAGTCCCAGTATTCCTTGTTCCTTAACACATCCGCCCCTCCCCACAAGAGGAGATAGTTTCATCCTGACTTTTAAATAAGGCTTTGTTCTAATGATGCATTTAATCCAGTTGTTAACACTCCCTCCTATATATGTCCTTTGAAGGCATGGTGTACCTACCTATTCATTTGAAAGTCAGAAAAAGTTATGTTCAGTATATAAAAGGCAAACCATAAGTCGTATAGTATACCAAGTGTTCTTATTAATACTTCAGGCATTATTTTAAACTTGCCTCTACTTCATTGAGTGGAAATTTAGGAATTTCTCAGAAGATACAGAGTTTGAGTATTTGTTGGTTTTAAGAATAAAGAATGTTCATTTATTTTACAATTAGCATTTCAAACATGCTTACAGAGTTGTACAATGATTCAGCTCACCACTTCCAGTTTGCTGAATTAGCACTGTTAGTAAGGAAATAAAGCCATTTTGCATCAATCAGAACCTATAGTCTTCTAGATTTCTACATTTGTTTGAAAGAACTATAATGTATGAGCAAATAGGCGCAAATGAGTAGCTTGATGAATGCATGCAGCTTGGAATTAGTTGCCTGGCAATTAGGAAAGCATATTTCTGTCCTTATAGCCTGCTTACTTTGCAGAAATGTGGTAGGGGTTTTTTCATGGAGGTGATATCTTTTTGTAAGACCTTGTCCAACTTTTGAATTATGTGTGAATATTTCTGATTTAGCAGCCCATATGCTTCACAACTTCAGTGATGTGTGGGATCATTATTTTAAATTTCTTGGAAAACCCATCTGTAAAAGGGTGATCATGTGTCATTAGTTTCAGGTTTTGAAAAATATTGGCAATAGAACCAAACTCACATTTCAGTCTACTGTGTTCAATGAGAGCAGCATATCTTCTATGTGAAGTAAGATCATAAGTATACCTTCAAGTGAAGTATGATCAGAAATGAATAGACACAGTATAGTGGATGAAAACTTTTCCCATCTTTTTCCTCCTAAGCATAGAAAACCTTCAAGACACAGAATGTCTCTTGCTGTTACAAATGAGGAAGTTAATGGGACGGCAGGGTACTAGTTACAGACCCTTATTCCAATAGCCTGTGGTTAGGGCACTTGGGATGTTGGGGATACAGGTTCAATTCCCTGTTCTAGACAGATTCAATTCTCCTACCGGATCAGTGAGTACAGTAACCATGATGCTAAAAAACCATTCTTACTCCTTTTCTGGGCTAATGGCTATTCAGATACAAAGTGGATCAGCTTCACCAGAAGAGACTGAGTCTAGGTCTAGACTACAAGAATCTTTTGAAAAAGCCTCTTTCGAAAAAGAGTGTCTAGACTACAAGCAGATTTTTTGAAAAAGCGAGCCGCTTTTTCGAAAGAGAGTCTAGATGCTCTCTTTCGAAAAAGTACAGTTTGCATTCAATAGCGCCTTTTCTTGAAAGAGCACTTTTGAAAAAAGGCGTTCTTCCTCATAAAACTATTGCGTTCTTTTGATTTACTTTTGAAAGAACAGAGCAGCAATCTAGACACATGGGAAGTTTTTTCAAAAAAATGCCACTTTTTTTGGAAAAAAACAACAACCCTGTAGTCTAGACACAACCTGAGAGAGCCCCACACCAGAGGTGCTCATAGTCTGCTAGTCAGGGCACCAGTTTGGAGTGCAAATCACTGCTGCTGCTGAACTAGGTCCCAAACTGGGGTCTCTCACATTGTAGGTCCATATCCTGACTGCTAGGTTTTGGGGCATAAACAAAACATCACCTCTCTTTTTGTAAATCTAGCCCTTCATTTCCTTTGCCTTTATTAAAAATACATCAGATAGAATATTTCCTTTTGAACTAAATGTGGCATTCAAGCCAAACTGGCATTCAAGCCAAACTCCCCCCACTCCAAATGTATTGCTTTCAATTCAACCCAAACCAAAATGGTGGTTTTTGTTTTGAATTGCCAGTGGACCACTAAACCTGTTATTACACAGCTCTTGTGTTGAGCACTCAAAATCTTACACAGCCACAAAAGTTAGTAAAATCTCATATTTCATCGCTGCCTCCTATAATCATTTGACTTTTTTAAGGTTACATGGAAAAGAGAATGTTAAAAACTGTGACTTGATAAATTGAGCAATATAGTAATATTTTACTGATATGTTTACCTGTCTTGGCAAAAGAGCTACATAATGGCTGTGTCTACACTGGCATGAATTTCCGGAACTGCTTAAAACGGAATCCTATTCCGTTTTCAGTTTTTCCGGAAAAGGAGCGTCTACATTGGCAGGCTGCTTTTCTGGAAAAGCCCTTTTTCCGGAAAAGCGTCTGTGGCCAATGTAGACGCACTTTTCCAGAAAAGAGCCCGATCGCCATTTTCGCGATCGGGGCTTTTTCCCGGAAAAGACTACTGGGCTGTCTACACTGGCCCTTTTCTGGAACAGTGTTCTGGAATAAGGACTTATGCCCGAGTGGGAGCAGAATAGTTTTTCTGGAATAGCGGCTGATTTTGTACAGTAGAGCGTCGTTGCTTTTCTGGAAATTCAAGGGTCAGTGTAGACAGCTCGCAGCTTATTCCAGAAAAGCGGCTGATTTTCTGGAATAAGTGGCCCAGTGTAGACACAGCCAATGTGTTTAAAGAAAATACAACAAGCAATGTACCAACAAACACACTTTATTTTCACTAACCCTTCCATATTTTAATGTTGCCTAATTTAAATCCCCCCGCTTCATTTGCATAAATATGGCTGCCGCTTTTTTCCGGCTTGGGGCTTTGCCGGAAAAAAGCGCCAGTCTAGACAGGGATCTTTCAGAAAATAAAGTCTTTTCCAAAAGATCCCTTATTCCTTATTTAAATCCCGGGCTTTATTTGCATCTTCCTGTCCGGTCGCCATTTTGAAATTCCACCAGTCCGAAGTAACTGTCCGCGGCTACACGCGGCAGTTGAAACGGCAATTCGAACTAAGTCCTCAGTTCGAATTAACTGTTACTCCTTCCAATGGTGACTGGACGGGAAGATGCAAATAAAGCCCGGGATATTTAAATCCCGGGCATCATTTGCAACTTTGAATGCCAACATTAGCCTCCCTAGTTTGAACTAGGAGGCTAGTATAGACATACCCAAAGTTACTTCATTTCCTATTATATGTATGGAAAAATGACCATAGAATGGACAACCAAATAAATAATTTTCAGGAGGTATTGGCAAGGGGAAAACTTATATAAAAAGATTAATTCAAGATCCATAATTAGAAGATAGAAACTCTTATTTTTCTTTAGTCCTTCATTTAGCAGAGCCTTCTACAGGTGATTAACTTGACAAATCTGCTCAGGTCTATCTTCAAATACATAAGTAAGTGCCCACATGTGCTTTGCTAGATCTCCGATTGTAGTCATCCTAAATAAGCACCATGAACTTTATTCAAGGCTCACAGATGTCAATGAGAGTCTCTCATTGGCTTCAGTGGGCTTTAGCCTGAGTTTATCGAGAGACACTTTTGAAGTCCATGTATATCCAATGTGCCTAGGGTAGCCCTTACTAAAAATTTCAGCAGACTGCAAGAAGGAGAGCAGATTTTCTCAAAACTTGTGGTTAACACTGAAATTAGACTCACCAACCAACTGTGTTCCTGATCACACTATTTATCAAGAAGCTACAAAAAGAAGTCACACAGCCCCCTGTATTGCATTCCAGGGGCCTGACTCCCAATCAGAACATAGATTCAGTACAGTGAGAAGTTATTTAAAAAATCTGCTCACTCTCCAAAATGTTCTTCTGACTCTAAGCAGTCAGCCACATTACCAGGTCAATATTAATTTTCATCTAATCCACATTGACAGCCAATCTTTTAGTATCTAAACCAGAGATGCTTCAATGGCGGGCCAGGAATCCTGAGTCATTTTATATCACCACAGCATCCTTGGGGTTCCTGGCTGCTGGCCATGAAGGACTGGCTGGGGGGTTCTGCCCCAGCCCCACCCTATCCACCCAAAACCCTGCCCTCTCTAAGGGCCCTTGCTAAAGACACCTGGTATATTCATAAGTCCCTGAGACTACTTTTAATCCAATCTAAAATTAAATGTTTATTGTAAATAAAAAAAGAAAAATCATGAAGAGAATTATTATGTGATAAAGCAGGCACATGCATACAAAGACTTCAGTGCCTATTTATCAGTTTTTTTAGCAGTATTGATGAGTTTGCTTGCTTGAAAGTCCCTCTGGAACGCATCCACAGCTTGGATGTGTCATTCAGTCCTTTGTTCAGATCTTCGGTTTGTAGAGATGTTGCTTCAGAGGTAAGAAGCAGGAATGAAGACAAAATGGAGATGATGCAGCTGTCCTTTATATTCTTTTTGTCATGAGTCTTGTACTTGCTGTGTCTCAAACATGAGCTTCACATTGTGTGCAAGGAGAAAGTTTTCAGTCCACCAGCCTACCCCTATGTATTAAGATGAGGGCCTGAAACATAAGCCCCTGTATCACAGGCCTAATATAAAGCCTGAGGCCTAGCAACAATGTTAAAGACGTTGCTTATATAAAGCAAAGTTAAGCTGTGAGCAATAAGCAGTCTTTGCTAATTGAATCTGGTATAAATAGAGTTAATGATGTAAAACACTAAATGGTGCCAGACAGAAGCTAAAAATCCATTCCAGAAAGGTTGTAACAGAACACCTCATGAAAAACATCTTAGTACCAACTTATTCCCCACAAATATCAGACATACCCACTCAAGTTCAGGACACGGTCTAAACTGACAGCATGACAGATAGTGATTGAACCCCAATGTACAAGGTAATTCAGGGATATGTCAGAGGGTGATAATATGATATGTCAGGAGTGAAGTGTAACTTGTTTGTACTTATGTATAAAAATGTACCCCAAGGGAGTTGTCTTTGTCTAGCCAAGGGGGCAATAGACAATCCTGCCATTGACTGAACTGGTCCATTGTCAGTGGGTACATATGCATAGTGGTTCAGTAGAGTCTACTCACAACTATTATTATACTTTGTTTGACAATAAACTTGTCTTCGATTCTTTGTCTGATTTTGTGGTCTTTGGGGCTCACTCAGAATCTACTGTGTTGACTACTTGCACAAAGTCAACACAACACGCAGGAGGAACACACATATGTAGCCAAATAGTTATCACCACTGAAGCAGCAGGAAACCTGTCAGGACATCACACTGATGATGTCTGACTACCATAACCTACATACATTGCTGAATCATAAGGTGTATCCCCTTGCTCCTTTCAGTGGGTTCATTGTACTGTTAATGACCCTTGATGGAGCATCAAACAGGCTAGACAGTACTGACGCCATTTTGTCTGGGGGTGTTACCAAGAAACACAGCAAACGTTTTAAAATACAGATATGACATACATATCTATGATTCACAATACAAAGATGATACACATGTATGAGCAAGATTATCATACTTAGAATATCATAGTATTTTCATAGTTGCCTTACATGGAATATTTGGTTAGATTGCTTGCAATTTTATAATAATATTATTATTAACAATATTATAAAATGTCCCTCATATGCCATTCAGCATCACACCATACATTACATATATATTGTGGGCTTAGAGTTGTTTTCAACTGCATGCTTGTTTTTAGCATAGCTAACAATTATGTGCAATTGGTATTTAGTTAACTTTTCTCCAGCATTGTTTAATTTGCCTGTATATTTGTGATTAAAACCAGGAATGAATGTAGGAGTATAATTATGTGAGCAATTCTGTATGTGGGTCTTTGGCCTTCTCATTATAGAAGTGTAGTGCAAAAAACCTTTTTATTAGACCAGCAATCACTGTATACCATGTATTCTAGGAATATTCCCGTATCTTGAAATGTCATGTTATGGTATTTTATATTGAATAAGCATCTTGCAAAAATATATTGAAAAAACCATAGGCAATTTACCTGGCATTGTTCTGGTCTTTCCTGGCATGGGAGGTGCAGGAGTCAGGGCAGGGTCTTGGGGGTGTAAGGAGCTCAGGGAAGGGGGCTGAGGGAGTGGGAGGTGTAGGAGTCAGGGTTGGGGGTAAGAAGAGCTCAGGGCAGTAGATGGGGAGTGCAGGAATAAGGAAAGGGGTAGGGGCTGAGGGCAGCGAGTGCAGGTGCAGGAATCAGGGAGCAGAGTTGGGAGGTGTGGGGGCTCAGAAGAGGGAATGGGGAACTCAGGGAGGGAGTAGTAGTGGCCTCCATGGGGTAGTAAGGTAGTGCTAGGTGGGGAGTAGTAGCTAGTCCATTGGGGCTCACCCAGAGCAGCGGGGTCTGCTCTGCCTTGCCATTGGCTGTTCTGGGGGCAGCCCAAGATTGTGGGGTCCATGCTACCCAGACGGTGGCTGCTGCCCATGGTCAGACCAGGGTGACAGAATCCGAGCTGCCCAGCCAATGGCTGCTCCAGAGCTCTTATGGTGCTCTTATGGTGGCAGGGCTATTATTATGTGCTTGCTTGCTGCACCACTGTGGTTATTTTGAAGTATAACTAAACCGCCTATAACAGCCCTCCCTTTCCGTTTGATGAGAAGCAATCCTATTCCAGGCATATCTTATTTCTGTGGCATAATCAAACCCTTACATTGCTTTAAATTATAAGAGTAAGATGTACAGCCATTAGTTTGTGGTAGCAGCATATTGTAGTATTCCCAAGAGGGAAAGAAGGTGGAATGTTTGGGTTTTGGAATAAATCACCTCAGCATTCAATCTGCAGTCCTTGGATAGTTCAGGTTTAATCTCTCTAGTCCAGCACCTTTGGGACCTGACCAGTTTCAAACCAGAGAATTTGCTTAACCATCGGATGTTAATATTGTCTAGCAGCATTTCTAACATATCCATTGTTTATTGGGCTATTAGAAGAAATGTAGGAGTAAATTAGAGCTAAATAAAAGCACAGAACACTCAGAGCGAGGACTGGTGGCTTTAAAGAAACTTTATGGAACCACAAAAAACTTGCCCGCACCCATGATAAGTGGACATTTAACTAACTAAAATCATGCTGGACCACGGATGTTGCTGAACTGGGGAGTGCTGGACTAGAGAGGTTCAACCAGTACTTATGTTGGAGAATGTCTTGCTTTGTCTCTGCAGAAATTAGGTTATTCAGGCACATATTATTATGTGAACTGGTTTTTGTTCTGAGGAAAGAACAGAATACACTGGATGGATGGATGGATGGATGGATGGAATGGCTGCTGCTACTGAAAAAAATAATATTGAAAGAATGCAGTGTCCAATAAAAAGTATACTTTGTGGGATACTACAGTCAATGCACAAGGGAAAATAAACAATGTTAAATTCTTTATGGGCTAATAATTTAGACATACTAAATTAGAGTATGATTTTACTCACATAGAAAATCAATAGCAAAACTCCCATGGACTTCAGTATAAGTTGACTCAAACTTTTATTGAAAGTCTGAATAAAATCCATATTCTAGGGAAAGAAATTGTTATATTCTTCTCATCGTTTTCCTCAATAAAGACAGGGTAAAATATTAGTCCACATTCCTTTATTAATGTCTGCTCAATTAGCTACTTTTTAAATGTAGCTCTTAAATGTCCACAAGATATCTCTCAAATATATTGTAATAATGGTTTACTCTATAAGCAACGGCAAATTATTCCATGTTCACTGGAAACAGCTTGTATTTTGAGTGGGCAATTATGCTCAAGTTTTCATGACCACAGCACATTCTGTACATTGTGGAGCCTACCCAGTGACCTCACGTTTCTTGAAGTCCTACTTCAGTAAATAACCTGTTGGCAGAAAGCTATGTAGCAAATAAGGAGATGAGTGAATTTGATTAAAACGTGAAGGGAATATCAGCACTGGACAAATGCATTGAGTGCATTGCTAGCTGACATATAATTGCCTTTATCAGAATTGAGTTACTGTAATATGTTTGTCAGTGCAACCCAGTGATATTTCTGGATTTATATTCAGGTGCAGAGAAGGGCTATTAAGATGATCAGGAGACTAGAAGACCTTACAACGGGTTTGTTTAACCTAACAAAGGCTGAGAGTGGATAAATCTGTGCTCTGTAAATACATCAGAGAATAATAGCCAGGAGGGAGAGGAACAATTTAAGCTAAGGGACAACGTTGGTATAAAAACCAATGGGTACAAACTAGCCATGAGTAAACTTTGCCAGAATTTAGAAGAAGATTCTAACTTGTCAGGGAAATGTGGTCCTGGAACAGCCTCCGAATAGGAGTAGTGGGGGCAAAGAGTCTGACTAGCTTTAAGATAGAGTTTACACATGTTAAATGGGATCAATTTCAGTATTGGCTTGCCTTGCTAGTTATAGCTTTCATCAAGGATCAGAATAATGAATTACTAGAGAAACACATATTTCCTCCCTTAGGCTATGTCTAGACTGCAAGCCTCTTTCGAAAGAGGCTCTTTCGAAAGTATCTTTCGAAAGAACCTCTTTCGAAAGAGAGCGTCTAGCCTGCACGTTGAACTTTCGAAAAAGCGGCTTGCTTTTTCGAAAGAAAGTATCCAGTGAGTCTGGATGCTCTCTTTCGAAGAAGCCCTATTTACATTGAAGAACGCCTTCTTTCGAAAGAGGAACTTTCGAAAGAAGGCGTTCTTCCTCGTGAAATGAGGTTTACCACCATCGAAAGAAAAACCGCGTTCTTTCGATTTAATTTTGAAAGAACGCGGCTTGAGTCTGGATGCAGGGGAAGTTTTTTCGAAAAAAGGCTACTTTTTTCGAAAAAACCCCTGAGTCTGGACACAGCCTTAGTGACACTAGGCAGCAATGGAAATCTCCTGAGAGAGCCTGATTTTTTGACCTCCTGATTTTCTGATCAGACGTTTGGAGGTTTCAGTTCAGGTCCTGTAAAGTAACTTTTTGGAAATAATGTAAGTGAAGCTCAAATTCAGTTTTGTTTCACAGATGTGAAAGGCATTTGTTTTTTTTTAAACAATCATTCAGGGAAAACTTATCAGAGAGAATATTTTTATAACATCTAGCTTAAGTCATTTTACCCTTGTATAAACTGGCATTTGTTCTCAAAGCAGCTCTCAACTGAATTTCCATTTGTAACCATTCAAACGCTAGGATTTATCAAATCACACACATTTGGCCATATTACAGAAATATTTTTTTAAAAGTACTTAGTAGTTAAAGAATTTTTACACACTCTAGAGAGATTTGTTCCTTCAGTAGAAGGGTTTTATCTCCCTATCATTAACAATGTGCACAGTTGCAGTGGGGAGGTATTGTATTCAAGTCTGTATTAATATGCTAAATTAGAAGCTGTAACCAACAGGTCTTGTGTTTCATTTTTTTGTTCATTTGTTGTCGTCTAGGAGATGGAAGCCTTTTTCTTTCCATATGAATTTGTGAAGGGCTCACTCTTTTCTCTTGAGTGCCCCCTTCTGGTGGAAGACACGTGTCCACAAGCTTCCTCTCTAGGGACTTGCTCTGGTCATGGAGGGTATCCAAGATGCCCTTTCTTCTGGGTCACCTAAAACCAGGCTTCTTCACTGCTCCTTGACTAGCTGAGAGGCATGGGCCCTCCCACTCCTCTGGGTTCCAGCCCAGCCATCCTGTAAATATCAATTGTCCACTAAATATCAGTCGTTACTGTTCAGCTGCTACTCACTGCCCGGGCCACTTACCCAAGAATCTGTTCCATACTTGCCCTCTCTCAGGGTATGTCTACACTACCCCCCTAGTTCGAACTAGGGGGGTAATGTATGCATACCGAACTTGCTAATGAAGCCCGGGATTTGAATTTCCCGGGCTTCATTAGCATAAAGCCGGCTCCGCCATTTTAAAAAGCCGGCTTGTTCGAACCCCGTGCCGCGCGGCTACACGTGGCACGGGCTAGATAGTTCGAACTATGTAGCCATTCCGATCTATCTGTACGTTCCACGAGGCGTACAGATAGATCGGAATGGCTACATAGTTCGAACTATCTAGCCCGTGCCATGTGTAGCCGCGCGGCACGGGGTTCGAACAAGCCGGCTTTTAAAAATGGCGGAGCCGGCTTTATGCTAATGAAGCCCGGGAAATTCAAATCCCGGGCTTCATTAGCAAGTTCGGTATGCATACATTACCCCCCTAGTTCGAACTAGGGGGGTAGTGTAGACATACCCTCAGGGCTTTATCTCTGAGTCCTCATAGCACCTTGTCCAGGGTGCTGCAATTTTCCATACCCGCCATTCCCAGTCTTCAGCTATCGGACATAGGCTTCAGCCGGGTTTGCAATCCACCCTACACACTGAGCTGTTCAAGTTACTGCTGCATAGTTGGTCAGTCTGTCTGTCTGTCTGTCTGTCCGTCTGTCTGTCCATCCCTAGGTCTGCCTGATTTGAGCTCCAAAGAGGAACTACCATGACCCTGGCCCAGCAGCTGTTTTATACTGGCTTTTGGGACCCTGATTGGTTGCAGTGGAAGCAGCCTCTCAAGCATGCCTGGACGACTTCTCCTCTGCTTTCCTGGGGTAGGGTGTGGCAAAGCCACACGCCTCCAGCATGGACAGGACTTTGGGTCTAATCCAACTCGTCACAGGATTTCACTAGTTATCCATGCTTTAGCATCTCCAGACTGAGTGACTACCATGTACTGTAAACAGATTTGAACCTAAAAACCGCTCGGTAGACTCACATAACATAGAATGATGATAGAAATGTAGCTGTGTTAGTCTGGTGTAGCTGAAACAAAAACCAGGACTATTATCACCTCTAATATCATTAGCTCACAGACATTTACCTCCCCCCCCCATCCCCCTTCTGTTCTGAAATTTGATTTGTCCTTTTCATATGTGTTCATTTTTTGATTGTATCCTTTGGTATATATGGTTGTGACTATTTTCTTCCACTATTTGATCTGAGGAAGTGGGTCTGGCCCACAAAAACTCATCACCTAATAAACCATCTTGTTAGTCTTTCAAGTGCTACATAGTCCTGTTTTTTGTTATAGCATAGAATGAAGCTTTCCTCTTACTTAGCAGTATTTCTAATAAGGCTTATTGACAGATGTCATCATTAGTCTGTGCTTGGGACCAGTTCTTGTCCAAATTCAGTTTAAAAACCATTGAAATCTTTATTTAGAAACCACTTCTCCTTGATTTCTTCTGTGCCAGTTGACCTCAGCAAGACCTTGAACTTATTACTACACCGACATTCAACACTGGAGGGTTCTAAGCTCTGGATGTCATTAATCGCCATTTTGTCCAATGGAGCCTGTATTTGCTGTCCTTCAGGGTTGATGCGGTCCTCAGTGTGAAGATAGAGCAGAGAAGAATGGTCATGTTAAAATCAGAAACTAGTTCTGGGGCTTTACATGACAATATTTGGTAATCTGAATAGCATATATTCTCTGGCTGTGCATTAAATACAGGATCATGCCCATTTACTTGAAGCTTATTTCTTTGTTACTAGAAATTGATATTCATATTTACATATCGTGTCCATTAATATCAAATAGCTGGATTTGTTCACCTTGTAAATGGGTTTGGTCCACTTGTGTTCTACAGACACAAAGTGGACCCTCCACTCACATGCCTCAGAGCAATCATGCTACACTCTGCTTAAGCACCAGATTTGCTGTGGAGAATCTTGGGAGCAGGGTCCATGGGCCATGTTCAGTAGGTCTTCAGGTGAAATCCATCTTTTCAAAGCTTCATTGGCAAATGATATGATTTGGAATCTTTGGAGCATGTCATTTAGACCCTATTATCTCTGTGTCAATTGTTGAGTTGTGCTAACTTTTGGCTCTATATAACTTATGGATGAAAAGGTCATGATTTGGCCAATTGTGTGCTAACTTCACCATGAATAGCTTGCTGCTGCTATAAGTAAACATCCTAACATATGTTTTTCTTAATCTTAAAAATATATATAGACTTTGAAATGACTTCTAGTCCTTCCAGTTTTAGCTAAAATTTAAAGTAGGATAGCTAGAACTTGAATAATAGCTAGGCAGGTGTCCTGCTTTCCTCAATATTGCTTCTCGTTATACCTCTTTTTAGAAGCTGCAGCGTTCTTTTTGGCCCTACAAAAGGAGAAATAGTGATAATACTTGGCATTGCACTGCCACCATACCTGCAGGTGGTTGCTTCAAATAAGTAATTACTATAATTCAACTAAGGTATATGGTACTTATTTTTGCCCAAAACTGCTCCTGAGAGCACTTCATAATTCCAGACAGAGACAGGAGTATCCTTGTAAATTTACAATATTTTTTCTTCAAAAAAAGAAAGCACTTGCCTGTCAAATGAAAATCCTAGAATGCTAGCTAATTGTCATAAGACACAAAGTGGAGCATGCCAACTAATTGCTCTGGAAAGACTTGCTGAACTTCAAGAACACTGGAAAAAATTAATGTCATTCTTGCTGTGCTTGATTGTAATCATCCAGATTTAGCAGAAAAAATATCAATTTAGCTAATCAAGTTAAAATTAAAATATGCAAATTTGAGAGAATAAAACAGTTTCATCTTTGTGAATTATGCAAATGGACCAAAAAAAATCAGATGGGGAGATTCTGACAAGATGTCTTTCAATGTTCCCTGTGACAGATAAAAGAAGTTACAGAGCATCGTTCAGGGAGACACAAAGGTGTAGTATTAATAACAACATAATTTCGTTAACATGAAATAAAGGCTAATATTTATACAATCATACAGAAGGCTTACACTTTATCATCTGAAAAGAAAGTAGATGTAGAATGTCATAAAATTCTGAGATTCAGCATGATTTCAGCATGATCTTTTGCTTTTGCATATGCAATTATATATATTCATGTACAGTTGCTGAGCTAACACTTTTTCACAAACAGCTGCAAGCATCTAAATTTGGCATGGAAAGGATAAAATATTATAATGCAAAATACACTTTGATAAATGGGTTGTGCTTATGAAAATGTTATCACCTGTGGACACAGGTGTTGCGATCTTTCAAATGTACATACCGAAGAAGTAGGTGAAAGATTTTGGACATGGTTCTACAATATCTGAGAAGCACAGAATTTTAGAACTGGAAGGGACCTTAAGAGTCATCTAGTCCAGTCCTCAGTACTCAAGGCAGGACTAAGTGTTATCTCTGCTATCTGTGACAGAGCTTTCTCTAACTGGCAACCTTTGTAGGCAGTTTATCTCACTGCTTAACTATTCTGGTAGGAAGATTTTCCTTATGTAAAACACAAAACACACTTGCTGGAATTTAACTCCATTGCTTCTTGTTGTATCTTCAGAGATAAAGAAGAACAATTTATCTCCCTCTTCTTGTAACAACCTTTTATGTACTTAAAAACTGCTTACCATATCCCCCCTCAATCTTCTGTTCTCCAGACTAACCAAACCCAGGTTTTTTCCAATCTTAATTTATAGATTATATTTCTAGACCTTGAATTATTTTTGTTGATTCTCTCTGGACTTTCTCTAACTTGTCCACACTTTGCCTGAAATGTGGGATCTAAAACTCCAGTTGAGGCCTAATCAGTGCAAAACAGAGCAAAATAATTACTACTTTCCAGAGATAATTGCTAACAGTGCCAATATACCTTCAGTCACATCCTTGAGTATTCTAGGATGTATTTAATCAAGCCCTCATTACGTGAAGATATCTAACATGCCTAAGTAATTTTTTTACTTGTACTGTCTCTATTTTAGCCTCTGATCCTACCTCATTTTCGCTGGCCTTCACTATGTCAGATGTACAATTGCTATTAAACTTTTTGGTGAAAACAGAAAGAAAAAAATAATTTAGCAATTCTGCCTGTTGCAGATTTTTTGTTATTGCTTTACCTTCTATTGAGTAACTGGCCTGCACCGCCTTTCCTCTTCCTCTTTCATGTATTTGTAGAATGTTTTCTTATTATCCTTTATGTCACTAGATAGCTTAGTCTCATTTTGTTCCCTGGCCTTTCTAATTTTGTCCCCACATTCTTGTGTTTGTTTGTTTGTTTTCATCCTTTGTAATTTGACCTAATTTTCACTTGTTGTAAGACTCTTTTTGGAATCTCAGATCATTTAACGTCTCCTGGTTAAGACACAGTGATTTCTTCCCAAACATTCTACCTCTCCTATGTGGTGGGATAGTTAGCTCTTGTGTGCTTAATAATGTGTCTTTGAAAAACTGCCAACTCTTTGGAACTGTTTTTTTTTCTCTTAAAAGCTTACTTCACATGGGTTCTTACCTATGAGCTCCCTGAACATGTTAAAGTCTGCCTTCTTGAAATCTATTATGCTATTGTGTTTTCACTCCTACCTTTCTTAGAATCATTAACTCTATCTTTTCATTATCACTTTCACCTAAACTGCCTTCCACTTCCAAATCTCAACCATTTTATTCCCATTTGTCAAAATCAAATCTAGAATAGTTTTCCCCTAGTAGTTTTCTCTGTCTTCTGAAATAAGAACTTGCTGGATAATCTCTGCCCTGCTGTATTAGGAGTTGAAGTCCCCCATCATTACTAAATCCTGTGCCTTGGATGATTGTGTTAGTGTCTTTTGTAATTCTCTTCCATCTCTTCTTCCTAAGTATGTTGTCTGTAGTAAACGCCTACTATGACATCATCCATTTCCCCTTTTTTCCTTACCTAGAGACTTTCAATATATGTATCTTCTATTTCCATCTCAATCTCAATCCAAGTGTGTATATATTTAATTTATAGGGCATCACCTCCCTTTTTCCCTGCCAATCCTTCCTCAGCAAGCTGTACAGTTTTATACCAATATTCTAGTCATGTGTATTATCCCACCAAGTCCCTGTGATGCCAACTATGTTATAGTTGTGTTTATTGTGTTTATTAATTAGCATTTTAAATTCTTCCTGCTTATTCCCCATACTTCTCATTTTAGTATACAGGCAGTCCCTGACTTACGCGGATCCGACTTACATCGGATCCGCACTTAGGAACGGGGCTTTCTCGCCCCGGAGCTCGCAGGCAGTGGGACCGCCCAGAGCGCAGCGGTCCCGCCACCTCGAGCTCCGGGGCAAGAAAAGCTGCTCCAGGTGCCCCTGGTCTGCTGGGGACCGTCTCCAGCAGACCAGGGACACCAGGAGCAAAGCGGCAGCGGCAGCGGCAGCGGCAGCGGCAGCGGAGTACCGCGCCTCTGAGGCTTTGCCAGAGCAAAGCCTCAGAGGTGCGACACCCCGCCACCGCTGCGGCTTTGCTCCCCGTGTCCCTGGTCTGCTGGGGGGGGCGCAGCTAGTGGCCCCCCCCAGCAGACCAGGCTTTTGTTGTGGACCCTGGGGTAGAGCAGCTGGGGTGCTGCCGGGTTGGTCCTGAAGGGACCTACCTGGCAGCCCAGCTATTCTGTCCCAGGCTCGAGATTCAGCCGCTGTTGAAACTGAGCAGTGGCTGATTCCAGGAATCTGGGGGCAGAGCAATTCTGCCTCCAGCTTCCTGCAGTCAGCCCCTGGTCAGTTTCAGCAGCAGCGGCTGAATCTGGAGCCAGTTCCGACTTACATACAAATTCAACTTAAGAACAAACCTATAGTCCCTATCTTGTACGTAACCCAGGGACTGCCTGTACAGACTTCTAAGATACTGATTTAATTTTTCCTCATGTTATTATTTTTTTCTCCCTTATCCCTGCTACAATGTTTCAAGTCTTCTCCTAGCTCTCCATTTTTTTACTTATCTTTGGGCTTTTCTCACATGGCCCCATTAAACCTAGTTTAAACCCCGCCTTCCTAGTTTAGCCAGTCTGTATCTAAATATATTTTTCACTTTCCTTGATAGGTGGACCCTAGCTCAGCTAAGCAATCCTTCTTCCTGGATCAGTATTTCATGGCCAAGGAAGATGATACCCTTCTGACTATATGATCTCAGGACCAAACGTTCACCTCCAGTATGAACCTGTCTTTTCCTGGAGGATTCTCAGTTACTAGTTTTTCCCCCTCAGTACCAACAGCTGCTTTCCTCTGGTCTCTTTAAGGTCCCGTCAGCCCCAAGGTTGGTGATGACTCTGACTCAGCATGTGGGTAGATGATGAACTCATATATCCTTCAGTTCTGAAATTCCTGAGGGGTGGGAGCATATGCTATTGGTAGGTTTCTGAATGAGACTAACGGGAAATGCAGAATAGCCTTGGCAGAATAGCCTTAATCTGTTTTTTATAGTCAGCTCAGTACATTATGGATGTGTCTGTACTGCAGGACTTAAATCAAAATAAGCTACGGAAATTGAGCTACGTCAACTGTGTATCTTATTTCGAAATAGTTTACACAACACTTATTTTGAAATAGAGCACTCTTCCTCCGACTTCCCTTATTCCTCATACAGTGAGGGTTACAGGAGTCGGAGTAAGAAGTCCTCCAGCTTGACAGTATTTTGACACTATTTTGAAATAACTGCCTGCTGCATAGAATGGACTAAGTTATTTCAGAATAGTGCTAGTTATTTCAAAATAATGTTGCAGTGTAGACGTGCCTATGAGACATGTCTCTGTGTATGCATTTGACAAACAGTAGTGATATAGATTAAAATAAACTGTTGCCCAAAATTTGTGTTTCTTTCCCTATAGAAATGTTGCGAATTGATGGATGTGGAAGAAGTTGGTGTTTACTGCTTAGAGCTTTGGAGCAGGATTACTAAAAATTATTGGGCTAATGGATAAATCTGAATATTCCTTTCTGAATGTGAATGAGTGCAGGGACATTAAAAACAAATGGCTTTTTTGTATACCTACCTCCCAAAAGATGGACAACTTCATTTTTGCAGATATGCACAACTTGATTGAATTGTTGATTGGCAAAGAGAGATTTTTCTGAGTCATATTCTGCTGCAAGTGCAGGTGTTGCCATTCTCTTCATGGAGAGGGTGAACCATGAGTCAGTGGTTGATCAGAAAGTTGTTTTATGCTGTTTATCGATGGTTCAGTTACTTTTGAACAACATCATTTTTAAAATTAATGCTTATGCTCCTACTGGATGGAGAGATATAGTGGGATGGGTTTGTTTTTCTTTTGTTTTGCAGCATTTGGGTGCTCTCTCAACAAATTGCTTTACAAGAATTTTATTTTTGAAGGGACAATTTTAGTTGTATTCTTAGAGATCATTTGAAATAATTTTAAAACACATCCATTATCCAGGAAATAGACACTATCTTACAGGCTCCTGTTCTGACTGATGAGTGGAAACATTTTAAGCCCTGTGTGTAGCAGTTCATGTGACTGAGCGATATTGCCAGATCTTTGTCTATGGTATGTTTGGACATATTTGTCTCATTTACTCTCTAGTTGCATTGTCTTTACTGGGATTTCACATCATGATTTGTTCTTATTTGTGTTGTCTCTTTCTTCTATTCAAGAGCATTATCCACACTGGCAATTTAACATTGACCTTTTATAGGATGTTCACCTTTGAAACTCCTTCAACAGTATTTGGAAAGACTGGGTTGCCTCAAAGGATATTTTCCTTTTCCATGAGGCATTGTTGGGGGGTTGGTGAAATTTATATTAAACATTTCAGTCGGCAGTACACTCTGAAGACAGCACTGGCCTTTGAGTGGAATATTGAGGAGTTAGAGCTGCGGTTTGAGGAACTGAAAAAGCCTTTTAAAGAGATAATGATGATGGTTGGCATGAGAATCTGAAATTTATAAAAAAAAAAGATTTTGCAGAACATATGGCATAGGAAAGTTTAAAGTGCACTAATTAGGGAATGATTTCAGGGCCTTCCCTCTGCCCCCTGCCCCCAATGAAGCCACTTATTTGGTTCTTCTTTGACCTGAAAAAGAAACATGCGGAGAGGAAGAGGACTGAACATTTCAAGAAGTCTTTGAGCTAAGAGCTTTCAGATCCAATGGGGGTTACAAACGTTGCTGTGATTTTTTTTTCCCCTCAGACCTATGTACTATAGAGACTGTGTGTTTCTGAGGGTTGGCAGGCCTTTGGGAATCTTCCTAGGGTCTCCATGTTGAATGTGTATAAACTTGAAAAGCAGCACAATACCTATGCATTGCAGTTGCAGCCAATATTAGAAAAGCAAAGTGGTTGAGGTAATATCTTTTATTGGACCAGCTTCTGTTGGTTAGAGAGACATAAAGCTTGTGTCTTTCACCAAAAGTAGTTGGTCCAATTACCTCACCCACCTTGTCTCTAGAGCATGACTTGACACTTTACAATTAATTTCTGCCCTGAATAGCTTTGCTTCAAGAAAGGCACCTGGTATTTATGGTTTGTGTGTTGAGCCTTATTTGTCATTTTGGACCCTTCTTGGGCATGACTTACTCCAGGTTTTTCAAGAGAACACCAAAGAGAAGATATCACTACACAGTTGTCATTGAGAAATTCTTACTCCATTGCCTAAGAATGAAAAATTTGACCAGGTGAAAAATTTGGAGATCTGTGTCTCTGCTTTGCTTTGGCTATAAATATTTTCTCCAAGACTTTGGCAAACATACAGAAAATTATGACTGGTTCAGTCATTCACCCTGATCAGACCTCAATATTTTCAACAGGTCAATTTTTATAAAGTTTTCCTCTAAGCATTTGATTTGCACAATGGGTCAACTTCACTTGATCAAGAGAAGGCTTTTGATCATGTTGTTTGTTTTTTACCCATTGTACTTTTCATTGTAGGTCCAGGTTTGTTTCATATAATGATATGTCTATTTAAGATAAATGTTGCTTTGAGTGACTCATCTGCAGGCTGTAATGAAATAAAACTGTTGTTCTCTAACTGGTTTACTTTCTGTCAAGCCTTTCTTATGCATATTGCAAAAATCCCCTTCTGACCTTTTTCAACCTGTTCCAACTTGCACCTGGGGAGTCTTTGTATGTGATGACTGTGTTTATTCCTCATGAAAATGAGGTTCTGGGTTTGACTGAATGTCAGAACTCTTTTTAACTGGGTTCTTCAGCTTACATAAATTGGGGAAAGTGTGTACCACTCTCCTGCTGCAGGCTTGGGTGATTTATGCCTTGACTTTGCTGAGAAGTGAAGCATGGAAACTATTGTGGAGGCAAACCGACTTAAATGCATTAGGAATTATGCTGGGATCAGACGGAACTTTGGGTTGGAATTGGGAGGGAGTTACAGAAAAGTTTGAGGGGAGGTTGCAAAGGTGGAAGAGGAATTTGCTTCAGTTCTCCTTTTGGGGACAGGTGTTGAAGGCAATTCAATCATTTATGATTATGTTGTGGCCTAAGTGTGTTCTTTTGGATTCTCCTCTTTTTTTAGAAAAAAAGTTCAAAAGGCTGAAACAGAGTATTTTGAATTTGTTTGTTGTGCAAAGGGATCTTGTTCATCTTTTGAGCAGAGTTGTTAATTTTTCATTACTGTCTGCAGTTGTGGATGACTCTCTTTCTTGGAACTAGCCTTTTGTTGTCTTTGGCATGTAGGGGACTGGATTTTGATCAGAATCTTTACATTGTTGTTGTTGCTGGAAACTGTGTGCCTCAGTTTTGAGGTATTACTGGGTTTTTCAAATCTTCTTAATGTGGAGATATTTTTAAAGCTGAGAGCACAGAGTAGGCTGCTAGAGTTCCCAGCAGGATCCTTGGTGATCCTTTTGTTTGTAACCTTGCCCTGAGGATTGTCAGTCATGTTTCTAGGAATCTTGTATTTTCCCTTATTGCAAGAGTTCTAAAAAAAACCTGATTTATTTGACTGATTTTATTAGCCATTGAGATCAATGTAAAGCTATCTCAGGTCTCAAGCTTGGTTCATTTCAGAGAGGGAATGAGCCCTTCCAAGGGGCTGTATTTACAGTTTTGGCAGTTGCCTCTTCAAGCAAGCTGTTCCAGTTTATGTTAATATTTCTGTGTCCTGGCCTTTTTCTCCTGCTGTGGAGTGGGAGTTTGAGAAGGCTGGAAGCTTTCTTGCATTGAGAAGATCTTCTGAATTTACCTTTTAATAGCTTAGCCCCCAGATTACTGTATGTGCTTGTGGCGAAGATTTTATCATTTCCCATTGCTTGTTGATTATCCCAGTACAATATGGAGAAGATAGCTTCTGGCTGTGGATATCAGCCAGCCAGCCTAGAGAAGTGTATCAGTGATTTGGATCAATTTATTCAGTAACAGCCTCTTGGAAATGCACTTTGTACTGTTTGGAATAGGGAATTGTTTTTTGAATATATAATTTATTTTTCTTGCTTTTACTGTGTTTCTGCACTGACTTTATTAAAAGTGATTTAAAACCCAGTATTTCTCTACCAACCCCCTCTTGCTTGCAATCCCATCGCTGTTCTACGTGGAGAAATATTTGAGCCATCCTTAGGCCACAGTGCAAATATACTGCACATACACATGACACACAAAAAATAGGTATGTGCACCAAGAGGAGGTGTGAGGATAAAAATAATATTTTAAATATAATTCAGAAAGAAGAAGGGTAGAGAGAGGACCAGATCCTCAGTGATGTTGTTTTGATAGCCCAATAGGAGAATATGTAGTTGGTGCCAATTGTCTTCTGCTCAAATATTCCGTAATATGACAGTGACTCAGGAGGAAGATGGGAAAGCCAAAGCTATAATGATCAACTTTTATTAGGGGTAGCCATAGCAACAGAATGGATTCCTTGTTTCTTTTTCCCTGTCAAACCTTTGAGTGATTACACAACTTTTTCCTGCTGAAAAGGGAAGATGTGAGGTGACAGGCAAATGGCAAGGTGAAGACAGAAACATGTTCCCAGTTCTCTGAAAGAAAAACTTTAAGGAAACAAAAATATTGAGGCCATGATGCATAATAAAGTAAGGTAATATACTGATGGCTGCCCCTTTAGCTTTTTCTCTGGCACATTTTGGATGATACCCCCAGAACCAAACAGGGCTTTTTTTTACGTTTTAAAAAATATTAATAAACATAACGAATGGTAAATTTCATTTGAAACAATCTTGACATTGAGATTAATAGCAATAAGTGAATAGAAATAAGCAATGTCAGGTGCTCACCCACCTGAGGGTATGTCTACACAGCAGCATTATTTCAAAATAACTCACATTATTTTGAAATAACTGTGCGCATCTACACAGCAAGCCCATTATTTTGAAATAATTTTGAAATAGTGGGCTTCTTACTCCAACTTTTGTACTTCACGAGAAGTAAGGGAAGTCAAAGGAAGAGCATTCTTCCTTCAACTTCCTGCAATGAAGACAGCACAAAAAGCCAAGTTAAGGTATTTTGACTTCAGCTATGCAATTAACATAGCTGAAGTTGCGTATCTTAATTTGACTTTAGCCCAGGTTGTAGACATACCCTTAGAGGGTCTATCATTAATTCATTTAATTTAGAAAAAAATAAATAAGAAGCCTGTCCAAGGTTCTAGGCATACTACCTCATCATTAATGACACAGTAAAATGCCTGCTGTCTTTATATAATTATTTCATAAAAACTCAGCTTGCAACTACATAAAGTTAACTCCTTTCCACTGTTTCATCAATATGGAAAGCAAATCTTCAGCCCTATTGAACATGTTATGCCTATTGATAATATAAGTCATTTGATGTCCTGCATAGACATCTATGTTTAAAACTTTGGCCATAATCATCATTATTTGCTGCCCTCCTCCATTGCCAAGGGCTTTATTCATTCTGTGTTGTCTTCTGGTTAAAAAAAAAAAAAAAGCAACAGCAATTGGAGCAGTATTAAATCACTGATACTGCTTAGTTCACTTTCAGCTGCCACATAAACAAAATACCTCTTCTTTGTGTTGATTTACTTTATATGTGCATCTGATGCTAATGTTTAGTCTTATTGCTAGCAGTAAGAAAAATAACTGCCAGGTGGTTAAGCTCACACCTCTGAGTGGATGGAAGCTATTTCCCTATAAATAACCTTAACTATTTGATTACTACTTCTAATGGAATCTTATTAATGCTGTGAATTTCCATAGGAACATAGAAACTGCCATGTTGAGTCAGATATCATGTCCGTCAGTCCAGTATTCTATCCACAACAGTGACCACTACCAGTGGATCAAATTTCAAACTCGTGAGCCTAAAGAAGGAGGCAAAAAGTAGCAGTATTGGTGTTCAATGTGAAAGAATTATAGCCAAAATAATTTCCATTGTAATATTTAGATGCCTAGAACATCCCAGTAGTTAGCTACCTAATATTAGCTGTGATGTTCTAGGCATCTAAATATTACAATGGATATTCTTTTGGCTATAATTCTTTCACATTGAACACCAATGCTACTGCCTCCTCTCCAGAAGCACAAAGTGGTCTCATGGGATTCATGCTCACAGATTCATGGGAGCCCGAGGACCATATTTGTAAAGGTATTTAAGCATGTAAGGATGCAGATAGTTGCCATGGATTTCATGAGTTAGGCACTTGACATCTTTTTGAAAATATCATGTGTTTATCTGCCTATGTAAGTGCATAAATGCCTTTAAAATTGTACCCTTTTAAAAATATTCTTTATAGTGCTAAAGTTGTTGGTTCTGAATCTTGTTTTTTTCATGTTTTGGTGATATGTTTGATAAAATACTTTCTGTGCATGCATTAAAAAATCCATGCTAATTTATATAAATTCTACCATGACTTAGACCTTTTCACACTTGATCACACATGTCTTGTGCATCTGTGTCCATATAGAACAAAAATCCCAGAAGAGCAACTTACTGAAACTTGAAAAATCTTTATTGGGGTTACCCACTACATCTGAAAAGGTGATCATAGAAAAACAGACAAGGTAATAAATAAACTGGCTGCAGAAAATTGGAAGGTAAAGGAAAAAAATCTATGAATGGAAGAGAAAGGGAGTTAGATTAAGAAGCTGGCAGACTCAGCAGAGTAAGAAGCCAAGGAAGACAGATGCCAACTCTAAATACCAATTCTGCAAGGAGCTAAATCACTTATTCAGCAAACATGCATTGACTGAGCACAATAATTGGCCTTGGCACAATGCTGTTGTCTGCCAGGTAAAGAATTTTTGCACAGCCAGACTGAAATTATTCAAAGGTCAAAAATAGTTGGGAAATCAACTATTTTTTGTTCATACAGATACTGTAATTATCCAGATGTTTTCCCATGAACAGATGATGGAATGGTTCTAGCAGGCCATAAACCTATCTTTTCCAGAACTGTTGATCATGTAGCTTACTTGCTAATGTGTCAGACTTTCTGTGGAGTGTGTGTGTATATTTTAAAAATAATTACCAATCTCTATCTGTATGACATCTTAAAAAGTTATGTTAGGAGATTAATAAAATAGTTAAAATTATGGATTTTCTAACAAAGGGCTTGATCCTGAATTCACTGAAGTCAGTTGAAAGTCTGCCAGTAATTAGGTTTGCCCAAGTCATCCTTTCCATTTGAGTCCTTTCCCATGGATTGATGAACTTCAGTGAATGAAGTTTTTGATTTCAAGGCGACTATCAAATGGATAGTGCAATTATCATCAGATCACTCAATATACCAAATAGAACTGAACGAAATATTAGCTGTGATGTTTAAGTTAAAATCTGCCTTCATGTGAGTTGGTGAAATATTTGGGAAATTGAACAAATTTTAAGATTTTTTTTTAATGCATAGCAAAATTTTGTTTGAAATCTTTCATGGCACTTCCAGGATGACTATCAAGATTTTTCTGCAAAATGACTGCATTGCTTTTCAGACACTGAACCAGGTTGGTTTTTAATAGCCATATAATGTATGTGTCATTAGCTGTAGTTCCTCTCTGGTTTGGAGCAATTCAGCACTGGGATTAAAGAAATATTGCATGAAAATAATGAAGCTTTACATAGTTATAAAAGTCCACACCACAGGATTCCAGATGCATATTTGTAATATTTGTTTCATTCTTGTATATCAACACTAATTTCATTGTCCTTAAATAGACATTTTCTTTGATAAACTGTCTTCTCTCAAATGTTAACAAATTTGTATATTTTGACAATATTTTGTATGTATTTTGATGAATTTGTGGGTGCCCAAGACATGGTCTACCTGAAAGAAAGAAAGAAAGAAAGAAAGAAAGAAAGAAAGAAAGAAAGAAAACAGCACCACAATCTATCTTAGGTACAGTACTTTAAAATGAAATGATTATTTATTAAGATAATCAGCCATTCCATCAAAATATGCAATTTTTTCCCCGGTCTTAAACAGCTGTTGATAGGTATAGCACTGTCATGATTTTTCCTCTTTTTTCTCTATTGAAGTGCTCTTTGCCCTCATCCTCACACTCTATGAACATTTTTTCTCCTGCCTTCTGTGCTTCTGAAAATCTGGCCTTTTAATCATGTTCACCCCCTGTGTTTTCATGCAGTACCCCTTGTAGACACTGTCACCTTGCTTATTAATGGTACCTTTACCACAACTACTGAGGTAGATGCTGAGGCTGATGATGTAGCAGCATGGGAAGTCAACTATACAATACTTACAACTACCCATTCTAAATTTGACTTCAAGCCAGACATTCATCTGAGAGAGATTTGTCCTTAAAAGGGCTCCTTATCCATTAAAAAATTCCTTCTGGCCTGAATGAGAATCGAGTAAGTTTGTCAGGGTTTAGCCCTTTTTATGACCTCTCCATTTCTAGTTTAAGCATAACTGTCAACTATCAATGCTAAACATATTAGCAGTTATCTTCATTTGCTTATGGTATCATTTGAGATTATTGAAATATTGTTCTTCTGTCTCTTCTAAAACCCTTTCCCTCTTCATAATAGCTAATATAATGGCTATTTTATATTAATAAGCTTCTGTCTTTGATAAACTGCCATTGCCTCTGGCTCTCCAGAAGCCAAGCCTCAAGTGGGTTACAGTGTTGCTGCTCTCAAAGTTTTTTTAAAAGGCAAAGTTCCAGTGAAGACAAAGTCTTCTTGTCTCTGTTGGGCTTGACACAGTGTCCCTTCCACTTCAACTCACCTTCACATACTAAGCAGTTTTTCTCAGTTGTATCTGGGGTCAAATATTTGTAGTCAAGAGCTACTCTTCTGTAATTTCTCAGAAGAGACTCAAAGAACAATGGAAAATGAATGGATGAACTAACAACCAAGAGCTGAAAAGGAAAACACTTAGAATGAAATAGGAAGGAATTGGCATCTTGGTCAGCAGTCTCAATAGACAGGCAAAGAATGGCTATACAAGGAGATCACTAACCCCTGAGAACTGGTCTTTCCAGTGGTCTCTCTCAGATACGTGTCTGGTTTGAAGTCATTTTTAAAACGGGCAGTTGTAGGTATTGTGCAGTTGTCTGTATCTCCTGCAGTTGATAAAGATTAGGGAGAAGTCCACCAGATGCACACAGAAGTCATCAATGGAAAGAGAAATGAGCTTTGGATCTATGGAAAGGAGGATACAGAGTGCTGGGTAGAATCATCTTTACTCTTCTTCTCCTGGGATGACAGACGTGTGAGCCAGACATCTTCACACACTCTTTGCTAAGGAATCTAGCAATGTGTGTTTCCTTTCTTTTCTCTTCTATAGGGACCATGAGAAGCGAAACAGATTAGAAGAACCCTTTTTTTCTAATCTCAGGATAAAAAGTGTATTCTCCAAACACACTCTGTTATGGTGGAAGGAAAGCAAGTGCACTATGTAAAGAAGTGTATCAATATGTGCTCCTAATGTGGGCCCACTAATGATTGGTAGTAAACACTAATTCCTTGAAAGGGTTGGTCCTACATTTTCAGAACTGAGCAATGATTTGGATTGCCTCAATTCTGGATGTGAAATATGAGACACACAAATCCCCATATCTAAGAAAGTGCTGAGCACCCTCATCCTCAGGTTCCTTTTAAGGTATCTCAAGTTGAGCAAGCAAAGTTACACAAAAATTTTAAAAATGTTATTTGAGTCTTGTTCCTAATTTCAAGCCCTCCCATTTTCAAAGCAGATCAGCAAAGTGAACACAAACATCGGTAAACTTAGGAACATTTGGAATCCTTGGATCCAAAACTAAGGGTATGTCTACACAGCAAAGTTATTTCAAAATAACAGCCTTTCTTTTGAAATAACTTTACTAGCATCTAAACAGCCAAACCGCTATTTCAAAATGAATTCGAAAGAGTAGAGTGCTTATTTCCAATTTGCTAAACCTCATTCCATGAGGAGTAACGCCAAATTCAAAATAGCTATTTCAAATAAGTGCTGTGTAGACACTTTTATCGAAATAGGGGGCCTCCAGCCTTCCCAGGGTGCCTTGGTGGCCACTCCAGCCTCAACCAAAAACACTCCTCTCCCTCCCCACTCCCTGGAGCCCTTAAAGGGGTTGACTCTGTGCCAAGCCTGCCAACCCAGAGCCAGCAGTCATTGCCCCGACCCAGTGGCCCCAAAATATGAGCCAGCAAGCCACTGGCAGCCAGCCCTCCACTGCTCCCTAGGAGCAGTCTGAAAGCTCCCAGGAGCCTGTCAGGGCCCATGGAAGGCGGGAGCCTTCCTGGTCTAAGGTGGAGATCATGGACCTTATTCGGGTTTGGGGAGGACGCACCCAACATCCATGATCTCTGCACTAGACAGAGGAATGCGGCCTTCTATGGTAGGGTAGCTGCCAGCCTGGCCACCAAAGGCCACATGCGAACCAAGGAGCAGGTGTGCATGAAAATGAAGTTGGTCTGGAGAGACCCCCTACCCTGAGCTTCCCCTCCCCTTCTTCCCTTCCTTCCCTCTTCCAGCTGCTTCCTCCCAGGTTTCCCCCTCCCATCTCCCACCACAGTTGGGTGTAGGGTAAAAAAGAAAGACTGTCAGGAAAGAGCAAGGCGGAGTAGGGGATGGGGTGGAGTGGGAGTGGGAGGGAGCTCCTCCACTCACCCTGAGCTGCCGGGAACAGGTGGGTAGAGTTCTGAGGAGGGGATTCCCGGGGTGTTGGACGGGGAAGGTGGGTGGTTGGTTCTCCTCCCAAAAGATCAGGCACCCCTTCTAAAATGTTGTTGTCTATTTGTCTTTCTGCAGGTGGTGAGGGCCATCAGTTCTGAGCTGCTGAACAGGCTCATCCATCTAGCAGACCTGGACAGCATTGTGGCTGGCTTTGCTGCCTTTGGCTTCCCGAACTGTGGAGGAGCGCTCTATGGGATACACATTCCAATCCGTGCACCGCCCATCGAGCAGCCCAATTCATTAACAGAAAGAGCTACTTTTCAATGGTCCTCCAGGCCCTGGTTGACCATCGTGGCCAGTTTACTGACATTTGTGTTGGTTGGTCAGGGCAGGCACATGATGCCCACATCTTCAGGCACTCATACCTCTACTGGAGGCTGCAGGCAGGAACATTTTTCCCGCATTGTGACTTTGCGGTTGGGGACATGCAAATGCCAGTGTGCATAATGACTGATGCCACCTACCCCCTGATGCCATGGCTGATGAAGCCCTATACCAGCCACCTGGATGTGAGCAAGAAGCAGTTTAATTCTCATCTTATCCGGGCTCGCAACCAGGTGGAATGTGCATTCGGACGTTTTAAAGGGAGATTCAGGTGCTTGCTCACACGGCTAGAAATGGGGGAACGCAACATCCCTGAGGTGGTGGCTGCATGTTGCGTTCTCCATAACCTGGTGTAGAGGAAAGGGGAGGTCTTCCTACCAGGGTGGGGTACAGGTGCTGATGGTCAGGAGAGGCACTTTGACCAGCCCCAGACAGCTGCCATCCGCCAGGCTCACCGGTCTTGTGTTCGCATCTGGGAGGTTCTACGAGAGCAATTCTCTAATGGAGGCCACTGACTCTCTTGAGGGCCTCCTGTCTGGGGGCATGGCCCTCACTCAATACAACCTTTCATGCTGAACCCTCACCCTGACTCTGTTTGTAGAAATAATAAACACCAGGTTTTGTCTGGAAAGAATATTTTCTGTTTTATTGTTGTAAATATCAATAAGTGAAAGAATGTAGAAATGTTGCAAACATATAAAATCTTTTGTTTATTGTACATAGTTTTTTCTCAAAGTATACTTTATGCATCAAAAATAAACATTTTCTTAAATACCCAACATTGTGTTTTACTGGGGTGGTGGGGGTGCTTAAAACCTAAAGGGGAAAGGGGACTTGAAACCTGGAGGGGGGAAGGGGATCAGGTTGGACAGTGCTTGCCTGCCTGCAGGCTCCTGGTGCCTCGTGTTCGGGGTCCACCATGGCCTCGGGATCGGATGGAGCGATTGAGTTTTGGCTGGACAAGAGAGGGTAGTGCACTTGGGTCTGGGAGGCCTAGGAAAGAGGAGGGCCAGGGGGAGAGAGGTGCTGAGTGACTGGGGGGGGGCTGGGGAAGAAGGGTGCTGGGGGAAAGGGACGTACAAGGGTGGAAAGGGGTTTGGTGGGGTAGGGTCGTGGTGTGCTGGAGGAGCAGGACCAGGCACAGGAGCAGGCAAGCCACAGACCTTCCAGAGGGTATGTCTACACTACCCCGCTAGTTCGAACTAGCGGGGTAATGTATGCGTACCGCACTTGCTAATGAAGCCCGGGATTTGAATTTCCCGGGCTTCATTAGCATAAGCGGGGAGCCGCCATTTTTAAATCCCCGCTGCTTCGAACCCCGTGTAGCGCGGCTACACGGGGCTCGAACTAGGTAGTTCGGACTAGGGTCCTATTCCGAACTACCGGTACTCCTCGTGAAACGAGGTGTACCGGTAGTTCGGAATAGGCACCCTAGTCCGAACTACCTAGTTCGAGCCCCGTGTAGCCGCGCTACACGGGGTTCGAAGCAGCGGGGATTTAAAAATGGCGGCTCCCCGCTTATGCTAATGAAGCCCGGGAAATTCAAATCCCGGGCTTCATTAGCAAGTGCGGTATGCATACATTACCCTCCTAGTTCGAACTAGGAGGGTAGTGTAGACATACCCTGAGAGTCTCACATAGGGACGTGAGCTGCTGGACAAACTCCTCCATCAGCCGATTATGCCATCGAGCCTCTGCCTCTGTCCTCTTTCGCAGGATGGTTTTGAGCTCCTGCAGGGCTTCCACATGCTGCATCAGGATGTCTGCATAGACACGCCTGTGTCTGCGGCTCCCATGTCCCCGGGATGAAGGTGGGGCTGGGGTGCTGCAGCCCTATTGCACGGCTGGTCTGGCTGTGGAGGAAGAGGAAGACACAATCAGTCATGTGTGCAACAGATGTCCAAAAGGGCATGCCCTCTCCTTCGGACAGGGGACTCGGATGTTCTGAAGGTAGCACCATGTGTGACCTGGGCATCAGCCTGAGCATCACAGGGGTCCCAAAGTGCCAATGGGACCTTGCACTGACAACCCACCTGGGTGTGTTCTGGACATGGTTTATGCCACTACATGGCGCACCCCCATGTGTCACACTCTACCGCTGAACATGTTGTCACATGCACAGCCATCTGCATTATGTACAGGGTGAGCATTACAGGTTTCCCTAGTGCATCACCCACTGTGCACCCACCTCCCCCACCCTGTGTGTTAGCACGCACCTGCTGCTTCGTCTCCGGCATCAGATGACACCTGGGAGGCCTCTGGGGTCTGGGTGACTGGCTCCAGAGTGAGGGTCACGGTCTCCTCTCTGTCCTCCTCCTCCAGCACCATCTCCCCATCTCCAGACTCCCTGGAGTGCTCTAGGTCCTGCTCTGGTGCGTCCACTGCAGGGTTCCCGAAGCCAGACTGGATGAGACGCAGTGATGTGTGTAATTCCCCACCACCAAGGATCTGGGCCAGCTCAGAGTAATAAGGGCAGTAGTGGGAGACTGCCCCAGAATGGGAGCTCTCTTCCCTGGCCTTTTCATATTCCTGGCGCAGTTCTTTCACTTTAGAGCGCACCTGGTCCTGGGTGCAGGGGTGGTGCCCTCTCTTGGCCAGGGCCTCTGCCATGCAGCCAAAAATGTCCACTTTTCTCTGCCTGATGTTCAGGGCTTGTAAGGCCTCCTCCTCCGACCAGAGCTCAAGAAGGGTCTTGAGCTCTGGCCCAGACCATGCCGGTGCCCGGCAGTTGGAGCCCCTGGTTGGGTCCCCAGAAGGCTCTCTGGAAGGGCCAGGAGGGTTTTGGGGCTGGGACATGGCTGCACTGGAAGAGCCATGTGCTCTGGCTGCTTTGCTACCACAACTGGCTATGAGGGCAACTGTCCCTTTGAAAGATGGCTGCAGACAGGAACCAGAGAGATGCAAGGCATGCCCCGGACTGTCCACCAGGGCTTCTTCCTGGAGGCCTTTTTTTTCAAAAAAACTGTCTGCCTGCATCTACACACACTTTTTTTTGACGTCTCTCCATCGAAAAAGGCCTTCTTCCTCGTGAAATGAGGAGTACCACCGTCGAAAGAAAAGCCGAGTTCTTTTGATTTAATTTTGAAAGAATGTAGCTGTAGTCTAGATTCAGGGTGAAGTTTTTTTTTAAAAAAGGCTACTTTTTTTGAAAAAAACCTGCAGTCTTGACACAGCCTAAGAGTCTACTCAGCTCTCATAGCCATAGCAACCTATGGGAGTGAAACCTGGAAATATAAAAAATAGATGCTCAGGAGTTATATATGTTTCATCATGAGTGCTTGAGGAGAATACTAGTATTAAGCTAAGAGGAAAGAAAAATGACTGATGAAGTCAGAAAATGGCTAAAATGAGGTCTCTATTGGAAATAATTTGAAAGAAGATATAGCAATGGCTAGGGCATGTGTTACAAATGGATTGTAACTGACTACCAATTATATCTCTTAGTTGGAAGCCAGAATATCCACAAGAAAGGGTGGTAGATCTAGGATGACTTGGACACATATGTTTATCAATGACATAGGAAAAATAATTTGAAATGGGAGGACTTAGGTCTCATGGCAGCTGACAAGCATGCATAGAGAATGTGGGCAGCCCAAAGTGCTGAAAAGCACAAGATGGATGAAAATCTAAGTTTTAAAGATTTTCTAGTGGTTTGAGATTTAACATGCTGTGTTCTTTCATCTCTAACTAAGGTGATCAAATCATATTGCAGTGTTCCATGTAACATGCAGTTCCAATGTCTGGTCAGTAGTTTGGAAAAAGATGTGCCTTTGCCCTATCAAATAAAGAAAATACCCTTTAGAATTTGGATTTTGTTTTAAGAATTCTACCAAGGTGTTTCAATGATGAAAATCAAAGCATGTGGCTCATACATAAACTAACTCTATTTGGGCAATATTCCTGAAGTAGGGTTTTGAATCTAAGTGTCCTTTGTACTTTTTGTTTCTTGAGTTGTCTGCCAGGCTTGAATGATATAAAATTAATAATTGAGTGCTGGCTATTTTACATTCCTCTGCAATATATGCACATGAGAGAAAAAGAAAAGGGAGGGGGAAGAAAGGTTTGCAGCTTGGGGTACTAATGGCAAAAAGTATCCTTCTATGTGATGCTTGAAAGACAGAACAGTAAAGATGAAATAATAATGTAAAGTAATCCATCTGTCAATCTGCCTTTGCTCAGTCTTTGCATATTAATTCCCATTCTTCCTCATTTTCAGACAAGACTTGTTTTCACCATTTTCTATTGAAGTCAATGGGAAGATTCCAGTGACTTCAGTGGGAGCAGTATTAAGCTATTTCTTCCTATTACAGTATATGCCATAGAGCAAGGAGATAAAATTAGGCAAAACAGATTCAAACTACACCTTGTATTGGTATGGTAGGACTGTTGTTTTCTACTACCTCTCATAGGTGTGTGAAAATATTAGACTATAAGGGAAATGTACTTTCTTTCTTAGTTCTGAGAAGTGGAGTCTATTTTAGCAGGCTTTGTGAAATGTATCTAAATTGAGAATATAACCTTCACTAAGAGCTGGTCTCCTATTGAATCTTATAAAGTTAAAAAAGGCACGTTCTTACACTGTTTCCAAGCCACTCACCTGGTTATGTTGATTGCAGATCTGTTGTGTGTTTGTAATGGCAGTTCTGACTAGCAGCCATATCCATTCCTGGTCCCTTCAGTGTTAAGAACAATGAATAATGTAGATTTGTGGGTCTGCTGTAAGAAAAGTTTAATATGGCACAGCTTTCACTAGCCTAACAGCAACTAGCCAAAATAAAAAATCTCCTGGATAGACTTGTGTTTCACGTAGCTTATTAATAACATTGAAAAATCTCTGCAGTTTCTTGTATCCTGGTTATCCAAAGCACAAACAGCTACACTGAATCAGACAAGAAGTCCTACTAACTCAACATCCTTTCTTGGAATGATGTCAGTACTAAATATTTTTGAGAAAGCTGAAAGAAGCCTAATGATTAATGTCCATAAGTTAACTTCTTCCTAACTACAGGTTGGAACTCCTTGATCTGGCACCCTTGGTACCTGACGGTCCTGCATGAGGGATTTTGTCAGACCGGGAAGATCATTTCTGGGCTCACCCCTGTCACCAGCCCCCCAGGCATGGCCTCACTGCCAGCCTCCCAACCAGCTTTCCCCTGCCGCTGGCCCCTCCACATGCAGTGCTCCTGATTTTATTGGGCCCCTCTGCTCCTGGGTCATCCGTGGTCCTGCCAGACCAGGAATGTTGCCGGACCAGAGAGCCCCAGTTAAGAGAGGTTCAACCTGTAGTAACAATTACTGGTTGGCTTATGATCTGAAGCCCAAGGATGTATATGAATTCACACAAACCCTATAAAAACTTTTCTAGTGTAATTGTTGTCATTATCCATATACATTTCCAGTTCAATTTGGAATCCTACTATCTGTCTTAAGCATTTACATGGCCTCTGGAATTGCAACTTACAATTTTAAAATGTAGTTATCTTCACAACACCTTTTTGAGGTAAGAAAGGAGTAGTCTCCCTATTTCATGTGGTGTTTAAACAGAAAGAGGCCATATCATGAGCAAGATCACACAAGAAGTCTGTGGCAGAACCAGGGATTTAACCTGCATCTCTTAAGTCCCAAGTTAGTTCTCTAAACAGGAGACCATCCTTTCTCATAAGCAGAGGCTTTAATGTTGTTGATGGTAATGAGTTTCACAGCTTAACCGGGTGCTGAGTTTTAAAAATAACTCCTTTTACCAACTGTAAATGTTTATCTTTTAATAATGAGTAATGGTAAATAGAAGGGTATTTTAAACCTCCTCCATACCATTTCTTAATAAGTATTCATCTTGTATATCTACTCTTACTTATCTCTGCTTCATGCTACAGTGATGTTTTTAAATGTGAGTCCATCCAGAGCTCTAATCATTTTTAACATTCACCATGGAACTCTTCTATTTTCTGCCATACACACAACTATATATTGACATATATTCGTAAATTCCAAGGACAGAAGAGATCAACCAGTCAGGCCTATGTAATCCTGGAAGCATCTTTTTTAGAAAAACAACCAATTTTGATTTTAGAAATAATCAGTGATGGAGAATCTGAGTTTGATTTAGCAGGTCTTAACTAGACCAGCTAAAACAAACTCCAGAAGATCGATCATGGCCGTGTTGATCTTTTGTTTAGTGAAGGCATTTCCTGAGTGAAGATATTTTTCAGCTAGCAACAGTGGTGGCCAGGCTTTTTCCAACCCATCAAAAATATACAGCTGATCATTTAAATGTATTCCTTTTTGCATGTGTTTGCCTTTCTTAACAGTGAATTTCAATTCTTATTTTGCTGCCTAGCTCTTTTATGTTCTTCTGAACTTCCTTCCAATCTTCTCTAGTGTTGATCAGGGCTGGCTGGAAAGTAAAAACTTAATTTTACAAAATAAAGCAAACAAACATAGGTATTTTGGAATTTGATTTTTGTTGTTCATCAAAATGAAACTTAGAGAAAGAGAAAGCCAAGAGGTGAAGACATTCACCTTGGCTGTGGAAGACTCCAGTTGAAGTTCGTACTCTGCTTGATTCCCTGGGCTATAAGTCTCTTCTGGGATCAATTGGTTTTGTTCACCAGAAATTCCATCCTGAATCTGAAGTGTCCCCAAACAAATGCACTTCCACAAAGTTTCAGTTTTGCCAATCAGCATTTTCCAATAAATAAAGCTTGAATAAAAAAAAATCCTCATGCCATGACTAACCTAAATATTATGTTACCTACCATTTTTGCTTCCTCATAGTTTATTTCCTGCAGTTTATACCTGCAGAAAATAGAAATTTCATTCACTTAAACTATGTTCAAGCTAAGATACAGTCATGCTTTCTGAATAGCATATGGTACTCTTAACATCCAGCTTTGTTTGTTGTGCCCTAAATGTTGTTTTTGTTGCAGTGTATCCATCTGTGCCAGGGTGCTGCTAGGAAAGCCCTTAGTCAGCTCTTGCCACCCCGGCCCCAATCAGGAAGAATGGACCAGGGTGGGGCTGAGTCAATAGTTAAAGCCTGCCTGAGAACTGCTTCTCATTAGCAGGAATTACAAGGCTGGGAGGAAGTGGGATAAGAGTGGGGCGGGGAGGAGACCAAGAGGGGAAGGTCAGTGCAGGAGGGAGCAGTAAGCCTACTATTCTGTTGCTGGTTAGGCCAGTGTGAAGAGAGGCCATGTAAATAGCTTACAAATAGTGGGAAACTGGGCATAGGAAATAGACACAAAATAAAGAGTACAGGTTTTTTCACCAGGTTGGAACATCCCTGAATCTTTAATGAGCAAGGCCAAGGGGACGAATCCAACAGGGCACAAGGTTCACCTCATCAGGTCATCTGATGATTTACATCCAATAATTTAGCATGTGATGTAGATATATCTGCTAATGATACTGTGTACCTGGTGCAAACTAGTGCCC
The DNA here is from genome assembly GCF_052426305.1 of Pelodiscus sinensis. NCBI lineage: Eukaryota > Metazoa > Chordata > Testudines > Trionychidae > Pelodiscus > Pelodiscus sinensis. The sequence continues at coordinate 156,956,955 of NC_143053.1, forward strand.
TCAATTTTTCATGATCATTCACTAAGAATATGTCAAATCAGTATCTTCCAAACCCAGAAACACAGCAAACTGTGTGCAAACTAGAGCAAATTGGCTGCAAAATAGAAAGAGCTTGATGTATAGATAAATGAAAATAAAGAAAAGGAGAAAATTGGAGAAGCACAAGAGGTAAAGCTAGAATACTAGTGTGGTGTTAGAATTAAAATTAAAATGATGGGGGCAAGGGGAATCACCTTATACATAGAAATGTGGAAGCCATTCTTCCAAACAAAGTTCATGTAAGACTTCATGTTGCTAGGCACGTCCTGCAAGATTTTTTTTTCATTGCCCTCAAACCCTATTGACTGCATCAATAACTGAGAATATTCTACAACCCATAAAAAGCTCTGCATTCATGAAGCCCATAAAGCACTGTTTTCCTGGGGAAATGTATAACATGCACTACTATATAAGGTGCATGTTTAAAAAAAATGTGTGATTAAAATCCAGTCCCATGGAGAAAGACAATGACTAATATAAGAAACCAAATCACTGGAGCCTATGTATATTCTGGGGAGGAAACACTGGTACGTCTTTTCTCTAGCAATATTTTATTGTTGTTCAGGGACTGAACCAAATGGCCACTACTGATCAGCAAGAAGAGTGTTAAAAAGTGTGTTATCCTTTCATGGAGGAAAATGAATGCCTTATCTTGTGCAGATCCATCTAAAATAAACACTCTCAGAGTATCATTGCAATGCAGTAATTTCCTTTACTGTGTAAAATATTAGGATTATAAATATTTAAATGAGTTAACTGTATGATATTGGTGATTATTTGACATGTAACTTTGAACATGGGTTATATTTCAATGGATTTTTCGTTTCATTCATCAGATATTTTTCTGTACAACAGTATAAATATGTTTTATAACTAATATAATTCAAATGGCACAGAATGAAAGCATGGGAGGTATGTTAAATGATTCAGCAGAAATGCTACTCTTCTATGTTCACCAACAGAAACAATCCAAAGCAATATTGCTGTTACCCACAGAACTTCTTATCAAATACGGCTACCCCCAAATATGCAAATTCATGAATCAGTCATCCAAAATGTAGATGTAAAAAAATATTTTGGAGTTCTTTTTATTTTCCTTCTGAATTTTGACCCGTTAGGGGCTAGTTAGGTCACATTTTCAACGTTTTTTTCCTGAAACTGTGAGTGATAGAAACTCTCTTTATATTAAAAAAAAATGAAAAGAGGTAAATCTTTACTTAAAAATACAGTTATTGGAAGATTTGTGAGAAAATCACAACAGTTGGCAACAGATTTGAATCCCAACCCTAAAACACTGTCCTGCACTGCTAGCCTCACAAAAGTAATTCACTTCTAGCTCAATTGGGAGAGCTTGTGAGACTAACCTTGAGCACTGATGTACGGATTTGCAGTGCTAGGCCCTAAAACAGGATGAAGCTGAAGATAAATTAATTTGAAATGAGCTGAAATGGATTATACAATTCTTGTTTTCTTCCTCAAAGTACCCTCATTACTAGCAAGCAATTATATTAGGGCATGTCTACACTACAGCATTATTTCAGTCGATGCACCTGACCCAGTGGCCCCAGCATGAGCCAGGCAGCCAGTGACAGCCTGCCCTCTACCACTCCCCAGGACCAGTCTGCCATCTCCCAGAAGCCAGCCACAGGCCAGAAAAGGCGGACGCCTGCCTTGTCCACTACGAAGAACTGGGACCTAATTCTGGTTTGAGGGGGATGCCTCCAATGTCTATGATCTCCGCACTAAATGGAGGACCGCAGCTGTCTACAGGTGGATGGCTGCCAACCTGGCCACCAAAGGCCACATGTGAACCCAGGAGCAGGTTCGCATGAAAATAAAGGAGCTGCAGCAGGTGTATGCCGAGCCACAGGGGGCAGCTCCCAACCAGGGGCAGACCCAGACCTCTGCCCCTATTTTGATGCCATGGACCGCATCCTGGGGGGCAGGGTAGTCCGTGCCCCCCAGGTGGTCATCGACCCTGGGGCAGAGCTTGATGCCTCCCACTTCTCCAGCCCCTGCCACTCTTCCTTCCACTCCTACTCCCCCTCCTTCTTCTTCCTCCCTACCCACCCAACACCCCCACTGAGTCCCCTCACACTCACCATGCACGGAGACAGTTGGTCCAGCAAGACCCCCAGCCCTGAGCCCTGCCAGCTCCCTCCTCCCAGGTTTCCCCCTCCCCTCTCCCACTCTTCCTCCTCCCCTCTCCCATCTCCTTTCCCCAGTCTCACCAGAGTTTCATTCCTTCCCCCCCCCATTTTGTTAAATAAAAAGAATTTGTGTTCATGAAAATACATGTATTTTATTTGATATCAGGAAGGGGGGTTAGGGAGGGGTAAGTGGAAGGACATGAGGGAGGAATGAGCCAGTGGGGCAGACCAGGGAGACTCTTAGTGCTCCTCAGGGTGGAAGCTCTCCCACACGGCCTCCTGGATACTGACAGCCCCCTGATGAACCTCCCAGATGGCAGCCTGCAGAAAGTGCAACCAGGCTCGCAGCAATGTGTCCAAGAGAAGCACCAAAGTGCCCAGGGGCAGCTCCAGCTCCATGTTGCAGAGTGCTGTGGTGTCGCGAGTGAGGGCAACCAGAGTACGCAGAGACAAAATGCTTTGCTGTCCCTCATTGAGATAGGCAAGCAAGCAGGGAAACCTGAGAACCAGCTGTCCAGGTGGGGTCCCTTTAAGTACAGGCCTCCGATAGCCTCAGGCAGCAGCCACAAAAAGTAAATCCTGACCTGATGCCCTGCCAGACCTGGTTCTGGCTGGCATTGAATGCGATTCAGCCTCCACTCAGTGTGAATGCACTGTTTCAAAATAGCAAAACGCTATTTTGAAATGCATTTTGTGTGTAGACATGTTATTTCGAAATAAGCTATTTCGAATGAAATATTTCAAAATAGCTTATTTCAAAATAACGCTATAGTATAGACATACCCTTACAGAAAAAGTATTATGGATTTAGATTTCAATATATTCCAAGGTCTGAAATCATTATTATGACCATCTAGTTTTACTTCCTGCATAACACAACCCATGGGTCTTCCCCGAAATGTAAAAATGTACCATGTCCAACACACTGAACAATCCATAGCTGAGAATCTTTTTGAAAATTACATTTGTGAAGCTTACAAGCTACATTGTGTTGGTCTTCTGTGCTTAGCTCCTCAGCCATAATTAACTAAGGGTAAGTGTACATGGCAGTGTTATTTCAGAATAACTGACATTATTCCAAAATAACATAGTCCACATCTACATTACATGCAGTTATTTTGACGTAGTGTCAAAATAATTTCAAGCTGGAAGACTTCTTACTCTGACTCCTGTAATCTTCATTTTATGAGGAGTAAGGGATGTCAGAGGAAGAGTGCTCTTTCACAGACTTCCTGCTGTGTAGACAGCATCAAAAGCCGAAATAATCTATAATAATAATCTATTTTGACCTAAGCTACGCAATTGACGTAGTACAAGTTGTGTAACTTATCTCAGCTTTAGCCCTGCTGTGTAGATGTGCTCTAACAGTATTTCCAGGACCGCGAATAATATAGGGGATGAAGGTGCTATAAAATAAACCTACCTTTCCCTTCTCCTCATAAAACAAAACAAACAAAAAATAAATAGCTTACTCCATGAAAGATATTTTGACATGATATTATATATATTTAAAATTGTTGTTAAAAAGAAACAGCTTTATTAATTGTTGTTCCTTTCATAAAATAGAAAGGACCTTTTGCTCTATGCTGTAGAAGGGAAGTGCAGTATTATCATGTTTGAGAGGGTAATGAGAACAGAAAAGACTATTTCAGAATGGAGAAAAATGAATTAAAATATTAATTTGTTATTTAGCTATCCTTTTAATTACAAAGTTATGCTGTTATAGGGTATAGAAAAAACATCTTTGTAACTTCCTGAAAATATGGTAGACAAATAACTGTCAGAGATTTACAAGGTTTAACATGGGAGGAAGATGGACTAGATGGTCTCTTAAGGTCCCTTCCAAGACTATATTTGTATTATTTATATTTTTTAAAAGTCTTTTAAAACAATATTGACCTCTCTGTTTGTCCTTTATTTGCCTCTAATTCTTCCATTATGTAATGAGTCATCAATGTAGAAGAATCTAGCTTTCCCCCCTTTTTTTTCTGTCTCATATTGGTGATATTTAGAGCACCTAAATATATATATCCTTTTGTGTTCATTATGCCTTCAATAAAACTTGATCTCGAGGAAATAAAATAAACTATTTTGGGGATGTTTGAAACAAGAGACTGCAGCAATTTCTGATGATCTGCATTAAAAATGTTACTGTGTGCTTATTGCTCAGCAAAGCTAATCTTGACAGATTAACTTTTAAAAAATTATATTGTGAGGTATTTGATCCCATTCTAGAATTGTAATGCTTTTAGCTCTGTAAACATTTCACAATTGTCAATAGTAATGTCAGAAAAAATCATTCCACTACAATGATTTTGGTTGGCATTTCCCCCCCTGTTAGAGCTGAGATGGGACAGAGAGATGGGAACATTTTCTTTTATTTTTAGAATGTGATGTGACTGCAGAGGTTACTACTCAAAAGTTTAACATTTTAAATTGCCACATGGCAACTATAGGTTAATACTGGCTTTTGGTGGTGACCTCTCTATGATATTCATATTAAAAAGCAATGCTTGTTAAAGAGATGAACATAAATTGGTTATTTCATTTTACAATGTCCATTTGCATCCTCAGTCAGCCACATACTTACCCAAAAGTAGAATAGTGATAGAGATGCAGCCGTGTTAGTCTGGTCTAGTTGAAACAAAAGACAGGACTATGTAGCACTTTAAAGACTAACAAGATGGTTTATTAGGCAATGAGCTTTCGTGGGCCAGACCCACTTCCTCAGATCAATATGTGGAAGAAAATTGGCACAACCATATATAGCAAAGTGATACAATCAAAGAAAAAGTGAACACATATAAAAATGACGAATCAGGTTTAAGAACAGACGAGGGATGAGGGAGGAAGGTTAGTGTCTGTGAGGTAATGACATTGGGTGATAATTGAGGACGCTATCTTTGCAATGGGTGAGATAATTAGCATCTTTGTTAAGACCCGTACACAAAGTGTCAAATTTAAGCATGAATGACAGTTCTGAGGATTCTCTTTGAAGTCTGGAGTTAAAATCTCTTTGAAGCAATATGTCCATTTCCTGGACACCACAGTACAAATCACCAATGGTAAATTAGACACCACTCTCTACAGAAAACCCACTGATTCCTACAGTTACCTACATGCCTCTAGCTCCAATCCAGGACACACCGTACGATCCATCGTCTATAGCCAAGCCCTTAGATAAAATAGCATCTGCTCTAATCCTACTGACAGAGACCAGAAACTTCAGGATCTCTACTAAGCATTTATAAACCTCAGTTACCCAACCGGAGAAATAAAAAACCAAATTGAAAGACCCAGACGAATACCCAGAAACCATCTACTTCAAGACAGACCCAAGAAAACCAACAATAGAACACCACTTGTCATCACCTATAGCCCCCAACTTAAACCCGTCCAACACATTATCAATAAACTACAACCAATGCTAGAACAGGATACTACAGACGCATAGTCTCCTATATCACCTAACGTCAGGATGATTCTTTCCAACAACCACAGGACATGCCACACTAATACCAACCCTGGAACTTTCCCTTGCAACAAACCCTGGTGCCAGCTTTGTCCACATATTTACTCTGCTGACACCATTATTGGATCTAACCATGCCAGTTACAAGATCAAGAACACATATTCTTGTTCATCCAGAAACATAATTTATGCCATCATGTGCCTAAAGTGTCCATCTGCTATATTGGACAAACTTCTCAGGCACTTCGCTGAAGAATCAATGCACATAAAACAGACATCAGGCTCTCTCAGGGTATATCTACACTACCCCGCTAGTTCGAACTAGTGGGGTAATGTAGGCATACCGCACTTGCAAATGAAGCCCGGGATTTGAATTTCCCGGGCTTCATTTGTATAAGCCGGGCGCCACCATTTTTAAATCCCGGCTGGTTCGAACCCCGTGCCGCGTGGCTACACGCGGCATGAACTAGGTAGTTCGAACTAGGCTTCCTAGTTCGAACTACCGTTACTCCTCGTGGAATGAGGAGTAACGGTAGTTCGAACTAGGAAGCCTAGTTCGAACTACCTACTTCGTGTCGCGGGTAGCAGCGCGGCACGGGGTTCGAACCAGCCGGGATTTAAAAAAGACAGCACCCGGCTTATGCAAATGAAGCCCGGGAAATTCAAATCCAGGGCTTCATTTGCAAGTGCGGTATGCCTACATTACCCTCCTAGTTCGAACTAGGAGGGTAGTGTAGACATACCCTCACAGAGAGAAAACTGTTGCTTGCCGTTTTAACCAGACTGACCATTCTCTCAACGACCTTAAAACATGCATATTGCTTCAAAGAGATTTTAACTCCAGACTTTAAAGAGAAGCCCCAGAACAGTCATTCATGCTTAAATTTGACACTTTGCGTACGGGTCTTAACAAAGATGCTAATTATCTCACCCATTACAAAGATAGCTTTCTCAATTATCACCCCTAATGTCATTTACCTCACAGACACTAACCTTCCCCCCTCATCCCTCCTCTGTTCTTAAACCTGATTCATCATTTTTATGTGTTCACTTTTTTTTGGATTGTATCACTTTGCTATATATGGTTGTGCCAATTTTCTTCCACATATTGATCTGAGGAAGTGGGTCTGGCTCACGAAAGCTCATCACCTAATAAACCATCTTGTTAGTCTTTAAAGAGCTGCATACTCCTGTCTTTTGTTTTAACCAAATGTGTATGTTTAAGCCTACAAATCGTCTTCCTGAAGGCAATAACATTACTGCTCACATGTTTAAAGCTATCCTGGTACTAAAGTAACATGCTGACTTAGAATCTTTGTTGTAACTAACTGACTGTGCTTCAATCAGTAAGTATTATTTAGATTTCCTTTGTAAGAGCTCATAAAGTACCATTTTGGTCTCCATGCACTGACAGATAAAACTGAAATATCTTTGATCCTACATTATAAAGTCCAGAAAAAAATAATACTGCACATTCCCCAAAACCACTCTCCTGTAACCCTATGAATGCTGCATGCTAACATGTGAAAATAAGGTAATACATTTGTCTTACAAGTGAATTTTCCAGGATTCAGTGCACTGTATATAAAACTTTTGTTTATAATATGCAGGATTTGCAACTGACCTGTTTTATTACTTCCGACATAAAGGCACCAGGTTAACTCATTTAATTCAACCAGACTTTTCTGATTTTTGTAAGTGGTTACTGATTTTGCATGCATCAGGTTTTATGTGACCAATGTGGAATCTGAGTTTCAGAGGGTGCTAATAAAGGAAATTATAAGAACCCTAAATAACTGTGGGGTTTTAAAATCTCACTTTTAAAGTTGTTCTTATGATGCTGGGGATCTGACTAATTATTTTACATCTTTGAAGATTGCCCTATTGATAAGAACATTTCTGTGGGTAACAAACAATATTGCCTAGGAACTCCTCCATAAGTTGACATAGAAATGGAGAGTTTCTACTGAATCATTCAGCCCATCTCCAGAGGTTTCATTCTGTCATTTGGGTTATATTATTACATGAAGTACTTGTCAACATTTGAACAAAAAAAAATCTGGTGAATGATGTGAAATGTACATTGAATCATATCCCATATTTAAAATTATATGCAAGAAACATCACCAGCTTTTATGTAGATAACTACTTTGAAATCTACTAAACTCTCATTTTTTACACAGGAAAGGAAATGACTGCATTGTCATAATACTTTTCTAAGAGAAGTTTGGAATTTCTATTCTTTTATTGAAATTTAGTTAGAGACCTAATAATTTATTATGTGATATTTTGGTTTACATGATTTACTCTATAGGAAAAAAAGTCTAGGCCTACAGCTTGAAGTATGCACAAGACACAAAAGAATTGAACACTATGTGAATGTGCACAGAGTAAGGCATTCCTTTTCTTTAGAAAGATTATATATTTTCTTAACACTCTTCTTACCAATCAAGAAATAAACCAAATAACAACTACAGAATAAGGATGAAATGATGCTAGAGAAAAGTAATACCAGTATTTCTTCCTCTGAAACATATTCTGCAATATTTTCCCCCTTATATTAGCCACTTCCCCTCTCCATAAGAATGGGATATTAATCCCTAAGAAAAATATGTTTTTCAACATGTGCACCTTATAAAGTAGTGCATGTTTTACATTTCTCCAGGAAAGCAATGCTTTATGGGTCTCATCTTGCAAAATGCTGAGCTTTTTGTGGGCTGTGGAGTTTTCTCAGCTTTTAATGCAGCCAATAGGATTTACAGGCACTAAAAAGAAGAGGTTGATAGAAGTGTTCAGTTTATCGCAGGATGAAGTCTAATATCAACTTAGATTGGAAAATGGTTACCAGAGTGAATGCCACAAATGGATACATTAATTTTAGTACCATGTATATGGTTACCTATCCCCATCTTTTTCATTTCAGTTCTACCTCTGCTTTTGCCTCTTGGTCTTTGCTCCTTTTCTTCCTTTCTTTATTTCTATGGCTGTGTCTAGACTGGCCAATTTTTCTGCTTTTCCGGAAAAATTTGCCAGCTGTTTACACTGGCCGCTTGAATTTCAGCAAAAGCACTGACTTCCTACTGTAAGAAATCAATGCTTTTTGCGGAAATACTATACTGCTCCCTTTCGGGCAAATGTCTGTTAAAAGCATTTCCGGAAAATCATGTCAGTCTAGACGTAGCCTATGTTTCTGTACATCAAGCTTTTTCTACTGTATGGGCAGTTTGTCCTAGTTTGCCCACAGTTTGCCCACAGTTTGCTCTATGTTTCTGGAATTGGAAGATACTCTTTTAGTATATTTAATGGTTGATTAAGTGCAAAACTGGAGGGTAGAGGTACTGTTAGTTTGCAAAATATACATAAATATCTCCATCAAATTAATCTCCATCCATAATCAGTTATAGCAATTGTTTCATCGGATGGATACATTACAAGAAAAACAAGAATTAGGGCACAGCAAGCTAAGGTGGATATTGTGACATATGCCTAAGGCATGATACTCCCAGCATCTGACTCTAAGTCAGCTTGAACCACAGGGGCTGATAGAAATGCTGGGTCCCTGGGCAAGGTATGTGTGTGGTGGGGGGAGGAGGGAGCTCCATGCAGCTCCAGTCTCCCAGAAGGGACAGTGCCTTGGGCAGATGGGGCAGGGTTGGGGACAGCCAGCCTTCAGCATCTCCCAGACTGTGCCACACCCTCCCCCACAGACTCAGTGACATACAGAGAGCAGAGCCCGGGGCTTTGGCAGCGATTTAAAGGACCCGACACTCCATCTGCTGCCATTGTCAGTAGTGGCAGTGGTGGTCAGGAGGCTGGGGCACTTTTGAATTACCCTTTTGACCTCAGGCAGTTGCCCCATTTGCCGCTTTCCTCCCACACCATTGGTGATCCTAACTTGAACACCAAAATGATGTTGAAATCAATGGGTCTTCTGATTGTCAAGTTGCTGATCGACTGAAATGGAAGTATTGACATTATGATTGCCAAATAACTAATAGGTATTAGTTATAATACCTTGGAGTGCTTTTTTTTTTTTTGAGTATACTCTGGAAGCAGTACTATATATTAAGATATTGCATATCTTCCGAACAAGCATTAAATAGCTAAATATTGATATTTTATGGGCCTTAACTTGCATCTATCAAATAGAAAACAAACAGTAACACCTAGTAAACTTTCACATAGTACAAGAGAAGCTGCATGGAGCTCCGTAGACCTGAGCTAAGGTCTGTGGTCTTAAATATATTTATCAGGGAGCACAAAAATGATAGAAAGTACAGGCAGTCCCTGAGTTAAGAGGATCCGACTTATGTCGGATCCGCACTTACGAACGGGGCTTTCTCGCCCCAGAGCTCGCAGGCAGCGGGACCACCTAGAGCACAGCAGTCCCACCACCTCGACCTCCGGGGCGAGAAAAGCTGCTCCGGGTGCCCCTGGTCTGCTGGGGACCATCTCCAGCAGACCAAGGACACCTGGGCTACGTCTACACTGGCCCCTTTTTCGGAAGGGGCATGCTAATTTTAAAAGTGGGAATAGGGAAATCCACGGGGATTTAAATATCCCCCACGGATTTAAATAAACATGTCCGCCGCTTTTTTTCCGGCTTGGGGAAAAGCCGGAAAAAAAGCATCTAGACTGGTCCGATCCTCCGGAATAAAGCCCTATTCCGGAGGATCTCTTATTCCTACTTCAAAGAGATCCTCTGGAATAGGGCTTTATTCCGGAGGATCGGGCCAGTCTAGATGCTTTTTTTCCGGCTTTTCCCCAAGCCGGAAAAAAAGCGGCGGACATGTTTATTTAAATCCACAGGGGATATTTAAATCCCCCAAGGATATCTCTATTCCCACTTTCAAAATTAGCATGCCCCTTCCGAAAAAGGGGCCAGTGTAGACGTAGCCCTGGAGCAAAGCCGGGGAGGTGGAGGGGTCCCGCGCCTCTGAGGCTTTGCTTTGGCAAAGCCGGGGAGGCGCGGGACTCCGCTGCCACTGCAGCTTTGCTCCTGGTGTCCCCGGTCTGCTAGTGCACCCCCCCCAGCAGACCAGGCTTTTGTTGTGGATCCTGGGGTAGAGCAGCTGGGGTGCTGCCGGGTTGGTCCTGCAGGGACCTACCTGGCAGCCCAGCTGTTCTGTCCCAGGCTCGAGATTCAGCCGCTGTTGAAACTGAGCAGTGGCTGATTCCAGGAAGCTGGGGGCAGAGCAATTCTGCCTCCAGCTTCCTGTAGTCAGCCCCTGGTCAGTTTCAGCAGCAGCGGCTGAATCTGGAGCCAGTTCTGACTTGCATACAAATTCAACTTAAGAACAAACCTATAGTCCCTATCTTGTACGTAACCCGGGGACTGCCTGTAAAAGGAAGCAAAATGTGTAGATGGGACAAAATTATTTAGGTTGGTCATAACTAAGATGGTCAGGATTTCTTTTTAGGTGATATGCTTTTTGTAGGAGTATGTTGATTGGTCCAAATTGAAAATTTGAGGAAGTGCATTGGATTGGTGACACTCTTTAGATTCCAGATGGAATTTCTGATGAGAAGCAAAGAGAAACTGATCCCAGAGGAGCCAATAGTCTAAGGAATGAGGCAAAGTGAGGACTTGAACTGGAGTTGCACTAGGGGAGTGCTCAAGCCACTTGGCTCTTCCTCTTTCTCAATCTTTGAAGGGTTTCAGTGTCATTCCAATTCAGAACAAAGAAACAAAAAAATCAAATTTTTAAATCTTATTTAAAAACAGAAACAAAAATCCTTGAGTTGTTCTCTAGCCAACACTAGCCAAGGCAAGAGAATACTGGAATTTCCAAAGGACCTAACTAGTAGCTAGTATAAGATGAGGTGAAATTCACTGCTGACAAAGGCAAAGTAATGTAGGTAAAAAGGGATGAATTGAACTACTAATTGTATATTTTGTGTTCCAAGTTAACTGTAACTGCGCTGAAAAAAGATCAGACTATCACATGGATAGCTCAGTAAATATCTTCCCTCAGTGTGCACTGGTGGTCAAAGAGCCTAATATTAGGATGTATAAGGAATGCATTGAATTTTTTCCAAGTAAATTGTGATCCATATTGCACTTGATTTACTCTTGTGAATCTTCCAAATGAAGTTACTAGAAATGAATCTGTGAACAGTCCAAAGAAGATTGCACCTTTACATTATCCAGACACAAATCACTAATGCATAACTCTTTTATCCCAGAAGTATATGATTTGATCTTACTCCCATGAAAATTAATGAGAGATTTGTTATTGACATTAGGAGGGAACGACAGCGACTTTTGTGGGCCTTTTAAACTTTAATATAAAGGTGTTATACTCATAGGACATTAAATGTGGCTAAGCTAATTTTTCCTAGCTATAAGGAGAAAATATTATGCTTAGGGGCCAGTCTTATATCAGAGAGTCCTCTAATAAGTAGGTCACAGAACCATTTGAAGTGTTACACGCATGTTTCACTGTGTTAGTACATGAAACAGCAGGAAGGATTTGGATTATTCAAGTGGGAAGAAAAGAAGAATGGACACTGAAAGCTACCTAACTGATTCCATTAACAAATATTTGTGGTTTTTCCTTTCTTCATTAATATATTAATTCACATTATGAATATTACTTCAAATCAACAGCAACATTTTCATTTTGTAGGCATACAGAAATATAATTGAATATGAATGAACAATGGCTAGCCACCTACAGAAAGAATGAAGATACCATTTTAGCTATTGCAAGAAGAATTCTTGAATGATTCATTGTAGTAAATTACTTGACTAAAACTCATCCCTAAAATAAAATCTTCCAAGAACACATTCTATTTTTTTTTGCTTGACCTTGCTTGCATGCAGTATTTGCCTGCAGACTTATACTTTACATTCCATGATGATAAAATCACTTCATTCCCAATAAACATAATAAATTAAAAGGGCTTTCAGCCACCAGATTCCAAAATAGCATACAGACAAGTAAAATAATTCATTGTTCAGAGACCATAACAAATTTTAATGTGCATTTTACAGAGTAAACAGAGGGCTGCACTGCCATCTGCGAGGGGTCAAACGAGTGGAAGTGAATGCATGTATTACAAAATCCACACAGTACTGAGTTACAAATTAAAAAATAATGCATCATCAAAAAAGGAAACAAAAATGTCTGTTGGTGGTACGACATATAGATAATATTAAAAACTGTCTTGCATGAGGACCATGGTATGTCTACTGTGATGTTATATCACACATACTCTAAGCAATTTACAGAATTGAAGTTAGTTTTGCATATACAGGAGTTGCAAAATTAGAGAAAACACATTGAAAGATAGAACACACACAAAAAAAATGTATTTATATAACCACCACACAGTCAAAAGGGGTTGGCCTAAGTCAGCAACTGCCACCATTGAACAAGAAACAAACCAAGAAAAAAAAGGAAAAGGAAAAGGAAAAGGAAGGGGGTGAAAAAAAGTGGAAAATTTTCAAAAAAGTAAAATTAAAAAATCCTCAGTAATAATTCTTGCTTGTCTTCAGAAACAACGTCCTCTAGTTCTGTTAGTTGTTTTACAATGTTGTTATTTTCATTTTGCACTCTCCCGCACAAACAAAAATAGGCTTTCAATCAGTTTCTGAGGTGTTTTTGCCAGACGTGATGCTGAGTCATTTTGTTTTCTTGAGATTTTTTTGTTGTTTTTTATCTATGTATATATAATTAGCTGCTGCTTGCCTCTTGCCTTCAACAGTCCTTTCAAAGAAGGAAATGAAATATCATCCATAGTGATTTTTTATAATAGTGATGACTTGCAAGCCAACCCCTGAGCAGTCAAAAATATGATACTTCTATTTGCTGAAAGAAAAGGAAACTAGGTCCTGCTGTTACAAAATGTCCTGTGACATCACACCAGTTCTCTTTAAATAAATGATCAGTGATACAGCAAAGAAAATAATATAGATCAAGAAAACGTAGTATCCTCTTCATATATATATTTATATGTTTAAACAATATATATGTTTGTTTTGTTTTTGTACTTCCTGAAGGTGCTCCATGTGTAGCGAATTAGAGTACATTGGGTGCAGAGTGGTGGTTGGAGGTTAGGGTCAACTTTGCTGTCCGCTCCGTGGATTTTACAGGCGATTTGCTCTTTGCTTTAAGAAGAGAAAGTGATATTGGAAAAAGTCAGCACTTTTAGATTAAAGCAAAGCACCCTTCACAAAGCCACAAATAAGAAGCAGGACAGAAAGTCCATGGCTTGTAGCTATCCTCGCACCTGCGGAAGAAGTTATAAGATATTCGCTCATCTTGCAGATTTCCAATGCTCCTTATAAGGCTGTTTAAACACATACATTTATATATTTAATTAGCTCGCCAGCTTGGCTCTGGTGCCCATGAATGTCTTGGCATGCACTGCAAATAACAACACATACAAAGTATTTCAGTCCCAGGGAGGTTTTTTTTTGCTTGCTATGTCTTTTTAAACAATGTAATCCAATTACCATGTACAGAGAGAAATAAATCTACCTTCCACCTCAATTCATCAAATCCTTACAAAATAATTTCTAAAGTTGCTTTGTAATGAAAATATTGGATACTAACAAAACAGACTATTGTCAACTTCAAAATATTTGCTTGCAAAATAAAAGCAATGCTAAGGAACCTGGGAGAATGTAGTGCAGTCTAAGGGAAGAAATTGCTTGAAGTCTATTTTGAGTACCAGATCTTCCAGGGATTTTTTTTCTTCAGAAACCTAAGAGAATGATGCTTAAACTGGCACTAGATTTAATGTAAGTTCCCTTAGAACTATGCTAATCAAAACTGAAAAATTTGCATAAGTATTCTTGAATTCTAGATGTGTGATATACTAGTCCTTAAAGTCTAAAGCCAGTGCTGTACCTCATAAATATATGCAAAAGTATTTATATTATTTTAGGGAAAAGTTGTAAACTGAATGTCGTCATACTCTACATTAAGGGGTGCTTTATAAAGTATTACTGAATAATATATTAGACGTTACAAATACAATCAGCATGTGTTTATAAATGTTTATAAAGTCATCTCTGGATAGTACTGTCACTGCTTATAAGTCACTTGATGTGGTTTTGAACTCTAATAACTGATCTAACATTGAAGACAGCATCTGTAAATGAACTACCAATACTTCATAAATTATTTAAATATAGAACTTCAATATCAAGTGTGTCCCTGAATTGGTTCATCAATGACTGGCTGCAAAAATTGCAGTTTTTCCCTTTTCAATTTTGAAACACTTACGCCAATTTCATTTTGTAAGAGGGGTTTCCTTCACCATCGTGTTATGGTTTTCAAACTGACAATCAGTTACTATTAAATAATTTTTCAAAACAAGCTTTTTTTAAAGTATTCATACGGGATTTGTGAGCCTTTTGTCCTTAAACTGTGTTGTACATTCGATGAGAAGAGGGTGCAATTCTAATCACTTTTTAAAGAATTTGATTGAACAATTGAAATAGGATCATATTGATAAGACAAGGATCACAAAAAGATTGTAAAAACACCTGAAAAATAAAAATAACCTGAATTAGTCTAAATGTAGAAAAAAATTCCTCCTTTAATTAAGGAAAAGAGGAAAATCGTTTCTTCTCAGCCACCATTTTTGTAGAACCCAGAACTGATGGCGTGTTCTGAATACTCAAGAGTGCATCCTTTTCTCTCAATCATAACATAAATGTATCCTGCAAATGATATTTCCACCATACAAATTCCAGGGTCTCTATCTATGGCAGGTTGATTTTGTTTGTTCACAGATTTTATATGAACAGGTTACACATGTGCAAGTTAAAGCTTAACTGAGCATATTGGGAACAATCTCAAAATTAATATATTTTAAATGTCATAATAAAAAGAGGCTGTTAAAAATAGATGAGGTTACTTTAGTTATGTAGCATAGTCATCATGGGCCTGCATCAGAATCCTTAAGTAGTCTACGAAGTTGACCCTCTAGCATCCTAACACAATACTGGAGTCTTACTTGTTCTAAGTAGTTTTATTTCTTTTCAAAATGCTCATCTAACCATGACAGACACATTTCTAGTAACATCTCCTATAAAATAAAATTGATTTCTAAGCTACAATGAATATGAGTGAGTATGAATGGTCATGAAGATTAAATGCATTTTTATCCTTCAAAGATAACTTTGAAATACAGTAGGAGTCTAAATGTATTCAGCTTTTTCACTGAACCACTGAAGAAGTTTCTTCATTCTTTTCCTGGCTCAAACATTTCTCTTCCCTATTTGTCAGTAGTGGGAAAAATAAACAAAGTACAGAACACATTAAAGCAATTAAACAAAAAGCAACTGTTAAAGATCCATCTTGTTTGGGGGTTTTTAGTCACCAGTGGAAGCTATTTAGTATTCCTATAAACTTCTCTATTTTAGGAGCTTCAGCATGTTTAGCTAGGTTGCACCCCAAGGGACAGCTAACCTCTGCAGAGTGCTTGGGTATCTGAGTGCTTCTCATCTTTCCAGTTCTTATTATCTTGCAGATATACTAAATTCTAATGGCCAGATCCTCTTAGAACTTTATGCACAGTGAATAATACCCTATTCCAAAAGCAATTGGACTGAATGCAGGCTGGTTAAGGGCATCCAAATGTGGCCTTTAGGATTTGGAATATCAGATGAAATCTCAGGGACAAATTTATGAGAAAAATGAAAGAATGGTGCTCAGCAATCAGGAGTAGTACAGTTAATCAGAAACTTTTCAGTTCATCACATGGACGGAATACAAATCACCTGAATTTCAACACCATAGATGTGTATACATTTATAAAGGTATGAGTGTCTAGTATTCTCCTGATCACCTAAATCATAAATAGAAGTGTGTGAACATTTGGCTGTTGTGCATTGCAGAAATTTGGCTGATGTTTTCTTCAGTTCAGTTTTCTGACTTGCATCTTCCTCCACTCTCTTCAGTGTTCCTTTGTGATCTGGATTGCAAATAACCTAAATCTCAAAGCCAAATGATAAGAAGTCACAATTCTGCATGCTTTCCATGTAAAATCAGTCCAGGATAACTTAACTTGTCCTAAGATCATTCAAACTATGAACCTTAAATCAGGTTTGTTGAAAGGTTTTCAGAATTTTGAGTTTGGAAAGAGTGTTGGATCCAGAAAGGTTCATTTCATTTGATCGTGTATTATTTCATGCAGTCCTCAAATTAATAAATGCCTTCTCTGTCGTCACTCTACTAATCATTGCCAAGGTTTATCTTTGGAAATCTTGATCATCTGAATGATTTTGCTATGCAGTAAATTTTTTGAGATGTCAAAAAAAACCAACCCCACCAATCTGAAGCAAGGGAAAACGTGAGAAATCTCACAATTTTTTGCAAACAAAAATTGGGGGAAAGAGGAGAGGAGTGGTGCAGGTGAAACAAAATATTTTATTTTTAAAATTTCAGAATTTCATTTCAATTTCAATCCCTTTTAATGTTTTTTATTCTAAACTTACTGAAATTTCAGTTGAAAAAGTCACTTGGAATTGAAAAAAAACCCTGTATTTCTATATTTTTTACAATGAAAATTTTAATACTGTGACAATTGCAACATTTTCTTCCAATAATTGTTATGAGTCAGGAGAGTCATCAAAAGTAAAACTGGTTTGTTAACAAGTATAGGATTCATCAACAAGGCATTTCAATTAAAAAAAAACCTTTCTCCACCAGAAAAAGATCCTAACCTATTCTGCATCTCTCTTATGCAACTACAATGAGCGCGCGCACACGCACGCGCACACACACACACACACACACACACACACAAACACACACACTGCATGGAAGAAATTCACCTTAAACTGAGAATAAATTTTATGTTGGGCAGGAATTATTTCTATGCTTAGCCTTCAGTGCCAATTATTGATGTGCATATGTGAGGAGTTAAAGATTCCAGATCATGATGACTAGACTGTGAGGCTGCGTTTACACTGGCATGATTTCGCATAAATACTTTTAGTGGAAAAGTTTTTCCGTTAAAAGTATTTGCACAAGAGAACATCTACACTGGCATGTGTTTTTGCACAAAAGATGTCCTTTTGCGCAAAAGCATCCGTGCTAGTGTAGACGCTCTCTTGCACAAGAAAGCTCCGATGGCCATTTTAGCCATTGGGCTTTCTTGCACAAGAAATTAACGTTGCTTGTCTACACTGGCCTCTTGTGCAAGAATACTTGTGCAAGAGGACTTATCCCTGAGCGGGAGCGTCAAAGTATTTGCGCAAGAAGCACTGATTTTGTACATTACAACATCAGTGTTCTTGCGCAAATACTCGCGGTCAGTGTAGACAGGTGGCAAGATTTTGCGCAAAAGCGGCTGCCAATGTAGACACAGCCTGACATTCTGGTCTGGGCTAGTAGTGACTCAAGGGCTACTCTATCCTATAAGTGAGTTTCCCCTTCTTAAGGAGCCTAGTAAATAGGGCAACTACATAGATTTCTTCATCCATTCCTGAGCTCTGGGACTGGATTATGACAAGGCCATTGCACAAGATGAGCCATGGAATGGAGGAAAGTCCCTGATTCTGCCCTCCCCCCAGGAACATCTATGTAAGGATCTGTCTTTTTCTGCCCCTTATTGTTTGGGAAGAGGAAATAAACAGAATATTAGTTAAATTAACAGAAGATATTAAGGATAAGATCATGACATGGACAATTGCCCTTAAACCTCTGTACAAGCTACTTAGATTTGGGCAAGACTCACAGGGATAAGCAGATATTGTGTGATTGTGTCATCTTCACTGCTCCTGAATGCTGGAGTAGGGAAATGAGTAGAATTATGGATCTATCTCCACAACTTGCTGGCCAGCACAGCTAAATAGGCGTAGGCTGATGTTGCTATTTGCTGCTGGTAGAGGATAATAAGGCCATGTCTACACTACAGATGAGATTGAAGCAGCTGCAATCCTTCTTCTGGGGTTTGAATTAGCAGGTCTAGTGAAGACATGTTAATTCAAACTGAAAGGGGTGCTCCTGTCTATACCAGTCATCCTGGTTCTATGAGGAGTAAGGGAAGTCAAAGGGAGAGTGTGCTCCCTTTGACTTCCCGCAGGGTAGAGGGCACCAAAAATTTGACTTGATACTTCAGCTTAAGCTACGCAATTAACATAGCTGAAGTTGCATATCTTAATTTCTATTGTGCTTGGCATTTGTGAATCATAATGCAAATATATAAAAAAACATTAAAGACCACTAGCAGCCTTGTGAGAAAGGTAAATAGCAGAATCCCACTGTACAAACTAGTATAACGAGATATAGAGAGTTTACCAGTGATTTGCCTGAGTTTGTGGAAGAACAAGGACTAGCAGTCAAGTCAGTATTAAAGCCCAAGTGCCCTTTCCTCAGGCCAATTTTTGTAACCAAAAGAATATATTTTTCCTCTCAGGTACTCCTTTAGCTGTCTTGGGAAATATTGTGAGGCTAACAGCTTGCTACATGAACATTTAGTTTGTGCTCGCTTGGGTATGAATATGCCTTGCACAATCCTGCTGCACCTTAAGTGTCTATGTGGACCCTGCTGCCATGCATTAACAGTCCCACAGTATCCCACTTTGCAATTGGAATAGATGGAAAGTAAACTAAGGAGCTGTGAGTGTATGACACAGAGATCTACACAGACACTTAGAATAGGCTCGTATGGGGTAGACTCACATCTCAATATGCTAAAAACTCAATATTTGTGTAGATAAGCCCTAAGTGCAGAGACATAAAAAAAGAGAAACTTGAGGTTGTCACAGCTCAGAAACGGGACTAGATTAACTCATTCCATATTTGAGCAAAGGATCTATTCAGTTCTTATATAATCTGAACTAGTCACCTCTGTACATCAACATGCACATTCCAAAACCGTGTTGTAACCCTTTATTTTATCCTTCTCTTCTTGTCTTGATCTTCCAACTTTCCCGACCCACTTAATAACCCTTCTGAGTATAAGGTTGTGTATATCATTGGTTGTTAATCATGAATAGTCATGTTCATACTTCAGTCTGTTATGACCCATACCTGATTTCTCTTCCCTAATTTAGGGCCTGATTCTTTAATATTTTCTCACTCTGAATATCCTTTATTCATCTGACATTTCCCATTGTCTTAAACCCACTTGGCATGAATAACTGCTTCTCTGCAAAAGGGTTGAGATGTACGGGTTCTTTGCATCCTGGCATCTGGAATGTCACTGCTAGTTACTCAAACTAAGTTCAGAAGCAGACTGTTGGTTGCAGACTGTGGTAGTGCAGCTAAAATCCTAACAGTAAATTGGTAGTTACTCCTAATATTTGGGAAACACTGGTAGCATGTGCTGTGAATACTCTTATTGGATTCTTTATGCACTGAACAGACTTTTACTTTGTTTCTCCCTTGGAAACAGAGGTCTTAAGATATCTTAGGGTATGTCTCCACTACAAAGTTAATTCGAACTAACGTCCATTAGTTCAAATTAACTTTAATAGGCGCTACACTAGCGCTCTGCTAGTTCGAACTTAATTCGAACTAGCGGAGCGCTTAGTTCGAACTAGGTAAACCTCATTCTACGAGGACTAAGCCTAGTTTGAACTTACTAGTTGGAATTAAGGGCTGTGTAGCCCCTTAATTCCATCTAGTGGGATTCTAGCCCTCCCCAGCTTTCCCTGGTGGCCACTCTGGCCAACACCAAGGAAACTCTATTGCCCCCCTCCCGGCCCCGGACTCCTTAAAGGGGCATGGGCTGGCTACGGTGCCCGTGCCAGGTGAAAGCCTGCCAGCACCCAGCCAGCAGACCCTGCACCTGGCACAGCTCGAGCCAGCCACCCGATGACCCCCAGCCCTCCCCCTCTTCCCGGGACCAGGCTGGCAGCTCCCGGGAGCTTGCCCAGGACCTCAAGAGGCGGGCACCCACCTGGTCCAGTGCAGACATCGTGGACCTCGTCCACGACCTCCGCTCTAGGCACAGGAAAATGGCTGTCTAGGGCAGGAGAGCTGCCAGCCTGGCCACCCAGGAGCAGGTTTGCATGAAAATCAAGGTGGTCCACTGAGACCCCCGACCCTGAGCCCTGAGCTTAGTATGGCCGTACTGGGTCAGACCAAAGGTCCATCTAGCCCAGTAGCCTGTCTGCCGACAGCGGCCAACCCTAGGGACCCTGGAGGGGATGGACCGAAGACAGTGACCAAGCCATTTGTCTCGTACCATCCCTCTCCAGCCTTCCACAAACTTCGGGAAGGGACACCACTCCTACCCCCTGGCTAATACCACTCCATGGACCCAACCTCCATGGCTACGTCTACACTGGCCCCTTTTCCGGAAGGGGCATGTTAATTTCAGCTATCGTAGTAGGGAAATCCGCGGGGGATTTAAATATCCCCCGCGGCATTTAAATAAAAATGTCCGCCGCTTTTTTCCGGCTTTTAGAAAAGCCGGAAAAGAGCGTCTACACTGGCCCCGATCCTCCGGAAAAAGCGCCCTTTTCCGGAGGCTCTTATTCCTACTTCGAAGTAGGAATAAGAGCCTCCGGAAAAGGGCGCTTTTTAACTAATTCGAACTAAGTTAGTTCGAATTAGCGCTGTAGTGTAGACATACCCTTAGATATTTTTAAAAAAATGCAAATGAGCAAACCAATGCACTACTAGGTCACTGGTAAGCAAGCAGCATAAAGGATTAGGTTTGATCACTTTTCTCACACTTTATGTTAACTAAGGATGACTGTCAGAACTTCTTATACATTAAACCTAATCACCAAATAGCAATATAGCTTCTGGCTGGTAAAAAGGCCTTTACATTATCCACAAGAAAACATGATTCACATTTCAAAACTGAATTACACCAATCTCCTCCTCCTACCTACCACTCGTTCACTCCTCCAAAAAAAGAAATCCTACCTAATATAGGTCTTAATACTGTATCAGAATTCAGAAGCACTTTCATAAAAAAAATCTACAAAATTAAGCTTCTGTGTCATAGACATTGAAGAATTATTAATCATTAGAGAGAAACATGTCTGTGCCAGGTATGCAAACCACATATCAATGTTGGCACCTATATGACCATGTTCAGCCTCATCTTTTAGATGTAGTTAGCCTGAATCTCTCTTCCTTTCCACTGGTGTAAACTGGAAGTAATTCCATGAAAATCCATTAGCTCATAATGACATAAAAATGGTGAGATGGGTGATACAGGTCTAAAGTCTTTCTCTAAATGCTTTAAATCCATCCTCCCACTAATTCTAAATCACTGAGCTTCTCTACCATTCTCTTCAATCTATTTTCAATCTTCCCCCCTCCTCTCTTAAGCTGATGAGAGTTGGGGTGGTTAGAACTGTGTGCAGTCCTTTGACAGTATTCTATGTAGCAGGCACCTCGACTGTGTCCAGACTCAGGGTTTTTTTCGAAAAAAGTAGCCTTTTTTCGAAAAAACTTCACCTGCATCTAGACTGCAGCCGCGTTCTTTCAAAATTAAATCAAAAGAACGCGGCTTTTCTTTCTACGGCGGTAAACCTAATTTCACGAGGAAGAACGCCTTTTTTCGAAAGTGCTCTTTCGAAAAAAGGCGTTCTTGAATGCAAACAGGGGTTTTTTGAAAGAGAGCATCCAGACTGCCTGGGTGCTCTCTTTGGAAAAAGCAGCTTACTTTTTCGAAAGTTCCACTTGCAGTCTAGACGCTCTTTTTCGAAAGAGGCTTGCAGTCTAGACATAGCCCTAGGGAATAGCATGAACACTCACAGATATTTTGTATGTGCTTCAAGAAAAAAAAAAATGTGTGAGCTATTATTTCAGTAGATGCAGTGTCTGACAGGGACAATATAATCATATTTATAAATCAACATTGCTTCATTGAAGCCAATGGGCTTACATCAGCTGAGAATCAGGCTCATAATTATTTAGTGACAAGCTACTCCTTTTTCCTCAATTCTTAATTCCCCCCTTCTCCCAACTAATCTTATCATTTTAACATTTTGTTCAGAGGCTCAAGAGGAACTGGAAGAAGGGGAATACTGTAGGTCTATTGTGGTGTCCAACAATGTATTCCAATTTTCATGGTGTCAATGAGCACTGCTCTTCTGAAAGTGTTATTTTGCTGGACAGTTTCCCCAGTGACACTGTTCATGAAAGTAACAATAGCAGTTGACGTAAAAGAAGCTGTAACAACAGAAGAAACAGCAACAGCAAAATGGTGTTCTATGTTTTAGTAACTGTTGCAGGGTATATAGAGCCTGAGTGAATAGTATCTATAATATTTGCTGTGGCCATTATCTTACACTTTTATGTTTTTACTCTTTTCATTATGTTAGACAGCTTAGTTCCAGAAAAGTAACATTTGCTGGAGGGAGTGTGTTTGGGGGTGTCAAACTTCAATTAGATGTATCAGACTGGAGCACACATGTGCATATTCACACGCGCACACAAACATACACACACATACACAAAGTGTACTAAATTGTAGTAACAAAATGTGCCAGATGCATTTTGTAAACGAAATGGTAAAATGAAAAGGGGAAACCCCCCAACACCCAGTCCAGGGTATAGAAAAAGAGAATCCTATATTCTTCAAATGACATCCATCTTCCTAAAGAAGCAATCAGGAGTGGAGTTTTCCTTCAGAGAAAGGAAATTCCCTGCTTCATATCCAAAATCATGAAAAAGAATGCCTTCCACATTGCTGTATATTTATCAAGTAACAAACTGGATGATTTCTGAAACCAGGAAATCCCATCAATTATGCTAAGTGTGTGTCCTGTCTCATGCTTTGTGATTTCCAATGTCCTGGTGCAAGATACTGAACGAGCAGCAATGATAAGTAATTTGTATGAACAAATAAAACACATTGGTCCATGCATATTTTTCATAGTGGTTAATGATTACTTGTTCTTTGCTCTCTACTAAGGAGGCTTCTCAGAGGTTTCCTCATGAAATTTATCATTTTTGGCTCTGGAGGCAAGGTAACTGAGGGTATGTCTACACTACCCCGCTAGTTCGAACTAGTGGGGTAATGTATACATACCGAACTTGCTAATGAAGCCCGGGATTTGAATTTCCCGGGCTTCATTAGCATAAAACCGGCGCCACCATTTTTAAAAGCCGGCTAGTGCGAACCCCGTGCCGCGCGGCTACACGTGGCACGGGCTAGATAGTTCGAACTACGTAGCCATTCCGAACTATCTGTACTCCTCGTTCCACGAGGGTAGACATACCCTCAGAGGTTAAACCATTTTGAAATAACTAAAGATAAGCAATAGGGTGGCTTTACAGAATATGACTATCCATACTGAGCCCAAAGAACAAAGCAACTGGTAATACTTTCCAGACTCTGTATTCCATGTTTGCCCCAGAAAAGGAATCCTCTTATGGGGCTTAACATAGTATGATGCTGACTGCTTTGGCTCACATCCAGCAATGAACTTAAACATGTGCTTACATTTGAAGCATGTGAGTACTCTCATTGACTTCAATGTGTCTATGTATTTATGTGCCTAATGAAACCCAGTCATATTGATCATCACCTGTGAAGATTGAATCCTGTAATTATCAAAATGCATCTCAAAATACATAGAACTGCAGTTATTATGCACATTTTTCTCAGGTCCCAATTCTGTTATCTCCATTGGGAATTTGAAGGGTGGTGAGATTTTGTTTTATAATATTTTCCTACTTACTGGCAGTTGCATAGAAGAATGGGAGCAGTTGCTACTGATTTATGTATTTTCATAAGCATCAGGAGATGAAATCCTGGCTCCACTGAAGTAAAAGGGAGTATTTTTAGGGTGCATCTACACATTACCCTTACCTCAAAATGAGCTACACAATTTGTGCTATGCAAATTCTGTAGATTATTTTGAGATAATTTCAAAATAGCTTATTTCAAAATTTGGTATTGTCTACACCGAGTCAAATTTTGAAATAAAGTACTACTCCAAAACATCCTTTAACTCTTGTGGAATAAGGTTTATTGAGGCGTCGGTTAGCAAGCCCATTATATTTCAAAATAATGGGCATGCCCAAAGACGTGGAATAGCTATTTTGGGATACTTCTGTATCGTGAAATAGTACCACAGTTTAGACATAGTCTTATTATTCTCAGGGGGACTAGGGTTACCCTGAGGGTGCCTAATGTCTGGAATACACGCATATATAAAATAAATTAAACTAGGATTTTTAAAAATCCCTAAGGAACTAGCAACTTAATTCTTTACCTCTTCTTTGAAATTCCCAGCCTAATAAAATGTTGTCATAAAAATTTGCTTTAAGGTAGAACTTGGAACAAAAAAAAGTCTCACCCCATACAAAGCTTTAATCAGAATGAATGCTATACAGTGATTAAAGAAAGTTTAGCAAGATGTGATGGGTCAGGCATACATCAAGGCTCACAGACAGTACAGCTGTCACTGCATAGTACCCACAGGAACTGAAATGGCCACTTGGCCAATCTCCAAAGAAATGGGAAGATTTTATTGTGAAAAGACATGGCCATACATGGAGAAGGAAGTTTAGAATAAGAGAAAAATGGAGGACACGTTTTGATTAACACAAGAACTGAAGGACTGATCAATCAAGGGGACCGAGTATACTATTAAGTAGAAAAATATATTTTCCTGAACCATACTTTATGTCATAGAAAAGTGTGTGTAGAAATGTTTGGAGTCTGTTACTTCATTCCTTTATTATTGTTCCTTGCATCACAAGGGATAACAATGGGAGCTGAAGGTACTTAGCATTTTTCAAACTGAAGTCCACATTTCCTTGGGCATCAGCATATAAATTGGATGTTTATTCTGTTATCTGAGATTAACTGAAAAATGATTGTTGCTCTCAGAAAAGATGAATATGCAAGTCCTTTTAAGTAAACAAAAATTAAAGATCATGGCACGTAAATATATCTAATTGTAACAGATAGTATATAGCCTATTACCTACACATTATTTTACTGATGGAATTATTAAAATTGGTAATGTATAAAAAAATAAAAATCAACAGTGCTTTTTTTTATGTTGCACCCCATCACCTTATTTTCTGTATTGCTGAGCATCCTCAGCTACATTTGACTTCAGCTGTCATTGTGGATGTTCAATACTTTAGAAAATCAGCCCCCAAGTGATGCCAGTGGGAAATTTGCCAGTGGTCTCAGTGTGAAGGCTGAAGGGTTTTTTGTAGACTGACTCTGTGTGGATGTTCTAATATATAGACAGAAGGAAAAACATGTTGGTGAATATTCTATAACACTACAATTTGGGCATTGGAGTGTGTCTTAATTGTAAGCTGGTAGATTCAGAACTATGTACTCAAAGTCCCAGATGAGGGGGAGCATCCATTATTAGAGTCTGCAGACTCCAAAAATGTTATAATTTCCTCCCTTTGTCCTTCTGCTTGGTACTGAGGTTTGCCATGGGTCTTCCTGATTCAAGGAATTTAGTAGGTGCTATAAAATGCAAAGACCCATTTACCCTTACTTGCTCTCTTACAGGTTATTTACTGAACCCCCTTGTCATCAAAGGTATTGCTCTTCACACATTTCCTGTCTAAGGGCATGTCTACACTGCAGGGCAAAAGTCGAATTAAGCTACACATCTTCAGGTATGTCAATTGCGTAGCTGAAGTCAAAATGCTTTACTTTGGCTTTTGGCACTGTCTACCCAGCAGGAAGTCAAAGGAAGAACATTCTTCCTTCATATTCCCTTACTCCTTGTGAAATGAGGGTTACACTCATTTCAGAAGTCCTCCATCTTGACATTATTTCAAAATAATGGCTTGCTGTATATACATGCACTTTGTTAGTTTGAAATAATGTCAGTTATGCCAAAATAACGCTGCTGTGTAGACATACCCTAAGATGACAGAAAGGATACTAAGATGTAGCCAGTTCTGTGTTTGAATTAGTGAGTCCTGAGAAGTATATAGATTTCCTAGGTATCTAAGAAGTCTGCATTTAAGTAGCCAGATTATGGACCTAAAATAACTTTTTATATGTATCAAAGACACATTTGGCCCAATCTCTCTAATTCACTTGGCTTCCCTTTACATGGAACCAAATTCATTTCACTGTTGATGCCTAGCAAAAGAAAAACCACACCTTTTGCCATAGTTATAAGACTTAGTGATAAATGAAATGTGTAATTTCACCTTTGGAATATGATACACTCTTTTGAATTATGCAGAGAAAATGTCTATCACTCCACCTACTTAAGACATTTTCCTGAATATATGCATATCAGGCTGTCATATTACTCAGATTGCTGTTATGCTGTGATGGCAGACTTCATTTGCAGCCAACCGTGCACATGAAATCGAAGGGCCAAACTATGACAGCTCTGACTTTTGCTTCACTGATTTTTTTAAAATTTCAAAATAGACTTTACTACATCTTCAGCGAATTTTTTCAATATATGTTTTTGTTCTTTCTTTTCTAGTCTATATCTGTCTCTGTATTTATAGTGATTTTTCAAGTATATGTATGGTATTTTATTGCAACACTTCACTGTGCTATATACACTTTCATTAAGTAAGCTTCAAAATATCCTGTGAGGTAAATAAGGGCTATATGAGA
This sequence comes from Pelodiscus sinensis, assembly GCF_052426305.1. Classification (NCBI taxonomy): domain Eukaryota; kingdom Metazoa; phylum Chordata; order Testudines; family Trionychidae; genus Pelodiscus; species Pelodiscus sinensis. The sequence continues at coordinate 156,984,116 of NC_143053.1, forward strand.
CCCACAGAGGTATACAAAAGCCCACAAATCATACATACAGAATAAGACAATCAAAATTATAATTTACCAATCATTGCTATGCAATCCCCTCACAATTACCACAAATATTCTGTTTCCTGAGGATATGGGGAAATTATGGTAACCACAGGTATTAGTAAATGGTGATAGTTGGGAAATGCCTTTTTATGTTGATGACTGCTGTCTCTAGTGCTAAATTTTACAAAACTAGTGCCATCTGAAACACACTTTTGTGGTAAACATCAGCCGTGAAAGAGTTCAACAGAGTGATGTTCAAATATAAATTTGGGTTGAAAAACATGCATATCATTAGATATAACTGATCTTGCCTAACTCATAGCTATGCCCTGCGATAGGGAGAGAGAGAGAGAGAGAAAAAAAAAATTTACCTGGCATTGCTTGTGTTCTTAACTAAATTTTTTGGGTGGGAAATAAAATGAAAATGCACATGCTTCATTTAAATCAGTGCTCTGAGGGAGGGCTGTAGATGAGGGGTTCAGTATGTAGGCTGTTCCAGGAGAGAGAACTACCCAGCCCTCTCTCACCACAGCAGCTTAGGCCAGGTGAGCAGTGCCTCTCCATGGCTGTTGCAGCTCCAGTGGGCAGAGCTGGGGGATGTGTGCATGTTCCCTGGCTGAGGCAGGTCCAGGTCCATCTGCACCCTGTGCTTCCCAGCCAGAGTGAAGAATGCAGAAAACTGTGCAGTTTCCTCTTGCTCCCTGATCAAGGGTGCCTTAGGGGTGGGAGGCCCAGGGCTGGGGCAGTCCTGGAGAAGGCACCCCCAGCCAGCCACTTGCATTTGCCACGTGATTCTCTTTTTCTGTACAGGGCATTCCCGAAATATGTTGCTCTAGTATATGTTGGTTCCGCATGTAGGAACTGTTGTGTTATTAAATCTTTCCCTTCTCCACTCATACATCTCTCACACACACGGAAAGACCAATTTGTGCAAACAGAAGTCATCCACGGGAAAAAAATTCCCTCCTTTATGTCATTTTGCTGTACGTCCATGTTTTTAGGAACGTATCTTCAATGTATAGAGGGGATGCCCTGTATGGTTTTATGAGAATCAATCCCATTCCAGGCACATCCAATTTCCTGACACAACCAAAACCTTACCTTACTTAAATTATGATAAGAAAAACAATATACCGAAATTCTTGAACAAACAAACAGACACACAGACACACAAAGTCTTTCAAATATGTAGCCTATAGTGTGTGTATGTGTGTGTGTGTGTGTATTCCCAAATATTTGTCTATTATTATATGAGCCAGATTTTTTTGTAATGTGCTTATCAATGCAATGAAAAAATTTCCTGTTAGTCATAAGGTAACACAACCCCTACTCTAATATTGGACCAAATTCTGATATCATCACCCACACTGAGTGAAACCTTATTCTGCAAGCAATCCCATTGATGTCAAGGTACTACTCAACAAAAGTAAAGGTCTCACCAGCTATGGCCTGGCATGAACTCTAATAAATATTTGAATTATACAGGTATGCAATTTTAACAATGTTTCCATTCTCTAGGATTGATATAATCACTGAAGAAAATTAAATTAAATAGGAAATGTCTCTCTCGCCATTTCTGTATTTGTGCACTATATTGAAAGATGGGGAAAGAGATTTTTTGAACCATACAAGTAAATCAGTGCAGACCTGTTGATTAAATGTATGAGTAAGAAAGATTATCCATGATGTGCCTGCCTTGGCTATAATCTCTCTTCCTTTCTGAAGCCCCACATTTGGATGCCTCCTTTTCTACAATTGGAATCACGAGACAAATTCTCCTCTGCCCTGTGACTTACATAGTTAGTTACACCTCTGTGAAGAGAGTGTAAAGTGGATCTAAAATATTACCAAATCAGACTGAAAGTGAAAAATCAGCTCAATCTTCTCAGTGAGGAAACTGATCTTGAGCTTCAAAAGTTAAACTACTGGTGTTGAATCCACTGTCAGTTACATTATGGCACTTGAGTGTTTATTAGAAGAATTCAACATAAAATATAATGAGTCAATTCAGTACTGGTGAAAATCCATTTTCTTCAGTAGGTGAACTTGTCTTTGTGTATGGCACATGAAATTTTGTATATTCCATACATATAGATAAGAAATTAAATTCCTAATATTTTATTATTATGACTCTCTATTGTCAATAAATGACAATAAATACCATATTTGAAAACAAACTACCATTTGAAAGAGGCATACTTCTTGTCCATTCAGAGCTATGACTGCAAATCATTTTGAATTTGAAATACCAGTACAATTCAATTAGAGGTTTGTGTCCAGATCACTGATGGGACGCTGCCCTTCCAGAGCAAAATGTTGGAAAAAAACCTGAATTATAATATTGAATCTTTTATACCTGTGATACTACCAGAGCAGTTTGCTGGACTACTGCTGCATCCATATTCTGGTCAAAGTACTTAAGTATGTGTCTATCGTTAAGCTTCTATCTTGTCCTAGTGACTTAAGGGGAAGTACTCATATGTAGAGCTTTTTGAGAATTTCAAGCTCTGATTTGTAGGAAATTCTGTTATTTTGAGCTTAGTTTTATTCTGAATCTAAATGAGGATGAAGGATTTATGTGACATAAAATTGACAGTAAAAATGTTGCTCAGGCCAATCAAAAATTGTTTCAATAAAATCGAAGCATTGTATTTCAATTTTCATATTTTAAGACTTATATATATATATACACACACACTCTATGGGTACGTCTAGACTGTAAGCCTCTTTCAAAAGAGGCTTTTTCAAAAGAATCTTTCAAAAAAGCCTCTTTCAAAAGAGAACGTCTATACTGAAATCACTTCCTTTGAAAAGGCAAGCCGCTTCTTCGAAAGAAAGCATCCAGGCAGTCTGGATGCTCTCTCTTGAAAAAGCCCTGTTTGAGTTCAATAACACCTTTTTTCGAAAGAGCACTTTCGAAAAAAAGCATTATTCCTCGTAAAATGAGGTTTTCTGAGATTGAAAAAACTGCTGCATTCTTTTGATTTAATTTCTAAAGAAGGTGGCAGCAGTCTAGACTCAGGTGAAGTTTTTTTTAAAAAAAGGCCACTTTTTAAAGAAAAAAACCCTGTAGTCTGGACACACCCTATAAAAGAAAAGAAAATTCTAAACAGAACATCATTTTGATATGAAAAATCAACATATTCTATTAAAAAATGTCTCACTGGAATGTATTGACTTATCACAATTTTCGTTTTTATTTATTTAACAAAATAGAATTTCTTTGGAAATTAACACATTTCCATAAAAAGTTTCAGTTTTGATGAAATGGCATTTTCTAATATCAAAATATTCCATTTTAAGAGCTTTATTTATGTTCTTATAGTTAGGCACATCCTTAAATATCTTGCTGAACTGCTCTCTCTTTCAGTCAATGGGAGTATACCTGTGAATCACTGGAAGGTAGGACTGGAGGGGACCTCAATAGGTCATCTAGTCCAGTATCCTGGAGTAAGCACTAAGAACCATCCCTGCCAGGTGTTTGTCTAACTTGTTCTTAAAAACATGTAATGATGGAGATTCCACAACCTTCCTAGGTAATTTGTTCTAGTGTTAACTATTCTTAACAGTTAGGAAGTTCATTCTCATATTTAATATAATTTGCCCTTACTGCAGTTTAAACCCATTACTTTTTGTCCTGTCCTCAGTGGTTAAGAAAGAACAATTTATCACCCTTCCATTTATAATGATCTTTTACATACTTAAAATGTTATGTCTCCTCTCAGTCTATTCTTTCCAGATCAAACACTCCCCATTTTTTTCAATTGCATACCTTATTTCAAGGTAATTTCAAAATAAAGTGCTAGTCCGAAACATCCCTTAACCCTCATGGAATGAGGTTTACAGGGACGTCAGAATAGCAAGGCCGTTATATTTCAAAATAATGGATGCACTCAAAAGAGGAAATAGGGTGTCGTACATAGTATTTGTTCTTAGTGAATTTCATTCTATTAATTTCAAACTTTTTCTCTAATTTGTCAAGTTCAGTTTGAATTCTAATCTTGTCATCCAAAACACTTGTAGCCCTTCCCAGCTTGGTATCATCCACAAACTTTATAAGTGTACTCCCTATGCCATTATCAAAATAATTTATGAGGCTATAGAAGAGAAGCAGACACAGAAAAAACCTCTGTGGATCCCCATTCATTATATCCTTCCAGTTTGACTGTGAACCATTGATAACTACTCTTTAAGCCCTGGTCAACACTAGGGAATTATTTCAAAATAACCCCCCTTCTTTCGAAATAATATGTGAAGCACTCATGCTACCAAGCCCCCTTTTTTTTTAAATTGGGGGCTGGTTATTTCAAAATCTGTACTCCTGCTTTCCTCTGGGAATAGCACGTGTTTCAAAATAGTTATTTCAAAATAGCATTAGTGTGAACAATCCACTGCTTCTATTTTGAAATAGCTATTCCTGGGGCTCTAGGTTGAGGTAGCGCATCCACCACAATAGAGCTTGCCTTGGATTAATTTTGAGGCTCTCCCGTTGTGGGGATTTGCTATTTCAATTTTATAAAATCAGGACTTACTATTTTGAATGTAGTTATTTCTAAATAATTTCCTAATGTAGACATACCCTAAGTATGGTTTTCTAGCCAGTAGTACACCCATGTATAATATGCTTATTAGGCTATATTTCCCTATCTGGTCTATAAGAAGGTCATGTAAAGTCTCAGAAGCTTTAACTTGCACAACTGACTTTTCAGAACTTTTTTTTAGATGCTTTGCATTTCTAAAGCACTTGTTTTGATCATTCATCCGTGTTTTATTTCTTCATTCCCTCAGTCTCACCATCAGTATCATGAAACCATGCAGGACCACACTCTAATCCCTGTTGTAAATTAGGTGTCAAACACTCATGCTAGTGAAGGTTATTCATGGCTTCCAAATAAAACAGAGATTAATTTCTGTGACACAGAAAATGAGACATTGCCATATGAGTGCCTTTAGTCTGATGACTGACTAGTGGCAAATGATCATTCTCTGTGCATCTGTTCCTAAAGCATACACAATGCATTATTTGTTTAAAAAAATTAAGTGAGTTAGGAGTCTAAGTCCAAATTTCATAAATGAGATAGGTACTAAAGCTCAAATTCTCTTACACATTTTTGAAAATGTTACCCATAATGTTTAGTTTCAGTTAATTATGCAGAGAATGTTTATTGGGCACCAACCTTTCCTTTTCTGTTAGAGTTAACCTCATGTTGTGCGCTGGTTAGAAATAAATAAATTAATTAAATTAAATAAAATGCTCAAAATGCTTATCATACCTGATTGTGGACTCTGTTTTGGGATTTTAGCTGCTGCTTCGGGGCTGGATGTGGAGCGCAGATGCTGATTGGAAGAGTTATGAACACTACTTGGAACAGCTGCTGAGATGTTCTTGCGAGGTTTCATACCTTGCAACCACATTGGGGATGCTTCAAAGGCCTGCATTCGCCGAGAGTGGCTGTTAGCATTGACTTTAAGAAATGCCTGGGCCTTGTATTCCTGAAGATCTCCGTAGTTGGCATCTGTCACCCTGCACTCATACAAGCCTTCATCCTTTTTCCTCACTTTTGAAATCTGCAGCTTGTGGGAGATGTCATTCCCTTGTACTTTCACTGTCTGAAATTTGTCCAGGAACAAAAAATACTGTCAGATATTATCATTCTGCCATTCTTTCTCTATGAAGCATATAGCGACCTACAGAATGCAGCTATCTTAAGGGTATGTCTACACTGTAGCTAAACCCCAAGAGCTGGCCCATGCCTACTGATTTGGGCTTACATGACTCATGCTGCAAGCCTGTTTATTTCAATGTAGACTTCTGAGCTCGGCTGAAATCCAGGCTCTAAGATCTGCAAAGTGGGAGGGTCCCAGAGCTCAGATTGCAGCATGCACCTGGAAGTCTACACATCTGTTAAATAGCCCCGAAGCTTAAGCCCAAAACCCCAAGTAAGTTGGAAGGGGCCAGTCCCTGGTGTCTAAATGCCATGTAGCAGACCATAAAAGACCATAGTCTTAAATCAATATGATGTAATTTTGCTTACTTCAGTTTAAGTTATACCAAAGATTAATTTTGCTCTCTATATGCATAGGGACAACTGGTGACTTAATTCCAAATCTATTTAGATGGTATGCTCTGAAATGTTAATTGGCCTCAGACAAACAACCTCGTCTGCCATGCTCCTTAATTAATTCTTTAAGATCATGAGCATTCTTAATGAGCTTTCTTGCATGAAGCTGATGTCAGTGCATTTTTTTGGTTAAACCTTTCCAATTAGATGACTTTATTGAATCATTCAGATTTTGAACCACTATATTAGCAGTATTATTGGAGATGTTTGCCAATGTTTAAATTTCTTTATTAGATTAACTTGTAGTCTTCATTGTTTTAAAAATTATCACAACATTAAATGCGTCTCCTTCAGACTTGTAGAAGCCTGTGTACATTAGTTTCTTAGCAGTAATGATGAAGCATCTGGTGACATGTAGCCAGTTTTTTCCCCCTCTTATTTATAGAAGCATGTGCTAATTAAAATATTGTGACATATCTGTGATTTGACAATAGAAAATAGCTCATACTCTGTTATGTTAGGAGGCATCAACTAATACTGAGGTATTCAATGCAGCCTTTGATATCCTAAGGCAATGTAACATTTTTCACCTTGTATAATTAATTTAAAAGCATAAATTATGTATTTTTTTTAAACAGAACAAGACATTTCAATGTACTCATAAGCAAAAGGTACCAAGCTACCCTAGCAAAAGTAGCCAATTTTTTTTTTCTGTACACTTCTTTCCTTATCGATCATAGGTGGAGAAACATTTTGGGTTGGGGCCACTAACCCAAGAGGATATCAATTGGGGGCCACACAAAAGTGAGAAGCAACCCCCCCAAACTGAGGCACGCACACATGTGCATGAATACACATGCTGTCTCTGTCGCACACACACACACACACACAAATCCCAGAAAACCCTTTACTGTGGTGTGATGTTCTTTTTTATTTAATATTTTAGTGTGGTGAGCCTTGTTATGTCTGCTAGAACTGAAGATGTTGCTATTCTTAACTGGCTTTCCAGGTTCATATCTGTTAATATGGCATGCAGGAGGTTCTTTGCAAGAAAAAGCTTTGAAAAGAACTGCCCAGCTGTGGCTGCCTTTGCCTCCCTTCTCCCAGCTCCCCATACTGGGAAGGAGTTCGGGGCTTCCCTTCCCTCCCACTCTTGCAAGTGGCTCTCCCCTCCCTCTCCTCTGCACTCACCACCTTAACTGCAGGCGAAAGAACTGCTGGCAGCCTCTGGCTGGGCTGCCTGACATAGTCCCCTATTGAAGCTACCCTATGCAGGGAAGGGGCTCTGGAGGGGGCTTTCCTTCCCTCCCACTCCTGTAAGGTATTTCCCCCTTCCCTTAACCTTAATCAATAGTAATGTAATGCCTATATTGATCCACTCATCAAAAACAATACAAGAGAAATTGAAAGGTTAGTCAATGTGGAAATTGCCTCTGTGAGGCCAAATTCTGCTTTCATGAATCTCCATGCAGCATCAACCAAATCAATGATGGTGAAGAGACATGTCTTTTCTCTTTGGCCATTTCTAAATTTTAAAATGCAATGACAGTTAGCTTCATTTTATAGTATCCCTCTTCCAAATTATATGTTCATAGATTGTTAGGCCAGAAAAGACCACTGTGATCACTTAATCTGACCATGTATAATACAAGCCATTGAACTTCTCCAAAATAACTTTTCAGAGAAAAAATCCAATCTTGATTTAAAAATTGACAGTGATGGAGAATCTACCATGACCCTTGGTAATATGTTCCAAGGATTAATTATTTTAACCAATGACACCTTATTGCAGTTTGAATGTGCCTGTCTTCAACTTCTGGTTATCAGATAGCATTTTGCTTTTCGCTGCTTGATTGTAGACCCATTATTAAATATGTCCCTCATACACATACTTATCAACTCCAGATGTTCAATCAATTTAGCTAAACAAAAAGAAAGCTAGAGGGTGACTTAATTACAATAGAGTTGATCATCTTGAGTCACTGCTTCCAAGGACAGAGTTCACCATCCTGCACGTATGGCCTACATTCTGTGTTCCCAGTCATATGTGTTTATAATTAGCCTTATTACAATGTATACTGTTTGCTTTTGCCCAGTTTAACAGACAATCTAGATCATTCTGAATCAGCAACCTGTTCTTTTCATTATTTATCATTCATTCCCACATTTTTAAATGTTATGTGCATACTTTTTCAATGGGGATGTTATATTGTCTTGAAGGTCATTGTTAAAGGTACTATATAACCTAGAGCAAAGAACCAATCCCAGTTGGACCCCATTGGAAATGGACCCGCTCATTACAACTACTTTTTGAAAACTATCAATTAACTAGTTTTTTTTTAAATCCATATAATGTGTATCATGTTAATTTTATATTGTTCTAGTTTTTTTAGCAAATATTTTGAGGTACCAAGTCAAACCCCTTATAGAAGTTTAAGTTTTTATATCAACACTATTACCGTTGTTAAACAAATTTGTAATTGGACCAAAAAAAACCCTTCCATTAGACAGGATCTATTTTCCATAAATCCATGTCAATTTGTATTAATTATATTACTCTCTTTTAATTCTTCATTAATCAAGTCCCTTATCAGGCACTCCATTAGCTTTCCAGCGATCGATGTCAGGATGACAAGCCTATAATTATCCAGGTCATACTGTTTACCCTTTTTAAAATTGGCCTTACATCAGCTTTCTTCTAGTCTTCTGGAGCCTCTCAGTGCTCTAAGACTTACTGAAAATCAACATTAGCTGACCAGTAAGCTCCTCAGTCAGCTCTTTTTAAAATCTTTGATTCAAGTGATCTGGATCTGCAGATTTAAAAATGTCTAACTTAGTAACTTCTCTTAAGTGATCTCCAAAGATACTAGTGGAATGGGAAGAGTGTCCTCATCAGTTGATGAAACCAAACCATCTGTTCCCCCCAGATACAGAATAAAAATATGTATTAAACTATTCTGCCTTTTTTTTCATTATTATATATAATTCTACCATTTCCATTCAGTAATGGAACAGTAATTGTGTCAGGATTCATTTTGTTCCTAATACATTAAAAAAAAATCCCTGCTTCTTATTGTCTTTAACTCTATTGGCCATAGCTTTCAACTCGTGTCCCTTGGTTTCCCTGACCAATTTGCTTCAATTCCTAATTTCTTATTTATATTATTTACTATCAAGTTCTCCTTTCTTTGTTTTTATTTATTTTTATTTTTATAGCTGTCTTCCCTTCCCATTCAAACCAGGTAGGTTTTGTTCTGTTTTTTAACCAGCACATTTTTCTTCTTTTGCAGGATTGTGGCTTTTGAGGCATCTAGTCAGGCATTCTTAAATGATTTCCAAATATCATTCACATTTTTCTAATTAAATTCTTTCTTCCAGATGATTTGTTTCTTAATTGTTTTCAGTTTTGTGAAACTGGTCTATTAAAGTACAATTTATATACCTACGCATATACACCTTTCAGGCCAGGATTTCATTCTTCTTGCATGTTTTAAAAGTAATCAAGTCATGATCACGTGTACTAAAGCTACTGTTAATTTATAGTTCTGTGATCAGTCCCTCTTTATCTGATAGGACAAGGTCTAATATATAATTTCCCCATATTGGCTGCAACACTTTTTGAGTTAGGAAATTGTCATCTATACTATTTAGAAATTCCAATGATGGCTTAGTACTAGGAGGATGAGAATTCCAGCACATGTAACTCAAACTGATTTTCCCCATGATCAATTTTTTCCCTATACAATTTTGATAGGTGCATGAAGAGATGGACAACCTGTTCCCTAGTGTGAATTAGCTGGTGTTCGCTTGTGTCCCATATTGAACTTTATCTGTTAGGTGATTGATCACCAGAAAAGGTGAGTTTCATCATTGTTAAAAACCCAGACTCCACCTTTTACCATCTCTTCATAAGGATTTACCAAATGCAGACATGGTTTATTCTCCATTTCTTAAGTATAAACTCCATTAATGTTAATGTGAATTCTATTCATGCATCCAAGAAAAAGTAGTCTCCTCTTATAACAAGTATATCAAGTTAATGTATTTTACAAATATAAAATATCTATTACACAAGTCTATAAAATATTGGGCTGTATAATACAATATCCTGGCCTTAATTATTAACATACATAATAGGAGACACATTTACTGTCAAAAGCCTGACCACTGTAACAAACATGAGCCAAATCCTGTATTAAGTCAACATTTCTATGAACGTTGGTGGGAGTTTTGAATGAGTAGGTGCTGAGTAATTAGAGAGTTTATTAGGAGCGGTTGTATTTCTATTGTGTTAGTACACAAAAAGCCTCAATCAGAAGTCCTTATCAGAACATATGATCTGTTATGCAATGGGTTTACAGGGTAAAGTGGCAAGCAACATAGGAAATGTGAGTCAGAGGACTGTGGTCAAAGTGTGTACACTGTTTAACAGAACATTAAAATGTCACTTCAGCTACAGCCAACTGCCCTTCAATCTAATATTAATTAGTCAGCTTGTAGGCACCAGAGAAGAAGGGAGTGAAGTATTTAATATACATGATTAGTATATATTGCTGGTTAATGTGGTTGTTGATGATTTAGGGCCATACTGTGCTTGTGTTGGGCTGCACTGCTCCAGCAGGAGTTCAAAATGGAGTTTATCTGAAAGGCAAAATCCCTCTGCAGGACAAGTGAGATGTGTACACTGCAGTATTTGTTAAGAATTCACTATGGTCCTATCACCTTAAATCTCTAGGGCACTGAAAGGGGGTAGTCCCTCTCCTCCTGTAAGTGCAGAGACTGCAGAAGAGGGAAAAGGCTTCTGTGCCCTCCACTCTCTGCTACAAGCTCCATAAGAACATAAGAACAGCCATGCTGGGACAGACAAAAGGTCCACCTTACTCAGGATGCTGTCTGCTGACAGTGGTGAATCCCATTTGCCCCAGAGAAAATGAACAGAACAGGCAATCAACAAGTAATCCATCCCATGTTGCCCATTCCCAGCTTCTGACAGAGCCCAGGCCCAGCATTTGCCTGACCCACAACTGCATGGAAATATTAATATCCAAATGGGGACTAGTTAATTCCAGTATTTTAGAGTCTATTCTTGAAGGTTTTACACAGAGAGCACACCTAATGAAAGCAAAAGAGGTATTACCACAGGAAGAATTACATCTTGGATCTTATCAGGCCAGAAGCCTCTGGCTCCCAGCTTTCACAAATTTCTGAAATCACCCATTTAAGTAGCTGAATCAATTTAAGTAGGTACCTACTCCACCAGAAGGGAAATACGGTTTCAGGGCAACAAAATGTATTCCTCTTTTAGAATTCTGGGTCTGGATCAACTTCTCCTGGGGTCAATCCAACAGAAGGGATTAATTGGAAATGGATAGGTGGGGACTTTAGGTGACATACTCCTGCAGATCCCAGCCCCAATGTAGAGCCCTCTGCAAGACCTTGGGATGTATGCCTGGGTTCAACTGAAATGGGGAGCAGTTCTCAGGAGGAAACTGACCCACCTTTCTGTGTAGGGTGAGGAATATTTGTGGCAAGCATGCCCTGGCCCTTGATTTTATTTCTATTGAGGAAATCTGTACCAATGCAGATTAATGAGACCCCTTGGGCGGTATTGTTCCTGTCATATTGTGTACAGGGCTACGAAAATATCTGTCCAGAAGTCTGTCACATCCTGTAACCAGCCTGAGAGGGAGGAACAGAAAAACCAAAGTAAGCCCCATCCCTATAACAAGTTGGTTGCCCACCGACTTTTGGAAGCGTGTGAAATCAGATGGCAAGAGTGTCATCAGCTCTGGAGAGATGCTCTCTCATTTAGCGTCAGATACTTACGCTTATCTTTGTTCCGTCGTTGTCCAAGTCTCTCTCTGGCAGGAGCTCCACCTGTTGGGAAAGGATCACATTTGTGGCCAGCAGTCGCGGTGCCGGGCTGGGCTACTGGCCCTTCTGCCAAACCATCCCTAAGGCAAAGCAGCCGGGCTTTCTCCGGGAACACTCGCGTGCTAAGGGCGCCACCTATCGGCACAACCTCGTTGGGAGCGCGAAGCCAGCGTCGGTTCGGAACAAGGGCTAATGCGGCAGCCAGCATGACAGGCGCGTGCACACGGCAAACACTGGAGCACTAGACCAGATGCCTAGGGTCTGCTTTGGAGATGACGCTGTCACTTTGCACCCTGTTAGGATTAGGCGGCGAGACTGGCCCTTAGCTTAATACGCATGGGGAGGGCAGGGAAGGGTGAAAAGGTTAGAGACGATGCTTATCTCCTCTCCCCCCCCCCTTCAAATGTTTAAAGCAAAGGGAGAGTTCCCTCTCCCCTTTCTTTACATAAGGAGGCACTGAACGCAGGCGATGCGGGTGTGGTTGTCCCGAAATGCTACACAGACTCGGATCTGACCGCTATCCAGTTTTTTTTCAGTGTTAACTATCAATCAGAAACAACGCAAGGAGAAAAAAGGAGACTCTCTACAAAAAAGAGTCCTCGCTGGCAGTGCACTTGGAAGGCTCCCGCGATGGATTTTTTGGGAGGTGCGTATATAAGAGCTCCCCACAATAGTTCCCCTCCATGCCTGCCCAGTTAGACTTACACGTTCGAGTGCACCAATGGCTAATAAGGGATTGGGGTGTTATTCTGCCACTGGGGAAATACACGCCCTGCAGGGAGCACTCTATTAGCATAGGCTTTCTTTGACAAGGGATTCAGACTTGAGCTATCCATGTCGCTTCCCTAAGAGCGGCAGGCACCGAAGAACCCATTCCCTAGGGTGGGCATGTCTCCCTGATGCCTACTGAGATGCAGTTCATGGGGAGCATTAAACCGTCGGCAAGAATAATGTATCCTCTCTCGCCCTCTCCCTCCTCCCCCCAGACTCCCGCTCTTTGGGAGTGTTTGGGCGGATTGGCCATTTGCAAGGGAGGGGGGACCCAGTGGAGGCGCCTCGGTACCTGAGTGCCCGTCACCTCGGCTCCAGCCTCTTGCTCCTCGGCTGCTCGCAGAAACCACCACTGGATCTCGAGGTACACGGAGGCGGAGCCGCTCTGGAAAGCGCACGACATCTCCACGTTCTGCCCTTCAGTGGCTGTGACATTTCGGGGGAATTCGGTGAATTTTGCTGCAAAACAAAGACACCGTTTGTTGGGATCTTCCGCTCCCTCCTCTCCCCCTTCCATTTTCATCTGTTTCCCCCTTATTTTCTTTCTCCCTACCTTTTCTCCTGTTTCCCTCCCACTCTCTTTGTCCTTTTTTCTCACTGCCCACCTTTCTACATCTCGTTCCCATTTCTCTCTTCCTGATCTTTTCTTGCTCCTTTTTCCCATCTCTCTTCTTCTCTCGTCCCCCTGCTCTTTGTTTCGCATCGCACATTTATGTATTTTCTCCCGTCTACACAACTCCTCTCTTGTAATCAAGTCTGGCTAATGGTCAGGCAAAGTATCCCCTCTGATCACTCTCGGGTTAAGAAAGTTACCTATAGGTCTAAATATCCTTGGGGGAATACATTATGTCACCGAACACGTTGGGAGATTTCACTGAAAGGCCATTTGGGAAATCAACCCCGCTCATGTATTGCATTTCCTAGATGAGCTATACCCTTTGAATTATTAAACACTATATGGTTAACTGAAATAGATATTTAGATTGTGTAATGTGCTAAGGGGTGGGTTATGATCACTCATCAAAACGCACCTTTCAAACACATTAACTGAGTCACGTATATTTCTATGGTAATTTATGCTGGCACAATGAAATCAAGAAACAGTATTTCTTATCATTCTTCGTCCTAGCACACACACTTTACGAAACGAACAAACCTCACACGTCCTCAGAGATGATTCTCCCCTCTCCCCTTACTATATCTCTCTACCGGTTTAGCAAATTCCTACAAATGCACACAGTGCAAGACACCAATATTTCTTAAAGTCAGCATTGTATCTGCCTGTGTTTTTCTTAGCTTCACGTGTGGCTCATTTCAAAATAGAGCAAACTTGATGGTACTGTATATCTTATTTTATAAACCGCACCCTGGCCAAAGCGGGGGGGGGGGCGGAGGAGGGGGGGGATCAAATAAACCTTCTGCTTGAAATCTGAGAAAGGTTGGGCAGGCAGACCCATTGCTCAAAGAATACAACATCCATTCGCAGCTGTGTGTAGTTATAGGTTGACAAAGCTCAGGAAGGAATACTCCTAGTGTTCCTCTTTCTCCCTAATGCGCCCAACCTCGTTATTAGAAGTTTATTCGGGGGAAGAGGTGATTTGGGAATATAGTGAACCACCTTTTGTTTTCTAAACACCTGCATTATGAAACAGAGGCATAAACAGACTGGTCATTTTTTATCCTAGTGTTCTCCCGCCACATTATTTTTACTTATTGCTGGCTATTCAGCAGGTAAGATGACCGTTCCTTCAGCGTGCTCAGGGGCTGAAAGAAGTTTTCCTCCCAGGTCAATGTAAAACACACACACACACACACACACACACACACACACACACACACACACACACACACACACACACACACTCTCTCTCTCTCTCTCTCTCTCTCTCTCTCTCTCTCTCTCTCTCTCTCTCTCTCTTAAGACGGGAGTTGTTTGTTGCAGAAATGATGCAGCGTTCGGAGGACAGCCTGAGGCGCTCTGTCCATGGTTCTGAAATGATCACTGCAGCCCTCAAAGTCCCACACAACTGGATTCTGCAGAGCGGGCTCTGTTTGGAATGCAAGACAAGCTTTTTTTTTTTAGTGGGGTCTTCAAAGAAGTCGATCTTTTTTTCAGATCTATCCCTAGTCACCAAAGAGAAACAAAGGTCTGAGAATCGGGATCACGGGAAAGAGAGGAAAGGGAGCCAGACCCTATACAGTTTGAAATATTTAAGGAAGGCATATGATTTAGCCATCTTATATTACGTGTGCATGTAATAATCATGTATGCATGGGCGGGTATTTTCTGTAAACCCACATATATACTCAACCCAAACATGCGTTTGTGTACATTCATCATAAACATACACACACAACATTTTTTTGGGGGGGGGGGGAGTCTGGCTAGCGTGTTCCTTTAAATTCCTCCTTGCAATCGAGACAAGGAACCCGGTTTAGTTTCACTAGGAGTAAACTTCTTCCCTCTTCCGCTGTTTGTTTATCGTTTCTAACGCTGACATTTCTGATTTTCTTGGGCATCTTTTTTTGGAAGCTCTGCTTCGGATTTGAAACGGAGCGCGCGCGCACACACACACACACACACACACACACTATTTGCCAATGCGCGAGCTTACCTTGGGTAGAAAGTCCTTGTTGAATGTACAAAACGGAAAAGAAAATGCATCCAACATACGCCAGAAAGATCCCCATCATTCCAAAGCGAAGCGAAAGTCACATCAGGGTAACCAAAACCAGAGGTGCCCTCAAAAGAAGGAATCTCACACACCAATTTACAGAACGGCTCTGCGCGGTAGCCCTGGCTGCGACACTGCGAGCATTCTGCGACTCGGTGGAATCTTTTCTTTGGGAAGAGCGAGTATTGCAATACACTGAGGGTTCAGATGCGCTGGCTCGGGCGCTGTGATGCTTGAAGTCCAGACTGAGACTAGGGGGAAAAAAGGAAAAGAAACGTCGAAAAGTGGGTATCAGTTGCCTTCTCTGCCTTTTTTTCAGCTACCTGGCAGCTCTGTCTAACGTCAGCTCCAGCTGCTCAGGATTGCGTGGTCATGACTGCCCTCCCTAAACACTGATCCGGCTTAGGAAGTGGGGAGTGAGGGAAAGGGGAGGGGAGGAAGGGAGAGGAGTCTACTGTGTTTGCATTGCTTCAACTTTTCCCTCAAATGGCTGCAATGATGCCTTTAACCCTTCGTGCTTTCTGGGGTCTCTGTACCTTTCCACCTACTGTTACTTAGGCTGGGTAACAGGCTAGAGGAAAGCAGGTTTTTGTCTGGAACCAAAGTGCTTTTCTTGCACTGATACAATTTCCAGTCAGGCATCCCACATCGGTCAGAGATTACGAGGGTAATGCAGTGATTTGATTTTTTGATGGTTTCCTCCCTGTCTCCCTATGCAACTTAGGGGGAAATGGTTAATAATATCAGAATGCTGTTGAACTTCTTGTTGACTGCCCCAAACAACTATGCTCACCTAATCATTTTCATTCAAAATGTTGTCCATCATCTCTCCCTTCTAAATAGATTAATAGGATTTTAAAGTGATGAGTTGCTCATAGGCTACATGTATTTATATATGATCTTAGGATATATATAGGGAAATGTCCGTACACACTCCCACATCTGTTTGTGTCTGATTTTCCCTAAAAATCAGACTTTGATACTTTGATATTCTATTGACGTGTCATAGTAAAAATTATATATATATATAATATATATACACAGAGAGAGAGAGAGAGAGAGAGAGAGAGTACAGAGCTTCTGAACTACATTAAGAATGTTTCCTTTCAAACTGTATTCATTGCACATTCCTTGTATCAACTGGGATTCACAAGACTATGATACCATATTGCAGTCAAGAGGCAATCCTTGACTATAAGAGGAATTCAAAAGTCTTAAAAAGACCCCTCTGACCAAAATATCCCACTGCCTGTAGGAAGGAGCCATTCAGAAAGTATTTGTTGTGTTAAGGAAATACTAAATACCTTTGAATGGATACCAAAGAGTAAGAAAAAATTCCAGACACTGAAATGAAGTGGGTATATGGCAAGTAGTCAGACTGACAGATTGTTTTTATCATTCATAGATAAAAGCCAAAAAGAAGCATTTACAGTCCGTTAGGAAAAATGTAGCCATAAAATTGCATTATATCCATATGAACAAATTGCATCCCCATTGACTGAAGCATTGGGTTGGTCTGCCATTTAAAACAATGGGAATGCAGCAATTCCACAATGGCTAAGGAACAACTTTTGCCTTACTCACTGCACCAGTCTCTCTCAGATAAAGTGATTATATCTACATCAGGTATTTGCCAGATGGAAGATAGCTGTCTGGAACGAGACCATGGGATTAGTGTCTCCAGCTTCAAGAATAGTCATTTTTTCTTCACCTCAACACTTATTTACTTTACAAATGTCATACTTCCCCCTAGATATTTATATAGCAGAAAGAGATATTTCCCTGTGAGAATGGTCTGTTCCACTGATGTCACCTTTTAAGTATAGCAATGGTTTTTCACAAAAAAGAGTACAATGTAAATACTCATAAATGACTGCAGATAGAGCAAAAGTACTTAATTTTCAAAGGTTTATTTTGCTATATACATTTAATTTTTTTATGGAAGTCATGGTAAATGTATCAAAAGCCTGCTAACGGTCTACAAAATGAAGGGAGAGAAAAATAAGTTCTTAAATATGAGACTGAATTTTCAAAAGTGACTAGTGATTTTGAGCATCTCCATTCTCAGGTATCCAACATTAAACGCCTGATTTTTTAAGGTGGGATCCAAGCATTTTATGAAAAGTCAGACCTCTTTCAGATATCTCAAGTTGAGCAGCGCAAATCCTTAGTCATCTTTGAAAATATACGGTGACTGATTATATGTTTACATTTAACTACATACATGTAATCAGTAATGAATGTAAATTACAAATTACACATACGTTATTAGTAGTCAAGTTGGAAAAATTCTATGCAGCATCACCTGGTTTGGAGGGAAAGCGGGGACCATAAATAGAGCAATCATTTTTATTCCAATCCAGACACAATTTAATTTTGTAATTTGCAATTCCAGGTAAAAGCAAATAGATTTCTCAGAAAGGCCTTATAATCATCTGTAGTGACTAAAACTTGTGCTACCATGATAGCAAGGAGATTCTTTATTGGATATACAAAATAACATCCATTCCTGTTAATGTGAGAGGGGAAGCGAAAGAACAAGAAGTTGAAATAGGGAAAAGTATCCTAAAACTTGGACTATCGTCAGTATATTGCTTTATTTATACAATGAAATAGTGTTTTGTGATGTTACCATGTTGCTGATAGATATGGTTAGATTTAAGCAGTTTCACATAGAGGAAAGAATTCCTCTTCAGCCTGTCCAAGTAAAATGCATCTAGATGCAGAGACCTTGTCCAGAGCCAATCGCATCATGGAAGTCCCACACTGGGTCTGTGCAAGGAAGTACTTGGACCAACTATGCTTGGAAATCTCTTTGTTCCTCTTGTGCTACAGAAAGGGGTTTTATGCTGACCCATAAAGTATGGTGTGAAGATCACTGGCTTGTGGGAGGAGTTATGGTATTGAAGCTTTTGCAAATTCAGTGGCTCTAAGACATGCATAAGTGGCAAGGAGGTGCTGTGTGTAGGCTAGAGCACATGCACACAGTAAAGGAGAATTTCAAAACTGCTTACAAATTTAGAAGCAGAAATCCCATTGATCTGGATCTGAATATTGCAGCTTCAGCTTGTTTCTAATAGCCATGCGTGATAAAAATTGTTTAATATGTATATCAATGTAGCATCCATCCAGGATCAGTATGCCCTTATATACTATTAAACACACACAGAAACATGTGTCCTCCAACCAAAGAATCTTATGATCTTAATAAATGTATACCCCTATTGACTGATCTCAATGACTTCAAGGTTCAGATTGATTATGAATTTTCTCGGTTAATTATTGATCTCATTCACAATATGTCTTTATCTATATCTGTTGTTGGAGAAAATTGTCAACGCTTTAAGAAGGGAGGGGTGTCAGCATCTATTAAAGAAACCATCATTAGGTTCCTTCTCCAGACACCTTTTGGTGATGTGGAAGATCTTACTTATTGATCTGTTTCAGGTTTCTCATTTCAGAGGAAGGTAATCAAAAATTGTGGGAAAGGCAGTCTTGATAATCCCAATTGTGAGGCTGGCAGACCAGGTGTCAGCTCTTGCCAATGCCTCTGGCCTCACTGAATACTGATGAGTGCACAGCTGGGAGCCAGTCTGAGTCACCATGATGTCTGTCTCCCATAATATAAGGTGTTATTTAAATGTTTGCTCTGTAACTATAAAATGTTTGGTAAGGGCTAGTCTACACTTATAGCAGTACAGAAAAGCATCTCCTCTGGTGCAACAGTGCCACTGTAGTGTTTAGTGAAGATGCTGCCGATGCAGATTGAAGAGTTTCTTCTGTTGACATAGGTACTATGTCAGAAGCCCTGCTATTGACAAAGTGCTGCTTACATTAGAGGTTAAGTCTATAAAACTATGTCATTCAGGCGTATGGAAAATCCCAAACTTCTCTTTGTAATGCTGCTCCCCTGTCTGTGGGAAATTTACAATCTTAAGCTTGGTCTTCATTACAAACTACAAAGTGTGAATTACTCCATAAGAAATATTACAGGAAGGGCTACTGAATCCAAATGGCCCATTGTGGAACAAGTCTTTGTTGTTGCTTTGCCTACAGCCCTTAAGAGGATATGTGCCCTTACTTGCTTTAACCACATAAATAATTCTCCTTTCTTTTTTCCTAGCTAGAAGAGGTGTAGTTAGTTTACCATAGATTTGTCTTCAGCATGAAGTCTAAAGTGCAAATTGACCTGGGATAAGCGAATGGTCCTTTGGGACTAGTAGTAACCTGAATATTTTGTGAACGTTGCTGAAAAGTCATCAACTGTCACACAGTCAAGTTTGCCTGGGTGGAAAGATAGATCAGACTTCTGAAGAAGAATATCTGTGACTCCATTTTAAAGCTGTATTGTGCCTGAGGAGTTTACATTTTTATTTGGTTATGGAAATCTAAGTGTAAAACTCACAATCAGTTTGGGTTATGCTCCTTAACAGGCTGATATTCTTGCCTGTGAGCCACTCCAGACACAGTGACATCACTCATTCCTGTATTAGGCTGTTGTATTGAGTGGACAATGTACTATCCATCGCCTCTGTTGATGGAGACATATGAAGTTTCCTTTTAATTATTTTAGGTCTATCTGATTATTTTTATTGCTCCTAACCATGAGGTATTGTTGGCATGTTTGCTGATCATAGCAAAGCTTGACAAAGTTTCACTTGGATGGCTCAATTTCTTTCTTTGAAATGGTCCCAGGAGGTGGTATTGGACCAGGTCTGTTCTCAGAAATCTCTCATGAGAGATTTGACAAGAATCGCCCCTTCCCTTCAATGTTTATGTGAAGTTACTATGAGCCTTAATGAAATGATTTTTGCCATGTTGCCTTCTGTAAGTAGATTACATCTAAAGCTATGTATCTAGTTTTTTTGGACTGGATAGTGCATTCAAGCAATATATCCAACGTCTGGTTGAGGTATAAAGGAGATTTAGCTGGCTGAGACTCAACCCAGAAAGATATGTGGATCCTTGGCTGCTTGAGGGTGCCCATTAGTTGCAGTGGACAAATGTATTTTTTCATCTGCATTTGGCAAGAAGGGTGCAACCTTTTCTGTAGATGTGAGCCCTGCTACCATTAATCATGCCTTTATCTTTTTTTTTTTTTTTTGGTAAAGAATTTCCCCCCTTTCTTCCAGGAATAAAACATCAAATTAAAAAATAGCTACTTGTACTTTTGCAATGTTTTACATACTATCCCTAAGCATGCAAATAGCAATTCACAAAATACATTACATGATAGCTACATACTCTGCATATGTACATATACAGTCATTGCTGCATGAAATACTTGTCATGATACATGCTGATAAGCAACCAGTTGAGGATGAATTTGTACTATTCAAGTTTTCAATTGCCTAAGTGATTGGGGTTCACTAACAAGCATCTGAAAGCAGAATAGACTCTTAGGGCTTTGAAATCGCTCTGCAGAACAAAGGAAGAGAGGCTTTCTTGGATGCCATTTATTTAGCTTCTTCTGTGAAATGTCTCTGCTGCTGAGTGTGACTGAAGGATATGTAATGCCATTCTCTGTCCAATCAGCTGCCCCTTTTTCATAGATTCAGAGGAGAAAAGTGGCCCTTATGATCCTCTAGTCTGACTTCCTGTATAACACAGGCCCTAGAACTTCCCCACAATAATTTCCTAGATCACATCTTTCAGCAAAACACCAGTTTTGTTTTTAAAAAGGTGGGAGATGGACCATCAGCCATGATCCATGGCAAATTGTTCCAATTGTTAATTGTTCTTCTTGTTAAACATGCTTTATAGCCAGTCTAAATTTGTCTTGCTTCAACATCCAGACATTGGCTGTGACCCTTGCCTCAGTGAAATACAAATTATTATACCTTTCATCCTAGAACATGTGCTATACAAGCTAAAGAAGTTTGTTTATTTGTTTGTTTTTAGGTTAACCTCTCACTAAGTTGGAAGCTTAATGATGTATCACAAGTTTATGCTCAGTATGAGAAGTTATTTAAATTTTTAACCTCTTGCATTTATGTGCTTTTAGTGGGGTAGAAGACATTCCTCCTAATGCTTATTAGGCAACTAAAGATGGGGAGTTAACCTTGCAGCAGTTACCACAACTATCATCATGGTAGATGCACCGACAAACAGCAGCTACCAGCATGGACAGCAAATGATTTGATTCCAGCTTTAGGAAGGACTGAACATTTCACTAAGAATAGACTTGAGTGTTTTGATATGGGCCTGAAATAAAACAGTTTGGAGATCCAATTATTGATTATTCTCTGACATCATTGTCACACTATTGTGTGTCAAGACAGACTAAGCATTTTGGATATATTAGTCAGGTGATGCTTTTGGGTACAACTCAAATTTATGACTCATTTTATACAAATACAAAAGTGTTTGTGTATGTGTGTGTGTGTGAGAGAGAGAGACAGAGACAGAGAAAAAGGGAGAGGGAGGGTCAGTGCATTGGTACTTTAGCCTTATGAGTGTGCTACAAAAGTGGAGCCCACATACTTGTCCATTTCAATCTAGGGATCAGTTTACCATATCAAAGCTAGCTTTGCAAGAAAAAAAATTCAGCTAGCAACTTTTTTAAAGGAAGAAGTTGGATTTCTTTCTTCATGGGATCTTTCTGCCTCTGCTAACAAGGGGCTTGTGCAAACCCTTTCCAGCATATTACAGCTTTAAATATATTGGTAACACTTAATTTAAAAATAAACCAAGTCTGATGACTAAACCTGATTGCAAAAAAAAATGTTATTTGATGTCTCCTGGCCTGCAAGTTTATCAAAGCTACTGCCAATCTAACTAAGTGATAATTACTTAGGCACCAATCCCAAGGAGTTCAATAGGATTACTCACAAACTCAGCATTAAGCACCTACATAAACCTTTTATGATCAGGGCTTCGGACTGTAAATTGTTTGCGCCAGGAACTGTCCTTTCATTATATGTGTGGGCATTATCTAGCACAATGGGTTCCAATCCCTGACTGAGGTTGCCAGATGCTACTTCAATGCAAAATATTAAATCATTAGCAGCAGCAGAAGAGAAAACAAAACTGTACAAACTTCTATATAGATAAGCTTAAAAAAACAAGAATATATTTTTAAAATTAAGCTTTCCATTGCATGTTATAGGTGGGGCTGGCAGGGCTTACCATTATTAAGATTTACCCAAAACTTTAAAAACATAAGAATGGCCATACTGAATCAGACCAAAGGTGCATCTATCCCTGTATCCTGTCTTCTGACAGTGGCCAATGCCAGGTGCCCTAGAGGGAATGAACAGAGCAGGTAATCATCAAGTGATCCATCCTGTCACCCATTCCCACCTATGTCACTGAGCATTTCTCTTAGTGCTGGCAGGGCTGTGTGTGCACCATTCCTCCATAATGATTGAAAGAGCTCCTCTCTATATCTACAGAGACAAAGCTAGACATTCCCTGTAATGGCTGATCCCAGCTGTTGTGGGCAGGGCATTGGCTCTAAGAGCAAGGAGCCTGTTTCTCCTGTGCTATCACTTACCGACCCCCTGCTGATGCCCAGGCAGCAGGAAAGAATGTCTGATTTGAGGGCAGAGGGGGAGCTCAGAAAGTAGATTGAAAAAATTGGACTGGTAAGACCTGGGCCTGAAGAGTGCAAGGGAAGAGAAGCTATGGCTGACAATTGAATTGGGGGAGGAGAGTTGGGACTACTGGGCAAGGAAAGTGGAGCAAGGAGGTCATGGTGTGACTGGTACACAAAAGAGATGGAACTGGGAGCCCTGCTGAGAACATTGGGACTGGGAGACATAAGGAAAATGGGGAGAGAGGACAGAGGTCAAATTGGCTTGTAGGGGCAGGAACATTTTGGGATTGGATGAGGGGCTGGAGCTACTAGGACTGTCTGGACTGGGATAAGGAATCTTTGGGGGAAGGGGGTTGTGGTAGGAGAGGAAGAAACTCATATGACAAGTGGCTGGGCTCTGGGGAGATGTGAGACTGCCCGAGCAAAAAGGCAAACATGAGGAAGATTCTGAGATTGGATGAGGAGCTTCAGAAGGGAGATTGAGATGAGAACCTAGTAGGACCAGGGCAGAGACTGATTGGATTAGAAACTGAGAAGTGGGACTAGCTAAAGACAGGACTGTGCATGAGGAGAAGGAGAGATTGAGAAATTGGGGTGGAGCTCTGGACTCAAGCTATGGAGCCAGAAGGAAGCTCTAGGACTAGCCAGGAGAGGGGACTGGAATTGGGATTAGGAGTCTAAGAAATAGAGGCGGGGGCTGGGCAGACAAGGAGAATGGGACTATGACAGCGGTGGTAAAGAGAGAGGACTGTGACAAATTGGAGGGGAAGGACAGAATGGGTTGAAGTTGAGAGAAATGGGCAGAAGAGTATGAGCCTACTCTCTGCCAGGTTCTGGAGCAGAGCTTGAGGTTCCTGAGTCTCAGCATTCCCCTGTTAGCAGAAAGTATCCATGCGAATTTCTGTTGTTTTCTGTTTACTTTTATAAAAACTTAGGAAGTTACACACACACAAACAAAACTGCTGTGACAGGGCACATTCCTTCCCTCAGTCAGGCCCTCTCCAGGGAAACTAATTGGATTTACAGTGACCACAGTGCTGATTCATCTGCCGGCTCTCATCACACAGTCACAACTTCATTAAAAGAAAATTGCAAAGTCTACCACTCAGAAGTTAGGAAATGCATATACAGTAGGATAATCGCTAACTATGGAATCACATATAATTGATACATGATCACATACTATTTTCCATTAGACCCTAATCTCATTTAATGTTCAGGATGGACCAGCTATGGGAATATAGTGTCGAAGGAGGCCGTTGTCTTATGGCCTTATCTCATTTATTGCAGAAGTTGGAGGTTCTGTAATAAAAGAAACAAGGGACTGCAGGAAGAGAAAGAAGGGTCTCATGGTTAAGGGAGATGAATGCTGCTTGGTTCTGCCACAAAGGTGCCATGTGATGTTAGGCAAATCACTTAATCCAATCTTTTCAGAAGTGGGCATGAATTGTGTGTTCTTCATGGAGTGCTTAATTTGCAGTCTGATTTAGGTAACTGGTGAACACTGACCGCTGCAACAAAAATCAGCTGGAGCTGTGCTTTAAACATATTATGTGCTATATAAGGCTAAGAACTTTGTAAACTCAGGCCAGATTGGGCACCCAAAATTAGTAGATTTTTTTTACGGTAATCTCTGGGTATGTGTACTGCAATTAAAAAGCTGTGCCTAGTCTGTGAGAGCTGACTCAGGCTCCTAGGACATGGGCTCAGGGACTGTGTAATTGCTGTATAGGTGAGATCTGGGACCCTCCCACCTCTTAGGGGCCTAAAAACCAGGCTCCATCCTGAGCCAAACATCTACACTGCAATTAAACAGCACTTAGCCTGAGCCCTGTGAGCTCAAATCAGCTGGCATGGGCTAGCCATGGCATTTTTATTGCAGTGTAGACATGCCCTCTGTGTCCCAGTAACCCATGTGCAAAATAGGAATAATAACACTCCCTCATCTCACAGGGATGTTAGGAAGATAAATGAATATCTGCAAAGCACATGGATACTGCAGTGATGGGTGAATAGAAAAGCTCACAAGGACATTAATAATTCTGTCTCCAGAACAGGGTTGAACAGTGTGCAGTAGATAAGGCACAGAGACACACATTGAACAATAAGGATAAGGCAAGAGATTCAATAACTGCACAATATCTGTGAATCCTGTTAACCGAAGGAGGCAAGTGTCCAGTGCAAAAAATAGTAGGTGATCATGTAATTAAAGACTTTGTCCAGGCCTGCCAATAGGGGAACGTGGGGGAGAGGCAAAGGAGACAGTTGCTCCAGGGCCAGGTGCTTCAATAGGGCCCGAGTTTCCTGGCCACCACCACTGCTACTGCAAGAGTGACATTACCCAGAGCCCCAGACCCTTTAAATGCTGCATGGTGCACTCTGGGTGGCTTTGAGATCAGTGCAGTGTGCTCCACCCCTTTTGCCCAAGGCCCCAACCCTTCCGAGAACATGAAGCCCCTTCCACCTTGCATAGCGGCCTGGCAAGTCTGTCGGCTCCCTTGACTGTAGCGTAGTACATAAGAGTAAGGAGGCAAATTAAGGTTACCCATGCAGCTTTAATTCTGGGGCTTTTCCCAAATTTGAGTGCTTGACCTTGCCACCTTTGTATTGTTCTGTTACTGTAGCTTCTTGTTTGTAATATGATCAAGATTTGCCTTGTGAATTTTGTATGGCTCCATCCAAACTTATCTCTTTTTGTCTCTAGTGTTATATGGGAGGGAAAACCAAACAAAAAAACCCACAGCCTTAAAATGGCATTTTGGGCATTTATCCAAATGCTCCTTCTCCTCTTTGTCATTGTGAGAGAAAAATTATGTTAAAGTGCTGTTATAAGCACAAAGCTACCTTTGAGTTTAAATAAAACATGATAAAAATCACATCCAGAACATCATACTGATGTAGTCTTCTTGTTCTGAATGTTGCTTTTTGTTTAGCTAACACCTGGATCAGTTTTAATTTCCTCTATACTAACTGTACATCATTGCAGCCTGTAGAAGTGAACCTGGATCAACAGTACTGTGCTCAGAACAATTGTGTAGCTGTTGCTGTAGGTTGAAGGTCAGGCTCTTACACCTAATGAGGTGGGCTGTTTCAGAGTCTATGCTCCAGCTGAACCATTATTTCAAAGAGCTACAGAGTCACTTTTAGAACAGTATTACAAGTCCCCCACACATAAGCCTATTAGGACTGAGAGGCTCACTTCTATGCAGACATACTCTCTTGGGCAGAATTTTAACCTTCACTATAGTCTTATACTTCAGGCTTAAACAACTTTTGAAGAGGAAATTAGGGCCCATTCATGTACATTTGTAAAGGTACTTAAACCTTTAAGAATGTTTTAATAGGCAAATAGCGGGATTTCACAGGTTTGGGACCAAACGCCTGTTGATTTCAATGGGAAAAATGAATCCACTTTCTAGCCATTTTGTAAAACTGGTCAAAGTATTTCACCTGTAAAGTTTTGCCATAAAAAAAAGGTGTTCAAAAGTGAAATGTAGGAAAAAGGTAGTTATATTGTTAACAATTTCCATACATTTTTCAGACATATTTTTGTCAAATTTTTTATTGAGATCTACTATAGAAAATGTTTAATATACCAACACATTTATCATGTAACATTCAGCCTTTCAATAAATGCAGCATTTCAGTACAATTCTGTTGAGAATTATTCTGGGATTTTGTTAACAGTTAGTGAGTCAATTTTAAATCCTGCTAAATAGAATCAACTTTGTCATTTCATCATTTTGTACAGTTGTTTTCCCATTTGTCAACAAGCTTTGTCATTTTGAGAATCCTGTTCTGTATTAGGGAACAAGCTCTTTGTGGGGATTCCAAGGAACACATAGAATCATAGAACTGGAAGAGACCTCAGAAGGTCATCAAGTACAGCCCCCTGCTCTAGGCAGGACCAATTCCAACTAAATCAACCCGGCCAGGGCTTTGTCAAGCCGAGACTTAAACACCTCTAGGGATGGAGACTTCACTACTTCCCTAGGTAACCCATTCCAGTGCTTACCACCCTCCTAGTGAAATGGTTTTTCCTAATATCCAACCTGGACCTCTCCCACCACAACTTGAGACCATTCCTCCTTGTTCTGCCATCTGTCACTACTGAGAACAGCCTCTCTCCATCCTCTTTGGAACCTCCTTTCAGGAAGTTGAAGTCTGCTATCAAATCCCCCTCACTCTTCGCTCCTGCAGATTAAACAGACCCAACTCCCTCAGCCTCTCCTCATAAGTCCAGCCCCCTAATCATTTTGATTGCCCTCCACTGGACCCTCTCCAAAGACAAGGACAAGACACACAAAAGAGCTTGGCATCAGTTGAGCGGTGTTGTCCATGAACAGTAAACAGAGTCTAAAGTTTCCATATGCATACCTCCAAGATTGAGCTGATCCCCTCACATCTGTGGGTTTTGGGGCAAAAATAATATATTCATTTCCTAAGTGGAATGATCTGGGGTGAACTCCACACATAAAGAGTGGACCATCCCACATTCTTCCTGAAGGTTTTTTTTTTTTTTTTTGCTAGATGTGTACTGACTTTAAAACTGTAGCAGCAAACCTGGAAAGAAGGCGGCTGGCAAAGCTTATAGTCAGAGGCTCTTCAAGTGAAAACACCATTTTACGTATTCTAAAGAAGTTCCATATTCGGCATTGCAAGAAACCAACACTTTCTGTGATGCTTTACCATTGTCACATGATGGGAGCTCTGTGGCTATTCAATTGTAAGCTAGAATTTATTGGATTTCCATAGGTCCTTACAATCTAAAATAGTGTTCCCTTGTGACATTACTGGTTGGTCATTTTTATTTCTCTGTTCCTTAGGCCTTATTTACACTCAGTAGTTTTGTCGCATCAGCTATCCTGGTATTTTTATAAAGGTGCTTATTGTAGAATATTTTATTCCCATACGGGAAGAGGAATCAGTTATAATGGAAAAAAGCACCTTTATATCAGTATAAATGCATCAAGATATGGGGTAGCAAAGGGGCCAATTTTGTGATTTTCCTGGGGATGCTGGACCCTGCTTGGCCGCAGACACATTCCCTGTCCTCCCCTTCACCAAGGACCCTCTCTCACCCTGTCACACTATGCCCCACCTCTTTGTACTCCTGCTCTTCTCCCTCCCCTTCCTAGTATGTCCTGCATGCTGCCAAACAACTGATTGTGGCAGGTGGGGGGCACTTGGAGAAAGGGGGAAGCACTGATCTATGGAGCTGTCAGGGGTGGTGGGCATGCACTATTTTTTTTCCATGCATGCTCCAGCCCCAGTATAACTATTTCACTGACAAGCCAACAAAAATTGCAGCCTTGACAAAAATATTTATACAGGTATCCATTCTGTGTATAGACCAGGCCTTCATTTTTTTAAGGGCCACATCATGACTGGCCTTCAAAGCACAATTCCAAAGGGAAGGAAAGGGAGAAGTGAGTAAGAAATGGTGCTGGTGCAGTCTGCAGGCAATCCACATTGTGGTGAGACGCTGGAGGGGAATCTGTGCTTGTGCATACAGGTCTGCACAGCTTCCAAAGGATCTAGATTGTAAAGGATACAGTTGCATCCTAACAATGTATCTGTCTGTTATCAGCCAAGATAGAGTGGTCACAGACACTAATTATGGATATCCATCTAGCAAAGCATGAGCCTTGCACAGAACCACTCAACACTACAATATCAATTCCTTTCAGCCATTTGCCAAATGCATTAATGTTGTTTTCTAAAAACCACAACCCCAGAAACCCCCCGTACACCTAATGCTAAAAGGAAAATAGGCCTATTTAAAATGAACTGTATTCTTAAAACTATAATCTTTTACTAAACTATGGATAAATGCAAATCTGGGACTTCAAAACAGAGTGGAGTGTTTGTCAACAATGAATGTGGTATTTTCCATTGAGGTAAGCTATTAAGAACACAACATGCCTAATATAATGTATTTTCAACAAATTCCAGCTTCATGAAAGAATTCTGGGGGGAAAAAAACAACACTAGGAAAGCTAAATCTATTTACATACCAAATTGCTTGTTCTTTTGGTAAATAAATTTACTTTCCTAGTTGTAACTGCAGGTATCTCTTTTGTGACAGTTTCTTCCATGAAATAAAAATGCATTTTAGTTGTTTCATTAAAATCTATTTCCTCAAGACAGAAAAAAATAACTCCCAGTGACTGTCAGCCTCTGGCTTTGGGCATTATTGTGTTTGCTTGTCTCGGAGACAATAGCTTTTAACTCTAATGGTATACTACAGTCAGAGCTGTGCTTGCAGCCTGCACATATACACCAATGGTAGCTTTAATCTAACAGGGCTAAACATAGTGGCAAAGACATGGCAGTGCAGAGAGTAATGTGGGGTGTACACACCTGCTTGAGCCGTGGATACATACTAGCATTGCTAGCCCGTGGTAGACTCTATGCTGTCACATTTTCACAGCGTTTTTAAAGCCATGCTAGATAAAACTTAAGTTAGCATAGGTATGCTTATCAGAGCTGCAATCATGCCTCCAACTTCACTATAGACCCACCTTATGCTTCAATATGACTAGACCCGGTGCTTTTTTTGTAAAAAAAAAAAAAGGTTCCGTTACTCTTTAAGACCCAGCCGACTGTTGGCCATATTCATTACAAAGGTGCCGGTACTCTCTGTTCTTTCCAGCTAAGCTCTGACTGCATACTGGGCAGTACCATCACACACAAAAGCACTGACTAAACCACTCCATCCTTAAACACCTCTACTAGCTGCCCATTCCATTCAACCTCCTGTTTAAAATTGCTCTCCTGGGTTTTCTTTTAATGCTCTTCCTGGTCATACATCATGTCTCCCGGAACTTGTCTGTCTCCTGATTCTTTATAACCTTCCTGAACCTGCTTTCACTTTACCTAGCCCCAGTCATACTAAAGGAGAGATTTCCCTTGAAAATGCTTTTCTCCAGAGTAGCTTTGCCATATATTCTTACCTCCTGTGCTCTCTGCCTCCTTTCATTCTCATCTAAAGCAGATCTTTTCTTTCTTGCCTATACCTCTGAATGTGTCTCCCTTTTTGGCTATGGGTGTTATGATCAAATGTTTTAGAATCAGGTTGTGGATCCGACACAAATCCTGTGGTGTGTTCCCTCTATTTTTTTCTATTCATATGTAGGATAAATTTTGTTATGTGGACTGAGGCATGTGCAGATGGACACCACCAGTAGAAACACCTTCTGTCAGCTGTGGGCCCTTTGCTAATCAGATGGGCAGCACCTGAATCTGTCCTGGGTGTTGGTCAAACATTCAGATTACAGGGAACACTGGTCCAATATAAGAGCATAGATGCACTTCCCCAGGGCAGTTCAGGGAAGAATGAATACCCCAGAAAGATAGCATTTCTTATAAGCATGGCTCTTGTTACAAAAGGTGAGAATTTACTTCTGGTAAAGCCAGTAACATATTACTAACCTGCTTTCTGGGCTAGTTGAGCTAAGCTTGTTGATATGCTGGGTAAGAGGAAACAAAGCCCCCCCCCCCCTTTGCCCTTTCATCCCCCCCGCCTTGTTTGGGAAGCAGTAAGTAAACATCAGCAGCTACTTGCCACAGAGAACCAAAGTCTAAGTAACCTGCACTGAGATGTAAGGATGGAATTGGGGGAGTGCCCATTATGTCTCTGTACAGACACATTGATCTAATTGAACCTTTATTCCTGCCTGCATACTAATGTATATATATTTTTTAATGTATGCCATTTTACCGTGTAGTTTCTTGGAAGTGTGAATATGGTATTAGTTTCAAAAGCTGATCTGGATGAAAGAAGCTGTGAAGAGTGAAACACAGATGAATAGATAGCAAGAGATTCTGTTTTCCTTCATCTTTCATAGAGCTGGGAGAAAGTTCATTCCATCTCACGGAGAAGTTCAATATTTTGAAAGCTGTTTTTGTTATGATTGAGAACAATCCTACCAGCATTTCAAAATTCTCCATTAATGGAGCCCTGACTCAACAGTATCCCATGTGGCAAGCTTACCTAGTAAGCTCACAGGTAGTCCTCCTAGCATGCTGCTGAGCAGTTGGTAGTCTGGAAGCTGTTAGAAAAAACAGGGAGATTTCCAGTATAAACTTTCCCAGCCAAAAGGGTCTTGCCTGCCAAGCAGATTTCAAAACCTATCACAACTGTTTCTGGCTTCCATCACAACTTTGTCAAAACTGAATTGTTTCCATAAAACATTTTTGATCTTGACAAACTTGCAAATTCTAACCCAAAATATGTAATAAGAATGTTTTTGACCAGCTCTCATCTTTGTAGTTTGCCAACATTCCATCTTCATTTTAAATAACTCCCCTATAGCTAGCTCCTACCATTTTTCTGAGCTTGAAGTAAACCCTTAGTCTGCTATGGTCCCATTGATGGTAAATGACTTCTTTAGAACTACTCACAAAGTAAGGGTCTACTCTTTGTGAGCACCAATAACAGAATATTTCCCATAATTAAGAGTGGAAGTCCTGCATACTACAGGGAAACTGTATATTTTGAGAAATATATGACAAGAGACTCAATTTCCATGAAATTTACATTGAAGAATTGAAATGGAATTAGGCCTGCAAGGCAGAACATTTCAGCATGTTTAAAAGCACATATTCTTCAACATGTGTATAAACTATTTCATGGTGAAGTATTAATAATCTACTATACAGGATGAGCTTTGGGGACTGTACATGTTTCTGCATTTTGACAACACATTATTAATTAGAAGCTTAAGGACAGAAGAAGCTACACATTGAAGTGTGAATAGGCTTATGGTTAAATGTTATGATTGACTGATGAAAATGATTGCTGTATCTTGTAGGCAGATTAATAATATTCAGTTTTGGACATTTTCTTTCTATGAAGATGTTTTGCTTCAGGAACATCATGTACAATGCAATTCAAAACAGGAAGTAAAATAAACAAACTGAACTTTCATTGTTCTAGAGATGAGCATATGTTGGAACTGAAAGTCTCATCGTCCAGGCATCCGCATAAAATATCTACACAGTGGGACTGATCCACAGCTCATTGAAGTTGATGGCAGGGTCTCAAATAATTTCAGGGAGTTCTGGATCAGGCTTTCTATGGCTAAATCTGAGGGCACACACCAGTCCAGTATAAATGAATGGGGCCATTGTGCACACCTCTCTCAGGATCAGGCCCCTAGAACACTTTCTTAAAAATACCACCTACATAAAAGTAGCAGTTGGGGATCAGCTAGTCACACTTTCATCATTCAACTCCTCTCACATCATAAGATCACACTTGGAGGTTTTGTGTTTTTGAGAATGGTAAAAAACTGAATGAGATGTACCAGGCCTCATTAGAACGCCCGTCCATTTCAGCTGGAGTAGAAATGGATCTGTGGTGTGTAGGAAGTTTTGGTTGCTGCTTGTTCCTTCCTCACTGATCTTTGATCATCTGTGTCCTCTTGGCGTACATCTACACAGCAGGACTAAAATCAAATTAAGCTATGCAACTTCAGATATATCAATTGTGTGGCTTAAGTCAAAATTGCTTAACTCGGCTTTAGGCACTGTTTACACTGCAGGAAGCTGAAGAAAGAACACTCTTCCTTTGACTTCCCTTACTCCTCTTGAAATGAGGGTTATAAGAGTCAGGGGTAAGAAACCCATTATTTTGAAATTATTTTGAAATAATGGGCTTGCTGTGTAGATGCGCACTCTGTTATTTTGAAATAATTCATTCTTTCAAAATATGAGTGCAGTGTGGACATAGCCTAGGGTACCAAGGTATTAGGAGTATTCAACTTTTCCAATATTACTCTGCTTCATTATTATCTCATGATTATCAGGGTAAGGGGGGGGGAAGAGAACTTGAAATACAACTTCTGTAATTCTGTATTTTTATATTTCAATCTGACTTGCTAAGAGCAATACTGAAAATACAATAACCCAAAAAAATATGTGCCAACCTTAGCATTTTAGAGTGCACATCTCTAAAACATCAGTGAAGGATATAATTTAGAATTATATGGAATGTGTGAAAAGAAACCAAAGTACAACACCACAAGCTGTATTATTGCATACAAGAGATAGCTCCCATTGTTTAATTTTCCTAGAAGAAAGATACAACCACTTAAGATGTTGAAAAGTAACACACCATGGGCTATATAATTAACTGTAGCCTGAGATATAATCATCATGGCTTAGCTTAGCATAATGAAGAACCAGCCCTTAAATGGGAGAATGGGCATTATATAAAAAGTTGATATGGAAGGAACCTGCAGACACAGAACATTGAAAGAAAGAGAATGTTTTTAACTTCTTCTGTGGCATAGCCTCTTCCTATATTTTGTTTAAGCAAACTCAGTGATGGCTAAATTTCCATTCACTTAAAACAGAATGACTGATAAATAGCTACATTTATCTCCAATGTTATAGTACTTGTAAGGCTATGTCACAAATCAGTGAAAACAGGAAAATTAATGTTAAAGTGAGAGCTTAAACAACTTCCTGATGCAACTGTGCATAGCTCTTTTAGCACGTATATCACACAAAACAGTTGGGTCTAAATTTTCAAAAGTGAGCAGTGATCCAGAAGTTTCAGAGGGGCTACCGAGTCTGTAAGGGTATGTATGGATACCAGAGGTATCCTGGAAAAACTCAGCCATGTCCAGGGAACGCATCTGCTTTTTCAGGACAGTTTTGGAAAAAGTGGGCATATTCTTTCGGAATCCCTGTATTCTTCATTTTATGAGGAATAAGGGATCTTCCGAAAGAGGAGGGTTTTCCCACATTTGGCCCTGTGTACATGGGCCAACTGTCAGAAAAGCCTTTTCCAAAAAAAAACAAGCAGAAAAAAGTACAAAAACTGTGGTTCGCAATTTGCATATCTTTTTCCATAAAAAAAAATGCAGTGTAGACATAGCCTAACTGAAAAAACTTAAAAAATAAGGAATAGTATTGCGGCACCTTAGAGACTAACTAAATTTGTAGATGGTATTATGAGCTTTCATGGGTACAGCCCACAATTTTTTAATGCCTAACTTGATACACTGAAAAGGCAGGAACTTGATACTTCTGAAAAACATTAAAGAGTCTTAAACTGAGTGACCAAGCTTTACTAGTCAGTTGTTGAAAATGTAGATCACAGTTTTACTGACCTATAGCTAGAACTCTTTGGATATCAACCTATAAGTGGGATTCAATGCCTGGGAGTTAGGGATTGGGAAGGGGCAAGTGATGCAGTAAACAGATATTGGCCTGCGGGATGTTCATGCCAGCAGGTAGGGAGCAGAATTAATGGACTATTTCCAAAATTACAATGAAGAAATGTCTTACTTATCATTCATGTAATATATTATTCTTATATTTTCCCGAGTTGATGCCGTGTTCCCATTTTCCCAAATAAAATTCTCCCTGTTTTATATTCTTAGTTCTTGTGAATGGAGAAGTAATGCAATGCATGTTAAGGGCATCTACTGAAGGTATTCAGTGATTTCAGAAATTCTGGATTGAGGGTTGAACCAAAGGTCTTAGTTAACTTTAAGAGGAACCCCTAGCTATTTGAACACAGCCCTTGTTGCTTTATGCATATGGAAATCTGTGAAAAGTCAAAATGACCCCAAGGGGGGAAAGGATTTTGAAAAATTTATTGCTGCATTTTTAATTCTAGGGTATCTGATACTTACTACTTATTAAAGCTTGTAGAAATGTTTCCTTTGGTGCTGAGATCAGGGTATGATGCCTCCTGTCTGTCTTCTATGTAAAGCCATTGATTTTCTGCTAGAAGGCTTTGATCAGGCTTTGGCTGTAAGCACTCTGAGATGCAAGTTTCGTCTCTCAAAGCTATCAGAAAGTAAGTTGTGAATGAGAAATCCTGTCTCCATTTCTGATCACAACAGATATGGTCAGAAAAATTTTGTCAAAATGATTTTCAGGCGGAAAATACCCTTTTTCAAAATTAAAACTTTCCAAAAGGAAACTTCCTGACAATTGTCAGCATTTCCAATGGAAATGAGGATGTCTCTCTAGAGGAGCTACAACCAGTCTGGAGGGAGGCTGAGTGCTTCCCCGGCTCTCTTGTAGCAAGACAGCAAGGGTGGGGAGGAGGAAGGGAAACCCAGGACTTCAGCATTTCTACTCCAAACAGCCTGATGGCTTCTCCAGGTCACTCTACCTGGAAGTCACTTGCCATTTTTATTTTCTGACTGCACAGCAAGCTGAAAAATTCAATTTAAATTCATTTTTTCCAGAATTTGTGTCCAGTGAAAAACAGTGAGCTTTTTACATTTTCTGTGAAATACTGATAATTTCCTTCTCCTCCCCCTCCCTCCAAAAAAAGAAAATTCAAATTGACAGAGATGGAAATTCCATGTCCTAGCCTGCTCTCCTGTTGGCTTCATTGGAGCCGGAATTTCATACCAGTTTTTCAGTAGGATTTTGTACCCTTTAAGGTTTTATTCTTAAAATCTAGTTACAAACTTGGACCTATTATAGGGAATATTGTCCTGCTATGAAGCTTGTGCCTACTGTTCAAGTCTCTGTGTAGGCCTCCTTCTGAATTTTTGGGTTCTCATTTTCTGAAAAAAACACCAACACTTAAGATTTTGAATTAAATTACTGTCATTGTTTAAATGACATGGCAGTGATTTTGCAACTCAGTCCTTCTTACAAAGTGTTTCAAAGAAAAAAGTGAGTGGGTGAGTGGAGGACTTTGGGCCTTAAGATGGTCAAAGCGCTATTTTTTTATTAATACAAATTTTCTAGCAAATTCCACATATAATGAAATGTGAGTTATATTTCTGACTAAAAATATCTAATAAAAATGTAGAACATAGGTCAAATTCTAGGCATACCAAAGCCTAAGAGAGTTTTGCTACTCATTTCAACAGAGCACTTGCAGCTCCTATTAACTTTGATTGGAGCAATGAGTGCTCAGTGACTCTGAATATCAGCCTTAATATATTTCCCTTGCTATGTAGAACTATATTTTTGTTTGAGCCATATGCGGACCTGTTGTAAATAGACTTCCACTGATTCACAAGAGCTAACAATGTAGCTGAAGGAGCCTGCTTTTGGGCACAATATAATAGTAAAAGGAACTGTTAAGTAGTAGTATAACAAACATTTCAAATATAAATACAATAGCACAATCCCTTGTGGCCAAATCACCATTTAATATTTTGCAGGAATAAAGGGGCTACAAAATAAAAACTTTGAAATCATTATTAAGTAAACGTGAATGTCATTATTACTGCAGAAAAAAGAAGTTGGCTGTCCCCACCTCCTCAGACTTAGCATGATGATTAGAGCACATGACTGGCCATTAAAGGAATGTTGTTCTTTTCTGATCTCTGCCAGTACCTTTCTGTGTTACCTTGAGAAAGCCACATAACTTTTAATGGACAGATTTCCCAGGATTAAAATAAGGATAACAACACTTAGCCCCCTCTTGTAAAGAATTTTATAATTCATGGGTGAAATTTACTACATAAGTGCTAAGCTCTATTATTATATCTACTTTATTCATTGCCACTTACTGTATCTGCCAGATCATGGCAAGGTAGTGCCATTCCTTCTGATGGCTAGTAGTTTTGAGACTGATTGTATAATGTCAATAAATAATTGAGTACATCTAGAGCTTCAATGCCATTCCTGGAACAGACAAAAGATTATGGATCAAAACCCTCAGTCCTATTAATTCCAATTGAATTACACCAATTTATAACAACTATATATATGTGTGTGCTATCTAGTGCTATAGTTGTAAAAAAATAGTAAGGTTTTTTTTACATGATATATTAGAACATAAGAATATTCACACTGGATCAGAACAGTAGTCCATGTAGCCTAGTGTCCTGTCTTCTGACAGTGGCCAATGCCAGTTGCTTCATAGGAAGTTAACAGAATAGGCAATCACTGAGTGTTTCATCTCATCCTTCGCTCCTAGTTTCTGGCAGTCAGAGGCTATGGATACAGAGCATAGGTTTGCACCTCTGACCATCTTGGCTAAAAGTCACTAAAAGTCTTCCATGACTTATCTAATTTTTTTTTAACTCATTCATAATTTTGACATTCAGTACATTCCCTGGCAATAAGTTCCATGGGTTAAGTTTGCATTGTGTGAAATATGGTAGAACCTTGGCATTATGAATACCTCAGCAATGGGGGTTGTTCATAACTCTCAAACTTTTGTCACTCCAAACAAAATATTATGGGGTTTGTTTTAAACATTTGCAATTGAACATTAACTTAAAACAGTTTTGAAATTTTGCCAAGCAGAAGAAAAATGCTGATTTTAACTGTCTTAATTTAATTTTATGTACTTTGCCAAAACTTTTAAAAATCTTTCCCTTTAATTTTTAATTGTTTACCTTTAAGAAAGTAGTGTACTGTATTTGTTGCTCTGCTCTGCTCCTGCCTGATTGCATACTTCCGCTTCATAATTCTGAGGTTCTGTTGTATTTCCTTTTGTTTGTTTTAAATCTACTACCTATTAATTATACTAGGTGACTGTGTAGTTCTTGTGTTATTTACCTCTTCATATAAAACTTCCTTATTTACTTTCTCTGCTCCAGTCGCTGTCTGAGATCACTGGAATATATAAGCCTCTCCACCACTATAAGGTCAGGAATTAAACAGTAATAAGTCATTAGGACCAAATATTATTTATCCATGAATTCTGAGGGAATTTAAACATGAAATTTCAGAATTACTGATGTCTGGAACCAATCATCTATATCAGCCTTTGTACCAGATGACTGGATGATAGCTAATGTAACACAGATTAAAAAAAAAAAAGGCTTCAGAGGTGATCCTGGCAACTTCAGTACCAGGCAAATTGGTTGAAACTATAGTCAAGAACAGACTTATCAGACTCACTCTATCATATCCCCCTTCTTTTAGTCATCTCTTTTCTAAAATGAACAGTCACAGTCTTTATAATCTGTCCTCTTATGGAAGCAGTTCCTTATCCCTAATTATTTTTGTTTCTCCTCTCTATATTTTTCCTAATTGTACTGTATATCTTTTTGTGAGAGGGGATGACCAGAACTGCATGCAGTATTCAAGGTGTGGGTGTACCAGAGATTTATACAGTGGCATTATGATATGTTGTCTTATCTTATATCCCTTTCCTAATGGTTCTAATGTACTGTCAGAGCTTTTTTGAGTGCTGCTGCATATTGAGCTGATGTTTTTTTGAGGTTTGTCCTTGATTCCAAGATCTTTTTCTTGAGTTACAACAGCTAATTTAAACCCATTCATTGTGTATGTATAATTCAGATTATGTTTTCCAATGTGAATTACTTTTCACTTGTCAACATTGAATTTAATCTGCCATTTAATTGCCAAGTTACCGAGTTCTGTGAGATCCCTGTATAACTCTTGGCTGTTAGCTCTGGACTTAAATATCTTGAGTAATTTTAAATTTGCCACCTTATTGTTGATCCCCTTTTGAGATCATTTTTTCACTATGTTGAACAGTACAGGTCCCATTACAGTTCTTTTGGGGGGTTCTTACCACTCTCCATTGTGAAAACAATTTATTCCCATCTTTTGATTTATCTTTAACAGTTTCTGATCCATGAGATGATCTTCCTACTTGTCCTGCTGCATTATGACATTCTGAGGTGCTAAGCAACGTCAAGTGTTAAAGAC
This sequence comes from Pelodiscus sinensis, assembly GCF_052426305.1. Classification (NCBI taxonomy): domain Eukaryota; kingdom Metazoa; phylum Chordata; order Testudines; family Trionychidae; genus Pelodiscus; species Pelodiscus sinensis. Next base: position 157,022,692 of record NC_143053.1, read on the forward strand.
TCCATAGCGTAAACAAATGAATTTACTATTTTCACAGAAAGGACATTGAATATATAAACATAAAAGCTTTATTTTCTTACAGGAAAACAAAAGAGGGTATATAATTATTCGTATACCCCAGATAAAGAAAACTATCCTCTTTTCATATGAATGAATGAATGAACAAATATTTGATTAATTTTGTTAGGGAAATAGAAAATGTATCCAGGTTTTATATAAAATAAATATGTTAATTCCAATTTAATTTTTGCTACAAAGCAATCAGTTGTTAGGATTGTTCTTTTGATATACTATAAAAATACACTGAAAGTACCCAAACCTGATGCAGGGAAGCCAACACAAATTTATCCTCCTCAAGATCCACTTGACCCAAGTCCACAAGATAATCATCTGCAAATTCAGTCATGTGAAGCATGGATAGCACGTGAAACAGAAAGCAGCATTCACACTGACATACACCATTGTATGTATGTACAGATCAAAAGAAGAGAGAGCACACTAACACTTTAAAAAAATGAAGAAAAACAGCAAAGACATTATATGATTGAGCATGCTGGACTGTAAACAAAAGATGGTGGCTTTCCAGTTATTACAAGATGGATGGTACACATGATGCCACTTCTGGGATCAGTCCTACATGAGTAGTAACTTGGTAGGATTGCTTCTTGATACTGCCGGAGCCAATCTCACATATTTCCCAATTTTATTGACAATGAGATTATTCATTTATTTAAATAAATTACAAAGTCACAATCAGAATTTTACCAGTAGCAGCTGTCAAACAAAACATTACCTTAGGAGACTGATTGCAGGATTACTCAAAGAAATACTAATTTTACAAGTGGAATTATAGTCCACCCCCCCATCCCCCTGCCAGTCTTTGCCTCCTACCTGTCAATAATGAACAATTATTTAAAGATAATGGTAGGGTAAAAGTACTTGTGTAGCCAGATATGTATATTTTTGTCATATTTGAAGGAAAATATCTATATTTAGAGAGAATCTTCTTTTTCCCATATCTTCTTTATTTATTTTCTAATTCTGAGACCATTTGAATCACTGTAGTTTATTTAAATCAGCATTGCTTTTATCCCATGACTGTTTACTTTGCTTGAAATCCTTTGGTAAGAGATCTTGTCAAAAGCTTATTGAAATGTCCAAATACACTGTCTCACTGGATCATCCTTATCCATATGATTAGAGATACATGAAAGAATTGTGAATGAAGATATATTGACTCTTCCCTAATATGTTGTGTTTACCTACGAGTCTGAACAAATTTCAACCAATTTGCAGGGCACTGAAGTTAGGCTTACTGGCCTGTAATTGCCAGGATCATTTTTTTAAAAACGTGTTGCATTAGTTATCATCCAGCCATCTGGTACAGAGGCTGATATACCTGATTGGTTCCAGACCTCGGGGTATGTCTACACTACAAAGTTAATTCAAACTAACAGCTGTTAGTTTGAATTAACTTTCATAGGCGCTACACATGCAAACTTAATTTGAACTAGGTAAACCTCATTCTACGAGGACTAACGCCTAGTTCAAATTAAGTAGTTCGAATTAAGGGCTGTGTAGCCACTTAATTCGAACTAGTGGGAGACTAGCCCTCCCCAGCTTGCCCTGGTGGCCACTCTGGGCACCACCAGGGAAACTCTTCTCTCCCCTCCCGGCCCCGGAGCTCTTAAAGGGCCACTGTCTGGCTACAGTGCCTGTGCCAGGTGCAAGCCTGCCACCACCCAGCCAGCAGACCCTGCACCTGGCACGGCATGAGCCAGCCACCCACTGCCACCCAACCCTCCGCCTCTTCCCAGGACCAGACTGGCAGCTCCCAGGAGCCTGCCCGGGGCTGCAAGAGGTGGGCACCTGCCTGATCTAGTGCGGAGATCGTGGACTTCATCCACGTTTGGGGGGAGAGGCCTCCAATGTCCGCAATCTCCACACTAGGCACAGGAAAGTGGCCGTCTAGGGCAGGATAGCTGCCAGCCTGGCCACCAAAGGTCACATGCGAACCCAGGAGCCTTGGTCCAGTGAGACCCCCGACCCTGAGCTTAGAACATAAGAACGACCATACTGGGTCAGACCAAAGGTCCATCTAGCCCAGTAGCCTGTCTGCCGACAGTGGCCAACACCAGTTACCCCGGAGGAGATGGACCGAAGACAATGACCAAACCATTTGTCTCGTGCCATCCATCTCCAGCCTTCCACAAACAGAGGCCAGGGACACCATTACTACCCCCTGGCTAATAGCACTCCATGGACCCAACCTCCATGACTTTATCTCATTCTCTTTAAACTCTTTTATAGCTCTAGCCTTCACAGCCTCCTGCAGCAAGGAGTTCCACAGGTTGACTATTTGCTTTGTGTAGAAGAACTTTCTTTTATTAGTTTGAAGCCTGCTACCCATTCATTTCATTTGGTGTCCTCTAGTCCTTATATTATGGGAACCAATGAAGAACTTTTCTTTATGCACCCTCTCCACACCACTCATAATTTTATAGACCTCTATCATATCCCCTCTGTCTCCTCTTTTCAAAGCTGAAAAGTCCCAGTCTCTTTAGCCTCTCCTCATATGGGACTTGTTCCAAACCCCTAATCATTGTAGTTGCCCTTTTCTGAACCCTTTCCAAGGCCAAACCATCTTTTTTGTGGTGAGGAGACCACGTCTGTACACTGTACTGAAGATATGGCGTATCATAGTTTTATACTTCCCCTTCTCCGTCTTCCTCTGGCTTCCCCCTTCCAGCTCCCTCCTCCCAGGTTTCCCCCTACCCACTCCCACCCTCTCTCTTTCCCTCTCCCATCTCCTTTTCCCAGTCTCCCCAGAGGTAACCCCCCCCCCCCTCCCATTTTGGTTAAATAAAGAGAGTTTCTATTTTTGAACACAAGTGTCCTTTATTTTTTACATCAGGAAGGGGGGCTAGGGAGGGGTAAATGGAAGGAGGTGAGGGAGGAATGGGGCACAAGCCCCCGGTGGGGAGGACTGGGGTGGCTCCGCGAGCTCCTCGGGGTGGAAGCTCTCCTGCAGGGCCTCCTGGATCCTGACATCCCCCGATGGACTCCCCCGGATGGCAGCCTGCGGCAAGTGCAGCTGGGCTGATGGCTGAGTGCTGTGATGTGCCAAGTGTGGGCACTCAGGGCACTCCAAGACAGGACTGCTCATCTGTCCCTCATCGAGGTAGACAAACAAGCAGGGAACCCTGTCTGTCCGGGGTGGAGGCTGGACCCCTTTAAGCAAACCCTCTGGAGCTGCTGCCTCAGGCTAGCCTACTCTAAGTCCTAACCTGATGTCCTGTGGGCACTGGTTCCAGCCAGCCTTAACTTCAGTTCAGGGTCCTCTCAATGTGGACATGCTAGTTCGAATTAGCAAAACGCTAATTTGAATTAGTTTTTAGGTCTAGATATACTAGTTCAAATTAGCTTAGTTTGAATTAACTAATTCAAATTAAATTAGTTTGAATTAGTGCTGTAGTGTAGACATACCCTCAGTTAGTAATTCTGAAATTTCCTATTTCAATTCCCTCCTAATGACTTATTACTGTTTAATTCCTCTCCATGAATCATCACCTTGTAGTGGTGGAGAGGCTCACAGGTTCCAATGATCCTTGAGAATGACACTGTCTTGAGTCATGTATTACCTTAGTGTTACCCATGGCAGAATGGTCAAGGGCGAGGCTCCAAACAAAGTGTGATCCAAGAATCCTCAGGGTGATCCAAGAATCCTCAGGGTATGTCTACACTACCCTCCTAATTCGAACTAGGAGGGTAATGTAGGCATACCGCACTTGCAAATGAAGCCTGGGATTTGAATTTCCCGGGCTTCATTTGCATGAAGCCGGCCGGCGCCATTTTTAAATGCCGGCAGTTCGAACCCCGTGCCGCGCGGCTACACGCGGCACGGGGTTCGAACTGCCGGCATTTAAAAATGGCGCCGGCCGGCTTCATGCAAATGAAGCCCGGGAAATTCAAATCCCGGGCTTCATTTGCAAGTGCGGTATGCCTACATTACCCTCCTAGTTCGAATTAGGAGGGTAGTGTAGACATACCCTCAGTGGCAGAGAAGACGGAGGATAACTGCACAATGGAGTTGAAACTGTTGTGTAATGTTCCAACAGCTGTGAAGGCGGATGAAGCCTGCAGCAGACAGAGGATCTCCAGTCATTGTGGTTTCCATGCCATTGGTTTCAAGCCCTCTATCTGTCAAGAACAGTGTGGTGTCCTAAGTCGCTTCATGACAACATGAAAGCGACTGTTCTAAGCAGCACTGGCTCCCAGAGGGAACCCTTCAAAGTCCAAACAGGAGTCAAACAGGGCTGTATCATTGCCCCAAGCATGTCTGCAGTCTTTATTACCATTGTTTTCTACTTAATTGTGGGGAAGCTCCCAGATAGTGTTGAAATCATCTACAAAATGGATGGAAAGCTGTTTAGGCTTAGCAGGCTGAAAGCTAAGAGTAAGATTTCTACTACATCTATCATGGAAATTCAGTATGTTGATGAGAATGCAGTTTTTGCTCACTCTGAGAAAGATCTTCAGGCCATCTTGAATGTGTTTGCTGATGCTTACACATGTCTTGGTCTCACCCTCAGCGTCAAGAAAAATTAAGTGTTCCATCAGTCCTCTCCAAATGAGATAACATGTGCACCATCTATTAACATCAATGGAGTGGCACTGGAGAATGTTGATCATTTTCTCTACCAAGGCAGATATTGATGTAAGAATGCAACATCATCTGAGCTGTACCAGTGTAATCTTTGCTAACGTATGGCACGTGGTTTTTGAAGATCATGACATTGAAACCAACTTTTTTGTCTATCAAACCGTCATTCTCCCAACTACTATATGGGTCTGAAACCTGAACTACCTACAGACATCACTTGAAAGTTGTTGGGAGGTATCACCAACACTGCATCTGCAAGATCTTGAAGAGCAAATGGGAAGACCGGCACACTAACTTCAGTGTTCAGGAAGAGACAATGACCACAAGTATTGAGGCAATGATGATCCATCAGCAACGTTGCTGGACTGGTCATGTTGTTTTATGCCAGACCATTGCCTCCCAAAACAGGCCCTGTTTTCTTAGCTGAAAGAAGGATACTGTAATGTGGGAGGACAACGGAAGTGTTATAAGGACTTTCTAAAGGATAACTTAAAGAAAAGCACCATTGACATTGACACTTGGAAGACACATGCCCAAGATTGCTCAAAATGGAGAACTAGTCCTATGACACGGCTCCCTGCATTTTGAATTTGCTTGCCGACATGCTGGGGAGGAAAAGAGGCACAGGAGGAAGAGAGGACTGGCTCCAATCATGGTTAACAGCCTCCTGCTGTATCTGGAAACATCTGCCCTCACTGTAATAGAACTTGTGGATCAAGGATCGGCATTATCAGCCACCTGAGGGCCCATAACTCTAATGAAAGATGATCATGCTTGGCAATGAGTGATCGCCCATCACGGTTTAATTTATCAATTTGAAGTTGATAAACCTGAGGAACTGTCATAGATTGAGGTGTCAATAGAAAACATTTTGGAACAAAGAATGGCTCAGGTTTGGGGGGAAGGGAAATCCCACACATCCTCTGCCATGAAGAGCAATGCAAAGAATTCTTTCAGGTTCTCCATAAAGGCCACTTCTTCCTTGAGTGCTCTCTTGGCACCTCCGTTATCCAGCAGGATCACTGACTGGTTGGCAGGCTTCCTATCTCTAATGTACTTATAAAAACTGCAGTTAGCTTTTTCCATCTTTAGCTAGTTGCCAATTTTTATTTGTAGGCCTCTCTTATTATGCTTTTTTATTTACCTTGCCAGAGGTTACCCTCCTTATTTATCTCTCTAGTTTTAACTGCCAAGTTTTAAAGGATGCCTTTTTGCCATTTACTACCTTTTTTTACTACGCTGTTCAGCCATGGTGACTATTTTTTAAACTCCTCATAGGGTTGCTGTTGTTGTTTATTATTTTATTTTATTGGGGTATTCATTTAATTTGTGCCTCTATTATAGTGTTTTTAAATAGCCTCCATATCTTCTGAAAGTATTTCTCTTTGTGATTTTCCGTTTAATTTCTGTTTAATTAGGTTCCTCTTTTTTTTTTTAGTTTCTTTTTTCTTAAAGTTGAATTCTTTAAACATTTAAATACATTATGGTTGCTATTACTGAGAAGTTCGCCTTTATTCACCTCATGGACCAGACCCCGTAATCAACTTATGTCTAAATAAGAATTGCCTCTGTCCTTGTGGGTTCCAAGACTAGCTGCTCCAAGGTAGTCATTCATGCTGTCAGGAAATTTTATCTATGCATCCCTTCCGGAGGTAACACACACAGAGTCAATATGAGGATACTTGAAATCAGCCATTGTTATTCCAATTTTGCTTTTTTATCCTCCCTATGTCTCTGGCTTGGTCTATACTAAAGGTGAAACTTGACTTCAGATATGCAGCTCCAGCTATGTTAATTATGTAGCTGCAGTCAAAGTATCTTAAATTGCAGTTTTGGCACCATCCACATAGCAGGAAGTCAATGGGAGTACATGCACCCATTGACTTCCATTACTCCTCATAGGAGTAGGACTATCAGCATCGATGGGAGAGCCCTCTCAGTTCAAATTAGCAGGTCTTCACTAGACCCATGAATTCAGGCCCAAGAAGATCAACTGTGGCATCGTTGACCTTTTCCGTAGTATAGTCAAGCCCTTTGAGTATTTACTAAACACCTTCACCATTCTGATCAGGTAGTCATTACTATTCTTTCTCTGCAATACTCTTATTGTTCAAGCACAAACTTTTTGTCCAACGCAATTCTATGGTGCAGTTTGATCCATTTAAGATTCTTGCTTTATTTGACTCTATACTTTCTTTCTCTATAGTTCCACTCCCCCCTAAAACAACTAACTCTGTCATTCCTATATATTTTGTTCTTGGCTATTATCATACCCCACTGATTATCCTCATTCCACCAAGTTTCCACAATGCCTCTTACATCTGTAAGAAGGATCTGCATGAACTCTCCCCTGACATCCAATGATGAGATGGGGAACAAGATTTTAGCAATTGATCTTGTTTGCATAGAAAATGCCCACTCTGTCTAGGTGTGCAACATCATGGGGATGCTTTTCCCAAAAGATCACTTTTGGCTGGAGTTGGATCACAAATCAGTGTGCAATTGAGTTCAGGGTTAATAAAGTGTTGCTATCCTTGTAAGAATCAAGAAAAACAGAATTATGTGAAGCATGTCTTGATTACAGAACTTACCCTCAGCTGAACTCCACTTGCTATGCAGGGGACAATACAGACAGCACTTGGTAGAGTTGAGAGTAAGGACTAGGGCTATAAATTGATCTGCAATTAATGCAGGACAGGATTAAAGCGTTAATTTTTTTAACGCATTATTTTTTTTTAATGCGTTAATCACAGGTGTTAATGCAGTGCTGCCCCTTTGAAGTGCTGCTCTGGTGCTTCAAAAGGGCAACTCAAGTGGAGCCAAGGATCAGCTGGAGTCCCCAGCTGATCCCCGGCTCTGCTGTTGAAAAGCCTCATTGAAGCACCGGAGCAGCACATCAAAGGGGCTTTGTAACACAGGCCCGGGGATCAGCGTGACACTCCAGCTGATACCCGGCTCCACTTGCACTGCCCCTTTGAAACACCACCATGGCATTTCAAAGGAAAGGATCATGTGATTAATCGCATGATTAATTGCAATTACATTTTTTAATCGCTTGACAGTCCTACTAAGACAGGGTATGACTACACTACAGTGCTAATTCGAACTAAGCTAATTCGAATGAACACGTCTAGAACTAAAAACTAGTTCGAATTAGCATTTTGCTAATTCGAACTAGCATGTCCACATTAAGTGGACCCTGAACCAGGCTTAAGTATGGCCGGAAGCAGTGCCGGCAGGGCATCACAGGAGGACTTAGAGCGTGGAGATGCTGTCTCAGGCTAGCCGAGGGCTGTGCTTAAAGGGTTCCGACCCCCACCCCGGACAGACAGTTCTCAGGGGTGCCCCACTTGCAAAGCAGTCCTGACTTGGAGTGCCCGGAGTACCCACATTGGGCACATCACACCACTCGGCCAGCAGCCCGGCTGCACTTGCCGCAGGCTGCCATCTGGGGAGAGGGGGCAATTGGGGGGGCTGCAGGAGAGCTTCCACCCCCAGAAGCCCACAGAGCCAGCCCAGTCCTCCCCATCGGGGGCTCGTACCCTATTCCTCCCTCACCTCCTTCCACTTACCCTTCCCTAGCCCCTTTTCTTGATGTACAAAATAAAGGACAATTGTGGTCAAAAATGGAATCTGTCTTTATTGAACAAAACTGAGGGAGACTGGGAAAAGGAGGTGGGAGAGGGGAAGAGAGAGGCTGGGAGAGGGGAGGGCAACTACAATGATGAGGGGTTGGGAACAGGTCCCATATGAAGAGAGGCTAAACAGACTGGGACTTTTCAGCTTAGAAAAGAGGAGACGGAGGGGGGACAGGATAGAGGTCTCTAAAAGCATGAGTGGGGTGGAGAGGGTGCATACAGAAAAGTTCTTCATTAGTTCCCATAAAGAAGGACTAGAGGACACCAAAGGAAAGGAATGGGTAGCAGGCTTCAAACTAGTAACAGAAAGTTGTTCTTCACAAAGCAAAGAGTCAACCTGTGGAACTCCTTGCTGCAGGAGGCTGTGAAGGCTAGAACTAGAACAGAGTTTAAAGGGAAGTGAGATCAAGTCATGGAGGTTGGGTCCATGGAGTACTATTAGCCAGGGGGTAGGAGTGGTGTCCCTGCCCAAGGTTTGTGGAAGGCTGGAGAGGGATGGCATGAGACAACTGGCTTGGTCACTGTCTTCGGTCCATCCCCCCCAGGGTCCCTAGGGTTGGCCACTGTCGGCAGACAGGCTACTGGGCTAGATGGACCTTTGGTCTGACCCAGGACGGCCATTGTAAGCTCAGGGCTCAGGGTCGGGGGTATCTCCGGACCACCTTGATTTTCATGCACACCTGCTCCTGGGTGGCCAGGCTGGCAGCTGTCCTGCCCTTGCTGGCCACTTTCCTGTGCCTAGTGCGGAGATCGTGGACGAGGTCCACAATGTCTGCACTAGCCCAGGCGGGTGCCCGCCTCTTGCGGTCCCGGGCAAGCTCCCGGGAGCCACCAGCCTGGTCCCGGGAAGAGGGAGAGGGCTGGGGGGCATCGGGTGGGTAGCTCGATTCGTGCCAGGTGCAGGGTCTGCTGGCTGGGTGCTGGCAGGCTTGCACCTGGCATGGGCACCGTAGCCAGCCCGTGGCCCTTTAAGGGGTCCGGGGCCGGGAGGGGGGCAGACGAGTTTCCCTGCTGTTGGCCAGAGTGGCCACCAGGGAAACCTGGGGAGGGCTAGCCTCCCACTAGTTCGAATTAAGGGTCTACGCAGCCCTTAATTCGAACTAGTAAGTTCGAACTAGGCTTAATCCTCGTGCAATGAGGATTACCTAATTCGAACTAAGCGCTCCGTTAGTTCGAATTAAGTTCAAACCAACGGAGCGCTAGTGTAGCGCCTATGAAAGTTAGTTCGAACTAACGTCTGTTAGTTCGAATTAACTTTGTAGCGTAGACATATCCACAGATATTTGTATCTGAGAGTCCTACCTAAGGGTATGACACAACAATTGTCCTTCCCCATCTCTGCTGTGTGGGGGAGGTCATTAAGATTCAGTGGTGAAAGAGATTTCCCATCCTGAGTCTTCTCTGCTATCAGCTGAAATCACTAAGAGTTGCACTAAGTAGTGGAACCTCAAGAAACCCCAAAGGTGCACCAGAGAAGTAAGCAGCTACAGACCAGTGAATGACTGGTAAAGTGGCCTGCAGGGTGAGTGGAGCAAACAGTGGGCAGCTAGCAGAACAGCCAGTGAAGTGATCATCTGGGTAGCTGGTGGAGAAAGCAAGGCATCTAGTGGAGTAAGCAGAGTACCTGGCAAGATGGCCAGCATAGGGTATGTCTACATTAAAAAGTTAATTTGAACTAACAGCCGGGAAGCCTCAAAATTAGTCTGAGGCAGACTTCCCTAATGTAGACATGCTATTTCGATTTAGAGCCCCAGGAGGCACTGTGGAGGGACTATTTTGAAATAGCAGCAGTGGAGAATCTACACGTGCCTTATTTCGCAATAGCTATTTTGAAATAGGCATTATTTCTCCTAGAATGAGGTTTACAGATTTCTGAATAAGCCATCCGTTATTTTGAATTAACAGAATGGCTGTGTAGCTGCTCACGTTGTTATTTAGAAATAAAGCTAGTTATCTTGAAATAATGGCACAGCGTAGACACACCCAGAGAGTGCTTATAATTTCCTCAGATTACTGTGAGGAAGTTTGAATCAGTTCTGTGTATTATTGAAAAGGAACCCCTTAATATTGAACATGATCCTTGTGGCTTCTGAATACATGTGGCAGGACGTTACCTATCAATATCTTAATTCAGTGACAGGCACCCTGGTTCACCCATCTTAGTTATTTAGACTTGAAGTACTGGTATATAAGTACATGTGTTATCTGTAAAAAATGGTATTCTTTTAGGTTTGACTGTTCCTCAGAAACTCCTACTTGTGCTTTACCAACTTCCCGCTTATTCTCTTTACCAACTGTTCGCTTTCTCCAGCCCTTAGTTTTAAAAAAAAAATCCTCCACAAACTTTTTAATGTTATATGCTAGCAGCCTTGTTCTGTTTGATTTCCTCCCTTGGGTTCCTATACCAAAGTTTTTCCAGTTTCCACCTAAGTCCCTGATCTCTATACCATGATTTCCCCAATGAATAGTATATCTGACTGTCTTTCTAACCCTGGACATGCAGTTGGAAGTTACAGAGAATGTTATCATTGAGTTCCTAGACTTAATCTGTTACCTAGCAGCCTCATTTTGGCCTCCAAGACCTCAGTCTTCCCTTTCCCTGTGTCACTGTTGTGTTCTCATTGTTTTTACTGATTCATTTCCTAACTGACCTGTTTTTTTCTTTCTACTTGAAGGAGCAGATGCAGAATAAAGGATTCTTTAAAAAACTTAAACCAACATATTATCCATTAAAAATGGCTTCATTTGGATTCTTCTGGATTTTATGGTTAAGGTTCAGGTGACATCTTTTCTCTTAAGCAGCTCTCCCTTATTTAGCTCTGCTAATCTGTCAAGTTTTGCACAGAAAAAGTTTTGCAAAGAAAATTCAGCCATCTTATACTTGGTTTTATTTATTATTAATTGTAGCGACAAACACTTGGCATTTCTTTAAGGGAGAATAATGAGGACAAGCTCTGGAAGTAAATACAATGCACCAAGCCTATTCTTTCACAGCCTTCCCCCATGGAACTAGAAGGGAAAACAGAAAGAAATGCTTTATAATGGAACATTTACAGCCCTGTCTTCAGTCACAGTTCCCTAGCTTGAAGGGATCTGAATTATTGAAAAGTGCCCAGTGCTGTCAAGTAAATATGTGTCATTCAAATAAATAACCACTATACTCCAGAGTAATATTTATAACAATCTGCATGCAGCCCAGTGGAGCAATTTTTTTCCAAGGAGGTTTTTAACAGAAAGGCCTTTCAAAGAGATCAGAGAGCCTGTCAGAATGAAATCATAATAGACTTGAGTATTGAGCAGTTGTAACATTTCTATAACGCAATCTGCAATGTTGGGTGCCTGCATTTAGTTATGTAAACCTATATGCAAGCTCAATCAGTTCATAGGTGTTTAAAGTATGTATTTGGGTGCTTAACGTTAGACACACACAGTCAGAATCATGCTGCATAATATACAATTAGTTATCTTCCATCAGTTAATTAACTATTATAAATGAATTTACAAGTCTCTTGTCTTTATTGCAATCCAACACAGAATATGCAACAACATTTAGTAAACTACAACTTATGCAACTCCCCATTAACTGCATAATTTCTTTAATAAAGTCTACTTCCCTGAGTAGCATCACTAAGCATTTTATTGATTGTTACAGACAGTAACACTAGTAGAAATAGTAAAAGAAATCATTTGGGTATGATGTTTAGTTATTCCTTTTTACGACTGTCTGGTAAAGGTCATTTATTCAGTTTTCTCTGAACTAGGTTTTTTTTCCCTGTATTAGGTTAACTTTAATGATATCTGCCTGGATGTTTTTGAAGTACTACCACTAGTCTACTCAAGCTCTAAGACTTAATTGCTCAAAGTTCTGTGGTTAAAAAAATAAGAATGTCTTTAACCACAGAATCTGGATACCAGCTCCTTGCTTTCCTAAACTTTTTGGCTGTGTCTACACTGGCACAATCTTGTGCAAAAATGGCTGCTTATGCGCAAAAACTTGCCACCTGTCTACACTGGTTGCGAGTTCTTGCGCAAGAACACTGACGTTCTAACGTAAGAAATCAGTGCTTCTTGCGCAAGAACTGTGATGCTCCCGCTCAGGGATAAGCCCTCTTGCGCAAGTGTTTTTGTGCAAGACGCCAGTGTAGACATGCAACGTGAATTTCTTGCGCAAGAAAGCCCTATGGTTAAAATGGCCATCAGAGCTTTCTTGCGCACGAGAATGTCTACACTGGCATGGATGCTCTTGAAAAGATACAGTTGTGGTAGATGGAGGGCGTTTTTTTTTTCTTTTTTGCCACAGTTTCCAGATCTGTTAAGGAACATCAACAGAGAATTTTCCTTACCAACTGCCTCCAAATGTAGTACTTCACAGCTGCGATATGGACACAAACACCCCTCTTGTCATTCCCATCCTCATTCTCCTCTTCCTCATCATCGTCAGGAGTTAGACCCAGGATATTCATCTCCAAATGCTTAAGCCTGCATCACTTGAGCTCTAGGATTTGATCCCCACTGATGACCTTGGTGGCCAGATCCATGCTACAGGGGAAGGTCAGCTTAAAGTATGCATTTCCAGCTATGTAGATAATGTAGCTGGAGTCAAGGTACATTAAGCTGAGCTTCAGTGCCATCCTTACAGCAGGAGGTAGATGAGAGAAATGCTCCTGTTGACTTGCCTTACTCCTCACGAGGAGCAGGAGTACTGACACTGATGGGGGTGCTCTTAGCATTCCGTTTACTAGACCCACTAAATCAAACACCAAAAAAATTGACCACTGCAGCACTGATCTTCCTTCAAGTAAAGATATGGCCTGCATATATATGCAGCCTTGGTTCATTAAGAAATGGGATTTGTGGAGCTGAGACTGAGTTTATGTATCATGTGCAGTTATGAGTGAGTCTAATGGCTTGTGCCTGTAATTATGCAGACTACCACTGTTTCGTTGACAAGAACATTTTTAGCTTATGTGTCTGAAGGCACTTTGGTGTCCCTTTGAGGCACTTGGTCCTGGGTTCAAGTCCATCTGACAACTATGATCTTTGCAAGTTTATGTGGCCATAGTGCATTACACCAGGCACTGGTGAAAGTTTGTACTACACCTTTCACAAGCGAGGGCAGGGAGCACACATTCTCATTGAGCTCCTAGGTCAATAACTAGAGCTGCTCCCCTCCCCTGCTCTGTTGTGGCACACATTCACAAGCTGGACCTTGATTTTTCCCACCATCTGTTCAGTTATTTTAATTACTTTAATTAAACAGTACCAGGAGACATTAACTCAAGAGATTTTTCCCGATTGTTCATAGTTTTACCTGATTGAAAACAAACAGTAAACTCACTTCCTTATATTTTCCAGAATTATTATTAATAGAGTTATTTAATAAGAGTTGTGTTTGCTGTGAGGATTTCCAGTCCATCTTCCAATTCGGAAATACAGTGTTACATTATCTTTCTGATGCTCTCAAAAAGAATGCTGTAATTTGAGGAGCATAGAAATCAACAGTGGTGAAAAAAATTCATCATGTTTTAATTAGGAGTTGCTTTAATAATTAGAGCGGGCATTAGCTGTCTGGGTTAGGTCTGTGAGGTGACTTCTTGTCTCCAAACTTAGCAGAGCCTTGTCCATTGTGGGTATGTCTACACTACCCCGCTAGTTCGAACTAGCGGGGTAATGTAGGCATACCGCACTTGCAAATGAAGCCCGGGATTTGAATTTCCCGGGCTTCATTTGCATAAGGCGGGCGCTGCCATTTTTAAATCCCGGCTAGTTCGAGCCCTGTGCCGCGCGGCTACACGCGGCATGGCGTAGCTAGTTCGGATTAGACTTCCTAATCCGAACTAGCTGTACTCCTCATTCCACGAGGAGTACAGTTAGTTCGAATTAGAAGCCTAATCAAATCCCGGGCTTCATTTGCAAGTGCAGTATGCCTACATTACCCTCCTAGTTCGAATTAGGAGGGTAGTGTAGACATACCCTGTGATACTCCACTATGTGCAGCACTAATTTTAGGTGAGCATTTGGTTAGGTTCAAATCCACAAAGATTCTTGGGTGTCCAACAAACCCATGTCTATGTGCCTAAATCTCATTTTCATTTCTATTGTGATCCAAAAAATGCCTGCCAAATTCATTCATTCATTCAAACTTCTCCAAGCATGGAAGTAACAATAAGGACCAAATAAAGTTCAGAGATGGTGAAGAAAATGATATAATATAGCTAGATATAACAAATCTTTCTTTCTGAGTGAGACTAGAAAGACTAGACAGTGATAGGGAGGGGGAAATTGGGAATGAATAGGCAAAGGGATTTTGACTGGGATAAGAACAGTTTGTGGAGTAGAGGTTAGAACTGGGCATGTGAAGACAATGAGACTGGAAAGAAGCTAGGTGAGGCTAAGAAAATAAAGAAAGTTTGGAATGGATGGCTAAGTGTTATCTGTGTTCACTAGAACACATGCCCTCCAGAGCCTGGAACACTACTCAAGATTTCTGAGTCTCACCATCCCTCTGCTGTCAACAAAATATTGGAAAGCCACTGGTAGAGCATGTGTCTCATCCCTCTCTAATACTCATCAAAATACAAGGTGATAACCTGTTATCTATTGCTATCAATTACTCCATTAACTCAAGAGTCACAAGTCTGTGTAGTGGAGCTAACGGTTTCAATCCTACTGATGACCCATGAAGGTATCAATGTAATGCCACCTGGTGGAATTTCCTGAGTTTTTTTCTTTTATTTTTAGTTTTCTTTTTAAAAATCTAGGAAATTACACACAACAAATTACATTACAGGCAGTCCCCGAGTTACGCGGATCTGACTTATGTCGGATCTGCAGATACGAACGGGGATTTTCTCGCCCCGGAGGACTGGAGCGGCGGGACGCTGGGTCCCGCCGCCCGCCTCCTCCGGGGCGAGAAAAGCTGCTCCCCGTCTCCCTGGTCTGCTGCGGGAGCCAGCAGACCAGGGAGATGGGGAGCAAAGCGGCGCAGGACCCGGGGCCGGACCCGCGGCCGCTTCCAGATCAGCTGGAAGCGCCGCAGGTCCAGCCCCGGGTCCTGCACCGCTTTGCTCAGCATCTCTCTGGTCTGCAGACCGGGGAGACGCTGAGCAAAGCCACGCAGGACCCGGGGCCGGACCCCCGGCGCTTCCAGCTGATCTGGAAGTGCCGCGGGTCCGGCTCCGGGTCCTGCGCCACTTTGCTCAGCGTCTCACTGGTCTGCAGACCAGGGAGATGCTGAGCAAAGTGGCGCAGGACCCGGGCCGAACCGCGGCGCTTCCAGCTGATCTGGAAGCACAGCGGGTCCGGCCTGGGTCCTCCGCAGCTTTGCTCCGCGTCTCTCTGGTCTGCTGGGGGGGACGCAGCTAGTGCCCCCCTCAGCAGACCAGAGAGATGTGGAGCAAAGCCCGGAGCCTGTGGTAGAGCAGGTGGGGCGCTGCCGGTTGGTCCCGCAGCACCGCTCCTTGGCGCTACTGGACCAACCCGGCAGCACCCCAGCTACTCTGCCCCAGGAGTCCTGATTCAGCCGCTGCTGATCAGTTTCAGCAGTGGCTGAATCAGGACGCTCGGGGCAGAGCAGCTGGGGTGCTGCTGGGTTGGTCCAGTAGCGCCGAGGAGCGGCCGCGCTACTGGACCATCCCAGCAGCACCTGAGCTGCTCTGCGCCAGGCGTCCCCAAGTTAGCCGCTGCTGAAACTGACCAGCGGCTGACTACAGGAAGCCTGAGGCAGAGTTGCTCTGCCCCGGGCTTCCTGGAATCAGCTGCTGATCAGTTTCAGCAGCAGCTGACTTGGGGACGCCTGGGGTTCTTAAGTTGACTCTGCATGTAAGTCAGAACTGGTGTCCAGATTCAGCGGCTGAATCTGGATGCCAGTTCCGACTTACATACAGATTCAACTTAAGAACAAACCTACAGTCCCTATCTTGTACGTAACCCGGGGACTGCCTGTACAAGAAGGTTATTGAGGTTCCAAGGTGAAACACTCTGAAGATAGGAATTGCCACAATTAATGCTGCCAGTGCAAATTTAATTCAGTCTTTCTGTGTGCATGCATAATGGTACAGTCTTTAATTACATCAGTACACATGATTTTTCCAAAAGGAATCTTGTCTCATTCAGTGCACAATCTGACTGGTGTTGTGGAGAGGAACTAGGGCAATGTGTACAAAAGGATTCTGTACTCTATAAACCTCAGTTGTGGCCAAAGTTCGAGGCTGTGCACTAGAGAACTGGATTCCATCCCTGCCTTTGGCAGAGTGTTACTAGATGATACCTGGCAAGTTACTTTTTTTCAGAGCTGGTCATTAACTATATTTTCCTCACTTCCTGCATTCCCAACTGGAAACATTGGTTCTGATTAGCAGTTCTCACTATGCAGCTGAAGTCAATGAGTCCCATTATCCAGTATATGAAATAGTACATACCGCTAAGTGTACTGAAAAATCAAATCTGCACCATCACAAAGGGTAAGTCTACACAGCAGTGTTATTTTGAAATAATTGACATTATTTCAAAATAACATAGCCTGTGTCTACATTACAAGCAGTTATTTTGACATAGTGTCAAAATAATGTTGAGCTGGAGGACTTCTTACTCCAACTCCTGAAACCCTCATTTTACAAGGAGTAAGGGAAGTCAGAGAGAGTGCTCTTTCTTGGACTTCTGCTGAGTAGACGGCACCAAAAGCCAAAATAAGCTAGTTGGATTTAAGCTATGCAATTGAAGTAGCTCAAATTGCATAGCTTATTTCAGCTTCAGCCCTGCTGTGTAGATGTGCCCCAAAGTGAACACCCAAATTTGGTGGAAATGTTTGCTCTGAATCTGACTGTTCCTGTGTCTCATCTCTCCATCTGTAAATTGGGGATTATAACAATAATCCCACATTTGACAAGAGTGTTGTGAAGATGCATTTGAAGCCCTTCGCTATAGTGCTGACTGCCACAGAAAAGCTCCGTGAGGAAATTAATCATTCTCGGAGTAGGCTTGGATAGTATGAAGTAAATAAAGCCTGAGGCCACATAGTGAACAAGAAGGAGAAAATGAAATATTAAATAGAAGCTCATCAAGTGATCACTGTTCATCCTGTGCACTGAATAAAGCAGTGGGCTTTATGGAAATAATGGTACGTAATCAAGTAATTAAAGACTGTACTTAATGCTTACACAAAAGGGGGGAGGGAATCAAGGTAATCTTCATTCTCAATTGCCTAACTTTTGAGTGCTTGACTTTTGCAATTTTAAGAACTTTCTTTTAATGTCTTTTTCTGTGTGTGCAATATGCATGAAAGTGAATATGACAATTAGGGTAAACCATATTTGCAAAACAAGCAAAGATGTAAGAAGCAATCAGTGGCCTTTTTTTGCGTCTTACTGATTTTTGTCCAAAGTTAGGGTAATTTGTATTTTGAGGCCCAAGCTGCCAACAACAGGTTTTAAGAACAACACATAATACAGCAGTTGCCTGAGGCTGTAGAACACTGGAGTCACTGAGTATTACCAGCCATCTGTCCTGCACTTTTATGATGAGCCTTACATTAGTGTGAGTGCTACCTTTTTTAGTTTGGGAAATTGTTCTCCTGACATTTTCTGCAGGTTGCCTGATGTTTTCCAATACTCATTTCTACAACAATAGAAGGTATTTCTAAAAACACTTTAGAATACAATATAATCCAAGGCCAATTAAGCAAATATGCATTCACATCTGAAAAATAGCATTGAATCATAAACACAAAACGTGAATTGGAATAATACAAAGGGTGACTCGCTAAACAAAGAGAAATTCAATTAGGGTACAAGATTTAGAATTGCAGCATTCTGAGATACTTAAGGGCCAAGTTCAACTTATTGGGTTGACTAGGTTTTCAAAGTTAGGCATACACAATGTACATGTATATTCATGTGCATTTTACTTGTATACATGTGTACAAGGCATATGCATGCATATTAGATATTAATATAATCATATGGCAAATTGAAAGTAAAAAATGTTGACTTATATGTCTAAATCCAATAGGTATTTAATTTTGAAAACCCACTTTTGAAACTTGCTCATAATCTAAAGGGGGCATCACACATAAAGCTCTATGATTTGTGATGCTAATCAAACCCTCTTCCAGCCCCCATTATCAACTTCCACACATTATTATACAGTACTGTAGGTATGAGGTGGAGTGTCTACTATAGAGATGTCAGGAAACAAAACAAAAAAGTGTTCATCAAAAAAATTCATCAACATATTTTTTTCTGTTTTTCACAGAAAAATTGTTTCATCTATACTTCATCCCTAGCCTATAGCATCTTTTTTTATCTTCCTACATTTATAGCTCTGATCTTTAGTTTCTAAGCACCTCCCAAGTATTTTAACATAGAAATTCAATATATCTTTCTTTTCTGCCTTTCGGAAATTATGCTCTAGTGAAGGTGTTGTGTGTATATATATGTACATATAAAAATCTATTGAAGGATAGGTATGCTAAAGAAATGAATTTACTATTTAGTTGTGAAAGAGTTAAGATCCAGATGAACTACTATCATTATCATTATCATCCATTGTTATCATTGTCGTTGTCATCATTGTCATCATCATAATAATGGACATTCTTGATCAGACTAATCATCCATCTAGCCCAGTATCCTGGATTCTGACTGGCCAAAGCCAGGTGTTTCAGAGAGAATGAACTGAACAGTTAATCACCCAGGCTATCTCTCCACTGTGGAACTATTTCAGGATACTTCTGGTATCCCGAAATAGCTATTCCATGTCTTAAGAGCTATTAAGACATCCCTGTAAACCTCATTGCATGAGGATTAAGGAATGTTTCAGAATAGTGCTTTTATTTCAAAATTTGGTGCTGTGTATTCAGCACAAAAGTATGAAATAAGCTATTTTGAAATAAGGTTAAAATAAAATACACAATTTGCGTAGTTAAATTGCATCTTATTTCGAGCTACAGGTGCAGCGTAGATGTACCCCAACTGATCCATCCCTTTTGCACATTCCCAGCTTCTGCGAACACAGGCTAAGGTCATATCAGATCATGGCTTTGCATTCCTGCCCATCCTGGCAAATAGTCATTGATGGTCCTCTCATCCATGAGCTTATGTAGTTCTTTTTGGAGCCCTGTTACAGTCTTGTCCTTCACAACATCTTCTGGCAAAAAGTTCCACAAGCTGATTATGTATTGCGTGAAGAAAATCTTTTTGTTTGTTTTAAATCTGCTGCCTATTAATTTCATTTGGTGACTTCTAATTCTTGTGCTAGCAGCAGGAGTACATAATACTGACTTAGTTTCTCCATACATATCATTTTTTAGACCTCTATCATATCCTTTTAGTTTTTTTTTTCAAGCTGAAAAGTCCCAGTCCTATTAATCTCTCTTTATATGGAAGTTGTTCAATACCAGTAATCATTTTGTTGCCTTTTTCTGTATCTTTTCCAATTCTAATGTATCTGTTTTGAGGTGGGGTGAACAGATCTTCACAGAGCATTCCAGATGTGTTTACACCATAGATTTATACAGGATATTATTCCTTTCCTAATTGTTCTCCACATTCTGCTATCTTTTTTGACTGCCACCACACTTTGAATGCATGGTTTAAGGAAACTAAGCATAAGACTCCAAGATCTTTCTTGAGTGGTAACAGCTAATTTTGACCCCATCATTTTATATGTATAGCTGGTATCATGTTTTCCAATGTGCATTACTTTACATTTATCATCACTGAATTTCACCTGCCATTTTGTTGTCCAGTCACCCTTTATAACTCTATGCAGTCTGATTTGCACTTAATTATTTGAATAGTTTTGTATCACCTGCTGACTTTGTCATCTCATTTTTTACCCATTTTTCTAGATCATTTATGAAAATGTTGAACAGCACTGGTCCTAGTACAAAATCCTGAGACACCACCATTTATATAATAGTGCCCAGGAGCCCTAGTCATGGACCACAGCCCATTTGTGCTAAGTTTTGGACAATAAGGGTACATTGTCCAAATAAGACAATAAGACTACAAGCTTTTGTCAACAGTGGCTTTGTCGACAGATACTGTCAACAAAGCTTCTGTCGACAAAGAGCATCTAGACTACATCCAGTTCTGTCGACAAAGCAAGCCGCTTTGATGACATGAGAGTGTAGACACAAAGGAGAGTGTAGATGCAATAACGCCTTCTGTCAACAGAACTCCATCGACAAAAGGCGTTATTTCTTGTAAAATGAGGTTTACCGCCATCGACAAACTGCCAAGTTCTGTCAACGTTATGTCAACAGAACTTGGCAGTAGTGTAGATGCAGGTATAGTTTTGTTGACAAAACCCTGTAGTCTAGACATACCCATACTTAGAGTGTACATTCCTTAGGCTGAGGAACATCTTAGGGTATGTCTACACTACCCCCCTATTTCGAACTAGGGGGGGTAATGTAGTCATACGGAGTTGCAAATGAAGCCCGGGATTTGAATTTCCTGGACTTCATTTGCATAAAGCCGGCCGGCGCCATTTTTAAATGTCCACTAGTTCAGCTCCGCGGCTTTGCTCTGCTCTGCTCCCTGTCCCCCTGGTCTGCAGACCAGGAGGATGGGGAGCAGAGCAAAGCGGTGGAACACGCGGCCAGCTGACAGCCCAGACGCGTCTGGGCTGTCCGCTGCCCGCATCTTCCGCCGCTTTGCTCTGCTCTGCTCCGTCCCCCTGGTCTGCTGGAGACCAGGGAGAGGGAGGGCCCCGTTCGTAACTGCGGATCCGACATAAGTCGGATCCGCGTAACTCGGGGACTGCCTGTAGTTACAAGAAGGCCAGGAGAAAGCTTAAAAGTGGTTACTTGGAAATTTAACAAGTGAGTGATGAGGGTTGGTATCTTGGGCAGATCAGAGGCAGGAACTGACAGTGAATGAGAGATGATAGGTATGTGGGGATAGGCTTTAAAGGGCCTTGAAAGTGAAAACAAATTGCTTAGTTCTGAAGTGATAAAAAAGGACCAGCCAGTGGAGGGATGGAAAGAAAGTGATGAAACAATCAAAGCAACAGGCTAGAAATAAGATTTTGCGGCACAATTCCAAAGGGAGGTGAGTACTACAACAATACAGAGAAACACGAGCAGAATGTTTTCTGCAGTACCCAGCACTGTACAACCTATGATGTCCTGTAGTACATTAGGCTATGATCTTAAAAATGACACAAAGCTGTAAATATTAGTTACTTCACACCTCCCCTTTCAGGGAAGAGTACACTTTCACACTTCCCCTTCCAGTCACAGTTTCATGTGGGGTTGGAAAGCTGAAATTGTGTCAGTCTGTCACTTTCCTCAACTATCTCTTATTGTTGGGCAGCTTTATTGTTCAAAGCCACAGAGGGAGAGACAATCTCAAAGGCAGGTGAGCCCCATCCAATGGATGACTTTATATATCAGCATAAAGAATTTCAGCCGTAATCTGTGTTCAGCTGGATGCCTATGCAGACAGCAGAGAACTGGAATGATATGTTCATGGCAACCTGTGTTGCTAAGCAGATGGGCTGCTTCCTAGTTAAGGCTGCACATGTATTTCTTTCTAAATTGTCGTTTTCAGGAGTTTATAACTTTCTCAGTATTTTACTTTGGTAGTTGGAATTTGACATGTTTGTTCTTAGACCAAGAGCACATCTTTCTGGAATGTCTGGGCTAAAAATATTTATCTACGTTCCAGAACAAACAGAGTGCACAATTCACTTTCCTCTTGTAGTTTTTTTCTTGTATAACCTTTTCTTGCCACAGTGTTAGTGGCAGCTGCTAGAAATTTAAAAATTAGTACGAAGTTCATCTGTTTCAGAAGCATCTTTCAGTGGCTTGGTGAAAACTAGCTGTGATTTGTCAATTACAAGAGTTCTTAAATATGCTTTGTACAGGCACCCTTTTGCAATGTCATCAATGAATGGTCTGTCCTGATTCTTCTGGGCCTGTGCATTCAAACATAAATAACAGCAGCATATTAGAAGTCCTTGCTCCTGAATATTTTGGGAGGTGCTTAGGGAGCATGATGAGATGACTGAATAAGTTTGTGTATTTCTGTCTAGATCTCCCATCCCTTCTATTCCCTTTTAACAAGTACCAGAAAGTCCATTCTGTAGCAGGGGAATGCAGGAATCCTCCCATAAAGTCCTACTTAGAAGGCACAGTAGAGCTTATGCTTGAGTACATCCTATTGTCTGTCCATGATGCACAATAGTTTTAATCTCCTGAAAGGCTGATACTTGGATCCAGTTCCAATTATTGGCTGGGTGATGTGTGGAGATCAGACTAAATGGTGATCTAATGTAAGAATCCAATAGTGTATACGGTTTATGACAAAGTTATTAGAAATGTCCCTTAATATTTTGAGATGATGGAAGCAATCTCCTTTAGACAGCAAGCCTGATATTCCTTTGCTGCAAGGCCTCTTTACCCTGTTTAGGATGCGTGAAGGGGACTTAACTTGGGTGTAACTTAATAACTATGCTGTTAGCATGGTGTAAAGCAGTTATTCCCAAACATTTTGATACCAGGGCCTGGCAAACCTATTCACAAATTTTTGGTAAACTGGCAAAATAATGAATATGTAAATAAGCAGATAAAATGTTACTGGTCCATCTAAAGCCCTTGCCTCCAGTGTCCCACAGTGCCAGCCCTAACCCCTAGAGCCCCCTACCCTTCCATTGCCCCCCAGCATCACCCACTGACCCCAGAGTCTCCTGTCCCCTACCATCCCAGAGCCTCCCCCCAGTGCCAGCCCACGTCTCTTAGAGCCCTTCCCCCCTCCTCGGACCACCTCAGCACTAGCTGTGTCCCTGGAGCCCCCTGTGCCTACCTCACCCCCTTCACCTAGCCCTAAGCTGCATCCCAGCCGCCAGCTGAACGCAGCTGCCCAGGTCACGGCTGCTCTAAGGCTGCCATGCTGGGCTTTGCATGGCCCTCCTAATGTGCAGCAAAGTGCTTTTCTGTGGATGGGAGAAGATCCTGCCCCTGCCCTGCCAGGTCTGTTTACAGTCCAGCCCCCAACACATGAATGGGACTGATGGTGTCTGTGGCACAGGTGACAGGGGCGATGACTCAAGAGTTCCTCCCAGGCCATTAACAGTCAGGGCCTAGAGGCTCAGGGTCATACAGCCCATGTGCGTCTCAAGCTCACGGCACTCATCCAACAGCTGGGGAGGTATTAGCCCACCAACACCCACTGGTCTGAGTCATGGATCCCAGTTCCCCCGTACAACTCTGACCAGCGCTGCCGACTGCGGCATCCTCAGTACTTTGGGAAGTGACCAGACACATGGTGCAGGCTGGAGTCATCAGGGGACACCCTACAGGGGAAGCCAGGCCCTTCTGGAAGAGGGGCGGAAATCACAGACACCCAACATGGCACCCCTTTATTCTCCTCGATAATGGCCGGGATGCTCATGTCTGTGAAGGTTCTGCTCCCTGGTCCCAAACATGCCACCAACAATGGAAAGGACACGGGGCAGCTGTCTTCCACACAGCCCCATTGGCTGGCTACCAGGCTGCCACGAGAGCTGGAACCAGGGTCATGGTGAGGCTACCCTAGAAGAGACAGCCTCTCTGTGGCACAGATCCACACCGGGCCAATCCACAGCACCACTCACCATGGCAGGGTGGGAGGAGAATTTTTAGTGCATGCGCAAGGGCACACCTTATAGGGAATGGAGCTCCCCAGTTGGCAGGGCTCATTAGCAGCTGGGGACATGGACTGGAAGAGTTCTGTGGCCTGGCAGGTGGGGGTTTTCAGCCCGCCACCAGTCCATGGACAGGTGATTGGGAACTGCCGGTGTAAAATAGCCTTATGCCAATGAGAATCAGCTCAACTTGCATGCTTTCAGATAGGGTGTGTCTAGACTACATGGCTCCGTCGATGGAGCCATGTACATGAGTTTACTAGACACAGCAAAATGAACCGGTGATTTAAATAATCGCTGCTTCATTTACATCAAAATGGCCGCCGCGCTGTGCCGATCAGCTGTTTGTCGGCACAGCGCGGTAGTTTAGATGGGGATGAGCCAACCCCAGAACCCTTTGTCATCATATCCTTTATGCCTCGTGCAACCAGGCTTAAGGATCTGGCGACAAAGTGTGCTGGGGCAACTGATCCCCCGTCTAGACTACCACGCTGTGCCAACAATCAGCTGATCAGTACAGTGCGGCGGCCATTTTGATATAAATGAAGCGGCGATTATTTAAATCGCCGGTTCATTTTGCTATGTCTCGTAAACTCATCTACATGGCTCCATCGATGGAGCTATGTAGTCTAGACACACCCCTTATAGAAGTGTTCATAATATAGAACTTTCTCTTTTCTTGATCAAAACTGTGATAGATAGGAGGATTGCTCAGTGACTAAAGAGTTAAACTCAGGTGGCTAGGGGGTGTTGGCAGGAGGCCTGAAGAACCAATGGGATACAGTGCTGAAATTTGAATTGTAAGGATATACCTGCCTGCTGTTTCTCTTTTGTGTGAGAAGCTGGGAGAAACAGAGTGTTTTAAATCCAGTCAGGGCTACCATGCCTTCAAGGAATAATCAACATGCAAATGGACTGGACCTTGAAGTGGATCATGAGTAATAGGGGAAAATGTCTATTTAATTGCAATCAGGTTATTTCCTTTGTTTTGTTGTTTGGTTAACTTCTCTGTGCTGATCCGTGTGAATCCTCCTTCCCCATTCATTTTAGCTATGCTGAAGCCTAGAGAGATTGTGTTTTAATTTGTTTTCTTAGTTGCTCTGTAACACTTAGCAAGTAAGTCTGCTTTATCACTCTGTTTTTTGTTGTGTAAATAAAATCACCTTTTTTTAAGGTGATGATTTGATTCTTATGTCCTGGAAGGTAACAGGAGGTCTGTGTATGAGTGCCTAGACTGATGAGTGGTCAGCTATATCAGACTGCAGTATCTTTTCTTTTTTTTTCTTTTTCAAGCTCTCTTGTGGTAAAAACTTGGGGTACTCCATTGGAAGAAGTTCAAGTGATGGTCCCTGGGTTTCAGAAAAAGGAGTTTTACTCTGGATGGTGGCAGTCTATCTCCCAGGGTCAGGGAATCTGTGACCTTAGGGAGTCTTTTAAAGCAGGAGCCTATAACGGCAAGATATTTTTAAGGTCTCTTGTGGGCCCCCACCTTCTGAACTCAGAGTGCCAAAGTGGGGAACAGCCTTGACAAAAACATATTCAGTATAAACAGTAGATAGATGCAAACACACACACAGAGCATATTGCATAAACATAGTTATAGGAACTAAGGTACATTTGAGAACTACTAGTCCTTTTGACGAAGAAAGGTCAAACAAGTTCCATGCATGTAACTGAATGTAGGCATCTTTACAATAAGAAAAGTGATCATAAAAATGGCATTGTTTGATGTACTGTTGTATCACAGTGGCACCCCACTTACATTTATTCAGTTGACAAGTGAAAAGAGGGTTGTTGTAATGGCCAAACTTGCAAACTCAAGCTGGGATCACTCTGTCTTTTGCATCATCACCAGTAATAAAGATTCTGCAGCTGGAATTTAAGTTTGCTACTGATGCATGAGAGAGAATAAAATCCAGCTCAGTCTTGGAGAGCTGTCTTGGTTTTGCAATGCTGACAGAATTAAACATTTGTTTTAGTCAGGAAAGTAAGCAGATATACATCAAGTGCACCTGTAAAACAGATCAGTTAGGTAAGAATGTGATATTTTTCATAATCGCCTTTCAGGCCGTAACTGCACTTTAAAACTTTGGATGTGGTGACACAGCTGGTTTGACAGCTCCACCACTTTAGGCCTTTTAACATCACAGCAGGAAACATTAACATACCTAACCCTCTGACATAAAAGAAACAATCAAATTCAAACCTCAAAGCAGTAAACTAAGTGCTCTAACAAACACTGGCCTCAGTTAAACACCCACCCTTTGCCTGCAGTAATCATTTTCAGTCACTGAATTTCAACCCACCCTCTTCTTAATTAAGAAAGAAATGCATAATAAAAAGGGAACAGTCTTTGCCTACTTAGAGAGCTCTTAAAATGATACATATAATCAAAACCTCAATTTGCACTCGGGCATTATAAGGACAATGAAAACAACAAATACCTTTTGAATTGAAGAAGCAAGCTACAGTTTGGACTCATTGGTCATGAAAGCCATAGCACTGAGAACAAAAAAAAGCTTTCATTTTATTTTCTAGGTCCTAGAGTTTTGAAACTGAAGGATACACTTTGGTTCTGCTTTAGTCTAGCATATATATAAAGATCCACATTTTAAATTTTCGCTTCAATCAACTGTAATGCAGAAAGCATCAACTCAGGGAATGTTTTCAAGAACTCTAGAGACCATGGACATGGATCCATAGAGAATGCAGGAGTTGTCAGGTATCCATCCTTCAGGCCTTTCATTTGTGCTTGCCTACTGATGATGACTAGTGTTGAATACTTCATGCCACCATAAGCTAAGCTGCACACCCAATGACAGAGCTTCATATTAAAGCTGCTGCTTTCATATGTGCATAGGTAGCAGCAGGAGATGAGAGATTCCTTTACCTGTTAACAAGGAGGGAATGTGTAGAGCTGTACGTGGTGGAGGGGTAATGGAAACTGGGAGAAGGGAGCAGAGATGGGGATGATGAGGAGTTAAAGACACTCTTCCAGCCCCTTCACTAACAGCTGCTTTGTCATTTATTCTACAGTTATTTTTTAACCAGATGGAAACACACTTTCTCCACACCACCCACAAGAACTAATATTTGCAGAGGTTAAGCTATTAAACAACACACAGGGTACATTATAAACCATCCCTGCTTTCCACCCTCTCCTCCACCAAGCTCCCTGCTTTCCCTTCCCCATCTTCCACATCCTCAATTCCATGCACTCTGCTTCCCTTGCCCTTACCACTTGCCATCCACTCCATGCCCCTTGGAGTCCATGCTGCTTTGTCTCTTCACTTCCAGTCCCTGCTGCCTTTTCCTCCCATCAATCCCCTTCATCTCTGGATCCCCTGCTTCACTGATCACTATTGCCCAACCATCAAACTCCGCTGCTTCACCTCCAAACTCTTTCTTCCTCGGCCTCTGGAGCCCCATTTTCTCCCACCAATTCCATTGCCCCTACCAATAACAGAACTCTCCTTGGCTACGTCTAGACTGCAAGCCTCTTTCGAAAGAGGCTTTTTCGAAAGATACTTTCAAAAAAGCTTCTTTTGAAAAAGAGCATCTAGACTGCAATCTCTTCTTTTGAAAAAGTGAGCTGCTTTTTTGAAAGAGAGCACCCAGGCAGTCTGGATGCTCTCTTTTGAAAAAGCCCTGTTTGCATTCAAGAACGCCTTTTTTCAAAAGAGCACTTTCGAAAAAAGTCGTTCTTCCTCGTGAAATGAGGAATACCGCCATCGAAAGAAAAGCCGCGTTCTTTCGATTTAATTTCTAAAGAACGCAGCTGTAGTCTAGATGCAGGTGAAGTTTTTTCGAAAAAAGGCTACTTTTTTCGAAAAAACCCTGCAGTCTAGACACAGCCCTTATGTCTGCTCCACTCCTGGCTATGCAATCTCCCAATGAAGAAATTTAAGCTGACACCTCTAATATGCATAGGAAGCAGCACTGAGCAACAGAAAAGCTCAATCAAGCTTTTTCAGTTTTCATCGAAGTCTACAGGGCTCTGCTCATGGATGGCTAAAATATTTCCCAAAATATTATAATTCACTGGATGTGGGATTAACATGATTTTGTGTTGTTTCTCTGTCTCCTTCCTCCACCATAGAGTGGACTTGGGGTGCACTACATGATAAAGGAGGAAAAAATGAAACTGTTACCCCAAAAATATTCTCACTGGAGACCACCCAGGGTTTCACTTGTATGGGTTTATTTCCACTAGGTAAGACTAAAGAGGAGAAAGCAGCCACCAAAAGTTTAAACTGAAGAAGATAGAACTCTCTCTCTCACACACACAGACAAGCAAGCAAAAACACACCTCTCCATTCATTCAGTCATTCACACCCATTCATTCCTGCCCCCAGGCAATCACACACTTACACAGACATATGGGTTGCAGAAGGAGACAAGGCATGTGGATCCTGGAGGGTCTGTCTGCTCATCATGGCTGGGGAAGCTGGTCAGGAGAGACACTGGAGAGGAGCTTCTCAGGAGCAGGGGAAGGAAAAAGAGAGTCTTACCTGTGCTCCTGCTCTTTATATAGTGTCTGAATGGCTCCTGTGACTCATTCACCTTGTCATCAGGGAGCATGCCCAGACTTCCCTTTATCCAGCAGAGGGCATGCCCAGACTGTGATGAGTCATTGCCATGTGGTCCATTGTTCCAAGCCTTCTTCAAACACATTCACACTTGCATTCTCTCTCCATTCACTCAGGGGAGAATGCAATTTCGGGAAAGTTACAAGCAAGGTGGCCTCATGTTACAAACATTAAAAGTTGCAGATTACAGTACCGTTTGAGAGATACACACATTGCAAAGATTGACAAGGATCATAATAAGTTGCAGTTTAAAACCTTAGACTGTACAGTTTGGTGTAGCTTTAGAAAATCCATGTATATAAATCTATTGAGCTCAGGCGGAAGCTTTTTTATGCAACAGAAACCTCCTTCACTCTCTTCCCTCTGTAATTCCCCCTATAATTTATTTTCTTTCTGTCTGGGAAATATCATTCAGAATATCAACATTTCATAGAATCACAGGATCATAGACTACTAGGACTGGAAGGGACCTTGAGAGGTCATCGAGTCCAGTCCCCTGCCCTCATGGCAGGACCAAATACTGTCTAGACCATCCCTGATAGACATTTATCTAACCTACTCTTAAATATCTCCACAGATGGAGGTTCCACAACCTCCCTGGGAAATTTATTTCAGTGTTTGACCACCCTGACAGTTAGGAACTTTTTCCTAACGTCCAACCTAAATCTCCCTTGCTGCACTTTAAGCCCATTGCTTCTTGTTCTATCCTCAGAGGCCAACATGAACAAGTTTTCTCCCTCCTCCTTATGACATCCTTTTAGATATCTGAAAACTGCTATCATGTCCCCCCTCAATTTTCTAAACTAAACAAACCCAGTTCCTTCAGCCTTCCCTCATAGGTCATGTTTTCTAGACCTTTAATCATTCTCGTTGCTCTTCTCTGGACCCTCTCCAATTTCTCCACATCTTTCTTGAAATGCGATGCCCAAAACTGAACACAGTACTCCAATTGAGGCCTAACCAGCGCAGAGTAGAGAGGAAGAATGACTTCTCGTGTCTTGCTCACAACACTCCTGTTAGTGCATCCCAGAATCATGTTTGTTTTCTTTGCAACAGCATCACACTGCTGACTCATATTGTGGTCCACTATAACACCTAGAGCCCTTTCTGCCGTACTCCTTCCCAGACCGTCGCTTCCCATTCTGTATGTGTGAAACTGATTGTTCCTTCCTAAGTGGAGCACTTTGCATTTGTCTTTATTAAACTTCATCCTATTTACCTCAGATCATTTCTTCAATTTGTCCAGGTCATTTTGAATTATGACCCTATCCTCCAGATTAGTCGCAACCCCTCCCAGCTTGGTATCATCTACAAACTTAATAAGCGTACTCTCTGTACCAATATCTAAATAGTTGATGAAGATATTAAACAGAGCCGGTCCCAAAACAGACCTCTGTGGAACCCCACTTGTTATGCCTTTCCAGCAGGATTGTGAAACCTTAATAACTACTCTCTGAATACGGTTATCCAGCCAGTTATGCACCCACCTTATGGTAGTCCCATAAGTTATATTTACCTAGTTTATTGAGAAGAATATCATGCGAGACCATATCAGATACCTTACTAAAGTCTAGGTATACCACATCCACCACATCTCCCTTATCCACAAGACTCGTTACCCTATTAAAGAAAGCTATCAGATTGGTTTGACATGATTTGTTCTTTACGACTCCATACTGGCTGTTCCCTATCACCTTGCCACTTTCCAAGTGTTTACAGATGATTTCCTTAATTACTTGCTCCATTATCTTCCCTGGCACAGAAGTTAAACTAACTGGTCTGTAGTTTCCTGGGTTGTTCTTATTTCCCTTTTTATGAATGGGCACTATATTTGCCCTTTTCCAGTCTTCTGGAATCTCTCCTGTCTCCCATGATTTTCCAAAGATGATAGCTAGAGGCTCAGATACCTCCTCTATCAGCTCCTTGAGTATTCTAGGATGCATTTCATCAGGCCCTGGTGACTTGCAGGCATCTAACTTTTCTAGATGATTTTTAACTTGTTCTTTTTTTTATTTTACTTTCTAAAACTACCCCCTTCCCACTAGCATTCACTATGTTAGGCATTCCTACAGACTTCTCGGTGAAGACCGAAACAAAGAAGTCATTGAGCATCTCTGCCATTTCCAAGTTTCCTGTTACTGTTTCTCCCTCCTCACGGACCAGTGGGCCTACCCTGTTCTTGGTCTTCCTCTTGCTTCTAATGTATTTATAAAAAGTCTTCTTGTTTCCCTTTATTCCGGTAGCTAGTTTGAGCTCATTCTGTGCCTTTGCCTTTCTAATCTTGCCCCTGCATTCCTGTGCTGTTTGCTATATTTATCCTTTGTAATTTGTCCTACTTTCCATTTTTTATATGACTCCTTTTCTATTTTTAGATCATGCAAGATCTCGTGGTTAAGCCAAGGCGGTCTTTTGCTATATTTTCTATCTTTCTGACACATCGGAATAGCTTGCTTTTGGGCCCTTAACAATGTCCCTTTGAAAAACTGCCAACACTCCTCCGTTGTTTTTCCCCTCAGTCTTGATTCCCATGGGACCTTACTATCAGCTTTCTGAGCTTACCAAAATCTGCCTTCCTGAAATCCATTGTCTCTGTTTTGCTGTTCTCCCTTCTACCCTTCCTTAGAATTGTTAACTCTATGATTTCATGATCACTTTTACCCAAGCTGTCTTCCACTTTCAAATTCTCAACCAGGTCCTCCCTATTTGTTAGGATCAAATCTAGAACAGCTTCCCCCCGGTAGCTTTTTCAACCTTCTGAAATAAAAAGCTGTCTCCAATGCAATCCAAGAACTTATTGGATAGTCTGTGCCCCACAGTCTTTTTTCCCCAACATATATCTGGATAGTTGAAGTCCCTCATCACCACCAAATCTTGGGCTTTGGATGATTTTGTTAGTTGTTTAAAAAAAGCTTCATCCACTTCTTCCACCTGGGTAGGTGACCTGTAGTAGACTCCTAGCATGACATCACCTTTGTTTTTAATCCCTTTTAGCCTAACCCAGAGACTCTCAACACTTCCGTCTCCTATGTCCATCTCCACCTCACTCCAAGTGTGTTCATTTTTAATGTATAAGGTCACACCTCCTCCTTTTTTCCCTGTCTATCCTTCCTGAGCAAGCTGTACTCTTCTATACAAACATTCCAATCATGTGTATTATCCCACCAAGTTTCTGTGATGCCAACAATGTCATAATTGTACTTATTTATTAGCACTTCCAGTTCTTCCTGCTTATTTCCCATACTTCTCACATTTGTATATAGGCATCTAAGATCCTGATTTGACCTTGCCTCCCAGTTTTGCCCTGACCCTCCTTTTTCTCTGCCATTGTAACCCACGCTCCCTCCCATTTCCGAACCATCTCCCAGGTCTCCATGTTCTCCACTTACCTGTGGGCTTTGCTCACCTGTCCCCGTCAAACCTAGTTTAAAGACTTAATAGTGTTTAATTTAAAACACTATTGGAGCATGGGCAGATCAAGATGGAGGTGTGTGTTTTCTTATGCTAGCAGGTATCAACTGCTGCTATCAATCAGTTCTTTGATCAAAGGATAATTATTTTCCCATCTGGTTCTCTGGTTCTCCTGCCCATTGATGTCTAGGATATTCCCTGCAAAACTGGAGTTGGACTGCTGAAAAGTGACCATGTTACATACATGATAATAGTTCGAATGTACTTTCTTTTCCCCTTGTTTTTCAAGATCCTTGATTTTTTTCCCCCATTCAAAACTGATTAGGTTGGCTTATGCTTCACTGACAGCATCTGAGACAAGTTTCTAGAGCAGTGTTTCTCAACATGTTTTTATAAAGTACCCTTTTTTTCAAAAAACAATTATAAGTACTCTCAGCCCTCCCCCTCCCTGCATTCGAACCCAATGCACACATCCCTCCCCCAGAACCAGGTACACAATGCCCCTCCCCTTCCCCATAGCCAGGCACCAGATGTATGGTAAGCCTACATTTTGAAGTGCCCAATTCCACTGCCTGCCCTGCCTCGGCAGCTTGTATGCAGAGAGCAAGTAGCCTACCAGTGCCAGACTCGTCAAGTGGGGCTGTGTGTGCCCACCCCAGCCCAGCACCCCCTATCATGGTGCTCGGGGAAAATTGCCCTCTCGTTCCCCTCGCTATGCCACTGATGTGGGGGGCATCCTTTGGAGCAAACCCTATTGAGCCGCTTCACCGCCTTTTAGCTCCTCTCTACAGCACCATTGCAAAGGAGCGATGGGGATATGTTGTACTGAGCTGTTGGTGGGGGTGGGTGGCACATCTCCAGGGTCAGCTGCCCTCCTCACTGGAGCACCCCGGGAAGGCTGCCAGAGAGGAAATGAACTAGGAGAGGTGGCTGTGGAAGTGATTTTTTTTTCTTCCCACCCCCCAACTTGGAACTGCCCTGGGTCTCACTGGAGCCACTGACACTGCAACCCCATGGGTGCTATTGATGCCTATTGTAGTATGATACCACATCCAGTGCAAAAATGCCCCAGTAACTGATTGTGGGTGAAAACAGATACACACTGTGGTCTCAAACTTACAAAGAAAAGAAATAAAGAGGAAAAAATTGGATCACCATATATGTTTCACAAAAAGATCTCTCCATATTTGATCTTTCAATCCTCATCCTCCAAGGAAACCTGTCCAAGAGCTTCAAAAAATTTATCCCGGGAACTTAAATTTAAAACTGCTAGATATGAAATTTCGTGGTCTTAATAAATACCAATACTGAGTGCAAAAATATTTGCAAAAAATAATTGGTTTTTCCACAGCTGATCCCGAAACAAATAATTGAATGTGTGTTCTTTGTACAATATAGCATCTAACATCATTTATAGTCAGGTACAGTAAGGACCTACTAACTCCTCTTTTTTTGTCCTGTTGCTGCCAAAGCATTAAAGAGCCACTTCACCTTGAACAATCCCTTGTAATATTTATTAACTACTCAGCCTAACTAATGTGTTCCAACTGGTATTTAGCTGTGATTCTCCCAGTATGTGTCCCAGACCTGAAAACGAGCTATGTCTGTCTTAAAAGCTTCTCTCTCTCTCTCTCTTTCTCCAACAGAAGTTTGTACAGTTAAAAATATCACCTAGTAATCTATCACCTGGATATCAATAGTCAATGCAGTAGGAGAGCTTCTAGAAAGGATTTTATGTTGTTGTCCATTATATTCCCTTCTCCTTCTGACACAGGTAAGAGGCTTTCTTGTCTCCTTTTTGGCTTCTCTCTCTTCCTTGTTCTCTTTCTGGAGATTCTTGGGCAAAGCCAGAGGGGTCAGGATCATCTCAAATTAACTGTTAAGTTGATGGGAAGCTCTAAAAATATTTTAATTCATGCCTTTCTAGTGTCTTTCATGTGCTGTGAGGAAAAAAATAATGCAGTTTGGAAATTTTGCAGTCATACTAGATCCCAGGAGAACTTTTTTTCTAACTTACTTTGAAATCACTAGTAATGACCATTTTAAAGATTATCTTAAAATTTTTAGATGGTCCACATGTTTAAAATAACATGAAAGTCTCTTTCCAATATAAAAGGCTGGGTTAAATTTAATCACATTTTCACACTCAAAGTATTCCTCTCTCATATTTTGATTAGCAGCTTCAACCATCATTAACCAATTATTGAAAGTAATCCATATTTATTAGCTATAGAAAATCATTGAAGCCTAGGGCCTCATTTACTTGATTAAAAGGATTAAAAGAAGCAAGGTGAAATATAAAAGGCCAAAGCCATTGTAAATACGTTAAAGTTTTTGTTTTAGCTTGCATGCTCTATTCTACTCAAAGGCTCATTAGGAAATGCTCAGACTTGTTAATGGCAGTGTTGCCTTATTGTACCAATTCATAAATGATATTACCCATTCTTGTCTGCAGTGTATGCAGAATAAAAATTCAATTATTTGTTTCAGGTATAAAACCACCTATTATCTCTTTGCAAATATTTTACATTCAGTGTTGGTATTTGGGAATTTGATGTTTCCTTCTGGCTGTCAGTTTACTATCCATATTCCTGATTTGGAAATCTTTTTTAATTGGGCAAAAGGGACTAGCCTCTTGTTTTCTGATAAATGGAACCATAAAGCTATTTGTGCTGCAGAATAGTATGAGTGAAGAGAGGACTGAGACAAACTAGACCTGTTCATTTTCTTTCCTGTACTCTACAATTTATAATCATGGGGCATATCCTTTTCTGGTGTAAACCCTGCATAGCTTTGAAGTCAATGCTTTACACTACATAAGGGTCTAGTCTGTTATGTTTTCTCAACTGATCAGAAGCTTTGAACATGGAACTGTGAGAATTAAATTATGACAAAGTTGGAAAGTTATTAAATTATGGCAAGAAAGTTGCAGAAGTGGGTGGGAGGGGGTTGAAATCAATGTGCCTCCAATTTTCCAATGTACAGGTATGCCCCCAAAACAATAATGTGTCAAGACAAAGAGAATGTGATGGGCTCTGTGGGATTCCCAAAATTGTCAGGCCTACACGCATATAATATGATTAGACACTGATGTGGGACTATCATTATTCAGAGAAAGCGGCAACACTGAAAGTACATGCATTACTGTGGTGTTGTATGAGGCCTTCTGTTGTCTTGTACATGCTGCAATCTTTAGTTTCCAGGACAAGGCCTATTTTCCACTCCATTGCTGAGTTTATTCTTGCAGAGATTGTTCTGTGTTAGGAGCAATTGTCCATCACATACATATACACAAATATCCTCTGTTTCAAAACAAAAGGCTTTTGAAAGTAATTCTAGCATATCAAAGGACTAAAAATGCATTGATTTAATATTCTGTGTCTCATAGGTATAATAAGAAGAGAAGAGGTGACTATGGGCCTGAATTAAAAGGCATTTAGGTAAACAAAGATGCAACTAGATATCTAGACTCAGATCCCAAAGATATTTAGGTGCCCAATTTCCATTATAATCAATGGGAGTTAGGTGCCCAATATCTTTGAGGCTCGGGAGCCTCATTGGATTTATAGCCGTATCTAAGGTGTTTGGTCATCTAATCCTCATTGGATGTTACAAGGAGTTAGGCTTTTAACTCACTTAGGTGGTGTCAATCCATCTTCATCTGTAGGAGACTAACTACCTTTGCAAAACTGGCCTCTGTAAAAGAATATGCATAACCATGGCTACAGACTATTTAGACTATGTAGGAATGGGTCCAAAATATTAAGTTTAGACCATTAGGGACAAAAACGTTTTGAAGGAGGAAAACAGGGCTCTTTCTTCTTGTGTTACTGCATATAGGAAGAAAATGGTTTCAAAGATTAAAAGAGGAATTCCTTCCTCACTGTATATTTTTATTTATTCTGACTCCGAAAAGCAATCTATTTTACTAAATAATCCAACTGGTTTGAACTTTTTTATTAGTCAAACATTTTTTGAAAAAAATTGGCTTCTTTTTCAACTGGAAATTTTGTCAAGACTGCTGTCCATCTTCCTTCAGCCATTGTGTGTGCACTCAATGTTTGGTGTCCTCCAGGTTTTGGTGGAACTAACATTGTGGCCAAAGCAGAGCTGGGATTGGGGCAGGCAGCTCACCACAGCCCACTCATAGTTATATGTCTTGGCTGATATCCTCGAGTTTCACCTTTGGCGCCTGCCACCTGGGGCTTCAGGACTCAGGACTTGCCCCCCTCTCCTCCCATACACACACCTGTAGTAGTAGGGCTTGGGTGGGCTCAGGTTTTGGTCTCCCTCTCCTAGAGGCATGTATTAATTTTTGCCCTCAGAAGGAGGTTGCAATGCAAGGAAGCTTGAGAATCCCTGATTTAATCAATAATTATTAAAGACTAGCTCATGGAAAAAGTTGTGATGTGGGGAAGCCAATATTTTTAAAAACATCTTGTGATTTGGAATGTTTCAATTTATATCTACCTTACTTGTGACACATTAAATGGGCCTGATTTTCAGAACGTGTTGGTCCCCACCATCAGATAGTCAAGAGCCTTTACTTTGGGTTCCCCAGAACTGAGGCACCCCAACCTACTAATCACTTTCGAAAATCTTGGCAGGAGCCTTTCACCTCAGAGTCACCACTTCAATTCTTACCAGGTCTTTTGTGACAAAAAAATTACCACCCGGGGCATTCATTGGTTAATGCAAAATCAGATATTGATTTTATAAGGCTCCAACTGCATGGATGATATCACAAAATCCATCACCACAACTGTCACTGATTGCCACCTATGTTGATAATCTCCTCAGAGAGGCCAAGGACTGAATGGACATGGTAGGGTGGTGATGAAGTGAGGAACCTTGCACTCACTCAACATGCTGCACCAGTACTGTTCCGTGGGCAGCAATCTCCAGAGATGTCAATCCAGCACTTTTCTTAATCATTCAATTAACTACAGAAAAAAAAAGTGAGTTCCTAATACATATTCCTAGCTAAAGTCTCTAGAAGAGCCTTAAAACTGATGTTTGCTAAGTTAGCAGTGGCAAACTCTACATTAGATCGGAGTTCTGTAGAGATGAAGTTTATTTCTGGCTTTATGGTAAAATATTGCGCTTGTTTAGGAATAAAGAGTGAGGGCTACCATAGTGCTACCAGCAGTGTCCCCTTATGTAATTTCTTCCTCATGTCTCCAGTGCTGCTCATTTCTGAAGTTTTATAATGATGTCAAGTGTATTTCTGTGGGAATCATTACTAATAGCTGGTACAATCTGAAAGTGTTTATTCCCTCTGAAGGGGAAAAAGTATAGAATGTGGAGGAGGAAAGGAAATGTTTCTGCAAGCCACCTAGGCAAGCGATTATAATTCAAAGTGCATATGAAGTAATTTAAATCCTTCAGTAGAAGTTCTTATCTACTCTCTCTATTAGAGCTTCTGCAGTAACATTAAACTCTCTCCTTCACTGCAGTAGATATGATTTTACCATAAATAAAAAGAAACAGTTTAAATCATAGGATTGTGATGCTAGCGTATTTTACACAAGTTGACGGTTTTCTTTTTTCAGTTTGCTCCATTTAATCATTTGTGATTGTTGAGTACTAATATCCATAAAATATATGAATGAATGAAACTTGCTTTGTACAACAGCAGGAATCAGTATAACATCTGACTATTCATTTTGTAGATTTGAGGCAGCAAAATAAATTTTGCCTTGAGGTATAAATGTGTATTTGCTTGATAGGTTTTCTTCCCCACATTAAATTCTGTATATATATTACCCAATATTTATTCACCAAGGCATGTGCAGAATTGTATGGTTGTCTGTCAGCTTACTTTCACTCAAATATATTTGAAACAGTATGTAAGATAGTCACAGAAATACTTGAATAAATAAATCATTAGTTAATGAACTTTCTTAAATATCGCTAAAATGGCAAGGCATTGGCTCATTTACAGTTAAATCTGAGAACAGCCATTCTGATAATGAATCATTAGAATTCTGTTCTTTGAATCATTACTTCAAAAGCTGTTTCACAGAACTCTTCACACTGTGAGAATGAGGTAGCATCTGAAAAATATTCATCCTCAGACTTAAAGCGTTGGACATGAGATGGTACAGTAGGCAAATATTATAGTTCCATTTGCTTTTGAAGATCTGAATTCAAACTTGTGGTAAGTTGCAAATGAAAAGCGATGGAGTAACTTCATCACAGTGTACAATTGAGGTATGAACATATCAAAACCTCTGGGCTACGTCTACACTGGCCCCTTTTCCGGAAGGGGCATGTAAATTTCACCTATCGTCGTAGGGAAATCCGCGGGGGATTTAAATATCCCCCGCGGCATTTAAATAAAAATGTCTGCCGCTTTTTTCCGGCTTTTAAAAAAGCCGGAAAAGAGCGTCTAGACTGGCCCCGATCCTCCGGAAAAAGTGCCCTTTTCCGGAGGGTCTTATTCCTACTTTGAAGTAAGAATAAGAGCCTCCGGAAAAGGGCGCTTTTTCCGGAGGATCGGGGCCAGTCTAGACGCTCTTTTCCGGCTTTTTTAAAAGCCGGAAAAAAGCGGCGGACATTTTTATTTAAATGCCGCGGGGGATATTTAAATCCCCCGCGGATTTCCCTACGACGATAGGTGAAATTTACATGCCCCTTCCGGAAAAGGGGCCAGTGTAGACGTAGCCCCTGCTGTACAGTTCAATACAGTTGCCTGTTTTGATTTTATGGAACCCATAACTTGTATTCTGGATTGGTACAGACCAGAAGTGAAGTGTGCTGGCATGTTTTTTCCATAATAGCTAGACATTTTATGTTCTCATTCAATACGCTGAACTGAAATGCCAATAAAATTTGATTTGCATGAAAATATCAGTGTATTTTCCCCACAACATTTTTAAGGATCATGCTTATGTTAATTCTATGATACACAGAGAAAGTTTGCTGTTTGTTTATTTCTGTTGCAGGGATTATGTGTCTTATCAACAGTGAACACATTTAAAATAGTATATTGAACTGCAAAATTTACAATTCATGCTTTATTGGTTGTTAAGAACTGGGAAGAATGCTTTTTTTAACAGAGTTGTATCAAATTTGCTTTCTATCAAGATTCAATCATTAAAACTGATGAAAAATCCATTCAGATGTAGAATCTTGAAAGTTGGAAATTAAAGAAAAATGTCAGAAAGTTGAAAAAAAAATGTTGGCAAGTTTTTTTTCTTCTTTTGAGACACTCTACTCAAGATACATTCCCTCCCTGCTAGCATGATCTCTGCCTGCTCCAAGCCATCATTAGCTTGTTCTATCCAAGGGTTACAATAGACCAGCACAAATAACCTATTCTCATGTAGTGTTATGGTTGAGCCATTGAAAAGGAGAAAGTGTGTGTGTGTGTGTGTGTGTGTGTGTTTATTTTTCTCTTTTCAATGGCTCTGCCATAACACATTGATAAATATATGTAAAGATTATTATAAATATCAAATTCTGCCACCAGATAAACTGCAACAGGCAGCAGACTATTTAAGTAATCAAGGGCAAATTGGAGCGGCGGGGAAGCAGAGAGCACTCAGCGGGTACATGCTCTCTGCCGTGCTCCATGTCGTCGCTGCTGTTGCCACTGTGGGGAATGCAGGGAAAGGGGGCAGCATAAGAGCCATGATTCAATACAACAGTCAACCAATATGGAAAATTATTGTTTTTAATGGTGAAATCTTGCATATTGGTCTACAGTTTGGTCAGTGCTAAGCTTATGCTGACAAATTCGTACAGCCTTCAGTGCTCCAGAATTCAAATAAATCACAAAAGAAAGAACAGCCCAATGTCCCTTACTATGTGTAAAATCAATATGAAAATAATTCAGAAGAAAAACTTATTTTTTGTTTTACAGAGGCTATTTTCAGTGATGAGAACTTCAAAAGATACAGAAGATAAGTTTGAATAGATACCCCCAAAAATCTCAGTGAATGGCAAATCTGTCAGGCTCTTAAATCTGGAAATAGCACACTTGCAAATTCTTAGTTGTGTCCTGATTTAGCAAGGAATTGAAATTTCTCCTTTACTCAATGGGAAATAAGGACCTAGGTTTCTAGGATTACCTGTTCCCATTAGGAAAGACATGTTACAAAAACATCTTTTCCTGTAATTTTTTGGCACCTCTGCTTTCAAGCTTGATCTGAACCCCTCAAAAATTAATAGAATTTTTCACATCTCATTTAAAGCCTCAGTTTGAGTTTGAGTCAAGCTGTACGTCAGTTCTTATTTAATCAGAATCAGTTCAACCTTTCTTAGTTGTTAATTTTTTTCAACTGTGATTCTGATCCAACAATGAGTTTCATGCAATTAAATACCTAGTTCACTGCATGATCAGGTATAGCCAGTAGTTACACAAAAAATACAGATATGGAAGTAATAGTTTGAGTCATGCATCAGATCTTGCACTAATAGCAATATCAAATCCAAGTGCAAGAAAGAAAACTTTTAAACTTCTGTTAATAAGCATGTATCAAGCCTGATCATTAATAACAGCAGAATACAGCATGGGGCAGAGAAATAGACTCAGGACTCAGTAGTTTATGATTCTATTCCTGGCTCTGTCACTTATCTGTTGTGTTACTTTAGGCGAATTATTTCATGGTGCCTCAGTTTCCTTGTGCATAAAGTAGAGGTACTGTTCACCCTCATTTATAAAGTGTGTATATATATATATATATATATATATATATATATATATAACATTATATATATAATCTCGATAGATAGATGGATGGATAGATGGGTGAATGGCATTACAAAGAGCTGCATATTATTATCACAATCATCACTATTATTATTTATTAGATTACTTACCCAGTATTGCTTGGGTCCTTCAGGGCAGGGGGCTGGATGTATGGGGGGTTCAGGATCAGGGCTGGGATGTGAGGAGGGGTTCAGGGAATGGGGTGGGGTGCAGGAGTCATGGCAGGGGGTTGGGAGGAGGGGGAGGCTCACAGCAGAGGTTGGGGTAGCCAGTGGTTGCTTCCTGAGGTCAGTCTGTCTGCACAGCCTGCCCGCTGGCTTTTCCCCAGGACTGCAGTGGGAGCTGTGTTGCCCACCTGCTGGCTTCTCTCTGTGGCCAGCCCAAGGGCAGTGGGGGCCAAGCAGGCTGCCCACCAGCTTCTACCCCAGCCCAGGGTAATGGGGGCAGCATAGGCCACTCACCAGATTCTCCCCAAGGGTTGCTTGGAGTGGGGAGGTGCAGTCTGCCTGCCAGCTTCTCCCTGGAGTCTGCTGGAGCAGGAGATCTGCACAGGCTGCTGACTGGCTTCTCCCTGGGGTGGCTAGGAATGGCCAGCAGCTATTTCCCAGGTCAGGCCAGGGTGCCATGAGCCATGCTTCTGACCAGTGGCTGATCTCTGGGGCTGGGGCTCTTGCTGCCACCCTGTGGTCATTTATCAGTTTAACTGTCCCCCGTGCTTGCTGTCCCTCTGTGGCTATTCATGAGTATAACTGTCCCTACTCTCACCCCCTCCCAAAAAACAGTCACATTCCAGGCACAACCCATTGTCCTGGCCCTGATCTTGCTTTAAGTTATGATAAGAAGAAGCTGCTTACCAAATCTGATGGTCCTGGCTCTGACCATTTAGGAGGAGTCCTTGAACAAGCAAAGTTACAGATGGACAGACAGACACAAACACAGACCAATGCACAAGCTCTCTAAAATATATAGTAGATATCTAAGATAATATAATAATTCTGAATGAACTGTATGATTTAGGGATAAATTGTCAAAAACAATGACTTCTTCCCAGAGGTACATACCAGAAGAAATTCTGAAGTGAAAAAAAAAATCCACCTCTAGGGCCTCTGAACAAAATGACTATATCACATTGAAAGGACAAATCTTGATCCTATTGAAGCCAAAGATCACATTTGAATTAACCTCTAGGGAACTAAGATTTGTCTCTGAATATTTTGAATGTCAGGAAACTTCACAAATTTGGCATAATGCCTAAAGCTCTAGTGGACAATCGGGAACAGCCCGTAGTTCACTTTATTTTTTAAAATATGTATACTGGGAATGAGCAGAAGAAAATGCTCTCAAAGCTCCCAGCTTCAGAAATTCAGAGTTTGCAGAATTGGGCTATAAATTTCACAAGGACAGGTTTTCTCATGAGATGTCTGGTACTTCCTTCTTCTTACTGAGCTGCAAATACCCTGAGGAAAGCCTTTTATTTGGTGGAGTATTTTGTCACTTCTGTATCTGTAGTCAGGACAAGAAATATATAGCAGCAAAGCAATCAGAGCAGAGTCACAATAAAAAAAATCCTGTAGCAAGTCAATCTCTGGATGACCTACCTGCATTATGCACTGTAACCCCCTAAAAAAACCTATAAATGTTAAAGTGCTGAATCGCTATTAACACTGAATTTTGTGTCTAGGCAAAACCAAAGCCATTACAGAAAGGCTGCTAGCTATAGACTCTGTTTGGTTTTTTTATATTATGTCCCTGTTCTGTTTTTATTTTGATGTTTGAATGGTGCTCGCCGTTTGCTCCTAGGGCCCTGATATTTCATATAAAAACACACAAAGAAAGAACAAATGGGCTGGTGTTAATAATAAAACCCTCCGAGCAAATCTGGACTAGTAATGCCGTAGATGGCCGTTTTAGGGACAGGCAGTCATACAGGGGCATAAAAGGAAACCTGTCTGAACTTTCCTCTCCTCTGTGGTGGCATTCATTAACTCCCTAAGGGTATGGCTACACTAGCCACCCTAATTCGAATTAGGGTGGCTAATGTAGTCATTTGAACTTGCAAATGAAGCCCGGGATTTAAATATCCCGGGCTTCATTTGCATGTTCCCAGGTGCTGCCATTTTTAAATGCCCAGTAGCTCGACCTACCTGCCCACGGCTACACGTGGCATGGGCTAGGTAGTTCGAATTAACACTCTTAATTCGAACTACCATTACTCCTCTCCTAATAAGAGTGTTAATTCAAACTACCTAGCCTGTGGCGCGTGTAGCATTTAAAAATCGCGGCGCCTGGGAACATGCAAATGAAGCCCGGGATATTTAAATCCTGGGCTTCATTTGCAAGTTCGAATGACTACATTAGCCATCCTAGTTCGAACTAGGGTGGCTAGTGTAACCATACCCTAAATTCCTTTGATGAACAACCTGTCTAGGTTCTACGCTCTGAAGAGGGGAAGATCTTTTGGTTTTGTTTTGGTTTCACCAAACAAGAAGCTATGATCTCAAGGTGCAGTAGTGGACATCTAGGTTGGCTATTAGGAAAAAGTATTAGGAGGGTGGTGAAGCACTAGAATATGGTAGTATCTCCATCCTTAGAAGTTTTTAGGCCAGGTTTGAAAAAGCCATGACTGGAATGAATTAGTGGGGCTGGCTGAACTTTGAACAGGGGGTTGAACTAGATCATTGTTTCTCAACCAGTGGTACGAGTACCCTTAGGGATACTCAAGAGATGTCTGGTGGGTACTTCAACACAACTGAAATTTGGAGAAATCTGAATTTTTGTTGTAAGTTTTACTGCGTTTTATTATTTTTGTACTTTTTATACCCCAAAATTTCATCACCTTCCCGGCTATGATTAAGTTGTTTAAAGAAATGTGTTGCAAAGGTAGAAAAAATTGTGTGTGTCTGAAAACTGTAGATACTGGGGGTACTTCTAATGATATCTTTTTTAAAAGGGAGTACTTACATATTTTTTTAAAGGGGTACTTTATAAAAAAAAGGTTGGGAAACCGAACTAGATGATCTTCTGAGGTCTCTTCCATCCCTAGTCTTC
The DNA here is from genome assembly GCF_052426305.1 of Pelodiscus sinensis. Taxonomy (NCBI): domain Eukaryota; kingdom Metazoa; phylum Chordata; order Testudines; family Trionychidae; genus Pelodiscus; species Pelodiscus sinensis. The sequence continues at coordinate 157,066,384 of NC_143053.1, forward strand.
TATGATTTTATTTCAAATAGATCCCCCTTTGAGGTTGTGCCTTGAACCCAGAACACATAGTTCTCCCATCCTCACCTACTTCTAGCAATGGAATCTTTGTGCTTATGGAGCAAGAAGGAAGTAGCGGCATGGATCTGCTCCTTTCACCCACTCACGAACTTCACACAGAAGCTCATCACAGGATCTGGGGCTAGGGAAAGGTGGGGAAATAAACAAAGGAAACATTATGGGTAAGTCTACACTACAGAGCTTTTCTGCATCCAAGGAATGCATCTACTTTTCTGAAAAAAAATTCGGAAAAGCAGATGCATTTTTTTGACATCCCTGTAAACCTCATTCTACTAGGAAGAAAGGATGTTCCAAAAGAGGTTTTTTTCCAACATTTGTCCCCATTTGGCCAAATGTTGGAAAAGCCTCTTTCAGAAGAAAAGTGGAAAAAGATACACAAATTGTGGTTTGCAATTTGTGTATCTTTTCCCAACATTTCTTTGTAGTGTAGACATAGCCTATGTCTGGTTCCTAGCTAGGGAACTCAGGTTGTGGGAAAAGGGTTTCTGGAGTCTGGTGCCTTTACCAGAAAATCATCCCTCATCTAGCTGGAGAAACAAGAATTGAATTCTTGCATCTGCAAAAGGATTTTCTAATCTGAAAACACATTCAGGTGATAGAACTGAAAGGGGAAAACCTTATTTTTTTTTTGTTGCCAGAAATGAAGCAATATTTCACAGTTCACTTTGTAATTTATTAAACAGATTATAAAAAACAGGGTAAAGGTCAATGCACAATATGCTCCTTTTGGTGTGGTGTGGTCTCCATTTTATTGTCATTTCAAGAATTTTAACTTCATTTGCTGCAGTAGAACTTGAAACAGCACATTACTTGTAAATGCAGAGCAACTAATTCACACTCTACTAGTGATGTATGTTTCTGCCTATTAACAGGTAGTTTGATACAGGAGAAGCATATAATATCAGATAATTTTGACTCTTAAGAAAACTTGAAACATCTTTGCTAATAGATGTAACCATTTAGGTGTTAGCCAAAATGAAGCACAAAGTAAATAAAGCAACCTTAGTCAAAGGATATAATGTATCAATCTATTAACTATAAATTTATAGAATCATAGGGTTGGAAGAGGCCCCAGTAGGTCATCAAGTCCAACTCCTTGTTAAAGGCAAAATACATCCCAAAGAAATCATCTCTGCCAGGGCTTTGTGAAACCGGGGCTTAAAAACTTCCACCGTCTCCCTAGGTAAACCATTCCAGTGCTTCACCAACTCCCAGTGTAATAGTTTTTTCCTAATATCCAATTAGACTTTCCCCACAGATTCTGTCATCTGTCACCACTGAGAACAGCCTCTCTTCATCCTCTTTGAAACTTCTCTTCAGGAAGTTGAAGGCTGTTATCAAACCCCCATCACTCTTCTCTTCTGTAGACTAAATAAGTCAAAATCCCTGAGCCTCTCCTTATAAGTCATGTACTCTAGCCCCCTAATCATTTTTGTTCCCTTCCACTGGACTTTCTCTAATGCATCCACATCCTTTCCGTAATGGGGAACGGGACAGAATGAAACATAATACTCCAGATGTTGTGGCTTCGCTGGTGCTGAATAAAAGGGAATAATCACTTCCATAGATTTGCTGGCAAAGCTCCTATTAATGCACCCCAATTTGCTGTGAGAGGTTATCTTTAATACTCAGATTTTGTTCTGATATCTAAATTTTCAGACCAATATTTAATTTTTGAACACAGAAATAAAATTAGAAAAGAGAAAAATCCATGATACACCCACATCTTATATATTGTGTGGAGATATGGTCACCCTATCTCAAAAAAATATATTGGAACTGGAAAAGGTTCAGAATAGGGCATAAAAATGATTAGGGGCATGGAACAAATACCATATGAGGAAAGATTAAAAACACTGGGACTTTTCATCTTGGAAAAGAGATGACTAAGGGCAGATTTGATAGAGGTCAATAGAACTATGACTGGTGTGGAGAAAGTAAATAAGGAAGCATTATTTACCCCTTTCCTAACTCAAGATCTTGAGGTCAACAGATGAAATTAATAGACATCAGGATAAAACCAAAAAAGGATTTTTTTTTTCACATAATACAAACCAATCTGTGGAACTGTTTGCCAGAGGATGTTTTAAAGGCCAAGACTATAACAAGGTTAAAGAATAACTAGGTAAGTTCATGAAGGCTAGGTCTATCAATGACCATTATAGTGTCCCTAGCCTCTGTTTGCCAGAAGCTGGGAATGGGCAATATAGGACAGATCACCTGATGATTCATTCTGTTCACTCTCTGGTGCTCCTGGCATTGGCCACTATTGGAAGACAGAATGCTAGGCTATCTTGACCTTTGTCAGACCCAATATGGCCATTCTTATGCTCAGAATTTTTTCAATGGAGATAAATTATATTTTCTCTTCCATTCTTCTGACCTTATATGATGTTCACAGCAGGCCACAGTGCTCTGCTCACTGGCCAGAGAGGGCTGTTCTAATGTAATGTTCTGTGACATACTCCCCTAGAGGAAGGAGGCAACAAAACTAAGATTCCAGGTGGTGTTACTGTATTGCCACTAAATTGGCCTGTTATGATAGACTGGAAAACTGAATCTCATATTTTCAGCTAGAAAACATTTTACATGCTCTTCAAATTCTGCAGTGTTTTCATTCATGTTTTGGCTTCAAAAGTCAACAAGGACTTATTTGGAAACAGAATACACAACCTGTTCCCATATATTTATTTTCTGGATTACACTTTAATGCTCTACTGGGAAGTAATTTACCACACCCCTTTTAAGGTTTCTTTTCTAGTTAGCAGGAAAGAGAGTATCAGAGGGGTAGCCATGTTAGTTTGAATCTGCAAAAGCGGCAAGGAGTGCTGTGGCACCTTATAGACTAATTGAAGTGTTGGAACATAAGCTTTCGTGGGCAAAGACCCACTTCATCAGATGCATGTCTGCCATGCATCTGACGAAGTGGGTCTTTGCCCACGAAAGCTTATGCTCCAACACTTCGGTTAGTCTATACGGTGTCACATGACTCCTTGCTGCTTTTGCAGGAAAGAGAAAAAAGACATGCCTCTGCCCTCTCCATTATCTTCCTTGCAACTCTGTGTCCCTTGTCCTGCCAACTTTCTCACTGGGCAGCAAGGGGGCCTTTGGCAATACCCTTGCTGCTTCCACAAGGGCAGGGCTGGTGATTCCAAGTAGACTTCATATGTTCCATACAAGAGTAGTGTATTTCTTCTTACTGTTCTGTTATGTGCTCTTTAATACGTGCAGGAGACAATGAGCCTCAAATATACAACTCATCTCAGTGCAGAGGTTTCACCAAGCTCTAATATTTCATTATAGGCCAGTGAATATGTCTCTAAATCTCTCAATGAGGACAGTACAGTGACAAAATAGAGACTTTACTTTATAATGAGATGGACAAGGTGAGTGTGGTAATAGCTTTTATTTCTTCTGTTAAATAAAAACAAAGAGCCATGCTTTGGATCCACATAGAGCTCTTCAGGGTTGGGAAATGTAGTCTGAGTGTCACATTGTTTTATAAGGTGAGCCTCTCCATTTGTGCACCACAAAGCATATTTGGAAGGAGGGATGGGCAGTTGGAAAGTTCACAAAATTTTTAGTTAATTTTACAGTACCATAGGTGTGAATAGAAATAGGATTTCATTATACATTTGTATGTGTCTGATGTCATTAAGAGTTGACATTGTATATATTGAAAATCAGGAAAATACTGGAGAGAATGCAAAAGAGTTTTTTCAGATAGCAAGTGTGTATTAATTTGTATTTCTTCTCACTGGGTTGTATCTGCCACAAATTGTCCCTCACTGTGAGCTCTAGGTGAGATCTTTGGGGGTTGCCACAGCCTTCATTCTGCATTAACCACATAGCCTTCTTTTGGTCCCAGTTCAGCAAATTACTTAATATGTTTAAATCCTTCCCTATTTAGAGACAGGCCCATTGAAGTCAATATGCTTACATGCTTGGTTGATAGGGATGGACTTAGGTATAAGTGAAAAGTACATGCTTAAATTTAAGCACATGCTGAAGTGATTTATGGGGATCAGTACATTTTATAATCCACAAAGTGTCAATGGAAGTTCTGACACCCTGAGTTCTCAAGAAAGGGGTCATTCAAAAGAGAAGCAGTCCATAACATGTGCTGCTTTGACTCTCTGAGATAAATAGATTAATGATATTAGAAAGTAAAGGTTACAATAAATAGAGTTTGTGTCTGCTGACATATGTACTTTGGAAATTATAAAATGAGCTACCTCCCAACCTTGGCCTTGACTGCCCAAGTGAGCCCACCTGTATAAAAGTCACGTACGGCAGCTACTACATGAGGATAAATGATATGGAATATTTTGCTTCTTCAGCTGAGCTCTCAAAGATGCTATATATCGCAGGGAGGAATTAAAAAGGAGGAAGGTCATCATAAAAGTATTTAAAGGAGAAATACCTTTCTGAATATAAACCTAGAAAACATACTGATGGAGCATTTGGAGAGAAGCTATTGGGAATGATTCACTACTAAGACATACCAATTCATGCCAGAGAAACTCCATTGAAATATAGTTTCATCAGAAAAGTTTGATGTTACCAAGTTTTTACTCAGGCCTCATTATTCTCAGTTCATTTTAAGAGACTGATGAATTAGGGATCTGTAGTGCCATTTAGGCACAGGCCAGCCCTGAAGAGTTGAGAGGCCAGGCCTCCACAAATGGAACTCTGGGTAAAATTCTGCCTCAAGGAACCAGAATTCCTTTCAGAGTTCCCTGTGTACAGTAGGCAATGTAGATCATACTTTCCCCCTTCAGAAGTCATAACATATTCTCCCTAAGCCTAGGGATCAGGTGACATTTACCCACATTTGTTTAGTGTGCACATACACATACATTAAATCTGGCAGAAAAATGAGGGGGGGAAGTGAAATTGTTTCCATTTCATAGAACTCCAACCTGCCCCATTATTGATTTTTTTAATTTATTTCGTCAGAGATTTCTTTATATCAAAATGGAAATAAAATGGTTGCAAAAATGATGAAAAGGACAAAATTTTGAATAGTTTTCTACATTTTTTGTAATTTGTAAATATTCATTTTCTGATAGGAAAAATGTTTTCCTTCCCAAACTTTTATCTGGCTCCTATCTACAGACATTGGGAAACGGAAGCTCATCCAAAAAGCACATCACACACATGTTCAGCCAGACCACAGGAAGAGGGGGAAAATGGCCATGTTTACACTAGGAAAGTATTTCAAAATTACTAAAGTTGACTTAAGAACTCCCTATTTAATGAATTTGAATTAGCATGTCCTCACTACGGGGAAGCCTCGAAATTAGTCCAAGGCAGGCTCTGTTAATGTGGGTGTGCTACTTCAGACTTACCCCCAGGAAGCACATAGGAGTAATTAGTTCGAATTACCCTAGAGAGTATTTATTGCAAAATAGTGGCACCAGAGCTTCCATATGAATCCTATTTCAAAATAACTATTTTGGAATTAGTATTACCCTGATTCTGCGGCCCATTATTTTGAAATAACAGGTTTGATATTATAGACCCTCCGCTTATAAATTTGACCTGGTGGAAGGGTTATTTCCAAATCAAATCCTAGTGTCGACCAGGGCAATGTGGCCTGTCATCTTTGCACACTCCCAGCCCTGGGTTGCTCTGAGACTCAAAACTTCTGCCAGCATAAGTTAGGATATTTCTGTACAGTGGAGAAACAAGTTCCAATATTATTAAGGCATGTCTACACAGCAGGGGTGTGTCTAGACTACATGCCTCCTTCGACGGAGGCATGTAGATTAGCGAGATCGGAAGAGGGAAATGAAGCCGCGATTAAAATAATCGCGGCTTCATTTAAATTTAAATGGCTGCCCCGATCTGCCGATCAGCTGTTTGTCGGCAGATCAGGGGAGTCTGGACGCGATGCCCCGACAAAGAAGCCTTTCTTCATCGACACAGGTAAGCCTCGTGAAACCAGGCTTGAGCTACGTCAATTGCTTTAGTTGAAATACCTTATTTTGGCTTTTGGTGCTATCTACGCAGCAAGAAGTCTGAGAGCGCACTCTTCCTCTGACTTCTCTTATTCCTTGTAAAATGAGGTTTACCAGAATCACAGTAAGAAGTCCTCCAGTTCACCATTATTTTGACATTATGTCAAAATAACTGCTTGTTGTGCAGATGTGGACCATGTTATTTTGGAATAAGGTCAGTTATTCTGAAATAACTCTGCTGTGTAGACATTGCCTTAGAAGTCTTTCCTCTTCAAGCTAATAAAAATCTTTGAATTTTTTTTAAATGGCTTATTTATGAAGAATGAATTTTCCTTTGAAATCTTTTTTTAACCAAAATTTGAGATGAGGAGGCTATAAAAAGATGGACAACAACCAAACCTAATTTTCTTTAAAAATTCACAGCCAACAACTGAACAAAGCAACACACTCCCACACATAAAAGTGATGGTTTTAATTTTCACTGAAAGCCAAACAGATATGGATTGTGGATTTTCAGTTTTTCCACATAACCCACTCCCCCCCAAAAAATGAAATAGTTTGCAAATAATAATTTTTAAATGTCATTTTCTTCCCAACTCTTCATAGAACATAAACTACTAAGTCTAACTTTACTTCTTTTATCTTAATGGAGGTATCTTTAGAGAAAATGGTGTTTGAGCTTAGTTTGGTGTAAATTAGTTTGTGTAAATAAGTGTATCCATTCTGATGGATTATATGGAAGTGCAACAGACATTGGGGAGGAGAGTTTGTTTTGGATGTTAAGGTGTGGTTTAACTGATTATGATTACCTCATTGGGATTTGCATGTGAGTAAACTTAACTCTAAATTAAATAGTTATTGGGCTTCTATTGGGTATTACACATTCGTACATCCTATAGTCCTTTTCCCCAAATGTGTGTATACCCATATTTATGGGTGCTTCTCCCTTTGATAGATTTGATTCATCAACATATGTGTATGTGTAAATTCATAACAATGAATTTTACCTATTCTTTCTTATTTTAACTATGGTTAACATATTTTAAAATAACCTAAGGGAATTTGACACCCAAAGTGCATTACAATTCTCTTAGGCTTCTTTAAAATCTTTGGCTGCTCTGGGCTTATGCATACATATACATGTAGAGATATAGCACACAGTTCACTGTCAATTAACTAAAAAGGTCAGTCCTTTAAAATGGTTTATAGAATGGTTTAGGGAACATTCACAGGAGTTGTATATCAGATAACCACATTTCCTGCACTGCCTTGTTTTATCAGGAAGGAAAACTTTGTTGCCATGACATGCGAAGAAGACCACAAAGACCCTTTCTGAAGAGTATAATGAGAATGGGTTACTTACATACCAAGTTCCACATTCTCATTACAAGCTTTTTAATGAGAAGGGATTAATTTTCTGCCATTTTCTATTCTCATTACTTCTCAGTCAAGGGAACAAGGTATCAGGGGCTTAATAGCTAATTTATATTCAGTGAATCTTAGTAGTGAGTTGCACTCCTTTGACCTTTTCAATATTTTATACTTTGATTGGGGGGTCATTCAACTCCTGCCTTGTTTATAGCCTTATTACAGTGAGCTAAGGAGCAAAGAGTACAATGGACAGCCAGTCACACTATCAGAAAGGTCAATTTAATACAATACACTTTTATCAGTTCAAGAATATACAAAGCATTAAGCTTCTGATACCCAGAAGTATTAGAATGAAAATGGCACTGTATCCCATCTATATGGCCCAATTGTAACAAGAGTTGGGGAACAGAATAAACATACATTCCAAAATTATTGTTGTTTATTCGCCATTGACTAGCTTCTTGTGTAGCGGTGTAAAACTTTGTATATACCTCTGACTTTGCATCAGTATAAGGGTGTGTCTAGACTACTGAGTTTTGTCGACAAAAGTGGACTTTTGTCGACAAAACTATACCAGCATCTACACTACCACTGAGTTCTGTCGACATAACGTCGACAGAACTCAGCAGTTTTGTCGACGCTGGTAAACCTCATTTTACAAGGCATAACACCTTCTGTCGACAGAGTTCTGTCGACAGAAGGTGTTATTGCCTGTAGGGTTGCGTCTAGACTACAGGGTTCTGTCGACAAAGCAGCTTGCTTTGTCAACAGAACTCAATGTGTCTGGACGCTCTTTGACAAAACTTCTGTCGACAAAACCCAGTAGTCTAGACGTACCCTTAATGACTGTCAAAGATATGTGTCAATAGAAAAATTGGACCTGCAGTAATTTGTCCTTATATAAATCTTTTAATAATAGTTCATATGCATTTTTAGTAGAGCTGATTAAACATATCTTAAATTTGGATTCAGCATTTTTGTGAAAAAGTAAATTTGTCCCAGATTTTTATAGAAGTCTAGATTCAGGGTTGGTAAAAATATTTCAGAACATTGAAATTTTAATTACAAACCATTGTAAATATTCTTCAATCTTTCTTGACAAGTTCTGATATTTAGTTTTCACTGGTTAGGGTGAATAAGAAAAAGTTTGAATGTTTATCCCAATCTTACATACATCACTTGAGTCTGCAACACTGGACTGGACATTTCAAACATATTCAGAATTTTTTTAAAAGAATCTAATACCCATGCTATTTTACACAAGTAGGTTCACAAAGTAGGATCTCTCAAGTGAATACAGTTAAATCTGTATGTAAGTGTGCAGAATCATAGCCTAGAATATTGAGGGAACTTCAGAAATTCAGAAGCATAAAACAGAAAAAAAAAGCAGAAAATAAGACTTAATTTAATTGTTTAAAATACATTTAATTTTTGCTAGAAGGACTGTGTCTTTTAAAAATAATTATTTTCATCTGAACCAGTTTACGCGGTTCAAATAATTATTCAGTTAAACCCAGCTAAATAATGAACATATGTTAAATAAATACCACTTGATTACTAGGAGAAAATATAATAGATGTTAGTAATTCTCTGTATATAACAGACATCGTATTTATTCTTCAATTCTTAATTCTCATAAATGCTTCAAATAGTCCATTGTAAATAATGTTCCATACATTACATGTCTTATTAAAGGTAAATTAAATGCAGTCTGAGACCCATCATTTAAAAACACTTAGAATATGGTTACTGGAATCCCATGATGAAACATTATTTAGTATGGTTTGTGAGGCCACAGGGAGAGATAACAATTTGGAGAATGACAGCACTATGTTTCCAATGTCATTTTAACTGAACTAAATATTAATATCCAGGATCGCTGAATGACTAAATTTAAAAAATGGTGACATTAGGCAGAATGTGAACATAGAAGAGACTTTTCACCTTATGTGAATCAGGTCAACTACATTTCTAGCTTTAATGGTGTCATACAGAGATACAGGGAAAATGAAGCATGCTTTTGCTATGCCATTTCTTTGATTTCAGCATAAATTGATATTAACAGCATATGATTCTGATACCATTCTGAGTAGCATGTGTGTATATCAACTGTATATAAGCCAAAATATCTTCAAGTATTAGAAAGGTATTTCTGTTTTCAGTACTGTATAGTACTGAAATGGTAAAGTAATAGCATTGAATTATAGTTCTGCAGGAAATCCAGAGGCAAACATATATTCTGGAGTTGCTCAGAATAAAAATGTTTTGGGAAATGATTAAACAACAGGAGGAGGGAAAAGTATCTATCTGAATATGTCTTATGTTTGGCTAAAAGTTAGCAATGGTGATGAGGCAGATCTTCCTGCCAAGTTCATTGCCTATCTATTATTGCAAGTGATCATCATTTGCCCGTAGTAATGTTTCTCATACACAATTAAGGTTACCTCAAAATATAGAATAATCTAGTAAGTACCATACAGAGATGATACCATATCTATTTATCCAGGGCAAATTTAGAATTTTTAAAGGTGATCCCTCAATGTACGTACTATAAGATATTAGTTAAATAAACGGCAAAGCATTCTTGATATGAAGAAGCTTACATGTCTGACATATAACAAAATATGCAAAATTCTGCTGCTATTTGCCTTAATTTAATAAGGATGTTGTTATACCACCTGGCCAATTTTTTTCTTTAAAATGAGATTGTCATTGAGCATTCATAGGTTAGGGCTAACTTCCACTGTGATTATTGTTTAAGAATGGATATTCCTTAATAAAATTGTCACATGTACACAATTTCTAAGGCTTAGTCATCTAGAATTACTTGAGTATTTTCATTTTCAAGTAATTTTAATACTATTTGGGTATGTCTACACTTGCACCCTCTTCGAGAAAGGGATGCAAATGAAGACATTCGAAGTTGCAAATGAAGCCGGGATTTAAATATTCCGTGCTTCATTTGCAGTATCACAGTCTTGCGCTATTTCGAAATAACAGATGCTGTTAAGATGCAGTTATTTCGAGAGAAAATTCTTCTCTCAAAATAACTGGTGAACCTCATTGTGGGTGTGTCTAGATGACAGTTTTTTTTGAAAAAAGTGGCCTTTTTCGAAAAACTTCTTCTTCATCTAGACTGCTGCTGCGTTCTTTTGAAAGTAAATCGAAAGAATGTGGCGGTTTTTTTGACCACAGAAGACCTCATTTTATGAAGAAGAATGCCTTTTTCGAAAGTGCTCTTTCAAAAAAAGGTGTTATGTAATGCAAACTGTGCTTTTTCGTAATTGAGCATCCAGACTGCCTGGGTTGTCTCTTTTGAAAAAGCGGCTTGCTTTTTGAAAGTACTGATTGTAGTCTAGACGTTCTTTATTGAAAGTGGCTTTTTGAAAGTATCTTTCGAAAAAGCCTCTTTCGAAAAAGGCGTGAAGAATGAAGAATAAGAGTTATTTAGAGAGAAGGGTTTTCTCTCGAAGTAACCACATCTTAACAGCATCTTTATTTCAAAATAGCGCCATAACACAATTATGCAAATGAAGTGCGGGATATTTAAATCCCAGCATCATTTGCAGTTTTGAATGTCTTCATTTGCATCCCTCTCTCGAAAGAGGGTGCAAGTGCTGAGATGCCCTAAGACAGCTGGGAAGATTTTTAAGGCTGGCCATTATATATCTAAAATGTTTGCATTTTCCATATATGTGTGTGTGTGTGTGATAGTTGCATTAGGTTTATGCTCAGCATGTTACTTGATTTTTTTATAGTGTGTGCTACCAGCTCAAGATAATAATGTTCATGTTTATTGATGTGAATGTATGCACATGCACACATGCACATGCACATGCACACGCACACGCACATGCACACACATTTGCATACATGTCTGATCTTCTCTCTCTCAATTCCTAAGTTTATAGTATGCTGATGGCTTCTTGTGAGTTACTGTGTACTTTTAGAAGCTTCAGAGCAGTGGCCTTCCCTTATTTATTCTTGGATCTGGACTTATTATACTCTGGTCATCTGAAGAAGTGGGTTTTGCCCATGAAAGTTCATGATGCCATCTACATGTTTTGTTAGTCTTTAAGGTGCTACTAGACTTTTTTTTCTTTAGTTTTTCCTGTGTAGTTTTAGCTCCTTGTGATGCCAATGAGAATTCAGAGTCCTCAGTACCTTGCAAGACTGAACCACATGGGGGTACAATGAGCCCAAGGGACTTAGGAGCCTAAGTCTCTTTGAAAATGGAAGGTAGATTCCTACTTTTCTGTAATCCTCACATGGGACATCAACAATATATTTTCTGTGGTGATTTTTGCCCATAATGTCCTCCAAAATAATTATACCATGGGGATAAGTCATCATGGGGGAAAAAACATCTGCTGCTACAAGAATGAAAGAACATTTATTGAACACTTGCTAAGTAGTACAGGGATTTCACTAGGAGGATATTTGCCTTGCTCTGCCTGTGTACCATACTGTGAGAATGCTAGTAGTAAAAAAAATAGGCCTGTTCCTTTCCTCCTAGCTAGATCCTTTTCCCCTGGGGCCAGTATGCTTTTGAACATTTCATTTTTCCTGTGGGTAGGTCAAAGATGAAATGCATCATTTTGCTAGGAGAGAATTCAATAGTCAGCTGGTTCTTGACTATCAGAGAGTTGCATAAGAAATTGGAAGTGGAACAGATTTATTTGGGTTTACCCTTAAGGAATACTGGCACCTGTTATTGAACTAACTGGCTTGATTTAATCTCTGTTTCATGAAAATGCAGCTTGGTAAACTTTTACCTCCCTCCCAGGCATTAAATTACTTGGGTCATATTACAAAGTGAACATTTCACATGCCATAAAGAAAGTAATGAAAAGCAAGAAATTTGAGATTAGTAAACCTAAAAAAATTCAGAACGTTTTCATGAACATGGACTGTAACTTCTCCAGACATATTCATAAGCACAACATTTCCATTTCCCAGCTCCTTCCTTACAGCCTTCCAAAGATTTTTCCCAGTTTCTACCTTTCAGTAGCACCCTTCCCTACAGCAGCTCTGGCTTATATACATTCCCCCTGGCCTCTCTTCCTTTAGGGTTATAGACAGAAATTACAGAGCCTCAGACAAGAAAAAGAGATGCTTCTCCGCCTACCCCAGGCAAGGGTACAGTTTCAGGAGAGTGGAGGTGGGAAGGCAGCAGCCCTGCATACTAGGACATAGCTTGCTTTTCTTCCCATTCTGCTAATGATAAGGGAACGAGGGGAAAGTACTTGGATTCTGTGAATTACACCTCTGCCCCCTCCCTTCACCAGCCAGGTGTGAGAGGCATGCACGGAATCCGAGTACTTTTTCCTTTCTTCCTGGCAGTCTGGGGAATGGGAAGAAAAGCATGCCACATCCTGGTACACATGACTGCTGTCCCCGCCCCCCACTCTCCCAAAATGGTGCCCTTGCCCCAGAACCTTTTTCTGCTTCACCCCTAAAAAGCTGCTGGGTATAGAAGAAATGAATGTGATTTGGTCATTATTTAAGAATTTATATAAATTGGTTGCAGGCATGATAAGTCTTGGATACTAATAATGTCATACTTGTACAGTACCTTGGATTCCTTTCACTGAAAATTTGCCCATTCTCTCTACCTCCTTACAGTGTTTTCAACACTTGCAGTTTTACAATATTTGGTGGTCTTCTTAAAGACCCAGCTTCTGGAATCAACAGATTGCATGAGAATCTCCGCTTTCATTTTTAATAACATTTTTATGAGGCAGTGAAAATATGAAGCAAATGTATCCTCAAGGCTAAAAAAAATGGCTCAACATGAAAAAAAATATTTTAAAAAGATAATCTTATGATTTTTAGAGCCCGACTCACAATTCTTGAAGATTTCACTGGTGTTTGTTCTGGTCCCAACTTGTTTCTGGCCCTCTCACCCCTTTGTGTTTTCCTGTTTGTCTCTAAGCACCGTTTCGATACCACGTGCTATGAGTTAGTGTTTGGAACAAAAGAAGTACCAGACATATTGCAAAAGGATTATAAAGTGCAGCTGCATCATCTCCAATTTGTATTCAGTCCCACTTCTTACCTTTTCAGTAACTTTTCTACAAACAGAGCTCTAAACAAAGCACTGAATGACCCGTCCAAGCTGTGGATGTGTTCCAGGGGGACTTTCAGGACAGTAAACTCACCAGTACTGCTAAGAATCTAATATATGGACTTTGAAATCTCTATCCACATCTGATTGCTTTACCATTTAATATCTCTCATCTTGCTCTTTCTTTTTTTCTTTTACTAAAGGTTTAATTTTAGATACTAACAGATTGGTGGGAAACATGGCATTTTGGGTAAAACCCAGCCCAATATTAATCTGGCACAGGGGCTAACACATTTTGTATAGTGAGAAGAATTAAAAAAAAATAAGTCCTCACTTTACAGGACCTGGAATGCAATACATGTGTGTGTGTGTGTGGGGGGGGGGTTAATTTCTTGGAAACCAGTGTGGGGGATCTGAAACACTGACTGTGACAGGTTGAAGAGTTTAACTTGAGCGAGGGAGGGCAAAAGGGCTTCCGCGAGCCAGTTCTGGCCTACTAAGTTGGTTGATCCAGCCCGCAGAGGCCCTGCCACTGCCCTGCACACAGGCCAATTAAAGTCTAGGGGCGGGAGAGTACACAAAGCTTCCTCCCACCCTATGAGCAGCATGCCACGCTTTGAAGCACCGCATGCTGCGCACAGGGCAGGAGATGTGACATGATCCCCCGCCCCCAAGCCCTGATTGGCCTGGGTGCAGGAGGTCTATGCAAAGTGCTTCAAAGTGCTGTGCACTCATGCAAGGTGGAAGCAGGGTGAGGGAATCTTTGCACAGCTCCCCCGCCCCCAGGCCAATCATGGCTTGGGGGTGGGGGAGCACGTGACGTCTCCTCCTGCCCTGCAAGCAGCCTGTGGCACTTTGAAGTGCCGTGTGCCCTGCACAGGTTGGGGGTAGGGCAGGAGGAGGCTTTGCGCATGCCCCCCACCCCAGGCCAATCAGGGCCTGAGGCGGGGGAGTGTATGAAGCCTGTTCCCGCCCGGCCAGGAGCATGGGTGCCTAGTGGGAAGGGGAGGAAAAGGGGATCCCCCACCCCCAGACCAATTATGGTCTTGGGGTGGGGAAGCCCAGAAGCATTCTGACACTGCCCCTTCTAGATTAGGCCCCACCCCTTACGGGGCATCCCAAAAATTTTTGAAGTGTTCCCCAGCCAAAAATTATAGCCCACCCCTGAACTTGAGTGTTAAGCCACCAATTTGGGGAATGCCTGCTCTCATTTTTGTAGCTTGCCCTGACCTTGGCTTGGACAGTAGGCAACCCGAGTAAAAAAATGCACAACCCTGTTTTCCTTGAGCACAGCGCAATAATTTCAAAATCTGTCAAACTGCAAATTACTAAGATTAGAATTCATCCCCATGTGTTGAATAATCTGGAAATGTATATGCTTAATCAGTTTGTCCCATAATAATTATAAAATAAAATGTACACATATGTTATCTGGGCATAAAGAGCTTCGAATAAAAAGTGTAAGTCTTTGTCACTTTCTAGAAACACCTTACAGCTTTCAATTCTGTTTTCTCTACCCTCAGGGCCAGCCCTAATCCTTTTCTGCTACACTGATTTGTTTTCCATTGAGAACTAGATCATACAATGCAGCATGAAAGAAATAGAGGAATGCTTGTATAATCTTCTCAGCTTTCAGAAGTGCCTGGGGTTCCTTCACATCACAGTAGCATGCACTTCTAGCCTTCCCTAGTGCAGTAGAGGCAGAAGGAGGTGACTGTGATGTGGAGCAGAGGACGGAAGAGGAGATGGCAGGAGATATGTATTCCACTCTGACCTGCAGCTGTTGTATGTGGAGGCAATCTTGTTCCTCCATTGCACATTTACATGCAGCTATACTTTGCACCCACTCCTGCTGCACAGTGATCCATGATTTCAACTCCTCCTTCTCCTGCTCCACAAAGAAAAGCAGTTCCATAACCTGGCCCCTAACAGCCTCCCAGCAGAGCCATACCCTATGCCACTCCTCAGAATTGGGATCCTGGTGATGAGGAAAGCTGCCCCTAGGAGTACAGGCTGGACCTCCCTGGTCTGGCTCCCTCTGGACTGGACAAGGGAGTTTTCTGGACCTGGGAAAGTCTGGGGGTGAGGGACGTCAGCCTCTTCACTGAGGTCCTCTCCCCAGATATCTGGCACAACCATCCGCAGCCCCCTGGCTCTGGCAGGCTCCATCCCTCAACCTCTGGTGTCCTCCCTTGCCCTGGGAGCTCTGGCAATATCCCTTCCAGTCTTGCCAGCACTCCCGGTCCTACCAGCTATGGATTTTGCAGCCCCCCCCCCCTCTTTCTGACCCCACTGGCTGCAGGCTCAGCAGATCCCATCTGCTCCCTACAGACCCTGGCCACCCCACCGGCTTCCTGGCCCACTGTAAACTCTGCTCCCCCATGGCCCACAGACTCCAGCACTCCTACTGGCTTCCCAGTCCAGCTGGCTGTGGGCTCTTGTCCTCCATGGGCTTTGCTGCCCTGCTGGCCAACTCTGCTCCCAGCAGCCGGCAACCTCTGTGTTGAGGCTCTCTAATCCAGCAACATCTGTGGTCCTTCTGGACCATGGAAGTTGCCAGATCAAAGAGTCCCAAACCACAGAAATTCAACCTGTATGTAGGGCGGGCCTGGACAAAATTTGGCCCGCAGGCTGTATCCGGCCCACCAAGCCACTGGATCTGGCCCACAGAGGCAACGAGGAACCCCAGGCAGGCTCCCCTGCTTACCCTGCCCATGTGCCATGCAGAAACGCAGCTGCCAGACCGTGTTCCTGTTTCAAAATTGGCTTCAGGAACCGCCCCCAACCCCCAGCACAATCCCATTGGCCAGTTTCTTGTAATTGTAAATGAATAGTCATTAATGAAATTAATACTAATATATAAATTAACTATGAGAAAGGACACCAAAGGAAAGCAAGATCTTAGGGAAGAGAAAGGCATCCCTGGAAATATATGGATCTAGTAGAAACAAGTTATTTATCTTAAATAATAACGTATGTACACCCACATCATTTTTCTGTTCAAGGACCATGTCTGACATTTCACTGCAGAGAGCACAGGAGGGGTCAATACTTTGGCAGAGTTTTCTCAATAGATCTCATGCTGTATCCACTTCTATAGACTTTACTCTTAAAGAAGAGTAAAAATAAACCAACAAAAATATATACACCAAAACACTCATAGAAAATATCTCTATAAACAGAGTCTAAGGGTAAGATTTTTAAAAGAGCAGAAGTAACTTAGGCAAATAATGCAATGGGACGTATGAGTAAAATTTTGAAAGGTACCTAAGTCACTTAGGCTGTGTCTAGACTGCATCCCTTTTTCGTAAAAGGGATGCAAATTAGACATATCGCAATTGCAAATGAAGCGGGGATTTAAATCCCCCCCTGCTTCATTTGCATAAAAATGGCTGCCGCTTTTTTCCGGCTTGGAGCTTTTCCGAAAGATCCCTTATCCAGAGGAACAAGGTGTACCGGTAGCTTGAATTAGAGATCCTAATTCGAACTACGTACTCCGTGCCACTTGTAGCCGCGGGCACTGAGTTCAGACTAAGTGAGATTTAAAAATGGTGGCGCCCGGGATGATGCAAATGAAGCCCAGGATTTTTAAATCCCGGGCTTCATTTGCAACTCCAGTTGCCCTCATTTGCTGACCTAGCTCAAACTACCGAGCTAGTGTAGACATACTCTTAGGAGCATAAACTCCAGGAGATATACTCTTAAGTGTTTTTTGAGAATTTTACACAGACATGCCATTGCATTTAAAGGGACTTAGACACTGTTGAAGATTTTACTCTATGCTCATAAGCAGTTTAGACTCAGAAAAATACGCCCTACAGTTTTGCATGTTATAAAGAAATATCTTTTTTATTCCAGATTTTTCTTAATGCCACATGGCATCCTTAAATCAGACCCAGAGAACTCTTGGATTATTAGAAGGGGTTTGTAAATTTGTAAAGAAATGCTAGCTTTATTGAAGTGAATAGCAAAACTTCCATTAACTTCATTGCCGCCAGGATAACAAGGTTTACTTAATATTTAGAAACAGATGCATACAAATAGAACATTTAGACATCTAAAACTAATTATATCAAGTTCATTAAATCTGAACATATAGCTTTTACAGTAAAAGGCAAATTCTATTCAGCTTCTTTTTAGATATTTAAAAGTGTTTAGTATTGTAGGACACAATCTCAAGTGAAACAGTGTTTGAGCATGAGCAACACATTCAATGTTTGGCAAACAGTACAATAGTGTGTACATGTCTATTTGCTCACATTCCTGGATACACTTAGGAAACGCTTTCACTAGACGGAAGATAGAGGCTGCCATGATCAATCTTCAGGAGTTTGATTTAGCAAGTCTAGTTAAGACTTACTTAATCGAAATCAGAGAGCACCTCCACTGGCTGCCAGTACTCATGCTTCTGTGACAAGTAAAGGAAGCCGAGGTATAAAGGAAGCCAATGAGAGCATTTGCTCCGGTCGGCCTCCCACTGTGAGGATGGTGGGAAAATGCAAAACAAGGTACATTGACTCCAGTTACATAATTAACGTAGCTGGAGTTGCATATCATGTTTCATTGTGCCCTTTTAGTGTAAACCTGGTTTACACAAGGAGCTAGAGATAACATCTGTTCATAAAATGCATCAGAATCCATTGTGTGACACAGAGTAGGTTGACTTTCTGCTTCTCCTGAGGTAAGTTCTTGCAAATCTAGGGAAGCAGTTTTCAAAGTCCCTTCATTTCTCCTGCCCCAAAAATCTTTTGCTGTGGAAAGGAGATTTACAATGGACTGGGGGTCCTTCTGCCAGCAATGATTGCACCCTTTTTATAGCTAGCTAATCTTTCTATATATGTTTTAGAGAGTTTGTCCATCCATCTGTCTTTGTGTGAGACCATCTGTCTATCCATCTGTGAGTCCATTTGTTCAAGAACTCTTTCTAAACAGTAAGAGCTAGGATCACTAGAATTGGCATGCAACTTCCTCTTATCTTAACTTAAAGCAAGGTCAGGGTCTGGGTGTGCCAGGAAAATGTGAAGTGCCTGGAATGGGATGGTTTTCCGTAACATAGAAATGGACGTGTCTGAGAGAAGGGGCAGTTATTCCCTGCAATTTCACTGGGGGCAATGAGCATGGGGTAGAGTAATACTGCAGAATGATTACAGGGGTTGGCCAAACCAGGAAGAGACTGGGCAGCTGGGGTCAGAACTCTCCATTTGCCATCCACCAGCAATGGATAAGAGGCTCCCTTGACCTAAACCCCTTCCCTGGCCTCCAGTGCTGAATGGGGAAGCCCTGCTGGCCAGTCGCCCCACTGCCATGGGTCCCTGGAAGCAACAGTGGGGCGAGGCAGCACAGCCCCACTCCTTATCCAAGAAGAGCTACAGGGCTGAGCCAGGTAGCAGAAAACTTGGGCTAGGGCCAAGCAGCAGAGCCTGCTCCCCCCAGAGTAGCCATGGGCTGGGGATGGGTTGTGGAGCCCTCACCCCTCCTCGAGGAACCATGGCTTAGGCCAGGCAGGGAGGAGCTGCCAGCCAGGGCCAGACAAGGCAGCTTTGGCCCATTCCAGAGAAACTGCCAGCCAGGCAGAGTGGCCCTGGGCACCCCAGAGAACTGTAGTCAGTGATCTCACCACTGCAGATAACCCTGGTGAGCCCCGCTGGCCTCCCAACCCCCAACCCTGATACCTGCACCCCTCAACCTTTGTCCTGAGCCCCCACAAGGACCCAAGCAACACTGGATAAATCCTCTAGTCTACTATATATATGGGAGAGTCTGTGTGTTTGTTTGTCTGTTTATTCAAGAACTCCTCAATGGAAAGAGCTAGGACCACCACATTTGGTATACAGCTTCCTCTTATCATAAGCAACATAATGGTTTGGTTGTGCCAGGAAAATGGAACATGCCTGGAGTGGGATTGCTTCTCAGAAACTCATACAGAAAAGAAACTGACTCACTAGGAAGATGAAAGCCCTAAGCCACCTGCAGTCAGAAGCCCTTTAAAGACAATGACAACATTGTTGACTATTCTCATTCATCGGGGAGAGAGGAGAAAGTGCACAGTTTGCCACATTCCTCACTCCGGCTGTGAAGCGCAGGAGGCAGATGAATCTGGATCTGCCCCAGCAGGAGGACATGGATCCCTCCCCTGGCTGTGCCCAATAGAGCTGCAGGAGCCATGGAGAGGCACTTTTCACCTGGCCCCAAGCTGCCGCAGTGACAGAGGGCTGGAGTAGTTCTCTCTCCCCAGGGCAGTCTGCGTACTGAGTCCCTCATCCACAGCCCCACTCCAGAGCACTGATTTAAATGAAGCATTTATATTTTCATCTAATTTTCTAAGAAATAAAAATTACTTGAGTTATGGACCCACGCTATGCCAAGTAAATCTTCTAAGTTCCTAATAAAAATAACCAGATCAGATTGCAGGTGGGGAACAAGAGATCTGCCAGTAGGTGTAGAAATGTCACTGTCTTTTACAGCTTGGAAAACTGTCTCCCACCAACATTCACTGACAGAGGATCAGAACAAAATCTATTTCTACCTATTACTTGCTTTAACAACCCCCAATTATGAAATCCCATCTGTTCTTCAGAACTGCCAGTTCACCTACCAGCCAACCACATTAGACACTTTAAAACCATGAGAGGAGTCAGCCTGAGCTCCTAACAAATTATTTATGTCAATCACTGTCGATTTCCCCATTACTATTGACAGAAGAACCAACCTATGGCCAATTCCCATTTTCATCTCCAACACAGACAGGATAATTTCATATGCCCAAATGTCAGTTAGTTAGAACTACTCTTAAACTAAGGATAAGCAGTCCTTCAGTGAAAATATGGGAAGGAAACACTAAATGCCACCCATCCACTTCAATATTCAATGGGTGGGAGAACTGGAAGGGGCCAGTGGCAAAACAGAACAGCATCAACTATGGGACACATCAGTGAAGGACACCAACAGTGAAGGACACTCCTTCCTCCCCCTGGAGTCTTGGGCACCAAGGCTATGTCTATACTGCACTGTTATTTTGGGATACTGGACGTATCCCAAAATAGCTATCCCACATCTTACAAACAAACCCATTATTTCTAAATATAACAGGCTCACTATTCTGACATCCCTGTAAACCTTATTCTATGAGGAGTAAGGAATGTTTTGGAATAGTGGGTTATTTTTAAATTTGGTGCTGCGTAGACAGCGCCAAATTACAAAATAAGCTTTTTCAAAAGTGACTTGAAATAAGCTGTGCAATTTGCATAGCTCAAATTGCATAGCTTATTTTGAGCTATGGGTACAGTGTAGTTGCATACCACGTGGCTAGTTGAGGAGGAGGGGTAGCAAGTGGCCAGTATTCCCCATCTCCTAGGATGTAAGCTGGAGTAAGGATATGTGCAGTCCTTTTTGTCTCCATTACAATATCACCAGCCTGAACTAGGAATGGGAACCCAGCCTGTCAGATGCTGCATATCTAGCTGATCTCCTCTTTGGGAGCCAGGAAGGAATATTATCTGAGGAACCAACTGAGGATGGGGATATCTTCACCTTTCTTGCAGCACTATGTTTACCGGGTATTTGCTTTCTTTTATTTTATGGCCTGTTTCTCTTTTTTTTCTTTTTATCTAAGTTTTTCTACACCAGTGGTCACCAACCAGTAGATTGGGATCTACCAGTAGATCTTGGAGCCTCTGATAGGTGTTCTGACTGGTTTGGCTGGGCGGCTATCAAGTGCCTGCACTTCAGCTGCCTCTCCCCACACTGCCCTGCTGCTCCTGCCCAGAGCCTCAGAGCTGACCCCTGAAAGCCTCCTGCTTGTTGTGCAGAGTGGGGAGACACAGGCAGGGGGCATTTATGTCTCTCTGTCCCTCTCTCCTGTATCCCATCTTCACAGAGTGAAGAGAGTGAGGCCTCAGTGAAGGGGTGGGGAAGGGCCTCAGAGAAGGGTTACTTGGGTTTGAGGTAGATCCTGGACCGACTTAAATTCAAAAAGTGATCTTGTGCATACAAAGGTTGGAGACCACTGTCCTACATTATAATGCATGGAACAGATGTGAAACTGTTGAATATGACTTTGTATTGCACTTACCTCCCAATTTTTTTTTTATTGTCATTATTTTTCCTTAATATTTTTTTAACGAAACCAAGAGAAAATTAAGAGGCTTATTATTAAGAATATTTATTCATTTTATTTATTGAGCATTAAGTTGTTAGACCTAATTCTAGGCTTCATCTGCAAATCAAAAACCATTTGTTCCACACATCTCAGGAAGGGGGAGAGAGCAAATATGGTGCAATGTTACCTCAGACCTGAAGCTGGACCCCAGGCATGTCAGTGACATAATCTAGTGACCTCTAATTCCTGTGTGCCCTAATCACGTCTGTCTGTCTGACAAAAGACCATTCCAGTAGCCAGGGATCACTGATAAAAACAACCTGATCACCTCCCTTTTCTTTTAGTTGTAATATTGGAGGTGGCCGGGCAGTAATGATGTAAGAGATTCTCTAGCAATTCTGCCTCACCCAAAGAGGAAATCCACCACCAACCACTTAAGATAGCATTTTGGCTGCGGCAGGAAGTTCTCCTGTTTCATAATGCCCATATGATGCTTACCCAGATCACATGGGACTGTGAGGTCTACAAAGGTACATCTACACTGCAGCCCTATTTTAGGATACTTCCGTATCCCAAAATAGCTATTCTGCATTTTACAGTGCACCCATTATTTCGAAATATCTTTTGAAATAACAGGCACATCATTCAGACGACCCTGTAAATCTAGTTCCACAAGGATTAAGGGACATTTTGGAATAGTGGTTTAGTTTGAAACGTGGTGCTGTGTAGACAGAGCCAAATTATGGAATAAGCTATTTTGAAATACACTTGAAATAAACTACGTAATTTACATCGCTCAGTTTGTGTAGCTTATTTTGAGCTATGGGTGCAGTATAGATGCATCCCATGAATCCTTGTGTGCCTAGTATGAGCAGGATTTAGTGCTAAGAATAGTGGATGCAGGAGTTAGATGACAGTCTGAACAAGACTTGGGAAATGTTACCATTATTGTGATTAGCTTTTCTCTCATAGTAAATTTTCCATTTGTAACATGTGTCACCAGTAAACCTGCAGGTTACCCTTAGGGTCAAGATCAGCTCTGATTAATCAAAGTGATATGCCTCACGTTTTGGTTGACATTCTAGTATTGTATGCAACAAAGTCTGCCAAGGCATAGAATAAAGCAAAAGCTTAGAATGCAGCAGTCAGTATCAGTTTTAAACATGGATGATATTGAGGTGAACTCCTATATGGAAATGTGAATAGGCTAGCTGTGGTAGTCAGACAGTCTCTGTGAAAACTGCAATTTAAAGTGCTAGTAGCCCAATTCAGTATTCCCTGGAATTCTAAAGGACAGAAACGCAATATCATTTGACTGATTTACTGTGCTTCTTTCTTCAAAGATTCTGCCTTTTTGTCTCTTGGGAAGACTTGTATCATTCTGAAAAGCAAGAGGAGAAGCTAACCAGATATTGTCGATACAGCAGCACTTTGCAGCTGGGAATGAATTTCTCAAGCTGATTTCTGGTGACACAGCTTTTAAAATATAGGTAATGCAAATGGAAAATCGACACAACTATCAATAGTTCTGGAAAGCTGATTTGTCATCACCAAAAAGTTTAGAATAAGATGAATTCAAGTTTTCTCATTACATGCTAACATTTTCACTGAAGAAAATGTCAACTTCTTGAGTTGATATTGGCAATAATCCACTCTAGTTGTAAGGCAGGAATGCGGAACCTATGGCCCAGGGGCTGAATGCGGGCCCCAACTTGCCTGGGTCGAGCCCCTGAGCTCAGGGCTCCCCTCCCAGCATTGGGCTCTTTGGGCTGTAGCACATAAAATCAACTCGTCTTCCTTTCCTTCCCCCCCCAACTGCAGTGTGCAAGGGGAATGTGGGGAGTGCATTTCCCCTCAGTCAGGGGCCATGTCAGTGAGAGGTGGGTTGGTTTTGTTTTGTTTTGTTTTGTTTTGTTTTGTTTTTGTTTTTGTTTGTGTGCAGCCTCAATGATTTTTCTGAAAGTCAGCAGCCCCAACCCAAAACAGTTCCCCACCCCTGCTCTAAGAGCTACAGCTGCACCCATGCAGCTGCAGCACTTTACCACATTTGGTGAAAATACACCATGATAATTGGAGAGTGCTCTCCTGTTGGCCTAATTACTCCATATCCATGAGAAACCAAAGCCATGTCCCCAGGAGACATTCTCTCACCAATATCGCTCTGGGATGGACAGCAGTGGGTTGATGTAACTGAGTCACTCAGTGGAGTGTCTTTTTGACTTAAGCAGTAACGTAGACCAGACTTCAGACACAAAGTTCAGATTTAGAACCAAACAGGACTAAAATTCAGCAGTATCTAGATTGGGGTTTTGGTACAGGATCATTTGTCTCATCAACCTATTTTTTGTAGTGAGTCCATAACAATTGCTAAGCATTATAAGAGGGTTGAGCTAAGCAAATAATTCACTTAATACATTAATACTTCTTTAACTGTTTGACAATTATCTGCAGGCAGCTCTGGTTTTATCAATGTTATTTGGCAAATACAACTTAGATGGGGCTACTATAAGGTGAGTGCATAACTGGCTGGATAACCGTTCTCAGAGAGTAGTTATTAATGGTTCACAATCCTTCTGGAAGGGCATAAGAAGTGGGGTTGCACAGGGGTCTGTTTGGGACTGGTTCTGTTCAATATCTTCATCAACGATTTAGATGATGGCATAGAGAGTACGCTTATTAAATTTGCAGATGATACCAAGCTGGAAGGGGTTGCAACTGCTTTGGAGGATAGGGTTATAATTCAAAATGATCTGGACAAATGGGAGAAAAGGTCTGACTTAAATAGGATGAACTTTAATAAGGACAAAGTACTCCATTTAGGAAGGAACAATCCATTTCACCCATACAGAATGGTAAGTGACTGTCTAGGAAAGAGTACGGCAGAAAGGATTCTAGGGGTCACAGTGGACCACAAGCTAAAAATGTGTCAACAGTGTGATGCTGTTGCAAAAAAAGCAAACATAATTCTGGGATGCATTAACAGGAGTGTTGTGAGCAAGACAAGAGAAGTCATTCTTCTGCTCGACTTTACACTGATCAGGCCTTAGTTGGAGTATTATGTTCAGTTCTGATCACCACATTTCAAAAAAGATGTGGAGAAATTGGAGAAGGTCCAGAGAAGAGCAACAAGAATGATTAAAGATCTAGAGAATACAACCTATGAAGGAAGACTGAAAGAATTGGGCTTGTTAAGTTTGGAAAGGTGAAGACTGAGAGGGGACATGATAGTAGTTTTCAGGTATCTAAAAAGGTAGTTTTCAGGTATCAAAAGGAGGAGGGAGAAAAATTGTTCTCCTTGACCTCTGATGATAGGACAAGAAGCAATGGGCTTAAACTGCAGGAAAGGAGGTTAAGGCTGCACATTAGAAAAATCTTCCTACCTGTCAGGAAGTTATTGTAATAAATTGCCTAGTAAGGTTGTGGAATCTCCATTTCTGGAGATATTTAAGAGTAGATCAGATAGACATCTATAATGGATGGTCTAGATGGTACTGGATCCTGTTGTGGGGATAGGGGCCTGGACTCGATGACCTGTCAAGGTCCCTTCCAGTTCTAGTGTTCTATGATTTGGAATTTGGAACTATTTGCTAAATAGACTCAAGGCAGTGGAGAATCATTTCCACAGGCCCAGATCCTAGACCCATTCTCTTATGATTCCCATTGACTATTCACATACCAGATCTGGTGCTTAGACGTCCTTTCTACATCCTGATGTGGTGTAGAGTTGCTGAAGCAACTGCTGCATCACCTCCATTATTGTTGTTGCCAGTGCAAGAGGTGTGATGTGTAAAGGGTGGCTTAGGCACCTGAGGTCAGCTGGCAGCTGGTGTAGGTTAAATCAGCCTTCAGACAACATTAAATTGTACATGGTGACCAGTGAGGTTATTTTTACATGGTTCCCAGAGTTTTCATATGGCTATTGTTTCATCAGCCAAACACTGGTATACCCAAGAACATGGCTCATTTAACTACAACAGTCTCACAAGAGAAGCTCCATGCTTAATTTGTGGTGGCCCAAAATAAACTTCCTGCTCTCTCACAGAATGAGGGGGAGACAACCAGGAAAATCAAAGCATGATCAGATTCTAAAAGAGATAGATCAAATCTAGGTGCATACATTGTTGGGTGTGGCTATTAGAGGGTACTTGTCCAGGAGTTGGACTAAGCAAGTAATTAAAAAAACAAACCAGAGTGGGTAGGAGTTTACAGTCTCAATCTATAAAGTGTACAGCCTCTAATTCACTTTTAGAATTTAAAAAAAAATCTTGAATGTTTGCCTTCTGTCTCCCTTGAGGTTTCTCAATCAAAAATCTCTGTTTCCTTCACAGTCATTCAGTAATTAAACATCAAAACTTTGACATTCTGCAGTTCAAGTAGAAATCAGCTAACTTTTCAAAGTATTTGCAGGTTTCTTTCATTTGGCTTATTTAGCTTTACTAGGGCTTGAATACTTCTTCTAAACACTCATTTATGCAAATTAAAAGTCTAAAATAAAAAAATAGCAGAGTATTCAGTATTCAGTGTTTCCTTGATTACTTAGACCCTCAGCTGCCTTAATTATTTAAAATGAGCTGCCCCGAACTGTTATAATTACTTAAAATTCTCCAAAAACTTCATACTTTGACAAGTCTCAAATACGAAAGTCAGCACCAGCTGGCTTTGTTATCAGCACTCCTGCATTCTCTTAGCTTCTCCCCAGATCACTTTGACCTCTCCATTTTTCAGCCACGTTGGGGAGCAACTGAAAACAATTGGTTGTTAAGATGCTGAGATAAAAAGCACACATCAAAATGCAAGAAGCAAAATTACTGACAAGTTATTTTAAGGATTCAGATGTGCGTTGTAAGAATTTTATTAACATTTTTGCTGAAAACCTGTATTTACAAAAGATAAGGAATATTGATATAAGAAGTCATCATGTTTACCAAAATTTCCCCATTCAAAAAAAAAAGTTAATGGATAATTTAGGATATTGTGCATGAGGCACTTTTGCTGAAGTATGAGGCTTTAAATATAAAGATGAAGAAACGTTGGTAAAAGTAAGCATTTTATTAGTTTAATTTAATAGTCTATATTTACTAATGGTGATTCAGTTTGGATGGCTTAGTTTTTGCGTGGCATGGATTTCACCAAGCTCTTTCTCTTACAAAGATTTGTGTAGATAGTGCTTATTGCTGACAGGCCAACAGAGTTGGAATTACTGACATACTAATTATCTTTCACCTTGTCATTGTTCTAATATATATGTGAAATATAAAGCTAGAAGTCCCAATAGTGAGAAGAACAAAAACAAAGTGATATAAAGATCCCAGGAACAAACCATTTGAGGCACAGCAAAATAGCCAATAATCCTAACTTCAGATACAGTGTAGACTCATAAATTTAAAAATGATAATCTTGTTTAGCAAATCATAACTTGTCCATTGATATCTTACATGTGTAACCCCCTTTTTCCTCCCCAGGTTACTCGGGAGCAGGTCACACTCACAGGTGTGCCTGGGTGCCTGATGGTTTCAATATAAAAGGAAATCCTGAGCACCCCAGTGGTGATGTTCTTTAGTTGGGGAAAACCCTATCCACCCCCTTGCTGCAGTCCCTTGCTCCTAAGGAACATATAATGGCAATGCCTCCACCTGGCTGGACTTGTACACACTTACTGGTGTGCCTTGAGAGCCTCGAGGAATAAACTCATTCCAGAAATAATCTGGATCTAATTCCAGAACAACAACTACAAATCATATACATCTAATAGATTACATTAAAATAAACAATCTTAACTTAAATAAACAAGGTTTAACAGATTAACAATGAATAGCATTAACAAAGTGCACAACAATAATTGGAATTCATATATCTAGCATTTGCATTGCCAATATTGATCCCACCCCAGAGTGTGTACACCCCTGGACTCAGAGTCCCAGACTCTTGCTTGCATGGGTGTGCTTGAAGAACTGCAACTGTAGTGGAGATCCTCCGTAGAAAGTGTGCATGAGGGTCCAAGCTAGGCAGCAGCTCTGTCCCAGGCAGCACTTTCCCAAAAAGGCCCAATTACTTACAGTCTCATGCGTACCTATCAGAAGCATCCTGCTAGATCCCAGTTCCAAAGGCATCTAGTCCCAGTCTGTAGCTGCACTCTAATAGCCCCTGAACTGGATCAAACTCCTCCGAAGCAGCCTGGCTCCCCTTCTGTTTCAAAATCCAAGGGCCAAGTCCCAGACTGCTAGGCCTGCACATGCACATGGAGGGTATGTCTACACTAGCTCATTAATTCGATCTAGGTAGGTAAATCAGGCAACCGAAATTGCAAATGAAGCCCAGGATTTAAATATCCCGGCCTTTATTTGTGTGTTCCCGTCCGGCTGCCATTTTTAAATCCCCCTTAGTTCAAATGAACTGCACGCAGCTACACGCGTCTGTTTAAAGTTAATCTGAACTAAATCCTTAGTTCGGGTTAACTGTTACTCATTGTGGAATGAGCTGTAACAGTTAATCTGAACTAAAGACTTAGTTTGGATTAATTTTAAACTGCCGCGTGTAGCCGTGGGCAGTTCATTCAAACTAAGGGGGATTTAAAAATGGCGGCCGGACGGGAACATGCAAATAAAGCCCGGGATATTTAAATCCCGGGCTTCATTTGCAACTCCGGTTGCCTGATTTGCTTACCTAGCTCGAATTAACGAGCTAGTGTAGACATACCCAGAGAGACTAAGATCTCCCACACAAGAGTCACTTCCTTCCTGTTTTTCCCAAGGGCTAATGAGAATTGTAGTCTGTGAGGCTGGATTGCAGTACACAGGGTCTTTCCAGAAAATAACCAGAGGCACCTTTAGTAAGGGGACTACACGTGATATACTTTGTACAAGATTTCTTGCGACTATGTAACATTGGCAATAATATTAATGGTCATATTCTATCAAGTAGCATCACACTGGGGCCCCGGAGAAATACCAAACAGAAAATAAAGAATGAGAGGACCAGACCAGACACTGAGATTTATGAAGTTCAGAAGAGCTTCCTGGTATCCCAAACCTCAGTAATTTGAGGCCCTATGTTTTACATCTTATTTGTTTATTGTCTGGCACAAATATATGCTCAAAAATTGTAAGTGACAATAATGCTATTTGAAAATGTATAAATAAAATCTATATTGGGTGGACTTGTGACTCACTGTCTCACCTACAGCCACCTCAGGCATTCATCTAGATTCAAAGAAAAAAAAAACTGTGTGTATGTGAAGAGAAAGGGATGGATCATCCACTTACAAACATAGCTCCTGATCTATTAACTAAATATCTATTTATTTTAGTCTTTCTAGCATGATACTGCTTTACTGGTAAAGAACCATCTCCTTACCCAAGTTCTGGATATAAGTAAGCAAAACAAAGGGAGAAACTTGTGAAAGGGTGATCTCTGCAGGACTCTGATCAGTCACATTTCTTTCAGTTATGGGATTATGAGCATGCAGGTGACAATAATGGGGCTAACATTGTTATTGGGGAGCATATAGGGAGAAAACAGGAAGCAAGAGGAGCCTAGGCTGAAGGTGTGAGGGATGCAGGGAATTGACTGCAGGGTATTACTAGGTAAGAGAGGAATAACTACATACCGTGATGACAGATAAACAGTTAGGTATATGTGTGTGACCATGAAACCACCTGAACTGGCCAGGCATTGTGGTTTACTGGTTAGCAAAAGTGCTTCTCTGTGACAACTTTATAAAGATGAGGTGAAATCTGAATACAAAGATTGTCACTGAGTTATGCAGCCTTTGAAGAGCCCAACAGAGAATTACTGGGATTATTTTCTTCTTTGTCATTATACCAGACTCTAAATTCACAAAAAACTATATTATAGATTTGACTAAAAAATTGGAGAAGGTCAACAAGAAGATGATGATTCTTTAATGAAGTTTGGAGGAGGCAGATCCCTGCACCAATTCTGAGTCTGACTTAGATCAATTTCACACCCTGTGGCCAGTAGAGTCTGCCTGAAGGATCATACCAAAATATAATAAATGAAGAATGTTGTCTCTGAGAAGGTTGTTGCTTCCTACTGGCAAATGATTCCTGATACGTAGGAAATGCCTTGTGCAAATTAAAATGCTAATGAATGTCAGAAGAACTTCAGAAGCAGGAGAATGAAGTCATAAAGAAAACATAAGAATTATTGATCATCCACAGGGAACTGAAGGCATCTATATAATATATGTTTTTGTCAATGTACAAAGAGACCTCCACAGACAGTCCTGGAATTAAAATACAGTCTCTTTGTCTAGACTTATGTCGCATGCTGAAAAGGAATGTAGCAAGTATCCATCCAATTGAGGGAGCATACTGATAAATATTTGCTGTGGTAAATCTATAGCTAATAATAAATACTGAAATTAGGTTTTATTTTTCATCAAAATGATATATAATTATTGCTGTCCTATTTGCTAGCTGTGCTAACTTTTATGGCTTCCTATATTTCTTGTAGGAGAAATGTTACATCCTGTCACTTCTCCCCCATAAAGTTATGAACAAAGCATGTGGATGGCTTTCCCTTGAAATATTGTCATGGCAGTTTGGTTTATGCTGAACTTCTCCATGCATACAATCAGTTTTGTTTTCAATTGCACATACCTGTCCATCTCAATCCTTTTGAGTGGAAGCAAAGTCCACAAAATGGATTCAGACTATATAATGAAATGTGTCCTTTTGTTTGTTTTAAATTAATTATCTATTATTATTATTTATTATTTATTTTACCACAGGATGGAGATCCTTATCCTTTTTATTACTATTAAATCATTCATTATTTTGTAAACCTCCGTGATTTCCCATATTATTCTCTTTTCCCTTATGTACAGTCACTTGTCAAAGTAGAAACACTTTATGCAGAGTGAGCTAACCTGGGTTTGGAAACAAACTTTTACTTGTAAATGTGCCCGTGAGTATGAGAAGTGATAATAGCGATTCATCATTTTTCTGCATGGATGCACTTTCAATTTGCATTGCTTAGATGTCTTTCACTGAACAATGGTATCATAGTGTCTGTATGGAAAATTACTGAGCTGATGCCTATATCATATGCAGAATTAGTAGCTTCGTTGATGGTTAAAGTTGCCTGACACTTCCCATTGCAAGATACTTTTTTCAGCTGCTAATCGCTTTCCGGAACTTTAATGATTTTGGCTGAATTTCCCTAGTAGGATGTCAGTTCGAGCTGCATATTTGGTGGGTTTAGCTAATATAATCCATAGACAATCAACATATCAGACAACAGAAGGAACAGAATGGAATAATGAAGTGGGGGAGAAAGGAAGATACGGGACAGTGATAGGATGGATTGTCCAGATGTTGAAGGGAAAGACAAAAGTAGAATGCTCTTTTACCCCTAGAGAACTCTCCCCTAATGCTCCCTGAATGCAACCCCAGATTCCCAAATCTCAACATTCCTCCACTGTCAACAAGTGCCCATGCAATGCAGTAGCAAATCTGACATCTTGTGCACCTTTTGAAGTGCTCTTAATAGTGTGACAAACTACTGTTGCTATCTGTACTCACTTATCTGAAGCAGCAGAATATGTCCTGTGGATCTGTGGAGTCCAACCATGCTGAAAACCATGTACCTGTCAATCTAATGCCTCAAGACGGACTTACTGGCATTTCAGTTTACATTTTTTTAAAACAAAGAAAATGACACATGAAATGCTTGAAATAATGTTAGTTGCAAATGAATCACGTGAAAGTTAGGAAAGGCCAGAATTAGGATGGCCTGTGCAACCTTATTAGTCTTTATATCTTAGCACGCCCAGAATAGAGATTACGGTGGGAGCCTTTAGTGCTCCCTGTTTCAGGGCTCACACAAGGAAACATTATTATTCTTTTCCCTCCAGTGAGAACCACGATAGGGGATAATCAAAAAGGCTCTGCTCAGCCCTAACCTATGGACCTGGGTTGTTAGACGTAACGGGATGCCTTTACTCATATCATATCCCTGCAGAGACTTAGTCAGGCTATTTCTACACTACAATGATTTATCAGAAAAAGGTATGCAAATTGCACACCTTTTTTCCAATAGGTTTTTTTTTTTTTTTGGAAAAGGCTTTTCTGAAATTTGCCCCCTCTCCACTGGGCCAAATTTTGGAAAATCTCCTCTTTTGGAAGAGCCTTTCTTCCTTGTGGGAGAAGGAAGACAGGGTTTCTGAAAGACTGTGTCTGCTCTTCTGCAAAAAAATGTGCATACCTTTTTTCCAATAGTTTCTTTTTGGAAGAGGCTTTTATGTAGACATAGTCCAACTCTCCTTATCTGAATATCCTCAGTTTTATTGTTTCTACTATGCCATTCCTATGTCCTTCATTTGCATTCTGTTTGCTCCACAAACTTGTGAATCCCAAAAACATAATCTCTCTCTCCTACTATAGCTCTTCCACTTCATATAAAATATTAAATATTCAGAAAGCCTAAAAGGGAAACTGACTCTATAGCCAAGTGATTAGAACTAATGTGAGATAAGAGAGACTCAGATCACCTCTCTGTTTCAGGGATTTGAGGTTGGCTTTTTAACATTGCAGTTGAGTGCCCTAATGACTAGATTACTGGATAGCCCACGAGTCTCCTTTTCTGTGGTTTTGATCTGTAATTCCATCCTGGACTCAAGAAAATTTTCCTGACATAGCTCCACTTTTTAAACACACACACAAAAAAAGTCAAATATTTTCTATTCAATTCCAAAACACAATTAGCTGTTATATAGAAACTGTTTTGTTTCAGTACTTAGAAAAATATTCTCCATTGTGTAGAAATGCCCCTGTAGGGCAGAAGAAACTTCATGTGTTTCAACTTTAAGAATGCCTGCCATTAAGAGATGAGACAGAAGGGAGTATTTGGAAAGTGAAAAATAAGACAGAATAAAATAAGTTGTCCATAGAAAAGGGATAATGTTTCCACCTCTTGACCTAGAGAATCTGCAAGATCTGTGAATGTCTATTGATATACACAAGAAGAAAAGGGACATGGCATTAAAAGCACATGTATAAATGGATAATTTGTCCCACAAAGGGCAAGAGGGCCTGGAGGTACATACTTAAAATACTAATCCAGTAACATGAATGCATGGAACATGATTGTGAATTGCTTCACTTTTTTGTCATGAAGTCTACTTTGGAAATAATATGTTTCCTCTCCATGGTAATAGTTTTGGTTGTGGGTTTGTACATAAAGGAATTCTCACCTTAAAAGATTTTGTATGGGATGTCTATACTCCAGCATTATTTCAAAATATCTTATTTAAAAATAACATGTCTAAGACACAAAATGCATTTTGAAATAGCATTTTGCTATTTCGAAATAGCGTGTCCACACTGATTGGATGCTGAATCGCATTTAAGGCTGGCCGGAACTGGTTCTGGCAGGGCATCAGTTCAGGAGTAACCTTGTGTGGCTTCTGCCTGAGGCTATCTGAGGCCTGTGCTTAAAGGGACCCCCTCTCCTCCCACCCCCAAAGAGCCAGTTCTCAGGTTTCCCTGCTTGCCTGCCTACCTCGATGAGGAACAGAAAAGCACTTTTTTTTCTCTACATGCTCTGGTTGCCCTCACTCAGGACACCACTGCTGTGTCCGTCTGCTATGTACATTGGACAAACATCTCAGACACTTCACCAAAGGATCAATGCCCACAAAACAGATATCAGACAGGATCACAAAGAAAAAACAGTTTCTTGCCAGTTCAACCAGAAAGGACATTGTCTCAACGACTTGATTACCTGCATCCTGCTTCAAAGGCCTTTTAAGACTACACTTGAAAGAGAATCCTCTGAACTGTCATTCATGCTTAAATTCGACACTTTACACTTAAGTTTGAATAAAGACTCTAATTACCTTACCCATTACAAAGATAGCTTCCCCAATTATCACCTCTAATATTATTAGCTCACAGACATTTACCTCCCCCTCACCCGTCCCCGTTCTGTTCTGAAATTTGATTTGTCCTTTTCATATGTGTTAATTTTTTTAATTGTATCCTTTGGTATATATGGTTGTGACTATTTTCTTCCACTACTTGATCTGAGGAAGTGGGTCTGGCCCACGAAAGCTCATCATCTAATAAACCATCTTGTTAGTCTTTAACGTGCTACATAGTCCTGTTTTTTGTTTCAGGACACCACGGCACTCTGTAGCATGGAGCCAGAACTGCCCCGTGTACTCTGGTTCTTCTTCTAGATGTGTTGCTGCCAGCTTAGCAGCACATTCTGCAGGCAGTAACAGTCTCCCTGGTGTGCCCCACTGAGGCTTGTGCCTCATTTCTCCCTCATGTCCTTCCACTTACCCCTCCCTAACCCCCCTTCCTGCTGTACAATAAAAGACACGTGTTCATTACAACAAAGTCTCTTTATTGAACAAAACTGGGGTAGGGGAGGGAGAAATGAAACTGAGGTGAGACTGGGGAGAGAACATGGGAGAGGAGAGGAGAGGAGAGGAGAGGAGAGGAGAGGAGAGGAGAGGAGGGTGGGTGGGAGAGAGGGAAGGAAAACCTGGGAGGAGGGAGCTGTCAGGGGGAAGCAAAGGGAGGAAGGAGAAGGAGAAGCTCAGGGCTCAGCATTGGGGGTCTTGCTGGCCCAACAGTCTCCCAGCACCATGGGTGCGGGGCCCTCGGCATCCCCAGGGGTGTGGGGAGGTTCTGGAAGGAGTGGAGGAAGAAGCGAGAGGGGGAGGAGGAGCAGGAGCTGGGGATGCAGCAGGGGCTGGAGCAGCAGGAGGCAGCAAGCTCTGCACCAGGGTCTGCAGATGCTTGCAAGTGGCATGGCCCTGGGCAAACTGCTCCCACCGGACCTTCAGGTGTTCCTGCACCCAGTGCTTGAGAGTGAGGTGCAGGGCTCGCAGTGCCCCCAGGTGCTCCTGCTGGTACCCCTCCACAGCACAGGTGGGCCCGTGGAGTCCGTGGGAGCAGGAGAATGTCCTGGGTGGTGTGATGTGCCCTCCACTCACAGTTGGTGCTGCTGTGGAAAAACAAGCGAAGTGGTCCGTTATCCTTGGAGACACAGTGGGTGAAGCCCAGCCCTCCTCTGCAAGGCGAGGATGACAGTTTTCTGCACCATCAGAGCTGATGTGCTTGCACAGAGTCAATGTCCGGGATGTCCTGCTATCCCTGGAAGTGGGAGCTGTCCCAGGACTGCACCTATGCCTCTGTGCTGTATAGTGTGTGTGTGTGTATGTGCACGCGTGCGGCCCCTGGTCTTCCTCCTGCCATAAGGGGACAGTGATTGCACTCACATGTTGTTGACTTCCTGGATGACACCGGCGACAGGTCCGCTGGGACGGCTCGGGCGTCCTGGCTGTGTGGCACACTCCCTCCGGGCTCCAGCGGCTCCTGGCCACTTCCTCCTCCTCCTCCTCCTCCTCCATGCCCTGGTCAGGGCCCTCTGCCAGGGCTGATGACCATCTGGGGGGCACAGACCATCACGTCCCCCAGGATGCAGTCCAGGGCATCAAAATAGGGGCAGCTCGCTGGGTTTGCCCCTTTTGGGGAGCTGCCCCCTGTGGCCTTGACATAAGCCTGCTGCAATTCCTTAACTTTCATCCAAACCTGCCCCTGGGTTTGGATGTGGCCTTTGGTGGTCAGGCTGGCAGCCATCGTGCCGTAGATAGCCGCATTCCTCTGTCTAGTGCGGAGATCTTGCACGTTGGAGGCATCCCGCCAAACCTCAATCAAGTCCATGATCTCTGCACTGGATCAGGAAGATGCCCACCTTCTCCAGGCCTTGGATGGCTCCTGGGAGCTGAGGGACTGGGCCCAGGGAGTGGTGGAGGGTTGGCTGGCACTGGCTCATTCTGGGGTCACTGGGTCAGGGGCAGTGAACACTGGTGCTGGGCTGGCAGGCCTGGAGCTGGCACAGACACTGTGGCCCAATTCTATGCCTTTAAGGGCTCCGGGGAGGGGGGAAGGAGAGGAGTTTTCCTGGTTGGGGCCAGAGTGGCCAGCAGGGTACCCTGGGAAGGGCTGGAGCCCCCTATTTCAAAATAGTCCCTATCCCCCATCTACACAGTGCTTATTTCGAAATAGCAATTTTGAAATAGGCACTATTCCTCATGGAATGAGGTTTACCAAGTTCAAAATAAGCCCTCCACTATTTAAAATTAATTTCAAAATAGCGGTTGGCTTGTGTAAACGCTAGTACAGTTATTTCAAAATAATGGCTGTTATTTTGAAATAACTTTGCTGTGTAGACATACCCTAAATGATGTTTTTTCTTTATCTTAGTTTCATGAAAACTACCTCACCTCACAGATATAAACAGCTTACAATAAAAAATGAAACCACATGCATAGTTGTTCCAAATCAAGTATTACCTAGTTTCCCAATTCTATTTTACTTCCCCCCAAAGTATCAGAAAACAAATCTGAAGTCTATACTAATGCTCAGATGTGTAAGTGAAAACTACAAGATGTCATTGCAGGGTACTTTTGAAATGGTTCTTTTTATTTTCTTTGAGCATAATATATGTGCACTCATTTTCTTTAGAGCTATCACAGCATGAGTTGAAATAATCACTCTAATTTATATGGCAAAACCCCCTCATTTGTGCTGATAAAATGCAGCTCATGACAACTCCAATCCTGTGGTTTTTAATGCAACTCAAAAAGCTGTCTGCATTAAAAGAATATATTAGGGATGCAAACAACTGATAGCAATATGTTTTGTTTAAGTCTTGGAACAATTTCATTGTATGGGAGGGAAAAAATGGCCCCAGGATTTTTTGATAGAATATGTTTCTCTGCCTGAAGTTTCATTTCAAGACCCAGTCACATTTTAAACTTTTACTATGAAAAATTAAAGTCTCACAACATCAAAGGCTATAGCGTGAGCTTTTTGGAATGTGAAATAGGTATAATTGTTATATTCAAGACTGCCTATCAACAACAACAACAAAAAACAACCCACAATAGTTAGAGTGGTGTTAAAGTACTTTTTGAATATTGAAATTGTGTTCCAAGTAGGAGAGGGTAAGGAACAGTGTTGAGTTTATACGGTCATATTTTGTAGTGTCCATGTCTGGTAATAGTATAGCTATTTCATTTTGCTTTGTTCACTGTGTGAAAGAACAAGATCTTACAGCATAAATTTAGGAAATAATATCTAACTGTCTAAAGTTACAGTGAGGATACATTTACTCCGCATAGTCAATAAAGCAGGGATTTAAATAATCCCCGCTTAATTCAAATAAAAATGGCCGCCGTGCTGTGCCGATGATCAGCTGATCCGGCACAGCGTGGCAGTCTAGACGCAGCGCGGTCGACAAGGGAAGCCTTTGTCGACCGTGCCAGTAAACCTTTAAATCCCCGCTTCATTGACTATGCCTAGCAAATTATTTAAATCCATGCTTCATTCACTGTGCGGCGAAAACTACTTTACATGGCACCGTCAACAGAGCCATGTAGTCTAGACATACCCATAGAGTTAGGAAAATAAGGGTATGTGTACACAGCAAAGTTATTTTGAAATAACAGCCTTTATTTCGAAATAACTTTACTAGCGTCTACACAGCCAAACTGCTATTAATTTCAAAATAGCAGAGCACTTATTTCGAATCTGAAAAACCTCATTCCATGAAGAGTAATGCCAAATTCAAAATAGCTATTTCAAAATAAGTGCTGGGTAGACACATATTGAAACAGGGGTCTCCAGCTTTCCCAGTGTGCCCTGGTGGCTACTCCAGCCTCATTCAAGAACACTCCTCTCCCTCCCCCCTCACCGAAGTCCTTAAAGGGGTTGACTCTGGTCACAGTTCCTGTGCCAGCTCAGAGCCAGCAGTCACTGCCCCTGACACAGTGGCCCCAAAACATGAGCCAGCAAGCCACTAGCAGCCAGCCCTTCACTGCTCCCCAAGAGCAGTCTGCCAGCTCCCAGGAGCCTCCCAGGGCCTGGAGAAGGCAGGCACCTTCCTGGTTCAGGGTGGAGATCACGGACCTTATTCAAGTTGGGGAGGGATGACCCCAACGTCCATGATCTCTGCACTAGATGGAGGAATACAGCTGTCTATGGCAGGATAGCTGCCAGACTGGCCACCAAAGGCCACATGCAAACCCTGGCTTAGGTTTACATGAAAATCAAGTTGTTCCG
Source organism: Pelodiscus sinensis (assembly GCF_052426305.1). Classification (NCBI taxonomy): domain Eukaryota; kingdom Metazoa; phylum Chordata; order Testudines; family Trionychidae; genus Pelodiscus; species Pelodiscus sinensis. The sequence continues at coordinate 157,104,052 of NC_143053.1, forward strand.
GTGAGAACCCCAACCCTGAGCCCTGAGGTTCCCCTCCCGCTGCTTCCCCTTGCTTCCCCCTTCCAGCTTCCTCCTCCCATGTTTTCCCCTTCCCTCTCCCACTCCTCTTCTCCCCTCTCCCACCTCCGTTCTCCAGTCTCACCAGAGTTTCATCCTCCTCCCCCCAGTTTTGTTAAATAAAGACAGTTTGTGTTCATGAAAATACATGTATTTTATTTGACATCAAGAAGGGGGGTTAGGGAGGGATGAGTGGAAGGACATGAGGGAGGAATGAGGCACAAGCCCCCAATGGGGCAGACCAGGGAGGCTCTTAGTGCTCCTCAGGGTGGAAGCTCTCCAGCAGGGCCTCCTGGATATTGATAGCCCCCCGATGGAGATCCCGGATGGCAGCCTGCAGAAAATGCAGCCAGGCTTGCAGCAACGCTTCCACAAGAAGCACCAGAGTGCCCAAGAACAGCTCTGGCTCCATGTTGCAGAGTGCTGTGATGTCCTTAGTGAGGGCAACCAGAGCATACAGAGACAAAATGCTTTGCTGTCCCTCATCGAGGTAGGCAAGCAAGTAGGGAAAGTTGAGAACCGGCTGTCCGGGGGTGGGGGGGTTCCCTTCAAGCACAGGCCTCAGATAGCCTCAAGCAGAAGCCACACAAGGTAACTCCTGACCTGATGCCCTGCCAGACCTGGTTCTGGCCAGCCTTAAATGCAATTCAGTGTCCACTCAGTGTGGACGCGCTATTTTGAAATAGCAAAACGCTATTTTGAAATGCATTTTGTGTGTAGATGCGTTATTTCAAAATAAGCTATTTTGAAATATCTATTTCGAAAAAAGATATTTTGAAATAACGCTGTAGTGTAGACATACCCTAACAGATTTTCAAGTTCAGTGACAATTAACCGAAATCACTTTGGGTTGAACCAAATCTAATGTTTTTTATTTATTTGTCTTCTTTTCAGTGATGTGAAGATTCTCTTTCAGGGTTCTTCTAGCTCAGGGTTTTGGGGTCTTTCCACATCCCACATCTGAACTACAGGGCTACATATATCAATAGCAGGCAAGCAGCCCTATCACCAACACTTTCACATCTGGTCATTCTGTGACTGGCCAAAACAATTTGTGTCACATATACTTATAGTTTTAGGTTATCCAAAACGGTAATACCGTTGGCCCAACTGTTAGCCCAAAACTTTTCCCAAGGTCTATTTACAGGTCAGTGCAAAATTCAGATGGTACAGATTTCCTTTCATTTATGCCAGTGTGGTGCTTGTATAATCTCATTAACTTCAGGAAAGTTATACCCAATTTACAGAGGAGAGGAGAATTCAAGGCCCAAATAATGGCATATAATTTCCTCATAAAACTCTCCACTGTAAGACTGTCTCATTAACAACAGTCTTGGCTTCCATTACACAGTAGACTCTTCACAAATATACACAATTAAAGCCAGATTCTGTCCTTGTATGCATCCATGACTTCTGTATTATCTATAATGCTCAAATCAGATGCAAAGTATCAGGAAAGTAGCTACAAGTCTAGCCCTATGACTTTAAACTTAATAATAATTATCTAAATAGGAAGTATTGGAATGTTTGTTTTATCTCCTATACTTGAAAAGCTTTTTAATACAAAGTCAGGAGACCAGGTTCACTGATTTATTCCATCTGGTTCATGCTGCTCCAGTGAGGCTTAACAGTTGTAAGACCAGTTGAAGTGCTTGGATAAAATGTATTTATAGTCCGAGCATCATGGCAAATCTGGTCCTGAGTTCCAAATTGTACTGGGAAGAGATATAAGTCAGTGATCATTATTACACAGCTTAAACCCTTAAAGCATAACTTCTTCCTCCTTGCCCTAGGTGGTGCTGAGGGAGAACATGTTTGCACCCTGAGGGTATGTCTAGACTACGTGGCTCTGTTGCCAGAGCCATGTAGATTAGTTTACTAGACATACCCAAATGAAGCGGCAATTTAAATAATCGCCACTTCATTTAAATTAAAATGGCTGCCGCTCTGAGCCAATCAGTTGTTGACTCAGCGCGCTAGTCTGGACGCTCCGCGGTCTACATCAAAGGCATTTGTCAACCTCCCTGATAAATCTCATCCCACAAGGCACAAGGGGGCGGTCAACAAATGCCTTTGATGTCGACCGTGGAGCGTCCAGACCAGCACTCTGAGCTGACAAACAGCTGATTGGCTCAGCGTGGCAGCCATTTTAATTTAAATGAAGTGGCGATTATTTAAATCGCCACTTCATTTGGGTATGTCTAGTAAACTAATCTACATGGCTCTGGCAACAGAGCCATGCAGTCTAAACATACCCCTAGATGGCATGCAGCCTGATATTCCTTGTTTATCAGTCCTGCTATGTGAATGGAGACCATAACCCCACCTCCTCTTTTGCCATTAACCACATAGCAAGAGGTACTGTGAATTACTTACTGATATTATCTACAATGTGGCTGAAGAGTAAACGAAGTTTATAAGATCTTTCGAAACAGGGCATTTCTGATGAAAGATTCCCATCTTGACTGCGTTTTTCTTTTTTTTTTTTTTTGAAAAGCAGCTTTTTGAAAAAAAGCCGTGGCCGCCATTATGCAAATGAAGCATGGGAAATTCAAATCCTGGCTTCATTTACAATTTCAATATGTCTAATTTACATCCCTTTATCGAAAAAAGGGATGTAGTTTAGACCTACACTAGCCCCCTAGTTTGAACTAGGGAGGTTAATGAGGGCGACCGAAATTGCAAATGAAGCTACATTAGCATGTTCCCGGGCGGTCACCATTTTGGAAATTGACTAGCCCATAATAACTGCCTGCGTCTACACCTCATTCCAGGAGGTATAATAGCTATTTTGAGTTAGGGCTTTACTTTGAACTCCTGTTTCACTGCCACGTGTAGACACGGGCAGTTATTCCGAGCTAGTCAAATTCCAAAATGGCGACTGCCTGGGAACATGCTAATGAAGCACAGGGTATTTAAATCCCGTGCTTCATTTGCAATTTTGATCACCCTCATTAGCCTCCCTAGTTCGAACTAGGGGGCTAGTGTAGACGTACCCTGAGGGTATGTCTACACTACCACCCTAGTTCGAACTAGGGTGGTTAATTTAGTCATTCGAAGTTGCAAATGAAGCCTGGGATTTAAATATCCCAGGCTTCATTTGCATCTTGCTGGGCACCGCCATTTTTAAATCCCTGTTAGTGCAGACTCCGTGCCGTGTGTAGCCGCGTGTAGCCGTGTGTAGCCACGAGGAGTAACTGTAGTTCAAAATAGAAAGCCTAATTCAAACTACCTACTCTGTGCCGCATGTAGTTGCGGGCATGGAGTCCGCACTAACGGGGATTTAAAAATGGCGGCACCAGGCAAGATGACTACATTAACCACCCTAGTTTGAACTAGGATGGTTGTGTAGACATACCCTTAGAGATCTGCTTTAAACCTACATGTCACCAGCTTTAAGCTACTATAATGCTGCCTAGTTAAACCCAGAAAACCTGGAGTAAAATGTGATGAAGTAGGCCCTATCCATTCTGCAAAGTGAAATTGATCCCAATAGACACTCGGCACAATGAAGTCCCATTGAAACACTCAAAATAGAGAACAAGTGAATCTTGAGTGGCACACAGGCTCTTCTGCAGATTCTTTCCACAAGACAGATAGGAACTAAACCCAGCCTGAGTTAAGCAACTATGTAACTGGTTGTCCATACCACCTTTCTCAGGGGTCTTTTAATTTCAATTAGTTAATTAAAGGAAAGGAATCAATAATTTAATTTATTTTTATAATGTTTTATTATCTAGCCTTAACAACAGCAGCTCGTACTATATAAAAAGGCAAAATGAACTGTGATGTGGCTAACACAAATAGAAAATTGGTTGACACTATCAGTTTAGGTTTTCCGAATAAATTCATATAACTACAGTAGAAACTAATACTTATACTTAATATCTTGGGATGGTGACTGTTCAGATTTTTGACAAAGCAGCCCTCACATGTGCCTATTCGTTATCAACTCTGGTGTTACTGGGAGTGTGTGTGGGGAGGTGGGGGGCAGAATTACCAGGCCCCTGGGCAAAGTGTGTGAGGGAAGCCATCTCCAAGATCCAGGAAGGGGCTGGACCTCGAGTAGAAGGAGCAGAGCTGGGGGCAGCCAACCCTCAGTATCACCTGAAGTACACGCCACCTCCTTCTCCCACCCCTTAGTACTTAGAGCCATCTGGACAACAAGGCATAGTGCTCCAGCAGTGATTTAAAGGGTCTGGGGCTCTGACCAGCACCACTCTTGTGGTGGCAGTGGTGGTGTCTGGGAGCCCTGGGCCCTTTTGAATCATTGGGCCTTAGTGTAACTACCCCTTTCACACTCCTTCCCCTGTCAGTGGGCCTGGGTGCTGCTAAAACAACAGAGGAAAAATAATAAACTGAACAAAATGAGTGCAGTTTAAAAAGGTTGCATAGTTAGTTAACGATTTCACACTGCCTTGCAAATTCTGAATGTATATAGACACAAAATGAAACCATGATAAACACACGTACAATAACTGTACAGGTAATAAATCAAGTTAACAACAGTAACATGTTTCATTTTAAAGCTGCTTTACATAAATCTTTACTGGAACTTGTTATAACACAAAGCCATCCTATAATTACATGACAATGTTTAATACATGGTGGATACGTCTAGACTGGCATGATTTTCCGCAAATGCTTTTAATGGAAAAGTTTTTCTGTTAAAATCATTTGCAGAAAAGAGCATCTAGATTGGCATGGATGCTTTTGCGCAAAAGCACTTTTTGCGGAAAAGTGTCTGTGCAAATCTAGACGTAGTTTTGCACAAGAAAGCCCCGAAAGCCATTTTTGCCATCAGGGCTTTTTTGCACAAAACAGTCCTGAGCTGTCTACACTGGCCCTCTTGTGCAAATACATTTGCGCAAGAGGGCTTTTTCCCGAACGGGAACATCATAGTATTTGCGGAAGAACACTGACAATCTTACATTAGATCGTCAGTGTTCTTGCACAAAATCAAAGTGGCCAGTGTAGACAGCTGGCAAGTTTTTCCACAAAAGCAGCTGCTTTTGCAGAAAAACTTGCCTGTCTAGATGCAGCCATATTGAAGTGCATATATTGCCTTATTGATTAGGCACTCAGTTTCACAGGAACTGGTCATTGTACGGATTTGAATTTTCACCCACGAGAAAGTCTGTGTTATTTGTTACCAGCTCTTTGCTCAGCCATCAGCATTCAGGTGAGTTATCATCTACACTGCAAAAACAAATACAGTGAAGGGTAGACACAACTATAATATTTTACCAGTGCACTAACTGAATTGTTGAAAAAAAAGAGAGAAAGAGACACTTAAATGTGCCAGTCCGAGATAGGTTCTTGATGTCACCTCATGGACTTCCAAGAGGCTGGTACAGGATCTCAGCCTTCTTCTTTCCAGATGTCTTCAGATTTTTTGCACATGCTAAAGGTGACAAGCCACTTTATCCCATTTCAGGTGGGTCGTCCAACTTGCATCTTTCTCTTTGACGTATTAACATGGATAAATCAGATGGTGACTCATACATCTTCAGATAATTCAAAATGCCCAGTCAAAATAAGAGTAATCCTCTTTCAATAGGAGAATGAGACAACAGTTTTTGAGTGCTTACATTGGAATGTTCCAAAGTTTCTGTAAAATGTTGTCACGCCATCTTGTGTAAGACAATTTAGGCCATAACTTTTGGTCAGTCATTTTGGGGCATACCTTGGACACAAGATGGCTTGCTTTCGTCAGCAGCTTACCACTGCAAGTCACTTTCCATGGTCCACTTTGAAGTCCATTTCTTAATCAACTTTGAAGCAGTGCATGCTCAAGTTGCAGTCTCTCCATCGACATTGCCAGCTGTTGCATATCTCATTTACATCAAGTCCATATTCTCTGATGTTCTTTAAACTTGTTGCAACAATCCAATATGATGCAAAGGCACTTGAAGAAGAAATTGTTCCCCAGGAGGCCAGAACTGTTCTATAAATCTATTTTTGTTCTCCATGTTTTAACAACAATGGTGGGATCTTGGTATATATGGCTGAGATGAGTGTGTGTAGTATTAATTGAAAAGTTATAATTCTGTTTATTTCACTGAGGGTACATTTACACAGCAACATTATTTCAAAATAACTAACATTATTTTGAAATAACTTAGTCCACATCTAAACAGCAGGCAATTATTTCAAAATACTGTCGAAATACTGACAAGATGGAGGACTTCTTACTCCAACTCCTATAACCCTCATTGTACGAGGAGAAAGGGAAGTTGGAGAAAGAATGCTCTGTTTCGAAATAAGTGCTGTGTAGATGCTCCCAATTTCAAAAGAAGCTATTTCGAAATAAGCTTTGTAATTGACGAAGCTCAATTTGCGTAGCTTATTTTGAGTTAAGCCCTGCTGTGTAGACACACCCTGAGTGTCCTTAGAAATAATCTGAGTGGCTTCAGTTCCTTTTATTTACAGCCTCTTTTAGCACCGGTGTATTTCACAAACTCAAAACTAAAAGCATACTTGATTGCAAATTCCAGGATTTCCCATGAGCTACATGTTGTCATTAAAGTTTACAACATTTTGCCCAAAGCTGTATCACTTGCAGTTGACTTTCCTTTTATACACTGTAGATTCCATCAGGTTCCCTATTTTATTGCTGTATCTAGCACATCAAATAATATCAGTGTTTTATGTTAATTTGAATGTTCTTTTTACAAAAAAAATTCATTCACAAACAGGGAAAGTCTCAGAGTTTTCTCAGACTAGGGATAAATATCAAACTTTTCATTTTTATTCTCTTACCCCTCCGTTCCATTTTTTCTAAAAGTCCACAATGCCTGGGCAAAACTTAAATGGTATTATCTCAAAACTTTGCTATGTTAGAGGGCTGAATATCACTCATTGTCATTATTCCAAAGTGGAGTTGATTGGTATTGATTACCATGTGCAAAGTTTTGTACAGTGACATCTGTGACTTTAAGAGCTAATTTGATGTGTTCTGAACTTTGAGGTTTATTGCCTTCTGATTTGTGAAAAACCACTCCCATTCCAAGATTGGATCTGTGAATAGGGATTTAGGTGAGTAGGATTTGTGGTAGGGTTGAGTTCTGCACCATTGGATAGTTATTATTTGGAACTGGTGAATTGACTCCTGAACAGCTGAAAATAAAAAGAGACGCTTAAATGTAGCAATCTGAGATAAGCACTTGATGTCATCTGGAGGGCAGTTTGCTCAGGTTCTTTTATGTACATACATTCAGGGGTTTCATTTTTCACGTGATTACTTTTCCTGTTCTCCAAGTAAAAACTTCTGTTTCCAAAGAATGGAAAACAAATTTGAGAAAATGAAACATATACTTAACCGCTCCCCCTAAAAACAAAAAAAAAAACCAAACAAACAGACCCTCCCCCCCACTTAAAGCTTTTGCCCTGTCTTGAATCATAGCACTCCTGAAAACTGAAAAGATCTTGATTACAAATAGCCATTGTAAATAGAGTCTGTAGTACCAAACCCCATGGAAACCCTATTTTTAGGTTCTCTGAAAGAATGCAGTGAGCAAGTTAGGAACAGTTAGAAATGGGAAACAAGCATGATCTTCCTCCATTTTCCAGTACACCAAAACAGAACGTGTGACTTTTATGAGGTATCCAAGATTTGAGCAAGCTATGTATATGTCAGGGAAACATGAGTCCTGAAGAAGCCCTGTCTTCTAGAAGAAGCTGGGTTCAATGGGATTACCAGCTGCACCCCAGCTGTAGGAGGTAGTCTGATGAAAAGGCACGAATGGACTCCCAAATGGTGCAAACAGCTTGCAGCGATTCAGATTTTGAACCAAGTTCTAGACCATTTACACCATACTTTGGATTTTCTCTCCTAAAGTAGTTTTATGGTGAATGTCTAATTCCAGCTACTCATTTTATAGATTAAAAAAAGCCAAACAGTCTCGAGCTGCTCCTGGCACTTGTGTAAGACAGAGTGTATAACATTTTACCTCCTAATGAATTATTTTTAAATGGAAATTTTTGGCATCTGGGAACTCTTACTTCTTTTTATGTGGCATAAACACATATATTAAAAGGAGTGCCTGGCATAAAACATGAGAGGTAATTACCCTGGTATTTAGAGATAGTCCAAAAGAGAACCAAAAACTGATAAAAAAATTAGAAAACCTGACCTATGAGGAAAGATTTAAAAAAAAAACCTGGGTGCATTTAGTCTTAAAGGGGAAAAATGTCTGAGAAGGGATTCTGATAAATCTTTTATAAAGAGCATAGTTATCAATTGTTCTCCATGACTGCTGAAGAGACGATAACAAGGAATGGACTTAATCTGGAGCAAGCAAAACTTTGGTGAGATATTAAACAAAACTTTTTAACTATAAGGAGAGTTAAGTTCTGGAATAGATTTCCAACAGCATTTGTGGAATTGCCCTCACTGGAGGATTTGGAGTTTGAAAGAACACTTATTAGGGATGGTGTAGGTAAATTACAGCCTCTCCAAAATGTATAATCCTATTGAAAAACCAAATCTGTATTATGTGGGAAAGAAGTCTTCCTTTTTGAAACATAGTTTACAGCCTGATTCAATTCCACTTTGTCAGAGAAGTACACTAGATGTTCCATTTATTTCTTGTTTCTCATTTTCTTTAATCTGCTTTCTGCTGACTTTACATTGCCCCAAACTAAATCTTTCCCTGTCTGACTCTAAGCTTTTGCTGGTACAGCCAAAAGTGGATGTTCTGGTCTGGAAATTCTATTTACACTGAACAAGCCCCTTTACTTAACATGTGTCATTGGGGCCATATATTGGAATAGGAGTATTTGTTTCCCTTTCTTTTTCATGTATTTCTTTTCGTAGGTCACCAACTCAAAATTTCCTTTATCCTAGAGATCAACCCTATGCACTATTACTGTTCTGCCTTCCTTTTCTGTGTTAGCAGTCAAGCCCTTTTCATTGATTCTGCAGGCCTGGACAACAGTGAGAGTATCAACAGATATATTAGGCTCTGGTGTCTTTGGGATCTAATGAGCCATTTCTCCAATAAATTAAATACAATTTCTGGAGAATCCTGAACCCCAATACATAAAAAAGAAGAAAAAAATCCCAGTACATAAAAACTGTTGTCACATATTTGGCTTCCCTGTAATAAAAGATGTTTATTTTCTTTGTATATTGATCAACACGATGAGAGTCTATCCCTGCATGTCCCCATGCTCCCCCTTCTCCCAACTTTGCTGTCTGTGTGGTGCAGGGAACACATCCATTCTTACATCCAGACAAGTTAGGGTACTTGTTGTGGACTTGATCCATAAGATGCTCATAGAGTAAGATTCCAGTTTATCAAGGAACATAAGTATTAGTGTATGGCTACATCTAGACTGGCATGATTTTCCGCAAATGCTTTTAACAGAAAAGTTTTTCCGTTAAAAGCATTTGCGAAAAAGAGCGTCTGGATTGGCATGGATGCTTTTGCGCAAAAGCACTTTTTGCGGAAAAGCATCCGTGCCAATCTAGACACGGTTTTTGCGCAAGAAAGCCCCGATCTCCATTTTTGCCATTGGGGCTTTTTTGCGCAAAACAGTTTTTAGCTGTCTACACTAGCCCTCTTGCACAAAAGCATTTGCGCAAGAGGGGTTTTTCCCGAGCGGGAGCAGCATAGTATTTGCGCAAGAACAATGACAATCTTACATTAGATCATCAGTGTTCTTGCGCAAATTCAAGCGGACAGTGTAGACAGCTGGCAAGTTTTTCCGCAAAAGCAGCTGGTTTTGCGGAAAAACTTGCCAGTCTAGACGCAGCAAGTATAGTATATTAAACACATGAATACAACGTGAGTAGGTAGATAATGATACACTCCCTCTCAAGAGTGTCCTCTTTTTTAAGTTCAAATATGGTAACCCCAGACCTGTAATACATGAGTAGGGACTAAACTTCACGTGCTCTTTAGCAGCGGTAATATCATAGACTATGTTCCCCATTTCAGTAACATAGCTTTTTCCTAAAGTGCTGTTTTGCTTCTTTGCAGGGAACAATGATGTAGTTCTCAATAAAAACATAATATTGATTATACCTAGAAATATACTGTTATACTAATCCATAAATAAAATATTAAACATTATTCATTTGGCCATGAACTGAGTCAAAAGCCTTGTAAAATTAATGATTTTAGATAACATTGTTGCAGTGAAAATTGTTTTAATTAGTGTACTACAGCTCTATGATAGTTGGTCTCTGCTGAGTTTGAAAAATATAGTCTATGCTAGATGGAAAATCAGGGTTGAGAAAAATGTATATATGCAATTATAGTATTTAATGCCCCACTGTGCTATTACAAGTTTACATGGTTTAACTTTATTGAGGAAAAACTGTATCTCACTGGAGATGCCTTAATTAATCAAGCCTGCCATTTAATGAGGCAGTGTTGTTTAACTGTTAGGTCAATAGACTGAAATTTAGGAGATATAGGTCCTATTGATTGCTTGCCATTGGCCAGTTATGATCTTCAGCAAGTCACTTCAGCCTTATTTGCCTTAGTTTCCCCCTTCTTTATAATGTGAATTATTTTGAGGATGCTTTGAGACTTTGGGATGAAAACTGCTATATAAAATCTATGTATTAATTATTATGATAATTGAAATGTTTCTATAACTGTTTGTCTATTATGAATTGTATACCACTTCACTTTGTTAAAATAGTAGCATTAGATTATTTTTTACCATGATAGAAAAATATTTTCTTGTTCCAACTCTTTTACTGACTACCCCCAAGGTGATCTTAGTTAATGACTGGATTTAATTCTCCCAGCAAAATCTGGTTTCCTTTAGGTTATGGTTTATTTTGTTAAAAGAAATTCTAGGGCTAAAGGAGAAAAAAATTGATACCTCCAATGATTAATGATATATTGGCTAAAAATTGTTTCATTGTTCTGTTTAACAAGGCAGTTTTTTCCACCAGTTGTACAAGATGTCTGGCCAAATAACATCCACCTTAATAATTCCTAGAGGCACTATAATTCTGCTTTAAATGCTATTATAAAATATATAATGTGGCATGTCCTTTATTTTGTTAAACCTGTAGTGTAATAAACAATAAGAGTTCACTGCTTAGAGAAAATTGAGACATGACAAAGAGTTAAGAATTCCATAAATGCTTCTGGCACCATATAAATCATCAAGTAAAGAAAATGCTGACAAATATCAACATCAGTGAAGTATTGATCTTCCAAATGCACTTCAGCCTCTCCTTAAGCATACAAATTAAATGAACTAGAATGGAAAATCAGATTCTTTGTCACTGCTAATACGTAAATAGGATTGTTGGGAGTTTTCTAATTGTTCTCACCTTGCTTTTTACAGGTCTCAATTTACTTCATTGAAGACAACAGAGAATTCTGTAATATCTCATTTCATACATGAAATATGAAAGTAAGCTTTTAATATCATACCAGTTCTAAATAGGGTTTAATAGTTCAGATGCTGATGATATTAAACTGCAGATGGATATTAGGATGTTTTCTGTCAGCCTATGGTTTTTGAGGAGGGAGTAAAGAACTGGGGAGGACTGTCATACAGAGTACACTTTGTACTAGACTTTCACCTTGAATTATAGGACCCAGAGTCTACTATCTGTTTTCATCATGTTGAGGAACACCTTCAGCCACAAAGAGTTTTGTTGATTTCTGCTAGATGACTCATGGAATAAAGGATTTTTCAGAAGAACAGAGGTATTAGAATTTGACCACTTTACAAGTATTACAAAAGTCTGTTAAAAAAAAAACCATTGAAATAAACTGTTTAGTTAGTTATAATGACAATATGTTGTTATTTTCTGCATGTAAGTATTTCCCAAGAAAATTTAGGAGGCTAAAAAATCATTATTGTGTTCCCCTTTCTTATGCACAATAAACAGTAATTACTGGTTCAAGGCAGGTTTTTTCTATTTATTTTCTGCTGGCTGATGAAGCCATTTGTGAATAGAACAATTTAGTTGAGAGAAAAAATACTAGAAATAGGAACGGAGATATTACATCAGACTTGTCCCTGGCAGTTGGTTCCCATGGGTAGACCAGGTGGGCTCAACTCAGCTAGTTGAAGGGGTTAGGGCAACACTTGAGGCTTTAGCTATCTAATAAAGGGCAGGAAGTTTCTGGAGACAATAGTGACAGAGGAGTGGAGTGAACTTCTAAGATGGAGTTCTAGAGTGAAGGGCTAAGTGCTCAGGGACATTGGCCTGAGCTAATGTTCCAGAAGAAGTATGAGCTGAGGAACTCCTTCTGTTGGGTTTGCTTATGTTTGAAAAATAACTCTATGATAATGAGACTGGGGAGGACAGTGTGTGAGTTGAAGCTGGGGAGAAATCCTGCCTTGTGTTAAGACTAAGGCCAGGTATACACAATGGAGGCAGATCAATCTAAGCTACACAATTTGAGTTATGTTAGTAGCATAATTCAAATCCACATCGCTTAAATTTATTTACCTCAATGTCTACACATGCTGAGTCAACAAGGAAAAAAAAGACCTCCTATCAATAGCCTTTACTCTTCTTGTTTAGGAGTAGTACCAGAGTTGATGAGAGAGTGATCTTCAGTTGATTTATCGTGTCTATACTAGAAGTGATAAATCAACTCCCTCTGGATTGATCACTGGCTTATCGATTTGGCCTATAGTGAAGATGTATCTTAATGGGCCATCATACAGTATCCTCTGACAGTGGCTAGTAACAGAAGTGATTGTTTTATACCCAGAAGCATATGGGATTATACCCCCTTATAGCTAGATAATCCTATGAAATAATTATTGTTTCTGTTAGCCATAGACATGTTTAACATTTGTAATACTACTAAGTTCTCCATCTGCTCTAGAATTAGTTATTCGAAGAAGCAACTATACACAGCGTCAAGACCTTATTTCTCTAAACCTTGCACAAAAGAGACATGAGTTTTTATCATGTCGTTGAAAGTCAAGCATTCCTGCTATTTTGTTAGATTTATGTTCTGTCTTGGTCTACACATATGGCAGTATGTAGAATGTACACATTATTTGCCCATCTAGTACAAGGTCTAATTAACGGCATAGGTGGGGACGCATTGCTTAGACCAGTAAACACATGCCTGAACCTTATGGATATGTACCCTACACAGCTCTGTACATTGCTAAGCAGCACTTCCCATGTCTGTAGTGCTACCTTTAGCTGCGTAATTTCCCACTGCATTTAGCAGGAAAAGATTCTGGCAAGGGGAAGCAGTGGGAAAAGGCTCCAACATCTCCCCACTGCCAGTGCATTTCTTTGCTGCCTCTCCCCTGAAAGAGCCTTTCACTTCTGAAAGTAGCTACACACTATTGTGTGGACTGTGGCTGCTTCTCACTGTCGTGTGTGTAGCTACACATACCCTGTTCACTGCTACCACTGTCGACAATGCCATAGGTGTCCCATTCCTCTTTCTCGACACTGTGCACTCAATGCACCTGACTTTCTGTTGCCCTGAATCTAGTACATTCCCTGAGCAAAACTGAGCAAAGCAAGTGGGTGTGAAATGCATTCTAGTTCTACTTCACGACTGTGATCTTTTATTCTGTACAGCTTCTCCATTCTAGGTTTGCAGTCTGGCATCCTGAAACTGACTCCCTCACCTGGACAAATTGGCATAGTCAGTTCTGAGATAAACCCACACTTCAAAGTCCCCAAATGCTAACTCTATAATTAGTATCTCAGCATGCTCAGCAGCTGTGGCCTCACGATGCTGGAGGTGAGGATAATTAGCTTCTTGTAGTGAGTACATAAAAGTGCCACTTGGCTACAAAACAAGTAATCATACATTCTGTTATTCATGATCTCAACTGGATAATTCCACCCTAACTAACCCATTGCTGATCTGCTGCTGCCACCTGTTATTTCTAGGTGCAGGATCCCTGGGACTGAAAGAGGGGCCCAGGTCCCTGCACAAACTCCAACCTTCCTTCCCGGGGAGGGGAGAGTTTATAAAATGTAACCCTTGGATCAAGTACTTTACAATAGAAAAACACTTTTATTTAACCCGTGCAAAGCCTGTGGTATTCATAGATCAGGATCTGGGGTTACCTACCTTCTCTTGCCCTGAAACAGTCCCTAGCCCCCCACAGCTAGTGAGAGACAGACTCTCTTTCCCTCACTAATGCAATACCTCCTGCTCTCATCCTTCCGTCACTCCAACTTTTCTGTGCACTCTGGTGCTGGCATGCAGCACAAGTTCAGAATAACAGTTCCTGTTGTATTCAGCCAGCTCTAGGCAGTGTTTGTAATGGTCCTTTTTGCAAGCAGCTGGTTCCATCCAAGCAGCACCTTCCCTGACCTAGCTCAGGGGTCTTCTTCTTCCATCTGCGTCTTGGTCTCCCGTGTGAATCTTTCTAGGCTGGTTCTCCACCCTGCCCCCCTCCCATCTGCTCATTTTACTCGAAGCCTTCCAGGGATCAGCATTAATTGTGTTCTTGTTTCAGAATGTCACTCCCCTGTTTCCCTCCCACCCCACTAATCAGATTTGCCCAGCGCCGGAAAGAGGGGACAGAAAAAGGAAACCAGGGCGAGGGGAGCTTTCTGCCCAACCCTACATGTCACATTTTTTATTGTGAATGGGTACTGGATTGATCTAGGTTTGCACTTTAACTTAAGCAAAGGATTCTGCTTGATTGTTTAGTAGATTTTCCTTATGTTATATTAACAACTAATTGAAGAATCTACATCCCTCAGTGAAACTTCCTTCAATGCAAGTTCCTCTAGATTCACTCTGCTAGCACCTGACCAACTGCCTTTGTCTGAGTGCTTTCATCTGAGAAGTGAAACAATTTTCTCTGTCAACAAGTGTGGAGCTGTATCTATTGCACCAGTGAGTATCAACTAAGTCCATAGACTTGACTATTACAGTAAGTATATAAGTATTTCAGTCTGGCTACGTCTACACTGGCAGCTTCTTGTGCAAGAACTCTTTTCCGGAAGATTTCTTGTACAAAAACTCTTCCACAAGAGAGCATCTATGCTGCCATGTGCTTTTGCGCAAGAGATGTGCTTTTGTGCAAGAGCAGCCATGGCAGTGTAGATGCTCTCTTCTGCAAGAAAGCTCTGATGGCCATTTTAACCAAAGGGGCTTCTTGTGTAAGAAATTCATGTTGCCTGTCTACACTGCCCTCTTCTGGAAGAGCTCTTCCACAAGAGGGCTAATTCCTCGTGGGGAGAGGAATAACTCTTCTGGAAGAAGCCCTGTTTTACAACTCGGTACTGTAAATTTACTTCTAGAAGAATGCTTGTGCAGTGTAGACAGCTGGCAAGTTTTTGTGGAAGAACGTCTGTTCTTCCGCAAGAAGCTGCCAGTGTAGACATGGCCCCTCTTTTTCCATCTTATAGACCATAGGCAGGATTCTTCAATGCAGGCTCTGAAAGGAAATGCCTCTTTTTGGTAGTTAATACCCCTTTGCCCCAGAGGAGGAGAGAACTTAATCAGAAAGGGTATGTCTACACTACCCTCCTAGTTCGAACTAGGAGGGTAATGTAGGCATACCGCACTTGCAAATGAAGCCCGGGATTTGACTCCTCGTGGAATGAGGAGTAACGGTAGTTCGGACTAGGAAGCCTAGTCCGAACTACCTAGTTCATGCCGCGTGTAGCCGCGCGGCACGGGGTTCAAACGAGCAGGGATTTAAAAATGGCGGCGCCCAGTTTATGCAAATGAAGCCCGGGAAATTCAAATCCCAGGCTTCATTTGCAAGTGTGGTATGCCTACATTACCCCGCTAGTTCGAACTAGCGGGGTAGTGTAGACATACCCAAATAGATCAAGTTGTGTCATGAGAGCCTTTCCTCTAAAGTGGATAACACTTGTAGCTCACTTGAGGCTTTCGAGGTATCATGCTGGCAGAAAATGCTGAGGAGATGAATTTCCCAATAAAACTAACTATTTGGCAGGAGTTTGCCCAGTGGAGTGGAGGTTGCAGCCTCATTCCATTGTCACCTAATCCTCTGCCCTCTTGAATCTTCTGATAACACGGGTTTATGCCTTCTGCCGTACACTCAATCTGATTCTAGTCACCAAAAAAAAAAAAGTAGCATGGGACCAACGAGCTGAGAGGTAGCCCAGTGAGGCTTATTAAGCATGCTTTCTCCTGAATTTAAGCAATGACTAATGAGAATTATAACATGCATTTGTTTTACAAATGGACTAAGACATCTCTCTGGATCATCCCCATTATATTTCACAAGTTATGCCATGTATTAATTATTGTAGTTTGATTGCATAGTTTATTACATAACGCATGTCCTCTCTGAGGGTGTGTCTAGACTACATGCCTCCGTCGACGGTTTCACGAGGCATACCTGTGCCGATCAAGAAAGGCTTCTTTGTCGGCGCGTCGCGTCCAGACTGCCCCGATCTGCCGACAAACAGCTGATCGGCAGAGCGGGGCAGCCATTTAAATTTAAATGAAGCCACGATTATTTTAATGGCGGCTTCATTTCCCTCTGCCGATCTGGCTAATCTACATGCCTCCGTCGACGGAGGCATGTAGTCTAGACACACCCTGAGATCCCAGCTGAAATCCTAGGGGTTCATGGTTGTGAATGTATAACACGCATTCTTTTTTCAGAACATGTTTTCAGGATCAAAATGTATTTACTGGAGCTAAAAATTTCACTCCTGAGTCTGAAGATCATAACATTTAAAGAAAAATTGGGTTTGTACCTCCTGTGATTCTGTAATATTCTACCCATTTGCTGCTTCAATCAATTAATTTACATTCCATTATTTTATTGGTGAGCCATTAATGGGTAGTTAATCAATTTCCAAAATTAAGTTATTGCTTCATAAATTAAAAACATTGCCAACTTTTGCTTGAGCTACACGAGGTGAAAATACACATCTAAATGGAAGTATTGTACACACTTGTACACAATGTCTGCAAAATAGAATCATTTTTTTTTCCTGAGGCTAAGGAATTACAACCTGTTATTAATAGGGCAGCCGACAGTCATGCCGGGCCCTCTGGGCAAGTGGGGGGAACCCAACTCTGTGCTGCCAGAAGGGGTGGGGCCTCAGGTGGAAGGAACAGCTGGGTAGCAGCCTTCAGCACTGCCCAGACTGCAGTGCATTGGGCCTCAACCCCTAGCCAGTAAAACCTTTAGGAGCACAGCCTGCAGCACTCCAGCAGAAATTTAAAGGGCCTGTAGCTCCAGGCACTGCCACTACCACCATAGTGGTGGCTGTGGCCAGAGCCCTATGTCCTTTAGAACTGTGGGCCCCAGGACAATTGCCCTCTTTGTTCACCCTTCCCTGTCAGCATGTCTGGTTATTAATAAATGACACTATACTTATTCACACTGTTTATGGAATTTAGTGCCACATAAATTGTCATTATTTTCATTTATTGTAATGGGAGTCACATCTGTCTGTAACTATCATAGTTCTACAGAGCTCATCAATAAAGGTACTAGGAATCAGGAGAAGATTTTCAAATGCGCCATTAGACGTTTCCACTGGCTTTGAAAAACAATGTCCATATGAATAACTAAAGCTTTGCAATAAGATTTGCCAAAAGATGCTGCTCGAAGTGGGATCAAAGGTTAGACCTCTTATCTGGAATTTTATTTTATTACCCCTTCTCCATAATAAATCCTTGGAAATTTAGGAGAGTGAATAGTAGGAATTAATAAATGGAAAACTACGATCAATGTTCACTGTAAGCTGTTTTTGTGCAACCACTTAGGAGAGATTCAAATGTTGCTCTGCTGATTAGCAGAGCATGTGCAGCTGGGTTGTTTATTTCTATTGATGGTGCACATTTGCATGTGCCTTGGTGCAAAAAAATTTTTATTCCACACATGGGTGGAATCAATTTGAAGGAACATTGACTAAAATCTTTTTAATTTTAAAAAGCAGGTGGTGTGATGGTTGGATGACCCTTTTTGTGGTGTCTGCTTGTTCTGAAGATAAAATTGCTGACCCTGAACTAGCATGATGAACTAAAAAAATGAATGGTTGATAGGTGAGACA
Source organism: Pelodiscus sinensis (assembly GCF_052426305.1). Taxonomy (NCBI): domain Eukaryota; kingdom Metazoa; phylum Chordata; order Testudines; family Trionychidae; genus Pelodiscus; species Pelodiscus sinensis. The sequence continues at coordinate 157,122,080 of NC_143053.1, forward strand.
TTAAGGAAAGTTGTAGGATCGAGAGCTGAAGAGACATGATGAAAATGTAATTTGGATTGAAGAAACTCTGTGAACAGTCACTGAAAAAGCATTATAAATGATGCAATTGTAGACAACTGAGTTGTCAATCAGGCTCTTGTTTCTAAAAGTTGTAGGATGCCAAATAAGGAGTGTTTTAGATGACGGTGTTGACATGTAGTGTCAAGACAGTCATTGTACCCACTGCATAATTACATAATTATGAGACACTGAAAAATGAAATAGTAGCAGGACAAAGCACAGGTGTCCTCCATACTGTACCTGTTACATTATCTGATATGTGGACTTCCACTGTGGTCAGTATTAGGATTTAGGATGATCAGATCCCCCTTCCGTTAGAAATTATAACAACAGGTGTCATAAAAATACTCCCTCCCACAAGAGTTTACAACTTAAGAAGAGACTGGAGACATCAAAGAAAGGGGAATGTGACAAAGACAAAGGGGAAGCACAAAGTAAGAATGGGATGATCATGAGCAACGTGAAAAATAATGATTGGAGCAGACAAGTGATTGGCCATTGTCACGTGGCATCATGGCGTAGATGAGTTTTAAGTACAGGTTTGAAGGAGAGTAACGTAATGGCCTTGCTAATGTTTTTTGGAAGCTCTTCCCATGAAAAAGGGATACTGTTAAACAAGCATTCTGTTCATTTGTACATCTGCTATAGTAGATTGGGAGCCAGCACCCAATTGTTGAGGAAAGGGGGAAAAAACAGCTGCATCAAATCCCATTAACATGTTTAGGCAATTGCACAGTATTGTGCGGGGAAAAAGGAATTTCTTCCTGTCACATGCATGCAATCCCATTATGCCCTGAAATACGATATTTGATTTACCTTTATTATTATCTTAGCATGCATAGCTATCAATTTTGTTGGTGGGCATAAAATTACCTACTTCTTTTTAAAATTCAGCTGGTGTTTTTGGCTTGAAGACCTCCTGTGAGGGTGAATTTCACAGGTTGATTATATGCTGCATAAAGAAGCGTTTCCTTTTATTGGTTCTTAATTTACTGTTTTTTAATGACAGAGAAGCAAACTGAAGAGTAAAAAGCAGTTTTACTGGCAATAATATGTTAGCCTGCACCAATGAAAAACTAGTTAGCACATTGCTTTTCTTACAAAACTGAAAAAACACCTTTAAAGAACAACAACAAAACCTAATTTTATTTAGTCATGTGGGAGGGGAAAGGGGTTAACCCCACAGAGCTCTAGTAGCATTCCTGTTTACATGCTCTTATAATCATCCAAAGATTTAAGAGAAGGAATAATGAAAAGTCAAACAGAATTTGATTAATAGTGATCACAACTGAGTCAGGTATTGAATTGACAAGGGAGAAAATGAGAACAAAAACTACAAATGGCAGTAGAACAAATTTTGGGAAAATGCAAGCAAACTTGGATGCTACTACATAGAGTTAAGTTCTGAAAAAAGTTTACTGAGATGATATGCAAAGTAGTCAATAACTGAACACCTGCATAATGTGTGTATGTGACTTTTATCAGTAAGACACGATAAAAACAAAGCAACATGATAAGCAAAGAAATCCAACATTTTTAATCCTGTCTGAGAAATTGGCAACTCAAGGGCTAACTCAATATGTATATAAGATTATTTCTAGAGAACAAAAGGATGTTAAGAGTTGAACACCCTAACTCTAACAACTCAGTTTATAAGGATAATTATTAATAGTTTGTTTAGTTATCAAATGACAAAAGAGTGAATGAGTGAAGAAAACATCCTCTAAGTCAAAACTTCTGAAAACTGCCTAAAATGGAAGGCCAAATTCCATTACAGTCTCCTTTAAGGAGTCACCAAATTAATTTGGCACGTATACATGTATTTTTTACATTGAAGAAATATTGTGTCAAAGGATACATTACTCCTTTGGCATGAGTCATACTCCACCAGAGCCATGCCAGTCAGCCAGGACTTTGGCATTGCAAATGAGTCAGGTCACACAATTGTAGTAATTATGGGATGCAGACCAGAGTACAAAACAACTTGAGGGAGAAATGCACTGAGTAAATCCATTATCTCTGCCACCCCAGATTAAAGGAGTGAGGGAGCTGCAGTAGTAGCTGTCTTCGTCTATAAAAAGCCCTGCTCCAGGTTAGGGTAGTTGATTGTTTTGTGATTGTGGTTTTTTGTTTCTTTCCTTTGCTTTCCCAGACTTTCTCCCATTTGAGCATTTCACATAAAAAAGCCTGTGTTCTTTATGTGGGTGAGAGCAAGAGGCTAAGCTAATGACAGAAAACCACAGGCCTTGAACCATTAATAGAGAAGCCTTTGTAATGGGTTAGGCTGTGGCTATGTCTACACTGGCAGCTTCTAGCGCAAGAACAGTTGTTCTTGTGCAAAAACTTGCCTGCTGCCTACACTGCACGAGCGTTCCTGTTCAAGTAAATTTACAGTATAGCTTTGTAAAACAGGGCTTCTTCTGGAAGAGTTATTCCTCTCCCCATGAGGAATAAACCCCCTTTGCGCAAGAGCTCTTCCACAAAAGGGCAGTGTAGACAGGCAACATGAATTTCTTATGCAAGAAGCCCCTGTGGTTAAAATGGCCATCAGAACTTTCTTGTGCAAAAGCACATGGCAGTGTGGACACGCTCTTCTAACACAAAAGAGTTCTTGCACAAGAAGCCACCAGTGTAGACATAGCCTAAGTATGCTAAGTAATGTGAGACTAAGGTTGTATGTTCAAGCCTCATCCAAAGTACATGTTATGAACCATGTGGCTTCCCCCCCAAGGGAAGGACAGCAAAAAGGATGGCCTAATGAAATAATCATGGAAATGTAAACTTAATTAAGTACCATCAATGCTAATTCAGAGATACCAATAAATCTCAACTTTTGGAAGAAGCAAGAAAAAAGAGCAAAAAGGAAAAGCTGGGGATGTAATAACTAGAGTTGAGTGAAAAAATCTGTGTCACACTTTAAAAGTACTCCAAATTTTTAGCTTTGGAGAAACCTTTCGAATTCACTAACATGCAAATGTTATGTGAAATTTTTTAATAGGATTGATGCTTTAAGTTAGCTCTGACACAAGAGGTCCTGGCTCAGCCAAAGACTTTTTGTGTGACCTTGGACAACTCATTCTTCTAGGCCCGTGGTCCCAAACACGGTGCCCGCGGGGGCATTTTCATGCGCCTGCCAGGTGCTCGGGGCTGGCCTGGCCCCGGGCACATGGCGCACGGGGAGCGCCGGCCCCGGGCGCGCAGCGTTTGGCGGGGGAAGCGCCGGCCCCGGGCACGCGGCATTTGGGGGGGGAGGGAGCGCCGGCCCCGGGCGCGTGGTGCTTGGGGGGGGGAGGGAGCGCCAGCCACGGGCGCGCGGCGCTTGGCGGGGGCCCTGGCCCCACCCGCCCCCGGGCATGCAGCTATGGGGGGGCCCCGCCCCCGGGCATGCAGCTATGGGGGGGCCCGCCCCCGGGTGCGCAAGTGTCCCTGCCCCCTGGCACCCGGCGGGTGAACGGCCACGCCCCCTGGTGCCCGACAACCTCAAAAGGTTGGGGACCACTGTTCTAGGTCATGCTTTGCTTTCCCATCTAGAAGATGGAACCAATATGCCCTTACCTGCTAGGGTTTTTGTGAGGATGACACACATTACCCAAATAATGAGATGATGGCAACTTTCTATGCAAGCAAAACTTTAGTGAAGAGGAGGAGGTTGGGAAGCAGAGTGCAGGTGCTGTGACACCATACTGAGAATCCTTCCCCTCTGTGCATAAGCAGTTTTCTCAAATCTACATGTATGTCCAGGTATCCATCAGTTTTAGGCTGATTAGCAGTTCCAGGAAGTGCAGGTCAGATTATGTTGTCCCTCGTGGAAGAGTTCAGAAGAGAATTAATAACCTGGGGGTTGGGGATAGACAAGGAGATAATGTGGCCCATTATTTTTATTAATAATATAAAGAGAGATAGGTGGGGGAAAATAATTAGAGATCTGTACTTAAATGTATTACAGCATTAGGCATCCAAGGACCGCTCCTAAACATCTAGCCACATGCCTTTGGTCAGCCATTGTTTATGGTGTGTAGCCACCTGCAAGGTAATTACAAGTTAATCACCCTGTGTTGTTTCGACTTCACAGTTTGCAATGGGAAACCTCATACATAGGGAAGTGTCGGGCCCCCCCTCTCAGGCTTGGGGTCGCCGCCCCCCTCCGGGGCATAATTCAGCCCGCTTGGGAAATATGGCCACCTGGCCTAGTCCTTAATACGCAGGCTCAGAAGCCTAGTCCGAAAGTCCTCGTTGCCTAGTCCTTTAGCCCAGCGCCCCACTTGCCGGGGTCCAGGGCAGCAGGGGTAGGCGGCCCAGGCCCTCCCTCTGCACCGGGCCCCGACCCAGGGCCCTATCAGCGGTGGGTGGCTCCCACCACTGGCTCGGCGGGGGTTCCTCCCTGCAACGTGCCGAGCCCCCAGGAGCTTTTCCAGCTCCCTGCCCTGGGTCACTTCCTGCCCCCTTTCCCCGGCCCATAGCGGTCTCACCGGTCGGCGTGAGTCGCATGGCGATCGTGGCGCTTCCCCAGTCGACGTCGGGGCTGGGGGATGGCCGGTCCGGTGCCTGGGTCACTCAAGGGGGGGCAGCTGGCGGCTCCGTCTTTGGGGTCGAGCTCAGCTGGGGGCTGGCGGCGGCAGATCCAGCAGGCCTGACGACTCCCTCTCTGGCAGTCCAGGCTGCGCCTCGGGCTGTCGGATGCTAGCTCCCACTCTGGCCGTGGTCTCCCCCTTCAGAGCCGGATGGCAGTCTTTTATACCCTGGCTGCCGTGGAAGCATGCCCAGTAAGACTGTGTAGGTGGGGCCCTCTTTGCCCCTGGCACCAGGTGGTTTTCCTTGGCTTGAGTAAAGGGCGGGGCCGCCCCGTCACAGAAAGGAAAAGGTAAGATTTAGAATCATAGAATCATAGAGCTGGAAGAGACCTCAGGAGGTCATCAAGTCCAGCCCCCTGCCCAAGGCAGGACCAATCCCACCTAAATCAACCCAGCCAGGGCTTTTTCAAGCCAAGACTTAAAAATCTCTAGGGATTGAGAGTCCACCACATCCGTAGGTAACCCATTCCAGTGCTTCACCACCCTCCTAGTGAAATAGTTTTTCCTAATATCCAACCTAGACCTCCCCCACTGTAACTTGAGACCACTGCTCCTTGTTCTGCCATCCGTCACTACTGTGAACAGCCCCTCCCCATCCTCTTTGGAACCACTTTTCAGAAAGTTGAAGGCTACTATCAATTCCCCCCTCACTCTCTTCTGCAGACTAAACAGACCCAACTCCCTCAGTCTCTCCTCATACTTCATATGCTCCCGCCCCCTAATCATTTTGGTTGCCCTCCGCTGGACCCTCTCCGATGTGTCCACATCCCTTCTAGAGTGGGGGAAGGGGGTCCAGAACTGGACAGAATACTCCAGATGTGGCCTTACTAGAGCCAAATGAAGGGGAATAATCACTTCTCTAGCTTTGCTGGCAATGCTCCTCTTAATGCAACCTAATATGCCATTAGCCTTCTTGGCTACAAGGGCACACTCTTGGCTCACATCCAGCTTCTCATCCACTGTAATCCCCAGGTCCTTTTCTGCAGATATATATATATATATATATATATATATATATATATATATATTGAGGTGAATATTCACAAATGTTTTCCGTATGTGCCATGTCTTCCTATCCCTTTCAAAATAATGTTTTTTTATTACTAATGTTTTCAATCAACTTTATAGTTATTTAGGGGTTTTGTTTAGTTTTTAACTTAGGCACTAAACATAACAGAAGTGCAAAAACTTAAAAAAAAACAAACAACCTTGCAGCACCTTAGAGACTAACAAAACATGTAGATGGTATCATGATCTTTCAAGGTCACAACTCACTTTTTCAGATGAAGGTGGTGTATAGCATTCCATTCTGCATGATTGAGGTTATATGTTACATATTATTGTTTGCTGACAATGTCAATCCATGCATATTTGCAGAAGCAATCAATGTAGAAGGCAAGTCTCTCATTATGACCTCTCATCAGTAGGGGTCCATGTAGATGCCTTCCTCTTGTGGGATTGGTGGTGGGGAGCTGCAAGGTCAGTGTGTTGTTCATTGGTGTGCTGGAAATATTCTTTTAGGTGGAGGTAGCGAAAATAGGCTTCCAGATCTCCACGGAACTGAATCATATTTGTGGGGGTGGTAGGGCAGAAGGAGATCCTTGAGATAGGACAGATTCCTATCAGAAGTGCAGACACTTCAGTGTGAAATCCTTGCAACATTAAGTCCATGTTAAAAGCCCCATGGTCTTCATTAAGGCCAGGATTTCTCCCTTTGCCCTGATGATAAAGTTCACTAATGTCCATTTGCCTGACATTAGAAAGACCAAGGAAATTGATACCTACAGTTTCACTCATCATGAGCAGAGGCCGGGAACCAACAGAAGACAAGATGTTAGCACCCACTCAGTCAGCCTTCCTTAGCCATAGGTTCAAAGTCCTTCACCCTGTTCACCAGGGAACTCCTCCATTCTTCCTGACCTCAGGTTATAACTATGTTCTCTTCCTGCTCTTTGTGATGTTATCTGATTAAAATGTGTCAACATGGATTATTGCTGCAATCACTTACATATTTTTTCAAGAATAGTGGTAGAAATGTAGCCGTGTTAGTCTGGTGTAGCTGAAACAAAATGCAGGACTATGTAGCACTTTAAAGACTAACAAGATGGTTTATTAGATGATGAGCTTTCGTGGGCCAGACCCACTTCCTCAGATCAAATAATGGAAGAAAATAGTCACAACCATATATACCAAAGGATACAATTTTAAAAAAAATGAACACACATGAAAAGGACAAATCACATTACAGAACAGAAGGGGAATGTAGGGGGGGGGGGGGAAGGAGGTGAATGCCAGTGAGTTAATGGTATTAGAGGTGGGGAAGGGGAGATGTAGTGCCTTATGAGAACAACTTATACCTCCAGATCAGCGGCACAGCCATGGGTACACGCATGGCCCCACAGTATGCTAATATCTTTATGGCTGACCTAGAACAACGTTTCCTCAACTCCCGTCCCCTTTTACCCCTTCTCTACTTACACTACATTGATGACATCTTTATGATCTGGACGCATGGCCAAGAAATACTGGAGACATTCCACAGAGATTTCAACAACCTACACCCCACCATTAACCTCAGCCTGGACCATTCCACACGAGAGATCCATTTCCTGGACACCACAGTATAAATCAACAATGGAAAATTAGGCACCACCCTCTACAGAAAACCCACTGACTCATACAGTTACCTACATGCTTCCAGCTCCCATCCAGAACACACCATACGATCCATCATCTATAGCCAAGCCCTTCGATACAACCGCATCTGCTCTAATCCCACAGACAGAGACCAGAAACTTCAGGATCTCTACCAAGCATTTATAAACCTCAACTACCCACCCGGAGAAATAAAAAAGCAAATTGAAAGAGCCAAACGAATACCTAGAAACCATCTACTATAAGACAGACCCAAGAAAACCAACAATAGAACACCACTTGTCATCACCTACAGCTCCCAACTTAAACCTGTCCAACACATTATCAATAGATTACAGCCTATACTGGAACAGGACACTCCAAGAAGCTCTGGGAGACAGACCCATAGTCTCCTATAGACAACCACCTAACCTCAAGATGATTCTTACCAACAATCACAGGACATACCACACTAATACCAACCCTGGTACTTTCCCTTGCAACAAACCCCGCTGCCAGCTTTGTCCACATATTCACTCTGCTGACACCATTATTGGGCCTAACCAAGTGAGTTATAAGATCAAGAATACATATTCCTGCGCCTCCAGAAATATAATCTATGCTATCATGTGCTGAAAGTGTCCGTCTGCTATGTACATTGGACAAACGTCTCAGACACTTCGCCAAAGAATCAATGCCCACAAAACAGACATTAGACAGGATCACAAAGAAAAAACAGTTGCTTGTCATTTCAACCAAAAAGGACACTGTCTGAATGACCTGCTAACCTGCATCCTACTTCAGAAGACATTCAAATCTGTACTTGAAAGGGAATCCTCTGAACTGGCATTCATGATAAAATTTGACACTCTCCGCACGGGACTTAACAAAGACCCCAGCTATCTTACCCATTACAAAGATAGCTTCCCACATTATCACCTCTAATTCTATTAACTCACAGACATCTCCCCTTCCCCACCTCTAATACCATTAACTCACTGGCATTCAACTCCTCCCCCCCCTACATCCCTCTTCTGTTCTGTAATGTGATTTGTCCTTTTCATGTGTGTTCATTTTTTTTTTAAATTGTATCCTTTGGTATATATGGTTGTGACTATTTTCTTCCATTATTTGATCTGAGGAAGTGGGTCTGGCCCACGAAAGCTCATCATCTAATAAACCATCTTGTAAGTCTTTAAAGTGCTACATAGTCCTGCATATTTTTTCAACTGAGCTTGTTGCTAGTTGTACACATGGTCAGAAAGGGTTGAGCAATCTCCGGCCAAATGGCTCAGACTCAACATACAGAGGCATGTGAGAAAAGTATACAAAATGCTAATTAAGGCCATTCAATGCTAGTGAGGCTAGAACTTTGAAATGTAAACCTGCATCATTAGAAATTAGAGGTAATACTAGTTAGATGTGTTTATTTATATCTTATAGATGCTAACCATATAAGCAGCTCCTGTCGATTACTGTGACTGTTGATTCAGAGATCAAAATTTTGGGTGAGATAATGTCATTATCAAGACACCTCTTTAAAGTTAGTGGTAAACTGTTTAATGGATAAACTACCATAACTACCACTTGATGTTTAATTACCATGTGGCTACATTAAAGAATTGTTGTGTTCTTTCAGGCCAAGAGACTTCTGGAAATGTACAAAGGCCTTTGGGTCCTGATCCTTTTTCTCTCATGTTTGCTTGGATGCTCCTAGAAGCTGCAAGCCATAAGAAATGAGATCCCAGGATATCATAGTGCCCCTTTAATGGACATTGACTTATGGTCTCAGATCGTTTTTTTTCAGACAGGGGAAACCTAAGCCACAAGGACTGAGGTCCTAGTAATTGGCTAAAATCAGCCTGGATATGGATTTTGGAACATCATCATGGACTAAAGTTTAAAAGAACTTTTGCCACTACCAGATCATCCTCTCTATTATGTAATTTAATCTTGAGAATTGAACTCATGTCTGTATGTTTACTGACATTTTAATCAATACTCTTTCTCGCTTTTCTTTTTTTAATAAATCTTAGTTTAGTTAATAAGAATTGGTTATAAGTGTGTGTTTGTGATAAAGTCTAAAATATTCATTGACATTGAAGGTAATATGTCCAATCTTTTGGGAATGGTAGAACTTGATTTCATAAAGATATCAGGGTGTTGTTCTGAGGCTGAGTACGTCAAAGGAACTGCATGGTTTGGCTTCTAATTGACGTCTAAGATAATAAAGAACCTGTTTTGTTGCTGGCTTGGTGACTATAAATCCTGGAATAACCTCCATCTTTGGGGATTGGTTGTCCCATTTCTTGCAATACATCCTAACTGAGGGTGTAGCAACACAGCAGGGATTATCTTGAAATAAGCTATGCAAATTCATCTATGTCAATTGTGTATCTTATTTCGAAATAGCTTATTTTGAAAATGGGAGTGTCTACACAGCACCTATTTTGAAATAGGGCACTTTTCTTCAGACTTCCTTTACTCCTTGTACAATGAAGGTTACAGGAGTTGGAGTAAGAAATCCCCCAGCTTGATAGTATTTTGACATTATTTTGAAATAACTGCCTGCTGTGTAGACGCGGACTACATTATTTCAAAATAAACTCTAGTTATTTCAAAATAATGTTGCTGTGTAGATGTACCCTGAGTGACCTCACCTAGTTCCCTAGGGACCCCACTTTGTCACACTCTTCTAAGGCTGCATACCGCTGCTGTGGTAAAGCAGAGTACATGGTTGGTATTCTTGTACCTCATGTTCTTGGCAGTCTTCCTCCTTCCTTTTTATTCTAAGCAGTTCTTATATCTCAGTGGCTCTCAACCTTTCTGACTACTGAACCCCTTTCAGGTGTCTGATTTCTCCTACATACCCCAAGTTTCACCTCCCTTAAAAAGTTTCACAGCACACTCTTACTGAGCAATTTCATAAATTCTCATTATTATCGTATAATTATAAAATACATGGTTTGGAATATAAAGATTTTACTTATATCTCAGTGTGACACTTGAGCCTGATTTTTTTTTTTAATTTGCAAACCTTGTCTGAAGCCCAATCCACTGGAAGTGGGGCTGAAGCATGTGACTTAGCTTTGCAGGGACCCTTCAAGCAATTATCCTGCTTTCCATTCCTTAATGTGAACCCAGCATTTGCAACCCCCTAAACTCATCCCACTATCCCTCCTCCCCAATTTAAATCTCTGATCTAAGTACGTATCCCCCTGGAAGATGTCTGCATACCTCTAGTGATATGCCTATCCTGGGCAGAAAACTCCTGTCTTGTACATCACCATAGTTTCTGAGCACCTTCCAGTAGTGCAACAAGCAACATGACCAACTTCTTTCAGGTAGTGTTTGTTCTTTAATCCCCCTTGAAGGTGAAGAATTATGATCAGGAGAGTGTTTTGGTTGGTTAGGGAATATATTTCAGGTTTGGAGAACACTCTCTTTGCTCCTTGTAGCAGATGCTGCACAAAAATTCTGCTGCCCACTCTCTAAACTTAACAATACACAAAAGGTTGCTTGAATTCAGTAGTGCCACCATCTATGAAAGATGACTTTCGAGTCTGACACAATGAAAACTCACTAACATTGAAGGAGTTGGCACTTTGTGATCTATAAAGATGCATTTTTGGACACCAGAGAAGTACTGTGAAAGGGTAATTTCTCACCTTTCACAGATAGTCGTACATACCACTGAAACCATGCTTGAAATTCAAAAACACTCATTAAAAATGTTTGATGTTCAAGTCAATGATTCACCCTTCTGACTTTGGTTTTGGCAGAAATAAAAAGAGGTAAGAATGCAAAAAGCACAGAAAAAAGGATATGTTTGCCAAGATGTTTCTGTAGTACTACCATCTATGCTAGGCATGCATCTGAAAGGCTGACTTTCAGTGATTATGCAATAAGCTGTAAAGATAGAGATACTTAAATCTATGCAAAGATGTTTTGCAAACTAATGGAACAGCATTTGTTTGTAGGAACAGTTCAGGATGTAGGAAGACTAGCTAGCTGCCACAATATTCAGTACAAGGAATGATTTTACTTCATCTGCCTGTCAAGCAGTAAATCATACTATGTGCATTAAATGGCTGAGACAAGACTGAGGAGCAATATTCATTGCAAGATAGTAGATGAATATAATGGGTAAATTACTAAAAAAAGCCTGAAAGCATGAACCTACAAGTGAGACTATTTAATAAAGAAAAAAGAGAGATAAGTTTATCTAAATTCATTGTTTTAAATGAATACTTAGGAACACTAGTTTTTTTGCAATATTCAACCAGCAATTCTAGTTATGGTTACCTGCCAATCTATCCACACCTCATCAGGTTGCATATGCTGCTATGGCTTCAGCTTCAGAAAACTGCCCTCCAATATTTAACACTCTGCTACACTAAGTTTACAACATATCCATCTCCATTAGTAGTTTGTCTGTTCTGTCCCTTCATACGATCATTCATTCAGTTCAATAGAAACATGAGAGCTACTGAAAAACAAAAGGAAAGGGGAGAAAAGAACTGAGAAAAACTTCAAAAATATGGAAGTAATTTTCATTCTGCGGGCTTTGAAAAGAGAAACATGTTTATATTAGTTTTAATGGTTGGGCAAACTTTTATAGGATATTTTCCGCTTAGAAATGTTTTGGTATTCAATATTTTTGAATATTGGATTTTTCCTGTCTTCTTTCTCCTCTCCCTTTTTCTCTCCGCGAATTTTTTTTTTCATTTTCTCATTTCACCACTGCAAAAAAGGAAGAAACATTCAACCAAAAAAAGTAAAACCTGAAAAAAAAACATTTTATTTATTCATTTATTTGGCATTCTAATTTTGTCAGATTGACACATTCAAAAACAAAAATACATTGTGTTTCAACTTTAAAAAATAGTTTGAAAATTTACAGCCAGTTTTCTTTATAGCTCAGAGCCAGTTCTACTACAAGTAAGGCTGGGGATCACTTCTTGTCTAATGGTGGACTATTTCTAATAGGATATGTAGTTTTTTCAAAATGTTGTGTGAACAAGAAATCTGAAGGGGTGTCGTTGTTGTTCTTGTTATTGCTGTGATGTGTACAGGCCTGCTGACAGGGGATAAAGGTCATAGTTGTTTCAGGTCCCAATGATTCAAAGGGCCTGGGACTTCTAGCTACTGATGCTGCTACTGCAACCCACAGCAGCAGTGGCTAGAGCCCTAGTCTCCTTAAATTGCCTCAATCCCTGCCACTTCTGCATGAGGACCTGCCCCTTCCAGGAGCATGGAGCTGAGCCCCCTTCCTCATTGGCCAGGGGGCTGTTTGCTCCCCTGGACCTGCTCCCATAATTATAATTAATGTAGCTCCTTCTGTTCTTTTTATTTTCTTCTGAATTCTGACTTATTAATCATTGAGTTTTAGACCATTTTCTTCTTTTGCAAATCATATCTCTGTCCAAGTTTGTAGAAAGGGGGACCTGCTAATTAACATATGCATTGGCTCATCCAGAGAAAATTGGTATAGGTGATAGTGCTGCTAGCCTTCTAAATTTCTGAAAGTTCTCTTCCTTAGTCAACTAAAATATATATCCTGCTGCCCAAAAGATTGTGTTTCCTATGTATCCAATGACACAAGTTTCTGAAAAGATAATGGAGCATAAACTGGAAGTATGTCAATGATCCTCTGATCAAGACAATTATTTCATACCGTGAATTCAGGAGGTGAAGTTAGATCCACTAATCTTGGCAGTAAAATAGATTATTGAAAAGAACCATAAATTACCTATCAAATGGCCTATCACAACCATGACTAACTCTAAAATATATGTTTAGCAGCTCATGTAGAATTCATGTTTCTGCAATATGAAATATTGAATTCCTTTCTAAAGATTAATATAAAAATTTGTTACATGGCTATGAAACAAATCTAGAATACAAAGTATGTATTCCTCTGATTGTATATGAAATCTAATCATATAATTGCATATTGCATTAGTCTTATGTAGGAGCTCAGACAGTATATAGACCACAGGCAACATTTTTTTCTTTCTGAACTCTAAGTAAACTGCATAGCCTGAACTCATATATTAACTAGATAGAGAGCCTAACAAGTCCATATCAGAGGGTAGCCATGTTAGTCAGGATATGCAAAAGCGACAAGGAGTCTTGTGGCACCTTATAGACTAACAGATGTATTGGAGCATAAGCTTTTGTGGGCAAAGACTCTCTTTGTCAGAAGTGGACTTGATTTATCATAGAAATATAAGGCTGGAAGGAACCTCTAATCATCAGGTCCAGCCTGTGGCTGGACAAGAGTTCTTAGATCATCCCTGACATCCCTAAACCATCTATAATAAACAAATCACTTTATTCCAGTCCAATCAGTTCTTTAAAAGCTCTAGAGTTGGGGCTTTGTTAACCTACCCTGAAAGCCTAATACCAGAATTTAAATACTTCTTTATAGTTATTTCCCCCCCTAATATCTAACCTAAAACTCCCTTCCTGAAGATTATGCTCATTAGTGAACCATAGATAAGTTCTCTGTCAGTATGATCTTTCAACCATTTATGTACCTACATTATAAAATTTCATCTAGCCCATGTTTCCATAGATTGGTAAAGAGAATGTCAGGAGTGACTGTGAAAAGCCTTACTGAAATAAGATATGTCATATCTACTACTTCCTCCTATCCTGCAACCCTGCTAAACAAGGAAATTAGGTCGGTTTGGCATGACACATTCTTGACAAATCTATGCTGACTATTTGTTATAATCATATTATCCTCTTACCTTAGTCTGGTTTATTATCTTTTAGGTGCTTACTATTTAATATTATTAAATTTGATCCATTATCTTTCCATATATTCAAGTTAAGATGACTGATCTATAATTTTCTAGGTCTTTTGTGTTGTTCTTTTTTAACTTAATTTACCCTTCTGCAGCCTCCTGGGATCTCCCCTATTTTTCAGTGGTTCTTGAAGATAATTAATTGCTAATAGAGCCAAGATTTCTTCAGGGAATTCCTTAAGTATGATCAGATGAATTTCATCAAACCAGGCTGGCTTGAATACGTAGACATACCCTTTAACTTGTTCTTCCCCTATTTTGGCGTATGTTCCTTTCCCCTCATTGTTAATATCAATTGTGTAGAGTGTCTGGTCACCATTAGCCTTTTTAGTGAAGACTGACTTAAAACAAACATGAAACATTTCAGCCTACTTGATCTCATTAATTACTTGCTCTTCTTTTGCTGTTAAGTAGATCTATACTTCTCTTCCTCTTTCTTTTGCTTCAAAAGTATTTAAAGTACCTTTCTTGTTGTCCAATATGTCCCTTACCAGGTGTAAATCATTTTGTGCCCAAGCCTTTCTGATTTTAGCCCTATATACTTGCACGTTCTTTTGTATCCCTGAATAGCAGTTCATCCATGTTTCCATTTTTTGTAGAATTCCTTTTGATTTTCTGATTATTAAAGAACTCCTGTTGAAGCCATATTGTCTGCTTACTATATTTATCATTCTTTCACATTGGGACATTTATTTATTTAACAGTTTGACACAATAAATCTTGCTTTCCTGAAGCACCACACTAATGCAAAATGTATTAGCACAAACAGCAGGCGCTTCTAACTTGCCAGCTTCAAAGGGTTGATTACAGCCAAAGAACAGCAACAGACATTTATGCAACTTTGGAAAAGTACTTCTATGATTTTTAAATGCATAATAAACAGACTGCTTTATTGTAATAAATGTGCCACTATGTATAAACATATTGTAAGAGATGGAAAAAAATAAAATGACATATGCAAATAGCTTACTGTGTTCTTGAGGATGCAGAAATTATGGATAGGCATTTCTAAAAAAAATAATTTATTAGCAAGCTTCTTCTTTATTATGGCATAAAAGACTTTAGAATAATACTATTACAAGTGAAGCTAGGTTTTATATGGTCCCTTTATTCAGAAAACAATCATAGACTGTCATCTTTTACTGCAGCACCTACAGGTTGAACATATGTACACATTGTTATTGAAGTGCGTAAAATTAAAATAGCACTTTTCTCTGTGTAAACTGGATTCCTTCCTGCAATAAATCATCAGTATAGCACAGATTTCATTTCCTTTCCTAGTACATCCTAATGGGAAAACAGAAGACTAAAAAGAGTTTTTTTCAGGTTTCCTACCAACCCAAACCCCATGTAACAGCTGGATGCACATTTGCAAAACAAAAGATACATACAACTCAATGATACATTTAGAAGAGGCAGCAGAAAATGACAGTGGGTGGATGCAAATGCAGCAGTACACATTTTTCTTAAAGATTCATATCAGTGTAAAAGAGCATCATTTTGCAGAATGCCTATGTCTGGATCCTGAAATCATGTCTCCAGAAGAAGAACCAGTGCCTGCATTGAGTCCCATTGATCTTAAGGTGGTTTGGTGTAGGCACAGGTGCAGTTTGTCTGTCAATGCTTACCGGGGGTGACGGTGGGAGTAGGGGAAGACTATGGGCACTGCAGCTTTAATAAGATATTACTTAGAGGATGCCTCTTGGTAATTTGGCCCAACATTTTTCTTTCTTGGTAGGGATTGTGACCCAAGGTACCATCCTCACTCGTTTAAGCACTGCTGTCTGGACAGATCATTACAGCTACAAGATGTAAATGGCCATTTTTCATATAAAAGATTAAACAAGGAAATCCAGTAAATCCCTATAAAATCAGACGTACAATAGAAATCATTATAGATATAGATTAAATTGTGCAGGTAAATTGTCCAGCTAAATCATCTCTTTATGAAATAATGAATCAAATCTTTGAAATATATAGAAGTAATTTATATAGCTGCACTGTTCAAATAATTGGCCCATCTAGGTTCAGATTTAGTGTTTTAAGACAACTATTTTTAAAAAAAAAAAATATGCTATTCACTGTGGCCCACTGCACTATTTTCTCAAAATGGATATAATTAAAAAGCCATATATTCATCATCTTCACTCACTTTTCATGTAGCTTTGCAAATGCACTCATTTTTTTTAATAGAGGGGAAGGGTTGATTAGCTATAGAAAGATTATGTAGCTGGTTCTGGGATTCACTACTAACTGTTTAAAAGTGAATCAGAAATTTAAAAAGGAGATGAACTGAAGTATTTCCCAAATCAAAAAATAACTTTCATGAAGGTGAATATGAGTCATAGGATCTGGAAGAGAAGCAAACTGGATTATGAGCCCCCACTTACTGCAGGTAATTTAGTCAATTTTCAACACTTAGCACAACATTTCTGTGAACATATTTAAGAGGGTTTTCTCCTGAGACACCTGTCTAAGCTGCATCTGAACTATAATCATTAAGCTACTGTAACATTCTCCTTATAGAAAATGTGTCATAGAAGGCAAAATTTACCCTTTAAGGAAAATTTCCTCCTACTGGAGACCAACAATTTTTTATAGGACTAAGCCACCACAGAAATGGTTACAAAATTTTTTTTTCCTTCCTTAAGCTAGATCAATTCCATACCTTTATTCGAAAGAGCTTATTTTGGCTTTTGGCGCTGTCTACACAGCAGGAAGTCCAAGAAAGAGCACTCTTCCTCTGACTTCCCTTACTCCTTTTAAAATTAGGGCTACAGGTGTCGGAGTAAGAAGTCCTCCAGCTCACCATTATTTTGACATTATGTTGAAATAACTGTTTGTAGTACAGATGAGAACTATGTTATTTCAGAATAACATGTTATTCCAAAATAACATTGCTGTGTAAATATACACTAAATGAAAATAAGTTGGTGTGTGTATGTGTGTGTGTGTTCTGCATTTTTACCAGACTTTGCTTATAGTCAGTTTCACCATTTCTCCTATCTAATCACTTCGCTCCCCCTGCTGTTTCATGTAGATGTTAATGGGAAAATGTAACCAGAAAATTCTAAAAGTGGGCAGAAAGCTTTATGGGGCAGGTATAGACTATGAAGCTACCTTTAACTCATTTATCACATTTAAGTAGACTTAAGGTTGCTGAGGTAATTATTCAGATTGTCACCCACGCTATTTAAAATATGAATGAAAAATCTTTATAACAAACTGATTCAGGACCAGCTACTGGAGGGCAACTTTAGAGGTGATATGCAAGCTAGACCTCCATAAATTCAGACTCAGAAAATCACTTACACCCTGTCTGCATAAGCATAAAGAGATCTAACTGAGAATAAATAATATGGCAAGACTTGGAAGGTGTAAATTAAAGCAGTCTTCACCCTACTTGCTTACTGTTCCTCACTATGTAATTTTAATCCACTTTGATTCTCTTAGACTTCAAGAAAGTGGTTGTAAGTGGCTCATATAAAAGTTCAACTGGCCTTGTCTTCACTAGGAAATTGCATCTTCAAAATAGCTAGAGTTTCAGGACTCCTGGCTCACACAGACACAATGCTAACCACAGTGCTGCAGTTTTTGTCAGAAGAGACAAGCTGTTTTCATCATTATGTCAGCTGATTGTGGGTAGAACCTGGTCACAATAGGCAAAGACTTGACTGCATAGTTGCAGTCAACATTGTTAGTTTATAGCAGTGTTTCTCAAAAGGTGAGTCCTAACCCACTAGTGGGGTGCAGGAAGGTTCTAGATAGATCATAACCTTCAGAGCTGGATTAACCCATCACTGTGCCCCAGCCTAGCTGGTGATGAGGGAGGCCTCATGAAGAACGAGACACTCCATACTTGTGCTGTAGTAGTGACTATGTCCATTGGGGCTGGGCCCATCTTCCACACTGCAACGTGTTGAGACGTGACACAGTAGATTACTACAGTGCTCGGGTTTGGCCCCACCAGCTCACGAAGCCATTCCCTTAGATTCAGCCCAGCCATCCCTCTAGCATGGGGCCACAATGCCAAGGTAGAATATGCCAGATTATAACACTGGGAGCACAATGTTCCAGGTGATAACACTGGGAGCAGGAAGCTCAGTTCAGGCACATGAACTGGTGCTGCCTCTGCAGGGTGAGTGGCGAATGGGTTCACTTTCCAAAGCTCTTCCAGAGCTTCCCCTCCAGACAGGACCAGGATTAAGCATGTGGTATCAAGGTAAGAAGGTACATATGTAATGGTGGATAGCAAAAAAAAACAAAAAAAACCCTGCAGTTAGTGGGTAGCCTTAGCTCCAAAGTTTGGGAACCACTGGCTTATAGGCTTCCTCAAAGCTATGTTCTTGATGTAATTTTCTAGTGAAGACAACTCCATCAAAAATCATGTGATATGACTTCACTTACAAGTTTCTTATTATCCCTGAACTTCGTTCTGGGAATTCTATTAGAGGATCATGCTGATGGTGTCACTATCCTCTCCACAGAATAATGGCAGTGAACTTTGTCATATTTTTTTGTCTGATATTCTTCTTTTGCCAGAAAATGCACAGTCACGTGGATCAAAACAATACAAAAATTTGTGCCGTTTGCTGAATCATTTTAGTAAAAAATTTTAAAAAATTAAAAAAGAATTCTGAAAAAAATATAAAAAAAACAATTCATTCCAACATTTGGGAAATGAACTGATTTTATGTTTTTAATTCAAAATTATTTTTCAAAGTTCGCTCCAGTTTAATTTAGCAAAAAAACCCCATTTCTTAACAGTTTTAAATGAAACAAAATGTATTTGTCATTTGAATGATTATTTTCTTCTGCTCTGATGTGATCTTTCCCCAGCTTTTTATTCACTGATTTTTTTTTTTAATTTTAAACTTTACCCCAAGGTAACTTTTTTCCAGAACTGCAAGCAAACTAAAAAAATCCATTCTTCATACAGCACTAACTGGAAGGACCAGAGTCTGGGCCAGTTCAATTTCTTATGACAGCCACGTTCATTATTTCCTTGTGGGGTAAATATCAATATCGCATCTTGTAAATATTATAAACTAGATATTATTAATTGGGGCTGCTCTAGCACAGGATCTTCCAGCTCCCATGGAAACATTATATGTGATAATTCATTACCAAGATAATTCATTATCTGCATGCCACATGGTAACATTTCGAAAAAGAAAAATGACACACCCTTCCTGCACTTTAGCTTCCCCTATAGAAGAGATCACTTGTCTTAAAAAAAAATAGCCAGTCTATTCATTTTGTTTCTTGGGAACTATAAAATGTCTTTTTCCTGTAAAAGAAAATTACAGTTAAAATAGACCTTTTCTGACCTTTCCAGGAAAGAAATACATGACTAATTGCATGATAACAAATTAATCTGTATGTGACTGAGTAAGTACCAAAGCACCAAGTAGAGATACAAAGTACTTTTTATGTGCTTTCTTACTAATTTGTTGATTACCAACTCTCTTTATGTTCATTGCTTTATCATTGAATCTGCCACATGCTGCCAATAGGGTTTCACATTAGTCCATGCTGCTGTATAAAATTGTACTGCTGATTGCTTGTTTGATTGTTTTCTGGGCAGAGCAGTGAAATAAATGAAAGCATTGTGTTGGCAACTAATTTTCATAATCAGGTTGAACTTTTAAAATTAATGTATTCCAAGTATATGTAAAATAAATAATTTTGATCTAGCTGTATTTTTACACAACACACTTTAAAATATAGGTGAGAGTGCTAGAATAAATGAAAGCTATTTGAAAATGGTTTATTTTGTCCTTTAACTAAAGTAGGCCACATTGTATTAGCAAAAAGGGAGTCATGAATTTACCAAGAAGACCTTTTAATGTCTCTCTCTCTCTCTTTGTCTCTCTCAAGCTACGTCTAGACTGCACACCTTTTTCGACAGAGGCTTTGTCGACAGTTAAAGAGCATCTAGACTACGATCAGTATTGTTGAAAAAGAAAGTCGCTTTTTTGAAAGAGAGTCTAGACACTATCTTTCAAAAAAGCATAGTTTGCATGCAATAACGCCTTTTGTCAACATATCTCTGTCTACAAAGGCGTTCTTGCTCATAAAATGAGGTTTACCGCCATTGACAAAACTGCCATATTCTCTCGACTTACTATCGAAGATCGCAGCGGTAGTGTAGATGCACGTATAGTTTTGTCAACAAAAGCCCACTTTTGTCGACAAAACCCTGTAGTCTAGACACACCCTCATACATACCCAAACATACACTGAGAATGTTAAGGTTGTGAAAACAAAATATTAGAAAGTAAAAGTTAACTGGTGAAAAGTAAGTATGTCCTCTAGATCCCAAGTACAATGAAAGCTCGTTAGGAATTTAGTCAGGAGGGAGTTGTGAAAGGCAAATTCATCTGGATTCCGTAACAACCCTAAAATCATAGCATACTAGAACTAGAAGGGACTTTGAAATGTCATCAAGTCAAGTCCCTTGCACTCATGGCAGGACCAAGCACAATCTAGATCATTCCTGACAGATGTCTGCCTAACCTGCTCTTAAAAATTTCCAATGGAGATTTTAGTGCCTCCCTAGGCAATTTTTTAACCATCCTGACAGATAGGAAGTTTTTCCTAATGTCCAACCTAAACCTCCCTTGCTGCAGTTTAAGCCCAATGCTTCTTGTAATATCATCAAAGGTTAAGGAGAATAATTTTCTCCCTTCTCCTTGTATCACTTTTTGGATACTTGAAAGCTGTTATCATGACCTCTCTCAGTATTCTCTTTTCCAAACTAATCAAGCCCAGTTTATTCAATCCTCTCTTATACGTCATGTTTTCTAAACCTTTAATAATATTTTTTGTTGCTTGCCTCTGGCCCTCCTTCAATTTCTTTCCTGAAATACAGTACACAGAATTGAAAACAATACTCCAGTTGAAGCCTAAGAAGTGCAAAGTAGAGCAGAAGATCATGTCTTGCTTATAACACACCTGTTAATACATCCCAGAATCATGTTTGTTTTTTATTGATGATTGTTTTTCCTCTTAGTCTTGCTTCCCATGGGACCTTACCTACCAACTTCCTGAGTTTACTAAAGTCTGCCTTGAAAACCACTGTTTTTATTTTGCTGTTCTCTCGTCTATCATTCCTTAGAATCATGAACTTCATGAACTCAATTTTTTCATGATCACTTTCACCTAAGCTGCCTTCCACTTTCAAATACTCAAACAGTTTCTCTTTATATATAAAAATCATATCTAGAACACCGTCCCCCAGTAGCTTTCTCCACCTTCTGAAACAAAAATGGTCCCCAATACATTCTAAGAACTTGTTGGATAATCTGTGTCCTGCGGCATTACTTTCCCAAGAAATGTCTGGATAGCTGAAGTCCCCTATCACCACCAAATCCTGTGCTTTGGATGATTTTTTTAGTTGATTAAAAAAAAGCCTCACCCACCTGTTCTTTTTGTCTTGTCTATTAAAGCCAATTTCCTTCTGCTATACTTGCATCTAAGAATCAGACTCTCAAGAAGTTAGAAAGCTATGTTTCTTTGGTCAAAACAGTTTCCAAGCTAAGCAGTAATTCCCGATTCATGTTTATGAAACAATAGGAATATCATGCCCTTTCACATGTAAGGAATATATGGGACAGATATAGCTAGATTATCTATTTAATCCTAAATAGGATCTGCCTATGAAGAAAGAAAGAAAATGGTTCACATCATGTTAGACACTTTGTCTTAAAGACTACAAATCAACTACTGTCAGACATATTCCTCCCTCTTGCTAAATGAGAGTATTGCTAATCACCTATGAAAATTACTCTTAGGGTATGTCTACACTAGCCCCCTAGTTCAAACTAGGGAGGCTAATGTAGGCATTTGAAATTGCAAATCAATCCCGGGATTTAAATATCCCATGCTTGATTTGCATCTTCCCGCACGGTCGCCATTTTTGAAATTTACAAGTCCAGACTAACTGCCCTCATCTACACGCGGCAGGGACCTGGTATTTTGAATGAAAGCCCCTAAATTGAACTACCTGATAAATCTCCTTGCGGGAGAAATAACAAGTAATTCGAATTAGGGCTTTAATTCAAAATACCAGGTCCCTGCTGCGTGTAGATGCGAGCAGTTAGTCCGGACTTGTAAATTTCAAAAATGGCGACCAACCAGGAAGATGCAAATCAAGCACGGGATATTTAAATCCTGGGCTTGATCTGCAACTTCGAATGCCTACATTAGCCTCCCTAGTTAGAACTAGGGAGCTAGTGTAGACGTACCCTTATACTATGGATATAGATAAAACCTCTTGCTCTCTCTGAATCTAGCTAAAAAGAATTCCAAGTTACCAAGCAAGAGTCATATGCTTCTTGACTTTGCAATGTTTCATTCCATACTGAGTAAATCTAGAAAACAGATATATCTGTAAGACTGAAGGTCAAATTATGTAAACAGTTACCCCATGAAATACAAGCCATGTATTTTACTCAAAATTAAAAACTATATATTATTTCCTTGTAATTAATTTCTGGCTTCATTTTGTAGCTGCAGCTGTGGATTTGTGTGCAAAAGAAGGATAAAATGAAGTGCTTAATTCTTACTCACACGAATGCAAGTTAAATCAGAATTATAAAACTAGCATTAAATGAGATCCAAACAAGCAGTTTTGCTTTTCCCCGTAAATTCTCAAGACACTTACTCCTATTTTCGGGTTTGATTTCTTACTATATGTCTTGTGTATTAATGTGTGTCTGAATTCCTTGTTTAATTTCACAATTTCCTATGTCTATGGCCTATGCTATATTTTGGGGCTGAACATGTGGTTATTATTATATACATTGTTAGCTATTATTTTAGCTGCAGAGCTTCCTCTCCACTCCCCATGCCTCAGTCAAGGACCAGCACCATATTATTCTAGGCACCATAAAAAACACAGAACAGTTATCCCTGTCCCCAAGAGTTCACAACTTCATTAATTTAATTCAATTTAATGTAATCTAATTAATTACAATCTAATTGTTATTACAATCTAATGTTTTATTCAATAAGATAATAAAAAACTTGACCACAGAAAAGAATTTCAGCCAATTGCAGCTCAAGAGAGCTAAATGTTCAGTGAACACTGAAATCCTCATTGATTTTGCATTTCCTGCTGTTACTTACTCATAAGCAATTGACACAAAATATTTTTCACCTTAGTCATGCACCCAATGTGTCCTAGCTGGAAACTGTTAAAAAAATAGAGCTACGATGCTTCAAATCCTACATGGTTAATGATAAAACATACTTCTAATTAGGCCCATTTACTGGTGGAGACAGAGCTGATGGTTGGCAGGGAGGTGAGGGTGGTGGTATATTTGGGGCGATGTGGAAGGCTAGCTACCTCAGCCTCGTCCCTTCTGCCTGAGAGCTTGCCTTTCTGGGAGCATGAAGCTCACCCCCCTATCTTGGCCACAGGCCCAGGGAGGCTGTTGGCATCCCTGTTCTTTATATTAGGGCTGTCAAGCGATTAAAAAAATTAATTGCAATTAATCACACAATTAATCGCGTGTGTGCTGCCCCTTTGAAATGCTTCAGCGGCATTTCAAAGGGGCAGCGCTGCAGAAGCCCAGTATCAGTGGAGTCCTTAGCCTACCCCAGGCTCAGTGTAGCTGCCTCTTTGAAAACCCCTTTGAAGTGCCAAAGCGGCATGCAAAGGAGCCCCAAGTTGACCCCGGCTCCGTGCAGCTCTGCCCCTTGGAAAGACCACCCTGGCATTTCCAAGGGGCAGCACCGTGGTAGCCCGGGGTCAGCTGCACAGAGCCCAGGGTCAGCTGGGGACTCCAGCTGATCCCAGGCTTCAAATACGCTGCCCCTTTGAAGCTCAGGAGCGGCACTTTAAAGACGCAGAGCAGCATCAACGCCTGCAATTAACACGTAAATTTTTTTAACTCATTAATCCTGCCCTGTGTTTATCGCAGGCATTAACACAGATAAATTAACTGCCCTATTTTATATTATTGTAAATTACCATGTATTTCATCATGTAATATATCCATAATAACAATAGAGAATTCTATTCATTAATCAGATTACACTTTACAATAAATGCCTTCCATGGAATTTAGACTCACTTGGGCACCAACAATCTCATTATTATGTGTATATTCCATCAGCTTGAACTTTATTGCTGACATAATTTTACTTAATAGATTAAAATGCATCCAAATGTGTGGGGAAGAAGTATTTGTTCATTACTGTGTGAGGATGGGCAAAGTAAACAGAATACCAAACTATAGATGATGAACATGGACTAAGATAGATCCGTTCCAATCATCCATACCCAGAAATGTAGTTAATGATATTTTCAGCCATTTAGAATCTTCATGTTCATATATGGACTCAGTCTGAAAATAAAAGAATTTTGAAGCAAGTCCCTCCAATGTATCAGATGCAATTGCATGTCTGTCCACTAAAGAGCCTGAAACATCATCTTCTTCACCTTATAAACCAAAGATTTACTTTACTATACAAAGTACAACCATAGCCAATGTTTATGGTTTAATAATAAAACCTCAAAAACAGATCTTACTATAGATGGCAGATGTACTTCACATGTACTATTATTATTAGCCATAATAATATTATTTCAGTCGTTCTTAAGAATCACCAAGAAGAGGTTGCCATTGTTCCAGGCACTGTAAAAACATGATTATATAATTCCTACTCCAAAGAGTTTACAATCTAAATACATTCAAGGTACATATGCACTGCACCCATAGCTTGAAATAAGATATGCAATTTTCACTATGCAAATTGCGTATCTTATTTTGATTCTTTTTTGAAATAGGCTATTTTGAAATTGGTGCGCCTACACAGCTCCAAATTTTGAAATAAAACACTATTTTGAAACATCCCTCATTCCTCGTGCAACAAGGTTTACAGGATGCGAAATAGCGCATCCACTATATTTTGCAATAGCGGATACATTCAAAAGATGCGGGGTAGCTATTTAAGGATACCTCTGGCATCCAGAAATAGCATTGCAGTGTAGACATACTTGTAGACCCCACTTCATCAATATACTGGAGCAAGCATGTAATTTTAAGTAGCTTTAGTAACTTTCACTTCAACACTCAGAAAAGTAGCTGTGTTAGTCTGTATCTGCAAAAATAATGAGGAATCCCATGGCACCTAAAAGACTAGCAAATGTATTTGGGCATAAGCTCACCACTCCATGCATCAGATGCAGTGTTTTTTACCCACAAAAGCTTATGGTTATGCCGAAATAAATCTGCACTACATGCTTGCTTAAAATTATTCATTTGTTTAAGTACTTTGCTGAGCAGGGGGGTTACATTATTCATTAGAAGTACCAGTAAAAATTGGCTAGTAAATGTTCTAAGCCTTTGATTTCTCCCCTTAAAAGTAAGGTATCTGCCATTTTTTCACTGAAAACAAACCTTGGTGGTGCAGTTCAGCTTTTAGGTTTTAGGAGCTTTACCACTGATAGCTAAGAGATTCAGTACCATGCTTCTAGGATTTTTAGGGTCACAAAGCCATTTGAAGGGCTGTTACAAGAATGACATAACATATGACATAGGTCCACAAGGCCATCTGAGCAATAGTCACTGGCCTATGCTGTGTATTCAAGGGCATTCAGTGAACAGCAAAAAAGAAGGCTGCTTTGAATACTGATATTGTTTGACATAAAGTCAAGGACTTTCAGGAATGACACTTGTAAGCAGCAATAGCAGCACAATCCCCCAAAAAACAAAGCACGCCATAAGCATTCACACAATGATCCATGAGGGGAAAAATAAATGACACCATTTTGTGATGGACAGTGATATTCTTCACTTTGTATGATGTGTAGTACAGGTGGTTAAAAAATGGCATTTTCACTTAAAATTAGTCCTGAGAGAGGGCAGGAGTGGAGAGTGAGATTGATGTTGACAAAAAAAAATGAAGAAGAAGAAGAAGAAGAAGAAGAAGAAGAAGAAGAAGAAGAAGAAGAAGAAGAAGAAGAAGTTGGAGGGAATTAGAAATTGAGATTTTAATTTTTTTAGCCATTCAAATGCTTAGGGGCCAAAGTGGTAGACGCCTTGGAAATGGGACTGGCAAATAAAGTTGGAGAAGTAATACCTTTCATTGGATCAACTTTTGTTAATGAGAGAAATTGGTCCAGTAAAAGATATTATCTCACCCACTTTGTCTCTCTGATATCCTGGGACTGTCACAGCTACAGCATCACTGCAGACAAACGGAGATACAAGATATGTGAAGCTTACAAGAAATCAGACAGCAGCTGCAGATAGCTGATTTGATTTATTTATGAATAGTTACGATGATGATTCTAGATCAATGGTCTCCAACCTTTTCAGGCACTAAATCACTTTTTCAATTTAAGTGCAATCCAGGAGCTACCTCAAATGCAAATAGCCTTGTCCCGCCTTTTTTGTGTCCCTTCTCCAAGCTCCCACCCCTGCTCACTCCATCCTCCCTCCCTCCCCCATCCTCCTTCACTTTTACTAGGCAGTGCGTCTTTTCTCAGAATTTTTAGGCCTGGAGCAACATCACTCCATGTTCATTAAGTTCACATCCTGATGGGGGCCTTTAAACACTACCACAATTTAAATCAATAAATAACAGATAAGGTAAATTACATTACCTAGAAGGTGCTCAGTGTACAGTTCACTACTAGCCAAATTCTTCCCTCATATATGCATGCCCAACAGTTGTTGACTTCAACTGAAATTACACACACTGAATCCCAAACTCAGAATATGGTCTTTTGTGTCTTTTTAATCCCTAACAATACTTTAATCCAACACTGTGTGCATTGTGCTTTTACCTTATTTGCTGCCCTTCTGTGGTGAAAGATGTTATTTGGATTTATACTCAATAGGATACATACTCAGTACACATGGTCCCCTCTTCATGTCTTAAATACAAAGCCTTAAAGAAAAAGGTTTAAATTCTAAAATAGCCTTACATTAATTTAAATTAAATTGCACTGGCTTTATGTGTTTTCTTAATCTGTTTGTGGGACTTTGTAATCTATTCTTCCTAAACTAGGTTCGGGAATGATTTAGATCCTGCTGCTATGAATATCTGGCAATAAAGACGGCAATGTGCTTTCGTGAGTGCTTTATCCCACTAAAGAATTAACATACATATTATCTTAACACAAATTATTTTATTGACAACCCAGCAAAAAAGTGACCATAAGCCAAGTAACTCATAATCAGAAATGACCAAAAGAAATCCTTCCTGCTGCAGAGAGCACATCACATCACACCACAGCTGGCTGGTTTTGAAGGGACATGTATGTAGCACCTTCTTGAAAGGCATTAGGACTGGATCACTCCATCCTGCTACAGTGCAGTCCTGTATATTAATGCCATAGTATCACGAAAAGTGTCTCTGTGTATCTAACACGGGTGTGGGCAATAAAATGGTGGTGGCTTACCAGGGTTAAATGCTGGTGGGCTGCTGCTGCTATATTTACTTGTACCTCCACAAGAACAGATGATAGCAACTCCCAGTGGCTGGGAACCGTAATCCATGGCCAACAGGGGTTGTGATCCCCTGTACCTGCAGAGCCACAGGTATATACAGGTTTGTGGGCCGAGCAGGGGCTAATCCTGGCAGGTCGGATCTGGCACATGAGTCAGTATTTGCCCACCCCAGTCTAACACATATTTAACTTTATATGACAAATACCTGCCTGGTAAGTTTGTGGCAGCTGATATGAAAGCAGGAACCTTTACATGAATTGAAATTTACCATGTCTTCTCCAAGGTATGGCAGGGTAGATTAGAAACCGGGGGCTAATTCCCTGCTACATCTAACTATAATTTAGGCGGTATGGAGAGGAATGGTTGTAGGGTGCCAGTTCAAAAGCATCTGGCCACTGGTGTTAGGTATCTTACTGCAGTAAAGGCAGACATAACACAGCTGATCTCCATCTCCAGCTCTGACCTGCTCCAACCCATCCTCTTTTTCCTTCACTAAGTCTGCAGCTATGCTACCTCTCCCAGCTGCACATAAGCAAAAATTTCCCCTGCACAGGAGGAGTTTTTCTCAATGAATCTCCAGAGTAGAAAGGGCCCTTAGCAAATTGGTGAATCTTGCCCTCAGTCATAGTGAAGAGGTATTGGAAGAGTATGGATATGTCTGCACTGCAATAAAAGACCCTCAGGATGACTCAACTGTTCCCAGACAGCAAACTCAGACTTGTGGGATTTGGGTTGTAGGGCAAAAATTTCAGTGTAGATATTTAGGTTCAGACTGGAGACCAGGCTCTGAAATCCCATGAAGGAAATGGGTCTCTGAGCCCAGAATCCAGCCCAGATGTCTACACTGCTACTCTTAGCCCTGAAGACCAATCAAATTAATCTAGGTACTGAGATTTAGTGCTAGAGGCCATATAGTTATAAAACTATATTTTTCACCCTTAATATTTTTTAAATTAAGGATTAGAGCTATTATCTCTCTCTATATTGTGACAAGACCAGTCCAACTCCTGGGTCCAGACCCCTGTTCAGTCCACAATCTGCAGTCTAGGTACTGCAGCGCAAGTCTCACTTGCTCCTTTCAGCATCTGTGGTGTCTGTCCCTTGGCTAAAATGGGTGTCAGGGCTGTTGCTGTTTTTCAGAGCTGACTTTCTCCCCTTCTAAACAAGCCCTCTAACCTGTCCTGTCACAATATACAATAAGTTGTTTTCCTGTCAGAAAACAGGATGTTCCGGTCAGGCAACAGAACAGTGTCATCAATTCATCACCAGAGGTATCCCAGAAAAACTCCACCATGTCCAGGGAACGCATCTGCTCTTCCACTTTTTTTTGCAGAAGAGCAGATGTGCTCTTTTGGAAACCCTGTCTTCCTCATTCCACGAGGAAGAAGGACTCTTCCAGAAGAAGAGGGTTTTCCGAAATTTGGCCTGGTGTGGACAGAGCACAATTTGAGTACCTTTTCCTGAGAAATCATTGTACTCTAGAAATAGTCTCAGAGCACTCAACACTCTCCTCCTTGGACAACTTCTGTGACTTTTGTGGTTGTCTCCATCAAGAAAGTTCTTGATCAGTGGATTTCTTGCACATAAAGAATGTCTCCTGTTTCCAGGACTTATTCTAAAGTCCCCTTGTTTAAAGACCAAATCAAATATCATGAGAAGGAGAAAAGTAAAAAAGAACCTGAAATATCTTGAAATTATTCTTGTAATATTTTAGTGCCTCTCACAATTACGGTGATTAAGCAGTTCCCACTCTGAAAGTGAAAAATGCATTTCCTTTTATGATTGTTTAAATCTTTTAGAGATGCCTCTGTGATTGCAGTGCAAAATGACTGATCTGTGTGACAACTCCTAAACCTTGAGAGTTGGTGGGACTTACTTTATTGTAATGTTCAGGGCACTATTTCATGATGCAGCATGCAACAAACCATCAATCATCATGAGCGATATATAATTATGTAGAAGAAAATGCTTTTTTAACCTCAAGGTAACATAAAACACTTAAACATAATTGCTATGGATGTGTCATTTTCAATAGATAACACTGAGATGCAGTTTAACTATACAAAAGAATAAAAGATAATAATACATAGAACACAAACATAAACATAAAGGTGCTGTCTTCTGACAGAGACACAAAATATTAAATAATTCTGAATACATAATTAATGTGTCTCAAGGAATAATTATAACATCTATGATTTAAATGTGAGGACAGTTTATAAACAAATTGGGGACTTAATTAGAGAATATGCTCAATTAGTTAAAAAATAAGGACACCCCTAAGTTGAATGGAGCAATGTGTAATATAGATCTTACCTTTGTGTTATTTTTCTAGAAGGACAAAGCTGAGTTACAAAGTAATACACTATTGGGATGCTGTGACTATGATTTGGTGACGTTATAGACACTTTCTGTCACTTTGGAGATGGACACCAAAGGGGTCACCAAAAACCTATGTTTGTGACATGAAGAGTTAGAAATGCTGGACTACATATAGCCATATGAGAGGAGAAAAGATGGGAAGGCACCTTCCTGCTTAACTTTACTCCATCATACAACCTTCAGTTAATTGGTTTTTTTCTTCTTAGAGACCCATCCTTTCCTTTCCCAACGTGTTTTGAGTTGAAGAAAATATTTTGTTTGATGGGAAAGAATTTTTTTTAAAAACATTTGGATTTGCAAAACAACTCTAAAAATGTTTGTTTCAGGTTGACCATATTTTCTTTTCCCAAGAACTACACACTAACTCCCCTTCTCTCCCCCAAAAAGTAGTTATTTTCTTCTTTCCAGGCAGAAGTGTCTACCTCTTGAGCCAGTTATCTAATTTATTCTATTTATTGTTCAGCCACTTATAATAAAATATCTGAGCATATAAGAAACATGGATATGTGTTGGAACAACTGGGATTAAAGTCGATTTGTGATTCAGGTGGTCTGTCTGAGTAATGAGTATTTCCAGTAAATTGTCGCATCCAACTTCTGTCTTCCAGAAACAAACAGCATTAAGATTTATAAAATTTCTTTCATTTCACTAAACTTTAACCTCTGTTCTCAATCTATGTTAAACCACCAAACCCTAAACATAAAAAACAAATGAAAACTTCTATCAATGTCTTATCTTCCAGGTAGCTGGATTTAGCTGTGAAAGACCGAATGCCAAAGGGTACATGCTTGTAGAAAAAGATTTAATATAATGCAGTTGGCACTAAGGTAGGTGTCAATTATGTTTAATTCAGCATGCCTTTAAGGGAAGGAAACATAGTTTGCCAGATGGGAACAATGTCCTTTGCTGCTTACCACATCTTTTCTCCTCTAGCTAGAGAACTAGTGGCGGTGGAAAGAGACTGGAACCTGCTGATATGAATATAAGGATACACATATTACTTGAACTTTTCCATGGATAAATTAGTTTAGTGAAGATAATCCTGCATTTGCATTTATCGGATAGCCAGAAGGAGAGAAATGTTTCCATGTTTTATTTGAAATAAGAATTTTCTTCCTTCATCTTTGCCATTTATAAAATTAATTTTTATGGCAATCCTTTGTTAGGGGGAACAGCAGAAAACTATCTAAACCACTACATTTGGACCTGGATATCCAACCCCTCAAAATCTGTAGCTGGTCAGATGCAGATTTTTTGTTCATCCTCTAATAAACATAGGTTCTATTTGTCAATACATTGTCCACCTTCCCCAAATTTAACCAGTAATAATAGTTTGAAAGAGAAAAGAATTACAGGAAGGGAGTAGTGATAGAAATGTAGCCGTGTTAGTCTGGGGTAGCTGAAGCAAAATGCAGGGAGTAGTGACTGAATAGCATTTAACATTAGAAGGCTAACACAACAGAGTACAGATGGTTGAACTGTTCTTTCTGAATGATATTAATTATGAATGTAATACCTTGAATGATATTAATTATTAATGTTATACCTTTCCTGGTTCACAAAGCTCCTGTGAACAGATCATGTTTTCAGCAAACATTTTTTGTGAGTTGTGGCTGATATAAAGCAATTGCAAAATAAAGTGAATAGCACCTCATTGGTTTACTTGATAAGTAGGCCCCATTATTCCAAAATGTCCATTCAGTGGTTTGGATGGATAATTTTCAGATTCGGGATTGCTCAAACCCATTTACTTGGGCTGCTTTTTTTTTCTCTCTTGGTACTTGTGTTGGGTGATTGGCCACCTAAGACATGTGCTATCTGATGGGAAGGCTGAAACATTTAAAACTAGGGCATTTAAAAAGTGAATAATGAGCACTTTCTTATTTCCTATATTTAGTTAAAAGTGATTATCAATAAATAACATTATCAATTGGAAAAGCTCTGTAGTTTGCCCTGAATGATTCATATCCAGGTGACCACAAACCTGGCCTATTTTCTCTGCTGCATATATCACAATCTTGTCCAGCCATTCTCCATTTACCCATTCTCTCCCTATTGATCTTCCTTTCCACAAATACGTGGTTAGAGATGGTTGAAATTTCTTAAATTTCAATTACAACAGAAAAAAAACCCAAATGTAGAAAAAGAAACATTTTGTTTTAACAAACTTTCAGAACAAAGTGTTTAAAAATTTTGGTTCAAAACGTTTTGTTTGGAAATGTAACTATAATTAACAAAACAGAACATAAAACAGAGACACAGACATGTACACTCAAGGTACGCATCTTCTCTCTCCCACCTCCTGTTGAAAATGACATTTACCATTTCAGATCCAATGAAACATTTTGTTTGACCCCAAATTAATTTTTTTCAAGGGTTTTCTTTATTTTATCTATTTTCTCTTTTTGCCAAGGAAAAATAAATTGCCATTTTGGTTTACCTTGAAATGCTTTATCTTATGATATATATTTTTAGTTCAGTCACCAGTCTGGATAATCGATTCTTCACCCAGCTCTAGGAATAATTGCTTGGTCAATTAAATTCTGTATATTTATATTAAATTTTCCCTGTTATCTATCTCCTGCGGCTAATGGAGAAGAGACCTGCACTTGTATTCAAGTGTATACCCTACCTCCAGCTATAAGAAAGCGAAAAGGAGTTTGTACAAGCAGAGCTAGGAGAGGAGGAGAGAACAAATAGGAAAGGGAGAAAAAGGAGAGGGGAAAGAAAAGGAGTGAGGGAAAAAAACAAAGAAGAGACAGGCTGGTGAGGAAGGGTTTTTTTAGTGTAAATTACATAACAATCCCTCGTGTGACTGGGAGCAAATCCTTCAAGAAAAGCACAGAGACTGAGAGCAGAGAGGATTATGGACACATAATCACGGTTAACAATGACACCTGGGCTTTTTCAACAATGAGGCCATCAGTATCAGAGTTAATTCACTGCAGCACATGCATGTTATTCAGTCTGGGTACATCTATACTGCACCATAATTCAAAATAAGATACACAAGTTGAGCTAAACAATATCTTATTTCATCATTTGGCACTGTCTACACAACACCAAATTGTGAACTAAAGCAATATTCCAAAATGACCCTTATAGTATATCCTGAAATAGCATTGCCGTGTAGACATACCCTCTGAGAGCCCCGTCAATTAATCATTTAATAATGGAACTGGTCTGAGGTGGGCATGGCCCAAAGTTCCTTTGCTCAGACAGGCAGTGACCATTTCATTTCCAAATAATCCGTGATATTCACACTGTTTAATAGATAGTCTGTTTTGCAGAGTGCACGATTGGGAAGAGATCACACAGTGATATCCTCTTGTCATTACCCTATGGGCTTGCTTCCTCTTAACTCTACAGCTCATATACTCACAAGCAGTACATTAAAGTAATGCTACCAAAAATGAAATACAACACAAAATAAGTGAATAAACTGTAACAGAGTCCTGTTTATAGACTCCCAGCAGAGTCAACATAAAATTAAGATTAATTCTACCACAGTTCCAGTTCTCTTCAAGGATTGGCTAATAGTTTGCCTTAAAAAGCACAGTTCAGATTTTTGCTGACAGAACAACTACATTTATTGCTTTAAATTTTTTATCCTACAACTGAAGGTAAAATAAAAATGAATTTGGAAAAGCACTGTTCCATGTGATTAGAGTGATAATTAACTGTTGAAAGCAGAGCAAATGAAATCCATTTAGGATATTGGCATAGACCTCAGCGTGAGATTTACCTGTCACTGTCATAGACAAAAAGAATTGGTTAATAGGTTATTCCAAAAGAATAAACAGACTTTGGAGTCCCTTTATATGATGGAGTATAGTAAAAATTCTTTGTTTTTTTCCTCTTTTTGTCAGTGACAGACTAGCTTAGTCTAAATAAATTCCAGTGACTTTGCTGACTTTCACCTACCAAGCACCCCATTTACTTCCTCGAGTGAGGCTAATAAAATCTTCACTTTTTGTGATGCTACTGTTTTCAGAAAATGTAAGTTACAGTAAAACCATCAGGGAGAAAGGACTTCTTAAAACATGTTAGCACTAAATACACAAAAAGAAATCTCCTTCAGAAATGTTAATAAGGCCCAGCCATCCAAGTAGCTGCATGCATTTACAATAACAGATAACATTTTTACAAGTATCCCTAAAAGTCATTCTAAATGAAAAATAAATAACTAAGATGTTTGAGAGAAAAATCATTAAATCAGGAGAAAAACAAACCATTCATTTATCCAGGCATATTTTCCATACAATAGATTTCTTTCTTGCACAAAACTTTTATTGTAGTAATTAGAAAGGGGTTAATATTTAAATTTCTCCCTAGATCTGCCCAAATATCTTCTATGGTATAATTTGGTGTTTGAAAGATTCAGAGCCAAATCCTTTCCCCATTGTAATTAATGGGTATTTTGCCCTTGAAGTCCACTGAACTGGGATTTGCCCCAAAGTGTTTCTGGAAACATGAACAATAATACTTCTGATAGCTTAAGAGTTTGGGCAGTGATTTTAATTAATATTTATTATTTATACTGTGCTACTGTGCTACAAGTGTTCTGGTGCCTGGTGGCAGTTTTTTTGATGGTGGAAAACCTCGTTTTACGAGGAATAAAGCCTTTTTTTAAAAAGTGCTCTTTCAAAAAAAGGTGCTGTGTAATGCAAACTGTGATTTTTCAAAAGAGAGCATCCAGACTGCGGCTTGCTTTTTCAAAAGTACTGGTTGTAGTCTAGACTCTCTTTTTCAAAAGAGGCTTCCAGTCTAGATGTAGCCTAGGTGTTGAGGTCCTCAGAACCTCTGAAGCAGTGCTCAGCAACTTGAACAATTCTTATTTGGCCCTGGAGGTAAGGTGTAAGGGAATATACCTTACACAGGGACACAAGTTACATGAGTAAGCATGAAAGTGTTTGCTTGCATCCCTAACTGCTGGGATATGTTTGGCTCTGGGCTTCTGCATTCAGCAGCAGTTGCAGTATCATGCTAACCTTTCCACTGAAGAATTCCCCTTAGTATTCTCACGTTCTCAATATAAGGGACTCAGTGTGAGCACTTGGGGGTTACTGCATTCTAGACTTAACTCTCGTGAACTTCTGAACTGTGAGGAGGATGGATGAGGCCACTTAGTCATAGTCTAACTGTTTTAATAGCTGAGGTAGATCCTAATCTTGGGCTATGCCAATCTTGTCTTTTATGCTGAAAAAGTCTAATTAGGACCTCCATGTAGGCTTTCGTGCTTTCCATCAAGTAGACTGTGCAAGAACACTGCAGGAATGCTTATTCATTCAGTGGAGCAGACAACTCTCAGTGCTCTCCTTATGGTGAAAATGTCTGTTGTAAATATACTTCTTTAAGGAAATAAAATCAAAGCTCTTCTCAAAATGGTCTCTTTTGGAATATGGACTAAGACTTATATTTTATAACATTTCCTGGGCCTAATTCTGATCTGACTTACACCAATGTGAATCAGGAGTAAATCTGTGGAAGTCTATGAAGTTACACTAGTGTAATACCAGTCAAAGGAGAGCACATTAGCTCTACCAGAACTGTATAAAAGGCACTATGTATGAATGAGAGCAAAGCTTCCTCCTGCACAAGGGCTACTCACAAAAGCAATATCTGTGCTCTAAATATTTGCTTTTTCTCTTTCCCTCTTCGAAGAGCAGAACTAACAAAGATTTGCAGATTGCTCCATTCCAGGCCTGCTGGAGTTCTGGGATGTCACAGCTCTGGTACTGCATGCTACTGAAGGCTATGGCTTGGTAGCCAGACAGGAACTCCCCCCTCGTAACATCTATTTTTGCTTGCCTGGATATGCAGGCTCAGTGACCGTGAATGGCTGTAAACAGAGATATGCCAATTGCTGACCAAGAGGCTGCCGAGGAGTGCCCTTGACTAAAACCCATACTGATACGAACACACCGCCGTCCGTGGGGGGAAGGAATCTCTCGCCCAGTAAAAAAATGTCTAGTACTCACAATTTAGTTATCTCTCTTGCAAGTGTAAATTAAGTTGAAACGTGCTTGTAAGAACTGGCGTCACAAAGACAGACCAGTACAATTTGGCATCTTAGATAAGAAAGAGGATACGGGCCCCCAGTGGTATAAAGATGGGTCCAGCAGCACATTTACTCTGAGTGTCAATCTACCATCTATCTGCTGGTCGGGATAGGTGTTTGACCTCCCGAGGTTCCATGGGGACGCCCACCTCGTATTCATCTTTCCTAGGAATTGAGGGACCGACCCTGGCCTGACACGCTGGAGTTGAGAGGCACAGAAAGGGGTAAAAATTGTACCTGGGTGTGGTTCTTTGTCTTAAGTGTACACATAGACTTAGAGATCTTTAAAGATTAAGCTGGTCACTTGGTACCATTATTTCTATTTTTCTATCTTTATTTTCTTTGTAACCATTTTTAAGATCTATATTTGCTAGCAGTTAAGAAATAGAGCAATAGCCATTGTAACAATGATTTATAAGCTTCTTTAATAAACCTGTAACTGTTTAAGCTTTAACCTGACTCCTTGAGTTGCTGCAACAGAACCAAGCACAATTTAAAAGAACTTCAGCCGGTCATAAGGGACAGGTATAGGAAGAGCTTGGGCGTTTTGGATTGTGTCCCTCCCAGAGGACAGATCCGTTGGGGCATCTCTCAGTCTTCCCTAGACTGCTCGCTGCGAAGGGATCCTGTATCCTAGCAGCTAAAATCTGAGACGTAATAAGTTCTTCCTATAAACTTCTTGGGCATCTGTCAGCCTTTTGTCTGCCCTCCGCGATGGGACCCCAGTCCTAGCAGTAAAGTCACGGATGTTAAACCTTTTCTCAGTAACACACACACACACACACACACACACACACACACTGCCCTGACCGTCGGCTGACAGGCATAGAGGATACAGTCTAACCCAAAGTTTGTTGTAGTTACATTGGAGTGCTTTAGAAAGTATCGGTCATCTCAGGCAAGGCCTTGCTGGTGATGCAATTCTGTGGAATCTGGTGTTGTCCCAAGACCCCTAACAATGGAGCATTTTTGCCATGGAATTCACCACTTTTTTCACAGTCATGTTTCCAGTGTTATATTTTCAGTCTTCCTGCCCTCTTGGGGCCTCTTACTGATCTTTGCTCTCCAACTTTCATCTGAAAAGTAAATTAACTGGAATACAGTGCATGCTCTGTGCAGTGGTCCATGGAACCAGGCAGCAGGGTAGTCCTATAACACTTCCTTTATTCCCTTATCTCTGGACCTTCAAACCTAATTTTCCTGTTTCAAGCTGTTTGCATCTCCACGTAGGCACCTCTGCATCAGTTTATGCTTAGTTCATGTTTTTGAGCTTATCTCTGCTACTCTAAGGGATGGTACTGTACTTTTTTTTTTAAACTGAAAGGGTAAGAAAGGGAGAAAAAAAGAAGAATGACTGTGTGGCCACCCTGAAATTTGTGATGCCAAATATATAGAAAGATATGACCCATATTCTGAGCACCCTTTCTGTACAAAAGAGATAGGCACAAGTTGGCCCAATGCCATCAAGAAGAAAACAAAACAAAACAAAGTCAAAATTGATAACTATAAGGTTTCAATGCGAGGCTACAAGCAATTCTACTCTGACAAAGTGATTCCTCCTATTCTTGTCAAAACACATTCACTAGAATCAGATTCTGTCATCAGAATTCTTTACTCTGAGAGCAGTCCCAGTCATTCCATTGGCCCTTTGTTAACTGCTATTTTCTTTTTGGATGTAGCAGAGTTTGTTCAAGTAGGGTTTTACTTTATACTTTATTAAATTTTAATCTCTCTTCCACAAAAGCAAGGAAGCAAAACATAAAATGATTTATATGCTAAGCATTATACATGAAAATCAAAAGAACTGTATCAATAGAAAACTATATCAAACATTGTTCTCACTCACAAAGCAAAATATGCAAATAATTGAGAATTAATTTCAATCACATAGCTAGAAAGCTTTTGGTTATTGTTCCATTTCTCAAGTTATTATATTAGTGAGTAATAATTAGGAAAACTATTTTCTGGAAAAAAAATTAAAAACAGACTAGGGTCTGAAGTCTTAGTCTAGGAAAAATTCGCATGACCTCCAAAAGCAGCTAAAATTGGAAAAGTTACAAAAAATAATAGTAGACTATTCTTATCAGTGCAGTAAGTATTTTCTTTTGGGGGTAAAAGCACATAGAAGTTGGAATCAAGAATGCTGGATTCTCTTCTCAGTTCTGCCATCAACCATATGTGTGGCAGCCGATCTTGAGAAGGTCACCTAGGGTGCATTTACACTGCACCATTATTTCAAGATAACTAGCATTATTTCGAAATAACAATGTGAGCATCTGCACAGCCATTCTGTTATTTTGAAATAATTTCAAAATAATGGGTGGCTTATTCCAAAATCTGTAAGCCTCATTCTATGAGGAATACACCTTTTCCAAAATAGCTATTTCAAAATAAGGGGTGTGTAGATGATCCACTGCTGCTATTTCAAAATTGCTCCTCACCAGGTCCATTCTAAGTTATTCCTCCCCAGTGCTTCCTGGGACTCTAAATCGAGATTTGAATTTCCCACGCTTCATTTGCATAATGGCAGTCACACACTCTTTCGAAAAAGGGCTTTTTGAAATTGAAACCGCTGTCTAGACGCGGTCCTTTCAGAAAAAAAAACCTTTTCCGAAAGATCCTGTACTCCTCATTTTTGGGGTGTTCCACAGCTGCACTGCCTTCAGATCACAAAAGTGAGGATGACAAGCGTGTGACCCCCCTCCAACAGCTTTGAGTCAGCTCCCCCACAGTTACAACACTGTGAAACTTCTTATGTAAACATCTCAATATATGAAATTGACCAACTTAAAATAAAAACTATCCATGAAATTGATCAAAATGGACCATGCATTTGGTACGACCCTATACATGGCATCATATTTTTAGTAGTAATTATTTCAAATTTATTTGTATTAAGGCATCACCTATCAGCCCCAGTTATAGACTGGAATCTTTATGTGACAGACATTGTAAAAGTACAGCATATATCATTGCTACCCTAAAAGAGATTACAATCTAAGTTTAAGCCAAATACAACAGGTAAACCCTGACAGGCCACTTGCCAAAAGTTGCTGAACCCTGGTCTATAGTATTATAGGATTTGTGATAAAGGAGAGTTTTAAGGAGGAATATGGAGGAGAACAATGAGGTCATTTATGAGGCCATCTTTAGCTTTTTCATGCTCAGTTTTTCAAAGAAAAATGACATAGGGATGGCAAAGATCAATCCATAATATATTAAGTATAGGTGATATTTTACACAGTATATATGAGGCTCTTTCACCAGCTTTGATTTCAATGGAGGTATTCAAGATGTGCATCTTCCCCTACTGTCAGGGCCGCATTATGACTTTCATGGGCCCTAGGCACTTTTGCCTTCGTGGGCCCTTTCCTCCATAAAAAAAAATATTACAAATTATTTTTGATATAACGTTAAATACTTCAACATTTTTTTTTCTGTTTTAGGCCAAAAATATTAGATTTTCGTGGGTCCTAAAAGTTTCATTTTTTTCTGATGTGAGAAAAAAATTAAAACATTTTCTTCGACCCTAAAAGTTCATTTTTTTCTTCTGATTTTAAAAGAAATTAAAACATTGTCGAGGGCCCCTAAAAGTATCGTGGGCCCTAGGCACTGTGCCTACTGTGCCTAATGGATAAGTCAGCCCTGCCTACAGTATGAGATCTATGTAGACTCAGACTAAATATCAAAGTCTTCCAAAGAATGAAAGAAGCAGAGAGTGACCACCAAATTCTACAAAGCATATTGTGGGACTCCATGATTCATATTCATATTTTAGAACTCTTTATGCATAGTAACGAAACAATTCTTTTAAACAGTGATTCACACTCTGGTTAATTTACTATATAAGTCTCATTCTCAGATTTAATTTCCACTTTGGTTGTTTTAAGAGTTTTGTACCCAACTAAGATGCTGTTACAAATAATTAATGGAGCAGTTGTAGGCTGAGCTTATAAGGGTGTCTTGACTGATAACCTTTAGCAACGAAAATGGAAAGAGGTTGTGACATAGTGTTCTATTTTATTAGAGCATCAGAGTAGAAATGCATAGCTCTCGCTTCTCTAAAAGTGGGAGAATATATAGATTTATGTACTTAGTAGATCCATCAGCCACAAAATTTTCCTTTATATATTGTTTTTACAGAGGTGCAGACCTAACAATGTGACTGTCCTGATCAGTTAGAGTGAAACTCATTCCTCTGCAGAATGGCAGTACCAGGACTAATTCTACTTTAAACCCATGTGAGCCTTCAAAATAGGTGTTAAGGGAGAAATGAATAGTAAATAGGACTGTTGTAATAATTGGGCTGACAAATGTAGCTTAATTTTAAACTCAACTGCAAAAAGTTTGTAAAATCATGAGATGTCACAATAATGAATGTTGAAAGGGAAAGGTATGGAAGAGAAACAAAAGCTTTGATTTCAATTGAGGTATTCTCCTTTTTTTTTTGGTTCCTTGGAGAAAAAGATTTTTAGGGGAAAGACGGAGAACAAATAAAAGCTACTTGAGTGAACTTCGCCATCATGGCTGACATCCTCAATGTCACATGGGACCCCAGACATTTGTCATTCAGATCCTGAGCGATGTCCTGACCAGGGGCAAGAGAGAAGAATCCAGAGGACATTATACCCCTACCACATCTAGCTGAATCTCAAATTCAACAAGTGATGAAACACAATCAGAATTTAACAACAGCTCCAGTCCATCTCTGATAACTTATCTACTATCCCAAAATATTATTGTTACCGTTGTCATAATCTTTGGTAGCAAATAAGAGGAGGGCAAAAGTTGAATTAAGCTACACAACTTCAGCTACATCAATTCCGTAGCTGAAGTAGAAATAGCTTATTTCAGCTCTTGGTGGTACCTTCACAGCAGAAAGCTAAAGGAACAACACTCTTCGTCCCTTACTTTTTATGAAATGAGGATTATAGGTGTCAGAGTAAGAAGTCCTCTGGCTCATCATTATGGCTTGCTGTGTAAACGTACCCTTTGTTACTTTGGAATAATGTCAGTTATTCTCAAATGACCCTGCTGTGTAGACATGCCATACCTGGGCTAAGCTATATTGCTATTTTTGGCCCATATTCCATCTAAATTAGTACAACAGTTCTAATGCTGGCACTCTGGCTAGAAGTAAATTTCAACTAGAATAATCTATTTTAAACTATGTCTACACAGCAACATTATTTCAAAATAACTAGTATTAATTCAAAATAACATAATCAGTGTGTATACAGCTGGCAATTATTTCAACATAATGTCAAAATAGTATCAAGCTGGAGGATTTCTTACTCTAACTCATAAAACCCTCATTTTATGAGAAGTAAGTGAAGTCAGAGGAAGAGTGATCTATTTCTAAATAAGTGCTGTGTAGATGTTCCCAATTCTGAAATAAGCTATTTCAAAATAATTTATGCAATTGACAGAGCTTGACAAACGGCGGCGAAAGCCGTTCGCCAGCCCCACACTGCGCATGCGAAAGACCCACATTGCATATGAACGCACCACAAATGAATGGGGTGCCTGGCTGAAATCTACTCATCCCAGGTGAGTAGATTCAATACTTTGTCGAGCCCTGGCAATTGATGTAGCTCAATTTTCATAGCTTGTTTCAAGTTAAGCACCCTTAGTGATTATGGAGTGACAACCATCCTATTATCCCATATCAATGTAGGGTTTACAAAGCATATTGACTTCTTGCAAACATTCTGCTCATGTGTTTACTTCACAGTTAGTGCAAAGATATACTGAACACTAATTCCATTACCTAATCTGACCCACCTCTAAAACCAAGAATACCTTTTAGAATAACTACTAAGTAGATATCAAGGCTAGACTATGTTAAAGACTACCGTAGTCATGAGGTTGTTCTGCCTTAAAAACATGGGTGTTGTCTTTGCCATTATAAATGCAAATGAGCAGGATGTCTTCTGACTCCTGTCAGTTCATGTCTGGCTTATGATGTCCTGGTATTTTCTTCAAGGGAATTGTCCTGTTTGCCTTCTTGGATAGTTTGGCTTTTCATTTGCAATTCTGTTCGTGGCTTTCTCAGAGCCTCAAACTTAATAGGATTCTCTGAAGGGTCAGAAGGAAAAAAAAAACACCCAGAAATGGTTAGAATAGTTTTAGCTGATATATGAGGATTGTACCCAGAAGGGAGATTTTAATTTGTTTCTTTAAGAGTTTTATAATGTATTTCTCCTATGCTCTGCTAATCTGTAATGTTCTTACTCACTCACCTATCATTGTTCTTTGACATCTGTCTTCTCTACCACTAATCCTTAGAAGGCTGTAGTCACATATATTCATCCTCAGTTTCTTTACCCTCCCACTCCTCCACAACTAGAGACTGTATTCCTCCCACTCTCTGCTCCCTCTGTCTTTCTCTTGATATG
The DNA here is from genome assembly GCF_052426305.1 of Pelodiscus sinensis. Classification (NCBI taxonomy): domain Eukaryota; kingdom Metazoa; phylum Chordata; order Testudines; family Trionychidae; genus Pelodiscus; species Pelodiscus sinensis. The sequence goes on from NC_143053.1 coordinate 157,164,470, forward strand.
CCAAGAGAAGACCATATCACCCTTTTCTTAAATATTTTGAACATTAGAACAAATTCCTCTTCCTGGACTGTTGCCACCAGATCCCTACTCACCCTCAGCCAACTTTAATAATAAAATAATCTGAATATTTAATAATAATAGCAATTCTATTATAACTAGGGAGTGAGTGAATAAAACATATCAAACTGATCTTATAAATTTATGGAAGGGATAGCATGATGAGACTGCCTACAATAGCAGGTAGCTGATCTGCAACTCCTAAAGTAAAATCCCTGCAAGCTTCATGGACACTTTTCAAAGACACCATAGTAGAGGCCCAACTTAAATGTATACCCCAAATTAAAAAAATATAGTAAAAGAACTAAAAAAGAGCCACCGTAGCTTAACAACTATGTAAAAGGAGCTGTGAGAGATAAAAAGGCATATTTTAAAAAATGGAAGTCAAATCCTAGTGCAGTAAATAGAAAGGAGCATAAACACTGCGGGTATGTCTACACTACCCCGCTAGTTCGAACTAGCAGGGTAATGTATGCATACCAAACTTGCTAATGAAGCCCGGGATTTGAATTTCTCGGGCTTCATTAGCATAAAGCCGGCGCCGCCATTTTTAAAAGCCGGCTAGTGCGAACCCCGTGCTGCGCGGCTACACGCAGCACGGGCTAGATAGTTCGAACTACGTAGCCATTCCGAACTATCTGTACTCCTCTTTCTTTTTCTGAAAGACTTTTGTGCAAAAGGGCCAGTGTAGACAGCAGAGATTTCTTTTCTGCAAAAAAGCCCCGATCACAAAAATGGCGATCGGGGCTTTTTTGTGGAAAAGCGCGTCTAGATGGCCATGGTCACTTTTCTGCAAAAAGTGCTTTTGCGGAAAAGCGTCCTGCCAATCTAGACGCTCTTTTCCAAAAATGCTTTTAACGGAAAACTTTTCCGTTAAAAGCATTTCCGGAAAATCATGCCAGTGTAGACGTATCCTTAGAGTTCTTTGAAAGGGTCAAGAAACATGTGGACAAGGGGGATCCAGTAGATATAGTGTACTTAGATTTCCAGAAAGCCTTTGACAAGGACCCTCACCAAAGGCTCTTACGTAAATTAAGATGTCATGGGATAAGGAGGAAGATCCTTTCATGGACTGAGAACTGGTTAAAAAACAGGAAACAAAAGGTAGGAATAAATGGTAAATTTTCAAAATGTAGAAGGGTAACTAGTGGTGTTCCCCAAGGGTCAATCCTAGGACTAATCCTATTCAACTTATAAATGATCTGGAGAAAGGGCTAAACAGTGAGGTGGCAAAGTTTGCAGATGATATTAAACTGCTCAAGGTAGTTAAGACCAAAGCAGACTGTGAGGAACTTCAAAAAGATCTTACAAAACTAAGTGATTGGGCCACAAAATGACAAATGAAATTTAATGTGGATAAATGTAAAGTAATGCACATTAGAAAAAATAACCCCAACTATACATATCCTATGATGGGGCAAATTTAGCTACAACTAATCAGGAAAGAGACCTTGGAGTCATCGTGGATAGTTCTCTGAAGACGTCTACGCAGTGTGCAGCGGCAGTCAAAAAAGTAAACAGGATGTTAGGAATCATTAAAAAAGGGCTAGAGAATAAGATGGATAATATCTTATTGCCCTTATATAAATCTTGAATACTGCATACAGATGTGGTCTGCTCATCTCAGAAAAGATATACTGGCATTAGAAAAGGTCCAGAGAAGGGCAACTAAAATGATTAGGGGTTTGGAATGGGTCCCATATGAGGAAAGATTACAGAAACTAGGACTTTCCAGCTTGGAAAAGAGGAGACTAAGTGGGGGTATGATAGAGGGCTATAAAATCATGAGTGGTGTGGAGAAAGTGAATAAGGAAAAGTAATTTACTTATTCCCGTAATATAAGAAATAGGGGCCACCAAATGAAACTAATGGGCAGCAGGTTTAAAACAAATAAAAGGAAGTTCTTTTTCACACAGTGCATAGTCAATCTGTGGAACTCCTTGCCTGAGGAGGTTGTGAAGGCTAGGACTATAACAGGGTTTAAAAGAGAACTAGATAAATTCATGGAGGTTAAGTCTATTAATGGCTACTAGCCAGTGTGGGTAAGGAGTGGTGCCCCTAGCCTCTGTTTGTCAGAGGGTGGAGATGGATGACAGAAGAGAGATCACTTGATCATTACCTGTTCAGTTCACTTCATCTGGGACACCTGGCATTGGCACTGTCGGCAGAAAGGGTACTGGGCTGGATGGACCTTTGGTCTGACCCAGTATGGCCGTTCTTATGTTCTTATGCTAGCAGCAAATACCTTCGGTGAACAATGATAGAGAGGGCTCTGAATTACTACAGAAAATTCTTTGCAGAGCTTTATTCACATTCTCGGGATCCAACTGCTCACCATATTTGGGGTCAAGAAGGAATTTTCTCCCAGGTCAGATTGGCATACACCTCTGCAGCATAGGACCTGGGTTACCCACAGGTTTAAACTCATGTAAATGGTGAAGTCTGTGTAATTTGAAAAGTCTTTAAATCACAATTTGAGAATTTGAGGACCCTGCCCGAGGCAATGGATGGTTTCTATGGCTTGCAAAATCCAGGAGGTCAGATTTGATGATCATGATGGATCATTCTGGCTTTGAAGTTTATGATATCTTTATGTAACTTTAAAATGCCATGTAAGTCCTGTAATAAATGTTTATTCCTTTTAAACTCCAAGGTTTGCCCACTGACAGTCATCACGACTCCATTAATTGGCAATATTGCCTTGCAATCCACAATGCTCCCACCTGAAATTGTGTTCAAGAAGGTACTTTTTGTAGGCTGGTTTTGTACCTTTTCTAGTCTAATGCGCCAATATCCATGAAATCCTCCATCCGAGAGTATAACTGTAATACCTTTGGCTTTCAAGGGTTGTTTCCCTGTGCAGTTAAAAAAAAACAAACAGCTTCTCTAAAAATCCCTGATCATTCCTCATAGGCTCCAGTGGGAGTTGAGAGTAGTCCAAACATTTCACGATGCTATCTTATAAGCAGTGGTGAACGCATAGATATTATTTGGAAATAAGTTTGTTTGTTCATGAAAAAAACAGATCAAATCCTCAGAGGGTGAAAACAAGCACAGTACACCAAGATATACAATAACCTGTAGTTTAAATTCAAATTTTCCTTTAGCCCTAGGGTGAAAAGTCTCTTTTCAGAAGTGTATTTGGTAAATACATATATAGATAATTTACAAAATTCATAATATAATATAATATAATATAATATAATATAATATAATATAATATAATATAATATAATATAATTATGTTAATTATTCATATATATTTTACCAAAGATGTCTATTTTCTGTGAACGTGTATTTAAGAAGTTTACAAAACAGAAATAGCTTCCTGAAAAATATATATTAAATAACAATAATAATAATACTTTTCATAAACTGCAGATATTATATTTCATCCAAGGATCTCAAATTACCTTTCATATGAAAATATATGTACTGAGCATAAATGGATTCTCTCTCATAAAACTCATAACAACTGCTTTTAAAAATTATCATGAACATATGGACTGAGGCCAGATCTACACTAGACCAGACAGTTTGGCTTAAGGTATGCCATCCAGCTACACAAAATGCATAGCTGGATTTGGTTTACCTTAAGCCAAGCCACCACAGCATCTACACTGTAGGAGGCTAATGAGAGCACGTGCTCCTGTCACTTTTCCTTACTCCTCACAGAATAACGAGTACAGGATGCCAGCAGGGCTGCTCTCAGCTTTCAATTTGGGGGTCTCATTAGATCCCCCTAAATCATAAGCTAGAAGATCGACCTCTGGAGGATCGATCTTCTCCATAGTGTAGACATGCTCCAAGAGTCCTTATTCACCTCTGTTCCTTCTGGAGCAAAGGGACAGACCAACTGGGTGGGTTCAGTTCCTGATTTGGGGTTTTCCTCTTCTCACTGAACCTCTCTCTTATTATGTTAATTTCTAGAAACAGTAAGATGATAGTTTGGCTCTTGATGTACACAGGCAATATGGTTTGATTATCTGATTTATTCCCTGGAATATTATTGCTAGTCAAAATCTGGCAGATGTGATTATGGATGAGATGATTTACCACTTTGATTGGAATAGCAGTCAACTGTACAGATCTTGAAATATTTTCATTATCTGCTCAATATTCTTCCACTCTGCCCACATGTAAATGTATAGCTTCCTTCAGCTAAATGGCTCAAAATAAGGAGAAATCTCCATTCTACATTCTCAGATCTGATTTCCCACTAGATTTCATTAGTTTTAACTTTGGTATCACCCTTTATCTAGAATTGTCTTTCTCCTTACTTTGTCCCTGACCGTTCCTTCTCTAAAATATGCCTTTGCAGGTGAACAGTTGCTTGAAGTCCATCTCTCTTGACACCCTCACTCACGCTGTGATCTCATTCAACCACATAACAAAAATGTCCTGCTCCCCAAACAATAGGAGGAAGTTGAAGGAAGAACACTCTTCCTTCTACTTCCCTTACCTCTTTGTGAAATTAGGGTTACCACAAGTCAGAGTAAGTAGTTCTCCAGCTCAACATTATTTCGGAATAAAGGCTTTAAGTGTGGATGTGCATTTTGGGCATGTCTACTCTAGACAATTATTACAAAATAAATTATTTTAAAATAATAACTCCCAAAATAAGAAAATCAAAATAGCATGTTCCCACTATGTGAGAGCCCTGAAATTAGTTAGAGGAGGACTCTATTATTGCAGATGCACTAACTCAGCTTAGAGCTCCAAGAAGCACAGGACAGTAATTACATCATATTACTTGTGGGAGTAGTTATTTCAAAATAGCAGCAGCGGAGTGTCCACTCTAACTCTATTTCAAAATAATTATTTCAAAATAAGTGTTATTCCCTCAAGAAAGCAGGAGTACAGATTTTGAAATAACCATCCCGTTATTTCTAAATAACAGGTTTAATAGTGTGGATGCTCCACTTATTATTTCAAATTAAGGGAGGTTATTTCAAAATAATTCCCTAGTGTAGACCAGGGCTTTGGAGGGAGCAACTTCTTTCTATATTTTTATAGATAGAAAATAGGGTTTTTTCCTCAGTTTTATGAGAAAGACAGTCAAATGTCACTCACCATTTTAGCTACTCACACTGTAGCAAGGTAATGTAGTAAGGGGTTACTTCAAGCATTCTGCTGCAACATGACAAACTCTCTTTTAAAGATATATAAACATATGGGAAATAAATTATTTAGGCTTTCTTCTACTTCCTCCCTTTCCTTTCCTTCATACTCCCAAACCCATGATTTCCTTCTATTTCACATCCTTCACAAAAGTTCCCCAATACCACCAATTTCTCCTCATCCATCAGGGACCTCTATTACTAAACTACCTCCTAGTACTACTGGGCTTAAAATGGCTACTAATGTAAGCATTTTTTTCATTCTTTGATGAAGAGAGATATATTATATTATATTATATTATATTATATTATATTATATTATATTATATTATATTATATTATATTATATTATATTCACAAAACAAGATAACGACAAAGAATTAAGAAAAAGTAATTTTTGGGCATTGCTGTTTACAAAAACATTTGGGACTAATAACTAATTATTATAATATAAACTGCATATTACAGGAAAATGTTTAATCAAATATCTTTGTTGAAATCTAATATGCTGTAAGAGCTGAAACAAAAATGCATCTTAAATAGGTCCTGACCCTAGACAACTTACATTTTATTTTGGAAAATCTCTGTTATTTTCATTTTCTTTAAGGTCAAGAGGTGCAAAACTTGACAGCAATAAAAAAAAAAGAAAAAAAGAAAAAGAAAAGAAAACCACTACATCATTCTGCTCTTAGATGAGGTGGCTGAAAATCATTTGTAGTGTCTTGAGGAAAGATTTTGTCTTAAACTATGTTCCTCTGACACACCGACATGTCAGCAATCTCTGTCTCATTGTCCCTCACACAACTTAGAGCCCCCTGAAAGGGAACAAATTGATGGAGAAAGGCCTAACCAATTTCAAGCTTTGTGAGAATTTCTCAGTTCCCTGTCCAAATATAAATAAAGCTACAAAATAATGTTGTAACATTTGAAACTAAAGGTGCATTTCTCCTCGTAATTTCACCAGGATTATATCGATCTCAGAAAAGTTATTCCTGATTTATACCACTATGGCTATGTCTACACTACCAGATTATTTTGAAATAAGTTATTGTGAAATAATAACTCCTAAAATAACTATTTCAAAATAAGCTCACTCCTCTTCACAATCAGGAGTTATTATTTCAAAATAACAAGGCCATTATCATATATATATATATAGTAGCCCAATGTCTGAGTCTGTAATGCTGAAATGCTGGCTGTTCCCTCTGGGCGGCCCGTGCTGCATGGGGAGTGCGGGACCCAAACGGCTGCTTGCGCTGCTTGCTCCCCCGCAGTGGCCCATCTGAGCAGCACAGAAGTCAGCTGAGTGCCATGGTAGGAGGGAAAGGGAGGTGATCCGGTGACGTACATGGTAAAGGGGAGGAGACTGGCCATGTACGTCACCGCCCCACCCTCCTTCACCTCCCACCATGGCGCTCGGCTGACTTCTGCGCCGCTCAGCCAGGCTGCCGCATGAGAGCAAGTAGCGCAAGTGACCTTTTGGGCTCTGTGGTCCTCCAAGTGAGAGCAGGAGGGGGAAGAGAAGACAAAGAGAGAGAGGCAGCAGGTAGAGGAGAGCTGAGAGAGAGGAGGGGGGAGGCAGTAGGAGGAGGAGGAGGAGAGAGAGAGAGAGAGACGGAGCTAGAGAACAAAGGCTCAGGAGAGAACACCGACGTGGAGAGACCTGAAAATCCCATTTTATGACAGGCTAATTGGCTAGTTTTGAAATTACAGGCTTGGTAGTGTGGACACTCGCCTTGTTATTTCAAAATATAGACATGCCCTATATGTCAGAGAAGAACCATGTGCTTCTCACTTCTCACGCAGTGCATAAGGGGCTTGCAACAGTTCTGCCCTATTCTGTCTTTGGTTCCAAGTGGAAAGCATAACAACAAAAATTTCACAGTGCCTCACCCTGATTCACTGTCTGGAAAGCTCAGTGCTTAAAGCACAATCACCAATGCCACAGACCAAGCCTAAAGGTTGGAGTTTCTGGGTATATCTCAGATTTACCAGTGAAATCCAGCCCCTTTACCTTACAACACTGGAGTATCCTGGTAAAGTTGCCGTATCTGTCATTGGAAGGCTGGTCACAAGTCAAGGGGAGTCGCTATCAAATTACTGCTTGTATAATTCAATGTCCAACCCTGTGATCTTTAGTCAACTAAAACTCCCCTGAGTTCAACAGGAGCTGGATTAGACCCATTATCTTATAAGTGCAAATGACAAGGTCAGTTTTCATGCAGATCTGCAGCAGATCACATCTGCCACATCTGAAACTATTCAAAGGGGTCACTTAAAATTAGTACTTTGGTAAATGTGAACTAAGCCATCCTCCACAGTAGGCTAGATTGTTGATTTATATGTTCAATTGTTATTGCATTTTGCCTCACAGGAACAGGTCCATTGAGATAAATATCTTTTTTTAAGACATCCTCGGGCTAACTGGACACTAGGCACACATTATACTATCTGTGTATTCATCAGAATATTTTCTTAAAAAAAGGAAAAGACATTTCCTGAAGCATTATGAAACTCCATAGGCAAGATAAATCCTTGAAGAAGAATAACAAAAGATAAATTAGACATTATCTGATATCATGATCATTCTTCATGCAGTAAATATAATGCCAAAACAATACTAGTTCTAGTTGACATGTACTGTTAGAATTTTTCAAAACAATCTGAAATAGATGGGGCTGCAAATCACAGTGATGTCATTTATAAGTGACAGTAGAATACATGTCTCTTAGTCTTTAATGAATCCCACCAGAATCTTTTTGAAAAGTTCACAGCACTGAGTTATTTTGTCATTATTAATTACTAAGTTTGTTAAGGAAGACAACTCCTCTTCTAACATTTGATTAAGAGACAAAACAGACACCACTAAACTTCAGGAACACACTTTAAGAGCATTGTTTGTGTATCTGTCTCCTTTCTATCTCCCTTTATACTATTAAGATCCAAAGGAAACTTCTCAATTAAGAGTGAATGTTTTAAAATCAAAGGATGCATTAAGGAGGTTCTGAGGCTACGTCTACACTACAGGCTTCTTGTGCAAGAAGTTTTTTGAGGAAGAGATCTTTTGCAAAAACTTCTTGCACAAGAGCACATCCACACTGCAAAAGCGCATCAAAAAAGCAATGCGCTTTTGCACAAGAGAACGTCCAGACTGCATGGATGCTCTCTCACAAGAAAGCCCTGATTGCTATTCACAGAATAGCCACCAGAGCATCTGTGCTTTTTTTGATTGGCTCTTTTTGCTCAAAAAACCCCTGTTGCCCATCCACACACACCTTTTTGTGCAATAACTCTTACACAAAAAGGAGTTATTCCTCGTGGAAAGAAGAATACCTACACCACATAACCCCCTCTGTTATTTTGATTTACTGTAAATTTACTTGCACAAAAACTCGCTTGAGGTGTGGATGCTCCGAGAGTTGTGCACAAAAAGGGTTATTTTTGCATAAAAACCCTGTAGTGTACACATAGCCTAAGATGTGGGGGAGCAAGTTCCACTGGATTCCTTGAAGACCAATTCTGGAGGAAATGAAGTGCTCTGGTTGGATGGAGTCAAAAGGAGAGTTCTGGCTCCCCACCCTCAGCCTGCCTCAACTCCCCATCCTAATATCACGGAGGAGGGAGGAAACTGGCACAACAACTGCCTGTAATACCTGGTAGAGATCCCTTTTGTGCTGAGGGCAATTCTCCATTGGCCATTTCTAGTTAGCTTAATTGGTGTAAATTGGATCAAATGGACTGAAGTAATCCTCATTCTGTTCTCAGTTATACCCCTTGCAAGTTATAGTCCATAGTACTATTCCACAAGCTTAAATGAGATCACAAGTTGCTACAATGTACCTAAGACCTTTGTCCCACCAAAGGGACATAAAGCCACCTTAGCACTTGTGTTGCTGCAAAGATTTTCTTTAATACAAAATATTGCTGAGACATCCTATGTGGACTGGGCCCAAATAGAAGCATTTTTAAATAGTCATATTTCAGCCCAGAAATGTAGGGCAAGAGACAGAACCTCAGCTGCTATAAATTGGTATAGCCTCATTGATTTCAATGGACCAGACTGCTTTACCCTACAGATCATTGTTCCCAGATTCTCGATACAAAGTGTTGGTGCGATACAATTTTTAGATCTTGAAAAACAAGCACTAAAAAGAATCAGGAACTAACCAGTAAGGAATTAATAAATATAAAAGTTAGCATTGAGCTCTTGACCATGGGACTTCCTTTGGAAACAGTCTTGAGAGCCAATTTCAGGTTTTAAAATTGTGTGATCTCATCTGTGATAGCAAATTATCATTTTCATGAAAGGAATGAAAATAATCGACAGACATGTTTGAAATTCAGTCTGGCATCTTTGAAGCATTCTTTTATACCTTGCATTATTCTTACTATAAATGGTAAAATACCTTGAATAAAATGTACAGTCTAATAACAAATACATTTAAGAGAATTACAGATATTCTGGGGAAAGAAAGAAGTTAAAGGCGCTCAATAGATTACATGCCTGATTCAAAGCCCATTGAAATCAATGGAGATTCCCATTTACTTCAAAGGAACTGGGAAAAGGTCCAATATGCACATCCTTAAAAAGAATGGCTGCTAGAAGCTACTTCTCCCATCTTACTACGCATACATAGGGAGAGAAACAGTGAAACTCCCCCAGCAAGAGTCAAGCACCATGAAACAGTCAGTGGAGTCTTCTGTGGATCTGATTTTGGTGCCCAGATTATTGTCAGAGAAAGAAAATTCAAGCAACTTCATTTCCTATGTTCCCAAGAGTGATCTACCTCAAAATATCAACTCTTGCCCTGTCCTTTTCCTGAAAATCAAATGTGTTCTTTCTTTGGATTTAACCTATCTGGGTCTCCTAACTAAGAAAAAAAGAAAAGTTCTGAAATGTGCTCCATTTTTATCATCACAGAAGAGAGCTGCTAGGAGAGAAGGAAATTTCTAGCAGTTGTAATGGGAATGTCTCTGTCCTTTATATCCAAAGGAAGGCTTCCTGGAATATGTGCATGTTTTTCCAAAGCTGAAGTACTTAGGAGGTAGATGAGTTAAATGCAATTAAAGATATTGGAATGCAGATTCTAAATGGTTGTGTACAAAGTAATTAATATATGGGATGCAATTAAAGTGCAGTTGAAGTGCATAACTAGGATAAACTGCAGACTGTATGTGAAGACCTCAGCTGATGTAGGATAATGGCCAGTTGCTGCATGAGATGTTTTGCAAAAGCATATCAAGTACTCTGAAAAATCCCGATTTTTGAGAAAAAGGTAATAAAAAAACCCCAGGCACCTCTTCCTGCCTCTTCTTGAAGTGGCTCCATAGTGCACTGCTTCCTCGCTTCTCCCCTTTGCTAATGTATGAGTCCTCTCTTTTCTCTGCTGTGGTTGTAGAAAGTCAGATCTGGCTTCTGGGCAACCACAGAGAATCATTCCATCCTATAGAGGACAGTCTTTTTCCTCTGCTGCCCCAGTTCTTCCTCTGAAACACTTGCCCTTTAAACAGTTTTCAATGAAAATCTGTTCTTTTGGGGAAAACTTCAAAATTTGAAAACTTCAGTCCTATTATTTCATTTTTTCTCTGCTAAATTTATAGTTTGGTTTTTTACCAGCTCTAGTCAGCTATCAAACAAGGGTGTTGGGGGGAAAAAAAGCTCAGCTGTGAGGGGGAGGGGGGGCGGGAAGCAGACGATAGCCCAATAGATCATTGTTTTTCTGACTGTGTTTTTTGTGCAGCAAACAAATTATGGTGATATGGAAAAATCAGAGGTTCCAAAAAAAATAGCATGCTCTGATTGGTCTAATTTTTAACCTTCATTTTCCCTCCTTTACATGTTCTTGTTCATTTAAAATAGTCAACTCCTGATATTTAAAATAATCCTCCCATTTTGGTCCAGAAGCTCAGATCCATCCTTGCATTCAGGCCATTTTACATTACACCATCAACACAAAATGGCCCTACAGCCAGAACTGCTGGCCCCAGAGTGTAACCCCAGGGACAGCCAGTGTACTGGTTCTTTTACCGTGTTCCTCGATACCAGTGTAAGGTGTATAATTGGTTTTCTTTGCATCTACTAGCCTCTTATGTTTGTTAGTGGTCAGTTTAAATTAGCCTTCTCCCTCTTACTCCGTGGGACAGACCTAATGAACGTACAGGACTGAAATGGAGGAGGGAGGGGTCCTTATTTTGGACCTGATCATATTCAGTTGAAGAAATATTCTATATTATTTTCCCAGATATTAAATAAAACAAATGAGCTCTTTTGAGAATAGCAACAGCTAATATGCAGTAATATAGCATTATGGGTATGGAACAGCTACAACATGAGGAGAGATTAATAAGACTGGTACTTTTCAATTTGTAAAAGAGGCAACCAAGAGGGGATATTATAGAGATCTATAAAATCATGACTGGTGAGGAAAAAATGAATAAAGAAGAGTAATTTACTCCTTCTCATAACACAAGAACTAGAGGTCACCAAATGAAATTAATTGGAAGCAGGTTTAAAATAAACAAAAGGAAGTACTTCTTCACACAATGCACAGTCAACCTGTGAAACTCCTTGCCAAAGGATGTTGTGAAGTCCAATACTATAGGAGGGTTTAAAACATAGCTAGATAAATTAATGGAGGATAGGTCCATCAATGGCTATTAGCCAGGATATGTAGGAATGGCCTCTGTCGGAAGATGGGAATGGGCAAAAGATGATGGATCATGGTTCAGTTCATTTCCTCTGGGACATCTGGCATTGACACTGTTGGAAGATAGGACACTGGGGGTACGTCTAGACTACATGGCTCCATCGATGGAGCCATGTAGATTTGTTGTTTTGGCAAAGGCAAATGAAGCCGCGATTTAAATGATCGCGGCTTCATTTACATTTACATGGCTGCCGCGCTGAGCCGACAAATAGCTGATCAGCTGTTTGTCGGCTTGCATGCTAGTCTGGACGTTCCCCCTGTCGATATCAAAGCCCTTTGTCGGCAGCCCCGGTAAACCTCATTCCACGAGGAATAACGGGGCTGCCGACAGAGGGCTTTGATGTCGACAGGGGGAACGTCCAGACTAGCGCGCGAGCTGACAAACAGCTGATCATCTGTTTGTCGGCTCAGCGCGGCAGCCATGTAAATGTAAATGAAGCCGCGATCATTTAAATCGCGGCTTCATTTGCCTTTGCCTATGTGTCTAATCTACATGCCTCTGCCGACAGAGGCATGTAGTCTAGACACAGCCTGGGATAGATGGACCTTTGATTTGACCCAGTATGGCTGTTCTTATGTTCTTGAATATCTTCTAAAGAAACAAAGACTTCCAGAGTCCAATCAAGAAGATAAGAGATTCATATTAAAACACACTAAAGAAAGTTATATTTTAAACTCATGAAGCTTTTAGAAAGTTTAAGAAATTTCAGTCAGTGTGTTTCCACTTTCAAATGAACCTGGTTTCAAGGCTTAGAACTGAAAAATTAAGGTCACAGGGTTAAATCTTTCCTGGAGAAAGGAGGGATGCGAAATGGCTGAAAGATTAAAAAATGACTACTTGAAGTGTGGTATGAACTACTGCATAAAGCCTACAGATAAAATAAAAGCTATGATTAAATATGAACTCATGTGCTTCTGTGTTACTGGGGAAATCAAGACTTTCTTAGCTACGTTTCTTGGGGTATTAAATGGTATGTAATTAGGGAAGAAGCAAATAGATGAGAAAATTGCATTTTAATACCTTTCTATCTTAATAAATAATAGATATGATAGTCATAGCAGCTATGGGGCACAGACACATGGGAAAAAGAAAGACAATGAAAAGAATGAAGTGTGTTATGCTCATTATTAGCAGTGTGATTGTGTACCTTGTTATGCCTTCATTGGAAAGAATGAAACACCCTCTTTTTCTCATAAGTGCATTTTTTAAAAAAGTGAGTCTGTTTAGTGATTGTCTTGTAAAGTCAAGATTAAAAAGCAGGATTGAAAGTTGATTCTTTATCCTGGTAGCTAAAGCCTTATACATTCATTTCTTAAATCAATCAAAGGTAGCGTCAGAGAAGGGTGGAGGAGTTCATAGATGAAATCTTTGGAATGGTGTATCAAGTTTCTGTTTGTCAGAGATTGGAAATGGACGACAGGAGAGAGATCACTTGATGATTACTTGTTGGCTACGTCTACACTGGCATGAATTTCTGAAAATGCTTTTAACAGAAAAGTTTTCCATTAAAAGCATTTTCGGAAAAGCGCATCTAGATTGGCAGGATGCTTTTCCGCAAAAGTACTTTTTGCGGAAAAGCGTCCATGGCCAATCTTGACGCAGTTTTCCGCAAAAAAGCCTCGATCGCCGTTTTCGCGATCGGGGCTTTTTTGCGGAAAACAGTACTATGCTGTCTACACTGGCCCTCTTGGGCAAAAGTCTTTTGGAAAAAGACTTTTGCCCGAACGGGAGCAGCATAGTTTTTCTGGAAAAGCACTGATGATTTTACATGAGATCGTCAGTGCTTTTCCGGAAATTCAAGTGGCCAGTGTAGACAGCTGGCAAGTGTTTCCGGAAAAGCTGCTGATTTTCCAGAAAAACTTGCCAGTCTAGACACAGCTGTTCTGTTTAGTCTTTCTGAGGCATTTGGTATTGGCCACTGTTGGAAGACAGAATACTGGGCTACAGGGCCGGCCCAAGTCATTTGTGCGCCCCGGGCTCTGGGAGCATGGCGCCTCCCCCAGGAGTGCGATGGATGTGCAGCCCTGCCCCTGGGCTTGTGGCACGCCTGCCTCCAGGCACCTTGCGTATGCGCGTCCCCATGCTGGGCATGCGGTGCATGCGTGGCCCCGCTCCTGGGTGCCTGGCACATGTGTGACCCCGACCCCAGGTTCCCGGCGCATGCATGGTGCTGCCTTGGGTGCACAGAGCATGTGCGGTGCCACCCCCACCCAGCCCAGCAGCCCCGCGCGGCACCCCCTACAAAGAGGCACCCCGAGCAGTAGCCCGGTCAGCCCATACCTTGGGCTGGCTCTGCTGGGCTAGATGGACCTTTGGCTTGACCCGCTATGGACCTTTGGCTTGACCCGCTATGGTTGTTCTTATGTTTTTAAGTCATCAAGCAACATGGTTTTTGGTGATAGTCTACACAATGCAGAGAGGAGGCAAATATGCCAAACAGTCTCCAAACACATGGAAGGGGAAGAATGATGACTTCTGCCCCCAGATGCCCAATAGCTACTGTGTTTCACCTCTACACAATTGGAGCATTGTAACTTTTAGAGTGATACAGAAGAAGATCCTTCTTTTGGGATCAAGTAAATTCTTAATCTACATTCTGGATCCTCTGGGCCTTCTTTCCTCCTTGGAGAGAATAGGGCATAGGTTGTGGAATTTAGTGAATGGTCTCTCTGAGAACTGTGTTGCCAGAGAGATGGAGAGACTGGACTACAGTGTTGAATGGAGACTGGTCTGCAAGGATGACCAGAGATCTTTCTGGACAGCATCTGAAGGACTAGAGCACTTGGTAGCAGTCTATGGGCATGTTTACACTAGGAAATAATTTTGAAATAAGAAAAAATAAAAATAATAACTCCTAAAATAACAAAATCGAAAGAGTGCATCTACACTATGGGGGAGCATCAAAATATCTGAAAATTATTTCAGAATATCATGTTTATACTGATTGGAGCCTGCCTTGGACTTAAGAGTCCTGGAAGCATTCTGGAGAGGGCACCAGAAGGGTGGACACTTCCTGTGGCTGCGTGGTTAGGCAAGTTGTAATGTGGACTTTCAGGGGCTCTTCTCTACAGCCACATCTCACACACCACTCCTCCACTTTCTACCTGCTCGCAGGACACAAAATGGATGCTGTGTCCTCTGGTTGCCCATGCAGACACCACAACACTAACATCATGGAGATGGAGCTGCTGCAAAGCAGTGCTATTTTCATGGGCCTGTGCTTCATCTCACGGCACATGGTGAAAGCGGACAGGGAGCTGCAGACAGGGGAGTTTGAGAGGGACCACAAAAGATCCTGCCACTGAACAGGCTACCTGGTGAGAGTGAGAGTACTCGCTTTTGGTGTGAGTGAGTTTTCTCGACTGTTTGAATTTTGTTTGTTGAATTCTGATTCTGATGTTAGGTGACTGCAATTTCAGTTTGAGCTGCTGTGGCAGTTGGGACTGAGTGCCTGACCTTTTGTTCCTTTAATTGCTCTCTTGATTGCATCTGGTCAGCCTTCCCCTGTGCGACTCACGAGGAGGCAGATCTGGCCTAGGCAAGCAGGCTTTAAAAGCCAGAGGCCGAGCGACCAGGGAGCGAAAGTAGACAGGGGGCTGCAGACAGGGGAGTTTGAGAGGGAGTTTGACAGAGGGAGGCCTATGACGGTCAGGAAGACCTGCAACACCTGTGCCTGCACTGCTTCTGTCTCCTCCACCTGCGCCTGTAGCCAGACAGAGCACCTGAGCATGGATGCCTCTACCCAGATCCTGGTGTGGTTTTGCGGGGACTGTCGCTTGCAATTCCTACTTAGTGATATCCAGGCTGGGGAGATCATCCAATGTGAAAGGTGCCTGATGGTGGAATCTCTCAGGCAGCAGGTGGGAGAGCTACAGGAGGAGGTGGCTAGGTTGAGGACCACCTGAATCTACGAGCAATTCCTGGACCGAGTTCATGAGGAGATGTAGCTGTCCCAGTACACAGGAATGTAGCTGTCCCAGTACACAGGAATGAGGACACACTGCTGGAGGAGGAGGAGACGGCTCAGGATAGACACTGGCAACTGGTTAATTCTGGCAGAAGACAGTGCTCCATCCCTGCTCTGAACCCTCAAGCCGTGGTACTAGGAAACCGTTATGCTCTTCTTTATACAGGAGATAAGGAATCACCCCCTACAACAGCGGAGGAGAAGCCTCATACCCCCAAGGCTGGGAGGTCTGCTGCCACCACTGCAAATAGGAAACGTAGGGTAGTGGTGGTCAGAGACTCTCTTCTGACGGGAATGGAGGTGCCCATCTGTCGCCCTGACATTTCATCTTGGGAGGTATGCTGTCTGCCGGGGGCCCGTATCTGAGATGTTACGGAGGCATTGTCGAAGATTATCCAGCCCTCTGACTACTACCCCATGCTACTCATCCATGTAGGCACAAATTATACTGCGAGGTGTGACACTGAGTGGATCAAGAGTGACTACAGAGCTCTGGGAGTACGGGTGAAGGAGTTTGGAGTGCAGGTGGTATTCTCTTCAATCTTTCCTGTCGAAGGCAGGGGCCTGGGCAGAGACAAGTGCATCCTGGAGTTGAATGCCTGGTTGTGAGGATGGTGTCTCCCAGAGGGCTTTGGCTTCCTTGACCATGGGATGCTATTCCAGGAAGGCCTTTATTTGGAAATAATGTCAAGCTGGAGGATTTCTTACTCCAACTTATGGTAACCCTCATTTCACGAGGAGTAAGGGAAGTTGAAGGAAGAGTGTTCTTCCTTTGACTTCCTGCTGTGTAGTCAGCACCAAAAGCTGAATTAAGCTATTTCAACCTAAGCTATGCAATTGATGTAGCTGAAGTTGCATAGCTTAATTCAATTCTTGGCCTGATGTGTAGATGTACCCTGAGAGAACAGTTAGGCCAGCGCTGGGCACTTTTCAAAATCCCAGCTAACACAAAGTATGGGAAGAGGACTTGAGGGGAAGGGAGCAAGTCAGTTAAATAACTTGGGTCCCCTGACTCCTGGTCTAGCACTATAACCATTAGAAAACACTACCTTTTAGCATTTAGCTTTTTTATCTTGAAAAGAGGATGATGGGGTGAATATGTGACAGGAAGTTCTTCCTGGAAACAAAGGTTTTGGAAAGAAAAATGCTGTTGCCATTTGATACAATCTACTTTCCAAAGGCGAACAATGTGCCCTTGAGAAGCATTTTTATGAGTCCCCATGCTAATTTTTCTCTGGAAAAGATGGTTTAACAATATCCAGGGGAAAAGGAGGGAGGAACAAAGTGAGAGGCAGAGAAATTATCCTAATCCTCTCTTCTGTGTGATAGCTGAATTTTAACCAGTGACTCTTGGGAACATCTGAGAGCATTAGGTCTTCTCATGTAAATCAAAATGTAGGTACCAATGGCGGGGGGAGGGAATGCAGACAACAAATGTATTCGATGGCTGTATATTCCTCTGTTGGTAGCTGAACAGAAAGAGATGTTATTAGATATATAGTTAATTGCAAATTATAATTGAATAAATTGAAATAGTGCTTTGCAGGATTGGGCCCTCATCTAGCAATAGCTTGAGGATGCGACTCTCCCACTTTCCATTGCATCAGCTCACATCAGTTACAGATTTCATTGGCACCAGTCCTCAGTTGTAGCTGGTAAAGGGGGTTAACCACAAAGAAGCTGTTTGCGACTCCCTGATCCTGAGACCAGACTTGTCTTTTTCAGCTATGGTGTATTTTAAAGAAGTGCCGAGCTGTGCATGGTCTCAAGAAGCTTAGGCACCAGCCGGGGAACCCATTACATTCCTGCCATCCATCTCTGGCTTCTTTTCAGCACTGAGAGCCTGGAGGGGTTGTTGTAGTTCACAGCTATGCAAGCTCTGCACTGCCCATGGATTCCACGTGCAAGAAGAATCCCCAGGTGTTGAGATAATAGGACACGGCAAGAATCAGCCTAATATTTGCAAACAATACAACAGAAGCATCCTATGTTCTAAGTTCTTTTAATTTTGACCAGGAGGAAAAAGAGATCAAAGGACCCTCCAGAGTCTCTCATTTCTGGCTTGGTTCCTTGTTTGAATGGAATTGTGTTTTGGTTTGTTGTTGTTTTTTTAAATGAGCTGTTTTTTTCTGTCTGAAGTTTTGCTTGAAGTTTTAAATGAAATTCTAATGGTAAAAGCCTGGCATGATTTTTTAAGGCAGACAGCCTCTCTTGACTCACATTTTTAAGCTTCTGTAGCCCTATCTGACTTCAGATGAAATTGGTTTCCAGTCTGTAGCTCCAAACCATATCAATTAGACCGGGACAGAAGAAGACAGGGAACATGCACTCTGTCCTTGCTTTTTCTCTAGAAAGTGACTTTTAAAGATCCTCAGGTGAGAGTTTATGATTTGGAATCCATGGTGAAATAAGGTCTGCGAATTTTCCCCCTACAGTGAAAAGAAAAACCCTATAGATGTTAGTAGAAAAGTTTTATCTTTCTAAAGAATCTTTAAGCAAACCAATAGAATGTTAGATAATTCTTTATGAATATATACAAGGTAAGTTCTCAAATGCATAGGCCTATTGATTTGAATGGAATTATACCAATATACTGTCACTGAGGCCTGGTCTACACTACACTGAAAGGCTGAAGTAAGATACGGAACTTCAGCTTCGTAAATTATGGAGCTGGAGCCGACATATCTTATTTTATGTTTTCATGCCATCCACATGGGGGAGACCGATGGGAGCAAATGCTTCCATCGGCTTTTCTTACTCCTCATTGGTATTCTACTTGCAGCCCAGGTGCTACTCGCAGTCTTCTTCCTCCATGCACTTCTCCCACTCTGGAGCACTAGAGCCCCACACTTCCTGCTCCTCCCCGTTCCTCCCAGCACTTTTGGCACACCATGAATCTGTTGATTCATGCTCCATCTCCATTCCTTCCCCACCCTCCCAGAGCTGAAATAGCTGCAGTCAGCTGATTTGTGGCATCCAAGCCCGGGGGGGGGGGGAGGGGGGAGTAGAGTCAGAAGAATCGTGGAGCTTCCAAAGTGCTGGGAGGAAGGAGGATAATGTTCAGGGCTCCTGTGCCCCAGTGTGCACATGGGGGAGAGCTGGCAGACAGGGGGTGCATGGGCCACAGATGGAACCCCAGTGAGCTGCAGGTTGCCCACTGCCAGTATAGATATTCTCTGCAAAGGACTTCATTCGCTAATAAACTCTGTAGGTGGCTAGAGAATGATATCCTCATCAGAAATCCAATCACCAACTCAAATGTCTCCTCCTTTTCCCCAGATATTTCTAATTAAATGTCACTGGAGCTTCCTGACAAAGTTCTACCTGTGACAGCAGCAGAGTCGGAGCAATGAAAAGCAGAGGTAGAGGCACCTCTGAAATTGAGAGGCTGGCATTAGGGGTGAGTTTACAATAAGAAAATAACTCTCAGCCATTGAGTGTGGCTGGACTGGGGTTTTTTTTGGATATCAGAGGTATCCTGAAAAAATTCTGCCATGTACAGGGAATGCGTGGGGGTTTTTTTGGGTTTTTTTTGGCGGAAGAGCAACATGAGGAAAAAGGGGGCTTTCGAAAGAGGGAGGTTTTCTGAAATTTGGCCTAGTCTAGACAGGCCAAATTTTGGAAAAGCCTCTTCTGACAGAAGTATCAGAAAAAAGATATGCAAAACGTGCAGCACCTTTTGTGTATCTTTTTCCGATAGGTCCTCACAGTCTAGATGTAACCATTGTGTCCTGGCTGGTGCGGATTTCTCATAACTGTATCTTTTCATTAGTCTTTGCATTTAGCAGCTACTTGTGATTAGTTGTTTATACTCTTCTATGAACAAGTGTAAATGCAATGAAATGATGGACAAATGGCACACTAGAGCGGGGGGGGGGGGTACTGTCTACAAGAGATCATTTTGATCTAGTCATTCATCTCCTGCCTTTGCCAGATTACTTGAGAACAAGCCAGGTAGCAGTACATTCCAGACAGCATGGTATCACAGCAGCACAGGAGCAGAGCGTTCACTGGAGATTGTGTATTGATGACTGGGGAAAGAGAAGAGAACACATGTGTATCGCACACAAGATTGACAGAGCAGAAATACAGACCTCCGGCAAAGCTGGCAGAAAAGTCCAAGTAGGAAAGCACAGTGTAATCTGAGCACAGCATATGCTGGTGTCCTTTGGATATACACATGTGACAGATGTCTTCTGTCCAGGTCAGGCAAATATCCCTAGTGCAAGAACAAGGACGTCAGAGAGAAAATGAAAGGAGAAATTTAGGTAGGTCTGGAAGCAATAGCTTTTTTTCAAGGTTTCTTCTATGCTGCAGCTATTGACCTAAAATAGGTATGGATACCTCCATATATATTCAGTATTCCTTAATACAGTATCTTTCCCTTTGGTTATTGTAGGAATTACTTTCTACAATGTGTCTACCCAGCACCCTTAACTCAACATAAGCTACGAAATTTACTCTACACAATTTGCATTGCTTATTTCAAGTGTATTTCAAAATAGCTTATTTCATAATTGGGTGCTATCTATACAGTGGCAAATTTCAAAATAAAATGCTATTCCAAAATACCCCTTAATTCTCATGGAATGAGGGTTACCAAGACGTCAGAATAAGCCACCCATTGTTTTGAATATTTTGAAATATCGGGCTGCTTCAATAGATGTGGAATAGTTATTCCGGGATACTTCTGGTATACTGAAATAGCTCTGCAGTGTAGACGTGCACATATTTATATTAGTTAACTGAACATTTTATTTTGTAAAGTGATGACAATTCCTTCTATGTGTTCATCTTCAAATCTCTCCCTAAAATTCTCCTTTGTCATAAGACCTAAAAAATCTTTAAGGAGGCTTCTAGTCTGCTGAGACCATTGCCAATCATGTTGATGAATATTGTCCCGTTATTTCCTTGTATAGATTGAACTTCCATGGTCTGGCACTAGGACTGTTCCTGAAACAGGGAAATGGCTGGACCAAGGGAGATTAATGACAGTCTCTTCATTGCCAGAAGCCGCAGGGATCTGCTTCAGAGGGTATGTCTACACTACAGAGTTAGTTCGAACTAACGGATGTTAGTTTGAACTAACTTTCATAGGCGCTACACTAGCGCTCCGCTAGTTCGAACTTAATTCGAACTAATGGAGCGCTTAGTTCGAACTAGGTAATCCTCATTTTACGAGGATTAAGCCTAGTTCGAACTAGCTAGTTCGAATTAAGGGGTGTGTAGCACCTTAATTCGAACTAGTAGGAGGCTAGCCCTCCCCAGCTTTCCCTGGTGGCCACTCTGGCCAACACCAGGGAAACTCTATTGCACCCCTCCCGGCCCCGGGCCCCTTAAAGGGGCACGGGCTGGCTACGGTGCCCGTGCCAGGTGCAAGCCTGCCAGCACCCAGCCAGGAGACCCTGCACCTGGCACGGATCGAGCCAGCCACCTGATGCCCCCCAGCCCTCCCCCTCTTCCCGGGACCAGGCTGGCGGCTCCCGGGTGCTTGTCCGGGACCGCAAGAGGCGGGCACCCGCCTGGGCTAGTGCAGACAGCGTGGACTTCGTCCACGATCTCCGCACTAGGCACAGGAAAGTGGCCGTCTAGGGCAGGAGAGCTGCCAGCCTGGCCACCCAGGAGCAGGTGTGCATGAAAATCAAGGTGGTCCACTGAGACCCCCGACCCTGAGCCCTGAGCTTACAATGGCCGACCTGGGTCATACCAAAGGTCGATCTAGCCCAGTAGCCTGTCTGCCGACAGCGGCCAACCCTAGGGACCTTGGAGGGGATGGACCGAAGACAGTGACCAAGCCATTTGTCTCGTGCCATCCCTCTCCAGCCTTCCACAAACCTTGGGCAGGGACACCACTCCTACCCCCTGGCTAATAGTACTCCATGGACCCAACCTCCATGACTTGATCTCACTTCACTTTAAACTCTGTTCTAGTTGTAGCCTTCACAGCCTCCTGCAGAAAGGAGTTCCACAGGTTGACTCTTTGCTTTGTGAAGAACAACTTTCTGTTACTAGTTTGAAGCCTGCTACCCATTCCTTTCCTTTGGTGTCCTCTAGTCCTTCTTTATGGGAACTAATGAAGAACTTTTCTGTATGCACCCTCTCCACCCAACTCCTGCTTTTAGAGACCTCTATCCTGTCCCCCCTCCGTCTCCTCTTTTCTAAGCTGAAAAGTCCCAGTCTCTTTAGCCTCTCTTCATATGGGACCTGTTCCCAACCCCTGATCATTTTAGTTGCCCTCCCCTCTCCCAGCCTCTCTCTTCCCTTCTCCCACCTCCTTTTCCCAGTCTCCCCCAGTTTTGCTCAATAAAGACAGATTCCATTTTTGAACACAATTGTCCTTTGTTTGGTACACCAAGCAAAGGGGCTAGGGAAGGGTAAGTGGAAGGAGGTGAGGGAGGAATGGGGTACGAACCCCGGATGGGGAGGACCGGGCTGGCTCTGCGGCCTTCTGGGGGTGGAAGCTCTCCTGCAGCCCCCCAATTGTCCCCTCTCCCCAGATGGCAGCCTGCGGCAAGTGCAGCCAGGCTGATGACCGAGTGCTGTGATGTGCCGAGTGTGGGCACTCCGGCCACTCCAAGCCAGGACTGCTTTGCCAGCGGGGCATCCCTGAGAACTGTCTGTCCGGGGTGGGGGTTGGGTCCCTTTAAGAGCAGCCCTCGGCTAGCCTGAGACAGCATCTCCAGCTCTAAGTCCTCCTCTGATGCCCTGCCGGCACTGCTTTTTGCCATCCTTAAGCCCGGTTCAGGGTCCACTTAATGTGGAATGCTAGTTCGAATTAGCAAAACGCTAATTCGAACTAGTTTTTAGTTCTAGACTCGTTAGTTTGAATTAACTAATTCGAACTAAGTTAGTTCGAATTAGCGCTGTAGTGTAGACATACCCAGAGGCAGCAGAGGGGACAGCATTGATGAAATGGGGACAAAAGGTTGCTTGGGGGAGCTGCCCCACCTCCTCCCCTGAGCACCCTGTACCCCCCCCCTTCCTCTCTGAGCTTGAATAGCATAAATCAGTTCTTTGTGGCACTGGGAAAGCTCTGGAAAAGGCAGGGGAGGAGTTGCTGAGCAAGGCCCCCGGCTTTTCTCTATAACTGCTCCAGTCCTGGAGCATCCACAGATGTCAGAGCACAGATGTTGCCAGATGAGGAAAGCCTGAAATATAGAGGTTCAACCTGTTCTCCATCAATCTTTCTCTATCATTCTCTTGTCTGTTGTCTTATACTTACATTGTAAGCACCTTGCGGTCGGGATTATATTTTTGTTCTGTATTGGTACAGCGCCTAGCACAGCAGAAGTCCCAGTTACTGACAAAGATCCAAAGCACCACAGTAACATAAATCATAATGAATCATTGCATGCAAAGATTACAGAGCAACAAATATTAACTAGGAAAAGATCTGAGCCATAAACATCAGATCAGGACTGTTCTCTCTGAAGGATGTGTTTCATGCCCATCCCTATTAAGAAGCTAGTATTTTGTGAAAAAAGAGCAAGTTCTCTAAAGCAGTCTACTACCTTCCAACCCAAAGGAGAAAGACCCTAATCCAAGATATTTAAGAATTTAATTTTCATTGAGGACCTGAGCCAGAGTATTACAACCTGATTCTCTCATAAAATGTTGAGGTTTCTTGGCATTATAAAAATAAAAATATAAGGGATAATAATATTTTAATTAAGCCTGGATTATCTCAATATTTGTAATAAATAAACAACAGCAATAAATTAAAGACCTGTGGAATCACATCTCCGAATTTCCTACATAGAATGCTCATTCATTTGACACAGGATCTCTCATTTTCTATTACACTACTACTCTACTAGTGTGAAGAAGAAGAAGAAGAAGAAGAAGAAGACTAAGGAAAAATAGACATATTTTGAAAATTTGAGCACTAAGTTTCATTTACACAGAAGCCAATGGCAAGGGTTGCCAAAGGTGGTTTCTGATTGTGTTCAGCATCTAAATCTAAGTCAGTGGTCTCCCACCTTTTTAAGCACAAGATCACTTTTGAATTTAACTGCAATTCAGGATCTACATCAAACCCAAATACCCTTGCCCTGCCTCCTTAGTGCCTCTTCTCCAAGGCGCTGCCTCTGTTCACTCCATCTTCCCTCCTTCCACCATCCTCCCTCCCTTCCACTAGGCAGGGACAGAGGTTGGGGCACAGGCTCTGCTCTTGGGCTAAGAGACTTGAAGTATGAGAGGGGCTCTGAGCTAAGCTTGGGGCAGGGAGTTGGGGGGCAGGAGCGGGTTCAGGATACAGGCTCTGTAAGGGTATGTCTACACTACCCCCCAGTTCGAACTAGGAGGGTAATGTAGTCATACGGAGTTGCAAATGAAGCCCGTGATTTGAATTTCCCGGGCTTCATTTGCAGAAAGCCGGCCGGCGCCATTTTTAAATGCCGGCTAGGTCGGACCCCGTGCCGCGCGGCTACACGCGGCACGGACTAGCTAGTTCAGATTAAGAAGCCTAATCCGAACTAGCTAGTCCGTGCCGCGTGTAGCTGCGCGGCACGGGGTCCGACCTAGCCGGCATTTAAAAATGGCGCCGGCCGGCTTTATGCAAATGAAGCCCGGGAAATTCAAATCACAGGCTTCATTTGCAGCTCCGTATGACTACATTACCCCCCATAGTTCGAACTAGGGGGGTAGTGTAGACATACCCTAAGGGAGTTTGGGTCCAGGGGCCCCAGGGCTAGAACAGGGGCTTGGGTGTAGGAGGGAGTACATAACTGGGGCAGGGGTTCGGAGCTGACTCCAGCTGGGCACTGCTTGTCTCAAGTGGCTCCTGAGTGGTGATGCAGAGGGGCTAAAGCAGGCTTACCCCTGCCCTGGCCCTGTATCACTCTCAAAAGCAGCCAGCAAACTCCCTCCATCCCAAGCTCTGTTGTGTCCTCCACCGCCATTCTGTGGAGCTAGAATACAGGGTGGGGGGGGCATCTTGCCATCAGCACGCCCTCCTCTCATATCCCTTCTCTGCACAGCAAGCAGGAGGATCCTGGGTGGGGAGAGGCAAAGGGAAAGAGATGCACAACAGTGGAGGGAGGGACAGCTGAAGCGCTGTCACTTGATAGACTTTTGGCCAGACCAGTCAGGATCACCAGTCAGAGGCTCCAAGATCTACCAGTCGATCTCGATCGACTGGTTGATGATCACTAATCTAGGCTTATATCTTTACAGATATTAAGACAGGCTGTTTACCCAGGGCAGAACATCCATCTCTGATTCCCCTTCTTCACCAAAGGACACTGCTAGAACTCTGAGAATGCCACAGACTTGGCACAGCACAAAACATAATTTTGTTTTGCTTTCTTAAGAAGAGGAAGACAGCAATCTCTATCCAATTCTGCAGGTGAATTGTTTAAAAAAAAGAGAGACTTGGCTCTGCAAAGAAAATCATTCACTTTGTTAAAACTGAATCTCCAAATGTCCTGAGTCTATTGCCTCTCTATTTATCTTAAATAAGGGATGAATAAAGCACACAAGTACTCATGATTGGGTGGACTTGTTTGCACCAGCTGCATAAGAGATTGCCAAAACTGTTTTTATGTAAGATAGCCTAAGTGCCTGATGAGCATTAGAATTCATTTCCATCCTTTAATGCATATAAAAGTACATTAGAGCTATAGAAAATATCATATCCATAAACCACAGTATGTTTTTTTCTTGAGCAAGCTATAGTAAGAGCTAAATAGGTGAAAGTCACCTCTTTTGTGCCTCACTTGACCTTAATGTTAGCTATTTTCCATGAACAATTTCCAACATTTTCCCCCTTAATATGCTGCTAGAAATCCTACAAAAGCATTCACTGACAAATAGATCCTAATTTCTACAGTAGCAAAAGAGCACTTTCGGTTAAAAGCAGGCTTTGTGAGAAAGTCAGTCCATGATAATAAAGAAATACTTGATTAAAAGGAATACTCATTCCCTCCTTGGATTTCCTGTAGGGGATTAGGGGCATTGGCAATCTGTCCATCAGTCACAGTGGGGTTGGGGTATGTACATCAGACACATTAGTCATTGAGTAAGAGCCAGAGGAATGACAGAGTCCAGACACTGGAGGTCTAGGCTAGTACAAGGGTGACATCAGAAACCAGAAGACGAGAGAGCAGACCAACTTTGTGCCATTATCTCATGCCTGCTGATGGAGGGCCAAAAGGGACAGCTGCCCTGGACCCCAGCTGCTGGAACATGGGTCCTTTAAATTGACACTGGAGCCTCTCCCAGCACAACACTCTAGGCATCATGCTTCAGGTAGAGCTGAAGGGCTGGGTTGGGAAGGCTAGCTCCCACCCCTGTCCCTTCTGTCTGAGATCCTGCCCCTTCTGGGGGGCATGAAACCAGCCTCCCCTTCCTAGGGGGCTGGTAATTTTTTCAGTCCCTCTGCATTATCCAAACAACTTCTTGGGCATATGAAAAGGGCTGTATGGAACTGTCAATCTGGGTTTTTTGGGTGGCACTTCCTGTGGCATCTGACACAGTGCCCCCTGGGGATGTGCCTGTCAGAACACCAATGAGTTCAATCTCTGCAGACCCTGCTTTTAGTCTTTGGACCCTCACACTGCACCTTTTCTCACTCTGCCATGCCACAAGGATCATTACCCTCTTTGAACATTCATGAATGTGCTTGTAGCACAGTCAGAAGGCACTCCAGAAGGATTGTCCTTTGCAGGACATAAGCTAAAACCTTACCCACCTGGAAGGTACATGTGCAATGGAGGCATGTGCAATGGAGGCATAAGCAGGCTGCATCACTCATGGTATAATGTGGCCTAATCTTTGCTTCATGACAAGCCATGATCTTGTCTTGTCTCCATTCCCTGCACTCCAGGGCACACAGAGGGAGCAGTTCTATGGAAGGGAGAGCATAAAGGGTTGAAAGATCTCTTGAGTTGTTCTCTAGTCTCTTTTTTTTATATAGTTCTTATATCACATCATCACAGTTCTATCTTAACACCTTTCAGAGGCGCATTAAGTGGTGTGACTAACAGGTGTCACATCTTTGTTCTATTGTCCTCTCTCCATGATCAGAATGATGTGCAGGAAAGTGTTTTGTATAGCGAAAGCCACTGGTCTCTATGGGTATGTCTAGACTGCACCCTGTTGCTGGCAGAGGGATGCAGATTATGCAGGTCAAAATTGCTAATGAAGTGGAGATTTAAATATCCTGCATTTCATTAGCATAAAAATGGCCACCACATTTTTTCAGCACAAAGCTTTGTCGGAGAAAAGCGGCAGTCTAGAGGCTGATCTTTCGGTAAAGAAAGTCTTTTCTGATAGCTCCTATATACCTCTTTTTACGAGGCATAAAGGATCTATCGGAAAAGGCTTTCTTTACCGAAAGATCAGCCTCTAGACTGCCACTTTTCTCAGACAAAGTTCTATGCCAAAAAGAAGTGGTGGCCATTTTTATGCTAATGAAACACAGGATATTTAAATCTCTGCTTCATTAGCAATTTTGACCTGCCTAATCTGCATCCCTCTGTCAGCAAAGGGGTGCAACCTAGACATACCCTATGTATTAACATGAGATTTGCGGTTGTTCCTCTAAGGGTATGTCTACACTGCAGAGTTTTTCTGGAAAAACAGCTGTTTTTCTGAAAAAAATTAGTTACGTCCACATTCCTATTGCTTTCTTTTGACAGAAAGTCGAAAGAATGAAGGTTTTTTTCCAACAGTGTTAAACCTCTTTCTATGAGGAAGAAGCTTTTTTCTGAAAAAGCTTTTTTGGAAAAGGCATGTGTGGATGTGGAAGAGAGTGGGTTTTTTTTCAAAAGAAGAGGCCTCCAGGAAAAAGCACAGGTGCCTTGGTGGCCACTCCATCCACAGTAATCACAACTGAAATGCGAGATAGCGTCCAATCAATGTGGATGCTATCTTTCGAAAAAGAAGACCACTTTTTTTCGTTATGCTTTTGCTGTGTAGATGCTCTCTTTCAAAAAAAAGTTTTTCTGGAAAATATCTTCTGGGAAAGCTTCTTCCAAAAGAAACTTGTAGTCTAGACGTAGCCTGAGAGTTCATTCCATGGCCTTAGGAGAAAGTTCTGTCTCTCTGACGTACCATTTTTACCCTTACTGTACAAATCCTCATTAGGCTGGAGGAATTCAGTTGTTAAGTATAGTCTCCATCCTGAAGCTTTGGGAAGTCTTTAAGATAGCCTGGCCAAGGCCATTGAGAAACTTGTAAATAAAGACTGAGACCCTGAAATTGATTCAATATGTTATGGGAAACCAGTGCAGAGAAGTAAGGCTGAGTTTGATGTATCTATAATAGTTTGTGATGCTGAGGAAACATGGTGTGTTCTCAGTTATGCACAGGTACACTGCATTCTTTCTACTCTACTGATACCTGTTAAAAGTATCAATTTAGAGGTAATTCTGATTATAGCTAATATTGTTTGTATTTCTTTGTCACTAGTTCCCTGTTCATTTCCATGAAAACTTGGATCTCTGTTGCTAAAAAGAACATATGTGCCTTCTTATTATTTTCCATTTGGAGTCATAATCTATCTTAAGGGGCAATTATTCTTATAGTGACCACCCATTAAGTTACAAAGAATATGGCTGCCCATGAGGAATAAGCCAAAGAGAAGCAAAACAATTAAAAACTGAAAAAAGAATGCTTTCTCTACTCTCCTTCTCCCCCCACCGCCACCCAAATTCATTAATATGAATACAGTGGAGAAAAAACAACAACCTTGAAACTAAACTAACCCTTTATTCGCATTAGAAAGTAATGACAAAATGTATTCACTTTTGCATTGGTAGACTCCTTCTCCACAACAGATTGCTTTTTGGGCTGATTTTCCTGTAGACAATCTCCCAAAGTTAATTTATGTTTTATTTTTAAATCTATTCAGTTTTGAATGAGTCATACAGTGTATACACATAAAGGAATCTTGCAGTCCAAACAGTACTTAAGAGTAGAAATGGATCCATTTTTTACTGCCTGCGTATATAATATAATTCACTTTGGCTTATAACTAACAAGCAAAAATATATTGTATTTATCCACACAGTAAATGTAAACATTATTCATCCTTTACTTAGAAACCTGCATGCTAGCCCCTACCCAGTTTAATCAATACACCTAGAAATCAGTAGTGACAAATTAGTGCAAAAAAGAAAGCGCATTCTGCTTCCCACAAACTACATTATTCATGATGTTGTGGATTCTGTAACAAGTTTAGCTATAGCTGTGTGTACATCTCTATATCTATCATAGGGTATGTCTACACTACCCCCCTAGTTCGAACTAGGGGGGGTAATGTAGTCATACGGAGTTGCAAATGAAACCCGGGATTTGAATTTCCCGGGCTTCATTTGCATAAAACCGGCCGGCGCCATTTTTAAATGCTGGCTAGTTCGGACCCCGTGCCGAGCGGCTACACGTGGCACGGACTAGCTAGTTCGGATTAGGCTTCCTAATCCGAACTAGCTGTACACCTCCCTAATCCGAACTAGCTAGTCCGTGCCAGTTAGATAGTTCGAACTAGGGGGGGTAGTGTAGACATACAGATAGATAGATCGATAGATCGATAGATAGATAGTATCTGTTATTCTAAAATCAGAAAACGATTTCAACAACCACTCTAACAACTAATTTAAAAAGTCATAAATCTGTATTGCTTGTGAGAATGAACAAATTACTGTTATCAAATATAAGGTATTGTTAATTTGCCATCAGTGTAAATCTAGCAATTTTCAGACCAAACCAATTAGCCAAAACAAACAATGGCTTTTATAACAGATGCTATTAGTCACCTTGCAGTCAGATTCCAATCTCCACTCTCCATCACCCTGAGTCATTGCTTTCTCTTCATGAGTAAAGGTGACAGAATCTGACCCTCAGGATGGAGGTATTATCACAATTATATAATCCCCAGAGCAATTGGTCCTAAGTAAAGGGGAAGGATCTCCATGACACTACAAGAACTAGGCTAAGATTTCTGGACCAGCCTGTTACACAGACACCTCATATACTCCAAAAAAGGCCATATGAGACAAGGCCTAGCTAACACAAACATTTTGGGGTTCAGGATATAGTATAGTTCTTCTTTAAAGTGTATTGAAACCCATTTATTGTAACTGGAGTGTACTGTGTATATCTTTTTCTCTACAGATCAAATTATGCTAAAGCTGACATTGAGATCTATTGGTTGCAGCAGCAATAGCTACACAAATGCATATTCTAATATTTTCAGCCAGTGCCCTTGTCTTGGCACATAACCTTAGTTCGTCAAGTGGGAGAAGGAAAACCTGCTCTTGGAGAATGCTCTGTACAGCTGCTTTACAACCAGGTTACCATACAGGGGATGACACAATTGCACAGTTGATGCAAGATGTCATGTATTATCATAAGCCATTTCACAAAAGGAGACATATCACTGAAAAGCTTAGTGTTCACTGGGAACAAGGCTAAAAAATATTGCTCAGTTGTTAATCGGTGCTACTTCTACTCTATTATATGAACTGACATTGATAGGAAGAAGTATAGTTGTTGCCATATTGGCCCAAGGTGTTAGAGAGACAAGGTGGAGGAGGCAATATCTTTTATTGGCTGACAAAAAGAGGGGCTTAGTGGATTACAAAATCCTCGTAATAAACCATAAATACAATATCTTTGGACCACAAATGTTAGTATTAAACAAAGTTATGAATTTAAGGCCCCAGTTTCGTCTTTTGAATGCCCCTATAAAACTAGATTTGCAAAATCAGACTTCACCCACTTAAGTCTCTTCAGTTGTTAGGAGGAAGCACAGTAAGTCATCTGCAAAAAAAAAAAAATCCCCCTTTGTATACATTTTGTCTTAGAAAGTCAACTAGAGTTAATATAATCCTGGTTTGAATTAAATCAATGTTTAAAGCAGCAAGGACTTATTGGAGAAGTTAAGTACTCATTTGTTGAAAATCACGTGAGTTTCAGAATGTTAGTAAAGATGGCAATATTTCTTCAGGTCTAGCAAATATATACTGGAACGAGAAGAAAACACTTAAAAACATCAGTGCTAAGATGTTTACCTAGTATCTACAGGTCTAGAAAGTGGTTCTTGAAAGGTTTGAATGCTCTGTTGTGTCTGGATCATGCGCCATATAAGACATCACTCTGCCTCAAGATTAAATAACAAGCTCCAGCTTTATTGTGGTTATCTACAACATGCTTCCTCAGTTGCCAGGAGATGTTCCTTATGAAAAATTCATCCCCTGCCCCAGGAAACAGTATCTTGCCTGACAGATGTGCTAGCAGTTTCAAATTGATCTATCCCTTCTGAAGAAGTGGGCTATGCTCACGAAAGCTCATGATACCATCTACATGTTTTGTTAGTGTATAAACTGCTACCAGACCATTTGTTGTTTTTTTAAGTTTATCCTGTACAGACTAACTTGGCTACCCCCTGAAGCTTTAAAAAATCTGTTAAACATTCCAATATCAATTGATAATGTAATCTAATTTGATTACATTCCAATGCTGACCATTCTCATATTTATTAAGTTCATGTTTATGAATTTGTTTGGCTATACACCACTACAACTTGTAAGTCTTATAAGTCCACAAATGTCAGTGTCTGCAACATTCTGTCTTTCCCTATACCCCTACGTATCTCCCTCAGCCTTCCTTCTGAGAAAGTTAAATACTGTACCAACATTACTGTCCCAACCTCACCTTTCCTCTTTACTATGTTCTGGGAGACATTCACAGCTTAATATGTTCAGGAACACCAAATCTTTTCCTGGACAATACTTGATCCTTACATTGTACATCTACAATTTTTTCATTACCCACTGTAAGTGTTTTGATGCACAGAGTAATGGTTTTCAACAAATACAACTGAGAAATTTATGGTCAGATTTATTTATCTATGCTGAGACCATAAGTGTATAAATTGTTTCCATTCAAAAGGGTATTGCTAAGTATTCTTTTTTAAAAAAACTGAGCATAGCCCTTCTCTGTCACAGACTATGCTCTGCTGAGAAACACAACAGGCTGTCTTCTTTGCATCAAAATAGCCCCTAACATCTCACACTGAAGTATATGGGGTTCCTATGGGTAGTAGGTAATATTTCAGAATGGGAGCTTTCCTAATGATCTCTTTTACTTTCTCGAATGCCTACTCGTATTGGTTTTTCCATGCCCATAAGGTGTGTCACTGTATCAGCTGTCCCTGGATTTTTCACCTCTCAGACAGATGGTTACAAAACTTAAATAACTTACCACTCCCAGGTATCATAACATTCCTTTAATATCGCTGGGTCTTGGCATTTCTCTAATTACATTTAGAATTTCAGAGATCAACAAATATTCAATGCATTTTATCTTTGTTGCTCTCAACCTGAGTTTGTCTATGGTCAGATCTACACTCATATGGAATGTTTAATGAAGATACACAACTCTATCTACATTAATTTTATGACTAGAGTCAATGTACTTTGTTTTGCATTTCCCAGCCATCCCAACTGAGGGAGGCCGATAGGATCAAATGCTCCTATTGGCTTCCCTTACTCCTCACACAAACAGGAGTACAACTGCTGGAGGGCGTGCCCTCTGAGTTCAATTTAGCAAGTCCTAACTAGACTCGCTAAATTGAATGTTGGAAGATCAGTCATGGCAGCGGTGATCTTCCATTTAGTGAGGACATGACCTAAGTTCAATTCAATATTCTTTTCTCTGAATATCTGGGGAAAAAAATTAGTAATTTGTAGCCATGGTCTTGTTCTGCTTGTTCATGATTGCTACTTTCTCCCATTAACAGAACATAGTCTGCTATTGTCCAGATTCACATCAGGCCTCTATTGCCTGAGTTTGCTGTAACTTCTGGTACTGAACTGGTTCCTACTAGCTTCCTTGACCATCAGTAACTCCCAAATTAAGTTGTGAAGGTAGTCAACTCATTGTATATTTCATCCAGTTTAATATGCTAGGAAGCATTTTTCATAGAATCATAGAATCACAGAATGCTGAAAGGGACCTCGAGAAGTCATTGAGTCCAGTCCCCTTCCCTCACAACAAGAATAAGCACTCTCTAGATCATCCCTGATAGACTTCTATCCAAACTGCTCTTAAATATCTCTAGTGATGGAGATTCCACAACCTCCCTAGGCAATGTATTTCAGTGTTTAACCACCCTGAGTGTTAGGAATTGTATCCTAATGTTCAGCCTAAACCTCTCTTGTTGCAAATTAAGCCCATTCATTAAGTCTTAGCATCAGAAGCCAAGGAGAATGATTTTTCTCCCTCATCTTTTTAACACTCTTTTAGATACTTGAAAATCACTATCATATCCTCTCTCAGTCTTCTCTTTTAAAAACTAAACAAGCCTAATTCTTTCAGTCTTCCCTCATAGGTCATGTTTTCTAGACCTTTAATAATTTTTGTTGCTCTTCTCTGGACCGTCTCCAATATCTCCTCATCTTTCTTGCAATGTGGTGCCCATAACTGGACATAATACTCCAATTGAGGCCTAATCAACACAGAGTAGAGCAGGGCTGTGTCTACATTGGCACCCCTTTCTGGAAAAGGGATGCTAATGACACACTTCGGAATTGCAAATCCGCGGGGGATTTAAATATCCCCTGCGGCATTTGCATGAACATGGCTGCCGCTTTTTTCCGGCTCGGGGTTTTGCCGGAGAAAAGAGCCAGTCTAGACGTGATCTTGCAGGATCCCTTCTTCCTACTTGAAAGTAGGAATAAGAGATCTTCCGGGAAAGGGTTTATTTTCCGCAAGATCGCGTCTAGACTGGTGCTTTTCTCCGGCAAAACCCCGAGCCGGAAAAAAGCGGAAGCCGTGTTCATGCAAATACCGCGGGGGATATTTAAATCCCCCGCGGAATTTGCAATTCCGAAGTGTCTCATTAGCATCCCTTTTCTGGAAAGGGGTGCCAATGTAGACACAGCCCAGGAGAATAACTTCTCATGTCTTACTCACAACACTGCTGTTAATAGATCCCAGAATCATGTTTGTGTCACACTATTGATTCATGTTTAACTTATGGTCCACTATGACCCCTAAATCCCTTTCAGCAGTATCTTTCACATGGTGTATTGTAAAAAGTGTTATATAGACAGATTTGGTAATATATCCTCAATGATGGATAAAGGGACAGTGTTTCTGTTAGAAGGTTTTGAATGACTGCTTATTCTCAGTGTTCTGGATAGCTTTCCTCTCACCTCATGGCTTCTTAGCTTGTTTGTACTCTTCTCTAGAGGCTGTATATTTTCACAATTCAGTAGGGACTGCAGTTTATCTTTCAGTAGCTGTAATACTGTAGGGGGTACTTTTCTTTTTGGCAATTTAACTGGCTTCACACTGGTAAGAAGTCTATTTTATATCTCTCCTTTAGCCTTCTGTCTTGTTGAAACACATCTGTAGACTCCATGTCCATCATCTCCCAGTCCCAGGTAATATTTTACAAGGTATCTTCAGTCACCCCACTATGCATTTTCATTATGTTCTAGGCTGTGATTTTACCAGATTCTTACCATCTAGGGCACACAGTTTATTTCTATTTCTTCCTTGGATTGCTTTCTTTCATTTTACATTTTCACACACAGGTTTTAATATGGTACTATTAAATATTGTGATCAGCTGGTTAGTCCCTTCCACTTGAATGGATTAGGATTCCCCAGCCTAATTAGTGTGGTGTTACAACTTGTGTTACAACTTGATTGAAATCATATGACTTGTTTCTCAAATGCTTTTTGTGCATGCAATTGATTTGATGCTTCTTAGGTTCATCTCACACTCTGTTTACTAGTTGTTTGGTCACCCACAGAAGGTCCTCATATTCATTGTTGCATCTTCAGTTATTGCTTGAACCTGGAATTTCTTTCTTCTTTCTAGACAAACACTTGGCTGCAATATGATTAAATATGTCATAGGTATGGCATTTTCCCATAACATGGACACTTGTCTTTCTGGCATACACATTAATTCTACTAGTACTGTAGATGTATGAACTGCTGATATCTGATGATGTTGTGTCTGTTTTTTTCCCTCCCTCTCTCTCTCTCTCACATATTTTATGGAGAGTTTATGCTGTCTGCCCTTCCAGAATTCCTATGTTCTCTTCTGATAGCTCTGCAGCCCTGCATATCTGTAAGAGTGAAGTTAGTGTCCCTCAGCAACCTACATGCTCTCCAGTCTTTTATCAATGAATCCTTAATATTTTCTAAATTGCAATTGGCTTCTCGTACTTTTAAATCAGTGCTGTACTCATCTGTACCCTCTCCAGCTGCACATTCCCAAGTAAAGAAATTATATCTTTCCACATTTTTATTTTTCCTGTGGGTACAGGGAGTAACACAACAGCCCATTATTGTTTCTAATGTGCATTGAGCTTGGGGAATTTCCCCGCAGAGAGTTTCACTTATCTCTCTCCTCCTTGCTCCAATCAAGTAATAAAACAGTTTTATTTTCACCACATTCTCTTTATCTGTCCTTAGCATTATCTACATAGAGGTTAAATTCCTCTTACCAACTCTTTCATGCCTGTGCTAAATTCTTAGCATGCAAGTTTAATGCCCCTGGAGGCTTCAACCCCTCCATTTTCTATTATCAGCCTTGTACTCACAGAAATATTGCACTCTTTCCAGTACAGTTGTGAATGGTCTCTTCTGCTATTTAGGATTCGATTACCACTGCTACCGGGTGCTATGCTCTGTTGTGTCCGGATCATTTGCCGTATACGATCTCATTCTGACACAAGGTTAATTAACAAAATTTCAGTTTTATTGTGGCTGTCTAGAACACAGCTTCTTCTGCCTCATGGTTGTTCCCCAGGAGGTGTTTCTTCTGAAGAATTCCTCCTGAGGAAACAGTTGACTACCTCTAAGTGTCTGCTAGCGATTTTATATTGTTACAGAAAAAGATTAATTCACATTAGCTAAAAACACTAGGCCATTAGTGCCCACAGATAATTCTGCTTATTAAAGGAAATACTGACATTGTTTCCTATCCCTCCCATTTTTCCTGCCTTATTTCAGAGCATGTATTTAACAAGCTAGAAGAATCCTCTTGCCTCTTTTTGTATGTTTCGAAGACACTAGCCCAACCACAAAGGAATTCCTTCACGATGGATACCTTCAATTTACACTTGGATGGGATGTTTTCAGGAAAACAAACAAACAAAAAACAGAATAGAGAGAGACTAGCATAGAGGAAAATATTTTAGAATAATATGATTTATTTCTTTTTTGTCTGTTTGTCTTTTGGCTTTGTTTTGCTCACACGCTTCAGTTTGTAGGTGGCCTGAGGAGAAAGTCACTGGAACAGGACTCAGGAAATTCCACTATTGCCCCTGCCCTTTCTGACCCTGGACAAGTCATCTACCTTCCTATTATTTGTCTATTTAGACATCAGTAAATTCTTTGGGGAAAGGCTTGTCTTTCTTTATGTAGCAAATAGTACCATAGGGTTCCACTCTCAGGCTACATCTACACTACAGAGTTTTTGCACAAAAACAGCTGTTTTTGTGCAAAAACTGGTGAAGCATCAACACCTCAATCGCGTTTTTGTGCAAATAAATTACAGTGAATTCACAGAAGAGAGGGCTTTTTGCAGTATATGTATTCCTATGAGCAGGGCTCAACAAACAATGTAATCTACTCACCTGTGGCAAGTAGATTACACCCCAGAAGAGCCGGCGCAGAACAATCTGCACATGCGCAGAATGATCAGAGCGCAGAACCACATGGCTGGTGAGTGGGGCTCGCCACCACTTGGCGAGCCCTGCCTATGAGGAATAACTCTTTTTTGCGTTAGAATTCTTGATCAAAAAGGTGTGTGTGGATGGGCAACAGGGTTTTTTGCGTAAAAAGTGCCAATCGAAAATCATACAGTTGCTCGGAGGCTATTCTGTGAATAGCAATCAGAGTTTTCTTGAGAGAGAGAGTCTGGACACTCTCTTGCGCAAAAGTGCATCACTTTTGCGATGTGCTTTTGCAATGTGGATGATGTCTTGCACAAGAAGTTTTTGTGAAAGATCTCTTTCTCAAAAGGCTTCTTGTGCAAGCAGCCTGCAGTGTAGATGAAGCCTCAATTGCAACCGATAGACACTACTGAAATACACATGGTGATAATAAACTAAAAACAAGTTGAAGAAATAAAGGACCATTTGAGAAATTGTTAAAAGACCATGATTTATTAGAATCATGCAAAATGTTGAAAAAAAATCCCCAAAAGATCTTGAAAGTCACTTGGTTTGGGGTTTCACTAAAAATTCAACTATCAGACCAGATTCAGGGAGGTGTCTCAATCTGGGTGCATTTTCCAATGTATTTGGGTTACTTATGGGGTTTTGGTTGATTTGTTTTTATTAAAACCAAGCAAAACATGCAGTTTTGAACGATTTCCTCTGAAATCAAAACAGTGGCAGTTATAGGTTGGCTCCACTCTCCTTTTCCTCAAGAACTGAATAGTTCTAAACCATCCAAAGTGTCTCACTGCACTCTTCTCCATTGCTTTCCATTAGGCATAGTCTTTTACTTCAGAGCAAACTGATCCAGAGCCTTGGCCCTGTTATGGCCTCTTTGGGCCAGTCCAGTAATAAAAGAGGCTATGATGCTAGCTTTACCATCAATGTGGGGCTTCCCCCACTGTATGGGGAATCCTTCGTTGGTGTATGGTCACCTTCTTCCATCTCCTCAGCATGTTATATAATTTGCATTCCCTTACAGATTGATGGAAAGGTGATTATCTCTTCTTTGACCTTACCTATTTTTTTTTCATAAATATAATCCACTTGAATTCTATGAGGTTATTTCTGTTTACATTTACGTGAGATCAGAATCAAGGCTCTGAGGTCTAACTGAGCTTGAAGAGAGTCAACTCAACAACATCAACTTTCAAACATCATCATTCAAATCATCTCTAAACCAAGACTTTAAACTCCCAAGACCCCTCCCTCTGAAGAGACAGGGAGTAAGGGATTCCAGAGACACCAGTGGCAAGTTCTAGGGCCTGAGTTACTGGGAGGACAGACTAGATAATCTCAATAGTCCCTTCTGGCCTTGGAGTCTATACATCTATATTATATGGATATTTTCCTCTTAAAGCATTACCTGTTTAATAAAACCCATGCCTGGCACAACATACACAGCTTACATAACAAATATCTTAAGATGATGTTACACCAGGCTCAATTCTCCTTAAACATCATAATTTGTTAATTCTGCGGAACCTCCAACAACACAAAATAGTACACAAAATGACTTTGAAATTTACTGCTAAAGAACGCTGATCTGAGTGCACAGTACAATAACAATGGTTTCGTATGAAAATAATTTACTCATTTATGTTAACCAGAGTAACCTAAGCATAATATTTAGACCAAACTATAGAACGGATGAAAAAGCAGTGGCAGCACAATATTTCAAAGACTGATATCTAATCTGCATTTATTTTTGAGCATAATGCTCTTCAGAGTCTCATATAGGCTTTAGAAAAGGGAGAGCATAGAGTTACAAAGACAGGAAGATTTGCAAGGACATATGGTAAATGTATACTCACTTAGACTAAGACAGGGAGAATGGGGAAATAAGCTGAAAATTGCAAGCTTATTACCTCTAGCAAGCGAAATTCTCTTCTTCTTCTAAGTCAGTTCCCATGGTGAAACTCCAGCATTTATATAAGTTTACAAAACCAGGCTGATTTTCCTGTTATGAACAAAACTAATACTAAAGTCTGTACCCTGATCTAAGATTATGTTTAAATTCTATTTACCCACCTTTAGGGTTGACAGATTCTTTGTCCCAGGATCAGGCCCAGTATTCAATTATTCTGTGATTGGGAACCCTGATGTGCATGGTTCAATGCTCACACTATAGAAACTCTTGTATATTTACAATATTTATAGTTTATTAATACAGTTAGCACAGTCACAAACACCCCCATTTTATAAGACAGGGAATGTACATCCGTTTTCCATGCCATATATTTACATCATTCCTTCTAGAACAATCTTAGGTGTTAGCTTGTCACCTTTCTCATTATCTTCACCTTCCCCATCACCAGGGGCCATTATTCTGGCCCTTCCAAGGATGACATCTTCTCCCTATCACCCCTAGGCTGGGGTTCCACTTTTATACTAAGTGACACTGACGATAATATGTTTGACGCATATTCAGTAGTGGATATTTCTAATGTTGAAGTATTCTTTTCCTATAGGTCAATATATCATTGCTCTCAACTTATTATCATATACGTCAATTTGTTGTCATGGGCCTTTGTGGTTATCTATTGCAACCTGTGTCCTGATTTCTTAACTCAGCCTGAACCAATTATTTTGGGACTTTTATATAATGATACATCTGCTGAGTCTGAGGGTATTTTGTCTACCTCCCTGTGTGGATGAAAGGTCCCAGGCCTAAGTTCCCCTTTTCCTAAGTCCCAGGAAACCATATCTGGTATCTGGGTGAGACCATGTCTCAACCACAGAAATCTGCTACCTTCAGCTTCAGCTGATCTTGCAAACAGCCTGTTACAGCATGGACAAAAGATAAAATATAACCCATATTACCTGACCTGGATTGTGAACTTATGTATGTTCTTTCATTCAAGTACAACCCTGCCCTAATGAAGACATGGGACTCATTGGAAAGTGTATTCAGAAGCTGAACCCTTTTGTTATATCCTAGAGCAGGAACCACTGCAAGAGAATCCTATTAATCAGAAAGCCTTTGGCCTGGGCTGTACTGCACCCGTGCTGCTTCTACACCTAATGGCATCTGCACTGCCATACAGCCCATTCAGTGCACGGCACCAACAGGCTTGTGGTTGACTGTGTACTGGAAAGCAAGCAGCATAGGAACACAGACAGGTACAAGCAGCAGAACCACTAATTTGGGGCTCTTGCTAGACTTTTATATACACTCATGTCCTGGCCCCAGCCAAGAAAGGGCACAGACCTATACCCAGGTGAGTCAATGGCAACCCTCTCTTCTCCCCTCTCCTGCCTCCTTTCCCCAGTCTCACCAGAGTTTCATTCCCTCCCCCCCCCCCAGTTTTGTTAAATAAAGAGAGTTTGTGTTCATGAAAATACATGTATTTTATTTGACATCAGGAAGGGGGGTTAGGGAGGGGTAAGTGGAAGGATGTGAGGGAGGAATGAGGCACAAGCCCCCAGTGGGGTAGACCAGGGAGGCTCTTTGTGCTCCTTAGGGTGGAAGTTCTCCCACAGGGCCTCCTGGTTACTGACAGCCCCCTGATGGACCTCCCGGATGGCAGCCTGCAGAAAGTGCAGGCAGGCTCACAGCAACACATCCAAGAGAAGCACCAGAGTGCCCAGGGGCAGCTCTGGCTCCATGTTGCAGAGATGAGGTGTCCCGAGTGAGGGCAACCAGAGCGCACAGACACAAAATGCTTTGTTGTCCCTCATTGAGGTAGGCAAGCAAGCAGGGAAACCTGAGAACTGGCTGTCCGGGGGAGGGGGAAGGGGGTTCCTTTAAGCAGCAGCCCCACACAGTAAGTACTGACCTGGTGCCTTGCTGGAACTGGTTCTGGCTGACCTTAAATGCGATTCAGAGTCCACTCAGTGTGAACGCACTATTTCAAAACAGTAAAATGCTATTTTGAAATACATTTTATGTGTAGATGCGTTATTTCAAAATAAGATATTTCAAAATAACACTGTAGTGTAGACATACCCAAAGAAAGCATAGACATATACTCCTGCTTAAACGTAGGCTATTTCCTTTCATTTTGTTGAGCTTAAAAGGAAGAGCCTAAAAATCAATTGGCTGCTTTTTAATAATTTAAAACAATTACCTAATAGACCAAAGGATTGAGATCTGTAGGCCTTGACTTGGAAATTAATATATAATTTCAAACACTGGCAAATAATTATCAAATGAAATGGTAACAAAGGGACTAATGCACTTTCCTAAATTTATTGGATTACTTATGTGCTTAAAGTTAAGAAAATAGTTATGTCTAAAAGCATCAGAGCTCTAGTTATACAGGTTGCAGCTTTAAAAACCAGCACTCTCTGGTCTGGCAATGTCTGTGGTCCAGATGCTTTTGGACCAGAAAGCCTGGGAGCAAATGACAGAAGGGCCAGCATCCCAGCAAGGGCAATGAGGCTAGGCAGAGAACACTGGCAGCCTGCATCAGTGTGGGGCCAGGGAACCCTGAAAGCCCATGGCAGCATGGATCCAGGGAAACTTGCCTGCTTGCAGCAGTGTAGGGCTAAAGAACCCTGGATGCTCATGGCAGCCTGGGGCTGGGGGGGAGGAGGGGGTCAGCAGCAGCAGGGAGGACAGCACAACTGGAGAGGAGGTAGAGGGAGCCAGAGACAGGGAGCTGGCTGACTCAGGGCCAGTGGCAAGGAACACCTCCCCTGGTCCAGCAAATTCTCCTTTGGGACCAGTCAGGTCCTGATGGTGCCAGACCAGGAAGGTCCAACTTGTAGCAATAACTACTATAATAGTTAAAGACCATGATAAAAATATGACAATGGTGTTTTAAAAATGGGTCTCTAAAAGTAGGCTTTTAGCTGCTTAGAGGCTCCTAAATAGCTGATTTTAATAATAAATAATATAAAACCTAGCTCTTCTGTCTTGCTTTTCAGCAGTAGATCCTCAGGTGCTTCGCAAAGGGAGGTTAGTATCATTATCCTCAGCAGGTGATGAAGCTCTTTAGGCTATGTGTACACAGTAGCCTTCTTGTGGAAATGCTTATGAAAATGAAGCTCAGTGTGGAATAACTCCGCACTTCATTTGCATAAGTGATGAGCAGCCGTTTTTGCGCAAGAGGCTTTTGTGCAAAAAGGAGCTGTGTAGACGGCTCCTTTTTGCTCAACTCCTCCCTCTTGCACTAGAGCCGTTCTTCCTCATTTTTTATTTCCTGGACTCCTCTTCTTTCAAAAAAGAGCCCCTCCTCCCCATCCACACATGCTTTTTGTGAAAGATCTCTTTTGGAAAAAAGCTTCTTCCTCGTAGAAAGAGGATTACCAATGCTTTCAGATGAATGGGGTTGCAGTGTTG
Source organism: Pelodiscus sinensis (assembly GCF_052426305.1). Taxonomy (NCBI): domain Eukaryota; kingdom Metazoa; phylum Chordata; order Testudines; family Trionychidae; genus Pelodiscus; species Pelodiscus sinensis. The sequence continues at coordinate 157,206,295 of NC_143053.1, forward strand.
ATGTAGAGCAGGTTTTATTGGAAAAATGGAAATTTTTCTGACAAAACTCTGTAGTGTAGACATAATCTTAGAAACTCAAGTCTTTTCTGGTAAATCCACACCCAGACCCCATGCCATCAATAACATTGATTTGTGTTCTTACTAAAGCATATGAAATCTCAAAAATATGGATAAAAAGTTGAAAATAGCTCAGTTCACAAACCTAAACCTTTATCTCTGTAGCTTAAACTCAAATGTTAGTAGGTTTCAGCATACAAAATTACATTCTGAACACAGTAGCATTAGAAAAAAGGCTATAGCATCAAAAGATACAAATCATCTAAAACAGCTAAATTTTCTGCTGAAGGAAAAAGGCAAACATGAGAGATGAAACTTCTGTGAACGAGTGAAGGACACATTTTTGGATTAAATGATAATGATTCTGAGTATGGTTTCATCTACAACCAGGATAAATCAGAAAGTAGCCCACTTAAATCAATGGAATTACACGGGTGTAAAACTGAGAAGATTTAGGCATAAGGCTGTCAATCAAGTTAAAGCTTTATGATTGGTTGGCTGGTTTTTAAACCTAGAAATTTGAAATACCTATAACAAACTCATAGATCTGTATTTAGATGCAGAGCTTTTCACTACTCTACTGGCTCAGGTATTATCTGAGGACTACTTGGTAACCTATGTGGAAGGACCCAATCTAATTGTGGGTTCCAGTTGATCAGTATCCATTAATAATTTATTAGCCATCTCACTGCTGGTAATCTTACCAGAGAGACGGATCAGGTGTTGATTATGAGGAGGAACTACCATTTCAGCCCTAGAAGTTATCCTTCCCTGATCATGACTGAGGTACAGAGGCCGAAGAATACCAGAAACAGAGTTGCCAGTGTTATGGTAACTGTTCAACCTCCAAAGCAGTACTTTTATAAATGCCATCACAAAAGTCGTACCTTTTGGTAATAAGGAAAGCTGTTGGGTTATTGTTCCGTTTACATTTCATGGCAATTTCTGTTGCTTTGAAAGGGAAAAAAAGCATTATTTATAAACAAACAACAGTCAAATCAAGATCCCCCCCCCCACTCATTCATGATTGTTGTTTGGAAACTTAGTTGCCAAGTTTGCCAGTTTATTTACTTCCAAGCAAATTAGCATCCTATACCCAATGCCAACAGATTTATGCAGAGGTTAGCCTTCCTTGCAAAGGTAAGATCTGGCTCTGATGTTTTCAGTCAGGCCCACTAGGTTGTGATCCTGAATGTACAGAAGACATTAAAATTATATGACTTGACGGTGCTCTGGATCTCTTAGAAAGTACTTAGAACCTTGCAAAATCAGGTTCCTTTCTGGATACTTAAACGTTTTTAAAAAATGTTTATGATTATGCAAATGCTTCATACTGTACCTCTGTGCCACATTCTTTCTTAAGTCCCAGGTACTGTGTCAGCAGTTGTGACACACATAGCATTACCACAGCCATCTCATGTTCTAGAACATTCATCCCTATGATACGGTTTTGACTTGATATTTCCATTAAATTAAGTTACCTTGACAATACAATTTTTTACAAGAGTTAATAGCTTACAAGCCTTCCTAACCTGCTTTTTTTTTTTTTAAACAATGGAATAAATGCTGTCTGATTCAGTGCAATATGTTATTTGCCACCATAGCATTTTCACTTTTCAATCATCCTTTATCACAGTAATTTGCTTGTCTTGACTCATATTTAAAATCTATAAAAATGTAAATGTTGAATCCTCTCTCAGATATCTGATACTGAGATTACCTCCTGTGATAAGCTTGAAATTTAAACTCAGTAAGGTGGGAGTTGATGTGGGGCACCAAGAGTCTCACTGGACACTTTCTTCCATAGTTTCCAAGAATGTAATCAATGTCACTGACATTCCACTAAATCTATCATCATGCATATTCCGATCACACAGCCATGCCACCAAAGTCAAATTACTGTACAGAAAACATTGCACTAGTCCTGGGACTTTCATTCTATTCCCAAAGCCTCCTATGGCAACTGAAGTGTGTCTAAAAGTCTCTGTTTGCGATTGAAGGAACTAACTAGATTGTACAGCACATGGCATTAATTCAACAGTATCTGTTTGCATTTGCTTTCATTTTTCATCTATCTTGCTGAGCTTCATTTGGTCTGCAATAATATAGCCTTTTTTTAACTGCAAATGTAAATGAGTAATGCACAATTTTTTCTCCCATTTTCTGGTGCCAAATCTACTTTGCGGTTCTGGACTAGTTCTTAAAATACAGATTCACATCTCTAAATTTTTTTCACTATTTTTTTTCTGTGAACAGCTTAGTAAATACTTTATAAAATAGAATGTAGATATTAGTTTGAATTTGTAAAACTGATTCTCTACCCACACACTGTTGGTTCTAGCATCTGAAAATACCAGGTATTAATGGCATATTTATCCTACTGATAAATCCATTCAATACCAGTATCACATAAAACATTCTATCAATGTACAAAGTTCAACTCTGCACCACAGAAATCAATGGAAGTTTGGTTATTGACTATAAAAGCAGGATAAGGCCTATAGCATGTTTTGGTTAATATTTGCTATGTAGCAATGAACCATTAACTTCTTTCAAAATCATTGGGAATGCACTGTTGAATCAGGTCCATTTCAAGATAATGTTGCTTCATTGAAATCAATAGAATTACAAATGGACAACAGAGTGTAAAATAACCTGTAGTTATGCAATAAACAATCAAGCCTACCATTTATGAAATAGGGACTTTCTGTAACTGCTGGTGACATAATGGAATAGAAAAAAAATAGAGGATCTACGTATCAAAGATATTTTCTTCTAGCTAATATCCCAACAGTCCAATTTAATAAACCAATATATAACAACAATTTTCATCAATAGATCTCAAAGCACTTCACAAAGATCCGTATAGGTATCCCCATGTTGCGGATAGGGAAACTGAGGCACACAAGTGAAGTGACTTCTCTAAGCTCTTCCAGTGGGCTAGTAAAAGAGGAATTGAGTCTCGTTCTCCTAAGTCCCAGCCTAGTGCCACTAGGAAACACTACCTTTTCAATTTAGCAGCTAAGTGTTTTATAGTCTATACCTATAGCCTATATCTTTGCCGTATTATGCACATGTCCACATCTAAAATCACGGCATATATATTAATTAGAAGTTCAGTAATAGTTGATGATGACTTGCAAATCAGTTTGCAAGAAATGTTCTTTCATATTGCATATTCAGTAAATTCATGTCATTATTTTTACATCAATACTGAAAGATTAATGCATTTTGTCATGAACATTTTTGCTTTGCAGTGTGACTGCTAATAATTACTTAACTATTATTGCAATGCTAGTACTAAAATGGATACTGGGTCCTTTGCTAAAATTTGAACTTCAAGGGCAGTATCCAATGGTATGTCTAGACTGCATGCCTCTGGTGACAGAGGCATGTAGATTAGACTACCCGGCATACGAAAATGAAGCGGCGATTTAAATAATCGCCGCTTCATTTAAATTTAAATGGCTGCTGTGCTGAGCTGATCAGCTGTTTGTCGGCTCAGCGCGGTAGTATGGACGCTCCGTGGTCAACATCAAAGGCATTTGTTGCCCTCACAGGTATGCCTCCCAGGGATGAGGCATACCTGGGAGGGCGACAAATGCCTTTGATGTTGACCACGGAGCGTCCATACTACTGCGCTGAGCCGACAAACAGCTGATCAGCTCAGCACAGCAGCCATTTAAATTTAAATGAAGCGGCGATTATTTAAATCGCCGCTTCATTTTCGTATGCCGGGTAGTCTAATCTACATGCCCCTGTCGCCAGAGGCATGTAGTCTAGACATACCCCAAGGGGCAAGTACTTTCTGAGTACATGGGAGCATAGTCATGAAACACACTGAAAGTTAATAAGTATAAAATCTACCATAATTCCTTAAGTGTTTGAGTAAAGACTGAATTCCTGCTGTCAACAGATGTTTCTGGATAATTTATTATCTTGGACATTTATTCTCATATTTGATGAAGAGAAAGACTTTCAGAGCAGAGCAAATTATTTACTTTGAAGAGACCCAGTATCACCGAAGATACCAAGCTCAAGATGTAGTTCCCAAGAAAACAAAATCCATAATTACATATACTGTAAAATCTCGAATATAATGCACACTTTTTTCCAAGTTTTTTTAGGTCAAAGTCAGGGTGCGCATTATATATAGGAGTTACTGTTTAAAGTTTTATTTTGGCAGTTCTGTGTCGGAAGACAATGAACCTCTGCTATGCCAACGCCATGCTAAGATGGCAGCAAACATGAAATCAACATCAACTGAAATGGCAGAGATTCCTAGAATGCTTTAAAATATTTAAAAACAATAAATAATATGAAATTTATGTCTCACTTATTGTATGAAATAGTTTATAGTTAATTAATTGCTGACATTTATGAAAATAAGTTATAAACATGGATACCAGATGTGAAGTTGAATTTTATTCCCATAGACTAGCAATCATAGGATTTCAAAAAAGTAAGTAAATCAATAGTCGGGGTGTGCATTATATATAGGAGTATAGATTTTTTCAGTATGATAAAATTCAAAAGTCAGGGTGCTCATTATACATCAGTGCACATTGTATTCAAGATTTTATGGTAGTTTATCACAATACCTCCAAATATTCCTGGGAATGCAACCTATACTCCCTGCTTGCTATACCCCTTTTTGTGGTGCTGTTTACAACACCACAGTTGCCAGTACCCTTTGGGATGATGTTAAGATCTTGGCCCTGCTTCAGCAAGGTGTTTTTTTAAGCTTTAAGCACATGCACAATCCTATTCTACACACATGCTAAAAGTTAGGCATGGATTCAGGAACTTTGCTGAACTGAGTACTCAGAGGGTAGGGAATGAGTAGTCAGTCTCCCCATGAAAGTAAGGGCTAGAATTTTGCCTGGACCTTCCTTCCAGTGTGAAAGAAGGCTCCAGGTAATCTCTTGCCATGCACCTGGGTATAGGCTATGAGTATCATGACCTTTACATAGCGAGAGGCTGCAATAAAACTTACAAGACAAAGATAGGATGGCCAGAATAATGTCACAAAAGCTGGAAGTATCTGTGCTTATATATATATATATATATATATATATATATATATATATATATACTTACTATGGCAGGCAGCCCAGTTCTAGGTGACAGCCTGATTGACTGTTTATAGTGTTGTTGTACCCACACTGGTCATACTATATGACAGAGATAAGTGAGTGAGGTAATACCTTTTATTATTCAATCAACCTCAGAAAGATGGGGTGGGTGAGGTAATATTTTTTAGTGGTCCAACATCTATCAGTGAAAGAGACACTTTTGGGTCTGCATAGGTCACCTGAAGAAGAGCTATGTGGAGCTCAAAAGCTTGTCTCTTTCACCAACAGAAGATAGTCCAGTAAAAGATTTTACCTCACACACTTTCTCTCTCAGACTGCTTAGCTATCAAAGTGATTTGAAAAGGGATCATGTTGGTTTTTTTAAATAATACCCTAGCCTGTCTGTTGATAAAAAATATATATTTCTATGGCACCTTCTATCTGTAAACATTAGCATGACTCCTTGTGAAAGATATGAACTGACACACAAACATGTAACTTGATATGTCCAAGCACATGAACAGAAGCTCTCTGAAAAAGCTGGATACAGAACTCACATCTTCTAATCCCAGCTTGGTCATTTAAACGTACAGGTCCAGATCCTCTGCCTCGGCAGATCCATTAAGGTCAGTAGGACTTTGCTGCTTTATGCCAGAACAGGATCTGGCCTAAGATGTTATCTGGACTAATCCTTCTCTATAGGTTGTATCTTCATTAAAGAAACTATCATGTTTCTTTTTAAGTTTTTAAACATAGTTCTAACCATGTTTTCACAGAGATGAATTACAATCAATGAATAAGAAAAGAACAATGCTTTAAATTTCTTATAATTTTTTAAATATCTGGAAACTCATTTTTTCTACAAGTGTTCTGCTTTCACTAAGAAATGCATTGTGGGATGTTTTTCACACAGTGCAGCACACAGAAAATTGCAAGATGGGTTATAATAAGTATTTAACTGATTAACATTAACACTGTATTACTTTCATGATTTGAGTAAGGTAATGTGAGGGTGAGATAAATTTAAAATAATGAAAGGCGACTATTTTACTATTGGAATATTTCTTCTTTTATAGATCCTTTTGTTGAAATCAGTGGCCTATTAGGAGAGTTGTGTTTTCACCTGGAGGAATATGAGAACCTTGAAGGGTAGACTGACACATCAAGTTCATACAGTCATTCCAGAAGTTTAATCAACAGCTCAAGGAGATACATTTTATGTATGAAGCATTGGTGTGACAAGGGCATTTCTCTTGAGCTGAAACACCTCTGTTTTGCAGTTTCTACTGGCCTGCAAAGCCTCTTGTTATTCTTTAGCTGGAGCTCTGCTGCTGGGTCAGAAGTTTTATTGAGGTGCCAGTCAAAGAGAAACCATTTCTGGTATCAAATTTTGCTGATTATAGGGACCCTGAGCTAGGACCTCGATTAGTGACTTCTGCCCTCAGTAGAGGTCAAGACTCCCTAGGAAGCTGGAAGGAAGAGTGGGATTTTAAGAGCTCAGAGAGCTGCTTAAAAATGTGGTGTTTCCCCTCTTCAGCAACATCAAGCTTCTTTGTCCAGAGAACATCCTCTTACCACTCTAAATCCAGCCAGGAACTGATCTAGTCAGATCCTATAGCTCTTTTTATCTGAGCGAGTGGGCTTTGATTGGCTACTTCTATGCAGCCTTTCTAGGAAGGCCTGGAGGATCCACCTTCTCTGTTTCTTTTAGGGGCATGATGTATTTGAACTATAGGGCCTCTAGAAGGGGACATGTTATGCTCCATCACAATTGACTGACTGTATTGTTACAAAGCTCTGATGTTATTGACAATAGAAAACCACACAACTTCCCATCTTTTCTTCTGTCAACCCTCATTTCCTTGTTCCTTTTTTGCTATACTCCCCCATCACTCCCATAATACTGTCACCCCAGGAAGATAAAAAGCCTTGGGTTAATCTCTTAGTCTTATAAAACATTTCATTTTCTTATATTTAATGCAGGCTCCTTATTTGAGGCAAACAAGATTACAGTCTCAATCACGTTTACATTTAAACTTTATTTTCCCAATATGAAATACAGGCAGTCCCCAGGTTAAGTACAAGATAGGGACTGTAGGTTTGTTCTGAAGGTGAATTTGTACGTAAGTCGGAACTGGCGTCCAGATTCAGCCACTGCTGAATCTGACCAGTGGCTGACTACAGGAAGCCCGAGGCAGAGTTTCTCTGCCCCGGGCTTCCTGGAATCAGCCGCTGATCAGTTTCAACAGCAGCTGAATCTGGACGCCTGGGACAGGGCAGCTCGGATGCTGCTGGGTAGGTCCCCACAGCGCCGCACCTCGGCGCTGTGGGGACCAACCCGGCAGCACCCCAGCTGCTCTGCCTCAGGAGTGCTGATTCAGCCACTGCTGAAACTGACCAGCAGCGGCTGAATCAGGATGCCGGGGGCAGAGCAGCTGGGGTGCTGCAGGGTTGGTCTAGTAGAGCCGAGGAGCGGCGCTGCGGGACCAACCGGCAGTGCCCCAGCTGGTCTACCACAGGCGTCTGTCAGCCGACGGTCAGAGCAGTGTGTGTGTGTATGTTTCCGAGAAAAGGTTTAACATCCGCGTCTTTACTGCTAGGACCGGGGTCCCGTCGCAAAGGGTGGCCAGCAGGCCAACAGACGCCCCGTTATATAGGAAGAGCTTATTACACCTTAGATTTTAGCTGCTAGAACACAGGGGTTCCTTCTCAGCGGGCAGCCTAGAAAAAGGCTGAAAAGGTGCCCCAATGGATCTTGTCACCTGGGAGTGACACAGATCCAAACGCCCAAGCTCTATTTCTTAAATGCTAGCAAATATATATATATAGGTCTTAAAACTGATCACAGGAAAAAGGTAAAGATAGAAAATAGAAATAATGGTACCAAGTGACCAGCTTAATCTTTAAAGAGCTCTAACACTATGTTTATATATACTTAAGCAAAGGACCACATCCAGGTACAATTTTTACCCCTTTCTGTGCCTCTCGACTCCAGCGTGTCAGGCCAGGGCCGGTCTCTCAATTCCTAGGAAAGACGAATACGAGGTGGAACCTCGGGAGATCAAACACCTAACCCGACCAGCAGATAGATGGTAGATTGACACTCAGAGAAAATGCGCTGCTGGACCCATCTTTATACCCCTGGGGGCCCGTATCCTCTTTCTTATCTAAGAGACCAAATTCTACTGGTCGGTTTTGTGGCGCCAGTTCTTACAAGCAAGTTTCAAGTTAATTTACACTTGCAAGAGAGATAACTAAATTGTGAGTACTAGACATTTTTTTTACTGGGCGAGAGATTCCTCCCCCCGCGGACGGATGTGTGTTCGTATCAATATAGGTTAAGTCAAGGACACTCCTCGGCAGCCTCTTGGTCAGCAATTGGCGTATCTCTGTTACAGCCATTCATGGTCACAGCAGCCTGGGCCTTCTGCTCTGCGTGCCCTGTATGCTCCAGGCAAGCAAAAATGGATGTTACAAGGGGGGTTCCTGTCTGGCTACAGCGTCCGCGAGAAAAGCCTGGTCTGCTGGGGGGGGGGCGCACTAGCTGCGCCCCCCCCCCCCAGCAGACCAGGGAGACGCGGGCGGTGGACCGAGACACGCCGAGACCCGCCGCGGTCCCACCGCCCGGGTCCGACATGGAGCAAAGCCGCGTCAGACCCGGGCGGCAGAACTGCGGCACATCTGGGCGATCCCGCCGCCCGCGTCCTCCACGGCTTTGCTCCGCGTCTCCCTGGTCTGCTGGGGGGGGGGGGGGACGGAATCAGCAGACCAGGGAGACGCGGAGCAGCTTTTCTCACCCCGGAGAATGCAGGCAGCGGGACCGCGGTGCGTCTGGGCGGTCCCCGCCACCCGCGTCCTCCGGGGCAAGAAAAGCCCCATTCGTAAGTACGGATCCGACATAAGTTGGATCCGCGGAACCCGGGGACTGCCTGTAGTAGATCTAGAATATAGCCTATGTCCTCCAGTCACACTGAGCTGAATGTGTTACATCAGAGATTGCACAAAGCATCCAGAAGAGCCAGGGAGACTACTTGGTTGTGATCCTATTTCACTACTTCAAATATGGTAATTTTTCTTCACACTGATATATTTACAGCTGTATGACGTCAGTGGATTTACTCAGATTTACACCAGTGTAACCTAGATAAAGTGATGGCTAGCATATTTAAACAAATGAAAGATTTCTCAGCATGTAGGTCTAGGAAAAGTAGTTATGAAACTTGAGCCAATATTTCATCCCTAAATATATTTTTACATTAGTTTACGTAAATTGCTTTAAGAATTCTGTAGACAGGATTTCATTTCTACTAAGTTCCAGGGACATAGAAATTGCCATAATGGCTCACACAAGTGCTCCATTTAGTTCCAAATCCTGTTGCTGACAATTACTGGTGTCAAATATTTTAAAGTGTTTTAAAATGATTTCTTGAAATAGGTATTCATGATGAGTGAGTTTCCATTTCCAAACAATGGGTCAAACTCTGATAATTCCACTGACATTAATGGATTTCTTTACACTATAGATTCATTTGATCCAAAGGGACAAATTCAGGCTTGGTCTAATTCCATTAACAATGCAGTTCCAACAGGGATAAAATTGGCCTATTGTCTCCACCCATATATTTCTATAAAGTTAAACTATTCTATTTTGTTTGTTTGTTTGTTTGTTTGCTTGCTTGTTTGTTTGTTAAAGTGGTGATTATTGGTACTCACATAGTCACTATTAAACACATGTTTTTATCAAAATCAAAACATTGCAGTATATGCGGTTAGCAATGCATCATATGCAGGCCATTTACTCAGAAGTTTCCTTTTTTGGAAACATCAGAGTACACAGTTCTCTGAATAGGAGCACCGTATACAACATGTACTAGTATTCCATTAACTATAGAAATAGAAAGGATAAATTGTAAAGAGTTCAATGAAAAACAACTTGCTTTAAGAAGATAAGCAGAGTGCAATTATCGTTTGGTAGAAGTGGGTACAATTCTATCTATTTAAATGGAGATCCAGTTGTTTATAAGTTTGAGATTTAATGGAGGGACTAAACAATCACCTGGTTTTAGTGGGAAGATGCACTCAACATGTGAATGACAAAAGCAGTCAGTATTTGTAATTATATACTTTTTTTCAACTAAGAAGCACCCTGAGCATCATAGAGAAATGTAAAATAGTTGAATTGGACTTCATAAAAAAAGCCAGTGGCTACATTACTTGAGTAGTCATCTTATTTTTTAGAATTATGTGGCGCATTAGTCCCTTCTATTTCTGTTCTGTAATTTTATTTTATTTTTTCTTACTTTGTATCTTGTCTTATCTTGTTTCCTTTTCATATTTTCCTTTCTACTTCACATATTCCTCTCTCTTCAATCACTCTTTGGTTTCAGCTTTTTAATTCTAGCTAACATGTTCTTCAAACTGTACATTGTGTTCTCTCTTATACTTGTTGGCTATGTCTACACTGGCATGATTTTCCAAAAATGCTTTTAACGGAAAAGTTTTCTGCTAAAAGCATTTTCGGAAAAGAGCGTCTAGATTGGCAGGATGCTTTTCCGCAAAAGCACTTTTCCGCAAAAAAGCCTCGAGCGCCATTTTTGCGATCGGGGCTTTTTTGCAGAAAACAGTACTGTGCTGTCTACACTGGCCCTTTTGCGCAAAAGTCTTTCGGAAAAAGACTTTTGCCCAAACAGGAGCAGCATAGTATTTCCGGAAATGCACTGACAATCTTACATGAGATCGTCAGTGCTTTTCCGGAAATTCAAGCAGCCAGTGTAGACAGCTGGCAAGTTTTTCTGCAAAAGCAGATGATTGTGTGGAAAAACTTGCCAGTCTAGACACAGTCGTTGGGTTAGATTATCCCAGTGAGGCATAACCCCTAGAAATGGGCAACACAAAGCCACACTCTGTTGGGGACAGGAGATGGGGGTAGTGGAGAGATGGAACTCATTCTGCCTTACAGAGATTCAGTTTAGTTAAGAGTCAAAAGTGTAAATGCTTGTCCAAACCTCTTTGGACAAGCAAAGGCAAGAAATCTCATAGGCACAGGTTTTCTTGTGAGACTTACAGTATTTGTGAAATATCACAAATAGTTCTTTTTCTCATGGCACTTGAATATTTATTACTCTATTTCAGTGTCTGGAATTATAAACAAATCCGTGATACATTATGTATTCATTCCAATGTAATTTGAGTAAGCCCCCTTATTAACATCATACTTAATTACTGCTGGTAACTTTCATTAGTAAATAATAAAACGTACTTGGTTGCAGCATCTGAACCAAGAAACACAGAAGCACAGGAACATTTTGTAAACCAGTCATTTTTTCTAGCCTCAGAAAATAATCATATTTGCTTTCAATGTTGAGGCTGATTCTTATTTTCTACCAGTTGATTAAAGGATACGTTATTCAAAGTGTCATAACTTATTTCATGTCAAGTATTATTATTTGTGTTGCTAGCACCCATAAAGGCTGTAGAATTTAAAAGGAATCCTTCCTATAGAATTTTTATTCAATCCAGAGAATTCTATAGCAAGGATGTAATTACATATGACTTTTTGTATGTTTCTAAAATCATGACTAAAATATATCCTATTGATTTCATTCCTATTAAATTCTGTATAATTTTTCCATACTTTTATATAGCAACTAAAGGGTGGTAGGCATTGTATGGAATAGATTTTTATTCTGGGCTAGAGAGGGTCTTGCTTTGCTAAGGTCATGTGATGGTTATAGTGGACATATGTGCATTGTAAAAAATCAGATGCTTGTTTATTTTTTGTTTGTACCTATTCAGTTTCAAAAGATTTTTAATGTCATGCTAATCAGGGGAGATTGAAATGAGTGGAGAAGGATTGTAGATGGGAAGGGAGAAGGAGAAAATGAAATTGAGGTAAGGAAAAAAAGGGCCAGCAGAAAGAGGGAGGGCCACAGTTGATGAGGAGAATGAGGGTGGACAACTAAGGAGCTCTGAAAGTAAGAGAGAGGCATAATAAGGGAGGCATTAATCACTAAGGCTACGTCTACACTGGCCCCTTTTCCGAAAGGGGCATGCTAATTTTATAGGTCATAATAGGGAAATCCGCGGGGGATTTAAATAAAAATGTCCGCTGCTTTTTTCCGGCTTTGAAGTAGGAATAAGAGATCCTACTTTGAAGTAGGAATAAGAGATCCTCCAGAAAAGGGCTTTTTTCCGGAGGATCGGGGCCAGTGTAGATGCTCTTTTCCGGCTTTTCTAAAAGCCGGAAAAAAGCGGCGGACATTTTTATTTAAATCCCCCGCGGATTTCCCTATTACGACCTGTAAAATTAGCATGCCCCTTTCGGAAAAGGGGCCAGTGTAGACGTACCCTAATATTAGAATTGAACAGGGATCCTTCCTATAGAATTTTTATTCAACCTAAAGAATTCTATAGCAGACATATCATTATATATGACCTTCTGTATGTTTCGAAAAAAATGATTATACATCCCATTAGTTTTATTCCTATTTAATTCTGTACATAACATCAGAATAACTGCTTGTAGTGTAGATATGACAATGTTATTCCAAAATAACACTGCTATGTAGACATACCCCCTATAGTGTCAACTTATTTATTCAAGTATCAGAGGGGTAGCCGTGTTAGTCTGAATCTGCAAAAGCGGTGAGGAGTTCTGTGGCACCTTATAGACTAACCTAAGTGTTGGAGCATAAGCTTTCGTGGGCAAAGATGCATATGATGAAGTGGGTCTTTGCCAACGAAAGCTTATGCTTCAACACTTCGTTTAGTCTATAAGGTGCCACAGGACTCCTTGCTGATCTTATTTATTGCAGACAGTCAGGACTTGACAACTTAAGTGTTCACAACAGCAAGATTTTTTAAAAAACTCACTTCTTTCCAATTAAAATAATGTTATATGAGCGCCTGTCTAAAATGACTGTAACACAGTCACTCTTATGAAGTTTTACCTTGAAATAATGTTATGTTTTACAATACCTTCTTCAATGGCTGCCCTTAGGTCTTTTTCGGTTCAAAATGCTATAATCAATCATGGGAGACAGACATATTCAGATATATAATTGTACTCAATGATTTAATAAATGTAAGTTCTGAAATTGATTAACATTACAGATTAACTTCTAAATTATTTAGTAGTTACCATTCAAAATATTTAACTGCATCCAGTTTAGTTTTAAGAGAAGAAGAATGCCCTTTTCAATTGATCAGAGAACATACAAATTTTGATTTTAAAAATTCATTGTTTAGCAGCTGGCTAGTTTTTACTATGAGAATTTTTCTTAAATTAAACCTTGAAACTGTAAACACTTATGCTTACTCGATTCTAAGCACATGGGTAGTTCCATGAGCGATTACACTCAGTCCTCCAAAATGGCAACTGGATTTCCAGAGAGCTTCATGATTTTATTCTTTAGTGTCGGTGTCTGTATCATTTCAGAGTCCTCTTATTACATATTTGTAAAAAATTGTTTATTTTTTAAGTACATAGTATAACAGGCAGGAAATTATGTGGAAGACATTTATAGGAATCTTAATACACTGTACATTTTATACATAGTAATAAAACGCTCGCCACAGACACACATTTTTTTTGGCTCATGCATACACATTCATTAACCCTACTTATATTCTCTATAGCTTGCATACTTCATAGAATCATCATAGAATCATAGAATAATAGGACTGGAAGGGACCTCAAGAGGTCATCGAGTCCAGCCCCCTGCCCTCAAGGCAGGACCAAGGTCTGTCTACACCATCCCTGACAGATGTCTATCTAAACTGTTCTTAAATATCTCCAGAGAGGGAGATTCCACCACCTCCCTTGGCAATTTATTCCAATATTTGACCACCCTGACATTTAGGAATTTTTTCCTAATGTCCAATCTAAACCTCCCCTGCTGCACTTTAAGCCCATTACTCCTTGTCCTGTCCTCAGAAACCAAGAGGAACAAATTTTCTCCTTCCTCCTTGTGACACCCTTTTAGATATTTGAAAACCACTATCATGTCCCCCCTTAATCTTCTTTTTTCCAAACTAAACAAGCCCAGTTCATGAAGCCTGGCTTCATAGGTCATGTTCTCTAAACCTTTAATCATTCTTGTTGTTCTTCTCTGTACCCTTTCCAATTTCTCCACATCTTTCTTGAAATGTGGCGCCCAGAACTGGACACAGTACTCCAGCTGAGGCCTAACTAGTGCAGAGTAGAGCGGCAGAATGACTTCACGAGTTTTGCTTACAACACACCTGTTGATACAACCTAGAATCATATTTGCTTTTTTTGCAACAGCATCACACTGTTGACTCATATTCAACTTGTGGTCCACTATAACGCCTAGATCCCTTTCCGCCATGCTCCTTCCTAGACAGTCGCTTCCCATCTTGTATGTATGGAACTGATTGTTCCTTCCTAAGTGGAGCACTTTGCATTTCTCTTTATTAAACCTCATCCTGTTTACCTCTGACCATTTCTCTAACTTGCTAAGGTCATTTTGAATTATATCCCTATCCTCCAAAGAAGTTGCAACCCCACCCAGTTTGGTATCATCTGCCATCTTAATAAGCGTACTCTCTATCCCAATATCTACATCATTGATGAAGATATTGAACAGTACGGGTCCCAAAACAGACCCTTGCGGAACTCCACTTGTTATCCCTTTCCAGCAGGATTTAGTACCGTTAACAACAACTCTCTGATTACGGTTATCCAGCCAATTATGCACCCACCTTATCGTGGCCCTATCTAAGTTATATTTGCCTAGTTTATCAATAAGAATATCATGCGAGACCGTATCAAGTGCCTTACTAAAGTCTAGGTATATGACATCCACCGCTTCTCCCTTATCCACAAGGCTCGTTATCCTATCAAAGAAAGCTATCAGATTAGTTTGGCATGACTTGTTCTTCACAAACCCATGCTGGCTATTCCCTATCACTTTATTACCTTCCAAGTGTTTGCATATGATTTCCTTAATTACCTGCTCCACTATCTTCCCTGGGACAGACGTTAAACTGACCGGTCTGTAGTTTCCTGGGTTGTTCTTATTCTCCTTTTTATAGATGGGCACAATATTTGCTCTTTTCCAGTCTTCTGGAATCTCCCCTGTCTGCCATGATTTTTCAAAGATCATATCTAAAGGCTCAGATACCTCCTCTATCAGCTCCTTGAGTATCCTGGGATGCATTTCATCAGGACTTGGTGACTTGCTGACATCTAACTTTCCTAAGTGATTTTTAACTTGTTCTTTGTGTATCCTATCTTCTAAACTTATCCACTCTCTGCTTGTATTCACTACGTTAGGCACACCTCCAGACTTCTCGGTGAAGACCGAAACAAAGAAGTCATTGAGCATCTCCGCCATGTTACTGCTTCTCCCTCCTCACTGAGCAGTGGGCCTACCCTGTCCTTGGTCTTCCTCTTGCTTTTAATGTATTTATAAAAGGTTTTCTTGTTTCCCTTTATGCCTGTAGCTAGTTTGATCTCATTTTGTGCCTTTGCCTTTCTAATCTTGCCCCTGCATTGCCGTGTTGCTTGCCTATATTCATCCTTTGTTATTTGTCCTAGTTTCCATTTTTTATGAGACTCCTTTTTTATTTTGAGATCATGCAAGATCTCCTTGTTAAGCCAAGCTGGTCTTTTGCCATATTTTCTATCTTTCCTACACAGCGGAATTATTTGCTTTTGGGCCCTTAACAACGTCCCTTTGAAATACTTCCAACTCTCCTCAGTTGTTTTTCCCTTCAGTCTTGCTTCCCATGGGACCTTACCTACAAGTTCTCTGAGCTTATCAAAATCTGCCTTCCTGAAATCCATTACCTCAATTGTGCTGGTCTCCCTTCTACCTTTCCTTAAGATCATGAACTCTATTATTTCATGATCACTGTCCCCTATACTGTCTTCCACTTTCAAGTTCTCAACTAGTTCCTCCCTATTTATTAAAACCAAATCCAGAACAGCTTCTCCTCTGGTAGCTTTTTCAACCTTCTGAAAAAGAAAGTTGTCTCCAATGCAGTCCAGAAACTTATTGGATAGCCTGTGCCCTGCTGTGTTAGTTTCCCAACATATGTCTGGATAGTTGAAGTCTCCCATCACCACCAAATCTTGGGCTTTGGATAGTTTTGTTAATTGTTTAAAAAAGGCCTCATCCACCTCTTCCACCTGGCTAGGTGGCCTGTAGTAGACTCCTAGCATGATATCACCCTCATTTTTTACCCCTTTTAGCTTAACCCAGAGACTCTCTACACAGCTATCTCCTACGTTCATCTCCACTTCAGTCCAAGTGTGTACATTTTTAATATACAAGGCAATCCCTCCTCCCTTTTTTCCCTGTCTGTCCTTCCTGAGCAAGCCGTACCCTTCCATACCAACATTCCAATACTTATTCTCTGTATTCTTCTTTCCATCTGCTCTGTCTCAGAATCTTTTTTTCTGGTTTTTCCTGCTGATGCTGCTATTCTGCAGTGACTTCTGCTTCCTTCTTCTAGCTTTCCCTTCTTCTCTTGGTCCTATGTGGCTGGCTTTTACCTGCTTGCTCTCAGTTTTTCATACAAATTTTGGTCTGTTCTGATTGGCTTGTTTCCCAATCCTAGCATTAGCATATCTATCCTGAAAATTATCTTTAAATACTCTAATTGGTCAGCACTTCAAACCAATCACAACTCCTAAATCTAGGTGTCAAAGCTCTTATACAATGAATTATAGTATTATGGGCTGCTTATCATTATGGTACAGTGACCCTCACCTAGTTTTGGTCTAAGCAGGTCTGACTGCACTCTTCCTTGAGAGTTGGAGTAACCTTTACTTGACCTCAGTCCACACTTGCCAATATACTACCTATAGGCTGAGTTTAAATTAGGTCATTCTATTTGGTTATGTGGCAATACTTTACACATATCAAAGTACTAAATTGTAAACAATATCTCATCCTTTTTAATATGTTTCTAATTGTTAAGGTATGCATCTCACTATTAAGATCCACTATTGCCACTCTATTATTAGCTAATTTAGTTAATTTTATGATGATTTTCCCCATGTTTTCAATCAGTGGTGGCAAAGCAATGTTTCAGTGCTGTGCTTAGAAAACAGAATAGAGCAGCTCAGTCTTTTGCACTAAAAGGATTTTTTTCAAAATCCATTAAGGCTTGCTTGTTTAAAAACACAAACAACAGTTCTTTTATTTGGGTTTCTTACTAGCCAGTGGTCACTGTGCACAATGAATTCCTCTAATACTAGAAGTTTTTCATATCAGACTTTGAAATCTTGAGCAACATTCACTTCAATATCACACACTATATTGTTAATCAAATGTGGACTTACTGGACATACCCATTATAAATCTCGGACCTTTATGCACGTGTTTAATTGAGGCAGAGGTACATAGTCAGATATTCTTGCCATTGGATTGTTCTGGTCTCAGTAGAATCTTGCCACATGCCTAAATTTAAAACAGGTTAGATGTAAAGATTATTTTGTGTGATTGAAATGTGCACAAGGGAGGTACTTTACCATTGAAAGGAATTTACATAGAGGAGACTCACCATTCTATGTTAAAAGGCAGCTGCAGTTTTAATAGAACTAGGGAATTAGGAGTATCCAGAAAAAAAAATCACATCCATGGGTAGGTTGAACAAATAAATTCAGTGGTATTGGGTCAGCTCTGATCTTAGCTTTTCACAAAAGGCAAACAAACAGGTTAGTGATAAAATGGATTGCACGTCATATTTCCAAGATTTATGACAGATAATTCAGCATGTCCCACAACAACTTCCCTTAATTCTGCCTCAATTTTCTACATCTGCTGAATATTTCCTTAATATTTGTAAGTCTATCTTCTATGGCCTTGTCCTGTTTGTTCATTTTAATCTAGAGGTTACCTATTTAATTCTCAGTATTTCTGCTTCCTCTGATGATGAGGTTGTGGAATGTTCATCTGTATACTTCCTTCTGCTGCAAACCACATTTGCATAATGCTAGGTTGAGGTCCCTGTCACCAACAGGAATTCCTTAACTGAGCCTGTGGGACTGAAGAGAACTATTCTGAGAATGGTGTTGTATACATTTCCCTATCTATAACAATTCAACAGTAAACTTTTCTTTTAGTTGAATCATCTATCAGGGGTATCATTCCTATATGCCATCTAATATCTTCACCTTTTTGTAACTTCAGGGATAGTTGTATTGTAACTACTATATAAAGACATACCCAGATATTAATTTAGTCTCTGTCATTAGGTATCCAGGCATTTCCTTCAAAATTCTCCCTGACATAAGTTATACAGCTGGAAGGTCTAGTTGGTTCTGAATCATCATCAACTGGCTGTCAGTCCAAATACAGCTTCCAAAACCAAAATTTTCTAAAAATAACAATCCAAATGAACAGCCATATCACTTAGCTCCTCCAGTTACATCTGTAGTACCAATTTCAAAACCCCATCCTAATCTCGCTGTGGCTCTTTTCTAAACACTACAAGATAATGACCTCAATTCCTTATTCATTGGGTCACTCTCCAATTTCCCACTGAATATTTCCTTCATAATAAGTGGAATCTTTCAACTCATTAGCATGTATCCACTTAAGGAGCACTGTATATGCAGATTTTAATATGGTACACCACCAGTTATATTTTTATTTATGATTTCTATGATGTCATAAGGACCTTTCTTATAATATCAGAATTTTCATGATCCTTTCCTCTTTGATATAATAAAAGAAAAACATAAGATATCATTTTCATCGTTGAGGGTTACCAGGCATAATGAGCTTTTGTCTTCCTTTGCTGGCCTTTCCATGGTTTCAGTTCTAAAAGAAAACAGTGCTTGCAAATGTGGCTGTAACTGAGAAATGTTGGAGCTCATATTTTCTGCATGCTACTCATATAGAATGTGATATGGGGGATCATTGTAACTTCCTATAATGAGCTTCCAACTCCTGTCATGTATAAAGCAAATAGCCCAATGGACTTTAGGGAAAACTTGCAACTCATTTTCTTTGATGATTGGGCAGATTTCATAAACATGATTATATGTTCCTTTGCCTTTTCTACTTAGCCAAGTGACTGTCAATTATGTGCAAGGTATAGCTTGTTCTTGTTTTTAAATTCCCAGTGTATTGCACACATCTGCCACAATCTCAGAAGTGAAGGCTGCACTTCCGTCTGACTTTGTTCTCAAAGATAAGCACCTGTGACTGAGAATATGATTCACCAAAATAAATGGTATGCTTTAAACTGTGTCATTTGGTATGGGAATACATTCTACCCTCCTGGTAAACAAACCGGTGATAGTCAGCATGTACTTAAATCATTTATATGTGTCTATTTGCCTTAACCTTAAAGGGTGTGTCTAGACTACAGGGCTTTGTCGACAAAAGTGGACTTTTGTCAACAAAACTATACCTGCGTCCACACTGCCTTTGAGTTATGTCGACATAACGTCGACAAAACTCAGCTGTTTTTTCGACGTATGTAAACCTCATTCTACGAGGAAGAACGCCTTTTATCGACAGAGTTCTGTCAATAGAAGGCATTATTGCATCTACACTGTCCTTTGCGTCCACACTGTTATGTCGACAAAGCGGCTTGCTTTGTCAACAGAACTGGATGTAGTCTAGATGCTCTTTGTCGACAGAAGCTTTGTCGACAGTATCTGTTGACAAAACTTCTGTCGACAAAACTCTGTAGTCTAGACATACCCAAAGTGGCAGAACACATTATACCTTCAGGTGGTTAGACATACCACAAAAACGGTCTGTGTATAGCTCTAATCTGTACACACAACAAAACAAATAATGTTAGTTTTTTCTCCAAAATTTCCTCTATAACCAAGTATGTACTCTTTCTGCATATTGGTTTTTAACTCTAATAGTTGAAATAGTTCAGATTGGGTTTTCCAGAACACATCAGTTTCAACACATTCCATTCCTTACATGTGAAAGGAACACCCTTTTGCATGTAGTAACAGATAAAATGTCTTCACAGTATCATCGGAATGATGGCATTCTGTCTTCTCTACAATTGCCTGCTTCATTTCTCTAGTAGTTTCCTAGCACCAATAGAATCCTGATATTTCTTGAACTCTTAAAAGTCTTATATTATACATAGTTTATGTCCCCAGTCCTACCCTCCAAATATAAGATCCATACAGAAATTCTCAGATTTTCTCTCTCTTGCTTGTTTTGTCTTCAGGTATGCAATGGAATAATGGTTAATCGACAGTGTGTTGTCCAGCAACAGTGCAATTCAAACCTACACTACTCTAAAACCTACATAGCAGTTAGCAGAGCTCTCTCTCTCTCTCTCTTTGAATGGGTTGAAGTATTTCTTTTCCACACACACAGTCACAGATTAGGACAAGCTACCCCTCTCTTCTCATTATTGATAAAATATTGTACTCAGAATTAGGCACTATTCCAGCTTGAAGGCAAAACGCTTTGCCTTGCTGTAGAAAAGTTAAGCAAAAGGCATTGCTATGGCACTGAAAGACCACCCAATCTGGATATGATCCATAACACCTTAAAAGGATAAATCTAATACATTTGTGAGTTTCTAAGATGCCAGAGGACTCCTTGTTGTTTTTGCAGATACAGACTAACACAGATACCTCTCTGAGAACTTAAAAGGAGGCATTACAATGGTAATCAAGACAATTTACTTGTTTGAGAATTCTGAAGACATGTACTAGACCAACAATCATTTCTTTGTAGTTAAAAAAAATCAAGGGTAGATACTAAATGTATTTATCTGTGGTTATCTATACCTTGTTACAAACTTAACAATGTTACCAGGTTAGCTTGTAGATGCTAATTCCCATTCATGTCTTAATTGCTTTTATATTGTGCCTGTGGCTGGATTAGTTAAAATTAAAGATGTCAGATACTGCAATAAATTAGTCATTATCTACATTGTCTCCATTTTAACTAGCCATGCTATAATGAAGCTAATTGCCTTATGTGAATGAATACAACTACAGGCTGCACCTCCCAAAAGTGGGAGACTCTACCACAGATATCCCCGAATGAGAATAGACTGGTATCTATTCAGACAATACAAGATCTTTAGCATCTAGTATCCTGGGAAAGGGAGGAAAATCAGACTTAACCAAGTATAACCCTTTCCCTAGGTAAAGTGAGCAGCAACAAATGACAGATTCAATATTCAGGGGTCCCGCTTAATAATATAACACAGAACTGGCTCGAGCCCCTACCCGGTAATCTTGAAAAATTGAACAACACCGTTGGGCCCCTCTATCAGGGAACACTTTTCCTGTCACATGCACTGAGTCTCTGTAGAGCATAGAAGACTTTTAACTAAAAAAAGAAATTAACCTACAATTAATTAGGAAACTATCAAAATCATGATTCAAATACATGACCATGAGCAAAACTCCAGCTCTAGAGTACATGGAGGCAAAGGACACTGCACAGTTTCTCACTTGACAGTGTGTGAGGCTAACAAACAAATGACCTTTAAGATATTACTCCCCTCTCCCTTTCTCATGCCCCACTGACACCTACTATTTTTGTTCAGCAGAGTCCCAGACCTCAGAGATACCTCCACTTCCCACTCAGGTGGGGGGAGGAGGGTGAAGAGAGAAAGGTCAAGCTATGCCTTCAGCGCTGCTGGTGTCATAACAGGCTGCAGCACCAGCACTATCGTTCATTCTGCTGCTGTGGTTCGTAATGCCACAGTTCATTCAACCAGCCCATCATCTGCTCTGTCCCAGAGGATCTTTCATTATCACCTTCTGCTGCCACCTGTGTCTGTAGCAGGCCAAAGCACTTAGATTGGATTCTCAGAGATTTCAACTCTCATGGCTACTTAATAAAACAAAAGACTCTCAAGCAGCCTAAACAGCAAGATCTTTAAATAGGGAGAGCAGCAGGTCAAATGATGCTTATGACCATCAGGGTGCGTCTACACAGCACTGTTAGCTTGAAATAAGCTATGGAATTTGCGCTACGCTAATTGAATAGCTTATTTCAAATGTACTTTGAAATAGCTTATTTCATAATTTCCAAATAACTTGCTATTCTGAAATTCCCCTTAACCCTTGTGAAATGAGGGTTACTGGGACGTCAAAATAAATTGCCCGTTAGTTCAAAATCTACTTCAAAATAACAGGCTGCTTCAATAGATGCGGAATATCTATTTCAGTTATAATATCCTGAAATAATGCTGCAGTGTACATATACTCTCAGGTAGAGCCCCCAAATACCTGTCCAGAGACTCTTCCTCTCACTACTGGGATCAGGCATCTGAACCTCCTGCTTAGCAAGTTAGGTTTAATTTAAGCTGCCCCCTACAATGAGGACAGACTAAAAAGAGTTCTGTTGCCTTTTACGTATACAGTAAGGATAACAACATTTTATTACTGCTGGATTCAATACTAAAGTGATTTGTAACTCAACACAAGCCAAAACTGATCACTTCAGCAATATAGCTCTATCTGCTGGATTTCTAGGCAGAGTATGTGTTTCATGGAAATACAGTCTGGGTATGTCTACACTACCCTCCTAATTCGAACTAGGAGGGTAATGTAGGCATACCGCACTTGCAAATGAAGCCTGGGATTTGAATTTCCTGGGCATCATTTGCATGAAGCCGGCCAGAGCCATTTTTAAATGCCAGCAGTTCGAACCCCGTGCTGCGCGGCTACACGCGGCACGGAGTAGCTAGTTCGGATTAGGCTTCCTAATCCGAACTAGCTGTACTCCTCGAACTAACTGTACTTCTCGTCTACGGCGGAAAACTCATTCTACAAGGAATAATGCCTTTTGTCAACAGAGTTCTGTCGACAGAAGGCATTATATCATCGACACTGTTCTTTGTGTCCACACTCTCATGTCGACAAAGCGGCTTGCTTTGTTGACAGAACTAGATGTAGTCTAGATGCTCTTTGTCAACAGAAGCTTTGTTGACAGTATCTGCGACAAAGCCTCTGTCGGCAAAACCCTGTAGTCTAGACATACCCCTGGAGAAGTAAAGGAAATACACACTATTGTTTTGTCAGGTGAGTGATTGCTCACCTTTTAAGCAAGTAAAAGCTTTCTTTCTGGAAAAAAATCATTATAGTTGACAATCTTATAAAATATCCATAGCAACACAAACTAAGACCTTCAACTTAGTTAAAAAGTTTGTTGCTATTTCTTATGGAAATTCACATAATGCCAAAAACTTTCAATTTCTCATTGTTGCCAAGCAAGATCTCAGGCAAGGAAAGTTCCTGACGTATATATAGTTTCTGTAAAATATTGCTGTGGACAGAATGGCCATCAGGGCACCTGTGCTTTTTCCTCTTCCCTCTTCTTCTGAAAAAACTCCTTCTTCCCCGTCCACACATGTCTTTTTGCGAAAGATCCCTTTTGGAAAAAGGCTTCTTCCTCACAGAATGATGATTGCCAGTTGTGCAAAAAACCCTCTGTTCTTTCAATTTACTTTTTGATTTACTGCGCTTGCGGTGTGGATGTAAACAGGGGCAGACTGGCAATCAAAATAGGCCCAGGAAATGGTTTGAGAATGGCCCACTTTTTCATATCAAAGGATTTTTTTTAAATTTACTCTTCAACACTAAGTCGTTCAAAACATCCTCATTATTTATTTCAGACAGTAGGTGCTTCTCGCATGACATTAACATGAAGGACTCAAGATGTGTCTGTGTAAGACAATTTCACAATTTGTTCAGAATATACTTCAGCTTTGAAAAGACCTCTCACAGGATACCTGGGTTGCAGACAAGGTTAATACATATTTGTACACTAGAAAGACGTTCCTATATGCTAGCGTGTACAAATTAAACTTGGCCAAAACATGGTAACAACATGCCATGCAGTTTTTTCAGGATTTACATTTTTCGAGAGCAGTTTCGTCGCAATTGTCACTATTCTCAATAGTGTCATTTAAGACATCTTTAGTAAGAGGTGACCTGAATTTGCTCCATTTCCTTGCAAAATCCATCACCTCTGCATGCAATATTTCTTTTGAGAGAGTGTTGTTAATATTTTTTAACAACTCACTTAATTTTTCAAATGCATTTTCAGGGAGATTGTTTAGAATATTTTCAAAATTCTTCAGATCCAAATAAGAAAATTCTGCATAAAGATTGTGGTGTTTTAGATACCTCATATTGACTACTCTATCCATTGCAACATTATACACATTTATGCGGTAAGTTTCTTTTGCATTTCGTAGTGTTTCATTTGAACCAAATTCCTAACTTTTTCTGTATTCTACTCTGTTTTTCTTTAAAATCTGTTTCAATGAACATATCTATACTTCCGATTTCTAATTCTTCATTTGTCGATGTTACAAATTTTGCAGCTGAAATAAGGATTATTTCTAAATTTCTCAATATTTTAGACAATTCTTCAGTTGTACTTTCAATTATTTGATACAGTCTTATAATGTACATATTATTTGACTGTAAATACTCTGATAAAGGAGAAGTGTGCTCAAAAATATGTAAAATCTGTAAAAATAGCTATTATTGTTTCAAAACAAGTCAGACAATCCAAAATAGTTTTGGCTTTGTGATGCACATATTTGTTAAATTTAATGGATTCTGAAATTTTGTAAAATGTTTGTAACATATCACAATAAAGTGTAACATCTATAGTGTAAAAAGGGCCAAAAAATTTTCTTAAAGTTCTGTCTTTCACACACCAGTGAGTATCTCCAAGAACTGAAATATACTTACTAAATTCGTGCCACACATTCATGCGTAGGTATGATTCCCCGAGAAAAACTGCACAGGTGTTAATGATTCCAAAGAGAGAAATAGTTTCCACCATAATATGTGTTATTTCACTTATAATTAAATTCAAAACACGTGCATAGCACCACACATGCATTTGGCCAGGTGCAGTGTTGTCAAGCCACACAGAAAACCCATTATATTCAGCTTGCATATTGGCTGCTCTATCAGTAGAGTTACCAATACGTTTTCTTACTTCGATATTCGGGTTTTTTATTGAAAGCTAAATCGCTCAATGTGTTACCAGTTGTTGACGTACAGTTGACTGCTGCCACTAAATGTTTGTGGATAGTATTTGTCACGTATCTTATAACAATCGAACATTGATCATGAACATTAATATCCTGCATTGTATCTATTTGTATATTGAACATTTCTGCATCTCTAATTTCATGACCTAGCATTTTCTTTAAGGTGTGTGTGATGGAATCAATAACTGCATTTGCAGTTGTTTTGGACAACAATTTCTGCAGATTTCCTCAGCCCTTTTTATTCACATTTGTGTCATGACGTTGTTTGCTTTTTTCTACTACCTCATCAATATGTACTTTTAATATCGGATCAAATTTACTAAAAAGTAAAAGTAACTCCAAGGAGTTACCGTGATCAACATTTTCATTGAGTAATGTATATGCTGCCTCATTTGCACTTCCTCTGTAGCTGAGCCCTTTCTTTCCTATTAGTTTTATCATTTCAATTATGCTTTGCATAATTTGACAATTGTGTTGTGAGTTTTCAAGTTTATTTCTTGTAAATAAACTTAACTGATTTCTTTTGTTAGTTTTTAAAATATATGCTTCGGTAGAATTTGTATGAAGTACAGACATTTCATATTCTAAGATTCTTTGGTAAACGTGTTTTGTGTGATTTACATAAAATCCAGTGATAAATGTAGAATTATCTGAATCATTGCTAAATGCAAGGCAAAAAAAGCAAAATAAATTTTCTATTTCAGTATTATACATCAACCAATGATAACATAAACCATCTTGTCGAAAATAAATCTTTTTTAATTTAATTTTTCATTAAAATTGTGTTGTTTTGGATAAAACTTGAGAAAATGATTTAGATTTTCTTGTTTTGGTCATAAGAAATAAATAATTTTGGATTCATTATCCACATATTAATCTGAGGAAGAGGTCAGCATCACGACAGAAGCAAAATCATTAGGGTTTCCAATAAAGGATGGTAAATTCAACAATTATCTGGGTTCGAGAATGGAATTATCAGAAGTTTGTGAAGTCAATGGAATGGTGGGAATAACTCAGAGTAGAATCTGAATTCTTATTTATCAGTGATGCTGATGACGGCAATGCAGAACGTGAAGATTGTGCAGATATAGTTGTAGAATCAAATGTTTGTGTTTCCTCAAACTGAGAAGTACCAGTACCAATGATGTGTGTAGCAACATTTACATTCAGTGATGGTGATAGGAAAGACTGACTGGTCACAATGGAAGAATCATCTGATTGAGAAGTGGTTTTTGAAAATATGTCAGTTAATTTCTGACATTTTTTCACTTTTAAGATCACCTGTTTCTTCCTTTTTAACTTCTCCCAACCACCTTCCACTTTTGTTTTTGACATATTTTAAATTATTTTGGTTGTACTTATCTTATATACTGCTATAATTCTTCTTCTAAATAACACCAGGTCGAGGGGAATGGCGGTGATGTTTACAATGGCTGCAAAGGATGTTGACAGACTCACAACTGGAATCAGAACAACGTATAAGCACCAATTGATATTGTCAATAACAACTGTGTACAGTGACATCACACACTGTGCCACACCGCAAGACTAGCGGAATGTAAGGACAGCAACAACTACAATACGCACGCACCTCGGCACTTACTCATCCAACCACTGCGTATGCTTAGAAGCTTTACGGTGGATATTACCGTTCATTCCAGTGACAGCCCACAGGGAAATTCCCGGTATCCCACCGGGCCAGTCTGCCCCTGGACATAACTCAAGTTTTGTTGGAAAAATGGCCGTTTTTCCGACAAAACTCTGTAGTCTAGACATATCCTGAGTGTACTGTAATAAACTCACTGTTTTATTTCATGACTTGCATGCTGTATCTGAATCTTAAAATTTAATTAGCATTTGAAATGCTGGTATATTATTAGCAAAGTCTGGTTTTAATTAGATAGGGTATATTTTCCCATTGATGAGCAGGAAGATTTATGAACATAATTTTAATTAATACTGATAGAAGCTAAATACTTAACTCCCTTTTCTTCCATGGGTAATTGAGCCAATATGTCTCTTTGAATGTGCTCAACACAGAAATAATAATCTACCATGGTCACACAACAAATAACCAAATTTAATCTACTATATTGGTCTGTGTACACATAAGAAACATTAAAATAACAGTGTTAATACAGCAGAACAGTTAATTAATCAAGTATTCAAATATCAAGGAATCACAGTAGTTCACATTGAACACTCAGTGTTAAATACAAGTTACACACTTAAACATGACTGTAAAAATGGAAGTGTTGGATTTCATGTTTATCCTCTTTGAATAACCACATTTAAATGTACTTGGAATATGATGGGATCCATGAGGCTGCACTTTGTCATGCCTTAAGTAAAGTTCAAGAGACAAACTCAAGAAACATAAAATAGAACTCTGAGGGTATGTCTACACTAAAGAGTTTTTTTGGAAAAATAGCCATTTTTCCTGAAAAACCTTCAATTACATCCACATTGCAATTGCATTCTTTTGAAAGAAATTTGAGAGAACAGAGGGGGGGTTTCGGACATTGGTAAACCTCTTTCTAAAAGAAAGAAGCCTTTTTCTGAAAGAGCTCTTTTGGAAAAAGGTGTGTGTGGAGGGGGAAGAGGGAGTTCTTTCACAAGAAGAGGAAAAAGGAAAAAGCACAGGTGCTCTGGTGGCTATTCCACCCATAGTAATCATAGCTTAAATGCAAAATAGCGTCCATTCAATCTGGACACTATCTTTCAAAAAAACAGATCATTTTTTTGATATGCTTTGGCAGTGTGGATGCTCTCTTTCGGAAGGTTTTTTTGAAGATCTCTTCCGGAAAAGCTTCTTCCAAAAGATGCCTGCAGTCTAGACATAGCCTGAGCAATTCCAACACAAGTGCTGGGGGAGCAAAAAAATGCAATGCTACATATGTAAAATATCTCAGTTTCCTGCCTCATGTGCCCAAACTGAGAAGCAGAAGGCTCAAATTATCATGAAAATAACAGAATGCAACATTTGAAAAAGTGAAGTGATACAGGATAAAAAAAGCCTCTGTAAGCACGTTTGAGGAACAGATTTCATTTCACTACAGTTGTATTTGTACAGTTCCTAGCATAATGATGCCCTGTATTTGTGTTGAAACTGGGGACATTAAAAGCAGAGTTTCATGAGAACAGATTTTCCTACTTGCTTGCAATTCTGAAAAACTGGGAAGAAAATAATTTATGTTGGGTCAAGCCAAAAAAATATTTAAAATCCACAATGTGTCATTTTTGTTACTATTCAGGGTTATTTTTTTTTTACCAGTTTGGAAAACCAAATAGAATTTCTGAAACATTTCAGTGTCAGTTAATCTGTATTTTTCCCCCAAAAATTTTCAGATAAAATATTTTGTAGAGCTTAAACTACCATCATATACATAGTAAATAATAGCATGCTGTTGTCTACACTAGGGTATGTCTACGCTGCACACTATTGCAGAATAGTTATTCTGAAATAACTTATTTTTAAATAGCACATTTGGTATCTAATTGACCATTCATTATCAGTGGGAAATAGGTCAATGGAGGGATGATAGGAGTTACTATAGAGAACTTTCTGGGTGTCTGGCTGGTGAGTCTTGCCCACATGCTCAGGGTTTAGCTGATCGCCATATTTGGAGTCGGGAAGGAATTTTCCTCCAGGGTAGATTGGCAGAGGCCCTGGAGGTTTTTCGCCTTCCTCTGTAGCATGGGGTACAGATCGCAGCTAAAGGATCTCTGCATCTTGGGGTCTTCAAAGTATTTGAAGGCTTCAATATCTGAGATATAGGTAAGAGGATTATTCTAGGAGGGGTGGGTGAGATTTTGTGGCCTGCACTGTGCAGGGGGTCAGACTAGATGATCATAATGGTCCCTTCTGACCCTGGAGTCTATGAGTCTATGCTGCAGGGAAGCCTCAAAATTAGTCCAAGACAGGCTTCTCTAATGTAGATGTGCTGCCTTGATTTAGAACTCCAGGAGGCACTGCGGAGGGAAAACTTAGATGGCCCTGGGGAGGGGCTATTTCAAAATAGCATCAGTGGAGCATCTACACACACCTTATTTTGAAATAGCTATTTCAGAAT
The DNA here is from genome assembly GCF_052426305.1 of Pelodiscus sinensis. Taxonomy (NCBI): domain Eukaryota; kingdom Metazoa; phylum Chordata; order Testudines; family Trionychidae; genus Pelodiscus; species Pelodiscus sinensis. The sequence goes on from NC_143053.1 coordinate 157,235,495, forward strand.
AGGTGTTATTCCTCATAGGATGAAGTTTACAGGTTTCAGAATAAGCCATCTGTTATTTTGAAATTATTTTGAAATAATAGAATGGCTGTGTAGCCATTAACACTTATTAATCAGAAGGCACCCTGTCCCCCTTTTCAAAACCTGAACTTGTAAGGTGCACAATGAGAGATGGGGAATGATTCCTGTCCTACCCTCTGGGCCCTGATTAAAGCTTGGGGCACAAGGAAGCAGCCTATTCCCTATTGGTTACAGAGGGGCAGCTCGACCAAGTCTTGTGCAAGGTCACAACACCACCCAGGTTTGACTCCATTTTGTTTCTTTCCCTCTCTCCCCCATATACACACTTTTGCAGTCCTTCCGGCACTATAGGTTATGAAGTTCCATTGCTCCCAGCATCCCAGTGCAATGGGACAGCAGAGGTGCTGCTGATTTACATGTCCCACAGAGGCTGCCGGGGAACATGTTTGCATATAAGGCTGTATTGGACACAGAGGCATTACCATATATCATAGTATAATCACTCAGCACGCTCAATGATCTGCAGCATGCTTTGGGCTTTTTTCCTCCTTTTTACTTTTTTGTGGATTGAATTCCTCTTTGCACAGAGAAGGTGCTAGGGGATTTTGGGGAAGAAATGATATACTCAGTGTGGCCATTGCAAGGCAGCTCAGGAGAGATTGTGAATCTGATGCAAAACAAACTAATCTAGCAATGCATTGATTTTATTTGTGAAGTCTTTCCTCCCCACACTAAACTCCAAATTGACAATTCTTCAGCCTTACATCTTTTTTATTGCCTGTGATTAAAATCTGAACAAGCAGTTAGTTCACCCCAATCCTATATGTAAGAGTTTCCTGCTGCAGTAAAGGAAGCCCAAGTGAGCTTGCTTCATTAACTGTTAAATGCAAGCTGCAGGATGTTCTTTGTCATTGTCACTCCTCTGGAGAGAAGATATTGCAGCTCTCTGTGGAAGGGACATGAACAATATGGGCCTCTGCTAACTGAGGGTATGTCTACACTGCAGCGCTAATTCGAACTAACTTAGTTTGAATTAGTTAATTCGAACTAAGCTAAATCGAACTAACGGATCCAGACTAAAAAACTATTTTGAATTAGCGTTTTGCTAATTCGAACTAGCATGTCCACATTAAGTGGACCCTGAACCGGGGTTAAGGATGGCCGGAAGCGGTGCCGGCAGGGCATCAGATGAGGACTTAGAGCGTGGAGATGCTGCCGAGGGCTGTGCTTAGAGGGACCAGACCCCCACCCCGGACAGACAGTACTCAGGGGTACTTGGAGTGCCCTGAGTGCCCACACTGGGCACATCACAGCACTCGGCCATCAGACCAGCTGCACTTGCCGCAGGCTGCAATCTGGAGAGAGGAGGCAATTGGGGGGCTGCAGAAGAGCTTCCACCCCCGGAAGCCCGCAGAGTCAGCCCAGTCCTCCCCATCGGGGGCTCGTACCCCATTCCTCCCTCACCTCCTTCCACTTACCCTACCCTAGCCCCCCTTCCTGATGTACAAAATAAAGAAAACGTGTGGTCAAAAATAGAATCTCTCTTTATTGAACAAAACTCAGGGAGACTGGGAAAAGAAGGTGGGAGAGGGAAAGAGAGAGGGTGGGAAAGGGGAGGGCAACTAAAATGATCAGAGGTTTGGAAGAGGTCCCATATGAAGAGAGGCTAAAGAGACTGGGACTTTTCAGTTTAGAAAAGAGGAGACTGAGGGGGGAAAGGATAGAGGTCTATAAAAGCATGAGAGGGGTGGAGAGGGTGCATCAAGAAAAGTTCTTCATTAGTTCCCATAATAGAAGGACTAGAGGACACCAAAGGAAAGGAATGGGTAGCAGGCTTCAAACTAACAACAGAAAGTTCTTCTTCACAAAGCAAAGAGTCAACCTGTAGAACTCCTTGCTGCAGGGGGCTGTGAAGGCTAGAACTAGAACAGAGTTTAAAAAGAAGTTAGATCAAGTCTTGAAGGTTGGGTCCATGGAGTGGTATTAGCCAGCGGGTAGGAGTGGTGTCCCTGCCCAAAGTTTGTGGAAGGCTGGAGAGGGATGGCACGAGACAAATGGCTTGATCACTGTCTTCGGTCCATCCCCTCCAGGGTCCCTAGGGTTGGCCGCTGTTGGCAGACAGGCTACTGGGCTAGATGGACCTTTGGTCTGACCCAGTACGGCCATTCTAAGCTCAGGGCTCAGGGTCGGGGGGTCTCAGTGGACCACCTTGATTTTCATGCACACCGGCTCCTGGGTGGCCAGGCTGGCAGCTCTCGTGCCCTAGACGGCCACTTTCCTGTGCCTAGTGCAGAGGTCATGGACGAGGTCCACGATGTCTGCACTAGACCAGGCGCGTGCCCGTCTCTCGCGGTCCCAGGCAAGCTCCCAGGAGCCGCCAGCCTGGTCCTGGGAAGGGGGGGGGGGCTGGGGGGCATCGGGTGTCTGGCTCGAGCCATACCAGGTGCAGGATCTGCTAGCTGGGTGCTGGCAGGCTTGCACCTGGCACGGGCATCGTAGCCAGCCCGTGCCCCTTTAAGGAGTCCGGGGCCGGGAGGGTGGCAATAGAGTTTCCCTGGTGTTGGCCAGAGTGGCCACCAGGGAAAGCTGGGGAGGGCTAGCCTCCCACTAGTTCGAATTAAGGGGCTACACACCCCTTAATTCGAACTAATAAGTTCGAACTAGGCTTAGTCCTCGTACAATGAGGTTTACCTAGTTCGAACTAAGCGCTCCGCTAGTTCGAATTAAGTTCGAACTAGTGGAGCGCTAGTGTAGCGCCTATGAAAGTTAATTCGAACTAGCGTCTGTTAGTTCGAATTAACTTTGTAGTGTAGACATACCCATAGTTAAGAAGTTCATAATGTAGTTATTTCACAGGGTCCAGTCACTGCTGAGGTCTACTCCTTCTGGCCGCACTACAGATTACACTCATTTGGTGGTCTCTCCCATGATCCTCTCTCATCCTGCAACTCCTTTCCCTCCTGGAGCTGCTACTTTATCTTCACAACTGAATCAATCAAACAGTGGAATGAGATATGAGGCTTAATTCTAACACATGAAGCTTTTTATTAGCATTGTGAAGCACAAAAGAGTTGCTTTTACACCCACATCAAAATTGTCAGCCCAATAAGCACGAATTAGCATCTTTGAGCTCAGTTAACGCTCTGCAGAAGTCAGTACCCAATAAACATCAATGTTAGTAGGTATAGGATCCAGCTTTTGGCCAACAATGTCAAATGGGTCAAAGAGCGCATGGTCATGAAGACTGAATTACCTTTTCACATCCAAGGTCTTGCATACATGCTATGGTTGCTAACATGAGTTCAGTTTGACCAATATTATCATTCAAAATGTTGGTATCTCTAGTGTTTCAGATGTCACTGACATTTTAAGGACCATGAGTAATATTTTCAGAAATGCTGTAGGCACCTATGGGTGAATGGCTTTTGTGAATTACTGGCACTATTATGTAATATCTTGAACAAATTGTAAAGAATTAAAATAAACCGCCTTTGCTGGTGGTATGGCAGGGCAGATTGAGGGACTGTTTTTGTCAGAATCTATGTTAGAGTTAAGGGCCAGGGACTCTGATAAACTTATTAGCATGTTTTCTTGGTAGTGCCTTTTACCTTAAGAATAAAGTAGACTTGCACAGGAAGTGGTTACCCATATCTGAAAAGAAAGCAAGAATGCAGGGGTAACATGGTGTAGGCAGGAATTGTGAAGCCTGAAAACGCGATGGCAGGGATGTCCTTAGAATAAATGGAACCCTATGCAGTACTATTAAACTGGTACCCCATGCTCAACAACAGTCCAGGGGGATGATGATGATGATGATTGATTATGATGATTTGTAGAGATGTGATTTTATAATATCAGTGACACTAATAAAATAATTTTTAAACACATTTTATATTAAGGCCCTGTAGACTAACAGTAAATTCAGAAACTGGCAGTACATACCTGGGGTTGGCAAATGTCTGTTAAATGGCTTCATTACCATTTGAATGGCTCCTTCACAGGTTTGATGGTCTTGTACTAGATCTGGTAGGCTTTTTCACTGTTAACTACATCCTCTCTGGAGTAAGCAGAGCCACAGAACAGGGATAGGAAGAGTGGTGGGTGGACATTAAGACCCAGTGGTGCCCCAAATTTTGGGGTCTCTTTCCCACCTATATATTTTGGGCATGGGTAAGGATGGCTCTGCACCCTGACCTGAAGGCAAACAAATGCAGTTGTCCACAGCTGGAGATGTAGAAGCCAAGACTGGATGCCTTTGCTAGCTATTAAGGGGCAATACATTGCAATTACCCTGAACTGTGACACCACTAAGTCTCAGTTTGTTTCATTGAGACTTATGCTTCTAAGGTTCAAAATCTCAAAAATCTTTTGAGGATCACAGGACACAGACACCTGAAATTACTTAGGCCTAGATCCTGAAATGTATTAAGGCCCCCTAACTCTCACTGATTTAAAAGGTAATTCGACATCTAAATACTGTTGAAGATTTGGACTTTAGGACTTGCAATTCTGCGTAAACAATACCTAAATACTTTGTAAAAATTGGGCCTACATCTCAAAGGCATGTATGCACCTGAAAGGTACTGAAAGATGCACGTGCCAAAAGATGTAGTTTTGAAAATGTACCCAAGTCAATTAGATCAGCTGTTAGCAGGGCTAGATAATACAATGCTTTCAAATGCTGGTGGTAGCCAATGCCTATATATATATGAGAAAGTGCTCCATTTGTAATGTACGAGGCACAGGAGCTCAAGCAATTTTTTTTACAATAACTGATGCAGCAAGCCCACAGGTGCTGGGACTATGAATTGCCAAGCCTAGAAGTGCTGAGGTCCAGCCCTGGCAAGCCCTGCCACAAATTAAACACCAGTATGAGGGCTCTCAACTTTACCATTCTGGTTGAGATGAATCTCAGGGGGGAAATGTATAATATTCACCTAGTAGGTTTAAAGTTCAGAGATGGCATCTGTAAAACATACTGGTAAAGTGAGAGAGAAAAGTCTGAACTGCAACTACACAAAGCTGTACTTGTCTGAATAAGTCAAACTCTATTGTCAATCTGCCGCACTAAGGATAAATAATATTTTTTTAAGTTTAGTTTAAAAAAAACTTTGCATGGCATATTTCCAAAAGTATAAAATATTCAACTTCTTCCTCCTAACGATGCTGGATTGAATTACTCAACAGAAGCCTCATCAATAGGTAATAAATGCTGTCATTCTCTCTACTGCTTTGGAAGAAACAATAATTAGAAGTTCTTGTGTAAGGTTCTGATTCACACAACAAAAAGATTTATGTTCTATTAAAACACATGCATTAAGGCAGTATTTCAATGGGCTCTACCCTCTTTTCTTTAATTGCACAACCTTGGAAGTCTGAGAGACAGAAAAAAAATTTAGTGCTGAAATCACTACCAGTGCACTGAACAGATGCCACAATTAAAAGATGCTTTATTACATTGTGTTTATAATGGCTGGGTGAGCTCTCTGCAGTAAATAATTTATAAAATAAATTTAGGTACATTCTTTTTTTTGGTGAATTGGCCACATATGGACAATTAGATATATGTGGGTTTTCCCCATATTTAGAAATGTCTGAGGATCCCTTTGGGTCAGCTTGTGCCATTTTGGAACTGGTCCGTGCTGGGTGTGCTGTGGCCCTCTACTGTCCCAATGAGTTTCACAATCCTTTCTGAAGTTCCCAGAGCATGGTTTGCTCACTGGTCTGTAGTTGGCTAGCTCTGCAGGTTGAAGCAGAGCAAGAGAAGTCCTCCTTCCTTCCTGTTTCTTTCGACCTCTTCCTTGGGAAGTGATTTGTGCACCCAAGGAATGTAGGGGCTTGTCTTCACTACATGGTGTATCGATGTTGCAGCAATCAATCCACCGGCTGTCGATTTATCATGTCTGCTTAGACATGATAAATTGAACGCAGAGCACTCTCCCATTGACTCTGGTACTCCACCAGGATGAGAAGAGTAGTTAGAATTGATGGGAAAGCAGCCCACGCTGACCTTACTGCAGGGAAGACACCGCTTTAAGTACAATGACTTCAGCTGTGCTGTTCACATAGCTGAAGTTGCATAACTTAGATGGACCAGGGGAAGAGGGATATAGTCTAGACTAGATGTAGGAGGGAGCAGACCTAAGGCTACCCCCATGACATGAACAGATATAGACAAAAAAGACCTGTAAAAAATTGAGGATTACACAGAGCTGCTCCAGGCATCCCACCCCACAGCTTCCTCTCTTCATGCAGGATAGACGAGGGTAAGACTGATACAGTTACACCCAACATAGCTATATAAAGTAATTGAATGTGTAAATGTATGTGGTTTACAGTTAAAATATGGGGGAAATGTGCTTATTTCATTTTCTGTGTGGGCCTCTATTCTGTATTCTGCACTACTTTAGCTTGCAGAACCACTCTTGTTAGGAGAGAGTTCCCACCGATGAATGAGTGCAGGACACACCACAGAGAAACAATGGATAAGAGGCCTGATTTTCAGAAATGTTGAGTATCTGCACATCCTTCTGAGCTCAATGGGACTAATGATTTTTTTTTTGTTAGCATCTCTGAAAATCAGGCCTCTTATTCAAGTACTTCATGTAGGATTTTAGGTATCCATACCCATGAATTTTGTCCAATTTATTTTTGCATAAACTACTGTATTCACTTTTGAAATACTATCTTGTGGACTAAGGTTTATAAGAGTAGCATATTATGAGATTACAATATTTGGATTGGAGATTTTTCAGCCTTATATAGATGATTCAGAGACTATGCTTTTTTATTTTATTGACTGCTCTTCAGTGTCAAGACTATACGGATTCCTTCACAGAACTGTGACTTACTAGCTGACAGTACAGTTAAACACAGAAGCTCACCCTCCAGTAGGGCCTATCTATACTTGCCACCTAAAGTGTAAAAAGTCCCTCTTTTGCACAAAATCTGTGGGAACATCTGTACTTGTCATGAAACTTGACTTTGTGATGAAACTCAAAAGTTTCACTGCAAAAAGAAAACCAGCTCCACAAGCGATGTACAGCTTTTACCAGTAATGCTTTTGTGGTGAAGTGCAAGTGAAGGATATCCCACCATTCCTAGATGACCACTCAAGCCAGCACCTCTGCTGCTGTGATTCCAAGTAAACTGACATATGCTCCATCCACTGTAAATCCCTGAGAACTCTGAAACTCCCCTTCCTATTTTCTTGGCAAGTGTTCACTTTTTATCTGGCCAGGTGACAATGATTGCTTCAAGGAGCAAATGATCCCCTACTTGCAGCAATGCTGAGATACTGGAGCTGATCCATGTTTGGGGAGAGGACTCTGGTCAGTGACTCAGGATGCCCTGCAAATGCTCTCTCCCTTCCCACAAGATCAATCATCAAAATGGAGAGAGCTACATTGTGAGTTAGTTATTCTCAGTGCGGTGATCTCATCAGTGATGGCCAGAGCATCAAGCCATCCAATTGGACAGGTGCAAGTCAGGCATGCACATCTGAAGACACGGGGGTATTTTAGCAGAGGGCAATGCTGCTTAACCAAGTTTTCCAGATAACGTGCCAGATCACAAAGATTTCACTGCATTCACAAAAGAAAGTAGAGAATCTAAGCTCCAAAATAGTCCACCTACTTTGTGCCTTTTCACAACCCATTCTATGGCTAGTTCAAAATTTCTTGTTCTGTCTGCCAACCCATAACAAAGTAAGCAGAGATCAAAACATTCCAAAGCAAATGCTTTAGTATTTAAATAATTAAAACGTATGTAAACTTTGAAGAGAACATTCAACTATCATCATTCAACTTTGTTTACCCTCTTACCTCATGTTTCCATAAATAGTGATAATATAAATGGGTGCATGTAAGATTGAAGATCACCTCATAATCTGATCTAAGTGTTTGTCACCCTGCCTTTTACACCCCATGAAAACCACAAGGATTAGATGCTCACAGTACATTATAGAATTGACTGATTTGACAGTATCTGTGAACAAGAAAGGCCCAGACACACACAAAAATATTAAACTAGCCAAGGACATATACAGAGTAACATAAAACATTCTATAAAGATAATAGGTGCAAGAGGAAGACCAATGACAAGGTCTTATTACTCAAAGATGGATGAAAATCAAAATCAAAATAACAGAAAGTGTGGAAATGACAGAAATGTTGAATGACTCTGTTTCAGTTTTCAGAGAAAAAAATTAGTAGCAATTGATGTCTAACAGAGCAAACGCTAGTGAAAATGAGGTAGGATCAGAGTTTAAATTAGGAAAGAGCAAGTTAATCACTTAGACACATTAGATGTCTTCAATCACCGGGGCCTAATGAAATACATCCTAAGTTACTCAAGGGCCTGACTGAGGAGATATCTGAGCCATTAGCAATTATCTTTGAAAAGTCATGGAAGATGGGAGGATTTCAGAGGACTGAAAAAAGCAAATATACTGCCCATCTATAAAAAGTGAAATAAGGACAACCTGAGGAATTACAGAGCAGTCATCTTAACTTCAGTACGTGGAAGGATAATGGAGCAAATAATTAAGCAATTCATTTGCAAACATCTAGCAGATAATAAGGTGATAAGTAACCATTAGCATGGATTTGTCAAGAAAAAATCATGTCAGACCAACCTGGCGGATTTCTTTGTCAAGTAACAAGCCTTGTGGATAAAGAGGGAAATAGTAGATTGGTATAATCTAGACTTCAGTAATGTGAGACAGTATCAAAAGCCTTACATTCTCATAAACAAATGAGACTAGATGGAGCTACTAAAATATGAGTACAGAAGTGGTTAGAAAACCATTCCCAGAGAGTAATTACCAGTGGCTCACAGACACAGCAGAAGGGCATATCAAGTAGAGTCCTATAGAAATCAGTTCTGGGTTTGGCTCTGTTCAATATTTTCATCAGTGATTTAGATAATGGCATAAAAATACAATAATAAAGTTTGAAGATGATACAAAGCTGAGAGAGTACCAATGCTTTGGAGGGTATGATAAAAATTATCTGGACAAATTGGAGAAACAGTCTGAAGTAAATACGATGAAATTCAATAAAGACAAATGGAAAGTATTCCACTTAGGAAGGAACAATCCACTGACAAATACAAAATGGTAAATGACTGGCAAAGAAGGAGCAGGCAGAAAGGGATCTACAGGTCACTAAATATAGGTATGTCTACGCTAGCCACCCTAGTTCAGACTGATTAACTGCAGCAAGAGTAATGGTAGTTCGAATTAAGAGTGTTAATTCAAACTACCTAGCCCGTGCTGCGCGTAGCCGTGGGCAGGTAGTTCGAGCTACCAGGCATTTAAAAATGACTGCGCCCAGGAACATGCAAATGAAGCCCGGGATATTTAAATCCTAGGCTTCATTTGCAAGTTCGAATGACTACATTAGCCACCCTAGTCCAAACTAGGGTGGCTAGTGTAGGCATACCTTATGAGTGAACAGTGTAACACTGTGGTATAACAAACAAACAACCAAAACCAAAAACAAATATCCTTGTTGAATTTATTGGAAGGAGTGTTGTAAGCAAGACATGAGAAGAAATTCTTCTGCTCGAATCCATACCAGTTAAGCCTCAAATGTCATATTGGGTACAATTCTGGGTGCCAAGTTTCAGGCAGGAGGTAGACAAATTGCAGAATGTATAGAGAAGAGCAACAAAAAATTATTAACGTTTAAGAAAATAGGACCTGTGAGAGAATATTGAAAAAAACTGGGTTTGTTTAATCAGAAGAGAAAACTGAAGGGGATCATGATAACACTTTTCAAGTACGTAAAAGGTTGTTACAAGGAGGAAGGATGCAAATTGTTCTTGTTGACATCTGAAGTTAGGACAAGAAGCAATGGGCTTAAATTGCAGCAAGGGCAGTTTAGTTTGGAGATTAGGAAGAACTTCCTATCTGTCAGAGGGGTTGAGCACTGGTATAAATTGCCTAGCAAGGTTGTGGAATCTCCATCATTGGAGATTTTTAAGAACAGGTTAGACAAACACCAGTGAGGGACACTCTAGTTAAAACTTAGTCCTAACATGAGTGAAGGGGACTGTACTAGATGACCTGTTAAGGTCTCTTCTAGTCCTATGATTCTCTGATTCACTGATCATGCAAAATTAAGCCAAGGTTTCCTCAATCCATTATCTCTCCTTCCTGACTGGTCTGTGGATTTACTCTTGGTAAACAAGGCAGGAGAGCATGTTAAAACAATCCTCTAAGCTCCAATACTTTCACAAGATCAGCAAAGGGATAAAGGTGATAATGCACAAATGTGTGGTTGGTAGTTAGACATACAAACAGATAGATAGATGTATCTATCTGTCTCGGTCTAATTTCAATAGGAGTTTCGGGGTACCTCCGAATTTTTGAAAATCAGGCTACAGCAGAACCTCAGAATTCATAAAATCAAAGTTACAAAGTGACTGGTGAACAACACATCTCATTTGGAACCAGAAATGCACAATCTAGCAGCAGCGGAGTCAATAAAACTCCCCCAAAACAAAACAAAACCAAAAGGACATACAACACATTACTGAGTTAAACATGAACAATAGAAAGTCTAAAAAAAATGGACAAGGCAAAGAAACTGTTTCTGTGAGTATTTCATTTAAATTAAGAGATTAAAAGCAGCATTCTTCTTCTGCATACTAAAGTTTGGAAGCTTTATTAAATTAACTTTCAGTTGTAAACTTTTGAAAGAACAACCATAATGGTTTTGTTGGAGTTACGGACATTTCAGAGTTATGAGCAACCTCTATTCCTGTTTGGAACTCTGAGGTTCTACTTTACTTATTTATGTCCCAGTCATGTGAACACTTTAATGCATCCTGAAATTTAAACATGGGAACAGTTCTATGGAATCTAATTAAACTATTCATTTGCTTAACATCAAGCATCTTCATAATGTTTGCAGATTAAAATCTGTAAATGTGAATGTAAGAAAGCCAAATTTCTGCACTCAGTTTAGAAAATCTTGGACACACTATAATGCTTCCTAGTTGTTAATAGTGAGATACAATTCATAGTTATTACAAGCTACACTATTTACTCCTTGATTTTTACAGTGAGACATCCTTGTACTGTCGAATTTCCCTGTCCAGGGAGAAAAGCACTTATAGCCTTTTGATCCACAATTATAATTCGTACTGTATATATTCTTCCAAACAAAAAAGAGATGAGCTACACAATTGTCTTCTGACTTACATAATATACCAACATATTTTTATATTAAATGAAATACTATAGTTGAAATTAATAAAGTTAGAATGGTTTTCCCCACCTTACTTCTATGCAGTGCACAACTTAAAATTTGAAAGAGCAGCTAGGTGTTTTTTTTAGCTTACATTGTACTGTTATTTGTATCATTTCTCAATATGAGGGGTTTTTTTTGGAAAAATTAATAGAATTTTAAAATAGAAAAAAAGAAAGGACTTGATATTGTGCTAATAAGCATAAATGCTGATAGTCATCTAATATGCAAACTTTGTACTGCTTGCTGAACTTGAAGCTCAGACCTCATCTACACTACTGGGGTAGGTTTACCTAAGTTACACTTCTCTAGCTATGTGAATAAATTTAACATGGTATAGACTTAACATAGGTCCACTTACTACAGTCTATACCGTGCTGCATCAACAGAAGACATTCTCCTAACAATTACCTTAGTCCTCTCATTCCAGTGGATTACCAGAGTTCATTGAAAAACACTCTGTGGTTGATTTGGTGGGTCTTTACTAGACCCACTAAATTGACCCCCACTGCATCAATTGCAGCAGTGTTGATCCCTGGTAAGTGTAGACATAGCTTAGTTGCTATAATCACAGCAACATGTGAAGAGATTTTAGCTCCCTGTAAGGCCTTTCCATGGGGGAGAGAGAGAGATTATCAGAATACCATGCTCTTATTCAAAAATCTAACAATAGTCTAGGAAACATGAAGCAGAACAGCAGCATCTTATTTCCTGGGATATGTGAAAAACACTGTCTTAGTGATGACTTGCATTGCTCTTATTTAGATGCTTTTCATGGAGCTGAAAGGCAGATACAGTTTGCCACTTACTGGAAAATTAAACTGGATGGAATCCAGAATCAATTTTGTTTCTAAATGTAAAAGTGCAATAGAATAGATAGCATGATAAAGACCTTAGAATATGAGTTAATTGTTTTAGTAGGTCCTTGATGTAAAGGGACACCTTGCTAAAATACTCTTAGTAATATTCTTCGTAGTCTGCTCTACAGTTTACTGATGCACAGAGCAGAGCCTGTGATAAACCCCTTCCCCCTCCCCCTGGTGCAGTCTGATAACACTGTGCTTCCTTAACTCTCCAGCACTGGCTGTCTCTCACAATGCTTTGCTAGTGTCCAGCAGCAACCCCTACAGGCACTGTTAATGTAGAACCCAACACCCAGCTAGATTGTATGAAAGCTACCAGAACCACTCATAAATCTCTGGTAAGACACCAGAGCCAAAACCCCCCTCTCCCTTCTCAGCTCTAAGCATTGTACTACAGAGATAAACTGCCTAATTTATCAATTGGTTCATCACTGCATCAATGGAAAGTGGATGTACGCTAAGTTTTGTAAAACCCGAGCAGATTTGCCAGACACTTCATACAAACTCACTGGTACAGGTAAACAGAAAAAGAAATGTATTGACTACAGAGATAGCATTTAAGTGACCATAATTGTTAGGTAAAAAGTCAGAGTAGTTACCAAAAGAAAATATAAACACACAGTCTAAACTCGAAACCCTATTGGACTGGGCACCATCTAGATAAAGCAGTTTTTTCTCACCCCACTGGATATTGCAGTCCAGGTTCTTTCACCTTTGAAATCTGGGCCAGTCCCCTCTGTTGGAGTCCTCAGAGTGTTCTTGTTGCTTGCATCTTGATGGAGCAGGAGAAAGGCCAAGCATAGTCCCCTGGGTTTGTTTTTATGCCCTCTGTCCGTGTCCTTGGGAAGTACAAGGCTAGGCAGGTCTGGCAGCATTGCTGAGTTACCAGACAAAGCTGAACAATTCCTCTGATGTGGTCTGATGCCTCACAGAAGGGAAATAGTTACTAAAATAAAGCTGCGCCACTGGGGGAACACTGATAGCATTATATCCTTTTCACATTGTGTAGGCTGCACAGAAGAAGCAAGGATGTGACCTTGAAACACACGGAAACAGGATCCATAAAGAAATCTTCCCTATCTTATAGAACATGGTGCATGTCAAACCATGTTTCTTCTTGTCAGTCTCTCCCCACCCCCACCCAAGTATCAAAGCAGATACATGAACCCTGCGGCCAATAGCTTCCACTCACTGTCTTTGGGCTTTATTTCCCCCTGCACTAGGATGAGAAACCATCTTGAAAACAAAATCCAAAACTTTAAGTTCTATGGAAATTTACATGATAAGAAGCAAGGTCATTTTACAGGAGCATATTGTGACAACTGGCTTCTCAACAGCTCTACACCTTTCTGTTTATCCACATTTCTACAAATGGTGCCTGTTTATTTTTTCAAACACAATGTGTTGGTGGCTTTTTGTGGAGCAGAAGGGGAATCTGTACAGCAGCCATTTCAGTGAGATTGATATACATTTTTGTCCTTCATTCATTCTCCCAAAAGGGAGCTCACAAGACTAAATCTTCATTTTCAAAGGTGGCATAAAATATAAATATTTTATCAGAAAATTACTCACCTGTAAGATGATACTAAGCTAGGGATAAGAATGCTACCAAAGTGGATTATGTTTTGATTTGTGGTGTATCTCACTGCAGCAGTGAAACTTTATGCAAAGAAATAATTGGGAATGTTTTCCACATTGCTTAGGTAATCAATTTCAAATCCTGGGCAACAGGCCAAAGTCTGCAAAGGACCAGTGTCTTTCCTCACACAAATAAGCCTTCTATCCCTTAGGAAGAAGAACCAGGAAAATGGGAAACAATTGGTCTAACAAATTTAGCATTCAGCAGACAACATGAAAGATATAATGTGGGTATGTCTACATAACAGTTGGGCAGTGTGATTCCCAGCACAGGTACATACACACAGGCCAGTTCTGCTTGAGACAACACACTAAAAACTGCAATGTGGCCACAGTAGAAGGGTTGTGGCTCCTGCTAGCCACCTGTGTACAGTCCTGGACTCCTGTCTAACACCCATCTATGCACTCAGGTAGCTAACCCAAACTGCAAGCCATGCCACATTGGCCACACTGTATATTAGTACACTCGCTCAAGGTATATATCTAACCAGGCTGGGAACCACATCTCCCTGCTGCTGTGCAGACATTCCCTATACGTGGAAAAAGATTCTGCAAGTTGATGATCTTGATTTCCTCTGCAATTTGTATCTACTCATTTGGATTGGAAAATTAACAATAAAAGGTGGGATTTTGAAAGGAGTCTAACGGAGCCAAATACATGCTCTCACCAAATTTTCCTTTTTACATTCCAAGCCTTCTGGGGGATGTGAAGACTCAAAAGAAGATGGGAGGTGAGGGGAGATTTTCACTCCTGCCATACTTACCTTAGTACTGTATGTTCTCCTAAGCTCTTCTGGTCTGTCCAAGTCTTTCATATTCAGGAATGAATATGACTCTGGTTTCACCCACTATACATGAATATTCAAATAAATAAATAGTGCCATAGTTTTAGTCTTTTAAAGTTATTCGGAGACATTCTTAAAAATAATCACTTCATTTTGTGTCAGCCCTTTCTTTCCTTGAATAATAAATGCATAACATGAGGTGGCATAAAACATATCTGATGTCTCATGATATTTTTCCTGAAAAATCTTTATTAAGCAATCAAAGCTGGATTGTTGTTCATCTCCTTTGTTGAGAAAATCACTGATCATTTCATCTTACAGACTGATAATATGGTTACAACACTGAGGCTGTGTCTACATTGGTGCGATCTTGGGCAAAAGCAACTGCTTTTGCGCAAAAACTTGCTGCCTGTCTATGCTGGCCGTGAGTTCTTGCACAAGTACACTGACGTTCTCATGTATGATATCAGTGCTTCTTGAGCAAGAACTCTGATGCTCCCGCTCAGGAAGAAGCCCTCTTGCGCAATTGTTCTTGCACAAGACGCCAGTGTCGATTTTGCGCAAGAGCCATCCAAATGGAAAAAAGCTCTACTGGCCGCTTGGATGCTACAAACGCGCAGGCAGCTCCGCACTTCCTGGCATCCCGAGCCCCCTTAAAGGCAGACACAGCCGGCAGATTACACGAGGCAGAGCCACTTCTGCCACCCAGCTCTGCTGCGCGGCTCTGCTCCCTCCAAACAGCCACCAGACCACCCAGAATGGCCACTCCAGGAGAGGAACAGCAACCCGCACCCTCAGTGCAGGAAGCCTCAAGGGGCACAAAGTTGTACGCCCCTTCCTGGACCCCAGGGGAGATTGAGGCCCTCCTGGTCCTCTGGGGAGAGGAAGAGGTCCTCCATGACCCACAGTCCCATTGGCGGAACGCGGACATCTTCTGCCACATGGCCCAGGCACTCTCCGACCGGGGCCATCCAGTCCGGACCCTGGAACAGGTCCAGGCTAAAGAGAAGGAGCTGCGCCTAGTCTATGTCTGGGCCAGCGAGGGCCAAGGGGCAAGATCCGACAGCTGCCCCCATTACCAGCGGCTCCACGCCATCCTGGGAGAGGCAGCACTCCAGGGACCATCAGTGCCAGTGAACACCAGCAGGCGCTCCCCCGTCACCAGGCCTAGTGAGGTGGGGGATGAGGCAGAGCCTCCCAGTGGATCGGAGAAGGAGGACGACCAGGGGAGCAGTGTGACCCTCCAGCTGGAGGTCCTCTCAGGCAGCCTGGACATCTCCTGTGCATCATCGGAGGCCAGGGAAGGATCCACTGGTAAGCGTTGCACTTTGCATTCACAAGGGTGGGGGGGGGGAGCCAGACACCCAGAGGGGAGGGGGAGGGAGTGTCATTCAGGCAGTGTGAGCTGCACACTGTGTAGCATTACTAGTATGCAGCATGTACAACCACGTGCAGCCTGGTGACCGAGTGGCATGTGGCCACGGCAGGCAGTTCCAGGGCACGCCTAGGACCGTGCTGCTTGCACACATCCAGACCAGGGGGGAAGGGTGGATGCGGGCTGGAACCAGCCAGAGCCCCAGGAGCTCAGGCCAGAGCCCACACCTCCCGAAGGGTGCAGCACACAGAACGGCTCACTGTCCCATGCCTGGCTGTGAGGCACAGCCAGCTGCTCCTGGGAAAACCGCAGCATCACAGCCCTGTGAGCGTGGCCCCCACTGAGCCCCTCGCCTGCTCCTGGTGCCTTGGCTGGCCCCCCGAGAGAAGTCCCCTCTGCGGCCACACAAGTCCCTGGGCTAAGTGTGTGAGGGCTAGTGGGAGGGGGAGGGGGGAAGCACTCGGTCCAGCCCTAGGGCCATCTGAGTTTCACAGCAAGGATGGTACACTCCCCAGTCACTCTCCTGGTTCCGTCCAGGAGACATCTACATGATGGGGATCTGAGAGCCCAGACCACGTCTGCCATATGTGCTCCCAGGCACTGTGTGGGGATTCATCTTGCTCCCTGTCAAACACCATTGATTATCCCAAAGCCTCACAGCCTCCATCTGCAGGGAGTTCCACAGGTTAACACAACACATGCCCGCCCACCCGCCCAAGAGGCCAGGACACCGACCGGCGGTTACAAATACATGGAGGAGCACCCTACTCCAGGGGTGGTCCTGTATGTAAACATACAACATGGGCCGGGGTGGAGGTACTAAGTGAGCGCAAGCCACAGTACTGTGATATCCTCTGGCCTCAGGGGTGGAGGGCATGTGGTGTGGGGATTGTGGCTGGGCTGCCAGACTGACTCATCCTTTCTTCTGTTCCCTGCAGCAGGACCAGGCAGGAGCGGGGGACCCTCCAGGCCTGCGGCAGCGGCAGCACCCCCAACTGCCCAGGCACCAAGCTGGCGGGTCCAGCAGAGGGACCAACTCCTTCTGCAGCACAACCAGGTGGTCAAAAGGATTGAGGCGGCCATCACACGCCAGCTAGATGCGGACCTGGAGTGGAATGAGGTGTAACAGTTAACTCGAACTAAGGACTTAGTTCGAGTTAATGTTTGACTGCCGCATGTAGCCACGGGCAGTTAGTTTGAACTAAGGGGATTTAAAAATGGTGCCCGCACGGCAAGATGCAAATAAAGCCCGGGATATTTAAATCCCGGGCTTCATTTGTAAGTTCGAATGCCTACATTAGCCACCCTAGTTCAAACTAGGTGGCTAGTGTAGACATACCCTGGCTGATGGGGCTGGGCATGGAATGCAGCAACCCCCCCCCCCAGCACTTACCTGAATGACAATGGCACCGATGATGGATCTGCCCACCCCGAACTGGTGTGCCACTGATTGGTAGCTGTCCGGGTGGCCAGCTTCCAGAGTGCGATGGCAACCATCTTGTCCACAGGGATGAGTGCCCGCAGCTGGATAGTGCTTCTCTGGAGTGCAGGTGCGAGCCAGGCACATAGCTCCAGGAACATCTGTTTTTGCATATGAAAATTCCAGAGCCATTCCTGGTTGTTCCATTGCCCCAGGACCATCCGGTCCCACCAGTCAATACTGGTGTTCAATCTCCAAAAGGGCTTCTCCACGGTGGGGTGGGGATGCCACAGGGATGCCATCACCTCCCTGATGAGGGAGTCTAGAGCGACTTGCTCCTCGAGGTCCTGGACAATGAGTGCAGCAGCATGGAGCAGCAGCCGCAGGCACTCCAAAATTGCCGGAAGGGGCCAGAGCAGGCACAAGGCCACCCCTGGCTCCATGGCACAAAAAAAGATCTGAGGTCAAAAAATCAGCTAATGGCACTAAGGCACAAGCTGTGGAGTCCAACAAGGCAGAGGGCAACCACAACTAGAACTGCCTATGGCTGTTAGTCCCTGCAAGAGGTCCTAAAGCTCGCACAGGAGAGAAACGGCTGTCCGGGGAGATCCCTTTAAGCATGCACCTCAAAGGAGTTCCAGCCCCCCGCCTCCAGAAGGGGCTGGTGCCCTTTTGCCCTCTCCAAAATGGTTCCAGGCTCCTGCTTTTGCGCAAGAGCATCCCACCAATGTAGACGCTCTCTTGCGCAAAAGTGCATCATTCTTACGAGTCCCGGCCAATATAGACACTCTCTTGTGCAACTACTGTAACGCAAGAACTCTTGTGTTAAAGTGTATTCGTGCAAAATCGCACCAATGTAGACATAGCCTGAATGAAACAAAAGATCTTGCTAAGGTTATAATTGTAAAAGTGTATACATTTATGCTTTGGTGATTTTATTGGCTTCATATTCTGTGATACTTACACTCTGTAGAAACCATGTGGTCCAAAATGATGACTAATTTGTCATCCATGGGATATATTTTGTAAGTGTAACTGAGGTTTGTGCAATCTCAAAATGACATTTGTAACTCTTCTGCCAGGTTGTTGACAGCAAAAAGGGCCGGGTTCAATTCTCTAGGACTTCCTTTTGAAAACATAACACTGAGCTGACCCCTCCACTCCTGTCCAAGAAACCTGGTATATTATACCTACCACCTTTGGTACCTTTATAGGCGATGCTTCCATACTTGCAAGTAGTTGGTCTAGGGTTAAAACAAAGAGAACTTTATGATGGAGAAGAAAATGGGAACAAAATAAAAAAAAAGAAAAGTCAGCAATTAGTACATTAACAACATCTGTAAGTTAAGTCTCCCATCCCACTTGAGTGTCTTAAAATTTTCAGGCTCTCTCTTGTACTCAGGTATGGTAATGCACTCCAGGCACTTCCCTCACTCACAGCTCCCACTCTCACAGTTTGCTGTCCAGGGCTGGTGGAGTCCAAATTTTCAAGCAGGTCAGTCTTCAGCCATTCAGGGAAACGCTTTTAGAGGCCCTACTACTTGACCAGTTAAAGTGATCTCAGCTTTGATTGCTGGGTAGTGAGGTCTACACCAGAATTCCTCTGGAAGCTTTTGTTCTCTTCAGCCTCAGCCCACCCCTACCTCACAACCCCTTCAGCTCAGCAATGTCAACTCCCTGGATCACACTTCAGTTCAAACTGCCACTTCAAAGCCACCATCTCAGTGTTGTCTCAATGCTGAATCTTCAGACAGGTACGGGTGGTATACGGGAGCCTTAATAGAGACCTTCCCAATAGCAAGGAACTTGCAGTAGATAGTAGAACTTTCTTCCCCCTCAATTTTCTTTCAGCTCTGACCAGGCATCTTCACCCAATTGTGCCTGACTGCAGCTTTGGTCAGTATGACCCCGTACCCTAGGCATTTTTGGTGCAGTTCTTTTGCTCTTCATTTCCCAAGAAGAGTAGAAGAATTGTGTGGCCCACAGACTCAAAATTTAAATGTCCCTGTCACTTGGGTTTTAACCAAAATGTCCCTAACTGTCACACAGCTAAAATGTAAATGATGTCTGGCCACTCAGTCAGTTTGCTTACTCACCAATGCGTGCTTCCAGAGTCCCATTCACACCCTAGCCCTGGCCCTATTTAGAGTTCTCAGGCAAGTGCCTCTCTATTCAGCAATCATTGTCAACAGTGAGACTGCAGGGTTTACACATAATTTAAAATAAGACTTTAAATAGCTCTCATTTCTTTAGTAAACAAAAGAACATAAAATTATATAGGTATATACTGTAAATATATTTTAAATTTTATTTTGGTTAACGTGTGTTCTTCATTTTTTATTTGTTTTATGTATAGGGAGGGAGGTTTGTTTGTTTCTCTCTCTTTTCCATATAAAAAAAGTAATAAATCGATATAACCAGGACGAGAAAGCATTCAGATAAAATAATGGATCAGGTGGAGGTATATTAGTTTTAAATGAGTCACTTTCAAATTGTACAAAAGTGCTTACCATATCATTTCTCGGAGACATTAAATAAAATATCTTCATTGAATTCTGTTTGTATTTTCTTCTGATGCTGCTGTAGATTACAAAGCATGTGACCCATTTTAGGTAGAAAACTATATTGGAGTGTAATGTTCAAATCTAGATTTGGGTTTTCATCAACATTTTTAAAACCTTCAAGGCTGCCAGATATGCAGTTTTGGTTCATGCCCAACACTATTATCAAGGAGCATTTCAGACTTTTATTTTGTTAGGCAATTTTTTAAATAAAAGGGGCTTAATATTCCAATTTCCTGAGTGTTCTGTCCCTGTAGTAATTAAGTGTATGTTTAACTTTAAGAACATTGCTGGTTTCATTGCGCATAATGGCACTACTCGATTGATTTAAATTAAGCTTTTGCTTGAAATACTTTGCTGGATCAGGGCCAGACTCCTCATCTTATTTCAACCCTACAACCCAGGTCCTGAGAAGTGATTAGGTGCCTAGAACTAATTTCATACATCCATATTTAAGTATCTAAATATTTGTACAGATTTTCAAAAACACAGAGATGTAACTGCTCACATTGAAGTCTTAACTATGCCCACTTGTATGCTAAAGTACTTGTTTAGCAAAGGATTTGACATAAAACCCAGTAAGTTAGCTCTGTACCACTGAATGTTTCTCCTACCTAGCAATGATACTCTCAAGGACAGACATGCCGGCTTTAGAACTGAAGTTCATGGCTCAAGTATGACAGGAAAGGAACAATGAAAAATACCCGGTTCCCTCTTAAATAGTAGTTTCAAATGAAATTATGGCACAATCTCCTTCAATACAAAAAGATTATCAGATGTGCTTTGCTAATCCTAAACCAAAAATGTAATTAGTTTAGGTGGAAAATAACCAAAATTGACACCAATGTGACAAGCTCAATGAAAAAGTTGTAGTTATATTCATAAAAACAAATATTGAATAAACAAGGAGTTATATAAATGGTTGCTTTAAAATGATACTTGTCTAAACAAGTGACTTGCTCCTATGTAATGACTGTAATTTCTTCTGGCCTTACAAAAACACATCTTTACTCGATTAACAAGTCAGTCAGCACAGCTACATGAAAGTGAACTGGATTCTACTCAAGGTTTTGAATCATCATCAGAACTATGAGTTTCCAATTGTGTGTGTGGAAACTTACAATTGCAGCAAGTTTATTATTGGTAGTGTATTAGGTAGAAACAAGCCAGCTTCGCTTTCAGATTACAGTTTGGAAATAAAAAAAACACACCACCAATGTGTCTAATTAGTAAACTAAAGAGCTTTGATCTCAAAGTTATAAAGAGACCACAACATGGAACATCACTACATCATTTGCACACAGCTGGTTTGCATAATAGCACCCACAATGCTGCTAACACTTCATCTTTATTTGCTATCTTTTTGTCTCCATCTTACATTTTTCATGAAAAGCTTTTTTGGGGCCATAGTAGAATGCTGAACCTATGTTTAGGTATATCTACACTTGCCCCCTAGTTCAGACTAGGAAGGCAAATGAAGCACACCGAATTTGCTAATGAAGCCTGGGATTTAAATATCCTGTGCTTGATTAGCATATTCGTGGCTGGTCGCCATTTTAAAATGCTGGTCGCACAATTTAACTTGCCATATGTAGACGCGGTCGTCTGATCCAAAACTCTTCCCTCGAATTAACTGTTACTCCTCAGGAAGTATTTTGGATCGGAAAGGTTTTGGATCAGACTACTGAATCTACACGCGGCAAGTTAAATCGGGTGACCGGCATTTTAAAATGGCTACCAGCCGCGAATATGCTAATCAAGCGTGGTATATTTAAATCCCACGCTTCATTAGCAACTTCGGTATGCTTCATTTGCCTCCATAGTTTGAACTAGGGGGCAAGTGTAGACATACCCTTTGTGACTATCTTAAAACTAAGAAGGAAAATGTTGTTAGTATTCTTTACTTTTTTATTTTTAGTTTGTTTTAACCTTTAGGTTTACTCCACTGAGTGACAAGTGAAAGCTACTCTGAGTTTTATAATGTAGAAGCTTTCTTGACGTAGATGAATTAGTACATGATAGAGGTGATTATCACATTGCTATCAGTTCATCACTATTGACATATGGAGGATACAGACCGCAATCCTCCCTTCACCTTCCTTTCTCCACATACATCTTTTCAGGTGCCATTTCCATCTCAATTTCTCCCTCTTTCACTTGTGTGTAATTGAGAATATTGTTGGTTGATTTTTCCATCCCTTAATTATGTGTTTGTCAGACTTGAGGCACTGGGGTCAAAATGTCTGTCTAATGTCATCCCTACTGTCATGTAATCTTTCATCACCGTATATCAGTCTACCAGATTTACACTACCCATCCAAACTGAACTTGCCTCCTAAATTTTTGCATATATATTTTTGCATATATATATTTTCAATATATCTTAGTAATTTTTTATTTTCACCATAGCATATTTTAGGGCAGGGCAGAATTATGTCCATCCATCCTAAGCAGTATAAATCGAGGGGTTTGTGTGACAGTGGGAGATATCAATATGCAAAAAAAAAAAAACCCTACGGTCACATTTTTATGCCATCCATACCAGCTAAGCACCTGATCGCTGATTTACATGCATTTTGAATATCACTATAAAGGTTCCTTTTGTGATTTGAACTTCTGAAAGTTAACATGAAAAATATAATACCTTCAGCTGAAATATCACTGAGCAATTTACTGTAATTGTTGAACTTCTGTTCCATAAACCTTCTCTGAAATAAGATTAAATCAAAATGAAAGACAGAGTTTGATACAAAGATATATTCCTTCTTAATTCCTTTCGGTGGATTTCTGTTTTATACATGGTGAAAAGTGTCCTGTTTATATTACTCTAGGCACAGTCTTTTAAAATTACTTGGGTTATTGTTGGCAGGGGAACATTATAATTCTGATAATGATGGGATAATAACTTTGATTTGAACCTCTATTGCTTCAAATTTTGCAGCATTCCCAGAACAGGATGCACACTGGGGCTTGTTAGCATTGTAATTGCAAACCTTACCTTGAAGGCATTTTTGTATGCCCACCATCCAAACAGACAACCCAGGGAATTAACGTCTGAGGAAGATATATTATTAGTTCTTTTGATTACTCTCATACTGTCTGGATTACACAGAGATTGTATAGGCTTCCTGTTTGAAAGATGTTGGAAGGATTTTCCTAGAGGCCTGCACATTTTTATTGCTGGTTTGTAACAGAAATGGATCAGTTCATAGCATGAAACTTTATTATAACAGATTCTAAATTTATAAGTCTTTGTAGCACAAAAAAGGTTAGTCGATATTTGCTAGTTCTTTAACCCAATTAGCATAGTACATATACTTACAAACAGCTATACACACATAAATAAATGCATCAGCAAAAATAAATGGGAGTGAGTTTCTGATTATCCATGATTTCCTTTTTGCTGTGGCATTCTGCAATGACTATTAGCTCAGCACCAGCTGCATACATAACTTATGCCAGCAAAGTATCATTGAGGGTTTCATATGCATAAATCTTATTTTTCATAATATTTACTCCACCAACCCATGTTAAGGATAGATGAAAAAGGATGTTAATCGCCTGGCAACTGCATGTGTGTTCTCTATTCTTTATGGCAGGGATTGTTCATTTGGATTTTCCTTGCTGATCATTTGAAGAATTTTCTGTCACCCCTACACATTCAGTCTGCTGCACTTAAGTGAATGCTTTATCTATTTTTAGATACTAGCACAGCCTACACGTGTACCAACCTCTGCTGTGATCCCATCACTTTAGTCAGGCTAAATATAGTTGGGCTAGTTGCTACAAAAATGGTCTTGGCAATGCAGCAGGTGGCACTCTTCCCTCTGAGTCAGTACTGAATTGTTTTCATATGCCAAGAATAACCTGCTGGTCAACAATATATAGTCATAAAACATACAGCTCCCTATCACCACAGAGATTTCAGCAAAATGCATACATTACTGAACTTTTCCGTACAATATTAAACCCCAAGTCCATGCAAAAAGAAAGGTGTGATTACATTATGTATTCAGTTTCAGTGCACTAAAGCTAAGGAATATTGACACATGGTAGAGTGGTCACTCTTTAAAACTGCAATAAACTTGATAAATGGATAGCATTGGCTCACTACCTGTAGAAAACATAGGAAATACCTAGGGAATATTACAGTTAGTAAAGTAATATTATCCCTTTATGTCAGTCAAATTTATTATGTTTTTAAAGATGTTCCTTAAAACACCAGTTCTATTTTGGTTTCTAAACCATATCCCACACACAGGAAATATGTTGAGCAATTTAGGATCCTGTTACTGAGGCCTGGTCTACACTAGAAGTTTACACCAAATTTAGCCACATAAGGTCAATTTTCTAAATGATGTGTCCACACTACCCAGCCTTATCAATATTAAGGGCTGCTGAAGTCAATGTCAGGTACTCCTGACTTCACGAGGAGTAAAGCAGTTCCCAAACTTACCTAGTCAAAATTATGGTACTGTAGATGCAGCATTAGTGAAATGCCTACAAAAGGCATCCCAGAGTCCCCATTCTGACTGCTCTGGGCAGATCTTGCACGCCATTGCTCTCCACGAGAATAGGTTAAGTCCCTTGGAAGTGAGAATTTCATTTCCCATGTTTCCAATGTTGTGATCACACTTCAAAGCAGGCAGCACACCTGAGCAGAACATGCGGCCTGACTTCCAATACTTCCATGACTTCAAGTCTCATGAGCTCCAGTTTCCAGAAGTGCAGAAGAGCGCCAGTATGGAGTGTTCAGGAGATTGTGAACCTCATCAAAGTGTGGGGAGAGGAATCCATTCTCTCTCAGCTCTGAACCAGTAAAAGAAACATGGACATTTAGACAAAGATTGCAAACTGTCAGGTGGCTAAAGGATACTCCTGGGACACCCCGCAAGGCAGAGTCAGAATGAAGGAGCTGAGGCAATCCAACCATAAGACAAAGGAGGCAAACAGATGGTCTGGTACATCACAGAAACCATGCCTTTTCTATGGTCAGCATGGAGGACAGCACAGAGGCAGAGGGGGAGAAAGAGAAGGATGAGGAGAAAGGCCAGCCGGTGATTGGAAAGAACTAAGAACTTTTTATCATGTTGGAGCCAGTGCCCTCCTCCCAGGATGTTTCCCAGCCAACCACTGATACTGGGGAGGGCTCTTCTGATGAGTTCACAATTTTTTTCTTACTACAAGTGGGTTAAGGCAATCGGATGTCATGTGCAGTGTGTGCTGTGCCTACACAGTGTGGGGGCCCCGGAACAGTTTGTTAAAGTGTCTGTAGATGGAGTAGGAATCCTCCCTGCACATCTTCAGGAACCTCTCAAATAGAAGACTCTTTGGTCCTTCTCACAAAGTTTCTGGGGAGGCCAACCTTATTCTGTCCTCCATTATAGGACACCTTCCATGTCAAGCCACCAGCAAGTAAGTGGTCTGTCATCACTTGAACCACAGAGTGTTGCAGCATAAGATCCAGGTTTATGGCCTCATTCAGTCAGCATCTGCTCCTGATCACTCTGTGTGATTCAGAGAAGACTAATATCTTGCATGGCAACCTGGATGAAGGAGGAGGGGAAGCTGTTAGCTGCTGCTTCATAGCGTCAGCCTCTGGAAAAGTAGCACTCTCCCTGGGAAGCCGTGTGAGCTGGACACTTGCAGGCACCTATGGGCTTGGAAAATAGCTTACATGTCATGAAGGCAATCTATTCTGGTTGACCTTCTGGTTAGGCTACCAGCATCTCACTCTCCACATACCAAACACCCCTTTCCTGCTTTCCCATACATTTTCTGAATATCTATAATATAATTTGATGAAGCAGATGGCCCATCAGAAAGAGAAAACCCTTAGGGCATGTCTATGCTAGGAAATTATTTCAAAATAATTAAATTTAAAATAATAACTGCCAAAATAACTATTTTGAAATAAGCTTATTTCCCGAGGACAACAGCAGAAGTACAGATTTCAAAATAACCAGCCTGTTATTTTGAAATAATGGGCTTGGTAGTGTGGACACTCCACTTATTATTTCGAAATAAAGGGGGGTTATTTAAAGTAACTCCCTAGAGTAGACCAGGGCTTACTGATTATTCATTGTTGCCTTTCTGAGGCTTAACAATTTAGTTCAGCCATTACTTTTCATTGACCTCTTTGGCTGTTAACACACAATTTTCATGAAGCTTCTTGGCAAATTCTACAGTTTTATTTTAAAAATTTTGCCAAATGAAGTATTTGAAGAGAAGCAAAAGCTTTCTGTAGCAGGTGGGCAAATACATACAAGTAAGGACTCACATCTGTGCAAATACATTGTTTATTCTAACAATAGGCTCAATCCTATTGTCCTAATGATAGTTGGAATTCTTCCTGATAAAGGACAGGATAACGGGACCTACTTTTAGAATAAACACTCATTACATCTATGTAGAATGGGGTCTGGATGAGGCAAGTCATCATGAAGGTAAATGTCAAAGAGCTGTATCCTTTTTGCAAATCAAGTGCCACACAGCTCAGTCTCTAGGGCCGTGTCCACACTCAGGGGTTCTTTCGAAAAAAGTAGCCTTTTTTCGAAAGATCTTCCCCTGCGTCCAGACTCAAGCCGCGTTCTTTCGAAATTAAATCGAAAGAACGCGGCTTTTCTTTCGACGGCGGTAAACCTCGTTTCACGAGGAAGAACGCCTTTTTCGAGGGAGATCCATCGAAAGAACGTGAGTCTGGACGGGGGGAGCCCTTTCTTTCGAAATTATTGGCCTCCAGGAACAAGCCCTGGTGGACAATCTGGGCCATGGGTTGCACGTCTGTGGTTCCTGGCTGCAGCCATTCCTTAAAGGGACAGGCGCACCCTCACAGCCACTTGTTGCAGACAAGGAGCCAGAGCACACGGCGACCTTGCTGCAGCATGTCACAGCCCCAAGAGCGTCCTGGCCCTTCCTCCGAGCCTTCTGGGGACCCAGCCAAGAGCTCCAAGCGCTGGGCACCATCCTGGTCCGGCGCAGAGATAAAGAGCCTGCTGGAGCTGTGGGGAGAGGAGGAGGCCTTACAGGCCCTCAAAAGCTGGCGGCGAAACGCCGACATTTATGGCCACATGGCTGAAGCCCTGGCCCAGAAGGGCCACTACCCCCGCACCCAGGACCAGGTGCGCTCCAAAGTGAAGGAGCTGCGGCAGGGCTACGCCAAAGCCAGGGAGGAGAGCTCCCGTTCTGGGGCAGCCCCCCACTACTGCCCCTACTACTCAGAGCTGGACCAGATCCTGGGTGGCAGTACAGAAGCACGCACACCACGGAGGTTCGTGCAGTCTGGACTGGCAGACCTGGTGGTGGACGCTCCAGAGCGGGAGCTACAGCAGTCTGGAGACGGGGACATGGGCCCAGAGGAGGAGGACACCGAGGAGACGGCGACCCTCACCCTGGAGCCAGTCACCCAGACCTCTGAGGCCTCCCAGGCGTCATCTGGCGCGGGAGAGGAAGCAGCAGGTAAGTACAGTGAGTTTGTGTCACACCCGGGGGGGGGGGGAGGTAGGTGGGTGGGTGCACAGTGGGTGATGCACAAGGGAAACCTGTCATGCTCAGGCTGATGCCCAGGTCTCTCTCACTCTCTCACACACACACACACACACACACACACACACACAGTGTGACCTTCAGAATGTCTGCTTCCCCTGTCTCAAGGGAGAGGGCATGCCCTTTTGGACAGCTGTTGCACACATGACTGATTGTGATAGAAATGTAGCCGTGTGACTCTGATCTGAGGAAGTGGGTCTGGCCCTGGAAAGCTCATCCCTTAATAAACCATCCTGTTAGTATTGTAAGTAAGTGCTACAGAGTCCAGTTTATAGGACTGATTGTGTCTTCTTCTTTTCCTCCACAGCCGGACCAGCCGTGGAAGAGGGCCGCAGCACCCCAGCCCCACCTCCATCTCCATCTCCACCTCGGAGACATGGGAGCCGCAGACACAGGCGTGTCTACGCCGACATCCTCCGGCAGCACGTCGAGGCTGTGCAGGAGCAGAACGCCATCCTGCTACAGAGGGCGGAGGCAGAGGAGCGGTGGCGTGATCGGCTCATGAATGAGCTGGTCCTGCAGCGCACGGTGCTGTACGCCACCCTGAGGGAGGTCAGCAGCTTGCCTGCTGCTGTGCCTGGTCCTGCTCCTCCAGCACCCCATGACCCCACCCCACCAAACCCCCCTTCCACAACAGCATCCCTTTCCCCCCTTAGACCTCCCTCTCCCCCAGCCCCCCCAGCTCCCCAGCCCCTCTCTCCCCCTGGCCCTCCTCTCCCCCAGGCTTCCACGTCCCAAGAGCCCCCCAGCAGTCAGCCAACAGACAGGTGCATCACCCGATCCCGTAGCCGGGGAGCACCCCAAACACGAGGCCCAGGCAGGAAAGGGAAATCTGCCAAGCCCCGTTCAACCTGATCCCCTTCCCCCCTCCAGGTTTCCAGTCCCATTCCCCCCTCCAGGTTTCAATCACCCCCATCACCCCAGTTAAAGCACAAACAAAGGGTTAAAGGAACTGTTTGTTTATTGTATATAGTTTGGCAACAACAAAAATGAAAAAAAATTTGTTATGTTTGCCACATTGTTTGATAACATGTACAAAATTATAAATAAGTAAAGAGAACATTTTATTTTGAAACACACCCTGGTGTAAGTGATGTGTCCAAACTGGGTCAGGAGATGGGTTGTGGAGGGAAGCTTCTATTGGGGGCCAGGGCCCAGTCCCCAGGCAGAAGCCCCTCAGTGCACTCAGTGGCCTCCACTGGAGAATTGGTCCCGGAGGGCCTCCCGGATGCCAACTGCAGACCGGTGAGCCTGGCGGATGGCAGCTGTCCGGGGCAGGGCAAAGAGCCTCTCCTGGGCATCAGCAGCTCTCCCCCACCCTGGTAGGAAGGCCTCCCCTTTCCTCTCCACGAGGTTATGGAGGACGCAACACGCGGCCACCACCTCGGGGATGTTGGTCTCCCCCATGTCGAGGCGTGTGAGCAAGCACCGGAATCTGCCCTTTAAACGGCCAAACGCACATTCCACCTGGTTGAGAGCCCGGTTAAGGCGAGCATTAAACTGCTCCTTGCTCGCATCCAGCTGGCTGGTGTAGGGCTTCATCAGCCACGGCATCAGGGGATAGGCGGCATCAGCCACTATGCACACCGGCATGTGCACATCCCCAACCGCAAACTGGCGATGGGGGAAAAAAGTTCCTGCCTGAAGCCTCCGGTACAGGTACGAGTTCCTGAAGATGCGGGCATCGTGTGCCCGCCCTGACCACCCAACACAAATGTCCGAAAACTGTCCACGATGGTCGACCAGGGCCTGGAGGACCATAGAAAAGTAGCCCTTTCTGTTTATGAATTGGGCTGCTCGATGGGGCGGTGCACGGATGGCAATGTGTGTCCCATCGAGCGCTCCTCCGCAATTGGGGAAGCCGAGGGCAGCAAAGCCGGCCATGACGCTGTCCAGATCCGGTAGACAGATGAGCCTGTTGAGCAGCTCCGAATTGATGGCCCTCACCACCTGCAGAACGAGACAGACAACAAAGTGTTAGAAGGGGTGCCTTATGTCTTAGGAGGAGAACCCACCGCCCACCTTCCCTCTCAAACAAACAGCCCGGGAATCCCCTCCTCAGAACCCCCCCCCCCACAATTCAGGGTGAGTGGAGGAGCTCCCTCCCACTCCCACTCCACTTGGCCCTTCCTGACAGTCTCCCTTCCCCCCACCCCAAACTGTGACTGTCCCCAGACAATGACTTACCTCCATCAAGACGGCCCCGACAGTAGCTCTCCCCACTCCAAATTGGTGTCCCACGGAGCGGTAGCTGTCGGGGGTTGCCAGCTTCCAGAGGGCAATGGCGACCCTCTTTTCCAGGGGGATGGCGGGCCGCAGGTGGGTGTCTTGCCATTGCAGAGCAGGGGCGAGCCAGGTACACAGCTCCTGGAAAGTGGTCTTTCTCATGCGGAAGTTCCGTAGCCAGTCTTGGTCATCCCAGATCTCCATCACGAGCCGGTCCCACCAGTCAGAGCTGGTGTCAAGCCTCCAAACACGCCTGTCCATGAAAAAGTTCGGAGGCAAGGGCAGTGTGGCTGCCGGACGGGGGAAACCCCTCGTCCCTCTGGTCTGGGTCCAGCTCGGGAAGGAGCCTCATGATTGTCTCACGAAGATGCAGCAACAGCTGCAGTATGGTGGTGTGGGGCCCTTGCCTGCCCAGGGGCAGCTCTGGCTCCATGCCACAAATAAGGGTCTGCAAGCAGAAAAACCTCACAAGAAAAAAGCTGCTGGGGTGTCCCAGGAAGCTGAGCACTCCAAAGCAGCACTGCAATGCCTTGCAAAATTCCTCAAGGGACAGCAAAGGCAGCTGCAGGAGCAGAGCAATGGGTGTTCAGGAGTGTCCCTCTCACCACGCGTCTCTGCAAAGGGCAGGCAGGCAGCACCCGGAAGGAAATGCTGCCCCCATGCCCTGGCAGAAGCAGTTCCGGGTGGCTTTCAATTTCGAAAGAGCGTCCGGCAGTCTGGATGCTCTTTTTCGAAATAGCGGATCGATCTTTCGATCCGCGCATTGTAGTCTAGACGCGCTCTTTCGAAAGAGCCTCTTTCGAAAGATGCTTTCGAAAGAGGGTCTTTCGAAAGAAGCCTGCAGTCTAGACACAGCCTAGGTCTTTAAGATTGTCTGGTTGTTCAGCCTACATCTGCCTTTGTAGATTTCATCACATTGCTAAAGCTTTTGGTGACCACATGATCACCAAATGCATAGCAGCTTTCCTTGGCAAAGGCACTGCATAATGCATTGGTCTTCCATTCTAATAATATGTGTGTACCAAAAAAATCTGCCAGAACCAGTGCTGATGGAGTTGGTTGTCATTTGTCTGCCACATAATATGGAGCAGCTGATAAAGATGACAATAACTGAAAAAGTCTGTCTGCCACCCTTTAGTCGTCTCCTGAACAAGCACATTTCACTATCATACAGTGGAATCATTTTAATTGCAGTTCTGTGGATCTACATGTTTCTTAGCAAGCCCTATATCATAACATCTCCACATAGGCCAGTGAAGACCCTGGAACATAACAGCATATGCTGCTATACACTGCAAGCATATTGCTATACACTTTTGAACAACTGCAAGCACTGCCTGTGATGAGACATGTAACCTGGAACTGCTTGATGCTAATGGCCAGAGTTTTAGTTTTATCTGGATTAATAACCAGATCACCTTACATTCCTTTTGCCCCAGCCAAATCAGCCATTAGCTGAAGTGATTCCACAAACTGAGACAACAAGGCATTGTCACTGGCATATTCTAGATCTCAGTGGGGTTCAGCTCACTGTCACCACAGCTGCCTCGTCAAGCTCATCTATCTGCTAATCAGTAATGATATGGAGCAGTGACAGTGACAGAATGCAATCCTCCTGTGGAAATAAGACGCCATTCCATGCATGGTTTTCTGCTCCATTACAGAGCTCTTCTGTCAATACCACTGTCTTCCCAGGAATGTCGAGAAATCTCATAAGGTCTCACAAATTTGCGTGATGAACTGAATCAAAAGCTATAAAAATTGCTCTCCGTGGCTTATTCCATGAAGTCATCTTCTCAAAAAGCACTAGATTACAACTAATGACAATATACCATGTCTAAAGCTGCATTGCCCATACTGACCTTTGCCATGATGTGCATCGTAGATCTGAGATATTAATGCAAAACTGAAGACTGTCCCTTGGGACTGCCAACAGCCCTGTACTTCTGTAGTTGACACATTCAGCTTCATCTCTCTTTCTGAACTGAAGGAAGATAACACCCTCCTTTTAGTTAACAGGAATGATAATTATCTACACAACAATACTCCCATATTCCATCTGTAACTCTGGGGTTATGTTACAAGCCCTCATTCCTTCAAGATTTCAGTTTGCTTACTGGAAACCACATCTCTTCTTGGGTGAAGGAAAGGGACCAAATTTCCTAAAAACTTTAAGCAGAAGAAGACAGTAAGTGGTGGGCAACAGAGGAGTATCTCTAATGATCTTCCCATTAATGCAACTGCTTTTGCAGACTCTGGCTTATGTTGCACAGGCTTACCCTACAAACACCACAAAGTGGAATAAAGGCTTCAGAAATCATGCTTGGTACCAGCCTGTTCTAAACGAGTTTCTTGAGTTGACCTTCATATTTCCTTATCTAGCTAATGCAATAACTTGACAATATTTGAAGGCAAATCAATGTGTCTTCACTTTTGCTCTCAACAAACATCACTCACCAAAAGTAATTAATGAATGGTGAAAGTTGATACTTTAATGCAATGCTCCCCAAATATTTTACCTCATGTCCCTTTGCCCCAACAATGCCCGTTCCCCCAATCAGGAGCTGGACCAAAGCTTCAGGATGGGGGGTGGGGATATGAGCAGAGAAAAGGAGGCTGAGGCCACAGCTGAGCATGGGAATGTAGCAGGAACAGAGCCTTATCTGGAACCAATGCCAGCAGTCAGGAGGCCTCTGAGCCAATCCCCAGGCCTGGGACTGGTGCCTGGGAGCAGATTCTCAGGTGAGGGGCCAGTGGTTGGAAGAGGCAGCAGACCACAGTGGAGCTCCCTCCCCATCCACTGTAGGAGCTGGCTTAGAAACCAGCTACCCCCTTCCCCAAATGTTCTTCCATGAGCACCAGGGGGTGAGGGGTGGAACATGCCCCAAAGTCTGGGGACCTCTGATTTAATGACTTCTACTGTATGGATTAACTTCCAAGTATAGGAAACTCTGAGAGCTCAGATTCAGTTATAATTACTGATAGCAAATACTGTATTTTTAATACTAACCACTATATACATGCTTACAAAGTGGCATTTTAGTTCAAAATAATGTGTCCAGCATGAAACCCATTTTGTACTTTTAAGTCTAGAAAAGACTGTTTAGTTCTCTACCAAGTTTACTAATTATATTTGACATCATGTGGGAGACCCAGGAAGATTGCTGGTTAAACTAACGCAAGCAATAAAGCCACACAGAGGTTAATTTTTAAAGACTGATTTTACCAAAGAGTCACAAATACAAATAGGAAATGGTGGCGCTCATTTAAATGGACTGTTAATTCTCAGTCCTGTCTTTCAAACTGACCCTTGTCATTCATATTCTAATCACTGAAACATCAGCACTGTGAACACCAGCCATAGGAGCAGTGTGGGCAGTAGCACAGGGAGCACTATATGCTGTGTATGTGCGTGTGCACTGATGAGCTGCTGGAGGTTGAGTGATTGATGTCTGTGTCACTGGTTTGAAACAAATGCTGTCAGCCAGGATTGCTGATGATTATGTTTGCAGGCTCACAAATTGTGTGAGATTTACTTTGTATTTACTTCCCCAGGTCCACGCCTGCAAAGACTTTCACACGGCTTAACTTTATGCAAAATGAATGAAATTCTGAATCTCCTGAATTCAATGGGAAAGCAATGTAAATGAAAATATGTAGTTATTTCAAGTTTTAACCTCAAAGCTCAGCACTGCCAGAAACACAGCAAGTCCTGAAAACCCTTATTGGTTGTACTTACCCTTTGTGCTGATTTAACAGGACAAGGCAGGAGATACATTGGCCTAAAAATTCATTCATTCTAAGGTCAGATCCAAGCTAATACTTCACCTACCTTCCTGGCATCTCCATGTGTAGCTAGCATGTATCTAAAAAGATTAGGACCTGTCAAAATTGAGGTGCCTTTGCATTCAAAGATTACACCAGAGACCTGTACTATTTTCCATGGCATAATGTATCTTAAAGTCATGTTTTAACAGATTGTTTCCCTTAACATCTGACCAGCGAACCACATTATATATATATATATATATAAAGTGGTTCCCTGGTTAGGTGCTAAGGGAAACAGTCTGTTAAAACATGACATTATGCCATGGAAAATAGTATAGGTCTAAAAAAAAAATGTTATTTTGTAATCAAAGTTCCCCCTTACTGAAAAAAAAAAAGTTCTCATATGCACTTGATAGGGGAGAGAGGCAAAGTTAGGTGAGGTCTGCCAAGGTCTAGGTGTCAAGATCTCTGCAGATCAGGGTCCTGATCTCCATTAGCAGTGTTTAATAAAGTCAAAGCCCATCAAGTACCCAGACTGTACCTCTTTTAGAAAAGCCACTAAATTATGGGCTTGATCCAACAAAGTCTGGAGCAATCTGATCCTGATTCAGCAGAGCACAGAAACATAGACTTAAATTACAACCTTTAAGTAGTCCCATTGACTACACAGGTACTTAATTTAAATTTAAATATGTGTTTAGGTGAAGCAGGTCTAAACTGCTCAATAACTTTCAAGATTGAACATTCACATTTAAAAACTAGATTCTAGCTTATCTTTTGAGGTACTTATTATCATGAATGTGGAAGACATAGAGGGCCCCATTGAGCCAGTCTCTCTCACACATAGGGTTCATCTACTTTGTGCTTTAGTCCTTACCAGACGGTTGCAGCTTCTAATCTGCACCAATGTCTCCCACTCTAAGGGTATGTCTAGACTGCATCCCTCTGTCGGCAGAGGGATACAGATTAGGCAGGTCGACATAGCAAATGAATAAGGGATTTAAATATCCTGTGCCTAATTTGCATAAAAATGGCCACCGCGTTTTGTCGACTCAGCACTTTGTCTGCAAAAAGAGAAAGTCTAGAGAGGGGTCTGTCGAGAAAGCCTTTTTCGACAGATCCCTTATGCCTCCTGCAAGGAGGTTTACAGTATTTGTTGAAAAAGGCTCTTATTTGACAGATCACCCTCTAGACTGTCGCTTTTTGCAGACAAAGTGTGGAGTCAGCAAAACGTGGTGGCCATTTTTATGCAAATTAGGCATGGGATATTTAAATCCCTGCCTCATTTGCAATGTCAACCTGCATAAATTGCATCCCTCTGCTGACAGAGGGATGCAGTCTAGACATAACCTAACTGGCCTGTATGGAACCTGCTGGCATATTTTACTGCATATTAACATAATTCTGTTTTATTGCACACCATCAGGGCCCATACAGGACCATGCTGGTGCAGACTAAACCACCATGTGGACAAGCCTTGACTAGTGTCTTATTACAAGAGGGGTCCCACTGAAATCAGTAGGATGCCTTGTAAACCTTAAATAAGGTATTATTCAATGTGATTGAACATGATAAATTTGACGTAGAAAAAGGAAAGTTTTTTGAGTAAAGGTCAAAACTGGGAGTAAGGAGACCTGAATTCAGTTTCGAGCACTGGTACAGATGTCCTATGTGACTTTGAGAAAATAATGTAAACGTTTTGTGCTTCATTTTCTTTACCAGAAACAGGAGGATAATAATAAGCACACACTTGTCACATAGGCTATGTCGATACTTGAGTGTTTCTCCAATTATTTGTGCATATATTGCTAGTGTGGGTATCCCATACCCTTGCTGAAGGTCCACATATGCTTTGCTGTACACTGCTGTATTCCTGAGGCCACACTGGCCCTTTTCAGTACACTACCTTAGCACTACCACTTCAGGGGGTATGTCCCAGACTCCTGTGAGTCACTCCTTGAGACACTCTAGCAACTGCCTTGCTGTGTGTTGCTGGTACTGTCCACACCCTTTATGTATTTGGCAATGGCAACTGCCACTCACCTCTCCCATCTGCAAAACTTCATGGAAGATATGGGGCAAGTCCATGATGATGTGGTTCTGTTCTTTCTGCTATTTTCAGGACAAATCTTCATGTGTTGCAATGTTGATGACTGGATAGAATCATTACAGAAATGTTTCAAATTCCAAGGACAGATGGGTTGTCAGGTGAATGAAAACCCACAAGTGCTTGTGGAGATTTGCCAGGCTAACAATATTGTTATCTACCCATGAGTAGTTGCCTTAATTAAATCCCTGAAATTAGAACTGGATTTCAATTAGAACTGGGTTTCTGAACTGTTCAGGTGCCATCAAAGGGACACACTTCTCTAAATGTAGCCCACAGAAAGGAACAAGTGCCCATGAAGATACACTTGTTCTTTGACATGCAGAAAAGGTCCATGATGCCTGGGTTTTCAACAGTTTGGGTAGTGTCACAAAGGGGAAATGGGGACTTTATCCCCAGACAAAAAGTTATTCTGTATATTATTTCTGTCACCATGTTTATTTTAGCTCATGAAGCTTTACCCTGATAACTCTGAGCCAAGAGAAATGGAATTCAGTTATAGACTGAGTAGCTGCACAATGATGGTTGAATGTATATAGGGATGGCTGAAAACATATCGGTGATGACTACATACTCATCTTGATGACAATGTGGGCAACTTGATTTGCATAATCATGGCACATGCCTTGCAGAACATATGTGAAACAAAATGTGAATATGTTTGGTCAGAGTTGACAGAGGACATGAGCCAGTTTTCTAAGTCCAGGAAACTGGACCCCAGCCTTGTGCACGTTGATCCTACTTCAAGGGAGAATTGAGATGCCACTTGCTGGCACATATTAGAACAGCAGGGAGACTGACGTTGGCTTCAGGCTGTGTGATGGACCTGTTGACACTACACTGCTGCTGGAAAAGCTCAAAAGTCCTTGTTGTCTTGTGATCCTGTGTATGGCATATCAGTGTGTCCTGTTGGGTCAAGTCTCCTCATCAAGTTAAACACTGTTATCCACGGTTTTGTGCTGTGTAGACATTTTAACTGCTGACACTGAATAATGTTTTTGTTATACATTACAAGTTTTTTTTCAGGGTGGCTCATTAGAAGCACTTAATCATTGTGGGGACCAAGAAGGGGATTGTGAGTCACTTCATTCTAAGTGCTCACAGCCCTGGAGAGTATTCAGACCAGCTTTTTGTAACATGGGCAATTATGAGATTCTCTCTCAGATCAATTGCTGCAGTCCTTCACCCTCTGGTACAGGTGCCTCATGTGGTTCATGCACTCTTAGCACTGGGACAGACTAAAAGTGAAAGCTGTCTCCTCCAGACTTGATTACATTTCCCAGTATAGGCGCATGGTCATATCCAGGCTAAATCAAGAGGGACAATGTAATGTGCTTTCAGACTTTGACCCATGATCAACTATACTTATCCATAGGTTTCAGCAGAAAACTATTCTGAAGTGTTCCTTTCAGGTCACTCCTACCAAGATCAGTGGGTGGGTCAGGGGACCTTTATACCTTTGGGTAAGGGTCAGACTCCAAAGGGATCAATGCACTGTGGGAATGGCCCAGAAGAAGTACAGATAACCACAACTGGGGTAAATGCGTCTTTTCCCCATCCACACTGCACTATAGAATGAGTATGGGGTCATGCCACAATGAAGGTATATACACAGTAGAGGTCTTCAGGACTGTTCTTTTTCCCACACTAAAATGTTATTTGGGAATGTGCTTCAAATGTGGATAATATGGGATTAGGGCCCAGCAAAACACAAATAACTTGGGAAATATGCAAGTGTAGGCATAGCCATTGTGTGAGTAGAGCTGTGCGAATGGATATTTCAGTTCACTGCCAATTTAAAAAAATCATTTCTGGGCCAATTGGATATGATTTTTTCAAAATTTTCAGAATAGAGAAAAGTAAAAATAAATCTGTTTTAGTTAAAGAGAAACTTCTTGTTCAACCCAACACAAATGATTTCATTTTCTGAGCATTTACAAACTTTAAAATACATTTGAAGGAAATTTCAAATAAAAAAATCAATATTTTTCATTTCACATGTTTTACTAAAATTTTCAGAATTTTGTTTTGTTTGGTTTTGTTTTCAATACTCACAAGACAGTGAAACTGACACAACGGATACTTCCCTCCTTCCCCCCAAAAGAGGCCAAAAATTTCACGCATCTGTAATTTTTGAAGGATCTCAGAGAAAAGATGTATGGATATACAAAGTATTATCTGCAGGTCCACATAATAAGGGCATACTAGAGATATTATTGTTATTAACACAGCATTGACTAGATGAGTGGAGCTGAACAAAATATGGAAGACACATATGCACTGCATTATCTTTTCATTTGCACAGGTTTATCTCAGTACAATATCAATTACTGCTATTGAATTACTTCAGTTTTACTTTGACATGAGATTACAATCAAGCCATGTGCATTGTTTTCATTAAGAAATTACAGACTGACAGATTGTCTACTAGCCAAGCATAAAGTCCTCAAAATTCAAAAATATATGGTGCGTTTCTGAGAATATACCTTGGCATGTGGATTGTATGCAATACTTTAGTTCAGTGTATATTTATAGGAGCTGTCATTATGTCCCATATATAACATGCCCACTTCACTTTTTTTGCATCACTCAATCAAAGTGAAGTGTCCCAGGAGTTGATCCTGGGCCTGATTTTGTTTATATCTTCATTAATGATCTAGATAATAGGATGGATTGACCCTCTCAGTAAGTTCATGCATGATACAATGACAGTATGGTAGGGGAAGAGGTAGATATTCTAGAGTGTAAGGAGAGAGTCCAGAGTGAACAAGTACAGAATCCTGAACTTGGGATGGAAGATACCCAAGCACTGAGGACTGACTGGGGCTACGTCTACACTACAAGTTTTCTCGGCAAAAATATGCTAAAGAGAGACTCATTTGCATGAGTCACGATCTCCTTTGCATATTTTATCCCAATCCATTTTTGCACTGGGGGTTTTGTGCAAAAACCAGTAGTGTTTTCCGTAAGATCCTTATGCCCCAAAAAAGAAGGTATACCGATCTTGCGGGAAAAGGGCTTTTTGTGCAAAAATAACAAGTCAACACTGCTTGTTTTTGCACAAAAACCCCTAGCGCAAAAACGGATTGGCAGAAAATATGTAAATGAGATCACGACTCATGCAAATGAGTCCCTCATTAGCATATTTTTTGCCAAGAAAACTTGTAGTGTATCTGCAGCCTAGCTAAACAGCATTTCTGCAGATAATGTCCTAGGGATTATAGTCAACAGCGTGCCCTTATAGTAAAAAAGGCTAAGAACATATTGAAGTGCATTAGTAGGAGCATTACCAGCAGATTTAGGGAAGTGATTATTCCCCTCTATTCACCACTAGTGAGGCTACATCTGTAGTACTGAATCCAGTTTTTCAGCCTTCACTACAGGAAGGATGTGGATAAATTGGAGAGAGTCCAGTGAAGCACAATAAAAATGATTAGGAGGCTGGGGCACATGACTTATGAGGAGAGGCTGAGAATACGGGGTTTATTTAGTCTATGGAAGAGAAGAATGATGGAGGATTTGATAGCAGTCTTCAGCTAACTGAAAGGAGGATTCCAAAGAGGATGAAACTAGGTTATTATCAGTGTTGGCAGATGACACAACAAGGAGCAATTTGCGGTGGATGAGGTAGGAAAAATTATTTCACTATGACAGTAGAGAAGCATTGGGATGGGTTACCTAGGGAGATAGTAGAATTTCCATTCTTAGAAGCTTTTAAAGCCTGGCTTGGCAAAACCCTGGCTAGGATATTTAGTTGGTGTTGATACTGCTTCAAGCAATGGGTTCCTGAGGTCAATTTCTACAATAATCATCTATAATTCTGTGAGGAGACAATGGCAACAGCACCCTAGATAGAGGAAATACCAAGTCAATGTGGAGATGGTATATCTGGCTTCTTTGATACCTTCCCTGCTACCATGAATGCAGGGAAGTTTTAAGGATTAAAAGTAGTAGGAAGGAGGAATGGCCATTGTTCACTGCAATTCAGACAACCTCAGCTGCCAAACTGCCATAGGAACTGGAAAAACATAAATAACAATGAATAGTCTTTCAGCACCTTAGGGTACGTCTACACTACAAAGTTAGTTCGAACTAACGGACGTAACTTTCATAGGCGCTACACTAGCGCTCCGTTAGTTCGAATTTAATTCGAACTAACGGAGTGCTTAGTTCGAACTAGGTAATCCTCATTCCACGAGGATTAAGCCTAGCTCGAACTAGCTAGTTCGAATTAAGGGGTGTGTAGCCCCTTAAATCGAACTAGTGGGAGGCTAGCCCTCCCCAGGTTTCCCTGGTGGCCACTCTGGCCAACACCAGGGAAACTCTATAGCGCCCCTCCCGGCCCCGGACCCCTTAAAGGGCCATGGGCTGGCTACGGTGCCCGTGCCAGGTGCAAGCCTGCCAGCACCCAGCCAGCAGACCCTGCACCTGGCACGGATCGAGCCACCCACCCGATCCCCCCAGCCCTCCCCCTCTTCCCGGGACCAGATTGGCAGCTCCCGGGTGCTTGCCTGGGACCGCAAGAGGCGGGCACCCACCTGGGCTAGTGCTGACATCGTGGACCTCGTCCACGATCTCCGCACTAGGCACAGGAAAGTGGCCAGCTTGGGCAGGATAGCTGCCAGCCTGACCACCCAGGAGCAGGTGTGCAAGAGAATCAAGGGGGTCCACAGAGACCCCCGAGCCCTGAGCTTACAATGGCCATCCTGGGTCAGACTAAAGGTCCATCTAGCCCAGTAGCCTGTCTGCTGACAGCGGCCAACCCTAGGGACCCTGGGGGGGGGATGGACCAAAGACATGACCAAGCCATTTGTCTCGTGCCATCCCTCTCCAGCCTTCCACAAACCTTGGGCAGGGACACCACTCCTACCCCCTGTCTAATAGCACTCCATGGACCCAGCCTCCATGACTTGATCTCACTTCCCTTTAAACTCTGTTCCAGTTCTAGCCTTCACAGCCTCCTGCAGCAAGAAGTTCCACAGGTTGACTCTTTGCTTTGTGAAGAACAACTTTCTGTTACTAGTTTGAAGCCTGCTACCCATTACTTTCCTTTGGTGTCCTCTAGTCCTTCTTTATGGGAACTAATGAAGAACTTTTCTTGATGCAACCTCTCCACCCAACTCCTGCTTTTAGAGACCTCTATCCTGTCCCCCCTCCGTCTCCTCTTTTCTAAACTGAAAAGTCCCAGTCTCTTTAGCCTCTCTTCATATGGGACCTGTTCCCAACCCCTGATCATTTTAGTTGCCCTCCCCTCTCGCAGCCCCCTCTCCCCAGATGGCAGCCTGCGGCAAGTGCAGCCGGTCTGACGGCAGAGTTCTGTGATGTGCCCAGTGTGGGCACTCAGGGCACTCCAAGCCAGGACTGCTTTGCAAGCAGGGCACCCCTGAGAACTGTCTGTCCGGGGTGGGGGTCGGGACCCTTTAAGCACAGCCCTCGGCTAGCCTGAGACAGCATCTCCACGCTCTAAGTCCTCCTCTGATGCCCTGCCAGCACTGCTTCCGGCCATCCTTAACCCCGCTTCAGGGTCCACTTAATGTGGACGCGCTAGTTCGAATTAGCAAAATGACTCAAAATGCTCTGACTCAAAATGCTAATTCGAACTAGTTTTTAGTTCTAGATGCGTTAGTTCGAATTAGCTTAGTAGTGTAGACATACTCTTAGAAACTAACAAAACATGTAGATGGTATCATGAGCTTTCATGGGCACAACTCACTTCTTCAGAAGAAACTATCACTAGTTTACTCAAATTAGGGTAGAGAATCATAGAAATACAGGGCTGGAAGGGACTTTGAGCTGTCATCTACTCCAGCTGTCTGCTGAGGTTGGATCGAAGAAACGTAGGCCATCTCTGACAAGTGTTTGTCCAACCTGCTCTTTAAAACCTCCAATGACAAAGATTTTACAAGCTTCTTTGGAAGCCTGTTTCAGAACTCAATTATCGTCAGTGCTTTTGCGGAAATTCAAGTGGCCAGTGTAGACAGCTGGCAAATTTTTCCGGAAAAGTGGCTGATTTTCCAGAAAAACTGGCCAGTCTAGACACAGCCCAGAATTATCCTGTAATAGTGCTACAGTGTAGACACACCCTAATATCCACCCTAAATCTCCCTTGCTGCAGATTAACCTCATTATTTTTCATATGACCTCCAATAGACATGGGAAACAACTGATCACCATCCTTTTTATAACAAGCATTGACATATTTGAAGACTGTTAAAAGATCCTCCCTCGGTCTTCTGTCTGAAGACTAAAGAAACCCAGTTTTTTTAACCTTTCCTCAGAGATCATGTTTTCAAAGCTTTTTACCATTTTTTATTGTTCTCCTCTGAACTCTTTCTGGAACAATACAAGCCAACTGCAACTGCAAAATATTGTTGACCCATATTCAATTTGATATCTACTATAATTTTCAGAATCTTCTCTGTGGTTTAACTGCCTAGCCAGCTTTTTCCCATTTTGTAATTGTTCCTTTGATTTTAATTTCCTACACACAGAAATTTGCACTTCTCTCTAGTGAATTTTATCTTGTTGATTTCAGACAGATTCTCTCATTTATCCAGGACATTTTGCAGTATAATCCTGTCCTCTAAAATCCTTATAACACCACTTGCTTTGTGGTAATTAGCACATTTCATCAACACATGTCACTCCATTATTGAAGTCATTATTGAAAATATTGACTAGTATCAGACCCAGGGCTGACCCCCTGTAAGAGTCCACATTATATGTCTAATCATTTTCACAGCAATCAAATGATGAGTGCCCTCTCTGTATGGTCTTTTAACCTGCTGTGCAGCCATCTTCTAATAATTTCATCACCACATTTCCCTAGTTTCCTTATGAGAATATCTTTTGGGGATAGATATATCATGTCTACAGCTTTTCCCTAGCTCATTAGACCAATAACCTTGCCAAAGATGAAAATTAGGTTGGCTTGTCATGGTATGTTCTTGACAAATCAATATTGACAAATCCATTAATCCTTATAACCATATTATCTTGTAGATGCTTGAAAATTGATTGTTTAAATATCTTTCTAGGTATCAATATTTGGCTGACTGGATTACAATTCCCTGGGTTCTATTTGGTCCCCTCTTTAGAAATATATACTATGTTTTCCCTACTCATGCATACTCCATGTATTTTCAAAAATAAGTGCATTTGGTTTTGATATTGTGTCACCTAGTTCCTTACATACCTTAGAAATAATATAATCAGGGCCTGCAGACGTGAGTACATCTTACTTATTTACAAATCTTTAATCTGTCATTTACTTATTTTGGATTGTGTTCCTTTCCCCTTATTTTTAATATTAATTATGTTGAGTATCTGGTCACAATTAACCTTTATATTGAAGATGAAAGCAAACTAAGCATTAAATTCCACAGTCTTTTTGATGTCTTCTGTTATTTGATCTCCTTTCCCACTAAGTAGAGATCCTGCACTTCCTTCAATTTTCTCATGTCCCTAATAAATCTAAAGCACCTTTTCTCATTGCCTTTTAAGTTCCTTGCTAGGCATAACTCATTTTTTACTCATAACTTTCTAATTTTATCTTCACATGCTTGTGCTAACTTTTCTAGCCTTCTTTAGCAATTTATCCATGTTTCTGAAGGATTCCTTTTCGATTTTTAGATCACAAAAATGCTCCAGCGGGAGCATTGGCCTCTGCTATTCTTTCCTTTGCATTGGGATGGCCTGCAATTGTGTCTTTAATATTGTTTGAGAAACTACCAGATCTCCGAGGAGTTAACCCTTTAGATTTTCTTCCTGGGCGACATTACCTATCAATTTGTTTGTCCAAGTCTGTTTTGTGTTTGTCCAAGTCTGTTCTCAATCTTTTCTTTCTTCAGAAAAATGAAATCTATTCTTTCATGATCATTGTTCCCCAAATTACCTTCAAATACACTACCAA
The DNA here is from genome assembly GCF_052426305.1 of Pelodiscus sinensis. Lineage (NCBI taxonomy): Eukaryota > Metazoa > Chordata > Testudines > Trionychidae > Pelodiscus > Pelodiscus sinensis. The sequence goes on from NC_143053.1 coordinate 157,278,968, forward strand.
TTTCTTCCTATTGGTCAGAATCAAGTCTACCCTAGCCATCCTTCTGGTTACTTCCTCCACTTCCTGAAATGTAAAGTTTTCCCCAGTACATTCTGAGAATTTATTAGAAATTGTGTGTCATGCCATATTATTTTTCCAACAAATGTTAAAGTCCAAGTCAAAGAGAAACTATTACTGGGTTTTGGAAATTACTATTATTAGTTCTATAAATGGCTCATTCACCTCTTTTTCCTGATCTGTTGGAGTATAGCAGACTCCTAGCATGTCATCACCTCATTTTTTTTAGCTTTTACCATCACACAGAGTCTTTAAACTATTCTGCTTCTCACTCCTCTTAGGACTTTAAAGTAAGTCTATATTGTGTCGATATGTAATGCAATATGTCCACCATTTTTCCTTGCCTAAACACCCTTTCACAAGTATTCTAGTCCTGAAGTCTATTTTACCAAGTCTCTGTGAGGTCAATTAAGTGATAATTTATTTTATGTGTTAGTGTGCCCATTTCTTTTTATTACCCATATTTCTTGCGCACGCAATAGACATTTAACATGTTAAAGAGATTCCCCCTATTGACTGCCCTTTTATTATTTCTATGAACCTGTTATAATTGTCATACCCATTCGCCACTCCCCAACCTCTAGTCCTTGTTAAAATACTAAAAAAAAAATCTTACCTGTTGCTTTTTAATACCTGCCATCTTTGAGCCTACTTTAAGCCCTCTTCAATAGGCTGGCACTTCTATACTTTGGGATGCTTTGTCCCTTCTTGTTAAGGTGGGTCCCTTCACTTCCCAGTAGTCCTTCCTGGAACAGCAGCATCCCTTGGTCAAGGAAGGAGAAGCCTTCCTATCAAAACCATCTGCACAGCCATGCATTCATTTCCACAATGCATGTGCCTCAGCACAAGTGAGAGGAAGAAAGATAAGAAAGCCTATGTCCCCTAGGACACTTTCACCCTCATTTCTAGTGTCCTGTAGTCATTGTTGAACTGCTCATGATCATCTTTCGCAGCCTCATTAGAGCCCACAGGTACGAGTAGCATGGAGTAGTGATCAGAGGATAGATTAGCCTTGGCTACTTTTCCATAATGTCTCAAATGTAGGATGCAGGCAGGAAACAAAGCTGCCAGGCAACATATCAGGTTGGTGGATGTATGCCTCCATTCCCCTAAAAAGATATCTGACCACCAGCAGCTTACATCCCATCATCTTGGGTGTGGTGACTGTAAAACTCCCAGCGTTAAGAGAAGGGGGCTTCTCCGTCTCAGCCACTGGAGTCTGACCCTCACCTCTTGACTGCGATGGTTGGGGAATCTGGATGGAGAACTACTCTCCTTCCTACAAAGCTTTTACTTCTCTTTCTTTTGTTTGTTGCTACTGTAGTCATGGACAGTCAGCTAGCAGTCTATATCTCATCTGTTTGCACATGTGTCCTCTCAGTAAAGTCCTCATGCTTCCAGGACAAGACACATTGGCTGGACACTGTTCACTAGGGTTAGTCCCTACCAAAATGACAGATGTTGTATTTGCCTGGGTATCTGCAGGTACAGCTGCTCACAGCTTCTGTTGGCCACAGTTCATCATTCCCAGCTATTGGGGGTTGAAGGATGTGGTGGCCCATCCTTCTTGAAACTCTTATTGGCTAGAAACAACTGCTTCTTGCAACTCTTATTGGCTAGAAACAACAAACTGTGGCCAATAGGAGCTGTAAGCAGCTGTACCTGTGGACGATTATGTGAAAACATCCTTTGGTGGTCTGCCAAGGAATAACCCTGTCAAACCACATCTGGCCCATGGGCCACTTATTGCACACCTCTGTCCCAGATGCTATGCAGATAAGTGACCTCCTAATGCAGGTGTCTTATTTGGTTCCCTAGGGACTTTACCAATAGACACCGCTCATATTGCTGGGCAAAGATGGGTCACCTGTAAAAAAACAGTTAGAAAAGCATTGGTCATTTATATTGTCATGTTAAACAAGGCCTAATGAGAAATATAACTGTTTCTCCTACTTACATTAAAACTACTTTAATACATGTATTTCAAGTGTAATTTTCTTCATATTTGCTGCTTTTATACAATGAGAAAAAACCTGCTAAACCATCTGTTTTGAATATTTAAGTAATACAAGGAGAGAGTGAGAGAGAGCGAGAGAGAGAGAGAGAGACTTTTGAGGCAAATTCCACTCTTGGCTACCCCAGAGTAAATACGGAATAATACGGAATAATCCCTTTGGTTTATTGTAAAAACTCTAAATTTTCCATGGTGCAGCTCCATGCAGAATTTGACTTGAGGTCTGTAACACAAGGGAAAAGAGAAGAATATGTCTTCAATTTATATTATCTGCAGCCAAACAGAATTCCTGTTGGCAGTATAATACAGTAGAAAAGAGCAGGAAGAGTTCCGGTCTGCCAAGAAGGGCTCGCAGAGGGTTGGTATTATGCAGCGAGGAATGACAGGGTTATCACATTTCTCTGACTGCTCACCATTTGTGAGGAAGGAAATCTGATTAGTCTATTTACCCAAATTCAACATGTTAGTACCTTAATGTTTTGTTCTTTTGTTAACAACTTAATGGCTTATTGCATAGGATCAATATGAATATCTGGTTTAGACAGGGCAGTAAGGGACTGTATCAGCCTAGGGGGAGCTCAAGGTGATTCCCTGGTGAGCAACAAAAGTCAGGAATTTCTATACACCTTTTAGGGATGCAATAAAATGTCCTATGCATGGTTAGCCACCACCAGCGGCCAATGTTGAGATGGGGACCAGCAAAGATTCTGACCACTGTGTCCCTCTCCTCCTACTTTATAGCACCAAAGGAGAAATTAGTGGTGTCCTAGTGGTGTCCTGAGACAGGGATTGAAATTCTGGCCAATCCTTATAAAGGTCCTGTATGAAAGGAGGCTCCATACTTCCTCTTCTCCACTGCACACCCAGCTAAAGATGAAGTACCATCAAACTATTTGCCATTGGTGATGTTACCATTTTTCCAGTAAATGGGATACTGGAACTAGGTATTTTAAAATAGGTATTTTACATCATGGCAGACCAAATCTTGACTTGGAAAGGTGTTGTTGATCCCATCTGTCTCCTTTTAGTCATGGATGGTGGAGCTAACATCGACGGGGAATTGCTTTCCCACATTCCCTTGACAGGTAATATCTCACTTTAGTCAGGATTTTCTTTAGAATTCCCTCCCAGACCTACATAGTTACAGCAGTTCCTTCCAACTTCTCTTTCTTCTTTCTAGTTGGATTTTCAATGGCATTTTCCCCACATGTATGATGCTGAAGGTTACCTTAAATCCATCATTTTAAATACAAATGTAGTTATGAAATCCCCTACCTGTCTCCAGGTCAGGAGAAAATCTTAGTATATAAATATTTTGAGCTCTTAAGTATTCCTCTCCCCACCCCCAATTTCCAGAGATCGTTAAATAACATTTTTAATTAAAACACCCCCAAGCTTCTGTACCCAAGTATTTGCTTTATTTACTGATAATACAGGTTCTTTAGAAACACCAAGATATTTCAAGGCAATGAGCCACCAGAGGGAGCCCGCATAACCTCTTGCTTTTAGTTAAAAAAAAAAAATCGACACTGGCAAACTAACTTCAGAAATGCCTAGTGATATTTTCTTTTGGTAAAGGAAAGCAATATTTCACACTACAGCATAGATAGGAAAGGAAATTCATGGAAAAACACACACAAAGAAACCTAGAAATACTCTGGGACCCACCCTGCTGCTGTAAATCACCATTGCTCCAAAAATAGAGTTTTGGTGAAGTACACCAGTTGAAGATCTGGCTCATAAATTCCAAAGCATTCAAATGTCAAGCATTTCTTCATAGCACACGCTGCAGGAATTTGATATGTTGTAACAGTCACACTGAAGATAATGATTTACATATCTTCTTTCACAAGAATGCAGCAGGAACATTTTCACCAAATGCCTCGTGATTTTTGTTTCATAATGATAATTCAGAGGAAGGGCTTAGGTTAGAATTGTGCAACCTTTTTGCTCTTCACCCACAGCTATCAGCCAGTCCAAACTCAGAAGAACCACTACCAGTCTGCTCTGTGAGGAAACAGACTGTGTAGGAGGAATGAGTGGTACTATGGAGACAAACTTGGTAACAGATTGGTCAGTGGGAGCACAGATGGGAGATTTTAACCAAAATTAGAGGGAAAAAAAGGCATATAGGCATTACAACACTGAACTATGCATAGGCACTACTTTCAAAAACTTATGGGGAAGAGGGGCATAGAAAGGCTATGCAGAGGGCAAGTATGTCCAGTTGGTGTCATCTGCATTTTCCCCACCCCCACATAAAGCCATACTAACTTATGCTGGAATCAGAGATAAATTCCCCTGATGATTTGCTTCTCCATGAGAACAACAGAGACCAGTCTGGACCTTGTTAGCTTAATTGTTCCCTTCTCTTCACATACGATTAAATTCTGTGGTGAGCAGTTGTGGGTGGCTTGGTGTTCCAGTTTTACATATCCTCTTATAAAAACTAGCCATATGTACTAAGATGAATAGAACTGGATAAAGAGAATCAGAGTTAAGAAGTGACATATCAGGATGAAACGAGAAGCATAAGTCTTGGAGTGACTTATTCCTCCTGAGTGTAGCTTGGAGCAAAACAGCAAAACCTCAGTATGGAACACCGATTTCTTAGTGTGTATGACTCACTGATGAGAGAGAGCCAATGTTAGGGTTCTCCCAACTTTTCCCTGAGGGGGAAATCAGAGGCAAGGTCTGGGTATATTTTTAGTGTAACTTGTTTTATTGACACAGATATACCAGTTTTGAAGTCAGACAACATACAAGTGATGCCTCCTTTCAGAATAATCAGGCAGAACACTGACACCGCATTCCCATGGAGTAACTCTGTCAAAATAATTTACTTTCTTTCAGGCCCATTGCGGGGTGTGTGTGCAAAGTAAGCAACTGCCCTGGGGCCTGAAAATTCAAAAGGGCCCAGGGCTCTAAGCCCTGCCCCTTCTGCCCAGTGCCCTGCCCCATCTAGGGTGCAGAGCTCTCCCTACCCCCACTTTGCCCAGGGGTCTGCGAAGTCTGTCAGCCCCACTATTCTACTTAGAGAGATTAAGGCACCAGGCAAACACTCCTGCTGTTTGCAACAGCTCTCCCCAAAAAAGAAAATAATACAAAGCAATACTGATGTTTCTTCAAAGACTGAACGGTGCTTGAACACTAAGAACTTGTAAAACCCAGCATAAAATCACCACCTGGAAATTACCACCATAACAGTTTGTTTCATTAGCAATAATGACACAGAAAGTATGAGGAACAGATTTAGCAAACAAAGAACAACATAGATCATCAAACTACAAAATAAAACAGCCTTCTAACACCCCTCAGAAGACCTCAGGGTAGTTGATGTCTGTGACATAGAATAGAAAATCTTGATCTAAGAAAGTAGAGTGTTTAGTAAACACTAAATTACATATTAGTAAATCAAATGAGACAAAATAAAAACACTGCCAAGTTCAAACATTATAGATGTCAAAATGACCACAACTATTATTTTAAATAAAAAAGGAAAAGCAAGAAATAAAATCTAAGTTTGTATGCACAGAAATTAAATAAAATGCAGCCCCATTTTATTAATGTGTTCATGTCACTCACACTTATAATGGATGGAAATGCTAGATGGCTCTACAGTTTTATTCAGTGAGTTAAATTTAAAAATATGCACTAAGATATATTCAATTAAATGACAATATATTTATTTCAAAATATATTTAAGCCAGTATAATTTTCTGTTAGTAATTTAGAAAGTATGACTAGAATTGATAAAAAATAGAATTCTGGGTTCTTTTGGTTCAAAAAACAAAGAATAAATACATTTCACAAAAATGTCATCCTATTTTTAGTTGTAGAGCTTGTGATATTTTTAATTTAAAAAGACTGTAAGGGGGACAAATATATCATACATTTTATGAAAAATTCCCATTTTTGGACCAGTGCTGCTTGTAACATTTAATTTATTGTAGATATATTGGTGTGTTCTCTGGCTTAATCATTGTAGATGTGACTGTAAGGTAATATTTTAAAAGTGGAAATTCCAAATTAACTTAAATAGAACTAAAATTGTATCATATCTGCCATCCCTAGCAGCTACATGCGTAGTTCATCAGAGATCTCCACTGATCCCAGTTGTTTTGTTCAAATTTCATTCAGACTGTGTCTTCTTCCCCATGATGATCACTCAATAGTACAAAAGATTTTAAGAGAATGGAATGGGGATGCTTTTACTTGCTTATCTTGTCCTTTGGAAATCCTCAAAGACAAGGAATCACAAGATGGGATGAAGGATGCTGAAAGCACCAATATGGATACTATATTGAAAGAGAGTTGACGGGGCAGTGAGGAGGCACTAGTAGGGCAGAAGTTTGAGGAAACTCTTGGAGAAGGAAAAGGAGTTCAAAAAGAGAGAATGAACAACAAATCTGAATTTGCCCCTCAAACTATAGAAGCAACTTCCAGGGGGCAGTCTCCCCTACAAGTATATTCATTTTAATTTTTTTTGTATTTGAATATGCTATATCTAATATCCTAGAGCTACTGAAGTCAATGGACTTCTGCCATTGACTTCAAAGGTTCTAGTATTTCACCAGCAGTCTTTTATATCATTTGGAAAGATTGTGGGTCAACATTAGGTCACTGTGCAGCATTTCATAAGTGGCCCCTTCCTGCTCTTCTGTTGTCCTACATGGCCTTGCTTTATCTCAGGGTGTAAAACAGGATTTATGTTCCTGATACAGGTCTTGTCCTCAGGATAGAAAGGCAAGAAATGGGCTGACAAGAGGCAGGAATGGGTGCTGGGTGAAATCCACTCATCAATGTTGTGATGGTTCACTCCCTCCCATACATTATTAAATGGATTTATGGACATAAGTGTACATAACTCAAAGGTGCTTTGAGCAAATTACTTTATGTAACCTATCAATCTTCATGTCTTAATCCACTGGGTCTGTTTATCTTATTTTGGTGTATGTATCATTCTTGTGTGTAAAATCAGACATATAGAATAGGGAATACTTTATGGGTTTAAATGTGCGAATGAAAGTCATCAAGAGAGGCCTCAGCATCTGGGCAATCACATACAAATAGCCTTTTGTCCTTCAGTCTTAACAGTGGTTGGTCTGGGGAAGTCACATGTTCACCCCAAGTGGCCAGGTGACTTCCACTGCAAAAAGGAAATCTTTAAAAGCAATAGGAAAGTAAGGAGTCTTTGGTCTTTGGCTGGCACACCCAAGGAGAGGAACCAAAGTCCCCCCTTTGGTTTGGAGGGACAGCCTTGGTTTGGAAGGCTTTGCTGGACTAAAGACAGTTAGAGGGTGAATTTGTAATAAGTTTGTGTACTGAAGTTTCAGTGTTAAAGTTAGCTAAGCATGTTCTGTTATTTTGATTTGCAGTCTACTTTGCTCTTCCTGTTCTCACTCATAACCACTTAAATCCTACTGCTTGTACTTAATGAAATCACTTTTACATACTGTACTATCAAGCCCAGTGTAAATAGTTATTACCTGGGGAGCAACCAGTGTGTACATTCCCCCTTTCATTATTAAGGGGGCTTATCCAAATAATTCACTGGTGAATTTGATCCCATTTGCAGAGTGGTATCCCAGGAAGCTGGACCCTAAACTGCAGTTTCCTTGGACCTGAGGAGGTTCAGTGTCTGTACTGCTGGGGGGCAGGAGTATTGATTTCAGCTTGGGGGAGACTAGTGGAGCTGGCTCAGCAGGACTGAACAGTGAGAAATCCCAGAAAGGAGGAAGGCGAGTGGCTGTGGCCATGTGGGTATAACTGCCACCAGGTAGATTTGAACCTAGGAAGAATATTATAGGAGCCTCTATAGCTTGAGCGATAAAGCCAGTTGACTCTCATCTTAGGCTGTAGAGCTCCCTTATTCTTATTTCTCATTGTAAGGGTACAGCTAGACTGCAGGGCTTTTCGGGATACTGGAGGTATCCTGAAAAAACTCTACGGCATCCAGGAAACTTATTTGCTCTTCAGGCTTTTTTTGTTGAAGAGCAAACACGCTCTTTCAGAAGCTCCTGTGTTCCTTGTTCTATGAGGCAGAAGGGGGCTTCCGAAAGAGGGTTTTTTTTTCTGAAATAATGTTGGAAAAGCCTCTTCCGACTAAAGAATTGGAAAAAGGTACGCAAAATGTGTAACGCATTTTGCATACCTTTTTCTGACAAAAACTTGTAGTCTAGCCATACCCTAAATGGTCTAAGTGCCACTCCATGGGACAGTGAAACACATTAGGTGTGTGGGTTGCGTCAGCACCCCGGGAAGGACCCCCAGGAGTCTTTTGTGACCTCACCCCATCACAAATGTATCTGGAACTGGGGAGATGAGGTTGGGTCATCCTTCTTGCATAGAGTGAATCTAAGCTGATTTTCTGTTTTTTCTCCCCCAACCTATGCATCTAAAATGCTTTCCTTCTAATATTATTATACATCTGGAAATATCTATTCACAGTTAGATTTCATTTCTGTCACTGTACTCTTACGTATTATCCACTATCAGAAATAATATTGTAATATGTGCCAGATTTAATAAAGCCACTGTCTGGTATTCTTAAGAAGGCCCGGGTAAGCATCAAGTCAGTTAATCTTCTACTGTGAGATTCTGTGGGTCTGATCCTATAACATAGAAACATGGCATTAGCAATAATTTCGAAGTATTTATCTACTTTTTCTTCATGTTGCTTTTTTTGACATTACATTGAGCAAAGTCTATTTTTTCCTGTTACTTTTATAAGCATCTTATCAGTGTTTCATATTTCCTAAGGGAAAGGGTGTTATTTTTTTAACTCCCAAACACTCTTATCTGCTAACAATTTAATGTGTCCTACAGTTTGGTGTGAAACCATAAACTATTTCGTACGTCCAGACATTAACAATTGAGCAGTAACATTTGGGAGGATGAGATATTTGAAACAAATATAAAGATGAAAACTCTGTCAGTCCATGCAAGATCTAATGTATCAGTGATATAGATGAAAATTAGGTAGAGGTTGATATGCTGTAATATCGAAAATGTGAACATGTTTGTTCTTATTTGAGTGTGATGACTGGTCAGATGTCACTGCTCTTCATGCTGTGCCCAAATATAACATGTCAAAATGTGAAAACAAAAAAATAGCTGTTCAGACAGGATCTTTTGGCTTTTCTCTCACACACAGTTTAAAGTGACTTGATATTCTTCACTTTCTACTGTAAATTGCTGAGCTGTACCCTGCTAACCAGATGCTGTGTTCCCTTTCAGAAATGGCTGCATATCGTTTGATGGGTATATCTTCACTGCAATTAAACATGTTCTTTACTTGGGCTAGCTAACATGAGTAAAGGTTTGACAATTTTGCTTTTCATTTAGCACCTCAAATTCAAGCTCTGTCTGCCATATGTGGTTTAACTCAAACTACTACACTGAATTTAAAGTCAAGTTACTATGTCTTAAGTAAATGGCCTTAAGTGCTATTGTATTCAGAGTTAGTTAGCCTGAGTTAAGAACTCATCCTTTTTTTGCACTGACCTTTCAACCCATATCTTTTGCAAAGTGCTTTGGAATGAAAAGCATATGCAAATAAAATATATGTTTGTAAATCAGCTGCAATGGAAAAGGGGGAGCCAGCGTAGGGATTTAAAGAAGAAGGCTATGTAATCACAGGAGCAGGCTAGGAAAAAGTCATAGAGACTGCATTTTGGATGGACTGCAGTGGGGGTCATATGGATGTTGGGGTCCCCAAAAGGAGGAGGATGGAGTCATTCAAGTGGGAAATGATCAGGACATGTCAAACTTCTCTGAACTTCTGTCTAGGGTGAGAGAACAAGGTTTCCGTGTGTTATTTAGCGTACAGCTATAAAGCTATAAATGTATGTGGAACTTTGCAAACAAAACAATGTTTCTGACCCAAAGAGCTTACAGTCCAAGGGTTCTCAATTGCTGTAGGTATTGGGGGTGAGAGAGAAAGGTAACCTGTACTCCTTGAGCCATTTAATAGGGATTAGGGACAATTGTAGCCCTTCTGTTTACATTAGGTTCCCCCCCCACACACACACACACATATGGAGTATCTCAACATGTTAAAGCTACAACTCTCTTGTCTGTTAGACAACACATGTGAAAATATGTTAAAATTCCTGGCTTCAAAGGCTGTGGCTTAATTCCACAACTGAACTCTAAATTATTATCTGCAAGGCCTTCAGAGTTGCAATTTTCACATGCTAATATATTTCAATACATACTGAATGCTAGTGCCTCTACAACTTCAAATCACCCTAAAGTATACAGGAAACATATATTTGGCCCTTGCTATAAACATTCATGCTGGCTTGACAGACCAAAGCAACTTCTCTCGCTCTCTCTTCTATTCTGACATTTTTAAAACAACATTTGTTCTCACTCAGACTTACTGCATCATGCATTGCTAGCTCTCAAGCATGACAAAGTTCTGTCAGGAAAGTGTAACTTCAGCAGAAGTGCACACAAATGGGCAGTGTGAAAAATGTTCTGCCAGTCTAAGCAGCAAGCTGGAATATTTTCATGCCTTTACAAATATCTAAGATATTTGGTTGATTTCCCTGACACCATTAATTGCTTTCTGCATGCAACACACTGCAAGGAAGCTAAACATTGAATACGTTGTGCCATAAAAACAGAGCATGTCAGAAAATAATTTTGTTTTTACATATGGCTTAATTACCCCATAACCAAAGCAAAAACTGGTGTTTGCTTACAGAAAGCAAACATCTGACCTCTGGCACAGGTATTTATAATTAACTCAAATTATTACTTTACTAAAATATGTTAGATGATTTAATGCAGTTTTTGGTTGCATCTTTCTTTTCTGTCTGGACTGCGGGTACAGAAAAAAAAGTAAAAAATTATTGCAAAATTAATATTCCATGGGGAAGCTTAATGGTGCTTTCATGTAAGGATTTCCCATCTGTAAGTTTGTCTCTGGGATGGTAAATGCTCAAGACAAGGTTTTGTCTTTATTTGTACTTTGTGCAAGACTTAGGGTATGTCTAGACTACATGCCTCTGTCGTCAGAGGCATGTAGATTAGGCTACCCAGCATAGGGAAATGAAGCTGCGATTTAAATAATCGCAGCTTCATTTAAATTTAAATGGCTGCCATGCTCTGCCGACCAGCTGAGCCACAGTCGACAAGGAAGTCTTTGTTGACCGGCACAGATATGCCTTGTGAAACCAGATTTACCTGTGCCGGTCGACAAAGGCTTCCTTGTCGACCGTGGCATGTTTAGACTGCCCCAATCTGCCGACAAACAGCTGATCATCAGCTGGTTGGCAGAGCATGGCAGCCTTTTCAATTTAAATGAAGCCGTGATTATTTAAATTGCAGCTTCATTTCCCTATGCCGGGTAGCCTAATCTACATGCCTTTGACGACAGAGGCATGTAGTCTAGACATACACTTAGCCTTTCCTTGTACTTAACCAATGATGAGTAAGGATTGAAGTTTATGGATTGATTTCAGTGAGAGAAAAATCAAACTTCAAGTATTCAAAAAAATGAGTCATAATAGTGTGACCTCCAAGTTTAAACAAACACATGCACAACCATATACAGCAGTGAGACAATCAATGTACTTGGGTCCTGACAACTCTGCTATTCTAGTCTTTTTTACCACATTTAGTTGCATGCTTGATTTCTATAAGTACCTTACTGCCTGATTTGTCCCACTGCATTAAATGGGACTGTTTCTATGAAAACTGGTGGTGCAGTGTAGTTTGACTGCTATTTAAGTCAATCAAGTGGATTCTAATGAACTGTATTACATGTCAAAATGGAGTCACCCTGCCAGTTTAAATTAAAGCAAGAGTCCACTCTTTGCTGATTGATAAGCTCAAACTCATGGACTTTTGTCTTTCCTCTACTTTCTATTGTCTTCTCTGTCTGATTTTGTAGAATCAAATGGCTTCAATTAACACATCCATATTTATCTGATGATTTACTACTGCATTCCTGACTTCATTTTCAAGGTGATTTTTAGAGTTCATTGGCTTTCGTAAGGCTCAGACCCACAACAGGCATATAGGCACCGAAACTCCCACTGAAAACAATGAGAGGTGGCTAAATAACTGTGGATCTGTGTCTGCCATGTGTCTGGCCATGTTGACACTTTTAAAAATATGAACCCAACATATTTTCCCTAGGAGTATGTCTACATTGCAGAGGTTTTTTTGACTCTTAGTGCGTCCTTTTGAAAGAAAATCGAAGGAATGCAGGGTTTTTTCCAACATTGGTAAACCTCTTTCTATGAGGAAGAAGCCTTTTTCTGAAAGAGCTCTTTCAGAAAAAGGTGTGTGTGGATGGGGAAAAGGGAATTATTTCAGAAGAAGAGGAAAGAGAAAGACGTGCCCTGGTGGCTACTCCATCCATATTAATCAAAGCTTAAATGTGAGATAGTGTCCATTTAGTGTGGACACTACCTTTAGTAAAAGAAGAAGTTTTTTTAATGCTCTTTTGCTGTGTAGATGCTCTCTTTTGGAAGAAGTTTTTTCGGAAGATCTCGTCAACAAAAGCTTCTTCAGAAAGAAGCCTGCAGTCTAGATATAGCCTTGATCATACAGTAGGTCAGTGGTGGCCAGAAATAGAACACAGAAACCCTGGCTCACCATTCTTTGCTCTATTACCTTCCAAATCATCCAACTCTTTAATTTAATCTAGCCAGCTGTAGGAGAGCTCATCTGCAAAAGCGTTTTTCTCCTAATTTATTTCACTGTGGTTTAGTATACAGAAAAGAAGCCGTGTTGTTGTTTTTTTAATCATTTAAGTAAACTGTATAATTCTTGGCGGGTCAGCCATATGTAACACTGAAAGCCATCTATAACAGGATGCTATATTTGTGTACTCTTCTTCTGTTACTCAGCTATCCTCTTTTGGCAATTTCCATTTCACAACTGAAAAATAGCCATATTAGTCACATACATGCCTGCCAATTACAAGATATATCAGTCTACTGAATATAGCATGTGGTGTAGGCATTAGTAAAAGAGGAGAAATGTCTGTGCCTGATTGTAGCATTCAAAAGCCTCAGAACCATCAAAGCACTGCTCACTTGGGGACTGTGCCAAAGCCCATTGAGAACAACTCCCACTGACTTCAAGGGACTTTGGATCCAGCCCTGTGTTACCAGTCTGAGCCAAATTATAGATGAATATTACTCTAACTGATGAGTGATTTTTACATCACAAAGGCTTCTGACAAAGATCCCCTTTGCTGGGTTTATTTATACTACCATTTTTAAGAGTTTGGATGCTCTAGGGTATATGTATGTTAGGTTTTAGTAGATAAAAACAAATAAACCTTTGGAATGGATACAGATAGCAAAATCTGGGCAATTGCACAGCATATGGCCATCAATAATATGTTTTTGAGATATTCGCTTTGGCAGCTTATCAGGTCTTGTCACAAAATGTTTCTGTGAAACTATAAAATGTCATGTCAAACAAACACAATGCAATCATGAAGCTACCCATTACACAATGCAAAAGTATAATTGCTATAATTTGTCATTAAATTAGTATTTCACCAAGAAGTAACCTCATATTCTAGGGTTCATTTCCATGAGAAACTAGAGATAAAGGAGTGTCTTTTAAAGGCTGATGTTTCAATATTAGGGCACGATGAAGTAACCTTAAACTATTCAACCAAATAATATTTATATGACAGACATCTGGATGCATTTGAAGACAATGGAAACATTTAGATTTTGTACTCACATCCTTTGAACATTCTAATCAGTATTGATGTCAATAAAAGACATTCTCCCTAATAGAGCCAGGTGTTGTTTTCATATCTTTCAGCCTCTTGGGTTTCCCTAGATCAGAAGTGATCGCCAATACATTGTATACCAGTGACCACAAAGAATGATGAATGATTTCATGTAACTTTTACTTTTCAAGATGTCATTCACATGTGTATTCCTCTCAGGTGCATGTGCACCCAAAACACCTAGATCCATAGAAATTTCCATAGCAGTACCAGGGCACCACACATTTCCTATATCTCCTTGTGGCCCCTCCTGAAGCTATTTAAAGGGGCACCACTTAGCACTCCCTTGGTTCCTTTTCACCAGAATATGAGGCTAACAACTCCAATGTAGATTGGATGAAAAGTGGGTGGTGGAACACATATGTCAACCATAATTCACAGAACAACAAAGTAACATAGTAATTAACTATTCTGTCTTCTTTGAGTGTCTTTAAGGGTCTTTATAGGCTCTGACATAAGCACTTGAAGTGCTCCCACTCTTCTCGCTAATGTTATCACAATGGGAAAAGCTATCTTTAGATTAAAGTGATTTAGAAAGCAATTAGCTATCAGCTCAAAATGCTGGGTCCATTACAAAAGAATAGAGACAAAAATACTTTTGAAGAATCTATCCATGTCTGGGTTAAAGAACATGTATTTTCTCTCCATTGGAGGATAGATCACTGAAATTGCAGTTAAGTAGACCCACAGGGAAATATCTGATAGTATAATTACAAAAGGGTATTCTATATATTAATGAGTAATGTTTAGATACTTCAAGCAGTGAACCAAGTAATAAAGTGCAGATTCAGACTAACAGGGCTAACCCTCTGATACTTGTCACCAAGTAATAAACTGTTTTGGTTTGGCTGGGTAGGTAGGCCTAATGGATTGTTTTCAGCTGCTTAGCAAGATCTGCTGACATGCAGTCAAAGAATCTGTCTCACTTTGGTCTAATCTCTCAACATCTATGTTGTGAAGTGCAGATCAGTTTTCCCTCTAAGCACAGCTTCACGGGCGATTATCAGCCCCACCTGGTCAGAGGCTCAGGGGTGAGTAACCCCAGCACTCCCTACCACAGCTGAAATCACAACAGCAGATTCAAGCGGGGAATATAAAAGAAGTGGCCTGATTCCCTCTCACTCCCCCAACATAGCCCAATAAGGACCACTGCAATCTAGCCCTAAGGCCATGACTACACTACAGAGAAGATCAGAGCTACCGCAGTCAATCTGGGGTTTGAATTAGCAGGTCTAGGGAAGACACACTAAATCAAGCTGAGAGGGCGCTCCTGTGGATGCTGGTAGTCCTGCTCCTATGAGGACTAAAGGAAGGTCAAATGGAGAATGTGATCCTGTCCACCTCTCGCAGTGTGGATGGCATGAAATTCAATTTAAGATACTTCAACTCAAGCTATGCAATTAGCGTAGGTGTTGTTGTGTATCTTAATTCAAATTTATCCCCTAGTGTAGACCTAGCTTAGGTGGCTTGTCCAAGGTCACACAGAGTCTGTGGCAGAGGTGGAGAATTAGTCCAGATCTCCTGAGTCCTGGCCAAGTGCTAATCTTCTTTTTGATATTTATCTGACCTAATCCAAAAATATTTTTCAAGCCAGGGCTTTTTCTTAGGTCTTTTCTTCTTCCACACAGTATGGGCATTGTGTTGATGGCTGCAGTCCTGTACCAAATTTGACTGGTGCTAGTGTCAAAATATTAAACTTTGGTTTGGCTTTGGCAATGTTTAGGGACTTGTCTTTCTGTGCAGCACTCTTGTGAATGTATGACAGAGAGTTCGCTTTAATATGATACAGCTGTTATTACCAAAAAGCTTTCACATTATTCTTTTATGGCAGGGATGAACAGTTTGCTTACATACTGTAACTGCTGGCAATTTGCTCTGGCTGCATTTCTACATCCTTGTGTTTCAGTTGTAAAATGTTGAGAAGGATCAACTTTGAGGCAATTATTCAAACAAAGTGTAATTAGTTTTAATTTTTTTCATAACTCCTATTTTCCTAGATGGTGCTCTGATACACTACCTGCCTTTTGCACTCACTGTGGGAACAAATCACAGAGTTTAATAATACAGTAAGCGAGGAGATCCACAGGCAGTGCATTAGAGTCATCTTCACTTTTCATAACAAATATATTGCCATCTGCCATCTTCCTAACAGCCTGTGAAGGGAAAGAACTTTGGGGATGAAGAAATGATCTAGATTGAGCTAGGTACTACATTTGCATCTGTTACTACAAATGGCTGTGCTGCTATAAGACTGAACCTGAATCCCAACTAGAACTCTGCATTTCTTTTTTATAATCTCAAAGAAAGGGGCAGAAGGGAAAGTGGGTATTGAGGGACAGGAATAATTATAATGTCTTCCTGTCAAATGGTTGCAGAGCTAAAATGTCATCTTCCTGAATAATAAATAAATTTAATTTTCAATATTTAAAACCTTATCTGAGAGGAGATCAGTCACAGAATAACATTAATTTCTATGTTGCCGCTAGGGTAATCCTTTGCCATTGGGGGCATTTGACTGCTAAATGCTAATTTGAATTAACTAAAAGCTTATGAAGTCGGAGATTTTTAACCAGAAATCCTGGGAAAAGATTTAAATGACATTTTCCCCATCTTCTTAGTATAGTAGGTTCTGATTGGAGATATCTGAGTGTGACAGCATTTGATGAGTAGAAAATGCACCTATTTTAAGAATTACAGCATCATTTTTGTCTTACAGTTTACTTATGAAAAACAGCATGCAGAAAAAAGAGTGAGAAGATTTCCATTTCTTCGCTAATGACTTAACTTGGCTTGATCTCTGCAAAGTCTCTTACATGACAACTACGTAACATTATCCAATTGTTTTCAGTATTCACCAGGAGTTCTGTATAGCAAATATAAGAAATACTGTACAGAGTTAGGTAACTTTATCTATTAAGCATGATCATTACATGGTGTTCGCTGTTGATGGCATCTATCAGAGCTTAACACCCTTATCTTTTGTAGAGCTTCTCACCCCTTACTTCTACCCTCTGGTCATCTATAGGGGAGCCTGGATAGTCCTGCTTTGACAATAAGTGGTGATGTCTGCCTTGACCACAGTGCAGATCCCTAAAAAGCAAAAGCCAGGCCTGTCTCAAGTCTGGTGCACATACGCTCACAGGTAAGACTCAGGAGGCAGGATCTTTTTGCATAACAATGCAGATTAAGCATAGAATGTAAGACCATGTCAAGAACACACCACAAGCAACCTTGTACTTGTACTTCTGTTTCTGATAAACAAAAATCACAGATGCAGCCATAAAACTATTAACTATGCACATTGTTTTTGCAACATCTTGAGTAGCAGGATGTACCCCAAATAGGGCATTGGGCATTCTAGGTATCTTACACAATACATAATCAATTGGTAAATATTATTAGAACAATCAAGTCTCATTTGCTAGAAAATGGGCTAAGTAAGAAGAATTGATGGGAGGGAGGGAGCAGGATTGGCCCACAGGGCCTGCTCGTTATAACTAGAAGTAAATAGGCCCTTTACACCAGCTACAGCAGTGCATGGCATTCCGATGGGTTGGAAGCAAAGGAACCATGACCTACTGCCTGGTAGGTAGCATATGGGTGAAGTGTCAGTGAATTAAGCTTTATTAGTGTATTATAGTAGATCTATTAATTGCTTTTGAATTACTTTGTGCTATATTAATTGCTTTAGAATTATAGTATTTAAGGTTTAAATTGTATAGTCATTGTTTTTAAGGCTTGTAAAACTTAAACAACTGTATTAACTGCTTAAAGCTTGTAATAAATAAGAAAGTGGTTAAGTCTCTCTGGAGTGTCCTGTTTTCCCTTGAATCTAAAATAAATCAAACCACACAATATCATCTCTTTCCTCCTCTTATCCTTTTTCCATTTTATGCTCACACACTCTATCAGCTATGACTTCCTAATTGTTTCTTTCCCTCATGCACTGTACAGACTTTGGCCCCTAGCTTTGATCCTATGCTCCCCTTCCTCTCCTTAGTATGGTCCTTTCTTTCTTCCCTTCCCCCTCTCCCACCATCATCTATTTTTTCCTCTTTCTCCTCCCATTGCTTGTTGCTCCCTTTTGAGTTCTGTCTCTCCTGACTTCTGGAATATGGGGTGAAAACGGATGCTCTAGGAAAAAACAAAGAGGAATCAAGTAGGAGAGCAGGAAGAGGCCTCCTAGCCCCTATGTGCAATCTAGCAAGAAGTGGAAAGAAACTGTCAGGATTGTGGAGAAGCTTCAATAGAATATGCCTTTACCATCTGCAGAGGAATTGCCACTATGACTCATTGGCCATGCCTATATGACAAACTTATGTCGACCCAATTTACGTTGGCATACAGCAAACATAATTAATACACTGCTTGTGCACAGGCATATTGGGCTCCTTGTGCTGGCAGTGGGCATCCTCACTAGAGTTCTGTATGAATGCAGGTATCCTACTGTGCAGCTCACCACCGTCCAATGCACTTTTGCGTCTTTTGATAAGTTTTGGCAGTACATGATGGGGCCAAAATGACTTACAGAAGGGTGATTGACAGCATGGAGTAAAACTTTTTATTTTGTAGCTGTCTTCCTACCATATTGGGTACATCTACACAGCAGTGTTATTTTGGGATAACTGATGTTATTCCAAAATAACAGTCCATGTCTAGTTATTTTGTCATAATGTCGAAATAATGGCGAGCTGGAGGATTTCTTACTCCAACTCCTGTATCCCTCATTTTATGAAAAGTAATGGAAGTGGAAGGAAAAGTGCTCTACCTCGGACTTCCTGCTGTGTAGACAGTACCAAAAGGTGAAATAAGCTATTTCAACTTAACCTACACAATTGATGTAGCTGAAGTTGTGTCGCTTATTTCAGCTTTAGCCCTGATGTGTAGATGTACCCATTGTTATCTTCACAATAGATTTTTCATGCCCTTTTTTCAAAATCCACAAACCCATTCCACGAGGCGTAACAGTTAACTCTAACTAAGGACTTAGTTCGAGTTAACGTTTGGCTGCTGTGTGTAGCTGCGGGCAGTTAGTTCGGACTAAGGGGATTTAAAAATGGTGCCCAGACAGGAAAAAGCAAATAAAGCCCGGGATATTTAAATCCTGGGCTTCATTTGCAAGTTCGAATGCCTACATTAGCCTCCCTAGTTCGAACTAGGGGGCTAGTGTAGACATATCCTATGAGACAGAGTGAGAACTAATTACAGGTTGTTGGTGGTGTGTATGTAGCACATGCAGACAGGGAGATACCACTTCTGAGCCCAAAATCCAATCCTTATGTCTTACCAGCAAACTGATTGATTTGTGTGTGCAGTCATTCTGAAAACTGGGCCAAGAAAGTTAAGTCCTCATTTAGAAGTGCTGCCCTTTTCAAATCATATATTTAAGTCCCAATCAAGTCAATGACTTTCCTGAATCATTAATTTTAAACGTGTGTCCTGATAGCAGCATCAAACCATCTGCCACTCCTAATATAAATGGTTGCTGCATAATTTGATCAGTAACCTTCATTGTTTACTTTGCTTGCAATCTTACACATTTGACTGCAATTGGGACTTGGATGGGGAAAGAGTGGGCCTTGTTTTAAGAAATATTCAGTGCAATAAGCTTATGTCCTAGTACATTTAATATTATCTTGCCATTAGTGTCTTGCTTTTTATTCAGCCAAAAGATGAAAAAAGATGTAAAAGAAAACCTGCAGAGAACAGGCCAAATGAGTTACAGAAGCATTTCATTGCTGTGGCTGTGCCATTATGTTGTAATAGTTTCCTTAAAAGAGTGCTGTGTAAGCATTATCAAACAGAGTGGAAAGCAGACTGCAAAAAGTTCTACAGAAAAAATGGTCCAGCATAAAAAAAAAAAAACCATCAAGTTAGTTCATTCTCCTATATTCACTTATAAGACAGGACACTAGGCAAGACTTATGAAGAATGTGTGTGCATGTGGGGCTGGGGAGGGGAGATTTTCATTTTCTGGTTTTGTGCCTGAGAATACCAGAAAATTGAACTCACTGAGCCCATACTGGACTTTCTTCAAATATCTGCTGCCAGACAGAATATTCCTTTTGACAGGATTCTACTTACTGAGTCCTTTGCAATCCAGGTAATCAATCAAAGAAAAAGGAACATAATGCAAGAGCTGTCACCTGTTACGGATCACTGCAAACTCAACATGCCTCTGGGAAGTTTTGCAGAAGAATGCTGTTGTGGAAGGTTTTTTTTTTTTGTGTGAATTAGCTTAAGCTGTAGTTAAAACTGAACATTGATCCTTTATGAAAGTCACAACTAGCCAATTGTAAAGAAGGACAAAGGATGCTCTCCCACGGAGTAGGAAATATACCTTTAAAATTCAAGCTATACATCATCCACTAATTCTGTATCTAAATAACTTAATAAACAGCAACCAAAGAAAACCAGACAAGTTTCCTTTTACTTTTATATGCAACATGATGTGACCGTTATCTCCTATTTTATCCTATTACATTGTATTTTGCTTATAGAAAATACTAAGCCATATAAATAATAAACAAAAGTTATCCTTGGCACAAGGCACATGGGCCAATTCCTCATCTCAATGGAACACTAGAAGATTACCTGTTTTACATGTGCTTAAGAAGTAGAGCCACCCAAAATCTTTTTCTTCCTAGTGTGTCTGCATGACTAAGGGTAAGATTCAGGTCACATATTGGCTGCTAATGCTCTCAGATCCGCTAGCTAATAGAAAATCTTTTCTTGTTTACCCATCGAGAATATACAATTTTTTTTTCAGATCAGATTGTTATAATGTTGTTAATGAGCTAAAATAACAGTACTGTTATTTCTTCACATTATATACTAGTTACATGTTTGGTTCTACGTATTCAGGTAATTTTAGCAGCCTGATGGTTGGAGTATGTTGCCTTGCACTGAATTTGTATAAGGAATTTTGCACACACATTTCTCGAATAATCCTAATAAGTCCCAAGACAGGGTTTTTATTTAATGTGACTAGTGATGAACACTCCACAGACACGTTTTTACATAAAAGTGTGCCTATTATTTTATATTCTGGAAAATAACATCTCCATGACAGATGTGCATGTATTAAATCAACATAAATCTTTTACTTAAAAATGTTCTAGTGCACAATACTACATCTGACAAATCAGATAATCATTCATAAATTTCCTAAGCTCAATTAAATGACATTTTGTGTTTTTATCTACTATATATTTGAGTGTGTCTGCCTGTGAGTGACTCTGTTCAAGAACATCTCCAAAAAAGTAAGAGCTAGGACCATCAAATTTGGAATGCAGCTTCCTCTTATCATAACTAAAGTCGTAGTAAAGGTTTGGTTGCGTTAGGATAATGGGATATGCCAGTTATACTGGGATACGACAGTTATACTGTAGAATAACCACAGGGAGCATGCAGGGGCCAGAGATGGGACCAGGACAGCTATTACACCATTGTGGCAGCAGGGGTGGAGAAAGGGACAGCTAGCTATGCACTCTATATTTGAGAGAGTTTGTCTATTTGTGTATCTGTCTGTCTCCCAGCCGGGGGACATTCAGTCTTCCACCAGCTGTGGCTGTGCACTGCAGCGGCAAGAGACAAGCACTTCTCACCTGACCCCAAGCTGCTGCAGTGAGAGATGGGTGGCATTATTATCTCTCTCCCTGGGGCAACCTGCATACTGAACCCTTCTTTCCCAGCCTCATCCCAGAGCAATGACTTAAATGAAAAAAACTCAAATTAATAGAGTTATGGACCCAAGCAATGCCAGATAAATCTTCCAGTATACTAAAGAGGATCATACATGACTAAACCAGTAACAGAATAGATGAACAAAGCTATGAAGGGTTCCAATTAAAGAGATCTGTCAGGATATGTACTCTAGTTTAATTTATAGGCATAACAGTATATATGTTCACATGCAAACTTTGACCTTAGTCTAGCAGCATTGGCACTTCTGACAGATAACACAGAAAAAAAAGATTGCTTGACACATAAGAGCACTGCCTTTCAACTTTACAGGAGAACATTCTCTTTAATAATGGGAGCTGTCACACAGCATTGTGTTAAAGGAGACCCCAGATGATCAGTGCTTCATTTGAAATGGTACAGAAGTAATACTTAGACCAACTAGCTAGGCAAAGTCAAGTTTGGTAACTGATGTGCTGACTGAAAATAATAATAATAAAAAAAGATTATGCTACCAGACTCAGACTCAGGTTTTCATCCCATATGTTCTGATCTGAATACTGATGACTATGGGAGCTACAGAGCTTCATCGTACAGATGAAATAGATTCACATTATCCCAGTCTTCCCGGAATATGTGCACATTTATCTCCCAGAATGATTGGGCAAAAGAGGGGAGGGGTAGAGTGAATGGGGAGGAATAAGGGAGAGGGAAAGAGAGAATTCACAAACAAGAAAACTGGTAGGCTATAATCCAGCAGTGCAAAATAAAAAGGATGAACTTTAGGGATATTTTAGATAATTTAGGGAGCACAGAATATATTTTCGCATTCTGAAAAACTAGATTCACTGGTCCATGTACAAAGGCTAAAGTTGGAATTCCTTTTGGGCATGTCTATTCTGGGGAGCTTTTTCAAAATAACACCTCTTATTCTGAAATAATAAGGCAAGCGTCCACACTACCTCGCCCATTATTTCGAAATAATGGGCTTGTCATTTCAAATTAACAACTCCTGTTTGTGACAGGAATAATCTAATTTCAAAACAGTTATTTTTGGAGTCATTATTTCAAAATAACATATTTCAAAATAACCCGTTAGTGTACACTTAGCATTTGTATTTAATCATCCAAGGTTACCCTCCAACAACAAGGGGCAGAACAGTTTTGCCAGATCCTTATAACAGCTGACATAGATAGCCCATAATTGGTTTACAAA
Source organism: Pelodiscus sinensis (assembly GCF_052426305.1). Classification (NCBI taxonomy): domain Eukaryota; kingdom Metazoa; phylum Chordata; order Testudines; family Trionychidae; genus Pelodiscus; species Pelodiscus sinensis. The sequence continues at coordinate 157,301,711 of NC_143053.1, forward strand.
ATTCCTTAGTTTAAAGGAAACTGTGGTACTTGCTCATGGCATGTGTAGCAATCAATGATTCATTTTTCCAAAGTTCAGTACTCCTCTTATTACTAATTGTATTATTACTATTATATTATCTGTTATTAATTTATGGTGCTGCTTACCACGTTTCATGATTAAATCTCAACAGACAGCCCCAACCCCAAGGAAAACAAATAGACTGAATGAAATTAGGGGAAAGGAACCCACACGAGGCAAATTATTGCCAATTTAGACATAACCTTGACTCCATGCACACTAAACTATTTAGATTAAAATATATATTGACACCCTAGTCCCACTGAAGTTAATTGAAAAAACACCAATCAGGTTCAGGATTTCACCCATATTCCTTATCATGATAGTAAAGTCTTTTCTGACAAGGGTGTGCTGGTGAATTAATGGCATGGTGATAATCCTGCACCACTAGCCAGTGGGAGTCTAGTCATGCTTAAAACTATTCTTTCTTAAAAATATTTTTCAGATTGTCTAATAACTTAAAAAGAGAACACAAAAGTGTTTTGGTCAAATTAAAAGTTTTGTTTCATTTTCTAAGGTTTTTTTAACTTTAAAAAATAAAAATTGAATCAAATTTTGAAACAAAGTAATTTAAAATTGAAAAATCAAGATGTTTCCTTACAAAATGTTCAAAAAGGGCACACAATTATTTTTATTGAAACAAGTGAGTGAATTTGACATGAATTTGTGAAAAATTTTGGTTAAACCAAACCTGCATTTGTTGTTAAAAATTGTTTCAAATGAAAAATTTTACAAGCTCTGACAGGGGAAGGGGAATTGTGATCTATGGGTATGTCTACACTACCCTCCTAGTTCGAACTAGGAGGGTAATGTAGGCATACCGCACTTACAAATGAAGCCCGGGATTTGAATTTCCCGGGCTTCATTTGCATAAGCGGGGAGCCGCCATTTTTAAATCCCCGCTGGTTCGAACCCCGTGTAGTGCGGCTACACGGGGCTCGAACTAGGTAGTTCGGACTAGGATTCCTATTCCGAACTACCGGTACGAGGTGTACCGGTAGTTCAGACTAGGAACCTAGTCTGAACTACCTAGTTCGAGCCCCGTGTAGCCGTGCTACACGGGGTTCGAACCAGCGGGGATTTAAAAATGGCGGCTCCCCGCTTATGCAAATGAAACCTGGGAAATTCAAATCCCGGGCTTCATTTGCAAGTGCGGTATGCCTACATTACCCCGCTAGTTCGAACTAGCGGGGTAGTGTAGACATACCCTTCGATATTATTATAGAATCATAGCACACTAGAACTGGAAGGGACCTTGAGAGGTCATCGAGTCCAGTCCCCTGCCCTCATGGCAGGACCCAGTACCATCTAGACCATCTCTGATAGACATTTATCCAAACTACTCTAAAATATCTCCAGTGATGGAGATTCCACAACCTCCCTAGGCGATTTATTTCCATGTTTAACCAACTTTACAGTTAGGAAGTTTTTCCTAATGTCCAACCTAAAACTCCCTTGCTGCAGTTTAAGCCCATCGCTTCTTCTCCTATCCTCAAAGCCCAAGGAGAACAATTTTTCTCCCTCCTTCTTATGACACACCTTTAGATACCTGAAAACTACTATCATGTCCCCTCTCAATCTTCTTCTTTCCAAACTGAACAAGTGCAGTTCTTTCAGTCTTCTTTCATAGGTTATGTTCTCTAGACATTTAATCATTCTTGTTGCTCCTCTCTGGACCTTCTCCAATTTCTCCACATCTTTCCTGAAATGTGTTGCCCAGAACTGGACACAATACTCCAGTTGAGGACTAATCAGCACAGAGTAGAGCAAAAGAATAACTTATTGTGCCTTCCTTTTTGAGTCAGGGAATGGCTCTGATTACATGTTCTTATAGCACCAAGCACTATTAACCAAATCTCAGTAGACTATACACATTATATGTAATTCAAATAATAATGAAAAGCTAAAGTAATAGTACCTCATTAAGCAAAATAATAGTAATATAATAATCCAATGCAGCTTTAAGACATATTAGAATTCGAAAAAATGAATTTTCAAATAAAAGTATGCAAATGGCTAAATCCTACAAAGAGCTGCCAAGAAGTTTGTTCACTTTATGCTTTTTTGGCTTATCACTTGATTTGCTCAGTCAACTTTGCTGAGTTAATTATTAATTTACATATATAATGAAATCCATTCTAAATATTAACAATAATCCAATATTAAAGGGACATGGTAACTATGTAACTTTATGCACACTTTATTACTGCAGTTAGTTGCCTCTGTGCTGATCTATACTTTGCCTCAAAAATACAAATAAAATGCAATATATGTGTATCTAAAAATGGCAAAGGCTAATATTCATAAGATCCTTTTATTCCAGTTTCTAACCAAACTGCTTATTGTACATATTTGTAGGTTTTAATATTTCAAATGTATGTTGGAATAAGAAAGAGGTCTTTTTTGCATAGAGGCACTTATTATATAAGTATCTTTCATAATTAGGATTCTATACTACTTGAAATGGCATTGTTAGTATTAGCTTACTGGAGTAATGATGGAATTATAAATATAAAAAACATGCTATCTGTAATAAGTTTATTTCTATCTGAAATAGAGATAATACATATTGTGCTAGACACCCTGACTTCCAGATATACACAGGGTTTCAATGCACGCACTGGAGCTAGAATTCTAGATATATATGATATATGATATATGATTGATATGATATAACTGATTGATATTTGAATGTGTGGCAAAGCCTCAAAGAGCTGTGTTATAAAATCTCAGTTTCTGTGTTGTTCTGCTGTAGGCTATGACCCCTTTACTATCACTGAGGGAGACTAGAGATTCTGATCTAGGAGGACAAAGTGGGCAGGGTGCTCCAGAGAGCAAGTTTGCAGGTTAAATGGTATTTTCAGCACATCAAGTGACAGTCTCAAAGGGTTCTCTGTGATCAAACCCATCACAGTCTAGTTATTACTTATTCCTTCCTCGAATGCAGGGGACTGGACTTGGGGCACGTCTGCACTACAGAGCAGATTGAAGATGCTGCTGTCAATCTTCCAGGGTTCAAATTAGTGAGTCTTGTGAAGACATGCAAATTTGAACTGAAAGGGGCACTGCAGTTGATGTCTGTTGTCCTGCTTCCACGAGGAATAAGGGATGGTGAAGGGAGAGTGTTCTCCCTTTGACTTCCTGCTGAGTGGACAGCTCCAAAAGTCAAGTTAAGGTACTTCAACTTCATGTACACAATTAACGTAGCTGAAGTTGAGTATTTTAATTTGATCTTATCCTGTATTGTAGACATACCCAAGGTAACCTCTCAAAGGGTATGTCTACACTACCCTCCTAGTTCGAACTAGGAGGGTAATGTAGGCATACCGCACTTGCAAATGAAGCCCGTGATTTGAATTTCCCGGGCTTCATTTGCATAAGCGGGGAGCCGCCATTTTTTAAACCCCGCTGGTTCGAACCCCGTGCAGCGCGGCTACATGGGGCATGAACTAGGTAGTTCAAACTAGGCTTCCTAGTTCGAACTACCGTTACTCCTCGTGAAATGAGGAGTAACGGTAGTTTGAACTAGGAAGCTAGTTCAAACTACCTAGTTCATGCCCCGTGTAGCCGCGCTGCAGGGGGTTCGAACCAGCGGGGTTTTAAAAATGGTGGCTCCCCGCTTATGCAAATGAAGCCCGGGAAATTCAAATCCCGGGCTTCATTTGCAAGTGCGGTATGCCTACATTACCCCGCTAGTTCAAACTAGCGGGGTAGTGTAGACATATCCAAAGTCCCTTCCAGTCTTTGGGTATGTCTACACTACAAAGTTAATTCGAACTAACAGACGTTATTTCGAATTAACTTTGATAGGCGCTACACATGCAAACCGCTAGTTCGAACTTAATTCGAACTAGGTAAACCTCATTCTACGAGGACTAACGCCTAGTTCAAATTAACTAGTTGGAATTAAGGGCTGTGTAGCCACTTAATTCGAACTAGTGGGAGGCTAGCCCTCCCCAGCTTTCCCTGGTGGCCACTCTGGGCACCACCAGGGAAACTCTTCTGCCCCCCCCTCCCGGCACCGGAGCCCTTAAGGGGGTATGGGCTGGCTACGGTGCCCGTACCAGGTGCAAGCCTGCCAGCACCCAGCCAGCAGACCCTGCATCTGGCACGGCTCGAGCCGGCCACCCGCTGCCATCCAGCCCTCCGCCTCTTCCCGGGACCAGGCTGGTGGCTCCCGGGAACCTGCTCAATCCGCAAGAGGCGGGCGCCCGCCTCGTCTAGTGCAGACATCGTGGACCTCATCCACAATCTCTGCACTAGGCACAGGAAAGTGGCCATCTAGGGCAGGATAGCTGCCAGCCTGGCCACCCAGGAGCAGGTTGGCATGAAAATCAAGGTGGTCCACTGAGACCCCCGACCCTGAGCCCTGAGCTTAGAATGGTCGTACTGGGTCAGACCAAAGGTCCATCTACCCAGTAGCCTGTCTGCCGACAGCGGTCAACACTAGGTACCCTGGAGGGGATGGACCAAAGACAATGACCAAGCCATTTGTCTCGTGCCATCCATGTCCAGCCTTCCACAAACAGAAGCCAGGGACACCATTCCTACCCCCTGGCTAATAGCACTCCATGGACCCAACCTCCATGACTGTATCACACTTCTCTTTAAACTCTTTTCTAGTTCTAGCCTTCACGGCCTCCTGCAGCAAGGAGTTCCACTGGTTGACTATTTGCTTTGTGAAGAAGAACTTTCTGTTATTAGTTTGAAGCCTGCTATCCATTCATTTCATTTGGTGTCCTCTAGTCCTTCTATTATGGGAACTAATGAAGAACTTTTCTTTATGCACCCTCTCTACCCCACTCGTGCTTTTACAGACCTCTATTATATCCCCCCTCAGTGTCCTCTTTTCTAAGCTGAAAAGTCCCAGTCTGTTTAGCCTCTCTTCATATGGGACCTGTTCCAAACCCCTGATCATTTTAGTTGCCCTTCCCTCTCCCACCCTCTCTCTTCCCCTCTCCCACCTTCTTTTCCCAGTCTCCCCGAATTTTGTTCAATAAAGAGAGTTTCTATTTTCAAACACAATTGTCCTTTATTTTGTACATCGGGCAGGGGGGCTAGGGAGGGGTAAGTGGAAGGTGGTGAGGGAGGAATGGGGTACGAGCCCCCAATGGGGAGGACTGGGCTGTCTGTGCGGGCTCCTCGGGGTGGAAACTCTCCTGAAGCCCCTTGATTGACCACCCCCCCGGATGGCAGACTGCGGAAAGTGCAGCCGGGCTGATGGCCGAGTGCTGTGATGTGCCAAGTGTGGGCATTCCAAGCCAGGACTGCTTTGCAAGCAGTGAACCCCTGAGAACTGTCTGTCCGGGGTGGGGTCGGGTCTCTTTAAGCACAGCCCTCAGCTAGCCTGAGGCAACAGCTCCACGCTCTAAGTCCTCATCTGATGCCCTGCTGGCACTGCTTCCGGTCATCCTTAACCTCGGTTCAGGGTCCACTCAGTGTGGACATTCTAGTTCGAATTAGCAAAACGCTAATTCGAACTAATTTTTAAGTCTAGATGCACTAATTCGAATTAGCTTAGTTCAAATTAACTAATTCGAACTAAGTTAGTTCCAATTAGTGCTGTAGAGTAGCCATACCCTCAGACTTCTATGGTCCTATGATGGAAATGAATGCTAAAGTGACGAATTATGGCTGGTATTGGGTTCCAAATCACTTTAGTACTAAGTAAAGGTTAATGAAATGCTGTTATCCTTATTGCATTATTAAAGGGCAGCAGAACTGTACTTAGCCAGCCCTGATGGAGGGAATCACTCTCGATTGAACTTTACTTGCTAAGCCCAATGGTACTGAAGGAGGAGAAGATGGAGACAAATGTTGTTACCAAGTGGTGTGGGCTCTTCCTAAGGAGTCCCAGACAACATTTGACTTTATACTGTTTAGAGGTTGAGCTAATTAGACTGAGTCTGTGTTTTGTTCAGTGATCACTCAAGCAGAAATCAATGACAACCAGGTTCAGAGCCTTAGACTTGGTGCGGGGCAGTGTTGCAGTGAAAAACAAAGCACAGCCTGCACAAGCACTGAAGTTCCCCACTACCCACTGAAATCACTGACAGCTGGGTTAGGTAATGGAATCTCAGGATATGTGTTGCAGGAGAGGGCAGTGGCAGCAGGATGGCAGCTGGTGTTGGCAGAGAGTAACAGCAGAGGGTCAGCAGCAGTAGCCAGTAGCGTCACTTGATGCCCTTCCACCCTGGGAGTGGGGGGGTGAGCTAACATGAGTGAATGTGAACGAACCTCTCAACTTTGGGTGATTGCTTACTATAAGAGTTGCTGCTATTGTTCATCAATTTCCTCCTTCCTTGTCACTCCACACCCCCAACCCCCACCTTCTCTTCTATGTAGCTGATTCGTCAGTTTGTAATTTTTTAACTTTTTTTCATTGTATCCCTCTCTTATATAATGGTCATGCCCAGGGCTCGACAAATTCTGGAAAACCCTACTCGCCAGCCAAAAAAGGGACTCGCCACCCTCCTGTCAGCCGATGGTCAGGGCAGTGAGTCCCTTATTACCGGCTGAAGTTCTTTTAAATTGTGCTTGGTTCTGTTACAGCAACTGAAGGAGTCAGGTTAAAGCTTAAACAGTTACTATTTTATTGTTACAGGGTAAACTTAGTTGTTAAATGCTACTGCTGTGTTACAGATAACACAGCCACTACAAAGGACAGGACAGAAGTTACACTAATAAGTCACTTACAGGTACCATGAAACCCTTTGGTTCTCTGAGCTCTTATAAATGCATGCAAAATAGACACATAGCAGGTATATATTCTCACACCTGCGTTCCAGACTTGGCGTGGCCAGCGTCTTTCTCTCAATCCCTCGGGAAGAAGTAGGGCGAGGTTGGGCATCCCACAGACCTCGGGAGACAATCAATACCTGCCAGCAGGTATAGATGATTGGAGCTCAAATGGGGTGGGCTGCTGAACCTCTTTTTATACCCCTTGGGTCATGTAGGCTTCTTCCTGGGCTCAAGTGGCCAATTAGGAAAAACGGCTTTGAATGCCAAGTTTCCCACGAAGGGTGCAAAGCATAATTCACACCTGGGAAAATGCAGACAATGGGCACCTCTGGTATGTGATGGGTGAAGATTCCTCTCCTGGGACAGTGCAGGCGTGTCAATTACTGGTACTAGCCATCAGGACAGCGGGAGGCCCCACGTCGTCAGCTAGCCCATTTACTGTCTGGTTTCTGTTTATGGTAGAGTCAGGGACAGGCAGCACACCTGCGTTCCCAGGGCATCAAAGGCTGACGGCCTTTCTCTTGCTCTCTGGGGGCGGGGAACAAGATGGGGTTCGTGGAAAAACAAGATGGGGTTTGTGTCTGGCTACACCTCCCCCCAAAAAAGTGTTTTTTAATAGCATAAATTCCTAATAAGAATAACAACAGTAATTACTAATAAGTTATTAATAAATATCACCCAAGTTATTGATAAATATCTTAGGGTATGTCTACACTACCACCCTAGTTTGAACTAGGGTGGTTAATGTAGGCAACCAAAGTTGCAAACGAAGCCCGGGATTTAAATATCCCGGGCTTCATTTGCATCTTACCGGGTGCCGCCATTTTTAAAGCCCCGGTAGTTCGGACTCCCTGCCCGCGGCTACACGCGGCACGGAGTAGGTAGTTCGGATTAGGCTCTCTAATCCGAACTACCGGTACTCCTCGTTCCACGAGGAGTAATGGTAGTTTGGATTAGAGAGCCTAATCCGAACTACCTACTCCGTGCCACGTGTAGCCGCGGGCAGGGAGTCCGAACTACCGGGGCTTTAAAAATGGCGGCACCCGGTAAGATGCAAATGAAGCCCAGGATATTTAAATCCCAGGCTTTGTTTGCAACTTCGGTTGCCTACATTAACCACCCTAGTTCGAACTAGGGTGGTAGTATAGACATACCCTTATAAACCTCTACCTTTTCTCTCTGCTGCCATGTCTCCTCCCCTTGCTCCATCAGCTCCCCTGGTGCCTGCTGTCCCCCCAACCCCTCACTCTCTCTTGCTCTCCTGACTCCTGCCCTTCTCACTGCCCTCAGCCTTCCTGAGTCCTACCCCCCTCCACCAGCCCTTCTCTCCCCCCTCTGCCCACTCCTCCAGTAGCCCTATGATATGATCCTCATCCCCTCTCCTAAAACCTCCTTCTACACACCTGCCCTGCCTTTCTCCTCTGGTGATGGTCGCTCTCCTGAAGGTGTCTGTCCTTCTGCTTCACCCCCAGAATCCCCTGGCACCTGCACCCTCCTGGTGCCTTCCCCTTCCCTCACTGCCCCTTCCCCCTTTGCTCTCTTTTTCCCTGATGCCCACCCCCTCACCACCCTGTGCCCCTGTTCCCCTCATGCCCCTGTGCCCTCACACATGACTTGCTCCATCCCTGCCTTCCTCATGCCCACCCCTTCTTTCTAGCCTTCTCCCACCACCTCTCCCTTCCCCCTGTAGCCCCCAGTTTCCTTACTCTCTCCCCTCCCAGCATCACCCTGTCTCCCCTCCCACTGACACTTCCCCTCCTGCCCTTTGTCTCATTGTCTGCACTTGTCCCCCTGGCATTTGTCTCTCCTACACCCCTGTCCCTTGGTGCCTTCCCCTTTCTTCTTCTTCTCCTCCTGACCTCCTCCCCTCCCCTCAGCACAAGCCCCTTCCCCATATTTTTCCACTGCCCCAGGGCCAGTTCTAGGTTTTTTGCTGCCCCAAGCAAAACATTTTTGGCCTCCCCCCCCTTTTTTGTTGTCTTTTACACCTGTTTGCATTTTGCAGTGGGTTTTTTTTTGTTTTCATTTTTGTCCCGGCATTTTAGCCTTATAAATAGCAAATAGCATTTTCATTTTTTTTTCCATAAAGGCAAAGGCGCTTCAAGTGAACTCCCCCTTTCACTCCCTGCTGGCTCATAGCAGCCTTTTCCCTGGCCTGTCCAGCCACTCCCTATGGACAAGCACCCCTCACTTCCGACCCACAGGGGAAAAAGGGTGCAGGGACAGCACAGAGCCAGAGGGGTGCAGGGAACAGTGGGGAGGTGGGTATAGGGGAGGTGCAGGGAACGGGAGGCACAGAGCCAGAGGGACGTGGGGTGCGGTGGAGGCACGGGAAATGGGAGGGTCAGAGGGATCGGGGTCTAGGGGCAGTGCAGGGAATAAGCATCACAGAGCTGGGGGCAGGGATCGGAGGGGAGCAGGGTGCAAGGGCAGCGCAGAGCCAGAGAGTCGAAGGGAAGAGGGAGAGCAGGGGGTCCAGGGTACAGAGGAGCAGGGTGCAGGGAAGCAGGGGTGGCATGGGGAACGGGCGGCGTGGAGACAAAGCAGCGCGGGGTGGGTGCAGTGAGCCTGGTGGTCAGCTGGGAGTGGTCTCTCACCAGCCAGGGCGTTGGGGCCATGGCAGGACTGGAGCCGGCGGGACAGGGCCAGGCTGCGCCGCAGCCAGCTCCCAGGGCCACACAGCCATAGCCGAGCTGCTGCGGCCCTTTAAAATCAGTGGGGCCGTGTCATGCGAGCATCCTGGAATATGCCACCATCCCGCCTCTGGCCCCGCCTCCTCGCGCCGGAGCTGCACACAGGCAGCCTGGCGCTGAGAATCACTGTGCTTCCCCTTCCCAGTGGGGCTCCACTCCTTCGCTGGCCGGTGGATCGGATGAGGCCACGCTGGCCATAGTGCGGGCTTTGGCCAGCCCATCACAACCGCTCACAGGGCCAAGTCCGCCCCTGCACTCGCCAGCTGATAAAATCTACTGGCCCCGGGCGAGCTGGCGAGTGTATTTGTCGAGCCCTGGTCATGCCAATTCGCTTTCAGAATATGATCTGAAGAAGTGGGTCTGACCTGCAAAAGCTCATCACTTAATAAACTATCTTGTTAGTCTATAAAGTGCTACATGACTGCTTTTTTTGTTTTACCAAGAGCAGCAACTGTTACAGTAGAAGGACAGTTTGTGTTGAAGGAACATTTGTTCATCAGAGTTTTATCCTGCAAGGTGAAAAACTGAGGCAAAGAATATACTATGGAGATGGATGTCTGCTCATGGTCATATGCTTTCAAATCATGGCTTTGGTGTTTTCTCAAACTTAAACTGGATCCCTTTTCCCTTTTTATTAACATTTTTTTTTGCCCTGTACAAACACAGAGTTGCCTAGGCATCGTGTTAGCCCAGGCCTGGGCAAAATATGGCCTGCGGGCCAGATCCAGCTCACCAAGCCATGGGATCCAGTCTACAGAGGCAGCAGGGAGCCGGCTGTAGGGCTTCCTTTCTCTTTCAAAACTGGAGGGTTAGGGGCAAGTTTCAGGAGCAGCCCCATGCTCAGCACAATCCCATTGGCCAGAAACCAGCCAATGGGAGCTGCTTGTTGCAATAAAAGGCAGCCAAGAAGAACCACACTCCCTCCCCTCGGCTCAGTTATTCACTGAAGCACATGGCCAGGCAAGTGGGAAGGCTCTCTGGGAAACATTTTAAGCTCTACAAGCAGGCAGGCTGGTTTGCATGCTGTCTGGTAAATCTCCCGGCCACAGCCTGCCTCTGGCATCCCCCTTTTACACCCATACCCCTCCCAGATCTGGCACCCCAATCTCCTGCTCCAGATCACAATCCCCTACTACTCTAGGTCACATCCCAAACCCATGCACTCCAGTCTCCTGCCCTAGGTCAGAACCACCTCCTTCACCCAAACTCCCTACCAGACTCCATTCTCCCTCCTGCACCCCAATCCCTTACCCCAAGTTCCCCTCTGCATCCAACCTCCATCCCAGACCTCATATCTCCTCCATTAATATCATGGAAGAGTGCGTCCCTGGACCACTTTCCAAAATCTAGGAGTGCCCCCCTGTCAAAAATTATTGCCCATCCCTGTGTTAGACTTTCCGAGATTGGGGGAACATTTGAGTTGATTCTGTGTGGTATTGTTAAAAGAAACTCCTAAATATTGAAGCTGGCCTTTGTTGCTGCCAATTCCACTTGGCAGGAGAGAATAATAAATAATAATAATAATAAATAAATTTGTCTTCAGCAAATTCATTTCTCAAATACATTACTCTCTCAAACTTAGTGTTGAAAAAAAGACCTCTCAAAATTAACAGCAATGTGACCTCCACCTACATACTATCTGAACTGATTATGCAAAACAGTCTCCTACCCTCATCAGTGCCAAAATCCAACATATTTTTACTGCATCTGGCTCAATGCAGACATTGTATTGAGGCAGATTTTCCTATTAATTAGATCTCAAACTATTTCTGATTTCTTTTTCAGTGTACCACCCACTCTCAGTATTTCAAATCACTCTGATATACTTTTTTGCTTTGTCTGAGTTAAGTGCAGTAAGTTTCATGTAGCACTCAGCTGTCTTAGGTTCTAAGAGAAATTACAGTCAGATATACAAACATCTTGTGTGAAGTTATGTCTCCATCAAAGTCAGGGCCAAAACTCCCATTGACTCCAATGAGACCAGAATTTCACCTACTCTAAATGTACAGTAAGCCCAAAGGAACCAATCATGCAAACCGTTGTGTGTATGTGTGTGCCACTGTGTGCATAGATTTTGAGAGGCTCCAATGAATTATTACAGTGTTCAATCCTATAATGGGAGGATGATTATATTATGTCAAAAGCTTTTAATTTATTTGACTATTATTTATTATCTTTAGCTCCTTACACCTCTTCATTGATTTCTATGGAAACATATACTGTATGATCACCAGTCTACATCTGTCATTTAGAACATATATCTGCTTGTTACCTCATTAGTCTTATATTAATAACTTCAAGTGTTTATATTCTATATAGGTATCTATGCTGGTCCTACCTGTTGTATATTGTGTTATCTTTAAAGATTTAATAAAGCTTCTAAAAAGAGCAAATCAGTACTTATACAGAGAAATTCCTCATGAATTTTATATTGCTGCAAAAGGAACTGCATAATGTAAAGTCTAAACTTCTCCCGTGTATATCAGTTTAGATACACAGTAAGAACTGGTGCTATTAATTTAAAAAAAAAAAAAAGAGATCCCATGAATTCATATTAATGCTTTGCACTTAGATAGCACCTTTCATCAATAACTCTCAAAGCATTTTATAAACACTAAGCATTAGACTTTGTCATCCTTGCTCATAATGAATTTAATCTTTCCACTCAAGAAATTCTGTCAATTACATTATCTGAGGAGTAAAATACTACTCAGTCCCAAGTAAGAGGTCAGAATTTGAGGTAAGTGAATTAAGCCAACTTTCTCAGGGTGATACTCTGGATGTTCTAATAAATCTATCCCACCTCAAAATAAGTTTTATTAAAGTGATTGTATGTATGCACAAATGGCGATGGGAGAATTTAAATATTTCAAAATTCACATAATGAATCAGTGACAGAGCGAGGGAAAAGTACCAGGTCCCAGATCAAAGCACTAGATCACACAGATTCCACTATTTCAATTACATCAGATATCACATCAGGATGTAAGCGATATTTCATAATATTTTAAAAATAATTGGACAGTCTGGGCAAAATTTTTGAAATTCCAAAAGAGGTTTCCATTTATGATAAAAGGAATTGCATACCCAAATTCTTTAAGTGGCTTTGAATGTCTCAGTCTCCACATATTTCTTTTCTAAAGTACAACTTTGCAACATGCCGAACTCTGCTATAGTAAAGTACTGTAAACTAAATGTCTTGTCAATTAAAAAAACCCCTGCATTCCCATCTGCCTGTGTCAACTGGTCAGAAATTTACCACACTTCAAAAACCAAAGTGATTTTAACATCATCATATCACATCCTCTTTGATGGTGTATGACATTCATGTATAAATATATTTAGAAGGAAAACATTTTTTCTGGACCAAGATAATAATAACTTATGATCGTTCAAATTCTGCGCAGACTATAAAAGATACAGTTTTGCATTTGACTGACAAATGCTTAATCTCTCTAAAAGTAGTAGTCATTGTCATTAAACGAGAACTAATTATCTCTTCAATATTTATTGAAAATAATAAAAAGACATTTCATCATGAATGTGTCAAATATTACAGAACATGTGAGAATAATTGGTGATTTCACTTAAATTTCTGTTCAATATAAGCCTTTTATTTTAGTACAATCATAGACTTTAAATCCAGAAGGGACCATGATTAACTAGTCTGATCTCCTCTATAATATGTAATAAAATTTCATCCGCTGATTCAGGCATCCAGACCAATAAAAGCTGAGTGATATCTTTCAGAAAGTCATCCAATTTTGACATCAAGATGCCAAGATATGCTGAATTTTCTTTTTACCAATAGTTAAAATTAATGTTAAAAAATTTGCATGAGGATTTTAGTTTGTACTTTTCTAACTTCAACTTCTAGCCATGCATTTCATTAGGGCCTTTTCTGCCAGCTAAAGATCTGATCTAAAGTCCTTATAAATCAGTGGGGAAAACTCCATTTAACTTTAGGGATTTTGTCTCAGATAATTGAAAAGCTCTATAAGAGCAGATATCTTCACCCTTTGTAGTTATCATGATCAAGTCACATCTTAACCTCCTAATTCATGGTACAATAGAAGTAACAGGGGGGATGTGACAGAGAATCTGTTAGAGCTGTCTGAAAGAAAAATCTATGAAACATTTTGAAAATGGAGTTTTGAAAAAAAAAATCTTTGTGAAGTGATCAGTTTCCCTGTTTTTTCCTCTCACTACTTTGTTGGAACTGGGCCTTCATCTCTACTTCTCAGCCCATGATGTAGGTGGTGGAGCAGGCCAGAGAGGTAACATGTTAGGGTATGTCTACAGTATGGGAAAAAGTTAAATTAAGGGTATGTCTAGACTATAGGCTTTTGTCGACAGAAGTTGTCGATAGATACTGTCGACAAAGCTTCTGTCGACAAAGAGCATCTAGACTACATTCAGTTCTGTTGACAAAGCAAGCTGCTTTGTCGACATGGCAGTATAGACGCAAAGGACAGTTTAGATGCAATAACGCTTTCTGTTGACAGAACTCTATCGACAGAAGGCGTTATTCCTCGTAAAATGAGGTTTACCAGCATCGACAAAACTGCTGAGGTCTGTTGACATTATGTCGACAGAACTTAGCGGTAGTGTAGACGCAGGTTTAGTTTTGTCAACAAAAGTCCACTTTTGTCGACAAAACCCTGTAGTCTAGATACACCCTAAGATACACAACTTCAGATAAGTTAATTGCATACCTGAAGTTGAAGTAGCTTAACTCAGCTTTTGACACTGTCTACACTGCAGGAAGTCAAAAGAAGAACATTCTTCCTTTGACTTCCCTTACTCCTTGTGAAAGCAGTGTTATCGGCACCGACCAGAGTACCCCCTCACTTTGAAATAGCTGCTTAACTAGACTGGTGATAGAAATGGAGCTGTGTTAGTCTGGTGTAGCTGAAACAAAACACAGGACTATGTAGCACTTTAAAGACTAACAAGATGGTTTATTAGGTGATGAGCTTTCATGGGCCAGACCCACTTCCTCAGATCAAATAGTGGAAGAAAATTGTCACAACCATAAAAAAAAAAATGAACACATATGAAAAGGACAAATCAAATTTCAGAACAGAAGCAGGATGGGGGGGGGAGGTAAATGTCTATGAGCTAATGATAGGGTATGTCTACGCTACAGCACTAATTCAAACTAACTTAATTCGAATTAGTTAATTCAGCGCGGCTACACGGGGCTCGAACTAGGTAGTTCAGAACGAGGTGTACCGAGGTATACCAGTAGTTCGGAATAGGAAGCCTAGTCTGAACTACCTAGTTCGAGCCCCGTGTAGCCGCGCTGCACAGGGTTCGAACCAGCGGGGTTTTAAAAATGGCGGCTCCCCGCTTATGCAAATGAAGCCCAGGAAATTCAAATCCCGGGCTTCATTTGCAAGTGCGGTATGCCTACATTACCCCGCTAGTTTGAACTAGCGGGGTAGTGTAGACATACCCAGAGAGTTTTGAAAATAGAGTCTGTAACAAAAAGTTAGATATGACCAGGTGACTATTATGGTTGCCACATATGATATGACATTTTAGTATGTTAGAATTAGATTATATTCTCAATGAGTTATACAGTGTCTTAACTAAAATGTCTAAAGATTCAAGACAAAGAAATTATTTCTTCAGTTACTGCTATATCATCTACATATATAGACGATATCTATATATGACTGATATCAAATAATACATATATATATTTTCTGTGTTTCATAGAGATGGGCCTAAACATAAATATCAGATCTGAATATTACTGAAATTTTGGAACATTTGGACCCACATCTGGATCCAGATTTTGGCCCATCTCTGATATCTGAAATCAGTGCACTAAATCTCAGAAATATCTTTTGCAGTATAGTTGTAGCCATGTTGGTCCAAGGATATTAGAAAGACAAGATGGGTGAGGAAATATCTTTGATTGAACAAATTTCTATTAGTGAGATAGGGTAGTGTTCATTCTACTTAGAGCTCTTCTTCCTGTCCGTACAATATATCCTATATATTTCAGAGAGGATAAACTCCAGTGAGTCTTGGCATTTATATGAGCAATGAAATCCGAATAAGAACAAAGATTGTTAACATACATTTGGAATCAAAGTAATATAATTACCTAAAATACCTAAAATTATTAACAAATACAATGTTTTCAAGTACCGTAATTCTATTTACTGAAATACCATTCACCTAAAACTTTGCCATTAAATGTGCTTGATAACACAAATTTCAATCATGGCATCATTCTATGAGTTTAAGAGCAACATCAGTTATTCTACACTTGTTGCTACTAATACCCATGATTAAATAAATTATAACCTTTACATTATTAGAGACTAAATAATTGTATGATAGTTTATTAATAATAAATAGTCAGCAATTGTCATGGTTGATATGAAAATCCTGCCAAATCACAGATTTAAAATTTTCTTGCAGTTAATAAGTAAAACTTACTGTGAAAAATTTTAGATGTTGGAGACTGAAAGGCTGACAAAGTTGCCCCACATTTTGCAAAATAATGTTATTTCAGGAAAAAGATCTCATGCATGTTTTACTGACAGCTACACATTAGGAACTCTCCTTCTGAATTGTCAGCACTAATTAAATACAAGTTATCATGTTGTCAGATACTGATTTAACTGCTTTTGTTTCTTAAATCAACATATTTGGAGTAGAAATGGACAAAAATATTCCTCAAAAAATTGCTCTAAAAAGTTAATGCTGTGTCCCTTTTTTGTTAGTCCTTTCAAGCTCCATTCACCAAACATGCAAAGTTCTGAATTTTTAAAAACATGGGTAGCCCATGTGCTAAAATGTAAGGACACACTTACATTGTTTTCTGAACATGAACTTCAAAGAATAGTCTAGCAAATTAGTTTACTGCCACAAAAGTTCTTCAGAACATACTATTTTAAGCATCTATTACAGATTATTTGATAAAAATTAATTTTGAAATCATGAGCACAAGCATTTGCATCAGAAATCTGAATCTCATATTTAAAATAATCTAATAATGATAGAGAAATGATAGTATCAAACTTCTGTATCTGATCAAAGTGAAATAAAATCAACCAACATAGCTTGAATTTTGAAACCAAATGTTCCCTATCATTTACTCTAACTGGGACTGATTATTCTTCTGAACAAATAATTTTTCTTCATTTTTGGATTGCCAAATGCTAGGAACGTAAATCCATATTCTGTAGAGCTGATCAAAATTGTTTCTTCAGAAAATATTTTCACCAAAAATGGCTTTCAACCAAAATGAAAACATCTGAAAAATGTTGAAATATTTTTCATTAACAAACTTTTTCATGTGATATTTCTAAAAAAAACAAACAAAAAACAATAAAAATGGAAGTGTCTAATAAATGGTGTGTCTCAACCTGCTTTAATATTTTGAAACTTAAATCTGGCCTAAGTGTATGCCACTCAGTAGGACTTGGGGTGTTCCACATCTCTGAATATCAAGCCACCTCTTTAGATGCACAAAAGTTTACCTAATTTTAGGCAACAATATTTGGAAAAATTAAACATAGCTTCTTAGTTTGGTCTGATGACATAGCACGATAATTTTTTTTTCCCCTGGAGTACTCTTGTAAGACTAAAATTTCTTTCTTTTTTGTAGGACAATCCAATGAAATATGATTGCTTATTATAATTTCTGTTAATGATGACCTTTCCATTATCTCTTCAATCCTCTTTACAAAATGATTAATTACATCTATAAAGGATATGACAAAACCATTTAATTAAATATGGCATGCCACATGAAAATTGTAAATGCAAATGTTTTATTCTCTCTACTTGCTTTCCACTCACTACTTATGTCTGTGTCCCGGATACTTTCTCCAACCCCCCCCCCCCCCCAAAGAAAAATCCCCAAAACAACAAGAAATAAACCCTTCAGACTTTCTCCTGACTAGAGCTCTCAGTTCAACCATAGAGATTTCCTGCCTGTCCCCTGCCAATAGAACATACAGTGGAGCACATTTGCTTTTGAAGGGATCCATATCAACAAATCCCTAGTAGACCCAGGAAAGGAAAAATGACTAATAAAAGGACAACTTTTAACTAGCTATAGTATTAGTATTACTCCAAATGCCCTACTACTGGAAATCTGGATGCAAAATAGGATTCAGGGGTCTAAGTCACTCTTTTTAGCTCCTCTGATACACAAAACTCACTGAATCTTGTAGGCACCTAATTTGCCATCTATGTTATCGGCTCTGAGCAAGTACACTGTTGCCTCCCCTTCTAGGCATCCAGACCCCTATTTCCACCTAAGCCCCCAGTGATTCACAAACCAGGAGGAAAAAAGGCATTTGGCTGACTAAGTGATCCTGACATGTTAGCACCTACTGAGCATACCTACTGGATCAGGCCCCTCAGGGAGTTCACACAAGACAACTGGGGTTTGGGGGAGGTCCCTTGCAACTTTTAGCCCTGTGTTTACAGTATTCCCTTTGGATGGGTGAAACCCTCAATTCAAATCCCCCCCACCCCGGGTTTGCCCCCCAACCACTGGGCTATCTTATATTTTGATATGGGGCTCCCTCAGTCTCTCCTATTTAAGGTGTGGCCCTCCACATACATAATTAAACAGTCATTGGTGCAAGTGTAGGATCCCAGGTCCACACATCCTGGGTGAGTGCGGTACCTATTAGGCTACAGAGTCATTTTCATGTTTATACCATTCTCTGGTTGCAGGTAAATGACAGCCCCCTGCAAAGGGTCCTTAATGTAAAGGAGAATCTGATTCATTATTTTCATTACCATATATTTATGATTTGTGTGACTACTGAGACTGCTAATATATATGCAAAATTACCATTCTTTACTGTTACTCAGACCCCCATTTAGCCATCTGTTTTGTCCTGTGATAGTTTTAGACTGAGTTCTCTGGGTCAAGGATTCTTTTTCTTTAATTTGGTTGTTTAGTGCTCAGGTTTTTGAGTGAGGCCTCAAGTTACAATCCTAATATTAATCAACATTAGAGTAGTTAAATCACAAAAAAAAAAAAAAAAAAAAAATCACAGGGAACATAACACTGAAAAATTGTGACATTTAACCATATGCTTGGATTAAAAAAAAAAGTAACAAAACCCTCCCAAAAATTCATTGAAATATTTTATGTTTGGTTTTGTTCCCCCCAGATCCCAAAAAAAGATAATTAAATTTGTGTCCTATCCTCAACATTTGGTACTTAACTACCTTCAGTGATTTACTATTAACGATATATATGGTATTTCCACAAAAAATCTGCATATCATTTGCTCCCATGTGAGAAAGGGGCACATTAATAAAATAGAAAACAAAATGAAGATGAATGAGGAAAAACAAAATAGAGTAGAATAAAGTGGAAGTTCAAAAGAATAAAAAGATTCTATGCACAAATATAATATTACAGGATGGACAGATGGAAATCTTTTCTTCTTCAGTAGATCTGTTTTTATAAGCACTTTTATCTATATCTACCAGCAAGATTGCTGTAATAAAGATACATTCGTCTGAGGATGGATTTACGGAGGGTAATCTTTGTTTCAATAGGTCAGCAAAGGGTTAACTGTAGCTGGAAGCACCCTGCTGTCAACGCTAGCTAATAAACTCAGTATATAATACAAGTGTGTCCAGGTATGCTCTTGGCAGCATAACAATGAAATCACAGACCTAAGGATATAGCTGTTACCGCTGATAGTCAATTATTTTACCTGGCGGGAAAATAAATTTATAAAAGTTAAGTTTTGAAGTTACTGGTTGTAAATAATTAACTTTCTCTTATACACTGGGGCTCCATTTCAAGATTCATTGAATTAATAGAATTTTCTGAGCTTGTTTTGTAATAAATATTCTTTATTACATAGTTTTAGGTCAAAATCAGACTATAAGGAATTAACCAATAAGAAGCAATTTGCTGGAACTCAGAAAAAGAGAATATTAATATTTTTTAGACCACTTATTGGTTCTGTTTATTGTGGTGCAAAATGAATAATGTATTGATTTGTCTTCACACAGTTCATTTAGTACATCTTATTATTTAAGACAAAACCAATATATGCGTTAGCCCAAATTAGAAGGTAATCCTTGTATGCCTTACATAATTGTCTATACATTTAAAAATAAGCTTTGTTTCTTATTGTACAAATGAAATGGAATGAGTCTAAGATACAAATGTGAAGCATTTGTTCTGATCCCTTTTTGGACTTTTACAGGTTTTATTTTTCATGATCATTGCACAGTGCCTTCCATTCCAAGCTTAGAGGCATGAAAGTATAATTAAAATACATCACTTGAGATGAGAAACAGACAAATTAATTGGCTTGGAAGCCTAATTTATATTCTTTAAACATTTATGGAGATGCTAAAATGAACAAAGGAATATCACTCCAAATGAATCATTATCACCTTCAATGTAACTTTTTATGCTACCTTTGAAAAATCTCTTGGTATCTAATCACGTTGTAAATAATGCAGAGCTAATTATAATTTGCCACAAGGTGATGTCTCAAATTCTGGAAGACTTCCTTTAATGAATTCTTTAGACATTAAGTGAGTAGTAGGACAAGCTGCATAAAGCCAATATGATATATTTCACGTTTTTGTAGAAAAAATATTTACTTGTACAAATAGCATATGAAATGGTAAATGTCTAAAAATAAACTTTCATCCCCAAAGGAATTTCTCTTTTTTTTTCATAAACTGGTATATTTGGAAAATGAATATCAGCAAATTTTTTATTTCAAGTAGTAATATCCTGAAGAAGAGATGTCATAGTGGTGTTGGTCGTAATGAAATGTAAGCAGGTGCACTTCAGCTGGGCGGAGTAATTCAAATATAAAACTATGCACACTCTACTGAGTGACCATGTTATAGAAACTGCCATCAAACAGATGGCTGATATTCACCCTTGTTGGAAGTCAGAGAAGGTAAGCCATGGACCAAAGACATGTGGAAATTTAGCTAATTTCTTTTAGGGGGGAGCATTGGCAGAGGCCCACTGTCTTGATAACATGAAGAAGATGTCATTGTCATTCATAATATACCTTAACTGTACAGAGAGACAAATGGATAGCCTCATCTGGTGTCCATTGGTGTCAAAATGGTAATGTTCCCATGGACTTCAGTCATGAAAAGTCAGGGCCTTGATGCTATGCTGCCTTGCACCAGTGCAAAGTAATTAGAATGGTAATATGTCACGCTCTGTCTGTACTAGGGTAAATATAAGGAATAGGACAATGGAGAATTTGGCCCTGATGTCAGCTTCATCTATAAGACCTTTCACAAGTGTTAGAACAATTTAGTAAACTCAGACACTGCTAAGGCTGATGAAACATTCAGACATATATTCTTAGGAACAGTGATAGAAATGTAGCCGTGTTGTCTGGGGTAGTTGAAGCAAAATGCAGGACAATGTAGCACTTTAAAGACTAACAAGATGGTTTATTAGATGATGAGCTTTCGTGGGCCAGACCCACTTCCTCAGATCAAATAGTGGAAGAAAGTAGTCACAACCATATATACCAAAGGATACAATTAAAAAAAATGAACAAATATGAAAAGGACAAATCACATTGCAGAACAGAACAGTGCATCTTCCAGAGCCTATTTGGGTGCTCAGTAGAATAACACACAATGCTTACGTAAATTGGATATAACAACCCAAGAATATTTTATTTCCTTTCCATGGAATAAGTCTATATAGGATCACAAATGTTTCCTACCTCAGAAATAACTGTAGCATAGCACCTGTTCAAACCAGCAGTCCTCCATTTTTGTAGAAATGTGTGTCCTCATCTAATCTGAAATAGTGATTTTCTCCTTCTCCATTTACATTCAATCAACCCACAGAATATCATCTTAGTTACTATAATTTGGAAGTGGGTTCGGGAACTGCTGAGTTTGCTTTTGAACTGATATGCAAACACTAATGGTTGTTCTTGCTGATTATAGCTAATTTATGACTGATAATGTAATGTTTGAAACATTCTGCAATACAGAAGTCCAGAAATATTCTGAGTTGATTTCCTTCTATCATTTATAACTTAATAAAATCAATCCTTGGGGTTTTTTTATACTTTGAAAATCAAAGCTAATCCAGCTTGTACTATTACTCTCATTCCTGAAATTTTCTCTCATTTTGATTGTTTTGTGCTTCTATTTTTCTGTTGACACAGGATTTAAAAAAATCACAACCTTAAATCCTACTCCTTGGGGGAGGGAAGAATGAAAGAACGAAAGAAAGAATCGTCATTTAACTTAAAGAAGTTGCAAATATACTTCAATGATGAGAGTCACATGAATAAATAGATAAGTAAATATCTTGTTAGCTCATAGGCCACATAAAGGTTCAGTTAACCAAAATCTTTGTTATCACCGCTGCTCATATACTCCTCATGTCCCTTTCTTGCTCCAAACATTTTATTTATCAGGCTAGACTTCAACAGTTGAAAACAACTTTTTTTAGCCTGATCATGATTCACTAACTCATTCATCATGATTCTCAGACCAATGGGTTCCTACATCTGGAGGCTAAGCATCTGTCTCATAAATTATCCAGATGAAAATCTAATAGCATCTCTCTCTCTCAACCAAGTGTTCAAACTTTTAGATCAGCTCTTCAAGCTCTTCATTTATTACATATAACAGCCTGGGATTTGTTGTCCACCTCCTGCTAAAGAAGACATTTTGTATTGTCTCCAGATCTCAATGTTCTCAGCCTTATGGATCTCTTCCAGGTGCTATTTCTGGTGAATATAAATTGAATAAACCTAGTAATCCATCTGCAAGGACGTCATACTCAGGATTTATGAGTCAATCCTGATGTCTAGACATCTCAAGAAACAAACATCTCCCATGAGATCCCTTAAAATCCCTTTTTAGTGGTGCTTCTGAACACTATATTATATAGAAGTGAAAAAAATACCAAGTGTAAAAAAAGGCAGGAAATAGCTTCCTTTTGATATTCAAAAAAGGAGGCATTTTAACTCCTACCAAATGTTGAAAGCCCTTGCTTTTAAGCCAATTAACCACATCTTAACTCACTTTGACTCTTCATTGACTATAAAATGTACTTTAATAATTTGAAGGGCAATTTCCTCTAAAATCACAATTCAAATCTACAATTTACTGCTTTATTTATAAATTCACCTTCATTTTAGAAAGCAGAGACCAGTCCACAGGAAGACAGAGGCAATAGTATTTGACTCATGTAACCCAAAAGGGCTATGTTTAGACTGCAAGCCTCTTTTGAAAGAGGTTTTTTTGAAAGATGCTTTCGAAAAAGCCTCTTTCGAAAAAGAGCGTCTAGACTGCAAGCGGAACTTTCGAAAAAGCAAGCCGCTTTTTCGAAAGAGCAGCGAGTGAGTCTGGATGCTCTCTTTCTAAAAAGCCCTGTTTGCTTTCAAGAATGCCTTTTTTCGAAAGAGCACTTTCGAAAAAAGGCGTTCTTCCTCGTGAAATGAGGTTTACTGCCATCGAAAGAAAAGCCGCGTTCTTTCGATTTAATTTCGAAAGAACACGGCTGTAGTCTAGACGCAGGTGAAGTTTTTTCGAAAAAAGGCTACTTTTTTCGAAAAACCCCTGAGTCTGGACACAGCCTAAGAGAACTAAAATGTCAACTTTCAAACAGCATGTCCCAGAGTAAAAGATTTTGAATAATAAATCAGTTTAAGTAAATCACCATCTGTTTGTGCACATTTGTGAAACAACAAAAGAGATTAAATTTATCAAGGAGATTATTCATTGCACCTGATTTTTTTCAGTTCAATTAGAAGGATATACACTCAAGTGAAGCCAGGTTTCCCCTCTTGCTCCACAAGTCAGATGAAAAAGCACTGCTGCATCTTCTTACTGAACTTTTGTTTGCTGTGCTGAACTGAGTGCCCAGTAGCTAATGTTGTGCTAATACAGGGAACAGGTGAAACATCCAGTGTCAGTATTAAAAATGTAATCCTTCTGCCAGGAGCCAATGGTAGTATGGATTGGCTTTGATATGTCTAAGAATCAGTTTTCTAAAATAAACTGCAACTGGAGTTGTCATTCTTATTTCTGGCTTTGGGAAATTAAAACACAACCTCCTGGGTCACCTTTGCTGATGGTTGCTCCCCAGTGACAAGCACGCGTGGTCTTTAGAATCATGGAAATGAAAGATACCTTTTCATATGGGTAAAAACAAACAAAAGAATCATAACGACCATATACATATAAATAAATACAAGAAACTCACCAACCCAAATCACTGCATCAAGTCTGGAGTTGGGTCAGTCATCCACTTCCAAATAATAGTTATTTGATTTTTGGAGAACAATTAGTCACACCATAATGCTTCCTTTCTCCCCACCCCTAACATAAAACTTGGCTTGCAAGTCCAATTCGAATCAGGTATAATCAAGAAGCAGCAGTGGGAGGTTCTTTTGCACTGGTCTGCTCCAGTCTAGAGAGAACCTTTCTGCCATGCCTCTGTGATGTGCCGTTATCAGAGCTACTTCCTTAACCCTATTGGAGCATTCTGAAATGAGATCAGTGCAGTCACCATCTGTCATCAGCTCTGAATCACAGAGCCAGTCAGGCCATATTGTGAAATTAGATCTGCTCCACTGTTGCCTCCGATTTAGTCAGGCCTGGCTGCAAAGTCAGATCTGTACCATCACCAGTCCAATCTGGTCAGGTCCCATACAGGTCCCATACATCCAATCCACACAGGGCACAGGACCTCCAGGAGAAGAAACAATGACCTTACGTGGTCTTTTTGGCTCTATTATCATGTACACAAGCAAAACAAACATACTGTAACCAAAGCAATTAATTTCACAAGATGGATAAGTAACATCATAAAGTATTTAAATGAAGTTGGCCGGAGTTAAGCCTCCCGCTTTCTCTATAAAGGGAGGTAAAGAGTTCCCTGCCTGTATGTTTTTGGCCTTGTGCTTTATACATATCAAACTGGAGTCCTCTCCTATCATTAAATTACAGTATATTGAAACTTTGAGCCATCAGACTTCCATTGAACAATGCTAGTTGTAGATTATGGTCCCTAATGTTAATCAGTCAATATTCCGGCGTGACATTAAAATGAATCTTTGTCAAGAAAGGTGGGTCACATTAATATATAAATTAGATTTCTTCTACAGCACCTGGTCTCCCATGATCTTCATACCAAGGATGAAAGATCCAGTTCACAGAGTTGATCTAGTCTGTTTTCCAACTCTACAACTCCTAGCAGTACTCTACAGCCACCATTCAACAGCCAACAAACCAGCATAACTGCCGGAGTTGTGAACATATCAGGAACATGGCCTCCAGAGCTAATTGCAAGAGGTTTAAAAATACTCCATTAATCTCCTCATCTAAGAGTAATGTCCACATAAGTAAGGGAAAAACATCCCTAATGCTCACAACTCCCAAAGAATGCATCTGAACTACCCCGTCTGAAAAATGAGTGTTAGTTGTTGCCTGCCCAATGGGTTCCCTGTATTAGTGACCTATTTATATCACTATATCACACATTGGCTGTTATTTCTTGTCCTTCATTGCATTAAGGCCTAGGACTGTCCTCCATGGAGTATCAATCAGCTCCATCTCAGTTCTGGATAACACTTCTGAAGAGCAAGTCCCCAGATCCAATATTAAACTAACCAATAAGCCATCTGAGTGAAAAAAGACACACATCCTGAATTTTCAGCCCTCTTTAGAAGGAAATATAAACCAAAATTAATGGTTTGGTTAAAGCAACTGAGGGCTTACTGAGGGATTATAGCTCTGCGCTTATTATTTTTGTTTTTTTCTGTTAGAGAAATACTGATTTTTATTTTGTCTCTTCCTTCTTATAGAATACAGTTCAAGAAGTCACTGATCTGTTTTAAATGTAGTTTTCCATAAATATCATTAGCGCATCACAGCTCTGGAAATAAAACTTCTGATATAATTTATGCTTTCTTTAGTGAAAAGCAACTTCAATACATAATGGAAAATGAATTAATAAAAATAGTTACTTAAGATCTTGGAGACAATTTTTACTTAACAGTGCTAATAGAGGGTATATTTGGAATCTAAGTAACTCTAAAGTATTCTTTTAAATTTGTGTCGACAATGGAAATAAAAATTTGAGTGTGTGTCTATGTAACACAAAAAATTGATAGCAAATGTTTTTTTATTTACATATTTTACCACAGTATGTAGATCAATTGTTAAAATAGTCATAGTGGACCAGATTTTCAAAGATTTGCATATATTTTCTTCTGAACAATTATGCAAACCTAATTTTTGCATGTTAACAAAGACCCAATTTCATGCATAAATGGAGTGTTTGCCGGATATGTCCAGTTCGGCTTGCACAATTGGGGTAATGACACTGACATCCTTTTTAACATGCTTTGAGATGTGCTGTTTAGGAGCTAAGATCATGTTTGTGAACCTCCTGATTTGTATAATCTCAGGAAATGCAGCTGGATGAGACAAGACCAAAAGGAGGTAAAGTATTTCCCATATACCCATTTGGAAAGGGGAGAAACCTACAGTTATTGTTGTTCAAAACTAAGTGTATGCTCTGTCTTTGGCATCTTCTCACCCTGCATGCATGAAAGAATGAAGTAAGAGGCTGATTTCAAGACAAGCTAAGCAGCTGGAACCACAGTTGGTGGGACAGGTCTGTTGAGTCACAATGTAGCCATCCATGATAAATAAAGATATGTGGGATGTAATCTGTACTGTAGTCTTAGAACCAAAAAGTGAGAGATGAACTTTGGTCATTAATGTGTGGGTCCATTCCATAAAACAATTATCTAAAAATGACTTGTGCTTAACTCAGATGAGATTCCCTGTGTATATTCAGTCATAGCTGATTAATTTATTAAATGTAAACAATATTTATTAATGCGTTTAATTTCTAAAACAGAAAACTGAAGCACAAACACAGTAATAGTAAACTGAGCTAGATTCTCATGCATTGTGAACATAGTTGTTAACTAAGTTAGTGTCAAATACTACTTCTGTTTGCTCCTGTGTATTCCTATAGCTGACAAAGTGACTTTCAAGGTGTATGAGATGGCAGAACGTGACCAGCAGAATCTATATTACTTGTAATTATGCACCAGTCGAGAAAGAATCCTGATTGACATTGAGATATGAGGCTAAATTTGCAGGGCTGGCAGTTACAAAGAATAAATAAACAGTTACTGTTTTATGTGTCAATGATGCAAGTCTGAAATAGGAGCCACTGAGAGACATAAATATTAAATCAGTTGGTGCCATTTTTAAAGTTACTTTTCAGAGCAGAATGTAGTTGACCGTGGAAATTGAACTCCTGCCTCTCAAAATACAAGTAACTGTTCTATCAGGATGAGAAAGAAATTATTTGTTCAGGTTTGGTGATAATTTCAGCAATGGGCTCATTTAATACCATCTGGTACCACCACAGAAGAATTTGGTGACAAAAAAAAAATGGAATAATATTCAAATATGGCAACTAACAGTGAAATTATTTTTCGGCTATTCAAAGCCAATATCTCGCTTGTAGTGCTTGTGAAATTAATAATACTATTGTTCATCATTTTCATGGATCTGATGATGTTCTTCATGAGCAGTAAGCAGCAAAGGTTTGTAAAGAATGAATGTTCCTAGACAACGCTGATTGCTTTTTGAATGGGAAAGATTCAAGAGAAAGCAATAGAAAAAGTATTTTTGGATTTTAATACAACTTTTTATCATAGTTTCTCATGAAATATTACTCTCTGAATTAATTGAATCTAGCTGTGATATGAACAATGTTATGTAGAATGAAAACTGGTGGAAGACCTTGCAAACAAGGGGAAAGGGTAAATAACAAGCACTGATTTGGAGGGATAAGAGAAGGGAAGACCCATAAGTAATGCATTTTATAACATATCATGATTCTGTATCATATAGATTATTAATGAAGAGAAAGTAAATAGCATGGGAGTTATTTCAAAACAACAACAACTGCTTTCTACAAGGAATAACGCTTATTTCAAAATAGTTCTTTTGAAAGAGCAGTAGTGTGGATGGCTCCACTGCTGCTATTCCAAAATAACTACTTTCCAGAGTCATTCAAAGTAACCACTCCCCAGTTCCTGGGGCTCTAAAGTGAGGTGGTGTATCAAAATTAACAGAGCATGCCTCAGACTAATTTTGAGGCTTTTCTGTAATGTGGACATGCTATTTCAAAATTGTTACTTTAGGGGTTATTATTTCAGAATAAGTTATTTCAAACTAATTTCCCAGTGTTGACATGACCTAATATCCTGATAAGGGCTGACTTGGAGTCCAAGTACTTTTGTGATCCAGATGCAAGCTGTGGAATTTGCAGTGTGGACATATCTCAAACAGCAGACCCAAGTCAAAAGATCTGTGCAGTGCAGTATGGATGCACTGGCATATCTGGATGACCTTTAAAGCAATTGTAAACCCAGGAGCACAATGCAGTGTAGATATTAAAGCTCAGGCTTCAAAATACTAAGCTACCAAGTCAAGGTCCTACAAATCCAAGTTTACAATGTTGTGTAAATATACCCATGGTAAAAAACAATGGAAAGGATTGCCCTATCACTAACACTACAGACTGATAATTGCCCTCATATGGACTACTATAAAATGACTTGACCTAGCAACATGTTTCACTATTGCTACATGAAGTGTGGGAGGAATGCAAGAGTATGGACTTGAAGCCCCAGACAGAGATCTGCAGCTCCTGCATGCCCTGGAGTTCTGATCAGTATGGAATCAGGGCTCTGCTCCCTAGCATAATGGGAGCTTGGGTGATGGAGTGACTCCTTGAATACATGGTTCATGAGCCATCCACACAGGGGATCAAAGGCACACTACCCAAAAAGGTAACTGCATTCCCAGGGATGCAGCAGAATGGCATTATTACCTCTCTGGATCTTGCAAGAGGCAGTAGGAATGCTCGCCCACCAAAATCGCCATCACACACACCATCCATTTGTGCTGCATGCTGAGATCCAGGGGTTATATATATAGCAGGGTTGGACAATAATTTTAGACGGGGGTCCACTTCACTAATTTTTGAAGTGACCCTGGGCTGCCCCAGAATGGGTGGAGCCTCTGGCAGAAGGGGCAGGGTTAGGACACTTCCATGCTCCCCCTCCCACAGACCCTGATTGGCTTGGGGGTGGGGGAGCATGTGAAGTCTGTGCCTCCTCCCCTTTCTCCCCTCTCCACCTAGAGAGAACTGCCAGCTGTTTTAAACAGCTGTCAGTTCTCTCTAAGCACCTGCCCCCTTGCAGGGCAAAAGGAGACTTCACTTGCTTCTCCCACCCCCAGGACAATCAGGGTCTGGGGGTGGGAGGAGTACACTAAGTCTCTTGCTCTCTGCCCTACCCTGCAAGAGGCACACAGTGCTCACAGGGCAGGGGCAGGAGCAGGGAGCAAAAAACTTCACGTGTTCCTCCCGCCCCCAAGCCCTAACTGGACTGAGGGCAGGGGAGTGGCAGGACATCCGTGGGTTGGATCCACCCACTTGGTGGGCTGTTTCTTCCCTGAAGAGGCCCTTTTGCTCACCCCTGATTTATGGGTTATATATAGGCAAGCATTTGTTTATGTGTTTTACTTCATGAAACCACCTGTTTAGTTAAAAAGTCCTCACTTCTCTATTCCCATTTCCCCCACCTACATGACATTATTATTTTAGCAGTTTTCACCTTGGAAATAACTTTCAGGATTGCTGCAGGGGATATGTCCTTGCAACCATTCATGGTAGGACAGACATCACAGAAGAATAATTATTCCTCTAGGGTGCAGATTCCCTGTTTGTCTACATGGCATGGATACCTGTTTTCCCTACTTTGCCTTAAATAAAGTGAAATCAAATCTCATATGTGCTGCTTTGTGCAAATATTTAAAATTCAAAGGAATAAATTAACTAATTATGTTTCAAATTCTCTATGGCCAAATTCTTATCAGTGAGGATTAGACACTACTGCTGTATTTACCGCTGACCTCTAGATGGATGGACTTTCAGAAGCTAACTAATTTTAAGGTACACCCAATAACTGCAGAAGCATCTAAACCACAGGATTCAAGAGCACTTCTCCCCTTTAAGGAGTGGAAATGTTTGACTCATTCCTTTTTCCTCAGCAATGAATCTCCTTCTGCTGATGCCTGAAATCTTAGCCAGACTGCCCTATATCTGAAACCATGTTGTCAGCCATAACTAATGGCTTCTTGCTGTGGAACTGTTCCTGACCTAAACTTTCTTTAACAGTGATTTCACCCTACTCACATGATTTGAGTCTCCTAGGAAGTGTAATCACTGTAATAAGTTGATGTATGAAATTCAGCTGCTCGTACAATTGGCTCTGTTCTTAGCATACATAGTTCAGTAAATGTTACATTAGCTACATCAGGGGCTGCATGTTTTTCACATCAGTATTTCTGAATATATTCATATGTTTTGTGGGATGGAAAAATTGAATCAGTTTGCTAAGCATCTTTTTACATCGCAGATGTATCTAATTCAGTCAGTGACATATTTGGTTCTACAGGAGATTCAGTCAATCATGCACCATGTTTGGTTCACTGCCTGACAAATCCAATTTAGTGGGTGACATAAGGGATCCATTTCAGTAAATGGGTATATCAGATGCACTAGATAATGTATAAGTTTCAAATAAAATCTTTTCTTCAGTGAGAGATCATATATATATAAATAAATTCTTTTGCTTCACCTTCCTCTTCCCCCTCAACAGGTGAGTTGAGTATGAGTGGTATCAAAGCTATACTGGATTGTGTATATTTTATTTCAGTCCATGATATACACTTTTTAGCTTCATATAAATAACAGATGTTTCCAGTTTCCACAATATTTTGGATGGTGCATTGAACTCAGGTTAAGAAGTATAACAGGGCAAGAATACACTTAATACAATGCATATAAAACATGCAGCAAGCCTGATTAAAGAGAACAAAAATGGCCCTTAAGGGAATCTGCATAGTATCTGAGTCAAAGCCAACTGAATTCAATGGAGTCTTTTTATTGGTTTCATGGGATTTAAATATTGCCTTGAGAAAATATCAGCTCTTCTAAGCTTGCCTACTAGGAATAGTCTGTTCTTTCAAAAAAAAAAAAAAAAAAAAAAAAAAAAAAACCCTGAAAAAACGGACACATTACTTGGATGTGGCGTTGCTATTTCGGGATACCTTCAGTATCCTGAAAAAACAATGCAGTCTAGACATAGCCCTAATATTGGGTCAGTATCCATGATATATGATGCATCAAGTTCAAGAGTAAATATTGAACACTAAATAATCTGGTTATGAATGCTTTGGAAAGTCTGTCAGGTACAAAGGGAGATCTTGCAGTGAGACAGAGAGAACATCTCCAGAAAACAATCATAACTTGTATAAATTAATCAGAATACGTAAATGTTCATTCTTTGCATTTTACAGAGTCAAAGAGGGGAAGGTCTATCAGGGCCCTCCTCCCCCGCCCTTTTTTTAAAGCTTACTAGCAAAGTATACTTCTTTATGCATCACTGTGCCTCCGATCTTCCTTTGGAAAGCTCCCCAGGGCTGAATTTCTATTTCATCAAACTCTACTAAATTGAGACAAAGGTCACAGCTTCAGGGTAAACAATACACAATATGGCCCATGTCATTTTGATGGTTCAATGTCTGGTTGGCAGTCAGTATCAAGTGGAGTACCCCAAAGGTCAGTTCTGGGGATGGTTTTATTGAACATTGTTATTAATAACATGGATAGGGAGAGGGATGGCACCCTCAGCAAATTTGCAGATGGCATTAATTCCATATATATCTCAAAGTGAAGTGCCCCAGGAGTTGGTCCTGGGCCTGATATTTTTTAATATCTTTATTAATGATCTAGATGATGGTATGGATTGAGCTCTCATCAAGTATGTAGATGACACTATGCTAAGAGAAGAGTTATATATGATGGAGGGTAGGGATAAGGTCCAGTGACCTAGACAAATTGGAGGTTTGGGCTAAAAGAAATCTGATGAGGTTAAACAAGGACAAGTGCAGAGTCCTGCATTAGGGACAAAAGAATCCCAACCATTGCTACAGGCTAAGGAGCTACAGGAAGAAGTTTGGCAGAAAGAGACCTGGGGATTATAGTGGATGAGAAGCTGGATATGAGTCAACTGTGTGCCTCTGTAGCTAAGAAGGTGAACAGCATATTGGGGTGCATTAGTAGAAGCATTGACAGCAGATCTAGGAAAATGATTATTCCCCTTCATACAGCATTGGTCAGGCCACATATGGAGTACTGTGTCCAATTCTGGGCTCCCTTTAGAGAAACAATATGGACGCATTGGAGAAAGTCCAGTGGAGGGCAACAAAAATGGGTAGGGGGCTGGAACACATGACCTAAAAGGCGAGGCTGAGGGGTCTGGGTTTATTTAGTCTATAGAAGAGAAGCGTGAGAGGGGATTTGATAGCAGCCATTAACTACTTGAAGGGAGGTTCAAAAGAGGATGGAACTAGTATGTTCTTAGTAGTGACAGGTAGCAGAATGAGGAGCAATGGTCTCAAGTTGTGGGGCCCACCTTTCCAGCCACCTTTCTCATTCTTTTTGCTGCTCCTCACAGTCCCTGTGTCCTGTCAAGTTTCCTGAATCATGAAGTGGCAGCCATTTTGCCTGTGGACTTCAGTCTTACTGAAACCAGGGACAGATAGCAGCCAACTGTATTAAAGTCACTCTCACTTCCATATGCATGTAGGCTGGTTCCATCTTACTGGCTTTGTCCTTATTGACAATAATGGGCAACAGTGGAGATTTTGAATAAGGGACAATTCATGAACTGGTGACCTTTTCATGAAGCAGATTAAAAAAAAGTTCAGTGTTCTTACAATGGTAATAAAATCACAAGTGTTGATAATATCACATCTCCTACTGATTGTACTCCCAACCTCACAGTTTTGGTCATCTGTACTATTTCACAATAGCCCCAAATACAATATACTCTGGCAGGGTCAGCCACACACCTGGTCCCAGACCCCTGTTTTGCCCTCTAGCCCACCGTTTAGGGGCTCACTTACCTTGTTTCAGCATTTGGCATTGTGTCCTTCAGCAAAACAATGGAGTGTTGAGGCTGATCGCCTGGGCCAGTCAGGCTGAATAAACTGTCGTCCTCTGGCCACTTGGGGAAAGAGAGTCTCCAAACACTCCCTGCCCGGGCCCCTCACCTTCCCCTGCAGCCTTTAGCAGTGCTGGTGTTGTTCTTCTCAGCTCCTCTGAGTCTGCTTATCAGTTAGAAGTCCTGTGGCACCTTATAGACTAACAGATGTATTGGAGCATAAGCTTTCAAAGGGCAAAGACCCAGTTCATCAGATGCATATAGTGGAAATTCCAGAGGCAGGTATAAATATACAGGCACATGAAAAGAAAGGAGTATCAATCAAGAGGAAGGCCAGAGATAACAAGGTTAATTGAGTCAGGGACGGTGTGGCCCACTTTTAGCAGCTGGTGTGGAGGTGTGAATACAGGGAAGGTTTTTAAAGAGGTCCCATAGCAGTCTCAATCAGTTCACCTGACCCTTAATTGCTTTAAAGCAGCCCTCTGTCAGCTGCCCCTGATTAGCCAGGGCAGTTGCTAAGAACTACCTCTCTCCCCTTTAACCTGCCCTGTCACAATACTTATTCAATTATATTGGAATTTTGTGGGACTATTTTTCTTTGTAGTACCCTAAGATTGGCATTGTCATCAAACTTTGGTACCTGAACCATGTTGTTCAAGACCTTTGTATTAAAGGGCACAATCTTTAATATCACAAAGTCATAGTCATTGAGTATTTATTGCAGTGCATTGTATGAAGCTTGCAATTAGCTTAACAATATGTTTTAGTGGTTGCATTTTTGTAACGTGCTTAAAGATGTCCTTATACTTATATACCATAATATAAACCACGGTAAGCAGTAAAATCTAGTTATTTTATATGTGTGGTCATCATATGGCTGAAAAAGTGTTTTAAAAAATACATAGCTTCCTAACAGTCAGTGCTATTATAATTAACACCATTATACTAAGTCTGATTTTTGGCTATGTTAATGTAGGTAAACATACTTTGAATATCTAGTGAACAATGGCATATTTTATACTTACAATTTTCCTTTAGGACATTTGAAGGTTATTTTATCACATATACCCAGCTATTGGAGATAGTTGTTTTTTCTCATATGAAACAGTAAATTAAAGATATTAAGCATAATAAGGCTTCAATCTGTTAAAATAATGTAATAGAGAGAGAATTTCTTACAGATGGTGCCATACTTACGTAGTGCTTTTCTTATTAATATAATTCCACAGACTTAATTTATATTATAACAGTGAACAACCTCAAATGTATTACTGCACTAGGAATACATTAAGGGGGAGCATATCCTTGAAAAACAATTTTGAAATTTTTGTGAAAATACATTATGGTTAATAGTTTCCATGACTGAGGCTGATCCACAACCCCTTGAAATCAATGTCAGTGTTTCTATGGCCTTCAGTAAGCCTTGGATAAGCCTAAGACTGCTTTTTCCATCAATATTCAAGCCTTTTACAAGACTGTCTTTTGTTCTGTTTTACAGACAAGATTATGTGAAGCACAGTATGGCAAAATCCTCTTAAGAGTTTGCAGGTACAAATAGCCATCTAGGAGCTCCAAATGGAGTAGGGCATAAAAGATTATGCTAAGTAACACTGGGAGAGATGGTGCCTCTTGAAGCACGATCCATCCTACTGCTTCTCTTGGGAAGGTCTGACTGTTTTGTGCCCTCTACGGCTGTGTCCAGACTCAGGAGTTTTTTCGAAAAAAGTAGCCTTTTTTTGAAAAAACTTCACCTGCATCTAGACTGCAGCCGCGTTCTTTCGAAATTAAATCGAAAGAACGCAGCTTTTCTTTCAACGGCGGTAAACCTAATTCCACGAGGAAGAACACTTTTCTTCGAAAGTGCTCTTTCGAAAAAAGGCGTTCTTGAAAGCAAACAGGGCTTTTTAGAAAGAGAGCATCCAGACTCACTCGCTGCTTTCTTTCAAAAAAGCGGCTTGCTTTTTCGAAAGTTCCGCGTCCAGTCTAGACGCTCTCTTTCGAAAGAGGCTTTTTCGAAAGTATCTTTCGAAAAAGCCTCTTTCGAAAGAGACTTGCAGTCTAGACATAGCCTACATGTTCAAATTCTGCTGTTCAGCCTGACTTTATTCTGTAGGCTAAAGAAGTAAATAAAGTTGATTGCACATGAAGCTTGCCCTGCAGCTGATGGGAATTGAAGCAAGGAATCTTTCAGGCAACTATTTGGAGCACTTGGTTAGACTAGACAGCTACAAGGTTGAAAAAGAGATATCCCTTTGGATATTCCTTTTTTATTTCATGTACCTGGCCCATGAAATATGAAGATGTAAATCAGGGTCATTCTCTGGACATTTTCCATCACATAGCTCTTTTCACCAATCCTGGGCTGCGTCTAGACTGGCATGATTTTGCGCAAATACTTTTAATGGAAAAGTTTTTTCTTTAAAAGTATTTGCGCAAGAGAGAGTCTACACTGGCATGTGCCTTTGAGCAAAAGATTTGCTTTTGCGCAAAAGCATCCGTGCCAGTGTAGATGCTCTCTTGCGCAAGAAAGCTCTGATGGCCATTTTAGCCATCGGGCTTTCTTGCGCAACAAGTTAACATTGCTGTCTATGCTGGCCCTCTTGCGCAAGAATACTTGCGTAAGAGGGCTTATCCCTGAGCGGGAGCATCAGAGTATTTGCACAAGAACCATGGATTTTGTACATTACAAAGTCAATGTTCTTGCGCAAATACTCGTGGCCGGTGTAGATAGGCAGCAAGATTTTGCGTAAAAGCGGCCCCCATGTGTGTTGCCAAATCTTGAAATTTTATAAAAGTCTCGTGGTGTTTGTTATTTTTTGCTTGTAGCCCCAACTTCAGGCATCTTGATTAGAAGAAACCCTACATTTTTATTTAAAGGAAAAGCGTCTTGCTTTCAAGATTGCAAAGAACATGTAAAACGTGTCCCTGGTGCACCCTAATAATTGAAAAACTTAAGGCAAGTAAAAAGTAGAAAGCACCTCAAATGGATTTTTTTGTCATCTATTTTTTTGATAGGAGAGGGTCAGGCTCATTATTTTTAACTCTTCTTTAGCTCAGCCTCTCACCAGCTGGCAATGTGGTAAATGTCTACAAAAGAGGAAGGACAACAGAGAATTAAGAGAAAGTTATAGTCCAGAAGTAGCACAAGCTTTCTTCTCCTAATGTACCATTAACATTTTTATTTTTAGGCTTTTCCATGACTGTGACATTGCTTTTATATTTGCCAATGCAGCAAGCTATTTTTCTAACAGCCTTTAACTTCTTGTACCTTTCAACTTCACTCTGAACTTTGATTTGTATTCAGGGTGAGTCTACACACCACCCTAATCTTGAAATAAAATACGCAATTTGCACTACACAAATTGCATATCTTATTTTCAATGTATTTTGAAACCATTATTATGAAATTTAGCACATCTACACGGTACCAAATTTTGAAATAATGCAATATTTCAACACTTCTTTAACTCTCGTGGAATGAGGGTTACAGGGGTGCCAAAATAGTGCTCCCATTATTTTGAAAAATATTTCAAAATAATAGGCTCATTTAAAAGACATGGGTTAGCTATTCAAAAATAGCCCTGCTGTGTAGACATACCCTGAGGAACAGATATCACTTTGGCCTGATATATCTGGAGAATTTTGGGGGAAAAGAATCAAATTTTCAGGTGTATTTGTACTGGGAAGGAAGCATAGGCCTAGATGTTAATTGTGCCTTTGATTGGTGTAAGGAGAATGAGATGATTCAGTGCAGCTTTCCGTGCTGCTGTTGCTGATGCTGCAGTATCTGCTCCTGAGCAGAAGGCTGTCATTGTAACTCCCTTCTGTTTGCTCTGCTACTTGTATTGTGTGACGACATCTATAAATTAATATAATATAA
This sequence comes from Pelodiscus sinensis, assembly GCF_052426305.1. Lineage (NCBI taxonomy): Eukaryota > Metazoa > Chordata > Testudines > Trionychidae > Pelodiscus > Pelodiscus sinensis. The sequence continues at coordinate 157,338,157 of NC_143053.1, forward strand.
TATAATTTTATAATATAATTTCCAGTGCCTGAACAACAAGCTATTGTCCTCCATTCCAGCTTTAGTTTTATAGGTGGTACAAAGACGTTTGGCTGGCCCTTCCTATAACAATGTGTCTGAAGATTGTGTGGCAGCTTACTAGATTGACTAGTTAAAAATATCCATCTTACCCATGATCTAAACATTAATATGGTGTATGATGTAATGCTATTGGAGGATTGCATCCACAGTATTCAGATTTCTTTTGTTTGTATGTCAGATATATCTAGTTAGAAAAGCCTGCAAAGGCATTATTTTTATATTAATATCTTCTTATTAATGCATTGAAGCATAGCCTTGGTTCACACTATTAAGCCACACATATGCACAAAGAGAACGTTCTTCTTCAGAATCAGATCCTGTAGCAGTCATTCCACTTGAAGTGTTGCCTTTGATCTGAGTATGTCTCTAGGCTTGTGCAGTTAGAAAAGATTGATTTTCTCACCCTCGGTGGTATAGTTTTTATCATTGTCAAGGGCACACTCAAATGATAACATTGACACTCAACATATTTGAAACTTCATTACGTCCCAACCAAAAATATGTCTCTAACTCCAGGGAAGTCCTGACAGTGATTAAAAAGGATGATGACATAAGGGTGTGTTATGTCTTTTGTTTTTTACACAAACAAATGTGTCAGGAAGAAACCCCAGGGGTCAATATAGTCTAAACAGCTACATTAGCTAACAATATACATCAAACAAGTCCTGGCAGCTTCTGAAACACAGAAGGCATTGGGTACCAATGTGGATCTTAAAAATTATATAAAAAAATATTACTCAATTCTTGTGTACTACAGGGAGATAGCTGCTCTAATTGCCATGTATTACAACCACCTGGAGCTCTGTTAAAAAAGGTCTCCCCCAGATGGTGGAAGATGCAGAAGTGCATATGTCCTTCCCTTGCTAGCTGCCTAGAGAACACTGAATGCAGAGGCTAGCTCCTTCTGCTCCTCAGTGGAGTTCTGGATGCATCTTTCACTTTTTGGAGGAGCCAAGGTCAGACCACTGTTCCCATCTGGACCAGTAGCGTATCTTCCACTCCATGGCAGTAATGGCAACAGAGTTCTTTCCCTCCTAATCAGCAGCAGGATGGCTCCATCAGAACCACAGCAAAGTGAGAACTCAAAGCAAGAAAAAGGGACTTAAGCTACAGCAGCTGGAGTCTAATCTACTCTGCTGATGGATGTAGAGGGAGGTGGCTTCCTCCATGGCTCCACTGTCTCTTTCCTCCTCTGGAGGTTTTCTGTAGACTTAGGCAGAGATCACTGCAATGATTATACTCATGTCAATTTCCTTCCTAGCCAGAGATAGAGTTTCAGGCTCTCTCCACACTTCAATCATGTTTTCAGATCTATCTTCACAACAGTGAGGGTTATCAACTTTTCTCAACAACAGCTTAGATTCAGGAAGTCGGAATCCTATATACTATTTTATAATACCCGTGGCTTAGTCTGGCCCTATTTCCACGGATTCCAAACTGAAACCATCTTTTCGACTGGTTGCATTTAAATCACCGAAACTCTGTGGCAAAAGATAGAGTGGGAGTGGAGTAGCAGATAAGATGCATCCTGTCATTGTTTACATAAAGTGATATGGTTTAGGGGTTTGAAGAAAAAACTTGAGTTGTCCTTCTGAACTTACCAGTTAGAACCACCTTCTGTCCATGCACATCAACAATGTCATGCATGCCTAGCCCAGAATGGGAGCCTATCAAGTGTCACCAGTATGTTTCCCATTTTCACCATGAAAGATAGGTACCTTTACAACGTCCTTCTGCCACAGCAATGGGTGTGAAATAATGCCTATTGTAAATCCATTACAACTATTCTAGATAGTCACATTTATATTCCAGCTGCCAGGTCTATGGTCCCACTGGTGAATTGTCCTAAGAGCTGTAATCCTAGAAAATGAAAGTAAAGGCAGTAAGGACCCATGCAAATGAGGAGATTCACAAATACTCATGTCAAGAAATTAAGAATTTTACAGCACAGCTGCAAACCACATGCCAGGATGGGACAGTGTGCTACCCACAAAACTCCTGATCTCTTGTTGGTACCCCCCACATTACATTTCATAATGTGATATGTGTATGTCTCTTAAGAGAATGAATGGGAAAGAAGTAAATCTGCTCTTCAATCTGCTCATTCAGCTACTTTTAAAGGAACAAACCCTCATATTAGTTCAATTTATCCAGAGATCTGACACTGCCTCAATGATCCAAAGGTATACCTTCCACTCGGCCTGACAAATCATAGAATCATAGAGTTTAAGGCCGGAAGTGACCATTAGATCAGCTAGTTGGATTCCGGTATATCAGAGGGCCTCAGTGCCAACATACTAAACCCAATAACCTAAATGAGATCAAAGTATTACATCCCAAAGGTGACTAGACTAATATGTGCCACATTCAAAGAGTAGAAGGGACTGAGGTGCACCAATGTTCAAGGCCTCCACAAAGGTAGGGAAATAATTAAATGAAATATATCCAGATAATCCCATCAAGTGACCCACACCCACACTTTGCAGAGATAGGTGAAAAACCTCCAAGGTCACTCCCAGTCTGCCCTGGTGGAAAATGACTTCTCAGTCCTATCAGTTAGGGCCTATGAGTGAGTGCAAGAACCAGCCAGCCAAGCACCTGAGAGAAAAATGCTTGGTGCCAGTTCAGATCCCTGGCCCAGTCTGCCCAGGGCCCTATCTTATGCTTCAGAAGGAAATAAAAACCCTCACAGCATACCCAGGGGATAGGGTGGGACATCCCTTCCTGACTCCTGCCCATGGCCTGCTGAAGTCCTAAAAATACATTTTAGCAATAAGAGCAAGAAATATGTAATTCTTGACTATGCTCACAATTTGAATTACTTTGGAAGTTCTTCTTTAGAAGGTATCGAAAAGCAATCTCTTTGTTACTTACTCATAGGCTAGGTTTTTTTCGGAAAACTGTAGGGTTTTTATCAAAAAAAGCTATGAAAATTATGCTCCACAATTTGTGTGGCTTTTTCCAATTGCTTTTCCAAAAGAGGCTTTTCTGCCATTTGGCCCCGTCTTATCCCTTGTAGAACGAAGGATACAGGGCTCCCCAAAAGAGCACATTTGCTCTTCCGCAAAAAAAAAAAAAAAAGTGGAAGAGCAAGCACGTTTCTTGGATGTGGCGGAGTTTTTCCGTGATACCAAAGGTAGATGTTCCTATACTCTGTCTAGTACAATGGGTCTTTGATAGTCCATGTGGAGAACTACAAAACAAACAAATGTACAACTAACTGAAGGTACGTCTATGCAGCAGGGCTAAGGTCAAATTAAGATACACAACTTCAGCTATGTCAATTGCGTAGCTGAAGTCGAAATAGCTTAATTCTGCTTTTGGAGCTTTCCACACAGCAGGAAGTATAAGGAAGAACACTCATCCTTTGACTTCCCTTACTTCTTTTGAAATGAGAGTTACAGGAGTGGGAATAAGAAGTCCTCCAGCTCAACATTAGTTCAAAGTAACGGCTTGCTGTGTACTTTTTTATTTTGAAACATCAGTAATTCCAAAATAACGCTGCTATGTAGACATACACTAACTAACTAACTAAGGGTACGTCTAGACTACATGCCTCTGTTGCCAGAGGCAAGTAGATTAGGCTACCAGGCCTAGGAAAATGAAGCAGCAATTTAAATAATTGCCGCTTAATTTAAATTTACATGGCTGCTATGCTGAGCCGATCAGCTGTTTGTCGGCTCAGCACGGTAGTCTGGATGTGCGGGTGTTGAAATCAAAGGCATTTGTCGACCACCCAGGTATGCCTCCTGGGATGAGGTTTACCTGGGTGGTCGACAAATGCCTTTGATGTCGACACCCGCGCATCCAGACTACCACGCTGAACCGACAAACAGCTGATCGGCTCAGCGCAGCAGCCATGTAAATTTAAATGAAGCGGCGATTATTTAAATCGCTGCTTCATTTTCCTAGGCCTGATAGCCTAATCTACATGCCTCTGGCGACAGAGGCATGTAGTCTAGACGCACCCTTACTATCTAATGAAAGGTTGTGGCACTCTCAGGGTGCATCTAGACTGCAGGGTTTTTTCAGAAAAATGGCCGCTTTTCCAAAAAAACCTTCACTTACATCCACACTGATATTGCGTTATTTCAAAAGACAATTGAAAGAATGCAGGGGTTTTTCTGAAACTGGTAAACTTCATTCCATGAGGAAGAATGCCTTTTTCAGAAGAGCTCTTTCAGAAAAAGGCATGTGTGGATGCAGAAGAGGGTTTTTTTTTTTTCAAAAGAAGAGGAAAGAAGAAAAAGCACAGGTGCCCCAGTGACCACTCCGTCCATAGTAATCACAGCTTAAATGTGAGAAAGCATCCATTCAGTGTGGACACTATTGTTCGAAAAAGCAGATTGCTTTTTTGATATGCTTTGGCAGTATGGATGCTCTCTTTCTGAAGAAGTTTTTTCGGAAGATTTCTTCTGGAAAAGCGTCTTCCGAAAGAAACCTGTAGTCTAGACATACCTTCACTCTAGGCACATACAGGCTATAAACAGTCAAAAAATGTCATGTTGGGATACTAATTGATCTTTAAAAATAATCAGAGATGTCTTGTCCTTATACACATGTAGAGGTCCCAGTAGGAGCAACAGAAGTTACATTCCTTACATATCAGGGGAGAACAACACTCCCTCCCTCCTGGAAATCCTATGTGTTTTGCGAATGAGCAGATCTTTATCTCTTATTTTTATGTTTAATTTTTAGATGTTGATTAAGATCTATTCAAAACTGATATGAACAAGCCTTAGGCATATTTTTTTCATCTTTAGCCTTTTGTCCTTCCAATCTGTAAAATGCCTGATATGAGCCCAAATTAATTGAAAACTGTATAGATAATCTTTTGCATCTTGGAAGAAAATGTATTTTTAGATTTTTGCCCTTGATAGTTGAAGTTCTATTAGCAGCTGTGAATTGAAAATTTTGAAAGAGATTATGCAAATGAATTAGACTTTGCCACACATAGACATATGCAGATCTCATATCACCCCTTTCTCATAAATATGAAACTTTTGAACCTAATTATAAACTTTTCTCCCCCCACAACCTGTATTTCTGAATAATGGCATCACAGTGCAAGGCTATTTACCTCATTATAGAAATGTCATAAATTGCTGCTAAGTGAGATAATGTACCATAAAAGGTCAGCATATAATGTACCATAAAATTGCATTTAAAAATAATCATTTCTTTTCTCATACATAACAATTCAAAGTTATAGATTTTGCTTCAGGTGTGGAGCTAGTACGATTTGCATATTTTCTCTTTGACACAAGAGTTGGCTGAATTATTTCACAAACGAACTTCAGCAGAGCTAGATTTAGCCTAAATCTGTTTCTGTAATCAGAAAATTCTTGGAGACCTAGAACTCATGTTATAAGTATCCCCCACTGTTACTGTGGTACTGGTTCAAATGCGTAGGTTTGAGTGGGGAGGGCAGGAGAGACAGGAATATGGATGAGGGCTCTGAGGCTATGTCTAGACTGCAGGCTTCCTTCAGAAGAAGTTTTTCCGGAAGAGATCTTCTGAAAAAACTTCTTCCAAAAGAGAGCGTCTACACAGCAAAAGCGAATTGAAAAAGTGATCTGATTTTTTGAAAGATAGTGTCCACACTGAATGGACACTATCTCGCATTTCAGCCATGATTACTGTGGATGGAGTGGACAGCAGGGCACCTGTGCTTTTTCCTCTTTCCTCTTCTTTCGAAAGAACTCCCTCTTCCCTATCCACACATGCCTTTTTCCAAAAGAGTTCTTTTGGAAAAAGGCTTCTTCCTTATAGAAAGAAGTTTACCAATGTCAGAAAAAACCCTCTGTTCTTTCGATTTTTTCCCAAAAGAACACACTTGCAGTGTGGACATAAGTGAAGGGGTTTTTTTTTTTTTGGAAAAATGGCTGTTTTCTGAAAAAACTCTGCAGTGTAGACGTATCCTGAGAGGTATGCTAGACTCATTTCAATAGATTATTGTTAACCTTAATGGGAAAATACACTTGTTCCTCATTATGATTGCATATAGCCTGTTAGTGCATATTTCTGGGGTGTAGCCAGGAATGTTCATAATTTGTTGTGTATTTCTTTCTATATGCTGACTTCATTTGGAAGACAATTTCGCTTCTGAACTTTTGAGTTGTTCTACACAGAGGTATTTCTCTTCCACAACTAATTTGAGCAAACTTTCCCCAGCTCCCACCTCATCTTTTTTCCTATTTGAAAAACAGGTTACAAACATTGTGTTGTCATGAAGACAAGAATATACTTCCTTGGCTCAGTGGCAATTTACCAAGGCAAACATAAAACTTGTGTTCTGGTCTCAATTCAATTCAATTCTACTTTATGCTTCAGTTTGACCTGAGGTGTCCCTCTCTGCAATGAACTAATGTTTGCAAAGCCTTTATGTCAGCTGCACATTTCCTCTCAAGTGGTCCTCTTGAGTCTTTCAGAGAATACCTCCAGATAGATTCATGCACCCACTTTACCCCATGAGTAAAACAGTCTCTCGGAGTAAGTTTGGGAACAGGAAAGGGAGAAGACTTTTAACTGTAAGGATTTCTTTATAAAAACAGAAGAGTGCATTTCAATCTATTACTGATTTATGGTTTATATTATTCATACTTGTGTAATGTTTCATTATCAGTTGCCTAGCAAAGTATAAAAATTGGTATAGGTCAGTACTAATGTTTATGAGATAGGGAATTTCCTGCCAGAAAATCATTCAAATAATCAGTCTTCAGTGTTAAGTTAGTACCCTGTATGTATGTTTAACACTTTTGTTACAAAGCATAGTAATTACTGAAGAACAAGTGTGAAATCTTGGCTGCACTGAGGTCAATGCCAAAAAACTCCTTGACTTTAATTAGTTTAATTATTGATTCTCCACATAACACCCTATCCCTTTTCCCTTCTATTTGGGCCAATCGCAAGTGCCTAATCCTAAATCTAATCAATGGAAAGACTCAAATTGAATTTCATAGGCTTTGAATCAGGCCCTATTGCCTTAGGGTAAATAGTGTACCATGTGGAATAGCAAAACAAAGAATCTTCAAAGTCAGCCAAACTGTGTGTGTTGTGGTCCCAGGTTCAGAGAGGCAATGCACTCTCCACGTGCCACAGATCAGTACGCTAGCATGGCTGTCTGTTGTTTTATCTATGTTCACAAGCTTGCCTGTTGCTAACAACAGATACAGCAGGAGGGACTGGTGCTGAATACAATTGAGCTGAGTGCGCAACTAAGGACAAGCTGTGCTTGGAGTAGGTGTTTAGAAATGGTTCAGAACCCATTTTTGTCATTAATTATTAATTTTTGTTGAACCACTCAAGAAGTCAGGTGGTCAACAGAGAATCATAGAAACCTTCAGGGTATGTCTACACTACAATGTTAGTTCAAACTAACATTCATAGGCGCTACACTAGCGCTCCGCTAGTTCGAATTTAAATCGAACTAGCGGAGCACTTGGTTCGAAAAAGGAAAACCTCATTTTACGAGGATTAAGCCTAGTTTGAACTTACTAGTTCGAATTAAGGGGGGTGTAGCCCCTTAATTCGAACTAGTGGGAGGCTAGCCCTCCCCAGGTTTCCCTGGTGGCCACTCTGGCCAACACCAGGGAAACTCGTCTTCCCCCCTCCCGGCCCCGGACCCCTTAAAGGGGCACGGGCTGGCTACGGTGCCCGTGCAAGGTGCAAGCCTGCCAGCACCCAGCCAGCAGACCCTGCACCTGACACGGCACAGAGCCACCCACTCGATGTCCCCCAGCCCACCCCCTCTTCCCGGGATCAGGCTGGCGGCTTCCGGGAGCTTGCCTGGGACCACAAGAGGTGGGCACCTTCCTGGGCTAGTGCAGACATCATGGACCTTGTCCACGATCTCCGCACTAGGCACAGGAAAGTGGCCGGCTAGGGCAGGAGAGCTGCCAGCCTGGCCACCCAGGAGCAGGTGTGCATGAAAATCAAGGGGGTCCACTGAGACCCCCGACCCTGAGCCCTGAGCTTACATTGGCCGTCCTGGGTCAGACCAAAGGTCCATCTAGCCCAGTAGCCTGTCTGCCGACAGCGGCCAACACTAGGGACCCTGGAGGGGATGGACCGAAGACAGTGACCAAGCCATTTGTCTCGTGCCATCCCTCTCCAGCCTTCCACAAACTTTGGGCAGGGACACCACTCCTACCCCCTGGCTAAGACTACTCCATGGACCGAACCTCCATGACTTGATCTCACTTCCCTTTAAACTCTGTTCTAGTTCTAGCCTTCACAGCCTCCTGCAGCAAGGAGTTCCACAGGTTAACTATTTGCTTTGTCAAGAAGAACAACAACTTTCTCTTACTAGTTTGAAGCCTGATACCCATTCCTTTCCTTTGGTGTCCTCTAGTCCTTCTTTATGGGAACTCAGGAAGAACTTTTCTGAATGCACCCTCTCCACCCAACCCCTGCTTTTAGAGACCTCTATCCTGTCCCCGCTCCATCTCCTCTTTTCTAAGCTGAACAGTCCCAGTCTCTGTAGCCTCTCTTCATCTGGGACCTGTTCCCAACCCCTGATCATGTTACTTGCCCTCCCTTCTCCCAGCCTTTCTCTTCCCCTCTCCCACCTCCTTTTCCCAGTCTCCCCCAGTTTTGTTCAATAAAGACAGAGTCAATGTTGGAAGAAACATTATCTTTATTTTGTACATCAGGAAGGGGGGCTAGGGAAGGGTAAGTGGAAGGAGGTGAGGGAGGAATGGGGTACGAGCCCCCGATGGGGAGGACTGGGCTGGCTCTGCAGGCTTCTGGGGGTGGAAGCTCTCCTGCAGCCCCCCAATTGCCCCCTCTCCCCAGATGGCAGCCTGTGGCAAGTGCAGCCGGGCTGATGGCTGAGTGGTGTGATGTGCCCAGTGTGGGCACTCCGGGCACTCCAAGCCAGGACTGGTTTTCAAGCGGGGCACCCCTAAGAACTGTCTGTCCGGGGTGGGGGTCGGGTCCCTTTAAGCGCAGCCCTCGGCTAGCCTGAGACAGCATCTCCACGCTCTAAGTCCTCCTCTGATGCCCTGCCGGCACTGCTTCCGGCCATCCTTAAGCCCTGTTCAGGGTCCACTCAATGTGGACATGCTAGTTCGAATTAGCAAAACGCTAATTCGAACTAGTTTTTAGTTCTAGACGCGTTAGTTCGAATTAGCTTAGTTCGAATTAACTAATTAACTCTGTAGTGTAGACATACCCTCAGAGGCCATCCAATCCAGCCCCCAGCAGTGAAGGAGCATTAAGTATTCTGAAAGCATGCCGGACAGGTGGTTCTCTAACTAAATGTTTCTCATTCGTTCAGCCTTTCCTCACAGGTCATGTTTTCTACACCATTTAGCAATATTTTGTCGTTCTTTCTTGGTCTCCTTTCAATTTATCCACCACTTACTTAAGTTTGGACACAGCACTCCAGCTGAGGAATCACCAGTGCCAAGCAGAGCAGAATAATTACCTCTCGTGTCTTATATTCAACTCTCCAGTTAATACATTCCAGAATGACATTTGCCCACAACAAGCAAGATATGGCCCCCCAGCTGAATCTGGCCTGCCACGCCTTTGAATCCAGCCCGTGGCCTGTCCTTCTGGGACCCTCAGAGAGGGACCAAGTCCCAGCTGCTCAAAGTGTCTGACTGCTCCATGTGCCTTTCTACACTGTGTGCAGACTTCATGTGCCAGAGGGAGGTTTGACGAACTGACTTTGCTCCCTGCTTGGGCACCACACAGTCCATGGAGGAAGCAGCCAACTTCTTTGAGCCCTGGGACTACCGGTCCTGCTGGCTGATGGGTGGGAGCTGCCTAGGTAAGAACTTCCCTGCCCAAGTCTGTCTCTGGCACCCCACCCCTTTGGTACCCCAACCCCCTGCCCAAGATCACCACTCAAATCCTGTGAACTCAACCCTCCCCCACACACATCCAGGTCACAGTTCCTTCCCATACCCTGTACACTGTCCTACAACTCTCCCCTAGGTCAGAATCCTCTCCTGCACCCATACTCCTTCCCTCATACTGCACCCCCTACTATACTCTGGACACATGCCCCAGGTCACCACCCAAACCCTCTGTACCCTCTGCCCCAGTCCCAGGTCACAACTCTCTCTCAGTGGCTGCACTCCATCTTCCCGGACCCTTCACTCCAAACCTTACCCCAGGTCACAACCCCCTCCTTCACTAAAACTTCTTCTTACATCTCACACATGATCTTGCACCCCAGTCCCTATACCGTACTTTTCTAATTCTAAATGAGGTATTGCAATTGAGTTTATGCGGTATGTGTCCAGATGGCTGGATGTGACACAAATGGCTGGATAGATACATGGCATTTGAAGACTTCTCAATATTTTACAGCTGCTATAGAGTATTTTTGAATATTATCCACCTGAAAATGGAATAATGAATAAGAGAAATAAACAGGAATCACCTGTGGAAAACAGATTCAAAATTTCTCACCGTTTTTTAAAAATATGTTTTATAGGTAGCTTTACTGAACTCATAGCTTCTTTTTGTGGCTTAAATACAATATAACACATTAATTTACAGTCATTGTTGATTTATCTGTGCTTTCAAAATCCTGACACTAAAATGTTACTCCCAAATTGATTTACACAGGCTTCCTTTATAGAAATTATCAATCAAAAATGTCCCATAATTATAAATATTTGTTTTGTCTTGTTGCACTTTACATAATTGAGAAATTTCATACTAGTGCAGCACTGAAAACAAATGACAGCATTATTGAACTCACTTATCATGCAGCAATATATACTATATAGGTTAATAAAGGCAAGTGTCTTCAAATCAGTTCTTGAAAACTGAAAATTATTATTTCATGAGTTACTCCAAACAAAAATATTACCTACATTAATCTAACTATGTAACGTTAAAATAACCATTCCTCAACTTCTGCCCCTACCTGACTGTCAAAAAATCCATTCAAATGTTCAGAACAGAATATAATTATCAAATAAGAAGAAAAGATTTCTTAAGACATGTTATGTATATTTTCTCAATAATGTTCAGTTTATACTATTCCATAAAGGTGAGAGAGGAACAGCAACATGAGGAGAAAATAAAACAAAAGAAGAGACCACTGCAATTTTGATTTTGCATTTTCCAGCTAGGAAGCAGAAGCCAGATTTTTTAATTTGCTAAAAGTAATGTATGACAGAAGTGAACTAGTTATCCATTCTAGGATTTGTACATGAGCAACTCCTCTTAGAATCATCCCTGACTGAAATCCTTTTTTAAATTTTTGTCTTTGATCTTCACAAAATAGCTACAGTTTTTATTACATTTAATTAACCTGATCCTAACTGGTGGTAAGCACCTAATGCTCTCGTTAAAGTTAATGGAATTCCCTGTCTGTGGAAACGCATTACAAGACTATTATCTAAAATGATACAGACAGAGCTTCATGTCCAAAATTTTCAAAAGTAATTACTAACTTTGAGTGGCTCAATCTTCAGAAGCCAAGGTTGCAGCATCTTGGACTTGATTTTCAGAGGCCATGATCACTTGCAGGTCTGCTTGAAATTGGTGGGAGTTCTTTGTGCACAACAGCTATGAAAAATTAGGAAAGCAGTACCAAGTTAGACATCCAAAATGTGAAGTATCTAAAATTAATAAGCACTTTTGATAATCAAGGTGCAGATTTCATGCAAGGTGATCAATATATGAGCTGCTTTAAATATGTGCACAATTTGCTTGACTAATATAGATTTTGAATCATACTAATGTGGCAATATATAGGTTGGTTAGAATTTCTTTGTCCCAGTGCCCTTTCCAGGACACTTTACTCATCTCTGTTGGCACAAAGGGACTGGAAATGCAACCAACTGGGGCATCTGAAGATTAGTTAGCCTGGGCGATTCTCCAGGTGGTGTTGAGCTTAGAATAAATAAGGTACTGAAGTACCTAAAGATGTCTCCAAGATGGCACAGGACATGTTTGGAGCATACTGCTGCAGAAATCACTAGTCAGGAGAGCAGATAATTTTACAAGACAACAGAATTTACAAGCCTAAAGGGTACCAGAACAACTAACAGGATTTTTATGAGTTTCAGCATAGGCAGAACTACAGTGTAACTCTTCAGAGGGTGCATGACTTCCCCCTAAAATTCAGATGAAAAGTTATTTGTTATGGTTTTTTTCCCCATAGGTATTCTCACATGCTAATGGTCACATTTCTGTCTCTGTGGGTACATCTACACAGAAAGGCTAAAGTCAATTTAAGCTACACAAATTCAGCTACATAAATTGTATAGCTAAAGTCAAAATAGCTTAATTAGGCTTTTGACACTGTCTACACAGCAGGAAGTCAAAGGAAGAACACTCCTCCTTCAACTTCCCTTACCCCTTGTGAAATGAGGATTACCAGAAGTTGGAGTAAGAAGTCCTCCATCTTGACACTATTTTGAAATACAGGCAGTCCCCGAGTTACGCGGATCTGACTTATGTCGGATCCGCAGTTACGAACGGGGCACTTCCTCTCCCTGGTCTCCAGCAGACCAGGAAGAGGAAGCAGAGCGGCGGAACGCGCGGCCAGCTGACAGCCCAGACGCATCTGGGCTGTCAGCTGGCCGCGTGCTCCGCTCTGCTCCCCCCCCCCCCGGTCTGCAGAACAGAGGGAGGGGGAGCAGAGCAGAGCAGAGCGGCGGAGGGGGAGCAGAGCGGAGCACGCGGCCAGCTGAGAGCCCAGACGCGTCTGGGCTGTCAGCTGGCCGCCCGTTCCGCCTCTCTGCTCTGCTCTTCTCTGCTCCCCCTCCCCCTGGTCTGCAGACCAGGGGGAGGGGGAGCAAAGCAGAGCAAAGCCGTGGAGCCCGAGGGCAGCAGGATAGCCACGGCGCATCTGGGCTGTCCCGCTGCCCCCGTGCTCCGCGGCTTTGCTCCGGACGCCTGTGGTACAGCAGCTGGGGCGCTGCCGGTTGGTCCTGTAGCGCCGCTCTGGGCGCCACTGGACCAACCCAGCAGCACCCCAGCTGCTCTGCCCCAGGTGTCCCCAAGTCAGCAGCTGCTGAAAATGACCAGTGGCTGACTACAGGAAGCCCCTGCCCCGGGCTTCCTGGAATCAGCTGCTGATCAGTTTCAGCAGCAGCTGACTTGGGGATGCCTGGGGTTCATAAGTTGAATCTGTATGTAAGTCAGAACTGGTGTCCAGATTCAGCCACTGTTGAAACTGATCAGTTTCAGCAGCGGCTGAATCTGGATGCCAGTTCCGACTTACATACAGATTCAACTTAAGAACAAACCTACAGTCCCTATCTTGTACGTAACCCGGGGACTGCCTGTAAGTGTTGTTGTGTAGACACACACATCAATTATTACAAAATAACGCTTCTGGGTAGATATGCTCTGTGTGTCTTATAAAGAAAAACCAATTCAGACACTTCTTTGAGAAAAGTGATTTACTGCATCTGCCCACTTTTTATCTTCTGGTTATTTTATATATAAACTATACGTAAAGTGCCACTAATGGCATTTTCACTGACATGACATAATATAAGAACTCCACAAAGACATTATATTCCTTTCTGTCAATGATCTGCCATTAGGAACCAAATTCTGCTCAGTAACAAGGATGTAAATCCCTATTAATTCTACTACATTTAATGGAATTACACCTGGTATATACCATGTAATTAAGACTAGAATCTGAGCCTAAGAATTATCAAATTTGATCTTAATATAGTAGAGCATAAAGACAACATTCCCTTTATAAAACTTTAACATTCGCTTTATAATTCCATTTGAAAGAATGTCCCTGGTAGGCTATGGGTTCATAGATTGTGGATGATTCCTGGTTTATTGCACAATCTAAAGGAATCTTAGAAACCACAGATACAAGACTCTTAAGCAAGGAGCAAACACTGCTAAGTTCCCATCATATTTATGATAAATTGTAATGGCTGTCTGGTCTATTATGTCAGTAATATAAGTACTGAGAGTCAAAGATCTCGTACTTAAAGAAACCCCTAGTAAGCAATAAAATCATACATTGTAATGGCTCTAAAGAAGCCTTTAGAGTTTATCATGTCAAAAGTCAGTCCATTTAATTGTCCATTTTCCAATTTTAAGATGTCTGTGATTAAGTATATGTATTACAGACTAATAGCATTGAAAAAAATTATTAATGCCATGTCACCCTCCAAACTAAGGAGATGGATTCATATATAAGCATTTCAGAAATGTAGTTGGTGAATATTTTTTCCGGTAGGAGGGCAAGAAGGGATTTGCATTGGAATCATGTTATTACTAACAATGCACAGTGGTACATTGTACAGAAACATTCTATATTTTCTCTTCTCTTAACTATAGAAGTGCCAACCTGTTGTTTCATTTCTACTACGTTTGATTTTCATATTTTTTTAAATATACCAAAAAAGAGAAAGGAAAACTACAACATTCAACATTCAAATATAGTAAAGCCTTTGATAAGACCACAAAGTTAAATAGCTACACCTGTGTTCAGTCCCAAACTGCATTTTTAGTTTTCACTGCTGACCTCCGCTGATTTTTGTCTTCCCAGAAGTAATACCTTGCAAGTATATATTTGCCTTTCTTCATTCAAGCATCAAATTATGCTTTCCAGATATTAACACAAGTAAGATTTTGACCTACACACCTGTCCTCAGTATGATATTGGTCTGAGATAGGCAATAAAATGGCCAGCAGGCCAAATGCAGTTCACCAGGATTAGCCTGTGGCAAGCCATCAGACCGTTTGTTTACCTGAGTGTATGCAGGTACAACCATACAGGGAAGCTGTGGGAAGTGGTAGACTGGCCCATGTGCCTTCTTGCAGCTCTCATTGGCCAGAAATGGAAAACCAGGGCTACTGAGAGCTGTGAGTGACTATGCTTACAGACACTCAGATAAACAAACTGTATCAGCAATCCACCAAAGGCTAGTCCTGGTGAACTACATCTGGTCCACAGGCTGCTTATTGCCCATCCCTGGTACTGATTCAACTGAGAATTTCTGGTCAATAGGTGTTGATATGTTTATAATATATATTAAAAAAAAACAAAGAAAAACAACCACAGGAAAAATTAAATGTGAGAATACATTTGCAATAAATGATCACCCTTATGGGCATTCATTTTTGTTTTGTTGCAAATTTATTAGCACACACCAAAAGAAAACATAAAATTTCCACACCCAACTTTTAAAAGATTTAAAATGAGCTGAAGGCTTTCAGGATGAGATGTTGTGTATGAGTAAGTGCGGTTTTCTATTATTTCATTTAATAGCAAATGTTTTGCCTCTCTAAGTTGTCTACAAACAATGTATGCTGTCAAGATACTCTTAATATTTTATATAAATTGCTCTTCCCTGAGATCAGTGTATAAAATACAATGTAAAAGCAAACAAGTTTCTTACCAGCTGGGAGGGTGAAATGAAGGCAGAAAATAGCACAACAGGGCCCTGGTCTGTGACTGTATTTCAAGGGTGCCATTTCAGGAGGGATGGGAGGGGCACCTGGCTGGTGTGAGAGGCATGTACGAAATGCAAGTACTTTCCCTTCACTCTCTTGATAGTCCAGGGAATGAGATGAAAAGAAAGCCATGTCCCAAAGCACACAGCTGCTACACCCCCTACCCTCCCAAAATGGTGCCCTTGATGTGTCTCCAAGACATCATCATCATCATCATCATCTATTCATTATCAACTCTCAGGGTTTCTTTTATTGAAACCCTTGCAATATTTTTTGTTTTATTTGAAGCACCAACTTCCAGAGGCATGTGATTATAGAAGAATTTCAGCTGTCATTTAAAGAAAATAAGGACATTTCTAGCCCTTCTGCTTTCATAGAAAAGTTTGAAATGTGACACAGGGGTAACTGAAAGGCTAAAAAACAACCAAATAAAAGAAACCAGAGATTAGTGCTTGCGGGCAAAGAACAGGAAGATGTCTGTGAAAATGGTAGCTAGACTATACATTATTCAATTGTATGATTATTCACTCCCATTATACATACACACATAGATAATTTTAGATCTAGCATTGATTTTGCAGATAAAATGCACTGAATTTATATTTATGAATATTTTTTCTATATTGGCAAAATAAGCAGCAGGTATGTCTACACAAAAAAATCTAAATTCAGAAACACAAAGAATATTTTGTATAAAAATAACTTAAAATACTTGATAAAAAAGTTACAAAATTATTTAGGATTTAGGATATACCATCCATGCAAATTTAATTCTACCCTTTTGTGTATCCCAAAGCCAGGATCCTATGGTGAAAACACAGTGGCTACGTCTACACTGGCATGATTTTCCAGATATGCTTTTAACTGAAAAAATTTCCGTTAAAAGCATTTCCGGAAAAGCGCGTCTAGATTGGCAGGATGCTTTTCCGGAAAAGCGCTTTTTGCGGAAAAGCGTCCATGGCCAATCTAGACGCGCTTTTCCGCAAAAAAGCCCCAATCGCCATTTTTGCGATCGGGGCTTTTTTGCGGAAAACAGTACTGTGCTGTCTACACTGGCCCTTTTGTGCAAAAGTCTTTCGGAAAAAGACTTTTGCCCGAAAGGGAGCAGCATAGTATTTCTGGAAAAGCACCAACGATCTTACACGAGATCGTCAGTGTTTTTCCGGAAATTCAAGCGGCCAGTGTTGACAGCTGGCAAGTTTTTCCGGAAAAGCGGCTGATTTTCTGGAAAAACTTACCAGTCTAGACACAGCCAGCATGTGATTGTGTAATTAAATAATGTTCCACAGTGTATAAGCAGAATTAAAGTTGCACAGGCAACTGTAAATCTGGCATGTCAGGAACTAAGGTGTGGAGGGCGTGGCTAGTGGTTGGAGCAGTGGTAGCTGGGCCAAGAATCAGAGCCAGATCTTATAAGAGAAGTGGTTTCAGAACAAAATGACTCTAAGGCTAGGAGCTAGGCTGAAGTAAAAGTAGGGGTGGAGCACGCTAAAGCCTATGTAATCTCTCATCACTATCAGGCAGGGGAGAGTTCCAGGCCACAAAATGACATTTGGTAGACTATGCTACTGCGTCTCCTCTGAGGCTATTATTCTTGCCCTGAGAGTCACCAAGCCAGCTCCTGGCTTGTGGATTGGATGGAGCCTAGCATGGAAATAATTCATTACTAAATGTGGTTTAATCAGATTCTAGTTCCAGGAGGATTCATCACCTTTAACTTTAGAATGTCTGACTTGACTGGTGTTTTGCTAATGTAAGGTTTTTTTTTAATGACCAAGGTGATTTAATACATATTTTTTTAAAAATTTCAAATGGAAATGTAAAAACAAATTCTGTTATATATACAACTCTAACAACCCCCTTCTCAACAACAGAATCTGAATTTGTAACTTAAAATACAGACTGCTACCATTTCAGCTAAAGGACTACCTCACAACCCATTGAGGACAAGGACCCTAGTGGGTCAATCAATATCCCATCCTGCCAATGCCATCCTTCACAGACCCATGGGAATAGATGTGCGTGTGTACCTGGAACAATTTGCAGTCTCCCCTGATATCTGTCCCTTTGCTCGTCCCCTTGGCCAGACACCCCACCCACAGCCAACTCCTGTCCCTGTCTCCCCCCCTCACTTGTGCGGTACCAGCTCCTGCCATAATTAAAGACAATGTTGAAACCTTTTGTGTTGAACATAATATTTTACTTTATTTAAAGATGAAGCCTGGCCAACAAGCCCTCAATCTGGCCGCAGCACCATAACACTCCTGCACTCCCTCCTCACCAACCTGAGCCTATTATACACCTGAACCCCCTGCCCTGAGCCCATCATACTCCCACATCCCCAAACTTCTGCACCTCCACATTCCCATCCTCTGCCATAGGACTCCTGCACCCCCATATACCCCACCTTTGTGTCCTAGGTCCATCAGACACACAAATCCCCTGCCCTAGCCCTTCATACAGCCCAACCCAGACTACTTCATTCCCACATCCCCAGCCCCCTGCCATAAGATTGACAGAAGACAGCCTGAATGCTTGCATGAAGCTGGATTTGACCAGTTATGATGTAAACTTCAAAGAAATATGCAAAAAGATGCAGCAGAAGAAGGTCTCTTAAATAAAGTCTGTGAGTACAATGTTCCTTTTATGCTATTATTAATTACTAGCTGGAGTTACTCAGCCTTGCTTGGGACAGTTGATATAACTAAAGTGAGGAACCTGAGTGGGGGGAAAGGGGAAGGGAGCCGCGCGCCTGCCACCGGCGCCCAAGCCCACCCTCCGCTTCCTTGTCCTTCTGCCGGCCTTAATGAGTGACTGTCCCCTCCATTTCCCCTGGGAAGACGCTTCTCTCCGCACTGCCAAGCTCTGTGCAGCCCTGGGCAGAAGCATCCATCTCTCATCTCTTCCCTCCCACAGTCCCTTAAAACCTTCGCCTGGATAAAAGGTTATCCCATGCAAAGTTTGGTTGTGGTAGCTCTTATAGTGTCCAAGTTATTAGCGCAAAACATACAAACATTCTCCTTTATATATTAGATTATATCAATTATCAATTATATTATGTTATATATTTTCACTCATGGAAATGGTCATTCTGATATGGCTCTTTGTTGACCACTTGTTCTGAATTTTGATGGTGTTTGTCTCTTTGGTTTGAAAAGGTTGCCGACACCTGTTTTAGCAGGTTGCTGATGTTTTCCTAAGGAACATAAGTCCAGATGGTAAATTACAATTGTCAACAGTTTGTAACTCGGCCAAACAGAAATTCATAGGACAAAGACAATCACTTGGCTATCTTGAATCACTTGGCTATCTCTGTGCTGCTTGTGATGAAATACTATTGCAGGGGTAGGAAAAAGGGCCTCTGAGGGCTGAATTTGGCCCATAAAGCAGGTTGATCTGGCTCATGAAGGCCCTGCTGCTCCCCTGCCTCCAGGCCAATTAGGGCCAGGGAGTGGGGGGAAGCACACAGTTTCCTCTGCCCTGCAAGGAGCTCGTAATGCTTAGAAGCACCACACACTCCTGGCAGAGTGGGAGGAGACTTTGCACGCTCCCCTACCCCCAAACCAATGAGGGCCTGGGGGCAGGAGGAGACTTTGCATGCTCTCCCACCCCCAAACCCTGATTGGCCTGGGGGCAGAAGGGGGAGTGTGCGAAGTCTCCTTTCACTGCCAGGGGCCTGTGTGCTTAAGGGGAACCTCTTGGGAGGGCAAAGACTTCATGCACTCCCCCACTCCCAGACCAATCATGATTCTGTGGTTGGGGAAGCAATGAAGTAACCTGGCCCCTCCCCCTTCTTCTTGAGGTCCTGCCCCTTCCAGTGTGGCTCAGGGCCACATCAAAAATTTCTCAAGTGGCCTCTGGTAAAAAATTATTGACCACTCCTGTACTATTGGCGAACTCCAGGGATTCCCTCTTTCCTAGATTAGCCAGTGGTGCAAAGTCCTCACAGCAGAGCCCTTAACTTCTGCTATCCATAGCATATGGGGAATTTAATTATTAAAATCCTATGATGGTTTCTGTTCAAATGGCTTTAAAAAAAGACAAATCCCGTAATGAGAAACAAGCTAATTGTTCAGGAAAGCAGGCTGATTAAGGAATATCCTATAGAACATCTTTTTATACATTTCTCACCCAGTGCTGGATGCAGTATAAAAAGCTAAATAGAACACGTGTCATAGCATACATGCTTCTGAATACTCACAAGAAGCAAATCTGAGCTAAGTAAGAAGATACTAATTTTACAGTCAATTTTAAGAGTTAAACCTCAGTTTTCAGGAAATCACAGTGATCAGCAACATAAATCACAGAAAGGGAATATAGTGTCATTCATGCCAGTTGACAATTACAATAAGTTTATCCCAAATCATTTGTGAACAGATGACTTCTGATGAGCAATTTTCTTGGGAGATGAAACTGGCTTTCCATTGATACTAGTGTTGCTAAAAGAAGACTTTTAGGCTGTGTCTACATTGGCACCCCTTTCCGGAAAAGGGATGCTAAGGAGACCAGTCGGAATTGCAAATGCCGCGGGGGATTTAAATATCCCCCGTGGCATTTGCATGAACATGGCAGCCGCTTTTTTCCGGCTCGGGGATTTGCCGGAGAAAAGCGTCAGTCTAGACGGGATCTTGCAGAAAATAAGCCCTTTTCCACAAGATCCCTTATTCCTTCTTTCAAGTAGGAATAAGGGATCTTCCGGAAAAGGGCTTATTTTCCGCAAGATCCCGTCTAGACTGGCGCTTTTCTCCGGCTTATCTACAAGCCGGAAAAAAGCAGCAGCCATGTTCATGAAAATGCCGCGGGGGATATTTAAATCCCCCACGGCATTTGCAATTCCGACTGGTCTCCTTAGCATCCCTTTTCTGGAAAGGGATGCCAATGTAGACACAGCCTCATTGTTTTACTTTATCTGGTTCTTAGAAATCAAGAAGAGACTCCAGAACATTGGGTTCGTTGCACTTTCTTGTGCAGTCAGGTTTCTTTACCACTAGCCAAATGTTACAAGTTTCTTATCACAAAATGTAATTCTAACAACTCCACCATTTTTCCCTTTCTCTCTCTGGAATGAAACATTTTGGATGATATCATTAAACAAAAGATCAAAAATTGTGAACAACTTGATGGACTTTTTCAGTTCTGACTCTTTTGTGAATTATTTACTTATAGTTCTAATAGTATTTAAGTCTCCTTAAACACACTGCTTTAAGATGTTCTGCTCCGTTATTGATATGGCATTGCTAGGTCTAAAGACAGTATTAACTTTCTTAATTCGTTATTATTTGTAATATTGAATAACTTTCAGACCCTCAGATAGAAACACTTTAGACCTGAAAATCATTATTAATAAAACTGATGAAAACTGAACTTTCTAGGAAGTATGCTCATGACTGTGTCCATGTGCCTGTCCAACTTTTTTAATGAGGCTTCAACAACTGAAAAATAGTTCTTATTGGGAAGGTGATTTTTCCAGGCTTTCGTACTTTGCAACTATCCACCCCCAGCAACATATGCCTCTGGCAGAGCTAAGCTTCTGTGCTGTAAATAAATCTCTAATAAGAGCTGTGAAAAGTATGACTGGTGAACAAGTGACAAGTTAGTGAAGAATATATGAAACTTATTTTCATATTTGCATTTATCTGAGATTCATTTTTCTCTTCATCATACTTCAAAATAAGGGCTCACAGAACTTAAAATCAATTAAATACAATTTAATTGTTAAGAAAACAATTATATATACCTGAGACGTGTAGAAATACTTTTTCATTTGGTTTATCAACTCAAAACAGTTAAACACAATTGCATTATATTAAATATCTCTTTAACATCAACATTGTTCATCTAACAAGCTAACTTTTAATTCAATTAATTTAGAGGGAAATCATTGATTAAGGTAGAACTATAATTAAGGGCTCAAATCCTGGCTCTATAGAAGTCAATAACAACACTCCTGGGGTTGTTTTCTAAGACATTCTAATTTCTCTTTTTTAATTGGTCATGAATTTCTTACAGAATTTACGTGGGGCAATTTTCTCTTTTGTCATCAGCTATGGAGGTGCTCTTTAAAAAATCTGAGCTTGTGTAATTGAACCATTTTGGAAACATGTACACAGAAGGAAATATTTGATAGAGTTTGAACGTGTGTGTGTGTGTGTGTGTGTGTGTGTGTGTGTGTGTGTGTGTGTGTGTGTGTGTGTGTGTGTGTTCAAAAACTCTTCCTAAATGGTAAGAGGCGGGGCCACCAAGGTATGCAGCTTCCTCTTTTCATAATTTAAAGCAAACTAAGGATTTGATTGTGTCTAGAATATGGGATGTGCCCAGAATGGGATTGCTTCTTGTAAAACCATACAGAAAAGTGACAAGATCATCAGGCAGGTGAAAGGGGCTGGCTGGGGAAACCCTGTAAGACTGCCCCAGCCTCTTACCTCCCAACTGTCCTTTAGGGAGGACAGGGGGGGCTGAAGCTCTTTTCCCCCAGTTTGAACTGAAACATTGTTGGAGGGGAAAGTGCACAGTTTTCTGCATTCCTCACTCTGGCTATGGGGCGCAGGGGGCAGATGAACCTGAATCTGCTCCAATCAGGGGATATATACCACTCCTCTGGCTCTGCTCACTGGAGCTGCAGTGGCAAGGGAGAGGCATTTCTCCCCTGGGCCCAATATGTTTCAGTGATAGAGGGCTGGGGTAGTTCTCTCTCCCTGGACCAACATGCATACTGACCCCCACATCTCCAGACCCACCCCACAGCAATGGTTTAATTAAGAAAAACAAAAACTAATTGAGTTAAGGACCTGAGCAATGCCAGGTAAATCTTCTAGTAATGTATCACCTAAAAAGTAGTTAAAGGTAAAAATATGAAAGGGTTCATTCATTACTATTATCTTTTCTAATTCCAAAAGAAGGTGGGAACAGGAACACAGAGGGGAACATGCCTCAAATTTAATAGCCACTGACATCTCAATAACTTTATTCAAAACAGAGTTGTCAGGAAGCATTAACTCACAGTTACTCCAGCCTAAGGAGATGGTTTCTTAAAGAGAATGGAAAATCTTGTATGTTTCAGGATATTCAGCACTCTGACCCCATTAAGGTGACTTAGAGGGATAGCCGTGTTAGGCTGTAACTGTAAAAACAAGTAGTCCTATTAAACCTTAGAGACTGAGGCTATGTCTAGACTGCAGGCTTCTTTTGGAAGAAGCTTTTCCGGAAGAAATCCTTCAAAAAAACTTCTGAAAGCATCTACATTGCCAAAGCACATCAAAAAAGCGATCCGCTTTTTCAAAAGAAAGGTTATGTCTAGACTACATGGCTCCATCAACGGAGCCATGTAAACTAGTTTACCCGGCATAGGCAAAGAAGCGGGGATTTAAATAATCCCTGCCTTGTTAAAATAAACATGGCCACCGCGCTGTGCCAACGATCAGCTGATCCGGCATAGTGTGGCAGTCTAGACGCGGATCTGTCGGCTGGGGAAGCCTTTGCCGACCGTTCCCTTATGCCTTGTGAAATTATTTAAATCCCCACCTCTTTGCCTATGCCGGGTAAACTAGTTTACATGGCTCCATCGACGAAGTTATGTAGTCTATACATACCTGTAGTGTCCACACTGAATGGATGCTCTCTCTCATTTAAATTGTGATTACCATGCACAGAATGGCCACCAGGGTACCTGTGCCTTTTCCTCTTTCCTCTTCTTTCAAAAGAATTCCCTCTTCCTCGTCCACACACCCCTTTTTCCAAAAGAGCTCTTTTGGAAAAAGGCTTCTTCCTTGTAGAAAGAGGTTTACCAATGTCAGAAAAACCCCTCTGTTCTTTCGATTTTTTTTGAAAGAACACAATTGCAGTGTGAACGTAAGTGAAGTTGATTTTTTTTTCAGAATAACTGCTGTTTTTCTGAAAAAACTCTACACTGTAGACCTAGCCGGACAATATAACTCTAAAGTATGACATTGATAATGATGGTCAATAACATCACAGACAAATAATTAGAGTTGCTTGAAAATTTTCCAAATGAACAGTTTTCTCTTAGAAACTGCTGATTGATTATATCAAAACATTTTGTGGGAACATATTGACATAGTCAATTTTCATGAGTAACTAATGAAAAATTGTTTTTATAAGGATGAAGCATTTCACTTCAACTTTATCGTTTATTTTGTGTAACATCTAATTATAGCGTTGAAACAAAATACCTCCAAGAATAGCCAGTTAGTGAAAAATTCCAAGATTTAAATTTTTCATCCTGATTCAGGACATGAACAAATCTGAGGACTTCCTCTGGGATGGATTTTCCAAATTTTGACCAGCTTTGCAAATAATGAAAAGTAACAGAGAGGTAGCCGTGTTAGTCTGATCTTGGTAAAACAAAAAAAGCAGTCATGTACACTTGAAAGACTAACAAGACTAACAGTTCACCTATTGTTAGTCTTTCAAGTGTACATGACTGGTTTTTCTGCAAATAATGTCAAACTCATCAGAGATCAATTGGAGGAACTATTAATGTGATAGTGTATTCTGAATTAATTAGAATTCACATTTCCTCCTGTAAGAATTCACTTGCCATTGCAACCCTCTTTTGGAATCATGCCACCTTTAAGCAAGTGCCACCTATGTGCCAGCTTTAAACAAGTGCCACCTATATAGACAGAGAGACACTCATCAGCCTGTATATATTGTGAATTTTCTAAACATTTGAAAAACTGTTACTGTTGTACATGCTACACAATTTGTGTTGAATATAATGGGAAAATGGAAAACTTGGTAATCTATGCTGTGATAGAACTGTTTGCCAGATAAATATAAAGAAGAGCAACAGCCATATTTTGTTTTGTTTTCAGGCAAGTTAAAAGGACACTTCTGAAATTTTGTTTCACATCAGCTATCTGATCTGAATTTCTAGTTACCTGTAGGATTATGTATCCTGCTCCATAGATTACTTTTTCTTCAATTTAAACTCAACCTGCAAAAACAATATATACTCTTAAAAGTTATGTTTGTGCAATTACTATGGTGTCTGAGAGTTGTGGTCATCAAACCTCTGAAGGTACCTAGATGTATATCATGTATACCATGATTAAGGGGAAAGTGGTGAGGTCTTGAGAGGCAGAAGAGCTACTAGCCTTTGTGGGTAGGGTGACGACATGTCCTGATTTTATAGGGATAGTACCAAGTCTCAGGGCTTTTTCTTATATTGTCAGGTATTACCCCTGTCCTGTCCTGTGTCCTGATGTTTCACACTTTCTATCTAGTCATACAACTTGTATGTCCTGATAACCATGCACCCATCGAGTGTACAGTGCATAGAGTGATGTGTTGTACCTTGAAAAGAGAAGTTTGCAAATGCCTTAGGTTGATTCAAGAGCTACATTCTAAGCTACAACACAGCAACCTCTGCACTGTACACTTGATCCTGTAGTAATATTTCTTTTCAAGCTCAGGTTAGTAGGATGCTCCTACTTCAGTGATAGCTTGGCTACCATACCCTTGCTTTTCCTTGGTCTCTAGGGCTATGTCTAGACTGCAAGCCTCTTTCGAAAGAGGCTTTTTCAAAAGATACTTTTGAAAAAGCCTCTTTCAAAAGAGAGCGTCTAGACTGCACGCGGAACTTTCGAAAAAGCAAGCCGCTTTTTCGAAAGAAAGCAGCAAGTGAGTCTGGATGCTCTCTTTCTAAAAAGCCCTGTTTGCTTTCAAGAATGCCTTTTTTAGAAAGAGCACTTTCGAAAAAAGGCGTTCTTCCTCGTGCAATGAGGTTTACCGCCGTCGAAAGAAAAGCCGCGTTCTTTCGATTTAATTTCGAAAGAACGTGGCTGTAGTCTAGACACAGGTGAAGTTTTTTCAAAAAAAGGCTACTTTTTTCGAAAAAACCCCTGAGTCTGGACACAGCCTAGGTGTGTCTAAACTACACCCCTTTGCCGACAGAAGGATGTAGATTAGGCACTTCGAAAATGCAAATGAGACCGGGATTTAAATATCCCTGGCTTAATTTGCATACTCACGTTTGGGCGCTGTGCCGATCACATGCCCTTTCGAAAATGAAAGTAAAGTCTAGCCGTGGCTCTGCCGACAGTCCATAGACTTCCCTTCAGGCCCCTTGCTACTCAGCCTTCCAACTGCAGGGCCCCTGACCAGTCTTTGCTGATTGCTTACAAGTTCCGCACAGACCTCAATCTTGCTGGATTGCCTGCCAGTCAAAGCCTGCTCTGTACTCAGCTCTCCAGCCCCTCTGCTCAGCTGCTTCCTCATCATGTGGTTCCTCAATGTCTCTCCCTACATTTAGCTTCCTAGTGCCACTCCCAGCTCACCATGCATTGACTACATCCAGAAAGAGAGGTTATTTACCTGGTGAAGGTATTTCATAAATGTTATGCTCCTCTTGTCTATTGGCTGCAGTGACAATGGTGCCCTTATCTACCTAGAAGGTTGCAGGTGAGTGGGGAGGGGTTGAAGCAAATGTTTGTTTTTTGCTTAACAGATTCATCAAAAATGGTTTTACTATCACTTTTAGATCATTGGTTTAAAGCTCATCTAGGTCAGAGTAACCCAAAGAGATCCCTCCAGCACATCAACAAGATAAGGGGAAGACTGTGATACCATTAACTCAGACCAAGTAGTATCTCACTCCATAAACAGCTCCAGCAACTACAATAGAACGACACAGGTGGTCATATTTTACAGTTTCTACATTTATGTTTAATATTGTTTGTGACCCCACAACAGCCTAATTAGTTACAATAGGCAAAATACCATTCTAACAGCTGACCATCCATCAGGCCCATAGCACTAGCTGAATTGGATTTACATAAGCACACCCAGGATTTCTTTCCTATTCCAGCATGAACTGTATTCACATAACAACACCTTATCTTTGCTAAATATCCTTACCGGGCTAAATAACTGAGTGAACATAACCACACTCAGGATTCCTTTCCCCTTCCAGCTGGCTGCATTGGAAGCAATGATTCAGACCCTGCTTACAGTGAGAAGTGTCTCCCTTCTGCCAGGTGGTAAATGGCAGCAATAAGAGTCAGTCTCAATATATCTAGATTCCATTTTAACAAACAACTGATATGTCTCAAACAACTGATATGTCTCAAATTCAGAAACTTGGGAAACTAAATCCACCTTCCCTGGGTGCCTTTAACTGGCAGAACCCCCACACTCACAAGCAGCTTGAGACTATGTACAAACACTGAAAACTTATATTAGGGAAAAGTGAATACACAGAGTATTCTAGACTACAGACCTTGTCCAGGATAACGGAGGTATCCCAGGAAAGCTTTGACGCATCCAAGGAATGCATCATTTAAAAAAAAATGCCAGAAAAGAGGAAGCATTTTGACGGCATCCCTGTAAACCTCATTTTACAAGGAAGAAGGGATGTTCTGAAAGAGCGTTTTTCTCCCTGACATTTGGCCCATGTAGATGGGCCAAATGTCAGAAAAGCCTCTTTCAGAAGAAAAGTGGAAAAAGATATAAATCACCTGTGGGTTTTGGCATGATGGGGCTCTATTTTAATTATCTCACCTAAGCTATGCCTTGCCAGCTACACTTCTGTTTATACCCATGCTAGCTAGCATGTCGTGTCTGTACTTGTAACTCTGCCATAATCATAGATGTACCATTAGTAATACAGTTTTATTAGGGTGTTGGTTAGATAGGTCCTCACCAGAGTCCACTCAGCTCTCCCACTGTCCTCTGCATCGTGTCTTGTAGCTAATCCTGCAATCCACACTGACCCTTATAGTGAAGTCCTTCCCGGAAGGGAGCCAAGAGGACATTGGACACTTGAGCAGTTTGTTAGGCTGCATAATGATAGACTCTTTGTCTCAAGAACTCTTTTCCCCTTAAGAGTCTGTGGGATCCCATTCTTCACCAAAAGTTCATATACCGTTTTGGTGACTACCCAAGTGTCACTAGAGGAATGCTGGCTACCTAGCCTATGCAAATGATGTCCTTTATGGAAGTTCTTTTTCCTTTTTCATCATTAAGAAAAAGAGAGCACACATCCCCTTCTGGAGCTTCTGGACCTACTGCTTACAGAAATATTTCATTTTGAATCATTAAAATCTCTCTCATTAGTAATCAAGTTTCTAGTATGAAATAAAACATTAACAAGGATATAGTGTTTCGATTTACTGCAAATGACTTCACATCTTTGACTCTGCCATACATAGTTGAAAACATCATTCCATTCTCTGATCTTTAATATATATATATATATAAAAAAATCACATGGCAGATGTACCTTCACAACAAAGGCTACTTTGAGATGGGTCTGGAAGGGAACACAGAGATATTAGTTTTGACAGAACTTGCCAATATTATTACAGTTTCAGGCAATTAATCTTTGCCAATAATTACTGTAAAATATTATGACAGCCAAAAGGTGACTTAAAGGATTGCTCTGCTGGGGTAATGATATTATACCTGATGAACTTGGCCACATAGGTTAGAGTCTCAAAAGGAAATGGATAATGAATAGCATTATATAAAAGAATATCAAGTCAAATAAGGAGCAGCATTTAGTTTTAACAGTGCATTCTCACTTCTAAGAAATATTGTTATGACAAAAATGATTGAGATAGGCTAAATTAGATGTTATTGGGAGCAAGCTTTTACTAGTATTCACCTAGTGAATGCTAAAATGAAGGTTTTCAAGCCATCATTAAAAATCTCAGATTTCTTTCAACTATAAGTCAATCAAATAGTATTATTTAGTGCTGAAATGCTGTCACAGTAAGGAGGAATGTTCTGGAAGAGTTTGGTGAGGATGAAGAATATTTAGGCTTCGTCCTGGAATTCTTACTCATGCAAGTAATTGCTACTCATGCAAGGAGTACCAGAGTGTTCCAGGAGCATTAGACACTCTACTGTGGAATTCTCAAGACATTCAAAGCACCTTGCATTGTACATCAGTCATTTGACTGTGCCTGACACAGTGCTTAAGTCAATGGAAACCCATGCAGACCTAAGGCATTTTAAAGAAATGTTAATGGAAGATGGCACCATTCAATATTCGTTACAATGCCAGGGAATCAATAGCAGTTTTACCTCTGCCCTATTTTTACCCATTTGTGCATACCCCTTCACTTAAACATTCCCTCCTCCAGTGCTAAGTAATTGGAGATATTTGGTATAATAGCTTGTTGTGTCTGAAGAAGGTAGCTTAGGAAAGACTTGTGTATAGTAAGCCAGTTAATGAGAATGATAGAATGCTGACATCCGTAGAAGGTCAGTATTAAGGCTACAGGGCATGGTTTTTAGTGAGCGGTAGTTGAAATGATAAAGTATGTGCTTCTGTACGGATGTGCTACAATTATTTAGTAGTAGTAGGAATAGATGCATGTATTTCTATATGGTTTAACATTTCCTTCTGTTTGTGTGAGTGTGTCATGCATGTTGCATGTATACAGCCATAACTG
This sequence comes from Pelodiscus sinensis, assembly GCF_052426305.1. Lineage (NCBI taxonomy): Eukaryota > Metazoa > Chordata > Testudines > Trionychidae > Pelodiscus > Pelodiscus sinensis. The sequence continues at coordinate 157,367,064 of NC_143053.1, forward strand.
CTTCACAAAAAGGTTACTATATTCTTTTCCTAGCTTTTTAAATATGTAACTAGGGGAGCACATGACAGGAGAGGAGAGGGGTGGACTTGTGGTGAATAGATGAGAAGTGGGAGCTGTGCATGGACCCAGCCCTGCTGCTACAAGATAAAATCTGGCAGCATAACTTGTCCTCAAGAAGGCTTAATGTGTACCATGAATCCCATTGGTGCACCTTTGTCCATCCTCCAACATTGTACACTTCCCTCATCAGCCAGAAATCTGAACAATCAGGGTTATCTGTGCCCTAATTTTAATTTTAAAAAAATTACATCAGTTCTCCTCAGGGCACACCTGTCTGCCAAGTGGAGATAAACAATGTTGCTGAGGAATATTAGTCAGCAACTAATAGAACTGGGAAAATTTCAGCCAGTAATGTAATTTAAAAACTTCATATTGAAAGATTTAAGTAAAAAAAAAAAAAAACAAAAACAAAAACAAGCCATGTAGAAAATTCTTTTGCTCTGCTCCAAAGCAACACTCTTCACCATCTCTGTTTCTCAGCTTTTATTTTTTAAAAATGATATAAAAAAGAAACAATCACCTATGACTTATCTTTATTTTTCAATAATTGGTCAAAGTGGTATAACCTATAGCAGCAAGTTCTAGCAAATGCTGATTATATATATATATATAATATATTGAGCAACACAAAGTACTCAAGTCACAGATCATGCTGTCAATCTGCTCAAATGAGCTTTCATTTTCTGAGATCAGAGAGCAGGCTGTCAAAGTAGTTAACAAGTGTGCTTCTTCAGTTCTTCAGTTCAATATTTCCAGAACTTTCTTTTAACATATATCATCTGTCAAACATAATCAGGAAAGAAATTATCTTGTCAGAAGCTTCATACTTAGCTTCCTCAGTGGAAGCTTGCAGGTTTCCATATCTTGCATTTTTTTTCAGTGCACATTCCATGAAGACTGTGCCCTTGACCCAGTATTAAGGCACTTGGAGCAGAATAGTGTAGTTGGTATGCATGCACTGTTCAGCAATAAGCTAAGCCCTCAGCCATAACAGAGGACTATTTTCCTATTACTTTTCCACGGTCTGTATAATTAGTATTCTGTTTTCATGGATATATTCAGTACTATTGATAGGTGATTGACACTTTTCTTAAGAAAGGAAAAAAAGGGTAATGAAAAAGGAGAGACGCCAGTGCTTTGTGATTTTCCCCGCATAAAAGAGTCTGGCAGCATTTGTTGGGAAATGATGTTTCAAGGATTAGCCAATAGCAGTGTGCGGTGGGGAATCTTTATAGTCACAGCCACAGGGCCGACAGCTACTGGAGGCCAATGTGCAAGGTGTGTGTGTGTGTGTGTGGAGGGGAGGCGCAGCTCTGCACCCCAACAAGGGGTGCAGCTCTGTACCCCGACAAAGGGCAGGACCTCAGGCAGAAAGGGTGGGGCTCAGGCAGCCAGCCCTCACCGCCATCTGGAGTGTAGCACTGGTCCTCCCTCCAGCAATCAAAGCCATGTGGAATGCCCATCATAGAGCTCTGGCACTATCTCAAAAGGGCCTAAGGTTCCAGCTGCTGCTCCTGCTGCACTAGCAATGGTGGCAGCGGGGAGCTCTAGCCCCCTTTAAACACCGGGCCTCAGGGCAATTGCTCCCTCTGCCCTCCCTGTCAGCAGGCCTGCAGCCAGTAAATTGTCTGAGCCTAACTATTTAATGGTTACCCTATCTGTGGTGTATGTATGAAGGCACAGACTCCGGCCGGTGCAAGCACGAAATCATTTTATTGCAAGATTACAACTATCTTTATACCCTCTCAACTTCCCAAAAGTCCACATCCCGCTTTTCACAAACTGTGCTTTTTCACAGTCCCAAACACAGCATTCTTGAAGGTCGTTGACTCAGGCAGATGTTGTTATTGTTGACTCAAGACTCTTGATTACACGCATTCCCGCTGACTCTCGGATCGTCCTCCACTGTATGCAGCTTTTCTTGGTTTTGTCCTTGGGATGCCCTGTCACGTGGCCAAAGCACTATACTTGTTGATTCTCTACACCATCTACCAATGGTCACTAGCACAGAATATGGACAGCCCATCACAAGGTAAAGTAGCAAAATGGCTCAGGATACTTTGCCTGATTTCCATTTCTCTTACTCCACTGTGGTGGAGTTGACTTTTCTGGACTTACCCCTGATGTGTACCAGCAAAAGAGAGAGAAGTATCAGTCCAAAGGATTTTTCAAAGGAAGTTTCCTGTATTGCTGAAGGAGTATTCTGCCTAAATTTAGTCACTAGCTTTTTGTACCAAGCTGTAGTCTTTCTATAGTTATAAAGAGAGACTGACTACATATGGGTATGTCTACACTACCCCGCTAGTGCGAACTAGCGGGGTAATGTATGCATACCGAACGTGCAAATGAAGCCCGGGATTTGAATTTCCCGGGCTTTATTTGCATAAGCCGGCCGGCGCCATTTTTAAATGCCGGCTTGTTTGAACCCCGTGCCGCGTGTAGCCGCGCGGCACGGGGTTTGAACAAGCCGGCATTTAAAAATGGCGCCGGCCGACTTATGCAAATAAAGCCCGGGAAATTCAAATCCCGGGCTTCATTTGCACGTTCGGTATGCATACATTACCCCGCTAGTTCGCACTAGCGGGGTAGTGTAGACATACCCTATGATAGTTAATGTCCTTATGCAATCAGATTCTTTTTAGGCAAGCTTCCCTGGCATGATAACTTTGGGTGTACTGCTCTAGTCATTCACCTGTAGCATTATGGATTCCTAATTTCTACCCACTCCTATGTTCAAAGCTGACAGTGAAATATCACTTCATTCTGTTCCTAGTATGCACCAGGGTGTCATGAGAATTGACTATTGTGATTTTGCCCAACTGCTGTGGCTGATTTACAAAACCACTGACAAAAAACAGCAACATAACATGCCTCCTTGATATCTTGTAAGCTTTGTTTTAAGTGCATCTAAAAAAAAAGATGGAAATTCTATATAGTGAGTAGTTGAGTTCCATGCAAAATCAATGTACTGCAAAGAAAAACATCATTTACTTTTCCAGAAGTTCCACAGACATGCCTCTGTAGCAAGAAGGTCATCACAAATAATGTTAAAAATGTAGCATGAATACTTTGCAGTGGTGTTTCATGTCTTCCTAGGGGAATTTTTGTTCTTTAGAGTCTTCAGCTTGGTAGGTTACTCTGCTTGCACTTGAATAGAATATTGTGTCTCTTCACACAGAACACAGCACATAACACATAGCAAGTAAGTACTCAGCACTGCCTGTCTTCATTCTCTATGGGTGTTTTTTTTTTCATTCCATAATATGCTGCTGTGATCCTTCGAAACACAGGACACACAACCTTAATGTGGGAAGGAGAAATATAGGCCTGGAATAGCATTGAATACAGTCATTTTGAAAATGGGTTACATTTTCTTCACACTGCTACTTCAGAAGCTATATTGATTTGTAGGACTTCAACAACCTTCCTACACATTAAAGAAAAAAAAGAAAGGGAGAAAGAATTTATCTGGATGTTTAGGAAGGTTCCCTGTGGGCCTTCTCAGTACTCCCTTGATTTTCATTATGCCAGCATCATGAGAACAAATTCCTTACGTTAATGGATGTGCATCAGGAAGGAAAGAAAATCACCTACCAAAAATATTGGTCATTATTTGGTACTCATGTATCATTGCTGAAAATTGTTGCCCTGTTTCTCACCATGTTTCTATCTTCTGCTTTTAATGAGCAATGCAGGTAGTACCATTTAGCAAAAAGGTAGAAAGCATGGCAAGCTGTTACATAAAATTTCTTTTAATTCTAATGTCCCTACTCACACTTTCATTATACTTTATTTTCTGGAGTACTGGCAATACAATTTGAGGCTAACTCAGTATAACATTAGGATGAGTGTGTGCTCCAGTGCATGTTGATTGTGCAGTACAATGCTGAGACTGAAATAACTACTCAGAGCTGTTGGTGAACTCCTGACTTAGACCTCCATCCCACAAGCAGATGCTTTACTTTACACACGATAGTACTTCTGTTGAAGTCAGTACAAGAGATAATATACTTAATTAATGTTAAACATGTGCTCAAGTAACTTTCTAAATCAGGGATTAAGGTTTGGATATCACTGAGAGTATGTCTACACTGCCACCCTAGTTTGAACTAGGGTGGCTAATGTAGGCATTCGAACTTGCAAATGAAGCCTGGGATTTAAATATCCCAGGCTTCATTTGCATGTTCCTGGGCGCCGCCATTTTTAAATGTCCCGTAGTTTGAACTACCTGCCCGCGGCTACACACGGCACTGACTAGTTTGAATTAAAGCTCCTAATTTGAACTACCATTATTCCTCCTGCAAGGAGGTTTAACGGTAGTTCGAATTAGAAGCTTTAATTTAAACTACCTAGTCAGTGCCGCATGTAGCCACGGGCAGGTAGTTCGAACTATTGGGCATTTAAAAATGGCGGCTCCCGGTAACATGCAAATGAAGCCTGGGATATTTAAATCCCAGGCTTCATTTGCAAGTTCGAATGCCTACATTAGCCACCCTAGTTCAAACTAGGGTGGCAGTGTAGACATACTCTCAGTGATATCCAAACCTTAATCCCTGATTTAGAAAGTTACTTGAGCACATGTTTGCCTTAGTTAGAGTGTAAATCTTTGGGACAAGGTACTGTCTGCGTCTTTTGTCTTACGTGGCAAGGAGCTATTAAAAATAATAATCAGAGAATGTGTATCTACAGATATATATATCATAGAATCATAGAATTATAGAACACTAGAATTGGAAGGGACCTCGAGAGGTCAGCGAGTCCAAATATATATATATATTTATTCTGAACAATTTAACATTGTTCATCATTTCTCAAGACAGGAAAAAGGCAATTCTTTGTTCAAAGATGACAGACACCGTCCTATAGGATTGGAGAAAAGAGACTTTGACTGCATAGTAGGGTTTGCCAGAAGAAAGGCTGCAACCTTTATATTCCAGTAATGGTCTGGCAGTATGTTAATGAAAAACATGACAAGGTTCAGCATGGGGAATCATGAAAACATTACCATTATTTAACACTGTAATTAGGCTTGTCATCCCTAAAGAGGAAATCAGTGGAATAATTTCATTTTAAGGCATTGCTAGGGATATGCTAGAGATATAAAAACATTGCTGTAATATCAGGACAGATACTTGAATCCTAAATATTATAGTTTGTTCATCTTTACTTGACAGAGTTTCTGATTCAAAGCACATCACAGGATGAAGATGGCAAAGTATTATGCATATTCAACAATATACTAGTAAAATGGTACCTCTGCTACAATTTTATTAATCTTGTTGTATACAAAATATGGAAAGATGTATGGAAACAAGAAAGGGAAAGAAGTAGAAAAAAGAAAGGGGTAAGGCAAGGGAGAGAGAAGAAAAGAAACCAATTCAGTGACCTCTGTGCAGGCTATGACTGAGTGACTGGCAAACACACAGATGCACAGACATACAAATACCAAGCCTATCTGTACATCCACATCCCTTGTGGGGATGCAGGGCCATGGAGCAGTGTTCATATCACACTCCCTGTCAGTATCCAGCCCAGGCTGGGGAAGATAATAATCCAACCAGTGGACCAAGATCAGTGATGAATCCTGGTCATGTGCCACCTGAGGCAGGTTGTGTCTATACTAAGAAGACCTCCCTTGTGTATGGAAGGTGGGGGTAATGCGTGATTCAATGCAAAAGGTCCCACTTCTGTCTCCAAATTCCTGCAGGGTTGGGAGACTCAATTGTCACTCAGTAACCCCATCCCCATTGCCATAGCTCACGGTCCAAATTTCTAGTTCTATGAAACAAAAAATCATCAATTAATTGTGCACCTAAAATTTTTGTATGCAACGAAACATGCATTTAAGAGAATAGTTTGTCCCCTTTGCAGCCTGTATCCGAATTACTTTAAAGTTCACATGTTCCTATGGTGCACGAAGCTGAGTAATTCCTGCAGAATCTGTATGTACCTATTTGATACAAACTGCAGACAACTTGAATAAACCATTCATTCACTGTGCTCATGAAAGCCTATAACAGCTGAAGTGTGACACATTGACCCACACTGATAAACCAACAAGGGAAAATTGTTAAACCCTTCTTAAAGAAGAGCTGCCATTAGCTATTATACACTGCTTAGTGAAGGTGGCCTTCTCTAAATCATAAAGCCTTTAAGGAATATGCCATTTATAAACATCAGCATGAACTTGTTCTTTGTTATGTGTCCTGCCTAATGTCTGGAGCACACATCAGTCCCTACTTGTCAGAGCAGTCCCCAGGGCCAGAAGCTAGATGTCAGAACCATGGGTAGGAGCCAAAGTCAGGAATCAGAGCTGAGGGTCAGGACTGGGTTAACTGGACTGAGACCTAAGAGACCAAGCAAGAGCAGGGCTGGGTCGAATGCTGGAACAAGGCAGAAGCAGGACTAGAAACAAGCAGGTACAGGAATGATCACATCTGTGGGCATATGGTGTGATTGGCCATAGGATTAATGTTGCTGCTGGGGATTATAACATGCCTGTTCATTCCTCCAGCCAACAGGACAGTCTTGCTCATCAGGTGATTCTATTGAAAGCCAACCATGATTCATCTGCAAGTCCTCCATTGCTCCCTAGAGAGCTGTAACTAGCTGGTCCAAGCTTCAACAGCAAACTCTAGTCTCTATGCCCCTTTATAAAAAAGAGATAGTATTGGTCAGTCACTGGCTGTAACATCAGTATCTATATGAAGCTAACATTGTTTCTCTGCTGCAACGGATAGTAACAATACAAAAGCAGATATCCTGTCTTGGAAAGTAGGAGGAAGGCAATATGCCTACTGTTCTGACACTGTCTGTGACCAACCTAGAAATGGGGGGGGGGGATCTCCATTGCTTAATAATGTTATGTGATTCAGGTTCCTCAAGATATTTTCCCCCAAACAACTGCTCATATAGTAACAAAACAATAGGACAAGAGAAAAATCTACACGATGAAAAGAAATGCACTTGTTTTCATGAGCCTGGATTTGAGAAGCCAGACAAGAGCTATAGAAAGGACCATGTGAATTAGTGAATAAAGGTAATTAAACTTGTCAGAGTAAACTAATGACGAATTGCAATAGTCTGATGAGAACTGTCATGTCCACCACTGGAAACTGTTGTCTGACAGATCTGATTAGAACTAGGCTATTACAAAATTAAGAATCAATACATTGTGAGGAACACAAATATAAATTCTTTGAGATATAGTATTCCTGAAAGAAGAACAAAGCTCCCCACATTACTATGCAAACCAATGCTCTTGTGAAGTATCCACTCCCGTGGAATTACTATGTAGTGTAGTCAGTAGTCTCCTCTGATAGTGCAGCACTGGATGCGATCATCAGTCTGAATGTTAGACAGCCAATGGATCTCTTAAACTCATCAGAGTGAATTTGTGATGTTAGGACTTCTGATGCTTCTGTGGCTATGACATGACAATAGGCATTGCAACTGTGAACGTGATGTTGAATAGGGAGTCAACAGGGATGCCAGCCAACCTACAAAACAATATTTTTAATCTCAACCATTGCCAGTTTTCCTTAAATCCAGAGCTATGGCTAAGTGTTAATGGTATGAATACAGCATCAAGCCACTAATTAAAGCTACAGCAGATTCACCATCAACAACCATAGGTGCAGTGAGCAGCAGTGTATGGAGGGGTGTTACAGCAACTCCAGGTTTTGCCCTGGCTTCTTCACAACCAGAGAATGGCCTGCTGCCAACCTGCTGTTGGTTCCACCAACCCCAGACTCCAGATGGCCCCCTCCATGATCCTACAGTCCACTTTGCCTAGGGTCCAGGCCACCAGCCTTGGTGGCTCCATTGCCACTTGGGGTCCTGTCACTGGCCCAGGGCATTATAGATTAAATGTCCATATTGTATATCTCTGTTTGGGACAAAATTTGTATGTACATCCATCAAAAGGTCATGTGAAATGTGCTGCTAAATCTTGCAATAAAATCAATTTTGCTCAGTGGAATAATTTAATCTTACCATGAGAAAGCATGAGAATGTGTACCAGTAGATTTCACATGTCCACTGTATAGTTACTGAATTCCAGCTTATTACCCATAGTACAGAAATCACAGTTCAGTGTGTGAGACAATGTAATGGAATAAAATACTTAGAAATATAATTTATTTTTCAATACATTGTAAAATATGGTAGAGCAAAGTAATGCAGTGTCATCTGTTTTAGCAGGGGGGTGTCTTTGGCATTCTATTTATCAAATCACAGAATAAGGAAACAATATGATTTGAGTAGCTCATTTTAGACAAGGATTATGCCACTATTTGAGAGGAAGGATAAGACCTATGTGAAGAAAATACAGCTGGTCTCCTCCTGATGCACACAGCTGTAGAAAAAATATAGTGTTTCTGTGATAATATTTAGCAGCTAGTGAAGCAGACAAGACAATCTGAAAGTAAATAAAGTACAACCAATGGTCACAACCTACAAGGAAAATGAATAAGTTTACTAAATTAGGAATATTAAACAACCACCAGTGATGCTTCTGGGGAAAAAAATGAAAACCATCACTCTGCTTACCTTTGATGAAAGAGGTATGTATTATCATGTATTATCACTCGGAACATTTGCATGGAAAAGAAATTTGTTCCATTGGAGTTTGTCTGCAAGGGTCGTTATTCTAGAAAAAGAATACTAGCGGCCCCACAGCAATTCCGTTATTTCAAAAGAAAATCAAAATAACAGATGACTTTTTCTGATATTGGTAAACCTAATTCCACAAGGAGTAACGCCTCTTCCAAAAAAGCTCTTTTGGAAGAGGATGTGTGTGGATGCTCCACTGCTGCTATGTTCAAATAGCTCCTCACCAGGGCCATTCTAAAGTTATTCCTCCCCAGTGCCTCCTGGGGCTCTGAATGGAAGTAGTGCATCCACATTAGGGGATCCTGCCTCAGACTAATTTTGAGGCTTCTCTGTTGTGTGGACGCTCTTCTTTGAAATATGCTATTCCAGAAGATAGGGTGTAGACATACTCTTAGTCTTTTTGCTGTGTGATTGCTTGCTGTGTGTTCTGTGTCTACTTTGATCCTTTATTCCTTTAGGCTCAAGGTCAAAGGGGCAAGGCTAACACCAGAAGTATAGGGATTTAAAAAGCAGGCTCCCAAACAACCAGCTAGTGAACAGGAGTAGCAGACAATAGAGTTTCACAACAGACTTTTTTAGAGATGGATACTGAGAGCCGGATTCAAGTCACACACATACTCTAAACTTCAGCCAGTAACCTCCTCCCCAACAAACAAAAAGCAAACAAAGAAATCTCGGGCAAGAGTAAAAATAATACAGGCAGAATCCAGCAGCAGAATGTGTGATATCCAGTTTATGGCAACTAATGCAGGATGTGTGATTATGGTGGAATCTGTGTGTGCATTCGGTGCAAGCAACTCATGGCCCTCACAGATCAAATACAGTCATCTGGGCCCAGAATGGCTGAATTGGTGGAGCTAAGAGGACAGACACAAAACGTGATGGGACACAGTGGAATGATTGGTCCTATCCCCAGTTTGACAACGTCTTTGCTTTTGAGGAAAAAAAGTCTTGGAGAAGAAGAACATCAAGCTGGATCAGAGGGAAATGATCCCATAGTTGAGACTTTCCCTCCAGATGATGCCATGATATCATCTTACACTAAGGATTGCTCTCAAGGTGAGGGAATTCCAATTTCAGGAAATGGGGGAGGCCCTAAAGGGGAGGAGCGAGTGTGCAGCAGGCTCGGGACAAGTTCAGATTTACGTCTTACTCAAACCAAAGCACCTTAATGCAGCATAGTGTGTCTTAGCACCATGCTGAGGCACTGTCTCAGAACTGACTTGGGGCAAAGTGGTAAGTAAGCGGAGAGTCACTGCCTATCTTCCTGAAGCATTTAAGTGATCTTTGGAGAACTCTCATTCAAATACTGCCCAAGTCTGACTCTGCTTCTGGTATGAACCCGTAAGATCTCACAGAGCAAAATATGGCAGTGAAATTTGATTCTTGTTTGTGACATCATGATAATGTCCTAGGACATTAAGTCTGTTGTCCCACACAGCAATAGCGGGGTAACAATAACCTTGGTGATTGGATAGACATGTATAATGATCTCAAAGATCTAGTTTCATGTAATATCTTAAATAACTGAATGAGAAAACCAAGCAACAAGGGGGAATAACTGGAAATACTATAAGCTACTGTATGACTTTGGCCTTTTGAGTTACAATTGTGGTCCCACTCTCTACCACCTAAGCTGATTATACATCCCTACATTATTTACAGGATCATTGTTTCCAAGGATGTAATAATGACCTAATCCTTGTTCTTAGATGCTTATGTTTATATTCAGTTGCATTACAATGCATATTGTGTGCTTACGCCCAGTTTACCAAGAAATTCAAATTGCTCTGAATCAGTGACTAATTTTTGTGTCATCTGCAAACCTTGTCAGTGATGATTTCGTGTTTTCTTTCAAATCATTGATAAAAACATTAAATAGTGTGGGCACAAGAACCAATCCCACAGAAAATTCACCTACTTGATGATGGTTCTCCATTTACAGTTACAGAATACAGCTCTAATGATGCACAATGGTCTTTCCTCATGGTGAGGAAAGCAGCTGCATCATGAAAGTCCCTGGCCATTTTGGACAGGAGGAAATCAAACTACAATTCCTATGAGATCCTGTGATAAGATATCTGAACGGATATCTTTTGGTTCTAAGGTGCTTGTTTTTAATGAAAAATCAACATTTTCTGCAGAGAGTGGGCACTTTTAATGAAAAAGCTTAACTGAAAGCCCAGTTTTCTGTCAAAAATAGTTTAGAATGAAAAAAAATGACTACCCCTAATTTTAATTAACTAGGTATTTGTTTACACCGCACTGTAACACAGGGTTCAATCTCAAACTCAAGGCTAATCCATTTATATGCTAACCCAGGATTTGGACCCAGTGTCCCAAGGATCACAGAGGTGGAGGGTCTGACTTGAAACAAGCTGGGACTCAGGTAAAAGCTCTATTGCTTTGCATGTAGTTGCAGCTGTTCTATATTTGTCCTCTGGGAGTCCACCAACAGTATTTCACAATCCAAATGTCTAGTGGACTGTCCTCTGGACGGTCAAGTTTTCCCACACTGCAGCGTGAATAACCACATTTTGGGAGGATGCTAAGAAGTCTAGAATATGGGTGGTTGGATTCAGGATTGCTTAATGCAGTGTAGCTGCTAGATCCTCTTAAATCCTAACGTAGGGTTAAAATGGATATAGATGCTCAGTCCTAAATTAACAAACTTTGGGTTAGCAAATTTGGTTTGTGCTAACTCTAGGTTTACATTTAAGTGTAGATATAGCCTGAAGTGGCTGTGAAAAGTCCACCCTTTGAAAGGGAGTTATGGAATGCTAGGAATGTTTGCTACCTGACCACCCTGGCCACCCGTCCTAATATTTTCCCTCCCATAGACCTGGCAGTCCCAAGAACAGTAAAGGCAGCTCTTAGATGGCTGCTCAAGGCTCTGTAGTAACATGCTTGGAGCAACATGTTTTATTTAAAAATGTGAAACTTTAATAAATATAGAGATTAAATATTAAGGAACAGACTCTGACTCCTATATATTGATAAAACCTTTCTTTAGGAAGAAGTTATATTTACATCAAGAGTATTCCGTAAATACAACATCAGAGCCATCCCATATGTATGGAGAGTTTCTTAACCTTCCTCGGAAAGACCTAGTATTGGCTACTGTTAGAGACAGGATACTGGATGAGATACCCCTAACCTTTCAGATCCACTATGTCACTACATTCCTATTTCTGCAAGAGAAAACATTAGGAAGAAACATTAATAGAGATAAAATTATACTGAAAATTCTGATTGTCAAGTGAAGTCTGCAGGGTAGGTTACTATCACCACTCTCACCCTACAATAAAAATTAAAATAAACATCTTTAAAGTGGCACTGCCATGGTATGCTACACTCACTCTTTATGTCATGATCTTCCATATGGACCTACATAAGCATCTGGAAACCATGGAGAATGTGGCTGTCCAGAGATGGTGGCTTGTCAGTCTCTGTTCTTTCCCTGTCCTACTTCTCACTGTAATAGTGTCTGAAGCTAATGCAGGAGAGAAAAGAAAATCATTATTTTTTCCTACAGACAAAGCCCAAAGTTGCAGGCACATTCACGCATGGTTTTTTTTCATTCGAGTTTGCAGCAACTTTTTGTCTGCAACAGTGAACATGAGCATTAATACATTTATTCAATGTTGCAAATAAGCTTCTTAACTCATACAATCCCTAAAAAGGCAGTGGAAATTATGATAAAGTATAAACCTCCTTGAGGAAAACAGCTTTCCATCTACATTATTGTGACCATCTGGAATTGAAGAAGGACATTACTCATTAAAATGCATGTAGGGATAAGGCAGAACCAAGCACTCAGAGAAAAACAATAGAGTAGCATAGCATAGTATAGAATCATAGAAAACCTAAACTTAATTGCCTTAAAAGGTCATTAAGTCTAGTCCTTTGTACTCACAGCAGAACTAAGCACCATCTAATCATTGCTGAAGATATTGAACAGAAACGGAGCCAAAACTGATTCCTGAAGAACCCCACTTGTTATGCCCTAACAGCATGACTGTGAACAATTGATAACTACTCTCTGAGAACCGTTACCCAACCAGTTATGCACCCACCTTATAGTAGCCCCATCTAGGTTGGATTTCCCTAATTTATCTATAAGAAGGTAATGCAAGACTATATCAAATGCTTTACTGAGTCTAGGTATACCCTGTCTACCACTTCCCCCTTATCCACAAAGCTTATTAGCCTATTAAAGAAAGTTTTCAGGTTGATTTGACATGATTTGTTCTTGACAAATCCATGCTGTTACTTATCACCTTATTATCTTCAAGATATTTGCAGATGGACTCCTTAATTATTTGCTCCATTATCTTTCCTGGCACTGAAGTTAAGCTGACTGGTCTGTGCCCACTAATTATTCCTATTTCCACTACTGATTGCCTTGTAAAAGGCTACGTGGCCATGCCTCTAAACACGCTACAAAATGGTTGCCATATACTGCGAGATTGTTAAGAATTGTGTTTTCATATGTAGGGCTAACTTCTATGGTTTCCCTTCTGCCTCCACTTTCACATTTTTCTTTCTGTTTTCCACAGATCCCCCTCCAAATTCTGACATCCATATCCTCAGACGCTGACACAAGAATGGTGGACACAGTAGCCAATAGGGGGATGACTGGAAATATTCTCCACCTCTGACTAACAACTTGCATCTTCTAGAACTCAGTCTAGCTGATGTGTAACTAATTCAGCTTAAGCACATGACACTGAATTCTGAAAACAAGCCTCATTTAGCCATTCTTGATCTCATAGCCACAAGCCTTTCCATTTGAATCCATCCTTTGATATGCAGAAGCTCTGGCTAAGATTTTCACAAGTGACTAATGATTTTAGATGCCCAGTTGAAGACTGTTTCTCCTAAAGCCATCATCTTTCCTCAGCACCCCGAGCCTGCCTTACATGTGCTCCTTCCCCTCAGAGCCTTCTGCATGTTGTGAAACAGCTGATTGTGACAGTCAGGAAGCACGGGGCAGAGTGGTAAGTAAGTTGTGAGTCACTGCAGTGAGGTTAAGACCTTGTTTGGCAGGGCTGCTGGTGGACAAAGACACTGGGAGAGGGCAAGAGGGGAACTGATGGGGATTGCTGACATATTACTATGGCTCTTTGGCAATGTATATTGTTAAATTCCGTCTCCCTCTGAGGCTCAGGTTGGCCACCCCAACATATAAATTCTGATAAAAAATTATTCCTAATCTATCAGGAATCTCTGATTCATGATGCACAAATTGGTAATAACCTGCCATCGAATTTTAGGTTGTTTGATAATAACACATTTAAAAAGTAATTTAAACATCTGATTTAAACTATCCACTCATCAAGGATATACACTACCCACTCTGCCTTTATCTAACTTTGGTTTTGCTTTGGCCATCCTTATTCATGCAGACCATTATGCCATTTGATGAGGAGAGCTATTGACTGAGAGTAGCCTTCTTTCATTATTCCACATCAATAATTAGCAGAATTGAAAAAAAAAATCTATAAGGCCTTCAGACACATTTGTAGTGAGATGTTAACTACAATAGCTTGTCGTATGGTGAATGATAAAGGAGTAAACTGAGTTCAGACCAAATTAAATGGGTCTTTTTTTTATGATTCATTTTTGTTTTCACTGTATTTCCATTTGTGAAAACTTGCCACAGGTAGGCTGAAAACTGTGAAGGGGCTCTTGACAAAAATGTGTAGAAACCAATTCCCATATTCACAAACATGTTAACTGTTAATAGCACAGGTCTGTGGATGGACTCAGGGGGTTATTTTTTTACCAAGAGGTTATGACAACTTCAGTCATTTAAAGGCAACTTTTTGCAATGGCCTTCTGTTAATCCATGTTCAAATAATGATCCATTGAGTTATCCATTGTCAGTTGTCTAGATTAAACTCAAGGACATAACAGATTCATGCAGTTCTTAGCCCTGCAGTCTTCTGCATGCTACTGTCATGAGGAGACATTAAGCCTCATCAGAATTTCAATGCATCAGCATTGGATGAGCTGACTGTAGGGATTTAATCCTGGAACTCAAAGCATGTGACTCTACTCCCTGAGCTAAAATAGTACATCTCTGTAAATTCAAAGCATCCATCTACCTGTATGTAGTCCAGTTACTCAGCGAGGAAAGAGAACTACATGATGTAAGTGTGTAGTATGGAATCCCTACAGTTAGATCAAGTCTAATTCATTTTATTTGCATCTTTATTAAGTTCAATGGTTATGCAATTAAAAAATCTGAATAATAACAGAATTGGATAAAAATATATGAAATCAGAAACAACATTACTTGCTCTTTTACCTCTTCTGTCCTTGAAATTATCTTTCTGCTTCTGTCCATACTACTCAATTTGTAAGTATTACTTTTCTCTGTTTCTTTCTTCATGTTTCCTATTAAAACCAGCTACATGAAATGTATATTCATTTGGTAAATGTAGCTTTTAGAAGTACATTTGCAGTAGGAAATACTTATTTAAAGGATAGGAATTCTAGGCATGTGGTGCTTGGAGCAATTTCAAATTACTGGAGTGCTACTGATTTATAAATTAGTACTTGTAAATGGCTCAAACAGAATCTTTGTGGTTCAATATAACTCTTGCTAAATTGGCTATTTGCAGAGAATAAACACTGGAAATTGAAAAAGAACATTGCCTATTTCTTGTAGATAGGTCTCTTGGAAGTTAGCTGTCCTATAACATTTATTTAACAAAGGGAAAAGGATGCCTGCATACTTAGTTTAAAATCAGTTTTTGTGCTTTGATAATTGTACAGCACTTGTAAGTGGGTCAAAGACTTGCCATAATATGTTCTTGAAAAGGGTTAGATGGCAAGTCTCACATTCACTGCTGAAAAAAAATGCATTTAGGCCAAACTGCGCACTAAATAGTTGATAAAAACAGTTACATTATTCACAATTTTAAAATAATAATAAATCCCAAACAAACTGACTCAGATTTTCACTCTCAACTACACAATGTGAGGACAAATGTCTATGTGGACATATCTACCTACCTTTGTTAATGTCATTGCTGCCGTTTCATTTGCAACAATTAGTATTCAGACTCATTTTCTCATGCAAATGTACAAATTGTGTGTGTAGTCACACTTAATGGCATGTTTTCGATCCATTCCCATGGCCAACCTCTTTTGTTCCCTGGGCTTGTCTATACAATGTCTCTCTGGGCTTGTCTATACAATGGAGAAGATTGCCCCTCCAGAGGTCAATTTTTCTAGTTAAAGACCCGCTAATTCAAACTGAGTGGGCACCCTCATCAATGCCAGTAGTCATGCTTGTCACAAGGAGTAATGGAAGCCTATGGGAGTGTTTGTTCCCATCAACCTCCTGCTATGTGGATGGTACAAAAAAAGTGATTTAAGGTATGTTGATTCCAGCTACGTCATTAAAGTAGCTAGAGTTGCATATCTTAAAAATACTTTCCCCTTAAGCATAGACCTGGCCTCTGAGGCTGTCTACACTGCACAGTTATTTCGAAGTAAGTTATTCCAGAATAATTATTCTGAAATAGTTTATTTTGAAATAGCATATCCACACTGCAGGAAAGCCTCAAAATTAGTCCAGGGCAGGCTTCCCTAATGTAGACGTACTATGTCGATTTAGAGACTCAAGAGAAATATCTTAGAGAGGCCTGGTGAGGATCTATTTCAAAATAGCAGAAGTGGAGTGTCTACACATGCCTTATTTTGAAATAGCTATTTCAGAATAGGCATTATTCTTCATAGAATGAGGTTTACAGAAGTTGGAATAAATTATTTCAAAATAATGGAATTGATGTGTAGATGCTTACATAGTTATTTTGGAATAACGGCCATTATTCTGAAATAACTTTGCTGTGTAGACACACCCAGATAGGGCCAAAAACCTTCCCATGCTCAAGTAGGGAATCATCGTGCAAATACCTTATTCTGATTGTTAGATTTTACTTTTATACTATTCCGCCCCCACACACACACTTATTAAACATTGCAGATTTATGTTGTCTCTCCAGCAAACTTTATAGTTTTATTGTGTGTGTCTGGTGTGATGTTATCATCTGTTTCAGAGCAATGTATTGATAGATGAATGAGGGTATTTAGGCTTTGGATAAGAAGGAACAACTTCCTGGTTAAACTAGCTTGTATTGTTTTTGAGTTACTGTTAAAATGAGAAGTTTCGGTTGCTCAATTTTTTATAGTTTTCATTCATATGATTTACATCTCACAAATTTTGCATTTGCAAACACTTACCAGATTCAAAAGTTGGCAGTTCTGGACCATTTCTATCTGAAAAGCCAGAAACGAAGAGGATGGAGATCACCCAAAACACTACACGGCTGTGTCTACATTGGCCCCTATTCCGTAATAGGGATGCAAACGTAGCACTTTGGAATAGGCAAATCCGCGGGGGATTTAAATATCCCCCACGGTATTTACATTAACATGGCTGCTGCTTTTTTCCGGCTTCTAGATAAACCGGAGAAAAGCGCCATTCTGGACGCGATCCTCCGGAAAATAAGCTCTTTTCCGGAGGATCTCTTATTCCTACTTTCTTCTTATTCCTTACTCCGGCTTTCAAGTAGGAATAAGAGATCCTCCGGAAAAGAGCTTATTTTCCGGAGGATCATGTTCAGACTGGCGCTTTTCTCTGGCTTATCTACAAGCCGGAAAAAAGCGGCAGCCATGTTAATGCAAATGCCGCGGGGGATATTTAAATCCCCGGCAGATTTGCCTATTCCAAAGTGCTACGTTTGCATCCCTATTACGGAATAGGGGCCAATGTAGATATAGCCCACAGGTTTGAAACTTTACCAACATAGTCACAGATTTACAAAAAGTTTCTGGAGCTTTGGGCTGAATTTCAGTCTAATTTAGGTTGAGATTCAAACAAACTTGGCCTGTTATCTGTGGATGCAGCTACACTACACCTGGAACTCAAAATAAGCTATGCAATTTCAGCTATGCAAATTGCATAGCTTATTTCAAGTCAATTTCAAAATAGCATATTTGGTGCTATCTATACAGTACTTATTTTGAAATAAATTGCTATTCTGAAATGTCCCTTACTCCTCGAGGAATGAGATTTGCAGGGACATCGGAATAGCGAGCCTATTATATTTTGAAATAACAGGCATGCTCAAAAGACATGGAATAGCTCTTTCAGGATATATCTGGTATCCTGAAGTAGCACTGCAGTGTAGACATAGCCTGAGTGTACAACACACCCCGTAACTTAGTATGTTTTACATGATTTTGCCTCTACCTTGAGTCCTTGCCATCCAGTCTAAGGAATTTTATCCCCTTTGCTTTGGCCAGTAGGGTCTCAAAGAGTCTGAATGTTTTTGTCATTTGTCTCTTTCTACTGGACTTGCTGTCTAGGATAAATGAGTAACTTGTTTTATCTTTGTATGGATTTATTGATGGTATAGTTGTTTTCTCTTCAGCCATCTCTCTCTCCTTCTTAATGAAAAAAAAAAAGCAATACTTGGTTTTATTTGCTTCAGATTGAGCAGCAACTTGGGAACCTAATGTTTTAACATCTTCCACAAGTGTCAAATATATTTTCATCAGTACAGATATTGTGTCTTGTTCATGGTTTTTTTCTCCCCAGTTTGAAGAATGCAAAAGCAATAAAAAATATGCTAGCAAGATAGCAATGTGCGTACTAGGAAACTGAGAGGGTGTGTGTTTTGTGGTGACTGGGAAAGGATGCCTATTTGAAACTGCAGTCTGAGAGGAATGTGTTGAGTTGAGTTGCTCTGAGTTATTGGGATAAAGATTTAGTAACTATCATATTACTTGGAAAATTATCCAAATTTAATTAGACACAGAGCTGGTGTGTCACTAATAGAAAGGCTTAATTGACATCAGGGCTTTTGTTTGTATGGCACTTTTGTGAAAAGAGCAAACATTTCTGTAGTCATCACTCTTGGTTATCAGAGGCATGTGTCCAGGAAACCAGTTGTAACACCAGTGATCTGTGGTATATATTTCCAATAATCCATGCACAAAGAAGGGAAAGCAATAGGATGGTATCTCTAAAGAGGACAGAATTCAAGTAATTGGGGTGGCCTATTTAAGAGATGCAAATTTCCCCCACATTTCCTGGGTCTCTATTATTTGAAGGATTTTCACTTTCACTGTAAGTAACATAATGCCAAACCACTGCTATGTGACCATTTTACCTTGGCAAAATTATCTTTTGGGGAATATAAGGATATTCTATTTTAAATTTTCCCCCCTTTCTTCATTCTCCCTTTCACATTCTTTAATCTAGATCTCCTGTCTCTCTCTTTCTTCCCCACTCTCTTTGGCTATCAACTTAGGTTGTATCTACACTACAAAGAAAAGTCGGAAAATGATATACAAATTGTGAACCACAATTTGCATATATTTTTCCACTTTTTTTACAAAAGAGGCTTTTCCAACATTTGGCTCCATCTACATGAGGCCAAATGTTGGAGAAAAAACCCTCTTTTGGAATATCTCTTCTTCCTCATAAAACAAGATTTACAGGGATGCCGAAAAAACACATCTGCTTTTCTAAATTTTTTTTCGAAAAAGCAGACATGTTTCTTGGACATGGCAGAGCTTTTCTGGGATACTTCTGGTCCCCTGGAAAAACTCTGTAATCTAGACATACCCTTCTTTTCTCCCTGATGTTTAAATGTCTCTGGCCCCAGAACTGTCCATATGTTTCTATCCCTGGGATCTTTACTCCTGATCCCATATGAATTCTTTCACCAGTTTGGTGTCTAGGTACTCTTGGGTATTCTCTCCTAGGATCTCTCCTTCAGCCTCTCTCTATGGTCCTATCTATCCTTCATATGCCTTTATGATGATTGACAGGACTAGACTCTTCACTAGGATCCAGTCTACTTAAAGCCAAATAGTGGTGCTGGAAAAAAATACAGTGAGAGTGCTGATGATGGAAATCATGTATCTGGCATTTGCTATTACTCCTACTAGCCAGGTAGTCTGGTAGCTCCCCAAGCAGTTCTGGTACCTCTGAAGCCAACCCTTGATAGGTGCAAGACACAGAAAATCTTTATTAGTTCTACTCATTTTAGTGGTGGATAAAGTCAAGGTAGATCAATTCCTCCTTCTTTTCTAGATGAAGTGCATCCCCCTCACACATTCCAAACCTCTGGTGCCAATGTGTGATTGGTTTGTTTAATGGGTCTGTGAAAGCACAAGAGATACCCTTTATCTGGAGTCAGAGGCCTGCAATTGGCTGGCCAGCCAATTATCCCCATCTGCTGCATCTCAGAAAAAAAAGGGGGGGGGGGGACTTAATTGGCTGATCCTCATAAAAGAGGGCAGAAGGAAATGGAGTGGGGAGATACAACATCCTTCAGTAAGCCCAGAGGACTGAGGCTGTGCACCCAATGGACTGCTCCTGGAGCTACTGCAGGGAGGAATTGCTCCAGACACCAAATGGATAGAAGGGAGATTGTGTGAAGTCCTTTTATTACTGAGGCTGTGAGGTAAGAGCCAGGAAATGTTGAGTTTCAGACTTGACTTGCACAGACTTTGAAGAAAGTGTCTGTGAGGTTTTAATTTTTTGTTAAGAAGGCTTTAAATAACAACCAGTCCTGCTGGAAATGACTTCACTGGATTGTGTGAGAGAATTTCAAACAGAATTCACCCTAGGCATGAGCTGACTCAGAAAGAGCAAAACCTGATTTAGTAGGAGGAAGGTGCTGCACAATAGGGTAGATTCTTGACAGAGGAGCTTGTAAATTATTGGGGTCCAAGATTCTCTTACTTATGATTGTAAAATCCCAATAAAAATGTCTGCAGCACTTTCCCAAATTTAATAACTACATATTGCAAGACTCTGCTTAGAACAGGGAAAAAATCTCCCTGTGGGAGTGTGCTAATTATTATGGAGGATATTAGGCAAAGCATTACCAATGGGCTCTTAAACTGTGTCTGTGATTGATAGTGGAATATGTTGGATTGTTCTGAATTCTAAATGGATAATTAGAGAAAGCTCACCCTGGCAGCTATTAGTGTTATTTTTAAACCTACCAAATGTAGATCAGAAGTCAAATGCAAATACTTTTGAAGGCCTGTTATTGTGCCTGCAAGTCTGAAACATATCTGGAAATCCTCAGGCAGGACATTTTACACATTACCTCAATGAGATTTTTAAAATCATAGTGCTGATGAAATGGAACTTGACAAAACCCTGGATTAATTCAAGGTATTTAATGTTTTTCTGAATCTCTCCATAAATGCCAAAGAACAAACTCTTCCAGCCTCTGCAACACAAACCACAGAGTATTACCCCTAAGAGAATAATGGCATAAGAGTATAGTGCATTCCTACAAATGCATTTTTGCTCTCGTAAATCTCAGTTCCTGGGGCCCAACAGTTAACAGACTGCAATATTATGTCTACCTGTAAAGAATTCTGTTTTGATATGGAGTCCACAAACATATCTAGTTTACCCCAGAAGGGAAATGTGTATATTTAAGGAATGTTGACTAAAGTGGAGCAGAGTGAAAAATACATAAATCCAACTATATAAGGGTATGTCTACACTACCACCCTAGTTCGAACTAGGGTGATAATGTAGTCAACTGGAGTTGCAAATGGAACGAGGAGTAATGGTAGTTCGGAATAAGAAGCCTAGTCCGAACTACCTAGTTCGTGCCGCGTGTAGCTGCGGGGCACGGAGTCCGAACTAGCGGACATTTAAAAATGGCAGCGCCCGGCAACATGCAAATGAAGCCTGGGAAATTCAAATCCCAGGCTTCATTTGCAACTCCGGTTGACTACATTACCATCCTAGTTCGAACTAGGGTGGTAGTGTAGACATACCCTTAGTCCATTAATATAAAGATAGATTTATGTGAACAGAACTTCCAGACACTTCTTTGAAAGCTTACCCTCAAGTGTCAATGGCCAAAGGACAACCCGGAACAATAGGACAGGTTGAGCATTAGCAACTGCTGGCCGTTGTAGGGGTTTACATTTATTCTGCATTTTACAAGATAACTTTCACAAGATTATCTTGGGTAGATTACATTTTTTGGTTTTTGTTTGTTTGTTGTTTTGTAAGGGGCCAGAAGGGCCATATAAAAGGAAGGAGCAGAGGCAGAGCAGTCAGTTGCTGCTTGGAGCTCAGAGAGGGGTGACTGGGTGCCTGGTTGGAACAGTAACAAGACCATGGACTGGTTGGGGCAGGCAGGCTGAGACCAAGGGTTGAACCTAACCAGACTAGGAGAGGGTACAGTGATGGTGTGGTTGGAGACTGAGGTCAGACAAGGGCTGACAAAAGGACACTACCTGAAGATACTGAGATGGGCCCTTGTTGGATTCTTAAAGAAGGCAACACCTCCAGGAAGGAAGCTACAGCCTCATACCAAGATCATAAGAAAGAACTCAATATATCCTATGTATCCTGGAAGGCTGTGGGGGATGGGGTGAAGACAGTGTGTATGACTTGATCAGAGAGCTGAGTCACTAAAGACCTGCCAAAAGAGCTATAAGGGGACTCCTGACAGGCAGGTGCCACTCATTATAACAACTGAAAGAAAAGCAGGCAGGTTCCCAGACAACAATAAAGGGGATACCCATGAAAATTGGGTGCCGCCCTTTTCAAAACAGAGAGAGTGCAGGAATACATCAGTCAGAAGGGAGCCCTTGTGAGAGATGGGTGCTGAGACTGTTGCACTGGGCCAAATTTTGGAAAAGCCTCCTCTTTCAGAAGAACCCTTCTTCCTTGTGGAAGGAGGAAGACAGGACTTCCAAAAGAGCGAGTATGCTCTTCTGCAAAAAAAAAGTAGAAGAGCAGACACGTTCCCTGGATATGGGAGTGTAGACATAGCCTTAGAGCCCCAGGAACACTGGGGAGTAATTACTTCAAATGACTCTGGGGAGTAGTTATTTTGAAATAGCAGTAGTGGAGCATTCACACTAATGATATTTTGAAACAACTATTTCAAAATAAGTGTTATTCCCTGAGGAAAGAAAGAGTACAGATTTTGAAATAACAGGTTTGGTAGTGTGGACGCTCCACTTATTATTTCAAAATAGGGGGGCTTATTTCAAAATAACTTCCCAATGTAGATCAGGGCTTAGACAGCTACAGAAATGGCAGAAACAGTGAAAGTATTACGTAACCCCCCCCCAAAAAAACCCACTTGCCCCTTGTTTAAACTCATTTGCTATTATGTTCCTTGAGTTTTGCGAATGCACATCTGTTATTTAAAAAAAGAGTATAAGCAGGAATTATTGTTCAATTTATTCCGTACATTATATCTCAACCTGGATTTGTATTACCAGAAGAGAATGGTCACCATCATAACTGTTCAGTGAAATAACAAATTGAAAAAATCCAGACGTTCAATTAACAGTTGTTTTGTTCATTATTCAAATAATTATCTTGCCATAGAAAAACATGAGATCTATTCACCTTAAACAGTCAAGAAGATTTTCTTTAATTTGCCTCCTTACACTATTAATATTTCAAGTGAAAGCAAATCAAATTTCAATGAAAAAGGGTGACAGATCCTCAAAGGAATTTAAGCTCCTAACTTTCACTGAAAAACCTTTTGAAGATCTGAGTCTTGCTACCTAGCACATCTTTAGGCTTCACAGGTTTCCCTGTAAGCATCTATCCTGTTGTGCCTCAGTTCCCCAGCTGTACATAAGGATAATGAAAATCCCGTACAGTACACAAACTTTAAATGAGCCAAATGTTTACAAAAGCAGACAAGTCATTTAAAATGGATAAAGTTCCATTTCCTTCAAATGGCAGAGTGGTTTTCACACTCTGTGTGTCACCAACATTAAGAGTCCCTGTCCTAGATCCCTGACATACAACATAGGTCATGGTGGTATAGGGATGAAAAGGTGGCCTCTGCATTCCTCTGATCTTCATCCAAGTCTGAACCAAGTTGCTCACTGGTATCATTCAGCTGTTCTGAGAATCTGCTCAAAGAATAGGTTTACATTTGGAATGAGTGTTGTCAGTACTAGCTCAGGGAGACATACCTGTACTGGTGGAGCTACTGTGTTAAAATAGAATGCAGTTGTGATGGTATGACCTACAGGAAGGGCTAGCTGCTGTCCTGAGTATATACCTGTTTGAGACAAGGCATGTACTCCAGGTGGCTAACTCATCTTACTGTTCACACTGCCACAGCTGCACTCTGAGACTAGCTGTATCAGAGCTAGCCTGGACATGTCTCCCAAAATTGGAATTTATACTGTCAGCTCAAAGAGCAGGCATTTCCTAAATTACACTGGCTGCCGGCAGAATCAAGAGCACAATATGTCCATCAGGAATCACTCGGATATGTGCAGGGAACACTCAGCCATGTTACCAGCGACAGAGATTGAGGCATCAGAACCTGAATCTATAGATAATAGTAATGTTGCATCACATCTCACTGGGCAATCAAATAAAGATCTTCTCTTGCTTTGCTTGTTTATGTTTCCTTAGTGACAACAAAGAGGAATCTCCCATTTTTATGCTCAGGGACGGTGATTTATTTTCAGTTCTCCAATTGCAAGAGCCTATCCAGAATAACTTATTAACATAAAAATGCTTAACTCGGGGTATGTCTACACAGCAAAGTTATTTCGAAATAACAGCCGTTATTTTGAAATAACTATGGGTATATCTACACTACAAAGTTAATTTGAACTAAAAGACGTTAGTTCGAATTAACTTTGATAGGTGGTACACAGGCAAACCGCTAGTTCAAACTTAATTCGAACTAGTGGAGTGCTTAATTAGAACTAGGTAAACCTCATTCTACGAGGACTAATGCCTAGTTCGAATTAACTAGTTCGAATTAAGGGCTGCGTAGCCACTTAATTCGAACTAGTGGGAGGCTAGCCCTTCCCAGCTTTCCCTGGTGGCCCCTCTGGGTACCACCAGGTAAACTCGTATGCCCCCCTCCCGGCCCCGGAGCCCTTAAAGGGGCACGGGCTGGCTACGATGCCCGTGCCAGGTGCAAGCCTGCCAGCACCCAGCCAGCAGACCCTGGACCTGGCACGGCACGAACCAGCCACCCGCTGCCACCCAGCCCTCCACCTCTTCCCGGGACCAGGCTGGTGGCTCCCGGGAGCCTGCCCAGGTCGGCAAGAGGCAGGCGCCTGCCTGGTCTAGTACAGACATCGTGGACCTCATCCATGACCTCCGCACTAGGCACAGGAAAGTGGCCGTCTAGGGCAGGATAGCTGCCAGCCTGGCCACCCAGGAGCAGGTGTGCATGAAAATCAAGGTGGTCCAGTGAGACCCCTGACCCTGAGCCCTGAGCTTAGAATGGCCGTACTGGGTCAGACCAAAGGTCCATGTAGCCCAGTAGCCTGTCTGCCGACAGCGGCCAACACTAGGTACCCTGGAGGGGATGGACCAAAGACAATGACCAAGCCATTTGTCTCGTGCCATCCATCTCCAGCCTTCCACAAACAGAGGCCAGGGACACCATTTCTACCCCCTGGCTAATTCCACTCCATGGACCCAACCTCCATGACTTTATCTCACTTCTCTTTAAACTCTGTTATAGTTGTAGCCTTCACAGCCTCCTGCAACAAGGAGTACCACAGGTTGACTATTTGCTTTGTGAAGAAGAACTTTCTGTTGCTAGTTTGAAGCCTGCTACCCATTCATTTCATTTGGTGTCCTCTAGTCCTTCTATTATGGGAACTCATGGAGAACTTTTATTTATGCACCCTCTCCACACCACCCCTGCTTTTATAGACCTCTATCATATCCCCGCTCAGTCTCCTCTTTTGTAAGCTGAACAGTCCCAGTCTCTTTAGCCTCTCTTCATATGGGACCTGTTCCAAACCCCTGATCATTTTAGTTGCCCTCCCCTCTCCCAGCTTCTCTCTTCCCCTCTCCCACCTCCTTTTCCCAGTCTCCCTCCAGTTTTGTTCAATAAAGAGAGTTTCTATTTTTGAACACACGTGTCCTTTATTTTGTACATCAGGAAGGGGGGCTAGGGAGGGGTAAGTGGAAGGAGGTGAGGGCGGAATGGGGTATGAGCCCCTGATGGGGAGGACTGGGGTGGCTCTGCTGGATCTTCGGGGTGGAAGCTCTCCTGCAGCCCCCCGATTGACCCCCCTCCCTGGATGGCAGCTTGCGGCAAGTGCAACCGGGCTGATGGCCGAGTGCTGTGATGTGCTGAGTGTGGGCACTCAGGGCACTCCAAGCCAGGACTGCTTTGCTGTCCCTCATCGAGCTAGACAAGCAAGCGGGGAACCCTGAGAACTGTCTGTCCGGGGTGGGGGTCAGGTCCCTTCAACCACAGCCCTCGGCTAGCCTGAGACAGCAGCTCCACGCTCTAAGTCCTAATC
The DNA here is from genome assembly GCF_052426305.1 of Pelodiscus sinensis. Lineage (NCBI taxonomy): Eukaryota > Metazoa > Chordata > Testudines > Trionychidae > Pelodiscus > Pelodiscus sinensis. Next base: position 157,393,065 of record NC_143053.1, read on the forward strand.
TGATGCCCTGCCAGCACTGCTTCTGGCCATCTTTAACCTCGGTTCAGGATCCACTCAATGTGGACATGCTAGTTCGAATTAGAAAAACGCTAATTCGAATTAGTTTTTAGGTCTAGATGCACTAGTTCAAATTAGCTTAGTTTGAATTAACTAATTCGAATTAAGTTAGTTCGAATTAGTGCTGTAGCGTACACATACCCTATCATCTACACAGACATTCCATTATTTCAAAATTAAATTGAAATAGCGGAGGGCTTATTTCAAATGTGGTAAACCTTATTCCACAAGGAATAACACCAAATTCAAAATAATTATTTCGAAATAAGTGCTGTGTAGACACTTATTTCGAAATAGGGGGCCTCCAGCCTTCCCAGGGTGCCCTGGTGGCCACTCTGGCCTCAAGCAAGAATACTCCTCTCCTTCTCCTCTGCCCAGAGCCCTTAAAGGGGTTGACTCTGGCCACGGTGCCTGTGCCAGCTCCAAGCCTGCCAGCCCAGAGCCAGCAGTCACTGCCACTGACTCAGTGGCCCCAAAACATGAGCCAGCAAGCTACTGGCAGCCAGCCCTTCACTGCTCCCCAGGAGCAGTCTGCTAGCTCCCAGGAGCCTGCCAGGAGCTAGAGAAGGCAGGCACCTTCCTGGTCCAGGAGATCATGGACCTTATTCAGGTTTAGGGGGATGCCCCCAATGTCCTTGATCTCCGCACTAGATGGAAGGCCATCTATGGCAGGATAGCTGCCAGCCTGGCCACCAAAGGCCACATGTGAACCCAGGAGCAGATTTACATGAAAATCAAGTTGGTCCAGCAAGACCCCCAACCCTGAGCCCTGATCTTCCCCTCCCCCTTCTTCCCCTTGCTTCCCCCTTTCTGCTCCCTCCTCCCAGGATTCCCCCTCTCCTCTCCCAACCTCTCTTCTTCCCTCTCCTGCCTCCTTTCCTAAGTCTCACCAGTTTTTCATTCCCCCCCCCCAAGTTTTGTTAAATAAAGAGAGCTTGTGTTCATGAAAATACATGTATTTTATTTGACATAAAGAAGGGGGGTTAGGGAGGGGTAAGTGGAATGATGTGAGGGAGGAATGAGGCACAAGCCCCCAGTGGGGCACACCAGGAGGCTCTTAGTGCTCCTCAGGGTGGAAGCTCCCCAGCAGGGCCTCCTGAATACTGACAGCCCCCCGATGGACCTCCCAGATGGCAGCCTGCAGAAAGTACAGCCAGGCTCACAGCAATGTCTCCAAGAGAAGCACCAGAGTGCTCGGGGCGGCTCTGGCTCCATGTTGCAGAGTGCCGTGGTGTCCTGAGTGAGGTCAACCAGAGCACACAGACAAAATGCTTTACTGTCCCTCATCAAGGTAGGCAAGCAAGCAGGGAAACCTGAGAACCGGCTGTCCGGGGGGGGGGGGGATCCCTTTAATCACAGGCCTCAAATAGCCTCAGACAGCAGCCACACAAAGTAACTCCTGACCTGATGCCCTGCTGGATCTGCTTCCGGTCAGCCTTAAATGCGATTCAGTGTCCACTCAGCGTGTACGCGCTATTTTGTAATAGTAAATAAGATATTTTGAAATAAAGCTGTAGTATAGACATACCCTCAGTGTTTTCCATCAACATCTCATTATGTGTATTAGAGCAGAAGCTAAAGATCCTGACTGAGATTGGGCTCAGCTGTGCAAGGCAGTGTACGCATAGTAAGAGACACTCCTTGCCTCAAATATCTTATCATTTAACAGGGAGAATTCTAAAGGCACAAATGACAGTTAGGTGCCAAAATCTCATAGAAACTCAAACATTTCGGTACCTAGCTCCCATTTTTGCCTTGGAAATTCTCTTCCTAAATGGATAAAAGGTGTAAGAAAGTTATCACATTCATTTTCGAAACAAGGGTCTGAAGCTAACAAATTAAATGGCTTATCTAAGGTCTCCTGAGTCCCTGAGCAGAGCCTTAGAAAATCTTTTGGTTTTCTCACATCTTCAGTTCTTTCCTTTACCTTGACAACTTTACATTGTAATCCTCTGGGGAGAAGGGGCACATATTTGATGCTGCCTTAGGCTTTTCTCTGTTTCTCAGTGCATAATTAACTCTTAGGTCTGGCTTTGTACTCTAGATGTGGACAGCAGGATTACCTGGGGACTGGCGAGCTTTTCAATGTCTGAGGTAGGGGGGTTGGGTTTTTTTAGATAACTATTGTAGAGCAAATAAAATTACAATAAATTGATTTCTCCAGTAAGACATAAGGAAACACTGGCCTTTGCAGTCTACCTAGAATGTCTCCAGGGTGGTAATTTGCAAGATCACTGACTTTGTCTCTCATTCTCTGTATATGAGCATTTTGATCTATAATTTCCTTCCTTATAATAGCCATATTGTTTATTACTTTAGAATTTTCTTTCTGCTACACTGGTTCTTATAATAAGCTCCCCTAGAGATTTCTGAAACATGGAAATGTTTTGTCCAGCTGTTCAGACAAAATAGCAGTGCCCAACCCTGGTTTCTGTTAGTTTAAAAGCTAATTTTGAACTGTATGTTAAAAGGTCATTGTAGGAAAGAAGTTATGCTCCTGATCTCAGACTAGCTTGGGATGGAGGGAGGAAGATGTAATCAAAGATGGCCTCCTGTGAATATGAATCAACTCTTTTATGGAGGTTTTAAACTGTGCTCCTCAGTTGCTAGGAACATTCAGACATCAGCAATGCCAGAAGATTAAGTAGAAGAGAGTCTGTGGATTATCAGCAAGTCTAATGTACTGAGGGCTAGGTTCTCAGAGGGAAAGCCTAACTCTTAGATATCCAACTGTCCATATACGCACGCCATCCAGCTCACCAAGGGTGCATCTACACTGTACTCAGACCTCAAAATAAGCTACACAATTTGAGCTATGCAAATTGTGTAGCTTATTTCGAGTCAATTTCAAAATAGCTTATTTTGAAATTTGGCGCTGTCTACACAGCACTTATTTCAAAATAAATCACTATTCCAAAACATCCCTTACTCCTTGTGGAATGAGGTTAACAGGGACATCGGAATAGTGTGCCTGTTATATTTCGAAATAACGGGAACTCTCAAAAGACACAGAATCCCGAAATAGCACTGCAGTGTAGACATAGCATAGCCCAAAATACCTCATTTGCATATCCCTGAGCCTCATTTGTTCAGGTTATGGGTGTTCCGAGCACACCAACTAGATTTGCTTTTGCGAGCAAGGTAGGCAGGGGAATGCCTAGTTTGATAGTTCTGTGGGCATGTAGGCATGAGCAAGGCCATTGAGCTACTCATTAATTGGGATGGTTTCAGGACATGGCTGGCTTTGTACATGTTCACTAGTGGAATTTTGATGCCCATGTAGATGTAGGTGACTACTGCTTAGTTACGGTTGAGTGGTTTTCTGAATGTCAGTGACTCCTAAATATTGGGCATGTATCCCTTTGTGAATCTAGCCCCTAGGGCTTCAAAAGTTACACTTCTCCTATTCAGACATACAGTTACCCTTTAAAGTGGCTGATAGGGAAATAGAATAGAAAAGTTGTACCAGAAATATCTATGTATTAACACCCACAGACAGACTTCAGTTTCAAACATTGCAACCCACAAATTACTAATCATTCCTAAGTGTGAAATATTACATTCAAATAATCGCACAAACCCATTCTGGCCATCGAGAAACCATGGTGCACTGCTTCAGTTCCAGATGGTCTAGCCACTCCAGTGACAATGTGAAGAAGTGAGAAGGAGGATTAGGGAGGGAGATTATATTAGGAGAGTGCTAGAAGGTAGAGAGCAATAGAAGGAATATCCATTTATCTAGCTTCTGTTGTAATAATACAATATTGTGGATATACAGAATGTACAGACCTCTTAAGACCAAATTTTGCAGCACAAATCAAGACCCCAGAAGGCCATAAATGGAGCAGAACTCACACAATTCTATTCTGTGGGGAGTCTGCGCATCATGGAATTCAACTCTGCACTCTGTGTGATGGCACACGGGGGATGTAGATGCATCACAAGATAGATCAAAAACACACCTCCATCCCCTACATACACCCCTTACAGGAGATTCCAGCAACCCCAGCCCTACACGCGGCACAGACTAGGTAGTTCGAATTAGGATCTCTAGGTGTACCTCGAGGTGTACCGGTAGTTCGAATTAGAGAGCCTAATTCGAACTACCTACTCCGTGCCTGCGGTGGAGCTCATTATAGTAAGAGCAGGTCTTGGGTGCTGTCCTGGAGCGGGAACTGTGCTCCCTGGCCTTGGCATAGGCCTGCCTGAGTTCCTTCACCTTCATGTGCACCTGCTCCTGGGTGCACATGTGCCCAGTCTCTCGGCCATCTGGCCATAGACCTCTGCATTCCTGCATCTGGTGAGGAGCTCCTGGAGGTTTGCCTCCTCGCCCCAGATCTCAGTGAGTTCCAGCATCTCTGCACCAGACCAGGAAGGCACATGACTCTTTTGTCTACTGTCAGGGTTCTGGGGGCTGGCTGCCTGCAAAGCTGCAGCTGTGGAGGGCTCAGATGAAGCACAGGGGTGGCTCATGGCCACAGAGACAGCTGTGTAGGCTGCTGCCCTGTGGCTCATGGATGTTAAGGCCTTCTGTGTGCCTGTGGCGGGCCCCTCCCGCCTGGGTCCCCGACCCCTTGTGATACAGTCTCTCCCTGGCCCTTTAAGCCAGGCCAAAGGCCCCCTGGCCGGAGTCCACAAAACAGTCTATAGCTGGCTCTTTAAGCAGGGCTAAGGCCCCCCGGCCGGAGTCCACACAGTTTACAGCTGGCCCTTTAAGCAGGGCTAAGGCCCCCCGGCCTGAGTCCACAAAACAGTCTATAGCTGGCCCGTTAAGCAAGGCCGAGTCCACAACGCAGTTTGTCGTTATAGCGGGGGCACACCCCAGGTAGGGGGACCCGGGCCCCCCCTACTCCACCGGGTCCCAGCCCAGGGCCCTGTGAGCGACCAGGTACCGGGTCACTCTCTCGGCGGAGCCATCCAGCCGAAACGCGCCGAGGTTCTCGGGCCGGGAGCGGCAGCTCCCACTCCTGCCCTGGGCCACTTCCTACCTGGACCCCCGGGCTTCCTTCCCCTGGACTTGCCCAGCTGGCTGCGATCTCCAGGATGGCGTCCCCTTGGCAGGCAGTCTCCGGGTTGCACCGATTCGCCTTCGCCTTCCTTCCGGCCTCTCTTGGAGTCCCTGGCAACCGCTGAGGGAGAGCTCCCTTTTCCGGTCCTTCTCCTTCGGCTGCCTCCCCTGACTGAGTCCTGGCCCAGGCTTTTATAGCCCTGCTGCAGCCCAGGCATGCTCCGTAGGGCTGTGGGGGAGGGGCCTCTGCATCCAGGTAACCCTGGCTGGGCCCTGTAGGTTCAGTGTGGGGCTGCCTCGCCCTGTCACAGTGCCTCAAGCCCTTTCCCCTGTGGCTGCACCTTTACAGCCTGCAGGGGAAGGAGTAATAAAGAGTTTTGATGAGTGTGGACAGAGGGGCCAGCAGGGCACATTTGTGAAAGGCTGGAGCTCCTTTATTTAGAAAAAACTCCAGCTGCCCTGTCTACACATGCTCTACTCCAAAATAGCTATTTCGGACTATGTGTTACTTATCATATAACTAGGGATACTCTGAAATAAGATTCCCATTTTTGGGAAATTATTTCAAAATAATGGGCTTGTTATGTAGATGCTCATGTAGTTATTTAAAAATAATGCTAGTATTTTTAAATACCCAAAAGGTTCAGTAGGCCTCCAATATGGAAGAAGTCACATTATAGTAGTTATAGTTTAAGATGTTACTGCAAGCAATTACTTCTGAGTGCTTTCTATTGCACATATTCCTGTGAAAGTAAGAGTCTGCAGAGACTGTAAGCTCTTTGAAGTGAAGGAATTTGTCTTAGGGCTTGTTAACATGAGCAGTTTGCTTTCCCAGAGCAAGCTACTACTGCAAACTGAATAAGTTGACCTACACCATCATGGCTTACTCTACTTTGAAACCAAACCATTTCAGTGAAAGTTACTTTTTACACCAGTTATAGCATGTGTATACCAGAGGTTTATCCTGGGGTATATCAACACACATTTTTTTTTTCAGAAAAATGGCTGTTTTTCTGAAAAAAAAGCCCTTGAGTTATGTCCACACTGCAATTGAGTTCTTTTGAAAGAAAATCGAAAGAACAGAGGAGTTTTTCCAACATTGGTAATCCTCATTCTATGAGGAAGAAGACTTTTTCCGAAAGAGCTCTTTTGGAAAAAGACGTGTGTGGACGGGGAAGAGTGAGTTCTTTTGAAAGAAAAGGAAAGAGGAAAAACACAGGTGTCTTGGTGGCCACTTCATCCATAGTAATCATAGATTAAATGTGAGATAGCATCCATTCAGTGTGGACGCTATCTTTCGAAAAAGCAGATGGCTTTTTTGATATGCTTTTGCAGTGTGGATGCTCTCTTTCAGAAGAAGTTTTTTCTGAAGATCTCTTCTGGAAAAGCTTCTTCCGAAAGAAGCCTGCAGTCTTGATGTAGCCCTGCTGTCACAAATTCTAGGATAGACAAGACATACAAGGGATAGTAAGTCCTTCTCTTCATAAGGAGAGAACTATGGTATATAATGTGGCAAAGAAACTGATCCATGGAGAAAAATGGGAGCACGAAGAACATAAAATACAACTACTCCCAGGAGGTACCATGGTTTTTGATTTTTCATTGGAAAGTTGAAACTTTCCTTAGGGAAAAAAATGCTAATTTTCTGACTAGCTCAAGTTCAGGTATCAGACATAACATTTATTTGGGTACGTCTACACAGCAGGGCTAAAGTCAACAAGCCACGCAACTTCAGCTATATCAATTGTGTAGCTTATGTTGAAATAACTTAATTTGGCTTTTGGCTCTATCTACACAACTTCCTTCAACTTCCCTTATTTCTCATGAAATGAGGGTTACCATGAGTCAGAATAAGAAATCCTCCAACTTGATATTATCTCAAAATAAAGACCTGTAGTGCAGACGTGCACTGTGTTATTTTGGAATATCATCAGTTATCCCAAAATAATGCTGCTGTGAAGAGGGTACCTTATGAAAGTGATTTTTTGTGTCCATGAATATTTTGGGAATGGCTTTTTTGTTTGTGTTACCCACTCCTCAGAGGCCACCCCGAGTTCGGGTGTGCCAGCGTCCTAAACAGAGGACTCGCCTCCGCAGTCTGTGGCCTGAGCTTGTTGTGCTTCGGGCCTACTTGGACCCGAGGGGCCGGGAAGGGGGCTCGGGCCCTCCCACTCTCCGAGCCCCAACCCAGGGCCCTAAGACGGGGACGCCTGTCCCTTGTCAGTGGAGGGGGTGGAGTTCCCCAAACCCTCCACTCGCGGGGTTCATGGCCCCGCCCTGGGTCCCTTCTTCCCGGCTTAGCCTCAGTCGGTTTGCCAGCAAGGGGATAGCCTCACCCGGAGCCCCTTCCTTTGGTGAGGGTCCGGCCGCAAAGGTTCCCTCACCCCCGGCTCCTCTGGCGGGGGGATGGACTTCTCCCCCACCCAGGAGCTTCTCCCCATTTGGCTGTGGCTGCCGCCCTTTTCAATCCCCCGCCCTTCCGTCTCCTGGGCCGGCGTTGTCCCGGGGTTTAGGGCCCCGCCCTTCCTGGCGTCCCGCCCGTCACCTCCCCATACGTCATCCGCAGGCGTCGGGCTGACCTGCGGATTGCCAGCCGCGTCGGCCCTTGGCGCGGCTCCCGGACTCCCCGCGGTCTGCCCCCCTTCATCCGCCCCCCCTCTTGGGTGCTTGTTCCCTGCCCCGGCGTCCGGTTCAGTGTGGGGTGGCGTGGACGAGCCGCCTACCCCGTCACAGTTTGATTACTTCTTTTGGCACTGATGGAGGAAAGCACCTGAGCATAAGTTTAAGTATGTACTCAAGTCCCATCAGTCAGTGGGAATTAGACATGTGCACAAGTGCTTTCCTGAATCAGGAATTTGTTCACAAAGAAAAGCATGCTTCACTGGGTCCTAGCTATTAATTATCCTCTTAGGTAAATGTTCTAGTTGCCCAATCAGGGGGAAGAAAAATACCCTGAGAGTTATGTGAGCATTTGCTCACCAGATATAATGATTATTCAAAATATAAAAATTCAGACAACACACGGCCTGAAAATTATTTCCTCAAACTACCAAGTGACAAATTATGTATAACAAATACCCTTAAAGAAAAAGGTTTGCATTCATAATTAATATTACCCACAATGAATAATTCAGCCAGTTCTAACTTCAGTGTGCTACTGATTTAATCCTGGAATATATGGGCTCTCTTAGTTTACTTTTTCATGACACAATAACTGGGACTGGGACTGGCTTGATATTTACTAATAATTTTGCTTTTCTTTAAATGTAAAAAGGTTTTGACATCCACCTATATCCCACAAACATTCTTTTATATATTTATCTTCAACATATGAATCACTGTTTTATTGTTAGAAGTTGATATTTAAAGTGTATATATTTTTCCCCCATAACATGAAGGAAAACATCTGCTTATTAAAGGATATGCCATCAAAGAGGAAAGTCTCCAAATAGGCCGTTGCTTTAAAAACTGCCAATACCCTTTGAGAAAAGAGATAAAAGGATGCTGAGTGGAGAAAAATGTCTAAGAGAAATTACTTTTAACATGTAACACTGCCATGTTTCATTTCAAATACATGTCTTAAGCCAGGTTTACATTGGTGGAGAAAATCAATGCAAGATACACAACTCCAGCTACATGAATTGTTTAGCTGGAGTTGACTTATCTGCCACTGATTTTCTGGGGCAGTCCTACAGTGACAGAAGAAATGCTCCCGTCAACTTCCCTTACTCCTCACAACAGCAAGTACTTTTGGCACCAACGGGGGGATGGGACTCAATGTTTGATTTAGCAGGTTTAGTAAAGACCTGCTAAATCGAACCCGGTATGATTGATCGCCAGAGTGATGATCCCCTGGCAAGTAGAGATGTGGCCTGAGTTGAGAAGCCTCCCTACATGGTATGAAAATTCATATACATTTTTCATTATTAAAAATCCTGTCAAGAACCCTAACTCTGTAGAATCAGTATGAAATTTTAATACAGCTGTCAAATGAAATTTGGAGTCAAGTTTAAAATGATGACAATAAATTAATAATTCTCATAGGATTTACATGCTTTTTCTATCCTTAATTGAAAAAAATCCCTATTTTTCTACAGCCATTATCTAAAATTTTACAGCTTTTAACAACAGTGTTAGTGACATATTTGGTAGTATTACAAAACAATATATTTTGCAGATTTTGCATTTTCAAAAGCTTTTTTCACCATGGAGAGAAGAAAATAATTACATCTGAGTATCAGTTCAAGAGGTCAACTCCTGAATAACTTACTCAGACAAAACTTCTATTTGAATTTGACTGTAAACTTGAGCCACATACGTTTTCATGACCAGAAATGTAAATGAGTGGTTGATTTCCCATAACCCACTTGTCTAATGTTGCTACTGGTAGCAGTTAATGACCGATCTGACAAATAGAATACGAGCTTGTGATACAAAATAAATTATGCAGGACCAAACGCTATCTGTTTATACTAGGTAATTCCATGCACATCATGTTCTTTAATGTATTTGTCTTCAGAGTCTCCCTAGGAGATAAGGAAATACTATTTTTCAGGTAGGAAACTGACACACAAACTTTCTCAAACTTACAAAGGCAGACTGTGGAGGCAGCAGGAACCCAAATGCTGGTCTCCAACGTCCCAGACTCCTACCTTAAGCATTTAATCATTTATTCATCTTAAGAGTAATAGTCAGTGATGTCATCTTATCCACACTGATTTGTACTTTACAATGAAAGTAACTTCACTTGGATTATGAAGCTCACAAAGGTATTAATCATTGTGAATAAGCATGATACAATCACACGGTTAATATAATACAATCACATGTAGTAATTTGGAGAGAAGAAAACATACTCTTTCTGTATACAAGGTGACAGGTGAGAATGTCCAGCTCTTTTCTTTATTTTTTTTTTCTGATTCCTCTCTGCCATCTCTTAGTTTACTTCTTTCCTGTGCTGCATTTTTGCTGATGATGAACCTTTGTAAGTTTAGTGTAGCCTTCCATTTTCATTCAGGAAGCAAAAATATGTCATGTGTTTTTCTTCACCTCTTCTCCAGTCTGTGGCTGTTACTGTCAAATCTCTAATATGAATTGTAATAGTTTGGTGGTTTTGTGATATGTCTGCATTGAAAAATATCTCACCTCAGATCTTGTTGCATAAAGCTTTTAATGCTAAATTCCTTCATGTATCCCAGGTTTCTCCTTATGCTTGAGATATACAGAATGAATACTGCATTCAAATACATTTCCTTAGAAAAAAATAAACTGCTGTTTTCTCAGGACTTTGAATTGAGAGGATTATCTACTTATATCCATTAGAAATCCACACAAAGAAATGTAGCATTTAGAAAAGATGCTGGCCTTTGACACTGAAATTTTCCACCATCTTCAAAACATGGCAATAGCCAAATTACCTTCTTCACACTTTCTCTCTGGAGGTACCTCAACCCTACGCCACAGAGGTATCCATTTCTGAAGGTCAGTAATAGCTTGTTCTTTAAAATCCATTAACTCCTTGTAGCCAGACACGAACCCCATCTTAGTTTCCGCCCCCCCCCCCCGAGAGCAAGAGAAAGGCAGTCAGCCTTTGATGCCCTGGGAACACAGGTGTGCTGCCTGTCCCTGACTCTACCATAAACAGAAACCAGACAGTAAATGGGCTAGCTGACGACCCGGGGCCTCCCGCTGTCCTGATGGCTAGTACCAGTAATTGACACGCCTGCACTGTCCCAGGAGAGGAATCTTCGCCCATCACATACCAGAGGTGCCCATTGTCTGCATTTTCCCAGGTGTGAATTATGCTTTGCACCCTTCGTGGAAAACTTGGCATTCAAAGCCATTTTTCCTAATTGGCCACTTGAGACCAGAAAGAAGCCTACATGACCCAAGGGGTATAAAGAGGGGTATAGTAGCCCACCCCATTTGAGCTCCAATCATCTATACCTGCTGGCAGGTATTGATTGTCACCCGAGGTCTGTGGGATGCCCAAGCTCGCCCTACTTCTTCCCGAGAGATTGAGAGAAAGACGCTGGCCACGCCAAGTCTGGAACGCAGGGGTGAGAATTATACCTGCTATGTGTCTATTTTGCATGCATTTAATTAGAGCTCAGAGAACCAAAAGGGTTTCATGGTACCTGTAAGTGACTTATTAGTGTAATTTCTGTCCTGTCCTTTGTAGTGGCTGTGTTATCTGTAACACAGCAGTAGCATTTAACAACTAAGTTTAGCCTGTAACAATAAAATAGTAACTGTTTAAGCTTTAACCTGACTCCTTCAGTTGCTGTAACAGAACCAAGCACAATTTAAAAGAACTTCAGCCGGTCATAAGGGACTCACTGCCCTGACCATCGGATGACAGAACTGGCGTAGTCAGTAGGATTATGCTACTGGTTCACATACAGCAACATGAAGCTTGTCATGATAGACATGGATTTTAGTGGTATAGAGAAAGGGTTTGCCCAGGAAGGTTGGGGCAACCCAAAATGGGATAGAGAAAAGTTAGAAAAGGATTGGGGAAATCCTGAGGAGTTGTGGGTGCAGTTCTGTAAGTATAGAACTGCTTGCAAGTTAAGGAATGGGACAAATCCTGAGTCTGTGGAAAAGAGCCACTTTCCATTTAGCAAGGAAAACAGGATCAGGCCCAGACAAGCAGGCAGGTAATAGATAGATTGAAAGTCTTGTGGTAGAACTGAGAAAAAGGCAGTAAGTACAAGTACTAGAATCTAAATCCTTAAAACATACTTACAAGAGTAATATCTGAAACAAGGCCAGTTTTTTTTTTTTTGTTTTTTTTTAGAGATAAGAAGAAAAACCCACAGAGAATTTAACTCTACTGAGAATGGAGAGAATTGAGCAGTTGTGCAAATGCTAAAATGGTGTAGATAGAAAACTGTGGTTTCTTTGCAGCCATTTTGAAGGAAAAATGGGCCCTTTTTCCAAAGGAATGTCTGTACATAATCCAGGTAAATTTGACTCAGATTCGTACATTTGATTATAGATACTGCTAAAAAAACTCTAAAGGGAGGAGGGTTCTATTGGAACTTAACTACCCCAATGAATAAAAAGGGAATGTAATTGTTGTACAGCTATGTAGAAATAGTGTAAGAAAGGTTCAGAGAGAATGTATGTGTATCTGTGTGTAGATGTATATATATATAGTGTAAATAAATGAAGTTTTCAAGGTCCAGTAATCTTGTTTGTAGGTTTAAAACAAATTGGTTTGGTTTATTTTCAGTAAGACCATTTTAGTCCAAGTTATTTAATGAAGGTACAGGAAAACTGTAAGCATAAAGAAAGAGTTACACTCTATGCAAAGTTTAATGTGGCTAAGTAGTGTTGTAAACAAAGAGTGCACATTTTCCTGTGACATGCCATGTATATTGTAGAAAAAAAACTGCAAACAAATTAAAATGCTGTGAAGGCTCCAGGAGCCACAACAGGTTGTAATTTCCTTTGTGGTGCAAATGCCCTAGCTGGCAGCACAAAGAAGCTTTGCAGGTAATAGCTAAGTATGATCAGCAAACTACCTGAGATCAGAAAGTTCTAATTGTAGCCCTCCAGAAAGAAAAAAAAAGGAGGTATTGGTATTGCTATTTTAGTCCCAATAGGAGGTTGGGTATACTAGAAAATGTTTAAATGTAAGCAGTCTTTTAAGAAGGATCCCAGAGAGAAGACTGAGAAATTGGCATTTGTAAAAGATGTTACCCCTTTTGAACAAAATCTTGCAAAGATTCGGGCATAGCCCATGGTCTGAACAAGTGTTAACTGCTTGTGAATATTTGTTTTTTGGGGGTTTTGTTTACCTTTGTTTCCTTTAAAATCATTTCCCCCTTTCCTAACATTAAATAATTTTTAAGCTTCCCTTGAGTAATACCCCAAGTAGCTGGCAGCCCAGCCTTACTAACCCAGTCAATTTTCCTTTTTTTTAGTCCCCGAGATTTTATTATTCCCAATCAGTTATATTTCCAGTCTACCAGTCTGCCACGCTTCTCATAAAGGCGAGATACTTGTGGGTCTAAAACAATGCTGAATTATCTTTTATTGTAATTGTGGATCTGGAAATTTGCCACTGAAGCAGTGCTACAGGCTGTCCTCAATATAAGTCCAAGATACATTTAAAAAAACGTGGATTTATAGCAAACTTATAGTGCACATTTTTTCCCCACAGCTGACTTCCATTTGTGCAAATTGTGGGTTTGTTTTCTTGTTTTTTGTTTTGCTTGTGTGATTTAAGAGCAGGGAATGGGAGGACATAATGCATCAGTTCCTACAAGCGTCAATGACATTAGTGCAGAATGGATGTATACCCGGGCGAATTATTAAGGAGATGGCCTGTACCAGATTTAAATTGAGAGGATTGAATTTGGAACATACTATATTAAATTAAATTACTATAATTAAGCTAAAGGGTTATGTATGTAGTTAGAGCATCCTGACATTGCTGAAAAGAAATTGGTGAACTGCGAGAGTTATCAGGAGGCTATAAAAATCTATGGAAACAACTATTTTTCAACTTTATGTTCCATAGCACTTATTTGTAAAAAGGGAGGTAGGGGTTCACACATAACACTGAAACTCATTGTAGTTGTCCCTTGTTCTTAAATGAGGAGGAAGGCCACTCCACCTCACTGCTATAGGCAATAACAGTTAAGCTTGGGCCTCACTGGCCAGGCACAGAAATAAATTGTTTAGAGCCCACAACCTCTTGATCGGGGCAGACAATAATACACTAGTACAGGCCTTCTAGCCTACTCCAGGTGTGTATGTGTGTGTGTGTATGTGCAGCCAATCCCAGAGGTGAGGGATAGTACCAGGGCAGGGAGTAGGAAAACTCAGGCCCACCCTGCTCCCAGCCCAGATCCATCTTAGTGGTGGATGTGTCAGCAGGAAAACACAAAACACGTGGTCTTGCCTCCCGGCAACACAAGCAGACTGAAGTCTGGTTCTACTGGGCTCCATTTTGCTGCTTTGCAGTCAGAGGGAATTATTGCTAGTAACACCTTGAAGTTCTCCACCTCATCATTCAGTAGGGAAATGATCTGCAGAAGGCTCAGCTGCTTAGAAGAGAAGTCCGTGTCCTTTTCTGAGCCTCAAATGAACTCCCTTCAGACTCCCTTTAGACTGTCCCTCCCTTTAGACTTCTTGTCCCCTCTCCCCCCAGGTGGGTTTGTAATGGTCCCCTCACTCACGAGTCTGGAGGTAGGCCACTCCACCTCACTTACACCCCTTTTACAGAGACACATTTTCTATTTTGAGTAAATTTGGCATGTTAGTACTACGTGCTAGGGTCTCTTAAAGAATGCTGAATATGCACATTAAAAAATTAGGCTTAGATCTGATATAAACCAATACAGTTCCACTGATTTCCAGAATTACCTTCTTTCACATCAGTTGGGTATGTTGAGGATCTCTTCCCCTTGTGTATTTTATGAGAAAAGAGAAAACAACAAACATTAAAAAAAATCCATATTTATGAAATGCAGTGCACAAATTAATATTGTTAGAGCTCTGAAACTAGCTACTTGTAAATGACTGCCCAGGGTTTATTTTAAAATGCTCTTAGTTTCGTGTGTGATTTCCATGCTACTACATTCATTCATCTTCTGTTCTATATAATTATTTTCAAGACCAAGCTTCACTTAAACTGAACTAATAGCAACAGCCTCTGACATTACACTCAAATCCCTTACGTCTGGGGTTTACTAAAGGTGTCAGCTAACCATCTTCTGGAGCAAAACAATAGTCCAAGAAAATCACTGCAGTTCCTGCTTTTATAATGGACATTCCAATTTCATAGAAATAGAAATGGAAATGACTCAGCATTATTGTCTTCTGCAGCCTGAAATACTTTTTCAGTTCCCTCGTAGGTTTCATAAGATCATTTGCTATTAGTAGAATTGCCTTCACATATAGATGAACCGAGAAAAATGTAACATAAAATAAATCAATAGGAAGCACTTATCCTGCACCATGAAAATATGAAATCTCATAACATCCCTATGAGGTAGTGAAATGTGCAGATACTTACATCTAGTGGTACCTGATTTTTTGAAAAATATGTTAAGATTGGATCGGGGCTCAGGAATTGGGGTAGCATAGCTTTTCATTGCCCATCTCCCTACCTGACATATGCAAAGGTGGTGTATTACTATGAACCAGAATTGCACATAATCATCATCTCATGAGGGGGAAAAAGTGATATGAGCTTGGGAGTTCAAAGGACATCACTGATGTGTGCCAGACAAGGGAGGATTTTTGGGACAATGCATGAAGTGAATTTCTTGGGAAATATTTAAGGAGAGGTTAATGCAAATTCCCCATTGTCAGTTGTACAAAACTTCAGCCTTTCAAAGCTATGGTGATTGCCTGCTGATTGCCTGTTCCTGGATTTGAAAATCAAAAGCCTGAGCTGTATAAAGAAAAAAGGCAGATTTGCCCAGTTTGGGCTCTGATTCTGAATCTGAGGGTACATCTACACTAGCCCCCTAGTTCAAACTAGGGAGGCTAATGAGGACGACCAAAATTGCAAATGAAGTGCGGGATTTAAATATCCCGCACTTCATTAGCATGTACCCGGGCAATCGCCATTTTGGAAACTGACTAGCCCGGAATAACTGCCCGCATCTACACGCGACAGTCAAATGGGAGTTTGAAGTAAACCCCTAACTCGAATTAGTTCTTACTCCTTGTGGAATGAGGTTTAACAGCTAATTCGAGTTAAGGGGTTTACTTCAAACTCCCGTTTCACTGCTGCGTGTGGGATCACGTCACAGTGTGAAATGCCATAAGTGCCAGCCACAGTGAGAGTGAGTGCTGTAGAGGCAGAAGCACAAGAAAAGTCTTGTGCTCTTTTTGGAAAAGGAACAGCAAAAAGAAAAACAAGGGGAAATGAATGATGAAGGCCTGAAGGAGGGTCAGCTGTTTGAGCTCTGCAAGGAAAGGTAGCTCAACACTGAGGCATGGACAAGGGTGCAACTAGTCAACTCACTGTATTTTGATGACCAGAGAAAAGTATTGGTCTGGGTTCACAGGGGATATTGAGCCTCCTGGGATAGTGTCCAGCAGGCCAGGTAAATCATGCCGATGGAAGATAAAGGTAGCTACCATATTCCCTTGGGACAGAGTGCACCATATCAAGGAGACCTGTGGACCACTCAACAGTTAGAACTGAAGAAGCTACAGCAGGAGAAGAACAAACCATGTCTAGAAACCCAGCTGCTTTTAGGGTGGGAACACCATCACGAGAGAGAACATAAGGATCACCAGCATGAGAGAAAAGAGAACCAGTGCCAGCTGGAGGAGTGACAGTGACAGCCTGAGGAAAGAGAGAAAAGGACCAGGAACATCAATACCAACTCTAGATGAAGCAAATGTGCCAGCAGAACCTGGTAGGTGGAGCCAAATCCCCTGTCCCTGTCCCAGATATCACCTGGAAATGTTGAGCCACGAAAGTTATGGAGACAACTAGTGATACCACAAAGATACTATTTTAGGCTACTCAATCTGACACATTAATTACCCTTTTCAGGACATATGGGGATACAGTGCACCAAGGTTATGAAATGTCGCTGAACCATCATGCACCAACCAATGGCACTATTCATAAATCACTTCTTTTAACTAAATTTATATATTCTGTTTCCTTTCAATATCCTCTTGAGGCCATGATGCAAAACAGTTCAACAGAAATAAGTACTGTCAAAAATCTGTTGAATTAAAGTGGAGAATCCAGATTAAAAATCCTCCTTCTTTCTGCAACAGCAACCATGACACCACAACATTAAGTGTAAAATCCTTCTTAACAACCTATAGCTCTGTCCCATAATTGTTATCTCATACTCTTTCTATTCAAAGAGCTCCCCCAAGCTCTGCAAGTTACATAAAATAATATCATATTATGTTAGTACTGGAACATTCCCTAGTAGTGACAATGCTATTTTATTACCTATCACAACACACCTCCATCATAATAATCTAGGAACCCACCCCAGTAATCAGTCCCAGTGCCAACTCTGCCCACACATCAACGCACAAGCAATTTCATCACTGACCCAACAACATCAGCCACTACATCAGGGGCTCATTTAACTGCACAGCCACTAATGTGATCTATGCCATCAAATGCCAACAATGCCCCACTGCCATGTATAATGGCCAAACTAGACAGTCTCTACAGGAAAGAATTAATGGACACTAATCAGATATCTGAAAAGGCAAGACACAGAAACCTGTTGGAGAACACTTTAACCTTCCTGGGTACTCATTAATGGGTCTCCAAGTCACTGTGTTGTTTCAGGCCAATTCCACAAGCCAAATACACAGGGAATGGTTGGAATTTAACTTTATTTACAAGTTTGATTCTTATCAGAATGGAACGAACAGGGATATCCGCTGACTCGCACACCAACTTCCACATCCTAATGACTTAACCAACCAACCAAATAATGGAGCTGCTAATTTTTCTTATCAGCCTCTTAGAACTTGAACAATCTATTCACTGTCTTTTTTCTCTTCTCCACCCCTCTTTCCCCGCCCTTCCCTTATTTATTCTTGGATCTGGACTTTTAATACTCCAGTCATCTGAAGAAGTGTGTTTTGCCCATGAGAGCTCATGATACCATCTACATGTTTTGTTAGTCTTTAAGATGCTACTAGACTATTAGTTGTTTTTCAAGTTTTTCATTCACTTAGGGTTTGTCTACATTACAGCCAGGATTGGTGTGACGATCAGTCCACCAGGGGTTGATTTAGTGACTCTAATGAAGAATTTCTATATAGACTGTCAATTACACAGATGTTGACTCTAGTACTCCATCAGAAGAAGATTAATAAGGGCAGCCAACAGGAGGGGTTCTCCCTTCAACCCACAACAGTGTGGACTTTGTAGTGAGTAGATCTAAGATACATTGACTTGAGTTATGACACAAATGTAACTCGAAATGTGTATCTTATATAAACTTTTCAACTTAAGGTAGACCTAATCTTAGATGTAGCTATGTGCATGGGGGGGGGGGGGGGTGAGATCCTCTCATGTGAGGAAAATCAAATTCTTCCCTTTGTGATAGCCTGTACAGGGCTTTTTGAATGATCAGAGTCAGTATGAGGAGAATGCATGTAGATGAAATGAGGAATGGTTGAGTTTTGGGCAGGTAGGGGCAGGGGCTCTAATCTCTTTAACACCCTCTTAGAGATCATTTTAGCTGTTTTAGTTTTTCCGTGGTGTCCCTCTTTTTCTTTTTGAAGGGGGCTCCATGATATTGAATAAGGGGGAATCTGCTGAGAGATGGAGTGTGGAGCTATAACTCATTTACAGGTAGGGTGAGAAGAAGGAAAGGTGATATGGCAACATGATTTTTTTTTTTGAGGAGGGGGAGATTTTTGTGAGGACATTTTCTGGGATTTTACTCTCCTTCTTGGAGTTCTCCTCCTAATTGGAGACAATGATATGGCCTATTACCATCTTAGCTTGTGCAACTCAAATTTGTTGGTAAGAACATGGCTGCCTCTAGAACACAATATGATGATCTCATGGTCTCTAGGATTAAAGCTCAAATAATATAACTGCCTCTTTGACCTTGCAGGAAATGTCTCCAAAAGAAGTTCTGACAATTATTTCTGATATACACAGTGGCTGCAGCATGTGATGAAAAGTTATAGTAGAACTATTGGGTAAAGTGGTGCTGGAGAAAATTGTGACTTCTAATAATTTATTTATTATAACATCTACAAGGTGCTACATCCCTGCTCCAAGGAGCTCCCCGTGTGAAACAAGGAGGCATAGGTTATAGAAAGGACAACAACTATGGCCAGTTACATTGTAGTCAACACAATTCACTGTAAGTAGTATGGCAGAAGTGGATTTCTATGAGGGACTTATGTATATTTTAAAGCAAGGATTACATTAGTAGAAGTGCTCCCTCTGCTAGTGACATATTTTGGAAAATGAGGAGTGCCCATTGTTTTTCCAGATAACAATACAGCTACCCCTCTTTATATTTTGAGTAACTCAGATGCTTAATGAATGACCCTATACAGCTGCCTTCAGTATATAACAATAGTCAGGAAATACTGAAACAAGGACTATTCCAAACATGACAAGAGCTATAGTACAGTAGAGAGAAGAGAGTTTTATACTAAAAAATGATTTGCAGGATACACAAGAACAATTATTATTGGGAAGCTCCAAACTCCATGCACAACACTACCATTTCAACTCATTTATCGTAAACTGTATTCTGTGCACTTGTATTTATGGTTGTTGAATAAGTTTTTAATTCAGGCATCATAAGCTATGTCACTACCAGGTGAGAAGTAATAAAGATCTAATTTCAGCAATAAATTGTGACACAAACTCCAACCTATTTGTTATGTTTAAATACCCTTTTTTACATTTCTCTGTAGCAGTGAAATGAAACATTTTAATTTAGGCATTCCAAATCACCTGAATCATTTAGAAGCCCATAGAATATAGCAGTGCTTGGATCCTAATTATATAAAACCATTGCGTAGATTAGATGGAAATAGCTCCTTTTGATCACAGGGTACAGTGTTACTGGAACTTTTTATGAAAAGCTGAGCAATGGATGATAATAAAGCTGCATCAGTCCACCAATATGAAGAGTCCTAACAATGACACACTTTTTGTCAAGGTCTTTTCATACAAGGATTCCATAGAAAAGACAGATTTCTGTCATACAGTATTTCATTTTACAAGTCTTCTTCCTGGTGCATTTAATGCTCAGCAAAGTCAGAAGTGACATGTTTTGTTAAAGTGTTATCTTCAGCCAACGGAACTTCTATATTGACAGGACAGCCATTAAGAAACTCAGCATTATGATAATTAATAAGCATATTCATAATGTGCATAATAAACATATTCTTCGTGAGAGTGAAATGAAATACATGCTTTGGTAGAATTAATTTGGAAATGGTTATGAATTGAAGAGAACAAGTTGTCTTGTGAAAATTACTTTATGAAATGATGGACAAGAAAATTTAAGAAAGCCACTTTTCTGACTTCTGTTTTATTAAAAAAAATGAGAATGTCAATTTATCATATGTGACTTGCCATATCTGATTGGGTAAGCAATTAGATTAGTTCAAAATTTAATTAATTTCCATTTCTGACATATTGTACTGGCCTGATGTAATAGAGCAGCCTAGTGTAAGCGTATCATGTATGCCTGCATTTTTTATTAATATTTGCAATTCCAATTTTTTTCTGTCCTGATACATATCTGATGAACAAAGCAGTCATGGTATTTTTATATGACATATTAAACCTTTGGATCAGATCTATCACAAAATCTGCAATATCTTTCATTTGTCCTACCTACTAGGACTGGCTGTCACACTATGGCTGTGCCTACACTGCACCCCTTTTCCGGAAAAAGGATGCAGATGAGACAAGTCGGAATTGCAAATGAAGTGGAGATTTACATCTCGCCCGCTCCATTTGCATGAACATGGCTGCCGCTTTTTTTCGGCTTGGGGCTTTGCCGGAAAAAAGCGCCAGTCTAGATGGTGGTCTTTCAGAAAATAAAGCCTTTTCCGAAAGGTCCCTTATTCCTCTTAAAATCAGGAATAAGGGACCTTTAGGAAAAGGCTTTATTTTCTGAAAGACCACCGTCTAGACTAGCGCTTTTTTCTGGCAAAGTTCCGAGCCAGAAAAAAGCGGCAGCCATGTTCATGCAAATGGAGCGGGGGAGATGTAAATCCCTGTCCCAAAAACTAACAGTGTAAACAGAAAGTGTAGGTGAGGAAGCAGAAGTACACAGAAAAAAATAATCAGTAGTAGAACTGGAACGAGAACTCTAGTATCCCAAGCCCAGTCACTAGACCTGTGGTATCCAACCAGTTCTGAAGCAGCAGTCACTATAGCGGCTACTACTATAGCAAACTAGCCACACTCAACCGGCCAAATAGCCACATGTAGCTATTGGCTAGCATGTTGGACTCCACGGCAGTAGACTCTTTTTCCTCACTATCAATGGGAGTTTTCTACTCACCTCCATGGAAACAGGATTCTTCTTCTCACACACACCCAGCCCCCACATGCATGCATTTGCACACGCATAGAATAAAATTCTATTTCTATGGAAGTCAACAGCAGAACTCCCATTGACTTCAGTAGGGCCCGGGTTTGACTCATGGATTTACTCAGTTCCATCAAATGTAACAGTTAAATATTATAATAATTTCATTGTACATTAATGTACTGAAATTAAATATTTAATAACATGGCATAACAGATTATTACAGAATATTAAGTTAATTGCTAGTGAATGTAGAGCCTCTAGGCATGTTATGCTAATGGCCATTCAATACAACTAACAACAATGGACCTCAGGCTTCTCTGACTTAAAATGGTCTTACAAAAGTCCATTGACTTAAACTGTATCATTCTTGCTTTATGCCAGCAGGAGTGATGAATCGGTCTGATAGTTTCATTATTGTCTGTGAAAATTCTGGTAGGTGCATGTTTTAAAATAATGTCTTTGACACTTTCTTTTAAGTGCTCCATCATAATTAATTAGTTTGATATTCCCTGAAATAAAGCAGATCAAAATAAAGTTGGTTGTACTGAGTATATTAAAACCAATGTATTTCCATAAAAATTCAATAAAACAGAGAGCTCAGTATAGAGTTTGACAAAATGTTCTAATAAATGGCAAATCACTGTCAATTCCTTCAGTGTTCACTGCAAAAATATTAATCATGATAAACACATTTGGTATTTAAGGCAACAATGTAATATTCTATGGGTATTCTGCCACACTGAGCCATAATGTGCTTCAAGGAAAAAGTGTTGCCTAGTGTATCATAACAGTCTTCAGTGGCTTGGTTTGATGATGTAGAAGAGAGATAACGTTTCTTTGATCTTTGTAAGTTTATTGGTGCTATATGGGTTGAAGGGAGAAATAACAATGCTTAGGGTCATGCTATCATGCAGAGCAAAACCAAAAAAAGTGGGAGGAGACAGAAGAGTGTCAGGTTTCATACTACTTTCATAAAAATAAACAGAGATTTTTCATCCTCACTGGGGAATATTTTAGAAGTACATTCTCATTAGAAAAGTAAACACACACATTTTTCAGTCTAACCTCAAGTGAGGGAACACACATTGATAGAGTAGAAGTTCTCAGTATTTATATAGTGGATAAAAGGGGGGAGGGGAATCTAGGTTTGTTTTTTTAAAGTAACCTTTTTCTTCAGGACACTGAGGAGCTAATCCAGGCAAAAGTACCGGCCAAATAGCCACATGTAGCTAGTGGCTAGCATGTTGGACAGCACGGCAGTAGACTCTTTTTCCTCACCATCAATGGGAGTTTTCTCAAACCTCTGCAAATCTCAAGGGTGCAGTTGCAATGGCTACCTTTTATTCTGAAGAGAAAGTAGCCACACTTTCACAGCTCTCCCTTCTTGTCTGAGCAAATCAACATATATTGTATGATAACTGCTTTTGTAAACATGAAGTTGGGGGACTTACTGAGCATAGTTACTAATTTCAAGAACATTTTTGGAAGCAGGAATTTAGGCTCTTTAATATATGTTTAGGCAACTAAAGCAGTTGCCTGATTTTGAAAAGCAATAGGCAATCATCAACATTAATTTTGGTATGTATTAAATTTTGAATCTGGGAATTTGCAACCTTGATATTCT
The DNA here is from genome assembly GCF_052426305.1 of Pelodiscus sinensis. NCBI lineage: Eukaryota > Metazoa > Chordata > Testudines > Trionychidae > Pelodiscus > Pelodiscus sinensis. The sequence goes on from NC_143053.1 coordinate 157,415,794, forward strand.
TTTAACTGTTTCCCATATATCAATATCAAAGGTTTTATTGACATGCTTTCAGGATAGCCACAACATTCAGGACTGGTCAAGTTTAAAGTAAGTTTGCAGATCATCCCAAACTGGTGCCAATAAAATCTTTTCACTGCATATCTCATCATGATGTATTTCATATAAATCATATGTTACAGAAAGTGAATTTTAGGAATAGTTAGAGAGATTTATGAAATGCTATTAGCATTTTTTCCTTCATCATTCCACCTATAAAGTTGGTTACTTTCATTTGAACTCTAAAGGGCTCTGGAGGCACCATATAGAATATTTAAAGTCCAATTGAGTAGTTCAGGATATCCCATATTTCAACAGTATAAATCTCGTTTCTAGCTCTAGAACAGGGGTGGGGAAACTTTTCTGGGTCAGGGGTCACTGACCCACAGAAAAATCAGTCAGGGGCCATACACAAGTGAGAAGCAAAGTGAGGAGAAAACATTCTCCACATTCCTCTTGCACACCAATGCCTGGGGGAGGAGAGGGCAGGCTAGTAGATTTTCTGTGCTCCAGCCCTGTGGGTGGGTGACTGGGGGGCTGGAGTGCCAGCACAGTCTCCACAATGTTGAGCCTCAGGGGCTAGATCCTGGCAAGCCTGGGGCAGCGTCCAGCCCCCGAGGCCTGAAGTTCCCCACCTCTGCTCTAGAATATAACTTCAGTGCAAATTTAGAGCCTTTCCAATAGAAATTATGTGAAGTACCTAGCTGCTATTAAGGTAGCAAATTAATAGGGCTGTATAGTGCCTTCACAGTCTTAAGAGTTATAAGTAGGATCCTACCTAACTCAGTCCATTTTTGTCATTTTCACAATCATAGGACTTTAAATATGGTAAGTTTCATTATTTCAGCTATTTAAATCAGAAATGTTAGTGCTGTAATTGTAGGAGTCCTGACCTGAACATAATTTGTTGGGGGAAAATCAACATGGTTTCTGTAGCGGGAAATCATGCATTACTAATCTACTAGAGTTCTTTGAGGACAAACATGTGGACAAGGGGGATCCAGTGGATATAGTATACTTAGATTTCCAGAAAGTTTTTGACAAGGTCCCTCACCAAAGGCTCTTAAGTAAAGTAAAGTGTTACAGGATAAGAGGGAAAGTCCTTTCTTGGATTAAGAACTGGTTAAAAGACAGGAAACAAAGGGTACGAATAAATGGCAACTTTTCAGAATTAAGAAAGGTAACTAGTGGTGTCCCCCAAGAGTCTGTCCTGGGACCAATCCTATTCAATTTATTTATAAATAATCTGGAGAAAGGAGGAGACAGTGAAGTGGCAACATTTGCAGATGATAGTAAAATGCTCAAGATAGTAAAGACCAAGCAGACTATGAAGAGCTTCAAAAAGATCTAATCAGACTAAGTGATTGGGCAATAAAATGGCAAATGAAATTTAATGCTAATAAATGTAAATTAATGTACATTGGAAAAAATAACCCCAGCAATACATACAATATGATGGGAACTAATTTATCTACAACTACTCGAGAGAGAGATCTTGGAATCATTGTGGAAGGTTCTCTGAAAACATCCACTCAGTGTGCAGGGGCAGTCAAAAAAGCAAACAGAATGTTAGGAATCATTTGAAAAGGGATAGAAAATAAGCCAGCAAACATCTTTATTGCCTATATGTAAAGCCATGGTATGCCCACCTCTTGACTACTGCATGCAGACGTGGTGGCCTCTGTCAAGTACCTATCCCCCACTTGTGGGGGATGTAGGATCGAGGTGCTCTCAACGACGGCTCGGAGGGCCCTGATCCAAACTTTACTCTAGTCCTGCCAAGCTCTGGGGAGCGGCTTACATGCACACCAAGGACATACTATCTGCATGGTAACCTACTCCCAAACGGGTTGTCCATCCCTTGCCACGACTCCCTGCTACTGGGCTATTGACCCTGCCTGGATCAGGCGTCCCTTTCCGTGTCGCTTGATTGAGTCCCGTGGTGATTAAATTGGACCAGAAAACTGGTCCGTTTAAAGTCTCTCTCCCGGGCTTGCTGGTAATCAGTTTGTGTAGAGTAGGGGAACCCAGACCCTCCCAAACTTCCGGGCTCCAGCCCCAGAACCCTAAAGTAAGGCTGCAATGACTTTACCTGAATGGTGAGCCGTGTATCTGCTACTCACCACCCCTCTCGGGAGGGGAGGGGTTTAGTGCCGTCCTCCAACACCCCTGTCCTGGGGCCGCTCCTACAGTCTTAGATACTCCACCACTGGCTGTTGTGTTTGGGGGAGAGGGATGCCAGCCCCGGTGGATGCTGGTTCTTCCCCGCTGCTCGCCTCTGGGTCGTGACCCCTGTAGGGCCTCACGGATCTCTTCCGGGGCTTTCTGCTCCCCCCCCATCCATTTCCCTGCTGGGTTCTATGCTGCCATCTGCCTCCCTGCCGGCTTTGGTGTCGCCAGCCGCTTCTATGCCGGCTTCTGTGCCGCCAGCCACTTGCCCTTCCTCCCTCAGCTGAGCCAGGGCCACTTTTAAACATGGTGCACGGCTCCGGTCGCATGTGCAACAGCACCGGGGGGGGGGGGGGAGGGGAGCGCATCGGTCGGTCCCCAGACCAGAAGTCTCCCCCTCCTCTGGTCTCAGGGGGAGGGACGGGCCCTGCCCATCACAGCCTCATCTCAAAAAAGTTACATTGGCATAGGATAAGGTTCAGAGAAGGGCCACAAAAATTACTAGGAGTTTGGAACAGGTTCCATATGAATTTTTTTTTAAAAGTCTTAGAATTTTCATCTTAGAAAAGCATAGACTAAGTGGGAATATGATAGAGGTCTATATAATCATGACCGGTATGGAAAAAGTAAATAAAGAAAAGTTATTTACTTGTTCCCATAATATAAGAACTAGCGGTCACCAGATGAAATTAATAGTAGCAGACTTAAAACAAACAAAAGGAAGTTTTTCTTCATGCAGCACACAGTCAACCTGTGGAACTCCTTGCCAGAGGATGTTGTGAAGACTAGGACTTTAACAGGATTCAGAAAAAAGCTAGATAAATTCATGGAGGTGAGGGCCAACAATGGGTATTAGTCAGGATGGGTAGGAATGATGTCCTTAGCCTCGGTTTGTCTGGAAATGGATGACAGGTGTGGGATCACATGATAATTACCTGTTGTGTTCACTCCCTCTGCCCTCTGGAGCTACTGTCGGCAGGCAGGATACTGGCTTAGATGGACCTTCGGTCTGACCCAGTATAGCCGTTCTTATGTTATTATGACCAAAACTGAGTTCGGGGGCTGGGGGGTCACAAAGTTATTGTAAGGGGGCTATGGTATTACTACCATTACTTCTGAGCAGCTACTGGCAGCAGCATTGCTTCAGAGCTGGACAGCTAAGAGAGCAGTGGCTACTGGCCAGGAATTCAGCTCTGAAGGCAGAGCTACCTCCAGCAGTTGTTCAGAAGTAAGGCTGCTATGGTATCGTATTGCCACCCTTACTTCTGCACTGCTGCCTGCAGAGCTGGTCCTTAGTTAGTATCTGCTGCTCTCTGGCCACCTAGCTTGGAAAGCAGCAGTACAGAGGTAAGGGTGACATGGTAATGGCTACTACCCTTACATTTGCACTGCTGCTGGGTACCTGGTCAGCATTACAACCACCCCTCTCCAGTTGTCCAGCTCTGAAGGCAATTCAAAAGTAAGGGAGGCAATAGCATGATCTTCATGAAATAATCTTTTGATCTCCTTGCATCTCCCTCTTGAGTTACACCCCTGTGAAAGCTGAGGAGTATAGGGCAAAAGCACAAAAAAGACAAGTATTTCCATAGCTGCAAATTTGGTAGGCTGAAACTTGACATAGTGTTCATCAATAAAATAGCAAAACGCAGTAGATAAGTGGCACTTCTATTCTTCTATCAAAGACAGTTCCCAGCAAAGTTTACAATAAACTTTACAGAGATCAGCTATAAGAACCATATGCAATCAGTCAGCTAAAAGCAAAGTTGTCAGAAACCATCTACAAGAGAAAAGAACAGAGAATTTTAACAATTCATTGGAGGAGGACAAAAGGTAGTTAAGAAAATAACTGTTCAGAATTTGGCCGGAGGCCCTCTCTCTACACACCCTGCCTAACCGGCTGTCACTTGACATCCATTTCCTTTTCTACTACAGAAGACTTTAAAAAATGGAATAATCTTTTCTTTTCCTCTTTTCCATGGAGACAGCTCGGGAAGGTCAGTCTCCGCTTGAATTGATCTAAAAGCATCTGTTCAAGCTAAGAGAGCCCGTGGAGAGTTCAGAAGCAGGTCAGCCTGTTCTTGATCATTTGTGCCCTTCCTGGAAACCAGTTTTACAGTCAAAGAGAAACACAATCAGTGGTGTGGTACAGAAATATTTGGACCCAGCCAACAGTTCCTATGCTTTAGCCCACAGCAAACATTATCATGAGTACCATGTGTGCTTCAGAACCTAGGGTATGTCTACACTACCCTCCTAGTTCGAACTAGGAGGGTAATGTATGCATACCGCACTTGCTAATGAAGCCCGGGATTTGAATTTCCCGGGCTTCATTAGCATAAGCGGGGAGCCGCCATTTTTAAATCCCCGCTGCTTCGAACCCCGTGTAGCGCGGCTACACGGGGCTCGAACTAGGTAGTTCGGACTAGGGTGCCTATTCCGAACTACCGTTACTCCTCGTTTCACGAGGAGTAACGGTAGTTCGGAATAGGCACCCTAGTCCGAACTACCTAGTTCGAGCCCCGTGTAGCCGCGCTACACGGGGTTCGAAGCAGCGGGGATTTAAAAATGGCGGCTCCCCGCTTATGCTAATGAAGCCCGGGAAATTCAAATCCCGGGCTTCATTAGCAAGTGCGGTATGCATACATTACCCCGTAGTTCGAACTAGCGGGGTAGTGTAGACATACCCCCAGTGATGAGCTTTGTATAATGTTATTCAATGTCAAATACACATTTTATAGTTTAACAGCCTTAAAGTATCAACAATTAAGCCAAGATTTTCCAAAGTAGCTAGTGATTCTGGATGCGTCAGTATTCAGGTGCCCAACTTGAAATATTTTAAAGGCACCTAATTTCCACGTGTCAAGTTGTCAGCACTTACCTTAAAGGGGCCTTATTTTTAGAACTTGGGACTCTCAACATCATCAGTCTCTACTGGAAATTGTCAGTGTATTCCAGTTTAATTTACTTGAGTGCCAACTAGTGTAAGTGTAGAAAATATGGCAAATGCCAACCACATTGATGGGAAAATGATTGAATCGTGTTGGTGTTCACTGTAGGGTTGTGAATATTACATAATTAATAGCGATTTCAGCCTTTTGCTGCTCTCTGAGGCATAATGTTCAAAGAAAACCCTCTCAAACCAGGAGTATAATTTCATCCTTTTTTCCCCTAAGTTATCAAGAGCAAAACAATTACCTCTTGTATCACTAACAGTGTGGAGTGATCTGTACTCATACCTGAAAAGAAGCAGATATTGTGTTCAATCCTTGGATACCTGCCAATGGTAGATAAACAGCAAGCACAAATAAAACCTACTTGCTCTGCTCTTATATCAAAGCTCTAGTGGCTTCAAGAGTCAAATTTGAAATATTTGGAGTTCAATACTGGAAGGTGCTGAGCTTACTAAATTCCCATCATATCCAATAAGAATTGAGGGAGCTCATCATTTTTACGTTCACAAGCTGGCACCAAACTTTTCAGATTTCAGTGATTCAAAGTTAGGGTCTCCTAAATAAAGTATCTAGACAGTCTGAGAAAACAAGCATCCCCATCAGCTATTGACGTCAGCCGCTGCTGAGTGCCGTTAAAAAAAAATCAAACCCATTGATTTGGGCATCTGAATTCAGATCTGGGTGCCCAGATTTATGCCCTCAGTTTGGAAAATATAGATTGAGTCTTAGGGTGTGTCTAGATGACAGGGTTTTGTTGACAAAAGTGGACTTTTGTCGACAAAACTATACCTGCGTCCACACTACCGCTGAGTTCTGTCGACACAACGTCGACAGAACTCAGCAGTTTTGTCAACACTGGTAAACCTCATTTCATGAGGCATAACGCCTTCTGTCGACAGAGTTCTGTCGACAGAAGGCGTTATTGCATGTAAACTGTCCTTGCATCTACACTACCATGTCGACAAAGCAGCTTGCTTTGTCGACAGAACTGAATGTAGTGTAGACGCTCTTTGTCTACAGAAGCTTTGTCGACAGTATCTGTCGACAAAACTTCTGTCGACAAAACCCTGTAGTCTAGATGTGCCCTTAGTTTCACCCAACAACTGTAAGGTACTTTGTAAGCTTATTGTAGTAACAGGTGCTGTTTGCAAAAGTGTTGGAAAATGAAAAATGCTAAATATTAATGTTATTGGAGCACAAGAAAATAGCCACACTAATTTCTTTTTTTTAAATTAATGGTAACTTGGTATGAAACACCCTTCACACTGCACTGAACATATTGCCCGTTTAGTCCACCCACATTAATATACCATAACTGGAGAAAAAAACAGAATGGGAATCATTGCTGCATCAATGTAACCTGCCATAAAAGGCTGTATCAAAAGATGTTAGAAAATATTTTAAACTATTAGTCATAACTGTCTATGAAAGCAGAAAAGATCAAATTCCCAAAAATGTAAGCAATGAACAGAGGTGAACAGAGAATTGGTAAAGATCATCTGGCATGGATCACTGGCTGTTCAAATGTTTTTTGGGTATTTTGGCACATCTCTGGGGTATATGACGTATCTTTGTAAAGCATGAAATCCATTTTTTAGGACAGACTGTATCACAGCAAGAGCCAATGGCTTTCTAAGCTTAAAAAATTGAACATTTAACTGTTCATTTTGTATAGAGGATTTTTTTAGCATACCATAAAGCTTTCTTCTCACTCTTCACGAAAAAATAAAGCCCATGTTAGATTTAACCCTGTGTAATTAGATGTGGCAATTGTTAAGCAAGTTGCAAGCTCTGCATTTATGTTACATTTTGTTTTATTGTTTCATCTTTCTCCTGAGTAATCTACTTTATTTTGTTTGTGTGTTTCATCCACATGAGGTGTCCCTTTTTGATACCTAGGCCCTAATTCTGTCACTTGATTCTCTTGGTCAATGTGTGCAAGTGTCTGCTTGTATAGAACGAATTGTGAGGCAAGGAGGGATTGTCTTCCATGTTACTTATTGGCTATGTTTAGACTGGCCAGTTTTTCCAGAAAATCAGCTGCTTTTCTGGGAAAACTTGCCAGCTGTCTACACTGGCCGCTTGAATTTCCGCAAAAGCACTGACGATCTCATGTAAGATTGTCAGTGTTCTTGTGGAAATACTATGCTGCTCCCATTCGGGCAAAAGTCCTTTTGCACAAAACTTTTGCGCAAAAGGGCCAGTGTAGACAGCTCAGATTTGTTTTCCGCAAAAAAGCCCTGATCGCAAAAATGGCGATTGGGGCTTTTTTGCGGAAAAGCGCGTCTACATTGGCACGGACGCTTTTCCGCAAAAAGTGCTTTTGCAGAAAAGCGTCTGTGCCAATCTAGACGCTCTGTTCTGAAAATGTTTTTAATGGAAAACTTTTCCGTTAAAAGCATTTCCGGAAAATCATGCCAGTCTAGACGTCACCATTGGTTCAGTCCTTAGCATAATGGGAATACTGCTTCCTGATTGGAGTTATGTAGCTCTGCCATAACATATATTAATAATGAGGTATAAAAACAACTTCCACATGAAAAGAAAAAGCTAATTACATAAATAACCTTCTCAAACCTTACTTCAGTTGAAGTAGAGTAAAGCTATTACTCGGCAGAAAGAAATATGAAAGGAGAAAGAGTAGTTTTCATTCCTATACTATATTGTCTTAACATATTGTCCCACATTGCCTGACTTTATTTTGTCTAGTTATTACCTCCTAACAGAATTCTTCCTCTGCACTCAGGGTGCTGAATTGGGTTATAGGCAAGCATCTTCCTTAGCATGGGATCTTGCTAGCTGTATGATTGCTTTCGGCCTGTCCTTCATAGCACTAAGATGACTGACATGTTGTTGCTGTTAGTTATGAGGCTTGAAATTTCCAGGACCAATGAGCTATGAGGCTTTTGGAGCTCATTCCTCCTGTCAGGCCACCAAAGCCTGAGTTTGTTCACGCTGCAAGGTATATTCATTTGGTTTAGTTTTCAGCAATTTGTTGTTATTGTTGCCTGACAATATAATTGCCAAGAGTACTACTGTGAGTGGCTTAATATAATTTGTGTTGCTACGTTGTAAATAAGCGATATGTTGTCATGGCAATGCATACCCTAGCTCTCATTAAAATGAGTGATTTCTGGGGTACATTACAATGTTCTATGCCTGGGAAAACCTGTGTATCCCTATGAAGATTTGTGACTGTTCTTGAATAGAAACTTTGATTTCAAATTAAAAGCCAAATGCTCCCCTTCTTCACACACTGCAGAGGGAAGCAACTCTGTAGTCATTTAATGAAAATGTCAGTAAGCCTGAGGCAAGTAGGGAACCCAGCCAATGTGGCATACTTTGTTCTCCATAGGCAACCTTCCCATAGCATCTATATGAATTTGGGCTCTTTGCGTTTGAGATTCACTACCTGGCAGGGAACGGTGCTGAGAAGCATCTAGATTATGTGCTATTTTCCTGGCTAACGGCGTGTACAAGGAATGACGAATTAGCTATTGCCCTGATTCAGACAAGCCTCCCTGTTGAGGGAAGGATATAATCACATGCTTTTTAAGCACATGCCTAATTCCATCAAAAGTAATGTGATCAAAGCATGCATTCAGAGTTAAACACGTGATGTCATGCTTTGTGGAATAGAAGTACTCTCAAACCTGTGCTCAAGTGCTCTGCACGGTCAAGGATGCAGTGACGGAAGTCAGGGATTGGTCAAGGTGGGGACTTTCAGAGGGTAAGCCGGAGTAGAAGTCCCCAGCAGCTAGCTACTGAGACAGAGAAGCAGAGATCAGAGAAAGATTGTCAGAAAAGAATCACAAGCAATCTTCATGACAAACTGACAAACCTTGTGCTCAAAATACATTTCAAAGGACATCTTCCCAATGACAGTGCCAGAAAGGGAGGGTGGAGTGATTTGCCATTTATCTGTTCTATTCATCCCTTCTGAAGCACCTGGCATTGGCCACCATCACAAAGGGAGATGAATCTTTTGTCTGACCCAGTATGATTGTTCTTATGTTCTTAAAGCTTTGTTGTAACTGAAGGGGGGGGGCAGCTAGGTCTGCAATATTCATTAGACGTGTCATCAGGGTAGTCCTTACCCATATGCAGAATGTACAGTTGTATAGGGCACCCAAAACTTTGGGGGCACCACTGGGTCTTAATGTCCACCCACCTACGTCTTTTGTGGCTCTGCTTCCTCAGGAGAGGATCTAGTTATCTTAAAAGTGAAAAAGCATGTAAGATCTATTAACAGAATATTGAGCTTGTGAAAAAGCCATTCAATTGATGATAAAACCATTTACCAGTCCTTTACCAACCCCAGGTACATACTGTCGGTTTCTGAATTTACTGTGTTAGTCTACAGGACCTTAATTTACAATTTGTTTTAAATATTTCATTAGTGTGTTGCTGAAGATTATAAAATCACATCTCTAAAAACATTTATCTCTTTCAGCTGCTGCCAGGCATAGTGGCACCAGTTTAATAGTACTGAATAGGGGCCCCATAAATCCTAAAGATGACCCTGCCTGTCATGGAAGTATAACATATGCAAAGAATGCCTTCAGTAAGTAAAACCTTTGCTCTAATCCTCACTGACAATTGGTGTACAAAAACAAGTGTGAAGTTTTTACCTCCAGTCATTCTTTATCTATTACTGAACATAAACAGTTTTCTTTAAAAAAAAAAAAAAAGGCACTGGTTGTTTTTTTCAAAATCTCATGAATGACAAAGAGCTTGACCAATTAACTTCTCATTCTACAAACAGATTTGGTCAAAGACAGCACATGAGAATTTTTATGTGAAGAAGAACCTATTTTAATCAAAGTGCTACAATCTGATCAGAAAAGGGCTGATTACTATTATTATTTGAGTGTATGAGAAAAGTTCTGAATGTTTCTGCTTACTGGTTACTAATCTTAAAAAAAAAAATCTATATATCTGTAGTGGCCTAGTATCCCTCCATTTTAATCATGGGGCCAGAAAGTATCTCAACAGACCTTCATACAGAAATCAAACCTGATTTCTTCTGTTTAGCATGGAAGGAATGGATGGGGACAGTTGCCACTATGTATTTCCCCCCACCACCCTGCTATGGCACCAAGGAGGCTCTGGCTAGAACTGTGTCCTAGTCTGAAGCGAGGAGACAGGGAAAAATAGTAAGGACATAGAGTGACCAGGTATCCAATTATTAACTGGAACACTAGTTGAGAAAGTGATCCTGGTGACTCTGGTCAGCACCGCTAGCCAGGCCATTGACTGTGATGTTAGCAGCACTGCTCAGCACAGCTGGTAGGCTTCCTGCTAGCCTCCATTATCTCTCAGCACCCAGGGTGTGTCTGTCGACAGAGAGATGTAGATTAGGCACATTGAAATTGCTAATGAAGCAGGGATTTAAATATTCTGTGCTTCATTAGCATAAACATGGCTGCCACTTTTTTTCGAAACGGAGTTTTTTTTTAAAAAAAAGCAGTCTACACAAGGATCTGTCTAAAATAAACCCTACCTCATTCCCCAGACCATACCTCATTCCCCAGGCCAGAGCCCTCTCCTTCACTCCTAACCCCTCATTCCTGACCCCATTCCAGATCCTGAACCTCCAGTCAGAGCTCTAACCCCCCTCCCACACTCTAGCCCCTAAGACAGTCTAGTGAAAATGAGGGAATGGGAGGAGGGTGGGGACAGTGAGCAGCAGAGGAAGGCAGGATGAAATGAGCAGAGGCAGAGCCTTGGAGAGAGATCAGGACAGAGGCAGGCAAGGGTATTTGGTTTTGAGCAAGTACAAAGTTGGCAACCATATAAGGTCACGGGGGTAAGTGTGAACATTATTTATCCCCCACCAAATGTTGCAGGGCTTTCATTATTTTTTAATGTAACGGGGACCCTCCTTTTAATGTGAGTTCCAGGGACAGTCATGCACAGGGAAAATTTTGGGTAATGCACCTCCTCTGAAGATGTGTAGTAAAGGAATGTGCATCATGGAGCGAAGTCAATGCAGAATAAGAACTGCCACAGATGTTTCTCTCAGAGTCCCATGTTATTCTGACAGAGGGTGATCCTGTCTTATTTTAGTGTGTCAAGTATTCTTCTGTCCTTTTTATCCTAAACCTATCCTGTAACCTAAGCATACTGTGAATGTGCAAGCAATAAATGATAATAAATGTAAGCCTCTGAAGTACCTATCTAACTCTTGCAGTGAAAACTGCCAGGCACAATATTGTATATGTGGACCCATCTGACTTGTGAATAACAAGAGAACTGAATTTTAATTTATATGTAAAACAAAGACTGAGGTTGAAAAAAAAAGTCAAACAGACTTAGGTAGAAAAATGGATAAGCAAGATTTTTTCAGTTTATATCACTACAGTGCCATGGTACTATGTTTGAATAGTAAAAGTAACTGAAGCATAAAATTAATATTTTTTCCACATTCATTTCAAATTGTTCTTTCTTGCAGATGGGTAAAGATTTGTGTCAATTCTTATTTTCCTCAAGCTATGCCCAGTTATCCCCATCAGACACAACAGAAAGTGAACATACATATATTAGCTGGCAAAAAAACCTTGCTAAAATAAGTTAAAGTTGCTACTGGGTGTGTGTATGTATACTGTATACACACACTCGAACATTACATAAAAAAGCAAATAAAACAAAATCAACACTTTAAAATATGCAAATAAACAGTAACAGGAGAAAAATAAACATTCAGGTATCCTCACAGTCATATGATGTGAGAAATATACAGATACAAAAGATCAAATTGCATGAATTAAAGCCAATTTTAATTATTTCCACATCTCACCCCAACATCAACCCATAGCTCAGAAACACCACGTCCACCCATCCCACTCTTCACCATACATATTCCATTGTGAGCCACAACTCACAAACCACCACAGGTCTACCACTTATGATCCACTGACTAGAGCCTCCAAACATCATCTAGTCTATGCAACAATTATAAATCAGAGATGCCAACATTTTACCATTTATCTTTTATATACAGACTAGAGATTAAACACATATCCAATCAATTGTGGCCAAGAGTTCATGTCATATTTAATTCTTGGCAGATAGTAAAGAAACACTTTTTCTCCACTTAGACAGAAAACCTACATATAAGCAATCTACTCTGTCCATCAACCCCTTAGAGACCAGAAGTTTCATTATACATCCCACCCATCCATACCTGAGTCAGTGAGCCTGTCATCAAGATACTGATTGACTGTCCACATCCATTTAACATGTACTCAGAACAGCCCATTCATCATGCCAAACTAAAATCAGGCCACTGCAAAGGTGTATATTTGTATGTATTACATTTGGAATTGTAGTGAGCGTTTTTACCAATTTAATGTTGTGGGTGTGTACACTTAAGGTAAATTGCTCAGTGGTATTTATTAGTGAGTTTCAGATGACCAGTTCTGGGTATCCCCATTCATAAGTGACATAAACTATATCTGATAGGTACCATGTAAAGTATTCTCACATGGGCTATGTCTAGATTGCATCCCTTTTTCGTAAAAGGGATGCAAATTAGACGTATCGCAATTGCTAATGAAGCGGGGATTTAAATCTCCCCCATTTCATTAGCATAAAAATGGCTGCTGCTTTTTTTCGGCAAGGAGCTTTGCCGGAAAAAAGCGCCAGTCTAGACGCGGATCTTTCAGAAAATAAAGCCTTTTCCGAAAGATCCCTTATCCCAGATATATATTTATATATATATTTGGAATGTGAATGGTTAATCAGTTATTGCGTACCAGTTATGGTAAACTAATGTTTTAACCAGTTAACCTATTAACTGGGATTTTACGGTCCCTAGCATGTAAGGTAAATGTCCAAAGGAACACACAAATATGACAGAAATGCAGAACCAAACTGTGCTTGACAGACAAATCTGGGGAGTAGGTAAAAAGGTTTCTCCCAGACAAAGGTCATACTGATGCCTCCAACCAGGAGTCAGAGAAGATTAGCAATCACAAGTCTAGTGGCCATTTATTTGCATCAGAGAAGGCAAGAACAGATGAAACCATGTTTTAGCAAACACCAATGGGCAAAAAACCAACTCCACCAAATTCTAGGTCTCCTTTCTCACGCCCTGAATTAAATATATTTAGGAGGGTTACAAGGTTCACTGGACTATAGAGAAGAAAGGCAAAGAGCCCCAAGCAATGGTTCACCTCGGATATTTCTCTGAAAGATCCTGACTAACAGTCAGTGAGCCATAATGGACAAAAAGTGATGGGTGAGAAACCATCTGAATCAAGGGCTGTAACTTTCTGGATTATGTTTAGACTTTTAGATGCTTGTTTTCTCATTAATTTGCATGTAGCCAACTCTACATTTATTCCTTTTACTTGGCAACACTACTGTCAATACAATTGATTTATTTTTTAATCAACTTGAACCCCATGCTGCATTTGAATCAAAGACAGTATTAATTCTAGTTAATGTGTCAAGCTTCTGGGTTTCGACTCTTTAGAGGAGCAAATGAAACTTATTATTCTTCTCAACGGCCCAGGAAAGCACTCGATATTGCAGAACACATAAGGTATATCTACACTAGCCCCCTAGTTTGAATTAGGGAGGCTAATGTAGGCATTCGAAGTTGCAAATGAAGCCCAGGATTTAAATATCCCAGGCTTTATTTGCACCTTCCCATCCGGGCGCCATTTTTAAATCCCCCTAGTCTGAACTAACTGCTCGCGGCTACACGCGGCAGTCAAACGTTAACTCAAACTAGTTTGAGTTAACGTTTGACTGCCGCGTGTAGCCACGGGCAGTTAGTTCGGACTAGGGGATTTAAAAATGGCACATGGCTGGGAAGATGCAAATAAAGCCCGGGATATTTAAATCCCAGGCTTCATTTGCAACTTCGAATGCCTACATTAGCCTCACTAGTTCGAACTAGGAGGCTAGTGTAGCCATACCCATAGTTTTGTAAAACTCAGGACTAGGAGCAAGTTGAAAATCACTTGGATATTAGTAACCAGATGTTGTTCAGGTGTAACAAGAAGGCTGCTATAATCAGACTGCTAAAGTATAGCTGCTTAACATAGAGATTTGTAGTGCCTGCTTGTTTGCTGGCCATCGATGTCCAGGCAGTAGCAGAGCATTTAAGGGATCCAAAGTTACAGGGCAGGCTAAAAAAATCTAGAATGGTATAGGTGTTTTATGATAATATCTCTAGCACAAAAAAGAAACAAAAAAGAAATTTACAAAGGTAGCAGAATATAGTGAACTTTACATGCTCTATAGCACCTCATCAAAAGTGTCAGTCCCCATTAGAGGTTCAATACATTCACCTGCAACACCTGAAGCCTGCAATATAAGTAGAATTTTGACAAAAAGAATATCTGCCAAACATGTTGACGCTAAAGCCAGAGAGGCTCCAGAGTATTCCTGCATATGAACACAATTTATATTAACACATTCAAAACAACCCTCCAGAAGCAGTTTAATCAGCCCAGTGATTACCCTGTGCATCATAATAAAGGCAACTGAATGTAGTCCATTTTCAGATAAAAATCTTGTATCCATGCTATACATGCTGTCAAACTGAAATCCATCATTTATCTACAGAAATATATATTGAAGAATATACTCTGCTATTTATTTATTTTATTTTAATTATTTAAAATATTTTTACCCAGCCTCTCGATTTAAAATATCTGATGTGGCTTACAAAAATTTCTAAGTAATACAAAGGCTCAAGGAATGTTAATATTTCTAGAAAGAATTTGATTCCTTCTAGAAGGGTATGCCCATAGCAGGATGATTGTCTCTAAAACGTGGTTTATATTGGAACTGTACCAAGATATATTTGTTTCGCACACAGTAGTTTGATTTTTGAAGTAGTCCTGTTGTGCTGAATATGGCTAGGAAAATTGTTCGTTAAATCCAAGGTTGCCACTTGTAGCCAACAATTGGTTTGACTGCTAAAAATACTCTTTAGATAGCAGCACATAACCCTGGATATAGGAAGTCCAGAGCATCCTACTGATCAAACACTTTTAATATATATAGTTTATGTCTGATATGTGACTGATGCCGTAGAACTTTTTAAAAATAATAAAAATACAGTACAGACACAATGAATCAGAACTGTTGGAAGCATAAGGAAATCTACTAATTACAGTGTAGTGGGGTATTTCAAAGGCTAAGAAGAGGTATTTTGGCTCTTCAGCTCTGTCTGAATTTTTATGATTTTGCCATATAAGTTTTTATATCTGTTATTATTCATCATGGTTGCTTTATGCTCTTTTCACTTTTACTGTGCATTTCACAGGCATACATAAAGCGGTGTGTTGTTACATATGTTCACTCTACTCAAGCCATGTGTACACTACATTTAAAGTTGTAGAGCTGCAGCAAAAAACATCAAATTACTTGAGGTGTAGGGGGGAGCCATGCCAATATAATGGCGGGATAGTTGAGTTCCGCTAAGCAGAGAGAGGCACTAGGGCCTTTTAGATCTATGTACTCTCCAGCTGTCACAGTAGAGGGAGAAAAGAATCATCTCTTTATATTACATGTTCTGGATCTGATGTATTCCAAGGTCTGCAGACTTGATCACCTTCTTGCACTTTAATTCCTAGCACATTAAATCAACCCGACATGCTTTATGACCATATTACCTACTAACCACTTCCAGCTATGAGTTACCATTTAATTTAATCAGAATGAAATTTCCAGTGCAGAAGAAACTATTTTCCTGTGGCAGAATAATAGCAAATCTAGAGGGGGGAAAAAAACCCCCACACTGGATATTACAATTTCTAAAGAGGAGAGGAAATAAGTGCTATTACTTTTGATAGTCTGCATTTTGAAATTCAGGATATGTAAGAAAGTATTTCTGACACTATTCACTTTCAAGTGATACAATTAATTGTTCATAAAAGTTAGTTTTAGCTTTTTTTATACTAAAAACATTATCTTTGCACAAGTCATATATATTTTACACAAAGGATGCTTTCTTTGGACATCTTCGGTAGGAGGACCTGTCAACATCTATATTAATAGTACCTAATTTGTTTATACAAATTCATTGTTTTAATGGTGAGTTTTAAGTTTGTATTGGTGAAAAGCACATGTACACAGATTCTGACTGCTCTTATAAAATTGTTAATTTCCTAGGTAACCAGAATCATAGTACAGAATAAAGCCTGATTCAAAGCCAATTACAGTTAATGATTATTGAAATCCATGGGCTGTGGATCAGTTCCTAAGGGCCCCATCATCTACACATGTGAATAAATGTACATGTAGGTCTGACTAGACCCATCAAGGAGGCAAATGTACAGGTCTGACTAGTCCCCTTGCTCTTAAGCTATGTCTACACCACAGAGGTTTTTTTTTTTTTTGAAAAAAAACAGACATTTTACTGGAAAAAAAAACCCTTCATTTACGTCCACGCTGCAATTGTGTTCTTTCAAAAAAAAAATTGAAAGAACAAAGGGGTTTTTCCAACATTGCTAAACCTCTTTCTACAAGGAGGAAGCCTTTTTCTGAAAGAGCTCTTTTGGAAAAGGCATGTGTGGACAGGGAAGAGGGAGTTCTTCTGAAAGAAAAGGAAAGAGGAAAAAGCACAGGTGCATTGGTGGCCACTTTGTCCATAGTAATCACAGCTTATGTGTGAAATAGCGTCCATTCAATCTGGATGCTATCTTTCAAAAAAGCAGATCACTTTTTCGATGCGCTTTGCCAGGGTGAACACTCTTTCGGAAGAAATGTTTTTTCAGAAGATTTCTTCCAGAAAAGCTTCTTCTGAAAGAAGCCTGCAGTCTAGACGTAGCCTTAGATGCAGTTACCACTTTGTCAATGTTGTATCTAAAAATATTGAATCCCAATGCCATTAAACAATACCACTAAAATAAATGGATATATCAATTCACAATCAAACTCAAGGAAGGAAAAGATTATTCTCTGAAACTGCTATAAAGTATGTGAATTATAAAGTATCTGCCATTTCTAAGAGAAAACAAAAAGATTGCAAAGTGGGTTTTGTTTATCTGTCAACTAACTGTGCTTATGACAAGAAGTCCGTTCTCTCCTCAGTAACTTGGAGACAAATTCTAATTGCATGATTAAAATTCGCCAGATGTATATTATCTAGTGAGTACTTCAGCAGCTGGAGTATCTATGCTGCTATTGAAATATTGACACCCAATTTAGAGGTAATAATGGATAATAATGGCCCAAGAGGAATAAAGAAAGAAATAAAATTATATTCTCCTTAACACTTTCCCCCCAAAGCAATATTTAATGTGGCTAAAGAATAGATACAGTCTCTAGAGGGCAGTGAGACTGGAGAGGATCCTGGTTTACTGGCTAACTTTTCTACATAAAAAATGCATTTAGATTACCCTTGTTATGAGCAAACTTCAACAAATCTATTAGTTCATTTACATAAATTTCATTTGTAGCTTCCCTTTTTTTAGATTGGTGGCAGTTTGTCTTTAGTACTTGACAAGACTGAGGGAAGTCTCTTAGATTGAATACACTATTGAGAAACATATTAAATTTCCTTAGCACTTTATTTATTTGCCCTTCTATTACTGTCATTAAGGAACTGACATATAACACATCTAATATGTTTTTCAACAGAACTAATACCTATTCTCTTAAATCTATCTTCCAAACATTTTTAACAAGTACTGAAGGCTTTCTGCTCTTCTACTGCTAGCTTTTCTTCATCTTCTTTGTTCTTAAAAGCGTGTAGAGATCTGTAATTTCCTGACAATCTTTGTAGACAAAACTTTCTTACTTCTCTCTGAGCACAATGTTTGCTTCACTGGCTAGCTGTGTAGCAATTTTGTCACATCTTGAAAGCAATACTTCGCTAGGCAAAATTGCAGTAATAGTAATCGTTAACTATTCCATTGATCAATGTGCAAATTGTACTCAGGAGCTGCTGTCTGTTAAGTATGCACTTTTCCCAGATTGCATGGTGGGATAAGTGAATAATTTGGATTATTACTAATGTCACAGGTATAGTCTATTATCGCTATATGCTGGGTTAAGAGGGCTATTAATAAGAGGGTTAATTTTAGCTAATTGTAAGTAAGAGCATTAATTATTTTATGATGCTACTAATAGCCCTTCAAGGACACTTTATTGTGTATTTAGTGCAAGAGGACTTTCTTAGTCATTGTTGGTGAGTTAGAAAAACAGACCAATGTTAGGCAGAACACTGCTTTTTAAAAAAACCTTATAACCAAAGTTTGCTAGTCAGAAGGGTACTGTAAAAATACACACATGGGTCAGTTTGTACACCTATGATCCAGAGGGGTCTGGCTTCTAGAGTAATCCCTTCTGGCATAGAATATCATGAAGTGTTCTTTGCAGGTGCTGGCTCTGCATATTGTGAAGAGGTAGGGACTGAAGGGGGCTATGGACAGGGGTTTGCTGAGCTCCTCCGAAAACCTAGAATTTTGGGTAAAATCCTACTTTGTACCAACACCAAATGAATATTATTAGACTCAAATGGATATCAGGTGAACATCTGGTCTCAGAAGGGATATAGTCATATGGAGCCCTTTCCGTTTAGTCAGTCTTTGGTCTTTCTCGCCACTGTATCAGTGGCCATCTTAAATTAGAACATATTCAGGGTTTCTGTACTTGATTCTGGGAGGCAATGGTCACCCCAGGGGATATTTTCTCAGCTGAGAATTACCAGGTGTAGGGCTACTCTAACTATCCTTCCTTTCCCCATTAATATCCAGGTGGTGACAGCATAGAAACAGACACAATGGATTTGTACCACACAGATTCTCTTAGGTGTGGGGAATCCTCAGATGATCTGTTCAAGCAGCCATATGGAACCTTATGGATGCATCTACAATGTACCCTTAGCTTGAAATAAGCTGTGCAATTTGAGCTACGCAAATTGTGTAGTGTATTTCAAAATATTTTTTTTTTGTAATTTGGCATTGTCTACATAGCACCAAATCTCAAAATAAACTGCTCATGGAACAAGGTTTACAGGGATGTTGGAATAGAATACCCGTTATTTCGAAAGATATTTTGAAATAACAGGTATGCTGTCAAGACATAGAATAACTATTTCGGGATACCAGAAGTATCCCAAAATAGCACCACAGTACAGACGTACCCTATGCTCCCAGAGCAGCACAAATCCACTGCAGCAGTGCTAAGGCTCTTGCCCAATGTATATGCACAAATGTATGTGCACAAATGTGTGGCACAATATGAGAGATATTATGAAAGTTGCATTAATTTAAACTTTTAAAAAAATATACATTTATATACAACCAACATATGATCCAAGTTTGTATATTGAAATATCTGCAGCTACCAGAAGTGGTATTTGTAAATAATGTATTACACGCAAATCTGTAAATTGAAGTTTTCTGCATTTCACAGTAATATTTACCATCATCTGTCTTCAGAATAAAGATTGTTGTAAGTGTACAAAAATGGATAGCTAGAATGTTACACAGAAATACTGATCTATAATCTTGCAGTTAGCTAAATGACTAGAAATATAAACTGAAAATGTGACTCATAATTCTATGACAATAGGCATCTGAAGAAAAACCCTAGAGATTATCCTTATTCATTAGTAAGCACCCACTATATGACAATCATATTGGTATTTAGAGAAAATCCACATTTCCAAGTCCAAAGTACATCTGAGTTTTGAATGAAATATTTCAAAACCTGCCAGAAAATGAATATTTAAAAGTGCCAATTTATACAATATTTTCATGCAATGTAGCATGATACTTGTGTAGTTTTTCACTTTCACAGTTCTCAACAAACCAAAGATAGAATTATAATGATGTGGAGACAATGAAAGTTCATTGGAAAATCTTGTCTTCTTTTTTGAGGCATGTTCCATCCCTGTGGGTGTTCCTATGTAGGTGTGCCTGTATACCTCCGCTGGTGATCGGACAACTTTGATAACAGAGTCCATTCAGCCCGTGCATATGCTGGTTCCTCATCTGCCATAAGGCTACCCAGCATGGATGGGTAAACCCTCTTCAGTTCCTTTTTAACTGACCCTGGCTAGGGAATGAGACATAGAGATGGAGGTTGGGAGGTCGGGGGGTAGGAATCACCTGAGCTGCCTGCGGTTGCAAGGGCGGGTCTGATCCACATTAGATAACTTTTAGAAGTGATAAGTTTTAGTTCCTTGAGGCATTTTTGTTGTTACTTTGTGAGTATTTTATATGGCCATGAAAAAAAGAAAAAGAGAGGGTTTGTCCCTTGCCAACCTGAGGGGGGTGGGGAGAGTTGCCCCTGGACAAGGGTATGCCTGGCCCCCAGGTTTCAAAAAGTTTCTCATTTACACTGAGTCTACTCCAGTGACTCACAGTGCATTCACTGTCTGGGAGAGAAGCACATTCCATGAAAGAACAGCTGAAGCCCAGATCCAAGAAAGGCAGAGAACTAAGACTCAAACTCCTACTCATGGAGTCAGCCATTCAACTTCCAGAGTTCTGGCAGGAGTTTTCCTGGCAACCCTCTGAGGGGAGCCCAGAGAGACAAGCCTCCAATGTAAGGCAGCTCAGAAAAGGTTGGTGAGTCCATGTAGCAAACTTTGATCAAGCTGAAATGATCTCCAAATTGATCAGTATCATTGATACTGACAGTATCAAAGTAGTCTAAATCTGGAACCCAGAGCATGTAGGATACTGACCCAATGGAGCAAGTCGGACTACCTAAAAACCCAATGAACGTGGGCAAAGAAGCACTGGCATTGTGGGGACATGAAAAACATGGAAAGTCTACCTCAGGGAAGGCTCTTTCGCTGTGGACATTGGCACTGGTATTGACCCCAGTGCACCAAGCACCAATTGCTCTTGCCACCATCTCTGTGTCTCTAACCCCGTCGATGCAAGCCTCTCAGCACAAATAACCACCTCTGAGGCCAATGCCTTCTGCATCACTGGCTTTCTGGTATATGATAGAACCTTCTGTATCTGTCACACTTACTCAGTACTAGGATCCCAGTAATGAATCCATCCAGAGTCCTGGACTCACCAACATTTTTGTGACATACATCAACCTTCTTGTCCTCAGTTTAAGTAAAGTGAATGACAAGACATGGCTTCCTGGTGCTCTTCCCACCTACAATATGGGTTTCAGTTTCAATATGGACTTCAGGCTTGTCATTCCCCCAATCCACAGCTTCTCTGGTCTGGTCAAGCATAGTATATACCACATAACCCCTACCAGTTACAATGGCTATCCTTGGTAGACTCAGGGTATGTCTACACTACCACCCTAGTTCGAACGAGGGTGGTAATGTAGTCAACCGGAGTTGCAAATGAAGCCTGGGATTTGAATTTCCCGGGCTTCATTTGCATGTTGCCGGGCGTCGCCATTTTTAAATGTCTGCTAGTTCGGACTCCGTGCCCCGCGACTACATGCAGCATGAACTAGGTAGTTCAGACTAGGCTTCCTATTCCGAACTACCGTTACTCCTCATGCCACGTGTAGCCGCAGGGCACGGAGTCCGAACTAGCGGACACTTAAAAATGGCGACGCCCGGCAACATGCAAATGAAGCCTGGGAAATTCAAATCCCAGGCTTCATTTGCAACTCCGGTTGACTACATTACCACCCTAGTTCGAACTAGGGTTGTAGTGCTAGACATACCCTCAGAGACAATCAGCCTCCCATTCCTCTAGAGTGGCATACCAGCTAATGAGGAGACACCCTCTTCGGCTACAGATTTGAGAGCTCCCAAATCCCCAGGCAAG
Organism: Pelodiscus sinensis; assembly: GCF_052426305.1. Lineage (NCBI taxonomy): Eukaryota > Metazoa > Chordata > Testudines > Trionychidae > Pelodiscus > Pelodiscus sinensis. The sequence continues at coordinate 157,437,677 of NC_143053.1, forward strand.
GGAGGAGGTAGAAGCTGAGGTGGAGGAAGTCACTTCTCAAGCCCACTTTTTGTCTTCATCACCAGATGAGACAGTGATGCTCCTCCTCTTTCTGATCATTTCAGGCTACTGCAAGAACTGGCCCAGAGGAAAGGGCCCTTCAAATACTGTTACAGGAGGGTGAATGAGTCTCATGACAAACTGATTTTACATTCTTCCACCTCTTCCAGAGTTTCCCTTCCTGTTCACGAGGCACTCTTAGACCTTGTCAGAATCATATGGCAGACCCCTGTGTCAGTCCTGCCAACATTCAGATGGAAGGATTAAAAACAGTATTATGCACCAGCAAAGAACATGACGTTTCTGTTTTTCCACCTGTTTCCCAATTCAATCAATGCAGATTCATTAAGGGTCACCAGTAGCAGTTGAAATCCACTTCTCAATGGGATCTTAATCTAGTGTTAAAAGGACCAACTAAACTCCATTTAAATCACTTGGTCACATGTTCATAACTCACTTTTCCATGAAGACAGTGTTCCAGATTACCATTACCCTAGCGAGGATAGCTGACATATTTTGATGAGATTTTCTTTAATAGATGGTTTGTCCACAGTTTTCTATTGTGACTAAGCAATTCTGAATATTCAGAACTGAACTGTGTTCCTTGACAGAATATATTCAAGACCCACACAACTTGAATAACTATTTCCAAGTTACTAATATTCCCTCCTGGGCAAGGTACTCAATCAGGCAGTGATGTTGGGAGCACATTATGCTGGTGCTCCAGCGGCTGCACTAGCTTCCGATATGTTTCTGGGCACAGTTCAAGGTTCTGGTTATGGCCTATAAAGCCCTAAATGTTTTGGGAACAGGGTACTTGAAGGTCCATCTTCTCCCGTATAAACATACTAAGGTATTAAGATTATCTGGGGAGGCTCTGCTCCATGTTCCTCCATTTATGGAGGTAAGGCTGATATCTACACGGAACAGAGCCTTTTACACTTTTGTTCCCAGGGTATGGAATTCCCTCCCGCCCGTGGGAGATTTGCCTGGCACCAACGCTAGTATTGTTTCAGCACCAGACTAAAGACACCAATGCTTTTATTGGTTCATGAGTTTCTATGTATTTGTGTGTGGGTGTGGATGTGTCCCTCCTCTCAGTGTATCTTAGTAGGTTTTATGCCCCCTCTTGGGGTCTTTTATTCTAGTTTTTTATATATTGTATTTTAAAACACTGTAAGCTGCCCCAAATATTTTAAATAGAGAGACAGGGTAAAAATATTTCAAAATAAATAAATAAACTCTACTACTGAAGACTGGAACTTGAAGGTACTGAGGGGACTGAATCTTCAGAGGAAATTGTTTCTGGAGAAGCTACAGATAAATGGGTTGAGGGTAATTTAGATAATTATAAATTATTCCTTTCTTTACTTCATAGGTTTTATCAGAGATGACATTTGTAGATAACAATAAACATGTTGTTCTAGGTTGTACTAGTTGTGTATGCAGGTGAAATGTAGCTTTTGTCCATCTATTAACAAAATAACTGTGTATACGTAATTCTAGGTACAAAGGTTGCAATCAGATCCTTGTGTAGCTCTTTACTTTATCTGACATTATTGAAGGTTTTTGTCCCTCTGCTATGTCAGATGTCCCATTACAAATACAGTATCCCACCTTCGGCATGAGTACTTGGACATGAAAGGTTACAATTCGGCTTTCTGAACTGAATAAAATTTGATTGCTGAAAAGCTGATCATGTTTCTACAGCTTTACACATGAACTGTGCATCTGTCTAACTTGTTTGGTGAGACAGGCTTTCACTCAAATAAGTTCAAATACTAATAGATACACACTGAAAGATGGATATATAGCATATAAGTATATTAATTCTGTCTGGAAAAATATTGCACTCTCCCCATCAAACATAGTCTATCCAAGTTAAGTATTTATAAGGTGACTATCACCATGGTATCTAATCACAGAGCATAAGAAAATGTTTAATGCATGACTGTTTGTTTGACAGTCTAAAACTAAAAAAGATTCACAGTTCTTTAAAGCAATAGAATGTAAAACGAATGCAACTGTTCGAAAGGGTATTTTTAAATATTGTTCCAACAATAATAGCTTTTTTCTCAAGTCCTGACAATGTATTAGATGGAAATAAGGAAGGAAAAGAACTAATGAGAGTTTATATGGTCTTTATAAAATTTTATTTATAAATATTGCTGTCCTTTTTTTTTTAACCAGCTGACCCGTTTTTCTGGATGCCTGCCTTTACCTTTGATGCATTCTCTTCGTAATTGGGAGAATAATGCCTTGCCTAGCATTGGGAAAAGCAGCCAAAAAGGTCAAGATTTATTTTTCCCCTCACATATTTCCACGGCATCTCAAGTTTATGTGTCACAAAAAGCATTTGCTACAGTATGTTCCAAAAGTAAAGTGAAAAAGTAAAATATTGTCTAAATGAAAATTGGTAATATATAATGTTCATATTCCATTTCTTGTTTCTGTGTGTCTTTCTGAAAATGAATAAAGACCCCCTATGTACCAGAAGCAATTTATATACATAAAAGGCATATGCATTGTAATACATTATTTAATTTCATTATCACATACCAAAATATTCACAACAAACTTACTTCATTCACTGCACAGGACTTGCTTTGTGGATTAATCAAGGTTGTGTAGCAAAGAAAACTACTTTAGCTCCCTGGAGTCCTCATCCAATCTCAGTTCTCTCTCCACACCCTGGTTCTGATAGGCTGTGTCCAGACTGACATGATTTTGCAGAAATATTTTTAACGGAAAAGTTTTTCCGTTAAAAGCATTTCCACAAAAGCGCGTCTAGATTGGCATGGATGCTTTTGCGCAAAAAGTGCTTTTGCGTAAAAGCATCCATGGCCAGTCTAGATGCGATTTTGCGCAAGAAAGCCCTGATTCCCATTTTAGCCATCAGGGCTTTTTTGTGCAAAACAGTTCTTCCCTGTCTACACTGGCCCTCTTGTGTAAGTATTCTTGCGCAAGAGGGCTTTTTCCAGAGCGAGAGCGTCAAAGTATTTGTGCAAGAAGCACTGATTTTGTACATTACAAAGTCAGTACTCTTGCGCAAATTCAAGTGGCCAGTGTAGACAGCTGGCAAAATCTTGCCAGTCTAGACACATCCCATGACTTGTCTTGCCTCTTTTCCTACACCCCACTAGTTGTAAATCTGTTCTCTTTGCCAACATAGTCCTCCCCCTCTCCCAGGAGCTCTTTATCCAGTGTTAGATTCTTCTTCTACTTATTGGCTCCTAGTCTTCCATCCTTCTCCCCAATTTTCTCCCTGGTTTTTCATCTGTCTCCTTGCCCAACCAGTCATAGCATCCTCCCCAACCTCAAATATCAATTTTCCTCTTTCCCTCCCCTCGTGTCTCAGTCCCACATTCTCATTCCCTTGATCTACTCCCTTCATCCCTCCATTCCAACTCAAGAATCAGGAAGTTTCCAAGCATCATTGGCATCAAAGTAAAAAGTCTCCCTCTTCTCAGTTTTAGTGACTGGACTTGAGCCATGACATCCCGGATCTGCAAATACAGGGAAAGCTTAACTGCACTTGCTTGGCCCTGGGATGGAACATTCTCAGTGATGATAGAAGCTTAAGAGAATTTAGCTGTGAAGGTCTAACAATTCTCTATTGATCATGTGCAAACTGATATTTTTACATGCTCAGACCTTGGTTAAATTGAAGTGGCTTTTCATTGTGCAGAAAAGAGGTACATCCCTAACAAACCTCCAACATTTAAATACCATTCACAGGACTAAGGAGGAAGTCATTCTTTTTTACCCAATAACCAGAACTCTCACCGGGGATATGGGGGACATGGTGCAGGGACTTGAACCCAAGTTTTCTCTTACCCAGGGGAATTTCTAACTGGTGGCTATTGTTTAATTTAGGCTATCTCAGTCTCACCTGAAATGAAATAAAATGGTTCAAATGCAATTATATAATTAATTTTAATGACTACCATTTATTTCAAGGTTATAGTTAATTTCTACCTTTATATATCTTTATTTTATTTGCTTTTAAGTTAGATGCTTCTGTAATTCTGTTCGCTATATTGATAAAACTATATTGCTATCTGAATTCCTGCATACTGAGTATTTTTCCCTTGATGAATTAGACCATTTTAAAGTCTTTTGTTTAAATAGTATTCAACGATTAACAATACAACACACATCCAGTTTTATCTAGGTTGTTTTCAAAGACTACTTACTCATGTTGGTCACAGTCCTTAAATACCATGGGCCAAATTCTGTTCTGCATAGAAGTTGGCCCTATTGGTTGAAACTTCAGGATTCCAGTAAAATATTAATCCATCACACCTTTACAAAGTAATTTTATGCTCAGTATTCCCAAACAATGGTAATATCTATACCTGTCATTTTTGTTCTGAAAAGCCTCAGAATCCTTAGCTCATGTTAAGACAGTGGGGGGGGGGGGGGGGGAATGGAGAACAATCCTATCTTGTTTTTCATTGTGAAGGAAATATATCAAATTCTGTTCTATTTACCAATATTTTTGTATACTTTTATTTTTTAGTCAATAGCTCCTTAATTCAAATTTCCTCACATTAAAGGGGAGTAAAAGCACCAGTCAATATTGTTTTATACATTGGAAGTGTAGAAATGTAGGCAGGATCATGGTTTGAACAATTAAGGAAGCCATAAGAAGTTTTTAAAAATCGTCCATGGTATTCTAATGTCTACCATATTAAAAGTAGCCCTCCTTTAGTCCCACTTGCCCCTCCAACTATTACTCTCTCTTCTTATTGTCTCTAAGCTCATTGAATGCACTGTCTTCAATCCTTCTCTGGAGTTTCTCTCCTCCAATTCATTCTGGACTTTCTAATCTGGCTTCCATCCCTTGCACTGCATCTGAATCAATACTTTGTCCTCATCCTCCTGACTTATATCTTGCCCCCCCTCCTTTGGCTTCTGTGAGTCTGTCTTCTCCTCATTGTCCTCTTATATCTCTAAGGGTATGTCTACACTACAGCGCTAATTCGAACTAACTTAATTCGAAATCAGCTAATTCGAATTCGCACAGCAAGACTTAAAAATTAGTTCGAATTAGCGTTTTGCTAATTCGAACTAGCATGTCCACACAGAGTGGACTCTGCACAGAGGTTAAGGATGGCCGGAAGCAGTGCCGGCAGGGCATCAGATGAGGACTTACAGCATGGAGCTGCTGTCTCAGGCTAGCCGAGGGCTGTGCTTAAAGGGACCCGACTCCCACCCTGGACAGACAGTTCTCAGGGTTCACCGCTTGCAAAGCAGTCCTGGCTTGGAGTGCCCTGAGTGCCCACACGCGGAACATCACAGCACTCGGCCATCAGCCCGGCTGCACTTGCCACAGGCTGCCATCTGGGGAGAGGAGGCAATCGGGGGGCTGCAGGAGAGCTTCCACCCTGAGAATCCCGCAGAGCCAGCCCAGTCCTCCCCATCGGGGGGCGCGTACCCCATTCCTCCCTCACCTCCTTCCACTTACCCTTCCCTAGCCCCCCTTCCTGACGTACAAAATAAAGAAAATGTGTGTTCAAAAATAGAATCTCTCTTTATTGAACAAAACTGGGGGAGACTGGGAAAAAGAGGTGGGAGAGGGGAAGAGAGAGGCTGGGAGAGGGGAGGGCAACTAAAATGATCAGGGGTTTGGAACAGGTCCCATATGAAGAGAGGCTAAAGAGACTGGGACTTTTCAGCTTAGAGAAGAGGAGATGGAGGGGGGATATGATAGAGGTCTATAAAAGCAAGAGTGGTGTGGAGAGGGTGCATAAAGAAAAGTTCTCCATTAGTTCCCATAATAGAAAGACTAGAGGACACCAGATGAAATGAATGGGTAGCAGGCTTCAAACTAGTAACAGAAAGTTCTTCTTCACAAAGCAAAGAGTCAACCTGTGGAACTCCTTGCTGCAGGAGGCTGTGAAGGCTAGAACTAGAACAGAGTTTAAAGAGAAGTGAGATCAAGTCATGGAGGTTGGGTCCAAGGAGTGGTATTAGCCAGGGGGTAGAAATGGTGTCCCGGCCCAAAGTTTGTGGAAGGCTGGAGATGGATGGCACGAGACAAATGGCTTGGTCACTGTCTTTGGTCCATCCCCTTCAGGGTACCTAGGGTTGGCTGCTGTCAGCAGACAGACTACTGGACTAGATGGACCTTTGGTCTGACCCTGTATGGCCATTGTAAGCTCAGGGCTCAGGGTCGGGGGTCTCAGTGGACCACCTTGATTTTCATGCAAACCTGCTCCTGGGTGGCCAGGCTGGCAGCTCTCCTTCCCTAGACGGCCACTTTCCTGTGCCTAGTGCGCAGTTCGTGGACGAGGTCCACGATTTCTGCACTGGACCAGGCAGGTGCCCGCCTCTTGGGGTCCTGGCCAGGCTCCCGAGAGCTGCCAGCCTGGTCCGGGGAAGAGGTGGAGGGCTGGGGGGCATCGGGTGGCTGGCTCATGGCGTGCCAGGTGCAGGGTCTGCTGGCTGGGTGCTGGCAGGCTTGCACCTGGCAAGGGCACCGTATCCAGCCCGTGCCCCTTTAAAGGCTCCGGGGCTGGAAGGGGGGCAATAGAGTTTCCCTGGTGGTGCCCAGAGTGGTCACCAGGGATAGCTGGGGAGGGCTAGCCTCCCACTTGTTCGAATTAAGGGTCTACACACCCGTTAATTAGAACTAGTAAGTTCGAACTAGGCGTTAGTTATCGTAGAATGAGGTTTACCTGGTTCGAACTAAGCGCTCCGCTAGTTCGAATTAAGTTCAAACTAGCGGAGCGCTAGTGTAGCGCCTCTCAAAGTTAATTCGAACTAACGTCCGTTAATTCGAATTAACTTTGTAGTGTAGACATACCCTAATTGTTCCTTTTCGAGGATCCTCCTCATCTGCATTCTAAATTTTTATAGGAGTTCCCCAGGGCAATGACCTTGGTACCCTTCCCTTCTCCCTCTACACGTTATCTCTGGATAATCTCATCTGCAAACACAAATTCAAGTAAATCTCTCCATGCTGATGACTCACAGATCTTCCTCTCTACTCCAGACCTTCCTTCTATCCTAAAATCTTGGCCTCTCTCTCTCTCTCTCTCTCTCTAACATCCCCTCATGGTTGTTTAGCCATCAGCTCAACATGGCCAAAATAGAGTTCCTAATCTCACCTGACCCTAACAAAGCCCTTTTCAACACCTCCTTTCTTAGTCTTTGTCAACAACTCTGTTACTCGGAACTGCAACCTGGGCATCCTCTTTGATTTAAACCTCTTTGCCAGGTCCTCACATCCAAGCTACATCTAAATCTTGTTGAGTCATTCTGCTTAAACTCTCTAAGGGTGTGTCTAGATTACAGGTTTTTTTTTTTTAAAAGTAGCTTTTTTTCGAAAGAACTTCACCTGCGTCCAGACTGCAGCCGTATTCTTTTTAAAGTAAATCAAAAGAATGCAGCAGTTTTTTCAATCATGGTAAACCTCATTTTATGAGGAATAACGTCTTTTTTTAAAGTACTCTTTCGAAAAAAGGCACTATTGAATGCAAACTGCTTTTTTGAAAGAGAGCATCTAGACCAGTGGCCCCCAACACAGTGCCCGCGGGTGCCATGGCGCCCGAGGGGGCATTTGTGTGCACCCGCCAAGTGCACGGGGCTGGCCTGGCCCCGGGCACGTGGGGCATGCATGGTGCCAGAGCCGGCCCCAGGCGCATGGCGCACGGTGAGCGGCGAATTGGCTGCCCACGCTCCGGGCGCACAGCATTTGGGGGGGACGCTGGCCCTGGGCACTCAGCAAATTGGCCACCTGCGCTCTGGGCTTGCGGCGGTTGGGGGGGGCACCGGCCCCAGGCGTGCGGTGCTTGGGGGGGGCGCCGGCCCCAGGCGCATGGAGAATGGGGAGGCCCTGCCCCCAGGCGCGCAATTGTCCCCGCTCTCTGGCGCCCAGCAGGTGAATGACCATGCCCCCTGGCGCCCAGCAGCCTCAAATGGTTGGGGACCACTGATCTAGACTCTTTTGAAAAAGTGGCTCACTTTTTTGAAAAATCTGCTTGTAGTCTAGACGCTCTCTTTCAAAAGAGGCTTTTTCGAAAGATTCTTTTGAAAAAGCCTCTTTCAAAAGAGGCTTGTAGTCTAGACATAGCCTAAGATACAGCCTTTCTTGTCCAACCATGAAGTTAAAACATTCGGCTTATCATCTTAATTTTTGATTCCCGCAACATCCTTCTGTAGCCTTAACAAATGCAATCTTGTTCCACTCATGTCCACAAAGAATTCTGCTACCCAGATCATTTATTTTCCTAGCCTGCCACTCTGACTATGTCACTTCTTTTTGAATCTCCCTAGTGACTTCCCTTTCTCTAATATTCACATTCAAGGCCCTTTTAGGTTAAACCCTACTTACCTCTTTCTTGCCACAGAGGGTATGTCTAGACTACATGTCTCTGTCGACGGAGCCATGTAGATGAGTTTACTAGACATAGCAAAATGAAACAGCGATTTAAATAATCACAGCTTCATTTACATCAAAATGGTCACTGTGCTGTGCCAATCAGCATTTTGGCGGCGCAAGTCTGGACTCGCCACGGTCGACAAGGAAAGCCTTTGTTGACCGCTTCGGTAAACCTCATTTCACGAGGCATACTGGAGCAGTCAACAAAGTCTTCCCTTGTTGACTGTGGTGCATCCAGACTGCCCCACTGTGTTGCCAAACAGTTGATCAGCACATCATGGCAGCCATTTTGATGTAAATGAAGCGGCAATTATTTAAATCACTGCTTTATTTTCCTATGTCTAGTAAACTCATCTACATGGCTCTGTCAATGGAGCCATGTAGTCTAGACATACTCTGAGATTTTGATGCTCTCAGCCAATGACTCCAGCCTTCATCACCCATTTGTTGAAGTCCATCTTGTGTTTTTTCCTATTCTGCTTAGGAGGTGCTCTCTCTAAACATCCACAAAGCTTTCTCATTATTTGCCTTAAAACCCTTTAATGTAAAGGTTTAAAAATACTTGACAGCTAGTAGGCAGCTGGTATCCTGAGTTCACTGCCTATCAGGCTGACCAGCATTTTCTTGTTTACCCCAGCAGATCTCCCTGTGTCTATTTCTTATAATGGGCTTGTAAACACTTTGGGGCAGGAGCCATCTCTTTTCTCTGTTTGTGTACAGTGTCCTGTCTTCATGTCACTATGGCAACACAAATAAGAAATAATAATGAAAAACTGTATCTGGCCATGGAGATTTGGCTTGTATTTTCCTACAAACTGACTAATCATTTCACTTCTATGAGCTGTCTCATCAGTATAATCAGTTTCAGATATATTTGAAGTATGGTGGTCTGTTCTAGTCACATTTGCACTTTTTTTGATCCATTTAGTATTGTATGCATAATGCAGACTGCGCTGGTGAGTTTACACATTGGTATGAAATACAGTTCCCCCCCTAAAAAGAGTGAATACCTATAGGTTAATTTAAAAACAGACTGACGGTGTAGTGCAGGCAAGACATGAGTCAAACAGAGGTCTGCCAGCCACACACACATTTAAATACCTATTGCCTTGAGAAAGGGGATATGAAATGTTGAGTCATAAGCTCAGATCTCACTTCTGTTGATTGCGGTTAATGCATCTGTGTACTTCCGGTCTAATCAGGAAAGGCCTCACACTCTAGAAAATGAGTTCATTTCCACTGTTGTGAGGGAACTTGTACATGTAACCTCATCCTCCTCCACTAAGCTGAAAGCGAGGATACCACAGAAAAAATAGGGCCTTGCTTATGTGAACAAAACCAGCTGCAAGCTGCAGTTTTACTGAATGGGATAGATAAAGGAAAAAGACATATTCATGAGAAGGGAAGGAGGAGATGTGGAAAACTGATCTTGATTTTGGTCGCCAGTGTTTGTAAGTGCCGTTTGTTTTGTTTTGCCTTTTGCTGACGCTCCTTTGCTGATAAGGAAAATAATGAATTATTATTGGATGCTGTTAAGGAAGTTATTAACCTACTAGGAATAATCATGAGTTATCTGCTTTATTTGGAGAAAATCTGTAAAGAGCTTTGTTTGAAAGTGTGCTTTGAAGCACTCCAAGGCTGTGTCCAGACTCAGGGTTTTTTAAAAAAAAAGTAGCCTTTTTTCGAAAAAACTTCACCTGCATCTAGACTGCAGTCGCGTTCTTTCGAAATTAAATCAAAAGAACACGGCTTTCCTTTCGACGGCGGTAAACCTCATTTCACGAGGAAGAACGCCTTTTTTCGAAAGTGCTCTTTCGAAAAAAGGCATTCTTGAATGTCAACAGGGCTTTTTAGAAAGAGAGCATCCAGACTCACTCGCTGCTTTCTTTCGAAAAAGAGGCTTGCTTTTTCGAAAGTACTGCTTGCAGTCTAGATGCTCTTTTTCGAAAGAGGCTTGCAGTCTAGACATAGCCCAAGGGGGCTTTATTTTGGCCATAATCTGGCACCTAAACTCAATAGCAGCAGGACAGAAGGAGGGCCCTCTTAAGGCTGATGATTCTTCAAAACCATTTCAGACTCTGGAATGCTCACAGCTTCCTATGATAGCATATATGTGTGTGTGCCTGAGACCTAATAAAAATAGTCTTAGGTAAAAGCACTCTTGTTTATAACCACCATTTATTAGACAGAGGAGCTACATCCCCATTGATTTATTCCTGACACTGCCTGGAGAGAAATGATTATCATTACTTTGGGTTCTGAAAACGCTGGATAACATCCCCATTATTGAAATACACAGACTGAGAAGATGCACAAAGTCACTTAAGACAAAGCTGGAAACAGAATTCTGAGAGACTCAGAATTGGATGCAATGCTACAGATGTGGCCTCACCAGTGCCGAATGAATGGGAATAATTACTTCCCTAGATCTGTTGGCAATACTCCTACTAATGCACCCCAATATGCCATGATCTGTTAGTAACCCGACAATAACACATTCATGTGAGTGACTGTATTTACTGAGAGTTTAGTTTCATAGAAAAAGTTGCAGTTAAAGGTTTAAGACTCTGATCCTATACAAATTTACGAGTATACTTAAACTGAGACATATAAATAGTCCCATTAACATTAGTGTGTAAAGTTAAGTATTTATGTGAGGGCATGTTCACACTAGAAACTCTTTCCAGTAAATGCTGGTTGGAATAATATTTTAATGAGTTTTCCATAATGGCTATAGCCAAAATGTAGACAGTTATACCAGTAAAAAAGTGCTTTTGTCAGTGCCATTTCTCTTGAGTAAGCTGTACAGACAAAAGCACCCTTTTGCTCCTATAAGTTGTATTGACATGAGAAGAGATTTGCCAATATAACTATGCCAGCATTCCTTTCTTAGGCTACGTCTAGACTACATGCCTCTGGCGACAGAGGCATGTAGATGAGGCTACCAGGCAGAGGAAAATGAAGCGGCGATTTAAATAATCACCGCTTCATTTAAATTTACATGGCTGCCGCGCTGAGCCAATCAGCTGTTTGTCAGCTCAGCGCGGTAGTCTGGACGCATGGGTGTCGACATCAAAGGCATTTGTCAATCACCCAGGTAAACCTCATCCCAGGAGGCATGCTTGGTAGCCTCATCTACATGCCTCTGTTGCCAGAGGCATGTAGTCTAGACGTAGCCTTAGTCTAGAATAGGCCCAGATCTTTCCAGGATTGGGGGATAAGTTTGCTTACTTGATTTCTCTTATGCTTTGCAATAAGTTTATTTCCAACTGCAGCACAAATCAACAGCAATGATAATACTGCCTATAAACCCAGATAATCTTATCTGCAACTGGATAACTTTTAAAAAGTTTATTTTGTGTGGCAAGAAAGTCTTCAGAAATAATAGATTTAAAATGAACCCGTAATAACCCTCAAATGTTATTTCTCTAAATACTGATTATCTGAGTTCCACGATATGGTGAGAGGGGAGATGAATTAATGTTGAATTCAAAGATTTTTATCTAGGAAGAGTATGTTTCTATCAGACACATTCTCACAGAGAACTTAATAGGAAAAATAGGTATCAGAAACCTGGTTAGTGTCCTTGAGGACAAAGAGCTAGAAGTCAATGTTCCATTTACATAATATTTCATCAGAGCAGGACATGTGTTGATATATAGAGAATACTTACATTGTTCAGCTCTATATTTGCCATATAATCTCTTTGATATAGAGCTAGCTTTAAATCTCTCTTTGCCCATTCTGAAAGACTTTGTCTTCATAAAAGTGTTGAGAGGTTTTAAATTTAAATGGGACAATAGCCACCTGATGAGTTTTGGGCGGTCATCTAATGACATGAACCAGAGCAACTGGAAGGAAGACCCAGAGCTTATGAAATAGGATTTCTAATATTTAATGCCCTCATAAATAACTTTAATGGAAGTGGTGGTATTAATTGAACCAAGCTCATTAGAGAATGAACTTGTAGCACGTTTTAACATTTATCACTGTAGAGAAATAAACTATCATAATCTTGGTGCACCTACATTCTTCTCCAGACTATGGAGATTAATTGCTCAGAAATTAATACAATTAAAATATGCATAATATATTATACCATAAAGTACCTTCCTTGGTGACATGACAGTCTCACCATTGAAAATCAATGTAAACTCTTGAATCATTAAGAGGTTTAAGCCACATTTTCAGCCACTATTGATAAAAGAACATTATGAAATGAACCTGTGTGACCTATAAATGTATTTGTAAATGTAATACACAGACACACACACACAAAGATAGAATATCAGGATTTTTGAGTCAGTAAAAGAAAAGAAGTTTAGGATCCTTTTGTAAAAGATTAAGAATAATTTCTCTTGCTGTCAGCTCTATATGGAATTTAAAAATATACAAACTGAACCGAATAGCGAAAACAAAACCTCTTTTGTGTTACCCTAGGCTGTGTCAACACTACATGCCTCTGTCGGCAGAGGCATGTAGATTAGGGTTGTAGGCAAAGGTAAATGAAGCCACATTATTCCTCGTGGAATGAGGTTTACCGGGGCTGCCGACAAAGGGCTTTGATGTCGACAGGGGGAACGTCCAGACTAGTGGCGAGCCGACAAACAGCTGATCAGCTGTTTGTCGGTTCAGCACGGCAGCCATGTAAATGTAAATGAAGCCGCGATCATTTAAATCACGGCTTCATTTACCTTTGCTGAATAAACAAATCTACATGCCTCTGCCGACAGAGGCATGTAGTGTAGACGTACCCCTAGTGATGACAGTGATCAGGCTGTCATTGATTTTATATGTGCAATGATTTGTAGCCACTGTTCTAAAAGTGCTGGGTTTTGTTTTTGTTTACAGCAAAAGAATAAAGCACAACATGAAAGAATTAATCCAGACTAAATTCCTCATCCCAGGATAGCAGACAAGGTCTCCAATCCTCCCTCAGATGTCCCTTGACTGAAGAGAAAGACACTCCTCACATTCCCCTCACACACCAGAGCCTATAAGGGTATGTCTACACTACCACCTTTGTTCGAACTAGGGTGGTAATGTAGGCAACCAGAGTTGCAAATGAAGCCCGGGATTTGAATTTCCCGGGCTTCATTTGCATAAAGCCGGGTGCCGCCATTTTTAAATGTCCGCTAGTGCGGACTCCGTGCCGCACGGCTACACGCAGCACGGAGTCCGCACTAGCAGACATTTAAAAATGGTGGCGCCCAGCTTTATGCAAATGAAGCCCGGGAAATTCAAATCCTGGGCTTCATTTGCAACTCCGGTTGCCTACATTATCACCCTAGTTCGAACTAGGGTGGTAGTGTAGACATACCCTAAGGGCCCAGGCTAGTAGATTTAATATGCCTCAGACCCCCAGAAGGACAGTGTGTGTGTGCGTGCGTGTGTGTGTGTGTGTGTGTGTGTGTGTGTGTGTGTGTGTGTGTGTGTGTGAAGGGGAGGTAGAGGGAGTGGAGCACCACCTGGGCTCCGAAATGCTGGGGAGGGGGGAAGGCTGAGCCTTGGGGGACAAATCAAGGAAGATCAGGGACTGCATTTAGCCCTGAGCCTTAGGTTGGTTCCCTGGAATATGCCATATATACACTGTAAACTTGGTATATAGTGAATGCATTAGCATGTCAGCTGAAATAGTATGTAATTAACTGTAATTAAATTCAATGAAGCTGAGGATCTGGCTCTCCATGTTAACACACAATAGTATCTGAAATACCACAGTATCTTTCTCTTCTTAGGAAGGTAAATTGTTTGGTTCTAAGATGTCACTTCTGTAGCTCCTAAAATCAAAGGGCAGATGTTTTATCTTAACATAGAAGAGTTATAATAGAAACATATGCTACTGTTTTAGCCAATGTTGCATAACAATTTCCAGTAGCCTAACCTCTTGTCTTCAACTTACCATGTTTTGCATCTTTCACTTTCAGACTTTATTTTTCCCAGCCTGAAGATGAAATCCTGATAAACTGCAAAATCAGATTGCATTCAGTGAATCATCATAAAATGCTCACATATTCTGATGTCACAACCATGGGTTCCAAATCACTTTCAAAGAAAATTAAAATGTAAAAGAAACATGTTCTCATAACTACAGATTAGCTTTCCAAAGGGGGAAATGACTAATTTTGTAATTTCAAAGTCTTACATTTAAGAAATGGAATGGTTTAATATTAAAGGTGATTGCTCTCAGATAGCAATAGAGAATTCAATCAGTGTTTTTGTGAACAAACTTGCAATCTATACACAACATAAATCTCATTAAAATTGCAAATGATGGTTTCCAGTTTTATTATTATACTAGCCAATTAGCCCGTCATAAGACGGGATTTTCAGGTCTCTCCTCCATTTTGGTCTTTTCTCCTGAGCCTCCGGTCTCTCATTCCGTGTCTCTTTTTCTCTCTCTTCTCTTCTTACTGCCTCCCCCTCTCTCTCTCAGCTCTCTTCCACCTTCTGCCTCTGTCACCGTCTCTCTCTTTCTCTTCTCTCCCTCCTGCCTCTCACTCTCTCTCCGCTCTCCTCTGTCTCCGTTGGGGATGCACGCTCATCCAGGCCACACCCCCTGGCCGTGTACATCACTCCCCCGTCCCACTTCGCCTCCCGCCATGGTGCTTGGCTGACTTCTGCGCCGCTCAGCCAGGCCACAGCGGGGGAGCAAGCAGAGCAAGCAGCCATTTGAGCTCCCTTGCGGCGGCCTGGCTGAATGGTACAGAAGTCAGCCGAGCACCACGGCGGGAGGCGAAGGGGTATGCAAAGGGGGACGGGGCGGTGATGTACACGGGGGTGCTACATGGGGACCACGGCGCCCAAATGGCCACTTGCACCACTTGCTCCCCCGTGGCAGCCCGGATGAGTGGCGCAGAAGTCAGCCGAGAGCCATGGCATGAGGTGAAGGATGTGACACAGGCAACAGCACCACCCAGAGGGAACAGCCATCATTTCAGAGTCACAGACATTGGGCTACTATATATATGATATAATGCAGTTATCACCATGGTAAATGTGTATGTTATTAATTCTTATGATGCATTTTAAAACATTCATGATAGTTATAGCTGTATAAATAATGTACACTCTCGAGTAAGAACTGACATTCTGGGTCAGATTAATGGCTCACCTAATCCAGTATCCTGTTGCACAGTGGCCAGTGACAAATACTTCACATCCAGTCCAGCTACTGGTAGTCATATGTTTAAGGACACCTGGGGCTTCGTCTCTGTCCATCTTGGCTAACAGCCAAATGATGGACCTCCACTCCATGAACTCATCATATTCCTTTTAGAATTCAGTGAGCATTTCCCATGAAAGCCAAAGTACTAGCCTGGGCTCGGTGGTCAGTATGTAGATGGTACTATATGTCATCTCTGTTACCAATAAACACCCTCTGGCACCTGAGGCTTCGAATGCTTCCACCCCACAGGTGGAAGATGTAGAAGCACAGACTTTGGCCTTCACCAGTCCCAAGGACATTACTCAACGATTACCATGTGACCCCCTCCAATGCTCCCCCTGGATGATGCTTGGGCCTACCAGAAATTCCTTAAGAGGGTGGACACCAACCCTAAACTTTCAACCTCAAGAAACCTGAGGATACCCTTTTTGGAGTGCTCAGATAAGAGACCACAGCCAGGGTGACCTGGCCCCTTCCCGCTGGGGTGGCCAAAATCACCACAGTCCTGTGGAAAATGCCCTCCTCTATTCCCCCATCTCTAAGCAGGTAGAGTGCAAAGACTTTGTACCACTCAGCCCTCAACTCCCTGATGGTAGAGACCATCAACCACTGGGAAAGACAAAGCCAGCCCAGGGCAACCCTGAAAAATAAAGACTCAAATAGATTTAATTTATTTGGGCAAAAAATGTGTTCATCCTCCAGCCTCTAGTGGCAAACCATCAAGCCCACGTAGCCTGCTACATGGTTAACACATGGCAGGCTATCAGTACATTCAAGTCTTCTTTCCTGGAGGATTCAAAGAAATTTCAGAGCCTGGTGGAGGAGGGGACAATGGCTGTTCGAGTGATGTTCCAGGCAGATTCAGATGCAGCAGATGCGGCAGTTTGTTCCGTGGCTTCAGCTGTCTCTTTGTGGAGGGCCTCCTGACTGCTTCTCTCCAGCCTCTCTCCCAAGGCACATCAGTCCCTGTAGGCTCTCCCCTTCCAGGGATGGCTCCAGTTGTAGAGTATACAGATACTAAGCTGCATGGCTTGAAGGACTCCTGCACCACTCTCTGCACCTTTGGACCATACCTAAGGGGCATTGCACAAGAAATTTAAGCCCCAAACTCCACCTCTGCTCAGCCTCTGCCTGCTCAGCCATAAGGATCCAGGGCACTGCAAGCATAAGGGGTTTGGGAAGAGACAATTTAATCCTCACTCTTCTGCACAACCCAGTTCCTCCTGTCCTAAGGTCACCTTCAAGCACCCTTTTTGAGTGTATGAATGAGGATGGTGTACCTTTCAGACCTCTGAATCCTTCCTCTGTACTCTTCTCTAACCAGCTTCATCCTTTCCTCCCTGCCTGGTGCTCTATAACCATGGACCACTGGGTCCACAGCATGCTGAAGTGGGGCTATATGCTCCCACTCTCCCCCCATACCCCTCCCCACACACCCTGTCTCTCTTCAGGCAGCCTTCTCACAAGACACTCTTACAAGAAAACAATGGGTTGCTCTCAATTGCGGTGGTGGAGAAAGTTCTTTATTGCTACTGGAACCAAGGAATTTATTCCTGTTATCTTTTGATCCTCAAAGTCAATGGAGGATTCCTACCCATTCTGGACTTGCGTGATCTAAACCACTATCTGGTGAGGCTCAAGTTCTGTATGGTGTTCTAGGCCTCCATCATCCCCTCCCTGGATCCATGTGATCAGTACGCTGTACTCAATTCCCTCCGGAATAACTCAAGGGTGATTAAAGGCAGAATCCTGAGACTGATTATGCAGGCTCTCACCCATTGAAGCTTCAGTCCTGAAGACAAGGAGCAGTGAATGGTTTTTCCGCTTTTTAGAGTGGTATAAATGCTGAGCAAGAATTGTCAAGGCCCTTCTTTTTGATTCAACAAATGGACCTGACCTTTTCTCCAAAAGGGACTCAACCCCACTGAAGAGTGAGAAGCCATATGTCTCAGAGCTAGATGACAGCTGTGTCTGGATTTCTTGACATTAGCAATGAGACAGGGGTTGACAAGGCATTTCCTTATGGGACTCTTCAAATCTGAGCTACAGCTCTTAGTGCTATTTAACAAAGAGAGTAAGGGGATATCATGAAATCTGTAACCTTTTATCCTATTCTGTCTAATCATTATCATCTCTAATTGTTATTAAGCTTGGAGGGATTAGATTTATCAGTAAATGCCGGTAAATGTTGATCTCGCCATACACAGGCAAACCTTAATTTCCATCAGATAGGCAATGTAAAAAAAATGCTGTTTGAGAACAGAGTTTGATGTAGTGTATTTACTTAGCATATTTTGACAAGTGATGTTGACAGTTAATGTTTTAATTGGTTATAAAGCTTTAACATTTTTAATCTCAAAGTCTATTGTCATTAAATATTATCAGACTCCTTTATGCCTACAATTGTGAAAAATTAAACAGATAAAAACTGAAAAAAGCATTAAAATGATAATTGACATCTGTCAAAATCTTAATATATTTTAATAGGCTTACTTATTGTAAATCCCCTCCCCTTTGACAAACATTTCCATGATTGGAACTTTTAACATATGTAGAGCTCCAAGGAAATCAATATCCAACGCATGATATTAATGAATGCCCATTGTGAGTTAGATTGCAACATTGGGACAATATTATTCCTTTCCCCCCTGACCTGCGTGTGTGTATATTTATGGGGAGTTAAGGGTCAAGCTTTTATTCTTCTTGCAAACTACTATATGATGTAGAACCTTACTTTTGTCTTAATCTTATTCTCTACCTAATAAATAAAATTTTGCAGATATCACACATATTTTCCTCATTATGTTGCAATTCCTTCAATCAGAACATTTTTGCAGTGCTGTCCTACATGTTGGTCCCAGGACAGGTGATACACAAGGTGTGTAAAGTAACATCTTTTAATGGACAAATTGCTGTTGGTGAAAGAGACAAACCTTTCAGCTGCACTGAAGTTTGTCCAATAAAAGACATTACCTCACCAATCTTGTCTCTGTCTGGGAAGCTCTATTAGGGCATCATTGGCAAACTCCTTATTCATCATGGCTATTTGTACCTCACTCTTAAATTACTGATTGTCTGTTTATCACAGCTTGTAGAGATTCACTGTGTTGATAAGTAGCTCTCATTTCAAGACACTTTGCTTTAATAGAAATTCAGGATGATAGAGGCTGTCAAAATTCCTATATGCTATGCCCAATTGACAATGTTAAGATGCTTTGAATTTTCTCTGAATATATAACCAAAATATCTAAATGGACCTGTAGAATGTGAGTGTATTCAACTTTGACAGGATGCTAAAAGAAAGCAATCTACTACTTTCAGTTTTGTAGAAGTATGATATTGAAAGGATGTATGATACAACCTTGCACAGAATAGCTCTTGCACACTGAATTATTTTAGTAAGGATTGATTTTGTGACATGAGCCATTGAGCCAGTTTTAAGACTAAATGTATTAATACCGACATGCTTGTTTTCATAGGTTTATAAACTTTGTCCTTTTTTCTGCTAATTTTTTCATTGTTTGTATCTATCAGTGGTTTGTTTTGTTTGATTGAGTAAAATCCTTCCAGTCATTTGTGATTTCCTGCAGGGAAAAAGCATGTTTCCCGTAAAAAACAAAACAAAAACAAAAAATCCCCCCTCTAACCGCACATAAATATACAAGAAATTCAATACAATGGACACTGTTTTATAACAAGAAAAATAGACATTTTTGCATTCTGTAACCTACTTCTGCCTGCTTTTCAATGTTTTGTCTTATGAGAATTTACAAGAAAGCAGCAGTGTCCCTACTTATTAGTAATGCAATTGAACACCTACCCATATGCTCTAAGTAAAAAAACACATTTTGTATGAACAACTAAGAAGTGAACGGTGGAAAGAGTAGCCACATATGGATTAAAAGTACTTAAATTCAAATTAAACACAACTTCACATAGCTTGCCTTGACTAGATTTGTGGCATAATATTTGACATAAATGTTAAAGGCAACTTGGGTATAAGGCATCTTGCAAATTTAGAGAAGGACATTCACAGTCAGGAACCTCAAGACACCAACCTACTCCAATTTCTTTATCTAAACTCATGACATCTGAGCTAAGACATGGCTCAGTATGAAGTCACACTTGGAAGATCACATTTGCTTAAGATAAATCTCTAAGCATTAGTTTATTTTCTGTCTCTTTCAAACTGAAGCATAATTCAGTATTCAGTCCACAAACTACACTGTAACAAAAACCCTGCAGAGTTGGCATTACATTACTCCTTAGTAAAAGATGGGCCAAATGTTCAAAGGAGGGTATGATCAGAAAATTTCAATTTGTGCAAAACAATACACCTGCTTAGTGTACCTCCTTCATAGTACATTTTATATGTATGAAGGTCCATCTCTTCTGCAGGAGACTTGATTTGTAGGATAGAAAAAAATAAAATATATTGGGGAAAAAATACTTCCTTAAAAACAAACAAATAAGAAGTCACCCTCTCTTTTTTTCCCTGAAACTCAGGAGAAATTTTATGACTTCAGGAACTGAAGTGCCTACCAGACTGTACAAGAAATTCTAACACAGACACTGTAAATTTGCTAAATTGATTCTAGAGAAGATGTCCAGTCATGCATACCAATATGCAAAACATCTAGTCATCATAAACTTTGGAAAGCACTAGCCAAGTTACATAACCAATTCTGACACTAACACACCAATTTGGAAGCAGAAATTTTAATAGATTAATTCTCAAATACATGAGGAGTTAGTTTGCCTCACTAGAGAAATGGACAATGTGTAGCTACACCATTTTAGGAGAATTGTGCCACAGAGCAGCACAACTTCCTCCCTAATCTCTTCTTTCTGTAGAGAAACAATAAGGGTACATTTAAACTACATCCCTTTTTCAATAAAGGGATGTAAATTAGACGTATGGAATTTGTAAATTAAGCAGGAACTTTAATTTCCTGCGCTTCATTTACGTAATGGCAACTGCGGCTTTTTTTTTGAAAAGCCACTTTTCGAAAAATAACCTCAGTCAAGCAAAGGACCTTTCGACATAAATGCCCCATTTCAAAAGTTCCTGTAACCCTCAAAAAATCCCGAGGGTTACAGGATCTTTTGAAACAGGACATTTCTGTTGAAAGATCCCAATTTTGACCTCGTTTTTTTTTTTAAAGTGTCTTTTTGAAAAAAACCCGTGGCTGCCATTACGTAAATGAAGCAGGGGAAATTAAAATCCTGGCTTCATTTACAAATTTGATACATCTAATTTACATCCCTTTATTGAAAAAGAGATGTAGTTTAGATGTACCCTTTGGTACTCTGCACGCTAATTTCAAAATAAGCTATTCCAGAATTCAAAATTAGTCCAAGGCAAGTTTCCCTAATTTAGGCTACATCTACACTGCACAATTATTTCAGAATAAAATAGTTATTCCAAAATAGTTTATTTTGAAATAGCACATCTACGCTTCAGAGAAGCCTCAAAATTAGTTTGAGGCAGACTTCCATTATATAGACATACTATCTCAATGTACAGCCCCAGGAGGAATAATTTAGAATGGCCCTCATGAAGATCTATTTAAAAATAGCAGTGTAGTGTCTACACACACATTATTTCTAAATAGCTGTTTCAGAATAGGCATTATTCTTCATAGAATGAGGATTACAGAAGTCAGAATAAGCCAACTGTTATTTTGAAAATATTTCAAAATAACGGCATGGCTGTGTAGACACTCTCATAGTTATTTTGAAACAAAGCTAGTAATCTCGAAATAACAGTGTTGTATAGATGCACCCTAAATGATTTCACTCATTCTTGGGGGGCACTTTATGGCATTTTTCAGTGGGGACACTCAGGAAAAGTTAAACCAAATTTACTAAAGATGAAAATTTTCAGTGGACAGCTAATGTAGTAAAATCTTTTATTTTGAAATTATATCTTGTAGCAGCTGGGAAAACTCATTTTAGTTAAAAGAGTTACTTAAAGAAACTTAATTATTCACAGAATTTGTGATGTATTTATCTTCACGTAGATTAAAGCAGCAGCATATAGTTAACAAGCATGTGATTACTTTTCCCTATGGCATTTACCTTATGACATCCAACTGCTCATTTCTCCATAGCAGTAATTATTGGCCAGGAATTTATTTATAGCTCAGCAAGTAGTTTTTAGCAGAGCTGATAAACAGCTATTATTAATAGTATTTAAGAATAGGCAACCATGTAATAAACACATTTTTTATGCTAAAGAAAGGTCAGAAATGTTCAGGATTTCACTTTGGAAGGTAAAAGGTGCTTTCTACAACATATATTCTGGAATGTGCTTAAGGAAATGGACCTTGAATTATACAGTAAATCATTTACTAATTCCTATCTCCCATTGGTCAGACTCAGTTGTGAGTACCACCCTGGTGAGGAATCTGACTTAAGCACAGTATATGTATTAAATAGTAGCATACAACATCTTTACCAAGAGCACTGTGGGAAACGAAAGTGTGGCCTCTTGACTAGAGATTCAATAGCAAGTTCATACTGTACAAAGTGTTTTGTTTTTTATATCTTAACATCCCTCATTACCTAAAAGGTGTTTCTGGCCTAGAACTTACCATTCTTTTTGGCAGATCTTTTTAAAATGTGTTCAAATTATAGAAGAGATACTGTTAAAATGAGCATGGCTTGTGCATTCCAATTCTAAAGTGAGAGACCAAATAAATAAGTTTAAAAAAAAAGGGTCCTCTGGTTCAGGAATTGTTTAGCATTGAATAGAGCTACTGAAAAGAAATGTAATACTTTCCATAAAAGTACTGTACCATTTTAGTCCTTATGATTATTGTTCATTGCTATTCTGCAACAGAGGAGATGGGTTTTACAATGGACTGAGAAACATAAGAGAAATCAATAAAGTAAGAGGATGAGTGAGTTGAGGTTGCTGAAGAATAATTTCTCAAAATGATATCTCACATTTATACTTTTAGATTCATAACATTGAAGGAAACAGCTTATCAAGCAGGACTGTGTATCAACATCAGACTTTACCCCGAAACAGTAAATAGTACTTTGCAATGCGAAAGGCACACAATCCTCAAGAAGAAGAGAAATGAATAAAGAGAGGGCCCAAGGAAGCTTTAAAATGCACTTCTCAAGAAAAATCAGAAAACAAGTGATATTCTGTCTTAGAAACTTGAAGTGCTTTTGTTTCTGGTGTCTTTCAAGAGATAATTAAAGCAACTAAAAACAGTAGTTTTCCATTTTTTTAGGTCATCATATATTTTGGTTGATAAGAATATGGGTGAAATCTTAGCCCCACTGAAATCAATGGCAAGCCTTTCTTAAATATCAACAAAGCTGGGATTTCACCTTGACAGAATTCATTTTCTGTGCCAATTAATTTATTGGGATGAGTCAAAGAAAAAAATATTCATTTTGCATACAAAAGAGCCACCACTGTAAGTGCTTTATAATAAAAAACAAACAAGCAGAAAAGGAATGTCTATTACACCCTTACAGTTTTACACCATGTATAGGTGACTTGCTCTTGTGACAAAAGGGTAGCAATATTGCAACCTCTCTCACTCCCACCCAAAAATCCTGAAACCCATCAGCAACTCCCTTATGGGTCAATACTCCAAATTGAGAAACACTGGCCTCCCACATGAAATCTGTTTAGTATAAGGTAAAAGTGTGCATGCGCACCCACAGACATACACACACATACACACACACACACACACACACAGCAAATTTCACGGACTGTGATAAGTTTTTCATGGTTGTTAATTTGATAGGGCCATAGGCACTACCAACCTGCACCTCCCAGGGATTACGAAATATTGAGATACAAAATATACTTTGATGAATGATAGGTGATAATGGGGCCGTGCTTACATCTGCTACCACCGATTTGCAACTAGGAGAGCTTATGTTCTACAGATGTTTGCAAATAAATATATTAAGCCAGGATACACAAATAGATTTGGAGACTTAAAATTGTACCTATTCTGAAGGAAAGTATATCTCTGATACAAATGTCACTCCAAGATGACCTCCAAGATTACCTCTTCACACACCTGGCGTGTTATATGTAAATACATGAGAATTACTTTTTATTTTATTTTTTTTGCTTATTTCAACACAACCTGGTGGACATCCGGCAAGCATAAACACTCTTACAAATATTTAATTTGAAAACAGACCTTCAAACAGGTGATTTCATCACAAATTTGAGTCATTTACCATGTGGACAGTAGTAAAGAATTACAAACTGTGAGTGAGATGCTGTTATGAACCAAAACATTAGCACTGAAAACTTTGTTATCAGAAATGTTGTTCTTTGAAGAAAATTATAAACAATAGGGGGCTACGTCTACACTGGCCCCTTTTCCGGAAGGGGCATGTTAATTTCAGCTATCGTAGTAGGGAAATCCGCGGGGGATTTAAATATCCCCCACGGCGTTTAAATAAAAATGTCCGCCGCTTTTTTCCGGCTTTTAGAAAAGCCGGAAAAGAGCGTCTACACTGGCCCCGATCCTCCGGAAAAAGCGCCCTTTTCCGGAGGCTATTATTCCTACTTTGAATTCCTACTTCAAAGTAGGAATAATAGCCTCCGGAAAAGGGCGCTTTTTCCGGAGGATCGGGGCCAGTGTAGACGCTCTTTTCCGGCTTTTCTAAAAGCCGGAAAAAAGCGGCGGACATTTTTATTTAAATGCCGCGGGGGATATTTAAATCCCCCGCGGATTTCCCTACTACGATAGCTGAAATTAACATGCCCCTTCCGGAAAAGGGGCCAGTGTAGACGAGCCCTAGTAGATTATATCCACATGTATATATACCCAAAGCCAGATAATGCAGATTTCTATTTTCAGCTCTGGAAAGTTCACACATGTTCAGATCAATCAGGCTCTACAGCTAAAGTAAGAAGCTATAGGGTTTTTTATTATTATATTTATTTTAATTTGGGGGGGGGGTAAAAATATAATATCCCAGAATGGAACTCTGTAATCCTTCAAACTGGGGGGAAATAGTAGCTTGTATGATCAAATAAGCATTACATTTGGGTCTTAAACAATAATAAATCATGTGAAAGTAACACAAATAATATATGCAATATGCTACTGTGGAGCTAATCCTTCTTTGATTAAATGCACAGATAATTAATATTTCTAAATCAGTGAAGGAAAAAGGCATTGTAACTTCAAAAATATAAATCAGATTTATCCAACTTCAGGCTAAATAACATAATTATTCAGCTTTTCTGATATGCATATATAAGAAATTTATTAAAGCATATACATACAATAAGGGAGAGTACATTCAAGCTGGAAACAATACAAAACAATCAAAGCGGAAAACCTGCGACCTCAACATTTGCAAACTAAAGTCCGAAGCTGGAAATAGTAACAGTACTTAACTTTATGTATGAGGATGGTCCCATTGAAGGGAATGTGACTAACTTGCATCCTTAAAATTAAACGTGTGCACAAGTGCTTTGCTGGCTTAAAGTCAATGTCATAATCCCCAGAGGCTGATAGACTATTCATTTTTTAAGTTTTTCCATTAAATATACATGATACCTTCAAACTGTAAGCTCTTCAAATATTTATGACAAAAATATGTCCTATACCACTTAACTCTGACCATGCATGCACATACATGATTATTGGCAATAATAGTCACAGAAACATCACCAGATCCTGTAAAAATAGAACACTTCACATCCATTATACATGTCCTCAATTTAATTCCCATATAATAAAACCTTTTGTTTCATTCCATTATTGTTGATTAGATTAAGTATTGCAATGAAGTGGATGAGAAAAATCAGTCTGACAATTCCACTCATGGATAAAAGACTGAAGGCACATGACACATTGTAGATGGACTAACAGTTCTAAGAACTATAGCTAAGGTTCCTGGACAGTACAGAAAGCAACATACATTTATCAAAAGTTTAAGACAAATATCAAGCTGTTCATCCTTCGCTCCTCCAAATAATTTGTCTTGCAATTTGACTTTGGCCCTTTGGCACTTCCTTGTCAACTGCAGCTTCTCAGTTCAATGCTTGTTCTACACTCATTCCTTGTTTATGGACTACTTAAAATTTTCTTGCCCTGAACCTTTTGGAATTGACTTTTCTTCCAAATTCTCCTTCCTAAAGTGTTTTAGGTATGACTAGCAATGTGCTACAGAAAGTATAATCTTATGACCAATGCAAGAAACCTAAACAGAATGGGATATGGAACAGATTCTTCACTCTTCCTGCTATGAGTTTTTCCTGAGCAATTATATGACTGATCCTCATAATACCATGTGAAGGTACTAGTTCAGGAACAGCATGTCAGAGGTAGACTCTCCATGGGTTAATAATAGCATGCTTCTGTTCACACATAGGTATACTTTCTGATGAGACTTTTGAGTCTGTTTATAAGTGGATACGAATTTCCATTTTCACTACAGGAAGGATCTCCTGAGACACCAAGTCAGTATTTAGCATATGGCTGATACTCCTATCTATTATATAGATATTATATATCAAATGGTGAATCAAGAGAGGTTTCTGTTTACAGGACTGTCAGTTTTCATATCTTTTGCAAGTCTGGAACATGCTAAAGCTCTGTGTTTTGCTCTGCATGTTGCTCTTGCATGTGGGCTCCTAAATACAATGTTTTAGAGCAGTGTTTTAGAAAAAATGAATGCAAAGAATGCAGTTAGCAGTGAAAATGTCAATGGCTAAGGGTGACTTCCACAGCAAATATAGCTCAGTCCAAGCAGAAATGATCAAAGTTAGTAGCTAGGTGGCCCTGAGTTCAAATCTTAGCTTTACCAATTACTGCTACATTGCTACACACTTTGTTACCCTGATTATTGCCTAACACAATAAGTACCAACCATAGAAGGCAGTTAAGGATAAGCTGCTGCCACCATCCCCTTTTCTGTTTTGCAAATAAATAAGGTAATACGAAGTCACAAAGTCATACTTGTGAATAGAAACTTCTGGTTCTTGTGTGGAAGAACCACATCTTAAACGAGCCACATCTTTGAAAAGGGGTTTTGCACATATAAGCAACTACAACTCATTTTGTGAATAATCAAATTACAGATGTTTCATTGTCCAATCATTTCTCCTACATTTTTGCTTGTGTAAATGAAGGAACTAACTGCTGTGCAATTACTATAACATTTCCCTTTCCTACATGTCAGCTCAACTACCTTGCTGAAGCACGAGCCAAGGTCTTGTCTTTTCAAAAAGCATTACACAGACTGCAAAGGAAGTCTGCATGGGAAAAGATGTCCCTTCAGAAGCCATCATCTGTAAGTAAATATGGAAATTCTGAGCAACTTCTTTAAAACAAAGTATGTGCATCCCTAAGAACATAGCTTTCAAAGAGAAATAGGTTAAAAGAATAGGCCAATACATACGTCTCTCACCTAAAACTCAGTATTTTCCTAAAGCTTAGGCATACCCAGCTTATTCCAGATAACCCCTGCTTCTGAATACCAGGTTTCCTTTCGGTTCCCTGCAGATACTGTGTCTCAATTGATCTTAGGGCTTGAGAATTTTTTATCTGCTCAAAAGTTCCAAGTTCCTGGCTTGAAGTCCTGGAGGCTCAGTTTGGTTAGAGACAAATTTCAAAAGCCACTGACATCTGTATCAATACTAGTGGCCTTAAAGCCACTGTCTGGCTTTCTGCAGATATGAGGGAAGAGCCTGCGGGAATTAACATTTTGAACTATCTAGGAACCAGCATAACAACAGTCAAATAAATAGCAATTTCATAAAAATCATACTGATATGTCCCTATTTTTCAGAGTACAAGGAGAAAACTGCTGCCACAAAGAGGAGAACAGTTCAGGCCCCAAGAAGGTCAGGAAAAAACTCCCCAAAACCTAACAACAAAACAAACATTGAAGCAGTGAAAGAAAAGCTATGGGAGTTATGTTGAAGTTTTGTTGGAACATTTGTTTACTTGAAAATATTTTTTGTGAGTTAAACTAGACATTTAAACCTCTTCCAATCTCCCACTACATGGAGGGGAAGGGGGGAAATCACCATCCAGAGGACAAAAAAGTGTGCTTGGTTATAAGACTACTTTCTACATGGAGACAGAATGCTGTAGTGGCAAAGACATTCTGGAAATGTTACAATATCTCATACTCTTCAGGCAGGTCGATAATATTAAGAGCAGATTTAGCAGTGCAATTTCTCCCTCTGATTCACAGATGTGTAGCTTCCCCGGTCCCATCTTTGAACTTGTGGAGCTACCAGGTGAGCCTATGTATACACTGTAGCCTATGCCAGCATTAACTATGTCACTCTGGCTTTGTCTACAGTACAGTGGAAGTCAGATACGCAAATACGTAAATTACGTAGCTGGAATCAACATATCTGACATTACACTTCCATGCCATCCACACAGTGGGAGGCCAATAGGATCAAATGCTCCCGTTGGCTTCCTTACTCCTTGTGAGGAGCAGGTGTACCAGTGCTGATAGGGACTCTCTTTGAGATCAATCTAGGCGGTCTATACTACCGCCAGTAAATCAAACTCTGAAAGATCGACCACAGCAGCATTGATCTTCTGCATAATGTAGACATGTCCTTGGGCACGGGTGGATTATGCAGCCCCCCCCCCCTCGTACAACATAAGTTACACTGACATGAGATTTCATGTACACAGCACTACGTCATTGGAAAAGCTATGTCTCCCACTAATATAGCTTGTGCAGTTCATGGGGATGGTTTTATTATGCTGACATCTGCACTGCACATCTTCACCAGATGTGCTGCAGTGACACATTTGCATCAGTACTGCTGCACCGCTGCAGTGCTGTATGTGTAGACATTTCCTGAGATAACCAGCACTGTACAAATAAAATAAAACCCTAATATATTATCAAGAATGACATTTGATTACAATTAATGTTGCATGAGCTCTCCCTTTAACCATGCAATATTTTTTAAACATAAGAGGTTTCCTACTTTCCTTGATACGTTCATATTAAATATAGTGTAATTAATACACTCCATAAAAGCTTTTACTTTTCATTTCCAACACATACAAAACTAATTTATGTTCTCCAACCTGTTAAACTTGTACTCTCTTGCAACTGACATGCTCCTGGTGTCAGTTATACCATTAAAGTAGTGTTTCTCAAAGTGGTCCCTGGACACACGCTGAGAAAGCTACTACTCAGATGCTTCCCATGGTTCCCCTTGGCTGCAAATGGACCTGTGCCTGCAAAGCAGGTAAGCAAACAAACTGGAGTGGCCAGGTAGTAGCTTTCTCAGAATGGATCCACGGACCCCTTTGAGAAACATTGAATTAGAGGATCTCTCACAAGCAATGCATGTAGAATATTATTCTGACATTAATATTGCTCAGGTCAGTGTTAAGAAACATTTACAAAGGGCCTCAAAAACCCAGGGGCTGGTATGCAAAGTAACATAAGAAGGGTCAGATTACCCCCACATATATCTCAGGCTATGTCTAAACTGCAGGCTTCTTTCAGAAGAAACTTTTCCGGAAGAGATCTTCCAAAAAAAACTTCTTCCAAAAGAAAGTGCCACACTGCCAAAGAGCATCAAAAAGCGATCTCCTTTTTCGAAAGATAGCATTCACACTGAATGGACGCTATCTCGCATTTAAACTGTGATTACTATGGACAGAGTGGCCACTAGCACTTGTGCTTTTTCTTCTTTCCTCTTCTTCGGGAGAAACTCCCTCTTCCCTGTCCACACACACCTTTTTCTGAAAGAATTCTTTCAGAAAAAGGCTTCTTCCTCATAGAAAGAGGTTTACCAATGCCAGAAAAAATCCTCTGTTCTTTCAATTTTCTTTCGAAAGAACGCCATTGCAGTGAGGACATAATTGATTTTTTTTTTCAGAAAAACAGCCTTTTTTCCAAATAAAACCTCTGGTAGAAATGCCCTCAGTGGGGTAACACTGCCAGGTTGGGAGCAAAGAATGAACTTAGCTGGTAGGTTTTGTATGTGGTAGGATGGGGTCTAGGGCCAGCAATGGAAAAGGAGAGGCCCTATGAAACTCCATAGCCAGTGCAAGCTTATAGTGCCAGGAAAAGAAAAAGACTAGTTTCATACCTGAAAGCACATCAAACCCTGTTTACTGCTTAGCACTGAATCATTCACCAAGCTATTCCCATGTTGTTTGCTAAGTCTTCATTAAGTTTAACACAGAGAATCGTTATGAAGATTGTAAATGTCCATGCTAATTCATTGCTACAGCATTACCTTTCAAGGCATCCTGGAAGAGACATCAGCAGTGAATCTGATGCTTCATAATGATGAGAGATAGATAAGGAAAGGTCAGGTGCTGAAAAGGTTTCTAATGCCTAAGAGCAGAAATCAATTCTCTTCTCTAGACGTTTAAAAAAAAGTTGGAAAGAATTCTTCCCATCTCAAATTTATTGCTGACACTGATAGGATATCCTGTATAAGCTTTTTACACGATTTAACAGGTTAGTTCAGTGAGCTGAATCTCCAACAGTAAGGCAGAAATCAACCAAGTATTGATATTCAAAGAATGCATCAAGGATTCACAGGAAAATAAAGAGTATTCATAAAATGGCAATGAAAAGTAGTGAATTCCATTATATTTCTCAACCTCAAAGATTTCATTTCAGCTGGAAAAATATTAAACGTGCACAGAAAACTGTTACACAATTTGAGTATTTCTGGAAAATAAATGTTTCTTTGGGAAAGCAGAACAATCTGGAGGTGCTTCATCAACCCCAAAAATAGTCATTGTTGGTAAATTTACCACAAAGATAGAACAATGGATATTGCGGGTCCCTTAGGTGGCTGATGGTAGTACTCAGGAGATGCACCACCTACTGTACCCTGCAAAATTTTAATGAGTAAATGGGGTGCCCCCACATGCTCTCTCCATGCCCTATGGTGGCCCTTCCTGAACCCTCTTCTCCCTCAGCCACCAGTCACCCGTCATGGCCCCAATCCTACAGAAGTCATACAAATACTGAATAATGACAAAGTTACTGTGGGGATAGTAGTGTTACTTATCCTGTATCTCTGCTCAAGAATTATTGTCTCAATTTGGGCCAAGTAGAACCAGCCTGTTGCCTGAGCTGTTAAGAAGCAACCATGTGACAATTCACAAAGCATCACTTAATTTAGAGATTAATCTGTTAGTAGAAAAAGTAAAAAAAGGAGGGGCTAATTTTGTATAAACAAAATGAGTTTCTAGTATGACCTAAGAACAGTGTTGAGGTTGTGCAAAAAAAGAGTCCAAAACTGGAAAATGATGACTGTAGTTGGTGTATTGCTAACAAAGCACCACAGATTGATAATGAAGAGGGAGGGGCCTAGTCCATCCATTTAACCTTTGGGGAGTTTTTTAAAAGACAGGATTGTGGGGAGCAAAAACAGATTCCTTGAAGATCTCCACCATATGGTCATTTGATTAGGCCAGTTGTGGGGTCCAACCACTTCTGAAGCAGTAGCCACTACACTGGCTACTGCTATAGTGAACTAGCCACACTCCACCGGCCAAATAAACATTTGTGACTAGCGTGTTGGACACGGTGGGTTTAGGGTCTCCATGATCCTTTATGGAAATATAATGTAAACAAATATCATAGTGCTGTGATGTTCAATAAAAACATCTTTGTAAGGGTATGTCTAGACTACATGGCTCCGTTGATAGACATTTATCTAACCTACTCTTAAATATCTCCACAGATGGAGATTCCACAACCTCCCTGGGCAATTTATTCCAGTGTTTGACCACCCTGACAGTTAGGAACTTTTTCCTAATGTCCAACCTAAATCTCCCTTGCTGCACTTTAAGCCCATTGCGTCTTGTTCTATCCTCAGAGGCCAAGATGAACAAGTTTTCTCCCTCTTCCTTATGACACCCTTTTAGATATCTGAAAACTGCTATCATGTCCCCCCTCAATCTTCTCTTTTCTAAACTAAACAAACCCAATTCCTTCAGCCTTCCCTCATAGGTCATGTTCTCTAGACCTTTAAATCATTCTCGTTGCTCTTCTTTGGACCCTCTCCAATTTTTCCACATCTTTCTTGAAATGCGGTGCCAAGAACTGAACACAATACTCCAATTGAGGCCTAACCAGTGCAGAGTAGAGCGGAAGAATGACTTCTTGTGTCTTGCTCACAACACACCTGTTAATACATCCCAAAATGTATTTAAATAATCGCTGCTTCATTTACATCAAAATGGCTGCTGCACTGTGCCAATCAGCTGTTTGGTGGCACAGCTAGGGAGTCTGGACACACCATGGTCGACAAGGGAAGCCTTTGTTGACCACTCCGGTAAACCTCATTTTACGAGGCATTTAGTCATGAAGCCATGTAGTCTAGACATACCCTAAGAGTTTAATGTGCACACTCAAAAAAGCTGGCTGTATACATAATTGAGATGTTTAGTCTGCTGGCTCAATCAATGTATATCTACATATACAATCAGTAGTGTATGTCTACATCAGCTGGCAACCAAACCCTTAGACCCAAGTGCAGAAAAAGCCAATGACAGAAAGTTTAATTTGGTTTGGTTTGGAAGCTAGGAGACAGAGAAGAGGTTATACATAGCTCCTTTAAAACTAATTAAAAAAAACCCCAACCACTTCAAGCCTATCCAACTCAAAGACTACAATCATAACTGAGGACAACCTAATCAAGAAGATGGTGGAATAATGGCTTCACTTTCCCATATTCATATGCAAAAATTCTTAAGTCCAAAGAAAAAGATGGTGGCCGTGGGGGGTCACAAAATTGATTAGCTTGATTCCATCCATTTAAACTCATCAGCAGGAAGGAATTGCTATTTCCTCTAAAAACACTGTAAAATATTTTGTAGAGATAAGAAGCTCTGGAATTCTGTGGGAAGCTTCAAAAACAAGATCTGAAAGCTCATCAGCAATGATTAGACTGAAAGCCACCTGTATGTGTCTGTCAGCAACATCTGGGAAGAAAAATGGATCAAAAAGAAACTGCAAATTCTGCTCTGTTAGATATCTGTAAAATTCTGAAGATTGGGTATTTTTCTTCTCAGGATGGTAGAATGGAACTCTTTCATTACTGAGGAACAATTTGTTTTACCACATCTCCTGCATGAGACTATAACCAAATGCTCTTAAGTTGTGCACAAACATATACCCATTTCATAGATTCATAGATTTTTAAGACCAGTATGGAATTAACACAAGAATTTCTAGTCTAAGTTTCAGAACATACTAACATTCTGTGTTGCTGCTGCTCTTCACAAATTTTAACCCAAGGTCCTGTAGACTAACACAGTAAATTCAGAAACTGGCACTATATACCTGGGACTGGAAAATGCCTATGAAATCGTTTCATTACCACTTGAATGGCTCTTTTGCAGGGTGAGTGTGCTGCTAATAGGTCAGGAAGGCTTTTTGCACTTCAAGGTGCCTAGATCCTCTCCAAAGGAAGAAGAGCCACTGAAGCAGGGCTGGACCCCCACATTTTGTCACCTGAGGCGGGGAGCTCAAATGACACCCCTATGCTCCCTCACTTGGACCAAAACTTTGAAAGGTCTCAATTTTGCCTTCTTCCTGTTCTACTGTACCACTATCTCTGTGCATCTAGAGCAGAGAGAATATATATGCACCAGCAGCAGACACGATTTTCTACACTCTGGGTCCTAGTGATGCCCCCTCCCCTGCAAAGTCTGACACCTGAGGTGGCCACCTCAGTTCACTTCATGGTAAGGCCAGCCCTGCACATAAGAGGGTTATGAAGAGACCAATGGCGCTCTAAATTTTTGCATGCCCTATGCAGCGGCATGTTTTGCACATGGGGAAATACAGCCATGTCAAGAATACATATCAGATTCTACTCCCTTATTACGAATAAATGAACTCAACACATCAGGTTCTTTACATTTCCCCATAGAATCCAATGATGAGTGGCCTTTGAAAAGAACTACATATTGTTATTTTTGATGGGACTAAAAGTTTGCAAACAGGACACATTTGCCTTATTGTTTAGTTGAAAAGCAATTCTCTTTTCCAAACTTTGCTAATGATGGACTTACTAAAGTCTTAAAACTGACTCTCCCCCACCCCTTCTCACTGTGGTACACTTTTATACTTTTTAAAAATCTGTATTACACCATTATTTCTAATGCAACCTTTGCACTAAATATTTTCTCCCTTCATTTTCCTATCTTTTTTCCTTGCTTTCTTGACCTCTTCTAATCCAAGTTGCCCAACCTTTCTAATATTTGCTCTTCCTTCATTCTGGGGATCTTGTGATGCTTATATTTTCATAAGAGATATTTGCTTCAAAGGGCAATGGTTGGATCAGCTACTTAAAGTCAAAAACAGAAACTCTCCATGAGATAGATAGTGAAACAGCTGCAGACAATGGAATCTACCTCTCCTCAGGCAGTAAGCCTCATGGCCAGCCCTGAGTTGAGCTAACCAGCTGAGGAAAATCTTTTTTAATCTATCTGCAAACTAAAGAGGACTCAGATACTGGTTTGGCAGCCTGTGTGTGTTGGAGGGAAAAAAAAACAGCAGGATAATTTGTGTGTATGTGTGCTGAGTCTCTGAAGCAAGAGCAAGGAAATGTAGATTACTGAACTTACTGATATGATGGACAGATTTGGGGAAGGGACTACTTAGCTTGCTCAGACTTTGACAGAAGAGCCTGCAAGGTCTGATTTGTTTACTAAGAAGGCTTACAATAAAACAACTACACATGCTGAAAACTGTGTGCCTGTCTGTTTGGTTTCTGGAGAAATTCCTCTCAGAGCACTTCCAGTTACTGTTGATTAAGGGCATAGCTACTCAGTTTTCTTAAGGATGTTGAAGTCCTTTTCTCTATTCCTGCTGCCCTCTTTTTCCACAGGAGTCAGTTAATTAAGTTTCAGCTCCTTCCTGGGTGAAGTAAGCAGGGTTAATCAGCCAGCCACACAGCTGCATGCCTCTGACACCAGATGAATGGTATCTCTTAGAACTTCACAGTTGATAGGTCCATTCCTGAGGTTTAGCTTTCTCCCTGGAAAGGTGAAGGGGATCTGAACAGGAGACAGAGCTTTCTTGGGTGCTGATCCACAGCTGGGGAGCCACCTCTCACAGAAACTAAGAATTACTACAATCTTTGTCACTTTCTGATTCCAGGTGCAAGGCAGACTACTTTGGTTACAGCAGTGTATAAACACCGTACTGCAATTCTACATTTCTTCCTCCATCTTCCAAAGCTGGATGGGATTTGCCCCATCACTGAAGGGAGGGCTGGAGTTTCAGTCCCTTATGTCCACTAAGTCCCTGCAATCTGTCTGAGATAAGGAACATTTCTGTTAAGGGCTCTTGTCTCCATGCTGCTATCTGACCGCTCTTCTTTCTTTTTCTTTCTATGACCCTCAGACAGTGTAGCATGTTTAGCTCTTCTCTCCGAATCCCACAGGCCTCCCTTTCCTGCTAGCAAGGGCTCCGCACTCTTAAAGGAAACACTTCTGAGGGAGGAAGAAGTCCTTGCACAGAAAACTGCCCTTTTTCCATGAAGGGTCCTACTCTGAACCCAATATCTGAAAATTAATTTCTTTACAAATTTTAATGCAATAAACCTTTACATAAGCAAGCTGGAGTGATAAACACTGATGGCCTGTCGAGAGATGACGACCTCATGCATACTGGGAGTACAATGTAGTAACAAAAGATTGCGACTATTCATAAAGTTTGCTGGCACAAAACTCCAGAAGTTCTAATAATGTCTTGGAGGAAGTGATCCAGACGAAGTGAGTAGCTCTTCTACTCACACAATAGCAAATACCATAAAATAGCTGCAATTCTCCATATTACTGTTAGGTTTATAAAAAATAAAATAAAATTAAATTAAATTAAAAGGGCCTCTATCCAAGCCTCTAGGCATCACAATCTTAAGTTAGAAAAGCAAATTTAGTTCATGTAGAGAACAATTTCCCCTGCCCTCTACACATAATTTGTCTCAAAGGGCTACCTCTGAAGCAGTCTGCATTAATAGATGAGTCTTGTAAGTGTGTCCTGAAAATCAATATACCAGAGTAATTTCAGACCAGGAGCTGAAAGGGAATCTTGTTCCAGAGTTGAGGTCCCTTTCAGGTGATGTCTAGACTGCAGGCTTCTTTCAGAAGATGATTTTCCAGAAGAGATCTTCCAAAAAAACTTCTTCCCAAAGAGAGCATCCACACAGCAAATGCACATCGAAAAATCAATCTGCTTTTTTGAAAAATTATCATCCACACGGAATGGATGCTATCTTGCATTTAAGCTGTGGTTACTTTAGACGAAGCGGCCACCAGGGCAGCTGTGCTTTTTCCTCTTTCCTCTTCTTTTGAAAAAAAACTCCCTCTTTCCGTCCACACACTATGTGACACAGGTCCTCAGGGCAGGTGGCTGGTGGTGTGAAAGGTGCAAGAGTCAGGGCCTTGAGAGTGTGGATGGGCTCAGGTGGGGCCAGGAAGGGGTCCTCCTTCCTGCTCCTTCCTGGGGTGGGGCAGTGAAGGCTTCCTTCTTTTCCCTACCCTCTCCCTGAGGTAAGGTGACAGGTTCTCCCTCTGACTCCCCGTCCTCTTCCAGGGCAGGGGGTACCAGGGATTTTCTTCCTACCCCTCATGGGTCTCCAGAATAAAGAAAATAAATGAAGTAATTTCTTGTGTCAAAACAAAATGCTTAATTTTATGTTTCACATGTCACAACAAAAGAGACTAGGTACACTTTCACAAATATAAAAATGCTAGTTTTTTTCATGTGTGTCAAGCCATGAGACATAATATTTAATTTCAAGAGTAAACTGTAGCAACTATTTCATTTCATGTGTCAATACTAATGATAACATATTTTGTTTGCTATGTAAAGAAAATGGGCAATTTTGTTCGATGCCTCAAAGGAATAGATACATGTAAGGTATCAAATGGCTGCTGAAAATTTTGCACTATGTTCTTTTTATTTGATTTAATATTAAATACATATTAAAAGTCATGTACATTGTTAATTATCCCTTCCCTTAGTAGTGTTTTAATATTCCTTCTTTCATAACATTTTAAAAATACATATATCAAGATATTTCTTAGTAACTGGTATGTTCCACGGTGGCACACATCTGAACAAGCACACAACCTCAATATCAGTGCACAAGACAAAACTGACTCCACTCATTATATATATATACAATTAAATACTAAGATTTTACACACATAGGCTACGTCTACACTGGCCCCAAATTCCGGAAAAGGGATGCAAAGCAGGTAAGTCAGAATAGGGAAATCCGCGGGGGATTTAAATATCCCCCGCGGATTTAAATAAACATGTCCGCCGCTTTTTTTCCGGCTTGGGGAAAAGACGGAAAAAAGCATCTAGACTGGCGCGATCCTCCGGAATAAAGCCCTTTTCCGGAGGATCTCTTATTCCTAC
The DNA here is from genome assembly GCF_052426305.1 of Pelodiscus sinensis. Lineage (NCBI taxonomy): Eukaryota > Metazoa > Chordata > Testudines > Trionychidae > Pelodiscus > Pelodiscus sinensis. Next base: position 157,474,675 of record NC_143053.1, read on the forward strand.
CTGAAAGTAGGATCCTCCGGAAAGGGGATCCTCCGGAAAAGGGCTTTATTCCGGAGGATCACGCCAGTCTAGATGCTTTTTTCCGTCTTTTCCCCAAGCCGGAAAAAAAGCGGCGGACATGTTTATTTAAATCCGCGGGGGATATTTAAATCCCTCGCGGATTTCCCTATTCTGACTTACCTGCTTTGCATCTCTTTTCCGGAATTTGGGGCCAGTGTAGACGTAGCCATACACAAACACACACACATACACTATTTATTGAACATAAAGATTTTACAACTTTAAACACCTCATAGTTAATATCCAAGTTAACAATGCAAGTTAATAATTATGATTATCCAATTTATTTCCTTGTGAAAGCAAGTTTGTCAAAGTTCTAAGTTTTAATTAACCACGTGTGTACAAAATATTAGCAATGAGATATAACTGTCACGTGACTTGCAGGTGTTCTTTTCAATGCCTGGGCTTCATTTTAGGTGATATTTTTGACTAAAGAAATTCCTTGTTTGTTCTAATAAACCCTTGTTTATTTAAACACTGTTCTTTTTAGTTTTAAGACTATTTTAGTGTTTAATTTTTAAATAATATATTGTTATTTATTTTTAGGATAGTTCCATAGTGTAGGGCCTCAACATTTTGTTATTGATTTTAGTTTTTAGTATGCTGACTGTTTTGTGGATGAGTTATGGATGTTAAGACTAGCCTATATAGCTGACTTGTTTCGACATCTGAATATACTGAATGGCAGTTTACAGGAACTGAAAACTATCTCTTTTAATGATTTTGACAAAATAAAAGCAATAATGCAAAAGCTTCCTTGTATTGCATAAGAATATGAAAAGGGAAATTGCCAGCCATGTCCAACCTTAGAAAAATCCTTCAATGAAAATAAATTGAAAACTTATCCTGTCATAAAAGAACATTGCATGCATGTGATCACAATGTTTAATGAATACATTTTTTGATAGTGTAACAAATAGGAACTGGATCAGGAATCCATTTTAAATAGAAAGCACCTTGCCGGTGGCAAAGTGGAAAAAAAAAGAGGTTTGGGAGGGGGAATGCTAAATTCACCAGAATTTAGTATCTGCTTAAGCCCTTAGTTCTGAGGTAACACCAACATAATCTACATTCTTTGCTTCATCCACCCCTCATGATATCCCAAAGCTGCTTTACCTGCTTAATGGGCTACTTCACAGAAAAGAGCAATTTAAAACTTCATTTTCCCAAGAAAAACTCATTGGCATAGGAAAAGGCAGCAGATGTCCAAAGTGGCACACTTTGACACACAAGGGTCATTCTGTGAGGAGATGTACAATGAGGAGAGAGGAGCCCCTGATAGAAAGAAGCATTTTAGTGAGCTGATTGCTGAATTTTAGGTCCCTAAAATTGTCCATGGATGTCAAGATGAACAAGATTAAATCTGACATTGAAGAAATTGGGAACAGAGTGATTGATCTGGAAAAAGGCATGGGGAAAGAATGTGGAATTAGGAACATTGTTACAGAATACAATTAAAATGCTTGGTGAAAAAAAAATGGCTTAACAATTGAAAGACTCCCTGAAGGGGTAGAAAAAAGATGAACCGGTTAAATTTCTAAAGCATTCCTTCTATATTTAAGCATGGGAGAGAACTTAGAAATAGTTATTGATAGAACTCACAAAAATTCTGTGTTCCCCTTCTAGCACTGATAGACATTATATGAAAATTATACAGCCTTGAGCAAAAAGAGTAGATTTTGAGACAAGCCAGAAAATTTCTGTACTTAGTCAAGGAGGGCACAAAGGCCATGTCTTTCAAGATTTGGCAGCTACAATTTTCAAGAAAAGAAGGGAAATGAATGAAGTTACAGCCTACCATAGGGAAACCTGTATAAAGTATAGATGAGGTTTCTCCTTTAAAGCTCATGTTCTCTCACCAAGGACAGCAATATGTCCTCAGATAGAAAAGAGAAGGGGATAAATCACGCAATAAATTAATTCTATCGATAAGTAGTCCTGAAACCAAGAAGGATTCAGACTTGGATACCATGAGCCAAAATAGTAGCAAGTTTTAATTCTATTTTCAGAGTGTGAATTTCAGTCAGATGAGAGGAGGGATCACTGACACACACAAGCAATGAAAAAACACCCTGTTGGAAGGTGGATAAGAAATCTGAAGAGGTAGAGTGAAGAAGGAAGAGGATGCATCTACTCCATAGGGCAGGAGTAGGAAGCAGTTTGGCAGTTTGGCTACATACAATTAAAATGCAGTGGGCTTCCATGTAGCCAGATGATAGATTTGGGATAAATGCCACCTGTTCAGGAGGCAGCCAGAAATGCTGAGGGATGCACCAAGACCCCCACCATAGAGTCAGTGGTCACATGCCAGCCATCACTCATGTCAGTATTGGACTTGCTCTCCAACCCCTACACCTGCATGTGCAACCTCTAGCTACTTTTCCCGAGTCCCATTCCTGAAGAGAGAGACTGAGATTATGCCTGGAAGTTGTGAGGCAGCATGCTGTGGAACAAGATTTTTCTGTGGGGTGCGAAGGAAAACTGAAAACATGGATCAATCTGATGCTCCATATGACATGCATGAGAACAAAAGACATGGGTCATGAGGCTCCTTTATCCTCCTTCTACCTGGGGTTCCTCCTTTTCTGACCCCTCTTGTTGGAAACATACCTCTTCAATATGGGGTAGGTCTATTTAAATGTCAATAGATGAGGCCAGTGGCCTATATAACTGTCCAGTTTCAGTGGGGAGAAAATTTGTCATTTTAGTTTAAAGAATCTTGAGATCTCAGATCAGTAATTCTCATATGATGGAAGATGAAACTGCACTGGTATTTCATTAATATAAGGAGGAGAGAGATACTTGTGGCATTACAGTTTATGCATCAAAATTGGAGGGGGAGGAAGGATTTATACAAATATTACGGCCAGTTGCAAGGACCAAAATTTCCCATTAACCATCGCAGGCATTAAGAAGGAAGTGAGGGTGCAGATGGTTGTCACGGGTATATATGCACCACTATGGGGGTGCCATTATAGGAGGTTCCCCTCAGGACCCAAGAGGCACTGCTAAGGGAAAACTTTCCAACAATCATGAACTAAATGGAATGGACATGGACAATCACTTGACAAAGAATAGCTAATTACTTTAAAACAGAATGTACTGTATTTATATTTTAAAATTAGACAGTTACACACACAAATAAAATTAATCATCATACAGTACATGCTGCTATTTAAAGCACAATAAATAGCTGACCAAAATTAAGTACACCTTTTTTCCTTAGCTGATTAAGTCCATATTTCCCTTCCAATGAAATCAAAACCCAATCAAATACATACAGTCTGAAAATACAAAATATTGTTAAGGTGCTGAGCAATCTGACACAGATCCAAGAAGTCTATTAAAACTGTTCTTCACTTTATGAACAAGTAGCCCTCTTGACTATACACGTGCTTAAAGATATGCTTAAAGCTTAAAGATAAGCACATACTTATGTGCTGTATTGGATCAGGGTTATAGAGTTCAGCATCTTACAGGACAGATTTTATAATACCTGTTATTAAACTGTGAACTGATAAAACTGTCACCAACTGGATGAGATTATAACTACTCTGATTTTTGTAAAATAAAAATAAACCAAATAAAGAGTTACTGAAAGTGAGCATCAACGTTGAGCAGACCCATATAGAAAAGCGTTGTTAACTCCTCAAGACAGCTAATGAGGATTCAGATGGAGGTTCAGGAATAACTTCCACATGTGAGGACTATCTCCATTCTGGGAGTTATATGTGATCTGATCCATTTGAAACCTCAGTGGCCATGCTGGAGATACCAAGAGTCACTCAAACATCATAGGCCCTGCTACTTAATCGGTTTACATCATCTCCCTAAAGGACAGGATTCGGCAAATACCTGTTAGTATACAATGGCCAATTATTAAGGGTTAAAGTCTGACGGTGGATGTACTCTGGTTGCACCTATTAAACTCAAAGGAAAGACTGCATGAATATCCATGGGAGAAACTGATACTTAGGGCTTGTCTACATTGCCAAGGTTCCCCACCCCCCCCCCCACACACACACACTCACATTGCAGTATCCCTTTTGACAACAAAAGCTCTTCAGTTTCAACCACAAAATAAACCCACCTTGACAAGACACATAAAGCTTGTTGATGAAAGTTAAAATGACAGAGTCAGTATAGACACTGCCATTCATTATATTGCCTCACCAGAACTGGCTTCCCACACAATATCCCACAATGCTTGCTGTGTCCACTCTGTTCACACTTTTAAACTCAGCAACCCGACAGGCATGTGCATTCCCCTTTCAAAGCTCTGTTTCAAGACCTAAGCTTGTAGCGCTGCTCTGCTCCATGCAACAAAGAACAACTCATTAATATGGAGTATTTCTACTCTCTCCCGTATTACGAACAAAGAGGGTGGCAGGGATGGATGGATGTGTGTGTATTTGTGAGAATGAGACTTCTATGCTGTGCAGAGCCAGAGGGGAAGGGTGAGGGCTGATGATGGGGTTTTCCCCTTCTCCTGCCTCAGGAGAAGTTGAGTTCAGAGACTACCTGAACTTCAACAACAACATGCTGGCAGACTCACTCTCCCCAAACATACACTCTGTCTCTTGCCTGCACACATACCTGCTCCCTGTCAGACACTCTCTCCTCCATCATGCCAACTTCAATTAGAATGGCCCTGGTGAGGGGCTTTTATGAAAAAGCATCAGTGGAGCATCTATACACGCCTCATTTCGAAAAGCTATATTGGAATAGGCATTATTCCTCGTTGAATGAGGTTTACAGATTTCAGAATAAGCTGTTCATTATTTCAATTTATTTTGAAATAACAGAATGGCTGTGTTGACTCTTGCATTGTTATTTCAAAATAACTCTAGTTATCTCGAAATAATGGTGCAGTGTAGACGCACCCTTAGGAACCGAGTATCACATTAAGGGGCCTTTTAGTCTGCTCTGACTATAAAGTGAACACTTACACTGGGCATAAAGATTGTTTACACATAAAGTGAGGACCCTTTATCCTGACTGAAATATGTAAAAAGGGCTAAATGTAAATGAGAATTAGGTTCCATCTTTTTAAAAATGTAATCTTTCCTTTTACGTAAGTGCATATATGAATTAATTTATCTTTTCTTTTCATAATTACAGCATTCTAAAAACCAATGAAGCCTTTTATTTTGATGTATTTATTTTTGAGAAACAACAACAAATGTATCATTTGAGCTAAAAAATGTTTAATCCAAAATTCAGCCTACAGCAAAAGTATCTATGGTTAAAAGATGAGATCCCAAAGGCTGGGATCTATAAAATAGAGCAGTTACAAAGCTTTTAAATTTAGCAGCATTGTCATGTAATGGAGCTGAAAAAATACATATCTCCGTAAAATCACCCTTCCAAAATGCGAAAAGTGCGATAGATAAAAGTAGCTTTTGCACTAGTTTTAATTGAGAATTAAATTGCGATAGATGTTGGAAGTCTTTCAGCCTATCATGTTAACAACCTGAGTATTTAAAGCTCTTCAACAATAGCATGACACTTTTAAAAATGTTTAAACATATGTTAGTATAATACAGTATAATGGTTCAGCGTGTAATATATTCTTCTATCAATTCCTTATGTGTATTTTCCCCTAGATAATTAAAGAGAAAATAACAAATGTTTATTTGTTACTCCCAATCCTTAACTCGGGTGCTATGTCTACACTATAGCCTCTTGCACAAAAAGCATATGCAAATGAGGCAAAGCATGGAATATCGCCATGCCTCATTTGAATGATTAATGAGGCTCCATTTTTGCGCAAGAGGCTTGTGCGCAAAAAGGAGTCATCTACACAGCTCCTTTTTGCACAAAAACTTCCTCTTGTGCAAGAGCCGTTCTTCCGCATTTTTTTCAGGAAGAACGGCTCTTGCGCAAGAGGGGATTTTGTGCAAAAATGGAGCCTCATTAATTATGCAAATGAGGTGTGGCAATATTACATGCTTTGCCTCATTTGCATATTTTTTGCACAAAACAGGTACAGTGTAGACATAGTCTCAGTGTTTGCAGAGGTTTCAGATCAGGTGTGATGATGCATACCATATGAGCTGCAATAGTTAAGGGTAAATTGAATAAAAGAAAGGGAAGACTTAAAGAATAGTGAATGTTGAGTTTAAATTGTGCATTTCTTTTCTAGATGTTGATTATAAGAGCAATGTAATACTAAAAAAGAATAAAACATCTCTAGTTCATTTGAATTCCCTCTTCCAATAAAATTAGTTATATGCAATTATGAGACTTAGAAGCAAATATAAATTTAAGTTCATTCCAAGGAGAAGAGGTGGAAGAGGGTTCACCTTGTCTGGGTTAAGAGTGACCACCTTGGGCAGCTGTGGGAGCCAGAAACCTTCCACCTGCCCAGGGCGGAAGTGAATGAGCAGTTCCAGGCTCATGTCCCTGCCCCTACCCACAACAGATGGAGGATTTGCAGTTCCCCACCACTGCCCAGGCTGGTCTTACCAGGGCCTGGCTATGGATATTCAGCCCCTAAGCTTCTGCATCAAGGCTAGGGCTGAAGCTGGAGCCAGATTAGGGTGAGAGCCACATGGGTAGCTTTGAGGAGACACAGACTTTCCATTTTCCTGGGGCAGGAGGTCTGAGGATATAGGCTAAGGGCTGTTCTCAAGTCTCCCCCTCTCCCGCCCCATCACCCATCCCTAGTACATGGAGGGGTCCAGAGTTCCTAGTTCAGCTTGGCCTTGTGGGAAAAGGCAGGTCGGGGTGGGGCCATGGAGGGGTAGGGCCTCATGTATCCCCACTTTTATGAGGAATCTGTCACCCTGGAGGGGGGCCACTACTGACAAGTTTTTATGATTTGGAGTCCATGGCTCCTATTGGAGATTGGTCAAAGTGCATTGGATCAGGTCCTTAGTATATATATGTGTTTGAATATACTATGGCTAATGGGTAATTTACAACTTGAATTAAATAGTGTTTTCTCCAAAACCTTGGTCAGCCTTATTGTAATAGCCAGTCATGCTACCATGATGAAAAAAACTAACATCTATCATATTTAAGTTATTTAATAATACCCATTGAATAAAAGGAACAATTGGCTATTCCTCCTAAATAGTCATCAGTTTAGGACAATGTACACAACCACTTATCTTTGGTGTTTCTAGCTGGATTGTATCCTATGAGGGAGAAGACAAAGGTATGTTCTGCTAAATATACTGACTTAATGTCACTAAAGTGATACCAACATCTGAAGCCACTGACATAGACAAGGAGAAATATCATCTCTCACAAGCCCACCAGGTGGTAGCAGCTCAGTTCTATTTTCCAGTATTGGAGACATAGCACCCCATCCTCAGTGATGAATGTGAACAAGCACTTGCCTACTGAACTTACTGACCAAAATGGAACCTGGTTGTTCCTGGCAGATTCTGACTTTGAGAGAGAACTGACTGAAGTCATGCCAGGAGACAAGGTATTAAGTAAATGAAAGGGAAACCAGCTAATAGTACAAGAAATTACTTGGGAGAACAAGGATGGAAGGGCTTCAGAGTGGGTTTGCATTTCGCTGCCATACTTCTTTAGCTGGTGCCAGCACATGCCTGTGGAGTCTCTGCTTAGGGATTGCTCCAGGACTTCTCCAAAAGCCTACTCACCTCATTCTTCCTGAAAGGCATCCACTATATCCATCCCCATCCTCTTCTGATGCAGCTGACAGGAAATCTTCAATCCCAACAGCACTACCTCAAGCCAGAGGGACACACTTAAAGCACCAAGGGTTTGATCATCCAGAGGGTAGAGCTACCCTCAAAAGGGCTGGGTGAAGGGATGGAAGCTTCCTCCTTCAACCCCCTCTCCCAAATTCCCCACAGACTTCTGCCACAACAGTCAGTGTCAGTGAGCAAGCAGCTTTAATCTTGTACCAGGACCTTCTGGGGCCAGAGCCACTGGCACCACAGTGTCCCCACAAGGCAGAGGCAAGGCACTGTTGCCGATCCTAGTTGCAAGTCCCAAGACAGCTGCATGCATCCTTTGGCTTGGTCCTGAAGGACTCTGTGGCCCGCTGTTCCACCCTCCAATTGCCTCGGTGTGAAGGTGGGGTGTACTTTGCCCACCCCTATTCTAGATGAAAGTCAGCCCATCTCAGTCATTGCTGGAAAAGGACTGTGTTGCATTCTCAAGGGAGTTAAGGGAAAATCCAGTATTAAGTGTAAATTTCAGGCCTTAATTTCCAGTCATTATCATAATTACTTGACAACACCTGTGGGATGCATAGAGAAACCACAGCATGCCTGTAAATGGTAATAACTATACCATTGTTTGGAAATTGTGCTAAAGTCAAGATGCTAAGTGCACCTAATATAAATGGATCATTATGCTAGACATCCCTGATCACATTCCTGTGGGCCTAATAATTGGAAATGTATTCTCGTCCTGGTTTTATGGAAAACCGAATGAAAGTAGTAATAAGAATTAACACCTGTATGCTGTCCATCCTTCTTGGTTCCATGTGTAAATTTATATCTTCATCAATGATGAAGGGTAAGGCATGCATTTCAGCAGAATATTCCTAATTGCGAGGTTTGCACCAGTCCAAGGAGTTCTGAGGGGGAAATAGGATCTCCATTATGGTGTGTATAATTGTAATGAAATATTCAAAATCAACATCACTCTGTAAGTGAGAGTCTTATTAGTTATAGATATGTAAATAAGCTAGTTATGAATGTGTATGGTTTTATAATGGTGTACAAATAAAATGGAGCCTCTGACCAGTTGATCTTAGGCTCTGAGAGAACAGGGTAGGGTTCCTCCTCAGAGAGTGAACTAAAGAACCAATGCAGCCTGGATTTTCCTGTTCTTTTTGCCTGAAGGTTCCATTTACCTCAGGCCCTGTTCCTTCCAGAGGGTCATGCAATATATAACCTCAGGGGCAGGAAACCCCTGCGGTGCTTTTCTAAGTCCTGGTATACAAAGATTGCTCTCCATTCCAGTGGCAGTAGTCTGCATGGGTCTTCATAGCACTTACCTGAGACATCTAGGGACTGATTCTGCAGCAGCCTAACAGAGGGAGTGGAGGACTTATAATCTAGTGCCTGTTCCATCTGCCTGCCATCCTCTTGGTTCCGAATCCACCATGAAGGGACTCCCCAGCTTTCCTCCTTGTGAGCTCCCAATGAACCCAAAAGGTAGGAGGTCCTGAGCATCCCTCCGTTAGTGTAGCCACTGACTGTTCTAAAAGAGGAAAGGTATTGTTAAATGGGGTATATCTCACAGAGTCTAGTTGGAATATAACAGGGCCTAGACTTTATGTCTGATACTTGTACTGTTAATTTCCATAATGTATGTTGAGTTATTAGTTTGCATCAGGTTTTTCCCTCATTCCTTAGAATTGTAAACAAATTCTGAATACACTTCACTTCTGTTTTCGCCTGTACTGTGAGTCTGAGTCTTTCTTTTTGGTTCAGGGTGGGGAAGGTTTCAGATAAGTTCACAGGTGATAGACCCTAAGGGAGGAGCAAAATCTGCTTCTTTCTGGCTATCATGCAATGAGGTTTAACAGGTAGTTCGAAATAGGGCTTTATTTCGAATACCCGTTTCACTGCCGCATGTAGATGCGGGCAGTTATTCCGAGCTTGTAAATTTAAAAAAAAAATGGCACCCAGCCAGGAAGATGCAAATCAAGCACAGGATATTTAAATCCCGGGCTTGATTTGCAATTCCAAATGCCTACATTTGCAGCCCTATTCCGAAATAGGCTAACCAATGCAAAAAGGCTAACCAATGCACGCACCATTTACTATAAAAAAATGTGTTTGTCACTGCTCACCCAACTGTATTAGATTTGTATTCAGCAAGTACTCCATTTTTATATCTGTTAACATCAGGTTGGAAAACTTGTTTGAGCACCACAGCCTCCACACATCTCACGACATCAATTTTGGGAGGACTAGGATCTTGAGTAGGTGTAGCTGGACAATTGAATTCTCCCTCAGTGACTGGAAGTTAAATAATATAGGGCACAAGCTCTCTGGGCTTCCGGAACCCTCTTATAATTCTTTGTCTTCCCTGTCTCAAATTAGTTCAGACCTAGTGACAGTAGTAAATTCCTAGTATGTCACTCAGGGGCTGGCTTTCAATAAAGTGGTTCAGGCTCTTGGGAAATTATAGTGAGACTCTTCTGAGACTATATCCTGAACTCAGGTACAGCTCTAGCTCAAAATAATAATGCATAATATCATGAGAGAAGGATATAGTGAAGTTTTTCCCAGAAGTAAAACAAGCTATTGTTAAGTGAGTAAGTCCATTTAAATGACAAAGCAATCAGTACTGGAGACTATTGGGCTGTGTCTAGACTGCATCTTTTTTTCGGAAAAGGGATGCAAATTAGACGTATCGCAAGTGCAAATGAAGCGGGGATTTAAATCTCCCCCGCTTCATTAGCATAAAAATGGCTGCTGCTTTTTTCTGGTTCGGAGCTTTGCTGGAAAAAAGCATCAGACGCGGATCACCAGATTTCGGCTTTATTTTCCGAAAGATTCCCGTCTAGACTGGTGCTTTTTTCCGGCAAAGCTCCGTGCCGAAAAAAAGCGGCAGCCATTTTTATGCTAATGAAGTGGGGGAGATTTAAATCCCCACTTCATTAGCAATTGCGACACGTCTAATTTGCATCCCTTTTCCAAAAAAGGGATGCAATCTAGACTTAGCCTTGGAGTTTGCATATGATTTGACGGTAAAGGATTTGTAATATGTCATTCTTACAGTTAAGGGTCAGGAAACTTTGCAAATATAGCCTGTGATACCTTTAGAAACCTATGTAAAGCAAACTGTTATGATTCCCCAGGATATCCTACACTGGACAAAACATTCCATGCAAGAATATCACCACATCCACACAGCGGTAGACTTCTGTCAGTGATATCGTCAGGCAGGATACCTCTGCTTTTCAAAAGTTTACATAGGCCCACACATATGCCTTACTGCACAGGGAAGATGCCACTTTAGCTTCACAACCCTGTACACCAACATCTCTGAGGCTGTTATAGTCGAACCTGGCTATGAGTATAGTAGTAGCAGGTGCCTCTCACATTTATTGTGAACCAGACTTATACTACTGACAATTATAAAGAAGGCAATTTGTGTTTATGTTTTGAGTTCATGTTATACTGATGCAATATTAAATTTAGTTCCTGTGTCTGGCATTCTCAAAATTTAACTTTAACTTATCTGTCGGATAAGCATCTAAATCTGATTCATCTAGTCATAAATCTTAGTATTTTGAGTCAACTTTTTGGTACATCCTGAAATAGCAGCTAAATTAAAAACACCAAAAGACAAGGCCAGGTTTTAAAGGCAACCATCTATCATTCAGAATCCTCTATTACAAAAGTACTGGATAGAATACAGAAAACAGCCAAGTTTTCATAGAGGTGGCAATAGTTGTTTTCTTTCCCAGGGAAAACATCTATCCTAATGGGATTCCTATCCATTAATCATTCTGGCACTTGTGAAAGTGGGCATCACCTAATAATCATTCTCATCATTTGGATTCATTGGAAGTTTATTATAGGTATCTTAATGCATCAGGTAAACCATAATTTGGCTAAACCGTAGAGTATGAGCAATTTCCGCCATGTGATGCTAAGTGTAACATCAACAATGAGGAGAAATCGTAAATGATGCTCACCCCTACCAAATTATACAGGTAAAGTTTAGATTGGGATGTAGTTTTGTAAAGGTTGCCAACTTCGTCAAGTAAACAAGGTGACCTTCATTTTTGTTTATCTTCTTGTTCCACCTGAATAAATGGACAGGAAACTGATAACATTGTCATCAAACTCAAATTGCCATGACTCATAAGTTGTAGCACCCTCCAATAGGTATCTAATCCAAAATTCCTTTTGTGCAATGAGGTTGTGACGTGATTGACTTATCCTTAGTTATGTTAACTGATGGTGGGGTGAGGTCACACCATCTGCCTCAATGAAAACAATGAGGCCTGGCTGTAATTCATTCAGACATTTAGTACCTTGCTCTCTATATATACAGAAAGGAACAGATTTTTGCAGATCTCTGTCAAATGACTCCGCATTTGTGTCAGTAGTGATTCTGCATCCCCAGGATGCAGATTTCCAAGCAATTCAGAGTAATCAAATTTTAGAGCACTTGAATTTTAAATTGGATAAAATGTTAGGAGTCAGTGGAAACCTTCAGCTGTTTTTCCTGTAATTTGCTAACCCTGGTGTGTGTGTGTGTGGGGAGGGGGTGGGGGCGGGGGGTAGAGTTGTGGGACCCTAGGTCCAGGTATTGCAAGGAAGAGAACCCCAAAGCTTGAGCCTGCTGCTAGAGAGCTAAAAAAGGCAAGGAGGACCCAGAAGCAGGGGACTGCTAAGGACTGATCTCCCTCATATTAGGGACATACAAGTTCTGGGAGAGGAGAAAAATGGTTGTGAGGGGGGAGGCGTGGGTCAGTGCTGAATGGCAGAGACTGGATGGTACCCAACTGTGCTAAGGGGGAGGAGGAAGGGTGCCTGTGTAGCAGGGCTGTGCCGGTAATGGGTCCCTCCATTAGAAAAGGGAAGAATCCATCTGTCCCTCCAAGGGGAAGCCTGAAAAGGCAGGATGAGGGCCGAGGCAGCCTGCTCTGTGCAGGCTCCTGGAGTAGCAGTAGAGTATGGGACACTGGGGAGCATTAGGAGCCTGCAGAGGCAAGCTCTAGAAGTGGATAGAGCAGTCTGCTGCAGAGGAAGTAAATACCCATCCTGGGAGGATATAGGTCTGTCTCAACTGCTGGTGCCAGTCTCCCCCTCCCCCCCTCTCCACATCAATAACATGCCTCTGATGCAGGAGGCTCTCAAAGTGCAGGGCCTGGTGCAAATGCCCTGATCCATTCTAATGGAGAGGACAGCTCTGCCCTCACAGCTAAATCTGTCATCTGTGGCCACTTTAAATAAGCTTGTCTCCTATATTTTAAAAAGATATTGTCAATTAGCCAAGCACATTATTTAAGTTGTATAAAGTATTTTAAACTCACAGCAATGCTTCAGTGCAATTTGTAATTTATGGATTATTTTTCTTGAAAGGAAGCAGAAGAAGAGAATTAAATTTTTCTATTTAGTGTCATGATCCCAAACATAATAAAAATATCTAAATAAAGTGAAACCTGCTACAAGTTGATTAAACTGTAAAAAGCAAACTAAAATAGTGAAATTGTACTTTACAACTTTCAGGATAATCTAAGACACCAGTTATTCATCTTCGCATTTCACAGACAACTTCATAGGAGAAAGATTTTACCATGAATTATCCAACCATGTTACCCCAATCTCTTTCATCAGGTCTCAGAGCTTTTGTTGTAAGTCTCCACCAAACTATAAACCTGAAGTTCTAACTTCTAAAAATACTTGTTTCATAATGAGGTAACATACGGAGCCAAATAAAAATTGAGAGAAGTGATATTGACTATAGTGATATAAGGCGATGATGATCTTCCCCAATTCTTACCAAAGTAAAAGGAAACTTGCACACTGAAAATACATCATAATTGCTAATATTTTCTTTTCTTTATTTCATAAAGAAAGAATCTCAAAAAAAGAGTGGAAGGCCATTTAAAATCTTAAAAAAAAAAAGATTTCAGCTCTAATGACTTATGTCCATTTATTAGCTACAGAATTAGGACTTGTAAAATAAAGTTTGGCTATATTTGCATTGTGAGTAAAAAATATTTGTTAAGTGAGACAATCTCTAGAAATTATTTTCCAATGCAAAAAATGCAAGGAGGAGCAATACGACAAACTCTCATATGTGGAATGTGTTTATTTCCCGTCCATGCAGCACCTAGTAGAGTATGCCCATATATTTACCAGTAATAAAATCCCAAGAACAAGTATATGAAACGTTAATATGGATAAGCAAGTGAAAATAGTTTACAACTAAATGGCTCCATCCATATCACTAATAAGTTTTGTATGAAGTTTTTAAAATTATTTTCATCCCCTCTGCATAAATCTCATTTACAAGTAACAATGCAACATTTTATAGTGCTAGCTACGGCACAGTTCATAGCTGTTATAATGCAAACAAAATATTTCACATATCAATAACAAAAACCAAAGAGAGTGGTGTGTCATGAGAAGAAAGATGTGATAACAAATGGTGGCCCAAAGGCTGTGATTTAATATGTTCCAGCCTGGGAAATATAATAAATTAAATCACATGAAGTGAAAGATGGCTAGCACTGCATGGATAGTCATAGATCTGAGATTAAGTGGTGAATGTGTTTTGCATTTGAAAGAGTTCCCTTCCTTTCGGAAGTAAAACACATTGACAGTAGAATATGCTAAAGGTTGGGATCAGAGTGCCATTAGCATGCTGTTTTACTAACATACTGATAATTTTTGAATCCATGAGGCAAAAACTTTGCAGACATAAAACAAAGACATAATGCCTTGAAGAGGCAGAATTCTTTAGAAGACAGTGCTCCCTTCCACAAAACAATGTTCATTCCAGAAGGAAGAACTACATAAGTGAGGCACAAATCAACTACATACACAAAACCTCCTAGAACTGACCCACTACTTTCAGTTTTAAAAGCCATAATTCCCCCCTCCTCCCCTCCAAAGTATATGAAAACTACATGGCAGCAGGTGATAATAAAAGAACAATAGCTGGCATTTTAGAATGCTCTGGTGGCTATGACGACAAAAGTTACACTTTTGAATAATGTGTTCAGCCCACAATTATTTGAAGTTTATAATCTGAAATTACCTGACCGGTCCTGAACAAGGAAATTTGCTGGACCAGGAGAGCTCCCCTGCTACCGGCCCCCCATCCGAACACTGGCTCAGCTTCTAGCCCCTACTGGCACCATTTGCTTTCACCCAACTGTGCTGCTGAGCCTTTCTGGACACCCTGCTGTGGGGTTCCCGACTGAACTACAGTCCCCTTTTGCTTTGAGACTCCTGGATCCACTACTGGTCCTGTGTCCCGGGGTTCTCTAATGCAGGGACATCCACGGTTCTGCCAGACCATGGATGTTCCCAGATCAGAGACTCCTAGTTTAGGGAGGTATAACCTGTAGCAGTATGTTTTATTGTGTTTTGAGGGAATATTAAGTATCATTATGTTTTTTCCCCAAAACAACTAATAAATTTATCTAAAGCCAATGACATCATGAGTGGAGACTGTAGGGGGACACTTAAACTACTCAGGCATCTGTTGGGGAAATAATATGGGCAGGACACATATCCAAAAAGTTCTCGGAATAAAATTGGAGATGATTTTTTTATTGGAAAAGGGAAAGAAACATGGGGAGAGGCAGCTTTTGATTTAATATTGACAAGGAGGAACTGGATTAGAAATTTGAAGTTGAAAGGAAGTTCAGGTAGAAGTGTGATCATGAAAAACAGCAGAATAAAAACAGTAGACAAACTCAGAGAATTAGCTGATAAGATTCAGAGGGAAGCAAGTTTAAAGGGAAAAAAGAGTTCAGGAGTTCAGCAACCATTAAGCATGTTAAGAGACAACCCTGGTTTAACCAGGAGATCTTCCTTAATCTGAAACTCAAAAATGAGTTGCATGAAAATTGTTAACTTGATCAAAGTACAAAGGATTAATATAAAAAAAACTCAAACACCAACAATTCCATTTTCTTCTTTAATTTACACCTTGTTAAAGCATTTTTGACAATTAAAAAAATCTCTCCTCACATTTAAAGACTTGAAGAAAAACCTTGGAGAGGATTTTAAATCTGCCAAAATTATAAAATATGTAATTGAACATAAATTGAGTGGTGATGGTGTTGTCAGGAACTTTAGACATACTTACAACATAAGTATAATTATTTTGAAGAATAAAGCTTTAATTAACTAAAAATTAAGAATAGTTTAAATTAGAAAATACAATATTGGTGGTGAGGGTTGCCAAATGGTTTCACCAAAAAAACCTGAAACCTCCCCCCCTCACCCCAAAAAAAGGGCTGGGAAAATTTTGTTGCAAAAAAAACCCAACACCACAGGCTGCCGAAATGCAGTCACAGCCCCTTTAATTGCCGGGCCGCTCCCCTGCCGCTCCCCCCACCCCCTCCATGTGTCTGTCCAGCACCAAGCCAGGAAAAGCAGAAAATACCGGACATTTTATATGTCCGGTATTTTCTCAATTTCTTTACCGGACAGAAGGCATGAATACCAGACTTTCCGGTTCAATTCCGTACACCTGGCAACCCTATTGGTGGCAATAGAATTATGTAACATAGTGGGAAATCCCATAGGAATGCATGGGAACCCATAGAAATGAATAAGGATTGAATCACTTCCTCTGGAGAATGACTCAACAAAAACTCATATGAATATTTTTTGGCCTATAGAAACTAATGAGATCTCTAAATAGGATGATTCACCCAAAGGTCAGCTGAATGGGGTTCATAAGGTACATATCATAAATGTGACCAGGTTATGACATCATGACTGCAATCTGATTGGCTGTAATAAATTATGCAATTAACTTAAATTGTATACAAGGGAAGTAGCTGACCGGCTAAAACTCTATATAAATAGGGACCAGCAAGAAAGCAGAATACTGCCAGACACTTGAAAAAAGAAAGATACCTAATGAAACAGTAACATCAGAGGCTTCAGTGAAACCTAGCAAAAGACGAGTTGCTTGAAAACCAGTCCCACGTTACCCTGACAGTGGCCATGCCTGGCACCCAGCTAATAGGAAGCCTCCACTGCAGCCCAGGAGTAGTGATGAGCAGACTTCCATGCCTCTCAACAGAGAAGCAACTTTACCTCAGAAGCTACCACTGCACAAATCAGCAAGACATAAACATAGATAGCAAGCAATCATCACCACCTGCACTGCACCCAAACTTCTGCATAAGGACCGTTTTTAGACAATTTAGAGAGATTCTGAAAGAAACTTCTGTACATTAAAATCTTTTTTTTCTATTTAATGTCCTGGAGCATATAGGTCTCAACTGTAAATAAAGCTGGATGTCAGTGGTTTGAATAAGGTCTCACTACCCATTTAGTACCCATCAAGGCACCATTTATTAGATGTTTAGATTCAAATAATACTGAATGTTAATTGATATATTATTGAACAGTTAATTGCTATATCAGTGTAGGCAATAGATATTATGTTATATGATTGATTGTTGTAGAGTTGTACCTTAATATACCATGCCACTTCTTCTAAATTGTAACAGTAATAATTACAGTTGTATTTATTATCTTTATTTCTCTCTCTCTCTCTCTTCTTTTGTTGTAAACTTGCTTCTAAATAAATATTATTTTTGTTTTTGAAGAATTCATTGCTTGTTGCCTATTGTTGATTGGAGGGCTGTAACCACATCCTTCAAAGTCAGCTAGCTTTAGTTACTGGCCTTCCTTGGAAAATCCAGAAGGTGTGCCACAACCTTGAACATCAAAATAAGATAAATTGAGGAATAAAAGTTTTATTTTAAACTGAACAGAAGTTTTCTAGGCAAACTCATTGGTTCCATAGATTTGGATTAAAATCTTCCACTAACATAAGCACAATGCTAAAAATGTTACTTTACCACAATTAGCTGAAAATAATGAAAAAAAAATAAATTGGCAGAATATAAGGTGGCACCAGCAGACCATAACATTAAGATAAATTAACAGTTGGATGTGGAAAGAATGATGTAATTGGAGGAAAAAATAAAAGGTCTGTCAGGTATGTTCACTATGGCTACATCTACACTATAGTTTTTTCAGAAAAACTTCACTTACATCCACACTGCAATCACATTCTTTCAGAAAAAAATCAAAACATTGGTAAACCCCTTTCTATGAGGAAGAAGCCTTTTTCCAAAGAGGGAGTTCTTTTGAAAAAAGAGGAAAGAGAAAAAAGCACAGGTACACTGGTGGCCAGTCCGTCCATAGTAATCACAGCTTAAATGCGAGATAGTGTCCATTCAGTGTGGATGCTATCTTTCGAAAAAGCGGATTGCTTTTTCAATGCTCTTTGGCAGTGTGGACACTCTCTTTCAGGAGATTTTTCTGAAGATTTCTTCCAGAAAAGCTTCTTCCGAAAGAAGCCTGCAGTCTAGATGTAACCCATGAATCAAAGCTAAAGGTAATGGGCTGTATTACTAAACAGACCATACTAGTTGGTTACAGATTGTAATACTACACAATATTCAGTACAGACAGGGCTGGATTACCCAATAGGCAGACTAAGCACGTGTTTAGGACACCAGCAAAGCAGGGGCACCAAAAAAAATGAGATTTTACGGTATAGTATTGTTTTTATTTTGAATGATATATGGGGAGGCACCATAATCTTTTCAGTGCTTAGGGCCTCTAAAGGCCTTAATCCAGCCCTGAGTACAGACCATAATGTTCAAAAGTGGTTAACAACCAGATGTGGTACCAAAATCTGAATGAAGAATAAGAGAAGGATTAAAAAATACCCCCCCCCCCCCCATGATCAGAAAGGGTCTGGTGGCTGACAAAACAGTAGAAAAAGACAGATAGTCAGCAACCAAAGGTTAGATATTCAGGAGCAGGAAGTTGTTAAAGAGTCATTAGGAAGATATTAGGGAGGAGCATGAAGAGAAGGAAAAAGAATCAGCAGCAAAACCAGCTGGTAGGACATAATAGAAAATGGACCCTGACAGAGCAGAGGAAAAGAAGTCAGCGGAGAGGTGTAGCTTGCTGATTAACAGTAGTAAGTTAGGGTACGTCTAGACTACATCCAGTTCTATCAACAAAGCAAGCCACTTTGTCGACATGAGAGTGTAGATGCAAAGGACAATGTAGATGCAATAACACCTTCTGTTGACAAAACTCTGTCAACAAAAGGCATTAGTCCTCATAGAATGAGGTTTACCGCCATCGACAAAACTGCAGAGTTCTGTCGATGTTATGTTAACAGAACTTGGCGGTAGTATAGACGCAGGTATATTTTTGTCAACAAAAGTCCATTTTTGTTGACAAAACCCTGCAGTCTAGACACACCCTTAGAGTACACATACACAAATATGTCTAAGTTCATAAAGATGTGTATGGCTGTATGTTATATTAACCTATATGTATAATATTTTAAATGTATTTATAAAGATTGCTGTCAGCAGGCTGCAGGTGACTCATTACTGTGTTCAGAGTGTAACCAATTATTATTACTCTAATCATACGTCATTGAGGTTTATGTATATTATCCTGTACTCAAGGACTGTGTTAATAAAAGGGATTTATGTTTCCATTATTATATCAGGAATTACTATTTGTACTAAAACAAAGAGGCCTGTGTTTCAATCATTGGAACTTTTTATCTGTGCCTCTCAATGTTACAATTCCAAACTGTACTGTGGTTTATCCAAAGGGGAAAACCCTAATAACCCTTACCTGACAGAAACATTTTAGTGGATAAATGTGCTGTCTTAAAGGGATACTTGAAAAACAAAAGAATGGGCAATAAGGTGAGCTATTCTGGAGGTATCCTAAATACGGTTTTTGGGTGACAACACAGGCAGGTAGGAACAAAAATAGAAAAGCCAAAGCAAAAACTGACACTAAGTCACTAGTGACATAAAGAGTAACAAAAAATGTATTTAAATGCATTAGAAGCGGAGGAAAATCAAGAAAAGGACAGGCCTATTAGTAAACAAGGAGGAAAAAGTAATAACAAAAAATGCAGCAATGGCTGAAGTTTTACAAGCCTATTTTTCAGTTTTCATTAAAAAGGTTAGCAGTGATTAGGCAACTAATATAGTGTAAATTAGTAGTATCTGAGGCTAAAATAGGGAAAGAACAAGTCACTGCACACTTATTTCAAAATAAGCTATTCTGGAATAGTTATTCTGAAATAGTTTATTTTGAAATAGCATGTCTACACTGCAGGGAAGCCTCAAAATTAGTCCGAGGCAGGTTTCCCTAATGTAGACGTACTATCTCAATTTAGAGCCCCAGGAGGCACTGGGGAGGAACAACTTAGAATGACTCTGGTGAGGGGCTATTTCTAAATACCATCAGTGGAGCATCTACACATGCTTTATTTTGAAATAGCTATTTTGGAATAGGCATTATTCCTTGTAGAATGAGATTTACAGACTTTGGAATAAGCCACCTATTATTTCAAAATTATTTAAAAATATCAGAATGGCTGTGTAGATGCTCACATTCTTATTTCAAAATAACACTAGTTATCTCGAAATGATGGTGCAGCATAGATGCACCCTTAGACAAGTTATATATTTTCAAGTTGTTAAGGACTGGCAAAATACAACTATAATACTTAATGAAACAGCTAAAGAGATCTTCAAGCCATTGGCAATTAGGTCTGAGAACTTGTTGAGGATGGAAGAAGTCTCAGAGGACTTGAACATGGCAAATATGTTACTTATCTTTAAAAAGTGAAATAAGGACGACTTATAGACATCTTAACTTAAAAACTTGGAAAGATAATGGAGCAAAAAACCCCAAACAGTTTGCTAGCACTTAGAAGATGATAAACTGGTAAGTAACAGCCAATGTGGATTTTTCAAGAATAAATCATTTCAAACCATGCTAATTCTTCTACAGGGTAAGACGACTCTTTCCCCAACTACATCCCTATCCCACTGCCACCACAATTCCCATGAGAAAGAGAGAGCTTCTCGTGCTCCCCAGTGCCTCTTTGTCCCACTTCCACTAGGCTGGCTCTGTCTGCCGGTGCCATCATTCACTCTTTGCCCCACCCCCATTCCCCAGCTTCTTCGCACTGCAGCTCCTCTCCCTGGCCAGGGGTGGTGAGGGAGGGAGTCACTAGAGTGGTATTGCTTCTCTGGAGTATGCACGCACAGCTGCAGAGCTGACCAAGATGGTTCTGCCCTGTCCCCTTTAAGCAGCTGGGTACAGAGCCCAAGCGTGGGGGAGGGGGGTAGAGCCTGTGGCTTGGCCCCTGCTGTTTCAGGCTGCTACTAGGGATTGGGCACATCTGATGCAACTGGCAGCCTCTTTTGGGTTTAGTGGGCTGTACACTGCCAAGGCTTCCTATTGCCTTCTCTCTCTGAGGCTATGTCTATGCTGGAAAGGTTTGGCGATGAAAGTGCTGTCGACTTGCAAAAGTCAATAAAACTGAAAACGGGTAAAACTCATTTTTTAGCCTCCCCTTGTCAACATTTCATAGCCACATTGCTAGCTCCCCTAATGGCAAACAGAACAAAGCGATGTGGTAGGAAGACAGACCTGATCCCTGAGCTTCTTCGGATTCCCTCATAGCTCTGTGAGCGCTCCATGCTGATAAAAGTCAAAGAAGCTCAGCAGTCTCTCCAGCCCTTCTTCAGCAGAAGTCTGTCTGTTTTTCTATTGCGGTACAAAACAGAAGCACTCCAATGATTTGTTCTTTGTTCCCCAAATGGAGCTGCTCACTCAACTATCAGGTATTCCTGGAGCTTTGAAAGGAGAGGGGTGCATGCCTTCAGGGCAGCAGAGATCACAAAACATAGAGCAGAGCCATCAAAGCAGGCATTGTGGGATACTGGCTGTCTCAAAAACAAACTAAGGGAACATAGCCTAGACAAACCTGTTATAAGGTTGGTGCACAACTGACTGGAAAACTATACTAATAGAGTAGTTATCAGTGGTCCATAGTCAAACAGGAAGGGCATATTAAGTGGGGTCCCACAAGAATATGCTCTAGATCTAGTTCTGTTCAGCAACTTTAGTGACAAAGGAATTTTGCTTCAAACCAAGAATGGTCCACACACTATCCAATTACTCTTTTCAGTCTCACTTACTAGTTAGATAAAGATCCTAAATCACATTGCAGCTGGGTACAGTGACATTGCATTGAACTAGAGGAGATAATCGAAGATTCAGTAAGACCTTTAACAAAGTTATGGAGCCACTGCCAGCCGGGGCCATGAAGATCCAACAGCTAGAAGCAGAACTTTGTAGGCCAGGGAAGGAGGCAGGCTCCTGCAGCCGGGGATGCACCACTTGCTGGGGGCAATGAACCACAGAAGCTGGGAGTGGAGCTTTGCCAGCCAATAGCAGGGAGCCCTTGCAGCAGGGGATGCTGACCACCACTGGTCAGCAGCAGAGAGTCCCAGGAGCTGGAAGTGGAGCTCCAACAGCCGGGGCAGGGAGCCCCTGGGGCTGGGTACATTGAGCCACTGACAGCCAGGGCAGGGAGCCCTGGTGGCTATGGGCAGGAAACCCCAATGTCTGAACCAGGGCTACAGCCCAGAGTGGAGCCCCACCAGAAGGCTTGAGGCAAGTCACTGGCCAGTATAGTGGTCAAAAGTGAAGCCCCAGGAAATCCTCAGGGTGCTGGACAAGGGAGGTCTGACCTGTACTGCGAATAATTCTTACAGGGGCTAGAGAATAGAACTGTACATTTGAAAATGTTTCAGACATTATTCATATTCATGATTACAATGTTTCCAATGACTAATGAAAATGTTTCATTTTCTATTTTTTTTAGTTGCTTAGTTCTTTAAACTGTGCTTGTCAAAGGTAGCTGGCTGTATTCTTTCTTTCTTTTTTGCATATGTTACTGTAATTGTATTCTGTAATCTTCCAGCTAAAGTGGTTTAATCATTTTAGAAAATGGAATAAAGAAAGCCCTTTGAAAGCAAAATAGTAAACAAGAATGGATAAAGTAGAAAAATATTTAAAATAAATCATTCTTCTACTTAAAACTTTATATGATAAATAGAACAAGCTTCAGAAAGAAAAAATAAATGATTTAAAACTGGAGGAAATTGTGAAGAAAAATATATGGACCGCATATTTTTCACCAAGATGAAAAGAAATAGAAACTCATGGAAGATTAAAAACAAAGGACTGAGAAAATTATTCAAACTGGAAAAAAGATAAAATTCAGCAATAAGAAGCAAAACAATAAGATAAACAGATAGGCTGTGTCTACATTGGCACCTTTTCCGGAAAAGGGATGCTAATGAGACAAGTCGGAATTGCAAATGCTGCGGGTGATTTAAATATCCCCTGCGGCATTTGCATGAACATGGCTGCCACTTTTTTCCGGCTTGGGGCTTTGCCAGAGCCCCAGAGCACCAGTCTAGACGGGATCTTTCGGAAAATAAAGCCTTTTCCGGAAGATCCCTTAGTCCTCTTAAAATCAGGAATAAGGGATTTTCCGGAAAAGGCTTTATTTTCTGAAAGATCCCGTCTAGACTGGCGCTTTTCTCCGGCAAAGCCCCGAGCCGGAAAAAAGCGGCAGCCATGTTCATGCAAATGCCGCAGGGGATATTTAAATCCCCCGCGGCATTTGCAATTCCGACTTGTCTCATTAGCATCCTTTTCCAGAAAAGGGTGCCAATGTAGACACAGCCATAGTGAACTGGCAACCACAAACAGAAGATTGAGAAAGGAAGAAGGAGATCCTCCTGCTGAACAAACGGTGAGTACTAATTTTGGGGTGAATATGCGTGGCTGTTTGATTTTTGGCTGTTTGTATTTTTTTTGCTCTTCCATAATTTTAGGCCAGTTGGGATTGAAAGACATGAGAAGTAATTTTTCTGCATTGCTCCTCATTGACTAAACCTAAACTGGAGTATTGTGTCCAGTTCTGGCTGCCCCATTTCAGGAAAGATGAGGACAAACTGGAGAAATCCCAAATAAGTACAACCAAAAAATGTCTAGAAGCATGACCTATGAAGGAAGATTTTTTAAAAAATGTTGGTGTTTTTTCTGAAGAAGAGAAAACTTGGAAATGACATGCTAACATTTTTCAAGTACATACAAAGTTGTTTCAAGAAGGAGGTTCCTTAGCCTCTGAGCATGCGAGAAGAAGCAATAGTATTAGATTGCCACAAAGATGGTTTAGGCTGGACACTACGAAAAAAAATCCTGCCAGGGTTGTTAAGGGCTGGAATAAAATGCTTAAGGCAGTTGTAGAATCTCCATCATTGGATATTTTAAAAATGAGTTAGACAAACACCAGTTAGAGATGGTGTAGATAATCCTTATTCCTACCATGAGTGCAGGGGACTGGGCTACATGAAGATTTAGGCTGTGTCTAGACTACATGGCTCCATCGATGGAGCCATGTAGATTTGTTTTTTTGGCAAAGGCAAATGAAGCCGCAATTTAAATGATCACGGCTTCACTTAAATTTCCATGGCTGCCGTGCTGAGCTGACAAACAGCTGATCGTCTGTTTGTCGGCTCAGCGCGCTAGTCTGGACGCTCCCCTGCTGACAACAAAGCCCTTTGTTGGCAGCCCCGTTATTCCTCGTGGGATGAGGTTTACCTGGGCTGCCGACAAAGGGCTTTGATGTCGGCAGAGGAGCGTCCAGACTAGTGTGCTGAGCCGACAAACAGCTGATCAGCTGTTTTTCGGCTCAGCGTGGCAGCCATGGAAATTTAAATGAAGCCGCGATCATTTAAATAGCGGCTTCATTTGCCTTTGCCAAAAAACCAAATCTACATGGCTCCGTCGACGGAGCCATGTAGTTTAGACGTACCCTTAAAGTCCTTTCCAGACTGAAACATTTAAAATATGAAGTCATTTAATGGGCAGTAAACAGACAATCTCAGACAGAACCTAGAATATCAAAATGTCACAAAACCAACAGGAATGAAAAACTGAACTTGACAAATTAAAAGTACTCTACTTAAAATGGGATCTTGAATTTTTGAAATAGGAAAAAACCTACTCATTACTTTCAACAAATTCAAAATGACAAATGTGAATGCTACCTTAGCTGCTTTTAGTAAGAAGAATATGTTG
The DNA here is from genome assembly GCF_052426305.1 of Pelodiscus sinensis. Taxonomy (NCBI): domain Eukaryota; kingdom Metazoa; phylum Chordata; order Testudines; family Trionychidae; genus Pelodiscus; species Pelodiscus sinensis. The sequence goes on from NC_143053.1 coordinate 157,499,400, forward strand.
ACTATGTGGCCATTGACCTAGTCCAGTGGGCTCTGACACTTTGTAGCAGAAGGGTGTTGTTAATCATAACAGCCTGAAATCCACCTAGAAAGTCTTTGGAAAGTGATATCTTTGCCTTTCATCCATTCAGAAAAGGATACATAACAAGTTTAAGGTATTTTCCAAACAGTTTTGGTCCCTGTAGGTAGAATGCCAAAGTTTGGTGGACTTCTAGGCTATGTCTACACTGCAAGCTTTTGCCAGAAGAAAGTATGTTAATAAAGCACTCATTAGCATTTGTCGTGCTGTCATTTGCATATTCTCTGCTGATGCATTTTGCGCAAGAGGTTTTTGCGCAAAAACAATCAATGTAGATGGGTCCATTTTACGCAAAGCCCCCCTTTTGCACAAGATCCTTATACCTCCTTCTGAGGCTTTTATGCAAACAGGTTTTTTTGCACAAACCGGACCTGTCTACGCTGCTTGTTTTTGCGCAAAGTCCTCCCATGCAAAAAGCATCGGCAGAAAATATGCAAATGACATCACAACAAATGCTAATGAGTTCTTCATTAGCATACTCTCTGCTGGCAAAAGCCTGTAGTGTAGACATAGTCCTAGTAAATTAAGTCTCTTGTCCACACCAGTGGTGTCTGGTTTGAGGAGGAATTGAATTGCTTGCTTCAGATGGAAATTTGAGATTATTGTAGGAATAAATTTAGGGTAAAGTCCTAAAAGTCCTTGTTCTTCTTCATTCAAAATCTGAAAGGTGTATGCTACTGGCCAAAGACCAGTGCTATTGTCTTGGCTCAAGACAGCACTCATTCCAGTACTGGTTGTAGCCAAATGAAGTACAAAAGGCTGTCTTGTTTTGGGGTATGCTAAATTTCAGCTGAATAAAAAAAAAAAAAAAAGCTTCCTGTGGTTCTGACCCTCATTCCCATTTATTGCCTTTCTTTATAATAACTGATACAGTGGATAGGCCTTTTCTGCATATTATTCTCTAAAGTCACCTGAGAAATTTGTCAATCCCAAGAATGACCTCAAGGTGGTTACATCTGTTGAAGTTCATCACTTTGGTAGTAATTCCACTCTTCTTTTATCTGATGTCTGATCTTCTTATCCTAGTGTTATTCCTAGGCAATTAACTTACTGCTGACAATTTTGAGCTTTCTCTGGGATAACTTTAAACCTCTTTCCTTTACCTTCTTTAAAACTTGGTTAATATTTTCAGATTTTCTTCTTTGGTTTTTGTGTTGATAAGGATATTATCCACATATGAGACGATGTTATCCTTACTCAGGATATTACTCCACAGTCTGTTCACATGCATATGACCGGGCTGAGGTGAGAGGTCAAATAAAACAGAATTGTCTTCCCTGGAATGTAAAACTAAATTCGTTCCAAGAGTCTGGGTGCAAAAGAATAACAAAGAATGCATTAGCCAAATGCAAGATAGTGAACCATCATGCTTTTCCCATAATGGAAGCAATCCCCTGAGGATAGCTTATGCCACTGGAGCAGTCATTAGAGTTACCTTATTCAAATGTCTTAAGTCAATAGTCAGTCTCCAAGATTTTCCATCTTCCTTTAAGACTGGACAAATAGTAGCATTATTTGTAATTAATTGTTCTACTATTACCTCTTGAGCCAAATGCCCTTGAATTATTTTAATCAAACTTGGCACTTCTTTTTTGGGGTATTTATACTTGCTTGAGGTGGGGGGAATCAGGTCCAGTGATTAAACCCTATCCTTTCACTTTAAGATTTGTTAGCTCTCCATATTTCCTTGTACTTCTGTGTTATTGTTGAAACCTCTTCAGTCCAATCAGGCTATTTTAATTCTTCAACAGTCTTGATAGCTGCTAGCCTAAAAAATAATGAGATGATTTGTGACTTATGCTCACTGGAAGATATTTCCCATAATACCTTATTTATTAAATCTACTGTTAATTTAAGTTTGCCTAATATATCTACTCCAATTATTCCATTTCCATCTAAATTCATTAAAACAAACTGTTCTTTCCCTTGTTTTCTTCCTAATTGGAATAGAACCAAGGCACAAAATGGTACTTAACTTATTGCTTCATTAAAGTCCTGCAGCTTCATGACTATTAAAGGAGGTCCAAATAATTTCTTATCATCAGTGCTAATTAAATAATATGTAACACCCGTGTCTATCAACATATTTTGTCCAAATATTCCCCTATTAAAATCCACATATACAATGGGTCTCCCCCAGTTGACAGTTTCTAGATTTGCCTCAAAGTTAGCATGATCTCCTGCTAATATTGGGGAGATAGAAGGTGTTTGTCCACCCTATTCCTGATGTGAAGGGTGAGGTAGAACCTCAGGCGCATTCCTTTCATGATATACCAATCTTTGGCGTAGTTCTGTTGGTAACCCATCCATTTGTTCTTTGGGGTCCTATTGTAAAATTGTCTCCACAACCATCTTCTTCCTGATTTCATGGGGTTTTTTTCCTTGATCATAAAGAACAACTTTTCTATTAGAACATAAGAACATAAGAACGGCCAAAGGTCCATCTAGCCCAGTAGCCTGTCTGCCGACAGTGGCCAGCACCAGGTGCCCCAGAGAGGATGGACTGCAGACAATGATCAAGCGATTTGTCTCCTGCCATCCCTCTCCAGCCTCTGACAAACAGAGGCCAGGGACACCATTTCTATCCCCTGGCTAATAGCCTTTTATGGACCTAACCTCCATGAAATTATCTAGCGTCTCTTTAAACTCTGTTATAGTCCTAGCCTTCACAGCATCCTCTGGCAAGGAGTTCCACAGGTTGACTACATGCTGTGTGAAGAAGAATTTTCGCTTGTTAGTTTTAAACATGCTACCCATTAATTTCATTTGGTGTCTTCTAGTTCTTCTATTATGGGAATTAATAAATAACTTTTCTTCATTCGCTCTCTCCGCACCACTCATGATTTTATATACCTCTATTATATCCCCCCTCAGTCTCCTCTTTTCTAAACTGAAAAGTCCCAGTCGTTTTAACCTCTCTTCATATGGGACCCGTTCCAAACCCCTAATCATTTTAGTTGCCCTTTTCTGAACCTTTTCCAAGGCCAAAATATCTTTTGTGAGATGAGGAGACCACATCTGTACACAGTATTCAAGATGTGGGCGTACCATAGTTTTATACAGGGGCAGTAAGATATTCTGGGTCTTATTTTCTATCCCTTTCTTAATAATTCCTAGCATCCTATTTGCCTTTTTGACTGCCGCTGCACACTGTGTGGAAGTTTTCAGAGAACTATCCACGATAACTCCAAGATCTCTTTCCTGATTTGTCATAGCCAAATTAGCTCCCATCATACTGTATGTATAGTTGGGGTTATTTTTCCCAATGTGCATTACTTTACACTTATCCACATTAAATTTCATTTGCCATTTTGTTGCTTAATCACTCAGTTTGGTGGGATCTTTTTGGAGTCCCTCACAGTCTGCTTCTGTAGTGACTATCCTAAACAGTTTGGTATCATCCGCAAACTTTACCACCTCGCTGCTTACCCTTTTCTCCAGATCATTTATGAATAAGTTGAACGGGATTGGTCCCAGGACTGACCCTTGGGGGACACCACTAGTTACCCCTCTCCATTCTGAAAATTTACCATTTATTCCTACCCTTTGTTTCCTGTCTTTTAACTAGTTCTCAATCCATGAAAGGACCTTCCCTCTTATCCCATGGCAATGTAATTTACACAAGAGCCTTTGGTGAGGGACCTTGTCAAAGGCTTTCTGAAAATCTAAGTATACTATATCTACTGGATCCCCCTTGTCAGCAAGTTTGTTAACCCCTTCAAAGAACTCTAATAGATTAGTAAGACATGATTTCCCTTACAGAAACCATGTTGACTTTTGTCCAACAAATTATGTTCTTCTACATGCCTGACAATTTTATTCTTTACCATTGTTTTGACTAATTTGCCTGTTACTGAAGTTAGACTTACCTGTAATTGCCAGGATCGCCTCTAGAGCCCTTTATTGGTGTCACATTAGCTACCTTCCAGTCATTAGGTATGGAAGCTGATTTAAAGGATAGGTTACAAACCACAGATAATAGTTCAACAATTTCCCATTTGAGTTCTTTTAGACCCCTTAGAAGAATGCCATCTGGTCCCGAAGATTTGTTAACATTAAGTTTTTCTATCTGTTCCAAAACCTCCTCTAATGACTCCTCAGCCGTGAAGACTGAAGCAAAGAAATCATTTTGTTTATCCGCAATGGCTTTATCATCCTTGATTGCTTCTTTTATATCTCGATCGTCTAGGGACCCACAGGTTTTTTAGCTGGCTTCCTGCTTCTAATGTACTTAAAAATCATTTTGCTATTTCTTTTAGAGTTTTTGGCTAGCTGTTTCTCGAAATCTTTTTTTGCTTTTCTTATTACATTTTTACACTGAATTTGACAGTGTTTGTGTTCCTTTCTATTTACCTCACTAGGATTGGACTTCCATTTCTTAAAAGATGCCTTTTTGTCCCTCACTGCTTCTTTTACATGGTGGTTAAGCCACATGGTGGTTAAGAGACTCTTTTTTAGGTCTCTTGCTATGTTTTTTAATTTGGGGTATACATTTAAGTTGAGTCTCTATTATGGTGTCTTTAAAAAGTTTCCATGCAGCTTGCAGGGCTTTGGCTCTAGTCACTGTGCCTTTTAATTTCTGTTTAACTAACCTCCTCATTTTTATATAATTCCCCTTTTTGAAATTAAATGCCAGAGTGCTGGACTGCTGAGGTGTTCTTCCCACCATAGGAATGTTAAATGTTGTTATATTATTGTCACTATTCCCAAGCGGTCCTGTAATGGTTATCTCCTGGACCTGATCCTGCACTCCACTCAGGACTAAATCAAGAATTGCCTCTCCCCTTGTGGGGTCCTGTACCAGCTGCTCCAAGAAGCAGTCATTTAAGCCATTGAGAAATTTTCTCTCTGCTTCTCTTCCTGAGGTGAGATGTACCCAGTCAATATGGGGATAATTAAAATCCCCCATTATTATAGAGCTCTTTATTTCGGTAGCCTCTCTAATCTCCCTCAGCATTTCAATGTCAGTATCGCTGTCCTGGTCAGGTGGTCAATAATATATCCCTACTGCTAATTTCTTATTATTGGAGCATGAAATTACTATCCATAGTGATTCTATTGAACATGTTGATTCATTTAATATTTTTATTTCATTTGACTCTACATTCTCTTTCACATATAGTGCCACTCTGCCACCCACCCAGCCTGCTCTATCCTTCCGATATATTTCATATCCCGGTACGATTGTGTCCCACAGATTGTCCTCATTCCACCAGGTTTCAGTGATGCCTATTATGTCAATCTCCTCCTTTAATATGAGGTACTCAGTTCACTCACCTTATTAGTCAGACTTCTAGCATTTGTGTAGAAGCACTTCAAAAATTTGCCACTGCTTATTTGTCTGCCCTTCCCTGATGCATTGGATTCCTTTATATGAGGTTGTTTGTCTGCTCTGGCCCATGGTTTATCCTCTCCCCTCCTCTCTTTCTGACTACAGCTTAGAGAATCTCCATCAATGGATTCTTTTCTAAGAGAAGTCTCCATCCGATTTATGTGCATCTCTGCACCAATCGGATTTCCCCCATCTCTTAGTTTAAAAATTGCTCTACGGCCTTTTTAATGTTTAGTGCCAGCAGTCTGGTTCCACCCTGGTTTAGGTGGAGCCCATCCTTTCTGTAAAGGCTCCCCCTCTCCCAAAAGTGTCCCCAGTTCCTAATAAATCCAAACCCCTCTTCCCAACTCCATCGTCTCATCCATGCATTGAGACTCTGAAGCTCTGCCTGCCTACCTGGCCCTGCGCGTGGAACTGGAAGCATTTCTGAGAATGTCACCATAGAGGTCCTGGATTTCAGTCTCTTTCCTAGCAACCTAAATTTGTCCTCCAGGACATCTCTCCTACCCTTCCCTATGTCATTGGTACCTACATGTACCACGACCATCGGCTCCTCCCCAGCACTACACATAAGTCTATCTAGATGTCTCGAGAGATCTGTAACCTTTGCACCAGGCAAGCAAGTGACCATACGGTTCTCCCAGTCATCACAAACCCAGCTATCTATGTTTCTAATGATCGAATCACCCACTACTAACACCTGCCTCTTCCTAACAAACTGGTTTTCCCTTCCCTTCAGAGGTATCCTCAGTGCGAGAGGATACCGCAAATCCTCTGGAAGGAGGGTCCCAACTACGGGATGGTTTCCCTCTATTCTTGCTCCCTTCTCTCTTTAACCCTTCTTTCTGCAGCTGACTCTGCTGATTATTTTGTCTGTTAGGACCATTAGTGAAGGTGACATTAACATTTTTTCAGGCCTTCCTTTTGTTTCTCTCTATCTCATTCAATCTCTTTACATTATCTTCTATTAGTATAGAGGAATTTTTGCTGGATCATCAGAAACCAGAGCCATTCTAATTATTGGATTAAAACCTAATATCAATGCTGTTTTTCACTGTGGGGAATCATATACAAGCTGGTGTTCTAAGGGAATGATTTCTGAATGTTGATGCAACAATTTCTTCCTAGCTATATTAGGTTCAGGCCTTTCTTTTGGTTTTTCTTTCTGTTAATGAAACCATACAACCTGATTTTCTCCAAGTTAACAAAAATTTGAAAGTTCTTCTCTAATTAAATCAGTATCTCTTTCCCCTCCTCTATTCATCTGAATGCATGCACTGTTGTATTAATGTGGAAAGATCTGCTCTAGTTAATCCAGGTATTCCTATAGTTTTAGCTAAACATCCAATGACTGAGCTTTTATTCAGAGGACCCTTAGACTTTCTAAAGGCTCTGAGTCGTTCAGGGGCATAGGGCCTCACTTCTGCCTTTCTTCTAAACCTCCTTTTTCCCCCTTGCACAGTGGTTTTCACTACTGAAGAAGTGATGACTGGAGCTAGAGAGATGGCCTCTAATATTCTTCTGGGCCTTCTCTTGATGTATTATAGAAGTCTACAGTGGGTTCCTTGGGATAATCATTATAGCAAGGAGGATATGTATCTTCATCAGAGTCTGTTTCTTCACCATTCAGGGCTCTTATTGCTGCCATGGCTCCTCTGTTAGGCTTTAGCTCCTGTTTTAATGCATTGATTTTTTACAAGCTTTATGGTTTCTTTCTTTCTCCTTTTTAGTTTCTGAAAGAACCAATGTCATTGCAGCTTGTCTGTCCATTGCCTTCTGTTCTTCTAGTTCTTTTACTAATTTCCTTTGTTCTTTTCTTTCAACAAATTTCTTCTGTGACTTACAATTTGCACTGATTGAATCAGGATAGTGTAGCAACGTTGGCCTTCAGGTTCACTAATTCCCTTCCTTAATTTTTTTCTTAGCTTTCTTATCTCTTCTAAAGATTTTTCTATTTCTGCATCCAGTATTATAGCTGAACACTGCTACTCCTGTAAAGCAATTTGCTTTTTCTCCCTTTTACTTGGTTCTCCTTTTACTTGGTTTTTGTTGTTACTTGCTTATATAATTATTGGTAGGCTACAAGTACAATACATACATTTTCCTTCCACATTCTACTTTTCTGATAAAATCCTCAAAACTGTTTCCAAGCATTATTTCTGAAACCTCATTGTTCATTGAATATTGCAGTTGCCTGCCAAATTGAAGCCTTTGGTCAAAATCTGAAGGGCAGTTGCACTGACAGTGCTACTTGCATCTGGATAAATATGGAGTACATAGGACCTTTGAATTGGAAATTGTTTCGCATCTTGTCAGTTCAGCAAAATAGAACTGCCTGACTGCCTTGAAAACATTGAGGTTGTTGGGGAAAAACAAATTTTACTTATTTAATATTTGAATACTATTCCCTGGTTCTCAGAACTAAGAATATTTTTATCATTAAGGCTATGTCTAGACTGCAGGCTTCTTTCGAAAGAGGCTCTTTCGAAAGCATCTTTCGAAAGAGCCTCTTTCGAAAGATCGCGTCTAGACTGCAGGCGGATCTTTCGAAAGAGCAATCCGCTTTTTCGAAAGAGAGCACCCAGTGAGTCTGGATGCTCTCTTTCGAGGAAGCCCTATTTACATTGAAGAATGCCTTCTTTCGAAAGAGGAACTTTCGAAAGAAGGCGTTCTTCCTCGTGAAATGAGGTTTACCGCCATCGAAAGAAAAGCCGCGTTCTTTTGAAATAATTTCGAAAGAACGCGGCTTGAGTCTGGACGCAGGGGAAGTTTTTTCGGTAAAAGGCTACTTTTCCCGAAAAAACCCCTGAGTCTGGACACAGCCTAAGTGGCTTATTATCAATACTGAAATGATTATTTGTTATGCTATCGTTCCAGTCTTTTCGACTTTCATAATGCCCATGTTCTTCCTGAATTGTATTCTTATCTCTTCTGTTGGGTAGCCTATTTTATCATTATCAGTTTGAGAACCTGTTATAGACAACATCTCAGCTGCATTGCCAATGAAAAACAGCTGTTTGGCTATTTTTTTTGTCTCTCTCTTGTTTCTCTGTTTTTCCTAACAGTTGAAATGCTAGTCTGAGCTGTCTGGAAACACCATATTCTTTGTACATATCTTTACATAGTGCACTTAACATGGAGGAAATTGATCTTCACATGAGCATGCATTACAAAACGGTGTTATGTTATTCGTATGCTTCCTGAACGGTGGTGAAAATTGAAGAACAAATCCAGTAGCAGTTCTTCCACAGCAAGTGTAAACTATTTTACACATTGCTGGCAGAATACGTTTGAAATGATACGTGGCCAAATGATAGAAACAAGGGCCACATGTGTTTGGTTCTACTTGCGTCTTGGACAAAGCAGAGATTTTCTTGCCCCTTTCATCACACGGCAGTTTTCACTGATGAATGAAGATAAAAATATAAGAATAGCCATATGTGGGCAGATACTCAAGCCCAGTATCCTGTCTTCAGGGCCATCCCTAGCCATACAGACTTGCAGGACACCACAATTACTCAAGACACTACAGTTACTTGTGGCTGGCTGGGACAAGATGGTAGGAATGCATGAGTGTCCTGTGTGTGTGGGAAGGACGCACGGGTTGCACTTGAATGTGTGCTCTGTGTGTGCTAGGATCTCTAGGAAGGGCAGGACTTGTATGGGTGGGGAGGGGGAATACTAGCGTATGACAAGTCTCTTCCTCATCCCTTAACCACTGTGTAAGGTATGTTTGTTTGAAGAGAGGGCAGTAGGCCAGCACCTAGCCACCTTTTTGGACAGCCACATAACCAGTATCCTTTGCTGCCTTGGAATTCTTCCTCCCCCCTCCTCCCTACCCACAGTGCTTAGGGGTCTGCATGTGACACCTTTTGCCTCCCAGCATGTCTAGACTGCATCCCTCTGTGAAGCAGATTAGGCAGGTCGACACTGCAAATGAGGCAGGGACTTAAATATCTCATGTCTAATTTGCATAAAAATGGCCACCGTGTTTTGCCGACTCAGCACTTTGTCTGCAAAAAGTGACAGTCTAATGGGGGATTTGTCGAGAAAGAAAGCCTTTTTCGACAGATTCCTTATGCCTCCTGCAAGGAGGTTTACGGGATCTGTCAAAAAAGGCTTTCTTTCTCGACAGAACCCCCTTTAGACTGCCGCTTTTGGCCGACAAAGTGCTGAGTCGGCAAAACGTGGTGGCCATTTTTATGCAAATTAAGCATGGGATATTTAAATCCCTGCCTCATTTGCAATGTTGACCTGCCTAATCTGCTTCCCTCTGCAGATAGGTGGATGCAGTCTAGACATACTCTCTTTGTGTAACTTCTATGAAGTACAAGATTAATGTGAGTTCACTGTATAATGCCACTGATTTATTTACAGTATAAGGTTGACATAGAGTTGTAACTAACATTAAGACCGATGCCTCCTACACATTTAAAACTAAAAGTGATTTTATAAAAATGATATGAGTTTCCAATTCTATTGTGTCTCAGTCAGGGTACATTGCCTTGTTGAGGTGTCTCTACATTAGTTCAAGGTCACAGACTCATGGCTATCTTATATTATTTTAAATAATGTTTTTGATAATATTACAAGGTAGACAGTTACTACTCTAATAAAATAACTTTATAAATTATAATGGACTCAAACTGTATGAAGAATTTAATACATTGTCAGCAATGCTGTCACATGCAAAGTTGGTGATGGTCATTATATAGTTAATTCATATGAGGAACTGATCAAATATATCCTAATTTTTATATTCCTACTTGTATTCCATTGAGAATTCCTGTCACAGTACCATCAGGAGAACAAAGTTTCTCAAAACTTAATAACAATAAAAACTATCTCTGTTCTACTATGAATGAGAAATGCTTGACTGGTCTTGTTATTCTTGCAATCGAACAAGACCTCACTTTGTCTTTGTCAGACAGAGTTATTACAGATTTTGGAGCCAAAAACAGCCAGAACAATTTCTTTTAATTAAAATCAAATCCTTGTTACAATACCTCTTCAGAGTAATTTCCCATAGTTATACTGACAAATTTAAAATTAAATTATTTTATTCATTCTGTCAATAAATCTGAATTTTTCTGTAGTGCCACTTCCGTTCCCACAAAATCAATCCATCATCGTATAGTGTACTTAATTTGTTTAATCTGTTTTTAATAAAGTATATGTGGCATGTTTTCTAATTCTGTAAGCTTGTCTTTGTGTTGATGAAAGTAATTCAAGCAGGTCAAGAGGCAACAGTTTAATGTACCATATATGGCACCTTAAATCCTAAGGATGGTCCTGCCTTTCTTCCAGCAGTAGCCAATCAGATTCTCCAGAGGAAATGAACAGAACAGGTAATCACCAAGTGATCCATTCCCTTTCACTCATTTGCAACTTCTGATAAGCAAAAACTAGAGACACCATCTCTGTCCAACCTGGCTAAATTTGAACCTGTCATCCATAAATTTGTCAAATTCTTTTTTAAACTCTATTCTAGTCGTGGCCTTTACAACATCTTCTGACAAAGAGTTCCACAGGTTAACTGTGTGATATGAAGAAGTATTTTCTTTTATTTGTTTTATACCTATTAACTTCATTTTGTGACAAGTACTTCTTGTGTTATAAGAAGGAATAAATAGCCCTTTCATATTTATTTTCTCCATACCTGTCCATGGTTTTATAGACCTGTGTCACATATGCCCTTAGTGATCTCTTTTCCAAGACCCAAATCCCAATATTATTAATCTTTCCTCATATGGAAGACTTTTCATACCCCTAATAATTTTTGTTGTCCTTTTCTGAATCCCTCCCAATTCCAATGCATCTTTTTTTAATAACCACATCTACTCACAGTATTCAAGATGTGGGTGTTCCATGGGTTTATAGAGAGACAGTATATTTTCTGTCTTATTATCTATTCCTTTATTAATGATTCCGAACATCCTGTTTGTTTTTCTGGGTACGTCTAAACTACATGGCTCCATCGACGGAGCCATGTAGATTAGTTTACTCAGCAAAGGGAAATGAAGCAGCGATTTAAATAATCACCGCTTCATTTAAATCAAAATGGTCACCACGCTGTGCCGATAAGCTGAATGTCGGCTCAGCGCGGCAATCTAGATGGGGATCTGCCGATCCTGTAAGCCTCATTTCACAAGGCATAAAGAATCTGCCAACGAAGGGTTCTGGGGTCAGCGGATCCCCGTCTAGACTGCCTCGCTGAGCTGACAATCAGCTGATCAGCACAGCGTGGCGGCCATTTTGATTTAAATGAAGCGGCGATTATTTAAATCGCCGCTTCATTTCCCTTTGCTGTCCTGCCTAATCTACATGGCTCCATCGACGAAGCCATGTCGTTTAGACACACCCTCTGACTCCTGCTGCACATTGAATAGATGTTTTCAGAAAACTATGTACAGTGATTCTAAGATCTCTTTCTTGAGTGGTAACAGTTAATTTAGACCCCATCGTTGTATATATATAGTTTGAATTATGTTTTCCAATGTGTATTACTTTGCATTTATCAACATTAAATGTAATCTGTCATTTGTTTCCCAGTAACCTGGTTTTGAGAGCTCCTTTTGTAGCCTTTCACAGTTTGCCTGAGACTTAATTATCTTGAGTAGTTTTGTACCATCTGCAAATTTTGCCACTTTGCTGTTTACCCCTTTTTCCTATATCAGTGTTTCCCAAATAGTGCTCTGTGGAACCCCGGGGTCCTGCAAAGTGAAAGTAAGAGTTCCATGAGAACCTGATCACTCCCCACCCCTCGCAAAGCTGGTTTTAGAAGTGGGCAAGCTGGGCGATCATTTTTTAAATGTTTTGAGTGTTTGGCTAGCTGTTATTTAAATTCTTTTTTTGGCCTTCATCACTCTATTTTTGCACTTCATTTGTCAGAGATTATGTCCCTTTCTATTTTCCTCACTACGATTTAACTTCCACTTTTTGAAGGATGCCTTTTTGCCTTTCACTGCTTCTTTTAGTTTGTTGTTTAGCTAGGATGGAGCTTTTTTGGTTTTCTTATACATTTTTTTTAAATTTAGTATATACATTGACATTGAGTCCTTATAAAGTTTCCATGCAACACACATACATTTCATTTTTCACACAGTACCTTTAATTTCTGTTTTATTAACCTCCTCATTTATGTGTAGTTCCCCTTTCTGAAATTAAATGCTACAGTGTTGGGTTGCTGTGGTGTTTTTCCCAGCACAGGGATATTAAATTTAATTATATTATTTTATTCTATTACCAAGGATTAGGCCTGACTATAGCTTTGTCTCCTCCATACTTAGATTTATTGATCATTTCAAAGTTCCTTACTGGAGTGAAAAGCTCTAGTTACTACTATTCCAATATTTTTGTCAAATAATTTAGCCATTAGAGTTAATTTTCATCACTTGGATAATTGTTCCCATTAGTGATAAGTGATAAGTGGCTTCTAGCAGAGTACTATAATTCTGCTATTTCAAACAGCTATGCATTTGTTCACATGCCTAAGTGATGGCATCTCTGCTTTCAGGGAACATGTCTATGTAAAGTGGCCAGGCACTCTATTGTGCAAGGAAAATTGAGCACAGCACCTTAATGTTGGTAACTTTTTAGCAAAATGCCCTCTTACTCACTATGTCTACACTGGCATGACTTTCCGGAAATGCTTTTAACGGAAACGTTTTCCATTAAAAGCATTTTTGGAAAAGCGGGTCTAGATTGGCAGGACGCTTTTCCACAAAAAAGCCCCGATCGCCATTTTCGCTGTCTCTCTGCTGTCTACACTGGCCCTTTTGCGCAAAAGTTTTTCGGAAAAAGACTTTTGCCCGAATGGGAGCAGCATAGTATTTCCGCAAAAGCACTGACAATCTTACATGAGATCGTCAGTGCTTTTGCGGAAATTCAAGCGGCCAGTGTAGACAGCTGTCAAGTTTTTCCGCAAAAGCAGATGATTTTATGGAAAAACTTGCCAGTCTAGACACAGTCACTTAGAAATGCTGTTTTGTCTTCCTTAAGAGGAAAATGGTCTCCATGAATAGTGGTCTCCATATCAACAACAATCATTTTCTGTTCACATTGCAGAGCTGGCAGAAGGCATGGTTTGTATAGTTTCCACTTCCATCGATATATTTCTGCATGAACTTACAAGAATACTTTTGCTTTCTTTTTTCTTTTGTGACATCTTCCTGAGTAGTTCAGTAAAGATGATTGTCTCTATGAATATTTTCTCAGATGTGCTCCATATGATATGGTCCATTATTTGAACTAAACAATTGTGTTTGGAGAAAGTCCTGACTATCTTATTAGTAATTTTCATATATGGTATATTGTCTTTTGTAGAGCTGTGAATGTCTTAGAAATAGTTAATGTTAGCCTAAATTTCACAAAATCATATCTTCATAGTAATCAATTTCTATTTCTGGGTTATCTCATCTGATTTGAAGAAGCATGTCTCTGAGCATATTTATCTTATATTTCTCCCATAGACTTCTTAGGATTAGAAAGATCACACATGATAAACACTGAAGAAAAAAACCTGATATTTGCTAGTGATTCTGAAATTGAAGCATCATCCAAAGTGTGATACCAATGATTATCATCGTCAAGCAGTTCTCATCTTTGATAGGCTTAACAAAAAGTCTCATAGAGGTGACCATTGACAGTTTTCAGATCATTAAGAGAAGTAGGTCCTAACAGTCTCAAGAAGAAGCATTCTTTATTGTTGAGATGAACAGTGTATACTCGTCCTGAAGCATCTGTTGATTTTATGCCATGAAATGCTGGAACATCTGCTTTATTTTTTCTTCTCTGGAAGACTTTTCTTGCTGTAGTCCAAGAATAGTATTTAGGAACTTAGGATATGTCTAGACTGCATCCCTCTGTCAGCAGAGGGATGCAGATTAGGCAGGTCAACATTGCAAATGAAGCATGGATTTAAATATCCCACGCCTAATTTCCATAAAAATGACTGCCGCGTTTTGCTGACTCAGCACTTTGTTGGCAAAAAGCAACAGTCTAGAGGGGGATCTGTCAAGAAAGAAAGCCTTTTTCAACAGATCCCCTATGCCTCCTGCAAGGAGGTTTACAGGATCTGTCGAAAAAGGCTTTCTTTCTCGACAGATCTCCCTCTAGACTGCTGCTTTTTGCCGACAAAGTGCTGAGTCGGCAAAATGCAGTGGCCATTTTTATGCAAATTAGGCATGGGATATTTAAATCCCTGCCTCATTTGCAATGTCGACATACCTAATCTGCATCCCTCTGCCGACAGAGGGATGCAGTCTAGACATACCCAGTGTGTCTTCACAAAGTCATCTTTACAGCATAGCTCAAAAAAATTGTAATTAGTGTAGTCCTTGGAGGTTCCTGAATCCTTTGAAGAAGATTTTGTTCTGTGAAGAAAACTCTTTGCCCATTTTCTAAATGAAAACTTAAATGTGTAGCAGTGGGATGTCTCTCATGAAACAGAAAATCAAAAATTCCCCAAGCAGCCTATATTGTTCTAACTCTTTGAAGTCAGGTTCCTCTTTGCTCCTCACTTTTGTTTGTTCAAGATCTTGAATGTCTGGTTCTGTAGCTTTGAAGTCAACTTTCTCTTTTTTCTTCATTTTCATTTGCTTGAAGAGCCGCTTGTCTATGTCTCCGTGAATCAAATCAATCTTGTCTTTGTCTAAGAGTTTCAACAATTTTTGATTATGTCATTCTTTTTTCATTTGATCTACTTGCATGCAAGAGCAGTCTTTAGTGTTTAGGCATTTTGCAACAGTTTCTGTAAGGCTGTGTCCAGACTAAGGGGTTTTTTCGGGAAAAGTAGCCTTTTTCCGAAAAAACTTCACCTGCGTCTAGACTGCAGCTGCGTTCTTTCGAAATTAAATCGAAAGAACGCGGCTTTTCTTTCGACGGCGGTAAACCTCATTTCACGAGGAAGAACGCCTTCTTTCGAAAGTGCTTCTTTCGAAAGAAGGCGTTCTTGAATGTAAATAGGGCTTCTTCGAAAGAGAGCATCCAGACTCACTGGTTGCTTTCTTTCGAAAAAGCGGCTTGCTCTTTCGAAAGTTCCGCGTGCAGTCTAGACGCTCTCTTTCGAAAGTTGCTCTTTCGAAAGTATCTTTCGAAAGAGCCTCTTTCGAAAGAGGCTTGCAGTCTAGACATAGCCTAAGTGTTAGACCTTGTACTTTTTATTCACTTAAAATGGGAAAGTATATTTACTGGTATTTTCTTCGCTGTTATTTCCTGGTTTTATAATTTTATATTGATTTTTGTTGAGTAATAAACAATAAAAGGACTACAGTCTATTTGGTTTCCAATAACATATTCTTCCAGTTTTCAAACATTGAGCATTCATTTAACTCTTTTTCCGTAAGTTTTATTGAGAAGCAATCATATTCCAGGTTCATACCATGCTTCTGGCTCATCTTGGTTCAGTCTCTTTCAATATTCTCTTAGCTATATAAATTTTGAGGACAGTGATTTGGTGATTCTGTCTCATTTTGTTTTTGTTCATGAGAATCAATCCCATTCCTGGTACAACCAAACCCTTACATTGCTTTCAGTTATTATAAGAGGAAGCTGCATACCAAATTTGGTGGTCCTACCTCTTACTGTTGAGGAGTCAACAGCCAAACTCTCTAAAATATATAATAGATAAGGAAAGCCATCTTGGACGTAGTTCAATATGTAAAATAATGAGTTCTTTTGACTATTTGTTGATTGAGACCTCTACAGGTCAAGCTCAAGTTTGGTTCATTAATCAAAAAAATAGACATATCTGATCAGTAGAGTAATCACTGGGATTAAGCTTCCTGAGACCTTGTTTACACGAAACTCCCCTGTTGATTGACTCTATGCAACTTTTATGCTCAATTACACATATAGCATAGCTGAAGTCAACATACTTACCGCGATGTCTTCCCTGTGGCAAGGTCAGTGGGGGCTGCTCTCCCACAGACTCCAGCTACTCTTCTTTTCCTGGTAGAATACCTGAGTTGAGGGGAGAGTACTCAGAGATCAATTTATCACATCTAAGAAGATGCGATAAATCAACTGCCAGTGGATCTAACACTGCAGTGTCGATTCACTACATAGTGGAAACAAGACTTGAAAGTCTAGATCGCTGCAGGTTCTAGACTGGCTCCAGGTGCAAGCAGCAAGTGAGTCATATGCACAAGAAACCAAAAAAAAAAAGCAAAATCTATCTAACATCAATGAGAAAAAATACTCTTGATAAAATAATGCAAAGCTTTTAAAAAAACAAATAACTCAAACATTTTAGCTACCTGAAAATACTATGAATAAAATATATTTTGTATGTCTATTATTTATTATGTATATTATTTTCTGTGCCTACAGGTCCCAGTCATGGACCAAAACTCTTTTTTGTGCAGGGTACAAACAGACAAAAAATGGGGTATCTGTCCCAAATAGCTTGCACTCTACATTCATTTGTGAAATTTATTCAGAAATTAACTTCTGTAGACCTGAATGTTAAGCTTAGTTGCAAATTTTGTTACTTGCCATCTGAAAACTGGAATGTAGAATTGTTGGGGTTTGCTTGTTTGGGGGATGTGAGAAAACTTCAATAACTGTACAGTATTTCAACCACCATTTTCCTTGTATTTGATCTGCCTCCCTACAGCTTGCATAAGATGCTTATATTAGATATATACAATAATTGTTTTGGTTATTTGTCAAATATTGTATTAGTAGAAATAATTTGCAGTTAACTAACAAGGCCTTTGAAACAATACTTATGTGTTCAAAGTACCTATCTTTTTAATCCTGTGGTTTATAAATGGTTCAACATATTGGTATTCTTTTTGTATTTAGAAATGTGGCAGTTGTGTGTGTGTGTTTTGTGTCTCATGTTCTAACACTTTATGTACATGTGAGCAATATGTACTGTATAGCAGTGTTATCTTTCTTCCTGTGTTTGTGGAGTCTGATCATTAATATATTTTAGTGCCCTAAAGGGTTTTTTGTTTGTTTGTTTTCTCATTCAAGGCTGAGCCCTGCAATGATGTATGTGCTAGTTACAGGGACACTTCTAACAGACTCATGAGACTGCTGTGATTATATATTATCTAACACAGCTTGCTGAGCTGAGCATGCTTTCTTAATGGACAACTATGACTGAAAGATCAATTCATTATGAAAATAAATCCTAAGTTATATGTATTTCATGTCAATACCATTTTTATTCTTTCCTTGCCACTGTGGAATCATATGCATGTGAAATGATTTAGAATTTTTAATTTAAATTTTATACACTGAATGTTGTTTTTTCTTTCACCTCCCCTTGCTGTACTTTGTTAGATTTATGTTTCCCAGTGGATGGATAAACAGATAGTTTCAGTACATCATTGTTACAGTGTAGTAACCACAGTCGGCTGTAAGTGTTATGAAGTGGAAATATTTATCTAAACTGCAATACGAGGTATCAGTCTCATACTAATATTTATCAAAAATCAGCTGAATCTATTGATAGTTTTTTTTTTCTTTTATCACATCAGGAGTGTAACAGATATTTTTAAAAAATACAATTGCCTCTTTATTGACTGGTTTTCATTATGGTTTACAGAGGTGCAGCAATTTGTATAATTAATTGCTATTAAATGAGAAAGTTTGGAAAATTTTTGCTATCTCCTTAAAATCAGTAAAATTAAGTCTAGTCAGACACAACAAATGTGCCTCAGCAGACTATTAGCTTTCTCCTGCTGCTTTTCGTTATTACTATTCTTTATGTTTATTATTTTATTATTAATTGCTAGCTCTTTTAATACAATCATTCATTTAGATTTCAAGCTGAAGCTGATATCTGTGGCTATTATTTTAATTCAATTCCATTTTGGTATTTTAAAATTATTCTCTGTATTTGTCCAAATTATATACACACTCTATGCCTTTTTATTTTAAAACTTTCAGAGCTATTTAGAATTATTCTAAAATATTTTACTTGTTTTTTTGTTAATGTAATTTATATTTATTTTTTAGAAAATCACTTTTAACAGAATTCTTTAAGAAGACTATCAACCTAGAACCACATTCTTGGGATGCATGTGTACACTCCATAGCATTCCTGTGAATGGTCTATGTGAGATTATCTAAAGTCAGACTCCCCCAGTTTCTCCCTCCCCTTGAGAATCTCACTGACACTGCAGAAGTTACTCAGAATGGACAATCTGCTGAAAGGGTTTGAGTTTCACTGGTTAAATATTTGTGTAACATATGAAAACTATGTTTGCCTGCATCTGCTCTGCCCTTTGCTCAGTGCCCACTCTCAGTACTATGTCCATAGATGTAATCCTTTGTCTCTTTCTCTTCCATTTTAACTGATTGGTGACTATTATAATTATCTTTACCATTAGAATCGTAGAACACTAGAAATGGAGGGGACCTCGAGAGGTCATCAAGTCCAGTCCCCTGCCCTCACCACAGGACTCAGTAATATCTAGCTTATCTCTGATAGGTGTCTGTCTAGCCTGCTCTTAAATATCTCCAGAGATGGAGATTCCACAACATCCTCTAGGCAATTTATTCCAGTGTTTAACCACCCTGACAGTTAGGAAGTTTTTCCTAATGTACAGCCTAAACCTCCCTTGCTTCAGTTTAAGCCCATTGTTTCTTGTCCTATCCTCAGAGGCCGAGGAGAACAATTTTTCTCCCACCTCCTTGTCACACCTATCATGTCCTCTCTCAGTCTTCTCCTTTCCAAACTAAACAAGGCCAATTCTTTCAGTCTTCCTTCATAGGTCTCTAGACCTTTAATCATTCTTGTTACTCGTCTCTGGACCTTCTCCAGTTTCTCCACATCTTTCTTTAAATGTGGTGCCCAGAACTAGACACAATATTCCAACTGAGGCCTGATCAGCACAGAGTAGAGAGGAAGAATGACTTCTCGTGTCTTGCTCACAACACTCTTGTTGATGCATCCCAGAATCATATTTCCTTTTTTTTACAACAACATCACAGTATTGACTCATATTTAGTTTGTGGTCCACTGTGACCCCTAGATCCCTTTCTGCAGTACTCATTCCTAGATAGTTGCTTCCCATTCTGTCGGTGTGAAACGGATTTTTTCTTCCTAAGTGGAATACTTTGCATTTGTCCTTATTAAACGTCATCCTATTTACCTCAGACAATTTCTCTAGTTTGTCCGGATCATTTTGAATTATGACCCTATCCTTCAAAGCACTTGCAACCCCTCCCAGCTTGGTAACATCTGCAAACTTAATAAGCGTACTCTCTATGCCAATAACTAAATCTTTGATGAAGATATTGAACAGAACCAGTACCAAAACAGACACCTGTGGAACTCCCTTGTTATGCCCTTCCACCAGGATTGTGAGCCATTAATAACTACCATCTAAGAACAGTTATCCAGCCAGTTATGCACCCACCTTATAGTAGCCTATTTAAGTTGTATTTACCTAATTTATTGATAAGAAGATCATGCAAGACCGTATCAAATGTCTCACTAAAGTCTAGGCATACTACGTCCACAACTTCTCCCTTATCCACAAGACTCATTATCCAATCAAAGAAAGCAATCAGATTGGTCTGACATGATTTGTTCTTTAAAAATCCATGCTGGCTGTTTCCTATCACCCTATTATATTCCAGGTTTTTGCAGATGAATTCCTTAATTACTTGCTCCATTATCTTTCCTGGCACAGAAGTTAAACTCACTGGTCTGTAGTTTTCTGGGTTGTTCTTAGTTCCCTTTTTATAGATGACCTTTTTCAGTCTTCTGGAATCTCTCCCATCTTCCATGATTTTTCAAAGGTGATAATTAAAGGCTCAGATACCTCCTCTATCAGCTCCTTGAGTATTCTAGGATGCGTTCCATCAGGCCCTGGTGACTTGCAGACATCTAACTTTTCTAAGTAATTTTTAACTTGTTTTTTTATTTTATCTTCTAAACCTACCCCATTCCCAGTAGTATTCACAATGTTAGGCATTCTTTCATCGTCAGACTTCTTGGTGAAGACTGAAATAATGACTTCATTAAGCACCTCTGCCATTTCCAAGTTTTCCTGTTACTGTTTCTTCCTCCTCACTGAGCAATGGGCTTACCCTGTCTTTGTTCTTTCTCTTGCTTGTAACATATTTATAGAAAGTTGTCTTGTTTCCCTTTTTGGTTGTAGTTAGTTTGAGCTCATTTTGTGCCTTTGCCTTTCTAATCTTGCCCTGCATGCCTGTATTGTTTGCTTATATGCGTTTGCTAATTGTCTTTTTTTCTTAACATTTCCTGGCTAGTTCATCAAATCTGTTACATCAAAAGTCAGGCTTTGGGGCACCACTAGAACAACCTACTTATTGCCCCATTAATATGTTCTTTCTGTAGGGTTGCCAGGTTCATCAAGGAAATACTTGAAGGACACAAATACAGCCTTCTAATAAATGTTTGAGACAAGCATTATTCTTTCCAAAACAAAGTATTTTATTAATATAATTAATAATCCCTAATAATCTAGAAAAAAATCAGACATAAAGCTGTTATGGAAAGTTAAAAGGCATTCATTGTATTCTGTTACAAACTGCCAGTTTACAACAGATTGCTGACTGTAGTTCTTAAATGTACATTTCATTTTACAGAAGTAAATTATAATCAATAGACATACATTTCAAGCATACACATATTCATACTAATGGTACACTATACTGCCTTACCCTATATTTAAGTTTAGTGGGCTTAATCTATCCACTGACTTTTAGCTGATGCTGCTGTTTTTTCAGGTTGCGCCACACCACTCTGTTTTGCTCTGCTTTGTTCTGCTTCTTTAAGGGAATGTATTGGCATTCACAGTGCTCTCCCAGTCCGTACTCAGCCTGAGCCAGAAAATATAATGATCCAACCAGCGGCCCAAATCCTGGTCATGTGACATCTGAGACACACTGCGACCATGCTAAGGTCAGCTCTCTACTTGATCTCTCTGTCTGCTCTGCTCCTAACTGTCCTAACCATCTTTAGCATCTGCATTTTATACTTTTTATTTCATGTATATCACTTGTTGTTTACAACAGATTTATGCTGAACCTGTTTGGCTTTCTGCTAATTCTGTGGTTATCTTTTCCCCCTCAGCTGAGCTGTTGGCAACTTTCAGCAGTGAATTACCATTAACCTGCTGCTTCTACTGGGAGAGTGACTATTCAAAAGGGAAGCTAGGAACAGAAAATGGAATCCAGGGAATCTCTGCAGTATCAATCTGTGGGATGAGCCTCTAAAATTCAGTACTCTCTGGTATAACAACATCCGTGGTCTGGAAGGACCACAAATACTGTTGGACCACAGAGCCTCGGCTATCCAGGTTCAAAAGCACAGCCCAGACTGGGGTGGCAGTTGGGGAGCCCAGCTTCAGTGGGCCCAGTGCAGTGGAGAGTACAACCGTACCCAGGGCTGATGACAAGGAGTGCAGCCCCAGTCAGGGCTGGAGGTAGTGGGGCCAGAAGCCAGGAGCACAGCCCCAGATGCACCAGTAGGGAGTGCAGCCTCTCCGGAACTGGCATGGTGGGAAGTGCAGTCCAGGCTGGAGCTCTCTCTTCCTTTCTCTCTCCCCCCTCCATCTCTGTCACTCTCGCACTCAAGCAGAATACAGAATGGACAAAGAGGAAAATCTTGTCCATAGAAATTCCTTTATATCTTTAATGAAAGAGACTGAACCAAGATGAGCCAGAAATAATAGGATTTACCTAGAATAGGATTGCTTCTCAATAAACCTCACAGAACAGAGATAAAAGGGAGACATTTGGAGTAGTGTTCTGTTTTGGCACAGCTAAATCAGTGCTAAAGGTTTGAAAACTAGAACACACTGTTAAAGGAATTCTGACTGACTATAGCCTTTTTCTATTAAAACATAGGCTATGTCTAGACTTCAGAGTTTTATCAGAAAAAGATACGGAAATTGCAAATCACAATTTGCATATCTTTTTCAGTTTTTTATTCCGGAAGAGGCTTTTCCAAAATTTGGCCCATCTACATGGGGCCAAATTTTGAAAAAACCTCCTCTTTCAGAACATCCCTTATTCCTCTCACTGAGATGAATACAGGGATGCTGAAAGTACATGCCTGTGTTTTCAGAAACTGTTCCAAAAAAAGGCGGATGTGTTCCCCAGACGCAGCAGAGCTTTTCCGGGATATCTCCAATATCCCCAAAAAACTCTGCAATCTAGACATAGCCATAGTGAATTATAAGAGTTTATAGGGATGAAGAAAAAATACACTAAATTAACATAATAAAAATACAGCCATTTCGATAAAACATATATATTTTTCTTTTATTAAAAAATATTGAGTCAAGGGTCCGAGCAACACTGGGTACATATGCCAATTTCAAAATATTTAAGAGTATAAGAGGGAGAGGTTATTATATTTAGCATACTTGAACAAAGATGGGAGAAAAAGAGGCTATTCTCTGTAATGCAAATAAATCTTAGGTATTAGCCTAAAGCATTTTACAATATGAGTTTATACTTACAAGAGCTCAGCTACAATTAAAAAATTCATCCAGCTTTTTTAAAGAATGAGAATCTATGTCTTGGAAGAGGATCAAAATCACTGGGTAAAATGAGGGATAACAAAGTCCTTTTTCCTACAGAATTTGCTAAGTGAAATCAAAAGTAGTCCTTTGTCTTTGCCACTAAACAGAGCAACCCTGAAATATAAAATCCATTTCCCCTTATATTACAGATGTCAAAATAGCTTGATCATATCTACAGTTGTGGATCTATATAAATATAGTTCTAAGATATCTCCTTTCTTCAAGGTTATAGCCCAGAGCTCAGTGAAATTTCCCAGGTTTCATTTTGCTCTCTTGTTACATGGAGGTTTGCAATAGCTGGCAAGCAAGAAAAAATTGTAGGGGTTTTTATATCCACAGTGGTAATAACAGAGTTTATAACATCCCCTCGGATAAATTGTGACATAGCAAAATCAATTTTTTCAACAAAATTTGCTAAGTGAAATCAAATGTAATTCTTTGTCTCTGCTGATAAATAAACTCTGAAATATAAATGGCATGTCCCTGAGATGTTTGTTTTCCCTAAGGTCGGGACCTGTAGCTCAGTGAAATCTCCCAGGTTTAATTTTGCTCTCTGCTTTATATGGAAGTTCACAATTGTTGATAAATAGGTGGCAAAAGAATTATAGGGGTTTCTATATCCCCCAGTGCGAGCATTAGAGCTTATAATAGCTCGTGGCCTCAAGGTACTATTTACAAATTGTGCATTGCTCAATGAAAGAGAGCAAACTGAGTAAAAGCAGTAGTCTGGGAGGGCAAAATCCACAAGTGGATTTTGTTCAGTGAATGAGAAGCAGTGAGACAATCACTTGGGATATGCAGAGAAATAGGGTGGGAAGGAAAGGATGCCCAGTAGCAGGGTGCAGAAAACTCAGAGGCTACGTCAAGACTACATGGCTCTATCGACAGAGCCATGTAAATTAGTTTATTCGGTGTAGTCAAAGAAAAGTTAAAAAAAAAATGGCCACCACGCTGTGCCGATGATCAGCTGATCCGGCACAGCGCAGCAGTCTAGACGTGGTGCGGTTGACAAAGGAAGCCTTTGTCGACCGCTCCGGTATGCCTCATGAAATGGCTGGTGGCCATTTTTATTTTAATGAAGCGGTGTTTATTTAAATCCCCACTTCTTTGACTATGCTGAATAAACTATTTTACATGGCTCCGTCGATGGAGCCATGTAGTCTAGACATAGCCAGAGTGTGCACACGTCTCTGTCTCTATTTCTTGTCTGCTGCCTATGTCACAAACACTTTTTGATGAGGATTGGAGAAACAGGTTACATCTCTGTGTAACTTGTAAACTCCACCAACAGCTAAATAATTCTTTAAAAGTTTTTTTTTATGAGGAACAGTACCTTAATTTTAGACTTTTCTGTGTTTTTGGAAGAATCTTCTTTTTGAAGATATCCCATAGCTCTCTCCTTTTTGGTCTTCCATTGAAGCCTTGAAATTCTTCTTCATTAGAAGACCTCTCCACAAATAGCCTTTCTGCGCACAATTTTCTCCATGTTCTCTTTAAAGTTGTAGGCTTAACAGCAAACCAGGCATACACCATCTGATGCTGTACCATTAGTGAAAGTCTTTTGGATTCTCCATTCAAAATTGAGCAGCTTCCTCATAAAATCCCTTCTATAGATGACTTTTAGGTTTTAAATAATTCCCTGATCCATTGGCTGAATAAGTGAAGTGACATTTGTAGGCAGGAACACCATGAAAATAATGCCAGAAACAAGCTCTGCTTCAGAAGGATGAGCTGCTGAGACATCTAAAACCAGAATAACCTTTGTGTCTGCTGGCACTCCAAGTTTTTTCAGGTGGTCTTTCGCAGCAGGAACAAAGTTAGGGTAGAACCAATACAAACATGTCCTTGTCTATCCATACATTAGGCTGGGCCTTGTACTCTACTGGCAGATGGACAATACTCTTGAATGCTCTTTGTCACTTAAATTTTGAAACCACTCCAAGCTTGTTTTCATGTGTGCCAGCAGCATTTGCACATGTTAGCAGCGTGAGGCTGTCCTTGTTACTCTTGAATCCAGGAGCACCAATCTCACCTGCACCAGCAAGAGTTGAAGATGGCAGGCAAAAGAGCCCAAAGAGTCTCATTTCATCAGCATTTTAGAGGTTCTCTGGGGTTATGCCATGCTCCCAAATCAGCTTCTTAAAAAGATATAATATTTCTCTGTGACCTCATAATCAGTTGACTGTTTCTCTCCAGAGACATCATGCCTTCTGATACCATGTCACATCTCAAAGCATGTCAATCAACCATCAGAAAAAATGCAGGTTTTGGTCATTTCTGTTTGCTGATAAAGGTCTTTGACCTTTTCGATCAACATTGGGCTGGAAATTAGAGCTTGCTAGGAGCAAGTCAAGGAAAACCATTTTTATAGCATATTGTCTAATTGCCCCAGTTTTGGTTTATGCAATGAACGGCATTTCTCAATTGCTTTGCTTGTCTCTACACTTGACACAAATTTAATCAGTTCTGCTTTCTGTACCTTAATATCGTAAATTGTTGATGAACAAGCACCAAACTCTTGCATCAGTTGGCTCCTGTTTTCTCCTCTTTCAGGTCTCCTAATTATATCAAATTTCTGGGTTATAGTCAACACAACCCATTTTCTTTTCTGTCCTTCGCCTGTTGCTAGTGTATTGCTAGCCATAGTACTGCATTGTACTATACTCAGAGGCAGGACACGAGGCAGGACTGTACTCTCTGGCAGGACAGCCTTTACTGCCACAATTTGCAAATGCAATTTCCGCAAGTGCCAGAAAATGATATTGGATATTGGATCAGAATTGTTCGTATTAACCAATGAGGAACTATATTTCTGTTTATGGGGAGATGCTTGTTAACAGAGTTTTCTGGATATTCAAAAGCAAGATAACAAGGCTTGTACTGTATGTGTCAGTGACTGTAAGGTAAAAAAACCTTCCAAGGTTATATTGTCATGAAAAATAACTTTAGCAACCCGGGAATTTAAATGTTAAATTTAAACCTAAACATATGAAAGTTCATAATATGGAAATCCATAGTTTGAAAGCATGAATATTGAATACTTATGTGAACAGTCTTTGGGGATAGTGATGTTGAACAAGCCTCTATATATCTCACAGTTCTCCTGAGAATTATGAAATTGAGTCCCAATTAATAAATGTATATTTTGTTAGAAGTGCCCCATAATTAGATATCCTTATTTGGAGAGTAACCATGAAGTAGACTTTTCTGGCAAACAAGTCTGATCATTTATGATCTTTGTCATTAGAGATAGACTTTAGTGGGACCTGCTTAGACATTTCATTTGCTGTTGTAACTACTAAGAAACCCGGCACAGGATTCATAAAAAATTGTTCAAAACCCTATCAACTGTTCTTAGAGGGGAATTAGAGTCTGCCATAACATTTGCAGGATCAAAATTTTCAATAATAGTATGACTCTTCCAGGGACTTCTGCCTTCAATAAGTCAAGTAGGTTGTTCCACATGTCCTGGAACACCTCTGCTTGTATTTCTAGTATAAAGGTTTCTCTCCTCATCAGCTCCTGCAATGTTTTAACAACCTCTGGAATGGAGAAAGATGTTTCTAGAGCAACCTTTCAACAGGAGATAAGGAGACAATACGTGTAGAAGACCTGATATGTCTTCTACCAGCTCTTGTGACTGGAGAAGATCAAAAGCTTCAGGGGGTAGCTGAGTTAGCCTGTAACCGAAAAAACGTAAAAAACAACAAATAGACTAGTAGCACCTTAAAGACTAACAAAACATGTAGTTGGTATCATGAGCTTTTGTGAGCACAGCCCACTTCTTCAGATGACAGGAGTTTGTAGTTTACTATAGAAGTGTGTTTTGGCAACTGATTGAGGAATTGTGTACGAAACCTAAGCATTGATTTTGTCATGAAGCCAACATAATGGCCTGTTGAATATCCCATAGATTCCGGTGTAACAAGAGTGATATTGGCTTCCTAGGTGAGTCCTCTAGTGATATTAGTGTTATGTCTCTCCTGGCAATGTGCCTTGAGTTTGAATACATGTCTTCCTTTTGGAGAGAACAGTAGGGAGGTTTGTTCTCATGTGGCAGAATGAAAAGAAAAAAATATAATACTTTTCTTCTCAGAATGGTGTAGTGTATCCAAAGGAGTTAGTGGTCTCATCAACAATGGGTTACAAAGTGATGACTGATTATTATAACATTTAGCAACAAACACAGCCTAGCACTGCTGTTGTAACTGGTGATAGTGCCATAGAGAAGACTCAAAGAGGTAGCCACATTAGTCTATATCTTTAACAAAACAATGAGTAGTCCTGTAAACTCTCATCTAAGGAAGTGGGATTTTTTTTCACGAAAGCTCATGATAATGTATGTGTGTGTGTGTATATGTGTGTGCTTACGTGCAGAAGAAAGCAGCTTCTTGGGTTTGATCTCTGTCTTTTTAAATGTTCTCAACTTCTTAACTGAGTCATCTGGGAACGGAGGTAACTGTCTCTTCTCAACCGTGTTGTGGTAGCCATGTTGGTCTGCTCACCACCACTCTGAGGGTATATCTAGACTGCACTCTAAAATTGAAATAGACTATTTCTAAATTTGGCGTGTCTACATGATGCCAAATTTTGAAATAAAGCACTATTTCAAGACATCCCTTATTCCTCGTGGAATAAGATTTACGGGGAAGCCAAAATAGCACATCCGTTATTTCAAAAAATATTTCAAAATAGTGGACGTGTTTCTTGGATACATGGTAGCTCCAGTATCCCAGTATCCCAAAATAGCCTTGCAGTCTAGACATACCCTGAGAGTTTATGGCCAAAATAGTACAAGAATATTTAGAGAGGTCTCAGAATCCTGAGAAGCTAAGTAGTATCCTCATATACTCAAGAAGGTGCTGTCTGAAGCAAATTCTCTCAATTTCTTCCTTAAGGAGGTAAAAAAAATGAACAAAAAGCACTTATATTTGCAATACCTCTCTCAAACAAAATAAACAGTTTGAATTAGCAATCAGAGCTGCTTTACAAGTGCCATATTGTTTAAATCCAAGGGATTTCTGCATACCGAATGCAGCTGAAACAGCAACAAAAAAAAAAGAGGATAAAATTCCATGGGGGATGAGTATTACTACAACTAACACTATATATTTAAAATAATGGAAAAGGTCTTCATGTAGACATAAATCTGTGAAGACATGGGAAGCACCAACATTTTCCACAGTGGCAAGAAAGAATTGAGAGGGAGGCCAGGTGGCCCCTCCCTTTATGTCATGTTGCCTGTTCGCATGAGGACCTGCATAGCACACATGCCACTGCCATTACTGCTACCAAAAGTCTCCATTCTGAGTTCAGTGGGCATTCATACACAGAACATGGAATGTATATGTGCACAAAATCTTGAAAAAAACCCATTCTTTCTTCTTCAAAAGATTGTCCACAGTGATTCCACTCTTGGGTTTTCTCTACGCTGCTGCACATGCCCATGTTCTAGACCAAGCATTCCCAAACATTTTTCTCTGAGGTCCCTGTGCAAAGTGAATGGCTACGTCTACACTGGCCCCTTTTCCGGAAGGGGCATGTAAATTTCACCAGTCGTCGTAGGGAAATCCGCGGGGGATTTAAATATCCCCCGCGGCATTTAAATAAAAATGTCCGCCGCTTTTTTCCGGCTTTTAAGAAAGCCGGAAAAGAGCGTCTAGACTGGCCCCGATCCTCCGGAAAAAGTGCCCTTTTCCGGAGGCTCTTATTCTTACTTCAAAGTAGGAATAAGAGCCTCCGGAAAAGGGCACTTTTTCCGGAGGATCGGGGCCAGTGTAGACGCTCTTTTCCGGCTTTTTTAAAAGCCGGAAAAAAGCGGCGGACATTTTTATTTAAATTTTTATTTAAATTAGTCCCTACGACGACTAGTGAAATTTACATGCCCCTTCCGGAAAAGGGGCCAGTGTAGACGTAGCCAATAGGTTTGGGGTTGGTCCACTGCTCACCCGAACACATACCTACACACTTCAGACAAGCTACCTAGCTTGGAATCTACTTGCCCCCAAATGCATACTTCAGGGGTTTAAGTGTGAACAACAGGAGGTTTTGCATTCTTGGATACCTATAGAGGCTGCAATGTAGACATACTAGCAGTGATTCTTAGTTGGAGACTTACTGCAGAATAAACTTTTCCTCTAAAATGTTCTATGGATTTTCTTTTCTGGGGGTGTATCTGGATTGTTATTCTAATCTCTGCTAGATGGCCTAAATGACTAGGGACTGTGGTTGGGATGCTGGAGGAAATATTTATATCATTTAACCATCACTTGGTATCTCCTGTCAGTATAATTAGAGGCAGTGAGGATGGAAGCAGAAGTACACCCATTTAAAGTTTGTTGTTTCTAGGAGCCCTTTATTAATTAGTAAGATTATTCTCCCTGACAGGGAAACTGGGGAATGTCCTGATGTGCTTGATGACAGAGAAGGGTCAGCACCTGACTGTACCAGAAATAGCATGATGCTTACTAAGTGAAGTGTCTGTCATTTCTAGTATAGTCTTACAAATCGGGCAAGTCTCAGTCTTGAGGCTGTGGTAGGATATAGCCTTTGGGAAAGGTTTGCACATCCTGCTGTGAAGCAAAGATCCGAGTTTCCCTGATTACTGGAATAGTGCATTTTATGACCCCACTCCTTCACTTAAGGTGGAGCAGAGGCAGAAATCTTCTAAGTAACCATTAAGGATGACACTGCAGCTCACCAGAGCACAAGAGGAGATTTCATGGACCACTTTGAGAAACATTGACCTAGATGAAGAGGGACTACAGTGGTTGCACTTTAAAATGTTGTTACTTATAGTCATTTGCAATTGATTCTCATGGAAATTGCACTCATTAGAACATAAGAACATAAGAATGGCCATACTGGGTCAGACCAAAGGTCTATCTAGCCCAATAGCCTGTCTGCCGACATTGGCCAGGACCAGGTGCCCCAGAGAGGGTGGACCGAAGACAATGATCAAGCGATTTGTCTCCTGCCATCCCTCTCCAGCCTTTTGAAGCCCCTGCCATCCCTCGTTGCTCTTTTGAAGCCCCTATATGGCTCCAAATAACATCTAACTAATATACTCTGTTTCAGTTTAATTTAAATAATTGGAATTCCTATGTAAGTGTTTGCACAAATCTGGATTTCCATTTTGGAACAGAATTCTCCATTTCCTTTCCAGATTGTTTTTGGCCCAGACTTTGATTTTCAGCATGATACATAATTAAAACTGCAAAAGCGACGAGGAGTCCTGTGGCACCTTATAGACTAACTGAAGTGTAGGAGCATAAGCTTTCGTGGGCAAAGACCCACGTCGTCAGATGCATGCAGATTCAGACTAACACGGCTACCCCTCTGATAATTAAAACTAGATCAGTACTAGAGGAAATTAATTTATCTAATACAGAATAAGAAAACAGTCTTTGATTCAAAATCTCCTTTCAAAATGGGTTGTCTAATGTCTCACAGTCAGGCAATGTCTACTCTACAGAGGTTTTTTTTTTTTTTTGATTGCCCTTTTTCCGGAAAAAAAACCTCACGGAGCATCCACTCCTCAAGAGCATTTTTGCGCAAAAACGTAAGAAAGCACAGAGAGTTTTTTCCAGCGTAGGTATTCCTCATTCTACAAGGAAGAACACCTTTTTGCAAAAGAGGAAAGAGGAAAAAGCACAGGTGCCCTGGTGGCCATTGTGTGCTTAGCAATCAGAGCTTACTTTTGAGAGAGTGTCCATGCAGTCTGGATGCTCTCGCAAAAGCGCATCGCTTTTTCAATGCACTTTTGCATGTGAAAGAAAGGGGCAGAGAGACAGCTATGTAAGGGCATCCTTAAGAAAAGGCCCATGGAATCAGAGTACCACATCCAGCTTCTAGAAACTTGCACACCTTTCCTGTGCTTACTGCAGTTCTGGTTCAGAGGAGAACTTTGTCCAGTTTGAGCCAAATGACTTGTAAAGTCTATAATAATAGAAACTTAGTGTGGTTTCTTACTGTTTTTAAAAATTGGGTTGTTATCCACTATTATCCATGTGCTCTGACATCTGAAAAAAATAATTACCAGCTTGAAAAGCAACTGGTTTATGCTTGTCTTCTCTTTGATTGTTAAAGTGGTATAGAGTCTCAGAATCCTATATGGGTCACAGCTACTTTAGACAGCCAAAAATAGTAACAGTAGCCAAAAATCAGCTCTCTCATGTTCTACTAGCCAGGAGACGCCTTCCTCTTATTCTTGGTCTTAGCTACGATCATTTATCCTTTTGACGTTTCTGAAGTGGCTTGCTCCATTGACCTGTATGATGGGACTGATTATAAAGGCCACAGAAAACCTTCAGCTAAAGCAACCTGCAATATAATATCTCAGGGTAAAGACGGTTCACGGAGAATGTTATACCACTTTACCATTATCTGTGCTTTCCATCCAGTTCCGAAAAGTCCAGATTCTCCTCCTCAAACACCTAATCTCGTACACTAAACATTACAATTAGAGTATTCAAAATCAGGTGAGTGCTTTATAACAATTAAATGCATATTTAATTCAATGTAAAGATTACTATGTCCATTTATTGTGAAAAGGTTACATCAAACATGAAATAGTTAGTGAATGCTTGAGTTAATATTCTTGTAATGACTATAATCCATCCCAAGGCAGAGGGAGTTCCAAATTCTGAGTTAGGTACAATTCATGAAGCCTTCCATTTCATCTAAGATCCTCAATCCTCTGCAGTAGAAATAACCAAATGATAACTTTCCCTGACAGAAATTTAAATGGCTGAGAGAACTGTTTGGAAGAAGTGGCTTAGGGTTTTTTTTTCTTTCATATGACATTTTTACTTCCTTTATATGCATATACATTTATGTATGTAAAAGATTGCTCTACTAAACGCTGTTCCATTATGTATTAATAAAACTGATGAAATATACTAGAGTAAAAGCCCTTTTAAATCTTTATTCTGGTCTGAGAGTGATTAATGTGATCCATTACTTTACACATAAAATACTTGGCAAACCAGTTATCTCTCTTTTGCAGATCAGGGGAACCATTACCTTCTCTGTTCCCTCTAGCTTCTGTGGAATCTGTGAAATTCAATGCCTCTTTAAGATCACAAGATGTAAATCTTATTGTGATAAGAAACGAAAGCTTGCAAGACCTGGCATCACATAATATATCCTTAATGTCTTAAATGAATTTTACTTTTAAAAAAGAAATGAATTTTAGTGCTCATGACGGGTTTTGAATTGACAATATTAGAAATTAAAGTCCTTTATATATCTGCCTCAGTAGTAAGGCCAAACCAGTAGCAATTTAACCTTCCTCACACAGATCCATCTCTGTTGCATGTGGAATGTTGGAGGATCAATGTGGGAGGAGAGCTTGTATTGCTCCTCTGCAGGGGCTAACAATAGGAGTGAGAGGTAATTCAGTCTCCATGCCCACTCAGCCTTTACTTTTCACAGGAGTCAGCCATTTTTTTTGGCACAAGTAGAGCGATTACCATTAGGAAGTCCACTTTTACCAACAGATCTCACAATGTGGTATCTGTGATACTGCAATTATCTCCTGCTCTAAGCACAAGGAGATAGTGTCATTATTTTCGGTGTCAAGATATCACTTTTTAGTTGTTGACAACAACTTAGGACATCTGAAGGAAAAAATATGCTGTGAACAGTCACCAGGACACTCAGAGAAAAGACAGATACAGAAATGTAATTGAGCAGTAGACCATAATTTTATTAATTTAACAGTGGTGAGAGGTGATATCCATGCATACAAGGTATTTAACTGAGTCTAGGGCAGTATGACAAGTCTCACACAATGTAACCAATCTCTTAGGTTAGACCTTTTCCAGTCTATCTATAGAACTTATCTGACTTCTAACTCCTCTTGCCCTCCCCTCTACAAGGGTGTAAGATTAATAAAAAGTAAGATGACTCAAACTGTGACATCTTCAGGTCTCCCCTTATTCTAAATAAAAGGTCTACCACTAAAATCCTGCATCTTATTTATATCTAGGAGCTGACCCTTTGGTCTTTATACATACGGGCCACTGGGGGTGCCAACAATT
Source organism: Pelodiscus sinensis (assembly GCF_052426305.1). Lineage (NCBI taxonomy): Eukaryota > Metazoa > Chordata > Testudines > Trionychidae > Pelodiscus > Pelodiscus sinensis. The sequence goes on from NC_143053.1 coordinate 157,532,372, forward strand.
AGTTGGTTGCAGCCCCCTGTCCACCCACTGCTTGGGACCTATATCCCATTGCTACAATCCCTAAAGTTTCCAGCAGTTTAATGAGTGGGACATTAGATGGATTTAATTTAAACAACAACATAAACAGAATAGGTATGAATTTTTCCCAGGTCTACCGGAAGGTGACATAGCAGAGGAAGAATTGATTGCTCTTAGGGAAACCATTAAGAATAGCTATCTATAAATATCACCCAGAAGGATGTCAAAGATGAATGCATGGAGATTTTGGAAAAACATAAGGAAAACATAAGGCAAAGATTAAAATAATAATAATTTGGAGTGATATGAGCTGGAGTTCTGATTGCTTGTTTAACAAGCAGTAAACATTCACTTTATAAAAACTTGTAAAACCAAATACTTGGGGCAAAAGGATTGATCATAGAGATGGCTGGAAAAAAATGTAAATCCCTTTCCATGAGAAAATTCACATTTTTTATTTTTTCCTTCACTATCAGGACAAAATTTTTTTTTTTAAATAATTCATTAGAAGAGATTTCCAAAATAATTCTGTGGGGAGAATGAAAACAGATTTTCTTTTAGGATATCAGCTTCCTACCTGAAAGGCTTTCTGCAGTTAGAAATTAAATTGACAGGAATCTTCCAGATGTGCACCCAAGGGGCTATTTGAATCTTCCAAATTGGAAATCAATTTTTTTGTAAAATTGAATATTTTGTGTAGAAATTTTAATTTTGTTAAGGGGTATTTCTCAAAAAAAAAGTGACAGAAGAATTCTTACCGGTTCTCAATAATAACTGTAACAGAATATAATTATATATGCTGGTGGCCAAGTAAATCCCCAAAAGGCTATTAAAAAGTCAACATAGATACACATTTTGTTATCTTATATTCTACAGTTGTGTGCTATTTAAAATATTTAAATATAAGAAAACAATGTTGTATCTTAGGGTATGTCTAGACTACATGGCTCCGTCAATGGCCGCCGTGCTGTGCGGACAATCAGCTGATCAGCACAGTGGGGCAGTCTAGCTGCACTGCGGTTGACAAGGGAAGCCTTTGCCGACCACTCTGTTATGCCTCTTGAAACGATGTTTACCAGAGCCGTTGACAAAGGTTTCCTTTGTCGACCGCGCCGTGTCTAGACTTCCGTGCTGTGCCGATCAGCTGATTGTCGGCATAGCATGGTGGCCATTTTGATGTAAATGAAACAGCGATTATTTAAATCGCTGCTTCATTTTGCTATGTCTAGTAAACTCATCTACATGGATCCGTCGAGGGAGCCATGTATTCTAGACATACCCTTAGATACAACACTGAGGCGTTTTAATGTTCACAGCTGTTCTTGAAGTTTTCTTCCAATCACAATTATTATCTTGTATAAATATCAGTAAAGAAAAGCAATATGGAAATGTACCACATCAGGACCTGACCCACGGGAGAAGCCTTTGGTTCAAACTCAGTGTTTCGTAAGATAGATATGAGTAAGAAACCTATCTTGCCAATCAGAATTCCTGCATTAACTAAACTCACAATGCCAAAATATGACTCCTTCGGGGTGTTTAATGTACTGTAAAATTCCTTGGCAGACATGAAAAAGTCTTTCTGCAATTTTAGAGATTTAGCTGTGAAATTGTCTTGTCTATTAGTTAAATTGTCTTTTTCTGTTTGTCTACCAAAGTAGTAGTTGCAATGTTTAGAGCTTACCATTATTTTTCTATATAAAAGATCCACACTGTGGGATAATCTCTAGTGATAAAAATTGGCATGTCATTCTTTAGGGGATAAATTTGATTGAAAAGGACACAATCCGCACATAGTGTTTATATAAAGATGACTCCACAGCCTAATTTCATCAGTGTAATGAAGAGTTTAATTTGCAGAGGAGACAACATTAGCAATATCTCTAATTTAGGAATAGATTCAAGCAGATGTTTAATTAAATTGGAATAGACTGTAAATAACATTGCAACTGCTAGTAGTTGGCTTCCTACATACCTAATTGTTTTTTGGAGATCATTACCAATAGTTATGTCTTGAACATTTCCAAGCTACTCAACAGACATATTAAGGTTAGCTTGGAGTGAAGTTATGGGGAGACAAACAAACATAAAGAGCTGCAAGGACTTTGCCATAATAGAGCAGTGTTTGGGTCAGAATCTTAGCCCTGTTTAAGCTCCCTTTGTGCCAGTCAGAGGAGCTCTATTAATTTTGTTGTGAGTCTTTTTCAGTGAAACCAGTGGAAGTGAATTGTATTTTTGTGAGGTTTTGCTCATCTTCTCAGAGTGAAAGGAAACTTGTATGAGTTAAAAATAGATCACTTAGGGATTTTTGTTTTTGTTTCATTTTATTGTCTAGTCTGAGGAAAGACTGAGCAAGAGATTAAACTAGGCCATGTATTAGGCCCCCTTGAAGAAATATTTTTCTCACATTTGTGAGAGTAGTACCTACTAAACCCCTGGGGGGAACATAGACTCATTTGCTATCTCTTCTACCGAAGAGAGAGCTCAAGTGAATGATCATATTTTGTTCTGTATAATTTATTTTGTCCCTTCAATGTCACCCTGATCACAATTAGGAGATGTAGGCCAAATGCTCAGAGAACAAAGTGTAACGTTACATTGGATTTCAGGATCTCTCTGTTCATCTTAGAGCATTAATTTACTTGAACGTTTGGTTCTGGGTTATTATTATTTTGATAAGGCAATCATATATAGGTTGTTTTGTATCATACTCAGCCATAGATACATTCAATACAAGGTCAGGTCAGAGAGTCAGGGCTTGGACAATTGATCCACTTTTATTTATGCCCCTTTTATTATGTATGTTCAGGGGAACAGGTTTCTTTATCATAGATCTTCCAGGAGTTAGCTGAGCCCATAGATATCCAACAAGTTTTGGAGAAGAGAGAGTTCTCACTCTATGCCAGGGCTGGGCAAAATACATCCTGGGGGCCAGATCCGGCCCACCAAGCCTGTGGACTACCCTGCCAGGACCCTCAAGCACACTGCTGCTGCAGTTCAAAGCACAGTCTATGTGGCTGTCTGCTCTGCAGAGAAGGGGAGGCTTCCTGTGATCTCTCCACCCCCAGCACAATCCTCAGCTCCTATTGGGTGGAAACAACCAACCAATAAGAACTAGTCCCAGCCAATCTCTCAGCTCCTATTGTCTGGAAACAACCAGCCAATAGGAGATGAGATTGGCCTGGTGGATGGGGGCAGTGCAAACCTCTTCCCCCTCCCAGAGCTGAGAGTCATATGGGGGGAAGAACCTGCAGTGTAAAATGATCGGGGGCTGCAGCAGGCAGGGAACCCAGCCTGCCTTGGGGGTGCTGCAGTGCTGCTGGCCAGAAGACTCTTAAGCAAGCACCTCCCAGCCAGAGCCTTCCTCTGGCACCCAGCTCCTCCTGCACCCCAACTCCCTCCCATAGGTCACCGTCCAAAAACCTCTGCATGCCCTTGCCCAGATTACAACTCCCTCCCAGGCTTCCTTCTGAACCCAACCTCCATCCTAGACTCCCACTCCTCCCATCTCCTCCATAGACAAATACAGCCTTTCAGCACTTCCCAAAATCTTGGCATGCCCCACACCGAAATGTATTGCCCATCCCTGCTCTACAGTGACATAATCTGGGGTCATGTGGGATGCAAAGGTAGGTGTCTAAACCAATGAGGTTCTATGAACACACAAAATATGGTGATTCAGGCTATTATGGGTTACGAGGATTTAGTATGCCAAATGGTGGTTTTATCACGACCTCAGCTAGGTCTTCTTCTCTTACCTTCTAACTGCCACTCCCAAGTCATACAGCCCAATCATTTAACTTGACTAAGTACATAAGAAGACATAGCTATCTGGAAGGAATCTAGTGTCCGCAGTGAAGGTATGCTTCTGCTACTGCTTGGTTGTCTATAAGTTCTGAAATCAGGTGAGCAAACAGTTCACATTTGGGCTTCAGAGACAAAGCAGTTTGTTTTGATAGCGCAATAAGGCTCTGTGGTAAGATTAGCATGCCCCCCTGGTTTCTCTAGCTATTTGTATACCAAACCCTTACAAGAAGGATGATTATGCATTTAGGAGAGAATGCACTCAGCCCTTGTACTAGCATCAGGCTGATCATAAAGGTGATCAGGGGCTTGTTTCTAGGAAGGTAAATCTTTCCCTGGGTGGACATGGAATAATTAGAGATGCTGCTGTCAGACCCTCCCTAGGACTCAGGATAGGGAGATGTGTTAATAAAGAGCTATCTGGGTCAGTTTGCTTACTACACTTAAGATCTATTCCCTACATTTCCCTTAAACTATTAAGGGATTGCGAAATCTCTTTCTCAGATAGCAGTTTTGATATTTTGTTACAAGATATCAGAGGATGGATGCAACAATATGTGTCTACCAGGATAGGGACAGTAAGCCAAGCACTAACACAACTTTGTGATCAGTGTCCAGTGTAATGTTCAATAGGCAGGAAGGAGCTGGCTTCTGTATTATGGGAAAAATGTCTCCTAGCGATGACTTGAATTACTTAAAGGCTACGTCTACACTGGCCCCTTTTCCGGAAGGGGCATGTAAATTTCACAAGTCGTCGTAGGGAAATCCGCGGGGGATTTAAATATCCCCCGCGGCATTTAAATAAAAATGTCCGCCGCTTTTTTCCGGCTTTTAAAAAAGCTGGAAAAGAGCGTCTAGACTGGCCCCGATCCTACTTTGAAGTAGGAATAAGAGCCTCCGGAAAAGGGCACTTTTTCCGGAGGATCGGGGCCAGTCTAGACGCTCTTTTCCGGCTTTTTTAAAAGCCGGAAAAAAGTGGCGGACATTTTTATTTAAATGCCGCGGGGGATATTTAAATCCCCTGCGGATTTCCCTACGACGACTCGTGAAATTTACATGCCCCTTCCGGAAAAGGGGCCAGTGTAGACGTAGCCAAAAGGTTAAGGTAGTGAGCTCTTAAGACATGTCTACCCTAGAAAATTGTTTCAAAATGTCAGGACTGATGTTATTGAGGAGCACATGGCCTTGTGCTGGCATGACAGCTGCTCTCACATGGTCTTCCTCGGTTCCTAGTCAGCCCAGTGCACCTTGCGGTTGGTGGCCCACTCCCAGCTTTCCTAACTGAAGTTCCTGATGAGAGACTGGAGGCAGACCATCTGGTCCACATCAGGTCCTCATGGATTCTTTTCTGCCTGTGGAGCCCATGCAGTTGTGCAGATGATGTAGGAGATGGTGGATGTGCCACACTCGCAGCTGGCACAGCTGTGAAGAAAAGTGACAAGGGCAGTAATCCCAGGAGACACTCTGTATGAAGCCTAGCCCTCATCTCTGAGCCAACATTGAAGGTTTTGGTTCAAACAATGGCAATGTGCTTCGAGCAAGAACATCTGTTGCCTAGAGAACAGGCACTTTCCTGCAGGGGCAGAGACATCCCAAGGTCTCCTCACTATCCCCACATCCTGGGGGATGAGAAGGTACTGACCAGTCCACAATCCTATGGCTGGGAGGGCAGACTAAACAGCTCAGCCTCCTTCTGTGTCCCACATGTGCCAGATCCAGCACTAGCAGCATTCCGCAGAAAGATAATTTATCTCTGCCCATTGTAGGGGGAGAGAGGTGTTGGGAGGAGTGTTTGTGAGTGGCAGATGCCGCTTTCCAGGGAGAGTGTTATTGGGGTGTCTTCTTCTTTCTCCCTGGCTGGCTCCCATGCAAGGGATCAGTGTAGGCATGAGCTTCTACTGTATTCTGCACTACTGTGTGTTTCCACCTCCCCAGCCTTCTTAGTGGTGGCTTGTCTTGGGAAGGTGTCCCACTACAGAGTCTGGAGTAAGGCAGGCCTGTCCAGGTACCTTGTGAGAAGAAGCAAGGCGTCCCTGTGTGAGAGTATCATGGGGCTGAGTGCTCCCAGTTGGTGCTACATGTGCATCCACTTACACAGGTTTTGTGCAACTTCCAGATCGAGTGAACCGAGCAAAGAGCATGCAGCTCACTTGCATTGCTGACCCCAGAATTGTCTGAGCCCTGGAAGACATCCGGGTTAGAGAGGGGGCAGTTCCAGGCTGAGGATAGGCTCCATGCTTTCAGGCATGATATCTTAACTAGCCTGCTCCTCCTCCTTCTCCTTCTCCTTCTCCTCCTCCACATAGAATCACAGAATACTAAGACTGGAAGGGACCTCGAGAGGTCATCGAGTCCAGTCCCCTGCCCTCATGGCAGGACCAAATACTGTCTACACCATCCCTGATAGACATTTATCTAACCTACTCCTAAATATCTCCACAGATGGAGATTCCACAACCTCCCTGGGCAATTTATTCCAGTGTTTGACTACCCTTACAGTTAGGATTTTTTTCCTAATGTCCAGCCTAAACCTCCCTTGCTGCAGTTTAAACCCATTGCTTCTTGTTCTATCCTCAGAGGCCAAGATGAACAAGTTTTCTCCCTCCTCCTTATAGCTTTTCAGATACCTGAAAACTGCTATCATGACCCCCTCAAGCTTCTCTTTTCTAAACTAAACAAACCAATTCTTTCAGTCTTCCTTCATAGGTCATGTTCTCTAGGCCTTTAATCATTCTTGTTGCTCTTCTTTGAACCCTCTCCAATTTCTCCACATCCTTCTTGAAATGCGGTGCCCAGAACTGGACACAATACTCCAACTGAGGCCTAACCAGCACAGAGTAGAGCTGAAGAATGACTTCTCGTGTCTTGCTCATAACACACCTGTTAATGCATCCCAGAATCATATTTGCTTTTTTTGCAACAGCATCACACTTCTGACTCATATTCAGCTTGTGGTCCACTATAACCACTAGATCCCTTTCTGCCGTATTCCTTCCTAGACTGTTGCTTCCCATTCTCTATGGCTACATCTAGATTGCATCCCTTTTTTGTAAAAGAGATGTAAATTAGACATTTCGCAATTGCTAATGAAGCGGGGATTTAAATCTCCCCCACTACGTTAGCATAAAAATGGCCGCCACTTTTTTTCGGCACGGAGCTATGCCGCAGAAAAGCGCCAGTCTAGACGTGGATCTTTCGGAAAATAAAGCCTTTTCTGAAAGATCCCTTATCCCTCTTAAAATAAGGGATAAGGGATCTTTCGGAAAAGGCTTTATTTTCAGAAAGATCCGTGTCTAGACTGGCACTTTTTTCCGGCAGAGCTCCGTGCCGAAAAAAAGCGGCAGCCATTTTTATGCTAATGAAGCAAGGGAGATTTAAATCCCCTCTTCATTAACTATTGCGATACATCTAATTTGCATCCCTTTTACAAAAAAGGGATACAATCTAGACATAGCCTATGTGTGAAACTGATTGTTCCTTCCTAAGAGGAGCACTTTGCATTTGTCTTTATTAAACTTCATCCTGTTTACCTCAGACCATTTCTTCAATTTGTCCAGATCATTTTGAATTATGACCCTATTCTCCAGATTAGTCGCAACCCCTCCCAAACTTAATAAACATACTTTCTATGTCAATATCTAAATTGTTGATGAAGATATTGAAGAGAACCAGTTCCAAAACATACCCCTGCAGAACTCCACTTTTTATACCTTTCCAGCAGGATTGTGAACCATTAATAACTACTCTCTGAGTACAGTTATCCAGCCAGTTATGCACCCACCTTATAGTAGCCCCATCTAAATTGTATTTGCCTAGTTTATTGATAAGAATATCATGTGAGACCATATCAAATGCCTTGCTAAAGTCTAGGTATACCACATCCACTGCTTCTCCCTTATTCATAAGACTCATTATGCGATCAAAGAAAGATATCAGATTGGTTTGACACAATTAGTTCTTTAGAAATCCATGGTGGCTGTTCCCTATCACCTTGCCACTTTCCAAGTGCTTACAGATGATTTCTTTAATTATTTGCTCCATTATTTTCCCTGACACAAAAGTTAAAGTAACTGGTCTCTAGTTGGCTGGATTGTTCTTGGTTCCATTTTTATAAACGGGGATTATATTTGCCCTTTTCCAGTCTTCTGGAATCTCTCCTGTCTCCCATGATTTTCCAAAGATGATAGCTAGAGGCTCAGATACCTCCTCTATCAGCTCCTTGAGTATTCTAGGATGCATTTGATCAGGCCCTGGCGACTTGCAGGCATCTAACTTTTCTAGGTGATTTTTAACTTGTTCTTTTTTTATTTTATGTTATCTTCTAAACTTACCCTTTTCCCCCTAGCATTCGTTATGTTAGGCATTCCTTCAGACTTCTCCGTGAAGACCAAAACAAAGAAGTCATTAAGCATCTCTGTGATTTACAGGTTTCCTGTTACTGTTTCTCCCTCCTCACTGACCAGTGGGCCTACCCTGTCCTTGGTCTTCCTCTTGTTTCTAATGTATTTATAAAAAAATTTCTTCTTTCCGTTCTATCCTTCCTTAGAATTGTGAACTCTATGATTTCATGATCACTTTCACATAAGCTGCCTTCCACTTTCAAATTCTCAATCAGTTTCTCCCTATTTATTAGGATCAAACCAAGAACCGCTTCTCCCCTGGTAGCTTTTTCAATCTTCTGAAATAAAAAGTTGTCTCCAGTGCTGTCCAAGAACTTATTGGATAGTCTGTGTCCCGCTGTGTTATTTTTGCAACATATATCTGGATAGCTGAAGTCCCCCATCTCCACCAAATCTTGGGCTTTGGATGATATTGTTAGTTGTTTAAAAAAAGCCTCATCCATTTTTTCCACCTATGTAGGTGGCCTGTAGTAGACTCCTAGCACGACATCACCTTTGTTTTTAATCCCTTTTAGCCTAACCCAGAGACTCTCAACACTTCCGTCTTCTATGTCCATCTCTACCTCACTCCAAGTGTGTTCATTTTTAATAAGGCAATACCTCCTCCCATTTTTCCCTGTCTATCCTTCCTGATCAAGCTGTACCCTTCCATACAAACATTCCAATCATGTGTATTATCTCACCAAGTTTCTGTGATTCCAACGTCATAATTGTACTTATTTATTAGCAATTCCAGTTCTTCCTGCTTATTACCCATACTTCTCGTATTTGTATATAGGCATCAAAGATACTGATTTGCCCTTGCCTCCCAGTTTTGCCCTGACCCTCCTTCTCTCTGCCAGTATAGTCCATGTTCCCTCTCATTTCCGACCCATCTCCCAGGTCTCCATGTTCTCCACTTTCCCATGGGCTTTGCTTACCTGTCCCATCGAACCTAGTTTAAAGCCCTCCTCACTAGGTTAGCCAGTCTGTGTCCAAATAGAGTCTTCCCCCTCCTCAAAATGTGAACTCCATCTCTGCCTAGCAGTTCTTCCTGTAACAGCATCCTGGGGTCGAGGAAGCCACAGCCCTCCTGGCATATCCAAAGCCTCCTGGAGGCTGATGATGGGCGTATCCTGGCCAGAGCTGACTACGGTGGGAGAGGTGACCATCCTACCTCCAGATTGCATCCAACTGCTCATAGCTGTGGCAGGTATGTGGTACCACCCCAGAGTGTGAACTTTGCTCCCTGGCCTTGGTGTTGCACTGCCAGAGTTCTTTAATTTTCACCCAGACTTGATCCAGGGTCCTGGTGTGCCCTTTCTCTGCTAGATTGGCAGACATTCAGCCATACACATTGGCATTGCACCTCTTGGTGTGGAGATTTTGGTGTTGGTCTCCTCTCCCAGACCTCGATGAGATCCACGATTCCTATACCAGTCCCAAATGGTACCCTCTTTTGCCCCTGGCCAGGGCATCAGAGGGTGTTGCAGGAATGTTGACAGCTGAGGGGGGAGGGGCACAGAGGGAGTGCTGAAGTCTCTCATGATTCCACTCAAGCGTGCTGTGTGGCATGGAGCTAGCAGGGTTCTCATGTTGTCACAAGCCCTTTCCCTTCTGCCTGCAGCTTTAAAGTCTGCAGGAGAAGGGGATCAATGGGGTTGTCAGGTGTGTGGCCAGAGCGGCCACAAGTGCAGCTGTGACAGGCCTCTGGAGGCCAATTATTTCAAAATAGCAGCAATTGAATGTTCACACTAATGCTATTTTGAATTAACAATTTTGAAATAAGCATTATTCCTCATGATAAACAAGAGTCATTATTTCAAAATAACAGGCTTGGTAGTGTGGACGCTGTGCTTGTTATTTCAAAATATTTTGAAAAAAACTTCCTAGTGTAGGGCTGGGTATTAGAGAGAACAAGAAATTCCTCATTTGTACATTTGTTTCTATGCATGAGTGGTGGTGGTGGGGACCTATCCTGGGCTTGACTGGATCATCAAGATCTCTTGCAAAGGCTAGACTGAAAACCACCTATCTCCTTTCTTCTTGAGTATAAAATATAGTGGCTGTGTCTACACTGGGCCACTTATTCCGGAAAATCAGCCGCTTTTCCGGAATAAACTGCGAGCTGTCTACACTGGCCCTTGAATTTCCGGAAAAGCAACGATGCTCTATTGTACAAAATCAGCCACTATTCTGGAAAAGCTATTCTGCTCCCGCTCGGGCATAAGTCCTTATTCCGGAACACTGTTCCGGGAAAGGGCCAGTGTAGACAGCCCAGTAGTCTTTTCCAGAAAAAAGCCCCGATCGCGAAAATGGCGATCGGGGCTCTTTTCCGGAAAAGCGCGTCTACATTGGCCACAGATGCTTTTCCGGAAAAGGGGCTTTTCCGGAAAAGCAGCCTGCCAATGTAGATGCTCCTTTTCCGGAAAAACTGAAAATGGCATAGTATTCCATTTTAAGCAGTTCCGGAAATTCATGCCAATGTAGACACAGCCAGTGTGCCCATCTTCCCACTCGGGACCCTTTAATTGCCTGGTAGATTTAGGGTATCTTTGGTTTGCAATGTTAAAACATTCATAATAAAGTTGCAGCCAGCCACTTAAGCTCATCCTCTGTATGCAGTATGTTATTTCCTTGAGGCTATGTCTAGACTACAAAGGTAAGTTGGAAAAAGATATACAAGTTGTGGTTCACAATTTGCGTATCTTTTTCCGCTTTTCTGTCGAAAGAGGCTTTTCCGAAATTTAGCGCATCTATACAGTGCCAAATTTTGGAAAAAATATCTTTCGACACATCCCTTATTCCTCATAAAACAAAGTTTACAGGGATGGCAAAAGAGTGCATCTGCTTTTTCAAAAAATGTTCTGAAAAAGCGGACACGTTCTTCAGACAGATGTAGCCTGAATGTCCTGAGCAATACGCCACCATGCTACCTGTGGAGCTCAATCTTCTCCATTACTGCATCAGTATCTCATTAACTCAGTTGTTGTGCTCCACTTACAGTGTTTATCATTGCCATAAAAAGTGTTACAACCAGAGGAGGGGTGGAGAAGGAAAAGACACCCAACCTACCCATCCAATTTGTGGAAATTGGAGTACAAAATACAAAAAGAGAGACTGAAAGAATTACATATATATGATGTTTAAAAAAGAATAGCCACTGAGGCAACTGTAATTTAGTTGCAAGTATTGTACAGCATGAGGAGAGGGGGGAAGAAAAATCAATAGCTAGCTGCAGCAGTAGCATATAGTTCTAGAGGGGCATCAGATGAGCAATGCCTAGATACCCCCTGCCCATAGGTAAATGTTGGCAGGAGAGAGCTGTTGTAATTTTCTCCAACTGTAAAAACCGGAGGATAATTATGTTGAGCTTCTCTGTAAAGTACTTTGAGATCTACAGACAAAAAGTACTTAGGCAAGAGCTAGGCATCATATTATTCTTATTATTAATAACACTGCTTTGTAAAAACAGTTTAATATAAAGTTTAATTTAGAGGACTTCCGAGACTCCACTTACCTCTGACTTAATTTTTTGGTATCTGATTGAAATGTCACCATTCAGGGAGTACGCTGAGATTCATGCAATGAAATAAAGACAAATATGTGTGTACAGTGGAACCATTATAGTTCAGGAACTGCACGAGAAAACAGAATTAATTAATATGTCCCCCTCTTTGATTAATGCTGACTTACATATTGTTTGCTCCGAATAAAATAAAAATATGTACTGCATTTATTACTATGAATCTGCATAATACAAAGAGGACAGATTTTGTCAATGACACATGAACAAAGGGAAGGTTAAAAAGTACAATTGAGGGATCTTTTTACCATTTCCTCTTGCTTCGAAGATATGATTTCTAGACTCCAGGGATTCTATCAAAAGCATTCCTTATGAGCAAGGATAATTATGATTCTAAATTCTCAAATTAAGGTGACAATCTACTTCAAATAATGGTGCATTGTGTTACGTAAATTATAATGAGCAGCAATTTTTATGGATTTACATTTACATTTTCCATCAGTTCCAATGAATGCATGACGACTAAAAGTAGAAAGTAAAGGTATTCATGGTTATATCATGATGTTTGCTATCAAGGCTAGCATGATGATCTAACAGATTGTCTCCAATGCTACCAAGAAGTGAATGCTCTTGTGGCACTTCCATTGAATTCAACAAGTATAGTAACAATGTATGACAGTCAGTGATGGGCTGGATCCCAGTTTCTTCAAATAACATACATTTATGTTCTTCAAACTTAATTAATTTGTTATTCATTGTCAGTGGGCTGGGTGGAAGAGTGCTTCCATCTGCCCTGAAGTATATTCAAGAGGAGATGAGGATCCCTTGCCAGATAGTAATCCTACTTTTTCCCCTTAATAACAGAGGAGATTTACTAAGCAAAAGAATGGCCAAGGCTGAATTAGGGGTTATTCCCCATCTGTAATCTAAAGTTATTGCCGTAATGACAAAGAGGCTAATAACTATTATCTCATGTTCTCAGACATTAGTACTTTGAGTGTACACCTTTCTTTAGAAAAATCTAATGAATGGGTAAGAGGCCTTGAAGCCAGAACCGGGACTCCAGAACTCCTTGAAGACAGCTACTGACTCCTTTGTATGCTCTGAAATTAATATGGTTTGGATACAAAAAATTTTAAAAAGCCTGTGTTGTGTAGAAATATATTATCCCATTGTGTAGAAATGGCCTCCCCACGGAACCATTTGTGTGAACTCCACATAAAGTGTTCTTCCCCTTCAGCTCTTTCCAGTAGGTTTACCAGGATGCAAAGTGGCTCACAATGTTTAAAAGATTAATTATAATTTACACTTGTGGGCAGATCCTCAGCTGCTATAAAGTATCCTCAGCAGAGCTACAAGAATTTACACCAGCTAATGTTCTAATAGTAACAGGTTTCCAGAGGCCAATTGTTAGATGAACTAATTATAGAAGAAAGTAACCAAACTGAGTTATTTAGAGAATTAATAAAAAATATTTTAAAATGCACAAACCCTATATGTTAACATAATAGCAAGTCCTTAAAAAAAAACCAAAACATTTAAAACCATGTTCTCTTATCTAATTCTTTCTCCTTTAAGCTGTGGTTGAAATTTTCCAGCCATATTCCAGATGCATACCACAGAAGTAAATTTATTTTGGTATGTTTTAAAAGGTAATCACTCCCTACTTGTGTTATTTTCTATGTCTATGACATACTTCAGTTTGCCTCTTTTTCCTTGGTCAGAGTCTAAACCTGCACCTCTTATATTTGATACACTTCAGCAAGAACAAATGTTATCTTTGTCCATTTGTCAGTATGATATGTTCCTGGACTCTTCCCTGCTGTCAACAATTCCCTTCCATTTTTCTCTGTCTAATCCTTGAACTGCCATTTTTGCACATTTCCATAATATTAATCTCTTTTTGGTTTTTCCTCTAGCAGCAGCAACTGACTCATCTTTTTAATTGTATAAATGCTGAAAGAATGTACCTCACTGAATCGTGCCGTTGAATTGTAATTGGTGACGTAACATTCTCCAAAGTTTTTATATTTGGGAATTGAATAATTCTGAAGCCGTGCTTTGTGGAATGATAAATAAATGTGTTGTTTGTCATTGTGAGAAACTATATAGCTTCAATTGCTATACTGAGTTTATTCAGACAGGATTATATAGTATAATTAAACATTAAAGTGTATGAAGCACCTGAACTCTGAAAATAAGAAATTACATTCCTCTTTTTAAGACACAATACAGTATCTACATACTGGCAACTGCTTAAGGCAATTTCATGCTTTAAAAATCGTTCAACTGCACTAGAATTTTAGATGGGCACATGCACTTGTATATAAAGTGGGGATTTATAACAATAGGAATTTAATGACAATTCATTGACTTTTGAATGGTGACCAACGTGGTTTGGAAATGCATTTGAACACTTAAAGAGATAGTTATATCCCAGTGCCCACTCACTTCTTTGTGCTCTCTGTTTCAGTATACCATAGTTTTCCTTTTTTTGTGATACTTGTTAAATATATTTATGCATACTGTTTATTAGGCTGACCATTTTGCACATGCAACTCAGGTGCTTAGTTTTGAAAAAAAAAACAGCCTTCACACTAATTATCATGGTAATGTCAGCATTTATAGGTGGGGAGAAGTCCAGGGAGAAAAACAGTAACCCATCAAAGGAATCTGTATGTGCTAGTTATAGGGTCACTGGCCTGGGACCTAGAGTAGTGGGTGGGCCTAGGTTCCCCCAGTGGCAAAATGGCCTACATTCTAAGGAGGGAACACAGCTCCTTCTAGAAGCCTTATTGAAGAGTTTGTTTAAAAAAAAACCAGAGATGGGGCTGAATACCCTAGTGAGGGCTGTCAATTTTCTGAATGTTTTCCTAGCCTGGAAGAAATTCATCCAGTTGACTGAAGGGCTGAACTACTGACAACCTACCAAGCAAGAGAAACAGCCTACAGATCCCCAGCCTTTAGAAGCTGCTCAAGAGGTGAATGCCCTGGCACAGCTAAATTGTAATTGCATCCACTGCAGCAGAATCCTGTATACCTTTAAGCAAACACTCTGGTCAGGCACTAACAAATAATACTCTTTTCTTGAAAGAGTATATAGAGACTTTTCTTCTATGGAAGTTTAATGAAGCTGAGAGAATGTCCTTTGCTAAGCTGCTAAAACTTAAAACAGAGGATTCAAAGAAAAATAGAAGCAATTTTACAAAGCTATTTGAAGAGTTATTGGAAATCTGAGTGCCTTTTCAGAGACTTTGGATGCATAAATTAGTTTGGCAGTGATGTAGGATGATATTTGAAAACTTTTAAAGCACCCATTAAGTGCCCTTCACTTGTACTCAGACGTAGAGGAAAATATGCCAGCCCTACTGAAGTCAATGAGACTTTTGTAATTTCCTTCAGTAGGGAAGGATTTCATCCAGGATATTTTATTTTATTTCAAACCTGTGGCTCTCATCCTTTCCAGACTACTGTTCCCCTTTCCGGAGTTTGATTCGTGTGTACCCCTAGTTTTTATTTAAAAACTACTTACTTATTAAATCAGACATAAAAATACAAAAGTGTCATAGTATGCTATTACTGAAAAATTGCTCACATTCTCCTTTTTACCACATCATTATAAATCAATTGAAATATAAATATTGTACTTACATTTCAGTGCAGAGTAGACAGAGCAGTATAAACAAATTATTGTTTGTATGAAATTTAAGTTTGTATGGTTTCTGCTAGTTCTTTTTGTGTAGCCTGTTGTAAAACTAGTCAAATATCTAGATGAGTTGATATGTCCTCTGAAAGATCTCTCAGTGCCTCCAGGGGTACATACACCCCTGGTTGAGAACCACTGTTTTAAACAGTTGCTTCTACGTTGCTTCATTTAGAACTGGTATAAGCAAACAGATAAAAAATGAAAGATAGTCACTGAAGACAGCAGGGACTTACCTACATGTCTCTCCTCAATTATTTTCTCATAAACCTGTTATTTAACATATGATTAAAGAGCTATCATTGGTACAAAAAGGAAAAGCAGGTGCAGATATGCTCTTAGGGTATGTCTACACTACCCCGCTAGTTCGAACTAGCGGGGTAATGTAGGCATACCACACTTGCAAATGAAACCCGGGATTTGAATTTCCCGGGCTTCATTTGCATAAGCCGGGTGCCGCCATTTTTAAATCCCAGCTAGTTCGAACCCCGTGCCGCGCGGCTACACACGGCACTGAGTAGCTAGTTCGGCTTAGGAAGCAAATGAAGCCCGGGAAATTCAAATCCCGGGCTTCATTTGCAAGTACGGTATGCCTACATTACCCTCCTAGTTCGAATTAGGAGGGTAGTGTAGACATACCCCCAGTGTCTTCCATTGTATAACACAGTAGTGTATATACACAACAATAAAAACACATTGGAGTTACAGAGTAACATTCTTGCTCAGAAATTTCATGACCTTTATTTATATCTACTATATGTATGGGGGAATTTGTGGGTCTGTCTGTCCATGTGTCTGTCTGTTTGTTCAAGAGCTTTTCATAAATGGTAAGAGCTAGGACCACTAAACCCAGTATACAGTTTCCTTTTATCATAACTTAAAGCAAGGTAAAGGTTTGATTGTGCCAGGAGATTGGGATGTGCCTGGAATGGGATTGCTCCTCAAGAAGCCATACAGAAAACAGAATCACCAGGCAGGTGAAAGGGACTGTCTGGGGACACCTTTACCACGCTGCCCCAGCCCCAAGCCTCCTACCCCGAGGCACCCTTTAGGAAGGGTGGGGCAGCTGAACGTCCCCATCCCCAAATTTATAAAGAAACATTGCTGGTTGTTCCCCGTATCAGGGAGGGAGGGGAAAGAGCACAGTTTGCTGCATCCCTCACTCTGGCTGGGGAGCACAGTGGACAGATGAACCCAGACTTGCCCCAGCTGGGAGACTTTCATCCCTCCCCCAGCTGCGTCCTCTAGAACTCCAGCAGCCATGGAGAGGTGCTTCTCACTTGGCCCCAAGCTACTGTGATGAGAGAGGGCTGGGGTAGTTCTCTTTTTCCCAGGGCAGCCTATATACTGAACCCACATCCCCAGTCCTGCCCCAGCACAATGATTTAAATAAAGAAAAACAAAAATTAATTGAGTTAAGGACCTGAGTAATGTCTGGTATATCTTCTAAATATATTTCACAGCAAAAGACTCTTTATTATTCCGCAACTCAGATTAACAAAGTTATCTACTATCAAAGTATCTGCTCTTATTTTCCATTGGAACACTGGAAAAATTAATAGAGAAAGCTTTAATAAGTTTTTTGTGATGCTCCAACATCAAAAGGTTTAGAGTTGGTGTTCAGAACAATCCTATAGTACAGAGTCTTAATCAACACTTACATATAAAATACATATAAAATAGCAAGTTAGAACCTAGAAGAATCTTGGTTTTCTTCTTCCATGTCTTCAATAGGGAATGAATGTTTAACTTGATTTCAAGATGTTTTGTGGCACTGATTTTGTTTTGTTTTCTTTTCATGATAGTAGTCCAAAAGGGTTTTACCATGTAAAAGCGTGTAACATGGTGCATTGAACAGATAAGAAGATTGTACTTCAGATAATATTATACACACTATGTTCAGAAATCTTCCTGATTCAGTTAGGTTTATGGAGATTATTTGGCTGAAAAGAATCTTGTGCAGCAGTGTACAGTAATTAGAAAAGATACCAAAAAATCTTATGTCTGTAGTGAAATCTGAAAGAGGGAAAATGTGGATCTAAAAGATTTCTACTGAAAGATGTCATTTCTAGGTTTTCTTTTTTTTCTTTTGAGATTGAAGTCACATGTTTGTATATAATGGACAGTGTGATGGATGCAGCTGTGTGGTTGACTACTGACGGATGACGGTGCATAATGAATGACAGGGCTTGATACATTAATTGAAAATAGACACATTTTTAAGAGGGAGGAACCAGGCAAAGATCAGATCCCCACCTGATGTAAACATGTGCAGCTCCCTTCTACAATATAACTATATCAATTTACCGCAGTCAATCAGGAGAAAAATGTTTTAGCAGTGTATCATCAAAGAACGTGGGTTTGGAAAGAGAATGCTTAACTCCATTTCTAAATAATACAATTGTGGGAAAATAACTTTTTCTGACACTTATTTTAAATATTTTTGTAATTGAATTGAAAACTTTCTGAGCCTTAAAAGCTGAAGATTGTAAGTTTAATCTGGAAAGGGCATGTTAAGAACTAGTTTTTAATTCCAGCTTAAGAAAATGAGAAGTACAAGAGGCTGAAACAGTTCTGCATGTGCATAGTGCAAAATGCCCATTCATGTTTGTCTGCATTTTTATTTTTTCCTCTTAAAAAACAAAGCACCAGATCCTGCCTTACTTGTTCATAGTTGAGAAAGATACCACTGCTCCCATTGATGATCAGATAAATACATACGGGGGGGCCAGTATGAATCCATTTGAACAAGGGTGATAGAATATGGCCCATAGGGCACATCTACACTAGGGTACACTGCAACTCCCCTTATTTCAAAATAACAGGGTGGGCATCCAAACAGGAAGCCTATTATTTTGAAATTATTTCAAAAGAACTGGCTTGTTATTTCGAAATAATAACCCCCTACTTCTGATATAGAATAACACCTATTTTAAAACTGTTATTTTGAAATGCTGTTAGTGTGGATGCTCAGCCGCTGTTATTTCAAAATAATTGGCCTCCAAAGGCCTTTCACAGCTGCCCTGGTGGCCACAGTCCTGACAACTCTAATGCTTCCCTTCCCCTGCAGTCTATAAAGGTGCAGGCAGAAGGGAAAGGGCTTGTGGCAACACACCAGCCCTGCCAACCCACTGCCACACAGCACCCTTCACTACTGCCATGGTAGACCACAGCGTTCCCTCCAAGCCCCCATGGCTGCAAGCATGCCAACAGCAACCTCAGAAGCCCCAGGATAGGAGGGAAAGAGGGCAATGACCTAGACTGGTGTGCAAATCCTGGATGTCATTGAGGTCAAACCTTCAGGATCTCTGCACTAGATGGTGCAAGACTGAAATCTACGGCTGGATGGCTGCCAGCCTGGCCCAACCATCCATCTCAGCACAATGATGATATGCTTCAAGCAAGGCCATCTGTTGCCTAGATAAAAGATACTTTCCTGTAGGGGCACAGATGTCCCAGGAGCTCCTCACTGTCCCCATATCCTGGGGACAAGAAGGTATGGGAAGTAGTTGGGCAGGCCAGGAAGCCTAGGCAATAGATGGCCTTGCTCGAAGCACATCATCATTGTCTGAAACAAGACCTTCAGTGTCGGCTCAGAGATTAGGGCCAGACTTCATACATTTTCTCCTGGGATGACTGCCCTTGTCACTATTCTTCACAGCTGGGCCAACTGCAAGTTTGGCATATCTAGCACCTCACGTGCCATCCTCCCAACCCCATAAGACCAGCAGGTGCCGGTGACCCCGCAACAACCTGGTGTAGGAACACCTGGACTGTCTCCATTCCCTAAACCAAAACTTTGAGGAGGAGTGCCAGAAGCAGGTCACCCACTGTGAAGGCTGATGGGGAGCTGAGATGGATGATCTGGGAGCAGCTGTCACACCAGCACGAAGCCTCTATCACAACCACCGTGGAGCAGTCTACTAGCCACATCCCCACTCCCACTCCATCCCAGCTTCCACAACTCACTTCCTGCAAATTCCTAGCACCCGCTCTCCCACAACTCCCAGCACCAGTATCCACTCCTATAGCTTCTCCTCCTAGCCCCCCGAGGACCTGCTGGGACCTGCAAACATGTGGTGGTGGGACCTCCCAGGCAGCCAAAGTGTCTCAAGGTGCCTGAGGCAGAAGCCAGTCCCAACCCCATCCCGGAACCTCTCTTCTCTCCTGCTCCCCCCTCCTCCCAGGATCTTTCCCCATTCTTTCTCCAGTTATATAGTCCCCCCAAAGAATAATGCAGTTGATTTTCAAAACAAAAAGTTTATTTGGTCTTCAGTGGATGGGGGAAGATGACAAGGGTGGGAAGGAGAAAGCAGGGGTGGGAAAGGAAAGGCACACAGAGACAACACAGAGGTCCCTTGTGGGGAGGCCAGGGGGAAAATATCACAGGTAGCCTTGTTTGATACTTTCCCTCAGGACTTCCCAGAACAGCACAGCTCCTGATGGGCTCACCAGATAGTAGCGGTGCCCATTTACTCATAAGCCCTGGCAAGCCACTCAGCCTCTGCCCCCTCCTGGCAGGCAAGTCTCCCCCTTAGGGTCACAATTGTTTTGTAGCACACAGAAGGCTGCCACCATCCGGGAGATATTCCATTCACCAAGGTTCAGGTGGATGAGAAGACTCTGGAACCTCACTTTGAGCAGCCAAAGGCACCCTCCATGATTATGCGGCACCTGCTGAGCCTGTTATTAAAGGTTCTCCTTTGTGGGATCTAGGTGTGCAGTGTAGGGCTTTATAAGCCAAAGGAGCAAGGGGTAGGCTGCATTGCCCATGATGCACATGGGCATTTCCACCTCCCCACCCTGATGGTGAGGCTGGGGAAAAAAGTTCCTCATCCTGTGGAAGAGGCTGGAGTTCCTGAAGAAGCAGAGTCATGCACCTACCCTGACCACCTGATATATACATCTGTTTGAAATAACTAAATTTGAAATACTAACTCCTTAATTCACAAAATTGAAATAGCATGTCTGCCTCAAAATTAGTCTGAGGCAGGCTCCATTATTGTGGATGTGCTACCTAGTGCTTAAAACCCCAGGAAGCACGGGGGAGTAATTACTTTGAATGATTCTGTAGAGTATTTATTTCGGAATAACAGCAGCACAGTGTCCACACAAATGCTATTTTGAAATAAGTGTTATTTAGGAAAGGACCAATTCATTTTTCGAAATAACCAGCTCGTTATTTTGAAATAATGGGATTGGTAGTGTGGATGTGCCACTTATTATTTTGAAATAAGAGAAGTTATTTTGAAATAACTCCCCAGTGTAGACCAGGGCTGAGAAATTTAGTATCTCATTGGTTTCTACAAGCATTCCGTCCTCCTAATCCAATTTACATTAGCCATGGCCCAGTTCAACAAGCTAGTTAATTACATAACTCAATTTAGGCATGTGAAAAGCTTTACTAATGTCAGTAGATCTGCACATGCCTAAGCACCTTATGGATTATGGCCCTAGTCGAGAAACAGATATCATTCTGTGTTACTCAGGAATAAGATTATGTGCTGTGAATACTTTTGAAACTCCAAGCGCAGAGCTACTGTAATGAAAATCATGTCAAATAGGTAGAGATAATGAACCCTTTTGCAAAGTCATGATCTGTTCATAAAAAAAAATATACTGAACAGAAACTTGCTGCAAGGAATAATTTTACGAACTCTAATCAGTACATTCTATGCTAGTTACTAACCAAAAAGAAAATGATCTTTCTTGGTCCTCCCCTGCTCTTCTGTTTCTCTCTTTGTTTGTTTGTTTGTTTGTTTTTCATACAAATTAAAGAAAAGGGAAACATTTATCTCAATAATATTATCATAAAAACTATGTAGGAAACATAAGGACCAAACTGTGAATGCTTTACTTATGTTGCTGAGTATTTACCCATGCACATGGTCTCCTTAGGCCATATCCTCTGCTGGTATAAATCAGTTTAGTTCCATTAGTTTCAAATAATTATACATATCTACGTTGCCTAAAGATCTGGCAGTCTTTGGAGTGCACATGTAGTCCTACTGAAGTCAAAGTGAGTGAGGGCTCACTGAGACTCTATGTCAATATTACTCAGTAATGTGTTATCTTATTTGTTTTTAAATAACTTTTACTGATTGAATCATTTCTCTTTATTCAGAGGAAGTTGAAATTGAACTTTAGGCTGTGTCTAGACTACATGCCTCTGTCGGCAGAGGCATGTAGATTAGACAGATCAGCAAAGGCAAATGAAGCCGTGATTTAAATGACCGGGCTTCATTTAAATTTACATGGCTGCCGCGCTGAGCCGACAAACAGCTGATCAGCTGTTTGTCGGCTCGCCGCTAGTCTGGATGTTCCCCCTGTCGACATCAAAGCCCTTTGTCGGCAGCCCCGTTATTCTTCGTGGAATGAGGTTTACCAGGGCTGCCGACAAAGGGCTTTGATGTCGACAGGGGGAACGTCCAGACTAGCGGCAAGCCGACAAACAGCTGATCAGCTGTTTGTCGGCTCAGCGCGGCAGCCATGTAAATGTAAATGAAGCCGCGATCATTTAAATCGCAGCTTCATTTACCTTTGCTGAACAAACAAATCTACATGCCTCTGCCGACAGAGGCATGTAGTTTAGACGTACCCTTACTGACTTCCTGCATTGTGTTCTGTGATATGTTCCAATTACTTGAAAATTCACTGCCTTGTACTGAAGGGAAAACAAATGCTAAAATCAACCTTCACTGGCTTTCTTTTATTGCTACATTATGTTCATGGCTTTGCTATTTACATCTAACCAACCTTGAACTTCCCCAAATGTGCGTTGATTGCAGCAGTTAGTTCTGTAATCAGACTTAATTGATTTGGCAGAAGAAAAAATGGATAAGGTCCTGAAATAAAAACAGAGCTTCACAGGCGTTCATCATTGCCACCTACAAAGTCCCCACTACAACCCAAGATTTCACACACACACACAAAAAAGTTACCTGTGCAGTGTCACTGCAGATCATTTCAGAGAGAGGTGGATCAAAACCAGTCAGTTGTGTCAGTTAGAAATGAATGTAGGTTAGTAACTATCACTGTTTTCTCACCATCATTATTTCTTATCTCTTAGTAAGGAATTGCTTTTTCTAGGGGGAAAAGGCCAGAGGTGGCAAGAGCACAGTGAGCTAGTGTCCCTGCAATGGAAATATTGTGGTAATTCTACTCCTGCATATGGCTCCTATGATTTCTGTCTCTACTTATGAAATGTTCACAAGTTATTTTTAAAGTATCAGACAGGAAGAGATCATATCTTCTTTATATCATGTAGCTCAGACAGAAAACATTCGCAATGAAAAGATAAATGACATACTTCTATTTGTGGAGGCCATACAAGCTTGGTTGGGTAGCGTGGAGTCACAGGTGAGCAGAGGAACCAGAGGGGCAGGACTGGCTGCTGTGGGGAATGGGATAGGGCTGAGGGGGCAAGGAAAGTGACCTAGAGGGACAGGATCAGACTGAGAAGTAGGAAACAAGACCTGAAGGGGTGGACTAGCCCCAGATGAAGGTTCAAACCAGGGGGCCTCTCCTTCCAAGCCTAGAAGCAGCTGCCCTCCCATTAAATTCTTACAGATTCTCAGACTCTCCCTCACTCCTTCTCCTTTCCCTGTGCTCTCATTGACAGCGAGGTTCCCCATGCCAGAGAAAACTAGTCCCTGTTTTGCCTCCAATTTATTCCAGTGATTAACCACCCTGACAGGAAGTTTTTCCTAATGTCCCACCTAAACCTCTCTCCCTGCAATTTAAGTCTATTGCTTCTTCTCCTATCATCAGAAGTTAAAGAGAATAATTTCGCCCCTCTTCCTTGAAACAAACTTTTAGGTAATTGAAAGCTATCATCATGTCCCTTCACAGTCTTCTCTTTTTTAAATTAAGCAAACCCAGTTCTTTCAGTCTTCCCTCATAGGTCATGTTTTCTAGATCTCTGATTATTTCTGATTATCTTCCATGACATTTCAAATATAATAGCCAATGTCTCAAATACCTCCTCTATAGCCCCGGGAGTATTCTAGGGTGTATTTCATCAAGCCCTGGTGACTTGAAGATATCTAATTTGTCTAAGTAATTTTTAACTTGTCCTTTCCTTATTTTAGTTTCTAAATCTACCCCGTTGTCACTGGCATTCACTATTTTAGGCATCTAATCAACACCAACCATCTTCATGGAAACCGAAACTAAGAAGTGATTAAGCACCTCTGCCATTAACACATTTCCTCTTATTACCTTTGCCTCTTTATTGAGCAATGGGCCAACCCTGTCTTCCTCTTGCTCCTAATATATTTGTAGAATGTTATTTATTACCCTTTATGCTTCTAGCTAGTTTGAGTCCCTTCTAATTGCTATCCTTTCTAATTGCTCCTACATACTTGTGTTATTTATTCGCTTTCTTCCTTTGCAATCTGACCTAGTTTCCACTTTTTGTAAGGTGTTTTTTTGATTTTTAGATAGTCACAATCTCCTGCTTAAGCGAGGGTGGTCTCTTGCCATACTTCCTATCATTCCTACACAGTGGAATAGTTTGCTCTTATGCCCTTAATAATGTCTGAATTTTGTTTAAAAAATGTCTCCAGTACATTCCAAGAACTTGTTAGATAATCTCTGCCCTGCTGTTATTACTTTCCCATCAGGTGTCTGGATAGATCAAGAACCCCATTACCACCAAGTCCTCCTCACTCAGTTATCATAGCATTGGTGTTACCAACACTCACTGTCAATTCAATCTGTTCAAAACTATGTTACCACTGTGAAAAGATAGCTTGTTGGATCTAAGAAGTTTCTACACATATCATTAAGTTGTAAGCAAACAGCATGTTCCAAGGCAGACCGATCATATAGTATCACATATTGCAGCCATGACAACTTTAACTAAAAAGAAGAGTTCAGTGCTAACCTCTGAGGTATGCCAGCTTTTATAGGAAATTCTCTACTGTAGATCACTCCATCTTTCATGTTCTGGAGAGGATGGACATAGTCTTCTGTCACATCCCTGCATCTGAACATCTAGCAAACCAGGCCTCTTGCTACATGATTGTATGTCTTCTCCAGCTCTACACAGCCCATACTCTGTTATTGTCTCTTTTCTCAGAAGTTCTCCATGAGGTTTGTTGTGCAAAAATGGCATCAGTTGTGCTCCTTCCGAGCATGAATCCACACTGACCTGTCCAAATGTCAGTCATTCCACATAAGCATCTTAAAAAAAAAGCCCCAAAACCCCACCCTTCTCTCATAATTTAATAGTATATGTTGCCAGCTTAACTGAGTGATAATTAATGTACAGTACTGATATTTTCTTTGTGTTTAAAAACAGGCACTGAAAAGCTGTTTGCTATTCATTTGGCATTTTCTCTTTGAACAAACTTGACCCAGTTACTTTCTCTTTTTTCTATTTTTCTGTGTGTCCCTGCAACATCTGTCTCTCGTATGCAATCTGTCACATCCTGGTTCAGCTTATATGTTCTTAAAGTTCCTCCCTGGAGGTTCTCATCATTAATCAGGCCTTCAAAATAATCATTCTAAACTTTGCAAACTGAGCAAGAATTACAAGTACAGATAATCAGTTATTTAAATGGTTCCAAACTCTTAAGAAAAGTTCCTCAAAGAAAAAACTGTTGAACTCTGAAATTTCAATAACTTTGAAATTTTGAACTGTGGTTATGTCAGTGACCATCAGACTGTATGCCTCCATTTTTAATACAGACTATTTTAAAGTATGTCAGTTTTGACATTGACTTCAGTGGAGCCAAGATTTCTCCCTGAGAATAGAATTGTAGACCTCAAGAGCTGAAAGCATGAACTATGAAACAGGGTCAGTAGCTTAAGGCGATAACAGACTTGCACACTTTGTGGATCAGGTGCAGAAGAGGACAGATAACATGTACTGAGCAGTGGTTTACATAAAGAGGTATCTATTTTTATCAGTTTTAATTTTTGCCTTTTCAATTTGTTGGCTGGCACCTCGTATTATGGGAAAGGGCAAATAAGATAATTATAATGACCTTCTCTGTACACTTCGTGATGTAATATACCACTATAATAGCGCCTCATTCATCTCTCTAAAGAGACTAGCTTTCTTTAATTCATGATGATTTCTTTCTGGCCTAGGTTCATGTGTGGTGAGTGAAATGCTCAGCTGGGGAAGGCAAGTCCCCGTCCTGACCCTTCTGCAAACCCCCTCCCAAGTCAGTAGTCAGTGCCCATCCAAATCTACTGCCGCAGTGCACTCCAAAGTCCTGTAGCCTACACGCTCCCAGTGGGCACAGCAGCCCAATCCTTTTCAGGCAGCTGAAACTCTTGTAAGCTGGATAGCCATATGGCCCGCACTTTCGCCACTGCCCGAGCCTGAAATAAGCTACTTTGACTTAAGCTATGCAAGTGACGTAGCTGAAGTTGTATAGCTGATTTCATCTTTAGCCCTGATGTGTAGATGTGCCCTAACAGTGTGGGTGGTCTATACATGTTGTATCCTTGGTGGTAGAGGACCCACTCCAGAAAGTATTCATCAACAGTCCCCAGGCAAACTCTGTCTGAGCCTAGCCAGATATATCTTCAGGAAATTCCATATACATACAGCCCCTCTGCAACTTAACACCACACAGTGGCTTAAAAACCTGTGTCTCCTACTGCATTTTATATAAGATGACTCACTAGTAACAAATATTTAACAAAAAATGCATTATCCGATAAAAATGTATCCTATTTTGTGAGCTCTTTGTGCCAGTCCTAGCTTCCCCACCATGTCTATTATCTGTCAGGTTTTTGTGCCTGTTTCATTATAAAAGAAAAAAAGCAACAGGAATGACTTTTCTTCCATACTATTAAGGCACTCATTACATTCTGGGATTGAGGTTAATATATATCCAGAGGAAAGTTCATATAATCAAATCATTGTCAAATAGTACTTTTATAATGTAGTCCCAGCATGGCTAGATTTTTTTTTAACAAATTGAACATAATTGAAGCATGGTCGAAATTGAAGAAATGGTATTTGTGTTTTGCAATGGTCATATTACACACCTGTCATTTTTCATTAGTGGAAAAGAGCTGTGCTGAGACCATTTTAATATTATAGCACATGCAAATTGCTTCCTTGTCTAAGTTTGATTCTGTGGTAGAAGGACAATTTTAACTTTACTTTACATTCTATTAGTCTTCTCCACACACAACTTATTCTCTTATTTTGCATTTATCCAGGTAGCTTAGGAAGTTCAAGATTTACATGTGGTTCATAGAGCATACATATAACACCTGGTTTATTCTTTGACCCATCAATGTCATCATAAATAGCTCCCGTGGTGGAGTTATAACACCAATTTCATACATATCACTGAGTGAAATCTGCTTTTTACTTTATCCTGCTGCAGGTACAAATCCAAACTCAGAATTAAAATGTGTCATTCTAAATGTGTCCTTATTCTAAAATTTATAAATGTAGTGTCTTCATTTCTTCATTGCATATGCCAGATTCTCTACTTCCTCTCTGCAGAATTCACAAAGTCCTTCATAAATATTAGATTTTTTTTTTTTTGGTAAGCTGTTCCATAAACAGTGTGTTTTTTTCCTGGGCTGTTTCCCAGTCTGCTTGTTAAAGTGCAATGAAACATTACTGTTTGATATTGCCCGAGGATGATAATTAGCAAATAATATGCTTGATGAGGTGTTTTATTTACACAAAAATGAATAATATCATAAAGCAAAAGTTATTTTCCCCTTTTTTGTGTTTTGGACCTATTTTCCACATTTATAGACTCTTGTCCTTTTCAAAATCTGTTCAGTGGTTACAGGTTTTTCATTGTGCTAGAAAGCATTTTTAAATGACTTGGCAGTAACTGTTGTTGACAAAGAAAAACATTAATTGAAATCAGCTATTTTCATAGTTAGTTTATTGTTGTGCAGTAAATGCCACAGATTTTAAGATTTCAATGCATAGGAAGAGAGAGAAATCCAATAGAGTCCCTAAAACTAATACTACTTTCACTTAGTTCCTTAAGTTACATGGATTTCAAAAATCTTTGAAAATGTAAGCATAATTATTCCGCTTTTATACAGCAGTGCAGATCAGTTGAGTGAATTTCTCAAGCTCCTACCAGAAAAGAAGCAGTGGCAGAACTGAACAAAGTGTCAGGGTTCCTAACATCCAGATTACTGCTCCAAACGCTAGTCCTCTCGGCTTGAAATATCAATAAGAGTTATTCTGTTCTGATTGATAATTTTGGTATTATAAAGTATTGATGGGTAGGAATGAATTTTAGAATAATAAAAATATAGGACTTCAAGGGATCTTCAGAGGTTATTTGGACCCGCTTCTATGCTCAGGCAGTATCAAGGGGTATGTCTACACTGCCACCCTAGTTCGAACTATGGTGGCTAATGTAGGCATTCGAAGTTGCAAATGAAGCCGGGGATTTAAATATCCCCGGCTTCCTTTGCATCTTGCTGGGCACCGCCATTTTTAAATCCCCGTTAGTGCGGATTCCGTGCCCGCGGCTACACGCGGCACGGAGTAGATAGTTTGAATTAGGCTCTCTAATTCGAACTGCCGTTACTCCTCGAGGACAGAGTCCGCACTAACGGGGATTTAAAAATGGCGGCGCCCGGTAAGATGCAAATGAAGCCCGGGATATTTAAATCCCGGGCTTCATTTGCAACTTCGAATGCCTACATTAGCCACCCTAGTTCGAACTAGGGTGGCAGTGTAGACATATATACTTGGACCATTCATGAAAGTTATTTTTCCAACCTGTTCTTAAAATTTTCAAATTATGGGGATTACTCAATCGTGTTTGCAAGTATGGGTGTAGCTTGACTTCTACATCTGGCACTGCAATGCTATGGATTTGGCAGGATTTTTATCTTTCCACATTTCATTCCAATCTTCCTCTTCCACATTTCTCAAAACACATGTTCATTTCTCTGTAATAAAGGATGCTTTTGCAAGCATGGAATTGATGCCTTGAAGTCCTTTGGAGGGACATGAACAACTTTCATAATATGTCAAAAGATAATCATGCATGCACAGAATTAAACTCCAGTCATGTGGTGATAAAGGTTGTTAACTTCCACAGATTGCTTTTCTCCTTATTCACTCAGAGCTTTTAGTCACTTCCTGAGGGCAATGAAGAGCATTTTTACTGTAAATATACTTGTCCACTTACAAGAGCGCCATTTTGGATGCGTAGGGGGAGCAGCTGTGTGCTCCAGGATGCGGCTTGCTTTTCACCCTGTTCCCTGGATGCTAAGGGAGTGAGGGGAAAGTATTTGCATTCCATGCATGTCTCTCACACCTAGCTGGTGAAAGGATCTCACCAGCCACGTGTGAGAGGAATGCACGGAATGCAAGCACTTTCCTCTCACTCCCTTAGCGTCCAGGAAATGGGATGAAAAGCAAGCCGTGTCCCAGAAAGCACAGTTGCTGCCCCCCACAAACCTACGCACCTGAAATGGCACCCTTGTCCACTTATCTGCCCAGTGTGTATTACTAGACTGTATCATCTCTTGATGTTTAAGACCCAAAGCTGTCTACATGTTGAGAAACAACTGATGAATGGTTGGCTCTGCAACTGAATATATTTTCTCAAATAAATTTAGACAGCCCAGCACTACATCTCAGGCAAACGGCAGGAGGGAGTGCAGAAGTCAAGGCACGTGGGAGGTACAGAACTCAGGACAGGGGACTGGGCGACAGGTAGTTCGGATTAGGCTTCCTATTCCGAACTACCGTTACTCCTCGTGGAACGAGGTGTACCAGTAGTTCGGAATAGGAAGCCTAATCCGAACTACCTAGTTCGTGCCATGTGTAGCCACGGGCACGGAGTCCGAACTAGCGGACATTTAAAAATGGCAGCACCCAGCAATATGCAAATGAAGCCCGGGAAATTCAAATCACGGGCTTCATTTGCAACTCCGGTTGCCTACATTAACCACCCTAGTTCGAACTAGGGTGGTAGTGTAGACCCTTACAGTTTAGGGAGGTCTTAAACAAACCAACTCACAGCCACACAGACAGACTCACAGACAGATGTACTCTAAAAGATAGATAGATAGATAGATAGATAGATAGATAGATAGATAGATAGATAGATAGATAGATAGATAGATAGATAGATAGATAGATAGATCAGGGATGGCCAACCTACGGCTCATGAGCCACATGCAGCTCTTCTCCCCCAAAAGTGCGGTTCGCAAACCCGCTTCTGCGCCCCTACAATGGCCTCTGCCTCTCCCGGCTCTCCCCCAGCCTCGGCTCCCCAGTGCTCACGGGGGTGGAGATTCAAAATTATGCCCAAGATGGTGGCCATCAACGGGAGCCTGATATGACCAAAAAGCCTACGCTTGTTTCTTAAAGGGGCAGCCTCCTCCTTGCTTGACAATTCTGGTGCGGCATTTTTGCATTTTTTCCGTCACTTTGTCGGCTTTCTTTGTTAACTGGGTTGGCCACCCCTGAGATAGATAGATAGATAGATAGATAGATAGATAGATAGATAGATAGATAGATAGATAGATAGATATGACATTTATCAATTAAGTAAATTATAACATTAAAACATTTATATTCAATATGATAGGTAATTTTCATGCATTAATTATTACACCTTCATGACACTCATCCATGCCAACACACAACTACCCTCTTTAAAACAGTCATAATCAATGTGAAATGAATGTCATACAACAAAAATATTGGAGCATGCAGTAATGAACAGCTGATTGCCACACAAAGGTCTTTATCACAAACTGTAAAATATATATTTACAAAGTCAGAGCTTCTTGAAGTTGTAATCATTGGCTTTTCTTTTTTTTTTCTACATCCAGAGTGAAATAAAGGCATCTTTGAAGGAGTTTTGTCCCTGACTTCAGTGGAGCCAGTTTTTCACTCCTGGAGCATAGTCTCTGCAAATACAGTGTGATTGTCATTCCTTTTTTAGGTAGAGCAAAGATGTTATGTGCTTAGTAAGCATGTGTAGATTGTTGCAGATATGCATACTGATCCAGTAAAGCACTTAAACATATGTTTAACTTGAAGCACACAAGTAAGGACATTGATTTCAGTTGTACTGCTCCCTTGTCTAAAGTTGAGTACTTGTTGGATCAAGAACATAGATATAAACATTTCATGTATATTCCTACTTCTATCTGAGGCCAATGAGTTCCTACAACATACTATTTATTGGCACAGTATCATCAAGTATAATATTCTTCAAAGCTGAGATGTTTCCCAAAGCAGATGATTTTCTCTTCTTTATCCTTCAGTGCTTTCAACTGCTTTTCTGGTAGAAAAAATAACACTCTTGTGTTCAGTTGAATAACAATCTGAATGTGTTTTATTGTCTAGATACTAATTTTCTTAAATACTTCTAGATCATAGATTTCTTTTTAATCTCAACCAACCAACAAGCCATTCAGAAATCAGCTGGAATGAAACTGAGGGTTTTTTTTAAACAGAAACAAAAACAAAACAAAAGATGCCAATTCACTTCAGCTGGCTCATCCTCTTCACTAACAGATTAGAGCAACATAAATCCAGTTTAACTTCTGGCAGTCTTTTTTCCTATTGTACCTGGCACATTGAAATAGCACTTCTCAGGAACAGTACCATTGTGTGTGGGTGTGTTTATTTTGACTATTTCCCCCCAAAATCCTCAATTAGGGTACGTCAACATGATCTCGCAGGCACGCTAGTTCGAATCACAGCTGATTCGAACCAGGAAGTGCGTGCTAGGAGGTGTTAGTTCAGACTAAAGTCCTTAGTCCAAACTAACATTACTTCTCGTTTACTCCTCATTTCGAACTAGTGAGCCGGCGAGATCATGTTAATGAAGCACGGAATATTTAAATCCCCACTTCATTAACTACTTCGGTCGTCTTCATTTGCATCCCTAGTCCGAACTAGGGATGCAGTGTAAACGTACCCTTAGACAATACAGCTACTAGCTGAAGTGTTAAAATAATTTTGTGCAGCAGATATATCTTTAGAGATATTAAACAATTTCATCTATTGTTCCATAAAAGTTTACAATAACCAGTATTTTCTTTAAGGTAAAGACTTTTGTGTTCATAATACAAATTGCTTCAAAATTTATGGTCAAAGTGGAAAAGAATATTGACATGAGGTCTGACAGAAATGGGGCTTTAGTAGTTCTAGCTAGATTGTGAAATCAGTGAAGGGCAGTATTGCCTTTTGGGCAACCTCATTATGAACTGTTCCAATTGATGCAGTGCAAGCACTGGGTTGACAGTCTGTGTGCTTGGAAGAGCAATGGAGGATAAGTGACAGGGAAGTATTGTTCACTGTGTTCTGCAGAATGGCAGAGAAGTTGGTTCATAGCTTATGTACACTTACGGTGTGTCTAGACTACATGGCTCTGTCGATGGAGTCATGTAGATTAGGCAGGAAGGCAAAGGAAAATGAAGCTGAGATTTAAATAATCGCCGCTTAATTTAAATCAAAATGGCCACCACGCTGTGCCGATCAGCTGACTGTCAGCACAGCGCAGCAGTCTAGACGGGGATCTGCTGACCCCAGAACCCTTCGTCGGCAGATCCTTTATGCCTCGTGAAATGAGGCTTACAGGATCTGCTGATCAAGGGTTCTGGAGTCGGCAGATCCCAGTTTAGACTGCCGCGCTGTGCCAACAATCAGATGATAGGTACAGCGTGGTGGCTATTTTGATTTAAATTAAGTGGCAATTATGTAAATTGCAGCTTCATTTCCCTTTTTCGTGTAAACTAATCTACATGGCTCTGTCGACAGAGCCATGTAGTTTAGACATACCCTTAGGGACACATACTCTTCTTTGCCCTGAAGGGATGTGGCTGATACATATGCAGAGTTACACATCTTCCTATGCCTCTCAGCTGAATTCAGCGGCAAACTGCTCCTCTGCCTTGGCATGCCAGAAATCCCTGTGATCCACTACCTCCCAAAGTGAAGTGAATGCAGGAGAATTAGCATGGTCTCCTGAAAGCCTGGAGCCACACCACTGTGTCCATGGCTCTTTGCTCCTAAGCAAGAGTGAATGAGAATCAGATGGCTCACTTGTATGATGTGATTAACATTAGCAATCTAAAAATATTCTACATATGCAGCTAATGATGGTTTAAGAACTTTATTGTTATTTCTTGACTTTTTATAATTATTATTAATTATCTAGCTCTCAAAACATTTAATCACAGAGTGCTTAATTTATTATTTTTAAGGTTAATCTCAGAAAGCATGTTCATAGCAAATCTTAGAATATTTGTGCTTACAATTAATACCAAGGAACAAAGATATGTACTGTTGTTATTATTTTTTATGATTAAAGAATGGAATCCACATCTTAATGGGCTTCTCTATCCTAATTTCTGTACTATTGAATATTTCTCATAAGAGACCCTAAAGAGACATACATGGTTAATTCCTTTATGGAAAATTCTTTTCCTTGTAACATTATTCTTTCTGTTATCACTACATTGCTAGCTCTCTACCTTAGCAGTTCCTTAAGAAACCTATCAAATACAAAGTGTCTGATAGAAGCAAACAATACAGGCATGCAGGGACAAGATTAGAAAGGCAAAAGCACAACATGTGCTCAAACTAGCTACAGACTTAAAGGGAAACAAGAAGACTTTCTACAAATATATTACAAGCAAGAGGAAGACCAAGGACAGGGTAGGCCCATTGCTCCGTGAGGAGGGAGAAACAGTAACAGGAAAGTTGGAAATGGCAGAGGTGCTTAATGATTTCTTTGTTTTGGTCTTCACCAAGAAGTCTGATGATGAAGAAATGCCTAGCACAGTGAATGCTAGTGGTAATGGGGTAGGTTTAGAAGATAAAATAAAGATAAAGAAAAAGTTAAAAATCACTTAGAAAAGTTAGATGTCTCCAAGTCACCAGGGTCTGATTAAATGCATCCTAAAATACTCAAGTAGCTAATAGAGGAGGTATCTGAGCCTTTAGCTATCATCTTTGGAAAATCATGGAAGATGGGAGAGATTTCAGAAGACTGGAAATGGGCAAATATAGTACCCATCTATAAAAAGGGAAATAAGAATAACCCCAGGAAACTACAGACAAGTCTGTTTAACTTCTGTGCTAGGAAAAATACCGGAACAAGTAATTAAAGAATTCATCTGCAAACACCTGGAAGATAATAAGGTGATAGTGAACAGCCAGCATGGATTTGTAAATGTAAGCCAGGGGTTTGAAGGACTGCTTGCAATGCAGCCAGCTGAAGTTGTTTAGCCCTACAAGTTAATTAACTGTTGATATGTAAATACAGCTCATGCTGGAATGGAGAAGAAATCTGGGCTGTGGTTATGTAAATCCAATTCAGCCAGGGCTGATGGAGGATCAGTTGTCAGAATGAAATGTGATGTATTGTTACTAATTTGGGCTATTGTGGGGTCACAGACCATGCTACCCCTAAATGTGGGAACTGTAAAATATAACATCAGTGCTTGCAGGAGAGACACCATCATTGTAAGGAGTCCAGATGAACAAGCCTCCCCCTTCTAGAACAAAATACAGGACTATGTAGCACTTTAAAGACTAACAAGATGGTTTATTAGATGATGAGCTTTCGTGGGCCAGACCCACTTCCTCAGATCAAATAGTCCGAGGAAGTGGCCCACGAAAGCTCATCATCTAATAAACCATCTTGTTAGTCCTTAAAGTGCTACATAGTCCTGTATTTTGTTTCAGCTACACCAGACTAACACGGCTACATTTCTTTCACTATTCCTCCTTCTAGAGTTGAGTGAATTGAGTTGGGGGAAAGGGCTTGAGCCAGCCTGCTTCATGCCTGCCAAGCATGAGCTGTAAGACTGGTTCAACCTGCTTCCCCCCGCCCTCGTTCCCCCCAGTTGTAAGGATAGACCTACAGCAGACTCCATCAGGAGTCTTTTTTCTATTCCAGTGGAAGCTGGAATCTTTTGCTAGCCTAGGTAGTGGCTAAAGAGTTGAAATCATGAAAAGCTGAAGTCACTGGTTTGGCCTGGAGCCAGATCCATTGTGGCCAGTAGAGTGGCTGGCAGGAATGACCAGCGGGCGGCTGGTAGGAGTAGTGGCAGGCAGCCAGCGGAGCAGCTGGTGGAAATGACTGGCAGACAGCTGGTAGAAGCAGCAGCAGGTGGAGCAAGCAGACCACAGGAGCAGCACAAAGGTGTCATGGCCTCAGGCACAATGAGTGGAGTCATCATGGTGATGTGTCAGGGTCCGTACTGACTAAGCAGAGTTGTAAGTGGGGCATTGAACCATATTGAACCCAGCCCTGGCTGCTGCTGGCACTACCTGCAGAAGGGTTACATAAAGAACCAATTATGTGAAACCAATCTGATAGCTTTTTTTAATAGGATAACAAGTTTTGTGGATAAGAGGAGAAGCGATGGATATGGTATAACTAGACTTTAGTAGGCATTTGATTCGGTCTTACATGATATTCTTATCAATTAACTAACCAAATACACCTTAGATGGGCTACTATAAGGTGGGTACATAACTGTCTGGATAACATTTCTCAGAGAGTAGTTATTAATGGTTCACAATCCTGCTGGAAGTGCATAACAAGTGGGGTTCTGCAGGGGTCTGTTTTAGGACTGATTGTGTTCAATATCTTCATCAAAGACTTAGATACTGGCAGAGAGAGTACTCTTATAAATTTTGCAGATGATACCAAGCTGGGTGGGATTGCAAGTGCTTTGGAGGATAGAGTCATAATTCAAAATTATCTGGACAAACTGGAGAAACGGTTTGAGATAAATAGGATGCAGTTTAATAAGGACAAATGCAAAGTACTCCACTTTGGAAGGAACAATCAGTTTCACACATACAGAATGGGAGGTGACTGTCTAGGAAGAAGTACGGCAGAAAGGGATTTAGAGGTCATAGTGGACCACAAGCTAAATATGAGTCAACACTATGATATTGTTGCAAAAAAAAGGCCAAATATTCACACGCCCCATGGTGTAGCCATACCCTGTGATATGGATTCAGTATAATGCAGCACAACTTCTCTGCTTGAGGGAGCAGGGACATGTGTATATTAAGAGAAATAGTTTGCCTGTATATATATATATATATATATATATATATATATATATGTATACTGAAGATTCTTACGGACCACTGATTGCTAATTCCATACATGGTACACTAATGTTCAAGTTACATAGTTCATATTTCACATTGATAGACAAAATAGTAACATATATCAAGCTGGCATTTACCCAGAGGTAATTGGAACAAGTGCTTTGTTCTATTCAAAATGCTTCATGATAGTATCAGGGATTGAGTCAGAATTTCCTCTGAACATCCACATCAGAACTCTCTCGAGTTGCCAGCAAGTTCTTTGAGATATTAATTGCCTGTTTGTTGTAGCTTGTAATGCTTGGACTGCAAACCCACCTGCTGTAAGTTTTGTATAATATACTACTAACAATGTCCCTTTTCAGCTTCTTTTTACTTCAAACACAAAACTCAACAAAGATTTAAAGAAACTAACATGCTCTTTTACTCTTTTTCTTTTTGCATTCTTATGGACAAAAAGCAAAGGGAAGTTGTCTGCATGGGTACCCTGTAGAAGGAACTAATTACGAATTGAGAGTGGTAGAGGCTTCCAAGTGAGTAGTAGAGATCCATAAAAAGATAGATCAATGGAGTAACTTTCAAAAAATGTCCAGCAGTTTAAGAAAATGGAATCAACATTGAAATATAATTATAGTTTGTATTTCAAAATCATGTTAATACTTTGTGCAGGAAAGCATATAGGATGTGTAAACATGCATTTCCCCAATTTTTATTATTATTTTATTTTTATTATATTTTTATTATTTATCTGTACGATGTTATGATTTAATGTATTTATTCATTCAAATCCTTGACTTTTTACATTATGAAGAATGAGCTGAATTATGTGAGTGGTTTTTTTTTCGTGGGGAGGTGGAAGAGGGGGAGGGAGAGGAAACATGACATCAGTCTGACCATTTTGGAAAAGTTCACTTAATGTCATTTTGCTGCCCTTTAAAAATGATGTTTCTGCAAACAGATCTGTAAATATATTTTAATTAGTAATGATGTTAGTCTGGAGCCTTCGGTGTTAATCAAACAGAAAACAACAACAACAAGAATTTACTTTGTTAAAAATTGCAAGTCCAGATCTTCATCTTTAAATTAGTGTGGAAATATACTAGCAGAATATCGGACCATCAATATTTTAGACCATTGCTCTAATGTTTAATACTAAGTCTTTTTTTTCACTCTATACTCTTGAATTTTAGTCTATAGTAAAACTTTCATGCATATGTATTATAATCTAGAGAAGTTAGCTTCATATAGAGATACCCAGACAAAAATCGTTATTCGCCGGGAGTTAGGGTTAAAAGTACATATGAGAAACTTTAGGATAAAAAGCTTTATAGGAATTTGTTTTTATCAGAAAACAACCCACCTAATGTTTCTTCACATTGAGTTGTCATAGTTACTCCAAATTCTTCTTATTGTTGGTCTAACATGAGATAGTCTATGTCTATACTACAGAGTTTTTTCAGAAAAATGGCCGGTTTATGGAAAAAACTTACTTGCATCCACACTACAAGGCTGTGTCTATACTGGCCAGTTTTTCCGGAAAATCAGCCGCTTTTCTGGAAAAACTTGCCAGCTGTCTAAACTGGCCGCTTGAATTTCTGCAAAAGCACTGACGATCTCATGTAAGATTGTCAGTGCTTTTGTGGAAATACTATGTTGCTCCCGTTTGGGCAAAAGTCTTTTTCCGAAAAACTTTTGCACAAAAGAGCCAGTGTAGACAGCAGAGATTTGTTTTCCGCAAAAAAGCTCTGATCGCAAAAATGGCAATCGGGGCTTTTTTGCGGAAAAGCGCGTCTAGATTGGCCACGGACACTTTTCCGCAAAAAGTGCTTTTGCGGAAAAGCGTCCTGCCAATCTAGACGCGCTTTCCCGAAAATACTTTTAATGGAAAACTTTTCCATTAAAAGCATTTCCAGAAAATCATGCCAGTGTAGACGTAGCCCTATTGTGTTCTTTTTACAACAAATTGAAAGAACACAGGGGTTTTTCCCAACATTGGTAAACCTCTTTCTATGAGGAAGAAGCCATTTTCCGAAAGAGCTCTTTCAGAAAAAAAGCATGTGTGGCCGGGGAAGAGGGAGTTCTTTCAAAAGAAGAAGAAAGAGAAAAAAGCACAGGTGCCCTGGTGGCCACTCTGTCCATAGTAATCATAGCTTAAATGCGAGATAGCATCCATTCAGTGTGGATGTTATCGTTCGAAAAAGGAGATCGCTTTTTTGATGCACTTTTGCTGTGTGGATGCTCTTGTGGAAAAAGTTTTTTTGGAAGATCTCTTCCGGAAAAGCTTCTTCTGAAAGAAGCCTGCAGTCTAGACGTAGCCATACTATCCAGCTGTTTAGCACAAGTAGATAGAATTGAGAGAGTATATTTCAGCCATGTAACTTGCTATAGTCACAATCTTTTCTTCTCCTTCAAAAGGCTTTTGGGATTGTACCCAGATTACTCTGGCTGGCTAAGAAGTATAGCAATTGAAGAAATTGTTAAATGATCTGTAGACATAAGTTAGGGAAGCGATACATGAGGTGCCCTCTATTTGGCTCTATACCGGACAAGTAAGGCATTTGTTGATGGTCCCCTGAAGAAAGCTATACTGCTTCCAAAGTACCCATCATTAATTTTTATTTCTGAATGACTCATAAGCCTAAATGTGTATAAAGTCATGCAATCATAAGTCTCGTTAAAATCAAGATGCATTTATTATTGCATATTTAACAAATTCCATATGATAATCAGAAAATAGTTTATGCATGCAGATAAGTAGATGAGCCATAGACTATACCTAAAACATTTGAATCCCTCTAACATTTCATATCTATTTATAGAAGAGGTCTTTATTTGACTACCTGCCAAAAGCGTTCATGTTTAAGTACAGTATCGGAGTAAAAATTGCTACTGAAGTGTATGTTTATTAATGAGACAAAAACAGATTTAGACATGGTTCAAATAGAAGCTGTTGGCTTCAGTAAAATTGCACTCACTTTCTGTTTGCATTCAGGCCTGGTGTATATGCAAGAAGCTATTGAGATGGAATAAACAGTTGTGTTATTGATATTTGGGGATCAACTCAGCAGTAGGGAGGGGACAAGGAACTGTGCAGATGAGGGAGAACAAGACTGCTTATGGAGACTGCACAAAGCAGGATGCTTGCAGACTAAGTTTTTCCACGATAAATTAATTAGTTCAACATTTTCACAAAGCTTGATAGTGTGTATACTGACTTCAGGTTGAGTTTTTGCATGTCTCCTGCACAGAAGAAATATTTTAATGGATGATTTATACAGATTTATACAGCTCCTACAAACAGGCATTTATAATGAGACTGCTAAAACAACTGCAGCTATAGCAAGTGCAATATTTTCTAAATTGTCAATTCCTATATTGTGTAGAAATACAAGTTTTGCAGATATGGCTATTAGTTTGGACAGACACTTTGGCAACATGTATGATTATGATTACGGTATGATTATCTCAGGTGTCAAAATAGATTTACATTCCTCCCTTGCAGCCCCCAATTTTTCTGTCTCCATTTCCACTGATTGAGATCAATCATTTTGGTTAAATTGAGCAATGGATGATGAAGTGATTTACTGAGACTCATATGGATTTTAAGGCCAGACTAGAACTTTATGATAATCTGGTATGATCTTCATAATACAGAAACATTAGTGTTGTCTCTTATGGTGCCAGTACTTTCAAGGAAGCAGACAGTCCTTTGTCTAGGTTGGGGTAATCTCACCAGCCTGGAAGACACACTTTGATAATGTATTGCCCAATATGTTTGTAATTTTGAATTTATTGTCAGTACATACATCACACAATAATATTGATGATCAGTATATTAGTTTTCTGTTGATAATTTCCTTGACACTTTTTAGATGCAGATGATGGCATTAGTAAACTTGGATACACTGAATTGGTCAGGACACCTGAAACTTACCGTCATATATCAGTAAGCCCCCTTCCAATTTGCACTGGGATCCAGTTTTGTTAGGGTCACAACAGGCCATAGAACTTCACCCACTGATTTGTCCATCAAGCCTATACTTCTACTTGAGCAACCGCATATATTTTGGAAAGTTATCTAAGATTTATTTTAAAATGTCAATTGATGGGCAATCCAATATATCCCTAAATAAATTGTTCCTAATGGTTAATAATCCTTATGATCAAAGAATGTTTCTTATTTCTAAACTAGATTAATCTTCCAACCATTGTGTATCATGCTTTTTTCTGCTAAATTAAAGAATCGTTTAAAAAATTGTTACCCACGTAGATCATGATCAAGTTACTTTTTAATGTTCTAAATTAGATAGAGATTCTGTAGGCTCTCATTATGCCTTGAATTATTCAATTAGCTCTTTTCAGAAACTTCTCTAATTTTTTCCAAGATTCTTTTTGAAGTGTGGGCACCAGAACTGTGCCCGGTACTCCAAGAATGGTCTCACTAATGCTTCACTTCCATATGCCTATCTGATATTGCTGTGTTTATACTTCAGAGAACCACATTCACTCTATTAACTATAGCATCACTGGAAACTCGTGTTCAAGTAATTATTTTCTATGATCCCTAAGTGTTTTTGTTCCTAGACGTACGACCTTAAATGTGATTATGTTAATATTCATCTTGAACAAATCAGCCTGTTGTTGACCTCTGACCTTTTCTCATCTATTGCAATTTACAACCAATTCATGTCAGTCTCTGTAACTGACTTGTCTCCATCATCATTTAGAACTCTGCCAATTATTGTCATAAGTAGATTTGACAGGCATAATTTTATATTTTCATTCCAATCATTCTTTAAGATATTAAGAACATATGAATGACCATACTGGGTCAGATCAATAATCCTTCTAGGCCATTATCCTGTGTTCTGACAATGGCCAATCCCAGATGCCTCAGAGAGAATTAATAGAACTGGGCAGTTATGGAGGGGTCCATGCCTGTTTGGCCCAAATCAGCATCTGCTATTCAGAAAATAGGGAGACACAGAGCATGGGATTGCATCCCTAAGTATATTGGCTAATAAACATTGAGGCATCTTGTCAGGAGGTCAGTAAAATATTCAGAAGGTCAGTAAAATGTAGTGATAGTAAAATATTCCTACCACTATACTATACTACCACTCTTACTATTCAACCATAGAGTTTCTAACTAGAAGATACTCATTTCAGATTTTTACTATAATTGAGTCATGCTTTTTTCCAACTTATATTTTCACCCCTTACAAGCATGACCTTCCCTGTCATTCTTGTATATTTTGAGCCCTGGTATTACCACGCCCCATTGATTATCCTCATTGTGCCAAGTTTCTGTAATGCCTATTATATCAATAGCCCCATTTAATACCATGTACTCAAGTTCATCCATTTTTGTATATAGACATATTTTGAACAACATTGGGTGAAGAATAGATTTCTGAAGGACCACAATAGAAACTATCACTTTGTATGTAGTCTACAATTAACTGGTTTTTAAATATTCCATTTATTAGGGACTACACTGATTTTTTGCATAGTGCTATTTTTAATCAGATGCCATACAGAAGTAAGATGGTGTTTTGCAAAAGTGTATTGTGTCAATGCAGATAATTTCATCAAGCAAACTTGTGACCTCATAAAATATATATCTCAATTTTATTTGTCAAGTCTGTTTTCCAGATAACCATTAATTATACTACCTTATTTTAATTTTTTACTGATTATGTCTCATATTTCACATGGGATTAATGTAAAGCTCAATGGCCTATAGTTATCCAGGTCATGCAGTGGGCCTTACACTTTTTAAATATTTGCACAGCAATAGTTTTTTCTCAGTCTTTTGGAACTGTCCTTTTACACCAAGACATATTAAAATCAATATTAATGGTTCAGGGAACTTAGTCAGTTCTTTTAATAGTCTTGGGTGCAGGCTATCTAATGCTGTAGATGTACATGTATGTACTTTTAATAGGTGCTGTTTACATAGGTGCTGGAAATAGGGACCCAAGGGTTCTGCAGCACCCCTTGACATAGAGTGGTTTCCATTATACACAAGATTAACAATATGGTTCAATGGCTCTAAGCGCCCTCACTATAAAAATTGCCCTAACCCCACTGGATTTCTAACATTTGCCTTACTAACAGATTAAACAGTATATCATTATCACTGTAACAAATGGATACATATTTGTACTTCTTTCAAAATACTAACCAGAATACTTCTGCCTTTTCTGCATTATGACTGATAATTATACCATCCTCATCTCACATTAAACTTAAACTATTCCTAACATTTCAGGATGACACTTTGGGTGTGCCTAGACTATAGAGTTTTTTCGAAAAAAGTAACCTTTTTTTAAAAAAACTTCACCTGCGTCTAGACTGCAGCTGTGTTCTTTTGAAAGTAAATTGAAAGACCACGGCAGTTTTTTCAATCACGGTAAACCTAATTTTACGAGGAATAACGCCTTTTTTCGAAAGTACTCTTGAAAAGTGCTATTGAATGCAGGACATGCATTTTCGAAAGAGCATCTAGACTCTCTTTCAAAAAAGCGGCTCGCTTTTTTGAAAAATCTACTTATAGTCTAGACACTTTCTTTTGAAAGAGGCTTGAAGTCTAGACGTAGCCTTCGTGAAAAATTTGGCCCATAATTTAGATTTAGAATATATACTTCAACGTACATATATAAGCACACACAAAGATAGAGATATATAGGTATAGATATATAATTTCCAACCCTTCTAAATTCACATTTCAATACTTAAAAAGTATTAAAACATTTAGATATTTTTCAGTTCATACACCAGGAATAAAATGCTATTTTCTATATAATTTGGAAATACATGTGCATGCATTTTGCATCTCTAATCACTTCCCATTAATCTGAAAAAAAAAGAAAAAAATCTTGCATCTCTAATGTGCTAAGAAGCTAGCCTATCAAAACACAATTTAGTCCTAACTGTTCTGACTTTCTACCCCCTGAAAATGCCACAAATCTGTTACAAAGATTGACAAGAAATATATCTCTCAGAGATGTGCTAGTTGGAAAAATGTCAGGCAAGCTTGACATGAAGAATTGGTCAACCAAAAAATGTCCATCACATGGAAGCTGGAAGGGCTGGAAATGGATTTGATATTTCTTATAATAACTGAAATACAGGCAGAGCAAATAACTTTTCTACATCTAATCACTCTAGAAAATGAAGATGCAGAGGTGTACTAGTTTTATGAAAGTATTTCCCCTGAGTGGGCTCTGGTGAGTTTTGCAGGAGATTGAACTGGAACTGTTCCCTATTAAATGTTGGTTAAAATGGTAATTTAGTGTTGCATGCTTATTATGTTTCAATAATTCCAAGTGCAATATGTCAGGTTGCAAGTGAAAATAAATAATGAAAACCTACTTCTGCAAACTCAGTCTGAAAATCAGGCTTGGGATAGAGTAAAGTGTGTGCAATGAATATTTAATTAATAATTTTGATAATACAAGATACAGAAGAAAATCTAGTTCACTCTCCCTGTTACCTGTCCTTGGACAGCCAAGGAATAAACTCAGACAAATGGTGAACTGAAGCAGCACTAAGGA
Source organism: Pelodiscus sinensis (assembly GCF_052426305.1). Classification (NCBI taxonomy): domain Eukaryota; kingdom Metazoa; phylum Chordata; order Testudines; family Trionychidae; genus Pelodiscus; species Pelodiscus sinensis. Next base: position 157,575,420 of record NC_143053.1, read on the forward strand.
GTATTTATTTGTACAGATTCTTAATTGTACTGCAATACTCACACACACATCACATTCATGCTGGCAGTTTGGAGGCAGACTGCAGACACAGTGAAAGTTAGTTTCGATTTCACAGGTGGCTGAGATTGGCCAGGCCACAGCTTCCCCAGAGATTGGCCACAAGGTAAAGAGAGTCCCCAGAGTTCCTTCAGATCTATGGGAGGGCTCTATTACTTCTGGCCCAGTCCTCAGTCAGCCATGCTTTTACAACTTTTTCAAGAAAAAAAAGCTCCCACTTGGCCACCTGCCACATAAATGTATGTACTTTGCAGGACTTTTCCTTAGCCACAAAAGGTAACACATGCTGCGCTGCTTTAAGATTTGCAATTTCTCGCTCATATTTCCTCATGCATATACTGACAAGTTACATATTTATAAGCATGAATACAGTTGATCCTATTAAGGCAATATGGTTTTAACAAGCATTTAACATTATGGGGATTTTCCACTACTCGCATAACAGGAAGCTTGTTCAGACCACAGCTACTGAGCAGAACAGAAAATGTGTTCAAACTGCAGCTGAAAGGGCAAATGGGGGAGGAGTTCAACATAATATATCCACATTTTTGTTGCTAAAATATCTGGATATAATATAGATATGGCTAGCTATGCATTGAAAATAGATAACCTGAGTAGAAGTCTCTCCATGTAATCACCATTTAGTTTAAATATTTTAATAAATAAGAAGACAATCTATTAAAATAATATATAATACAGGTTGGACCTTCATGGTCCTGACCCCAAGGGTGCCATTTTGGGAAAGCAGGGACAGGCAGCAGCCGTGTGTACTAGATTACAGCTTGCTTTTCTTCCTGTTCCCCTGATTATTAGAGAGCAAGGGGAAAGTACTTGGGTTCCAAGCATGCCTCTCACTCCTGGCCGGTGAAGGGAGTAGACAGAGGAGTAATTCACAGAATCCAAGTACTGATAGTCAAGGGGAACTGGAAGAAAATCAAGCCGCATCCCAGCATGCATGGCTGCTGCCCTTCTGCTCTCCCAAAATGGCTCCCTTGTCTGACTGGTACCAAATGAGGGAATTTGCCAGACCAGGGGAGATCCCTTGTGGCCAGCCCTCCAGCTGACGTCTCCTCCCCACTGTCAGCTCCATTTCCAGCCCAGCTGGCATCCCTGCCTCTGTCCCAGCTGGGCTACTGGCACTGGCCGGGCTTGTCAAATACTGGTCCTCCCCCTCCATCCCTACTGTCCCAACCTTGCTGCCAGATGCCAGACTCCCTATTGACAGCCCCAGACAGCACCCTACCATCAGCCTTTCTGCAAATGGGCTCCCAGCCCTGGAATTTTCTGGTCTAGTAACATCCATGATCTGAAAGTCCAAATTTAGGGAGTGCAACCTTTACTAATTTAACAACAGTTAATAATTAGACTCTGTCTAATTGTCCCATTTTGCTGTGAGTCCTGCAATGTGAAGCAGACTTCCCATCCAGACCAGTTGGGATCTGAGTGGACATCACATCTAAATAAGCCAGAGGGAAGTTGACTTCTCTTTGTGGATCTCTGACCAACTTAGAGCTGGTGCAAACTGAGTCAGAGAGCTAGGCAAAGTTGCCATTGACTGGAAGTGACCAGGCTGAGCAGCTCTGAAAAGACTGGAGCCAGACCAGATGAGGCAAGACTCATCACTGGTAAACTTGCTGAAAAATGTATCTAGGAGTACACCAAAAGTATGTGTGAATTCAGGTCTAATTCAGCAAACAGTTTTGGCCAAAAAAAAATTGGAAAACATTTGCATCAATATTTTGATTTAAAAGTTTCAGTTCAAATTTACCATCTAAACATTTTTTGTTCTACCCAAACATTAATTTTTTTTTTGTTGGTCAATCTTCCTAAAATACACATTTTAGATTTGAAACTAAGGGCTTATCTAGACTATGCTAGAGTGTCGAAAGAGGATATGCAAATTCCGTGGGATTTGCGTCTCCTCTTTTGACACTCTAGCATAGTCTAGATAAGCCCTAAGTGGCTTAGTCTAGATAAGCCTTAAGTGGCTTTCACTTCTGCTTTCGAAAGTGAAAGTAGTTTAGACGTGGCATTTTCAGTGACACCCCCCGCCTTTGTGGAAAAGCTGCTTTTCCTCAAAAAATGAAGTTTATGCAGCTTTTCGACAAAGGGGGAGGGGTGCTGCAAAAGCCACGTTTAAACCACTTTCACTTTCAAAGGTCTGCTTTCAAAAGTGAGATCGGAAGAAGATATGCAAATTCCCGCAGAATTTGCATATCCTCTTTCGACACTCTAGCGTAGTCTAGATAAGCCCTAGGTGGCCTTTTAGTCTGACTTTTTTCAGTTCAGTGACTGACTAAAAAAATTAATTATTTGCTTGCCCTTACCTAAGAGTAAAGGTCATCCCCTATTTTTTACAGTGAAAAACATGTACGTGTGTGAGAAAGTCATTAATGATACTTTCCACTGCTAAATTTCTCAATTACTTATGTATTCTTGGTATTCAGGCTTTTCAACATCTTTTTAAAGCTCCAGTCCCTAATTATCAATGTGTTATGCAATTTACATGCATAAACTGTGAAAACAATAAATGCTCCAAAGAAAAACAGGAAGACAGATGGTGAAATGATGCAAATAAACACTGGAGATGTTTGGGTATATTCAACATAAAGCAGAACACCAAGCAAACTTTCACTTTGGATATATTCCAGTTGCCTAGAAGCCACAAACCTTAATTTCCACATTCAGGCATCAGCATGTTCACTACATTTCTATCATGGTCTGATTACTTAGCTGGAAGACATTACAACATAAACAACTTTTTTTCAGTTAATACATAAATTGGGTTGTACACTATATTTATAGCAGCTGGCAAGGATACATTTTGGTCACGCTGTGCTACTCTTCTGTAAGAACGTATAGATATATCTTTTGAAAAAGACACATTTGTATTGTTTTCTAGCCTATCGGGTGAACTGCAACATTTCCATTATGGAATGAATCTACAAGGCTATAAAGACAGGGCTTGAAAAATAAACTGAGAACTAATTTTTCAAACTGGCTATTAATTATTAATACCTCCATTTTTGCATGTGAGCCTATAAAAGGGCCCAAATTTCAATAGATATACGCTCAGCATTTTGTTAAAGTTATGCTACCGCTAGTATTGTTCAATTTGGTGCAACCCAAAATGAAGGCACTCAAAAAACACAAATCACTTTGAAAAAATTAAGCCCAGTTGAATACAAAGCAATTAAACTGTTTTTATTGTTAAATTTTGGTATAACTAACAGTGTAGTTCACTTTTTAAAAAAAAAATCTAACAGTTCCAGCTCCCAATTGAACCATTGTGGAATTTTGAAATTACTATGATCTTTTAGTAAATTATTTTATTCCATGGAGTTTACTGTGCAAGGCAAGAAAGAAAGAATATTCAGTTTCAAGGACTGCATGTACATTTTCTGTTCTGTAATTTAATGATGAATTTTGGTCAGACTTGCTAAGAACCCATACAACAAATGAAATAAAAAGAGCTAGCGCTTTCTCTCCTACACAATGGACCAAATTTACATCTGGTGTAACTTACTTACATCAATGGGCCATTGTCTCAAGATTTTTAAAATAACCATGTGTGATGAGGACAGGAGGGAGGAATTTGAAGCAAGAGAAATGACAGTAACAAGAACTAGATGCATCAAAATACCAAATGAATAATCATATCAATTAAGCATTACATTACATTATAGCTCTTCATTATTGTCTTCTATTGATGGGAAGACAGAACCTTGGCAATGTGAGTTATATATGAAGAAGAATTTATTTTGGTTGACATTTATGCACTTAATTCAGAAAATCCAAATTTCAGGGTAGCAGGGTGTTAGTATCTGAAGGGGAAGCGGAGTCCTCTCTGTCTTGAGATTTTTTTGAGGGAAACATGGTGTTGTAGATGGGACTTTTCACCGTATCCTAGAGCCTCCTGTCTTTCAATTATTCCCTGGCAGAAGGATATCTGAGTTTGGTAGGCATCAAACCATTTTTTACTTGATGTGAAGATTATTATGCCCTCAATAAAACCCGCTTCACTTTTCTGCATAAATTGCACATGCCCAAACTGACTTTTTCTTATCTGAACTGTGTTCTGTCAGGCAGTGTCATTTTATACCGCTTACAGCACATCTATACTTACCGGAAAATTGATGCTCTGGAGGTCAATCTTCTGGCATTCAATTTAGCCAGTCTAGTATAGAACCATCCGGGCCTCCTTTTGCAAGGAGTATGGGAAGCCAGTGGGTGTGTTTGCTCCTGCCAGCCTCCCACAGTGTGAACACTTGCAAGGCTCTGCTTAAGGTAAACTGACTCCAGCATTTTATATAGCCGACCTTCCAGATCTAGTGTAGACCAGACCTTACTTTTTAAATGGACCAAATCTCTCATGAGTGGGGGAGAAAGCCCAAGAGACACGTTCTTTTCTCTCTCAGCTTCTAACTTATATTTACAACAATTTAGAATCTTCAAAGGATACCAGTCTCTTTAAGAATAGCAGTCCTGGTCTTTTCTGGAAAGCTTCAGAGGTACTATTAGAAGGGTTTTATGTTCTTCATGCAGTTGAAGAGAGTCAGATTTAAGCTTCGGGAATTAGGGTGCATCTATAGTGCAGGTCTTAACTCGAAATAATCTACGTAAACTGAGCTACGTCAATTGTGTTGCTGATTTCAAAATAGGTTATTTTGAAATTGGGAGAGTCTATATAGCACTTATTTTGAATGAGAGCACTCTTCTTCTGACTTCCCTTATTCCTCGTACAATAAGGAATCAGAGTAAGAAGTCCTTCAGCTTGACAGTATTTTGGTACTATTTCAAAATAACTGCCTGATGTGTAGGTGTGGACTAATTTATTTCGGAATAGCACTAGTTATTTCGAAATAGTGTTGCCATAGAGTGACAAATCAAGAATGACAAGCTAGAGTCTTAAAGAATTGTAATAATGACAATTAAGTGATCCATGAAACACAGCTAGGGAAGCATAGTTAGGCTGTATTTTATGAATTCAGGAAAATTATACCCAGAAAATAAAACAGACAGACTTTGTCCCAGACTTCTAAATGATCTGTCACTCTTGGAATCACATGAGCAGTCAAACATTAATGTATATATGGGCAATAAACCCTGTTCAGTGTAGTTTTACATCATTTTGTAAATATATCCCAATCAGAGGCTCAGTATTTCATACTACTTTGAGGAAATGAACTTGCACTCACTAGATTCTGGATTACAAGATGTAGTGACTTAGCCTATTTCTGCTGTTTCCTTTTTTAAAAGAGACAAATCTCCTGGCCATGGTAGAGGGCTTGGGAAGGTTTTTTTTTACAGGATTTGGTGAATCCCATAGCCTTTACAACACTGCATGATTTTAACAAATCGGTTAACAATGTTACCGTCTCACGGTCCTAAAACGTAGGTTAGCTGATAAGACTTATCTCAGGATGATTTTTTACTGCTTTTAGTTAAATCTGAGCAAAGCACATTTATCCTGTGCAGATACACTAATATGCATGCTAGGTAGGTGCTACATTTTATTCCCTTTGTGTTTCTGGGGCTTTGTCTACATTGCATGATTATTTTGGAATAAGTTATTCTGGAAGAATATTCCAAAATAGCTTATTTTGGAATATCATGTCTACACTGCAGGGAAGCCTAGAAATTAGTCTGAGGCAGGCTCCCCCAATGTGGATGTGCTACCTCGATTTAGAGGCCCAGGATGCATTCAGGAGTAATTACTTTGAATGGCCAGGGGGAGGAGGTATTTTGAAAAAGCAGCAGTGGAGCATCCACAATACTACTATTCCAAAATAGCTATTTTGGAAGAGATGATATTCCTCACCAAAATAAGCTGCCCGTTATTCCAAAATAATGCTGCTGTGTATTATTATGTGTATACCCTGGGGGGTGGGGAGAGGGCTTTTTGATCTATTTTGATTCAGAAATGGTCTTTTATTGTTTTGTTTTGTTTGTTGCTAAATACTCTGGCATCATTACTCCTGATTACAGGTTCCACGCCCAGTGAAATCTATGGGAGTCTTTCCGGTGGCTTTAGTGACCTTTTGATTGGGTCCTGTCAACTAGAGCAGGTGTAAAGTGGTTGCATTCCAAGGATCAGCTGTGACACAGGACAGCAATTTCACATGCAATTTGTTATCTGAAAGGAAAATGCAAATGAAATAATCAGAGACACAATGCTAGTAAAATATTATTTGCTTGGCTTTCTGGATTCTAGTAACAGACACTTCCTTCTCTCTACTTCCAGTGCTATGGATTTTAATGTAGTAAAATAGTTTGTGCAGCATGATTTATTTTTTGGAGGGTGAGAATTCATTCTGTAAAATTTCAGTTTTACAATTGGCTTTTGATGTAGGATGTTGCTGAATGAATGGTCCTATTTTTCTCCTTAGTATCAACTTTTTTTTCAAATTTACAACACAATCCATAATGCAAACTTTACTATGCTTATGTATAACGCTCATATTTCCAGAATACTTTATAATGATTGATTACAGTTCAGAGATTCAAAAATTACTGAAACTGATACAGAAAAGTAGTAGAATTTTCAACGTAACTCCTTAAAAGCATTCTTAAAGCCAGTGCCTAGCATGTGTTTGAAAAGTTTCACTTTATGTCAACAGTATGCTGAGTGCAATTGTGACCAATTCAACAAAAAAGTGATAATTAGAAAAAGAATAATTTGTTTAATGAAGTATTATTTAATATATAAATATGTTCCTGTAGACTGGCTTCCCACATCTACTATTTTGAAGAATTTTACGAATATGCAAGTCTATAACAAAAATATTTGCATTTAATCTCTGATTTTTGTTATGGAATGAGCATTTTAAAAATGCTGCTAATTACCACTCAATAACAAACATGTTCCTCTTTCATAACTGGTACATCATTAATTTTTTGTTCAGAAAACATTAACAAATCCTGAATTAATACAGCACGTTTATAGTTGTGAATTAGTTAGTTACATTCAAAGATACAATCGGTTACCTAATTCAAAGAAACTCAAGGACTTTAAAAGGGAGAGATTACAACTGTGACATTTTAACCTAATAAAATGATAGATTTTTTTAAAAATCTTATTGTCTGTAGGGCCTAATAAAGTATCCTTTGCAAATTCAGGAGTTATTTGGAAGATTAAAAGTAACTTCATATTTCCATGTATGTTTACCTTCCCTTTATTCATTTTTCTATCCTATATAGTGCAATTACTTCAGCCCTTAGTCAATCTCTTTGCTCTCAACTTAATGCTGTTAGACTACTTCTTAACAAAACTATACAGAGATTTGTCTTAAACCAGAAATAATGTGCTTGATTCTTCTTTCTCCTAGTGTAGCTTTGCACAGAGGTAATATACATTTCAGTTGACTCACTGAACTAACCTGTGTGCATTCAGAGTCTGACAATGCCCTTCAAGCAGTGTCATCTTCTCAACACATTGCACAGGTGGTTATAAGGCCTGAGCTGAAGTCAGTTGGGTGAGTTGATATTTAATTCAATGGACTTTGGATCAGGTCCACAAAATTCAATTAAAGGAGCTTTTTAACAGTGGTGTACATGAAAGTTATATAAAGCAAATGCTTTCTGATATAATTCCTATTCACTAAGAAGCTTAAAGCCACAGCAAAAACATTTCTATATATTTTGATGAGGATTCATTAGGTGAAATCCTGGCTTCTTTGAAATAAATGGCAAAATTCCCATTGACATCAATTGGGCCAGTAATTTCACCAATTATATTTAGCTGCAGTGTCAGGAGCATTAAAACATGTGGTGGTGAATCATTTTTAAATTGATGTCTGTTTACTAATTCTATAGAGATGTACCAATTCTAGACAATTCTCTAAAACAGAGTCCTGCAAAGAAAGATAACAGATTAGTAGTTACATTTAGAGCACCTATATAAGCAATTGTTTTCACAAGTTTAGTCATTCCGTCTTGATGCACAGTGGGGTCAGGGTTTATTTTGAATTAAATATTCCTCACTGAATTTTTAAAAGCAAGAATTGCAAACAAACAAACCAAAATAAGAAGCCTACATTGGAAATAATAAGACAAGTAACTCTTTTATTTATACAGTGATCAGTGTTTTATGTGTTTGGTATGTGTCTCTAAGGCATGGATTCGCTTACTTGGTTTGCCAGGCTTTATCTGTATATGTTGAAGAATTTCAAATTAAGATAATCTTCCTGGAAAAATGGGGGAACTATATTACTTCTAATATAAGATGATAACATGCACGCTGAGGGCAGTATGGGGGATTGTAATGAAACTGAGATGCATATGCATATGCATATAAACTGCTTTAAGATAACTGCTGGAGGTGCGACTGTCAGACTCAGAAAGAAAAAAATTAAATGGATTCCAAGTTGCAGACTTAAGAGGCTTTAGAACTGAGAAACAGTAAAATTGTATACGTAGAAACATTCCAGCTGTGCAATAATTGTATGTTTATTTGTGAAAAACCCAGATCTCTCCGTTGTAACGTACAGTTATGCCCTGGAATTGCCAGAAGTTCTCAAAAAAGGAGAAACACCAAGACAGATGGATTTTTTGAGAGATCGTTTGAAAAAATATGTATATGCATATTTTAGAAGTTAGTTAAATAGCTATAACTTTTAAAATAATAAAAATGGTTGCTTTCAAGACTGATAATTTCACAAAATGAAGCAAGTGGCTACAATTGAATTTATAACTGAAAAATATTATAAAAGATATTAGCTTGATGGAAAATGTTAACTTTATCTTTTTTACTCTTTTTTCCATATTTTGAGCTGTTTTGATTAGGACTGGTCACTTGAGGTACATAGTATGAATCCTGTTTTCCCGATTAATCAAAGTTTATCACATGTGAAAACCAACTTTCTTTTTTGGCTGCTGTTTTGTTGCTTCTTCCAGTCTCCCCTCTTCATTATAGTAACCTTTTCATCCACTTCGAGTATCTTCTCCTTCCTTCCTTTTCCTCATGCTTTTGTTAGTTCATTCCTTCCTCCTGTCTTGCCTCAGTTCAACTCTCTACCCATATGTAAATTCTGAAAAATAATATTTCATTTACATTAGGGAGTTGGGGTACTGCCACAATATAAATAATAATTAAGTCATTATCATGTTGTGGTACTAGAGGATTCACAAGTTGGATAAATGTATTTAGGAATCACATTTATATTTCAAAAGTCATAGTTGTATGTTCCTAGATTCAGTGTATTTGTTGGCTGCAATGAGGATCAGGGATCTGTTGTGCTAGGCATAAAACCTGAACAGAAGAGCTTACTATTTCCTAATAGGATAAAAAAAATATTAGAACTGGATGGAACCTTGAGAGGTCATCCAGTCCAATTCTCTGCACTTTTGGACAATAGACAAAAGACCACAGAAAACCAAAGAACATATCTACAACTTTTCAAAAGTTTAGAACTTTATTTCTTTATTCTATTTTTTTACTTTTTCAAAATGACCTCACTCCCTCATGTTTTACACCAAACCCAAATTCAGTCCACTCATTTTCAACTTTCACAGTGCATAAAAAGCTTTTAAGCTCACTGAATTTTAGTTGAAATCTGATTGGCCCACCTTATCTAAAAAAAAAGGTAGAAATCATGATCTATTCAAATCAATGGCAAAACTGTGACTGACTTCAGTGGGGACAAGATTTCATGTACAAGGTTTAAATAAACAAGAAGAAAAACTATAAAACTATTTAAATTAAAATAAAAAATAAATTCAAGTTAAATTTGACAAATATATAATTTGATGCCAGTCATTCATTTATCTCTAATTCTATTATTGAAAGGAGATTGGGAAACAAAAATATAGTTTGATTTACTAGAGATTATTGGGAACAAAAATTTTCATTAATGAATTATGGTCACAAGAAATTAGAAAAATAAAAATATACAGACTGACATTGAATCTTTTCCCCAGTACATTTACCATAGAGAGCTAGGGATATAACCTATACTTAATTTTTATGCAATACCTCATGTCTGTGTGTGTGTGTGTGTGTGTGTGTGTGTGTGTGTGTGTGTTTAAAAAGAGTAAAAATATTTGACCTAGATTTGCTTTCTATTAGTCTGTATTACTACTTATTTATGCAACTCAGCTTTCCTAAACATCTTGGAATTTGAAGCTAACAGGGAAATGAAATAATTTTGAGGTCATATTACCTTATTGATGCTGTAATTAGTAGGTGTGTACATCTATTGTGTAAGTGTACACACTCTTATGTCTTAATTCAAGATTATATAAATATTAAATAAAAGAAAAGGAAACGTTGAAAAGTATTACACAATTTTCCAGCATGTCATGTCTTTTTTTTTTTCTCATGCTGTCCAAAAATATGGAGACTAAGCTACAAGTGAAGTATACAATTTCTTTGGAAGTTCTCGGCTGTGGACTAGCAAGATAAATTTGTATACAAGTTTCCAGTTTATCTGTGGAGTCCTGTGAATATGGAGAATCCTTTGTGTTTACAGATAAAAGTCTTGAAATATCATAGTAAATTATATCCGAGGCAGAGAACTGGCTTTTTTTTTCTGAGGTGATGTGAAGAATGCTGCCTGGTAGAACGATGCTGTGAGAGTCCAAAGAGAGAATGTCTACGCTGGGGAGTTATTTGAAATAACTTCCCATATTTCTAAATAACAAGACAAGCATCGACGCTACCAAGCCTGTTACTTCAAAATAATGGGCTTGTTATTTCAAAATAATAATTCTTGCTTATGAAAAGGAATAAGCTTTGTCTATGTCTAGACTGAAGAACAGTTTCTAAAAAAGTGGACGTATTCTTTCGTCATCCCTCTATTTCTCTCGGTGAGAGGAATAAGGGATGTTCTGAAAGAGGACTTTTTTTCTGAAATTTGGCCTTGTGTGGATGGGGCAAATTTCAGAAAGCATCTTTTGGATAAAAAAAGCAGAAAAATATTCACAAATTGCGGTTCATAATTTGATTATCTTTTTCTGACTTTTCTCTGCAGTGTAGTCATAGACTTATTTCAAAATAGTTATTTTAAGAGTTATTATTTTGAAATAACTTATTTTGAAATAACCTGGTGTAGCAAGTGGGCATCAGTAACATGGAGTTAGCAGGCCTGAATAAAGGCCAGTAATCTAGATTTTGAAGCTAAGAAAGAGGTCTGATTAATGATGGTGTAATTGTATAAGTTACGTTGAGCATGGAAGGACATAGGGAGGCACTGGGTACAAATTGTAAGCCAAAGGGGAGTAGCGGAACATCTTAATAATAAGAAATGTTCTGGTATAAAAGACTCCCCAAAAACTAACACATGTCCCGACCTAGGACCAGTTGACAGCATGAAGGGTAGTAAGTTGTTTGTACATGTCTATAAAAGGCCATCTCAAACTGTGAACACTGACTCATCCTGGGGGGACGGGGAAGTGCACTAGGCAACTGAAGCGGCAAGTATCATTGCTGAGACTTTCAGAATGCACAGTGGCTTAACATTGGCTAACCACCCACTGTTAATATCTATTATTTGGCAATAGGCCTGCTATGTGTTGGTACATTGTCAATGTTTGCAGAATGCACAGTGGCTTGGCATTGAGACTTTCTGCTAACAACTGTTAATGCATAGCATTTGACAAAGATCCTTGCCTGAATCTGTCATTTCCGGGGGCTCTCAGAGATTCACTGTGTTGACCCAAGTGCACGCGGTCTAACACTTTAGATAAAAGGAGCATACACATGCACGCAGCCAAAAATTTATCATCACCGTTGGAGTAAAGGTCCTCTCAGGCGCGCACCGGGACAATCCCAAAATCCTGATTGATGACACCTGGTAATGTAGACAAATCCAGAAGGACATGTTTCTGAAAGCAGGCCATCCACAGATAAAGGAAACTCTCCCAACATTTTTTTATTTTCCTCCTCAAAAGTTGCACCTAAGACTCCTCCTATACTACAGGAACCTACAGGAACATGATAGATCAAAGGAGTGACAGAGAATGCAACTCAAGTAGGAGAGCAGTTATTTTTTACTGATCTTTGTAAAAGGTGTCTACATATTGTGGAGATGAGAAAGGTGGTGAAGGTCATGATGGCTTTGGTTTGGTTTTGAGATGAGAAGGATGGTGTAATCAAATGTGTAGCCGGTGTGTAGCCTCTGCATGTGGGAGACAGGCTGAAGTGACCTGAGGGGCAAATTAACTTACCCAGTTGCAGCTAGAAGGGATGGATCTCCATAAAGGAAGGAGTTCAGTGCTGCCAAAAGAGGGACAAAGGAGGAGAACCAGGTCATAAGTAGCTGAGAGCCCTTTCTCTTAAGCCAACAAAAGTCTGAAAAACTGAGCCTTGGCCCAATGTGGCAGTGGAGATGAAATCCAAGATTTTAGGATGGCGTTAGGATAGTTTAAAGTTGAGGCTGAACTGCAAAGAAGGCAGCTCTCAAATTAACCCAGCTGGACTGAAGATTACATTGTTTTTCCGATTTTTTGTTGAACTTTTAAATTAAGGTGTTTATGTTGTTGCAGAGATTTAGACTCATTTCCTTGTGTGGCTGGAGAGCCAGGCCATGTAAACAGCCAAAATAAATTAAAGAAACTATAGCACAACAGTTTGCAATGACACATGGAGCAGCAGTGATTGCAGGGCCCAAGGTGGCATGTTGTGGTTGGCTGCATCACGTGGCCAGGTGGCTCCCAGCCAGGGCAGCGAGAGAGCAGCCGGGCGGGTGGAGAAGGGTGGTCACTGGGCAGTGCAGGGTCCTGAAGGCGTGGGGCCCAATTCAACTGCCTTGCTCACCTTGCCCTAAGGCTGGGCCTGAAGAGCAGCAGGGGGCAGGGTGTAGGACCAACTTTTCTCACAGATAGACATACTCAATACCAAGAAAGTTTGTCTGTGGCCTGAGTTACTACACTGTGGAGATTATAAAAGAGCTGGGTGGATTGTGGAAATGAATACTTTTTTGAATTTGTGAATGTACTTATTATAGCCATGTTTGTTCCCCTTTTGGATCATTTTCCATAACGACTGAACAGGCATTTTGTACTATTACCGATCCTCATTAAAAGAACACTGTAAAGTCATACGTGCCCTAGTGATGATGGAAAACAAATCTGTGCATTAGCATCTTATCTAAGCACAACTAAAGAATATCAAATAGCAAGTATCAACTGCTCACAAAGATCTGACTGAAGTCAATCTACAGAATTAAAAGCAAAACTTTTGAAAAGGGTCATTAAATAATTTGAAACATGAAAATATTTCAGATAATTGAAGTTTGCTCTCAGAGGCTAGATTCATCTATTAAATGATTTCACTTGAATTGTGCACTCAGCTCCAATCCAGACACTTCATGCTTTACTGTACCGCGTTTAATTGTCTTTGTTTAGGAAAATTCAGCAAGCTCCCAAAAGCTGTGAGAAATGTCAAGTTTAATTTTCAGATCACCAGAGAACTTTGAGAAATGATTCTCAACTCCCTCTTATTTAGCAGTGATGCCACGTGGCACCATTTTGTTTCTTTCTTCTCCTTAGATTTAAGAAAATACTTAATCAGGAGCTCAGCCTTCACCAACCAATCTAGTCATTACCTGCAGGATGATAAGTCTGCAGAACCTAGCTCGCCACTTGCCTCTTGCCCTTTCTTCTTGTCTTTTTCTTGTTTGATTCCCCATTAGAAAGAGCTTGCGATTCCCATTTTGGGGTGAAGAGTTGACACTAAAAGGGCAAGGGCAAACCTTTGTAGGCAGACCCCCGTGGTCCCTACCTATAATGGATGGGGGAAGGATCCCTTGTTGAAAGTTTGAAATGCTGAGGAAGTCGCTCTCCATATCTGTAAGTAACAAAGAAAGAGGAGGAAGTGTCTAACACCTTTTGAGAGCACAAGAATATCATTATCTACCAGAGATGATGCAACTGTGTGTGAGTGCCTGGTCTACGGAACAAGTTCTAGTCATAGAGTGTGCTCATCCATTGTGGAAGTCCAACACACTAACGCTAACATCTACTGGAAACTTTTCTATGAGGGGAATGAGCAACCTTTGGGTTTCAGGGTGAATTAGCCTTCTACACAAACTGAGTCAAATGATTTATTGCAAGTATGTCCCAGGCAGTAGGGGAAGACTATAGCAATGTAATGTATGGTCCTAGTTCACATTTACAATAAAGAAAACAGTGTAAATGGGCTTTGAGGGGGAGGGGTATACATTTAATTACAGCAAAATTAAAATGAATCTCTAATAGCATAATCCTCCTTCCTACAACTTGAATGGAATGAAAATATTCATTAACTGGACTATCCTTGCAAATTACAAAATAAAAAAAACCATGAAGATACTGCAGCAAAATCACGAGCCTTAGGATTCAGATAAATGCTGTTAATAGAGCTTATTAGCTCATATGAAATGTCTTTTTCATTATACATAAAAAACTACAGGAAACTCTGCTTTTGCTAACAATAACTTTTAGCAAAAGTTCCATCAATCTGTCTAGTGTCTATCTGTCTATACATAAACTATATGTATAGTGTAGCATAGACCAGAATAAATCATTTTCAATTCTGGTGTAGGAAGTGTGGTGGAGATTTCAGTACTGCCAAACCCAAGCTTTCAAAACTCATGAGCTAAGCCCCAAAGAAAATGATGCAAAAGCGATGAGGAGTTCTGTGACACCTTATAGACTAACGGATTTATTGGAGCATAAGCTTTCAGATGCAGATGAAGTGAGTCTTTGCCCACGTAAGCTTATGCTCCAATAAATCTGTTAGTCTATAAGGGTATGTCTACACTACAGAGTTAGTTCGAACTAACGGAGGTTAGTTCGAACTAACTTTCATAGGCGCTACACTAGCGCTCCGCTAGTTCGAACTTAATTCGAACTAGCGGAGAGCTTAGTTCGAACTAGGAAAACCTCATTTTACGAGGATTAAGCCTAGTTCGAACTAGCTAGTTCGAATTAAGGGGTGTGTAGCCCCTTAATTCGAACTAGTGGGAGGCTAGCCCTCCCCAGGTTTCCCTGGTGGCCACTCTGGCCAACACCAGGGAAACTCTATTGCCCCCCTCCCGGCCCCGGACCCCTTAAAGGGGCACGGACTGGCTACGGTGCCCGTGCCAGGTGCAAGCCTGCCAGCACCCAGCCAGAAGACCCTGCACCTGGCACGGCTCGAGCCAGCCACCCGATGCCCCCAAGCCCTCCCCCTCTTCCCGGGCCCAGGCTGGCGGCTCCCGGGAGATTTCCTGGGACCGCAAGAGGCGGGCACCCGCCTGGGCTAGTGCGGACATCGTGAACCTTGTCCACGATCTCCGCACTAGGCACAGGAAAGTGGCCGTCTAGGGCAGGAGAGCTGCCAGCCTGGCCACCCAGGAGCAGGTGTGCATGAAAATCAAGGGGGTCCACTGAGACCCCCGACCCTGAGCCCTGAGCTTACAATGGCCGTCCTGGGTCAGACCAAAGGTCCATCTAGCCCAGTAGCCTGTCTGCCAACAGCGGCCAACCCTAGGGACCTTGGAGGGGATGGACCGAAGACAGTGACCAAGCCATTTGTCTCGTGCTATCCCTCTCCAGCCTTCCACAAACCTTGGGCAGGGACACCACTCCTACCCCCTGGCTAATACCACTGCATGGACCCAACCTCCATGACTTGATCTCACGACCCTTTAAACTCTGTTCTAGTTCTAGCCTTCACAGCCTCCTGCAGCAAGGAGTTCCACAGGTTGACTCTTTGCTTTGTGAAGAACAACTTTCTGTTACTAGTTTGAAGCCTGCTACCCATTCCTTTCCTTTGGTGTCCTCTAGTCCTTCTTTATGGGAACTAATGAAGAACTTTTCTGTATGCACCCTCTCCACCCAACTCCTGCTTTTAGAGCCCTCTATCCTGTCCCCCCTCCGTCTCCTCTTTTCTAAGCTGAGAAGTCCCAGTCTCTTTAGCCTCTTTTCATATGGGACCTGTTCCCAACCCCTGATAATTATAGTTGCCCTCCCCTCTCCCAGCCTCTCTCTTCCCCTCTCCCACCTCCTTTTCCCAGTCTCCCCCAGTTTTGTCAATAAAGACAGATTCCATTTTTGAACACAATTGTCCTTTATTTTGTCCATCTGCTATGTACATTGGACAAACGTCTCAGACACTTCACCAAAGGATTAATGCCCACAAAACAGATATCAGACAAGATCACAAAGAAAAAACTATTTCTTGCCATTTCAGCCAGAAAGGACACTGTCTCAACGACTTAACCACCTGCATTCTGCTACAAAGACCTTTTACATCTGCACTTGAAAGGGAATCCTCTGAACTGTCATTCATGTTAAAATTTGACACTCTCCGGGGGGGATTGAACAAAGACCCCAACTACCTTACCCATTACCAAGATAGCTTCCCCAATTATCACCTCTAATACCATTAGCTCACAGACATCTAACTTTCCCTACCTCTAATATCATTAACTCACAGACACTTACCTTCCTTCCTCCCCCCCCCCCCCGCCCCTGCATCCCCCTTCTGTTCTAAAATGTGATTTGTCCTTTTCATATGTGTTCATTTTTTTAAATTGTATCCTTTGGTATATATGGTTGTGACTATTTTCTTCCACTATTTGATCTGAGGAAGTGGGTCTGGCCCATGAAAGCTCATCATCTAATAAACCATCTTGTTAGTCTTTAAAGTGCTACATAGTCCTGCATTCTGCTTAAGGAATATAAGTGATTCAAATATATAGAAAGTAAAGGAATAAAGAGTTAATCCTTATTGGTATATGAATACCAAGATAAATTATATAGTTCAATGTTTCCTAACTGGCAGAGATCTTGAGGACAGATGTACAATATATCACATAAACGAGTCCTATCTTGGCTAATGTCAACATATGGCTTCTCATGACATATCCTGACTCCAAGT
This sequence comes from Pelodiscus sinensis, assembly GCF_052426305.1. Classification (NCBI taxonomy): domain Eukaryota; kingdom Metazoa; phylum Chordata; order Testudines; family Trionychidae; genus Pelodiscus; species Pelodiscus sinensis. The sequence goes on from NC_143053.1 coordinate 157,592,320, forward strand.
AGGGATTTCTACAGCCTGTGTAAAACATATCTACATTGGCACCTATGGATTTTCAAAGAAAGGGCATGACAGGTGGCGAAAAATACCATGAAATGTACATGGCCAAGATTTACGTTTCTACATGAATAAAATAAGAACAACATATGAAAGTGAGTGTGTCAGCACTTAGCTATTCACACCTGAGTGAAAAGGTAAATTGGAATAGTGGTCAGAAAAATTGGGCAAAAATAAGGGGTCCCTATTTAACAACAAACATCATTAACAATATGATTCCTGCCACAATAGAGGGCATGCGTATATGGACCATTCCTAAAGAAGAACTAACTAGTAACTGAAGTTGGAACTGCGAGAAATGGAGAAATAATTATAGTTTATTGAAAAGCAGCCTAGAGTCTCAAATTCTGCCTGTAATCTGATTGGTTGAATTTTTTTTTTTATTTCTCTCTGCTGTTTATTTTTGGGTCTGTACATAGCTGTCAACATTTGAAAATGCTTTCAATTAACACTTTTCTATATAAGTCAGGAGGCTTTGTGACTAATTGGTTGGAGTGGGTAGATTGTGAATCTGTATTTTCCTTCAATTACTTCACTGCAGAATCCAGATTTTGTGACAGTATTAAACACACTCCCTCCCTCCAAGCACACTGAGACACAGGTCATCTGCCAGGAAAAAACTAATACACTAAATTAGAAATAAATATATATTAAACAGAAGCTATTGGCCTAATGAAGTAATTACCAGGTAAGGTTGTATGGCCTGTATTGTTCAGGAGATCAGACTAAATGATCATGATGGTCCCATCTGATCCTAATCTATGAATTTTATGAAATTAAATACTTAAAAACCCAAGTAATTATCTTCTTTGTTTTTGTGATTTTCTTTTTCCAGCTGGCACAAATATTGGAGTGGTAAATAATGAAGCAGGCAGGTCACTGAGGCAGAGTGATCTGGGCCACTTGGTAAACTGGCTGAAATCAACCAATAGGTATTTTAATATGGCAAAAAGTAAAAATATACATCTCTAAACAAATAATATAGGCCTTCCTTATGAGACCGAGGCTGGGAAGCAGTGACTCTGAAAAAGATTTGGGTGTCATAGTAAATAATCAGCTGAATACTAGCAGCGCTAAAATGGCTAATCTTTCTTTGGATGCATAAAAAAGGAGAATCTCAAGTAGGAGTGGAGAGGTTGTTTTGTGTCTATACAACATTAACGGTATCATGGCTGGAACATTGAACAATTAAAGAAAGTTGTTGATAAAGTGGAGCGTTTCAGAGAAAAGCTGAGAAAATGATTAAAGGATTGACTAATAATGCTAGATGCAAGGAATTCCATCTATCTAAACAAATAGAAAGTTAAGGGGGTAATCTGGTGTAAATAATAGATGGGAAGCAAATGTTTGAAAACAGGCTTCTTGGTCTAGCAGACAAAGGAATAATAAAATCCTGTGGCTGGAAGTTGAAGCTAGTAAAATTCAGATAGTCAATAAGACATATTTTTAACAGTGAGATAATTAAGTGTTGGAGCACATTAACAAGGGTTGCGGTGGATTCTCCATCAGAGGCAGTCTTTAAATAAAGATTGGATTTTTTTTAAAAAGCTCTCATTTAAAAGAAATTATTTTGAGAAGTTCTGTGGCCTTTGTTATATGGGATCTCGGTAGTCCCTTCTGGCCTTGGAGCCCAGGAATCGTATTTATGTGAATACCATTTTACTTTTGTATCTCGCATAACACGATCTTCTCTGTTTACCTGTCTCTCACCGTCAGTTTATTTGAAAAGCAACATATCCTTTTATGTTGTTATTTGCCATTATTCTATTTGGACTGTGTTGTCTATCCCGTTATTCTCCCTTCATATGGTCTATTCTCCCTAGTTCCATTTCTTCTCACCTTTGTCTTCCTTGTCTCATGTTACCTAAGCATAACCCTACCCTATCTACCCTTCTCTTGTCGCTCTCTCTGGTAATCCCTGGTTTTGCTGACCTTCCTGACATCTTCACACAGACCTCCTGAAGGCTAATTATCCTGTCAGTTAGGTCAATAAAATTCCCAGACAATAAGAGAATTAGGCCCCAGGTTGGAGAGCAAAATCTTATTTGGAGAGGGGAATGACATGATGACAATACATTAGCAGGGAGAGAGGAGAGTGAAGAAGTGGAAAGATCCACTGTGAATACCTGATCTGTATTGTTACCTGTTAGAAATTGTAGACCACGCTGTCAAACTTAATCTGATAGTTTCCAAAGAATTCAGTTATTTAATATCTGAGTCTCTTTATTTTAAGTTTTATCAGGCTTATGAAGTTATGATGATATGGTATGTCTTCAAATTTCTAGTCAGTATAAGATTTGATCTTTTTTATTTTCCTTTTCTTTTGATTTTTTTTCCTCTCCACAAGGCATAGCTAATACAGATCCTTCTTAATGAGGCTTTTGGTCCCCAAACAGAGCCAAATTGTGTGGCATGCCTCAAATGAGCCTTCATTTTCCAGCAAGAAGTTTTTAATCAACACTTCAATTAGTGCAGTGAATTCACAATCCCTCAATGGGCTTAGACTAAATCTCCACCTTGGATTAATAGAGCAAAGAAAAAAATTGTGTGAAATGAACAGTAACATAGTAAAACATATTTTGTAATGCAACAGGGAATAATGGAATGCTGGAGAAGAAAGAAAACTTATGAAAACCACACTAAAATACTACTACCAAAACCAAAGATATGAAGTCTAAAATACGGTAGTTGCCCTGATGGGGGGGGGGAGAGGGGGGAGAGGGGAAGTCTTCCTTAGGAAAACACAATTCTTCATATATCAAAGTGGGAAGTTTCATTCCTAAATTTAATATGCTAGAGAGCATTCGAACTTTTGCTTGGCTTAGAGTGATGCAAATAATGTTCATTACTGTAATTTACATTTACTGTAAGAGGAGACGTGTTTGAGTGATGGGAAAATAAAAGAATAACAAAGCTACATTTTTATATACTGAGAAAACATATATCTTTAGTGCGTGTTCAATCTTTTTCTCGCTTCCTGGCTCTCATTTTGCCCTTGGGAAGCAACTTCTAGAGGAAAAATGATTAGATTCTTCTTTTCTTATTTTCCCTCCCACTATTTCCTGAATCTTAACACTGTTATAATGAGATTGCACTTCCCTTTAGACTTCCCTGGCTTCAGATGATTAGCCTTATTTTTCACTTACTAAATATGCTCAAAGTGCCCAATCCTGCAAAGATGAATGGAAATACCAAACTTTGCATACGACTGACTATAAAAGTGTGAAAAGGTAAGCATGTGTGGAAGTTTTTGCCGAATCGGGTTCCAAGAGATGACATTTCATTTTAATTCACTGAATTTTAGCAAGCATTGTATTTGGTTATATTTAGTGTCTGTAAAAATTTTGAGAATATTTGCAGAAACAGTTGCATTTATGTCCAATGAAAACCCACTGCTTTGGTTGCATGCTACAAAATTAATAGATTTTATGTTCTTTTGTAGGAAGAGTTGGGATTTAAAATTTATTTTAAATGGTGTGTTGTCTCCTGAATTCTGTATTCTAGTCTGGCATAGAATATGGCTGCACTCTTGCTTGTTTTTAAACCAGCTTCATACTATTTTCTGAGTTACGGCTAAAAATTATAGCAGGTACCTTGCCTTGCTGTTGCAAGACAATCCCAAATAATACATTTTTAAGTGGCATTTCTGTTCACCTTAACAATTATTTTAGAATACCAATGGTTTAATTTCCAGAGGTATTGAGAAACTGGGGCTAGCCCTCAAGTTAGTAAGAATGGCAAGTGCTTAGTACCTCTGAAAATCAGACCACATACTTTCAAAGACAATCATCTTAACAATGTCTGAACCCTATAATTAAAGAGTATACTAACATTTAGTCATAAAAATGCTCATTTTATGGATTTGATTTTTGTTTTCATTTAGTATAGTGGAGTGGCTTCAATAGCTGCTTCTGGCTCGTTGATTCTCAGACCTAGCTTCAATACAGATTCCAGGTAGTTCTATCTTTTGCAAGTCATGAAGCATCCTTACTGGATGCTAAATCATTAGAGGGTTCTTTGGGTGGAATAGAGCTCTGCTACGGCTCCTACTGTTTGGGGAGGGAAAAAGGTTAAGAGACTGATTGCAATTTAAATGCATTAAAAGGGAGTTTATCTACATCAGAGATATTTATTTGCTAGGAATTTGTGGATTTTAATCCTTCTAGACACCTAACTGGTTCCAAAGGATCATAACACAGTTTGAGAATCTAGCACTTTGTGTTTAGAAGACCACTATTTGTCTATGTCTGAATTGCTCTTACCTATTGTGATGTGTAACACCAAGGAGGATTACTACCACTGAAAGAGATTTGAGGAAATTCTTGCCTGCCATTCTCCCTGTCTTCTACCTCTGTCCTAAATGTAGGGCTTAAGTGATGCATTGACTTTGTACTGGCCTTCTGCATGGGGTAAGCTACTTCTTAGTACATCTGATACTGCTTCACATTTTGTCTTTACTTAGGAATATTAAAAAGCAAATCATGCCCCCACTTCCCCTTTTTTAGTAAACCTAAGTATCCAGGAACTCAAATTCCAATTTGAGAAGTAATAGGGGGAAAACTGAATGGCTTCAATTTTACAGTTTTATGGTGTTCAGAATTTAGATTGAACAGCTCAACTTCAGGAGTGCAGAGTGTTCTCAAGACTTGGAAGCAGTGATCGTCATTACCTGAATTGTATTAAAAGCATTTAAAAAATGCCTAACAAGAATGCCAAAAAGAAAACCAGTCTGAATTCCGATGCTGGTGCCAGCAGCGTTACATAATGAGATAAACGTTGGTAATTGTGTTTAGTTCAATAACACTTTTAATTATAGTTGAGATCTCCTTTAAAGTGTATGGATTTTACGGACACAAAGTAAACAGCTGAAAGCCAAATGAAGGCAGTCTCATAGATTTCTACTGTCTAATTAAAGCACAGAAACATTGCTTCACCAATTGAGGGGTTGAAGAGGAAAAAAAAGCAGTTTGCACATGCAATGTACAGATTAATTATCACAGATTATGAAGCTTCTTTTTTGCAGGTGAAAACAAAACATGTCTAATCTGAGACGTGAAACCTTTTTTTTTTTTTTTTTTTTGGTTTACAGTAGTACCAAGCAATTCATGAATTTCTTCAAATATTCTTGAAGGTTTTTGTCCCCCACACTTTCCCCTCCACTATTCTGGTCCTCATTCAGCAAGACACTTAAGCACATGCCTAACTTTAAATTTGTAAGCAAGCTCATGGTAATCAATGTTTAAATTAGATACATGCTTAAGTATCTTGCAACTCAGGTCCCATTTTGATGGAATAATCCCAAATTCTCACTTTCTCCAGTCAGTCATTAACTGCTAGGGAATGGTCAACCTTGAGCGATGTTGATGAACTGTACAAAAATTTTAAATGTAAAGAAAGACTAAAATATGTGTAGTTAATATAAAAGTTGAATTTCAGTTTGTACAGTGCCTAGCACAATGAGGTCCTTGTCTATAACTGGGGCTTCTATATATTTAATAAATGTACATTGACTCAAAAGAAAACATGTATTGATAAGAGAACTGTCAGTTTTCAGACTAATATCATTTGCAGAATTATCAAAAAAGGTTTCTATTTCAATCAAAAAATAAAATGAATTCCCATTATTCAGAAGACCTCGGCTCACGTTTGACGAAAGCATTTTAGTCTTAACCCACACAGTGTTTATGGAGGAAATAGATTTATTAAGAAAATCCCAAAGTGAAACCCCCCAGTTGAATGTTAAACCAGTATGTGCTTCTCTGGCATCAGGAATGCATATTTCTTTCTGGCAAATTTACACAGTGAAAGAAGCTGACTGCTGGGAACGGTATACAGATGCTTAGATAAACAGTTTAACTAATCATATTATTTGCAAAAGATAATCTAAATTGAAATTAATTCTATCTAAACAGGAGCCAAAGAGCTTCTTTGCAAGCTAGTTATACATCACATTTAAACAGAGGATTCTTCCTGAAGGATCCCAAAGCCAGAACCTGTTGTCTTTACTCAGATAAAATTGTTTGAATGTTCTGTCTTTTGCTCTTTACACCAGCACCAGCACCAGCACCAGCACCACCACAATGATATGAAAAAATCACACAGGCACAATTGGGACACAAATAGCTGTATTTACTAATTATACATACACGTGCCTAACCTAGCTACACACATACTGTTGCTGTGTTTTCTGGCTGCTTCTCAGCCACAGAATAGAGTGGTACCATTAGAAGGCTCGTACATTATTTAGAGGAGATATTACCATATACATTGAAGTGAACCTAAGCCAAAGCCCATTGAAGCCAGTGGAAAGATTCAAATTCTCTTCAATAGACTTTGGATTGGACCCTGAGTAAGAAGACAACAGAAATTCATCCACTACTGGGAGGAATTCTTCCAAAGGTTTAATGACACAAAACATCAGATACAACCAGCTCAGAACAGGAAATGAAGAATTGTAAGTGAAATTGCTGGCTCAAACACATTTGTGCAAATTTTAATCTGGCTGAATGCAATAGTTCGATAAAGAGACTTCAGTATTGTTTTGTGCTAGTATTTCTGTAATATAGAGCTATCTAAATTATATAAATTATGGAAGGGTAGTGAGCTGCACATAGTAACAAGAGGGGATTATTATAATTCATTATCCTAGACTAAAAGTTTTAAAAGGACTTTTTGGACCTCAGAACATAAGTTGGATGTAGGAAGTGAGATGAAGATAGTTGATCTCTGTTATTTAAGGTGTGGTATTTTCCTTTCACTATCAATGGCCCACAGCATCAAAAGCTACGGAAGTATCTTTTTATAGAGGTTTCTCCTTTCTTGATTATCACTTAACAGCTGGTTTAATGAGATATTTTAATGGTTCAGCAGCAGCAATTCAAAGAGCAAAGCAACCTAAAGTGTTACAAACTGATGAGACTTACTAATAAGCAGTGCTGCTGCAGAGTTAGGAGGATGTTTGGGGGCACCCTTGTTTAAGAAAGGGGTGGAGATTACATTTTTAAAGGGAATTGGGGAGTCAATTACACAGGGAGTGTATGAAAACTACTTCAATGTTTGGAGATGGTTAGTTCAGTCTATAGAATTTTCTGGCCACTGCTTGGTCTGAGCTGAACCTCTGCAGTAGGAGACAGTTATTTTTGGCTATGGCTATTGGAAATTAAATACTTATTTACTCAATAATGCAGTTTTAATTAGAAAGGTGCAAGGTATCTTTATGGAATCAAAACTGGTTTGGGAGATTTATGGATCTCAGATAGAATGGTGGAAATTGAACATATGGAGCCTGGTGACTTCTTTATTTTCCTTTTTTCAGAATATCCATTAAAGAATCCTAGCACAGAGAAGGTATAGAGGGACCCTGCTCATATCATAATTCAGGAATATCTTAGTGAATTCTTTCAGGGAAACACCATCCCTAATTTCTAGCAGCAACAGTTTTGGAATAGTATTGCAGGGGAGCCAATATTGAAAGATAAGGAACAGGACTTACTTATGAAGCCAACAAAGGAGGCGGATGTTAGTGCAGGAATCTTGTCATGAAGCAGGAATCTTCCCTGGAGTGAGATAATTTGATAATAGAATTTTATCAGAGGTGTATGGATCTCTTTTCTGTCATGCTCTCCTGTGCATTGAGCAATGCCTTGACTAGAGGCAGATTGGCATCTTCCTTTTGTGAAGACTTTTTGATTCATTCATTCATTGATTTGCAACAAAAATAAAGGGGTGGGGATTTGGAAGATATCAGGAATTGGTTGCTATGGACCTTCTAAACATGGACCACAAAATTTTGGCTTTGTTCTAGCCAAGAGCTTGGGGAAAATAGCAAATAATTATTACATTTCAGGAAATCTAATGTAGCTCAAGGGTACACAGTGTTAGATGTTTCATGTAATTTGCAGTAAGAATTTGGAAATACGAGATGGGTTGAAAAGGAATATTAGGTTTGACCTCGCATCAGGCCCAAACTTCCAACAGAGTAAACCTGTCTTATTTACGGTTGCCCTTGTCTCTATATGGAATTCCCTTGCAGATCATTATCTGTCTATGTATCTTGTAAATTCATACAGTCTGCACCCCTTCAATAGGTGGAGAGGACTAAGGCAAGATTGTCCACTGATTACATTATTAAATTGTTTTTCTTTGGACCTTTTACTGTGAGCAGTATTTTATAACAGGAGATTTTCCATTTTAAACGAGCAGAGAAAGAAAGAAAAACTCCACTCCATCAATTAAAATTGTCACCCACATAGATGATTTCACTGGGCTGGTGGAGAATATAGGAAGATAAGAATGTATTTTTGATAACTTAAACAATTATTCTATTTCAACCAGAGCAGTGATTAATGTGAAGAAGGATAAGACTTTATGGATGAGGATTTCATAGTACTCTTTTCTTCTTCCAGACGCATTATATATTGTAACAAGCCATTCTCAAATTGTTGATTATTTGGGATTGACCTTCGGTGATGATTTGGCAGCTAAACTGAAGGAGAAGACGATGCTACTGTAGAAGAGGTAGACCCTGATATTGGCAGAAAGATTAATGTTAATTAAAACATTGCTTTTACTTGTTTGTATTTCTATGACATATGTATATCCTCTTCCTGGAAAATTGTTGGTCAAAATGACAAGGTTATTTTTTCAGAAGCTCTGGAGCAATAAATGTTACTTAGTGAAGGGCATTTGGAGACAGTGTGCCATGAACCTCTCTTGAAAGTGTTTTTATATTTAATAGGGATTATGCAACTGGGGATAGAAGATGGCCACTTCTTTTCCAGTATAGCTGGGAAATGACAAAGGGGAAGAAATGGGCTATGTAGTGGGGAAAATGTGATGAAGCCCCTAGAAGAATATTTTTTCTTCTTCCAACAGCAGGCTGTATCTCCCAGGTGCAAAGTCAGGGAATAGCATTTGAGCACCTTGGCTCACAGTTTAGGTGAGATCTGTATCAAAGAGAACTTAAGGAATATTTTTCAGAAAGCCATTTAGCAGTTTTGAATTGTCCACAAGATTGTCTCAGTTATACATTGGGTATTCCCTTCACATATAAGGGTATGAAGTGGCACGCATTTATGATAAACTTTATGTCAGAGGCAACCAATAAAGGAAACAGTGTAGATAAGGGCTGTCTCAGGAAGCCTGCTGTGGATCAGAGAAAACTATGGAACACTTTCTAATATTCCACTCCTTTAACATCTGCATATAGCCTCAGAACTGAGAGTTCCACTGTTGTGTGCCCGGACTTAAAGCCAGTTTGGCTTTTGGACTTTTCCAGTCACTGGAGGATTTGGCATATCCCTGAATAAGGAGACACAAGCATTTGCTGCATATATGCCTTAAGACTCTGACAGTTGTTGATGTAGCAGTTTTATACTACCTAGGGCAAAGCCACTCTTCAGCCCATTTTCAGAGACAGAACAACTCACCTGAAACTCTAACTTGTGCTATTTGTTCAATTGTTCAGTTGCTAGCAATGGCTTTGTAAGAACAGATGAGTTTGACAAAATGGCAATTGGTATGAGAGCCTATGATATCAAATTGACCTTCTAGTGTTCATCACAAACAGTCTGGCATGAAAAGGTTTCAGATGTTTGCTTTTGAGAGTGATCCCAATTGTGACTTGAATTTTTGGCATTGGTTTTGAAGTTTTATTTAATAAACATGAACAGAGACAGAAATACAAACAGTATTAACCAGCGGGCTGAGAGGGACAAGTTTGGCATGTAATAATAGAGATAAAACAAAAAACATAGGTCTAGAGAAAAAATAGATTTCATGCTATCTGTTGCTTTACTCTTTGGGAGTTTCTAAAAATCTATGGTAATCAACACTTCTAAAAACATGCATAGATAGAAAAATTGAGAGAGATCCAAGATTGTTGAGTGATCGAAGCTTCTGAGCTGCATCCATTTATGGTGCAGGTTGACCCTCTCTACTCTGGCACTCTCTGGTCCGGCAACATCCATGGTTCGGCATTATTTTAGTTAGCCTGATGTCCACTTATTATGGGTGTGGCCAAGTTTCCCGTGGTCCCATAATGTTTGTTTTAGACACCAGATCTGTGTGTGAGTGTTTCGTGCTGTTATTTAGCTCAAATTTACCCCGAAATGTCTTCTAAGAGCCTAGTAAGCAACGGAAGTATAATGTTGCTAGACAATATTAATCTCACATAGTTCTGCAAATTCTCTGGTTTGGCACTGGTCAGGTCCCAAGAGTTCCAGACTAGAGAGGTTCAACCAATAGATCAGTGTTTGATTTTAGTTTACATCTATTTATGTGATGATTATGCTTTGTAAAAATGAACAGGGACTATTTTGGCACTGTAACACTGGTATAGATAAGCTTGAGAGATAGCACTATCATTTTGTAACTTCCTATTTTCAGACACATACATTTGAGACAAAACCTTTGCATTTTTATGTTCAACCTACAACAAAATTTTCTCCATGTTTTCTCAACTGTATCTGGATTATTGGACTCACCACAAAATGCATACATATAACACAAACATTGTTTTTCGCATGAAAAATCTCAAGTATCTTTTCAAATCAAATTGGGGATATGATTTGTTTTTAATGAGGACCAAATACTGTTCTCATTGTGCACAATATTCATTTTACATAATCTGTTTATTTTACATGGATTACATGAAGTACAAGAAAGGAAAGTAATTTTGAGTTTCATTAATGTGAAAATTATTACACTTATAGCAACAACCAAGAAGTGCAGCTTTGGTGTGCTGTGCTGTTTTGCTGTGATGTTTGTCTTGTGGTCAATTCTTTGCTGAGACTAATGGTGGTAATTATGGGATATGAAATAGTTTTTTAGATTTTTGCCTACTTAAGGCAGAGTATAGGCTGATTACCCATGTTCTATGATACAGTATTTATTTACTTCATATCTTGGCACAGAATTTATAGTAGGGAATGCATATTCTATATTCTTAAATACTATTGATGAACATTATATATTACAGAGACACAAAGTGAATAGATCACATAGATGACAGAGGGTGTATACATATAAAGCATTTTCATACAGAAGTTCTTTTGACATTTATATATGTAGTGGGCCTGCGAGATAGGGCTCAGATATGAGGAGATAAAAGGAGAGACATCCATAGGGCCAAAAAGGAGCAAGCTAGATCATGGGTAAGTGGAAAGTATTTTATAATAATGAGATTATTATCTTAAAATGGTGATCTAGGCATGTGCAATGAAACATTTAAGCTCATATTTTTGGTTCTAAATAGGAAAGTTAATTTCAAGATGGCCATCTTCACAGTGTCCATTTTGAGATAAACAGCTTTTTAAAATAGGTTAATGAAAAGAATTATCCCATCTTTGTTGCTGGCAGAAAGGGGAAAGAAAGTGACCTTATTTTTATAGTACTGCTCATCACAGTGATTGCAAATATTTCTTATTACCCAAATCAAGCAGAAAGCAATGTGTTGATCCAAATGCCACAGATGAATTACATATTTGATTGACACATGTGCAGGTTTTGTTATTGCAGCACCGATTTGTAACAAGACTGACTCCATCAACTTGAATTCAGTCCATGAAAAAATAAGATTGCCAGTGCCAAACTGAATTACCTTGGGATGTTGGAAATGATGATAATGATTCTCCAGCTACTAGATTATCTCTATGGAGTTTGTATTAACAGATGTGAAGTATGAGAGATGTTTTACAGATTGCATGAAAAAAAGGTTTTTATTTTCAGTCTGAATGCAAGCAGCTGATTTTTACTAAGATATTTATGTTGTTAGTGCTTCTTGTCATATCCCAGATTTTTATACTTTAGTTTATTTCTGTCACTGAAAAGATAAAGTGAAAAGTTACAATAAATTAGATATGTGAAAAGCAACACATAGAACTAGTAAAATAAATGATAATATTAGGTGATATGGTGACCTTACTGGTGTGTTAGCACAGACACATGGAGGCCATAGGATAATTGCTCTGGTAGGAGCAACAGATTCATATCTGCCTATTACTGGAAGAGGGCACAGAGGCTTCTGCTCTCCTGCTGCTGATATAGTTTTGCCTTTCCCCAGAAGCAGGAAACCCACACTGACCTAGTGTCTATACTAGAAAATTAAGTTATTCCAAAATAACAAAGAGTGTGTCTACACTATAAGCTATTATTTCAAGGACTTCTTACTCCAATTCCTGGTAACCCTCATTTATGAGGTGTAAGGGAAGCTGAAGGAAGAGTTTTCCTTCCAAAAGCCGAGTTAAGCTATTTCAACTTCAACTACTATTGACGTACCTCAATTTGCGTAGCTTAATTCAACTTTAGCCCTGCTGTGTGGATGTACCATTACCTCACTGGGCTGTTGTGTGGATTAATGAGATAAGCAGGTAAGCTTTTCAGCTGGGATATATTGTTACTGATCCATTAATACAATAGAGTGCTGACAAGCTACATTAGCTGACAGTCCTTCCCAGAATTTATGAATAATTCTGATAAAATAAAAACAAAATCCTACACAAAAAATATGGGCTTAGTCCTGAAATTTTTACTCAGTGAAGTATTTTACTCGTGCACCACTCCTTATTCGTATAAGTAATATCATTGAAGTCAAGAGGTTCCATGTAGGATCAGATGATTATTAACATCCCTCAGTTTTGCAACTGATCTACAAATCATATTCTCTTTCTAATGTGTGTATTTATTTACTAACAGTGGGCCAAATTATGTAACTCTGCTGGGGTTATATATAGAAACTTATTCAAAGGTCAATGAAAGCCCTGCTCACAAAACAGGCAGAATTTTCTAATTCCTGACAAAATATGCATTATATTTAAAATTCTTAAAACATTTACTAGGTTTCTCTTCTCTCTTGAAATGTTGTAGTAAAAAAATCTTCTTAAAAGGTATTGAATATGTATAGCAAAAATCTGACATGGAATATCTATAAAATCACAAATGCTGGAGCATTTCAAATATATCTCCCATGTAAATTTGTCAATCAAGTTTTAATGTCATGTTGGATGTACGGTAATAGTTATGTCACAAATCTAAAAAAGCCAGTAACATGTTCCTGATATAATAAAGGTTACATTTATTATTTTACCATAATTTATTATTCCGGTTACTGAGTTTTATGTCTTTCACAAAGAAAATATAAAACTTATGCTAGGTAATTAAATAGCTGATAAAATTACTAGAATTGAATTCATTTGACGCACACATTTTGAACCTAAAATACAAGTGTGACTGAGATTTTGAAGTTTACATGTATGTTATATCCCTTTCCTATCATGCTATATGTGTCTTGTCAACTTTGTTTCTATGCTCTTTATGTCAAGGATTGTTTTCTACTATACGTTTGTACAGTATGTTGCACAATGAAGCCAGGTTATTGGGTATTACCGTAATACAAGTATTAACCACCCTATAATATGTATGAAATCATTGCAGACCAAAGAGAACCACACAAAAACTGTGTATTTTTGCCACCCAAAATAAATGTGGTTGCATAATTTTCAGAAAAATATAACCTTTTGTAAAAAAAAAAAAAAAATCAAAACTTAAAAGGATTGATTCAAAAGAAGGGTTGTACAAACAGCACTCAACCTTTTTGTGTACATGCATTTTTTAATAAGTTAAACACTCAAAATTCTATGCGTAGGCATACAGTGTGTAAGGAAATATGTCTAGTCTATTTTTAAAAGAATCCTAGTGCTATCATTTTTTCTGTCATATACTAGCCCTATAGTACCTTAGTCTAATGAAATGTACATCCCCTAAAAAGTATAATCTGAGCAAACCGTCCTGTAAATACATTCCAATATATTATTTGACAAAATATTTTTTGGCCCTGAGGCTGTCAAAAATACATTCTGGAAGGCTGTAAATTGAAATAGCAAGCTTCTGATCAGAAATTAAGGCTGTAAATAGATCCATAAAATGATTGAGCTATGCATGTTGTTCACAAATAGGTGGCAGTACTTGTTCAATAGCTATGTAAATTAGTTTCTCCCAGTTCTGCATAATAGTCCTATTACCAGTTGGGAAGCTGATAACTGAATAGTTTGCTCATTTTCTGTTATTTAGTGATAGAAAAGGAAGTCATTCCTTGCTTAATATCTTAGGATTTCTTTTGCTAATGTAGCTTTCTGACAAGGTGCATTTAAAGTTCTGAAAATTGAATACAAATTAGCAGCTCCATCAAGATTCAAAACCCCTCTCTGTTTCCCTCACACTGAGAAAACATTATTGACCCCACTGAATGTACCTCCATCCCAGTGTCTAATTACTCAGCCAATGGGAAAGATGTGCAGCTGTGGGAAAGAGCTTATTTTAACAGATGATGGAAAGAATGGGTTTGAGAAATCTCACCAAAAGTGACAGTCAATGCAAGCCAGTTGTAGAGGAAAACAATGGGCCTTGATGGAACTTAAAGTTTTAAGTGTAAAGTGGTTTAGGTGCAGAAGAAAAAAAAAAGCTGTGTATGTTTTTTTTAAGGGTCACTTTGAAATACATTAGGTGCCATCAAGTTAGAGAGAAGTTCACTTTGTGAAGCATGAACTCAGGGAAAAAGTGGTAGCTGTTATTAATTTGTATTGAAGTAGCACCTAGAAGCCGCAAATGAGATCATGGCTCCATTGTGCTAGACCCTATATATACATGTAATGAGAAAGCAACCCTGTCCTGGTAAGCTTAGACTGGTCAGGCAGAGGAGAAAATGTGGCACAGAGAAGTGAAGTCACTTGCCCACGGTCAAACAACGGGTCAGTGGCAAAGCCAGAAACAGCATATATGCCTCCTGACTTCCAGTTTCATGTCCTATGCTGCCTTTTAAACTGCTTTACTTTTATGAAGAAAACCAGATAAGATGACCTGGACATGCCAGGACGGGTACTCATCTGGATAGCTCCATAAAGTAAGTAAGTAAATAAATGAAGCATTGACACAATATCTTTGGTGTGGAGTTGCAAACAGATGTGCCTTATGTCACTGCTGTTGACTAGGTTGTGAAGGGAGGGAGGATGCAGGGTGACATTTCCCTAGTACAGCTGTTCAGAAAGCAATCTGAAGAGAAAGTAAAGTAGGTGGCCTCTTATAGTCTGCCCACCCAAAGGATCATCATTACTGAAAGTTCTTAGAGCACTGAGCTGGAAGCCTGCCCAGTGCTTTTGGAGGCATTCTGCCTGCCTCACTTAGGGCTTGTCTACACTATGGAGAATATCAACCCTCCAGAGGTCAATCTTCTAGTGTTCGATTTAGTGGATCTAGTGAAGACCCCAAAATTGAATGCCAAGGGCAGCCCCTGCTGTCATTGTATATGCCTCATTCTGTGAGCAGTAAGGAAAGCCAATGGGTGCTCCCGTTGGACTCCTGCAGTGTAGATGCTGTGGTGGCTTGGCTTAAAGTAAGCCAAATCCAACCATGGACATATTTTAAGCCAATCTGTCTGCTTTAATGTAGACCTAGGCTAACAGAATTAGTTGAAAAACATGGAACCTTTTTTATTTGAAAAAAAAAGCCAATCAACTCTATGCCACAACTTAGGTCATTTATCTGAATCTGGCCCAGGAGACTCTCTAATGGATGGGCATAGTCCTCTTATCACTAATGATGGTCCCTTCAGAGTAAGGATGAGATACAGTGCGGATGGCTACTGTTGAAGCTTGCTGTGTGTTTGTTTTATGAAACAGAACACTAGCCTTTCATTCCTGAGCCCTGTATTCCTTTTTTGGGGGGGAGAGGGAATACAGATTTGTGTGTGACCTCCTTAAGCATTAAACTTTCAGGATCTCACCCTATGTTGCATTTTTAGTAATAGAAACACAGACACCAGGTGATTCCTTTCCTCTCCGCCCATCTTTGTCCACAGTTAGCCTGCTGCACATAGGGCTAAATTCACCAAAGTGCATCACGTAAGCCAAATATTGCCTCTTCAGCAGAGAAGTGTGTTTAGTGAGTTAGATCTTTTAATCTTGGCTCAAATAGGCTGTGGGCAGAATCTAATACTACTTGCCCTGGACATCCCTGTTTATTTAGCTCTAGTAGTACAAAATACTTGCCCTGAGACACAGACATTCCATGGCCAGTGGATGGAAGAGAAGCAACAGAGAATTGAATCCCCGTTCCTTACAATCTGCCTGAAGGTGTGATATCTGAACCCTAGACATCTGACAAATCAGGTTTTATTCAGCATGGGTTAGGGAAGAGTGAATTTTACCAACAGAAGTTAGGAAATTGAAATACTTTCCAGTCTTCAGGAAGAGAAGATTATTATTACATGTGACATTTTTCCCATTATGTTGTTTTCCTAAGGTATAAAATACTGCTTTGTTTAAAAAGAGGGAAACAAATATTAATTTTAATGCAGCTTTTCTATCCTTTCAGACAAAGCGCCACAAGTATGACTAAATTTTCCTTCTAATCTTTTCAAATTGCTTCCCTCTACAAAGACTTTAAGGCTGCATTCATTAAAATTGGTGTTCCAGTTGCATATTTTATTTTATGGACTTTACTCTGGAGGAAAACAACATAGTGCATCCAAAACAAAGTGAAAATTTAACATTTTTGTACATTAATAAATGTCATTTACTTGGACAAAAATTACTTTGATTGCCTTGGAGAAAACAGATTACAGGGACTTTTGAGGAAAGGCCACTGCAACTCTGGCCCGAATACATACCTAATTTAGATATACTCAAAGCAAAACTATTCAGAATGCTCTCCAGTTATCTCAGAACTCCTCCATGCTACTTCTACCATTTATATATATGCTCTGGAACCTAACTAACAAAAACTATATACATATCCTAATTATTTTTATTTCACTTTCTTCAATCTACTCTACTATGGCATAACCTCGGGTTCCAGACTCCCTCACCTTCTATTTCTTAAGGACAAGATGATTATTATCATGGTTATTACAACAGTACTTGAAGTATGGGTCCCATTGTAAAAGTGTTTTACAAACTCCGAAGCAAACTGTCCCTGTTCTGAAGAGCTTAACATCTAACTTGAAAAGACAGACACAAGCATGGGAAGGCCTATAACATATAACCAAGTTGAACCCTGGGATGGCAGCAAAACTTCATGTTAGTTCCATGACTGATTGATTGATTGATTTGTAAGTGGGCCTTCTTAGGAGGGGATAGTCTAAAAGGAAAGAAAAGTGTAAGAAGAGCAAACAATGGAGTAAAACAGTTCAAATAGTGTCATAATTGGGTCTTTGAATTTACCCTACATGTGAACTTATCTGTAAGAAGTGTGGATAGGTTGATGGGGAAAAGCATAAAGGAAGGCAGACTGAATTAGCCCAAAAAAGGCCTATTAATATAACTCGATAACTGTGTTAAGATTATGCGTGGTAAAAAAGAAAGCATGGAACCAGCAATCAGTGAACCAAAATTGGTGTGTCTGAAACCAGGTCCACTGGCTGGAAAAAATAAGAGGAGGGTTGGGCTGTCCTGACCATCATTCCCTTTGGGGTTCCTTAAACATTAACTTAGGGGGAAAATTCACTATTTAAATTGCTAGTAGAGCCTCCATGCAGCACAGTTTGGGCAGTACTGAGGGCTGGTTTGGGGAGGCATGGAGCAGTCTGGGAAGCACTAAGGACTGGCTTCCCTTAGCCCTACTCCTTCTGCCTGAGGCTATGTCCCTTCTGGGGGGTGGCATAAAGCTAAGGGCCTGGAGCCTGGAGAAGTGTGTCATCAACTCTGTGAATGACATTGTCACCTCTACGAGTTTTGGCTACATCCTGAATGCCACCTTGTATATGAAACTTTTTACTTGCTCCCCACCCTCTGGGTCTTTATTTCTTTCTTTCTTCCTTTTTCCTTTGGTCTAATAAAAGGCTATCTTAGCCATCCAAGACTATACAATTTTTAATGCTTTTGTAAACCTGTGACCAGAAAGACTAAAGTTTAAAAGCCCTTAATGGCCTGATGCTGGCACTAGTTTGCCAGAGCTTGGAGCGACTGATAAGAACATGTCCAGTGCTTTTATTTCTCCAGCAGTGAGGTTGCAGACGTGAAACCCAACACCAGAGGCAGAAACTGCATTTTCTATCTTTGCTGTTCTTCCTCTCTCCCTTAGTGTGTGTTTGTCTTATTTTGTCTCCTAGGAAACAGGATCAGACTTTAATAACAGCAATACTCCATCCCATTTGTACCAACTTTTTCTTTTTTCCCCAAAAAGGACAGCTATTACCCTAAAAGAGACTATCAAACAAGCCTTTTTTAAAAAATCCTTCTAAAAACTATTTCCAGTAAAGGGAAAGAGAACAAGGGATGCTGTTAAAGTGAAAGCTTTATTTAATGCTCTGCACTTCAAATGCTTTAACTGGTTTTCCCTCTTTTCTGAACCTTTAATATGTTACGTGTTCAGATTTAATAAGTCATGATGTTAAACAAATAACTCAATTGAAATTTTATTTAACTGAGACAGTCAAGGAATACTTAATACAGCACTGAATAGATTATAAAAAAGGAAAAATACATACAAAACCTGAGACTAGATAAGTGAAGCAATGTAGTGAAATTCATTCCTAACTCCTAAAATTTATCTCTTATACTACTGAAAACAAAGAAAAAACTCTTTGTTTATGTAGGCTCTTATTTTGAATAAATAAGCCAGCAATATTTGTAACTAATATATCACTAGTCAGATCATCTGTGACCACAATTCATTCTTAATGCTTTAGAAGTTAATCCACATGTTAATGCTTTGCTGACACACTGATTAAAGAACCCACCTGCTATACCATGTATTTATTGTCTATTTTAATTACTAAACTTGTAAGGAGGATCTGAATAAACTCTCCCTCAACAACTAGCTGGAGAGGGTCAAACACTTCAGGAGCAAACTATTTACACAAATATACCTACTCTGCATAGGTATCTAGCAGGCAGGAGCTACATAGTTCCAAGTGATTGACTTTGGCTGATGTTGGATTACAAATCACTTTACAGGGGATCAGCCATAGCTACAGTAGTCATCAAAATGGCAGAGAAGACCATTGGACAGCTGGTTAAGAAACGGCTGCTCCTTCCCCAGAGGACCCCCAATGACATAATCTGCATCTCACACAGGCTAATGGGGTGGCCATGATTGTACCCCCATTGTATTTGCCCAAGGAACAGTCTTTGTTTTAGGTGTTTCTGCAGCTTCTCCTAAGGATGGGGTTCTCTCTACATGTGTTGAGAAGAAGAGGAGGTATCACCTGACCCCATTTAGTGTTAAGCAAAATTATTTTGATGATATCTGAAAAATTAGATTCTTCTCCACTACTCCCTGCCTCTTAAGACATGGAAGGATCACAGCAATGTTCTTTCTGTTACTTCGGGAGAGATATTTACAAGAGCATGTGTGCTTCTCAAACCATTACATATTTTTGAAAAGCTCCCCCTACCTTCTGAAATTCCTTTTATTCTACATTGCTTATTCCTTCCTTCACAATAAGAGCTTGTATAGTCCTTGGTAAATTCATCTTCACCAGGCTTTGTGTTGCACGACATGTCCACTCATCTTGCCTTTGGGAAGCCACTTGAAGGGACAATTGTTTTGCTTGATTCTCATTCAGTTTTCCTCATCCTCCTTCAACTGGAGAGTGGAAGTCAAAGACAGGAAAGCAGCAAAACTTTTTGAGTGAAAAAAATTGTGTGGCAAGAGCAGTTGTTTGAAGCAGGGAAGGAAGTGGCCCAAATGGTGCAGAAGTGGTTTGGTATGGAGAAAAAAGATATACAATAAATGATGATATAACACCCAGAAAATAAGTTGCCTCCCAGGGCTAGAGAAGCACTGGAGACACTGAGCATTTTGTTAGTATGGTTGTCAAGAATTGCTTCTTCTTCTCCAGTAATGCTTATAGATTTTAGGTCTGTGATTTTCCAAGTCTGGTTGTTATTTTTGTGATGTGGCAGTGTATTAACACATTTCTATACTTCAAAAATCAGACAAAAGGGAAGTGAATTGGAAATAGAAACAAAGAAATAATGACAGACACACAATTTTGCAACTGCCCTTTTTTCATAATGATCCTGTTGACATATCTTGGAGCAGCTGTTCTGAAACGCCTTGATTATGCTACAGGATTCTTGCAGTGACAGTATTTGGAACTGAAATAGGCTTAACCCTCCCTTGATTCCAAACACTCCAAAAGCCTAATTAAGTAATTAAAAATAAGTACACTGTCCTAATATTTGTTCAGTCTGTCACAAGATCACATCCATAATGAATAGATCAGACAATTGCAGTATGGGTACTTTGTAAAAATCAATCCATGGATTACTCCAATTTCACCATCAGAGCACAGTTTTCCATAATATATATTATGTTAACAACATTCATGTTGCTGAAGGTCAGGCAATGTTGGCACTTTCATTATAAAACACATTTCTGAAGAATTTAAAATCCATTCACCATAAAACCTTAAAATGTGACTTGGCACATATTACATTATGAGTTTAAATATACTGGATATTAGTCGATTCAGGTAATCATTTGCACTTTTGTGACTCAAAAATATATTTTTCACTAAACACACTTTTATCTTGATTAGAGAATTTTTATGGCATTTGCAATGGCTTTCCTCATCGTATTTGCTAAGAACAGTTAATGCATACTATTCCTGGTCTGTGTGCCAAGCTGATCAGTTATGTAGCATGTGTGGTTGAAAATCTGTCAGGTAGAGAGGATTCAACATGACACGCTGGTACTAAAAGGAAGCCAGACAGAAGATGAAATCGGGGTTCCGTTGAAACCAATGTCAAAACTCCCATTGAATTCAGGGCAGCCAGCATTTCACCCATAATGCTTAATGAGTATTTTCATTCTAAATATAGGTCAAGGATGACACTTGCCCTAACATGGCCATGCATTGGATTAAGGAGAAAATACCAGCCCAAACCTCTGTACAGCCATCTTAATCACCCCCTCAGCCGCAGCAGAGAAGAAAGTAGAATAGAGCAAGTTCCGCATGAAAATTATTCCCCCTAAAAACAAGTGGGTGGGATGTGAGTGCTAAGGTGGGAGGAGTGGTTGGAACTGTGGCTCCATCCAATGTGCTGGCCTGTGGAATTGAGTTGGTACAAAGGAACAAAGGAACTTTCACTCTGTAAATGGCTTCTATAATTCCCACTCAAGTGAAAAGGCAAACCAAGAAATTACCCAGGCCTGCTTCCAGCCTGGTACAACTCTGGCCTACATTATGCATGTCTAGCCATTAACTCTCAGTGTAGCTTAAAAGAAGCACAGATCAATGTTTCTGAATGGGTGGATCACAACATGCAACCAGGGAGCCTGCAAAAAATTTGAAAAATGTATTATAATCTACAGCAACAGAAATCTTGCCTTGCACTCTATCTTTACCCTTTTGCATCTTGAGAGGCACAAATGAATTATATAGGCTTGGAATTGTTCTCTTTCACATATGTTTTAGACTTATTTTTATGGTAAATGTAAAAGCATTACAAAAAGTTCTGACTTCAGGTAAGGACTTGCCAACCTGAAAAAATTGAGAAATGGCATAGATAATTTGAAGCACAAGTATGTGCATTGATGGAGGGAGCAATACAGCCTGTTAAGAGCATTCTGCTATAAAAGAAAATCCCAAATTATGTATGCTAAGTGGCAGCCCCTGTGTAATTCACTAGAGCAAACCCAGTTTAGCAAATTATGGATTTAGAGTTCAGAACCACAACTTTATAGTTAAATATTCACCCCAAATTGCCCTGTTTAAAGGAAATGAGACTGAGAGGTGCCAAACTCTAGCAAGTCTTTCTCTTATTTTGTGATTGGAATATGTCTTGAAACTTACCCAAATTCAAACCAAGATACCCAGCCATTGAGATAAATTGAAAAAAACCACACCGGGCAACATGACTCTTTGTTATTAAGGCTATTTTAGATATTCAATACAGAATAAAAGAGGTGACATATTCAAAGGATCAAAACTCAGCTGAATTGCCAAGTGATCCTAGTAACAATTGTACCAAGCTTTAGTGGAGGGAGCTAGGCCTAAAACTACTGATTGAAAGTCTTGGGAAGATGAACATCTAAGTGAATCAGACAGATAAAATCCTTCCCAAGGTCAGAAGAGGAGTGGATCTGTATATAAACTGAGACCAATGAAATATTCTGGATCACTAATTTGTAGTTAAATAATATTTTTCTCATAGATGTTTTATAAAGTAACAGGTAGAATAAATTTCAGAGCACATATATGGTTTCCTTCAATCTGCAGCAAGAAGACAGGTTGCAGGTGGGAGGCTAAGAGAGCATCTAGAGAGAAACTCTGCAGGGAAGCACATAGGGAGAAGTACAGTGTTTTAAAAGAAAATTGTGTTTTCCTTTCTCTAATGAAGATCCTTGGTCAGTATTAGAAGAATGCACCTCTTTATCAGGTTCTTCACCATTGCCATATGACAAGTACTGCCTCAAAATCCTCCTCATTGTTACCATCTAACTTGCTTTATTTGTGGTATCAATTGCAAAACTTCAGAAGCTAGAGCACACACAGACAGATGAGTGGCTATATCAGGTCTGACCCTTAAAGTAGACAATTATGGAACCTTTACAAAAAATTCCATAATGCTAGTCAAATGGGGGTAGGTGCTGGAACTATGGGACCGTTAAAAGCATTTGTGGAAAATCAAGCCAGTCTAGACATAGCCTAGGTGTATGGGTTGCATAAACACCAAGGAGCAAGAGATGGTATTTAGAAGTAAATCTGGAAGTAAAGAGATACAAGGAAGTCTTCCTAAATGTGGGGAAAGTTCTACAAAGCATTCGTGAATAAAAAGTTGAAATGGAGTATTTGGTAAATGATAGAACTATTTCCCTAGAGAAATATGGAATCCTCATCAGATGTAAACCTGGACTAGATTAAGCAAACATGACTATATTATAGATTTTGTAAAGGGACTAATTAATGCAATAAAATAAAGCCTCTTCTCATAGGACTGCAGGCTAAGATCTTGCTGCTTCATTCAAGTGCATCACAACTAAGTTGAGGGAAACCTCCCATAGACAAAGCAGGAAGAGATGGAGCCTAGTCCCATCCCCTAGTGTTGTGGGTAATCCATCTACAGGCAGTCCCCGGGTTACGAACAAGATAGGGACTGTAGGTTTGTTCTTAAGTTGAATCTGTATGTAAGTCGGAACTGGCGTCCAGATTTAGCGGCTGCCGAAACTGACCGCCAGTTCTGACTTACATACAGAATCAACTTAAGAACCCCAGGCGTCCCCAAGTCAGCTGCTGCTGAAACTGATCAGCAGCTGATTCCAAGAAGCCCGGGGCAGAGCAACTCTGCCTGGGGCTTCCTGTAGTCAGCGCTGGTCAGTTTCAGCAGAAGCTGACTTGGGGACGCCTGGGGCAGAGCAGCTGGGGTGCTGCTGGGTTGCTCCAGTAGCGCCGCTCCTCGGTGCTACTGGACCAACCCAGCAGCACCCCATCTGCTCTGCCGCAGGCGTCCTGATTCAGCCGCTGCTGAAACTGACCAGCAGCGGCTGAATCAGGACCTGGGGCAGAGCAGCTGGGGTGCTGCCGGGTTGGTCCAGTAGTGCCCAGAGCGGCGCTGCAGGACCAATCGGCAGCGCCCCAGCTGCTCTGTCCCAGGGTCCAAAACAAAAGCCTGGTCTGCTGGGGGGGTACACTAGCTGCGCTCCCCCCCCAGCAGACCAGGGACATGGGGATGCCGCGCCTCTGAGGCTTTGCTCTGGCAAAGTCTCAGAGGCGCGGGACCCGCCACGGCTGCGGCTTCAGTCCCGGTGCCTGTGGTCTGCTGGGGACGGTCCCCAGCAGACCACAGGCACCGTGACTGAAGCCGCAGCCGCGGCGGGCTCCCGCGCTTCTGAGGCTTTGCTCTGGCAAAACCTCAGAAGCGCGGGAACCCGCCCGGTGCCCCTGGTCTGCTGGAGACGGTCTCCAGCAGACCAGGGGCACCGGAGCAGCTTATGAACGGGGCTTTCTCGCCCCGGAGCTCGCAGGTAGCAATCCGCCACCTCGACCTCCGGGGCGAGAAAGCCCCGTTTGAAAGTGCGGATCCGACATAAGTCGGATCCGCGTAAGTCGGGGACTGCCTGTAATCCCATGCCAACCACGTTAGTACAGTTGGAAGATTTGGAACAAATTACCAATGGAAAATATATGGGGAAAATAAGAGGTCTGCCATCTTTGTTTTAATCTAAGTCCAAAGTAATGCACATGAAAATTTGGAATCGCCTGTAAATTCCCTTAATTACCTGATCCTATTGAAAGAAGCAGCATACATAACACAGCAAAGGAATGTTAACATTATTTGACAGGGTGTTTTGAGAGCCCTAATGAATACCAAGTATCCCCATGTCTGTTTTTGTAGGCATTGTGTTTGTTTTTATCAGTCAGCAAAGAAATACTTGAGATGCACCTGGACTAGCTAATGGCACTGTTAGTTTTACACTAGAGAGATTATTAGAAGGGGGGGAAAATCAACCTTTGTAAAAAAGTCAATATGTCTCTGCCTTCATGCTGTTAGTAGATGTAATTGAGATAATTATACTATGCTATGGTATGTTGGCACTTCTAAGTTTTTTTCTGTAAAATTTAAGTAGTTTATTGTATAGGATAAAAATATGCTATATTTTCCTTGAAGAACTACTTGGGACCCAGAAAATATGCAGAATTTCCTTTGAAGATTATTGTAGGATCATATTTTCTAGAGTGCTCAGCACCTACAGGGGAAACAGTTCCCCTCCCATTTAGGCACTGTTGAAGCAAAAGCTCCTCTCTGTTTTGGCGGCTAATAAACAGCTTTATTAATCAATAAGGGTATGTCTACACTACCCTCCTAGTTCGAACTAGGAGGGTAATGTATGCATACCGCACTTGCTAATGAAGCCCGGGATTTGAATTTCCCGGGCTTCATTAGCATAAGCGGGGAGCCGCCATTTTTAAATCCCCGCTGCTTCGAACCCCGTGCAGCGCGGCTACACGGGGCTCGAACCAGGTAGTTCGGACTAGGTTCCTATTCCGAACTACCGGTACACCTCGTTTCACGAGGAGTACCGGTAGTTCGGAATAGGACCCTAGTCCGAACTACCTAGTTCGAGCCCCGTGTAGCCGCGTTGCACGGGGTTCGAAGCAGCGGGGATTTAAAAATGGCGGCTCCCCGCTTATGCTAATGAAGCCCGGGAAATTCAAATCCCGGGCTTCATTAGCAAGTGCAGTATGCCTACATTACCCCGCTAGTTCGAACTAGCGGGGTAGTATAGACATACCCTAAGGGACAAAGTGAGCCAAAAGTGGTCCCAGCAGAGCTGGGCCCAGTAAGGCTGCTAATACAATAAATCCTAGTATCTTTATACCCTTAACCAAACAGTCTGACATCAGGGCATCCGATTACAGAAATCCTCAATTAAACTTAAAAAAGCTAAGCCTTATCAGCAAGACGGTGGGCAGGTACTAGGGAGTTAATCTCCTTTCTCAATCAGCTCAATTAACACATTCTAATAGCACATCTCTCTGGCCTGGCACATGGGGGTGACAGAAAGTTCACTCTGGTCTACGTGATAAAGCAAAAAGCTGAAATGGTTTCTGTTATACAAGATGGCTTCTACCTAAATATGAATTTGTTTCCACAGAACCAAAATCAAGTAGCCACATTTTTCGTGTCTAGCATATTCCACTGGTGCCACTTGATTTAAGTAAGTGTATGGACAATCCTTGTATGTTGAGCCTTTTTGAAAATTAGGTCCAGTAAATATTTAAAGTACATGTACACTTATTCTGGGGTTTTTTTTTCTTAATGGATCTACACTTTTGATATTTAGGACCCCCAACCAGTCATCTTATCTCTTCCTGCTCACAGATTAAACTACATCCCGGTAGATGCCTACGTCATCCCAAGAAAAGATACATGAGGCTGCTGCATCAGCTCAGAAAGAAGGGAAGGATTCTTATTGTTGTTCCTTCAAAGACATAGAATAATAAAAGATCTGAGTAAGAGAAGAACAGAGACTGAGGGGAAAAACAACTGAGGAGAGTTGGCAGTTTCTCAAAGGGACATTGTTAAGGGCCCAAAAGCAAGCTATTCCGATGTGCCGGAAAGATAGAAAATATGGCAAAAGACCGCCTTGGCTTAACCACGATATCTTGCATGATTTAAACATAAAAAAGGAGTCATATAAAAATGGAAAGTAGGACAAATTACAAAGGATGAATATAGGCAAACAGCACAGGAATGCAGGGGCAAGATTAGAAAGGCAAAGGCACAGAATGAGCTTAAACTAGCTACCGGAATAAAGGGAAACAAGAAGACTTTTTATAAATACATTAGAAGCAAGATGAAGACCAAGGAGAGGGTAGGCCCACTGGTCAGTGAGGAGGGAGAAACAGTAACAGGAAACTTGGAAATGGCAGAGATTCTCAATGACTTCTTTGTTTCGGTCTTCACCGAGACGTCTGAAGGAACTCCTAACATAGTGAATGCTAGTGGTAAAGGGGTAATTTTAGAAGATAAAATAAAAAAAAGAACAAGTTAAAAATCACCTAGAAAAGTTAGATGCCTGCAAGTCACCAGGGCCTGATTAAATGCATCCTAGAATACTCAAGGAGCTAATAGAGGAGGTATCTGAGCCTCTAGCTATCATCTTTGGAAAATCATGGGAGACAGGAGAGATTCTAGAGGACTGGAAAAGGGCAAATATAGTGCCCATCTATAAAAAGGGAAATAAGAACAACCGAGGAAACTACAGACTAATTAGTTTAACTTCTGTGCCAGGGAAGATAATGGAGCAAGTAATTAAGGAAATCGTCTGTAAACACTTGGAAAGTGGCAAGGTGATAGGGAACAGCCAGCATAGATTTGTAAAGAACAAATCATGTCAAACCAATCTGATAGCTTTCTTTAATAGGATAACGAGTCTTGTGGATAAGGGAGAGCAGTGGATGTGGTATACCTAGACTTTAGTAAGGCGTTTGATATGGTCTCGCATGATATTCTTATAAAAAAACTAGGTAAATACTACTTAGATGGGGCTACTATAAGGTGGGTGCATAACTGGCTGGATAAGGAACCATGATTCTGGGATGCATTAACAGGTGTATTGTGAGCAAGACACAGAAGTCATTCTTCCGTTCTACTCTGCGCTGCTTAGGCCTCAATTGGAGTATTGTGTTCAGTTCTGGGCACCGCATTTCAAGAAAGATGTGGAGAAATTGGAGAGGTTCCAGAGAAGAGCAACGAGAATGATTAAAGGTCTAGAGAACATGACCTATGAGGAAAAGCTGAAGGAATTGGGTTTGTTTAGTTTAGGAAAGAGAAGATTGAGGCTGGACATGATAGCAGTTTTCAGATATCTAAAAGGGTATCATAAGGAGGAGGGAGAAAACTTGTTCATCTTGGCCTCTGGGGATAGAACAAGAAGCAATGGGCTTAAACTGCAGCAAGGGAGGTTTAGGTTGGACATTAGGAAAAAGTTCCTAACTGTCAGGGTAGTCAAACACTGGAATAAATTGCTCAGGGAGGTTGTGGAATCTCCATCTGTGGAGATATTTAAGAGTAGGTTAGATAAATGTCTATCAGGGATGGTCTAGACAGTATTTGGTCCTGCCATGAGAGCAGGGGACTGGACTCGATGACCTCTCGAGGTCCCTTCCAGTCTTAGTATTCTATGTTTCTATGATTTACTTTCTGCCACCATAAATAAGTGGCAACTAGGAAGTGGGAAAAGAGGAAGGGAGAACCTCCAGTCTGGAGAGCAGGAAGAAACAACAGGAGTGGGCAAGGAGCAAATTCTTCTATCCCTTATAAGAAATCAAGGTCACTTTGGCAGGTGAGAGAAAGATGGCTGGGAATTTGAATTCCAAGGCATTTGTACTCCAGGCTTCACATCAGAATCTGATAGTGACCAACCTGCTGAGCCCACCCCAGTCACAATTTCAGTGAGAAACTTTTTTGCTCAGAGAGGCCCAGAGGCAGCAGGTGTGGCTCATTTCCCCTCCTTTAGCAGATGATTAGAGAGCTGTCCAGACTTGGCCCAGAGGACCTGCTTATGGCTATGTGGAAGTAAGGTGAGTACATAGCCCACATGGCTCTCTATTCACCGGAGACATGTGCACAATCCTATTTTAGCAGTGCAGTGTCTCATTGCTGGAGCCCTTCCACACTGTGTAAAAGATTCCAGCGGTGTGGGTGGGTGGGGAGGAGGAGGCTCTGGCAGCAGGAAGGTAGCAGAGAAAGGTTGAGCCACCAGAAGTGTGTGGTGTACACGTAGCCGGTAATATTTTGGGGTGAGGCTTGTTTTTATTAGAAAAGAAGAGTGAGAGGGAATTTGATAGCATCCTTTAACTACCTGAAGTGGGCTTCCAAAGAGGATGGAGAGAGGCTGTTCTCAGTGGTGACAGCTGACAGAACAAGGAGCAATTGTCTAAAGTTACAGTGGGGGAGGTCTAGGTGGGATATTAGGTAAAACTATTTCACTAGGAGGGTGGTGAAGCACTGGAATAGGTTGCTTAGGGAAGTGGTGGAATCTCCATCCTAGAGGGTTTTTTCATCACAGCTTAACAAAGCCCTGGCTTTCAGCAGGGAGTTGGAGTCAATGACTTCCCGAGGTTTTTCTCAACCCTATGATTCTATTTTCTGTAGTGGTGGAGTGTTCTTCACACTCCCCCAAGCTGTCAGAACTTTTCAAAGCCTGGGAGGCAGAAATGCTTATTCTCAGCCCTTCCAGTCCCTTCCAACACTTCTCTTAACAGTGGACAAGGAATGTAGGTGTGGAATATGAGAGGGTAGGAGATTGTGACCAATGTTTGTTGTTTGTGGTGTGAGGGAACAGCAGATGGGCTACTGCTTTTGGTTATGTAATAGTTCTTGTATTGCAGGGTTTTTAAATGAAAGACAAAGCTGTTCTGTTGAGTGCAAATTAATAGATAAAAATTAACTCAAATATGAAAAAACAGAAAGATTGTGCAGTTATCTCCCCTCCCCGACCCTCATGTTTTTGTACCCACTAAGGCTATGTCTAGACTGCAGGCTTCTTTCGAAAGAGGCTCTTTCGAAAGCATCTTTCGAAAGAGCCTCTTTCAAAAGATCGCGTCTAGATTGCAGGCGGATCTTTCGAAAGAGAAATCCGCTTTTTCGAAAGAGAGCACCCAGCGAGTCTGGATGCTCTCTTTCGAAGACGGCCTCTTTACATTGAAGAACGCCTTCTTTCGAAAGAGAAGCTTTCAAAAGAAGGCGTTCTTCCTCGTAAATTGAGGTTTACCGCCATCGAAAGAAAAGCCGCGTTCTTTCGAAATAATTTCGAAAGAACGCGGCTTGAGTCTGGACGCAGGGGAAATTTTTTCGGGAAAAGGCTACTTTTCCCGAAAAAACCCCTGAGTCTGGACACGGCCAAATTGGCATTTGTGAGTAGAAACACACATTCTTGTAATTATATGACAAAGTAGGGTACCTCAGAGGAAAGTTATAACAGTCTGGTAATGAACATGAAAGGTTTCAGTATCTTTCCTTGGTTGTTACCATTATCTGACATTCTGACATAATTGTGCAATGATGCTGTGAAAAATCTTTATAGATCATTCTTCCCTCTGCCTGATATACCAAGAACAAAACTATTAGATCAGAATATAGCTCCTTTGTAAATAGATTCTCTTTACATCACTGCACTTTACGTGAGAGCTATGTTTTAAGGTTTTACAGCCATTGTGGGTAATATTAATTAATGTAACTTAATGAAAGGGAGGTATACATGAGCCTCTCCTTATGTTCAGGTATGGTATTGCTGTTTTTCTTAGTTTAGCACCCCCTTTAGTCATTCTGGGTACGTCTAGACTACCTGGCTCCGTCGACAGAGCCATGTAGATGAGTTTACTAGACATAGGAAAACGAAGTGGCAATTTAAATAATCACTGTTTCATTTACATCAAAATGGCCGCTGTGCTGTGCTGATCAGCTGTTTGGTGGCACAGCGGGGCAGTCTGGATGCACCACAGTGGACAATGGAAGCCTTTGTCGACCGCTTCGGTAAACCTAATTTCACAAGGTTTACTATGTCTAGTAAACTCAGCTACATGGCTCCGTTGACGGAGTCATGTAATCTAGACATATCTTCTGTTTCCACTGCTATCTGTCATTTCGGTGGCCTGTCCCTCTATACAGTTCACTGCTCAATCCATTCTAGAAGAAAAAGATGGAAAGAAATCCAGAAATAGGAACCTCAACATCTAATGGACTGCAAGTCTACCTCCTATCCTCTATCTGAAACTTGCTGTTCCTGGCTTCTTTTTAACAGTCTAGGTCTGGGGAGAGAAGCAGGGAAACCCAGACCTATCCTCTCCATTTTAGTTCCAGCCCAAGGAAATAAGGCTCATAGGGGTTTCTTCAATCCCTCTACCACTTCTCTGAGCTTTCCTTACTTTTACTAGGTCTCCAAATCCTTCCTGGATGGATCCTTCTCCTTAACCAGCTATAATGGACTGCTCCCAGCCATTCTCTGTAGCTGCTAAACTGTATTTCCAGCAGTCTCTTTGTCTCTCACCATCAGAACAGCCAGTAGCTCCCTCTTCCACACAGGATTTTCCCCTCAGCTCTCCTCCTAGAGCTGGGTTTTTTTGTCTCATGCCTTTTGCATTTGAACAGCCAGCTGTAAAGCTTCTGCCAGCTCCTTTAGGCTGAATGCCCTCATTTGCTTTCCAATCTGAAGGAGCCAGTAGGCAGCTCTACTCATTAGTGTCCTAGTTTGCCTTCCCTGGGATGAAGGAGGCAGCTTTTATGCTGTTCCCTTTCTTCCAATTCTTCTCCAAACTGGGTGGGAGAAAAAAAGGAACCTGGCCCTACCTACTCTGCTAGGCTCCTGGTCCTAGCCCTATAAGGAAACAGTGCCATTATTTCTCCCAACTACTACTTACTCCTGCAGCCACTTCTTTTCTATTCCTATCCCTCCATACAGCCTTTTATGTTTTATTGAGCCTTTCAAAATCATTAAAGAGCCATGCTAGGTGGCCCTTATTTTACCACCCTTACTCACATTGGGCAATTCTTTACTCTTAATTTCAAAGGGATTGTTGTACAATTCAAAATGAGTTGATGTCAGAATCGGGCCTATTTGGTCTACCCTGTGCCCAAATAAAACACGATAGCCAGATTCCGCTTAGATACTGGGAGCAGATAAAGAGACTCCAACCTCACTCTTGCTCCCCCTGCAGAAAGGACTGACCCCATTTTCAGCCTTTGACTTGGGGAAACACAGAGACTCCTGCTAAGATACATGCAACAAAGAGCACAACACTCCCAGAAACAGTAGAAAGAGGTCACGGAAAGCTACATTGCAAGACAGAATGTCCCCTTGTACTCCATTTCATATCAGTCATACCCCGCCCCCCAGTTGCGAATTTGTGCCAAACAGTTTTGCCATTGAGTTGAGCAGTAGCGGGTCCTGCATTAAACAATGAATGCAAAAAAGGAATGGGTAAAGAAAAACATCATAAAGTTAGGATGGGGTTTGACAAATTTACGAATGAGATTATACAATGTGGTTTCCTGAGCTATCAGGGAACTGGACTGGATGACCAGGAGGTCTCTTCCAGTCCTATTTTTTAAATTCAAAACTGTTGATCTTTGCATATAGCTCCAGGACTGCAGACTATGGCCCTCTAAAAATAATGGTCATGTGTATTGTACATAGAAAATAACCTCAGAAAGTCCTTCACTACTTTTCTAGTTTCAACAAAACCTGCTCCTCCACTTTGTGAAACTAATAAAATATCAATACAGAACAATGACTTGACATTTTATAATCCAAATAATACTCACAACCTGTACATAAATATTCCCACCTAGTTCCACATAAAAGGCACTCAATAAAGATTGTTCAAATGTGCACATCTGTCAAGTCTGTAACTACCATTTACTTCACTGGGACTGGGATTTTGCCCATGACATCTCTCCAAGTGTGCATCTGTGGTTAGATATATCCCTGTGGGTTAAATCAGATAAAATAATATTGTGATGTGCATGTATAGTACACAGTGATCAAGGTCTTAGACCTTTAATAAAAGAAAACTTTTTTTTTGTCAAACAGCTGAGCACTATTGATCAGAAAGTCTATGGCAAATTTCAGTTGCTAGACATGTACAATATTGGTGGTAGAACTGGTCAGAACAAAGTTTCCTATCTGCAATTATCAGGATAAAAGTTTTGGTCAGTTTGGTTTGCTTGTACTCTTTTCCAAATCATGTTTGCTCAGACTTTCAGCAAAAAATTCTTTGACGGAGCATAGAAAATTTCAGCCCCAACTGCTGCATATTTCTTAAGGTTAGAACTAGCTGAATTACCTGAATAGAGTTTTATAACAGAAACAGTCGGCAGCCTTAATTATAATATAATTGTTACTGTTCTCAATATATTTTTTAAAAGGATGGAAGAATGAGTTGAAGAGGCTTATTAGCAATAGAAGGCTAACTGCAGGAAGTAAATAGTTGGAAGGTACTTGAAATAGGAGGAGCTGACCAAGCACACTGCATCAAAGAGCCTGGTACAGTCATAGGGCAGGACTACATTGCTGCCTAAGTTAATAAAACTCATGCCACTAAGCATTGTTAAAAAGCCCCTTCCCCTTGTAATCGACACACATTCTGCATTGTCCACACTGGCACAATGACACCAGGAGACACTCTTCCACCCACTCAGCTTCCATTATTACCACGGTGGAATGATTATACCAATGGGAGACCACTCTCCAATCAACATAGCCTGTCTTCACCAGATACACTACCACAGTACAGCTGCATCAGACCATCTGCACTGGTCTAACCCTGTAGTGAGGACTTGCCCATAGGGACAGCATGAAGAGTATGAATCAGTGAGAGATAGAAGGACACATTGGGCTCATTGATGAAAAAAGAAGAAAAAGAATGTTGTATGAGTAGGATTGAAAATAAAGGCAGAGCATTATGTAGAGCCTTGAAGTTGAGAGCAAGAATTGTGAACTAGTTGTGCAAGGATTCAAACAGATGGTAACACAATCAGAGTGGAAGGCAGGAAAGACTATTTGAGTTTAGTGTGTTGTATTTACCAGAGAGAGGAGAGATGGGAAGTCAGAGAGGACAGAGGTGTTAGATCATGACATCACGGGCATAGCAAGGGATATATTTTGGAGACTCATAGGTCTGATCTACACTAGGAAATTAGGTTGACATAATTATGTAACTTGGGATGTGGAAAATCTACCAGCCTGAGCAACATAGTCAAACCTATGTAATCCCTGGTGTAGATAGCACTAGGTCGACAGAAGAAATCCTATTAACCTAGCTATCTCCTTTCCTGGAAACAGAGAACGAGAGTCAACAGAAGAATCCCTCCCACCAGCATAGATGGTGTCTTCTCTGCAGTGCTACAGCTGCGCTGCTGTGACACTTTCAGTGTAGACAAGCCCATTGATTTATAAGGCGAGAAAGGATCGATATGAACATCTGTTCTGATGTCTACATAACACAAGTCACACAGGGCTTCTATTAAATAATTCCTATTTCAACTACAGCATATCTTTTTAAAGAATCCAAAACTGATTGTAAAATTGGCAGTGATATTGCACAAGATAGAATGTCAGGATCTGGTAGAAGTGAGGGAAGAAAGAAGGGGGAGGGTAGTCAAGGATTGGAAGGAGGTTTTGCCCAGTTCAGGAGGTAGCCAGCCAACCTATCCAGTCATCAAGTTCTCAGTCAATCCATAGACTACCAGTATTAATATCTGAGCTCAAATCAGAATAATCTGGCAAAAGAAAAACAAAAGGCAACAAGGATCTTGCACCAGCTTTTTCTTCATATTTTGCTGTCTCTAGAGACCTACCACAGTGAATTTGATCTATGATTTTAATTTTAATCCATGAAAAATAATTCTCAGTTGGAAACCTGGTTCCTTTCATGTGTCTGTTATCCTACAGCTTTAATTTACAAGCACTGTTTGTTACCAGAGACTGTAACATTTAACATAAATTATACAGGTGGAAGAAAGACACGCTGTCAGAGCTGTGTGAAAAGTAATTTGCCTCAGGTGGGCTCACAATGCATTATTTTACAACACTAATTAATCAAACCCTTTTGGGCAAGTGAGTGTCAACCACAGTGTGAAAGTCGTCTATTGAATTATTAGATGCTAATCTTCGATTAATTGTATAAAAATGCATAACACACTTAGGGCCAGATTGGGAACACCTTGTTCACATTGGTGGGTAGTTAATCATTCCATAAACAAGTAACTGCTCACCAGTATGAGCAAGGGGTTCACTATCTGGCCTTAATCCATAGTTTTTCATTCTAAAACATGTTACTGGCTAGAGCATGTAGATCTTATTTCTTCTGCCTCATAATAATACTTTATATTTATTGGTCCATATTTGTAAATTATTGAGAGAGACAGATTACATTAGGAAATGTTGTACCTTATTTACAAAGAAGTCTTGATGTACAAATCAGCCACATTTTAAATTATGGCCTAGAGTACAATTTTTGTATTTCTTGAGGGTCAGGTCATGCCCCTGGTTAAACTCCTCCATAGTAAAATAAGGAGGAGTATTGAGAGTAGGACAGGTGTGAAAATCATCTGCCAGAAGACTACAATATTCCTTTCCATGATGGCAGATGTGGATTGAGCCAGTACACTTGAGGTAGTGCAGAGGGAGTATTAAGCTGTAATAGGAAATTCGATTGTGCTGCTTACTTCCCTAATGTAGCAAAGGAGAAATAGGAGTCACAACTTGGTACTTGCTTTTCTCTCGAGGCATTAGAAATGCATGCTGCCCTTTGCTTGGCTTGGAATGCGGGATGCTAATTCAGATTCATACAAATGCCATAGAAAATATTTTTCAAGTTTTATTTGAAAATGTCTTTCAACAGAACTATCATGAAAATTAAATGGCCAAGTTTTTTGATCCTGACTGGTGATTGTGGGTGCATTAGTTTCAAAGTAAGCAAACTTTCCTTGAGTTAGTCCTAACGAATAGGATTCTCTCTAAATTCTATATATAAGATAAATATAGATGAAGAAAATAGAAATTGGCATTGTAGCACTCTAGTTTTGGGCAGGAATATACAATAGATTAGTTTATTACATTAAAAGGCCAAAAGTGGCATTTTCTAGACAAATATCAATTGAAAAATATTTTGGAAAAAAAAGCCAATTTTTCTCTTAGCCTCAGGAACTGAGCCTAAGCAGGGATGGGACAGGCAGTTTAAAAGGAAGGCACTGAAGCTCAATTATGTGAGAGTCAGAGAAGGAAGCAGACATCTCTCATCCTCTCCTGAGCCCTATGCCTGAGACAGAGGTCTGCCATGCTAAGGTCTCAGAAAAGGTTCTGAAACTGCTGAAAGTCCAGTACCTGGAGTTGCAACTGGGACTACTGCTGGCCATGTTCCTCAGGGAGACAGAGGAATTCCAGGAGACAGAGTTACATTCCAAAGGGATAGTAGGAAGTAGCTCAGGGACACGAGGCTATAGTCCAGTTTGTGTTGCCAGAACTGATGTCAGCATGTTTTGGTGGAATCCCCACCATCTCAGTGGCATAACTAATCACCAGAGTTAGGGCTCTGGGATGGGACCTGTTGGAGTTGAACAGGCCTGCATGCCCTTTCCTTCTCTGGCTGACCCATCTGGGGTGGCCACCAACACATCGTAGGCCTAGACGCCTGCCTTTGTCCACCCTGTGCTTGAGCCAAGAGGCCAAGCTACAGACAGTGCATTGCTCTCCTCCACCCGAAGGCTAGAGCTCTGTAGACTATTTATTGTTTCACCTAGCCAGAAGTCCAGATTTCTTAAACTGCCCTGCCTAAAGGAATAGCTCCATGACTCATCAAGCCTAACCTTTATAGATTTATGGTAGTATGGGGTGTGTGGCCTCCCTCTAGTACCGACAGGGAAGGACAGCTACAGAGTCCTCCAATCCTGGAGGGTCCAAAGAAAACTAGTTTGAAGAAATGTTGGTAAAACAGAGATATTAGCATGGGCACTGTCATCATAGAGTTTATCAAGAGCTGAATGTACAGTCCTGGCATAGGTCACTACTTTCACCCAAGAAAAAATATAAGTGACTCATTTGTCCAAAGAGAAAAAAACAGTGGAGTTTCAGCAACTTGATTGCTCTGTTCAGAAAGCCTGAAGTAAATAATCTTGGCCATTTCCTGAAGGAAAGAAATCCCAACTATTTAATCTTTTAAACACTTCTGAGGTAAAGAGGATAAGAATACCACTATATAGGGAGCTACTCATTCACCACTTCATAATTTGGCCAGTCCCAGATACAGGTGCATTGTAAGTAAAACAATTTTCAGGCAGGTTAGTAAAACAACTATAACATTTAGATCAGTGGTTCTCAAACTTTTTGGCATCACGCCCCCTTTTTCATTTTTGAGAAACTCTCATGCCCCCCCTCCAAAAAATAGCAGTAAAACTTGGGGTGAGATTGATGGGTGTGTGTAGCTGGATCGCTTTCGCCCTCCCCTCACACATCCCGGAATTTCTGCATGCCCCCCAGTTTGGGAACCCATGATTTAGAGTAACTGAAGGAGGGCTCCACGAAAGGACTTAGGTGTTGCCACACCAAGTGTCACAAACCTCAGTTTTGGTGTCTAGAAAATCACAGGAACAACACTACTATTCACAAAGCTAAGCTAGGCATCAAGGCTTCCTGTACAATGAATAGGAAAAGAGTGGCACCTCAGAATGCAATCCACAAAAGTCAGCACACTAGGCATGGAGCTGCCTCAGGAATTGATTGCTTGGAATAAAATGAATTAGGCACTCAAGTTATTTCTGCAGGATTGAGGTAGACCCTTGCACAAAAATGGATATTTGAATAGACGTTTTTCCACTTAATATTAGGAAATCCACCTCTTTGAGAGGTGGTATCTAGTAGCATCTAACTGGGAGGGTTAGGCAAATTTAACTACTCAGGATGCTAACTTTTTCACAGCCATGAGTGATGTAACCTGGTCTATCTACGTTTCATGCTTAGACCAAGCCTTAGTTTGGAGTTTAGGTACTTCAGTATCTTTGCAGATCTGGGCCAAAATAATTACATTTCAATAGCCTCCCTTGACAGAAGTTACAAATTAATGACCAAAGATGCAAGGTGCAGAATGCTACCAATGCCCTTTTGGTTTTATTGGAACTAGAAATTAGGATCTGTGCCTGTTGGCCAATGGACTTTCTGCATGCAAATCTCTTGACTTAGTCCTTTGCCGTTCAGATTACCTGAAATATCTCCCTTCACCAGCAGTTGAAGGGAATCTGGCTCTTGACAGTGAGATTTTAGGACTTCCTTGAGCATGTTCAATGTAGCTAGATGTCCAGTGCAGAGGTGATTTCTCCCTTATCTGTCAGCTAGCCATTGCTGATGGTGGTGATTATGAGCTCTTAAATTCTAATCCAAGTTCTCTCCTCATCTGTTATGTCTTTAGAGGGGAAAAAAATCTCTGTTTCCACATCTAATATAGAAGTGATATTGTTCACTCAGCATGCCATAGAGCTGTTGAGGATTGGTTGGTTTCTTTGATTAAAGTGATGTGTAAATATTGATAAATATTGAATATTTTATTAATATTATATTACTTGATAATTAATTATTACTAATAATATTAATACTGATAGGGAAGTAGAGACCAATGGGTGAAATAATTGGCTCTGCTTGGTAGACTTCAGAGTGTAAAATCTCATCATCTTCAGGGAATTAAATATTAATGGTGGTGATAAATGTCTTTGGATGAGGTACTGGTTATGAAAGGTCACTATTTAGGAAAGACCTAGATGTTAGTTAAACAATGCAAAACCATAGATGTTCACCTATGGCAGGAGAGACAGTGCTGCCATTAAAAATGCATACACTCTTTTTCTAGTGGAAACCACTGACAAGTGAAATCCCCAAATGAAGACACTTGAAGGTCTCTTTGGAAATCTATATTATACATATTTTCCCATAGGAAGAATAGCATGGAGAAATTACCATTTTTTTTTTCATTGACCAGCATCCACATCCATATCTGCTGTTGAAATATTTCTGATTCTCCCTGCTTTTAAATTAAATATTACCTGACTATCATAAAAAATGCAAAGATTGTTTTTCATATAAAGAAAAATACCTAATTTTGTCTCTAGTTAAACAGTATATGCATTAAATCACTGTAACCTAAAATACCGTAGATATAAATACTGAAAGTTAAAAAAAAATAATCTGAAAGCAAATAGGTTTTATTGACAGTTGTTGATACCTATTTTATATATGACATTTAGGGTATGTCTACACTACCCTCCTAATTCGAAATAGGAGGGTAATGTAGTCATACCGCAATTGCAAATGAAGCCCGGGATTTGAATTTCCCGGGTTTCATTTGCATAAAGCCGGCCGGCGCCATTTTTAAATGCCGGCAGTTCGAACCCCGTGCCGCGCGGCTACACGCGGCACGGAGTAGCTAGTTCGGATTAGGCTTCCTAATCCGAACTAGCTGTACTCCTCATTCCACATAGCCACGCGGCACGGGGTTCGAACTGCCGGCATTTAAAAATGGCGCTGGCCGGCTTTATGCAAATGAAGCCCGGGAAATTCAAATCCCGGGCTTCATTTGCAATTGTGGTATGATTACATTACCCTCCTATTTCGAATTAGGAGGGTAGTGTAGACATACCCTTAGTTAGTAAATATTCAGGGCACTGATGCAGTTTCTACTATTCCATTTCATTGTAGTTACATTTGAGAGAATTATTGACAATGACTAAATTATCCTTTATGGTTAGCTTCTCCTTTCACTCCTAAAATATGAACCCAAAATATTGTTTCTGAAACTCATTTTTCATTTGAATTTATTTGGATAAATATTTTGAACACTTTTTTTCTATGAGTTCATCATGCATTCTTCACCTGCAGGTACCCAAGAAATGTTTGCAAGATCAGGGCTCAATTCTGTAGTGTTTTAATTATAGGATTTCTGATCATGAGAACTAGTTATGGTTAGGTCACCAATAGTATTGTTTCCTGCTTGCTTTCTGAGCTTTGGTCTACACTGGGGAGTTATTTAAAAATAACTCCCCTTATTTGGAAATAATAAGCGTCCACATTGAGGGAGCCTGCCTCAGACTAACTTCAAGGCTTCCCTGTAGTGTGGACACACTATTTTGAAATTATTGTTTATGGAATTATTATTTCAAAATAAGTTATTTTGAAAATTTTTTAGTGCAGACATGTCTTTAGACTGCAAACTACAGGCTTCTAGCAAATACAGAACAATGTTTTCTTTACTCAGTACTATTGTGGTCATTGTTCTTATGGTTATTATGTAGATTGTGACAAATTCTTGTAGAGCAGCAAACAGCATATCTATGTACTCAATAACATCTCAACAGTCTAGCATTGTTTAAAAATGTTATTGAACTTGATGTCTGTGAGTTTTATAGTAAAAAAAATATTTAAATCAGATATTTCAACCCCTAAAGACTGAAAACACAAATCCTGACTTGCTCATATGTGTCCGTTTGAAATTTGTCCCTGAACTAATAAGTTAAATATTTAAACATTGAATTTTTAAGAGTCAGTTTATTTCAGTAAATGATGTAGCTCAAACTAACTAAATTATCAACCAAAAATTTTACCTTACAACACTGTCAGCTACTTCTGTCAAACCTGAAGTAGTTTTAGAGGAGTCTCAGATTTCTGCTCTGTTATACATGTATTAAAGACTAAAGGACCCTAATATAGAAGAATACCAGCTGTGCCATTGGAGAAGCTACCTCTATACTATTATGAACTGGAAAGACTACTGTAGGAATGAAAGGAGGGGAAGCAAATTAGTAATCCAGAGCATTCAGCGCCTGCTTGCTTTTCAATTTTTATTTTGAAACATCTTAGAAGAAGTGCCAAGACAGGGGCATTTTCTTGAAAAGCAATTTTTGCTTGCATAGAGTGTTTTTTAGCCTGGAGCAAACCCATGTGAAAATGTCAAGTTGAAAAGCCAATTCACTGTGCATGCAAAATTGCTCTTATTACTTCTACTCTCTATTAACATTAGGTAGAGAGTTATTCTTTCCTAGGGGAGAATGGAATGACATTCCCAAAAAATGAGAGTCTCAGTAGGTTTTGTTGCTGCCATTTTGAAGAGTTCTATAGAAGGCAATAGGAATGAAATCAATAGAGTTCAATCATAGTCATGCTATAGAGCTGTACCATTTATAAAAGAGAATGATCAGCTTGTTATCATATTTTCCTATAGCAGAGCTTAATAGAAAATTATATCCTTGCTATAGATTTACAAACTCTATAGGGATTTAGAGTAAAATAATGAGATTGAGTATATATTTCATGTAATTTCCCATTCTCAACTATTTTACTGACTTTATTCATGCAGAGTTTCTTAAAGAGTGTTCCGCAGCACACCAGTGTACTGCGAGGCAGTCAGAGGTGTGCCACGGAGAGAACAGAAAAATTCGGCTCCCCCATCCCCTGCAGAGCCCGGAGACAGTTCCCGCTGTGGCTGCCTCCCCTCCACCCCAGCCCGCAGGACAGCCCCTGACCCAAGGGGCCTTCAGTGCTGCTCAGCCTCCTCCTCTTCCCCGTGTGCAGGCGGCAGCTTTTACAGCAGCTGCTTCTGCTGGGAGGGGGAAGGGGTGACCGGAGCTGTGGAGTCACTCCTAGATCTCAGCGTTTTAAAACTGCCACCTGAAGGGAACCTGGCTCAGGCTCTGCTGTCCCCCCCCTCCCCTTGGGGCTTGCTTGGGCTCTGCTGCCCCCCCATGTGCTGCTGTTATTATCATTACACCTATGAGGCCTAGTTCTGGTCAAGGATCAATGTTCCCCCTAATTTTTTCCACCGACGTGAGGAATGAATTTTGTTCTATGCAGTACCAAATTTGAGGCAATGTGCAGATATGCTCCCCAAGTAAATACAAAAAACCCTAGATACAATACATATTTTAAAAAGTTAGAACCATAACCAAGCTGAGGTAGCCCAAGAGAGAAAAGGTGTCACACTGAAGACCGCTGTGGTTAGAAAATGACACTAGTGAAATCTGTGATAACACAGAGGGATGATTCTGTCACCTACACTGACCTCTATGGGGGCTCCACAAACCCTGCAGCAAGGGGTCTGGCAAAGCATAGGTTTCGGGATTTGAAAAGGCACCATAAGCCCTCTCCCTGTTACAATCCTGGGACTGGGGGAATCCTCTTCTTCCCTCCCTGCCATAGCCCTGGGGCAGGTGAAGAGGCATCCTTCTCCACCTACCACAGCCCTGCATGTCCCAACCTCCTCAGCCCCAACCTAACTCCAGTGCCCCTATCCATCCCATATTCCTTGCACTTCACCTTCTTGTGTATCCTTTCCAGGATCCAGGCACATTGTGGCTACATGGCTGCACTGGTCCACCTATCAGGTGTGTGACCCTTTATGCTCACTTGTGCACCCTAGAGGGAATGGAGACCAGGATACCATTGTATTAAACACAGTGCAAACAGAACAAAGTGATTTCCTGCCTCAAGGAGTTTACAGTCTTAAGCCATCAGTATACTATTTACATTCTAGGGCCATCAGTATATTACCTGTAATCTGCCAGAGTTAGTATTCTGGATGTGCATCCTTGGCTCCTTGCATTGATACTGTATTTACTCACGAGGAGTACTTGTGTCAATGCACAATAATACAGTGCAAGTATCCTACAGTACAGGCTAAGTATCCTAATGTGCAATCCTTCACCTCTCAGTGCATTGTTTTTTCAGAAGTTTTAGAAATGCCCAATGGGGCAGAAATGAGTCACACTGCAGTGATTGGGAGCAAGTGGTCAGTGTCCCACAATTGTGCCTTTTCAAACACCACATGGAACTATCACAGCTCACCATCTCTGACAGAATCATAGTGTCTGCACAGCTGTGCACAATTGTCATGCTCATTGTAAGCACAGGGTGCATAGTCCTCCCGTATTGGCAGAGCTGTAAGAAAAACCGAATCAGCAGCTCACAATGCTCATTTCTGGGAAAGAACATTCATGTCTATTTTACATACACATGCAGCAACTGTAGTTTTCATGGGTCTGTGCTCGTGAAACTGTGCTATGCCTTAATGTGCCCCAGAGTAGAGTTTTAGAGGTGGGATACCACATGGAATATTGAAGGGGGTGCAGGGAGGTGGAGTAATGGAATTCTCCAGGGACTATAAACAGAGGTGAGCCCTAGATTTCTGAACGTGTAGGTTCAGGAGTTTGCTTTATGTGAGCTTGCTACTGAAGAAGCCTCATTAATTCCTCATTAATTCCTGATGCATATTCCCCTCCTTTTCCTGCTGGTACTCTTGGGCATACATGAACTGGAGACCCTCCACCTTCCTCTGGCATGTTTTTGGTTCACTTGATCCTTGTCACCAGCAGTTGTGCCCAGACAGGGAGCAGAGGGTAACCTTCCAGGACACAAGAATTGAGTCATCGCCTTAAAAAAAGGTGATTTTATTAACAAAATAAAAAGATATTCTTGATAAAGCATACTTGGTTGCTAGGTGTTACAGCACAACTAAGAACAGATCAAAAACACAAAATTCTTGGGGCTATAACTTAAATGGTGAATGTGGGAGGAAAGGCATAGATTCAAACAGAGAAGTTTAACCAAACAACGAACACAAAGAAAAATACCTTGATCACGACTAGATACACATTTTCCTTTACTCATGATCCATGCTGATCTGTACTTAAAGGCCCACTCCCATGTCCAATATTTCTTATAGTCATGGTAATTCTGAGTACTGCATCTGCTCCCTCCAGACTTTACTTAGGATTCACAAAGGAAGAGCAGGCCAGGTATCTATCTCCAATTCAGTTTTCAGCACTGTATTCCCATTGGTTCTTCTGGCCCCTTGCCAACACCCTTGCTAGCTACCTGAGTTTAACCCTTTTGTCACCGGGAGCTGGCCAGCACTTCCTCCTATTCATCACAGCCTGAAAGGTATCAGCTGCAGATAAAATACACAGAAGAGCCATTGCCAATATAGTGACAACAGATGGTGAATGTTAAGATTTAGAACTCCCTTCCCTTGCTCTCTTAAAGTTTTAAATAAGACATGGCTTTTGACACTTCATCTTGGGAGAGCTGCGCATGATGGGACTCACAGCACCAGCAATTTAAGTAAGGCTCACTAGGGGTGAGGGAAATGAGGAGAGACTTGCTCAATTGCATGACATTATGAATACAAGGCAATGACACTAAATGCTGGCACCATTTTCCAAAGGCAGTGGTGATTTTTGTTGATGCCACACTGCTGAATGTAACAAAGGCAGAGAGCACAGCTGCTGCTGGCATCCTGAAACCACCTGGGCCCATCTGCTGCTAGGCTGTGTGCAGCAACAGTGCCTGCCAAAGTTATCATTGGTGTTGGAAAGTGTCCTACTGCAGAGGAAGAAATAAAGCTGTCATCCTTAGAAACCTTTGGGAGAGAGTTGCAGAGAACCTCCATGAAAGTTTCATTGAGATTGCTCAGGAGGATACATAAACAGCTGCTTGCATGCTCCTCTCCTTTGCCCAAATCTGCAGGGGAATGAAAAGCAGATAACAATGCTACTTCTGTTTATTGTACCACTGCCTCTTGTGGGTAGCACTGGCATATTTCCCTATGGTAAAATGACTCGTATTCAAGCGAGTTCAACAGGAATCAATCAGTACTATGCAATACAAATATTGAAATTAACATCAAGTTGACTGAGCCCCCATTAAGAAGAAACACTAGAGAGTTGGATTATTTTTATTTACCATCTTATCTTGAAGGCTTTCGGGTTCACTCTGGGAAATATGACCCCTACAACCATCCCTAACAACACTCCTGAACCTCTTTCACACAGGAGGAAGGGAGAGGGACTGACTGACCGGACCTTCCTCTCTCTGCCCTCCATGTCTGCTAGGCCCCAGGATGGACTCACCTCTCTTGGTACCTAATGTCATATCTTCCTGAAACAACAAGTGGGGGGCACATAGGGTTACATGTCTCCTAATAGGTTTTTTTCCCCTGGGTTCACACCAGAATGTGGCCAGCAGTAGCCTTTTGGCACTGTGTGTGGGAGGGGAGAAATGGGAGCTGCTTCCAGCCACAGAGGGGGGTGGGGGAAGGGATGACATGGCTATTGTCTTTGCAGAGCTCATCTCTTCCTCTTCCTCCCTCCCTCCTCAATGGGTGAAAGTAACTAGTCCCTTCCTACCTGCATAGTGTCAAAGGCAGCTAACTCCTCCAGGTTGCTGCTGGCAATCCATGTATCCTATGGGGCCTACTGTCCCCCAGTTACAGTGTGATCAGAAAGGGGTTAAATGCTAAGAATGAACTTTGCAGCAGGCCCAAGGAACCTGACTGAAAGGAGCTTCAGTGAACCTGTCCGGGGACATAGCTCAACAGGAGAGGATGCCTAGGGGATGAAGCAGCTCTGCACTTCCCGAGGGCAGGACCCAGAGTGGGGTGGAGTGAAGAGGAGTGCTAAGCCCCTGCTCCAGAGGTTGCTGTGGAGCCTGCAGGTTAGGGGCATAAACAGACTGGAATTTGTTCACCCTGCCCCTCCATCATTCCAGATCTTAATTGAGGGGCAGAGAAGCTGGCCAAGGCAAATATTGTGGAGGGCTTTGGAACATTCAGAGCTTGGCTCCTCCTGTGCAATGCCCTAGACCAGAAGCTCTTGGGCTTTCCCAGAGTGCTGGATCAGCTAGAGGCAGTGGGAGAAGGAAGAAGCCTGCCAGCCAAGCCTTTAGTGAGCTCCATGCTTGGATCAGGGGTTGGTTCTCTACACAGAACTGGGAGCAGAACATGCACTGCTGGGGGGGATATGAAGGAGCTGTAGGGTTGTGGAAGTGAAGGGGCAATATAAGAGGTGACATATAAGCACTTACTGCCTGGTGCCTGCCCACACTCACAAGCCACTGCGGCTCACAGTGTGCAGCCAGTGCCAGCCAGA
This sequence comes from Pelodiscus sinensis, assembly GCF_052426305.1. Taxonomy (NCBI): domain Eukaryota; kingdom Metazoa; phylum Chordata; order Testudines; family Trionychidae; genus Pelodiscus; species Pelodiscus sinensis. Next base: position 157,637,280 of record NC_143053.1, read on the forward strand.
AACATGATGGGGGCCCTAGTGTGCATGCTCTCTCTCTCTCTCCTCTCTTCCCTCCTGCCTTCCCCCATTGGAGGTCTGGACTCACACTCAGCTTTGAGACCAATCTCATCTGCACACAATTTTTTTCTGACTTAGTCCAGCAAGGACTCAGAACCCTGCTCCTAGGACCTACCAGGGCAGGTGGATCCAAGGTTGAGACCCTCTGGGTAAAGGGGATATATAGACGTGGACTTGTGCTACTATGTTATCAAATATCCATCACACCTGAAATTGGGCTTGGGTTCTAAAGCTTTAATATCTCTATGGTACCCAAGTTCAAGCCTTGCCATTTTGCAGTGCCGCTCAAGCCACAGATCCATGTCAGTAGGTCTTTGTAGGGCAGTGTGGATCCATTTAGCACTGTTATGAGACTGGAGTCTGATTGGACACTCAATTATGGCATGGGGGACACAGGTCCAATTCCTTCCCTCTGCTTGGTATGGAAAGGGGATTTAAATATGGGTCTCCCACACTGCAGGAGAATGCCCTATCCATGAGACTGCTAGCATGTTTCCTCAATCTCTCTCCTTAAAGCTGTTCCATTTTTCTGTTATATATTTGACAAAATTTGTCTGTATGTTCAAGAACTCCTCCTAGACGGTAAGAGCTAGAACCACCAAATTTGGTATGAAGCTTCCTCTAATCCTAACTTAAAGCAGGGGCAGGGATTGGTTGTGCCAGGACAATGAGATGTTCCTGGATTGTGATTGTGTCTCATAACTTGAAAAGGGAAGGCTCTGTTCACAGGCACAGTTATACTGTATAATGACGACAAGTGGTGTAACGGGGGCAGGGATGTAGAAAGGGATGGCTATTTATTGTGTATTTGAGAGAGTTTGTCTATTTCTGTGTCTGTCTGTCCCCCATCTGGGGGACATACCCCACATCCCCGACTGAGTCCACTGTAGCTGTCATGAACAGGCACTTCTCACCTGGTCCCACGCTGCTGTGGTGAGAGAGACTGGGGTTCTCCTCTCTCAACAGGACAGCCTGCATCTTGAACCCCCATCCTCCACCCTCCTTAAGCCCCCTCCTGCCCCAGACACCCTTTACGTGGGCACTAATGCCTTCCCCCCGCCCCCCGCATCCATACGGGAGCATTGCTGACCCAAGCTACGATGGGTAAATCTTCTATATATAAATTATTAAATAGCTGTAGCGGGACATGAACTGAAGCCTTCTACAGTTTAGATGAGCACCTTACTATCAAACCATGGCACCATTCTCACTAGTTGGCTCTTTGAAATTGACAGTGAACTGAAAAGTCCATTATTCATTCACCCAGCTGTAGCTGCAATTACACCAATATAAGATCCAAAGAATGGATAAAAGCACCATCTAATGTAAGTAATATCTTGTGCAATATGCAACACAGAAACCATTTTTTCCCCAAAATCATTCTTCTTAGGGACTTACTAATGGTTAGTGAGTCAATCCCCCAAGTAGTATCAAATGCAAATATTTAAAAATCATAATTCAGGCACCCAAATCATGATTTTTTAACACAATTAAAGCTGTGTCCTTTTCTTTATTTGCCTTTTGTATTTTGAGCCACTGAGCTATGCTAGGTTTTTGACCGCAGGACCTAATTTTTAAAAATAAAACAAAAGCTAAGATTCTCATGTAATTATACTCATCTAAGGGTGGTGGTTAATGAACATTCCTGATACCACAAGTATCAGACAATCAATAAAAATCACAAATTAATATAGTTACCCCTCTCTCCTAGTCCAGGTAATTCTCCTATGGAATTTTTTTCCACAGCATGCCTTTCTGGAGCTGACTTTTGGCATAATCAAGTAACTGTAGCACTAAAAGAGCCATTTTGAACAGGCTTCCATTTTGCTGTTTGTTGCCTCTTTGTTTCTTCTAGTTCCTCTTATGTTTCTCCCCCAGTTTATCTTTACTTGGAGTTATACGTCTCATGCACAATATTGGAAAAGGTAACTAAAGCAAAGGGAAAGTATAAAAACCAAAGGAAAAGCCATTTTTGTAAAATGCAATAACTGCTGGAAAGATTTTTACTGTATAAGTGGAGAGAGGGAACAATTAAAGAGTCTGTTTCTTACTGTTAGGTGTGTGGAGGAAGCGTTATTAGTTTGTATCTCTTTTGAATTAGTGAGTTGTTTTTGACAGGTAACCTACCACACAGTGTAGAAGCAGAAGGAATCACAAAGCTGAGAACAAAGCTTTAAAGAGTTATTTTCCAACAAAACCATGACTCATGCCACTCGTCATGTTTTAGCTGCCAGTGTGCTGAGACTGCTGCCTGTGACACTGACAAATATTGTCTGATGATTTCCCTATACCCCATAAACCAGGGGAAGACAATAATTTTTGATGAGGGGCCACTCCAAGATTTTAAAAAGTGGTTGAGGATGATATTAACTTTTCCATTATATTAATAGAGGGGGCACAGGGTCTGGGATGGAAGTTGGGTGAAGAAGGAAGCTTTGGGTAAGGGACTGTGATGCAGGAGGGACAGTGGAGTTTGGGAGGGAGTTTTTGTGAAGGAAGCAGTTGTGACCTAGACAGGGGACTGGGGTACAGAGTTCTGGAATGTGCCCTATGGTGGGAGGGGATTGTGACTTAGGGCAAGAGACTGGGGTGCAGGAGTTTGGTTTGTAACCTAGGGGAGGGGACTGGGGTGCAGGAGTTTGGTTTGTAACCTAGAGTAGAAGGGGATTGTGATCTGGGGCAGGAGATTGGAGTGCCAGATTTGGGAGGAGGTATGGGTGCAGGAATGGGGAGAGGGTTTGGGTATGTTGAGTGGGGGGCAGAGGGTTGGGGAACAGAGGGGTTGGGATGCTAGAGGCAGGCTCTGGCCAGGAGACTTACCAGACAGCAGCCCAGATAGCCTGCCTGCCTGTAGAGCTAAATGCTTGCAGAGCTTAAAAAGTTTCCCTGTCTGCCTGCCTTGTGCCTGCACAGGCTGTATGGCCATGGGGGAGGGGGGCATGGTGCTTCATGTGCAGCCTGTTATTCAAACAGATAGCTCCTATTGGCCAATTTCTGGCCAGAAGCCAAACAATGGGATTATGCTGGGGTGGGAGTTGTATGGTAGTACAGATCTGACCTGCAAGCCATATTTTTTCCCAGGCCTGCCCATCTGTTGTCTCCTGCCCTACGTTCTTTGGGACATGGGCCAATTTTTTGGTTTGCATTTGTACAGCACCTATTGAGGTGTAGTCTGTGATTACAGATCCTATGTTGTATGGTAGTACAAATAATGCAAATAGTACCAGAAATTCTTAGTTATTAAAGAAACTTTATATAAATATAATTTAACAAACCTGTACTACATAGAAAACACAGAAGCGTAATCATATTAGTCTGTAACTTTAAAAAACAATGTGTAGTCCTATGGCACCTTAGAAAACTATCTCATCTGATGACCTGGATTTTGCCCATGAAAGCTTATGATACCATATATATATGTTTGTTAGTCTCTAACATACCACACGACTATTCATTGTTTTTACATAGAAAACAATAGATTCAGCATTTGAACAAAGTATGAGTAAAAAAAAAAAGTAGCATATTCTGAACACTTCAAATCAGAAATTCTTTCCTTAGCAAGAAATGCATATAAATATAGTTCCAAGACACTTCTTGGTGTAATAAAATCTAATAGTAGGCAAATAAAATTTTAAACTGAATTACAGGCAAGGCATTTATGTGTCTTCATTTTAGTTTATTGATTTCTCACCATACATCCTTTATGTCTTTTGAAAGCTGTGTGACCAGCTAAACAATTAAATAAATTATGCTGATCTTTTGGATAAGCAAACAACAAATGGAGGACAACTGTGTGTATCACAATATACTAGAACAACAGTTTTTCATTTTCAGCCCACTGTCTAAAACTTTGTGTGGGCAACTGGAGAACAAATGATTTCTTATTGCCCCCATGTATATCATGAAGCAATTATAATTGTATAAATTTTCCACAGTACTTTGGGTTTGGAATTTCTGACATCCATAAAGTCATTTGTATCCACGGTCAAGAATCAAGTCTCCAAAATATTCAGAATAGCCTTGAAGTTAGCACACTTCTCCTTGCTTAATTCATGTTTGTGAATTAAGTGATAGGATTTTCATTCAAACCCTGGAATAATATGTATATACGATATGTTTCAGGAAACATTATATGATTAAATATTCAGGGGCTGCTTTGAAAACACATTTGCTTTGCTTCTGGCATATTTATATATATAATATATAAAATCTGAAGCTCTCCATATCATTTAAAAATAATGTATTCCTCTTCTATGCCCATAGGTAGGTAATTTACTTATCAAACTTTTTTCTCCCACAGAGAATAGAGACTATTAAGACTACTTTAAAAGTGGATTGAATCGTCTTTAAATGTATTCATCTAAAATAGTGTCAGTTCCTGATTTCAGAACATGAGATGATTTCTTATCCTAAAAATAGAAATAGCTTCCAGGCATCAGCAAGTTACATAAAAGATGCATTAGAAGGCAGTTATTGCAATCTGAAACTATTACACAGTGCAGACATTTTAAAATGGGAATAAACATTCATAATATGCTTCCACTGAAACTGGAAAGAGCCAAGTGGAAATGTTACATTTTAATTAAATCAATGAAATTAATAATATATCCAATCAATGTATAAAATAGTACTCAAGGTCTGTAAAGATTGGAGGCAGGAGGAAAAATCAAAAACATTTCATATGAATATTCTTAATTTCCTCTTAAAATATGCTGCTTGGTGTGTTTATGTTCTATATACTAATATATATATGCTTTTTAATTAATGCAGAATAAAAATAAAATAAATAGGAAATAAAAAGAAGTTGGTGATCCTATACAAACCCTTGATGCCAACTGGCAAAAGGTTCATTGTATTGTAACAGGAACTCCTCTGGCTAGACAGGCTCACTACACCTAACACTTTGCTCTCATTATTACTTATCTATAAAGAATGTCATGTGAGATCAAAAGTGAAAGCCCAGATCATACTGGTCATTAATAGTGTTGTGAAAAGTATGTATTGGGTATATTTAAAAAGTTGTGTATATACATTGAAAATATGTCCTTATAGTTTATATCAAGATGTTTATTCCCAGAAAAGGTGAAAAACTAGTTTTGCCAAAGGGATGTGTATCCATGTGTCTCCTAAGGTTCATGTGTACATTAATTACTGTAAGGTAAACACAATGGGAGTTAAATTTGCATATCAAGTCAACATGAGGCTGTGAAGACAACATAGACCAGCACATCAGGAAGAGAACTAAGCAAAGGTTAACACTAGAGAGTTATTTTGAAATAAACCCTTATTTTGAAATAATAAGCAGAGCGTCCACAGTACTAAGCCCGTTATTTCAAAATAATTATTTCAAAATAGTGTCAGTGTGAATGTTCTGCTGCTGCTATTTTTAAATAACACCCTAGAGTCATTGAAAGTAATTACTCCCCAGTGCTTCCTGAGGCTCTAAGTCAAGGAAGCACAGTCACAACAATAGAGCCTGCCTCAGACTAAATTAGAGGCTCCCCGTAGTGGAGACATACTATTTCAATTCAGTTATTTTGAAATAATTTCCTAGTGTAGACATGCCCTAAAGGAGTCATCATAACTCTGAAATCAAAACAGTGAATTTGGGGAAATATAAGGAAAAGCAAAATGACACCCAGGTATCCATTTACTGAGGAACACCCTTAAAGGACAAGGACTATTTGTGAAAACTTGAATCCTGTTTTTTGACTGAAAACCAGTAGCTCTGTCAAAGACTGAAACCTTGGGAGACAATCAACTTTATAAAATAGGTAAGGTAAGTATTAATAACCATGAACTTACAATTGCATTTGATGTTTTGTTTTATGTGAAAACATTTCCATTCCAATATTCTTTATCTGTATTCATTTGAATCTTTAATTTGAATTGCTCTTCTTTGCTAGTTAACTTATTCTTGTTTTTATTATACATGCATTACAGTGCTGTGGTAGTAAGTGAAATATGAATCAAACAAGCTGAGGTGTATACTGTTCCCTTTGGGTTCAGCGACCCTGGTAATTTCCAGGAGTGTTCACTTCAGCAAACTCTTGTGGGGGGCTCACAGTCTGTGGGGGGGACACCTTTGTTATCTGCAGGACCAATTTAGTGCTGACAGATCAGTAAGGAGATTGTTCGGGTGGCTAATGGACTGCTATTGTCAGGGTGCAGATGATAAACATAAACAATCCTGTTTCTCTCTTGCTGCGTTAGAGACTAAGAAGTTGATTCCCAAAGCTGGGCATCCCAAGAAAGTGTCACAGTAGTCAACTCCCTTCCTCTATTAATATGTGCATGTGTGTAGACCTAAAGGAAATCACAGGCCTATCAAACTTGTGATAAATTTCAAAGAAGTGAGATATTTTATCATGGAAACATATACCTTTGGAAAGATGGATTTACAATAACCTTGACAAAACCTTCACTCCATTGTTGTACAATCATGTCTCCTGGTAGTAGGTTAAATGCTTCCACTGAAGGGCAACTGAACTTATTTCTCTGTTTTTGATTCAGATAATCTCTTCACTGGATGGCATATAGTTGGCCCGATATGATTTACGTCACGGCTCACATGATATGTTAAGTAATTCTTGCCTTTGCATAGCACTGGATTCTGATGTCAGGTATTTTAAAAGCAACTCTATGGACCCCTTTAAGATTTAGATTCATAGATTCCCAGGCTAGAAAGGACCATTGGGATCAAGTCTGACCTTCTGTAGCCATGGACATAGAAATCACCACAATAGTCCTATATTGTTATGGGAAAAAAATCATTAAGGTAGATCTTTCTCTCACACATCTCAAAACACATTGGATACATCTACACCGTGTCTTAATAAGCCACCCATTATTTCAGAATATTTTTCGAAATAATGGTCACACTATTTTGGCATCCTGTTCAATGAGGTTTAAGGAATGTCTCAAAATAGAGCATTATTTCAAAATTTGGCACTGTGTAGATGTTCCAAGTTTCAAAATAATCTATTTCAAAATAGAATCGAAATAAGATACACAATTAGCGTAGCGCAAATTGCATATCTTGTTTCGAGTTTAGGGTGCTGTGTAGATGCACCCATCAGTTGAACAATGAGTGAAATCCTGGCCCCCATGAAACCAGTAAAAAATTTGCCATTGACTGGGATTTCACAGTATGGGTGTGTCTAGACTACAGGGTCGACAGAATGTGGCAGTTTTGTCGACGGTAGTAAACCTCATTTTACAAGGAATAACACCTTTTTCGACAGTGTTCTGTTGAAAAAAGGCCAGTGTGGGCTTGGAGGGGGGGAGTGCGGGGGCGTTTTCGAAAAAAAAAAACCCTCCAAGGAAAATCCATGCTGGACAATCTATCTTCAGGGAAAACCTCTATTGTTCCTGTCTGTAGCTATGTCTTAAAGGCACAGACACCCTGTGCTCTCCCTGCCTCCCTGCCACATGGCCATGTGTGAAGGCCAAGATTCCTGAGGCCCCCAAGGATCTTCGAAGGAGCCATCACAGATGCCCTCTATGGGAAAGAAGAGAGCTCCAGCCTAGTCAGGGCCACAGGTCCTGACCCTGCTCGAACTTCGGAGCAAGGAGGAAGTGCTCCAAGCCCTGCACACCCAGCGCAGAAATGCGGACGTATACGGACGCATAGCTCAGGGGCTGGCACAAAAAGGGCACCACCCCAGGCCATTGGACCAAGTCTGGGCCAAAGTAAAGGGGCTCAGGAAAGGCTACGCCAAGGCCCGTGAGTGCAGCTCCACCTCAGGTGCAGCACCAGTGCACTGCACCTACTACCAGGAGCTCGACTGCATCCTGGGTGGTCGGGAACTGCTGTCTGCCCCAGTGCTAGTGCAGACGGCCTTGCACACAGAAGTGCAGCACTGCCAGAAGGGGACACCGGACACAGAGGAGCAGCTTCCAGGAGAAGATGAGATGGAGGAGGACACCACTGAAACCGCGGTGTCCCTGACACTGCAGCCTGTCCCCGAGACCCAGGAGGCCTCGTAGGCATCCTCCGAAGCTGGCAAGGTGAGTGCTGTCAGGGTCACAGACACAGAAGAGGGGAGGTGGGAGTAGAGAGGATGCAGAGCATGTACATGTGCAAGCAGGTGGGCATGTGGGTGGGGGCCCTGGGAGACCCAACGTGCTTGTGACCCACTGTGGCTGCACACTTCCCTGGCCTGTATGGCCATGGTGGAGGGGGTGATGTGTGTGTGTGTGTGGAGGGGGGGGCGGACGTTGCCTTAGCCACAACAGGGTCCCTGTGAGGCCGGGGTGTCTGGCAGGGCCAGACATGGGCTTGCTGTGACAACATTCCCATCCCTTGTTGTAAGGACTTATTCACTGAGCCCAAGCAGGGACAGTATGTGAATTCCTGACATTGATCAGTTCTCCCTCTTCTCCTCCACAGCCGGACATGCTGCTGCTGACCGCTGGGCAATACCCGTGACACCACCCACCCGGTCCCATGGCACCTGCAGGCATTGGTGGGTCTATAACGACCTCCTGAGGAAGCATGTTGAGGCCATAGAGAGAATGGAGGACACCATGGTGGAAAGGGCAAGGGAGGAGGCTCGCTGGCACAATCATCTCCTGGAGGATTTCTTCCCCCAGTAGAGCGTTATGTGTGCCACTGTCCGAGAGGCCCTGGCTGTGCCAGATCCTCTCCCCATGGGGACTCCTCCCACTCCTCTGACTCCAGGCCCCTTCACACCCTCCCCCCAACCCCTGCCACACCTCCAGCCCTACGCCCTTCCCCCCCCCCACACTAGAGCAGAGCCATCTGCAGCATCCCTCCCCACACACACATACACACACTGGCATAGCACCGACTCAACCCCGAGGATGGCTGGGTCCACAGATCTGAGCTGGCAAAGGTAAGCTGATTTCCCATCCTCCCTCCTTCCCCCCTTCAGGTTGACATCCCTCCTCCTCCCCCCAGTTTTAAAAACAGTTGTAGAGTTTACAAAACAATATATTTTTGAATACATGTGGAAGAGTTCTATTTTTTTTTACAAACAGTTATTTATTTGAATGTTAATTGTTAATAAACATTATATTTTTGAGATTTAACATGTTGTATGTGTGCGTTTTAACTGTCTGGAGGCTGGTGCAGGGATGGCTTGTGCGAGGAAAGGTTTTGGGATGGGGGGGTCCAGGCCCACAGGCTCCATTGGGGAGACCTTGGGGAAACTCACTGGGCTCCAGCTGAGAAGCACTCACACAGAGCCTCCCAGATGTGGACCCCCACCTGATGTGCTTGGCGAATGGCAGCTGTCCGAGGCTGCACAAACCACCTCCCCTCCACTTCAGCCATTGTCCCCCAGCCTGGGAGGAAGGCCTCCCCTTTGCTCTCCACCAGGTGGTAGAGGACGCAACATGCAGCCACCACCTCAGGAATATTGCATTCCCCCATGTTGAGGCAAGTGAGCAGGCACCTAAACCTTCCCTTCAGTCGGCCAAAGGCACATTCCACCTGTAAATGCACCCTTGTCAGGTTCACGTCAAAGAGTTCCCTGCTCCGGTTCAGATGCCCAGTGTATGGTTTCATGAGCCAGGGCATGAGGAGGTATGCTGCATTGGACACAATGCAGACCGGCATCTCCACATCCCCAACAGCAAAGTTTCGCTGGGGGAAGAAGGTTCCAGCCTGCAGCCTTTGGTAAAGGTGCAAATTGCCGAAGATCTGAGCATCATGTGCCTTGCCTGACCACTCCACACAATTATCCGTGAATAGTCCACAGTGGTCAACCAGGGCCTGCAGCACAATGGAGAAGTACCCTTTTCTGTTAATATACTGGGCTGCTTGATGGGGCAGTGCACGGATGGGAATGTGAGTTCCATCAAGAGCTCCTCCGCAGTTTGAGAATCCCTGCCCTGCAAAACCGGCCATGATGGAGTTTAGGTCTCTGAGGCAGACAGTCCTGTTCAGCAGCTCTGAGTTGATGGCCCTCACCACCTGCAGAAATAGACACATACAAACACACAGCATAGGAAATTAGAGGGGTTGCCCAAGTCATTGGGAGGTTCCTCCTCCTCCACCCACCCCAAGACCCCAGAACAACCCCCACCCCCCGCGATTGCTCCCAGCAGTAGAGTGGAGTGAGGCCAGTAGCCCTCCGCCATCCCTCCATTGCTCCTCTGCCCTTTCCTGTTACAGTCCGTCCACCCCTCCCCCCCCCCGCCCGCCAGAGGGACTTACCTCCATCAACACGGCACCAACAGTAGATCTCCCCACACCAATCTGGTGTCCCACTGACTGGTAGCTGTCAGGGGTGGCCAGCTTCTAGAGGGCAATAGCTACCCTCTTCTCCAGTGGGATGGCAGGGTGCAGGTGGGTGTCCTATTGTTGCAGAGCAGGGGTGAGCCAGGTACAGAGCTACTGGAAGGTAGACTTCTGCATCCTGAAGTTTCGAAGCCACGCCTGGTCATCCCACTGCTCCATTACGAGATGGTCCCACCAGTCTGTACTTGTCTCTAGCCTCCAAAATTGCCTCTCATGGAAAAAGTTCAGTGTCAAGAACAGTGTTGCTGCATCCCGAATGAGGGACTCCAGGCTGGATTCAGAATCTGGACTGGGAATTAACAGCATGAAGGTCTCATGGAGTTGCAGCAGCACTTTAAGCACTATGGTGTGGGGCCATTGCCTGCCCAGGGGCAGCTCTGGCTCCATGGCAATAAAAGGGATCAAAATCAGAAACCTCCCCAAAACACCCAAACTGCTGTTGTGTCCCAGGAAACAGGACACTCACAGCATGTACTGCAAAACCTTTGCTGTTCCTCTACGAGGTAAGCAAGACAGCTGCAGGAGCAGAGCAACGGCTGTTCAGGGGGGTCCCTTTAAGCATGCGTCTCTGCAAAGGGCAAACAACAGCACCAGGAAGTACATGCTGACCCCATGCCCTGGCAGAAGCGATTCCAGGTGCCTTCTTTTGTTGACAGAGGGTCCTGCAGTTTGGACAAAGCAGATCGATTTTTTGATCCGTGTAATGAAGTCTAGACACTCTATTTCGACAGTATCATTTGACAAAGCCTCTGTCGAAAAAAGCCTGTAGTCTAGATGTACCCTATGACACAGTCATCAAGCAGAATAAACTAAAAAAACAACAAATGGACTGGTAGCTCTTCATAGACTAACAAAACATGTAGATGTTATCATGGGCTTTCGTGGGCACAACCAACTTCTTCAAATGACCGAAACATCATAGTGGTAATGCCATAAGTCTATTCCCTATTTTACTTCAGTATAACTCAGCTTTCACAAGGAACCCCTGTGATGGACTCTCCCCCGCCATGGTTTATGAAATGGACTCATGGACATGAATATACATAACTCAAAAGTGGTTTGAGCGAATTATTTCGTGTAACCCATCAATCTTCATGTCATGATCTGCTGGTTCTGTTTATCTTACTCTGTTGTATGTATCATTTGTGTGTGTAAAATTAGACACATGGAGTGGGGAATACGTGGTGAGTTTCAAATGTGTGAAGGAGAGACATAGAGGGTGTTACCTGCAACTTCTAGATGAACCACTGCTAAACAATCTTTTGTCCTTAAGTCTGAGCAGTGGTTGGTAGGGAGTGCCCTCAACTCCTTAATAAAAAGAATAGTAAAGGAGGGGCCTAGTCTTTTGGTTGGGCTGCATCTGAAGGAAGGAGCCTGAGACCCCAGAGTGGGGAAGAGAGCCCTGGTTTAGAGTGGCAGCTAGAAAAGAGGTTTTAGGGTGAGTTTAAGTTTGCACTGAGGTTTCAGTGGAGAATTAGCCAAGCGGTTTTGTTTCTTTTGATTAGTAACCTACTTTGCTCTGCCTGTTTTCACTTATTACTACTTAAATCCTACTGCTTCAGCTTAATAAAACCATTTTTATTTTTTATCAAACCCAGGATAAGCGATTGTTACCTGGGGGAGCAACCAGTGTGCACATTCCCCCTTTCGTCGTTAAAGGTGGCTTACCTAATTCTTTGCGGTCTGATCCCATTTGGGGAGTGCTCTCTCAGGATGCTGGGCTCTAAACTTCATTCTCCTTGGACCTGAAGAGGTTTAGTGTCTGTACTGCTTCTCAGTGGGGGCAGGGACCTTAGCTTGGGGCCTTGGCTGGGGGAGACCAGTGGAGCTGGCCCAGCAGGATCGGGTGGTGAGGAGCCCCAGATAATGGGAAGACGAGTGGCAGTGTAGGGATAACATATTAATGTATTGAAAATGATTCCCCCAAATGGAAGTGACTCCCCATAATTTGTTCCCCACAACTTAAAGTGATTAGATTTATTATTAATTCTTCTTCTTATTATTATTATTATTATTATTATTATTTGTTAAGATTGTTAAATGTTTAGATTTATTATTATTATTGCCCCTTTAGAATATAATGTATTAGGTCATGTAACTTAGAACTGTTAAAAATATAATCCTATGTAACCAGAAACAGCCCCCCCCCTCTGTGCTCCAGGGCATGCTCAAGTTTGTGCAAGGGGCTGCTTGAAATTGACATTGCAAAGATACATTGTAACAATGCATTGTCAAACCACTAACTCTGCTATGGGAGCCAAGCCCTGTAATTGACTAAGGGCATTGTTACTTAATTGACGCCTGTTCTCTTTAAAACATTGTAACTTTACTCAGCACTCAGAGAATGTTTTAAGCAATACCACCCAGAAACTTTTTGTAACTACAACTCTGATATATGTAAAGTTATTATTACCAGAAACTTTTTGTAACTACAACTCTGATATATGTAAAGTTATTATTATACAAAAACATTGTATGGGAAACATTAAGGAATGTATGTAAGAGAGAGAGAGTGCTTGGATGATGAGTGAATGGTTCTAAGAGGTGCCAGCCTGAGAATACAGCAACAAAGGGCTGAAGAAGGCGTCAGGTGCCAGTGCAACCAAAAGGTGTCAAGTGGAGAAACTGGAGGTCCACCCGATGAGATCACTGATGAGCACCTGGCAGCCACCCTGGAGACATCAGCATGATACAGCAATTTCCATAGACTGGCATAGGAAGAAATTCCTATAAGAACTGGACTAAAAAACTATGGAATCAGAGTCCAAGGTTCTGCTGCCAGCCCACCAGGAGCTTCAGATGCGCATCTGATCAGGACTTCGCTCCCCACTACCATCACTTGTGTACAGAATACCTGGCCAGTATTCTGTCACAAGCAACTTCCAGGCTGGTAACTATACACAGAACTTGAATGAATGGATGTATGAATGAATGGTTATATATATATAATATACATACAAGTGTATAAGGGTTAAGTAGTGTTAGGAATAAGTAGTTAAACATTGTTTGCTTCTATCTTTTCTTTGTTTTTATTATTATCTTTACAATAAATGTGGCTTTTTGCCTTATCCCCCTCATAAGATCCTGCTTGCTTTTATTTGGTACAACAGCAGTGGCCGTGTCAGCACCCTGGGAGGCACCCCCAAGGGGTCATCTGTGACCATACCCCATCACAACCCCATCTTATACTTGTTTTCAATGGGACTTATTCCAAAATTAAGTACACTCTAAGTAAGATTTTTTTGGTAACTTGGTATCTGATCTGCAACAAAATGACATTGAGGAAGATGAGAACGCTTTATAGAAGTTTTAAGGACACCATTCATTTCGAGTACATCTACACAGCACAATTATTTTAGGATACTGGAGGTACTCTAAAATAGCTATCCCACATCTTAACAAGCCGCTCACTGTTATTTAGGGTTATTTCAAGATAATGGAGAAGGAGGGAAATATGGCAAACCTTTCTTAAAATATTGATTGTCCATCTCTATGGTTTGGAACAAAGATAACTTCAAGCTTCAAAATTTAGATCCAGCTCTGAATTTCCAACAATTTGAGTTTTAGGGCAGGATGTAGCCCAATTATTAAAACGTGTGTGCAATTCTGGATTAGAAAGCACATATATCATAACCTCAACGGGTCTGATCATTGTTTCTTTTAGCTTGCAGGGTCATTGAAACCCTGTTCTAAAATCTCTCCACAAACAAAGAAACAAACAAACAAACGAATACCTGTAAAGCTGTCACATCTATAAAAGTGGACTACACATTTTATTACATTAGGCATCCTTGCAAGATTTCTGATAATTTGTTTCTACTCGGTGAAGAGTACCTTGAGAATGTCTTTTCTTTTAATATTTTGTTACTTCTGCTTCTAGTCCCATCTGAAATCAGACATTGTCTGGAAAATTAACAAAAATGTTCCTGGAATGAGCTGCCAAAAAGGTTCACCTGGAATGTAGTTCAAGTTTTGGGCAAAGGTTCGGTCTCTTTATCTGCACCATTTCTCTCATCTATAGAGACAACACAAATTGGCCAGTATTGCAAGATCCTAATCCTAACCGTTGAAACATATACATAGCTTTAAATACCCCCTCTGAAATCCAAATTGTTTCTAATACGGTTAGTGGAATAACTCACATGCTTATAATCAAGCACATGTCAGCATTGTGTTAGATTGGTGCTTAGAGGGGGGAGGGGATGGCACTTACAGGCCAGGAGAACTCTCAGAAACTCAGACAAGATGTGCAACAACAACAACAACAACAACAACAGTACATTTCCATTGTGTTCAATAGTTTTGTGCTTCTCCCCACAAAGTAATTTCAAGCATATTTACTATTTTGACATAGCAGTAGAGAGTCCATGGGAGGGCAATGTTGTTCATTATTTATCTATTTTACAGCAATTTTCAGAGCTCTGCTAAATGCAAATTAAGGAAAAATGATGATTTATCTGTATTTTTAGTGTTTCATATTACCAGTCAGTTTCAATTTTAAAAATATCTCATCTTATGTGGGTGGGTGGGGAAATGGAGGAGGAGGAAGGGAAAAGAAAAAAGGATGTTTCCATCTGTCACTTAGTATTTTCTTCTAACAGCTGCTGATCTGACTAATGACAGTTGCATAATTACCATTTCACATGTGTTTGATAATGTTCTTTGTTTGGTCTGCCAATTGTCTCCATGGAGTGTACTCAGTGGTGCTATTCAGAGCTGAAACCTGCTTATTTAAAATCCATGCCTAGAGCAGTTTGATAAATATGAGTTCCCTATGTGAAACATTTATGCCTTTTGACGTTTTCTTACCAAAAACTTCTAGGAGATTTAATCTTCCTTCTGAAACTTCAGATACTGGGGTATCAAAGATACACAAATATTATAGACTTTTTCTGGATGTGTGTGCCCTTTTTTTCAGACCAGTGTAAAAAATCTGGGAAAGCCTGACCATTAGTCGGACATGAAAAGAGGAGTGATTTTAAACAATTTTGAAGCACATATTTGCTGATATGATTCAAACACATCGAAGACCATGGGAATTATTTAATTGACTTCAAAGATTTTTGAAGCCACTCTCTAAGCAGACTGCCAACAGAGTGTTCATATCAGTGAAAATCTCTATGATCATCAAGATTTTATCAGATAAGAGTACATTTTAGTGATACTTGAATCATGCCTATTATTTTCTCAGTCATCTAGTCTCAGTCATTTTCTCAGTTATTCAGCTATTGTGGTCCAGCTTATGTTCTAGTGAGAGTCTGAGACCCTTGCATTCAGATTATCCTGCATTTAGAATTAAATTTATCCTCTGACTATCCCAGCAATCAATATCCTTGCTTATTTATATTGATAATAGCTTCTCAGAAATTTTTTTAAATAACAATAAAAAATCTGAAATATTTTCCCTGAAAATTTTCATTACCTCTCTTCCTCCAACTATAGCTGGTCAAGAAACATTGTCAAAGCATTTCCCCAACAGAAATGGAAACATTTTTGAAGAAAACTTTCATCCAAAGCAACTCTGTTTTTTATCTAGCTCAATTCATGTTACTTTCTGAAGTTTGTTTTAAAATAAACAATAGTACCAAATTAAAGAGAAAAATCACAAATGAAAGGATAATTGGGAATAATCAAACTTCATCAGTGCTCAGAAAGCTTTCACTTCTTGAAACCAATCCAGTTTGTAAGAACTGGACATTTTAATTATTATAATATTTAGGCAACTAAATATGGAGTTAGTTTTGGGCACACAGTTTTGAAATTATTGACCACATTCAGCTTAATGACCTAACAGATGCAGCAAAAACATGAGTGAAAACTCGTCAAGTATATGCTAAAAAGTCACTCAGCCATAGTTAACACTTACTCAGAAAGCAAGTTCAGGCATATTGTTAAGTATGCATCTACTCATAAAATATTTTATCATATTCTATTTTACATTAGTTCCTACCACTTCCCCCATCACCAGAGTAACTGTGTGCATTCAGCAATGTGATTAGCATCTGCCAAGTGTAGTACATTCTCTCCTTCATGATCTCCCCAGGAGACAAATTCTGTGTTCAGTGGTAAGTTTTGCGCTGTTATTGTGTGTGGAAAGGGGCATGCACGTGCACACTTTTTAAAATATAAATTCTGCTATGCTTATTATCATAAGCAGGCATCAAGATACATGCTGTCATAATTACTTCATATTTCATGACATTATGTGGTCTTGTAATTTATGACATAGAGATGAAATATTTTAATACAAATTGGAGTTTAGCTGTTATCAAAGTCCATTGCTCAGCTACTTTGATAAAGAATATAGGAGATGGCTGAAAGTCTGATGGGCTGTATGTTTCACCTTTGGCATTTATACAGTCCAGAAGAATGATTATAGTATAATTCCACTCATTTAACACTTTCTTCTGTGTAGTTTACACTGATTAGTTTCACTGGCTGTATGTCATTGGGTTTCTTCCAACTCTTATGATATCACCAGTGATACCATCTGTCACAGGTGTTTTTCTTCATCAGATCTTCATGGCTTTCTGCATCTCTCTCTGAATGCATAAGGGAAGATTTCCTCTTCACTTCCTTTTTTTATGTCATAAGAGGTGGCGAAGCTTGTCGTGTTTGTCTCTATGTATTCTTGTAAAGATGCTGTAAAGCTCATCTGCTCTCTGCTGGATGCTGTCTCTCTCTTTCTCTCTGTAATTACTCTTTCATCACTGTCTGAGAGGGACATCTGGTGTCAATTATCTGTTGTCTTCTCATCCTGCTACAGCTGTTTCTTTTAAGAGTATTTTAAATCATTTCTGTGTTGCACAGTATTTTTGGGCTCATTGTGATCTCTTTGCTCAAGGTCAGGCAGAACTTTAGAGCTCAGGACAATCATTTCTTTTTCTCCTTTAATTCTATTTCTTTCATCACAGATGCCCCGTATTCATCTATACAACTAAGCTGGTCATGGCAAAGGTTTGTTATTTAACACAGCTGAGCACTACCATTGTAATAAAAATGAATTGGATCTCTGTGAATGCAGGTAAAATGAGTTACAATCAGGTTTTTAAACTAGTAAAAATGTGGCTATAACTTGGCTTGATTGTATCAAAAGGCAGTTCCAAATTGTTAGAATATACATGGTGCTCGCCAATGTTCTCCCTAATGTTTTCCATCCACGTACGGAATAAGTTTTTATGGGCACTGAGGCATGTACCAAAGTGCACCCCACATAGAAATAAACAACCTAATTGTGAGTGCTCGGCTAATCAGCTGGGTGGCACTTGAATCTCTCCTGAGCTGCAGCCCAAGTGTACCATTACAGGGAACACTGGTGCTCACCTAGGTTAATGGTTATCTATAACAGTCTGTCCTGTGATACTATGGTACTTAAATATGTGTCTAACTTGGAGCATGTGAGTAATCCACCTGAACTTAATGAGAATAACCATGAGCTTACGTACCTTACAAAGCTGGGGCCTATCTGTTTAAAGGGAAAATTAACTGAAGGTCTACACTGTCTTCTGCTTGAATTACAGTGCTTGCAGAGGTGGCAGAACTTGTGCCCTTATATGCAAAGTGGCCAGAATCTCAATTATAGGGAAGGAAAAGGAAGGAGCTTTGACAGAACCTGTGACAGACAAGAACTTTATTGCTCAATTGCCAGTGAGGACAGGGCCTAAGAATTATCTAAAAGGTGAGCATAGCCCTCTGGGTGGACAAAGGCTTGACTGGAACTTAATCGAAAATCTCTTGATACCAGAGTTGCTGTGGAGCCCTGGCCAGGGGCTAGAGCTGGCAATAGAAAACCAGCCAAAAAGAATTAGCCTAAAGACATGGAAGTCACAGGCAAAAAAATTCCTCCATAAATGAATATCTCCCTGAAGGCCTGGTCTTCACTGGAGCTTTGTACCAAGAACTAATAGTAAATTTGCTTGAGGCAATTAACACATTTGTTAAAGCTAATCTAGATATACCACAAATATTTGTTCTGGGCTACAAATGTTTGTAATATCTGGCACCTCACAGTCAAATATTCTTGAGTAGGCAAACTCTGAGACACAATTCCCCTCCCCCAGTTTTCCCTTTGTCCTGTGGAGGAGGGAGATTAGTAGTTTGCTGTTGGCCTATATAAGGCCGAGAATATATTCAGTTCACATTGACCACACTTTTATCAGTTTTTAGTTGCATTGACGATGCACAAATTCATTGTTAATATTTCAGAAAAATGATACTTTTTTTTTGGTTCCCTGCTAAAACCAAATCACATTGCCAAGCCATATTTTTAAATATTGTTTTCAGTAAACTTAGTGGTCACAGTTCTCCTCTCCTCTCCCTGCTATGAAAATTATGCATCTTTCCACTGAAGTCAATTGGAGTTATATTGATGTAAAACCAGAATAAATAAGAAGAGAATCAGGCCCAGTTTTTGCTGCTTTTTAATTTCACTGACTTGCACCCACTAAGGTACCATCATGTTATTCAGTATAATCTGTGTTTATGGTATACATCACAACACATTTTTAGCAATCACAATTAATTCAGAATGACAACAGGAGACGTATACCCAATTCCACACATAGAGTGTTGAAAATCTACACTGTACAGCATATCATTCAGAACATTATCTGTTTCAGCAAATTCAGAGAGAGATTCCATAGACCTTAAATTTATTAGCCATGCTATCTGATCACCGACACAACAGTACATCACTGGGAGAAGTAGTTTTGACAGAGGTCAGAAGATTATCATTGCTTGGTAACCACTCCATTAGTATTTCATTATTTAGCATGTCTCTCTCATTTCTCCTTTGCTCTCACAGAGATGATGTGCCATGCCATGACATCAGGAATAAGACATTTAAAAAATTCTGCAAAGAGTAGCAGATTTTTTTTTTAAAAATAGTCTATAATACATTTTTACACCGATTTTTTTGTCTCAGCTCCTGTTGAACTGCACTGATTGGGCAATGGAAAAAATTAGTGATGTCAGATCCTAATGGATTATAATTATTATTGCGATAATAAGAGAAGATGACATAGAAAATAAATAAAAGGCTATTTTTCTCTTACAGTGCTTTTTGACCATAGATTTCAAGGCACCTCTCATATTTAATGTATTTTCCTTACAATGCCCTCATGAGATAGGAAAATGTTATCCCCATTTTACAGCTAGGAAACTGAGGCACAGAAGGCCTAAGTGACTTGGCCAATGTCACACAAAAAACTTGTGGCATAGCAAGAAACTGAATCCAGGTTTTCCAAGTCCTAGACTAGTGACGAATCACACGACCATGTTTCCTCTCTGATAATGATTTTAAAAATGTATACATGCCCAAACAAAAATATAACTAAAACTGAGAATATCCCAATTATAATACTAATGCTTAACTTTTATATAGTATTCTTCATCTGGAGAGCTCATACAATTCAACAGCGGAGATAAGTAACTATAATTGCTATTTGATAGCAGGAGGAACTGAGGCAAAAGGAGATGAAGTGTTTTACCCAAGGATAAACATCAGGCTAGTAGAAGAGCTGAGACTAGAGCTTGGGTTTTCTGAATCCCACTCCAGTGACAGTTAAGATAAACCCCAATTGTTGGAACAGCCCCCCCCCCCCGATACAGAGTATATCTTCTCCATTCAGACTAAAAGCAACCCGAATTACCAAATATGAAAAACAAAACAAACCCAGAAAATTACAATTAAACAGGAAATTAAAATCCCCAATGAAATATGGATGAGACAGCACCATCATTTTATTTGCATAACTGCTCTTTGTAGATTATTATCCCTGCACTCATTATAGAAATGGGACAGAGGAAAAAAGGGATGCACAGGAAAGAAACTAAAAATAATTTCCTCCTCCTTTATTTCTAGACATCTTCATTTTCGCTACTATAGGCTTTTTATATAGCAAAATCAGCCAAAAGCCAGAGTCCTTCCCTCTCTCCTGTCTCCCACTTGGCTGATGTACTTAATAGCCTCAGGCAATTGGTCTGCTTTTAAATTTATCTTCTACTTAAAGAGCTAAATTGGGACTTATTATACAATATTCCCAATTCAGCTGCTTCTGTGAAGGGTAAACTGAAAAAGTAGAGATGACTCTGAACCAAAACTCCAACACTAAACATAGGGGCTACGTCTACACTGGCATGATTTTCCGGAAATGCTTTTAACGGAAAAGTTTTCCGTTAAAAGCATTTTCGGAAAAGCGCGTCTAGATTGGCAGGATGCTTTTCCGCAAAAGCACTTTTGGCGGAAAAGCGTCCGTGGCCAATCTAGATGTGCTTTTCCGCAAAAAAGCCCCGATCGCCATTTTCGCGATTGGGGCTTTTTTGCGGAAAACAAACCTGAGCTGTCTACACTGGCCCTTTTGCGCAAACGTTTCTTGGAAAAAGACTTTTGCCCGAACAGGAGCAGCATAGTATTTCCGCAAAAGCACTGACAATCTTACATGAGATCGTCAGTGCTTTTGCGGAAATTCAAGCGGCCAGTGTAGACAGCTGGCAAGTTTTTCCAGTAAAATGGCTGCTTTTGCAGAAAAACTTACCAGTCTAGACACAGCCAGGGATTTTAACTTCTTCACTATATAAGGGGTTGAACTAAAAAAACCAGACACAATTTCCTACCTTTAGGGTGCATCTACACTGCACTGTTATTTCGGAAAAACTAGCGCTATTCTGAAATAACAATGCGAGCGTCTACACAGGAATTCCGTTATTTCAAAATAATATAGAAATAAAGGACAGCTTATTCTGACTTCTGTAAACCTCATGCCACGAAGAATAATTCCTCTTCCAAAATAGCTATTTTGAAATAGCTGCAGTGTGGGTGCTCCACTGCTGCTATTTTGAAATAGCTTCTCCCCAAGGCCATTCTAGGTAATTTCTCCTCAGTGTTTTCTGGGACTCTAAATCAACACTAGAGGAGCCTGCCTCAGACTAATTTTGAGGCTTCCCTGTAGTGAGGATGCTCAATTTCAAAATAAGCTATTCCGGAAGGTATCTTTCAGAATAGCTTATTCCAAAATAAGTGTGCTGTGTAGGCATACCCTTACAGAGGTCTGAAATTCAACCTTAACTTCAAATTTGCCCCAAAATTGAATTGGCTGGTAATAAGGTCACTGCTCACCTTATGAGCTGCAGAATTTGATCTGATCCTGGATTTTGATTGAGAAGATGGATCAATCCCTAAAATACAGCATAGCCAGAGCATTCAGCACAATTGTTTCTCAGATGGTCAAGGACTATTGGGTTGGATGCGATTTTTCCCTTTAAAATTTGACTGCTTGGGAAAAGATGGAGAGCATGAGTGGTCAAACTCTGAAGAGAAAGGCAACATACTTCTGACCCTTGCAGTGTTTTAGCAGTCACTTTGTGAAAGCAATTGGGCAACTTTTGCCCTGTAGGGAAAATGGAGTCTTTGTCTATGCTGGTACTAAGTAGTATTTAAAAATGTGTTAAATAAAATATTGTAATTAATACATGCTAACTCATTTTCCTAGTCTAGACTCAGCCATTGTACAAATGCAACTGAGAGCAGAATTTGACCCAAAGTTCTTCAACGGTATGGATATTTCTGTACTATGGAGACTATATTGGTATAGCTATTCTCAGTAGCTGTATTGGCATAACCCTATAGGATTCAATGAAAGAGGTTTTTCACTGGCATAAGAACATCACCTCTCTGAATGGTGGCAGTTATTTAAACAGAATTTTTTTCCATTGACATAGCTGCATCTATACTGGTGCTTAAGTCTGTATTAGCTAGGTGGATTTTTCATCCATCTGACAGATGTAGCTAGATTGACCAAAGATACGTAAGGCCAAGAGTACACTTAAAAAGTTTTGCTGGTGTAGCTATATGCTAAAAAAAAGTATTTTTGCTGCCATTACTTAACAATTCAACATGAGAAATACACTGTACCAGCAAAAGCACTTTTATGCCTGGTCTACATTAGACCAGTCAGGTTGGTTTAAGATACACAACTCCAGCTACACAAAATACATAGCTGGAGTCGGCTTACCTTAAGTCTAGCCATGGCAGCATCCACATTGCAGGAAGCTGACAGGAGCACGTGCTCCCATCCTATCCTTTTACTCCCCACAGAACTAGGAGTACCAGACACTGATGGGCTTTGCCTTCAGCATTCAATTTATGGGTCTACATTAGACCCACTAAATCGAATGCTAGAAATCAACCTCTGGATCTTTTGCTACCAATTGTTTTGCCTCAATGTTACAGGTTCTTTCCAGATCTTGAAAGAACAAGAAATGTCGCATTAAATTTGAAATGGGGAATTCCCCCCATTCAAATGCATTTCACGCTTTAACTATTTTCTTAAGGTCAGTATGTGTAATTATTCTCTTTTTAAAGACTTTTTTTCATTATTTCTCTTAAGGTAGTGCATGATACTCCTTTTGCACCACACTCCAGCAGGCAAACCCTTGCAGCTGAGAGGCTAGGGCATTCCAGCATTTGTGCAGCTTCTGCTTATGCCACATCATGAATTAACTGTCAGCAGGTGTTAGATATCTGCACATGAACAGAAACCTCCCAGGGGGAAGCTCTTTCATCACATCTCTATAGTCTCACAGTCTCTATCAGCCTACAAAGCACAAACCATATTTGATCTTGAACTCAGCTCTCTGCAGGATGGGCATATTGTAGCACTGTAGCATAAGGTGGTTAGCTCTGTGCATTGGTGTGATACCTAACTTGGTTTTGAATATGGATTAGATTTTTTTTTTTGCCTGTGGTGCAGGGAAGCATGGTTTACTTTTAATTAGCTATCGCCTACAAATAAATCCCAACTTAAAGAACTGAATGCTGTCTATTTGCAAAGGGGCATCACTAATTTTGCCCTTGCAACTAATCCTTAATCTGAAATAACATCAGTTGAAAGACTTTTCAGATGTTTTGTTTGCAAAGCTTCTTTTTATTCAATTAGCTCCTTTGGAGCAAGTGAGATGGCATCTAAACACTTTTACTCTGTTGATTTAATTTTCCACATGTGTCATTTCCATTTTCTCATCCACTTGCATATTCACATAATTATTTGGGTTGAGCTTTTTCAAATCTACCATAAACGAGTAAAGATTAAGCAAAATATTTGATGACTCGTTATGAAAATCTTTCAAAGAAAGACTGCTGCTCTGTTGACAGAAGAGAAGGGAAGATGAAAATAGTTTTTACTCAGAATAAATCTGAAGCTGGCTTCCTTGCAATTTTGTGTAAAGGCTTTTACATATTGATTCACTTTTAATTAATACAGGAGACTGTGCAGCTGTTTCTTCTTTCCTGAAGTGTTTTCATCATGGCAAACAATTCTTTCTACTCTCTTTTCTATCATCTGTTTTTCTGTTCTTTCGCTTTCTCAGTGGCACTTGCTTTGTGCCCCCACCCCTTTTTTACTTTCTTTGTTCATCCACTGGTTAAAAAGTGTTTGCAGTTAATTATCCTATTTATTTTTTAACTAGAAGATTTACCTGGCATTGCTCAGGTTCTTAACTCCTTAAAAGAATAAAATGAAAATGTACATGCTTAATTTAAATCATTGCTCTGGTGTGGGGCTGGAGACGTGGGGCTCAGTATGCATGCTGCCCTAGAGGAAGACGACTACCCCAGCCCTCTCTCACCACAGCAGCTTGAGGCCAGGTGAGAAGCATCTCTACATGGCCATTGTAGCTCCAGCAGGCACAGCCAGGAGAGGGGGCATGTCACCCATCTGGTCCAGGTTCGTCTGCCCCCCCTTCATTCCCCAGCCACTGTGAGGAGTGCAGCCAACTGCATTTCTCCTCATTCCCTGATGAAGAGGAACAGTCAGTAATGTTCCTGTATGAATCGGGGGGGAAGAAACAGAGGAAGGGAAGAAGAGAAGCCTAATCTTACATCAGTTTAATGCTCTGTAACTTGACTGACTTAAAGTAGCATTACTCCTGGCTTTCTCTGTGCCAGTAGCATTGATAACTGACTTGAGTCTCATGTGGCTTGTTATTATTTGAATTGAAAATATATTATCTATGTAAACAATTAAAAAGTGGTTCTGCATCGTGCTATTGATCAAATTTTCCTCAGAATATCTCTGAAAGGTAAGTCTCCTATCCAAAATAGTTGTTTAAAATATCTCTCAAGATATCTTTGGAGGTGTTTTTTTAAAAAAAAATGAAAAATCTTTTTTTTAAATTCTATTTTGCCACTTACTTTGGCTGGTATTAGCTGTTCATTTTAAATTAGGCTTTGCTATGGCATTGCAAAAGCCTCCTCTTTACGCCCTCATTTGAGGGGGATAAGGATCAATTTTCTCCTTTGTCCTTTTCAACATCTGCATGTAACCAGAAGGTAAAATGGTCAGATGTTATGGGTTTAAGTGCCAGCAATATGCAGATGACACACAGCTCTATGTATCCTTCATCATATATGACCACACCATTACTACCAAGATGGCCTGGCATTTGGATAGCCAGTTCATGGAGAGCTAGCTGAAGCTAAACACTAGCCAAACAGAGTTTATACTGATAGGCAGAGGAAAATAGTTTGAGAAATTTGCACCTTGACTGTTTCCATACACACCATTGATCAATTCATTTGGTAATTTAGAAGTACTCTTGGATTCCTCACTGACATGAAGCTCTTGCCATGAGTATTGTTTTCTACAATCTCTGGTTGCACAGGGGACTGTTTCCCAACCTGGCAGATAAAGCCCTCAGTTATTCATATCTTTGTCACCTCTTGGTTAAACTACAAGGCTATGTCTAGACTGGCAAGTTTTTCTGCAAAATCATTTGATTTTGCAGAAAAACTTGCCAGCTGTCTACACTGGCCATTTGAATTTCCGCAAGAACACTGATGATCTCATGTAAGATCGTCAGTGTTCTTGCGGCAATACTGTGCTGCTCTCGTTCGGGCAAAAGCCCTCTTGCACAAATGATTTGTGCAAGAGGGCCAGTGTAACAGCACAGTACTGTTTTCCGCAAAAAAGCTCCGATCGCGAAAATGGCGATTGGGGCTTTTTTGCCGAAAACCACGTCTAGTTTGGCCATGGACGCTTTTCCGCAAAAAGTGCTTTTGTGGAAAAGCCTCCTGCCAATCTAGACGTGCTTTTCCGAAAATGTTTTTAACGGAAAACTTTTCCGTTAAAAGCATTTTCAGAAAATCATGCCAGTGTAGATGTAGCCCAACAGTGCAATATACCTGGGCATACCCTTCAATACGTACAAGGAGGTAAAGTGCATTTGCTCTCTAACCCAAGCTACTGTCCCATAGAATCCCATAGAATTTCAAGTTCAGGTCAAGGGCTCAGTCCTTATGTTAAAGCGCTGCATCACCTGGGAGAACTAAAAGACCATTTGAAGCTTCTGGATGCAGACTGTGGTTGACAATTTCACTCCTCTGGCACAATGGAACTTTAAAAAAGAAGAAAGCTCATCTATGCTGAGATAAGACTGTCTCTGGGGCAATCTTGAGACTGTGGACTGTACTCCCTATCACAAATCTCACCACTTTAAGCTTCAAGTGAAAGGAACATTTCTTTGGCCTCCCCTTCTCTAATATAAATACATAGCAACATGTTTAAACAATCATACCAAAACATGACATTTCATGGCACATGCTGCTCCTTCTGGGCAGAAGACGAGAGAATAAGTCACATGTGTCAGACATATAGCCACATTAATGCACTACTAGTCACGGGTGCTCAGACACTACTGAGTATTATATAAAAAACCAGATGAAGCAGAATGGCTGTGTACCTGTTCACAGATACTTGCTATTATGCTTAACCATTCTTTGTATGCACATTTTTAAATGGATGTTTTACTTGGTAAGAAATAATATTTAATTTTAATTCTTATCAGCTGACAGTAAATGAATCATCCCTGGAGGAGAAATCATATTTAGATCCATATTAGATGGTCATGTAGCTTGAAACAAAGGACGCTTAACCCTAAAAGCATTGCCTGCAAACAAACGCTGACCCTTTGTTAATGGCATTTTGATGAATCCTTAGCTGTTATAACTGAATGATGGTATTTACATGGCTGTGACAGGAAAACATTTCTCTGGAAAATTTTATACATGTTCATTTTAAAAGGCCAAGATAAGAACAGGATAATTGTTAAAAAGGAGCAGTTAAGATTTTAATTAGATACAACATAATAGATATTTTGTAATTATGTTCAAATCAGACTCTTTCAGATAACTGAAATGGTTATTAGTAATGTATGCAGATGAGGCTCTAATGTACTGGACTCCTCATTTCCTGTTTTCCCGCTGCATTATATACCTTTCACAGTTTATCGTCCAAGTGTTCTCAGGGGTTAATGATATTGTAGATACAGTTTATAAAAATAAAGACGCTCCAGAGACACTGAACTGACTCTGCTCCTGCGCTTCTTCTTATAGGCCTTACTGACCTCTGATTGGCTGGTTCCTCCAGCTGCCATTCTAGCTTCCTGGAGTTCTGGTCCTTTTCTGGGATGATGTGTGGCAAAGCTACAAACCTCCAGCAGGAGGCTTCTGGGCCTGATCCACCCTGTCACACAGACACACAGTGTAATTCTGCATCAGAGTGCCCTAATGATGAGAATGATCTGAAGTTCACTTCAAGATGTTTTCTAAATACTTCCATCACCAGAAAGTTTTATCTTCCCCTAGCTTTCTTCTTACAATCCCATTGTCTCCACATACATTAATTCCCTTAGTCACAGGAGACGCTCCACAAAGACCTTGGTAGATGGGGGCTTCTGCTGTCATCCACATCTGGTAAATTGGGATGCCGAGTACACAGATTGTGGTGGAACACAACACTCATAAAGATATATACAACTCTTTGCACTGAAAATGCTGGACTTTGACCCATAGGCTATGTCTAGACTTCAAAGAAAAGTCAGAAAAAGATACACAAATTGTGAACCACAATTTGCATATATTTTTCTGCTTTTCTTCAAAAGAGGCTTTTCCGACATTTGGCCCATCTACACTAGGCCCAATGTTGGGAAAAAGCCCTCTTTTGGAACATCCCTTCTTCCCCATAGAATGAGGTTTACAGGGATGCTAAAAAAATGGGTCTGCTTTTCTGATTTTTTTTCAGAAAAGCAAACGCATCCCAGTAACCCAGAAAAGCTCTGCAGTCTAGATGTACCCATAGTCATAATTGTAAATTTGCCTCAAAACAATTGGAACTTGTTTACAGAAAATTTTGTTGTTTTTATAGGTGAAACAGTTTTTTAACTTCTCTGTAAAATTATTTCTCACATTTACCAGAATCAGAATGTCAAGGTTAAAAGAAAAAAAATTGTGAACCATTGTAAATGTATTTTTCACCTTTTCTTTTATAACCTTTTTTTTTCTTTATAAAAATTGCATAATTGTTGCTTTAGCCAAAAAAACATTTTTTTCAATCAACATTTTCCACTGGGACAGAACATTTTTTGGCCAGCTCTAAAACTGTATGTGATTCCATATGAATGCCTTTTGTATCAGGACAAACTAAAGAGTAAAAACACATTTATGTTCACTTTACAAATCTCTCAAAAATTAGCAATTCAATTGTAATTTTTTTATATTAGGTTGCTCTCAGTTTTACCAGCACAGGTTTGTTAATATTTGCCATTTGTGGAAGTCAAGCTTAATTTGTTATCAGACAATATCCTGGTTGAAGTTTATTTCAGGACAAGTTATATCTTGGCTATTTCAAATAATGCATATTAAAAATTTAACTTTGCAGAATATCCATTCATTTATAAGAAATACTACTGCCATTCTTTCACCTATTTACAAGTCAGCAGACAAGTTTTGTTTTAAAAACAACATTTAAAACCCCAACATTTAAACACGCCAAAAGTATTTTATTTTCTTAATACAAAATTAATTATTAGGGATGAGAAATACTGTATTTTTATAACACCTTGCAATTTTAAGGTCATATTTTTATATGGCCACTCTTTCCAGGTGAATCTTTATGAGGAATCTCACATTTAAAATGAGATTGGATGTTCATATTAGTCTTAAAGAATATTTTATCATTGATTAATTGTTCAGCTTCATGGTAGTAAATTTGAGTTTTCATTTGTCATAAGGTTTCTTTATCTTTCTCCATTCATACATGTTGATCATGCAGAGCTACAAAATATCTAGGGATTGAAAGATGGTTTAACTGCTATATTATTTAGTGCCCAATCCAGCAGTTTCTGATGAACAGGAACACTGCTATGGCTCTATACACAGCATGGTGTCTAACATGCTAGCCACTAGCAACATGTGGCTATTTGTCCAGTTGAGTGTGGCTAGTTCACTATAGCAGTAGCCACTATAGTGACTACTGCTTCAGAACTGGTTGGACACCACAGCTTTATAGACGTTATTTCTGGCAAACTGTAAAAAGACTAAAAATGTTATGTAGGACCCACCAGTAACACTTGTGCATATAAAAGAGTTACATTCAGGGCCACCCCGAGAGGGGCCTGGGGTAATCTTCCCCAGTATCCCAGGTGTGAGGCATGGGGCAACTCACCCTCCCCCGGCTCCACCCTGCCCCTGCTCTAACCCTTCCCCAAGCCCTGCCCCAACTCCTCCCCTTTTCTCCTTCTCTTGAGCAACACAGCCTGAAGGATTACTGGGGGGTGGATCTGATGTGGTGGCAGCAGGGGCTGCCCCCCACTCACCAGATGAGCTTGGGAACAAGAGCAGCCGAGCAGCCTGCTCTAACCTTCCACACCACTCTCCCTTCTCTGTGGTGAAGGGAAACAGAGTACCACAGCCCCAGGGGCACTACGCTTTCTTCAGCTGCATAAAAGTGGGGTGCAGTGAGTGGCAGGACAGGCTGGCAGGGAGAAGCAGGCTACTGAGCTACCCTGGCTCCTACCACCTGCATGGTGAGTGCAGGATGCTGACCCCTGCTGTTGCCGCGTGTCAGGCCTCTGTAGTCTCCTGAGTCCCTCCCATCCATATTACAATTCAAGCAGCTGCTTCAGGGTCCTCAAAAGCATAGGGCCTGGGACGGCCTCCCCAAATCATCCTATGGTTACATTCTCTCCATACATTTAACTAAAATAATTGCTAGAACATATAATCCCAACTCTCCTCTGTTGCCGGGACATTATTCTGTCATCTGTTTTTCATAAAAAATTAATGTTGACTTTAATGGGAGTTCCCTAATGAGCTAGATCTTGGGTATATTTTTCTAAAGTTCTCCAGTGACTTAGTCATAGTTTCAAAAGTGACTTAGGGTCACATATTTAAAGATATTTCGATGCTTAAAGATGAGAATAGGCACTTACCAGGGTTTATAAAAGCATGTAAATGAGCTAGGTGCCTAATTCCTAGGCTACGTCTAGACTGCAGGCTTCTTTTGGAAGAAGCTTTTCTGGCAGAGATCTTCTGAAAAAACTTTTTTTCGAAAGAGAGAGTCTACACAGCAAAAGCACAATGAAAAAGTGATCTGCTTTTTCAAAAGATAGTATCCACTTTGATTGGACACTATCTCGCATTTCAGTTGAGATTACTGTAGACAGAGAGGCCACCAGGGCACTTGTGTTTTTCCTGGAGGCCTCTTCTTTCAAAAAAACCTCTCTCTTTCACATCCACACATGACTTTTTCTGAAAGGGCTTTTTCGGAAAAAGGCTTCTTCCTTGTAGAAAGAGGTTTACCGCTGTCAGAAAAACCTCTCCATTTTTTCAACTTTCTGTCGAAAGAATGCAATAGAAGTGTGGATGTAAGAGTAGTTTTTCCAGAAAAACTCTGCAGTGTAGACATACCCCTATTGAAGTCAAAGGGACTTAGATGCCTAACCTTTTGGGGTCCATTTTAAAATTCAGCTAGGATTGTTTTTTAAAGGTATTTGGTTCCTAATTTTTAAAAGCAACTATGTACCTAAAACTCAGTTTCTAATTTTAGATAGCTAAAACTGATTCAAATATATGTTTGGCACCAAGATGCTTCTGAAAAAGTCAAAAGGTATCGAAATTATTCAATAAGTTCCTTTGTAAATCTGGATCCTAGACATTTAGCCCAATTTCACTGAAAGCCTTTGGGGCTTGGGTTCCCAAGTGCCAAAGTCAATTTTGAAAAAGAAACTAGAGTCTAGATCATTTACAGTGTTGTTGAAAATTTTACCCAAATATAGGTTTTGGTACACCGACCATCTGATCATTTGACAGATATAAGACTAACACACTGTCATTTTTCCAAATATTATTTTTTGTTGTTCTTTTCACTTGTGGGAAAGCTAACTCACAGGAGTTTTAGATTTAGTTCTGAAAGTAACATGCTATCATTTTTCTTTCTTGAGCTGGTGACTTCTACAGGCTTAGCCCTGTTCCTGTGAAAGTTCTGTTTCTCTCTGTTGGTTGATTATATTATAGTTATAATTAGTTATATTATAGAACAATGTAAGTGTTGTGGAAGTTTTGGTCATGGAGAGAAAGACAGTCCCTGCAGTAGCTAATGTGAATCCCAGGAATATCAAAACAGAGCGTTTTGGTTTTATTTGAAACCAAAGTGAATGGTGAAATGAAGCAGATGAGTTACTGCATTTTGTACCAGTTAGTGTCTAGTGTGTAAGAATGAATTGCAATAATAAAACCTAGAGGACACCAGTGTCTGTGATTACATCTGAATAAGATACCATGGAGCATAGTCTTGAACTAGCTGGTGATGGAAGACAGCATTTTTATAGCTATGGTTATTTTGATATTCTAAAGGATTCCAAAGCTGCAGATCAGTTTACTAATCTGAGAACTGATGGTCTTCAGGGAAGGGATATTATGGTGAAAGAAAGTTCTTAGTGCTTCCTGCTTTCTATGAGCAGCACCTCTGTCTTCATTGTATTTGACTACTAGCAGCTGCTCCTCACTAGATAGTGATCTCAGATAAGCATCAAGAAAGATTGGAAAAATGCAGTTGGCTGGCACTTTCCAAAGGATCCTAAATAACTTATGCCAATCTATTTATCTGTGTAGATAAGCCCTAAACACTGGGGAATAAAGTAGTTAGCTAATTCAGTTAATTAGCTATCACTGTGAACACTGTTCCAGAATGAGCTGTGTTTTATTCGGGAATAACTACTCTGCTTTGTAGGCAAAGTTATTATTTTAAATAGTTATTTAACCAAAAATAGTTTATTCCACAATAACTGTATCCATCAATTTCCCCATGTAGACAAGTGTTAGCCATTCAACTGCCATTGAAACTGAATGAGAATTGTTTACCTGAGTGCATCAAACTCCTTTGAAAAGCCAAGCCATGACATTTCTAAATGAGATGTGTGTTATCAACATATTGCTGGTATTTCATCCCATGCTACTTCCTGAGGATCACTAGCTTCCAGTGTATTGTTCTCTCCCTCTCTCTTTTTTTTTCTCTCTCTCTCTCTCTCTTCACAGATCAAAAGTGTGAGTTTATTGCATGAAAGATTTTATTGTCTATTAATGGAAACCTATTCTATATAGATTATTTTGGGCTAGTTTTAATATATTTCCCAGGACTGCTTCACAGCCACCAAGTCAAGTATGAATGAAATCTTATATTTAACTTTTAGGTTGCTTGCAGAATTAATTTTGTTGTTTACAATTTCCCAGAAGGGAAATGAGTGAACTTGAGTTCCTTTCTACATCTCAACATTGAAATCTCAATAGCCTTATATTTGTGAGCAAAAAGCTCTTTGGGCTGACTGCTTAAAAGGTAGAATGTAGGAGAATTAAGACTGAGGACCACTTGTATTTGGGGAGTTTACATTTAGTATTCTCCTCCATGCTTCTAATGAGT
This sequence comes from Pelodiscus sinensis, assembly GCF_052426305.1. Lineage (NCBI taxonomy): Eukaryota > Metazoa > Chordata > Testudines > Trionychidae > Pelodiscus > Pelodiscus sinensis. The sequence goes on from NC_143053.1 coordinate 157,669,353, forward strand.
GCTTCTTTTTTTCAGTCCTCCCAGCATGGTTGCTGCTTATGTAAGGTTCTAAGTATCCTCAATTCACATTGAATCTGATGGGAAATGAGGGCTCTTAGGTAATCTCAATCTTTCATGATCAAGTAAATAGTCCTGATCAGTCATAGTTAGGGTTGGTGTGTCATATTTTCTGCCTTCTCCCTACCTCTCTCTCCCATGTGGTAAATTCAAAGGAAACCTAGGGACAGTATATAAAAGTATAAGCCTAGAACTATATAAAAGTATAAACTCTCATTGTGTACAACTATGTAGCAATGTATCTCACAGTATTAGCAAGAAATGTAGAGCTGTAATGGACCTCAAGAGGTCATCAAGTTCAGCCCTCATTGTGAGGAAGGATTTAAGACCATCCCTGACAGATTTGTCTGACCTCCTCTAAAACATCTCCAGGGATGAAGACTCCATGGTCTCCCTAGGTAATTGTTTCCAGTACCCCCACATCCTTTCAGTCAGAAAGATTTTCCTAATGTTCAACCTAAATCTCCCTGGTTGCAAACTAACTTGATTACTTCTCACCCAGGAGTGGCAGGTAAAGGCAATGTTGGGACAAAACATCTGGCAAAATGGTTTTGACCCAGAAAAGCTTATGCCCAAATAAATCTGTTAGGGTATTTCTATACATTAAAGTTAATTTGGAATAACAGCTGTTATTCCAAATTAAGTTCCATAGTGTATACACAAGCAAACCACTATTTTGAATTAAATTCAAAATAGCAGGGCACTTAATTTGAGTTAGTTAAACCTCATTCTATGAGGAATAATGCCTAACTTGAATTAGCTGAAATAGGAGGTCTCCAGCCTTCCCAGTTTCGCCTGGTGGCCACTCTGGGCCAAACCAGGAAAACTCTTCTCCCTCCCACAGCCCAGGAGTCCTTAAAGGGGCAGACTCTGGCTACAGTGCTTGTGCCAGCTCCAAGACTGCCAGCCCAGAGCCAACAGTCACTGCCCCTGACCCAGTGGCCCCAAAACATGAGCCAGCAAGCCACTGGAAGCCAGCCCTCCACTGAGCCCCAAGAGCAGTCTGCCAGCTCCCAGGACCCTGCCAGGGCCCAAAGAAGGTGGGAGCCTTCCTGGTCCAGGGCGGAGATCAGGGTGGACCATACTCAGGTTTGGGAGATGCCCCCAACGTTCATGATCTCTGCACTAGACAGAGGAATATAGCCGTCTATGGCAGGAAAGCTGCCAGCCTGGCCACCAAAGGTCACGCGAACCCAGGAGCAGGTTTGCATGAAAATCAAGTTGGTCCGGAGAGACTCCCAACCCGTAACTTCTCCTCCCCCTTCCTCCCCTTGTCTCTCCCTTCCAGCTCCCTCCTCCCAGGTTTCCCCCTCTCCTCTCCCACTCTCATTCCCACCCCAGTTTTGGTCAATAAAGAGAGTTTGTTTTTGGCAAGAAATGTGTTTTTATTTGACATCAGGAAGGGGGGTTAGGGAAGGGTAAGTGGAAGGAGGGATGAAAGAGGCACAAGCCCTCCATGGGGCACACCAGGGAGGCTCTTAGTGCTCCTCTGGGTGGAAGCTCTCCTGCAGGGCCTCCTGGATTCTGACAGCCCCCCGATGGACCTCCAGGATGGCATCCTGCAGAAAGTGCAGCCAGGCTCGCAGCACGTCCACAAGAAGCACCAGAGTGCCCAGTGGCAGTTCCGGCTCCACGTTGCAGAGTGCTGTGGTGTCCTGAGTGAGGGCAATCAGAGCACGCAGAGACATAAATGTTTTGCTGTCCCTCATCGAGGCAGGCAAGCAAGCAGGGACACCTGAGAACTGGCTGCCCGGGGGGCAGAAAGGGGTGTCCCTTTCAGCAAAGGCATCAGATAGCCTCAGGCAGCAGCCATCCACAGACATTCCTGACCTGATGCCCTGCCTGACCTGGTTCTGGCCGGCCTTAACTCTGATTCTGTGTCCAGTCAGTGTGGATTCAGTATTTCAAATTAGCAAAATGCTACTTTGAACTGCATTTTGTGGGTAGACGTGTTAATTTGAATTAGCTTAATTCGATTTAACTGTTTCGAATTAAGATAACTTGAATTAACTCTGTGGTGTAGACATACCCTTAGTCTTTAAGGTACCACAGGACTTCTTATTGTTTTTACAGATACAGAGCAACATGGCTACCCCTCAGAGACTAATCCCAAGAGTGATTCACAAACCATGGGGAAGACAGGCCTTGCATGGTCTAATTCTCAAATGTCACTGACTGGACCATGCTCCACAGGCAAGTACACACAAAAGGGAGTCAAGGGTGAAGGTGCAGTAGTACTCTGTCACTTAACTCTGAGACATTCTGTGGAGTTCCTTCAGTCTCTCTTGTTGAAGCTGTTACACCGATGGTATTACATATAACCTGTGGCCCATCAGAGTTCTATGTGCGTTCCACAATACATCTAGTTTGCCTTTGTCCATGCACATGGTTGCCAAATTCTTTTGGTTTCTATCCGCATGGGTTTTTTTCTACCTGTATTAGTGAAGTGACTTTCATGTACAGCAAGGGCATGTGAAGTGAGGTGTGTGCTGATTGCTCACAACATTGAATGTGAGAGCATGTGCTCCCTGTGCATCCAGTTAAGCATTGTTGCAGTTTAGTCAGCATACCTCACAAATTCACAAGGTACACAAGAACATTTAGCAAAACTACCTTATTCCAAGAGACCATCTTGGGTATTACAATTTTTCAGACTGCTGAGATGAAGAAGGGCCACTCATATGCTCCACTCACTAGCTTAGGCTTCCCATCACTGTGTCACATGTGATAAACAAATTAGTCATTACAGCAGGGGGACTGAATCCAGGGCTGCTCGCAGCCCAGGTGAGTGCTACAGACTTGTATCTCTCTCTCTCTTGTCATTTTCAGATATTTTAATTTTCTGTGAAAATTCAGATGTGAAAAGTTAGGTACTCTGACTCTCAGAATGACTCACTTGTGTTGTGCAACTAGGTCTAAGTCACTGAGGTATTGTTACCAATTCCAGCCTTGATCCTCAATGGACATGTTCTCAAAAAGACTCAGACTCAAAATGTGCACCTGCAGTGTAATAGTGTGAAGTGCAAGTTCCAAAAGAAGCACCTACAATTTAACTAAAGGTCCAAAACTGAAGGTGACATTTTAAAACTGGAAATAGCCACCTGCAAAAGGAGAGTTGTGGCCCTGAAAATATAGAACTAAAAATATGCAGAAGCTAATTTATTGTTTGTCTAGAAGTAAGGAAATTGTTCGGTACTATTAATCAAAAGTTGTAGATGCTGTGTCTTTGGGGATCTATTATAGCCTATTCTTTCCTCAATTTGTGTATGTGTGAAAAATCAACCTAATTTTACAGTTTTTTATCATCTTCTTTCATTTGGTCCTCTCCTGCTCCTTCTGGATTTGTGACAGACCCTCTCTCAAATCATGTTCGATAGACAAATATTGCACATTGAAAAAATGTATGAGGTATATGACTTCATCTAAGCTATATATCAGTGATGGTTCAATCACTTTCTCATTTCAATTACCAGAAAAATCAGCCTTCAACCAGATGCAAATCCTCCCAGGATAAAAGGTGGTGTTTTTTTTTTTTTTTTTTTTTTTTTTGTGAGCTGAATGGAAGAAAAAGGAAAGAGAGAGAATCCTTGAAAAAACGAATCTACCTGCATTTTACAGTATTACTGCCAATGGGTCTATTACAGAGCTGTAACTGACAGTGCAATTTCTTTTTCTACATCATTCTATATTATCTCTATTTAAACATTATAAAAGGCTGTACAATGAAAAGCAGAATATTGAAACCATAACCATAGGAGTTTACATAGATAACAGCATTGATGGCTTCTAAATGTTAATTTGTACAAAACGTATCCTCATTAAATGACTTGTTTGATATTGTGCTTTAATCAGCTTCATTGCTGTTTTCCTATTAGTGTCACTGGCACATTCTCCTGTTGCATGTGACTGTAATAGTGCAGAGGATATATGCCCAGAATCTAAGTACTTGGAAAAGTCAGTGCATATAAACTAGGGATGAAATCCTGGCTTCATTATAGTTGATTGCAAAACTCCCATTGACTTCAGTGGGACCAAGACTTCATCCCAGGTTACTAGATTTTCAGTCTTTTGCAGTATAGAAAAATTCCCAGTAGTATGAAATACAAGTTTAATATTTGAATTATTTACCCTTCTAATATCCGATGCTTTATCATTGAGGAAGTTTACTTAAGTACCTTAACTTTCTTTTAAAGTAGTTCTTCAGATTTCCATAGAGCATCTATTAGGATTATATTGAGGGTCTATTAGGATTATATTGTGACTGTACAGATAAGTCATTTTTTAACTAAATTGACTGGTTTTCAGGTCTTTAGTGACTCATTTTTTAAAAAAAAACCTTATTTAATTTAAAAAAATCAATATTTGTAGAATAGGACTTCAACCCGGGGACCGCAGGCTTGCTTTCCATTCTTATATATTCCAGAATATGCTATAAAACCGTGTGTGTGTGTGTATGTCTGTGTGAAGTTTCTACCTTTCCTTTCTTTTCCACTTGAGGCCCTACCCATACTCTGCCCTAGGCCCTGCCTCCTCTCCACTCTTCTTCCTGCTGCTGCTTCTCATGGCCCTTCTGTCTCCCTGTCTGTCATGAGGGACCCATTGCCTGCCATGATCCTTCTCTCCTCTTCTACAACCAGGCCTCTACTGCCTGTTATTCCCTATGTCCTTGTTCTACTCCATCTCCACTCCCCACAGGGGCTGAGGGGTAAGGAGGGACATGATGAGAAGGGGAAGTCTTGCAGGGGAGGGCTGGAGGATAGGAGGGCCAAAGTGAGCAGCAAGGACCTCCAGCAATGGAGGTGGAATGGAGGTGTAGCCTGTCACTTTGACACCTCATTAATATGTATCTTTAGTTATGAATATGTATTAGCTGTATTCATATTCAGTTAGAAGTTTCTAGGAATGTTGCACATGGCACGCAAGTAGCTGCACATGTCACACTGTGCTGCTGCATGCAGCACACTGATCCAGGCTGTTACAACTTGTTTATCAAAGCACCCAATCAGGGACCCTTGTTTTCGTGTACAGGGTCCAATGATTGTAAAGATAAAGATGATGAATATTTATGAGCAGGGTGCTTTGAAGACCTGGCTTACAGTTGTCTGTTTTTGTTCGCGCCTTTTCCACCTTGCTTGTGTTTGTGTCACCCTGTCAGTCTCTGTTAGTTAGTTAGGGTTAGCTAGCTTCTCGTCATCTAATGTGTCCATTAGGATTAGTGCGTCGGTTCACCGCACCAGCGGCCGGGTACTTGTCCGTATAGAATCATAGAATCATAAAATAATAGGACTGGAAGGGACCTCGAGAGGTCATCGAGTCCAGCCCCCCGCCCTCAAGGCAGGACCAAGCTCCGTGTACACCATCCCTGACAGATGTCTATCTAACCTGTTCTTAAATATCTCCAGAGAGGGAGATTCCACCACCTCCCTTGGCAATTTATTCCAATATTTGACCACCCTGACAGTTAGGAATTTTTTTCTAATGTCCAATCTAAACCTCCCCTGCTGCACTTTAAGCCCATTACTCCTTGTCCTGTCCTCAGAAACCAAGAGGAACAAATTTTCTCCTTCCTCCTTGTGACACCCTTTTAGATATTTGACGGGAGCGTCGAGTCAGGTTTTGTTTCCAGGTATTAGGGATAGGTAGCTGTCTATCATCGGTTCCTGTTGAAGAGCAGAAGCCACCTGAAGATCAGCGCCAGGCAAGTCTCCACCGGTGATTCCTGTGCCTAGGAGCAGAAGGCCCCAGACGAGGATCATCACTACCTGCCTGCACCATACCCGTCCCCAGGGTCTCCGAGGGATCGCCTCTCTGTTCCTCGCTAAGGGCTCGGAAGGAGCCTAAGGCTTGAGTTCAAGAGCACCACAGAGGGTCACCGCTGCGAGGGATCTCCTTCTTGTCTTTCACCAGAGGCTTTAAATTAGCCAAAGGTTTGAGAGACAGGAGCTTCTCACCCACTGTCAGCTACTGGACTGAGTAATTATTGTATTTTGTGTAACCTAGTGTTTGTGGGGTACTTTTCTATCTTCTTTCCTTCTTGGGGTTGGGATAAAAAGTGTTTACCTGCTTTTCCTTGTTGTGCTTTTAAAACTTTTACAATATATGGTTTGGCCCTTTTAAAGTGAGCAACGTTTTTATTTACTGTGGCATTCTTGGGTCAGCAAACACCTATGATAGATGAGGTTTGGTGGTATCTGCAACTTCCACTGAGGCTTAATTAATAATAATCAGATGCAAATTTAGGTATAAGCTTCCCTCAGTGTAACAGAGGAGAGGACGGATTCAGTGGTGGGGGCAGAGCAAGGAGAGCAAGAGGCAGAGTGCAGGCAGAGCCACTACAGCCCAGGTATTTGGCAGTGGGTCAGTGGCGGCTGCTAGTCTCCACTGGCTTTATTAAATATACTCTGTGTGCATCTGAATAAACCTTAATTGAGAAAGTGAAAGCAACTAGGACCTGCCTCTTCCAGCAGCTGTAGACACAGGTGGGCTGTGTCTAGACTGACCAGTTTTTCTAGAAAATCAGCCGCTTTTCCGGAAAAACTTGCCAGCTGTCTACACTGGCCGCTTGAATTTCCACAAAAGCACTGACTTCCTACTGTAAGAAATCAGTGCTTTTTGTGGAAATACTATTCTGCTCCCGTTCAGGCAAAAGTCCCTTTTGCGCAAAGCTTTTGCGCAAAAGGGCCAGTGTAGACAGCTCCGATTTGTTTTCCACAAAAAAGCCCCAATCGCGAAAATGGCAATTGGAGCTTTTTTGTGGAAAAGCGCATCTAGATTGGCACAGACGCTTTTCTGCAAAAAGTGCTTTTGCGGAAAAGCGTCCATGCCAATCTAGATGCTCTGTTCCGAAAATGCTTTTAACGGAAAACTTTTCCATTACAAGCATTTCCGGAAAATCATGCCAATCTAGACGCAGCAGTGTTGTACAGGAGACTTTTTTTCCAGAGGAGAGGGATAGTTTCATATATATGACACAGACCCTAATATTGGGCTGTCTTGTCACCCTGTGTAGAGATGCTACCATTATTTTGCCTTTAACCACCACCAATTATTCCTACTGGGTATCTGTGTATGTCAGTGATAGAAATCTTTTGATGGATTATGCCCCCAAAATTCCTTTTGACAAGGAAATCTTGGTTTGGCTTGGTCTAGAAATAAATCAATCACAGCCTGGACAGAGCATCTGAAGAAACAGTAAATTGTAATATCTGGTTCATGTCTTTTTTTTAAAAGCACACGAAAGAGAAGGAGGTGGAGGGCTTAAGCTGCAGCAGTAACATAAAAATACTTTCTCTCTAACGAGGAGAGAAAATTAAGACAAGTCCAGTTAAAGATAGTTGAGTTATTACCAGCATAGGGTCACTTTTACTGTTTCACTCTTTACTTTATCCGTTACTCAGAGAAACCATTCCAAGAATAAGGTTTTTTAAGGTTTTTTAAGGGTATCAGAATCTGACCTTTAGGCTGCTGGAACAAGTTAACTCTCTATATAGATAATAATAATCTTCTATTTTTATATACATTTGTTTGGGGTATCTTTCATTCCAAACTGAAATATTGTAGCATGTCTGTTCATTTTTCTTCTTAAAATCCTTTATTCAAGCAAAATATCTGTGGCAAAATCCTGGTCTATTAATGTCAATAGCAAATCTCCCATTAACTTCCATGGGATCAGGATTTCAACCTTGAGGTCTCCACTGAAGTTTACCTTAGTACAGTCTTCACAGTTAGTCCCAGTAACAAGGACTCGTTTTTAGGCTACTACTAAAGCAGATGGGGCACTGCTGGGAAAGCGCCAAGTATCAATTTTCAGTGAATTGCTTCTATTAAACTATTACTTCAAGAACATTGTAAAAGAAAATGGCTTTAATTTCTCAGAGTCCTCAACTCTCTTTCTTGTATTTCTCTCACTCACCTCCTGTTGCATGCGCAATTCTTGCTGGATACATGCATAGCACTACGTCACAACAGAACTGTCTTCTAAGACTGCTCTTACTCAGACATAATTAGTAATGGTCTCTATTCAGCTTTTTATGTCTTTCCTCAATAGACTCAAGGAACAACTTTGTTTGCTAGCCTGAAGGTGGACAATGATATTATTTGCAGTCATGGTGCTCCTAGAAAATGAAACACAAGGTCAAAGGGGTAATATTTCTTCTTTTGGACCAACATCTGGTGGTGGAAGGTGTCAGCTTTTGAGCTACAAAAAGCTCTTCTTAAGGTCTGAGGATAGGGTTTACTTGCCTAATCGGTTTCAAAATGTTATAGTATTTCTGAAATGTGTTTATAGTGTCCTTATTTTCAAGTTAATTTTGCTATACTCTGCGAATAAATTAGTAATGATGAAATAACTATTATAAATATTTTTATAAATGTACCTCAAACTGTCCTGTGTTCCTGGAGTTCATCTGTATTTCCATTATATTCAAAAGTTCACAATATAACTGTAGAGAGAAAGAAGTCACCCGGTATCCAGTGCAGATAAGATTACTTTTGTCTGAAACTAGGGAATAGTAAGAAACATTATTGGCAAACATTTGCATTAATTCTTAATTGCTTTTTGCTTTTTCCACATACATACACTTCTGTTAATTTACAAATGGAAATGCGTGCAATTGACAGATGTGATTTTTCTGGGTCTTCATGCAAAACAGGTATTTTTGAGCAATTGTGGATATAAAAACTTTTCCACTAAAAGTGCTATTCCCCCTGGGCTCCGTCTAGACTGGCAAGTCTTTCTGCAAAAGCACTTGCTTTTGCGCAAAAACTTGCCAGCTGTCTACACTGGCCGCTTGAGTTTGCACAAAAGCACTGATGTTCTACTGTCCGAAATTAGTGCTTCTTGCGCAAATGCTTTGACATTCTCGTTCAAGCAAAAGCCCTTTTCCGGAAATGTTTTTGTGCAAGAGGGCCAGTGTAGACAGCTAAAAACTGTTTTGCGCAAAAAAGCCCCGATGGCGAAAATGGCGATCGGGGCTTTCTTGCGCAAAACCGCATCTAGATTGGCATGGACGCTTTTCCGCAAAAAGTGCTTTTGCAGAAAAGCGTCCATGCCAATCTAGACGCTCTTTTCCGCAAATGCTTTTAACGGAAAAACTTTTCCATTAAAAGCATTTGTGGAAAATCATGCCAGTCTAGACATAGCCCCTCTGTATTGGATAACTGACTTTTTATACACCAGTAGAAACAATACTCTGTGACTTGAGTTAAAAGATATTTCCTACCTTTCCAGAGATGCTTGGCACTTTACATGCTCTAACTTTGGATGTCTGTATCACTCACTGTCTATCAAGCCATCTCTCTCTCTCTTTCTCTCTCTCTGAAAGAATTTCTGATCTGCTTTTCACCACAATATCTCGCTTTTGTATCTAGCTCATGTTCTGAGGATGTTCCACTTGCTGAAATGATGTGTTCTAGAATTTAAAAAAAACTTCACCTGTTAACATTTAAGCTAGTTGATAGCAGTATTTGATCTTTGACTCAAATACTCAGAAGTATCTGATTTTTCCAACACAAGGCAATCTGGTCACAGAACATTTTTCTAAAAGAGCCTTGTCAAGGGGCATCCCTTGTCGGTCCTCCCAAATTACAGCTCCTAAAGTTAGAGCAAGTACAGCCTCACAGGCCTAGGCCCACAATCCAGTTCACCCCTATTAAGGTAAATACTGCCACACTTGCCTAGTCAGCAGGTAAGCCTCCCAAGGGCCTGTGAGCAGCATTACTGAGGGGTTTGGTGGATGGTAGGGGAACATGGGCCCTCCCTCTCCACCGGATCCCAACCTAGGGCCCTGTTGGCTGTGGAAGATTCCACTGCCTCCTCAGTGGGGATTCTGGCCTTAGTGCTAAACTCCTGGAAGACAATCCACCACCTTAGGCACCTTCCTATCATTCTTAGTGTGCAGTGCGGTCCCCGCTGGTGCCTCCCGGATGGCCTCCCTGTCTGGAGCTGTCGCTGAGGCTCTAGTGGCTGCAGCTGCTGTTGTTGGGGTTGCTGATTCTGGGGCAGCTACTGCTGCTGTAGGAACTGTTCAAGAGCTCTGTACTGAGTTCTTCCCCTCCGGACACTCCCCCTAACTGAGCTGAGCAGCTCTCTCTTATACTACTGCAGTCGAAGCATGCCCAGTAAGCTAAGGGGGTGTGGTCTCCCCTGCCCGCCGGGTTAACCCCCTCCTGAACAGTGCGGGTGGAGATACCCCATCACAAACCTGTAATGCTCTTAAGCCATCTTATGAAGTGTGCCCTTCCACTGCAGTTTTCTACAGTTTAAAATGAAATTGGATGGGATGTGTGGGTGTGTTTGAGAGAGAGAGACAGAGGCAAGGGGAGAGATTTTTGTAATTGTGTGTGTGTGTTTGGTGGCACTTTGACAGAGTAAGGACATCTGCTTTCCTAATGAATTCAAAATCCCATATAGTCTTGCAAGCAATTAAAAGATGCTTTCAAACAGCCTCGAGGTACTGACATGCCTGGCAGGTTTCTTGTCAGTTTGCTGAACCAGATACAAGAGGAGGTAGTCCCAAGCTTACACAGCTCTAGTTTTATAACTCCCCGAATCCCTCTTTTACAAGAGAGATCTATGTGTGTATTCAGTCTTCTTTAAGAGTTTGAACAGCTGTTGCTCTTAAGTCATTCCCATCTCACATCATTATTTATAAATGCTCTGAAATATTACATAAGTCACTGTCACTGTGTTTATGTAAAGAGGAATAAAATCTACTAAATGCCCCCAATGGTGTATATTCACATTAAACATAGTGCCCCCAACACACCTAAGGTGTGAACTAGAATAATACTGCACAGTACATGTTGATTTGCAACATAATAGTGATATATTATGTATGCAAGCTAAGTAATTAAAATGCACGAGGTGAAAACAATTATCCTTCTGTGATGATTTCCTGTAAGACAGAAATATTTGTTGACCCAAGATTAGAACAGCAAACCCATTAAGTAAATTAATAACCCAAATAATTTAAGATCCCAAAGATTTCTGGTAGGAGTTTTAAACAAAAGATATATTGCTTCTGTCAACATTTATGCTGCTGCTCTGTTCGTATGGTTTTTCTGAGAAGCTACAATCTTTTCAAGGCATGAGGAAAAAACCTGATGGTCAGATTTATCATAATCAGCTAATGTAAGCTGCATGGTGACAACCTCAAGCTGTAGTGCTGCAACTGAGTTCCAGACTGTTGTGACTTGAAGGGAGAAAGCCAGGCTCTACTCTGTTTCTAGTGTAAACCTCGAGCAATGTCATTAAACTCAATGGAGTTACTCAAGATTTACATGGGCAGAACTGGGCACAGGTTACTGGAGAGTAAATAGACCAAAATTGTTATTGTGCTTAGAGTATTTAAAATGGTGTAACTGGAATTTCATAACTGGATTCTTCCATTTGCTTTCTTTGGAGAGGGAAAGTAAAACTCTTCTAATCATTGGCCAGGAAGCTCTGTCTCCCTTTCCCCCCTGGGACTCTAGGTATGCTCCTCCCTGTCCTTGAGTTGAAACCTCTGCACTGGTAGAAGGAGGATGGCTCCACTTCATGTCATTGTCCCAACTAACCTCATGGGCAGTATCTGCATAAGGATCAGTGTTCTCTTACCTCACAGTGATGACCCATATGAGGCAAATCCCAAGTTCATAGAATTCTTAAATGATTCTTCAGATACATGAGTTAGACCTAATCATAAAATTGTTTAGAGCTATTGTGGATTGTTAATTATGGGATAGTTACTGCTATTTTATTGAGTTTTGTTGAAAAAAAAAAGAGTTGAGATTTTAATTTCAATAGTTGGGCTTAAACATACACCACAAAAGCTTTTGGGAGCATACTGAGCCACATGCTACTTCATAGACATTCCTGCACCTATAAGAAAATGTCCTAAACTGGGACTATGGAAAAAAAAGTAATATCTCCTTTCAGTAATATATTGCTTATGGCCTATTGGAGTCTATATTAAAAATTAACCTTGGATTTTGTAACAAATAATAATATTAAGAAAATCAACCACTTAAAAAGACACTCTCATTTCAAAAGATTTTAAAGAAGCCAACTTTTGATGTTGAAAGTCAGATGAAAGAGAAATAGATTTTACTGTCCTGTTAGTCTTGGCAGGCTGGGCTCGGATAATGACTTTAGCAATGTATCAAATTTTGTACAGTATCAGAGAGTAAATTAAATTCAATTGAATATAGCTTGTGAGCTTGATAACAGAAGGGTAAAGTCCATTTGCCTCCCTCATCTAACTAAGGGCATGGCTACAGTAGGAAATTATTTTGAAATAACTTATTTCAAAATAATAGCTTCCAAAATCCTATTTTGAAGTAACGAATCCACACTACATGGAAGCCTCAAAATTAGTATGAGGCAAAGTCCCTTAGGGTATGTCTACACTTGCCCCCTAGTTCGGACTAGGGAGGCAAATGAAGCATACCGAAGTTGCTAATGAAGCATGGGATTTAAATATCCTGTGCTTGATTAGCATATTCACAGCCGGTCGCCATTTTAAAACGCCAGTAGCCTGAATTAACTCGCCGCATGTAGATGCGGTAGTCCAATCCAAAATCCTTCCCTCGAATTAACTGTTACTCCTCACTGCATTCAATTGAATATAGCTTGTGAGCTTGATAACAGAAGGGTAAAGTCCATTTGCCTCCCTCACCTAACCAAGGGCATGTCGGCAATAGGAAATTATTTCAGAATAACTTATTTCAAAATAATAGCTTGAGGAGTAACAGTTAATTAGTTAGTCTGAACTAGGGGCCAAGTGTAGACATACCCTTAGAGTGTGTCTATACAGCACGCATGGCTCAAAATAAGCTACACTATTTGAGCTACTCAGATTGCATAGCTTATTTCAAGTCAATTTCAAAATAGCTTATTTCATAATTAGGCGCTGTCTACCCAGCGCAAAATTTCAAAACAACCCACTATTCTGAAACTTCTCTTACTCCTCGTGGAATGAGGTTTACAGGGATGTTGGAATAGTGAGCCTGTTATATTTCAAAAAAATGGGCTTGCTGTTACGATGCAGGATAGCTATTTCGGGATACCTCCAGTATCCCAAAATAACACTGCAGTGTAGGCATAGCCTAAATGTAGACATGCTACCTCAACTTAGAGCCTCAGGAAGCACTGGGGAGTAATTGCTTTGAATGACTCTGTGGAGTAGTTATTTTGAAATAGCAGATTGGAGCATCCACACTACCGCTATTTCAAAATAATAATAACTGTGAGGTTAAGTCTACACTGCCAGATTATTTCAAAATAAGTTATTTTGAAAAAATAACTCCCAAAATAACAATTTCAAAATAAGTTTATTCCTTTTCACAAGCAGGAATTATTATTTCAAAATATCAAGCCTTGAAATAACGGGCTTGGTAGTGTGGACACTTGCCTTGTTATTTAGAAATAAAGGGAGTTATTTCAAAATAACTCCCTAGTGTAGACATGAATTATTAGGCTGCTGTCCGAAAAATAAATCAGAAAGTTTAGAGTTACAGTGTAGTTCTTCATACAAAAGTGACAAGGTGAGACTGGTACCTTCTTACATGATACACCTGGCCACATGAGTATAAAGACTGCTGACTTCAATGACTAAAATAAGATTTTGCTATTTTAATCTTTCCTAGCAATATAGAAGCAACTCAGTTAGAGAGAACAGGTGAAATGTTAAACAAAATACATTTCAGTTGCAGAATGAAATTCTGCCTCCACTTTACCTCTCTACAACCAGTTGGGAAGTGGTGCCATTACTGCTGGTTAAACCAAGGCAGAATTTATCCTTGACAATCTCTGTTACCAGTGATGATGTATGAAAAGGACTTGTTCAACAGCTTGAAAAAGTCCTTGCAAACCGCAGAGATCTAAGGTGAAATTGTGGTCTAATTTGATGTAATCAAAAAACTTCCATTGAGTTTAGTGGGACAAAGATTCCACCCCTATTATATTTCTAAGAACCTGGCTCACATAACCTGTGCATATCAGTAATTATTGGCTTGATTTAAAGCCTATTGAAATCAATAAGAATAATTGCAGATTTGGGTTAAATCTTAAAAACCTCCAAATTGTAAGAACAGCAGGACAATGGAACTAACTGCTTAGGGAGGTTGTAGAAGATCTTTTTCTGGAGGCTTTTAAAAGGAGGCTGGAAAGCCATCTGGGGATAGAGAATAAAATGGAGAATAACTTATTGCCTTTATATAAATCCATGGTATGCCCACATCTTGAATATTGTGAACAGATGTGATCTCTTCATCTCACAAAAGATATATCAGCATTAGAAAAGGTTCAGAGAAGGGCAACTAAAATGAGTTTGGAATGGGTCTCATATGAGGAGAGATTAAAGAGACTAGGACTTTTCATCTTGGAAAGGAGGAGACGAAGGGGGCATATGAGAGAGGTATATAAAATCATGAGTGGTATGGAGAAAGTGAATAAGGAAAAGTTATTTACTTGTTCCCATAATATAAGAACTAGGGGCCACCAAATGAAATTAATGGGCAGCAGGTTTAAAACAAATAAAAAGAAGTTCTTCTTCACACAGAACATAATCAACCTGTGGAACTCCTTTCCTGAGAAGGTTGTGAAGGGGCTTTTAGGGGCTTGGACTTTTAGGGGTTAAAAGAGAACTAGATAAATTCATGGAGGTTAAGTCCACTAATGGCTATTAGCCAGCAGGGGTAAGGAATGGTATCCCTAGCCTCTGCTTGTCAGAGGGTGGAGATGGATGGCAGGAGAGAGATGGCTTGATCATTTCCTGTTCCGTTCACTCCCTCTGTGGCACCTAGCATTGGCCACTGTTGACTGACAGGATACTGGGCTGGATGGACCTTTAGTTTGACCCAGTATGGGTCTTATGTTCTTATGCCATAGATGGTTGAGATACAAAAAACGCTATATCTTTGCAGAGGGTCCCTTCTAATGCTATGATTCAATGGGATTTGGATCCACCATAGCTGAAAAATATCTTTGCAAATAGTTGTTCAAATTAAAAAGTGTATTTTAATTCTATCATGTTCATCATCTTTTCGCATTTGATTTTCCAAGAGCATGTAAGTGTATATATTACTAGTGCGGAAAGTCATGGAAATGTGTTGTTAGTTAATTAATAGGTTGTGAAACCTGCAGATCTGTTGATTAGTTATTGTTTTGGTTAGTTAAGTCATGTGACCTTGTTTCAGTTTCCTGATCTGAGTACTTGTGTATCTAACCAAGACCATGTATATTGTGAATATTATAAATGAATATATAATATAAAATCCACATTGTGTTGGTTGGTTAATGTTGTTATGTATATCACCATCACTGATGTGACATAAATTGTGACATATTTGTACAAGGTAATTACATAAATTACTACGAGAACTATGATTTTATATTCTTTAGTAATTTTCACACAGAACAATTTATAAGACCTGCATACCAGGAATTATTTGCTGAAGAAATTAATTAATTTTGTATAATAAATAACGTAGAGAATGTCACAATCTATTCTTATACAATTAATGAAGAGGAAATAAAGGCCAAACTCATCCAATAAATTATTCATTGTGAAATGTTTGCTCAGCTCTATTAATTAGCAGTAAATTAATTACAGAATAGCAATACTTTGGAGGGTAAGAATGCAGCTTCCAAACTAAATATCCTGGGATTGAACTGAAGCAAATCCTGTCACTCTAGCCAGCAGAGATGAACAGTCTATCGTGCTATTTAATTGTGCATTATAAGAGTTCAAAACCAATAAATTGCGAGCAAAAGTTGCTTCCATAAGATTAATTTCCTTTTTGTTTTCATAGTGGATTTAGAGCCCCAGCAATGCTTTATGAGTATTTTTTATTAATTATCTTTGCTTCGTTTTAAGGAATATTTTGTATTCAAATTAATTCACCCCATAGTGGGTGCTTATTGTTGCATATATAGCACACTGTGAATATACTGATGTATTGCTTAAACTAAGTATCACAGCAGTGTATAATTTTAAAACATGGGGGGTTACCTCACAAAATGTCAAAGCCATAACATTAGAGAAGATCCTCATAGTGAAACAAAAAAAAAGTGCGATAAGGTTAAAATGCTCTACAATTCTATACTTTTCTAAATAACAAGATGACATTCTACAATATATTAGAAGCAAGAGTAAGACCAAGAACAGGGTAGGCCCATTACTCACTGCAGTGTGGGGAAACCATAACAAAAAAGGTAGAAATGGCAGAAGTGCTAAAGGAATATTTTCTTGTTTTCACCAAAACGATTAATAGCGACATCATAGTTAGTAAGATCAGAGGATAAAATAGGGAAAGGACAAATTAACAGTTAGACATCTTCAAATCACAAGAGTATCAATAATATACAGCCTACAATACTCAAGGATGTGGCTGAGGAGATAAGGAGATATCTGAACCACTAGCAGTTATTTTTTCAAAAAGTCATGGAAGATGTGAGAGAATGCAGAGGACTGGAAAAGAGTAACTATAGCACCAATTTATATTTTAAAAATGGAAATATGTGGGCAATTACAGACCACATAGGCAATAATTTCCCTGCTAGCCTGGGGCTGCTCAACCTCCCACTTCACCCCTGGCTCTGCCTCTATTCCACTCCTTTCCCGAAACACCCAACCTGATTTGTCTCTTCCTACTCTAATCCCACCACTTTGATTGTGTTGTGTCCCTGCTCCTTGCCGTCCCTTCTTTGAGCCATGGAACACCTCTATGGAGTTGGTACCTAAAATAGACCACTCTGCTTAACTTTAGTACCTGAACAAGATGATGGAGATTAGAGGATAAGTAATTATCAGCCATAGGCACAGGAATTAAAGCATGGGAGGTGCTGCAGCCCCTGAAGTTTTGCACCAAGCTTTCCCATGCCCAGGGGCCAGTCCCACTGCTGACCCACCACTGGCTTCGCCAGCTCCAGGTCCTAGCCTCTGGGTGGTTGCATAGAGTCCCACCAGGCCTCCAGGGTCCCGCCAACCCCACTGGTTTCACCACTGCCCTGATGGGTTCCTCTGGCCCTCAGGATTCCATTGCTTGCTGGCCCTATCCATGCATGATCGGTAGCCCACCAGCCTTGGTGGCCCCAAGGTCCAGGCCATTGGTCCTGGATGCCCTGCTGCCACCTGGGGTAAATCTGCCAGCCTGGAGTGCAGCTCCTGTCCTCAGCCTGGTGCTCAGCTGTTGCCCCTGCTGTGGCTCCTCTGTAGGCAGCAAGGGGCAAGGGTCACAAACTCTCCTGGATTGTACAGACTGGATGCCACTTCCATGAAGGACATCCAGTTAATCTGGTTCAGGAGAGTCAGCAATCATTGCAGGGGCATGAAACAGGTGCCAGGGGCAGAGTAACTCAACACCCCCACCCCTGTTCCCTCTAAGGTGAGCGGCAGCACAGCTTCACAGGTGATTAATCAGCCCTGCCTAGTCAGTCAGCTCCTCTGCATTGTTTTCTATTGCAAAGTCAACTTAACCGCATTGTATTCTCCGGGAAGAGGAACCAGTAATATATAAGACCCTAAAGGAGAACTCTAGGACTCCTTGCCCCAGGATAAAAGGCCTTTTTTCCTTGTTTTTCCTTTCCACTACCAAACCAGCTCTACTAATGATCTCTCAATTGTCACTGGAGGAATTCTTGGTAGAAAGCTTATCCAAACAAAATTCTATAGCCATAATGCTGCCCCTGCTCACTAACAGATGTGAGCAAACAACTTCATGCCAAAGAGCTTACCTAAAAATTGGTTGGGCCCTTTTATTCATTTGCAGTGCAGCCCTATGTGTGGATATAGAGGCAGTCATGGTGATAAGAGATGCTATAGTTTTCCAGATAAAGTTAACTATTTTAAGTCTATGTTAGTGCTCATGGGAAAGGAGTTCAGTTTTAGCTCTGGAAAATAACTGCCTTACCACTACAAAACACATGATCATGTCAATGGGGCTGATCCACTGTCCTTTGAAGTTACTGGTAATCTTTCCATTGCCTTTAATGGGTTTTGGGTCAGGCAATCTGTGCCTTAAATTTACTAAGGTAACCTCATATAGGTTTGAGAGGGTAAATTCAGTCAACGTACTATATTTTTCTCCTGATTTTGTTAACAGAGGTAGCAGTAGTGATGATAGTTTTTGAGCTGATTACACCAGCCTAGTAGGACATGGAATGAAGCCACCAATCGTGTCAAACAGGCCAATAAGCAGCCATCAGATTATAACAATTTTTGCTCACTGTTGACCCAGCTGGATTAGATCCATTCACCTATAAGCAGAAAGCTTTCTGTTCTCTTATCAATCTTCAAAAAGGTCCAGTCCTCACAAGCATTATTTCCATTGTCTATAAAGTTTTAGACATTAGAAATAGTTTTTCAATCATATAGAAAAAAGCCCTACACCAAAAAATATCCCCTCTATGCTTGTTTTTAGACTGCCTAGTTATTGTAATGTTTTCCCTTTATTTTTCATTTCACATCTGTTCCTTGATGTAGTAGCATTTTTATTATCTGAAACAAGGAGTGAGAGAGGACACATTGTGTATTTCAGTGTTTCAGGCTTTCAAGCCACAGTGCTGGTGATGCAGGGATCAGAAACATGGTTATGAGTTGTATGATGTGTTAACAGATGGACCATTACAAAACAGAGGTCTCATTCTGTCACACTTACTCACACTGAGTAGTGCTTTCCTTCACAAATGGGATCATTAAGATCCACAGCCCTCTTTTAGTAGTCAATGAGACTACTCAAAGAGGGTTCAATTCTGCAAGGTGCTGAGCATTATGGTCCCAATCCAGCAAAGCACTATCCCAGGTGAAGCCAATGAGACTACTTGCCTAGAAAATTAAGTGTGTTTAATTTCTTTGCTGGATCAGCACCAGAGTGCTAAGCACCTTGCAGGATCGAGCTCAGAGTTAGAGATGAGGTAAAATTAGGACACTGATGCATATTAACTAAAAGGTTAAACATTTCTTATTGGAAAGTGCCTCTACCCTACTTCTGTTGTAACCTGTTTTTTTTTTTCAGTTATCTCATGGGAGCCCACTGGAGACCCCCTTTCTGACGAGCAATGATGACTGAAAAGTCAGTTGCTGGACAGATAAAATTCCATTCTAGTGACACTGATTGGAATTGTCCTGGAAAAGGCAACATCGAAATTGACAGATTTCTTGTCACACCAACAGACACAGTTGTATACTTTATCATTTATTACTCAGCTTCCAAGATCTTATCAACTAGATTGCATTCTAAAATCCCTCAGGAGTGTTAAAAGAATCAAACAGTATTGGCACCTATAGCACAGAACAAATAAGAGGCTTGTACAGTAGAGTTTTTTGTGTTCTTTATGTATACCCTTCCTTTGAATGCTGCATATTCAAAGTATTACAGTCTGCATCATCTCTTGTCTTATGGCATTTGCTGTCCTTTTGCTCCCCAACAATTTTTATTATTAGTGAGTTGGAGAAGTGATATACTTGTGTGTGTGTGAAATTTAAGAAGAAACATTTAGCGTTAAATCAAAAATACAAACATATGCAACCAATATGATGGCTACAATGTTCATGTCTAATAATCCCACAGCTCGTTTGTGTTCATTATTGCTGTGCAAACACTTTATAGTGAATATACTTGGATGAATGTCACCTCTTTTTCTGATTGAAAATTGTGCCCAAAGAGTCACCATTTTCTCAATGAATTATTTACAGACATTACTTGATGAATTTACCTGAATAACAATTTCCCTCTTACTTTCTTTGGTGTACTCCTTTGCAAGTAGAGTATGACTGGAGAAAAAAGATATTTAGTACATTTTCATAACATTTTCCTTTTTTGTTGTTGACACTTCATTTTCATATAAATCTTCAACCTGTTCTAGCTGACAAAATTCAGCATTTGAAATCAAGCTGCTTGGACTGATACCTTGAACAATGGGTTTCTATTCTATGTCAAGGGCTTCTATGAGCTATAAATACAATATATAGCATTTATCTAGAAGTTTTTATCAGTAGATCTCAAATTTCTTTACAAAGAAAGCACTGTCCTCAGTTTATAGATGGAGAAACTGAAGCACAAAGAGCAAGCAGTCGATATATAAATCATTCTATATGGGAATATAATAATCTCATTGTATAGGCCTGATTATTTAATATGGACTGCCATGATTGTGGAGTGTACTTCTTAATCCACAATGAATTTTGCATACAAATGTCTGGCTGAAACAATTGTAAGAAAAAAATGAATAATTTATAGTTTCCAAACTGTAGGAGTTACTGATATAGCTGTAAAACGAAGTCTGTAATAATAGAGGTCAAAACTGAATAATCAAGTAATTGCTATCTTATCCTTAAAGTATTTGTGATAACAAGTGAAATATTCTCCCAGAATAATAAGGATGCTTTCTATTTTCCAATTTAGTTGACCGTCCTGCATCTGGATAGTGAATTTCAATTTGAATCAGTTGGTGATGGGAAAACTAGTTTGATGGGTCAACTACATTTTTTTTAATACGTAATGTTACTTTGAGTCTGGCCATAGGTAAATAAAATAAAAAAAATCTTAGAAGAGAATGGAACTATAGATGATAAAAAACACTATAATAAAATATTTTCCCATTAAAAATGGTTTTTTGTCAGAATCCAGATTTTTCTGTGGAATAGATTGATTTTGGCAGTGTTTTCCACCTGAAAAATTAAAACAAAATGCTTTGCTTTGTTTTGTCATTAGTCTCTGTGACTAAGCCCTTATGTTGCGCCTCATGCTCCCATTCTCCCCTATGTTGGTTCATCTACCAGAAAAAACAATGATGCTGTAGTCTGGGAGCATAAGCAGAATTCATAGGAGAAAATGGAGCATAAGTAACCCAAAACGACAACTCCCATGAAGCTCTGCAGCAGCTCAAACTGATGTAGATTAAACTAATCTGAAATATGTTTCATTTCAAGTTGACAAAGCAAAATGAAATGTTTGTTTTTGCCATTTTAAAATTGAGAGAATTAGAACTTTTTGAGTCATGAAATGTCTAGCTATTTTGACTATTTTTGCCCCAATTGTGAATGAAAATAAATAACAAAATAACAGCATCTCTCAAAGGATGGAAATTCCATTTTGGGATCAGGTCCAGAAGAACTCAAACATAAAATCTCACTGTTGAATGTATCACATAACAAAATAAGATACATAAAGGAAAAGGCATAAAAGTCCTTTTTCCTACAGTCCGTGCCTGCTACTGTGAAATTACTGTCCATTTTTTAACCATCCTCACAGGTTCATTGATGAGTGCTAAACTACTGAAGCTCATCACCCTTCCTTTTGCTTCTGTTTATGCTTTCTCATGCAAAGGCTCCATACATCCCTTTGAGGCTACGTCTAGACTGCAAGCTTCTTTCAGAAGAAGCTTTTCCAGAAGACATCTTCCAGAAAAACTTTTTTCGAAAGAGAGTATCTACACAGGAAAGGACAATGAAAAAGCGATCTGCTTTTTCAAAGGATAGTATCCACATTGATTGGACGCTAACTCACATTTCAGTTGTGATTGCTGTGGACAGAGTGGCCACCAGGGCATCTGTGCTTTTACCTTTAGGCCTCTTCTTTGAAAAAAACCTCTCTTCCACGTCCATACATGCCTTTTTCCGAAAAAGCTTTTTCAAAAAAAGGCTTCTTCCTAGTAGAAAGAGGTTTACCGCTGTTGGGAAAAAAACCCCTCTGTTCTGTCGAAAGAATGCAAAAGCAGTGTGGACATAAGTGTAGTTATTTTTCTGGAAAAACTCTATGGTGTAGACATACCCTGAGTAAGAATTTTTCAGGAAATGTAATGACACCCATAACGTAAATACAACTCTTATGTTTTCTTGCTTTTGTGATGAGGATGCTGCCTTCAACCCCTGACCATTATAGTAGGCATTTAGCTCCATTTGTTTAAAAATATTTTTTTCTAAAGTCACATCACTGTTTTCATGTCTGTACAGTTCTCGGAAATGTTTATATATAGAACGATCACCTTCTTACTCAAGATCTACTTCCAAAGGGTTAGATGATGGTTTGTAAACTGCAGCTCTGTGTAAGGAAGGGTACAAAAATGCACCCCACAAAGAGGAGCACCAGGAACACTGTGCCTCACGCAGGCCCAATCTCGTTGCATACAATATGCTTGAGGCACTGGGGTGAGTAGCTTACTCCCTGTAGTATTCCAGCAATTGTGCAATATATGGTGCAAAAGAAGCAGGACAAGGCAATAGCTCTATTACATCCCTACTCTTCTGTGCCTCCCTTTTGGCAATCTGTTCCTTAATGGAGAAGAGGAGTGAAAAATCCTAGCACTGTACAGGACTGTCCTTATGTAGCCGTACACGGGCAGGTTTTGTATGCATCTCATTGTCCTCATACATGGATTTCTTGCATGCTGACCTGATGCATAGCAGAGTTGCATCTGCTTAGTTTAGTTGATGAAATATGTGTTTTTGAATTATGTTTATGTTTTAATTCTGCAGACCTAGCCCAGCTGCCAGAGACTGTGCTGGATTCTCTTCTGGTTCACACTTCATCATCAGAATGGACAGTTATATCTGAGAGCAGAATCATTATTACTAACATGTGAGCTGGAAAAGCCCCAGCTCGATTAGCAGATTTCAGGCTGAGTTTGCATGTAGTTTGCTATGCCAGCCTTTTTAAAATGTGATTACAAGTTTAGTTGACAATATTAGTAGTGTTTGTATAAACTTCTTTTTATGTAACTACTTTTTAAAGGAATGCTACTCTGATCCAAGTAGTCTGAAAAATGTTTAGTTCTTTCCTCTTATCTTCTCACTTATTCAAATACTGTTTTATTAAGGAAAAATAACAATAATGCAGAGCAAATATCAGTTCTTCTATAATAGATTTCCATGCCTGTTTTCTTCCAGACCATTAATAGACATATTAAATAACACAGGGACAAGAACAGATCCCTATGGGGCCCAAATACAGATACACCCACTATGATGATGATTCCCTGTTTACAGTTGATTTTTGAGACCTGTTACTTAACCAGTTTGTGAACCTTTAAGCATGTGATATAGTTTTTTAATCATGATGTGATGCAGTACTAAATCAGGTGCCTTACAGAAACTATTAATATTATCAGCTGAAGTTGTAATCTCATTTTAAAAAGATATATCAGATTAGTTTGTCAGCATCTATTTTCCACAAACCCATGTTGACTGGCATTAATTGCATTACCATACTTTACATTTTTATTAATTCACTCCTATATCAGGCATTCCATTTTCTTGGCAAGGATGTGTCAGACATTACCAGATCATTCCATTTACCTTTTAAAAATATTGACATAAAACTGGCTTTCATCTTCTTTTCTGGAATTTCCATGATGTTCCAAAACATATTGAAAATGAACACTGATGGTCAAGGAAGCACCTCCCCCTTCATTTTAATATTCTTGGATACAAGTTATCTAGACAGGCAGAGGTCTAACTTTGAAACTGCTTCTCTAACATCATATTGAGATTCTAGTGGAATACAAAAAGCATTATCATGTTATTTACATGGTCTGTTTTTCCCTAAATATAGTTCAGAGATATTTATTGAAGAGTTTTGCCTTTTCTGCATTGCTATTATTAATTCTTTCATTTCATTTTAGTAGCAGACCAATACATGTGTGAGGATTGTGTTGGTTTTTTTCCTAATATACTTCAAAATGCTTCCTTCTTGTCTTTAACTCTGTTGGTCATAAAATTCTCCTTGTGTCCCTTTGCTTCCCTTATCAATTTTCTATAATTTTTATATTTATTTCTATCCATTTTTCCATTTGTTATATATTATTTTTAATTTTTATAGCTGCCTTTATTTCTCTTCTGAAGTACATCAGGTTTTTTAAACTTTCTCAGTTGTGGGATTGTGACTCTTCAGACATTTACTAAAGTATTCATAAATAATCCCCAATCATCATCCACATTTGTCTGATTAAATGCTTCCTCCCAGCTGGTTTGTCTCATAATAGTTTTTAGCTTTGTGAAATTGGTCCTATTAAAGCCCCAAATATATATTTCTGTGCTGGACTTTATTCTGCTGCATATTGTAAATAGGGCCAAAACATAATTACTTGTAGTTAAGTTATCATTAATTTTTAGTTGTGAGATCAATTCCTCTTTATCTGTCAAGACCAACTTTTATATAGAATTCCCTATATTGCAGTGCTTCTCAAAGTGCAGTCCATGCATCACTTGATTTGTCAGGTCTGGTGGGGAAGGATGGGGCTTTCTTCACCTCTACCCCTCCGGCTGTGCCCTCCAAGTGGGAAGCCAGAGTCTCTGTGTTAGGGTGGGGCTGAGGTCCCCCACCTCTCCACTCTGCTAGGACGACAGCAATGATGCGTTGTCCAGAGGCTTTCCTTGTTGCTCCCATTGCCTGGAGGTAGTGCTTGGGAACAATGGGGCATGAAGCTAGGTAAGCACCCCCCTCATGCCCAGACCCCCTCATCTTAATCCATATCACTCAACCCCTTCCTCCTGACATTACCCTGTCATCATTTGATTCTATACCCTCCCTTGCTCCTGCACTCTCCCTCCTGGCCTGACCTCTTCCCTCCTGGACAGACACCCTACCCCCAGTCCACTCCTGCTCCTTCCCTCCTAGCCAGACACCCTCCCTCCTGGCCAGACACCCTACCCCCAGCTTGGTCCTGCATGCTCCCTCCTGGCCATATACTGCACCCTGCCTTGCCCCTCCTCTCTCGCCCCAACCAGACACCCTACTCTCATCCTGCTTCTGCATCCTACCTCCCACTCATCCCTTGCACCCTCACCCCTTCCTACACCCCATCTCCTGCTCAACTCCTACAAACTCATCCCTATCCCGCCCACTGGCAGCTCTGTCCTGCACACAGAACCCCTCATTTTTGTCTCCACCCCAGAGTCTAAGGGAGTCCACAAAATCATTAACTCCACAACCCCAGGAAAGTAAATCTGGCCTATGGGAAGCCCTAAACCTCATTCCTCCCTGTATCGTCCCCTCGCCCCATGGAGCTGGAGTGCCAGAGGAGTGAAGTATCTCCGTTGGGGGCCACATCAGTGAGGGTTGGGGGTTCTAGAGTTTTTTACTTCTCACTGATGTGGTCCCCAACTGATTTTTCTGTGGGTTAGTGGCTCCCGACCCAAAAAAGGTTCCTCACCCCTGCCATAAATCAAGAAAAAATTGAAACCTTTTGTGTCAGACATAAATTAATATTTTACTTAGTTTATCAAACTTCATTTTAAATAAACATGGGAAAGTTAAAACGCTTAATTTGTTTAATAATTTAAATGAATTTATTCTCCTGAGCTGCAGCACTAGCAAAATGTCTTGGGCATAATTATGTAATGAATGGTGGGTTCCCATTAACAACTGGTGGTCCGCAGAAATGTTTGCATCGAGACAGGTGGGCCATGGGCCAAAAAGTTTGATAACCACTGCTATGTTGCATGTAAAACTTTTTGAGTTAGGAATGTTCTTTTGATTCTTCTGTGTATTGACTCTCCAAATCACATAGTCTGTCTTCTTCGGATGGTTCAAGATCTCTTTGTGGGTAAGTTTATTTTTCTTACAGATGTCTCCCTAATCTATTCTTTCAGACTAGCTGGTTCTTGAGAGAGATCTTCCACAGATTCCACATTGGGGACCTGACGTCAATTAAAAATTTCTTGTTGTGTGGTCTTCTTCCTGATTCTCTTCTCTTTAATGGCCATGGAGAGTTCTTCCACTAGTGTTCTTCCTATGAAGCCATGAAGAAATTAACACCTCTCCACAGAAAAAATATAAAATAATCATGTGAACTGTTTGTTAACTCAGCCCTCTTTTTGCCCCAGAATAATTACTATTTCAAAATACCAGGATAATTTCTAAAGAGTTCAATTAATCATTTTGAATGGTTTATTGATCATTAATTAGAATGAAACCTGTGGGACTTTACATATATTTATGTGTCCACCAGAAAATGTAAATGTATGTTTTTATATGTAATATACATTGTAAGGCTAAAAAGTTTAATACCACAAGGGGATATCTTATCAAATCAGTTAACAAGTAACATATTTGGTACCCTAGAACTGCTAGTATAAAGGTGATTTTTTTGCAGAGCCTTTTTGCTAATTAAGCAATTGTCTGAAATACTACTGTACTTCATTCAGGTGACTGTAATTTAAACAATTTACCTTAAATGTCTATTTGTGATTTAGGTGACATGATTCAAAGCTGAAATGGAAAGTAAGTTTAGGCATAATGCAGAAAAAGTAAAAACCCCCAAATAAACAAAAATGAATCCACAGTAATACTCCTTTTATAATTACAAACATAGGGATCTGAACTTCTTTTGTTCATTCATGTGTGTAGTACAAAGCATCAAAACAAGCTGAGAAAGTACAGGCACAGAAAAGGTGGGAAACCTAATAAAATCTGACTGGGAGTGCAGCATTAAAATAATGTTATAAACTTAAACAATGCCAAGTATAAATCTAAGTATGTACATAATAAAAATAAAAATGTTCTATTAGCTTAGCACCTGTGGTGTACACTAGACTATCAAACCTGAATTGAAGTCAAAGATAACACTGGAAACATAATATAATACACTGCATGCTGAGCTGACAGAGCAAGTGGCCCCAGTTACCTGCTAATGTAATGAAAAGTCAAGCAAAAGAAAAATTTCAGGAAGTCTGGATATTAGCTTAACACTTTTTTTACAAGGTTGTTCACAGCCAGAAAATATTCTACCTCTATAGCAATAAATGTGTGTATATATTGACCCTTTCTCCAAGTTCAGATTTTCTGTCTATGAGTTTATACATGGGTGTTACAAGGCCCAATTTAGTTCAATTTGTGTCTTTTTCCTTTTGACTATTTAAATGGTTGGTCATATTCTAGTCTAGTTGTGTTTATCCGTATGAAACCCTAGTGAATTATAACCTATGTGTTACAGGTCACCAACACCACCCAGAACCTGCACACTCATCTCAAAAACCAAATTTAGCTCAAAATATTGCAACCTGCAAGACACTGGACCATTGTAAAATAGGGGGATAGAAATGCACTGATGACAAGGCCCTAACAATGTCAGCTACTTATTAAGCGAGAATATCCAGGTGATCTTGGCAATGAACCATGCTCCATGTCACAGAGAAATATGAGAAAAACCCAAGGTCACTGAGAATGTGACCCTTGGGAAAATTCTTTCCTGACCCCACATAGAAGATCAGTTGACTCTGAGCATGTGAGCAAGAACTAGCTAACTAAAAGAGAGAGTGTGTGTGTTCCGTTAGATCAGAATACCAACTAACACCATCTAGTGTTCCTTCTCTATCTGTGACCACCTCTGATATGTCAGAGAAAGGAGACAAGACAAAAACAAACAACACAGGAACAAACCTCACTAGAATATGTGGGGGGAAATAAATCCCTTCCTGATTCCTGCAGGGGATCAGCTGAAGCTGTGAAGCATGAGCTTTCTGAACATAAGATACAAACTAGGCCACCCCACTAGGTGGCTGCTGAGCTCTGTCCCCGCCTTCCTGCTCCCCCACTAACATCCTTCCTCATACAATCCCACTCATAAGTTTGTCCCTTTCTTTCTTAACTCCAATTAAATTGGTTGCCCCAATGAGCCTTGTATTGGGAGGCTCATTCTTCTGATGATTTAGAAACCTTGTAGTTTCCAGACTCAATTTGCTCATATGCCAACATTTTTCTTTTGACTGAAATTGTTCTCCCCTTCCCACTGTATTTAACTTGTGTATTTATAGAGAACTTTCATAACCCCTCTGTCTTTTTTTTTGTTTGGTTAGGTTAAACAAGTCAAGTTCTTCCAGTCACTTCTCATAAAGTAGGCTTCCCATTCCCCTAGTCATCCTACTAGCTCTTTTCTGTACCTATTCCAGTATTAATTCATATTTCTTGAACACTGGTGACCAGAATTGTACACAAAATCCTAAATGAGGTCTTACTAGTGCCTTGTGCAATATAATACTTCTCCGTTGCCACTGGAAATGCATTGCATGGTACAACCTACAATCACATTTGCCTTTTTACACAACCATGTCATATTAGTGGTTCATCCTGTGGCCAACCCACACACCTAGGACTTTGTCCTGCTTCATTGCTTCCAACTGATGGGCTTGTAGCTGCAATTCTAATTATTAGAACCTTAGAGTGTGATTTTACATTTTGTACTACCGAATTCAATTGCAATTCTGTTAGTACAGTCTTCAAATCTGGTCTTCACTGCATTGCTAATTTGAGCTATATCTCGAGTTTTGCCCATCCCAGCTCTCATCCACACACACAAAATCTCCTGCTGGACTGAAGTGATTGGTTCTTAAAGCTTGAGGTAGCTGGCCCATCAGGGGTATAGGTTGTTACTATTGCAGGGAAGCTTGAATTACATATATCAATCCAATTGCTTTGAGTAGCTTGAATGGTGTTTGAGTGCAGTGACTCAGTAGACAAAGGTTAGAATAAGTAGAATAATTCTAATGCACTAACTTGAGTTAACAGTTGCAGTGAAGACAATCTCTAAGTATCTTTGTGGGTGGGTGCAGCTGCCTGTTGTCAGCTTTACAGGAGGTAGGCTATGGAGTATAGTAGAACTCTGGATAATTAAACATTTGTGCTTCAATGTGAGGTAGGCGCTTAAATACCTTAAAAGATCTGGGACTTGTTCAGTGTGAGGTCTCAGCTCATTCCTTCATTTACTCTGGATGTTACAATGTACAATCTTGTTTCTCTGTTCATTTACACCATGTTGTGTTGTAAGTGCTGAATTATTCTTTTGTACTAAATATTTCTTCCAAATATTTAATTACAATTATAAGATGTAGGATTAAACAAGAAACTAAATAGTTTTAGGGTAATTTTGTTGTATCTAGTTTAGAAGCAAAATTAAATTAATTGATGTTCATCATAATTCAGCACATGCTAACCATTGCCAGTAAAACAAAGCTGCCAAGAAACATAACAAACAAAACTCAGTTCACTTAAAGCAATCGACCGGAAGTAATTAAATATTTTTAATCCTGAATGTATAATGCAATTCTATAAGTATTTTTTAAAAAAGTATGACAACTTAAATAGTCTTCATTATTATGTTAAATAGGTTAAGTGTCTGTTAAATAATTTTGATAATTATATTCAAATGTAATATTTAATAAAAATTATAGGCAATATTTCTAAAGTAGATTTATACTTTTTCAAATGTACTCTTAAATAACCAAAAGTGTATGCATAGAATTCCCCAGTATTAGAATCTATTCAGAGCTACCACTAATGCACCAAAGTGACATGATGACATATCATGCAGTACTATTCTTAAAATAACTGAAGAGCGTGGAATATATCTCTAGATACTGTGTCATAGTACCGTAAAATCTTGAATATAATGTGCACTGATGTATAATGTGCACCCTGACTTTCGAATTTTATCATAATGAAAAAAATCTATATTTCTATATATAATGCGCACCCCAATTTTGCCCATTGTACATGTATTTTATGATACCCATCATCATAGATATGAAGGCGTTGTTAAATATAGTCTATTCGATTGCAAGTCTATGGTATGCCGGCGCGTCATATTTCCTGCCTTTTTGTATAGCCAGTTGATTACACATGAGCGTATGACTATAGAATACTCGGTGTTTCAATGCTCTATTACCTTTAAATATGGTTGATTTTAGTAAACCTACATATAGGCCTAGAAAAATATCAATTCTTAGTGATACCATGAGTTGTCGATGATCTTACACTGCAGCTGAAAAACTTAAGGTAGTTAGCTATGCTGAGACTCATGGCAACAGAGCTGCCAGCTGCAAATTTGATGGCATAGCAGAGTCGAACATTCGACTTTGGAGACGGCGGAAAAAGCGCCTGCAAGCGTTGCCTCGGATGAAGATGGCTGAGCAAGGTCAAAGCGCTGCATATCCTGAGTTGCAGGCCAAGGTGCTTGAGTGGATTATTGAGCATTAACTGCAAGGTGGTGGCATTAGCATTGCAGAGGTTCGAGTGAAGGCTTTCACCATGGCGAAGACGTGCGCTAACACAGCCGGGTTTAAAGCTTCTTATGGCTGGGGCAATCGGTTCATGCATCGTCATGGCCTATCAGTCCAATGATGAACGACAATCACGCAGAAGCTACCTGTGGACTCTGATGACAAATTACGACAGTTCCAGAAGTTTATCATAAAGCTACGCAAGGAGCACAGGTATGACCTTTCATTAATTGGTAATGCAAACCAGACACCTTTAATTTTCGATAATCCTTACTTCAGAACGCTTGAAGTGAAAGGTGCCGAGACCATCTCAATTGATACCACAGGGCATGAAAAGTTGAGGTTTATGGTAATGCTTGCTTGCATGGCTGACAGAACAAAGCTGCCGCCTTATATCATCTTTAAGTGCAAGACAATGCCAAAAAATGTTATATTCCTGAAGACTGTTCACGTGCGTGTTCACCCTAACAGTTGGATGGATGAAGCTTTAATGCTTGATTGGCTACAGATGGTTTGGGCAAAGTGGACAAATAGTTTTGGATGCATTTTGTTGTCATTGGATGCCATTGATCAAGAAAAGGCTTCAGCATGAGAAAACAGACTTGGCAATTATTCCTGGTGGAATGACCAAACCAATGAAAGATGCACTACACAGGAAATGGAACACCTGGTTGTTGGAAGGTGAACATACATTTACTGCAGGTGGACGTATGTGAACAGCGATGCTGCAGATGTGACCCAGTGGATAGTGGATGTCTGGCTTCAACTTGATCCTGCTATCATAAGGAAGGGGTTTCTGAAATGCAGCATCTCTAATGTGATGGATGGCAACAAGGAAGATGCCCTGTGGATGGATGATGCGTGCAATCCGAGTGATTCTTGTCATAAGACAAGTAAGACATACATTTCATATTATTTATTTTCAGGGCTCAACAAACTGCGGCGAGAGCTACTCGCCAGCCCTGCATTGTGCATGTGCCAGACCAGCACTGTGCATATACACAGCACCGGTAAATGGGGTGCACGGAGCGACTGGCTGAAATCTACTTGCCATGGGTGAGTAGAAACAGCGGTTTGTTGAGCCCTGTTTATTGTTTTTAAATATTTTAAAGCATTTTAGGAATCTCCGCTATATCCCTTGTTGTTGATTTCATGTTTACTGCCATCTTAGTGTGGTGTCGGCATAGCGGAGGTTCGTCATCTTCTGACACGGAACTGACAAAATAAAACTTTAAACAATAACTCTTATATATAATGTGCACCCCAACTTTGACCCAAAAAGAAACTCAGAAAAAAAGTGTGCATTATATTGGAAATTAAGTGGTATAATCTAGAAGGAATGTAATGAAAGTATTAGTAGATGCCTTAGTCAACATTGATATGTATGGCAGATTTTAAGAAGATTGCAGCAATATATTTTATGATCTAGTATACAGCATCTCTCTAAAGGCCAATGGATGATAAATCATACATTGTATTATTCACAATCTAAAACCAAATTAGGAATTAGGATTTGTTTCATAAGTGTAGACTTTCAGCTAATTAATTATGAATTTCAACAATGCTAAAATTAGTTTTTGCTATTTAAATATAATGAAATTGAAGGCAAAGTGAAAGAAGAGCCAGACACACAATTTTGGAACCATAGTCAAATGTCTGAAATTAGTTTTTGTCTCAAGCCTACATCTCAGGCCATTCATATGGAATGTGTTAACATCACCATCAGTCTGGGATCAGAAATTATACCCCAAGAGTGTGACAGGTACTTTGACATATAGGTAGGTGTACACTGCACACTTATTTTGGAATAAGCTATTCTGGAAGAAATACTCCAAAATAGCTTCTTTCGAAATAGCACATCTACACTACAGGTAAGCCTGAAAATTAGTCCGAAGAAGGCTCTCCTAATATGGACATGCTACCTTGATTTAGAGCCCCAGGAAACACTGGGGAGCAATTACTTAGAATGGCCGTGGTGAGGAGTTATTTCAAAATAGCAGCAGTGGAGCATCCACACTTCCGCTATTTCGAAAAAGCTACTTTGGAAGAAGACTTATTCCTCGTGGAAATTATTCATTTAATATGTCACTTTAAATGATCATTAAAATATTGAATTTTCAGTCATTCATTATCTATTACTTGTATTAAAGTAGGATAAGATTGGTGTTTACATACAGTTTACATACCCATTGTCCTAAAGAGCTTACCCTCTAAATAGACAAAGCAGACACAAGTTGAGAGAAGAGAAATATTATTATCCTCATTTTATAGCCAGGTAGTTAAAGTTCTGAAAGATATTTGCCGGAATCATGTAGAAAATGTGTAGTAAAACTAGGAAATGGCTCAGATTTCCTAAATTGCACTCCAGATCTTTAACCACCCCCTCCTCTTTATGTTCCTGTGAATACATTATCCTACCAGCTCTATTGCAGTACTTGAAGTAGTTACCTGCACTGAGTAGAACTAAGTCTAAAGATTTAGAAGAGGTTGAAATATTTTGCGTGAAACATTTTTGACTGAAAAAAGGAAGTAGACCAAAATGAACATTTGAATGAAAGAATTTTTTTAGTCAATTCTTTGTGTTTGTGATGAAAAAGTACTTTAACTTTTAACAACTTCCACCTCTGTTTTTTCTAGGAAGAAAAAATGTATAAAAGTGAATATATTCTGCCCCGCTTCACAAGTTTTTCATATAATTAATCTACCGCCTTCTCTGTTTTTCCAGTAGGAAAGAGTATAGACAGAGGCTGTGTCTAGACTGCAGAAAAACTTGCCAGCTGACTACACTGGCCGCTTGAATTTCCACAAGAACACTGACGATCTTATGTAAGAAATCAGTGCTTCTTGCCGAAAAACTATGCTGCTCCTGTTCGGGCAAAAGTCCTTTTGCGCAAAAGCTTTTGCGCAAAAGGGCCAGTGTAGACAGCTCAGATTTGTTTTGCACAAAAGCGCGTCTAGATTGGCACGGACGCGCTTTTCCGCAAAAGGTGCTTTTGCGGAAAAGTGTCTGTGCCAATCTAGACGCTCTTTTCCACAAATGCTTTTAATGGAAAACTTTTCCGTTAACAGCATTTGCGGAAAATCATGCCAGTCTAGACGTAGCCAGAGTGTAAGCATTGTCTTCATTAAAATATTTGAACCTATTTTACTAAAAAATAAAATTCATTTTGGAATTCATTTTCAGACATTCAAAATGCTAAACATGTCAAAAATGACTCTCCTTATTTTTTCATTGTTTTCATTTTTTCTTGAATCACCCAGTTTTTCACCTATCTTTTCTAAAGTTTCTGACACATTCACTTCCTTGCCCTCAATTGTAAATTAATAAATATCATTTCTGAGGACACTCTGATTCAAGTGAGATCTTGAGTTTTTGAGTTAATTGCTTAATTACATGCTTCATTTTTTAGCCTTACTTTTGCTACTTGGTAGGAATACCTTGAAAGCTCTACTGCACTGACCACTGCAGATTCGAGTTTCCTATACTTCTGCCCTACTCATCACTTTTTGAATTAACAAAAAATGATGTGCAATTTTGCTGTGCCAGATCAAGCCTTTTATATCAAGTTGTTATTAACATTTTTATAGGGCAGCACAATGGTTTGAAAATGAAAAATGTTCTCTTCCTTCATTTGAGTATAGGATACCACAGAATATGACTTTAAAATAAGTTGTTTAGACAATAGCTCAATTTTGCTTGACTTGGGCAATATCATGTCTATGCTATAAGTCTTAAGTTCTCAGCTCTTCAGAACTTTTCAATTTCAGATAAGGTTTATGTCTTGAAATTTTCCATAAGTTACAACTCATTTTGCATGGAAGTTGGCCCTAACTTCTAGGAATGAGATTAAGAAATTTTGCTAGACTTCTTGGAACATATTCTCACCTGATATAAAATGGTGCAGTTCCAATTAAATCAATATATTTGTGACAATTTACTCAAGCTTGTAAGTTTTCTTTTTGCTTTTAGGAGAAGGGGAACTGAGCTCCCATGTAGTCTATATGACTGCCATATATTGCTAATATGCCCATTATCTTAGTTTATAAGATCCTGAGGAAAGAATATAAAATAAAACAATTATTCTCATGTCTGCTCTCAAGCTTGCATTCACTGCTTTACTTAATGACACTTTGGGGAGCTTTAGTTCACACCATTTTTTTCCCCTCATGTGGCTTGAGTAAAAGATGAGTATTCTATCATGGTCTGACAGTGTCAGGCTGATTCCAATCTCTAGTGGTTGTAAATATGACAACTAAATAACTTCTGTCAAGAATGTCTTGTCCTTGTCATCAATCACTGGTCTGATCTGTGGAGATCATATCTCCTCAGTCTGTCTTGCCTACAAGGTCGAATACTATGTGTTTGGAGTATTTGCCTGTAGTGTAGATGAGAGCTGAATAAATCATGGATCGTTGTGGTAAAGTCCACCTAGAGAAAGAAATGGGTCCATCCAAAGAAATGGTAGACATCTCCAGATATTGCTGTTTATTAGTCTCAGAGCAGGAATGAATCCAAGAGCGCCCCAAAGACTATTTTCCACACTGACAACAGAGAACAAGATGGCTTATTACCTCTACCTATGAGAATCATCTAGTTTTGCTTAGATTCATCTTCAATGGATACTTTTGATCTATCTATTTACTTTCTCAAGCTCTGAAGGATCTGGGAAACAGTATTATCTGTGTTTGATGAAAAAGAGACACCTAACTTCACACTCGGTTTTTCATTGCAGTTCCATTTTCCATTCATTATGATGCACAGAGATATAGAAAAAATATTAGCTAAGGATTAAAGTAAACCCTCCTTTTATATCAATGACTTATGGAGGATATAGAAGCCAGGGAAACAGAGCTACAGCTGATGTAAATTATCATAGCTCAATTGAAATGGATAAAGCTGTGACTATTTAAAATGGTGGTTGATCCGCTCTGAGATATATAGAGGTACATTAACCAATTCCTCCAACTCACACTTCATCTTTTATTTCTCACTTTAATACCAGCATCTCTCTCTATTGTAGGCCACAAACCAATCTGAACAAGAAGTTGTTTCAAAGGGTGTTGGCGAACAAACCTGTCACATTTGCGGAATCTTTGAACAATTCTGAGGTCTCTTCTTCATTCTCATTTCACCATACGTTAAATTTAAAATGCTTTTTGTTATTTGGATCATGATTAGAACTTATAAGAACTATGGGGATGCATCTCACAGAGAATAGATCCCTGAAACAGTGTTATATATTGATCTTGTTTTCAAAAAAGAAATTACCATTTTATTTCATTACTTTGTAATTCACAATGAACTGTGAAATGTACAGTTCACTTCAATAAGGCTCCATTATTTCACATATTAGAGACAGTTGTTACTTATAATGAATATTTTGGATCAATTACATTGAACAGTGTTTGCATTTAGTTTCAAAAAAGCAGTCTCACAAATGAGCACTGGAGCCTGCAGAAACCAGGACAGCATGTTGTATTCATCATGAATCCCTCAAAAAGTCCTGCAAGTAGAATGATTTAAACTTAACATTCATCAGTGAGGCTCATGCTGGCATTTTGCCATTTCTATTAGAGAACTTGTTTTTTTTTCTTTTAAATAGAAAGAAAAAGGATAAAATTGGGATCCTTGTCAAACTCACCACATTTCAAGTATTCATCTCAGGGCAAAGTACCATTTTGCACTGAAAAGGGAACCCATACGATCAAAGTAAGACCAAGCATGGTCTAATGTATGGGACCCCACATTGGGCTTTGGTGAACATGGGTTCATTTCCTGGCTCAACCAGAAACTTATTGTATGACCACGAGCAAGTAACTCTATTGACCGTGTGCATCAAATTCCCATCTGCAAAATGCAGATATCTCACAGGGGAGCGGTGAGTGCAAAATTCAATCCATATTTGTGACATGCTCAGTTATTTACTGTAGTACAGTGAAGGTCAATACAAGTTTCCTGAATGAATGGGTTGCGCTGCAAATTCTCTTTTCAGACACTTTTGTTCTTTTGTCCTCTTTCTCATCCTCTCCATCCCTTCATCATATGACCTAAAAATGAAAGTTTATATTGGGTTATACTGATGGTCCATCTATCCCTGTATCCTGTCTCTTAGGGTATGTCTACGCTACAGTGTTCTTTCGAAATATCTTATTTCAAAATAGTTAATTTAGTCTACACACAAAATACATTTCGAAATAGCATTTTGCTATTTCAAAATAGCGCGTCCACACTGATTGGACCCTGAATCGCATTTAAGGCCACCTTAAACCAATTCCAGCAGGGCATCAGATCAGTAGCTACTTTGTGTGGCTGCTGCCTGAGGCTATCTGAGACTTGTGCTTAAAGGGACCCCCCTTGACAGCCAGTTCTCAGTTTTCCCTGCTTGCTTGCCTAGCTTGCTGAGGGACAGCAAAGCAATTTTCTCTCTGTCTGCTATGGTTTCCCTGACTCGGGACACCACAGCACTTAGCACCATGGAGCCAGAGCTGCCCCATAGCACTCTGGTGCTCATTTTGGATATCTTACTGCAAGCCTGGCTGCAGTTGCTGGAGTCTGCCTCGCAGCATCTGCTGCAGCCCGACCCCCAGGCTCGCTTCTGGACCCTCCTGGGGAACGAGGAGGAGCAGCCAGCATGCCCCACCACATCTGGATGCCAGCATGCCCCACCGCATCTGGACACCAGCAGCAACTGGTGGGACCACATCATCCTGGAGTGCTGGGAAGACCAACAATGGACCCACAACTTCAGAATGTAGAAGGACACCTTCCTCAAGCTCTGTGAGTGGCTTGCCCCTGCTCTGCAGTGACGGGACATGCACAGGAGACACGCCATTCTCCTCCAGAAGCATGTGGTCATCGCCCTCTGGAAGCTCTCCATGCCGGATAGCTACCCATCAGTAGGGAACCAGTTTGGCGTGGGGAGATCCACCATCAGAGCAGTGCTCATGCAGGTATGGCAGTCTCCAGCCACTGTGCCTGGGCAAGGAGAGGATGGGCTGCCCCAGGGAAAAGGTGGGGAGGTGGTGCAAGTCCCCTCCTCAGGAGGGTTTGTTATGTCCCAGCCGCACTACAGATTGCACAGGGGGGTTGCTCCTGGGGAGGGGATGCAGGGAACTGGCGGGAAAGGAGCACTGTCAGCCACCCTGGCACCCCAGGGACTCTTAGTTTTGGGTGTCCCTCTGCAGGTGGTCAAGGCCATCAATAGAGTGCTGCTCCGCAGAGTCATCCACTTCACTGCTGTGGACATGGTCATCGAGGGCTTTGGTGCCCGGGCTTCCCCAACTGTGGGGGAAGAGGGGAAAATTGATGGGAAGCACATCCCCATCCATGCCCCAGACCACCAGGCCTCCCTGTACATAAACCAGTCATCCTGCAGGCTGTGTTTGACCACCGAAGCTGCTTCCTGGACATTAACGTGGGCTGGGCTGGCAAAGCACATGATGCACGAGTGTACTG
Source organism: Pelodiscus sinensis (assembly GCF_052426305.1). NCBI lineage: Eukaryota > Metazoa > Chordata > Testudines > Trionychidae > Pelodiscus > Pelodiscus sinensis. The sequence continues at coordinate 157,706,841 of NC_143053.1, forward strand.
CAACTCCTCCGCATGCCAGAGGCTGCATGCCGGGACTTTCTTCCCCGACTGCCACATCAGGGTCAGGCACGTGGATGTGCTATTTGGGGGATGCGGCCTACTCACTACAGCCCTGGCTCATAAAGCCCTACACGGGACACCTCAACACCTCCCGGCAGGCCTTTAATGCCAGGCTCAGCTGGGCCTGCATCATGGTAGAGGGTGCCTTTGGCCAGCTGAAGGCCTGATTTAGGCCCTGCAGCCCTCCCTTTCCTGGACCTCTCCAAGAGAAATATTCTGCAAGCGGTGTGTTGTGTGCTGTACAATTTGTGCGAAAGGAAGGGGGAGGCTTTCCTGCCAGGCTGGATGGCAGAGGCCAGCCACCCAGCTGCCAGCTGGGAGGCCCATCGGGGGGATTTCGGAATCCAGGTGGCCCCTCGGGAGATCTTCCAGATGGAGGAGTGAAGTCTCCCTGGTGTGCCCCACTGGGCACTTTTTGCCTCGGCATTCCCGAGGGGGGGGGAGCGGGTATGTAGGGTGGGATGGGTGGGGAGAGGGGGGAGGAAGAGGTGGGAGGGGAAGCAGGAGTGGGAGGAGGAGCGATAGCTGGGGCGGCAGCAGGGGCTGGTGTGGCAGCAGGCAGCAATCTCTGCACCAGGGTCTACAGGTAGTCGCAGATGGCACGGCCCTGGGCAGGCAGCTCCCGCCAGCTCTCCCACTGCAGCTGCAGGTCTTCATGCACCCAGTGCTTCATGATGTGGACCTGCTTTCACAGTATCACCAGGTGCTGCCACTGGTACATGGTGGCAGCATGTCGTGTGCTGCATAATTTGTGTAAGAGGAAGGGGAAGGCTTTCCTCCCAGCCTGGATGGCAGAGGCCCATCGGGGGGCTGTCCCTATCTGGTAGGCCCTGCAGCCCTCACTAACCCCCCTTCCAGATGTAAAATAAAAACACATGTGTTGCCAAAAACAAACTCTCTTTATTGACCATAATTGGGGTGAGGGGGGAATGAGAGTGGAGAGGCGAGGGAGAAACCTGGGAGGAGGGAGCTGGAAGGGAGAGGCAAGGGGAGGAAGTGGGAGGAGAAGCTCAGGGTTGGGGGTATTGCTAGTCCACCTGTCTCCCAGCACCGCGGGTGTGGGGGCCTCAGCATCCCCGAGGGGGAGCAGGTATGGAGGGCTTTGTTGGGCGGGGGAGGAATAAGCGGGAGGGGGAGCAGGAGTGAGAGGAGGAGCAACAGCTGTGGCAGCCGCGGGGGCTGGAGCAGCAGCAGGCAGCAATCTCTGCACCAGGGTCTGCAGGTGGGTGCGGATGGCACGGCCCTGGTCAAGCAGCTCCCACAAGCTGTCCTGCCGCAACTGCAGGTCTTCATGCCCCCAGTGCTCCTGGCTGCAGACCTGCCTTTTCAGTAAACCTAGGTACTGCTGCTGGTACCCCTCCTGGTTCCAGGTGAACCTGCTGGCCCGGGTGCGTGAGGCTGGCCCGGGTGGTGTGGTGCACCCTGTACTCTCAGCTGCTGCGGCTGTGGAGAAACAAGAGAAGTGGTCAGTTATCCCTGGGGACACAGTGGGTGAAGCCCAGGCCCCCTCTGCAAGGTGAGGATGGCAGGTCTCCAAACCATCGGAGCTGATGTGCTTGCACACAAGCCATGTTTGGTATGCCCTGCTATCTCCGGGAGTGTGAGCTGGCCCAGGACTGTACCCATGCCCCTGTGCTGTATATAGTGTGGGGGGAGTGGAGATGTGCCCTGCCTCTGTGTAGAGGAGGCTTGTGGAGGGAGGGCATTGTGCAGTGTCCCTCCCTGCGGTCAGGAGCATATCATGTGCCTTCATACATACACGCGTGTGGGTAACAGGCCAGAGCCCCTGTGTGGCAGCAAGCCGGGGCCACATGCCCAGGGTAGCATAGCACATGCATAGGTTGCTGCGTGATCCGTGGTCAGAAAGGCCCACATGCGCGGTCCCTGGGCTCCCTCTCTCCTCCTCCCCAACCCCGCATAAGGGGACAGTGATGGCACTCACATGTCGAGGCCTCACTGGCCTTGGACGATACCAGTGACATGGCTACTGTAATGCCTTGAGGGTCCTAGGTGAGTGCCACTCTCCCTACATGCTCCTATGATTCCTGGCCAACGTCATCGTCCTCCTCCTCCATGCCCTGGTCAGGGACTTCTGCCCCAGAGTCGATGACCACGTGGGGGGCACGGAACATCTGACCCCCCAGGATGCGGTCCAGGGCATCATAATAGGGGCTGGGGTCTGGGTCAGCCTCTGTTTGGGAGCTGCCCCCTGTGGCCCTGGCATAGGCCTGCTGCAGCTCCTTTATCTTCATGTGCACCTGCTCCTGAGTACGCAAGTGGCCTTTGATGGCCAGGCTGTCTGCCATCCGCCTGTAGACAGCCGCATTCCAACATCTAGTGTGGAGATCATGGACATTGGAGGCCTCCCCCCAAACTTCAATCAGGTCCATGATCTCCACACTGGACCAGGAAGGCGCTTGCCTTTTGTGGCCCCTGGCATGCTCCTGGGAGCTGCCAGCTTGCTGCTGAGGAGGGGTGAAGGTCTGGGTGCCAGTGGGTTGCTGGCTCATGCTGGGCCAGGGGCAGCGACTGCTGGCTCTGTTCTGGCAGGCTTGCAGCTGGCATAGTCACTGTGGCCAGAGTCTACCCCTTTAAGGACTCCAGGGCTGGTGGAAGAGCAGAAGAGTTTTCCTGGTTGGGCCCAGAGTGGCCACCAGGGCATCCTAAGAAGGGCTGGAGGCTCCCCTATTTCAAAATAAGCATCTACACAGCGCTTATTTTGATTTAGCTATTTTGAATTTGGCTTTATTCCTTGTGGAATGAGGTTTATCAAATTTGAAATAAGCACTTCGCTATCTCAAATTAATTTCAAAATAGCGGTTTGGCTGTGTAGATGCTGGTAATGTTATTTCGAAATAACGGCTGTTATTTTGAAATAACTTTGCTGTGTAGACATACCCTTAGGGAATGAAGAGAAGAGGACAATTGTTGAATGATTCATCACATCATCCAGCCCTATCTTCTGGTACCTGGATATTTAGGGATCTCCCCTCTTCCCCCCTGATCATATTAGCTAATTCAAAGTAATGGAACAGTTTCCCAGCAATTATTGTAATTATATTTTGAATCCAGTTATACTTTTGGCCTTTACTACATCCGGTGGTGGTGAGTTCCATGGGTTGGCTGTGCTGTGTGTGAACTATTTCCTTACATTTGTTTGAAATCTGTTGTCTATTAATTTTGTTGCCTGTTCATGTCTTATCTTATGTGTAGGTATAAATAACACTTCCCTATCCACTTTCTCCATGACTTTATAGACTTTTTTTATATATTCCCTTAGTCATCACTTTTCTCAGCTGAACAGCCAGTTTTTGTAACCTTTCCCCATATGGAAGCAGTTCAATACCCTAATCATGTTGTTGCCCTTCTCTGTACTTTTTCCAATCCTAATATACCATTGAGGGTGACCAGAACTGCACTCATTATTCCAAGTGTGAGTATACCATGGATTTACAGAGTGGCAACATGCTACTTTCGGTCTTATTTTCTATACTTTTCTTAATGGTTCCCCTTAACTTTTTGTAAGTTTTTTTTTATGGGAGTGGGAAAGTTGACTACCCCTGCACATTGAAAATAATATCACTAAATAATGTCAGCACCACGGATGGCAGGTACCTCTCCACTGTGAAATGGACTGAAACAACAAATTCATTTTACATATGCTTCACAATAACCAATGGAGCCAAACAGTCCCAGGCCATTTTTTATGTCACTGTCAAATTTAATATATAAATCTTGGTATTGAAACCAGGCTATATCTGGGGGACCCAAGTGTGAAAGCAAATCTCTGAATGCCTGTCATAGATTCTAGGGGGAAAAATGACTATATTTCTATACGTTTTTCAGTTTCATAAGGTGGAAAAATCATGCATGTATGCCTGGAGTTGACTGAAAAAAAGACTAACCTGATCTCAGATCTTGAAACAAAATATTAATCAGTGCCTGGAGTGAGACATTCTCAAAAGCAGATGGAGCAACACCTTTTGCAAAAAAATAATATATATGTAATCAATCATGTATAGTATGACAGTCTATCAGAAAGTCTAGCCTTTCCCTAATCTTATTTTCTTCTAGGACCTTTTTATAAGTTACACGTTATCTGATGCATCCATGATCTTAATGCTACTTATCAAAAATTACCTAAATGCATAATCACAGCTCTCCTTGGAGTGAATCTATCCAGATACAAGCTTATCATTGCGACCCCAGATATTGTTACTTATTTTTGTAGTTGTCTAGTTTAGCTCTCATTCCAAGCCACTTCCCAGTATTCCATTTAGACATGAAGCATCCCCTGATTTCAAACACACAAACCTATTTCAGATATTTCAGTTTAAATGAATAATGTGGGAAAGTCAAAGGACTGATGTTACTCCACTGAAAACATAATAATCATCATTAACAATGTCCACATGCATGGCTTGCTGATGTCTTCTGACTGTCAACTTTCCCTTCTCCCATTTATTGCCTCCAGTTCTCTTTACTCAAGTCACATCCTGCCTTTGTTCTCTCTGTATAATAGATTTAACTGACTGTTTTTCCTACATAACCATAGTGACGGTTGTATAAATCTGAACCTATCTAAGCGTACTTTATTTCATATACTCCTTCATGGATCTCATGCCATACACAGTGCCTCTGAAAGCATTTATCACAAGTGCTAAGTACTTTTGACAATTACAAATATTAAATACCAATCATATGGTACACAATTTATGTGGTATGAGCCATTAATAATGAACATCAGGAATGAATCCAACACACATCACTCCTGTCTGCATATTAGGAGCGTGTGACATTCTATACTATGGTGAATATGAAGTTATGCACCCCAAATTCGGGTTTTTTCTATCAAACGAAGTTTCCTTTATATATTGATGCTATATGCTGAGAGCTTGTTCATGCATGTTCCAGTTACACTGAAGTTTGCCAGACTACTAGATACTGTGCCACAGATTTACTTTATTTACTTTTATTATTTATTTACCTTATTCACATTATTCATTTGAAAAATACTATCTGACTTATTCCAAATAAGTATACATCATGACTTCATATTCACTGAAAAAGCTAATGATGAAAAATACTGTTTTTCACTCTATAGCTAATTAAAGTGTCACTGATGATAGAAACTATCATCTGTACTATAACAACAGGAGAAGAAACTTCACTGAATTTACATTTTGATGGTCCTGGGTAAAAAAAAAATCAACAACTTATCATTTCCAGATGGTAGGTTGTGATATAAGTAAAAAGACTGGTCTAGAATGTCATATTGTTGTCAGAGATAGATTTCATCAGTACACAAGAAAAATAGTGATGTTTAGAGATAGGAACACAGAAAATTCCTTTTTGCAATGAAATGTTGTATTGAATATCTATATTTATACTGAATGTCTAAATAAACAAAGGTAACTTGTCCGTGTATGTGTTTTAAAACTTTTTTTCAATATGTCAAATCTCCGACTATAGGCATTGAGATTGTAGCACTCCATTTGGAAAGGTAAATAGAAACATAATTTACATAGTTATAGATAAAAAAGAAAACCATGGATTTTTAGAATCGATCTTCAGACTTGCTTGGCCAATTTTTACAGTTCTTGCACCTGACAAAGCGGGTTCCAGCCCATGAATGCTCATGTCCAAATAAATATGTTAATCTTTAACAAGGACTCGTTGTTTTTGCTGAAACAGACTTAACACGCCTCTGAAATTTGTAGAAGAGATGTTTTCCTCTTTTATACATCTTAGAAGCTTGTAAGTAGAGGACTTCTTACTTTTTCTGAAATTCCTTTTATTGTGTACTCCCTTTTTTCTTTATTGAGTTGTGTGGAATTCACATTGGGATTATAATGATTATTTGGTTGTTGACTTAGTCTAGAAATTTAGACCAAAAACTCTTTGGATCATGGATTTTGTGTTTGTACAGCACCTTGCACCATAAAGTCCTGGTCCATGACTCAGGGACCTAATTATTCTAATAATACAAATTCTAATAATACATTATAACAACACATGTATTACTTAAATGACTAAAATATTCATTATTTGTGGCAGATATTACTTAGACAGTTTTGCTTGGTATTCTCAAGACAAATGTTTCTTCAAAGACCAATCTGTGAATCAGTGCCAGTCCCTGAGATTTTCTTGACACAGTTTAGGAAGGCAACAAAAGTCAATCCCTAGTGTCAAAAAGGTTGAGAAACCCTGGTCTAGACACAGCTTTGTTGTTTGTTTTTTTCTCTGGAGAGATACAGACTACCCACTTGCTCAACCCGTCATTGAAAAATAAGCAAAAAAAAATCCGATTTCTAAAGAAAATTATATAGGGACTGATATATCTGTGACTCCAAGTGGAAATGAAATCATAAATAGGTTTTGTCTTCCCTTTCCTGTTCTCATTATCTACCAGAGTGGTGGGAACTGGGTAAAAAATCACCTGATGTATCGATCCAGGCTAGCAATCTTTTGCAAATTGAGAACTATTTTCAGTCTTCTGGTGGTGTAAAGTTCTCTAAAACCAATGACTTGGCCAATGAACAGGAGAATCATCTTTTGTCACAGAAGTGTGTTAGATTTTCCTACATGCACACCCTGCAGCACAAGGGGGGCCTGAGCGGAGTTCCCTTTTGCCCTCTGGAGGCTGAAACAATCTTTCTATTTTCTGGGCAGCCAACACACATTGGAGCAGCCAGATTACCTTAGGAATGGAGGCGAAGGATGCATAAGTGACCTATTGTCACATTTCCAATCCTTTAAATCAAATTCACTGACTTCTTCTTAATGACAGTAGGAACCTAGTATTAATATAATTTTGCCCAGGAAATTTGAAGCCATAGAAAATGTTATTAACATCTAAAAAGTACGTGCTGGGCTTTCCTGTAAATCTCAAATAGGGAGATTTGCATAATTCTGTGTTAAAATTCTTAAATTTCCTTTGTGACTGCAATCCTATGCTTTTACTATTTATTACTTTGTATCTCTAATGGGGATTCCATGGTCATTTTCAGTAAAATCCAGTGCTTTGCGAGATTATTCCTACCACTGCGTACTGGTAGTGAAAGGCTTATCAAAAGTCTGATCTGAGGAACAAATGTAATACTTTTATCAAAATAAAGATGTCCATATTTTCCCAAATATTTTTCTAAACCTATGGATGATGAGAGAAGGAAGCTCCTGAAAATTTTTTGCTGCAGGCCTTAAGGGGTTTTCATTGAATATTTCAGTAATGAAGTAAGGACTATCTTTTTTTGAAAGATTTAAGCTTCAGATTGTTGTAGGCTGCGAGAAAATAAGGAGAAAGAAGAGAATGTTTCCATATAACTGATATTACAATTGTTCAAGAACAAATTGATTTAAATGGAAATGCACCAATATAATGTAGGAAATGAGACGCCGAAAGACAGGTTAGCATGTAAGTTTTGTGTAAGATTCTATTTGTATTCAGAGACATAAGACATGCAGAAAATTGGATAGGACACATTTCCCTGACACTGTTCAGGAGCACCATTACACTAAAAGTAATTCATTCCTAGAACTTGTCAGCTGAAGATGTTGCTCATGAGAATAGAATATTAATTATTTCCATTAAACTCCAGTAGGTGCATATGTCCCTGCACATTCTATAGTCCCCAGTGAAATTTGAGCCATCAAATACAATTTGGCCAACCATGCAATCTCAGAAAACAAGGTTAATAAGACATTAGAAAAATGATGGTGAATTTTCCCCAATCTTAAGAAATGATGAGCTATCAAGCTGAGGTCCCTTCTGCCTCTATCTGGTAGCTGTCCAGCTAAAAGTAAAAGATCTTTTCATGTTTTTCAAAATTAGTGATGGTTAACCCCAGTGTCCAGGCCAACACCTGTTCTCCTAACAAAATCAAGCAGGTTATCACATTGAAAACAATTTTTTATCTTTTCCTGAACATATATTGCTTAAAGCAGTTGCTTGGATAGTCACCATTCTAGCAATATGAGACTCACTACTTTGTAAGGCACTCTTTAAATGACTTGAAGGTAGTGTAAAACCAAATGGTACTTTGTGCGGACTTTCTTACTCACTACTTTTTCTATCAGCATTTGCTATCTGCATTATAATATGTTTGTACTTCACTTTTAATCATAACAAGTTGCTGGCTATCTGCTGATGATGTTTACTTCATTTCTGCACTTGACAGTTTAATTATTAAAGATAGACAGACAAATAAGATATTAATTTCAAATATGTCCAAAAAGAGCATTCTGTGAATAAAAACTAGATTCAGAACATGGATCTGGCACCACCTCACTATGTGGCTATACAAAAATTGCTTTGTTCTCTTAGGAAAGAGAAGATTTAAAAACATGTTTCATTGCTTATTGCATGGTATTTTTATTATTATTATTACTACTTAAAATTTACATTGTAATAGAACCTAGTTGCCTCAACACATGCTAGGAACTTAAAGTGCTATGTGTGGCACAAACTGAGAGAAAATGTCAATCCCAAGAAATTTATAATCTAAAAGACAAAATAGGTAGAGAGTTGAAGTAAGTGCAGAGCAGATGGTGTAACAGTCATAATAGGATGCACACAGTTCTTGGCCAACCAGGTATAGTGATTGCCACTCAACTCATGCTCAGTCACAATCAGGTTGCATATATATTACTAAAAAAGTCTATAGTCAATACTGTAATAAACAAGGAAAAAGAAATGAGAGGTATATACAGGTTAAAGCATGCAAGTATAGATACCCAGCTGAGTTTCAATCTGTGATTCCAAGGTTAGAGATGCAGTAATCAGCCAGTATTGGATGTCTTTGTAGAGATTAACTAAGTATAATAGATCTCTGTTTTTTGTTTCTTAGCTCCAGCCCTTCTGAAAACCCAAACAGAAAAAAAACCCTAGCCTATCTCTCCATGTTAGCTATTTTATTTCCCTCTTCCAGCAATCGGGTGAGGCCTTCTTCAAATACTTCTCAATAATTTATCAGCATCACTGTCTTTTTATGTTGGTTGATCTTTTCATTAAAAATAGTTGCTGAATTTATTTCCTAATATCCTACAAATTGACATGCCAATCATATCTTAGTCATCATTAAGGAAAGATGAATTAAAAAATTTGTAATCACATCAAGACTGATAAATACCCGTACCTGCTTTTCATCCCCTAAAGCCAAATTTCTCTGCACTAAGCTACTGTAGATATTTCTGAAATATAAAAAGAGAATAAAGAAATGACAGTTGATGTTTTTCTCATTATGACACCCCAGTGGAAAATCTCCCTGCACTCATCAAAGAGTTTCAAATTTCTACTTGTTTATAATGTAGTCAGAATTTGGAACCTCTTCCCACCTTTGGAACCTCTTCCTATGACTGCCTAGGCAGTCATACCCCAATCTTTGTCTTAAAGTGTGTATAATAGAAATTGCAGCAGCAAGAGGTATGAGTTAACAAAAAAAAATTATGTTCTATAGTATCTTAACATACCTTCTCATTTTTTGAACTTTCTTGCTCCCAATTTCATTCCCAAAGACTGGCTGTCCTCTGACCTATGTAGGATAAGTTCTCTTGACATGTGCTGCTCTCAGTGAAATCTGCTATGAGATTAACTCCATGTTAGAACTATTTTGACAGTTCAATTAACCAACATGGAAACCCCCCTTTTAGATAACTAAATACAACTTATCAAGAATTTTTTTTCTAAATGACCATGTTTTTCCTGAAACATGCTCATGGTCATAACAATAATGTCCAGCATTGCAAATTCCTATGCTATCCTTTGATTCACTCTAACATACCAGTGTGCTTCACAGATGAAGTTGCTGAGTAGACACGTTGCCCTTGTCTCAGGAGGCAAAATGGTGTGTTTTTCAAAAGCTTAACATGATTGACAAGCCCTCTCCTAACATTTTTTCTAGCCTGGTGGAGAGGGAGAGGGAGCCTGAACAGAAACAGAAGCTGGTGTTCCTCACTTTCATGCAACAGAGGAGGGTTTGGAGGGTTCTCTTCTGGGCCTGAATCAGGAAAGGACAATCTAAAGAAGATGATAAGAAGGATTGTTGTGTGGATCATAAGGGAAGAAGAGATGTGGAGTCAGTTCCATGCTCCACCACTTTTGTTCTTACCCTACGAATGCAGGGACAATGCAGACAGAAATTGCAGCTTGAGATTCCCTGTAGAACCAGTGGCGGCCCATCAATACAGGCAACCTAGGTGGTCGCCTAGTGCACCAAGATAAATGGCCATTGAGGGCTTTGGAGGTGGGGGCACCGATTGCGCATTTTGCCTAGGGCGCCAGTTGCCAGCAGCTCATCTAGGGCCACTCATAGAACATGTTTGGGTTTGTGTGGTGACATAGGCACTGCAGTGCTAAATTATAGTTCTTCTGGTCAGTGTATCCCAAAGGGGGGACTGCATTTTGATATTCACCTTGTTTCCAATCCACAAGAAAATAATATTTCTTACTGAAATGGGCCAAAGCCCTGAACCTTGCACCCTGATTAGGATCTAGGTCCAGACTTTTCTAGTCATTGTGGCTAGAGGGCAGACACCAGGGGACAGGCCCTAGGATGGAAGGGGAAGAGTGAGGACAGCCAGCCCTGAGCACCGTTTGGAGTGTGCCATACCTCACCCTCTCCCCCCAGCCAGCCCTTAGTGTTGCCCAACGCATAAATTGCAGTACTCCAACAGTTATTTAAAGGGCCTGAGAAGCCACCTATCACTGCTGCTGCAGTAACACCAGGCCTTTTGGAATCACAGGGCCCTGGCGCAACTCCTCCTCCTCCCTCCTTCAGCCCCCTTGGTGGGCCTGGCAGATACCATCCTATTCTCTTATTTAAAACTTTTCAGTGCAGAAATAATACTGAAGAAGCAGAGACCACCCTCTTCTTCTTTTCTAGTGCTTAAATGTAATTTCCAAGTTTGGAGGTAGTACTGTAAGTAATGAGGCATCATACCGCAGCTGACTAAAAGAAATACTTATGACAGGGATATGGATGGGATGATGTTGGTGCTGGTTTTCGATAATAAAATTAATTATACATGTCAGTAAGATGTTTCATACAGAAATGTCAGTCATGGGTGTAAGTATAAGCAGTATTTTACACAACACATTTGATTCAAGTTGGGAAGCAATTCTGGGCTAAACTTAGGACTACTCTACACCAGAATGGTTTTGTTGATTCAGTCTCAGAGGGGTAGTGTATTAGTCTGTAACTTAAAAAACAATTAGTCCTGTGGCACCTTAGAGACTAACAAAAATATATAGGGTCATAAGCTTTCATGGGTAAAACTCATCAACCTATTTATTTTTGTTAGTCTCTAAGGTGCCACAGGACTTCTTGTTTTTTCTTAATACGGTTATACTGGTATACCTATACCAGCAGAGTCGCCAGTGCATCTTACAACAGGATAAGGTGATCTTTTGCCAGTATAATTAAAGAATAATAGCTGTTCCATCAGAAAGACTGTATTGACATAGGCCTTTTTGCCAACATGACTGTGTCAGTAAGGGAGTTCATAATTATTTTTTCACACTCCTGACCAACATAGCTATGTCAGCAAAATTGTGTACTGTAGATCTTGTCTTTGTTTACATAACGCTGTTATAATTCACAAAGAATGCCACTAAAGAATATCCAAATATACATCAGTGTAGCTGAAGTCAGAATCTGAGGTAATATGTCCAACCCATCAGTCATCATCATAATATATACATGAAATTGGTTGCTTTCAACAAATGTGGTACCAGGAGGTTATATAGGTTTGGAGTAACAACTTGGCATCTATGAAGATATGTTGTAGGTGGAAGAACTGAGAAATGTTTTAGACAGAAGTTCTCCAGTGAAATGAGAGAAAAAAAACTAGTGTGGGAATAATACTTATTTTTCTTTTTTCCACTGACATGTTATAATCAAGGGGAGAAGAAATGTAATCTTTCTGTGAATCTTTATCATTTACACATAAGTTCTAATTTTAATGTCTAAAGATAGCTGTCCAGATCTGTATTTTGACACTCATATAACCATTTCTGAACTTTTAAATGACCATTACCATTTTATAAGTGCTAAATTAGAAGGTCAGAATTAAAATATAGTTTGGTTTAAAATATAGACCTGAAACAAAGGGATGATCTAGACTTTATTATTTAGGTTTGTTCTGTCTTTAAAAAGAATTAAGCACAATTCTGGAAGGGTATGTCTACACTTGCCCCTTACTTGGAAGTAGGGAGGAAAATGAAGCATACCAAAGTTGCAAATCAAGCCCGGGATTTAAATATCCCGCGCTTGATTTGCATGTTCCTGGCCGGTCACCATTTTAGAAATTCACTAGCCCGGAGTAACTGCCTGCGTCTACACGTGGCAGTGAAACGGGAGTCCAATTTAAAGCCCTAACTCGAATTAGCTGGAATTCCTCGTGCAATGAGGTTTACCAGCTAATTTGAATTAGGGGCTTTAAATCGGACTCCTGTTTCACTGACGTGTGTAGACGTGGGCAGTTACTCCGGGCCAATGAATTTCTAAAATGGCGACCGGCCGGGAACATGCAAATCAAACACGGGATATTTAAATCCCGGGCTTGATTTGCAACTTCAGTATGCTTCATTTGCCTCCCTACTTCGAAGTAGGGGGCAAGTGTAGACATAACCCCTTATGATTTCAAATAACATGTATTTCCCAAGGAAAAGAGTATTGTTGTCAAGGTCAATAAAGTAGCATTTTTAGCATCCTTACCATATACAGTAGACTTCCGATAATCTGGAACCTATGGGACCTACGTGGTGCCAGATTATCAGATATGCCGGACTATCAGGAGGTACTATAAACTGGTTATATATATACTGTATACATTATATACTGTATATAAAGTGTTCCTAGCCCTTTTTATTGTACATACTGTATGCAGTCTACTGTAATGTTTTAGTTTTTTTAAGCCTTTTTGCTCAGTTCAGCTGTTACTGCTGTTACCTTGTAACTCATTTTTTGCTGAAGTTCACTCACTAGGCTCTTGCCATTTTGATGCCGGACTATCAGGAATGCCGGACTATTGGATGCCGGACTATTGGAGTTTTACTGTACTTTGCCTTCATTATATACTGCACTTTATCTTTATTAGACGCAAGAGAGTAACTGAAGAGCTGACAAAAAAAAGGAAGAACTGGCAATATTAAACATAGAAGGTTTGATAGCATTAACAAGTTTCACTGTACTTTCACTGGTGGTAAAACAGTATGATATTTAATTACCATAATCTCAAAGTATGCATAAATGTGAGAACTTTCAATTGTTTGAATTTTGATGAGCACAGATGTCAAAAGGTGTATCATTGGTGAAGGAAGCACATAGAGGGTTTCAGGTGCATTTATTTCTCTAGTGTTCTTTGCATTTTTTTAAAACCCTCTACGGTTAGCTTTGTCCAAAATGGCTGTACTTTGTTTTTGCACTAGAGAAATTCCAGGATTGATTTAGACATTACTCTATAACAAAGCTCTACAAAATAAAATCAGTAACACACCCCCAAATTACATGGCTTGCATTTGATTTCCATTTTATAGCAAACAAAAGATTTACCAGTGTCTTCCTAAGAAATTAATTGTTTCATGTGAGATTATAAGGTTGTCATGAGACTGCCTCCCCTTTGCAATGACTTATTTTTTTTTATCCATGCTGACAATCACAGAAGTGATTTTAAAAAGAATTACATTCAAAGTCACCAGACAAGCATGGCATGAATGTTAAAAAGGGAGAACTACAGTTTTTCTCAATTATTACTCTTTCTTAACTTGTGTAAGGATTCAAAGAGATATTTTTAATTTGAAAGCAATGTTGTTGTTGCAATCTGAGAAACTGAGCTCGGAGCAGCTGGTGTTTAAAGCCAAGGTTTCCTTTTTTATCACATTTTCTTTCGTTTTCAGACTGGAGCTCCCTGGGGCAGTGAATAAACCGGAGCTGGGATAGTTCCTGGATAAAATGTTATTACAAAGATAAAGCAAACTTCTTTCATACATTAATTTCTCCATTTGATAATAATTGTCACCAAAAACTAATTAGTTTTGCAGGTAATGGTTGTGTTAGGTGTTTTTCTTTAAATAAAATAAACAACGTAACAGAACTTTAATGAATAGATTTTTCTCCTCTGATAAACATGTTTCGTGGCAGACCATTGTTTATATAGATGAATTTATAATCCACAAAACCAGAATTTTTTCTTTTTAAATTCACCCTTTTTTCACCTTTACATCTGTTTACTACCTGCATAGTCCCTTTGAAATGAATATGTCTACTTACATAGTAAATTACAACTCATTTGAAGTGAGGTTGGAACAATCTGGAGATGCTAACAGATTATGTAGATGTTATTCTGGAAATTCTACCCAAGCTAACTACAACATTACATGGGATAAGGCCTCATTCTTCTAACAATTACTCATATGAGTTCTAAAGTCAATAGGCATTCTAAGATTGCAGGGTTTGTAGTCTGCAGGATTGGGCTCCTGTCATGATAAGCCCTGTCTGAATACAATCCCTGACACAGACAGACAACAATCAAGAAAACCCAAACTAATTGAAACTTAGGGTACGTCTAGACTACATGCCTCTGTCGCCAGAAGCATGTAGATTAGGCTACCAGACATAGGAAAATGAAGCGGCGATTTAAATAATCGCCGCTTCATTTAAATTTACATGGCTGCCGCGCTGCGCTGACAACCAGCTGATCAGCTGTTTGTCGGCTCAGCGTGATAGTCTGGACGCGCAGGTGTCGACATCAAAGGTATTTGTTGACCACCCAGGTATGCCTCCTGGGATGAGGTATACCTGGGTGGTCGACAAATACCTTTGATGTCAACACCCGCACGTCCAGACTATCGCTCTGAGCCGACAAACAGCTGATCAGCTGTTTGTCGGCTCAGCGCGGCAGCCATGTAAATTTAAATGAAGCAGCAATTATTTAAATCGCCGCTTCATTTTCCTATGTCTGGTAGCCTAATCTACATACCTCTGGCGACAGAGGCATGTAGTCTAGACGTACCCTTACTTTGCATCTAAGCACTGCATTCTGAGCCAGCCTTTAGCTCCCAGCCTATCTGCTGCTATTTCTTAGTTTGGCTCTTTGGCGAGTGATCTGAGGTTCTTCTGATTACATATTTGCCTTCTTGTGATTTGTTAAAATGTTAACTTCCATTTTCAGGGAAGGAAAAACAGAACATCTGTCTGTTAAATCTTTATGGGCATGTCTACGCTACACATCCTGAAATAGCTGTTTCTAAATAGCATGTCCACCCTACATAGAAGCCTCAAAATTAGTCCAAAGCAGACTCCCTTAATATGGATACACTACCGCAACTTAGACAAGGAAGCACTGGAGAGTAATTACTTTGAATGACTCTGAGGACTATTTCAAAATGAGTGTTATTCCTTATGGAAAGCGGGAGTTCATATTTTGAAGTATCCAGCCCATTATTTTAAAATAACACACTTGGTAGTGTGTGGACTTTTCACTTGTTATTTCAAAATAAGGGGAATTATTTTGAAATAACTCCTTAGGGGTATGTCTACACTACCCTGCTAGTTCGAACTAGCGGGGGTAATGTAGTCATCCGCACTTGCAAATGAAGCCCGGGATTTGAATTTCCCGGGCTTCATTTGCATGAAGCCGGCCGGCGCCATTTTTAAATGCCGGCTAGTTCGGACTCCGTGCCGCGCGGCTACACGCGGCATGGACTAGCTAGTTCGGATTAGGAAGCCACGTGGCACGGAGTCCGAACTAGCTGGCATTTAAAAATGGCGCCGGCCGGCTTCATGCAAATGAAGCCTGGGAAATTCAAATCCCGGGCTTCATTTGCAAGTGCGGATGACTACATTACCCCCGCTAGTTCGAACTAGCGGGGTAGTGTAGACATACCCTAGGATAGACCAGGGATATGATTCTGACATTTAGTGTAGGAGCCACCTATGCAATGTGAGAACCTAACAAGATTTACCTTTAGTAGATCACATCTCACGAAGTTGACAACTGAAGCATCTATATTTCATGATTGACAAGCTAGGAGAGCAATTTTTCTTTAATATACTTTTTACATTTTTGAACAGTCTTGTGCACAGACTTCATCTTCAACATACACATGCAAGTTATTGACTGAAAGGTATAGCAATTGGTTGACTCACTCACAGATCATTCACAAAAATATTCGAGAGACCAAATATCTGAACTAAGCCAAGATTTTTGTATAAAGAGAAAAGCAGTACAATATGAAGAGAGACATACATACCTTCCTTTCAGAAAGCAATTCTTATCTTGCACCATGTTCACCATGTATAAAGAATATGTTTTTCAAAAATATGTATTTTAGCTTATAGTATTTATTGAATGATTTTACAAAATCTTTATGATTCATTCAAAGTTTAAATATAAGTACTAGTTTCTTCATTTTTGTCCTTTGTAAATCTCTATACTTTCACATATTTCATTCTCAGTACTACATTCTAGGGCTATGCACCAGAAATATGCACCGCTTCTTGCACCAGAAATATGCAAATGAGGCTAAGCATGGAATATCACCAAGCCTCATTTGCATACATAATGAGCCTCCATTTTTGCAGAAGAGGCTCTTGCACCAGAAGGACAACTGCCCTTTCTTGCACAACAAAAACCCTTTTGCGCAATGCCGTTATGCCAATTACTTTTCAGGAAGAACGGCACTGCGCAGGAGAGTTTTTGTTGCACAAGAAGGGGCAGTGTAGAAAAGAGAATTTTTGTTAACCTCACCCCTTTACTTTTCCTACTCAAAGTAGGAAAGTGTGTGGGAAAATCATAGAATTGTTTGTTTTATTTGGATCATGTCTATGTTTATTAGGCCTCTACAGGCCCAGATTTTGGGGTCCTTTTTTAGCCTTAATTTTAGTATATGATTCTGTGGCCATCTGTTTTTTGTCAGCTTGTGTTAAATTCAAATAATCTCAAATGAAATTGTACCATTTTATTTTTCACTCAGTACAGTACAGGAGACACACACATGAAGCTACCCATTTCAGCATCTGAAAAAATAGTAGCAAATTGATTTTTAAATGGCGTGAAACAAACCACAAGAGGCACATGTCCCAAAACAAACAAGCAGTGGACTCAAGTCACAATAAGCTCTGTAGAGGGAATCACTTTTCAACAGTGTTCCACATTGTTATGTATGTATTCAATAGAACAAATGAAAATAGATTCCAGTTTATGAGGGAAGAAGGTAGAAGAAAGTCAGTGATGATAACTTTAGGGCCTTTAATGAATGAAAACCTGACACTGTTTGAAAAGAATCCCAGTTGTGTTGTTTCATGAATTCTGAGTTAGAAAACATTTGCTGATTCTCTTTCATGTTGAGATCTGTTCTGTCATAGATGTCACTCCAGCTTGAAGGGATTCAAATATTAATTTGAAAGTTTGGGCAGAAAGGTTGATTCGGCAAAATGTGTTATCTTTCCATAAGAAAATAAATCAGACCTCCGGTTAGTATTTTCTTCATTTTTTGTATTTTTTAAAATCTCACCCCTTTCTTTTGCTTACTTTTAAAAACTATTATTTGGACAGATGGTTTCAACACCAACATATTATGCTTTATAGAAAGTTAAATTCATACTGCACTTCAGGTGCAGCCTTCTAGCAACATCTGTTGATAGTGGCAGCTGGTGGAGGATATGACAGTCTTAGTGCAACACTACACAGCTAATCAGAAAGTTATTTTTCTCCCTATGGAAAGACAAAAGTGAAGGAAAAACTTGTTGAAAATGGACAGTGTAAAAAAATTAAAGCTTTTCTTTTTTAGGTGTAAACATATTTTTGGGGAGTCTGTGAATTGTGATGGTGATGATGTATTTTGGAAAACCAAAATATCATTTTTTAAAGAAAGTAGACATTTTCTGGGATTTTGTTTTAAATTTTGTCAAATCCACAATTTTCTGGCTTTGTTTGTTTTTAAAAATTACAATGGGAAGTTTTCAACCAGTCCTATCAAAATGTTTTTTTTAAAAAGGAAACTACAGATATTTTGGACCTCATTCTTATTTACAAGAAGGCCACTGTGGTACAGTGAAGGAATTTTATAATGGGTAAATACTACTTTTCTAGTTTATATCTACTTTATATCACTGAGCCATGATAAAGTGACCTTAGTGTAAATGAGAATCAGGGCATTCATGTTTTAAAATTATATCAGTTCTATCTCTTGTGACGAGCCAATTAAATAACAACCTTCTAAAAATGATTATTGTTGGTTTTATATTGATGTTGGCCCAAAGATGTGTCTAGCTGGTAAATAATTATACAGTAACAATGCTTTTACTTTCTCAAATACTATTAATCATATTATACTGTCCTAAATATTACAGGAGAAAAGCAAAACTGACAAAGACAGGAATCAACATAGTATTGATTTTCATTTCCCACTGTTTAAACATCAGGTTTAATGTTGAAATTTATTTTAAGTAAATCTCTGAAAAATGTCTCATTTATCTCCTCAGTGAGCTCCTAAAGCTGTCTGAGTATTTTAAAGTTATTCTTTCCATATTTTAGCCTCTGATTCTGCCTGATTTTCACTGACATTTACTAGGTTAGCTGTCCAATTGCTACAAACCTTTTTGATGAAAACTGAATCACAAAAAATAATTTATCACTTCTGCTATGTCTACATTTTCTGTTGTTCCTCCTCCCCATTGAACAGTGGGCCTACTCTGTTCTTAGTTTTATTCTTCCGCTATTTACTTATATGGCCCAAGAGTCATCAGATAGATGGTAACAAATTTTCTTTACCACCATGTGAAGTTGAATTATGTTGGTGACCTGTAGGTTGGCTTGGCAAAATTCGATGTTCTTTCTTTCTTTCTTTCTTTCTTTCTTTCTTTCTTTCTTTCTTTCTTTCTTTCTTTCTTTCTTTCTTTCTTTCTTTCTTTCTTTCTTTCTTTCTTTCTTTCTTTCTTTCTTTCTTTCTATTTCAAAGTGGCATAAAATTATGGGATTTAAACTGTTTTTCAATATTTATCATTTAATTTCTCATAGTTGTGATAAATTATAGGAGGATAATAGTGAAGCTCAAACAATTATTTAAGGACAAAGATTGAGATTCCACAAATTAAAGCTTTTTGGCCATTAAAAATAAATTGTTGGCATAACATGTCAAAATATACAAAGTTAGTACCTTAAAGCAGACTCTAATTAGCTCTCAAGCAGTATTTTTATTACTTTTTTTCTGCTTTGCATGTATATGGTGAAATAAATGTTCACTAATCTTTAACGACAGAAAGCTAATCTTTCCAAGCCTTCCGAGGTAATACAGTTTGTAGCCAGTTATCATTTTTCTGAAGCCTTCAGATGAACCTGTGCCTTGTTATGGAAGAGGAAAAATTACCATAAATCTTAGCTTCTGAATTTCAACAGAATTCTGAATGAGACAGAGAGAAGATTAGAATCTACCTTTTCTACCAAACAAGCGAGAATTTTAATTGCTAAACTATAGAGTCCCTTTCATATGCTCTCTCTCTTTCATCCAATGAATGCTTATGCACTCACACAAAGTGAAACAGCTTCAAAATCTCTTTGGGTATGTCTACACCCACTAGGGTGGTAATATAGGCAACCGGAGTTGCAAATGAAGCCCGGAATTTGAATTTCCCGGGCTTCATTTGCATAAAGCCGGGCGCCGCCATTTTTAAATATCCGCTAGTGCGGACTCCGTGCCGTGTGTAGCCGCTCGGCACGGGGTCCGCACTAGCGGACATTTACAAATGGCGGCGCCCGGCTTTATGCAAATGAAGCCCGGGAAATTCAAATTCCGGGCTTCATTTGCAACTCCGGTTGCCTATATTACCACCCTAGTTCAAACTAGGGTGGTAGTGTAGACATACCCTTTGAACGCAGAATAGCATTTAGTTTGATAGGGCTCCTGTCTGGTGCTGGGAGAGGGGATAGGGAGACAGTTTAGTTCATACTCCTGCTCCAGTGGATATACAAGTATTTCTCAAAAATGGAAGAACTTCGATTGAAGAGACTAAGAACCGTCTATCCCAGAACAATCTATAATCTGAGGATCGGATTATTCACTTGGGAGTGGGGAGAGCAGAATTTAAATCTTTGTTCCCAAGTAGGCATTTGTCTTTAAATCCCAGGCAAGTGCCCTGACCATTGGGCTAAATGTGTTGATGGAGACAAATACAAGCAGTTTGCCAATAATTTGTTGGAATAATTTCCCAATACTATTTTGGAATTGCTCCATTGTTTTTTGTCTCTGGCCAAATTCAAATTTAATCAGCCAACAACTCTGTGTATGCCACCAAAAGAATTCTTTCCTGGTATAATTTTCAATGGTTCCCAGACAGAATAATCTATACCTGCCCAAATAGTTTTTGACAATTTAACTGCACTGGCCAGTTATAGCCACATTGGTAGAGGTATGATTATTTCTACACTCCTAATAGATAGCGCTGTGCCAGCAAAACTTTCTAGTATAGACCAGGCCTAAGTCAGTGAGAGCTGCAGGTATGGAGTACCAGATTTTTAAAGGTATTTGTATGCCTGTATTTATCTTTATCCATATATATATATTTAAAAATCTTGTCCTTCGTATGATTCAGAATGAGACTCTAAATAGCTGGGAAATAATATCATGAGATATTATTGCATACTTTAGAAGCTATTTATTTTTAATTGTCTTTGTATTTAATTCCTAATTGAAGCAATTAGCTTCAGAATTATTGGTTGGCTAGTGATGCTGATCTGAGCAGGAGTGCTAATTCTATAACAACTCTCTAATTAATAACTCTTGCAACCTGCCTTGCAAACTCTCCTCAATCCAATCACACCACTACAAAACCCTATTAAAGGCATTGATTAAAATATTAATAAATGAGAGACTTTAATTGCATTATAAATCACTGTTATTTAAGACTATACAACCTATACACCTCAAAATAATATGAATATGTATAACTCCATCAAACTACTCTGACAATAAGCAAACTAACTCAATCCCTCCCATATTAAGCAAGGATAATAATATGTATGTTTTTCCTGTGCAAGTTGGTGTTTGAGAAATTAGAAGTAGAAAACTATGTTCTGTAATGTTAGCTTTTGGTGTTCATTTCTTGATCATTTTTGGCAATCTACCCCATGTCTTGTGATAATCATTCCTATTAGTGGTGTTCATGGTAGTTCTTACTCATGGGGAGATATGGATTTCTAAACCAGCTCAGAAACATTTATCCTTAACTACTTTGCAGTCATATTTTGGATTTAGGGAATTGTCATGGTGTATAAAGGGGAATGCAAACTTAATTTGAGGGACATTGTGATGATTATTACAGTACAGTACACTGAAGTGATTTTAAAAGAACTATATAAAGTAAAAACTTCAGAGGGGTAGCCAAGTTAGTCTGTAACAAGGAAAACTTAAAAGTTTCAGATGATCGGAAGAAATGGGTTGTGCCCACAAAAGTTCATGATACCATCTACATGTTTTGTTAGTCTTTAAAGTGCAACCTCCCTGTTTGTTGTTTTTTAAGGGTTTACGTAGATAAAGTAATGAATGGAAGAAGAGATGATTTGTCCTGATAAGAATTTCAGAAGGACTTTTCCCCAGAGGTATTTTATATTAGCTATTAAAAATATTCATGTTATAATATGAAGTGTGTGGTATTTTCCAACCACAAAAGAAATAGAGACCTTACTTCTACAAATACAGGCACAGTCTATTAAGTTGGGTCATGTGAACAATGCTCCTGTGATAGGATTACTCACATTCTTGGCATGTATTAGTGCTTGCAGGGTGAAGTCCATAGAAAGCAGAGCTGTCATGGGAATGGGGAAGCAGAATTTACTCTAGTCTAAGGCCCTTAAGCTAAATCAGAACTCACTCTGGTCCACCCCCCCCTCCCCCCCTCCCCTCCCCCACTGTACTGGAAGACGAATCATGAAGTCCTCACTCAGCTCTTACTTTGGCAAAACTTCAGTTGAACCAGGCTATGAGGTTTTTGATCTGGAGCCAAAAAGGGCAGAGTGAATCCTCTCAGGCCATTATGGCTGCTTCTCTGATTTCAGGGCTGCAGTGTTATGTCAGACCCAATAAAGGGAATGACCAGTTGATCATATGCTAAGGGATCTTTTGACATTACAAAGTCCTCCCTTTTTCTCACTGACATGCTAAGCCTATCCCCACCCCTTTGCATACAATGGTATAATGTGTTCCCAGGTAGCACAATTCTGTTGCAAGGAAAAGGTCTGGAACCATAGGGCTCAGTTGAAGAATTCTACTCCTCACCCTGTGGCACTGGCAGAGACATCCATGGCCCTGGAGAGGATCACAGGAGATACTCTGTGAAGCATTGCATGTAATTTGTAAAGGCATTTTAAAAATAGAGCTCATATCTTGGACATTCTGAACTTATATAGAGTCATTTAGTATCATGTGGCTGATAATTTGGAAAGTAGAGTTTGAGTTCAGAAGTGATCTGTTAATATTAACTGATTTAGAGGAACAGTAGAAATCTGTCATGGCATTGCCTAATACTGTGTATGTCCTTTTTAGGTATAGAAAGTCACATAATATGATGTAAAATATCTAATAAACAA
Organism: Pelodiscus sinensis; assembly: GCF_052426305.1. Taxonomy (NCBI): domain Eukaryota; kingdom Metazoa; phylum Chordata; order Testudines; family Trionychidae; genus Pelodiscus; species Pelodiscus sinensis. The sequence goes on from NC_143053.1 coordinate 157,729,482, forward strand.
TGTAAAGTGCCCCTTAATTGTTCCCGTTATTCCTCTGTGAAGATTTTAAACTTTGTTTCTGTTTTATCATTGATTAAAACCAACATTTTTATTCTACTCACATTCCAGCAGCTGTGTAGATTTTCTTTGTTAAGCATTTAAATGCCCCTCTTTTTTTAGCTGGGTGGCTACATGCCATATTTAATTGGGGAGTACATTGCCTTAGACTATTTTCTACATTAAAAGAACCAAACAAATCCCTATGCAAGACAGCAAGCATTTTCCTCCACATGTTAAAGGAAGATTTTTGTACTTTCTCTTTCAGTTAGCAATCAAATGGATATTACAAAAATATGAAAAAAATGAAGCTTACTATACACGGTTTTCTAAGGATTCTGGTCACTAATCTTTTTCCTAGAAGAGAAAAATGTTTCCATCTGTTTTTTAAATTTGTGAATTGAACAGCAAAAACAATGTGCCAGATAGAATTCATTGTTTTGATCATTTGTCTCTGCAGCACCATCTTACACTGTCCCTGGAAGATCTATAGATCCTCCTATGAGATGGGGGCAAGCTCCAAAATCAACCATTGGGATGGGTGTATGTCTTAATTCAAAGCAAGCATTAATCAATGTGTTGAAAATTCAATGTTGCCCAGCATTGTCTTAACTTGTTTGCATCATTTCTCCATGCTGTGGAGCATTCATAAATAGGGTAATGCCAGGTAGATTCCCTGGAAGCACTTCTGATGTAAAGGTCCATTTCCAGTGAAGCAGAGGGGAGCAGGAGGACCCAGAGCCCGTGACAAAGCTAAGGGCATTGGTGCAAATGGCACTGCATAACAGTGGATCTCATCTCTAGACAATAGGAAATCTGTAAATTCTGGAACGCTTCAACTTTCTGCTTACTCCTGACAGAATGATCTTGGCAAGTTTATTCAAGAAAAAACATCAGAGTTATTCTCCCTCTCGATTCCAGATGTTGCCCAAGTGGTTCTCTAAAATAGAACTATGTTTTTGTGAAAACATCAACATTTTAAATCTGTTTCCATTTCACAGAGATCAGAGTGCCATCTGTCCCATCTTTGGAAGATTTTTCAGAATACTTCTAACAACATTTGTTCAGAAATCATTTTTTAAAAATTTCAGTTAGGAAAAGCCCAGTTTCCAGGAAGACAAGCTGGATTTCAACTACCCCAAAAACTTCTATAATGGCTTTGAAAATGATTTTGGAAAAAGTTCTGAGAGAGTACCTGAAAAATTTATGGAAAATATTGATCATTTTCCAAGAAAATTTTGAAGAAAGGTCTTTTTTTCATGAAAATAAAACTTTCAGGCAAAAAACAGACCAACATCCCAACTCTTGATTGCACAAATGCTCCCCTAGTCTTTTTTGATTTGGTGAGAATGATCTCTGTGTGTGTATGTATGAGGGAGGAGATATCCAACCATTGATTCATGAGGGCTGGTGAGGGAAATGCTTTCCTTTTTGGTAAACAGCATGGCTGTGTCTAGACTGGCAAGCTTTTTGCGGCTGCTTTTGCAGAAAAACTTGCCAGCTGTCTACACTGACCGGTTGATTTTGTGCAAAAGTACTGACTTTCTACTGTCTGAAATCTGTGCTTCTTGCGCAAATACTATGCTGCTCTCGTTCGGGCAAAAGCCCTTTCCCGGAAATGCTTTTGCACAAAAGGGCCAGTGTAGACAACTGAAAAATATTTTGCGTAAAAAGCCCCGATGGTGAAAATGGCGATCAGGGCTTTCTTGCACAAAAACGCGTCTAGATTGGCACGGACGCTTTTCCACAAAAAGTGCTTTTGCGGAAAAGCATCCGTGCCAATCTACACACTCTTTTCCACAAATGCTTTTAACGGAAAAACTTTTCCGTTAAAAGCATTTGTGGAAAATCATGCCAGTCTAGACGTAGCCCATAGGAGCAGGGCTGGTGAGTAGAGCAAGCATACATCCTCACCCCCTGAGAATCATTTTGAAGCTAGAGCCATGAGGGAAAGATAAATAACCTGGCCATGTGTGGAGAAAGAAGAGTAGAGAGAGGTAGTTCTAAGAATCTCAGTGACTGTAGCCTCAGAGAGTAGTCTGTATGATGTTCTAGTGGTATAGTGAAAGATCTTGGAGTCATCATGGATAGTTCACACAAAATATCAGTTCAATGTGCCGCAGCACTCAAAAATGATAAAAGAGCAGTAGGAGGAACCATCAGAGAAGTGATAGTTAATAAGACAGAAAATATCATAATGCGAGCAAATAAATCCCTGGTATGACCTTGAATATTTTATGCAGATCTGGGTGTTCAATCTTTTATTCTACTATTTCACATAACACAAAATCGAGGGGTCACTCAATAAAATTAACAGGCAGCAGGTTTAAAACAAATACAATGAAGTAGTTCTTCACATAACACAAAGATTTATTGATTTAAGCTATGTTTTTTATATGTGCAAGTAACTTATGTGCCTATCTCAATTTAGAAAGTGAATCAGGCCCAATCTAAGAGTCCAAACAAAATCTCTCTGAATTTTAGGGAAGCTCAAATTTGAATCTGAATCCAGATTCAAACAGTCCTATGCTTATCAAGACTATGTGATGGCTGATTAACTGCACAAAGCTTTGGTAGTCTAACAGTTCCCAGAAGGCAGTAGATTTTTTTTCCTTTTTTCAATAAGGATACATCTACACTGGAATAAAAAACCTGGAAGCGCCGCGATCCCGCCCGGGTCCTCCTCCGCTTTGCTCAGCGTCTCCCTGGTCTGCTGGGGGGGGACGCAGCTAGTGCGCCCCCCCCAGCAGATTAGGGAGACGTGGAGCAAAGCCCCGGGCCTGTGGTAGAGCAGGTGGGGCGCTGCCGGTTGGTCCCGCAGCACCGCTCCTTGGCATTACTGGACCAACCCAGCAGCACCCCAGCTGCTCTGCCCCAGGAGTCCTGATTCAGCCGCTGCTGATCAGTTTCAGCAGCGGCTGAATCAGGACACCTGGGGCAGAGCAGCTGGGGTGCTGCTGGGTTGGTCCAGTAGCGCCGAGGAGCGGCGGCGCTACTGGACCAACACAGCAGCACCCCAGTTGCTCTGCCTCAGGCGTCCCCAAGTCAGCCGCTGCTGAAACTGACCAGCGGCTGACTACAGGAAGCCCCTGCCCCGGGCTTTCTGGAATCAGCCGCTGATCAGTTTCAGCAGCAGCTGACTTGGGGATGCCTGGGGTTCTTAAGTTGAATCTGTATGTAAGTTGGAACTGGCGTCCAGATTCAGTCGCTGTTGAAACTGATCAGTTTCAGCAGTGGCTGAATCTGGATGCCAGTTCCGACTTACATACAGATTCAACTTAAGAACAAACCTACAGTCCCTATCTTGTACGTAACCCGGGGACTGCCTGTACTACATAATGGCATGGCAAAGTTTCTCCCTACACCAAAAACTAGCAGGCAACGCTTTAGTATCATATGGCAAATGTTGACTTTTTCATAGCAACTACAGTACTTAAATCTGAATTTCTGTAGATGATATATGGATGCTGGAAGGACATTCGTCGTATCAAAAATGACATGAGCCGGTTTTAATGTTTTCCTTTAGATAAGTTATTTCTCGTTTTGCTGTACCCTATTGCCCTGAGCATTATACCTTGGAGAACTGTGCAGTTTGAATCACAGGAATCAATTCTGAGCTTGTTTGTGCTACTATAAGGACATGACTACATTAGGAAACTATTTTGAAATAACTAAAATCAGTGTAATAACTCTCAAAATAACAGAATTGAAATAGCATGTCCTCACTACGGGGAAGCCTCGAAATTAGTCCGAGGTAGATTCCATTAATGTGGACACGCTACCTCAACTTAGAGCTCTGGGAAGCACAGGGAATAATTAATTTGAATTACTTTGGGGAGTAGTTATTTCAAAATAGCGGCACAGGGGTGTTCACACTACCACTATTTTGAAATAACTATTTAGAAATTACTGTTATTCCTTGAAGAAAGCAGGAGTACAGATTTTGAAATAGGAAGCCCATTATTTTGAAATAATGGGTTTGGTAGTGTGGATGTTCACTTATTAATTCAATCTAAGGGGAGTTATTTAGAAACAAAGCCTTGTATGGACTAGGGATAAATGACAAAGTAATTCTATCAAAAGTATTAAGGTTACAACATATAAAACTGGTGTAATCGAGATTGGGATCAGACTCTAAACTGGAAACCCCTAGAGAACATCTGCCCTCTCAAAAGGTCCTTTTCCTGGGAAAGGTTTTGGACACCTGCCCTTCGTCTGAAATTCTGTAGTGCTTTTCATCTGAAACAATCTGCTGCATGGGCTCATTGATGACTCTTGGAAGTGTTCATGTCAAAATTGGTCTGGCAAATAACATCTATGTGTCTAAAAAGAGGTGTGTTGAGTGCCTTGGTGACTTACATGGCACAGTATACAATATGTTGTACAAATATTGTTCAGTTCAATCAGCCTGCTTCCAATTTTCTGAAGAGTTTACAGAAGGATGAATATGTCTGCAATGAGCTGAAAAATACTTTCAAATCCCAGTTGTTTCTGAATCTATGGCAACCTTATTTCATGTTCCTTAAAATAATATGGATGCATATGAGCACCAAAAGAAGACAAGAGGCACATATCTTTAATGGGACGTGAGATAAATCTATTAATTTGAGAGGCTGTTTGATTATATATTTTACGTTGTACATTCTTGTGTCATAATTTATCGTGGTTGTATTTTGAATCTCTAAACACCATAATGTTAGGAGTTTATTCAAGCTAGATTTTCCTCATATCCCTTTCCAAAAATAATTACAAATCTTTCAATTGAAACTTACACTTATTTTTCTTGTTTTTAATTTAGTTCAAATTGCATCTGAAAAGCAAAAAGATAGCAACGGCATTTACTTAGCTAGTAGATTTGACTTTGTTGTGGATTTGAAGTCATGTCTACCAACTTGAGTGACAAAAATAAGTTTTTTTTTCCCTTTAACCCTTTTTTTCCATGTTGTCTCTGAAGTCTTTCGGCAATGAAGCTGTATTCTATTATTGAAAAAAACTTTAAAAACAATGTATACTCCTATAGCACCTTTAAGACTAACAAAAATGTAGATGGTCTCATGAGCTTTTGTGGGTACAACCCACTTCTTCAGATGAATGGAGTTTAAGGGGTCCAAGTTCCAAATAAATAGAAGAGAAAGAGAGGGAATGGGGAGGGAAATGAAAGGACTGGAACCAATCCGGTTGCATCTTAGGGCCTGACTGTAAATAACTGTTGGGAAATGTGTCTTGGATGGAAACTAGAGACGTGTAGGTAAGTATAACGGTTGGTAGGTTTCTGGTATAAGGTGGTGGAAATGTGGCCTTCGTGTAATTTTACTGTAGTGTCAAGGAAGTGGATCTCTTGTGTGGACTGCTGCAGGCTAATGTTGATGGTGGGGTGGAAGTTGTACTGGAAAATGACACCTCATTCTTCCATCTACAAAGACCAGAAGATGATACCCACACTCCTCTGGGCACAGACCTAGCTACAGTGACCCACAATTTGTACACTCTGGGATTGATAGTTGAAAATTCTTAAGGCTAGGAATAACGCCACATGCCCTGAAAGGTTTCTACTTGGACAAAATACAGCCACGTATTTCTTTAATGACAAAGTGTGCTGTGAATATATTTTGAGCCAGGGTTCTGCTTTCTCATTGGCTCCTCACAGAAGATATTGTTGAGTTCACGGTTTCTGTTCTGATATTCAAAGCCTCCCCTCAGCTTGACCCAGGCTACCTATAATATCTCCTTCTTCCTTCAAAATCATGACCTCCCATCACAGCTCCTTGCCACTGGAAAAAATGAAATTTCTGACTGTTTGGGAAAGCCTTGTGAATGTGGAGGCAAAATGTTCAAAGGAGTTGGATCCAGATGGTAGAACTGTCTCCTACAAGAAGTGAGAGCCCACAGAGCTCACTGCTTTCAAATTAAAGGATTTTTTCTTCTGCATAAACCACAAGAAGTTCTGAGGCACCTTATAGACTAACAGATTTGTTAGCCTATAAGGTGCCACAGGACTTCTTGTTCTTGCAGATTCAGACTAAAACAGCTACCTCTCTGATACTCTTCTGCATAAGTGTCTTTCAGTAAGACCTTAACACACAGATGCACACAAACATTTTTATAAAATCACATAATCTAATCAAACTATTTCTCCTGCCAGCTTGGCGGAAAGAGAGAAAGAGAGACATTGTTTCTCTATTTTAATATCTGAGAGGCACTCAGATATTTTTGTAGTGGAAAACATGTCAATACCTACATAGCTAGAGTGTAGCCCTATTGCAAGCCTGTGACAGGTGCGTATAGCAGACTTATCCTCCTCTGAGATCTCTCTTTCTCCCTGATAACTACCAGGCCTCTGCTTTTACTGAGTTTCCTTATTTTTTCCTCTCTGAGCACCTGACTGGACTTTCAGTCCTGGCCCTGCTTCATTATTCCACCCTGTATTCTATTCTAATTAATTCTCTCCCTGGCAATATTCTGATAAAACCTTGGCACTTTCTCTTCTTAGAATATTTCCGCATATTATAACCACAAAATGATTTCTGTCCTATATTTCCATAATGATATTTTAGATTTCTCCTGCATTAATGCTTTTTCCCTCTTCTTAGTTGCAGGAACTATTGCCTCTGGAGCTGCTTGATAAATGACACCCAAATGCTAATTGAGCTCAGCGATCACAAATAAACTACCATGTGCTTCATCTTTGGAAATCAGGCCCTGCTGATTTTGGTGACAACTCCTCCATAGCAATTCCTATGACTAAAGTATAAATGTAGTTCTCAGCTTCTGAGATTAGTTAAATGACATTTCAGTTGACCTGCTTCTTAGTTTGGTGGATGCTTTAATTTTCTTAGCAGTCTCTCTATCTGTCTTTAGTAGTGCAACCTTCAGAGAATTGTAAATTTGTGACTATTGATTGGCTGAAGTCCTAGTCCAAAAGCTGCTTTCTTCTCACATTTTCTATGGAATTCTAAACAGATTAAGGCATTGTAATGTTCCCATCAAAGTCAGTAGGCATTTTCTCACCAACTTCAACAAGGACAAGATTAGGTGTGATATCACCATAGCAGTAATGATTATTTTCTCATTGACTATGCTTCAGTAAAATGCATCCTCATTTAGTTATTATTTGTCAGCATTTAATCCGATTAAACAATTAATATATTGTGCATTTGGGTGTGTGTGTGTGTGTTTCTACCTCAAAGGAAACTTCTGGGTGCCTTACACTTTTTAATGTCAGGACACATATTTACAAACATAATGTAGACTTAGGAACCCACATTTAGTACTTATATATTAAAGTCTTGACTGAACAGCTAATCTGTTGAAACAAATGATGATAAAAGTTGTGAAAGACATGATAATTGGTGCAGTGTGTGTGTATATTAATAAATATAAAATGACAACAGGAAAGTGACACAGAGCAATTTGTTGGTAAACTTTGTAAGCTGGGCCCATTCAAACCAAATGTGTGTAAAGACAATCAAATGTGAAGTGGTACATCTAAGAACAAAGAATGCAAGTCATGCCTACAGCTTGGGGGCCTGTATCATGGAAAGCAGTGACTCTGAAAAGTATGTGAGTGCCATAGTGGGCAAGCACCTCAGCAAGAGGGGTGAGTGAAATGAGGTAGCATAGAGGGCATAATGGATAAATTTATGTATATGTTTTTGGAAAATGTACTTAAGCCAAACATAAGTTACTGGGGTTATGACAGGATGACAGTCTATGGCCTGTGTTACACAGGAGGTCAGATCATGTCTAATAATCCTTTCTGGTTTCAAAATTTATGAATCTGTCCTTCCAATGCTGCAAATACATAATCAGATAAGTTCAATTATTTGCACAAGTAAGTGTTTCAAGCCCATAGTATGTAAAGCACTTTGGAATCCAGCATGATGGGCAGCATGTACAGCTGAATAGTTGTTAAAATTTTTGCTACTGTCAATCATTGATGTTGGAAGACAATTCTAAGACTAAGATAGGAAATTTCTGTATATGTAGCTTAAGTAGCAGGATTCACAGTGTAGAAAATGGGGCTATGTATATTAAGAAATGTTGTATTTCCTATTGTCAGCTTTTACTAGTGAATTAGTGCAAATTTTATATTAAAAATTAGCCATTTGCATTCATTCTTTATGCAGCAGATGAAGAAGGGAAAAAAAGCATTATAATGAAGAGGATACTGTCGCATACATTTTCTATAACTAGCAAACTTTTGTGGCCAGGTCTGCTGAGGTACATTTGCACAGTTTCACTAACTTCATTACAGCTACCCTTATTTATATCATTTGAGGATATGGCCCTTCCCCTTTTATTTATTAATTTTAATCATCAGCATCACTCATATTCCAGATTAAACTTTCTGCCTATTTTGCCTCTACCAAATACAGCTGGTTATCCCTTTTGCCTATTTTTAATTAACTTCCTCTCTGTTTTTACCACCTCACTAGTGTGATATTAAGGCACTTTTGCATGTCAACCTCATCAGGAAGGAATTATAACAAATCTTTCATAGAGTGCATCTCCCCATGCAGGAGAACAACAGTCTAAAATCTTTTAAATATTGGCCTACCTACTAGTACAGATTGCACATTTCAGCTAAGGAAGAGTGCTTATTGAAACATGAAGGTGCGGCTTGTAGCCATTTAAAAAGGTCTTTTTTTCTTCCTTCTGCGCTCAACTCAAAACTATGTGTGACTGATCAGATGTGATAAAAAAGGTTTCTGTTGCAGAAAAATTCTCAAACATAAAAAGACTTGCTGACCCCTCCATCTCTAGAATTTTACTACAGGGTGTTTTTACCTTTGATCTGAAAGCTCTAAAGTATTACTTATCTGACAAAGAAGAATTTGTTGCTCCAGGCTAAGTTGTCTAGTTTTCTGAGGGTAAGGTAATATACCATGAAGTTAAAGGGAATTTTGCCACTGACTTCAGCAAGAGAAGGATTGGACCATATGTATCTTAGCTACTCTGACTCAGACCACTTTTACAGATACCGTAGGTAACCATTCTCTTTTTGGGCTGTCCATAAATCCACAGTCAAGTGTGGATATTTTTCAGCTGAGAATCTTGATGCTGGTAGTACCTGAGTTCTGAGAAAAGATGTGCAAAGTGGTAAATTGCTAGTGTTACAACTGTGAAAATTGGTTCTTATGTATTGTGGAGATGTGAGCCCAATTAACATTAATGCCAGTAATCCTCTCTACTGGCACTGAAGTGAATGAACTGGTGATTATGTCAGCAAAGGGCATGTGTGACTTGAGGGGTAGAGACAATGGTTCCAGAGTAATCTTTAATTCAGAATGTACTTGGCTGCCATTTTCATTATTTTCAGTTGTCTTGCCACTCGCAGCAAAGACTGCTTCACTGAAATGTGAGGAAAAGCTGGCTAATAAGAAAACAAGAACAGGGAAAGTTTGGAATGCCAGCCAGGCTTACAAAAAGCTTTCCAGTGTTTATCACACTGGTTCTTACAATTGATACGTATGAAAGCTGAAGAAAGGCAAATTCAAGTTAGAAATAAAGTAATCACTCACAGTTAAAAGTGTTACCTACTGGAACTATCTACCCAGCATAAATCAAGGAATAAACAATGGAAATTATAGCAAAGTATTTAATCAGGCCCTAGTGACTTGAAGACATCTAACTTTTCTAAGTAATTTTTAGTTTATTCCTTTTTTTAAAATTTAACTTCTAAACCTACCCCATTTCCACTAGCATTCACTATGTTAGGCACCCTGTCACCATCAAACTTCTAGGCGAAAACCGAAACAAAGAAGTCATTAAACACTTCTGCCATTTCCAAGTTTCCTGTTATTGTTTCTCCCTCTTCACTGAACAATGGGCCTATCATGTCCTTGGTCTTCCTCTAGCTTTTAATATGTTTGTAAAATGTCTTCTTGTTACCTTTTATGTCTAGCTAGATTGAGCTCATTTTGTGCCTTTGCCTTTCTAAACTTGCCCTGCATACCTGTGTTGTTTGCTTATATTCATCCTTTCTAATTTGACCTAATTTCCACTTTTTATATGACTCCTTTTTGGATTTTTAGATCATGTAAAGTCTCCTGGTTAAGCCAAGGTGGTCTCCTGCCATACTTTCAACCTTTTCTACACGGTGGAATAGTTTACCCACATGGATGAGTAGCATTGGGTAGTAGTCTGAGGGTTGGATAATTCTCAACAATGCCTCTGTAACATATCAGATATAGACCCCTGGCAGGCAGCATGCCTTCCAAGATGGCATGTCAGGGTAACAGATGGGTGCTTCTGTTCCCCTCAGAAGAGAGTCTCCAACCACCACTACCCTATGTTTCCTCCTTGCAGTGGTGGTTGCAGACCTCCTAGCCTTGGGGGTACAAGGATTCTTCTCTTCTGTTTTAGGGGATTATTTTTTGTGTCCCATATCCAGAACAGAATAATGGTTTTCCAGAACCATGGTGGAAAGTTTGGGAGCAGGGTGGAGCACTGCCTGCTGCCAGAAGTTATCTTGTCCCCCCTGAGACTGAGCCATCTCCTCCTCCACCAGTGGTTTGTTAGCAGTCTTTTGTAACAGGATAGCTTCCTCAGATGCAGATGTGTCCACATGCATACTCTCAAGGAATTCCTCATGGACTGGGATGCTCCTCAACCTAGCTATCTCCTCCTGTAGTTCTTCCACCTGTTTCCTGAGAGATTCTACCAGCAGGCACCTTTCACACTGCATGGTTTCCCCAGACTGGATTTCAGTAAGTAGGAATTGCAAGTCATAGTCCCTGAAAAACCACACCAGGATCTGGGTAGATGCATGCATGGTCAGGTGGTCTATCTGGCTACAGGTGCAGATGGAGGAGATAGAAGCAGTGCTGGCAGACATGTTGCGGGTCTTCCTAAATATATTGGGACTCCCTCTTTCAAATTCCCCTGTCTGCAGCCACTGTCTGCTCTGCCTCTGGCTTTTAAAGTCTACTCACTTATATCAGGCCTACCCCCCCTCCCCCCGTTAGCTACACAGGGGAAGGTTGATCCCAAGGCTGACTGAGACTGATCAAAGCAATCAAGGGAACAAAGGATCAAACACTTTCAGAAACACTATCCCAATTGCCAGAGTAGCTGAAATCAGAAGAAAAAAAACACTAACAAACAAAAATACTCACTCACTCACTCCTGGCGGCCTATTCAGTGGCAGGATTTTTTGTGCTCCCTCTCAAATTCCCTTGTCTGCAGCCCTCTGTCATCTTATTTGTCCAAATGGGCAAATGTGAACTGTAGCAAGTAATAAGCCAGTGTAAAACTATTGCTTAAGGGATGATGAAGCGAAAGTGTCAGCAGTATGACACTTGATAGCAGAGTGATGGTGTTCGTAATTAGTTTTAACAATGACAGAGGAATCATCGTGGTACAACTCAGGCATGACATGTCCAGCAATGCTAGGCTTAGTCACCTATTCATCACATACAGCAACTTCAGCAAAGATTGATGTATCAGCCAATAGAAAGTACTGTTTCAGTGTTCTGCTCAGAAACAATATAATCAGTTCACAGTGCATTAAAATATGCCACCGAATAAATTCTGGGTATTGGATTTTTTTTCAGTTAACCATCAGTGAGCAGTAGTTACCATATTTTTTAGTACTAATTTTTCATTTAGATTTATGCAGGCCATTTCTTTTAGGGTGTGCAAGTGCTGGGTGTACCAGTGCCCAAGTGCTGGATCTTTCTGTTTGTCTATTTATATATCTAAGGAAATATGTATACACTGAACTAGTAGGTTGAAATAAGATATGCACTTGTGTTATGCAAATTGCATATCTTATTTCGATCTAATTTTGAAATTGCTTATTTAGAAATTTGGCGTTGTCTACACAGTGCCAAATTTCAAAATAAACCACTATTTTGAAACGTCCCTTAACCCTCATGAAACGAGGATCACAAGGATGTTGGAATAGCGTGTCCATTATTTTGAAATCTATTTTGAAATCTTGAGCTAGTTCAAAAGAAGTGGAATAGCTATTTCAGGTATCCCAAAATAGCACCACAGTCTAGACATACTCCAAGAAAACATATTTATTTATTGAACATTTTCTATTTTTTTCCTTAAACAAGGAATATTCACTTCAAATTTTCATTAACCTAAGGCCCAGGACAATCAATCAATCATTCAATCAATCAATCAATCAATCAATCAGTCTTTTCTCCCCCATTACTGTGGTACTCATAGAATCATAGAATCATAGAATAATAGGACTGGAAGGGACCTCGAGAGGTCATCGAGTCCAGCCCCCCGCCCTCAAGGCAGGACCAATCTCCGTCTACACCATCCCTGACAGATGTCTATCTAACCTGTTCTTAAATATCTCCAGAGAGGGAGATTCCACCACCTCCCTTGGCAATTTATTCCAATATTTGACCACCCTGACAGTTAGGAATTTTTTCCTAATGTCCAATCTAAACCTCCCCTGCTGCACTTTAAGCCCATTACTCCTTGTCCTGTCCTCAGAAACCAAGAGGAACAAATTTTCTCCTTCCTCCTTGTGACACCCTTTTAGATATTTGAAAACCGCTATCATGTCCCCCCTTAATCTTCTTTTTTCCAAACTAAACAAGCCCAGTTCATGAAGCCTGGCTTCATAGGTCATGTTCTCTAAACCTTTAATCATTCTTGTCGCTCTTCTCTGTACCCTTTCCAATTTCTCCACATCTTTCTTGAAATGTGGCGCCCAGAACTGGACACAGTACTCCAGCTGAGGCCTAACTAGTGCAGAGTAGAGCGGCAGAATGACTTCACGAGTTTTGCTTACAACACACCTGTTGATACAACCTAAAATCATATTTGCTTTTTTTGCAACAGCATCACACTGTTGACTCATGTTCAACTTGTGGTCCACTATGACCCCTAGATCCCTTTCCGCCATGCTCCTTCCTAGACAGTCCCTTCCCATCTTGTATGTATGGAACTGATTGTTCCTTCCTAAGTGGAGCACTTTGCATTTCTCTTTATTAAACCTCATCCTGTTTACCTCTGACCATTTCTCTAACTTGCTAAGGTCATTTTGAATTATGTCCCTATCCTCCAAAGAAGTCGCAACCCCACCCAGTTTGGTATCATCTGCAAACTTAATAAGCGTACTCTCTATCCCAATATCTACATCATTGATGAAGATATTGAACAGTACGGGTCCCAAAACAGACCCTTGAGGAACTCCACTTGCTATCCCTTTCCAGCAGGATTTAGAACTGTTAACAACAACTCTCTGACTACGGTTATCCAGCCAATTATGCACCCACCTTATCGTGGCCCTATCTAAGTTATATTTGCCTAGTTTATCAATAAGAATATCATGCGAGACCGTATCAAATGCCTTACTAAAGTCTAGGTATATGACATCCACCGCTTCTCCCTTATCCACAAGGCTCGTTATCTTATCAAAGAAAGCTATCAGATTAGTTTGGCATGACTTGTTCTTCATAAACCCATGCTGGCTATTCCCTATCACTTTATTACCTTCCAAGTGTTTGCATATGATTTCCTTAATTACCTGCTCCATTATCTTCCCTGGGACAGACGTTAAACTGACCGGTCTGTAGTTTCCTGGGTTGTTCTTATTCCCCTTATAAGTACTCATACACCTTATAAGTATTTAATTAATAGAAAAAATGTAAAGAACAGTTATTCCTAGACCAATGACAGATTGCAGGATAGACAGATTAGAGTGATAGTCATTATCTCCGATAAACCCAGGTATCTTTCTAATCTAAGAAACATTTTAGTGTTCCCCTGTCTATTCCCAGTGTATGGGACCTCTGGCAAGGAGACTGGATACAAAGACAATTTTGATCTCAACTCTTATCTATGGCAGGAACTTTATATCAGTACTTTCAGTGCTTCTTCTCTTCCTGGCACTTGATACAGCCAATCATCAAATATGCCTATCCCATGTCAGAGATGGGCAAACACATGAAGATGATTCAAATCAGACTGAACTTTGAGGACCCTGATAGGCAACTACTCAGCTAGCTTCTGGGGGCCTCACTAGTGAAATCCCGTCAGGGACTTTCCTTTATCCTTTTGAGCATCTATATGAAACAGCTTGTGGAAATTATATGGTTGTGAGGAGGACAGCACAAGTACAAGTGACAGCAATATGAAGAGGAAACTCAGCTCTACATTTAATTAACAAACACTAACTACACCATCACACAGCTATTGTAGAGTCCAGGAGCCACCAGCTTCTGTATGGAATATAGTTGGATAACAGTGAGCCTTGCCAAAACACAGGTTACACAGTGGTTTGAGGGATAAGAGGTGGTGAGATCAATGTTGTTTCCATCTTGTGTCCTGCTCCAAAATTCATTGAGACAAATCCTGAATTTAAAACAATTTTAAATAATTGCTATGTATGTACTATCACTGTTCATGTAGTTGAAACAAAATGCAGGACAATGTAGCACTTTAAAGACTAACAAGATGGTTTATTAGATGATGAGCTTTCGTGGGCCAGACCCACTTCCTCAGATCAAATAGTGGAAGAAAGTAGTCACAACCATATATACCAAAGGATACAATTTAAAAAAATGAACAAATATGAAAAGGACAAATCACATTGCAGAACAGAAGGAGGATGCGGGGGGGTGGGAAGGGGGAGGAAGGAAGGTAAGTGTCTGTGAATTGCTGATATTAAAGGTAGGGAGAGTGGGATGTTTGTGAGTTAATGGTATTACAGGTGATAATTGGGGAAACTGTCTTGATAATGGGTGAGAAAGTTCAAAGACTTGTTAAGTCCCTGTTGGTAAGTGTCGAATTTTAACATGAATGACAGTTCAGAGGATTCCCTTTCAAGTGCAGATGTAAAAGGTCTTTGTAGCAGAATGCAGGTGGCTAAGTCATTTAGAGAGTGTCCTTTCTTCTGTAGAGAGTGGTGTCTAATTTTCCATTGTTGATTTGTACGGTGGTGTCCAGGAAGTGGATCTCTCGTGTAGAATGGTCCAGGCTGAGGTTGATGGTGGGGTGTAGGTTGTTGAAATCTCTGTGGAATATCTCCAGTGTTTCTTGGCCATGTGTCCAGATCATAAAGATGTCATCGATGTACCGTAGGTAGAGGAGGGGTGAAAGGGGACGGGAGTTGAGGAAACGTTGTTCTAGGTCAGCCATAAAGATGTTAGCATACTGTGGGGCCATGCGTGTACCCATGGCTGTGCCGCTGATCTGGAGGTATAAGTTGTTCTCAAACCGGAAATAATTGTGGGTGAGAACAAAGTTACATAGGTCTGCTATCAGGTTGGCAGTAGTGTCCTCTGGGATAGTGTTTCTAATTGCTTGTAATCCGTCTTCATGTGGGATGTTGGTATATAGAGCTTCTACATCCATGGTGGCAAGGATGGTATTATTGGGGAGGTTATCGATGTTTTGTAATTTCCTTAGGAAGTCAGTAGTGTCTCGGAGATAGCTGGGGGTATTGGTTACGAAGGGTTTGAGAAGAGTGTCTACATAGCTGGATAGACCAGTAGTGAGCGTGCCCATGTAGGGTATCCGCCAACCATGATTTGGTATCTTTCTGAACTTCTTGCACTTTCTAGATATCCAAATTATGGATCCTAAAAATATCTCCTTTAGACCACATTTGGACACCAGACTACATGCTCTCCTATCTGTTTCTTGTTTGGCCTACATTATCCATACATTCTTTACATATAGACTGTTCAGAATTCAGCAGCCCATTTCATAGAGTAAGAAACTGATTCTTCAGTAAGTTAAGTGTCTTCTTCAAGGTTATGAAACAAGTCTTTGGCAATTCTTTAACTCTGTTTTTTTTTCATTCCAAAATGAAATAAAAAGAAAATGCAAATGAAATTTCCTACTAAACAAAATGAAAAACAGAATTGGGGGTTGACCAAAACATTGTGCTAAGATTAAATTAAAATGTTTCATTCCAATTTTGACTTTCTGATATCATATTGAAATTAAAAAGAAATGTCAGATCAAAGTAGAAAATTCAAACTTCCATTTCAATATTTGTTCCAATATTTTTTAAAACAAAATATCATGACAACTGTCATGTAATGTCCAAAAGTTTTTATTTCAACAAAGTATAATTTTTCAACAGAAAAACATTCCAACGGTTAATTTCCCGCCAGCCTTACAGAATTGATAAAGGTTTCTAATATTTTAGACAATGCATGATCAACCTTTAAAGTCATTACCACGAGATACTATTGAAGCAAAGAACTGAGGAGCCAAAAAAAGGATTCAATAATTGTATTAACAATAAAAAAAATTGAAGTGGGTTATTGACAGAAACAGAGTATTTGCCCAAATGGACCATTAATCTGAGCAGGTAAGCATTTCCTATGTGGTTGGAAATCCACTCTCAGGACTGAGACATTAGATATCCTGTCTCATTATTCATGATCCAAAAGAGAAAAAGATTTTTTTTTAATTTGGCAAAAAGTAAAGAATGTTTCTCAGACAGGCTCTGAAGAAACTAACTGAACCACTATATAAAAATGTGGTCCTCTCAAAATTCATTTATGGCACCTCAGTCTTCTTCCTATACATCTTTTCTCTCTAAATCAGTGTCACGAATACTATTATAACACTTAATGTGATCACACAAAAATTATAAAAAACAAATGACATGCATGACAGTGTATATCACTCTCGTGCAGACATTTTAACATCTGGTTTATGACTGATTCAGTTCCTAGAGGAACAGAAGCTCGACAACCAAGAAACCAGAAAATTATTTTCCTTTATGCCTTTTTCATTCAATTTACATAACACACTTTTGCCTGTTGTGTATCCATAATACCCAACAAAGTGTTTCAACAGCTACACTAGAGTAAACTAACCACAACAAACTGATTTAAGTTCAAGGTTATTAGATTCACATCAATAGAGTATCAAGCAGGTTTTGGAGCTTGCTGAAAACTTGAGGGGAATTTTTTTTTTTTTTTGCTGTAGTACAAATGTTTGTTATTGATCTATCTAAGAAGTGCATGAGATACATTTATCTTATGAACATTATGCATTGGTCAATATTAGTTTGGTCCTATTCCAAAATGTTTGAAGTTGGAATCTATAGTTTTGAAAAATAAATCAAATATTTATTTGGAGTCTCCTGCTGTTGTCAATATGTGAAATGCTGCTGGAGCAATAATACGGGCATGTTTTTCAGTTTCCTTTGGTTGTGAGGAAATAAGAGAGGAGCCAATCTACCTATTTAGAGCCATAGAAGAATCAGAGGACTGGAAGGGATACCAAGAGGTCATCTAGATCATACACCTGCATTCATGACAGAACTGTGTATTGTCTAGACCATCCCTGACTTGTGTTTGGAAATTTTAAAGAGCAGGTTAGACCATGATAGATATTCCACAACATCCTTAGGCAATTTATTCCAGTTCTTAACCACATTGATAGTTAATAATGTCTAACCTAAACTACTGTTGTGGCAAATTTAAGCCCTTGTTTCTTGTCCTATACTCAGAGGTTAAAGAGAACATTTTTCCCTTCTCCTTGTTACAACCTTTATTTACTTGAAAAATGTTTTCATGTCCCCACTCAGTCTTTTTTTTCAAATTAAACAAACTCATTACTTTCACTCTTCCCTCATAAGTCATGTTTTCTAGACTTTTACTCCTTCTCGTTGTTTGTCTCTAGACTTTCTCAAATGTGTCCACATCTTTCCTCAGATGTAGTTACCTGAACTGGATACAATACTCCAATAGAGGCCTAATCAGTGTGGAGTAATGTGGAAGACTTACTTCTCATGTCTTGCTCACCAACCTCCCAGAATGATGTTTGCTTTTTTTGTAACAATTTTACACTCTTGACTAGTGTTCCCTCTCATCTGGCAGCAGCACAGATTCACAGGTGATTAATCAGCCCCACCCAGACAGTCAGCTACATGCAGGGAGCCCTGAACCTCGGATTGGGTAGGGTTGGTTAATCACATCTGAAGCTGTGTTGCCGGAAAGCTTAGAGGAAACACTGCTCTTGACCAATATTTAACTTGTGATCCACAATGAACTCCATATCCCTTTCTGCAGCTTCTCCTAGACAGTCATTTCTCATTCTGTAGGTGTGCAACTGTTTCTTCCTAAGTGAATACTTTGCATTTATCCCTATTATGTTTCATCCTTTTCCCGTCAGACCATTTCTCAGGTTTGTCCAAATAATTTGGAATGTTATACCTATTCTCCAAAGAAGGTATAACTAGCTTCATACTGTTTGCCAGCTTTATGAATGTACTCTTTATGGGTATGTCTACACTGCCACCAAATTAGGTAGTTCCACAAGGTGTACTGGTAGTTCGAATTAGAGAGCCTAATTTGAACTACCTACTCCATGCCGCGTGTAGCCGCGGGCACGGAGTCTGCACTAAGGGGGATTTAAAAATGGCGGCGCCTGGCAAGATGCAAATGAAGCCTGGGATATTTAAATCCCGGGCTTCATTTTCAACTTCAAATGCCTACATTAGCCACCCTAGTTCGAACTAGGGTGACAGTGTAGACATACCCTATGACATTATCTGAATCATTGATGAAAATGTGAAACAAAACCAGAACTTAACACCCCAATTACCATTAGACTGACAGAGGACTGATAGTTAAATTTTCAGCAATTTTTGAGCTTTAAAATTTTGGGGTATTTCCCTCCTGATTTGGAACACAAAAAAAAATGAATTTTGCAAAAATGTCTTTTTGGGAAGATATTAGCCATATTTTATAATCAGGAAAACTGAGTCACAGAATGACAGAGGCTATGTCTAAACTACAGGCTTCTTTCGGAAGAAGCTTTTCTGGAAGAGATCTCCTGGAAAAACTTCTTTCGAAAGAGTGCATCCACACAGCAAAAGCACATCAAAAAAGCAATCTGTTTTTTTGAAAGATAGCATCCACATTGATTGGAAGCTATCTTGCATTTCAATTGTGATTACTGTGGATGGGGTGGCCACCAGAGTACCTGGGCTTTTTCCAGGAGGCCTCTTCTTTTGAAAAAAAACCCTCTTCACCTTCCATGCACACCTTTTTCTGAAAGAGCTCTTTCGGAAAAAGGCTTCTTCCTTGTAGAAAGAAGTTTACCACTGTCAGAAAAATCCCTTCATTCTTTGAACTTTGTCAAAAGAACACAATTGCAGTGTGGACGTAAGTGTAGTTTTTCTGGAAAAACTCTGCAGTGTAGACATACATGAGTGATTTATCCAAGATCACACTCTATGGTGGAGCAGGAAATTGTACCCTTGGCATTCTAGAGCCCAAGCTAGTATCTGAACCATTGGATCACCCTTTCTCTTTTTTTTCTTAGAGACATGGACTCCACCACATTCCATACGCACATCTACAGGCATGGGTGTTGACTTCATAAGAGGTACTCCTACTAGCTCATGGATACAAGAGGAGCAGCTGGCAGTGAAATGAAGTGTCCTATTCACAAACAACAGAGCATCAGAGAGAGAAACATGAAAAAGAGAAAGAAAAAGATATAAATACCTTTTTCCTCACTGAAGTCATCCTTGTTTACACATGCTGTTTAATATGAAAGGGGAAGCATTCAGCAAGTACTAGATGAGTGTCATATATTGTATTCTGTATTAATATCCTGGCAGAGTTTCACTAGAAGATCTGTGGCTCTAAAATATTTTTTGAGTTAGTGTTCTGGAAATGGAAATTTTCTACTTAGTGTCAGCACCTTATGTCTTCTGATTTCATAGATTTATGAACGTTATGAAACCTGAAGAGGGATTAGACTTGGAAAATGTTCCTTGCCTCTCCAGATACCACCAGCATAAAGGTTATTTAACCAGAAAGAGACTATATTAATTTTTCCACCATCTCCTCTGTCATTTGTTGATATCTTATTTTTGATAAAATATTCTCTTTTGCATTATTGGTGTTCAGTCCATGTACGCTAACACTAAATTCTATGTTTATATCTACATATTGAGCCCATAGCTTCCTTCTGCACTCCTTTTCTCTTTACTTTCTAGGTCTTGGAGCATTTCTAGTTTTTATGACTACATACAATATGAATTTTTTAATGTTCTCTTTATAAAAATGTCTTACCAGCAGCCTGAGCTCTGTGCAGTGCAAATGCCTGGCCAATGTCCATTTATAATATCTATCTCAAAGCTCTCTTTCACTGTAATTTTTAGCATTTATGTTGGCAATACTGCATGACCAGACTTAGAGTTCAGGTTTTTTTCCCCTAACTACAGAGAGAAATAAGAACTAAGAAGAGAGAACTCAGTTTTATGCTCTATTCATCTTTGGTTCCGGTATGAAGTACACTAGTCTATCTGACATCTGTACTAAGTGCAGTACATAAAATAGACTCTGGCACTAACAGTGAAAGGGATGTATTTTTCTCTAACCAATATCTTTGCCTCCTACTCATTCTAGAATCAACTTTGTAGAACTGCAGAATCTAACTGCAGGGTTTTCTCCTCTACACTCAATTAGTAATTAATGTGCAATCACTATTTATTTATTGTTATAATTTACCACGTTTTATCTTGCCTTAAAGCTACCAAAGCCCAAAATGGAGGTTTATGATCAACACAAGCTTTGGAGATGGAAGGAGTATCTTTTATTTTGCAGATTTACTCATCCAATTATTGGCATGTCAATACCATTTTACAGAAAGCTGATTTATGTCTGCTCAACTTGTATATAGTCACACCGTGTGGTGCTTCATGGCTTCTTACTGGTGTCTTGAAAGCTGTTTGCCTTGTTATCACACCCATACTTCTATTTATAATTACAGCACTTTGTTATGTCTAATGAGCCCTATATATTACATAGTATCACATGTCCAGCTAGTAGCCTTCATCAGACTTTGGGGTTTTATTGAAAAGTACCCGACTTTTCCATCTCAGGCTCCTTTAATTTAATTTGAATTTGTCAGCAAGGCAGAATTGAACCTACTGGAACTGAATTCAGTATTTCATAATCCTTGCTTTAAAGAGCTTTCCACAACTTTTTAAAGTTTCTCCTCGTTTATTTAAAAAAAAAAAACCCTCATCCTGAGTCATTTCAAACATCTTTCTATGAATGCCACATTCTGCCATCCTTACTCTGAGTAGCAATTTATTAATTGAGTAGTCTTATTGATTTCTCTCTAATTCCCACTGAAATCAATGGGATTATTTGAAGAGTAAGACACTACTGCTTATTGAGGCTTGGGTAGCAGAATATGACCCATGTCATTTTAGCCTGGCACATTTTCTCACAAATTATTCCTCTACCTAATGTCTAAAACACCCTATATATATTGTATATAGGTTAAATACTGAATGGACATCATGACATCTCTTATTTGATATTTGCAGCTGTTGTTGCAGCCTGGGTAAACTGCACCTGTATGATCCCACTGTGGTCCAGCAAGGGCACTCACTTTTAGGCTTCTGCCTGTCACCTTTTTTTGGAGGGAGACTCACATCTCTCTCTTTCCTAATCAGGGTTTTTACAGGCTACATACTTCCCTCCTTTAGGCTATGTTTACACTACAGAGGGTTTTTTTGGAAAAACAGCCATTTTTCTGAAAAAACATCACTTATGTCCACAATGCAATTGCATTCTTTAAAAAAAAAATCGAAAGAACAGAGGGGTTTTTCCAACTTTGGTAATCCTCTTTCTACGAGGAAGAAGTCTTTTTCTGAGAGGGTATGTCTACACTTGCCCCCTAGTTCGAACTAGGGAGGCAAATGAAATACACCAAAGTTGCTAATGAAGCACAGGATTTAAATATCCCATGCTTCATTAGCATATTCATGGCCAGTCACCATTTTAAAAAGCCAGTAGCCCGAATTAACTTGCCGCGTGTAGACGCGGTAGTCCGATCCAAAACCCTTTCCTTGAATTAACTGTTACTCCTCATTGCACGAGTAATGTAGGATCTCTGCTTTACAGGTTCAACTTTCATCTGCACAGTTATATTAATATAAATGGCTAAGCATGTAGAAAACATGGGTACCTAGGTTCATCATTTTCTAACTTCAGCTTCTAAATTCATGTGGCTAAATTCCAGCCATGGAATCTAAATAGTAGTGGCCTGAATTGTAAAGCATGTGCAGCTTTCATTGAAATCAATGGCATTCAAATTGTGCTAAGTTTTTTTGTTTGAAGAAAAACAAATGTTTTTGAACTATTCACCTGCAAAAATGTATCTGTAGAAACTTCAGTTAATGACTAAAATGCACCACTTCTTGGTTTTTGGAAAGCTGTTTAGATTAATGGGTTTTCTTCCCTAGCTTCTTTTAAGCTTTCCCAAATATTTGTTTTTCTGTAAACAACAGTCAAACATTAAAAGGTATGTCCTAGAGCTGTCTACTATGAATGTGTCATCTCAGCTTTAATTGGAGCATTATTACTACTAAACTGTAACACAAGCTTATTGTTCTCAAAAGCAAAACAGTTCTTATGCAGAAGTTTCATTGACAAGACCAGGTAAGCCACTAAAGGCATGATGATGATATAGGATTACATTTCAAATGCTGAATTAGTCATTTTGTGTGAAAAGCGGCTATAATGATCTGCAGTTTCCACAGGATAATTGTTTGATCGATACATTCATACCAAGAATAATGTAAAATCTCTTCAGTGTCACCCATAGGAGCCTACTGAGATTGAAAATATTGATTGGTATAGAAGCCTTTATGCCGAGATACAGGCTATGAATCTAACAAGAATGGAACTCCATCCCACTATGTGCTTTTGTAGAAAAATATTTGGACACTTTCCCGTAGCATGCACAATCTCCACTGTTGAAGTCATTGTGAAAAAGGAAGATATGATTACTGAACCTTTGGTTTAGATTAGGCAGCTACATAAAATTCCTTTTGTCTGTGTTTGTGGCGGTGAAGGGATGGGAGGAGAGATTGGGGAATTAGCTATGAAAATTCTGCTGAATTTTAGACAAAAATCAGAAATAGTATTTTTTTTAAAAAGGTTAGTATCATTCATTTCCTGTACAATATACCTACAGAAAAGGAAGATTAGCACTTCAAGATACCCAATATTCTTTCAGGAATTAAATTTCAACACGAAAGGTTAGCAGTAAACAGAGGTAAGGAAATAACAGCTGATAAAACCACATTCTAAGATATATTATTATCAATGCATATATAATTTTTCATGCTCAACTTTTATTTAAAGGAGTAATTGGTAAAAGATAACAAGAGTAGGTGCTTAAAAATGTATTTTGTTATTTGAAATGTTTTATCTGATAAGCATTTGCTTCCTGGCTTTTTTATAATAAAATTATCTCCTCCTTTGGAAAATATTCTATTTGTTTTGTGAAAAATTAAGCAACCAGACATGAAATGAGAATTATAGGCAGATAACAATAGGAGATATTTTAGATTATTTCTGTTTTTTCTTATTCTTAGTTATATACACTGTCCTGGAAAAGTTTACCAATTTCTCTCTATTTTAACATTCCCTCTTCTTCTAAGCTCTTTCCTCTTTCATTGCTTATTACTGTAGTTTTATCTCCAAAGAATCTATCACTTTCTATGCCATTTCAGGAAACAGATTAATATAACATAGTTAATTGTAACTGATCATTTCTTTAATACAAGATCTGAATTTTGATATAAAAGATGCAGCTATCTCTAATTTAATTACTCAGCTGAAAAATAACTTTATTAACTTTTTGTTGCACAAATCTCTTAATTGTTTAGAGAAGTAACATATACCACACCATGTACAAAATATAATGCCCAAATCAGAAGTTGTATTCAAATGGAAGGAAAGTCTGTTTTGAGGGTGTAAGTGAAAGTTAAGTGATATATAGATCTTGAGTTGCCTTTTTGTGCAGGGAGTGAATTTCAAGCATAGTGAAGTAGAGTTTTATTATTAATGTCAGAAAAAATAGGCTCAGGTGTAGCAAGTGATATTATTTCCTGACATACTCTGCTTGGACAATGGCTAGGGGCCACATTCTTTAATCAATCAAAAACCCACAACTCTAATTACCTACAAACAAATACAACTCTGATGCTGACATATTTAGGCAAGAGCAAAAGTGTGTGTGTGCATGAGTGAGAGAGAGAGAGAAACAGAGGGAGAGAGAGAGTATTCGGAAATCAGGGACTTGTTCATTAGGATAGACCTACTCTTTTTTTTTTTAGAAGAAGAAGAACTGAAGTCAGAAAGTTTAGTTAGAAAGGCTATGACAGAGTTCTGACCGCATTCCCTGCTGAGCAATTTAACAGCAAACTCATCTATGCCAGAGAATTATTATAGGTATTCTTGTAGTGCTTTTTACAGAGATCATTTAATCCTTAGAAATTTAGTTTTCCTTTGAGCTGCTTTTCACATCAGACTTTGTTTCATTTATCAGACTTATTCTGCAAGTGAAAGTGGTAAAAATAGTTCTTAAGATTGAATCCTGGTTTGTAATGAACCGAGCCAGTAATATGGCTTCACACTGTTGGTAATCACTTTCTCCCAACATCAACCTACATTTTTACATACAATTTGTGTATTCTAGGTAATATTTTTTTGACTATCTAACCTGATATTTCTTGAGAAGTTTGCAGAGTCAACATGCATTCAGTTAAGTGTTTCCGCATCAACTGCAATCCGTAGAAAAATATCACTACTTCAAGTGATCTTCTCTTTATCCCATCAACTAGGGTCGGGACAGTGTGCATGCATCTGCTGCCTTCTTCTATCTGAGATGGCACTAATGTCCACCTGCTTATCAGCTTCTTTGATGCAATCCATCTAGCACTCCCTTGGCTTTTGTCAGGGTCTTTTACCATGTCCTCTTTTTTCATCATCTGTATGTGCCTAGAGAAGTCATGCCTCCTGGATTTTACAATGGACTTTTGACTTCCATTCTAATGCTTTCATTTCTAAATCTGTCTGTTCTTTTAATAGTGTAAGGACATTACTTCTCACATACATGTAGGCATAAAATCCGCCAACTCTGTGACCTGTGCTTTCGCACCACAGAGAATTGTGGAATGCACTGTTTTTCTGTACAGTTAGATTTTTAGTCTGTGTCATATGCTTGTCTTACAGAACCCTGAAATGTTATTCCAAACTTTCCCAGCATTCCTCAGTCCAGATTGTATTTTACATTCAAGCTCACAGTGACTATGCCACCAAGGCACTTAAGCTGACCAGTCTGGTTTGGTCTCACTCCATGGAGCTACAATTTCCTGTGTAGTGCCCCAGGCTTAGTCATGTTTATTTTTATCCAATGCCTGCCTTGCTGGTTGTATCACTGGTATGCAAATTCATCCAGGTCTTCTTTTGAGGAAACTCTTCACAGTACACCATCACACCCCTCTTTCCCTTGGTTTTTCCCATCTTCATTGTCCACAAACCTCTCCCACCTCAGCAATGTAAATCGTTTCATGCTAGTTCCACTCCTCTTTGGCCAAAGCCAAATTTGTTTCTGGATACCTATCTTATACTTCTTGCCAAACTTCTCTGTTGCACTTTCTCTTAATATCCTGTACCTTGATTTTGTTTGTTTCAAAGCTTAAGAAGGGAATTAACAAAGCCCTGCCTCAATCTGAGCCATGAGTGGTTTGTAATATCATGCTACTGTCTCATTAAGTATCACTTTAAACTCCATAACAGTGCACCACTGAAATTTTCTTATAGGTAGCATATCGGTATGGCTTCTGTTACCCCCACAGATGTATGTGACTAACTGACTCACTCGCTTTTGGAACCATGTATTTACTTTCATTCCTTGATTGATCATTGACACACCTGTCTTGTAATGCTTTTCCTTCCTCATTCAATGGTGGCTATGTTGAATCTTTTTCAGCAAATTTCATGTCCCTTCAGTTTTTGCCTGCCTGGGTATTCATATCTCCCAGCACTTCTGCATCTCTGCCAGTCACTACAACAGGCAATGTTGCTAATATTATAAAATGTGGTTTCTTTGATTGTGTTGATTGATGCTTTTCATGTGACTCTTTGCTCTCACTGTTACTCCCCTTGTTCTTCGAAGGGGAAGCTCAGAGACTAGCTGCCAGAGATCTCATTGACTTGGGGCTTCTGGGATTGAGGTGGGTGAACTTCTGAAATGCGCTTGGGATATCTTCTCACCATTACCATTAGTATGGAGAAGCATACAGGCCAATCTCATCTCTTTTTGTAACTGGTATGTACTATTGCTCCTTGAAAACTCACCTTCAAAAGAAATTGATTTCACTGACATAGTTTTTGAAGCAAGGTGACTACAGTGTACTGATTAGTACCTTGACTACACTGAGAGGGCCTTTCCCTAGCTGTACTAACTAGATGCCTGCTTTTTTCCCACCTTGTTGCTATAAACCTGATAAAGCATCAACAGGTTGTACTGTTGTCACTCCTGCCTTCTTTTGATGCATAGATGGGTAGTTCAAGTCAGAGTTTTCCTTCTCCTAGTTATGCAGCTTCCTCTGTCTCAAGAGCCCTGTCTTTCCCTGAGCTCTCTGGTTATTTTTAAAAGGTGCCAGAAACCTGCCTTTCACACATCAAAAATTTACTGAGAACAGCTCAGTCATCTAAGTTATACGTAGGCAAGTGCTGAGGAGTTTGGCTGTTGGAGGTTATCAAAGATGCCAACCATTGAAAGATATTTTATAGGTGTGGGAGTTCATCCCCAAACACCAGCCCATCTACAATAGCCCCAGTAAGTGATCATCCTCCCTTAATCCATCAATAAATTGAAATGTGTCAAATTTCTAGCCATTTCAAAGTGTGGTTATGCTACTTGCCTAAAAGCATATCCTTCTGTAGCCACCCATTACAGTGACGTCAACACTAAAATTAGAAGCAGTAGCATTTTAGCTGCAGTTCTGTTCTCTACAGTGTGATGGCATTTAAAGTAAGAGTTGTTCACTTGAGACATAAGTTGTGCCACTGCTTCTATTCTTGTTAATGTCAAACCACTTACTTGGCAGACCCAACACACAGTGTATAGGGTAGTCATCAGAAAAATATTAACTATAATATCATAGAATTAGATTATGACTGGGAGTAAGTGGTTTCACTGGGGAGTATGCACCTCAAACTTCTAGGTGAGTTCTTCCCTGGGGATTGAGCCAGAATGTTAAATATTGGTTAACTGAATAGTTTAGTTACCTCATGAATTCTTATCAATTAGTCGATTACTCTATAGTACCCAAGGATGGGGCCAGCAGTATCAGAGGCAGCAGTGTGGGGTGCCAGGCAGGAGCTGGTCTGTGAGGGGAGGCAGTTTAAAAAACAGCTCCTCTCATGGACTGGCGCCTGTTGCCCCATACTGCTGCCTCTGAAACAGAGTCAGCAACACGGGGTGGCAGCAGCAGGGGATGGGGGACTGTCTGTGGTCCTAGACCTGGCATGAGCCAGAACTGAGCCAGGCTGCCTGCCAGCCTTGCCCCTAATACACTTTAAATGCAGTGTCCCGGACCCATCACAAGCCAGGAGTGAGCCAGGATGCTGGCCAGCCTGCTAAGAAATTTACTTGGACAGGGGCAGAAATGCGTGTAATCTATAGCATTAACCTACAAGCTTTTGCTTATCGGTTAATTGGTTAGTCGACTACACTATTAGATCCTTAGTTTGAGCATGGAAGATCTATGCACCTATTTATTCCTCCAATAATCCAGTGAATGGGGAATGACAGGAGACTTCTCTCCCTCTCCCATCATGTACACATGGTTTCTTGCGGCTGGTGCTATTAAACTGATGCAAATGAGCAAATACCAACAATAAATTACTACCCTCATCTCTCAGTCAGGAGCAGGTGAAGAACAGAGTCCCAAAGCCACAATTCTTTTTCTGGGAAGCTCCTGGATTATCCTAGCAATGCACTACCCCTTACTATGGCATGCATTCTTTTGGCATAATCTACTCTATGAGATAATGTTTAAATAGTGAGAAGTGACCTTTATTTTCATTTAGAGGATTGATGTTTCTTAAATCAATATATTAATAATATTGTTAAGAAAAGGTTACAAGGAGGAGGAAGAAAAATTGTTCTTCTTAACCTCTGATGGTAGGACAAGAAGTAGTAGGCTTATCTTGCATCAGGGGAGGTGTAGGGCATTAGGACACTATAATTTTAGGGCAAACTTCCTTTTGGGGTGATTAAGCACTGGAACAAATTGCCTAGGGAGGTTGTGGAATCTCCATCACTGGAGATTTTTAAGAGCAGATTAGATAAACCTCTGTCAGAAATGGTCTAGATGGTACATGGTCCTGCCATGAGTGCAGGCGACTGGACTTGATGACTTCTCAAGGTTCCTACCAGTTCTAGGATTCTATGATTTCAGTCAATATTTCTGATTACACAAGTATGAAATGAGGTATAAAGGTAGTCTATGTCATGGTATGTAAGATTTTACAAGGAGTCCTCAGGTTCCATGCCTATCACCTGGACAACCTGATATTGAACATTAGGAGAAGCTACTGCAGTTGCAGAAATATCTATCCACTCCTTCCACCCCAGTTTACTGAAAGCTGGAAAGGAATATGGTGTAGTTTGTGTTACTTTGCTCCTGGTTGTCAATCTTCTTTTGATAGTAAAGCCAGGTATGAAGAGAGGAACGTAGAGTGAACTATGGTTTCAGGGGTTACGTTCTGCACTTACGCTATGTCTACACTTCAAGTTCTTGGAGCAGAGAAGTGATAGAAATGTAGCCGAGTTAGTCTGGTGTAGCTGAAACAAAATACAGGACTATGTAGCACTTTAAACACTAACAAGATGGTTTATTAGATGATGAGCTTTCATGGGCCAGACCCACTTCCTCAGATCAAATAGTGGAAGAAAATTGTCACAACCATGTATACCAAAGGATACAGTTAAAAAAAATGAACACATATGAAAAGGAGAAATCAAATTTCAGAACAGAAGGGGGATGCGGGGGAGGGGGGGAGGTAGATGTCTGTGAGCTAATGGTATTAGAGGTGATAATTGGGGAAGCTATCTTTGTAATGGGTAAGATACCCAGAGTCTTTGTTGAGACTCACGCATAGAGTGTCGAATTTTAGCATGAATGACAGTTCAGAGGATTCCCTTTCAAGTGACAGGTTTAAGTTGGGGGCTGTAGGTGATGACAAGTGGTGTTCTATTGTTAGTTTTCATGGGTCTGTCTTGAAGTAGATGATTTCTAGGTATTCGGCTGGCTCTTTCAATTTTCTTTTTTATTTCTCTGGCTGGGTAGTTGAGGTTTAAAAATGCTTGATAGAGATCCTGAAGTGTCTGGTCTCTGTCAGTGGGATTAGAACAGATGTGGTTGTATCGAAGGGCTTGGCTATAGATGATGGATCGTATGGTGTGTTCTGGATGGGAGCTGGAAGCATGTTGGTAACTGTATGAGTCAGTGGATTTTCTGTAGAGGGTGGTCTTTAATTTTCCATTGTTGATTTGTACTGTAGTATCCAGGACATGGATCTCTCATGTAGAATGGTCCAGGCTGTGGTTGATGGTGGGGTGTAGGTTGTTGAAATCTTTGTGGAACGTCTTCAGTGTTTCTTGGCCATGCATCCAGATCATAAAGATGTCATTGATGTAGTGTAAGTAGAGAAGGGGCAAAAGGGGACGGGAGTTGAGGAAACATTGTTCTAGGTCAGCCATAAAGATATTAGCATACTGTGGGGCCATGCGTGTACCCACTGCTGTGCCGCTGATCTGGAGGTATAAGTTGTTCTCAAACGGGAAATAATTATGGGTGAGAACAAAGTTATATAGGTCTGCTATTAGGTTGACTTAAACCTGTCCAACACATTATCAATAAACTACAGTCTATACTGGAACAGGACACTAAACTCCAAGAGGCTCTGGGAGACAGACCCATAGTCTACTATAGACAACCACCTAACCTCAGGATGATTCTTACCACAACCACAGGACATACCACACTAATACCAACCCTGGTACCTTCCCTTGCAACAAACCTCGTTGCCAGCTTTGTCCACATATTCACTCTGCTGATACCATTATTGGACCTAACCAAGTGAGTTATAAGATCAAGAACACATCTTCCTGCGCATCCAGAAATATAATTTATGCTATCATGTGCCGTAAGTGTCTACCTGCTATGTACATTGGACAAACTTCTCAGACACTTCGCCAAAGGATCAATGCCCACAAAACAGATATTAGACGGGATCACAAAGAAAAAACAGTTTCTTGCCATTTCAACCAGAAAAGACACTGTCTCAACGACTTAATCACCTGCATCCTGCTCCAAAAGCCTTTTAAATCTGCACTTGAAAGGGAATCCTCTGAACTGTCATTCATGCTAAAATTCGACACTCTATGCGTGAGTCTCAACAAAGACTCTGGGTATCTTACCCATTACAAAGATAGCTTCCCCAATTATCACCTCTAATACCATTAGCTCACAGACATCTACCTTCCCCCCTCCCCCCGCATCCCTCTTCTGTTCTGAAATGTGATTTGTCCTTTTCATATGTGTTCATTTTTTTTAACTGTATCCTTTGGTATATATGGTTGTGACAATTTTCTTCCACTATTTGATCTGAGGAAGTGGGTCTGGCCCATGAAAGCTCATCATCTAATAAACCATCTTGTTAGTGTTTAAAGTGCTACATAGTCCTGTATTTTGTTTTGCAGCAGAGAGTGTGCTAATGACGGACCCATTAGCATGAGTTGCGATTCCATTAGCATATTTTCTGCCCATGCTTTTTGTGCAAGGGATTTTTGAGTAAAAAGAGGCAGTGTAGCTGCTTCCGTTTTGTGCCAAGAAAACCCTATTGCACAAGATCCTTTTGCTTCTCCAGGAGACATAAGGATCTTGCACAAAAGGGGGGTTTAGCACAAAATGGAAGCAGCTACACTCCTTCTTTTTGAGCAAAAACCCCTCGCGCAAAAAGCATGGACAGAAAATATGCTAATGGCATTGCAACTTTAGAGTATCTGCCCACCAGCTTTCAGTGTATATTACAAATAAGATATTCAGGAGTAATGAATGCTGCTGAAACTCAGCTCACAATGATGCCAAGAGGTTAACTCATTGCTAAATCCTTTTAAAATGACATCTGATCTATTAATCTAAATTTGTGCACTGTGCAGGTTTATTGGCAAAAGAATGTATATTATTGCTGCACATCACCAAGAGAAATATGCAGCTTGATCACTAAATAGGTAAATACTTCAGTTAAATTGGTAATGAAAAACATAAGCTACTGAACATGGAATGGTATCAGCAAAGTGTGAATGCAAAAACTTTATTGCATGCCATACCTTAATAACACTATTTACACATCAGGACTACTGCTATAACTGCTACCTTGGGATACGGTACATGATATTTTTCTAGGCGTATATGGTGAGCAGAACTCAGAAGAATATTCCCACCTTTGGTTTACCAATTCAAGCCTTGAGGAAAGTAATGACTCTTCCATATCTTCAATAAAATATAATGGATATTTTAATGCACTATGATGACTGAATTTAATTGTTAAGGGCTTTTTTGTGATTTATTTGATTCAAAGCCAACTTAATTTACTCAATAGGTTAATTGAAGAGAAGCTATTTTACCAATGTTTAATTACTACAGTGAAATTATATGAATCAGAAATCATTTTTGACACATTTTGAATGCATCTGTCCTAGAAATGTAGCTCTGAAAAAGTCTTCTATACAATCCCTTTATGCGTTCCTAGTTCAATGTTGTGTACAGAGCCCAGTGTTACAATAAGAAAAAACATTTTCTTCTTTAGTGATTCAGGCAAAATTCTGCCTAAGGAAAAAATGTAGAGGTGTAGGCTGTGGTGACACATGCCTGTGCACAAAGTCTAATACACTTTCTCACACTTTTTGCCCATACATTGAACTACTTTCACGAGGAGTAACGGTAGTTCGGAATAGGAACCTAGTCCGAACTACCTAGTTCGAGCCCCGTGTAGCCGCGCTGCATGGGGTTCAAAGCAGCGGGGATTTAAAAATGGCGGCTTCCCGCTTATGCAAATGAAGCCCGGGAAATTCAAATCCCGGGCTTCATTTGCAAGTGCGGTATGCCTACATTACCCTCCTAGTTCGAACTAGGAGGGTAGTGTAGACATACCCATTCAGCTCTTCTCAACTCAGTTTAGCCTGACTGCAGGGAGTGGATATTGGAGTTTTCCTTTGCTAATTTGCCTACCTTTTACTTCCTATTCTTGGATAGGAATTTTTTTTTTTTAAATATACAGAGACTTTATACTTCATTCCTTCTTTTTAGGACAGCTTCATGAATATTCAGACCCTGATTGACTAGATAAGATTCAAGTCTAAGAAGAATCTGCTTTGTCTGAAAGTTACCCAGCCATATATTCAACTTGTAGTTAGTGACTTTTTAGCCAAATCATTGCTGCATGTAAGCTGACATGTTTAAAGGTGCACAGGGCTGGAATTCGGGTCACGTTGGATCTATTCCTGATTCTGTGGCCTTTGGCAAGCCCCTGAGAGCCTAATTAAAAGCTCACTGATGTCAAAGGAAATAAAGGCCTGTGATCAGGTCTCACACTGCCTGGGGCCTCAGTTGCCCCATGTATATAGTAGGGGTCTTCTTTGCAAATAACTGTTTAGCTTTTTAAAGCACTGTGAGAACACAGGGGAGGGGAGGTGCCTGTTCTATACAACTGTACAGCAGGAAGGTGGGATCATGGCCCTGCCTTCTCTATGTCACCCCTTCTTTGAGTGGATTTAGACCATGATCCTTGTGTAACTTGCATGCATGCCCATTTCCCTATGCTTGGGTCAGGGACAATCAGAGGTGGGGAACCTTTTTTGGGTTGAAGGCTGCTGACCCATGGAAAAATCCGTTGGGGGTCAGGAGCTACAGGGTTGTGGTGGTGGGGAGCTGGCATACTAGCATGGGTTCCCCAATAGTGGGGGAGGTCCTAACCCTCGGGTACTAGATCCAGGCAAACTAGATGCTGCATCTGGCCCCAGGGCCTTAGGTTCCCCACACCCAATCTACATCATAGCTTTCATTGAGTTCTCAATTCCCTCTAGACAACTATATACAGTACAGTGGGATTAATAGCCTCATTGGGGCCCTAAGCCAGGTGTGGGGGGGACAGATCTGCATCCCTCTATGTTGCAGGGCCTTTTGATGAAGGAGTGGATCCGAGGCAGCCTCAACACCACCAGGAGCATGCTAGACAACCCTCAGTGCTGCCTATAGTGCTCCATATTGAGCTCTGGTGGCAGTTTAAAGGTCCCAGGGCTGCAGCCACCACTGCTGCCACATTTGTGGCAGTGGCCACTGGGAGGCACCAGGGCAGGCTGCAGAGAAGTTGCTCTCTTTCCCACCTTCATCACTGCAAGCAGGCCTGGTATTTTAATCTAGACAAGAGTAAAAGTAAACTTAATTAACCTCTGCCTCTGTCTTTGCATTGGTTTGGGAGTCTTCTGGCATCTACCTAAAAAAAGGATACCGCCCCATAATACTGATCACAAAGCAATACATTAGTGACCTAATTAGTTAATAACTCTTGCCTTAGATTGCTTATTATAAACACAAATAACATCTAATTATGAATAGAGAAGAGTGGGATGAAAACTGAGTGCTTTGGCTTGGTTTTATTCAGGTAGTAATCTCTGACAAGGGTACACAGTCAATAACTTTGAATGAATAAAGGGCCTTGGTAGGCTAGGAAATGGAGTTTAGTCAAATACTTTCTGTTGCAAGATGAATCTAAGTAAAACTCAACTTTTTTATATTACTATTAATCCAAAGTTAACATAAAATGTTCTTTGTGCTGTACATTATCAGGCATCTAGGATCCAGCATCAGTTCACAACCCAATTTAGAACTAGCTAGCATAAAGGAACCATGCTCCTCAGGGAATACTAAAGTTTTCAGCAACTAGAGACAGACATTTATTATAGTGTTAGTCTGCTTCTCATCTTGTTAGTTGGTTTCACAAATGTTCATTAAATGAGATGTGATATTATGCAAACTCTTTCCTGTCAATGGATGAAGCTTTATTTTTTTCCCTGAATTCCTCTCTCTTTTGCATGCTTTCTGGACAGATAGGAACAGTCTCAGATTGTAACTAAGTGCTGTGATTCATTTCTGATGGGCTCTCACCAACCACTGCTGTGCTTTTACATTAAAAGAATGAAGCCCTTGAAGTGCAACTTGTCTGTATGATGCTGCAAACCACCTATCGGCAATATAATACATAGCACAGAGTTGCTATTTAGCAGCTAGCCAGCATTTCCTTGTATACTTGCTTCCTTGAAACCACACATCACTGGCAAATTTATTCTTGGCTTTGCACAGGCAATTTAGGGATATACATTGTATTTTGGCAGCTGTTACAAAAAACTCCCTCTAAAGCAAAACAAATAATCATCTTGAAAACAAAATAAAAACAACTAACCATTTTAATTTTTAAAAAGCCATAGATGAGTAGTGCAAGCAGACTGTAATGCAAACTAAGTTGTGCTGGATTATGAATATTAGATGCTATAAAGACCATATAATCCAATTGCCAATATTTCCATTAACTATACTGGCATGTTCTAGTAAGGGAAGAGTAAATCAACTGAAAGATTCCCAGATGTCAAATTTATCCAACCAGGTGCTTATTACTAGAGCAGATGCTCTAATTTAACTCAAGCAATGGAGGGTTTATGGAGCATTTTTACCTTGTTCACCAGAGTAAATATCATTATGGACAATGAGGCAGCAAAGTACTAACCCAAATCCTTTTGTAATAGATTTAAATCAAAGTCCTCAGAGAGAAAAAAACAAAAAACAAAAACAAATTTAGAACAGAGTTGAGTCTGTCAGCTTCAAATCTCTGTGCAATTACTTTACTAATAAATAGACAGACTTTACTCAATGGCTGTTGTTGTGTTTATAGATACTATTGCCCAAAACAATCAATGAAAATTCTAAGTATTCAAATTTAAATGTGAGTGGGTGTATTTCATGGAGCCCCCACTGATGAATTCTTATTTTGAGATTCACAGTTTGAAAATGGTGTCTCCAAAACATACAATATCACCTGACGTAAGCAACCACCTAAAAAGAGTAGGAAAAATATCAGTTGTATAACGGAGGTATCCCAACTTTCAGGCTGAGCACAATTTTACAGGAAGCCAGATAGGGAATACTTTATGAAAGCCTCTTAAGATGGATTTGGCTCATTTGTTTCTCAACACAAATATATTCTGAATCTCAGCAGTAAGTAATAGTTCAGAAGTTCAAAAAGTAAAAGAATTTGGAGTTCTCAATTCCACAGTGACTCCTTAAAATTGAAAGATGCACATGAGTGACACTTTGGGATATTTATGCTTCTTCACAACATCATGCAACATGTGACTGATGCTAGTCACATTGATTAATATGTTCCCGGAAAGCAATCAGAGATGACAGTGATAAGTGCAATACAAGAACCAGTGAAGACTAGAATAGAATAATGCAATATAGACCTTTAACTACATTTGAAGAATTGATCCAGGAGTAAGGTGAAACAAAAGGATCAGTTTTAAGATACATACAATTATGACTGAAAAAAGTATTGATAAGAAAACAATAACAAGATGGGAGGGAAATTTGGATAAAGAGCCTGATCTGTATGAGTGGGTCTTTATATGAGAAAGGGGAATTATATTTATGCAGCTTATAAAGAAAATGTATACAATTTACTGTATACAAGGTATTTGACTTCAGGTAAGATTCATCATATTTTTGTTACTAGGGAGATAGTCCATTGAAGGGGTTGTGGGAAAAGGAGAACATATTGGAAAATGTGATGTTTGGTGAATTATTAAAGAGATTAATCTAATAACAAAATGACAGCTTTCCAGAGAGCCCCCGGTATGCTTATTTAATGCAAAGGATGTGCATTTTGAACTGAATGATCAATTGATTTCTGGTTTATTAGTAGCATCAAGACTTTGTATAGCACTACATTAGAGAAACTGACTTTTCCAATAGAATGGTTGTACTTGGGCTTCCTTGTAATGGAGAAGCTTTCACACTCCTTGGCTGTGTCTACACTGGGCCACTTATTCCGGAAAATCAGCCGCTTTTCCGGAATAAGCTGCGAGCTGTCTACACTGGCCCTTGAATTTCCGGAAAAGCAACGATGCTCTACTGTACAAAATCAGCCGCTATTCCGGAAAAACTATTCTGCTCCCACTCGGGCATAAGTCCTTATTCCGGAACACTGTTCCGGAAAAGGGCCAGTGTAGACAGCCCAGTAGTCTTTTCCGGAAAAAAGCCCCGATCACGAAAATGGCGATCAGGGCTCTTTTCCAGAAAAGCGCGTCTACATTGGCCACAGACGCTTTTCCGGAAAAAGGGCTTTTCCGGAAAAGCAGCCTGCCAATGTAGACGCTCCTTTTCCGGGAAAAACTGAAAACGGAATAGTATTCCGTTTTAAGCAGTTCCGGAAATTCATGCCAGTGTAGACACAGCCCTTATGTATACAAGACAGTCACCAAAAAGAGGCTAGGTACTGAGAAACTTGGTCACCCTTAAAGTGAACGGCAATTTTTCATTGTCTTCATTTGCGTTTGGATCAGTCTCTGTGTTGAGTATTCACACAGCACTGAAAAATATATCTACAGCTTCATCTACTTCTAGATCTACATCTTTATAGTTAGCATAAAATGATTCTGGCTTGCTGGCTTGCATCTCTTTGTTGCCAGGTATCACCATTTTTATCTTGAAACTTATGATAATTGTTCTTCTTAAGGCACCAGCTGCTAGAATCTGACTATTGACCAAGAATCAGTTTTTATTTATTTTTAAAAGTCACTTTCTAGCTCTTGTGGTTGTAAAAGAAAGCTTGAAAATTTAACCCCTAAATGTTGAAACACTCAAAGTAAAAGAAAAATATCCCCCAATTGTTCTTGTCTTTAAAATCTCATGATCTTTAAGCTAGTCTTGTGATTTTTGGGAGGGAGGGAAAGTGGATGACTCACAATTTTTGAATTTTTGGGGAGGCAAAACTGTATATAGAATGAATCATGTCTGCATTGCATATATGGTCTAACATGTTGTGCTGTTTCTTTGTACTGTCTATATCCATCTGCTATCTCTTGTTAGAATATTAGCTATATTGGGCAGGGAACATATTTTTGTTTTATGTTTGTACAGAATGTTGACTAATATATTCTGTCTAGCATACATATATATTATGCTGATCAACTGCAGTGTATATTCCAAGCATTTAAGTACAGAAATTATTATGCATTAATATAGCAGTTATATAGTCCTAATTATCCTGTACCTTTATTATAATACTGTTCACTTATGCTAAATAACATATAACACCTTAAATTAGGTAAAGTAAATTTTGCCTTAAGTTGATAGAAAACATTTTGGGTGTGTCTATACTGGCAAGATTTTCTGCAAAAGCAGTTGCTTGCGCAAAAACTTACCAGCTGTCTACACTGTCCATTTGAATTTACGCAAGAGCACTGACTTTGTAATGTACAAAATCAGTGCTTCTTGCGCAAATACTTTCATGCTCCCACTCGGGAAAAAGCCCTCATGCTCAAGAGGGCCAGTGTAGACAGGGAAGAACTGTTTTGCGCAAAAAAACCCTGATGGCTAAAATGGTGATCGGGGCTTTCTTGTGCAAAATCGCGTCTAGACAGGCCACAGATGCTTTTGCGCAAAAGCACTTTTTGCATAAAAGCATCCGTGCCAATCTAGATGCGCTTTTGCGGAAATACTTTTAACGGAAAAACTTTTCTGTTAAAAGTATTTCCACAAAATCATGCCAGTCTAGATGCAGCCCCAAGGATCAGAACTATAACTCTTTCTCATAGCAACAGAAAGGAAGCTACCTTTTCTGGTAACCAGTCTAGGAGGCGTGTTCATATTCCTTAAAATCTAGAGTGCATAACAACCTGGAATGCACAGGTTCAGAACAAAAAATAAAGGTGTACACCAGAATCAAACAAGGTATAAAGCTGATTAATTGAATTCAGTTTCAGGTGATGTATCAAATACCTTTTACTGGTAAACAAGTTAGGATATGGCTTTAGGAATCTACCTGTGGACAGCACACCGTCTGCCTAGTGTGACTGTAACATCACTGCAGAGACTCATGTTAGATGGAAGCTTTTTCCTGCACTGTGTTAATAAACCTAACTGACATTATTTATTTGGTCTCTTGAGAATATTTCATAGTGGACCAAAATGTGGTCAGGCTATTGGCTGTCCAATTTATCAACAAGAGTATAGTAGATGGAGTTCATGAACTGCTTTCTCATATCCAAAATGCACATTAATTACACAGAGACACTTTTGGCATAATAAGCAAAACCTAGAATTTTGAACGTAGGAGTGTGTGTGGGGGGGGGGGAAGTGATCCCATTTAGCAACAATCTTGCTTAATTACTAGTGTTTTAGAGAAATTATCTACTGAATGAAGTATAGAAACACATATAGATAAGTTATTACTTTTTTCAGTCTTTTTTCATGAATAGTACTGGAGCAGAGGCAAGACACTTGTTGCTAGATATCGGATTTAATTCCTGTGTGTTCTTAGGGCAATATTGTGTCAGGGTATACCATTTATTAGACCTCCCAGAAGGAACCTTTCAAGTTTTGCACATTCTGTTCTTGATAAATGTTCCTCTGGAAAGAATTTTTAGGGCCAATTCTTAAGCAGGCAGTTTAATATAACTTTTATCTCTATAAGTGTGGGTATATGCCAAACCACTACATCATTTATTTTGTTCCTTGTGTCTTTGACCGTTAGCAAATGGTTTATTTCTAAAATTCCTTTCAGAGGTTCGCCACCAGGAAGCTTAGCCAAAAGGATAAAAATCATAAGAAAAGTTAAAACATTTAACCACTCAGTTGAGGCCATGATGTCCTAGGGGTTTTATTCCAGAATGGAGAGCAAAATAGAAAAGAGAAGGAAAACAATAAAAATTCTAATGGTAAATTAAACCAACTGTTGCCAAGTAGATAAAATGATTTTTTGTCATTTATCAAGAGATTTTCAAAACTCCTAATTAAAGTAAAGTTGTGTGCCAAAAGTTAATTATTATTTAGCAAATTGTTAGTAGAACACAGGAATGGCATATTTTTTTCTCTAGGGCTGCATCTAGACTGGCATGTTTTTGCTGAAATACTGTAAACGGACAAGTTTTTCCGTTAAAAGTATTTCCGCAAAAGAGCATCTAGATTGGCACGGATGCTTTTGTGCAAAAAGTGCTTTTGTGCAAAAGCATCCGTGCCCAGTATAGACGTGCTTTTGTGAAAGAAAGCTCTGATGGCCATTTTAGCCATCGGGCTCTCTTGCGCAAAAAATTCAGGTGCCTGTCTACACTGGCCTTCTTGCACAAGTATTCTTTCGCAAGAGGGCTTATCCCTGAGTGGGAGTGTCAAAGTATTTGCGCAAGAAGCACTGAATTCTTACATTAGAACGTCAGTGCTCTTGCGCAAATTCAAGCAGCCAGTGTAGATAGCTGGCAAGTTTTTGCGCAAAAGCAGGCACTTTTGAGCAAAATCTTGCCAGTGTAGACACACCCTGGGAGAATACTGTTCAAGTAATTGTGAAAGATTGTAGCCTCAACCAGTATTGGACTCCACAGGCTTTAGTAAATATTTTTAACAATTGTATAAATGATATTAAAAGCTGGAGATATATTTTTGTCAATTGAGAATGGAATTCATATTATGCAGAGATCTGGCATGTCATAAATGTTCCTAAGTTGGAAAAATGGTGATTAGATTCTGCACAGAAGTACATTTCACACTTCATGGATAACAAAAAATCTTCTTTATTCATTTTGGAGATATAGATCAATGTTTGGTATTATGAAATGGAAAACAAGTGAGTGAAAGAGAGAAGATTGGAAAGCTACTTTAATGAATGCTTTGAGATCCTCCAATGAAAGCATATACAGGTTGAACCTCTCTACTCTGGCACTCTCAGGACCTGACCAATGTGAACCAGAGAACTTTCCTTACCACAGGAGGTCAATATTGTCTAGCAGCATTACCAACATTTCCACTGCTTATTGGACTCTTAGAAGACATGTAGGAGTAAACTAGAGCTAAATAACAGCACAGACCACAGAGCCAGGACTCAGTGGATGTAAACAAAATTTGCCACAGCCATGATAAGTGGACTGGCTAACTAAAATCATGTCAGACCATGGATGTTGCCATACCAGAAAGTGCCAGACTAGAGAAGTTCAACCTGCATTCCATTTTTTGTTCTTAGCTAATTACACAGCCCAACCTCTTCATAGATGTGCAAATATCCTTCCAGGTCTAAATGGTGCAATACAGAAACTCTCAGTGAATCATGATTAGCCATCTATGTTTGCTCATTTGGAACTATTGTCACCTCCAGAGGGTAATATTAACACAATGGTGTAGTGAAGTATAAGGCAAGAAATGGAGCAAAACAGAGACAGTATGTCTGTTGTGTGCATGCTGCATCATTGATGCTACCCCAGAAGTTCCATTGAGAAAAGTTCAGTTGTTGAGTGTGGATTGAGCTTGAGAGAGAGAGAGTGAGAACACAATTAATTACTGTCTGTAACAGCCATGTTGTATTGATACACAGCAATGCACCAGCAGTGAATACGCAAAAGAGAGCTTGAACCTAACAATCTCCAGCGTAGAACCTGACTGCAGAGGAAGAGAATCTGTATTCTCATGTACACATGCTGACAGATTGTAAAGGAGAAATGACTTAGATAAACAGGAGACACATGGAAAGAGAAAGAGGAAAATACGTGGAAGGAGAAGTGAAATAAAAGGTGGACAGGGCATAAAGGCAGACTGCTCAGGGGTCCTAGGAAAAATAGGAAACTTTTATGAAGAAGCAAGGGAGAAAGGAGAGGAACCATCACAAACAGAACCCAGGAACTCAGGTTCCCAGTTGTGTTCTCAAACTTCCATACATTGCTTCTTTGCTGTCCTACGCATGATTTCTCAGATTACTGATGAGAGGCATATCTAGCATCCTGTGGTGAAAAGAAATTAAACATTTGAAATATCCCAGAAGTCAAGTACTAAGAGAAAATGGCATAGGTGTGTTTGACTTTAGGAAACCTGAATCTGAGCAAATGTAAAAATTTTTTTACTTGAATTATTTTAATGTATATGCAATTCAGCACTGAAAAGTGAAAAAAAAAACAGTTGGAGAAACTGCAAATTAGTTATACCAAACGGAAGAAAGGACAACATATGCCAATTTGGTTAGGTCATAATGACTACTACATGCAATAAGCTGAAGGCTTTTGAAATTCTAAGCAATCTGGTGAGGACTGAGAGTTCTATAAAAGCAAAGACATTGAAAGGGATAATTAGAGGACTAAAACATACTATATATTGATTGCACAGAATATTTCAACAAATGTTAGAGTTTCGTAAATGTATAGGCAGCAAAGAAGAAATAAAAGATCTTTTGTCCATTGATGAGATATAGGGGAACTGGAGTTAATAGATGTTAATTATGGTGTAGTAGGAGGCTAATTGTACATACACTGTATTCTCCATGACATATTTTCAAAGTTTCCATTAAAGTGAATAAAAGTTTTATGCAATGATCAAAGAAAGGATATGTCCTTTAACAAGTATATTATTCTGTCACTAAGTATAGCTGTGTAATTATGTATTATGTATAGCGTGGCAATTATACAGCAATGATTTGACTGGAAATGGGCAAAGAGGTCATATCCACGGAAGACTCTCCTTCAAACTGTTAAACTTAAATGTGATTCAAACTGCCTTTAAAGTTTAAAAGTTGGATTAAAGTTTTCATTTGGTTTTATTTTTCCATAGCTTTTCCTTTTTGTATACTTCTGTACTTCCACAAAACAAGAAGCAGTGAAGAGAGTTTTGCAAAAATATATTTCAGTCCATCAATAATTTCAAATCTTCAAAAACAATTGTTTTGGATTTGACTAAAAACAAATATTTTGAATTTGTTGGCAAATTAGAAATACAGACTATTTGTTTCCAGTTGAATGAAACATTTGTTTTTGACAAAATCCAAATGTTTTACTTCAATTTTGGTCAATTAACACTTTGGTAAAACTATTTGAATATGGTAAAGATCTTGGTGTTGTTGAATTTACATCTTTTTGCCCCTACATTATCCCTCCAAAAGTTTTGGCTAAATAATTTCACCCAATTGTAGTGCTAAAACAATAAAAGAGAGACTGGTTTTGCCTTGGCCAAAATGAAGTACCAGAACAAAGTGCCACCACAGTGTTGCCACCTTTCATTTCATTGACTTTGTATGGGGATATTTTTATTTCTGTTTTATTTTAAAAGTTATATTGTACATATGCCAAGCTATTAATTCACATTTGTGAAATCAATTTCCCCTTGGGCAGACAAAAAGAATTCCATGTCATAGGTTCTGGTAATGTCACTTAATATATTTGTGGCATTTGGCCAAATACCACTTTGTTGATGTCTGTGTAAGAACCTGAACAGAGTAGAAATGAATAAAAATCTCATTCAGACAAACAACCCTGTTCTCCAGAGATTTTCAGTTCAACTTTGCAACTGGATTCTCCATCTGATTATTACTGCTGCCAGGTGTGTGCAAAGAGGCACAAATGACATGTTGGAAGCCCTTCCTCTTTCCTGAAGTAATTTTCTTTCCAAACAGATGGTGCCCTTTTCCACTGAGAAGCACTTTCTCATGTGACTTCTCCCATTTAAATCAAATAACTACTAGTCATCGTGAGAGCGGCTGGCAGAACTGGGCCATGGAGGTGGGGATAATTTAACTAAATACTTGTAAACAACTTGAGAACATGAAACGATATAGTTCCTGTCAAACTGGCCTTCTTGAACTGAACTTGGCCATCTTGTTGGCTGTGTCTACATTGGCCCCTATTCCGTAATAGGGATGCAAATGTAGCACTTTGGAATAGGCAAATCCGCGGGGGATTTAAATATCCCCCGCGGCATTTGCATTAACATGGCTGCCGCTTTTTTCCGGCTTGTAGATAAGCCAGAGAAAAGCACCAATCTGGACGCGATCCTCCGGAAAATAAGCTCTTCTCCGGAGGATTTCTTATTCCTACTTTCAAGTAGGAATAAGAGATCCTTTCAAGTAGGAATAAGAGATCCTCCGGAAAAGAGCTTATTTTCCGGAGGATCTCTTATTCCTACTTGAAAGGATCTCTTATTCCTACTTAAAAGTAGGAATAAGAAATCCTCCGGAGAAGAGCTTATTTTCCAGAGATAAGCCGGAGAAAAGCGCCAGTCTGGACGCAATCCTCCGGAAAAGAGCTTATTTTCCGGAGGATTGCGTCCAGACTGGCGCTTTTCTCCGGCTTATCTACAAGCTGGAAAAAAGCGGCAGCCAT
Organism: Pelodiscus sinensis; assembly: GCF_052426305.1. Classification (NCBI taxonomy): domain Eukaryota; kingdom Metazoa; phylum Chordata; order Testudines; family Trionychidae; genus Pelodiscus; species Pelodiscus sinensis. Next base: position 157,772,751 of record NC_143053.1, read on the forward strand.
GTTAATGCAAATGCCGCGGGGGATATTTAAATCCCCCGCGGATTTGCCTATTCCAAAGTGCTACATTTGCATCCCTATTACGGAATAGGGGCCAATGTAGACACAGCCGTTGGGTTTTAGTCAGTAGCTTTATTCACCATGGTGAGGCTGAACTAAGCAGTAAGATTTGAAGTGTGAAGCAAGACTAAAAAATAATAATTCTTACACAGAAATTGCAACCAACCAACAACAATGAGTTATCGTGGGCTAGATTATGGTTAATTGCCCTTGGGGGCACAGATGTTTCAAATGGTGTAGGGGATAGTTGAGAATTGATGACATCATGGTCCCCAATACAGCATCACAGAGTAGGCCAGAACCACCGTGGGGATCAGATGGCATCATCTACTCTACACTAAAAAGCTTGGGAGGGCCGGTGCTTCCTGAGGACAATCCTTCCTTGAGTCCCTGTGTGGTGCTGCATCAATAGCAAAATAATATGCTGCCTTACAGATCTCATCTCTCCTAGAAACAAATTTTCAGCACAGTGGAAACAGATTAGGCAATCAACTATGCAATTTGTTTCTTTCTTCCTGCATTGTGTCTGCACATTGAATACGGCAGTTTCTCCATTGTTGGCATTTTAATAAGTCATGCTAGCCAAGGCCACCTGGTAACAGATAATTAAAAGCACATTTCTACAACTCAGAATGTCCAGTAGTTAAATAATGTACATCTCCTTAGGTGTTTTGCAGGTGCTTCTGAATGAGGACTGCATGAAAGGAACATAGTGTTCCTAGTGTTTATTGTCTTTATTAGGGAAATCAATACAATAATCACAACTTTTGACAGACTGTGTAAAGTTTGGATCTGAATCAAATATAGTTTGCAGACCTAATTATGTCCTAAGCTATGCTTGCTGCTGCTTTAATTGAGGTCAGAATAGAAAGATAGGATAATGATAATTTGTTGGTGGACCTTAGGAATTGGGGGAGGGAAGGGGAAAGCCATGTGATAAGACAATAGAATTGGCAAGTAGAGAGGCATTAAAGAGAGGATCTTAAATTTGGAGACAAAAACCTGTATTTGATACATTGCAAAAGGGAGAGACAGTGAAGGAATTCCAAGACAAGGTGATGTGGTCCAAACAATGGTCTTAGAAAATGATCTTAGAAGCTTCATTGTATATAAGGACTTAGTCAGCAGGGTATATGTCCGGAAGTCTGTAGAGAATGATTTTGCAATAATTAAGACGGGGGATTATAAAGGATTTGGGAGTGTTTAAGCACGGTGACAGCAAAAAGATGATGTTCTCAGTAACTGAGATATTATGGGTGAAGTTCTTACAAGATCTGGCCACAGCCTAGATGTGCAGAGCTAGAGAGAGGACAGAGTCAAAGGTGACACCAAGGTTGTAGGGCTTCCTGACAGCTTGCTAGTCTGAGTTTTAAAAGGGGCTTGGATGGGACTAAGAATAAAATCACAATACTTTGCTTTTATTACCTGGAAGCTATGGAAAAATAACAAAGCTAGCCTGAGATTGACAGATACTTCTAAAAGCTGTCACAAACAATTCATTAAAGGCAGTTTCCTACCTCTAATTACTGATTTAAAATTGAATAGGATAAAAGGACTGCACTCACATCACTGTTCAGAGGCTAAGTAGTTTCTGGCACAGCAGATGTGCAAAAGCCTGTCAATAAACCTATTTTCCAATATTTATAAATCAAACAGCTAACTTGTAAACCCATAAACAGAGACCAATCAGAGCTGTGATCCCAATAAAGTATCTTACATACAAAAAGGACAGAGTTCTCAAATATGCAGCATGTTTCTAAATCTGTGCTTCAAGAAGTAGTTCATGATATACAATAGTGAGAAACAATTCTCAACATCTCTCTCTCAAAAATTGACACAATTGTGATTCAGAATTTTTAAAAAGCACATGCCCTTCCCTACTTCCTAAATCATTGTGTTGCATGTATAAATCTCCTACTAAGGCTCTGTCTACACTTAATAATTTAAAGCCAGCTGCAGCAGAACTTTAAACTGAAAGTGTTGTCACAGCAGAGAGAGAATTTATGGCGAGTTCTCCCAGTTTCTATGTAAACCACCTTCATGAGGGGAGTAGCTACCAGTTCTACTAAACAAACATGCATGCAAACTCTAAAGTGAATGTGTATCTGAGCATACTGATAAATCCCACACCCACCACATACATATTTCAAGCTGTTAGTAGCTAGCAGGTAAAGATGTGCCATATTAAAATGGGAAGAAATTAAATCTGTATGGGTATGTCTACACTACAGTGTTATTTTGAAATATCTAATTTTGAAAGTTATTTTGAAATAGCCTATTTTGAAATCATGCGTCTACACACAAAATGTATTTTGAAATAGTTTTTTGCTATTTCACATTTAAAGCTGGTTGGAACCAGTTCCGGCAGGGCATCAAGTCAGGAGTTACTTTGTGTGGCTTCTGCCTGAGGCTATCTGAGGCCTGAGCTTAAAGGGACCCCTTCCCCCCGGACAGCCGGTTCTAAGGTTTCCCTGCTTGCTTGCCTACGTCGATGAGGGACAGCAAAGCATTTTGTCTCTGTGCGCTCTGGTTGCCCTTACTCGGGACACCACAGCACTCTGTAACATGGAGCCAGAGCTGCCCCTGGGCACTCGGGTGCTTCTCGTGGATGTGTTGCTTCGAGCCTTCCTGCACTTTCTGCAAGCTGCCATCTGAGAGGTTCATCTGGGGGATATCAATATCCAGGAGGCCCTGCAGGAGAGCTTCTACTCTGAGGAGCACTAAGAACCTCCCTGGTCTGCCCCTCTGGGGGCTTGTGTCTCATTCCTCCCTAACATCCTTCCACTTACACCTTCCTAACCCCACTTCCTGATGTAAAATTAAAAAAAAACATATTTTCATGAACACAAACTCTCTTTAACAAAACTGGGGGGGAGGCGATGAAACTCTGGTGAGACTGGGGAAAGGAGGTGGAAGACGGGAGGGAAGAGGATGGGAGAGGGGAGGGGGAAATCTGGGAGGAGGGAGTGGAAGGGGGAAGCAAGGGGAAGAAGGGGGAGAGGAAGATCAGAGCTCAGGGTAGGAGGTCTTGCTGGCCCAACTTGATTTTCATGCAAACCTGCTCCTAGGTTCGCATGTGGCCTTTGGTGGTCAGGCTGTCAGCTATCCTGCCATAAACAGCCACATTCCCCCATCTAGTGTGGAGATAATGGACATTGGGGGCATCCCCCACAAAACTGAATAAGGTCCATGATCTCCGCCCAGGACCAGGAAGGTGCCCACCTTCTCTGGGCCCTGGCAGGCTCCTGGGAGCTGGCAGACTTCTCCTGGGGAACAGTAGAGAGCTGGCTGCCTGTGGCTTGCTGGCTCATGTTTTGGGGCCACTGGGTCAAGGGCAGCGACTGCTTTGCTCTGGGATGGCAGGCTTGGAACTGGCACAGGCACTTTGGCCAGACTCTACACCTTTAAGGGTTCTGGGGAGTGGGGGAGGGAGAGGAGTTTTCCTGGTTGTGCCCAGAGTGGCCACCAGGGCACCCTGGGAAGGGCTGGAGGCCCCCTATTTCAAAATAAGCATCTACACAGTGCTTATTTTGAAATAGCAATTTTGAAATTGGCGCTATTCCTCGTGGAATGAGGTTTACCAATTTCAAAATAAGCTCTCCGCTATTTCAATTTAATTTCGAAATAGCAGTTTGGCTGCGTAGATGTTAGGAAAGTTATTTCAAAATAATGGCAGAATAATGAGAATACATTTCAGAACATAAGAAACTATTCAAAAGTTTAACTCCTCTCCTCCCCCCGCCCCCCAAAAAAAGAAATATAGGAGAAAAGGATGGAGTGACGTGTATACACTACAAACTATTTATTAAAATAAGTATTTATAGGCTTATAGTTCAAAGTTTACAATAGTAAATTATTTATTCCAATGAAAAGTTTTATTTGGGTATTAGTGATATATTGTTTTCTTAAACTCAGAGATGGCATTGTGTTTTGAGTTCTATTTATTTCTACAGCAAATCACATTGATGAGTGGAATTCAAAGCAGGAATCAACTGATTTTCATCAGTTTGTGTGGTAATAAACACTGATAAATTCACAGGAAAAATTAAATAAAATAAAAATTAAAAATGCCTTAGATATAGAGTTTCTCCTTTAATAAATCCTCCCTTAAGAGGAGAATTGTGTGTTCCTCCATACCGGTCAGTTTTTCCCCAGCCTTCAGTTTAAAAGTTTCTTCACAACCTTTTTTAATTTCACATGCCAGCAATCTTTTCCAAGCTAATGTGCAGTGATATACAGGTTGAAAGCATTTCCTAGGAAGCTAATTGTGTTTTCTTTGGTGGGTTGAATTTTCAGAGGTTTTCTTCCAGCATCCATGGTAAACAGATTTTGGAGACTCCCTTTGTTTCCCCTTTCAAAAATCTGTTGCAGTACCAGACAGCTACATGGCAATGGAAAATCCATGGCCTGCTCCATTAGACTCTCTGTGGGTGAAATTCACCTTAGGCACCAGTAGTGAGACTGAAAGTAATAGGAGTGTGAAGAGGTTGCAGAACAGAAGCTTCTGCATAAGAATCTTGGAGCTTTTATTCCATTTCTGTCATACCATTTCAATTCCCATTCCAACAGCCATCCTCTGCCAGTGGAAGCGTAGAACCTGTGACACTCTTGTGGGTCCATCTGAGTTAAACAACAAAACTGAGCATTTACATTGCACTTTTCTCCAGTGCTTACAAAAGTTAAGAATCACTGTCTTTGGTATAGTTGGATAAACTATGGCAAAAAAAAGTACACACTGAGTACACTGCAGTGCTAAAAATTACACTAAGGGGTTCTGAGTATCCAGTGGACCACACTCCTTCTCTGTCTTTTTGTTGTGTTTATATTGTACCTACCTCATTGAGGTTCTGCTCCATGCGTAGGGTTCTTAGGATTAACCACACTATAAATTACAATAATTTGGACGGTAAATATAAAATATTATTGTCATGACAGCCATGGCCACTTGACATGATTACATCTCAACATGGATTATAAGCCTTCTAATATGCAGAAACACCTTTGGTTGCCATGTTACAATCCACTTGTTAATCTAGAGTTTTGAGGATTGTATTAATTTTTTGCCCAGATTTAAATATTTTCATATGCTATCTACAAATTGTATTTTTTTGTGAACGTGGAGACACTGATTTCAATTTAGATAGATCAGCACCCACGTAACATGATACACATTTCTCAGACAAAATATCTGTAGCACAATACATGGCTGGTAACAAAAAAAAAAAAAAAAAAGCACCACCACATTGTACAAAACTAATAAGACAGGGCTGCTGATAGATAGCCTGTAAGTAAAGAAGGCATACCTTATCGACAGCATCAAACTTGAAATCCACTGGTACACTAGGCACTAACAGAACCAAACTAAGCAGGAGTTAGCATATGATATGTACCCACCGGTGACTGGTTAATACAATCTTCTTCATTTTCAATCAAGGCATATTCAGTTTCATTTAGATAGCTCTTCCTTAGCTGCCACAAGGGCTTGTGTCAACCTTATAGAGTGGATGCAGCAGGTAATATTAGCATAGATATTAAAGTCACTCATTACAAGTGTGACATGATCAAAGAAGGCAAGACACTGCGCTGATGCTGTTCCTGGGAAAAAAGCTGAGTTGAACCTGAACCGAATCTGTGTCCCTGTAGCTAGAGACACAATAGGTACTAACTGCAAATGTCACCATAAAAAGGCTTAATTTAAATGTATCATGTGCAATGGTGCTGCATTTACTTGTAGGGCTGAGTGATGATGCCATAAAAAAGTTTTACGGGTTGAATCACATTAGATGTCTACTTACCGACTGTCTCAAAAGAAAAACCGGCAAATGAGACTCATCCTTGCCCATTTCAGATCTTCTTCCCCTAAAATATGTCATAAATTATTATTTGTATTATGGTGGCCCCAAGAGGCCACAGCTGAGAGTAAGCTACTGGGAGAGAGTGGTTGTCTCAAAGTGCTTACATTCTAACTACGCAAGACAGAAAAAAAATGTGGGAGTAGAAATAGAGAGCAATGGAAAGACATACTGAAATCACACAGGTAGTCAGGGGCAAAGCAAGGAAGAGAATTCAGTTTACCTGAGCCCTGCTCCAGCACTCTAGCTACTAGCCAGAGCTGACCTCAGTCCCAAAATAAGAATCACCTTCTATTCCTTTTACCTAGTAATACAGTAAACTGTCAATCCAACTTTCTCAAGATATGTTTCTCCTTTCCTCACACTTCTGTCAAAGAGTGAATATCCTGTGTTAAGTCTAACAAAACTTATTTTGGAATGATGTGACAAACCACATTATTACATACCTGTGCATAGTAGAATGCTGACTGAAAGTTAAAGGTAAAATTTCCAAACAATCCAAGTGACTTAGATCCCAGAGTCAGAGCTTTGTGATATTTTATACTGGACTTTTGCTTGGCTCCTGCTCTCTATTGGATGGCTGGCACTTTCTGTGCCCAAAACAGCACTGATGGCTTTGCAGGAGGCAGCAATCAGAGCAGATGGAACCTCAAAGAGGAAGCTAACGAGGAGTGGCCAACAGAAAGCACAAAAAAATTAGTAGGAGGTTAATTGAGGGCCATCAGATCCCCAAAGCGGTGAGATTATCTGGTTACAATCTAAAGGTGTGTTTACACAGCAAAGTTACTTTGGAATACAGGCCGTTATTCCGAAATAACTATGCGAGCACCTACACAGCAATACCATTATTTTGAAATAAATTCAAAATAACTGACTTTTTTTTTTACTTCAGTAAACCACAATTCTACCAAGAATAATGCCTAATCCAAAATAGCTATTTAGAAATAAGACGTGTGTAGATGCTCCACTTCTGCTGTTTCAAAATAGCCCCTCCCCGGGGCCATTCCAAATTATTCCTCCTGGGGCTCTAAATTGAGATAGCATATCTACTTGAAAGTAGGAATAAGAGATCCTCCGGAAAAGAGCTTTATTCCGGAGGATCGCGCCAGTCTGGACGCTCTTTTCCGGCTTTTCCCCAAGCCGGAAAAAAAGCGGCGGCCATGTTTATTTAAATCCCACGGGGGATATTTAAATCCACCGCGGATTTCCCTATTCCAAAGTTAGAAATTAGCATGCCTCTTCTGGAGAAGGGGCCAGTGTAGATGTAGCCATGCTGTTTTGAAATAGGCTGTTTCAGAATAACCATTCAGGAATAGTTTATTCAGAAATAACTGTGCAGTGTAGACATAGCCTAAAGTAAATTAGGAGATTCCTGGGCTTTTATGGGGATAGGTACAACCCTCCCAGAAAACCCGGGAGGCACGCCCCTGCGGAGTCCCCGCTGAGACGCCACATTCCCTGCGCCGCAGCGTAGGAGGCCCGGCAACGCCGGGGGTGGGGCAGACGCCGGAGACGTGAGCCTTGGTGGGCCATTTAAAGCTGGGACAGGGGCCAGAGTAGGAAGGAAGACGCCGGGGGGCGATCCCTCCTCCCACCCCCGGCTGAGGAAACAGATCTGGATGCCAGAGGAGGACGCAGGCAGGTAGACACAGGCCACCACTGGGGAGGTAAGGGCCGAGAGGCAGCGGTCCCACCAGACCGGCTCAGAGCTGTACTGGCCCCCGTGGGCTGACGCGTTGAGGGCTAAAGACACAAACCCTTAGGGCTCTGGGCTGGGACCCAGTGGAGAGGGAGGGCTCGGGTCCCCCTAGCCACCCATTCCCCCTCCCTTACTTCCTTAGTTCCACCGAGCAATAGGCACTGGAACCTCAATGTACGTGGGCTTGCAAGACCGTAACCCCGACGTGGGAGGGTTACGCGCTCGTGCCCAAACTATAAACCGTCACAATTCAAAATACCTGGCTCTTTTTACAATGTGGTGACTTATGTGGGTCCTATCCCTATGGCTCTTGGCAAACCCTAATCCCATTGGTAAGTAGGGTCTTTGTTCTTTGAAAATGCAACGCAGAGAGAAGTATGCATAGGTTTCAACTCCATTCACAAAGGTCCATTGTAGGATGTCAGTGCTGCAGACACACTCTCATGGGTTCTCTGCACCAGCATCCATTTCACTCATTATGAATATTTAAAACCACATTATAGGTTTGTTTGTTTTTTCATTATTGGACATGTGCATATTTTCTAGTGAAATAAAATTCAGTTTTTGAAATGACAGCCATTTCTTTACATCTCTGTCTTGCATTTTGATGCAGATGTTCCCACACAAACACCTTTAGCCAGCCTGTTTATTTGTGCTCCCTTCATGGCCAATATCTAATAATAAACCGTTTTAAGCATTTTCCTTGAAGTTTTTACATACACCACTTTCCATATAAATATCACTATGTATCTGTCATGACATCTAAGTGTTATTGTAAATGTCATTGATAATATTTCACAGTTGCTAACTGGAAGAAAGCATGACTCTTTCTCTTAAACTCCCTTTGTATTTAATTCAGCATCTGCCTTCATACACTATAAAGAGGGCCTTTGGAAAGCTGTAGCACATCAAAGACAATTCATTTAACACAAGTTTACTAATTGTGTATAAGATATTAATTAATTCAGAAGCCCTTGTCTTCTTGCAAAGTGTAAAATTCATTAATTGTAGTTGCATGTCATCTGCATCCAATCTCTCATGAGATGTGGGATTCAAAGATTTGTGGTATATCACATTAATCAGGAAAAAGTATCCCCCTCCCCCCAACCCATGAACTATTTTAAGGCATTAAGATATACATTATAGGCAGGAAAGAGAAAGGAACTAAATATGATGTGAGCAGGCAAGTGGTTCAACCAGCCAGAGACTAAAGATAAAGCTCCAAGCCTTAATCCTTTCGAGGTCCTTTTCTCAGGGTTTATTTCATTATCCAGAAAACGATCACAAACAAAAAAGCAAATCAGTTGGAAACCACTGGACAATAATTTCCCAGAGGCTTTCCCCACATTAAGTACCCCTAAGCTGGGAAAGAACACCCTGCCCTTTAACTCCCCTTTGCATCCAGAATTGGAGAAGTCCTATACCACCATACTCCTTTCAGCCATATAGCCAAACCTTTCTTGAAAATGTCGTAATTAGCTTCTAAATCCTTTAATCCAACTGACACAAATTAGATAGATCTCAGTAAATAATAATAATGTCCTCGTTTAACAATTAGCTCTCATTTAAATCATTGCCTTTGGCTCCCTATAAGTATCTGGGAAATGTTATTAATTTCCACACTTTATCCTGGGCTCAGTTATATTTTTCTTTTTCCCCCAGAAGAATGGCCTACTTATCTCCAGTACTAGGGGATTTGTTTTCTCTACTGCAGCTCTCCTGCGGTATGAATATGGAACTACAAGATGATAGCGCTAGCTGTTGCTACAATCCTCTTTTTTTTCCTTTTCCTCTGTGAGTTCTATCAGAAATCGATTTGTAGATGCTTGATTACTTTAGTCAATTGGAGGTTCATGCCCTTGTCTCTTCCTGTTGGATATTTAAGTCACTTGTCAGTTAAAACAATTATATGTGTTCTTGTCTCTTTCTTCCATCTTGATGGAAGGGCATCAGCTTGCCAAATTTTTGTTTCTTTCTAATCTCACCTGACTTTTTATTCTTTGTTGTCAATTGCAGTAAGGAAGAGGCAGAGCTGTTCAGTCAAGGATTACCAGCTTCCTTCTCTTTGCATTGTCAGAGGAGACTGTGGCATTGGTATTTCTGTTTTGCATTCCTAAAAAATTCAAAATTACTCTTTTCAGCACAATCTTTGCTTCCCAGGCCCAGTAAATCCAAACTCCCACTGCCACATGTCATACTCCAGATCTGTCATCAGATTCTGATGACCAAGTGTACTAGCTGCTGGAAATGTCATGCTGCTGATCATAATTTGTAAATCTTGGTCTACAGGGAAATTTTGCCTCAGGAATCTTTATTTCTCTACCTTCCTATGCAGTGTGATGTTATTCTGGTGGTGTTGGTTTGTTTTTCACTAGACAGAATCATTTTCTTGAGGCCTTTCCTTCCTAAAATAATCCAGATACACGGGCTGTGTCTAGACTGCATCCCTTTTTCGTAAAAGGGATGCAAATTAGACATATCGCAATTGCAAATGAAGCGGGGATTTAAATCTCCCCCACTTCATTATCATAAAAATGGCTGCCACTTTTTTCTGGCTCAGAGCTTTGCCGGAAAAAAGCGCCAGTCTAGACACGGATCTTTCAGAAAATAAAGCTTTTTCCAAAAGATCCCTTATTTTTAGAGGGTTTGCCCGAACGGGAGCAGCATAGTATTTCCGCAAGAACACTGACAATCTTACATGAGATTGTCAGTGCTTTTGCGGAAATTCAAGCGGCCAGTGTAGACAGCTGGCAAGTTTTTCTGGAAAAGCGGCTGATTTTCCGGAAAAACTGGCCAGTCTAGACACAGCCACAGAGTTCCTAAAGAAACACACCATAATTGTACTGCTTTGACTGTGGATGGGTACAAAACTATCAGCTCTTGATTGTAGCTTGATTTGTGCATTTTCACAAGAAAGCTGGGGGCATAATGCAACTTCTCAGCTGCTTTTGCTGACTTCCTGGGTCACAGGTGGAATCAGGGTGAAGAAGGCAGATTCCATGTGTTGCTATGTCTTCCACTGCTCCCTGTACATGGTAGCATCAGGTGAGGAAGGAAGAAAACCTTAAGTCTGGCCCCAATGTAATAGCTAGTGTATCTGCACCACTATACCAGGAAGAAGTACACATTACAGCTGTGTGCTGTCTGTATACATGTAAATAACCATTAGACAGGGTCTTCTTAGGTGCCACTCGAGAACGTGTAGCATACTTCCTGGGTTAATAAGACCAATGGAATTTGTTGTTCTGTATTGCAAATAGTGCCTTCCAGGAGCTTGTTACATCAATGCTTAACAGTACATGGTACCAGGAATAGACAGAAGAACAGCCATCCTGGGTCATACCAAAGGTCCATCTAGCCCAGTATCCTGTCTGCTGACAGGGGCCAATACCAGATGCCCCAGAGGAAGGGATCACAACAGGTAATCCTCATATGATTCCCTCCCTTTTCACCCACCTCCAGAGAAACAAAGGCTAGGGATACCATTCCTACCTATGGCTAATAGCCATCGATGGACCTAACCTCCTGTAGCCAGACAGGAACCGCCTTGTAACATCCATTTTTGCTTGCCTGGAGCATACAGGGCACACAGAGCAGAAGGCCTAGGCTGTGTGACCGTGAATGGCTGTAAACAGAGATACGCCAATTGCTGACCAAGAGGCTGCCAAGGAGTGCCCTTGACTCAAACCCATATTGATACGAACACACATCCATCCACGGGGGGAGGAATCTCTCGCCCAGTAAAAAAATGTCTAGTGCTCACAATTTAGTTATCTCTCTTGCAAGTGTAAATTAACTTGAAACTTGCTTGTAAGAACTGGCGCCACAAAACGGACCTGTACAATTCGGCATCTTAGATAAGAAAGAGAATACGGGCCCCCAGGGGTATAAAGATAGGTCCAGCAGCTCATTTTCTCTGAGTGTCAATCTACTATCTATCTGCTGGTTGGGTTAGGTGTTTGATCTCCCGAGGTTCCAAGGGGACGCCCACCTCGTATTCGTCTTTCCTAGGAATTGAGAGACCGGCCCTGGCCTGACACGCTGGAGTCAAGAGGCACAGAAAGGGGTAAAAATTGTATCTGGATGTGGTCCTTTGCTTAAGTATATATATACATAGACTTAGAGCTCTTTAAAGATTAAGCTGTCACTTGGTACCATTATTTCTATTTTCTATCTTTATTTTCTTTGTAACCATTTTTTTAAAATCTGTATTTGTTAGCATTTAAGAAATAGAGCAATAGCCATTGTAACCATATGCTTTTATAAGTCTTTTAATAAACCTGTAACTGTTTAAGCTTTAACCTGACTCCTTCAGTTGCTGTAACAGAACCAAGCACAATTTAAAAGAACTTCAGCCGGTCATAAAGGGACAGACATAGGGAGAGCTTGGGCATTTGGATCTGTGTCACTCCCAGGTGACAAGATCCGTTGGGGCACCTTTTCAGCCTTTCTTAGGCTGCCCTCTGCGAAGTAACCCCTGTGTTCTAGCAGCTAAAATCTAAGGTGTAATAAGCTCTTCCTATATAACGAGGCGTCTGTTGGCCTGCTGGCCACCCTCTGCGACGGGACCCCGGTCCTAGCAGTAAAGACACGGACGTCAAACTTTTTCTCGGAAACACACACATACACACACTGCCCTGACTGTCAGCTGACACCTCCATGAATCTCTCTAGCTCTTTTTTGAACCCTGTTAAAGTTCTAGCCTTCACTGCATCCTTTGGCAAGGAGTTCCACAGGTTGACTGTGTGCTGAGTGAAGAAAAACATCCAGGCAGAGATGAAAGAAGGGAGTGCACCGCAGTGCACTGCTCCAGCAAGAGCTGGCTGTGCTATGGCAAAAGCCAGCTAGGGCTATTTAAAGAGTCAGCAAGGACCTATTTAAAGAGGAGAGGAGCTATTTAAAGAGCCATTAAGGAGCCATTTAATGAGTCCTTAAGGAACTATTTAAAGAACGGTGGGTGGGGGTGGGGGGGGAGTGAGGGGACACCATTTACAGAAGATCTCTGACATTGCTGCCAGTATCCCAGTAGGACTGCCCCAGCACAGACAGCCCACAGTTCCCTGGGGCCAGGTAAAATTACCTAGTCCAGGGACCCGACCCCTCATGCTCTCTTCCCAGGGGACACTAGATCAGGGGAGAATGTGAGGTTGACAAATGCACCTGATCCTATTTTTTTCTCCCAATCCCTCCCCACATATTTGTCTAGTTCCTAACTTCCCCTTCTATCCCAGAAAGTGTTTGCATGTGTAATTTTTATTTTCTTTAAATAAAATAGTTTTTGGGCTCTCTCACTATTCTGCTATACTCAGATTACATTTCCCTAAAATATAAAACCCCTTTAGCAGAGGTAGACTGTAAGAACATGCCTCTTTTATTTCATATTTCTGCTCACAGTAGGGCTTGAGTTTATAGTGCCTGGGTGATGATCAACTTGAATAGACACAATAACATTTTCGCAGAGCATTGGTTTCAACCTGTTTACCATTGTGGGACACATATGCAGCTCTCTGTGTGTTATGTGGGCCATATCCATACTACATATAATCACACTCTAGCCATATGGCCCTGATAATTTTACATGTGCTGCAGCTGTGTGTTAACTGGGCCTCAAGTGGTCTGTGATCTGCAGGTTGAGAACCACTTCCCCACAGAGCCACACATTTGCTATGAGTAAAGCTGGCTTTCAGCTCCCTTTGGCTCCTTCTTTGCACATGCTCCTTGTTATCCAGTCAACCTGTGGTCTACAGACCCTTATGGGACTGGAGACTATGCCTATGATTTCTAAGGGGGTCTGCACATCCAGTCAATATTTTAGTGGGGGGGGGCTGAAAAAGAGAGACTGAAAACTACTGGTGTAATCCATTCAGTGTCATGAGCCTTAGGCAAAAGACTAAGGCTATGTCTAGACTGCAGTGTTTTTCCGGGATACCTCTGCCATGTCCCAGGAACGCGTCCACTTTTTCAGAACAGTTTCAGAAAAAGCAGGTGCATTCTTTCGACATCACTGTATTCCCTTCTGTGAGAGGAATAAGGGATGTTCCGAAAGAGGAGGGTTTTCCAAAATTTGGCCCCGTGTAGAGGGGCCAAATTTCGAAAAAACCTCTTCCGAAAAAAGGTGGAAAAATATATGCAAATTGTGGTTTGTAATTTGCATGTCTTTTTCCAAAAATCCCCCGCAGTCTAGATGTAGCCTAACTAAAGAAGTGAATTATTTTGCTAATAACAAAGGGACAGTGGGTGCCATGCACTTTCTGAGGGCAAACCTCAAGTGAGTCAGACCCTTATATCATGACCAAAGCCATAGTTTGATCCCTAGGTCTGGGTAAAAACATATTAGTAGACTAAATCAACTTTAAGTTTTGTTGTTTGTTTTTTCGCTATGAGCTATATTTAGGGACTCTCTAGTTAAATTACCACAAATGTACAATACTAACCATACCCACCTCCAGCCCCCAGTCCTGACACCTGCGCCTCCCACCCCCCTCTCAGTTCCCCTGCCCTGAGCCTTCTTCATCCTCACCCCCTGCACTGAGCTGTCCCACATCCAACCTCCTGCTCTGAGTTCCCCAAACATGGCCCTGAGCCTCCCCACATCTACACCAATGAGAATGAAACTACATTAATAACAGAAAATCAGAGTCATTGCTTTAATTACCTCTTCAGGTTTCAGCTTTGACTTTTTGTCAAGTGAAATACGTTCAGTTCTGATTTGATGTGATGTAATCCTACTGTCTGGGCCTCACTCAAATAGATGGTAAAGGCAGATCCTCTTGCTGAAGTAAAGCAGTTTTATATTCAGTATATAAATAGAGACTGGATCAACCTCTCCCACCAGTATTAGATTAGTATGTTGTGCCATAGTCAGAATTAGAAAGTAAGTGAAAAAAAATGCCCCCCATAAGGGGCGGGGAATGGAGGGACCATTGCAGTAGGACCATACCTGTAAAAAAATTAAGTTCCTTTCACCCTTGAGACCAGGTAACAAAGTATTTTCACCTCAGAGCAAAGTGGAACCAGGAATATGGACTTTAACTCCTGTCTGCATGCCAGAATGCTGGAGGGACGGTATAAGAACAAACACCCTTTGCTTTGAGCTTTTGAAAGTAAGCCCCATGTTTTGACTGTGGTTTTCTGGCACTCCTCATGTGTCTTTTTTTTTTTCAAGCAACCTCTAAGACTCTCTCTCTTTCTCAATTTATTTTTGTAGGGCCTCCCAGTATGTCTTAATAGACATGTTATAGATACAATGTATCTTTCTTTCATACTGCAGTTGTCTAAGAAAGTATTACAAAGAATGCTTAAAAATATGCCATAGTCATAGCTAGGGCTGGTATAGTACATTTTAATATATTCACCATATAACTTATTTGATGAGTTAACCATTGATCATTGAGGTACTTATCAAATAGTGTTCTAAGAGATATAGACTCGGAGTACAAAATATGAAGAAACCAGCTGAATAATGAGTTTAAAAGTTGATGTTCTCCTTGTATAGTTCCAATGGATCTTCTACCCTCCAATATTTCTGAATCATACTATTGTTCTGCATTTTATTTAAAATTTGGTGGCCAGATATGAACTACAGTTTGAAACTCTCTAGTCTGGTACCCATGTAACCTGACCAGTGCCAAATCAGAGTGCTGAACCATGAAAAGTCCATATTCGCTAGCAGCATTGCCAGTACTTCCGCTGCTTACTGAGCTCTTAGTGGGGAGAGGGGAGAGAAGAAAAAGAATAGTCAAATAGGGTATGTCTACACTACCCCCCTAGTTCGAACTAGGGGGGTAATGTATGCATACCGAACTTGCTAATGAAGCCCGGGATTTGAATTTCCCGGGCTTCATTAGCATAAAGCCAGCTCCGCCATTTTTAAAAGCCGGCTTGTTCGAACCCCGTGCCGCGCGGCTACACGCGGCACGGGCTAGATAGTTCGAACTACGGGCTTCATTAGCAAGTTCGGTATGCATACATTACCCCCCTAGTTCGAACTAGGGGGGTAGTGTAGACATACCCTTAGAGTGTCCATGCTAGATAAAGCTGATAGAGAAGGTACTACATGTTCTTAAAGACCCATTATTTGTTTTATTTTTATGACATTAGGATTTGGAATGTAGCCAGACATCTACCCAATGTCTTTGTTCATACCTCTGTTAATGGAATCAAACTTGCAAATGAAGTTGAGTTCTGAGGCCTCCCTATGGAGTTGGCTTGTGAAATTGACCTGAAACAATATGGTGACTTTGAGATCAATTAATGAGTGCCCGGACAAGTTTAAATGTTCCCCCAACAGATGTCTGTGTTTCTCAGGTTCTGGTAGGCTATTTTTTAAAAAGTTTTTCTAGTATATTCCACTTCAGCAAGTGCTATACCGAGATTATCCGAATACTTACTATCAGTGTGTTACACAGACACTGTTACATTAACAGTGCTTGTGAAAGCATTTCTCAGTGTTTTATCAAAACCACAAAAAACTCTGAACTGAAAATGCTTTCCCTACTAAGATGCTACAGAGACATTTATAAATAAATGCAATGAACTAATTGCAGTACTGAAGTACAAAGAGGTAAAGGTCAGTCATTCTAATTCTGCCTCCATTGAAAGATGGGTATTCTTGCCCATTCAGTGCCACATTATCCTCCGGTGGATATACACTGGTGTCCACTACCACAACTGGTATTTCTATTTCACAGTCATACCAGGCACCAGATTAGAAGAATGTATCAGAAGAAGCCAGATGATGTTAGAGTCGGTTTGCTTTTAATATGTTAATAACCTATCCGAGATTTGAAATAGAAGGTTTATAGGGGCTTTCAAAAGAGGGTTTCTTTTTCCCAGCATTTGACCCTGTGTAGACCAAAAGCTTCTTCCGGGAAAAAAAATGGGTAAAAGATAAGCAAATGTGAGTACTATTTGCATACCTCTTCTGAATTTGCCCCCTCCCCACAGTGTAGCCGTACCCTTTAAGTAACTGACCTGCCTGAGGTGTCTAACTCTAGGAGAAGATTCATAGGAGAGGATATAGAGAAGAGGGAAATGCCTATCTCTGGTCCATCAGCCGGGTGCATCAGGTCAGCTTTTTAGTTGCTTAAATCCCTCTCCTTGACATTCCATTGCTGGCTGGTTTACGTGACTCTTTGATCAGCTGGGCCACTTCTGAGAAGCAACCGTAAGTCACTTAAGCATTTTTAAAACATTTACCCTAAGGCATAAATAAAAAATTCTAATAATTGCTATTATTAATGGTGGCAATGTGAACCAATGGTGCAAATAAGTTAGCTGTTCTGTCTCATGATTTCTCACATAATTTCCCCCAGCCTTTGGGACTTAGGTTAATAAAAGCAGAAATTCAAAAAAGTAAGAGTGCATGAAGTGTGGCCCATCAAAGTAAACACACTGAGGCATTTCATTCCTGCTGCTTATTCTTCCATTTATATTTATTATTTCTTAGGGGACCTTTCAAATTAAAATAAAGCTCAATAAAAGATTTTAAATACATAATTTTTATGAGCTCTTCACCTTCAGAAGCAGTCTAGCCTAGGATTTCAGAGCTTTGCCAGAAATGTGAGAATATTTTTAAAATAAGTATTCAGTAGTTCCTCATAGCCTTATACTTAGTCCAGTGTTTGGGCAGCCAAACCCTACTTAAACCACAAGAATTTAACTGTATTCAAAAAATAATTAGATGTGTATGTCTGGATAATGAAACCATCACAACTACATAGACAGGATTAAAGTCTGAATGCATGGAGGCTTCCCTCAAAGAGTAATTGTTACGGATAAGTAACCTTTCCTTTTTCTGGGTATAACCCAAGCAGTAGAGAAAGGAGTTAAGAATAAATTACCCCTTTAGGATAATTATTCCATTACTGGCCGTTTCAAGTTTACTCACACCTTCTTCTGAAGTAATTGGTACTGACAAATGTCAAGACAAGATAATTGACAAGCTGGACTACTAGTCTAATCTGCTTAAGGCAATTCCTGTCTTCCAAAGGCATGTGTGAGATGACATATAATATAGAAGAAAAGTACATTTTAGAACATTTTTGTTGAAGAAGTTGTGTTACACAGTCATTACGAAGAATGTAAATTGGATGGCTGTAAGGGGTGGATATTTATAGACACTTTAATAGCAGTTTAACTAAAAAAGTGACCTAACGAAGTCTTTTCTCTGATTTTCTTAGCCAAAAAATTCAGTAGCACATATAGCATAAATGAGCTGAAGTTTATAAAGGCTAAATCACTGCTTTGATATTTAATCAGGTTCAGGTTATAGTGCATCTATCTGAAACCTGGCACTAAAGATTTCAGCCATAATACTTTTCCTCTGATGTTTAAAAAAAGTAGTTGAACTCTGATGGTTGGAGGTTCCCTGCCAGTTTAAAGGAGAGGTGGGAGCAGAGGAAACTGGAACTTGGGTAGGTTATAATCCACACAAGGCTCCACTGGATTATGACCTGACTCATTTTCTGTTGCTCCAAGTCTCATTAATGAACTTAAAAGTAGCCATTCTTTTACAAAGGAATTTCAGAAGTCAACTAGATAGAATACAGAATTAACTTTTATATGCAAATTTAACACCCCAATACTTGGTTTGAACAAAGACTTGAACTGGTTAACATACTATAACATCAGCGTTTCTTATATTCAATGCTCTACTGACATCAAAAGCTAAGTTTTGGACACTTCCAGCCCACTCAATTAGCTTCATTAGCACTGGGACTAAAATTGACAGGTAATTTTTCCCCTCTTTCTTCTTATTTTGAGGGTCCCCCTTTACTTCCTCTCTCAAGATCATCTCATCTGAAGAAGTGGGTTTTGCCATGAAAGCTCATGATGCTGTACATATATTATTGCTAGTCTCTAGAGTGTCTCAGTACTATTCACTTTAAAAAAAAGGGGGGTGGAGGTGTTCTTTGTTAATGAAGGCCAGGCATGGGGAACCTCTGAGGCCTCAGCCACATACAGCTCATAGCTTCCATAGGCCACCACTCACCATTCCCGGTCAATGGGAGCTGCAGGAAGCAGTGCAGGCCCTGACACCACTTTCTGCAGCTCCCATTGTCCAAGAACAACAAATTGTGGCTACAGGCAGCTGTGAGGCCCCATACCTTAGATGCTGAGATGAAACAAACCAGCTTACAGTCCCCCAATAGCTAATCCTGAGGAATCATGTGTGGCCCCCAAGCTGGAAGTTGCTCACCTCTAATGCAGGCCCTGATCATGCAAACATTTACACATAGTTCTACTTTCACTCCCATGAGAATTCCAACGGAGTAAGCACTTGCATTTTGGCAAGATTAGGGACACTGACTGTAAACTATTGGCCACATCTGTGCTGCAGACACTACACCATCGCTACTGTATTTATGATGCTGTATCTATGCTGGTATAACCCAATGGTGTAGGCACAGCTTACACCGATGGAAGGGGATTTTTCCATCATGGTAAGCACACCATCTCCCCAAGCAATTCTAGATAGACTGATGGAAGCATTCTTCCATCAACTAGCTATGTCTACACCAGGAGCTAGGGTAGCATATCTATGGCACTCAGCGAAGTGGATTTTATGTGTAGAGTGGACCTCAGATGCCATGAAAGATCCCTAGGTACTTTACATACCTACAGGGATAGGCAGCAGCTGACTAGGGATTTTGTGAATGCCACCAGGACCTAAATATTAGTCGTAGGTGCTTACAGTGGCACTTGTGAATCCTACTCTATAAATGTTTTGACTTATTTTTATTCTGGATTCATATAATCATAAGTGCCATTATACTATATGGAATTATCTTATCTCAGAAATAATATGCAGAGATCACGTCCTCAAATACTGTAGGGTTCAATAAATGCTACCTTTCCAGTGAGTTAGTAGCACATGACTTCTTGTCTATTGTTATTTACTTCTGTGTTTTGGATGAAGAGCTTAATGTATAACAGCGAGGGCCCTACCAAATTCACCGCCATGAAAAACATGTCACAGTCTGTGAAATCTGGTGAAAAGTGACATTATCTGTGCAAGTACCTATAGTATGCAGATTTAATGGGGGACACAACAAGCATTTTTCAAATTGGGGACCTGTAGGGACATGGGAATTGAAAGGATATTTTGGGAGATTCACAGCATTGCAACCCTTTGCACTGCCTTCAACACTGGACAACTGCAGAGCAGTGGCTGCTGGCTGAGGTCCAGCTCTGATGGCAGTGTCCCATCAACAGCAGCATAGAAGTAAGGATATCAGTAATGTGACCCTCCCCCTGTCCACCCTAACACTGTAAACTTCACTGTAGGCACACCACCGCCCCAAGCAGGCTTATTCAGGCACACAAAAAATCCTTTTTGGGCGGTCAAGACACCTACAGTTTCAACACCCATGACATTTCTGATTTTAATAGCAGAAATGGTGAAATTTATGATTTTTAACATCTTCTGACCATGAAAGTGACCAAAACACACCATGAATATTGTAGGGAGATTCATGAACTTTAAAGTTTGGGTTATATGGAATTGAGAAGAGAGAATTATTCATTAAACGTTTCCAAATGTTCCACAGAGCATGATAAGATGCAATTAAGGATTCAGTGGATCAATTAAAGATTCAAATCTGGGAGGATTTCAGCTACAATATTAAGAAAACCTCAATCAACAGTAAATTTCAAACTATTCAATACGACAAAGAAAATTCAGTAAAATATGTAACGTGGATGTTTGATGGAAGTGTGGGAATGAGCAAAACTATCTTTTACTCTTGTCCTAAAATGCAAGGTTATTGGAAACATCTAGGAAGCAAAATTGAAGCATGGACATCTCTGTAAACCAATTATCTCTGTGTTGAATGATTTAGAACTTTTCAAGGGCTTGAGTAATCCTCAAAAGCAGCTTTCACTCAGAGCTTCTGCAGTGGGCAGGTGGTCTGTGCTAGCAAACTAGCTAAGTGGCAAACATGATGAACATTGCAGAATTCTAAAGTGTTGTATGGGAACAGGCTAGCCTGGATTCTGCTTAACTAGTAAGAGCTGACAAAATTTTGATATTAACTGGGAAAACTGCAGCGATTTGCTCATGTTTCAGACCTTACAAGAGATCAGCCTTACTTAGTTAAAAGAATAATTGGCAATTATTACCATTTCTGGATAAAGGGGGGGAAAACACATTAAACTGGAAATGAAGACTGAACAATCTATCCTGTTAGAATTACTGCTGGAATTGGTGGAAAATATATTGTTGCAGCTCTAAAAGCTAAAATTTAAAAACTAACCAGAACTGCAAAATAAACTATTTCAGAACTATTTTGTTCCTTAACAGTAATTATTTTAATGTTTTGTTATTTCACTCAAAAGTTGTTTGGAAGCTATGTCATGTCAGAAGGCTAGAAAATATCATTCTTGGAACAGAATAGGAGAAAAAGAAAGAAAAAACTATCATGCAATGTAATATGCCACTTGCTTCCATCACATTTTCAGTGCTGCTCATGTGTTATATCACTTCCCCCACCTTCTATCTGTGTTGTCTATTTAGGGTACATCTACTCAGCTAGTTTTAAATGGACAATTCACAACGGATCTCAAAGCTCAAGATCTATCAAGAAGGAACTTCTAAATGCTATCTTTTCACCACAGATCATGAGCCACGTGAGCCTTTATACATTGATTGGGGGGTCTCAGACTTGCTGTCATTTTTTGTTCTTTTGAAGTATAGATATATCTGAGATGAAAAAAGCCACAAATATGGCAGCTTGCAACATGCTCTAGTTCTAGCAACACCAAAACCAAAATACATGGTCTAACTTTTTACAGCCCTATCCAATGGGTCTTGACACTGCAAACAAGTTCTGATGATGAATCTTTCCTTGTAGATTGCACACCCGTCCATCAACGGGAACATGAACATTGCAGTAAACTACTTGTTTATCTGTTGTTTCTGATGAGTCTCTGGATAATGTCAGCAAATTGACCACATTCAATGTACTTGACAATCCACCCACATCAGCTAAGTGCTGCGTAATGAAACCAACAAATCTCCTGGTCTCGAGGATGCCATTCCTGATGAAGTTTTCAAACTTGGAGGAAATCTTCTTTTTGAGTTTTCAAATGTTTCTTACATCTGGTTACAAGAAATTGCTTTGCAAAAGTGGAAGATAACAACATTGCCACCAGCTATAAATATAAAATCTTAGAGAATGACTGAGTTAAGTACCACAGTGTATCTTGGCTTTCTATGGCTAACAGGAGTTTTACATAGATCCTCCTGACCCAAATAATCAACAACTTTCTATCTGAGCCACTATGTGGCTTTTGTTCTCAGTAGAGTGTATTGACATGTTTTTCATTATTTGAAAGTTACAAGAAAATTTTCATGAACAGAACTAACACCCACTGTACATCACATTTCTCAATTTAACCAAGGCATTCACTATAGTCAACTTCATTGCCCTCTGGAAATCGACCACTAAATTTGGATGTCCAGAAAAAATGAACACTGCCTGGGAACTCCACGATAGCATGTCTGGATGAATTGCTAACAGAGCCATTTCCAATTATGAACAGGGTGAAGAAAAGATGTGTCCTCACTTTTTTGGGGAGGAAGGAGGGCTATTCTGTGATCCAATGGTAGCTGCTGTACTTCTAGGCTGTTCAAATGGCACTTTTATACAGTTTCTGCATTGGTGAGCTCTTCAATCTTTCCTTTCTATGTATGACCACTAAAGTGACAGAAGTATTGATCCAGGAATTGTTCTACCCTGATTGTTGTGGCAATTGCCTTCCTGGCACACTCTGAAGCACAACTATAAGACCTTTAAAACTGTTTTGCTCTGGCAGCTTATAACTTTGGCCTTACCATCAGTCAAATGAAAATCAAGGACACATGCACAGAGACATGTGACATTTAATATCCTGTGACTTGCTAGCATGATCCAGTGGAAAGATCCTGACATGCCTTCTGCAGCCAATGGCTGGCTTTGGGGACATCATTAAAAGGAGATGCCTAGCACAAAGGTTGTTCCACAATAGAATATAGATACATATATAGCCTTTTGCAGATAACATTTATATAGAGTCTACTTTGTCCTATTCTCCACTTAACATGGGGTTGCACAGTCATGATCTTCATCATTCTCCTTGTTTGGATTTGAACATGATGGACCACACCTTGCAGAGTTTGGGTTAAGGGATGTTCTGCTACAGAGGTGAGGACCCACCTCTTCTTCCTCAAAGATCTGAGACCAGATTGTCCCTACTATGTGCCAACTGGAGGCAGAGGGCTTGCTCAGATATTACATTTCTGAGGGATGGGAGAGATTTCCCAGGAATTCTTCAGTTTTATTTCTTTTACCTTAAATGATGACTATCAAACTTCTGTTCAATTGTGGGATCGGAATCAGAATGTCACATGGCAGGTCTGCAGCGCTAAAAAGCAAGCACACTTATGACTCCTTTATGCCATCTATCATTATTTGATAGGGACAGATTAAAAAAAACCCAAAAAGTTAAACATTTGCCATACTTTTAAAAGTCATGACATAGCCATTTGAAATTTTGTGGCTTGGCTTGCCTTTCACTACTAAAAATATTCCTGATCCCACAATTTCTCTCCTGATCCCACAATATTTTAGATTGTTCTTAAATAAAGTAATGAACTATCCAGAAGCAAAACATAACTGTTAACAGAATGATAATGAATTTCATTTCCTAGTGCACCATTGCACTTTAATATCTAGCAGATATAATAAACAAAAATACTAACAAATCACAAAAACGTACTTAACACTCTATAACTTATGTCCTGTCAATGCATAGTGATATTTTCCTTAACATATGTCAACAAACTGACCAATGTATATGTTAAGAACCTGACTCATAATGGGTTTGTGGATGCGTGAGAGAGCTTTTTAAACTAGCAGTGTTCATAAGAAATATATCTGGAAGAAAAAACTGGCTTTCTTTTCTTTTTCATTATTATACTTAAACAAATTATTATTAGATTAACACTTTGGAAAGATTCACAAGACTAGCATCTTCAATAATGTCATCTTTTTTTCTGGGATCTCAGTTTTAAATGATCAGTCCCCCGCCTTTTGCCATGCTTCCTAGATCAGTGCTATAAATCCTTTTCAAATAGAAATTATTTTTTCAAAGTGGAACATATGTTCAAAATACATTTATGTATTTTCCATGCCTGATTTTTGAGCTCAGAACTGTTGAAGGAAATATAACTTGAAGATGCTAATTGTCATTTGGATATATCAGTCAAACACACTTATTTTATTATTATGAGTTCCTTGATATTTTTTAAATGAATACCATGGAATATGTTTATCCTTTCTTTAAATATGTAGGTTTTTGCCAAGAAGACAAGTACTGTAAACATGGATTTCAATACCACGAGAGCATTACATAGCTGAACATATTTATCAAACCTTTTCAGATTTAATTTTATCCTCGTATAACACTAGTCTTGCTGTATCCTTTTCTCTTAAACACTCGACCATCTTTTATTTTGTACCGTATGTGAAATATAATAGTACATAGTAGGAAGTCAAGCAGTACTTGCTAGTTAATCAAATTCTTTCCAAGGAGCCATAAAGGCCATAATACCCATAGAAATCTTTTTCTATTTGTGTGCATAACTGTTCAAGGGAACACAGGCAGAAAAATTATTCAATGAACTTACACTATATTCACTGCATTTGTAACATTGTGTTGTTTTGTATATGTGCAATTGGGAAAATGGTTTTGAAATTAAGCTCTGATTTAAGTGTGAAATGAAGTTTGTGGGCTTTTTTTTAATTTGAAAAAAGAACATGATTAAAACAAGTTATTAAATGAGATTGTAAGATCAGGTGCCAGAGCAATGGGTTAGTTCCTTGGCTGCTGTAAACAAATAAAAGTATGGTATATTATATAAGAATAATCATTCAGGGTCAGGCCAATGACTTATCTATCCCTGTATCCTATCTTCTGACAGTGGCCAATTTCAGATGCTTCAGAAGGGATGAACGGGTAATCGCCAATTGATACATCCCTCATCAGCCACTCCTAGCCTCTGGTAAAGAGAGACTAGGGACACCGTCACAATTAGACCATTGGGATGCATCTCTACACACCCTGGCTAATGGCCACTGATGGACCTATCCTTTATGAATTTACCTTTTTTTAACACTATTATAGTCTTGGCCTTCACAACTGGCTCTGGCAAAGAGTTCCACGGGTTGACTGTGTGATTTGTGAAGAAAATTTTGTTTGTTTGTTTTAAACCTGCTGCCTATTCATTTCAATAACATTCTTGTGTTATGGAAAGGAGCAATGACACTTCCTTATTTACTTTCTCTATACCACTCATGATTTTATAGATCTCTATCATATCACCCTCCCCTTACTTATCTCTTTTCCAAAATGAAAAGTCCCAGTCTCATTAATCTCTCCTCATATGGCAACGCTACCCTAATGATTGTTGTTGTACTTTTACATACTTTTTTTTGAGATGAGGTGATCAAATTTGCAAGCAGTATTCATGATGTTGGTATACCTTGGATTTACATAGAGATGATATCAGCATCAACTGAGTCACATTAATTTACACCAGCTGAGGGTATGTCTACACTACCCCGCTAGTTCGAACTAGCGGGGTAATGTATGCATACCGCACTTGCTAATGAAGCCCGGGATTTGAATTTCCCGGGCTTCATTAGCATAAGCGGGGAGCCGCCATTTTTAAATCCCCGCTGCTTCGAACCCCGTGTAGCGCGGCTACACGGGGCTCGAACTAGGTAGTTCGGACTAGGGTGCCTATTCCGAACTACCGGTACACCTCGTTTCACGAGGAGTAACGGTAGTTCGGAATAGGACCCTAGTCCGAACTACCTAGTTCGAGCCCCGTGTAGCCGCGCTACACGGGGTTCGAAGCAGCGGGGATTTAAAAATGGCGGCTCCCCGCTTATGCTAATGAAGCCCGGGAAATTCAAATCCCGGGCTTCATTAGCAAGTGCGGTATGCATACATTACCCCGCTAGTTCGAACTAGCGGGGTAGTGTAGACATACCCTGAGACATTAGCCCTATAGCTCTTATTAGTTAGCTGCTTATTTCATTCATTTTGTCATTAATGTTCTGTATTTTGTGTTTCTTTCATCCTTGAAGGCTGGAGGAGGACACAAACACTATTAATTATCATTTAAACAGTCCATGATGTTTGTCTGTGTGTCACTGGTTGTATGTGTATGAATAAATTCAAGGT
Source organism: Pelodiscus sinensis (assembly GCF_052426305.1). Taxonomy (NCBI): domain Eukaryota; kingdom Metazoa; phylum Chordata; order Testudines; family Trionychidae; genus Pelodiscus; species Pelodiscus sinensis. The sequence continues at coordinate 157,798,590 of NC_143053.1, forward strand.
CACATGTTCCTGAGAGTAGTACACCTATTACAAGAGTAGTATAGTTTAGGGGTATGTCTACACTGCCACCCTAGTTCGAACTAGGGTGGCTAATGTAGGCATTCGAAGTTGCAAATGAAGCCCAGGATTTAAATATCCCATGCATCATTTGCATCTTTCCGGGCGCTGCCATTTTTAAATCCCCCTTAGCGTGGACTCCGTGCCCGTGGCTACCCGCGGCACGGAGTAGGTAGTTCAAATTAGGTTCTCTAATTCAAACTACCGTTACTCCTCATGTAACAAGGTGTACCGGTAGTTTGAATTAGACAGCCTAATTTGAACTACCTACTCCGTGCTGCGTGTAGCCGCGGGCACGGAGTCCGCTCTAAGGAGGATTTTAAAATGACAGTGCCCGGCAAGATGCAAATGAAGCCCGGGATATTTAAATCCCGGGCTTCATTTGCAACTTCGAATGCCTACATTAGCCACCCTAGTTCGAACTAGGGTGGCAGTGTAGACATACCCTATGAGAGTAAGAGGCGATTCATTGAAATGTGACATCAGTCCTTATACTGCATGGCCTGCAAATATTTCCACAAGGGTATATTTTATTCCAGGTCTTGTCACCATTTCTATGAGGCTAGTTGACACTTGAATATAAGGTAGGTGACATTAAGTTTTAATATCAGCTATTCAAAAGACCCATTCTTCTGACTCACAACCCCAGATTCTGGCCTCCTTTGCCCCCACCCCAGAACTCTTCTTTCTGTTTAAGACAGAAACAAAATAACATGAAAACACCAAAATGTTTCTATTTGTTCTATATAACTTGCTATTGCTTTAGTTCATTATGTTAAAATACAGCCCAAGTCCATAGTTACTGTCAGAACCAAATCTTCTCCCAAGTTCAAGTGAAATTGAAAGCATTACTCATGTCCCTGCCCTTCTGTAAATCCGGCTCTAAACCTGATATTAGGTACTGATATTAGGGCCCCAGGAAAGCTGTATTCCACAGTGTGTGGGGGGGGGGGGGGGGGGGGGGAGGGGAAAGAACAGCAGAATATCACCATTTCTGCTTACTTTAAGGACCTTCCTTCATACTTCCTGTGAAAGATTTGCTCCTCAGTATTCATAATTAGATGTTTTAAAGGTATGTTTAAAAGTAGAGAACAATCTTTTGTGGGAAATGGGAAGTGCGCAGTCTCCCAGTGCTTTCTATTTAAGACCTGTTCAGCACCTAAAATGTAGGTTGACCTGCCTACCTCATCTACGGAAACAAAGAATTCACTAAATCCTCAGTGTTCTGAGAGACTTAGATCAGCCAAACTAAACCACAACATAGACACTGCAAAATCAATGAAATAACTCTTCCATCAACTTACCTACCTGCTGTTGATGTGATGGATTTACTAGAGCAAGGAGGGAGAGGGGAAAATCACTTCTGTGGTTATAGTGTCTATGCTACATTGGTACAGCATCATAGCTGTAGCTGTACTTCATGTTGTGTAGCTATCCTCTTCTATGGATAATTACTGCTTTAAGCAGGGACTGAATGACGGCTTGCAATGCAGCCAGCTGAAAGGAGAGAGCAGCCCTGGGGGTGAGTATGTTCACTCAAATTGTTTAGCCCTGCTGGAAATACAGCTCATGAAGGGATGGGGAAGGAATCTGGGGTGTGGTTATGTAAATCCAATTCAGCCAGCACTGATGGAGGGTGAATTGTTGGAATGGAATGAAGTGTAGTGTAACTAATTTGGCTGTTGTGGGGTCACAAACCATGCTACCCCTAAATGTAGGAACTGTAAAATAAGACACCAGTGCTTACAGGAGAGACACCACTATTGTACAGGGTCTCAGATGAATAAACCCCTCCCTTCCAGATTTGAGTGGACAAGTTGGGGGGGAGGGGCTTGAGCGAGCCTGCTTCATGCCTTTCAGGTGTGAGCTGTAAGACTGGTTCAACCTGTTTCCTTCCCCTCCCCTCTCCATAAGGAGTCTCTCTGTAATTCCAGTGGAAGCTGGAATCTTTTGGCCAGCCTAGGTGATGGCAAAGAGCTGAAATCATTAAGAGCTGAAGTCACTGGTTTGGCCTGTAGCCACACCCATTGTGACCGGCGGGCAGCCGGTATGAGCAGCGGCAGGCAGCCAGCAGGACATATGACGAGAGCAGGCAGCCGGCAGGGCAGCTGGCAGGAGCAGTGGCAGGCAGCCAGCAGGGTGGCTGGTGAAAGCAGATGGCGGCTGGCAGGAGCAAGCAGACCATAGGAGCAGCACAAAGGTAGCATGGCCTCAGGCTCAATGAGTGGAGTCATAAGGGTGATGTGTCTGAATCCGCACTGACTGGACAGAGCTATAAGTGGGGCACAGAGGAAGTTTGGATAGGTGAATGGGACTCTTATATTGTTGGACTATTGAGCCTGAGAGGCAAGGGACATTGCTCAATCCATATGAGCTGGGACGGTTACTCATGGTTTGGTTATGAACTTTGGTTATGGTATTTTCCCAACCTAATGCCATGTTACTTCTCTCTCTCTCTCTTTCATTAAAAGTTCCTTTTCTATGCTCAGACTCTGTGCTTGCTAGTGGGGAAGCACTGCCTCTCAGAGGCACCCAGGGGTGTGTGAATTTCCCAGGCTACTGGGTGGGGGCTCGAACCGGTTGTGTGTGAGAGATGGATGAAAAGGGACCCCTAGATATTGAACTCGGCCCTGGCTGCTGCTGGCGCTACCTGGCAGAAGGGTTACACTGCAGTTATGTATATACTGTAGTTTAGGGGATCTTAACCTGAAGGGCTAAAATGTTTTTAACTTTTTTTTCTTTTTATTTTAAATTCTGTAGAAAAAATCCCTCCTAATTCCTTTCCTACCTGCAGACACCAGTTTCATGTTCAACCACCAGGTTACAAAATGACTGAATAGACTGGCCCATCTGTATGTGGTATAGCTCAACAAAGTTAATGAAATGCTCCATGCAATTTCCCAACATTTGGCTGCATTATCAAATTCATTTACATTTCCCATCAGACACGAACCTCAATGTGTAGAATTAGCAATCATTTTAAAGCAATCTTTAAAAGTGAGATAGCTGTGTTCTATTTAAAAAATGAACTTTTGAAAGGCTGGCTGTGGATTATGGTTTGCATAATCAGCCTAATGGCTTACGAAGCACATTTACAATATAAAGAACCTAAATCAGCTCTGATAAAACCTTGATTACTGATATAGTCTATGACAAAGATGACATCTGTTTTTGCATGAGACTAAATGTATAATTTGGGCCCACAGGTAAAGGAAGATACTAAGACTTCCAATAAAAGCATTAATAGCATGTAGATTGTTTGCAAGTTCTTTAAGATATTAAAGCTGATCTTGACAAAAAAATCTAGGAAAAAAAAGGTCTATTTCCTTCATTTGTCAGCTAGATGTCTGAAGAATTGATTTTCTTGTGTTTCCCATCTGCTTGTGCTAGAAGTTGGATATTTAATATAGAGAAAGTGTTCACTTAAATGAAATAATGAATCACTCTGAAATATCATAACAGTTGTACAGAGAAAACTGAAAAACCTTTTATACTTCAAATTGTCTAAAAACGAGTATAATAAAGATACTTTTGGTAGATGATGGAGTAAGACACATACACCGTATTTTTGTTTATACAGATTTTTTCTATGTTATTTTCTTTAAAATAAAGTCAGTAAAATTACATCATAAATAGACCCTTCAGGTTGTGCTTTAAGTCATGGGTTTGAATTAACACAGAAATCTCAGAGAGAAATGCCTTAAAACAATAGAATGTGCCTGATCTCTTATTTGGTTGTTTGTTTTTCAAAGCATATGACCACACATTCAGAATACTTTTCAAGTTGGGTCTAAGTTCCTTCCAGAGGCTTCTAAATTTGTAGGAATGTAAGCAGGAAGCCCAATCTTATGTTCAAATGAAATTAAATGAAAACCAACAAAACTTTACCTAGGGTTAGGGCAAAATTCTCCTCTGGAAAGTTAAGCCACAATCTTTGTATCTCCGGCTTTAGGTGCAAAACTTTAGGCACCCAAACCCTGTGCATACCTACATTAAGTCAATTAGTGCATGTCTACACTATGAAAATATTTTGAAATAACTAAATTTGAAATAACTCCCAGAATAACAAAATCAAAATAACATGTCCCCACTATGGAAAGGCCTTGAAATTAATCTGAGGCAGGCTCCAGTCTCTATTATTATGGCTGCACTTCATCAACTAAAACAATGAGAAGTCCTGTGGCACCTTATAGACTTACAGATTTATTGGAGCATAAGCTTTTGTGGGCAAAGACCCACTTCATCAGATGCATGTAGTGGAAATTTCAGAGGCAGGTATAAATATGCAGGCATATGAAAAGAATATCAATCAAGAGTAAGGCTAGAGATAACAAGGTTAATTCAGTCAGGGAGGATGAAGCCCACTTCTAGCAGCTGATGTGGAAGTGTGAACACCAAGAGGGGAGAAAATGCTTTTGTAGTTGGCTAGCCATTCACAGTCTTTGTTTAATCCTAAACTGATAGTGTCAAATTTGCAAATGAATTGTAGCTCTGCAGTTTCTCTTTGAAGTCTGTTTTTGAAGTTTCTTTGTTGCAGGATGGCAGCTTTTAAATCTGCTACTGTGTGTCCACGGAGATTGAAGTGTTCTCCTACAAGTTTTTGTATGTTACCATTCCTGATATCTGATTTGTGTCTGTTCATTCTTTTATGTAGGGACTGTCCAGTTTGACTAATGTATATGGCAGAGGGGCATTGCTGGCACATGATAACATATATTACATTGGTAGATGTTTAGGTGAATGAGACCGTGATGGTGTGGCTGATGTGGTTAGGTCCTGTGATGGTGTTGCTGGTGGGCAGAGTTGGCTCTGAGGTTTGTTGCTGGGATTGGTTCCTAAGTTAGAGTTACTGTAGTATGGTGTATAGTTGCTGGTGAGAATTTGTTTCAGATTGGCTGTCTGTCTGTAGGTGAGGACTGGCCTGCCTCCCAAGGTCTGTGAGCATGAGGAATCATTGTCCAGGATGGGTTGTAGATCACTGATGATGCGTTGGAGAGGTTTTAGCTGGGGGCTGCAGGGAAAGAAGTGGAAGGAAGTTGGGGAGGGGAGGGAACAAAGCCCCTATACTATTTCAGTATAAATGTGTTTGCTGAGCCAAGCCCCTTTATGTTTAATCTCATACAGGCAGTCCCCGGGTTACGTACAAGATAGGGACTGTAGGTTTGTTCTTAAGTTAAATTTGTATGTAAGTCGGAACTGGCGTCCAAATTCAGCCGCTGTTGAAACTGACCAGCAGTGGCTGAATCGGACACACCTGGGGCAGAGCAGCTGAGGTGCTGCTGGGTTGGTCCAGTAGCGCCGCACCTCGGCTCTGTGGGACCAACCACAGCTGCTCTACCCCAGGCGTCGTCAAGAAAAGCCTGGTCTGCTGGGGGGGGCACACTAGCTGCGCCTCCCCCAGCAGACCAGGGAGACACAGAGCGGCTTTTCTCACCGGGGTGGACGTGGGCGGCAGGACCGCCAAGATATTCCACGGTCCCGCCACCCGCGTCCTCCGCGACAAGAAAAGCCACTCCGCGTCTCCCTGGTCTGCTGGGGGGAAGCGCCCCCCATGCCACCGGAGGCGGTGACAGTGGGGGAGGCACCCCGCACTAGCAGGCCCCCCCCTCCGGTTCATAACTAGGGGTCCGACGTAAGTCGGACTGACGTAACCCGGGCACTGCCTGTACTAATTTCAACATATAATATTTTTCATCTTAATACATTTGCCATTCAGGGCCATGACTTACTACCTTGAGGGCCACAGATTATCTTCTCCCCCATTCCAGAGGGCAAGTACCACACCACTGTAGAGTTCAAGTTAGGAAGACCCACAGAACTGGTCTTCATGCAGACAGGGGTCAAAGACACCTAGGCTTTGTGCTAGCACTCTGCACAACGATGTGTTTCATCTTATGTTAACAAGCTGAGCAGATTTTGGCCTCTGTATTCATGACATTACCTCTTTCTCTCTCTTTTTTTTTTAGGTGCAATTTATAACTTGGCAAGCCTCTATTTTATTCTAATCCATTATAATAGAAGTTTGCCCATTGGTGGTATAATTCCTTTCCTGACCTTCAGCAATCAAAATCTGTCACCATGCCGTAATGGCCCTTTGATCACTCCATATATGTGATGTTCACTAGGATAATGATCCTCAAGGAGCTCTATTCCCCCCCCCCCCTTTTTCTATGGCAGAACATGGTTTGACAGCTTCAGCTGATTACGCAACACCGCAGCTGAGAGCAAAGGAGGCATTTTGGAAAAGAGAAATTTCATTTGCCAGTAAGAATATTACAGTTTCTTACAACTCATTTTCTAACATTTAGAAATACATAAATAATGCACACTACATTTACCATGCCAATGGCTAAAGAAATATCTGTGGCTACTTGAACATGGAGTGAAGCCATAACTAATGTACATCTGATCTGATTTAACATTTGAAAAGGACAAAAGTTGTTCACTGCTTTCAGACATCACATATTTTCCTTTGAAAAAATATATTGTTTTAAAGAAGAATTGCTTTGGCAGAAAAGCTGTTCTCACTCTTCTGCATGCTCAGACATCTACATGCTGCCAATTCAGCATTGTTCCTCTTGCACAGTGTGAGGGGCTTGGTCCCCCCCCCCCCCCCCAATGCTTTTGGTGTAGAAACATCTTCTGAGGAGACAGAGATTGTCTGGAAGTGTATATAGCAAAGAGACATTAATATCTGACCTCACTTGCCTTGATTTTACCCTTTGGGTCATATAGCATGGGTCTTTAGTTAAAATGTGTACACAGTTCATTGGCCAATATAAGCCATTTTGCATTGACCTAGCTGTGCATGTGTCGTCACTTCAATTTGTCTCCCATTGCTATATGCATCCCATTTTGCCAAAATAGTAACACTGCCTCCCCCACATTGCAAGAACAATGTGGTGAGGTTGATGCAGAGCCAGTGTAGCTACAGAATTACGTATGTCAACCGTAGCAGTCTTCCAAATGCCTGATATTCACTGCTGTTTGAACTGCACTCCACAGGGGTCACATAGACTAGACTGCACCCTTCCCTTTAAAACCTTGTGAATTTTTTAAATGTTTGCCTAGGTTTGTGAGCACACTTATCAACACTCCACTGTTGTGTGCAACTACTCAGTTGCCCATGCTAGCCACATGCTGCAGGCAAGTTTCACCTAGGAGAAGAAGGTGATATTAGAATTCCTGGGCTAGCTATAGAGACATTGGCTGCATCTAGACTGGCATGATTTTGCGGAAATACTTTTAATGGAAATGTTTTTTCCGTTAAAAGTATTTCCACAAAAGCGCGTCTAGATTGGCACGGATGCTTTTGTGGAAAAAGTGCTTTTGCGCAAAAGCATCTGTGGCCAGTCTAGACACAATTTTGCGCAAGAAAGCCCTGATCGCCATTATAGCCATCGGGGCTTTTTTTTTGCACAAAACAGTTCTTCCCTGTCTACACTGGCCCTCTTGTGCAAGTATTCTTGCACAAGAGGGCTTTTTCCCGAGCGGGAGCGTGAAAGTATTTGCACAAGAAGCACTGATTTTGTACATTACAAAGTCAGTGCTCTTGCGCAAATTCAAGCGGCCAGTGTAAACAGCTGGCAAGTTTTTGTGCAAAAGCACTTGCTTTTGCGCAAAATCTTGCCAGTCTAGACGTATCCATTGAGACTGAACAGGGTATTCAGAAAAAGGGATATGACAAGAACTAACCTGCAGCAGTGCTGCATGAATGTGAAGTAATCATCAGGCACCTCAGATGATCAGGGAGGTCAACAATCAATCTGGAGATGAGCTGCAGATCTGCCATTTTTACAAAAAGCTGAATGCCATATTTGGCAGAACCCCCACTGGCACAGTCTACCACTAATACATCCAAAAAGCCTAAACCAGGAGCCCCTGTTGTGAACAGTGGGGACAAGGAGGCTTTCATGCATCCAACTATCAGCTAGGATCTATTTGAGGCTCTAAATCAGTCCAGACAGTCCCAGCAGTCCAGATGAGGCTGATGGAGAGAGCTGTGGGTAAGTGTCTAAATTTATTTCCCATTATGGTGCTCCCAACTTAAGAGTTCACTGCAATCAACTTGGCATTTATTTTACTGTTCTGAAAGAGATAATGGTTAAAGAAAAAGAGGAAGCATAGTTATTAGCTTTTTTCATCGCCCTGTAGAATTTGGCAAGAGGGAATGTGGCTCAGTTTGCTTCTGTGCAGAGACGTGTCCCTGGAATCTTCCTGAGAGATCTGAATTAAACTTTTATGCACGGGCTCTGCAATCTTCTCCCAAAGTTTTTCAGGGATGGCAGCCTTGTTGCATCCTTCGTGGTAGGATACTTTCCCATTCCAGTCAGTGATAACTTCAGCAAGCACCTCTGCAGCACACAGGCCAACAGCATATGGGCCCAGATGACTTTGGGAAGCCAGCAGCAAATGTGCTGTCTCTGCCTTTGTTACCTTGAGTAGCAAACCTACTGATGGGGAGAGGCAAAGGGGGAAACTGCCCTGGAGCCTAGTGATTTAAAAGGGACTGGAGCTCTTGGTCACCTCTTTAATTTCTGCTGGAATCTCACGCAACCACTCCAGGCAGCACTGAGGACAGCCTGAGGTAGGTGCAGCACACTCTGGGTGGCACTGAGGCTGCCAGAGGGAAGCTAGAGTTGTCCTGCCCCTTCTTCCTCAAGCCCCATCCATTCTGAGGCCATGGAACTACTCTCCCTGCTTTGCCCAGAGGCCGTGGAGGTCTGCTGGCCTCACTGCTGAATTATGAGATTGCAGCTAAAATCACCACTGCCTGTAAAAAATAGTGCCACTGTTTAGTGTCATTGTCCTACTTTCATATTCCTGCAACTGAGCAATTCCTTCCTCATTGCCTTCATCTCTGACAGACCATTCTCACGATAGCTGGCACCATAAATAGTGTCCTGCATAAGCACTTCCCAGCAGAAGTATCAATGAGCACGTCTTTTTTAAAAGTTTAGGGGAGCAAGGGGAAGGAGTTCTAAAGTTGACATTTTGCTTTCCTTTATGACTGTATTGACAGTGTACCTCTGTGTGTTTTATCTTCAGCTGACCAATACTCCAGGATCTTGGTCAAATGGAACACAAAGAACTATTCAAGACACTCTATATTTTGTAGGAATCCCTTCTTGTGCAAATCTATGGATTTTGCTATATCAGATTTTAATCAGACTCTTTGCAATATATCTTTATCTGGAAATTCTTTTCATTGTTTAATATCAGTCTGCTGAAGAACTTTTTTTGGTTGTTGCCCCACCCTGAGTTTGATGGGATTTGTTATCTTCACATGTCGGAAGTGCTTACTTCTAACTTCAAGGTCATCAGTCTGCTCCTGATCCTTTATTAAATACTAAGGGCAAATTCAATAGATTAATCTGTTTTGAAACAAACACTCACATTCACACAAACAAAAATTACATAGTTCCTTCCTAAGAGCAAGGATTGCATAGTTGCTTTTAAAAACGAGTAGCCCTGTGGTACAGACAAACACAGCTGTCCCTCTGAGACTTATAGTTGCTTTTGTAAAAACAGATCAAGTACAAAATATTGTAAGATTAAAGTTACTATTACTTTTACAAATTCTTTCACAATACAAAAAAAGAAAACCATTCTAACACGCTTGAAGAAAACAATCCTAATGGTAAATGGGTGACAAAAATAACATAGATCCTTTTGTTCATTCCTGACTTAACATTAATAACAAACACAAACTGCTTGCTTAATGCATCTTTATCAACAGCAATGGACTTTTCCTTTCTGCTAGTCAGAAAGGATTTCTGGAGAAGTACACTGAGGCATTCCATTGTATTTGGCTACATTTTAGCTACATGTCTACAAATGGACATGAATTTTCTTTCCCGTCATAAGATTTGATCTAGTAATTTATTATTTTTAAAGTATTTACTTTAACATTGCATGGATTTTTCTTTTCACTGATTCTGATAGTGAATAAAATTGGATTGGTTGGAACATAATTCATCTTTAATAGTTCACAACATATATTGAAAAACACCTAGCATTACAAACAGAGTTTAATAATCATAAATGTACAGCAAGCACCACTGTATTAACAGTTGCACACTCAATGTTATAGTCACAGAAGTGCATCAAGCACCACACAATTCCTAACAGGCATCAAAACAGCAGAATGAGGTAGAGCATAGTCCACCACAAGACTGTGTTTCTCTGTTAAAGTGCTCTTTCAACTCCTCACTGACACGCATAGCTTCCCATTGATCTCTTCTACTAGCCCTTGTGTCTGGCTGTTCAAATTCAGCAGCCAGCAGCTCCACTTCTGCCCTCCACCCTGGGTGGACCATTTCTCCATTTGTTGTCACAGATATTATTCAGCACACAGCAGGCAGCTATAACCAATGAATATTTTTCTCACTGAGATCCAATCATGCGAATAAACAGTGACAGCATCCTGTCAATCTATCAACAGTCATTCTGCAGCTCCTAGAGTTATAGTTGAATCTATTCTTGGTGATATCAAGGTGGCAGTACATGATTTCATTAGCCTGGGGAGACAAGGTTAGGTTGGATCTCCCAGGATCACAATGACATTTCAACATTGCCAATGGTATTCTGCTGGTCAGGAAAGAAAATCCCGTCTTGTAATTTTCTAAATAATTTTGTGTTCTTAAAGGTATGAGTGTCATGCACCTTCCCTGACCAGCCCATATTGGAATCAGTGAAGTGTCCCTTGGGAATCCACCAAAGTAGTCCCTTCTGTCGATGTACTCCATGGAAAGACGTTCTGGACTCATAAACAGAGGTGCATACTGTATATTTCTCTACCAAAGTTCAGGAAACCCACTATGAAAATCCATGCCCTGTGTCTTTCACAATGCTGAGAGTCACAGTCCTAAGAAGCAGGATATGATTAATGGCCCTGCATATTTGCATGATCTGTGACTGCTTCATGAATGCCACCAGCAATCTTGAATCAGGTCTCACGAACTCCCACAGAAATCTGTCCTCCACAGCAATCTGTCCAATTCAGTTCCCTGCTGATTTGGTTCTTCTTGTGGCTCTCCAAATATTTGAAGATTGTGTGGCCTGTGCTTGCAATCACAAAGGGCTGAGCTGTTCAGGCTCCATCAGAGATAGTGAACAGCAAGGAGATCTGTGTGTGGGGGGGAGGTTATGGGATTTTGAAACTAGGCATGAAAATTAGGTGATATAGCTGACATTATGTGACAGAGATACTGGTAAGTTGATTATTGGCTCACATGCACCCCTGTGAAACTGATTTTTGCCCCATCATGTATTGACACAACTTTCCAAAAGACAACGTGATGAAAAATTGCAGATTGCACATTGGGATATATTTATGCTCTGGTATGCCTTGTGAAATGAGGTTTACCAGAGCGGTCGACAAAGGCTTCCCTTGTCGACCGCGGCACATCCAGACTGCCCCTCTGTGCTGCCAAACAGCTGATCGTCACAACGTGGCGGCCATTTTGATGTAAATGAAGTGGTTATTATTTAAATCGCCACTTCATTTTCCTATGTCTAGTAAACTCATCTACGTGGCTCCATCAACGGAGCCATGTAGTCTAGACATACCCTAGGTGAATACATGCATCTCTGACTCAAAGAGTAAAGTATGCAGACACCCAGGTGATACACTAATGGTGGTAGATTTGTGTTGATGTAACTTGCATTGACCAAAGTCTGTAGCTTAGACATATCCTCAGTTCAGCTATGGAAGAAGGAAAGGAGGAGAGAGCCTTTTGTTTGGCTGTGGTTTAAGTACAATGCACTTTTCTCTTCTCTCTATAGATATATAACCTAAAACCAGCAAGCAATTGAACAAGGTCACACTTCCCTTCTCATTTTTAAATTCTATTTAATGGTTCTGCCTATTTTTGTTACACTTCCTATTGGAAGTTTAAACTTTACTATTATGCAATCAAATTCAAAATACACCAATTTACTTCAGCACTTACTCAATGTTCAAATAATGTCTGAAATACTAACGGATATATTTAATGTAAAGTTATCTAACCCAAGCAAGCAGTGTATTCACTTTTTAAAAAGAGATTCACAGATTAGGGAGATGAAATATGCCTTCTGTTTGGCTTTCTTTGCTCAATATTTTCACTTTTCTTCATTATACAGCATGTGGCAATCAAGTCACTTTCTAATGTTTAGACATAGAAATGTTGTACTTCACCTCAAAGCATGCCTCCTGGAAACTCCAGGCTACACATCAGTTTTGATAAATTAGCTACAGAATTCTATCTGACAAGCTTTGCTAATGAGACAGGCATCAGATGTCATCATCTTGGGTTTTATTTGGGGGAGGGGGAGTAATGTTCTGGGCATCCAGTTTTAGTTTCAGCTCAAATAATTTAGAGACCTTGTTTTCATCTCCGTGGCTCCATCTTTAGTGATATCCACTGTCAACACTATGTTCCTCTTCCTTTTGCATTCCCTTGAATGTTGTTTCTTTTCAAATTTACCATAAGGAGAAGACCTGTGCAATAATTGATTTTTCAGTTGGCTGGGTTTTCTGGGGCGAAAAGTGAAAGTAAAATCATTTGGGATTCAACGGAAACAAAAATATTTTGAAAATTTCAATGTCCTAAAAAGTGAAAAAAAGTTTTTGCTTGATCTAAAATGAAGTATGTCATTTCATTTTCAACCTTTTAAAACTGTATATATAATGTTAACAGTTCAATAGGTTTCATTTTGAAAATGTCAAAAAAAAGTGTTTGGTTTTTTTCAAGATTTTTTGTATAATTTTTTTCTTTGATAAAAAATAAACAAATGTAACTCAAATTCACAATATCATTTATTTGACTAAATCTGCCTTTGTTGGTGAAAAACCAGTTTTGTTCAAGAGTCTTGTTTCCAGCTCACATAGTAAGCTCACAAGTTTGGCACCTGGTTCAGGATCTGTTTTACCTTGAGCTTCCAGCAGCAGCTCCACTGCTCTCTTTGCAAATGTTGACATGAATAAAAAAGAACTCCTGCTCTTGAGCCTGAACAATTAACAAAGTATGACAGCTGTGTGACAACATCTCTACATGGCCCTATGAGACAATTAACTCTGTTCTATCTGGACGATATAATAATTACCAACACATAGGGTCATGTACAGATGTTATCATACAGCTGCTGACCATATTAAATATAGGATTTTTATAGTGACTGCTAATTAAGTTGGCAATCTGTTTTGCCTTTAATGGGGCTAGTCCCATATTTTCACAAGATACTTAGGTGAATGTCTGGATCTTCTTCCAAAAACACCTGTACTATCCCATTTTTTTTCATTCCATCAAATGTTCAAATAAAAAAATGTAACTGCAAATGTTTGATCCAGACACTGGTATACCAAGTAGAATATGGTCCAGAAGAGCATCCAATAGAATCAGTGTTCAGCATTTTAAAAAGTGAAAAGTCAAATGAGTATCAACATTGTTGAAATAGTCCTTTGACTCACATTAAATCTTAATGACTCCTGCTCAGTATTTCATGACATCTTTATTTTGAAAATCAGGATTTTGTGGGGGAAAAAAATCCTCCAATGTTAGAAATATGAACATATTGCTTTAGTGTGAAAATGACAGTAGTGACACTAGCATGCATTTAAATGTGTTCCTTTGCCCTTTGAATGACCCTAAAATATGTCAGCACAAAATCATCCCAGTTTAAATCTTATGAAGAAGGTCACCTTACTTTGAATACATTTTTCTATTATTTTAAATATTCATCACTGTGATATGAATGTCTAAAAAGAATGTGTACATTTTGGGGTGATTTAATTCCAAATAGTTAGCCTCCCACTATGATATTAACCCACACACATATAGCAAGGAAGCTTTCCTTTTTTAATGAATAAAATTCTTCCATCTTGGTGTCTTAAGGTCCCCTATTTTGGTCAGCTAACACTAATCATGCTGGAAAGAATCAGAGCTATTTATTGTCCATGTTATTCACACACAAAAGATCAGGTCACATCTTCACCTGGTACAAACTGTGATAGTTCCACTGAACTGGTGTTTCAGTTTCTTCAGTAAGATACAGAAATCCTTGTGGCTTTACATTAACAGACCTGAATTGTGAGACAATACAAGCAGGGCCTCAGTACTGATTGCTTCTTTTATCTTCCTTAACTGTGATCTGACCTCAGGTCTGTTGCCAATTGTTCTACATTCATATAATCAGTGGTGGTTTAGCTGAGTTGGTCCCAGGATATTAGAGAGACAAGGTGGGTGAGGTAATATCTTTTTATTACACCAACTTCAGTTGGTGAGAGAGACGAGCTTTTAAGTTAACACAGAGTTCATCTTCAGGTCTGGGAAATTTGCTAGAGGTGATAGTGTGAGTAAGTACTATATGCTCACAGACTTATGTGGCTTAGCTATTTTGGAGGTTCAGTCACTTTGGGAATACTGCCATCCCTTTCCATTTATTTTACCATTTTCAGTATATTTTTCTATTAATGCTCTAGGGACTCTGCATGATAGGTGTTGCACTGGATAGATGTTTTTTTATTTATTTTTAAATATAGAGGACCTTCACTTATATTATTTCACTCTCTCATGTTTCAAGCCCTGGAGATGCCACCTGATTGTGTTTGTCTATGTGCATTGTTTTCTACCACCTGTCAATTTACTGTATGATTTTTAGGCAGAAGGTTAACGCCAATGTGTTTGCTTGTATTGTCCTATAGAAGTGATTTCTGTTTGGTGTTCATATCTTGAAATTCTAGTTGGGCATGCCTTCTATTGATGCACTGCATGTAACGCACATTGCTCTAGAGGTGTGAGGATGAAGCCATCATAGATTTTTAATTTAGCAATGCTTAGCTCCAGTTTTACCAGTCTATCTTGTACGATGTCGAGGAAGTCCTTGCATCCCATTACATTAACAAATGCTCTACTATCTGTTTAGCATTGTATGTCTTGCCTGTGCCAGGACTTTGATTTTACTTATTAAGGTACATATAGGAAGTTACATAACAGTTTTATTGTCTTAGGCTATGTCTAGACTACATCCCTCTTTCGAAAGAGGGATGTAAATTAGGCAGATTGAAATTGCAAATGAAGCCGAGATTTGAATTTCCCATGTTTCATTTACATCATGGTGGCCATACATTCTTTTGAAAATGAGTATTTTGAAAGTGAAACCACCGTCTAGACGCAGTTCTTTTGAATCCCCCCCTTTTTTGAAAGAACCGGTAAACCTCATTTTTCAGGCATTACGGTTCTTTCAAAAAAGGGGTTTTTTCCCCAAAAAGAACCACGTCTAGACAGCAGTTTCACTTTCCAAATTCCCATTTTTGAAAGAATACGCGTATCTCTACACACTTTATTTCTCAACAGCTATTTTGGAATTATTCCTTGTAGAATGAGGTTTACAGATTTCAGACATAAACCATACGTTATTTTGAAATTATTTCGAAATAAAGGAATGGCTGTGTAGATGCTCACATTGTTTTTTCAAAATAATACTCATTATCTCGAAATAACTATGCAGTGTAGACACACCCACCTATGAGAAAGGGCAAGAAACACTGATAATTCTTCCCTGCATGAGACTATTAGGGATGGTGATGGGAATATATTTAAATTCACATGGAATTTAAATTTGGACAGAATTTGGGTGGAGTCTGGTAATCAGAGGATGAGGACAGAGTATGCCATGTTACATGCTCCTAACTCTGTTACATGCTGTGTAGAAGTGAGTATGTAAACACTTAACTTAAAATTATATGATAGGATATGGTGTATGGTGTGGGATGAAGCCCCAAAATAACATATGCTGTTCGTTGAACAGAGGTGAATAGGCTTGGACTCCTGCATGGAATCTCCATGTAGACTGCAATTATGGGACTTTGGATATTTTGAATTTGATGAGAAATTCTGAGGAGAATGGAAGTAGCATCACAGAGGAAGCTAGGGAGCTAAACTCTGATCAGGAAGGGATCAAGCACTGCTTGTCTTTTATAAGATTAGGCTTTCTCCAGTGGAGTAGGAAGTAGAAGGATTAATGAAAGATTGTGGGTTTTTTTTCTGCTTAAATAAAAGTTTAGTCGTTTTTCAAACCGAGAGTTGGAGGTGTGGTTAGTTAGTGAGGTTTTAAAGAGAGCTGCAGGATTCTCAAAACAAAGCAGTCAGGGTTGTCTTATTTGTCACAGGCAAATGTATCAAAAGGAAGCTTAGACAAGTGAAATTGGTTTGGACCCATGCTCCAGCATAGGATTTCATGATATTATGCTGCTGAAAGTGCTGTCTTTCGAGTCCCATATAAAACCAAGGTCCTGACTTGTTCCTTCTTAATGATTGAATGGAAGATTTAACAGCAATAGTATGGTACCCGTCACATTTCTACTCAGTTGCTACTTGAATAATTGCATTCTGACTTCTTAAAGTCCTCCTGAAACTTCAGTTAAATAGTGTACTATTATTCCTTACTTTCTGTTGTGAATTGCAGCATACTTTATCCATGTTCTCTTGTTTGGTGTTTATATAGCTCTATTTCAGTAGTGAGAGTAGTGAGATGTTTTCAGTGGACATTTGCATTTGTAATTTTCTTGACCCCCTGGTAATCTCTGTTAATGAAGTGGACTTTGTGGGTAAAAGTCATGGAGAAAATCGGTGATGATTACTCTAGGCCCAATTGCACCTTGGATACCCACATCTAGAAGGAACCCTTTCTATAGTTCTCCTTGTTTCTTACTCAAGGAGAAGTCAGCCACCTCTCTGACAGCACAAGACATTTTTTCAGAATGTGCATGGTACCATCATTGTCTGTCTTCATTTATTCTTCAGCTCTTACTGAAATTTGTAAATACTATCAATTATTTAGGGATGGTCAGGACTGAGTATAGAAGGACATTTCAGAGTTTAAAAGGAAAATCCTTGCATTCACATAGACCAAGCCTACACTACAGACCTATACTGATAGAACTAGGTATCTCAGGGTTGTAAAAATCCACACACCTGGGAGATGTTATTACACTGACCCTAATCTATACAGACAGTGCTGTGTCAATGCACGACTTTCTTCTGTAAACAGAGCTTCCACTTTATGGAAATGTGGTTTAACTACGCTGACAGGAGAAGTTTTCCCATTGACATAAGAGCATATTCACTTAAGTGCTACAACAGCACAGCTGCATTGGTGCAATTGTGCCAATACAGCATTTTGAATATACACCTGCCCACATCATAAACTTGAATTAAACTGAATTCAGTTTAAATTAAATTAAATTAAATTAAATTAAATTAAATTAAATTAAACATAGATTATTACATTGATATGTTTCATGCAACACAGGTAGCCATGTCAGTAGCCAATGTTACAAGGAACAAAAATTTAAAAAATAATGTGGCAATTGATATATATATATATATATATATATGAAAGTATAATGATCTGAGAATGGCATTGTGCTGTTTCTTGATGATGATGACGTGGGAGTTTTAGGAGGCTACCGTACCTTCTTAGAAGAACGAAGATGATTAAATACAGTACCTAAATATTGGCAGCCTCCTCAAATGTACCAGTGGGTCTTACGCATTGACTGGGGGATGATTTTTTTTTCTGAACCAATTAAATTAGTCCTAAACACAATCAGGTCATCTCGGATCTGCTTGCACCTAATGTTTCCAGGCACAGAATGGCATTCATGTTTAATTATTTCAAAATATTTCTGTACAGAATTCTTAGTTTAGTAAAAAGAAAAACCCAAACCCATTATATTTCATACAGTGCACTTTCCTGAGGTCAGAGGGACTTATGCTTTTAAGTCACATAAGTCTACATCCTCGCAGCTAGCTATGCACCTAGCTGCTATTGAAATTAATAAGATTTAAGTGACAAGCTACCCTTGGGGAGCCAGACCATGAGCATACTTAAAAGTTCTACCCTTAATGCTGGCCCCTATGCCAAGTCAGAACTCACGGGTTTGCCCATCCCTCTGCGGAGGGCTGGGGAACAGAATCATTACATTTACAGATGGAGAAGAACTATTGAATCATTCATTGCACCCTCCTGCCATGACAGAATTGTTCCTGACAATATGTTTTCTAGTGTTTTAAGCAATCTCATTTTTGTACATTCAGTGATTACAAATGGGTAATTTTGAAATAATTGCTTAAGATGGTCAAAGAAATTATATATGCCCCTGGACAAGCATTAACAAGCTTAAGGACCTGGCCTGAAATCTTCAAACCTCAGTTTTTTGAGGGTGAGAGATTCCACAAGCTGCATTTTTCTCTTGCAAAGGAATTTGGTGTCAGCTCAGTGACTGAATATCTTCATTACACCACAAATATATTCTTTTCTGTAGTGCAGGGAACCATACTAGGTGTGTGGATTACACTAGTAAATCCATGGGACTAAGTTAATCTCCAGATCCCAGATTTCTTTACTAGATCTAGAACATTAATGGGAATCCTATTTTTAGTAGCTCCATAAATCCTTAGCTTTGAAAGTATAATTCCACTTTTTGTTCAGGCAATTGTTAGGCATATGATGCTATACAATGCTTCAGATTTTAGCTCTTTTTACTTTACTGATGGGACAGACTTCTTTTTTTAACTCTATTGTAAACTTGGCAAACTTGAAACAGCCTTTGACTTTCATAATCTACAGCCATTATCAAGTCTGTTATGACTTTAACTCCATCTTCTGAGTCTCGTCAGTAGCAAAGTGTAATTCAGAATTTTCACATGGTAAATTAGAAACTATATTAAAGATAGTTTAAATTAGTGACTGGTTTAAATTAGTGACTATTAGTTGTATACTTAGTTCCTCCAAATATTGGGAGCATAAATCATTGAGACCATGGTAATGTGAAGAGAAAATCCTGCTTATGTTGTGAGGGTTACCTTGTATGGCAGAGGTGGGTGAATATTCCTCACATTCAAGGTAAAAATGATAGTGTGCTTGTTTCTACTTGCCAGCACTGTGGTTGATCATGCAGACATTAATGCAGATCTAGACAAGTTTTTTTGCTGTTATTTTGTTCTGACTGGAGAAAATAATGCGGTGTACTTGACTTTCAACCTGCAATTTTACACCTCACTGGTTTAATCTTATGAAAACAGACATCTAATTGTTTCAGCCTTTAAAGAAAAAAAAACATTTGCAATGATGCACAGTGCTCCTTGAGCTTGGGGTTTATGTAACTCATCCTATTATAATATCTGGATTAGTAACAATTTACTGTTTGACTATTTGGATCATGAAACCTCTAATAGGTGGTAATATTCAGCATAACTCTATAACGGGTTGCTTTGTTATATCAGTTCTTCCCAGTAGCTATCATGAGTTTTACAGAGCTGCTGGACACAACTCTATAGTTAAGAGCAAAATCAGTTTTGCCATTAAAGCAGGGATTCAACCTGTTTGTTTTATATGAAATAAAGTATATCTTCCCTGAGTGATAGTAGCTTTGTCAACAAAAGCATTCTTCTGTCAACCTAGTACATGCCTGGGACAAACCAAACCATTGGTTTGCTTTAAGTTGTAATAAGAGGAAGCTGTATACTGAATGTGGTGATCCTAGCTCTTACAATTTAGGAGCTCCTAAACGAACAGAAGGATGGACAGACTTGCTCGTTCACTCACTCAGACAAACTCTCTCAAATATATAGTAGATTAAATGTGAACCTGAACTCTTGCTTCTGAGCACTTTGACAAAAACACTCCGTGTATGAAAGCCCCATTCCTAAATATCAAAACCTCTAGCTTCACTATTTTATAGAACTTTTACAGTGTTGAAGTTTGGTATGGATTTTTTTTAAACGTCATTTTTTCATTAACATCAAGTGGTTGAAAGCTTTCTGTCAACAGCACCAACATATTGCTGAATCAGTTAATCTCTCCATCCAACTGGGATCTGCTGTGTCATAGGCTATGCAAGGCCTTGACTGAAATAATATGACACTTATCTTTCTCACTTAACAATCTCATAGTCTTTAGTTTGCCCTGCCTCATCTTCCTGTGAGAGAATTGAAACACAGCCTGGGGTTTTTGGTTTAGTTACAAAGCTGTTGTTCAAACAAACAAACAAACAAACAAACAAACAAACAAACAAACAAATATGCAAACCACAAAAGTGTCTGTCAGTATTTCTTCATAAAGGTTAATAGTCTGTATTTTAAAAAATAAAGTAGGGAGGGACCCTCTCATATCTTTCAATCCTTGCTTCAACACAGAGTTCTTTCCACTTTGGGCTAATTCCCTTTTAAGGCACTGAGAGCAACAGGACTCACCTGTATGTGACACCCTCAAGTCTGGGAGATGGTCCTGGGTGAAGTCTCTGTAACCTGTATGGGATTTAACCCTTCCAGAATTGTCAGTGGCTGTCTGGCTCAGGAGAATATTTTGCTAAATATGCCACGGTAGGAGAGTTAAGTAGAGACAGCTCTATCTTGTGACTTGTGCACCTGTCCTAGTATCCTAATAGAGCTGGGATTCAGAAGTTGAGCAGAGATTTATTCCTCCATGTGGAAGAAGTGGGAGTGGTGATATTTGTTTTCTCAGAGACTTATCCTGATGACTTTCCAGTTTAAGTGGAAATTGTTTCTCTGATTTCTTCATGTGCAACTTTTCTCTTTTGGTTTTCTGATTTGGTGCACAGCTAACACAATTGTTCTTGCTTGTTTCTCTCTTTCATTGTCTACCACCAAAGAGAGTTTATGGTGCTTTGGAAAGGTTTTTTGCACAGCTGTCTGCCAGAAATGGGATGCCAGCACAGAGATTTTAGCAAGGAATTTAGCAATCTAACCGACATCTGAATTCTTGGAAACAGCCCTTTTCATTAGCATGGCCCTTATCTTACAATTAATCCTGTACAGTCACGGGGGTCTTCCCACAAATGTTGTTGCAAGATCAGGATCTTTGTGAGATTGCTCATTACTTACATGAAATATATTTTAAAACAGAATACATTTTGAATGCTAATAATAATCATTAGACTGTTCAAGAGCCACTGAAAAGGTGGTTTTGGCAAATGGGGAAACTAGAAATGCCATCGTGTCAAGTATCAGAGCTTATGCTCCAACACTTCGGTTAGTCTATAAGGTGCCACAAGACTCCTCGCCGCTTTTGTGGGATATGGCATTTGTAGAAATTTCTGGGGACTTAATTTTTTTCAGTGAAGGAGAACAAAACTTAAACATATTTTTTTTGTCTCTCCACTTTTTCCTGTGACTTTTGCAAATGCTATAGAAGAATGTGAAAGGAATGTGAGCAACTTTCCCCAGAAAGGAAATGGCTAGAAGGCTAACTTCAGGAGGAGTAACCATGTAACACATTTTCTTTTATTCCCTGAATTAAATGTACTGGCATAAATCTCCCACCATCCTCCTCTTAAAGACATTTTCACCCCTTTATATCAAGGTTATCTTGGCATTCAGTCTTGTGTTCTTATCATATCATAAATGATGCCACAGGTTCAACGATACTTATGTCTTATAGGAAGTAAACCCATGGAATGTATTTACAGTTTTTTTGACAGTACTCCAGAAGCTTGCTTCACAATTCTCTGAAAAGACTCTGTACTCTATAATTTGGAAGTTCTCATATTTTAGGAACACGATGGCATTTCTAAAAGCGACGAGGAGTCCTGTGGCACCTTATAGACTAACTGAAGTGTAGGAGCATAAGCTTTCGTGGGCAAAGACCCACTTCGTCAGATGCATGTAGTGGAAATTTCCAGAGGCAGGTATAAATATGCAGGCCAGAATCAGGCTGCAGATGCCGATGTGGAACCAATCAGGGAGGATGAGGCCCACTTATAATAGCTGATCTGGAGGTGTGAATTCCAAGAGAGGAGAAGCTGCTTTTGTAGTCAGCTAGCTATTCACAGTCTTTGTTTAATCCTGAGTTGATTGTGTCAAACTTGAAGATGAACTGTAGCTCAGCAGTTTCTCTTTGAAGTCTGGTCCTGAAGTTTTTTTGCTGCAGGATGGCTACTTTTAGATCTGCAATTGTGTGTCCAGGGAGATTGAAGTGTTCCCCTACAGGTTTTTGTATGTTGCCATTCGTAATATCTGATTTGTGTCCATTGATTCTTTTACGCAGGGACTGTCCAGTTTGGCCAATGTATATAGCAGTGGGCCATTGTCAGCACATGATGGCATATATTACGTTAGTAGATGTGCAGGAGAATGAACCAGTGACAGTATGGCTGATCTGGTAAGGTCTTGTGACGGTGTATATATGTGGGCAGAGTTGGCACCGAGGTTTGTTGGATGGATTGGATACTGTTTTTTGCATACTGTCACTGGTTCACTAACATTTCAAGAATAAGAGATCCTCCGGAAAAGGGCTTTATTCCGGAGGATCGCGCCAGTCTAGATGCTTTTTTTCCAGCTTTTCCTCAAGCCGAAAAAAAAGCGGCGGACATGTTTATTTAAATCCGCGGGGGATATTTAAATCCCCCGCGGATTTCCCTATGCAGACTTACCTGCTTTGCATCCCTTTTCTGGAATTTGGGGCCAGTCTAGACGTAGCCATAATGTTTGCGTAAATGTCTGAAAGTATTTTTCCATTCCCTTTGCCCAGATTTAACTCCAATGACAAGAAACCCCATGGATAAGTAAGTTCTCCACTACATTTGGAATGGATAGACAAATTTTCTGCTGAGATACCTGAATTCCTTACTAAATTCATCGACTCCAAGACTAATCCGAGAAAGAAAGAAAATTATGTGACATCATCCTGTCTCAGAATGTGTTTCAGATGTTAATGTTTCGTGAAAATACACTTTACTTTGCAAGATTAATTATAGTACTATAAACTTACTAATTAAGACTTTTAGCTAAAATATAAAATGTTTTAACTAGAAGCTTTAGTATCTATAACAAAATAATTTAAAACCCACTTCATTTCTTCACTGTTCAATAGTAAGGCATTAAATAATCTATGAAATGAAACAGATTTTAAAATAGACTCTAATCATCATAACCATGAACGACAATGTCCTCTCTCCCCTCCCCCAAAATGTAATTTGCATAGGAAATTGATCCTTTTTACAATAAAAGAAGCATACAGAGTTATTTGAAAAGGTAGATCATTTATGCAAGGACACAAACCATGAATATAAAACCTTTCTGGCTTACTCTTTAGTGGCCAGTCCACATGAAGAGAGCAAAATTGTGCGTATAGACCTGATCCTAACAAAACTATAGCACATACTTAAACATTAGTATAAGTGTTTGAGGGATCGAAGCTATAATGCATGAAGACCCTTACAGCCACACAGTATCAAACTGAAGACAGTGGAGTATCGTGTGAGTACAGGAGTCTCCCTATTTGGATTGGATTTCATGATTAGGGACTGCAAAAGTTAATGGACTTCCCAAAGGGTGAAAAACTAAGCTCACTGAGGTCAGTGCCATAACTCCCAATTTTCTGTGGGCCAGGATTTCCCCTTGGATGTGTGAAGGTAAACACATGCTATATCCTTTGCAGGATCAAGGCCTCTGTGTATATGGGGGAGGACAGGGCATGGCTGTGAAGTCAGATTTAAACAACTTTTATCCAAAGCTGTGAACAGAACCTGAGCCCATTTTTATGTACAGTTCATTCTCTTCTGACTTCACCAGAACAAATCTAGGTTCACTGTAACTATACTAGGCCTATACTAATTTAACAGAAAGAGATGCAGGCCAAGAATCTTTGGTGCATTTGTTGCCAGTCCAACCAGTTGGGTCATAATATGTTACTCATAATTAGGACTCATGGAATTATTTGTTATTGATAAATGCCAAAATGACAGGTAAGTAGGGTTGTCAACCTTCCTGATTTCACTGGGAGTCTCCCAGAATTGGGCTCTATCTCCTAGAAGCTATGGAAGTCAATCCAGGAGCTTGTAAACAGCTAAAGATCCACCAGTGCAGCTGGGCTAAGGCAATTTCCTGCTCCTCCATAGCCCTGTACAACTCTCAGAAGCAGTCAGCACACTCCTGAGGTCCTGAAGCGGGGGAAGGGGACAGGGAGTGTCTCCATGTGCTGCACCTGCTCCAGGCACTGATTTCACAACTCCTATTGGTGTGCAGCCAGTGGGACCTGTGGGCATGGCATCTGCAGGCAGGGGCTGCAGGGATGTGCTAACCACCTCCAGGAGTGCCATGGATCCAGGGCAGGTGAAGAGCCCACCTTAGTTCCATTGCATCACTGCCGGGCTGCTGTCTGAGATAAGTACTTCCTGGCCATAGCCTACAACCTGCATCTGCTCCGGCACCCTAGCCCCCTACCCTAGGCTCAGCCCGGAACCCCTTCTCACAACCTCTTGTCCCATCCCAGTGAAAGTGAGTGACTGTGGAGGAAGGTGAATAAAGGAGGGATGGAGAGAGCAGGGGCAAGGTCTTGGAGAAGGTTATAGGACAGGGCATGGCTTCAGGAAAGATATTAGGGATGGGTGAAGGGCATTTGGATTTATGAGATTAAGATAATTGACAACCCTACAGATAAGTTACCTTTGAATAAATTTCCATTTATATAAATATTTATTCAGCTCTATAGATTGTCAAATAATTGTTTACAATTAATGTATCAGATTTTTTTCTGTCTAATAAAATATTCACAGTTTATTTCTTTCCATGATGAGAGTTTGGATAGTTAGACAACTTAAACCAACAGCTGTCCTGGAGACTAATGAAGGAAGATGTTAGGGTACCAACACTTTCAGTTTTTGTAACCAGTGTGTCAGAATATATTTCCATTAGCTTAATTTAACAGGCCTAAAAAAGACAAAAAAGGAAGAGACTTTTAAATCTTAAAACCAAATAGCACCCAAATTATTGGCTCCCATTCTTTGCTGATCCCTTCCTGCCAAATCCCTCAACCCTGATGTAGCAAATAACAGTGGAAGAAAAAAAAACCCTACTCTTCTAAAATTTCTTTATAAAGAAAAGGGTGCAGGTTTTCCACTGCATGCCATATTGTGAAAACTGGTCATCCAAGAATTACCAGTAAAACTAAATTTGAAAATACAAAATGTTGGTCACAGGTTTTTTTATATACCCTGCAGTTTGTCAGATATTTATTTGTGAAAACTATGTAAGGCAAATTATTTCTCTTGCTGAATATAACATTAAATATATTGGATAGATAAAGCAGCTCTTCTCTGTTTTACATTTTATTAATCAGTATTTCTAACATGATTTCATATTGTAAATATACCCTAAAGCCATCATAAAGTAATAATTCCAGATTACTATATATTTAATGCATTGAAACAAAGATATTGTTTTAAATTAATCACAGTGGTTTAGTGTGTTCATAACAAAGTTCATCGCTTTTTAAAAAGGGGAACACTAATTTATTTTGTATGATCTCCATAAGAATAGACATATTTTGAAATTTCACCATATGTTTATATTAAAAAAACATGTTTCCAATTATATTAAGTATAACATAGGATTTTCTATCATACTAAAGTACTAATTTTGGAGAAGGGTTCTCTTAAAACTAATTCATCCAATAGAAGCAAAAAAGGGGAAACATATTTGTCTAGCTATCTGGAAGAAAAGGGATGTCGTCCATTTAAGGGCTCTCTTCAATAGGGAGTGTGTGTGAAAGGAGAGCAGGGATGAATAGGAAGACTTGGGAAGCAAGGTTTTGTATTATAGTAATTAAAATCTTTTGAAGAATGTATTTTTAAAAAAACCCTGTTATGTCTGGAGATCTAAGCATTTAAGGCTTAAGATGAGTACTCAGATTGTGCCTCTAAGGGTGTGTCTAGACTACATGCCTCCGTCGACGGAGGCATGTAGATTAGCCAGATCGGCAGAGGGAAATGAAGCCGCGATTAAAATAATCGCGGCTTCATTTAAATTTAAATGGCTGCCCCGCTCTGCCGATCAGCTGTTTGTCGGCAGATTGGGGCAGTCTGGACGCGACGCGCCGACAAAGAAGCCTTTCTTGATCGGCACAGGTATGCCTCGTGAAACCAGGTTTACCTGTGCCGATCAAGAAAGGCTTCTTTGTCGGCGCGTCGCGTCCAGACTGCCCTGATCTGCCGACAAACAGCTGATCGGCAGAGCGGGGCAGCCATTTAAATTTAAATGAAGCCGCGATTATTTTAATCGCGGCTTCATTTCCCTCTGCCGATCTGGCTAATCTACATGCCTCCGTCAACGGAGGCATGTAGTCTAGACGTACCCTAACATTGCATGCAAGGATTTCAAGGACTTTATAGAGCTATGATTTTTATAATTTTCAGCAACAAACTAATGCAATATTTACAGCACATTTTTAAGTATTATTGTATTACACAACTGTTTTTGTCAGTAAGTTCAGAAATTGACAGTATATACTACCCAATAGGCACATGCTTGTTACATGGCTTGATTACGACTGAATGGCTCTTTCACTGGTTCAGTGTCATGCTAATATGTCTGACAAGCCAGAAGGCTTTTCAATTAATAGATCCACCCTAGGGGAAGACTCACAAATTTGCAAGAGCCTGATGTGGGAGACTGCAAGAGAGGGGTGGGCAAATGCCAGCCCAAGGGCTGGATCAAGTGGCCAGGGTTAGCTCCTGGTGTGACCCACATATTTATCTGCACAGCTGCAGGTACCAGTGACCACAGCTCCCGTTAGGTGTGAATTGCCATTCCTAGCCAATGAGAGCTGTGGTAGTGGCGTCCTGATGCAGATAAATATAGCAGCAGTGGCCTATCAGTGGCTAAACCTGTTGAACCACCACCATGTTATGGCTCCCCCCTGCTGCAGGAATGATCAGAAAAGGGATAGGAAAAAGGGAGTGGTTGTGCACTAAGACCCAGGAAAAGCATCATATTTCCTTACCTGTCACCCATGGTTTCAAGCCAACATTGGGCAAACTAGACTTGATTTATAGTTGTGGGTGGACACTATGCAAAAATCATTTTCTGAACTACAAGAAGATCCCCCAGGGGCAAGAAGATTTCCTCAGTTGTTCATAAGCCAATACAATACATGCTTTCAATCAAATAAATTAATAGGAAAAACTATTTTAAAAAGAACTTGTTTTACATATATTTTTTAACAACCACCAGTTTACAGTTCTGATTCTAAGTCACACTAAAGTGCATTACACTTTAAAGGGGCCTGAAGTGAATATAAGCGTAGTTTACATACCAGTTGTGGCCCCTCTACACTGTCACTCTGCGTACGTTAATGTTAATGGGGCTCTGACCATGTAAGCCTATAAATCACATAATATAATCTCCAAAACAACAAGAGTTATGTCTTTTGTTCAGATATCCATATGGAACCCTGTTGACATCAAATAGGGATTCACATGGGCACATGTTTCCAACTGTGTAAAGCTCATTGCAGGACTGGGGCTTATTTCAGCACCTCAAACCCAGATTTTTCTTCAGTAACTTGTACCCCAATTCTGAAAACACTTATGCATGTGCATTAAGCACATGAATAAGCTTATTACATTTCATTGGGACTATTTACTCACTTAAAGTTAAGCACATGAGCAAGTATGTGCCGAAAAAGGGTTTAAATGGTGTGAGCATCCCCTGGAGGTGCCTTTTCTATGGACTAGGTCTTTAGTTTCTGTATCTTTCTCCAGACTTGTGGCAGAGTCATGTTAGGAAAGAACCAAATTCCATTTGTTTCTTCCTGCTTATTTGGAAAGACTCTTTATTCTTCCCATTGTTTTACAACTTCACTCAGACCTTTTTCTGCTGGCCACTTTCTTCATTTGTGATTTTTTGCTCTTGCTTTTTCTATTCAATTGTTTCTTTCTTGATGTCTGTCAAGAGCCTTTCAACTCTTTCAGCATCTCAGACTTTTGAGATGATCCCCTCACTAGTTTTACTGTTATTTTTTCAGTAAATGTATCAGTGCCAACTGATAAAAGCCTGCATAATCTGTGAATATGTGTATTCTGAGAGGATGAACTCGAAGGTTGAGGGTGAGTAGGGAGCAAAATCTTTCTTGTTTTAAATTGTAATAAGGTCTTCAATGATTCAATCCCCATTTACATTCTGGGGCATCACATGACAGAGTGTTCTAAAAAAAATGCAGATTGAGGCTCATGCACATTCATCACTTGGGATCTGACATTTTATTGCAGGCTTTTTTTTTTTTTAACTGTTTCTCATAGGAGCCTAACATAATATGGTTAGTCACAATAATCACTGCTACATGTACATATGGGAGATTTCTGAATCTAAAAAGTGTGAAGAAAAATGTGAACTTTTAAAACAATTATTTTTATTTTTGCTGAAAATAATTACTGCACTGTAGCCTTCTAACCTGCATTGTAGCCTTCTTTGCTACTCATGCAGAATTGAATGGCTAGCTCCCTCTTAGATGAGGACTTCAGGAGGAGATAGGGTCTGATATAATGAGCACAGTGTTGAAAATCAGGATGAGGTCCTGCTAATCCTGTCTCTACAATTTATTTGCTATGGTGTCCTGGGTAAATAATTTCTGCCTTAATCTTGCCCTATATAAAAAGGTGATAATACCTACTTATTTCACAGCGGGATGTGTGAATTAATTAGTTAAGACCAGGTCTTCATCTGATTTAAACTGGCCAAGCTCTATTTAAGTTAATGGGCCATGGACAATTTGCACTAATTAAGGATCTGACCCATTATTCTGTTAGGCTAGGTCTACATTAGGAGATAAGTTTGAATAAAGATATGCAACTCCAGCTATGATAATTATGTAACTGAAGTCAAAGTATCTTAAATTGCATTTTGGTGCCATCCAAATAGCAGAAGGTCAACAGGAGCATACTCTCCCTTCAACTTCCCTTATTCCTCGTAGGAGCAGGGCTACAGGTGCCTACGGGAGCACCCTCTCACTTTGAATTATCGTGTTTTCACTAAATCCGATAATTCGAACCCCAGGGGAGTGACTGCGGCAGCTTCGATCTTCTCTGTAGTGTAGACAAGCCCTGAGAGACTGGAGGATATAAAGAACTGTGTAAATAATACATGTTATTTAGGGTTAGGACAGAATAGATCATGCAGGTGGCGGAGTGGCACTATATGTGAAAGATAATGTAGAATCAAATGAAGTAAAAGTCTTAAATGAATCAACATGTTCTATAGAATCAGTATGGATAGTAATTCCATGCTCTAATAAGAATATAGCAGTAGAGATATATTATCGACCACCTGACCAGAACAGTGATAGTGACGTTGAAATGCTAAGGGAGATTAAAGAGGCTATCAAAATAAAAGACTTAATAATAATGTGGGATTTCAATTATCCCCATATTGACTGGGTACATGTCACCTCAGGACTAGATGCAGAGATAAAATTTCTCAATGCCTTCAATGACTGCTTCTAGGACCAGCTGGCACAGGACCCCACAAGGGGAGAGGCAATTCTCGATTTAGTCCTGAGTGGAGTGCAGGATCTGGTCCAAGAGGTAACTATTACAGGATCGCTTGGGAATAGTGACCATAATATAACAACATTGAACATTCCTGTGGTGGGAAGAACACCTCAGCAGTCTAACCCTCTGACATTTAATTTCAAAAAGGGGAATTACGCAAAAATGAGGAGGTTAGTTAAACAGAAATTAAAAAGTACAGTGATTAGAGTAAAATCCCTACAAGCTGCATGGAAACTTTTTAAAGACACCATAATAAAGGCCCAACTTAAACGTATACCCCAAATTAAAAAACATAGTAAGAGACCTAAAAAAGAACCACTGTGGCTTAACAACCAAGTAAAAGAAGCAGTGGGAGATAAAAAGGCATCTTTTAAAAATGGAAGTCCAATCCTAGTGAGGTAAATAGAAAGGAACATAAACACTGCCAAATTAAATGTAAAAATGTAATAAGAAAAGCCAAAAAAGGTTTTGAGGAACAGCTAGCCAAAAACTCAAATAATAGCAAAACGTTTTTTAAGTACATTAGAAGCAGGAAGCTTGCTAAAAAAACAGTGGGGCCCCTGGACAATCGAGATACAAAAGGCTCAATCAAGGTCGATAAAGCCACTGCAGAGAGACTAAATGATTTCTTTCCTTCAGTCTTCACAGCTGAGGATGTTAGGGAGATTCCCAAACCTGCACGGTCCTTTGTGGGTGATGAATCTGAGGAACTGTCCCAGATTGAACTGTCATTAGAGAAGGTTTTGGAACAAATTGAAAAACAGTATCAAATCACCAGGACCGGATGGCATTCACCCAAGGGTTCTGGACACCAGAACTAGAAGACACCAAATGAAATTAATGGGTAGCAGGTTTAAAACTAATAAAAGAAAGTTCTTCTTCACACAGCGCACAGTCAACCTGTGGAACTCCTTGCCACAGAAGGCTATAAAGGCTAGGACTATAATAGAGTTTTAAAAAGAGCTAGATAAATTCATGGAGGTTAGGTCCATAAAAGGCTATTAGCCAAGGGGTAAGGAATGGTGCCCCTGACCTCTGTTTGTCAAAGGCTGGAGAGGGATGGCAGGAGACAAACTACTTGATCATTGTCTTTGGTACACCCCCTCTGGGGCTGCTGGCACTGGCCGCTGTCAGCAGACAGAATACTGGGCTAGATAGACCTTTGGTCTGACCCAGCATGGCCATTCTTACGTTCTTATGGTTTACATATTTTGAATTAGGAAAGGCAAAATCTGCATTTGCTCCTGCCTTGAATAACAGCTTTCAGGTATAGCTCTCCTTCCCATTGATTTGCTGTCACTTTTCAACTGTCATCTGAAAATATTTCCTTTATCCCTTGCTCATACATTTTAATCTCTCTTCCTCTGCTATTATGCACCTTTCAACTCTGTGCTTATGTTATTAAACTCTATAAAGCATTTGAGAGATAGCACGCATGGAAAACTATACAGAGAAAGTTTGTTATTCTGTGATCTTTAGGTGCAAGAAAACAGCAGTCATAGTTATTAATTGTATTAGAGTAGGGCCTAGAGGCTGCTAATGAGGAGACATGGAATCAGGTCTGCCTACATGGGGCAGTTGCCCTGGCAATTTGGCCACTGTGGTTACTAAGGCAGCAGCAGTGGCCAAAGTTCTGGGCCCTTTAAATTGCTGCTGGAGTGTTGCTCTGCATGCTCTGGACAGCACTAAGGTCTGGGTGGTGAGAGGATGTGCCATGCTCTGGGCAGCACTGAAGGCTGTCTAGGGGCCAACACAATGTATTCTGGGTGGCACTCATGGCTGGTTGCCCCTGACTCTACCCCTTCTGCCTGAAGCCCTGCTCCTTCTGGGAATGTGGAAGGCATTCAACGTCCCTGTATGGAAGATAACATTTAAAGGACTTCCTATAAGTTTTGTTTCTGTCTTTGCTATTAATAAGGGTTAAAATCCTTACCCCATGATATCTGCTGCCCGTGGAAGATTTATACTTGTCAGGATGAATTTCCATTTCTTATGCTTGTCACATGAATGTTGTTATGGTTCTCCTTCTTGTGTGTTCCCATACTGCATCATAAACCAGGCACAAATTTAACTTTTGGGGGGTCGCAGCTTCAGTTTTATTTGGGGTCTTTGATTGAAATGTATAAATTCATGAGTCCTAATCTAAACTGGATATGCAAAACACAAAACTTGCAATTAGACAATGACTGAACACGTATGAAATCTTCTGCATGATAACTGTCTCAAAATAAATCAAAAGTTGTCCAGTCTGTTCCTATACTCACACATTCATTAATCAGTTGCTCATTTGATTTTGGAATAAATAATGGCTTTAGCAGCTTTGTAATAAGAGAAAACACTGGAAGCAGTACGTTTTTACTCCTGACATCAGACCTGGGTTGATAACGTGCTTACACATTTTAAAAGTCTATTTTATCTGGATACCTACAGGGATTAATAATGATTTTGACTGGAGGGAATAACCACCTAATGTTCATTCAATGCTTTGTGTGCAATGAGTCCACAGTGCCAGTCCAGATTGGAGGATACAGATGTCTACAGAATCTAACCTTTTCCCATAGAAGGAATAGGAGCTTTAGTATTATTGTCAAGTGCATAAACTTTGCTTATAGGGGTACCAATTGTGGTGGAAGTCAATCTCAAGAAACAGATCAATGAATGAATGGTTAGGAGATTGAGCTATCTTGTTGCTACACAGATGGTCTAACTAGGAGCAGAATGGACCTTACAGTAAAGCAGCTGGTCTGCACCTGTTACATGGATTTTGAGTACCATTTTCTTCTTGATAAGCCTTTAACCAGGTTAAGTCAATTCATCTCAGTACAAAAGTTTTGGGAATAGACACTTTGTGAACGATGCTAGCTATCACACGCTACAGACACCAATTTGTTGCTAGTAAAGGTAAAGGATGCCCACTATTCACGAAGGATATTGATAAATGGGAAAGTTGATAGACGAGAGAGACACGAGAATGATTAAAGGATTAGAAAAAAATGACTTTTAGAAACAGACTCAAGGAGCTCAAAATATTTAACTTAACAAAGAAAGGGTTAATGGGTGGCTTGATTACAATCTATAACCACCTACATGGAGAACATATCTTTAATGACATGCTCTTCAATCTTGTAGAAAAAGTATAACAACATGATTCAATAGATTGAAGTTCAAGCTAGACAGACAAATTCAAACTGGTAATAAGCCATACATTTTTAAACAGTGACTAATTAATCATGGGAGCAATATAATGGATGGATACTCCATCACTGACACATTTTAAATATAGTTCTAAAAGTTAAGTTCTAGCAATTGTTCTGGTGAAGTTCTATGGCTTGTGCTATCCAGGAGGTCAAACTAGTGTATCACAGTTACCGCTTCTGGCCCTAGTATTTCTGAACTGCTGAGTCCCAGGTGGTTCTGTGCCAGGGCTGGGCAAAATGCAACCCGGAGGCCAGATCCAGCCCAGCAAATACTTTGATCTGGCCCACGGATGGCATCTGGCCACTTTCAGTTTACATCCTGCTGTCTGTGCCAACAAATTTCCAGGCAATGGCTCAGGCAGCAGGATCCTATTTAAATACCCCATGGCTCCTCATCACAGCACTACCATGGCAGGACTGGAGCTACGAGACATTTAAATAGCCTCAGCAATCCCAGGCAGCTGCCAAGAAATGCATTAGCAATGAGGCCGGGAGTTGTGAGCCTTTTGTTATGTTTTTAATTCAAAGCCTCCAGCCCCAGACAACTTGGGGGAGGGGGGGGGGAAGGGGAGGAGGAAGAGACTAGTCCCCAGCCACTCCCCTTCCACTCCAGGCCCCATGCCTTTCAGGGGGTGGAGCTGGCCCTTGACCACGGACCAAAATTCATTCAGTGCTCCCCTGTGAAAATTATTGCCTACCACTGTTCTGGGTCAAGGGTGCACAACGTATGGTCTACAGGCCAGATCCAGCCCATCTAACATTTCTATCGGGCCTGTGGTACAGTGGGGCATGCAGGCAGACTGCCTGCTAGCCGTGGCCCAACACTGCTCCTGGAAGCAGCCAGCTATTACTGGCATGCCTCTGCATGCCTATGGTGGGGACTGGGCAGAACTGTCTGTGTGCTGCCTCAGCCCTCAGCACCATCCTCCTAGCTCTCTCTGCCCATTCTTGCAGGTGCAGGAAGCACACAGAGACCCGCTGTCCCCCTCCAGCCTACCCCCTCCACCCAGAGTGATGCTAGCAACTTCCATGCCTGACCATCTTGTGAGCCAGGAGCCCTTGTGGTAAGTGCCTCCCATCCAGAGCCTGCACTTCGCACCACATCACCCTTCTCCAGATCAGAACTACCTCCTGCACCCCAACTACCTCCCAGACTCCACACCTCCTCCATGAATACAGTAGAAATGTGTAGCCTATGACAACTTAAAATTCATAGTGTGGCCCTCCACTGTGAAAATTATAGCCGTCACCCCATTCCAAGCTCATTAGAGCTCTAGTGCTCAGACTCTTTGTCTAAGTCCTTCCTTTAAATGTCTTCAGTCCCTCTGCCCCAGATTCCAAAACTAGTGCCTCCTATTTCCCCAGATCTTCCAGTCACTTACACACACTCCTTCAGAATTCCACTTAGCTGTGGGCTCTTTGGCTGCAGTTCCACCTGTTTGGGGACACCATGGCAGGACAGCAAGGAACACAGGATTAGCAAAGGAGAGTTTTATCCTCTTTACTTCTGGGCTACAGATTGATGAAAATAACAGAAGTCATGAAATTTACGCTCTCCATGCTTAATTACACCTCTTCTGAGAGTCAGAGATCTGTGAGCATTTCAAGAAAGGCAGAGTCCTTACTGCCCTGCCATTCTTGAAAACTCTTTGGGTATTGAAGAGATGGGTGCCCCATGCTGCCATTCAGAGAAGCATTAGCTTAAATACAGTCTCTTTCTATCAGTTATGATCACAGGCTAAGAGGCTGCAGCTCCATCAGCCATGTTGGTGCCCTTGTTTAGGAAATCCATGAGTTTAGGCAAATACAACAGATTTCTCTGTAATGGTTTCTAACTGACAGTCATTTAATGGAGTGTCAAGTACTTTTCCTAGCCAGAACACCTATCTGGAACACATTACAATAACCTGCCTTGGGTGAAGTTAGAAAGTCAGAACATGATACAAAATGGAGGTCACAATTTGATATCAACATATTCCATGCTGGTCTGTAAATACCCCATAATTCATTTCAAAATTGTGTGCGACAGTCTAATGCTATTCTGTTTATCTTTCAATTATTAATGAGTCAGCATTAGATAACTTTCCATTTTGGATACCTTACCGAAGAAAAACAATCTCATAGACACCATGAAAAATGGCTTAGGGACTGGTTTGAACCACCCAACTTGTGTTATTTTTATTCAGCCTTATCATTAGCTTTTTACTCTATTTCACTACTCTATTTTAGATATTTAGAGCTAAATGTTAGGTCTTTTGATTATGTTTGCTCTGTTGATCTTAAGTACCTGATAGGTAACTATATACAAATAGGCCTACAATACTGAGAGCATAAAAGAATGGTGGACTGCATTTCACTTCAAAATAACCTCATTAACATAACCATTTTTTTGAGATACATTGCAATCAGAACTCCACTGTCATCTCCTGAAAAACTCGTACTCCCAGCTTTGCCATTGAAGACTCATATTTCACTAGTACAAACTGATGTCTGCTAAGTCATGGCTTTAATATAATAAAGTGACAGGGAAATTTAAGCCTACTTATTCACATTTAATTTTGTCTTTTAAGAGACTCTTTTTTGTTTCCAGAAGTGCAGAAGTCCAGGTTTCTACACAATTGTAAGCCAAACTTAATGCATACTCCTCTTATAATGACTGTGTGCACAAGTACCCACATTGCATGAAGAAACAGCAAATTACAGCATTTGTTAAACCCAGAGAAAGTACTCAGCTATGTGTAAGACATAAGTATAAAAAATCTGCCCCTGCTTCAAATGCTTACAGACATCTAATTAGGTATTTGCATATGCAAACATAATTACAGTAATTGCATGCTTAAATTAGTCATGTAATTGTGTGCATATCTTAAGTTCTTGCCCTTTTGAAAATCAGGACCTACACGTCTGGCAGACCTGAAGCTCTTGCACACCATGCAGGGTGGTTATCTTGGTTGTTCAGAAGGAGTCTGCTTTAAAAGCTTTGGTTTTGCTCAGATTTGTTTTACACCACTGAGTAGGAAGCTTCTAGAACAGCAGAGTTTTTTTTCTTTTTCTAAAGAAGGCAGCAAAGATGACCACTGCTTTCGGTCTGGGGTTTTTTGTTGTTGTTTTTTGTTTTTTAATGTAGGAATCCCCACTGTTATATTTCATCTGATCCCCTGAAAGCACCTACTCCTCTCTCATGCAGACTCCACTGTAGCACCTTCACCAGGCAGGTCCTGTTTAGCCACTTTCCTTCATTACTGTGCTATTTCTCTAACATTGCTTTAGCTATAAAGGTTGTAGAAGGCTGATACTACCTCAGTCACACTCATCTTCCATCTCTGGGAGTCACCGTTTCCCCATTACAGCCTTCCAGATATGGTAGAATACAGACATAGGAAACGAGAGTGAATTACCACATCCTTCCCTCCGTGAAGGAAAATTGCAATCTCTGACTGCTATGCAGTCAATCATCGTTTTTCTGCTCTGTTCACTGACTATGCTGGACTCAGGCCCACTGACAGGCAAAGGTGCCATTTTGGCAGAGCGGTGAGGCAGCAGCCTTGCGTACCAGGACGTGACTTGCTTTTCTTCCTGCTCCCCTGACAAGAAGGGAGCGAGAGGAGCATACCTCTCGCTCCTGGCTAGTGAGGGGAGGGAGCAGAGGAGTAATTCATGGAAACCCAAGTTCTTTCCCCTGGCTCCCTTATTGTCAGGGGAATGGGAAGAAAAGCAAGCTGCATTCCGGTACGCATGGCTGCTGCCCTTCCCCCCGCTCTCCCAAAATGGCACCCCTGCTCACTGGGTTAGGGAAGGAGGAATATGGGCAGTTGCTCTGGGACCCAGTAATTTAAAAAGGCCTGAGGCTCCCAGCTGCTGCCACTGCTACTGCAGGAGTGGCAGTGGCCATAGCCAGAGCCCTTTGCATTGCTGTCAGAGTGCCAGATGCTATGCTCTCAGCAGCTCTGAGAGCTACCTGGAGACAGAGAGGCCATGGCACTGCATGCTTTGGGTGGTGCTGAGGGCTGCTCCCAGCCCCAGCTTTCTTTCTGAGGGCTCATCTCTCCTGGGAGGATGGAGTCAGTCCACACACACACACACACACAACACACACACACACACACACACATTCTCTCTCTCTCTCTCTCTCTCTCTCTCTCTCTGCCCAAGGGCCTTGAGAATCTGTCAGCTCCCCTGGCTGGGAAGTATTTAAAAGAGCTGATACTATAAATCTCACTATTCTTGGAAATACTGCTGACCCATTTGTGCTACTTCCTGAGCATTCACTGTAAAACATTCCCTAAGTGAACATATTTGCTCCATTACATCCCTTTTCACACTGCCCAGTCTTAGCAGACTCTAGAGACAGTCACAATAAAAGAACCAAACCCCATTTTGCTAGGGATTCTATATACACACTGAAGAGATGGTCTTTTGTTCCAAAGGTCTTATAGTTTAAACAGAAGACAGGATGAACACAAAAAACAGATTAGTGTAAGACAAAGAAAAGTGAGAGAATTGTGCCCAGTATGAAAAGCAGCAACTGTAGAAAACTAACTGCCTACACACTGTTAAGAATTTGACAGACCTCACAGCACAACATGTCAGAACTGGCTGAAGTTTTCTTCACTTAAAAACAAAAAAAACAAAAACAAAAAGTAAGTGAGCTCTCCTTCAGTGTAGGGTGATTTCCATTCTTCACACCCATGTGCAGAAACATCTCTTACGTCAGGCTTTACTAGCCATGCTGACCCGCAAGTTAATATTACAGGTAGAGTGGAAGAAAAGCATATGTAGCACAAATATTGAAGAATGGAAAGAAGAATGATTCAAGAACTTCTTGCCTCCCCCTAAATGAATTAAAAAAAAACATTAGTTCATAATGCCACTCTAAGCAATAATCAACATTGATTCATCAAGAATAATCTCTTTCCAGGCACATCTATTGTTTTTTTCTGAGCACGTCCAAAATTAGTAGATGAAAGAAAAATGATTAATGTAATATTGGAATATCAGTACAAGAGCTGATTATATCATGAACATCTTACCCATCATTAATCAAAATTATCGTAGATATCAACGCTGCTCCTAAAATGGTCTGAAAGAACAGAAATACAGATGTCTGATAGTTAACAATATATCAACTTGGATATTGGCATAAACAAGGCACTTTGTTTATGTTTGGTCTCCCTAAATATGTACATTTATGATCTAGAACTGAGATATTAAAATTTGGAATGGCTTGTAAGGGTGGAAAGAAAAAACACAGTAATACCAGGAGCCTCTGTGTGGTTGTTGGGAAAATAACACAGCGGGGAATAGATTATCCCACAAATTCTTGGAATGTAGGAGGGAGAACAGCAAAATAAAGACAATGGATTTCAAGAAGGCAGACTTAAGCAAACTTGGTAATTGGTAGGTAAGATCCCAGGGGAAGTAAGTCTAAGAGGAAAAACAATTGAAGACAGTTGGCAATTTTTCAAAGTGACATTATTAAGAGCACAAAAGAAAACTCTGTTACTGCATAGGAAAGATAGCAAATAAGGAAAGAGGTCACTGTGGCTTAACTAGGAAATTTTGAATGTTCTAAAAATAAAAAAGGAGTCTTACAAAAAGTGTAAACTAGGGGCATGTCTACACTACACTGCCTTTATTGACAATTCCTTCTCCAGCATTAGGCTTTAGCTTGTCTGTTAGCATTATGGTAGTAACCCAAATGTCAGTACTGTCTCTTCTGAAAATTAATGAGCCTCGGTTGAGGACAAATCCTAAGGCCTGTGAATTTCTCTTGCCAGGAAGAATAAAAAAAAGTCACAAAGTCTCAGGATTCAGAATCATTAGGCCTACTGCCTAATTCAATTCCCATTGATAAAAAACTCCCATGGATTTTGATGGGGACTGGATCAGGACCCTAGACATTTCAAGTATGAAGTTCACTGTTCTAGAGAGGCAGCAATTTCTAGTGCAGTGAGCAAAAGATGTGATATAGCCATCATTTTTTATGTGGCCCTTTGTCTGTGATATTAACTGGTGTGGATAAATAATGGGTTTCAGCTATGAGATGGAGGGCATTTCTCCAACAGTGAAAAATATAGTGATTTCCAATACACTTTCAGCATATGCCCAGAGTTACCACACAATGGTTTCTGAATTACAATAGTTTAACTACACTCAAACATAACTGAGGTATGTCAGAGAACATGGCAAGGTAATTGGAGGGAAATATTGCCTTTTAATGGCATCCAATGAAATCTGATTTGTGGAGTGCCTGCTACCTCTGCAGTGTGCAATTGTATAATTTCCCTTTGGCAGATACACGAATTGCTTACATGGAAAAACAAAGTTATGTTTTGCTGCTATCTATAATGTGGTTCAGCAGCTGGACACTAGTGGAGGTTGGGATACTGTCAAATCACATGCCGGCTAATGCCCAGGCCTCATCGAACACAGACAAAGCTCCACTTATATTCAGCTGCTGGAAATCAGTTTGGATTGCCTGTGTGTTAGTACATTAATATGTGATTCCTGTCTAGAAAAAGGACTAGTGTAGGATGGTGCACGCATTAATCTCACTTAACCTTGATAGCCCATGGGATAAACTTATATTGAATGTTTACAGGGGTAGGGAACAGGAGAATGTTGAATACAGCAAAGCACTCATCCTACATACAAGATGGTTGGTTGAAGGCAAATGAAGCATTGTCTAGAATCCAAGAACAGATCTCGCTGATTGTATTCTTCACTCCCTCCAGGAAGGGGAGATCTGTATATGCATGTATCCCACCAGCTTGGATTCTGGGGTTAAGGAGATAAAAATCCTTCATAAGGAGAAACTTGGCTCTTCATGCTGTCAAGACTCAAAGATTTCTAAACATAAATAAGAGATCTCAGTGCTGCTTGGCATGGCCTGCTAAAAGGATATACAGCAGTGCTTATATTACTTTCTTTTAAATTGAAGTCTCTGTTGTATATCTTGACCTTGTAAGTAATTCATTTCTTTTTCCTAGTTAATAAATCTTTAGTAACAAGATTGGATATGGGATTGGGTACAGGATTTGTCTTTGGTTTGAGATCGACATGCATCTGATGAAGTGGGTCTTTGCCCATGAAAGCTTATGCTCCAACACTTCAGTTTGTCTGTAAGGTGCCACAGGACTCCTTGCCGCTTTTGCAGATTCAGACTAACACGGCTACCCCTCTGATACTGAATATTGTTGTGATTTTTGCTGTAAGTGACCATCTATCACATAGTTCAGCTTGCCTTGGTGATAAGATAGACTGAAGTGCCCAAGGGGACTGTCTGCAATTCAATGGAAAGACAGTTATAGGTCTTTAGGTGTTCATACTTGTTACTGGGTTAGTGAAATCTAATTATAGAACATGCAACCAGTATGGGAGGAGAGGTTGCCCCGCTTCAGCCTAGTCTGGCTCAAGGTTGGCACTGAAGCCTCTTTCAGACAGTTTGACAAAAGGTCATGTGATATGCCAGCTTTCTGATGACCAAGAGCTAATGGTCTGTGAGTCACCCATGGTCCACTTGCTATAATTTGGGAAGCATTGCTATTTAATGTAATTCTAACTACTGAAAAAAGCAAAGCACCTTTGCAAGATAATCAAAAGAAACTCAAACTTTACTTAAACTCATACATATTCAAAGGCCCCAATTCAGGCAAGCATCTGCTTGGAACATAAGAACGTACCTAATTTTAAATGTGCTTCCCTGACTTAGGGCCTAATGCAGTAGAAATATCTATCGTATAGGCCAGATTTTATGAATAATTACATGTCAGCACGCAACTGTAAATTTTAAAAATTACTATCACTTTAAATTTGTTCTTAGTTACAACTATCTGTTTTGATGGCTCTAAGTTTATTCCAAGGCACATAAGCAATTATATCACACATGATAATACTTCACTGCTGCATCTATCAGCATCTATCAGCTAGCAGCTGGATCTCTTACAGACATAAGAGTGTGAATATGGAAGGTATTAGAACTAACCATCTGCTGAAAAAGACTGTTGCAAATTAAAAAAAACTTAATTTCAAAATGTAATTTGTCACCATATTAAACTGTTGACACATGAGTGAAATATACATGGAGTGGATGACTGATTACCCAAAGTTATCTAACTTGCATGATGATGTGTGAAAAAGGTTTGACTTGTGATTGGTTTTAACTTAAAGCCCTTGCTTTGTCAAACCTAAATACCACACAAGTCTCACTTAACCCTTTAGATAGATACTGTTGCCAATGTTTGAGCTGAACAGCAGGTCAGAGTGCTGGAGATATTCCAGTTGGAAGTCAAAACTGATAGAACCTGGTGTTTTCTGTGATGCAATCTTGTTTATTTACAAAGCATTGCCCTGCTTTTTCCTAACATAAGAGGAACCAGCAAAATTTCTTTAGTCAACAGATCCCAAAATTCTTTAGCTTTTCCAAAGTCATATAGTGATCACAGGCTGCTATGTAGCTTTGTTTTTCTGTCATCTCGATTTTTGTGTTTACCCTTCTTCTTTTTCCCCACCCCAAAACACACACAAAACAATACTCGGCAAAAGCTCTTCTACCCATTCACTCCAGAACTCTTGGGCAACCTGTTATACTTCCATGGGGCTTTTTCACTATCTCAGAATCATCTTAAGTGAAGGGTGTGTTCACTCATCAATTTCAATGAGGTTTTTTTATTCAACCAAAACCAAAATCTAATCAGCTCATAATAATATTTTCTTATGTGTAGTTCCCATTGATCTCATTATGGTCCATTCATATCTAAAGACAGATTTTTGCCATTGTTTTTGTTCCCTACATTTACACTTAAAAATAACAAAATACAGTGTCATCTCTCAATGTCCTTTGAGGTAGAATGCAGAACCCCATAAGGTTCCTCAGAGGGAAGAAATCCCATTGGCACTTGATTCAGTCAATCACTCTGAATGATCCAGTGTGTGCACTCTTTAGAATTCAATGAAATTTACAATTGTGAGATGAGATTTTATGTTTTCCGAGATGTGGCATGTTGACCCAGAAAGCTTTTAAAGTGATAACACTATCTTGGGCACTCAGCATAACATTGAGTGTGGTAGAAATGTCTACACAGAGAAATATCTAGATAAATGAAAAGACATCTGATAAAAGTATCAGCTTAAGAAAAAAATATACATTTTTGATAGCCAGTGTATTAAATACTACCTAAAGGCCTATGTCTATACCAACATTTTTATTGGTAAAACTTGCCTCACTCAGAGGTATATAAAAAACTACAGCTGACAGAGATAAGTTACACCAACAGAAGCGCCATGGTGGACTTTACTCTGTTGCCAGGAGAGCTCTGTCATGTCAGCACAGAGCAGCTGCATAGTTCAGCTGTGCTTCTGTAAGGTCTCTAGTGTAGACATAGCCTTAAAGTCACTTGAAAATAGCATAAACAAGTAACACCACTTCAGTGACTGTTTCCAAATGCCAAGAGGAGTACAAAGCCTTGACTTAAAAGTTTCCCATAGGCTGTATTCCTGGCTTTTACATTTGATGTTAAAATGCAGCTTTATACATGCTTAGAAAAAGGGGGCTGATATTTCTGCTAAATAGAACTTCTCCATTTTTCCTTAGGTCAATTTGTAGAGAGAGTTCATGAAAATGACTCATAGTTAAACAACATTTTAAAAGTCTGACTGAACATGAAAGTTCATCTTTCAAGGTCACTGCATTTGTATTGTACATGATATAACACTTTTCTCCCTTTTACTCAAGTAAAGCACTTTTAAAAAATTGTATAGAATACTAGGCTTTCAATTCATAGCAAAGTGGCTTTTATGTATTATACAATAAATTTCCTCTGGTTTGTTAAACTGTTTTGAATATCTTTTAACCAAATCTCAAAATGATGGAAAGGAAGATAAGAGCATTCATTTTGATATAGTCATATAATAGACTCATTCCACCACTAGGAGATTTCTGAGAGGGGATTCAGGAAGAGGGCTTTATTAAAATACAAATGTCCAGTGATTTTGTGCCTTGGTAGTTTCCATGCCTGGAGAGCTACGGCTACGAGGTTCATGCTCATAGGGCCCTATCAAATTCATGGTCCATTATGGCCAATAGGTAAATTTCAGCTGTTTAAACCTGAAATTTCATAGCATTGTTTCCATGGTATCCCAACCCAAAAGGAGATAAGGGGTCAGAAACCTGCTGACCCTTACTTCTGTATAGCCTTGAGAGCTGGACTCTGAAGGCAGCAACTGCAGACCTTCATGTAGCCACAGGAGGGTCCAAGAGCGAGAGGTGAGTCTTGCCTGGTCCCCCCTCACACCACTAGAGCAATTCGCAGGGGAGGGACAAGTTCTGTCCTTCTCCTGCCCAGTCGGAGTAGGAAGCCCCCTTTGATGGAGCACTTCTAGGAACAAGGACACATCAGATTTCATGGAGGAAAGGGCTTATTTCATGGTCCATGCCATGTTTTTCACATCTGTGAACAATCATATGTTGATAATTGGAGCCCTAGATGAATGGGACACATGAGACCCCAGTAATAAGCACCTGTCGAGAGAATTATGGAATCAGTCAATGCTGAATTTGGTTGATGAGGCAACTTATGGTGTGAGAGGCCATCATACAGCTGAGGGACATCTACCTAGAAATTGACAATATCAGGAGGGATGAGCTGGAGTTCCAATGAAAAGTGCAATCAGGAAAATAATTGGGGGAGCTGTCCTCTATTTTCTGATGGACAACCTGACCTAAATTCTCAATCACTGAAGGACAATCTCCACTCTTTGATGTATTTGCTTTCCATAACCGACTCTTTATGTAACTTTTCATGAGTGATGTTCCCAAAAACTTGGATGTGAATATCTAAATTGGGTTGTTGCTTGTTATGAACTAAAAGTCAAAGATGCATATAAAACACATTTTGTATTTGTGGATTATCTCTAAGCATTATACCCAGATGTACAGACACTCTTTTCTTAACCTGTGTTAATCTTAGCTTTATTATTTTTAAAAAGTCTGATCATACCATCCAGCAATGTTAGCACAGCACACCAAGCAACATAAAATATGTACGGGGAGGAAGGGCAAATATCTGGCCATGAGTGGGCAGGATGATTAGCAAAAGCCATGTTGAGTTGTTTTCTCAGGTCTCTGTTGTCTGAAGTCTCGCAGTTCTTATTTCTTTCACATACTTCTAGAAATGTTATAATTGCTACTTGCTTCTACCTCCAAAAGCCCCTATTACAGGTAACTTGGAAATGTTACTGTTATTTGAGAAAGTGCTGTAGATGTGAGGGGATTCAGAAAGAGGGCTTTATTAAAATACAGAGCCAAATTTTCACATGTCCAGTGATTTTGGTGCCTTGGTAGTTTCCATGCCTTGAGAGCAATGTACAGTATTACTTGTATGAAAGGCAAATGATTTAATATTCAGAGTGTCAGAGATATTCTCAAAGTTGTTTTTCTGCCACACATGGCTATCTACATTCTTTTTTATGCATCCACAGAAAGTATCTTCGAGCACACAGTCTACTTATCAGTCCACTATTCAGTGGCACCAGCAGGATATAAAGGTTTCCATGGCCTTTCATTATTGCTCAGCCAAATCTTAGTGGAATGATATTCAAAACTTTTGAACTGCAAATATTGGCTAGAATGACCTGGTGCTTTCTTCTTCTGGGTGGATTCCTGTAGTATCAAATTTTGTTGTGTTGC
This sequence comes from Pelodiscus sinensis, assembly GCF_052426305.1. Lineage (NCBI taxonomy): Eukaryota > Metazoa > Chordata > Testudines > Trionychidae > Pelodiscus > Pelodiscus sinensis. Next base: position 157,842,862 of record NC_143053.1, read on the forward strand.
AACACTTCAACAAAGTGCAGAAGACCAGAAAAAGAAAGTTGATTGGGAGTGGAAGGTGAGGAAAAGAATCAAAGAAGGGGGGAGTGCAAGTATAACACATTTTAAAAAACAGGGGTGGAGGGTGGGGAATATAGCTGACAATGCCCTTCAAACAATTGTATCAGCATAGACATTCAACCTTCAAAAGGATTATTTTAAAAATTGTGATCTGCATAATTAAAGAAAATAAATAGTTACACAAAAACACACACTAAAAATGAGCCAGGACAGGAGGAAGAAGAATTATAAAATTAGACTTGGTATGGCCTGCTTAAAGTTTCTACCTTGAAGTACTACTATTAATCAGAACCTAAGAGAGAGATAAAAGATGTATTCAGGACTGTCTGACATTTTATGATAATGTATTTCCTTTTAAAACCACAAATCTTACTCCTTTTCTTAGGACTTACTATCCAATAAACACACAGATGTTGGTACAGGCAAAGCATGTTTAATGAACCTATCATGCCTTATAATTAAATTGTGTAACAAATGCACTTGGAATCCTGCCGAGGTGATCTCTGGTATATCTTGCATGGGAGAGCAGAACAAAAATGCAAATGCAAAGTGACCTTTCTTGCTGACAGCTTTATTCTAGCACAGTAAACTCTGGTGTGGATCTCTCCCTTCTGGCTGCACCAAATTCCTGCCAATTTTTTCTGCTGTTGTCCAGGAAAGAATGAATATTACCTTTTCTACTCCTGACCAAAGGAAGAGACTTTCCCTCATCCCCTCACCACAAAAGGGCTGAATAGATAGGGCAGCTGAGGCTTGTGCTTTGATGGTAGCTGATTCCCTGCTTTCCATAGGCAGAGATGAATAGGGTGTTCTGTACCATTATAATTGCAAGAAGAAATTGGATCAAATATAAGGATTATGCTGATGGTCATCTCCACTTACATTTTCCTCTTTTTTTAATGTATTTTAAGTTTGGATTTAGGTAACCATAGAGGGATGTAGGGAAATATGGATGCTTTGATTTGAAGAGGGAGTGAGAGACAGAGAGAGATGAAGCTAAGTTTACTGACATCACAGAGACAGAACATTTATCCTGAAAACCTTTTGTATCTGGAAAGAAGAGTCCAAATGCTCAAAAAGATTTTTTAAAAGACTGAAATAAAACAAAACATGTTTCCCCTCTGAATGTACCGGAGACCTTAATTAAGTTTCCAAAAATCTCAATTTCCTTGTGCAAGAAAGAGTTCTTCTTGACAACCAGACAAGTTAGTTTTTATTAAGCTGTTCTGCATGAAGATAGGAAATATTTTATGCACAGTCTCTAGCATTAGCATTACTAATTAGGTCTTACATTCTATTTAAGAGCTTTTAACAGAAAATGAATCTAACAGCCTTAGAAGTTATCAAACCTATGTGCTTCAAGAGTGAAATTAGTCATCACAATTACTCAGAAGAGCCACAGTACTGTGAATTCATTGTTTCATTTACTATAGTACTAGATATTCATATTAAACAATAAGACAGGGGAAATATTTATTTTTATTACTTATTCCAGGCTATGTCTAGACTGACACTTTTTCCCGATTGTTTTTGCGATTGTCTTTTCGGAAGAAGCTTTTCTATACTGAGCCACATTTTGGAAAATCCTCCCCTTCCGGAAGATCCCTTATTCCTCATATAGTGAGGAATTCAAGGCTTCCAAAAGAGCATATCTGCTCTTCCACAAAAAATGTTGCATTCCCTGGATGTGGCGGAGGTTTTCCGGGATACCAGAGGTATCCCAGAAAAACTCCACAGTCTAGACATAGCCTCAGTTGTATTATTCTTACAGCAAAATGTCTGACCAAGTATTATTTTTAACAATATAGTGGAAGCATCTTGATTGGCTAATTATTAACTCACAAAATGTTTAATAGAACCATAAAAAACATGTTAAATAGCTACTTGTGGTTCATGAGCTCAGTCTGAGTATTATTGCTCTAGATCCTAAACTGCAGATGAAAAAGTTTGGAAGTTTATTTTGTGAGAGTCATTTACTTAATGCTGCATTATGACACTATTCATATGATTAAGCAGAAGAGTATGGTTGATTCAAAACCTGCTAATGTGTTGTAACTAAAGTTGGGTGAAGTTCTCTGGCTGAAATATTTTTTACTAAAAATGCTTGTTTGGTGGCATAGAAATTGTTCACAAATTCATGTTGGTTTCACCTTTTTTTTTATACAAAAAAAGAAAAAAGTTGACATTTTTAAATGAAACTTTCGGGGTTAAAATATGTTTTTCCTTTCCAAGTGATTTAATTTTCTTCTAAAAAAATAAAAACTGTACAAACATAGTCAAAATCAAAATGACAGATGAAACAAATCCAAAATATTTTGTTTAAAAAATGTTTCAATTAAGTGAATTATTTTCCCCAAATTGAATTTTTCAAATCATAGAAAATTCTTCACTTTTCTTTCTTTATCATCTTATTGTTAGTGAAGCAACAACAATTATTCATCCTACTCTACATATAGCCAGGTTGTATAACTATGTGTTCCTATCATTTTTTCCCTCCTATCTTTTCCACTAGTTCTGTCTGTTTTTTTGGTACACTTCTTGTTGTGGCTTGTATTGTATTCAATAGCAAGATCTTTGGGACAGATACTCTCTGGCTACGTCTAGACTGGCATGATTTTCTGCAAACGCTTTTAACGGAAAAGTTTTTCCGTTAAAAGCATTTGCGGAAAAGAGCGTCTAGATTGGCACGGATGCTTTTCCGCAAAAGCAGTTTTTGCGGAAAAGCGTCCATGCCAGTATAGATGCAGTTTTGCGCAAGAAAGCCCTGATCGCCATTTTCGCCATCGGGACTTTTTTGTGCAAAACCATTTTTAGCTGCCTACACTGGCCCTCTTGCACAAAAACATTTCCGGAAAAGAGCTTTTGCCCTAACGGGAACGTCAAAGCATTTGTGCAAGAAGTACTGATTTTGGACAGTAGAATGTCAGTGCTTTTGCACAAAATCAAGCGGCCAGTGTAGACAGCTGGCAAGTTTTTGTGCAAAAGTGGCTGCTTTTGCGGAAAAACTTGCCAGTCTATATGCAGCCTCTTTGTCTATGTGGTTGTACAGTGCATACCAACAAAGAGCTCCTCTCATAGACTGAGGTCTCTGGCTTTACGGTAAACTTATTTATTAATAAAAATACAAATTGACATTTTTGTAATCCTCCACACTCCTGGTCAGATTGCTGCATGCAAAAATAAGTCTTGTAATAAGAATTTGATAAATAAGGTAGGAATTTCTATAGACATACAGACATCCATCACTAAAAACAATTAAATTGTTTTAAAACAGATAGCACTCCAAGAAAATATTAAGTTGACTAAATATGTTCCATATTTACTTTAAAGCTCAGATCACCACATCTTCAGTAAACATCATTTTTCCTTTTTTTAGCCCACTTGACATACAGTTGTTGGGGTATTTTTAGAATACTTTTTAATGTTATACTGGAAGTGCAACTTCATGCCCATACAGATTATATTTGCAAACAGCATGACAGGCTAGATCTCAAAAAGACAGACCTAACTAAAAGATTTTCAGAATAACATACCCTAAAGATGTGCCTTTTATGGGATAAGAGAAAAAACAAAAGATTTAGTGACCAAAAACAACAAAAGAAATGATGCTCAGAGCCATATCCTGGTATAAATTTGCATAATTTTATTGACGTCAATGGAGCTGTGCTAATCTACAGCAGCTCAGGATATGGCCATCAGTTTCTATGCTTAGCATGTTTCTGAATTGTGTCAACCAGCTGTATTTGTTTTCTCAATTGGTTCTTAAATTGTTCATCAATGGCAGATAATTGTTTCTATATAACTACTCAGATGGCTAAACATGCTGAACCTCAATAAGAAAATATAGCAGCCGTCAGAGTCCTCTAACATGGGAAAACTCAACTTTCAAGCAGAGGTACTAATGATATGTAACCCCCCTTCTTCCTCCCTGGGTTACTTGGGACCAGGTCACACTCACATCTGTGCCTGGGTGCCTGATGTTTTAACATAAAAGGAGAACCTGCTTGGCTTTAAGGAAATTTTTAGTAGCATCTGCAGGGAGAGACAATGTGCAATATTGATAGATACTATGAAACAGCGGACAAGATGATCAACAAAAACTTATATGATGGCAGTAGATGCACAATAAGTTCAGATACAGTTCTGGGTAATTTGATATTATGACTGGAGTTAGCCAAGGGTGTGTATCACCACCAATCTTCTCTGCATTGGCAAAAGAGTGGATGATGAAACAGGTACCAAAAAATGCATCATAGATGTTGTAAGTATTAGTGAAGATGAGTTATCCAATCCTGTCTTTATCAACAACATTGCTTTACGAAGTATGACATGGAATGGAATGAAGCCCTGAAATCAGAGGATTAACAGGAAGCACAAAAACTGGACTGAAAGTAAAAGCAACATTAGGAAACTCACTGTAGATATAAGTGTGCCTATGAATGGAGAAGAAATCAAACTGGTAGAATAGTTGTACTATCTTTGGAGCATGAAGATATTTGAAAGTGACTGCAATCAAGGTATTCATATGAGATAAGAAAAACACAAGCACCACTTTTGGAAGGATGAACATCACCTGGTCAAATAAAAATATTTATAACAACCAGAATCCATTATAGCATCCTATTGTACTGAGAATGTTACTGTATGGAATAGAGACTTGGCAGATGACAGTAGCTAACACCTTCTCCCCATTCCACCCCGAGTCTGACAATCACAGGTGTTTGAAGATGGTGTTACATATTCCACAGAAAGACAAAACAAATGCAACAGTAAGGGAAGGGTCAAAGCAGAACATGTTAGAAAATATAAAAATAACTTAGGTGGTTGGGGCATGTACACAATATGGAAGATAAGAAACATTGTGTACCTGAGGAATGAAAGTGGCAGAAGGCAGTGACAGACAATGCTGAATGCGTTGGCATGACTTCAGAAGAAATACAACTAGTGAGTGACTATAACAAATGGAGGAACAGGACTGAACAATTTCTCCATGCAATGGAGCGGCCATGGTCCTGAAAGAGTAATTGATAAGGTCAAAACCAAATTAGCTCCTGTATACGAAGGGTAGAAAACTCTGAACTCAAAACTGACAGCCCACCACTTTTGCTCCAAAATTGGAATTATTTCAGATATTTCTTTCTACTCTCCTATGCCACCCGCACTTTATTAGATAATTCCTTAGACAAATATCCTGCCATACCCATGACAGGTAAGTTCATTTACCTTATGTTCAAAAGTAAATTACCTGAACTTTTGGGGACTAAATCCATGATACAATCTACTTATAACCCCTTTTTCTGTCTCAGTCTCAGGCTAGATAGTAGACTTATAAGTTACCAAAAAAAAAATCAATGAATTTCAAATTGTGAAATAACCATAGTGGGAGAAGGGGTGCATGTTATTTTCCATTTAAGTCCCTTTGGTTCAATTTTGTTACCCAAATGTAGTGTGGTAAGTGATAGAGGAGGAAGAAGATCAGTTTTCAGGAGGAACCTAGTCTAGTATGACACCAAGAATTCACCAATTCAGACTGATGCCTGGCACCTGACAAATTTAGAATCCTGAACACTTATCACCAGCCTCCCAGCTTGTTTAAGAAAGTTCTTTCCTTCATTTCTGCCTGCCTTGTGCATCACTTACTGCAAATTAAACTCAGTTTGTACATGGCTTACACTCTTGTTTCATGATTAGAGTAATTGATATCAGTAGGGTTATTCGCAGGATGAGGGGCTACTCAGTGTGAGCAAGGGTCCAGAATCTGGCCCTATTTGATTTTATATGAGACATGGATTACAATTTGTATGAAGAAGGAGGACCCAAATAATTAAAGACCCACTTCTAACACCTTTACTTGAGCTGAGCATTTCCACATCCATTTTGCCTGGGTATAAGTGACCACAAATGGTTGGAGGAAGTGGAGAATCATCCCACCATCTGTGCTACCTGTCAAAATCTAAGCACAGTTTAACATACTAGACCAGCATACCTCACACTCTCATTCACGTCAGCTGAAATGTCACTCACAAGCAGGACTGAAGAACATGACCAAGGTCTCCCGTTTAGTTCCTTATTCCCCAGATATTAGGGAACAACAGGCTGGGTGGCCGCTTCTGATCAGGAATCCAAGACTTTCCTCCTCCTATACTCTTTTCCCTGCTTTTTTCACACTTCTAATCTGTGTCACACCACAACACGATGGTAGAAAGGAAGATGTGCTACCACTGCTGCTAGCCCCAAGCAGCGGCACAGTCAACATTCTGTAAATGGTCATGTTGTGAAAACATGAAGCCAAAGGATTACAGTGACTCTTGGGGACAGTCAGAACTAAGGGGAAAGCAAGTCCATGGCAGGAATAGGTTTGATGGAAAGCCAGGGTGTGAACAAAGTGAGAGAAAGAGACTGAGACAAAGAGAGAAAAAGAGTGATAAAGGAAAACTCAGCAGATTCTAATGAGAGACAGGTGGCTTTTTGGCAGAGGTTCTGGACTGGAAAGTAGAATTTCTGACTTCCTGTCCTACCACTGCCACTAACTGTGTAGCCTTGGGACACTCTTATCACCGCTCAGTCTTTCCTTTACCCAAATGGGAATAATAATGACTCACCTCCCAGGTAAGTTAAAGTATCTTAAGATTCCTAGTATGGAAGTATTGCCATGAATTTGTTACTATTAGATCGGGGGAAGACATGCTGACTTAGAAAGTTTGCTCACCTTCCATACATTTATTGGCAAAATGGTCACTCACAAAGTTATGCAGAACGTGGAAGAGTGATGTCAAGCATCATCAAGAAGTATCCCTTCTTTTTGTACTCTGTGGCAACGTGGTTTGGTGCTAAAATTGGAATGTGTGTGCCATCTGTTGCCTGGCCCCTTTCCATCCCCCCTCCCTTCGACCCTCCTTCGCACACACAGAGTTAGGAAAGCCCATGTCTGCAAAGCCAGCCACGATAGCATGCACATTTCCCAGAGTTGCGGTCCTCCACAGTGACATGCAATTTATTGCCCTGCACATTTGCAATAATGTAGCCCCAATGGTAGACTTCCACTCTTGAAATTGATTTTTAACTGACTGGTACCAATCAGGAGTCACCAGCCTCCACTCTGCAATTGCCACACGCTTCTCTGCTGAGGGGGCAGTGCTCATTCGGGTGCCCTTGCATTGCAGGTCAGAAGCCAGTTCAGCACAGAGTGCCAGAAAGTTTGCTTCATCATGGAGGTGAAGGATGAAGAGCAGTGACTACAGAACTTTAGAATGCATCAAAGACACAGAACTAACTTAATGCTTATTGGTTTTACTTCAAACACTAACTCTGCTGGGCAACCCCAATGCCATCTCCCAGCAACCTGTGACTTATTCGTTTTATGAGCACTGCAACATATTAATAGCAGGAAGAGGAAGCTTTTGCCCTCTGCCACTGCCCTGGAGAGCTGAGATCATTACCTCAGCCTGTAAAGCATATGCATTGCATTTGTTCTGCCAATAATCAGCCCCTCATAAGCAATCTCAAGAGAGAAGCCAGCCAAGAACTGAACAGAATTACAGACATTTATTAGCTCATCCTTAAAACTGGTCCCCTTGAGATGAGGTTGAAGCTCATCTGTAAGGCAGCAGTGGGAAGCTAGCACTGGTAATGGCTGAACTGTGCATAGTCTGTGAATAGTTTACTTAGTTTAGTTTGTAGGCAGCTAATTCAGCTGGAAAGTCTTCCATTGACTTTAATGGGAGCTTAACGAAGGCCTGGGTTGTTCGATATTCCAAAGAAAACATTTTTATAGGCATTAATCATAGAATCATAGAGCTGGAAGAGACCTCAGAAGGCCATCAAGTCCAGCCCCCTGACCAAGGCAGCACCAATCCCAATTTAATCAATCCAGCCAGGGCTTTGTCAAGCCGAGATTTAAACACTTCTAGAGATAGAGACTCCTCTACTTCCCTAGATAACTCATTCCAGTGCTTTACCACCCTCCTAGTGAAATACTTTTTCCTAATATCCAACCTGGACCTCTCTCACCGCAACTTGAGACCATTGTTCCTTGTTCTGCCATCCATCGTTACTGTGAACAGCCTTTCTCCAGCCTGTCTGGAACCTCCCTTAAGGAAGTTGAAGGCTGCTATAAAATTCCCCCTCACTCTTCTCTTCTGCAAAGTAAATAGACCCAACTCTCTCAGCCTCTCCTCGTAGATCATATGATCCAGTTCCCTAATCATTCTGGTCACCCTCTGCTAGGCCCTCTCCAATGCGTCCACATCCTTTTTGTAATTGGAAGCCCAGAACGGGACACACTACTCCAGATGTGGCCTCACCAGAGCTGAATAAAGAGGAATAATCACATCTCTGGATCTGCTGGCAATGCTCCTCTTAATTCAACCTAATATGCCATTAGCCTTTTAAGGGCACACTGTTGACGCATATCCAGCTTTTCATCCACTGTAATCCTCACGTCCTTTTCTGCAAAACTGCTACTTAGCTGCTTGGTCCCCAGCCTGTAACAATGCTTGGGATTCTTCTGTCCCAAGTGCAGCACTCTACACTTGTCCTTGTTGAACCTCATCAGATTTCTTGTGGCCCAATCCTCCAATTTATTTAAATCACTCTGGACTCTATCTTTGCCCTCCAGCGTATCTACCTCTCCCACTAGCTTAGTGGAATTGATTAATGTTGTCAGACTAACACATACAAATTAGTCTGCTGTCCTAAATATTCACTTTCATGTTCAACTATGACTTCAGTTTCTTCTAATGTTTCTCAACATCACAGGGCAAAATGAGACCAACTGTAAATTGACAAAAATCCATTCACTTCTATAGGGTCACAGCCAATTATACCAGGCCTACGTTGCCTCCTGGGCTCTTATCGCATATAGAAATGGTTCCTAAGCACAATAGAGAAGATGAAATTTAGTATAAAGAACCCCTCTTCCATCTCAAAAGTGCTATCATGTGGCATAGCAGCACTTTAGGAACAAAGCGGCTCTTGATATGTCTGTTGAGCCATACCTTTAATACTGTTGCCCCTTTTTTTGCCTGAACAATTAAGCAAAGTTCAGGGCATTGGGGATGTTCCATTTAAGCAAAGACTTAGTGACAATCATATACTTAGTACAATCTTGTGTTTAAAACAGTGAAAAAGTCTTGTGTCTCTGAACACAGAAAGAATCAAATAGCAGGAAATAACATATACTGTACTCATCACCTGGAACTCTCTCTTCAGCCTACATTCCTCATCCAAAAAACCTCTTCCCTGGTTTCTTCCAAGGTCAGCCACTGTTCTTCCCTTGAGGCTGTCTGCCTCTCTTTTTCTCCCTTATGTTACCAAAACAATGATAAAAAAGAGATTCTGTGTAGGTTCAAATACTCTTCTTGTCTTAAGTGTGGTGGTAGCCTTACAGTGATGTTAACTGAAGAGTGAACTCATTTGTTTCGGTTTCAAAAGGTTTTTACTAAACCCATAACAAAATTTCACCCAACTCGTAAGACATTCAACCTAAGAATCGGATCAACTTCAACATTGAGAGCGACGGGCTTTGAAAGAAACTTTAAGTGGTTCTAAAACTTATACAAAATACAGGACTACGTAGCACTTTAAAGACTAACAAGATGGTTTATTAGATGATGAGCTTTCGTGGGCCAGACCCACTTCCTCAGATCAAATAGTTCTGGCCCACGAAAGCTCATCATCTAATAAACCATCTTGTTAGTCTTTAAAGTGCTACATAGTCCTGTATTTTGTTTCAGCTACACCAGACTAACACGGCTACATCTCTATCACTAAAACTTATAGACACACACAAGAACATGGACAAACAGAAACTCTGCTGTATATTAGGAACTACTCAAGATTGTTCCTTTTCACTATTAAAAATAGCTATGCTATTTCTATTTATGGTCTAAAATTTCAATAGTTCATTTTATTTATATCTTATCAGCCACAAATAATTGATGTTATTGCTTCCTCTGTTATCTGTACCCTCCTTTTGTCTCCCACCTTGATGGTGCCGTCTGAGTATCCCATTACAGAAGGGAGAAGGAAGCTGCTGAATCAGTGCAAGGAGTATTCCACAGATGATGGGAAGTAATAACCATAGAAATCCTTTGGTAAGAGAAAGGAAAGGAAAGGAAAGGAAAGGAAAGGAAAGGAAAGGAAAGGAAAGGAAAGGAAAGGAAAGGAAAGGAAAGGAAGACCATAAGACATCCTGCAAGGTGAACAGATGGTGAGGAGGATAAAAAGAATAGAGACAACTAATACAAAAAGTCAAAAGGAAAATTCCATAGAGTATCAAGTTACTAAAAATGCATTAACTGTAATACTATATAGCACATTCTCATATATGTGGTCTCAACTTACAGTTATTAAAACTTGCTCCAGTCCATCTCTAGGGCCAGAGAATGTAAGGGGCTATATAATCATAATCTAACAAACAATACAATTTCTAGATGGGAAACACGACAGGTCTGATTATAAAGCATTGTCCCTTGTATTGTCATTGAGTACAAAGTTGGTATAAAATCCAACCAAGTCAAAACATTTGTACTTGATATTTCATTTGCACAGATATAATGATTAGTCAAAGGTGAGAATAGTGGAGGATCAGCCACACAGCATGAGAGAGAGTGTACATACACACACACATGAAAATACACTCGTTTGTTGAACATCTGAGAAATATTGAGGACAAAATCTGACTTGCACCTGCAGAACAGGTGGAAGCAATATTTATGTTGTTGTAGTCTGGCATGGATAGGCCTGCTGTGAAACTGGCTATAAGGAAAGTAATGCAGCTGGCAAGGAGTGTTGGAAACCGTAGGAGTTGGCACCCAGAATGAAAATCTTAAACAGGTTTCATTACTTAGTATTAGGACTCTAAATGAATTTATCTTTGATGTGACAAGAGAAACACTACTTCTTCTCTCTTTGCCCCTCCTCCAGGAATCCCAGAAGAAACACTGAAAGGCAAGTTTTCTATTAGGCAACAGACTTAGGTTCAAATTCAGACCTGTTACAAACATGTTCAAATCATTTTACACTTTCCCACTGTCCCATCTTATACCACCCAGAAATAATCGTTCAGCATTTTATAATGATCCTGAGATGCAACCTATTTAACAAAATAAAAACACCACCACCATCACCACAAAACAACAGAGTAACACAGAGTTGTAGGACATGTAATGTACGTGTAATAAATGGCCGTTACTACTACTACTTATGGATTTTTTTCTTTGTGAGCCCCTCATGCATAAGACCAATTATCTTCAATTTACAAATTCATATGTGTTATAAGGTAATACATAAAATAAAGAATAGTGGTTGGGTCTTTCAAATTCATGCTGGAGTTCACAGCCTTACTGAGTTCCAGAAAATGACTTGTTACTCACATTATACATGCATGTGTGTTCATAAGATCAGGCCTTATTCTTCACTAATGCAAAACTCAGACTGAAATGAATGGAAGTTTTTGCTGAGAATGACTATATGATTTGGTATAAAGAAATAGCAACTTGATAATCAAATTCCTGCTGATTTGAAGTTACTAGAATTTGAGAGCTTCAAGCCCAAACTGGGGGAAAAATACCCTCTGACAAAACAGCATTTGCCTTAGTCCTGGTTGTCTCCATAAACAAAGTTTGTATTTTCAGAGTATTCTCTATCACTGAAGTGTTCATTCAAGCGCAGCACACAGGGGCTATTTTCAGTAGGGTCCTGATACACTCATTGCAAACTTTGAAAAGTCAAGGAAAAATGTAACCCTGGGATATTGCATGTATGATGAGATATCTTCAGTGTTAACACTCTGCATGTTCAAATTCTTGTGTGACAATTATTTGACAGAAAAATAAAAGAAAGAGAGGGCTGTGATACATGCTGCTGAATGTGTGTATTTCATGTTTGGAAAGAGAAGAACTAGATTCAGCTTTATATCACCATCATTTCCTTCTATAATGTCCCTTGGCATAAGCTACTGTAGTATCACTCATGCATGCTACTATTACTACATGAATCTCACACTAAACCAAGTGGATAGGAGATTTTGGAAGGGGACGTGAAAAGACTGTTTAGTTTACATGAGATTTTCCAGTTGAAGCCTTCTAAAAATCATCCGGCTGCATTATCTATGAGCTGGAAATCACTGGAAATAATTGTTTTTTGTCTGCAGCTATATTCTGTCTGAGGGCATACTTCTTTTCAAAGGATATATGCTGAAGAGTCCCATTCTCTCCCAAACAGATAATCTCTCTCACTGTTAACAGATTTGCCTGATACTCTAGGGAATGCTCATGTATTAGGGTTACTCTTTTGGGGAGGGGGTTAATACTGCTGCTTGTGTTCTCATATGGACAGTCACATTTCCCTTCTGCCAGTTCCCTCCCAATAGAAAGTTCCTGCAGGATCTAGGTTCTCCAGGACTGTGTTCTTCCCACGCTGGAATCAAATGAACACACACTCACACCAACTACCAGAGCACTTCTGAGAGGTCTGAGTTAATCAGCACTCACAAGCTGATTCCTTTTATGTCCCTGGACTCAGTAGACTGGGTTACACAGCTCTGCCAAGCTGTGTCCCTCATGTGCCATGGGACAGGTTTCAACAGCACTTTAAACTGCCACCCTCAGGTTCAGCACCTCCCTACCCCCGCTCTCATGATGCAACCATTCTATTAGTAATCTGAATGAGCAAATCCTGTGGGGGCAACACTGGGATCTTTAGATTAGGTACTGGGAGCACTGTTACAAAGTGAATGGGGAAGTCAAAACAGCACCCCGAAGGAGGAGAGAGAGAGAAAGACAGGAAAAAGAGAAAAGCAACCAGCTTAACAAAAAATGTTATTTGTTTCTAGGTAGTAACTATACAAGGGGAACCAAACAAAATCAGTTGAACCCTAGAAAAATCAGTTGGGGACCCCACACAAGTGAGAAGGAAAACAAAAAACAAAAACAACAACAACAAACCAAACCTAATAAATCCTCACTGATGTGGCCCCCCCAACTGAGAAAGGGACAGAATCTCTGCACATTCCCCTCACACACCAGAACCTAGGGGAAGCCAAGCTAGTAGATTTTGTGTACTAGAGCCTGCAGCGGGGGTGGGCTCCCCAATGCTGTGGGGGAGCTCTGAGCCTCTAGAAGCCTCTGGATCCAGGCAAGCTGGGGGCCACATCCAGTCCCTGGATCTTAGGTTCCCCTTCCCTGCCGTAATCCTATCGCCCTTGTCTGCAGGGGTTTAGGTGTGTTCTCTGCCTTTTCATTGCTTTGGCTTTGGTTCAAGCAGAGGCCCATGGATGTGTGTGTGGGGGTGTAAATTCTTCCATGAGTATTATGCCCTGGCTCCCCAAGAACACAGAGCTGGTAGGTAACATTATCCTATGAGTACCTGTGATTTTTAAACACGCACAAGTTGAATAGCTGACAAATACCTGCATCTTTCGCTATTTGAGATAGCAATAAAGCAATATTTATTTCTAGTGCATCTTTTGAAGACAGAACCAGCATAAGAAACAGAAAAACATGCAACAACAAATCTTGAATGAATTTATTCCAGGTTACACCACGTCCCTCAAGCAAAACTGCGAGAACATTACATCTGAAAGATATGTTTAATGCTTGCCATAACTCACAGGCACTTATTTGTGGTTTCATTTCAGGTGATAGCAACATGAAAGTAATCATGGACTTTTGATATTCTTAAAATCCATTACATCCTTAGTTGCTTTTAGCTGAGCATGAGACATTTTCTTTATAGTGAACATTATGTGATATCAACTATATTAAGAAAGTTTTGTGTCCACTACATCGATTTGGGAAAAACCCTTAAGTACAGTTAATATAAATAGATTTTCATTTTTCTAAGAACAAAATGAAATTTTAAAATTCTTTTCATTTCAAAATGTCTAATCCTCCTTAAATTCTGCTTAAAAGCAAGAGAAGGAAAGGCATAATGTTGAGGAATAAGAAAAGTTTGTGGAAAGTTCATAGATCAAAGACCAAGACATAGTTCAAATGCTCAAAATGATTATAAATGGTTATAATTAAGGGTTAGAGTCTACTATATTTACTCACAATGGGTAGAAAATTACTATTCAACTCATTCCCTTGTTAACAGAACAATTTGCATACTAAAGTACTACTCAGCCTGAGTAACAGAATCAGAATCTTATCCTAAAGAAGAGCCATTCTAACCAGAAACTAATATGCACTATTGGACTAGAAAGAAAACGTTTGTTATCGTTGATATAGGAGGTTTGTTAAACAGTCACAGAATAAAGTATCTTGCATTTACTTGTACAATGATATTGTCCTCTGTGAAACAAGTAGCATATGTTTAAATTGTGCAGAAAATGTGTAAATGACAAATGTATTTAATGGAGTCAATCAACTAAATTTCTGGTCAGAGATACTTCCTAAAGTGTGAATGAGTTTACTAACCTTTGGTGAAACAAATAAATCTCATTTTTCTCTAACTAAAGTATATGGGTACCTAAAATGAACCTTGCTTAAGGCTGATATTACAGATTTAATATTTAACATGGTTATTTTCTTTTCTAGCTTCCGTGATTTCCAAAAATTGCCTATTTTGTTCTTTATAAGGTGATCTGGGTCTGTTTGTTACATTCTGGGGACTGTATTAGCAAGTTCTGTTGAAAACATTGTGTTATGGGAGGCTGATAAAGTTGCAGTCAGTATTCTCTATACTTTTCTTGGGCATAAAGTAAATGGCATGAGGATATTGCATGGTTCAAAATATATATATCACAAAGCTGTTTCCTTGAATATATTTCAAAAAATTAAATATGAAGAGAGTGTCTCTGCTACCACTTTGCCTCTTACGTAGCACTTCGTTCATTGCTCTACTGGGACTACCAGTGTGGGGAAGGGTGGTAACATTCAGCCTTACTACTTTTCCTATAATTCACGTCATGGTAATAACTACAGGGATGATGATCCTTACTTACTCTCCCATTTATAAAAGTCAGAAGGACACACTGTACTCTCTTAGCAGCTGCTCAGAGCTTTGGACTACTCTCTTCTCTCCTACCCATAATGTGCAATAAGTCTATAATTACGTATGATATATTCAAGGTCCTTATTGCATATCAGAAATCCCAAAGCCTTATTAATTGAAGTGAACAGAGCAGCTGGTTGCTTGTGATGGTATAGTTTCAGTGTTTAGCAGATTTAATTAAAATGAATGCCCTCTCTCTCAGAGGAATTAGCTCATTAAAAAGTTTTACAAGTGAGGAGCAGGCAAGAAGAAGAGATTGTGGGCTGGGTAAGGCAGCCCATACTCTCTATGCAGTACTCTGTTGTAGGTGCATTCCTCAGTGACTGGGTAATTCTTACCAAGTTTGTGCATCTATCTTACTCTTAACAGCAGATCTTTTGGCCTCTCTCTTTGAAACTGTTCTGAAAATGTAGTTAGACAAACTTTTGTTTATCCTAAAACTTGTTCTCAGGTTTTCATCTGATATATTCCAAGTAGCCGAGTATGACAGTCTGCCTTCTGTTAGCTGTTGTTTGAAATACTGGAAACGTACACAGCTGACTTGCCATATTTTCCTATTCCATTTCAATGAGCCACATGTTAAACACCTACGCACAAAACCAGTATGTCTTCAATGATGCCTAATAAGCCTGAAAATGAAGTTCAAATAGAAGAGCTCTAATAAGATATAAAGTTCAGAGTGTCAAAGGTTTTGCTCTCTTTTGATTGCACTCGTATGAACATGCCTAGAATGCTATAATTTTCCTCAGGATTTGATAGGGTAGGGACAGTACAGTGTGGTTACTTGCTTTTTTCTGGGGTTATGCTAAAATGCTCAATGGAGCTTGAATTATTTGAATAAAAATCAGCGCCTGCTCAAACATTTTGTGATGTGAGTAATTCTCAAGTGAACCTCAACATTATGATGCCCTTATAACATTTAGCGGCACTTTTCTCTGTGAGCAATGCCTTTGAAATTAGTGAAACTACTCACTACTGCACACAAGTAAGAGTGGTAGATTAGCAAAGCAAATATACATCTGTTTACAGAACTTTTATACAATATTGTTTTTTTTTTCTTTATGAGCTGGGAAGCAACTCATACCAGTTTTGTAATTGGTTTTTAATTTTCAATCTCACTGCTGGTCATCTCTGTGATTGGAGAGACAGGGAGTTAAGTTGGGATGCATTTACACAGCAGGGCTTAACTTGAAATAAGCTATGCAAATTGAGCTACGTCAATTACGTAGCTTATTTCAAAATAGCTTATAGCCCCTCCTCTCAGCATGCAGGTAAAAAAGATACACCCATCATGGCCCCCCTTTATGAAAATTAGCTTATGAATATGCATATGCATAACTTGATGACACTTTAGGCAAAATGCACCATTTAACATTTTTAAAGTTGCGATCTGCTGAATATATATGTTCTGTTTCTGTGCATGTATCATTGTTGTATGTGAAGTTACAGATATGAAGTGTGACTCTGTTTATAAATCTAGGTATGTTAATGAGGATGATTAGTGATACTCCAAAAACATAATGGCTCGGTACTCAAACCAATGACCTGTGAATAATCTTGTTTTTCCTGTAAGCCTGGATTGTAGTTGCTCCAGCCAGGACCTGTGGCCAGGCAATCTGATGCTGGAACCCATTTTGGATCTTGTACGTTTCCACGTAAGGTGAAAAAAGTTTGAACTATACACAAAGAACTCTTACCTTGAGCAAAAAGGATATAGAAGTGGGAAACCAAACAATAGAGGCATTTGCCAGCTGCCAGTACCACCCAAGATGCCTGCTGAAAACATTTAAGACTGAACGGGGGAAGGATCAGGCCCAACGTAGGAGGCTGCCCAGCTTGTGAAAAAGATGATTAAAACTACTGTTAGGAGAAGAATGTGCATGTATCAAGTGTCTTAGTGTATTGTTTTTTGCTTAGTGACTTACTTTGATCTGTCTTATCACTTGCAATCACTTAAATTGAACACTTTTATTTATCATCAAGTAGTGTGAAAATACTTGCTACCTGGGGGAAAGGGAGAAGGGAGCCAGAGCAGTGTATATCTCTCATTGATGAAGAGAGCGAGCCTTATGAGCTTTCTCCATGTAAGACTTTTGTACAGGGTTAAATGGGTTTATTAGGGGGTTTGGTCCTCTTTGGGGCTGTGTCCCCGGGTGCTGTCAATGGTCTTATAGCTGAGAGCTCCCAGAGCTGAGATGTTTAAACATCTGTGTTACTCTGCTGGGGGCCGTTGCCCCAGCTCTGTACCTTTGCTGGGGAAGACCAGAGCTTCTGGCCCAACAGGACAGAGTGTTGGGGTGCTCCAGAGGGCAGGTAGGTGAGTCAGTGATATGATGAGCACACAGCATAACAGTCAACAGAGGACATCCATGATATAACCTGTCACAACTCCATAAAGACTCCTGACCACATTGCATACCCTATGCGTAACAACAATTTCCTATTAACAGTGATAGCATAACAATGAATTCCAATGTGTACATTCCAATTCAACATGCAAATCCTGTATTTGTAAATTTATCCCAGTAAAGCTACATTATAGGATCAGCAACCATCAAAAATAATTCTGAGACAGGAATAACTTAGAGAATTGAATGAAACAACAAATGCACTCAGGCACTGACATTTTATCCAGTTTGAGTAAACAGAACTTGTTTATTCAGTGGAAAAAAATGGCATAGCTATAATGGGCAGTACTAATGGCTCCCATCTCCTAATTTACCCACATACACAGACAATGATATTGGAATCTTTCTTTCCAGTTTTCTCCATTTACAGTGGAAGTATTGGACAGTATAATGTGGCAGGTATAGAGAGTTACACAGAGATGAATTGCACCAATTCATATGTATATTGCACCAATTCATATATACAAGCAGTCCCCGGGTTACATGGATCTGACTTACATCGGATCCCTACTTACAAACGGGGTGAGGCAACCCCACACTAGCTGCTTCCCCCCAGCAGACCAGGGAGACGCGAAGCTAGCGCCCCCCATCCCCCAGCAGACCAGGGAGACGCGGAGTGGCTTTTCTCAGCAGACACCTCAGCTTGAGAATAAAGAACTGAGGGAAGTGAGGTGTGGGAGAATAAAACTGAGCTCTGGAGTAATGTTTGGCTAGAGTTTCCTCTACAATATGTACCAGTTCCGACTTACATACAAATTCAACTTAAGAATAAACCTACAGTCCCTATCGTGTACGTAACCCGGGGACTGCCTGTATCTCCATTTGATAAAAGTCCTAAAAAGCAAAGTGCTTCCTTTGCAAAAATACCCCTTTTGTTTTCAAAACCAAATATGCGTCTGATGCTGGGCAAGAAAGGGTTAAAACAAATAGCTGACCCAGATCCAACCTTCAGAGACATTAGAAAACTGTGTTAAGGCCATTTCTTGTTAGATAGCCTAAAACTTTTAAATGCAAACCTGCGTTTATTTATATCTTGCTAGATCTCAGAGGGTTAGTCTGTATCTGCAAAAACAAGTAGGAGTCCTATGACACTTTAAAGACTAACAAATTTATTAGGGCATAAGCTTTCTTGAGTAAAACCCACTTCATCAGATCTTTCAGTTGATATTCTAATTTTATCCCAGGAAGAGGGCTGGTGCAATATTTCAATTCACAGTGTATTCAAAGAATGGTGTGACGTGTTAGAATACAAAGGTTATTTGATTCAAGTACATAAAATCCTAGAGAGTATATGAAATACCATAGACTTCACTACCCACTGTGAATTGAATAGTATGTGTGATAAGGAAGCTAGTTGCATAAGGTCACTGGGAGTTTTCCATTGAAAAGTACTGATAACTGGTACAGGCAGTCCCTGACTTACGCGGATCCGACTTATGTCGGATCCGCACTTACGAACGGGGCTTTCTCGCCCTGGAGCCACAGGCAGCGGTCAGCCACCTCGAGCTTCGGGACGAGAAAAGCTGCTCCCGGTGCCCCTGGTCTGCTGGGACCGTCTCCAGCAGACCAGGGGCATCGGGAGACCATCTCCAGCAGACCAGGGACACCGCGAGCGAACCCGCAGCAGCGCGGGGACCCTGCCGCGGCTGCGGGTTTGCTCCCGGTGCTCTTGGTCTGCTGGGGACCGTCTCCAGCAAACCAGGGGCACCGAGAGCAAAGCGGTCCAGCGCCAGAGCAAAGCCTCAGAGGCGAGGCATCCCCCCTCCCCCTGCTGCCACTTTGCTCCCTGTGTCCCTGGTCTGCTGGGGGGGGCGCAGCTAGTGTGCCCCCCCAGCAGACCAGGCTTTTGTTGTGGACCCTGGGGCAGAGCAGCTGGGGCACTGCCGGTTGGTCCCGCAGCGCCGCTCTGGGCACTACTGGACCAACCCGGCAGCACCCCAACTGCTCTGCCCCAGACGTCCTGATTCAGCCGCTGCTGGTCAGTTTCAGCAGCGGCTGAATCAGGACTCCTGGGGCAGAGCAGCTGGGGTGCTGCTAGGTTGGTCCAGTAGTGCCGAGGAGCGGTGCTACTGGAGCAACCCAGCAGCATCCCAGCTGCTCTGCCCCAGACGTCCCCAAGTCAGCCGTTGCTGAAACTGACCAGCGCTGACTATAGGAAGCCCGAGGCACAGTTGCTCTGCCCCGGGCTTCCTGGAATCAGCTGCTGATCAATTTCAGCAGCAGCTGACTTGGGGTTCTTAAGTTGAATCTGTATGTAAGTCAGAACTGGCGGTCAGTTTCAGCAGCGGCTGAATCTGGACGCCAGTTCCGACTTACATACAGATTCAACTTAAGAACAAACCTACAGTCCCTATCTTGTACGTAACCCGGGGACTGCCTGTACCTGTAAACTCAGAAGATATATTTGAGACACTGGAGAGCTCACTCAAAGTTAGAAGACTATATGTTCCTAGACCTACTCTGCTAATGAAAACATTGTATTGGCTCATGAAGCTAAAAGGGATCACTGTGATCATTTAGTTTGACCTGTTGCATAACACAGGCCATAAAACTTGCTTGAATTAATTCCTGTTTTTTAATAATCAGCCAGTGTCAGGCTGATCATTGCCAACCACACAGTCTTCCAATTTTCAACTCCTAAAAGAAAAAAAGAAAATAAAGAAACAGATTTTTTTTAATTCTTTTAGCATGTTGAGCAAAGACTCCATTTGAAAAGGACCAAAGAGAAAGATTTTAGAAATATAAAACTAATTTATTTTGAGCAAAACAACAAGAATATTTTGCTTCTAAGAAAAGTATATTAAAGACAATATAATATATACTAAAAAGATTGCATGATTACTTTCTATATAGTTTGAACTAGGGTGGCTAATGTAGGCATTCGAACTTGCAAATGAAGCCCGGGAGTTAAATATCCCAGGCTTCATTTGCATGTTCCCGGGCGGGCGCCATTTTTAAATGCCCGTGGTTCGAACTACCTGCCCGCGGCTACACACGGCACGGATTTCCTTGCAGGAGGAATAATCGTATTTTGAATTAGGAGCTTTAATTCGAACTACCTAGTCCGTGTCACATGTAGCCGCAGGCAGGTAGTTCGAACCATGGGCATTTAAAAATGGCGCCCGTCTGGGAACATGCAAATGAAGCCTGGGATATTTAAATCCCGGGTTTCATTTGCAAGTTCGAATGCCTACATTAGCCACCCTAGTTCGAACTAGGGTGGCAGTGTAGACATACCCTTAGAGTGGAACCTATGTATGGAAGGGTCCATTTAAATAAGGCAAGAGGCCTATCTTCCTTTTTCTGGATGCATATTGCAGACATAAGCAGTTCCTAGAGCAAAGGAGATGAAAGTGGTTAAAACGATATGAAGCTTTTTAATAAGGCAGGCTTGACTAGGTAAGCTCTAACAGGCATGGAGAAACCTGAAAAAGGTACAGCGGCAGGCAAAATTGTGAGAGAAACAGCATTTCAAAGGTAGGTGAATCAATGCAATATAATCAAAGCAGTGTCATTCTCCTTAAATACCCAGAAGTGCTATTAGGCTTGGCAAGATGGTGACCCGAATTAGCATTTTTATGTTTTATTAAATCATCCAGGGATGAAAACAATGACATAAGCACTAGTATTCTCATGATTATTACCCTTTCAAAGTTACATTTGAATGTGTTTTCTCTCTTTCTTCTTGCCACTTTTAGATATTAAAATGGCCTTTCTCTGGTCACAAAACCAAGCCATGCAATCTGAGATCATGTGTCATATGACCATAATAATGCTTTAGGTTTAATGCTTTATGCTATAGGACACCGTTTCAACAGGATCACCTGCAGCAGGTTAGAAGCAGCAGGTTGTAAGTTAACATGACGATCAGTTAAGTGAAAATGAATGTAAATGATGTGACATATGGCTCTTGCAGCCATCTGATCAAAATGCATGACTGGTTGCAGTGTGACAGAGAGTTAAACTAGGGCATTAATTCCAGTTAGTTATGTTCTTATAACTCTCCCAGATCCTCAATTCAAGATCTCACAGCTTGTTCAGGATTTATCAGACACACCACAGTAATTACCGAGGCATGATGAGGGAATAAAGTGAAGTGTGTATTCTATGGCAGATCTGCTGTAACAGTGGGGGTCTATATCTTTCTTGAAGAATGGCTATCACAGCAGGTGCTTCTTCAGCTATGGGCACAGCAGATGATTCTGCTCCAAATTCAGCCTGATACTCCATCTAGTTAGAAGTGGTTCAGATATTGCAACATACAGACATAACCAGAACATCAAATTAATTTCCACTGAATCTTTCAGAGAGTGACCGTGTGTGTGTGTTTGTGTGTGAGAGAGAGAGAGTGCGTGGAAGGGAACCACCAATCACATCTTCAAAGAGGAACAATTACATATATTGGTGTCAGAATCATCTGAAAGAAAGCATCTATGGATCAGCAGTGCTGGTCACACATCTATAGAGAGTTATTGCTACTGCTGAGGGAAGCCCTTCTTTTCCTGTCACACACTTTCCAATACATTTGCTCCAGTCCTTTGTGCCATTCCACAATAGGCTGTATAAATAATGTGAAATGAGTCATGCTGTCTCCTAACCTTACATAATGGAACCTTATGATTAGGAAGACTGGATGTCCTGATTTTATAGAGACAGTCCCAATATTAAAGGTTTTCTCTTATATAGGTATCTATTACCTCCCTCCATCCCCACCCTGATTTTTCACCCTTGCTATCTGATCACCCTACTTATAAGCCTCTTCTTAGTAGGAAACATGCAGCATTTTCTACTGTATAATTATATGTAGTATGCCCTGATCCCGCACATTAAGCCACCTGGGTGGATCAGAGAGCTCCACTGTCATCAGTAGGGCCCTGCATAGGTGCCTGCATCCACCTGCATTGAATAACTTGCATGGGAGAGATTTTATTTAGCACATTCCCTGCTCTGGCAATTTTAAAAACACTTTATTTCATTCCTCTTGCCCCCCCCCAATTATATGCTTGATTCCCATCCCAATCATAGCACAATGGGAGCAGGCTATACCTTCAGCAATTGGACTTGTGTACGGAAGGCATAATCTCACAAGTTTAGAATATTCCAGAACCCACCATGCTTCCACCATAGTTAACAGCCAGACTACAATCTACAGACATGGGAGCATAATCAGACCCAGCAGCTTTTTAAAAACATATCCTAATTTCTACACTGACTGGACTCTATATTTGTTATGTTTGCTAATGTCCATGACATGGCAACTTTGTGACATCTGAAATGTAATCAATTTAAACCATCCTTTCTTTGAAGCCTGTAAGTATTAATCCCCCCGTTTCATGTTTTTCTTTTTTCTAAATTCATCCTTAGCTGTCTTCCTCACAAATTTCATTTTTAGTAGAACAATGCTAGAGGGCTTCCTGTCCCTGAATCTGATATCAGTATCCTGTCCTGCCACCACTATCACCCCTCCGCTGAGAAGGAGGAGATGTTTGGGGTCCTGCCACTTTGGTTTTCTGTGGGGAAAAAAATCACTGACTCAGAACCTGGAATAGTCTAAGGGTATGTCTGGACTACATTGTTCCATAGATGGAGCCATGTAGATTAGGTTTCTAGACATAGGAAAATGAAGCAGCGATTTAAATAATTGCCACTTCATTTACATCAAAATGGCTTCCGCGCTGTGCCAGCTGTTTGGCGGCACAATGCAGTAGTCTGGACACTTTGTGGTCAACAAAGGAAGCCCTTGTCAACTGCCCTGTTATGCCTCGTGTAATGAGGTTTACCGGGGCGGTCGACAAGGGCTTCCCTTGTTGTCCGCGGAGCATCCAGACTACCGTGCTGTGATCGGCACAGCACAGCAGCCATTTTGATGTAAATGAAGTGGCGATTATTTAAATCGCCGCTTCATTTTCCTATGTCTAGAAACCTAATCTACATGGCTTTGTCGACCAAGCCATGTAGTCTAGACATACCCTCTGTGTCACTTGCTTTATTTACATGGACACATGAATTCTGGAGTAGAGGCAGTTAAATAGCTTGCAGGGCAATTCCGTCTTGTAGAAATCTTGGCCCATTTCCAGTTACTGGATCTCTGGAATCAACTCTGTGCCAAGACCTTATTTCAGTCAGAAACAAAAGTAATGTCTGGATGGAACAGAAAGGAGGCCTATGACTCAGCCGGTGCCTAGCAGCTGACTTAGAACTGGTACGGACTTGGGGAATCTGACTATTTAATTAAAACAAAGCATCACAAAAGCCTGTGGTGGGTGTTGATGCAATGTGATTTCTGCCCAGTGCTCTGAAAGTCAAAGTGAAGAAATTCAATGAAGCATGGGGTAAATGGCAGGAGCAGTGTCCTTTACCCAGAACTTTGTACAACCAAATATTAAAACCGCAAGCATTCTTCACAGACTAAAAACTTGTTCTCTTAATATAAAACTTGGAAGACTATGTAAACACATGAAATATTAACTGATAATACCTGCCATATGAGGTTTAAGCCTCATAATAAGTACTGCTAAACTAGGGGCTCTGAATCATCTGTTTGTTTTTACAAAATCACCTATCTCCCTCCAGAATACTTTGATTCTGTAATCTAAAGGTTTTCATGTGGTCAAAGTAGATATTTTTCCAAGATGTGTGATGCCGAAGTTAATTTTTTTTATTCTCCATTGCTTGTTTTCCAGCATGACATCCAATGTTTTTTAGAGCAAGTCTGTGTGAAGAGTTGTCATTTGTCCAATCAGCAGTGAAGCTGAGTATTGCTGTGCCAGGCTGAGTGGAGAATTTTGCTTTAAGATAGTAAACAAAGGAAGAGGTCAACAAGAGAATGTAATCAAGGGTTTGCTTTTAAGCACAAGTCAGCCCTTGGTGTACTCTGGGGTGTCAATTTGCCAGTGTAGTAAGCTTATCAAGAATTTGGACACCAAAGATATTTGTCAACCTGATTATTTCCTGCTTTACAAACTGAGCTGGTGCCTGTAACAGGTATGACGTGCAGTTAACTCCCATTCTCAATTGCAATCCCTTCTTACCACAGTTTCTGAGCTACGCACAAAGAAAATAATGACCCAGATGATTTATCTCATTGTGAATGCACCTTCACTGGAGTAATTTTAAACTAAACCGAATAAATGACTAAAAGATACCCTACAGAACAATCCTTTGCAGGCAGAGGGATGGATTAGTCCATTCTAATTTCTGTTTTAATGCAGAGACAGCACGCAGTAGAAGTCCAGTCAGATCAGAGATCTCCCTCACAGCTCAGATTAGTGCATTCTGGGAAGGTGCAGAGGTACCTCACACCAGCTATGCCACGTATAATACAGGAATAGCACATGCACTGCACTATTCTTTGGTAAGATTACAGATTCACTCTAAGTAAGGTGGTACAAGCTTTTCCCTCTATGTGATACTTCCCTGCCTTGTATGCAAGGAATACAAGTACATCCATGCCCTTCAAGAAATGCTCCCAGTGTCTTCTGCTCACCTATGTAGAGTCCCACTGTACTGAACTTCCTCTAATGGAAATAAAAGAACCCTTTTGGTCTGGAGCTTTAACTTATTCTTTAGAAGGAACCACTTTGCCACATGGGAGTTGCTTGAAGACACAGATCAGTCTTTAAGAATACAATCCATTTCAGATGTTCTTTTTTGTTAATGTATAAAGCAGATATAAAATCACTATTGCACTTCTCCCCCTAAAACACCCAGGCACTAATACAGTGCGTGGGCTTGTGGAAATGTACAAAGTGGAAAATAAAGTCTTTGTGAAACCAGTTGGGATCTGCTCCATGGAGACTCTATGTCATGGTGCAAAGAAGATTAAATACCAGAAGTGTCATAATTTTGTTTACAACTAAATGGTAATCAAATAGTCCAGTCCCCATTCAGGAAACATTTCAGGTTTCATTTCTCCCTCAGTCCTTTTTTGACTTTCAAAAACCTGTTGGTATTTAGTTGCCATATAGAACTCTTATTAAATTCACTTTAACAGCGCAGCTGGGAATTTTACATTCTGTTGTCTTATCAGTTTTGTTTGTTGGCTTGTCTTATTTTGGAATGTAATCAATGTCCTCTTGTCCCACTTGCCGTCTGTCATATGGTTTTCATTGTAAGACCCAGTTTGAGCTGCTTATCAACTTTGTTGAAAAAAATATTTAGGCTGCAATCTGCCATGCCGAGCGTCTGCTTCAGGCCGAACTGATTCGGAATATTATAGCAAAAGCAGTTTGGCCATTTCCAGGATGAAGATTTGCAGGGAGGAGAACCGTATTGTGCCCATGTTAAAAGTTTCTAAAAACCATTTAATTGAAAAGTTTTAGTGCCCCAATACTTGGAACAGAGATTTTAAACTTTGCCTGCGTATCAGAGAGACACCTTTTGCTGTCTCTATGTTGTGGGGTTAGCCCTGGGGACCAATTTATTTAGGTAGATGGCCCTCATCAACTACTGTCCATCAAATTTTAACCCCCCACCTTCACATTCCAAATCCCTTCCTTTATACTTACTGCACAGATTGCCATTTCCATGCTCCAAGAACTCACCCATCTCCCAGAATTTCCCAGTCCCCCCATATCACCTGCTGGTCCCATCACCATCACATTCAGATCTGCCTTAGCATTCACCAATCCTCTCTGCATTTCACTGTCACTGAATGCCCCTAAACATTCCATGTCCTCTTTGTTCTTTGTCTATCAGCACCTCTGAAGCTCATCTTGACAACACTTAATCCTCCGTTTAGCACCACCAGAAATTCTTAAAGGCAAAAAAAAAGTACTAATAATTTCTAGTATTAGAATGGTGCCTGAAGACCTCCGTTGTAGGCCCTACATTGCTACGTGAACTCCTCTCCTAAGGGGAAAATTAGAATCCCTATGGTTTGGAACAGTATGCTACTGCCTGCACAAAACATTTGAAAGTACCATATGTTGTAAGGAATAAATCTTCACTGGCAAGAAAACTGGCAGTGGCCCTGCCTCAGTAATAAAACACTTTCCGATCACTTCAATGGGACTTAAGCTTGTGTTTCAGGTTATGCATATATCTAAATGTTCTGTTGCACTGGAGGGGGGGGGGTCTGTGTTGGTAAATCTATGTTGGTAATTTATCTCTCTAATTTTCAAAGAAGCCTCTTAAAATTTTTCATTCCCAGAATATAGATTGTCTTTGCCTTTAAATTTTCACCTGTCTTCCCCTCTTTGCCCTCTGCCTTATTTTAAAGCAGCGTGGGCACATATGGCACTATGTTAATAAAGAGAAATACATAATTGAACACATAATGCATCTAACAATAAAACAGAGCCATCCAAACACAATGTCATTGCTCCCATGCATGAGAAAGGATATTGGAGAAGGATCTGAAAACCTGTGAAGTTACGGCCAAATAAAAATGTATATGGCTCATATAACCATTAGAAATAACTCTAAAAGCATTCCTAGTAATTAAAATTGTACATCGTCCAAACCAACTGCTCTGTTTCATGCTTATGTCAACAGGAAAGCTGCAAAAGTTTATTAAAACTTTATTAGCTTTTTGTCTTATCTAAATGTCTGTAGTTAATTAATAAAAGGAAGAAGGGGAACATTACATTTACAAAAGAGCTGGGCCTGCAATTACCAGTCTTACTTTTTCTCATTGACGTTATATGTGCACCTGAAAGTACTCCAGTGACCAGCTTGGATAATCAGATATAACTACTGGGAAAGGCAGTTTTCCTTCTATTTTCTCTCTCTCTCACACACACACACATACTCTAGAAGCAAAATGTCATGGGTAAGTAGAGCTGTTGCAATGACCCACCACTACCACTGTGACTGGGTCCAAGTACTGTATGTTGCATACATTAACAGGACATTCTCTATTGCAGAGTAGCAGATTGAGGAGTGAGGGTGGGGAGAGGGGGGGATTTGCAGGCCAATTTCCTGTTTGAATCAGCAATTGATGACACAGAGACAAGTATTTTCTTACTGACAGTAAGTTACTGCAGTGTGTTTACTTTCAAAATGTACACATCTCCTGCTTTTCAAAGCAGGGTTTCCTCACAAATACAGTGACCAAATACCCTGAAATCTTACAGGTGTCCTGACTTTTTCTAAAAAAATGGACAAATTGTCCCATATATTTTGTCTTCCCCCATCAGTAGTGGTGGATTTTGCTGCTGGCCAGATCCCTGATTACCAGCTGCCTACCCACAAGCGGTGAAAAGGGGATTCAGTGGACAACAATGGGAATGAGTGTGCAAGGCTGGTTGTGAGGCAAAACCGCATTGCATGCGGGGCTGGCCATTTCCCTTGCTGCTCCATCAGTGCAGCCCGTTGCATGCCAGTTCTTGGCCAGCAGGGCCCTCCCCCACATCCCATTACATAACTCTGGTTATATATTGCTTCTCTTACCCACCCGTTTGTCCTTTAAGTGCTCCCTCTTTTGCTATCCTCTCCCTGTTTCATCCCTCACTCCCTCAGTCCAACTGTTGGTCCATATCCCATGTGGTGCATCCGGTTTCCAGAATTGTGCAGAGAACCAGCCCCTGGTCAGAGCCCTCACCTCACCAACAGCCTGGCTGTCAGGCTGCTTCCTTCATCCCACTGTCTATGGCTGGGCCAGACCCCAGGACAACTTAATGTTATTTTGAATATCTGTACATAGTTCTGATTGATTACTGTTGAACTTGCTTAAATATGAGTAATTTTATCAGGTGTCCCATATTCAGAATAGGGAAATATGGTCACCCTAATCACAAGCACTCCCTCTGCCCTGTCAAGAATGAATCTCTCTCTCTCTCCAGGAACAAACATACTTTTTTCAAAAAAAATTACTGTTACAGAATAACACAGTCTCCTTTCTGTGTGCCACTTAATTCTTAATAGAAAGAGTTTTGTTCTGCATCAGTACAAACTCAACCTAATTGTGAGCTCAACTGTGAAAAGTAAACAAAATTCACAAAGTGTCACCAAAACGTGTTACAGCCCGTGTTGATAGGAAAAGTGCAGAAGGAAGACAAAAAGACTGAATTAATCTAAACAAAAAGGACTACTCATAAAAGTACTGATATAAGTCAGGGTCTATGCTAAGATCATGCATGACAAGATGAGTATGGGACCAGAAATCTATGAACCAAAATAGGTATGTGAGATATTAGACCTAGCTGATGGACAAAATAATCAGGGAATTGACTCCTTTTGGGGTCCTTAAAGAAAGAGTCATTGGGAGAAAAATTGGCTACAGGAGGAAACTACATTATCATGGCTGTTATCCTCTTGGACTTCCATCTTATTCCTGAGAGATCTCCAAAGAGAAAAGGGAGCCAGATGGCATCACCACCTCAACTAGTCACAGCTGAATCTACAGCGCCAAGAGGGATATCATATTTCTTTCTCTCTCTCACACACCCCATTTTCTTCCCTATTTCTCCTCTTTCCTGTCCCTCTCTTTGTTGCCTTCTATCTTAGCCATGCAAGACTATATAATTTAGAGTACTCCTCTAGGCTTGTCATCAGAAAAGAAGCAGCTGAAAGCAATGGCTAAATAATCTGATAATGGTACAAGTTTGCCAGGTGTTCAAGTGGCTGAAAGCATTGTGGGGCCTATTTTTCTAGCAGTGATGTAGAAGTTGCATTTTCTTTCTTTGTGCTTTTCTTCTTTTCCTTTTTATGTGTGTTTGTCTTGTTTTCTAGAAAATGGGATCAAACTTTAAGAACAGCAGCAGGCTATAACAGCTTCAAATAGCTTTTTCTTTCCCCCCAAAGGAAAGTTACTACCTCTTTGATACCATTTAAAAGTTTGTTTAAGGAGAAGTTCTTTTTAAGAGTCCAAGTAAAGGGAAAGAGAATAAGGGATGTTATTAAAATGAAGATCTACTTACTACTTTACATTTCAAGTGCATTAATTGTTTTTTTCCACTTCTCTTTCTATATCTTTAATACACGGTTAAAGAGATTTGTAATAATGTTTGAAACTATCCCATATTAAATAGTTTTAGACCTTAGACTGCTTAGTACCCTGGCAGAGTCATGTTTACACCTTTTACTTTTTGGGCCCATATACTCCATCTAAATTAATACAACCACACTCAATCCTAGATAGAATCAGAAATGTTGAACTGTGTGTCATAGGTGCTTCTTGTTATTTGGAATATAAGGATGATATCCATCTTGTTGCCATGAAAATCCACAAAATCATCAGTGGCCATGGATTTGTTAGAAAATTCCTGGATTTTAATGTGGCCCATGCATTACAAAGATAAGCCTGAACCCTAATCACGAATGCTTAATCATTAAGGGTATTTGAAATCCAAACCTAGATCGAATCCAAATTTTGCAAAGAAACCTTATCTTTCTAAAAATAACGAGTTGTCCTGTGGCACCTTAGAGACTAACAAATACATATTATTATTTTTTATTTAAAATATTTTTACCCCACCTCTCCATTTAAAATATTCAAGGTGGCACATGAGCTTTTCTGGTCAAAACCCACTTCTATAGATGATCAAGTAAGCTGAAGTGAGAGCTCACATCAAAATTCCTTGAATTCAGAGATGTTCAAATTCTAAATTTAGATCTATGTTTTGCAGCTTGAAAATTTTGTTAAATAACTAAAGGCACCAATCTGTCTTAAAATTAAGTTCGCTGGGGAAAAGAACAAGTGCAGTTATAACACTCAAATTCAGAGTGTGTCCTGTAAACTGAAACCAACCAGCACAACAGAGCAATCTTATAAAACAAGCAATTGTAATTAACAGGAATGATAGCAACTGACCTTTGAATAGTTGGAAAGCTGAAGCATGTACCAATACTTCTGTAGAGGTGAGATTTTATAATGTAGTCCTCCACTTCTAGCAACACTTAGTCTTGATTTCTATGGGGCTATTTATGTATGTCAAGAACTCAAATATTCTATGTTAAACTTTGTTTTGAATTTCTGTGTCTATCTTTTAATCTGGTGTTGGTTCTGTTACACTACTTTCTCTCTTTTGAAAACTAGATTCTTTCAGACATGTAATGGTACAAAAGTGTCACAGATATCAGAAAAAAAGGTATTGCAACCACACATTCTCCGTCTCCAAAGGCAACACCTTCTTATTCTATTGCTGACAAACTCCAATGTTGTCTGTCTCAACATGTCCTCAGAAATCCCTTATAATCCCATTGGAGCTCAGGAAGCTTTATTTGTTCACAAATCAATCTACTGAGATGCAGTACACCTTACTGTGGATGCATCTGTCCAAAATTGTGACATCCTATTGTGAAGCAGAACTAAAGAGAGTAATTGGTCTGTGTGCAGTGAAGGCCTTGAACACATACTGCTGCCACTCTTCCTGCCTATAATTGTTTGTGAGCAAAAAACCTGCTTTATGAACTGATACTCCTCTTTTTATAGTGTAATTTGGGAGGGGGGAACTTGGCAAGTGGTTTCTTAATTTAATGGATTTATATTCCACCACAGCTGCCAAATAATTTGTAGAGACACATTATCTTTTTGTGAATGTGCCCTATGAGAGAGACAAAAGTAGAAGGGCTGTTTGCTAAATGTACGGCAAAGAAAAATAAACGTTGTCTTCTGGAAAGCAATTAAAGCAAATCATCTCTCTTGGGTATGGATTAATTAGCAGCGAAACACAAGTAGCATTTTTATTTAACTTGCCAAAAATCATTAATACAATATGTAACACTGCATCTGAATGTTTAATCACAGGAGTTCAGCATAGGTCAGTGGAAAGATGGGCTCAGTCACCCATGATGGGCTGCTCATCTAGCTTTGCTTTTCCAACACTCTCTAAGACTGAGCTCCTTTGGTTTAGGTCACTTTTTAGTTCAGTTATTATTGGGATAAGAATAATAAGTAGAGAACCAGACTGAGCTTGGATGGCCATTTCTAACAGTCATGAGGCTGAGAGTTTACAATCTGAATAGACAGACTGGCAAAAAGTAGGAGTGTGAAACAGAGGCATGGAGTGGCAAAATGATTTTCTCACAATAGCAAGTCAATGGCTGCACTAGTAAGAGAAGCCAGGTCTCAGCTCAAAGACCTAACATATGGACATGCATGGGTAGGGGATCACAAGAAATGAAGAATTCATTTTTTACAGAATTTCTTGTTCTCGTTTTGTAAGGTTTGTAAAATTAAGTTTTGTGCTTTGGAAGAAAGGGTGTGATGATTTGCGGTTCATCAGGGAATGTGGCCTAGTCATCAGGACTTAAGACTCTCAACATGGGAAGGTAGGCATTTGGCAGGAGATCTCAGACCTTCTCACTCCACTAGGCTCTGGCCCAGCGGCCTGACTGGCTACAAATATTTGACAGCCTGCAGCATCTTAAGGCTACCCTCTGTCGACCACTTTCTACTCTCCCACGATTGCCCAAAGTTTGCTGTCTATGACAAGAAAGTGTGAAGGTGGTCAGTTCACCAGTGGGTACCTCCTAAAGGCTGTGCTTAGCATGGCACGTGTGTCTGTCTCCTGAGGAAGTAGCTGCTTCTTCCTTTGACATGGCCCTCCAGCCAGCAAAGTTCCCCTGTTGTATAGTTCATAAACAACACAAACCAAATGAGTTCAAATGGGAAAGAGAGAAGAAAATCCCTACCTTTCAGGGTGTACCTGAAGCAGGTCTTCCCTCCACTCAGGAAGGGACCATCAGAAAGTTGCTGTAGAGAGGTATCCTGCCGTCCCCTCAGATCTTTCCTTGGGAGCTGCAGGTTGCATATGTGTTCTTTTCCCTTGTCTGCCCCCAAGTGAGCTGTTATTCTCCTGTTTAACTCTCTCCAGTCTGTGCGGGTGTGGCAGGGAGGAGCTAGCTGAACCCAGAGCAGCTTTGTGTCTGACTTGGCTAATATCCGGTGACACAGATATGGAAAGGGTGGAGAACCTGGGTTCTCATAAACAGGATTCAGTTCTTGTCTAACAGGGGGATTTCTATGAAAAAAATGTCCATTAATATTCGCTCAGTTTTTTAACTGAATTCTGTTCTACCATGTTGTGGATCCTTTTTTGGGTGTGTCCTTAAAACTATTGCAGCAGTGAGGATGTACCAGCCTGAAAGTTCTCAGAAAGAAAATATAGAAGTTCCATTTCAGTTTATTGAAATCAATTTTACACTGATGGAATAAACCCAAGAATGTACCCAAGAAATAAACGCAATCTGACTATAGATACTCCATAAGCCAAATAAAAAAGGCTGGATACATTATTCATTACAATTGTTAACTCATTCCTAATCATTATATCATTTCAAAAGCACTCTGACCCAGGCATATGGTACTTTTTAAAAAATTATAAATATCTGAAGTTTAATAGAACGGCATACAGCATGGGCTCATCTACACTGGCCCCTTTTCCGGAAGGGGCATGTTAATTTCACCTATCGTAGTAGGGAAATCCGCGGGGGATTTAAATATCCCCCGCGGCATTTAAATAAAAATGTCCGCCGCTTTTTTCCGGCTTTTAGAAAAGCCGGAAAAGAGCGTCTACACTGGCCCCGATCCTCCGGAAAAAGCGCCCTTTTCCGGAGGCTTTTATTCCTACTTTGAAGTAGGAATAAGAGCCTCCGGAAAAGGGCGCTTTTTCCGGAGGATCAGGGCCAGTGTAGACGCTCTTTTCCGGCTTTTCTAAAAGCCGGAAAAAAGCGGCGGACATTTTTATTTAAATGCCGCGGGGGATATTTAAATCCCCCGCGGATTTCCCTACTACGATAGGTGAAATTAACATGCCCCTTCCGGAAAAGGGGCCAGTGTAGACGTAGCCCATGTGAATATGACAGTGATGTTAAATGTCTCTGAATATTTCCATTACAAAATCCATTCTTATGCATCCTGTTTTCAGAGATCCAGAGGTTGGTTTAACCAAGTAAAAAACAATAAAAAAACCCTCCCAAAAAAACAAACAAACGTGCTCTGGATTGAAACACGCTGCATTGTACTTCACATTAGGGGCAAGTTGGTTTTAATAAAATGTTGAGTGATTTCAAGAAATGCAGGAGTATATTGAACTTGGCTTGTTTTTCACTACTGTCCTTGCCTGCATAGAGATCAGCATGAAGTAGATGAATATAATGAGTACTACTATTTGTGAGAATACTATCCTGTCTCTTGCTCTTTTAATCATCTGGCAACTGGACAGAGTACACAACAGGCTGAATATTTTTGAGTGCAAATTTGACAAGCTGGTCACTCAAATAAATATAATCAGTTAGAAGGGACAATGGATGTGAATGAGAAACAAATGAAATCACTGAGTCGTATGGCACAGAAAACTGAAATTATGCTTACAGAAGGCTCTCCAGCAGGACTACTAAAAAGAATGGAGTTTGGCTGAATGAAATTCAGAATTATATTTCCATGAAAAATCACCCCATTGTAGGCTTATTTAAAAAACGGGGCTTGATCCTTAATGTATATTTGAAGAAGCTGAAGCTTAACATTTCAAATTCAGATGCAGTGAATGATCTAATCTTTGTGTAAAACGAATGCCAACAAACTGAATGAATGCAGACGGTGAGGAGGGAACAATTATCAGAAATTTTGGATTAGGGCTCGATGAATGAATAATTTAAATAGGAATCTAAATTCCTCAGAACCAGATATAGGTGTTTTTATAAAAATCAGGAATAAGTTTACCAAATATTTAAAAACATATGCAATGTCCATAATGCAAAGCTCTGAAAAATTCTGTTCCAAAGACTTTATCACATCAGCACCAGCTTTACAAAACCTTTACCTCAAAATTTTCAAAAGTGGGTAAGTGCCTATAAAACAGCCTGACTTTTTTTTAAAGTGATGCCTGCCCTCTGAAAATCAAGGGGTACACTACAGAGTTAGTTCGAACTAACTTAGTTCGAATTAGTTAATTCGAACTAAGCTATTCGAACTAACGCATCTAGAACTAAAAACTAGTTCGAATTAGCATTTTGTTAATTCGAACTAGCAAGTCCACATTGAGTGGACCCTGAACAGGGCTTAAGGATGGCCGGAAGCAGTGCCGGCAGGGCATCAGAGGAGGACTTAGAGTGTGGAGATGCTGTCTCAGGCTAGCCGAGGGCTGCGCTTAAAGGGTCCCGACCCCCACCCCGGACAGACAGTTCTCAGGGGTGCCCCGCTTGCAAAGCAGTCCTGGCTTGGATTGCCCGGAGTACCCACACTGGGCACATCACAGAACTCGGCCATCAGCCCGGCTGCACTTGCCGCAGGCTGCCATCTGGGGAGAGGGGTTAATTGGGGGGCTGCAGGAGAGCTTCCACACCCAGAAGCCCGCAGAGCCAGCCCAGTCCTCCCCATCGGGGGCTCGTACCCCATTCCTCCCTCACCTCCTTCCACTTACCCTTCCCTAGCCCCTCTTCTTGATGTACAAAATAAAGATAACGTTTCTTCCAACATTGACTCTGTCTTTATTGAACAAAACTGGGGGAGACTGGGAAAAGGAGGTGGGAGAGGGGAAGAGAAAGGCTGGGAGAGGGGAGGGCAACTAACGTGGTCAGGGGTTGGGAACAGGTCCCAGATGAAGAGAGGCTACAGAGACTGGGACTGTTCATCTTAGAAAAGAGGAGATGGAGGGGGGACAGGATAGAGGTCTCTAAAAGCAGGGGTTGGGTGGAGAGGGTGCATTCAGAAAAGTTCTTCATGAGTTCCCATAAAGAAGGACTAGAGGACACCAAAGGAAAGGAATGGGTAGCAGGCTTGAAACTAGTAAGAGAAAGTTGTTCTTCTTGACAAAGCAAATAGTTAACCTGTGGAACTCCTTGCTGCAGGAGGCTGTGAAGGGTTAGGGAGGGGTAAGTGGAAGGAGGTGAGGGTATGTCTACACTACCAGCCTAGTTCGAACTAGGGTGGTAATGTAGGCATACCGCACTTGCAAATGAAGCCCGGGATTTGAATTTCCCGGGCTTCATTTGCATAAGCTGGCCAGCGCCATTTTTAAATGCCAGCTTGTTCGTACCCCGTGCCACGCAGCTACACGCGGCACGGGCTAGATAGTTCAAACTAGCAAGCGTTCCACGAGGCGTACAGATAGTTCGGAATGGCTTGCTAGTTCGAACTATCTAGCCCGTGCCGCGTGTAGACATACCCTGAGAGAGGAATGGGGTACGAGCCCCCAATGGGGAGGACTGGGGTGGCTCTGCGGGTTCCTTGGGGTGGAAGCTCTCCTGCAGCCCCCTGATTGACACCCCCCCCCCGGATGGCAGCCTGCAGCAAGTGCAGCCGGGCTGATGGCCGAGTGCTGTGATGTGCCGAGTGTGGGCACTCAGGGCACTCCAAGCCAGGACTGCTTTGCAAGTGGGGAACCCCTGAGAACTGTCTGTCCGGGGTAGGGGTAGGGGTTGGGTCCCTTTAAGCACAGCCCTCAGCTAGCCTGAGACAGCAGCTCCACGCTCTAAGTCCTAATCTGATGCCCTGCCGGCACTGCTTCCGGCCATTCTTAACCTCGGTTCAGAGTCCACTCAATGTGGACATGCTAGTTCGAATTAGGAAAATGCTAATTCAAACTAGTTTTTAGGTCTAGATGCAGTAGTTCGAATTAGCTTAGTTCGAATTAGTGCTGTAGTTATAGTTAGCTGGATGTCTGCTTAGCATGGGTGCAGCCAAGTTTCTGATGGTCCCATAAAGTTTGTTTACAGTTGCCAGTTCTAGTTCACAGTGTTCTCTGCTGTTAGTTAGCTCTAATTTACCCCTAAATTCAAAGAGCCCAGTAAGCTGTGGAAGCGTTGGTAATGCTGCTAAGCATGCACACATTTGTTATGTTTTATCTACTCATTTCCTTGTGCCAATACAGTAAAATTGTGTAGCAACAGTAACACTTTGTTGTGAAGAGAACTGATAAGGCTTGGCTAGGCATAAGCTTATATAGTGTATATCAGTATAGTCATCCATTACTAAGCAGCATTGCAAGCATTGTTCCACTTCTTCACCTCAGTAAAATAAGGAGAGACCCACAGTACTGACAGTACTGACCTCCCATGACTCAGCAAATATTCTGGTTCGGCACCCATCAGGTCCCAAGGGTGCTGCAGTAGAAAGGCTCAACCTATACACAATTGGACTATGTATTATTAAGCTTGTATTTCCATGTGCGAAAATCAATTCATAGAATGTTTTTACATTCCGTTGTTTACATTTACAATGTTAAACAACTGAAGTTCATTTGGCTTCCTGATGCACACTGCCTTACAAAAAATGTACAGTACCTTAAAAACAGCTGAAGAGGGTATAGTTATGTACAAAGGCTTGGAGCATTATTAATCAATGATATCTAAATAACCTTGGTGTGACACTTAAATCTCATTATTTTGCTCTTATAGGCAGCTATGGTACTTTTGTTGTCCCACAGCTATAATAATGCATTTATTATTTACAAGGATGCTTGCTTTTCTGGGAAATATCACCTACGTAAGTATGAAAAATATTGCATTATACAGAAGCCTTTAAAAATCTAATTAGTAAGTTAAAACTAGATTATAGCAACTCCATTATAATGTGTCTTTTTTAATGAACAGATTTTTGTTCTCCTTAGGTTCTATCTTCAAAGAACCCAAATATACTGCGGATGTTAGGATGCCTTATTGTTTTCAATATCTGAGAAATTAATTATCATAACTTTGTTAGTGATAATTTAGAAGTCATCTCATTGTTTTCAATCCAAAATAGAATTCTATTCAGTCCCCTTCCTGGCAGATAAGATTTTTGGAGCCTGTAGTTTAAGTTACTTTTAATTTTTTGGTGGGCTGGTTTTGATTATGTTTAAATATAAAACTGGGTCAATCAGAGATTTAGGTCCTAATCCTGTAATTAGCTGTGCCCACACATTACCCCATTAATGCCCATTGAAAGCTGCTGTTTCATACTGTAGACAAGTTAGTTTAGTGTAGGTATTTAAAGAATACAAAGACAATCCTTTGATTTACTAACAAAAGAGACTATTGTATATCCACAGCAATCGCTTTCAAGAAATGCCTCAGCAGGATTCTAAATATGATACACTACCCTTCATCTGTCCATGCCATTCCCTTTGACATTAATAGAAGTTCTCCTGTGTAGTCACACTAATATATAGCATTTGGAATGGATCCCCTCTGCATGAGAAGATCCATGCAGTTTCACTTTGGGAATAATCCTGAGGAGATGCCAGTGGAGCTTCCAGTTGTCTGTGGCTACCCGTAAGAAGTAGAGCAGAAAACATCTAGCCAATTGCAGCCCAGGGTACTGAGTATATATATCAGTTTGACTATATGATGGAGGATTGAATATTAGGTACAAAATTTAAGAGAGGATGATAATTTGAAGAGCTTTGGCTGGTATGAAGTGCTTGACAGGTTTGTTTCTAAAGATTTCATTGTAGCTACACACATTTACACCAGCTGAGGATCTGGCCTTGTAGACTGTATTCCCTCATCAATTTCTATGCTGAGTTTCTTATTTAGGATTTATTTTATCTGAATAACAGGTGTCCTTGTCCTGGAAGACCAGATTTTTTTCTATGATGATCATTCTGGATGTTTCGTAAAAATGATATGCATATCACAAATGCCTCCATACATTAGAACATACAATTGGTGCTGCTGGATTTACAACAACAAAGTTGTAAGATTCAAGACAATTTAGCAAACTATGCTGCTTTCTTATGTCACATGCTTCATGCTGAAGTGGAAGAGAAACCATGCAGCTCCTGTCCTAGTCCTTGGGCTGTGACATGTGAATTAATGCTGCAATACTTGTTCCTTATTTCATATAAATGATTGTGTTTGATTGTACTCTCTCACTCATGGGGCTCTGAAGCAGTCTGAAAATACAACTTCTTTAGCTTCTCCTTAAAACTCCAATTGTCAAAATGTGATGCCAAAATTGGCCATTTTTATGCAACAGAAGATAATTATATTATGTCAGTTGGATTAATCAACTACAGAGAAAAGGTTGCATTCATATGTCCATCGTACAAAGGATCAACACTCATGGCAGTTGTTTGTGAATAACAGATTTTCACTAACATCACTTTGGACTCAAAAAAACTGGTACAAATTTATGTCCAGATTTTGTTATTAAGGCGTCATCTGGCAATAAGGGGATAGTGTGGAGCTGTAACACCACGAGTGGAAGTCAACAAAAAGCATTAGACTTAAAATGGTTGCTCAAGTTCCTCAAAGTGCAGGTAGAATATACATACTGCTTCATCCTTTAGGAGGGTATACCTTGTGATTCCCTTGTAAGCCTGCATTTTGCCCCACCTCCACTCCCACTTTGTATATCTACAGGACAGAGTTTTGATTCCTTTTGGAAGTTGGTTTCCTGGGTGCTGTGCCCTAGAACTGCATTCTCCCATATCTGAAGTCATTCAGTGGCTGCATTACTCTTCGGGAGAAGAGGGGGAGTGGAGGAGAGATTATAATCCCAGCTCTGTGCCTTGTCTGGGGAAGACCAGAGGGTCAGATCCAGAACAGGGAGGTGGGGAGCACCAGAGTGCAAGAAGGCAAGTGTCAGTAGCATGATCAGCACACCAGGGGAAGTCGAAAGAAGTCTTCTATGATCATACCTCATTAGAGCATAATTTGTACAAATGTATCTTAACCTTATAAAAAAGGGGTGACTAAAGATACACCCTGGCTGCATTGAAGATGAAATCTTACCTTTTCCCTTATCTAATGCATCTCCAATATCATCTTCTGATGCCCAGTTATAAACTTGAAAACTTGGATGGAAAATCCAATAGGAAAAGATTTACTGTTAGAAGAACGTGAATCAAAAGGTAATTCATCATAACTTAGATTAGACTTTAGCCATAGTCAGGACACAGTGAAGCACTAAAGTCCCTGGATACTGATCACAGCCTTCTGAATATGGTCCAGGCCAAATTCATGGGGGAAGAAAAAATGCATTTAATGAGTTACTTTCTAATGAGTTACTTTCTAAAATTAGGCAGATTTTTGCTTCACTTTTGAGTTTGCACAACCATATGTTACAAGGGTTTGTGTGTTTAATATTATCTCCTCATCAGTGGACAAGAAGTGGTACTTTATTTAAATTGTTTTTGTGCCCTTTAGTAATGCTTATTGTGTTCTGTGTTTTGAAGGACACTAGAAACCAGACTAAGAAATATTTACAGACAGATAGGCCTTGCATGACTGCATATTGTTAATACACATTTGGGACAGAACTGTGTCCATGTGGCTTCATCATATTGTTGATTACTGTGAAACAACAAAAGACAACAAGCCGTCTCAGTCCTTTACAGAGGGATCATTCAAGATGGGCAAAAATACCCATTGGGGTACTTCATTGGGGGGAAAGATTTCATACTAGGAACTTTTCCATGGACCTTAATGGAAGCAGGATCAGTGCTAAAAGTCTTTATTGCTGTTTTGTTTTATACTAAAATAATAAAGCAAGGGTTTTAAAAAGAGTGCTATCACACTGGGTCATTTTGTCCCTTAATGCCCTTTCACAAGCTGGTTACTGCAGAGAAATATACAGTAAGTTACAAGCTATGAGTATAATTTTCTCCTGAAATGAATAACTAGACCATCCAAAGGTTAGATTGTAATAAAGTATTTCTTTGACAGTAAACACTATTATTATGTTCTATAATGCCTTCCATTATAAAATCAGAAGCCTGACTTGGCTCAGATATCAGTGTATATCAAGACTAATTTTAAATCTTCAGAACTGCCTATGGATGAAACCAGCATAAAAGCAGGATTCAGACTTTCTATTTTAACTTGAAAATTTCCCTTCCAATTTTTCATGTTTGGTTTCTCCTCCAATGTGAATCTTCTTGGCAAGTTTGATCCACATGCTTTCAGCTATTTTAGAGTTTGGCAGAAATAAAACCAAACAAAAACCATTTCCCCCAATTAAAAAGCTGAAACCAGACATTCTAATCATGGCTGCAGTAAAAGGGGTTGAAACTTGAAGTTTGACAAATTACATCCTTCATTGAGGGTAGTACCAATCAGAGTCATTGGATAAATTCTGTTCTTAACTACATTGCTCTTCTTGCTGTTCTTAACTACACCTCTGATCAGCATAATTAAGTGGAATTTAATTTCAATGGTCTACACTAGGGGAAAAGGCTGACATAAGCTGCCTTGTATCAATCTAGATGTGGAAGTGTCTTCACTTAAATTTGGTTCCCA
This sequence comes from Pelodiscus sinensis, assembly GCF_052426305.1. Lineage (NCBI taxonomy): Eukaryota > Metazoa > Chordata > Testudines > Trionychidae > Pelodiscus > Pelodiscus sinensis. The sequence continues at coordinate 157,883,430 of NC_143053.1, forward strand.
CCAATATAATTGGTGATTTAGTTACACCACCTCCTGGAGTGGCATAGAGTAATAGTCAATGTAATTAAGTCAATACTGCATCAATATAGACACTGCATTGTTTCTGTCAACTGTTACTGGCTTTCAGGAGCCATCCCACAATGCTCACAGTGGCAATATAAATTTACACAAGCACACTGAGTGAAGGAATAAGCTGCTGACACAAAAGAACCAAGCGTGCACACACAAGTGATTTCATAACATAGGGTAGACTGACATTTTGAAATGTAGACATAGCCTTAGTTTACCTGAAATGACAACCATTACAGAATTTAAAGCATAACACCACAAAATCACTTGAGCAAAAGAGCAATTTGCTACGGTTTTCAGCACTAAAAGTGTTAAAAGAGTTCCTAAATAATCTTTGACTAAAAACTAAATTGTACCTTCATTTTATTGTGTCGACAGTCTCATAAGGAGAGAATCAGAGCTGTTATATGCCATTGATTCAGTAGTGCATGCATTAGTGTCCCTAAGTGCATATTTATGGGGATAGACCATAATGACACCAGCGGAGCAATAACTGTCTTTTAAGTCAATGATGCATGTATTAAGGAGTCCCTAAGTACTCATTGACAGTGTCTTATTGTACAATTCCATTGTGATGATAACAGATCTGAGGGAGTTAATGTGGTCTTATTGGGGGCTGGAAAGCAAGCTGTAATATTATTTTGTACAAGCACCTTCAATGAGTTTCCTTTTTATTAGTTCAATGTTACCATAAAACGAGAATTTTTGCCAGGAAAAGAAGCCCTGAGTATTGAATGTCTAGCTCAAGGCCAGATCAAGGGTATTAAAGAGCTAATGCTACAATTAAGGTAAATAACATTTTGCTTTTAAAATGTATATTTTAAATTCATGTAAATGTTAACATAGTTGGTGGAATTAAAAAAATGGGGGAGAACACTACAAATTTTCTTGAATCAGATTATAACAAACCTCAAATCTTTCATTAAAAAAAAAACACTGAAAAGAAGGCAAAGAAAAAAAAATCTCTGCTGAGCCTTTTCTTTTTTTAAAAAGAGAGAAACAGAACTAATTATAGAAAAGTATCATAACTGCACAAGGTAGCCTAGGTTTGTAGGAATAAGAAGAAAATCAGTATGTGTGTGTGTGTGTGTTGATAGATAGATAGATAGATAGATAGATAGATAGATAGATAGATAGATAGATAGATAGATAGATAGATAGATATGCTCATATGTGCATATAAGTACATACCCACCAATTCATATGTTTTAAGCTATACTCAGATGTATTTAAAAAAACAAACAAATAGAGGCAATTGTTTCTAGTGTTGGTAGAAGTGGGAAAATGTGCTTGCTAGACCTTATGACAGCTGGCCTACTATGGGCATAATTGTGACAGTTCTGTTTCAAATTATGAACTCAATTTTTAATTATGTGTTAAACATGTCTAAACTTGCCTGAAAACAGGCAATTGTCCTGCCTGGGAAACACGCTTTCCATCCTGTTGAAAGATTATCATTGAGAAGTCTCTTAGACTGCAATCTAGGACCAACAACTTTGATTGTCTGTCAAGTATTAGAACTATCTTTTCCTACACAGTGGGCCCACAGGTGGGGCAAGCATGACTAGAGGAGGGATACTGATGCTTTTCAGTTGTGCACATGACACAGAGGAGACACTCTACTTCAGAGTGGAGTCCTGCTCTGTTCAAGGGGACTGACCATAACCACGATTGGCTTGTGAGGGGAGAGGGAGTAAGAACAGACTCAGTCCAGCCTAAAATGCTGACAAACAGACTCACAGGAAGGGTGAGATCAGACTGAGAGAGAGTGTCTCAGGACTTGTTACTGTTAAGACTGATAAAACATCTGAAAGCAGATTTTTTCTAATTGTCAGATATGACTGTTTATTTTAAGCTTGGCTCTAGATTTTTAATTTATCAACATTTTCAGTATTTGAAAATAAATGGAGTCCAATAAATGGAGTCCAACCCTTGGGAGAGTCGAAATAATTTCATGACAGGGGAAACTTAGATTTAAAAATTGAAAGGTTTATAACCATTACAACACAAAATGTCATCACATGTGAAAAAGAGAAAGTAAATATCCTTAAATCAAACTCTGCTAAGTTTTCAAGCAGCATTTTTCCTGCTTTGGCTATCTGTACATTTATATCATTGTTGATGGAAATGTCTTTTTGTCAGTTTGTGCATGCAGAGTGAAGTCAAAGTTTACATAATTCTGCATTTGTTAGGTCAACTTTCATGACAAAGAGAGTGCACTATAGTATGTGTAGTAAGAGAATTGAAAAATAATGTTTTTATTTTTACAGTTCAAATATTTATAATAAAACTAAATATAAAATGAGCACCATACACTTTGTATTCTGTGTTGCCATTGAAATTAATACATTTAAAAACATGAAAAACATCCAGAAGTATTTATATCAATGTTATATCAATGTTGTTTAACAGCATGAGAAATTGTGATTGTTTTTTAAATCTCTCGACAGCCACTAGATCTACTGAAATCAACAGCAGCCCTTTGGGACAGTTATGACACCAGAGCCAGAGTCTCAATCCAAGCCATCCTTTCTTACTCCTTCTGTGGAGCCCTTGGAGGTCAAGAACAGCTATGATACCCATCTTCCTGCCCCCTCCACAGGCTTCTGTACCATGAGGAAGATGGAATAAAATCTTTTCTTCTCATTTTCTGAGAAACATTCTCCATCGTGCCCATATCCAAAAGATGAGCTATTTTGTTTTGGCTCAGATGTGGTTTTTTATGAGGTTGTTGGAGCTGGGAGATTGCAGCTTGAAGAACTATCAATGGCTTACTCTTTTTGGGTATGTCGACACTGCCACGCTAGTTTGAACTGGGGTGGCTAATGTAGGCATTCCAACTTGCAAATGAAGCCGGGGATTTAAATATCCCGGGCTTCATTTGCATGTTCCCAGGCGGGCGCCATTTTTAAATGCCCAGTAGTTTGAACTACCTGCCTGCGGCTACACACAGCACAGATTAGGTAGTTCAAATTAAAGCTCCTAATTTGAATTACCATTATTCCTCCTGCAAGGAAGTCCGTGCTGCGTGTAGCTGTAGGCAGGTAGTTCGAACTATGGGCATTTAAAAATGGCGCCCGCCTGGGAACATGCAAATGAAGCCCGGGATATTTAAATCCCGGGCTTCATTTGAAAGTTTGAATGCCTACATTAGCCACCCTAGTTCGAACTAGGGTGACAGTGTAGACATACCCTTAGAGTGGAGCCTATGTACAGAAGGGTTCATTTAAATAAGGCAAGAGGCCTATCTTCCTTTTTCTGGATGCATATTGCAGACATAAGCAGTTCCTAGAGCAAACGATATGAAGCTTTTTAATAAGGCAGACTTGACTAAAGGCCTTCCTGTGTTGGTTGGTGAGGACACACAGTGGGAAAGGGAGAAACTGGATCATTATGAATTATCGCTACCTCTATATCCATCTTTTCTCCAAGAAGCAGGGACCTTGTAAACTTGGCCAAAGCAGAGAATCTGCTTAGAGTCTGTAAACACTTGCAGGGTGAGAACCATTGGTGGTCCCAAGCTACTGAGCTAGAAACCATAGTTTGGACCAAGTACTCATTGTATAGACTGAGGCTGCAGCTACAAATTCTGTTAGGGTATGCCTAGACTGTAGCAGTATTTCAGGATATGTCCGGTATCCCAAAATATAGTTTTCACATCTTTACAGCACACCCGTTATTTCAAAATGCAATCAAAATAATGGACATGCTATTCAGACATCCCGGTAAACCTTGTTCCATGAGGATTAAGGGACTTCTTGGAATAGTGGTCTATTTAAAAATAGGCTTGAAATAAGCTAGCACCATAGAGAAGATCCACCTTATTGTGGGGAGGGGGGGGGGGGATCAATTGGGAATTCAGGTTTTGAGGATAATGATTTGTATAAAAAAGTCAGTGTTATACTGCAGTTCAAATTTTCACCAGCCAATTTTTCATTTTTGTTATATACCTGAGTCTAAACTGTGGCATTAATGCACAGCTAGAGGGAAGGGTGGGGGAAATGAAGGTGCCTAGTTGGAGTTCTTGGAGACACTGGGTTTATTTGATTCCTGGATTACTCCTGTTAGATGATCATGTAACTGAACTGAAGTCAGAGTAGAGAATGAAAGTATTTACGTAATAAACTAAATTTGGTAAGGAATAGAAATGTACTTTCCCAAATAAGTTGATTAATTTTTCCTATTGTGTATTTTTTCTTTGGGAGATTTAGTTGCTCAAGACAAAACTGGAATGTTGATTGTGTTTTCCCATTAAATAATTTGGTGTCTTTTTTGAAGCACATTTATTAAACACAATTCTTGTCCTAATTGGATACTAAAGACATTTTAGGCAGATATTATAAGCCTGGTCAAGGATACGATCCAAAGAGATGGAAGATTCCAATCATATCACAATCTAAAAGCCAATTCAAATCTTCTGAAAGAAGATTCACAATAATGATCAATCATGGTTTCCAGGAATGTCACTATAAACTTAAAAGAATAAAAAAACACCTTTTCTTTCTCTGATTAGGCCAATGCACTAACATTACAGATTTTTAGACTGCCTTTGTTTTAAGAACTTAATTAAGGGCAATATCTATTTTACAAGGAAAATGAAAGCAGCTGAGACAACACTATGGCTCTCAATCTTGGAATGAAGGAGGAGGCGGAGTGTCAAATCATTTTTTTAACATGACATGATACAGTCAAAATATTTATTACAAATTTTAAAGGGCAGCTGTTATTCTGTACATATTGAATCATCTTGCCTTATTTCCTAGATCCCAGTGTCTTCTGTTTGTGTTGTAAGGAAACAGTTTGTCATGTTGCCATTATCAACAAGAAAATAAGATATTTGGTGTGCTAATTAGAAGAATCATCATTTTCAATACTCATGTGTTAGCCTGGAATAATTTCTCTAATATATTGATAACAGGAAAGATATTGTTCTAGAAAAATAACATGAGTGGCAACAAAGGAAAATGAATAAATTAAAGAGATGTGAGGGGAAACAGGTGCATGAAAGTGAAGTGATTTGCCCAAGGTGTCACAGCAGGTGGCAGAGTTGGGAACAGGGCTCAGGTCATCTCAGTTACAATCCATACTGCTTCTCTGTATTAACCAGTATGCGTGTGTGTGTGTGTGTGTGTGTGTGTGTGTGTGTGTGTGTGTGTGTGTGTGTGTGTGTGTGTGAGAGAGAGAGAGAGAGAGAGAGAGAGAGAGAAAGGTACATTGAAAACCAGAACCATGCTACATCATCCTTAAAACAGGGTGATGTAATACGAGGTAGAGTTGCAGCCTCAACCCTGAATTTCCTTGGTGTTGTAAACAAAATAAATTCAGTTATCCTCACATAAGTGTAGTTATTTTGTAAAACTGTCAGAGTGAAACATGTTAGAAGAGCAAAACTGTAAAATCATTGTGGTTGTTACCCATGATGCTTGAACAGTGTTATGTTAAACAAACAAACAATTCATAGCTGTTATAGAGCTTTCACATATTGGCTTGGCAACAGAAGAGTGCTTGAGAGTACTTATCGTAGCAGAAAGTTGATAACGTATGGAATATTCAGAGAGAACTACTGATAACTGTTGTATGCATTCTGACAGCAACAAACCTTCATTTGATCTTTTCATGCAAACTACTTCTCTTCTTCAGATGAGGCTGGATGAATGAATGTGCACTGATATGAAAGAACAGAAGGTTTATTCATCTCTCTCGGGAGTCAGCAAGCTATGGCTCGAGAGCCAAATATGGCTTGAGACAGAACCAAATATGGCTCTTTTGGCAACCACTGGGCTAAGTTCCCTAGTGTGTGCACCTGCGTAGGCATGTACCCAGCTCCTTACACAGCAGCACTCACCTTCCTTGGACATGGAAAGTAAGCTGTTGGTGGTGATGGGCTTGGTGCAGGAGTGGGGAGCCAGGACCGGGAAGCATGCTGGGAAGCTACCCCCTGTGCCAAGGCTAGAGATGGGGTGCTGGCTCCAACCCAGGCAACTTACCAGCCACCATGTGGCCCTGGCCCCACCTTCAACCCTTCCCCAGGGCTGGAGTTGCAGTCAGGACCAGCCACATGGTGGCTGTCAGAGCTGGAGTCAGGGATGCACAGTATGGCTGCTTCTGGGGCTGGGGCCACAGTGCGGCAGTCCCCACTGAGACAGCCACACCGAGGCCCTGGCTCCAGCCCCAGTACACAGGGTAGCTGCCTGCCACATGCCTCACCCTGGGACCAGCCCCCACATGGTCCTGGACCTACCTTTAGCCCTTCCCCAGGGTTGAAGGTGAGGTCAGGGCCACATGGTGGCTGCTCAGCTGCTCTTGGGGTGGGCCACATGGTGGGAAGCTGCCAGAGCTGAAACCAGGCTGTGGTGTGACTGTTCTGGGAGCTGGAGTGGAGACTGGGGTGGAGGGTACAACTGCCCCATCCCTGGCTCTAGAAGCAGCACCACCACAGCCTAGGCTCCAGCTCTAGCAGCCCCCATGTGGCCTGCCCCAGAAGCATTTGGGTGCCATCATGTGGCCCTGGCCCCAGCTCCAAACCTGGGGAAAGGCCTGATGACTCCCGCCTCCTCAGGTTGCCACGCAGAACCACTTCCCACCACCCTTTGCCCCTGCCACAGGGCTGGTGGGAGCCCCTTGCATGAGTGCACGGACTCCTTGTGGTCTGTGAGGCACCCAGCAGGGAGCACATGGGCCCAGCTGGACCCCATAGTCAGCTGGACACAGGCCCACTCATTGGAATGTTCGAGAACACCTTTCACAAAAGCTCTGTGTAGTAAATTCAAAAGCTTGTCTCTCTCACCAACAGAAGTTGATCTAATAAAAGACACCACCTCTCCTATCGTGTTTGTCTAATACCTTGTGACCAACATGGCTACAAAATCATTACAAAGTCCAAAACTACATACTCTCTCATGATTTACTTGCATTTTGCAATAATTCCAAACAACATGGCTTTGAATAAGAGATCCAAATGAATGTTGCATGCATTCTTAGGGCACATCTTCACTCTTCATGCTGGAGATTGACTTTCTAGCATTTGATTTAGCGAGTCTATTTAAGACCCATACATTGAATACCAAAGGCAGCTCTGGCCAGCTCCTGTACTCCTTGCAGTTGCGAGGAGTGAGAGAAGCCAAAGGGAGTATTTGCTCCCATCATCTTCCTGCTGTGGGTATGCCGCCAGGTAAGCCAACTACAAGTACGTATTCTACGTAGCTGGAGTTACATACCTTAAGCTAGCCTTCTAGGTCTAGGTAGACCTGGGCTTAGGGAAGAACATCCTGATAAGGAATAAGATCAACTAAACTACAGACCTATACTGATATTACTACAGAGCCCAAAAGCATGAAAAATTCATCCCCCTGAAATACTGTTATACCGACCTTTCCCCTTCCTGTGTAGGCAGTACTGTCAATGGGAGACTCTAATACAGCATTTCAATCATAGACTAGTCCTTAGTACTCATCCATGTGACTAGAGTAAGCAGGGTTTTATTTGAGATTTGAGGTTGCAAAAATATAGTGTTTGCACTGAAGGTTTGGGGGTATCACAGCATGGCCTCCTCGGTTCTTGCCTGGTACACTTCTTCAGAAGGCTTACATTCAGAACTCTGGTATCAGCCTCAGTATCTGTCAGTTTCTTTCTACATTTTTCACTATTGGAGTATGTCTACACTGCCACCCTAGTTTGAACTAGGGTGGCTAATGTAGGCATTTGAACTTGCAAATGAAGCCCGGGATTTAAATATCCCGGGCTTCATTTGCATGTTCCCGGGCACCGCCATTTTTAAATGACCGGTAGTTCGAACTACCTGCCCGTGGCTACACGCAGCACAGGCTAGGTAGTTCAAATTAAAGCTCCTAATTTGAACTACCGTTACTCCTCATTGCAGGACTACTGTTACTCCTCAATGGCGGTGCCCGGGAACATGCAAATGAAGTCCGGGATATTTAAATCCCAGGCTCCATTTGCAAGTTCGAATGCCTACATTAGCCACCCTAATTCGAACTAGGGTAGCTAGTGCAGACATACCCTTGGAAACTTGCACTCAGAAAAGACGCATAAAAAAAGTACAAACACTTCTATGCAGATAGTGCCATTTAGAGCCTTAGCTTCTTCAGCTGTTTTGTTTGTTGATAACTTGCCCTTAATGTCTTTTTTATTGTTGTGGCTCAGGCTCCTATTTTTTACAGATTATTTACCAGGATAAAATATCACATTTGTATTCTTTGGCATACTATTGCCTTAAATAATGTGTGATATTTCCAAAAATCCCAACCTTATGTCTTCAAACAGCAAGAACTTGTGGTGCAGCTGAGAACAAAGAAACATTACTGGACAATATCTTCATGCTTGACAGATAATGCTGAGAAGTGTAGTTGCTAATTCAAAATCTGGCTGCCATTTTGCAGACTCCTGTGAATCTTTCATCCAGCTATCCACAACAAGCTGCTTCAGAATAATGGATGTGAGAATTTAAGAATAACAAAAATGGCTCACACAGGAAGTGGTCCATCTAGTCCAGTTTCCCATCTTTGACCAGGGCCAATTTCAGATGTTTCTGAAGGTGAAAACCTTGTTTTTGGTAGTTTTGGAATATCCCAGCAAATGCCTTCCTAACATTTAATAGTTTGAGACAAGCATAAACTTTGAAGTGGGAGAGTTTATATCTCTTCCAAAACGTGGGAGGTTTTTTTGGTTTTGTTTTTCATATTTGCCTGTGTATCTTAGGATATTCTTGTTAGTCCTATAAAGGTCTTCAATCCTGCTACAGTTTGGCTCAAATTATGCATAGTGATAATGAATCTGACACTGTGTGAAACAGTATTTCCTTTTGTCAGTTTCAAAACACACGGTTTCACTGTATGTGTTTTTTTTCTTCCATTATGAAGCAGGGTACCTAGAAGATCTTGATCCATGTTCTCTACCATTCACATCGTCTACTTGCAAATGTAATGTGCCATTTCAACACTAGTTATAGGAAAGTCCATTTCAAGATCAGGCAGGAAACTCATTATCTGACCAGCAACCATTCAGTGTCCCATTTTTATTCTTTCACAATATAGTCTGAAGAGAGCTGGCTGAACCTCCTGGCTGATGCACCTGTTTTAGACAAAATGCTAACAGTTCATGCATTATTACTTATCTATTTAATCTGAGTCAAGAGTCATCTTAACATGAATCAGGATACTTACTTGTTTGTGAAAATTCTTTGTTATCAATTGGATCTTCCATATGTTTAAAGTCTCTTTTCACGTGCTGGGGTTTGGGCCTCGAGGGACATTGGTAGCCTGAAGAGTAGAGGAAAGGTGAAGAAGATTTGCTTTGCTTCACTGTTTTCTCTCTCATTAATTTCAAAGAATAGCAACTGGCTCCTTTCACTGTTTGCTCAGTGTAGCATAGTACTCTTGAAGCATCTGCCATGGCTACGGTTTTTGGAGCATCACTTTGATGAATTCCTGCATGAAGTACAGATTGGACCTCCAAAAACCGGGACTTCCTCGTCCGACAACATCCATGGTCCAATAGGACCTGTCTGGGATCACCAGTGGCAAGAGGGCTGGTGGCCCTGGTAGCACAGTTGGGGCCACATCAGCCCCAATAGTGGAAATGGCGCTGGGAACGCAGCAGCTGCAGAAGTTCTGGTAGTGAGGCCAGGGCCAGGGCTGTGCAGCCATGGCAGCCCTAATAACAGGGCTGGGGACATGGCAGTCTGGGCTGCTGGGGTCTCAGTAGCTTGGCAGTGGTGACAGCTAGGTCTGGCAGCAGGGAGGAATGGTGGGCGGGGAGGGTCAGTAGTAAGGGACCTCCCCTGGCCCAGCAAATTCCCTCATTGTGCCAGAGCAGAGAAGTCCAACCTGTATTAGCAGAGTTATGCTCCTGCTGTGTGGACTTGTCGCACCATGTTCTCTCTTGAGCACATTTCTGCCTTTTCCTGTAGTAGATGAACTTCTGGTATGTCAGACTAGTAAAGCGTCCTGCATCCAGTCCTTGAGTACCATACTCTGTGGAGTAAGTATGAGTCATGAAAGCATAAGTTCTCCTTTCCACTTGAATTGTGGCAGGGAAAGGCAAATCTAATGCATGGTTTTTTTATTATGTTTCATGTAGCACCGGGGTCCTGGCAAATCATTAACACAATAGTATATATAACTGCATATCCAAAGCCAAATTAGTAGTTTTGGGGTGAGATTTTTTGAGGCATATAGTATATGTGAAAGTCTAAGTCCTTGGGCCCACAATATGTGGACAGTAGCTCAGCACACACAGAGAAGGAGAAATCCCTGTATGACCCTACCAGCTTCAGGCAGTGTGTAAACTAGAGACTGTGATGGGGTGTCCTTATCCTACGCTCCTCGCTCCGCCATGCCAGTCCTGTACAGGGCGCCGTGAGCGGGGCTGCATGCATGCTCAACATGTTCAGCGTCCGCAGCTCAGCTATGGGAGGGGGCTGACTAGAGGAAAGGCAGGGAAGCCTAGCGCATATGCTCAGAGGCTCGGGGAGCCAATGATCAGCTGGGAGGGCAGAGGATAAAAGGCATAGGCACAGCATGGGTCGGGAGGGGAGCTGGAGTCAAGGCGGGAGTTTCGGAATGGCCGAGGAGGAGGAAACAAGGAACTGACAGCACGGAGGGACTGGCAAGTAAAGTGACAGGGAGAGGAAGCAGCCCAGGCCAGAGCAATTGGAAGCCCGCAGGCTGGCGAGTTTCAGCGGGCTGTCCTGCTGGACCAGAAGGTGGAAGGTCTGTGTCCTTAGGGTCCTGGGCTAGGGTCTGTGAGTGAGTGCGGGCCTCGACCCCCCTTTCTCCCGGCAACTGCTGGAAATCTCAGTGGAAGCAACTTTGTTTAAATGAAGAGAACTGTAAAACTTGACGGCTATGTCTACACTCGTGGCTTCTTGTGCAAGAACTGGCGCTCTTGTGCAAGAATCCGCAGAGCGTCTACATTGCCCATCTGCTCTTGCGCAAGTAAATGTACAGTACGGCGTGATAAGAGACAGCTCCTTGCGCAAGAGCTACGCTGTTTTCTATCAGGCTTAAGCTCTCTTGCACAGGCACTCTTGCACAAGGCGGCAGTGTGGACGTTTGGCAAGCGCGTACTTGCACAAGAATTGGCCTCCAGTGAAAAACACAGGTGTCCTCTCCAACTCTCCATACAGACAATCACCACTCGTTGGTTCCCCCTAATTGCTCCCCCCCCTTAAGGGCACAGGCACGGAGCTCAGCCATTTGCCACGTGCAGCCCGGGTAGCAGCCAGATGGAGGAATGGCAGCTGCCCAGACTCAGCCAGGTCCCTCAGACCCCACGGAGGATCCACCTCAGAACACCCAGCAGGCCCAAAGGCGCACCAAGCGGCGGGCTCCATGCTGGAACACCACTGAGGTGACTGCCCTCCTGGACCTCTGGGGAAAGGAGGCGGCCCTCCGAGACCCCAAGTCCCAGAGGAGGAATGCCCACATTTTTGCCCAGATGGCCCAGGCGCTGGCCGCAAAGGGACACCCGGCCCAGACCCTTAAACAGGTCCAGGCAAAGGTGAAGGACCTACACCTCGCCTACGTGTGGGCCAACAAGCGTGGGGGCAGCAGAGCCACTGCCTATCCCCAGTATCACCGCCTGTACCAGATCTTGGGGGACCAAGGGGCCAGTCCCCTGCTGGCCCAGGTGGACAGGGTAGTGGCCACCCCAGTGGTCTGACCCAGGCCACTGGAGGAGTAGGAGGGAGACCGGTCCTCGGATGAGGAGGAGGAGGTGGCAGAGGACAGCAGCCAGACCTCACCATCCCAGCCCAGCAGCAGTCAGGATGTGTCCCGGGCATCCTCAGAAGCTGGCAATGGATTGTCTGGTGAGTGCAGTGGCTACCATTCACAAGTGTGCTGGAGAAGGGAGGGCCACAGGGTGGGGGAGAGGTAGTGGCACATGGCACAGACTGGCCACATGCTTTGCAGAGGCATGCAGCACGTGCAACCTTGTGCAGCTAGGGTTGCCAGGTGTCCAGTTTTGAACCGGACAGTCCAGTCTTTGACCTTTCTGTTCGGGAAACAAACTGAGAGGATATAAATGAGAAAATATACATGTCTGGTATTTTTTAACTAAGATGTAATGTAGACTGTCATGTAATGTTAAGTGTGTCCGGTATTTTTGTCGAAACCATCCGGCAACCCTATGTGCAGCCAGACCAAGCAGCACAAAGAAGCGGCAGCTAGCCCCAGCACATGCCTGGGACCCCAGGGATTCCGCTCAACCAGATTGGGGGGGGGGGAGGTTTGGCCAGGAGTAGGCCAGCCCCAAGGTTGCAGTCCTAACACCACACAGCATAAAGGGTGCTGCACACAGCACACATCCATGGCCACCTCTGGGACACTGTAGCTTCCCCTGGGGAAGGCACAATAGGCCCCCCAAAGCACATGCGGCCCCCCGGGGGCTCCTGGGCCACCTTGGGACCCCCCCCTGCTGCCCCAGGGGAATTCCCCCTCACCAGCCACACCTGTCCCCGGGCATCGTGACGTGCTGGGAGGAAGGCACGGGGCTCTGGAACACCATTTGGGGCAGGGCTCACTGACCACGTTGCTCTCCTCTGCTTCTCCTGCAATGGGATCCCCTGCCAGCGAGGGACCTTTCAGCCCCATCCCACCAGCACAAAGGATCCAGGGACCGTCGCAGCGCTCCCAGGACCACCACCACCTGCTCCACCGCCATGTCTGCGCGATTGAGTGCATGGAGCGGGCTCTGACGGAGAAGATCCACGCAGATGCGGAGTGGTAGGAGTGGGTGTGGGGCCAGTACCTGGAGCGCTGCGACCACGTCTGCACTCTGCCAGGCTCCCCTCTGCCATTCCCAGCTCTCCGCCCACTTCTCCCCCTGCCTTGCCCATGCCCCCTCCCAAGGTCCCTCACCCTCGGCACCTCCTGGTGCAGCCTGTCCCAACCCAGCACAAGGGGCAGAGGTGCCCCCGCACACATGGGGGTGGGAGAGGCCTCCATTCACAATCATGAGGCCCTCCCAGTTCAGGGTTCCCTCCTCCCCCCTCCCCACAGTGCACTCCCTTCCCCATGTCAATAAAATAGTGCCTTATCTACAGCAAGTGCATTTTATTTATTGGGAGGTGAGGGAAGGGTGGCAGGAAGGGAGGTGATGGGAGTGGCAAGTGGGGGCACATGGGCATCCCTGCGGTCAGAGGTGTAGGAGCAGCCTATTGTGGGGCCTGGTCCAGCATCACCCGGAGGGCTTCCCGGACCTGAACCCCATGGCAGTTGGTCTGCCGAGTGGTGGCCATTTGGGGCTGCTGGTAGGCCTGTCCCTCACTTGCCATCCACCCTGGGAGGAAGGCCTCCCCTTCCTTTCAATAATATTATGGAGCACACAACATGCCGGGATGACCTTTGGGATGTGCTGCACCCCCATGTCCAGGCGGGTCAGGAGGCACCTAAATCGTGCCTTCAGACTGCCAAAAGCACACTCAATGGGATTGCGGGCCCAGTCGAGGTGGCCTGTCTGTGGTCCAGGTGGCCGGTGTATGGCCGCATCAGTCAGGCCATCAGGGGGTAGGCCTCATTCCCCAAGATGCAGACTGGCATCCTGACATCCCCAATGGTGAATTCCCGCTGGAGGATGTAGGGGCCCGCCTCCAGCCTGTGGCACAGGCCTGAGTGCCTGAAGATGGGAGCGTCGTGGGCCCGGCAAGACCACCCCACATAAATGTCCTGGAACCGGCCCTGGTGGTCCACTAGTGCCTGGAGCACCACTGAGCAGTAGCCCTTCCAGTTTATGAACCGGGCCACTTGGTGCTCTGGTGCTCGGATGGGGATGTGGGTCCTATCTACAGCTCCCCCACAGTTCGGGAACCTGAGGCTGGTGAAGCTGGCAATGGTGATGTCCACATCATGGGGGCAAATCACCCTCTAGAGCAGCACGTCACTGATGGCGTTGACGACCTGCAGAGGGGCACATGGGAGCACAGGGGATGCATGGAATGAGACACAGTGTGTACATGGGCCCCTGGGGTGTGCTCACCCTCCCTTTGATGGTCCCTCCCCCCACGCAGGCCAGGGCCCTCTGCCCCCCAGGATTTCCCCCCCCCATACACACCAGCGGGGCTGTGTGCAGGGGAGATAGCGTGACCCCCTGTGTGCAGGGCTTCCCCCTGCCCCTACAGCCTCCCCCCGCCCGGTCTGGCCCCTTCCCTCCCCCAGGGCAAGCCCATGGTCCACGGAGGGCCTTACCTGCCAGACAACGGCGCCGAGGGTGGACCTGCCCACCCCGAACTGATTCACCATGGAGCAGTAGCTGTCCGGGGTGGCCAGTTTCCAGAGGGCAATCGCAATCCTCTTCTCCACAGGGATGGCGGGGCGCAGGCAGGTGTCCTGCTTCCAGAGCGCAGGGGTGAACCAGGTGCAGAGGTCATAGAATGTCCCCCTGTGCATCCAAAAGTTCTGCACCCATTGCTGGTCACCCCATTGTCCCAGCACCAGGCGCTCCCACCAGTCCCAACTGGTGTCGTAGCTCCTGAAGCACCTGTCAGTGGTGGGGTGCAGGTGCCCGAGCCCAGCTGCAGCCGTGGCAAGGTCCTGCACCTGCTGCCCAGTCTCCAGCTCCTGCTGGAGCAATGTGGCTCCCTGGTGGAGGAGCTCCACAGCCTCTATAATGGCCATGAGGAGTGGATGTTGCTGGCTGGGGTCCTCCTCCGGCTCCATGGCTGTGATGGTGGCAGCGAGGGGCACTTGCCAGGAACAGAGGTGACAGGTGCTGTTGTGGCTCTCGCTCCCTGAAAAGGGTGCGTGAGCATGCAGCCACAGGGAAATGGCCGTCCAGGAGTCCCTTTAAGTACGTTTCCCAGTGGGGGTCCGGCGCATGCCCACAGACGCTGCTGGTGACCTCTTGACATGGCTGAATTGCTTCCAGAGACACGTTCTTGCGCAAGGGCTTCCCGCCAGTGTGGACACTTTCTTGAGCAAGAGCTCAGCGTTCTTACGATGTGGTTCTGGCCAGTGTGGACGTTTTCTTGCACAAGAGATCTTGCGCAAGTATACTTGCGCAAGATATTCCTGCACAAGAACCCGCCAATGTAGACATAGCCGACTTTTGAATTAAGACAAACAAGGACAAGGGCTAGTACGATATTGGTAACTGGGGGCGGGATAAAGGTAGGCTCATCGGGTGAGCCCATGCAAGATGTATTACAGAGACCTTATAGCAGCACAGCTCTACTGATGCAGAAGGATCAAGTCCTAAAATTCCCCTTCTGGCCATGATAGCACCTTAATATCCTGTATATTATGATTGGTCATAAATTAGCAGTATTGGTAATTTACACCAGCTGAGGATGTGTCCCATAATCTGCGTAAGACATATCTACTGATTTAGGGGAAATCCATTTGTATCAGTTGACAATCTGGCTTGAAGTTACTTGCCCCCATCTTCTGAAGGGCTGT
This sequence comes from Pelodiscus sinensis, assembly GCF_052426305.1. Classification (NCBI taxonomy): domain Eukaryota; kingdom Metazoa; phylum Chordata; order Testudines; family Trionychidae; genus Pelodiscus; species Pelodiscus sinensis. The sequence goes on from NC_143053.1 coordinate 157,898,915, forward strand.
GTCATATATTCAGCTCATTAATAAAGCTGAAAAGCAATTGCTATTTAAAAGATACCTTTGTGTCCTTTATGTCTTAGCATCCATTAAGCATGCTATTTATCTTGTATAGATAAAGTACCCCAGAGACAGTGTCAAATTCTGTAGTTATTTATGTCCCAAGCAGTGCAATAGATTACAGTTGATTGTAAATCAGCATAGAATTTGTCCCATGTACTCAAGTCCAATTCTATTACTTTTTCATTTAAAATTGTGTACACATCTAGCTTATATATTTGGCTCAAAAATGGGCACAGAATCATTATATAAGTTGAACCTCTCTAGCCCAGAACTTTCTGGTCTGGCAACATCCATGGTCCAGCATGCTTTTAGTCAGCCAGATGTCCACTTATCATGGATGTGGCCAACTTTCCCATGGTCCCATAAAGTTTGTTTACAGCCACCAGTCGTGGCTCTCAGTTTTCTGTGCTGTTCTTTAGCACTAATTTACCCCTAAATGTCTTTCAAGGGCCCAGTAAGCAGGAGGTCAATATTATCTAGCAGCATTACCAACTATTGCTAGATAATATTGACCTACGGTTTAGCAAATTTTCTCGCTTGGCACCAGTCAGATCCTGAGGGTGCTGGACTAGAGAGGTTCAATCTGCACTAAGTTTCATATGAGTCTAATTTTTGGGACTTCTTTCCATTGAGGAGCCTGCAAATACTCCAAAATATCTTGATTAATGGTATTCTAGCCTGCATGTGGCCATAGGTAACATAGGTGTTTATTTTGCTATTCTTTCACTTACTATATGCTAGATTGTTTCATAGTCTCCTTTAATAGTTGAACGCTCTTGTCCAAAACATTTAAAATCCACTTTCAGAGACTTCATCAGGAGCACAGAGGCAGGAAATTATCTTTTTGCTTCTCATTTTCTTGATATATTACCCAATTTTAAACACAGGATAATTCCTTAATTTAAATATGCCAAATGAATGAGATTTGTTCTCAGTTTTAGTATCATGCGAGTGTAGAGACACACACTATTGTAATTACTATTACAATAGCAATTTGAAATTCCCACAGAAGTCAGGGTCCTGTCATGGTAAATGCAGTTCATCCTCATAGTTAGAGACAACTCTTGCCCCCTTAAAGCTTAAAATCTAAAAAAGACAAAATACACCAATGATAGACAACTGTGCTAAAATAAAATTTCTATTTACTTCAATGCAGCTAGGATTTTTTTCCAGTGAATTTAGTGACTTAACCACAGAGAATGAGTTTGCAGTGATGGGAGCTGAACCCAGCTATTCAAAATCATTGCCTCAGCCACAAGACTACTGTTCAAGGGCTATTGGAACAGAGTGGTATTCTGTAGAGTTAAAATTGTGTCTTTTGGAAATTATTCATATTGCGCTTTTGTCAGTAGTTTTCAAAACATTAGATCCATGGGACTCTCCCCAGAACTCTTCAACCCCTGACTCAGAAGTCCATCCCTATTTATCAAAACATTTAAGCACACATGTAACATTAAATGCATGTTAGATCCACTGAAGGATGGACTTAAGCACATGTTTAACCACTTTTCTGTACTGGGCCACAAGAGCATGTCTATCCTGACCAGAAGATTGATGTTCTGTAGGTCAATCTTCTGGCATTTGATTTGGTGGGTCTGTATAGATGCCTTAATCAAACGCTTGAGTGCAACTCCCCGGCAGTCTCCGGTACTCCTTTTTTTGCCAGGAGTAAGGGAAGCAGATGGGAGCATTTGCTCCCATTGGCCTCCCACTGTGTGGATACAGTTTAAGGTAAGCCAACTTCAGCTATACATTTTGCATAGCTGAAGTTGTGTACCTTAAGCCAACTTTCCTGGCCTAATGTAGACTAGGCCCCAGTATTACAAGAGTCAAGCCATTCAGAATTCAAGCACTCTCTTTCTTAAGAAAAGCTCTAGAGCAGGGGTAGCCAACATAAACCTGAGAAGGAGCCAGAATTTACCAATAGACATTGCCAAAAAGCAATGGTTATATGCAGGAGCAGCCCGAGGCAGGCTGCGGCAGCTGGCACCCCAGGTGGAACGCACGATTGGCGCCCCCACCTGCACGGCCACCAATGGGGTGACATCATCATGGGCAGCCCATGACATCATCTTCGGGTGCCGTTGAAGGCAGCGCCCTAGGCAACGGCCAAGTCGGACTATAGCCACGGGCCACCCCTGGTTATATGTCACCAGCCCTGATTATCTCCCCACCACCACTCAGCACATCTCTCCCACTGGCAGCCCCACTGGTCAGTGCCCCCTTCTCTTTTTTTCCTGCCCACTGTGATCAGTGCTCTCTCAGTGGAAGACACATGGGTGTGACAGGCTCAGTGAAGAGGGTAGGAAATGGCAGGATCCTAGGGGGAAAGTGTGGAGGGTGACAACACCTACGGCAGAGCTGGGGATTGAACAGTGAGCACCCTCCAGACCAGTGGAAAGTTGGCACCTGTAACTTCAGCCCTGGATTTGGTACGTATGTAAGGAGCCGCATATTATCTTCTGAAGAGCCGCATGTGCTCCAGATAATACAAAAACTGACTGGTGTCTCATCTCTTCTCATGAACAGAAAGCTAAAAAAATGCACAGAAGAACAAAAAGTATCAGCAGAATTATCAAAAGCAACTTTGTATAACAGTTTTAGGTCTATTTTAGATCAGATTAAGTGGAACATGTGGCTTTTCTGTCCCAGTGCTATAACCTGAAAAAGATTAAACCTGTGATATTGACCCTCACAGTGAAGTTAAAACTGCTGATTATAAAATAAAAGCCCAGAAATGGAAATATTGTAAAAGCAGAAGTAAAGGTGCAAAGACACTAAATTTAAACAAGAAAAAAATATATTCTGACTTTTGGTAAAACATGAGTGAAGTGGCACCTGATGGATTGTAGAAAGCCAAGGAATGTCTAAAGTTATAGAATCTGCCAAAGGCAGTAGAAACAAAAAACCTAGTTGTGAGCACTCTACTAATCAGCTGGGTGGTATTTTAAAAATGCCCCAGGCTGCACCATTTGCCTGCCTGGTCCTGACCTGGCACATTTCTACTGTATGTAATAAAAAAAATTATTCTGCATGTGGATGGTAAATATTAAAAGGAACATTGACAACCCCATCAGTAGCCTGCTAAAAATTTGTTCTTGCTTTCTGGACCAATGGGTTGTTTAAGGATGTAAACATGATAAAGCAGCTTCAGCAGAAGAGACTGCAGGAACCCTTATCAGATCTCTCATAGCCCAGTGGTCAGGACCTATCTGGGATATGTGAGACCCATTCTTAGGCCCCCGTCTCACATAGTGCATTATATAGGGAGTCTTTACATAGTGAGCCTTGGTGATCCCAGATTCACAAAACCTGGGTTTTCTATAAAGTAAAGTATATGTGGACTGCAATGTGTATCCATCCTGATTTGCATGCACATACATATATATGTAGGATGATACAAAATCAAGGCATGAACATGAACATCAGAGTTTTTGGTTTTTTTTATGTCATTGATCAATTTTGGTGAGTGTTTAAAAAAAGACTTTTTATATTCAACTTTCAACCTTGTGCAGCATGGGAGCATATATTCTGTTTTAAGACAATAATGGCACGTGAATGTTGTGATTAAGTTTCCTGTATGGAAAACAAATAGTAACAAGTTAGGTTGGGGTCAGGCAATCCTTACAACTATTACACAATTAGAAGTGTCAACTGACCTGATTAAAGGAAGTATGAATGCCAGAAAGAAATGAGGGAGGTTGATGCTATCAAGTAATCTCCCAGCTGCTTGGTGTCCCTGCTCAACAAAAACCGTTTTCCATCCACCCCACCTCTGTGGTCATCACCTCCCCTGATCAACCCCTAACAATCTCTGCAGCTGCACTTCTGGAAGTTCTACATGGATGCAGAATTATGTAAGCTGTCTACATGTCTAGGGCTGTGTCTAGACTACATGCCTCTGTCGTCAGAGGCATGTAGATTAGACACATAGGCAAAGGCAAATGAAGCCGCGACTTAAATGATCGCGGCTTCATTTAAATTTACATGGCTGCCGCGCTGAGCCGACAAACAACTGATCAGCTGTTTGTTCGCTCAGCATGCTAGTCTGGACGCTCCCCTGCCGACATCAAAGCCCTTTGTTGGCAGCCCCATTTTTCCTTGTGGGATGAGGTTTACCGGGGCTGCCAACAAAGGGCTTTGATGTCAGCAGGGGAGTGTCCAGACTAGCGCACTGAGCGGACAAACAGCTGATCAGCTATTTGTCGGCTCAGCGCGGCAGCCATGTAAATTTAAATGAAGCCGCGATCATTTAAATCGCGGCTTCATTTGCCTTTGCCAAAACAACAAATCTACATGGCTCCGTCGACAGATCCATGTAGTTTAGACGTACCCTAGAAGTGGAGGAATGGGAACAATTATGGGTGAGTATCCTTTTAGTTCTTTCAAGTATTTGTAGTGACCACACAACTATCAAATAGCAATTTCCTGGGGTTTTTAAAATCCAGACTACCCAAAGTGCATTAAAATGATCTAAGGGTATTTGATATGTACATACGTACATTTTTCAAAGTGCCTAAAAGTGAAGTGTGATGATGCTAAGTATCACAATGCCTAAGTTCCTTTGTGAATCTAGGTTGAAGATAGAATAATAAGAATAGTACTGTATAGAAATGAAATGAAAGGGAGGGAGGGTGATAGAAATATTACATAGTGAATGGTGCATAGAGGATAAATTGGACACCCTTTTTTACTCTTACTCATACTGGAGAAATGAGCAGACTTTCATTGAAGCCATCTGAAATTATCTGTTAACACTGTGATAATGTGTGGATCTCATTCCTCCATCAGAACTGAGGTCAATAGATTAGCAAGAGTATAAAAATCATTGGGTAAAATGTTCAGACGCACCTAAGTCCCATTTATGAAAGTAACTGTGGCACTTAAGGGCCTCTCAAGCACTTCCAAAATATTTAGATGGATAATGAAAGCATCTGTATTTACATTAGATCATGTAAACAATGTATGTGGGATAATAACCCTGATAATAACCACCCTAAACTGAGCAGCTTGTTCCAATATTGCCCACTTTAAGGTTTCTTCTAAAGCATCAAACCCCTTTCAGAGACATTTTAATGGATTGTATGAACCTTTGATCTTATTTGTTATAGCAGCTCCTACCATGGTAAGAAACACAGGGTATAGTTTATTATATGTAATCATTTTTAGGCCTACCATCCGCTTAAGCAGGTTTCAGACAGCATCAGGCAACCAATTATTCACCGATTCAGAGAGCTCGAGTGGACAATAAGCGGCTCAGATGCAGTTCAGCAGGGTTAGCCCCTGGCTGGCCACCAGATGCTTTCATTACCTGAACATCTGTAGGTACAGCCATCACAGTTTTCCTTGGCTGGGAATAGTGAACTGTGGCCAATGTGAGCTGCGGGTAGCAATGACCCAGCCCACGCCACACAGGTTCCATTGGCCGGGAAATGGCAAACGGGTTCTGGACGTGACCACACCTATGGGTGGCCAGGTAAACAAAGCATCTGGCAGCCCAGCAGAGGCTAACTTTGGCAATCTGAATCTGGCCTATGGGCTGCTTCTTGTCCACCCTTGGTTTAAAGCCAGAAGGGAACCACTAGATCTTCTAGTTCTGCCTTTTGCATATCACAAGCCATTATTTTTTCCCAATTACCTCTGTATTGAGCCCAATAACTTGTGCGTGGCTAAAATATTTCTTCCAGAATGCATCCATTATTGATTACGAAGCCCCAAGAGATAAAGACAAGTTGCCTTGACAGTTTGTTTAAATAAAAACAAATGCCTTATTTCCATTTGGAATTTTTCTTCATTTCACTTTCAGCCATTGAATCATTTTTCTGGCTCTTTTCTGCACAGTCTCCAATTTTTCAACTTCCTTTTAAAAGTGCAGACACCGGAATTGAACACAGTTTTTTCCTATTGGTCTTACCAATATTGTGTTCAGATGTAAAAAACACCTCCATATTCCTACTCACTACTCCACTGGTTAAACATCTTAGGGTTCCAGAGAATCTCACTGGGAGCCCATGTCGAGTTGTTCATCCATTATGGCTCTGTGTACATTGCATTTAGCTATAGCTGGCCTGTGGCAGATTACTCTGGCTTGTGGGGCTCAGTCTAAGGGGCTGCTTAATTGTGCTGTAGACATTTGGACTCAGCTGGTGCCTGGACTCTAGAAACATGCAAAGCCAGAGAGGCCCAGAAATCAGGCTGCAGCCCAAGACCAGAAGTCTATACTGCATTTAAAGGTCCCTGAAAGCTTGAGTCAGCTGGCCACTGTAGGTTTTTAACTGCCACAAAGACATGCCCTATGACTCCTAAATCCTTCTCAGTCACTGCTTACCACTGTCACACACACTGTGTCTGTGTCTACACTGGCACCCTTTTCTGTAAAAGGGATGCTAATGAGACCAGTCGGAATTGCAAATGCTGCGGGGGATTTAAATATCCCCCGCGGCATTTGCATGAACATGGCTGCCGCTTTTTTCTGGCTCGGGGTTTTGCCAGAGAAAAGCGCCAGTCTAGATGGGATCTTGCGGAAAATAAGCCCTTTTCCGGAAGATCCCTTATTCCTAAGCCTTTCAAGTAGGAATAAGGGATCTTCCGGAAAAGGGCTTATTTTCCGCAGGATCCCATCTAGACTGGCGCTTTTCTCTGGCAAAACCCCGAGCCAGAAAAAAGCGGCAGCCATGTTCATGCAAATGCCATGGGGGATATTTAAATCCCCCGCGGCATTTGCAAGTCCGACTGGCCTCATTAGCATCCCTTTTACGGAAAAGGGTGCTAGTGTAGACACAGCCTGTATGTTTGGCCTGTGTACCTCTTTATTACAGGTGAAGCTTTAAATTTGGCTGTATTAACATTCCTTGTGTTTGAATGGGATCAGTTTAGAAAGCGATCTGGATTGCTCTGCTTGACTGACCTCTTCTGATCGTTGTTTACCATTCCGCCAGACATTGTGTTATCAGAACATCTTATCTGTAGGGATTTTGTGCTTATTTCCAGATTATTGACTGAACTGTAGAATAGCTTCAGGCCTAATACTGATCCCTGGGAAACCCCATTAGAAGCAAATCTAGTTGATAAAGATTTTACTTTAAACTCTAAGTTATCCAGCACTTAATCAATTTAACATTTGCTTTATTGAAACCAAGAAAAAAGTGTTACCTTTTGGAGATGTATAAACATTTTGGTTTCCTGACAGATTGGATAATTATGAATAGATCTGGGAGTAGCAAATGAGAGCTACTCTGAAGCAATAAATTTTATTCTTGATCCTCGAAAGTTGAATCAAGGATTCAAAGTTAAAATTACATTTGGGCAAACACTAACATTACGTAGTTTGTCTTGTGGTGGCTTTGCCCATTTAAAAAATGGAATATAGAAGGATTAAGTATCTCAGTGGCAGAATATAGCACTGTACAGAAGTTCCTGTAAATGTTTTTAAATTAAAGCCATTTGTCATGGAAAGTAATTCTTAACTGATTAGTTGAACTCCCAAGATATTAATTGCATGGCATTAGTTCAGACATTAACTGACAATAGTTTGATTAATTATTAGAGAAACACAGTAATTTTATACAGTATATTAAATCAACTGTTTCATACCATGGAGGAACAAAGTGTCATAAAGAAACAATCAGGCTTTAAATGGTGAAATAAATTGACCAAGAATTTATTTGACCACAAAACTTCATTTTTCAAAATATATTGAAAATTTGCTGAGAGTTGGCTAATTAATTACAGTTATCGAGCAATGGACTCAGTTTTGATTTTTGGAAGAATTTAGATGTTCTTATGTGCCTTAAAATTGTACATGTTTTAAACAGGATGGAACAGTTTGTTGTTGATTAATGGGTTATTTTTCTTCATGATTACACTAACTGCATTTTATATATTGTGCTTTATTTGATTAATTGAGCTCTTTAGTTTTATAAGCGGGGTTGTTGCTTAATATTCGAGCATGCATAAATCCTAAAAAAAGATAATTGTTATGTTAAGGCATTTTCCCCAAATTTCTTAAGATACAGCAGTCTGTGGATACATATTAGACTTATTTATTTGGTGTGAGGTAAGAGTCTGTGCTGCATTTAGAGGTCCTAGACTTTTCTGGGAGCTATTGAAGCCCCTGGAATAATTTCGGCAGCGCTGGGGGCCTAATTAAATTACACCAACTTCCCTGAGCTACTTTATGGCCTGCAGCACTGCCCAGAATTTCCACAAACTTCAGCCCTGCTCCCTAAATATCCCTCCCACCCCTGCCTTCTGACAGTTTATACTCCTGTCTTCAGGGCCCAGCAAGGAAGTCATTGGAAGGCAGGTTTACAGCTGTGCTTTGTGGTGCCCGTGCAGGGAATCCTTCTCAAGTGGAAACAGGGTTTTGGGTTCTCCTTCATGCCACACTTCTATATTCCACAAATGGGATAATGTGGGTGTGAGTATTTCACTTGAAGCACTGATTCAGATTAGTTACAGCTATGTACTCTTTAAAAAAAATGGATTGGGGGCTATGATTAAATTCGGTACTTTTGGATCAAATTCTCCATGTTAATCCTAGTACATGTTTGAAAATCTGTCCCTATGGTTGTCTTTAATTTAAAAGAGCACTAAAAACAGAGGAATGCATAAAATACCCTCAGACAATGAGCAATTAAAATTCCTTTTATATTATCTATAATTGTAGGTTATAGCCTATCACAGTGTTATCTACACCATACTCATCTAGATATTTTTAGCATTCATTAAGTTGCAAAACACCTTTCTCTAAGAAAGCAGATATTTCAATTAATTATTAAGGCATCTAAGTCAAAGATTTATCACTTAGCATTTTCAGGCTAAATTCAACCTTAGTGCAACTCCCCTGAAATCATTGGCATCTCTCCCACTTGCACCAAGGATGAATTTGTCTTAGAGTCTCTTGAGTAAATCCTTTGAATTAGTGTATAAATAGTTTCCCATAACAACTTTACCTTTTTTGTTCCAGTAAAGATTTGGAGAGAAAGGATCCATCAAAATGGATCACTTAACTCAATTTTCTTTTTGTGTCAAACACATACACTATTTTTAAACGGAGTAGCATTCTTATTTGTTAAAATGCCCTTTATGACGACAACTAGCACTTTGTTTAAGTTAGACTATGCACCAATTTTGTTCATGTTTCAAACTCTAATGTCCCTCAGTAAAGGCTCTGTGTATGCTTGTTGAGTAGAGTAGGCTATAAATTTTCATCAGAATGGATTTTTGAGTAAAAGTTCCCTTTAAGCAATATCTAATTTTCCACATGAAGACATTTAGATGTGCCTCCTTCTCCTGCACTCTACCAAAAATTTGTTTTTTCTTTGGAAAAGAGTTACATGATCACCCCTAGCTGCTTACATGAAGGGTCCTGTCATTAGTGTATTAGAAGAAAATGGAATTGACAGTATCATTCTGGAGAGGAGGAAGACTGGCTGCTCAGACTTCTTGTGTTCCTTGAAAGCCACAATTAGAGAGACAAAGCACACCAACTGTCTGCATCTCCAGCCTGGTGCTGAGAGGAAGGCATAAAAGTCAATCTCTGTGACTCTTCCGCAGCTGGTCTGCAGAATTTGTCAATTTTTCTTGCAGGCCGAAAATGAAACAAAAAAAAACCTGACTGGGTTGTTCCAAAACCAGATTTTCTCTTGAAATCCCCTTCTATAAATGATAGCATTAACATTGTGTTCTGGTTCAGGATAAAAAAAAAATCCTTGTTTCATGGTACTGTGTTGTTAAGAAATGCGTTATTCAGAATGTCAGGTATTTCAAGATGAATAATGTGAAATGTACAATTCAAATAAATTGCTCTGTTTCATAAATAAAAATGATACCGTATTTTCCGGCGTATAAGACAACTGGGCGTATAAGACGACCCCCTAATTTTCCAGTTAAAACATAGGTTTTGGCCTATACTCGCCGTATAAGACCAACCCCCCTTCTGAGGCAACGCCATTTAATAACATCAGATTTGATTTAAATAATTTTAATTAAAATGGTTTTGACTTGCAGGTAATTAAAATCCTTCAAAATCCTCATCATGGTCATCCTCTGACATCATAAGTTCATCAATGACATCTTGTGGTACATTTGTAAGACAGTCATCATATGGATCTAATTCCGAATCAGATGGTGTGGCTTCAGCTTTGGCTTCCCCTTCATCTTGCCACAAGAAGTAGTTCTCCATACCACCCAAAGAATTTGATATGCCACACTTCTTGAAAGACTTGATTACTGTTTCTGCACCAATATCATTCCAGGCTTTTATGACAAAGTTACACAAAACATCCATTTGTGGCGCACGCATGTTTCCTCCTTTTGTGAATGACTTTTCGCCGCTAACCATCCACTCATTCCACTGTTCTTGAATGCGATCTTTAAATGACTTGTTTAGGCACACATCCAGTGGCTGTACAAATGATGTCAATCCTGCAGGAATAACTGCCACATCTGTGTTTATTCTTGCCAGCCTTTTCTTTGTGCTGGTAGTTAAATGAGCCCTGAACATATCCCACACCAGTAGGCTACGTTCTTGACGAAGTCCACCTGGTCGCCTACTCCATACATTATCAAGCCATAGCTTTACCCCTTCTTCATCCATCCAGCCTTTTTCATTCACATGTACAAAAACTCCAACAGGGAACTTGACTTTCGGCATTGTTTTTCTTTTAAAAATAATCATTGGTCTTAGTTTGGCGCCATCAGCTGTACATGCTAGTACCACTGTAAAACTGGACTTCTCGTGTCCTGTTGTTTTAATTAACACTGTTTTTGCACCTTTTGGATTAACAGTTTTATTTCCAACCATATCAAAATTCATAGGAGTTTCATCCATATTTCCGATCTGACTTAACGCATAGCCATGTTTCTTGCGCTGTTGTATTACATATCGATGGAAAAGACTTACTTTTCCGTTGAGATCTGCAGGTAATTTTTGTGCAATTTTGGTCTTTTGTCTCAGTACCAGATTATGCCTTTCCATGAACCTAGTGGAAACCTCTTCTTAATGCACACTTACTATTTGGCATACTCTTTAATGCATCTTCATTAGCTTTCCAGTCTCGGACCATCTTTTCTGTTACTCCATATTGACTTGTAGCAGCACAGTTATTATGTTCCTTGGCAAACTTTACAACTTTCATCTTGAAACTGGCTTCAAATTTCCTTCTTCTTGTTGGAGCCATGATGGGGTCTTTTCTACCACCCACTTACAGAACGTGGCCGTTCGCCCGCCAGGCGCCAGGGGGCGGGGCCGTTCGCCCGCCAGGCGCCAGGGGGCGGGGACACTTGCACGCCCGGGGGCGGCCCACCCCCATAGCCACGCGCCTAGGGCCGGTGCCCCCTCCAAGGGCCGTGCACCCGGGGCCGGCGCTCCCCGCGCCAAGCGCCGCGCGCCCAGGGCCGGTGCTTCCCAGGCAAGCACCGCACACCCGGGGCCAGCACTCCCCCCTGCCGGCGCTCACTGTGCGCCATGTGCCCGGGGCCAGCCCCAAGCACCGTGTCGGGAACCAGGTACGTTCTATGCCCGGCGTATAACACGACCCCCGCTTTTTGGGGGATGTTTTTTAGTGTAAAAAGTCGTGTTATACGCCGGAAAATATGGTAGATCAATGCATCAAATACAGATGATTTAATCAAGAGCATGAGTTTTCTTTAATAGTGCATCATTTATTCCCCACTGTAAGCCCTTTTCTTTATATCACCACATAATATCTCCTTTACTCCTACTCTCTGCAATACACAAGGTCTTGTTTTTGACTGCCACCTATAAGGACTCTAGCCTAGCAGTGAAAGTAACTTCAAATTTTGTTACGGGTACTGTCCTGTTGCAACCCAAGTATCTTCCAGCTCTTTAAATAGCTCCCTGCTGGCTTTTGCTGCAGCTCAGTCCAATTTTGCTGGAGCTGTGCACCAGGTGCTTACTTTCACCTCTAACATTTCCTCCTGCCTGTCATGTCAACTGCTGCCTAGATTCATAGAATTTCCTTTTCCTGCCCCATCTGTACAACTGCTCTGAGGCAACAATTTACCACTGCCCTGCACCTTATGTAACTGATAAACACCCAAACAGAATGGTAGCATTTTACATCAATCTACAACAGAGTAAAGAGCTACACAAGAAGTAGGAGAGAGGCTTTTGGTACGTAAGTGTCCACTCTGTCATTTAAGGATAATTTATTTCCTGTTAAGGTATCCCTCCTTGCAAAAGGGTTAGACTTCATCTTTCCTGAACACTATTGGTAGGCGAGGAGTCCTGTGGCACCTTATAGACTAACTGAAGTGTAGGAGCATAAGCTTTCGTGGGCAAAGACCACGAAAATACCAAATTCTACAGGCTTTTGCAGATTCAGACTAACACGGCTACCCCTCTGATACTTGACACTATTGGTAGGGTCATTTTCCCCCTATGTCTTGAAAAGTTAATGTGTTTTTTTTTTTATTTGAAAAATACAGGGTTGGATGGTTAGCTGGTGTAAACCAGGATAGCTCCAGTGACTCCTATTTTTATCAGCTGCGCCTCCTCAGCTCGGAGTATTTAGCAGCCTTAAAATGAACGTTTTAATACAAAATGCATGATGAACTAACTGAGCCAGGAAGAGAGAGAACTCATCTGTAGTGAGGCTGTGGAAGCTGAAGGAGAATGACTGAAGCTTTCTTTAAAATGGTCGATAAAGTTACAAAACCGTAATTTAATTTTACCATTTGAATATTCAGCTTTTATTTATAATGCTCACTAACAGACAAGTTACACGTAGCCATGACTCTCCCCTGATATTGTATATGGACAGAACTCTGTGTGAATGTGAACGTGAGAGAAAGAAGCCTGAGCAGAAACATTCAGAATAGTCACCTTTGCCCCCTAATGCACTCAGGCCTATAATACTCCTTTCAAACCCCGTATATTTGGCATATATAGTTTTGTAAAATTAGAAGTTTCTTCTTGTTAGTCAACTGATGCTACTCATTCCCTAGCATTCCAAATGTACTCTGTGGCAATTAGAACTAGTTGGCAAACCAGCACAAGTGGCAATATTCTGTTACTCTGAAAACAGTGTCACAAACTCTTAATCTGGGCACCCTTGGATGAATCATGCAAAACACAGATATCTAGTCATTAGTGCAAAGAAATGCAGGGAAAAGAGTACAATATTGTTAAATGAGATCAGAAATGGTATTCATTTTGTTAAGTTTATGTAAATGTGGAGTTATCCATTAAAAGAGATACATTCTTTGCAGTTGTTCCTCACAGGCATATACCAACATTCACACCAAGTGAGACAGTTAAAAAATATGACTGTTAATTGTTACATAGTTTCCAGAATTCTGAAATATATGCTGAAGTATCAAAACTCTTTACCATAGCTAATCAATGAGCTGATTAATTGTTCGTTACATATCTGTTACAACTATTTTGAGTGCTTTATGCATGCAGATTTGAAAATATGGGTTTTTTAAAATGTAACAAACATGAATCATTTAATCCATTACATTTAAAAGAGGAATCCAATATGTTTTTCTCTAGAGAAAGGAATATTGGGAAACAAGTAAATTGATGCAGGACCATGGAATTTGTCCGATGGCCTGTATTCTATATTATTGGTTAACAATAAACCATTTCTATAATTTCCTATCACTAAGTATTACTCATATTGTGTGCAGCATTTTTTAATGAGTGGAACAAAGGTAAGGCACACAATTTAACTATCTGCAGTTAACTATTCATCATGGATTCCTTGTCTGATAAACAAGAAATCTGTAAAGAAATCTGGGCTTGTAATTCTATTTTGCCAACTGGTTCCCAGTATATCTGCAATATTAAAAATCTACCAACATGACTTTTGAAGGGCGTACTTCACTTTCTGTGGGTCTGAAACCTATTATACGTTCAGAATAATGAAGGAAAGTAATTTGGTACCATGGTAAACTACTCAAGTACACATCACATCATATCACTACCTCAGTCTGAATACAGTCTGCGTGATCTAGATATTATTACAGCACCAGAATGAGAGAGAAGAGGGAAGCAATCAGTTTTTCAAATGATAAATGACTACTACCCTCATAATTCAAACATTTGTTACTGTATGTTCAAAATATTTGAGACTTTTATGAGGCAAACTAGATGATCTGAAACATTTTATGTTCTTTTGTTTACACAAAAATACATTTTGCAGCTAAACTTTTCTTTCTTCAAGGCCTGCCATGTCTCACTTATAAATTTCTCTGTTGTCTTTAATTAAACATTCACCCAAGCATAAGACCCCATCAGTTACTTCAGTGGATGAGACCACCAGGGCTCATATTTATTTAAATATGGAGAATTAATTAGCTTGCCATTTGTACTTTTCTAAACTATCCATAGCAATAGGACTAAGGACTTATGTACAAAGGAACATCCAGGAAAAAATAATATAAATTAACTAAAAGGTATGAATCTGAAGTGGATTAGTTATACCACACTAAATCCCTGAGGCTATGTCTACACAGCAGCATTATTTCAGAATAAGCTATTCTGGAAGAGATATTCCAGGATAGCTTATTTTGAAATAATGCTTCTACACACAAAATGGATTTTGAAATAGCACTTAGCAATTATGAAATAGAGTGTCCACACTGACTGGAGACTGAAATGCATTTAAGGCCACCTGGAACCAGTTCAGGTAGGGCATCAGGTCAGTAGTTACCTCGTGTGGCTGCTGTTTGAGGCTCTCTGAGGTTCATGCTTAAAGGGACTCCCTCCCCGACCTCGACAGCCATTTCTCAGGTTTCCCTGCTTGCTTGCCTACCTGTCTGAGGAACAGCAAAGCATTTTCTCTTCTTGCTCTGGTTGCCCTGATTCAGGACACCCCAGCATTCTCCACTATGGAACAGGAGCTGGCTCTGGGCAGTCTTCAGATCCTGGAGCTTTTGCTGCAAGTCATGCAGCACTTTCCACAGACTGCCTTCCAGGCTCTGGAGGAACCCAACCCCCAGGACTTTTTGGAGACCCTCCTTGGGTATGTGGGGGAGCAGCTACAGGAATTCGATGCCGGACTGTGAACTGGCCGCTGTGTCCTGGTGCATCTGGCGTCTGGACACCAGTGAAGACTGTTGAGACCACATTGCTCTGGAGTACTGGGGAGACCAACAATGGCTCCAGAACTTTCGAATAAAGAAGGGCACTTTCCTTGAGCTGTGTGAGAAGCTCGCCCCTGCCCTGAGATGATGGGATATACATTTCCCTCAAGAAGCGTGTCGCCATCGCCTTCTGGAAACTCTCCATGCCGGACAGCTACCGATCCATGGAAAACCTGTTCAGCATGTGGAGATCAAACTTTGGGTCCCTGCTCATGCAGGTATGGCATTATTGGGCTATTGTCCCAGGAGGGGAGAGAAAGGAGAAAATGGGCTTCTCTAGGGTAAAGGGTGTGGGGGTTGGTGCAAGCCCCCTCCCAAGGAGGGTTTTTTCTGTCCCGCCCACACAAAGCCTGGGATGGCCATGATTGCAAGGGGTTGCTCCTGGTGAGATGGTGGGAGGGGAAGTAGGAGTGGGAAGGGGTAAACTCTCAGGCACCCTAGTACCCTGTGATTCTCAGTTTGTCTCCTGCAGGAGGTCAGGGCAATAAACATCACCCTTCTGTGTAGAGATATCTGCCTTGCAGATATGGTTGCCATCATCGAGAGGTTTGGTGCCCTGGGCTTTCCCAACTGCAGGGGAGCTATCAATGGGACACACATCCCTATCTGTGCTGATCACCAGGCCTCAATATACATTAACCAGAAGGAATACTTTTCTGTGGTCCTGCAGGCTGTAAAATAAAGACTTTTTATTTTACGGCTCCAGTTAATGGATATAAATGTTGGGTGGTCAGGGAAACCACTTAGTGCGCATGTGTTCAGGAACTCTAGCATATTCCAGAAGCTGCAAGTCTTTCTTCCCTTACCACCACATCAGGGTTGGGGACGTGGGCATGCTTGTACTCCGGGTAGAGGATGCGGCCTCTCTCCTGTATCCGTGGCTCATGAAGAAATACATCAGACACCTCAACCCTTCACAACAGACATTTAATACCCGGGGGTATGTCTACACTACCACCCTAGTTCAACTAGGGTGGTAATGTAGGCATACCGCACTTGCAAATGAAGCCCGGGATTTGAATTTCCCGGGCTTCATTTGCATAAGCCGGCCGGCGCCATTTTTAAATGCCGGCTTGTTTGAACCCCGTGGAATGAGGTGTACAGATAGTTCGGAATGGCTTGCTAGTTCGAACTATCTAGCCCGTGCCGCGTGTAGCCGCGCAGCATGGGGTTCGAACAAGCCAGCATTTAAAAATGGCGCCAGCCGGCTTATGCAAATGAAGCCCAGGAAATTCAAATCCCGGGCTTCATTTGCAAGTGGGTATGCCTACATTACCACCCTAGTTCGAACTAGGGTGGTAATGTAGACATACCCAGGCTGAGTAGGGCCTACATGGTGGTCGAGGGGGCCTTCGGCTGCCAGAAGGCACATTTTAGATGCCTCCTCACCCGCTTGGACCTTGGGAAGCACAATATTCCACATGTGGTGGCTGCATGCTGTGTCCTGCACAAAGTGTGCAAGAGGAAGGGGAGGCCTTCCTGCCAGGGTGGGGGATGGAGGTGGACCACTTAGGCAGGGCCCATGAGCAGCCACACATGGCTGCCATC
Source organism: Pelodiscus sinensis (assembly GCF_052426305.1). Lineage (NCBI taxonomy): Eukaryota > Metazoa > Chordata > Testudines > Trionychidae > Pelodiscus > Pelodiscus sinensis. The sequence goes on from NC_143053.1 coordinate 157,915,637, forward strand.
CAGGAGGCCCATCTGGGGTCTGTGCACATCCAGGAGGCCCTGAAGGAGAGCTTCTCCCTAGGAGAGCAGTGGCACTGTTCCTTGGTCCACCCCAGTGGGAGCTTCTGCTTCACCCCTCACTGCCATCCTCACTGCCTACACTTACTCCTCCCTTCCCCCATGCCTGTTGAAAAAATAAACACTTTCTTGGCAAAAACTTAACTGTCTTTATTTTACAGAACTGTGGGGTAAAAAACTGGGAGAGAGGAGGAGAGAGGGTGGAAGAGGAGGGTGCTGAAAATCTGGGAGGAGAGAGGAGGGAGCTGGAATGGGGAGGAAAAGGTAGGAGAGGCTCAGGGCTTGAGCTGGGAGTGGCACCAGTCTGTGTGCATCCCACCACTGAGAGTGAGGGGCCTTGGCGTCCACGGGGGGAGTAGGGTGTTGGAGAAGGTGTGGAGGGAGAGGGGGCGAGGAAGTTGAAGGAGGAGCAATAGGTAGAGAGGGAGCAGAGGCTGGAGAGGGAGTAGGCAGCATGCTCTGCACCAGGGTGTGCACATCATTGCACATGGAGCAGCCCTGTGCAAGCAGCTCCCACCAGCTCTTCCACCATAGCTGCAGGTCCTCCTTCACCTAGAGGTCGATGGTACTGTGCAGGGCTCGCAGTGCCACCAAGATGGGACAGCCTACGTCCACAAGCATGGAGTGTCTAGCTCCCTCACACCTTCAAGTTGAAGAGACACCATTTAAGGCCAGAAAGGACCACAATATCATCTAGTCTAGCTGCCATATCACCTAGTCTTACCTCCTATATTTCACAGGCCGCCAAAACAAGCCAGCATCTACACACTGAACCCAACAAATCAAAACTTGAAACTATTAATTTAGTAGGTGTGTTGATGCAGGCAGAAATCAGGAACCCAAATCCCTAAAGACTGCAGAATTTTGATCTTCAATTTAAATGCTATTGTTTTAATACTATGAACAATGTCCTCTCTCCAGTCTTAAATTTAAATATCAGTTAAAACCCCTGGGAAATGGAACAAGGGGTGCATTCTGCAGCCACTGTACCAAGAGGATGCAGATCTCTTTCTGTCCCTAGAAAGACAATCATGCCAAGGTACAAGGTTACCAAACAGATCAGTTGTTCTGCACATTGCACTCTTGCAAAAGAATCTAAAAGAACAGGACTAAATTTAAATCAAAATCCTGCATTCCAACCATTTTTTAAACACGCTGATACCAAAATAGAAATAGCAATGAAGAACTCAAATTAGCACAAGGAAAAGCAAGTATATTTCAGGTTTAGATAATCTGCATACAATCTATGGTTATTTTAACCTTGCCTACATATACACAAAAATCTTTGATTGCTTAAAATGCCTGTAAAATAAAAGGCTGAACACAGACTTGTCTCAGAATGAAAAACATTGACTTTTTAAGGTTGATCACTATACATTTGCTAGAAAATTAAAATAAGCTGATATAAACACAAAAAAATGGGTAATACTGTCACCGAATAACTCATTTTCATTTCCCTATTTAGTGCCATATGGACTAATGGTTTAATTCTGTTTACAGTCCGACAAACAAGAAAATATCTGATACTAAATTTTAACATATTCTCCCATTCATATGGAGTAGTATCTTAGGTTATGTCTACACAACAGTGTTATTTCAGAATAACTAACGTTATTCCAAAATAACAAAACATGTGTCTATATAAACCAGAGATAGAGAGAGAGACACACACAAGAAGGGTTAGGCAATATTTTTATTGTACCAATTTCTGTAATATTACCTCACCCATCTTGTGTGTCTAATATTTTGGGAACAACTTGGTTATGAGAACACTACAAACAACAAGATTTAGAAACCATAAACATTTCTGAAGTAAGTGTGTGAAATTCTGATGCCTGTGTTATACAGGAAGCCTGATGATATGACTTATTGCTCCTTACCGACCTTCAAATCTGTGAATTATTAACAGTATAGGTAGTCTGTTTTTTTCCCTGTAGATGATACAGAAAGGCCAAAGCTATCATAGGGTATGTCTAGACTACATGCCTCTGGTTCCCATGAGCTCATCCAATGAGGTATACCGGGGCAGTTGACAAATGCCTTTGATGTCGACTATGGAGGATCCAGCCTAGCGCACCGAGCCGACAGACAGCTGATCGGCTCAGCGCTGCAGCCATTTAAATTTAAATGAAGCGGTGATTATTTAAATCGCCGCTTCATTTTCCTATACTGGGTACCCTAATCTACATGCCTCTGTCGCCAGAGGCATGTAGTCTAGACATACCCATATTCTCCATGTCAATGAAGAAGCCCTGATTCAGAAGAATTGTGAAGACCAACTATGAAAGGGCTTGGCGGTTTTAGATTGTGCTTGGTGGAATCTTTGCACATGCAATTTTGTGGGCCCAGAGCAGAGACTGGTCACTGAGGGATAGATATGGAGATACCACTACAAATATCCACCATGCTTTCTTGCAATCACAGGGAGCTGGAGCCACCGCAGCTTCAGAGCTGCAGCAGAAGCTTTGTGATGAATCTGCTACTGTCGTATAGCATGTAGAGAAGCGTTTATTGAGCAAAGGAAGCAAGATCTTGACCCAGATAATTGTGTTATGATCCATCAATCAAATGTCAATTCAAATGAGCAAGAATGGTTGCTTCTTTGAACATACTAAACATAAGGATTGTCACTAGATACCAAAGATGAATCAGGCAAATATACAATACAGTTTTGAAGTTGCTAAGCTCTTTTTTTAAAATAGACCATTACAGATCAGTGGCTCAGAAACCCACTTTGAATGTTTTTAAACATTCAACAGCATGAAGCTCAGAAATATGACAGAAAACTTTATCTCAAACCTCTGAATGCCTTAGGTCAAAAGGAGAAGCAGTAAAAAGCAGCAAAAGGGAACAAAAATGATCTTTTCTGCTTATACTCAACTAACAGAACAAAATATTCAAAGACTGGAGGACAAGAGACTATCTGAAATAGCTAAGAAAACCACTGAATTTTAACATTAATCAGTGTCCAGACAGTAATCTATTGCTGGGGAAAAGGTTAAAGAACCAGAAGTAAAATATGAAAATATTAAATGAAAGTCTGAAATACAAATCAGTTGTTCCATGCATATGTTTATGTATTTTTTTCCTTAAGGGTATGTCTAGACTACAGGCTTTTGTCGACAAAGCTTCTGTTGACAAAGAGCGTCCAGACTGCCAGATGCTCTGTTGACAAAAGAAGATACCCGTAAGTGCTTCTGGAAGGCCACAGGGGCAGCCTTAAAGCCCAGGCACTGCTGCATGCTCTCTGCAGAGACGTGTGCTTAAAGGGATCCTCCTGGACAGCCATTGCTCTGCTCCTGCTTGCCTACCTCCTCGAGGGAAAGCAAAGCTGCTGCAGTTTTTGCTCTGGATGCCCTGCTTCCTCGGACTCCACAGCAGTTTATTTTCAGATTTGGTTTTAGACTGTGTGTTTGGTTTTTTTTCTTTGTTTTTTTGGCCATGGAGCCTGAGTAGCCCCTGGGCAGGCAATGGCCTCACACCGTGCTGCTGGAAGTTCTGCTGCATGCTCAGGAGAGCATCATGATGTTTGTGGCAGAGCTGGATTCAGAGCCCAGCTTTGAGCCCCTCACTCAGGCTGCAGCCCTGCTGCCCTTGTCCCTGAACTTATTTATGGAGAGGAGAGTTTGGAGGCTGGACACCAGTTCTGACTGGTGGGACCAGCTAGTTATGCAGCAGTAGGATGACGACCAATGGGTCTGAAACTTCCAGATGCAGAAGGCCACCTTCCAGGAGCACTGTGCCTGGCTCGCCCCTGCCCTGCAATGCCAGGGCACCTGCATGCAACCTGCCATCCTGCTGGAGAAGTGCATAGCCATTTCCCTGTGGAAACTGGCCACCCCCAATAGCTACCTCTCTGTGGGACATCAGTTTGGTGTGGGGAGGTCTACTGTTGGGGCTGTCTTGATGGAGGTAAGTCACTCTTGGGGGACAATCTAGGGAGGCAGGGGCAGCCAGATAAGGGGGATGGTCAGGACCGGGCACAGGGAATGGGGAATGGGGAATGGGGTGGGAGTGGTGGAAGCCTGCCTGGCCTCAATCTGCAGGGCTGCAGGGGCCACAGAGGGGTTGCCTGAGGGTGGGCTCTTGGGGCCCGGGGGGAGGGGAAGCACTTCTCCTGGGGAGGGAGCACTTCTCATCAGTTGATTCAAGCCCTCTAATGTCCTGTTCTGTGTGTTTCTATTTGTCCCTTTCTGCTGGTGGTGACGGCCATCAACTCAGAGCTGCTCCACAGGACCATCTGCCTGGGAAACTTGGATGCCGTCATGGCTGGATTTGTGGCACTAGGATTTCCTAATTGCGGTGGAGCACTCAACAGGACGCACATCCCCATCCGTGCACCCTCCCCCCCCAACGAGCAGCACAGTACATTAACCGAAAGGGCTACTTTTCAAAGGTGCTGCAGGCCCTGGTTGACCACCAGGGACAATTCACAGACATTTGTGTCGGGTGGTCAGGCCGGGCACATGATGCCCGCGTATTCCGGAACGTGTACTTGTCCCGCAGGCTGCATGCTGAGTCCTTTTTCCCCGGACAGAAACTTGGCAGTGGGGGATGTGCAGATGCCTCTATGCATCGTGGCCAAGGCGGCCTACACCCTTATGCCCTGGCTCATGAAGCCATTCACTCTGCACCTGGATGCGAGCAGGGAACTCTAACTCCCACCTGAATTGGGCTCCCTACCAAGTGGAGTGTGCCTTTGGTCGTCTGGAGAGCAGATTTAGATGTCTGCTCACTTGGCTGGACATGGGGGAACACAACATCCCTGATGTGGTTGCAGCTTGCTGTGTGCTGCACAACCTGGTGGAGAGGAAAGGGGAGGCCTTCCTCCCTGCGTGGGGGACACGGGCTGATATGAAGGGGAAGCATTTTGAGCAGCCCCAGGCAGCTGCCATCCGGCAAGCCCACCATTTGGGATTGCAAATCTGAGAAGCCCTGAGGGAGCAATTCTCCCAAGGAGGCCAATGAGTTTCCCCAGGGTCTTCCAAATGTGGGATTGCCCCATGCCCCCACAGCCTTCCTTCCCAAAACCTCTCCGGGCCCCACATTCACACATTTGACTCCTTCCTCACACACTGAGAACAGAGACAGGTGTGGCTGAAAACATTTCAACTCTTTATTGCCCTGTTGCTTTTTGGACAAAATAAAATAAATAACTATTTTTTTCAGAGAAAATAAACTGTTTGCTAACAAAATAAAATGCTTTCCTCAGCTACTCTCACTGGTGGGAGGGGAGGAATGTCATCCAGAAAGGGAGGAGAGATGCTCAGGGCCGAGGGGGCTACCTGGAGGAAGAGCCCCTGCAGTTTGGCTGCACCGGCCTTCTCATACCCAGCTGCGTGTGGGGGTTGCGAAAGCTTGGGGCTCCTGGACAGGAGGTGGGGCTGGGTCTGGGTCTAGGATGGCAAGGGCTGGAAGGGGGACAGGCTGAAGAGGAAGAGCAGGACCAGGCACAGGACCGGGGAAGCCCATGGCCTCCTGGATCGCTGGGCAAATTCATCCAGCAAGCACCGCTGCCACTCAGCCTCTGCCTCCAGCCTCCTGTCCATTGAGTCCTGCATCCGTTGCAGGACTGCGATGTGCTGGCGCACCAGGTCCAGATAGGTGCGCCAGTGCTGACGGGTTCCCTGCAGCCGTCTGGGTGGTGGGGCAGTTGTGGCGCCCCCTTCTGGTCAGCTGGTCCAGCTGTGGAGGACAAGAGGGAAAAGTCTTCAGTCATGCATGCTCACACTTTCCCTGCGAGGGCATGCCCTCCTTCTTCTCAGCAGGCAATCCTGTCCTAGGGTCAGAGGTTGCTCATGTGCATCTCAGGAAGACATGATGTGGCCTGGCCTGCAGCCACGGCCTCCCTGGAGCCCAGAAGTTCTGCAGGCCACCATCCTGCCTCCCCTCGCACACACCTCATGGCTGAGCAGCACAGACAAGTCAGGCCATGGCTGGGGTTCCCGCAGAGTGCTGAGAGGCCTGCAGCTGTGAGGCAATCCCTGCATCCCCGACCCATGCCTGCACCTGGCATCACTGCCTGCAGGAGCACGTGGTGCCAAGCAGCCATGCAGGTGCAGGGGTAGGACGGCCCTCCCTGAGAGCGGCCATGGGTGTGCCCTCATTCTCCCCCGACTGTGATCAGCATGATATGTCACAGCACTGCACCATCCCCTTTGCTCCCACCTGCCCTGCCCTGTGTTGTGGGGGACCCTCACAGCACTCACCTGATGTTTCCTCCCCAGCGTCCGAGGTGACGTGAGAAACCCCCTGAGCATCAATGCCTGGCTCCTGGGTGCTCCGAGTGCTGTCTTCCTCCTCGTCTTCCTCCTCCTGGAGCTCCTAGTCACCTGGCTGTTGTTGCAGCCGCTGCTGACCAGGGGTCTCCAGCCCAGACTCCACTAGCCGCTCGGGAGGCAGGGGTTCCCCTGCTCTCAGGATCTGGTCAATCTCCTCATAATTCGCACATTAGGGAGCTGTGCTCATGGGCTCTAACATACCCCTGCCACAGCTCCTTTGCCCTGACCTGCTCCAGTGTTCAGGGGGTGGTGACCTTTTGTAGCCAGGCCTTCTGATATTTGGGCATGAATGTCCACATTCCTCCTCCTGCTGGACTGCATGGCCTAGAGGGACCCCTCTTCATCCCAGAGCCCCAAGAGGGCTTTTATCTCTGGCCCAGACCAGGAGGGTGCCTGGTGTTTTGTGCCCCCGACTTCCCGGGGCGATGTGTCCCTGGAAGGGCCACAGGGGTCTTGGAGGGCTTGTCCCTGCGACATGGCTCCTACTAGGCTCACCAAAAACAGAGCAGTACAGTGAGAGTCTGCTCTGGAGCTGGCTTGTTCCCAGAGTGCTGATCCTGGGTGCATGTGCCTTTTAAAGATGGCTACAGGCAGGAACAATAGAGTGAAAAGCAGTGGCAGGAGTGTCCACCAAGGGTTCCTCCTGGAAGCCTTTACTGTCGACATAACTTCTCCCCTGTGTCCACACTTACCTTTTGTCGATAGAACTCTGTTCACAAAGGAGTTAATCCTCGTGGAATGAGGTTTACAGCTGTCGACAAAATTGCTGAGTTCTGTCGACGGTATGTGTAGACGCAGGTATAGATTTGTTGACAAAAGTCCACTTTTGTCAACAAAACCCTGTAGTCTAGATACACCCTCAGAGAGAACAAATGCAATTCTGCTCACAATTTTTAATGAATTTAGCTTTATACAACTGCAAACAACAATTTGAGCAATTTACTGTCATTCACTTTTACAAGATACACTAGAAAGTACTAATGATTAATAACTGATTTAATTTCCCTATTTTATTTGAGGTAGAAAAAGTAATCAAGTGTATATGAGGAGGAAATAGAAAAGAAGGACATGGTGCCATGGTTTACAGAACCTTCTACAAACTTAGAGCATTGCAGATTTGTTGCCAGCAACTGATATAACAAATGTTTTCCCACATGAAACAATACCTTGCACAGAAATATGTCATTTTCTGAAAAGAGGCCAGCAATATTTCCTTAGTTCCTTGTTCCACAAAACACCAAGAAATCTTTTATCTTCACTCCCCAATCTCGTGCATAGCATGTCCCTTGATAGCCCCACAAAAATCTATTTACTTTGACTTAAACAGCTCAATCTGTAGATTTTAATAATATCAAGAATGGCATCTTAAAGCATATGTCTGTAATATAATTTGAATTGTGTTGAATGATTAATCACTATTACGGTGCCCTCTAAGTGACACTGCCATTAAGTGGCCTGATTACAATCCTTTTTTGTGTCTGGGAAGCAGTCTTTATATCTGGTTAAAAAAAAAGTTACTGTCTAAAGAGAAAACATCCTAAAGTTCAGCATATGAGCCTGAAACCAAGTAATGAAACACCACCCGGGGTCAACCATATGTCCCCCATTCCTTTAAACTGTTGGCCTCTGGCTGAACTAGTGTCAAGGATTCTATATCTGAGGATTTTCTAGTTTCAGAAGTTTAATATTGCATGGATTGTGCTGCTCCCATCTTAAGATAAATTGATTTTCTGAACAAATTACTATTCATCATTCCTTTCCATTCTGCCCCATCACACTCCCCTACCTGGGATCATCCACATAGATGACAAAGAAACTACAACCCCAAGAAGATCAAACACAGATCTTAGGTGTTGTGAAGAGAAGTCAGGTTCTGTTATTCCAGTCATCTGAAGAAGTGGTCTGTGCCCATGAAAGCTCATGATACCATCTATATGTTTTGTTAGTCTATAAAGTGCTACCAGACCATTTATAGTTTTTTAAGTTTTTCCTGTACAGACTAACTCAGCTACCCCCTGAAGCTCCTGTTACAGTAAAGTTTGTGAACTGCTGGCCTGGATCTTTAATTAATCTCATTAGCCTTGATATTTCTGAAATATGGTTATGAGCATAAGAACAGCCATACTGGGTCAGACCAAAGATCCATCCAGCCCAGTATCCTGTCTGCCAACAGTGGCCAATGCCAGATGCCTTAGAGGCATCACGTAATCCCTTCCCTATCATCCATTTCCAGACAAACAGGATCTAAGGACACAATTCCTACTCATCCTAGCTAATAGCCATTGATGAACCTAACCTCCATGAATTTATCTAGCTCTTTTTTGAAGTCTCTGTTAAAGTCCTAGTCTTAGGGTTAACATGCCTCTAAGAAGGCCATTGTTCTGATGTCTCCATCAGACAGGAATCCAGAGTCTAGTATGCAGAGTCAGGAGAGCCAGACAAACCTATTTTCCCCATCGTTCTCTGCTTATGAAAACACATTTCTACCACTCCACTTCCCCGGTTCATTTTTGATGACTCACTTAACTGCCAGCACAAACTGCTATTCCTGTTTTGAGCAAATTCAGAAATTTTAAGACCATTTTCAGCTGTCAAAGTTAAACAAATTGGCCATCACTGTATGTTAAAAATGTAGACAATGCCTGGAACTTGTACAAAAGCTGTGGAAAAAAACCAAACAAACAAGAAGAAAGGAAAACAGAGTTTTCTAAAGTTGGGTCTCCCATGTAAAAACTGCTAATTTGTCATCTGCATTACCTCAAGCAGAAATCAACAGCAGTTTAAAAGAAAAAGGGCTTCACATGCAGGGCCAGAGAAGGAGGCCACAAAAGTTCTGAAAGCTAAACTGAATAATTTCTAAGTATGACATTGTTTCAGAAGTCTCCAGAGTAAAACTTCATTTTATCATTCTTTATGAATCCAAATGAATCCCGTGGTTTATTAGCCACACGTGGGCTTAATTTTTTCAGTCTACATAGCTTATATCTGGCATTACTTCCATCACAGTATTCACTGAACCTTTAAATGGAGCAGATTCTCCTCTGCTACTAATGGTCATTTTATGTTCAGATAACAGGCTTGCTGTTACACAAACCTATGCTCTTTTATGGAGATTCTAGTTTTGTGATTTCTTGATTGGCATTTCCTTTATAAAGTCCTCTGTGACAGAAATGGTTAATTTTTTTCCATGGAGAATATTTAATATCATAAGGAAAGAAAAAAAGAACGAACAAACCTTGAGCTGTGCTTCTAAAAATCCACCATGATTTTCTTAATTTTAAAAACAGACACTGAAATTCTTTGATTCTGAGTAGTACAGTTCAGCTTGTTATTTTCCTTTTCTAAGTATAATTGTAGAATTATAGCTAGAGGTTCATCAGATGAAGGGGTTGTACCCACAAAAGCTCATGATACCATCTACATTTTTTGTCAGTCCCTAAGGTATTACAGGACTATTCCCTGATTAAGTTTTTATCGTTCTAGGCTATTCAAAATACTATTATATATATTGCTGTATTAATGTAACCTTTTGCAGTAACTGTTTTATTAGTTAGCTATTTTTCAGTAACACTGGCAAAGCTCTACACAAGTTTTATAGGCACAAGAGTTAAATAAGTAAGGCAAAATGGCAGAAGAAAGGGCTAAGATATGCAAAGAGAAACTTCCACTTGTCAGCAACATAGAATTTATTAAGATGAATTAGAGATCTTGATCCTATTAATAGATTAGGATCAAACAGAGTTCTGATGTTAAGATTCAATTGAAAGAATCCTAACCTCTTTTTGTGAAGTCATTTGAACCTAATTTACATAATGTTATTCCGGGTGATTAAAAGAGCTAGATAAATTAATCAGATTTCAGCTAATGTAGTCCTTTTGTGATTATTGCCGCAAAAATCATTAACTATTTAATCTACTTTTTCTAAGTGATTTGTCCACCATAATGGGTATTACAGGTCTAAAGCTAGTGAGGGTTAAACCTTAAATCATATTCTTCTAACAACATGGCTGTTTTTTCAGACTTCTACCAATGCTGAAATTATTGGAGCTAATACAATCACACTGAAGACAATGAAAGGTTTGGTACTGATTACAGTGGAAATTCGAGACTGCTCAACACCTCTGAAAGTTTGGTAACTTTTCTTTAAGGGCCTATATAAAGAGTTTGTAACTCAACATTGGGATCATCAATTTGATAGTGTGGTTGTGGCTCTGAAGTTAGACTCTGGTTCAATTTCTGATTCTCTTTTTTGTGACCTTGGTAAATCACATAATCTCTACGTGACTCAATTCTCTATCTATAAAATAGCAATTATTCTTATGTTCCCACCTTTTGTATACTTTCTCTATCTAAAGTATAGTCCCTGACCTCAAGCGTATCTATTAGGATCTCTATTGGGACTAGTAGATGCTAGAGTAATACACAAATAGGCCTCGTTTGGAAATATTACAAACTATTTCTGTCCCATATGTGTCTTATAGAATAATTATCATCTGGGAGGATTTGGTCTTGGAAATCAGAATTTTTATAGTTCCCTCACACACACACACACACACACACACACACACACACACACACACACACACAGCTCCCAACACACATTTATGTCACTCCTTTCCCCATCTTCTTCCTTTACAGTCATTCAGTTTGTGGGATTTTTCCTGACTGTTCTCTCTAATTTCACAAGTGATATTCCCAGGGTTGCAGAAATGAGAAAGATGGGTCAGAAGAGCTTGCATTTAATCATGCAGTTAGGACTAAACCTTAGCAACTTGTAAACGAAGCATCTCTTACAGCGGTAAAGCACTCTCCATCCGAAGTAACCACAAAATAGATGTCTAGCTCTAGTAGAAATGTTTTTATCCTGCATGAAATTTAAGCCATGTGAAAAAGAAAGGTCTGATATTACAAATAGGATTGTGATGAATATTTTATCCAGAGTTAGTCTGTTTAGTAATACAGCTATTTTGCAAAGTAGGAGTCAGAACAGATTTTGTACTCAGAGGCCTTCTCCTAACCTCTCCTTCTAGTAGAACTCTTTTGCTATCCTTCTCAACTGGAGAGAGAGCTACATCCTTTACTTTTTCTGACCACACCAACCCTCTTTGATGTTTTGTACTCTGCTGATCTTCACACTTGGACTTTCCTTCCCAAACCTTCCTGAGCCTCAGAGGTTCTGTCCAGTATTCACTCATCTACACATTGGGATCTGACCTGAGTTACCAGTTAGTGACGTTATTGTATGGTGTGCATAGCAAGAGCAAGGGATGAAGGCACAAGGGCTGCCCCATACTTCTGAGAACAATTGCAAGACACAGAACTTAACATGGGGCTGTAAGCTAGTCAGGATATGAACAGTAAGAATTCAAAGGCCTGGCTGCATTAGGGCTTTATTTCAAAATAACCCCTTTTAGGTTGAATTTAAGTGGAGTGCCAACACCACCAAGCCTGATATTTTGAAATAACGGGCCGCTTATTTTGAAATCTGTACTCCTGCTTTATTCAGGGAATAACATTCATTTTGAAATAATTATTTCAAAATAGCATTACTGTGGGGTGCTCTGGTGCCATTATTTTGAAATAACTATACCTGAGAGTAATTCAAACGAATTACTCCCCAGTGGTTCCTGGGGCTCTAAGTCAAGGTAGCTCATCCACATTAACGGAGCCTGCTTTGGACTAATTTTGAGGCTTTCCCATCGTGGGGACATGTTATTTTGATTTTGTAAAATTGGGAAGTCAGTCAAATTTAGTTATTTTGAAATAGTTTCCTAGTGTAGACACGGCCATCATGTGAGGCACTCAGATGAGAAGTGTATTGAGGAAGGGGAATACTTTAAACCAGAGGGTAAAACAATGTGAGGCTGCCTTTTTTACCCAATCTTTGGGAACACTGACTTAAGGTATGAGCAGCAAACTTTAGAACTTCCATCTCCCTTACCCGAAACACTTCAATGAGTTGAGAATGTCAGATGTTAACTGCGATCTGTAAAGGCTATTAGTATGAAAACTAGGCAACTTTTTTTTTCCTTCTTAAAAAAAGGTTAAAAAAACCAAACTGAAACCACAACAAATAGTCTGCACAATTAAAAACACAAGCAGTAAAGAAATACAGAACTGACCACAACATAGCCATATTTGCACATAAGTAGTAATTTTTCTGCCTAAGTGTGCAGCTCAATACCTTGTTTCTGCATCTAGTATGCATGCAGGTGTACACACGATACTTTGCAAACACCAGAGAATTTGTTACTTGACCAACTTCATAATTGCTCTTAAAACATTAACTTTATGAATTTTTAGGATTTTAAACTGTGCAACCTTAGCACCGCATTAATACATTTTTGAATTACATACCAAAATGGAGAGATCGCTCCTCATTACAACATTTAGAACAGTCTTAAGCCCATTAAAAACACATTAAAATAATACAAATTAGCAATACTGAGTTGATGCAGTTTTAATGGTACTACTACTATCTCTCTTGGATGCTTGTTTTATTTATGTACATATATGCAGTTCACTCATACACAATGCTCTACCTCATCAATATTTATATTAGATTAAAATTAGCAACTCCATAAAAATGGGACATTACAAATTGGCTGACAGCTTAATCAACAACAAATTAGTGTTTCATGGGCAATCGTAAAATCTCAATATTTATCCTCTTTGGAATATTCTGATTTTTATTGGGTAATTCATTTACCATATATATTGCTGTGGGACTTGGGAAAAATATCCATATTAGAGGAGTGAAGAAAACCACACAACTCCGTGCCCAAGACCAATATTTAAATGATGAGTTCAGTTTCATAAATGGCTCTAGAGAATAACTACAAACATTCTTTTTTTTTGTATAAGGAGATCAGTGCAATTTTGCAGAATAAGTCATAGCTGAATAGCACTGTGTCTGAATAACTAAAGAGGATACTGAAGATATTAAGAGTAATTAGTGTACAAGTGTATTATTTAACTGTATACAACTTAAGTCTAGGAGCTGCCATATAACTACTCATTGATGGGCAAAACCTCACAGGAAGCAGTCTGAATCTGACCGGAGGAGATTACAAGTTGTAGGACTTCCTCGACAACTCTGATGTGATGACAGAAATTCAGATAACCTCTAAATGAAATTAATTTGTGGTGCAAAGGTCTGCACAAGGTTCACTGCCCCCACTTAAACATCACATTGGAACGGTGTGTGAAGGTGGTGAGAGAAGGACATAATGACAAAGGATCTCTGCATGGAATCTCTACATAATCCTGCAATGGAGGAGCCATAGGATGTGGTTGTGACTCTTTCAGAGGCATCCCATAAAGACAGTCTTCTGCTTAACATTATGTATTTTGAGGATACGCCTTAAATTTTTACTTGTGCAGGTACATAAATCTTTACTGCATTAGAGCACTGATAGTACTGAGGCCTGGGAAATGTTGACACTCTGCAATCACTTGAGACATCCATGAGATGACATAAAATGGCACAATTCTAATTTAGAAGCTCTGTATTAGAGGTTCTGTGGTAATACAATAGTTGAGAAGAATAAATCATTGTGTCCTATTCGGAAACTATCAGAAGAAAAACAATTTCCAAACAATGCACCACTTCTGTCCATCTAATCATTACAATGTTTTTCATGACTGAAAATACTCAGGGGTTTTTTAAACCAGATTAATATCCCCTGTTGAGTCCTTTAGGCTTGTTGTCAGGGCTTTTCATCTCCAATAAAAGAACATAATTACTTTCTATTCGGCAAAGGTGAGGTTTTCAAGCTGGTTATTGCTATAGGTTTGATTCACTGGAGATTTCATCAGGCTGTTGTATAACCGAATGACAGGACCCATATTAAACTATAACACTGACTATGAAGGAGTAAACTGGCTTACCAAGAACTCCTGTCTCCTCTCCCCACCCCCTCATTCTGTTCATCTCAGTGGGGAGCAGCCATAATAAATCAGCTTTGTGCTCATTTCAGCAAGGGTGAACAATAAATCACAATAGTTCTCTTACTGTTCAGAGAGATTTCAATTCTTAGAAGATATTTAATCACAGTGGAGAGGCAAGAGTGTTAATGAGGTCTATAAATTACCTTAAAAGAGGGTAATTATGTCCTGTGTTGTAATAAAGGCTGAAATGGCTAATATCATTAAAGCAATTAAACGCTTTTAGATTGTTAAGATATTTTTATTTGATTTATTACTGTAAACAAGGGGTACATATATTATGAAACAAATTAATTCTATAAAGGACTCTAGTCATATTGCATTGGCTTAAACAGATTCTGTGAATGCCACTGAGTTTTTGCCTGGTAGCAACATGGCTACATATCGCAAGTAGATTATTATTTTTTATCATTGCATGAATCAGGAAACAATCTCTACAAGCACTCTAAATTAAATAGTTCACTAGCTATGGCTAATTATTTTCTTCATTTGATACTATCATCTTTACCTTTCATCTTCCTTTTCTGTGATCTCCTTCAGAAATGAGAGGCACCGTAGCACGACCAATTAAAAAAAGGCTACATGAATGAATACTAAATTACTATCAGGTTCCTATGGATGCATTCATTACAAAAATATTAACACCAAAAGAATTCATCATGATTGATGTTAATCACCTCTGAGGAATGAATGACTCAGCAATGATTTACTGTCTCCTTTTTCAGATGTATTCAATGTAATACAAAAAGATGACCCCAGGCTGAAACCACAGTTCTGAGTACTTCTAGATTTCATGGGTGCACAAAATTCAGAAGTAGATCTACATTTTGCAAATGGTTGCTATGTTTTTCATGGCCCCAACTATGTCCACTTTCCTAACTTAAAGTACCCCTGAAACCAGAGTGTTCGAAATCTAGACCAAATGATAATTTTGTGAGCCATCTTCATGTAAATTATTTGTTTATCCAGAATATTATGCAGCTTCCCATCATCAATAGTGTGTAAGTGCCAAATTTATCCTCAGAAGACACCCACAGTATGGGGAAGTATTATTATCCCTATATTATAGAAGGCCTGCTGGAGCAGATAGACTGTGAAAGACTGAAATTGAGGCTTCTTGAGTCCCAGGCTAATTGTGGCCCTACTGCAAAATGACCATCTCGGACAAAAGCCCTGCAGGCTGGGTAGTGGTGGACAACAAATTCTAAGTTGTGCACATATTTTTAGACCTTCTGAGTTTGCTTCTATGTGCTTAGCAAGCTGGATTTGTGGCTGACTCTCTCATATTTAGCCTCCATATCTTAATGGTAGTTACCTTGTAAAAATAAATTCCCTCTTGAGCAGAGAACTACATTCCATTCCACAGCAGACTTTAATAGCAGTGTTCTATACTTTTTGACAGTGGAGTTATAAAAACCAGACACTGAGACCTTTGAGCATATCCAAGCCAATAAAAACCTGGATTCTAATATTTGTCTAACACTAGGTAACCTTATATGATAAGTGCTTTAAAAATAATCATTCCAACAGTAGGGGCTGCTGTCAAGGGAATACTGAGTTTCATTTGAAATAAATACTGGTGATTACAATAATGCAATTAATGGATAAGGAAGGCTCCCTACAAATGAAATAAGGGGTGAAAGAAAGGAGAAAGATTCTGGTTTAGCAGTCTGTTTATCTCAACAGCTGGGGGAGGAAAAAAAAGTGAAGAAATTATTTATATTAAATGAGGAGTATGTTAAGTAGAACCAATCAGGACTTACTGGTAATTTTCTGGGAATGTGGTGGGGTGGAATGACAAAGTTGTGTGTGGAATTTCATATTATCAAAAAAGCCAAGAGGAATTTTTTTATAATGAAAACCTGATAAGGAGTAATTGAAAATGGAAAAAAAAATACATACTTGTTGAAATTTACAACTGGGGGAGGGAGAACAATTTCCTGATCAACACTGCAGAGAAGTGCAAAAAAACGATGGGGCTGTCTATCACGATGTAGCTATATTGGGCATGAACAGCCGGTCTGAGGGTAATGCTAATCCTCCTTCCCACCTTGTGTGTCTGCTAGCTTCTGGAAGTTGTGTCAACAGCTGCTGAGCATTCTCCTGTAGAGCTCGCTTATGCATTCTCCATGTGTGAATTACAGAAGCAGAGTAGATCAGGTTATGTCTACATTACACACCCCTATGTGTAGAGTACAAACATTACAGGCTCTCCTAGATCACTATCAATAGCAGCATAGCACGTGAGACATGACTTAGGAAAATAGAGTAACCCACAGGCTTCAGGTATATCCTATCTCCCATAAAAAGCTCTCTACATCAGTGGTGGGCAATCTGTGGCCCATCTGGGTAAGCCACTGGTGGGCCTGGAGACAGTTTGCTTATGCTGAGCTCCTGCTTGCCTGGCTCCCTGCAGCTCCTAGTGGCCATGGTTCATTGTGGCAAGTGGTATGCCACAGGGTCACTTCCCACAGCTCCCATTGGCTGGGAACAGAGATCTATGGAGGACTGTGCCTTTGGAAGCTCAACTTAAATGGTCATATGGTCCACCCAGGCTACGTCTCAGACCTCAAGATGTATATATAGTCTATTGTCCAGCCACGCTGGAAGAGAGATGGGATTAGGTGGATGTGGTTTAGCTAGACTCCAATTTCATATACGGAAACTATCTGGGAGTACCAAGTAGTAAGTTGTATACAGCTGCCTATCATCCTAAACTCAATTAAAGAAAATGAGAGAGATTGACTCCCTTCTGTACAAAATGTTGGAGACCCAGCTCCTCCTCCCCACTTATTCAACTTCCAGAAGGGATGCTTTCCTTTAAATCCTTTCCCTATCTTTCTTATTCAATAATGGTACCTCTTCCGTACCTAGTACCTGATTTGGACATCCACCACGAGTTCTACCTAGTAAGTTGTGATGTTATGACCTAACCTTTCTACATCTCTCCACAGAGACCCAGACCTGCTGTATGGAAAGCAGGAAAAGTACCCGGCCCTAGCTCAGCCTCTCTGGCAGTGAGGGAAGAATTCTTCCCTAGCCCCGATGGGAAAAGGTATCTAGCTCAATGTGAACAACAGGTCAGTAGGAAGCCTGGTCCCATTTTCTAATTTCAATTGTAGGTGCTGCCAGCCTGAGAATGATAAAAGAAAGTGCTGCGTGGGCAATAAATGCCTGCTTAGACACCACTTCTGGTCAACAGGAAGGGCAAAGCAGTGATTTTCCTAGACCTGGTCACAATGGATTCCTGCCCTTTCTGTCCATCCTTGTAAACTCCTCCTTTCTGTAGCAAGGGAGCCTTTAAAGGGAGAATTCCCCTTGGCATGAAGCTAGCCAGTTAATATATCCCCAACATAAAGGCTGCACTAAGCACATAATATTAAGAACATAGGAATTGCTATTTTTGATCAGATTAATAGCCCACCTAATCCAGTAGACTCTCCATGGCCAATACTAACTGCTTCAGAAGTAACCAATCACAGTATTGCTTCCTCATAGATGCCAATCCCAGGGAATGTTTCATTCTACTCTCCAATAGGTAAAAGCTGCCTTATTCCCTGAAACTTGAGTGTTTATATACACCATACAAAGCTCTTTTTGAAATGTATTATAAATCTAGGCCTTTTGTCCATAAAAATGTCTTTTTCTTTAACATTGCTAGGCTGTTTGCTGCAATGTATAACTGAGGCTGTAGGTTTCATGGTCTAATGTTTAGTGTATTGAGTGAAAAAATGTTTCCTCCAATATCTACTTTCTCCTGTCATTCTGATAACGAGGTCTATATTTTCTAAAGATTCCCTGATGTAAGCAATCCCAAAGCTTTCATTTTCATGTGTTTTGCCCCATGCTCCATCTATTAACCCTCAGTTACTCCCAGACTCATATTATAGCGAAAGCCTTCTACTTTCCATTCTCAGCAGAGCCGTAAAGCATAGGAGGCAATGAAGAATTCTCAGCCCAGTCTGACTTTTGCACCTGGCTCTTGTAGCTAACCTTGTACAACAAGTCTCTTCACAATTCATAATACAGTAGAAATCTCAGAAGCACTTAAAGATTTCTCTACACCCACCTTACAAACTTCCCTGTCATCTTTTGTTGTGATGACAGTAATGGAAATTTTCTGACAGGCAAACTATAACATGACTAAGCTTAAATGCATTAGAGTACAATTACTCAGATGAAGATCATAGAACAGAAATACCAATATTTATTTGCAAAAGCAGCGAGGAGTCCTGTGGCATCTGACGAAGTGGGTCTTTGCCCACGAAAGCTTATGCTCCTACACTTCAGTTAGTCTATAAGGTGCCACAGGACTCCTTGCAGCTTTTGCAGATTCAGACTAACACGGCTACCTCTCTGATACTTGACAATATTTATTTAACATACATTTTACATTGTTGACTGTACAAGTTTTCTTACCCACATAAAAATGCTATATAATATTTTAAAACTCTAACTCAGTGACAAAGAAAGCACATGATTTAGATGACTTCTTTTTCTTAAAATGAACCTATTTAAAAATTGGTTGGTAATCAATCCCTCATATCCTGAGTAGGTCAGATTTTCCATACTGAACTAAGCAGATCATCTATCTAGCCCTGTGGCCTAATAAATGCAGCAAGAACCAGATTTAGCATTTGTCTGGAGAAAAAAAAAAGCAAAAAGTTCTCAGGACACAGTTTATTAGGTAATACAGTAAACAATAGTTTTATTTATATTCAGGGGGAAGCTATGCAAACTGACTTCACAGAGCTCTCCAAGTGCCTAAGAGAAGCACAGTGTACAGAACCAATGTGCAGTCGGCCAAGGTCTATTTTGAACTGCAACCATTTTTTGTACTAAGAATAGTAGCAGATTTTGATTGCAGACAATATTCCCTGAAAGTTATGTTAAAAATAAATCTAATATAGAACAGGTTCAAATCTTGTGGAGGTAAAAGACAGATTATACTGATCACCCATTCCAACTTCATTCTATAGCTTATTAATTTCAAATCCATCTCACATTGCATGCATGATGCATCTCATCACATTCATATTCTGGCAGTTTGATGGCACCAATAGTAATATTCATTCTAGTAGCAGTCTCAGAGCAGTTACTTCTAAAAGGGGGTATATTTGTGACATGAAAAGCTCCTATTCTGATACAAGAGGAGCATGTACTTGCAATGAGTAATAATGCTTTATATCTTGTTAGGAGGTCACCTGTTAACCTGGTAGGGATACTGATTAGAGACTGAGTGCCTGGGAAGCACACAAAACTCATATCACTATGAAAAAGTAATAATACCTATGTACATGTATTCAATGCCAGGCAAGGAGGAGGAGGACAAGAGAACCCAGTGTTCAGTTAGGGGCTAACTGACAAAGAGGCAGGAGGTAGCTCAGCCTCTCCATGAGAGGAGCATCACTCCAAGCCTGACAGCTGGGACAGCTGCTAGGATAGAAGCACTGTGTCCCTCATCGAGAGACAATGCAGTACAGACTAAAGAGCACTCAACAGTGAAAGAACTGTACTATTTGACTATAAAGACATTGTGGGGGTAGGCTCCACTTGTCTTACATCCATTACACCCAGAGGGACCCGAGGCTGTGGCAGGACTTGGCAAAAGGCTCGCAAGAGGTTGCTAATCCAACCAAGCAGCTACAGACTGTTTCAAATCTCGGGGCTATGCACCCAAGTGAAGGGACCTAGGTGGGAAGAACCCCCTCCTGTGTTCCTTCACACAGTACCTTGGAATGGAATCTGGTAGAGAAGGAGGCCCTGCGTCCTCCTGCCATATCTCCATAGGGGTTGAGGTCCAGACTCAAGTGGAGGCCAGAAAGTTCCCAGCCTAATATCAGAAACTTGGTACCACAGCCAGGGAAGCAAGGAGCTAGAAGTCAGGTGCACTAAACAGCAATGCTGCCCATCCCTGTGAATACTATGCATGCCAGAGCCACCTTTGGTATAAGTTTGTGTAGGTTCATTGCACTTAGCTCCACTGAAGTCATTCTTGATAGATCAGGGTCTGGCCCAATTCATTTAAATAAATATTCAGACTCTTTAAAATTCTACCCTTTGCTCCTCCATCATTCCACCTTTGAGAAAGTTGCCTGATCTTTTGGCCATCCTTTTGAAAATATAAATATTTCCCCTTTCAAATTCTCTCATTAAAGGTAAATTCTGGGTATGGACCTGAACTGTAATGTTTGAATTTGGATGCAGCTCTTAACTCCTGGAAGGATCAAAGTTGTTCATATCCAGTGTTTTGCTCTATTCAACAACAGAATAGAAGGCAAATGCCAAATTCAGATTGTTGCTGGCTTCTGATCTCTCTCAACATTAAAGGATGTTTTGATATGGAGTTCTCTCTCTCCCCCTCTCCTTCTACTTTAAAAAAGTAAGGACAGAATTCCTTACCATGATTTATGCTGTTCATTTTAGTGGGATTGAATACAGTGCAAGGGTCTGATCCTGCATCCTTGAATTCTACTGAATTTTGCTTTTGTTTTGAAGGGAAGCAGGATGCCAGGGAAGAACTTGGGAATGCATTCCTGACAGAATTCCACAGACTTCTTTAGCCTGTATTGGCTGAAGAGCCATTGCCTGAAGGCCTTCCTTTAATAATGCACAATATATACTCAGGCTGATAGCGTGTTTGACATTTCTGGGGAAAAAAGGGTGGCATCTTTATTAGTATCCCCTTTCAAAATGTAAGGTTATAATATAAGGGTGATCTTTGGAAAAACTTAGTGTCAGGACAGATGGGTAGGTAAATGGTTAGCAGCCACTCAAGCCAGTAGCTAACAAAGCAGATACAGAAGAATCATTTGAAGTATGCTGTAATCTTAGCTCATCATGTATAGTTTGCTGTATTGATGACTAACCAGTTTTAAAGTGACAGAGTGGAGAGTTGGGCAGATATACTAATTATACTACTTCAAACGATGATCATGCTGGACAAAATTTTCAGAACTTAAAAGCACAAATATTTGAAGGAAAGGTCATTGTTATAGCTGGGTTTTAATATATTGTCTCATTTATAAACATCACAAGATGCTGGCATGTATTTATCTAATTCTTTGTGGTTGGTTTTGTGATACTGGTAGACCAAGTGCCAGTTCTTGCCCACAGCATTAGCTAAACATTTAATTTGATAGCTGAAGAGTTGGCTGGGTTGCCTGCATGTTTGTATTGTTCAAGTGTGTTTAAACTCTATGGAAGGCTTGCAAGTTGCTGCCTGTATCTCATGCTCGAAAGGTGATAGGTAAGGTTTGCCTTTGTAACTGTAAATCTATTGACTTAACCTGTGAACCCAGTCAGGAGACTGGTCTTCCACTTCTCAAGAAGTTCTATCAAAACTATGTGGGCCATTGTGGAATATCACGTTACAAAGACTTGGTTATGGCCTTCTCACATGCATGAAGGTGCCACTTACAATCAAAGAAACCCACAAATAAAAACAAAACACTCTGTCCCTTTAACTTGAATGCTCGAAGAAGGGCATAAGAGAGACACACATAAAAAGTATCTTTTCTGTTGTGAGAATCACAGAGCTAGACAGAAGAAATGGAAGCAGAAATCTCAGGGTCAGTGTGGGTTATCCTTAAAAGACATTTACTTTGGACAACTTGGTCACCTTTTAAGGCTATGCAGTGTAACTCATTCACGTACATGTTTGCTTGCTTTAACCTGTAAATAACTCATTTATTTTTCCTAGCTAATAAATCCTTACTTAGTTTACTATAGGATTGACTATAAGTCTTGTCTTTGGAGTAAGATCAGAAGTACAAACTTAGTAAGTAGTCTTTGGAAGCCACTTGAATGTTGTGTGATATTTGGTGTATAGCAACCAACTACCACTGAGTCTAGCTTGCCTGGAGGTCAAGACAGACTGGATTTCACAAGGACTCTAACTCCATGGTAAAATTGTTACAGTGCTTCAGCAGTTCAAACAGTTTGGTATATCTGTCCTGCTTTTTGAGAGCCTGCCCTAAGGTTTGCTTGTAGACAGATTACTTCATTCCATTGATCCACTTTCCTGGTTTCGTCCCAGATATAACTTAAGTAAGCACCTTCTCTCCCTCTCCCCCTTCCCTATGTCCCAACAGTAACTAAAATAAAATAGAATTCTAAGGGGAGTGGGAGGAAGAGATTTTTCACCATTTTCAAAATTAGACCTTTCATTCCAGCTCCAATGAGCATTGATATTCCAAGGAAAGAGAGTGTCTGTATTTTCAATTTTCCTTCTTATTCTCTTATGAGGGGGAGTTTAAAAGACATGATTCACTTATGTGCTTTTATGCAGATTGCTGGTCAATGCCAAGGAAGATTACAACGGCATAAATCACTTGGGATTATTTAAGTTGTATAGCGTTGGGAGTCCAGAATGTTGTATTAGTTCTACAGGTGACCTTCAAAGCAGAACATGTTCTAAGGGAGAGATTTTAAGGGGAATAGAGAGCAATAAGCCATATCCTTCCATGACAGAAACACAAAACTCATGCTTGCCAAGTTCTCAATGGCACAAACATATTAGACATGCAATGGTGCTACTGACTCAGCAAAGCTATGCATCTGCACCGTGACATTGCCTTGAGGGGTTATTCAGTGATTTCCAGATTCAAGACCTTTCTGCTGTAGAGAAGGCACCTCCTATGGAAAAAAAAGCCCTCCATTTGGAATGTAGCAAAGTAAACAAATCATCACTACGTCATGTTTTACCTGCAACAAAAAGCAAACTTATCTGAAGTGCTTCTCATCTCCAATTATTCAGTTGAAACTGTTAAAAAAAATTAAACAAGGCAATGTTTCCACAGGTGAATATGCTTCTATTGGAAGGAGCCAATGTAAAGATTACAACATTCAAGTGAATTTCATACAATTAACTAGAATCCAAAATTGGAAGAGATTTTAATATCCACCACTGGGCTCCCTGTACTGCTCCTGCCATGAATAGTTATTCAACTGTGTGAAATATTCATACCCCAGTCCATTTTGTTTTGCTACTGACTTGAAAGTCAGAACAGCTTTTTTCCAAAAATTCTAAGAACACTCTGAAAAAAGGAGAGTCTACCAAACCTTAAATGAATCACAGGCTATTTATAATTTTGCTTCAAAACTACAGCTAAGGACATAGTGAAAAGAATTATTTGTATATAACTTATTTGCAAACTTGCACAGAAATCACAAATACTTGCAAATTATTCTCCTAGCAGTAGGAACCAAGCCAATGTTGAAGACAGAGCAGGAAACATTATCTGATAATATCAAATTGTTGATTAAGCAGATATTATGTCAAATGAAAACGATGTGAAACTGTTTCAAATGGTTGAGATGCTTTGGGCCAGACAGCATAATGTACCCCATCTTGTCCAGGTTGAGGTTTGTGAAAAGAGCCTTGGACATTGCTCTCATTGCACACAAAGCATATACTGCCTTATGACTTTGGGTGGTGCAGTCTGCTCTTCACTGGCAGATAGCCAGCTCTCTAGACAAGTGAAGAAGGTGGTTAGTGACATGGGAGCTGAAAGCAGAGGAACTGGTGGGGGAGTGATGCTAGAAAGCACAGATGTGTCATGAAGAGTGCAGTAAAACTTGGAAAAAATGAGGAGTCCTGTGGCACCTTAGAGACTAACAGGTGTATTAGGGAATAAGCTTTCACTGGTAAAACACACTTCATCACATGAACTGGAGTGGAAATTAGAGGCAGGTGTGTGTGTGTGTGTGTGTGTGTGTGTGTGTGTATATATATATGGAAGAAAAGTTATATATCAAGTGTTAATGAGGCTAATCAAGTGAAGGTGGATGTGGCACATTCACTGCAGCTGATAGGGAGATGTGAATATTAAGAGAGAAGTTAACATATTAAAAAGGCAATTTGATAAGTAACTTCTTTCTTCCATATATTATGCCCTCCCCTGCCTCTAATTTCCACTCCAGTTCATCTGATGAAATATGTTTTACCCATGAAAGCTTATGTCCTAATAAGTCTGTTAGTCTCTAAGGTGCCTCAGGATTTATCAGTCTGTATTTGTGAATACAACAACACAACTACCCCTAAGACACAAAACCTGGAGAACTTTCAAAAGTCTGTGAGGGTAAAAGAGAGGGAAAGAACATGAGCATAAATTCAGGGAAGCTGTCCAGAGTAGTGCTCCAATAAATATTTTCAACCCCC
Organism: Pelodiscus sinensis; assembly: GCF_052426305.1. Taxonomy (NCBI): domain Eukaryota; kingdom Metazoa; phylum Chordata; order Testudines; family Trionychidae; genus Pelodiscus; species Pelodiscus sinensis. Next base: position 157,940,084 of record NC_143053.1, read on the forward strand.
TGTATTTTTTTAGCATGCTGGGAGAGGGGATTCTCTGAGATTTGTGTACTTTCCAGATCTTAAACCTATAGATACTATATGAGAAGAGAATAGGAAAGGAAAAGCAGGGGAAAGAAAGGATCCAGATGATTGGAAAATAGAATTTGTCTGATCTTTTAAATTTAATTTCTTAGGCTAATTTAATAAAAAATCCTGAGCTCTCTCCTTAGTGACCTGTGTCAAAATCAAAGCACAGATTGTGAGGAATATTCCCCCTCAGCCTTGTGGAATTTTGATATTGCTTCGACCATTTGAATGCCTACAGCAAGCATTTAAGAGAGAGAGGAAAAAAGTGCTCAGAGTTTGTTCAAGATTCATAAAAAAAACATGTTGCTTTTAAGTTCCTAATTTTTCTTAATTCAGTACAGATTTGAATAAATGGAAACCAAGCTGATTAGCGAGTCATAAAATCCCATGAAGAACTCACTATGTGCAGAACTCAAGTGCCTTGAGGTGGTTACACATCTTGGGGACAAAGCTTTTTTCTTCCCTTACACTCAGCATGTGTAAATTCAGACTTGAGGTGATGGTGGCATTATTGATGTTTTAGAATTTCTGCTCACTCTGGTCATGTCAGTTGCTCTTCTAGTTGGGTAATTAATAGGGTTCCATCAGAGAATTACACTTTTCTTTAACGTATAAAAGATTGTAAGTCTTCAAGGAACTAAGTGCAGCCTTGATCTGTTTGCAGGAGCAGATGGAAAGTAAGCTGACTGCCAACAGTGATGCAAAAGAATAGAAGAAATACTGTCCCCAGTAAATTAAACTTAGGGCAGTTCTTTGTAGTAAACAGAATCTAGTATAAACAATGTTGAAGCCAGTCTTTGTGTGGCATTAGTTATTAATGTTATTCTTTTAAAACACTAGGCTATGTCTAGACTGCCCCCTCTTCTGCAAAAAAATGCAAATGAGGCAAAGCATGGAATATCACCATGCCTCATTTGCATAATTAATGAGGCTCAATTTTTGTGCTATGAAGCTTGTCTACCACCAGAAGTGGTACACAAACAGGTTGATACAGTAGGTATGCAGGGAACAGCCCCAACTATCCTCTTGCAGGACTGACCTTTTGGTACCTAGAGTTTCTATAGATTTATCCCCCATCATACACAAAGGAAAGAAGGCATTAGTTATGGCATAAGAGAGTCTTATGAAAACTACTGCAGCTTTGGGCTCACCTCATCTCAGGTATCTTTTGAGGCTTTGTTTCCTCTATGCCATTGAGTATACTTTTTATTATGGCTTTGTGCAGTGAAATCAAATGGTGATGGGTCACAAAATGTTAATAAAATGCTACATTGCATGCTTTCACAAGACATGATGTATGGCATATTCACTCACGGGCAACACAAGCTTTAAATGTCAGCACTGACTATTGTAAGAGACTACAAGGGTTACCAATTCCAGGGGAAGCTTATTTTATTCCATGCGTTTATGCCACCTTTTCCTATAGAATCATTGACAGTTTGGTTCTCTTCAGGGATTGCTATCACTTTAATATAATCACATATGTCAGTCAGTCTGGGGGGAAAATAAAGACAAAACATCTTTGGTTTCTGAAGTTTGGAAAAGGTTCCTACTTTTTCCAGTTTGCTTTACTGTTTGCAAGGCCATAGCACTGGGAGAGAGGGGTGTCAGACCACAACATGGAAAACAAATAGCAATCCACACTCGATAAAAAAAAAAACCCACAAGAAACATCTAATTAGAAACAAATGTAAACAGTAAGGCTGTATATGGGTATCTAATTTAGGGAGGCAGTGAGGTTCAGATAATATATAAAAACACTGTAGATTTACTTAAATATTATTGAAATATAAAATGTCATTCAAATATATAAATCTTTTGTAGCAGTTGTAGGGGAAAATGATATGGTGTATACATAAAAAGAACCTAATAAATGCTAGTAATCAAGTTATAACAATGAAATAAACCTCCCTTCATAACATTTTATTCAATTTCAAGTCAGGTTAATAGTCAGGGGACAAAGTGATACAGTGATGGGAGTGGCTCATCAGAGTGGTGGGGAGGCCAGCAATTGCTCCAGATTTTCAGGATAAGGAAGGACACATTTCTGGAGGTCTCAGTGGCTCACCCCTACCCTCAGGTGATGGGACACTCACATGAGACCTGACTTCCCCCTCCAGAAGCGGCTCACCATTGCCCTCTGGAAGCTCATCACACCAGATAGATACTGTTCCACTGGAAACCAGTTTGGAGTGCGGAGATTGACTGTCAGGGCCATGCTCATTTAAGTATGTCACTCTCAGGCTACTGTCCAACAAGGAGGCTGGACTGCTGGAATGGGGTTCCCTAGGGTGAGGGGTAGGGGATGGTATTGTAAACCTCCCTGGGGCTATGTCTAGACTGCAAGCCTCTTTCGAAAGAGAGCGTCTAGACTGCACGCGGAATTTCGAAAAAGCAAGCCGCTTTTTCAAAAGAAAGCATCCAGGGAGTCTGGATGCTCTCTTTCTAAAAAGCCTGTTTGCTTTCAAGAACGCCTTCTTTCGAAAGAGCACTTTCGAAAGAAGGCGTTCTTCCTCGTGGAATTAGGTTTACCACCGTCGAAAGAAAAGCCGCATTCTTTCGATTTAATTTAGAAAGAACACAGCTGCAGTCTAGACGCAGGTGAAGTTTTTTCGAAAAAAGGCTACTTTTTTCGAAAAAACCCCTGAGTCTGGACACAGGGAGTTTTTTTTCAGTAACATCTGCACAAAGCCCTGCAAGGGGGTTGGGAAAGTGGGGTATTGCTCTTAATATGAGATTTATCTAGTCTTTGTAAGGCTTCAAGTTTTTGTTCCATTGAAACAACTACTCTCTCTCTTTTTACTTGTCATGCTGATAAAGAAATTTCAATCTACAGTACTGGCGTCAAACAAAAGCACGACTGCGTGGTGTGGGTGCATGGGGCTGATTGCGATTAGCTGTTGTACATTTTGCATTCTTATTTGTCAAATTCATCCCGTCAGTGGGAAGCATGTGACGGTGTGCGGCATGTCGGATAAAATGGAATGTCAGATAAGTGAAGGTCGGAAATATCGAGACTATTGTATTTCCATTTGGTTAATTTCTCACATTTTCTTGTTCCTTTCTTCCCCTACCCACACACAGCTCATATAACCTTCTCCTCTACAAGATAAGCCTCTCAATACCTGAAAAACACTGGCTTATATTCAAAATCTCAGAGAAATACTTGTTCATAGTGTCATCCAGTGTTGTTGCTGGTATAAATGCAGACAGTTTATATGTATTTTGCAATTAGGTCACTAATGTCACTTAAAACCCTTTAATTGATTTTTTCAGCATCTTACACTTGCTTCAAATATGCAACATATTCTATTCTTCCAAAGAGGAAGAGATAAGCATTTAATGCCATACTTCAGTCAGCAAAGAGAACTTTTGCTGTAAACTAAGGGAAACTGTCATCATGGACAGTTGGTGGGTCTTATAATTCCCTCCAACTTTAAAATTTGAGCCTCTAGGGCAATAAAATCCTATACGAAACTGTCATTAGTTTAGAACAATCTAATAGAACAAAAAAGTATACATGTTTATATAGGTGTTAATGGTTTTTATGTCAGCAATATCTTCTATTATGTGGGGGCTTTGGAGGAAGGTGTGGGAAGGGAAGAATTTTCTTTGAATGGACTCAGCCTAGATTCTGCAATCAGTGTCTAAGTTGACATACACCATAACTCATAATATGACATGCAGTCTATTTGTGCTATAAACTAGGTTTTATGACATTATCTTTCACAAGAATTATATAGGTAAGAGACACAAATGAGGACAAAAATGAACAGAAGCCAACATTGTCCTTAAAAATGTATAAATATAGCCAATCCTATTAATTCAACAGCCTAGTACTTTCCCAAAGTAGTTATGCAATAAATTTATCTGTCCACTTTAACAAGCTTACTGAGAATAAATTTGCTTAATATATTCCATTGTTATACTGAAGTCACAGACATCCTATTAATGTTTTTATTTTTTATCTGACACGTCCATCAACACCTACAGTGGTGGTTTTTAGGTTTGTTTTCTTTAGCTCAGATGTAATTTTTCATTCCCATAATGCTGGTTTCCCTGTTTCTGTATTTAAATTTCTAAATGACACATAGCCTCTAATAGCATGCACTTCAGTTTGAGAGGTTAATAGAATATTCTTAGCAAAGGAAAATATGAGTAAGCAGCATCTTTGAGAGAGGTGAATTTCATTTACCAGTGTTAGATTCAAACAAATAAAGGGTGTTTAAATACTGTACAAGGCTTTATTTGTAAACAAGGGTATTTAAATATTGTACAAGGCTTTAATTCTTTGGCATTGCTTGTAATCACATTAAACTGTTTATTGTCTGATTTACCACAGTTTATGAAAAACACAAGATCAACTTAGTAACTATTTATAAAGCCCTTTGAACATGGAAAGTGATATAAGTACTAAATATTTTGTAAGTATTTTTTCTTGAATAAATGTAGACATTTTCAGTTAAAGCCCTAGAACAGGTCCAGATTAGGACTGGTCCCTGCCCCCTAACCTGTTGTTTTGATGGAAAGCTGAGGATTTTCAGTAAATCCTATTGTTTAGGAAAGTGTCTACCTACCAGTCACATCTGAAAATCAAAGTGCTTTGAGTTGGAAATTCTGCTGTACTGCCTTGTAAGAGATATAGCTTGAGTTCAGCATGTGTCCATTCCTCTCTACATCTCCAGATTACATCTCTCATGATGCGCCACCTCCCCCATCAAAAAAGTCAAGACTAGTGCACTTTAGGAAATGTAGTCTAACCAGGGATACCAACCTATAAAGGATTATTGGAACTTGAGGCACCCTGACAGCATTTCCAAACCAAAGCACTTCCATTTCTGTTTTCAATAGTTCAATTTTTGAATTTCTGATTTAAAAAAAATAAATCAACATTTGCCATGAAAAAATTGAGATGAAAACGAGATTTTGTACAAAATGCCTGTAAGACAGGAAGGACATTTTTCTTCTGCTTCTATTCTTCGTCCTCTACAGTGGCCCAACACTCTTATTTACTCCAATGGGATTTTTACTAAGTAAGTACTATGACTGAGGCCTTACGGAGATGAAATGTGTCTTCCTAAATGTCACCTATAATGTTTTGATTTCAAACTGCATTAACCAATAACATGGCAATGTTTGTTGAAAATATTCAATGTCTTCCAATTAAACAAATAATATATCCATCTCAAGGAATATCAAACACATTATAAACACGAAAAACAGTACTTAGTTCAATATGCAGCAGCTATCCTTTCCTTTTATCATATTCAAAGAAAGTATTTCATGCCCTTGGTTTTCTTCTGCACCTGAACAACACTTTATGCCATGCAAAGTGTCTTAACATTCTTCCTTCCTGTATAACTAAAAAATAGCTCACAATCTTAAAATCAGATTTATTATGGCTTTATCCTTAATGCAGGTAAGAGGCTGACATACTAAAAAAGAGTTTGTGTTGAATAATGAGGGTTATTTTTAAGGAAGTTGAAAAGGGCCTTGATTCAACAAAGCACTTAACTAAGAGTGAAACTTTCACCAGAAGTAATTTCCATCCCTGCTCAGTGCACCACTTTAAGAACGTTAAGTCCATCCGATTTTGATTCAGCGTCAAAAAAAAAATCCCTAATTGCTTTTGAAACATTTGGCCTTCAGACTTGAATTTTAAATGATTCTCTTAAAGAAAAAGGAAAATAGCATGGAGACAATGAAAGAGAACACGAGTAGTAAAAGACACTAAACCTATCTCACAAGTACAAATAATTGAGTGCTGCCTGTTACTTAGGTTTTATAAGGCTCCTCCCAAACTAATATTTCAAACACTTAATTTTTTGTTCTCCCTATTGACTTGAATTAAGATCACTTAAAGCTTTTTACCTTGGTATACTTGCAATAAAGCCACTGGCACTAATTTGCCTCTTTTAGCGTGAACATTTGGCTTCTATGCATCTCACAAGTTTGGAAGTAAACAGAACTTTGAAAACTAAGAAAGGCAGCCATTGTGCCATTTCTTGCATAGCAAGTCACCAGGGTAACAGTGGTCTCTCAGTGAGCATGTCAATTATGTCATCCAGATAATGCCAAAAGCCTGAACACACCATCAAACTACAGGATACCAGATGAACTTTTAAAAAAGACACAGATGCTTTATTCTTGCAGTTGTCTGTCAATAGCGAAGAATTAAATATACTGAAGCCCCATCTCTACCTCTTTCTTCCCCAGCATTGATCCCATATACCTTGTATGCATGCCACTACAATGCCTACAATATTCCCTTTAATTTTGGAAGTGATCAGAAGTGGTTTTCAAACATTATGGCATTACATAGAGACAGAGAAATGTAATTGATCATAGGGCTTTGCTTCCCTCATCGGCTGTGTCTACACTGGCCACTTTTTCCAGAAAAGCAGTTGCTTTTCTGGAAAAACTTGCCAGCTGTCTACACTGGCCACTAGAATTTCCGCAAAAGCACTGATGATCTCATGTAAGATTGTCAGTGCTTTTGCGGAAATACTATGCTGCTCCCGTTCGTGCAAAAGTCTTTTTCCAAAAAACTTTTGTGCAAAAGGGCCAGTGTAGACAGCTGAGATTTGTTTTTCGCAAAAAAGCCCCAATCGCGAAAATGGTGATCAGGGCTTTTTGTGCGGAAAAGCGCGTCTAGATTGGCCACAGATGCTTATCCACAAAAATTGCTTTTGCGGAAAAGCGTCCTGCCAATCTAGATGCTCTTTTCCGAAAATGCTTTTAATGGAAAACTTTTCCGTTAAAAGCATTTCCAGAAAATCATGCCAGTGTAGACGTAGCCATCCAGTATATAAAACACACACATAACTGTAAGTCACCATATCGTGAAAAAATAAATTAAAAAGCTAAGTTTTACATTATTGAAGCAAGATATTGACATTATCATAAAAGTGAGAATGCTGAGATTTGTTCTTCCCCCAAAGTTGACATGTCCTTGCAAAAACATTTTGATTACCTAGCATTTTTCGACAGAAAATTATTCATTCATCGAGAAGTTTAACTAATTCAAGTAGTCAGCTATTACTTATAAGAGTAAACCCACTTAAATGAATAAGATTGTTTCTAAAGCAAGGTATTAGTCAATTTAAGTAGGGAGGGAAAACCTGGCCCAAAACAGGTAATGGTAATGAAACAGGTTATGAATGAATTATACAATCAAGTAACAACTTTTATAGTAAGGCATGTGTATTTACTGCAGTCCATAATTGAAATGGCTTCCAATCCCTTATCTCATGCAGCACACCCTCTTTTCTAGTAGTAAACTTTTAGAAAATAACTTGTACTCTTAATTCTGTTTTATATAAAAAATTAATACACTAAGCCAATGATCCAGCAGTGCCTGTAAGTAGGCGTATAACTTTATGCCTGCAAACTTCATTTAAATGAATGGAATTACTCAGCAGTTTAAAGTTACAGACATGATGAAGGCCTTTGAGGAATCGTCACCTAAGTGGATAATAGGAAGGTAATGAAGAAAATATGAAATCCTGGCTCATATTGATGATTTCAGCTGGGCCAGGGTTTCAGCTTTTAGGCATGTGCATTCTTTCAAAAGTAGGTTTTTTTTTTATTACTGAGAAGTGGATTAGCTCACAATGCATAATTAAGCAAGGAAGAACAAATGTCTCATCAGAATCATGTGTATATGTGCATCAATATAAAATCATTTGACCCATTCCTTTTAAATTCAGTTCAGTCCCATTGATTCAGCTCTTTTTGCATCAGTGGAGTTGCACTAGTGTAAACAGAGCTGAGATACTGTTGTGATACAGCATGAGTTTAAGATTAACAATTCTCAAATATATGAAGCAACTTCAATATAAGTTCAAGATATAACTTCAGGCACTGCTTCCGGAAGTTAAATTCAGTTAGCAAGTGGCAATGCTATTTTATCTTTTACATAGGCTCATCAGGGGCTAAATCTAAAATCCACTGCAGTGTTTCTATTAACTCCAGTAGGTACTTGGATCTAGCCTAGAATATAGATGTTCAGAAACTTTAATATATCACATTTGAAAATATTTCCCTCTTCCACATTATTTTCTCTTTTTTCAGGGGGGAAGGGGAAGGGAAAGTGATTTTCTTCAAACATATGAATATATAGAAAATTGAATTAATATTGCCATTAAGATGTTCAATATGAATTGCAAACATGAATAAGTGTTCTAACTATAAAAATATGCTTTTAAAATGTGGTTACAGTCCTATCTTATATATAAATATTCAATATAAAAATATTGTTTAAACCACTGAGTGATGAATGATAAAATATTCACACAATAATTAAGCTTAATTAGCATTTAAAAATAGGTGCCATTTAGATGTTAATTAATTCTTCCTTCTCTTATCTTACGAGACCATATGTGGTATGTCTAGCAGCAAAACATGTTAAAATGAAATGTTCTTTGGAAGAAAATAGAAAAAATATACTAAAGGTCCAGAAGTACTCCCTACATACTTCATCCAGACTATGAAGGCTAAAACAATTAAACACTTGTTATTTTTGGAATAAAGATAATGGTAATGTAAACTAGCAGGATAGGAATATAAGATGTTACAGAATCAAAGGAAAACCTGTCTACCATGTACCTAGCAGTTATTTTGCAATCCTACTCTTACATTATTTTCCTCTTAACTCTCCTTCAAAGCCATTTCATTGCTTCCCTGTATGCTGCCAGTTACAGTGGGATAATGCACACCAAGAAGCTGTGACATGTGAAGAAGCTATTTTCTCTACAGAGGAAGTGGATGTAAACATGTTTCTTCTAGCAACAGCTCTTGCCTTCTGAAACAGTTTCAGTAACTCACAAATCAAGAGCCGCATGTATATACCAGTGAAGTGATGCTAAACCCAGATACCCCCATATATAATAGTCAAGTTAAAAATGTCATTTTGAGGTAAAACTTTCAGTTGTCCTTAAGATGTTCCCATCGAGGTGTAAAGGATCATGGTTTCAAAGCACTCTGAGGTTTCCTGATCGCCAGAGGGTGTATGAATAGAGAGGGGAAGGAAACAGCACTAACTCTATCCCCATGAAGTGCTTGTCAGCAGTGCTAGTGGTATGCTGTACCATGTGAATGACTATTTCTGGTCACTCTCTGTGAGGAATAAGGGAGAAGCAATGGACGGAGTTGCAACCTGGAGACAGAATAGTTTCCCAGATCTGCTCCCTGGAAGTTGATGCAGCTACAGTCCTAGTGGTTGAAGCAGGAACCAAGTCTAATGGTCAGTGCTAGAGTCAATCAGAGGCCAGATGTGAGAGCCAGGTTACCTGAGCGGAGGCAAGGCTAAGGCAGGAGCAGTGCAAAAATAAACAACTTTAGAAGCTATCACAGCCAAGAGCAAAGGCTCTGAGCAGCTGCTGAATTGCTTGCTGCTGGGCTTAAGAGCTGTCTGCTGATGCTCCCAACCAGTCAGCTGTCATGGCTAATCAAGCAGCCAAACAGGCCAGCTGCACTCTTTAGGTTGCCCTGGCTTTGCTGCAGACTGATTTTTACCAAGTCTCGGCCTCACTCTTCACTTTTAGTTTCTGAATAAAAGTGATAGTTTGACTCTTGCAAAACTTAATTTATAAAATATGTAATACTATAAGGTAGCATTAACATTTTTAAAATGAACAAATGTGAAATTTAGCTAATAGCATAGCTTCAAAAAGGGATGTGGAGACATAAGGGCTCAATTCTGCAGTGACAAATGCCATATTCAGAGCAATAGCACCTGCATTCTCCTTCTTTGGGCTTCCATGGGCCGCCACTTAAACGCTTAACTCCTTGACATCATTTTTCTTTGATGCAGACACCTGCCTTATTCACTCCTGACTGGATATTTTAAGGCTGCATAGCTCCCTGCTTTAAACTGTGATAGCTCCAACAAGGCAGATTGGCTCAAAAAAGCCTTGTGCTTTGCTTCCTATGTTTCCCCAAGGTATATGCCCTGTGGATTACCTATACTTGTGAGTTATCCCATGACTCCTTCTAAGCAAGCACATTTATTCTTAAGTTTAAAGCATTATGGAGAAAAAAATTAAAAAACCTACAAGCACACTAAAAAGCTTTTACCAGAGGTCATCCACAACTACAGCATCAGGCTCTGGTACAGTAGTTTGGTTCTCCTGGGTTATAAGCCCCTATAGCCAAGATCCTGAACTAGAGCAGCTGGGCACATCAGCCATTTATTTATACAGCTCAGGGTTTAGAGCAGGAATGGGCAAACACTAACCTGTGGGTCAGATCTGGTCTGCCAGCGTTAGCAACTGATGGGCCACCACACCACTGTATTTACCTGTGCCACTGCAGATATGGGCATCACAGCTTCAGTTAGCCACTGATCACTGTTCCCAGCCAATGGGAGCAGTGATCACCTGTACCAGCAGAGGTGCAAGTAAATACAGTGGTAGCAACTCATCTGGGGCTAACCCTAGTGAACTGCTATTGTTTTATTGCCCGCCTTGATTTAGATCCTGGCCTTGTGTACTAGATAATCAGCAGATGAGATTTCTTTTGGGGGGAAGGGGAGAGGGAATAACCTGCGTAAGATTCGCACGCTTAAAGATAAGTACATGCTTAAATGTTTTGTTGAATATGTGCTGAAAGGAGGGGAAATAAAAAAAATTCTACCAAAATATTATTTTAACTGAGAACTTTCCATCAACCAGCTTTGCTAAATCTTACAACTCCAAGGTAGAAAAAAAAACCCAGTGAAATAGTCAGAGGACCAGAGTAATACTATTCAAGAATTATCCTACAAGTTGAGACCAGGGCATCCACCAGAGAAATCTAGCTCACTGAGCAGGTGCCGAATATGTCAAGATTCCATAAACTCTATTTAACCTTTTTAAAACTTCAGAACAGGGACTGCTGACTTTGTACAGTAGTGCTACAATGTTTAATACTCCACATAACTTTAATACATGAAACAATTAGACCTTTAACACTCGGCTCTGAAACATCATAATTACACTTGATTACACTTTCTTCACAAAGTACAAGTCTACAAGTTGGACAGTTCACATAAAAACTGAATTTACATAAAGTTGCCTGCTTTATTAAATGCAAATCAATGCAGATTATGTATACAAATTTAATACATGTTAAGATTTTATAAGTTGATTTATATTTATCACGTATGCTTTCCATTTTAAACCAGTGTAAACTAAATGTAAATTTTTCTTTTACTGAAATGTTCCATACTGTTTTTAAGTATGGGACATAGGCCGAGTTTTTAACTGCAACTCGGGGGGGGGGGGGGGGGGGGGAGTTAATGTAGGACTACAAGAGATTGCATTAAACAATTACCTTTTCTTATAAACTAGTGTTTCAAACAAACTGCAGTTGGATACAAAAAGAAAGTTGAAGAACTTATTTTAAACAAAGGAGTAAAGAAAATATTGTGTTCCATTAGCGTTCTGATACTTATGTGACAGAAAGATGCATTTTTGGATGTGAGGCCAAGCAAGAAAGTGCCAGATAATTTTGTGTGTCTAACAGCAATTTGCAAGATTAGTTAATGCTGAGATTAGAAAGTCAGTGTGATCCAGTTGATAAGCATTGGACTGTGATATAAGCACCGAAGTAAACTACAGCTTCTAAGTACAACTGTGGCATTTCGGATCTCATTTACTATGGGGAAAATTTATCCTGAAGGAACACGAGAACTGCTACACTGGGACAACCATTGGTCTTGTCTGAACAAAATGAGAGATTTTGATGAATCAGTTTTCTATCAACTGTGTTTTCTTCTAAATGACCAATCAGCAATGGTTGAATCTGACTGCACACTATTCCCAAATCCTAAAGGGATGTGCAATGCTGGTTCATATCTAAGATTTTAGAATGCTCATGATGATTATGGCCAGCCACATGTCCTAAATGCAAAGATGTTTGATTAGCCCAGATTTGTTTCATGCACTGTATTTCTCTGCTTACTCCTTAAAGCGTTTATGGAATCTTTTTTTTTTATTTATGAAACAGTGCAAAATTCCAAGAAAAAATTGTTTGATCTCCTGAAACAAAGAAATCCAGTCAAAAGGAACAAAATGTTAATAAAGACTTCATTTGTTTTTAAGCTGTTTTTCCCCCCACTTCAGCTATTTTCCCAAGTTTTATTTCTACCAATCAAAATGCAATCTTAACCTGTTCATATTCTATTACATAATTTGAATGTAAAGCCATTCTAAAAATATTGACATGTTACCCTAGTACTGTAACAGCATGGAAAAAGCAATGAATTAAGGCATTAGACAAAATATATAAAGTAATGAGTGAAACTGTAAATCAAAGGTCCTAACCAGTTAAGAGCCTAGGAATCTAGTCCAAATCTCATAAAATAGAAAACGATAAAATGTATTTAATAAAATGGTCCATCTTTTAAGACTAGATCATATCTCTTGCCTTGGCTTAGCTCTGTTATTCCCATATCAAAAAACTTTGGTGTTATGACTGGCTTCTTTTCTCTGCTTCTCCTCCCTCTCTCTGGCCTGAAAAAGTTTGCCAATCAACATTTTTGAAACTTTTCCAAGAGCTATTCTCTGCAGAAATCTTTGCTCTTGCCTTAATTACTTTCAACCGCAATTGCCTCTTCTGCTTCCCCTTCTATCTGGATGCCTTGAACTTCGAAGGACAGTAGGACCCCCAAACTATGCAATACTGGTTCTTCACAGCATCTCCAAATTTTCTTTTTAAGCTGCCCATGGATTTCTAGTTTTTGTCTCTAATACTGAATCGTATGCAGTTCCTGAGATTGTTGTAGGGAAAGAGCACTCAGGCATACACCACTCAGTCTTCAAATTTCATAGTAAAATTGCCCTGCTCGTTATTTCCTGTAAGCACTACTCATCTTTTCCCCTTATTAAAGTTATTTGTAACCAGACATGTGGTTGGTGCTTTACAAATAACGTAAAAGAACAAGGTTGCAGCACAAGCCTACTAGACAAAGATTGGAGCAGGGGATGCAACACAGGAGCAAAATGATTGATTTATGTCAGAAATTAACTTTGCTAATTCCCCCAATATTGTTCTTGTATGAAGCTGACAGATGTGTCCTTCCATTTTTCCTATCAATGGAGCTAGTCTGCATGACTGCTTACTTTTGTCTTTACAACTTCTAAATCTCAGCTTTCATTCAGTTATTCTTCATTTTACTCAAACCCATTATTGTTGCTGTCACGTTACTAAATTTGAAGGAAGCAGCCAGATCACTGCTGCACCCATGGAGGGGGAGGAGGGTTGGCCCCAAAAGTGGTACAAAGGGGGCTATGCGAGGGGTCAAATGGAAGCTTACTTTCTTCTGATTCTATATATGCTATTCATGTGATTGTATGATGTCTGTGTGTGAAGGTATAAGCATGTACTTTGTATGAATACTGAATGTTTCTCTGTATGTGGTGGAGCAGTGGGTAGAGCTCAGCCTATGAACATGCTAATGAGCAAAGCTCTATGTAACAATGGACCTCTATAGGCCAAGGACACACCCCAAGAATGATGACTGATACCTAAGGTCTACCAGCAGGGAAAACAGGGATAGGCCGCTGGCCAGGTGACCTGCTGCAGCCAAGAAGAAACCAGAAAGGAGGTATAAATATGCCATGTGGCCAACTCCATCTTGGTACTCAGCTCACTTTCATCCCAGAGGCAGCAGTGCAGGGATCGAAGAGCCGGAAAGAACTGTGGACCCCATCCTGACAAAGGATGTTCAAAGACTTTTAAGCCAGCAGTTATAACATCTCTGCTGCAAGCCTGCATTGAGAACTGGGAGATTCGATGCATGTAATGTATAATATTTTAACAACCTTACTCTCATGCTTTTCTTTCTTGTAGTAATAAACCTTTAGATGTTAGATTCTAAAGGATTGGCTCAGCATGATCTTGTGAGTAAGGTCTAGAGGGTAAACTGACCTGAGATCTGTGGCTGGTTTCTTGGAACCAGACAGAACTTGTTCAGGGAAGGTGAGATTGGGCTCTAAAACCCCTCACCTATGTATGAGGCCCAGGGCCATCTGGGGCACTGATATTGCTGGGGTGTCAGAGCTTTTGCTCATGAGGCTTCTGGCAGGCAACTGAAGCGCTCTATGGGACTGGTTTGTGGCCTGATTGGGAAGGTCTCCAGTCTGGGGGCTGTAAGGAGCCCCGAATTTGAGCAATTTGCCCTCAGCAGACGCCCTCAGCTGTGCCCAGACCCAGCCTGGTCCGTCACAGTTGCATTCTGTCTTTTGGGTGGAAAACATTATTGTACATACAGAAGAATGTAACAAAATATTTTATGGTATTGCTGTTCAACCATGTACGGCTAATGAACAATAAGCAAATAAGTGTGAACTATAATCAAAAGGCTTTCTACTTTGAACTGTTAGAGAAAGGCCCAAAGAAATAGCCTGGTCTGATCATATAGGTTTCAAATATTTACCCCTTCTAGAACAGTAAGATGACCTTCTAAATTAAAAGTACAGAATTCAATTGTGTTCTATTTCTGCTTTTACAACAAATACATGTGAATGTTAGTAAAAAAAATTGGAGTCGTGTCTCATTAAATCTTACTCTTCAGTAAGGCCACTTGCTCCACCAGGTTTGGACAAGGCTTGCCACAGGCAAATGGCAGAGTCAAGCCAACATTTCTGAAGTGACTGGTTATTCTCAGGACCTCAACTTGAATGCCTGACTTGACATCTCTTAAAGTGACTTGGTTTTTACAGTGTAGGAGCTCACTACACAACACTTTCTGAATATTAGGCCCTTTTAAGTAAAGATCATCATTTTTCATTAAGAATCATTCTGTTGTTCACTGAAACCAAATTATGTACTCAAACATATATGTGCAACCTCACTGGCTGCAGCACAGAAATCAACCTTTACTTCTTTTAACAGTCTCTTATTCCCCCCCTGCCCCCACTCTCCAAAATTCTGCTCCTTTTCTAATATAAAAATATATTTTTCCACAATTTGCAAAGCCAAAGGCCTCTGTAATGTGAACTTTTTACATTAAATACATTATGAAAAGTAGAACATAATGACTTACTGTGTATTAAAAAGTATGAGTTTGCATAGGTTGGAAAGAGATAAAGAGATGAGGTTTAAATGTGCCCTCCTCCCATTAGGGTTGTCGTCTCTACCTGAAGTTATTCTCGGAGTTCTTCTCCCCCAACATGAAGGAATATTTTCTTAAAATATCTATTAAAATCCCCTGGATTGCATTCTCTAGTCACTGGAGGTCAATGCCATTTACAGAAGACTCCAGACCCATCCTGGAAGGCTGGCAACCACACTCCTACCTTAAGGAAGTAGCAGTAGGAGCTCTACATCTTAGATTGTTTTGAGATTAACAGTTAAAGTAGGACTCAAATCCCTCTGCATCATACTTTAATGCTTGAATTTCACATAATCTCAAATTCAGCATAGTAAATCTTCAAGGAACAATTAGATGTGTCATTCTTGACAATGAATACATAAACAGGATTTATAATCCACGCCTTTTAATGCTACAATGTAGGTTTAATAGTTATCACTTTGCTCAACAGTGCATCAGTTTAGAATAAATGCAAACAATGTCTGCCAAAAATGACTTTTTATATTCCTTTGGAGAATAAATATAGTATTTGTGTAATTATCTAAAGCATAAATTGTCAACATCAACCTAGATTTTGTACAACGTGAAGGTGTGTACTTAACACACATTACCTGATTTTACAGTAATTTAGCAGTGCTTACGAGTCTAACCTTGTTTTGCAAACCTATTGAAAATGTATGAGAAGATTTGCATTGCAGCTAGTACTGGGAGGGCAAGTACTTCATTATAGAAAATAAGCTTTCAAGGTCATGATATCCCATAGATATTTTGCGTTCTAGAACACCCTAAATCCAATCATTTCCATTTTAATTTATTTGTTCATTAAGTCTAAGGGATTACACAGCCAGACAAAAGGAGAATCAATGCTAAACTGTGTAATAGCATAATCTGGCAAAATTGAAAGCAAATTGCCTGATTGCTTAACACATGGGGCAAATAAAGTTACCTGTTATTGCGTTCCAATTTAAACTGGTTCATTCTTTTTAATAGCTGCAGGTCTACACTTACCATGCTACAGCTGTGCTGCTGTAATGCTTCCCTGAAATGCTGCTATGCCAACAGAAGAGCTTCTCCCATCATTGAAGCTAATTTAGCTCCCTGAGAGGCAGCAGCTTTCAACATAGCACTATCTACACTAGAGTTTAGATGAGTATAACTGCATCACACAGCATGCTTTATCCCCATCCTTGTGCAATATGGTTATGGATAAATTGATAGTGTAAACCTGGCCAAAGAAGTTTAATTATTATATTGCATAAGTGAATATTGATAAGCCCTGATGCTATTTTATCAATTAGTCATGTCTTCCAATATTAGATCTGCAGACAGTTTTTCACCATTTTAAGAGCAATATTAAATTGAGTTTTAATGTTTTATTAACAGAAAACAAAGTCTGGAATGTCTGATATGTGGAGCCCTGTGTGGATACAAAATTTTGTATCCACATTAGTAGCTGCAAAATGAGCTGTGGCTATCTGCCTCCATATCTGGGGATAGCCACATATATCTGTGGATTTGCAGGGTTCCATGGATTTTAACTCCCTATGCAATCTAGAGAAAATCACATGTGAATCAAGCTCCAAAAAGTGTTTCATTCTTGCCCCAATAAAGGGCATGTCCTATTCTTTTTTACAGAAAAGAGAGAAGATTCATTTGTTATGAACATACACTAGGCCATCATCAGTGTGTTTAAATACATGACAAGTATAAGCATAAGAATGAGCCTTTTTACAGCAATGGGACTATTTATAAATTTAAAATTAAGCACATGCTTAAATTTTGCTGGATTAAGACCACAAAAAAGATAATTTATCCTATTCAAGACAATTATAATACTCTTGTTTTTTTAAGGAGTCAAACCCAATGGCAGTATTTCTATTCCTTTCAATAAGAGGAAGCTTGAGGATTTAGGCCAGCTTCTCAATGGTATTTACAAACTTAATTCCCATGAGTTATTGCACTTTGCTCACAAATTCAATCAAAGATTGTGTTAGCAGGTATTACCACATAATCACACCTAGGCTAATGCTACAAGCTACTCTGCATGGATGGACTCACATGGAGCCAGTTAGAGTTGATGAGCCCTCATATGGCTGCAAGCTCTTTCTGTGCAGAGAAGTTCACAGGAATGGGAATTAGCAGGCAGATTTTCATATAGAGGAGTTGGAAAATTCATACTGCCTATAACTAACTGAGTGCTCTACTTTTTGGTGGAAGTGCATCTCTCCTGGCCCTTTTGGAGATTAGCTCTAGGAGGCAAATACCTTTTCCTGTGATTGCAGAGGATTTCTCTGAGTCTCAGTCCAGACCCTCTCTCGCTACTGAAACTGCTGCTACCTCTTTGTGATGCAGCCCTCCAACCAGATCACTCAGTATTCCACTCCCTCTCTCCAGAATATAGTCCTTCGAAGTCTGTTATTCCCACAGTTGACTGTCCTGCTGGGGCTATTTTCCTGGAATGTGAAAGAGACCCTCCCCATACTCTCTACTTCAGATTCCCTACAACAAATAGCTAACCCCCTTTCCCACAGACTCCCTTCACCACCTCATTTTTTTAAGAGATACCCTTCCTACTAAGCTCCTACTCTGCCCTAGAAATCCCTTCTTCTTGCTCTACTACAGTCAGCATGACCCCCTAACTTTTCTCCAAACAAGCTTTAGGGGTGCTAGCTTCCTGGATATATATACAGGCTCAGCCACCTATATTCAGGTGAGTGTCCTAAAAATTAAGGGTTTACTCCCATTGTTAATTCCCCCAGCATGCAGTCTAATTGGCTGATTGGACCCATTTTGTCTACCTCAGCCCTATCAAGCCAATACAGGCAGTAAAGACCACCACACTACCTGAAATTTCTGCTGTAGACAACAAGTTATCAATCTGTAATCTATTATCCCCAGGGAGGGTGGTAAATCCGGGGTGAAAGTAATGTACTTTCTTAAAGGTATTAGCTTTGGACTGAGGGTTGGGGATAGGAGTGTGTAATATAACAGTACGGCTACATTGGCATGATCTTGCGCAAATACTTTTAACACGAGTTTTTGCGTTAAAGTATTTGCGCAAGAGAGTGTCTACACTGGCTTGTGCTTTTGTGCAAAAGCATCTGTGCCAGTGTAGATGCTGTCTAGCACAAGAAAGCTCCGATGGCCATTTTAACCATCAGGCTTTCTTGCACAAGAAATTCATGTTGCCTGTCTACACTGGCCTCTTGCGCAAGAACAGTTGCGCAAGAGGGCTTATTCCTGAGCGGGAGCATCATAGTTCTTGCGCAAGAAGCACTGATTTCACATATTAGAATGTCAGTGGTCTTGCGCAGGAACTCCCCGTCAGTGTAGACAAGCAGCATTTTTTTGTGCAAAAGCGGGCACTTTTGCGCAAAATCATGCCAATGTAGACACAGCCTATCTGTAAGGGTGTTTCTAAACTACATGGCTCAATCGATGAAAATGTGGCTTATGAATATGATGGCTCCATCAATGGAGCCATGTAGATTAGGCTGATCGGCAGAGGGAAATGAAGCCGCAATTTAAATAATCGCAGCTTCATTTAAATGGCTGCCGCGCTCTGCCAACCAGCTGATGATCAGCTGTTTGTCGGTAGATCGGGGCAGTCTGGATGCTCCCGCGCTGACCTGAAAACCCTTTGTCGACCTCCCCCTTATGCCTCATGGGATGAGGTTTACCAGGGAGGTCGACAAAGGGATTTCAGGTTGGCGCGGGAGCGGCTTGACTGCCCAGATCTGCCGACAAACAGCTGATCATCAGCTGGTCATCAGAGCGCGGCAGCCATTTAAATTTAAATGAAGTCGCAATTATTTAAATCGCGGCTTCATTTCCCTTTACCAAATAAACAAATCTACATGGCTCCGTCGAAGGAGCCATGTAGTCTAGACGTACCCTAAGTGTGGGGTGGAATGCAGGGACTCAGGGCAGGAGTGTGTGGGAGCTAAGGAAAGGGGAGAGGGTATGTGGAGGGTGTCAGAGTCAGAGCAGGGAGCTGGGAGTGTGAATGTGTGCAGGAGCTGGGGGTGAGGAGGAGCTCAGTACGGAGATTGAGGTGTGTGTGTGGAGGGATGTAGGAGTTAGAGCAGGGGTTTGTGGGTGCAGGAATCAGGACAGAGGTTGATGTGTGCAGGTGGGAATGTGTGGGGTGCTGTAGCACTCTTAGGCTCATGGACTAGCATCCAGGGTCCCAGCTACTACCCGGTACACTGACCAGAGGTTCTGCTGCCAACCCCATGTGGCAGGCACCAGCTATTAGCTCTGCACACACCTGGTGCTCCAATGCTTGCCCCATGCTCAGGAATTTGCTCCTGGTCTCAGCTGAGGGGTTGAACTGGGGTAAGAGAGCAGAATTTCAGGACCCTCCCCCCCCACCTCATCAATTTGTTGCAGTGCCTGACATTGACCATGTAGTTAGGAGAATGCACCTCTCCTACAGTGCACCCCCCAGACAGCCCCTTTCCCCTGCCTCGCTGCCTGCTGCTTAGTGGAGGGGGACCCCAGCTGGGAGTGTGCCTCGCTTTGCTTCTCCTCCTGCAGAGTGCACCAGCACCAGCCTGCTCCTTCTAACAGGAGCAGTTCACTGGGGCACATCACCTTATTTTCACCTCTGTTGGTAGTAGTTATCAGGAGAAGATTGAAAACTTGCTTCAGCATCCATTCCCAGTCACACGGCTTCTACTGAGTGGCACTAGCAATTCACTTGCTAGTTTTCTCCCATAAACCACTGTTCTAATTTCTATGTCCTCTGCGATGAACCATTATGGTTTCTGGGAACCCCCTGGAAGCACTGTGAGAAGGATTCTAAATTGCATGGGAGTGGGATCAGAGACTAGTGGCAGATGTAGTCACAGATGGGAAAGGGGGAAGGGAATGGAGATGGAGAAGCGCTTGCTATAGACCATGAAACAAGAAAACCACTGGCGTTGGAAAGGCTTCTTCTCATCATAAGATACACAAAGAAATAGAATGGTTTACATAAAAAGGCAGTCAAAGATAAATCGGTTTGAGGTGCTATTCCATTTAATTGCAAAAATGCACATGCACAATGATAAGGAAGATTTTCTTAACATGGCAATATAACTTATAGAAAAGGAGGGAAATGTAGAAGGCTCCTATGAAGTGACTGAGCAAGGATGAAATGTGGTAGCATTCTAAGAATTATGACCAACTTCTACAGAAGTCAATGGAAAGATCTCTATTAATTTCACTGGCAGCTAGATTAGATCCCAGATGATCAGATTAATAGATTTAGTCTCTGATTCTTCATCAGGCTTTTCTAGTGCAGTCTTCTGTCCTGCATGGTGCTTCACTAATACACTAGCAGATTGCAATCTACCATGTGGGTCTTATGGAGCATGACTCACACAGACTGACAGAAGGCCCAATCTAGACTGCATGGATGCTACTTTCTGAAGTTAGTGGAATTTTTGCACATAGACTGCAGGATGTAGTCCCAATTAATGTAGTGTTTGAGAGACTCATCTGCTGCTTTTAAAGCTTATCAGGGGAAAAAAACTAGCATAACAACAAAATGACCTCATAGGACAGATAAATAAAATACATGTGAGTAGCCCAGGAAGTTACCAAGATAAAAAAGATTCATATTCATAAGCCACATTTTCATGTATAATATTGTCATCAAGTGCATTTCTATTTTTCTGGAGACCAACAGATAGAAACGAGCAATGATGACTGGTAATACAATAATCTTCTATTTTTACATTGAATTATGGCGCTTAAAGGCTGTAATGGTACATTCACAAGCACGATGGATGACTGGAAAATGTCATTAAGTGCTTTATTGGATGCCATTCTCTTGAAGGAGGACAATAATTTTAAACTATAAAATGCAAACACCTCTCTGCACAGCACGACAAGTATATTTATCTATGATACATTACAATGAAGTCCCTTGCAATGTTCTCTGGGCTTCCTTAAATATCTGCAATATGCCACTCAATAAATGTAGCAATGGGTGAATTTCAAGCCAACAAAATTGAACACGGTGACTTTGATTTTTGGACATGGATACAAATATAATCAGATTCATTTTCCACTCAGGAGAGACTGTAATGCAGTCTCATAGGATTGTAGAAAAGTTATTTTAATCAAGTTGATTTTTAGCATAAGTTTATGATTGTTACAGTCACACCTTTTCCAAAAGCATGTTTGCATGCTTTGTCTGCTAATGGAAGAAGAAAGGACTCAATCTTGAACTTGGTAGGTACCTTCTGTCACAGGTGAGGACAACTGCACCTGTATTTCCCCTCAGTGGTCCCACAAGGGCAGCCAGTAACAGGCTTACAACTTCCAAGCCATTGCCTTTCTTAGGTGAAGACCTATATCACCCTCCCTTCTGACCAGGGTATTCCCAGGCTGCTTAGTTCCTTGCAATACTGTGTTATTCCCAGCACTGACAAGCTGCCCCATCATACCTGCTTTCTTTCTCTTCAGAGATAGCTAACAGAGTGCCTGCCCACAGTAATAGGTACCTTCCTCTTCTTCTTGCACAAGCCTATTTGATTATTCCAGTAAAAGCATTACAGAAAAAACATATAAGAAATCCACACACATGCTAATAAGCGTAGTAGAGTTCCCTCCAACCCTGACATAGGACCTGACCAGAGCAGTCCTTCAACACAATATCCAGGGTGATTCCTTGTGGATTCAAGCTCATTATAGCTTCTGCTCAGAACTAGCACCCAGTTTTATGGGCCTCAGTAAGCCGAGTCCTTCTCAACCTTCCCTGGGAAATGATGCTTTTCAGTGGCCCTGTCTGTTTGCTGCAACAAGTCCTTGAGCCTGTTTAAAATTAGGCTATTTAAAAAAAATCCTTTCTTTATCTGGTCATCTCTGGAGAATCTGGTTTTAACTTGTATATGTGGGATCTTGCCAAGGCATGTCTTCAAAGGTCTAATAACTGGAGCACAGTTATTAGAGGAGTTACAATTCCACAATAACATAGATACAACTGAATTTTAATAGAATGGACTCCAGAGGTATAAAACCCAACTCAGAAGGGTTTAACTTAATTCGGTCAAGTTGTCATTAATTCGAGAAGGTGTGTCCAGGATTTTTGTAGGATAGTGTCAGTGTGTCTCATCCTCCTACTCTGCTGTGGTACAGGGCATTTTGTTTAGAACCCTCAACCCCAATTTAGCAGCAGTACTTTTTCTATCAAAGAGCTCTGTGGTGATGACCCTGCTGCTGCACAAGATTGAGGAAGAAGTCCCTGCATGCTTGATGAAACATGATGCCTACAGTGCTCATACGAAATGTGTGATATAATGATGATATCTGCAGATCTTACAGCAGGCAAGAACTGCTGTGATTTGTGTTCTTTGTGTCCGCTTGCAATGGCACACCTGTGTAAAAGGTGTATCTAGATCAGTGGTTCTCAAACTTTTTGGCATCACGCTCCTCTTTTTGATTTTTGAAAAACTATCACGCTCCCCCCCCCCCTCCAAAAATAGCAGCAAAACTTCTTGAGCAAAAAAAAAAGGAACTGAGCTGGGCAGCAAAACTTGATTGGGGGAGGGGGAGGCTGGGTCGCCTCGTGCCCCCCCTCCCTGGAATTTCTTCACGCCCACCAATTTGGGAACTCATGATCTAGATCATGCATTGGCGAGGTTCACACAAGAAGTTTTGTGAATCCTACTCACTCCATGAACTATGGAAGGGGGGGGGGGGAGAATTTTGGGTTTGCCTATTCCTAAAGAAAAACTCCAGAGCTAGATTGGATGCCTTAGTAATTCAAAATGTGAAGTCTGAAACATGGCAATTCAAGAGCCTTGTAACTATGGATTTCAACTCAGCCTGTTAGATTTCCAAAACAGATAAGTGAATATCATGTAGTTTACTCTGTCTGTTTGGGTTTCTCACATGTGCACATAAAAACAATATCTGGTCTGCTGTTCTTAAATATTAAGGACCAAATCTAAGACAGTGCTAGTGTAAATTCAGCATAGTTGAAGAAAATGGTGCAGAATGGTGGCACCTCTATTTCATTTTCCTATTATCTCTATCCTGGCCAGAAGCCAAAAAAAGGCGCCGAAGGAATATAGATCCATTTTAGTCCTGAGTGAACTATGGTTTTAAATTGAATGTGGATATTAGCATGAGCAATAGGTCCAAAAGGAATAAAATCATAAGAAAGAAGAATAATGTTAAACTGACCTTTGAAATACCAACATTATCTTATTTTAGCCTTACACTGAGGTAATCAAAAATATAGTTAATTGGGTACGAGGTGACAGATTCAGCTCTAAAACTCCCTTATCTGCCTTTGGCTTTGATTCAACAACCTGCAATGAGACTACTTGTTTACTATACAGGTTGAACCTCTCAAGTTTGGCATTCTCTGGTCTAGCAACAACCATAGTCTGGCATAGTCCGGAAGTCCAGTAATAACGGGTATGGACAAGTTTCCTGTGGTCACATGAAGTTTGTTTACAGCCACCAGTCCTCACTGTCAGTACTCTGTGCTATTATTTAGCTCTAATTTAGCCTTAATATCTTCTAAGTTTCCAATGATCTGTGGAAGTGCTGTAATGCTGCTAGACAATAGTGACTTCCCATGGTTTGGAAAATTCTCTGGTTCAGCACCGGTCATGTCTCGAGTGTGCCAGATTAGAGAGGTTCAACCTGTAGTGCATTAAAAGCAAGGTTTTCCATGGGTTTCTTTGTCGGAGTTTTTGTTACTCTTTATGAGTCATACTAGGATAGAATGCATCTCCCAAGCTTGCTATGACATTAAGTATAAGTGTATATAGACTTATATATTGGATTTTGGATGTGACCGATCCCAAGTGGGTTCTGGACTACTAAAGGAAAGCTTGTGTGGAAACTGAGTCATACTAAACCTTGATAAAATTATAAAGAAAACTGTTTCCAACAGGCCCTGTGGCTTCAGCAATTCCAGTTGACAGCTGTGTTGGCTATACTCCACAGCTACGTCTAGACTGGCATGATTTTCCGCAAATGCTTTTAACTGAAAAGTTTTTCCGTTAAAAGCATTTGTGGAAAAGAGCGTCTAGATTGGCACGGAAGCGGTTTTGCGCAAGAAAGCCCCAATCACCATTTTCACCATCGGGGCTTTTTTGTGCAAAACAGTTTTTAGCTGTCTACACTGGCCCTCTTGCGCAAAAACATTTCCAGAAAAGGGCTTTTGCCCAAACGGGAACGTCAAAGCATTAGCGCAAGAAGCACTGATTTCGGACAGTAGAACGTCAGTGCTTTTGCACAAAATCAAGCAGCCAGTGTAGACAGCTGACAAGTTTTTGCGCAAAAGCATCGCTTTTGCGGAAAAACTTGCCAGTCTAGACGCAGCCCACTTGTTCCTCTTGCCACTGTAGCATCCCCACTGCAGACACACTGCTTGAGAGCTTGCTTTTATTTACTCTATGCTTCCTTTCCTTCTGTTAGGGGAATTTTCAGCTGCCACTCTAGGGCAGCTAAAGCAGCATAAACCCACCAAAAGCCAAGGTAGAGGATCTGGTTCTAAACATTTTTTCTTCTAAGATTAGAAATTTGTCACTGTGTCTCCCCTCACATACATACACATACTGTTGTGTACCATGCTGTGTGTCAGTTCTCTGGATAGTTTCCAGCCTCCCGGCAGAGGTGGCTGCATTTCAAAATTGCTGCACATATATAGTTGGTAAAATGTTTTAGCATTACAAAAGTAACTATAACACTGAAGGATAATATTCCCTATTATTTCAGCATAGTGCTGTTTTCAGGCACTTAGGGTCATAATTATTTTGTAAGAGTTTTTCCAGCAGTGAAACTTGCTTCAGTTTTATTTCTTGTCAGAGATGCCCTGAAATACCTCACTGATTTACATATACTGTAGGATAATGAATGAGAATGAATGGATTGCCAAGTTCTAAATCCATCAATGGGTTCGGATGATGGAAAGTTCAAGAACAAAGCTTGACCAATTCAGGAGCATGAGTATGATTTAAAACATAGTAATTGATTTATTAGAGCTTCATAAAAAAGTTTTCACATGAAGAAAACCCAGTATAACTTGGCTTTTTGCCCATTTGTGGTGGGGAGGAAGGGAGGTAAAAGAAAAGAATATTTTTTCTATGAGAGAATGTCTCATTAAAAAAAGTATCCCTTTCTCCCCCTTTCACCGCCGAATGGACAAAAAGCCACAAATAGAAAGGGAAAATGTATCAGAAAGAAAGGGAGCTGAAGGTCAAAAGAGAAATTCCATTTGCTGTGAGATGTGACTGGAACTCAGGCAGTGGTCAGGCAATCAGCAGCACTCTCTCCCTGACAACAGAGAAAAGATGGAGGAGGAGGAAATGAGCTCCAGGGAGGACAGTCAAATATCTTGATGACTGGGAGGTGCTGAGTCCCCATCACACCTATTGAAGTCTGGAGAATGTGCAGGGGCTCAGCACCGCTCAGGATTAGGCCCATAGAAAACAAACTGGTCAAATCCTTCCCCAGAGTGGGAAGGGAGGGATAAAGGATATACTGTGTTGATTGGACACAGTGTAGGAACTCAGACTGATAGACGAGGATTTGTATGAAAACTGATCCCATTTTCAGTAATAGTGACTTAGAAAAAAACCCAAACCCAACATTTTCACTTTTGTGTTGCAAGGAGTGTCAGAAGAAAGGTTGTGGCCCATGACAGCAACATCCAACTGATGTTGACCAGGTCTAGGATGGGGATAAATCAGCATTATTGACTTTAATTGATCTCTGCTAATTTACAGCAGCTGGGGAACTGGCACACAAAGTAAAAGACTAGGACAGTAAAAAATTAAAACAAACAAAAAAGGCAGGGTAAAGTTTCTTTTTCTTGTACACATACATCTGGGACGTCTTTGTTTAAGAGACTGTGGTAACACCAGACAAGCTGTCTGCCGATAGGTCCAGTTTAGTCTTCTGGCATGCAACTCTGGAAAAGAATCAGTCCCTTTCTGCTAACATTGGAGAAGGCATTTTATTAGAATGAAGAAAACAGTATTATCTCGAAAGTTACTCTTTCTTGATGCTTCCTTGGAGGTCTCCTACCTTACTCTTCCTGGCTCCCTGCTACATATTCAAAGACACAATTAATATTCCCCATGGTATCCACATACACCCTGATTGTTATTGAGTCACACAAGTAGCCCCATTAAAGTCTGTGAGCCTGCTCATGAGAGAAAGGGCAGCAGAAAGTGTCTCAAAAGGAAACAGATCCCACTATACACCTCTCCCAAAGAAGCAGTGACTTAAAATCCATGGAATGAGGGTCCACAGCATCTTTACCTGCTGAAATTTCAATGTGACTGTGCTGTCATAGGTAACACCCAGAGATCATACTTCCAGCCCTTGCGTGGGAATGCGATGTCTTTTTGAGATGGTGATTGGCCTCCGTGAGGATGAGTCTGAAAGAAGATTGCATCTTTGTTGCCCAATCACATATTTCTGTTGGCAGAATCTGCCGTGGGCCCTGAAGTGGATGAAGCTCGCTGATGCTTCAGTGGCAGCAACATCAGCTATAATGCAATATCATTGTGCTCCTTGGCACATCAGCATTGACCCTCAAGAGTTTTCTGACAGCATCAGCTCTGTATCTTATTAGTCTCAGTGTATGCAACTGCAATGTTAGCAGCCATGTCACTCATTACAGTAATCTTTAGGATTAACTTGTTTGCCCTGGAGAGGCAGGTATAGTGAGGAGGCAGTGGAGGATTCACATATTGCCTCCTATAATTTTCTCCCAGACTAAAAATTTCTGATTAGTCCTCATGGAAGCCTGTGCTTATGGTTTATAAGGAAAACAAACACCACAAAATTAGATACACATCTTCCCTTCCCCATACAAAATTCTCTGTTCTGTCCTTTTAAGGTATGTTTGGATGGTATATGCAGGCCCACCTTTAGGATTTTGGAGAACTCCAGCATGACAATTCTTGGTAACCTCAAATCCTAAGGGTATGGCTACACAGCAGTTTGAGGTATAATTTCTACTACAACTACATTTCTATGTGTAGCACACTAGCCTGATGAAAATTAGTGCATATACACCTGCCTATGTTGGAAATTACACCTTCATCTTGAGGGTAGACCTACCCTAACTCAGAAATGCCCCTTCAATCCAAATCCCCCAGGTCTTCATTTCTCTTACACCAGTATAATCCGTTCCCTAAGCCCCAAGTCAGAGTCCCTTTATTTCCACACATTCTCCCCCTAATGTGTCATATACCAGCTCTATCTCAAAGGATATTAGAACTGTCTTATTTTCCTCTTGTTGCCAGGCAGCTTGAAAGTTGTAGGGCTGCCCCGGCAGGTTTTGCACACAAGGTTGTCAGTTACATGGGAGAGAATGAGCACAGACCCTGCTGCCAAGCGACAATGACACAGACCACCAACTGTACAATTTCAGCAGCAATGCCAGCAAGTTATGCCAGAAGGAGTAACAATAAGATATAGGAGGCAGCAGCAGCAAGATGCTTGGATAGATTAGCAGTATATGCTCTCTTGCTATGCAGTCTCTCTTACAAGTGTTTGCCACAGTTGGTGCAGGAAGAATGTGTGCTAGGACACAAAAGCAAGATGTATTATAATAACTATCACACCAGCTCTACTTGGGATTTAAAGTCCATGTTTTTCTCAGGTTGGTTGCTTTTTTTGTCTTCCTCATCTTGATGGTCGTTCCTCAACAGGGCAGGCAGGTTCTTCTGGATTCTTGCTTTCATTATATCTTTCAACATGACAGTTCATTGTGTTCCTTCAACACAACTAGCAACCTATCTGGTACAGCTTTCTCATGCTTCAACACCCTATTTTCGCAGGGGCTGGAATTTGGGGTCCTGGAGGTGCTGCTGCACTCCTAGTTCGAAGTAGTACCTGTAATAGCAACCCAAATACATGGTTTTCACCTTCAACACCCCTGCTATAAAAATTGTTCCAGCAACATAGGGTGTTTAGGGAGCAGGGGAGCTGCCAGACTGACTGGGCCCCTGGGCAAGGTCCAGGGGTAGCTCCGTACGGCTGGATGAGGCAGGGTCTTGGGCAGAAATGATGAGGGTGGGGGTTGCCAGCTATCAGGGCCGTTTGGAGCATCCCAGTGGTGATTAGAAGGGCTCATGGCTTCAACAGTCACTGGTCCTGTAGTACCAGTGGTGGCAACTGGGAGCCCTGGGACCTTTTGAATTGCCGGGCCTCAGGGCAACTGTCCCTTTTGTCCCTCCTAGCAGCAGGCCTGTTTAGGAAGAGCCCCATTACATCAGCATAATTCAGTTTTTCCTTCACTTTCCTTATTAGGTCCCTCAGATCTGTCACAAGAATTCTTTTTACCTCTTTTTGCCAGTACCTCTGTTCTGTTCAATCACCAGGAGATATAATCTCCACTTTCATAAATTCTGCACATAATTGCTGGTTTATTTTATTTTACTAACTAGATTGTTGTTTACACTAGAGGAAATTGTGGAAAAAAATATCTCTGATGTTTCCTGTCAGTTCACCTGAAATTGTGGGAGCAACATTCAACAGTGCTAGAAAATTTTCAGCACCATTTAATCTAGCTCTAATGGAAGCAAACTGGGTCAGCAAAGTCTTATAAATATTGTAGCTGCCTCTGGGGTGCTATATGAGGCTCCCAAATTTTGCTGAATATAATTCAGATGACCTGGACTTAGCAACAGTGCGAATATTTTTGTAAAAAGAGAAAGGCCTCAGCAGCATCAAATGGCAATTGCTAGATTGAAAGCGCTTTATCTAGCCTTAAGCACTACTGATGATTAAATACTAAGCAGTTTTGAACGATTCCATTCAGTTCATCACATCACAGAATTCCTGCTCCACTATACATGGTCTCAATGTCACACTAACCTCAGATTTATCTTCTGAGATGTATCTCTGACACATTGCCAAAATCTTTTAGTAACATAGATTTATAACTGCCAGGCAAAAACAAGCTAACATGTTGTGAGTCAACTTACCCCAGTGTGGACTCCCAAATGAGATTTCTGGTGAAGGGAGGTAACTTAAACAGGTGGAGAAGATGGGATAAAGTCTCCAGAGTGAGAACAAAGCATACAGAGAAACTATCTTTCCAGCTCATGATTACATGGCAGGAAAATCTACGTTATTGACAATTCATGGCACCTATCACACCCTGTAGTTTTGATAGGTGAATAAGGTGCCCATTTACATTCTCTTATAATACAAGAACAAGAGGAGTGGGATTTTTATTAGCTCTGAGTACTGACCTAGCACTGCTCCCACACTATATGAAATTCATAGGTCACAACTTTAACTGCCAAAACAAAATCCGGTTTTTATTCATGCAAGAAAGGACAGGCTTCCACAAAGTGTCAGGGCATGTGGTTAATGCACTTCCTACACCATCTCTTAAAATAATTAGCAGGTTTCTTTGTGCAAAGAGAGAGAAAGAGAGAGAGGAAGCAGGCCAAAGTATAGCTTGCAAGTTTGGATTCTAGGAATCTAAGAAGAATCCCTCCCAAGTGCAGAAACTATCACTGATCTTGGGTGAGAAACTTGAGTGTGGGAGAAGGCTCCATGCACTCTGTCCCATCTGACATGCAGTGTGCACAATCTTGGCCCTAAATTAAGGAGTTTTTATTATTTTCATTGAAAATATATTAATTGTATAAAAATAACAATAAAAAATCAGTGATGTAATAGGCCTTGCAAGGTACATTTTCATTTTGATGTGCGCATCTCCCATTAATCCAGGAAGTTGCAATATACTCTAGTTATTCGGGGGGAAAAAATCAATCCATTAGCCTGTACATATGGTTTCTCTAGACAAAGATGGAAATTTTAAGTGCTGATAAAGCAAATGGAAACATTATTGAGCTGAAGACAATAATTATTACAGTTGTAATAGCACTTTGTTACCTTTTTAATGCTTCTGAATTTTCCCCATGCATTATAAAGACATTATATTTAAGCAGTATTCTTCAGCGGAAAAGGATTATCAAACTATTTTTGCAGTTTGTTACACAATTGACTACAGTTTGCTCAGTGCACTTCAATCTTCACTGAAAAGTAACTGGCTCTGGGGCAAAACAAAGCAATTTGTTAAAACAATGCTCAGCAACTTTGCTTCCAATTGCTAATAGCAGTGTAAAGGATCACTTGAAACTGCTAGGTAATACAGGAAGGCAGATGTAACTTAATTTGAAATATATGGTCTTAATTTGTTTCAAAATTATATAGTTCAGCTATTTCTTTGGAATCTACATGGAGAGGAGAAGTGACACCCTTCAAGAAAGAATTTTGCAAAAGATACTCAAGATAATAAAATGGATAGGAATTGTCTGCTGGTTATTTTCACTTTTAAAAAATGCTAAATCGAAAGCAAAAAAGCTAAATCAAAAGCAGGGGCCATATTCTCAAAGGTACTTGAAGCTTTCACTCTCTGAAGCTACCTAATCTTTCTGTCAGTGCAATGTGAAAATGCTCCTTGCCTTGATTAATATTCTATTAATCCATGACAAAGTACCCATATCACTCACAGACTTACATTCTCAGCAAGTTCCTGAGATATGCCTCATTAACTGGATTACTTGTTTGATCTGAACACTGTCATACAGTTCTGTTGACAGCTACGATGCCTTGCATTGGATTGCACCATAAATGGTCTTTATTAACATCAACTCCCTGATGTAATATCTTTCCAGAACTGTCTCCAATCTATGAAATGCAGCCCAAGGTCAAAGAGTTTGTGAATAATTGTGAACGTAAATGTTATTGTCTTGTCTGAGTTATGATTAGATTTATTTAGGTAACCTATGATCTGCCTTCAAGATAAAATAAATATAAAAAACTATGCATTGAGTGAATCTTTTTCTTCAGAGCCAAAAGTAAGGTCATCTGTGCTGACTATTATTATTATTATTATTATTTTCTAAGCAAATGTAATGTTGGTCAAAAGTGGGATTTTGAAAGCTCCAGACTGAAATCTTCAATTATCTACAGATCAGCCCAATTTTACACTGAAAAAGAGCAACCCCTCCAACTGAAGGCATCCATCCTGATCCCTGAGGCACTCCTCTCTAAATTCCCATACTCTGTTTGAGAACTCAATCAATGTGCGTCACAGTTAATAGGAGTCTTTCTAATAATTTTAGTGGGAGGTTGGATCAAAATTGAAGTAGATACAAGACATTCTCTTTTCTTGAATGATTTTGACCCCTCTGCTGAACTTTCTTTGATTGAAGATACTTATCAGGAAGTCTGATAAACCAGAATCAGGCACAGGTATTGCACTCTTTCTCTGGCATGTGCAAAAGCAAATTTTCCTATCAAAATTGTTAACTACTAGAGTAGAGTAACAAGGGTCATGGTGGATTCTCCACTGCTGCTAATTTTTAAATGAAGATTGGGTTTTTTGAGAGATGCTCCCATTCAAAAGGGAATTACTTTGTCTTATGTCATACAGGAGTTTAGTATAGATGATGACAATGGTTGCTTCTGGCCTCAGAATGAATCTCTATGGCCCGGTCCTCACTACATGGAAGGTCAAAGTAAGATACACAACTCCAGCTACGTAAATGACATTGCTGGAGTCGACGTATCTTAAATCCCTGTGTCCACAGGAGCAAATACTCTCATCAGCTTCCCTTAATCCTCATGAGTAGCAGGAGTACTGTTGTTGACAGGGGCACCCTTTGAGTTCAATCTAGTGGGTCTATACTACCCCCACTAAGTCTAACCCCAGAAGATCGACTGCAGCAGCATTGATCTTCCATGTAGTGTATATGTGCCCATTATGAGTTTCTGTCTTAACCATTGCCCTTTCTGATTTCAGTCTGGATTGAGTTCTGAATTTTGAAATTCAAGCCAAAACCCATAAGTCACTCTAAAAAAATCAGCTGTTTCTTTTTAATAATATTTTTATTTCAGATGGGAGCATGGGCCTTGAAAACCTATCTGCAGTTTTGCACCCATGTGAAAGTAGTAAGAAGTATTATCCCCATCTTTATAGAGAAACAAAGAGAACTGGGATTCAGATTCAGAAGTCCTGACTTTCAATTCCATTTTTAGTGGCGAAAATCAAAGTCTCAATAGTTTTGATTGGGTTTATTTATAGTCTATGCTCAGGGCATGGAACAATAAAGAAACTACTGATTCTTTTATCTTGTTTCATGTTTATTAAGCTGCCAACTATTATTGAATAGATCGAAAAACAGTAAGAACCCAATTCTGTGCTGATTTACACACCACTCAATTGAAGTCAAGAAGTGCATGTCATATAGATCAGCACAGAATGTGGTCCCAAGATCTCACTGACACAATATATAAATATGCCTGAAAGCTTCATAATACATCTGGCTTGTCAATCCAGAAGCAGAGTCAAGTTGCGGCTCTATGATGGACTCTCTTGTCAAACCTTATTACTTCTAAAAAGGGTCATTTTTGGCCACAAAGCTACAGAGTGATGGTTAACACCTTGCATCTAAACATTGGTTTGTTTTCTAACAAAATGAATCCATCTCACACAAGGATGCTTAACAATAGACATAACCTCAATACAGTCTGTCAGATAGGGCTGTCAAGCAATTAAAACTTTAATCATGATTAATCACGTAATTAATCGCATGTGCCTCTCCTTTGAAATGCCACCATGGCATTTCAATGGGGCAGCACTGCATGGAGCCTGGGATGAGCTGGAGTTCGCAGCTGACCCCAGTCTCCATGCAGCGCTGCCTGTTTGAAGCACCAGGGCAGCATTTCCAACGGGCAGCACAAGGCATTCTGCATGGAATTTCAGCAGAACCTGGGGCCAGCTGGGGACTGCCCAGCTGATCCCAGGTTCTGGGGAAATGCTGCAGGGAGCCTGGGATCAGCTGGGCAGTCCCCAGCTGACTCTGGGCTCCAAGGCAGCTGCCCCTTTGAAATGAGCAGAGGCGGTGTTTCAAAGGGGCAGTGGAGCCCATGGTCAGCTGCGGAATCCCCAGCTGATCCCGGGCTCTGCACTGAGCTTCCCCTTTGAAGCGCCAGAGCGGCACTTCAAAGGGGCACCATGGCATTAATGCCTGTGATTAACACGTTAAAAAAATTAACACGTTAATCCTGCCCTGGGTTAATTGCAAGCATTAACACTTGTCAATTGACAGCCCTAATTTTAATACATACAGTAACAAAGCCTAGCACTTGCATGCAACATAGATCTCAAAGAGTTTCAAAAAGGTGGACAAGTATCACCCCTCCTTTTCCATTTGAGGGCCAAAGGTAAAGTGAGTGACCCAAGGAGGATACAGCCTCTGTCAGTAAGTATTAGAACCAATGGGTGAGATTCTGATTCCACTGAAGTCAGTAGTGAAACTCCCACTGATACCAGTGGTGCAAGGATTTCACCTAATGCCTCCCAATTACCAGTTCTTTGCTTCTAACTACTAGACAATTCTGCTGGTCAAGGTCCACCTTGATAGTACAATAAGGTGAAAATAGCTGAAACATATGTGCATAGATAGATGGTGGGCTACTAGTTTGAATCTGGTCCTAGGATAGCATTACTAACAGCAGAATAAGGCATGGTTTTTATTAGCCAGCTGGCCAATAAAAGAGTTCCTCATTTCTACTAAGGACGTAAAATTCCATGTAATTAGTTAACGAGTTAAGCATTGAGTCTAATCAGTTAATTGATTAAATGAGGCTCTTGGGGGGGGGAGAGGGAGGCGCTTCAGCCTGGCTGGGCTGGAGCAGTCCTCAAGTCCATTGCTGCCAGGTAGCAATGCCTCCCCCCCCCCAACCCTGGTCAGGTGGGGCCAGGCCTGCCGCAGTTTGGGGATGCTCCAGCTAGGCCCTGCAGCAGCCCCTGTCTGCAGTAGACTGGGGGTGGGTTGCTCCAGCCCCCACCAGTTAACCACCAGCTAACCATAATCATTAAGCCTTACCTATTAAGGGTGATATAGATATAGTTATAGATATAGAAGTTGTCCTCCAGCAGAAAGAAAATTGTCTTGGCCAGCAAGCTCTGGCTATGTCTACACTACAGAGTTTTTGTGGAAAAACTTGTTTTTCCACAAAAACTCATGGAGCATCCACACCTCAAGCATGTTTTTGCACAAAAAAATTGAAAGAGCATTGGGGTTTTTGCACAACAGGTAATCCTCTTTCTATGAGGAATAGTTCCTTCTTGCAAAAGAGCTCTTGTGCAAAAAGGTATGTGTGGATGGGGAACGGGGTTTTTGTGCAAAAAGAGGCAATCGAAAAAAGCACAGGTGGCCATTCTGTAAATAGCAATCAATTTTCTTTCAAGAGAGCATCCATGCAACCTGGACGCTCTCTTTTGCAAAAGCCCACACTTTTTCAATGCGCTTTTGCAGTATGGACATGCTCTTGTGAAAGAAGTTTTTTTCAGTAAATATCTTCCATAAAATGCTTCTTGCGCCAAAAGCCTGCAGTCTAGACATAGCTAGATCTATAGAGATCAGATCTGAATGGCATTTGAGTTGCCCACAGTACCCCAGCCACTTTGTCAATGCCAGAATTAATCTAGGAAATAAAGCTGATAGCCAGATGCTATTTAGCACTAAAATAGGATTTCTAAGCAAACCCACTAGAAATTATTGTAATGAACACACTATGAAACAAGAGTCTGAGCAATTGTGCAAAAAAGGAAAAATGAGTATAAACTTTTCAGATTTGATTTAATACTTGTGTTCTTATAACAGTGACACTGCTGATTAGATATTAATATACATTTTAATTGGCAAATTTAATTTTGCAGATAATAGACTCTTTTTAAAGTTGAAAATAAAATGTGTAATTTCCTATAAAACTACCAAAATGCCTTTTATAGTAAGTGTACTATAAATACAAATATTATCAGAATATACAGAGTAATTACTGTGTAGTATGTCTGAATACCTGTGGGTTCAGTTAACTGATTTCATCTTTAAGAGAAACATTTGTCAGATTACATGTTTTACTTCTTGAGGAATGTACAAGGAGAAGTTGAAGAGAATAAATGAGTGTGGTATATCGTATCTAAATATTCATTTATAATGTACTGTACTAAATGTAATGGTTCCCATTGGTTTCAATGGGCTTTGGATACAGTTCTGTAGATGTGTCATAAATCAGATGACACACAAGTTCTGTTCTGCCATATCTAAGATCAACTGAACTTTAGTTTGAAAATCAATGAAAAGAAAATTATTTTAAAAGATGTGTGTACATAAATTTGATAATTTACTAGGACTGTTTGACCCTGAAACAATGACCTAAACAGACACAGAGTGATTAAATTTGTCTCTCATAAACAAATGAATGGAGAATCTAGATCCCACATGAAGTTATTTTCACTTTGGTATAAATATCAAGAGCCACTTAGAATCATAGAATACTAGGACTGGAAGGGACCTTGAGTGGTCATCGAGTCCAGTCCCCTGCCCTCATGGCAGGACCAAGTACTGACTAGATCATCCCTGATAGACATTTATCTAACCTACTCTTAAATATCTCCACAGATGGAGATTCCACAACCTCCCTGGGGAGTTTATTCCAGTGTTTGACCATCGTGACAGTTAGGAACTTTTTCCTAATGTCCAACCTAAACCTCCCTTGCTGCAGTTTAAGCCCATTGCTTCTTGTTCTATCCTGAGAGGCCAAGATGAACAAGTTTTCTCCCTCTTCCTCGTGACACCCTTTTAGATACCTGAAAACTGCTATCATGTCCCCCCTCAATCTTCTCTTTTCTAAACTAAACAAACCCAGTTCTTTCAGCCTTCCTTCATAGGTCATGTTCTCTAGACCTTTAATCATTCTTGTTGCTCTTCTCTGGACCCTCTCCAATTTCTCCACATCTTTCTTGAAATGCGGTGCCCAGAACTGGACACAATACTCCAACTGAGGCCTAACCAGCACAGAGTAGAGCAAAAGAATGACTTCTCGTGTCTTGCTCACAACACTCCTATTAATGCATCCCAGAATCATGTTTGCTTTTTTTTGCAACAGCATCACACTGTTGACTCATATTCAGCTTGTGGTCCACTATAACCCCTAGATTCCTTTCTGCTGTATTCCTTCCTAGACAGTTGCTTCCCAATCCGTATGTGTGAAACTGATTGTTCCTTCCTAAGTGGAACACTTTGCATTTGTCTTTATTAAACTTCATCCTGTTTAGCTCAGACCATTTCTCCAATTTGTCTAGATCATTTTGAATTATGACCCTATCTTCCAAAGCAGTCGCAACCCCTCCAAGCTTGGTATCATCTGCAAACTTAATAAGCGTACTTTCTATGCCAATATCAAAATCATTGATGAAGATATTGAACAAAGCCGGGCCCCAAACAGAGCCCTGCGGAACCCCACTTGTTATACCTTTCCAGCAGGATTGAGAACCATTAATAACTACTCTCTGAGAACAGTTATCCAGCCAGTTATGCACCCACCTTATAGTAGCCTCATCTAAATAGTATTTGCCTAGTTTATTGATAAGAATATCATGCAAGACTGTATCAAATGCCTTACATCCTTGGAATCTTGCTCATTGTCCAAATAAGCAGGATTTGCAAAGGGGTCAGCTAGGTCACAATCTTTGTCTTTTCTGCTCTCCCTGCCCCATAAGGTCTGTAGGCCAGCAATGGAATTACTCAGTTCTATGACTGATATTATTAATTTTTTCTGTTACTATTATGGTCTGTTGCTGAGGGAACATGAATTTGGTGGTGGATCTGTATAGTACCATGTGCAGCAGTTCAGTCTTCATCCCTCTTTAGCATCTATTGAAATCCCAATTTGCTGGAGAGAGTCACCATGGAATACTGCTCTGTGATATTCAGACGAACAAAGTTCCACTTAACAGCTTCTCTGTTTCATCCCTTTTCAAAGTCTTTCAGGTGAATACAAGACCAGTTGTACAGATGTGCTGGAAAGGCAACCATTTAGCTTGGAATTAGTAATAAACAGTTACAACAAAGGAGTTCCAAATAATGTCTGATAACAGTGAACTTTCATAAGAATTCTCCTTTTCTTTAGTGTAGTATCCCTTTTACAGAATTAAAAATTAATCGAGTAATTCCACTAAAAACCAAATGCATAAATTTAAAAATAAGAAACAACTTAAATTGTCACCTAAAACTCAGACTAAATCCCAACCAAATCTTCGTTTCCTGATTAGCAACATGGAGCAGAAGTTGAAAAAACAGAACACCCTATAAGATTACTTTAGAACTGTTACCTAAAAATATTCAAAAGGCCCTGTCCATCCTCTGGTCAATATTTGCTCACCTGAAACACTAGCCTAGTGCCAGTTACAAACAGTAAGAGACATGGATGGAGCACTGAACATTTTAGTTAGATCAAAGATCCATTATGTAGGGCCTATGCTAAGTGTTGCACCAGTGGAAATAGTATAAAATGTTTCTCTCCTTGAATCTGGATATTCCAGAAACCTAGAAAGAATCTGTTCTTCTGGGATTTTGCAGACAAGTTAATTGGTTCAAGTTATTTAAACAGATTGGAAAAATATCCACATTTTGGGTACCAAGATTAACCAAGCCTCTGAACTTTTGAAACTATCCCTTCTCTACTAAAAATCCTTAGACACCAGACAGTAGTGACTACTGCTACTACAACTAAAACAATCAGAATAACTTTAGGTGTTATTTTTCTTAGTTGAAGAAAGCCTTCTATAAATACAGTAGACTTCCGATAATCCGGAACCTATGGGACCTAGGTGGTGCCGGATTATCAGATATGCCCGACTATCAGGAGGTACTATAAACTGGTTATATATATAATACTGTATACATTATATACTGTATATAAAGTGTTAACCCTTTTTATTGTACATACTGTATACAGTATGCTGTAATGTTTTAGTTTTTTGAAGCCTTTTTTACCCTTTTTGCTCAGTTCAGCTGCTGTCGCTGTTACTTTGTGACTCATTTTTTGCCAAAGCTCACTCACTAGGCTCTTGCCATTTTGATGCTGGACTACCAGACGTGCCGGACTATTGGATGCTGGACTATTGGAGTTTTACTGTACTCTATAACACCTTTTAGGGATATTCAGTAAATGGTGGATTTTTTATTATATATGCTCAAAATGAAATATGCCACTGAAGTTTACAAAACATTCACTTTCCTTGATAAAAGCTTGCTGAGAAAGCTAAAATGAATTTCTGGACACAATATGAATAATTTAATGCCCTGAATACTAACCAATAGGTTTACTTTATGCTTCTTTCTTAGGCTTCTTCCTTTAGTTTGCTGCTTTTCTATTAAAGGCTTTTTATCATTAAAGTATAAATAATAAAATAGTTTCTATATTTTACCATAACAGGCCCATCTTTTTTTAAATGAATGAATACCACAGTCTTAATCTCTTCTTTTGCTTAAATAGGTCCACATTATGCATTCCTTACCCAAACACTGAGTTTGGCCTATAATCTTTCCCTGTCATTTTCTTGATATTAAATTATTACCTCTTCATAAAGGTGCATAGAATATATTTTGATTATTTTTTCTCTTCCACTGCCCCCCATGAAAAAAATTGAAAATAGAATAGAATATAATTTTTTCAACAGGGAAATATTTTTGTGTTAGATAATTTTAACGATTTCCAAAAGCTGAAAATTTTCAATGTCTTAAAATTGTCAGTCTTAATTGGAAAAAAAAAACCTCAAATCCTTTCCAACTCCCAAAAAAGAAATAGCTAGAGCAGTGTTTCCCAAATGGTGCTCCATGGAACCCCGGGATTCTGCAAAGTGAAAGTAAGGGTTCCGCAAGAACGCAATCACTCCCCCGCCCCTTCTTAAAGAGACAGAGAGGAGCCAGCGCGCAAAGACGCCAGCTCCTTCTCTGGTTTCCTGCCAGCTTTCAGACACCTCCCCTCCCCCACTTCCAGTCTGTATTTCCAAAGCCCACTCAGGACTGCATTTTGGTTCCAGGTCTCTCTGGTCCACTGGGTTTTGTTGCTGTTGTTTTGCATGACAAATTTTCCCCCTGGTCGTAGGGGTTCCTTGAAATTCTTCCGAGTTTAAAAGGGTTCCAAATCAAATTGGGAGACACTGAGCTAGAGTGAGTGCATTAAGTATTTAACTCCATGTTCATCCAGTAAAGGAGTTAGGGGTATACCACATAGCTTGTTATAACCTGTACTCAATCAAAAATGAAAGTCTTAGAAAAATATAAAAGATTACAGTTTTATTCAGAAAACATAGGAAACATTTTAAATGATTCTTTTTGCAACTCATTTATTCAGAACCAAAAAGTTTTGCATTTTTTTAATATGTGTGATTTTTTTAAATTAAAAAAATCATTCTACAGTTTTTGACAGGGTCTACTATTTCTTAACCCAAGAAGAAGATAATAAAACAAAAATGTTCTCACCTTTCTTTATTCTATTAAACTCTTGTCTTCAGATAAAAATCTATCCATGGGCCTCCCCTACTGATAATCATTCTTTAAAGAAACTAAGGGGAATATCTTTACCATTATCAAAGCCTCTCTATAACAATATTAATATTAATCTTGAACTTCAGAATATTCCTGCACACAAGGGCATATTTTGCCCATCTGTTGCACAAGTTGCATAAGGGCAAGGAGAGTGCCAAAGATCTTCTCCTTCCATTCCTTGGCTGAACCAGGCAGAGTCAGTCTCTGTGCATCTTCTGGGAACAGAGGAACTACTTTTTCCTAATGATGCTATGGATACTGGCCACCCCAGAGATCTCAAGGGAGAGGTGAGATTTGAGACTGAATTTTCTGTATAATCTTTGTGAGGCTAGACAGGAGACCACATGCATCTTCATGGTCCCATTCCACCCGATCCTGTCCCCTGCTTGTACAGTTTCCACAATCTCTCTGTGGCATTTTGCAGTAATTTGTGAAATGTGAAGGAGGATGCTTATCACCAAATGTCCATGTGGGAAAAGGGAAAGCCATCCATGCAATTGGGGAGGAATCATCAGATCGCAGGCTGTTCTTTGCACAGCATCTCTTTTATAGAGTCAGAGAATATGCCAAGAGCAATCATGTTGCACACCCATGAGGCTTTTAAAATAATGAGGCATTTTCACTGGGTTCACCCATCAAGTCCCTTGGGTGTCTTAACAAAAGGTATAGTTCTTCCTTCAGTAACCAAGGAAAGAACCATAAGGAGTCGATGGCACCAAGACTGGATTCTTTCTAATTGTTCTAGTCCACTTTTTCTATTACTTCTGATTAACAAACTCTATTAGCTCTAATGCACCAACAAGAGGAAGAAAGAAAATTGGTGGATAGGGAAAACTGGACAAATTAAAGAAAGAACTAAAGCTCCTTGACTTTCAAATTTTGGGAATATGAGGTCTCTCTCTGAACAAAACAATAGTGATCAGTAGCAGAGAAAGTCTCCATCTACTTGCTCTGACAAAGAAACAAATCCTTGGGTTATCTTTCTCTCTTAAGATATTACACAGGGAAGTTATTACAGTCCTGGAACTCTTCTAATTTTTGCTGGCAGATTCTGTGGAGTCCTGAGAATAGCAAACCATTGCTGGGTGTCTATTTTTAGGCTATTACTGTCCTGTCTTGCATCTTATCCTGTGAATCTTAAGGGACATGCAGGACTGGACTGTAACATATAGAATAGGTTTCTTCTTCTCTCCTGTTTTAGAGTGCAAGATTTTTGTTTACAGTAATTTTTTGCTTTTTATGTTTTTACTAACAATTCACTTTTCCAGCAAGCATTTTATCCTGTAAAATAAACATTCTAAAGAGAAACTACAACAAATAAAATCAAAGGAGCAGAGATTCTAAAGAATTTAGGGGTATTTAATCAATCCATTCATCACTGTCACATAAATCTCTCAAAGCAGCTTCAAAAATCCCTGCATGCATGTATTCCTTTGGGAACTATTTCTCATTGTTTACTGACAAAGAATCAGCAAAATAATCTATTCATGGCATTATGTTCATTTTGGATTAAGCAGAAAAAATGAGGACATGGTAAAAGTGACTCCTGTAAGAATTATATAGTAGTTTCATGCTACCTGAGGAAGTGATTTTTGGATTAAAGCATCTCACCTTACCTTCTTTTTGTTAAAAAAGTATGTGTTTATAAAATATACCAACACAGGTTTATATTTTTTTCACCACTTACATTTGAAAAATAAATACCAAAGAATTCAGCAAAAGAAAACAAATCCATCCTTTTATTTATTCTTACTGCTTGTCCAAGCTCTCTCCTTTGTGTTCATAGAGAAAGTGACTTTTGACATTAAAAGCTGGCATTCACTATATATTTTCTGTGGTTCATTTTTAATTAAGCTGTAACATGTACAATTGAGTAATGAAGAGACTCCACACTTTTTAAAGGATTTAGTTCTGCTCATTGTAAATAGAGGAGGCCAGCAATGAAGGAGTATTTTTATATCCCAAGTGTCCAAAAAGCAATTATTATTAATTATTATTTGTATTGCCATAGCAAATAGCAATCCTAATCATCCAATTACACTAGGTATTGGATGGATACAGAATTAATGATAGTCCTTTCTCTTAAGTTATTTTACTCTTCAGTTTTGCTTCTACCACATACTGCTAGGATAAATCAATCAATACATTTTTTTAAAATAACATTTCCAATATCCCTTTAATGTGAACTCACTTTTTGGCCACCGGGCTTCATAATGTGTAAAAACAAATGTTGAAGTTATACAGTAGTTAAAAAAAAAAG
Source organism: Pelodiscus sinensis (assembly GCF_052426305.1). Lineage (NCBI taxonomy): Eukaryota > Metazoa > Chordata > Testudines > Trionychidae > Pelodiscus > Pelodiscus sinensis. The sequence continues at coordinate 157,981,875 of NC_143053.1, forward strand.
TTGCTAGAAACCCCAGACACTTAACCCACTGCATCCAGATACTCCTAATTTTAAACTTCTTAATACTCCCCTGAAGCCAGTGAGGTACCGACGTGCTTGAAGTTGGAACAGATCATACCTTGTAGTATCAGAGCAGTTGATTTGGATTGTAAGCAGTTTGGGGCACAGACCATCTAACTGTTCTGTGATTATACAGTGCCTGGCACAATGTGATACCATTCTAGGTTAGCCCTTAGGCACTACAAAAATAACTATGATAATATTTTGTAAATGAAGTTAGGAGCCACATCCATTAAACCAAGTCTGATTTTGTTCCCGTGGCATTCTTTCCTTAGGAATATTAGTGAACATACAGGCAGTCCCCGGGTTACGTACAAGATAGGGACTGTAGGTTAGTTCTTAAGTTGAATCTATATGTAAGTCGGAACTGGCGTCCAGATTCAGCCGCTGCTGAAACTGATCAGTTTCAACAGCGGCTGAATCTGGACGCCAGTTCTGACTTACATACAGATTCAACTTAAGAACCCCAGGCATCCCCAAGTCAGCTGCTGCTGAAACTGATCAGCGGCTGATTCCAGGAAGCCCGGGGCAGCGGCTTCCTGTCGTCAGACACTGGTCAGTTTCAGCAGTGGCTGACTTGGGGATGCCTGGGGCAGAGCAGCTGGGGTGCTGCTGGGTTGGTCCAGTAGCGCTGCCGCTCCTCGGCACTACTGGTCCAACCCAGCAGCACCCAAGCTGCTCTGCCCCAGGCATCCTGATTCAGCCGCGGCTGAAACTGACCAGCAGTGGCTGACTCAGGACGCCTGGGGCAGAGCAGCTGGGGTGCTGCCCGGTTGGTCCAGTAGCGCCCAGAGCGGCGCTACGGGACCAACTGGCAGTGGCCCAGCTGCTGTACAACAGGTTTCCGGAGCAAAGCCGTGGAGCACGGGGTAGCGGGACAGCCTAGACGCACCGTGGCTGTCCTGCTGCCCTCGGGCTCCGCGGCTTTGCTCTGCTTTGCCCCCCCATCCCGCTGGTCTGCAGACCGGGGGGGGGGGGGCAAAGCAGAGCAAAGCAGAGCCAAGCCGCGGAGCGCACGGTCAGCTGACAGCCCAGACGCGTCTGGGCTGTCAGCTGGCCGCTGCTCCGCAGCTTGGCTCTGCTTTGCTTTGCTTTACCCCCCCCCCCGTCCCCCTGGTCTGCAGACCAGGGGGACGGGGGGGAGAAGACGGGGGGGCAAAGCAGAGCCAAGCCGCAGAGCAGCGGCCAGCTGACAGCCCAGACGCGTCTGGGCTGTCAGCTGACCGTGCGCTCCGCGGCTTGGCTCTGCTTTGCTCTGCTTTGCCCCCCCTCGTCCCCTCCTGTCCCCCTGGTCTGCAGACCAGGGGGACGGTGGGGGGCAAAGCAGAGCAAAGCAGAGCCAAGCCGCCGAGCACGTGGGCAGCGGACAGCCCTGTCCGCTGCCCGGTGTTCCGCCGCTTTGCTTCCTCTCCCTGGTCTGCTGGAGACCAGGGAGAGGAAGCGCCCCGTTCGTAACTGCGGATCCGACATAAGTCGGATCCGCGTAACTCGGGGACTGCCTGTACTGTTTTTTATCTTCACCTCCTAATGCTCAGGTTGCCCTCCTTACCATTGTTATCTGAACTTATATGTGCTCCATATTTGTGTATATAGCATCATCACAGGCTCCTCTGTATTGTTCTGATATTCCTGCCTTGAGGAGTAGATTGCATAACATATGGGAGTATACAGCTAAATCTTAGCTCTGATAATGACCCCACTTCTAAGAGTTTCCCAAAGTGAGAGCTGCTTTTCCAAAGGCACATCGCAATAACCCAGCTTAACCTCTGCTTCTCTGAATATTTGCTTTGTCTTTACATACAATTACTTTTATTGCAAAGGTATCAAACTTATAGCCACATGAGCTAACTGCTGATGTGAAACCCTTCTGGTTTATTCTCACTGTCCGCAGATCCATAGGGCACATCTACACTACACAGAAGATTGACACGGCCATGATTGACCATTCGGTTTCAAATTAGGGAGTGCAGTATAGACCTACTAGATAGAATTCAAAGGGTGCTGCCATTGGTACTCCTACTCCTTATGAGGAATAAGGGAAGCCAACAGGAGCATTTGCTCCCATCAGCCTCCTGCTGTGTGGATAGGGATTTAAGTTACATCGACTCCAGATATGTAACTTATGTAGCTGGAGTTGCATATTTTACTTTTACCTTCCCATGTAGTCTAGGTCAGGCCATAATGTCCTCCACATGAGGCGTAACGTATGCTTTCTTGAATATATAATGAAGAAGGAAAAAATATATAAAAAGAAAATGTAGATTAATTTGGCTCCTCAGTGTGCCAATGCACTATTGTGGTTATTATCCTCTGGGGCTCTGTGCCAGAACTAAAGGGAGATGAGGCAAAGTTTTCCACAGAAATGTTTTAACAGCAATTTACTGACAGCAGAAGAATACTGTACAAAGACTCAAGAATCCTGGGATCTAGTCCAGGTTCTGAGGAACTGTTCTCTAGTGATAACAGACCCCCTCGCCCATCTCTGGCCTTCCAGCCTGCCTTTGGTTCTGTTTCTAGACTCCCCATTCCCTCATAAAAATTCCTTTGCCTCAGTTTCCCTAACCTTCCCTGCTTCCCTGTTCCTTGTCCTTCTTGCTTCCCTGTTCCTTGTCCTTCTCTCCATTCACTGCCCTATAGGGTTAGCTCCTCACATTTGCATTTCAGTTACGGTTTCTACTTCCTTTTCCTGAGGTTCCTGCAGGGGAAGCATTAAGAGTGGGAAGGTCAGTTTCTAAGCTCTCAGTTTTAGCGCCTGGACCTATACTGACTTGCAGCCACACTGGAGCAGCAATTGCAGGGCAAGTGATACTCAACTTCTGTAAGTCTGGTGTGAAAATACCCAATGTAGATGAAATCTTTGGAGACTAGAGCTATCAAATCCTACAATGTCTCTTCTGCGTGTGTGCCCACTTAGATTTTTCAATGGCTCATAACTTGGCCAAGTTTGGGAATAGTTTCACAGGAACAGCTAAAGGCACACCCCTGACACAAAGGGTACGTACCCAAAGACACCCTCTTCTCCATCTCCAACAAATTTAAAGCCCTACAACTTTTCAGCTCAATAGTTGTAAGGATCTTCAGCATGGGGAAACAATGTATTTTTCTGTGTAAAAAATAAATATTTTTCAAAAATATTTAGCCCAAGCTAGCCCCCAAGAGTGAAAAACTTCAGCTGCAATAGTTAACTTTTACAAATTTATAACAACTGAAAATAGAGCCTTATAATAAAAAAGGTCAGGCAGCCTTAACTAGCACTGATACTTTGCCATCTATAGTTTTAAGTTGCTTAACACTTCCCTTTACAAGACCCAGTTTTTCAGTTGCATCTTCCAAATGTCACACTTCTTCATTTCTAAGGGGGTTTTATCCCTAAGTTTAGGGCCCCAGAGACAAAAACAATTTATGATTTATTACCACAATAGTAATAATTGTCACTTCTTTAGGCCATTGAATAGAATATCCTCAAGTGCTTTACAGGTCAATGAACTACATATCAACAGTGGCCTGAATGTATGCTGGCACAGCAACAGCCCACACAATTATGAATATTATTACTGCCTACCAGTCTATTGTGGCAGAAAATGACACTGTTGGCCTAGACAAGATCCCTTGCTCTTTTCCAATTACTGCCATAGATTCTTTAACTTTCTTCGGAATAATCAATCTAACAGCCGATGGGCAACTTCTCTTTAACAGACAGTAGTACAGTTACATACTGTAAGAGCAATGAGATAACACAGATACGATATTCAGAACTATTTCAAAAGCTGAACATGGTTCAAATAATCTCTTCTCCCCCTGCTCTTCCATGTTCATTGTTCTCTTTTCCTGTTAGTTTATACATCAATTTATATGTGGTGGCTTACTCTCAAAGCGCTGTTATTGCATGAAATATTCGGGGCAGATAGAAAGTGATAAAATAGTACTTTCAGCTGATTTCAGACAATCAAAGCACACTTCCAATATGTGAAACAGCTTGCAGAAAATGTCAATTTAATAAAAAGAAAGAGAAGCTATGCAAATTAGGGGCCTGATGGTACTTCCATTGGAGTCGCTAAGATCCATGACTGACTTCCGTAGTGAGCAGGATCTGATTTTATTATAGAGTGTGTTTGTGCAGCTTGTGTACAGTCTTATCTTTTCTACATCTTTTCCATCTATTTCTTCCTTCTATGGATGGAAAAATACTAACCCAAATTAAGACAAGGTGCCTTAGGGACCCCTGCCACCTGTCTATATTAGCTGCATCAGCATTTGCATCTGGAAAGTGCTGGTAAAACAAAAGAACAGATGTTCCATGTACAGTGATGGTATTCATAATTTTTTCACACTTCATGTTAAACTTTTTTGGAGGATGAAGAGGGCAGAGAAAGCAAAATCAGCGGAATGAGGCGAGGAGAGAAAAAAATTCCTTCACTGAAGCATAAAAATATACACTAGTAAGGCCAATAATTTAAAAGAAATGCAACAAAGTGCCCATAATCATCTCTTATTTGCCTAAAGTTTATAATCATTTGAGGCATAGGCAAAGTGAAAGTCTTTCCTCTCGGCATGGCACAAACTGTCCAGATTGGCACTCTCCACCATGTATCAGAGAACCTCACATTTATTAATCAATTTTATCCTCTCAACACTCCTGAAAACAATGATTCCTGTTTTAGAGTTAGGAAATGGAGGCACAGGGTCAAGTAAGTGATTTTCCTGAGGTGACTCAAGAAACTCTTGGGTTACCTGAGGCTTGAAAGCCAGGTTTTTTTAGTCCCAGTCCTTATTCTGTATACCACACATGCTAATGCTACAAATCAAAAATAATAGATGGTGCTAAACATGCTATGGCAACATCTCTCTCTCCCTCATTGAAACCATCCTTTCCTTGCCACTTTACCTGCAGAGAAATTAAAAGAAGGAAGAAACACACAGCTTGTAATAATTATAACTAGAGGAAACATATTAGATCCAATTGGTAGCATGGTGAACACAGTAGGCTTCAAATGTGTAAAATGTTTTTGACATTTTCTGGAAAGAAAATAACTCAGTCATGAATAAAACATAGACAGAATGACAAAGGATGCTCAAAATGAGTGAAAAGAAGCTGTTGAAACATATCAAGTGCATCAAGATTTAATACAAACAAACAAGCAAAGGCAAACTAAGGGAATTCCTTTATTTTCAGGTGCTCTCTAATGAGGTGCTGATCATCAACGGATGAACTACTTGATTTAAGGGAGCAGAGTCAAGGGAAGCGGATAGCTTCTATGATCAGAACACCAGGCTATATGGGGAAAATAATAAACAAAGGAATAATCTAAGTAGACCTTCTCTTATTTAATCTATCAGTCGATGCATTAGTCTTGTCTACTAAAGGACTGTCAGGGAAGCAAAAATCTCAAATGTCCTAAAAAACAATCAAAAGGGAAAGAAAGCTCTCAAAAGACAGAATAAACTACTTTTTGAAAAACAGTTCTAGGTAGAAGTGCATGCTGCTCTCTCTCTCTCTCTGTAGTGAGACAGTCAACATTTTAAAAAGTTTAGTTTATAAAACTCTCGTTAGGCTAAAACATTTTGCTTGATTTTCAAACTAATTTCCTGCCTGTGCATGTAAACTATTTTTCATGTATTGTATGTCAGGGTTAGACCCTAAGGTTTTCTTTCTCACCTCTTCATTTCACACCATGACAAGATTCTCTCGCTCTGCGTTTTGCCAATGCGCATTTAAAAAATATGTCCTAATCATTGGTAAATGTGCTACCGCATTCTGTGTTCTGCTGAAATCCACAATCTCTGCTGCAGCTCCTGGACTGGAGAGAGATGTCTGTTCAGTTTAATCTAGCATAGATTGAATTCTGAACACAACTTCCCTATCAAGCCTTTCAGGATTCAGTTCTCCAGAGGAAGATCTGACTGACATGAAGCATGGATGATCCGTCTTGTCAAAGTTAGAATGAAAAGCAAGGAATAAATGCAGGATAGGAGAAAGTGCAAACAAAATTGGGGAAAACCATATTGGAGGAAGAACTACGAGGTCATGTGTAGGGCAAATGTGGATGGAGGCCATTTTAGTCACATTCATTGTAGGAGAAAGCACATATAAAAGATTGCATTTTTAGATTTATAGTGTGCTGTGGTTGACTGTTTATTCTGTTAATATAACTAACACACACACACACACACATACACACAGCTCTGCACTAAAAAGAAAGCTTCCTTTTCAATATGATCTAAAATGCAAAAACAATAAAATGCTTAGCAAATTTCTCTAGATAATGCAGTTGCGTAAGAACTAATACAAATGTTTGGGTGTTTATCATTATTATTATTATTATTATGTCCTTTGACGAATTATCTGCTACTAAACATGTACTCTGCCATTAATTACATGAAACAGGCTTGTTCTCTGAGCTGTCATGGGCACAGTCTCCTTTTCAAGATTTGGTGAAATGCCAGTATGTAAAGGCTTGCAGGGCAAGAATATGAAAAGGGTAAGCACTCAACTGATCAAGTTTTAAAATGGGGTTTCTTGAAAAAGAATCATGTTGCACATTGGTTATACGTATTCAACTTCTCATACAAATTCTTCCGCATTAGACTAGAATCCTAATGACATTTCATAGAGTTTAAACTAAAGCAGCATTGCTAATTGGGATACAAGCATCAGGCCAGGAAATTTTAGGCACAACATAGCTCTTTTACATCGTTATCCCATGAATGTTCCCTGCTGTCTTTGTATAAATCAATTTACAACTACTAAGGTCCCTATTTACAACTACTACTTGTTGCTCTTTTGTGTTTCAATACTGGGCAAATCCAGTTTTAAAACAAATACCTCTCTCATTCATTTCTGACAATGTGCCTACCGGATTTAAGTCTGTTAGTAGATGCATTAACTCTCTAAGGGTACGTCTACACTACAGCGCTAGTTCGAACTAACTTAGTTCGAATTAGTTAATTCGAACTAAGCTAGTTCGAACTAACGCATCTAGAACTAAAAACTAGTTCGAACTAGCGTTTTGCTAATTCGAACTAGCAAGTCCACATTGAGTGGACTCTGAACAGGGCTTAAGGATGGCCGGAAGCAGTGCTGGCAGGGCATCAGAGGAGGACTTAGAGCGTGGAGATGCTGTCTCAGGCTAGCCGAGGGCTGTGCTTAAAGGGTCCCGACCCCCACCCCGGACAGACAGTTCTCAGGGGTGCCCCGCTTACAAACCAGTCCTGGCTTGGAGTGCCCGAAGTACCCACACTGGGCACATCACACCACTCGGCCATCAGCCCGGCTGCACTTGCCGCAGGCTGCCATCTGGGGAGAGGGGACAATCGGGGGGCTGCAGGAGAGCTTCCACCCCCAGAACCCGCAGAGCCAGCCCAGTCCTCCCCATCGGGGGCTCGTGCCCCATTCCTCCCTCACCTCCTTCCACTTACCCTTCCCTAGCCCCCCTTCTTATTGATGTACAAAATAAAGGACACATGTGTTCAAAAATAGAAACTCTGTTTATTTAACAAAACTCGGGGAAACTGGGAAAAGGAGGTGGGAGAGGGGAAGAGAGAGGCTGGGAGAGGGGAGGGGGAAAACTGGGAGGAGGGAGCTGAAAGGGGGAAGCAAGGGAAAGGAGGGGGTGGGGAAACTGAAGGATCAGGGGTGGGGGTCTCGCCGGGCCGACCGCCTCCCAGTACAGCGAGGGAGGGGGCCTCGGCGTCCCCGGGGCGATGGGGTGGAGGGTGCGGAGGTTGAGGTGGGGGGTGTGGACATTGAGGAAGAGGTTGTGGGGGTTGAGGAGGGAGAGGTGGGAGGGGGAGCAGGAGTGGGAGGAGGGACAGCAGTTGGGGGGACAGCTGGTGCAGGATCAGCACGGGGCACCATGCTCTGCAGCAGGAGCTGCAGGTTGGTGCTCAGCCCTCGGACCTCAGACAGCAGCTCGTGGCGGACCTGCAGGTCTTCCCGCATCCAGGCCTGCAGTGTGCGGTGCACCGCTCGCAGGGCCCCAAGGTGCTGGTCCCGGTACTCCTGCTCCGTGCTGGCAGTCCGGAGCAGGCCGCGGGTGCGGGAGCATGTCCCAGGCGGGGTGGTGCGCCCTGCACGAGCAGCTGGTGCAGCTGTAGAGAAAGAAGAGAAGGGGTCAGTTCTCCCTGGGGACGCAGAGGATGATGCCCAGCCCCCTCCCCAACTCCGCAACGTGAGGGTGACCATGTCCTGCACCGTCACAGCCGCTGTGCTTGTACAGAGGCCATGGTCAGGATGTCTGGCTCTCCCCGGGACTGGAAGCTGCCCCAAGACCGCACCCATGTCCCTGTGCCATGTATAGTGTGGCCGGGGCGGTGGGGGGAAAGGGGAGATGTCCCCTGCCTCCGTGTAGAGGGGACATGTGAAGGGAAATCATCCTGCTGGGTCCTGCCCCGGGGTCGGGAGCATGTCACGTCTCTTTGCACAAGCATGTGCCTATTGGGCAATGGCCCCTGGGTGTCACGCAGCTGGAGCCACCTGCCCAAGGGTGGCATGGCACGTGCTCGCACGTGTACAGGTGTCTGCGTGATCCGTGGAAGGCATGGCCCACGCGCGCGGTCCCTGGTCTCCCTCCCACCTCCCCCCCCGAACTACTTAATTCAAACTACTTACCCGGTACGGTCTCCCTGGACGACCCTGCCGACTCCGGTGCTGGGACATCCTGCGGTGGCCCCTCCGGTGTGCCCGGGTCAGGGCCCTCCAGTCCCGGCTCGCTGTCCCCCAGGCTGGCACGGACCGCCCTGCCCCCCAAGAGTCGGTTGAGGGCAGAGAAGTAGGGGCAGGTGGCAGCCCCTGCTGTGGCGCCACCCCTGGTGGCCCTGGCGTACGCCTGGCGCAGCTTTTTAATTTTAATGCGCACCTGCTCCTGGGTGCGCCTGTGTCCCCTGGTGGCCATGGCGGCTGCTATGCGGCCATAGACGGCCGCATTCCTCCTCCTAGTGCGGAGATCATGGACGTTGGGGGCCTGCCCCCAAACCTCAATGAGGTCCATGACCTCCGCACTAGTCCAGGAGGCCGCGCGCCGTCTACGGCCCCTGGCTGGCCCCTGGGTGCTGGGGGACTGGGCAGGGGACATGTCACTCCCACTGGCTGCCTGGCTCATGGTGGGGCCACTGCTTCGGGGCAGAGACTCCTGGCAGGGCTGGCTGTCTCAAGTGCCGTCTGGCCAGAGTCTACCCCTTTAAGGGCCCGGGGCTGGGGGAGAGGAGAAGAGTTTTCCTGGTTGTGCCCAGAGAGGCCACCAGGGGGAACCTGGGAAGGGCTAGCCTCCCACTAGTTCGAACTAAAGGGCTACACAGCCCTTAGTTCGAACTAGCTAGTTCGAACTAGGCGTTAGTCCTCGTAAAATGAGGTTTACCTAGTTCGAACTAAGCGCTCCCCTAGTTCGATTCAAATTCGAACTAGCGGAGCGCTAGTGTAGCACCTATTAAAGTTAGTTCGAACTAACGTCCGTTAGTTCGAACTAACTTTGTAGTGTAGACATACCCTAAGAGCTATACAGCTCAACATACATATTCTGTGCATCTGTTAGAATTTAATAATGGGGTATGTCTACACTGCATGCTTATTTTGAAATGAGCTATTTTGGAAAAAAAATCCGAAATAGCTTATTTTGAAATGGCACGTCTATACTACGTGGAAGCCTCAAAATTAGCCAAAGGAAAGCATCCCTAATGTGGACATGCCACCTCGATTTAGAGCCCCAAGAGGCGCAGGGTAGTAATTAGTTTGATTGGCCCCGGGGAGAAGCTATTTTGAAATAGCAGCAGTGAAGCGTCCACTCTATAGCTATTTCAAAATAGCTATTTCGAAATAGGCATTATTCCCCATGGAATGAGGTTTACAAAAGTCGGAATAAGCTGTCTGTTATTTCACATTTATTTTGAAATAACAGAATTGCTGTGTAGATTCTCGCATTGTTATTTCAAAATAACGTCAGTTATTTCAAAATGACTGTGCTGTGTAGACGTACCCTGGATGGGGCTGGAAGCTACCCAAAGAGGCATGCATGTGTGGCAAGAAGGGAAAATGAGGGGCTAGAAACTACTCTGGAGGTTGCTTAATATGCCCAAGACCAGTGAAGGAATAATAGAGAGTTAAAAAAAAAACAGACCTTGAATACTTATTGAATTTTGGATGTCCTAAGCTGATCTTTTCCTGAAAAGGGAAGATAAGGGACGTACATTAAAATATGAAGCTGTGTTTCAGGTGAACCAAGATTATTTGCAATGAGACTGGTTAAACTGTGATACTCTCATAAGTTACTGATTCTATTTACTGTCAGTTGTTTAGGAGAATTCTCCAGCATATGAAAAGAGTCAAATCCTCATCTTGCATACATTCATGTAGCACCATTGAGCCTACCATTTTTCATTGACTTCAACAGAGCTATGCCAATTTTATACCAGCTAAGGATGTGGTTTTTAAATTCTATCCATACATGAGTCTTCAGAGGACTCAAAACATTAGAAGTTCTTATGTCAGACCTTGTATATGATATGGAAAATAAGGATGTCTTAATTGATGGAGATTCACCAAGATAGCCATGCTTGCTCTTGTTGGCCAGAGGGAGGGCCATTTTTTAAATGATAATCTTTCGAATCATATAATAGAGCAATTGCTAATGGCACTCTAAATGTTATAACGATACATAATCTCTGTAACATTAAGGACAGAGCAACACATTTTCTGTGGAAGATTATAAAAGTTTTAAATCAGCTCAATTTACCACATAACTCAGTAGCATTAGCAGGGATTTGTAACTCGGAATCTCTCTGGGTCTATGATAATTTAACATCTGCTGTTTTCCTATAATGCTCCAGAATGTCAGCCTATGCACCTAACAATATGTTCACAGTTTTGTGTATTTCAGATTAGAAAATTGCCAGTTTTAGCTGAGCTACACAATATAAACATACAAAATAGCTGTAAGCATCTTTGGGTCCTTGTAATTTATTATAACTTTTTTCCAAGAGAACATGCTACATTGATCTTTATTTCAAAAGCTGGGAAGTTGGAGATCACAAGTAAAATTACAAGAACTAACAAAATTCTGTTAAATGTGTGTAAATTATAGAATGCTGGTTTTTTTCTTTATTTTATGTTAAGTCCTTTCTTCTATAATAATTAAAACTGGCCAAAATGGGAAAAAATCAACATATTTCTTTCCTCATATTTTGAAATGAGTGATTGCTCATTTTCTCAAATATCTCTTTATGAAAATTATATTAAAAAAGCAGAACACTTTCATTTCCCTTCAGTTTTCTTTTTCTCCCCTTCACTTTTTTCTTCTTCTTCATTTTCCTACTTATAAAAGAGGACATAAATAACTGTAAAGTCTCCAAAAAAGAAAGCTAAAAGCATTTTTTTCCAGAATTATTTTCTACAAAATATAAAAATAATTTTTTAAAAATCTATTTTTGGGAGTTTCATGTTTCTTTTCTTTCTTTCCTTTCAGTTTTCTGAATGTGTGTACACATGCCATCTACTGTAATTGACAGTTGTTTTGGTAATTTAGTTATTTAATTCTTTAAAGAGATGATTGTTGAAGATACAATAAAATATGTGTTCATGTTTTCAAGAGCTTTGCATCTACCTATAAAGATAGAATTCCTGGTGTACTAGATCTCTTTGAGTACATTCTATCCATTAAAATTAATTATCTGTCAGAAAATTTTTGTTTTAAGAGGATAAATAAAAGAATAGGGAAGCCCTCGTCCTAAAAAGATGAAATATGATGTTGAGGTGGTGATCCTGTGAGCATTTTTGCACATGCTTAAAGTGAGTACTGCATTTGCCCCCTAAAGAGAATGCTCACATGTATAAAGATAAGTACAAGTAAAACTTTCAAAAACACCTAAGTCCTATGTTCAAATGTGATTTAAACACTTAGAATTCCTAGTATAATTGCAAGTTAATGAAATGTAAGCTCCTAAATTGCTTGTGAAAATTGAACCTAGGCGGTTATGAAAATGTAACCTTATGTACTTAAAACATTCAGGATTGTGGTCTAACAGTCCATAGAGATAGTACAGGTTTGTGGGCTGTCAAGCTAAAGAAATCAGTTGAAAAATACCCAGCTTAAGATCTTGTCTTCTATGATTGTAATTTTGCGCCAATTGTCTGAAAAGATGGTAGAAAGCAAGTACAGGCAGTCCCCGACTTACGCGGATCCGACTTATGTCGGATCCGCACTTACGAACGGGGCTTTCTCGCCCCGGAGGTTGAGGTAGCGGATTGCTACCTGCGAGCTCCGGGGCGAGAGAGCCCTATTTGTAAGCTGCTCCGGTGCCCCTGGTCTGCTGGAGACCGTCTCCAGCAGACCAGGGGCACCGGACGGGTTCCCGCGCTTCTGAGCCTTTGCCAGAGCAAAGCCTCAGAAGCGCGGGAACCCGCCGCTGCTGCCGCTTCAGTTACGGTGTCTGTGGTCTTCTGGGGACGGTCCCCAGCAGACCACAGGCACGGGGATTGAAGCGGCAGCAGCTGCGGTTCCCCGTGCTTCTGAGACTTTGCTTTGGCAAAGCCTCAGAAGCGGGGGAACCCGCCTGCTGCTGCCGCTTCAGTCGCGGTGCCTGTGGTCTGCTGGGGACCGTCCCCAGCAGACCACAGGCACCGGGACTGAAGCTGCAGCCGCGGGGGGTCCCGCACCTCTGAGGCTTTGCCAGAGCAAAGCCTCAGAGGTGCGGCACCCCGCTGCCGCTGCGGCTCTGTTCCCGTATCCCTGGTCTGCTGGGGGGGCGGGGCGCGGCTAGTGTGCCCCCCCTCCCAGCAGACCAGGCTTTTGTTTTGGACCCTGGAGCAGAGCAGCTGGGGCGCTGCCGATTGGTCCTGTACTGGACCAACCCGGCAGCACCCCAGCTGCTGTGCCCCAGGTCCTGATTCAGCCGCTGCTGGTCAGTTTCAGCAGTGGCTGAATCAGGACGCCTGGGGCAGAGTAGCTGGGGTGCTGCTGGGTTGGTCCAGTAGCACCGAGGAGCGGTGCTACTGGAGCAACCCAGCAGCACCCCAGCTGCTCTGCCCCAGGCGTCCCCAAGTCAGCCGCTGCTGAAACTGACCAGCGCTGACTACAGGAAGCCCGAGGCAGAGTTGCTCAGCCCCAGGCTTCCTGGAATCAGCTGCTGATCAGTTTCAGCAGCAGCTGACTTGGGGAAGATTGGGGTTCTTAAGTTGAATCTGTATGTAAGTCAGAACTGGTGGTCAGTTTCAGCAGCGGCTGAATCTGGACGCCAGTTCCGACTTACATACAGATTCAACTTAAGAACAAACCTACAGTCCCTATCTTGTACGTAACCCGGGGACTGCCTGTACTTAAATAGTCACCAATACCTCTTGCTTCTACCTTTGAAGAGAGTAAGCTATAACCAATAGCCATAAAAACAAAGGGACAGATTCCGATAGCTTTACATGGAGTAGGTGGGACTATTCATGAAGTGGCAAACCTCCAAACATGAGTAAGGCTGTTAGAATCTGACCTAAAATTGGGAAAAGGCTACCAAGCAAAGGTATAAGGAATGTAAAATTACTACTGATTAAAGAAACTGGAATCAAGATATTTGAACCACATATATTATAGCAAAGGGGAGCGTATCAGAACGTAGTGGAATTTAGTCAATAGAAGGAAGAGAGAAAATAGTTATGCCAAAAATCCGCTGTCTTTTGATAGGACATCTTTTTCCTTTAATACTGCTCTCTTAATCAAGCCCAGCATTTGTGGGTAGTACTTGAATAAAGGACAGCAGCGACACATGACTGATAAATCCTAATTACCTCCAAAACACCTGGGCATCCTATTGACCTACTGAGAGAAGAGAGGTTTAGGCCTATTTGGAAAGGGCTGGCTAATTCATGGATATGGCGAGCAGCTAGCCTAACATCTGAACTAGATGTGTGTTATGATAATGTATGGCATCACTTCTGGAAGAATTGATCCCGAAAGAAGTGGTTTTCATAGGAGGTCCTTCAGGAGTAATTTAGTGTGGTGCCAAGTGTTTTGTGAGAGGAGCTGAATCTTGTCAGCTTCTCTGAATACTGAAACAAGATGTTAAAATAAAATAAAATCACATTGATGGCAAAATTGTGCAGAAAATCCCAGTTGGCTCTGTAGCCCACTTTATCACCAGTGGGCCGTTGGGTTCAACAGCAAATGTCAGCCAGTAGCTTGCTGGATACAAGTGCTAAATTGGATTGTCTGTGCTCAGTGCCATATAAGCAACATGGAGGAGTGAATACATTACTATAGAGTTCCTATGACCTGTAAGATACTCAGCTTTCAAAGTTCACAGAAATGAAACAATTTAAAAGGTTAAATTGGAGAGAATAATGTTACATTAGGGATCAAGGCATAATGATAGAAATTGGGGAATAAACACGGAATCAAAAGGATGCAGATAGATGCAAGCAAAACCTCCCACACAATATAAAGTCAAATGAGTGCACCCCCAAAGTTTGTCCTCAGATCCAGGATGAATGTAAACTGTGCAATAAAATAATCAGAGAACATTACAGGCCTAACCATGGGTACTGTGTGGTGTCATGCAGTGCAGTGCCATGCCACATACCTTTCCATTTTGAGCTTCACCAGCTGTGCACCATTGACCAGAGCTTTCTTCACCTCTGAGTTCTTTTGTACCTTGTTAAGTGTGGAGTGCAAACCCTGCTACAGCTGCAAGACAGATTCATCCCTGCATGGAACAGCAGGTGGTTTAAACCCTGGCCTTCCTTAGAATTCTGAAGCAAGGTGAGGCTGGCTAGCTGGCTGTCCATCCTCTCCCTCTGGCTATGGAGTCTGCAGGCTATATCTGTTGGATCTGTTTCCTGGCTGATAATTAGAAATTAGACCGCCCTGGCCTGGTACCCTTGGGACCTGACCAGTTGTGAATGAGGGAATAAACTAGACCATGGCCCTGCCACTGTCCCCCCGCCTGCAGCCCCTCCTCGCTGCTGGCTCTGCTTCAGGCCAGGCATTCTTGCCTTTGGCCCAACTGGGCAGCTGGCCAGGCAAGCCCCTGGCACCCTACTTTCAGTCCCAGCCCCACAGACCATGGGATCAGCCTAAGGCACTCTGGTTCAGGAATGTCCATCATCCTGCTGGACCACAATGTCTCCAGACCAGAGAGTCCTGGTTTTGGGAGGTAGAACTTGTACTTAGTCCTGTAATGTTCTCTGATTATTTCTCTCCCGGCCCCATGTTTTCAACAGCCTCTGGGACAATTTGTTTGAAGGATAAAATTGTCTTTATGAAGCTAGGCCCCTCTCCTTGGCTAGGCCCCTCGGGATGAGATACAAAGTGAAGTCTGTACTATAGTTTGCAGGGAGCAACTCAGCAATTACATCAACTCCTCCTGCTGCTGAAAACCAATGCCCAGCAGCCAATTTTCTTCCTCCATACACTGTGTCTGTGCTCAATCACATGTCTGGGCAGTCTCAGCCCTGCACAGGCTGTTTGGATCTGTAATTGTTTGTCACAGCATCTCAGGCAGGCTTTTGGCTCAGTAACTTCTCCTCTCAGTCCCAGCCCATGATTTCGATCTCAGCCACAGGCTAAGCCTCAGCACATGATTTCTCGTTATAGCAATGCGTCATTCTCCCCTAAGGGTATAGACACAAAATCATTATTGTACCTCAAGAGAAAGATATTACACCATTTTAATTGCAAAAAGTCCTGTATTTACTGGCAAAAATGTTTTTTAACCCGTAATAAGTTTGAAAATAGTTGACAGCAACATAATTAGTAATAGCTGAGTTATAGTTTTAGTCAAGAACCTTACAGAGACTGTAATACTGCAGTAGTCATGACCATAGAGCTTTTATTGTTTTAAGCTGTATCTTACCACTTTGTCCTGAGGCCCAATATATCCTATGTACTTTATTTTTCTTATATCAGATAGTCAAATATGCTGGGTTCATATTACTAAGGAAACTTTCCCAGCATGATTCATTCGTGTCCCTTCAGTGTAATACAGATGAAAGTTCACTTTATTTGTCCTATGTGGGAAAGTAAATGTGTATCCCTCTGTACTGGCTGCTTAGTGCCTAAAGCTCCCAAATATTGGTGGAAAGATTGTTTGGGAGCATTAGGTTTCACATTAAGTGCCTATGTGTATTTTTCTCTTTATTTCCCTCCCCTCTTTGTCTGTAGCAGGCAGCCTCACCAACTTACTATAATAAAGTGCCTTTAGCACTTGCTGTCAAGATTCACCAGTGTGATCTGGAATCCTGCTATGAAACGTTACAGGTGGGGATCTAAGATGTCATTGCCTTTAGCTAAGCATATACTCATTGCAAAAGTAACAGCCAACCTCCCTCGTCATGTCACATAAATAACACACCAACAAAATTGCAAAGTATGTATCTTATATTGGGACAAGACAGAAAATTAAGCTTTCCTTTCAGAGTCCAGATTAAAGTATGAGGCATCTTCTAAAGCAGTGTTTTTTAACCTTTTTAAAAATAAAGTACCTTTAAAAAAATTATAAGTACCCCCAGTACCTACAGTTTTCAGACACGCAAAAAAATTTTCTACCATTGCAACACATTTGTTTAAACAGCTTAATCGTAGCTGGGCGGGCAATGATATTTTTGTTTGTAAAAAGTACAAAAGTAATAAAGCGCTGTAAAACTTCAAACAAAAATTCAGTTTTCTCCAGTTTCATTTGTGTTGACGAACCCCCCGGAATTCTCTTGAGTATCCCTAAGGGTACTTGTACCACTGGTTGAGAAACACTGGTCTAAAAGATAAAAGTCTCCCTAGTTTACCCTGCTTACTTCAGACCCATCCTGGAGGCATCAAGCATTTCCAGTGATACTGACAATGACTGTTTTGAAGGAGCTGTGTATTGTCTATGTGGTTGATAGTGGTTCATGAGCATAAATGCCCACCTTCAGACAGACTGTCAAAATTGGGGCAGAGACCCCAATATATGTTTTATCATTAGGGTCCACCAATTCAGTAACAAATATGAACTCCTGAAGCACTGTAATAGGCTTACCATCAAGTTATCGATAGACAGTCCCCTTGGACATTCTCATCTATCTTGCCACCCAGGGAAGCTGGTATTAGTGCTAGTTTCTTGCCATAAGCAAAAGACCACAAATGGTTCTGGTTGCTTCAAGTCCCAGGAGACCAGTCACTTACTGTGGGTTAATTTGTACCTCAGAACTCATACCAAAGAAAACACTTGTGGCCGATCCTATAGCAAACTAACTAAGGATTTGTTAGCTAGGAAAGAGAACTGATAGAGTTATTTATAAGTTAAAGCAGGCAAACATATAGATACAAATGAGTTATAGTGTACACTTTCAAAAGCGACAAGGAGTCCTGTAGCATCTTAGGGTATGTCTACACTGCCACCCTAGTTCAAACTAGGGTGGCTAATGTAGGCATTCGAACTTGCAAATGAAGCCTGGAATTTAAATATCCTGGGCTTTATTTGCAGGTTCCCGGGCATCGCCATTTTTAAATGCCCCATAGTTCAAACTCCCTGCCTGCGGCTACACGCGGCATGGACTAGGTACTTTGAATTAAAGCTCCTAATTCGAACTACCGTTACTCCTCCTGCAATGAGGAGTAATGGCAGTTCGAATTAGGAGCTTTAATTCAAACTATATAGTTCGTGCCGCATGTAGCCGCGAGCACGGAGTTCGAACTATGGGGCATTTAAAAATGGTGGCTCCCGGGAATATGCAAATAAAGCCCAGGATATTTAAATCCCGGGCTTCATTTGCAAGTTCGAATGCCTACATTAACCACCCTAGTTCGAACGAGGGTGGCAGTGTAGACATACCCTTATAGACTAACAGATGTATTGGGGCATAAGCTTTCATAGGCAAAGACCCACTTCGTCAGATCCAGACTAACACAGCTACCCCTCTGATACTTGACAGTTTCAAAAGGTGGCAGAATTGTAGGAATCTGCCAGCCCCGAATGTCTTTTAGAGAGAAACTAAATTGACTCTGGTGACCTCAGCTTTTGTTTCGTAGCTCCAGTCCTGTGAAAGTTCACATAGCCAAAGGGAGAAAAATACAATTTTTTCTTTTGGGGGATTTTTATCCCCTTGCACCCCTGTGTTCAAACTGATGGGATGAGTTCCTGCACAGGTGTCTCCTTCCTGGAAAGAGTTGGGGATGCAATCAATAGGGCCTCTCTCTGTCTCTCTCTCTCTCTCTCTAGCACATGTTATATTATTTTCAGGTTAAACTTTCATAATTTGAAATGTTTTGCAAAGTTGGAATCCTTTTTACATTTTGAAAGCTGCAAAATACATTTCCTTTTGTTTTTCTCACAAGCCTTTCTTATAAAAGCTGTTTTATATATAGTAACTAGATACTGAAAATGAGTGCGTGCTTCTTATCACTCTGATGCCTTTCCTAGCATTCATTCAAAGTCATTAAGATTTAATCCTTATAATTATGAGGTCTTTGTTTCAAAAAACTACTGAAATATTAGTAAGATATGTTTCCATTTTAATTATTTTAATTAATAAAGACTTACACATTTTGCTGAAAAGATAAAATTAAACTTCATCAAAGGAACTTTTAATTTCAGATTATGTAGGATTTGTAGGAAAGTTCTCCTTCTTTCTCCATTCTATTCTAGTCTGAGATTTGCCTCTTATTTTAAGGCCAATAGCAGTAAAATATTGCACAGTGACTACAAAAGTTACCAAGACAAGGATATATAATGCACACTAGTCTGCTTCAGATGTCTGAGATGTTATCAAGTTTTGCAAGGAAACTACAGAATCTTGAATCAAGACTTGGCAGGTACATAAACGAGAACCTGACTTTCACATGCTGTAGCTAAAAAAAGTATTGCTATGAAACTGTTTAAAGGGATACCTTCTACTTGGAAATCATTTCTCTCCAAAACCATTGTACTTACTAATGTCCCAGTGACACCTAAGCTTAGCAATGTTTTTTTTTCTTTTATTTGATCAGTTTGGCAGCATTTTGTGCAGTCAGTTTAGTGGATCTCCTGTATACTCCATTGTGCCACGGTCCTGCAAAGACTTACAAAGGGGCTTACATTTACATGAGTGAGCAATCCCACTGATTTCAACAGAATTGCTACAATATAATGTGAAGCACGTGTGTAAGTGTTTGATAAGTTTCTTCCATGCTAAAAAAAAATCCTGAATACATGTGAACATAGGAGCAATTAAAGCTTGATATCTTTGAAGAATTAAAAAAAAAAACCACCATCAGATTATACTCTGCAGAGTATAAAACTGTAATTTTTTAAACGAATCAATTAAAAATCAAGTAGATAGTGTCCCTAATAAGATAGATTTTATGTGTTCACTTAATTTATTTTGCAGATGATTTGCATCTATTATCACAGGCTCAACCTTTCACAGCCCCAGAAGAAGCACAGCATTTTCAGTTCTCACTGATGCCCTCCAAGAGTTGCTCGGTTATTGTAGGACTGAGTATTTTCACTCCACATAAGCTTTAGCACTGGAAATTCAGTTTCATGGGCTTTATTGTCACCCTGGGTCACATTCTGGCTTCATTTCTCTCAATGTAGCTGAGATCAGAATCTGGTGTCTTGTACAATAAGCTTGTTTGCTTTCTTTGTTATGAGCTCAATGGTGATTTCAGAACGTAAGTATCTTGGGTTTGTTTTGAGAGTTTTGCTGGTTTTTGCATTTGTTTCCTTCAGTAAACTGGTGAGACAACCCACTGTTCTTACAGCAAAGCCAGTATGAAAAGAATCTGTCTATAGGTATTTCCATGGGAAAAGGTGGAGATAAAATGCCAGAGAACGGTACTTCAACGTAGATGATATTACAGCAGTCTGAAATTACTTTATGTATTCAGTTTAGGCCCTAATTTAGCACAGTGCTTATGTACATGCTTAAATTTAAGTGTCTAAGAACATTACTGAATCTAAATACTAAGTAATTATAAATATATTCACTATAACTTAAAAGCTCTGTTTCCTCCTTACATGGTGATATCATCAATATGGAATTATTTTTCCCAAGTGTTTGTCATTTACAGTCATAAACCATAGTGCACTAAAAGAGTATTTTTCTGCTTGAGGATTAATGAGTACCAGAAGAATTGCTTGTGATGGCCAAATTAAAGTTATCTAACACTTTCCTATTTATATTCTGTTAACATCATCATTCTTTCTAAGCTACAGAGATTTGGGACACTAAACATGCTAAAATCTAAACAGAGGAGGGAATTATCCAAGTTTCATTTCAAATCAGCTTAAATTCTCTCAGAAGTAACATTACTCAGATTTCATACAATAGCAGCATATATTGCTTTCTTCTTCAGCTTTCTTGATTTCATTTAAATGGATATTTACTTAGGAGGAGGTTTTATGTTAAAGTTTGTTGCTTTCTCTATTCCCATCTTTCTTTAGTGGAAAAGACTACAGTTATACTAAAGCATCATATTGAGTAGCTGGGAAGACGGAGAAGGGAGAAAAGAATTTGTCAAAATGTTTCTATATCAAATTCAAACTATGAAAATCCATATTCAATATACAAGCAGGTAGAATGTGAGAAAATTGTCCTTGTACACAGTGAAAAACTGATAAATCTGGCAATTATTTATTTGCTTGAAATGGCCAGGTATTCTGCAGTAACAACTTTTTGAGACTGTATTTTTCATTTTAAAACTTGAACTTGGATGTGTATACTCACATATACAGCCTTGTACAGGAAGTGGGATGAAGGTCAAAGGGCAAATTCTATTTATGATAACCCAACATTACATTTGGATCCACTTCTGCTCACCTCATCCATCCTGAGCAGCACCACACCACACCACACAAGTAACCTCAATGAAATCAATGTGATTACTTGCAGAGAAAGGGTAGAAGAACGCTGTGATGAGCAGCGCTGACACATGCAATTTAAAGGGAGAGCTTAGTTGTGCCTTTGAGGGGAAATAATTGGAAATATATCTTAAAACTTCCAGAAGAGGCATAAAGCTCCTGTTGCTTTGTTTCCTAAAGCAAGGAAACAAGCCAATGTGAAGGGGTCTTCTTTTCTGAGCTCAGAAAGTAGCAATTCAAACAAGGGATCCTGCGTCAGTAGACAAAAGAACCAGTGGCCCCTGCGTTCCACTCATCTATGCTTTCAGTGGAGCACTTTGGGCAACCACACCCATTCAGAGCCATTATATTACATTGCGTGCATTTCATCTGCCGGATTCTGAGCCTGACATTTGGTTCTGGGACATTAAGGATTGGCTTAGGTGGAAGATGGGTACCAGAAATGGCAGTGTGGGGGGATAGATAGTGCAGATAAAAGGGCCAGTTCTCAAACCTAAATGAGACCTGGGATGGCACAAAGTTGGATCTTGTGCTGATAATAGGAGAAACAATTAAAATTTTTGCAGACTGAGGTTCCACCCACCCACCCTTATGTCCTCTATCATTTCCTCCCCCTAGTGCGGGTTGTCTGTGTATGGAGGTCACACCTGAATCGAGTCCATGGGCTAGATCAGGGAGGCCTTACTGTGAATTATTGTGTGTTTTGTGGTAAAAGCCCTGTAACTTACATTGAAAACAGTTAAATGGCTGGTATGCCAGAGTTGGGAGCAGGCATTGCCCTATAATTCATAAAGTTCCACCCTGCTCTTTAAACCCAGCCAACATCTGTCAATCATCTGTCTTGGAGCTTAATTTGTAATGAAAGAGGTGCTAGGGCTCAAGTAACTTTTTAACATTCAAAACTGATGCAGCAAGCCCAGAGGTGTCAGGGCTATGAACTGCCAAGTCTAGGAGTTCTGGGGAATAGCCCTGGCACAAATTAAAAACTAATTCATCTGCTTTCCCTGGTCAAACAGCAGGAGTGTCAAGTGGCCTGTTTCTGAATACAGTCCTAGACCCCAGGGCTATGTCTACACTGGCATGATTTTCCGAAAATGCTTTTAACAGAAAACTTTTCCGTTAAAAGCATTTTTGGAAAAGTGCATCTAGATTGGCAGGATGCTTTTCCACAAAAGCACTTTTTGCGGAAAAGCGTCCGTGGCCAATCTAGATGCGGTTTTCCGCAAAAAAGCCCCAATCGCCTTTTTCACGATCGGGGCTTTTTTTCAGAAAACAGTACTATGCTGTCTACACTGGACCTTTTGCGCAAAAGTCTTTGAGAAAAAGATTTTTGCCCGAACGGGTGCAGCATAGTTTTTCCGGAAAAGCACTGATGATTTTACATGAGATCGTCAGTGCTTTTCCAGAAATTCAAGTGGCCAGTGTAGACAGCTGGCAAGTTTTTCCGGAAAAGCTGCTGATTTTTTTGAAAAACTTGCCAGTCTAGACACAGCCCAGGTGTTTGAAGTTCTTCTGAAGTAAACGAAAGGGAGGCAAAAGATAAGCTTTACAGCAGCAGCATCATAAAAATCCCATCAGAGACACTTTCTCCTGTCCAGTATTTATTTTATTGATATCTACAATGGGGTGAGGTGTAAACATATTGGATACATTTGGTTCTTAGTCCTAAATTAAGTGCTTTTGTTATTGGATCAAAATAGAAGTACATAGGGATCAGCCTCAATACACTGGTCACTTGCCCCACTGTTTCAAAGACAAAACAATGACTATAAGCCACCAGATCCGGCCCACAAATGCACCTGGGAGCCTCATGCAGACTCCCTGCTTGCCCTGCCCCCCAGTCCCTCCACTCGGAAAAGCAGTTGTCACAGCCATTTCTCTCTCGGCTGTAATCTGGGGGGAGCGATGCTTCATGTGCTGCTCTCACCCCCGCAAAAATCTCATTGGCCAATTTCTGGACAATGGGAGTTGTCTGATTAAAGAACAGGTAGTGTGCAGAGCACCCTTCCCCTTCCCTTTAGACTCTTATTCCAGACAAACATGGCCCCTGCAGCCAGTGAGGGGGCAAGGCAGGCAGGGGAACTGCTTGAGAACCCTGCTGGCCAGGAGTCACTCAGGTAAGGATCCTGGCCAGAACCTGCCTCT
Organism: Pelodiscus sinensis; assembly: GCF_052426305.1. Taxonomy (NCBI): domain Eukaryota; kingdom Metazoa; phylum Chordata; order Testudines; family Trionychidae; genus Pelodiscus; species Pelodiscus sinensis. Next base: position 158,004,867 of record NC_143053.1, read on the forward strand.
GCCCCCCAGCCTCCTCCTCCCAATCATCTGACCCCCCCTCACATAATCCAAACCTTCTGCCCCCCTCCTGAACCCATACCCTCTCCCAGACCCTGTACCCCAATCCTCCATCCTAGATCACAACCCAAATCCCTGCACCCCAGTCTCCTGCCCCAGGTCACAACCCCCTCCTGCCCTAAGTCACAACCCAAACCCCTGCACCCCAATCCAGTGCCCCAGGGCACAACTGCGTCCTTCACCCAAACTCCCTCCCAGATCCCACACCCTCTCCTGCACCCCAATCCATTACCTCAAGCTCGCTTCTGCTTCCAACGCCATACCAACTTCATTAATTTCATGGAAGAGTGCAGCCCTAGACCACTTTCCAAAACCTTGGATTGGGCCCCCATCAAAAATTATTGCCGACCCCTGCTAAAACAGAATTAACAAGGAAATATAGCACTCTGGAAATGTTGCAAACTACATGACAGAGGAAATACTCAGATCTGGCTTCAGAGTTCATAATATTGTTCTGACTGGTAGAAGAGGAACAGTGCACTCCCTTACTCTCCAGCCCTGCTGAGTTTTAGAGTCTCATGCTGAGACTTCTCAGTCTAGCATCAGGTTTGAGTCCAAACCTAAATGGGGTGGTTCTTCAAAGGGATACCTGTCAAAGAGTAAATTAAATACAGGAAGGATAATTGCAGCAATAACTCATCATTTCTCAAGAGACCTGTGCGGTAAAGTGCAACCAGAGATACAAAAATAACAAAATGTGGTCACATGACTGCATCAGGATTTTGTCACCACAAATTAGTAAGCAGTGCTTTCCAGCAAGACTAAAGATTGGGACAATGTATAAAAGCAGCACCTTTGCCTTTGCAATACCAGAGGTTGAGTTATATTATTTTGCCCATCTAAGCACCTTCAATCCAGGGATCTCAAAGGACTTTACCAACTGTCATGAATTCGGCTTTTCATCATCTTTGTAATGATATAAAGATTATTCCTCACATTTGCAGATGGACTAACTGAGATACAGAAAGAATTTTTAGGCTCATGTTAATTAAGTGGCTTCTATGGTTTTTCTCATTGAAACCAATAGGACCACTCGTGGAGTATAGAACTTCTCAAGGTGCGTAAAAGTGAAGAATCTGGCTCTGAGTAACTTAGCCAATGTCACATAGCTAAGTGAATGGCAGAGCTAGGAACAGAAGATAGATATTTTAAAAAAAGTAAAAAACAAATCTGACACAAAGCGGAAACATGGACAAATAGCTAAAAAGGCATACAAAAGAACAGCACAAGCATGTAAGCACAAAATCAGAGAAGCTAAAGCACAAAACAAATCATATCTAGTAAGGGACATAAAAGGCAAAAAGAGGTTAGAACATAAGAACATAAGAACAGCCATACTAGGTCAGATCAAAGATCCATCCAGCCCAGTATCCTGTCTGCTGACAGTTGTCAATACCAGTTGTTCCCGAGAGAAGGAACACAACAAGTAATCAATAAGTGATCCCTCTCCTGTCATCCATTTCTAGGCAAATGGAGGCTAGGACACCATTCCTACCCATTCTGGCTAATAACCGTTGATGGACCTACACTCCATGGATTTATCTACCTCTTTTTTGGAACCATGTTAAAGTCCTTGCCTTCTCGATATCCTTTGACAAGGAGTTCCAGAGGCTGACTGTACGCTGAGTAAAGAAAACTTCCTTTTGTTTTAAACTTGCTACCTATTAATTTCATTTGGTGACCCCTAATTCTTATATTATGGGAACAAGTAAATAACTTTTTCCTATTCACTTTTTTGCACACCAGTATAGACTTCTGTCATATCCCCCCCTTAGTCTCCTCTTTTCTAAGCTGAGAAGTCCGAGTATTTTTAATCTCTCTTCATATGGGACCCATTCCAAACCCCTAATCATTTTTGTTGCCTTTTTCTGAACCTTTTCCAGTGCCAATATGTCTTTTTTGAGATGAGGCGACCACATCTGTACGCGGTATTCAAGATGTGGGTGTACCGTGTTTTTATATAAAGGCAATAAGATATTCTTTGTCTTATTCTCTAACCCTTTTTTTAATTACTTCTAATATTCTATTTGCTTTTTTCACTGCCACTGCACACTGAGTGGATGTTGTCAGAGAACCATCCACAATGACTCCAAGATCTCTCTCTTGAGTAGTTGTAGCCAAACTAGTCCCAATCATATTGTATGTATAGTTGGGATTATGTTTTCCAAGGTGCATAATTTACATTTATCAACATTAAATTTCATTTGCCATTTTGTTGCCCAATCATTTTGTTTGGTGAGATCTTTTTTAAACTCTTCACAGTCTGCTTTGGTCTTAACTATCTTGAGCAGTTTGGAATCATCTGCAAATTTTGCCACCTCACTGTTACCCCTTTCTCTAGATCATTTATAAATAAGTTAAATAGGATGGGTCCCAGGATATATCCTTGGGGGACCCCACTAGTTATCTCTCTCTATTCTGAAAACTTACCATTTATTCCTACCCTTTAGTTCCCGTTTTTTAAACAGTTATCAATCCATTAGAGGACCCTCCATCTTATCCCATGACAACTTATTTTACTTAACAGTCTTTGGCGAGGGAGCTTGTCAAAGACTTTCTGGAAATCTAAGTACATTATATCCACTGGATCCCCCTTGTCCACATGTTTGTTGACCCCCTCAAATAACTCTAGTAGATCAGTGAGGCATGATTTCCCTTTATAGAAACCATGTATTCTAACTACCAGTGTTAGGGTTTAACACTGAGATAATCCTTTGTTATTTATTATAAACCAGAAGACATACGTGGCTTTGACCATGTCCAGCCCAGGGACATGGGTGAGGAGGAGGGGATGTGCAGGCCTTCTTCAGGTGTTCCCTGGGCCCACCCACAGGTTGGATGGGGCACACAGGTCTCCTGCCGGCGTCCCCCAGCCCTGGCCCAGGGATGGGAAGAGAAGTACAGGCCTCCCTCCAGTGTTCCCCTGGCACAGCCCAGAACTGAAGGTAGGAATCCATGCAGGCTGACCAGCCATGGCCATGCTGAGTGGTGCTCATAGGAGGGTTGGCGGTGGGAGATCATCAGTGGGTCCTGGGTGGGGTGTCGGGACTTCAGTACTGTCTACAGCAGTGCTCCAGTGGGGTACCATGTTGTGTGCGAAGTGAGGATTCCCCCTCCGCCCCCCAGTCCGGTGCTGGGGCTGCAGGTTGGGGAGGAGGAGGCAGAAGGTCCACTTACCCGGGCCAATGGCAGGCAACATGGTGAGCTATGTATCCATCTGGCCACTCCTTTGGTGGTGCGACTGCCCTCAGTGGTCACTCTTCAGTATAGCTCTCCCCTCTGCTCCCTGTCCCCAGTGGTGACTGTGAATATCACTTCCCTCCTCTCTTTGGGCCCTCCCTTCTTGTATAATAGAAAACAATCAAATTCCAGGTACATCCCTTTTTCTTGGCCCAACCATTACCTGGTCTTTAAGCTAATATAAGAGGAAGCTGCATACCAAATTTAGTGGTCCTAGCTATTACCACTTAGGAGGAGTTCTTGAACAAATGGATTCACAGACAGATGCACAAGCCTTCAGTAGATAGATAGATAGATAGATCGATAGATAGATAGATAGATAGATAGATAGATAGATAGATAGATAGATAGATAGATGAGTTTGTTTGATTAATTTGTAGAACACCAGTGAGACATATAAGAATTAACTACAAAACATTGCAAAATCCAAGAAAAGCTATTATAGGACCCAAATATAGAACACAACAAGACAGAATCTAAAAAGACATTGCACTCACAAAAGTAGGACTTCCTAGTTAATTAGAGGAGAAAAAAAGGAATCAAAGATATAAAAGCCTGGGGCAGTATCTGCAAACAATTTGTGACACACTGATTTAAATAAATGAGACTTACAGCAGACACTACAGGGAGTCATTAAGGGACTGCAGGAGGGAATTTCATAACCCAGAACTCTTATCTTAGAAATACTTGCCTTGATCATGACTGAGCTTAAGGATTGAGACAGCATTTAGAACCAAATTTTGATAAGTCCTCATATGATAGACCTTTACCAGTAAACTATGATTTGATTTTGGACAAGGAGGAGAGGAATAAATAATTCATAATGAGTTACCCAAAAATAATCTATTGTAGGATGTATTGTGTGTGTGGTTTGTCACAAAGCTTAGGTCTACACTAGACCAGGCAGGTCAGCTTAATGTGCACCATCCAGCTATGCAAAATGCATAGCTGGATTCAGCTTACCTTAAGCGGAGCCACTGCAGCATCTGCAGTGCTGGAGGCTGACAGGAGCAATTAGCTTCCCTTACTCCTCGCAGAATGAGGAATACAGGATGCTGATGGGGGTTGCCCTCAGCATTTGATTGGGGGGGGGAGTCTACACTAGACCCGCTAAATCGAATGCTAGAAGATCAACCTCCAGAGGATCAATATCCTCCATGACCTGAGAGTTATTATTTCAGTGTTACTATTAATAATTGTGTAACTGAAGCCCTACAATTACTTTAGAGTGGAATTTCTTTAGACTGTTTCTTAATTTTATTTTATATAGTATCTTTCATGACAAGGATAATACAAAGCTCTTTGCAATTTTTCTTCTGACGTACCACTGTCCATGCAATACAATATCTTTCTTTCTTTCTCTCTTTGCTTGTTGAAATGATCAGAATTTGATGAAAAAGAGTACAGGAGTACAAAAACTCTAACAGTGTATTTCTGTTTTGTAAATAGAATTGGTTAGATTCCATGTTTCTGCCCTTTTCTTAGAAGAGTAAACATTCCAGACTATGTTTCCACACATCTGATATCAGCTTTACATTTCTTCTAAACTCATTCTAGAGTTTATATACAATAAAGAGATATTTTCCTCACACTGAGTTGTTGTGATGAATGAATTTATCTAATATTTTCACTTTCTGGCAATGTTACAACTATATAGTCTGGGAAAAAATATTTCACTTTCATTGGGAAATCAATGGAAACAGTGCTTGTCTAACATCATAGACCATATGAACTAGTTTAAATATTCTCACAATGTTGCCAGAGTACTAACATTTTATATCTTATATCTCTGAAGCTTTAGACAAAAATAGCAGATGATTGTTCATCCTTTTATATCAGTTTTATACTGGTATAACTCCACTAATGTATAATCACTTGAGAGATACATCAGCATAAAGCTGATGTAATGAAATGGAGAAATGATCCCCATGTATTTATTTGTTTGTGATTAATAATTAGATTTTATTAGATTGTGTCTCTATTCTTTTGGGGGACTTTTACATTCCCCAAAATCTGACAAGCTCCTCCATAAATAGTAACTGCCACAATTTTCTAGTCAGCCTCTACTTGATTCCATAAGCTACACTGTGCACAATTTTGTAAGCACAAACATTTCAATTGCCACGACTGTACTCAGAAAAATCTCAAACATTTTTCATAAGGATTATTTGTCAATGATCATTTTATTGGAATGCTCTTTTTCAGTCTATCCTTGGCTAAATAAGCATACATGTCAACCATCTTTCTTTACTAAACATATTTACCATTTTTTCCCTTTCTGTCCCTCTGAAAGTGTCTCATTTTGATGTGCTTTACTTGTGGTAAACGTGTGATATAGCCCTTTCCTTCTCCCCCATCCCAAATATCCTTGCCTGTATCTTTTTTTGTATCAGCAAGTATGGATCACCAACTGGCAGATAGATTTGGGAAACCTATTCCCCATTAGAAAAATCTAACTGGCTCGCGAAACAATTTTTAAGGGTCTGTATTACTGGAGATCTATAAATTAACTGAGACACTGTTAATTGCCAAATTTGGTGAACTAAAGAGAGGCTGCAAAACCAAGTTTAGGTACCTAATATACATGAAAAGACTAGAAGATTTCCCTGGCATTGCTTAAGTCCTTATCTCAATTAATCTTTGTTTTTTGGAAAATAAAATGAAAATGCACATGCTTCATTTAAATCATTGCTTGGGGGGCTGGATCTGAAAGGTTCAGTATGCAGGCTGCCTTGGAGAAAGAGGCCTGTCCCAGCCCTCTCTCACCGCAGCAGCTTGGGGCCAGGTGAGAAGCACCTCTCTATAACCTCTGCAGCTCCAGCAGGCACAGTTGGAGGAGGGGTGCATGTCCCCCAGTTGGGACAAGTCCAGGTTCATCTGCCGCCTGCACCGTAGCCACAGTGAGGAATGCAGCAAACTGTGCACTTTCCCCTCACTTCCTGATGAAAGGGAACAGGCAGCAATGTTCCCATGTGAATTGGGAAGAGGAGGAAGGAGCTTTAGCTCCCCGCCCCCTCGCTGAAGGGGGTGTGGGTGGTTCCGGGCTATTGTAGTCCTGGACAGTGTCCAGCCAGCCACTTTCACCTGCCTGGTGATTCTCTTTTCTGTATAGCTTTATGAGAAGCAATCTCTTTCCAGGCACATCTCATTTTCTTGGCACAACAAAATCCTGACTTTGGTTTAAGTTAGGATACGAGGAAGTTGCATACCAAGTTTAGTGATCCTCGCTCTTACTGAGGAGGAGGAGTTCTTGAACAAACAGATAAACACATACAATGAAATTTCAGTAGCCACCTATTTCTAATTACTCAGGGTATGTCTACACTACCACCCTAGTTCGAACTAGGGTGGTAATGTAGGCAACCGGAGTTGCAAATGAAGCCCGGGATTTGAATTTCCCGGGCTTCATTTGCATAAAGCCGGGCGCCGCCATTTTTAAATGTCCGCTAGTGCAGACTCCGTGCCGCGCGGCTACACGTGGCATGGACTAGGTAGTTTCATGAGGAGTAACGGTAGTTCGGAATAGGAAGCCTAGTCCGAACTACCTAGTCCGTGCCGCGTGTAACCGCACGGCACGGAGTCCGCACTAGTGGACATTTAAAAATAGCGGCGCCTGGCGAGATGCAAATGAAGCCCGGGAAATTCAAATCCCGGGCTTCATTTGCAACTCCGGTTGCCTACATTACCACCCTAGTTCGAACTAGGGTGGTAGTGTAGACATACCCTTATTCCTTTCAGGGTTCAGTGTCTTGATTCTCAGTCTTTCAAGGTCCGGGACAATGTGCAGTGGAGGAGAGAGACATGGACAGAGCTGTTGCAGCAGGGACGCAACATGTATGGACTGTCCAGGCTCGCCTGACCCACTTGGAGCCAGCTCCTTCTCCTGCTCTAGTTCCTTTCTCCTCCCCCCCAGCCTCCTTGGATTCCCTCACCCCCGAGGTCACTGAGATCCCCACACATGAAGTGGAGGAAGCACGCAAGCCATGCACCACTCCCAGCTCCAGCCCTGAGCCTGTCCTCCCACCTCCAAGATTCTCAGCTCCCCTCCCCCCGTCCCTATTTCCAGGGTCTAATTCCCCCCTCCTCCCCAGTTATTTCTACTCCAAATAAATCACCACACAGTTCTGTTTTTATCAACCAGACAGGATTTTTTTTATTGTCTCTGCAGAAGGGGGGTGGAGGAGGGATTGTTGTAGGAAAGACAGAGGGGTAAGGCACAGGCCCCTAAAGGGGTGGCCCTGAGGAGGTGTTACTGGGGACCCTGTGAGAAATTCCCTCAGGGCCTCTCAATGTGCACCCCGACCTGATGGGCAAGCTGGATGGTAGCTGTGTGAGGCTGCTCAAACACCCTTCCCTCCCAGCCAGCCTCTGCCCCCCACCCTGGAAGGAACACCTCCCCCTTCCTCTCCACAATGCTGTGGAGAAAACAACATGCAGACACCACCTGGGGGATGTTCTGCTTCCCCACATCCAGGTGGATCAGGAGGCACCTGAACCTCACCTTCACTCCACCTGCATGTGGGCCATTAAAGCAGTCCTTGCTTGGGTCAAGGTGGCTGGTGTAGGGCTTCATTAGCCATGGCATAAGGTGGTAGGCCACGTCCCCCAGATGCACAGTGGCATGTCCTCATCCCTGACCCTGATGCTGAGCTCAGGAAAGAAAGTGCTGGCCTCCAGCTTCTGGTAGAATCTGGAGTTGTGGAAGATGTGGGTGTCGTGCCCCTTTCCCAAGCAGCTGACGAAGATGTACAAAAACTGGCTGCGGTAGTTGACCAGGGCCTACAGGACCATCAAAAAGTATCCCTTCTAGTTGATGTACTGTGCAGCCTGGTGGTTGATATGTGTTCTGTCAATAGCTCTCCTGCAGTTGGGGAAGCCCATGATGGCAAATCTGGCGATGATGTGGTCCACATCAGGTGGATAATCCTGCACAGCAGGACGGTGTTGAAGGTCCTCACCACCTGCAGGAGACAAAAAAAGAAACAAAACAGAATCAAAGGGTGCCAGAGCCTTTGGGAGATCCCCGAGCCCTCCCCCCCCCACAAACACCCCAGAAGCCACCCCCTATGAAGACCTCCCCCAGGACTGTGTGAGGGTGGGACTACAGAACCACTCAGGGATGGGGGTTTCCTCCTGACACCCTCACCCCACTCCCTGTACCTCCAACCATCCCTTTTTCTAGGGTCTCCCTTTCCAGTATTCCCCCCGCATGGGGCTGCAGCCCAAGAGCACAATACCTGCATGACAAGGGCCCTGACAGTTGACTTTCCCATGCCAAACTGGTTGCCCATAGACCAGTAACAGTCTGCTGTTGCGAGCTACCGGACGGCGATGGCAACCTGCTTCTCCAGGAAGGTGGTGGGTCTCATCTGGGTGTCTCATCATGTGAGCTAAGCGCATTGCTCCAGGAACATCTCCTTCCTCATACGGAAGTTCTGAAGCTACTGCTGGTCATCCTGCAGCTCCATTGCCAGTTGGTCCCACCAATTGGAAGTGGTGTCCAGCCTCCAGAAGCAGTGCTTCACAGCGGGGTGCAGCTGCAAGAGCGGTGCTCCCACACACATGCTGAGGGTCTCCTCAAGCAGCTTGGGGTCATGTTCTTGCATAGCCAGGAGGGCAGCCTGCAGAAACTGCTGTGTAAATTCTAGCATGGCAGCCTGGGGCCATTGCATGCCCAGAGGTAGCTCTGGCTCCATAATAGGGCATGCTGTGGTGTCCAAAAGCAGGGTAACCAGGACACACAGTGGAAATGCTCTGCTGACTCTCAGAGAGGTAGGCAAGCAAGCAGAAGAAGCTGAGGATATGTGTACACTGCAGAGGGTTTCTTCTTTGGGAAAAACAGCCGTTTTCCAAAAAAAAAACCTTCAGTTACATCCACACTGCAATCACATTCTTTCAAAAAAAATAGAAAAAACAGAGGTTTTTTTCTGACATGGGTAAACTTCTTTCTACGAAGAAGAAGTCTTTTTCTGAAAGAGCTCTTTCGGAAAAAGGAATGTGTGCACAGGGAAGAAGTTGTCCTTTCGAAAGAAGAGGAAAGAGGAAAAAGCACAGGTTCCCTGGTGCTCACTCCATCCATAGTAATCACAGATTAAATGTGAGAGAGCGTCCATTTGGTGTGGATGCTCTCTTTCAAAAAAGCAGATTGCTTTTTCAATGCACTTTTGCTGCGTAGATGCTCTCTTTGTAAGAATTTTTTCTGAAGATCTCTTCTGGAAAAGCTTCTTCTGAAAGAAGCCTGCAGTCTAAACATAGCCTGAAAACCGCACCACAGAGGAGACCCATTAAGCAGCAACTGCCGACCTAATGCCTTGCCTGGACTGCTTCTGGGTGGCCTTATATGCGAGAATGTGGAATGAGGTTTAACAGTTAATTTGAACTAAGGGGTTTATCTCAGAATCCCGCTTCTCTGTCACGTGTAGACGCAGGCAGTTTCCAAAATGGTGACCTGCCGGGAATATGATCATAGAATCATAGAATACTAGGACTGGAAGGGACCTCGAGAGGTCCAACCTAAACCTCCTTTGCTGCAGTTTAAGCCCATTGCTTCTTATTCTATCCTCAGAGGCCAAGATGAACAAGTTTTCTCCCTCCTCCTTATGATACCCTTTTAGATACCTCAAAACGGCTATCATGTCCGCCCTCAGTCTTCTCTTTTCTAAACTAAACAAACCCAATTCTTTCAGCCTTCCTTCATAGGTCATGTTCTCTAGACCTTCAATCATTTTTGCTGCTCTTCTCTGGACCGTCTTCAATTCCACCACATCTTTCCTGAAATGCGGTGCGCAGAGTTGGACACAATACTCCAGCTGAGGCCTAACCAGTGCAGAGTAGAGCGGAAGAATGACTTCTTGTGTCTTGCTCACAACACACCTGTTAATGCATTCCAGAATCATGTTTGGTTTTTTTGCAACAGCATCACACTGTTGACTCATATTCAGCTTGTGGTCCACTATAACCCCTAGATCCCTTTCTGCTGTACTCCTTCCAAGACAGTCACTTCCCAGTCTGTACGTGTGAAACTGATTGTTCCTTCCTAAGTGGAGCACTTTACATTTGTCTTTATTAAACTTCATCCTGTTCACCTCAGACCATTACTTCAATTTGTCCAGATCATTTTGAATTATGACCCTATCCTCCAGATTAGTCGCAACCCCTCCTAGCTTGGTATCATCTGCAACTTAATAAGTGTATTTTCTATGCCAATATCTAAATCGTCGATGAAGATATTGAAGAGAGCTGGTCCCAAAACAGACCCCTGCAGAACCCCACTTGTTATGCCTTTCCAGCAGGATTGTGAACTATTAAAAACTACTCTCTGAGTATGGTTATCTAGCCAGTTATGCACCCACCTTATAGTAGCCCCATCTAAGTTGTATTAGCCTAGTTTATTGATAAGAATATCATGTGAGACCATATCAAACACCTTGCTAAAGTCTAGGTATACCACGTCCACCACTTCTCCCTTATCCACAAGACTCATTATCCTATCAAAGAAAGTTATCAGATTGGTTTGACATGATTTATTCTTTACAAATCCATGCTGGCTGTTCCCTTTCACCTTGCCACCTTCCAAGTGTTTATAGATGATTTCCTTAATGACTTGCTACATTATCTTCCCTGGCACAGAAGTTAAACTAACTGGTGTGTAGTTTCCTGGGTTGTTTTTATTTCCCTTCAGACGTCTCGGTGAAGACTGAAACAAAGAAGTCATTAAGCATCTTTGCCATTTCCAAGTTTCCTTTTACTTTTTCTCCCTCCTCACTGACCAGTGGGCCTACCCTGTCCTTGGTCTTCCTCTTGCTTCTAATATATTTATAAAAAGTCTTCTTGTTTCCCTTTATTCCCGTAGCTAGTTTGAGCTCATTTTGTGCAATGTCAGTCTCCCTCATTAGCATCCCTAGTTTGAACTAGTGGGCTAGTGTTGACGTACCCTTTGAAAATACTTTCCAGAATAGCTTATTTCGAAAGAAGCGTGCAGTGTAGACGTACCCTTATTGAATAAACAGCTTGGTTTCGTCTTCAAAACCCGTTGTGGACTTTCTCTGCTCTTTCTTGTTACAAAGTCTTTGATATATTTCCGGTGAAAATGAAAGCATTATATTTAAAAAAATACCACAGGAAAAATATTGCTTTGCAAGGACAGCAACTTACACCAACCAATATGGTATCAGGTGTCATAAGTAAGTAAAGGCATGGGGGGAGGTTTAAAGAAATAATCTTATTTTCACTTGAAAAGATAAGACTTTGATATAACCTAATTCAAAATTAACATTAGAATCAATACAGTTCACACTTTTGGAGCAAATGTTTCATAGTGGTAACAGGATAAATAAATTTTCTGTAAACCTGCCTCATTATTGTGAATGGAAGTCAATAGGAACTATCCTAAGGAATAAGGATTAATCAGACAAGGATTAGTCATCTGTGTGAGATTTGAAGGATCAGGTAAAGAAGTGTAAATGGAGAATTCAAGCAAAACTGTCATTATTTTTATTTTTACCATGGTAGTAACTGAAAGTTGATGTTAATGAGCTATTTCCTATGTAAATTTGGTTCCTTATTTTTGGACCTGTTTTTCTACAGTACTGGCCTATGAAATATGATTGATGCCTAGTTTAATAATGTGAATTAGTGGTCACATTTTTATCAAATATGTTTTATCAGAAATTGGCAAACTCTGGCTTCTGCCTTGAGCCAGCCTTCTAAAAGCAAGCAATAGCCCAAAGACAAATGATTAAGATTAGAAAGTAAAATCCTTAACAAGCCTTGATGTCTTATTGTTACGTCTCCTCATAACATTTACGTTATTTTTGCTAAACAGGCATAGATTATTTCTACAGTCTAAATAATTATATTGGATTTGATCCAGGATTGATTACTTGCACTAACTTTGCACACTATAAAGTAAAACAGAGCAGATAGCTAAGCAGGGTTTCTGGGAAGTGGATTAATTGTTTTGAAAAGCCTGTGATGAATGCACATCTTTGATCAATTTGCTCAAAACATATAATGCTGCATAGTAAGATGTGTTGTGCTTTATACACCCTAGACAAATTTTCTACAGTACCAGAAGCTTTTTATCATCAAATGCAGAGATGAATGGATGAAAATACTGGAGCTCCATTTAAAATGATCTGATATCTTTATGATTTAGATGGAATAAATGTTTCTGATATTAGCAACTTAAAACATAAATTTCAGAAGAAAATTTGGATGTAAGATTATAGTTTATTCATATAAAGTGTGGGTTTTAATCTCCATTATGATTCTCATCTGAGCTAAATCAGTGTAGATGCACTGACCTCAACAAAGTTGAATCAGTTTGTAGCAGCTGTTGATCTAAGCCTCCATCTTCATGTTGTGCATGTATATGTATTTCAATGACGGGATGTGTGCATTCAGTTTATAAACCAATATATTTTGCACACAATAGGGGCATGATCCGTCTCTTACCACAATCAATGGGAACTTGCCATTGACTTCAGTGGCAGGACCTGTGCATAGCTGAGCAATGCAAAATAAGGAAGGATTGGGAGGTTCTCAGAGAGGTATTTGGGAAAAATCAGTAACAAGATCTTTATCTGGTAATAGAATGGGAAGAGGTCTTTCTGTGTGAAAAGGTTAAGGCTGCAGTAGTTCTTTCAGCACTTCACCAGTTTTTACTCTTTGGCTTTGCAGAGTCAATGCTTTTCCTTACTTTCTTCTCATGGTGACTTCGTACATCAGAGGAAATAAGTCTATAGACTTCATTTGAATTACACCATTTAAATTGAGAGGAGAGAGGCCATACTTGATCCTGCCTCACTGCATGGAGCTGTAATTGATGACGTCTAAAGTCCCTTCCAGACCTATTTTTTATGACATTTCACTCTCATAGGGGAAAATGTACCTGCTGTATACTCGTTATACAAGGTTCAGTCGTGTAAGCTACATACTGAAGGTTCTATTTACTTCAATGGTAAATCTATCCGTTGAGGTCTTACAGGAGTGGACCCATTACTTGGACAATGACTGTTTATCCTTCTATGTGTAATACAATGGAAAACTTCCCATGTGTTTTCCTTCTTAACATCATTAGAAAAATCTCTTTCAGATGACAAGCCACATGGCATAAACTAAATACATATTTCTGAAAGGTATTTCACACATGCTATGACAGTTTTACCCAATGAAGAAAAAATAGGTCAATTTAATTCATGATGGGTGATATCCATTAACGTAAGCATAAAACTGGAGACAGTGAGGAACCAGGACCATTAACTAGAAGACTAATGTTAATTTAATGTTAAGTTTCTGATATAAAAATTCCAAAAGTAAGGAAGTTCCAAAATGTTATGATTCCTCTGCCACACTGACTTACTTATGTTATATTTTATTTATAATATATGGCTTTTATTAATAATATAAACAAAATATATTGAGGTTCACAATTAAAAAAAACAGGATAAAACTACTATAGCACCTAGCAAAAAGGTCCCTTTCATGATGTTTAAGATTTCCATGTGTTACAACAACAACCACCTTGACATCGATAATGCTACCGTGTGAGCATGTGGAGCCTATAATTTACTTGTTCCAGGAGGAATGAGGCCCGACTGTTTTCAGAAATCACTGACTTTACATAGAAGTTTGAAAATTCTTTCATCTGGAGCTATTCATCCTCCAGACCATATTATCTGATCACCTTAATTCATCCACATTGAGAACCATCCTTAACTGAGACATCCATAATACCACCTGGAAAAATTCTTCTAAAGTGCACATTTGAAATTGTAGGATTCAAATATTTATAACATTGAAAGATCTCTTTTTTCTTCAACATTTTTTGAGAGTCACTGAGGAATATCAGACAATCTGATATTCCAGCTTCCAATGTTTTTTAATTATATGAGTGCAATATTTCTGTAAGGAGCACACAGGAAAAAAGCTATTTTTATTCATGAACAGATCTAAAGATGTGCCTTCAATGTTATCTTAAAAACCTGACATTTTTTACAGTGAATCTTAAAGTTTTCAGTAGTCTTGATAGGAGAAATGAAAATTGAACTGGAAGCTTAAAAAAGAACACTTAATAACTTCTTCCATTCAAAAACAATTTAACCAGGAAGGCAGCCTTACCATGATTTAAATATATATATAATGAGATTCCTCTCTGAATTTCAGTAATGAATGGCTATGGCAGAAGTTTTCATTTTCATACCATTTTCTTCCTGCCTTTTGGATCATCCCCATTATATCTCCACTACATCAGAGGACATTTATTCAGGGGCATAGTTGAGGACAATTGCACCTGTATCCTCCTCCTGTGGTGTGCCAAGTGTACCCATGTTTAAGTGCCTGACTGTCAGTCTTTACCTCTCTTGGGCAGAGATCTGTGTCTCTCTCCTACCTTACCAAAGTTTATCCTGGATGCACAGTTCCTTGCCCACACTGTGTTATCCCTCACAAGCCACATTGCCTGTGCTTTGATTTCTCTCCAGAGCTTATGATCAGTCTATTTACCTGCAGTTACCGAGCTCTTTCCAAGCAAGCACATTTATTCTTAAGGTGAAAGCATTAAAGAGAAAGCATGAAAACCAAAACTAGATATGCTAAAGAGATTTCCTGAAATCACCCAAAGTTCATCCTTGAGCTCTGGTAGGTTTAAATCTTTTAAATCCCATAACTGGGTTTTCTCTGTGGTTAGAAGGTCACAGTTGCCTCAGATTCAGAACCAGACCTACCACAAACATTTATTTTATAATATATGGAGACATACCTAGCTCATAGAGCTGGAAGGGACCTTGAAAGATCATCAAAGTCCACTCCCCGGCCTTCATAGCAGGACCAAGTACCATCTCTGACAGATTTGCCCAAGATCCCTAAATGGGCCCCTCAAGGATTGAGCTCCTGGGTTTAGTAGGGCAATGCTCAAACCACCGAGCTATCCCTCTCCACAGTTTGATCTCATGTAACAGGTTATCATCAGACAATGGTCCACTCCGCCATGTGGCTTTGTCTAGACTGCAGGCTTCTTTCAGAAGAAGCTTTTCTGGAAGAGATCATCTGGAAAACTTCTTCCGAAAGAGAGCATCTACACAGCAAAAGCACATCAAAAAAGCAATGTGCTTTTTCGAAAGATAGCATCCACACTGAATGGATACTATCTTGCATGTAAGCTGTGATTACTATGGACGGAGTGTCCACTATGGCACCTGTGCTTTTTTCTCTTTCCTCTTCTTTCAAAAGAACTTCCTCTTCCTGTCCACACATGCCTTTTTCCATGCCTTCCTGTCCACTCATGCCTCTTTTGGAAAAAGGTTTCTTCCTCATAGAAAGAGGTTTGCCAATGTCGGAAAAACCCCTCTGTTCTTTTGATTTTTTTCTCTCGAAATAACATGATTGCTGTGTGGACGTAACTGGAGTTTTTTCAGAAAAGAGGCTGGTTTACAAAAAAAAAAAAACACCTCTACAGTGTAGACATACCCTGTGTAACTTCAAAAGACTGAGTTTTTACATAACCAGATGTGAGGAATTTGCATTCACATCCTCCTAGATATTCTCCAAGAAATCCACCTGAAATTGTTTTGTTCCCAAAGTCCCTTCTTATCTGGCATGTTGTTCAGTATAGTCCTTCAAACTCCAGGTTTTACATCTTTCCCATCCCCCTTTGTACAATCCCAGCCCACAATAATACATAAACCATTCATTTAACACAATGAGCACCAGAAATACTTATATTTAATTAAGTCAGGTTTACTGAGAACATGGCAGCAAATTTATATAGCTGTCACATATATGCTGAAGATCATTGCTCGATTTTGCAAAGGAATACATTTCTGAAGGTTACTTGGTTCAATGAAGATATCAGCAGAATAGAAGAAGCTGTTTTAAAAGGTAACTATCAGTAGTTAGATGCCTACAGAACTGCTCCAGATTTCTTGTTGAAGCTCTCACTTGGCAACATTCAAGAGTAATGACTTGTGTAACTATCTATAGTTGAAGACTCTATCCCATCCTGGAAGATAACGACAAGGACTTAATTATGCATGCTTTAGTCATCTTCTGTTTGGTCCTTATTTTCAAGGGGTACAATGGTCTACACCCAATTAACTAATACTGCAGGATGAGGATTGTGATGATGATTGCAGAATGATGACAACACCACTTATAAGGCACGATAGAACTTTCTATCACAAGCTCATCTATGCAGGAGAAAGACAAAGCTCGAGGTACACAAATTGCGTAGCTTATTTTGAGTTAATTTTGAAATAGCTTATTTCCTAATTTGGCGCTGTCTACACAGTGCCAAATTTCAAAATAAACTGTAATTCCAAAATGTCCCCTAATCTTCATGGAATGAGGTTTACAGGGACATCAGAATATTGAGCCTGTTGTATTTTGAAATAATGGGCTTGTTCAAAAGACATGGAATAGCTATTTCGGGATACCGGAAGTATCCCGAAATAGCGCTGCAGTGTAGATATACCTGAGGGACCAGTTCAAGCCTGTGTAAGCAAATTCTTCCAAAACTAAGTACCATCAGACCTTATCACTTTCTACTCTTTGACCTGCCTTATATAACATAAATATAACGTAACATGTAAGGGGAAAAGGACAACACCAAAAAACTTACTAAAACAAAACACTCCATTGCAAGCACAAGAACCAATACAAATAGAACAAAACTGAGATCTATAATTAAGCCAAAATATATGCCATGGAGGTCTAAGTAACTCCGGGGTATGAACTTTCTGCAATATACATTACAGGTCAACATTAAATAAGTTGTTTGGTGGTTTATGGTCAATAGTCTTAGGCCAGATGTTCCTGGATATGTGTCCTCACAAAATTACAATGGAAGCTTTTTTTCTTTGCTCAGCAGAAAATACAAATTCTGCATGGAAAAAGCCTGTGAACTATATCTTTTTGGCCCTAGAAGTGGTACCAATCCTTCTACCTCAGGAATGAAGCACCTTTCTGAAGCAGCTAAATGTCCAAGGACTGGTGGCCTGTCTTATATTCAGTTTTCAGTGTTCTCTATCACTTTTCACTAATTGAAAATTTACTTAAAATATACTTTTAAAACCTCTGCCTGGCTTGATGTTACAAAAAGCCAATTAAAAACCAATATATAATTCTTAGAAGTGCTTTCGGAGCTATATTTAGGAGTCATAAAATAATGAGGGTTAAGTATTTGATCAATTTTGCAGCATGGAAAAGTCACATGACTTGAGTAATTAGGAAAATTCCAACCTGATAAACTTGCTAATTCTCATGTAAATGAATTCTAAAGACCATCAGAGTGTATACTGAAGCCTTGTGCATACATACAGAAACTAATTCTAATTTGGTTCCATTAAAAAGTTCACCTTGATTATATGGGAAAGCTATAATTTTGAAACTGATAAAGCTGTAAAAATGTTAATGTAAGTTACCAGTAAAAGCAAAGGAGTGATCAAAAGAATACAGCAAACTTACAGAAATCAGAAATCTTTTTTTTTAAATGTGGAGTGAAACAGACTTGTGATGCCGTACTATAACACACACACACTGTAATTAAGACAAGCATCATGTTAGCTAACTATCTGCCATTGCCAAAGCTTCCCTAGGAACAAGTGTTATGGAGATCGGACTAGATCAGTGGTTAACGGCCCTTTCAGTCTCCAAACTAAACACATTGGTCTTGATTCTCCAATCTGACTATCTTCCCAGAAGCAGAGGAGAAGGGAATTGCAGGAAACTGCTTACAGCTCCTTGCACAGTAGTTTCCTGGCTTTGACACAAGAGATGCACAGGAGCAGTTTTAACTTACCCCATTAACAGAGGGCCCTGCTAGTGAAGGAGTGGGGATGGCTCCCTCCACTCCCAATCCTGCTTTTGAGGTATACCCATCACTCCATGCCTCAAGGCAGGAGAGGAGGAGGCAGTACATACATAAGACATTTCTGCCAGAAGTTAGCTCCACCACATGGAGAGATAATCTGTTGACCATTGCTAGCTATTTTATATCATGTAAGCAGTAAGGAGTTCCCTGCATAAACACTTAACAGACCAGAGAATCTTGTCCTTTCTTTCAAAAAAGTCATGGGGCCATAGTAAATACCTTGAGGCAGGTTATGTATCTTTTTCTTCTCCACTTTTGCCATTCAAGGTATGTCTACACTGCAAGTTTATTTCGGAAAAAGCTATTCCGGAAAATATCTTCCAGAATAGCTTATTTTAGAAATAAAGCATCCACATTACAGGGAAGCCTCAAAATTAGTACGAGGCAGGCTCCACTAATGTAGATGCGCTATCTCGATTTTAGAGCCCCAGGAGGCACTGGGAAGGAATAACTTTAGAATGACCCTGGTGAGGAGCTATTTCGACATAGCAGCTTTTACGGAAGAGGCATTGTTCCTCATGAAATGAGGTTTACCAACATCAGAAAAAGCCATTTGTTATGTTGATTTTCTTTTGAAATAATACAATTGCTGTGTATATGCTAGTATTGTTTTTTTGGAATAACGGCCATTGACACCCTCTGA
Organism: Pelodiscus sinensis; assembly: GCF_052426305.1. Classification (NCBI taxonomy): domain Eukaryota; kingdom Metazoa; phylum Chordata; order Testudines; family Trionychidae; genus Pelodiscus; species Pelodiscus sinensis. The sequence continues at coordinate 158,023,676 of NC_143053.1, forward strand.
CAACACACAAGAGAGAACCTTCTAATCTGCTGAATGTGTGTGGAGGGATATGGAGGTAGCAAGCAACCATTTTGCCTTCCTCCCTCCAGCCGGCAGAGTAGAAGGCTTATTGAGAGTGGGGAAGATAGTTGCTCAAGCATGTTGCTAGGTATTGCTAGCTGGTACATGGTCCCTAAAGAGCTCTTGGCAAGTTATTGCATCCTAGGCTGTTCTAATAGGAATTAAGGCAGAGAAACAGAGAACTGTAAGTGGTTGCTCTTTGCCCTTTTCTTCTGTGCTGCCCTGGCTGGATAGGTGGAGGAAGGCACCCAATCTTCACTCTGAGCTGCCCTAAGCTCAGACAAAGACAATCAAGTTCCTATCATGTTCACCCTGAGAGCTGCTAGAACTACTCATTCCTTCTTTTCCTGGGATGCAGCATCATCCAACAGGAGACAACAACTGCTCAGACTGAAACTGGTTCACATCAGACATGCCCCTGAGACTGGGTGGGGGGAAAGGGACAAGTGGCAGTGTCCGCCTTTCTGCTGCTGCAGTGACAGAACTGACTTAAAGCTGCAGGGAATTCACTGTAAGTTATAATCAAATACATTGTCTTTTTAACACAGACACCTTCAAAGACCCCTGTTTTTAGTCTCCAAGGCTACATGGGACCCACAGACTACAGGTCGAGCTCCACTGGACTTTATAGGTATAATGGCTCTATGGATATTTTATATTGTATTGTTAAACTATAGTAGGATTCAATAAAGAAAATAAAGCTCTTAGTGAGGCTCTCAGGCCTTTAATAGCCTGAGTTTCTTAAAGAAAAGCTTAAGAGACGGGGATGAAAGCCAGAAGTTGTTCAGGTTTGCTCTACTTTGAAGATACATATAAGAAAGAATTCATCTGTTTAGACAAATCTCTGTGGTTTTGCTACAGTGCATGCAATTTTATCTGCTGTCCTGAATCTGTTTTACACCAGCATGGAACTTTCAAAGCTAGTTATCCTTAGATTCTGGGCTTAGGATCTACACTAAACAGTTAAAAACAGCATTCTGTTGGTTATTTAACAGGGGAAAACAAATGCTCTAATCAGCAACTGAGACTGCTCCGTGTTAATATCTGTTTAGACTGAGCATCCAGATTAAAGATACACACATATGAGCTCATTGTCTTTATGCACTTTGATAGAGTAGTTCACGTAATACTAATGCAGCACCTGCTTTGTGATAAATGTACTTTTAGTGCTAGTTAACAGACAAGGAAACAAACAGATGCACTGATTAGTTGAGTTGAACTAAACATCTCAAGCAAATGCAGTATTGTTACATAATCAACTTTTAGACAGTAAAAAGGGTCAGAAATAGAATGACTGGTATCATTTTCCTGCAATTATATTACAAACATTATTACACTGACAGAAAAGTGCCTGACAGCTGATATGCAAAGTCAGCAAAGTTGTGCAAACATAAAAAAAAATCATCTGCAATTTTCTGAGCACCGTATTAACATTAAGAACCTAAAGAGCAAAGTTAAATACTGCAGCATTGTTCACTGCAAACAGCTTGAAACAGTTTTTTAAATTCTGTAAGTTCCTTATAGCACAGTTATGTAGGCTAAGTGGAGAGAGTGAGTCATAATAATGAACACATATTTCTGGCATATATTCTAGAACTGATTACAACTATGATTTTCTGAGTTTGATGATGGCTGCACAAATGTCTTTTTTTTTAAATCATATAAAAATGTTATCCTGTGTAAAATTATCTCTGGCATTTACAATTCTTTAATTTTTATTTCTGATGGAATGTTCAGTAACTATAGTGCTTGCAGATTACAATTTCCAGTCTCTTCATAAACTTATTTTAAAGTTTGGCTGTGTTCATTGCTTTGTCAGGAAGAGTATCTCTACCTCAGCATTTTAACTATAATTAATCATGACACTCACCTTGATTGCTGCCAAGTTTATATTCCCTAAGAGATGGAACAAAACACACAATCTGTGAATTATTTATACTTCCATATGGAGGCTTATTGTTAATACATTCCTCTGTAATTCTTAAATGTTGGATCTTAATGAGAAAATGTAGATCATTGGTACATTTAGTTTAAAATAGAAACAAAAACATGTACCCAACAAAATGAAAGTGGTATTGTTCTATATAAAAAAAAAAAAAAAGAATAAGAAGGAAATCTTTATTCCAGGCAAACTTGCACTGATAGCTTAAAAAATGAATCTGTAAATGAAACTGGACACTCTTCTGTTCTATTATCTTGTTCCAAATAATAAAATGCTGCCAAGACTTTAACAAGGGCCTCCCACAAAAAAAATTCTCCACTGGCCTACCATATTCCCTACATGTCCAGGCATCCTATGCTTTCAATGTGGTGATTTAAAGCAGTGAGAGGACTGCTCTGTTTGTTTTCCCATTTAAGAAAAAGCATTCTTCTGTAATCAAGGTGGGAGAAAGGATGACTTGGCAAACAAACTTATTAAATGCACTGGTTGGATGTGTTTGTATTCTGTCCCTGAAAAAAATATACTGGAGTACTTTATATTTAATAGCTCTGTTGGTTTCACCTTGTGTAATCTGTAGAGAGACGGGGTAAAGACCTTGTAGATATTATGAGGCATCTTTCCCCAGGTATTTATTCAAAAATGTCTAATATTTGGTTTGATATGGGACAGGTCATTTTTGGTAAGATGGTTCATCAGTAAACAGAGAGGAGTAAATTCCATCAGAGGCAGGGAACTCTTCCTGAATCTTCCTTTCAATGATAAAAAGGTCTCTCAACTTCTCTGCAGTACATCGCTGCTTCCAGATTGCTTTGATTAGACTGATGCTGTCATCTTTACCCACTCTTTCTCATTTGTATTTTATTCTCATTGTTTCTAGTTAGATACTTGACACTCAATTAAGGGAACAGGGGGGAAAAATTACATGAATTGTGTGACTAACCAATGCAGCATGAAATAAGAATGGAAAGACTGGAAACTTTTTGACACAGGGACTCTCACATACTCTGTATTCCGTGCCCAATATCATGTGATGCAGCAGTATGTCTTTCAGATGACATCTACTGAATACCTACTCCAGTTTCTTACCAAGGCCTTCTCCACAATACATCTGAAATGCTATATTACTCTGAAGTACACTCTGAACCTTCTCTGTCTTTCCTCACATGTCTGCAGTACCTTCTTGAGTCAGACTCTTGTTCTAGAGAGCCTCAGAGTGGCTTCTGGGAGTTTCCTTTGCATTAGCAACCAGTGGGATAGGCCAGGGTTGGTGCATTTGCACAACACAAGTCCCTTTCAAATCTTCCTCTCTGCTTTGTATTGGAAGGATGGCTCTTGCTGGGGATCTTACTCGCTTTCCTCAAGGAATGTCTACACTGCAGCATTTTTTTGGAAAGACGGCCAATTTTCCGAAAAACCTTCACTTACATCCACACTGCAATCACATTCTTCCAACAAAAAGTTGAAAGAATGGAGGGGTCTTTCTGACAGTGGCAAACCTCTTTCTACGAGGAAGAATGCCTTTTCTGAAAGAGCTCTTTCGGAAAAAGATGTGTGTGCATGGGGAAGAGGCTTTTTTTTTTTTGAAAGATGAGTCCTCCAGGAAATAACATAGGTGCCCTGGTGGACATTCCATCCAAACTAATCACAACTCTATAGTTCCTGTCGCCTGACAGCTCTTAAAGCTGCAGGCACCCTGGACAAGCCTTGTGTCAGGAAGCCAGTCATGGAGTAGGACCCTGACCGTGTGGCTCTCCCTGCCACACAAATCAGAGCTGTGGCTGAGCAACAAGCCTCCCAAGACCCCACTGGCCCTCACAGGGAGCAGCACCGGGCTCCCAGGAACCACCCAGGGACACCAAATGCCGTGTGCTCTCCTGGTCTGGGGTGGAGATCCTGTCCCTTCTGGAGCTGTGGGGGGAGGAGGAGACCCTGCAGGATCTCCATTCCAAGAAGCATAATGCTGATATTTATGGCCGGATGGCCGCAGCTCTTGCCCAGAGGGGACACCACTCCCGCACCTTGGACCAAGTGAGGAGCAAGGTCAAGGAGCTATGTCAAGGCTATGCCAGGGCCAGGAAGCGCAGCTCTTGCTCTGGAGTAGGACCACACTTGTGCCCATATTACAAAGAACTGCACAGAATGCTGGAAGGGGTGGTGAAGCCCTTTCCTCACCCGTACAGGTAGACTTGGGGCTCGAGACACCTGTGGTTGCCTGCCCAGAGTTCCTTGATGATGATGAGGAGGAGGAAGAGGATGAACAACAGCTGCAGGAGGAGGAGGACACAGCCGGCACAGTGATCCTCACCCTACAGCCGGTACCCCAGATCCTGGAGATCTCCCAGGCATCCTGAGACACCAGGGAGGGATCATCAGGTGAGTGCTCTCAGTTTGTCACACGCTCTGGGAGGGGAAGGCAGGTGCAGAGAGGATGGGTGCAATCATCACTCGGCCTGCTTGGCCTGGACAGTGGGCTGCATTCTGTGCACATGGCACCACATGGCCTCAGCAGCTAGACTCAGAGCACCCACAGGCTCCTGCTCACAGGCTGTGGGGAGGCTCCATACCTATCTGACCCCTGCGGGGGACACCCTCCCACCGCCAGACTCTGCTGGAAGCAGGCTGGGCACAAGGGCAAACACATGACCCCATGCACTCCGAGCACACAGCCATTCCTGCATGCTCAAGGAACCACCTGCTCTCACAGACAGTGCTGCTAGGTGCAGGTGTGTGTGTGGTCCTCATGGAAGGCCAGGCTGCTCCTGGCCCCTCTCCCGCCCATGGGATTCCACTGTGGATGGACACTTCCCTTGCCCACCCTGTGGGACAGGGGAGGGAGGAAGTGGGAAGCATGGTCCCCTGGGCACTTTGTGGCCTCTGTGAGGCAGGGCCTGCTGTGCAGGCCACACACGGCCTTGCGCATGGGACATCACTGTCCTCGGCTCTGAGGACTGTTGCTCACTGCTCACAGAGGAGGGCATGGCCTCAGGGACACGGTCTGCATGGGTGACTGACTGTATCTTCCTCTTTTCCTCCACAGCCGGACCAGCCGTTCCTGAGGGGGAATCCACACCATCAGAGGCAGCCACCCAAACCCAGGGGAGCCGCAAATGCAGGAGGGTCCACAAAGACCTCATGAGGGAGCATGTGGCTGTCCTGCATGACATTCAGCTAACCCTGGCCCAAAAGGTCTGGGATGAAGCTGAGTGGTGCAACTGCATGTGTGCCACCATCTGGGAAGTGATGGCACACATGGCTCCTGTCCCCACTCTAGCCCTCCCCACTCCAGCTCCTGTCTCCACTCCAGCCTCCCCAACATGCCTATGTTTCCTGCCCCCTGCCATCCCTGACCCCGCTCCAGCCCCCAATCCTGCCCACCTCCCTGTGGGTATGTCTTCACTACCCCGCTAGTTCGAACTAGCGGGGTAATGTAGGCATACCGCACTTGCAAATGAAGCCCGGGATTTGAATTTCCTGGGCTTCATTTGCATAAGCGGGGAGCCGCCATTTTTACCTCCTTTTCCCCAATTACTTTTATTAGAAAAAACAAGTTCCATTCAAAACTGGTGTCTTTATTGAGAGTACAGGGAAAGGAGGGGTTGTGGTGGGAAAGGCATAGGGGGACAAGGCACAGGTCCCTAGTGGGGAGGCCCTGGGGACAGTTACTGGGGTGTTTGAGAGAAACTCTCCCTCAGGGCCTCCTGGAGGTGCACCCCGGCCCGATGGGCCTGGCAGATGGCAGCTGTCCATGGCTGATTGAAGGCCCTCCCTTCATGGCCAGCTTCTGCCCCCCCCACCCCGGGAGGAAGGCCTCCCCTTTCCTCTTCACTATGTTGTGGAGAACACAACATGCCGAGACCACCTTGGGGATGTTGTGCTCCCCCTGTCGAGGTGGCTCAGGAGGCACCTGAACTGAATCTTCAGGCACCCGAAGGCACATTGCACCTGCATGCAGGCCCAGTTGAGGTGCACATTGAATTGTTCCCTTCTGGGGTCCAGGTGGCCAGTGTAGGGCTTCATGAGCCATAGTATGAGTGGGTAGGCTGCGTCCCCAACAATGCACAGTGGCATCTGCACGTCCCCCATGAAAAAGTCCCACTGGGGAAAGAATGTTCCAGTCTCCAGCTTGTGGTAGAGGCTGGAGTTTCTGAATATGTGGGCGTCGTGCACCCTGCCCAAATACCTGACAAAAATGTCTGTGAATTGTCCATGGTAGTCGACCAGGGCCTGCAGCACTATAAAGAAATAGCCAGGGCTTGTCGAACCTCAGCGAGTCCCGCTCGCTAGCCGCACTGTCCGGCGATCTGCACATGCACAGATCACCCGAACCTGGCTCTTCCGGGTTGCAATCTACTCGCCACGGACAAGTAGATTGTATTAGTTGTCGAGCCCTGGAAATAGCCCTTGATGTATTGGGCTGTTTGATGATGTGGTGCACAGATCAGGATGTGAGTTCAATCAATCACTCCCCCACAGTTGGGGAACTCCAGGGTGGCAAATCCTGCAACGATGGGGTCCAAGTCTCTGAGGCAGATGACCCTGCACAGCAGGATGGAGTTGATGGCCCTCACAACCTGCGGAAGGAGACAAAGAAACACACAAAACATAGAATGAGCTCCTGAGCCCTTGGGAGGTTCCTGCTCCCTCCCCCCCCCCCCCACACCCACCCAAACACCACAGGAGCCACTCTTTGTGAGGCTGCCCTTCCTATCCCCCTCCCCAGCATGAGGGCTGTGTGAGGGCAGGATGGCACAAACCTCCAGGGATGGGGCATCACCCATTCCCAGGCCATCCCCGCACCTCCAACCTTCCTTTTCCCCAGGGTCCCCCTTTCCAGTACTGCTCCCTTCCCCACAGGGACTGTAGCCCAAGAGTGCCTTACCTCCATGAGGAGGGCCCTGAGGGTGGATTTCCCCATGCTGAATTGGTTGGCCACCGACTGGTAGCTGTCGGGGGTGGTGAGCTTCCAGACGGGGATGGCGAGGCACAGATGGGTGTCCCATCATCGGAGGGCAGGGGTGAGCCAGGCACACAGCCCCATGAAGGTGGCCTTCTGCATGTGGAAGTTGTTGAGCCACTGCTGGTCATCCCACCAATCCATCATCAAATGGTCCCACCAGTCAGAACTGGTATCCAGCCTACAGAATCATTTCTCCACCGTGGGGTGCAAGTGCAAGGGTATTGCTCCCACATCCAGGCAGAGGCACTTACTGATGAGCTTGGAGTCGAGCTGGGGCAGAACCACCAAGATTGTCTGCACACACTGTTGCAGAACCTACTGCATGGTAGTGTGGGACCATCGCATGCCCAGGGGCAGCTCCAGCTCCATAGCAAAAAGAATAAATAAATAAATAAATAAATAAATAGAAAGAAAGAAAGAAAGAAAGAAAGAAAGAAAGAAAGAAAGAAAGAAAGAAAAGAAAGAAAGAAAGAAAGAAAGAAAGAAAGAAAGAATGCTGTAGTGTCCAAAAGCTAGGCAACCAAAGCATGCACTGCAAATGCTTTGCTGTCTGTCGTAGAGGTAAGCAAGCACACAGCAGAAGCTGAGAAACGGCTGCCCAGGGATGCGTCTCAGATAGCCATAGGCAATAGCACCCAGAAGCAACTGCTGACCTAATACCCTGGCTGAAGAGGCCTCATATGCAAGATAGCGTCCAATCAATGTAAACACTCTCTTTCAAAAAAGCAGATAACTTATTTGATGTGCTTTTGCTGTGTAGACGCTCTCTTTTGGAAGAAGCCTGCAGTCTAGACGTAGCCTCAGAGATACCCTTTTATGATATCAAGTTACAGTGGGAGAGGTCTAGGTTGGATATTAGGAAAATCTATTTTACCAGGAGGGTGGTGAAGCACTGGAATGGGTTATCTAGGGAGGTGGTAGAATCTCCATCCCTAGAGGTTTTTAAGTCCTCTCTTGACAAAGCTCTGGCTGGCTGGGTTGATTTAGTTGGGATTGCTCCTGTCTTGGGCAGGGGGCTGGACTTGATGACCTCCTGAGGTCTCTTTCAGCTCTATAATTCTATGATTCTATGATGCTGAACTGCAAGTGGCCACCTTCATTCCAACATGCTCACTTGTGAAGTAAAGTTCTACTGACCATGGGTAAGAATATCATAATCTGGCCCTTAGGCTGGAACAGAAGCTCTATTCCAGATCCAAAAGATAAAGGGTAACAATTCCTTCCTTCCTTTGCTCTCTGCACCTAACCAGTGTGACCAAACAGCAACTTGCTCCTGAATAATACAAAACTTTCAGCAGCTCTCAGATATTCTTTTGCTCTATAATTCATATGAGTGTAATTACTTGTTTTTTTTCTATCCACAGTCCATCATAAAGTGTAGGAACTGAAATCTTAATGATTTATAAATGCAAATAAAATTTGTAAAAATAATGCAAGTACAATTTTATTCTGTATCAACTGCAAGGTTAAATAAATAGATCTAAGAACTCCATTTCAATACAGCTTTTAATCTTCTGGATTTAATTATACTTGGGTTTAGTCAACTCTGATTTCAATATTTTACTACTGTAGTAATTATAGGCTGGTGACCTGTCACTGGTCGTAATGCTTCAGACATCCCAAGATGATTTTAAAAAATCAGATGATAGCAGAAGCATGGAAATCATAGAAATGAAAAAAAACTGTCTTCCTGTTGAATTACTAAAGAGATAGTGAAGTAGTTATAGCCGAGGAAACATATTAATTAATAAAATGACATTACATAAACTTACCATGAACCAAACTTAAAAGTTATAGTAATCCTAGAAACTCCTGTAGTAATATAACTGATAACTGATCTCACAACACAGCACATTTAAAGGAATTGTGGGCTAACCTGTTCTTTAGTATAACTTCACTGCACCTTTAGAATAACTTCACTGACTTTGTTAGAGTTACACCAGAGGTGAACGTAGTCCTCAAGTGTTACTTTACCATTTCATACTGGAATTTCCAGTCTGACAGACTATATATGCTATAAAACTATTATTTTTAAACATCAGAGCTGTTTCATACACTGTATAGTTCAACTTGTTCATTCAACTAGTCTTAAGAGAGTCAGTGAGACAACCCACCATGAACAAAGTGAACAGTATTTGGACTTTAATACTGTCATGTCTCAGAGGCAGTCAAGTTGCTGTTGTGAGGAAGGCTGAGATTTTCACATTTCTATATATTCTACTGTCACCATTAAAATTATTATTATTTTTTTTTTTTTACTTACAATCAGCTCTACCTTTCTACAAAGATGACATAACCCTTTTTTGGTTTGCTGCTGCTCTCTCTGCACCCTGTGTATTTGCTGTTAGTTCTCTTTCTTTTATACAACTTTAGGGCCAAGTCCTGAAAACCCTTTCAAGCATGATTAAAAGTTTGCAGGACTACACCCTTTAGACTATAGGCTGCATGACAAAGGGACATTCTTTACTGATTTTTATCCATATTGAGGTACATATGTGTGGGACAAATTACATTTACTATCAGGTCCGGCCTTACCATGAGGCGAACTGAGGCAGCCACCTCGGGTGCCAGACTTTGGGGGGCAGGGGTGCCACTAGGACCCAGAATGTAGAAAATTGTGGCTGCTGCTCGTGCATATATATTCTCTCTGCTCTAGATGCACAGAGATGGTGGAGTGCTGTGCTGGAGGAAGGAGGGTACAAGAGACATAACAGGCAGGCAGGAGAAAAGGTGAGAAGGAATAACCACCCTGTGGAAAGCACCACTTTGATTATTCAAACAGATAAAAATGCCAGTGTTTACTATGCAGACAAGAAAAGTTACATTTGCTGTTCAGGCTTTTGAAAGTTAAGTGTTACTTAAAATGTTTGAACAAGGCATTTTAAGTTCTTAGTTCTCCTTTATTGGGGTAGGTAGCAGAGGAGTACGATGAGAGGAGTAGAACAAGAAGAAGGCAGAATTGAGACTTTTCAATGTTTTGGCCCATGCGAGGGGGCATGGGGATGTCATTTGAGCTCCCTGCCTCAGGTGCCAAAATGCTGTGGGCTGGCCCTGTCTACTATATATTTAAGAGAGTTTGTCCATCTGTGCATTTGCCTGTCTGTCTGTTCAAGAATTCCTCCTAAACTATAAGAGCTAAGACCACCAAATTTGGTTTACAGCTTCTTCTTACCTTAAAGCAAGTTAAGGGTATGTCTAGACTATAGAACTTTTCTGGGATACCTAAGGTATCCCAGAAAAGCTCTGCCGCATCCAAGGAATGTGTCTGCTTTTCTGAAAAAAAATGTTGGAAAAGCAGACACGTTTTGTTTGCATCCTTGTAAGCCTTGTTTCATGAGGCAGTAGGGATGTTCTGAAATAGAGTTTTTTCCCTATAAAGTCTCTTGACAACTATTAATGTACTTCGCCTGACAATAAACCTAGCTGGGTGCCTTCAATCTTTATCTGATTTGTGGTCTTTGGGGGCTCTCTTGAAGTCTGCTGTGAAGACTAAGTGCACAAGTCTACACGGCACACATCACTGAGCACACACGCAAGCAGTCTTCTGGTTATCATTGACGGAATCAGAGACGCGTGAGGACATCGCAACAGTGAATCCTGGCCCTTGCTAACTAACAGCATTTCTGAACAGCTACATGAGTAACTACAGTCCCCTCTAATATATTTTCCAGTGCTTTTCACAGTCTAAATTTAAATGTCTCAAGTGAAAAGGCTTCTGCTATTTCTCTGAGACAAGTCTACAGTTCAGTAGATTTCACTGTTGTTGAGATTTCCTGTTCATCTTAAATTCCTCTCTTCTTAATTTCAGTTTTTTACTCTTGGTTATATTCCTGTGTTGCCCTGGGTAATTCTCCTCAATCATTAATGATGATGCCCTCTAAATATTTGTAGGTTGCTACCTCTTTCTGCCTCATTTTAAACTTTCCCCATACATCAGTGTTCCTGCCCAGTCCACAAGTTTCTGCTATGGAGTTTCCCAGCACTAAAAGCAGTAGTGCTGGTGCGAGCTCTCACACTCATTATATTAAGTATTATAGAGCAATGATTTATTTGAAGAGGGAATCCTGGAAAATTCCCTGTCTAGACTAATGTAATTGTTCTCTGGTTCCAAATGTTCAATGATGTTATGGTTAGTCACTCTGGGTATGTCTACACTACAAAGTTAGTTCGAACTAATGGACGTTAGTTCGAACTAACTTTCATAGGTGCTACACTAGCGCTCTGTTAGTTCGAATTTAATTCGAACTAACGGAGTGCTTAGTTCAAACTAGGAAAACCTCATTTTACGAGGATTAAGCCTAGTTCGAACTAGCTAGTTCAAATTAAGGGGTATGTAGCCCCTTAATTCGAACTAGTGGGAGGCTAGCCCTCCCCAGCTTTCCCTGGTGGCCACTCTGGCCAACACCAGGGAAACTCTTCTGCCCCCCTCCCGGCCCCGGCCCCCTTAAAGGGGCACGGGCTGGCTACGGTGCCCGTGCCAGGTGCAAACCTGCCAGCACCCAGCCAGCAGACCCAGCACCTGGCATGGATTGAGCCACCCACCCGATGCCCCCCAGCCCTTCCCCTCTTCCCGGGACCAGGCTGGCGGCTCCCGGGAGCTTGCCCAGGACGGCAAGAGGCGGGCACCCGCCTGGGCTAGTGCAGACATCATGGACCTCGTCTACGATCCCCGCACTAGGCACAGGAAAGTGGCCAGCTAGGGCAGGAGAGCTGCCAGCCTGGCCACCCAGGAGCAGATGTGCAAGAGAATCAAGGGGGTCCAGTGAGACCCCCGACCCTGAGCCCTGAGCTTACAATGGCCGTCCTGGGTCAGACCAAAGGTCCATCGAGCCCAGTAGCCTGTCTGCCGACAGAGGCCAACCCTAGGGACCCTGGAGGGGATGGAACAAAGACAGTGACCAAGCCATTTGTCTCGTGCCATCCCTCTCCAGCCTTCCACAAACCTTGGCCAGGGACACCACTCCTACCCCCTGGCTAATAGCACTCCATGCACCCAACCTCCATCACTTGATCTCACTTCCCTTTAAACTCTGTTCTAGTTCTAGCCTTTACAGCCTCCTGCAGCAAGGAGTTCCACAGGTTGACTCTTTGCTTTGTGAAGAACAACTTTCTGTTACTAGTTTGAAGCCTGCTACCCATTCCTTTCCTTTGGTGTCCTCTAGTCCTTCTTTATGGGAACTAATGAAGAACTTTTCTGTATGCACCCTGTCCACCCCACTCATGCTTTTAGAGACCTCTATCCTGTCCCCCCTCCATCTCCTCTTTTCTAAGCTGAAAAGTCCCAGTCTCTTTAGCCTCTCTTCATATGGGACCTGTTCCCAACCCCTGATCATTTAGTTGCCCTCCCCTCTCACAGCCTCTCTCTTCCCCTCTCCCACCTCCTTTTCCCAGTCTCCCCTAGTTTTGTTCAATAAAGACAGATTCCATTTTGGAAGACACATTATCTTTATTTTGTACATCAAGAAGAGGGGCTAGGGAAGGGTAAGTGGAAGGAGGTGAAGGAGGAATGGGGCACGAGCCCCCGATGGGGAGGACTGGGCTGGCTCTGCGGACTTCTGGGGGTGGAAGCTCTCCTGCAGCCCCCCAATTGCCTCCTCTCCCCCAGATGGCAGCCTGCGGCAAGTGCAGCCGGGCTGATGGCCGAGTGGTGTGATGTGCCCAGTGTGGGTAGTCCGGGCAATCCAAGCCAGGACTGCTTTGCAAGCGGGGCACCCCTGAGAACTGTCTGTCCGGGGTGGGGGTCAGGATCCAGTCTCGGCTAGCCTGAGACAGGAGCTCCATGCTCTAAGTTCTCCTCTGATGCCCTGCCGGCACTGCTTCCGGCCATCCTTAAGCCCGGTTCAGGGTCCACTTAATGTGGACATGCTAGTTCGAATTAGCAAAATGCTAATTCGAACTAGTTTTTTAGTCTGGATCCGTTAGTTCAAATTAGCTTAGTTCGAATTAACTAATTCGAACTAAGTTAGTTCGAATTAACCTTGTAGTGTAGACATACCCTCACTCTCACCTTCACATGCACAAATCTCCCACAATCATATGGACTGATCTAGCTTCACCAGTCCCGAGGGGAGTCATTTCATTTACTTAAATTGATGCTGGATCAGGCCCATAATCCCTGCTTCAGGCAACGTGCGTGTGAGACACGTTTAGCTATCCTGTTTTGTTATTATTTTTCAAAAGCTGTGCAACCATTCACAGCCAATTTTTTTTACAAAGCAAGGCCTGTGTGCATTTTATGCCCATTTTCAGGTGAGCATTTGCAGTATTTGCATACACAAATTGATTATTTGGGCACATAGATTAATATTTGGGATTATTTCCATGTTCAACGATGGGAACTGTATTCTTAACAGTAGAGGGACAAATATGCCGCATGAACATTAGATCTGGTCATAAAAACCTGGCCCCTGAAAGAGCAACTTTTGATATATTTGTAATCTGTATTCAGAGATGATTTTGTCTAAGTCCATGCTTTTGGAATTCCTGTGGCTATGTAAAGATAAGTACTTAAATGACTGAACAGCATGACCTATAATTACTCAAGGTAAATTTAATTTAATTATAGATGAGTCATAGTAATCCGAGTTAACCTTTCAGATGAGTTTTAGTTCTCTACTTTGGCTTTCACTAGAGGTACAAACCTACCAGAACCTTCATCTTTAGCTGGAGTAAAAGAGAGTTGAGGGCAATCAACTCCATATAGGTGTCTATCAACATTTTTTAGGATCTCTACTATAAAAATAAATGATTAAGGAAGATAAGAAGCTATGGCATTCTTAAACTTTTTTCTAGCCATGCCAAATTTTTTAAGTATTCTTTTTCCAGCATTGCTTTTTCCTTTAAGTTGATTAAATATCAATTTGTGATACTGGCATTAAGAGGGCTTTCTTCTAACTAAGATTCTCAGATTTATTTTTGTTTGTTTGTTTGTTGCCTGCTTTTATTGCAAAACCTTAGAAACATTATTACGGAATCAAATGACAAGAAACAAGAAATATCAATCAAAACCATGTTTTTGTATACCCAAGAACTGTGGCAGTGTGATCGAGCAAAGAGAACATTGGCGTGGGAATCAAGAGGGATGGGTCCTAGCTGAGTGACCAGCTATTATCTTATGCAATCATTTGACCTCTTTGTGACTCTGTTTCCTCTCTCAGACTTTTTTTTATATATTAAATTGTAAGCCTTCAGAGACAGGATTGACTCCTTATACCTACTAGTGTGGGACCAAAATCTCACTTTCACTCTCTGGGCACAATTATGCTACTAGAACTACTGAATAATAGTAATGCTATCACAAGAGTTTGCTATTAAAAGCCAGTTAAAATATTTTTTTCAGATTATTTTAAATCTAATGTTCATTAAAATTAACCTTGGCCTAAATCTGACCAAGAATTCCAGCTTTCATAAGATAATTTTCAGAAAGACTATAATGTTTTGATGCCCTGAAATTCAAAATTATCTTGGTCAATTTCCCTAGATATTCCAAAGTACAATAAAATATTATGTTTTGGTCTAAAACTCAGCAAAATCATTTTCAGAACAAATGGAGTTTTCTAGACAAAACTAGACTATTACACTTAAATATAACTTTACGTACAAACTATGGAAAAACTACTCATATCAGCAACATAATAAGGCATTTTCAATAAATTATTCTTCCATGTTAGAACATCCAATTTGTTATAAAAAGCAGCAATCTTTTTTTCTATCATGATTTGATAAGAAAAGCTTAGACGTAGTAGGTGCAATTCAAATCTTTGAGTGGATAGTGTGTAAATGAAACAAATGTGTGTCTGAATTTTTAGTTCATATATCTATGGAAAAAAATAATAATTCATGCATCTGGATTCTAGTCCTGCACTGTAACTAAATAATTTTAAACTCTTGTGTCATTCCACTGAATTCACTAGCAGATGCTAATGTGCTTACAGTTATGAGAACAAATATATATGTATGTAAGATCAGCATCTGGGTTTGTGCATACAGGCAGTCCCCGACTTACGCGGATCCGACTTATGTCGGATCCGCACTTACGAACGGGGCTTTTCTCGCCCCGGAGCTCGCGGGCAGCGGGACTGCCCAGAGCGCAGCGGTCCCGCCACCGCGTCCTCCGGGGCGAGAAAAGCTGCTCCGGGTCTCCCTAGTGTGCTCCCCCAGCACTGCAGGGAGACAGGAGCAAAGCCGCATAGGCGGCGGGACCTCTGCACCTCTGCGGTTTTGTTCGGGTCTCCCTGGTCTGCTGGCGGGGGAGGGGGCGCAGCTAGTGCGCCCCCCCCCCCCCAGCAGACCAGGCTTTTGTTGCAGGACGCCTGGAGTAGAGCAGCTGGGGTGCTGCCGGGTTGGTCCTGCGGGGACCTACCTGGCAGTGCCCCAGCTGTTCTGTCCCAGGAGTCCAGATTCAGTCGCTGTTGAAACTGATCAGCGGCTGATTCCAGGAAGCCGGGGGCAGAGCAACTCTGCCTAGGGCTTCCTGAAGTCAGCCGCTGATCAGTTTCAGCAGCGGCTGAATCTGGAGCCAGTTCCGACTTACATACAAATTCAATTTAAGAATAAACCTATAGTCCCTATCTTGTACGTAACCCGGGGACTGCCTGTACATTATTTTGCTGAGGAAATTTGTATATATTTATGAATCTTCACCCACATTTGGAGGGTAATGTTGTACACCATGAGGATTTACAGTGCAATAACTCATAAACTAGTCATTCTTCAACTATTCTGTTTTGAGGTATTGTCACCCAGGCACATGTACACAAAAAAAATCAGTTTAGCATAAAAAGGTTTTTTTCTCTATCAAAAATAGCTGGGTTACAAATGTATCCCAATATGATGCACTGTAATCCTGTATTTATAGTAGTTCTGTGTGCATGATTGTCTTTAGTGAGAATATCTTGTATTATAACAAACATAGCTACATCTCCTGCACAAATAAAAAGCTGATTTTATTTTACATACATGCAGAGTGGTTGCTGCACACATTCAGCCTAAAGTAGAAAGTTCTCCAGGGATGTGTGAAAATTGTGTAGAGGCTCACACTGAATAAGACTCACTGCATCAATTAATTCAAAATGTGCCCTGTGAAAGATGTTTCACCTAAAACTTTAAAGATTTTTGTCTTAGTTTCTGAATGCATTTGTGAGACGGTTAATGTAACCTTTTTCTTGACATGGAATGAAGGTAAACCGGTTGCAGTAAAGACACTGAATTTGCATCTTTGCATCCATATATATTTCCACAGAGCCTGTAACATTTATATATTTGCCAGAATTTATGTCTTTTCATCGTAACCCAAAATATGCATTGCCTGCTAAACCAGTCCCTGGTTTTTGAATATAGATACATATGAGTAGACCACTCTACAATTTGATAAGCATGACTGGGGACTTAGATTTAGATAACAGTTTATTTCCAACAATATTTGTGTTGAAATGGCTTCCAATAAATCACTTTGACTATGAAATTGAAATAAATTGTCTTAAGAATTGCAGATTTCAAATTCAAGTAACCCATTAAAACCAAATTGACTACTTACATGCATAAAGTTAAGCACAGGCATGTTTGCAGGATCAGGGTTTAGTTTACAAGGGGAACAAGTTACAGTTGATTTGAAAATGGCATTACTCCGTATTTACATAATGATAAATAAGATCAGAGTCTGGCCCTAAGTTGGCAAATTCTATTGTCACACAGACACAAATTTGAAGTAACTGTATGAAATAACTCAGAATATAAAAATAACTAGAGTATTATTTTAATTGCCTTATTGCATTTTACGTGTAATTCATTTTATTGGTTTGTCATTATATATACAGATGCACATAAAAGAATGCATCTGTTATGGTCTGTCATTCCTATGTAGATGTCTTCAGAATGCCCAAATATATCCTAGACATTGGATTGGGTTATGATATAGGCATTTTATAGCTTAACCATGTATTAATATTTGGGCAACCAATACAAGTGACCAAGGCACTAGTCCTTAGTTATCTAGTAATATAGTAACTATTACTCTATCATATATTAATAAAACTTGTTGGTGAACAGGATTTTTTTGTGTGAATAAACTAGATACAAATGCAACACCTGGCATTCCTTCAGTTTTACAGAGAAGACAAATTTATTAATGCTACTATATACAGTAAAGCAAAGGCACATATATTCCAAATTTGAGAATAATCAAAGTTCCAACTCTGCTTTTTTACAAAATGGCTTTTGGAGGCCAACAAGTGTAGCAGATTGTAATTAATTCAATAGAAAAGAAAAGTTGAATTTTAGAAAGCATTTTATTTTTCCCTGTTTTATGCTCCAACCTACCAGAAAATTGAAATCTCTATCTTTGGCAGTGCAGTGGCAGTCTTCCAACTATATCTTAATGAAGAAGGAATTAATTTTGACAGAATCTTGGGTTCCAAGTATCCTGAAATCCTCCAATTCATTTACAGTTGGACTAAAGGGGGAGAGAGATGAAGCTACAAGTATAACTCAAAAGGAATGTATAAAAACATTCAATGGAGTAGGAGACATGAGTATTTTATGATGTAGAAATAACTTCAATCACTCTTCCCTAAATTGAATGCTTGAAAATTCACCATTTTATTTTTAACTAACACTTATCAAAAGCATAATAAATGAATGTCGCTAGTTTTGAAATTTAAATGAGATCTAGAGGAAGATGAAGTTCTGAATGCTTTTAAAGGAAACCTAAGAACCAAATTTACATTATATAATATGAATTATATCTTGCCTTAATGTAAAATGTAAAATATTGATATTTTTAAAAAAAAATTAATACAGACAAACTTAGTAATCCTTATACAAGCAAAACTCTCACTGAAATTCACCTGCTCTGCATACATCTTGCCTATTTAATTACTGTAACAATTGCTATTCGGGCTTTTGCACAATAGTACATAAGCTTTACATTAAGTTATCTATTATTTCTATAGTGTTATATATGTGTATAATGCTTTATAAACCAGTAGTAATGCTTTCCATGCTCACAACAGGTTGTCACCTACATTAAGGTAACTTCATCAGAAAGAGGAGAAGATAGCCTCAGAGATGTATGAGAAGGTTGACAATAGTAAGGACAGTGTTTGTTTCGGTCAATGTTGTACATGTCTTAGGCTACGTCTAGACTACAGGCTTCTTTCGGAAGAAGTTTATTTTGGAAGAAATCTTCCAAAATAACTTCTTCTGAAAGAGAGTGTCCACTCTACAAAAGTGCATCAAAAAAGTGATCTGCTTTTTCGAAAGAGCGTGTCGAGACTGAATGGATGCTGTCTCGCACCTTTTGCAAAAAGGCTTCTTCCTTGTAGAATGAGGATTACCAATTCAAGAAAAAACCCTCTTTTCTTTTGATTTTCTTGTGGAAGAACGCAATTGCAGTGTGGACCTTCCTCAAGTTTTGTCGGAAATACGGCCATTTTTCCCACAAAACTCTGTAGAGTAGACATGCCCTCAGAGTTAAGATCCCTATTCCATAAGGTACTTAAGTATAAACCTGACTTTAAGCAAATGAGTAGTTTTGTTGAATAAAGGCCTAAATATGGATGTGCGTGTGTGTATATTATATCTAGAAGATGTGTATTGTAAGGCTCTTTGATGAACAGAACTTTTTGGAAGAAATTGCAAAAGGAAAAGATGAAGGCATATTATATAAAGTTTTGTTGTGTCCTCCACAACATTGCAGAGAGAAAGAGAGAGGCCTTCCTCGTGGGGTGGGAAGCAGATGCCGGCCACGAGGGGTTTGAGTGTTCAAGCAGTTGAGGACAGCTGCCATCCTCCAGGCCCATCAGGCCAGTGTGCACATAAGGGAGGCCTGGAGGGAGAGGTTCTCTCAAGGATCTCAGTAACTCTCCCCAGGGCCTCCCCCCTAGGGGCCTCTGGATTGCAGAACTATCCCTTTCCCACCACAAGCCCTCCCTTTTCCCTTTCCCTGACCTCTCAATAAACACACCTGTTTGGTTTTGAAAAAAACCGTCTATATTTATGTAACATTAAGAAAAGGTGAGCAGGAGGAGGAGGGGCTCATAACCTGGAGGCAGATGGGGACTCAGAACCTGGAGGGGGAGAGGGGCTTAGGGCTGGGAGTAGCATGGGGGCAGCTGGATGTGCCAGTTTGGGTGCGGGGACCTCATTGGACTCGGGGTTGGTTGGGTCCAGGGACCACAGGGAAGTGGGCAGGGGGGGGGGGCTGGATCAGGTCAGGTATGGCAATGGGAGAAGGGGGAGGGGACATTGCATGGGAAGGGGGCATGGGCATCACCTGGGGAGGGAGCAGAGGCACAGCGGGGGGCAGGTAGAAAGGAAATGGGCATAGCAGGGAAGGCAGGAGGGTGGTAGTCAGGAGCAGTGACAGCAGGTAGGTGTGCCATCATGCTCAATGCGATGGCACACATGCTGTCACGCTGCTACATGAGCTGGTCCTATGCGCGGTTCCACTACTTTGAGTCCTCATGGACCTTTTGTGCCAGGGTCAGCTGCTTGTCGCGCAGGATGCTAACATGCTGGCGCATGAAGTCTTCCTGGACCCTGGCACACCTTCGGGTCTCCCAGCTCTGGCCACTGGCTGCGGTGGTGTGGTTCACCCCTCAGTCCTGGCTGGTCCAGCTGTGAAGAACTCAAAGAGGGAGAAACAGTCAGTCATCCATGCAGATGCCGTCCCTGAGGCCATGCCCTTCTCTGTAAGCAGTCCTTGGGGCAGAGGAGGAATATGTCCTGGGAGCAAGGCCATGTGTGGCCTCCACAGTGGGTGCTGCCTCACAGGGGCTCTGACATGCCCAAGGGACTGTGCTGCCCACTTCCCTCCCTCCCCGCCCCCCGGCCCATGGACAAGTAGGCAAGGGAAGTGTCACAGTGGAATTCCCCTCATGGGCAGCAGAGGAGCTGGGAGCAGCCTGACCCCTCCTGGTGTCTGCATACACACCTGCGGCTTACAGCACTGTCTGTGGGAGCGGATGCTGCCTTGCACATGCAGCCATGCCCGTGTGCTGTGTGCAGCACTCCACGGTCTATGTGGGGTTGTGCCTGAACCTTGCGGCTAGCCTGCTTCCAGTCATGGGCCCCCCCTTGGCAGGATATGTGTGGCCTCTCCTGCTACATCCGCATGCTGTATACTAATGCTGCATGTGATTCCACATGCAGGGGTTGCAGCACAATGTCCAGCCCAAACAGCCCGAGCGACACTCAGACCCTGCCCCCTGTGTGCCCACCTCTCCCACCCTGTATGCATAACAAAGTGAGACTACTCACCTGAAGATCCCTCCCAGGCTTCTGAGGAAGCCAGGGAGATATCCTGGCACCGGCTCCAGGGACAGGGTCATGGTCTCCATCTCCTCCTCCTTCTCCTCCGACTGACCCTGGTCCTCCTGCTTTTCCTCTTCCGAGACCTCCGGCCGGGCAATGATGGAGGTCTCCAGGCCAGAGTCCATGAGGATGGCTGGGGAAGATGTTTCCGCACCCCCAAGGATCTGGTGGAGCTCCTGGTAATAGGGGCAGGTGTGGGGTCCTGCCCCTGAGTGTGAGCTCTCCTCTCGGGCCCATATATATCCCTGATGGAGCTCCTTTACCTTACTCTGGACCTGTTCCAAGGTCTGGGGTGGGTGTTCGCTATCCACCAGGGACTCGGCCATGTGTTCATATATGTTGGCATTGCCATGCTTGGCCTGGAGATCCTGCAATGTCTCCTCCTTGCCCCACAGCTTGAGTAGGGACAGGATCTCCGGTCCAGACCAGGAGGGTACGCACCTCTTGGTCCCCCTGGGTGGGTCCTGGGACCCATGGAGCTGCTCCCTGCGAGGGCCAGGGGGTTCACAGGGGGCTTGAGGCTCAGCCATAAGTGGCAAGGCCTGTGGCAGTGAGAGCCGTGCGGTGAGGTGCTGCTCTCAGGTTGGCTTCCCACCACAAGGCTTGTCCAGGGTGCCTGCAACTTTAAGAGGGGCCAGGAGACAGGAACTATAGAGTCCTGATGACTCTGGATGGAGTTGCCACCAAGGCACCTGTGCTATTTCCTGGCCTCTTCTTTCAAAAGAAAACCCTCCTCCCCATCCACGTATGGCTTTTTTTGAAAGCGCTTTTTCGGAAAAAGCCTTCTTCTTCATAGAAAGAGGATTACTAACATCAGAAAAACCCCTCTGTTCTTTCGATTTACTTTCGGAAGAACGCGATTGCAGTGTGGACATTCATCAAGTTTTATCGGAAAAACAGCCTTTTTTCCGACAAAACTCTGTAATGTAGACATACCCTCAAAGTCCTTTTTTCAACAGTTGCTTGTTAAAGAAAATGCTACAGTTACAGACATACACCAACAGGCATGGCATAAGTCTCAGGTTTGTACTTTGTCAACGAAGGGACCACATCCTCTCTGAAAATAGTCTATACAGTGCATAGAGACATCTTGTGGTTGAAAAATATTATGCAACTGTGCCCACCTCCAATGCAACTGTAGGTCCTCTGGATCTTGTTTGGAGAATTATTTACTATCTTTGCATACAAAGTTCCCCAGAGGAGATTTTTGTAATTGTAAATGGTTTAGATCAAAGTGCATTTTTTCAGTTAAACTCGAGGGCTGTATTCCAAGTAGGAATAAGAGATACTCTGGAATAGGGCTTTATTCCGGAGGATCTCGCCAGTCTGGACGCTTTTCTCCAGCTTATCTCCAAGCCGGAAAAAAGCGGCGGCCATGAAAATGCAAATGCCGCTGGGGATATTTAAATCCCCCGCGGATTTGCCTCTTCCCAAGTGCTACATTTGCATCCCTATTCCGTAATAGGGGCCAATTTAGACGTAGCCTTGGTTACCAGTGTAAGGTACTTAGGTGGCATGGATCCAATCCATCTCCCAAGTCAAGAAAGATTTCAATTGATTCCAAATAGGAGTAGAATTAACCAAATGTTCATTAGTAAGGTTGGGTTACTGATTAAGAAAATAAAAAAAAATCCAGTTTCAGAATTACTAATACAATTTGAAGCCATATGTTCTGTTTCAAGATTAATCCCAGTATTTGAACTAGTTGTTGAATAATAATGTACCTGTGCAATCTCACTGAACTCTCCTTTGTGGTTCTGATTTTTCCAGAACAGCTCATTTTTTAAAAAAGTGTTACCTACCTAGCCACATGAGCCTTTGGTTAGATCTCTCTTGTAATATACTTATCTTAAGGACAAGTTTCATTTTATAGTTTTTTGGTGAGATTCAAATATAGTAGGGGTAGGTAAAAGATACATTTCAGGGATACTTCTGTTCCTTCTCCATCTGTTGTCCAAAAGCTGATTTTCTTGTATCAGAAAATGAGTATAATATATGTAGATTGAAATGCCCCTAAAATATCACATATTTATAAATGACTCAATATGGCCATTCTTATGTTCTTATGTTATGTTCTTATATATGCATATATACAAAGGTAAATTTTAAATGCACAAAACTTTTTAAAAGGCAAGATACAGTACCAGGAAATTTAGGTCTTCTGCAACTTTGCAAGAAAAATGCAGAATACTTCAAATTACCTATATAAGCATTTGCAACTCTAAAGACTTGAGCAAAACCTTTAATGTTGTTTTAATAATTTTGTGTCTATTTTATTCTTGATAAATGTCTACTTTTGATTACACTAAGACAATAAAACGTTATAATAATGTTGAATAATGCAGAAAAAATAAGTTATATAAAGACTATTAACATAAATAGCAATTATGACAGTGATTGTCATCACTTACAAATCCTTTTCAAATCACTTGACAGATTGTCATGAAAACAGGTTTATGCAAATGTATTAAAAGTTTATGCAAATTGTTTTACTATAAGATAGAAATAAGACTATGTAATCTCCAGCCCAAAGGCACTTAACAGTGAAAATCAAAGAAAATGTGTTTGGTTCATTTTTACCATAAATATATTTAAGCAAAACTATTTTATTTCCAAGATTGCAGTGATTGGAAGAGGTTCTTGACTTACACAAAGTGAGCAATTAATCTAGTTAAGTATTGTGTAGGCTGCAAAAAAGTTCAGTCTGGATGAGAACATGGACACGTTTTGACTTGAGATCTGAAATTGTTCAGAATGCATAAAATTGAAGTAGTTAATGAGGGAAAATTGAAAAAGGATGCTATGCTGCACTTCTTGATGGTGTTTGTCTTTCGTCTTTAGATTACTTGTAAATTTTGATCAGACACATACTTTACAGACCTACCTCTGCATCTGCCTCACAGATTTAAAATAAAAGATGCAACAGCATTTCAATTACATAATTCATGTTAGAGCTGCAACAAGTGAAAGTGTTGTCTGTTTACCAGGATTGCTGCTTTTCTTTATGATGCCAGGGAAATTTATCCTAAGGAGCAAATCCTGATCCTCTTTCCCTCATATGTGCTTGGCAAAAATATGCCAGCAAAGAGCCAGCCAGAGCCTCGAGGCAGTAGGGACAAGCAGCTGCCAAAACAGAGAGCCTATGTTTACCTTTGGATATTCTAGTCAAAACTAATGAAGGTTCTCTGACTTTCTCTGCCCTGGGCTGATTAAGTCTTTATACTAGCCAACTCCTTCTTCCCCGTCCCATAGCCATTTCACCTCAGTTTCATCCTTTTCTTTCCATTGAGCTGATCCCTTCCTAACTAACAACTCCCCTCCCCCATGAAAAAAAACAAAACCAAAACATGGAACTAACATACTGTGTGCCACCCTCCCATTGTTCGCTCTGCTTATGGGTTATAGCCCTTCATTTTTATCTAGTTTGAGTGTAAACTCTCAGGCACAAGAATCCCCTCCTCCTACAGCATTTGTACAATGACTAGCACAATGGGACCTCATTCTAGGTTAGCTTTTAAGCACAACCCAGCCTGCCAAGAATTTCAGGCTTCACTGGACACTTTGTCAGGAATTGGGATGTGGGCAGCCAGATTTAGTGGTTAGAGCATGTATGAGGAAACTGAACAGAAAGTCGGAATCATAGTCAGAGCCAGGAATCAGAGCTGAGAGTCAGACCCAGGTTATCTGGAGTAGGGACGACAGGCACATGGCTGGGATTGAGGCAGGAGTGAGGTTGGTTCAGGGGTGGAACAAGGTGAGGAAATAGGAAGCAAAGAACAAGGTGAGGAAGCAGGAGTAAGGTAGGGTCTGTTTCAGCAGCAGGTCATGGGCCTACTTGGCTGCACAAACAGCCTCCAGGTAATTCCCATAAAGTAAGGCTGAGAAATAAGTGGCTTGTGGGCTGGATATGGTTGCCCACTGGATTCTTTATTTACTTTTGTATCTGCAGGTATGGCTGCTTCCAGCTCCAAATGGCCATGGTTCACCGTTTTCGACTAGCAAGAGCAGCAGGAATTGGTTGCCCAGCCCTCGGCTCTTCCTGGAGCTCCCACTGGCCAGAAACAGCACGTTTGTTTATCCACTCTGGAAAATCATCTCCTAGCTGTATGTAGGTACATCCTCAGTAATTGAGTATGTGAGCTCCTATGCATGTATTAAATGGATAAAAGGATATATTAGATGATCCTTACTGAGCACCTTCTGCAAGGCATTGATTAGTTTCTCTTCTCACTGCAATCAATGTGAGTTGAGAGGCCTCCATCACCTACCAGGAACAGGCCTTGCCATTTTCCAGCTTTGTGAAAACAAAGGCTGGCTTTAGTTGTGTCGACTTCCAGCTACCATGTTACTTATATGCATGGCAATCAAAAAATTCTTTTGCAAAAGGCCATGGAAGTGTAAGCACTGAACCACCCACATCCAGCACGTTTTACTTCTCTGTAAATCTGGCAATGATTTAGGCTCTTCCAGCCACTAGTTCCAGTTTCATCAAATGACAATGGCAAACAAACAGTGAGCCAATAATGTCAGAAGAAAAGGCTGGCCATAATTTTAATTGTTTCTCTCCTAAGGATTAGAAAGTAAATGAAGAAATGAGTGAAACAACTGAAAACCTTATTTATCAGTGTCAGCACTGAACAAAGGATTGCCTTGTGTTTCATAACGCATATTATTAACTCACTGGCAAGGAACAGTACTAAGTGCAGTACAGGCTGCTTCAGCTTTAATGCCTTTGTAAATATGCAGTCTGTTCTCTGTGCATCAGTCATGCACATACAGAATTCTTTGGTAATAGGAATACAGTGAATTAGCCTCACTATAATGAGAATGCATACATCTTTAAGGGGCGGGGGATTATATGGTAAAAACAAGAGGATAAAACATCAAGTGTTAAGAAGTTAATTAAATTATACTTCCCTAAAGCATACAGACTTCAGAGAGAATTTCACAACTGCGTACCACAATGTGAGCTGTAAGGCAATCAGAGCTATGGCAAAGATTTATTACTGTCTTTCAGGGGTCCATCCAAGGCAGTGTGAGGAGAGCAAACACATGGCCAGATGTTCAAGAGTACAAGGTCTTTTACTTTGGTCTCTTAATGGAAAATCTGGAGCTGAGTTCTTCTGAAATTCAGGCCGACAATGTTGATAAAAGATAACTGGGAAAGGTGACATTTGAAAACATAACCATTCCCCTGGAGTGGTGCTAATGTTCCATACATCATTTGGCACAAATGTCATTTTTTTCTCTCCCGTTTCCTTTTTAAACAGGACTATGTAGCACTTTAAAGACTAACAAGATTGTTTATTAGGTGATGAGCTTTCGTGGGCCAAACCTATTTCCTCAGATCAAATTGTGGAAGAAAATAGGCATGACCATATATACCAAAGGGATACAATCAAAAAAAACTGAACATATATAAAATGGACAAATCAAATTTCAGAACAGAAGGGGGATGAGGGGTGGGGAGGAGGTAAATGTCTGTGAGATAGTGATATTAGAGGTGATAATTGGGGAAGCTATCTTTGTAATGGACAAGGTAATTAGTGTCTTTGTTAAGACCCCGGCGTAAAGTGTCAAATTTAAGCATGAATGACAGTTCAGAGGTTTCTCTTTCAAGTCTTGTGTGAAAATGCCTTTGAAGCAGTATGCAGGTAATCAAGTCATTGAGACAATGCACTTTCTGGTTGAAATGGCAAGAAAATGTTTTTTCTTTGTGATACTGTCTGATATCCATTTTGAGTGCACAGTATCACCAAGGAATAAGAGATCCTCCGGAAAAGGGCTTTATTCTGGAGGATCGCGCCAGTCTAGATGCTTTTTTCCGGCTTTTCCCCAAGCTGGAAAAAAAGCGGCGGCCATGTTTATTTAAATCCCGCGTGGGATATTTAAATCCCCCGCGGATTTCCCTATTCTGAAGTTGGAAATTAACATGCCTCTTCTGGAGAAGGGGCCAATGTAGACGTAGCCTTAGTGTTTCTTTTCCCACTTCTGACAGGATCAGTGAATAAGTAGATAAACCAAACAATTAATTGCCGCAGTCTGCTTTTAGATGTCCCAGAGTTTCTCCACTGAATTGAGTGGATTTACAAAAACCATCATAGAAATCAGAGTTTGGCTTATCTAAAGATTGTAAAATATCTAAAACATCACAGTGCATGGCTTTCTGATATAAGTTAGTGTGGATAAAACAAATAGTGATAGAAAATTACTTTGGATTTACAGCTTTGCTAGAGTCTTAAATCATTTGAACATATTTGAAGTATAAATAAAATAAGAGTAACTTGAGTTATCCTTATCTTATTTAAAGTTGGAAGGTTTGAAGATAATTTGTTTAACGTAATTAATTTGTTTTTATTTTAAAGATTCTTCAGATTTATATTTATATTTCTCTTTGATATAAAGAAAGGAAAAACTGCAACTGGATCTGTCAGACACTTTGAAAGCGTTCTTTAAAAAATGTTCTGTAAGAGTTGTTTCATGAAATTAAAATCTGTAACTCTGAATCTGTCAGCTGTGCTCTATAATACTATACAGAGCTCAGTGAATTCACACAAAATTGACAATTTGACAAATGTCACTGCTGCTTACTTTGAAACCCTGTGCAATTTCTGTAGTATACCATGGACTAGAAGACAAAATGTTACAGTTCTTAACATCTATTTTTTCTGTCATGTTGATGAAAGTGAAATTTTAGTTGTGCAGTACAAAAGACTTCCTTAGTTATAGTGTTATACCCTTTATCAGTTTTGTTTTAGCCCAAACCCATTATTTTGTACACCAATTTCAAATACACTGTAACTGGAATTGTAGGGACATTTCTGAAAGGGCAATTTAGAACATAATAGAAATGAAATTCCCTGGCCGAAAGGAACTTTTAAGACTCCATCTGTACATTCTCACTGTAAAATAATCTGGATAGAAGGAGTTTGACATCCTCTATTAGGATTCAATTGGGTGGGGTGCCCTATCATGCAAGTTATGTAGTGTCAACAGGGATGCAATGAATGCCCTCACCTTCCATGGACATCGGTGGAAATTGAAGATGCTCAGACCTAACAAAATTGAGCCCTTTTTCCAAAGTACTGACCATTCTCAATTCTCACACCTTTCTGAGGGCTTTTAAGGTGCCCAGATCTTTAGTCAACAAATCAGATATTAGCAGGTACATGAAGTGACAGCACAAGAAAGAAACAGAGATAAAGTTGTGAGATCATTTATTTTTTCTAACATGTTTGGAAGTACTTTTAGATATTACAATCAAGCAGATGTATCATTGGGGGACTTGTACTAACAGTTGAAAACCTGTGGAATCAGATATGATAGACTATCCTAGAATAGCATGTTTCTTGATCTCTCTGGGAGGGGCAGGAGTCTTCACCATAAATCAGTTTGAAAAGATTAAAAGGAAAGCAATATGCTGCTTCAATGCTTTGCCATGTGGGAGTGTAGCTTTGACCTTCTGTGAAAAGTAACTAGCTCCAAACACTGTGAGTTACAGCTGCCTAGATACAGCATGTCCAGTCAGAGAGGTTAATTAATATCTCCTTTTCTGTCTTAGGAGCTTCAATCACCTGATTTTCAGTCTCTTTCTGTACCAAGAACAATCACTATACAATGTGTATTTCTTTTTTACACCACAGAAATAGAAATGTTGGTAGAAAATGCAGCACTTGGGGAAGGGCATTGATTTTAATATATTTGGTTCAGTCAAAGGATAATAAATGATGTCATATCTGACAGCTTTGTCTTAAAGGGCTCATGCTCTAGGTATGTACAATGGATTTCAGATTTAGCAGCACAGATTCCATTAAAATAGGTAAGAGTTGTATACATCTATATCAGCTCTTCTTCTCTCTTGTATTACAGTTGTAGGTAAAATGGGTAGAATATTAGTCAGCTGGAAAATTTTTGAAAGCATGTGGCTGGCTAGCTATCCATTTAAAAAAACCTGTAGGGCATAAGAGATAACCATGCTACAAATGTGGTAACATTAAATTGCAATTGAGTTTCTTCAACTTGAGCTTTTGTTCCTTGGAAGCATCAGTAGGCAATTGTTGATGCAGTATTAGATTCTTTTGGAAGAACATTTGTTCTGCTGAAAAAGCTCTTTTAGGTTGCAACATACATGCAAAGTTTAGTCCTCTGGTGTATGCCCTAAAAGCCTCTCACAAAACCTGTGGGGACACTACCTCTGTCACATATTTCATAATATCCCTGTATATCTTTACTGATTAACTGAACAAGTGCTTCTTTTCTGTCTGAAGAGAAGAGTATCTGATCTGTATAAACAACAAGGAGTCCTGTGAAACTTTAAAGACTAAGGGTATGTCTACACAGTTGGGCTATTTCAGGATACCGGAAATATCCTGAAACAGCTACCCCACTATTTTGAGATAGGTATCGAAATAATGGAAGCGCTATTCCGACATCCCTATAACCCTCATTCCATGAGGATTAAGGATGTCTCAAAATAGCACATTATTTCAAAATGTGGCTTTGTGTATATATGCCAAATTTCAAATATGCTATTTTGAAATTCAATCAAAATAAGACATGAAATTTGCATAGCACAAATTGTGTACCTTATTTAGAGATTAGGGTGCTGTGTAGACGCACCCTAATATATTTATATGGGCATAAGCATTAATTGGCAAAGACCCACTTCATCAGATGCATAGGTACCAGAGTACTCGTTTTTGCAGATACGGACTAGCATGGCTACTCCTCTGATACCAATCTAGGAATGTAGGTGAAGTTATGGCTCAAGTGAATTCAATAGGATTTTTGCCATTGACTTAAAAGCCAGGATTTCAACTTTTTTTTTTTACATCCCCCACTTCTAACTGGATATATAGTGCTACATTCCTGAGAAGAATATTTTAGATGTTAAATATTTCTTGGTGAAAACCATATCTATTTTATGAAAAAGCTGTCTCTAGCCTTTGGGTAAAAATGTATGCCTGGCCCATGCCAGCCATCTCAAGCTCGTGAGGCTTGGGCTGCACAGCAATTTCATTGCTACTTGTGGGCACAGGCTGGAATGGGTTACCTAGATGGGTGGTGGAATCTTCAACCCTGAGGTTTTTTAAGTCCCAGCATGACAAAGCCCTGGCTGGGATGATTTAGTTGGGGTTGGTCCTTCTTTGAGCCAGGGTGTTGGACTCTATGACCTCCTGAGGTCTCTTCCAACCCTATGATTCTATGACTTCCCGATACCATCCTTATAGAACCCCCATTCCACATCCCATTCCCACCCTCCACCTCAGTAACATCCACATTCATGGCCCTCCGTTCAACTTCCATACCGAGCTGTGGCGCTCAGGCTAAAAAGTTGGCCTACCTCTGTGCTACAGTCTCTAGCAGCCCTGAATGAAGCATTTTTGCCTACATGGAGTTCTAGGTGTAGTTTTGTTTGAAAGTGATGACAAATAATGCTTGAGATAATAGGAAAGGGGAAGCCAGTGGAGGATGTAAAGAGCAGGGTATCATGGTCTAAGCAATAAGCTAGATGAATGATCTTTGCAGTAGTATCCTGAAGGGACATAAGCAGGGGAAAATCCTATTTGTTAAGGTCAGAGAGAAGAATGAGACATAGGCAGATGAGAGTCTGGATGAGAGTTTTAGTTGCATGAATGGATAGAAAAGTCTTAGACCTTGTATGTGAAAAGAATCAGCAAGATTAAAGGTAACCTGGATGTGAGGACGTAGAGTGAGGTCCTAGTTGAAGATGACACACAGGTTATGAGCCTGAGCAACAGGCAGGTCAGAGGAGTTCTCCATAGTGATCAAGAAAGGAGGAAGAGAGTAGGGATGTTTGAGAGCTCTGTTTTAGCCAAGTTTAGTTTGAGCAGGTGGATAGACAGCATTGAGTATATGTCAGAGAAGGCTGAGATGTTAGTCTGAACAAAAGAAAACAGGACTGGACTAGAAGTAGATCTAGTCATCAGCACAGAGTGCATTGAGTTAGTAGCTGAATTTGTGTTTGTAGAAATGATTACCCAGAAATACAGTGTAGAGGGGAAAATAAGATTAAAAACAGTGCCTTAGAATGACCAAAGACAGAAAGTTGAAGGGGAAGGAGGAGAGTCCTGCCAAAGGAGTGATTAGAAGGATAAGAGGAGAACCAGAAGACAATAAGACTTGGAAGCAAAGGGAGGATATGATTTCAAAAGTAGCAGTATGACTAACTCCATCAAAGGTAGCTTGACAGGTAAAGGAGGATGAAATTGGATGTGAGGTTTTGGCCAGGAAGAGGTCATTAGAGACAATGTTTTAATATCTCTGGGTATGTCTACACTAGCCCCCTAGTTCGAACTAGGGAGGCTAATGTAGGCATTCGAAGTTGCAAATGAAGCCCGGGATTTAAATATCCTGGGCTTCAGTTGCATCTTCCCCGGCGCCGCCATTTTTAAATGTCCCTTTGTCCAAACTCCGTGCCCGCAGCTACACGCGGCACAGAGTAGGTAGTTCGAATTAGGATCTCTGATTCGAACTACCGGTACACCTCGTTCCACGAGAAGTAACGGTAGTTCGAATTAGAGATCCTAATTCGAACTACCTACTCCGTGCTGCGTGTAGCTACGGGCACAGAGTTCGGACTAAGGGGGATTTAAAAATAACTGCGCCCGGGAAGATGCAAATGAAGCCCGGGATATTTATATCCCGGGCTTCATTTGCAACTTCGAATGCCTACATTAGCCTCCCTAGTTCGAACAAGGGGGCTGGTGTAGACATACCCACTTTTATTAACTTCTGCTCTGTCTTCTAATAAGCAATTGATTTCCAGCAGCTGGAAATGTCTGTCATTTTCTAAGATGATTTAGATGCTGCTTTTCTATGTTCTACAGCTGTTTGTTGATTTTGAAATCAGTATACAATTTCATTTAATTGGTGTAAGGAGTATTACAAAGATATTGGGTGAAATGCCAATCCCAATCAAGACAATGACAAAAGTTCAGTTGATTTCAAGAGATTTAGCATTTAATTTCTTTTGGCTTTTGGGGGTGGGTTACTACTATCCATTAGTTTTTTTAGATTTTAAGATGATTTTTAATTCCATGTTGCTGGCAGAATACATGCCACTATGTAGATTATCTTCTTAACCTACCTCCATGCTTTTAGACCTGTGGAGTTTAATATCACATTTAACATAGCTGTTTATATTACTACTCAGTGTGCATTTCTTAAATGTTTACAAAACTATTTCTATCATTTAATTAAAATATGAAAACAAAAATTAGAGATTAAAATGAGGGCATTAAAAGGATTCAGCTGGGAATTTAGCTGGGGGATGTGTCCAAATTACTATGCTATATTGCTGATACTGCAAAAATGCAGCCTGTGCTCTTTCATTTTAGGTATTCTTTAGGTACCATGGAGGTAGGTGTTATACGTAAACTTAAAATAGGCTACCAGACCCAAATTCATGGAAGGACTTATTGCTTGTGACTCTCATAGCTGCTGCTATGCCTAACCTTTAGGCTCCTAGAAAAAAAATCACTGGAATACTTATAGAATCAACAAAGCCTGAGTAAGGTGCCTCTGTCATCTGTGGAGCATCCAACTTATGCCTCTGAATTACAGGACATAATTGACCCTGGCCATTCCTAACTGTAGCAAAATCATGAAACATGATGTCCTACTTAGGTTCCTAGAACAGTAAGCCACTCCTCTCAGCCTCAGTATGTAAGAATGTTGCTGTTACTAAACCATGTGTCAGTTGCTAAACACACCAGATTCCCTGCCTTTCCAGCAAACTCTTGAGGACTTTGCTAGCCTGACTCTTGCCTTCCAGGAAACAGTCAGTGAATCCCAATTACTGAGGGTACGTCTACACTACAGCGCTAATTCGAACTAAGCTAATTCAAACTAACGCGTCTAGAACTAAAAACTAGTTCGAATTAGCGTTTTGCTAATTCGAACTAGCGCGTCCACACTGATTGGACGCAGGGGGGCATTTAAGGGCGGCTGAAACCGGTTCTGACAGGGCATCAGGTCAGTAGTTGCGTTGTGTGTCTGCTTTCTGAGCCTATCTGAGGCTTGTGCTTAAAGGGACCCCCCCGGACAGCCGGTTCTCAGCTTTTCCTGCTTGCTTGCCAACCTCGCCGAGGGACAGCAAAGCGTCGGTCTCTGTGCCCGTCTGTGTCGGTGCTTCCCTTCGGGGACGCCACCGCAGGTGGCAACATGGAGCCAGAGCTCGCCCTGCACCTTCTGGTGCACTTTCTGGACTTGCTGCTGCAAGCCCGCCACCAATGGCTCGAGGCTGCCTGGAACCACCTGGTGCACGTCAGCCCCCTGCCTCTCCGCCTGGCCGCCCTGGGGGCCGTGGAGGAGCCGCGGCGGCGCCCCGGCACCGGCGTGCCCCGCCGCGTCTGGCATCTGGACACCAGCAGCGACTGGTGGGACCGCATCGTCCTGGAGCGCTGGGAAGACCGACAGTGAACCCAGAACTTCAGGATGAGGAGGGACACCTTCCTGGTGTCTCTGCGCAGAAGGGACACTCGCATGAGGCCTGCCATCCCCCTCCAGAAGCGGGTGGCCATCGCCCTCTGGAAGCTCTCCACGCCGGACAGCTACCGATCCATCGGGAACCAGTACGGCGTGGGGAGATCCACCGTCGGAGCGGTGCTCATGCAGGTATGGCACTCGTCGGCCACTGCGCCGGGGCAGAGGGGGGCTGCGAGGAGGGGATGGGCCGCCCCAGGGACAAAGGGGGAGCGGGAGGAAGCGAAAGCGCCCCGCACCAGAGGGGTCGGTCTGTCCCGGCCGTAATACACGCCGCCAGGGGGGTTGCTTCCGGGAGTGGGGCGCGGGGAACTGCCAGGGCACGAACGCTCCCAGCCACCCGGGCACCCCACTGATTGGCGCTTTGCTGTGTCTCTCTCCGCAGGTGGTCAAGGCCATCAACCGGGTGCTGCTCCGCAGGGTGGTATGCCTTGCCGACCCGGACGCCGTCATCCGGGGATTCGGTGCCCTTGTCTTCCCCAACTGCGGGGGGGCCATCGACGGGACGCACATCCCCATCCGTGCCACCAGAACACCAGGCGTCCCGTTACGTGAACTGCAAGGGGTACTTCTCCATCCTCTTGCAGGCCGTGTGTGACCACCGGGGCCAGTTCACGGACATTAATGTGGGCTGGTCCGGCAAAGCACACGACGCCCGGGTGTACCGCAACTCCTCCGTGTGCCAGAGGCTGCAGGACGGGACCTTCTTCCCTGACCGCCACATCAGGGTCGGGGACGTGGACATGCCCGTGTGCCTAGTGGGGGATGCCACCTACCCACTGCAGCCGTGGCTGATGAAGTCCTACACGGGGCACCTCAATCCCTCCCGCCAGGCCTTCAATGCCAGGCTCACCAGGGCCCGCATCGTGGTGGAGGGGGCCTTCGGGCGACTGAAAGCCCGCTTTCGATGCCCCCTCACCCATCTGGACCTGGCCGAGCACAACATCCCTCCCGTGGTGGCAGCATGTTGTGTGCTCCACAATTTATGTGAGCGAAAGGGGAAGGCTTTCCTGCCAGCCTGGATGGCTGAGGCTGACCGCATGGCTGGCCACTACGGTCAGCCCCGCACCGCTGCCATCCGGGAAGCCCAGTGTGGGGCCGTCCGGATCCGGGAAGCCCTGCGGGAGAGCTTCCTGGTGGAGGAGGAGGACTGACCTCTCCCTGCATGCCCCACTGGGGCCTTCTTCCACCCTATCCCTATCCCCTTCCCCTTTTCCCTCCCTACCTACTGTCAAATAAAGACACCTGTTTTTCAAACAAAAATGTCTTTTTATTTAACATATAGGTGGGGGTGTGGGAGGAAGAAGGGTGGGAGAGGGGAGGGGGAAACCTGGGACGAGGGAGCAGGAAGGGGAGGGAAGGGAGGAAGGGAAAGGAAAGCTCAGGGGTGGGAGTCCGGCTGCCTCTCCCGTCTCGCCACACTGCGGGTCCGGGGGCGTTGGTGGGGAATGGTTGTGGAGGGTGGGGCAGGAGGGACGGGGGGGTGTGGAGGAAGCAGGAGCGAGAGCAGGAGGGGGAGCTGGGGGAGCAGGGGGAGCTGGGGGAGCAGGGCGACCGGGGGAGCCGGAGGAATTGGGAAGCGGTCCAGCAGGCTCTGGAGGTGGCCTCGCAGGGCACGGCCCTGCTCCTCCAGGGCCTCCAAGCTCCTCCGGCGCAGCCTCAGGTCCTCCTGGTCCCAGTGGTCCTGGAGACGGAGCTGTTGCTCCAGGAACCGGAGGTGCCACCTCTGGTACTCCTCCTGGTTCCTGGCTCTCCTGCTTGCCCGGCATGGGCAGCTGCTGCAGGTGGTGTGGTGCGCCCTGCAGTCCCAGGTGCTACAGCTGTGGTGAAACAAGACCAGTGGTCAATTACCCCGGGGGCCCAGGTGTGTGAAACCCAGCTCCCCTCTGCAAGGCCAGGGCCCCAGCAGGATCCCCAGCTGCCTCTCTGTGATGGGCAAGGCCCAGGCGCACGGTCCCTGGGCTCCCTCTCACCCCAGCCCCCCATACACATAAGGGGAGCAAGATGGTACTCACAGGTGGACGCCTCCCCGGCCTCGGACGACACAGGCGAGTGGCTCTGTGGGGTGCCTCTGGGGTCCCGGGTAGGCTGCCGGCAAGCTCCTGGCTCTCGGAGCCCTCCTCCTCCTCCTCCTCCTCCGTCTCCTGGAGCGGTCCCTCTGCTCCGGGGTCTATCACGTCCTAGGGGGCAGGGACGGCATGAGCCCCCAGGAGGCGGTCCAGAGCCAAAAACTGGGGGCACACCTCCGGGTCAGCCCCTGGCTGGCAGGCCCGGGAGTAGGACTGCCACAGGTCCTTGATTTTCGAGCGCACCTGCTCCCGGCTGCGCTGGTGGCCCCTGGCGGCCAGGCTGGCAGCCATGCGGCCATAGACTTCCGCGTTCCTGTGGCTAGTGCGGAGATCGTGGACATTGGAGGCTTCCCCCCAAACCTCGATGAGGTCCACGATCTCCGCACTACACCACACGGGCGCCCGCCTCTTGCGGCCCCGGGCAGGCTCCTGGGAGCCGCCAGGCTGGTCCCGGGAAGAGGGGGAGGGCTGGGTGTCCTTGGGTGGCTGGCTCATGGGTGTCAGGTGCAGGGTCTGCTGGCACAGGTGCTGGCAGCCTTGCAACTGGGACAAACTGTGTAGCCAGCCCGTGGCCCTTTAAGGGCTCCGGGGCCGGGAGGGGGGCAGACAAGTTTGCCTGGTGTTGGCCAGAGTGGCCACCAGGGCAAGCTGGGAAGGGCTAGCCTCCCACTAGTTCAAATTAAGGGGCTACACAGCCCTTAATTCGAACTAGTAAATTCGAACTAGGCTTAATCCTCGTGGAATGAGGATTACCTAGTTCGAACTAAGCGCTCCGTTAGTTCGAATTAAATTCGAACTAACGGAACTCTAGTGTAGTGCCTATGAAAGTTAGTTTGAACTAACGTCTGTTAGTTCGAACTAACTTTGTAGTGTAGACATACCCTGAGTTCCCCAGAAACAGCCCTATGCAATTTCCCATCCCGCTGAATGAATACTCAGAAGTTAAATTCACTGCCTCTAAAGAGAAAGACCACACACTAGCCTGTTAGTTTAACTGAAGAGCTATACTTTAATCCACAGCAAATTACAATCTTTGTCTAAACAAGTTTCTCAAATACAGTTAGTTTCCAGCTACTTTTGCCTCACAGGTGAAGAGCAAATACTTTCCATAAACTCAAAGGGTGATGCTCCCCTTTATGCCCCATGTGATGAATGCCTCTTTTGGGGGTGGGGAGGCCTCCCTTATATCATGCAAAAGTTCATTGTCTTTAAGAGCAAGGGAGGCTTACTAAGCATCTACTCCTCTGTAGAATCTTTAACTGGTCACCTGTCCCACTTGCTAGCTTATTAGCTTTATTTACCTGATATATAAATGAACTTTTCATTGTCTTTTGCCTGCAAGCTGGTTAGACAAGTAAATGCACATTACTTTGTCTGGGCAGCCTGAATTTATGTGCTGCCTACCAAACAAATTTTCAACACTTATTATAACTCTCTTTACAAAACTTATGCCTCCGTTACATAATGACTTTTGAGACTTTTGAATTATGACAACAATACGTTGGGTCACTGAGAGTGTCAAGTCTTATATGAGTTATAGTATGGTATGCCTTCCCTCAGTGGGCAATGAGGGGCTTCCAGGCTCACAACCCAGTTGGGCATCTCATAGGCTGTGTCTAGACTACATCCCTCTTTTAAAAGAGGGATGTAAATTAGACATATCAAAATTGCAAATGAAGCCAGGATTTGAATTTCATTGAATCATAGAGCTGGAAGAGACTTCAGGAGGTCATCAAGTCCAGCCCCCTGTCCAAGGCAGGACCAATTCCAACTAAATCAACCCAGCCAGGACTTTGTCAAGCTGAGACTTAAAAAAGATTCTACCACCTCCCTAGGTAACCCATTCCAGTACTTCACCATCCTCCTAGTGAAACGTTTTTCCTAATATCTAACCTAGACCTCCCGCACTGTAACTTGAGACCATTGCTCCTTGTTCTGTCATCAGTCACTACAACATTTCCCATTCTTCATTTGCATACTCACATCATGGTGTTCTATCAAAAACCGCTATTTTGAAAGTAAAACCATGGTCTAGATGCGATTCTTTCTAAAAGGAAAGCCTTTTTTGAAAGATCCTGTACTCCCAAAAGAACGCCGTGATGTGAGTATGCAAATGAAGCATGGGAAATTCAAATCCTGGCTTCATTTGCAATATTGATATGTCTAATTTACATACCTCTTTCGAAAGGGATGTAGTTTAGACGTACCTTTAGTGTTATTCCAATTGCTTGTTTGAATGGGATACAATTGTGGTTTGGCAATCTCCAGAGCTATAGAAGTATAAGTAAATACCTATTTTTTAAGTTCTAATATCCTGTAATTATTCATTTCATTCTCTTTAATGAATATGAATATGAAATGGCAGTTTTTCCACTGACTGTCTACTCTGGAAGCAGTTATAGTTTGAATGTTGTTTGGAAGTGGAAAATTAAAAATAAATATTTTCACTAGCAACATTTTCAAAGTCATTTTGAAGTTCGCATCTTTGTTTTCAAAAGCAAGAAGCAGACTAGAGGAACAGTTATGTGAAATGCCTTAAAAGCAATTTCTGACTATTATTATAAGGACTGAATTTAGAGCAGGTATACAGCAGGGTATGTCTGGTATAGAATTTTGTTTTCAGAATCTCAGGGACTGTATTTCATAACAGCATTTTATGCTGCATTACCAGTGTTTTATAGCATAACTGAAAACAAACAAGTCAGTACAAAACACAAGTAATATGTTTGTACGCTGTACATGGGCAATATTTACACAAGAATGACAATGTCTTTTAAACTATACTCCATTTCAATTTCATTGAAATTAGTGGTTACTATACTATATATTTTCATCTAATCAGAAATGGGCTGAGTTTGGATCTTGAGTACATATCTTGTTGCATTATCTAAGAATTCAAAAACTCTACTGACCTCATCTAAGAAGTAGGGGGAAAAAACAGTTGATAATAATTTCAAGTACCATAGAGAAGAACAGAAGGAAAGTAGGGTGGTCTAGATAGGTCATGCAGATGGAAGCCGAGGTCTTCTTTCCCACTTTGTCACATGGTGTAACCTCCAGTAATGCAGTTTGCCTATTTATACATTTATACATTAGACCCATTAATATTTGTTGATGTCAAATGGTCCTTGCAATACTTAATTAATGTTTATAAAGTGTATTGAGATCCTGAAACAAAAATCACTATGTAGGTATTAAAGCTAGTCAGAATATTCTGAAGAAAAACACCAGAACCAGAGTTTAGTTTTTCCTCACAAAAGGTTATATGTTGATGAAAATGTTTAGACTTAGGAATTTTTCCATTTAAAAAAAAGTTTTTCACTGATATTTTCAGTGAACAAATGCATCCTCTTATAGTTGTGAGATAATCTTTTGGTTTCCGTGAATTGTATGCATGTAATTTTTAACTGATGGGAGTATTATTTTTTGAATCACAACAATCCATTTTCAAAATCTTCCATTGTTAATAGAGAAATATTCCAATTTCAAAAATAATTTCCCAAAAAACAGAATCCAATTCAACATAATCTAGAAAGTGTATTTAAATTTGCTGAATATGCCATTAATACTTTTCATTTAGATTTTGATCAGCTTTTGAAAATAGTTTCTCACTTTGCCTTCCACATTGCTTTACAGATTGCATAAAAATATGCATTTGTGAAAGCACTTTCATTTTGCCACTAAACTGGTAATAATTTAAATGTTTAGCGAGTCTTAATGCTTTTGAAAAGTTAATGGTGAATTTGACAATCGTTATATAGGCTTTGTCTCAGGATATGTCTACACTAAAGAGTTTTTTTTCCGGCAAAATGGCCATTTTTCAAAAAAAATGTCAATTAGGTCCACACTGCTATCATATTCTTCTGAAAGAAAATCAAAATAACAGAGGGGTTTTTCTGACATTGATAATCCTCATCCTATGAGGAAGAAGCCTTTTTGCGAAAGAGCTCTTTCAGAAAAAGGCGTGTGTGGACAGGGAAGAGGGAGTTCTTTTGAAAGAGGAAAAATCCCAGGTGCCCTGGTGGCTTCTCTGACCATAGTAATCACAGCTGAAATGCGAGATAGTGTCCACATTGAATGGACACTATCTTTCAAAAAAGCAGATCGCTTTTTCGATGCGCTTTGGCAGCATGGACGCTCTCTTTCGGAAGAAGTTTTTCCAGAAGATCTCTTCTGGAAAAGCTTCTTTCGAAAGAAGCCTGTAGTCTAGCCATAGCCTCAGATGGATACCAGCTATCAGGCTGACCAATGATGCCTATTTATTTCCTTGTCCTCCCCAATATCTGTCTGTTTCCAGCAGTTGTCTTCTGCCTTATATGTAGATTGCAAGCTGGTTTTATTGTGCATTTGAATATTGTCTTATTCAGTAAGGTCAAGGGTTCTAAGCATTACCATAATACAAATAATAATGGAAACAAAAACAACCCCATTATAAATGAATAAAGTATACATTTAGGCCTCAATCCTGTACCAGTAACATGAAAACAAACTTTCGCATGCAACAAAGTCATGCTGACTTCACTGGCATTCCGTGTGGGTGCGGCAGTAGGTCTGTATGTTGCAAGGTTAGAGCCTGGCAGAATTATGTTAAGTTGATGAAACTAAAAGCTGTTTCATGGATTCTTATAAAGAGCTTGAGCAATAAATTCAGGGGCTGTATGTATAGAATATTGGCTCACTGTAATCATCTATTGAGAGCTTATTAGTACATAGAACAGTGTCCAGAGAAGCCAGGCCTCTGTAAAGAACAATGGTTTTGCAGATAAAAATAATGAGATTTACCCATGACAGTGGATAAGAAATAGAAAAGAGTTGTGACCTTTCATAGTAATTGTTTCTGCAGCTTTTACTAAATAAAGTGCTTCAGTCCAAAGGCTAATTATGTGATTCCAGTTCAACCAATCCCCTTTGATTGATTTCAGTCATTTTCATTAACAATAATATAAGCAGAAAACAAACTACTTTTGCTTTTGTTCATGACACTAGAAACTAATCACAGCTTCTATTTCCTAATGGATTTCTCAACTGAACTGATGAAAATAGGATATGAGGAGAAATTATTTTGTGCAATTCATTGTAGGGTTTGTGTTAAAAGCTTTGCTGTACAGGTCGGACTTCTGTTGTCCGGCACCCTCAGCCCTTGAGTGGTCCTGAACAATGGAGTTTGCTGGAGAAGGGGAGGTAAAGGGTCCCTACCCAGCAGTAGGCTCAGCTTCCAGGTGGGGCTGTGATCCCTGCCACCTGCTGCTGCCTCTAGCCCCGCCAGTGGCAGCACCCCCTCCCCCCCCAACAGCGCCATTTCAGCTTGTGTGTCTGTCTGACTCCATCCCCATCTGGGGCGCTAAGGTCCCTACCACTAGCCCCAGCTGGGACTGCGCTTCTATACCATGCCTGCCCCGACTAAGTCTGTACTTCTCACAGCATCAGCCCTGGCCAGAGCTGTGCTCTCCTCCACACTGGGCTCGCTGGGCTCCCCACTGCCAGTCCAGCAGAGGCTATGATTCTGAACCTAGCCATCTGGGGCTCTCTGGTCCAGAAATATCTGTGGTCCTACTGGACCACAGATGTTGCAAGACCAGAGAGTCCCATATTTTAGAGTTTCAACCTGTAGTTGAATCCTAGTGCCTAAATACAGTCTTTTCTTGTTTTAAATATCTGTTTAAATATCAGAATTCCCCCATCATATTATAAATTTTGCTTTGGGTTTGGAATTCAGAAAATGTGCACCCAGATCATTCAGTTAACAATGGAACTATTTGGTGCCAAGTTTACTTCACCTTTCAAGAATACTTCAGTGTTAGAGTTGGACAAATAATGGATTTGTTCATTCAGTTGTAGCTCTGTGAAAACCAAAACTGAAACCCACACCATGGGTTTGGGTCAACCCAAATCTGATTATTACTGGTCAATTGAAAAAAAGTCTGTTTTATGACTGCTCCGGAGCAGAAATTTGAACAGGGATCTCCTATATCCTTTATACCGGCCTTGACCACTGGGCCAAAAAGGTAAGTAGATATGTGAAACAGCCTCTCCACCTCAGTATCCTCGTCCAGTTCTGTCCATTTTCTGAATGAGAATTTTACACCTAGATATTTCTAGTCAATAGGCTCAGGTCAATCAAAATTGCATTTTTTGTCAAATATAATAGTTATTGGGAAAATTTCACCCAATTCTGTTCAGTTCACTCTGATTATATCCAAGCCTTCTAAAGTATTCATAACTGTTCCCTCAACATTCCACAACAATTTTTACTTCATAGCAGTCTCCAGTTATTCTTTTTCCACGGCCTTATCCAGAACATTTTCATCCTTATGCCACTTTCTCTCATGCTATATCAACATTCTTAATGGTCCTACTATCTTCTTCCTGTTACATTCCTAACTATCTTCTTAGTTTCCTCAGTCTTGGAGTCTATTCCTGAGACCTTATCTCTTTCTTCTTGCCTGAATTTTTCCTGGACTTCTTTCATCTCACTCTGTGATCTTGAGTACATCTTGTATGTCTTGGGAACTGTGGGAATTTTCCCACGGACTTAGAGTTTATATCAGGCTCTTAGCCATCTCCCCAAGATGTGAAATGCCAGAGTTGTATTTGAAGAGGAACAGATTTCTCAGTGAATTGGCTATATATACCAGTTTGGAATTCCCTGAATGATGGTGAAAGCATGTTGGTATCTGCACATACCAGTAAAGTAATGACAGTTAATCTATACCTGCAACTATTATTCATATTATAAGACAGGTGATAATAGCAGATGATAAGTCAAAAAACTA
This sequence comes from Pelodiscus sinensis, assembly GCF_052426305.1. Lineage (NCBI taxonomy): Eukaryota > Metazoa > Chordata > Testudines > Trionychidae > Pelodiscus > Pelodiscus sinensis. Next base: position 158,065,295 of record NC_143053.1, read on the forward strand.
TGAATACACCCTCAGGAAGTTGTATTGAGAACTCATATGAAGAGGTAGCAAAAATATGAAGGTATTTTGAATTTGACTAAGACTTTTTTCTTTCTAATTTCAGGTTTGTGGTAAGAATAGCATTTTGAAAGAATTCCAGGAGAAAGGAATGGCTGAACAAGTTCTCTGATATCTCAAAATTCAGCACAGATAATCTTTGGAAATAGCAATATGAAGTGTGTCTCACTAATATGCTGCCTAATAATAATTTTGCTTCTTATGGAATTCTTAAAAACGTATTTTCTTCTGACAAAAAAAAAAGATATAACAGAAATGGGGTGGGGAAGTGTTTCAGAGTCAGATGATAAGACTGAATGGAAAGATTCATTGAAAAGACTTTTATCCAAACAGAAACTGAAAAAAAAATTCAGACTGTACTTTGAGGAGGAGACATGAGTTTCACAAAATAATTCACAGTACAGTAAAAATAAATTTGACATTTTTATTTATCCATTTCTATATGCATAATCAAGGGAATGTTCGATACAAATGAAAGGCAGTAACATTAAAACTAACAAAAGAAAATGTTTATTTTAATACACCACACAATTAACCAGTAGAAAATCATTGTCACAAGAGCTAAAAGGCCAAAATAAGCAGAGTTTTGAAAAAAAAAAAATTGGTTATATACCTATACAGTGGATCTAGAGTTAAAATATCAAAAGATAATTTACAGCCCTACAGTGGTCATTGTACATTGGGTTCATAGTTACTGTTATCAACCACTCTATTAGATTTCCTCCTCCCCTCCCAGTTTTTCTTTTCTTATCAGTATACCCGAGGAGAACTGCATTTCCTAATGCACAGAATCTTTGATTTGATTTGGAGGAACTGGAACTATGTGGCTCAGATTTGTTAGGTCACTGTAATTAAGGATCAAAGGTGAAACTCATCTGCCACAGGGTGAGCCTCGCTAGCAGGCTCCCTTGTGGCACTGCAGGTGCATCAAACTCCTTTCAGATACCAAAATCAGATTAGTTCAATGCTCCCTTTGTGGGGTCTGGTCTAATCACTCATTGAACAGTGGTAATTCATTTATTCAGCTGCTGAAGCTCACACTCATTCCAGGTCCCTATAAAGTTCTGGTCAGCTTTCTTCCCCTCTTCAGAAGGCCCCAACCCAACTTCCTGAGCTGGGTTGTTCTTCCAAGAATCCCTTCGTCGTCCTCCTTAAGACAGGAACCTCTAGCTCTCCTCTCTGGAGTTGTACTGTAAGGTCAACCATTGAGCTTCAAGAAGTTTCTCCTCCACCTGCACATTTCCTGCACATGTCCTTCCACCCTCAGGCTAGCAGGCTCAGATGGCAAACAGCTCCCTGCTGTCTTCTCCTTGCTCACTCAGAACCTTGCAACAGGAGCCTTCTTACTCTCTTCAGTGTCTACACACAACTGCTCAGCTATGAGGGAAGAGACAGCATTTTGCTACTCCCTAATATCCCAGCTCATTTCTACTCATTTCATGGGAGAAGGCAGCTCTGCCCAAGCTCTGAAAACATCTGCTCAGTCAACAGTGGCAGAGATAAAAGGCTGACAATATTGCCCACCATTAGAAAAGGGATAGATAAAAAGACAGAAAAATCTCACAATGCCACTGTGTAAATTCATGGTACTGCCCCTGCCCCACATGAATATTGTGGGTACTGTCTTTTAGCGATATAACCCACGGGTTATATTTGTTTTTATAAAACCTGCACCCCCCTGCAGGCTATACTCATGCGCACGGTATATAGGGTATTTTTTACTGGATGGAAGAGGATCTCCTCCCCCCCCCCCACCATCACCCTTTCACTACCTTTACTGGGCTGGGGTTAGGCTCCCAGCCCAGACCGAACAACGCAGGGAAACTTACAAAGGGTGCAGCAGCCGGGAACGCTCCAGAGCCGGGGCAGATGCATCCCCAGCAGAGGCGCAAGGCAGGAGGCTCTCAGCCCGGGCTGACAAAGGGAAGGAGCCCAGAGCAAGTTGCGGCACAGGACTTTACAGCCAGCAGCAGTGGCGGGAGTCTACAGGCAGCCATGGCTCACAGGAGAGGGGCCGGGGCAGGGTGCTTGTTGCTATACCCCATGGGTTATACTCGTGTGCGGGGTATACAAGATTTTTTTTTTTACTGAAACAGCAAAAACCGCGGGGTATATTTGGGTGTGGGTTATATTTGGGTGTGGGGTATATTCACTAAAATACGGTAATTCTGTTCCCTGCCATCTTTAAAAAAAATACACTGGAGTTAGAAAAAAATACAGAAAAAGGTAGAGTATGGAAAAGCTTCTACACGAGGAAAGATTAAAAAGACTACAACTGTTAAGGTTTGAAAAGAGATGATTTAATTGGGGTTATGTCAGAGATCTATAAAAATAAAAAATGGCACAGAGAAAGCAAATAGAGAATGCTATTTATTCATTCACATAACAAAAGAACCAGTGGTCACCCAATGAAATTACTAAGCAGCAGGTTTAAAACAAACAAATGAAGTGTTTCTTTATATAACACATAGTTATTAACCTGTGGAACTCATTCCCATGGAATATTGTTAAGGGTTCCATCAATAGCTATTTGCCAAGATGGTCAGGATTGTAATCCCATATTCTTTCTGTGAGGAAAGTTCTGACTGCCACATTCTTGTATGGGATGACAAGGGACAGATCACAAGAGAATTACCCTGTTTCTGTATATTCTTTCTGAAGTATCTGGCACCAGCCACTTGTCATAACTGTGATGTGGGCAGCAGTAACTTAACTGAATATGAGTAAGGAGTCCGGTTCTCTACTACCAGGAAGAAAGTGTCTGAGACTGGCCAGAGGGCAAACTGAGACTCAAATGCCAGGAAGCAGGCAGGGACAGGTTACCAGGAGCATAGCTGCAGACAATGGGAGCAAGTATTACAGGGGAAGAAGTCAGAAGCAGGGAGAACTACATTGCATGGACAACTTCTTGTCCCTGTGCTTGATTTGTACATAAGTGTATGTTTACACTGCAACACAATTTTGAAATGACTAGCGCTATTCTGAAATAACTTAGTCTGTGTCCACACAGCAGGCAGTTATTTCAAAATAGTGTCAAAATACTGTCAAGCTGGAGGATTTCTTACTCCAACTCCTGTAACCCTCATTGAACGAGGAGTAAGGGAAGTCGGAGGAAGAGTGCTCTATTTCAAAATAAGTGCTGTGTAGATGCTCCCTATTTCTAAATAAGCTATTTTGAAATAAGATACACAATTAACACCCTAAATTGTAAACTAGTCAGGCACCCACAGCATTCTGCCAGTCCACAACTGAAATCCGCTGTCACAGTTCATCTCTTATTCTGACAAAAGAGTAGATCACTTGGTAGCACATTAGAGCTTACTAGTGCAGATGAGGTCTATAGCACAATGTTTGAGTCTTGCAGTCCCTGACACCACAATAGGAAGATGGGATATGGGACTAGCTGGACCTAGTATGGCCTCACTCATGTAACTGAAATTGCAGGACTGTTAAAGATCAACTTAAGTACAAATTCAATGCTGGCCAAAGGCATAATCCTCAAAATAACTCTCACATTAGTTCATACACTGGTGATCTGACAGATGACAAACATATTCCATGATAAGGTCACAGTTCTGCAATGAATTGTCTGCCTAAAATACCTCCACCCAGAGTCCTAATAAAGCCCATATCTACACGATAGCTAGGAGTGAGCCTTGCTCACTGAATAAAGTTACTCCACTAACTGAGATCAAGCTAGTGTGCTACAAATAATGTGGACTTTCAAGTCCACCCAAGTCCCTCAGGTCTCCACTAGCCAGAGCTGCAACATCCACACAGCTGTTTTTAGTGTGCTTGCTCAAATAAAACTAATTTGTATAACCAGTCTCGAAGACTACCTCCAGGATACAGTGTAGGCTCCATTTGCATGCAAGGGCCTGTTGAAACTGAGTCCCTTGCAGGACTGGAATGCAAGCTGGGTAAATGTTTTTATTAATTATTATATCCCGTAATTCAATAAAAGAAATAACCAATCTACCAGATAAGAAAGATCTGTAAACTATTCAGAAAACAATAACAAAAAGGGCAGAACTCTTTTCAGGATCCAGGCAACCTCTATTAAAATCCTGGAAACAGCTGTTTGAGTACTGCTGTAATACCATTAATAACTAACAATAATTAGTGCACAAATATTGCTCTGCAGTATGAAAGCATCCCCAGGTGTATACAACAATGTGTTGATATTTCATTATTTTTAACCACCACCTGGCTCTTATATAGTACATTTTAATCAGTGGATATCAAAGCACTATTAGAGATGGCCAAATGATTTGTAAGAATATATCTAATAAATGCTGCCTTGTTTGGGGTTTGTGAATTGTACACAACTATGGCTATTTGACTGAAATTATTCTCTTTTTTCCCCAAAAATAGGCCCTTTAATAATTTCTGTGTACATTTCTTAGTCCCTGGATTACCTTCAGAAATTACATGGTAAGCCACATTTGCATTGCTCTGCTTTTTCTACAGATAGTAGGCCATGTGGTAAACATCTGTTCTCAGGATGAACATAATTCTTAGAATCCACTTCCTGAGTTATATTTATACATATAAATGCACACTTTGTTTCTATGAATACACTGAAAAGTTTGCATATAATATTTCATCAAACATGAGGAAATTCATTTACTCAAATATTTGTAGAAGGCAAACATATTTGAAAGCAAATTCAATTAAAAATACAAGTGAATATTAGTGGGCTTGATATTTTTGTAGCGTTCACCTATCTCTTGTCATGTTTCAGGGATAACTTTGTATTTATGGCACAGCTCCAGCAATCTGCTTGTCTGGGAAAGAGGGATCAGTTTTTCTGTCAGATCTCTGTTTACCACATTTTTCGTCTTGTCCGTGTATTTTATATACAGAGCACCCTTTCAGTTAGTATTTTCTCAACAAGACAGTACCGACAGCTAATTCTGGACTATACCAGAGGCAAATGATGTCTGTGAGAGAAGATCGTGTGGGGAAGCCCACCAGAGATAAGGGAAAGCCCTATTTAGCAATTAAAATTTGGCGGGAGCATAGAGGAATGTTACATCTCCCAATTTTACCATGAGTCTGTAGCCAGACAGGAACCCCCCTGTAACATCCATCTTTGCTTGCCTGGAGCATACAGGGCACACAGAGCAGTAAGCCTTGAACAGAAGGCCCGGATATGGCAGGCTGCAGTAGCCCTGAATGGCTGTAAACAGAGATATGCCAATTGCTGACCAAGAGGCTGCCGAGAAGTGCCCTTGACTGAAACCCATATTGATATGAACACACACTGTCTGCGGGGGGGGGGGGAGGAATATCCCGCCAAGTAAAAAAATGTCTAATACTATTTAGTTATCTCTCTTGCAAGTTAAATTGACTTGAAACTTGCTTGTAAGAACTGGCGTCACAAAAACAGACCAGTACAATTTGGCAACTTAGATAAGAAAGAGGATACGGGCCCGTATGGGTATAAAGATGGGTCCAGCAGCACATTTACTCTGAGTGTCAATCTACCATCTATCTGCTGGTCGGGTTAGGTGATTGACCTCCAAGGTTCCACGGGGATGCCCACCTCATATTCGTCTTTCCTAGGAATTGAGGGACTGGCCCTGGCTTGACTCGCTGGAGTTGAGAGGCACAGAAGAGGGTAAAAACTGTACCTGGATGTGGTCCTTTGTCTTAAGTGTACACATAGATTTAGAACTCTTTAAAGACTAAGCTGTCACTTGGTACCACTATTTCTATTTTCTATCTTTATTTTCTTTGTAACCATTTTTAAGATCTATATTTGCTAACAGTTAAGAAATAGAGCAATAGCCATTGTAACCATATGATTTATAAGCTTCTTTAATAAACCTGTAACTGTTTAAGTTTTAGCCTGACTCCTTCAGTTGCTGTAACAGAACCAAGCACAATTTAAAAGAACTTCAGCCAGTCATAAGGGACAGGTATAGGAAGAGCTTGGGCGTTTTGGATCGTGTCACTCCCAGGTGACAGATCCGTTGGTGCATCTCTCAGTCTTCCCTAGACTGCCCGCTGTGAAGGGATCCTGTATCCTAGCATCTGAAATCTGAGATGTAATAAGCTCTTCCTATAAACTCTGGGGTGTCTGTCAGCCTGTTGGCTGCCCTCCGTGATGGGACCCTGGTCCTAGTGGTAAAGTCACAGACATTAAACCTTTTCTCAGTAACACACACACGCCCCCACACACTGCCCTGAACATCGGCTGACAGAGTCACTAATGACTACAATGCTGACTATTACACAGTGGTTCAAATTAGAATTGATAACAGTTCTAAAGGCCCTTAGTTCATACAGATTTATTGATCTGGTTTACTGACTACAGCAAGAATATTGTTTTGGCTATTATATGATGAAAAATAAATATATTTTCTCATTGTTGAAGACATCTGTTTCTGTAGTCAGCCTAAGAATATCACAGGTATCATTGATCTAACTTGACTTATGGTCTGCCAGATCATACACAGTACCGATATTGATGAAAATACACAATGTACATTTAAATGTTTTTAATTTGGTGAAATAGGGAACATCAAGGATGGTATGTTATTTTATGTTGGCATAATACCGTTTTCACAGATTACATAAAACATCAAATTAAGGGTAACCAGCAGTAAAGTCTCCCAATGTGAAGGAGAGACAGGAATAATTATAGGCTAATATGGCTGCTGTTTATTGACCTCAAAATCAAAAAGGCATCTCCCAAAAACTGAAAATTGGAGTATAAAAGAACAACATAAGTATGTAGGCCTAGTCTATACTAGATCAGGAGGCTCAGCTTAAGGTATGCAACTCCAGCTACACAAATACTCCTGTTGGATTCCCTCACTCCTTGCAGAAGGAAGAGTACCAGACACTGGTAGGAGCTGCCCTCAGCATTTGATTTACGGGTCTTTACCACAGCTCTGACCTCCAGAGCGTCAATCTTCTAGTAAGTGTAGCTATGCCCTATAGGAACAAAATCAGAAAAGCTAAGGCACAAAACGAGTTACATATAGCAAGAGACACGCAAGCAATAAGATGAGATTCTATAAATATATTAGAAGCAAGTGTAAGGCTAAGGAAATTGTAAGTCCACTACTTAACTGGAAAAAGAGAGCAAATAATGGAGAACACCAAGAAGGCTTTACTGTTTAATGCCTATTGTACTGTAGTCTTCATTAAAAAGTTTGTGTGTGACCAGATACACAACATTATTAATAATAACAATAAGGGGAAAGGAAAAGAAGCCAAAATAGTAAAGAATAGGCTAGAGAATATTTAGGGAAGTTAGATGTATTTGAGTTTTCAAGGCCTAATGAAATTCACTCTTGAGTACTTTTGGGTATGTCTATACTAGCCCCCTAGTTTGAACTAGGGATGGCTAATGCAGGCATTTGAAGTTGCAAACGAAGCCCGGGATTTAAATATCTTGGGCTTTATTTACATGTTCCCGTCCGGTCGCCATTTTTAAATTCCACTAGTCCGAAATAACTGCCTGCAGCTACACGTGGCAGAGAAATGGTAATTCGAACTAAGTCCTTAGTTCAAATTAATTGTTACTCCTCATTCCATGAACTAAGGACTTAGTTCGAATTACCGTTTCTCTGCCGTGTGTAGCCGCGGGCAGTTACTTCGGACTAGTGGAATTTTAAAATGGCGACCGGACGGGATCATGCAAATAAAGCCAAGGATATTTAAATCCCGGGCTTCATTTGCAACTTCGAATGCCTACATTAGTCTCCCTAGTTTGAACGAGGGGGATAATGTAGACATACCCTTAGGGACTAACTGAAGCACCTTTAGAATCTTTAGAGAATATCTTCAAGAACAGGTAAGGTCACAGAGAACTAAAGAATGTCAAACATAGTACTCATCTTTGAAACAACAAGGAACCAGGGAATTATAGAATGGTTAATTTCAATATCTAGAAAGATACTGGAACAAATTATGAAACAATTTTTAAAGAAACTAGAGGACAATAGATTATAAAGAATAGCCATCATCATTTCCTAAGAACAAATCATACAAACCAACCTCATTTCCTTCTTGGACAGTTTTTCTGGGTTACTGGATGTGGGGGGAGGGAGAGAGGGAGGAATAGGCTTGATTTTACTAAGGATTTTACAGAGTCTCACATGGTATTGGATTCACAAGTGGTTGGGAAAAAAACATAGTCACAGAGTAGTTATTGTCATTGTCAACCTGGGTTAATTGTTAACCTGGGAGGACATATCTACTTGGGTTCCCACAGAGGTCTGTTCTGGATCTGGTATTTTCATTATTGATTTAGATAATGGAGTAGAAAATATGCTTATATACTTTGTGGGCCATACCAAGTCAGGGGGACATGAATACAATTGAAAGGGACCTTAACAATTTAGAGAATTAGCCTGAAATCAACAAGTTACCATTCAATAAATACAATATTATACTTACAGAGAAACAATCAAATGTGCAAATACAGTAATATAACAGAAAAAAAGATCTGGAGATTAATGTGGATCACAAATTTAATATGAGCCAACAGTGTGATTCTGTTGCAAAAAAAGTCTAATATTCTGGGTTAAAACAAGTCTACTTAGAATCGGTGAAGCCTTAACTGGACTAATATCTTCAGTTTTGGATGACACACTTTCAGATCGACATGGAAAAATTAAAGACCCCAAAGGAGAGTTTAAAAAATGATAAAATATGTAGAAATGCTGAGTGACAATGACATGTCAAAAAATTTGTCCATGTTTAGTCCTGAGACAAGGAGACTAAAAAGGAGCTGCTAACAGTTTTCAAATATGGTAGTGGCTGTTTATAAAGAGGATGGTGATTGATTGGTCTCCATGTCCCCTGAGATGTGACAGAAAAATGGCTGAGATGTCTTTAATGCACATAGCAAAGAGAATCTTGGCTTTGAAAATGTAATCTGAATGACCTCTCACACATAGAAATGCATAGCTGCTAGCCAGTCTAACTTACTAGGATAAAGGGCTGAGCCAGTCCTAGTTGTATAGGCCAATAAGCTAACAGGAGCGAGACCAAAGTGCACAGAATACAGCATGTGTGAAAGATTTCCATTCTTCAAATTACTGCCAATGCTTTCTTTTCTGTGTCTGAATGTTATTCTCCTTACATATGTTAACAACCTTCTGGCATAAGAAACTGGCTTTTATTCACACTCTAGCAGCTGAGCTAAAATGACTCCAAGGTCAACTAGACAAGCATGAACTCTCAGCTGTTGTTGCCAGCAAGCTTTGAACATGCGAGCACCTTGAGACTTGAAATTCTTTTTTTGCAGTTGGAACAATTCTTGTGGTCATGCTTCACTCTGTGTATGAGTCCCATGTATGACATTGTGAACAACCAATAGATTCTGCCACTATGGTAGAATCTGGTATGAACTGGCTAGCTGCAATGGGGGTCCACAAACAGAGGGTGGAGGTGAGTCTCTCCTGTTTACAAAGGAGCATCTTGTTCACAACCTTACATGGGTGCCAGAGCAGCCAACCATGGATGCAGGCACCCACAGCTGCAACCAATAGAATATTGCTGAAACACGTTCCAAGTTTAGAAAACTGGGCACAAATTGGATCCTCAGATGCAAAAGGAAAAGTATGTTCTGGTGGGTTCAGACTCTTCTGCCCCTTTCCCTTAAACTTTTGGCCCATTGCCTCCAACCTGCCCTTGCCCTGTCTCTTCCCCATCCCTGGCTTCTTGTCCCAGTCCTGTTGCCTTCATGTTAGACAGCCCCAGACTCCACTCCTGAGACTATTCTTCCCAGTCTCCACTTCCTTGCACAGCCAGACCTAGTCCCTTCTTGCCCAGCCATTTTCAGTTGCCCCACATCCCCAGTTACATGCCCTCTCGTCTTATTCAGTTCATCCCGTTTCTCCCCTAATTTCTCATCTTATCTGTCTCTATCTAGTTCCCTACCTTACAGTTGTCCTCCCACTCCACATTCCCCATCTTCACTGGGTCCAGTCTCACTCTTTCTACTTGCACTCCTTATCCATTTTCAGTGTCTCCTACCTTTAATTTATTTGCCCACTGCATTTTATTTCTTCCCACACAGCCAGGGCCCTTGTCACAGCACAGTCTCTCCCCACCACCAGGTTCCAGTCCCAGTATCCTTACTCAAACAGTTCCATTCATCTCCTTTAGCTCTTGACTCTACTTCAGAATTTTCCCTTGTGTAGGGGTTCCCATTCTATTGCCCTCTTTCTGTCCCTACCTCCCAATCCTAGTCTCTTCATCCAGCTAATCTTAGTCTCTAACCTAGGGGTGGGCAAATACTGACCTGTAGGCCAGATCCAGTCTGTCAGGATTAGCCTCTGGCAGGTCTCCACCACCAGGTTTACCTGAACCTCCACAGGTACGGGCAATTGCGACTCCCATTGGCCATGGATCACTGTTCTGGGCCAATGAGAACTGTGGGAAGTGGAGTCCTAGTCCGTGCTGCTTCCTGCCACTCCCACTGATCAGGAACAGTGATCTGCAGCCAATGAATGCTGCAATTGCCAGTACCTGTGGAGGTGCAGGAAAATATAGTGGTGAGCCACCGGAGCTAACCCTGGTGAATTGCTGCTGTTTTATTACCCCACCCTGCTCTAATCTCTAATTCCCAAGTCCTGCTGGCCCTGGACTGCACATGGAGTTCTGCATTCCTCCTTTGAAATGTACAAGAGCCTCTCGTAAATTACTCACTATTTAACGTCCTTAGACACAATAGCCATAGAAAAGTCCCAGAGTAGATAATTCTGTCCTCAGAGCAGCATTTTCATAGTGTGTTGCAAATAAGGCCAGGGCCATAAATTGAATAGTGAAAAGAGAACAAAACATTCAAGAGCAGTTTACTAAGGATGCATCTACATGGCAGCATTATTTCAGAATAACTGCTGTTATTCTGAATTAATGTGAATGTCTACAAAGCAATTTCATTATTTCAAAATAAATTCAAAAAATGGGCGGCTTATTTCGACTTCTGTAAACTTCATTCCACAAGAAATAACACCTCTTCTGAAACTGCTATTTTGAAATAGCTGTAGTGTGGACACTCCACTGATGCTATTTCTAAATAGCTACTTCCCAAGACCATTCAAAGTAACTACTTCCTAGTGCTTCCTAAGGCTCTAAATCGAGGTAGCACATCCACATTAGGGGAGCCTGTCTTGGACTAATTTCAAAGCTTCCCTGTAGCATACATGGTCTATTTCAAAATAAGCCATTTGGGGGTATTTCTTCCAGAATAGCTTATTCTGATATAAGTGTGCAGTGTAGACGTACCCTGTGAGAACTATTCGCTTTATACATTGTATGAGGCAAAGATTCTGTGGAAAAAATAGTATGTGATCACTCGTAAGTATGTGAGTGAGTTTGCTCGTCTGTTTGAATTTTGTTTGTTTGTTAAATTCTGAATCTGATTTCAGGTGACTGCAGTTTTAGTTTCAGCTGCTGTGGCAGTTGGGACTGAGTGCCTGACCCTTTGTTCCCTCAATTGCTCTCTTGATTGCATCTGGTCAGCCTTCCCCTGTGTGACTCACAAGGGGGCAGGCCTGGCCTAGGCAAGCAGGCTTTAAAAGCCAGAGGCAGAGCAACCAGGGAGCGAAGCGGACAGGAGCTGCAGACAGGGGAGTTTGAGAGTTTGAGTTTGAGATTGAGGGGGGACATGTTAGCAGTTTTCAGATATCTAAAGGGTATCATAAGGAGAAGGAAGAAAACTTGTTCATCTTGGCCTCTGAGGATAGAACAAGAAGCAATGGGCTTAAACTGCAGCAAGGGAGGTTTAGGTTGGACATTAGGAAAAAGTTCCTAACTGTCAGGGTAGTCAAACACTGGAATAAATTGCCCAGGGAGGTTGTGGAATCCCCATCTCCGGAGATATTTAAGAGTAGGTTAGATAAATGTCTATCAGGGATAGTCTAGACAATATTTGATCCTGCCATGAGGGCAAGGGACTCTTCAGGTCCCTTCCAGTCCTAGTATTCTATGATTTCTATGATTATAGATTGCTTATGAGAGCCAAATTAAGATTGCACAGACAGTATTGATTCTGGTATTTCATAACTTTTGAGTCCTTGATTTGCAATCCTAATGAACATGTTTTATTGTATGCTTGTGTGTGTGTGTGTAACCACCACCAAGGTGGATTTGAACCTGGGGATTTGACTATAGGAGCCTCTACCCTCTGAGCTAAAAGCCAGCTGGTTCCCAGCCTGTGCTGTAGAGGTCTCTTGATCTTAAGTGTTGCAGAGGTCTAAGTGCCACTTGCAGTACTCAGTAATCCCACTAGGTGTGTAGGTTACATACTTCCCTTAGGTGAGGAAGCACATCCCGAGCTTCCAAGACCAGTTGAGATCCCGGACGAGCCCCCACTTGTAACCATCACCAAGGTGAATTTGAATCTGGGACCTCGGGAGCTGACTGTAGGAGCCTCTACCCTCTGAGCTAAAAGCCAGCTGGCTCCCAAACCATGCTGTAGAGGTCTCTTGATCTTAACTGTTGCAGTGGTCTAAGTGCCACTTGTGGTACTCAGTAAACACACTAGGTGTGTGGGTTACATGTACACATCTAACTATTGTTGGCCATTTATTTATAGCCTTAGAGATTTGCATGATTTGAGGCCTTAAAAAGTATTTAACTTATAGTGATATAGGAGCAAATATAGTAAGTCTCATATCAAGGATGGGGAAATTAAGTCCCAGGGGCTGGATGCAGCCTCCCCACATGGCTGGAACACATAAAATCTACCAGCCTGGGTCCCACTGGGCTCTGATGTGTGATGACAATGTGGGAAGCATCTTTCTGCGTCTTAGTTGGGGGCCACATCAGTGATATTTGGTTTTTTTTGTTTTGTTTTGTTTTTTGCTTCTCGCTTGTGTGTAGCTTCTGTGGCTCAGCAGCCCCCAACCCAGAAAAGGTTCCACATCCCTATCTTCAATCTTTTATTAGGCTCACGTATAGGGTAGAACATCATATAAAATTATTTGTCAATGATACAGTGGTTCCAGATTGCAGTGCCAAATCTCAGTATGTTACTTTTCAGTGTTTTATCTGTTTGGTTAGCCATCAATACTTGTTTATTTGATTGTGGGTGATAGGAAACCTTTAGGGCTTAATTCTAATTTCAGATATGTAGTCATGTATTACTGAGTATCATGGAAAATCAGTTGTTGTGAAAGAGTGAGTCAAAGATTTTTCAAAGGTGTTTATATTCAGCATTGAGTTTCTGCTACTGGATTTAACAGTTCTGCAGAGCCCCAGCTAATGCCTCCTAATGGTCCTAAAATAACATTTTGTATCTAAACCGTGAGGAAGAGGCATATTCATTTATTTTGTTTCAAATGCTACAGTGAAAACCAGCCTTCCTTATGACTCCTTACTTCTACACGGGGACAGGCTAAATGCCCTTGTATAAACCCAAACTCATATGTGAAGAGGGCTCCCCATAATTTAGTCAACCACATGCACTGAATAAAAGATAAAGATCTAGGTTATTTCCACTTCTTACATTGGCTGTTATCTTAGAATCATAGAGGGCAAGGGCATAAAAAGAGCCCAGAGATACCCACTTTTAATCTCTGAAAAGAAAAATTATCTGTGCTGTTACTTTCAATGTCCTTTAATGATGTTACCTACCCTGTTCTCAGAAAAATAGCTGCCTTGGTGCCATGGCATATACAAGAAGGTTTGATTTTCCAAATAAAGAAATTAGTTTCACTTATTCACATTGCCTCTCTCTTCCTCTCTCACTTTTTAAATATACCAGTGAAAATAAGAATTATTAGAAGTAAATAGCACCAAATCCCTAAGTGCACGTCTGCTACACTAGTGGGTTTGGTAGGGATGAGAAAAACATGTCTCAGATAGAAATCTTTTAGTACTTATGGAGTTCCTTCTTTACTTGAATCATAAATTGTCTCTGAAATATCAAATGCCTTTGAGGGGAAGTATAACAGAAAAATGAAAAAGGGAATTACTCAGGTTTTTTGTCCTGGGAAAGGTGAAATACAAGTTTTATCACAAAAATATTTGTTTGCTTTCTTTCTGTCTGGAAAATCTTTTGTAATGGAAGTTTCTCAGCTGGTGTAAATTGTCTTAATTCCTGGCATTATGATAATTCACACTGGCTACAGATCTGCCCCTTTGTTTCCAAGTACCGTGCTTTCCAAAACTGAAATAAAAAGATAAAGATATTTAGGGATAGAAGGGATTTGAAAGTTCATTAGAGTGTGTCTGGTGTGACATTTGGCATGCTGCTACATTAAATTTGCAATGGAAATAAAGCAAAATAACAGCTCTTTCTACCTTAGGCTGTATGCACACTAAATGATATGCACTCCCTGCAAGCTCTAGAGACAGATTTCTCTGTCAAAATGATTCGAAGTGGGGAAAATAACAAGTCAGCCATCCTTGCAGAGGCTTGTTTTGGCCCATTCTACAAGAGCCTCCCACTGAGAACCAAAAGGGCTAAGAGACTATACTATTAAATATGGTCTTCCATTCCCTTTGCACATCCTTTTCAGAACACAGGTTTGGGAGGTACCTCTCCCAGGCTGCACTCTGGTGGTTAACAGAAGCAAAGGTCATAGTGTTAAGGTAAGTCCATAAGAAGTATTTTAGAGGAACCCCAGGTGACCTGAGATATTGGAATGCAAACCAACAGCTTTTTACATCTAGCAGCACTGCTCAGAAAATTCAGATCAAGTCGGAGGGAAACAGCAACTATTTCTATGATTTTTTTCTCCCATTTTTGCAACTATGTTTTACATCTAGTCTGTCATTTCAAATCCAAAATGGGTCAGTAGTGGCTAAAAGATTACTGGGGGAAGGCTGTTTGATGGCCAATGTGAACTAATTTTGATAGTTTCATACCAGTTCCCAGTGAATAGGGGTCTACATTAAAAAAAACATAATTGGTAAGAATTGGAAACTTTTTTTGTCCTCACTAAATAAGCTTAGTTTACAATCTAGTGCTTGCAGCAGTGTCTATACCCAGCTCTGAAAAACGATGAAATTTCAGATAATTTACCCTCAGCTTTTACTCAGTGCAAGGTGGTAAGGATACAATACTGACCTGACTTTGAATATGTAATTTTGTGGTCAAGCTTTAGTTATACAAATACTTCGGGTTTTTTCCCCCTCATTCTGTAGATAACTAATTTTGAGGACTTAACATTGCAAAGGACTTGTTCCCCATTTCAATCATAAAACCTTAGTCATGCATTGAGTAAGGGTTTGCAGGATCAAGCTAGATACTGTGTTAAAATTGCATAATTATGCATTGAGAGCGTGTTACTTCATATTCAGTCATATTCAGACACATCCAAAAAGTGGCATCCTTGGAGGCAAGATGCCCAGATAGAAAAGCTTTCTTCTGTACCCAGATGGCAGGAGGGCCACTGTGTCTTTTAATTACCGGGCTGCCATGATTGCCACTTCCACAGCAACACCCAGAAAAAAAAGAAACAATACTGCCTGTATTTGAGGGCATGAAATCAAATGTGGCCGTGAAATCTAAAGCACTGCCTTTGGGTTATGGGTCTGACTGATACTTTTACAATGCTCAATGAAATATTGACTTTGTGGGTAATGGCTCCAATTTATTCCTGTTTGACTTCTCAACTTGCACTAATGATGTTTATCTGATACTAAAGAAAAAATGGCAGACTAATTTGCCACAGTAATGCATTGTATCCCATGATACTGTTTTTAAGCTTGACTGTAAACTGGGAATTCCCCAGTGCAAACATAGACTGCTGGCAAATAATGAGTATTTGACTACTTTTATCCCTTGATTTCTCCTCAGAATCTATAATAAAGATATAACCAATTACAAAATATGAAATGCTGTGGATAGCTGAAAAACTAAATATTTTTGGGAATGTTTTGTATATGTTATTGATCCATATGTCTACAAACTCTTGACATTTGAAAGACAATGCATGTAATGTATAATGCCCCCAAATGCTAAGAGTAGTCCACTATATGGAAAAAAAAAAACCAAAAGCAAAAAACAACCAAACATGATTTCTCTTTCTTGGGAATTCCAAGCTTTTATCATGGTCTATGCAAATCAACTAAGAGACACAGAAATATGATCCAAATTTAGAGAATGATCTATTAACATTACCATTTCAATGCTCACCATACCAGCAAACCATAAGGCTTAATAAAAATAATAATGGAGATTAATATATTAATTTTAACTCTGTACTATTCATGTGAAAATCCTGGCTAGTCAAGAAGATTCATGGTGCTTTACTGAATTTTGTAAATCAACTGGCAAGTAAACACATACAGTTACAGAAACAAGGATAATGCATCAAAATGTACTTTGTTGATTAATTTGACATATGTAGTTTAATTTGAATTATCTATGCAAATATTCCAAAGTATATTAGTTAAGTGTTTTGAACCACAATTTGTAAAAACAAACAAACAGAAATACAGTTTACATAATAAGAGATCTCATTACAGTTTACATAATAAGAGATCTCATTACAGCACAACAATAAGCACTGACTAGAAAATGGAACAACATTACCTTTTGTGTCTGAATTTTGGAGTGTGCTGAGTAGCAAGTTTGTATTTGTAGAAGGTTCTTTCTTTCCAAGAGACATAGTGTTATCTACTGTAAACCCATGAGGCTAAATTCTAATGTCAGTTACACAAATATATAGAATATCTAGAATAACTCCACCCATTTAAATGATGTGCCTAGAACATGGACTCTCTGTTACTGAGGGGGGGAAAAAATCTATAAAAGTCACCTATAATCCCTCTTACAACTCCTTTTCATATGTATTCCCTTCCTGTTTTCCAGGCCTGAATTCTGATGTAATATTAAACTTGTTTCTTCTCAGAAGTTAAGAGCTACTGCTTATTAAATATGTTTGCTTATTGTTCACTATCCCATTTTGCTAGAATCCTTATTTCACTGATCATCTCTCCACTTGGTTACTATAATTTTGTTTATATATTACTCCCTGTCCCCTAACCTCTTTATCCTTCACTGAAGTCTGTTAAAATAATGCCATTTTTTCCTCTTGGTCCATTCCAAATGCCTCACTCCTCCTTTGGATCCTTCCATTTAGTTCTCCATCTCTGAACACATTAAGATGAATGTTTTCATTCTCATCGACAAGTTTTAATTAATGATTGAGCCCATAATCTACCTAACTTTATCAACTGTATATGTGTTTCCTTTCCACTCTTCTCACGCTCTTTCTGTGTGAAGGTTCTAGTTCTGTTTTACGCAAGTGAGCAGACATATTGTTTGTAGTCTTGAAGTCTACTTGTAACCCATGCACCTTCTGGGTGTGAGACCACCTACAGACAGAATAATGAGTCTGCTTTCTAGCCTTAACAGCTGGTTTTTAGCTCATGCAGCAGAGGCTCGTGAATTACGCTTCAGAAGTCTCAATTCTTTGTGCACTAAAATAAAGTCTGCCTTCTTCCACCTTTATGAGATTCAGAAGTTGCCTGTAAAACCAGTGCAAATTGGTTCCAACATGCTCTCCTTCTATCCCCAATCTATGTTTGATACGGTTCCCTTTACTAATAACCTTTGGGTATGTCTACACAGCCACCCTAGTTCAAAGTAGGATGGCAAATGTAGGCATTTGAACTTGCAAATTAAGCCCGGGCTTCATTTGCATGTTCCCGGACGGGTGCCATTTTTAAATGCCCGTAGTTCGAACTACCTGCCCGCAGCTACACGCGACACGGACTAGGTAGTTTGAATTAAAGCTCCTTATTCGAACTACCATTAAACCTCCTTGCAGGAGGAATAACAGTAGTTCGAATTAGGAGCTTTAATTAAAACTACCTAGTCTGTGCCGCGTGTAGCCATAGGCAGGTAGTTCAAACTACGGGCATTTAAAAATGGTGCCCGCCCAGGAACATTCAAATGAAGCCCGGGATATTTAAAGAAGAATAGGCCAATCTTTCTGAGGATACATTACTGTGGGTAACAGTAGATCAGAGTCCCTTCCCAGGAAACATAGGCTTTGTATACACTATGAGTTTTGCTGCAAGAGGCAATGGAAATGAACACAGATTAGCATTTTCCCATGCTTCATTTGCATACTCTCTTGCATTCTGTTTTTGTGATATGGGTTTTTGCACAAAAACAGGCAGTGTGGCTGTGGCCATTTTGCGCAAACACCGCTTTTTTCGCAAGATCCTTCCACGCTGACTGTTTTTGTTCAAAAACCCCTAGCGCAAAAACGGAATGAAAGAGAGTATGCAAATGAAGTGTGGGAAAAGTCTGTATGTAAGTCTGTATGTAAGTCGGAACTGGCGTCAGCCGCTGCTGAAACTGATCAGTTTCAACCGCGGCTGAATCTGGACGCCAGTTCTGACTTACATACAGATTCAACTTAAGAAACCCAGGCGTCCCCAAGTCAGCTGCTGCTGAAACTGATCAATGGCTGATTCCAGGAAGCCTGGGGCAGAGCAGCTCTGCCTTGGGCTTCCTGTAGTCAGCCGCTGGTCAGTTTCAGCAGCGGCTGACTTGGGGACGCCTGGGGCAGAGCAGCTGGGGTGCTGCTGGGTTGCTCCAGTAGCGCGGCTCCTAGGCGCTACTGGAGCAACCCAGCAGCACCCCAGCTGCTCTGCCCCAGGCGTCCTGATTCAGCCGCTGCTGAAACTGACCAGCAGCGGCTGAATCAGGACGCCTGGGGCAGAGCAGCTGGGGTGCTGCCAGGTTGGTCTGGAGCGGCGCTGCGGGACCAACCCGGCAGCCCCCAGCTGTTCTACTCAGGGGTAGGCAAGAAAAGCCTGGTCTGCTGGGGGGGCACTAGCTGCACCCCCCCCCCAGCAGACCAGGGAGAGGGGGGTGGCGGGACCGCCCAAGTGCTCCACAGCTTTGCTCCGTCTCCCTGGTCTGCTGACCTGGGAGATGCGGAGCAAAGCCGCAGAGCACGCGGGCAGCGGGACAGCCCAAGCGCGCCTGGGCTGTCCTGCTCGGGTGTGCTCCAAGGCTTTGCTCCCTGTCTCCCGACCAGCAGACCAGGGAGAAGGGAAGCAAAGCCTCGGAGCACACCAGCAGTGGGACAGCCGCGGCACGGCTGGACTGTCCCGCTGCCCGCGTGCTCTGCGGCTTTGCTCCGCATCTCCCGACCAGCAGACCAGGGAGACGGGGAGCAAAGCCACGGAGCACGCCCGCAGGGGGACAGCTCAAGCGCGCCTGGGCTGTCCCACTGCAGGCGTGCTCCAAGGCTTTGCTCTCCGTCTCCCTGCAGACCAGGGATGAGAAAAGCCCCATTCGTAACCGCGGATCCGACATAAGTCAGATCCGCGTAACTCGGGGACTGCCTGTACCAGTGGTATGGACGCGCCATTGCTGCTATTCCAAAATAGCTATTTTGGAATAAGTGTTATTCCTCATGGAATGAGGTTTACAGATTTCAAAATAAGCCATCCATTATTTTGAAATTATTTTGAAATAATGGAACTGCTGTGTATATGCTCTCATTTGTTATTCTAAAATAATGGTCATTATTTCAAAATAACTGTGATGTGTAGATGCACCCTAAATGATCATTTATCACATGTAAGTAGAGAGAGTTATTTTTCCAATTAAACTTCAGGATTTGTTTTAGAAAAGTGCCTGCTTTCTGCAGAAAATTGTGTTTTGTAGAAAAATGTAAATTGATATGTTTTCAGATTTATGACCGATGCTGAAATATATGATTAAAAAATGCTGCCATGGCATTTCATGGGAATTATATGTTGGTTGCCTCTATTGTCCCATCACCTCCATGAGCAGGGCTTCACAGTCAGACTTCATCTTACATTATGTACAGATTCCCTCATTCAGATCAGTCCAGCCAGGAAGTCCAATGTACAGACAAAAATGAGAGCATGAGGCAATATTGCAGCATTTTCCACTATTTCTGGTTTTGGCCCAAATATTTCATTTTTGATCCTCTCAAATGGACATTATCTGCAAGAAAAATCTCATTTTCTATTCAGCTACAATGTCAAGCTCCTTGCATGTTTGTGCCAGCTGATGGTCTGTCCTTCTCTAGCCATATACTTTTATTAGATGTTATAAACTCAAGTCAGAGATTAATTTCAAACATCAGTCTCAAATCTATGCAGAGCAAACCTTTTTGGTATAATGCTTCTTTCATTTAACACTCTCTCCTATGATCTCATAGGGAAATACTGAAATAGTACTTTGCACAGCACCAGAAAACATACTTCGGCCATCATAGGATTACAACCTAGTGCATGAGTTGTAGTAATTATATTAGATTACTTACTGGCTCCGTCTTGAGTTTTTAATAGCAGCTAATTTTCCCACCATTTACAATATGCCCCAGTTCCTGATTTTGCAGCCATATTGATTTTATTGATTTTTACTGCAAGGAACCTTACAATGCTGGCATGATAAAGCATCCTATAAATGATGTTGCATTAGATCAGCCATAGGGTATCTTTGACATTTGTGTTACTTCCTAATAAGGTTACATAGGTCATTTTAACCAACCCAAGGTCCCTGTAGAAGTATTTATACTGTACAATCTATTCATGATACTTTATAATTGGTCTCAAGATGTTATTTTTCCCCCCTTTTAAAACATTCTGCTGCACAACAAAACAATGCATACACATAGTATAAGCATTAGTACCAGAAGAATTCTTGCAGAATAATTCCTTTATATCCTGGCTGCCACCACAAAAGTATCCTATTTTTCCTACATTCCTTTTTGTTTTTTATCTCTTAAATATATTACAATTATTATTCAGGTAAAATTTACCCAGTACAAGCCCTTTGTGCTACATAAGACCCTCTTAAACTTGCAATGTAAGAATATGTAAGAATGAATTTCATTCTAATTATATGAAGGCATAAGCATATGGAATAACTTGTAGAAAATGCTGCAAATATTTTTTTAAAATATATCCCAGAAAAGGTAGTTAAGATATAAATGTTGGACAATGGCCAGTTACTTTAAAAATGATAAAAGCCTAAATGTCACGAAACATCTGATTTAACACAAATAAGCTCCCACTGAAATCAACGTCGACTACATTGATTTCAGTCACAGCAGGAGGAGGCCCTTACATATTTGCTTTATATTCTGATTTCAATAAATTATGTATTTATGCTAAAAGCCCACACGGTATTAGTTTTTGTGAATAGGATACATACATTCATAAATATAATATCTAGTTCATATATAGTGCTTTTCATCGGTGATCTCCCAAGTGATTTATAAAGAAAGTCATTGGTCATAGCAAGTAAGTTATTCAAATATAGAATTTTCTTTTATTTTGTTATTCAGGAACAGACTGATTTTTAAAAGTATGTTCATCATTCAGAATTAATCTCTGCTTCCTTCCACTGACTTTGTTTTCTAATTCTTGCACACCCATCTTTACTATGTTACATGTACAATGAACAATAAGGTCACTGCCCTTTCCTCCTTCAAATATGCCCTCAAGATCCCCTTTTACCACAATGCCTAAAAGAAGCTGGACAAATTAATAGATTGTCAGGTATCAATGATATAAAAAAATAAGTAAGATGCATAAAAAATGAATACAACTTGCACATAAAAGTTGCTCATATTTTGACTGTATTTTCCCTCTCCGTTATAGAGACACGGCATATCTTCTTACATTGTAAGGTGTCTGGAGCAAGGACAGTAGGTAAAATTTTAAAAGCAGGCAAATGAGTTGCAGAAATCTCATTTGTAAAAGTGAATTAGGCATTCATTGAAAGTCCACATCTTCACAGGTATTCAGACACCTCACTCACATTGAAATCAGTCCTTAAGGTCCAGGTATTTACAGGTGTTTAGGTTTTGCATCATCTACATGGTTTAGGAACCTAATATCAATGTTAAAAATAATTTAGCAATTAAGCCTAAATCTCACTGATTCTTCCTTCATTATCTTTCAGGTTCTTCTATAGAAACAGTGTTACTTTTTCTTTCTGTCAGGAGGTTTGGCAGAATTTTCTAATACAGACATCTATAGCACTTCCATGTTAGGGCAAACAGAGAGAAGACTAAGCAGGCCATTCAGCTGTAAACTGGACAGTTCCTTTTTTTAGATTGTTTGTCCCCTATCTGACATCAAGAGAAACCAAACATAGCTGCGTCCGTTAATAGCTGGAAGAGGGCATTTTGAAGAGTGCACAGCTCCATACTTGCCAGTATAGCCTCATCCTCACCATCCAAACAAACTCATGTTGCCCGGGGTGGTGGTTCTGCTAGTCAGTGTGGGTCCACACCATTCCGGAAGTGCCAGGATCTCTGGTACTCTGGGAATACATGAGCAGCCACCCTAGTGCAGATGACCAAGCATTTAGGAATACTACCAGCCTCCATTGGCCCACAGGCCAGACTGACTAAGGGGGGAACCATAAAATTGGTGTGTACCTTTCAATTGCCCTTGGCTGACACTTGCAAATTGGTTACAGGAGTCATGATTAAAGGAAAGGTTCTGCCTTTCATTCACTCTCTGCTAGGGACAGCAAACACTGGATCCAGGCTCCACATGCCTGCAGTGCCCTGGATATATAATGGTACCCAATTGCCAGGCAATCACTTCTTCTCCCGGTCCAATCCTCCAGATCAGGCCAAGACAGTGAGCCAAGAGCTGGAATTTCAAATTGCCCTGATTAGAGCTTTTAAAGTTTTCATGTTTTCATGCTCCAGTCACTTAAGATCTCAGCAAACACAGAACGTGTTAGTGAACCTGTCCAACCAAGAAAGCTAAAGGCAGAAACATGTGTATTCTTGATTAATGTCCTGGAAGAGAGTTGTCTGATCTGGTGTGATCTGCCTTTGAGATGAACAGGCTCAAGAGAACACTGCAAATGTTTGATCAAGTCTCCAACAGTCTACAGTCAATCAGGGTATGTCTACACTACCCTGCTAGTTCGAACTAGCGGGGTAATGTATGCATACCGCACTTGCAAATGAAGCCTGGGATTTGAATTTCCCGGGCTTCATTTGCATAAGCGGGGAGCCGCCATTTTTAAAACCCCACTGGTTCGAACCCCGTGCAGCGCGGCTACACGGGGCACGAACTAGGTAGTTCGGACTAGGCTTCCTATTCCACGAGGTGTACCAGTAGTTCAGAATAGGAAGCCTAGTCCGAACTACCTAGTTCGAGCCCCGTGTAGCCGCGCTGCATGGGGTTCGAACCAGCGGGGTTTTAAAAATGGCGGCTCCCCGCTTATGCAAATGAAGCCCGGGAAATTCAAATCCCGGGCTTCATTTGCAAGTGCGGTATGCCTACATTACCCTCCTAGTTCGAATTAGGAGGGTAGTGTAGACATACCCTCAGTGATTCTATATCAATGAAACTTCTATTCCTTTTGCAGCAGGACATCATAGCCAAACTCCTGAATACACTCCATTTATATATATATATACATTTTAGAACCCACATTGCCAGAAAAATCCCAGCATCCGCCAAGCTACCAACACCTTTTCATCTCCCAGCCATGAGTCCACTCTTCATTTCTTCCTTGCTAGGGGATTTTCCTGAGTAGGTTTCCCTTTTCACACCTTCATCCCTCAAACATGTGCACTTACTAACACAAAGCTCCTTCTATTGTCCTAAGTGTTTCTCTAGGTTCCTCTTCTTCCCCTCCTTTATCGCTACCTTCCCCTCCAACCCGATACCTGTTAAGTCTCTTCTCTTTATATTCTCTCTCTGGCTTTCCTTTGGGTGTTTATGGCCATGGTACCTGCATACCAAATCACTCTGCTTCCACCTGCCTAAGCTCCTGAGTCCACTCTGGAAGGACAGCCCTGTGTTTACCCACTCAGGTACTGTGCTGACATCACAGTGCCAGGCTTGTACTAACAGGTTGCCTTTACAGTACAAAGCTAAGATGCTCTCTCTGTCATCACTTTCACAGTTAAGGCACCCAAAAAATCTTAATTCCGCTCTCGTGCGATACCATGATTTTATTGTATGATTATTAGGCAGCAGGTTTTAAACAAACAAAAGGAGGTATTTGTCACACAACACACAATCAGTCTGTGGATCGCTGCTAAAGGATGTTGTGAAGACCAAGACTATGACAGGGTTCAAAAAAGGACTAGATAAATTCATAGAGGATAAGTACATCAATGGCTATTATCCTAGAAAGGAAGGAATGGGGTCCTCCGCTGTTTGCCAGAAGCTGGGAATGGGCAACGGGGGATGGATCACTTGATGATTCCCAGTTCTGTTCATTCCCTCTGGGGCACCTGGCATTGGCCATTGTCATAAGACAGAATAGTGGGCTACCTGGACCTTTGGTCTAACTCTGTATGGCAGTTCTTTTGGGGTATGTCTACACTACAAAGTTAGTTCGAACTAACGGATGTTAGTTCGAACTAACTTTCATAGGCGCTACACTAGCGCTCTGTTAGTTCGAATTTAATTCGAATTAACGGAGCGCTTAGTTCGAACTAGGAAAACCTCATTTTACGAGGATTAAGCCTAGTTCGAACTAGCCAGTTCGAATTAAGGGGTGTGTAGCCCCTTAATTCAAACTAGTGGGAGGCTAGCCCTCCCCAGGTTTCCCTGGTGGCCACTCTGGCCAACACCAAGGAAACTCTTCTGCCCCCCATTCCGGCCCCGGACCCCTTAAAGGGGCACGGGCTGGCTACGGTACCCGTGCCAGGTGCAAGCCTGCCAGCACCCAGCCAGCAGACCCTGCACCTGGCACGGATCGAGCCACCCACCTGATGCCCCCCAGCCCTCCCCCTCTTCCCGGGACCAGGCTGGCGGCTCCCGGGAGCTTGCCCGGGACCGCAAGAGGCGGGCACCCGCCTGGGCTAGTGCAGACATCGTGGACCTCGTCCACGATCTCCGCACTAGGCACAGGAAAGTGGCCGTCTAGGGCAGGAGAGCTGCCAGCCTGGCCACCCAGGAGCAGGTGTGCAAGAGAATCAAGGGGGTCCAGTGAGACCCCCGACCCTGAGCCCTGAGCTTACAATGGCCGTACTGGGTCAGACCAAAGGTCCATCTAGCCCAGTAGCCTGTCTGCCGACAGCGGCCAACCCTAGGGACCCTGGAGGGGATGGACCGAAGACAGTGACCAAGCCATTTGTCTCGTGTCATCCCTCTCCAGCCTTCCACAAACCTTGGGCAGGGACACCACTCCTACCCCCTGGCTAATACCACTCCATGGACCCAGCCTCCATGACTTCATCTCACTTCCCTTTAAACTCTGTTCTAGTTCTAGCCTTCACAGCCTCCTGCAGCAAGGAGTTCCACAGATTGACTCTTTGCTTTGTGAAGAACAACTTTCTGTTACTAGTTTGAAGCCTGCTACTCATTCTTTCCTTTGGTGTCCTCTAGTTCTTCTTTATGGGAACTGAGATGGGCCGTCCCCTGCCCAGGGGCGGGGTGAGCGGAGCCCCTGCCGGCCGTCACTGTCCCAGGGGCGGGGCGAGCGGAGTCCTCGCCGGCGGGGATCCGCCTGCCAGCCCCAGCCCCAGATCCCCCAGCAACCCCGCAACTCCAGACGCCGGGGGCGGCAGGCGGGGGAGCTTCCCCCGCGTCTGCGCCGGCAGCTGACGGGCGGCTCACCCCCCGCCGGCCCACTCAGGGAAGGCGGGGCCAGGGCGCACGGCCACTGGCCAGGGCCGACGGCAGGGATGTGCCCGGAAAGGGCAGGGCCCCGGGCGGCGGCCGGCGCAGCGGGCCAGTTTAAAAGTGCCCACCGCCGGAGAAGCAGGGTGCAGGCTTCTCGCGGTGGTGGAGGAGCAGCCCCCGCCGGAGGACGGAGTGTGAGCGCCACACAGCCCGGCTGCCGTCCCGGCGCTGGTCCCGGGGCCTCCAGGACAGCCACTGCCCCTGGCGAGCGCTCAGCCCCTCGCCGGACGGCGGGCGGACCCCGCCGTTCCGAGCCAGGAGGGACCGGGATGGCCAGGAGCGCGCCAGGGCTGGAGAGCTCATCCCCGATACTCCGCCGGAACGTCGGACGCCGCGGACCGCGGAGTCAAGGTAGGCGCCAGGGCGACGGGGACCAGCCGGCAGACCCAACGGGAGGGAGGAAGGAGCCTGGGGCAGGGCACTTCTGGCGACCGTGGGTGGACGAGCCAAAGGGGGGAGAATCCTCACCCCCTCGTCCACCGTGCCGGGGCGCCAGTAACCCCGGCGCTCAGGGCCCCGGGCTGGGACCCGGAGAGAGGGCGGGACCCGGTCCCTCTCCCTCCACACAGGGAGCGTCCAGCACCCGACAGCCCACTAGACGGAAACGACCAAACTAGAACCCCAGACTGGGGAGGACCTAAAGCCGGGGGGCTTCGGCCCCACCCCGCTCAGCGGGTACGCACTGCCAGGGTCCGCTGACCCCCCCTTCCAGCCGGGAGGGGGTGATCGCACCCAAGGGGCCCGGGCCCCATATCGGGGGTCCGGGAACAGCACAGGATGAAAGGAGGACAAAAGGGGTCTGCAGACCCCCTCCTCTCGGACCGGGAGGGGGTGATCGCACCCCAAAACCCTCACAGGAACTAATGAAGAACTTTTCTGTATGCACCGTCTCCACCCAACTCCCGCTTTTAGAGACCTCTATCCTGTCCCCCCTCCGTCTCCTCTTTTCTAAGCTGAAAAGTCGCAGTCTCTTTAGCCTCTCTTCATATGGGACCTGTTCCCAACCCCTGATCATTGTAGTTGCCCTCCCCTCTCCCAGCCTCTCTCTTCCCCTCTCCCACCTCCTTTTCCCAGTCTCCCCCAGTTTTGTTCAATAAAGACAGATTCCATTTTGGAAGACACGTTATCTTTATTTTGTACATCAAGAAGAGGGGCTAGGGAAGGGTAAGTGGAAGGAGGTGAGGGAGGAATGGGGCACGAGCCTCCGATGGGGAGGACTGGGCTGGCTCTGTGGGCTTCTGGGGGTGGAAGCTCTCCTGCAGCCCCTCAATTGTCCCCTCTCCCCAGATGGCAGCCTGCGGCAAGTGCAGCCGGGCTGATGGCCGAGTGGTGTGATGTGCCCAGTGTGGGTACTCCGGGCAATCCAAGCCAGGACTGCTTTGCAAGCGGGGCACCCCTGAGAACTGTCTGTCCGGGGTGGGGGTTGGGACCCTTTAAGCACAGCCCTCGGCTAGCCTGAGAAAGCATCTCCACGCTCTAAGTCCTCCTCTGATGCCCTGCCGGCACTACTTCCGGCCATCCTTAAGCCCGGTTCAGGGTCCACTTAATGTGGACATGCTGGTTCGAATTAGCAAAACGCTAATTCGAACTAGTTTTTTAGTCTGGATCCGTTGGTTCGAATTAGCTTAGTTCGAATTAACTAATTCAAACTCAGTTAGTTCGAATTAACGTTGTAGTGTAGACATACCCTTGTTCTTTGAATAATTTAAAAGGCATTAGATGATACTGACTTCTGAAGACAAAATCAGTTTCTTTCCCACTATATATATTCCTCCCGGTATCAAAACAGGAAAAATGAAAGTTTTTGGGGCACCTAAATTGTGAATTTCTTATCCTTAATTTTTTTTTTTTTTGGATGGGATATGCTTCCATGGAATCTTAACTCTAAATTTCTTAAGTGTAAACCTCTGACATTTTAGTTTATATATCTTCATTATGTTCTTTTTGTTCTCAAGTTACAGTTACACACTCACCACCTTTTCTCTATTTTAAAATAGTTTGGGAATTTTGTTAGGTATTAATTTAAAAAAATGTTAAAAATGAACATCAAACCAACCTATGCAATTTTACTAATGTTTGAAGATACAACAGTACACCAGAGCAGTGAAAAGCAGATAGAGTATACTGGCCAGGTATGCAGGATTTATAACTGATTTTGCATTTTCAGAGCTGTCCAAAGCAGCTGAAGCCAATTTATGTAT
This sequence comes from Pelodiscus sinensis, assembly GCF_052426305.1. Lineage (NCBI taxonomy): Eukaryota > Metazoa > Chordata > Testudines > Trionychidae > Pelodiscus > Pelodiscus sinensis. The sequence goes on from NC_143053.1 coordinate 158,093,143, forward strand.
CTGGCCTTTAATTCACAAGTAAAGTAGTGGTTTTGAAGGCTGTGTTAGTGAGACTGGTATGACATGAAGCAATGTCAGAAGCACCTTTCCTCGGTTCTCAATTTCTATGTTTCAGGACACCCCATGTCCTCTTGACTCAGTTCCTTAAAAAGGTGCTGTTCCAATGCTGTGGAAGCAATTCTATGGGCAGTCTCTTAAGCACTTGTGCCCACACTGGTGCACAGCTGTGGAGATTGTAAAGAGCGATAGCAGTGGAGCCAGTGAACCTACCAGCGAAGACCCTTAACACATGTTCAGCCTCCATCACACCACTGACTCACTACAATCAATAACAATGTTCTGTGCAAATTACCTGCAGACAAAGATGGGTGAATTACTACATTACTTCTGATACCACAATTATCCAACTTACAAGTAACTTATATTGTTAATTTGTTACTGTATATAACTTACATAATATCAGAGAGAAAAAAGTAAATAACTGAAATTTAGTGCTTAGCCTTTAAAAAAGGATAATTCGGCTAAATTTAACTATATATTTCATTCTAGCATTGACAGAATTTGTAAATAAATTGTCTCTTCAGTTTCTTCTGAACTCACATATGCTGGAGAAAAAACTACAGGACAATTAATACACAAATATGTACATGACTTTTACAGTAAGAAAATGTACTATCAAGAATAGCATGTATAAATCCAGTTCAGTGAAATAATTCAAATCCATTGATATTCAAAGCCTCACAAACTGTGTTTGAATCCTAAGGCTACCTGTCAGATATGAATCCAGAGAGTACAAAGGAAACTGTTTTTTGGTTTTGTTTAAGAAACAATCTGTCAAACTGAGCCCTCAGCTCCTAGGTCAGGCAAATACTCAAGCCCCACCTGAATGCCAAAATAGAATGCACACAAAGTAATTGGAAGTAGTCATGAAAGAGAAAAATGGGAACAAAAACAAGGTAAAGCCTAAAATCAGTTTAATACATTGAAAGCATTGACATAAAGGCCCTAATTCTTCTATATGCGGAGGCAGAGTTTTAAGTAATGTTAATAGGATTGCTGCCGGTCTATTTGAGGACTGAGACTCCTACCAGTAAAGTCTTTGTATATGGCTTTTTTCTACTCGCTGTCATGTATATCATAACCTCGATGTGATAGTTCAACATGTTATAGCATAATAATGAGTCATGAAAAAAATGCTCTGGTAGCACTTTATAGACTAACAAAACATGTAGATGGTATCATGAGCTTTCGTGGGCACAGTCCGCTTCTTTAGATGACTGTTTTATGCTTAAAAGGAGAAGCTTAAAACAAAGCCATTTTAGAGTGATCTAGGAACAGAAAAAGAATGTGAACAAATTTAACAGATTTCCCCCAAAAAATCTGGAAAGAAAGGAGCAGAATTTCATAAAATTTCATCCCGTCAAATTTGCTTTTGGGATAAGGGCAAGCTCAGAAACTGCAACCCCAGAAAGCAATCTTTGGTGATGTTTTGAGCTGCATAAATTGGGGTTAAAAATCAAATTCCACTATGGATTTATATCTCCAAAAATACTTCAGTTCTACAAGTGTCAGATATAGAAAATGATCCCACTCTGTGTGTGATATTGTTCATCAGGCAGTGTTAAATACATGGATGCCGAGGGCTCAAAGCTGTGAAGTGCTGATCAGTTAGCACTCCCAGGTGGTGGATGGGCATTCAGATGCCTGGACTACATATTCAGTGTGAAGTACTCAGAATATAGCAGCAATTTTACCTTCTGTCTTTATGTAAGTACAGTTTTAATGGCATATCTATTGAGAGGGAGAGGGAGAGAGAGAGGCTATGTTTTCAGCATAATACGCCTTGTATCTGAATGTTAAGTATAGGCAGCACACCTGGAGTGGATTACTTTAATTTCACAAAGTGACAACAAAGTGTTGTCACACTCTGCAAAGTTCAACGTTACAAAATGAAGCATTTGTGCTTAGCACAATTTTCAAGCTATCCTGCAGATTCTCCTTCCATGGAGTAAGTGGGGAGTCTGAGCCCAGGGAAGGGGGAACACTACACATCACAAAAACACTAGCACATTTGGCACTAACCAGCACAGTGGTTGGCCATCTGCTTAGGTAGGCTAAGGAATGAATAGACAACCTGAACTAGTTATACTACTTGAGGTATCCACTACAAGGAAGAGTTGAGACATGGATGGGGCTATGAGCACAAGCTTGCATTGCTACTGGCAATGCTGGAACTATCCCATGCATAGAGCAATATTTTGTCCTTGAGTTACCGTTCCAGTATCATTTTCTTTAGGAGACTATAATCTTTCTTCCTCAGTATCTCTACCAGCATAATCTTTTTGAATGATAGCCAGTCCTGCAAGCAGAGAGGCACAATCCTCTAGTTTTGGAAGGGCGTAGCCTCTCTTGTGGAAACCGACAAGGGGTGCATTGAATATTACTGTCACGGTATCCAAGTGTGTTTTGACAGGAGTCTGCCTATGAAGAGCAAGCAATATCAGGGCCTTACATTGAAAGTTTATTGAGGACAGGGATAGGCATTTACCTTATGTTTATACAATACCCTGTACAAAGCCGTAATCCTAATGGAGGATACTAAATCAACAGCATCTAGGAGAAGGAAAAACTGATTTCAGACTAGAGCACACAGTTCTCACTTAATCTCTTCAGACATGTCTGTTGAAGATAAGTAAAACACTGATTTCAGGTCCAGTAGCCCATACTTGTTAGTCTTGGCATGCAAGTATACTTGGGTAGAATTGCTGAACTTGTTCTAGCAGGGCAACAGGAAATGACATGGTATTCGTCTGAGCTGAATAGGACAGATTGACCTGGAGAGCTGTCATATCTGAAATTTACTTGTTATAGAAATAACAAGCAGTACATTCAGACTGATATTGCTGGACTTTATAATGGGTGTTTCAACTGACTGGGAAATCTTCAAAGATTTTATCCTCCTGGACTTTCTCCCAGCAGTTAAAAACCAGACTCTGTGTTCTTTATTACTGTCTCTGGGGGAAAAAAACGTATCTCAGAAGTTATTGATCAGTGAGAGGCCACAGGTACCTACTCATTAAAAAAAAAACCAAAAAATTGTCAGCAGACAGTTAAGCTACAGCCTCCTCTGAAGTATTGTAAATGCATTTCCAAACAATGATGTCTGTCTTTAAAAAGCTACTGTACCAAAGAGGAAAATGCAGCTTTCGTCCCTCCTCCCCCACAATAGCCTCATGTTCTACAGTGAGACCAGATTGAACAGAATCCTCTTTTAACCTACAAATGCATGTGAATTAAGGTTAGGCAGTCATAAAGCAAAAGCAAACCAGGCAGATTCCCCAAAACTTTTAGATTAACATATAGAAAAACTAAGATCCAAGTTGGGCTTGGCAGGTGCAAGAGGGAGTAGGATGAGAGAGGGAAAGAAACCTTCTCCTTGGCCTTGTGATACTATGCAGAAACAAAACGCCATGGCAGCTCTTACTTTTTGAATGTACTGAAGCACAGATTTAAAGCTGATTAAAGTTAATGGGAGTTAAGTATGTACTTAACATTAAGCATAAAGTAGGTGTTGTGCTGAATCAGGGCTACAAAATTGAAGTGAACAAAAATAGCATCTGCAGCTCCACAAAGAACAGGATGCAGGTGGGATCACAGCTCCACTCCTTTCTCATGGGTTGTTGGATGTGGCCAAGCACAGAGAAAAACCATATACTCCTGTAACAACAGTTATCCTCCCTCAGAGCTTTTGTTTTGGTGGATAATGTCCCTTATCCAAATCCCAACTCTACTGAATTCCTGTCTGCACTGGTTCCTCCTGCCCCCACCCCTCAATTCACTAGAGTTGACATACTGGCTAGTCCTGTGGTAAAGGCACAGAACAGGCACACAAGTGATCTGGCACAGCTCCAAGTTCTTTCCAGACTTCTAGTCTGTCCTTGGATCAATCATGTAATCTTGTTGTGCCTCAGTTTTGTAAACTGGAGATACTATTTAATCCATTTCAGTCTTTGTCTGGCTTATCTACTTAGGTTGTACGGCCCTGTCTTAAAGAGCGGTCTCTTGTATTGTCTTTTAACAATGTCTAGCAGGAGCTGAGTTGGGATGTTTATGTGCTATTATAATACAAATAAAATAATACTTAATAAATATATAATAATACCATTATTTTATATAGCACTTTCCATCGGGAGAGCTCAAGGCACTTGCAAAGACCAAGTGCCATCTCCATCTTATGCATGTAGAAACTGAGGCAATAACAAAACTAAATTAGACTTTTAGCATTTTTGGTTTTACCTTTTTTGTGTAAATTAGGTACAAATATACTGGCAAAAGAGTAGCTATAACCTTTTCATGCATTCACAAAATTGTCATTAAATAGCCTAACTGCTTTCAGTGAAGTCAATGGCAACTAACGTACTCGGCACCTTTGAAAATTAGGCCACTTGTTTAGATGATAAAACTATAGATGTAAGTGTCTATATTTATGCTTCTCAAGGGCTAAAAATGATGAAAGTGAGATATGGGTATATATCAGGAGATACACTGTGATATTTTATTTTGTTTAGTGATATTTCATGGTGATAGGATTTATTATATCCTTGGAGACTATAGTCTTATACCCATAGGTGAACCGCAAAATTTCTTGTTTGCGCCAACAGCATGCTTCAGTTTTGCTTGGCAGATCCACCTCTAGGAGTTAGTTAGCTTCCTGTGCTTATTCAGTCTTGGCCTTGCTGCTCAGAAACTACTGTAAAGGGTGCCAGTTAGAACTGGCTGTGATGTTAATGTCTCAGCTGGACCCTTGTCTAATAAGAATGTGGCTGAGGCCACCAACACATCTATGCTATGAAGCTGTGCATTTCACAGTAGTTAGAAAGCTGCTTTCAAAGCACCAACTTGATATACCTGAACCTTTGACCTAAAATGTACAAAACATTATCAGTCACCTGAATCATTCAATCCATTTCACAAATTTGTTTCCAATAAACATAAGGCCAGGTGACATCTAATGTACTAGTAACAGGACTGGAGTTTAATGACAATGTGATGAAAGAGTAAATAGCCTGTTGGTATAGCAATAAAAATGATTTATGTTTTATCAAGCCATGATGGGATAGAAGAAAGCAACACACTAGAAGCCAGTGTGTAATTCTGTGTGCAGTGAAACCTGTTAAAAATGTAAAAGGTATTTGAATATTTTAATTTGGACTCCTGAGACCAGGTACTGTCATCCAATTATGAATTAAATTTCTAAATTTTTATTGACTTATCAGTTTGCCACTGTAGTACTTGCCTTCCAAAATCTTATTTCTTGTTTTGCCTGATTATGTTACTACACTGCTTGAACCCCTCTACCAGCTTCACTTGCATCTTGATTATTAAACTCTGCCCATCACCAAATTATGTGAGTGCCTCCTTTGTTTTCAAGTTCAAATTTCTCATCCTTCTCAGAAAAGTCTTGCACAGTGCCTATGCTACATACATCTTATCTTGTATCTATTAGTTATGAATACATGTTACATTTATATTACATAGTAATGAAACTTGAAACTCTCTCTCAAAAGCACCACAAGCCTTGAAATAGCTTAGTCACAAGGTTAAAAGAAAATAAAAGATAGCTAGAGAATATAAGATGTACAGAGACGAGGGAAGGAAACTGTTGCAGATAGGAGATGAGAAGTTAATGAGGCACAAGACAGACATAACTAGTTTGGAAGATACAGCAGAATCTCTTTCCCTACATTCAAAAGACCAACAAGAAGTTTCATCCAGTAAGTAAACGTAGTGACTTTTTGAAGATTTTTGCACTTCTCCACTGTCAGCAAAGCCAAATTTCTATCTTAATTAGGGTGACCAGAGATAAAATTTCTCAATGGCTTAAATGACAGCTTCTTGAAGCAGCTGGTGCAGGAACCCACAGGGGAAGAGGCAATTCTCGATTTAGTCCTGAGTGGAGTGCAGGACCACTTGGGAATAGTGACCATAGTATAATAACATTCAACATTCCTGTGGTGGGAAGAACACCTCAGCAGTCCAGCACCCTGGCATTTAATTTCAAAAAGGGGAATTACACAAAAATGAGGAGGTTAGTTAAACAGAAATTAAAAGGCACAGTGACTAGAGCAAAATCCCTGAAAGCTGCATGGAAACTTTTTAAAGACACCATAATAGAGGCCCAACTTAAATATATACCCCAAATTAAAAAACATAGCAAAAGACCTAAAAAAGAGTCACCGTGGCTTAACCACCATGTAAAAGAAGCAGCGAGGGACAAAAAGGTATCTTTTAAGAAGTGGAAGTCCAATCCTAGTGAGATAAATAGAAAAGAACATAAACACTGTCAAATCAAGTGTAAAAATGTAATAAGAAAAGCAAAAAAAGATTTTGAGGAACAGCTAGCCAAAAACTCAAAAAGAAATAACAAAATGTTTTTTAAGTACATTAGAAGCAGGAAGCCTGCTAAAAAACCTGTGGGTCCCCTAGATGATCGAGCTATAAAAGGAGCAATCAAAGACGATAAAGCCATTGCGGAGAAACTAAATGATTTCTTTGCTTCAGTCTTCATGGCTGAGGACGTTGGGGAGATTCTTGAATCTGCACCATCCTTTGTGGGTGATAAACCTGAGGAACTGTCCCGGATTGAAGTGTCATTAGAGGAGGTTTTGGAACAAATAGAAAAACTTAATGTTAACAAATCTCCGGGACCGGATGGCATTCATCCAAGGGTTCTAAAAGAACTCAAATGGGAAATTGCTGAGCTATTATCTGTGGTTTGTAATCTATCCTTTAAATTGGCTTCCGTACCTAATGACTGGAAGGTAGCCAATGTGACACCAATATTCAAAAGGGCTGTAGAGGCGATCTTGGCAATTACAGACCGGTATGTTTAACTTCAGTACCGGGCAAATTAGTCGAAACAATAGTAAAGAATAAAATTGTGAAGCATGTAGAAGAACATCATTTGTTGGACAAAAGTCAACATGGTTTCTGTAAAGGGAAATCTAATCTAAGTCTTACTAATCTGTTAGGGTACGTCTACACTACAACGTTAATTCGAACTAACTTAGTTCGAATTAGTTAATTCAAACTAAGCTAATTCGAACTAACGGATCTAGACTAAAAAACTAGTTCGAATTAGTGTTTTGCTAATTCGAACTAGCATGTCCACACAGAGTGGACCCTGAACTGGGCTTAAGGATGGCCAGAAGCAGTGCCGGCAGGGCATCAGAGGAGGACTTAGAGTGTGGAGATGCTGTCTCAGGCTAGCCCAGGGCTGCGCTTAAAGGGTCCCAACCCCCACCCCGGACAGACAGTTCTCAGGGGTGCCCCGCTTGCAAAGCAGTCCTGGCTTGGAGTGCCCGGACTACCCACACTGGGCACATCACACCATTCGGCCATCAGACCGGATGCACGTGCCACAGGCTGCCATCTGGGGAGAGGGGGCAATTGGGGGACTGCAGGAGAGCTTCCACCCTCAGAAGCCCACAGAGCCAGCCCAGTCCTCCCCATCGGGGGCTCGTGCCCCATTCCTCCCTCACCTCCTTCCACTTACCCTTCCTTAGCCCCTCTTCTTGATGTACAAAATAAAGGACACGTGTGTTCAAAAATAGAAACTCTGTTTATTTAACAAAATTCGGGGAAACTGGGAAAAGGAGGTAGGAGAGGGGAAGAGAGAGGCTGGGAGAGGGGAGGGGGAAAACTGGGAGGAGGGAGCTGAAAGGGGGAAGCAAGGGAAAGGAGGGGGTGGGGAAACTGAAGGATCAGGGGTGGGGGTCTCGCCGGGCCAACCGCCTCCCAGCACGGCGAGGGAGAGGGGGCCTCGGCGTCCCCCGGGGGATGGGGTGGAGGGTGCGGAGGTTGAGGTGGGGGGTGTGGACATTGAGGAAGAGGTTGTGGGGGTTGAGGAGGGAGAGGTGGGAGGGGGAGCAGGAGTGGGAGGAGGGACAGCAGTTGGGGGGGCAGCAGGTGCAGCACCAGCACGGGGCACCATGCTCTGCAGCAGGAGCTGCAGGTTGGTGCTCAGCCCTCGGAGTTCAGCCAACAGTTCGTGGCGGACCTGCAGGTCTTTCCTCATCCACGCCTGTAGTGTGCGGTGCACAGCTCGCAGGGCCCCAAGGTGCTGGTCCCTGTACTCCTGCTCCGTGCTGGCGGTCCGGAGCAGGCTGCAGGTGCGGGAGCATGTCCCGGGCGGGGTGGTGCGCCCTGCACGAGCAGCTGGTGCAGCTGTAGAGACAGAAGAGAAGTGGTCAGTTCTCCCTGGGGATGCAGAGGATGATGCCCAGCCCTTCCCCAACTCCGCAACGTGAGGGTGACCATATCCTGCACCGTCACAGCTGCTGTGCTTGTACAGAGGCCATGGTCAGGATGTCTGGCTCTCCCCGGGACTGGGAGCTGCCCCAAGACCGCACCCATGTCCCTGTGCCATGTGTAGTGTGGCCGGGGCGGTGGGGGGGAAGGAGAGATGTCCCCTGCCTCCATGTAGAGGGGACATGTGAAGGGAAATCATCCTGCTGGGTCCTGCCCCAGGGTCAGGAGCATGTCACGTCTCTTTGCACAAGCATGTGCCTATTGGGCAATGGCCCCTGGGTGTCACGCAGCTGGAGCCACCTGCCCAAGGGTGGCATGGCACGTGCTCGCACGTGCACAGGTGTCTGCATGATCCGTGAAAGGCATGGCCCACACGCGCGGTCCCTGGTCTCCCTCCCACCTCCCCCCTCCCCGAACTACTTAATTCAAACTACTTACCCGGTACGGTCTCCCTGGACGACACTGCTGGTGGTGACCCTTCTGGTGCGCCCAGGTCAGGGCCCTCTGGTCCTGGCTCGATGTCCCCCGGGCTGGCACGGACCGCCCTGCCCCCCAATAGTTGGTGGAGGGCAGTGAAGTAGGGGCAGGTGGCAGTCCCTGCAGCGGCGCCGCCCCTTGTGGCCCTGGCGTACGCCTGCCGCAGCTGTTTAACTTTAATGCGCACCTGCTCCTGGGTGCGCCTGTGTCCCCTGCTGGCCATGGCGGCTGCTATGCGCCCATAGACGGCCGCATTCCTCCTCCTAGTGCGGAGATCATGGACGTTGGGGGCCTGCCCCCAAACCTCAATGAGGTCCATGACCTCCGCACTAGACCAGGAGGCCGCACGCTGTATACGGCCCCTGGCTGGCCCCTGGGTGCTGGGGGACTGGGCAGGGGACGTCTCACTGGCACTGGCTGCCTGGCTCATCCTGCAGCCACTGGTTCAGGGCAGAGACTCCTGGCAGGGCTGGCTGACTCTAGTGCCGTCTGGCCAGAGTCTACCCCTTTAAGGACCCGGGGCTGGGGGAGAGGAGAAGAGTTTTCCTGGTTGTGCCCAGAGAGGCCACCAGGGGGAACCTGGGAAGGGCTAGCCTCCCACTAGTTCGAACTAAAGGGCTACACAGCCCTTAGTTCGAACTAGCTAGTTCGAACTAGGCTTAATCCTCGTAAAATGAGGTTTACCTAGTTCGAACTAAGCGCTCCGTTAGTTCGAATTAAGTTCGAACTAACGGAGCGCCAGTGTAGCGCCTAGGAAAGTTAGTTCGAACTAACTTGCGTTAGTTCGAACTAACTTTGTAGTGTAGACATACCCCTAGCGTTCTTTGAAGGGGTTAACAAACATACGGGCAAGGGGGATCCAGTGGATATAGTATACTTAGATTTTTAGAAAGCCTTTGACAAGGTCCCTCACCAAAGGCTCTTGTGTAAATTACATGGCCATGGGATAAGAGGGAAGGTCCTTTCTTGGACTGAGAACTGGTTAAAAGACAGGAAACAAAGGATAGGAATAAATGGTAAATTTTCAGATTGGAGAGGGGTAACTAGTGGTGTACCCCAAGGGTCAGTCCTGGGACCAATCCTGTTCAACTTATTCATAAATGATCTGGAGAAAGGGGTAAGCAGTGAGGTAGTAAAGTTCGAACTAACGGAGCGCTAGTGTAGCGCCTATGAAAGTTAATTCGAACTAACGTCCGTTAGTTCGAACTAACTTTGTAGTGTAGACATACCCGGAGGTGGGGAGAGAATGCAGGCCTTACCACCCCTATACTTCACACATACAGAGTTGTTCCACAATTGACCCCTACACCATAAGAATGCACTGAGTACCAGGGCCCAGGGGACCAGACAGCAGGGGCTTCTGGGAACCCTGGCTTAAGAGGGGGAGGACCTAGAGCAGGGGTACCATATGAAGAGGGCACTGAGCACTCCTGCTTGGGGACCTGCAGGATTGGGGCACAAACAGGTGGGAAATAGCTTTCTTCCTGCCATTCTAGAGTTTAGCAGAGGGGCAGAGAAGCTTCCCCATGACAGCATGATGTGGGGTAGGTGCAGATCTCGGCTGCTCCTGGCCAGTGTTCTAGACTAGAAGGCTTGAGCCTCCCCTGAGTACCAACCCACTAGGATTCATGGGAAGGGAGAGACAGAAAATATGGGACAATTTGTCTATTTTTTTAAAACAGCAGGGATACTAGCAGGAGGGCTTAAATATGGAACTGTCTCTTTAAAAATGGGACATCTGGGCACTCTAATCTTAAGGCAGGGTGAGAAATAAAAGAAAAAAGGTCAATTCTGAAGTTGCAACATCTTTCATTATTTAGTGCTTGTGTTTCTGCAGGATCTACTGGATAGTGTCACAAGTCGTGCCCCTTCAGCCTGCCTCTCTCTTTTAATACACTCCTTGCATGCTCTCATGGGAGTTCAACACAGTGTGTTTTATTTATAACATCTTATGAAGCTGCCTGCCAGAAGACTTTCCCCAAGTTTCAAAGTACTTCCTAAGCACAAAGTAGGAGGGTGGGAAAGAGGTCTCACCTCTCTAAGGGTATGTCTACACTACAGCACTAATTTGAACTAACTAAGCTAATTCGAATTAGCGCATCTAGACTTAAAAAGTAGTTCGAATTAGCGTTTTCCTAATTCGATCTAGCATGTCCAAACTGAGTGGACCCTGAACCGAGGTTAAGGCTGGCCGGAAGCAGTGGCAGCAGGGCATCAGATTAGAACTTAGAGTGTGGAGCTGCTGTCTCAGGCTAGCCGAGGGCTGTGCTTAAAGGGACCCGACCTCCACCCCGGACAGACAGTTCTCAGGGGTTTCCCACTTGCAAAGCAGTCCTGGCTTGGAGTGCCCTGAGTGCCCACACTCGGCACATCACAGCACTCGGCCATCAGCCCGGCTGCACTTGCCGCAGGCTACCATCCGGAGGGGGGGGCAATAAAGGGCCTTCAGGAGAGCTTCCACCCCGAGGAGCCCGCAGAGCCAGCCCAGTCTTCCCCATCGGGGGCTCGTACCCCATTCCTCCCTCACCTCCTTCCACTTACCCCTCCCTAGCCCCCCTTCCTGATGTACAAAATAAAGGACACGTGTGTTCAAAAATAGAAACTCTCTTTATTGAACAGAACTCGGGGAGACTGGGAAAAGGAAGTGGGAGAGGGGAAGAGAGAGGGTGGGAGAGGGGAGGGCAACTAAAATGATCAGCAAAAGCGACGAGGAGTCCTGTGGCACCTTATAGACTAACTGAAGTATAGGAGCATAAGCTTTCGTGGGCAATGACCTACTTCGTCAGATGCATGTCAGACATGCATCTGATGAAGTGGGTCTTTGCCCACGAAAGCTTATGCTCCTACACTTCAGTTAGTCTATAAGGTGCCACAGGACTCCTCGTCGCTTTAGCAGATTCAGACTAACACGGCTACCCCTCTGATATATAAAATGATCAGGGGTTTGGAACAGGTCCCATATGAAGAGAGGCTACAGAGACTAGGACTTTTCACCTTAGAAAAGAAGAGACTGAGGGGGGATATGATAGAGGTCTATAAAAGCATGAGTGGTGTGGAGAGGGAGCATAAAGAAAAGTTCTTCATTAGTTCCCATAATATAAGGACTAAAGGACACCAAATGAAATGAATGGGTAGCAGGCTTCAAACTAACAACAGAAAGTTCTTCTTCACAAAGCAAATAGTCAACCTGTGGAACCCCTTGCTGCAGGAGGCTGTGAAGGCTAGAACTATAACAGAGTTTAAAGAGAAGTGAGATAAAGTCATGGAGGTTGGGTCCATGGAGTGCTATTAGCCAGGGGGTAGAAATGGTGTCCCTGGCCTCTGTTCGTGGAAGGCTGGAGATGGATGGCATGAGACAAATGGCTTGGTTATTGTCTTCGATCCATCCCTTCCAGGGTACCTAGTGTTGGCCGCTGTCAACAGACAGGCTACTGGGCTAGATGGACCTTTGGTCTGACCCAGTACGGCTATTCTAAGCTCAGGGCTCAGGGTCGAGGGTCTCAGTGGACCACCTTGATTTTCATGCAAACCTGTTCCTGGGTGGCCAGGCTGGCAGCTCTCCTGCCCTAGACGGCCACTTTCCTGTGCCTAGTGCGGAGGTCGTGGATGAGGTCCACGATGTCTGCACTAGACCAGGCGGGCGCCTACCTCTTGCGGACCTTGGCAGGCTCCCAGGAGCCGCCAGCCTGGTCCCGGGAAGAGGCGGAGGGCTGGGTGGCAGCGGGTGGCTGGCTCACGCCGTGCCAGGTGCAGGGTCTGCTGGCTGGGTGCTGGCAAGCTTGCACCTGGCACGGGCACCGTAGCCTGCCCGTACCCCTTTAAGGGCTCCGGGGCCAGGAGGGGGGCAGAAGAGTTTCCCTGGTGGTGCCCAGAGTGGCCACCAGGGCAAGCTGGGGAGGGCTAGCCTCCCACTAGTTCGAATTAAGTGGCTACACAGCCCTTAATTCGAACTAATTAATTCGAACTAGGTGTTAGTCCTCGTGGAATGAGGTTTACCTAGTTCGAATTAAGCGCTCCGCTAGTTCAAATTAAGTTCAAACTAGCGGTTTGCCTGTGTAGTGCCTATCAAAGTTAATTCGAACTAATGGCAGTCAGCCCAGACTGAGCTTCTTTCCAGGCTTTTATACCTGGGCTACAAACTGTGCATGCCCAGCAGGGATCCTTTAGCCAGGGTAACCTGGCTAAACCCTGTGAGTTCAGCGTGGGGCTAGCTCGCCCCTTCACAGGGAGTTCTTTTGAAAGAAGAGGAAAGAGGAAAAAGCACAGGTGCCCTGGTGGCCACTCCGTCCATAGTAATCACAGCTTACATGAGAGACAGCATCCATTCAGGCTATGGCTACATTGTAGCCTTCTTGCAGAAAAGCTTATGCAAATGAAGCTCGGCGTGAAATATCACCGTGCTTCATTTGCATAATTAATGAGCAGCTGCTTTTGCGCAAAAAGGAGCTATGTAGATGCCCAAGACCCCCCTCTTGCCCAAGAGCCATTCTTCCTCATTAGGCAAATGAAGCACGGCAATATTCCACTCCGAGCTTCATTTGCATAAACTTTTCCGCAAGAAGGCCACAGTGCAGCCACAGCTTCAGTGTGGACTCTATCTTTCGAAAAAGCAGATCCCTTTTTTTATGCACCTTTGCTATGTAGACACTCTCTTTAGAAAGAAGGTTTTTTTGGAAGATCTCATCCGGAAAAGCTTCTTCCAAAAGAAGCCTGCAGTCTAGAGATAACCTTTGAGTTGAAGCTTACTCATTGTGGGGGGAAAAGTGGGAGGGGGGGAACCATTCATGGAAATAAAAACTAGGTGTGGAAGAGAGAGAAATTCATTTGTATGGTCTAATCCTCTGGAAGTCTATTTTTATTTTTCTTTCCAGTGCTTAAGGGTGCTTGCCGAGACTGTAGTTCCATTATGCTATGCAGTGTACAGAATAAGAGAGAGTTTACAGTCTAAGTAGAGAAGACAGACAAGGAGTGAGGGAAAGCAACTCAATGTGCAGCAGAATGAGCAGAGAGCACAAGTGTCATGTTAATTCCATGAGGTTATTTGGTTGGTTTTATTTCATTTTATACGTGGTATTTTGTGAGGTGAAGATTAACTCCACAGAATGACAAGAAGAAGGAAGAGGGGACAATGAGGGGAGCAAGATAAAGAGAGAGAGTGAAGGAAAGAACAGAGCATAAAGAGCAGTGGGAGGTAGACAGAGATGAAGAGACTAGTGAGGGGCAGGCCTTCTAACAAAGAGCTAGCAAGCTGTTGGGAAGAATGTTCAGAGCAGCGACTACAGAAAGCACTTAGATCATATGATTTGTATCATCAGGAGATCCCTGCTGCAGCTGCTTTGGTGTCTGCCTCTACTGGCTGAACCTCCTCCTTACAGTCAATTTGAGTGTTGCTATTGATTTAATCCCCATTCAGCTGTGCATTTGGCACATGCCTCACATTAAGTTTCTGGTCAGGTGCTTTCCTAAATCCAGGTCTTAAACAAGGTAATATTAGAACAGTGCACTGATAGTCAAGCTCCTTTGCAACCATAGAATTTTACAGGCCAGGTGTGCTAATTAGTTTACCAAGGAGAAAATGTCTTTGCACATCTGTCCAGTTTTACTCATATAACTGAGACATTACAATCAATAGAATGTTAGCATGCAAATTAGCTTTAGAACAAAGCTAGTAGATGGTTGAGTTACTTCTGCTCCAACAATAGTCCCTTTAAAGAAGTAGCCCTGAGCCGTTTAGCTGTCTATAGCCTATATAATCATAACAATTAGATATGGTAAGTAATAATTTAGTTTCAATTTAATAATTTTCTTCAAACATAGCCTAATGGACAAGGCTTCAATTAACTTTAACAATGTGAAAATTTTGCAGTGCCTGTGTTATTCTCTTAAGATTATGCAAAAAGACTGACATAGATGCCAAATTTATTAAAATCCCAGTTTACACTTAATTTGTATTTGTTATGTAATTATTATATTTACTTACAAATATTCAGAAAATGTATTCCATGGTCAGAGAGTAAGTGTTGTAAATTTGGAAAGAATACATCGAATTTTTCATATAAAATGAAGAGGTTGGATCCTTGCTTTAAGTGTAAATTTGAACTCAACATTAAAGTATGAGGAACATAACACTTTTCAGTTACTATCTTAATAACTGCAGGGTTCCAAAGACCTTTGTACGGCACCAATACTGGGATTAGCAGACATGTTAGCTATTTAGTACTCTGGGTTATTGGGCACTTTTTGGAAGGAAACTGAGCACAGGGCTTCTCCAGTAGATGAGAGTTTGTTGATTGGCGAACTCCTCAAAAATGCTGAAGCATTCCTGCATGTGACATGAAGGTAGCAGGACTACATATGCTGAGTACCTCTTCAATCTACTCTTTCCCTTCTTAGGATTGTGAGGAGATTTATCCTGCCTGTCTTGTTCTTGTCATCTAGGCCCAGCACGCTGACAGGACTCCATGCTGAGAGAAATTGACGGAAAAAAACAAACAAACCTTTTTAAGCACTGAACCAGAAACAGCATTGTCAACAAGTATGAGAAAATACTTTTGTTTGCTTTAATATCAAAGAAGAGGTTCACTCCTGGCTACTTGCATTAAGAACAAAGGTTTTCCAAAGACAACAGATAACAGCAAAAGCCCATAGAGGACAAAAGAGTGAAGGTGAGTTCCTCAGGGCTCTTCTTTTAAGTCACAGGAAGAACTTCTGAAGTAGCAGTTTCTTTGTGACGTTCCTACCTTGACTGACTGCTTTGTTTCAGGCACTTTGGTATCATGACCAAGGATTCAGTCTATCAGATGAAGATCTGCTTTTAATCGAAGAATGACCAATAGCTGTTAACATCTCAAAGCTGCTTATGTGGAATGAATTTATGATGGTCTATCGTAGTGTTTAGCAGTTAAATTGCCACAAAACCCAGAATATTAGCACTAGAGAAACCAAGGGACTGAATAAACAAAAATTAAGGTGCTTTCTTGCCCATCATAGCTGATTTAATTCAGTTATAGAGCACTTGTGGGCAGTACAAGGGAAAAGCTTTGCTTTTGCCCATGCTATACCTGCTCTGTGGTAAGAAGGTTTCAGTCTCCAATGCAGATTATGTGTCACATCATACTACTCCTTACAAATCAGGACTGCAAGTGGAAATATAACTTGTAACTCAGAAATGACTGAGTGAATGTGGACCTGCACTTTAAGGCTGCTTTAACTTATTCTGGCAGCCCTGGCAGGGCACAACATAGGCTGTGTCTAGACTACATGCCTCTGTCAGCAGAGGCATGTAGATTAGACAGATCGGCAGAGGGAAATGAAGCCACGATTTAAATAATCGTGGCTTCATTTAAATTTAAATGGCTGCCCCGCTCTGCCAATCAGCTGTTTGTCGGCAGAGCGGGGCAGTCTAGACGTTCCCCTGTCGACAGAAAACCCTTTTGTTGACTGCCCCGGTAAACCTCATCCCACGAGGCATAACGGGGAGGTCGACAAAAGGGTTTTCTGTCGACAGGGGAACGTCTAGACTGCCCCGCTCTGCCAACAAACAGCTGATCGGCAGAGCGGGGCAGCCATTTAAATTCAAATGAAGCCGCGATTATTTAAATCACGGCTTCATTTCCCTCTGCCGATCAGCCTCATCTACATGCCTCTGCCGACAGAGGCATGTAGTCTAGACACAGCCATAGATACAAAATGGTGGCTTATAGGCAATTTTGTCCTCCATGATTATGCACTGACTCAGAAAAGAGTGTTAGGAACAGAGAATTTGGTAACTGGAATTTAACCACATGTGAGCAAGACATGCAGCCAAAATGTCATTTTCCTGAATGCAGTTAGGACCGTTTGGACTGTCAGCCTCTGTGCCTGTTGAAAAAACATCCTTTGGAAAAGGTAGATGTGCAGCTAACCTGAATTTGAATGGACAGAGAAACTGCCATGTGAGCAATTCCTATATGAAGCCAAACTCAGGCACTTCACACACTGACTGCCAGAGGTGAGACAGTTATCATTAACTCATTTTCTAGGGAAGAAAGGGCATATGTGAGAGCCCATCATACACAGGGGTCTGACGCCACAGATGCTTCACTAGTGTGAAAACACAGAAAAGTCACCCACAAAAGACCCAAACATTCAAGCAGAATATAAAGAATAAATTCATAATAAAATACAGTTGTTAGAGTTGTAAATGTTCTGGTTTCTTATCACTGGATTCTCAACATTCGTTTTGGATCTAAATATATTGAAATGGGCTTGTCTTAGCCTTACTCCATCCTTTGACTCACAAGGGGATGTAGTTTGAGAAAGGTACTGGGGGATAGATATGAAAATAAAGAATGGGATCCACAAAGGGACTTAGGCATTGCAATGCTGAGTGTCGCAAGTGCCTAACTTTGAAGGGCCTAAAAAGTCACAGAACCCACACTTAGATCTACAAAGCCTGAGTAAAGGCTCTAGGATCCAGGCTCCAAATCAGCAAATGGGAAGAGGCGGGTGCTTTCAGCTGTGATTCAAAAATCCAGCCCAGTAGGTAGGGAGCCACCTTAAGCTAGCCAATGCTAGATGCCAATGACAGACATGTGCTAAGCCCACCTCTGTCTCAGAGATAGGCACCTAAGTCCAAGCTGCAGGATTTGAAGATGGAGTCTCCTCCCTCTCATTAGAATACTATAAATCTTGGGCTATGGGATATTTTGAGGTAGAAACGCCTTCAATTTCTCCTGAGGAAGTTGTTCCATGCTGGATAAAGAGTGATTAGAGCAGGTCTCCCATTTTTCACATGGGAGCCCTAAGCACTGACTACAGAATCATAATCTCTCTCTTTCTCTCTGTGTCACACCCAGTGAAAGTTCCCAGTAACTTAATAAAAAACTATAGCCAGTGTTCCAAATGGATTCCTTCTTGTCCAGAAGTAAAAGCTCTTCCAAGTGAATAAATTAGAAACTTCATATTTCTTGTGCCAATAAGAATTATACACACATGATCAACACATTTAAATATAATTTATGTATGTGATTTAAAAAAATGTATTTTTTATACCTACTAATAATGAATATTACACATTGCCTCTTACTCTTATCTCAGTATCTGTTCTTAAGAGCCTGTGCTCTTCCCAACATATACCAAATATCAAAGGCTATTACACTGCCAGGCCAAGATTTACAAAGTCCAAGACCATTTATAAGTGCATAATAATATGCCTTCAA
The DNA here is from genome assembly GCF_052426305.1 of Pelodiscus sinensis. Taxonomy (NCBI): domain Eukaryota; kingdom Metazoa; phylum Chordata; order Testudines; family Trionychidae; genus Pelodiscus; species Pelodiscus sinensis. Next base: position 158,111,130 of record NC_143053.1, read on the forward strand.
CTTTAATGCATTATACACAGCAGTAAACATTAAGAAATCAACAGTTACCACCAACTGCCATCAGTATCTGAGACCTTAAATGCATTATATATCCCAAACAATGTTCTTTGTAAGCTGAGTGCTAGGGTAACCACCCAAGAGAGATATGCACATAACAAAATGTATTCTATACTTGAATGGGAAAAATTAGAGGGAACACTGACCCATGCATACTGTAAATCTGTCGTGTCTCAAATGTAAGTTATTATTGGCAAATTTTGTCTTTTTCATGACAAGTACCACACTTATAAAGTTATTTGGCATGAACAGGCTATGTCTAGACTACACTGATCTATCGAGAAAAGGTATACAAATTGCTCTCTGTTTTTTTGGAAGAGGCTTTTCTGAAATTTGGCCTGTCTACACTGGGCCAAACTTTGGAAAAGCCTCCTCTTCTGTAAGAGCCCTTCTTCTTCGTGGGAGGAGGAAGTTAAGGCTTCTGAAAGAGCATGTCTGCTCTTCCACAAAAAAAAGGTGGACGAGCAGATGCATTCCCTGGACATAGGGGGCTTTTCCGGGATACTTCTGTAGTGTAGACATAGTCCCATTGTCACATTGCTTTTTAATTTTGTATTTCTCACGGTTCCCCTTCTAATTAGAGGTGTTTTTGTATCGGTGTCTGTCTGTGTCCCTATACATACATATACACATCCATTTTGAATAGTAAAGTTATTCATTGTAGCATAGGTATTTTGCCATAGGTTTGTATTTAACTGTAATATGTCTCTATTATAAAAAGTACACATGCCACTGACCTTTCCATTCCTCTTTCATAAGCAATGGCTCTTCAATAGCATTAAGGAATACTTATTGCTCAGAATTGCTTACATATTTTAGATAAATCACATTCTGTGCATAATTGATGCCTAGAGAATTGACTTTCACCATGACAACAAAAATTGATGCTTATTTGCTAAAATTTAGCCCTTATGAAATAATTTAGGAATAAAGGTCATGTATTAATAGGGCATTTTATTTTGTGAAGAAAACAAACATGTGGCACAGAGGAGAAACAGTTGGCAATGATGTTGGCTCTACTGTATATATCTGAAGTTAAAGAATCACACATGCAAAACATGCTTTTATCTTCAAACTACTGATTGCTATTACATTTAGGTGACCATTTTTTATAGTTAATGAAACATGGAAAGTCGCAGTACAATCTATTGGAAAAATGAGAAATTCAATGGCCACAGAACTTTGTCCCTTCTGCCATCTTTTTATATAAGAAAATTACATAGTTGTTGTTCAAAATATATATAATAAATTTTAGACCTGCTGCATATTTAAATAATATTGGTTCTTTGCTTTAAATCCCACTTCAACCTTAAACCATAAAAGTGCACAAAGGTGGAATGATACAGTTTGACTTCTGATTTTGAAAATCTTGGTCTAAATAAATGTCTGTGATTCCTGTACAGAAAAAGTGATAAACATACATGGATTGAATACAGCCTACATTCTATATTTATGTGGTAGGAATGGAATGTTTAGAATATGCAGAACCCATCAAGAGCAACACAGTAGCTATTTTGTTGAGAGGGAGCATTGATTCATGGTTTAAAATAACAGGCGATGAAGCGGCTAATGGGTCGAGTGGGGCATCAACATGGAAACTGAAGTCATCAAAGTGGTGGATGGGAGATTGAGAAGAGAGGAAAAGGAAGACGCAGGCACATAAGAAAGCCACAAATTATATTGGACCACCATGCTTATTATACAGGAGAAGGTGAGGGGAGGTTTCACTTGCCTTTTCTAGTTCTTATCGTTCAGCTATGTTGATTTCATAAAGCTTATAAAATCATGGAATTCTAGAACTGGGAGGGATCTGGGGAGTATCTACCCCTGCCCTGAAGGCAATGCTAAGCACCATTTAGATCATCCCTGATATCTATCAAACCTGTTCCAAGGTTTCTCCAGTGATGGAGATTCCACACCCTCCTGAGGCAATTTATTCCACAGTTTAACCACCCTGACAGTTAGGAAGCTTTTCCCCTAATGTCCAACCTAAACCTCCCTTGCTGCAATTTCAGTCCCTTCCTTACATTGTTTCACCCTGGCTGTGTGAGAGAGTGTTGAAGCCAAACAGTGGCCCAGCTCACTTAAATATTAATTAGTTCTCCCAGAAAAGGCTTGATGTGGAGAGGGGAGTACTTATTTACCTAATCAGACTGGAGGAGGTGGGGCTGATAAGATAAGGAACTAATTATCCAATTAGCTGAGAAGCTAGTTAAATAGCACTGGAAAGTACAAAATAGGAAGATGCTAGAAGAGTCTAAAGGAAGTAAGATCTCAGGGTGGTGCGATCTCTTACTCTTCCTGGAGAAAGGGCAGAAGACTAGGGAAAATGGTAGGTAGAGATGGTGCTTGGGATCATGATGTTGGTTTAGTGGAGGTAACATAAAAATACCTCAGAGCTACTGATAAAAAAAGCACCCTAGACAGTTTCTATGGGATCTTAGAACAGGGCAAAGTCAGCCCTGTTGTGAGAAGCCACAAACCTAGCCATGTGGTCACAGAGGGTATGTCTACACTATATGGCTCCGTCGATGGAGCCACGTAGATGAGCTTTTGTAGACATGGCAGAGATACATTAAAATGGTTGCCGTGCTGTGCCGATCAGCTGTTTGTAGGGACAGCACGGTAGTCTGGATGCTCAGCGGTCGACATCAAAAGCCTTTGTCGACCGCCCGGTTATGCCTCGTGATCGGCACAGCGCGGCAGCTATTTTGATGTAAATGATGCGGCAATTATTTAAATCGCAGCTTCATTTTGCTATGTCTACAAAGCGCATCTACGTGGCTCCATCGACGGAGCCATGTAGTGTAGACATACCCAGAATGTTCAAGAGAGAGATGTTTGAGGTCAATTCAATATACTTGGCTTCTGTATCAATGATCAAATCATCTATGAGTAAAAGTAAATGCCAAATATGAACAGTCACCCTCAACTCCACTGTCTCACTTCAGCCAGTAGCACTGCATCACACAAATAAGAAAGAATAAACGATCAGCAAAGTTCCAGTGTCACAATAACACACATAAAAATGGAGGTGAGCTGTTGACTTGTTCTTGATATCCTACTAAAAATTGGAGACAACAGTAATTCGCAATTTTGCTTCATTGCCATGTAATGTCTTCAATATAGCTGATAGAGAAGCTTTCAATGACATTTAAGGATTTGGCATTTTAGAGGAGCCTGTGTCATTCCATTACTGAGATCATTCAAACCAAAAATGGTGAGGTAACAGGTGCAAAGTCTGTGAAAATTTTAAATGATTAATTGAAAAGATCAGTGTTTCATCTAAAGAGTTACCCAGACAATTCAGTAGTCCTCAGAATTGTGTTAAATGTGACATTCAATTCATGAAACTATCTGTAAAACAGAGGGATTTTAGTTCTCTTATAAATTGCCAACCGTGCCTACATAGAGAGTCCTGCAAACTCACGGATATTCGCTTTATATCCGGTTATATAGATGCGGATATCTGCAGCTCATTTTTGCAGAACTGGATGTGATGCAGATACGAATTTTCTACCTAGAACTGTGCCAATTTGTAGATATCCACTTTATATCCATGGATATCCTTATCTGCAGATGTCAATACAGATAATTGTCACTCTTTTTTCACAGCTACAGATGAGGACACAGATACAAATGTTATATCTGCACAGGGCTCTACATACAAAACACTCAGACTATACTACAATTTTCCTATAATATTTAGTAAAAGTCAGACAGTAAATCACTGGTGTTCATTAGTCTGAGCAATGAGTGTCCCAGTATTTTCTTTTTTTCCAAGCATTTCTTTGAATCAGATTCTTCCACAAAATGTAACAGTGTTATTTTTCTGCAAATATATGTTAAAGATTCATATTCATTTTTCACTTAAATGAAAGCTATTGTTTTCTGATCCAATAGTGGAGCAAATCCACTGTAATTATAGTTCCACCATTCTAGTTAAACAGATATGAAACACCTACAGGTATAGCACCTGGTAATTTCACTGACAGCACGGAGACTCTGTAGCAGCTTGTCACACATACTTAAATGATATCAAAACCACTGGAAGTGTTTTGATAGTGCAACTTAGTAATGGTAGAGTGCACAGTAGCCTTGGAGTACCTGGATCTGAACAATACTCCAAAAATCTGATTAACGCTTCTTAGTACTGTGACTTGAAATCTTTCCATCATTACTTTCAGCAGTCAATTGATCTATAATTATTTAAAGGCTTTGATTTCAATAGCAGATTCAATCTGTATAGGCTTTTGCAACTTTGTATGCCAAAACAATAGCACTAAGAGCAGTCTGGTCCAGCAATTTTTTAAGGTATGCAAAGAAACCGCAAGGGAAGGATGCATCAATCCCTTGCCTATCCACCCTAAGATCCGAGAGGCCTATTCATACTTCCAAGGAAAACCTCTCTCAGTTTCTGATAAAGATGCTAGCAGGTATGGCAATGTATGGCAGACACAGAAAAGAACAGTACACATACCACCTAGCAGTGCCTGTCAAGGGACTCGGTTCCCAAAGTTTCCAGTTCAGCCTACTGATCAGTTATTGTTAGTGGATACACCGGAGGATTGTGGTCTGACCTGAGGTGCAAGCCTCTACAGTAGGGTCTGTTAGGAAGATCACAGTTCCTGTTAGAAATGTATCTGCTCACAAAGTGATCATTCGGTGTGGGACAGTAATTTCCCAGTTGATGTAGAACCTCAGATGCATGCTGCAGCTGCCAAGAGCAACACTGAAGATTTGATAACAGATTATTTTGATTTTGGAGATTCCCCTATCCCTGAGGAATGGAAAATGTCAGAGCATGCTGATGTCTTCTCCCAACATGAGTGGGACATGGGCTGTGCAAAAAGTACTCAGCAGGAGATCCAGCTAAATGACTCTCAACCTTTTTGAGAATGATCTCGTCGCCTAGCCCCAGCTGATAAGGAAGATGGTCGGTGACACATACATGACTTGATGGCTGCTGGAATAATTTCTGAGTCATGAAGCCCATATGCCTCCACAATTGTTGTGGTGAGGAAGAAGAATGGATCTGTCAGGATGTTTGTAGATTATAGAACTCTAAATAAGCTCACTGTGCCAGACCAACATACAATGCCAAGGATTGAAGATGTCCTTAACTGCTCACATGCAAGCTGGAATTACAGTGGGCTTCCTAAAGAGAGAATTTAGACAAGGATTGGAACAATGACTTGGATCCAAAAAGACCTTCAGCAAACATCATGCAGAATCTACACAGACCCACTAGATGTGCAAGTGATTCACAATTAAATGGAGTGGAAATAGAGAGAAGCTGAATTTGCTGGAAAATTTGAATTCCAAACCCAAAATTTGTGTGAGCTGGTCTAGCCAATTAAGAATAAAATCTGAAATATTTTGGACAAATACATCCCTTCCCTTTTCATTTTCTTCCATCTTTATTGTAGTAAAATTTTGGTGTTTTATTTTTTATTCCTTTTATTGAGCAATCCAGTATCAAATAATACCCTGCCTACTTCATATTGCTTGGGTCAGCTCTTCTGGAAGCAGCAGCTTCAATCCAGGAAATTCAGAGTGTGGTAAGTAAGGTGAATTTTTTCTTCCTTGTCTACCTTTCCTTCTATATCTGCCATTCTTTTCTTCTACAACTTACCGTGTTTCTTTTCTCTGTTTCTCTCTGAAGCTTAAGTCATCTCTATCCTTAAAAAATATCAACAGGAACTGTTTGAATACACACACTCCTAGCATTTCATTGTATTTATTTCAATGTAAACATTTTTTTCAAAATGCCTAACTCAGGATCTCAGCACTGTGATAAATAATTAAGAAAACAAGCATTTTAGATGGAGTCTTCCTTTCACAGAGTATAATTGAAGAAACCACAAAGAAACAACCTGGAGAGTGGATAAATACAATTATTCCTTTTTGTTATAATGCTGCATTCTCCACTTTGTATATAATGAATATACCTACCATAAAAAATGTTTTTGAATGCTTCTCCTTTGATTACTTATTTTATTATACTCCATATGTTACATTCTCTCCCCCCCCCCCCCCCCCCCCGCACACACACAATGTCCTATTGTGTTTTTCTTGAATAGGGCTAAAAAAAATTTCGGGAAAAGAAGAATTAGCTCAGTTGTGGTTATAAGATTATTTTACATCAATTTTTCACCTTACAGCTAGAGCTGTCTTAGGGTTTTTGTTTGTTTGTTTGTTTTTAATGATCTTGGGTTCTAACTTCCCAAGCTGATGTAAATATTTTTCCTTATTGCAGCAGATCGGCTATGTAGGTAGATTTCTTTACCATAAAAGATCTATGAACAGTATAGGGAATATCTGGATATATGAACAAAACTGAGCAATATTTAAATAGTATGTTTCTATACCTTATTCCAATATTTTCTACATTTTTAAGTTTTTATTTTAATGTTTAACATTGTGAAGTGCTAAATATAGAATGAGAGAACTGTGTCATTGTAAAACTTTGCTTCGTCATAGTCTGATCTTGCAAACAGGTCTTCCCTCCTCTGTATTTCTTAGGCCTGATCTACACTAAAGGGGAAGATCAGCTTAAGTTACGCAACTCCCGCTATGTTAATTACATTACTGGAGTTGATGTATCTTAAACTGTGATTTCAAACCATTCACACAGCAGGAGTTCGATGGGAGCACACATTCCCATGGGCTTCCCTTACTCCTTGTGAGGAGCAGGACTACTGATGCCGACAGGAGAGCCTTCCCAATTCAATCAGTAGGTCTTCAATAGACCTGTTAATTTGAATCCTGGAAGATCATCTGCGGCAGCATCGATCTTCCACATAGTGTAGACATGGCCTTAGTGATGTTGGATCCAAAGGATTTTTGTTGACTTGAATAGGAGGAAAGGATTCTGAGCACCTTGCAGCATTATGCTCACAGAGTTCCTTGGAGCACGGGGCCCATATTTTCTTCCACCGAAAGAGCTCCTACTCTGTGGCTTTGAAACTGACTATCTCTGGCAAATTGGGTATTCTATGTGCATCATTTTCCCTATCTGTGAAATGTTTTCTGCCATACATGACACAGTTTTATTATGGTTCACTAGATAATATTTATAAAGCGTTCTGAATATGAAAGCCACAACATTGAAGTATCATGCAAATTACAACCGTGATTCATTTGTAAATAATTTACCAGAAAAAAATTAGCCTCTTTTATTGCTTTCAAAATAGTTCAAAATAGATGACTATTTTCTCACCTTTATGCATGATCTGAAATCATCTCATGTTTTACAATCTCTGTGGACTGAACTGTAAACCATTTTCTGATAAGCGTTCAATGTTTCCTACATAAGGCTTGATTGGTCAGGTTAATCACAGCCTTGCCTCTGTTCCTTGACTGAATGAGTACACAAGCTCTTCTGGCATGAATGCTTAAGTGCACAAATTTATAAATCAACTTCTATAAATACTTGTGCTCATAACATTGAAATTACCTTCCCTGCCAGCAAAATCTGATCACTTTAATGTTGGCAACAAGCAAATGCAAAAGATTTGTGAACATGACCAAGGTGAAATCTTTTGCAAAGAAGAGTGAATATTGATTGAAATATTTGGCAGTATTCACCTATTATTTGTGTTTACTTTGATAATGAGCTTGATCATCCATCTCCTAAGATCTAAAAGGGGCAGTGTGCTTCTTTACATAGATGATTGCAGTAGACATTAAAACTTCTAAATGTACATGTTCTGGATGGAAATCACGTACCAAAAAAATGTTTTCTTGTAAATATATGGAAAATATATTTCAATCAAAGAAAATTTAGCTCAGTGGTGGGCAATCTGTGGCTCATCAGGGTAATCCACTGGCAGGTCGCAAGACATTTTTCTGATGTCTGCAGGTATGTCCTCTCCCACAGCTCCCAGTGCTCGTGGCTCACTGTTCCTGGCCAATGGGATCTGTGTGAAGCAGCAGCCAACATGGTCTCTGTGACTTGTTGCTTTCTGCTGGTCCTATTGGCTAGGATTGGTGAACCTCAGCCAATGGGAGTTTCCAAGGGGGGCAGGCCAGTGGATAGTCAACCTCAACAAAACATCTTGTGGCCCACTAGTGGATTATCCTGATGTGCTACATGTTGCTCATGGACCGCAGGTTGCCCACCACTGCCTATGATCCATTCACATGTTTGTGTCTTTATTTTATCACCAGAGAGTGCTTGGCTCTCACACTAAAACATTTTCAAAAGGCATTGTAGCATATTGTACTTGAGTAGTACTACTATTGTGCTGAGTAGTAATCTGCTCCCTTGTCCACTCTGAAGACTGTTGCAGTCTCTGGTAGTAGTGCTACTTGATTTTCCTCAAGTCTCTCTCAATAATAGGGGGATCTAGTACTATTGCCTAGGTGGATGAAAAAGAGAAGTTTACCATTTGAAGTCAAGACTCATGACAATTTTCTGTATCCTCTTTCTAGGACCGCATTTCTTTTTTATACTTACTCTACTGAGCAATCCTAAGCTATGTTTACACTGGTGGGTTCTTGCACAGCTGTTCTTGTGCAAGAACCCGCAGCGTGTCCACACAGCCTGCCCGCTCTTGTGCAAGGAGATTTATGGTAAAGCGTGGGAAGAGAAGGCTTCTTGCGCAAGAGTTACACTCTTTTCTAACAAGTGTAAGCCCTCTTGCGCAAAAGCTCTTGCACAAGAGGGAAGTGTGAATGAATGGCAGGGGTTTCTTGCACAAGAAAGCCCTATGGTTAAAATGGCTATCAGAGCTTTCTTGCGCAAGACAGCGTCCACACTGCCATGGATGCTCTTGCGCAAAAGCACATGGCGTGTGGACATATTCTTGTGCAAGAGCTCTTGTGCAGGAACTCTTGTGCAAGGTGTTCTTGCGCAAGAATCTGCCAGTTTAGACATAGCCATAGGGTGCATCTACACTGCATTGTAACTTGAAATAAGATACACAATTTGAGCTACATAAATTACGTATCTTATTTTGATGCTATTTCAAAATAGCTTATTTCTTTATTTGGTGCTGTCTACACAGCACCAAATTTCAAAATAAAGTGCTATTCTGAAACATCTTTTACTCCTCATAGAATGAGGTTTACAGGGATGTTGGAATAGCGAGCCCAAAATAATGGTCCTACTGTGAAGATGAGGGATAACTATTTTGGGATACTCCAATATCCTGAAATAGTGTTGCCACTAGAGAACCACCATTGACAATTAATCTGGGGTACCTCTTTTGTGCACTGAAGAAAGCTGTACAACATCCAAAAGGTTCCTCTTGGAATAAAGTTAGAGCCTTTTAAAGTCTGAAGAGTTATCAGTGGGCTACCCCATCCTAAGGGAAGTCTTGTAAAAAAATACTTACTGATTACAGATGGTCACATAGGTTATGTCTAGACTACAAGGCTCTTTCAAAAGAGTGTCTAGACTACAAGCAGATTTTTTGGAAAAGCGAACCACTTTTTTGAAAAAGAGTCTAGACTCTTTCGAAAAAAGCACAATTTACATTCAATAGCACCTTTTTTTAAAAGAGTACTTTTGAAAAAAGGCATTATTCCCTGTAGAATGAGGTTTACCATGATCGAAAGAACTGCCACAATCTTTCGATTTACTTTCAAAACAACACAGCTGCAGTCAATACGCAGGTGAAGTTTTTTCAAAAAAAGGCTACTTTTTTCGAACAAAACCCTGTAGTCTAGACACAGCCATAGTGCTTAACATGACCACACACACTAGAGAACCATGCCAGAGTGAGTATAGGAGCTGAGTGAGAGCTAGGGGAAATCACATGTAATCAAGTTTGATGTGAGCAATTCCTATTACAGCTAATAAGAGCTAGGTGAGTAATTCCCTATTCAGTGCTGGACAATGGAATAGATCCCTTAAGATTTATTTCAGCTTCTGATCTTCTGTGAAACAAGCAACATTCATTTTTACAAAGCTGGTTCTCTAATGAATAGCTCATCAGATTATTGGGAAATCCGAGTCTTGTATGAATTCTTTTGTGATAGTGCTGCCCACAGTATGGAACACTGTGATTAAAAATTACAACTACATGCTCATGACCTCACATACTCAGCTTGTGTCAACCAACAAATATGTGGATTCTGTGCATTTAATGCCATTAAACTTTTGCAAATTAGATTATCAATGGTAAATCTACTGGAAAAACTAAGAATCATCCTTAGGCTTTGTTTACACTATGGCTTTTGCCGGAAGAGGCAATGCAAATGAAGCGTTGATTAGCACATTGCCGCACTTCATTTGCATAATCTATTCCAAGCCATTTTGCGCAAAGGGTTTTTGCGCAAAAACAGGCAGTGTGGACATTTCCTTTTTGTGCAAACCCCCCTTTTTTCACAATACCCTTATCATATAAGGCATTGGAAAAAGTTCAGAGAAGGGCAACTAAAATGATCAGGGGTTTGGAACAGGTCCCATATGAGGAGAAATTAAAGAAAGTAGGACTTTTCAGCTTATAAAAGAGAAGACTAAGGTGGGATATGATAGAGGTCTATAAAATCATGAGTAGTGTGCAGAAAGTGAATAAGGAAAAATTATTTATTTGTTCCTGTAATATAGGAAGTTCCTATAATAAAGGAAGTTCTTCTACACATAGTGCACAGTCAACCTGTGGAACTCTTTGCCTGAGGAGGTTGTGAAGGCTAGGACTATAACAAGGTTTAAAAGAGAACTAGATAAATACCTGGAGGTTAAGTCCATTAATGGCTATTAGCCAGGATGGGTAATATGGTGCCCTTAGCCTCTGTTTGTCAGGGTGGAGATGGATGGTGGGAGAGAGATGGCTTGATCAGTACCTATTTGGTTCACTCCCTCTGGGGCACCTGGCATTGGCCACTGTTGGCAGACAGGATACTGGGATGGGTGGACCTTTAGTCTGACCCAGTATAGCCGGGGAAGAGCTTTAACAGGAGGGAATGAGAAAGCCTTATCCTATAATCATAGTATGTAGACAGCACCAGAGCAGGGATTTTGTCCTAAATGCTGAATGAAGGTGCCTAAAGTGACTTGGTTGGCTTTTTGAAGCCCACTAGGATAGGTATCAATCCTAAACTCAATTCTAGGATCAATTTCTAATCCCAACTGTCTCAAAATAATTAAACCAAGCATATGGTGTATTGATACACATGTGACATTGATTTCCTAGAATTTTAAGCCAATTGTAGCCCACATTTAAAATGACACTTTTTATGAGGCTAAATATCTCTCAAAGGACACTGGCATAAGAATGTAATTTTTTTTCATTATTATTAAACCTGGTGTTGAGCTCTCAGCAGTGTATGCATGCACCACAAGGAAAGTGGTACTAATTAAGACATACCTCCTAGAAGTGTGATTTGTTTTTATTTCTGGTGATATAAGCAGGCACTAAAACTAAAACATCATATTATTGTTATTTGTATTGTAGACAAAAATATTCAGTGGTAATTATTCAGAGATGTGTGCACGTGTGTATGTGGAGGTGGAAGAGGAATAGTTTCTCAGTTTTCATGTACACAGAGTGAGGCAGAATATTGATTTTGCAGCACTGAATAGAGGTTGATTATGTTTTGCAACCTAATTGTAGCTTTGAGTAATTGAAAAATCAATCAGTCTTTATTATTTGTTTTCCAATATATTGTACAGTTGAGAACTCATTCTCTAAACTGCAAACAACTTACAGACATCTGAAAAAAATAAAATATCAGAATGATAAAAAATTGTATCATTTTTCTGATATTATGGATTTTCTTCTTTGATATAGTGTTCTGTTTACAATCGTGAAGTAGGGAAAAGAGAAACTAAGGTCCTTAGGACCATGAATATTTTTGCTACACTTGCTAATGTGTGAAACTCACACAGTTTTATGCACAGATTTCAGATTAATCACAAAAAGACTCATTTACATATAAAAAGAGGTTTTTAGATCAGTGTGTGCACAGAAATGCCTATTATGTGAGTGTAATTGCTTACACAGAAGCCTGATCTAAAGCCCATTGTGTGAAAGAATCCTATAGAGATCAACTCTGGAACAGGTCCTAAAGTAACTGCTCATGCAAACCCTTATGAATGTGCATATCTTTACTCATAGGTAATGAAATTCAATAGTCACATTCCCATTTGCCTTATGTAGAGAAGGATCAGACTCTGCAGCCCCAATCCTGCAAACCCTTAAGCATATGTGTTAGCTTTCTATCTCACATTGATTAAAATTATATTTAAACAGAGTAAAATCTGAGGGAACAGTGAATGTTAACTAACCATCTGTAGGCAAACCATCTGATCTTGCAAACCCTTAATCATGGCTACCAATTCTGGGGCTACTTGCAGGAGAAAGGAATACCTGTAAGTATAGATTTAAAGAATTAGACCAAGCTTGGTAATCTAATAATCACATGAATAGCACTATCCTGCATTCTTTACTCAGGAACAATTCATACTCACCTCACTAGAAGATTTTCCTGCACAAAGATGAATGTCTCTAGCAGCTAGTGTGATCAGTCTTCTGAAGCATAGAAAGTTCTAGCTGCTAGCTTGGCCCTTTTCCAGTCTGTAGAATTCCATTATTACGTAAGCACAATAAGCACCAAATCAGCCATGAGATCAGGACTAGCAGCAATCAGTAGAACAACACTAGGCCTCTAAGAGTAAACATTTATTTGTTTTATTAAAGCAATGTAGGTCTGGAAAAGATCTTGAGGTGTTTGTCCGACTTGTTTTTAAAAGCTTTCAATGAATGGGATTCTATGACTCCTTCCCTTAGAAGCAACAAGTAATCCTGTGGCACCATAGGGCATGTCCACACTAGGAAATTATTTCAAAATAATTTGATTCCAAATAATAACTCCCAAAATAATAATTTTGAAATAGTGTGTTCACACTACAGGGAAGCCTCTAAATTAATCCAAGGCAGGCTCCCTTAACGTGGACGTGCTACCTCAACTTAGATCCCCAGGAAGCACTGGGAGTAATTATTTTGAAATAGCAGTGGAGCATCTACCCTACCACTGTTCCGAAATAACTATTTTGAAAGAAGTGTTATTCCTTGTGGAAAGCAGGAGTTATTATTTCAAAATAGCTAGCCCCTTATTTTGAAATAAGGGGCATGGTAGTGTGGACACTCTGCTTGCTATTTCAAACTAAAGGGAGTTATTTCTGGAAAAGCCGAGGTGAAAGTAAGCAGGTGCACCCTGGTGCACAACTCTGGGAAGATCTGGCTGAGCTGTGGCAAAAGCCTGCTGGGAGCTATTTAAAGAGCTGGCAGGGTCCTGGGTTGCAATAGGACAGTACCTGTGAGAAACATTAAGTTACTTTCATTTCTGGCTGGCAGCCAGGACTACTCATTGTTTTTAAAGTTACAGACTAACATGGCTAACCCTCTGAGATTTCCTAAGAAGTCTATGTCAGAGCTTCACTCTACTTAAAATAAAAAAGCTCCTCCTAACATCTAACTAAAATTCCCTTGCTGTAGATTAAACCCTTCCCTTCAATTGTTCTCCATCCTCCTTTTAACAGTCATTAACATATTGGCAGACTGTTATAAAGTACCCCTTTCAATCCTCTTTTCTAAAGGCTAAAATGTGCCTGGTTTTTTAACCTTTTCTCATCGGTCAGGATTTTTAAATCTTTTATCATTTTTGTTGGTCTCTTCTGCTAAGAGGAAGCTATCTGCCAAATTTGGTGGTCCCAGCTCTTACCATTTAGGAGGAGTTCTTGAAGAAATGGACAGACAGACTCACTCACTCACAAACTCTCTGGGTATGTCTACACTACAAAGTTAATTCGAACTAACAGCCGTTAGTTCGAATTAACTTTAATAGCGGCTACACATACAAACCGCTTGTTCGAATTTAAATCGAACTAGTGGAGCGCTTAATTCCAACTAGGTAAACCTCATTCTATGAAGACTAATGCCTAGTTAGAATTAAGTAGTTTGAATTAAGGGCTGTGTAGCCACTTAATTCGAACTAGTTGGAGGCTAGGCCTTCCCAGGTTGCCATGGTGGCCACTCTGAGCCAAACCAGGGAAACTTTTCTGCCCCCCCTCCCTCCTGGCCCCGGAGGCCTTAAAGGGGCACGGTCTGGCTACGGTGCTTGTGCCAGTTGCAAGCCTGCCAGCACCCAGCCAGTTGACCATGCACCTGGCATGGCATGAGCCAGCCACCCGCTGCCACCCAGCCCTCTGCCTTTTCCCAGGACCAGACTGGCAGCTCACAGGAGCCTGCCTGGGGCCACAAGTGGTGGGCACCTGCCTGATCTAGTGCGGAGATCGTGGACCTCATCGAGGTTTGGGGGGAGGCCTCCAACGTCCACGACCTCCACAGTAGACACAGGAATGCGGCCATCTAGGGCAGGATAGCTGCCAGCCTGCCACCAAAGGCCACATGCGAACCCAGGAGCAGGTTTGCATGAAAATCAAGTTGGTTCAGTAAGACCCCCGACCCTGAGCTTAGAAAATAAGAACATAAGAATGGCCGTACTGGGTCATACCAAAGATCCATCTAGCCCAGTAGCCTGTCTGCTGATAGCGGCCAACACCAGGTACCCCGGAGGGGATGGACCAAAGACAATGACCAAGCGATTTGTCTTGTGCCATCCATCTCCAGCCTTCCACAACAGAGGCCAGGGACACTGTTCCTGCCTCCTGGATAATAGCACTCCATGGACCCAACCTCCATGAATTTATCTATCTTCTCTTTAAACTCTGTTATAGATCTACCCTTCACAGCCTCCTGTGGCAAGGAGTTCCACAGGTTGACTATGTGCTGTGTGAAGAAGACCTTTCTTTCATTAGTTTTAAACCTGCTGTCCATTAATTTCATTTGGTGTCTTCAAGTCCTTCTATTATGGGAACTAATGAAGAACTTTTCTTTATTCACCCTCTCCACACCACTCATGATTTTATATACTCCCCTCAATCTCCTCTTTTCTAAGCTGAAAACTCCCAGTCTCTTTAGCCTCTCTTCATATGGGACCTGTTCCAAACCCCTAATCATTTTAGTTGCCCTTTTCTGAACCCTTTCCAAGGTCAAAATATCTTTTTTGAGGTGAGGAGACCACATTTGTACACAGTACTGAAGATATAGCGTACCATAGTTTTATACTTCCCGTCCTTCTTCCCCTGCCTTCCTCCTTCCAGCTCCCTCCTCCCAGGTTTCCCCCTCCCCTCTCCCACCCTTTCTCTTCCCCTCTCTCACCTCCTTTTCTCAGTCTTCCCAGAGGTTAATTCCTCTCCCCCCAGTTTTGTTAAATAAAGAGAGTTTCTATTTTTGAACACGTGTCCTTTATTTTTTACGTCATGAAGGGGGGCTAGGGAAGGGTACGTAGAAAGAGGTCAGGGAGGAATGGGGCATTAGCCCCTGATGGGGAGGACTGGGATGGCTTTGCGGGCTCCTCAGGGTGGAAGCTCTCCTGCAGGGCCTCCTGGATCCTGACAGCCCCCCAATTGACCCCCCCGGATGGCAGCCTGTGGCAAGTGCAGCTGGGCTGATGGCCGAGTGCTGTGATGTTCCAAGTGTGGGCACTCAGGGCACTCCAAGACAGGACTGCTTTGCTGTCCCTCATCGAGTTAGACAAACAAGCGGGGAACCCTGAGAACTGTCTGTCCGGGGTGGGAGTCAGTTAAGCACAGCCCTCTGCTAGCCTGAGGCAACAGCTCCACACCCTAAGTCCTAACCTGATGCCCTGCCGGCACTGGTTCCGGCCAACCTTAACTTCGGTTCAGGGTCCACTCAATGTGGACATGCTATTTTGAATTAGCAAAATGCTAATTCGAATTAGTTTTTAGGTCTAGATGCACTAATTCGAATTAGCTTATTTCGAATTAACTAATTCGAATTAAGTTAGTTCGAATTAGTGCTGTAATGTAGTCTTACTCTTACTTACCCAATCCATCCCCCGTGTATCCCAGTTGACTCCAAAAGAGGAAGGAATGAAGGTTGGCCCTTATGTGCACATACATGGCCAGTTCAATTTTATTCTGCAATACGCACTCGGTAATGTTTCTCAATGCAAATCTTTACCTGAAGCTTGCAGACAGTGTAAGCCTACAACAGCCAAATAAACAATGACTTGGGAGCTCTCTATATTGTATGTGCCTCACCCAACATCTCCTAGACAGATGGGTGGATATGAGTATCTACATTGAAAATAGATCCCCACGTCTGCATGGAGATTGAAGCAGTCCTTCAGCATGAATTGCTGCTGTGCCAGGTCTCTTCCCACTAGAAGCATGGATCCTTGTGAATCCAGGCGAGGCACCTCTGAAGCTGCTCAATAGCAGCCAAAGCAAAAAAAAAACACCCCAAAGAAAGAGAATATAGGTCCTACTTTCATTACCTCCTATGGGGATTTCTGCATAAGCCCTCACATGTCCCATTCTCTGAAGATCCCACAAATTAATGGCGGTATTATAGACTTTCACTTATTCAATCTCCATTATGCTGTGAAAGGAGACAGAACTGTAGAGAAGGGGGGGAAACATGGCTGTAAAAATGCAATAAAATGCATGACTTGAATACAATTTGTCATGGCTCTTCTTAAAATTTCAAGTGACAAAAGCACTGTTCCCTATATAGAAGGAATTTAAATTCACAAATAAAGTTATTGATTAGCAAGTATAATGTATTTCAGCAACAAGATTGCTCAACTTGATTTTAAAGTACAGTACTTAGAGCCATTTGCCTGTGTCATTTCCACCAAAACTGGATATGCTTGTTTACTTTTCCTGTTTGACATCAAAGATTTAAAAAAAGTCTCCAGCTGCTTTTTCTCCTCTGTTTTTGTTATAATGTCAGAACAAACTCAGCAGTACATTGAGTCAGAAGAGAAATGAGAGCCCAAGTTCATCCGGGGGGAGGTAGGGGAGGAGGGCTAACCAATGAAGATGAGAGATTGTTAGGGATTGCAGTGAGGAAAATATTAAATGAAGTGGGCAAGCAGGTCTCCCGGACAGATATTCTTAGGAAGGTCAATATTAAAACCAAGGAAAGGTCATTTTCTGAATGATCTACATGTAAAATCTGGATCATTTGGCAAATATGGAATGTACGGGGATCCTGAGGAACTATAAATATTGCAAAGGTCACTCTCATCACCACCGTGTGTGTGTGTGTGTGTGTGTGTGTGTAAGTGCTGAGATGAATATCTTTCACTGGAGACTTGGCTAGTTTAAAATGAAGGCATAAATAGAGGGGAGCTGACATTTTCTCAATAATAATATCAAAACTAAGCAATTAAATAAAATTTAGTTTTATTCCTTTACTAATTAAATTCAAGCATTCAGATCATCATAAATGAAGCTAGTTCTTTTTTTCTAAATCTTGAAAACAAAAGTGGTTATATAACTAATTAGATTTCTAAAATGTGCTGATTGCATTTCTCCATAATACATGAACAAACACAAATAACAGCAAGATAGAAACCTATCATAGGCTAAAGACCTCCACAATAGAAACATAATGGCTATGTCTAGACTACAGGCTTCTTTCAGAAGAGATCTTCCGAAAAAACTTCTCCTGAAAGAGCATCCACACTGCAAAAGTGCATCAAAAACTGTTTTTTTGGGTTTTTTTGGGGGGGGGGGGAAGAGCGTCCAGACTGAATGGACGCTCTCTCGCATGTAAGCTGTGATTGCTATGGACGGAATGGACACCAGGGCAACTGTGCTTTTTCCTTTTTCCTCTTCTTTCAAAAGAACTCCCTCTTCCCCATCCACACATGCCTTTTTTCAAAAGAGCTCTTTCAGAAAAAGGCTTCTTCCTCTTAGAATGAGGATTACCAATGCCAGAAAAACCCCTCTGATCTTTCGATTTTCTTAAGGAAGAATGCAATTGCAGTGTGGACGTTCCTCAAGTTTTGTTGGAAAAATGGCCCTTTTTCCGTCGAAACTCTATAGGGTAGACATACCCATAGTGAATGAAACGCTTTGTCTCTCAAAGCTTGTAGCTGACACAAAAAATGATTTAAGGGCTCAATAAAATCTATTCTCACCCAGCCAGCAGCCACCAAACATTACTATGATTGTTCATTGTAGTTATCAGTAATAATCAATAACGCAGTTATGTGCAGTATGTGCCATGAGCTTTTCAGAGGAAGACACCATCCCTCACTTGAATCTCCTCTGTAGATAGGTTTTTCTTTGCCGAGCCTGTATGCTATTAGTAGGCACTATAAATTCAGAGCATCATGTTAATGCTTTACATTGATTTTAAAACCCTTAGTACTTACAATAGAGTACTCTTCATCAAAACTTGTCCATCTCCTGATTTTCATCCCAAAATTTCATATGAACAGACATTCACATGAGAAAACACTCAGTGATATTTATTTATACTACAAGGCTGTGTCTACACCGGCATGAATTTCCGGAAATGCTTAAAACAGAATAGTTTTTGTTATAAGTATTTCCGGAAAAAGAGTGTCTACATTGGCAGGCTGCTTTTCCGGAAAAGCCCTTTTTCCGGAAAAGCATCTGTGGCCAATGTAGACGCACTTTTCTGGAAAAGAGCCCCAATCGTCATTTTCGTGATCGGGGCTTTTTTCCGGAAAAGGCTACTGGGCTGTCTACACTGGCCCTTTTCCGGAACAGTGTTCCGGAATAAGGACTTATGCCTGAGCGGGAGCAGTGTATCTTTTCCGGACTAGCAGCTGATTTTGTACAGTAGAGCGTCGTTGCTTTTCCGGAAATTCAAGGGCCAGTGTAGACAGCTCGCAGCTTATTCCGGAAAAGCGGCTGATTTTCCGGAATAAGTGGCCCAGTGTAGACACAGCCCAAATGTATCTGAACACCAAAAAAAGAAGTACTTAGCGTGTTAGTGATAGCATTCTGACACGTTTTATATTATAGGATAACATTAAATCTCTTGAAACTTAACTTGTACATTTGAGGGCCATTAAATGAACATTGTAAATGTTCCCTTTGCTTCACAATTATATAAACACCTCTGCTAAGTGGCATTGATCTGATTAAGTGTGGAAATGCCCTGTTTCACCTTTATCAAAATGTTTTATTATTCCAGAGGCTGAGGTAGGCTACTGAATGCACAGTAGGCTTCAGCATCAAACATTTAAGGAAATTGGACCCATGTATCTCAAAGGGAATTTGAAGGAATATGGATGAGAGACAAGAGAATAAGTTCTGGCTAAACCAAACTTGAACATTGATTAGAGTTTTGGAAGGAGTTGGAAACATTTATTGTCCCTGCTCTACCTTTGTTCATGGGCTGGATCCTCATTGCTAGCCTTGCTGCTACTCACAGGAGTTATCCAGGTATGTGGTGTACTCTCAAGTGCTAATAAAAGAGGAATCCACAGAGTTCAAAAACAGTAGCAGGTAGATCCACGAGAGCCATTCATGATCTTTACCTGTGGAAGAGCTGCTGCCACCACTTCGGGAGGCTTAGAAAAAGTGGGAGGATTAAAGTAGGAAAGCTTCTGAAGACTGCTTCTAAGTAGCCTGAAAAATGTATTGATGTCACTACTGACAGCAACTTTAGCAGCTTAAAGTAGAATGGATCATTTTATGACCCACAAGCTCTTTCTGTCTGTGTTGCACCTAGCACAATGTCCATGACTAA
Organism: Pelodiscus sinensis; assembly: GCF_052426305.1. Taxonomy (NCBI): domain Eukaryota; kingdom Metazoa; phylum Chordata; order Testudines; family Trionychidae; genus Pelodiscus; species Pelodiscus sinensis. Next base: position 158,130,740 of record NC_143053.1, read on the forward strand.
GGTTCCTAGGCTTTACTTTACACAAATAAATAATGCTAAAGCCGGAGGACTAGGTTGTGGCCAACAGAATGGATTTGTTTTATCTCATTATTCAGTTCTTCAAAGTTCTCTTGAAACTTTAAAAACTGTCAAGCTCAAACATGTCATTAGCTCATCTGAGTTGCCTCTGGCAGAACAGTAGCAATCCTGCCATTAGAGAAGTGCAACAGATAGAAAAATGAACAAATAAATCCCAGTTCATAAATTTTCCTTCAGCCTCATTCCATTAATTTCCAGTAATGATACAGTGCTTCTCTCTTTCATACAAAAACTCCAGGGAGAAGCAGCTGTTTCAGAGCCCCATCTGTGTAGTTTGCATACTCTAGAAAGCTCAGCAGCAGCAGGTTCGGAAGCCATTGTTCAAAATGGAAACATAAAAGTTCTGGCTGGACCTGGTGGCTTTCCTCCGTCCATGATCAACCTGAAAATCCCCAACTAAGTTGAGAAAGTGGAGTCCATCACTTTGTGGCTGACTGATTTCTGCCAGAGAAATAAAGTAAAACGAATACAAGTAAACACTTGATAAAATATCATTTTACAACCCTAAAGATGTCTTGCCTCTTTCAATTTCTCTTTTTCCTTTTCCCTTGTTCTCTGTTTCCTCTTCATTGACAGTTTCTCTTTCCCTTTTTCTCCATCCCATCTACCCAAAACCTAACTTTTTTGCTGTACTTCACAGCTGAGGCTATCAAAGAATTTTACAAGTGTTCAAGAAAGAAACAGATAAATTCATGGAGGTTAGATCCATCAATTGATGGTAGGAATGATGTTTGCTGGGAATGGGTGGTGGGAGAGGGATTGCTTGAAGATCCCCTGTTCTGTTTACTCTCACTAGGCCATCTGGTAATGGCCACTGTTGGAAGACAAGATACTAAGCTACATGGACCTTTGGTCTGACCCTGTATCACCATTATTATGTTCTTATGAATTTGACCTCAGGATGTTTCAGTGAAGTGGGGGAGTATTGTTCTTCTCCTTTGTGAACATGGGGAAAGTGAGGCATGAAAATGTCAAGTGATCTTCCCAAGATCACCCCGAAGTCCATAGTTGGGCTGGAAATATAACTGGCTTCCTCTCCTGCCTTTTACCATAAGTCATTTTTTTACCCTGTTAAATAAGGTGTCCTTCAGCTCTTGATTGCCACAATTAGACACTTAATCTACTCTACTCCGACACTATAAGGAAACATCTCAGTGCATCAGCAGGTGAAACCTTTCTCTTCTGATCTCTCTCGTGTTATTGCAATATGATATAGTTGCTAGTCATTTTTTTATAACAATACTTACTATAATAGCGCCCAAAATTGTATTGAGCATTCTCTAATTCAGGGGAACTCAAACTTGTTTTGCTCGGAGCACCTTTGAAAATATTTTAGGCTGTGATAACCCTCCCCCCAGAAAGAGACGACCTCTCCTGCTATGCAACCCTTACTTCTACACTACTGCAGCTTTCAGAGGCAAGTGCCCAGCCAGCAGCTGATGCTCTTGCAATCCCACTACATTAGACTTGGGACCCCGGTTTGGACAACCATTTTTTTAGCCAACTGATATGTCATCCACCTACAGCACAAAAGTTCAGTTCCTTACCCCTACCCAACATACAGAAGGGATTTGAAGTCGAGTAGCCCATAAGGGTATCCAAAATAGTGGGTTATGGTGTTTTTCTCAGGGTAAGTCTAGACTGCAAGCTTCTTTCGGAAGAAACTTTTACGGATGATATCTTCCCGAAAAGCTTGTTTCGAAATACAGCGTCCACACGCAAGAAGCGCAACAAAATAGCAGTGTGCTATTTTGAAAGATAGCGTCCACACTGATTGGATGCTAGCTCACATTTAAGGCCACCCAGAACCAGTTCTGGAAGGGCATTAGGTCAGCAGTTGCTTCCGGGAGCTGCTGCCTCAGGCTATCTGACAAGAGAGCTTAAAGGAACCCCCCTGTACAGTCATTTCTCAGGTTCTTCTGCTTGCTTGCCTACCTCTCTGAGGGACAGCAAAGCATTTCCTCTGCTATGGAGCCAGAGCTGCCTCTGGGCACGCAATGGCCCCCACACTGCCATGCTGCAGTTTCTGCAGTAGTTTCTGCAGGCTGCCTTCATGGCACTGCATGAGCTTGATCCTGAGTTCATCTTTAAGATCTTCTGCTAGTGTGCGAGAGTGATGTGTTTGCAACTGTACCCCATGGTGGAGTGATGCCTCTGGCGGCTGGACACCAGTTCCGACTGGTGGGACTAGTTAGTCAAGGAGCAGTGAGATGACTAGCAGAAGCTCCAAAACTTCCAAATGAGGAAGGAGACATTCTTGGAGCTGTGTGCGTGGCTTCCCCCTGCTCTCCGACGACAGAACACCCAGATGTGACCCGCCGCCCTCCTGGAGAAGTGGGCCACCATTGCCATCTAGAAGCTGTCCACACCAGACAGTTACCAGTCTGTGGATAACCAGTTCAGCGTGGGAAAGTTGACCATCAGGGTCCTCCTCATGCAGATATGGTGCTCTTGGGCCACAGTCCCTGAAGGAGGGGAGTACTGGAAAGGGGAACCCTCGGGAAAGGTAGGGTTGGAGGCATGGGGGGAAGCCCCGTCCCCAGGGGGTTCTGGAGTCCCACCATCACACAGCCCTGTGGGGGACTTCGTAAGGGGGGGATCCTGGGGTGTTTGTCAGAGGGGAAAGGGGGGACCTCGAGGACCTTCCAAGGGCTCTGGTACCCACTTTCATTATTTGTTTTGTTTCTTTGTTTGTCTCCTCCTGCAGGTGCTGAGGGCCATTAATGCCATACTGCTGCACAGGGTCATCCTCCAGGGCGACCCGGACCCCATGGTCTCCGGATTTGCCACCCTGGGCTTCCCCAATTGCGGGGGTCTATTGATGGAACCCACATCCGTATCCGGGTCACCAACCACTGTGCAGCTCAGTACATTAATCAGAAGGGATACTTTTCTATGGTTCTCCAGGCCCAGGTTGACTACCCCAGCTCATTTACCAACATCTTTGTTGGCTGGTCAGGGGAGGCTCATGACACCCATGTCTTCTGCAATTCCAGCCTCTACCAGAAGCTGGAGGATGGCACTTTCTTCCCTGAGTGCAACATCAGGTTCGGGGATGTGGAAATTCCACTGTGCATTGTGAGATACGTGGCTTACCCCCTCATGTTGTGGCTGATGAAGCCACACACTGGACACCTGGACCCAAGTAAGAACCACTTCTCCAGGGCCCACATGCAGGATGAATGCACCTTTGGATGCTTGAAGGGGCAGTTCAGGTACCTCCTGACCCACTGGGATGTGGGGGGAGCATAATATCTCCCAGGTAATATTCGCTTGTTGTGTGCTCCACAACATTATGGAGCGAAAGGGGGAGGCCTTCCTTCTGGGGTGGGAGGTACAGGCCAGCTGGGAGGGACTGGCCTTCAAGCAGCAATGTACAGCTGCCATCTGCCAGGCCCATCAGGTGGGGATGCACGTCTGGGAGGCCCCAAGGGAGAGTTTCTCTCAAGGCCCAGTAACTCTCCCCAGGGCCTTCCCATTAGGGGCCTGTGCCTGGCCCCCTCTCCCTTTCCTCTAACAACCTCTCTTCCCTTCCCCCCTTGAGAATACAAAGCACCATAATATTTTTGTCCAAATAATCCTGGTTTTCTAACCTTTCCCCTAGTGGCATCTTAAGGAGCAAATATAGATTTTTTTTTCTTTTGGAAAGGTATCTACTGTATATTTTGAAGAGTTTGCTTGTTTGTTAGTGGATTTGTTTGTGCAAAATAAAGTCTTACTTCACGATTACCTACAGATACCAAATTTTGCATAAACAATCCTGCCACTTAAATTAGCTAAACTCACCACTTTTTACACTGGAATATGCTGGTGAAAGGTTTAAATAATATTTTTTTTTATTCATCAGAAACAAGTCATAACTATTATGATTAGAGTTAATACAAATATTTGCTAACTAAATTAAAATCAAGTCACCTATTCAACTGTCATTTTAGTGCAGTGAAAATTTTTACTGTTACCAATCACAAAATTCTTCAAATTACTTATAGAAAAAGTAATGGAAGCTTTCCAAGTTTCTGATTCAAATGTACCATGTATGGTAATTATTCAATGAAATGAATAATGTTTGGAGTTGAAATCCTACAAATTTAAAATTGAACTTTTACTTCCCTTTTGTAAGGACATTATTACAAAATTCTATTACATATGTTTAATTTCTTGAACTTTCCTATAAGTGTAATCTATGCAAATGACTTTGCTTGGTGAACAACTGCCCAGTCAACCTTCTACAGTTAAATATTTATTTTAAATTTATAGTATATACATTATATAGAATTAAAACAAAGCAGTCATATTTAGGAAATATGTTTTTTAAAAGTTAAATCTAATAACGAGCATTGCAGTGACATGTGAATACAAATGTATATTATTGCTTTTTTCCCCGGGCACTCATAATTTAGACTAGACATTCCCCATTGCCCATTTAACATCAATAAATATACATGTTATCAAAATTCAAGAAATAAAAGGCAGCCAATTATGTTTAACAGTAAAACTACAGACATATGTTTCCAAATGAATGATTAGTCAAAGAGCAATACATTATTTTGTGGGAATACAAGTAATTTTTCATAAAAAATTACATTCTTTATGATTGTTAAATCAGTTCTTCTCTTTAGAATTATCAAATTAATGCATATGTTCAGCCAATTATTAGCTTACTTAGGGCACGTTTACATAGCAGGGCTAAAACCAAAATGAGCTATGCAATTTGAAATGTACAAATGGTGCCAAAACACAGCATTTTTACATTTTTTGAATTTCTCCCCACATTTTATTTGGCCTAAACTATTTTCAAATTCAACAAGCATATCAGATTTTTTTTTCATTTTTAAAAAATTATGATTTCAAGCAAATCTCACTTTTTTTTTTTTTTTTGAGGAAAGGAAGCACTGACTCATGAATGTTGAATGTGTCGGGTTCACAATACTACCTCTAGCAATTTATTTAAGCTGTAGAATTTATTTTTGCACACAATTTCTTTTCTGTGTGTTATACAGGAAGTCAGATCACATGATTATAATGGTACCCTCTGACTTTAAGTATGCCTCTCTGGTGTTTTTACCTTCAGTATTTAATTGTGTTCTCCAAACACGTTTGTTGATTTATCCTAAATTCCTTAGCGCTGTTTCTGGCCCTAATGCCTAATTATATCATCTTGTATTTAATTCTGTAACTTTTTGGGGGGAGAGTTTGTGTAACAGATAACGGTAATATAAAAATTATATTACATTCTCTAGTTTTAAAAACAAATGCCTCTGCAATAAAACTAGAGAATCATTCTGAAAAAAACAGCCTTCTTTATGCTTCTTTCCTAAAAATTGCCAGAGTTGAATTAAGATACTAATTTGTGTCCCTCTCTGTATCAATCAGCTTGTTGTCAACTACAAGCATATCATCCAATTCTCCTTCAATCAAGGAAATAATGGAGAAAAATGATTTTCATTAGTTCAATTTATAAGGGGAAAAATCCAACAGTCTTCCCTTCCACCATTCCCTAACAGTTAGGACCAGATTTTCATACCTTAACTCAAGTTTGGTCATATCTTTGGTAAAGCCTCATTGATTTCAGTGGGACTTCACCCAGAATAACATAATAATAGTAAAAAATAACAAATGGTCTGGTAGCACTTTATAGACTAACAAAACATGTGGATACTATCATGGCACCATTTGTACAGAAGTGGGCTGTGCCCACGAAAGCTCATGATACCATCCACATGTTTTGTTAGTCTATAAAGTGCTACCAGACCATTTGTTGTTGTTTTTTCTCTAAGGCTGTGTCCAGACTCAGGGGTTTTTTCGGGAAAAGTAGCCTTTTCCCGAAAAAACTTCCCCTGCGTCCAGACTCAAGCCACGTTCTTTTGAAATAATTTCGAAAGAACGCGGCTTTTCTTTCGATGGCAGTAAACCTTGTTTCACGAGGAAGAACGCCTTCTTTCGAAAGTTCCTCTTTCAAAAGAAGGCGTTCTTCAATGTAAATAGGGCTTCCTCGAAAGAGAGCATCCAGACTCGCTGGGTGCTCTCTTTCGAAAAAGCGGATTGCTCTTTCGAAAGATCCGCCTGCAGTCTAGACGCGATCTTTCGAAAGAGGCTCTTTCGAAAGATGCTTTCGAAAGAGCCTCTTTCGAAAGAAGCCTGCAGTCTAGACATAGCCTTAGGGTGTGTCTAGAAAACAGGGGGGTTTTTTCTCCAAAAAAGTGGCCTTTTTTTTTTTTTTTTAAACTTCACCTGCATCTAGACTGCTGCTGTGTTCTTTTGAAATTAAATTGAAGGAACCAGGTATTGTTTTTGACCGCGGAAAACTTCATTTTACGAGGAATAATGCCTTTTTTCGAAAGTGTTCTTTCGAAAAAAGATGTTATTGAATGCAAACAGTGCTTTTTCGAAGAAGAGCATCCAGACTGCCTGGGTGCTCTCTTTCGAAAAAGTGGCTCTCTTTTTTGAAAATACCGGTTGCTGTCTAGACACTCTCTTTCGAAAGAGGCTTGTAGTCTAGACGTACCCTAACAGACTAACTCGGCTACTCCCTGAAGATAATAATAGCAAGTATATCACAATCTGATCTTTAAAATCTAAATTGTCATTGATTCCCAATCATTTAAGAAACTGAATTATCATTTTTATAATATTACTGTTCACAGTGAAGACAACATATATCTCTTTTGACTCTTAATTGCTTTTCCTTTTTTAAAGGAAATTTGGTTTCCTGCTAGTTATTCCAATGCAACTTAACAAAAAGACAGAGAGCTTCTCTATTTCCTACCACTGTGATGTGACAAAAAGCAAACCATGCATGTAAAATCAGGAAGGAATTCTCAAAGACTTAAGACTTCAGCAAAACAGATTGTTTCTCCCAGTGGTATCTTGCAATAAGCAAGGAGCTTCCAGAGTATTGCTATAAAAACAGAATTTCACTTGTGTGTTGGTGATGACAAATGCAAGTTTTTGAAATGATTTGCAGATTACTGTTTATCAAGAAGACACTTAATGGGTAGATAACTAAGTCTCCCATCTCAGAACCATATGTTCTAAATCCCTTATGGGAAATCTAAATGAGGAACAAAAAATAGCAGGTATAAGTTATGCTAAACTTTTATCAGTGCTTTGAAAAAAATACAAAAATTTTTAAAGGAGAAAAAATCTCAGCATACCATAAAAATTCTTACTCATGCATTGTGTGCCATCACCACGAAAGGTCATTGTTTAGTTTTATTGAAAGCACCATGGCCATGTCTACACTAGAAAACTATTTCAAAATTAGTAAATTCAACTTAAGAACTCCTGATTTAACACATTCGAACTAGCATGTCCTCAATACAGGAAAGCCTTGAAATTAGTCTAAATTAGTCCAAAATAGTGTGTCCACATTGAACAGAGCCTGCCTCTGACTTAGAGCTCCTGGAATTACTCTGGGGAGGGCATCAGGAGGCCAGATACTGCCTGTTGTTGCTTGGTCTGGCAAGCTGTGATGTGTGCTGAGTGTGGGCATGACCCTGAGCCATGTGTGACACTGCTGTGTGGTTTCATGACCCCAGACTACTTAGTGGTGTCTTGGCATGGGAAGATGTCCCACCACAGAGGCCAGAGTAAAGCAGGCCTCTCCAGAAACCTTGTGAGAAGGATCAAGGGGTTCCCGGGCGAGAACTTCATGGAACTGAGTGCTCCAGACTGGCACTCCACGTGCACACACGTGTACATGCTCATCTGCAACCTCCAGGCCAAGCAGGCTGAGAGAGGAGCACACAACCTCTCGCAGCCCACCACCTGACCCCGCTTGTAAATAGGGAAACCTGTCATCACCAGGTTTGTTCGAAGCCTGGCAGATGTCCTGTAGGGGGAGGGGGAGAACCAGCTCCCAAGGTAAGGAGCAGCTCCTGGTCACCCAGCTGGCCTCCTCCTTGTTGTCATCCTCCTCCACCACCCCCCTCCTGCAGACTGATGCTGGGCATGTCCTGGCCAGACTCGACAATGACGGTGAGGGAGGTGACCAACCCTCCTCTCAGGATGGCATCCAGCTGCTAAAAGTAGTGGCAGGTTTGCTGTGCCACCCTAGAGCATTTACTTATGGAAAGCCTGGTGCAACTCTTTTATTTTGAGCTGACATTGCTCGAGGACCCTTTCTTGGTCAGGATGGCAGTAATTCTTCTGCAGATGTTGGTGTTCAGCTTCTTGGTGTGGAAATATTGGAGTGGGGATGCTGGAGGTTGGACTCCTTCACCCACACCTCGATGAGGTCCAGGATCTCCACACCAGTCCATGCTGGAGCTCTTCTGCATCCCTGGGTAGTGAGAGCAGCAGATGTGATGGCAGTGGTCAGAGAGCCTGAGGGAGCATTGGAGTCACTCATGTCTCTCTTGAGTCCTGGTCTCTTGCACAGGGCTCGCACAGCTCACCATGTGCAATAAGCCCTTCTCCCCTTCTTGGGACTTTTAGGGCTCTGAGGAGGAGGAGAACAGTGGAGACACTTAGTTAGGCTGGAGTTGTCAGAGCTGCCACTGTGAGACCTCTGGAAGCCAATTATTTTGAATTAGTAGTTCCAGAGCATCCACACTACCACTACTTTGAAATAACTGTTTTGAAATTGGCATCACTTTTCATGAAAAGCGGAAGTATAGAGTTTGAATTCCGCAGCCTGTTATTTTGAAATAACAGTTTTGGTAGTGTGGATGCACCACTTATAAATTTGTCTTTCAGGATTATTTCAAAATAAAGTCCTAGTATAGATCAGGGCCTTGAGAGATCAAGGGAGCTGAATTGTGGTCCTGATCCACAGCCCACTGAAGTCAATGATAGTCTTTCCATAAACTGTAATGACCTTTGGATCAGTCTCTGTATCAATGTGATTTGTATTTAAATAATTTTTAGCAAAACGGGGGTTAGGGCAGTAAGTTGTAGGATATGATTTTCTAATATAATTCTCATCAGAGTCCTTGGAAAGAGTGTCTGTTATACCAGGATTAAAAAATGTTACAGCAGAGAAACTACAGCAAAGAAGTATACTTCATGAAATATCCATGGCCATCTAGTATTGAGAGATGGAAGAAATGTACTATCATGAAAATAAAGGAAGGAGGAGTGTTAAAAATCTTCTGACTTTGTCTGTCTAGAAGATTAATTCTCCAGCAGAAACAAAAGGAGACAAATTATGGGTTTTTTTAAGTGTTGGAGATTTCAGAGTAAGAGTAATTTGGAGCTAAATACTGAGTATTTTCCATTCTAATTTAAGTCTCTTCCATTTGAGATATGATTCAGCAAAGCATCCCCATCCAGCATGCATTTCATATAAATAAACATTGTACTTATGGCTTGGTGCTTCTGAGCAGCCAGCCACAGACTTGCTACAGAAAAGAATGAATACAAGATGGGTGAGAAAAACATTCAAGCAAGCTTTTACTGTGCATGTGACTGGCTCCTCAGTACTTTCAAATTATTGAATTCACACCTTAGCAGGATTGAAATATATCTACAAAAGCAGAGAAGGAAATCCTCTTCCAACTAAACACATGGAGAAAAAGAAGATCTATCAAGGTAGGTTGTGTCTGTATTTTGAAATTTTATATAATATTAGTGGACCAATCAAGTGAATGAAAGTTGAAAGTTCTCAGCACCTTGTAGAATCAAGCAATCAACAGAAACCTGCCAGTTCGACAAAAACAAACACCTACCATACCTGATTAAAACAGGAAACATTGTACTAATGAAGATAGGGAAGGGTTGGTGTCCATAAGCCTTTGTTTGCTAGAAGCTAGGAATGCATGATGGGATGAATAATTTGATTATCAGAATTCTGTTCATTCACTCTGGGGCATCCCTGATTGGCCATAGTGGAAAGATGAAGGATAGCAAGTTAGATGGACCTTTGGTCTGACCCAGTATGGCTGTTCTTATGAAGGTGGCATTCTATTCTTTTGTATATATGAAAGACAGAACCTGTTTAATTAAGTAAAGTTGATGAGCTGCATGGAAATGAAACAGATTTTATCCACATTCAATAATGGCTATATTGAGGAGTATACTAATTGTTCCTTTCATTGATGTTTCCCTGAGATTTATTTGGTAAATTTCAAGACTTCATGGCTACGTCTACACTGGCCCCAAATTCCGGAATAGGGATGCAAAGCAGGTAAGTCAGAATAGGGAAATCCGCGGGGGATTTAAATATCCCCCGCGGATTTAAATAAACATGTCCGCCGCTTTTTTTCCGGCTTGGGGAAAAGCCGGAAAAAAGCATCTAGACTGGCGCGATCCTCCAGAATAAAGCCCTTTTCCGGAGGATCTCTTATTCCTACCTGAAAGTAGGAGATCCCTATTCCGACTTACCTGCTTTGCATCCCTATTCCGGAATTTGGGGCCAGTGTAGATGTAGCCCATTAGTTTGAAAAATAGTTTTTGTTTATTGAAGAGCTGTTTCTTATTTCCTACAAGTGCCATGCATTAATAAATCTGGTGTGCTTAAAGGATAAGATTTAAAAATGCAGGATGCAAAATAAGGTATGGTGAGCAATTGAAATAAGAATCAAATTCAGCTGAAGTCCAGTAGAGTGGGACCTAAACTTAATTAAATTGGATTTCTCATTCAAGAATTAGAAAGATTAAAAGAATATTGTGATATCTGAGGAGAACAACTTTGCTAGTAATGAAAACTAGCGCCTTTCATGTGAAAGATCAGTTAGAAACTCACTGAACTATTTGTTTGATCTCCTTTTTGTGGCAAAGCTCCCATTAACTACATGAAACTAGGTTTTCAGCCAATGGGTGTAATTTCAGCTGGCAAGGGTATTTCTTGAAATTTAGACACACCCTTGGTGTATGTCTACACAGCAAAGTTATTTAGAAATAACAGCCATTATTTCAAAATAACTTTTCTAGCATTTACACAGCCAAACCACTATTTCAAAATTAATTTGAAATAGCAAAGTGCTTATTTCGAATTTGGTAAACCTCATTCCATGATGAATAACACCAAATTCAAAATAACTATTTCACAATAAGTTCTGTGTAGACACTTATTTTGAAATAGGGGGCCTCCAGCCTTCCCAGAGTGCCCTGGTGGCCACTCCAGCCTCAACCAAGAACACTCCTCTCCCTCCTTCCTCCCCGGAGTGCTTAAAGGGGTTGACTCTGGCCACAGTGCCTGTGCCAGCTCCAAGCCTGCCAGCCCAGAGCACCAGTCACTGCCCCTGACCCAGTGGCCCCAAAACAGGAGCCAGCAAGCCACTGGCAGCCAGCCCTCCACCACTCCCCAGGAGCAGTCTGCCAGCTCCCAGGAACCTCCCAGGGCCCAGAGAAGGCTGGCACCTTCCTGGTCCAGGGTGGAGATCATGGACCTTATTCAGGTTGGGGGGGATGCCCCCAACTTCCATGATTTTCACACTAGATAGAGGAACGCGGCCGTCTATGGCAGGGTAGCTGCCAGCCTGGCCACCAAAGGCCACATGCAAACTCAGGAGCAGGTTTGCATGACAATCAAGTTGGTCCAGCCAGACCCCCAACCCTGAGCTTCCCCTCCCCTTCTTCCCCTTGCTTCCCCCTTCCAGCTCCCTCCTCCCAGGTTTCCCCTTCCCCTCTCCCGCCTCCTTTCCCCAGTCTCACCAGAGTTTCATCCCCTCCCCCAGTTTTGTTAAATAAAGAGAGTTTGTGTTCATGAAAATAGTGTATTTTACTTGATATCTTGAAGGGGGGGGTTAGAGAGGGGCAAGTGGAAGGACGTGAGGGAGGAATGAGGCACACACCCCCAGTGCAGCAGACCAGGAAGGCTCTTAGTGCTCCTCAGGATAGGAGCTGTCCCACAGGGTCTGCTGGATACTGACAGCCCCCTGATGGACCTCCTGGATGGCAGCCTGAAGAAAGTGCAGGCAGGCTTACAGTAACGTGTCCATGAGAAGCACTAGAGTGCCCAGGGGCAGCTATGGTTCCATGTTTCAGAGTACTGTGGTGTCCCAAGTGAGGGCAACCAGAGCACACAGAGACAAAATACTTTGCTGTCCCTCATCGAGGTAGGCAAGCAAGCAGGGAAAGCTGAGAACTGTCTGTCCGGGGGGCGGGGGGAAGGTCCCTTTAAGCACAGGCCTCAGATAGCCACAGGCAGCAGCCACACAAAGTAACTCATGACCTGATGCCCTGCCGGACCTGGTTTTGGCCAGCCTTAAATGCGATTCAGTGTCCACTGAGTGTGGACGTGCTATTTTGAAATAGCAAAACGCTATTTTGAAATGCATTTTGTGTGTAGACGCGTTATTTTGAAATAACTTATTTTGAATTAAATATTTTGAAATAAGATATTTCGAAATAACGCTGTAGTGTAGACATACCCTCAGAGTCCAGCAGCTTAAGCATGCTCCTTCAATATAGGAAACTCTAGAATCAAATCCTTTTTCCCTATCAAGAAGAGAGGGCAATTGAACCCAGCACTCCACATGAGCATTCAGACCATTAACATTAGGGTGTAAAAATGCCACCATTCAGCCACTGCTGCCAGCCATACAAAATTACAGAGAATTCATATCACTTTTGTGAGTCTTTTCATGTCTGCCTGAACAGCACTTTTTGTTAAATAAATTTTGTTTATTTCTGTCCAGCTTTAGTGATATTCACTTTGAGGGTGATGATCATTTGTTACATATTCACAGCATGGGAGACCAGTTAGATTCCTAACTCCTGGATAATCAATTTGCAGCTGTAACTAAAACTACTTTTTTTTCATATGTATGTGGCCAACAAATTGCACTGTTTCATGGTACCAACTTATAATTACTACCCAGGTGCTCTTGGAATCTCAACTTCGATATTCACTCAGTTGATAGGAGTTAAGTGATAGTTTCCACAAGTCACCAAGTTTCTATCAAGACATAGTTTTTACAACTTTATGCAAGTTTTAAGAGGGTTACAGATAGCTACTGAAGAATCCATAAAGCTAGCCTGCAATGTAACTATATTCTGTTTCTTTTGCAAATGCATATCTTAGTAGAAATATATCCCTTGTATTCCAGCTAATGTGTATTCTCACTGCATCATGGAAGAAGAATACATCTAGGGTATGTCTACACTACAAAGTTAGTTCGAACTAACTTAGTTCGAATTAGTTAATTCGAACTAAGCTAGTTCGAACTAACGCGTCTAGAACTAAAAACTAGTTCGAACTAGCGTTTTGCTAGTTCGAACTAGCAAGTCCACATTGAGTGGACTCTGAACAGGGCTTAAGGATGGCCGGAAGCAGTGCCGGCAGGGCATAAAAGGAGGACTTAGAGCATGGAGATGCTGTCTCAGGCTAGCCGAGGGCTGCGCTTAAAGGGTCCCGACCCCCACCCCGGACACACAGTTCTAAGGGGTGCCCCGCTTGCAAAGAAGTTCTGGCTTGGAGTGCCCTGAGTGCCCACACTGGGCACATCACGCCACTCGGCCATCAGCCCAGCTGCACTTGCCGCTGGCTGCCATCTGGGGAGAGGGAGTAATTGGGGGGCTGCAGGAGAGCTTCCACCCCCAGAAGCCCGCAGAGCCAGCCCAGTCCTCCCCATCGGGGGCTCATACCCCATTCCTCCCTCACCTCCTTCCACTTACCCTTCCTTAGCCCCCCTTCTTATTGATGTACAAAATAAAGATAACGTTTCTTCCAACATTGACTCTGTCTTTATTGAAAAAAAACTGGGGGAGACTGGGAAAAGGAGGTGGGAGAGGGGAAGAGAAAGGCTGGGAGAGGGGAGGGCAACTAACATGATCAGGGGTTGGGAACAGGTCCCAGATGAAGAGAGGCTACAGAGACTGGGACTGTTCAGCTTAGAAAAGAGGAGACGGAGGGGGGGCAGGATAGAGGTCTCTAAAAGCAGGGGTTGGGTGGAGAGGGTGCATACAGAAAAGTTCTTCCTGAGTTCCCATAAAGAAGGACTAGAGGACACCAAAGGAAAGGAATGGGTAGCAGGCTTCAAACTAGTAAGAGAAAGTTGTTCTTCTTCACAAAGCAAATAGTTAACCTGTGGAACTCCTTGCTGCAGGAGGCTGTGAAGGCTACAACTAGAACAGAGTTTAAAGGGAAGTGAGATAAAGTGATGGAGGTTGGGTCCATGGAGTCCTATTAGCCAGAGGGTAGGAGTGGTGTCCCTGCCCAAAGTTTGTGGAAGGCTGGAGAGGGATGGCGCGAGACAAATGGCTTGGTCATTGTCTTCGGTCCATCCCCTCCAGGGTCCCTAGGGTTGGCCGCTGTCGGCAGACAGGCTACTGGGCTAGATGGACCTTTGGTCTGACCCAGTACGGCCATTGTAAGCTCAGGGCTCAGTGTCGGGGGTCTCAGTGGACCCCCTTGATTTTCATGCACACCTGGTCCTGGGTGGCCAGGCTGGCAGCTCTCCTGCCCTAGACGGCCACTTTCCTGTGCCTAGTGCGGAGATCGTGGACGAGGTCCACGATGTCCGCACTAGCCCAGGAAGGTGCCCGCCTCTTGCGGTCCAGGGCAAGCTCCCGGGAGCCGCCAGCCTGGTCCCGGGAAGAGGGGGTGGGCTGGGGGGCATCGGGTGGCTGGCTCTGTGCCGTGCCAGGTGCAGGGTCTGCTAGCTGGGTGCTGGCAGGCTTGCACCTGGCACGGGCACCGTAGCCAGCCCGTGCCCCTTTAAGGGGTCCGGGGCCGGGAGGGGGGCATAGAGTTTCCCTGGTGTTGGCCAGAGTGGCCACCAGGGAAACCTGGGGAGGGCTAGCCTCCCACTAGTTCGAACTAAAGGGCTACACAGCCCTTAGTTCGAACTAGCTAGTTCGAACTAGGCGTTAGTCCTCGTAAAATGAGGTTTTCCTAGTTCGAACTAAGCGCTCCGCTAGTTCGATTCAAATTCGAACTAGCGGAGCGCTAGTGTAGCACCTATTAAAGTTAGTTCGAACTAACGTCCGTTAGTTCGAACTAACTTTGTAGTGTAGACATACCCCTATATAGTAAGAAATAATGCCTTAATCATATTGATTTCAACTTCAACAGAACAGAAGGACAACTAGGGGGAGATGGGTAGCTATCCTCATTCTACACATGCTCAAATTCACAGACAAAACGCCATTTGAATCCATATCTCCAGACTCCAATCCAATGTTGTAACCAAGGGTATGTCTACACTACCTTCCTAATTCGAACTAGTGGGGTAATGTAGGCATACCGCACTTGCAAATGAAGCCCGGGACTTGAATTTCCCAGGCTTCATTTGCATAAGCGGGGAGCCGCCATTTTTAAAACCCCGCTGGTTCGAACCCTGTGCAGCGCGGCTACACGGGGCACGAACTAGGTAGTTCGAACTAGGCTTCCTAGTTCGAACTACCGTTACTCCTCGTGGAATGAGGAGTAACGGTAGTTCCAACTAGGAAGCCTAGTTCGAACTACCTAGTTCGTGCCCCGTGTAGCCGCGCTGCACGGGGTTCGAACCAGCGGGGTTTTAAAAATGGCGGCTCCCCGCTTATGCAAATGAAGCCCGGGAAATTCAAGTCCCGGGCTTCATTTGCAAGTGCGGTATGCCTACATTACCCCGCTAGTTCGAACTAGCGGGGTAGTGTAGACATACCCCAAGAGATCATCCTTGTCCTTCTACTCCCTGTCCTCCTACTGCTCTATGTCTCAATATGCATAGATGTAATCATCCACTGAAAATAAATATTCAAATGGAGGCTGGAAAAACTAGTTTATGATATATTTCTAAGTTCACTTTCTTTTCCCTATGACAGGGTTTGCTGAGTAAAAAATGCACGTAATCTGCTTTCTCCATAACTGGTTGGTAATGTCAATGTTACATTTATATTATTTTCGACAGTCACTTGAGTGTATTTTGTGGGGTTTTTAATAAAATACTAAAAACTACAATGCCCCCCTTATCATATGTCCAATAAGGAGGTTAAGTGAATATTGAAAAGGTGCAGTGGGATTTGCATTACAGACATTTCAATGCCCTTTCCTCCTTGCTGGAACCACATGCTGTACACTGTGCAAAGTGAAGAAATTTAATAATATGCTGTAACCTCCGTACTCCAAGTGTCCCTAATTCAGAAATACCCATGGTACAGACCCTGGCAGAGGAAGGAGGAAACATCTCTCTACACTGCCACCCTCCCTCTCTCCTAGTTGGAGGAATGGCAGTGCAGTGATGTGCTCTGTCAGAGGCTTTTCTCTGCCACTCCCATAGCAGTGGGAAAGAGGGAACTGAAAGTGGCAGGGGACACAGAGCACTAGGTAAGTGCCCTACCCCCGTCCTTCTCATGCCTTCCTTAGCCTGGCAAAATCCTTAATCTGGCAAACCCTATTTCCCTGGTTTGCTAGATTAAAGAGGTATAAGAGCAATATACAAAAGCATTTCATTCCCCAGCCATTTTTTCTGTCAGAATTACTTCCTTAGTTGTCTGGCATTAACTCTTTTCTAACAAAAGGAGGAGAATAGAAAATGGCCAATTTGAGCCTCTAAAGAGCTCATGGAAGATGTAAAATGAACCTGTTTCTAAATAATGAGAACTGACACAATGAGCAAGATCTGAGGGTTATTTTTGCAAACTATTCTATGAATGTGAAGTGTAGACTAAGAGTTATTTATTAGCATGACTCAAAGAAAATTATGCCTTGTAAAATATTGAAAAAATACTATTTTTGTTTAAGCTTTTGATGGTGTATACTGAAACACTCAATATAGTTTCCCAAGCATGAGCTGACAGTAGTTACATTATAAAATATTTATATTTTCTGTGTGAATTTATGTTTAAATAAATGTTTGAGACAGACAAGTTATGGATTTTAATGTGGTTTTCATTTTCAACTTGAAATGCATAGGATTAAGGCATCTTCAGCTATGGGAGCGGGGGGTGAGTTTCTTACTTTTTCCTATCAAGATGATTACTGTAAATTATTTTTGGCATCTCCAATGGACCATCTTGGGCTAATGCATTTAGTCAGAGCTAAGAGGGAGGAAAGATATAGAGAAATAAGAGTGCTCACAATTGAAGATGAGCAGGAAAGTATTTCCCTATCCTATGAATATGTTCGAGATTTTGAAAAAAAAATGATGTTCTGCAGACCTGTAAGGTTTTTTGTAAAAAAAAAAATAGGAAACCAACCTCCATTACAGAACAGCCAATTGCCCAGTGGTTAACACAGTCACCTAGGAAGAACGAAGCCTGGTTTCAAGTCCGTACTTCAAAACAGACACAGCTTTGCTCTCCCCTTCCATAAGCAACAGGACAGCTCCTCCCCCTTCCTTGTAACACCAGGCTTGGTGAGTGAGAGCAGAGACTCTGCTGAAGTTCATCTCCTCCAGGTCTGGGAGTGTAAAGAACCTCTGGAGCGGTAGAAGTGAGGTTGAGAGAGCAGAACTGAAAAGGGCATTTGTGGAGGCAGATTTAATTGTTAGGCAGGGAGATGGATAGATGTAGGAGAGGCAGGAAACACCCACGCATATCTTTTTTTCAGACCATTTTAAGCATTGTTCTCTCTCAGGTGAGAAATCTCATAGTAAAATCGCAAGTCCTACGGTAAGCTGTCAGAAGAAACAGGTATGAACAGCAACAAGGGATAATTCCATTATTTTGCCCCAATATTCCATGAGCAGAGGGTGAATGTGTATCAGCCACACTCTGGCCACTAAATGAAGCATGTGAGCATAAATTTGCAATTCCAGTCCAAGTGGCTACATTTAAGAAAGTAATATTGAGCCCCATAACTTTCTGTGGTGGGTTGGAAGGGAAGCAGGGATGGCAATACATTGGTTAAACCATCCACACCCCAACAGTATTCTATTTTGCCCCTTTCGCACCTTCCACTGAAAAAAAAAGGGGGGGGGAGTTATTGTCTTAAAAATGCATACAAGCAATGACAAGCTGGAAAGGGATGTCAGAGGCTCCTTGTTGAGAACGAAGGAACATTTGGCATATTTTTCCTGTGTTTGATGGAGCTTATTGCACTGCCAGAGAAAAGGCATCAATAAGGACTCTGAAAAATAGTGCTGTTTTGCTTTTTTAATGCATCTGCTATTCAGTGGAATCTGATCCAAATTAAAAATAGGTAAAATATTTTCCCAGGTAGGTGACTCCCAGAACTTCCAAGAACATATGGACAGCTTTTATCTGCACAGATGTTTATTCCAAATTCCAAACAAGGTCATCTATTTGTCTGGTTTTTTTTCTTTCTATGCAGTCTATAATAATCTAGACTATTTAATTGTTTCTGGAATTTCCACTACATGCATCTGATGAAGTGGCCCACGAAAGCTTATGCTCCAATAAATCTCTTAGTCTACAAAGTGCCACAGGACTCCTCGTCGCTTTAACTATAAGCAGTATTATATATAGATTATAAAATATGTCTATTATATTAATTTCCTTTTACAGTAGAGAGAACAGCTGAAGATGGGATGTCACATTGGTAATAAATCTGCAATAACAATGGGATAGATCCCAAGGAACAGATCCTCGGGTGCTGAATGAGAGAGGCACCTATCTGCAGAAAGAAGTGCCGGTGAATTGAGACAACAGGCACTGAAGTGACAAAACACAGTAGGGCCCTAATGTTTAGTGGCACTACAGCACCAAAGCAGGCAAAACGGTGAGGAAAAAAACAGACATTGAAATGATGGAGAAGCAAATGCCTTATGATCTAGGGTGTGTCTAGACTACCTAGTTTTGTCGACAAAAGTGGACTTTTGTCGACAAAACAATACCAGCGTCTACACTACCGCGGAGTTCTGTTGACATAACGTCGACAGAACTCCGCGGTTTTGTCGACGCTGGTATACCTCATTTTACGAGGCATAACACTTTCTGTCGACAGAACTCTGTCGACAGAAGGTGTTATTGCCTGTAACACTGCGTCCAGACTACGGAGTTCTTTCGACAAAGCGTCTTGCTTTGTCGACAGAACTCCATGTGTCTGGACGCAAATTGTCGACGGAAGTTTTGTCGACAGTATCTGTCGACAAAACTTCCGTCGACAAAACGAGATAGTCTAGACGTACCCCTAGGGAACTACAGTCAACATTCCTAGTTAACTTATCTAGAAAGCAGAGTTAAAAATAGTAAAAGAATGTTGAGTATGTGAGACTAGAATTCAGTGACATGCTGATGTAACAGTTGATGTGATAGTCTCCTGTAAGGACCTACTTTGCCAATCACAGTCCATGAACTGATGAAAACATATAGGCCTGGTCTAAACTTAAAAGTTTTGCTGGCATATGTCTGTTAGGAGAGTGAAAAAAGCATACTTTTGAATGGCATAGCAATGTCAATGGCAGCCAAGTGCAGATGCAATTAAGAAATAAAAGAAATTCTTTTGCCAGTTTAGCCTATTCTGTTCAGGGAACTGTGATAAGCGATAACAGCAAATAACTCTTTTGCTGGCATAAGCCACAATGCCAAGGCAGGCCATGGAACATAATAGCCAGGAGCTGTTTGGCTTGTACTATAAGTAGCTGCCTCTGACTAAGATAGAATCTTCAGTTTTAAGCGAGTTCTGATGGATTCACTCACAGGAGTGAAGACCCACAAATGAGAATTTTGTGCAGACGTTATCTACCAGAGGTGTTTTGGAGCCAAGCTAAATGATATCTATAAATCATGTTGAGATTCTTAACAGGAAGACCCTGTATAATGTTATCTATTGATTCTGATTTTACTGACATGCCTGAGTAAATGAATGGGTAAGAAAGGCACTGCATCATAGTATTGTTAGAATTTTTTACTGATTTGAGAAGAAAATAGAAATTTCCCCAAAAAAGCACCCCATCAAAAATATGTATAAGCAAAGTCATCTCAGGGACAATTTTCATTCATTAGTATTATTCTTCAGCAAGAAAACTAGCACATATTTTATCATGAAATTGAACATGAAAATTGCAAGCAATGTCAGGGGCCTGCAATTTCTCCTTACTCTCTTTGTTAGAAATACATTACTTGGTTTATCAGAAAGCTAATTAATCAGAGACACCTACTGAATTAATGCTTTCCTTTCATTTTTGATTTACTCTCCTTAATTTAATGTCAGCAAGCCAAACAAATTTCTCTTTCTTTCTTTCTTTCTTGTTCCAGACAAGGTTTTCTATTGAATAGTCCTTGAAATGACAGGCCCCACTTTCTCTCCTCTTCCTCTTGTCTCCCCTCCACCCTCATTTCCCTGTTGCTTGGTTTGGAAGGTTTTGTAAACCCCTAATTTTGGTTCTCTGTTAGTACAAACTCAGTAGATAAGGTAAACTGAAGCAGACAATGTTGACTGATTCAGAAAAATTGGAACTCCAACGTTAGAGCTTCAGAGAAACTTGTTGAAGGGTATAAAAATTAATAGGGATTTGGAATGGCCTTTTTGCATTAGTGGTTAAGAATTCAGCCACAGCAAGCATTACCCTTGAACATGTTTTTTTTTTCCTTTTATTTTGTAGTTTGGGATGATAGGGTCTGGTTGAGACCAGTATTATGTTTTGATATATAACCTCGCTCTCTCTGTTCTGTAGCCTAGGAAGCCAGATAAGTATGGGGCTGTACTACCTTGTTGTGTCTCTTGCTTATCCTCATTGGTTCTGCATAACATCTTCAGGGTCAACTTCCTTGTAATCTCTGAAATTTGTTAGTTTGTAGTATAAAAGTGTTGATTCAACTTTCTATACGTGTTGATATAGAAATTATATACATCGTAATTAGGGGCAGGCATAATTGTATTCAGGATTTGCTTATTAATATTCATTTTATGAGAGGTAACATTACTAAATAAGGCTATAGGAAAAGTAGTGTTAGACATGTGAATTAACATACTAAGACAGATAAAAGATCCTAACTACTGCCAGGTTGTTGCCACTTGGACCTTGTGTTAACGTCCGAGGTAAACTTGTGTAGGCAATTAAGTGGTTCCGTTTACCCCATCCACTCCTGGGTCACCCGTTTCTTCTCTAATAAAGCTGTTTACTTGTTTCTAGGAAGAGGAGGGACAGGCTTTTATTCACTTATCTAATATAGTTCCCAAATATATAATGAAAGTTGTATGGTACTATCAAAATTGCACTAATAAGATTTTATATTTTCCAAATTTCATGCTTTACAATGTATCAACTCTTACCAGCTAATCATGTAAACATTGTGGAGCATGTAGTTTGGAAAATAATTGTATGGACATCAAGAGAGGACAGCTCTGGTTTAGATAATTATGTATGGGCTAGGATTCCAAACATGGTGTTTCTATGCGTTCTTCTGCCACTGACTCAATTTGTGTGACCATAATCAAGATACTTAACCTCTCTGGTACCATAAATTTCAGATACTGATGCCTGGCTTTGTAAAGGTTCTTAAGATGTATGGAAGAATAAAAACAATATTTTTCCTATAAGTATTTCTTTTGAGCATGATAAATATCTCACATTTTGGACACCACAATTATATTTCTTTTCATTATTTCTTACTAAGATGAATTTCCTATCCACATTTATTTACTTTAAACATTCTTTTTGGTTTCACATTATTTGCAATTTTTCTTGCTTGCCCTTTGCTGTTATTTTATTGATTTTTTTTAACTTAATGGAATTTCTGTGTCCATGTTCTCTCTACTTATTTCACTATTTGCTCCTTTATCAACTTTTTCATATCCTGTTATTCCTCATGTACTGGAATCCATGCAGCCCTAATATTTAGTCTCAAAATAGCTGTGAATGCAATCATCCTTTCTTAAAACCAATGTTTCTGGCCAGATGTGCATGACTGTAGAAGTGAGATTTTGATAGTACAATTAGGATTTCAATTCTTACACTTATCCAATGCCATAATTAAAATAGTCTTTCTGCCACCCCCCCCCCCCTCCCAAAATCCACATTCTTCTATGAAGGTCCATTTCTGCATGGAGATATGCTAGGCTACTTTTTTGAGTATCCTTTGTAACACATTACTGATGCCTTAGTTCTGGGGCCAAATTCACCTTAGCAGTTGCAGGAGGTACAAGGTTCACATTCATATGTTAGCTACAGAAAGAAGTTGTGTGCTGAGCTGGTGTTTATTTGTTTGGCAATTCAAGTGCTGAGCTGTTTGTTTGAAGGACTGTGTGTTGTGGCTGGCAGTTGGAAGCTGTGAGCTTCTTAACAAGGATTTGAAATCTAGAACACTCTGGTCATTGGTCGAGCCTTAGCCAGGTGCTGGGCTATCAGGAAGGCCAGGGCTTTATTAAGCCTGTGAGTAAATGATCAGGGAGCTTTGTGAACAGGGGCAGCTAACAGGGAGTTTTGTGAGGGAATTTAGAGGGGGAGTTTAAAGAGGGTAAGGAACACTTTCCATTCTTTAACATTTTTAAACTAAAACCAAAACTGATATAAATAAAAACCCTATCAATACCCTAAGCAGCTGTAGAAGAGAATGCAGACAGAAGTTCAGCAGCAGAGTGGGGGCTATCCTGGTTATTGCACCCAATGTAGCATATATGATTACCTGCCCTGTGGCGGGTGGCATATGTGTGCATTTGGTGCAAGGAGCTCCTAGCCCTCAGAGTCCACATCTGGGCTTTGAAGGCCAGGGTGGGGGAATTGGAGAAGCTAAGAGAGGCTGAGAGGTACATATATGAGGCTTTCCAGGACAGTGTAAAACTGTCCCACTCCCAATCAGACAGCCCCTGTTGTGTTAAGGAATCATAGAATCATAGAATGCTAGGACTGGAAGGAACATTGAGTCCAGTCCCCTGCCCCCATGGCAGGATCAAATACTTTCTAGACCATCCCTGATAGACATTTATCTAACCTAGGGTATGTCTACACTAGCCCCCTAGTTCGAACGTTCCATAAGGAGTAACAGAAGTTCGAATTAGAGATCCTAATTCGAACTACCTACTCCGTGCCACGTGTAGCCGTGGGCACGGAGTTCAGGCTAAGGGGGATTTAAAAATGGCTGTGCCCAGGAAGATGCAAATGAAGCCTGGGATATTTAAATCCCAGGCTTCATTTGCAACTTTGAATACCTACATTAGCCTCCCTAGTTTGAACTAGGGGGCTAGTGTAGATATACCCCTACTCTTAAATATCTCCAGAGACGGGGATTCCACAATCTCCCTGGGCAATTTACTCCAGTGTTTAACTACCCTGACAGTTAGGTACTTTTCCCTAATGTCCAACCTAAACCTCCCTTGCTGCTGTTTAAGCCCATTGCTTCTTGATCTATCCTCAGAGGCCAAGATGAACAAGTTTTCTCCCTCCTCCTCATGACACCCTTTTAGATACCTGAAAACAGCTATCATGTCCCCTCTCAGTCTTCTCTTTTCTAAACTATACAAACAATTCTTTCAGCCTTCCTTCATAGGTCATGTTCTCTAGACCTTTAATCATTCTTGTTGCTCTTCCCTGGACCCTCTCCAATTTCTCCACATCTTTCTTGGAATGCGGTGCCCAGAGTTGGACACAATACTCCAACTGAGGCCTAACCAGCGCAGAGTAGAGTGGAAGAATGACTTCTCGTGTCTTGCTCACAACACACCTGTTAATGCATCCCAGAATCGTGTTTGGTTTTTTTGCAACAGCATCACACTACTGACTCATATTCAGCTTGTGGTCCACTATAACAGCTAGATCCCTTTCTGCCGTACTCCTTCCTAGACAGTCGCTTCCCATTCTGTATGTGTGAAACTGATTGTTCCTTCCTAAGTGGAGCACTTTACATTTGTCTTTATTAAACTTCATCCTGTTTACCTCAGACCATTTCTCCAATTTGTCCAGATCACTTTGAATTATGACCCTATCCTCCAGAGCAGTCGCAACTCCTCCCAGCTTGGTAAGATCTGCAAACATAATAAGCGTGCTTTCTATGCCAATATCTAAATCATTGATGAAGATATTGAACAAAGCCGGTCCCAAAACAGACCCCTGCGGAATCCCACTTGTTATAGCTTTCCAGCAGGATTGTGAACCATTAGTAACTACTCTCTGAGTATGGTTATCCAGCCAGTTATGCATTCACCTTATAGTAGCCCCATCTAAGTTGTATTTGCCTAGTTTATTGATAGGAATATCATGTGAGACCGTATCAAACGCCTTACTAAAGTCTGGGTATACCACATCCACCACTTCTCCCTTATCCACAAGACTCGTTATCCTATCAAAGAAAGCTATCAGATTGGTTTGACATGATTTATTCTTTATTCTTTGCTGGCTGTTCCCTATCACATTGCCACCTTCCAAGTGTTTACAGATGATTTCCTTAATTACTTGCTCCATTATCTTTCCTGGCACAGAAGTTAAACTAACTGGTCTGTAGTTTCCTGGGTTGTTCTTATTTCCCTTTTTATAGATGGGCACTATATTTACCCTTTTCCAGTCTTCTGGAATCCCTCCTGTCTCCCATGATTTTCCAAAGATGATAGCTAGAGGCTCGGATACATCCTCTATCAGCTCCTTGAGTATTCTAGGATGCATTTCATCAGGCCCTGGTGACTTGCAGGCATCAACTTTTCTACGTTATTTTTAATTTGTTCTTTTTTTATTTTATCTTCTAAAGCTCTCCCCTTCCCACTAGCATTCACTATGTTAGGAGTTCCTTCAGACTTCTTGGTGAAGACTGAAACAAAGAAGTCATTAAGCATCTCTGCCATTTCCAAGTTTCCTGTTACTGTTTCTCCCTCCTCACTGACCAGTGGGCCTACCTTCTCCTTGGTCTTCCTATTGCTTCTAATGTATTTATAAAAAGTCTTCTTGATTCCCTTTGTTCCCATAGCAAGTTTGAGCTCATTTTGTGCCTTTGCCTTTCTAATCTTGCCCATGCATTCATGTGTTGTTTGCCTATATTCATTCTTTGTAATTTGTCCTACTTTCCATTTTTTATGAGACTCCTTTTTTATTTTTAGATCATGCAAGATCTCGTGGTTAAGCCAAGGTGATCTTTTGCCATATTTTCTATCTTTCTGATGCAGCGGTATAGCTTGCTTTTGGGCCTTTAACAATGTCCCTTTGAAAAAACTGCTAACTCTCCTCAGTTGTTTTTCCTCTCAGTCTTGATTTCCATGAGACCTTACCTATCAGCTCTCTGAGCTTACCAAAATCCACCTTCCCGAAATCCATTGTCTCTATTTTGCTGTTCTCCCTTCTACCCTTCCTTAGAATTGTGAACTATATGATTTCATGATCACTTTCACCCAAGCTGCCTTCCACTTTCAAATTCTCAACCAGTTCCTCCCTATTTGTTAGGATCAAATCTAGAACAGCTTCCCCCAGTAGCTTTTTCAACCTTCTGAAATAAAAAGTTGTTTGCAATGCAGTCCAAGAACTTATTGGATAGTCTGTGCCCCGCTGTGTTATTTTCCCAACATATATCTGGGCTGGATAGTTGAAGTCCCCCATTACCACCAAATCTTGGACTTTGTTAGTTGTTTAAAAAAAGCCTCATCCACTTCTTCCACCTGGGTAGGTGACCTGTAGTAGACCCCTAGCATGACATCATCCTTGTTTTTAACCCCTTTTAGCCTAACCCAGAGACTCTCAACACTTCCATCTCCTATGTCCATCTCCACCTCACTCCAAGTGTGTTCATTTATAATATAAAAGGCAACACCTCCTCCCTTTTTTCCCTGTCTATCCTTTCTGAACAAGCTGTACCCTTCCATACAAACATTCCAATCATGTGTATTATCCCACCAAGTTTCTGTGATGCCAACAATGTCATAATTGTACTTATTTACTAGCACTTCCAGTTCTTCCTGCTTATTATCCATGCTTCTCGCATTTGTATATAGGCATTTAAGATACTTATTTGACCTTGCCTCCCAGTTTTGCCCTGACCCTCCGTTCTCTCTGCCATTATAGCCCACGCTTCCTCCCATTTTTGACCCATCTCCCAGGTCTCCATGTTCTGCACTTACCCGTGGGCTTTGCTTACCTGTCCCCACTGAATCTAGTTTAAAGCCCTCCTCTCTAGGTTATCCAGTCTGTGTGCAAATAGGGTCTTCCCCCTCCTCAAAAGGTAAATGCCATCTCTGCCCTGCAGTCCTTCCTTGAATAGCATCCCATGGTCGAGGAAGCCAAAGCCCTCCTGGCGACACCATCCTTGCAGCCAGGCACTCACCTCCAGGATGTAGCTGTCTCTGCCCGGGCCCCTACTTTCGACAGGAAGGATCCAAGAGAATACCACCATAATAGAGGTCCAACTTAAATATATACTCCAAATTAAAAAACACAGTAAGAGAACCAAAAAAGTGCCCAGGCAAAATTGGGAGTGCAACCAAGGAAAAGAAGCAGTGACAGATAAAAAGGCATTCTTTCAGAAGGAGAAGTCAAATCCTAGTGAGGAAAATAGAAAGGAGCATAAATGTTGTCAAATTAAGTGTAAAAATATAATAAGAAAAGACAAAAAAGAGTTTGAAGGACAGCTAGCCAAAAACTCAAAAAGGAATAGCAAAATGTTTTTTAAGTACATCAGAAGCAGGAAGCCATCTAAACAACCAGTGAGGCCCTTGGACAATTTAGATGCTAAAGGAGTACTCAAAGATGATAAAGTCATTGCGGAGAAGCAATTAATTCTTTGCTTCTTTGCTTCAGTCTTCATGGCTGAGGATATTGAGGAGATTCCCAAACCTGAGCCATTCTTTTTAGGTGACAAATCAGAGGAATTCTCCCAGATTGAGGTGCTATTAGAGGACGTTTTGGAATAAATTGATAAACTTAATAGTAACAAGTCACCGGGGCCCGATGGCATTCACTTGACTATTGGAACAGATGTGATTGCCTCATCTCAAAAAAGATATACTGGCATTGGAAACGGTTCAGAAAAGGACAATCAAAATGATTAGGGGGTTGGAATGGGTCCCATATGAAAAGAGATTAAAAATACTTAGACTTTTCTTCTTAGAAAAGAGTAGTCTAAGAGGGGATATGATAGAGGTCTATAAAATCATGACTGGTATGGAAATAGTGAATAAGGAAATGTGATTTACTTATTCCCACAATATTAGAAGTAGGGGTCACCAAATGAAATTAATAGGCAGCAGATTTAAAAGAAACAAAAGGAATTTTTTCTTCACTCAGAACACAATCAGCCTCTGGAACTCCTTGCCAGAGGATGTGGTGAAGGCTAAGACTTTAACCGGGTTCAAAAAAGAACTAGATAAATTCATAGAGGTTAGGTCCATCAATGGCTATTAGCCAGGATGAGTGGAAATGTATCCCTAGCCTCTGTTTCTCTGGAGGTGGGTGACAGGGATCATACGAGGATTACCTGTTGTGTTCCCTCCCTCTGGGGCATCTGGTATTAGCCACTGTTAGCAGACAAGATACTAGGCTGGATGGACTGTTGGTCTGACCCAGTATTGCCGTTCTTATGTTCTTACATCAGCTGCAGCTCTGACAGAAAGATTCACATCCCCTTTCCCAAAATAGCAGGCAATATTTTCACTACTCCTCTCTCTCTCTCTCTCTCTGGTTAAAATCACAAGAAAGCAGATTGTATTTTCTCTGTGGACTCAACCGAATCCCACCAAGTGAAGTCATAAAGGAGATGCACTCTATCAGTGCATCTTTTGGTCAGTTTGGCTATGCCCCTCCTTAACTAGCTTGCCCGCTCCTGATTTTACCAATGAAATGGAAATTTTAGTTCCTTTTTGCTGTACTATCTTCCTCACATTCATTTTTGAGGAAAGGGATGGAAATATCTAAGCCAAGGAAGAGATAGCAAATGTTAGTTGAAATTTATAATAGGTAGAGTAGTCACCATGTGACTGGAGGTCCTATTAGTCCATAGATTCATCTCTTATGGTGTGTACTTGCCCTGTTATCAACCCTACAACTACTTTGCCTTTGGCTGCCAGTGGAGCAAGAAAGAGACGTAGTGTGTCTAAAGAAGAGACATCAAGTCTGCAACAACATTTAGAGTAGAATACTTAATTACCATATAGAAGTAGGTAATTACGTAGTAATTTCACTACTTCTCTAGCTTGTGTTGTGCTTGCTTTCAATAAGCACAACACAAGCTAGAGAAGTATGAAGCATGCATATAAATAACATTTTGCAGATGAAATTGAAAATGAAAAAGCTAGACTCTGTTTTATCACATACTCCAAGAACTTAAGGGAAAATGTGTATGTAGGATGAATGCCAGATTATTCAAGCAAGTGTAATGCACTACAGAAGGTAGCATGATAGCTCAATCAATATCCTCTTTGTGAAATAAGTCTTTGCATTACCATTGCTAAACGAACATTATCCAGACACCTCCTTCCCCTCTTTCAAAAGAAGAGAGTGAAGAGAGTGAACATCGAGTCAAATTTTCATCTTATAAAGGGAATGGAATTCAAGGAATGGTAAATACAAGGGAATGTAGCCATAAAATAATAAATAATAAACGTATTTAATAAAAGAGCAAGAAGTAATTTTAATTATTTCTAAGTCCCATAGCAAGTAGTTAGAAAAACAGCAACAGAATCACTAGACCCAGTTAGGAAGCTGTTTTCTTGTTCAGGAAAAATGTTTAATACTATGAACATTTTCCCCATCACAAGTTGGGATGAAAAACCAGTACCAAGCATTTTTTGGAAGTTGAAGAGTTGAAAAAAAAATCTGTTTGGATCTATGAAAGTGTTTTGATAATATTTTTATTTCAATTTTTGTTTTTTTTACTGTAATTAGCTTAAATTTCTAAAAAAAAAACATTTGACATAAAAAATAAAATTTGAACCTTTTTCCTTAATTTTTTAAACAAATGTATCAAAACTACTCTCAGGCTATGTCTACACTACGAGTTTTGCTGAAAGAGGCAATGCAAATGAAGTGTGAATTATCATTTTCTCGTGCTTCAGTTGTATAATCTCTTCAACGAGTTTTTCCACAATAACAAGCAGTGTGGATGTTTCCTTTTTGTGCAAAAAACCCTTTTTGGGCAAAATCCTTATGCCTCAAAAAAAGAGGTATAAGGATCTTGCACAAAAAGGGGTTTTGCACAAAAAGGAAACATCCACATTGCTTGCTTTTGTGAAAAAATCCCTTGAGCAAAAATAGGTTGAAGAGATTATGCAAATGAAGCACAAGAAAATGTTAATCCACGCTTCATTTGCATTGCCTCTTCCAGCAAAACTCATAGGCTTTGTCTATACTGGGCCACTTATTCCGGAAAATCAGCCACTTTTCCGGAATAAGCTGCGAGCTGTCTACACTGGCCCTTGAATTTCCGGAAAAGCAACGATGCTCTACTGTACAAAATCAGCCACTATTCCGGAAAAACTATTCTGCTCCCGCTCGGGCATAAGTCCTTATTCCGGAACACTGTTCCGGAAAAGGGCCAGTGTAGACAGCCCAGTAGTCTTTTCCGGAAAAAAAGCCCCGATCGTGAAAATGACGCTCGGGGCTCTTTTCCGGAAAAGCACGTCTACATTGGCCACGGACGCTTTTCTGGAAAAAGGGCTTTTCTGGAAAAGCAGCCTGCCAATGTAGACACTCCTTTTCTGGAAAGGAGTTCCGGAAATTCAGGCCAGTGTAGACACAGCCATAGCGTAGACATAGCCTCAGAGAGTAGTTATTAATGGTTCACAGTTATGCTGGAAGGGCATAAAAAGTGGGGCAAGGGTCTATTTTGGGACTGGTTCTGTTCAATGTCTTCACAAACAATTTAGATGATGGCATAGAACAGTGGTCCCCAACGTGGTGCCCGTGGGCACCATGGCGCCCGCCGGGGCATTTGTGTGCGCCCGCTGACAACCTGGGCCGGCTCTGCCCCCGGCGCGTGGCGCACTGGAGGCGCCGGCCCCAGGCACGTGACACGCACCGGCGCCTGGTACGCGGCGCTCGGGTGGCCCCAGCCCTGGGGCACATGCGAGCACGCGGCGCCGGTGCCGGCCCCAGGCGCGCAGCTTGGGCGGCGGCACTGGCCCCGGGCCCATGGCACAAGGCGCTCAGGCGGCCCCAGCCCCTGCCCTGGGGCACATGCCGGCACTGGGTGCAAGGGCATCCCCGCCCCTGGCATGCCCCAGGACACGCGACCCCACCCTTGGGGGCCCGGCGCATGAGTGGCCCCACCCCCAGGCGCCCGGGATACTCTACAGGTTGGGGACCACTGGCATAGAAAGTATGCTTATTAAATTTGCAGAAGATACCAAGCTAGGAGAGGTTTCAACTGCTTTGGAGGATAGGGTCATAATTCATAATGATGTGGACAAACTAGAGTAATGGTCTTCAGTAAATAGGATGAAGTTTAATATGGACAAATGCAAAGTACTCCACTTAGGAAGGAACAATCAGTTTCACACATAGGCTATGTCTACACTACAGGCTTCTTGCGCAAGAAGCTTTTTACAGAAGAGAACTTCTGCAAAAACTTCTTGCGTAAGAGAGCATCTCCACTGAAAAAGCAATGCACTTTTGCACAAGAGAGTGTCCACACTGCACAGACGCGCTCTTGAAAGAAAGCGCTGATAGCTATCCACAGAATTGCTATCAGGGTACCTGTGCTTTTTCCTGTTTCCTGTTTTTGCACAAGAAAACCCTGTTGTCCATTCTCAAGAAATCTTGTGCAAAAAGGAGTTATTCTTCATAGAAGGAGGAATACATACACTGGAAAACCCCCTCTGTTCTTTCATTTCATTGTGCAAAAATTTGCTTGAGGTGTGGACGCTCCAGAAGTTTTTGCTCAAAGATGGCTGGTTTTGTGCAAAAACTCTGTAGTGTAGACCTAGTCACACAAAAGCAACTGGCTAGTTAGGAATACTGCAGAAACGGATCTAGAGGTCATAGTGACCACAAGCTAAATATGAGTCAACAGTGTGACAATGTTGGAGTATTGTGAACAAGACACAAAAAGTGTTTCTTCCACTCTACTCTGTACTGATTAGGCCTCAGATGTAGTATTGTGTCCAGTTCTGGGCACCACATTTCAAGAAAGATGTGGGGAAATTGGAGACGGTCCAGAGAAGAACAATAAAAATTGTTAAAGGTCTAGAAAACATGATTTCTGAGGGAAGACTGAAAGAATTGGGCTTGTTTAGTTTATAAAAGAGAAGACTCAGACGGGACCTGATAGCAGTTTTCAAGTATATAAAAGGGTATTAAAAGGAGAAGGGAGAAAAATTGTTCTCCTTGGCCTCTGATGATAGGATAAGAAACAATTGGCTTAAGCTGCAGCAAGGGAGGTTTAGGATGGATATTAGGAAAAACTTCCTAACATTCAGGGTGGTTAAATACTGGAATAAATTACCTAGTGAGGTTGTGGAATCTCCATCACTGGAGATATTTAAGAGCAGCTTGGAGAGACGTCTATCAGGGATGGTCTAGACGGTGCTTGTCCTGCCATGAGGACAGGGCCTGGAGTTGATGACCTCTCGAGGTCCCTTCCAATTCTACTATTCTATCATTCTATCATTCTGTGAAAACCAACCTTTTTCTACAAATTGTTTTAATTTCAACACATTTTTATTTAGCAAACAAAGAATGCTTAATTGAAAAATTTTTGACCAATCTTAAAAATGACTTGTACCTTAGCCAGTTAAATCATTTAGTATAGTAACAAAATATGCTGTGTCTGTTATAAAAGAACTTTCTTTTCCTACTGTATTAGAATGGATGCTCACCTGGAAAAACAATATGGGAATTTTACATTATATTTTTATGGATCTATTGCTTTAAACCATGTTCAAAATTCTAATTGATATTAATGGGGATTCTTTATATCAATGGGAGATACAGTTCAATAATTTTTCTTTGGCCAGTACACTCACAAAAGAGTACTAAGAAATTGCAAGTCTATTGGGTTGCTTCTGAA